>NC_064566.1:47007500-51807500 GCF_937001465.1 Orcinus orca | reverse complement strand
TAAAGTCTTTGTATTATTTCAGAAGAATGGCAGAAATATTGATTCAACTTGCACTTTTTTTAAATTTTTATTTATTTTTGGCTGCATTGGGTCTTCATTGCTGCGCGCAGGCTTTCTCTAGTTGCAGCGAGCGGGGCTTACTCTTCATTGTGGTGAGCTGGCCTCTCATTGCAGTGGCTTCCCTTATTGCGCAGCATGGGCTCTAGGCGCACGGGCTTCAGTAGTTGTGGCACACGTGCACAGTAGTTGTGTCTTGCAGGCTGTAGAGCACAGGCTCAGTAGTTGTGGCACATGGGCTTAGCTGCTCCACGGCATGTGGGATCTTCCTGGACCAGTGATTGAACCTGTGTCCCCTGCGTTGGCAGGTGGATTCTTCTTTTTTTTTTTAATTGGAGTAAAATTGCTTTACAATGTTGTGTTAGTTTCTGTTGTACAATGAAGTGAATCTATATCTTTACCTATATACCCTCCCTCTTGGACCTCCCTCCAATCCCCCCATCCCGGTCATCACAGAGCACCGAGCTGACCTCCTGTGCTATACAGCAGGTTCCCACTATCTATTTTACACATGGTAGTGTATTTATGTCAAACCTAATGTCCCCATTCGTGCCACCCTCCCCTTCCCCCTGTGTCCACATGTCCGTTCTCTACATCTACATCTCTATTCCTGCCCTACAAATGGGTTCATCTGTACGATTTTTCTAGATTCTATATATATGCATTAATATACGATATTTGTTTTTCTCTTTCTGGCTTACTTCATTCTGTATGACAGACTCTAGGTCCATCCACATCTCTACAAATGACCCAATTTCGTTCCTTTTTATGGCTAATATTCCATTCTATATATGTACCACATCTTCTTTATCCATTCATCTATCGTTGGACATTTAGGCTGTTTTCATGTCCTGGCTATTGTAAATAGTGCTGCAATGAACACTGGGGTACAAGTGTCCTTTTGAATTATGGTTTTCTCAGGGTATATGCCCAGTAGTGGGATTGCTGGATCATATGGTAATTCTATTTTTAGTTTTTTAAGGAACCTCCATACTGTTCTCCATAGTGGCTGTATCAATTTACATTCCCACCAACACTGCAAAAGGGTTCCCTTTTCTCCACACCCTCTCCAGCATTTATTGTTCGTAGATTTTTTGATGATGGCCATTCTGACTGGTGTGAGGTGATACCTCATTGTAGTTTTGATTTGCATTTCTCCAATAATTAGTGATGTTGAGCAACTTTTCATGTGACAAGCAGATTCTTAACCACTGCTCCACCAGGGAAGTCCCTAACTTGCACTTTTATATATTAAGTATGCATGTTAAAATGTCTAAGGCAAAAATCTTACGTTATCCATTAAAAAACTGTAAGAACTAGTACATAATTTCAGTAAAGTTGCAGAATACAAGATCAATATACAAAAATCCATGGTATTTCTATACACTTGAAATAAACAATCCAAAAATGAAGTTAAGAAAACAATTCCATTTATAATAGCACTGATATAACATTGCTGAAATTTAAAAAGATATACATAAATAGAAAGGCATCCCATATTCATGGATTAGAAGAGTTATTATTACTAAAATGGCAATATTCCCCAAACTGATTCACAGATTCAAAGTAATAACTAACAAAATTGTATCTAACTTCCTTGCAGAAATTGACAAGCTAATCCTAAAATTAACATGGAAATTCAAGGGACACAGAAGAGTCAAAACAAATTTTAACGAAAGACATGGTTGTAAGACTCATACTTCCTGATTTCAAAACTTGCTACAAAGCTATAGTAATAAATACAGTGTGATCCTGGTATATAGGCAAATATATAAATCAATGGTATAGAATTGAGAGTTAAAAAATAAACCCATACATTTATGGTCAATTGATTTTTGACCAGCGTGCCAAGATAATGCAAGGAGGAAAGAGGAGTCCTTTCATTAAATGGTGTTGGGACAATGGATATCCACATGCAAAAGAACAAAGCTGAACCCATTCCTCACATCGTATATAAAAATTAACTTAAGGGTTTCCCTGGTGGCGCAGTGGTTGAGAGTCCGCCTGCCGACACAGGGGACACGGGTTCATGCCCCGGTCTGGGAAGATCCCACATGCCACGGAGCGGCTGAGCCCGTGAGCCATGGCCACTGAGCCTGTGCGTCTGGAGCCTGTGCTCCGCAACGGGAGAGGCCACAACAGTGAGAGGCCCGCGTACTGCAAAAAAACAAAACAAAACAAAACAAAACAAAACAAAACTTAAAATGGATCATAGACCTCTATGTAAGAGCTAAAACTATAAAACTCTTAAGAAGAAAACATAGGCATAAATCTTCATGACCCTAGGTTAGGCAAAGGCTTCTTAGATATGATACTAAAAGCATGAGAAAAAAAATCAATTGAACTTTATCAAACTTAAAAATGTTTGGTTCAAAGGACATCATTAAAGGGAATTCCCTGGCAGTCCAGCAGTTAGGACTTGGCGCTTTCACTGCCCAGGCCGGGGTTCAATCCATGGTCGGGGAACTGGGATCCCACAAGCCTTGCGGCACAGCCGAAATAAAAACAAAAACAAAGGACACCATTAAAAACATGAAAGATAAGCCACAGAATGGGAGAAAATACCCACAAATCATAGATCTGATAAGGAACTTGTATCTAGAATATATAAAGAACTCATAACTCAATACAAAGACAACCCATTTTTTTAATGAGCAAAGGATTTGAATAGACATTCCTCCAGAGAAGGTATACAAATGGTCAATAAGGACATGAAAAGATATTCAGCATCATTAGTTATTAGGGAAATGCAAATCAAAACCACACAAAGAACCACTTCACACCACTAAGATGGCTATAAACAAAAAGACTGGCAATGACAAGTGTTGGCAAGAATGTAGAGAATTAGAACCCACATACATTGCTGATGATAATATAAAATGGTACAGCTGCTTTGGAAAACAGTTTGACAGTTCCTCACAAGGTTTAAACAGAGAGATGCCATATGATCTAGCAATTCTACTCCTAGGTATACCCAAAAGACATGAAAACATATTTCTACATAAAAACTTGTATAAGAATGTTCATATCGGCATTGTTCATAAATAGTTAAAAAGTAGGAGCAACTCAAATGTCCATCAATTGTTGAATGGATAAATAAGATTTGGTATATATCCATACAATGGAATATTATTCGGCAATAAAAGGAATGAAATATTAAACATGCCACAATATAGATGAACCTTGAAAATATTATGGTAAGCAAAAAAGGTCAGTCACAAAAGAGCACATATATTGTTTAATTCCATTTATTGTAAATGTCCAGATTAGGTGTATCTATAGAGACAGAAAGCAGATTGGTTGGTTTGGGGGAAAGTGAGGGCTAACTGCTCATGGCTATAAAGTTTCTTTTTGGGGTGCTGAACATGTTCTAAATTGTGGTAATGGCTGCAGAACTCTGGGAATATGCTTAAAAAAAACACTGTACACTCTAAATGACTCAGTTGTATGGTATGTGAATTCTATCTCAATAAAGTTGTTACCAAAAAATGATGGGGAACATTCAAAGAATAGATTATATCATTAGTACACTAATAGAGAAAAAAAAATGGAATGAGAAAAAGGAACACAGGTCAGACGAAACAAAATACAAAATAAGGGGCTTCCCTGGTGGTGCAGTGGGTGACAGTCTGCCTGCCGATGCAGGGGACACGGGTTCGTGCCCCGGTCTGGGAAGATCCTACATGCCGCGGAGAGGCTGGGCC
Organism: Orcinus orca; assembly: GCF_937001465.1. NCBI lineage: Eukaryota > Metazoa > Chordata > Mammalia > Artiodactyla > Delphinidae > Orcinus > Orcinus orca. The sequence goes on along the minus strand of NC_064566.1, from coordinate 51,803,739 downwards.
TGTGAGCCATGGCCGCTGAGCCTGCGCGTCCGGAGCCTGCGCGTCCGGAGCCTGTGCTCCGCAACGGGAGAGGCCACAACAGTGAGAGGCCCGCGTACCGCAAAAAAAAAAAAAAAAAATGAACAAAAAAAACCAAAATAAGATTGCAGAAATAAATCCAAATATATCAAGGGTAGACTAAATACTCTAGGTCTGAAATACCCTCAGATGAGATTTTTTTTTAAATTCTAGCTATATACTACTTAAAAAGAGACAAAAAGTTCCAAAATTTAAAAAATGGACAAAGACATAGTAGGCAAATATTAGCCAAAACCATTTTAGGTTAGATGTTCTTTCTCAAACTTTAGGGCATTCTTCTATCAACTTCTAATTGAGGTACTGCTGTGGAGATTTTTTTTTTTAATTTATAGGGGTTTTTTTGGTCATCTCTTACCACTTTAAAAAAATTTTTATTTTATATTGGAGTATGGCTGTTGAGATTTCTTTTTAAGAACCTTTTTATCCCTCATATTTCTAAATTTTAATCTTAATGTAGAACAAGCTTCTTCCTAGGAGATTCCTTAAACTTTCTCTTATATTTAATTTATATCTACTATACATGTTTTCATTCCCAACATTTACATTTTGTTCTCTGAAACAAGGTTCCTTTTTTTGTAAAAGAGCATCCTGTTCTTGTTTCACAGATGCCATACTGTCTCTTGTCTCTGACGAGAGATATTAGGTTTTTTAGTATTTTCTTTTGTTCTATGCATTATTGTTTCCTTTTCCCATTTTGTCTTTGCCTGTCTTTTGTGTTAGAGGATTTCCCTGGATGGCTGGTGATTCTATGAAAAAGCAGGGTTTGTTGACTATTGAATATCACTGTACAGTTATCAAGTAGAGACCCAGCCTTTTAAATGGGGGACTCTTCCACCAAATATCAATATCTGTGTGTCTTTTCTCTTAGGCCAGTCATTGCTCCAGAGAGGAATCCTCCAATCTTCTGCCTGGGGACATAAGACTAGCTGTGAGCCTTCGGGAAAAGAAACTGAATAGTCTCATTTGTTCATTCACTCAACAGATATTCACTGAGCACCTATGAGATACTATTTTAGGCACTGGGAATACTGAAGTGAACAAAAGACAAAACCCGCTACTCTTGTGTTAACACTCAATAGAAGGAGACACAGCAAAAATTTTCAAGGTAGCAATAAGTGCCACGTAAAGCCAGGAAGGGGGACAATGAATACCAGGTTGGGAAGGAATGTAATTTTAAATCAGTGATCAGGAAAGGCATCTTTAAGCAAAGACCTGAGGGAGGTAAAGGAGAAAGCCATGAACATATTTAGAAGACACAACATGTACCTTCACTTAATACCTGTTTCATCCAGTTGCTTTATCTTTGCCCGCATAAGTCTGCTGAGTCCAGAGCCATCTGGTTCAATTCCTCCAAAAGTTAACCTGTCTCCCATTATTGAGAAATTTATTTTCAATAAATTGAGGGAAAGGAAAAGATCTGGGAGTCAATCAATCCTCCTGTTTTTAGAGCCCTTTCAGAGGTACCTAGCACCTATAATTCCTGAGCATTTATGGGGTTGTGATATGGATTAGTCTGCACTTTCTCCTTCTGTGGGTAGTTTTCAGTTTGCTCTTCTCTGTTAGTGAGTTAACATTCTTCAACTTGCTACCCTCCTAAATCTTGGTATCTTATCTTCCCTCCTCCTCTTTGTCCTTTGATCATATTCCTTTTTCCAAATTACTTTAATTTCATGGGGTTTGGGGAGAAAATGGAGATGAATTAATGAATTAATTTCAACAACAACTCTCTAGGGTAGCTACTATTATTCCTCTTTTGCAAATGAGAAAAGTAAAGCCAAGGGAGGTTAAATATCAATAACTCATCCAACAGCATAGAAAGCAGATCAGCTAGTCTTATTCTTAGGATCACTTCCTTATCAGTTTTCAATACTACCCTCAAAATAATACTAGGTTCTCTCTCCATTCTTTAAATCATCAAAGCTAAGAATGAGCACACAGAAATCCCCAGGAAGAGGTGAAAGAGGATTGGTTCCTGCTGTAGGGAAAATGATTGGTTGAGGACCCTTACAGCAAGCCGAAGTACCATGGAGACTAAGAAGAAAGTCAAGGTTTACAACTATAATGAAAATGATGGGAGAAAACAGAAGGGCGGAGTGAAAAGGAAGAATCAAAGACAATTCTCAAGTTTTTCTGATGTCATTCACAAAGAAAGAACAGAGGAGGCCTTTGAAAAGAGTTCCAGCTTACTATATACTGATTTACCATGTGCTTGAAAATCCTACATCCTATCCCTAATACTTTTCTCTGTTGGCCATTGATGAGAGTGTTAATGTTAATTGGGCATCATGGAATCCAAAAATGGAAACAGTGGCATTTCACACAGTCCTGCATTAGACATTGGCCCAACATACAATGTAGTTTCAAGCAAATGAATGAAACCTAACCTCACTTACAACCATTTTCAGATAAGATACTTAGTTTATGGGAACTTCGAACCTGCTAAGTCAGATCACACAAAAACATACTTTGTTTTATTTTTATTTTTCTTGGAATTTTATTTTATTCAAGATAATACAAGAGAAGAAGGGTGAACAGAAGTGAGCATTGGCAGAGATTGGGAGGATGGTGAGTGTTAAGCCATCATTATTTTGGAGTTAGGTTTAATCTTAGTATCTCTCAAACTTTTCCCTCAAAATAACATCCATGACAAAGGAGCATGTTTAAATATCTAGGTGTGTGGTTACCAAATTTTTAAAATCTGTAGTGGACACCATATTCTCTATGCTTTTACTTTATTGTTGGCCTCTCCCCATGAGAATATCAGCTCCATAAGAGGCACATGATTGTTTTATTACTATATCCCCATGCTTTGTTTTAAAGGGATGTGGACAGACTGCTGCAGCACAAGAACAACTGTAATCTTATACCTCTGATAATAAAGAATTCTGCTTTACTCAAGTTAGAAAATTTTCTAAATTTTATTTCTACCATTCACCTAACATCAGAACAGCATAATGAGTAACTTCTTTTTCCAAAACTCTAAAAGTAAATACAAAAAAGGATATAATGACAATTCTACTAAAATGATCTGGCCTCAAACAAAAATACAACCAGTGAGACATCAGGAATGAAAGCAAAAAAGCAGATAGAATACAAGGCTTTTTGATATTTTGCAAGGACCAAATGGAGCTGTTCACTCTCTTAATGTGTGGCAATATTCAGTCATCAGAATGCATGTAAGTTACTATACTGCTTAGACATATCACAATAGGAAGAAAGCAAGCAGGTTTGAGGTCAGAGTTTAAAAGCCAATAAAATCCATACAGAAAATCCTAATGAAGTATATTTCAGAACCAATGGCCACAGAGCACCTTCCCCAGACTCACCTGAATGCCATAATGATCCAGGAAAAAAGACAAAAAGCAAATATCTTTAGGGCAATTATTTGAGAGATTCTTTCCAGTCACAACTTGCTTATATATAAACAGGTAACTTAATTCCAATTAAACAGACATTTGACTATGCCCTGTATTGTAGGCCCTGATATACTTGCTAGACACTAGGGAAATCAGCAGGCCTGAAATTCCCTCAAAGAGCTCATGTCTGGAGGGAAATAGGAAGTAAACAGTCACTGTATACTATAGCTATGACAGAAATAAGCCTAGCGTACCATGAGAGCTCACAGATGGGACATTCAATCTTGCTCAGGACACTTATGGGGAGGGAACCAGGTCAGAGAAGGATTCACAAAGATTATGTCTGGTATGAAGATTTTATTAAACCAAATGCTATAAAAATTTGAAGTGCTATTTTTATTAAACAATGACCTGGATAGGGAAGAGGCAAAAGTACAAATCCTCTAATTACCAGTAAAGAATACAATTTCCCAATATTCAGTGAAAAAAAAAAGTCAGCATATTCTCCAACTTAAAAATGGGTTTATATTCCAAAGGTTTGTAAAGTAGGTTGTTGGAAAAACTGAACATTTCCCCTGATTAACAGTATAATGAAATATTGGTAGATTCTCTGGGAAGCTCCATTCCCAAGTCTATTTAGCCATAATACACTAAAATGCTATTTGTGATGAAATTCAGCTAATAATAATGATGTAGTTCAGGTGATTAACACAGAAAACTGAATTGAAAGTGATATTGGGCTTCCCTAGTGGCACAGTGGTTAAGAATCCGCCTGCCGATGCAGGGGACACGGGTTTGAGCCCTGGTCCAGGAAGATCCCACATGTTGCGGAGCAACTAAACCCATGTGCCACGACTACTGAGCCTGTGCTCTAGAGCCCGTGAGCCACAACTACTGAAGGCTGCGCGCCTAGAGCCTGTGCTCCGCAATGAGAAGCCACGGCCATGAGAAGCCGGCGCACCACAACGAAGAGTAGCCACCGCTCGCCACAACTAAAGAAAGACTGCGTGCAGCAATGAAGGCCCAATGCGGCCAAAAATAAATAAATAAATTTATTTATTTAAAAAATAATAAAGTGATATTAATATATCCTGAACCATGGTTCTTATGCTTAAGGAAAAGCTGGTTTAATTAAAAGGATGAGAAGAATTAAATGAAACAAACCAGACACACATGTATTTATGCTGGGCACTTTACAAGCATTATCTAAATTTAATCCTCACAACAACCTGGGCTATATTTTCTTAGTAGGATAAAGATAGAGGGATATAAATATGGAATCATAGGAGGATAGAAATATACTGTTAATAATCGCAGTTTTAAAATTTCACTTCTGGGGACTTCCCTGGTGGCACAGTGGTTAAGAATCCGCCTGCCAATGCAGGGGACACAGGTTCGAGTCCTGGTCTGGGAAGATCCCACATGCTGCGGAGCAACTAAGCCTGTGCGCCACAACTACTGAGCCTGCGCTCTAGAGCCCGTGCTCCGCAATAAGAGAAGCCACCGCAATGAGAAGCCCGCGCCCTGCAACGAAGAGTAGTCCCCGCTCACCGCAACTAGAGAAAGCCCGCGCGCAGCAATGAAGACCCAATGCAGTCAAAAGTAAATAAATTTTTAAAAAAGAATATATATATATATTATGTATGACTGAATCACTTTGCTGTACAGCAGAAATTAACACATTGTAAATCAACTGTACTTCAATAACTAAAAAACAAAACTAAACTGAACACCAGCTCACATGCTGACTTTACTATTATGTAGAAAGACCTATCTTACTTTTGACTCTCACTTTAGGAATATTGCTTAACTCATCTGATTGAACACCCGCCCCACCTCACAGCCATTCAGCTCTTAGTGATTAAAAGAGTGCTCCACTTTTGTCTCCAGGATTTTCTTCCAAGCTGCCAACACCTATTTAGTAAGTTTTGATACTGGTCTTGATGTTCACTCATGTACAGGCAATGAGAACCAAGTTACAGCTTACCTGACCAAGAGCAATTATTAAGAAACTATCGTTTGAAATATGAAAAGAAATGTATCTTAGAATTTATGAAATACAGTAAATAAGTTTCCACTACATAGCTTTACTATTTAAATAATAATTCCACATATGTATATCTTTCTCCTCAAAACTGTGAAGTTAGTATTACCCACATTTTAATAATAGTCAAGCTTATAAGCAGTATGTAGTAAAGTCCAGAAGAGAATTCTAGTTTGCTGATTTAAAACGTATTCTTTCTACAAGACAACAGAAGTACAGAGCTAATCATACTGACATGGGGTTGGCAAACTATGGGGTTGGCCTGTGTGCAAATCCAGCCACCCACACCCCCTGTTTTTGTGTGGCTCATGAGCTGCAAATGGTCTTTATATTTTTAAAGGTTGTGGAGGGGAAAAACAAAGAGAGGAGTATTTAAAGACATGAGAAAATTACATAAAATTCAAATTTCAGTGACACCAAAAAAAATGTAGCTGGAATACAATTACATTCATTTACATATTGTCTATGGCTGCTTTCACCTTACAAGGGCAGAACTGAGTAGTTGCCACAAAAACTATGGCCTGCAAAGCATAAAATACTTACAGAAAAAGTTTGCCAAGCCCTGGTATAAATGATAGGTGCTACAAAAGGACAGAAAATGGAAAGATCCGTTCAGGCTGGATAATCAGGAAAAGCTTCAGGATCTCATTTTACATGAATGTTGTGTGCCACACGTCTATTAAATCAAACCTTATGAGAACATTTTTTAAACTGTGCTACTGTAGAATACACAAAGAAATAAAAACAAAGGCTCCTGTACTCTGGGACCTCCAATTTTATTGAGGAAACTAAAAAAAACCAAAAACACAAAAACAAAATAAAAACATGAAATATAAATTATGATAATATTTATGGTAATCACCCATTTAAATTACCATAAAATTACCATAATAAATTTGACATAGCAATTAAAAAACACAATACCAAGTAGTAACGCACAACAATTGGCAAATAAGAAGAAATGACAGAAAGTGCTACAGATGCTCAGAGGAGGGACAGAGCAAATGAATGAGTTAGAATAGTCTGAAAGAGCTTCAAGGATTTGAGGATGGGAATGACTTGAAAAAGTGATATGGGAGGCCTCGAAAGTAAAATAAACCTGGCAGTTGGTAAGTACAAGAAACATTTAGAAAATTGACATTGCCTGGGACATGACTATGGAGAACTTTTAATGCTACTTTTAACAGCAGACTTCTTGCTCTCATCCCTACACTTGCTGGAGTCACCAGTGTGTAGATACAGCCTCATTGGAAAATAGGCTTCTCTCTTAGAGAGTAAGAGAGAAATTGAGCAAGGGCAGAAAAACCCAATCCTATAAAATGCAGCTGGGCTGAAAATAATTACTAATTGACATTTGCTCTCTTATAGTAATGGACTTGCTTTCAGGTTTGGGGAACGAGAGAGGAAGATATGGATTGTCAAATTTTAATAAAGTAAAACTAAGCAACAGGCATGAATCTTCACATACAAGAGACTAAATCCAAGTGTGAGTTTCAACCATATGAATATTTTAAATCTCAAATTGGACAATGTATTTGTAAACACTCACAACACATTCTACCTAAGTGTTGATGCTGAAATAAAGTATGAATTGTATTATTTTATGAAGTGAAAAACAGCTTTCAGAAGAAAGGGAGTATAGCTTTAGTTACGCCATCTTAATGGAACTGGTAAGGAAGTAAGATTTTCCTTATAGAATGAGGCTAAATAGGTCTAGGATTTTGGTTGCTCGTTCAGTTAGCACTTAAGTAGTCAGCATGTTAGACACCAGGGAAACTAAGACACTATTCCTACCCTTAAGAAGCTCACAGTCTTGAGAAGTACACAGTCAACCAATAATTATAGTTAGAGGGATAAGTGTTATATCTACAGAAGGTTATGGGGGCATAGAGGATGTACTCATTGACTACTATGTGATGATGCCTACTAGGCGATAATAACCAAAACCAACAAAATTATATGACTGCTATATATCAACTGCTAAGGAAATAAGGGAGGGGAAGGATGAAAGGAGGGAAGAAAAATTTTCCCTGCCTACTTAGAGAACGAAGAATAGGAAATATAAGTTGTATGTTTTTAAGTGAATGTCTCAAATCCAAAGACATAATATACTTCAACATCTACTAAGCTGCTTAAGTCTGATAGGAGAGTTATTAATGAGTCATGAGCTGCACAGTAGCAGTCCTAGTCACTGATGTCACAAATTCTCCAGTTTAGGAGTCTTGTAGTGGAGACAAAATACTGAAGTTTAATTGCAGCCAGATATTTAAATCAAGGCACCACTGATTAAAATAAAAAAAGGCCTCATTAGCAACACTGAAGAGGATGGAAAGAATGGAAAGAAGGCAACCAAATGGCTATCTGAGGTCATGATAGTTTGGTATGTTCATTACTGTTGATAAGGGCATCTTATTAAAGCAGCAGACTTAGATTCTAAAACTACATACTGGATCATGCTATTAGAGATCATCTAACCCAAATCTTACTTTATGGAAGGGAATAATTAGCTGTCTATTATGTATCAAGTAGGATTTTGAAATCTGCAAGAAAAATATTCTCTTTAAAAATGAGAAATACAGGCTCAGAAACATAAGATACATTGCCCAGAGCCACTTCCCATAGCAATGGAGCTTGGATTTAAACTCAAGCATGTCTGGTGCCAAAGAGTTCTTTCTACTACACCTCAGAGTTCTTTCTTAGGCCCAGGAAGAGGAAAACTTGACCAAGCCACATGGCTTATTAGTGGCAGATAGGATTCCCACTTACACCTGGAAAAAGTCCATGGCAAAGGACACACACACAGGCATGGTGGAAAAGGACTGATGGTAAACAACTTCAGCCTTCTGCTATGGTTTGGAATGACCAGAATTTTCAACTTAATCTCTTATTCAATCTTCAAAATATAGAGTTGACCCTTGAACAACATGGGAGGAGGAGTAGAGTGTGTGTGAGACCCTCTGAACAACTGAAAATCTGTGTATAACTTACAGTTGGCCCTCCATATCCGTGGGCCCTCTGTATTCAAGATTTCAAACACATGAATTCAACCAATCGTCAATTGTAGTAGTGTAGTACACTTGACCCTTCAACAACACAGTATGAACTGCATGGGTCCATTTATACAAGGATTTTTTTCAATGGTAAATACCACACAACTGTAATGGTAAATACAGCACAATTGGAGGTTGGTTGAATCCAAAGACACTGAACCATGGTATATGGAGGGTCAACTGTAAGTTATACCTGGATTTTCCACTGTGGGGAGAGTGGGCACCCCTAACTCCCTGTTGTTCAAGCGTCAACTATATTGGTAGTATGTGCTTGGGACTGGTTGTCAATACTGTATTTGAAGTACTAAGTGTGGTATATAAGTGGACCATCCTCTTAATAGTGCTATTACTTAAAACTTTCTTCTCTATAAGAAACTATTTCACATCATGAAGGAAAAAGTTTTTCCTAACTAACCAGAGGCGTTTCCTCAAATCTGACATCAAGTAACATGACAAGAAAGGCTCATTAGGTTAAAAAAAATTCCAATTACCCAATTTTGGAGAAAAAGATTTGCTGGCAGTAAGTCTAGCAAAATGGAAAAACGGACATTCACTCAGAAGTGCTCAGGTCAAGCGGCTCAAACCTGGCATAAAGAGGAAGTGGTGGGGGGAAGGAAAGAAAGAAATCACTTCCTATACCTGTGCAGCAATGAAAACAGTAGGGAATTTGAAGTCAGATTAGTCTCCCCCACTTGTTAATGTCAGGACTCCAAACAGATGCTGTTTACTCTCTACTCCAGACACTCCTTTCCCACTTCCCACCACTCTGTATTCCCTAACAGAATTCCAAATTGTTTCGGTAGCTAGTAGAGATCTTTTGTTATCTTTCCTCCAGCCCAAAGGAATAAATCAGAATTGGTCTAAACCAGTCATAGTAATCCCATTCCCTACTGCCAGTGACTGGTTTTAGAATGTACATGTGAACCAGTTCTGGACCAAGAGATTTAAGGGAAAAACCTGCTGCGGAGTTTCCCATTCTAGGAAAAAAAAACAGGGACAAGCTAAGTTAGGAAAAGGTCTTTGCCCTTGTTCCTTCCTTTTTATCTGCAAGTGGAGTTGCAGCAGCCATCCTGCAACCATAAGGTGACAAGCAAGAGGAGGAAAAGCCAACATTTCTAAGGATGGAAAAAGAAAGGATACAAAAAGCCTGGGTCATGATTGATACAGATGAATAACTGAATCAACTCTGAACTTATTTATAAAAAATATTACTTATTTCAATAAATAATATTTCCGTTTAAATCACAAGCTATTAACAGAAAATTAGATTATTTCACATTAATGTAATATTGTTAATCTGAATTTGAGGAATTTTGTAGGTTTAGTTGTATTTAAATAGTAAACCTATTGAGTTTTATAATTATATAAGAGTAATATGGAATTTACTCTTATACACAGGAATTTATCCCTAGTTTTATTTTGTACATATTTAATGTTAAACATTATGTTTACATTACATAATATAATGTAGAACAATAAATATAACACGTTAGTACTTGGGATCTGAAATAGTTTTCCTTCAAAAGGGATTTATACAAATTGAAAAACATATTTCTTCAGGGAAGACGCAACATCATAAAAATGTTTATTCTAAGTTAATTTACATATTTAATATAATGCCCAAAAAAACACTATTAGGCACTAGTCTAGTTGATTAGAAAGTTTATCTGTAAGAATAAACAAGTAAGAGGAGCCAGGAAAACCCTGAAAAAGAATGAACGGGAGGCTACCTCTACCATTTACTAAAACATAATAATGCTTCTCCAATTTAAAGCATAGCGATGGCACATAAATAAATAGGCCGAGGGAAAAGGAAAGAAAATTCATAAACAGACCCAAATCTATGTAGAAATTTGGTGTATGATAAAAATGTCATTTTAACTAGTGGGGAAAAGGACTAATTTTTATAGATGAGAAATTCACATAATGGGAAAAGGACTTTTTAATAAATTGTGTTACAACAACTGGATAGCATATGGATAAAGATAAAATTAGATCTGTTCCTCACTTTGCACATCAAGATAAACAAGATGGATGCAAGAAAAGAAAGCATACAGGTCCTAGGGAAAAAAATATTAGAATCGTTTTACAAGCTGGGAGAAGGAAATGTCTTTCTGCAATCCAAAATCCAGAAGCAATGGATTTTGCTAGATAGATCTGAGTACATTAAAATTTAAAAACAACTTTTTTACATGGCAAAAAATATCATAAGCAAAGTAAAAAGGCAACTTGGAAAAATATTTTTAACACTTATAAGGAAAAAAATATCCCTGATACATAAAAAGCTTCAAAGAGCCACTCCAGAAAACAATTTGGCAGTTTCTTAAAAAGTTAAACATAACTTACCATATGGCCCAGCAATTCCTTTCTTAGGTAATTATCCAAGGAAATGCAAACATTATTTCCACATAGAGCTCTGCATGTGAATATTCACAGCAGCATTATTCATAACAGAAAAACACTGGAAACAACCCAAGTGTCCAGCAACTGATAAATGATTAAACTGTGGTATACCTATACAATGGAATTCAGCCAAAAAAAAAAAAAATGAAGTACTTATATATGCTAAAACATAGATGAAACTTGAAAACATTATGCTAAGTGAAAGAAGCCAGTCACAAAAGGCCACATACTATATGGTTTTATTTACATATCTCCAGAATAGGCAAATCCACAGAGACAGAAAATAGATTAATGGCTGCCAGGGGCTGGGGGAAGGGGAAGTAACTGCTAACAGGTAAGTAGTTTCCTTACGGGATGATGAAAATGTTCTGGGATTAGTGCTGATGATTGTACAACCTTGAACATACTAGAAATCACTGAACTGTATACTCTGAAAGGGTGAATTCTATGGTATGTGAATTATAACTTAATTTTGTGTGTGTGTGTGTGTGTGTGTGTGTGTGTGTGTGTGTGTGGTACGCGGGTCTCTCACCGCTGTGGCCTCTCCCGTTGCAGAGCACAGGTTCCGGACACGCAGGCTCAGCGGCCATGGCTCACGGGCCCAGCCACTCCACAGCATGTGGGATCTTCTCAGACCGGGGCACGAACCTGTGTCCCCTGCATCGGCAGACGGACTCTCAACCACTGCACCACCAGGGAAGCCCTATAACTTAATTTTTTTGAAATTGATAATCAACGTAAACAGATACACGAAGATTTCATTCTTTTAGTAACTTAATATGTGACCTTGAGCAAATCACTCCACTTTGCCTTTTATTTCTCCATCTGTGTGAACAGCCCCTTAAAGCCTTCCTAAGAGGCTTGATATTCGTAATAAACTTAAGAAGTTGAATGAAAAACTATCTGATCAGATATGAATAAATACACAGCTTGAGGGGAAAGAGTTGACATTATAAGATACTGAAAGGAGTGCTTCTACTTCATAAAGAATGAGCCTTTCTCATTGTTCTCAACATATAATAATTTACTAGTTATCATTCCTTAAGAGCTTATGTGTCAGGAGGCATAACTGCTTTTCACATATTATCTCATTCTCACAGCCCTCTAAGGTAAGCAGAAGTATCCCAGTTTTAGAGATAAGAAGCAGACTATGAGAGGTTAAATGACTTAACTAAAATAAATACTCAAGCTAACCTTCAAACTCAGATCATTATCACTTCAAACACCAGTCTCTTTGCACCAAGGAATAACAAGAACAACAGACTACAAATCTAAAGTCTGGGTTTCTGAAGTCTTGTTTCTGCCACTTCATGATTCTGTGATCCTAGGCAAGTCAATGAACATTTGAGTTTCCTCATTAAAAGAAAATATTAACCCTTGCCCTAACTTACCTCATGGAATAATACAAAAAAGCACTAATATATGTCAGTTAAAGCACTATAAAAATGTAAGAGATAATTATAGAAACAGAGTACTATTCATGAACCAAAAACATGTTGAAAAATGGTCAAATGATTTTAATAACTTATAGCCTCTCAAATGGTAATGGAATGTACTAAAGTAGTGATTTTAAAAACACCCTCAACAAAAATATACAAATGGGACCTAATGAAACTTCAAAGCTTTTGCACAGCAAAGGAAACCATAAACAAGACGAAAAGACAACCCACAGAATGGGAGAAAATATTTGCAAATGAGTCAATGGACAAAGGATTAATCTCCAAAATATATAAACAGCTCATGCAGCTCAATATTAAAGAAACAAACAACCCAATCCAAAACTGGGCAGAATACCTAAATAGACATTTCTCCAAAGAAGACATACAGATGGCCAAGAAGCACATGAAAAGCTGCTCAACATAACGAATTATTAGAGAAATGCAAATCAAAACTACAACGAGGTATCCCCTCACACCAGTTAGAATGGGCATCATCAGAAAATCTACAAACAACAAATGCTGGAGAGGGTGTGGAGAAAAGGGAACCCTCTTGCACTGTTGGTGGGAATGTAAATTGATACAGCCACTATGGAGAACAGTATGGAGGTTCCTTAAAAAGCTAAAAATAGAATTACCATATGATCCAGCAATCCCACTACTGGGCATATACCCAGAGAAAACCATAATTCAAAAAGACACATGCACCCCAATGTTCACTGCAGCACTATTTACCATAGCCAGGTCATGGAAGCAACCTAAATGCCCATCAACAGACAAATGGATAAAGAAGATGTGGTACATATATACAATGGAATATTACTCAGCCATAAAAAGGAACGAAATTGGGCCATTTGCTGAGACGTGGATGGATCTAGAGACTGTCATACAGAGTGAAGTAAGTCAGAAAGAGAAAAACAAATATCGTATATTAACGCATTTATGTGGAACCTAGAAAAATGGTACAGATGAACCGGTTTGCAGGGCAGAAGTTGAGACACAGATGTAGAGAACAAATGTATGGAAATCAAGGAGGGAAAGCCAGAGGCGGGTGGGGATAGTGGTATGATGAATTGGGCGATTAGGATTGACATGTATACACTGATGTTTATAAAATTGATGACTAATAAGAACCTGTTGTATAAAAAAATAAATTAAATTAAAATATATATATAAAAATAAAATAAAAACACCCTCAAGCATACCAGGTGTTATAGACTGAAATTCTGTGCCCCCCAAAATTCACTTTAAATCCTAATCTCCAATAACCTCTACAGTATTTGAAGGTGGAGCCTTTGGGAGGTGATAAGGTCATGAGGGTGTAGCCTTCATAAATATGATTAGTACCCTTATAAAAGAGACCCCACAGAGCTCTCTTCTTCCTTCCCACATGTAAGGACACAGCGAGAAGACTGCCATCTATGAACTAAGAAGTGGTCCTCACCAGACACGGAATCTGCTGGTGCCTTGATCTTGGTCAGCCTCTAGCACTCTTAAGAAAAAAAATACGGTATTTTTGTTATGGCAACCCTAACAGACTAATACCAGTTGCAAGTAGGGCTCTAAAATCAGAGCTCCAAAATCTTTAATTAAAAAGTTCAAAACCACTGTTTTGGGTATCATCTACTGGCATCTATCAAGGAACAATAAAACCAGGATTTCAGGCCTTACCTGAGAAATAACATACATAAAGCTACTATCACAATGCCTGGCACATAGTACTCACTTAAAAAAAAAAAAAGAAAAAAAAAAGTAATTGTTATTATTGCTTTATCCAGCAATACTCTGGAATTACTAAATCCATTTGGAAAAACAAAACTATGGAAACTCAGGAAAAACCAAAAACTCAAAACCACCCTGAATATGCAAACATATCTAAATAAGGTTTACTGAAACTGAAGGCAAGAGAATATGAAAAATAGGTGAAAGAGTAAGTCATATAAGGAACAGGTCCAACCTGAGAGTAAGAGATGGACTGGGGAGTGGAAAAGATGGAAAGAGTAAAAAAAAAGCAAGTGAGAAGAAGTTAGAAATAAAGAAGGATAATTTGAAATTGGTAGACGTGAGACTTCATAAACCAGGACTGACTGAGGAAAAAGGAAGACTGAATCCTAGAGTATTTGCAAAGGAATAAGACACACAACTCAAATTAAGTATTGCCAATGATAACAACTATGAATCCAAAAAACACAATAGGTCTCAGAGACTCTCTTCCAGCTTTATGATTCTAGAAGAGGAGACAGTCTACATTATCATTAACATTAGGCTTACATGAGGCATGCCTATGTTCCAATAAGGAAGTAGGAAATAAAAATACAGGAAAATAAGCTACTTGAGGACCACATAAAATTCACCAATATATGCTCCTCTCTTCACAGTACTATAAAGAAGCGTTTTTCTAAAGAACTTTATCTTCCAGGATAAGCAGTTAACCTAAATTAGGAGGACGAAAGCATCTATTTAAAGAGGTTAAGTTACTAATAATCTAATCAGTTGATTTTACTTTTTCTTAGTATTTTTCTTCAGTTCTTCATCTTCAGAGAACTTTTGATAAAGTGAGAAGCTAAGCTCTAACTTATCTGAAGGACATATGGTTATTAAAAAGCTAGTATTTTTATATATATTTTAGAGAAGAGTGCTGGAATACTGAAAGATCAAAGTTTAGTTTAAGAAAGGTAGCAACTAAGATACATATCAACAATAAATGTTACATTAATTTTATAGTCCAGGTTAATTTTCCCAAATAATCTCCTATGGATCAGCTTCCAGGTCCTCCTTAATCATGTTACAGTCCTACCTTTGTCTTCCAAAGCCAAAACGATCTTCATTTTACCTTACAGGTAGGCTTCTACCACCTCATTGTATTGTGCATCCATCGACCTATCTTCACTTGTCAAGGTTTTCTCAGTTTTCTACTGTGTCTCATGGTCAGGTTTCCACTTCAATTCTTAGTTTCCTTCCCCAGTTTTTCCAACCATTCTCACCACCCCTCTACTCCACTGTTTTAATTTACAGGATTCTCCTTTCTCTTCATTGCTAGGACATGCTTTCACAGTATTGTATCTCCCATCTAAATCTCCTTTTCGATCAGTTTTTGTACATATTAATCTTCAGAACCTAAGGTTTTTCTTCTCTAGTCCTTATTCCAAGAATGTCTACCAACCCATCTCTAGAATCCCAAACACACACTCCTGACTACCACATACCTAAGTACTTTTCCTACCCCTTTTCTCTTTTCAGTCACTAGTCTCCAGAATCCTATCTGATACTACAAATACCCCTCAAAACCAACTGCCTGTTCAATTACCTCTGCCTTCTACTTCTCCCAGGTTCAGCTCATTACACTCTCTCTCCTACACCTTAGTATCCCCCAACCTGGCCCAAGCCATTCAGCAACCTAAATTCCCAAAGCCAACACAGCTCCTCCCATTCCAGTAAACGATGGTTCCCTCAAAACATTTTAAGTGGCTCCTCTCAGTGTTTCATTAATTGAATCTTATCAGATCAGTACATAGCTTCTGCCAGACCTATTTGCCCAGCAAAAATCAATTTCCCAAATCTTCCTCTTTAAGCTTCCCAGGCCTTACCTCTGCAGCACGCCATTCACTAGACCCTATTCCTAGTCATTTCTCAATCTCTGGAGCCCATGGTTACTCTCTAAGCCCCTCAGCCCTCTCCCTCCTCACTCCTCCCCTTATTCCCTACCCTCACTTCTCAGCACATTCCTATCACCCCTAACTGTCTTCTTGGCTGTGTTCTCCCTGTTCTCCACACTTTCTCAGTACCCCTTAAGAGACTTAATCTCTAAGTCACTCCCTCACTCCCAGAATCTGCCTCTTACACCCCTAGGAACTCTCTCTAGAACCTTCTGCGCCCTGGTTGTCTTTTCCGCTCCAACCCTGCCTCAGGTGTTCTCTGTTTCCCCCAGCTGTTTTCTATTATCTAGTTCTCTGAGAAACTAGATAAAGATTTTCTCCTCCTAAATCTTTTCCAAGTTCTTCTCCTAATTCCCCTCAACTTTTCTTTCCATCGTTTCCCATTTCCTTCAACCATCCCTGGCAGATTTCCCCTCCACCTTTGTCACCGCTCTTCTCCCTTTTCTCAAACCTCCTCCACCCCTTCTCTGGAGGTGCCTCCTACATGTCTTAAACTATCCTCTCAGCTTCCTCAATCTTTGCCTCATTCCCTTCTCCCTCCAATACTATTTATCCTCCAATTTCCATTGACTTGGCGCCTCCCCTAGTCCCCAGATCTGCCTTCTATTTCATCTAAACGTCTCCAGGCCGCCGCCAACATTCTCTCCTATCCTTAGGCTCCATTGACGTGCCGTTCTAAACGCCCAGAGACACCATTCTCCAATGGCCGGGGCCTGGCCTCTAGGGAGAAGGGGTACGGGTTACGTACCCCATTCGCATCTTGGCTCCGCTCTGACTGCTCCCGCTGCCGGGTAGAGGAGGGCGAGGGGGCAGGCGGCCGAGGTGCATGCTCTTCTCGAGGGCCGACATGAAGGGGAGGCCGCAGGCAGTCGAACAGTAGCCGAAGCTTCGTCCCACGCTAAGTGCGGCCCAACCGGTCACACAGCTCGCTCCCCTAGCGACGCCCCGTCGCCTTTGGATAGCACCCAGCTACCAGCAGCACCGCCCACCGGCTCCGTAAACTCCACCCCCTCGCCCCAGCGCTTCCACCGGAAGTGCGCACCAGCCTCCACAAAGGGAGCTGGGTAACGGAGTCTCTGATCCCCCAGATTCCAAGCGGAGAACTAGACGACCCTCGCCGGAAAGAGAAGCGTCACTGAAGGCAATGCACCCTGGGCAATGGAGTCCTCAAAGGGCTTATCGCTTTGCGCTTGCGCAGCTGGAGGCGACAGCGTCCAAACCCGCAGAGGTAGTGTAGCAAAGCAACCTGGGTGTTGTAGTCTATTGGCGGGAAGGAGTCGGCGCCTTCCTTTCTCTTGGCTTCCTAGAGGCTGTTAAAGGAAGAGCCGCTTTCTTCCTGCCTCCCAAGCTGCCCAGCGGCGCCGGTTGCCGGGGAACGCCAGCGCCGTGGGAGGGGATGGCGGGAGGGTACGGCTTAGGTGCTGGGGCCGGAGTTGAGTTGGTGAAGAAGAGCTGGGGCTCGTCATGAAACAACGGAAAGCCCCGGGGCCTGGGGGCGACAGTAGCCGCAAGAAGAGAGGTAATATGAGCGACCAAAGGTTGAGGAAAGCGTAGTTGGGCGGAGTTGGGGGAGCAGGCCGCGAAGCATTCTAGGGAGACCTCCCACAGCAGCCTGTTAAAAGAAAAAAAAAAAAAAAAGGGATTGCGGAGGGAGAATAACCAGGGAATCAGAAGGTTAAAAGGGCAATTGGCCCTCCCGCGAATGGAAAGGATATAGGGGCTGGAGTAGGGGGCAAAGTGGGTGAATAAATGGGACGAAGTGAAGGCTAAAAGGGGACCCTTACAGAGGAAGGGAACAAAAAAATTGTAGGAATGTTTTGTTTTGTTTTTACTTTTTAAAAATTGAAGTATAATTGGCATATAACATTATGTTAGTTTCAGGTGTACAACATAATGTTTGTATATATTTCGAAATGATTACCACGTAAAATTAGCATCCATCACCATACATAGTTACATTTTTTTATTCTTGTGAAAAGAACTTTTAAGATCTACTCTTCAGCAACTTTCAAATATACAGTACACTATCATTAACTATAGTCACTGTGCTGTACTTTAAATCCCTATGACTTAGGGGTGTTTTTGATAAAAGTTAAATGTGTGGGGACGGGAGGGGAGAGGTATAGCTTTGCAGGTTCACATAGAACTGGAAGAAAAATAAGTTGGAGAGTCTGTCAGTAATCCTAATAGGCAAGGATCACGTGTTACACATTACTGAATCCCCAAGAACTAACACGAAGCAGGATTTAGTAAATGTTAATTGAATGACTGAAGCGTGAGACAGTCATAAATCATGAAGGGCTACAGGTGGGAGTAGGGAAAAGATAGTTGTGGAGGAGAGAGGAAGAAAGACTGGGGAGTGACAGTGTGGTAGGGTTGAAGGGGGGGGGTTACTGTGAAGGATTTGAGGTGATGGAAGAGTGTGTAGCAAGAGGACCTCATCAGGTTAGTCTGCTCAAAAAGAAGCAAGCTTATGAAGAGACCAGGGAAATGTGAGCTGCAGCAAGAACAGTCACCCTGGGAACCCAGGGCAGATCATGAAATGAAATGGAATCTCTACAGGGCTGCCTCAAAACAAAACAAAAAAACTGGGTGACTCCATTTTATAGTATAGGCAAAGAGGTATTAGGAGTAGTGATAGTGCATTAGGCCATTGGATTGAGGACTAAAGTTGCAGTCTGGGAATAAACAGTATCCAAACTGTTTAAAGATAACTAAGGCAGTTTTGAGGCAATGCCTTTCCTTCCAGGAATGAAGGGAGGATATGAAACAGAAGTGTGGAAGTGTTCAGTGCTCGTGCTGCCTATGTCAAACCAGTCAAGCATATTTGGTTGATAGGAGGAAAATCAAAATAGAAATAACGTAAGAATGTCCTCATTATACCACATGCATATACAGTAATACTCATGTACACACCTGTGTATAATTTTTATATTGAAACTAGTTATCCATAAAGATTATGGTGGGTCTTTTCTTCACTAAAGAAAGCAGAGAGGCTGTTCACTTTAGAAATCCAAAGAATTAGTTATATAAATTCCTGATCTGATAGACTCCAGTATATTTTTTTCTTGTGAGGCATGACCACTCCCCAGGGAAAAGTGAGAGGAATAGAAAGGTGTGTGTAATATTGGAATGGCTTCTTAAATCTCCTCTAAGTCATGGTTAGAAGATACCGTGAATAGAAGACAATCAGGGTCATTAAAGGAAAGCTTTATAGAAAGCCATGATGAATTGCCTCATTTACATTTTATTATCTGTCTAAAAGCCAAAAATATTATGAACCCAGCACTGTGCTAAAAGATAATGGCATAATCTGAAGATGATAGTTTCTGTCCTCATTGTGTGATATCGGCAGGAAGAAAAGACACAGTTTAAGGTGGTCTTTCTTGAAGTGCTGAGTTGTAAAGTGTAGACTTCATTTGAGAACTGATTGACAGTTGTTGCTGTTTTATGTTTAGTGATGGTTTTAAAGTAAGAGAATTAGGTAAAGATAACATATCTTAAAAACTGTGGACATTGAAATAATCAGAACAACAGTACTTGGAAGAAAAATTTCAACTACTTCATAGATTTTTTTAAACCTGTATACTGTTATCATTGTATTTGTATTTTTCATTTAATATCTTTCAGTTAAAGAGGAGTTTGTATTAGCATGTCTTAAGTTGGTATGTTCTTTACTTAAAATAACCTGAATCAAATCCTGAATACTAACTAGTTGTCAGGGTGGCTTAAGTGACCAGATAGGTTATTCTATGGTCTGGTTTGCTAGTTACTTCTCATGTATTAGAATAAATAGAGCGCTTCCCTGGTGGCGCAGTGGTTGAGAGTCTGCCTGCCGATGCAGGGGACGCGGGTTCGTGCCCCTGTCTGGGAAGATCCCACATGCCATGGAGCAACTAAGCCTGTGCGCCACAACTACTGAGCCTGCATGTCCGGAGCCTGTGCTCTGCAACAGGAGAGGCCCCAACAGTGAGAGGCCCACATACCGCAAAAAAATAGAATAAATAGAATAAGCCTTCTCTCTGTAGAGATGAAAATGTGTGTTTTCATTCAAAAAGCAGATTATGTGTTTTCTGTATTTAGACTAAATTTTGACTTAGTATTCTTGGATTCCTCCACAGGTTTAAGTGACATTTCTCCATCTACAAGCCTACCACCCCTGGTTGAAGGCCAGCTGCGCTGCTTTCTGAAACTTACTGTTAATAAAGTCATATGGAAGATTACAAAGCCTCCTGCTTGTGTACTTGTTCGAGTGAGATGGTGGGGAGAAACATCAGAAGGAACACTCTTTTGTCCCAGGGATTCATTGCAGACCGAACCAAAAGCTGTGAGAACAACTACACGTTATGCTATTCGCTGTGGTCCAAAGCAGTTTACCTCTTATCTAACAGGTATGTTTTTGTCTTATCGTTTCACCTGTAGGCCTAATAAGCATGTGATTATGTTGTTAACAATAGGTATTATCGTGTACTTAGTATCTATGGCATTGTTAATTATTGAGGAGTCAAAGAGGTTTTATAATAGCCACCATTATTGAGAGTATACTATGTGCTACCAGTTGATACATATTATTTCTAATCCTTAATAACCTTGCAAGATAGATATTTTCTCTGTTTTATAGACAATGAAACTGAGGTTCAGAGAAATAAAATGAATCCTCTGTAAGGTTACATAGTTGACAAATGGCCAAACTAGGATTTGAACCCACTTCTCTCTGACCCCAAAACTCATGCACTTGTCACCACACCATGCTTTTTTAAGGAATAACTGTAGTCTGTACTCTGGGACTTACATTATGCTCAAGGAAAGATGGTATAGATACAAAATTTATATGATACAAGATAATACATGCTAAATGCCAATGAGTGATTTAGTGAGTTAATAGTACAGGTTTTCAGAGAAGGGAGGATCCCTCTACTGGAACCAGGAGCTAAAATTTCTTCATTTCTGTTAAAGGAAAGCATTCTAAATGTACTGTGTTATTTCTCTATTCAGGTCAAGTTTTCATATAAACACATTTTGGATGGTAGACTTATCAAATCAATTCAGTTCAAGTCAGTAAAAATTAAGCATTTATCATGTAAATATTGCTGGGCTAAGAATACCGGAGAGCCAGAGGTGAATTAAAGATTAACTTGTCCTTAAGTTTGCATTCTTTCAAGAAGAAAATTTTGAAGACATCAAAATATAAAGAAAAAAAATTCAGTTATTCAAAAAATATGTATTGAACACTTAGCATGTGCTAGACGTTGTGCTAGACACTGTGGAGATTACAAAAATGAATCAAAAAATTTAATCAGAATGGTGTCTAATTCTAACTAAATGCACAAAGAAGTTCAGTTACAATAGTAGGTAGAAAGTGATAAGAACTTTTAAAAGATACACATAGATATTTCATTAAGAAAATAAATGAGGGCTTCCCTGGTGGCACAGTGGTTGAGAGTCTGCCTGCCGATGCAGGGGACACGGGTTCGTGCCCCGGTCTGGGAAGATCCCACATGCCACGGAGCGGCTAGGCCCGTGAGCCATGGCTGCTGAGCCTGCGCGTCCGGAGCCTGTGCTCCGCAACGGGAGAGACCACAACAGTGAGAGGCCCACGTACCGCAAAAAAAAAAAAAAAAAAGAAAAGAAATGAGACATGGGTGAGCCTGGCTGTTAGTAAATAACCAACAAATGTTGGTACATTTCCCTTATTCTATATATGCACGTTATTTTATAGTCTGCAAAGCACTTTTATACCCATTAGCTCATAGAATTTTCAGAGAACTTGCATGATTAGGTAAGACAGGGACGGTGATATGTTAAGTAAGTTGCCTAAAGTCATATAACAAGCATTAAGCAGCTGCCATATAAAAGGATACTGTGCTATGTGTTTTACTTGCAATACTCCCATGCCTCACACAGCCATGATATAGGTATTATGATGCCTATTTTATAGACAGCTGTGGCTTACACAGAAGTAGCTTGTGAATGTTGGAGCCACAACACAATCACAAATCTTCTAATTGTAAACCCAATACTCTTTTCACTACAGCATTGAACAAAGGGTGAAAATGAACCACTTTCTCAACTTTGGTAAGAAAATGTTCAGAAGTTACACTGTCCTGAAATAATCTCAGATTGCATATGCATGCATTTTATTTCTCCTGCTGTAAATTAGGACCATGAAGGGGTTAAGTCTAAGCAACCAATTGACGAATACAGTTAAGGAGTTTATTTCCATTCCCTTTAGTTCTAAGTGCTCTCAGCCTTTCAGTGTTCCAGATATTATTGAGAAATAAGCAGTAAAATACTCCTGAGAGGCAGGAACCAACCCATGCATCTATACAAGAGAAGCCCTTTGTCCAGTTCAAAACTAGAAATGGTGAGAATTTAAAAACTGAGAATTTTTTTATTGTTGCTTTTTTATTTCAAAACTAAAGTCTGAGTCCTTGCCAAATATGTAAAAAAAATATATATACTCTCTCAAAGGTATTTTCCTTATCAAATACTTGATATTCTAAATATTTTTATGTAATTTTTTTTCTCCATTCGAGGTATTTGTCATTGCTCTTCTCTAAAACTTTGTTGTTCTTTTGATCTTGGGTTCACTCTTCCCCACCCCCTGAATGATATGGTAAGTGCATAGTTTATTTGAAAATAAAATGATTTTTTTAAGTAAAAAAATTTTGTAATGTATATTCCTCTTTCCACTTCCAAAAAAACGTAAATGAAAAATGTCTGCCTATGTTGTAATTGTTTCTGATTAGATATGGCTGTGCTGGTGCTGGAAGTAATCACCAAACTTGAACATCTTCCGGTTGGTAGAGTTCAGATCAGTGGACTAGCCCAGCTTTCTCCAACCCATCACATCAATGGATTTTTTACCATTGTTTCACCAACATCTAAGAAACTTGGAGAACTCCAGGTAAAAATAGTATAATTCTCTGCTACATAGAATAAAACTTTGGGGGCACAAATAGTTGAGTCTGTTTGTAGAATGGGTAGGTACGTGACTCCCACATACCATGCAAATTCCCACTTCGTGCTTTTGTTCATGTTTTTACCCAGACTGTCATGTACTTATTTCCCACTTATCCATATCCTCTTAGTTCTTTGCTGCCCATCTCAAGTTCCAAGAGACCTTCGCAGCTCCTACTGCACTCATTCTTCTCTTTATTTATTAATAAATGTACTCTTTATTAAATTTAGAATAACATGAATTACATAATCATTGTTCAGTTATAATCCTACATAGTCTTCAAAATTTTGTATTTGTAGTTTCCCTTTAATTTCCCTTCCTTTTAGTTTCTAGATTCCCTGGGAGAGAGGACAGTGTTTTCTACTTTCTTTGTTTTTCCCACAGCTTCTAACATAGTGCCAAGCAGTAATGGCATTTAATTGGTATCTTAAATGAGTCAACAGACTACGATTTTAATATTGTTGAATAAACTGTTTTCATTTTTTCAGTATTAGAAGTGCATAACCAGTTGTTGATTGTTCATTCATTGATTCAGCCTACATTTTTTTGATATGCTGTTATGTGCCACTAACTTAAGATACAAAGATAAGAGATGGGCCTTTCAGTTAGTTTTCCAAAGTCAGGTAGGAGGAAATAGAAGAGAGTAACAAGTAGAACGCAGTGTGATATTGATACACATATACTATAGATATGTACAGGATGGTGGGAAAGAACATAGAAGGGTCTCTTTCTGAGGGAGACTCTGGGAGTTCTTCCTAGAGAATTCTGAATATTCAAATCCTTGAGAAATTTATACCTTGTCAAATGTATTCTAAAATATGTATAGAAATTTAAGCAGGTATATAAGAAAACAGTTCAAAAAAGATGAGGAAAGAACATATAACATTACCAGATGTAAGAACCTATTATAAAACCACAAGCACATAATTGTCAAAGGAAGAGAATAAAGTTCAGAAATAGATTTAACTAAGTAAAAGAACTGAACATTTTCTATATTCTATTTATCATATTTTTATTTATAATATATTGAAAGATAGTGACACCTTATGGTGATAACTTCATGGTAAAATGGGACTGATTTACTCCTCCTTTTCTGATAATGGTACAGATTTGCATCAGACCTGCAAAAACAGTTTGGCATTATGTTTCAAGAGCCATAATAATTATCATATATCATTTACCCTGGGGTCTTATATTAAGGAAATACCATAAAAAGAGAGGAAAGTTACATGCTTTGGACTGGTTATGGAAATGCACTTTTAATATTGAAAAAATGAAAACAGTTCATTCAGTGATATTTAAATCATCTATTAGTGGAATATTTTGTTTCCATAAAAGATAAAATTATATAGTTATGATTGTGTAGCAACATGGAAAATTATTTTGGATTGATGACAAAAGAGAATTAAAATTATACCCACATATATGCATATGATTAATGACTGGGGAAGAAAAAACAAGGGAAAATAGAAACAGTTGGAGTGTAGAATTCTAGGTAGGTTTTTTCCCTATATAAAAAAATGAGATATAATTCATATGCCATAAAATTCACCCTTTTAAAGTATACAGTTCAGTAGTTTTTAGTGTATTCACAAGATTGTACAACCATCACGATTATCTAATTCCAGAGCATTTTATCACCCCAAGAAGAAACACTATACCCATTAGTAGTCATTCCCCGTTGTACCTTTCCCCAACCCCTGGCAACCACTAATCTACCTTCTGTCTCTATATATTGCCTATTCTGGACATTTCAAATAAATGATGTAGTATAATATGTGACCTTTTGTATCTGGCTTCTTTCACTTGGCATAATGTTTTCAAGGTTCATCCATGTAGCATGAATCAGTACTTTATTCCTTATTATAGCTAAATAATATTCCATTGTATGGATATATTATAGCACATGTTGTTTATCCATTCTTCAGTTGATGGACATTTGGATTGTTTCCACTTTCTGACTTTTATGAATAATGCTGCTATGAACATTTGCATACAAGTTTTTTGTAGGCGTAGAATTGTGGTCATATGATAAGTATGTTTAACCTTGAGGAACTACTGGACTGTTTTCTAAGGTGGTGCATCTTTTTTCCTCCCTTATTTAAATGTCAGTTGATAAAATAATACTTGTATGTTTTTTATTTAAATGTCATTGGGTTCTTTAGAGAATTGTTTTAATAGAGCCTTGGAGACAGAGGTAAGATTTTGAAAGATTATGGAATAAGTAAATAAGTAGTAATTACAGTGAAGAAGTAGAAATAACAGTTAGAGATTTCTCTCTGTTTCCCACATAAATGGCAGCAAAGAGAGGGAGATGTAGTGTGACCTAATGG
Organism: Orcinus orca; assembly: GCF_937001465.1. NCBI lineage: Eukaryota > Metazoa > Chordata > Mammalia > Artiodactyla > Delphinidae > Orcinus > Orcinus orca. Next base: position 51,778,422 of record NC_064566.1, on the reverse strand, counting down.
AAATAGCACAAGACTTGGACATGGAAAAACTGGTTATGAAAACATTTCTGGTGTTCATTTGTACTCTCTGAGCTTCAGTATCCTATTTTATAAAATGAAGACAATAACTTTTACCGTATGGCATTGTTGTAGGGATTAAATGATATGAAAAAAATATGGAAGCACTTAACATGGTACTTAGGCACATGACAGGGACATGCCAAATTTACTTGAATTGGAGAGGAAAGTATTGATAGTGGGCAGCAGAATTGAGAAGTTTGTTGCTACTTTAGAAGAGGAGTTGGCAAACTTTGCCCAGTGGACTAAATCTGGCCTTCTAACTAAAAATGGTTTTTATATGTTTAAAGGATCATTTAAAAAAAGAAGAATGTGCAATAAAGCCTAAATTATTTACCCTCTGCCCCTTTACAGAATGAGTTTGCTGAGCCGTTTTTAGAGTATAGGAGACCTGATTTGTTTTGTAGACCAAGAGAAAAGCAAGTGAAGAAAGATATTGAAAATAAAAGAGGATAATTGAGCAAGTAAGGTCTTGGAGAGAATTAGATGGGAATGAATTTCTATTAAGAACACAACTGATAGTGGTAAACTTTGGAATGGAGGAATTATAACAAGGAGGGAAAGAGGAGAAACATTTTGAGATGGATAACATTGAAGGAATTCATGCTGATAACTTTTTTAGCAACATTTATTTTTTTGGCCACACCGCATTGCTTGTGGGATCTTAGTTCCCCGACCAGGGATTGAACCCCAGGCCCTTGGCAGTGAGAGCACGGAGTCCTAACCACTCGACCGTCAGGGAATTCCCATTAGCAACACTTATTATATGCATGCCTACCACATATTAGGCACTACATGTTTTATTTCATTTAATTTTTTTTTTTATTAAATAGAGATAGATATGCAAAAGAATATCTTAGATGTATAAGATATAAAAATAACCATACTGTGAACACCCATTGGCTCGTCAACTAGGTTAGGAAATGTTAATAGGAAAAAAAAGAAATATTAATAGAATAATGGAAAGAAACCAGGTTTAGAAATTCATCCATATTACTTTGTGTATCAATAATTCCCTTTTGCAGAGTTGTGTTCCATTACACAATTTTCACAATTTTCATCCATTTGTCTTGCATGAAACCAGGCAGATATCCTTGCCTTGTTCTTGTTCTTGGGAGGAAAGCATTTGGTCTTTTCACTATTAAATATGGTATTAGATGCAGGTTTTTCATAGATGCCCTTTATCATTGAGAAAGTTCAAGTTTTCTGAGAGATTTGATAATAAATGAGTATTGAATTTTATCAAATTCAACTGTTGCTAGAGGTTAGAGGTGAGAAGAGGGCATGACTACAAAGGGAGTTTTTGGGGGGTGATGGAAGTGTTCCATATCTTAATTATGGTGGTGGTTACATGGATCTAAACATAGATTACAATTCATAGAAGTGTGTATTTACAAAAATGTCCATTTTACTGTGTTAAATATATTTTTTTTAATGTAGCAGATCAAATGTGATGATAAGCAGAAGTTGTCCCTCTACCTCCTGTTGGGACATGGCTGGGGACTTTGCAAACTGGAGCACATACCCTGACTAAAGCCACTAGTCTACTCCAGCTAATTTTTGCCACAATGGGATGGAAACCCAGCATTGCTGGATCTTCTGATTTTTCAAGAGAAGCCAGAAATTCAAATTTTTACATAAAATCTGTTTTCTTAATCACTGTTAAATAATTTTGAAACCTTTTAAAATGCTATATTGACTAGCATAAGTCTGAAAAATAGACATACTAATATGTTCTCTCCAATATCAGATGTTATAAATGTAGTAGATAATCCCAGAACTCCCCATTTTATATTACAATTACTTCTTTTTAAATTCCCCTAAAAGATACTCTGATCCTTTGGGTCAGGTTCCATGTTTTATTCATCTCTTTGCCCCAGGCAGGTAGCACAGAGCCTGGCACTGAACTAGTATCAACAAATATTTGTTAATTGAACACAGGAGTTAGGCCAGCACCTATATTTTGATTGTAAGGTGGGTGTGGCGGGTAACTGGACTTTCTTTTTCTTTCTCACTGGTAGTAAAGGCCTTTGAGTTGTTTTGAGACTAGTTCCAATTTGCTTAGGGATAAAGCAAAACTCTGGCCAGCCAGCAGGTTATTGTTAAGGCCAGGGACGCAGCCTTTATTCTCAGTGTCTCCTTTGTTTCTAGAATAAAGTGGCAGTCTTTTGGCAAGTGATGAATGGCAAGGGACGATTTTCTGACACTTATATTTGGGCAGCCAGGATTTTATGTGATCCTCTTATAGCAGTGGCTGCACAAAGTATTTATCCCGCTGCATTCCGGTCATTTGTCTTTGTAGAAAATCTTAATGATGAATAGATTTAAAGGACTTTATGCTACCTAGTTCATGAACAAAATTCTCCTCATCAAGACTCAAGTGTGTTTATTGAGTCTATGCCTTGGCAGTTTCTCCACATAGATTATTCCATTGACCTTCCCAGAGACTTCTTAAAATATTTAACTGCAATCTTTCATTTTTGTCTTAGGCCATTCATCATTATGTGACTCTCTTTGGCTACTTGAACAATTCCTTCTGCTGTCTGTCATTGTAACTGAACTTTCCACACTGCTCTTCTTTTCTTTTGGAGTACATTCTTCAATTTCTTCTCTAAAGTTTTGCTTTAGGCTCTGTTTTATTTTTTATTCCTACAGTAGGCTTTTCTCCATTGGGCTTTTCAGAGACCTGGAAAGCATTTTAGTAGAGTGCCTGAATTCAGAGGAGTTGGACGATAAAGGAAACTTCACGTAATTACTTTTCATTTTAATGTTCCTCCCTCTTCACCCTGCCTCATCCCCAGCATAGAACTAGGGCCTTATTTTTCTCAAATAGCTAGCAATAAGGATGCAACAGGTGCTATGTCATTCTTTTATTTTTCAGACCATTAGTCATTATTATGCATACTTGTACACTAAGTGTATACTTACACTGATTAGTCTACAGAAAAATGAATAAGACAGTTCATGCCTTCAAGGAATTCATAATCTGATCAGGATAACAAATAAACTGGAAGTACAAATACCTCCTTTAAGCCTCTGCTTTTTTTTTAATCTTCAAATTAGGATAATATACTTTCCTGACAGTTATATCATCACATCAGCTTCTCTGTGTGAGGAACATAGCACACTTTCTGGCCTATTGTGAAGTGTTCAATAAATAGTGGTTATATTAATGGATAGATACAAAGTAAGTAGAAACATGAAAAAAGGAGTGGCCATAACATCTCTGCCTGGACACAAAGAAGTTTTCACAGAGGAAGTAATGCTGGAGGAAATTTGCACGTGAAGGCATAAGGGAATGAAATATAAGGTACATTTAGAAAACTCTAAGTAATTGGTATATCCAGGAGAGAGAGATGGAGGAGAGGAACACAGTGAGAGATGAGGCTTCTGAGGTAGGCAGGAATTTGAACTAGATCCTATAAGGAACAGGGCCATTAATTTATATTAGAGAGTCTTAAAATTAATCAATGCTATAAAAAAAAAAAAAAGACTTCTGATACATTACATGTCCCTTTCAGGTCTCACTTGCCCTGGAGCCTTTGTCAGAAACTTTTGACAGCTACACTCCTCTTCCTACCACTGACATGACAGAAAATGTGCTTTTATCTGAACAAGGATTCAGAGAATATACTGAAGCAGGCAATACTCAGTTTCTGGTTCCATCAAGGCCTCAGAGGATCCCTACCACCAAAATTGATGGAAAAGAGTTAGCAGCCAACAGCAGTAGGTCAACCACTCCAAGGTAATTACCACACCTAATACCAGTCAGACTGTCTGCTAACTCCCAGTGTACTCATAATTTCGGTCTTTCATTTGTGGCTGTGTAGAAGGTTAAAGGTAGTCATTCATTCAGCAAATAAGTATTAAGTACTCAATATGTTTCTGGTCCAGTACCAGTTGCTAGGCATAGAAATTGATAAGACACAATTCCTATTTTTGAACATTGCTCACAATCTAGTGAGGAGGCCAATATACAGATAAGTAAGTATGTCTAAGTCACATAGAGATGCCATGATAGGTGTACATGAAGGGAAAGAGGGAAAAGGCAGTGTTTTGTGAAATGGAATGAAGAGAAACAGATTTTGATTTTAAATAATTATCAGACGTTTGCTTTGTGTCAGGCTCAGCACTGAGCTCTTTATTTCATTGTCTCACTTTAGCCAAACCATACAATGATAGGTAAAACATCTATTATTTGTTTAATTTGGGAAATGAAAAACATATTTACAAAGCCTGAGCTACACTGCTATATACCACTGATCCACTTTCTTTCTCTGACAAAGTGGAATGTTACCATAATGGATAATATACTGCTGAAGTTCTCCTTTATTTTAAAACAGGGGAAAGGACCACTTGTACTTTGCAGAGAACTCTGATACAACAAAGGACTCTTTCTTTGGACTACGGCACCATCTTAATTCAGGACAGAGTTTAGAGTCTATGACTCTGAAAGGCAAAGCCCCACAGAAGCAGATGTCCCTTCTCAACAGTTCTGAATTGCGGCCTCAAATTAGGACAGTTGCCAAGAGTCACAGTGACTCATGCATTCTTTCTTCAAACAACCCTCCTACCAAGAACCTTCTTTTAGGTATGTATATATTTGTGAACTGAGACTAAGCTATATTTATTGGGATTAGTCTGCTCATTAGGCAACCTACAAAGAGAACCAAGACTTCTGTTTGAACTAAATAGCCAAATGCAAGTGAATATCTTACTAGAGTCCAGAATTTCTAACCTTTTAAGGGCAGCTCTATTAAACCACTGAGTTTCTTCTAAATAATTACTGGGCACTTATAATTTTAAGTTTAGGGAAGGAACCATTTAAAGTGAACCTGGGTATGGGAGGAAAGCCTTTATCATAGAAAAATATTAGTCCTGATTTTTTTCTAGATAATTCAAAGCAAATAAGATTTTTGTCTCATCATCAGAATTTACTTATACCATTGTTCAGAGACTAGTACTAAACTTGTTTCATATTCTGAAAACTGTTGTTTTCAGTGGGAACATTCAGTGCACAGAAACTGCTGATCTTACGCCTGGGTATTAAATATGACTGACAGCCAAACAGAAGTAGAAAGGAGTCGGTTTACCTGTGTAAGGGCTTACACTGAAATTTAAAAAGGAAATAGGAAAGAGGTTGTATTACCTCATTTTAGGTAGTGGTATTATATGAAAAGCAATTTTGGTACCTTATGTTACACTGTAATGGTCAACCATATATCTCTGTGACATCAAGAGCATGACATAAATTTGTCTCCATCCTCACAAGTAAAATTTCCAAAGTGGAATATCTGCAGCTTTAGTAGAAAAGTCTTTTAAATTGAAACTACTTGGACCTCTGTGGGGTCATGATCCATAGACTAAGCAAGTCTTGCCTTATCTGTGGAGCTGGACAGGGGTAATGCGACCATTGTCTGATGTCCATAGTTCATTTCCTCCAGGATGTTTCTTTCCTCAGATTGTGTTACTCTGAACCATTTTATTTTTTATTTACCAAAGTACTGTACTTGGCTATTTGCAGTGTTTTCAAAACCAAATGTTTCTTTTTGTGTGTTTTTAATCTTCAATACTTGGTGCAATAGAAGCTGCAAAGATGTGCCACTTTATCTATGAAATGGAGTTTTGTATACCAATAAATTCTAGTTTAAAGACAAAAAAAAAACTACGTGGATACAAAATTTACATTAGTAAGGATTTTTTTTAATGAAGAAAGACATTGTGTTAATATTTTTTCAACTAAAATGTCTATGATCCCCTAGTTTAAAAAATATACTCTGATTATGGTACGTTAATTTTATTTTTTTTATTTTTTTTTTACTTTTTTGTTTTTGCATGCATTGGGTCTTCGTTGTTGCGCATGGGCTTTCTCTAGTCGTGGTGAGCGGGGGCTGCTCTTCATTGTGGTGCGCAGTCTTCTCATTGCAGTGGCTTCTCTTGTTGCGGAGCGCGGGCTCTAGGCGCATGGGCTTCAGTAGTTGTAGATGGCATGCTCTAGAGTGCAGGCTCAGTAGTTGTGGTGCACAGGTTTAGTTGCTCCATGGCATGTGGGATCTTCCCGGACCAGGAGTCAAACCCGTGTCCCCTGCATTGGCAGGCAGATTCTTAACCACTGCACCACCAGAGAAGTCCCTATATTAATTTTAGACTTTAATGCAACCCTAGGCTACATTAACAAGAAAGAAAATTGCCTGACTATACTCAGCACTTGTCATTCTCACACCTGGAGTATTTTGTGTAGACCTGGGCAGCAGACTTTGATAAAATATTTGTTTACTCATTAAGCAGTTATTTATTCAGCACTTACTAAATGTCTGGCAGTCTTCGAGGTGTTAAGAATATAGCAATTTAAATTTATTTTTTAAAAAGGCACAAAATCCTCCCCTACGGATCTTATATTCTAGTAGGAATACCAATGATAAATTAGATAAATAAGTAAGTATGTAGTGTTAGATAGTGATAATGGCAATGGGAAAAAAATGAAGCAAGGAAGAAGAGAGGATAGAATGCTGTTTTATGTATGTTGGCAAAGGAAGGCTTCTTTCTTTTTTAATTTTTTTTATTTTTATAAGTTTTTTTTATTTTTTTGCTTTTGACTTAGAGTTTTTTTTTTAAAATCTTTATTGGAGTATAATTGCTTTACAATTGTGTGTTAGTTTCTGCTTTATAACAAAGTGAATCAGTTATACATATACATATGTCCCCATATCTCTTCCCTCTTGCGTCTCCCTCCCTCCCACCCTCCCTATCCCACCCCTCTAGGTGGTCACAAAGCACCAAGCTGATCTCCCTGTGCTATGCGGCTGCTTCCCACTAGCTATTTTACGTTTGGTAGTGTATATATGTCCATGCCACTCTCTCACTTTGTCACAGCTTACCCTTCCCCCTCCCCGTGTCCTCAAGTCCATTATCTAGTAGGTCTGTGTCTTTATTCCCGTCTTGCCCCTAGGTTCTTCATGACCTTTTTTTTTTTTAGATTCCATATATATGTGTTAGCATATAGTATTTGTTTTTCTCTTTCTGACTTACTTCACTCTGTATGACAGACTCTATGTCCATCCACCTCACTACAAGTAACTCAATTTTGTTTCTTTTTATGGCTGAGTAATATTCCATTGTGTATATGTGCCACATCTTCTTTATCCATTCATCTGTCAATGGACACTAGGTTGCTTCCACGACCTGGCTATTGTAAATAGAGCTGCAATGAACATTTTGGTACATGACTCTTTTTGAATTATGGTTTTCTCAGAGTATATGCCCAGTAGTGAGACTGCTGGGTCGTATGGTAGTTCTATTATTAGTTTTTTAAGGAACCTCCATACTGTTCTCCATAGTGGCTGTATCAATTTACATTCCTACCAACAGTGCAAGAGTGTTCCCTTTTCTCCACACCCTCTCCAGCATTTATTGTTTGTAGATTTTTTTGATGATGGCCATTCTGACCGGTATGAGATGATATCTCATTGTAGTTTTGATTTGCATTTCTCTAATGATTAATGATGTTGAGCATGCTTTCATGTGTTTGTTGGCAATCTGTATATCTTCTTTGGAGAAATGTCTGTTTAGGTCTTCTGCCCATTTTTGGATTGGGTTGTTTGTTTTTTTGATACTAAACTGCATGAGCTGCTTGTAAATTTTGGAGATTAATTCTTTGTCAGTTTCTTCATTTGCAAATATTTTCTCCCATTCTGAGGGTAGTCTTTTCATCTTGTTTATTATTTCCTTTGCTGTGCAAAAGCTTTGAAGTTTCATTAGGTCCCATTTGTTTATTTTTGTTTTTATTTCCATTTCTCTAGGAGGTGGGTCAAAAAGGATCTTGCTGTGATTTATGTCAAAGAGTGTTCTGCCTATGTTTTTCTCTATGAGTTTTATAGTGTCTGGCCTTACATTTAGGTCTTTAATCCATTTTGAGTTTATTTTTGTGTATGGTGTTAGGGAGTGTTCTAATTTCATTCTTTTACATGTAGCTGTCCAGTTTTCCCAGCACCACTTATTGAAGAGGCAGTCTTTTCTCCACTGTATAGTCTTGCCTCCTTTATCAAAGATAAGGTGACCATATGTGCATGGGTTTATCTCTGGGCTTTCTGTCCTGTTCCATTGATCTATTTTTTTGTGTGTGTCAGTACCATATTGTCTTGATGACTGTAGCTTTGTGGTATAGTCTGAAGTCAGGGAGCCTGATTCCTCCCGCTCCGTTTTTCTTTCTCAAGATTGCTTTGGCTATTTGGGGTCTTTTGTGTTTCCATACAAATTGTGAAATTTTTTGTTCTAGTTCTGTGAAAAATGCCAGTGGTAGTTTGATAGGGATTGCATTGAATCTGTAGATTGCTTTTGGTAATATAGTCATTTTCACAATGTTGATTCTTCCAATCCAAGAACATGGTATATCTCTCCATCTATTTGTGTCATCTTTAATCTCTTTCATCAGTGTCTTATAATTTTCTGCATACAGGCCTTTTGTCTCCTCAGGTAGGTTTATTCCTAGATATTTTATTCTTTTTGTTGCAATGGTAAATGGGAGTTTTTAATTTTTTTTAACTTTTTTTGTTGTTGTTGTTCTTGCTGCATTGGGTGTTCGTTGCTGTGTGTCGGCTTTCTCCAGTTGCGGCGAGCGGGGGACTACTCTTCGTTGCGGTGCGTGGGCTTCTCATTGCATTGGCTTCTGTTGTTTCAGAGCACAGCCTCTAGGTGCACAGGCTTCAGTAGTTGTGGCACATGGGCTCAGTAGTTGTGCCTCACGGGATCTAGAGCACAGGCTCAGTAGTTGCAGCGCACGGGCTTAGTTGCCCCGCGGTATATGGGATCTTCCCAGACCAGGGCTCAATCCTGTGTCCCCTGCATTGGCAGGCAGATTCTTAACCACTGTGTCACCAGGGAAGTTCCAAAGGAAGTCTTCTTTAAGAAGTTAATATTAAAGATCTATAGAAGATGAGTTCCTTCTAAGGAGAGTACCTAGACTGGGGAAGGGACCACCAAGAGATATTTAGCCTCAAGAAAACAGCTACCATTTACTTACGTTCATTATGTGCTACCTACTATGCCAAGTGCCTTATACACAAAAACCAAGTGAGGTTGGGATTGTTATCCCCATTTTAAAATGAAGACACAGGCTCACAGTTAGGGAGCTTCTGCCCTATCAAACGGGACAGCTGCTTCTCAGCTCCAGTTCATCATTATCTTAAACTGTACAGCAAAGTCCTTTGCTTCATTCTACTGTAGGTTCCTTGTTTACCTAGGCCTGCTTTTTTTAAAAATCAAGACTATGCTGGCCAACTGTTCAAGCCAAATAAAATATGCCAGGTGCAACCCATGGGCTGCCAATGTGCAAATTTCTTCCATAAGATGTACTAGGATCTTTGGGTTTAAAGATAAAACAAGACAGATTGTGACTCAGTCTGGGTTAATAGTTCTTCCTTGCAAAAGTGGGAAGGGATAGCTTCAAGAGATAGTGAATTCTGTATCACTGGGAATCATCAAGTATGGGCTGGATAACCTTGTCATGGGACTCTTACAGATGGGATTAAATCATCAAGTAGACAGATGTGATCTTTAAAGATCCCTTCCAACCACAAGACCGTGGAGCACTAAGATTAAGTGGGTCATTTTAGTAAGTAGGTCTAAAGCTAGTCATGGAGGTTTATAACAAATACATAAACCTAATTATCTTCCTGGTCTTTATTATACTGACATCATACCAGTAAGGGGGGGGACAGAGCTGAATTAGTCATCGAGCTAGAATTTATGAAACACTACACATCCTGCTTATAAGAGTTGGCGGTTTTCTTGTTTTTTGTTTTTAACTTTTTATTTTATATTGGAATATAGCCAATTAACAATGTTGTGATAGTTTCGGGTGCACAGCAAAGGAACTCAGCCATACGTATACATGTATCCATTCTCCCCCAAACTCCCCTCCCATCCAGGCTGCCACATAACATTGAGCCGAGTTCCCTGTGCTATACAGTAGGTCCTTGTTAGTTACCCATTTTAAATATAGCAGTGTGTACATTTCAATCCCAAACTCCCTAACTCTCCCTTCTCCCTGTCCTTCCCCCACTGATAACCATAAGTTTGTTAAGAGTTGGGGTTTAGAATAGATAACAAGGAGTAGGAACAAAAACCAAAAGCTGTGTACCTCCCTGTTTAGCAGGGGCTGTGCCCATGGCATGTAGGAAATAAACAAGGGAAACGTTTGTCATGAACTCAGCTAAGTGCCCTTCCCTTGTGTTAAAAAAATAATTATTGAGTTGAGGTGCAGGAAGATGCCATGACAGCTCTTTTAGTGTGGAACCAGCTTCCTCTTAAGGGGAGTTAAGGTGGTATTGTTGCCATGCCTTAGACTTTAGAGAAACTATTCTAAGAATGGCTGTTTCAAGGAAGAAACCACTTGGAGGCCAATGAATAGACCACCCTTGCTCAGATTTGTCCTACTTGTTGTCTGCAATGTTTATTTCTTTTTAAAAACCTGCTATTGTAAAGTATCTTAAGTACCTATTCCTATTCAAATGTTAATGACTAATTAAGTCACTCTTAAAATATTACTATTCCCAGGGAAATTTTATTTAGCAGGGATGAAAACTTTAAGCTCAGTTCAATTCAGCAGATATCTTTTGAGTGCCTATTTTGTGTCAGCCATTGTTTTGAGTATTGGGGTTACAGTGATAAATAAGATAGTCCCTGACTTAATGAATGCATTGTAGTAAAGGAAACAGACTCTAAAGCAGATACAGTACAATTTTGTATGATATATGCAACAGTGGAAGTATTTATTGAAACATTTAATCAAATTCCTGATATATACTAGGTACCGAGCATACAAAGACCAACAAAAGCCAATCTCTCGTCTCAAAGTTGTTTGGGTGAGATAGACAATTTTAATACTGCATGGTAATTCTTTGATGGAGTCAGATACGCAGAACTTTGAGAGCACAAAGGAAGTATTGTGTTTAAGGAATTAAATATAGTTGTGTGTGGTTAGATTATAAAGTACCAAGTACCAAATATCTCTAGGGACATTTTGGGTATCAGTAGAAAAACTGTTTTTCTACATGGCCCTGAAATCAAATGAAATTTATTATTGACACTGCTTGTCATTAACTACTTTATTCATAAAGCATTTATTGAGTGTGCCCACCTCATTAAAGAACTTTAAACCATATCAAATTAAGCCAAGTATTAACTAGAAACTAAAAGGAGGAGGGCTTCCTGTCACATAGCAAGCTTCCTTAACCAAATTTTCAATGCTAGCAGACCATGTTTTCCTCACCCTTTCTCACTGAATAAACAAGACAGCCATTTTCTGACTGAATCCCAAAGAGGTTTTTTTTTAAATAAGTAAAAACAAAAATACATACTTATATAGCCATTATTTACATAGAAAAAGTTAATTCATATTATTAAGTGAAAAAGCAGTTATAAAACAGTATACATAATTGGGTCATTTGTAGAGATGTGGAGGGACCTAGAGACTGTCATACAGAGTGAGGTAAGTCAGAAAGAGAAAAACAAATATATATTAATGCATATACGTGGAATCTAGAAAAATGGTACAGATGAACTGGTTTGCAAGGCAGAAGTAGAGACACAGATGTAGAGAACAAACGTATGGACACGAAGGGGGGAAAGTGGGGGTGGTGGTGTGATGAATTGGGCGATTGGAATTGACATGTATACACTAATATGTATAAAATAGATAACTAATAAAGAACCTGCTGTATAAAAAAATAAAAATTCAAAAAAACTGTATACATAATATACCATTTTTGCAAAAGAAAAAATTTATATATATACACACACACATACATATATAGATGTATGTATGCATAGATTAAAAACTATCCGGGGGACTTCCCTGGTGGCGCAGTGGTTAAGAATCTGCCTGCCAATGCAGGGGACACAGGTCCAAGCCCTGGTCCGGGAAGATCCCACGTGCCGCGGAGCAGTTAAGCCTGTTCGCCACAACCACTGAGCCTGCGCTCTAGAGCCTGCGAGCCACAGCTACTGAAGCCCGCACACCTAGAGCCTGTGTTCCACACAGAGAAGCCACCACAATTAGAAGCCCGTGCACCACAACGAAGAGTAGCCCCCGCTCGCTGCAACTAGAGAAAGCCCGTGCACAGCAACGAAGACCCAGCGTAGCCACACACACACACAAAAAACCTATCCAGAATATATCAAAATGTTAATCAGTATTTGTGGGTAGTGGCATTAATGGGAATATTAGTTTTCTATTGCTGCATAACAAGTAACCACAAACTTAATGGCTTAAAAGAATACCCAGTTATTAGTCACAGTTCTGTGGATCTGAAGTCCAGCAAGTTATGGTTGGGTTTTCTGCTTAGGGTATCATAGGCTACAATCAAGGTGTCAGCCAAGCTAAATTCTCATCTGGAAGCTCTGAGGGAAAATTCACTTCCAAGTTCATTCTTATTGACAGAATCCAGTTCTTGCAGTAGTAGGACTGCGGTCCCATTTCCTTGCTGGCGGTCAGCCAGGGTCCACTCTCAGTTCCTAAAGGCCGTAAGGCCACATGCATTTCTTGCCACGTGGTCCTCTCCATCTTCAAGACAGCAATGAAACATTACATCCTTCTCATGCTTTAAATCTCTTGAGTTCATATCCTGCAAACAGCCAGAGAAAATTCTGCTTTGTAAAGGTTTGGGACCACCAAGGTAATCTCCCAGTCTTGAGGTAGACTGATTTGGAACCATAATTACATCTGTAAAATCCCTTTATGGCAATACCTAGATGACTGAATCACTGGGAGAAGGTATTTGTATACCAGTGGCTGGAAATTTGGGGGGAACTATCTTAGAATTCTGCCTACATCACTTTTTGGCCTTTTGGCTAAGATCAAGTGTAGAATTCTGCCTACCACAGATGGTGATCTTTATTTTTCTTTTACTTATACTTTCACATAACACATTGAACATACAATATTTCAGGGTTTTTTGGGTTTGGGGTTTTGAGTTTTTAAGCTATATTTTGAACTCTTTATGCTAACAAATGTTGAATGTTTATGGATCTGTTTGGCTTATTATTTTCTTGGCCTGACTGCCATGTCTTCTTTATTTTTAGAAGCTATAAAACTCTAGACCAAGATGGACAGGCATTTGGTATCTAGTCTTACCTACATCCTAAGCAACTGTGGAACCTCAAGAAAATAATAATTCTTCCCAGTGTTCCTTGAAATAATACCACTGGTCCTAAGCTTTTAAAAAGAAGTCTAAGAAAAAGTGGGGTCATATATATATAGTGGTTAAATCATAGGATGTAGAGTCATCCTGGTTATACTGCATGCATAACTTGGGCAAGTTACATATCCTCTGTGCCTCAGCTTTGTCATCTGGAAAATGAAGGAAATGATAGTACCTATTTCAGAGGATTGTTGGGAGGATTAAATGAGTTCCTATACATAACATACTTAGAGTAGTGCCCCGGAAGTGGTAAGGGTTCAATAAATGTTATCCTCTGTAATTGTTGTTGTTGCTTAGGGATGAGAGAAATTTTACCTATCAGAAAGTTTAAAGACTTTATCCTGACTTTTCTGTTAACCTGATGTATGATCTTAGACAAGTCATAGAAATGTTTTGGTATTCTTTTCTTCATCCATAAAAGTATACATTTGGACTAGATTATCACTATGACTCCTAACAGTTTAGCTGATATAGTTGTTAGTGTTCCTTAAATAATAATGACATTAAAACTGTTACAAATAAGAGAATTCAGTAAGATAGCTAGATACAAAAATAATATATTATGTAGCTATTACTAAATTTATTATGTGCAAACACCAGTTGGAAGAGTCAATGCATGTATATAATGACTCCAGTAAAGGCGGTCAGTCTCTACATAATGGAGACTTCATTCACTGCTGTAATGCCAACATCTAAAACGGTCCACGTGATAGAAGCTCAGTAAACATTTGTAAGGTGAATGTCCTCAAGGGATTCTCAAGCTAGTGGGGAAGGCAGACAAGTAAGCATTTATAGTACACTATGGTAAGTCCTGTGAGAGAAGGAAAGGTGCTAAATGTTTCAAGTATTTCTGTTGGATTTTAGATTTTCTGTGTTTTGTTTTGCCCTCTTCAGCTCTGTTAGAACAAGGCAATAAACTGCGTAATGCCATGGTGATTTCTGCAATGAAATCAAGCCCAGATACTAGCATGTTGTTGGAAGAAGTTCATCCTTCTATGAATGAAGATTTTCTTAGAGCATCTACACAGTAAGTTACTGGATAAACGTGAACCCCAATAGTTAATTTCTTGGTAGTTGTTAGCATATGTTTTTTGTCAAGATATGGACTGAATAATCTTGGAAATGTTGAACAAGTAATTCTTAATGTGGTAGAAAAGAAGCCTAAACTAGGAGCTAAGATACCCAAAATCTAGACCTAGCACTGACACTTGCTAAATATGTAAATGGCTAAATTCTTAACTCTTTCTGAACCAGCATGCTTATATAAAAAATGGGTATATTCTCTCCTCCCTCTCTTACATAAATGAAATGAGATTCTAATATAGGAAAGGGCTTTGTAAATTGTGAAGTTTTATGTATATTTAAGGTGAAGGCTGAAGTATGTTAATATTCCATGTTCAATTAATTCTGATTTAGATTTTTCCCATATGTTAGCCACTGAAAAAGTATTTTTTTTCATTCCTTAGAATCAAAGCCTTGTCTAGGAATCAATTTAAAGACCACATTGAAGATCACCTCCTCCCTCCAACTGAGAATACATTTTGGAAACATGACACAAAAGCTGATACCAGAGCCATACAGCTGCTATTGGGCAGGTAAGAGCTCTTAACTAGCTTTCTTTCCTTTTAAATTATTCCTCCAATTCATTGGGTACATTGTTAACAGATTTCTCTTCTTAAAGCAACACTTCCTTAGAATAACCAAGTCGTCCCTTTGGTTATTCACTACCTACTAAATAAAAATCCAATCTTTAGCTTTTTATTCTTAGCTTCACTTACGGAATGGTCTCCAATCTACCTTTCCATTCTTATTTTTCATCTCTCTCCCCAACACCAAGGTTAGCTAGCAGGTTATAATGAAAAGAACATGGATTTTAAACAGACACAAGTTGAAATTTGAGGTCTCTCTCTTACTACCTATGTGGCCTGAACAATTAGGCAGGAAAAAAATATATAAGGGTTCCAAATTGGAAAGGAAGAAGTAAAACTATCTTTATTCACAGATGACATGATCTAGTATGTAAAAAAATCCTAGGGCTTCCCTGGTGGTGCAGTGGTTGAGGGTCCGCCTGCCAATGCAGGGGACGTGGGTTTGTGCCCCGGTCTGGGAGGATCCCACATGCTGCGGAGAGGCTAGGCCCGTGAGCCATGGCTGCTGGGCCTGCGCATCCGGAGCCTGTGCTCCACAACGGGAGGGGCCACTACAGTGAGAGGCCTGTGTACTGCAAAAAAAAAAAATCCTAAAGAATCCTCTAAGAAACTATTAGAAATAATAAATAAATTCAGACAGATTGCAGGATACACGATCATTATATAAAAGTCAATTGTACTTTTATATACTTGCAATGAACAATCGAAAAGTAAAATTAAGGGAATTCCCTGGTGGTCCAGTGGTTAGGACTCTGTGCTTTCACTGCTGGGGCCTGGGTTCGATCCCTGGTCAAGGAACTAAGATCCTGCAAGCCACACAGCATGGCCAGAAGACCAATAATTAATAAATAAATAAATAAATTTAAGAAAAAATTCCATTTATAATAGCGTTGATAAGAATAAAATACTTAGGGATAAATTTAACTAAAGGAGTGTAAAACAACTCTGGAAACTACAAAACATTGTTGGAAGAAACTAAAGAAGATCTAAATAAATGGAGAAAACCCCATGTTCTTGATTCAATGCAATCCCTGTCAGAATCATGGCTGGCTTCTTTGTAGAAATTGAAAAGCTGATTATAAAATTACTGTGAAATTACAAGGGACCCAGAATAACCAAAAGAATCTTGAAAAAGAAAAAAATAGGATTCACACTTTGCTATTTTAAAACTTACTATAAGCAAGAGTAATCAAGTCAGTTTAGTACTGGCATAAGGATAGACATATAAATAAATGGAATAGAATTGATAGTCTAGAAATAAACCCATGTGTTTATGGTCAGCTGATTTTCAACAAGAGTGTCAAGACCATTAAATGGGGAAAGAATTGTCTTTTCAACAAATGGTACTGGGACAGCTGGCTAGCCACATGGAAAAAATGAAATTGGACCCTTACCTCAAACCATATAAAAAAATTAACTCATTATGGATCAGATAGCTAAATGGAAGAACTAAAACTATAAAATTCTTAGAAAACACAGAGGTAAATCTTTGTAACCTTGGATTTGGGAAAGGATTCTTAGGTATGCATCAAAAACACAACCAACAACAATAAAAAATAGATAAGTAGATAAATTAGATTCAGTCAAAATTTAAAATGTGCTTCAAAGGATACTATTAAGAAAGTGAAAAGATCACAGAATGGAGGAAAATATTTACAAATTATATATCTGATAAAAGATTTATATCTAGACTATATAAGGAACTCAACAACTTAATAATTACGGCACAAATAGCCCAATTTAAAAGATGGGCAAAGTATCTACATAGAGATTTCTCCAAAGAAGATAGTCAAATGGCTAATATGCACATAAAAGATGTCAACACCATTAGTTATCAGGAAAATGCAAATCAAAACTATAAAAAACTTCATACCCACTAGGATGGTTAGAATCAAAAAGTCAGATTAAGTGTTGGTGAGGATGTGGAAAATTTGGAACCCTCATACACTGTTAATAGCAGTGTAAAATGATGCAGCCACTTTGGCAGATAGTCTGTCAGTTCCTAAATTGCTACACATCAAGTTACCATATGACCCAGCAATTCAACTCCCTAAGTATATACCCAAGGAAAATGAACATATAAGTCCACACAAAAACATGTACATGAATTTACATAGTCATAATAGTCAAAAATGTCCATCAGCTGATTAGTGGATTGTTTTAAAGTGGTATATCCACACGGAGTATTATTTGGCCATAAAAAGGAATAAAGTACAGGTAACATGCTGCAGCATGGATGAACCTTGAAAACATCATGCTAAGTGAAAGAAGCCAGTCACAAAAGAGTACATATTTTATGATTACATTTATATGAAAAGTACAAAATAGGCAAATCTCTAGAGACAGAAAGATTAGTGGTTCTTTAGGGCTGCGTGTGATGGATGGGGCATAAGTGATGATAGGTCTTGAATACAGAGTTTCTTTTTGAGGTGACATAAGTGTTCTGAAATTGACTGTGGTGATGATTGTTCATATTTGTAAACATACTAAGAACTATTGAATTGCTCACCTTAAATGGGTGAATTGTATGTTATGTGAATTATGTCTAAATAAAGCTGTTTAAAAAAAAATAGGAATCAAGAATCCAGCAGAGTGAATGAAAAAAAACTGCACCAAGATATACAATCATGAATTTTCAGAATAGTATAAATAGACAATCTTAAAAATGTCCAAAAAGAAAAAAAAATGCTTATGTATACAATATCAGGAATTGGAAAAACATCACTTATTCCATAGAGTTGACCAAAATGGAGACATAGGAGGCTTCTGAGCTCGCCTCCTCCCACAGATGCCCCAAATGTACAGCTGCACACAGAGCAGTTCCCTCTGAAAGAGATTGAGAAAGTAACTGACCAACTCCTACACATCAGAGGAATGGGAAAATATCATCAAATGAGTAGGAAAGTCTGAGAAACACTCTCACCATAAACCCCACCCCCAACACAGCACCATACAATCAGAAGGGAATCCCCAATTCCTAGCTTCTCCTTGAGGAGCAAAGGACTTGAACCCCACATCTAGCATTCCCAACTTTTAAGATTCTTACCAGAGAGATGAGCCCCCAAAACATAACGGGTGCAGGAGCACCCTCACCCGGACAGCTGTACACCTAGACCCAGCACAGAGGAAGCAGGCAAAAACACCCATCTCCCAGTTTCTCCCTGGAAGGTGCTGCTAGTGAGGGTCCAGCTTCTAATCAGCCTACATCTAGGTGTTGGCTGTGATCCTCCCCTTTGGGACACTAATGGGTCTTAACACACCCTCCACTACTGGGAGCCACTAAGAACAAAGAAGAAGGCTTAGAAAGTCACAAAAGCTTATGAGGCAACTAAGATCTTGGGCTGGACTGATCAATGAGGTTCATCCCTTACACAAGACCATTCTATCAAGGCTGAGATGGATGACGGTTTTATCTAATAAGCAGAAACCAACACAGAAAGGCAAGGAAAATAAAGAAACAGAGGAATATGTTCCAAAGAAAAAGACAGGATAAACATCCAAAAACAGATCTTAATGAAGCAGAGATAAGTAATTAACCTGATAGAGGGTTAAAAATAATGGTCATAAAGGTGTGCTTACTGAGGTCAGGAGAACAATGCATGAACCAAGTGAGAATTTCAACAAAGAGATAGAAAAAATTTTTAAGTACCAAACAAATCACAGAGCTGAAGAATACAATAACTGAAACGAAATATTCAGGAGGGGTTCAACAGCAGACTAGATCAATGGGAAGAAAGGATTAGCAGACTCAAAGACAGGGCAGTGGAATGCAATCAAAGGAGCAAAAAGGAAAAATTTTTAAGTGAAGCAGTTAGATAGCTTAAGGGATGTTGGGGAACCAACAAACAGACCAATATACACATTATAAAGGCCCCAGAAGAAGAAGAGATAGAGAAAGGGGCAAAAAGCTTATTCATAGAAATAATGGGGACTTCCCTGGTGGTTCAGTGGCTAAGATTCCATGCTCCCAATGCAGGATGCCCGGGTTCGATCCCTGGTCAGGGAACTAGATCCCACATGCCACAACTAAGAGTTGACACATTCCACAACTAAGAGTTAGCAGGCTGCAACTAAGAGTTCACATGCTGCAACTAAAGATCCCGCATGCTGCAATGAAGGTTCCACATGCCACAACAAAGAAGATACCACGTGCCACAGCTAAGACCCAGTGCAGCCAAAAAAATAAATATTTTTTTAAGAAAAAGAAATATTCAAAGAAATAATGGCTGAAAACTTCCCTAACCTGGGAAACAGACATTCAGATCCAGGAAGCCCAGAGAGTTTCAAGTAAGACAACTCAAAGGAGACCCACACCAAGACATGTTATAATTAAATTGTCAAGTTACAAAGAAAGCATCTTAAAAACAGTAAGAGAAAACCAACTTGTTATGGACAAGGGAACCTCCATAAGATTTTCAGCAGATTTTTCAGCAGAAATCTTGCATGCTAAAGGGGAGTGCAATGTTATATTCAAAGTGCTGAGAAAAAAGAACAGCCAAACAAGAATACTCTACCTGCCAAAGTTGTCCTTCAGAATTGAAGGAGAGAAAGAGTATTTTCCAAGCAAAAACTGAAGGAGTTCATCACCATTAGACCAACCTTCCATGAAATATTAAAGGGAGTTCTTCAAACTGAAACCAGAGGACACTAATTAGTAACAAGAAAACATGAAAGTATAAAACTCACTGATAAAGTTAAGTATACAGTTAAATTCAGAATACTCTATTACTCTAATGATGGTAGAGAAATCACTTACAAATCTAGTATGAAGGTTAAAAGACAAACGTTATAAAAATAAATATGACTACAATAAGTTGTTAATGGACATACAGTGTAAAAAGATGCAAATTGTGACATCAAAAACTTAAAATATGGGGGGGGGAGGAGCTTTGGTATGTGTTCAACGTTAAGTTATCACCTTAAAATAGACTATTATAAATGTAAGATGTTTTATGTAAGCCTCATGGTAACCACAGGGCAAAAGCCTATAGTGGATACACAAAGGAGAAAGAGAAAGGAAGCAAAACATACCACTACAGAAAGTCATCAAATCCTAAAGGAAGAGAGCAAGAAAGGAACAAAAGAATTACAAATCAACCAGGAAGCAATTACCAAAATGGTAGTAATAAGTTCACTCCTATCATTAATTACTTTAAATGTAGATGGACTCAATTCTCCAATCATAAGCTAGAGAGTAGCTGAATGGATAAAAAAACAAGACCCAACTCTCTGCTGCCTACAGGAGACTCACTTCAGCTTTAAGGACACACACACGGGATATGAAAGATGTTTCATGCGAGTGGAAACCAAAAGAGAGTGGGGGGGGGGGGTTACCTATTCTTATATCAGAAAAAAATAGACTTTAAGCCAAAGACTATAACAAGATCAAGAAAGTCATTATATAATTATAGTTGGTCAATTCATCACAAGGATACAACAACTGTAAATATTTAGGTACCCACCCTAGGAGTACTTAAATATATAAAACAAA
Organism: Orcinus orca; assembly: GCF_937001465.1. Classification (NCBI taxonomy): domain Eukaryota; kingdom Metazoa; phylum Chordata; class Mammalia; order Artiodactyla; family Delphinidae; genus Orcinus; species Orcinus orca. Next base: position 51,758,026 of record NC_064566.1, on the reverse strand, counting down.
TGTTAGTAGATCTGTAAGGTGAAGTAAACAGCAATACAGAGGACTTCACTTTTAACAATGAATAGATCATCAAAACAAAATCAGTAAGGAAACGGCGGGACTCAAATGGCACATTAAGTCAGATGTCCGTAACAGACATATACAGAACATTCCATCTAACAGCAGCAGGATACATACACTTCTCAAGCATGCATGGAACATTCTCCAGGAGAGATTATATGTTAGGCCACAAAAGAAGTCAATAAATTTAAGAAGATTGAAATATGAAGCATCCTTTCCGATTACAATGGTATAAAACTAAAAATCAATATCCAAAACTAGAAAATTGACAAATATGTACAGATTAAACAACAGGCTCCTTGGCAACCAATGTGTCAAAGAAGAAATCAAATAAGAAATGTAAAAATATCATTTAAGACAAGGGGGAAAAAAACACAACATACCAAAACCTATGGAATGCAGCAAAAGCATATCTAAGAGGGAATTTTATAGCAGTAAAATGTACATTTAAGTGTATAACTGAATCACTTTGCTGTACACCCAAAAGTAACAACCTTGTTAATCAACTATGATCCAATATAAAATAAAAATTAAAAAAAAAAAAACATGTAAGGTTTTGTAAGACATAACATGTAAGATAAAAAAATACATACATATATTAAGAAATAAACAGCTCAACTAAAAAACTAACTTTACACCTCAAGGGACTAGAAAAAAACAACAAACTAAGCCCAAAGTTAGCAGAAGGGAGGAAATAACAAAAATCAGAGCAGAAATAACAAAGATCAGAGCAGAAATAAATGAAATAGAGACTAACAAGACAACAGAAAAGATCGATGAAACTAATAGCTGGTATTTTGAAAAGATAAAGTAGACAAACCATTAGCTGGACGTACTAAGATGAAAAGAGAGAGGAGTTCAGTGGAATTATAAATGAAATAGATATTATAACTGACATCACAGAAATACAAGGAATTGTAAGAGACTACTATGAAAAATTATACACCAACAAATTGCAAAACCTAAAAGAAATGGATAAGTTTATATCCAATCTACCAAAACTGAATCATAAAGAAACAGAAAAATCTGAACAGACTGATTACTAGCAAGGAGACTGAGTCATAATTAAAAACCTCCCAACAAAATAATTCCAGGGCTTCCCTAGTGGTGCAGTGGTCAAGAATCTGCCTGCCAGTGCAGGGGACATGGGTTCGAGCCCTGGTCCGGGAAGATCCCACATGCCACAGAGCAACAAAGCCTGTGCGCCACAACTACTGAGCCTGTGCTCTGGGGGCCGCGAGCCACAAATACTGAGCCCTTGAGCCACAACTACTGAAGCCTGCACACCTAGAGCCTGTGCTTCACAACAAGAGAAGCCCGCGCATCGCAATGAAGAGTAGCCCCTGCTCACCGCAACTAGAGAAAGCCCGTGCACAGCAACGAAGACCTAACACAGCCAAAAAGATAAATTAAATAAAATAAAATTAAACAAAAATTTAAGGTCCCGAAAACTCCAGTAGTGAATTCTACCAAACATTTAAAGAACTAATACAATCTTTCTCAAACTCTCCCAAAACACATAAGAGGAAGGAATGCTTCCAGATTCATTTTATGAGGCCAGCATTACTCTGACATTAAAGCCAGACAAAGACACTGTAAGGAAAAGAAAATCATAGGCCAATATCTCTTATGAACATAAATGGCAAAAATCCTCAACAAAATATTACCAAATCAGATTCAGCAATACATTAGAAGGATCATATGCCATCATCAAGTGAAATTTGTTCCAAGGATGCAAGGATGGTTTGACATTTGCAAATCAATAAATATCATACACCGTATTAACAAAAAGAAGGATAAAAATCATGTGATCATCTCAATAGATGTGGAAAAGCATTTGACACAATTCAACACCATTCATGATAAAATCTCTCAACAAACTGGGTGTAGAGGAAATGTACCTCAACATAACAAAGGCCATATGTGACAAGCCCACAACTAACATCATACTCAATGATGAAACACTGAAAGCTTTTCCTTTAAGATCAGGAATAAAAGAAAGATGCTCACTGTCACCACTTTTTTTTTTTTTTTTTTTTTGCGGTACGTGGGCCTCTCACTGTTGTGGCCTCTCCTGTTGCGGAGCACAGGCTCCGGACGCGCAGGCTCAGCAGCCATGGCCCATGGGCCTAGCTGCTCCACGGCATGTGGGATCTTCCTGGACCGGGGCACGAACCCGCGTCCCCTGCATCGGCAGGCGGACTCTCAACCACTGTGCCACCAGGGAAGCCCTGTCACCACTTTTAATCAACACAGTACTGGAAGTCCCAGCCAGAGCAATTAGGCAAGAAAAAGAAATAAAAAGCATTCAGATTGGAAAAGAAGAAGTGAAACTGCCACTGTTTGTAGATGACATTAAACACTAAAGTCTCTATCGAAAAACTAGTTAGAATAAACGAATTCAGTAAAGTTGCAGGATACAAAATCAGTATATGAAAATCAGTTGCGTTTTTCTACGCCAACAATGAACTATCAGAAAGAGAAAGTAAGAAGACAGATCGTTTACAATAGCATCAAAAAGAATCAGATACCTAGGTATAAGTTAAATCAAGGACATTAAAGACCTGTTTACTGAAAACTATAAGACATTGATGAAAGAAAATTGAAGAGAACACAAATAAATGAAAAGATATTCCATGTTCATGGATTGAGTTAATATTGTTAAAATGTCCATACTGGGCGTCCCTGGTGGCACAGTGGTTGAGAGTCCACCTGCCAATGCAGGGGACACGGGTTCATGCCCCGGTCCAGGAGGATCCCACGTGCCGCGGAGCAGCTGGGCCCGTGAGCCATGGCCGCTGGGCCTGCACGTCCGGAGCCTGTGCTCTGCAGCGGGAGAAGCCACAACAGTGAGAGGCCCGCATACCGCAAAAAAAAAAAAAAAAAAAAGAAAATATCCATACTACCCAAAGCAATGTCTATTCAGTGCAATGTCTATAAAATTCCAGTGGCATTTTTCACAGAAATAGAAAAAAATGATCCTAAAATTTGTATAGGACCACAAATAGCCAAAGCAATCTTAAAGAACAAAGCTGGAGGAATCACACTTCCTGATTTCAAAGTATAATCCAAAGCTATAGTAATCAGAATAGTATAGCGTTGGCATAAAAACAGACACGTAGATCAATGGAACAGAATAGAGAGCCCAGAAATAAACCCATGCATATATGGTCAATTAGTTTTTAACAAAGAGGCCAAGAATACTTAATAGAGAAAGGATGTTCTCTTCAATAAATATGGTTGGGAACAATGGACAAGCACATGTAAAAGAATGAAACTGCATGGGTAGTAAGTCTGGAGGAACCAAGATGGCGGAGTAGAAAGACATTCTCTCAACTCCCTCTTGTGAGAACACCAGAATCATAACTAGCTGATGGACAATCATCGACAGAAAGACACTGGAACTCACCAAAAAAGATACCCCACATCCAAAGACAAAGGAGAAGCCACAATGAGACGGTAGGAGGGGCAAAATCATAGTAAAATCACATCCCATAACTGCTGAGTGGATGACTCACAGACTGGAGAACACTTATAACACAGAAGTCCACCCACTGGAGTGAAGGTTCAGAGCCCCAAGTCAGGCTTCCCAATCTGGGGGTCCAGCAAAGGGAGGAGGAATTCCTAGAGAATCAGACTTTGAAGCCTAGTGGGATTTAATTGCCGGACTTTGAAAGGACTGGGGGAAACAGAGACTCCACTCTTGGAGGGCACACACAAAGTAGCGTGCACATCGGGACCAAGGGGAAGGAGCAGTAACCGCAGGGAAGACTGAACCAGACCTACCTGCCAGTGTTGGGGGGTCTCCTGCAGAGGTGGGGGGTGGCTGTGGCTCACCGTGGGGACAAGGACACTGGCAGCAGAAGTTCTGGGAAGTACTCCTTGGCGTGAGCCCTCCCAGAGTCTGTCATTAGCCCCACCAAAGAGCCCAGGTAGGCTCCAGTGTTGGGTTGCCTCAGGCCAGACACCAACAGGGAGGGAACCCAGCCCCACCTATCAGCAGTCAAGCAGATCAAAATTTTCCTGAGCTCTGCCCACCAGAGCAACAGTCAGCTCTACCCACCACCAGTCCCTCCCATCAGGAAACTTACACAAGCCTCTTAGATAGCCTCATCCACCAGAGGGCAGACAGCAGAAGCAAGAAGAACTACAATCCTGCAGCCTATGGAACAAAAAACACATTCACAGAAAGATAGACAATATGAAAAGGCAGAGGGCTATGTACCAGATGAAGGAACAAGATAAAATCCCAGAAAAACAGCTAAACGAAGTGGAGATAGGCAACCTTCCAGAAAAAAAATTCAGAATAAAGATAGTGAAGATGATCCAGGACCTGGGAAAAAGAATGGAGGCAAAGATCAAGAAGATTTAAGAAACGTTTAACAAAGACCTAGAAGAATTAAAGAACAAACAAACAGCGATGAACAATACAATAACTGAAATGAAAACTACACTAGAAGGAATCAATAGCAGAATAACTGAGGCAGAAAAACGCATAAGTGACCTGGAAGACGAATGGTGGAATTCACTGCTGCAGAACAGAATAAAGAAAAAGAATGAAAAGAAATGAAGACAGCCTAAGAGACCTCTGGGACAACATTAAACGCAACAGCATTCGCATTATAGGGGTCCCAGAAGAAGAGAGAGAGAAAGGACTCGAAAAAATATTTGAAGAGATTATAGTTGAAAACTTCCCTAACATGGGAAGTGAAATAGCCACCCAAGTCCAGGAAGCACAGAGAGTCCCATACAGGATAAACCCATGGAGAAACACTCCGAGACACATAGTAATCAAGTTGGAAAAAATTAAAGAAAAATTATTGAAAGCAGCCAGGGAAAAACAACAAATAACATACATGGGAACTCCCATAAGGTTAACAGCTGATTTCTCAGCAGAAACTCTACAAGCCAGAAGGGAGTGGCATGACATATTTAAAGTGATGAAAGGGAAGAACCTACAACCACGATTACTCTACCCCACAAGGATCTCATTCAGATTCGATGGAGAAATCAAAAGCTTTACAGACAAGCAAAAGCTAAGAGAATTCAGCACCACCAAACCAACTCTACAACAAATGCTAAAGGAACTTCTCTAAGTGGGAAACACAAGAGAAGAAAAAGACCTACAAAAACAAACCCAAAACAATTAAGAAAATGGTCATAGGAACATAGTATCGATAATTACCTTAAACGTAAATGGATTAAATGCTCCAACCAAAAGACACAGGCTCGCTGAATGGATACAAAAACAAGACCCATAAATATATGCTGTCTACAAGAGACCCACTTCAGACCTAGGGACACATACAGACTGAAAGTGAGGGGATGGAAAAAGATATTCCATGCAAATGGAAATCAAAGGAAAGCTGGAGTAGCAATACTCATAACAGATAAAATAGACTTTAAAGAGTGTTACAAGAGACACGGGAGGACACTACATAATGATCAAGGGATCAATCCAAGAAGAAGACATAACAATTATAAATATATGTACACCCAACATAGGAGCACCTCAATACATAAGGCAACTGCTAACAGCTATAAAAGAGGAAATCGACAGTAACACAGTAATAGTGGGAGACTTTAACACCCCACTTACACCAATGGACAGATCATCCAAACAGAAAATTAGTAAGGAAACACAAGCTTTAAATGACCCAATAGACCAGAGAGATTTAATTGATATTTGTAGGACGTTCCATCCAACAGGGGCAGATTACACTTTCTTCTCAAGGGTGCACAGAACATTCTCCAGGATAGATCACATCTTGGGTCACAAATCAAGCCTCAGTAAATTTAAGAAAATTGAAATCATATCAAGCATCTTTTCTGACCACAACGCTATGAGATTAGAAATCAATTACAGGGAACAAAACATAAAAAACATGAACACACGGAGGCTAAACAATACGTTACTAAATAACCAAGAAATCATTGAAGAAATCAAAGAGGAAATCAAAAAATACCTAGAGACAAATGACAATGAAAGCACAACAATCCAAAACCTATGGGATGCAGCAAAAGCAGTTCTAAGAGGGAATTTTATAGCTATACAAACCTACCTCAAGAAACAAGAAAAATCTCAACTAAACAACCTAACCTTATACCTAAAGGAACTAGGGACAGAAGAACAAACAAAACCCAAAGTTAGCAGAAGGGAAGAATTCATAAATATCAGAGCAGAAATAAATGAAATAGAAACAAAGAAAAAAATAGCAAAGATCAATAAAACTAAAAGCTGGTTCTTTGAGAAGACAAACAAAATTGATAAACCATTAGCCAGAATCAAGAAAAAGGGAGAGGAGTCAAATCAATAAAATTAGAAATGAAAAAGGAGAAGTTACAACAGACACCGTAGAAATACAAAGCATCCTAAGAGACTACTACAACCAACTCTATGCCAATAAAATGGACAACCTGGAAGAAATGGACAAATTCTTAGAAAAGAATAACCTTCTAGACTGAACCAGGAGGAAACAGAAAATATGAACAGACCAATCACAAGTAATGAAATTGAAACTGTGATTAAAAATCTTCCAACAAACAAAAGTCCAGGACCATATAGCTTCACAGGTGAATTCTATCAAACATTTAGAGAAGAGCTAACACCCATCCTTCTCAAACTCTTCCAAAAAATTGCAGAGGGAGGAACACTCTCAGACCCATTCTATGAGGCCACCATCACCCTGATACCAAAACCAGACATAGATACTAGAAAAAAAGAAACTTACAGACCAATATCACTGATGAATATAGATGCAAAAATCCTCAACAGAATACTAGCAAACAGAATCCAACAACACATTAAAAGTATCATACACCATGATCAAGTGGGATGCAAGGATTCTTCAATATATGCAAATCAATCAGTGTGATACACCATATTAACAAATTGAAGAATAAAAACCATATGATCAGGGCTTCCCTGGTGGCGCAGTGGTTGAGAGTCTGCCGGCTGATGCAGGGGACGCGGGTTCGTGCCCGGGTCCGGGAAGTTCCCACATCCCGCGGAGCGGCCGGGCCCGTGAGCCATGGCCGCTGAGCCTGCGCGTCCGGAGCCTGTGCTAGATTCGCAACGGGAGAGGCCACAACAATGAGAGGCCAGTGTACCGCAAAAAAATATATATATATATATGATCATCTCAAAGGATGCAGAAAAAGCTTTTGACAAAATTCAACACCCATTTATGATAAAAAAAAACTCTCCAGAAAGTGGGCATAGAGGGAACCTACCTCAACATAATAAAGGCCATATACGACAAACCCACAGCAAACATCATTCTCAATGGTGAAAAACTTAAAGCATTTCCTGTAAGATCAGGAACAAGACAACGATGTCCACTCTCACCACTATTATTCAACATAGTTTTGGAAGTCCTAGCCACGGCAATCAGAGAAGAAAAAAAAATAAAAGGAATACAAATTGGAAAAGAAGAAGTAAAACTGCCACTGTTTGCAGATGACATGATACTGTATATAGAGAATCCTAAAAATGCCATCAGAAAACTACTAGAGCTAATCAATGAATTTGGTAAAGTTGCAGGGTACAAAATTAATGCACAGAAATCTCTTGCATTACTATACACTAATGATGAAAAATCTGAAAGACAAATTAAGGAAACACTCCCATTTACCACTGCAACAAAAAGAATAAAATACCTAGGAATAAACCTACCTAGGGAGACAAAAGACCTGTATGCAGAAAACTATAAGACACTGATGAAAGAAATTAAAGATGATACAAACATGGAGAGATATACCATGTTCTTGGATTGGAAGAATCCAAATTTTGAAAATGATTATACTACCCAAAGCAATCTACAGATTCAATGCAATCCCTATCAGATTACCAATAGCATTTTTTACAGAACTAGAAGAAAAACTCTTAAAATTTGTATGGAGACACAAAAGACCCCAAATAGCCAAAGCAGTCTTGAGGGAAAAAAGCGGAGCTGGAGGAATCAGACTCCCTGACTTCAGACTATACTACAAAGTTACAGTAATCAAGACAATATGGTACTGGCACAAAAACAGAGACATAGAACAATGGAACAAGATAGAAAGCCCAGAGGTAAACCCCCACACCTATGGTCAACTAATCTATGACAAAAGAGGCAAGGATATACAATGGAGAAAAGACAGTCTCTTCAATAAGTGATGCTGGGAAAACTGGACAGCTATGTGTAAAAGAATGAAATTAGAACACTCCCTAACACCATACACAAAAATAAACTCAAAATGGATTTGAGACCTAAATGTAAGACCGGACACTATAAAACTCTTAGAGGAAAACATAGGCAGAACACTCTTTGACATAAATCCCAGCAAGATCTTTTTTGATCCACCACCTAGAGTAATGGAAATAAAAACAAAAATAAACAAATGGGACCTAATGAAACTTCAAAGCTTTTGCACAGCAAAGGAAACCATAAACAAGATGAAAAGACAACCCACAGAATGGGAGGAAATATTTGCAAATGAATCAGTTTACAAAGGATTAATCTCCAAAATATATAAACAGCTCATGCAGCTCAATATTAAAGAAACAAACAACCCAATCCAAAAATGGGCAGAAGACCTAAATAGACATTTCTCCAAAGAAGACATACAGATGGCCAAGAAGCACATGATAAGATGCTCAACATCACTAATTATTAGAGAAATGCAAATCAAAACTACAGTGAGGTATCACCTCACACCAGTTAGAATGGGCACCATCAGAAAATCTACAAACAACAAATGCTGGAGAGGGTGTGGAGACAAGGGAACCCTCTTGCACTGTTGGTGGGAATGTAAATTGATATAGCCTCTATGGAGAACAGTATGGAGTTCCTTAAAAAACTAAAAATAGAATTACCATATGATCCAGCAATCCCACTACTGGGCATATACCCAGAGAAAACCATAATTCAAAAAGACACATGCACCCCAGTGTTCATTGCAGCACTATTTACCATAGCCAGGTCATGGAATCCACCTAAATGCACATCGACAGATGAATGGATAAAGAAGAAGTGGTACATATATACAATGGAATATTACTCAGCCATAAAAAGGAACGATATTTGGTCATTTGTTAAGACATGGATGGATCTAGAGACTGTTATACAGAGTGAAGTAAGTCAGAAAGAGAAAAACAAATATCGTATATTAACGCATGTATATGGAACCAAAAAAAAAATGGTACAGATGAACCGGTTTGCAGGCCAGAAATTGAGACACAGATGTAGAGAACAAACATATGGACACCAAGGGGAGAAAGCTGCGGGGGATGGGGATGCTGGTGTGATGAATTGGGCGATTGGGATTGACATGTATACACTGATGTGTATAAAATGGATGACTAATAAGAATCTGCTGTTTAAAAAAATAAGTAAAATTAAATTAAAAAAAACAAAAAACCGACTAATACTAAACTTTCTTTGGGTTATTTGTATGGAAATATGTTAATATAAATGTTTCAGACATTACATGAAATTCCTAAAAATCTTATATGTTCTCATATAATGTTATAAGTCATCATTCTAATTATTATTTTAAAATGTATATCTCAGAAATAACTAAATTTCCTTGTCAATTGCATTATTATGAACTTTCGTGAAATCTTTAACTGTGGTCATTTTTAAGTCTTTTGTCATTTACAGACAGTTCTGGGTGTAGTCTCATGCTTTTGCAAAAATGTTCCTATAAAAGGGTTTCATCTTCAAGGAATTCATGGAAAAGACTGTGACAAGCACAGGTTTCTGGTAACCGACTATACTGCTGAACTGAATGTATAAGCATTTTCAGAACTCTAATGGAAAACTGATGAATTCATAAAAGTGCTAACCAAAGATCAAGATGAAAGAAAAATTAATTACATGGGACTGAGTGAACTGATGAGGATGATTATAATTTTTGTGACTTTCTGTTTGAATAAAAAAATTTAAAAATAAAATTTAAAAATAAATCCAAAAAAAAAGAATGAAACTGGACACTGTTTTACACTGTACACAGAAATCAACTCAAAATGGATTAAAGACTTGAGCATGGACCTGAAACCATAAAACTCCTGAAAGAAAACATAGCGGGGTAAGCTCCTTGACATTGGTCTTGTCAATAATTTTTTGGACTTGACACCAAAATCAAAGGGAACAAAAGCAAAAATAAGTAAGTGGGACCACATGAAACTAAAACACAGCAAAGAAAACCATCAACAAAATGCAAAGGCAGAAAATATTTGCAAACCACGTATCTGATATGGGGTTGATATCCAAAATATACAAGGAATTTATACAACTCTATAGTAAAAAAAACAACAAACAAATAGCCCAATTAAAAATTGGGCAAAAGACCTAAATAGACCTTTTTTCCAAAGAAGACATACAAATGGCCAAGAGGTACAAGAAAATGTGCTCAACATCATTAATCATCAGGGAACTGAACATCAAAACCATAATGAGATATCACGTCACACCTATTAAAATGTCTGTTACAAAAAGAAAAGAGATAACAAATGCTGGTGAGAATTTGGAGAAAAAGAAAACCCTGTACACTGTCATTGGGAATGTAAGCTGGTATAGTCACTATGGAGAACAGTATGGAGGTTCCTCCAGAAATTAAGAATAGAACTTCCATATGACCCAGCAATCCCAATTCTGGTTGTATATACAAAGGAAATGAAATCATTGTCTGTTTTTTTTTTGAAATTTAAAAAAACATTTATTTTATACTGGAGTATAGTTGATTTACAATGTTGTGTTTCAGGTGTACAGCAAAGTGGTTTTGTTATACATATACATATATCTATTCTTTTTTAGATTCTTTTCCCATATAGGTTATTACAGAGTATTGAGTAGAGTTCCCTGTGCTATACAGTAGGTCCTTGTTGTTTATCTTTTTTTTTTATTGGAGTATAGTTGCTTTACAATGTTGTGTTAGTTTCTGCTGTACAGCAAAGTGAATTAGTTATATATATACATATATCCACTGTTGTATAGATTTCCTTCTCATTAGGTCACCACAGAGCATTGAGTAGAGCTCCCTGTGCTATACAGTAGGTTCTCATTAATTATCTATTTTATATATAGCAGTGTATGTATGTCAATCCAGTCTCCCAATTCATCCCACACCCCCATCCCCCCTTGGTAACCAGAAGTTTATTTTCTATTCTGTAACTCTCTTTCTGATTTGCCAATAAGTTCATCTGAACCGTTTTTCTAGATTCCACATATAAGCAATATTATACGATGTTTGGCTTTCTCTTTCTGACTTACTTCACTCTGTATGACAATCTCTAAGTCCACCCATGTCACTGCAGATGTCATTATTCATTCCTTTTTATGGCTGAGTAATATTCCATTGTATATATGTACCACATCTTTATCCATTCCTCTGTTGATGGACGTTTAGTTTGCTTGAAATCATTATGTTGATGAGATATTTGTACTCCCATGTTCATTGCAGCATTATACATAATAGCCAAGGTATGGAAACAACCTAAGTGTCTATCAGTGGATGAATGGATCAAGAAAATATGGAATGAATATTATTCAGCCTTAACAAAGAAGGAAATCTTGTCATTTGTTACAACATGGATGAACCAGGAGAGCATTATGCTAAGCAAAATAAGCCAGACAGAGAAATACTACATGGTATCACTTATATGTGGAATCCAAAATAAAGTCAAATTTATTGAAACATTATCAAAAAGTGGTTTCTGGGGGTTGGAGAAAATAGGGAGGGGTTGGTAAAATGGTACAAATTTTCAGTTATAAGAATAATAAGGTCTGAGGATCTAGTTATAATGTGACTATAGTTGATAACAGTGTATTGCATAACTGAAATTTACTGAGAGAGTAGAACTTAAATGTTCTCACAAGAAAATAAAAAGGGAAGGAAAGAAGGAAGGAAGAAAGAAGGGAAAAGGAAATACGTGAGGTGATAGGTGCATTAATTAACTCAATGAGAGGAATTCTTTCACAATGTATATCAAGTCATCAATTGTACACTTTTAATATGTTACAATTTTATTTGTCATTTATACCTCAATAAAGCCAGAAATAAAAAAGAGTTTTCTTCCAGCTCCATGGAAGACAGTGGAGAATTGCTTTCAGGATTCTGAAAATTCTTTTTTTTTTTAATATTTATTTATTTATTCTTTTTTGTTTGTTTGTTTAGGCTGCGCCAGGTCTTAGTTGCGGCATGTGGGATCTTTGTTGTGGCTTGCGGGATCTTCATTGCAGAATGTTTAGTTGCAGCATGTGGACTTCTTAGTTGTGGCATGCGAACTCTTAGTTGCGGCATGCATGTGGGATCTAGTTCCCCAACCAGGGATTGAACCCGGGCCCCCTGTACTGGGAGCATGGAGTCTTACCCACTGGACCACAAGGAAAGTCCCAGGATTCTGAAAATTCTTAATTGTTGACCTCAAATTCCGTTTCCAATCAATCATGTGTGAGGGTAGAGTAAAAATATCTTCATACATGCAGGGACTCGAAAGATTGCCTCTCTTGCACTAGTTCTCAGGGAACCATAGGGTATTCTCTACAACAAAGAGAATATAGGAATAAAGAGCAAGGCATGGAGTCCAAGAAGTAGGGGATGTAACAGAGAAGAAAGAGAAGAGGAGCTTTATGGCCTGTGTCATATTTTGAGAGCGAACACTTCTATGGAAGCAGGACAGGGCTTCAGTAGGGATATTTCTAAGGAGGGGAAAGGGTAGGTGGAAGCACATTGCTCCTGTGTTTGAGCAGAATGAGAAGAAATCTGTCCGTTCTCTTGGAGAGTTCAATAATGAAATAGTAATAGGCACGTAGAAAACTAAGTAAATGAAAGTTAAGACAGTTATTAAAACAAGGAAAACTAGAAGTCGTAAAGAAAGTATAGTAAATTATACTTGGCTCTGATGTTAACCCTGAAGATTAACAACAAAAAATTGTAATATAAATTGAGAAGATGGGGGAAAGGGAAATCTGTTTCCAAGAATAATGGTATAAGAGAGTGGATCCTTCATTTTTCATGCTAGAAAGTCCATAAATCATTTAGAAAAGTGAAAAGTGAAAAATCAGAAAATAGCAGTACACATGTGTTACTTAGAAATATGAAGGTAAATACCAGAAGAAACATCTTAAGGAGCTGAAAGTGATTCTAAGGAGGCAGGCAGCTACTGATTTTCATTATGTCTTGGTAGTCCTATTTGACTTTTAAAATAGGTATGTGTAGGGACTTCCTGGTGGTCCAGTGGGTAAGACCTGGGGCTCCCAGTGCAGGGGGCCCGGGTTCAATCCCTGGTCGGGGAACTAGATCCCGTATGCATGCCGCAACAAAGAAGTCCGCATGCTGCAGACTAAGACCCGGCGTAGCCAAAATAAATAAATTTATTTTTAAATAAAAATATAAAATAGGTACATGTGTTCTTTGATTAAAACATGATTAAAAAGAAAAAGAAGGAAGTTCTGAGAATGGACTTGTCTTGTAGCCAAAGAATACAGACAAATTCCAACCCTTCCCAGACCCTTTTTCTTTTACTTTTATATCTCCTGCCCTCCCAACAGGAACCCCAGGCCTCTGGCCTGTGCAAAATACTTCTGACCTCTCCCAGTTTCTGGTTATAAGTATGTCCTAAATATTGCATGGAGGGAAATGGCATGCCTTTTTCTGTGTCAAAGACAGAAGAATAAATTCAAAGAAATGTTAATTTTGGGGGGGAAATAAGGGTAGAGGACTATATACTGAACAGAATTCATAAATTTAAGGGTGTGCAAAGAGGGGAGAAAAGCAACTGGTGTGGGGGGGTGCTGGGGAGGGGATTGGAAAGGGGAACCATAAGTGGCAAATGAGAATTGTGTAGAGTACCAAGAAGTCGAGCTTCAAAAAGGAGCAGTGCTCACAAGCTGCAGAGAAGCTGTGTGGATTGGGAAGTTGTTAGTTGGATTTTGGCAGTTAGGAAGTTGTTCTTGACCTTTCAGAGAGAGATTACTATAGATCAGTGGTTCTCAACTGGAGGGCAGTTCTCCCCTACCCCCACCCCATGAGACATTTGGTAATGTCTGGAGATACTTTGGATTGTCACACCTGGAGGAGTGCTACTGGCTTCTGATGAGTAGGGTCCAGGGATCAAAAATGCACAGAGTAGCTCCCAGTGACAATGAATTATCTGACCCAACATGTCAGTAGTGCTAAGGTTGAGAAACTCTGCTATAAATTAAGGAAAGGTGAAGAAAGGAACATTTATTGAGCATCTATTTGTTGAGCATTTCTTTGTTCCAAGAATTATAGGAACATGATCTAATTTGAAGGTAGTGATCACGTGTTTTGGAGAAACTACAGAAGGGAAAAAAAGTATAGTAGCTAGCTTGAAAGGGAAGCAAAGTTGAAAGAATAATTGAAATGCTTAGCACAGTGTTTGGCATATATTAAGTACTTAATAAATATTGTTTTTATTATTAATAACATGTTCATTAAGAATCAATAAGTTCATTTACAGATGTTCATTAAGTGCTAGTTACTATAGGAGAAACAAAAATGAATGAAATATACACGTATTTGTATGCTTATGTTTCTTATTAGTTTACAAACTCTTTATAACTAGAGTATCTGTTTTACTTATTTCTCTATCCCACATAGAACTAATCTTGCCATAATTAACCTAAATACACATATTTTTGCTTAATAGAAGAAGGCATATTTATGAATTAGCCATTCTTCACAAAAACAGTATATAACATTTAACTCATTGAATTATAGTTAATTCTTTGCCTTTTTTCCTCCCTACTAGACCATAAGCAGCACAAGAGTAGAACAAGTTAGGTTAGCCATCTCTGTAGCATTCAGGACCTAACACCATGCCTGGCACATAATAGTTACCCACTAAAATGTTTGTTAAATAAATGAATGCGATCACAATCACTGTCAGTAGTGTATTTTTTGAATGCTAGCTGTTGACACCCCAGAGGAGGGGGAATATACTATGAAACTATTTATCAGATAATCTTCTATTTAATGTAAGTCTTCTGTTTAACATATTTTCTTCCACATTTAGAACTTCAAAGCGTTTAATAAAAAAAAGAATAGCTCAGCTGAAACTTCTCTTAAAGTCCTGCTTTGTTTTTCTTATCTCTGCAGTGCCGAATTATCCCAAGGTCGTTACTGGGACGGGCTAGGCTCTCCTCCAGATTCCCCATCTCCTGGGAGTGATGTGTATTGCAGCAGTGAGCCCAGTGACCCTCAGTATGACCAGAGTCTCCTGGAGAACTTGTTTTACACAGCACCCGTAAGTCACTGAATCTGAAACTTTAGGAATTGGAGAACAAGAGTATTAATAATATTAGTGGGTGTAGGCATGTTACCACTTGCCAGACAGAAAGCTATCCATTTTACATACCTTATTTAATTATAATCACAATCTGAAGAGGAGAGTATTATCCTCGTTTTACAGATGAGGAGATAAGCCTACTAAGATTAATTATTTTGTCCAAGGACACATCATAGCAAGTAAATGTTAGAGCCAGGATTCAAATTCAAGTTTACCTGAGTCCAAAGCCTATAATCTTAATATATTATGTGGCTTCCTAAGAGCTCTTTCAAGGAAGAGCTAATGTAGGTATACCCTCAGAACCACCCTTGACTGGTATCTTTTCAGATACAGATGTTCCAGAAACACCTCTACTCATGGTGGACAAATACCTCTACTGACCCTTAAGACAGAACATTCTCTTTTCAGGCAGTTTTAGCATTTTCAAAGTTCTTTCTTATGTCAAGCCGTATGTTCTATTCATTGGTTTAGCATCTTCTAGAGTGTATACAAAATGAGTTCATTCACTGTTCCACAAATAATCATATTTGTGAAGATTGCTGTCATATTCCCTATTTTCTTTTTCTCCAGGTCAGCAAAGATACCTGAAATACAGTGTAGTTTATACCAGCTCAGTGGAAAAGCAATGAGGGTGACCAGGGTGCAGAAGAAGCAGGGAGGACTTTTACATGAGATTGTCAGGAAGGAGCATCATGAGGGATAAGGGATTTTAACTGAGACTTGAAAAGTAGTGTTCAGAGAGATAAACGATATGAAATAGGAATAGAAAGAATGACCTGTTTAGAGAAGCAGTTTGTGTACTACAAGGCATCTAATTTGACTGGGTAAGAATTCGTGTGGAAGAGACATTGACGAGGCAGGCTAGCGCATTACAAGCAGTCTGTAACAGCGTTTGAATGTCGAGTGAGGAGGAAATGACATGACTGAAATAGTGTTCTAGGAATGTTAAACTGGCA
Organism: Orcinus orca; assembly: GCF_937001465.1. Lineage (NCBI taxonomy): Eukaryota > Metazoa > Chordata > Mammalia > Artiodactyla > Delphinidae > Orcinus > Orcinus orca. Next base: position 51,741,715 of record NC_064566.1, on the reverse strand, counting down.
GTGATGTAGGAGGTCAACTGTGGGGAGAATAATGGGAGCAGATAGGAAGCCATTGGGTTATTGGAGGTGTGAGACAGAGAGAGAGAGAGAGAGAGAGAGAGAGAGAGAGCATGCCAGAATGAGAGTGGCAGCAGTGGGATTGGAAAGGAGGAGATGGACTTAAAAGACACTGTGAATTGTTAGGATTTAATGACTTTCTACCTTAAAAGTCATCACTGATACTGTGTTACCTGTAGGAGAAAAGAGAAAGGGAACTTACATTTAGTACACATTTTCTGTGTGCCAGGGAATTTACGTTACCTGTTATTTATTAAGTACTGTGCCAAATGTTTTAAGTTCATTATTTCATTTAATTCTTTTACTAGCCCCATGAGATAGTGTTATCCTTTTACATATCATGAAATAAAAGCTTAGAGACATTAATTACTAGTAGTTAGGCAGAACTAGAATTCTTACCCTAGTCTGTCTGGCAAAAAGCCCATGTTGTTCCCACTAGACCACACCATCTCCTAAGTCTTGAGCATAGCATTAGAATCTGATCTTGACTTGACCTCCCTAACCTCATCTCCCACTTTTGCCCTGTAACCACTGGAGACTCCAGTCATACTGATTGTCTCACAGTCTAGCTTTTTCCATCCCCATATCTCTTGCTCATACTGGTCCTTCTACTTGTTGAAGGATGTTGAAATGCCCTTATACATCTGGTAAACTTCTCTTCATTCTTTAAAAATCAACTCATCACCTCTATGAAGAAACCATCCCAGACTCCTCTAAGCAGAGTTTGTTGCCTGAATGTCCACAATATCCTGCACATACCTCTCTTACAGCCCTTATGTTGTATGATACAGTTCCTCATGAAAAAAAACATGTCTTCATTATCTTTTTATTACCTGTAAAACAAAGGCCTGATAGAATTTTGAGTACTCAGTGAATTCTTAGTGAATAAACGAAAGAATGTGTGAATGGTACTAAGTAATCCCCCATGCTATCTGAACAAAATAATTTTAGAAAATGTTTGTTTACTGGAAGAAGGAGTGAACCAATTGGCCTTGAGGCACTGGGAAGACCAAGGAGTTAGAATGCTCATGTCCTTCCCTGGGGTCAGTGTTTAATGTTCTTAATATTGAATAACATCCACAGCTTAGAAATTCAGCATTACCTTGTGGTTTTGTTTCCTGAAATTATGAGCTTTTGAACAACCTGGTTTATATTTACTCTAATTTTCTTCAGGCTGTGAACCCATCTAGCTTTTGATCACCTTGTCAAAACCATTTTTAGAAGCTGCCACTTAACAAAGAAAAACTTAAGTGCAAAAAGCTTTGTAATTTCACCTTGGAAAAGTTACATTGCCTCCTAGAAGGACATTCTGATCATGCCTATTTAACTATTAATTTGTTACCCTTATGACAGGTCAATACTTTATATACCCTGAGATGCTGAGAAAAGGGAGTTGGAGGTGATAAGCTTAAAACTACTTTGGATTGGTCTCCTGCATTTATAACAACAAGATTTTTTTTTTAATTGGAGCCAAATAACTGTAACGCTGTCTTCTTATTTTGCATTTGTGTTAGAGCTGATTAGTCAATTTCAGCTGCCTTTTCTCAGGATAAAATTACCGGGGGTTTACCCACTGGTTCTGCCATTACGAAAATTTGTGACATATAACAAACAGTTCATCTTAGCAAGATTAAAAGCAGAATGAATCATTAGGAGTATAGAGTGCTGAAAAAAAGTAGAATCTTTAGGGCTTCCCTGGTGGCACAGTGGTTGAGAGTCCGCCTGCCGATGCAGGGGACACGGGTTCGTGCCCCAGTCCGGGAAGATCTCACATGCCGCGGAGCAGCTAGGCCCGTGAGCCATGGCCGCTGAGCCTGCGTGTCCGGAGCCTGTGCTCCGTAATGGGAGAGGCCACAACAGTGAGAGGCCCGTGTACCGAAAAAAAAAAATTGAGATGGGGACACCTTACAGGAATGTACTAAGGATTAGAAATACACACGCAGCATTTAACATAGTACCAGTTACATAGAAGGCAGTCAGTAAATAGTGGTTGTTATTACTTTTGAGGATTCAAAAGAAGAATCTATTTTCATTTATTTTCTTTGAACTGAACTTGTAGGTTATTTTTGTGAACTTCATATTATTTTTATATAGCCAGGAGAAACAGGATTATCTTCCTCGTGTCAGTTATCTCTTTTGATTACTACTTTTAGAGAAATGTTTTCATTACCACTATCCCCAAAGCAGTTATCTTTTAGTGCCTCTCTTTTTGTTTCTTCCCCCCATAGAAATCTGATACCAGTGTCAGTGATGTCTTCAGTGGAGATGATGATGTTGTCCCTTCTAAAAAAATGAGCCAGTCAAAAGCTCTTGCCAGATCTTCTAAGGTTCTAGAGTCAAATGATCATAAGTTGAAGAAGAAGGCGGTGGGCAAGAAAAATAGGTGAGCCTCTTTATGAATGCTTGTTTAGAGTCAAAAGCAAAGGAAGATTATTTTCACAAGATCTCTTCAAGTGAAATCACCTGTGTTTGCCAATACTGTCAGACTGGTTGAGTTACAGTAACTCATTAAGTATTGCAGTCCTTAAACATGCAATAACATGAAAAGATGGATGTGATAAAATAATTAAGGGAGAAAGCAGAATTCTAAGTTGTATGTGTGCTCTGTTACCCTTAATGTAGAAAATATGCATAAAGAAAGCAAATGAAAAGGAATACACAAAAGTGATGATAGTAGTTATATTAAAGTAGTGAATAACTGAAGTAAAGTCTGTATCCCTTGTTGAAAACCTAATTCTGTTATATCAGTTTCTGTACTTGTGTGGAGATAATAAGCCTTTGGATTACAAGAACGTTTTTACTTTTTTTTTTTTTTTGGCTGCATGGGTCTTAGTTGTGGCACATGGGATCTTTGTTGCCGCATGTGGGATCTTTGTTGTGGGATCTTTAGTTGCGGCATGCAGCATCTAGTTCCCTGACCAGGGATCAAATGCGGTCCCCCTGCATTGGGAGCGTGGAGTCTTAACCACTGGACCACCAGGGAAGTCCCTGTTTTTACATTTTTTGAGATTTCTTTCGTAGATTAGGACCAGAATTATGATGATTAAAGCCATTTCCCAATCTTTGATAACTTGTGAATTAAGATGCCTGCTGCCTTTCCTCCTTCCTCCTCTTGCCTGTACCAACTAGATCGTTTCATATTTGGCTTCTGACCATCTGCCTCACTGTCTATATGAACTTTCAGAAACTTGATTGAACAACAGATGCTATCAGAAACTCCAGAAGATGCCCAAGTGATGACACTAAGTGTGGATAGACTGGCCCTTCTGGGTAGAACACATTCAGTCAGAATCATCATCGAAACAATGGGAGTTCCTCCAGATAGTCTCCAGGAGACCCCTGGCAAAAAAAGCTTTCCTGGGAGACTACCTAAGCTGACAACAAAAAAGCGGTATGTCTCTAACATGGGAAAACTAAATTTGACATTTCTGGAAAGTGTGTCTGGTAGTAATAATAAATAATTACATAGTACTTTCTGATTTGTAAAGTGCTTTCATATGCTTCATTCAATCAACAAAAATGTACTGAATCCCCCACTAGGTCCCAAGCATTAAAGAAAATTAAGACCCAGGCTCCATTCTTCCATGCCTTACAGTCAACAGGAGAGAGAAACATTTAAATGGCTGTCTCTTGGGTTGGCCAAAAAGTTCGTTCGGGTTTTTGTAAGATGTTACAGAAAAGCCCAAACAAACTCTTAGGCCAACCCAATATGATAGGGCTTTAGGGGCCAAAAGAGATGTTTTATATGAAAAGTGCTGTGGGAACGCAAGACTGGTAGAGGCTTTGAAAAGAGCAGGTCGGTCCTCTGAGGACCTGAGGTTCTAAAAATAGGGCCTTGAAAGATATGTAGGATTTATCAGAGAGAAAATACGTTTATTATTTGGTTTGTTTTTTAATTACTTTTCTTGTTTCGACTTTTTAGCACCTTCTTTGTGGAATATCACTTTCCTATGGGCTTTTCGAAAAATGGATTGACAAAGACAGCTTTGATCACTGAGGTGGTTCGACTCGCATCCAGTAAAATTACAGATGGAAGTAAGAGAGAACTTGATTTCTGCTCCTTAGATATTTTGGCTTTGGAAGAATTTTTGAATCCCTAATTATTCATATACTCCTGTATTATCATAGAATCTTAGAGGCAGAAAGAATTTTGAAGTGAATCTAATTCCTTTACTTTACAAGTGAGGAAACTGGTCCAGAGGTGCTATGAGTATTCTGATGCAAGGCAGAAAGGCAGTGACATAGCTGAAACTGTAACTCAGAACTCCTGATGCTTAGATCATGTTCTTTCAACTATTGACGTTTTTCTTTTCTTCCCTTTTTAAAAATAGCTTTATCAAGGTATAACTCACATACCATACAATTCACCCATTTGAAGTATACAACTCAATGATTTTTAATATATTCATAGGTTGTGTAACCATCACCACAATCTAATTTTAGAACATTTTCATCCCCCCTAAAAGAAATCCCATACTTATTAGCATTCTTTCCTCATTTCTCTCTTCGCCCCCTTTCACTAAGCAGCTCCTAATCTACTTTCTGTCTCTCTCAATTTTCCCATCCTGGACATTTCATATAAATGGAATCATATAATATGTGATATTTGTGACTGGCTTTTTGGACTTACTGTAATATTTTCAACTTTTAATATTTAAGTTTTCAATATTTCGCTGTTAAAGACAGTGCTTCAGTGAATAATCTTGCACATGTATCATTTCTCATTTGATGTGAGTATATCCAGCACAAGCGTTTAAAATAAATACTTATTTACCCTTAAAAACAGCACCTAAATAACTTAATATACTCTTTTACTAGAGTACATTGTTTCACTTTCCCCATCACCATAAGGAAGAATTAGGGCATTTAAAATTTTTCATATTTTTATTTTCTGTATGCTTAAATTATCGATAGCAACAGAAGGTGCTCTGGAGGTTTGTTAAAAGCATTCGAGAATGTATACTTGATTCTGCTGGCTGAAGTCAGTCAGTGTGTTTGAGGAGCTTTAATGCAATTAAACTGTTTTTATCAAACCCCAATGCAAAGAAAAATGTTGGATTCTTTTCTCAGGTTTTCCCCATTTACCTCCTTCTACCTACAGGACATTTATGAGTTCCTTAAAACTTCTCTGAGCCTCAGATTCCCCATCTGTAAAATGGAGGTACAGCAAGGACAAGCACGGTTCTGATATGCACGAGTTTCAGTTAACATAGTATCTACAAAGCAAGAACTGCCTGTATTACACAGGGGCTTAATGGACAGTCAAATGGGATAATGAATGTAAAAGCATTAAACTCTAAAGTTGTATGTAACTAATACTAGCTCACATTTATTGGGCACTAAATTATGTGTCAAGAACTCTACTCAGTGTTTTATATATATTAATCATGTAATCTTTTAAAACACATAAACACACACACACAGATGAAGAAAGAGGAAGCTGAGGCATATATCAGTTAAGTAACTTGTCTAAGATAACACAACTGGTTTATGGTAGAACTAGAATTTGAACTAGAACATTTTTGATTCCAAATCATTGTGCTTTTCATCTATATTGTTTCTCATGCATTATTATTATTATTATTATTGGCCACAGCAATTGAGTTCTCCCTTTGTCCTTCTGGGAAAGATAGTATGGGACATGTGGAATAAGCATCAAGCCAGGAATTGGAAGAGTTCTAGTTCTGGTTATACCACACACTTAATCGTGTGACCCTAGACACAATGACTTTTCATCTCTGGGCCTTTCTTAACAATATAATATGGAATGGACAAGTTATTTTCAGGATCCCTTCCAGCACTTTAAAAAAGTCTGCTTTGGCATATTGTTAGCAATTTATTTACATGAATTTCTTCTTCCATTATTGCCTTAACTTATTTTTTAAAAAATGAGCTTAAGAACAGAGAATTATATGACAAATACAATAATATAGTACCAAAACATACTTAAGTAATAAGGAGAAATCTGAGTAACACCAGGTTGAAATACAGTTCTGTTTGTACATAAAAGATTTTATAGTGTTTTAAAGTGCTTTTTTATCTGTTACCTCAGTTGATCCTCTCAGCACACCACTGAGGTGTAGGTGTTGTCTTACTTCTCTTTCCGTGGTGGGATAAGCAGGTAAACTGGTCTAGTGGGTGTGCGCTTGCTGGGCCCAGACCTTTTGTTAACAGTTCCTGTGGATGGATCCAGATAGCAAGACCTAGATCCTGTCCATGAGTACCTAAAGAAATAAAAAGAGTCAAGAAGTAAGATGGCAAGGATAGAGATCAGTAGGTCAAATGGGCAGTTTGAATGAATATCAGAGATAATGGATTCTCTGTAACTGGGCCTTTTTGCGTGGGTTCTTCAGATCCATTTTAAGGGTCTAGAAGTGAATGGACTGGAAGATTATTTTACAGGTGATAAATTGTGGCTGAAATGGTTCATTAGTAAGTAACAGAACTTATTCATATCAAATGATTCTAGCCCCAAATTCCTTTTTTTTTAAACCTGTTAAATCCACATAGCAGTGAGCACAGACTCAGATACTACCATCACTTTATCCCATTTACACTTGCTATTACAGCAGAAACCCCTTCCTTTCCATCTATGAAAAGACAGACTCCATTCTGCCTAATACTGCAAACTAAGATCAGTACTTAGAACCTTGTATAAGTGTGACAGGAGAAGTCCCCTAGTCTTCAGCCAGAAAATAAACTCATTTTCATTATTACAGTTTTTGATTCGGTTCTTCTCTTCATTTATCCCTCATTGTCCCACATCCAGCCAGCCCCCTTCTTTCATTACATTACCTATCAACTTGTCTTTTAAAACACTGGTCATACCTTACACCCAGTGAAGTGTATGGTATGTCTCTTTACACATCCTGTGCTCCTATGCTTGACATTCATTTCTCATAGCAAAGCAGAGCAACATAGCCCTGCTTATCTTCTCTGTGCTGTATCCAGGATTTTCTCTCTGTCTCTGTTCCTTCAGTCCTAATAACCCTAACACTTTTGTGAAATTACACTGACTGGATTCCTGAAAGAGATCTTAGATTTGAAAGGGAGGTGGGTGGTGTCAAGGCATGGATTGATGAGATGGCTCTAGTTGGGTGGTGTGACATGTGCTTATGTGTCTGGTTCTCCTTACAGTGGTGAAATTCCAGCAGAGATTTGTGTTTCCGGTACAGTTTGGTGGCCCAATGATAGAACACTGGTGGAATTCCAATCTTACTTTCCAAATTTACACAAAGAAAACCCCACAGTTAAAGGTACTTCAAGTGATTTTGACCTTTGCCTTACCATTTATTCACACTAGGGATTTGGAGCATACTTAAAATTATATTCCTACCTAAACTAGGAAATTCTCCAGGCTCAAACGATATTAATACTTATGATTGTTGTTTATTATTATAATTTTAAAATTTCTAATTGATATTTGTTATAGGCTAGATATTATGCTAAAGGCTCTATGTGAACAACACTATCAAATTTAATGATTAAAACAGTTTGTGAATTAGATACCTTATTATCTTCAATCTACAGATGAAAAAAACCAAGATTTAGTGAAGTAATTTGTCTAAGATCACCCAGGCTAATAAAAGACAAAGCCAGGACTCTATCCCGAGTCTTTCAATCCTAAGTTCTTAACCTCTTTACTGTGCTCCCTGCTATGGAGGGTTGTTTGAATTGATACAGGATAATAGCCTTAATTTGAGGCTCTGCTTTCTTTTTTCAGACAGAATACATAAGTTATCCATCCCATATCCAAAGTAATATAATATAATATAATGTGGGTAGCAGTTTTATCAGCTAATTCCAAGTTTATAAAATCCACTTGCTACTGGTAACAACAGAACTCAAACTATGTCATGAGCAGTTTTTACTTCCTTCAATTAAAAGAGTAGCTTTTATAATCTTTGACTTCCTCTTTGGTATGGATAGTATCAGGAATGCATCTTGTTTTCTTTTTGTTTATATTTTCAGGAGATCTAAATAATACAAGTTCATTTTGGAAAATATAGCAAAATAGAAGGAAAAAACATAAGGAAAAAACAAAAAATAGAAGGAAAAACATAATTTCACAACCTCAAGACAACCTCTATAAGCATTTCAGTATATTTGCATTGAATCACGTAGTTAAGGCTTCTTTCTAATTATAAAAGAATTATACATGTTTTTAATAGAAAAATATTTTTAAAACACAAAAATCACCTATAATCTCATCACCAATAAATATTGTTAATATTTATGTGTATCTTTTTCAAATGAATACATTATATATGTAAATCTTTGACAGTATTAGGATAATTTTATATGCAATTTTTATCCTGCTTTTTAAAAATTTAACATTGTCTTGAGGATTTTTATTCATTTTTTTCAAAAATGTAAATCTTTTCCATGTAATTTTATAAATATGTGAAGGTTTACTATATATAATTTAATACCCTATTTCTAATAAACATAACGAATATTGTTCATATTATTTCAAATTTTAGTAAACATCATTTTAATAGCTATATATTATTCCATTCTAGAAATGTGCTATAATTAATAATTCCTGATTTTGAACATAAAAATCTCATTGTTAACTTTTAAAATATACATTGTATATAAGCTTCTTATGTATTATTTACTATTTCTTTGGTATAAATTTCCAGAAGTGAAATTACTGGGCCAAAGAGTATGAATATTAAAAGCTTTTTATATTTGTTGCTAAATTTCCTGTCCAGAAGTATGTTGCCAGTTTATATTCCCAACTTCAGGCATATGACAGCCCCTGTTTCTCCATAACCTTGTTAGCATCGGGCATGTTTTATAATTTTCCCAGCTTTAATGGCAAACCTTTGCATCATCTTAATTGCACTTTTTATTTTTAAGCGTGAATTTGAACATTTTTTGTAAGAACTAACTTAAAAATAGAAAAAGATAATCTTCTGACCTCTTTGTGACTCATGAAACCCTCTCTAATCTTCCAGGAAGAATTGGTAAAACCCAGAAGGGAGACCAAAATGACAGAATATGGGCTCCCACTTAGAGTTCCCTCAGTCAAATAATTAAGCTACTGACTTCATAAAGCATGGATTCCTTTATAAGTCATCATATGTTGTCACTTCAATTAAAGTCCCCTGTGGCTTCTCTTTACTTTAACTTAAACTTTTCCTTTCCTTCTTTTCTCAGCCTGAAGTCATTGGGTCTGCATCACTACCTTTGAGAGCTGTCATTCAATCTGAGCTGCTTTCTTTCAGTGACCAGCTTGCAGTGCAACAGGAAAATGGTCAGACTCCACTTGGCCCCCTCAAGGTATGTAGATACACATTCAGGTAGTCAAGTATTTATGGAGCATGTGTTACTGGCTGGCCGTGAGATTATAGCAGTGACAAGAAAATCAGCATCTTTGCTCTTGCAGCTTATATTAAAACAGGACAACAAAAGTGCTAGGAAGGGGGCTTCCCTGGTGGCTCAGTGGTTGGGAATCCGCCTGTCAATGCAGGGGACAGGGGTTCAAGCCCTGGTCCCAGAGGATCCCACAAGCCGTGGAGCAACTAGGCCCGTGTGCCACAGCTGCTGAGCCTGTGCTCTAGAGCCCGTGAACCACAACTTCTGAGCCTGTGTGCCACGGCTATTGAGACCCGCGCACATAGAGCCCGTGCTCCGCAACAAGAGAAGCCACCGTAATGAGAGGCCTGAGCACCGCAACAAGGAGTAGCCCCCATTTGCCGCAACTGGAGAGAGCCCACACACAGCGATGAAGACCCAGTGCAGCCAAAAATAAAATTAAGTAAATAAATAAATAAATTTATTTCACGTGTATAATTTAAAAAAAAACTGCTGCGAAGGAACTAAATGATACAATGTGACAGTAAGTACCTGGGAGGAAGTAGGAGATGGGAAGGTGTCTCTAAGGAGGTGACATTTAAGGTGAGATTTGAAGAATGAGAGGAAGAGGCCACCAAATAAAAAGCACAGGAAAGATCATTCCAGAGAAAAGAATGGCACGTGCATAAGGCCCTAAAGTGAGAATGGGCTTCACTTCATCAAGGGGCAGAATGTTGCCACAGGATAGTGAGCCAAAAGGGAGATTGGACAGGCAGGCACGGGCCATGTCGCTCAGAGCTTTGTAGGTCAGAGTAAAGGGTTTAGCTTTTATCCTAAGAGCCAAGAAAGGACATTGAAGCATGGAAGTGACATCTGGTTTACATTTTAGAAGATTACTGGGTAGAGAATATTGTAGGGTGCAGGAGGGAAAATGTTGCGTTCATCCAGAAAAGAAATGATTGATAGTTTGTACTAGAATAGTGGCAGTGAACAAGGAGAGAAGTGGCTGAGTTTGTGTGTGGTGGGATGAATGCTATGTGTAATTCGTCGGAGAGAGGGTTCTGTCCTTTATTCAGAAGCATCATTTTCTTAGGTGGAAGAATTTTTTGTTTTTTAGAGCTTGTCCTAATCATTTTCTTTTAATTGAAGTATAGTTGATGTACAATATTATATAAGTTACAGGTGTACAATACAGTGATTCACAATTTTTAAACATTATCTTCATTTATAGTTATAAAATATTGGGTATATTCCCTGTGTTGCACAATGTATCTTTGTTGCATATTTTATACATAATAGTTTATATCTCTTAATCTGCAACTTCTGTATTGCTCCTTCCCACTTCCCTCTCCCCACTGGTAACCACTAAGTAGTTCTGTATATCTGTGAGTCTGTTTCTTTTTTGTTACATTCACTAGTTTGTTTTATTTTTAGAGTCCATGTATAAGTGATACAGCATTTGTCTTTCTCTGTCTGACTTGTTTCACTTAGCATAATACCTGTAAGTCCATCCATGTTGTTGCAAATGGCAAAACTTTTATTCTTTTTTATGACTGAATAGTATTGCATTGTATATGTACAATGTCGTCTTCATTCATCTGTTGATGGACACTTAGGTTTCTTCCACATCTTGGCAGTTGTAAATAATGCTGGTATCATTGGGGTGCATATATCTTTTTGAATTAGTGTTTTTGTTTCTTTCATATATATACCCAGGAGTGGAATTGCTCATTCATATGGTAGTTCTATTTTTAGTTTTTTGGGAAACCTCCATACTGTTTTTCACAGTGGCTGCACCAATTTACATTCCCGTTAGGTGGAAGAATTTGAATGTGTGGCTTCACTATAGCTTTGTCCTGTTGTACTGGTGAGCTTTTGAAATCATCACAGCCATACATAAAACATTTCCATGACTCCTCATCACCCAGAGGATAAAATACAGGGCATACCATATGACCCCACCTGACCACTGCAGCTTTCTCTGTTCCAGCTTCCCTGCCAATAGCCATGTCAAACTATGTAAAGAATTGCTAAAGTATTGTGCTGGGTTATGCATCCATGCTTTTGTTCTTGATTTTCATGCTGCTTCCTCTTCTTGGAAGCCCTCTCTGCCCTCTTCCTGGCCTTCTTAGTAATAGATACCATTTAATTTTAAAAACTTGTTTGACTACCATTGCAAAAAATTAACATCACATTATTCTTCCACTACCAAAGTTTTATTTTTTGCTTTCCTAGTTCATTCTAGACTGCAAGGTTTATAATAAGAAAGGGGTAATAAATAGAGTTGATGGACTAGAAATTGTTTCTGTCCTGGCTTTGTTGAGAGAAGCACTGTTCTAAATAGATTGCTGTCTATATTCAATAGAGCAAAAGAACTTTGCTGTGGGTTTTAAATAAAAGGAGCTGCAAGTCCCCTTTATCTCTAGTAATTCAGCCTCGTAATAGTGACCACTTTCATTCTTCATCATTTATCCCACATCCTTTTTTACTTTTTAACATTTTAAACTTTTAAAAATAACTTCAAACTTAAAGAAAAATTGCAAAAATAGTACAAAGAACTCATATACCCTTTACCTGGACTCAGCAATTATTTGTCGTATTTGCTTTATAATTATCTGCCTCTTCTGTCTCTTTCTCTCTTTTTGTCCCCCTCCCCACTCTCTCTCTATACACATACACACACAATTTCTTTCTGAACTATTTGAGAATATGTTACAGACATTAAACCTCTTTCTCCCTAATTTCTTGTGTGTATTTTCTAAGAACAAAGGCAACATTGTACATAATGCTGTACAGTTATAAAGATCAATTTAACAGCAATAGTATATTCTGTCTGTAGTCCATACTCAGATTTCACCAACTATGCCAGTACTTCCCTTTGTAGCATTTTTTTTCCAGTCCAGGATCATGCATTGCGTTTATTTATTTATTTTAATGAATTAAATTTATTTTATTACCTTTATGCATATGATATGTGATAGAGCTAAAGATCATAGGGTAGGGCTTCCCTGGTGGCGCAGTGGTTGAGAGTCCGCCTGCCGATACAGGGGACATGGGTTTGTGCCCCGGTCCAGGAAGATCACACATGCCGCGGAGTGGCTGAGCCCGTGAGCCATGGCCACTGAGCCTGTGCGTCTGGATCCTGTGCTCCGCAACGGGAGAGGTCACAACAGTGAGAGGCCCATGTACCACAAAAAAAGATCACAGGGTAGCTAATTCTGAAGAAGGGATGAACCTTTAAACAATTAATTAACCTCAATTTACATAATGGTCTTATTATTTGCATAGCTAATGGTAGGGTTTGATTATAGGCCATTAACAGTCATTAATAAGTGAAAGTGTGTCAGAAATACTACACGGGTTTGTATCTTAGACTCAAGAAGCAAACACCCATTGCATTTAAATGTCATCTCTCTCTAATCTCCTTTAGCCTAGAACAGTTCTGCCGCCCTTCTTTGTCTTTTAGTACTTTGATATTTTTGAAAAGTAAGGCCAGTTACTTTGTAGAATGTCCTCCATTTGGGGTTTATCTGAATCACTTATTACTATGATATTTGAAAGAATATGATTTCTAGCTTCACCATTAACTCCATCATTCCCTGTGCATTTATTAATTGGCATTCTACTACATAGAAGAGTTGTCCCTTCTCCCTTGCTTATTTATATTGGTATGGACTCATGGATTCTTATGTTATTCAAAAGGTTATAATCCACTAGTAGTATTACTCATTTTGAAACTCAGCTTGTCCTGGATTTGTCCAGAGGGAGCCCCTTCAACTGGATTCTGTGTCCTTTAAATATGTCTCCATTCTCTTCTGAGCACTTACTTATTTATGGCACAAGATGATGTTTTAGGCTCATCTTGTATTATTAATAAATCATCTGCCTAGCTTTTCTTAGTCCTGGTAAGGTGATGTATGTGCAGTCTATTAGTGTTCCTACTATTGTGGTATTTGAGGATGAATTAATTTATATCCTAGCAATCTGATGCTGCTCCTAGCTCCAAAATTCTGTTTCTGATTCTAGAAAATATTCCTATTAACTCTCTTCCTTTTATGTTCTATAGGTAACTGTGGAGCTTGTTATAGATAACAAGGATTTCGCTGATGTCAATACAAAGTTAAGTAGCAACACCCAACATAGCCCACTTTGTGCTCTTACAAGTCCAGATAAGACACTGCCAGAACCTAGTCAACATGTTACCTGTACCAAAAATCCACAGAACCTCAATCAAATTCATGAAGAAACTGTAAAGAAAACACAGAATTTGGTGCTCCCCATCCCAAAGTCACCAAGCCCTGTTGCACCAAGTCCTTCAACCTTCACAGCTGTGCCAGCCTCTCACGATTTGATAAATCAGATAAATGTGTCAACAAAAGAAAGTGCTTTGCTGTTGCATGTGCTACTGATGGTGCCAGATGGGAAAGATTTCATTACTGGAGAATCTGAGAAACAACCATCATGCAATGTTTATTTAAATTGCAAGCTCTTCGGCACAGAAGAAGTCACCAGATCTGTCATCGCATGGGGCACAACAAAACCAGTCTTTAACTTTTCTCAGGTAACTTTGTACATGTCTTAACATTCCATATGCATTAAGGATGAAGGCAGGAGTTGGGGAGGGGACAGAAATATGTTTCCCAAATCATAATTCCATTGTAAAAAACGACGAGAATTTTCAGACTGGAGGTGCTTTTATAATTATCTGGTATGCAGATCCAATCCCACTATTGTATGGGAAGAGGAAAAGACGTTGCCAACATTTTAAAACTTTTTGTGTGTTTATTTCTTTCTATTCTATCTCAGTTGATATGGTTTCCCACTGTTTCTTTTGCCTGAATTCTGAGTTCTGTTCCTTTCTGCTTCCTCTAGGGCTTCGATCAGTTGAACTTCTTTCTTTCTTTTCTGTTTCTCTAATCTCTCCTTCTTTATTTTATTTATTTTTCCTCACTCTCATTTATTCCTCCACTGATTTCAGTACTCATCTTACTTGATTTCTCAGTAGAATTTGATGCTATCGCTTAAATTGTTTCCTTTCTTGACTTTCGTAACTCTCTCCTCTTATTTTCTTCCTGACTCAAGAACTGTTTTTTTTAATCAGTCATTGGGCCAGTAGGAAAACTTGGAAAAGAGTTGTGATCCCAGTACTTCTTCCTCTCTCCTACTTTTAAATATTAGTGTTCCTATTCATTACTCTATCCTTGGCATTCTTCCAAACCAACCCTCTTTTCCCCATGGTCGCCACATCTACTCCCATAGCTTCAGTTGTGTGAAGGTGACTTCGAAATCCACACTTCTTTCAGGCCAGGCATTTCCGTGTAGTTTCAGATCTCTGTGTCTAACTGCCTGTTGGTCATCACCACCTGGATATCTCAAAAACACTTTCCTCTTGGCACCTAACACATCACCTGGCAAATTGCAGGTATCCAATAAAGATGTGTAAATGGAAGAAGAAATACAGATGTATTCAAATCTGAATTTATTATTCCCTCCAAATCTGTTCCTCCTCCTCCTGTCTGCCCTAATTCATATTATAATTTACTCAGAAACCCAAGCAGAACCTAAAAGTTGTCCTTGAGTCTTTCTTACATAAAGATTCACCAAGTCCAGTAGATGTTGCAAACTTAATTATCTCTGGAATAAATTCTCTTATCTCCACTCCATTGCCACTGCTTTCATTCAGACCCTTACTCTCATTCCACCTAGCCTTCAGACTGTCCTGTTTCTTGTCTCTCCCTGTCCATTTCTTCCTCTGTGCACCAACAGGAATGATCTTTCTAAAACACTAACCTGAATATTTTACTCTCCTGCTGAAAGCCTTTCGGTGATTACCTGTAGCCTTCAGGATAGAATCTAAGTTTGGACTGCAAGACCCTTTAAGACTACTTATACTTCTCCAGTCTCGACTCAGGCCACTCTTCACACTAGATAGTCCAGCTGTGCTCAGCTACTTGCATTTCCTGAATATCCTCTTTTCCTACCTGTGTCCCAGAAGCCCTATCTATATGAGTTTTGTCCTCAGAGAATTCATGCCATTTTGTATTTGGCCTTTATGTGTTTGTCTCTAACACAAGACTGTGGCTTTAGACTGAGGATAACAGTGGGTTTTATTTTGACGTCTTCAGCTCCTAGCACTGTGCTTGGCACACAGATAGGCTTTAGTAAATGCTTGTTGAATAAAAGTATAAATTAATACTTTGTCTCAGATGTGGAGTTTTGTTTTGTTTTTTTTCTGGCTGTTCCTCTCCCCAGGTGATTCCTGTCTCTCTGTCTTCCAAATGCCTGGAAAGGCTTAAGAACAATGTGATGGTAATTGAAACTTGGAACAAGGTGCGGAGCCCAGGACAGGACAAGCTGCTCGGGCTGGTGAAACTCCCCCTCCATCAGTTTTACATGTCATTCAAGTAAATAGGACCTTTTGAAGTATTCTTTTTTTACATCTTTAACTTTGTATAAACTGAAGAGGAATATTCGTGGTTTGCAAAAATGAACAACCCAATAATTCCTTGGAGGACTTTTCTCAATTTCACCACAGTTGCTACTCTTTCTCCTATGTTATACCAGTATTACAGATACTGCTTTCCATGTTTTAGGCCCTAAGCTAAGAACCTTACATACATCAAGTCATTTTAATCCCCACAACAGTCCTTCATGAGGCAGGTAAATTTTATTTCCCCTATTTTACACATGAGTTAACAGAGGCACAGGGAAGTTAAATAACTTGTCATATATATTGTAAGTAGTGGAACCAGGGTTAGAACCCAGAGAGTCTGGCTCTGTAGTCCACTCTCCTCACCAAGAAACTCAGCTGCCAAGTTATCACCTCAAATACTGTTGGTGTATCTCTCTGTCACAAACGTCAGTTAGTATTGTTCACATCAGCCATTTGCAAGATTTCTGTACTGTGCATTGTTTCTTAGACCTTCAGATTTGATTGCTGTACCTCACTTACCACTACTCAAAACCTAGATGGGGTATTGATTTATCTGAAGATTATTTCTATCCTCAGTACAGACTGTTCATTTTTTTGTTTCAAGATAGTGATTTTTAATTATTTTAGAACTGACCTCTTTCAGCCTTCTCATGGTTCTGTGTTTTAAATGCTGTATTTTACATTTTGCAAAGAGCACTGTTGTGGGCACTGTCTATGGAAATGGCTCACTGTCATGTGAGCCTTTCTATAACCCCAGGAAGTATTGTCATTATCTCCATTATACAAATGAGGAAACTTATTTAACTTGGAGATGTCAGCCTCTCTGGCTTTGTTTTCATCATCTGTAAAATGAGGGTGATGACAGATCTCCTATCTCCCTCTTGGAGCAGTTGTGAGGATCCAGTGAGAAAATAAACAGGTAAGCCTTCAGTGAACAGTTAAGTACTTATATGATGGTAACATTGGGAAGCCTGGTCAGGCTAAGGAGTGCTGCTGGAATCATGGATGTCATTGTCAGCTGTAAGCTTTTGGCTTTTTCCCCTTTTTTTGTTGTGGTATTAGTTTGGTCTGGTATTCCCCTTTCCTTCTCATTTCCTTAGACCCCATTCATTGCCGAGAGAGCATAAAGTGATAATAGCTATCAATTACTAAGCACTTATCATGTTGGTATTTTATATTTGTTATCTCAGTTTACTCCTAACAACAGCCCTTTGATGGAAGTTTTATTACCTACATTTTACAGATGTGGAAACAGACTTTTAAAACTTATATTGATTACTTAGAGTCATAGAGCAAGTAAGAGGCAGATCTGAGATTCAGCATGGTGTAATGAAGAGCATTTGGACTTTTTTCTCATCTGTGAATAGTGGGTAGTAGCAACCTTTGCTGTGCTAGAAGGATTATAGAAACATTGTAAAGTGCTTACCACATAGTAAGTACTCAGTAAATGGCCGATATTATTTGTAATATTACTCAAATCTTATCTGCCAGACTCTAAAATCTATACTTTTTCTAGCTGAGCACACTGCCTACCTCTAAAATAATGCTATTCAGCAAGCCTTGGGGCCATGATGGTACAGAGATAAGTTAGACACATTCCCCCCCCCCCGCCCCCCGCCTGTTGAATTGCTGAGTTTGGAACTTATCTGCCTGGTCATTTTTATTTGATGGATTATGGATAGAATCATATATTTTTTTGAACCACAATTACTTTTATAGTTGTAGATCCTTTTTTTAAAAAAATTTTTTTTGAGGGATTGGTATACTGTTTTCTTTGTGTTTTTTTGTTTTTATATTTATTTTTGGCTGTGTTGGGTCTTCGTTGCTGCACGCGGGCTTTCTCTAGTTGCGGCGAGCAGGGGCTACTTTTCGTAGCGGTGCGCATGCTTCTTATTGCAGAAGCTTCTCTTGTTGTGGAGCACGGGTTCTAGGTGCGCGGGCTTCAGTAGTTGTGGCTCACAGGCTCTAGAGCACAGGCTCAGTAGTTGTGGCACATGGGCTGAGTTGCTCCACGGCATATGGGATCTTCCCGGACCAGGGCTCGAACCCGTGTCCCCTGCATTGGCAGGCGGATTCTTAACCACTGTGCCACCAGGGAAGTCCCTGTAGATCCATTTTAACAAACTGAGAAAACAAGCCAAGTAAGAAATGAAGCAACTCTATGACATGATTGATGACTGTTACTTACTCGTGCACAATTTCTCTCCCTTTAGAGATCCCAAGATTTCTCGCCTGCTGCTTGATGCTCAGTATCCAGTTGTTGCTGTCGACAGCTACATGCCTGTGATTGATGTGTTCTCAGGCCACCAAAATGGGAGTCTTCGAGTCTTTTTAGCTATGGGTTCTTCAGATCAGATAATAGCACTGCAAAGATTAAAGAATGAAGAAGGAACACTTCCTCCCTTCAACCCCGGGCCAGCCCATCTCCTGGACCAGCCATCTGCAGCATCTGTTGCTATGGTAGTAACTAAACACTTGATTGTTTACAAAAAACATAATCTTATTTTAAGGCTTAAAAGGTGATGTTTTGATACATGCATATGCTGTGAAATGATTATCACAATCAAGCTAATTAACATATCCATTATTTTATCTGGTTACCTTTTGTGTGTGTTTGATGAGGACACTTAAGATCTACTCTCTTAGCAAATTTCAAGCACCGTAATCTCATTTTATCTTGCGTGTTTTAATGAAACCATTGCCCCAAATTCTTATTTCAATAGTGAAAGGCTTAACAAAAGAACATGCTTGCACTTCAGTGCTTGCTGTAGCTCAAAAGAATCATTGGTATTTTTCTTTCTTTGTTTAAATGGATACCTGTGGCCTTCTGAGCTCCTTGAATTTATAAAGAAAATGTAATTGGACAACCAGATCTTAATCCTCTAATTTACTAAATTGCCTTTTTAAAAAAATTGAAGTGAACCTAAATCTGCTCTAAAAAAATAGTCTTAATGAAAAAAAAAGAAAAGGTAATCTGGGGGAAAAAATGGGGATGGAGATGAAGAGTGATCCCAAATGTAAACCAGCAAAGTATTCTGTTTCTTGACCAAATCCATTTTGGAAAGTTAAAGTGAAGTTCCTTGCTTTTCTACTAATAACTTAAAAGTTATTTGTTCTGTACAGTGCTGTTCAATTGAGAAAGCACATTGATATACTTTATCATGTTTATTCCCCTAACAACTACATGAGGTAGGTCATTGTCATTCTCTTTTTTAGGTGATGAAACAGAATCAGAGAGGTTATGTTACTCATCCAGGGTCACACAGCTAAGAATGGGAGAACTGGTGTTCAGACACAGGTCTTCTGACTCTAAGTCCACTGTATCATGTCCTCCTCTATCTTACATTTGATGTCTTTATTAGTATAGCCAAGTCTCAGTGTCCACACCATTTAAGTATGTTATGTTTTTTAATCTGAATGACAAATTTGATGTCTCTAACAGAGAAAGAACTATTAAGAAAATACCTATTAGTAGGTTATTGGTTTTTGTTTTTGTTTTGTTTTGTTTGTTATTGTTTATTTGTTACAAACTCTAAACTTTTTCTATTATATATTTATCATATTAGTAGTAGAAGTGCTTTCAGTAACAGTGTATTCACTACCTCCCCATTAATAAACAGTCTCAGTGTTATTCCTAACTTCATTAGAAATAATAATTAAGGACTTCCCTGGCGGTCCAGTGGGTAAGACTCCACGCTCCCAGTGCAGGGGGCACGGGTTCGATCTCTGGTCAGGGAAGATCCACATGCCATGTGGCACGGCCAAAAATAATAATAATAATAATAATAATAAATGAAAACTTGTTTCAAATATGTGTTCTTTATCCTATTAAGGAAATAGCCTTCTGTTTTTAGTGTACGAAGAATCAGGAACATCTGATTAAATTTTATCAAATGCCTTTTTAGCCTTTATTGAGATAGTCACTTTTTTTCCTTCCTCTATTAATGCACTCTATTACATTTATGGATTTCCTAATATTGACCCAGTCTCACAGCCTAGAGTAAGTCCTGCCTGATCTGATTACAGTGAACAGTTGTGAGATTTATACACAATGAAAATTAAGTATCTGTTCTAGTATCAGCCAATTATGCTTATTTCTTCATCTATTCTCAGACTTCATAGAGAAGCATGAATACGCTATACAAATTACTCTTTAAAGCTCCCCAGTATCTCTGTTTCATTTAATAGGCAGGGGACCAAGGAAATGGATTGATGGAGCACCACTTTGAACTCCTTATAGACAAGATTAAAGGGCTCGCCCCTCTTCAGGCAACAGTCTGGGGAGAAGCAGATTGTTATGTCCAGTACTACTTTCCAGTTCAAGACTCGCAACCCAGTGTGCTGAAAGGACCTGCGTTCCTTGAAAATGGTAGGTTTGGGAGATTAGGCTTTCTCATTCTTGTGTGGCTCTTTTATTGAATATGCTTAGGAATTTTTTTCCCTGAGTCAGTTTTATGTTCCTCAGTATTTCCAGCCTTACCTGGGCAGTACAGGAGATAGCCTGAGTTTTTACTTTTCTTAAATTGTTTTTTAATTTAATTTTGATTTGATTTCAAATTTATGGAAAAGTTACAAAAATAGTACAAAGAACTTCTGTATACCCTTTACCTAGGTCCATCAGTTATTTATACTTTGTCTCATTTTGTATCATTTACATACCTACTCACTCTTATCATCTATTAACATACAGTTGATTCTCATTATCCACTGTAGTTATATTCTATAAAGTCATCAAGAGCACTGAATTAAGAGAATACAAAACCATTGCTCCTGGGGGAAATACATACATATACATATCTCACATAGATCATAATCTTAAATCCTAAAACAATTCATCCTCATAGATTCTATTTTCTTTATTTTACAGAAGAGAAAACAAGGTTCAGAGTGTTAATGGCTGAGGCCGCCCCACTAACAAGTGCCAAGGCTGGCATTCAAACACTGTCCAACTGGCCACAGAGCCAGAGCCCCTGCACTACATTGCACTGTCCCTTGCCATCCCATCCTCTGGTCATCTCTGAGAGCTAAAACAAGAAGACAGAGTGTCACCTTGTTTGATCTCAGCTGGGAATGAGCAAGTTGGGTGACTCAAATTGTCTGCTATTCTGAGCATGTCCTTGAATAACCGTGAAAGTGCTGCCAGTATTGGTTTTGAGGTTCAAATAATGGACTTGTATCCGGGATATATTGATATAAAGAACTCTTACAAATCAGTAATGAAAAGACAACCCAATTTAAAAATGGGCAAAGGATCTGAATGGACACTTCTCTAAAGATATACAAATGGTCAATAAGTACATGAAAAGATGCTTAACATCATTGGTCATTTGGGGGATAAAGATCAAAACCACCACAAGATACCACTTCACACTCACTGAGATGGCTATAATTTTTTTTTAAACAGACTAGGGCTTCCCTGGTGGTGCAGTGGTTCAGAGTCCGCCTGCCGATGCAGGGGACGTGGGTTCGTGCCTCGGTCCGGGAAGGTCCCAGATGCTGCGGAGCGGCTGGGCCCGTGAGCCATGGCCACTGAGCCTGCGCATCCGGAGCCTGTGCTCTGCAACGGGAGAGGCCACAGCAGTGAGAGGCCCGCGTACCACAAAAATAAAATAAAATAAAAAGACTAATAAGGGTTGGTAAGGAAGTGAAGAAGTTGGAACTCTTACACATTGTCTACCAACAAAGGAATCTCTTCTGTATTACCATGGCATCTCAGGGGACCAGAGCTGCTAGGGAAATGGACCTTGGTAGGAGTAATACAGTCAGAAGATACAGATTCCGGTTCCAGGTCTGTGACCTACTAGCTCTAAGACCTTTGGGTTGACTATGTAACATCAAGGTATCATATCCTCATCTGTGTAGTAGGAGAAATAATACCTGCTTTGTTTTCTTTACAGGAGTATTGTGAGGATAAAATTGAACAATACTGAATATTAACATACTGTAAAACTACATATAAAACACTTCTTTATTTATTTATTTAGGCTGCGTCAGGTCTTAGCTGCGGCTTGCGGGATCTTTCGTTGTGGTATGTGGGCTTCTCTCTAGTTGTGGTCTGCAGGTTCCAGGGCTTGCAGGCTCTGTAGTTGCGGCACATGGGCTCTAGTTGTGGTGCATGGGCTCAATAGTTGGCAATGCACGGGCTTAGTTGCCCCACGGCATGTGGGATCTTAGTTCCCCAACCAGGGATCGAACCCACGTCCTCTGCATTGGAAGGTGGATTCTTAACCACTGGACCACCAGGGAAGTCCCTGTAAAACACTAAGTGATGTGTTGGATTATTCTGAACTGCTTTTCTTTTCCAAAGGATTCACTCTGAAGCCTTTCAGATCTGCAACCACACTCTGCATTCCAGACCCCATCTTTAATAGTGAGCACCGTCACTCTCTCCTGTTGCCAGCTGAAATTCCAGTGCAAAGGCTCCTACTCAGTGCCTTCTCTGCACACGGGCTTGTACCTGGAGGTGGAGTCCAGTTTGAAATCTGGTGCAGGTACAGTGTGGAGAACCCATGCCTGTGCCGAGGAAGGAAGTGCACAGTCACAGAGCATCCTTCCCTTAATTAGCCCAGGTTGAATTATAAGCAAGCAAAGAGCCCCCTTCTGCCCTGTTTAATATTATTTAGGTTTGATAATGACTCTTGTCCAGATTTTACTGAAATCTGTTCAGTTATTAGGCTCTTGGGAGCAGTTGTATCTCATACTTCTAACCACTACTTACATTTGGAAGAGAAGTTTTAGTTTTATCTCCTACTGTCACTTAAATGTATCAGTCACCTTTTTTCTGCTTCTCTTTCTGCCTTATATAGTTCAGGCCCTCACTATATCATGCCTAAATTATTGTAATACCCTCTTAACTGGTCTCCCCACTTCTAGAATCGTTTCTTGTAATCCGTTCTTCCACCACCAGAAGAGTGGCCTTTGTAAAATATAATTCCACTCATGGCACAGACTTCAGCAGATTTCCAGGAAAGATAATGGCATGAATACAGATGTTTAACCTCCCCCTTTGCATCCTCACCCCCAAGAAACCAATTAAAATAATTTTAATGTGAGGAGGAACTAGAGTAGGTACTAACAGATCCTCATCACCCCTTCAAATTTGAGGGGCATGGGCCTGAAGCCATAGAAGAGATTGGAACTGCACTGCTTAGAACCACTTGTGCTGCAGGATGGATGCTTTCAGGAGTGGCAACTCCCAAAGGGCCAAGCCAGATGCAGATTCCTCAAACAGAAAACCTGTGAGAAGCTGGGCTTTGTCTTGAAGACAGGGTATAATTTATGGGGTTCTTCCTCCAAGTAATGGGCAGTAAATCCAGCCAGACACAACCACAGCTGTATACCAGAAATACAGAACAATCAGGCACCAAAGATAACTAGATACTGAAAGCTGATCCCTGGGGCAGAGTGAATCATTCATCCACCTTATTCTTTCAACTGACAGCTTGTGCTTTTGTGGCTTACAGGTACTATTATCCTAATGTGAGAGACCAGATGGTCGCCAAAGGAACCTTGCCATTATCGAGGATCTGTGCCATTGTAACCATGCAGCACCGTGAGGATGTGGGAATACAGACCTTTAATCTCCCTTTAACCCCCAGGCTTGAGAATAGGAATGAACTAAGGAACCAATCATCAGGTAATTGAAGACTAGTTTATCTTTCCCTAGCATATATAAATATCCCTTTTCTCTCGTAAATTAGTGATTCTTCACATTTTGTAGTACTTACCCTTTTAAGAATCTGATAAAAACTATGAGACACCTTCTCTTAGAAAAAGAGTATAGAATATACACTGCAAATTTTGTATATAATTTTAGAAAATTCATAGTTATGTAGACTCTGTATATAAATGTTGCTTGTCTCATCTCACCTTTAACTTCAGCAAGCATTTGATAAGCCCTCATGGCATAAAACCTAAGTCTTATATAGGTGTACTCAGAGAATTATTATTCCAAGGCAACATGATGTAGGATTGGAAGAATATAGTCAGCATGAACTGGGAATTCACTGTGAGGGAGGAAGAAGTCAGGATTTAAAGTTAGAAGGGATTAGTTAGAATTTAGAGTTTTCAATTATATCCTAATGGTTCCAGCTGGATGACCCACCCTCCAGATACATCATGAATAACTAGAATTAGCCTTCTAAATCAAGTTACTGTTCATTCTTACCAGAGAGTATCTGCCCATACAAAAGGTTATATCTTGCTATGATTAAGATTGAGTTGTTCCTCCTGACCCTCACTGATCAGCTTGTTCTGTTGTTCCTTAAAGCTTTCCCTGAAATGTGATAGAATTTTTATAAAAGGATGGCATGTAAAGGTGTTTAAGGTGGTGGCAGTAGGAGGGTGACAGAAATATATGAGTGCAAAAACGTTTTAAAGGTTTAAAAAAGAAGAAAGGTTAGATTCCATCTCAATTCTATAAAAATAACTGGGATTAAGTTCTGCCTCTGATAGTTAATGTGATTTTGGCAAGCAGTTGAATCTCTGAGCCATAGTTTCTTGGATATAAAGTGAAAATAGTGACATCTGTTCTGCTTTATTAATCCTAAAGTACAATAATATAATGTGATTCTGACCACAGACAGATTGTTTCACTGCTAAGGCCCCATATTGTTCATTAGGATTATAGTGTTTATCCTCTTCCTTCCTTCCTGACTAGACTTGGGGTTTGGTAGAACAGAGATTATTCCAACCAACCTTCTTTTCATTTTTCCTTTTGCCCTCATTCTTTAGGTTTACTGGATGTGGGCCTAAGGTACAGGTGTACTCCAAGGACAGCAGAGGGAGTTCTTGCAGCCCGAGCTGTCTGCATCTCAGTCCAGATTATCAGAGCCTGTGGTTTGCAAGCAGCAGCCAAGTAAGTTCACCTTAGAAAAGCAATTCTGAAAGCAAACCTTTCTCCACTGCAGTCCACATGATATGTGATGCCCAAATAACGTAAAACTTTCTTGCATACAATTTCCAGTTTATTAAACACAACTCTACTCTTTTTCTCTTAAGAAAGCATGTAGGAATATAAGTGAATAAATCACTTGCAAATTTTGCTGTTTTAACTGTTATTAGCAATTTAGTTCCTTGACCGTGTCCAGCGATTTTATCCTCTACCCTACTTACCCTCTTATTCCCAAGGTCAGACCCTATGCCCACCAACCATGCCAGGACCAGTCACCACTACACCTCCTCAATAGTCTCTCATGTTCAGTCTCTGAGTACCAACTCCTATTTTTCTAGCTTATTCCCCTTTAGTCTGTTCTCAATACAGAAGCCAGTGATCTTATGAAAACTTAAATCAGGTCTTGACACACATCTACTTAAAACCCACCAATGCCTTTCCATCTCATTCAGAGTAAAAGCCAGAGTCTTTAAAATGGCTGTAAGGCCCCACATGACCTGACCCCGTTATCTTTATGACCTCCTCTCTTCCTGGTAGTTGCTGCTCTACTCACTCCACCCCAGGCACTGGCTTTCTTGTTACTTCTGAACACACCATGCTCTTTTTCCCCTCAAGGCCTTTGTCTTGCTATTTTCTCTGCCCGAAACACTGTTTCTATGTATAAACAGCATGGCCCTCTCTTCCCTCCTTCAGGTCTTCACTCATTCTTCTCTCTAATTTGGACGTTCTTCCTCCTTTTGTCCTCTAAACAAGCTTCTGTTTTCTTCAAGACTTTGCAGCCTTCCTCTGTCTCTCCTACATATAGATAGAATTGGTGCTTTGTCCTTTGTCTCTTAGCACCTTGGTTGCAGCACATATCACTCTGTTTCAATTATTTGCATACATGAGTTTTCCTCACCTAGGCTGTGAGTTCCTACAGACACAGGTACTGCCTGAACTCCTCTCTGTCCCTGCCACCACATAGCATAGTTCCAGCATGTATCAGGTGCCCAGTAAGGAGAACTAGATCACGATCCTGAGGCAGACTAGCTCACTTTGGACATGAATTCAAGAAAGAGGCAAGTGCTCCTTAACTTCAGATTATTTACCTTTAACTTCATAGTCGCTAAATAACTAATGGGATTACTTCCGTGTGAGATCTGACGCTGAAGTAGCTGGTAAAATGTTCAGTCTAATTAATATTTTTCCTCACTAAATTCTCCAAATAGACTTTTCCGATAATTGCTTGAGAACATCTTAGTGTTAATGAGATGCCAGGGCAGTTTTTTAATCATATTTTCCCATATATTCAAACTCTTGATGGTTTCTCATTGTCACTAGCAGTGGTCTCCTAATTTTAATTTTACATTCCTATTAATAAAAAAATAAAAATTTGGCATACTCTCTAAATATGTGTATACTTATTCATGTATAAGTCATCTTCATGTACTACTACACTAATATATACACTATAAAATATACCAGAGAGTAGTAAAACTTTAATATATGAGATAACAACTCTAGAGGTTTTAATAATTTTTTCCTGTGCTCAAATAGTTTACCCTATGAACCCCCTAGATTGTACTCACTCCACTTTAGGGTGGTGGTCAACAACAGGATAAGGTCCAACCTGCTTGCTCAACGTGGCATTTAAGACCCTTCAAAATATCTTAATCTGAGTCTTGAAAGAAGAGTAGGAGTTAATCATAATGCCCAAGAAAGCTGAAGACTATTCTGGTCAAAGAGAAGAACATGTGCAAAGGCCATGGAGGCATGAAACTTGTGTATAATGGAGTACCTGTTCTGGGTAAGACCCAGCCCAGGTCAGAATTCCTAAACATGGTGTTAAATTAACTACTGTTTAATTGACAGAGAAGGACTTGGAATTTCGATACTCAGTAGACCTCAGAGAGACTGAGTAATGGATAAGAAACTTAGTTGCTTTTCTCTCTGGGAACTCACAGGGAAAGTCAGATTAGATGGCAGGCAGTTTTTTGTAAGTCCCGCATTGGGTCTGTGTTGCACTTTTAAGAAAAAAGGGCAAGAAGCCAGACCAGTACAATGGAGTGTCCTTGTAGTATCACTCTAGTAGGCAGATGAATATTGTCTCCCTCATACACACGTACACTGTAATATCAAGATTACTAAGAAAACACATAGTGACATTGCTAGAAGCCTAAACAGGAAACACATGGTTGGTTAGTGTTCTTGGTGGCCTTGTGGAAATGGTGATGTTTTCTAGGCAGTCAAGCTGATTTCTGATATTACCTCCTTCTCATTCCCACCCTTCTCCCCTACAGGGCTTTGGCTGAGCAGGAACCTGCTCTGCAGTTTAGTGCCACAGTCGGGGTCAATGCCTTTGTTACCACTCATCTGTCCTTCCTGCCCAAGGGAGAACAGCGCCAAACCCACCCTGTGGCCTGTTCCTTCTGCCCTGAGTTCTCCCATCACAGTGAATTCTCATGTAACTTGGTAACTCAGCACTGCAGTGGAGAAGCCTGTTTCCTGGCAGAGTTGTTGGAGTTTGCAGAAGTTACTTTTGCTATTTATCATGAAGATACCAAGTCAGGTGAGCACCAAATGACTCACAATTAAAATTAAAAAGGGCTCTGTTTTGAATGGTATAGCACTTCCTAGGAGATACATGCTGAAGTGTTTAGGGGTGAGGAGTCATATTTGCAACTTACTTCTGAAGGGTATAGCAGAAATATGTAGAATACGTATTGAGTGTTTGAGAGAATGTAGAGAGAGATAAAGCAAATGTGTCAAGATGTTAGTGGGTGAATCTAGGTGAAGGGTATATAGGAGTTCATTGTAGTATTCTTTTAACTTTTCTGTCTGTCTGAATTTTTCAAAATTTAAGTGTGTGCATACACATACTTAATGATTTAATTAAAATGATTTAGAGGGCATTCAAGTTTTGACTGGAGCAAGATGATCTCTAATGCGTCTTCCAACACTGAAATTCACTGAGTGTAAGTGGAGGATTATATGGCTCTTTTGTAATACAAGCCCTTTGGTCAGTAGACCATCAAATAATTTCTCTTTCTTTGTTTGATTTAACAGCCAGTGATATAACCAGTATCCGCTCATTCAAAGATTATCTGCTTGGAGTAGTAAAGATTCCAACAAAAGATCTGCTGATCAAGAGATCTGGTAGGGATCCTGGATTATCACTTTCTAATTCTACCCTTTCCCATTCACTTCCCTGCAAGAGATCTTCTTGTCTGGCTCTCTTGCAAGATATGCAAAAATAAAAATAAAAATAAAAAACCCCTTAACACATGCTTCTGAATTCTCCCAAATACCTCAAAGGTTTTCCCAAAAACATTTTAAGTCCTTTCCTAATCATTTCAAAGGCCTTCTAATAAAGCAAAGAAGCTCAAAACATTGTACTGTCATCTTACTCCAGGAAAGATAATGATGATGATACTATTTATAATAAATATGGCAATACCCATTGCATTATATAGCACTTTGTAAAATATTTTCTCAGATCTTTTTTGAGCTTCATGGTAACTCTTACTGATGGGGATACAGGATTATCTTTTTCTTTTTTTTTTTTGCGGTACGCGGGCCTCTCACTGCTGTGGCCTCTCCCGTTGTGGAGCACAGGCTCCGGACACGCAGGCTCAGCGGCCATGGCTTACGGGCCCAGCCGCTCCGCGGCATGTGGGATCTTCCCGGACCAGGGATCAAACCCGTGTCCCCTGCATCGGCAGGCGGACTCTCAACCACTGCACCACCAGGGAAGCCCCAGGATTATCTTCATTTGACAGATGAGAAAACTTAGGCTTACAGAGGTTAAGTGATTTGTCAACCACACAGCCAGGTAGTAGAGTACTAGAAATCAAATCCAGATTTGCCCATTCTTTTTCACTATACCCTCCTCTCTCACTGAAGAAGGAATAAGGGTATGAGGTAAAGACCCAAAAGAAGGCACAACCACCAGGCAGTAGTCTGGAAATATTGGTCCCGTCCTACATTTTACTAGTCACCTTGACAGAGTGACCTTGACCTCTCTGAGCCCCACTTACCTTATGGATGGAGACTGTTAATGCTGACAAGTCTACAAGGTAGAAATCAATGAAATAGGATATATAAAGTACCTGACAAATAGTAGGCACTCAGTAAATGTTAGTTTTCCTTCTCTTGCCCATCTTCCTCCCTAGGATTGTATAATCTAGTTTCCAAAATTTTATCACACATCTCCCAAATTTAATTGTGAATTGAAGTTTGAGCACTACTCAATAAACAGGTACTATGTGCCTGCCAGAGAGAAGTCTCTACAACTTGATATAGGGTTCAAGTCTCACTTCTGTCACTAACTGTTTGTGATCTAGAACAAGTCACTTCATCTCTCAGATCCATAGTTTCCTCATCTCTAAAAATGGAAATAATAAGATCTTTGCAAGATTATCGAAGCATTCAATGAAATTATACACGTGAAAGATCTTTGCACAGGACAGGGCACATAGGACACCTCAGTTTCCTTCCTTCTGAAACTTACTACAGAGTTTGTCAGAGAATAGGCACCATCTGAGAAATCCCACCTTCACAAATTAAATTTAACCCCTTGGAAATAAACCTTTTAGACAGTTCGGAATGTACCATTGGTCTTTATATTCAGAGTTATTCTAAAGTGAACATTGTGTTTTGTTTCTTCCTGCCAGTAATCTCAATTACAGAATCACAGAGCAAGAGGAATAATCTAATCCACTTACATGCTGAAGTGGTGTGAAATTTTTTATGTATTTGTACATTTTTCTGGGGATAACTTTCATTAGAGCCAAAGGGGTCTGTGACCAAATAATGTTAAGAAGCACTAGGTTGTGAGGAAATTAATACCCAAGTGATGAGAAATTACTAAAGCCAAAGCCATAGGTTCTTAGACCGACCAAGTCAAATGGAGTCATAGAGATCAACCTCCTCATTTCAGTGTCTTCATTTTATAAACGAAAACTTGGAAGGCCCAAAAAAATTAAATGCCTTTTCCAAAAATCATAACACCTTAAGTGGCCTTTGGCGAATTAATCTCAATAAGTCTGAATTTTCCCATCTATAATTTTTTGTGTGTGTGTGGTATGCGGGCCTCTCACTGTTGTGGCCTCTCCCGTTGCGGAGCACAGGCTCCGGACACGCAGGCTCAGCGGCCATGGCTCACGGGCCCAGCCACTCCACGGCATGTGGGATCTTCCCGGACCGGGGCACGAACCCGCGTCCCTTGCATCGGCAGGCGGACTCTCAACCACTGCGCCACCAGGGAAGCCCCCATCTATAATTTTAATTAATACAAAACCTTTCTCAGAAAATTGCTGTGAATATTATACCAATCCACAATCTATTTTACGTAATTATGAAATCCAAAAAGCTCAGAAAGTCAAAAGTTTTTTATTAACTCATTAAGCAGCCAAACCTGACCTCAACTGACATTATTTTCTGACTTAGGCCACTGCCTGATTATATAGCTTTATTGGAACACATTGTGCCCATTCATTTACATATTTTCTGTGTCCACTTTCTCACTACAACAACATAGCTGAATAGTTGCAACAGAGACCATATGGCCCAAAAGCCTAAAATACTTACTATCTGGCCTTTTACAGAATAAGTTTACCAACCCCTGACCTATGTGACCACTGACTAGTACATAATATTCAGTTTATGTACCACAGTATCTTTCTAAAATCTGAAAATTTTTAAATTCAGAAACAAATCTGACCCTAAGGGTTCTAGATAAGATATTGTGAACCAGGACTTCCCTGGTGGCGCAGTGGTTAAGAAGCCGCCTGCCAATGCAGGGGACACGGGTTCGAGCCCTGGTCTGGGAAGATCCCACATGCTGTGGAGCAACTAAGCCTGCGAGCCACAACTACTGAGCCTGCGTGCCACAACTACTGAAGCCCGTGTGCCTAGAGCCTGTGCTCCGCAACAAGAGAAGCCACTGCAATGAGAAGCCCATGTACACCAACGAAGAGTAGCCCCCGGTCACCGCAACTAGAGAAAACCCACATGCGGCAAGGAAGACCCAATGCAGCCAAAAATAAATAAATAAATAAATAAAATTTAAGGGAAAAAAAAAGATATTGTGAACCTATAATAGGTGGTGTGTAGACTTTAAAGCCAGCTAGACCTGGGTTCAAATCCTGGCTCTACTACCTGGTAGCTATAACGACTTGGGCAGGTCTCTTCCATTTCCTCATCTGCAAAATAGGGATTATTATCCCATTTAATCCTCAGAACTTCACAGGGTTATTAAGAGAATTAAATGAAGTTATATGTATAAAGCATAAGAGAATTTCTGACACATAATAGATGCTCAGTAACAAGTAGCTAATATTTTAAATTGTTATTTTGAAATCTAGTGCCTGGTCCTTGGTATGTGTTCACTAAGTGGCAATTCCTTTGGTGAAAGACCCGGGGCTAGACCCCAGATCTCCTGACCTTGTCCCATGCCTTCTCCATTGTACTCATAGTACCATAATAATATTTCACATTTTTTATTTTCTTTCAAAGCTCTTCCAAAATCATTATCTCATTTGACAATTTTAATAATGTTGTCTGGTAGGCAAGATCAGCACTATTTTTCCCATTTGTCAGGTAAGGAAATAGGACTGAGAGAAATTAATGGCTTACCCAGACTGAACCACTAGTTTTGGGCTGAGCCAAGAAGAAAATGCAGGTCTTCCAGCTCCAAGCCTTTGTTCTTCCACCTGATCTCATTGTCTTTCAGTGGTCAGATGAAACAAACTTCAATGCACTGTGGGTATATGTTTTCTCTTCCGTCTTGGGCCAGGGTGATAGTGGCTATGGGGTGGAAAGTGGCTAAGTCTTTTTACTTTTAAAACAATAATTGAAGCATCTTCCTTTTCTTTCATAAGGGATCACAGGATGGTATCCTATCATTTTACCAGAAGAGGGGGCCCTGCCTCACGGCTTGGAGCTCATGCAGAAGATTGTGGGTGGTCTGGAGCTTTCCATTTCCTTCACCCATCCTGGAGACAGAGAGCGGGTGTTGGAAGCTGCTGAGCTATTGGGCTGGAGCTTTGAGAATAATCTGAAGGATTTTGTCAAGATGGATGAAGAGGAGCCAGCCACTGTTACCATCTCCACCCCGAGGCTTTGGCTGCCTATCCATTGCGTGCTGCTTGCTGGCCAGAAGCACATTCATAAGAATACATATTGCTACCTCCGCTACAAGCTGTACGATCATGAAGGCTTTTGGACCCCTCTCAAGAAGCCTAAGGAATCTGCAAACAAAAAGCAGGTCATGGTTACTTTCAAGGCATCCAAAAGAGCAGAAGTCTCTAGGAGCCCATCACTGCTTTGGTACTTCAGAGAGGAGAGGTTAGAGATCCAAGTTTGGCGGGCTTATGGCAATGACAGTGTGGAGAGGCCCCATCAGACAGACAGCTGGATTGGCTCAGCCTATGTGGACCTGGCCAGACTTGGGGAGAGGTCAGCAAGGACACTAACTG
This sequence comes from Orcinus orca, assembly GCF_937001465.1. Taxonomy (NCBI): domain Eukaryota; kingdom Metazoa; phylum Chordata; class Mammalia; order Artiodactyla; family Delphinidae; genus Orcinus; species Orcinus orca. The sequence continues at coordinate 51,709,572 of NC_064566.1, read as the reverse complement.
TCAGTGGTAAGTGAGGAACCAGGCTTAGCACTTGTGGTTTGAGGAACTGCTGCTCCATGACAAGCACTGTGTGAGACACCCTCTCAGACATTATTTTATTTGATCCTCCCAGCAATCCTGTGAGGTAGGTATGAAACCTGTTTTTCAGTCATGAAAATGGAGGCTCAGGTAGGTTGGGTAACTGCCCAGGGTCACATGTTAGTAAGTGTTCTTTCCATTATTGCATGTTGAAAGATTAATAGTAATTTAGTAATACTTCTTAAAACTACAGAGATTTCAGAAAGAGGTTTGCTGGATGCTTTAAGAAGGGCATTATCTAGTGACAGTATACCTTAGTGGAGTCTAAGGTATACTGTCTGAGATCTAAGAACTGGTGCTGAACTTTGTAGCCTTAGACTACATCCAAATTCATAAGGTTGTTGCACCTAACATAGTGTCTAGAACATTGTAAGCCCTCAGTTAATACATGTAAAATAAAAATGAGTGAATTTAGGAGACTACCTTTAACCACCTGTATAAGAGCCTATATTATAATCTAGAATGTTGGTTTTAAAATACACTGAAAAGCATACCTGCTAATGAGATTAGGATATCCTCTCTCTCTGGTCAGCACATCTTGGAATCATAAAATCTACATGGTAATAAACTGGTTTGAAAGGAGGAAGGTAACATTTTGCAAGTGGCACTATGGGTGCTTTTCTTTCAAACATTTGTTCAGTATTTGCTACATGTACTTGGCCCTGGGAATTCAAAGATGAGTCAGAAATAGTTAATGAGCTTATAGTCTAATGGGAGAGTAGAAGAGTAAACAATTACAGCGAAGTATAAGAACTGTGAAAAAGGTATTCTCAGTGGCACTGTGGGAGCACAGGGACACAACATCTCTTTGGTTCAAGGACAGCATCCCAGTGGAAGTGATGATGCTTGACCTGCGTTACAGAGGATTTAGGAGTAAGTCACGAAAAGGAGGAAAGAAGGGCTTTCTAAACGGAAATAGCGTGGGTGAAGGCACAGAGGCAGGAAGCAGTTTGATACGTTTTAGGTGCCATGAGTAATTTGGTACTGCTGGATCACAGGATATATAGGTTGGGAAATGATGGGAGATGAAGCTAGACAGCTGGGCAGGAGTACTATGTTGAAGGCCTCTTCTAAGCAGGAGTTTAGACTTTTTTGTGAGAGCTATGGAAAGCTATTTTAACGGCTTCTGAAGAGAAGAGTGACACAGCTTTGCTTTCTAGATAGATAAGGCTGGCAACTATAGTACAGATTGGATTGGAGACGGCCAGACTAGACTCTTTACAAACGTCATATTTATTCATCTTAACATTCCTGTAAGGTTAGTTATTTCCCCCACTATACAGTTGAAGAAACTGAGTCACAACCCTATTTTAGCTCTGTTAGCCTTGTGCTCTGACCCTGTTGTTGAGCAGGTGGCCCAAGCTAAAGAAGGAGAACTGAGCATCTGGGTGATCATCCCAGATTCTCTGGTTCTCTCTGGACCCAGCAGGTATAATTCTGGCTCTGTTGAGCACCTCATCAAATGCTGTGTGCCCTGTTTTATCTGGGCTGGCCTAGAGTCACTTCAAAGAGACTACAGAAAAAGTCCCCGAAGTGTGGAAGGCTCACTTGAACTAAAGTTCTTAAAGACAGGCTTTTAACTTCACTCTGCTGGAGCAAGTAGGTTTGGGAAACTGAATATAGATTTAGGGATCAGAACTCAAACACAAATACCTCTTTTTATTGAGGGATACCAAAGGCAGTGTTCAACTTTTCAGATTGTCCATTCCCTCTTACTTTTCCACTCCCACCAGCTTTTTATCCTCTTGCCTTGAAGTCAGACCTCTCACTACTTTCCATTGTTGCAGGTAGTGATGGGGTGGGGGGAGGCAGTAAAAACTCTCACAGTGTGTGTTTCTTTGCAAATTGGTATATTAGGGCCTATAGCCCTGCCAAAGGAGAGAGGGCCACAAGCACCCTCAGAGAGCATCTCCAGGTTTAGAGAGTGTCCCTGCTTGCCTAGGCTTATCCTCCTTCATCCTCTTGCAGGTGTGTATCCTCTATTTGGACGAAATGCTTCCAACCTCTCAGGAGCTGCCTTGAGAGTTCATGTGGTTCTCTCCTCTCTTTCTTCACACCCTGGGCCCACTAATGAGCTGGACTCCATGGACTGCAGCAGCACCAGTGAGTCTGAGCAGCTCCCCAGAGGAAATGATGAGCTCCAGCTCTCTCCACCACATGACCACCAGAAGTCTCCGGCCTCCACCCAGGTCCCCTGCAGCAGCACCACAGCTGAAGTCTGCCTGGCCCAGGAGGACCCTACTGCACTAGATGTAACTTTTGCAGTCAGTATCCTGGTAGAAAGAGCAATGCATTTGAGCTTGAAAGGTATGTTCTGCTCACTTATCCATAAACAGGTATCTGACTCCACAGGCTATGGTCCTGTCTTCACAAATCTTTCTGATCATGACAGGGTCTGGAAGAATTGTTAATCATCTTAATCATAATTATATATCTCAAGCCTAAAGGTTTAAGCCAAGTGAAAGCCTTTCTGAGGTCCTAAGTGGGCCTTGTCAGTTATCCTAATTTTGCGTATCATAAATTCCCCAGTCCAGAAACTTGAGTATCAGCTTAGATACTTCTCTTTTCCTTCTCCACCATCAAATCATCAGATCCATTAAAATTGCTGTATCTCTTAAATTTCTCTTAGATCTCTACCTTCTTCTCCATTCCTTCCAACTCAGGCCCTCTTCATTATGTACCTAGGGCCAAGGGTTCTTAGCATTGAATCCATAAGCCCACAGGGATCCAAGGATTAAAGTCAGGGTAGGTGAACTTGGATAGGAAAATAATTACATCTTTTTTTTTTTTTTTTTTTTTTTTTTGCGGTACGCGGGCCTCTCACTGTTGTGGTCTCTCCCGTTGTGGAGCACAGGCTCTGGATGCGCAGGCTCATCGGCCATGGCTCACGGGCCCAGCCGCTCCACGACATGTGGGATCTTCCCGGACCAGGGCACGAACCCGTGTCCCCTGCATCGGCAGGCGGACTCTCAATCACTGCGCCACCAGGGAATCCCATACATCTTTATTTTTATTAATCTCTAACTAAAATTGAACATTTCCTCTAGTTGTGAGTGTAGGCAGTAGACCCTAGTAATATTAACAGTACCTGTGATGTTGTCAACAATAGAAATCACAGGTATTTTCATATCACATTTTAGTTACTGCAGATATCTTGGAATATCATCTATACCTGTCATTACTTCAAAATTACAGTAGTTATTAAACCTACAGTTAGATCTTGTTGTGCATTAATAAAACTATAGTGATTACTATGTCACTTTTTTAATGTCTTGATAACTTACGCCAATATAATTTCATTTCTTTGTAATCTTATCTATTTTACAATTAGCATTAAAAATATATATATGGGCTTCCCTAGTGGCACAGTGGTTGAGAGTCTGCCTGCCAATGCAGGGGACATGGGTTCGTGCCCCAGTCCGGGAAGATCCCACATGCCGCGGAGTGGCTGGGCCTGTGAGCCATGGCCGCTGAGCCTGTGCGTCTGGAGCCTGTGCTCCGCAATGGGAGAGACCACAACAGCGAGAGGCCCGCGTACAGCAAAAAAAAATATATATATATATACACACACACACACACACACACACACACATACATACATACATATATATATATATATATATATATATTAGAAGAGGCCCATAGACTTCACCAGACAGCCAAAGTAATCCATGGCACAAGGAACCCCTGCCCTACTTTTTATTCAGCCTTGTAATCTCTCCTAAAATTTTCCCTTTTGCCATCACCCTTCTCTTTTGCCTGCTTAATTCCCACTCCTCTCTCAAGACTCAGCTCAAACATCACCATTTACCAGAGTTTCTCTGACATAAAGGCTGCCTCCTGTTTGCTCTCCTAGCACTTTTGCCCTTTTTATCGTAACATATATCACATGTACTAACATTGTTTGCATGATTTTCTTCTCTACTAGGTAGGGGCTGTTTAAGAACAAAGACCTTATCTCATTCATTTATTCATTCATTATTCATTCATTCAGCAACAAAACTTATGTCATATTTGCTATATGTGAGCACTGTCCATGGTGCTGGGGATAAAGCAATGAACAAAACAGACAAAATAGTGCCCTTGTGGAGCTTACATTCTAGTAGGAGTGTATTCAGCCCTGTATTTCCAGTAAGTTGTGTGTGTTTGTGACTTTGAGCAAGTTACTGTCTCTCTGTTGAATTTCTCATCTGTAAACAGCTGTGATTAACAGTTCTGAGGTGTGTGATGGTTCTGAGAGCCAGAAAACCATAGCCTTATGAGTCCAGAAGGTTTAAATATACATCTTCTGGTTTGGCCTCCCTACTCGGTTCCTATCAATTCTGTGTTGCCTCAGTTTTTCTGTGTATCCTTATTACTTTGGAACAGAAACAGAATTCATGCTCCTAGTAACTGTTGTCTGTCTTTCATTTCTATTTCTCCATATACACACTACAAACAGACATTACTTCCAGGATTATAAGCTTCTACAAAGACTCTGAGGTTCTCATCCTTCTCATAACCTTTGTGTGTCAGAGACCCTGAAACATTCTATCTCAGGACAAAATCTTCTCCACATAGTCTTGCTGTGCTGTATTAGAGATACTGAGGTCCATACTGTATGAGTCACAAAGTTGGGAAACAGTTTTTGCTTTTTTACTGCCCTACCAAAGCAGCCCATTTGTGACAAGTCTGATTTGTAAAAACTGAATTTTTTAAAAAGATAAAAATCGGGCTTCCCTGGTGGCGCAGTGGTTGAGAGTCCGCCTGCTGATGCAGGGGACATGGGTTCGTGCCCCGGTCTGGGAAGATCCCACATGCCGCAGAGTGGCTAGGCCCGTGAGCCATGGCCACTGAGCCTGCGCGTCCGGAGCCTGTGCTCCACAACGGGAGAGGCCACAACAGTGAGAGGCCCGCGTACCACAAAAAAAATAATAAAAAATAAAACAAAAACAACAAAAAAAAAAGAGAGAGAAATCAATACATGAATGAATTTAAGGAAAGCACAAAAAAAGCTTTGATTTTTTGCAAGAACTGTTTTGGTTTTTTGTTTTTGCATTGAAAATAAAATTTAACGTGCAAAAATATGGTTATGTTCCATTTCAGGGGTTGCCCCCATATTGCAAAAAGCAAATATACTTGTAACTTCTCAATTAGACAGAGTTACATTCTTTAAATGCAGCTTGACAATTGACAATAGTTCATTGAGCATCTCCTTGTGCCAAATTTTATTCTTTTTTGTACATTAATTATCTCATTTAATCCTTACCGCAGTGGGGTTATTTTATGAACAGATTACAGTACATACCCATTTTATGAATGAGGAAACTGAAGCTCAGAAAGGTAAAATGACTTGAGTTACACAGTTAATAAGCTCTACAGAGCTGCAATTTGAATCCAGCTATGTCTGGACCTAAAACCCGTGCTCTTTCCTCTATACCATCCTGACTCTTAGGTATGAGATAAACCGTGTTTACCAGTTGGTCTGTTTACTCTCTGTATTTAAAAGGGTGCTTATGTACTATACACCCAGTCCTGTGCTTATATTGCAAGAATGGTGGTTCAGTTCATCAAGTAGTAAATCTGTGCCAGGCCAGTGCCAGGTACAGAAAGTGCAGAGCAAATGACACATGGTTTCTGTCCTCCAAGAGCTGATAACCCAGATAAGGGGATTAGCAGCTACATGATTATTGATGTATAAAGGAGAATGCTCTAAGGACCAGAAGGATAGGTAGTACAATATCTAGTGTCTAGACATGCAGATGGCCAAGAAGCACATGAAAAGCTGTTGAACATCACTAATTATTAGAGAAATGCAAGTCAAAACTACAATGAGGTATCACCTCACACCAGTTAGAATGGGCATCATCAGAAAATCTACAAACAAGAAATGCTGGAGAGGATGTGAAGAAAAGGGAACCCTCTTGCACTGTTGGTGGGAATGTAAATTGATACAACCACTGTGGAGAACAGTATGGAGGTTCCTTAAAAAGCTAAAAATAGAATTACCATATGACCCAGCAATCCCACTACTGGGCCTATACCCAGAGAAAACCATAATTCAAAAAGACACATGCACCCCAATGTTCATTGCAGCACTATTTACCATAGCCAGGTCATGGAAGCAAACTAAATGCCCATCGACAGATGAATGGATAAAGAAGATGTGGTACATATATACCATGGAATATTACTTAGCCATAAAAAGGAACAAAATTGGGTCATTTGTAGAGACATGGATGGACCTAGAGACTGTCATACAGAGTGAAGTAAGTCAGAAGGAGAAAAACAAATATCGTATATTAGCGCATGTACATGGAACCTAGAAAAATGGTACAGATGAACTGGTTTGCAGGGCAGAAATAGAGACACAGATGTAGAGAACAAACATATGGACACCAAGCGGGGAAAGTGGTGGGGGGATGGTGGTGGTGTGATGAATTGGGCGATTGGGATTGACATATATACACTAATATGTATAAAATAGATAACTAATAAGAACCTGCTGTATAAAAAATAAATAAAATTCAAAAAAAGCACAAAAATTATATATCTAGTGTCTAGAGAGTTTAGAAACAGAGAAATAAGACATGTCTAAGAAATCAGAACTTTTTAGAATGAATATGATTTCAGAAAGGTGGGAATGAAATTCTAGGTGGTTATCTCAACTTGAATGAAGATATTGAAGTGGGAAAGTGTGTGTTCTAGGCCTACTTGGAGCAAACATGGGGAATTGTGGTGGCAGTTGATCCTCTTTGGCTGAAGTTCTTGGTCATTACAAGGGATCTATAGAGAATCACGAAGATATAAATAAGAAAATTGCTGAACTGCAGCAAGGGCTCAACTAAGACTAATTGACATGATTTTAGAGTGGCAGTGGACATACTGGTGGCACAATGCTGACTTTTTCCAGCAGTGCTTGGTTTCCTTTCCCTTCCAATTGTAACATATGGCAAGCCATTCCCTGGGCCTTTGCTCATGAACCTTTCTTAGCCAGGATTCCTTTCTCCCTTCCCCAGTTACCAAATTCTCCCCAACATCCTGCTCTTCCTCTTAGGCACCCTGTTCCAGCCACACTGGCCTCTTTGCTTTTTCTTAAATGTATAGGCAGACTCCTGCTTGGGGCCTTTGAATCTGGTGTTCTCTCTGTGCCTGGAATATTCTTCACTCCTGGCCTGTCTTTACTGAAATCACCGGCTCAGCAAGACCTTCCTTGGTCACCCATCTAAAATTACAGCCTTTCTCCAACAATACCTGTCCCTCTTTCCTGCTTTATTTTTTCCTATGGCCTTTAAATAGTGTATTTTGTTTATTTTCTGTCTTTCTAGAAAAAGAAAAGTCCTACAGAGACAGAAATTTTTTGTTTTATTTACTGCTAAATCCCCAACACCTAGAACTGTGTCTGACACATAATAAGCAGTAAATATCTGTTAAATGAGGAAGCAGATGAATATGAGACCTTGCTCAAATGCCCTTTTTCTCCTTTTAATACGTTCTCTGATTTTATGCTTTGCCTCTACTGCAGGAAAGTTGCTTATGTGGAAATTTAGCAGAGGAGAAGTTGCAGGGATTAATGGATTCATTCAACAAATAGTTATTAAGCTTCCACTGTGTCTAATACAGGGTATAGGATCATGTCCTCTTACACAGAAGGTTTTTGTCACCTTTTCTCTATTCTCACTGCTTCCTTGCTTGTTCAGCCTTCAGAAACTTGGACTAATGGGGTAGCCCTTTCAATGATTGCTGCGAATAATATTCTCTTTCAGTATCTTTTTCATTATACTACTGAGGTTATACTTATTACTTTGTACTGAAAATGTTTCTTAATGTGTCTCTCCACTAGGCTGCCTGTTCCTTGGGGACAGGGACTGTGAGTTTATTTCTGTATCTCAACACCTGGGTCTTCCTGATGCAACTAAGCAAGCCTAATGTCTTCTTGTTTGTGAATATGATGCTCAACACCTCTCATATTTCTGGTATGAGTTACAAATCTGTAAATCACTTGTTATTTGGCCTCTTTCCATTTAGCCAGGGTAGATCAAGCTTCAGAGTGGACACTTTCAGAGGTCTCTTGTCTCCCAAGTCCTACCCTCGCAGTGATAGGCCCATATAGTCCTTCGCCCTGCAAATATTTATGCTTCAGTCAGACCCTGTGCTGGGCCCTGAGTGTACAGACCTGCCCATCATCTCTCTGAAATTGCCTTTCAAATGATGATATAATAGAAAGACTTCTGGAATGGGAGTCAAAAGACTGACTTCTGGCCCTAGCTAAGCCATTAACTTGCTTAGTGACTTTGGGCAAACCCAGTTCTCTTTTCCTCAGCTGTGAAATGTGATGGTCATATAAGATCATCTCTAAGATTCTCTTCACCTCTCATCTTCTAAGAATATGGAGCTGAGGGCAGCATATCCCACACTCTGTGAGTCAGCTATAAATGGCCAAACTTCTGTGAAAACAATGTAGATGCTTCCTTAATATCCACGTTGGCTGTCCTCCTGCCTTCAACAGTGTTCTCTTTGTGTCTGTCCGTCTCATGCCTTAGAAGCTTCTTGCTTGAGGAAGGAAACGAATGATTCCTAGTGCAAAGCTGCATGCAGAGGATTCACTAACAGCCCTGAATTATGCCTTAAACCTGAGGCAGCATAGTCCCCACTGTGGTCCTGGTTCTGAAATACAAGAGTTTCTTGGATACTTTTGTTAGAAAAAGCTCTAAGGAACCTTCAAGAATCAGCTTCAGTACTTATAAGACTTGTGTACTTATACTCAACATGACCGGTATCTCTAGCCCTGTCTTACAAATGAGGCAATCAAGGAACAGAAAGGTAAAGTGATTTGAGGTAATCTAAATTATACTCAGTGAAAATCAAAACCATCTTCAGTATCATCATCCTTTAGAGGCTCTCTTTCAACTACCCAGGCAGGGTTACGGGTCCTTCTCTGTTCCCACAGTCCCCTGTGCTTTTGGCATAGTCTTTATCTTATTGTATTATAATTATCTGTGTGTCTGCCTGCAGATCAAGAATCAGATCTGACTCATCTGTGCAGGTGTGCCACAGAGCAGCTGTCAGTTAATGTTAGCTTAACAAAACTGAACTAGGTTTTTATTAACATAAAAATTTGGGCATTGCTTGAGGGAAAGTTTCCATCTGTTCACTCCAGGCCAGAGGGAGAGCTTTTCTCTTAACCAGGTAGAATTAATTAGAAGTATTGCAATGGAACATCCCTGGAATAGGAGTTAGGAAACCTGGCTGGATCTTCCAAATGCTAGTTTACCAGATGTGTGATGAGCAAGCCACTTTACCCCTCTGTTCCTTGGTTGCCTTATTTGTAAAATAGAGAAAGATACACCCATCTTGTGTGATTATCAGGGATGTCATCAGCACAAGTTTAGTACTGATAAGAAAACTGTAAGCTGTAAAGTGTTAAAAATAAGGGGTTGTTATTTTAATCTCATTGAAGCAATCGTACCATTTTTTGATGCATAAAACTACTACTTTTCATACTTATGTAAAGCATAGGAAATCCAGTGAAAACTCTTAAAATGGTAAAGCTGGTTCATCTCAAGTCCTCTTAACTGCTCTCAATGTGTGTCCCAACCCAGTAGGAAGTATAGCAATTTTCATCTCGGCTGCCTCCAAAAGTATATCAGAACTTGACCTTTTCCAGGAAGGTAAACAGGCCCAGCTAAATTTCCAACCACAAGAGGAGAGCCAGGGAAACCTGATAGACCCAAGCAGATTTCTTTATCACCTGCCTCTTTGGCTGAAAGGAGTATTTCTGTTCAAGACTGAATAAGGACACTTTTTTTCCAAAGTAAAAATAGTACTTCTCTTTCAGGGACTTTAGCAAATAGCAGCCTCAAAAATAACGAACCTTAAAAGGGGGGGTTGAGGTATGAGAGAGAGATCTGAGCAGTGTTGGTATATATCTAGAATCATAGAATTTTATCGTAGGAAGTAATGTGAGAGCACATGTTTCTGATGAAGAAACTTGATGCCCAGAGAGCCAGAATGAAGTACCCAATATGTCACAGTAAATCAGTGGCAGAGTACACCAGAACCGAGGGGTCCTGTCTCAGAACTACAGTTGGTCCTCTCTGCTGATTTCTCTCAGAGCTTTCCTGAGCAGATGCTGCTGTCCTCTGCTGGCGCACACGGCACACACACAAGGCAGCTTCTCTCTCTTCTCCAACCCTGGCAGTCATCTGTAGACAAAGGGCAGCAGGGAGTCTGCAAACCTTTAATAAGGGCCGTGGGCCTACTTTGTGCATTAGTTTAGTGAGGGAAACACAAACACACACAGTTTATTGTAGAATACTATGGAAGCTGTCAGTATAGAGGCAGATTATCTCTCCCTAGCTGTGAGGATTTATGACATTCTGTTGGAAGAAATCAGTTGAGAAGCTTGAGACCTATTAATACTAAGGAAAATGAGAGACAGAGAGAGAGAGGTGAGATTGAGAGAGAGATGGAAGCTGTGTCAGGGAGAGTACAGTTACAGGAAACAACTCCCTCCAGCCATTTTATTTACCTATTTTTATATATTTATTTATTTATTTTTGGCTGTGTTCGGTCTACATTGCTGCGCGCAGGCTTTCTCTCATTGCGGCAAGCAGGGGCTATTCTTCGTTGCGGTGCGCGGGCTTCTCGTTGCAGTGGCTTCTTTTGTTGTGGAGCATGGACTCTAGGCGCGTGGGCTTCAGTAGTTGTGGCACATGGGCTCAGTAGTTGGGGCTCACGGGCTCTAGAGCGCAGGCTCAGTAGTTGTGGTGCAAGGGCTTAGTTGCTCCGCGGCATGTGGGATCCTCCCAGACCAGGGCTTGAGCCCATGTCCCCTGCATTGGCAGTCAGATTCTTAACTACTGCGCCACCAGGGAAGTCCCACTCCAGCCATTTTAAACAGAGAGGAGTTTAATATAGATTATTAAGGTACTTTAAGTTATTGGAAGGGCTCAGGGAGTGGGCTCTAGGCTAAGCTTTCAGGAGAGAACCAGTAGATCTTTTAAATTTGAAATACAGTGCCAACACTGCAGCCCAGTGATCAGAAACTCTCATCAGCACTATTGACATCGGGCCTCTGGGGCCTCAGGGACCAAACCCTGGAGCAGAAAACTCTGTCATCCTTGCTACTAGTAAAAGCAAAAGGGAAAGGAACATGTCCTCTGCCTCACGTCTGCCTTCCAGATCTGTTGTAATGGCATATAACAGATAGAGACCAATTTGTATCCATACTCTAGCACAAAAGAGTCTGTGACCCTTTCAATCTCTACAATAAGGGAATACAATACAGTAAAAGTGGGGGTGGATGCTGAGCAAGTCAGTCCATGTAATACTGTTGAGTTTCACAAAAATAAAACTTTTTTAAGAAGATAGCTCACTAGATAAAGGTACCATTAGTGCTATTCTGTACATTTTACATTAGTAACGACGGGTGCTATATTATTGATTTCCATTAACTATTCTTTGCTTACTACCATTTTATTGGAATCATTTGTTCCTGCTCTTTCAAGAATATGCTTGTAAACTGGTTTTGCCAGGTTGTAGCCAGCGGTTTTTTGTTTTATTTTGTTCCTCCTGTAGTTCTTCTGTGTATCTTAGTGTTTCTCTGCCTGCTGGTTAAGCCTTTCTCCGGGTCCTGCTTTGTTGACAGCTCTTGCACACACCTCAGCTCCCTCCTGCCTCGCAGCCACTACCAGCTCTCACTTCTAAGGCTAGCATTCCTCTTCCTCCTCTTCAGTTCTCTTTCCCAAGGCCTCCTTGCAAAATCTCCACTCCTTTGTCTCTGTTCATCACCCATTTTCTTTCTTTATTAATTATCCCCAGTAAGAGGGACTAAAAAGTAATGCTATCTGGTCTGGTTGTTAGAAGTCACGATATTAAATAACATGACGTAAATTTTTTACCAAGATTTGGGGGGAAAATATCATTTTTAGTTTAAACAAATAGGGCTATAGTAAGGAAGATAATATAAAATCCTCATGAAATTTTAGATAAAATACAAGCCTGTTAATAGATGTCATGTGTGTTGTTGCTCTTTCAAGGCAACAAGAACCAATGCTCCAGATTTTAGTATTTACTTGTCTCTAGAAGTTGTTACTTTGGTGGGAAAATTTGAAAAGAATTGGTCTACTCTAATGCAAATTAGAGAGCAGACTTGTGGTTGCCAAGGGGAAGGGGGGTGGGGGAGAGAAGGACTAGGAATGTGGGATTAGCAGATGTAAACTATTATATGTAGGATGGATAAACAAAGTTCTACCGTAGAGCACAGGGGACCATATTCAATATCCTGTGATAAACCATCATGGAAAAAATATTTTTTAAAATGCCTGTGTGTGTATAACTGAGTCACTTTGCTATACAGCAGAGATTGCCACAACATTGTAAATCAACTATACTTTAATAAAAAATAAAATAAATTTTTTTTTAAAAAGCACTTACTAAAACTACAAAAAAAAATTGTTCTACTCTAATGGAAATTCTTTTGGTTGAGGAAAACATAGCAAAGCAAAATTGCAGGCACTTCTGTTTCCCTAAAGAATGTTAAAGTTGGAGAGATCTAATGATGGGGGTATAACGTTCAGAGATTCTGCCTAGAGAGTCAAGAGAGGTTTCTCAGAGTAGAAGGTACTAGAGTCTGTCTTTCGTTACGCGGGCCTCTCACTGTTGTGGCCTCTCCTGTTGCAGAGCACAGGCTCCGGACGCGCAGGCTCAGCGGCCACGGCTCACGGGCCCAGCCGCTCCGCGGCATGTGGGATCTTCCCGGACCGGGGCATGAACCCGTGTCCCCTGCATCGGCAGGCGGACTCTCAACCACTGCACCACCAGGGAAGCCCTAGAGTCTGTCTTTTAAAGGCTACTTATTAAATGTTACACTGCTTGTGGAGGGGAGTAAAAATCAGCATTCCTCAGTATAAATGTGTTCTTCGGATTTTCTGTCCACAGGGACAGCCTGGGGTCTTTGGAAGAGTAGTTACTGAAAGGAGCAATCAGAGAAGGAGCAGGGTGGAACCTCAAAGATTAACTTCATCAGGCTTCCCTGGTGGCGCAGTGGTTGGGAGTCTGCCTGCCGATGCAGGGGACACGGGTTTGTGCCCTGGTCTGGGAAGATCCCACATGCCGCAGAGCGGCTGGGCCCGTGAGCCATGGCCACTGAGCCTGCGCGTCCCGAGCCTGTGCTCCGCAATGGGAGAGGCCACAACAGTGAGAGGACCGCGTACTGCAAAAAAAAAAAAAAAAAAAAAAAAGATTAACTTCACCTACAAAGTAAAGTGAGAGTATGCATTTGGGGAAGCCTTGAGCTAGTCAGGTAGAAAGAAGACAAACCATTTAGAGTCCATATACAGAATTTGTTCCTCTGGATCACGTAAATAATATTTAAGACATACTTATTTTTTTCCTTTCTCTTTCCTTCGTCTGTAATCCTGAGTCATATCATTTTAGAGCTGAAAGGGATCTTATGGAATGTATAGAGTCTACTACATTATGCAGAGTCTGTGTTATTCATCACTGTCGAAAAGAACTTTGTACTGTGATGGAAATGTTCTATATTTTTACTGTCCAGTATGGTAGCCATTAGCCACATGTAGCTATTGAGTGCTTGAAATATAGCTAGTGTAACTAAGAAACAGAATTTTTAATCTTATTTAATTTTCACTAATTTAAAGTAAAATAGCCACCTGTGGTTAGTGGTTATCTTGTTGGACAGCTGAGTTAGACTATCTAGTATTGTCATCCGTCTTCATTTTACATTGTTTTAAGAGAAAATAAATGACTGAGTCTCCCACATTGGAAACCTGATCTTGTAAAATTAGCATCAGCACAGTACTCAGTGTTTTACATTCATTTAACTCTAGTGGAGGCAATACAGGCAATGGCTGAGAGCTTGGACTTTAGAGCCAGAATGCTTGAATTTGACTCTCAGTTTACCGTTTAGTAAATGTGTGACCACTTAATAAGTGTTTGATCTCTCTGTACCCCAGTTTTTTCATCTATATAATGGCAATAATAATAATATCTTCCTCATAGGTTTGTTGTAATGATTAAATGAGTTAATACATGTATAGTTCTTAGAATAGTGCCTGGCACATAGTAAGTGTTATATAAGTGTTACCTACTATTATTTATTTTTAATCTTTACAACATCTGAGGAGGTGTATCATATGCCCCATTTGAGGAAGTGGTGGCCTAGATAGGCCTTGCCCAAGGTTACACAGAATGTGTATGGCAGAGCTAATCATTGATCATCTGACTTGTAAGTCCAGGCTCTTTGCAGTTCTGTCTTTTGCCTCTTAATCCAATATCTTCCATCATCCCACAGAGTACAAGGAGATGGAAGAAGTTGTTTCTTGCTGGGTAGTATTTATGAACTGAACCTTGAAATAACAGTTTCAGTAGCAGAAACATTTCAGACACAGGGAATAGCTCAAAGAAAGACCCAGAGGTAGGAGAGAGCTAAGAATGGTTCTTCTTGTACTTGTATAATGAGAGGCTTCCAACACATTCTTTTTGGTACCCTAAAGTATAGTCACTCCACTCTTTTCTATTTCAGGGAGCCCCTTGACACAGAGGAAAGTATCAATACCCAGTTGTTGTGTATCCTTCACAACAGCTGATGAGCCATCTCCTATCTACACCCCAGTGGTTGAAAACACAGATTCCCCCATCTGGAATTTTCAACAGCAATCAAGGTTTGTATTTTATGATGTTCCATCAGCCTTCCAAAATCTGCTTTTTGTTCCAAGAGACAAATTCAGAGTGAGGAATGTAACAGACACAACAAGATTGAGCAGAGTTGGAGAATGCTTTCCTTATCAAACAGTTATTTAATCCTAATGCTTATGAATTCACAGCTAGTGGTGGTTTAACGGTTTTGTTGTGGTGTGTTTTAACTCTGCTCAGTACAACTCAAAAATTATTCAGTGAGGACCTCTTATATGCTCTGCTCTGTTCTGGGCAGTGGGAATTAAAGGTTATCGATTAAGACAGTCCCTGAAGACCCCTCAGCTAAGTGTGGAAGAATGTATGCAAGCTATCTAGGTGAAGAAGGCAGAGAGGACTGATCTCAGGAAAGGCTGTGGATTATACATTCTTGGAAAAGATTTCTGGTGCAGTGGAAAGAACCAGGGCTTGGAACTAGAGAGACTTGGCCTCATACCCCATCTCTGTCATTTACTAGCTATGTGAACAAGTTACATAACATCTCTGAGCCTCAGATTCCTCATCTGTAAAGTGGAGGTAATTTTGACAGGGTTATTAGGAGGTCCAAATTACATGACATTTAGGGAAATTACCTCCTGGTACGTGGTAGGTACATAACAAATGACAGATCTCCTTTGGAAGCTCAAAAAAAGGGGGAGATGGAGTCCTGTCAACCATGTGGCAGTGCAGCTCGGAGGTCAGGGGCTGGTACAGAGGCCCACTGCTGTGGTACCAGGCTCTCCTCCCTTTTCTTCTGTTACCTGTTGCATTATCATTAAAAGTGGGATTCTATTACTAATTATTGTTACTATTATCTTTACACTGAATCACCTTTTGCAAAGTTTAATTCTTGTCCACCAGCACCAGCCATGCCACATGGTGTCTGATCTGCTGTTTTCTCACAGTGTTTATGTACCTAATCAAGTCTCAGCAGTTGCTCACATGTTCAGTGTTGTGAAATCTGAGTGGTTGACTTGAGTCAGGAGCTATAACTACAGTGACAACTCAGTACTGTCTATGGTGAGCTACTGGAAATTATAGATATTCTGGCCATAGTGGCCAGTACTGAAATATCAAATCTGCCTCAAAAGATAGGTGACCAGAGGGCTGAGCTTCTAAGTGAGGGTAATTTGTTCATTCAGAACCTAACTTTACTAACTTGTTAAAGCAACATGAACAATCACCTCATTTCATCCCCTTACTATACAGTTGCGGAGACTGTGGCCCAAGGAGGTTACATAGTCTGTTGGTAACAGAGACAAGATTAGAAGAAAAATGAATGATGGTGCTGTTGGCAATTTCTTTATCACAAAATTGTTTCATTTGATCCTCGTAGAAACCTTGTAGGTAGATAATAATATCCCGTTTAACAGGTAGGAAAATCAGGGCTCAAAGAGACTGAGTGCTCAGGGGCACTCAGGTGATACTAGGAGAGCTAGAATTCAGAGGTGGATATTTTGACCCCCGGCTAGAATTCAAATCTCTGACACAGTATTTGTTCCAAGTTAGCACAGTGCCTCTCACTGGTCTTGAAGTTGGCTCTCTTCAGTTCCCCAGTGGAGTCTGGAGAAGGAAATTAAGTCTCTTAGTTTTTCTGGTTCTCCATCTTGCTCACCTGGAGCAAGGGTACCTGCTTTGTAGTTTAAAACTATACAATTCACTTCATATAAAATATATTAGAGGTGCTCAGTGAATTCCACATTGAATTCTTTAACCTGGTAAGAAAGTTGGGTACTTTCTTATTTTGGTGCCTTGCCTCTGCACAGTGTGGCTCTGGAGTCAGGCAAACTGGGGTTCAAATCACAGCTCTGCCACTTACTGACTCTTATGTGACCTTGAAAAACTGACTTCACATCTCTGAGCCCAGCTTCATCATCTGTAAAACAAGGATAATAATGTCCATGTCATAGGTTTTTGTGTAGATTACATGTATAAGAAACACTTGGCACCGTGGCTGGCCCAAGGTATGTACTCAATAAACACTCTTTCCTCTCTTCTCACCATCTCCACGCACCACCACAAGGCATAAGAAGAATCCTTACCTGCTCCAATAAAACGGGGTAGGGGGGTAGGGGGAAGAATACTACATCACGGTTGCTTGTTTTTAGGTCTTGACAAGTTCCTGGTTACTTCACCTCTCTGAGCTTCTATTCCCTCCTTTTAACTGTGAAGATAAAAATATATCCTAGAAGATGATCATAAGCATGAAATGAAAATGCTAGAAAAGTGTTTTTCAACTATAAGGTGTTCTTCAAGTCTAAGTTTCATACTAGAGGAACTTCCTACACAGTTAATCTATGGTGGTTGTTTTTCTTAATAGGCTGTCTAAAGAGCTTCTTTTGGATCCACGACAAACTCTGGTCTTCAAAGTTTGGCATAAAGGAGGTATGAACTCTGTCTTACTTGGTTGTAAAAATAAGTTCACATCATGTTGACAATTTGCCAATCCTTTTCTTTTTCTAACCAAGTAAAACCATGGCACTGATGGTTCTGGGAACACATATGTATGTTAGAGGTAATCCCACAGATTACTCGCTCTCTGTCATTAAGAGCGGCCTGAGGGAATTCCCTCGCAGTCCAGTGGTTAGGACTCGTAGCTTTCACTGCTGTGGCCCAGGTTCAATTCCTGGTCAGGGAACTAAGATCCCACAAGCCGTGCAATGTGGCCAAAAAAAAAAAACAAAAACTGAGCGGCCATAGCCCAAGCTCATTTTGCACCCTGTACTGGTTTTCTAGGGGGTTATTTGTCCTTTTTTTTGTGAATTATGTCTCTTGTTCTTAATTAAATATAATACATATGTATGTTATAGAAAATTTGGAAAATACAGACAAGTAAAAATAAGAAAATGCAAATCCCTCATAATTCCAAGGGTGATGGTCTTTCAAATGATTTCTTTCAAGAGCCACTGCCCTAAGGAAAATCAGTGAGACGTGATAACATAGGGAAAAGAACAAGTGTTTCTTATGTTTAAGGGGTGTTTTCTAGTTGCCTATATCAAGAGGACAGAACTCAACCCTGCCAGCTTTTCCCTGCCATACAAAAAGGGAACTTACAGTAGTTAGAAAGCAGGCTGTGGTTGCCAGTCTCTCATCCTCATTATCTGTCTTTTCTGTTGATTGTGGAATCACTGAACCTTCCCATCCTCTAAATCAGTTTCTCTGTGTGCCACCTCGAATCTCAGTGGCAGGACATGCCCAGCCACATTGTCCAGCTCTTCTCTTTCCCCCACAGGTGAGGAGAGGGTGATTGGCTTTGCCTCAGTGGACCTCTCCCCACTTCTCTCTGGCTTCCAGTTTGTCTGTGGCTGGTACAACATCACAGACTTCAGTGGAGAGTGCCAAGGGCAGATAAAAGTTGCCATCTCCCCTTTGGAGAGTTTGATGCACTTCAGAGAAGAAAGGCAAGCAAGACGTGGGATGGAGACCTCAGGATCACTGGTATGTATCCTGATTCACGTCCTTAACCAGTAAGGGTTCTACTGAGCAAAACCTATAAGAAGATAATTTACATGTGTTTGGTACTTTCCAGCATACAGAATACATTTGTGTCTCATAATGACCTCATGACCTTTTTGGGGTGAAAATTTCTGGAATTACATGGTGGTGATGGATGCACAATTCTGAATATACTGAAAACCACTGAATTGAACACTTTCAAAGGGTGAATTTTATAATATGTGAATTAAATCTCAATTTTTAAATAAAGTAAGATTAGTTGCAGTGTGGAATCTGAAACCACATTGGATTAACTTTTTTAAAAAAAACTCTGTTACATTAAAATCATTGGTCTATTAAAAAAAAAATTAGAAGAGAATGGGAGGAGGGGAATTGATGATAGTAAGTACAGACAACTCTTTCAGGGAGTTTAACTGTAAAGGAAAGGAGACTTTCCCAGGCTGTCCCAGATAGGAGAGCTCTATCAAGGCAAAGACTGTGTTTTACTCATCTGTCTGTCACGCATGCCTGGCCCAGGGTTTGGTAAAGTGGGCATCAGTAAATATCAAATGAATGAATGAGTGAATAAATGCATGTGTGAGAAAAATGACAAAGAGTTTAAATAGTCCCCATATAGGAGGGTCTTTTCTTTACATCAACCCTGGTAATCGTGAGACAAGGAATATCACAGCCAGATTATCCTCACATGTAAGGAAAATGTAAGATGTCCAGCCAGGAGTTCACAAACTAGTGGAGGAAACAAGAGCATAAATAAAAATAAAACAGCCTTTAAAAAGCAGTCTGAGGGCTTCCTCATGGCGCAGCAGTTGGGAATCCGCCTGCCAATGCAGGGGACACGGGTTTGATCCCTGGTCCAGGAAGATCCCACATGCCGTGGAGCAGCTAAGCCTGTGCACCACAACTACTGAGCATGAGCTGTAGAGCCCACGAGCCACAACTACTGAGCCCACGAGCCACAGCTGCTGAGGCCTGCGTGCCTAGAGCCCGCGCTCGGCAACAAGAGAAGCCACGACAATGAGAAGCCTGTGCACTGAAACGAAGAGTAGCCCCCGCTTGCCACAACTAGAGAAAGCCCACGCGCAGCAACAAAAACCCAATGCAGGCAAAAATTAATTAATTAATTAAATGTTTTTTAAAAATTAAAAAAAGCAGTCTGATAATGTAGTCTGTAAAATGGGGATAATAATAGTACCTACCTCATAAGATTGTGATGTTTAAACGAGAAAATGCATGTACCTTGCTTAGTACAGTGTTCAAATACATAGAAAATAATAAATTATATGCATACGATAAATTTTACAAATTTATTTATACTGCTTTTTTCCAAAAGGATTTGTGGCAACAAGTGTGCTATTTTTCTCTTTGCTTCTACAGATCCCAATATATAGTACCTTTTCCTTCCCTGCCTCTGATATGTATGGTGCATTCCCTGGCTGCATTGCAGGACAGACTCCAGAACAACTTGTTCACACCTCATCAAAGGAGGTTGATTTCTCCTCTCCTGGGAGGTGAGTGATTTCTTTATGATAGAAGGAAATGGGGTCAAGAGTGGAAGTGTGCCAACTAGCTTGTCATTTCTCTCTTTCCTTTATTAGAGGAAGAAATGAGAGACAGGGAAAGACAATTGACCTTCTTTCATAACCCCTGGGAACCCCAAGATCCTATGAAAAGAGTTTTTATAAGATAGAAACTAGGGACTTCCCTGGTGGTCCAGTGGTTAAGAATCTGCCTTCCAATGCAGGGGACACAGGCTCGATCCGTGGTCGGGGAACTAAGATCCCACGTGCTGCAGAGCAACTGAGCCTGCACGCCAAAACTAGAGAGCCTGTGTGCCGCAATGAAAGATCCCGCATGCTGCAAATAAGACCCATCACAGCAAAAAATAAATAAATAAATATTTTTTTAGCAAAAAAAAAAAGGGAAGTTTTACTGCTATCAAAAGGGTAGCTTCGGGCTTCCATGGTGGCGCAGTGGTTGAGAGTCCGCCTGCCAATGCAGGGTACACGGGTTCGTGCCCCGGTCCAGGAAGATCCCACATGCCGCAGAGCGGCTGGGCCCATGAGCCATGGCCACTGAGCCTGCACGTCCGGAGCCTGTGCTCCACAACGGGAGAGGCCACAGCGGGGAGAGGCCCGCGTACCGCAAAAAAAAAAAAAAACGTAGCTTCAGTGCAAGGGACTCTTTTCTCTTTTCCTCAGAGGCCTTAACCTTCATCCGTAAAATCAGTCATCAGCTGTGTGAGAAACATATCATGACCCTTCCCCTCCCAAACCTACATGCCAGGTTATTTTGTGAAAAGCAGTTGGCCCACCCTTTTCACCTAGCCAACTGTGGATATGCAAATGGATATCAGGACTAGAGCATATTCCATCCTGTCAAAGGGTAGAATCTAAGACTAAGTTTGCTTCTTTCCACCCCATTCCCCTCAGGCCCTAGTGTCATTTGGCATTCCCCTGCCTCCATCAGTCTTTTCCTTGTCTCTCTCTCTACCTCAGGGAGAAGGCAAGGGATCTTATACAAGCCACTCCTACAGCAGCAGTTACTGAGTAGACCCTTTATTCCAAGAAAGATACTCTAATACTGCTTAGCCACTCAAAGACCCATTTCAGTGCTATGTAGCTTTCCTACCACATGAAGAGAGCCTCTGCCCTCTGCATGAAGGGATCCCATGTGTATGTGAAATCCTAGATCCCAATATCTATTTTATAGGTGTTACGTTGACCATAGCCAATCAGTGAGACAATCAAAGGAATATCAGAATAATTATGCTGAGAGAATAATTATGCTGAGAGAGACAAGCTAGACAAAGAGTACATTGTATATGATTCCATTTATATAAAATTCTAGAAAATGTGTACTAATCTATAGTGACAGAAAGAAAATCAGTGGTTGCCTAGGGATAAGGCAGGATGAATGGAGCGGGAAAGAGGGAGGAATTACAAAGGACAGGAGGAAACTTTTAGGGGTGATGGATATGTTCATTATCTTAATGTGTGTGGTAATGGTTTCCTTAGAGGTACATATATGTTAAAATACATATTGTACACTTTAAATATGTGAAGTTTATTATATACCAGTTATACTTTAATAAAGCAGTGGTTCTCAAACATTTCCACTTCAGAACCCCCTTATACTCTTAAAAATTATTGATGACCTCAAAGAGTTTTGTTTCTGTAGGTTATAGCTATCAGTTTTTACCATATTAGAAATTTAAATGGGGACACTTTTTAATTTCTTACAATTTTTTTAAATTTTTATTTTTATTGAAGTATAGTTGATTTACAACATCATGTTAGTTTCAGGTGTACAGCACAGTAATTCAGTGATTTTATATATATATATATATATATTCCTTTTCAGATTCTTTTCCCTTATAGGTTATTACAAAATATTGAGTATAGTTCCCTGTGCTATACAGTAGGCCCCTGTTGGTTATCTTTTTTTTTTTTAATTTTTTAATTTTTTCGGCCGTGCTGTGCAGCATGCAAGATCTGTCTCCCAACCAGGAATCAAACCTGTGCCCCCTGCATTGGAAGCACAGAGTCCTAACTGCTGGACCACCAGGGAATTCCCAGTGATCTGTTTTATATATAGTAGTGTGTATATGTTAATCCCAACCTTCTAATTTATCCCTCCCTGCAACACACCCCCAAACTGAGAAACTTTTAAAATATAATATACAAAATCAGTTGTGTTTCTGTACATCAGCAATGAATAATCCAAAAAGAAATTGAAAAGATGATTCCATTTACAATAGCATCAAAAAGAATAAAATACTTAAGAATAAATTTAACCAAAAAAGTACAGAACGTTTTCTCTGAAAACTATAAACCATTGTTGAAATAAATTAAAGAAGTTATAAATAAATGGAAAGATATCCCATGTTCATGGATTGGAAGACTTAATATTGTTAAGATCAGTTCCCCAAATTGATCTGTAGATTCAACATACTCCCTATATCACAGTCCCTGCTGGATTCCTTATGGAAATGGGCAAGCTAGTCCTAAAATTCATATGGAAATTTAAGGGACACAGAATAGGCAAAACAATCTTGAAAAGGAAGAAAAACATTCCCAATTTCAAAACTTACTACAAAGCTACAGTAAACAATACAGCACTGGTATAAGGATAGAAATAAAGATCAATAGAATAGAATTGAGAATCCAGAAATAAACCCATGTGCCAAGGATGCCAAGATGTCAAACGTGCCAAGATGGTTTAATAATAAGAATAGTCTTTTTTCAAGAAATGTCTTGGAACAACTGGATATCCACAAGCAGAAGACTGAAGTGGGACCCCCTTCCTCAGACCATATACAAAACTAACTCCAAATGGGTCCTATATCTAAATATAAGAGCTAAAACTATAAAAACTCTTAGAAGAAAACATAGTAAATTTTTATAACCTTCGATTAGGCAATGATTCCTTAGATATGACACCAGAAGTACAAGCAACAAAGGAAAATATAAATTGGATTCATCAAAATTTAAAACTTTCCTTCTACAGACGATACCAAGAAAGTGAAAAGACAACCCACAGAATGTGAGAAAATATTTGCAAATCACAGATCTGATAAGAGACTTGTATCCAGAATATATAAAGAGTTCTTACAACTTAATAATATAAAGCAAATAACTCAATTAAAAATAAGCAAATGGGCTTCCCTGGTGGCGCAGTGGTTGAGAGTCCGCCTGCCGATGCAGGGGACACGGGTTCGTGCCCCGGTCCGGGAAGACCCCACATGCCGCAGAGCCACTAGGCCTGTGAGCCATGGCCGCTGAGCCTGCGTGTCCGGAGCCTGTGCTCCGCAACAGGAGAGGCCACAGCGGGGAGAGGCCCGCGTACCACAAAAAAAAAAAAAAAAGCAAATGGGGCTTCCCTGGTGGCAGAGTGGTTGAGAGTCCGCCTGCCAATGCAGGGGACGCGGGTTCGTGCCCCGGTCCGGGAAGATCCCACATGCTGCGGAGCAGCTGGGCCCGTGAGCCATGGCCACTGAGCCTGCGCGTCCAGAGCCTGTGCTCCGCAACGGGAGAGGCCACAACAGTGAGAGGCCCACGTACTGCAAAAAAATTAAAAAAATAAGCAAATGATCTGAATAGATATATCTCTAAAGAAGATATACAAATGGCCAATAAGCACATGAAAGGTGTTTGATGTCATTAGCCATCAGGGAAATATAAATGAAAACTATAATGACATACCATTTCACATCCACTAGGATGGCTGTAATCAAAAAGAAAAATTATCACAAGTGTTGGGGAGGATATGGAGAAATTGGAATCCTCATACATGGCTTGTGGGAATGTAGAATGGTGCAGCTGTTTTGAAAAACAGTCTGGCAGTTCCTTAAAAGGTTAAACATAGAGTAACCATATGATCCAGTACTTTCACTCCTATATATATACCCAAGAGAAATGAAAACATATGTCCACACAAAAACTTGTACATGATTGTTTGTAGCAGCATTATTCCTAATAACCAAAAATTAGAAACAACCCAAATGTCTATCAACTGATAAGTAGATAAACAAAATGTGATATATTTATACAATGGAAAATTATTCAGCCATGAAAAGGAATGAAGTACTGATATATGCTACCACATAGATTAAGCTTGAAAACATTATGCTAAATGGAAGAAGCTAGTCACAAAACATCACATATGTATGATCCCATTAATATAAAATATCTGGAATAGGCAAATCTGTAGAGACAGGAAGTGGATTAGCAGTTGCGTAGGGCTGGGAGGTTTGGGTGGAGGGTCAGGGGAGAGGAGGAAGTATGGAGTAATGGCTGTTAGGGGTAGGATTTCTTTTTAGAGTGATGAAAATATTCTAAAATTGATTGTGCTGATGGTTGCACAGCTCTGAATATATTAAAATCCATTGAATTGTACACTTCAAATGGGTGAATTCTTTGGTATGTGAATTATATCTCAATGAAGCTGTTATTTAAAAAGAAGAAGGGACTTTCCTGATGGTCCAGTGGTTAAGAATCAGCCTTCCAATGCAGGGGACGCAGGTTTGATCCCTGGTTGGAGAACTAAGATCCCACATGCCGCGGGACAATTGAGCCCGCACACCACGACTAGAGAGCCCATGTGCCACAACTACAGAGCCCATGCACTCTGGAGCCCACACGCGCCACAGCTAAAGAGAAGCCTGTGCACCGCAATGAAGAGCCCGTGTGCCACAACGAAAGATCCCACGTGCCACAACTAAGACCCAACTAAGCCAAAAATAAATTAATTAATTCTTAAATAAATAAATATTAATTAATTAAAAACAAAAAGAAGATGATTATTGCTGGGATCAAGTTCTTGAATACCATGCTAAGGAACTTGAAATTTGTTCTAAAGATAAAAAAAGAGAAGCCAAAGCTAGAAAGGAATGATAGTAATTGAATAGGTTAGTATATGTTGAATGCTTAGAACAGTGCTTGGCACATAATAAGGACTCCATAAATGTTGTTATTGTTATTTCAGTTCTGTGTTTTTAAAAAATCACTGAGGCTATA
This sequence comes from Orcinus orca, assembly GCF_937001465.1. NCBI lineage: Eukaryota > Metazoa > Chordata > Mammalia > Artiodactyla > Delphinidae > Orcinus > Orcinus orca. Next base: position 51,684,847 of record NC_064566.1, on the reverse strand, counting down.
ATGTAGAGAATTTATAAAAGGGGAATGAATAAGACTGAAGACAGAATTTTCAGGAGATGATTATAATCCAAGCAATTGAGTCGATGAAGCCAGAACTGTGGTAGTGGGGATGGATTTGCGGTACCATGTCAGGAGGGTGATTTGTTTGTTGTCACGAATTTATTGTTTGTTTTCTCATTGGTTGGGAATTTATTTTGCCCCCATTTATTCCTGATAGAAGCAGTACCACAAGAAGCAAGGCATCACGCCATGAAGAGCATGTGCAGAACATCCGCCGATTCCATGAATCCCTGCAGCAGGGAGAGGCAATCTTGCCAAGTGATGACAAACTGACCACATCACCCTTTTCCTCCCATACTTCCATTCTGACTTCCCTCAGGTGAGGCTCTCTGCTGAGTAAAGACACAGGGAACCATAGTGGAGCGCAGGGTGAAGGGGCAAAGGCAACCTGCAGTACTGCTTTCTATCAGCTACCACCGCTCCGGGATGTTTAGCAAGGGCTTTCGTGTATGTTAGCTTCGAAGTGGACCTGGAGCCTCACAGGATTCCTCACAGATGAATCTGTCTCAGCTTGGGGCCTTCCAGTCCTTCAGGGGGCTATATTTCTGGTCCATCTATAAATATAGAAACTTTAGATTGGTCATCAAACTTAATAATAACCACCCTCACATCTACTGTACAATTTATGAAGCCTGATCCTGCCTGCTGTCTCACTGTCTTTATCCTCACAGCCACTGGATTCTTCCAGACCAGCATCTGTCCTGTTAATGCTTCCCTATCTCTTTCTTAGTTTAGTCAGCATCTAAGCCAGAAAAGCACTGTGAGAATTGAAAGGACCATTAGAGATCATTTGGATCAGCCCCTGGATTACCTAGTAAGAAGTGTGGTGCAATGGAAAGGACTTGGCTCCAGAGTCAGATAGACTTGATTTCCAATCCTGGCTCTGCCATTCCCAGCAGAGGAGACAGCCATGTTGCCATTATAATTATAACCATGTATGATAAGAGTTCCAGGTTTCCTGGCCAAGGATACATGGAGGAATGAGTAAGATAAGGTACATGGAAAGATATAAAGAAGTCACATTTGAACTGGTCTTTAAAGGAACAAGTCAACAAATATGAAGGGCATTCTGTGCAGAAAAAAAATGTGCTAAGGCCAGGAGCATGAAACAATAAGCCCAGTTTGGGGAGATACCAGCAGTGCAGTTAGGGTGAGGCTGAGCATAAGATGTAGGGAGCAGGGCAAGCTGTGTGGGAGTCAGTTCTTGAAGGGCCTTGAATGTCAGGCCAAGAGTTTTCACTTTTACAACAGTGATTCTCAAATGGAAAGTGATGGGGTCGGGAGGAAGAGAATGTGTAAAGTTTGAGGAAACAAATATAAAAAAGGATTTTATTTTTTGAAAAAACTAATCTATTATTTGATTTCATAAAACAAGCTCAGAATGAAAGATTGGCAAATCTTTTTTGGTGGGACATGGGTTAGAAAGGACTGAGCAGTCATGCTATAGACTGGGAAATTGCTCAAACTTATAAGAAAGTAATATGTTCAGATTCTCATTCTAGGAAGATGCTGGAGATTGGAGGCTAAGTAAAACCATCAACAGTGTGGCTGCATTTTATTGGTCCATTCAATTGACATACTTTAGCACCCACTGAGGAAGGAGAGAAAGAAACTCTCCTTCACCCTAGAGCAGTTTCTCTCAGCCTCAGCACTGTTGACATTTGGGCCAGATATTTTGCCTGTGGGGGCCTGTCCTGTGCATCGTAGGATATTTAGCAGCATCCCTGGTCTCTATCCACTAAATATTAGTAGCACCCCTCTCCCAGCTGTGACAACCAAAAATGTCTCCATACATTGCCGAATATCCCCTTGGAGCTAAAACCATCAGGCTAAAAACCACTGCCCTGGAGGAGTGGTTCTCAAAATTTAGTGTGTGTCAGAATCACATGAAGAGCTTATTAAAACAGTTATTGCTGGGACCTACCCATACAGTTCTTGATTCAGTAGGTCTAGGATAGGGCCTGAGAATTTGCATTTCTGACAACTTCTCAGGTGATGCTGATGCTGCCAGTCCTAGAGCCAGGTTTTGAGAACCACTGCCGTAGACAAATTCTCTACGAAACAGAGATGAAACAAGATAATGTCAATTTTGCATTACTTCCTTGGGTTCATGGAGCCCTAAAGCAGTGTTTCATTTGAGTCACAGCAATCCTGTGAGGCCTGCAGGGCAAGTATTACCAAACTTTTCCCACAAATGAGGAATTTGCAGCTAGGTGTTAATAGGTTCTATACCCAGAACCTCTGACAAGGCCAGTTGGGTTTGCATATTTTCTAAAGTTTCACCAAGTTGACATTTGTCTGCATGTTCCTGCTACAGGTATTTATCTATGTGGCATAAACCCAGATATAGACACCTAAGTAAATCCACTATGATTTGATAGAGTTGTGGCTTCTAGTGATAGAATAAGGATCAGCTTTGTCCTCTCATTTAATTTACGTTTGACTCTAAGATATGCAGACTGTTCTTAACAAAAGGATAGAAAGACTTTCTGTTTACTTCACAGTTATTTAGTGTCTGCGTTGTGCAAGTTGTGCCAGGCACACTGAGTATACTAGAGAAATAGAGAAGTTTGAGATGTTATCTTCTATTACCAGACGCACATGGCCTAGTTAGGGAAACTAAACTAACACATAATGAGAAAACTAAGGGAAAATCTAAGGCAGAAGGTTAGATGCCAAGAGTGAAGAAGTTTAAGGGAGAGGTGGCCTAATGACTTGGGGCAATGGACTTTGAAAAGGAGAAATACGAGCTGCACCCCTGAATAGGACAGGGACAGAGCAGGGAGCAGCTTGAACTCGGGTTCTAGCCTGCAGGGGTGTGAGGCAGAAATGAACCCAGTTGGGACAGAGCCCATGTACTATAATGGAAAAAGCATAAGTCTTGGAGTTCCAATTTCTGAGTAGCTGCATGCTACTTCTTACCCTAGACAAATCACTTAAATTCTCTGACCCTCACATTCCTTATTTGTAAAACAGTAATTACTGATCTCATCTGGTTGGATGAGAATTAAACAAGGTAATGTGTTTGAAAGCATAAAACGTAAAATCCTATGCAAGTGAAGGTGGTAATAGTTGGTGTGATTTCTCCTCGGAGTAGTAAGAATGAATGGGCCCCAATTAAAGGTTTTTGAATAGAAGATTTTTGTAAAGCCCATTTATTCATGTCTATTTATCCATTCAGCATTCATTTATTTTGTGCCAAGCACTGTGCTGGGTGCAGTAGATATAAAGGAACCAGCACAGAGTTCACATCACATCAAGGGAAATTGATGTGAAACAAACAAATGATATGGTTGAAGGGTACAGAAAGACTAGCGCACAGAGGAGCGGCCCTTAAACCAACTTGGAGAGTCAGGGAAGGCTTGCTGGAAGAGGTCACTTGCTTGAAGGTCACTTGCTTGAACCATTCCATCAGGAATGGTTAAAAGGTAGCAGAGGTCAGTGCTAGTCCAGAGTAAGGGGAAGTGAGGACTGGAGTGATGATAAGAATGGTTCCCTATAAGGAGGTAGAATACTTGCTGGACATCAGAAGAGGAATCCCATTAGCCAGATAGAGGGGGAAAATGTCCCCGGCAGTGGGATTGTAGTCAGAGAGGTGAAGGATGAATTGGTGGATTGGAGAGAGAGGGGCCCTGCTGTTAATAGACCACGTGAGAGATGCTAAGGTCCTAGCTCAAGCAATGGAAGGTCAGGGGAACATAAAAGATGCTCATAATCCCAGTGAATGACCCTTTTTTCTTCTCCCCTTCTTCTTTTGCAGGAGGAATCTGAGTGAGCTAGATCAGATCCAGCAGTACTTCAGCCAGAAGCTCACCAAGCCTTTACTTCCCCTCAGTCCTCAGACCCATACTGCCATCTCGCAGTGCCAAGAGAGTCAGGGGGACCATCTTCGGCCAGGAGCCAGCAGCCTAGACCCCGAAAGCCATTGCATCCTGGAGAAATCCAATAACCTGGTGTTGCAAGTCAGCTCGTTAATCACGGGTATGGCTCAGGGCCGCTCTTGTTGAGGAGTTATGGTCATGGGTACTTATTCAAAAAGCATTTGAATGTGTGCCTTCAGACAAGTCTTTATGGCAAATAGAGACCAATAGCTTTCACCATCTTTCTTACTTACTTACTTACTGTCTTCCTTTTGAAAGGAGAGACGTAGTAGCGTGGCACTGGGACATGTGCAATGGAAAGAACATGGGACTGAGAGGCAGGGGACCCAAGTCGAGTCCTTGGTGGGTTTGTGGCACGGACTTAACTGTTTGACTCTGAGCATACCCTTTCCCTTCTTGAGCTTCAGTTTCCCCAACCAGAAAAAGGGGAATGGATTAGATGAGTTCTTCAGTGGCAGTTCGTGAACTCGTGCCACTTTATTTTCAGAAAAACTCAGCTACAAACATATTTCAGATTTTAATTCTCAGAGGCCAGAAGACTACACTTTTAGCAAGCACCCCAGATGATTCTAGGTGTTGTTGGTCCATAGTCTACCCTTTGAAAAGCCCCCTTAAGTGGTGGTTCTCACTTTGACTGTATTGATATCATTCAGGGAGATTTTTTTTTTCTTGGCCACACCGCGATCTTAGCTCCCGACCAGGGATTGAACCCGGGCCCTCAGCAGTGAAAGCACAGAGTCCTAACCACTGGACTGCCAGGGAATTCCCGGGATCATTTTTCTCAAGCAGAATGTGTAGATTCTACACAGGGATAAATAAGTTCAGTTTTTTCTCTTTAAAGGGAAAGCAAGCCACCATGGTTGATATTAGACACAAACCTTCCTGCCCTCTTCTCCCAGATACCTAACCTTTTGGTAGCCAGGACCACAGAAGTGTACTCTGTGTTTGGCTTCCACTTACTGTTTATTGAGCACCAACCGTGCCAGGCATTACTGTGTCACTAGTTCTGGCAGGATACAGTGGTGGACAAGACAGGCATTGTCTGTGCTTTCATCAAGCATGCATTCTATAGTCAACCAAAGAAGCTGCCCCCCAGAAAGAAAGCATAAGAGCAAAACAGAGGGAGGCTTGTTTGGGGTGGAGGTGAGAGTGGATAAGGAGAATCCCTTTAAAGGTCATATTAAAAGAGGAGAGTGAGGAGAATCAAAGACTTGAAGCCGAAGGGCCTTGAAGGCAAGCTTAGTAGTTTAATCTTTATCCTGGAAGAAAAAGGGGAGTTCTAAGCAAGGGGATGACGGAAGGAGAACTGATTTTCACAAGGAGAGGATGAATTTTGAAAGGAGTCACTGAATGCCTATATATGTGCTACACAATGTATGCCCATTTATCTCATATATTTTTCACCGTCACGCTGTGAAAAAGGTGGTGTTTTATCACATTTTAAAGATAAACAGACTCAGGATAGTTTGCTCGTAACCACAAAATTGACAAGTGACAGTAGAGATTTGAACCCAAGCCTGACTGGCTCCAAAGCCTGTGCTCTTTCCAGCACACTATGCCGCCTCCATTTTCTTCACAAATCTCCACAGCCTTATCATTTGGTTGATGGGTATTTCTTTCTTTTATTTTCCAAATAAAATAGTTCTAATAGCTGTCATCAAATAGGTAAATAAGTGGATTCTCATTTTGGTTTTTAATATAGGTAATTACTGAAGTAAATGGAAGCATGAACATTCCTACCAGGACTCCCAGCTCCCAAGAATTCCTGAGCATGAGCAGATAGTCTCTGAAAATGTTTCCACAGACGTAACCACAGCTATAAATGGATTAGATTTTGGTCCTCTGATATTAGAATAAAATGCTAGAAATTGTACCGCCTTGAATATAGTTTCACTGACTCTTGGGGGCAAATTAACTATTATCTTTAAGGTTTGTTCAAAGGTCTGATTGCAAGACTACATCTGAAACTAGAAGCTAATGTGGGAAAGTTGAGTGGTCTGGGGCCCTACCTTGTAGTAAGAGTGATATCTGTTACTGTTTAGATCTGCAGACTATCACCCGGAACTCCCAAGGATCTTTGCGTTCTCACCAAGCGAGGAGTAGAAGCAGAGAAGTCACCACCCTCCCAGGTGCTCAGGACATAGCCACGCAAGAACGAAGCACAACTCCAGACCTGCCATTGGCAAGAGCTCCAGATGAGGGCAGAAACTCCCCACCTCCCTCTACTCTTGAAGAGACTTCAGGTGGAAGAGGAATGCTTCACGAGGCCCTGGGGCACAGGGTACCCACCACAAGAATGCAGAGCAGTGAGGACACCAGGGCAGGCCTGGCCTACAGTGATGAGGACTATGAAGAAGACATCATTGAGCCCAGGGCCCTCAATGAGGTCACCACCGTGACAGACAAAACTAGCCCTTGGTCCAGTTTCATGTCAGATGCAAGTGAGATCATCAGCCCTCAGCCTGATGAGGGGCAGAGGGAAGGCCCCTCTTGTCCTTCAGAGCCTTTCCCCAGAGAGGAGCTCAAGGTCAGAAGTAGCTTTCTGTCCAGCCCGGAAAGGACTGTTAACCCCCACTTGCATAGGCAGGGCTCTCCTAGCCAAAGTATTGTTCCTTGTGAGGGCATGGCCTGTAAGGCCAGGATTGGAGAGCCTGCCTCAGCAGGCCCTCAGCTCAGCTCCCATGTGACACTCTCAGGAGCCCAGCAGAGCAAAACCTGTGTTGGGTGGCACTCACCAAAGGCAGGCCAGGACCAGGAGCCCAAGCCAGAGGCCCAGGCTGAGAAGGAAGTGGCCTCTGATGAGCTAAGTGACTCTGCTGATAGCTCTGAGAAGCTCCCTCTACACCCAGCCTCCCAGAGCAGAAGGGAAAACCATAAGCAGCCACCCATCAACTGCCCTGACATCAGGCAGAAGCAGCAGACCTCTGGGTCAGAGGTGTCCACGAAGCAGAGCATCCTTCTGTATCCTTTGGTGTTTCCCCCAGGTAGCCCCTTAAGCCATCTCTAGGCATTTTGGTGCCGGTGCTTAGGCCAGCCGCATGAGAGTGAGCAGTGTCCCCCCTCCTAGAATGCACTCAGGGGCATGGGGAGCCCCTTCCTGCTGAAGACTCACCTGTACTGATCAGGTGCTACGATTCTACCATTATCATCAGGCCTCTGAAGTATAATGCTTCGTACTGGGTTTAGATGTTGGTAGTACATTCATTAGCCTATCCTAGGCTGATTTATCTGATTAATCTCTGGGTATTTTACACCTGAAGGCAAAGTTCTGCATCTAAGGAATGAGACCATTAATCTCAGTTGAAATTTCAGGGGAGGGTATAGAGAAAGAAGAGTCCTACCACGGATTGAGCATTTACCGTGTGCCAGGCACTTTACGTACATTTTGCATTCGGCCACACAAGTCTTTAAAGTTGGTATCATTTCTATTTTGCATGTAATGAAATGGAGACTCAGAGTTTTAGTGACTTGCCTAATTAACTTTTTTTAAAGGCAAGTGATGGGTCCAAGGGGAGGGGAAAGTGGGCACTGTTGAAATGGTCTTACCCAAGCCCCCCCAGGATGGCAGTGTTGATGGGGAGAGGGGCATCTGACATTCCCCCCTTCCTCCTTTGAAATGCAGATGGGCATGTTATGGGGAAAGGAAACCACTTGGGACCATCAGTAGCCCTCACATCTGTAGCCTAACCAGCTGATCACATCAGCTCACCTGATATCCCAACAATAAGCAGGGGTTATTGCAGGGCTGGTGGGTGAAGCAGGCTGCCTTTGTAGTGCTTTGCAGTCCTTTCTCCACTAGAAATCAGGGGGCCTGACTTCGACCATTCGGACCCAGCTCTTACTACTTGTGTAACATCAAGCGTATAGTTTAACCTTTCTGAGCCTCGATTTCTTCACCTATAAGATGGAGGTAATAATCTCTTACCCACCAGACTGTACATTCCCAAGGAGGCCAAGGACCTTGTCTTTCTCCATGTCCCTAGACATGACACACAGAAAAGATCAGTAAATATAGATTGAAATGAGCTATCAGTTTCACAGGATTCTTGAGAAAATCAAATGAGTGGGAACATTTGTACGTACCACACAGATGTGATTCTTGATGCAAGGCAGAGAGAAACCTGAGGGTAGGGGGTATGGGCTCAGGAGAGGCTTAAAGCGTGAAATGGCTAGAGGCTGAGCACTGAAAGCAGAGTGCCTCGGTGTTCTTTCCTGGCCTCATTCTTCCTGGCTTCTGATGTTTCTGCCTCTGCAGTCGATTTAGTTGTGCTCAGAATTTATGGTCAGTGGAGGAGCAGTCACATGTGCCAGGTCCTAAGGGCACTGCTTTAATTCGGGCCTTCCCGACTACTCATTCTTTCAAAAAGTGAGTATTGGCAGGCCCGGTGCTGTGTAATGACGACAGAGATTTGAATCAGACCTTACCTCGAGAAGTTCCCGTTATGAGGTAGGAGACAGGTAATGACAGTAACAGTAAATAGGCAGTGATAAATAGCCTTTATTGTTCTAAGGCATGGACAAAATGCTAGGGAACAAGAGGTGGAAGCTGCCATAACTCTGGAGGTATCCCAGAAAGAGAGACAGTAGAGCTGGACCTCAAAGATGAATAGCCATTCTGTAGGCAGGGACAAGAACGTTCTAGTCACAGCGAACTGTGTGCGCAGAGGCATAGCCACTTGAAGGAGCCTAGCCTGTGGGCAGAAGTCACTGTGGTTAGAGCCCCCAGATAAGAGGGATGGTGAGGGGTGAAGCTGGGCTGGATCTGAAGGGGCCTTTTATATCTGGCTAAGGTACTTGGACTCTGTCTTGTTAGCAGATTAAACTTCAGTTTCCTTATCTTTAAATAAATAAGTAATAACAGTAGTTTTCTTGTGGGGTTGTTGTGAAAATTGAATTAACAATGTAAACTACCTAGCATAGTGCCTGGTGCGTAAATAGTGTTCAGTAAATGTTAAGCAAGCATATGATTGGTCAGATTTACATATTAGAAAATTCTCCCAGTGCCTTGTAGAGGGTGGATTAGGTCAGTGGAGACCAGAAGCAAGGAGACCAGGTAGGAAATTTGCAGTAATAATGAAAGATGAAGAAAGTCTGACCTAAAGCATAGACTGTTTTATGATGAGGAAAAGGAGGAGGGATCTGAGAGGATTAGATAGGGGCAGGGTGAGAAAGAGGAAAATAGAAGTATGACTGAGAGATTTCTGTCACAAGTTAGGTCATTTACTAGGTAGGAAATAGCAAATAAAGGCAGACAGTTTGGAGGGAAGAGGCAGATTTCTATTTTGCACATGTGCCTGTGAGAAGTCCAGGAGGAAATGCAGGCCCGGAGTTCAGGATGAGATCAGCTATAAAGGTAGATATCTCTGGAAACAGACAAGAACAGCAAGGAGACAGGGAAAGGGAGAGCCACACACACAAGACAGAGCCCTGAGGATCACCAGTACATGAGGGCAGGGGGAGCAGACACGCCCATGGCGGAGGTGGAGGAGGGCCGGCGAGAGAGATGGGAGCGGCAGGGTTTCGGGGAGTGGTGGTCAGCACCCTGATGCTTAAGACAAGTCCAGCACAATGTGGACTGACATGTATTCGCTGGCTTTAGCATTAGGAGGACAGTGCAGAGGTGGGGATGGAAAGCAGATTTCAGTAGGTGTGAGGGAACCAGTGGTGACTTTTCCCCCTCAACTGGGGAGACAGGAAGGGCTGACATTTACTGAGTACATGCTATGTGTCAGGCACCATTCTAAGCACTTTGTATATATAATGTCATTTAATTCTCAAAAACAAAAGGTACAATTATTATATCCATCTTACAGGTGAAGGAACAGGCACAAAGTGTGAACTTTTGTGAAGGTACCATCTAATAAGTGACAGAGGTTACTGTTGGAGCAAGACCCTTAGAAAGACAGGTGGTGCTGGGCTGAGCAGGGGAGCTTGGTGTTTCAGCACACCCTGGGCACCTCCCAGCCAAGCTGACTGTCAGGCTGAGTCCTCAGCAGTCAGAGCGTGACAGCAAATAGGTCCTACCTCACCGGGGCCTCTGAGGAAGGCTGAGGTCAAAGGGCTCTTTCCCTTCAGGATCTCCAACTCCATCCCCACCTCTCTGTAGAAAAATCAGGGACTTGAGCCAAAGCAGGAAATGATGCATTTCATTCATTCAGTAGATATTTATTGAACATTTATTGTGTCTCGGGTACTATGCCAGGTGACAGGAATATAGTGTGAAAGAGAGCTCATCTTTGCCCTCCTCGAGTTCAAAGTCTAGCATGGAAGAACAGTGATAGACCAATTTGCATCAGAACCATACTTAGCTTATTGAACAGAAACAAATAGACCATCAAAATAGTCCCCTCCTGCCCCTCCTAAACTGAATCATTGCTTTGACAGAACAAATTTGTGGAACACTGTGTTCTCAACACAGTACTGGGTACCTCCAGAGGATATGGAGAAGTGCAAGATACAGCACCCGACTTCTAGGGCTCATGTCCAGGTGGTGGGTCAGCTGTGCCTACTTATACAAAGCCCTCGTTTCTGGATGTGAGCACAGAACACCCAGGAGGACAGGCCCTCCTTCAATGCCAGGCAGCACCTTCCAGCCTAAGATGCTGCCCTGGAGCCACCTTCCCACCCCTACCCTGTCAGGTTTTGGCCAGCAGGCCCTCGGCAAGTATCACCCAGTGCTTGCTACCTGCCAGCCTCATGGGGCTCTAGGGAAGTAGTGAGGTGACTGAAGGAAATACACCGCCTCTGCCTTTGAGAAGCTTAGGGAATATTGGGGGAAACAAATTGAGAGTCATATCAGACTAAATAAGCATTAGCCGGGCTTCCCTGTGGTTAAGAATCAGTGGTTAAGAATCCACCTGCCAATGCAGGGGACACAGGTTCGCGCCCTGGTCCGGGAAGATCCCACATGCTGCGGAGCAACTAAGCTGGTGCACCACAACTACTGAGCCTGCGCTCTAGAGCCCGTGAGCCACAACTACTGAGCCTGCCTACCACAACTACTGAAGCCTGTGTGCCTAGAGCCCGTGCTCCACGCCAGAGAAGCCACCACAATGAGAAGCCCGCTCACCGCAACGAAGAGTAGCCCCCGCTCTCCGCAACTAGAGAAAGCCCATGCGCCGCAAAGAAAACCCAACGTAGCCAAAAAAAAAAATTAAAAAAAAAAAAAGCATTAGCTTGTGTTTCAGACTGGGCACTAGACTAGGAAAGGAGGGGTCACTGTGGCTGAGATTTAGAGGAGGGTTCCGGGAGGAGGAGGGATCTGAAGTGACCCATAAAGTATAGACCAATTTGTTAGGAGTTGCAGAGCCTTCCAGGCAGAGGGAACCACTTGAGCAAAGGATTCATGGGCAGGAGTAAGTTGGAGGGAAACAAAGGGGTGGTAGAGGTCAGAGGAGATGCTTGTCTGGGGAAGATTTCTAGGTATTTGTGTCCCTTAACTACCTTTATAGCCCAGAGCCCATTGTGGTGCCCAACTTCTTTTTACCTCCCCAGCAGTTGGAGGCCTCCCTGCGGATGCTCTCTCTCTCTACAGCTTTGCCACCACCAGCCACAGCAGATCAGGTAAGAGGACACCTGGCCGACCTCCTGTTTCCTATAGAGTCATCATCTCTTTCATGAAAGCATACAGAATGCAGAGTGGCCCCGGCCATGCTCCTGGAAAGGCAGCGGCAGTGGTCACTCTCCAAGCTTGTGCTGAGCATATCCTGTGGGCCCAGCAGTGGGAGGAGCTCGGGAAAAGTGAGGAAGAGCAAATGTGTTAAGAGCAAGGGCATCATCAGCTGAGATGACAGGTAGGAGAAATAGCACAGAAGTGTAAAAACAGGACTCAGCTAAGAAACACATACTGAGTGCTGTGGGAGCTCCAACTAAGCAAAGATGGGTTTGAATGGAGGAAGCTTCAAATAGGAGGTCCCACCTCGGGAGACCGTGGCAGATGAGTAAGGTCTGGATGAAGAGAGTAACAGAGTGTTAGACCTATTTGTTGTTTACAGAATACCTCATAACTATTCGTCATGCAGCTGAGTTAGGTGGTTGGAACCTTGGTGCAAATCCTAGCTGTGCTCTCTTCTGCCTTGACACAGCACCGGACCTTTCTCGCAGGTGGCACGGAAATAATATCTGCTTCTCTGATCATTCAGCATATATTTACTGAGTACCTGTGCTGTATCAGGCATTGTGCTAGGTGCTGAGCATGCAGTAGTAAATAAGGCAAATTCCCTGTCTTAACGGAGTACAAACAGTAAACAAAAAATATTTACAAATTGTGATGAGTCCTAGATGCTCTGAGAAAGAACAGGCTTTCCCTGAGGAGGCAGTGTTTAAGCTGAAAACGATGATCATGGTGGTGCTTGCCAGGTACCCAGCACTGTTTGAAGCACTTTAGGTTAACTCCTTTAATTCAGCAACCTGATGAAGTGCATACTTCTATCCCTATTTTAAGATGAGAAAACTGAAGCACAAAGCGATTAAGTAACTTGCCTCACACAGGTAGTTAAGTGGTAGAACCAGAATTAGAACCCAAGCAGTCTGGTTTCAAAATCTGTGTTCCTAACTACTGTGCTGTACTGAGGAGGAGACACAAAGCCCCTGCCTCATGGAGCTTTTATTTTATTTTTAATTCTCCTTTTGATTATTTGGGCACGCAGTTTATAAGAGTAAATGAAATCTTGGAGTAAATTTCTATTGGTTGTACAGTTGCGATGGTTAGGCTCATCTCATCTCACCAACAGTCCAATGAAGACTTTTTTTCTTTTTATTTAATTTTTATCTTAGATTGAAGTATTGTTGATTTAAAATGTTAGTTTCAGGTATACAGCAAACTGATTCAGTAATACATATACACATACCCATATTTTTTCAAATTCTTTTCCCGTATAGGTTATTATAGAATATTGAGTAGGGTTCCCTGTGCTATACAGTAGATCCTTATTGATTATCCATTTTGGGTTTTTTTTTTAATATTTATTTGGCTGTGCCTGGTCTTAGTTGTAGCACACAGGATCTTCGTTGCTGCGTGCAGGATCTTTTAGTTGAGGCATGTGGGATCTTTAGTTGCGGCATGTGAGATCTTTAGTTGAGGCATGTGAACTCTTAGTTGTGGCATGTGGGATCTAGTTCCCTGACCAGGGATTGAATCTGGGACCCCTGCATTGGGAGCACAGAGTCTTAGACACTGGATCACCAGGGAAGTCCCGATTATCCATTTTATATATAGTAGTGTGTGTATGTTAATCCCAAACTCCTAATTTACCCCTCCCCCTGCCACCTTTCCTCTTTGGGAACCATAAATTTGTTTTTGAAGTCTGTGAATCTAATTCTGTTTTATAAATAACTTCATTTGTATTGGTTTTTTTAGATTCCACATGTAAGTGAAATCATATGATATTTGTCTTTGTCTGAGTTACTTCACTTAGTATGATAATCTCTAGGTCCATCCATGTTGCTGCAAATGGCATTATTTCACTCTTTTTTATGGCTGAGTAATATTCCATTGTATATATGTACCACATCTTCTTTATCCATTCCTCTGTTGATAGACGTTTAGGTTGCTTCCATGTCTTGGCTACTGTAAGTAGTGCTGCAATATATATATATATATTGCAGCACTAGTTATAGTTGCACTATATATTGATATATATCTCCAGAGACACACACACACACACACACACACACACACACACACACACACACACACACACACACACACACACACACACACACACACACACACACACATATATATATATATCCAGGAGTGGATTACTGGATCATATGGTAGTTCTATTTTTAGTTTTTTAAGGAGCCTCCATACTGTTCTCCATAGTGGCTGTACCAATTTACATTCCCACCAACATACATTCCCACCAACAGTGTAGGAGTGTTCCCTTTTCTCTACACCCTCGCCAGCATTTGTTGTTTGTAGTCTTTTTGATGATGGCCATCCTGACCGCTGTAAGGTTGATATCTCATTGTGGCTTTGATTTGCATTTCTCTAATAATTAGCCACGTTGAGCATCTTTTCATGTGCTTTTTGGCCATCTGTATGTGTTCTTTGGAGAAATGTCTATTTAGATCTTCTGCCCATTTTTTGATTGGGTTGTTTGGTTTTTTTGATGTTGAGCTGCATGAGCTGTTTGTATATTTTGGATATTAATCCCTTGTCGGTCACTTCATTTGCAAATATTTTCTCCCATTTTGTGGGTTGTCTTTTCGTTTTGTTTATAGTTTCCTTTGCTGTGCAAAAGCTTTTAAGTTTAATTAGGTCCCATTTGTTTATTTTTGTTTTTATTTTCATTACTCTAGGAGGTGGATTGTGGAGCTTTGAAAAAAACAATTTGAGAGAATAATACATGCTATGAGCAAAATGTATTAGCTTATTTGTTAATTATAATAGCCAACTCCTATGTAATGCTTACCGTGCACTAGACATTATTCTAAGCATTTTACATGTGTAAACTGATTTAATTCTCCCAAGAACCCAATAAGAGGGGTACTATTGTTATCCCCATTTAATAGATGAGAAAACTGAGGTTCCCATACAGAACTTCCCATACAGACTTACAAGGTATTATAGTTTCTATTCTGTAGAAACTGAGACACATAAAGGTTAAGTAGGTTGTCACCTACCCAGGGTCTCCCAACCAGTATGACTGCAAACTCTGTGCTTTCCGTTGCACCACTTTAAAATCATGACACTTGGCTTACGGTATATTTTTCTAGCTAATTTGCCTTCTTTATATAGGTTTCATTTTGCAGTTAACGTTTAAACATTTTTTAATGCTCTTCCAGGGCCTACTTTGATGACAGATGGGGTCAGTCCAGAAGTATCCTGGGAGCCTAGGGGTATAGTCCTAAAGAGAAGCCATAAGATGTCTAGTTCTTTTACTGGTTTCCTTCCCCACTTCTCCCCCAGCTTCCCCAGCATCATTTTGAGGACACCTCATTTCTTTGGCACATTGATAAGTGTAAATTCCCACACATCTCAGTTTTTATCAAATTTGTATTCCTGTCCTAGAGGAGGAGAGGTGCCAGTCCCCACCAGAAGCTCTGCATTTCCGTGGCCTTATTTCTACTCTGGTTCAGGTCACCAGTTCATCTCCTTCTACTCTGCATCTTCCCTTGCATGCCCCATGTATTCACGTCAGCACTTATGCTAGGGTAGCAGGGCTGTGTCCAGCACCAAGCACAAGCTTTTGAACAAGACATCTATGATATGAAATACTGAATCTGCGACGTGGCTAAGTGATCTTGGGCAAGTGACTTGACCTTTCTGAGTCTTGGTTTTTTTTAAAGTAACATCAGGCTAATAGAATTCTTACCTAATAAGAGGATGACAAGAATTACCCTAGAGGAAAAACGCAGACACTGTTAGTTTCCTTTCCCTCTTCCCCTCCCAGCCAAGTGGGCGAGATGTGCCTTGTAGGAAGGGAGGTCTGTGAGTCACTGTGTCTGAGCTATCAGCTCTCAACTGCCAAATGGAACTGCTGTTCCTGCTTTTGTGCTGTTCCTGCTTTTGTGTTTCTGCCTTCATGATGTGCCAGCTCCTGGGGGGACTTATTATCTTTGATCTATTAAACATAAGATACAAAGGGTGGGAGAGGGATGTAATAATGTTTACTTCAGTTAAAGGGCAAGTCTAGTTTTGAGAAGATAAAGTCTCATACACTTTGTAGCCTTTTCTCTTTCTTGCCCACAGCAAAACTCCATTGTTTGTCTGCTGCTCTCAGGAACAGCTCCCTCCTCAGGACCTTATTCGGGGTCCTAGTTAGGGTAGCCAGTCATCACAGTTCGCCCGAGCTGTCTCATTTTCAGCATTGAAAGTCCCACAATCCAGGAAACATCAGGGTGTTCGTTGTCCTCACTGGTGATGAGCCTTCCTCACTACTTGATGTGTTTGTAGCAGCACGTTTTCTGCAACTTATGCTCTTGGCTTCATTCCTTCTTCACACCCTGGTCTCAGTTTATTACCATTTCCCTTCAGCATGAAGAACTTCCTTTAGAATTTCATGTAGTGCAGACCTACTGGGAGCTGATGCTCTCAGCTTCAATTGGCTGAAATGTATTTTGCCTTCATTTTTCAAAGATACTTTTTCACTGGATATAGAATTCTAACTTGAATTGTGTTTGTTTTAGCATTTTATTCATTCATTCATTCATTTTTAATTTTGGGCACGCCATGCAGCTTGTGGGATCTTAGTTCCCCAACCAGGGATTGAACCCTGGCCCTCAGCAATGAAAGCTCCACATCCTAACTACTGGACGGCCAGGGTATTACCTGTTTTAGCATTTTAGAACTATCACTCCACATTCTACTGACCTCCATTGTTTCTGATGAGAAGCAGCTATCATCCTTATTGTTGTTGCCCGGAATGTTATGTGACCTTTGTTCTTTGGCTACTTTTAAGATTTTTTTCTTTGGTTTTCAACAGTTTGACTATGATGTTCACAGTTGCAGAGGCTGGGAATAGGATGGGGGAGGAAGAGCACATAGGTCTATTCAACAGTATTAACAATGCTTTAGTTCTTAGGTTGGGTTGTGGGTTTATTGATGTTCATTTTTATCATGCTTCATAATTTAAATATGTTAGTATTCTTTGGTATATTACACCATGAAATCACAAAATCGTATGTAATTTAAATTGTAAGAATGATTGAATGGTGACAAAATGGAGACACCAAGTCCTTCCATAGATTTGGCTGTGAATATGGATCAGAAGTATAGGATAGCGGGTGGGGTAGCATCTGAGATAAGGTAAGTTTTTTTGGTTTTTTGTTTTGTTTTTTTTTATTTGGGAAAGGCTTCAGCTTTTTCTGTACAGCAGTGCAGTGAGCAGTAGAGAAAAGAAGAAGGGAAGATGCAGGAGAGGGAGAGAATAGAAAGACTAGTCCCTGGATCCAGAGCACATGTGGAGATATTAGCCTGTTGAGAAGAAAAAGAAAACTCACCCTATAGCATACAAGCATACAGGCAGACAGAGAAGATGGGTGCTAAAGCAGGTAGGATTAGATTTGGTGATAGAGTTTCCCATTTGATGGAAGCTTCTATTTTCTCTTATGTCCATTTATTTATTTATTTATTTATTTTGGCCATGCCATTTGGCATTCGATATCCTAGTTGCCCGACCAGGGATCGAACCCACACCCCTGGCATTGGAAGCACAGAGTCCTAACCACTGGACTGCCAGGGAAGTCCCTGTTTTCTCTTCTGTCTTCTATTTGTGGCTATGTTTCAGGCACAGTCAACAGCTCAAAGTGAGAGGTGGGCAGGGGAGGGCAGGAGCCTTGTCCTGTACTCCCAACTTGAGGATTCCATCTATTTTGACTCTTCCTAAGGCTCTGAAGGCTGAAGAGGAGCATTTTGAGAGGCTGACTCTTCTCACCCAGTGTCCTGGGACAGCTATACTTAGCTCACCTGGCTCCACCACAAGATTTAAGGGAAGGCCTAATCCTTCAACCACACTGAAAAATGCACCTGAACCCAGGAACCTCCCAGACAGTCTCCATTTCTAGCATTTGTGAAACAGGTGTTTTCCCCTTTTCCCCACAGTATAGTGGATACGGTTCTCTGTGTGAACTTCGTCAAGTCTTCTGATTTTTCTGAGTCTGTGTCATCTGTCAGATGGGGTGATCAGGCCTCAAAGCATGGTTGCACTGAAGAGCACCAGGTGTCACACAGATAGGGTATAGAGGCCAGCTCTCAGCCCCCCTTCCTCATGACTGTTTCATCTTCTGGTTGTCACCTCTTCAAGAAGCAAAGGAGGGAGGAGGATGGCGGGTCTAGCAGGACCATCGAACAGCCATCCAGTGGCACCTTTGAAATTCCTTATGAATCAGTCAGGTTCTGCTGCCTCTGCTTTCTCTTTCCTCTTTGTGATAAAGTAACTCTTCAATGGGACAGCTCCCTAGTTTTATGTATAGTTACTTCTGATTCTGTTTGCTTAGCTGCCAGGGGCAAACTAGTTTTATCAACTTCTCTAAAAGGGGAGGTCGAGGATGAGATAGCACTAATGTACATGTTGTTTTCCCCAGACTTAACGTCTTCTGCTCTTGTAGATGTTTCTTTGGGGAAATTTCAACCACTTCAATTATTTCAGTTATTATTACAGTTTGATGACTCTCAAATCCTTATCTTCAGTCCAGACTTCTCTGCCATGCTGCAGACACACATGGATCCACCTACATCCTAGAAGCCTTTACTTGATGTTACAAACAATTCAGCACATCCAGACCTTGAGCTTGTCATCTTCCTTTGCACACCCCCTCTACCGCCAGCGTTCCTTATCTCAGTAAACACGACCACGGTCGTGTAGTTACCCCTGCCAGAGCATGTGTGTCGTCTTCCCCTCCTCCTACACCTTTATCCCCCACAACCCACCATCACCAAGGCCTGTGAATTCTGTCCCCTAAATATCTTTGAATCCACTCACTTCTCACCATTTCATTATCTAGCCCCAGTTGTTTCCCCCATAGCTGTTTCTAACTACTCTTACTCACAGCCACACTTTCCCACCACCATGTGTCTCCATACTGAAGCCAGTGTGATTGGCCACTGTAATCTGACTCTTACCCCACTCTACCACCGGAGGAGGGGGGGACTCTTCAAGGTTTTCAAAATCCAAAAAAAAACCCTCCATATTCCTAAACCAGTTATTAAATCTGAGTGCCCAGTTTCTTTGATCTCTCAGCGGCATGTGACACAGTTGATCTCTCTCCTGTAAACATTTTCTTCACTTGTTTCTAAGGCATCAGTGCTTCTTGGTTCTCTTCTTCCCTTGTTGGCAGCTCCTGCTCAGCTGCCTTTGCTGGTTCTCCTTCATTTCCCCTACTTGTTAATAGGGGTGACCAGGGTGTGGTCTTTAGACTTCTCTATTTACACTTACTTTCTAGATGATCCTGTCTGATCTCAAGGCTTTAAATCCCCTCTATATGCCGAAGACTCATAATGATTATCTTAGCCCAGACCTCTCCTCTAACTCTAGGCTCGTATGTCCAGCTGCCTACTCAATATATCCAAACTCAACTCCAGATTTCATTCCTCAGCTCTGTTCCTTGGTCTTCCCCATCTCAGTTAATAGATATTCTATCCTTCTAGTTTAGTTGTTCCTGCCAAAACCCTTTGAATCCTCTCTGATGCCTTGATTTCCAATCCACCAGGAAATTCTGGCAGCTCTACCTCTAAATTCAGATCCATCCACTGCTCACCACTCCCACCACTACCTGGTCTAAACTGTCATCATCTCTCGCCTAGATTGTTGCAGGAGCCTCCAAACTTGCCTTTCTGCTTCTACCCTTGCCCCCATTCCCCATACAGTATCCTGTTAAGTTTTTAAGATGTTAAGTAAATCATCAATAAATCATGTGACTTCTCCACTCAGAACCCTCCAGTAACTTACCATCGATGACTAGGAGAGCCCGAGGTGGGTCTGAGGACAGGCAGGCCAGAGAGTAGGAAAGTAGTTTGGGCCTCTAACTTGAAATGTACATCTTTCAGCAAATTACAAAGCCAATAGTCCTGAGCTAGGTGCAGAAGTAGACAGAGAAGGAGCTGTGGTCCTCTCCCCCGCCAAAGCTTACAGTTCCCCAGGGGACTAAGCTTTATATGTAAGTTCCACCAACTCCACCAAGCGCCCGTCGTGCTTAAAGTGCTAGACGTGGTGCCATGGACCCTCTTCAGGGAGGTCACAGTTCCTTGAGAGGCACTGGCCACCAAACCACTCACTAACTTTCTCAAATGACATTAGCCTATATTAGCACTTAAGTAAAACAAAACAAAGAGAATGCGTACAGGGAAAGGAAGACAGAGCCATGTACGGTGGCATGAGTAGAATTCAGCAAAGATGAAGGAAAGGCTTTGAAGGCTGTGGATTTGGAGAAAAGAAACCTTTCAGAGAATCAACAGAATGTGGTAACTGGGAAGTACAAACAGGATGTGCTAGAGAGGAGGTCAGAGCTGGGGAGAGATCAGCCTGGACCAAAGCAGTCAGGATAGGAATCAGAAGTAAAGAGCAAGAATCAACCTGTCATCTGAGCTCCTGGACTAACCACAGGCCTGGAGCCAGATGCTACTGTTCATGAGGAGTGTGTGTAGGAGGCAGGAGGTCGGCAACAAGGCCAGGCACAAGTGTCCCCTTGAAAGCCTTGAGTTGTCCAACTCCCACCCCACCTTAGAGTTCTCACCTCCACTTGGCCAGACCACAGTGTTTCAGACATCATCGGGATCGAGGTGCTCCAGGCAGCTGGGGAGCTGAGTCAGCAAACCTGGTTTCTTTTTTTTCTTTTTTTTTTTATGGCTGCGTTCGGTCTTCATTGCAGCGCGCGGGCTTTCTCTAGTTGCGGTGAGCGGGGGCCCTTCTCATTGCAGTGTGCGGGCTTCTCATTGCAGTGGCTTCTCTCATTGCAGAGCACGGGCTCTAGGCGCACGGGCTTCAGTAGTTGTGGCGCACAGGCTTAGTTGCTCCGTGGCATGTGGGATCTTCCCGGACCAGGGCTCGAACCTGTGTCCCTTGCATTGGCAGGCGGATTCTTAACCACTGTGCCACCAGGGAAGCCCAAACCTGGTTTCTTGCCCTGGCTCTGCTTCTGGCCTTCTGAGGTGCTGAACAAGGTCTGAGGAGGCAACACGGACGTAATTTGTGGCTATACGTCCCTCTTCTCTCCTACCAGGCAGTTTTGTATAGCGGTTAGGCACATGGCCTCTGAATCCAGACAGCCTAAGTTCAGAGCTCAGTTTTGCCACTTTCTAGCTGTGTAACCTGGTGCAAGTTACCTACCTTTTCTGTGCTTCAGTTCCTTTATCTGAAAAATGGGTGAAACAGTACCTGCCTACTAGAGCTTGTGTAGGGTTAACCGAGTAAGATGTTAAGTACTTAGAGCAGTTTTTAGCACATGACATAGTAGGAACTATATGAATGTTAACTATTGTTATTTTTATCATCATTATTATTGAGACAACTTCCCCTCTTGTGCTGTTACATTCTGGGGGGACTAGTAGGGATAGGGACATCATCAAAAGCTTAGCACCAGGCGCAGGGAGCCGCAGGGACCTGGGAAGTTAGACCCCACAGGGCAGCCCCAGGAGGATGGAGAGCATTGCTCAGGGCCCTAGCAGTTGATTGTGTGCTCAGTTCAGACCCTGAGTTAGAGACCCAGGATGACCCACTGCCCCCACCTAAAGGTGGTAGAGCCCTAGCCTCAGAAGTCCGTGGCCTGCCTGCCTTTGAGTCCTGAGGCTGCTTCTTTTCTCCCAGGAGCCCAAAGAATTCTTCTGTCTCTTGGTTTCCCTTCCCCAAGCCCAGAGCCATCTAAGAGAAACACAGTCTTGGTAGAGGAGCCCAGTCCTCCATAAAATCACCAGACCAGATGGTTGGAGTCCAAGAGAAGTTCCTGAGCCTGGTGTCCTCTTCTCACCCTGTGGTCCAGGCCTGATGGCTGAGCTGCCCATCGTGGGGCAAGAAGCCCTGACCTGTTACCTCACCTCTTTTAGCTACCAAGTCCCTAGCCCTCTGCAGAGACCCAGGAGGAGTCCCAAAGGTCAAAGAGCTTCTGATTCAGGCCACACAAAGCTTTGAGGAGGAGATGAGCTCTCTGGCCAAGGGTGTACAGAAGTCAGGGGAAGCAGCCAGAATTGGCTGGTGCCCACCTTGGCCCAGATGCAGTTTGGCCGGCACCGCGAGGGAAAGGGCCTGCGGGTCTGCTGGGCAGGTGCTAGGCTCAAGTTGCCTGAGCGCTGAGGCCAGAGTCTGGGAGGAGCCAGGAGTTCCAAGAGTGTCACTTTAACCCTTCCCTCTCACTGGCAGGGAGTGGGTTCAGAAGGTTGAAGAGTCTTGATCTAGTCTGGCGTCTTCACGGTGCAGGCTGGGAGACTGAGGCCCGGGCTGAGGGGTGACACAGGCCCTGCGGAATAGGCCGGTTGTCAGGGAAGCCTTCTTGGAGGAAGGCAAGGGAGGCATCGGAGGGTGGGGAGGAACAGAGGCAGCATGTAGGTATTGAGAACCACATGACCAGAACTCTGAGGCAGGAATGGAGGGTGAGCTCAGAGCGTGGAGCCCAGCCACACTGCAGCTGGGCTAGGTGGTCAGATTTAGGATTGGCCTCTCAAGGCTGGGCACCTGGTCTGCGAGTCTTATCCTCGCTTCCCCCCTGCTCTTAGTTGCAGCTGCTGAGTTTGCTACTCTCTTTAGCACAGGGAAGTCCTAGTCCCAGCCTTTGGAGAGGACTCTGGGAGGGGAAGGCAGCCAGCCAGCCAAGTAGGTGAAAGTTGAACAAGGCAGGCGGCTCTATGGAGCCTCACTCATCTCTGAAGCAGCCATCTGTTGGCAGCCCTATCCTAGCCAGCCAGAACCAGCTGGCTGTTTACTTTCTGTTTTCAGCTCTTTGGAAAGTTTTGCTTCCAGCCCCTGAGGCAGTGTTTATGTCATTGTAAGGGATCTGCTCTGGGGAAGAAAACAAAACTTCAGACCTGATGCCAGGCCCAGGGGCTCAACGGGTGGGGGGCAATGGTAGGGGGAGAGTATGGCCAGTCCTGGCCTAGCCCTGGGCATCCCTCTGGGGGTGCTGTACCCCACTTCTGCTCCAGCTGAAGTGAGGTCTCGGAACAGCAGGGCTTCATTTTGCTCTCCGCAGCTGGTGTCTCCAGCTTATTTAGCCCCTGTGCTTTTGTATCTGGCCAGAGCCTTGGTCACATCTGAATTGTATTTCAGCTTCACGGTAGACCTGGGGCAAAGAGGCAAACAAGTTCTCAGCTCCACTTGGTAATGAAGATACTGAGACCCAGAGAGACAAAGTGTCCTGGCCTCAAGCAAGTGGGGCAGTTGGGCTGGGCCACAGACCAGTGTTCCTTCCACTCCACCCCACTGCCTCCCCTCTGAGAAAGTCCCAGGGACACCCAGAAGCAGGGGTAAATGGGGGTGCCTGCACCTACCACCCTCCTGGAAACATGTGGTCTATGTAGGGATACCCATCTGGGGACTAGATGGAGGGAACCCAGAACACAGTGGCTTGAATCAGCTCACATTTCGAGGCCAAAGAAGAGGGCTGGAGCCTCCTGAGAGAGTGTTTGGAGAAGATGCTATCACAGGGAGCTGGCCAAAGAGGGAGCCATGGGCCGGGGTAAGTCCCTGGGTTACAGGGTGCCTCCTCCTGTATTACCTGCTCATCCTGATCTGTTTTCAGATAAGGAAACCAAGGCCCAGAGAGGAAGTGACTTGCCCAAAGCCACTTGGCTAAGAAGTGGTAGAGCCAGGACTAGAGCCACTCCCCCACCAGGGTTAGCCTCTTGGTGTGAGGAACCCCTGGAAGCCCTATATTTTCCTGCCACCACTGCTCCTTACTCCTCCCCTGATGCTTTATTTTCTCCCTGCTGGAGTTCTGCCTTTGACATTGAAGGCTCCTTTGAGACGTCTGTCTCAAACAATAGGCCGAGAAGCCTGGGTGTCCAGGTGCCCAGAAAAGAGCAGGTCCCCATATTTGGAAGTGGGAGAAGTTAATAGGAGAGCTGGATGGATTTAAAGGGACAATCAGAGCCCCTCATATACTGCCAGGCTTAACACCCAGACCACAGTAAAGCCTGTTCTGTCCTTCACCCCAGGACAGGGGTCAGCCCCACGCCCCCTGATCACTGGAAAGTCCAAGAGGAATATGGTCAGTTCCTCCCAGACATTCAGGAACTTGAGCCCCTCCCTTGCTGGGTTTGTCTTCCGCTCTCCATACCTGCAGTCAACCAGTCCCATCCCCCTGGCTTTCCCAGCAAATAAATTCCTTCTCCGCACCTTTGCTCAATCTAAGACTCTACCTGGAATATCCTCTCTCATACTCTTTGTTCAGATTCCACCTTCATGTTTCAAGTCCGTCTTCTTGAAAGTACCCTTCCAGGGACTTCACCCCACGTATGACACCCACTGTCCAGACCCCAAGGCCCCTGCAGCCCCTCAGTCTGATGGTCGTGCTTCCATGTGGGCTCCTCCTGCCTCCCCAGGGAGGCTGAGGCTCCTCAAACCATATGCTATGGTGACAGTTTGCTGGTGCCCCCAGAGCTCCAGCAGGAGCATGGGAGTATTTTCAGAGGAGCGGTGGGTACATGGAGTGGTGTCCCTGCGTGGGCAGCTACACCTCTGCCCAGCCCCGCCAAGGCTGTATGTCTCGGGATAGCAACCCTGACGAAGAAAGAGACTTTACTACTAGTCAAGATGGTTTTTAGACCCTTTTGAGGTCAACAAAAGCCACATGCTGCTGGCCTTCCACAGCTCTGCCCTGCCCAGTACACAGAGCCAAACCCCGTCCTGTCCCCGGGCCTGGGCCATGCAGGTAAGGCCCCCTAGGTGGCTGGGCCCAGGTGTGGGTACTGCGAGGTTGGCTGTGGCTGGTTCACAGATGTCAGCCCAGCTAGCAGGTGCAGGCCTGTGCTCATGCTGCCCCTGCAGTGCGGTGACCTCACCCCACACACAGCTCTGCTGAAACCCTGCGCGTCTCAGATCCCACCTCTGCGTGAAGCCGCCCTTTCTGAATGAATTGCTCTTTCTCTGTGCTCCCGGGCTCTAAGCTTCCTCTTTGGGATTGCTGGGTAGGTCAGCATTCGTCTCCCCTCTAGCTTGAGCAATCACTGGTTCTGGAATGAATGAAAGAATGACTGAATGAGATATTTGCTGCAAGAGGCAGTCTCCTCCCCAATTAATTTAAGCCTCTGGTCACCGTGGCTTGACCCATTCACTGGTCTATCAGCTACCAAGCTCCCATCTTGGACCTGTCTCAGTGGGAGTCACAAGCATCAGAGACAGGCCATGCCCTGCAGGAGCATCCAGTCTGGAGGGAGAGGGCCTCAGGCAGTGGCTGGGTGGCTGGCCTCCCCAGCCTGAGGCATTATGGGGTGCAGGTGCCTCCCATGTTTTGAAAGGAAGAACTACAAACACCAGCACAGGGTGGGTTTCCTTTCTCCCCTTTTAGCCTAGGCCTGCCTGGACGATGGGGGAGCTGTATGTACTCACCTCTGCTGGGCATGTCCAGCCCCTAGCTTCGCTTTGCTGTTGGTTCTCCAGCAAAGAGAACCTGCCTGTGGGCTGTCAGCGCTGAGAGCTTGTCAGGTTGTATGCACTCCCTTGGCATTTAGAATTCCAGATTGGCAGGGACCCTCAAGGTTGCCTGACTTCCATTCCCCCTATCACTTCCTGGCTACTATTCTAATTCTTTGAATAGCTCTCTCTGTCTCCCCAGTTTAACTCTGAGCTATGGAGATTGAGAACTGTTCATCTCTATCTCCCTCTCACAGTAGGCAGTAAGAAGGTTAAAGAAGTGAAGGAAAGAAGGAATTACTGAATATTGCTGATCCCACAAGCAACTCTACTCCCACAAGCAATGGGCCTCAGTTTCCCATTAGCAGAATTACTAAGGGGCAGGGAAGTAGTCTTAATCTCTAGGGTCTCCACCAAGCTGATTCCTGGGGCGTAGGGAGTGGTGCGTGTGCTTTCAGTATTTGGGGACAGGCTGCACGCTGTGGAGTCAGCCACGTTTGCCTGTCGGGGCAACTCCCATGTCCTTTCAGCACTGCCTCTTCCTCTACCAGGCCTCCACCTCTTCCCTGGGGCCTTGCTGTCAGCCACCTGCCTGGGGTGGCTTTCCTGTATCCTTTGAGCTCCTTCAGGGCAGGAACCTGGCACAGAGTAAGCACAGAAACAAGCAAACAAAAGGGTTAGAGGAGCAAATGGGTGAGTCATAGAGGAGTCCAAGGACCACGACATCATAACCCAAATGCACACACCTTCAAGGGGAAATTCGTGATACCCAGTCAGCCCAAGACCGGGAGATGTTTGGTAGCAGGGCTGTGGGTGTGTGCTTCATGACACCTGGCAGCTCCAGGAACTCCCCAGGGCCACACAGATAGTGTATTTTTCACCAGCATCTTCTCCCTGGCAGGGTCACACATGGGACAGTCATGCTTCGAGGACAAATGACTTGTCTAGACACATGCAGCAAGAGAAGGAATGTCCTGGAGGAGACTGCCCCTCCTTCTCCAGAGGCATAGAAGGAGTCTGAACAGGGGTTTACATCTTAGGTCTGCTACTCCGAGCTGTGGGACCTTGAGTTTATTTCACCTGAACTTTAGTTGCCTCATCCATGACATGGGAACCAACCTATGGGGTCGAGGCGAGGGTTAAACACACTCAGGTATGTAAAGTGCTTTGCAAATCAGTCAGCTCTATACCAGTATTAGCCAAAGGACCAAAAGACAAGAAGAGTCAAAGTCATCTTTAGGCAGTGCCATGTGTGCAGTGCTAACCTAGCTGACCTCCTTCTCTCCAGGGCAAGAGCGAGACCACCGGGGGAGCCCTGTCCCAAAGGCCTTGTCGTCCCAGACCTAACTCGCTGCCTCCCAGCCTGTCTGAGGAAGAAACTCGCAGGATTGCACGAATATTTTCTTCCCGATACTCCCAGAAAGACTAATGCAGCCCAAGATACTGAGGGAAGGACCACCCACCCACTCACCCTCAGCCTTGTCTGGCCTCCCTCAGGGCTGTGAAAGCCCTGAAGCCACCACCAGCCTTGTCCCTGGACACCAGTCAGCCCAGACTAGAGGAGCGTCACAGACCAGCCCAGTGTCCACCTGCCAGGACTTCAGCTTCCTCCTCGGATGGTGAGGCAAAGGCTAGAAATGGTGGATTCCAGTGCCCAAGTGGCCCACCCGTCTTTAGACCAAGGGACCCAAGCGGGCATCTTTCGGCTGGGAAACTCCTCCCAGTGTCCTTGACCAGAGCCTCCTGCTGACAGGAGCCTACCCTCTGCCTGAATATAATAGGCCCTTTTGCCTTAAAGGGGTTGGGGAGGGTGGGTGGAGATGTTGTGCCTCGTGCATAGCCAGGGAAATCCTGGGGCCGACCTCCAGTTCATTTGCTTGGGAATAAGGGTATTTTATAGATAAAATTATTTTTATGCTGTGTTGAAATAATCAGTAGGAGAGGAGGGGGAAATTATCTCCTTCAAACTTTTTATCTGATTGTCTGAAACTCTAACCATGCTTTTAACTTATTGTTTTTACCCAGCTCTGAAGGTCATTGTTCCTGCCTGTGTTTGAATAAAATCATATTGGTATTTGTATTCTGTGCAAGTGTTTCCTGGGTTGGCCACTGGACTGCAGTGTCAGAAATTCGCTTGTGCTCTGACAGCCAGAGAGAAAGCTTTGCAACCATACAATCCCTTGGAGAAGCTCATCTGGAACGGGGGGTCCAGGGTCACCATGAGACTTCTGACTCCTCCAAAGATTAGGTTGATGCAGATTAGGGTGACACCTAGTATTTCCTTTGCTGGTACCTCAGATCTATCAGCACAGTAATGGGGCTCATGGCACAGGCCCGCTCAGAATGCCCCATCTCTCTGGGATGAGTACATAGCTCTGGCTTAGACTGTCAGACTCCAAACATTCGAGCAGCTACCATAGAAAGGGCCTGTGGGGAGCATTAGAAGGGGGCAGAAATGTGCAGAGTGGCTGGGAGGGAACTACCTGGAGGGCCCTGCTTTCCACCCCCAAGCATAGGTCATCTCAGTCCTCAGAACAACTCTATAACCCACATCTTATGATTCCCGTCTTATAGTTAAACTGAAGCTCAACGAAGTTAAGTGACTTGCCTCTGTTCATGTACTTAGGAAGCAGATCACACAAGACACCTCCAGACATGTCACAAGGCTTCTGTGCCCAGGATACAGCCAGTTAAGTGCTTTGAATCCAGGGAGTTCATGGAGGAAACCATGTGGGCTGGAGCAGTCAGAGAAGGCTTCCTTGAAGAGCTAAGTCTGGGGGTGAGACCAGGGAGGAACCAGCAGGGCATGCAGGCCACGGTCCAGCTGGGGAGAGAGCAGAGACGGGTCCGGCTCTGCCACTTCCCGATAGGCCCCCTCCGGCTTGACTGCGCAAGCCTCTATCTGTCTTGAGCCTCTGTTGCCTCATCTGTAAAGCAAGATAACAAGCCCAGCTTCACTGGATTGTTGAGAAGATTAAATGAGATGACGTTTGTGAAAGTGCTTTGCCAGCAATTGGCACTTAATGGAAGCATAGGAAATATCAGCCCCACCCACCCCTCCCCCACTGACCCGGAGCAAGTCAGTAGATAGGCAGGCTCACCACTAACTGTGAGGCAGGACATGCCCCAGAGGATACAGGGTGATGCAGGGTGCCCCCCTCATCGGTCAAGTGCACTCAGACCAGCATGTCCCCTTCATCTGTTTGTCTCGGCCCCCTAACCTTCGGCCTGCCAGCTCACCTCCTCCCCAGTGTCTCCCTCTCAGCTCACCAGCCGCCTGTCTGCCAGGAGCTTTCAAGGCCCAGGTCTCCGCCTCCCTTGAGGCCACAGAGAAGCTAGGGGCCCAGGCCTGAGGGGTTACGCCTCAGGTGAAGAATTTTCCTTCCCAATCCTGCTCCAGCTCCTGTAAATAACTTGATGGGGTCGAGTTAGGATAAGGACATGCATGACTCCTACCCAGGCTGAGGGCGGCCTCTGATAACACAGAGGCACCCTGAGGGTCTGAAAACCTCCCCCTACACTTACAGAGTGTGTTATTTACCAGTGGCTTCTCCCCAGAAGTTGGATCTATTTTGCAGTAACAGCTCAGACGAGAAACGCCCTGCCAAGCATGCAGCACCGGCTAAGGGCATGAGGTACATGTTTGTTCCACCACCACCAACAGAACTAGCCAGCGTCTCCCTACTTCCCTTTCAGCACTCCCTCCACAGAGCCCTGACAATGGGTGCTTCTCATCACCCAGAGGTTGGCTGATCGCAGCCCATGGCAGCCAGCTTTGGAACTTCTAGCACAGACTGGATTCTGGGGACACGGAGCCAAAGCAGACAGACCTGGCCCTGCCCTCGAAGAGCTCCCAGGCCCACATGAGCTAAGCTGCCCTCCCTCTGGGTCTCTCCAGGGCCCACCGCCCCCTTGTTTGGGTTCCGACTATTTACCCCTCCCCACCTCCCGGCTGCAATTCACCCACCACCTCCAGACTGCCATTTTCAGCTGGAGCCAAGAACCTACTTCCAGAACGCTCCCCACCTCAGCAGCCCTAGCAGCCCCTTCCCTTCATAGGACTAACCCAACTGCCTGTTCTGCTGACACTGGGGCAGGGACTGCTCCAAGGAGGACCTTTGCACTTGAGTGTCTGGACTTGTGACCATGGCCGTGGCTCTGTGCCCAAGTCTAGCAGTGGCCTCTGCCTGCTCCTCTGCCCCACCCAGTCACCTCCCTTCCCTTCCCACCTCTCTTCTTCTCTCCTCCCCTGCCCCCTGCCCCTCCCTCCTCTCTACTCAGTCACCTGGATCCCAGGTTCAGATTCGCCCACCCCTTACCCTCCGTGTCTACCAACGGGGGGGCCTCAGCGGCTGCTGCGAGGAACCCTTCCCGCCCCACCCCTCACACCCTCCCCAGAGCCCTTTGGCTTCAGGCGTGTCCATGCTGAAGCCCCCAAGTGTCATATCATAGAGAACAGTGTCATATCATGGAGAACAGATGGGCCCAAAGTACATTACAGTTTGCAGGCTGGAAATCAGGCCCTGCCAAGTACTGCGACGTGGGTGAGTCACTGTCCCTCCTTAAGACTCTGTTTTCCCCTCTGCAACCTAAGCATTAAAATGCATGGATCCTCAGCCATAGAAAGGAGTGAAGTGCTGACACATGCTCCAACATGGATGAACTTGGAAAACACTGCTAAGTCAGAGGCCAGTCACAAAAGGTCACATATTGTGTGGTTCTGTTTATACAAAATGTTCAGAATCAGCAAATCTATAGAGACAAAGTAGATTAGTGATTGCCTGGGGTTGTGGGGAGGGGAGAAAGGAAGTGACACTGTTGATGTGTACGGGGATATTGGGGAGGGTAATGAAAGTGTTCTAAAACTGATGGTTGCATAACTGTGAATACGCTAAAAACCGTTGAATCGTACCAGTTATATAGGTAAATTGTATGGTATGGGAATTATATCTCAATAAAGCTATTTAAAAAAAAAAACTTAGACTCCTAATTGTACCTACCTCATAGTGTTGTGAAGAGATAGAAATAATGTATGTAAAGTTTCTAGCACGTGGTAGGCACCAAGAAGTGAGTTATCATCGTTGTTACTATTAAGAGGAGGCCCAGGAGAGCCCTGCCCAGACTATCATGGAAGCCTTGACCTTTGGACTCTCAAAAAGTGACAAGTCCAAACCCCCCACCCCATATATACCCTCATCACCCGAGGAAGCACTTCTTTAATCAGCTGGAAAGGGCTAGTTTAAAAGAACCCCAAGTCAAGGGAGCTGAAGCAGATCTGGAACTCCAAGCTTCCCCCTCACCTCCCTGCCCCTCACCAGCCGCCTCTGGTCAAGTGACCAGGCTGTCAACTAGCTTCTCCAGGATAAGGTTTCAGGTCAGCCAGAGTGTATAAAGACAGGTGCCAAGCCAGAGGCTGCAGGGACGACAGCAAATGACAGAGGGGTGATCAGGTCCCTGCTGCCACCTCCTGGGATGGAGCCCTGAGGAGCCTTAAAGAGACCCTATGCTTCCCCCACTTTGGCTGGACTCACAGGTAAGACCCCACTCTCCACCCCACCTTCCTCCTCCAAGTTCTCCCCTTGCGGCAGCCTACGGAGAGCAGCCAGGAGCTGTCAGGGGTCGCTAACCATAGCAGGACAGAGCCGGTAGAGGTTGAGTCAAGATGAGGGAACGGCAGCCCTGATGAGGGCACTATGGCGGGGCTGGGACTCCACCCCAGCTCCTGTGTCACTTACCCAAGACTCACTTCCCCCTTGCCCTGCTGGCTGCCTCTGCTGTGATTTTGCAAATCCCCATAGATAAAGAGGTGGCTTTCTCCTTAGTCTGACCCAGAGTCACCAGGATTCCCCCAGAGCATAAAGCCCTTTCCCCATGAGGTCCCCTCTCCTGAGTAGGGGGGCCACCCCAGCTCTGCTCAGACAGCTTCCTCAGTGGGGATGCAGTAGAGGCTTTGCCAGGAGGGTGGAGTCAGGCAGCATATCTCAGAAAAGGGGCTTCTGATCCCTGCTTCAGAGCCACCACAGAGAACTTGTTTCTAATGCATATTCCCAGACCCCAGCTCAGACCTGAATCTCTGGGGCTGAGGGCCAAGAATCCACTCTGTAAACAAGCAGCTCAGGGATCCTGAGCTCTCCCTGAAGTCTGAGACTCTGGGTGGTGGAACAGGAACAGGTGCTAGACAGACCTGGGCTCTAATTCCAGCTCCATCCCATTAGCCTTACGATTAGCTGAAGCCCTGGAAGCCCCAGGGCCCTTGTTTATGAGGACAATCATAGCAGCTACCTTGTATGCCGTATAAAGGGGCTGAACTAGTCAATGCCTGTAAAGCCCTCAGCACGGTGCCTGGTGCAGGAAGCACTCGGCAGATGTTAATGGGGCACCACGACTCTGGGTGTGCAGGCTGAAATGTCCCATCCCTCACGTGCCCCAGCAGAGCACAGGAAGGAGGGTCTGCTCTACGCTTCACCTTTGCCAGTGGGAAAGTTCTGCTGGCTGCTAGGGCTCCCTGGGTACCAATTCAGGAGGCTGGAGTAAAGGGGGAAGGAGGTTAAGGAGCACCGGCCTCAGGGCCCCTGCCTGTGCCCACCATTGTGGCCTCCCCCCTGCCCTGCCCCCACTTGACCAGTGAAAGTCTAGAGCCCTCCGCACCTGAGTCCACTCCACCCTCCCGTGGGGGGCTCGGGACAGCCTCTGGAATAGGCTCCAGCTTCACCCTTGGCCGCTGCTCTTGACCAAGTTCAGGCTCCAACACCTCTTGCTGCACCATCCCTTCAGCCTCACTTGTCTCTGAGCCTCCAGTCCATCCTTGACACCTGCACCAGCCTGATCCAGACACAGGTCTGATGGTGTCATTTCTCACCTTGAAAACACCAACCAGTCCCCATTCTCGCTAAGTACAGCTGTGGCATTTGAGGCCCTCCACCAAAGAACACTGTGGACATCTCAGACCTTGTTGCCCATTTCCCCACCTCAGCAAGTGGGGTCCCTTGGTCAACTGGTCCTCCCTGGACCCCTCTGGCCCTGGGCCGTCCCTGTACCAGGCTGCACAGAGAACCAAGATAAGTAGCCCCAGTCCCTGCTTTGGGACACCCCCCCCATCTAGGCAGGAAACCATTGCAGTTAATGAGTTAATTCTAGGGACTTCTCTGGCAGTCCAGTGGTTAAGACTCCACGCTTCCACTGCAGGCGGCACAGGTTCGATCCCTGGTTGAGCAACTAAGATCCTGCATGCCGCGCAGCGTGGCCAAAAAAAAAAAACCAGAGCTAATCCTAAAGACGGTGTGGGACAGAGGCAGTTGAGGACAAAGGAGGTTCAGAAGGGAAGCCGTGCCTGATGGTTCAGCCCCTCTGGCCAGAGGACACAGGCGGCCCCTGGGAGACGGACCCAGCCCATGAGGCAAAGCCCACCAAGTGCTCCCTGC
The DNA here is from genome assembly GCF_937001465.1 of Orcinus orca. Lineage (NCBI taxonomy): Eukaryota > Metazoa > Chordata > Mammalia > Artiodactyla > Delphinidae > Orcinus > Orcinus orca. Next base: position 51,652,480 of record NC_064566.1, on the reverse strand, counting down.
AGGGCCCGGCCCACCGCAAACACTCCACTGCCAGGGGCCAATGGCAGGGAATGCACTGAGTCACACAGCCCTGGGCGGGATCCCACCTCTGCTCCTCAGTTCCTAACTCTGAAAGTGGAATTAAAATACCTAACTTGCAGGATTCTTCTATTAGAGCCTGGGTGGCCACCAAGGTTTTGAAAAAGGGACACTTGTACAACCAGCAAGAGACACGAGAGAACACACCTCCCAAGGGCCTCCCTGCCCTGAGAGTCGGGCCCTCACATTCCTGAAGCCGAGGTTCCCAGCAGCGCAGCTCCTGTCAGAGGAGGGGAAAGGCCAGGGCTTGAGGGAAGAGAGGCTGACAGGATGCAGGCACTGGCAGCTGTTCCCACACACAACCAGGCACTTTCATTCCAATCCCAGACAGAGGAGCCAGAGCCTCCCTGCCGGGGACTGAGCCTGCCTGGCAGCTGCTGGGCTTCTGCAGGGCGAAGGGGAAGGAGGACAGTGTTCCCTCCGCACGCCTGCAGTGCTGTCCCCTCAGCCAGGCTCAGCTCCACGCCAGCCTCCCAAGGGGCCAGAGCCTCCTTGGACCTTCTCAGAGAGGCAACACAGAAAGGCAGGCAGACGGGCTGTGGGAGGAGCACTGCGTGCCGTGCGCTGGTCTCAGCCTCTCTGGGCACATTTTCTTCCTCTGCCAAACTGGACACCGATGCCCACCCACCCAGCCCTCCTCGCCAAGCTCTTGTTCTATGTGCTTAGCACTTAATTCCCCAGAGAGGGGTTTTGCATGCAATTTAAAGGGCTTTGAATGCCCTCAACAAAAAAGCAAGATGGTGGATATCCACACTACCACATCCACTGGGGCCCCTGAGTGGAATGAACGGTGAAGGGGGCCTTATTGCCACCACAAGAACCTGGTTGGAGCTCTGTGAATTTGAGGAAGTCTCTTTCCATCTTAAGCCTCTCTTTTCTCACCTGTAAAATGGGTTTAAATGCTGTCCTGCCCTCTTTCCAGGGCTGTTTCAAGCCTAGTAGGCTCTGACACTGGTGGCTGGTAACCCTGAGCAAGCCAACATCTCTGAGCCTCCATTTGCTCACACGCAGGGAGAGGAAGGGGGAGCCTACCCCTCAGGAAAGTTGTGAGAATTCAGTGAAATCGTGTGTAAAGCTCCACCGCAAGAGCCTCACACCCCATGGCCATTCCCTCCTCCTACCCTAAGCGGTGCCCTGGACTCTCGCACAAGCGCACGCCCTTCCCTGCACCTGGAACCCCCCTCCCACTTCTCCAGCTGCTGAAATTTTGCCCACCTTTCAAGGCCCTCCTCCCACCCCCCACCATGAAACTGTCCTAATTCTACCTCACAAACAAGAGGGTTTCTCCCTCCTTGGGGTCCCTTCTTGATGGTTCCTTCCTTCCAACATTGATCCAGCCCATCTTGCACTGCAGTTACGTGTGGGTGTGTCTAATGCCCCCACAAGACTCCTTGAGAGTTCCCCACGGGCAGGTCACATAGACTGTTTTTACTCATCTCCAGATTTCCTGGAGCGCCAAGCACAGAACTTAGCATGAGCTGGGTCTTAGGGAGGTCCATAGGCCACGACAAGGACTTTGGACTTTGTTCTGAATAACTAGGCGGGGCGGGGGCGGTTGGAGAGCTTTAAAACAGGGGAGTGACATGATCTGAATTATGCTTGGACACTAGGTTAGGTCCCCATCCAGAAAATCTCCTCCTGCATTTGCTGTCCAGGCCTAACATTCCAGAATCGGTGCACAATTCCCTTTATGACTCAGTAATTTCAAAATGCATACAATCCTTATATGTAAGCTATATCTCAATTTTTAAAGTTTTAAAAATAAAAGTAAAATGTTAAGTGCAACTTCATGCCGGGAGAGATCAAAATAAAAGCACCCCCTTCCCCGGGGCAGGATTCAAAAGTCGTCCCTCCACACTATGACCCAGGCTTCCAGACTGGGATCCAGTGGCTGGTGAGCTCCCATCTCAACCCATCCTCCATCTCACCTCCTTCATTCCCTTTGGATAATTCTACACCTATCTGTGTTCCTGAATGTAAGCTCCTTGGGGGCAAGGGCCAAACATGATTCATTCCATATCTTTCCTCCCCTAGTACCTGCCATAGTGTTCAAGAAATAGCTGATCATTAAGATAGTCACTTACACCTTAGCATGAATTAGAAACATCAGCTCCTTCTTAAGAACAGATTTTTCTAGGGAAAGGCGACAGCAAGCATAAGAGTCCAGGGAGCCATGTGGGTTGAAGAGACAGGACAGGGAGAACCAGAGTTGTAGACCACAGTCCTGAAAGAAGCCTCAAGTGGTCACCCCTATCTTTTGGAATCCATTTCACCACTGGTGAATAGGTAATATATCATTCCCATTTACCCAAGAGAGGTTAAATAATGTATCTAATGTCCCTCACCCATTAGTAAGCCATGAAGACAGGGCAGGAACTCAGGTTTCCTCACCACAGGACCAGATTTTTCTATTACCATAGAGAAGGGGGCACACAGTCAGCCCACTTAACAGCTAACTCTATGGGACTGGCCCTGGCTCCAGGGGTGACAATGCTGAAGGGTCCAGGATCCCAGCACACTGGGGGGCGCCGAGTGTGTGAGTTGGGGTGCCCATGGGCATGAACTGCCAAGAGATGGCATCAGCACCAAAGGCCTGTGCCCGCTTCCCAAGGTAACCAAGGCTAAACCAGGACCCTCATGTACACATGCCCCTGGTCCACCAGCAGTAAGATGGGTGCAGGCACAAGTGCACCCCTGGGGGCAGGGAGGGGGCACAGTCCCCCTCAGAGCCCTGGGGAGGCCGAGCAGCAGAGGGGCCCAGGGTCAGTCACCACCCCCCCACCCCCGTCCCTCCACAGCAGAACACCAGCCCGGGAGTCCTACAGTGTTGGGAGGAAACATCTCTAGTCACAGGCTAAATATCTTTGGTGACAGAGAAGCAATCACAGGCTGAGAAGGACTGTGTTTGTTTTAAGTAAAGAAGAGTACATTCAGGCAGGCTTGGAGGAAACAACTATAACCCCTCATCCAAGATGGCTAGCAGTTTAACTGAGCCATGAGGCGCATTTATTTTGTTGATTTGGGACGGCAGGGCCTAAAGCGATGAGACTTGGCAGCCTCTCTCTCCATACACCTCAGGGAGCAGGCCTTTCGCAGGAAGAAGCCTGAGGCTGGGGAAGGAGAAGGGGGTTGGGGGGTTGCCTGTCCCTGCCTGAGCCTTTATACAGTGAAGACCCACCTCCAACCGGGAGGGGAGGGGGTCAGGGTGAAGATGGCAAGACATAAGGGAGGAAAGTGACCTGTTCTTATAAGTCAAATCCACACAGCTAAGCACAGCCATGCACAGGCTTTTCCCTTATAAACACCCTCCTGATGCTGAGGGGGGCCTGGGGATGGACCCAGAGGGCATGGGTTCTATCCCCTCCTCTGGCCTGTCTCCTGCAGCCTCCTCCATGCACTGAAGCCCAGGGCTGTGCAGCAGCCTCTCTCCTTGGACCTCCGCTGGGCCCTGGAGGGACCGGGCAGAGCCCCTGGGACCATGGTTGGACTGAAGCCTTCAGAGGTGCCTCCCACAACGGCTGTGAAGTTCCTGGGGGCGGGCACAGCGGCCTGCTTTGCTGACCTCCTCACCTTTCCACTGGACACGGCCAAGGTCCGCCTGCAGGTAGGCGCCCTTTGGCCGAGGGTCATTACTCCCATCAGCGGAGGGGCTGAGTTCTCCACCAGGGCACCTGCAGTGTCTGCCCGCTCGCTCTTCCTCACAGTGGACCCTGAGCAGGCCACTCACCCCACTGCCCACAACCCTGCCTCGCCACCTCCCCATCACCATCACCCAAGACCAAAAGATCTTAGTTCCTTGGCAGGACATGCCAGGGCCCTTCATGGCGTTGCCCTACTTTGTAAGCCAAAAAGTGAGAAGTAGAAGTAAGGAATTACTGGGTGAGCTTGGGCAAGCCACTGACAATTTGTACCAAGAAAAACAATCCACGCTGTTCTCCCTGAGGATCCAACACCACACTGTGTACAACAGTCTGTGGGCTGGAAACTGCTACACAAAACTGTCATTTTTACCGGGATGTGATGCTGTGATCATGCTTTTCCAAGGTCCAGCCCCAAGCAGGCCCCCCTGCACACAGCCCCATCCACCCCCCACCCAGCCCCTCACACCGCTGCGGGGTGTCCCTCAGATCCAGGGGGAGAACCAGGCGGCCCGGAGCGCGCAGTACCGCGGGGTGCTGGGCACCATCCTGACCATGGTGCGCACCGAGGGCCCCCGCAGCCCCTACAAAGGGCTGGTCGCCGGCCTGCAGCGCCAGATGAGCTTCGCCTCCGTCCGCATCGGCCTCTATGACTCCGTCAAGCAGTTCTACACCCCCAAGGGATCGGACCGTGAGTGCTGAGGGGGTGGGCGGAAGCAGAATCTAGGCTGTGGGTCAGAAGGCCAGGGCAGTGCAGACTCAGAGGCAGAGCTGGGGCGTGAGAAGTTGGTAACATGCTCATGAGAAGACTCTGAGCCTCCGTTAAGGAGGCTCTGGAGCCTTGGCCCAAGAGAGGAAGGCATCAAGCAGGGGAAGCCCCCAGAGATCAGCGTCAGGCCCAGAGAGGTGCTGGGTGGCGGAACACTGGCCCACTCACTCTCCTCCTCTCCAGACTGCAGCATCACTACCCGGATTTTGGCGGGCTGCACCACCGGGGCCATGGCAGTGACCTGTGCCCAGCCCACAGATGTGGTGAAGATCCGATTTCAGGCCAGCGTGCACACTGGGCCCGGGAGCAATAGGAAGTACAGCGGGACAATGGATGCCTACAGGACCATCGCCAGGGAGGAAGGGGTTCGGGGCCTGTGGAAAGGTAGGTCTGGACTCCAGGTTCAGGGGGTCTTGGGCAGTGATTTCCCTACCCTAGGGCTGGAGCAGGGAACTGGGCAAGGGGGGAGCCCAGCACGTGTATTTCAGCGACTCTAAAGAAACATCCCAACCATTGTAACATCCCAGCTGACCCGCCACCCTGCCCCAAATTCAGTTCAGTTTGCCAACTCTTCACCACGTGCAGGACTGTAAGGGAGAGAGAAATGAATAGAAGACATCCTCGTGGCTCTCACAGTCACACAGAGGAGAGGGGACATGTCAAGAAGCAGCTATTCCACAGGGCAGGATGTGCTGGGATCACGCGCAGGGGCAGGGCCGGAGGCAGGAGAGGCCATGCGGGCTGGGGGTTGGGGCGGGGGGAGGTGACGCACAATCTAGGCCTCAAAGGCTGAGCCGGCTCAGCAGAGAGTGAGGGAAGGGCCTCCCCAGCAAAGGCCCACGAGGATGACTGCAGGGCATGGAGAAGAAACAGAGGCCACTGGGGGAAGCAGCCATGAGGAGGGGGCTTCCTTGGGAACAAGGCTTTAGGGTTCCCTACGTGTCTGAGTGGTGGCCACCTTGACAAATGCTGTTGTCTCTCCCACATGTGGCTGGGGCTCACGTGAATCTTGCAGAGGAAACAGTGACCCAGTGAAGGTTAAAGGCAGGACACCTGGGTCACAGCCTCACTTGCTGTGTGCCTTCCTGGAGCCCAGCCCTCATCTGTGAAACCGGGGCAGTCGGGGGGGTCTTGACGCTCTCCAAGGGCCCTGCCAGGGCTCCATCCTGTCACTGTTCCAAGAGCCTAGCCTCCCTCTTCCAAAGAAAGGCTTCCTTTTCTGCCTCTAGCCAGATCTCAGGGAGGCATATTTTAATTCTGATAGATATTGCAGATTATCCTCTGAACTGTGGCCCAAATACAAGAGGGCCTCTCTGTTTTTTGTCTCTAAGATGGACATGGATAACCTGAGAGTTTTTAAACATCAGAAAGGAAAGTATGGAATCTGCCCACCTGAGGTGGGCTCCTCTGAGACCCCTGGAATGGGGCACCATGTCCCCCCAACTGGGGCCTGTGGCCTTGCAGCCAGGGGTTCCATTTCTCCTCTTCCCCACTCATCAGCCCCACCCCCTCCCTGACAGGAACTCTGCCCAACATCACGAGGAATGCCATCATCAACTGTGCTGAGATGGTGACCTACGACATCATCAAGGAGAAGCTGCTAAACTACCACCTGCTCACCGGTGAGGCCCTGGGCTCCAGGCAGACGGCCCTCCCATAGCAGAGAGGGAACCCGGGACGCCAGAGAGTGGGCACCACCCACAGGCAACTGGGCTTCAGGAGTGGAGGGAGGCGCAGTGCCCAGCACATCACTATGATGAGTAGGAAAGAACCCCGGACAGGAGGCCCGAGACCTGGCTTCCAGCCCCGTGCCACCTCTCCCCGTGCACCTTTAAGCAAGGGTCACCTTCTCTGACTACAGTTTCCTCCAACTAGGTGGTTGGACTGGATGACCTTCCAACCCTGGGACAGCCCAGTTCTGTTTTACGAGTCCTTACCAAGAGCTCCGCCCTGGGCACTGTGAGAGATTTGGAAAACACTATCCTTACACTCAGGGAGTTCACAGTTTCATGAGGGACAAACAGTGGACACATATGAAACAGAAAGCAAGGGCACGCCTCATCTCACAGCCCAACATTTGCTCTTCCCTAACCTGCGACAGACAACTTCCCCTGCCACTTCGTCTCTGCCTTTGGAGCTGGCTTCTGTGCCACAGTGGTGGCCTCCCCAGTGGACGTGGTGAAGACCCGGTATATGAACTCACCCTCAGGCCAGTACCGCAGCCCCTTCGACTGTATGCTGAAGATGGTGACCCAGGAGGGCCCCACAGCCTTCTATAAGGGGTGAGCCTCCCCTCCTGCTGCCAGTACTCCCTCCTAGAGAAGCAGGCCTCCCTCCCCAGCTCCCTTCCTTCCCGCCATGTGGATTGTGTCTACCATGGGTCCACCTGGAAACACACTGGTGAACAGCACAGGTGTAAATGCCACAAAGGACAAGTATAAAGACCTACGGAAATGATTTTTAGAAAGAGTGGACCAGGTCTGATTTGGAGAGTCAGGGAGGCTTATCTGAGAAAAAGGTTTCTAGGCATAGGTCAAAGTGCTATCCCCAAACGTCCTGGGCAGGGGAGGAGGAGGGAAAGGTGGTTGGTAATCCTGAGACTTTTCCCTGACCCACCGCCATCACTGTGGACCACCACAGTCGGCAGCCCTAGTGCCCAATGTGCTTCATGTTTTCTTGCGTCTCTGCCTTGGCATTTACTGTTCCCTCTGCCTGGAATGCCTTTCCTGCGCCATCCACATGCTCTACATCTTAGCTGTCCTTCAAGACTAGTTCAAATGCCACCTCCTCCCTAACACTCTCAGGTGTAAACTTTCCCCCTCTGTGAACTTCAGTGATACTTCCTCCACACCACTTTTATGGGATCTACCACTTCCTACTTTGTATCAATATTATAGTATTTGTAAGTTTAAATTATCCCCCATGCTAGAGTGCAGGCTCCTTGCAGCCAAGGACTGTGGCTTATACAGTTGACCCTTGAACAATGCGAGGGTTAGGGGCATGGACCCCATGCAGTTGAAAATACGTGGACAATTTATAGTCGGCCCTCCATACATGAGGTTCCTCCATTGCCATGGTTCCTCCATATCCCTGGTTCCACATCCACAGATCCAACCAACCGCAGATCATACAGTACTGTAGTATTTAATATTGCAAAAAGATCTGTGTATAAGTGGACCCTCACGGTTCAAACCTGTGTTGGTCAAGGGTCAACTGTATACATCTTCCATATCCCAGAGTCCCCAGCACCAAGGCAGCACTCTATAGTGTAGTCATTAACAATCATCGTGACTGCTAAGTCCCTAAATATGAGGCCTTTTGCTAAGCACTTCACAAATACTATCTCACCCCCCTGAACTGGGCCGTGTTCTCCACATTTACTGGGGAAGAGACCGAGGCTCAGAAAGGTCACGGAACTTGTCCCAGCTCACAAAGTTTGAACGGCAGAGCCACGGCTCAAACACTGACCGTCAGATACCACCCACATCGTCCATCCCACGCTAAGCTCTTTGCTTGGCCCTCTTACCTCCACCACTGAGGATAGTTTTCTGGCGTCCAGCGTTAGATTGGGCCCAACAAGCAACCATGTTCTCGACCCTGGGATGACGTCACAAAACTGAGTTCCAGCTGACAGTTCTTTTCCTGTAAGTGCCGCCATCATTTCACTCTTCAGCTGTAGCCACTTGTCTCGGTTTGTACTTTCACTTGGCAAACATTCACTGAGCATCTTGCGGGCGCTGGGCCCTGTGCTATGCGCTGTACCTTAACTCATTTAATCCTCTCGACAGCTCCGTGCGGTAGGTGTTGCTGTCCTCATGTTACAGATAAGGAAGCTGAGGCTGAGAAAGATTAAGTTCAAAAAGCTGGCCAAGCTAGGATGTGAATCCAGGTCTAACGCCAGAGTTCACATTCGTTGTTCCCGTGCTATACGCCCTGTGAGGGGCCCAGGCTGAGGGTTCAGGAGAGGCCTTGGTGGGAGGTTCTGGTGCCCAAGCCGAGTCCCACGGAGCCAAGAGCGAACAGCCCGGCAAGGAGAGAAGGAGATGTTCCAAGCAGAAGGAGCAACGTGGGCAAAGGTGTGGGAGGAAGCGTCTGGCAGGAGCTGAGAGGACCAGGAGGGGATTAGCGGAGAGAGAGGCTGAAGAAGAGGCAGGGGCCGGGCCGCTCCCCGAGTCTGCGAAGCACAGCCGAGGGGGGCTCTCGCCCAGCCGCGCTACCTACCGCAGGACAGGCAGGCTCTCCGGAGAGCAGCTAAATTTGGTGTCACGTTGTTTTTGCCCCTCCAGCTGGAGGCCGAGGTCTCCACAGCGGTGGCCACTCAGGTTGTAAATGAGCCCAGAAATACCCAGCAGCAGAATGGAGTCAGGTGGTTTTAACTGAGCTACTTAACCTCGGTTTCTGAAGAGAAAGAACTGGCAACAATCATAGCTACCTGATAGAACTGTGAGAATTAACTGCCTGACACAGTAACACGGCTCAAAATGTTAGTTTTCTTTCCTTTCCCAACTCCAGCTTCTGCCTAAATTCCTTCAGTAGAGAAGAAAATGACTGAACAATCTCAGAAAATGCTCGTGACTAACAGAAGGCTAGTCCTTTGGCACCAGCACCGAGTGGGGAGAGCACATAGATCCATGTGGGACTCCAGTCCACCCACCTGACCATGTGGTTATTTCTCTCATCAGATTTACACCCTCATTTTTGCGTTTGGGAGCCTGGAATGTGGTGATGTTCGTCACCTACGAGCAACTGAAACGGGCCTTGATGAAAGTCCAGATGCTACGGGAATCTCCATTTTGACTAAGACGAGGCCACTTGGTACTTAACTAGGACAAAACCAGTTAAGGATGGAATAAAGCAGCGGGTCCACACACACAAGGACGTAGACCCACACATGTTTACAGAACTGTTTACTTGCTGCTGACTCAAGAAACAAGAGGAGGAAGGACTGTGGTCTTCAGTGCTTTGTCTTAAGAACACCTTTGTTTTGCACTGACAACGATGGAAAATAAATTACATTAATTTGTGAAACCCATCAGGTTGGATGCCTAACATTTAGGCAAGGAAAAACAAAACATCCATTTGGATAAAACGGAAGTTTGCAAACTTACGTCCCCTGAAAAATCTGATTAGACGATGAATTATAAACAGGAAAGGGACAGGAGTGGCATGCGATTCACTTGGAAATCAGCTAAGGAGTCTACAGGGGCACCGCCAAAGCAACACAAAGCTTTTGACTGCAGCCTTCGGTTAGCCATGCATCATCAGCTATATTTGTAGCATGCCTGCTGTGTAAAACCCGCTGGGATTCCAGGAAACGTGAGAAGAAAAGAAAACCTAGAACCTGTGTCAAAGGAGCACTGCTGAGCCAGTGTGAGGCTTAGACCCATAAATGTTTGCTGATGACACTGGAGAATCAAGAGGGCAGCCTCAGTCTCTTTCCTGTAAAATGGGAGTAATAATCCCTTTCCTCCTACCTCACTTGGGGTGTTTATGAGGATCAAGTGAGAAGGTGGGCAAGAAAGCACATTATAAAAGCAAAAGCTCTGTACAAATGTAAATAGAAGGACCATGCCTTGGGAAAGATTTTGTAGGTCAGTGAGGAAGTGCCAGGGAAGAACTTTTTGAAAGACACAGTTGTCTAGAGGTGAGACCAAAGGAACCAGGGGTTTGGGGGCCAGGGGTGACAGAGAATGATGTGTAGCTGTGGGAGCCCCCCACTCCGTGCTGGACTGTGAGGCACCTTGAAGGGCGTGGAGTTTGGGGACAAAGAGATAAATACTGAGCTGAGAGCCTAAAGTACCAGGAATCAGAATTTTTGGAAAATTACTATGACTCAATAAAGGAATTCACACCTTGAGTGTGGGAATGAGAATAGCCACTTTTCTGCCTTCTCTTTCTTGGATGGAATCACCCTTCCTCGCTTCAGGCTTCCTGTGTGTCAGCGCTGGCCCACACCTGGCCCATACACATACACTGCCTTCTGCCCTTCTGCAGGCTGGCTGCTCTGTCGTTTAGGGGTTCGGCACCTCCATATGTAAAAGGCAGGCTTGAACCAGATAACCTCCTTCTGAACTTAACTGGCCATATTTCACATTGATAATTGGGACCCAGAATGCCAGACTTTCTGCTTCTTAGCAGCCTGTGTGGCTCTGATGACAGAACTGGGTTCAAACCACAGACACACACACACATACACACACACACAACTATCAGCAACCTAACCATGGGGAATCCTTGCACCTCAGAGTCCTACAGAGAAGTGGGAATGACAATCCTCACTTTGCAGGAGGTGTTCAGTGATGTCATCCTTCCTTCCCTACTCTGACGCCTCTGCACCCTGGGGAAAAACGAACATCCACTTTCCGAAATCAGCACTTTCCTAAATCTAAATCATAATTTTTGAGCATCTACATATACGAAGTGGAAAGTCCAAGCAAAAGCAAAAAAATAAAAATTATTTTGATTTAATGTCTGGTTCAGCTTTCAAATAAAAGCTGTATTTAAAACTTTCTCTTTCTTTTGACTTGACAGCATGTGCAAATCATTTTTAAACACTCGGTCTTGATTTGTAAGTTCCTAGAGGCCAAGGACTATGCCTTCCATGAGTTTCTATGTAGCAATATTAACCCATCATCTATCCAGAGCATACTATTCAGATGATGCTGCTGAAAGAGAGGGGATAAATGCTTCTGAGAGATATTTTGATTGAGATCAGAAGCCTAGTGACCTCCAACTTCAGGCTTTTGGGAGAGGGAAAACAAGATTGGTGGGAGGTCTTCTGAGGTTTTTCTGGGCAAAATACTAGATCTCTTTCCCCATTTCTTAAAGGCAGAGGTTGAACCAAATGACCTAAGACTAAAGTTCTGTGATTCTAAGAACTAAGAGCTTCCTCCAAGCCACAGGCATTCCCTTCCTAGTCCTGCCTCCCAATTTCTGCCACCAGGAAGCCAGGGATGCAAACTCCTGAGGTCAGATCACCAGCTGAGGCCAATACCCATTCCCCCACTGCACCCTCACAGACACCTACCTTCATCAAGTCATTCAAAATGTTACCTAACCGGGCTTCCCTGGTGGCGCAGTGGTTGAGAGTCCGCCTGCCGATGCAGGGGACGCAGGTTCGTGCCCCGGTCCGGGAAGATCCCACTATGCCGCGGAGCGGCTGGGCCTGTGAGCCATGGCCGCTAAGCCTGCGCATCCGGAGCCTGTGCTCCGCAACGGGAGAGGCCACAACAGTGAGAGGCCTGCGTACTGCAAAAAAAAAAGTCATGTACCACAATGTTCACTGCAGCTCTATTTACAATAGCCAGGACATGGAAGCAACCTAAGTGTCCATCGACAGATGAATGGATAAAGAAGATGTGGCACATATACACAATGGAATATTACTCAGCCATAAAAAGAAACAAAATTGAGTTATTTGTAGTGAGGTGGATGGAACCAAACTTGAATCCTCTCACCCACACACAGTAAAGCTGACCTACTGACACTGGGTTGTGGTGAAGAAAAGTACAGCCCTTATTGCAGGGCACCAAGCAAGGAGTTCAGGAAAGCTAGTACTCAAGACGTGCGAACTCCCTAATGGTTTGTTTTGTTTGTTTGTTTGTTTGTTTTTGGCTGGGTCGAGTCTTAGTTGTGACACACTGGATATTTCGTCACAGTGCACAAGCTTCTCTCTAGTTGTGGTGCACGGGCTTGTCTTTAGTTGTGGCACACAGGCTCGGTAGTTGCAGTGCATGGGCTCTCTAGCTGCAGCGCGCGGGCTTAGTTTCCCTGTGGCATGTGGGATCTTAGTTCCCCAACCAAGGATCGAACCTGCATCCCCTGCATTAGAAGGTGGATTTTTAACCACCAGGGACCACTAGGGAAGTCCCACACACACACCAGGGATTGAACCAGTGCCTCCTGCAGTAGAAGCACAGAGTCTTACTCACTAGACCACCAGGGAAGTCCCAGCAAAGCATTTTTAAAGGCAAAGTGAGGGAGGGGCATCCCAGGGTCTGTGAACAGCTTGTGCACAATTCTCTGATTGGTTGATGGTGAGGTAACAGGACGATGTCCCAGGGGTAACATTATCAATCCTTAGGCGCCAGTAGGTCTGGGGGCTATGGGCTCATCATCATCAAGTAGTTAATTTCTTCCATTTGGTGGGAGTTTTAACATCTGTAAAACTACTCAGGAAATGAGCATCAGATATGATTATCTAGGTAATTCACAGAGGAGCTAAAGCAGAGACTATAGGAGAGGGGTCTGTCCCAGGAAGGCCCCATAGGGTCCTGCTGGGTTATAGAAAGAAATCTGCTTTTTCACAAACTCTTCTAGTGTATCAGGAAAAATGAGATAGTTTGACCCCTGACTCAGTCACATTAGTGACATAGTGGATTATTGACTTCACAGAAATCTTGTTAGTAAAAGTAATATTTTTAAAGGAATATTTTATTCAGGAGGAATGAATGTTAAGTAAGGAAATATAATTATACCTCTATAGATGAGTTATTTTGTGTCGGGACACTCTGAAAAGTACAGAGCGCTATACAAATCAAAGTATTCATTGTGCATACATCGTTAGCCACACGTTGAACTAGGTGCTGAGGTGAACGAGGCCCATTCTGCCTTCAGGGAGTTCACTGGGGTGGTGGATGGTGGAGCAGAAGAGACAACAATGCAGTGTGATGAGAGCCACCGTAGGGAAATGCACAAGGCACTCAAGAGCAGAAACCCAGATGAAGGACACCTGACCTGGTTTGGGGCCCAGGAAGCTTCTTTGCAGAGGACACCTAAAGGACAGATAGGAGTTATCCTAGCAAAAGAGGGGAAAGTCATTCTAGGTAGAGGGAACGGCTTGTACAAAGGCCTAGAAAGAAGCAAGAACAAGGGGCATCCAAGTACTGCCAGCTATCAGCGTGGCTAGGTTGCAGACTAAAAGGAAGCAGTGAGAGAGATGGGGATAAAGAGGAAAACAGGGGCCCTGAAAGGCTGGAGAAGCCACATATTATGGACTGAATATTTCTGCCCCCAAAATTCATATGTTGAAGCCCCAACACCCAATGTGATGGTATTTGGAGTTTGGGCCTTTGAGAGGTGATTAGGTTTAGATGAGGTCATGAGGGTAGCACCCCCATGATGGGATTAGGGTCCTTATAAGAAGAGGAAGAAAGACCAAAGTGCTCTCTCTCCACCATGTGAGGACACAGTGAGAAGCCTGTCTGCAAGTCAGGAAGAGGGCCCCCACCAGGGAACCTAATGGATGGGCACCGTGATCTTACTTCCCAGCTTCCAGACCTTAATGAGAAATAAACTCCTGTTGTGAAAGCCACCAGGTCTGTGATATATTGTTATGGCAGCCTGAGCTAAGACACCACCCTAAGGAGTCTGGGGTATTCTGAGGGTAATGTGGAGCCGCTGAAGTGTTTCAAGTAGGGATGACTGACTGCAGTGCAGAGAATGAATTAGCGGGGTGGACTCTGGTCACAGGAAGATGAAGCTGTTGTCACAACCCAGACAAGAGTATTGGAAGTGGGAGTTGAGTGAATAGAATAGTAATAAAATCAATAGAAGATTCCATCTGGAAGGAGTAGTGAGAAAAAAGGACAATGCTCACATGTTCTAAGTAACTTAGAAATACCCTCAGTAATATTCCCAGCAAATCATTTTTTGTCCTCTGAACCAAACCACTTGGGTAGTAGCAGACTCACCATCTCCAGCTCTGCCTAGGAGAGAGTTTTCTGATAATGAATCAAAGGCACAGATCTTGTAGCATTTATTGCTTTGCCGACTTCTGTTATTTGTTAAACATATGCTGGGTCTGACATACATAGGGGACTAAGATGCCCCTCCGACAGCCTCCCACAACCCTGGTCACACTGTGCCCACCTGTCTGATGGTCACACTAGCCTATAAGTTCCTTGCAGGCATGAACAGGGTATTGTTTACACTTGTATCCCTCGCCCTTAGTAGAGTGCCTGGAATATTGCAAACTTAATGAGTGAATGAATTAATGTTTTAATTTTTTAAAATTGTAATAAAAGTCACAACATAAAATTTACCATCTTAACTATTTTTGTGTTCAGTGACATCAAGTTCATTTATAATGTCGTGCAATCATCCATCCTGAGAACTTGTTTCATCTTGCAAAACCGAAATTCCATACCCATGAAACAATAACTCCCCATTTCCCTCTCCCAGGGGAGAGGGAAATTATACATTTATACATTCTGTCTCTCAATTTTACTGCTCTAGGTACCTCATATAAGTGGAATCATATAGAATTTATCTTTTTGTGACTGGCTTATTTCACTTAGCATAATGTCCTCAAGGTTCATCCTATAGCATGTGTCAGAATTTTCCTCTTTTAAAAGGATGAAAAATATTCCATTATATATATATATGTATATGTATGCCACATTTCGCTTATCCATTCTTCCATCAATGGATATACTTAGGTTGCGTCTACCTTTTGGCTATTGTGAATAATGCTGCTATGAACATCGGTGTACAAATCTCTCTCCAAGGCCCTGCTTTCCATTATTTTGGGTATATACCCAGAAGTGGAATTGCTGGATCAATTGCTGGATCATTCTGTTTTTCAATTTTTGAGGGACTGCCATACTGTTTTCCATGGCAGCTGTACCACTCTGCATTCCCACCAAGAGTGCACAGTGTTCCAATTTCTCCACATCCTCACCAATACTTATTTTCCATTTAAAAAAATAATAACCATCCTAATGAGTGTGAAGTGGTATCTTGTGGTTTTGATTTGCATTTCCCTGATGATTAGTGATACTGAGCATCTTTTCATTTGCTTATTGGCCATCTGTATATCTTCCTTGGAGAAATGTCGATTCAAGTCCTTTGCCCAACTTTGAATTGGGTTTTTGTTGTTGTTTTTGAGTTTTAGTAGTCCTCTATATATTCTGGATATTAACCTCTTATGAGACATGTGATTTGCAAATATTTTCGACCATTCTGTAGGTTGTCTTTTTACTCTGTCTATTGTATCCTTTGATGCACAAAAGTTTTTAATTTTCATGAGCTCCGATTTGTCTATGTTTTCTTTTTTTTTTTTAATTAATTAATTAATTAATTTTTGGCTGCGTTGGGTCTTCATTGCTGCATACGGGCTTTCTCTAGTTGTGGCGAGCGGGGGCTACTCTTCGTTTTGGTGCGCAGGCTTCTCGTGGTGGCTTCTCTTGTTGCAGAGCATGGGCTCTAGGCACACGGGCTTCAGTAGTTGTGGCACGCAGGCTCAGTAGTTGTGGCTCGTGGGCTCTAGAGCGCAGGCTCAGTAGTTGTGGCGCACGGACTTAGTTGCTCTGTGGCATGTGGGATCTTCCCGGACCAGGGCTCGAACCTGTGTCCCCTGCATTGGCAGGTGGATTCTTAACCACCGCGCCACCAGGGAAGTCCCTGTCTATGTTTTCTTTTGTTGCCTGTGCCTTCGGTATCACATTTAAGAAATCATTGCCAAATATAATGGTATGAAGCTTTTATCCTGTGTTTTCTTCTAAGAGTTTTATAGGTTTTTTGGGTTTGTGGGGTTTTTTTTGGTCACGAGACATGAGGAATTTCCCCAACCAGGGATCAAACCCATGCCCCCTGCATTAGAAGTGCAGAGTCTTAACCACTGGACCACCAGGGAAGTCCATATAGTTCTCTAGATCTTATATTTAGGTCTTTGATCCATTTTGAGTTAATTTGTGTGTATGATGTTAGGTAAGGATCCAAGTTCTCTCTAAAATAAATAAATTTTTAAGAGCTAAAGAAAACCCCTTCCTAAAATAGAGCTTTGCCTTTGAGAGCAAAAAACAATGAATAATCTATTTTTGCAGAGGGGGTGGGGATCTCTTGAGTATTCAAGTATACATCTCAATTCATGTCAATGGAATGAGTATGAACCTCGTAACAAAAACCAAAGTTAGAATCCCCGTTCTGATACTTATTAGCTATGTGACATGGGTCAAATTCTCGGTCTCCTTAAGCCTCAGTTTATTTACCTATAAAACATGGGTAATAATTTGACAGACAGCAAAAATCCACAGCTTTGTCAACTAAAAGTGGTAAACTTTGTAGGAAACAAACTGGATTCCTCATGCATTGTTGGTGGAAATGTAAGATGGTAGAGTCACTTTGGAAATTTTTGAATTTTTTAAAATATTAAATATATATTTACCATCTGATCCAGCCATCCTACTTTTAGGTATTTACCTAAGAGAAATGAAATCATATGTCCACACAAAGATTTGTACATGAATGTCAATAACAGCATTATTCATAATAGCCCCAAACTGGAAATATGTAATCCAAATGCCCATCAACTGGTGAGTACACAAACAAAATGTTCTATATCACTGTGATGGAACACTACTCAGCAATAAAAAAGGACCAGACTGCTGATTCATGCATCAACAGGGATGAACCTCAAAAAACATTATGTTAAGTGAAAGAAGCCAGACACCAAAGACTACATTGCACTTATATGAAAATTTTAGAAAATGCAAAGCTGTAGAGACAGAAAGTAGATCAGTGGTCATCCAGGGCTGAGGTGAGAGAAGGAAATGACTGCAAACAGACACAACACAACTTTTGGGGGTGATGGAAGTATTTTAAAACTGGATTGTGGTCATTATTGCACAACTGTATAAATTTACTAAGAATTAATTAAATCATACACTTAGCAATGAGTGAATTGTATGGTATTTAAGTTGTACCTCAATAAGGCTATTAAGAGTGCAAAAGGTTATGACAGTTCATGGCAGTACTACTGTAATAGACAAAAAGTGGACACAACTGAAATGTCCCATCAACAGTAGAGTGAATACGCTGGATATACTCATACAGTAGAGACTATACAGCAACGATAATTAAAGATCTACAACTTCATGTAACTTGGCTGAATCTCACAAATTTAATGTTGAGTGAAAGACAGAAAATAGTACAATTCCATGTATATGATGTTTAAGAACAGGCAAAACAAATATCTGATGTTAAAAATCAGTATGGGGGGCTTCCCTGGTGGCGCAGTGGTT
Source organism: Orcinus orca (assembly GCF_937001465.1). Lineage (NCBI taxonomy): Eukaryota > Metazoa > Chordata > Mammalia > Artiodactyla > Delphinidae > Orcinus > Orcinus orca. Next base: position 51,634,973 of record NC_064566.1, on the reverse strand, counting down.
GGGAGTCCGCCTGCCGACGCAGGGGAGGCGGGTTCGTGCCCCGGTCCGGGAGGATCCCGCGTGCCGCGGAGCGGCTGGGCCCGTGAGCCATGGCCGCTGAGCCTGTGTGTCTGGAGCCTGTGCTCCGCAACGGGAGAGGCCACAACAGTGAGAGGCCCGTATACCGCAAAAAAAAAAAAAAAGATCCTGCATGCCACAACTAAAATCTGATGCAGCCAAATAAATAAATAAATATATTTTTAAAAATCAGTACAGTAGTTATTCTCTGGGAAAACAGTGACTGAGAAGGGACATGAGAGGTTGTTTCTGCGGTGTTAATAATGTTTCTTTTTAAAATTTTTTAGCTTTATTGAAGAATAATTCACAAATAATGTTAATGTTTCTTGATGAGTGCAAATTATATAGAGGCATTCACCATATGAAAGTTTATCAAGCTGTACACTTACGATTTGTGCACTGTTTAATATGTATGTTATACTTCTATAAAAATTTTACTTAAAAGTGCACTCAGGGCTTCCCTGGTGGTGCAGTGGTTAAGAATCCACTTGCCAATGCAGGGGACCGGGTTCGAGCCCTGGTCGGGGAAGATCCCACATGCCCGGAGCAACTAAGCCCGTGCGTCACAACTACTGAGCCTGTGCTCTAGAGCCCATGAGCCACAACTAATGAAGCCTGCATGCTTAGAGCCCGTGCTCTGCAACAAAGAGTAGCCCCCGCTCACTGCAACTAGAGAAAGCATGTGCACAGTAACAAAGACACAACTCAGCCACAAATAAATAAAAGAAAATAGATAAATAAAAAAAAAAAGTGCACTCAACTTGAAGAAGGGACCACTGGTTATCTCCAAGAAGTGTGTGTGTGTGTGTGTCTGTAGGGATGATGAGAGGTGCTAGCCACGTAAAGATCTGAGGGAAAGTGTTCCAGGAAAAGGGAACAAGCAGTCCACAGGTCCTATGGGAAGGAGCTTGGCATGTTCAAAGAACAGAAAAAAAGACCTGTGTGGCTGGCGTAAAGTGAATGAAGAGATGAATGTGAGATCATTCATTTATTCATTCATCAGACATGTAAGAGTTGTGCCAGAAGCTGACATGTCAGAGGACAGCCAACTGTCCAGAAAGTTTGGCAGAGAAAGAAAGGAGAAAAAATAGCCACTGTAAAAGGAGTAGGAAAGTCCTGAGGTTATCTTTTAATTTACACACACACACACACACACACATACACACAGAGTAGAAGAAAGGAAAGATTGAAGATAGGAGGAAAGGTCCTAGAGAAAACAGAAGAGCATAGAATAATGCGTGCAGATAGGAGGGATCACTCTGGAAAGGATATGGTAAACCTAGAAATAAAAGAGTCACATAGGCAAGAATTTTGAAATGGAGAGAAGCAAAATGAAGGCATTCTCCAATCCTTTCATTGAAATTTGAGGAACAGTCACATATGAGAGTAGATTAGTGAACCTGCATAATTATTTACAAGAATGATGATTTTAATTTTAAAAGCTCTTTTTTCCTTAAAGTATAATTTAATGAAGAAACTGAGATTCTCTGATGCACCCCTGACACTGTTCTCTGCCGTGCTGAGCTGTATGGAGCCCTCACCACGGGGCAGCCGGGCATTCTAAAGTGTAAGGCACCAGGCCTCCTCCAGGCTCCCCACCAGCTGTCCCAGGGCCCTCGCACCATGGATAGGAAGTTCCACATCAGGCACAGCCACTCACGGAACAGGCTGCCCACCAACACGTGATAGGGTCTTGGAAATTCACAGAGGAAATATGCAAAGCAGATTGTCCTCTACATACCCACAGTCAGTTATGATACAGAAATATAACTTAAACACGTCAAGAAAGATTGAATGCAAATAGTTTGAGGAACTATTACAGTCGAGATTATTTCACGCTGTATATTTACCATTTATTGGGTATTGTGGTAAAGGGTCTGAGGATAACACCATTATCATATTACGCTGAGATTATAGAGGACATTATGAACAATGAAAAAAGTTATGCTTTAGGAGTTCCCTGGTGGCCTAGTGGTTAGGATTGCGGGCTTTCACTGCCGTGGCCCAGGTTCAGTCCCTGGTCTGGGAACTAAAATCCCACAAGTCACCTGGCGTGGCCAAAAAAAAAGTTATGCTTCATTGCCCAATTTTATTAGGGCTGACTAAGTTTTCTTGGCAATAAAAAGATAGCAGTACATTGATATTATGAATCAGTGTAGATCATCAAACTTTTTCTTTTTGAAATTTGAGGAATGGTCACATCTTCTACCAATAAAGCCAGTGGAAACTGCCAAAGAGGCATGGTGAGTGGTGTAGGCTGGTCAGAACTCAAAAATGACATAAAGATGTGCATTTTGCCTGAGAAATATACTCAACTCTCTGAATCCCTATATTACAATATGCTACATAGTTTATACAACAAAGGATTTATTTGAACGTGTCAATATCTGAATTTTATTCTCCTGAAGGTTTTGTAATGAACTGAGTTCAAGATGACTAGGTGATTACTTTGAAACTTTATATTTCTTTCAATAGATGAGCATACTAATGTTGCAGAGCTTGCAAATGTCCTTGAGATAGATATGTCACTGGCTAAGAATGTTTCCATGTATTGCTGCTTGGGCTCTGCCCCTAAGAAGAGACATAAGTAATAAATGTGCAGCAAGTACATTCATCAAGGTGCAATGTTCCATCTGCAAAAAGATTTAAAAGGACTTTCCATCCACAAAAGATACTCTTTTTATTCGATATAAGATGGCAATGAAAGGGACTCCCCTCGTGGTCCAGTGGTAAAGAATCCACCTTCCAATGCAGGGGATGTGGGTTCAATCCCTGGTCGGGGAACTAAGATCCCACGTGCTGCAGGGCAACTAAACCCGCGCACCACAACTACTGAGCTCATGCGCTTCAACGAGAGAGCCCACGTGCCCTGGAGCCCGCGGGCCACAACTGGAGAGAGAAAACCTGCACGCCACAACTAGAGAGAAGCCTGTGCGCTGCAACGGAAGATCCCATGTGCCGCAACTAAGACCTGATGCAACCAAAATAAACCAAAATAAATTAATTAATTAAATTTAATTAAAAAAAAAAAGATGGCAAGGAAAGTAGGAGTCCTGAAAAGAAGTTTTGTCAGCTCTGATAGAAATAGTCAAGATCCAGCTGACACAGCCAGTATAAGCAATTTGGATCTGCCTACAGGACTCAGAAAGCATATTGCTTGCCTATTTAACTCAACACTTTCCTTTGTAATGATGAGAAATCCTGTACCAAAAGTTGGCACACTTTCACATAAGTCTCTAGACAGCTTCCTTACAGAACTAGAAAAGGTTCAAAACACTGATGAAGAAAAAGTGCAGATTGCAGAGATATTTTGATCAGGCACGCACTCTGAGAAACACCATACTGTCTCTGTATAATAATGATACAGTCGCACAACTACATAGCCAGAACAATCATTTATGGTTTTCTTCTGGATCTTTTAAAAGGTGTGAGAGCCTTCTTGATTCGGACCCTGTGACTTGCAGCAGAGTTCTAAACAAAATTACACATGGCTTGTTTCCATGGCTCCTCTCATTTATGAATACAGCCCATCAGCAATAGTACTCCTCAGAATATTAGACCAGTTATCCAGAAGCCACTGCTCAGAAGTCAGATCCCTATTTCTTTTACTGGCCAAAGGTAGAAGACTTCAAAAACCATCAGATATATTTCAGAGCTAATACTGAGTATTAATAATGTTTTGGAGTCATAATCCTGAAGTAATTCCTACTTCAGATTAGCTCAGATGTTAAATGATGGGATGAGAAAAACCTTTTCCATTTGATTAAAACAGAACTATAAGGAAAGTTTGCTGTATCAATATGGATGTTCACAAAACACTGCAAATATTAAGGAATAAAGTGGGCTTGCAGGGATTTCTGTGAATGTGTCACCATATCTAAGCTTCTAGTCAACGTGTAAACAGAAAACCTGGTGATGCTTCTGATGAGAAAGGAGAACCTGATTTACCGTATTTAACTTCTGGCTCAGAGCAAATGAAGAATCCTGTGAAATGGTCATTGAGGAAGCAACAACAGATTCAACAACAAAACACAACTCTGATGTTGCCACAGCAGACGTGACTGGCTTTCTCTTAAGCTGTGCTTTGAAATTCCACTATTTAGCTCTGAATTAAATGAGAAGTTTGTAGGAAAACTGCTACATACAACTTTTGCAGAGAAGAAAGCCATCAAAGACTCTGACATTGCAGCATAAAATTCTCTCTACATGTCCTTAACTTTGCTCACTCATTCAGGGAAGGTGCTTCAACACTGGGTATACACACTGAGGCCAACTTTTTCAAGTCCATTTTACCATCTTATGCTGATACGGGAGTTCTACTTCTTGTAAATTAGAGATGCCATCGTATCAGAATGGTTTAGAGTGTCACCTTCCTCACTTCTCAATGCTAATCTTCATTTGCAGTAATTTAGTTACACCATTTGTTATTCACACTTGGTGTCTTTTTTTCTTTCTTAAAGTGAGCTTTATAGTGCCAGTCAAAAAAACTATTCTGCTGGTGCAATATAACTTACACTTAATGATGTTAAAAGTGTGTTGTATTGATGTTTGGCAAACATTTAATTTTGTCTGGAGTCTTGCTCATTACAGCACATTCTAATGCAACAAAAAGCTCCTTTTTTTTTTTTTTAATTGATCCCTAGGTTGTTTGTTTCTTTTTAACAAAGAACTTTTTAGGAATCAGCACTGTACTTTTATTTTAAGGCAAATCTACACTTCTGGGTGTTTTTTGTTTTGTTTTCGTTTTTTAGGGGTTTTTTGGCCACAGCAAGCAGCATGTGGTATCTTAGTTCCCCGACCAGGGATTGAACCCAAGCTCCCAGCATTGGAAGCACAGAGTCTTTTTTTTTTTTTTAATTGGGGTATAATTGTTTTACAATGTTGTGTTAGTTTCTACTGTACAGCGAAATGGAGTTCCCTGTGCTATACAGCAGGTTCTCATTAGTTACTTATTTTATACATATTAGTTAGTGTATATATGTCAATCCCAATCTCCCAATTCAGCCCACCTTCCCTTTCCCCCACTTGGTGTCCATATACTTGTTCTCTACATCTGTGTCTCTATTTCTGCCTTGCAAACCGGTTCATCTGTACCATTTTTCTAGATTCCACATATATGCGTTAATATACAACATTTGTTTTTCTCTTTCTGACTTACTTCACTCTGTATGACAGTCTCCAGGTCCATCCACGTCTCTACAAATGACCCAATTTTGTTCCTTTCTATGGCTGAGTAATATTCCATTATATATACGTACCACATCTTCTGTTCGTCTGTTGATGGTCATTTAGGTTGCTTCCATGACCAGGCTATTGTAAATAATGCTGCAATGAACATTGAGACGCATGTGTCTTTTTTTTTTCTTTAATTAATTAATTTTGTTTATTATTTATCTTTGGCTGCATTGGTCTTCATTGCTGCCCGCAGGCTTTCTCTAGTTGTGGCAAGTGGGAGCTACTCTTCCTTGTGGTGCATGGGCTTCTCATTGCAGTGGCTTCTCTTGATGTGGAGCACGGGCTCTAGGCACGTGAGCTTCAGTAGTTGTGGCACTTGGGCTCAGTAGTTGTGGCTCACGGGCTCTAGAGCGCAGGCTCAGTAGTTGTGGCACACGGGCTTAGTTGCTCTGCAGCATGTGGGATCTTCCCAGACCAGGACTCGAACCTGTGTCCCCTGCACTGGCAGGTGGATTCTTAACCACTGCACCACCAGGGAAGTCCGCATGTGTCTTTTTGAGTTATGGTTTTCTCTGGGTATATGCCCAGTAGTGGAATTGCTAGGTCATATGGTATTTCTATTTTTAGTTTTTTAAGGAACCTCCATACTGTTCTCCATAGTGGCTGTATCAATTTACATTCCCACCAACAGTGCAAGAGGGTTCCCTTTTCTCCACACCCTCTCCAGCATTTATTTTTTGTAGATTTTTTAATGATGCCCATTCTGACCAGTGTGAGGTGATACCTCATTGTACTTTTGATTTGCATTTCTCTAATAATTAGTGATGTTGAGCATCTTTTCATGCATCTCTTGGCCATCTGTATGTCTTCTTTGGAGAAATGTCTATTTAGGTCTTCTGCCCTTTTTTTCTTTTTTTTCCATTTATTTATTTATTTATTTATTTTTAGCTGCATTGGGTCTTCGTTGCTGGGCATGGTCTTTCTCTAGTGATGGCAAGCAGGGGCTACTGTTCGTTGTGGCACACGGGTTCTCATTGTGGTGGCTTCTCTTGTGGCAGAGCACAGGCTCTAGGTGCTTGGGCTTCAGCAGTTGTGGCACATGGGCTCAGTAGTTTTGGCTCACGGGCTCTAGAGTGCAGGCTCAGTAGTTGTGGCACACCAGCTTAGTTGCTCCGCAGCATGTGGGATCTTCCTGGACCAGGGCTCGAACCCATGTCCCCTGCATTGGCAGGCGGATTCTTAACCACTGTGCCACCAGGGAAGTCTTCTTCTGCCCATTTTTTGATTGGGTTGTTTGTTTTTTTGATATTGCGCTGCATAAGCTGTTTGTATATTTTGGAGGTTAATCCTTTGTCAGTTGCTTCATTTGCAATTATTTTCTCCCATTCTAAGGGCTGTCTTTTCATCTTGTTTATGGTTTCCTTTGCTGTGCAGAAGCTTTTAAGTTTCATTAGGTCCCATTTGTTTATCTTTGTTTTTATTTCCATTACTCTAGAAGGTGGGTCAAAAAAGACCTTGCTGTGATTTATGTCAAAGAGTGTTCTTCCTATGTTTTCCTCTAAGAGTTCTATAGTGTCCAGTCTTACATTTAGGTCTTTAATCCATTTTGAGTTTACTAGAAGTGCAGAGTCTTAACCACTGGACCGCCAGGGAAGTCCCTACATTTCTTTTTATTAATCTAAGGATAAACTTTATAGACTTTATGATAACTGGTAACATTTATAAGCAGTCACTGAATATTGTTATGGAGATTTTATGTTACTTTAACAAATCTTATTTAATTTTATATTTTGTTACCTACACTTTTGGGGATAATGGAAAGTGATTTAACTCTCCCTGTGAAAAGACTTCTTGGTATTTAGAATAGAAAGAGTATAAAACAATAAACAACAATTACTGAGAGAAGATATGATGAGACATTAAGAATTCCTATGGAGGGAATTCCCTGGCAGTCCAGTGCCAGGGGTTAGGACTCCGTGCTTTCACTTCTCCCTGATCAGGGAACTAAGATCACACAAGCCGAGCAGCTGCACAGCATAGCCAAAAAAATAAAGAAAGTTAAAAAAAAAAAAAAAGAATTCCTGTAGATACCTATAAATTATGTACATCAGCTGAACCTTCTTGAAGGTATGCAAATCAGTACAATTTAACCTTGTTTTATATGTGGAAGATAATGCAAATCAGCAAAATTATGTATAATTTAACCTTGTTTTATAAGGTCTTAATTCAGACTATAAAGTTTCACTGACATTTCGTGAGAAATTTTGGAAAACATTCTTTTTTTTTTTTTTTAACTCATTTAGAATTTATTCAGAGTGCAAGAGCAGTCCTTGAAAGGATGTTAACATGGTCTGATTTGCATTTTGTTTTGTTTCTCTCTCTCTTGTTTTTTTTGGTAGCAGCATTATTGAAATATAATTCACATATCACACAATTCACCCATTTAAAGAGTAAAATTCAATGCTTTTTAGTAAATCAGAGTTGTGCAACTATCACCACAATCAATTTTAGAACATTTTCCTCATCCCCAAAACAACCACACCCACTTACCTGTTATCTGTCATGCCCAAGTTCCCCCATCCTCCCTAGCTCTACTTTCTGTCTCTATAGATTTGCCTATATAAATGGGAACATACACTATGTGGTCTTCTGTGACTGGTTTCCTTCACTTAGCATAATGTTTTCAAGGCTTATCCATATTGTAGCATGTATCAGTACTTCATTCCTTTTTATTGCTTTTTATACTGTTGAATAGTATCCCATTATTTGGGTATACTACATTTTATTTATCCATTCAACAATTGGTGGACATTTGGATTATTTTCTATTTTTGGCAAATATCCTATTTTTAAACAATGTTTATGTGTAGACTTTGTCATTCACTGTGGGTTTTCTTTTCATAGAATCTCTAAGGAAAAATAGAACTTTTCCATTTTGGTAGCAATGGTTGCTGCATGCTATCACCTTGATTTAAGAATTTTTTGTTTCGTTTCTGTGTCAACTAACATAAAATTGAATTTGATGTTTGCAAACCGAGGATTATGATTTCAGGTTAAAGCTACACATCAGAAGCACTGAGGCTAGACTTCCCTAGTGGCGCAGTGGTTAAGAATCCTCCTGCCAATGCAGGGGACACAGGTTCGTATCCCTGGTCCAGGAAGATCCCACATGCCACGGAGCAACTAAGCCCGTGCACCACAACTACTGAGCCTGCGTTCTAGAGCCCACGAGCCACAACTACTGAGCCCGTGCGCTGCAACTACTGAGCCCGCGTGCTACAACTACTGAGCCCATATGCTGTAACTACCGAAGCCTGCACACCTAGAGCCCGTGCTTCACAATAAGAGAAGCCACCACAATGAGAAGCCCGAGCACCACAACGAAGAGTTGCCTCCACTCGCCACAACTAGAGAAAGCCTGCACACAGCAACGAAGACCCAATGCAGCCAAAAAAAAAAAAAAAAAGAAGCACTGAGGCTTTCAAGATCAAAATACTCTAGTGATAAATCTACTATGAAAACATTATTTTAGGCATTCTAGATATTAAATTATACCAGTATAATTTTAAAGATAATTGAATAATTTCAAAGGTTTTCTTAATTAATTTGCTCTTGTAGTATCTCAAACGTTACTTAGAAAACTTGGAATCACTTTTTATATTTTTCAAGTTACCTTCCTTAGGAAGTTTATGTCATGTTATAGTTTAGTTCCTCTAAAGGGTAATTTTTTACAGTTTAAAATTGTGACCAAATTAACCAAACAAGAATGTGGAAAATAGACTCTGGGAATATTATAACCTAAATATTTTTACTGATGGTTTTTTGTTCTTTATAAAACTACATGTGCATTTAACTTACTTCTAGAAATATACGTCTTTCTTTGAACTGTTAACACAACCATGTGTTCAATACTATGGCCTATTTATAGGATTAAAAATTTTAGACCAAGTTACCTGTGGCTCAGTCAGTGCTGTAATTGGAGTAAATGTAATAATGTTTAGTTTTCTAATTTGTCTTACATGAGCTGGAAACTAAATATATGCTATGCTTATCTATATAAGGAAAACTAATACATACTGTGATGGTTAATTTTGTGTCAACTTGGCTGGGTCACAGTGCCCAGAAACTTGGCCAAACATTCTGGATGTTTCTGTGAAGGTGTTTTTTGGATGAGATTAACATTAAATCAGTGGACTTTGAGTAAAGCAGGTTACCCCTGCCCCCATACCTAAGTGGGCCTCATCCAATCAGTTGAAGGCTTGAACAGAACAGACTGACCTCCCCCAAACAAAAAGGAATTCTACCAGAGGACTGCATTTGGACTTGAACTGCAACTCTTCCTTGGGTCTCTAACTACATATGCAGGTCTATGCTATATATTTTGGGCTTGTCAATTCTCCATAATTGCACAAGCCAACTCCTTTTAAAAAATCTCTCTTTATGGGGACTTCCCTGGCGATCCAATGGTTAGGACTTGGTGCTTTCACTGCTATGGCCAGGGGTCAATCCCTGGTTGGGGAACTAACATCCCGAAAGCCACGCAGCATGCCCCCCCCAACTACCCAAAAATCTCTCTTTACATATACACACATATCCTGTTGGCTCTGTTTCTCTGGAGAACCCCCTAATATACATATTAATATGAAAATAATTTCTAATCACTGTGATTCTTTCATTTATTCCCTCAATAATTGTTACTGAATTATTGTATATTCCTAGTGCTTTTCAATATATAATTTCTACAGTGTTTCAGTTGTAAGTTGTAAGTATTTCATTTGATCAATGCTCTTTAATTTTCTTTTCATTTGCTTTGTTTTACTAGCTATAGTTATTTTATTATCTATGTATTAGCACTCTAAGCCTACTTTAATGTTATGTACCTTAATAAAGGACTGAATATTTGTAATGGTTGGCAGTGAATGAATTTGCTGCTATATTTCCTTTGAGAAATAATGGAGGAAAAAATAGAATCTATTAACAATCATGGATTTTAGGGAAGGCACTGAAAAACCATGTGATCAAGTTGTTTCTTATATAAAAATGGAAATGTTAGCCATCTGATCACCAGCTGAAGGCCTGTCATCCTGTAAAAAAAGTGGGGTAGGGCTTCCCTGGTGGCGCAGTGGTTGAGAGTCTGCCTGCCGATGCAGGGGACACGGGTTCGTGCCCCGGTCCGGGAAGATCCCACATGCCGCGGAGCGGCTGGGCCCGTGAGCCACGGCCGCTGAGCCTGCGCATCCGGAGCCTGTAATCCGCAACGGGAGAGGCCACAACAGTGAGAGGCCCGCGTACCGCAAAAAAAAAAAGAAAGAAAGAAACTGGGGGAGAACTTGCATTTTCAGAGCTATGAGCAAAATGTGAACAACTGCTATGTTCATGCTCTGCTTTATGAACTGAGCTTTATTTCAATCACACATTAATTCACACAAAGAAGCATCTTTTAACTCTTAACAGTGTTTTCCCAATATAATTTTGTTTTTTGTTTTTTTGTTTTGTTTTTGTTTGTTTTTTGCGGTACGCGGGCCTCTCACTGTTGTGGCCTCTCCCACTGTGGAGCACAGGCTCCGGACGCGCAGGCTCAACGGCCATGACTCACAGGCCCAGCCGCTCCGCAGCATGTGGGATCTTCCCAGACCGGGGCACGAACCCGCGTCCCCTGCATCGGCAGGCAGACTCTCAACCACTGCGCCACCAGGGAAGCCCCCAATTTAATATTTAAAATGCAGGGTTTCTTACTTGACAACAAAGATTCATTAAAGAATTTAATCCAGTTTTGTTGTTGCAAATGTTCAAAGTAATTCTACCTCGTTTTGGGTGGCCATTTCCCCCACCTTTTTTTTTTTTTTTTTAAGAAATCAAGAAAGAGAAGAACAAACAACAAAAAGTCATGGACAGGGGTGGGGGGGGGTCGGGGAGGTGCGGGTGGGTGTGGGGCTTCCCTAGTGGCGCAGTGGTTAAGAATCCGCCTGCCATTGCAGGGGACACAGTTTCGAGCCCTGGTCCGGGAAGAGCCACATACCGCGGAGCAACTAAGCCCGTGCGCCACAACTACTGAGCCTGGCTCTAGAGCCCGCGAGCCACAACTACTGAAGTCCCTGTGCCTAGAGCTTGTGCTCCGCAACAAGAGAAGCCACCAAATGAGAAGCCCAGGAACTGCAATGAAGAGTAGCCCCCGCTCGCTGCAACTAGAGAAAGCCTGCGCACAGCAACGAAGACCCAACACAGCCAAAAATAAAATAAATAAATTTACAAAAAAAAAATCAGTGTCTTTTTCATTTTCAGTGTTTCAAACAACGTTTTTAAAATTTTAAAGTTCCAAAACTATAAGTACATATATATATATATATATATATTTTTTTTTTTTTTTTCAGTGAACTAGATGTGAAACAGGTTTGTAGAATGCACTTATCTGTACCCATTGTGGACAAAGAATGTCTGCCTGCCGTATCAGTAAACAAAGAATGTTGAGACTATCAGTCCATCAGCCACTGCAGCCATCACCAATGGTGCACCCTAAGGAGATTCATGATGGAGAAAAACAGGATATAATTTTATTTAGCCCAGACCCTTGCATCTTCCCATACACAGAAGAGTGCTAAATTCATTAACGTGAGATATCTGGTTTTTCTTTAACTAGCAATAATCTTTTGATGTTCAGCTACCTGGTGTTTTTGCAGAAACTCCTATATACCCTGGCTCCTCCCCTACCTCTTCAGAACAGTCCTTCAGAGGTATCTGAGAGGCTGTATCCTGGGCTTAAGGCCTCAGTAATGCCCCAAATAAAATATAATTCTCAACTTTTAGGTTGTGTGTTTTTTTCAGTTGACACCAAACATTCTTCACTTTCTCCATAAGACATCTTATGATTTGGATGAGCTGTACCTCTAAAAATCCAGAGGTAGAGTGTCTGTAGCAACACCCTGATCTGCCTGGCTCCATCCTAAGGAAAAGAGAATTTAACAGGACTTCTAAAGAAATCCATGTTGAATCCTGGTGATATCTACTTCTCTTTTTAGTATCCACACATCATCCTTTTAACAGTCCCTTGAATTTTGCTAGGGACGAACAAACATCTCACAGGTATATAGTCTTTGAAATCCAGATTCTTCCCTGTTTTGGCAATCAGGGCAACACATTTATTTCCAAGCCTTTGTTTTACTCTATTTTTCATGTCTCCTCAGAGATCACCGACCAGTTCAGTAGTCTCACCACAAACTTGCTGAGTATCCTGGGAATCCGTTCATCACAGCCAAAGACAGAAGCTTACGTGCAAAAGCTAGGCCAGCAGTGGATGGGAGACTCCACAGTGCCAGAAATAAATTTGTGGCTGGATTTTTCAGTTTCCACTTTGTTTCTGCCAGGATCATATGCTCAGTGTGTTTTTTCTTTTCTGCTATGATTATCCAGTCCCATTCCAGCTATAGTCTCCTGGCTGACAATTCCTTCTGCTTGTGGACAAAAAATACACACTGAGCTGATTAAACAGGGCTTAAGTCATGGCGCACCATTCCTAACCGTGTTACATTAGGCAGATGATTTAATCTCTTTGGCACGCATCTGTAGGTCAGAGGTTAATACCAGCCTCACAGGGTTATGTGAAGAATCCACACTGAACCTGAACATAGTAACTGCACTCACTAAATGTTCATCTTCCCAGATCCTCCCATTACACTTCCCAAGGGCACTTTCAACAGCAGCCCAAACAGCATGCATTGAGCCTCTACTATATGTCAACTGAAGAAAAACACACGACCTAAAAGTAGCGAGTTAAGTTTTATTTGGGGATCTTACTGAAGACAATAACCCAGGAGACGGCCTCTCAGATAGCTTTGAGGAACTGCTCAGAAGAGGTAAGAGAGAAGCCAGGATAAATAGGCGTTTCTTGCTGGAAAAAAAATGTAGTTGAACATCAAAAGATTACTGTCAATCACAAAGAACAGACATTCAAATTAATGATTTTAGTGCTTTTCTGTATATGGGAAGATGCAAGAATCTGGGTTCATTTAAATTATTCCTTAGGTATGCATCTTAACTATCTAGTGCCAATAGAATCCAAAGCACAGAATACTTCCTGTTTTTCTCCATCCTGAATTCCTTTCAGGGCTCACGTGGGTGGAAGCCTGCCGTGACTAATGGCCAGATCCTTAAGGAAATGGAATGGTGGGCAACATTCTTTGTTTACCAGAATGGCAGGCAACGGTCCCTGTCCACATCTAAAGCGGGTCTTAGAGTGTTGTGATACTAAAAATATAGGAAATAGCTTCCTGCTCTAGAAGAGCTTACAATGTAGTCAACGATATGGCTTCCACGACCTCCACGAATTCTTACAACAGTCCCAGACAGCCGCCAAGACTGAAAAGAGGTAGAGGGAGTCAGAAGGTACACAAAAGTAGGGACATAGAGTCCAAGGGCGAACACAGACTATCTGCTTCTACACTCCACGTGCACGTGTTTGTCCGGCCACAAGACACAATTACCGGTTGTTTACGTGTCTGTCACCCCCATAAGACCACCAACAACCTGAGGGCGACCCAGTCCCGGTTCACCTACCATCCCTTTCTCATGCCGGGGCCTAGACACGCAGCAGGTCCACGCCCTGTTCGGCCTTCTCACTCGAGGGGCTCCTGACCATTGGCTCTTCTGTAAGTGGGGGCGGGAGCGTCACGCTCCGTGACCCCTCCCCGTCCTGAAGTCCCCGAGGAGCCCAGGACAGGACCCGGAGGCAGCGGGAAACCCAGCCGCACCCAACGGCTGTTGGCGGTGATCGGCCACCTGCTGCTGCAGCCCAGATTGGCTCCTTCCTCTGGCCCCACGGCTCCCTTAACCAATCGCCAGCGAGGCCGGTAGGGAGGCCCCGCCCCGCGGGGTCCCGCGCTGGCACCTGGGGAGAGCGGGCTGTCTGCGGAATCACGGGCGGCTGAGTTGGGACCAGCGGACTGCGTCCCTTAAAGGAGAGAGTGCTCTTCTACCCGAGCCTCTGGGCGCTGTTAAAAGGAGCCCTGGGCTTCCCTGGTGGCGCAGAGGTTGAGAATCTGCCTGCCAATGCAAGGGATACGGGTTCGAGCCCTGGTCTGGGGAGATCCCACATGCCGCGGAGCAACTGTGCCCGTGAGCCACAATTACTGAGCCTGCGCATCTGGAGCCTGTGCTCCGCAACAACAGAGGCCGCGATAGTGAGAGGCTTGCGCACCACGATGAAGAGTGACCCCCGCTTGCCACAACTAGAGAAAGCCCATGCACAGAAACGAAGACCCAACACAGCCATAAATAAATAAATAAATACATTAAAAAAAAAAAAAAAAAGAGCCCTGGCTAGGGGCCAGAGGCGTGTACGACCCTGGGCAGCCTCTGCTTCTTTCCGGGAGTCAGTCTTGCCATCTTCACGATGAAGTTGGCGCGGCGAGGGGTAACCCTATGGGGAAACGAAGGGGCAGACGCTGGGATCGGCTCCCGAAAATGGAAGTGGAGAAAGGCGCGGAGAAAACCCTGGGCGTGGCGGTCTCTGCGGAAATGCTGCAACTAAAGGGCCGCCTCCCAGCCCTCGGAGACCGCAGGTCCCGCCCCCGCCCAGCCGGCCGCTCCCCATAGATCGAAGTCGCGCCGCACCCTCTGCCTGCCTCTCTGCAAACCCGGCCGGCCGCGCCTTTGGGTCGAGTACAGTCTGCTCTCCGTGGATGCGCGCTCCGCCCGCCGACTGACATATCTGCCAGTACTTGATTGTTCTCCCTGCGGCCCGGTGAGCCCGGCCCCGGCCCGCCCCAGCCCTGCGCCCGCTATATCTGCCCTACTCCCGCTACCCCGGCGGAAGGGAGCCGCGCGCCACCTTTAATTTCACTCCTCACCTCCCGCCCTATTTTGTATTTTACCTTTTGTTGTTTTTCTTTCTCTCTCTTCTTTCACTCTTTTCATGTCTTGCTTTTGCTCTTTACCTCTCGCGTTCAAATGGCTGTAATATAAGCCTTCACCCTTCCACTTCCTCTCCTCGGCCGGGGTGGGGGACCTTCAGCGAAGACCAGAATGACCTCTGCCACTCCAGGCGGCCCCAGGCCATTCCGGGGGCTCTTTCTGCTGGCAGGAGGCTTTGAGCTGCTTGATGCAGCCTCAGCAGGGCCTGCTCCAGCCCCTCTAACCTCCTCGCAGCCCCGCTCTGGTTCCTAGTTGACTCAGCGAGTCTCTGACCCATCATGACTCCCCCACCACCGCCCCACTCCTGCTCACCACAGTCTGCTGTGTTGCGGGACGCTTCTCCAGAATACTGAGTTCCACTAAAGGAGAAATCTGCAACAGAGCAATGTGTGATACTAAGAGAGCAGACGGGGGAGGGAGGACTCCTGGGTTCATCCTCTCCTCCAGTGTGTCCCCCTCCTCCAGTGTGTGCACTTAATTAGTCCCCAGCTGCCCTGTGGGAAATGGACCCTGTGCCCTACCCTCACACCCCCCTGATAAGGATTGAGTGGGCTTATGTGCCTTGAACAGATGGCCCTTTCCTTGCTGGGGTGTGGTCCTTTAAGGTCCATTTCCCTTTCTAAACTCTCCTCCTTTGCCCTCACCTGCAGGACACATAGTATGACCATTAGGTGTTTCATCTCCCAGCCATTTTCTATGGAAAACCAAAGGGATCAGGCCATGATAGCCACTGGCAGCTTTGAAGAATGGGATGCCTTTAGAGAAGCTTGATCTTGAAGGCCTCAGCGTGCGATCTAACAGAGCCAGGTAAGAGTCCATTCTAAGGGAGGGAGGGGTCTTCTACTGCCTCAGCCCTGTGGTCTGGGGGCAGGTTTAGCAGGACATTAACACAAATAACTAGCACCACCGTCCCAGTAAAGTCACTCTTAGCATTCACAAAGCACTTAAGGGCCAGAGCCCTTAAGCTGACCTGACAATCCAAGGATGGTAATCCCCATTTTACAAAGGAGGATATTGAGGCCCAGGTGGGACAGTGATTAGCCCCAGGTCACCCTAGGAGTCAGCAGCAGAGTTAGGACAGGACCCTGTTGTTCTAACTACATATTGTTGACTCAAACTTTTGACTATCCTTAAGATTACAGTTAGTAATCAGGTGAAACTGGTTATTTGCTGGGGATTGTAATATATTATTAACTCTTTCTCGTTAGGCCTGAGTTTAATCTTCTTAGTATGGTCTTTAGCACGGAGACCTTTGCCTTCATACCCATGCCTCTGAAGGACCTGACTTATGGCAACCCCAAGGCAACATTCAAAATGGCAACTTAGCCTTTGCACTTGTCTCTGAGGTGGGCAGGGCCTGGGCCTTATTCTTCTCTGGCCCTCACAACACGTTGCAACCCAGATCAAGGTCAGGACATGATTGACTCATGTCATCATGTCTCTGATGCCCAGAGAAGGGAATGCCGTTTGCCTGAACCTTCTCAGAACTGTCACATTGTCATGAGAGAACTTCGGTGTTGGACCTCCTCGTGAAAGGCCTGGGGCTGAGAAAACAGCAGGAAAGAAATGAGCTAGGCACAGTGCAAAGCAAATAGCATAAGCTTTGGAGCCTGCAGACAGGACGCTTACTAAGTTCCCTGTTCTGAAACATGGAAGTAAGGGAAGCCACCTCACAGGGCTGCACTGACAAGTAAGTGAGCTAGTAGAATGTGCCAGGCAGAGCGGGGAGGAAAGGTGTGGGGCACTTCCTGGGGAACGAGGATGTCAGGGCAGGGACGCTGGGGGTTCTGGAACACCTTCACCAACCCCTTCTGCTGCTTGAGTGCCAGTCTTCACTGAGCCTCATGTGGGCCAGGCTCCAGGGAAGCATGAATAAGGCCAGGAACTGAGTGGTGAGTCGCCTTTAGACTTCCCTGTTGGCCCAGCCACCTGGGATGAGAAGCCCAGGAGGAAGAAGCCTGGTGAGCATCTTGTTTACATGGGTCTGTGTGTTCACAACTGACTGCCACCACGTCATTCCTCTGCTGGCCAGCGCTTTCCTCCCGGCCCCAGCAATGGGGGCAGCCCATTAGGTGAGGCTCAGAGCAGCCACTCCTATGTAGTGAAAGAAACTCAGGGGAGAGAAGCAGGTCACCCTCCTCCACTGGGGTGCTGGGCTCACTTCCTCCTAAGGCAGGGGAGGAAGGTGTTGTTGCAATTCTGAGAACAAAATGGAGGTTTGGGTTTCCTTTGTCACTATAGCTCTGACCTGCACTTCCGCATCCCCACCTCTCATGAAGATGTGGATCCCTCTATGTTATAGGAGGAGAGGAAACTGGCCAGAGAGGGAATAGTTTTCCCACCCCCCGGGGTGGGGGTGGGTAGAGCACCTTATGCACTTACTCTCAGCCCTGAGAATTGCTCAGTATCCTTCAAGGCCCAGCTAAATGCTACCTTTTCTAAGTCTTTTCTGATTACCCACCCTTTCTTCTCTCCCAGTGGAGTTGGATGTTCCCTCCTTTGCACTTTGAGACTATGTTCTGCAAGCCCCAAATGCAGCTTGAATCACCTGTCCATCCCATGCCAGACAATAAGCCCCCCTCTAGGGTAGATATTGTCTCCTGCGCCTCAGTGAGCCAGTGCCCAGCAAAGCAGACTCCTTGAAAGAGTGCCTCTAGAGAGCCCAAGCTGTGTGCAGGCTGGTGGGGAAGAGAATTAGACTGAATTGAAGGAGCTGAATAGGTCTTGTTCACTCCTTTTCTTCTAGACTTAGTTCAAGACCCATAGGAACCTCTCCTGCTTAAGACATCCAGGGCATAAGCCTGTGGGTTTGTGCCTGTCAGGTCTTGGTCTAGCTGAAACCTTTTCCCCACTTCTGTCTGCCCTTTAAACGGATCTGCAGCATCAGGAATGTGGGCATCAGTGAAATTTCTGCACCCAGCAGACACAGGGCTGGGCCAGTGCCTGTGAGGTAGCACTAGGATAGCTGTGATCCAGACACTCCCTGTGGTGAAAAGGAGGACTTCTCAGGAATGAATTGCTTCTCCAGCCCCTGCTTGAGTGCCTGTGGAGCTCACTCCTATTTGCCCTCCAGGGGCAGCTCTGGGTCCTTGCTTAGGGAGGTGGTGCTATCAGGGAAAGTGGGGTGGGGTAGTGAGAAGGGGGGGTCTGGAGCTTCGGCTTCTGATGGACCTTCTCTCTCCTTGGCTTAGATTCCAGCAGAGTTCCTCTGTCTCGTCTTGTTGCTGATTGAAGGTGCCCCCTTCTTTTTTCTTCATCTCCTGGGAGGTAGCAGGAATTGGCATTATGGTTGGGTTCAAGGCCACAGATGTGCCCCCTACTGCCACTGTGAAGTTCCTGGGGGCTGGCACAGCTGCCTGCATTGCAGATCTCATCACCTTTCCCCTGGATACTGCTAAAGTCCGGCTGCAGGTGAGGAGATGAAGCCTGGGGTTCTGATGGTGGCTAGTCTGCTCCCTCTCCAAGACACAGACTCCTCAAGGGCCAGTGGGGTTTTTCGGCGCTGTAAATTTTAGAGCGTAGGGATGGAAGGAGATGGGGAGGGCAACCACCTGCCTTGGCCTTGCAGATCCAAGGAGAAAGGCAGGGGCCAGTGCAGGCTGCGGCCAGTGCCCAGTACCGCGGGGTGCTGGGCACCATCCTGACCATGGTGCGCACCGAGGGCCCCCGCAGCCTCTACAAAGGGCTGGTCGCCGGCCTGCAGCGCCAGATGAGCTTTGCCTCCATCCGCATCGGCCTCTACGACTCTGTCAAGCAGTTCTACACCAAGGGCTCTGAGCGTGAGTGTGGAGCTGGGCCATAGGCCTCTTGGCCTCTTCTCAGTGATGGTTGATCCTCGTTCTTTTAGCTGCACAGTTCCTTTAGGCCCCAAGACCTCTAGGAGGAATTTCAGATCAGAGGAACTGAGAACTAGAAGGGTCCCTGATTCTCCTAATGATTCCTGAACACCTGGGCTGTGCCAGGCTCCAAGTAGGGCATCGTCTCATAACAGTCCTCACAACCACCTTGGGAGCAGGTGGTATCATCCCCGTGTTACAGAGGAAGAGGCTGAGGCTTGCTCGGGCGGGAGGGACTTGGCCAAGGGCACATAATGGGGAGCCAGAAAGAAAACACACTGAGGACTTGTGCCTCCAAGGCCAGCACGCTTCCATTCCACCTTCTCAGCATGCCATGCCCACCCTCCATTTTACACGTGAGGAAAATGAGAACCCAGATCAAAAGGTTGACTTTTCCCAAGATCACACGGCAGGGAGAAGTAGATCAGGGATGAGAACCCAAGTCCTATGAATCCCAGTCCTTGAGAAAAGCCACTTCTCTCGGAGCCTTTCATATTTGTCAAATGGAAATGATACTTGGGAATTCCCTGGCAGTCCAGTGGTTAGGACTTTCACTGCCAGGGCCCAGGTTTGATCCCTGGTCAGGAACTAAGATCCCAGAAGCCGCACAGCGCTGCCAAAAAAAAAAAAAAGGTTCTGATTTCTCGGGGCTGCTGAGTAGTTAAAATGAAGTGAATGAAAATGCTTTATGAAAGAAAGCATTACGTCTCATTTTGCCCTGCTCCTCGCTCTGTCCCAGTGCCCAGCACGTAGTAGACACTCCCAGTGATAGACTGTATGATGCAAAAAGTTCTTAGAGCAGGGCTAGTCTGTGTCTTATTACCGAAAGGTTACAGTGAAGACAGGAAATGGCAGTGACGTGGTTTTGGTGAGGAGAGGTGGGAAATGAGTGTAAACCCAGCTGGCCACTGACCCCCATGGTTCTCCCACAGATGCCGGCATCGGGAGCCACCTCCTGGCAGGCAGCACCACAGGTGCCTTGGCTGTGGCCGTGGCCCAGCCAACAGATGTGGTAAAGGTCCGATTCCAGGCGCACGCCCAGGCTGGAGGTGGCCGGAGGTACCAAAGCACCATTGAGGCCTACAAGACCATTGCCCGAGAGGAAGGGTTTCGGGGACTCTGGAAAGGTGTGTACCAGGTGTTTTCCCTTCCACATCCTCCTCTTCCCCTATTCCTTGGTCTCACATAGGCACCATTTCTTTCTGCAGGGACCTCTCCCAATGTCGCTCGTAATGCTGTTGTCAACTGTGCTGAGCTGGTGACCTACGACCTCATCAAGGACACTCTCCTGAAGGCCAACCTAATGACTGGTGAGTTAGGGTAGATGTTGCTGGGTCTCACCTTCCCCCAAACCAGGAGCCAGTGTGGGTCTGCCTGGAGACCACATCTTTTCATCCCATTTCCCCTTTGCTTATGGAGTGAGTTTCTCTTTCACTGAACTGAAGCCAACTGGGGTGAAGTTTCCACTCTGCACGTTGAGGCGCTGAGGCTAGATTGGCAAAGTGACTCTCAGAGACACTGGGAGAGATCCCAGCTGCAGTCTCTGTGTCTCTAAAACCACGAGATCTTAGCTACTTAAATCATCTCTTTCCTTTTGGAATTATGGGGTGAGAAGTCCTGACTGCTTCCCCTGCTCCTCCTTCTTGGCAGATGACCTCCCTTGCCACTTCACTTCCGCTTTCGGGGCGGGCTTCTGCACCACCATCATCTCCTCCCCTGTCGACGTGGTCAAGACGAGATACATGAACTCTGCCCTATGCCAGTACCGCAGTGCTGGCCACTGCGCCCTCACCATGCTCCAGAAGGAGGGTCCCCAAGCCTTCTACAAAGGGTGAGCCTCTGATCCACCCCACCCAATTCTAGGCCTCCTGGCCACCTGTACCTATCACACAGGTGGGAGAGAACCACCCAGAACTGAGTGGTTGCTGTGGCAACCATGTGTCAAACTATTTCTGATCCTGGTCCTGGCATTCTCGTGCTCTTAACTCCTTCCTCTCAGAGTTGCTATCATGCCTACTTTGTGGGTGTTAAAATGGAGACTCACAGGGGACTCTTGCTCACAGGCCACAGCTCCATTCCCTGGGCCCTCCCAGCTTCCTTTGGGACAGAGCATCTGGGTTGGATTGGATGCCAGGGCCCAGCAGGGTGAAAGAGATGACGTGTGTTTTCTCCCCTCTAGGTTCATGCCCTCCTTTCTCCGATTGGGTTCCTGGAATGTGGTGATGTTCGTCACCTATGAACAGCTAAAACGGGCCCTCGTGGCTGCCTGTGCTTCCCGGGATGCTCCCTTTTGAGCCTCCCCTGCTGATCACCTCTGGCTTTGGCTGCAGCCTGGACCTGCTTCCCTTTTCCTCCTCCCCTCATTCCCTTCCCTCTCTCCCCACCCCTTCCTTCTGCTCCCTTTCCCACCACCTCCCTTCCCTCTCCCCACATTTTCACCCCTCAGCTCCCCGTTTCCTCTCACAGTCCTGATGGAGTTGACCCCAGCTGACACTGTGGGAAGCCTGGACAAGCCAGCATCTCAAGCCCTCAGTCCCTTGAGAAGTTCAGCCTGACTCTTCGTCCTGCCTCCTGCCCCTGAGCCCGACTAGCACGTCACCCATAAAACAAGCTCAACCTTGGCGTCTCCTCCCTCTCTGTTACCAGAGGTCTTGGTCTAATGGGCCCTTTTGGCACCTGGTAGGCAGGGGAGGAGCCACCTGACTTGGAAAGGGGGGTGTGACCCATCTTCCTCCAGCAATCTGGGTGGAGGTCATCCGGTCTGCTTCTCTTTCCAGACCAGGCCAGGGCTGAGGTGGCAAGTAAAGGAGCGGCCTGGAGTTAGCAGTGGCCTTGCTCTCTCGCCACACCACTTGAGCTTTCACTCACCAGTGTCTGGTACTCCAGTACCTGCCTTTCCAACCCCCCCAGCTGGCCCCGGGCCTGTTAATCTGCAAAATGAGTGTTCCTGTTTGCCCTGCTTCTCCTGTGCTGCTTGGAAGATTTAGAGGAACTTAGGAACCTTAGATGCTGTAGGCTTATTTTATTCCATTTTACAAATGGGAAATCCACCTCCCCCAAGTCCCAGGCTTAGTGAGGGCAAGTCAGGTTGCTTCCCATCCTCCACAGTCATACCCTTAGGAGGCGGTATAACTGCATTGGGTGGGACAGGCTGTAGAGCAGACACCCAGCCTCAGCCGGAGTCTTTCCATTTAGAGTCTCACCCTCACCCCAGGCTAGAGATCCCAGGGAGGTGGTGACAAACCAGGGGTGTCAGCCTCCCTGTCCCTCTTCCTACCGTCTGTCTCCAGTCAGGAAAGCAGGTGGGCAGGGCTACTTCTGTTTCAAGGGTTAGGGGACTCTGTGAGGTTCCAGAATCCCAAGGCATCTCGTGAAGGGCTGGGCCCTTAGAATTAAGCCATCCAGGCCCGTTTTATAGATGTCTGAAGAAGCTGAAGGCTGAGACAGGTCATGCAGGCAAGGACACAAGGGAAATCAGCCGCTGAACTGGGACTAGGACTCAGATTCCGCCCTCCCCCTGTGCACTTTTCCCCTAGGGGCTGGGGTCCTTCAGGAATCCTGTTGGGCAGCTGTGAAGCCAAGCCCAGAGAACGTGACCTTCCTGTTTAAGTCAGCTGGTGCTACTGTGCCTTCCCCACTGGTCAGAGCAGGAGGCTGGGCCCTTCAGTGCTTGGGCAAGGGGTCCAGGATATTAGGGTTGTAGAGAAGGAAAGAGGGTCCAGGATTCCTCACCTTACTTTTTATTTTTATTGAAGTATAGTTGATTTACAACCTCACCTTACTTTTGAGCTGAGGTCTCATAGTCCCCAAGAGGGACAGGGTTGGGTGCAGGAGTCACGCCAGGGTGAAGGTGGCAGGGAGTCGGCATAAGTGGAGGACCCGGTCAGTGTACTTAATGCACCTTAATTCTCACATTAATCCTCTGAGGCAGGATTTGTTTTGCACCAGAGGAAACTGAGGGGCAATTTGTTGCCTTAGGCATTGTCAGCTGGCTCATTCACCAGCCTTGTGTTTCAGACACTGGCATGGACATGAGGCCACCAGACTTCATCACGGTTCTAGGCATGACCCTGAGACAATGAGGGGCTGGGAAAGGTGGGAGGAACCACTGGACAGCATACCAGGAGGCCTCAGTAACTCCTCAACCCTTAATGCCTATAAAATACCTGACACAAAGTAGCACTGAAGGCCACACTGAGGTAATAACAACAATCTCATAAATGGCTCTCACAGGCCTGAGAGTCTCACCATGAGGAAAAGGTTAAGAGCAGGCCTTGCTGCTGCCCTAGAGGACAGCTGGAGCACCAGAGTTTCACAAGGCAGGCCCTCACCCACTTGCTTGCTCTCAGAACAGGGCACCTACCACCACCTCTCCACCTGGGTCCTACCTCAGGGCAGAGTCTGCTTCACTCCTCTGGTTTCCACAGCCCTGCAAGATAGGGATTGTAAATAGCTCAGAGGTGAAGCGATTTGCCCAAGGGTACACAGCTCGTTAAGTAGAACACCTGAGGTGCATCTAACTCCAAAGCCCCCATTCTTTAGTGAACCCTGGGTCAGACTCTGTCTCAAGGTCGGCTGCTTTCTCCCTGATGGTTTAAAAGTGGCTGACTGGTGC
Organism: Orcinus orca; assembly: GCF_937001465.1. Classification (NCBI taxonomy): domain Eukaryota; kingdom Metazoa; phylum Chordata; class Mammalia; order Artiodactyla; family Delphinidae; genus Orcinus; species Orcinus orca. The sequence goes on along the minus strand of NC_064566.1, from coordinate 51,611,385 downwards.
TACTGAGCCCCCATTTAAGAAAAAGAACCTTAAGCTGATATGATGCTTTGAATGGTGGAATCCAAGCAATATGGATATCATGGGGCCCTTTTCTGGCACCTCTTTTTTTTTTTCTTTTGAGGGCTGTTCCGCGCAGCTTGCAGGATCTTAGTTCCCTGACCAGAGATTGAACCCGGGCCCTCAGCAGTGAAAGCACGGAATCCTAACCAGTGGACCACCAGGGAAGTCCCTCTGGCACCTCTTAAGTCACTTCACAAAAGTGGCCACCCGCTCTGTCATAAGCTTGGATCTCTCCTAGCCCAAGTCCAGACTCAAGTGAAGGGCACCTCCCCTGGCACAGAAGAGGTGCATGCTGCACTGTCGATGGAAGGCGGGCTGGGGAAGCAGGTGTCGTCTGCAAAGGCCCAGCTGGGCTTGGAGGCTGGCACTCCCCCAGGCCACACTGGTAGCAATGCTGTAACCCTGATAATCTAAGCAGTGAGTTCACTAAGCACTTTCGCACCAGTGAGCTGCCTGAGGAGGGTTATGGGTTCTGCTTCACTAACAAGATGGATAGTAACATCCAAAGGGTTAGCGGCAGGACTGGGAGCAGAGCCCAGTTCTAAGACCTGCCTAGAGGCAGCCCAGGCCAGGCAAAAACCAAAGCCATTTCCAGCACTTGTGTCCCTCATGCTGCCTCTAATCGAAGCAGAGTGAGGCTGTGGGAAGTGGCCTTCAAGATTCTGATGACAGCTTTGCCACTGAGCCCTGTGTGACCTGAGACAAGGGTTTTGTTCTCTTTGTGCTTTGCTTTCCTGAGTACAATGTGACTATATCACACTAGAGACTGCCCTTCCAAAGATCGTGTGTCATGAGAAATAGAGCTGGGGACCCTCAGAGACGATGTAGCATTGCCCCACGCTATCAAGGTGGGAGCACAGAGGCTCTGAACCCTCAGGGACCTGGCCAGGCTCACACAGCCAGGACAGGGTCCCAGGTCCTCAGCTTCTTGAGCCCTGCCCTTCCCTCTGCTCCACAAGAACGGCTGTATGAAGCTCTTCTCCCTCCAACACACACTCTCTTGGGTGTAGCTAGAGGATAGGAAATAACACTTTATTGTATCAGTTTAAAATCCCATGCCATCCGGTCCTCACGTCATGCCTGTGCAGTGGCCTGGCTCCCGTGCACACCCCGTGCTGGGGGTAGGGGTGGGGTCAGGACCAGCTAGCCTTCTCTTCCCCCTGCTCCAGTCCCCAGCCCACCAGAGTTATGTCAGCAACGCCTGGCGCAACATCTGCTTCTTCTGGGGTGTGAGGCAGGTGGGGAACTGGATGTCAAAGAAAATGAAGAGGTCCCCCTTCTTGGTGGGGTCCTCTGGCAACGGCATCCCCTCACCTGGCACCTTCTTGAAGTACCTGGGGCTGAGACGGGAAGATGAAAGAAGGGGGCTCAGAGGGCACCCCAGAGCAGCACACCCGCCCCTGCCCAGAAAACCTCAGGCGTGGGGCAGTCAGCAGCTTCTAGAACCAGTGGGAGGGGAGAGGAGACTGGCTTGTTCCAGACAACTTGTTCCCTGAAAACCGTTTACACTGAGGCTCTGATGGTGGATTCCAGGAATCCCATTTTACATGGGAAACAGGACAAGCAGCAGACCCTGGGTTGGGGTGGGGGAGTGCTGGGCTGCTGAGCTTCCCATGCAGAGGGCCTTGCTTGGAAAAGGGCTTAGGAGATGTAACTCAGAACTCTAGAACTTCTAGAGGATGAAGGCAACAAGGATTTCCCAACACAGGGGGCCTCTGGCCTCCACAATGGCTTCATGCAAGTTAGAAAAAGGCACTTCATTTGCCAAGTGAATGCGGCCCGCAGCTTAGCCAGAGAGGGGGCTGGATTTCAGTCTCTCTCACCCCTTTGTGCTGGGTACAACCTGAACAACTATACCAGGCCAGCCTGTCCAACACACCCTCTAAGGACCAGGCAGCCCTTCTGCGTATTGGGGCCCAAGCAGATGGACTCACTGGACGATGTCATTGATGGGGATTTTGAGCAGACGGTCATCTAGGGTCTTCACCTCCACGGTGCAGCAGGTCAGAGCCTAGGGGACATTAAGGCCAAAGGTGGGAGTGGGGGAGGCCCCCATGTCCATTCTCTTTAGAAGGCACTTTATGAGACTATTCAGTGCCAGGCCCTACGCACTGGAGACAGAAGGATGTTCAAGGACTAATAGGTGAGTGAGCCGGGCTACCACCTGCCCTCAAGGAGTTCACAGTCTGGGAGATAAGAGTGATGTTGATACATGTTATGACAGAGGGAAGTAAAGGGGTCGGTGGGAGCCAAGGTGGCGGGTCCACTGAACCATTCTGGGCTGGGGCAGGAGGGCTCCATAGTGGTGGTAGCAGCTGATGAGGGCCTTAAAGGGTGAGGAGGAGCCTGCCAGTTAGACAAGGTGGGCAGACAGCACTCCAGGCAGAGGGCCCAGCATAAGCAAGAGAACGAGGGTGTGAAAAAGAATGCACCCAGTGGGCAGGAGCTCTAAGTGGCAGTGGCTGGAGTGCAGGGGATGAGATCAGCAGGGGCCAGACAGCAGAGGGCCTTGAATGCCATGCAAAGATGTTTAGACAGGAGTGTGGCAGGGTCAGATGACTTTGTGGAAAGACCCTGGTGGGGAAGTGCCTGAAGGAGATGAGAAGAAAGGCAGGAAGGCCACTGAGAGGGCTGCTGCATACACCCAGGTGCACAGACCTGGACAGTGGGGCTGAACAGAAGTGGACCAAGTGGAAAGAGATTTGGAGGTGGAATTAACAGGACTTAGTGCCTGACCGCAGGTGGGGTCGGGGAAGGGCGGCAAAGTCTAGGCCGGTGCCCAATTTCTTGCTTGGGTTGTGAGGGCGCAGAGGGGCCACTCACACTCAGGAGTGAAGACGGTCACAAAGGTTTTGTGTGGCACTTATCACGTTCTGAAGGCCTGCGCCATGCACCAGGGGGAGAGGGGAGTGAAGCCTGCTTGCCTCGGGGCCTCCCAGGGGTGGGGGGGCCTCGCTCTGATCTGCCCACCCCTTGTTCCTCCACTTTGCCCACTCACCTTGCCCAAGGGGATGGAGTTCACAAAAATGAGGTTGTCGTTCTCCCTGCGGAAGCGAGGGTGTAGCTTCTCCTTTACAATGAAGATGATATCGGCTGGGATGATGTTGGGACCCTGGGCAGGGTGAGCCAAGGGATGACAAGGGCTAATTGGCTGTGTGACTTTGGCCAAGTTTCTGCCTCTATTGTCCCCATGTCTTCCTCTGAACAATGAGGAGATTAGACCAGGTTTTCTGGAAAGGCCTTTCCAGTCTGGCTTCATAGCCCCTCCTCTGAGAAGCCTACCCCAAAGAATCCTGCTCTACCCCCATCACTGTCCTCTACTGAGCAGCCCAAGTAGATGCACGCAGCTGAAGGGCAGAACACTGTCCTGGGGACAGAGAACTGCCTGCAAGTCTATCCTGCCAAGCTTCATTAAGTTCCAGAACTCTGCTGGGTCTCTTCTGGGCACTGGGGACAGAGGGATCAGACTGGCCACCACCCCTAAGGGCTTCCAGTCTAGTGGAGGAAACAGGCACACAGTGAATCCTCAGCAGGCTCAAGAATGTGATAAAGGGAACACAGAGGCGGGAGCTCAGAGAGGCGCTGACCCAGAGGGGAGGTCAGGGAAGGATGCCCAGAGAATTGGAGCTGGGTCTTGAAGTGTGTTTTTCAAAAGTAGGTGTTTCATAAGTGAGAAAGGGGGCAAGAAGTACAGGCAGAGGAATTCATTTCTCTGGCTCTAAAGACACCATCATCCTGCCTCTTCTCAGGACTTGAGGATTCAGCATGCCTTGGACAGTAATTTTACATTTTTATTTAAGTAAGTATTTAATTTAAAATTATTATAAATAAATGGTTTCTGTGTAGCTCCTATAGTTGGGCTTTACTCAGAGAAACACTAAAGAAAATCAGGAAGAACACTGATGTTAGGACTGGATTCTCCTTTCAGCTCCGGTGCTCTTGCCCAGGGAAAGTCCCTTCCCTCTCTAGGCCTCAGTTTCTCACTCTGCAAAATGGGGAGAAACCCTGGGCTACCCAATCCCCGAGGCATTGTGCAAGGCTTTGTCCCTCGGAAGGGACATTAGGGATCAGCTCACCCACGCTGCAAACCGGTCTCCCTTCCAGACCAGGGCTCATAGGGGCAAGAAAAAGCACTGCCTCCTTCCCCCTCAGTCTTTCCACCGAATGAACCCATGTGACTGTCCCTAGGCAGCTTCCCTTCTTCTCACCTGGTCCCCTTCCTTCTCGAAGGTGATACGTGTGCCCTGCCTCCAACCAGGCTTCACGTCAATCGTGAGGATCTTGTCCATGATGGTAGAGAAGTACCCATCCTCATTCAGCACCTGTAGTGAGATGACAGGGGAGGGAGATTTGCTCAGGATTTCCCAGCTGGCCTTTACACACGTGAGGGATGCTCCATGGGATCTGTGCTCAGCTCAGTTCTCTAGCAATGGGGAGAACTTGCCCTGAGCCATCCCCACTCCCACCCTATTCCACTGGAACCAAGAGCTTATGATTCCAGGATGGCAGGGCGTGTCATGGGGTTAGGGCCTGAGGTGCCAAGCAGTCACCATGAGTCGATCAAGGCCACAACTCCAGCCCTAGAAATTACGAGGCCCTGGCTTCTAACAGACACGGTGAACACGCACTCACTTCCTCTCCCACCCCAGAGGCTTTGGCCCTGAGCCTCTAGCAGGTCTCTTAATCCCAAAGGGAGAAAGATCACAGAGAGCAACATATCTCAGCCTCACCCAAAGCTTTCCTCTGTTATGTCATCCGTCTATTCTGCAGTCATGTACCCAGATGGGTGCCATCTGTGGAAAGCATGGCTACAGCTGGCATCTCCTCTGTTGGGCAAAGGTGTGAGGTGGCCTTGCTCATGTGCCTAGCACAGGGCTGGACCATGGGACAGGGCCAATGCAGGGTCTGGACCCTGGGGCACTGAGGGTCTTCTTCAACCAGTCCCCTGGGGAACTGTCCCCCAGCCCACCCCCCATGCCCACACAGCTCCTTCTTACTCATGAGGCAGACACCCAGATGAAACCCAGAGGGTATGGTCTGGTAATGCCCAGAGAGCAGAATTCACAGGAGACTCCTCCCACCCACAGCCCTCCCTCTTCCCTCAGGGATGGGGCTGAACTGAGAAGAACGGAAAGAGCTTGTCCCAGTTAGAAGCACACAGAGGGGATTCCTGCACTAGGAAAGAACCAGGCTAATACCCTCAATTGTCCCTTCCAAACTTCAGATTTTAGAATTCTACCATCTCCAAATCTAAGATTCCATGATTCTGTGAGAGGCCATACCTGAGGTCTCCAATTAGGGTCAGGGAGGAGGTAACCAGTAGGGTTGGAGGGGATAGAAGGTGGCTCCCAAGTACTCACCCTTCGGGAGATCTTAATTTTCTTGGTGCAGCCAAAGAATAAGTCCTCCAGGGATAGGTAGAAGTCTCGTTCGATTGGGGGGTCCTGTTTCTTGACCCCTCGGCCCCGGAGTCCCCCAAAATTCAAGTCTACCTCATTTCCTTCTGCATCAAAAAACTCTGCAGGAGGTGGGGAGAGGCGAGGAGTAGGAGAAATTGTGTCCAGAAACTCGGATTCATAGCCAATCCCCCCACCTCTTCAGTCCCCAAGCGTAATACCCAGACTCCCATTCCCACCTCGCAGACTCAGACTGTTTGGCCGGGCCAACGAGCTGCCCTTGTAATAGGGAAGAACCTTTGTATTCTATTACAAGTTAATCACTAAACAGATGTTACCTATAAGCTTAAATTATACGTAATGGCCCATCTCTGGGAACCCTACCTCCCAGGTAATGAGCATTAAGCTAAAATACCCTTGTTTAGCTCACAGAAAACATCCTGACCAGGCTCACCTGTGAATGACTGCAGGGAGGAGGAAATTAACACCTCCCCTCCTGAGTCTGACGGGGAGCTAGGAAATGTGACTTTACCCCCTCCCCTTTTGGTATAAAGGAAGCCTGAATTCTAACTCAGGCAAGATGGTTCTTTGGGACATGAGTCCACATCTTCTTGGTTTGCTGCCTTTTCAAATATAGTCGCTACAACTCATCTCTCAATTTATTGGCCTGTCCTGCAGCGAGCAGTAGAAGCTTGGACTCAGTAACATCCTCAACTGTCGATCCAAGGATTACCATCTCTTGATGCCCTCTACTACTGCTTTATCCCCCCCTTTGGACTTCCTTCACCCACACTTCCCTACCTCCCTCCCCCAGCCCACTCCTACCTCTGGGGAAGTACTCCTCAACTCAGGCTGCCTCAGAGGAGACAGGAGTGTCCTCTGGTGGCAGTAGCTGGTAGTGCCAGAAATGATGTGCTGTTAGCTTTTGTGGAGGGTCACAGCATGCCAGTCCTCCCTACCCTTCCCCAGGCTCCATTGTCCTCCCTGTTCAGCCCAGCCCAAGACCACTAGAGACCCCAGGCTCAAATTTCTATGAAGTCAGCAGCTGAGATGGGGAGAGACAGGGTTAATCCCTAACAAATTAGAGATGTCACCAACATGTTTCCAAACTCCTCTTTCCTCAACTTCTTCTGGCCCTTCCCAGCTCTACACCCATAACCCCTCTTGCTGCCCCACCTTCCATCCTAGTGCAAAGAGCCCCTGCCCTTGAGGTGCACTGCAATCGTCCGGGCTTCAGTTTCTCAGTCTGTGGGATGGGGTAACATGCTTGACCTGCCTTCCACCATTAGGATCAGATAACAAGATGATGATGAACTAAAACTAGCTCAGAGGGACCTCCCTGGTGGTTCAGTGGCTAAGACTTTGCCTTGCAATGCAGGGGGTTCCAGTTCGATCTCTGGTCGGGGAGCTAAGATCCCACGTGCCTCGCAACCAAAAAAACCAAAACATAAAACAGAAACAATATTGTAACAAATTCAATAAAGACTTTAAAAATGGTCCACATCAAAAAAAAATCTTTAAAAAAAATAACTAAAAACAAAACTTGCTGAGAGCTTACTACGTGTCAGGTGCTGTTCTCAACTCTTTGCGATATTATCTTATTGGCCCAGAGAGGTCAAACAAAATGCTCACAGTGCCACAGCTAGTGGTATTAGAGTTGGGATGTGAACCCAGGAGGATTTGACTACAGAACCTGTGCCCTTAACCACTAAGCTTAATGAAGCCCTTTGTAAACTGCAGGCGTCACTATCATAATTAAGATTTCCTGTACTCTGCCCCTCCTGGTTAGTGTCACAAAAAGAACTTTGCAGGCTAGAATGACCTTAGGCTAGGGAGAGCAAGGTGGTGTCATCTTAAGGTGCGCCTTAAGATGTGATGAGTCATAACACAGATGTAGAGAACAAACTTATGGACACCAAGGGGGGAAAGTGGTGGGTGGTGGTGGTGTGATGAATTGGGAAATTGGGATTGACATATATACACTAATATGTATAAAACAGATAACTAATAAGAACCTGCTGTATAAAAAATAAAATTCAAAAAAAAAAAAGATGTGATGGGTCATCAAGAGGCCTGTGAATTACTGGGTCCCCTCTTGCATGGTTGAATTCATTTGTTCTCTCAGCACCTATGGTGTGCCAGGTCTCAGACACTCCAAAAGCCAGGTCACAGGAAGCCAAGCCCCTCAATTCTGCAGGGAGATGGGACACAAGAACCCCTAGGGTGAAGCACTACAGCAGTATAACTCCTGGGCACTGCCTGAGGGACCCCCATACCATGAATTTGACCTTCCCTAATGAGCAATACCCCTGTAAGCTCTGGTTTCGCTCCCCTGAACAGCTTCTTCTCCATGCACCTGTCCCTGGGAGAGATAGGCCCATTGTATGGCATTTTTCTGACTCCAAAGCCCATTTTCATAAAGATCATCTCATTTGATTATGACCTGTGAGGAACTAGCTGTTTAACAATGAGGAAGCTGAGGTTTCAGAGAGGTGAAGAGATTTGTCCAGGATCACACGGCTCATAAGCAGTGGTGCATGGATTTGAAACAGGCCCTCTGACTCCAAGTCCCTTGCTTTTCCAGTTTCACCTGGAGTTTATAAACTCAGCTTCCTCTGGCAGACAGGTGAAGGCAATGCACAGTAGGAGGGGCCTCTGAGCAGGCTGTAGCCCACTTAACATATCAATGTGGAGAAGAGGAAGAGGTAAGCTTTGAAATGCAGACAAGCTGTAGTATAGCCAGGGAGAAGGGGCTGGGGCAGCCAGGCAATGAAAATCTAGACTTTGTGAGTTGCTTAACTGGAGCCAGGAAGGAAGACAGGTCTGAAGGTGAACTGTCCTTGCATGATGATTCGGAGCCTTGGAAATCAACTCTTTGTCAGTTTGCCTCAGACCTGGGATCATTCACACATCCATCCCTGTATTCATCTCACTAACACACGCTTGTACGTTGAAATCTTATGCAGCCATTAAAATGAATAAAGTAGATCTGTTTATAACATAATGTATAATAAGATAATCTCCAAGATATAAGTGAAAAAAAATCAGTGTATATAATGTGGTCCCATTTCCTTCACAAAATAAAAGCCTATGTAAAAATAAATCTAAGCTCATAAATCCATAGAATATTTCTAGAAGGATATAAACACTGTTAACAGTGAGTGGCTGCTCCTGGGGAAGGAATGGAGGACTGGAATTTCTTTTACAATAATTTTTTTTTTTACCATGGACTATATATATTTCTTAAAGTAAACAAAACTACTCAGAGAAAAGCATCTTCTATAGCTATGTCCTTCCCAGTAAGGCAACGGGGCAGGCAGGACCTCTTACCATTAAAGGGGTTATCTCCCCCGAAGAACTCATGGAAAACCTTTTCCGGGTTGCCGTGGAAGACGTAACCAGTTGTCCACGGGGTCTGCGATCCAAACTCCACAGGAATTCCGCCCTTCAGGCCTTCCTCTCCGAACTTGTCATAGATGCCTCTTTTCACAGCTGTGGATATGTGTCACCTTGAGGAGGGATCCAGCATAGGGGCTAAGAGAGCTGGAGGGCTGGGAAGCAGAAGGATATGGGGCAGAGAGGAAGGGGCGGGGCGAAAAGAGCCTTATTTCTAAGGTGCCTGCTGTCTGGCCGACTCTAGAAGTTAGGGATTTCATTTCATCTTGGGTGGACCTAGGTATGATCCCATAGCCCAGAGGAGAGATGACAAAGACTGAAACTTGCTGGGGGAGGGGTGGGGATCGGAGAAGACAGTGAGAGACTGAGGGTCGGGCTATCATCCTGGGGTTTGGCTTAACTCAGTCATCACAGCTACTGTCTTTTGTGGGGTAAATAGAATCCTAGAGCCTTGAGATTGTAGGATGTAAGAATTCTAGAGCTTCCAAATTCTAGAGCTTTGAAATCTTAGAGTCCGAAGTCCTGAAAACTTGGGGCTGGAGAAACATCAGTGATCTTCTGGCCATTCTTCTGCACAGTATCCATGATCACAGTCTCCAGGGCAAGCCCTTAGGGAACCCATGTGGGCACTGCTTCGGGCAGGGGTGGGGGATCTCTTTCCCTAGGCTTCAGTTTTCCATAGGAGAGAGATTTCCTAATCACAGACCCCTCTCTCTCCCTTTGTACATATGCTGTCCTTGAGGAGATGGAGATTTAGCTTCTTGGTAATCAGGGAATAACCGGGCGTGTCTGCCTCAGCCTTAGCCTTCTTTCCTGGGCAGCAAGCATCTCACTCTGCAGTCCTGCAGGGGATGGGTGGGGCATGGGGCATGTGGGGCGGGGAGGGGGGGAGGCCCTGCCCCAGGTCCTGCACTGCTGAGACTAGCGGAGCATGTCAGCCTAATCTGGGGGCTCTCCACACCACGTCCTCCACCTTAGCTTGTGTCTACTGAGAAAGGCAGTTCATTATGTTTCCTTTCTCAATTTGTTTAGATTCTGGGCAGGGAAGAGGAATGCTTACTCTCTGCTGGGCCCCCTCAGAAAGCCCAACGCTCAGAGACGTGAGGATGATGTTAATAGAGACGCGGGACAGAGGAGCCGCCCTCCATGCTCAGTTCCAATCACTCACGGTCGCTCAGCACATCGTAGGCCTCCGCTATTTGCCTGAATGCCTCCGCTGCGGATGGCTCAGTGGACCTCAACGGGTGGTTCTTAAGGGCAAGTTTCCGGTACCTAGAGCGAGGAGGGTTAATATCCTGAGGCACAGACCAAGGTTCAGAGCTGGCTCTGCTGTCTGCTGCCTGGTGGTCTCTCGGAGCTTTGATGTTCCAGCTATAAATCAGGGCTGTGGTGGCCAGGGAGGCGCAACACTCAGATCCCCTGGAAGAGAACCCAGTGTCGGGAGCATGGTTGACTGACAGTCCCAGGAGCTGCCCCACTGGCCGTTTGTGCTGAGGCTGCACTGGCCCCAAGTGGCTCCCAACCTATGCCTATGCTTGTTGGGGTATCAATCAGTGCTGGGCCAGCCCTACAGGACCCAAGCCTCCTCCAATGCCCAACCTCTGCTCGAGGCCTCCCCATCAGCCTGGCTGAGATTTTCTCTGGATGACGCCAGAGCCCTCCCTACCCAACCCTTCCTTCCCTCTTGCCTTTCACAAGCATCAGACCTGCACTATGGTGTGAAGGCTCCCCGGCACATTCCTAGTCCCGCTTCATCCTCACAGTTGTTTCCCTCAAACACTTCTTGCACGTCTAATTCTGTCTTGGTGTCTGAACTGACACACAGGCTTCTTGGGAAGATTAGATAAAATAAGGTGTCAGTGGGCCTGCTACAGAGAGGCACTCAGCACAGATCAGGTCGTCTCGCTGTCTGCCCCTCTGTGCTCATTCTTTCCCCTATTTCTTTTTTATTTGTTTATTTGTTTGTTTATTTATTTGCCTGTGTCAGGCAGGTCTTAGTTGTGGCATGTGGGATCTTCGCTGCGGCATGCAGGATCTTTTGTTGCAGCGCTCAGGCTTCTCTCTAGTTGTGGCGTGCAGGTTCCAGAGTGCGTGGGCTCAGCAGTTGCAGCACGTGGGCTTAATTGCCTCGCAGCATGTGGGATCTTAGTTCCCCGACCAGGGATCACACCCGCGTCCCCTGCATTGGAAGGTGGATTCTTAACCACTGGACCACCAGGGAAGTCCCTCTTTCCCCCATTTATGTGTCTGCCCAATCCCACCCCACAGTGATGCCACACCTGCAGCATCTGGGGATCTGTATCATTACATCTCAGGAGGAAAGACGTGGCACAAGCTGGAGATTTGTGGAGAGTTTAATAATGGACCACACACCAAGGTGTGAGAGGTGGGGCAGGAAACCACAAGGGACAGCACAGTCCCTTGAGGCTACGAGTCCTGAGGTGTCCTGACCACCCATGAGCCTGTAGCAGTGAGGGGAGGGAGAGGTTACTGAAATCCCACAGGAGAGAGTGTGTGGACAGGGCCTTGGTAAAAGCTGTGATCTTTGATTCAGGGCCATAGCCAACCTGAAGAGATCCCATAAGAAGGGAGCTGGGAATAAATACCCCTGCCCCACTCTCCTCCCTCCCAATCTCCTGCCTTGTGCTCCTTTTGCAGGATGCATCTGGAAGCCTGAGGGCCAGGAGGTCTGCTGATGCAGTTCATATGGGCCAGTCTCCCAGAGCAGAGAGCAGGGTGCAGAAAGGTGGGGCGGGGGTCTGCAGGAGCAAAAGGAGGGCATCCGCACAGCCTCCTCAGTCACTCAGTACACATGTGGTCCCACACACGGTCCGCCCTGCTCACACCTTCCATGCCAGTGACCCTAGAGCTCTGCCGTGCTTCTTACTCCACTCCACACACACTCCGTGGACAAGCTTAGCTGGCCGACGGCTTTGAGCACCAGCTACACGCTGATGATTCCCAAATCTCTATCTCAAACCAGTTCGCTCCCTTGGCTCCAGACCTCTGTACCTAGCTGCCTACTCGGTACCTCCTCTCCAGTGTCTCACGGGCCCCACAACCTCAATGAGCCCAAACGTGCACACATTTTCATTCCCTAAACTTTTCCCCATTTGTCCAGACCCTGAAGCGGAAAAGCTGAGTATCTTCCACTCCAAGTTCTCCTTCGTCCCCTCCACCCCCATCCCATCAGTCATCGAGGCACATCAGCTTTTCCTTCTAAATAATGTTTACTTGCTGCTTCTTCATCCCTACAACCATTGCAGAACCGTGTCTTCCTGTTTCCAGTATCCCCCTCTCCAGTCTATTCTGTGTGCTGACACCACTTTGATCTCTCTCTCTCTCTTTTGCTAATTTGATGTTTTTAAAATGCTCCCTGACCAACTCACTCTCCTGCCTGAACCCTTTACTGGTTCCCCCTTTGTCTTCAGCATAAAATTCAAATGTCTCTGAGATTCAACTTCTGCTTCTCTCTCTGCCCTTCTCACTCACAGCTCTCCCTCCCTGCTCCCACAACCTCTCCTGTCCTTCTCTCCAGGCTCCAAGCTCCACACTCTGCACTGCTCATGGCTTTGACATTCTCCTCCCTTTACCTGGAATGCTCACCCCTCTCCAGCTCCTTTCATCTCCTCCTGGCAAATGTTTATTCATCTTTCCACATTCAACTCAGGGGTCAACTCCTCCAGGATGTCTTCCCTGACTAGTTTCCAGTCTAGATTAGATACTCTTTCCCACATCCCCAAGTGCCTTTGATCCTCATACTTAGCACGTGGTGCTTCAGTTGTTCGACGGATCTGTCTCTCCCACCAGCCTGTGAGTGAGACCCTCCAGTTGCCGTGTCCAGTTCTCTGTGTCCTCAGTGCATAGCACCAAGTGCAGTGAGTAAACGTTGTGAAATCACTGTCCCACAAGGCAGCCCATTTCACTATGGGGCCAGTCTGACTCTTAGGCAAAGCTTTCTCTTACTGAGCTGGGTCTGCTGTCCTGTGACTCTGCCTCCATCCACGAGGGTCCTGGTCCTGGCTCTGCCCTGGGGGGCCTTACAGACAGAATCTGCTCTGTCTACCTTGACAGACTTGAAGGCAATTTTCACACCCTCCCTGAGACTTCTAAACCAGCCCTTCTCAATTACAAAGGTTGTAGTCAGGTGTGAGAATTGCAGGAAAACTCTAACAGTGAGTAAAAGTAAGGAGGTTTGAGAAGAGTTCAGTTTTCCATATAAACTTGAGTGGTTTTAAGCTCTGCAGTAACATCACTCTCATTCACCTGCTTTCCTGAGTGGGAGAGAAAGGGGCGAAGTCACAGCCCAGATGTGGCAGCCTCGGATAAATGAGTGAGAAGTTAATAGCTGGGCGATTATGAATCATCGTGGTGCTTGTCTTCATTATATAAGTTTAGCCTTTTTGGGGGGGAGGGGTCAAAATCTAGGTGCTCCCATGGAAGAGTGTGTCAAACATGTGACTCATGCCTTAAGAGTTGTTTCAGGGGGACTTCCCTGGTGGCGCAGTGGTTAAGAATCCGCCTGCCAACGCAGGGGACATGGGTTTGAGCCCTGGTCCAGGAAGATTCCACATGCCGTGGAGCAACTAAGCCCGTGCGCCACAACTACTGAGCCTGCGCTCTAGAGCCCGGGAGCCAAACTAGTGAGTCTGCATGCCACAACTACTGAAGTCCACGTGCCTAGAGCCCGTGCTCTGCAACAAGAGAAGCCACCGCAAGGAGAAGCCCGCGCACCGCAATGAAGAGTAGCCCCCGCTCGCCACAACTAAAGAAAACCCACGTTCAGCAATGAAGACCCAACGCAGCCAAAAATAAATAAATAAATAAATAAATAATTTTTTAAAAAAAGAGTTGTTTCAGGGGAGAAAGGTTAAGGACTGTTGTTTGGAACATATATGGTTCTTTTAATCACTCTTTATAAGACATGGTTTCAGAGGCAAATGATTGCTGGGCATCTTCATGCTCATTATCTCATATAATTCTATTTCAATACCACAACAATTCTTATTTTTCATTTTTTTTTTTTAAGAGATGGGAAAACTGAGGCTCAGAAAGGTTAAGCAATTTTCCCAGGTCATACAGCTAGCAGATAGGAGAACCTAGGTTCAGACCTGGCTCTTTCCAGTGCTTAAGTTGGGCTTATCTTTCTGCATTCCAACTGCCCTCCCTCCTTGTGACCTTTCCCTAGACAGGTCTCACTGGCCAATGAAATGCTATGAACAGTGGGTGACAGCACACACTGTCCCGAATTGTTCTCTAATTGATTAACGAGTTTGAGTCTTGTTTCGCCAGCCACACTGTAGACTCTCTCCACTTACCCCACTGAGATCCCCTATGGGACTTGGCCCGTGGTAGGCAATTAGAGCAGGCAAGGTGTCTGGAATACTGGCTCTGCCGGTTACTAGGCACATAGCCTTGGGATAATAATGGTACCTACCTCTCAGGGCTGTTGTGAGGATTAAGTGAAATAATGATGGAAGGTTCTCAGAACAGCATCTGCACAATTCAGTAAGTGTAGCTATTATCATACAACCTTAATTAATTAAATTGTCCTAGATTCCTCCCTTTTTTCTTTACCCTACAATGATCCAATTTATAGCTAAGTCCATTCTCTCTTCTCTCTCCAGCCCACTGCCCTGCTTCAAGCCTCATCTTTTGCCTTGATTATCATGACAGCTCCTGAAGGGGTCTCTCTCCTTCCAAGATAGCTTCCACATGCCCTGTATGCCCCTTTTTGTAACATTCATCAAGCCTGCTGTGACTTATTCAACATCTGTATCCACCAACAAAGTTAAGCTGCACATGTCTGATTCACGATATCTGTAGCTGCTGAGACTGCACCGAACCCATATAAGTAGGCGCTCAGTAAATATTCGTCAAAAAATATTTTTTCAGAAAAATGTGCTGATTCCTGTCTTAGACACACCACAAAGTCCCCAAGACTTGATGGAACTATTCAGAGATGTAATTTATTCAATGCCAAAACCCCACGTGGACAGCCAGAATAAAATATGTAATACATCCATCTGGTCAGGTCACTCTCCTGTTCACAATACTTTGGGTCTCCATATTATTAAGCAAAAGTCTCCTTTGTTCCCATTTTATTGCTAGGAAAACCAGGGTACCCAGGAGAGCAGACAGGGCATAGAGAGTAAGGGATGATGGACTGGGAACCCTGACCCAGCCCAACGCCAGGAAGTCGGTGTGCAAGAAGCAAGAAAAGGAGCAAGGTCTGCCTTGCCTGCCCTAAGCTGTGCAGGAAAGCTCAGTTTGGAAGAGATGAGGGTGGGCCTGTCCCAGCACAACCCAAAAGCCTCGCTCCTGCCCCCACTCACGCATTCTTGATCTGGGCATCTTCTGAATTGCGAGTGACCTGGAGCACAGAGTAATAATCCTGGCCCATGGCTGGCTGGATAGTCCTGAGTCCAGCGGCTCTGTTAGTCTGCATTCCGTGGTTGCTCCTGACAACCGCACAGGGGCACTCTGGGAGTTGTAATCCTTCCTGCCTAAACAAACCGCCTTCTCAGCTGTGCCCGTAGAAGAGGGATTGAGAAAACCGGGACTGATTCTGTGAGCCTAAGGATCACTCAACTCAGAAAACAGAGTTTTTCGTATGGACACCAAGGGCGGAAAGTGGCGGGGTGGTGGTGGTGGGATGAATTGGGAGATGGGGATTGACATACACACACTAATATGCATAAAATAGATAATAAGAACCTGCTGTATAAAAAAATAAAATAAAATTCAGAAAAAATAAGTAAAATTTAAAAAAGAAAACAGTTTTTTTGTTTGTTTGTTTGTTTTTGCGGTGCGCGGGCCTCTCACTGTTGCGGCCTCTCCCGTTGCGGAGCACAGGCTCCGGACACGCAGGCTCAGTGGCCATGGCTCACGGGCCCAGCCGCTCCGCAGCATGTGGGATCTTCCCGGACCGGGTCACGAACCTGTGTCCCCTGCATCGGCAGGCGGACTCTCAACCACTGCGCCACCAGGGAAGCCCAAGAAAACAGTTTTTAAGGAGAGTAGCAATTGGTTTTAATTAAGTTTTCAGACAAATAGATTTGGCTATTTTTAAAAAATAAATCTTTATTTTAGAATGCTTTTAGATTTTCAGAAAAGGTGTGAAGATAGTAGAGCTCTCATATGCCCCACACCACGTTTCCCCTGTCATTAACACGTTACATGAGTATGGTACGTTTATCACAAATAATAACCAATATCGGTACCTCATTTATAACATAACTCCATCCTTTATTCAGATTTCCTAGTTTTTACCCTAATGCCTTTTGTTTGTTTTGTTTTTTTAAATAATTTACTTATTTTTGGCTGTGTTGGGTCTTTGCTGCTGCACGTAGGCTTTCTCTAGTTGTAGCGAGCAAGGGGGAGCTACCCTTCGCTGCGGTGCGCGGGCTTCTCATTGAGGTGGCTTCTCTTGTTGTGCAGCATGGGCTCTAGGTGTGCGGGCTTCAGGTGTTATGGCACGCAGGCCTCAGTAGTAGTGGCGCATGGGCTTAGATGCTCTGCGGTATGTGGGACCTTCCCGGACCAGGGCTCTAACCCGTGTCCCTTGCAAGCTCGTGCCCCCTGCATTGGCAGGCAGATTCTTAACCACCGCGCCACCAGGGAAGCCCCTAATGCCGTTTTTTGTTTTGTGTTGTTTTGTTTTTTCCTCTTCCAGGATCTGATCCAGGATATCACATTAAACTTAGTTGTGGAGATTTCCCTGGCCGTCCAGTGGTTAAGACTCCACACTCCCAAAGCAGAGGGTGTGGGTTCGATCCCTGGTCAGGGAACTAAGACCCCACATGCCGCATGGCGCAGCCAAAAAAATAAATAAATATAAATAAACTTAGTTGTCATGTCTCCTGAGGCTCCTCTTGGCTACAGCTGTTTCTCAAACTTTCCATGTTTTTGATGACTTTGACAGTTTAAGGAGTACTGGTCAGGTATTTTGCAGACTGTCTCTCAGTTGGGATTTGTTTGATGTTTTTCTTATGATTTAGACTGGGGTTGGGGTGCTTTGGAAGGAAGACCACAGAGGTAAAGTGTCATCCTCATGCCATCAGGTCAAAGGTACCATCACCATGACTTATCACTGTCAAAGCTGACCTTGCTCACCTGCTGAGGTAGTGTTTGTCAGATTTCTCCCCTGTAAAGTTACTTTAATTTCCCCATTTCTGGATTGTACTCTTTCGAAGGAAGTCATTTCACAGTCCACCCTTAAAGAGTGGGGAGTTCCACTCCACCTCCTTGAGGGCAGCAGTGTGGTTTCCCACTCACATCCTGCACCCAGTCACCAAGCTCAGACCATTTTACCTCCTAGACGTCTCTCGAGCTCCTCCTCTGCTCATCCTCCTCCTAGCTATGGCCTTGCTTGGGCTTTCATCTTTCAGCAAGGTCACCACGACTTCCTCACTGTCCTGCCACCTTGTCTCTACCCTGCCGAGACCTCACTCCACTTGTAATAAGGGCAGGGCAGGCACGACCAATAGCAGTCCCGCTCAACCATTGATAGGCATCGCAGTGGGCCCCCACTCTCCCCTTCCTCTGTGTGAAAGGAGCCCAAATTTGTACTGAGGAAGATGGTTTTTTGAGACACTAGTCTGCCATCTTCTCGGTCTGCTGGCTTTCCAATTAAAGTCGTTATTCCTGCCCCAACAACTGGTCTCCCCATTTATTGGCCTGTCGTGTGGTGAGCAGAGCGAGCTTGGGCTCCATAACACTGCCCAGAGTTAATGCAAGCCGTTTATCCTGGCACACAGGTGCTCAGTGATCTGCTCCCTCCTGTCTGCTCTCACTTCTCACACTTCACCCGCTCGTCAGAATTCACTACAGCACTTGCAGATGCCCAGCTAACCATTCTCTCCCATTCACCTATGCTGCCACCTCTACCCAGACCCTTCCCACCAAACCCACCACCAACCCTTGCTTGGCCCAGCTAACTCCTACTCATTTTTTTCTTATGAAATAGTTTACATGCAAGAAAGAGCAGCATTAGAACATTTGTTATTGAAGGACTGCTGCCCCTGTGTGCCCCTCCCTGTTTATTATTCTCTTGCGTTTCTTTATCATTTTACTACTACGCATGTATCTGATGGTGTACTGCTAAATGTTTAACAGGCTCACCAGAAGGAAAAAAATAGCTCTGATTTGTAGCATTTGCCAATTTCTCCCAAGTTGGCACAGCCAGCTCCACATACCACTGCATGTATCCAAAACAACATATTTACCTTTTCATATTTTTAAACTTTATATAAATGGTATCATTTATGCAAATGGTATGTTTGTGCATGTGTGTGTGTGTGTGTGTGTGTGTGTGTGTGTGACTTGTCTTCACAGAGGTTGTATCGCATTCTCTGCTGATCCTGAACATTTGGGCATGTGTGTCAACTCCGCAAGGTAGTATCAGACAGTTTTCTGATGTGGTGATTCTAATTTACAATGGCAAAATAGCGGTGTGTGAGAGTTCCTTTTTGATCCACATTCTCACCAATTCTTGTTGTCAAATTTTCAAATGGTTGCCAATATAGGTGTGAAATAGCATCCCACTGTGGATTTTAATTTGCATTTCTTGGTGGAGGTCTTTTCATTTTTATTTGCAATTATTTTTCCTCATTGTGAAATGCCTATTTACATCTTTTGTCCATTTTTCTATTGGGCTATTCTTTTTGTACAAATTGATTTGTGACTCTTTATGTTTCTTTGTTGATAATATAAAATACAAACCCCTTCCATCTTGGAGCTTGTCTTTTTACCATTTTTTTAAATGGGGTCAAATTTATCAATCTGTTCCTTTTTGGTTATCTTTTTGTGTCTAGTTTAAGAAATATTCCCTATACAAGGTCATAAAGATCTTCACCTACATATTCTTCCAAAAGTCCATTTTACTTTAAAACCTTTAATCCACCTAGAACTTATTTTTCTGTTTATGGTGCCAGGTAGGTATTGTTTTTTTCTTTTAGACATCCCACTATCCCAGAACCATTTATTCAACAGTCCATTGTTTCCCCACAAATCTGTATGACTGCTGTGTTATATACAGATGTTACATATATGCATGGGTTTGTATCTGGATTATTGTTCCACTGGTCGATCCCTGGGCCAGCGCCACACTACAGCCCTTCCTCTCCTCCTCCTTCTTCCTCAGGAGTATCTTCTCTAAGTACTTAGCTTCTTACTCCTCTCAAATGGAAACGTATTCTTAAGAAAGGATCAGATATCAGTCATACAGGGAAAAGAGGGGTGCTACATTTTAAACCTCATCTCTAACTGTGGATGGAAAATCTTGATAGTTCCCTGATGGCACTTCAGATACTAATGACTGAGATATTTAAGAACTTCCCTGGGTCCTCTGAAGCCACACTATCACAGAGGAGGGCCTGCCTTAAAGTAGATCTTTCATACTACTTGAGGCAAAAGATCTATTTTAGGTATATTTAGGTATATCTGGAAGTGGTAAAACACACTTTTGGAGTTGGGCCAAAGGACAGAGAAATCAATTAAAAAGCTAAGAAGTAAAGTGTAGGTTTTGGGTGAGTTCACTGGTCAAAGTGACCCTACCTTTTATTTTTTTATACATCAGGTTATTAGTTATCCATTTTATACACATCAGTGTATGCATGTCAATCCCAGTCTCCCAATTCATCACACCAACACCACCACCGCCCCGCCACTTTCCCCCCTTGGTGTCCATACGTTTGTTCTCTACATCTGTGTCTCTATTTCTGCCCTGCAAACTGGTTCACCATTTTTCTAGATTACACATATATGCGATATTTGTTTTTCTCTTTCTGACTTACTTCACTCTGTATGACAGTCTCTAGATCCATCCACGTCTCTACAAATGACCCAATTTCGTTCCTTTTTATGGCTGAGTAATATTCCATTGTATATATGTACCACATCTTCTTTATCCATTCCAGAGTGACCATATCTTGATGTTGCTGTATTCACATGCCATTTGTGCGACCTGAAGCAAGTTTACTTAATGGCCCCAAGTCTAAGTTTCCTTGAATAAATGGGATTAACATGAACTCCACCACAGGGTTGGTGTGAAAATATTAAATAAAACTATACAAAAGCACACATCACATAGAAGATGCTCCCTCAGCATTGAGGCAGTAGACTCAGAGCCAAATCCTATCTGTTAGCTACTAGTTTTATGACCTTAAAACAATTATTTCTTAGCTACAATTGCCTAGTTATAAAGTGAAAATACGGAATTACTCTTTATATTTTTTTGCATTTCTGAGCTTTCTTATGTATTTAATTTGCATTTTTATTTAATTACTTAAATTGAATATTTTTTCTTGTGTATTGGCCATTTGTTTTACTCTCTCTTTTTTTTTTTTTTAGCCACACAGCTTGCAGGATCTTACTTCCCCAACCGGGGATCGAACCCGGGCCCCCCGCAGTGAAAGTGCCGAATCCTAACCACTGGACTGCCAGAGAATTACCTGTTTTACTCTTATTGCCAGAAAAAAGTGTTGTTAAAAATTAAACTCAGAGGGTTGGGGGAAGGCCTTGCTTAGTCTGGGACTGGCTGAGGTGAATGGAGAGGAAGGAGGCGACTCTATCTGAGGGACACCAGGTGTGCAAAGGCCATAGTAAAAGGGGAGGAGATGGCCTGTGTGGCTGGAAGATTGGTTACTCACAGAGGTATTGAGCAAATAAGTGAATATACTAAGAATTATGAGAGTGAAGCTTCTCATTGTTGGAGAAAGGAGGTAAATATGTAAAAGGTGGAGCTGGATTGGAATTGGTGACATCAGTGTGAATGCATGATTTTTAATATATATATAGAATGATGGATGCAGAAAGAGAGATGTGTATATGTACTATCTGCTGATAGGGCCAAGAAGCAATAATACCCCACTAGTAAAGAGCATATTATTGCCCAGGTTTTGGTTTCTGAATACTATTCTCCACTAAAAGGAACCAGGGCTATTTAGACAAACAACTGATTCCAGGGCTGGGACTGGAAAGTGTAAGTTGAGGCTTGAATATCTTGTACCAGAGAATATGGAAGTGCTCAAAGAATGATGGAAACATGTCAAAAGGACACAGGATCCAGCTTGAAGGAGCTCCCATTGACCCAAATGGGACACTCTAAATAGCAAAATAAATAATAGTAATAACAGATTATAATCCATAGAATAAAAGATGAATCCATGAGTAATCTATAATAATATATCTGACGAATGAATGAGTGAATGAATGTATAAATGAGGGAGAAGGGAAAGTTCTTCCTTACAGTAGAATGCTGATTATAAATGTAAAAAGAATAATGGAATTAGAAAATCACCATTTGGCAATTATCATAGGAATAACTGATTCAGACAGAAATTATTAAAGAATGCTAAAACTAGTTCATACAAGATTGATGAGGAATAGGATATTTATATACTCTCAAAGTAGCTCCCCCCAAAATACTTATTAACTTTGCTGTGGAGAAACCTGGTAGATACCATTTTAACTGAGTTAACATTGGCTGACTAAAATAAAAAGGATGGACAAAAACAAGAATTGGCAAGGACATGGAGAAAGCAGAACACTTACACATTGCTGGTGGGAATGTAAAATGGTGCAGCCACTTTGGAAAATAGTTGGCAGTCTCTCAAAACATTAAACACTGAGTTACCATATGACCAAGCAGTTCCACTGTTAAGTATATACCCAATAGAACTAAAAATATATGTTCACAAAAAAACCTACCTGTACACGAATGTTCACAGCAGCATTATCCATAATAGCTAAAAAGTGAAAACAATCTAAATGTCTATCATCTGATGAATGGATTAAAAAACTGTAGTATATCCATACAATGGTGTATTAGGGTTGTCCAGGGAAACAGAGACAATAAGATGTGTGTGTGTGTGTGTGTGTTGTGTGTGTTGTGTGTGTGTGTAGAGATTTATTTTAAGGAATTGGCTCATGCAATTATGGAGACTTGAAGAGTCCAAAATCTGCAGGGTAGGCCTGTGGTACAGCAGGAGACCCAGGGAACAGTTGCAGTTTGAGTCCAAAGGCAATCCTTTGGTAGAATTCCTTCTTGCTTGGGGGAGGTCAGTCTTTCTCTATTAAGGCCTTCAACTGATTGGATGAGGCCTTACATTATAGAAGGTAATCTGCTTTATTCAAAGTCCACTGATTTAAATGTCAGTGTCATCCAAAAAACACAGAAACATCCAGAATGTTTGACCAAATATCTGGGCAACATGGCTCAGTCACACTGACAAATAAAATTTTTTTAAAATAAATTTATTTATATTTATTTTTGGCTGCATTGGGTCTTCGTTGCTGCACGTGGGCTTTCCCTAGTTTCAGTGAGTGGGGGCTACTCTTGGTTGCGGTGCGCTGGCTTCTCATTGCAGTGTCTTCCCCTGCTGTGGAGCACAGGCTCTAGGCACGCGAGCTTCAGTAGTTGTGGCACACAGGCTCAGTAGTTGTGGCTTGCGGGCTCTAGAACACAGGCCCAGTAGTTGTGGCACACGGGCTTAGTTGCTCCGCGGCATGTGGGATCCTCCCAGACCAGGGCTCGAACCCGTGTTCCCTGCATTGGCAGGTGGATTCTGAACCACTGAGCCACCAGGGAAGCCCGACAAATAAAATTAACCGTCACAAGTGGGCTATTACTTGACAACAAAAAAGAATGACGTACTGATACATGCTACAACATGGATGAACCTTGAAAACTTTATGCTAAGTGAAAGAAGCCAGACACAAAAGGCCACATATAATATTCCACTTATATAAAACATCCAGAATAGGCAAATCCACAGAGACAGAGAGTCATCTGATTAGTGGTTGCCAGGGCTGGGGCATGGGGAGTGACTGTTGAAGTATATGGGGTTTCTTTCTGGGGTGATGAAATGTTCTGGCATTGGTGGTGATGGCTGCACGACCTTGTGAATATACTAAAACCCACCAAATTGCATACTTTAAAAGGGTGAATTTTATGGTTTGTGAATTATATCTCAAAAAACAAAATAAAAGGTTAACATCACCAGTAATGAGACAAATCGACATTGTGCGGCTCCCAATACCATGCTCTTAGGATGGAGAATCACATCGGGAGTATTCTTGCCCAAATACATAACCTAAATCTAATCATGAGGAAACATCAGACAAACCCAAAGTGGCCTACATTTCAAAAATATCAGGGTTATAAAAGGAAATACTGAGGAAGTACTCCAGACAGAAGGCAAATAAATGCAACGTATGATCCTGCATTAGACCCTGGACCACAAAGGAAAGAGTGATTGTAAAGGACATTGTTGGGACAACCAGCAAAACTTGAATGGGGCTGACAAACTGGATGATAGTATAGTATCAATGCGGGTTTCCTTGTTTTGACAGATGTACTGTGGTTATGCAGGAGTGTCCCTGATTTCAGCAAATGCATACTGAAGTATTTAAAGGTAAGAGGACATAAAATTTGTGTATTACTCACAAGTGATTCAGAAAAACTATATACAGCATATATAACCTGTGTAAAAAAATATATCTATATATATATAAAGAAAGAGGGAGAGAGAGGATGATAAAGCAAACATAAGACGTTAACAACTGGGAGATCTGGGTGGGAATATACTGGAATCCTCTGAACTATTCTTACAGCTTTTCTGCAAGTTTGAAATTATTTCAAAATAAAAAGTAAATTAGAAAAATATATAAAATATATCCACAAAGAGACTTGTTCAAGAAAAATAAACCTTTGCTTTGCAACACTATTGTGAGGACTGTGCCTGGCACACAGTATATGCTCAATAGCTGCTGCCACTGCCAACTTCTCAGGACTGAGAAACAGAGGCACTTCTCACAAGAAGTCACAAGGGGGCATCTGAAAGCCAAGAAACAAGGTCTAGCACAGAGCTTCCCTGGGCCTGCAGTGCTGCAGATGAGGGTTGTCAACCCTTCCTTACCCAGAATGCATTCCTCAACCCAAAAGGAAAACAAAGCTTTGTCTGCTGCAAACTGGGGATTATTCCATTCACAGTAGATAAGGCTTTGGGGTACCTGAGAGCTAGCCTCTGCTCCTTCTGTTTGGGTCTGGACTTCAGGACAGCTGTCAAGGGTTACCGCATCTATCACAATCAGGATGTCAACTCTGGAGACCTGTGAAAAGGGGCTTGTAAATATGATGGCAATGGAGAAGAACGGGTCCTGGAATGGGAACTCAGAGACATACTTGTGTGAACTTAGCTATATTCTTCCTCATCCTTTTTTGTTAGTCTGACTTCTTAGAGGTTCCACCTGGACCTCCTAGGATTCAATGTTTCTGAGCTCTGGAATATGTCCGTTTGGGTCTACCTGACCCTATCACAAATCACTCCTTGAATGAAACTGCTCCAGTCCCAGAGGTCTTGTGACCACATGGTATAGTGGAAGGAGCATGGGCCTTGGAGACAGACTGAGCAAGGTCCAAATCAAGGCTCTGGTACTTAATTCCTTGAGCCTCAGTTTTTAATTTAGTTGTGGAGAGCGGGGGCTACTCTTCATTGTGGCGCACAGGCTTCTCATTGCGGTGGCTTCTCTTGGTGTGGAGCACGGGCTCTAGGCACGCAGGCTTCAGTAGTTGTGGCACACGGGCTCAGCAGTGTGGCCCACGGGCTCTAGAGTGCAGGCTCAGTAGTTGTGGTGCATAGGCTTCGTTGCTCCGCAGCATGTGGGATCTTCCCAGACCAGGGCTCGAACCCATGTCCCCTGCATTGGCAGGTGGATTCTTAACCACTGTGCCACCAGGAAAGTCCCTCTTTATCCTTTAGACAGGAATAATACCATTTCCTTTTTAAGAGTGTTATGAGGATTAAATATTTACATACAGTACCTAGAATGGAGTAGATACCCAGTAGATACTCAATGAATTATACTATTTTATTTTCGATTTGCTTTAGGCAAAAGCAACCAGAAGGAAAATATGGGATTTAAAGTTAAGATAAACTGTGTTCAATTTCCTACTCTCTATGACCCTTGGCAAATCACTAGATCTCGTTGAGTCTCACCACTAGCCTTTTTTTTTTTTTTTTTTGGCTGCGCTGTGTGGCTTAGAGGATCTCAGTTCCCTGACCAGGGACTGAACCTGGGCCACAGCACCAAAGGCCCGGAATCCCAACACTAGGCCACCAGGGAACTCCTTACCACCAGCCTTTAAGAACTCTGTAAACCATAATATTACCCCAGCTAGGAATTACCTTCTTCTTTTAAATAAATACTCATCTTAGCCTACATGGCCCGGCACAAGGGTTGCTTTTCTCTAATAATGTAATTGATATGGTATTCATACTCTGGAAATGAATGACCATGCCGCACAGCACGCGGGATCTTAATTCCCCGACCAGGGATCGAACCCATGCCCCCTGCAGTGGAAGTGCAGAGTCTTGACCACTGTACCATGAGGGAAGTCCAAACTTTGGAAATTATTAAAAAGAATGAGGGATTGAGCTCTGCCCACCAGAGCAACAGCCAGCTCTACCCACCACCAGTCCCTCCCACCAGGAAACTGGCACAAGCCTCTCAGATAGCCTCATCCACCAGAGGGCAGACAGCAGAAGCAAGAAGAACTACAATCCTGCAGCCTGTGGAACAAAAACCACATTCACAGAAAGACAGACAAGATGAAAAGGCAGAGGGCTATGTACCACATGAAGGAACAAGATAAAACCCCAGAAAAACAACTAAATGAAGTGGAGATAGGCAACCTTCCAGAAAAAGAATTCAGAATAATGATAGTGAAGATGATCCAGGACCTCGGAAAAAGGATGGAGGCAAAGGTCGAGAAGATGCAAGAAAAGTTTAACAAACACCTAGAAGAATTAAAGAACAAACAAACAGAGATGAACAACACAATAACTGAAATGAAAACTACACTAGAAGGAATCAATAGCAGAATAACTGAGGCAGAAGAACAGATAAGTGACCTGGAAGACAGAAGGGTGGAATTCACTGCTGCGGAACAGAATAAAGAAAACAGAATGAAAAGAAACGAAGACAGCCTAAGAGACCTATGGGACAACATTAAACGCAACAACATTCGCATTATAGGGGTCCCAGAAGGAGAAGAGAGAGAGAAAGGACCCGAGAAAATATTTGAAGAGATTATAGTTGAAAACTTCCCTAACATGGGAAAGGAAATAGCCACCCGAGTCCAGGAAGCGCAGCGAGTCCCATACAGCATAAACCCAAGGAGAAACACGCCAAGACTCATAGTAATCAAACTGGCAAAAATTAAAGACAAAGAAAAATTATTGAAAGCAGCCAGGGAAAAACAACAAATAACATACAAGGGAACTCCCATAAGGTCAACAGCTGATTCCTCAGCAGAAACTCTACAAGCCAGAAGGGAGTGGAATGATATACTTAAAGTGATGAAAGGGAAGAACCTACAACCACGATTACTCTACCCCACAAGGATCTCATTCAGATTCGATGGAGAAATCAAAAGCTTTACAGACAAGCAAAAGCTAAGAGAATTCAGCACCACCAAACCAGCTCTACAACAAATGCTAAAGGAACTTCTCTAAGTGGGAAACACAAGAGAAGAAAAGGACCCACAAAAACAAACCCAAATCAATTAAGAAAATGGTCATAGGAACATACATATTGATAACTACCTTAAACGTGAGTGCATTAAATGCTCCAACCAAAAGACACAGGCTTGCTGAATGGATACAAAATTAAGACTCATATATATGCTGTCTACAAGAGACCCACTTCACACCTAGGGACACATACAGACTGAAAGTGAGGAGATGGAAAAAGATATTCCACGCAAATGGAAATCAAAAGAAAGCTGGAGTAGCAGTACTCACATCAGATAAGATAGACTTTAAAATAAAGAATATTACAAGAGATAAGGAAGGACACTACATAATGATCAAGGGATCAATCCAAGAAGAAGATATAACAATTATAAATATATATGAACACAACATAGGAGCACCTCAATACATAAGGCAACTGCTAACAGCTATAAAAGGGGAAATTGACAGTAACACAATAATAGTGGGGATTTTAACACCACACTTACACCAACGGACAGATCATCCAAAAAGTAAATAAATAAGGAAACAGAAGCTTTAAATGACACAATAGACCAGATAGATTTAATTGATATTTATAGGACATTCCATCCAAAAACAGCAGATTACACTTTCTTCTCAAGTGCACACAGAACTTTCTCCAGGATAGATCACATCTTGGGTCACAAATGAAGCCTCAGTAAATTTAAGAAAATTGAAATCATATCAAGCATCTTTTCTGACCACAAAGCTATGAGATTAGAAATGAATTACAGGGAAAAAAACGTAAAAAACACAAACACATGGAGGCTAAACAATATGTTACTAAATAACCAAGAGATCACTGAAGAAATCAAAGAGGAAATCAAAAAACACCTAAAGACAAATGACAATGAAACCACGATGATCCAAAGCCTGTGGGATGCAGCAAAAGTAGTTCTAAGAGGGAAGTTTATAGCTATACAAGCCTACCTCAAGAAATAAGAAAAATCTCAAATAAACAATCTAACCTTACACCTAAAGGAACTAGAAAAAGAAGAACAAACAAAACCCAAAGTTAGCACAAGGAAAGAAATCATAAAAATCAGAGCAGAAATAAATGCAACAGAAACAAAGAAAACAATAGCAAAGATCAATAAAGCTAAAAGCTGGTTCTTTGAGAAGACAAACAAAATTGATAAACCATTAGCCTGACTCATGAAGAAAAAGAGGGAGAGGACTCCAATCAATAAAATCAGAAATGAAAAAGGAGAAGTTACAACAGACATCACAGAAATACAAAGCATCCTAAGAGACTACTACAAGCAACTCTATGCGAATAAAATGGACAACCTGGAAGAAATGGACAAATTCTTAGAAAGGTATAAACTTCCAAGAGTGAACCAGGAAGAAACAGAAAATATGAACAGATCAATCACAAGTAATGAAATTGAAACTGTGATTAGAAATCTTTCAACAAACAAAAGTCCAGGACCAGATGGCTTCACAGGTGAATTCTATCAAACATTTAGAGAAAAGCTAACACCCATCAGTCTCAAACTCTACCAAAAAATTGCAGAGGAAGGAACACTCCCAAACTCATTCTATGAGGCCACCATCACCCTGATACCAAAACCAGACAAAGATAGTAGAAAAAAAGAAAATTACAGACCAATATCACTGATGAATATAGATGCAAAAATCCTCAACAAAATACGAGTAAACAGAATCCAACAACACATTAAAAGGATCATACACCATGATCAAGTGGGGTTTATCCCAAGGGATGCAAGGACTCTTCAATATACGAAAATCAATCAATGTGATACACCGTATTAACAAATTGAAGAATTAAAAACCATATGATCATCTCAATAGATGCAGAAAAAGCTTTTGACAAAATTCAACACCCATTTATGATAAAAACTCTCCAGAAAGTGGGCATAGAGGGAACCTACCTCAACATAATAAAGGCCATATATGACAAACCCACAGCAAACATCATTCTCAATGGTCAAAAACTGAAAGCATTTCCTCTAAGATCAGGAACAAGACAAGGATGTCCACTCTCACCACTATTATTCAACATAGTTTTGGAAGTCCTAGCCACGGCAATCAGAGAAGAAAAAGAAATAAAAGGAATACAAATTGGAAAAGAAGAAGTAAAACTGTCACTGTTTGCAGATGACATGATACTATACATAGAGAATCCTAAAGATGCCAACAGAAAACTACTAGAGCTAATCAACAAATTTGGTAAAGTTGCAGGATACAAAATGAATGCACAGAAATCTCTTGCATTCCTATATACTAATGATGAAAACTCTGAAAGAGAAATTAGGGAAACATTCCCATTTACCACTGCAACAAAAAGAATAAAATACCTAGGAATAAACCTACCTAGGGAGACAAAAGACCTGTATGCAGAAAACTATAAGACATTGATGAAAGAAATTAAAGATGATACCAACAGATGGTGAGATATACCATGTTCTTGGATTGGAAGAATCAATATTGTGAAAATGACTATACTACCCAAAGCAATCTACAGATTCAATGCAATCCCTATCAAATTACCAATGGCATTTTTTAGAGAACCAGAACAAAATATCTTAAAATTTGTATGGAGACACAAAAGACCTCGAATAGCCAAAGCAGTCTTGAGGGAAAAAAGCAGAGCTGGAGGGATCAGACTCCCTGACTTCAGACTATACTACAAAGCTACAGTAATCAAGACAATATGGTACTGGCACAAAAACAGAAATATAGATCAATGGAACAAGACAGAAAGCCCAGAGATAAACCCATGCACCTATGGTCAACTAATCTATGACAAAGGAGGCAAGGATATACAATGGAGAAAAGACAATCTCTTCAATAACTGCTGGGAAAACTGGACAGCTACATGTAAAAGAATGAAATTAGAACACTCCCTAACACCATACACAAAAATAAACTCAAAATGGATTAGAGACCTAAGTATAAGACCGGACACTATAAAACTCTTAGAGGAAAACATAGGAAGAACACTCTTTGACATAAAACACAGCAAGATCTTTTTTGATCCACCTCCTAGAGTAATGGAAATAAAAACAAAAATAAACAAATGGCACTTAATGAAACTTCAAAGCTTTTGCACAGCAAAGGAAACCATAAACAAGATGAAAAGACAACCCTCAGAATGGGAGAAAATATTTGCAAACGAATCAATGGACAAAGGATTAATCTCTAAAATATATAAACAGCTCATGCAGCTTAATATTAAAAAAACAAACAACCCAATCCAAAAATGGGAAGAAGACCTAAATAGACATTTCTCCAAAGAAGACATACAGATGGCCAAGAAGCACATGAAAAGCTGCTCAACATCACTAATTATTAGAGAAATGCAAATCAAAACTACAATGAGGTATCACCTCACACCAGTTAGAATGGGCATCAGCAGAGAATCTACAAACAACAAATGCTGGAGAGGGTGCAGAGAAAAGGGAACCCTCTTGCACTGTTGGTGGGAATGTAAATTGATACAGCCACTATGGAGAACAGTATGGAGGTTCCTTAACTAAAAATAGAATTACCATATGATCCAGCAATCCCACTACTGGGCATATACCCAGAGAAAACCATAATTCAAAAAGACACATGCACCCAATGTTCATTGCAGCACTATTTAGAATAGCCAGGTCATGGAAGCAACCTAAATGCCCACTGACAGACGAATGGATAAAGAAGATGTGGTACATATATACAATGGAATATTACTCAGCCATAAAAAGCAACGAAGTCGGGTCATTTGTTGAGACGTGGATGGATCTAGAGACTGCCATACAGAGTGAAGTAAGTCAAAAAGAGAAAAACAAATACCGTATATTAACGCATATATGTGGAACCTAGAAAAATGGTACGGATGAACCGGTTTGCAGGGCAGAAATTGAGACACAGATGTAGAGAACAAACATATGGACACCAAGGGGGGAAAGCGGTGGGGGGTGGGCGTGGTGGTCTGCTGAATTGGGCGATTGGGATTGACATGTATTCACTGATGTGTATAAAATTGATGACTAATAAGAACCTGCTGTATAAAAAAATAAATAAAATAAAATTCAAAAAGAAAAAGAATGAGGAAGGTCTGGACCTCCCTGGTGGTGCAGTGGTTAAGAATCCGCCTGCCAATGCAGGGCACACGGGTTCGAGCCCTGGTCCGGGAAGACCCCACATGCCACGGAGCAACTAAGCCCATGTGCCACAAGTATGGAGCCTGTGCTCTAGAGCCCGTGTTCCACAACTACCGAAGCCCACGTGCCTAGAGCCTGTGCTCTGCAATAAGAGAAGCCACTGCAATGAGAAGTACACACACCGCAACGAAGAGTAGCCCCCGCTCGCTACAACTAGAGAGAGCCCATGCACAGTGGCAAGGACTCAGCGCAGCCAAAAATAAATAAAAAAAAAAATTGAGGAACGTCTAAATGTACTAAGATGGAAAGAACTCAGAGATACTAAGTGAAAGTAAACCATGGAATACATACATTATGATTCCATTTTTATGTTTAAGGAAAAAAAAGAGGTGACCATGTTGTATCCTTGCTTAAAACTCTTCTGTGGTTCCCCATAGCCAATCAAGTGAAGTTCAAGCTCCTTACCTGGCATTCAAGGCCGTTCACTATTTGGACCCTGTCAACCTCTCCAGCCTCATCGCCTATAGACCAGCCGGGCCATCCCTTGAGCCCTGAGTTCCATCTATGACAAAATTGCCCTTCACCATTTTTTTCTCTAGGTCTCAAGAATCAGAATCACCTGGGAGTCTTGTTAAAATACTGATTGTGGGCCCCATCCATAGAATTTCTGATTTAAGTCTGAAAGGGTCGGGGTGGGGGGGCGGTGGTTTCCAAGAATTTCTATTTCTAACAAGTTCCCAGGTGATCGGATACAGCTGTTATGTGGTCCAAAGGGACCACACTTTGACAGCCGCTGCCTTTACAATTATATGATTCAACTTCATCACCTGTATTAAGGGTGACCAATCATATCAGTTTGCCTGGGACAGAACGCATGTAGCAGAAAACCCCTCAGTCCGAGGAAAACTGGGAAGGTTGGTTACCCTACCTGTCTAAGAATCTTTCCCAGGTTGCATATGGGATATTTACTGCTACTGTCAAGTAGTCCTACCCTACAGCCAGGATAACAGGAAGTGCCTGAGAAGGGAATCCCATCACCAGTGACTGACATTTTGCTAGAGCAGGAGTATTTAACAAAGATTCTCAAATTCAGACTCCTCCAAACATATTTTCTTTATTTCCTCCAGAGAACAGGCTTCAGTCCTCCGGTCCTTGTAAACATTTAACACAATCAGTGTGACAAACTATAAGCATCCATATCCTTGTCCTATGTTGCTGGGGTGAGTTTAAGGGAGAAGCTGGGACAAATGCAGCGAACAATTGTGAGCTTCTTACTCACTTCAAAGTGCGTCCTGTCATGGAATGATAGCTCCACATGGGCCAATGCAGCTGACTTTTTGTTTCTTCCAAAGGGTACCCAATACAATAAAGGGCACCCATGGTCCTTCCATGGTCCTTGATGATGTTTCTGCTCACTGCTGGTCAGAGTCAATCTTTTTCATTAACTGGGACTCCTCTTCCCAAGGGGTCAGAGGTCAGAGAGCTGATAGCGTCGCACAAGACCATCTCGACAACACGTGTAGATCTGCTTCTCCCATGTGGCTACCTGAAACACAAGAGTTCATAGCTCAAAGGAAGCCCGGGATTCTTCCATTTCAAAAAAATAGAGCCTTGTCATTGACCCCCACTAGTACAAATGAGTCTGAGAAGCTTTATTGACTCCAAAGACAAGACTTACATCCATGATATATATTAAAAAAAAATAGCTGGCCAGAATCAAGGGGGCTCATGACTACAGAACAGAGAAACTAAGTGGCCAAGTGGAGAACAAACCCACTAGCATTGTGCATGGTTTAGCGCAGACAGTGTGTACTGGGGGAGCAGATGGTCCATAGAAAGGCCTGGGTATCCTTGAACCTCATAAAATTATATGCAAAGGAGTTCTCAAAATGTGCCTTTTTTTTTTTCTGAGGAGGATTTCATCAAATTCTCAAAGTAGTCTGAGACTCAAAGAAGGCTAAGCACCACTAATTTAATGGAAATGGCATGATTTCTGGAGTTAAGCTTAATCACAGGTTTGCTAACATGTAGCTGCATGACCTAGAGCAACTTTCTCAACCCCTCTGGGCCCATTTCTTCATTTGTAAAACGAAAATCATACGTTAATTCACAAGACAGAACAATATGCAGGAATTTTAAAAAATGAAATGTATCTATTATATATTCATTTGTCTGGAAAGAGTTCCAAAATGTCATGTAAAATAACCCAAGTCATAGAGCAATACATATAGAATGATCCCAATTATGTACAAAGTAAAGACAAAACTATATTATTTACATAAATACACAAAGATGTAAGTGCAAATTCTCCAAAAACAGTCTTAAAAGATACATGTCAAACTATTAATGCTAGTTACTTCAGGAAAGAGTGGAACCAAAAAAGTCTTAAACCAGACTTTGAAGTCTGTACCAGTCTGTATTGTTTGAATTTTTATAAGTATGCATTAATTATAAAATTTTTTAAATTATAAGAAAAAATAGGAATAATAATATTATATCTCAAGGGATGATAACAACTATTAAATAAGATAATATATGTAAAAACATCTAGAACAATGTCTGGTCAACAAATATTCTTTCCCCTTTCATTTTTCTCTTTTCACTCTAACCAAATCAGTCTTGAACTTAAATAATAATAATAACAACAACAATAGTAATAATAGCTAATGTTTACAGAATATTTAAAATATACAAAGAAATTTCATATGCATTCTCTCACTGTTATCCTCATTTTACAGACAAATTGACAGACTGAGGAGGTAAAGTGATTTTTTAAGTTTCCAGAGCCAGTAAGTGATGAAGTCACTTCTGACTCAAAATTATTTCTTCCTATCCCACCCCTTAGTATTGTATTACCCCTAATAACCACAAAGTATCTGGATTCAGTCCCCTCAAAAGCTCTAGGTCCCAGGTGAGAATCACCCAGGCCTGGTCTCCTCTCAGGTCTGTACCTTGTACACAGGGTCACAGTCTGCCCCAGTGAGCTCAATGACATAGTCTAAGTCTTGCTGGACAATGAAACAGCTTCCATCACCTAAAAGGCAGAAAGAAAACTTAAGATAACTGAAGAGAAAGCTGCATGCAAAGTTAAAAAAAAAAACAAACCCCTCAACATTTTAGTTTATTTCTGTACATCACTAGCCTAAAGAAGATTGTCCTAAGACACAGAATGGTAGACAGGACTCATTATGTGGGCCAAATATGAGGACCTACAGTGACTGCCTAAAATGCTGGCCTTGAGAGGATCTGAAGGCCAAGTGCAAGCTCAGAGTTGTCTTTGATTAGCAATAACTGCTAAGGGCACAGAGCAAGCAACTGTAGGCTTATACATATATTTGCAAACTTATACTAGACAATGATTTTTAACAGGGAATTTGCCTGTATAAATGTTTTCTTTAAGAAAACTATGCTCCCGGGACTTCCCTGATGGCTCAGTGGTTAAGAAACCGCCTGCCAATGCAAGGGACACGGGTTTGAGCCCTGGTCCGCAAAGATCCCACACACTGTGGAGCAACTAAGCCCACGCACCACAACTACTGAGCCTGCGCTCTAGAGCCCACAAGCCACAGTTACTGAGTCCGCATGCCATAACTACTGAAGCCTGTGCGCCTAGAGCCCGTGCTTTGCAACGAGAAGCCACTGCAATGAGAAGCCCGTGCACCGCAACAAAGAGTAGGCCCCGCTCGCCACAACTAGAAAAAGCCCACGCATAGCAACAAAGACCCAACACAGCCATACATACATACATACATACATACATACATACATACATACATACATAAATATAAAACAACTATGCTCCCAAATTATTCTTCAATCTATAAACTTGACCACATAAATCAGGCAAAGGAGAAAAGTTATACCAAGAAAATAAAAGTATATCTAATTTTTAAACTTAATTTTCTCAGAAGAGTATGGTCAAATGAAACTTGGAATGATCTATAAACTGCTGAATGGGTGACTTTTTTGTTCCTGTTTTATTTAATATAAAAGTAGCACGTGCTCACTGAAGAAAACTTTAAAAATAAAGAAACAGGGACATCCCTGGTGGTCCAGTGGTTAAGACTCCACACTCCCAATGCAGGGGGCACAGGTTCAATACCTGTTTGGGGAACTAATATCCCATATGCTGAACGGTGCAGCCAAAAAGACAAAAAATTAAAAATAAAAGTAAAGAAACAGAAGCAAAAAAATCATCCATATCTACCACTAAATATAATTACTGTTCACATTTTAATGTATTTTTCCAACCTTTTCTGTGTAAATTTTTATTTTACATAGTTGAGAGCATACTGCATAAAAGAATATCTTTATGCATAAGGTTTTTTTCTATATTAAGATTATGACTTTGTATAGAACCCTGGAAAAGAATCAAAAGATATTAATTAACCATTTGAAACTTTTTGGAAATCTGAAAAACTGCTTTCCAAATTACCTGTTAATCAATTTTAATTTATCTGTTAATCTATACTGCAACCAGCAGCATACAGGAGGAATTTATCATTTCTTGCATTATTATTATTAAAAATAATCTTTTCCAAAAGAGAATTCGTATATATTTTAGAGATACATATAGAAATATTGACAGGGGAGATAAGAAAGTCTGATTACCATAGCTCTTATTCTGCACTCAGGTTTCTATACACAAATCTACTTGATAAGCCCCAGCTCTATTCCCATTCCCTCTAGGAAGCCATTTCTAACCACCCCATATAGTAAAACCTTCCTCCCATCAACCTCTTGTAACACTTATTATTCCTTTGATACTTCCACATATCTTTCCCTATAGCATAATTCTACTTTTTGTGAGTGTGTGCTTTTTCACTGGATCATAATGAGAAGAAATACTTTTTAGGAGGGCTTATAGGGCAAGGGGTAGTTACAGGAGTAAGAAGAAACTGTCACTTATAGAATGTCTACTTTATGTCGAGTACCTATTTTATCTCTAAGTAAACTGAGACTTAGAAAAGTGAAGTGGTTTACAAAGGTCATAGGACTATTAGATTAAACCATATACAACCGCCATTTTTATAAATCAAAAATGGCCATATAGGGCTTCCCTGGTGGTGCAGTGGTTGAGAGTCCGCCTGCCAATGCAGGGGACACGGGTTCGTGCCCCGGTCCGGGAGGATCCCACATGCCGCTGAGCGGCTGGGCCCGTGAGCCATGGCCGTTGAGCCTGCGCTCCACAATGGGAGAGGCCACAACAGTGAGAGGCCCACATACCACAAAAAAAAAAAAAAAGGCCATATATTAGGAATTTCATAGAGGTGAATCTAATAGTAAGTGATGGAGTGAGGATATAAATTCATTGATTAGGTTGTCAGTTTGCATCCAAAATCTATCCTTTTTCTATATCATGCAACTGCCCAATAAAATAAAAGCTAAGTAGGAGATCAGGGCTAGAGCTATGGATTCCAATCATTAACAGCTAACACCATGAGAACAGTTGGTCCTTGAGGAAGCATGGAGAAGAAAAGGTGGAAGGACAAAGGCTGAACTCAGGAAGTATCTCTGGTTTAGGGATGGCAACAATACTAGGAAGGGCAAAAGGATTCAACATCAACAAAAAATTAAGAGAACCTACAGTAAACCATGAATCATGCTAGGCACAATACCAGGGAAATCAGGGAAAGGAGCAGTAACTGGAGAAAGAGAATGATCAGGAGATTAATTAGTATCACCAAAGTCAAAAGACCTCATAGTTTTAAGAAAGAAATAACATAACAGAATCCATTACCACTAAGAATCATGAAAGATGAAACATATGTACTCACTCATTCAACAAACATTTGCTGAGATTCTTCAGTCCTGTGCAAGAGCTGGGGTTACACAGACGAAGAAGACGTGCCACCTGTCCTCAAGGAAGCTTAGGGACCAGTGGACAAGAGAGGACTGTACACATAAAAGGCCACTGGATCTAGCAAGAGGCTCATGATTGGTGGCCTTCAAGAGGGCAGTTTGAACAGAAGGATGGGGATGGAGGGCACACTGCAGAGATTTCAAGGGAAGAGTGTGGTATGGCAGCAAAAGGAATAAAATAGAATAGGATCATGAGTGCTGGCAGCAGCATCAAGGGAAGCTGTCACAAGCTTATGCCAGCTGTACTCTTTTTAAGGTTTTATATAGAGTACCACTGCATCACTAACTGATGCCCAGACATGTGGGAGAAAGAGATTGAGAGAGAGGGAGTGCAGACAGCTAGAAAACTTAGGTGTACAGATTCCTGATTACTCTTTTTTTTTTTAACATCTTTATTTGAGTATAATTGCTTTACAATGGTGTGTTAGTTTCTGCTTTATAACAAAGTGAATCAGTTATACATATACATATGTTCCCATATCTCTTCCTGATTACTCTTTGCTATGGTCTGGACATCAAAGGGCTAGGGAAATAAGGCACCAGTTTTGACAGGGATGAAGGGGACCTATATCAGATGATGACTATGGAAATCTGGATACTGTCGGTTGCCTATTGTTGTTTTCAATGTCTGTGAGTCTGTTTCTGTTTTGTATATAGATTCATTTGTATTATTTTTTAGATTTCACATATGAGTGATGTCATATATTTGTCTTTCTCTGACTTACTTCACTTAGTATAATATTCTCTAGGTCCATCCATGTTGCTGCAAATGGCAATATTTCATTCTTCTTAATGACTGAGCAATATTCCATTGTACATATATACACACCACATCTTCTTAAGCCAATCGTCTGTTGATGGGCACTTGGGTTGTTTCTACGTCTTGGCTATTGTAAATAGTGCTGCTATGAACACTGGGGTGCATGTATCTTTCTGAACTAGAGTTTTTGTCTTTTCTAGATACATGCCCAGGAGTGGGATTGCTGGATAATACAGCAACTCTATTTTGTTTTTTTTTTTTCGGTACGCGGGCCTCGCACTGTTGTGGCCTCTCCCGTTGCGGAGCACAGGCTCTGGATGCGCAGGCTCAGCGGCCACGGCTCACGGGCCTATCCGCTCCGCGGCATGTGGGATCTTCCCAGACCGGGGCACGAACCCGTGTCCCCCGCATCGGCAGGCGGACTCTCAACCACTGCGCCACCAGGGAAGCCCTATTTTCAGTTTTTTAAGGAACCTCCATACTGTTCTCCATAGTGGCTGTACCAATTTACATTCCCACCAACAGTGTAGGAGGGTTCCCTTTTCTCCACACCCTCTCCAGCATTTATTATTTGTAGACTTTCTGATGATGGCCATTCTGACTGGTGTGAGGTGATACCTCACTGTGGGTTTGATCTGTATCTCTGATAATTAGTGATGCGGAGCATCTTTCCATGTGCCTGTAGGCCATCTGTAGGTCTTCTTTGGAGAAATGTCTATTTAGGTCTTCTGGGCACGTCATATATTATATAATTCTGGCCAATGACACAGGAGAGTAAGTCTGCTGGGCTGCTCCTGAGGAAATGTTCCTCATTCTTAAAAAGGGTAACAATTTGTATGTTATGGGAAGATAAGACTTGCAGCAGCTATCCTGCGCTGTAACCTGAGGGAAAAAGTCAGCATGCTAGGGAGGAGAGTGCCAAAAGATGAAGCAAAGCTGGGTTCTTGATATTATTTCTTTTTCCCTTGTTAAAGCTTTTATTCATTTTTTTTAATTTAGAATATTTTTAGAATCATTTTACATTTACAGAAAAGTTACAAAGATAGTTCGAAAAGTTCTCATATGCCCCTCGGCCAGTTTTAATTTATAATTTTTTGGATTTCACCAGTCTTTAACGTCCTGGATGCAATCCAGGATACCATACTGAGTTAACTTTTCTTAGTCTCTCTGTTGACTTTGTTTTCAAATCACTAAATTAATCTAATGTGGAGCCATCATAAACCCGAATGTCTTCTTAAGTGAAGTAGTACATTTTCCTAATTACTGAAGCCATTTTAGTTGGGTGTTCTGTTACTAACAGCCAAAAACATCCTAACTGATACACCAAAATACTCACATAAGGTGGTCCCTTCAGGCCTATAGACCAGTCCTCCTCACCTACACATTCCTATGAGGATTCAGTGTCCCTTAATGGACACCTTCTTCCATGTATTTTCCCCAACCCCACTCCCAAACTCCATTCTAAATATTTTGTACTGGCTACACCAAGGTACTCATTTTACCCAGACTATGCATGTAAAACATCAAACACAGTACCTACTGCATGCTAGGCACCTAATAAATGATAGATCCCTCCTTTCTGCCCCGCTTCACTTATTTATGACTTTGCACACACTATAGCCTTGGCCTTCAATGTGCATCTTTACATCTCCAGTTGGTAAAATATTTATTGGATTACACATCACCCAGTCCATGAAGACATCCCAGCAGCATTCCTACCACTCGAGTTAGCTGTTCCCCATGTTCCCATATAGTCTTCTGCTGCAGTACTTATCAAATGGTATTCAATCACATGTCCACATGTCTGTCTGTCTGTCTTACTGTGAGCTCCTTTAGAGCAGAGACTGTAACTGATTCGTTATTGAATTCTCAATGATTTGCAATAAGGGCCAGTACGTTTACTCTGACAATGTTTATTGAGCACCGACTACATAGTGGGCACTGAACTAAATGCTGGGGATAACACGATGAATAAAGCGCAGTCATTACTCTCAAGGAGCTCAAATTGGAGGGGGCAGAGACAATTACAAGTAGGGTATTAAACACTATGTAAAAAGTACAGTACGCCAAAGAATCGTGTAGGACTATGAGCCTAGCCCTGCCACAGACCAGGAACTTAAACCAATGTTTAGTTGAACTATATAAAATCACCTCCCTCAATTGGCCCCTGGACCCACCTTGACTAGCAATGAATCCGTCTCTGAAACTCAGGAGGGACATAACTGGTGCTCCTGATCTGTGGATGACTTGTACTGGAGCCCTAGGATTCAGAATAAATGGGGCAATTTTACAATTTTTTTCCTTCAGAAGCAATGTTTGACTATATTCAACATACAGCACTAACTGCATAACAGCACAAAGGACAAATGTGGACAGAAATTAAACATTCATATGGTTTCTTTCCTGGCAAAATCCTTGAATGGTAGATCAAGGTAGTCTGTTCAAAACCACCTTGGAGTGAATCTAAACATGTTATTGAGCTGAATTAACTAAGTTACCACCGATATTTCCAGTTTTTAGGGGACTCCTGACAAGGGTTTAAGATAACAATGTTAACAATATGTTAATCGTTTTACTTATAGACAGAATTAAGACAATTGTGAAATATTAAAATTGTCAGGACTCTGTAAAATGAAAAAGGAAGGTGAGAATCAATTACATATATGTGACTTTATAACAATAATCAGGTTCCCTATCTCCATGGAGGCAAAAACAAGTACAAAACTAAAATAACTTAAATTATGGAAGAAAAGGTATAAGCTAGTCATTCTTCAGCTGAAATTTTTTCACTGCTCTTGGAATAAAGTCCAAACTCCTTGGGAGGGTATGTAAGTCCTTTCTAAGCAAATTCCTGTTTTCCTGTCTGGCATCACTTCTCATCATTGCTCCATCGGCAGGGTACATACTTGTCATATTAAACTACACAGAGGTCCCTTAAAGTGCCATACTTTTACATGCCTTCATGCTTCTCTATATGCTATTCTACCTAAGGCAGGTCCTTCTCTTCTTTACTTGGTAACTTTCTACTAGACCAGATCCAATTAAAGCCTCATTTCCTTGGAGAAGCAGTCTCACCTTCTTCCCTCTCCTTCTCGATGTTTCCTCAAATTCTTGTGTATAGCCTTGTCAGACCACTGATCACACTGCGTCATAACAGTCTTTTACTTGTTCATCTTTACTATTAGACTCCAAATGCCTCAAAGGCAGAGTTTTTATTTTTTACTCCTGTTTTTCACTGCCCTGAACAAAGCCCAATGCCTACAGAAGCCATTCAATAAATATCAGTTGAACAAAGGAAGGAAACAGAAGGAGGAAGGGACAGAATTGTAGAAACTGTTAAATCCTGGGACAAATAGGTTGTGGATTCCCTTTGGATATCTTTAAGACCAGGATAAAGCCTATTTTAGATAGGTTATGATCACAGCCAAATAAAGAATCAGAGCTGGCTTACCTGAACTAAAAATGATCACTCTTAGGCCAACCCAGATCTAATACCATGAAGAAAATTACTAAGCTCCTTAAAATGAAAAGTTTTACACAATTATTGTAAGTGAAATGTTAGTTCATTATTTAAGCTTAATTTCCAAAGTAATCATGACAATCATGACAGTATGAATCAAATTACCTTTTAATGTGATTCCAGGAATAATAAGAACAATCAGACAATTCACACTGGCAAACCTTTATAAACGGAAAAACATACTCTTGATTCAATAGCCATCTGTATGCCAGACTAAATCACTGTGAAAGCCAATAAAAATTTCCACTCTGCAGAAGACCTGCATCATGCAAACAAATGGTGACTCACCTTGGACTCCTCACATCCAGCTGATAAATGTTTCCATCCTGTGTCCCAGCCAACAGCAAGAAGCCAGAAAGAAAACTACAGCAGTTGAAGGCATCTGAGCCAATAAAGAGGAACACCTGGAACAAGTAGGAGACAAAGATGCAGGTTTCATACGATTTCCCCTTAACACATTGACTCATGGGATCCTTGAAACCAAAAAGTCTCCTTTACCCTCTTTTCAGCACAACCCTCCATTTGACAAACACTTGCAATTCACACATTTAAGTTTTGCTTCAAGGCACTTGTGACAACCTTTTGAAGGGAAAGAAACAAAGTGGCAATTTAAAGAATCACAAGTCACCCAGGTACCTGAAAAAAAAAAAAACCCAAACTATTAGACTTTTATTTATTCCTTAGTGTTAGTTCAAACAGTAAAGTTTGAAAGTTCTAAAAAAAGAAAACAAAACAAACAAAACCCCCTGATTTCCCTTTGGAAGTAAAAGCCAGCATGGAAATTCAGAGTATAAAGGCAATATGATCAAAAATAGTGATGTTCCCAGAACAAACTTTGAAAATGGAAACATCACCAGCACACTGAAGTCATGAGATGAAATGAAAATACAAAGCCTGTGGCCAAACCAAATCATTCAAGCTGTCTGGGTGATGATGACAGGAGCTGGAAAGAAATTTAGAAAATCTCAAGAAACTCAGAGTTTAATTAAGAGCAGAGTCTGCTTGGCAAAACCTCAGCGAATGAAGGAAGAAAATTCAATTCTTCTACGAAAGATATTCTGGTCATTAATTATCTAGAGCCCTGAATGCATGAGTCCTTTACTCAGAAAATCTTCACATTACCTTAGAGGAAGAAGGGAATCTACAGAACCTTATCATTTTACATACAGCACACTAAGGCCCAGAGGGAAAGTGACTTGATAAAGGTCACAAAGCAGTAGGACATTTAATCTCATCACATAACCCTATGTGGTAAATCCTACTATGACAAGTTTAGTGATGAGGAAACTGAGGCTCAGAGAGGTTAAGTAACCTGTCCAATGTCACAGCCATTAGGAAGAACCAGGATTTAAATGTTGCCCTTATTCCATATCCCATGCTCTTAATCACTATACTGTACTGCCTCTCACTCGTGCAGCTTCTTCAAAAGGTGAACATACAGAGAAATCAGAAATGTTTTCAAAACAGCTTTCCAAGAATCAGAGTGACCCAGGTTGCCCCAGAGTTCAAAGGTCTTAGAGGAACCACTTACCGGCTGTCTGCTCTGCAGTCCCAAGCACTGAAGTTTCTTATCTTCTCGGGCCAAAAGCAGCATTTTCGACTCTGTTCCAACCTCCCGTTCGCCTGCATGACAGATGAGCTATGTCAATAATGGGCTAGGCTGATCAGCTGGCAGTACCCAGAAAGCACAACTATTGATGGCTGTTTACTGAGTTATTCTGTTAGTGATTCACTTATTAATATTAAAAAAACATTTATTATGTTCTATATCTTGACTGTGGTATTATTTATATGACTGTACATATTTGTCAAAACTCACAGAACTGTGCAATTAAAAAGGATGACTTTTACTACATGTAAAATATATCTCAATAAACCCAACTTTAAAATATTATTATTAAGTCATCTGTAATATGGAAAGATACCATACTTGGAGCAGGAGTACAAGGCTGAACAAAGTAGACAGTCTCTGCCCTCAAGGCTCTTATGGTCTGAAGGAAATGAGATCTATCCATTCACTAAACAAATATTTACTGAGGGACAAGGTACTTACTCTCAAGGAGTAGTAGATTCTAGATTCTAGTAGAAATAGGAAATAGTAAAATAAGCAAATAAACAAGTAGGATATCTTCAGACAGTGATGAGTTCCACAAAGGAAATAAAACAGGAAAATATGACCAAAAGGGAGTAGATGGTGGGAAAATGAGTGGGGGAAGGTAACTTTAAACTTCAATTTTATTTATTTTTAAATTTATTTTTTATTTTATTTTTGGCTGCGTTGGGTCTTCGTTGCTGCACGTGGGCTTTCTCTAGCTGTGGTGAGCGGGGGCTACTCTTCGTTGCAGCGCATGGGCTTCTCATTGTTGTGGCTTCTCTTGTTGCAAAGCACGGGCTCTAGACGGGCAGGCTTCAGTAGTTGTGGCACGCAGCCTCAGTAGTTGTGGCTCACGGGCTCTAGAGCGCAGGCTCAGTAGTTGTGGCGCACGGGCTTAGTTGCTCCGCAGCATGTGGGATCTTTCCGGACCAGGGCTCAAACCTGTGTCCCCTGCATTGGCAGGCGGATTCTTAACCATTGCACCACCAGGGAAGCCCTAAACTTCAATTTTAAATAGGTTTCATGGAGGTTATTTTTCAACTGAGACATGAATGGTAAACAGAAGCCAGCCATGTGAAAAGTTTTGGGAGGTACATTCTAGGCTAAGGGAAGAACAAGGCAAAAGCCGGGAGGCTGGCAGTCTGTTGTGCTCAAAGAACAGAGACCTATGGCTGGGACACAGTGGAACTGGCAGAGGGTGGTGTGACTTGAGGCTGGAGAGGACTGCAGGGGTTAGAAAGTGTAAGCATTTGTAATAAGCCATGGTAAGGGGTTAGGATTTTAATACATAGTTGTCCCTCGGTATTTACAGAAGGTTGCTTCCAGGACCCGCCGCAGACACCAAGATTCGCAGATGCTCAAGTCCCCAGAGTTGGCCCTCCATATCGAAAGGTTCCACATCTGCAGATTCAACCAACTGTGGATTGTGTTCTGAATGAGGAACCCATGGATATGGAGGGCCAAACATATGTATAAAAGGAGGCCACTATGGACTTCCCTGGCAGTCCAATGGTTAAGACTCCATGCTTCCATGGCAGGGGATGCAGGTTCAATCTCTGGTTGGGGAATTAAGATCCCACATGGCCAAAAAAACCCAACCAAACAAAAAAATACAAAAAGGAGGCTGCTAGAGGAGAGTAGAGACAAAGGAGAGTGATATGACTTATGTTTTTTATTTATTTACTTTTTTTAAATTTTAATTTATTTTGGCTGCACTGGATCGTTGTGGCGGCAAGTGGACTCTTAGTTGCGGCATGCAGGCTCTTAGTTGTGGCATGCGTGTGGAATCTAGTTCCCTGACCAGGGATCAAACCCAGGCCCCCTGCATTGGGAGCACGGACTCTTACCCACTGGACCACCAGGGAAGTCCCTTGATTTATGTTTTTTAAATGACCATGATGGTTCCTCTGAGGAGAATAGATTATAGAATAGTGCAGGCAACAGATGATGGTAGAATGGATGAGGATGCTGGCAGGAGGAAGGGAGAGCTGGAGGAAGAACGTGAGGTGGAAAAATGAGCAACATTCTCAAGGTAGAGATGACAGACTTTGCTGATGCGGGACAAGAGGAACGGTGGGGGTGGATCTTGAATGAATCTCAGGCTTTGGGCTTGA
Organism: Orcinus orca; assembly: GCF_937001465.1. Classification (NCBI taxonomy): domain Eukaryota; kingdom Metazoa; phylum Chordata; class Mammalia; order Artiodactyla; family Delphinidae; genus Orcinus; species Orcinus orca. The sequence goes on along the minus strand of NC_064566.1, from coordinate 51,567,013 downwards.
GCAAGAAGATGGTGGTGCCATTTACTGAGATGGGGAAAAACAGATTTGGGGTGGGAGGAAATAAAACACTCCATGTTATAAGTTCAAGATGTCTATTAGACATCTAAATAGAGTCTGAAATGCAAGTGAAAGATCTATGCTTTAGATATACTTTTGGAAATCACCAGCTTAAATACAACATTTAAAGTCATGGAACTGATGAGATCACCTAAGAGAGAAATTGTAGAGCTGAGGGCCCTCCAATATTTAAAGGTAGAATAAAGGAGACATGTAAAAGGAGATTGGGACTTCCCTGGTGGTCCAGTGGCTAAGGCTCCACGCTCCCAATGCAGGGGGCCCGGGCTCAAAACCTGGTCAGGGAACTAGATCCCACATGCTGCAACTAAAAAAGATCCCACGTGCCGCAACTAAGACCCAATGCAGCCAAATAAATAAATAAATGTTTTTTTTTTAAAAGGAGACTAAGAAGCAGCAGCCAATGAGATAGAGAGAAAAGCAGTGTAGTGTGGTATTACAGAAGCCAAGAAAGAAAGTGTCCTGAAGAGAAGAGTTTACTGTGTTGTATCCTGTTGAGAATTTGGAAGGATAAGCACAGAGAAGTAACACTGGATTATGCAACATGGAGTCACTGGTGACCTCGACAAGAGCTGCTGCTGGTTAAGTAGCTGGGGCACAAACCATCCTAGGGCGGGTTGAACAGTAAGTGGGAAGTGAGGAAATAGAGGAAACAAGAATATTTTCATTTAAATTACTTTAAACCAACTAATTTTAAAAAACTCAACCTTATTTTAAGTAGTATCTGTGAAATCTTAGGTTTGAAGTGAGATATGTGTGCATTAATATGTAACTATTAAAAATGTGTACTGCCTGAAATGATCTTGTTTACCACTCACTGCACATGTGTCACACTTTGGGAAATACTCTTCCTATTAATCAATTAATTCCCAAAGAGGGGCCAGGCAACATGTGGTAGTCGCAACCATTTTAATTCTTGGACCACAGTGTATCTATATGGGAAGTTTAAGAGAGTGAGGAGAGTACCTGCAGTGTGTCCACAGTGAGGGGCAAAATTCACCCAAATGAGCTGAAAACATATATCCACACAAAAACCTACACAGGGATATTTATAGCAGCTTTATTCATAATTGTCCAAACTTGGAAACAACCAAGATGTCCTCCAGCAGATGAATGAATAAACTGAGGTACATTAAAACAATGGAATATTGTTCAGTGCTTAAAACAATGAGGTATCAAGGACTTCCTTGGTGGCACAGTGGATAAGAATCCACCTGCCAATGCAGAGGACATGGGTTCGAGCCCTGGTCCGGGAAGATCCCACATGCTGCAGAGCAACTAAGCCCGTGCACCACAACTACTGAGCTCGCACGCCACAACTACTGAAGCCTGCGCACCTAGAGCCCGTGCTCTGCAACAAGAGAAGCCACCGCAATGAGAAGGCCATGCACCGCAATGAGAAGGCCATGCACCGCAACGAAGAGTAGCCCCCACTCGCCACAACTAGAGAGAGCCCCCCAGAAAAACATTTAAAAATAAATAAATAAATAAATGGAAAAAAAGAAATGAGGTATCAATGCATGAAAAGACATGCAGGAACCTTAAATGCATATTACTAAATGAAAGAAGGCTACATAGTTTATGATTTCAACTGCAACATTCTGGAAAAGGCAAAGCCATGAAGACAGTAAAAATATCAGTTGCGAAAGGTTATAGGGGATGAAAGGACGAATTGGTGCAGCAAAAGGGATTTTTCAGGCAGTGAAAAATCTGCATGATACTAGAATGATAAATACATGTCATTATACATTTGTCCAAACCCACAGAATATACAACATCAAGAGTGAATCCTAATTTAAACCTTGAACTTTGAGTGATAATGATGTGTCAGTTTAGGTCTATCAATTGTAACAAAAGTACCACTCTGGTGGGGGATGGTGATAACAGGGGAGGGTGTGCAGGTATGTGGGCAAACGTATACAAGAACTCTATCTGCTCAATTTCATGTGGACCAAACTGCTCTAAAAAATAAAGCCTCTTAAAAAAAAAATACGAGAAGCAGAGATGATGGTAGAAAAATAGTCCTATGGAAACAGAGAAGCAAGTATGTTATAATCATAGGAAAATAAGAAAAGAATGCAAGCTGCCTTATTAGGACCTTTATCATTCTGACTCAACCAGAGCTATCACTCTACTCACCTATTTCCCCCTACTATGCTTATGCCAACTTCTGGCCCAAGGAAGCATATCTCTACCCAACAGTCAATTTTACCTCCACACTATTTTAATGTGAACTGCCCCTACCTCTATCCCTGCCCTAGTTCCCATTCTCCCATCCTTCCCATTCTTGTCTGTTCAACTTGAATCTATCCTTCAAGGTTCAACTTCTTTTGTGACATCTCTCATCTATACTAACCTAAAACACTCTCTTCTTCCAAAAAAACATTATATTTGCATTAAGTGAATCACTAAGTTACTTCAGCCAAAATTTTATTGTTCTCTGTTTTACAGGCATTAGTCTCATCTGCTAAATTAAACTGTACTTACTCAAATGCAATAACTGTGACATATATTTCCTTTGTAGATTCCAAAGCAACAGAAACATAGTAGATATGCAACAAATATTAATCTTATGGTAAAAATGGAAATACCAGCTATAGAGCAGGAGAGAACAAGGAAGAAAAGGAGAAACTAAGGCAAACACTGAAGGAATATAAGGAAACAAAATAAATTCATATACTGTTATCAACTCACTGGGTGTCTGCTCAGGGGAGCCGAGGTTTATAGAGTTGTCAGCAGTACCCACAGCCACTCCGTTGATGGAAGACCCACAGTCTGCAATGACTCCCAAGCAGGCTGAGCGCCCACAGTCCCAAAGTCGTGCTGTCCCATCTCGAGAACCAGATACCACATTCTTCCCCCGATCAACAATGGCTGTATCCAAGATACCTGACAAGAGAAAAAAAAAAGACCCTAAAATGGAGTAGGTAGTAAAGGAACTACAAGGGCAGAGAAGACATATCTGCATAAATGACTCTATTCCTTCACAAACAAGTACTGGATATGTACTACAGGCTGGTGCCAGAAAAACAGAAATAAACAGAATAGGGTCCCTGTTTCCCAATGACTAGCTGCAAGAGACAGACATGGAAAAGAAGCTTTGGATTTAATTTTTAGTGGCATGTGGTTTTCTAGAGCAGTGGTTTTCAAGTTATTATTTTGGCTTTAGAACCTGTTGTTTTTTAATTAATTTTTTAAAAAATCGTTACTGGAGTATAATTGCTTTACAATCGTGTGTTAGTTTCTGCTGTATAACAAAGTGAGTCAGCTATACGTATACATACATATATCCCCATATCCCCTCCCACTTGCATCACCCTCCCATCATCCCTATCCCACCCCTCTAGGTGGTCACAAAGCACCGAGCTGATCTCCCTATGCTATGTGGCTGCTTCCCACTAGTTATCTATTTTACATTTGGTAGTGTATATATGTCCATGCCACTCTCTCACTTCATCCCGGCTTACCCTTCCCCCTCCCCATGTCCTCAAGTCCATTCTCCACGTCTACATCTTTATTCCTGTCCTGCGCCTAGGTTCTTCAGAACCATGTTTTGTTTTTTTAGATTCCATATGTTACCATACGCTATTTGTTTTTCTCTTTCTGATTTACTTCACTCTGTATGACAGACTCTAGGTCCATCCACCTCATTACAAATAACTCAATTTCACTTCTTTTTTATGGCTGAGTAATATTCCATTGTATATATGTGCCACATCTTCTTTATCCATTCATCTGTCAATGGACACTTAGGTTGCTTCCATGTCCTGGCTATTGTAAATAGTGCTGCAATGAACATTGTGGTACATGACTCTTTTTTTTTTTTTTTTTAAATTTATGGCTGCATTGGGTCTTCATTGCTGCGCGAGGGCTTTTCTCTAGTTGCGGCGCGCTAGGGCTTTTCTCTAGTTGCGGCGAGCAGGGGCTACTCTTCGTTGTGGTACACGGGCTTCTCATTGCGGTGGCTTCTCTTGTTGCAGAGCATGGGCTCTAGGCACATGGACTTCAGTAGTTGTAGCATGCAGACTCATTAGTTTGGCTCCCAGGCTCTAGAGCGCAGGCTCAGTAGTTGTGGCGCATGGGCTTAGTTGCTCCGCAGCATGTGGGATCTTCCCAGACCAGGGCTTGAACCCGTGTCCCCTGAATTGGCAGGCGGATTCTTAACCACTGCGCCACCAGGGAAGCCCAACATGACTCTTCGTGAATTATCAGTTTCTCAGGGTACATGCCCAGTAGTGGGATTGCTGGGTCGTATAAAAACTGTTTTTTAAACAAAAATTAAGTAGACATCCTAGACAGTTCAGTGTGAAAATCACTGTCTTAAAAGATCCTGCTGCTTCCACTGGGAACTAATCTTAAAAAAGGAGTGACTCCTCATCTGGCCAAGATGGAATAGTCCCATTGCTCCCAGGTCCTCTCCTTACAACTAAAAAAACCTGGACATAAGACAACAAACAAGCACAAGAAGGTTGAAAGATATAAAGAAGAAAGCAGTCCACCTAGGGACCTCAGGACTTGAAGAACAACAGGGCAATGAATTCCCTGGATTTCCTTACTGCCTCCCATATATCCTAGATAGGACACTGCAGAAGCCTCTAACATAGAACTAATTTTTAAAAAAAGGCACAAATTAAAAACAAAAAACAACAACCAAACAACTCCAAGAAAAGTCTGTTGCCTCTAGGCAGAAGACTGAGAAAAGGGTGGCCTAACGGTACAGAAAAGCTTTTTGGCAATATCCATCTTACTCAAACAGCAACAGAAAAACTGCTACCTCCCCTCTCCCAGAGAGTCAGTGGGGCTGAACAGGGAGTGATTTCTACCTCAACCCCCATGGAAGCAGGAGACAGCTCTCCAATTCCCCCCCCCCACAGCGACGCTGACCAGGCCCAGCAGGGTACCGTCAGCAGGGAGCTGGGCCTCTACTCTCACCCAGCACCAATGGGGGAAAGAGGTAAAACATAAGGGACAGGGAAGTAGCACTCCACTTTCCCCAACCCATCCCCTGGTGTCAGTCAGCAGGAAACAGAGCTTACAAGCCCACTTTGGAGGAAAGGAAGTAGTGCAAGTTGAGGTGATGCAAGATGGTGCCCCACTTCTACCAGGAAGGCGTCAGCAAGGTCAAGGGGAAGCTGAGCTTCTACCTCACCTGTCTGCAGACAGGTAGCGTGAGCCAGTGCTCCACTTCTGCCAGAGCAGTGTTAGAGGAGCCCAGCAGGAAGCTGAGTATACACATCTCCTGGGCCCCTGTACCGTACCTCGACAGGGGACCACCCGCTAAAAAAGATCAAGTAAGATGCAGAGTGTTATAATATCCAAAATGTCCACAGATTTTATGATTTTTGAAGCCCTTTGTCACCCCTTATCTGACTATTTTCTATGATCCCTGGCTTCAGGAGCACCCACTGTAAAAAGGTAGAGACAGTCAAGGACATAAAGAGTTTCAGGGGCATACATGTGACAACATAGGACTGTAGAGTAGAAAGGGAGTCTGGCCCTATGGTGATACAGGCAGGGCTAGTACTTGCTTTATTAAAACCCATTTAATTATCCTATTATAGGTGCCCAATAAACACTTGCAGGCTGAGTAATAAGAGTACCTGATCAAAGGTTACTTAGTAAACCAGTGCCCTGGCTTGCTCCCATTCTGCTCAAGATGAGATGACTTCAGATATATAAACCTTGACAAAAACTCTACAAAAACTCAATATAAGGTACAAGTGATGGATGAGCCATGCAGTTAACCACATGCCTCAACTCTCAGTGGAAATTTCACTTTGAAAGACTTTTTCAGAAAAAAGATGAATTCATAAAAATGCCACAAATTTAAAAAGTAGCCAATTTAGGGCCTGTTTGATAAAATATGATTTTCTCAGGTGGGACCTAATTCACAGGGTAAGTTTCCAAATATATCCAATTTAAAATAAAAACTAAATACAATTTATATAGCTGGTTACAGTGGTTGGAAAAATAAAATGTAATCCTTGTACTTATATATCTACTGGATAAAGGCCATATATATAAGCTTTTATATATTTATTTATTTTTGGTTATATGTTGGTTTTTTTAATTCATTTTTATTGGAATGTGGTTGCTTTACAATGTTGTGTTAGCCTAGATAAGCTTTTAAAAGTAGGCTTTCCCTCAGAAGCAGATCTAAGGAGGCAACATATCTTGTTGCTATTTTATGTTTCTTATTTACAACATTATTTTGTAATCATAAAGTACGCTGAGTTTAGAAAATCCACCTTTCCACTCTATCTCCATAACACACTGAGTATTCTAGCTAGAAAAGGATCTTAGATCTTTCAAGAATCTTAAGGAATCACCAATAGGAACATAAGGAAGGGGCTTCAACTCTTACTAAGCCATCAAAGATCTGTTTATGTCTTTATTGGGAAGTTCCAACCACTATTTAAAAATGCTGAGTTCCATGGAAGTGATGCAAACTTAAAAAAAAAAAAAAAAAAAAGGTTCTGAAAAATATGTATCCAAGACAGGATGCTACAGCTGTGGCTAGGGAGCTATGAATGGTATTAACTGTGTACAAATTTCAACTAATACTCAGTAAAGAGCTGCCATCTAGGAAGTTTTCCTTTTTTATGAAAGTAGAGTGGAAAACTATCACTCCCTCTTTAATAAAATGTCACTTACAACATAGTGGCATCTAGTGTGGGTCTCTTTACTCTTAGGTGACAAGAATAAAAGAAAGAGGAGCCTTACAGGAGCAGGAATCTGTGAGGAATTACCTTAAGAAGAAGCTATAAAGGAGCAGGAATGCCTTTGTAAGAGAAGTAGCCATAGCTAAGACCTAGCAGAGCTGCAAAGGCTTTAGATACCAAATCAAACAGACAGAAGTCCTCAACATATAAACCAAGATGAAAAAAATCTGCATTCAAGAAAAGATTCAGCTGATTTACAGATAAACATCATAGCCAAAGTCTGGGAAATAATAATAATGTTAGATGAAACTATGACTGAAATAAGTATTAGTAAGAAACAGCAAATTTCATATTTCTAGGCAGGTTTTTTAACAAGTTTACTCTATTCAGATCTCAGAAAATAATGAGCCTTGAAGCACCTATTACTTGGAGGCAGCATATCCTATTTCAGAGAAAGCATATAAGAGTTTGAAAAGAATGCAACCTGGTTTCTCAAATGTAAGCATCTTTCCTACCTTGGTGAGCAAAAAACCTCAACCAATCAACTGAAATGGTGTTTCATTTGGTCTCAATGTTTTCACAGATTATGAAAGACCTGGAGCTTATTACAAAGAATTAAGATTATGAATATATATCTCCAAATTCACCAACCTTAATTAAATGGCCTGGTCAATTAAAAATTTTCAAACTGATTAAAGTACACTTTAGAGCGACTTAGTAAACTCATATATTACAAATAGAACACTGCTTTTAGTTTATCTTTTCATTAGACAGATTTACAAAAATCTTATCTCTGCTTAAGAACACACTAATCCTTTAAATAAGTATAAAATATATATCTAAAAGTATTAGAAAAGACCAATTACATATCAACTAAGATCAAAAATGTCTACTGTATTAGAAATAATAATTTCTGCTTTTCACATTTGACAAGTATGTTAAAACATCACAAGGTTCAACTTCCCTGGCAGGGTTTAAAGTATAGTGTCATATTTTTTACGAACAATAATAGCATTCAATGTGCACTTATTACATACCAGGGATCATACTAAATCCCTCATATGTACCATTTCATTTAATACTATTATCCCCATTTTACATATGAGGAAATTAAGGCTCAGAAAAGTTAAGCAACTTTCCAAGGCTTCCCAGACTTTAAATGGGAGAATTAAGATTTAAACCAAGATTTGTATGTCTCCAAATCCTATGTTTTGCCACTCTACTGTACTGGCTCCCTTACTATCATGTTTCCATATACTAGAAGCAGTAAGCAAGCCAGGGACTTAATTAAGCTAACGAAAGGTTATTCTTTATAACAGATCTTTATACAGAGCTGCTCTATTAGTGTCCAGATGATTCTTTGCAATAAGCATCAGGTAATGTTCAATCCAGTCTTCCTTTTATGTCTTGCTTGCCAAGACTTACCTAGGCAATAAAAGACCATGTCCACTTCAACACTATCTTCTGCTTCTCTTATTTAGTCACCACTTGTGAAAACACTAAAGATCACAAATGCAAATAATAATTCTTTATTGTTTTTTATGTGGTTCATGACTTTTATTGAAATGCTTCAAAATCTCAGAACTAAAGAGATTGTAAAAAAGGAGCCACACAAAGCAACTTGGAAGTCAACTAGGTAAAGACAGTGACCCATATATGCCGCTGTTATTGGAGATTAATCTTGATTTTGGCTCCATACTTTTGAAGAATGGGCAACCCCAAACCCGGGGCTCCTTTATAGAATTAACTGGAGAGAAGCATTTAAGACCTGACAGACATTATCCTGGATCTGACTTCATGCAATTTCCCCTAAAGCTTATCATTTCTGTTCAATCTAATTTAAAAAAAAAACAACAAACCCTCTTAAGGAAAAAAAAGTAAGGGTGTTATACTCTGGAGAAGCGCCTACCCCCACCCCAGAACTTTCTCACAAGGCCAAAAGAATGGAACAACTATATGAATAAAAGCTTAAATCAGATCAACAAACACTCTAGAGTTCAACCTAAGCTAAGTGACACACATGGATTCTTAAGGAGAACTGAAGAACACTGAGAGACTTAGGATTCATGTGGAGGGCACAGTCAATAACTATAGTAATCCAAAGGTATTCTGAAGTTAAGTGTGCACAGATGTTAAATATGCATCTTCTTAAGTTCAACATGCAGAGCTATGCCTTGTTCACTGGAAAGGTCCCCCATGCCTTGCATCTTCAAGGTGGCCAGATCTAAGGTGAATCCCTCAGTGTTCTTCTAGACTCCTTTGGCTCTTGGATTCCCCAACAGTGCAGGCTGCTTTGACTCCTCAGACCTGTCAGTTCTTTGGACTGAACGTGAAGAAGGCTCTATATATCCCTTCTACTCCCTTTCAATGCACCCATGTACTTAAGTTTCAGAAGAAAACCCATTTATTTGCTAAGGTTAACATGTGTGTTTGCTAGATGATCTGTATGTAATCTGACAAACCATTGTAAAGAAATACTAAAACTTAAAAAAATCAACTCTACACACAAGCTATTTATAATATAGTCAGGTAGACAAGGCAAAAACACTGGGTTAAATACCATAAGTATAGGGCAAATACATAATAAATTCCCAAATGAGTGGTGTAGATGATGTGTATTATGGTCCCAAAGGAGTGATCAAGGTAAGAAATTATTTGAGGATGTTATTACATTTTCAAAAATATCCAAACTTGGGGCTTCCCTGGTGGCGCAGTGGTTGAGAGTCCACCTGACGGGGAGACGGGTTCGTGCCCAGGTCCAGGAGGATCCCACATGCCGTGGAGCGGCTGGGCCCGTGAGCCATGGCCGCTGAGCCTGCGCGTCTGGAGCCTGTGCTCCACAACGGGAGAGGCCACAACAGTGAGAGGCCCGCGTACCCGAAAAAAAAAAAAAAAATCCAAACTTGTAAAAATAAGAATGACATATTTACCATTTTTTTTAAACATTCCAAATTAGGATAAAACATCTCTAAATTAACTTTTTTCCCAACAAACCAACCAATCAGTTACAGAGGGAAGATGTTCTCACTCTGTCTCTACAATCCGATATCAACAGGTTATGTGGTTAATCCATTTTAAAAAACTGAACTGTAATTTAAATCCACAGGAATCGACCATCAATACCGAGGTCTATCTGATGTCTGGTGATGCAGCTGTTTGCAACACAGCTTTTACTGTCACCTCAGCCAAAGGACTAATGTGAAATAGTGGGCACACCTCTCTCTCTTTTTTCCCAGCACACAAGTAGATGATCTCCTATGGAGCCTTTTTTCCCCTTATCAATTGTCGAAAACAATGATCTATGTAAGTTAGTGAATTCTAGATAGCAATAATAAGACTGAGTAGGAAAGGAATTTCTAATCCTTGGGGAAATACCAGTTCATTTAAATGGCCAGTTGGATGAATTACTTGTGTTTTTGTGGATAACTAGATTCTGTTTCTATCTTTTTAGTGATTCATTTCTGGGGATCATTACAGAAACCTTTAGGAGAAATCCCTCTTCATACCTCCTTTGTGACCTTTGAAGGTCACCACACAGCTAGCATCTTCAGCTGACCAGATCTTCAGCTGGGCATCCATTCCCCCACTCAGAACCACAAGGCCTGATGGGAAAAACCTGCAACAATTCACATCAAATACATGTCCTTCCAATACTCTCTGGAAAAACAAAAGAAAATTCCATGCTAGTTCTCTTGTCCGTCCCTTGATGTTCTCTTACCTCCCATATCCTTAGTTCCGTAAATGATATATCTACATGCTGCATTTTAAAACAAAAGAGGTCCAAAGAATCTCTTTAGTTCATCTGTATACCAGGTAATGTTCTTAGAGCTGTTGGCTCCCTTTCCTGGGCTTTGGCTGCAAATGTGAATTTGAATTCCATAGCTCTCATAGCCATCCCTAAGTCTAGTTCTACATATAAGGAGCTGAGGAGGCTTGAGGGCTCTTTTACTTGTCTTTTCTTAAAATCCTCTGTACAGGTTGGGGGGCTCAGCCATACACTCAGTGTAACAGCCTAGCTACTCTGTCTTAGAAATGGGTCACTGAAGGCAGTTCATACCATCCACTCACAGACATTCACTAGCCTGGCTCTTCCACTGTTCCAGCCCCAATTTGTTCTGGCAAATCACCAAACTTGAGCATGGTTCTCAGATTAACAAATGGAAGAACAAAGATCAATTGAAGTGCAGTGTTCCTACATTTTCTGAATGGGCCACTCTTCTTTCCATGGCCCAGTCTAAGGTTTCTCAGACCACCCTAAAAGTGTACCCAAAGCCTTTACTCTGAGCTCTCCATTGGAAGCCTGCCAGATCTTCATGCTCCCATCGGTACTAGAAGACACACCAAGGCCTCCTCCACTGGAAATGTCCAGGCATGTTATCTGTTTAAACGACAAAACAACCAGTGTTACAAATAACGAAATTCTCTTCTTCCCTTGAAATATGTTATAAACCTCTCTCATTTCACACTCCTCTAAGACTTCTTCAAGCCTGTGCTTCCCAACACAAAGGACATGTGTTTCATATGAAGGCTGAGTTATCATCACCGATCTCCCAACAAGGCTGGAGCCAAAACCCTTTATTTCTCGAAACAAGAAACTATTCTTGTAGTCATCTATAATCTCCTACTTCAGCTATAAAGATACTTATTCCCGTATCATTTCCATAGTTTCTATCTTTTGCTATTTTATTTTAAAATTAAGATACCTCTCCTAATTCTTAGGAACCCACTTACACAAAAAAACAGATTTCCAAGAAGCACCAGGATTCAAGGAAAAGTAAAGATGCTTCCAATTTACTACTTTACATTCCCTCTGTAAAATCGTAACTGTCTGTGTGTGTATTTCAGAATAAGTAATAGAAAAATTCCCAAATTCACTTATGCAATTTCAATATTAGGAATCACTTCATGAATAAGCCATGATCAGAATGTCAAGTCTCTTTCATAAATCAATACATGCATACATAATATCCCCTTTTTATTAAAAAACACCCAGTTACAAATATTCCAGCAATGTAAGACTGAGATATATAATCACAGTCATATTCCCAGCAACTATGATTCCAATATGACCTAAATTATTTTTAAAAAGTAGGAACTTTCAACAACAAAAAACAAAAAAAAATAGGAACTTTGCCTTTAATTATTCAACCTTCCACTTTACATCTCTATGCCAATTAAGCCATAATGAATAGGTCTGGCAAAAACTAAAAGGATATATGGGTCAACTCTAACACTTTCTAAGACTTTTTCTTCTTTATTTTGGTTCCTCAATAAAAGGACCATTAACTTAATTGCAGTTCTTTTAATTTTAAGGATATGACAACAATTAACATTTATATCATGTTTTATCATTTATAAAACATTTTTAAATACACTGAATCATTTGATCCTCATAATAATCCCATTCTGCTCCTAGCTTCTCATCGGTGGATACTGCTTTCACATTCTAGTGTAGGAGACATTTCTCAGGTCTATCTTTCTTCTCCAACACCACTGCTACCACCCTAATCCTGGGCCTTAAATCTGACTACCAGTACTGTCAAGTTCAACTTTATTCTGGCTCCCCAACTACATGATGAGCTTTATAAGTGTCAGAACGATGTCCAGCACTTTCTCACACAAATCACAGGCTATGTACACAGTAACTACTTAACAAATACCTAATAATAGTTTGGGAAGAGGGATGAAGCAGCTCATCAACACTAGATAAGAAAGTAAAGCCATCTGACCTATATCAATGAGACCAGCTACTGTCCCCATTCAAGGGCCCCAGAAACAAAACATATTTAAACACTTTCCTACTCACTCTGAAATCAATTTAATCCCTAAAGCAATACAGCCCAACCTCTTTCCTGACTCAGGCACCATCTATCCAACTGCCTGCTAGGCATCTAGCTTTGGCTTTATAGTGGACACCTGAAACTTAACATATCCAAAATAGAACCCTTATTTCCCCTGCTCCCTACCAATGCAACTAATTGTCCCCCAAGTAAATGACACCAGAATTTACCCAATTCTCAGGCCAAAATTTTTGGAATTATCCCAACTCCTCATTTACTCACATCTTATATCCAAGTCATTGGCAAATCCTGTCTGGACCCACACCCTAGAATACAGGCTCTATACCACAGTTCTATCCATTACTATATAGCCCCAGTGCCCAGAAGAGTATCTGGAATATAGTAGGTGATTAATAAATGGGTGAATCACCTAATAATGAGCTCAAATAAGAGAAAGGGAGAATAAGAAATAGAATAAATGAACAATTAATGATTTTTTTAAAAATGACCCACTCCTCAAAAGGTAAATGGTTTTCCCAACTCCCCAAGGAGTTCACCACTTCCTCCCCCAGTGGTCTTCAGCTTCTATGTTTATATTGGGTTGGCCAAAAAGTTCGTTTGGATTTTTCTATAACATCTTACAGCAAAACCCAAATGAACTTTTTGGCCAACTCAATATATCATAGTGGTTGTCAACCAGGGGCAATTTGTTTCTGGGGGGACATTTGGTGATGTCTGTAAACATTTTTAGTTGTCACAACTGGGGGCGGTGTCCAATGGACAACTTGTAGCTACAGGCCAGGGATGCAGCTAAACATCCTACAGTGCATAGAACAGTCCCCTACAAAAAAGAATTATCTAGCTTAAAATGTCAATACTGCCAAGGTTGAGAAACTCTGATATATGATTTGGTACCCTCTCAGTTAATATACTCTTCCTGGAAAGGATAGGGATATTGTGTTATTTATCTCAGTTACATATCTTTGGGGCCCTAGTTCCTAGACCTAAAAAGTAACTAAGTCTGAACTATCTATTCTTCCAAAGTGATAGAACACTGAAAAGTAGATTATACATCATACCAGTTGTCTCCTTCCTCCAGATTTTTATTAAAGAGAAAGAGGAAAGAGAACTAACATTTATTGACTAGCTAGCTATTATGTGCCAGACATGTAACAGACACTACTCTCATATAATCCACTCAAAAATCTTTAAGTATTGGTGAGAAATCTGAGGTTTAAGAGGTAGTTTAATTTCCCCAAGGTGAAAGAGCAGAGCCAGGATACAAACCTAGGTCAGAGTCTAAAGCTAAAGATCTATTCCTTAGTTACAGCAAAAGAACAGACAGATCAATGGAGCATTCCTAAATATTGGATAAAGATGACAATTCAGAGACCTTCAAAATGGTGGAGGAGTAAGATGTGGAGATCACCATCCTCCCCACAAATACATCAGAAATACATCTACATGTGGAACAACTCCTACAGAACACCTACTGAACGCTGGCAGAAGATCTCAGACTTCCCAAAAGATATATATATTTTTTTCCTTTCTCTCTTTTTGTGAGTGTGTATGTGTATGCTTCTTTGTGTGATTTTGTCTGTATAGCTTTGCTTTTACCATTTGTCTTAGGGTTCTGTCTGTCTGGTTTTTTTGCTTTGTTTTTTATTTTTTAGTATAGTTTTTAGTGCTTGTTATCATTGGTGGATTTGTTTTTTGGTTTGCTTGCTCTATTCTTTCTTTCTTTTTTCCCCCTTTTTTATTACTTTTTATTATTTTTAATAATTTTTTATTTTAATAACTTTATTTTATTTTTTCTTTCTTTTTTTCCTTCCTTTTCTTCTAAGCCATGTGGCTGACAGGGTTTTGGTGCTCCGGCCGGGTGTCAGGCCTGTACCTCTGAGGTGGGAGAGCCGAGTTCAGGACATTGGTCAACCAGATACCTCCCAGCTCCACATAATATCAAATGGCGAAAGCTCTCCCAGAGACCTCCATCTCAACGCTAAGACCCAGCTCCACTCAACGAACAGCAAGCTACAGTGCTGGACACCCTATGCCAAACAACTAGCAAGACAGGAACACAACTCCACCCATTAGCAGAGAGGCTGCCTATAATCAGAATAAGGCCACAGGCACCCTAAAACACACCACTGGATACGGTCTTGCCCACCAGAAAGACAAGATCTAGCCTCTTCCACCAGAACACAGGCACCAGTCCCCTCCACCAGGAAGCCTACACAATCCACTGAACCAACCTTAGCCACTGGGGGGCAGACACCAAAATCAACGGGAACTACGAACATGCAGCCTGTGAAAAGGAGACCCCAAACACAGTAAGTTAAGCAAAATGAGAAGACAGAGGAATGCACAGCAGATGAAGGAGCAAGGTAAAAATCCACCAGACCAAACAAATGAAAAGGAAATAGGCAGTCTACCTGAAAAAGAATTCAGAGTAATGATAGTAAAGATGATCCAAAATCTTGGAAATAGAATGGAGAAAATACAAGAAATGTTTAACAAGGACCTAGAAGAACTACAGAGCAAACAAACAATGATGAACAACACAATAAATGAAATAAAAAATTCTCTATAAGGGGGCTTCCCTGGTGGCGCAGTGGTTAAGAATCTGCCTGCCAATGCAGGGGACATCGGTTCGAGCCCTGGTCCGGAGAAGATCCCACATGCCATGGAGCTACCAAGTCCATGTGCCACAACTACTGAGTCTGTGCTCTATAGCTCACGAATCACAACTACTGAAGCCTGCAAGCCACAACTACTGAAGCCCACACACCTAGAGCCCGTGCTCTGCAACAAGAGAAGCCACCACAATGAGAAGCCAGTGCACCACAATGAAGAGTAGCCCCCACTTGACACAACTAGAGAAAGCCGCGAGCAGCAACAAAGAGCCAACACAGTCAAAAAATAAAAATAAGTAAAATAAATAAATTAAAAAAAAATTCTCTAGAAGGAATCAACAGCAGAATAACTGAAGCAGAAGAATGGATAAGTGACCTGGAAGATAAAATAGTGGAAAAAACTACTGCAGAGCAAAATAAAGAAAAATGAAAAGAATTGAGGACAGTCTGGGACAACATTAAACGCACCAACATTCGAATTACAGGGGTCTCAGAAGAAGAAGAGAAAAAGAAAGGGACTGAGAAAATATTTGAAGAGATTATAGTTGAAAACTTCCCTAATATGGGAAAGGAAATAGTCAATCAGGTCCAGGAAGTACAGAGTCCCATACAGGATAAATCCAAGGAGAAACATGCCAAGACACATATTAACTAAACTATCAAAAAATTAAATACAAAGAAAAAATATTAAAAGGAGCAAGGGAAAAACAACAAATAACATACAAGGGAATACCCATAAGGTGAACAGCTGATCTTTCAGCAGAAACTCTGCAAGCCAGAAGGGAGTGGCAGGACATATTTAAAGTGATGAAAGGGAAAGACCTACAACCAAGATTACTCTACCCAGCAAGGATCTCATTCAGATTCGACAGAGAAATTAAAACCTTTAGAGACAAGCAAAGGCTAAGAGAATTCAGCACCACCAAACCAGCTCTACAACAAATGCTAAAGGAACTTCTCTAGGCAGGAAACACAAGAGAAGGAAAAGACCTACAATAACAAACCCAAAACAATTAAGAAAATAGTAATAGGAACATACATATTGATATCTACCTTAAATGTAAATGGATTAAATGCTCCAACCAAAAGACAGACTGGCTGAATAGATACAAAAACAAGACCTGTATACATGCTGTCTACAAGAGATCCACTTCAGACCTAGGGACACATACAGCCTGAAAGTGAGGGGATGGAAAAAGATATCCCATGCAAATGGAAATCAGAAGAAAGCTGGAGTAGCAATTCTCATATCAGACAAAATGACGTTAAAGACTATTACAAGAGACAAAGAAGGACACTACATAATGATGAAGGGATCAATCCAAGAAGAAGATATAACAATTGTAAATATCTATGCACCCAACATAGGAGCACCTCAATACATAAGGCAAATGCTAACAGCCATAAAAGGGGAAATTGACAGTAACACAATCATAGTATGGGACTTTAACATCCCACTTTCACCAATGGACAGATCATCCAAAATGAAAATAAATAAGGAAACACAAGCTTTAAATGATACATTAAACAAGATGGACTTAATTGATATTTATAGGACATTCTATCCAAAAACAACAGAATACACATTTTTCTCAAGTGCTCATGGAACGTTCTCCAGGATAGATCATATCTTGGGTCACAAATCAAGCCTTGGTAAATTTAAGAAAATAGAAATCATATCAAGTATCTTTTCTGACTCCAACGCTATGAGACTAGATATCAATTACAGGAAAAAAATCTGTAAAAAATACAAACACATGGAGGCTAAACAATACACTACTTAATAACCAAGAGATCACTGAAGAAATCAAAGAGAAAATCAATAAATACCTAGAGACAAATGACAATGAAAACATGACAACCCAAAACCTATGGGATGCAGCAAAAGCAGTTCTTAAGATGGAATTTTATAGCAATACAATCCTGCCTCAAGAAACAAGAAACATCTCAAATAAACAGCCTAAACTTACACCTAAAGCAATTAGAGAAAGAAGAATAAAAAACCTCCAAAGTTAGCAGAAGGAAAGAATCATAAAGATCAGATCAGAAACAAATGAAAAAGAAATGAAGGAAACAATAGCAAAGATCAATAAAACTAAAAGCTGGTTCTTTGAGAAGATAAACAAAATTCATAAACCATTAGCCAGACTCATCAAGAAAAAAAGGGGGAAGACTCAAATCAATACAATTAGAAATGAAAAAAGGAGAAGAGAAGTAACAACTGACACTGCAGAAGTACAAAGGATCATGAGAGACTACTACAAGCAACTATGCCAATAAAATGGACAACCTGGAAGAAATGGACAAATTCTTAGAAAAGCACAACCTTCTGAGACTGAACCAGGAAGAAAGAGAAAATATAAACAGACCAATCACAAGCACTGAAATTGAGACTGTGATTAAAAATTTTCCTACAGGGCTTCCTTGGTGGCGCAGTGGTTGAGAGTCCACCTGCCGATGCAGGGAACATGGGTTCGTGCCCCGGTCCGGGAAGATCCCACATGCCGCGGAGCGGCTGGGCCCGTGAGCCATGGCCGCTGAGCCTGCGCGTCCGGAGCCTGTGCTGCGCAACAGGAGAGGCCACAACAGTGAGAGGCCCGCGTACAGCAAAAAAAAAAAAAAAGGAATTAAAAAGTAGCTTATAAAACAACATGTACTGTAAAAACCTGTTGTGGTAAACTATTTAAAGAAAAAAGACTGGATCAAGTAAAATAATGATATGTAAAGCTTACCATGTGCTGGCACATAGCAGGTGATCAATAAATGTCAGCTATTACTACTATGATTATTATTTTTTAACTTTTTAAAATCGAGATACATTAATATACAATATTATATAAGTTACAGGTATACAAAATAGTGATTCACTATTTTTTAAAGGTTATATTCCATTTATAGTTATTATAAAATATTGGCTATATTACCTGTGTTGTACAATATATCCTTGTACCTTGTTTATTTTATACATAACAGTTTGTACCTCTTAATCCCCTACCCCTATTTTGCCCCTCCTTATTTCCCCCCACACACTGGTAACCACTACTTTATTCTCTATATCTGTGAGTCTGTTTTTGTTACGCTCACTAGTTTGTTTTATTTGTCAGATTCCACATATAAGTGACATCATACAGTGTTTGTCTTTCTCTGACTTATTTCACTTAGCATAATGCCTTCCAAGTCCACCTATGTTGCTGCAAATGGCAAGATTACTATGATTATTATTAAGTGTTACATAACAAAAGCTTACAACAGTTATCTTTAGATTATAGAAATGAGTGATTTTCACTTTTACATTTCCTAAATTTTCATCACTAAATATATATTTGTTTTGCAATAAGGATAAAAACAGCTATTTTTGAAAATGTACCAAACACTAAGAAGCAGTAGGCTTTAATACAATCAGTTTATTCACCTATTTCTCATTTCTGCTTCTAAAAAGCTTATGGTAGTAGAAAGGGCTTTATCACAAAGACCTTTGAAAATTATCCCTCAATATGCTGTACTTGGAATTTTGAGAAAATGCCCCTTCCGTTAGGCAAAGGGACAGAAATATGAGCAGTGGCAAATTACTCAAACATCAACTACTATCATCATTATCCAAAAGCTGGTAAGTAGCTCTGGTAAAACATATATAAGGAAATTTCATACAATTCCTTTATTTGAGATTACCAGTGAGTGGATTTGTATATTTATTCTAAGTGGACCCAAGTACCAGTTTTGCCAAACCTATCACGCTTTATCAGCTGTGTCATCTTATAATGCAAAGTAAATGAAAAACACATTAATTATGAATATGTTTATAGCACTAGACAAGCATGAAAAATTAACATGTTATTATATTTTCTCCTCATTTTATCAGAATACTTACACTCTTTGTATGAATTCTGGAAAAAGTAGTGTATGGTGCCAAAAACTTCGAAGATGCATTTTCCTTTGGACATGAAATATGAATGCTTTTCTAAACAGAGAAGGAAAAATGAAATCCCTCAGTAAAGCTACTCCAATGGAATTAAAGCTTCTTAAAGAAAACATTAGGACGAAAGAACACTCTTACCTTTTAAGTGTATCCTAATCCTCCTGCCCCAACCCAAGACACTATCACTCCCCTACAGATCAGCAGTCCTTTTACTGCAGAGGGCTACAATGTAATTTGGTACTGTTGAGCCATTATGCTTTTATGTTGAAGAAAACTGTTCCATAGAAGACAAACCAACAATAAGATACAAATGACAAACACGAGAACATTAATTTTCATAAGAAAATCTAATACCAGTACTCTCAGTCAGCAGTGTGGCAAGGAACAGTACCAAGAGTTGTGAAAAAACAGCACCAGCTCCCGGGCCTAGGGCTGAAAAGACTAGTCTAAAAGTAAACTTGCTGCCTATAAAAGAACTTTCAGAAAAAATGTTAGACTACTGACATGTATAGTTACCAGAGTAAGAAAGTAGGTAAAGTAAATTACGGTACACTCACACAATGTGTAGGCCCTGGTCAGGCTTGTGGTGCTCATTCCCAACTAGGACTTAAACTGACTATACATGTTCATAGACTGGTCATCACCAAATAGCTGTCTTATGATTTCCCACATGTTTTGACTAGTCATTATCACATATATTTCAGCTACTATAGCAAAATAACACTAGTGACGTAGTAGTAAATTACACCTAGAACCAGATGTTAGATTCAAGTGACATGACTTGCTGAAGGCAGACTGCAACCATTTAGGGTAAGTATGTTGGTGTTTCAAGGCAGAGGTATAAAAGGCTTGGTAAACATCGCCTCAAGGATTCTTGCAGTACAACAATCCCTTACTCTAATTTGCAGAATACTAACACCATCCCCTAAGTGTATATCTCCTACACAGAGCTGAGGAGCTGCTCTCACCAGATGGCCCCTAACCTGTTATCTCTTCTGCAGTAGTACTTGAAAGTTTCTGGAAATTCTTCTGGACAATGAAAATGCCTTCAATAATCAAGATTTTCTGAACCTCTTTATGAGGCTAATCTATGTACAACAAGCACAGTCCTCATAGTTCATTAGAAAGAACAGTTTCAAAGTTATTCTCATCACTGAAAATCAATATATTCTTATTACAGGTCTTCTCCTTTAAAAAGAGAATTAGATTATCTACACAAACAGTACTTTCTTAGCCAGTGTATCTATGCCTGGCTGCCTGCAGGCCTTTCATTAAATGAGTTTTTGTTTCTAACCACATGACAAAGCCCATACAGCTGCAAGAGAGCTGACCCGGATTTGGAATTGTCTCCTGTACCCGAAACTAAAGTGTCAGCTAAACTTTCCTGGCTAAATATTCATACCAAGCAAGGATATGAGGAGCTCTGAAAGCTTAGTGTTCGAGTCTCTGTAAGAACTGTGTTTGCTCTCAGAAGACTATTTCTTTGGGGCTAATTATGTAAACGATTTCAAGACTCAGTGGTTTTCTCCTGCTTATCGATCCTGCAAATCACCCTTTAACCGTAAACAGACTATGAAGGAAGATAAAAGTTGTTACCTTCCAGCAGTAGAGAATCATGCTGTTAATGAAAAGATATTAAAGAAAAGCTGCAGGAGATATCAAAACAGACAAAATTCAGTGTGAGGGGGAAGTGTGAATATTTCACATTAAGATAAAATTAAAAGTCAAACTTTTTATCTTTCCAAGTTAGGTTTTTAAGCATAATGACAGATCTGTATAATAGAACACTGTAGCAACATCAAACAGCAAAGTGACTCATGGCAGTTAGGAAACAAATGAACGTTCAACCATAAGCATTTACTGTCTGACTTAGCAAGTACACTGCAGAAATTAGTAATGATATTGGAAAAGGTAAGGTTTGTATCACAGCCTGAGTACAAAGGGAAGAAAGGAAGTCAGTGCCCAGGCTGTGGATGGATACTGGCAAACACCTGGAAAAAATGTAGGCTTGCAAGGTGGTGTCATACTTGAAGTTAATAGAACTGGGTTTTAATTCTGACATAGTCTAACTAGCTTTGATTATTAGGGGTTAATTAACCTCTCTGAATCTGTTTGCTTATCTGCAAAATGTAAATTTAAAATGCCAATCCCACAGGATTGTTATGATTAACAATAACTCACTTTTAATATCTTAGTTTCTTTCATATGCAATTTCACTCCCCACTAATCAGCCTATGAGGTAGAATACTGTCTCTGTTTTATAGATGAGGAAACTGAGGCTCAGGTAACTAAGTTATTTGTCCAAAACCATATTGCTAGTAAGTGTCACAGTAACTAAGACTTGGACTCAGATCTTCTGGTACTTTCTACAATACTGTTCATGAAAAACAAATATAAAATATATAATAACATGTAGCTTATTATTTTGCACAGAGGGTAATGAATGAACATCTGCTAAAGATCTTATGTAAAAAACAAAGTATTCTCTACTCTTGTCAGTACACCTGAAATATTTTACAACTAAAAAAGCTTAATTATACACACACCAAAAAAGGCCGTTTCACCCTTTGGGAATCATCTCACCAGAGCACACTGACTGCTGCCATCAGAAAGAGGAAGGAGGGCTTCCCTGGTGGCGCAGTGGTTAAGAATCCGCCTGCCAGTGCAGGGGACAAGGGTGCAAGCCCTGGTCCAGGAAGATCCCACATGCCACGGAGCAACTAAGCCCATGTGCCACAACTACTGAGCCTGCGTTCTAGAGCCCACGAGCCACAACTACTGAAGCCTGCATGCCTAGAGCCCTGTGCTCCGCAACAAGAGAGGCCACCACTATGAGAAGCCTGCGCACTGCAACAGAGAGTAGCCCCCGCTCCCTGCAACTAGAGAAAGCCTGCGCGCAGCAACGAAGACCCAACGCAGCCAAAAATAAATAAAAATAAAATAAATAATTAATTTTTTAAAAAAAAGAAAGAGGAAGGAAAGTCAGATCATGAGTTCTGCAACTTACATGGCCACCTACTCACTTCAAAGACCAATGAGAAAAACAATTAAGTACTACTAATACAGGTCTTCACCAAGGTGTGCCCAGACACATTATAAAACTACGCTGTACAATATGGTGGGTACTAGCCACATAAAGCTACTGAGCACTTAAAATGTGGCTAATGCAAATGAGTAAATGAATTTTTAATTTTATTTAAAGTTTAGTTTAAAAACATACTTGATTCAGTTACTGGAAAACTTTTTAAGTACATTTGGAACTACTTAGATATGTGAATCTGTTTTCAACTGTGAATTTTTTAAAACCTAAATACATATCAAGTATTTCCAATAAAAATTTACAGTCTGGGAGTTCCCTCGTGGCACAGTGGTTAAGAATCCGCCTGCCAATGCAGGGGACATGGGTTCAAGCCCTGGTCTGGGAAGATCCAACATGCTGCGGAACAACTCAGCCCATGCACCACAACTACTGGGCCTGCGCTCTAGAGCCCACGAGCCACACCTACTGAGCCCGCGTGCCACAACTACTGAAGCCCGCGCACCTAGAGCCCGTGCTCTGCAACAAGAGAAGCCACCGCAATGAGAAACCCACAACGAAGAGTAGCCCCTGCTCGCCGCAACCAGAGAAAGCCTGTGCATGGCAACGAAGACCCAACACAGCCAAAAATAAATAAATAAATTTTATATTAAAAAAAATTAGAGTCTGAATTGAGATGTGCTCTAAGTGTAAAATATACAGAGGATCTCAAAGACTTAATAAAAAAAAACTATCTCTAATAATTTTTTATATTAATTACAGGTTAAAATAATACTTTAGATATACTGGGTTAAATAAAATACATTATTAAAATTAATTTCACCTGTTTCTTTTTACCTTTTTTAGGTGGCTACTAGAAAATTTTAAATTACACATGTGGATACACACTACTATATATAAAATAGATAAACAAGGACCTACTGTATAGCACACGGAACTATATTCAATATCTTGTAATAACTTATAATGGAAAGGTATATGAAAAAGAAAATAAATATGTACATACATAACTGAATCACTTTGCTGTACACCTGAAACACTGTAAATCAACTATACTTCAATTAAAAAAAATTACATATGTGGCTCACATTCATCTATTGGACAGCACTGGTATAAGGGAAGTAAGAGGAAGTTTGCATCTAAAAGCATATGTATATATAAAAGAAAAAGAAAACTCTTGACATTCAAAGGCAGTAAAAGCTATGATTATTATACAAATGAAATGGAGACGACACTGATACGTACTTTATAAATCTTTAAAGTACGTATATAGGTACTACCATAGTTTTGGACACAGTGCTACCTAGAAGACATAAAAACCTACCTTGTTTATTTCGTTCACAATAAATCCTTCCGAAGCGGTAACCTCTGGGATGCCATCAAGGCCAATTCCTTGACAAGTCAGGCTGCCATACAAAGTTGGTTTCCCTATATAGCACAAAAAAGCATGTCTCAAAAAAATAAGAAGAATTAAACATTTTTCTCCTTGAAGACCCAATTCAGGCATCTGTATAAATGCGACGAAATTGGCTCATGAAAGAAAAGCTGGCACTTGTGTTAAAAGTGAGGTGAAGTAGAAAGAGCACTAGTCTAGGCAAACCTAATTTGGAAGAAATATATTCAAGGGCTAAAAGCCAGGAACAAAGATTTTGAGATACAATATAGTATTTGTAGAGAAAACTACTAGAGTAATCTCAACCTCAGTTTTACTGGCTGTGAAATGGAATTCTACCAGGACGAAAGGTGAAGATGAACATGAACATATCCATTTATCCACAGTATATACACATAATACAGAGTAAAGAGTTAAGCTTCAATAACTGGAAAATTTGCTTAAGTAGACACTGCTTTTGCAGTGATATGGGCTAAATAAGATATTATCCTACACATAAACATATGTAGATGGTAGAATGGAGTTAAAAACATTCTATTCTTCTTCTGCACTTTATACATACACTTCTGCAACAGCCCATAACACGCTGTTTACACTTCTGGCCTCCCCACCAGACTGTGAAGTCCTTGAGCTCAGAAACTAGCAAGGTGCTACAAATTATTCAGTTAAGTAACTTGCACCAAACTGAAATTCTAGGAGTAAGAGGGAAGTAAAAACCATCATGGATTCATGCAGAGTGGGAGAGCTTCTTAGAGAGGGTGGGACTTAAGCAGGATCTTGAAAAAAGATAGGACTAGGCCAAAGATAAGGGAAAGGAAACCCCAAGTCAGGGAGGGGTGTGTCAAGAATAAGAAAAAGTCACAAAGAACAAGGGGGAAGGAGGCATCAATTAATATACCGGTTTGGTAGTTGAAAGATACTAATGGAGTAACTCACAATCTAGGGTAGAAGTATGGACTAGAGAAGATCTAGTGAAGTAGGTTTTGCAGAGAAATGGCATGAAATTCTAGTTCAGAAAGATGCCACAAAAATAGGATTGAGTGAACTCTGCTTTTTGTCACATTTCATGATTCCCTCCTGACTTCACCAACCATCCTATGAAGTTTAGCCCTTTTGGTGCATTATTTCAACCAATCCCCTGTCATCACCCTCAATGACCTCTCTACATTTGTAAAGTCTCTGAAATGATCTCAGTCTCAGTATTTTGTCTATATAACAAAAGTGTGAATGATCCAACTACTCACCTTCTACATTTCTACATGTAGGCTGCTGAGTGCAGATACAGAAAAGGACACAACTGTGCAGACTGGCACCACTACAATTTACCAGTTCCAAACTCTGCACAGTTTTGTAGTCCTTTTGCCCCTTTTGTTCCCCAGAGCAGCCAATTCTTATAACACCTAGCCTGCCATCAAAACCTTCTTCCTTCATAACAGCCAAAAATTGGAAACAATTCAA
Source organism: Orcinus orca (assembly GCF_937001465.1). NCBI lineage: Eukaryota > Metazoa > Chordata > Mammalia > Artiodactyla > Delphinidae > Orcinus > Orcinus orca. Next base: position 51,542,059 of record NC_064566.1, on the reverse strand, counting down.
ATGTCCATCAACTGATGAATGGACAAAAAATGTGATATATCTTTACAACAGAACATTACTTGGCCGCAAAAACAAATGAATGCTACAAAATGGATGAACCTTGAAAATGTTATGTTAAATGAAAGACATAAAAGGCCACATATTATGATTCTATTTATATGAAGTGTCCAGAACAGGCAAATCCATAGAGACAGAAAGTCAATTAGTGGTTGCTAGGAGCTAGGAGGAGGGCAAAATGTGGAGTGACTGCTAAAGAGCACAGGGTTTCTTTTGGGGGTGATGAAAACATATGGAATTAATGGTGAAGACATACAACTCTATGAATATACTAAAATCCATGGCATCGTACACTTTAAAAAGACAAACCTTATCATATGTGAATTATATTTCAATACAGCTATTATCTAAAAAAAATTAGAATGCTAATAGTACCTACCTGATACGGTTGTGAGGAACAGAAATAATGCATGTAAAGCATCTAGAACATAGATAGCGCATATTTTATTTCGAAGAAAAAGCTGACCCTACCTCCAACATCACAAAGAAAACTGAGGCTATAAGATACTCTCACATTTCCATTTTCATGTATTTGCATTTATCTACATCTACACTTACCCTCACCTTCTTTCAACTTAGGCTTTTAGACTTAATTCAATCTCCTTCTCTCTCCTCTAAGACAATGGTTTTTCCATTAGTCCTTCTCTTCTCTACCTACAACCTATATTTTAATTGTTCTCCAATTAGTTCCCATCTTTAAAAATAAAACAAAAACCCTTGATTTGTAAACCTTCTAGCTACCTTGTCTTCTTCGATGCAGCATCAATTTCCTCAAAAGAAAATTCTGTTTAAAACTCTAGTTCTCATAGAAATAAAGTATCTTATTATAAAAAGATATCAAAGGCCTCTGAAATGACAAATAATCAGTAAAACAAAGGAAAGTTTATAAACCTTGGGAATGATAAATGGCAGGGTGAGGTGACCAGGTGTTTTACTCTGATGCCTAGAATGGTGGTAACTTAAGAACTGTGACAATCAGGGAGAACCTGTTTGACAACAGAAGTGCTCAGCTTCAGGTTTTGGATTTGATAAACTCAAGATGACAGTGAGAGCTTTAAGCAGAAATGCATAGCAGACAACTACTCAATGTCTGCTTGAAACTGAAGAGAGGTCAGAACTAGAGCTATAGATCTAGGAATCATAATCAGGAAGGTCACAACTGAAGCTATAGAACTGCTTAGAATACAATAATATATGGCTAAGAGACTGATTAAGAAGCATCAGCAATGTCTCCATGAATAAGTCTGTGGCTTCCAAATGGAAAACCAATCTGAAGGTCTTCCCCTAGAATGGAGTTGCAGAATCATTACAGCAGAGTGGTCAAGAACGTTTGAAGACTCTTAGCACTATGCAAGAACTTTGGGCTAGGAGAAAGGAAGCTCTCTCCTAGGGGTAGTAAATCCTCTTTCTCTAAAGAGAAGGCGTATAGATTTAAGGACATTACCTGGGGGGTGACAGCTCAGCCAGGCCTCCCCTTCGTCCTTCCTATGAAGAGAGACAAAAACCTAATTAGGCTCACTCAATGTCAAAAAAGGATGGTACTGATGCAAGGGAGAAAGATCATATAATTTCTAGTTTGGCCACAGCACTTAGACATGATCTAGTCTAACATCTCATCCAGGCACAGACAAATTTTGTTTATTTGTTGAAGAAATATTTGTGGATTAAATGTTTAATGAATAGATCTGCTGGTTAAATGAAGCTCAAGTATTTCATCAAACATTTCATGAAGGGGCTTCCCTGGTAGCACAGTGGTTGAGAGTCCGCCTACCGATGCAGGGGACATGGGTTCATGCCCCGGTCTGGGAAGATCCCACATGCCGCGGAGAGGCTGGGCCGGGCCCGTGAGCCATGGCCGCTGAGCCTGCGCGTCGGGAACCTGTTTTCCGCAACAGGAGAGGCCACAACAGTGAGAGGCCTGCGTACCGCAAAAAAAAAAAAAAAAAAAAAAAAAAAAAAAAAAAAAAAACACATTTCATGAAATACTTATTAGTTGCACAATCTTGGTCAAAGTTACTTCTTGATTCTGGTCTTGCATTCTCTCAAAGGCACTTGGTGTGGCCCTCAATAAATGTCACTGGTCTTCCTTTTACACATTGTGTTGTAGTAAGCAATGTGTATTTTATTTCAGCCCACTTAGAAAAGTGTAAGTTTCTTAAATGCAGGAGACTATGTTTTATTCATCGTCACCATTGTTTCAATTTTAAAAACGTATTAGTATAATAGTTGCCATTCATGGCACTGCTGTACTCATTCTAGTGCCTAGCATAATAACTTGCACAGTATATGATTAATATATGTTAAATAAATGAATAGTTTGCTGTGCATTCCAATTAAGCTGTTTCCTTTTGGAGGGCAGGAACCACCCCTTAACTTTAGAGTACACATTTGAACTCCGCCGAGCATCTATCTAGGTCAGAGACTGGACATGGTAGGCGTTACACTGTTTCCTGAAAAGAACTGTACAATATGACTAATATACCACTAGGGGTCGAGGAGCATACAAAGACTCCATCACACAGTCAAAGACAATGTGGTGGTGGAGAGTACTGGGACTTTTGCAAATAACTGAGGACCAATAAATATTTGCTAAATGACCATGACTACTTGGCCAAAAGTCTTCCTGCCCCCAGTTTTTCTGTCTTTCTCCAACTCATTGATCCTATTCTGTCTCTGAAATCACACGGCGCATATGTGTTTCCTCGGCCTCAGCCCAGCTCTTGCGAGAACGAAAAACAATGACCATGTGGGTTTCAGACTTCATTTTCTAGACCCAGGGTTCCCTCAACAATTGATGAGGTAACCCCTACGGATATCTTGGATCGGGCATGGCTCTCCTTAACGTAAAGACAACATCCGCTACCCGCCTCTTCCGTCCCCGTTCTGGACCTAGATTCACCTGAGAGCCTGGGCCCAGTCGCTCTGAATCCTCAAAGGAACCGCCATCTTGATCCCGCCTCCACCAGCCCGCGTCTTCTGCTCTTTCACGGAAGTGGGTCCGCGCTTAGGCGCTGCGTCGAGAACGAAGGGCGGGATCTACACCGAGAGGCCACCAATGAAAATGCGCGGTGGATCCTCTTCCCCTCCCCGCTCCTTTGTGCGCCCGCGCTTCCAACAGGAGGCTGGTTCCTGACAGCAGTGTCGGAAGAGTTCCAAGTGCCTGCAAAACCGACGCAGCTGTACAGGAGCGCGCGTTCGGGTCCTCTTGTCCGCGTGTTCGGTGAGCACTGTGTGCCGCGATCTTGCGCCGTGAAGCCTAGCTGGCACAACTCGGGGTGTGCCAAGCGGCCGCGCACGCGCATGCGTCCTCTTCTGAAGGTGGGAGAGGAGCCAGAGGAGCCATAGGTGACTTAGCCACCTGGGTTTCTCTGCTTTCCCGTCCTTTCCGTGCCTTCCTCTGCCCGGCCGGTTTCCGCGAACCAGCTACCGACCATTTATCCTGTCTTGATCTCTGAGCGAGGGTCTTCCTTTTTTTAATTCTAGGGAAGACTGAAGCTAGGTTGTAGTGGGGAAAGAATACGGCAGCATTTACTTGAGTCCTGTTGTAGCCCATGCACTCACTTGTGACTTATTAGGATATTAATCCTTACAGTAATTCTAAGAGTTAAATATTACCTTAAGAAGGAAACTAAAAAAGATTGCACGCTAAGGTGTGTGCATAGTAAAGTGAGTAAAGTATTTGAACCCAGATTTCTTGGCTTAGGATCCAAGGCACTGTTCTTTCCACCGCACTGTTCCAAGAGGTTTGCCCTTGTCTTTATTTATTTATTTATTAGATTTTTTTTTTGATGTGGACCATTTTTAAAGTCTTTATTGAATTTGTTACAGTATTGTTTCTGTTTTCTGTTTTAGTTTTTTGGCCACTAGGCATGTGGGATCTTAGCTCCCGGACCAGGGATCGAACCCACACCCCCTGCATTGGTAGGCAAAGTCTTAACCACTGGACCACCAAGGAAGTCCCTCCCCTTGTCTTTAAAGAGCTCACAGTGTATTTAGGAAGAGAAAAACATAGGAGCTATTACTTATCCAACTCTTTGGACGTGCCAGGCTCCTTACATGCATTATCTTATTTAGTCTTCAACAATCCTGTGAGGTAGATTTGATCTCTATTTTTCAAGAGAGATTATGAAGTGCTTTGCTCAAAGTCACCCAGTGAGTCAGTGACAAAGTTAAGTTTCCAATCCAAGTCTATTTTCAAAGCCCAGTTTCCCCCTCCTCCCTTAGGTTATACTGCCTCTAAAGCAAATGAGTTTTGTGTAGGTCTATAGAGTTCTTAAATCCTTCTTGTGACTTCCCCATTACCCTCTGGATGCCTTAATATGAGGCCTTCCTATGATCAGATACTTTCTCAACTCATCAATTTCATTAATTTTCCTGTTCTCATACTCTGTTCTCCAGTCATGTAGAACTTTCAGTTCCTCTCATGTCAAATTCTGTCTCAAACCCCCACCTTGCTGTTCCATTGATCAGGAATATTCTTTACATCTCTGGCTTACTCCTTTTCATCCTTTAAGCCTCAGTTTAGAAATCACTTTCTCCAAGAAGCCTTACCTGTCTGTTCCTGCCCTTGTCTGGATTAGGTATTCCTCCACTGTGTTCCCAATCTTAGCTGTCTGTACACACTGTACACAAGTAAACAGCCTATTTACTTATCTAAATTGTAAACTCTGTGAAGGCAGAAAATGTGTCTGTCTAGGTCACCCCTGTATCTTCAAATCTAGCATAGTGCTTGGTACATGATAGGTACTCAGTGATCATTTGTTGAATCAATCAGAGACCCAGGAAAAGCATTAAGTAGTTTTAGCTCATTTACAGTCTGTCATGGTAAAATTTGTACAAAGGCTGAGGTCATTTATCTTCAAACCTTTCTTAAGTTCCTTCTGTATGCTACCTTGTGCTGGGTGTTCTGAAGCAGATGATTGTAGGAAGGCAGTCTGGGCAGATACACCTCATGTTAAATACTCTCACACCTCACAGACTCATTTCTTGCCCTGGACCCTGTATGCTCTATGTTACAGCCACACAACTCTCTCCATTCTCTCATATGTCAAACTCTACACATATCTGGATACTCTCCCAAGTGGTAAACTTTGTTCTTCTCCAGCCATAGAATAAGGCTAATTGGAGAAAAGAACATAGCTTCTCCAGAAAGGAAACATTTCACTTAATTCAGATTCCATTTGTAGAATCCATTCGAGCTTATTAGTGCTGTGCTAAGCATTCTCATATACTTTATCTCATTCTGTTCAGTTCAGACCATTTTGCAGGCCTGTTCTCTGCCAGGCCTAGTGCTAGGGGTACCAAGGTGAATCAGGCCCAGTATCTGTCCTCAAATAGCTTACAACCTTCAAGGGGAGACATATGCTTCAATAGGCTATAACAGTGAAGTGGTCAATGTTATTTATAACAGAGGAACAGTGTCATATATAATCATGTCTCTACTCTAACCTTCCCTCCGTTGATGTTCTAGAGACTCCTAAAGATGTCAGCTCAAGGCCATACCTGGTCCCGACAGGTGAAGAAAGAAGATGAAGAAGAGGACCCACTGGACCAGCTGATCTCCCGCTCTGGCTGTGCTGCTTCCCACTATGCAGTGCAGGAGTGCATGGCCCAGCACCAGGACTGGCGACAGTGCCAGCCACAGGTGCAGGCCTTTAGGGACTGCATGAGTGAACAGCAGGCAAGGCGACGGGAGGAGCTGCAGAGGAAGAAAGAGCAAAGCAGTGCCCACCGCTGAGAGCCCACACCACCTGTCCCCAGAGGATGGCCCTGCAGAAACCAGCACCCAGAGAGATCATGGGAGAAAGAAATCCTTCCACAGTGGAAGTGTGGGCCGAGAAGTGTAAGACTTGGGGATAGTATTTGGGCCTGGGGTTGAGAGCCAGGCAGCCATGGGTTTGGACATGACTGCCATAAAGAGCAGTCATATTGTCATGTTGAGATCCCACACATCCTCACCCATCTTATGTCACCGATATTAAATATTGACCAGTATTTGCCATGTAAAACAAAGAAATGGGTTAAGGGATGCTCTCCTACGCTACATCTTGGGTCAGTGCGCCAAGTACTGCGCTGATTACATGGACATTTAATTTTAAAGTAAATTTACAATCTAAAGGTAAATTGGTTACCTAGTCAGTTCTTCATTTATTCAGGCATTGGTTCAAAAATATCAAGTTTTTCTGAGACCTTCTCATATGCCAGGCACTGTGTAGGAAATTGATATGATGAAAATATGATCTCTGCCTTTATGTTGCTTTAGTCTGGTTTAAGAGAGAAACAAAACAACACTAGAGCAACTAATTAATTCCTGACAATGATGTAAATGACTTTCTCTTTCATCAGTTGTTCTGGATGTTTCAGTCAGTCTAATGGAAGGAAGAAGGCAAATGGGAAAACAAATACTGAGTGCCTCTCATATGCCAGACTCTGTTGCATTAACAGATAAAGAGTCTGACCTCAACATGTTCCCAAACAAAAAAACACACAATGTTGGCTTGACATTTCAAAAGTACATTTAACATACAGATTTTCAGCTTTTGAAAAGTGGAGAAGCTGTCAACATGGAGCTTATATTCTTACTTAACAATTTGCTGGAGCTGAATTAACAATTTCTCTTTTAGGTGGATGTGTTTTCCAGTTCACAACAGTTGCCACCACTTTTCATTTTTCTTCCATGGAACTGCATTACCCAGTCTATTTCTGTCTGACATTTGGGAGTGGGAAGGGAGTTGGGTGGGTGACCCCTGCTATAGAACTGGAATGCAAAGGGGCATATGCTCTCATCATCATCAGTAACATTTCTTAAGCATATATATATATATATTAGAAGCACAAGTCTGAAATATAGTAGGCCTTAAAACTACTTTGAGCCTTTGTGTTGGTATTCGGGAAGGAGAGAAAGAGAGAAGGGGAGAAGATATGAGGAATGTGAGTTCAAAGAACAGTAAAATCCAATTTCAGCCTTCAGGCAGAAGGGGATGATTGTGTGTGTGTGTATATATATATATAAAAGGATGAGTGAATCTCTGTTGGGCCATGTGTGCCCAATGCTGTGGGTCATCAGAGGTAGCAGTGTGGACTGCAGCTGTCAGCAAGAATCTCAAAGAGAAGGGAGGTAGTTGAGTTGACACCATTAAAGATGAAGTAGACACTACATATTTGTAACATATATAGCAGAAAGGATTACCATCTGCAACGAATAAAAAGTCCCTAGAGGGATTTCTCTGGTGGTCCAGTGGTTAAGACACTGCTTCCATTGCAGGGGGCACGGGTTTGATCCCTGGTCAGGGAACTAAGATCCTGCATGCCGCATGGTGCGGCAAAACAAACAAACAACAAAAAAAAAAAACTAGAAATCAGTAAGAAAAAGCAAATAGCCCAACTGAAAAGTGAGCAAAGTTAAATATGCCCCCAAAACATAGGAAAATGTAAATATAGTCTACATCACTTATAATCAGAGAAATACAGATCTTAAAAACAAAAGTAGGGCTTCCCTGGTGGCGCAGTGGTTGAGAGTCCGCCTGCCGATGCAGGGGATGCGGGTTCATGCCCCGGTCCGGGAAGATCCCACATGCCGCGGAGCAGCTGGGCCTGTGAGCCATGGCCGCTGAGCCTGCGCGTCTGGAGCCTGTGCTCTGCAACGGGAGAGGCCACAACAGTGAGAGGCCCGAGTACCGCAAAAAAAAACCAAAACAAAACAAAACAAAAGTACTATTAGATGATCCTGTTGACAAAAATTAAAAGTATTTATAATGACCAGTGTTGGTGGGGATGGAGAGAAACAGACACATTCACACTATTGAAGGGATCATAAATTAGTAAAGCTTTTCAGGGCAATTTGGTGAGATCTACAAATGTTTTAAATATTTAAACAGCAATTCCTCTTTTAGGAATCCGCTTAAACATCTATTATGTTCATTGCAGCATTGTTTATAATAGTGAATAAGTGGTCATAGTGTGAAGTTCCATCAGTGAGGACTGTATTCTTATATATTCAAATATGTTACAACAGAAATGTACCTATATATTAATTTGTATAATTAAAATAGAAATAATAGGTCATGGGGGGCAGGGTATTCTAGCAAAGGGAAAGGGTGGAAGGACCTCAGCAGGAGGAATGGCTTTCAAACCAGCTAAGTGGAGGGAGCAGGATTGGAAGGACTCCAGTTGACAGGAAGCTAACACTGGGACGGTCACAAAATGTGTTTGGGCAAAGAGGGCTCTATTGCCACCCAAGCCTGTTTCCTCAAGTATCAATAAATGGGGATAATTCCTATTTAATAGGCACACTAAAATAATTAAATGAGAGGTAATATATAAATACCTGGTAATAAAAGTTGTATTTATTGAACTACTATAACTAATATGTATGAAGCATTTAACTCAGGCTATCTGGTTCCAGAGTCTGTGCTCTCAATCCCTATGATATGCTGCTTTCAAATTCCACTATGCCACTTATTAGCCATGTGGTTTTGGGCAAACTACTTAACATCTCAGGATCTGTTTTTTCTTCTGTAAAAATGCAGTTATAATACCTTGCTCAAAGGCATCAAAGCTAATAGGTGTAGATCTTCCTCACAGGGTTGCCGAAAGAATGAGTCAATATTGGTAAAGAGCTTAGAAATAGCATCTGGCACATAGTAAGCATTCACTAAATGTTAGCTGTTATTATTGTTGTGTGCTAGTCACTGTCCTGAGTTACATTATCTCATTTAATCCTCATAACACTACTAACTCTCCTTTACAGAGGAGGAAATAAAGGACAGATTGGGCATCAGACTCCAAGTGTATGTTCTAAAGCCTATGCTATTCTCAGCTCTGTTCTCTCTCACAAGCATCCAGTGCCTAGTACGGTGTTCCCCACAGTGTTCTAGATTAGTATGGTTTTTTAGTCTCTCAGCTCTGTAGCCCACAGCCATGGACCTGGAGTTTAGGGTGGTCCATGCCTATCCCTATACACTCTACATCTACCTCTGCAGAGAGGCCTGGTGCCAGGGATGAGTGGAGAGATCTGTTGGCTGGGTGCCACCGTTGGCTAGGCCTAGGGCAGACTCATGATTTGGCTCTTCCCTGCAAGTTCCTTGGCTGGAGATATGGCCAGTGCTCAGTACAAAGGTGCACTGTAAAGTGTTTTACTAGATGAGTAATGAGATACTCCTCCCACTCTTCCTCCCTCAGGTAAAGTTGCCAGACCAAATCCTGGGCTGCTGACTTTAGAAATCCGAGGAGAACTGGAGGAAGTCCAAGTTGAAACCTTATATACTTTTCCACTGTATGGAATGCTAGGGCTCCGTGCTCTGCTCCAGCAGGGACTTAAAACAGGCAGAGGACGCAGGAGGGATTCTTTCCTTCTCTAGCAGTTATCTTCTGAAGAGTTGTCATTCCTCAGAGCCCAGACATCTTTCAGAGCCTGGCTATTCTGTCTAAACATGGAGCTGATTCTCTAAACCTGAAATGTCTGAGAATAAAAGTTATTCCAGGGGGAGTATAAGAACTAAATGAATCATTTCAAATTCTCCAGGGAGATCAGACATTTGAAGACAAAAATGGCACGAAGATTAAAGTACAGATTAAACAAGCACAAGACACGTTGGCTGCTTCTGTCTGTAGTGCTTTGTCAGCAGGTCTAGTTCCAGACATAACCCAATGCATCTCAGAGAGCTTTCCTTCCCTAAATATACTTTACATCCTAGAACAGTGGGGACGGGGGTCTCTGAGTGTTGCTACATTGTCTGAATGGCCAGAATATCCAGATTCCATTTCTTTCTCTCCAACTAAAAAGTACTCTTCTTTCAGAATCCACAGCTGGCAATTTTTAGGCTCAATGGTGGAGGAACAAGGCATCCCCAGCCAGAAGAAAGGGACTAACAAGCTGAGAAATCCACTGGCCTTCACTAGGAAAACTGTCCATTTAACCTGGACATTTGGTCCTTCTTGAAAGTTACTGACCCACATAAAAATCCATTTCTAAAAATCTCAGTAATGTGTACTCAACCAGGAATCGAGTGACCTGCAGCTATCCCTGTGAGTGACCTTGGACAAGTTTCTTTCCCTCCTGGGCCAGTTAAGTCATCTGTAAAATAAAGATCAAAACAGATTATTTCAAAGGTTATGCATTGATAGAGCCAAAACTAGAACCCAGCTACCCTGATTCCTAATCCATTGACCTTCCTTTTCTTCTCTCTTGCCTAGCTCTCATGTTTTTGCAGTGGTACTAGGCATAATTTAACCCTAACTGGGTTCAAAACTAAAAGTATGCTGAAGGAATGAACTATGGCTACATGCAACAATGTGGGTAGAACATCAGGGTAAGTGAATGGAGTCAGACACAAAAGGTTATAACTCTATGATATTTATACGTTGTTCTAGATAGGTGAAACTAACCTATGGAAACAGGAATAAGATTAGTGGTTGTTTCTGGGAAGAATGACTGAAAGAATGTAGGGGAACTTTCTGGGGAGATGGAAATGTTCTTTAACTTGATATAAGTGTAGGTTTCATAGGTGACTGCATTTTCAAAACTGATCAAATATACACTTAAGATCTGTGTGTTTCACTATAGATAAATTATACCTCAATGAAAAAATAATCTTTTACAAAAGTATAGTGAGGGACTTCGCTGGTGGTCTAGTGATTAACAATCCACCTTCCAATGCAGGGGACGTGGGTTCTATCCCTGGTCGGGGAACTAAGATCCCACATGCCACAGGGCAACTAAGCCTGCGTGCTCTGAAGTCTGCATGCCCTGGAACCTGTGCACCACAACTAGAGAGAAGCCCGCACACCGCGACCAAAGATCCCACATGCTGCAAGGAAGAGCCCGTGTGCTGCAAGGAAGAGCCGACGCAGCCTAAATAAATAAACTTTTTTAAAAAAAACTGTATAGTGAAGTTTAGATGGGAAGGCAATCTAACATTTACTGAGCACATGCTTGCCCGTTGTGTTCATCATCTCCATCTCAAGCTCCTACAAGGGATTATCCTCACTTTACAGATCAGAAAACTGAGGCTTAATGAGGTTAAAATAACTCACCTGAGGCCTCAAAACTAATAAATGTAGAAATTAGGAATAGCTCAGGTTTGTCTGCCTCTTTTCTTTATAATACTGTAGGTTGTCTCAGGAAGGGAGGGGACGGTATTTTCAACCTAGAGCGCAGAGATTTGCATTCCATTTGATTTCACTGCCATGTGATCCTAGGGAAGTTCATTTCCCTCTGGAAAATCAAATGAAGCTTATAATTGTTTTGTAACTCTGAGGTTCTAGCAATCAGAAGATCTGTCCCTCTTACCAGGATAAGGCATTATGAGCAATTTCCATTTGTTTCAGGTCAGACTAATCATGAGCAACAAAAGCCCTTTGGCTCTGGTCAGAGGATAAATCAACTAGGTCAGTGACACAAGAGCTCCAAGGTGACAGAACCCAGCAGCCTCCAGTTTAAGAGATAAGCCTGACTCATCCCTCAGTGATGTAATGGAAAGTGATGCACTGGGAATCAAGAGATCTGAATCCTGCTCCCAGCTCTGCCAACGAGGTGCCCTGTCACCTTGAGTAAAGCACTGCCCTTCCTGGGCCCCTAACCTGCACTTGCTTTAGGCTGGCTGGGTTCCAAGGTCCCTTAGCTCTAATATCTTGTCAATTTATGAAACCTTACATCTTGCTTTCACAAATTAATAACAAGGAAATGTGGGCAACTGGAAAATACCACTGTATTCCAGACTCCTAAATGGGGTCCACAGGACATTGCCCATTGACCACATGATATGGAGGCAGCGTGTATCTGTGTGTATACATGCGTTTATTCACCTTTTTATCTTCAAGTCACTACACATCCTACAACTTTACACTCATCCATTAGCTGCTGTTCTTTCATCTTCCCTAAAGGAGACTCAGCAATGAGCAATTCTGCAACCAAAATATCAGTCCTCACCTGGCAAATTCTGCCCACGCTCCCAGTGGGGTTCACTTGTAAGTCCTGGCCTGCTGAGCTTTCAATTTGAATTCAGAAAAGCATTTTAATTGAAGGCACCTGCTATCTTGACAGCCCTCCCTTAGTGTTACACCTTGAGAGGAAATCTGAGTTTCCTCTTGTTGCCTTTGGAAACCAACTCGAAAAAAACCAAAATAACTTCAGGACTGAAACTGATGAGTTTCAGAAAAGTACACACAATGCTAAGAATGCTCTAAGGTCCCACAGACCTCTATGCATGGGTATCCCAGAAAAGTAGGGGGGGACAGGGTCTGCCACTTAATAACTGTGTGACCCTAGAAAGTCGCTTCATCTCTCCAAACCTCAGTTTCTCCACCTGTAAGACTGAGATAATACCATCAATCTCAAGGATAATCTGTATAAAGTACAGAGCAAATTAGGGCTCAATAAATTTGAGTGTGATACACTCACACTCAGATACCACACACACTCATATATACACCTAAAAAACTGGTGTGAGGATTAGAGCTAATGTAGTACCTAGCATAGGGTCTAGCTCAATAAATTATAGCTATTCTGTACAAAAGTAGGAATGCACTAATGCTCAGAATAGGAAAAACATTAGAGGTCAACTTAGACTAGTGGTTCTGAAAGAGGTAACTCTGGACCAGCAGCAGCATCACCCTTGCTCAAGATCTCCTAAGTCAGAAAATCTGGGGATGGAGCCTAGTAAGTTGTGTTTTAAAAAGCCGTGCAGGGGCTTCCCTGGTGGCACAGCGGTTAAGAGTCCGCCTGCCGATGCAAGGGACACAGGTTCGTGCCCCGGTCTGGGAAGATCCCACATGCCGCGGAGCGGCTGGGCCCATGCGCCATGGCCGCTGAGCCTGTGCGTCTGGAACCTGTGCTCCGCAACTGGAGAGACCACAACAGTGAGAGGCCCGCATACCGCAAAAAAAAAAAAAAAATCCGCCTGCCAATGCAGGGGACACGGGTTCCAGCCCTGGTCTGGGAAGATCCCACATGCCACGGAGCAACTGAGCCCGTGTGCCACAACTACTGAGCCTGCTCTCTAAAGCCTGCAAGCCGTAACTACTGAAGCCCACGTGCCACAGCTAGTGAAACCCGTGCACCTAGAGCCCATGCTCCGCAACAAGAGAAGCCACCGCAATGAGAAGCCTGCACACCACAATGAAGAGTAGTCCCCACTCAGCACAACTAGAGAAAGCCTGCGCAGCAACGAAGACCCAACACAGCCATAAATAAATAAATAAATAAATTTTTAAAAAGCCTTGCAGGTGATTCTAATGTATGCTTAAGTTTGAGAACCAATGACTTGGATCAGGGTTTGACAAACTATTTTTATAAAGGACCATGTAAAAATGTTTTTGCATAACAGTCTCTGTCACAGCTACTCAACTCTGCCATTGTAGCATAAAAGCAGCCACAGACAGTGTGTAAATGAATAAGCAGGGCTCTATTCCAATAAGCCTTTATTTACAAAAACAGGCAATGGGGTTTTGGAACTGGATAGAGGTTGCACAACACTGCAAATGCATTAAATACCACTGAATTATTCACTTTAAAATGGTTCGTTTTGTGACATGTGAATTTCACCTCAATAAATTATTTTTAAAAAGCAAATAGGCGGGCTTCCCTGGTGGCGCAGTGGTTGAGAGTCCGCCTGCCGATGCAGGGGACACGGGTTTGTGCCCCAGTCTGGGAAGATCCCACATGCCGCGGAGCGGCTAGGCCCGTGAGCCATGGCCGCTGAGCCTGCGCATCCGGATCCTGTGCTCCGCAACGGGAGACGCCACAACAGTGAGAGGCCCACGTACCGCAAAAAAAAAAAAAAAAAATGCAAATAGGCAGTTGTTGGTATTTGGCTCACAAGTAGTAGTTTTCTGACACGTGACCAAGATCAACCTTTAATTCTTTGCTTAAACTCCTTCCAGGCAACCCTAATTTGCAGTTATGTAACATCTACCTGCATACTTATGACAGGTCACTCACTACCCCACAAAGTACTTTTTTTTCACTTATGGACAGACCCTGATCCTATCTGGAGGGTTTTTTCATATACAAAATCTCCCTCCCTATGCCTCCTATCCACAGAGAGTTTACTTATGATTGTCTGCTTCACTAAAGGGACTCCATGCCAGGTTGATTTAAAGGATGAGTTCACTCTAATTGGAGAAATACTGAAGGGGGACATGCTTATGTGCTAAAGCACCAGGCAAAGAGAAATTGAATCCCTTAGTTAAATATACTCGACAGGATGGACTGACTTCTCACATACACACACATCCATCATTAGCAGATTTTTATTAGATGGAAGGTACCTAGGGTTGGCTCAAAGGAACGTGGTGACAGTCGGCAAGCACTCCTTCACAGAGGAGAGGAGGCACTCCTGGCTGTGGAGATGGGTACTTATGATATTGAGGGTCAGGGTCTCCTTCTTAACTTTGGCCACCCAGGAAGCTCTTTCCATTGCCACTCAGTGTCACCAGTGCTGGCATGAAAGGGTCTACAGTGAGCTAGTTCAACTTGGCTAGCAGTTCTTCCAGTTCTGGCCGAGCTTTGAACCTTCCTTTGAAGTCTTCTTCAGTGTGCTGAGGAGAAGAAAAAGAAGATAAGAGGGAATTACTACAGAGTTACTCAAATATGCCCAGCATCAGAAAAGGATCCATCAGCCAGCTCTGCAGAAAATGATTTAGATTCAACTAACTTTTACTGAGTAGCTACTATGTACCAGACTTATATTAGGTATCAAGGATTCAAAGTTGAATTGGACTTTCTCCCTGCCTTAAGTATATTTCCCTATTTGTGTTCTGTTTAATTACACTGTATGGGATCGTAAATCATGTTCTTTCTGCTCTACAACTGCCTCAAGGGAGGGAATTTGTGGGTGTAATGGGCTCACGCCTAATATCAGGATGCTGTGATGGAGTTCAACTTCCATGGTCTATAAAGCATCATCCCTGATGCACTGGGAAAGCCAGAAAAATGATCACGGTAAAGCAGCCTGCACACCTTTCCTTATTATTTTTATCTGGGCTAAATTATTCATATGTCTTTGTTTCTAAAGCCAGCCAGTTCAGATTTTCTATTCCACATTTTGAGCCCACCAGCAGGCCTCTTCTCATATTAGCACATACCTCCTTCACTGACAGTTTGACTCCTTCAGGAAGATTGCTTTGGATTATTTCCAAGAAAATCTCTGCAAATGTAGCACTCAAACCGCTGATCTGCAAAAGGAAAGAAGATGCTCTAAGAGAGGCACTGAAACCTAGGTGATTGGGCAGACATGGCAAGGGCTCAAATGTCAGCTCCAGCAGAGCTAGAGGGCCTTTGGGTGAAGGAGTAACATCCAGAGCTGTTTTTGGAGCCCAGACTTTCCAGGATTTCTCTTGCTGATCTGCCAAGTTGTCTGGTTACTAAGATGGTCATGGCCAATATCTGCTCTTGTAGGCAATGAATGTCATAACTGGATCAAGAGGTCAAGTCCAGGATGACTTTCTGAATCAACTTAGGTTTACCCACATAGACTGGGACCTGTTGTTGTCACACCCTGTGCTGAGAATCCAGAGTTAAATCAGATGTGTGGTAGAAGGGCATGCAGTGGGCTGTGGGAACCCACAAGAGAAACACCTACCTAACAATCAGGAGGGTCAGAAAAAGCTTCCAAAAGAGGTAACATCTGGTTAGAGTCTTGAAATACAGGACTAAATTGGGAGAATTCAGCAGTAGTGTGGAGGTTTTTTTAAGGCAGAGGAAGCAATATTCAGTAAAATGTGGAGGAAAAGTACAGTACTAGGGAATTGAAACTAGTGACATGTGTGGCTGGAATGAAAGGGGGTGTGAAGAAGAAAAGCAGGAGGAGTAACATGAAGGCACTTAGGTGCTAATCAAAGAGTTCAAACTTTATCCTGTGAGCCTCAGTGGCAAGTTAGAGCTGTCATAAAATGTAGCTCAAATAATTTATTCCTGATAATATTTAAAGAACCAAGATTGTAAGTACTTTAATTATTTAAAATTTTAACACAAATTTAGGGTTTTACTACCTTAACATACCTCTGGTTACCTTCCTGATATGTTTCTTGAGTGGATCAAAAAGGGGCAATGTCCATTTGTTGGAATATTACTTGGCAGTAAAAAGGAATGAAATACTGACACATGCTACAACATGGATGAACCTTGAAAACATTATGCTAAGTGAAAGAAGCCAGATATAAAAGGCCATATTTTATATAATTCCATTTGAAGAAATGCCTAGAAGAGATAAAACCATAGAAGTGGAAAGCAGGTTAGTGGTTGCCAGGACCTGGGGGGGACGGGGAAAGAGGAGTGACTGCTAATGGGTACAGAGCGAAAGGGAAGCCACTGAGGCGTTCTAGGCAGTACAATGACACGATCACATTGATATGATCGTACAGCAAAGTGGATGGATCTGAAAGATTTTTAGGGGTAGAAGCCACTGAATTTGGAGAATGAATGGATACCCAAGGGCAAAGAAGGGTCAAGCATTAAGCTCAAAGGTGAGGAGGATTACAGGAAAAAAACATCAGTCCCTCTACAATTAGTTTTGTATACACTGAGTGAGGGCACCTGTGGACCATTTTAACGGAGAAACCCAGTAGACAACTGGATAGCAGGTTTGAAGCTCAACCAAGAGATCAGGATAGAGAAAAGAACCAGGAGAGGCAAATACATTTCAAATTTCTCCCAGAGTACCTACCTGAACCACTCGCTCATGGGTGGTAAGAACTGAGTCCAGGAGCATTTTCCTGCCTTGGTCCTGCAACTGCAACACCTCCACGGTTTTGGTGGGCATCGCATAACTGTGGGAAGGAAGAGTCAGCTACTGGGAGGGTTCTCTTAAGCCAGCAGCACCACTTCAGTCAGGGTAGTCCCTGAGTACAGCCACTACTGCATGCAGTAGCTCCTGCAATCTAATCTAGGGCTGTTTATCTTCATCCAGGAGCAAAGTAACCAGATCCTCTTATGCCTCCTCCAGAAATCTCTAAACTCCGTGAGGGGACAGACCATGTCTAATACTTTTCTGCATCCCCAGTCATGCCTAATATAACACTCTGAATAAAACCTGGTGATTACTAAGTATTTACTGCCACTAAAGAATAGCCACTTCTGAAAGAATCAGGCTCATCACTAGGTACACTTTGGAGGTTAACCTTGGGTATTTCACCTCTTCTGAAGAAATGAAGCACGAAACCCAATCCTGCACGAAATGAAGCACGAAACCCAAACCCAATCCCAATCCTTTTATTTTATTTTATTTTATTTTTAAATTTTTTGGCCGTGTCGTGCGGCATGTGGGATCTTAGTTCCCAACCAGGCATCAAACCCCTGCTGCCTGCGATGGAAGTGTGGAGTCTTAACCACTGGACCGCCAGGGAAGTCCCCTGCTCCAGTTCTAGAGCAGGATTTCTCAACATCAGCACTACTGACGCTTTAGAACAGATAATTCTTGTTGTCGGAGCTGGAGTATGCATCCCTAATCTCTATACCCAGAGAGTGCCAGTAGTACCCCCGAAGTGATAACACTCAAAATTATCACCATTGTTAAACGTCCCCAGGTTGAGAACCATTGTTGTAGAGTCTCTGCTCACTACAATCGGCTTCAGCAGATCTACATGCCACAATAAAGAGTGCTGGACTTGGGGTCAAGTCTTGGCCCTGTCACTTATTAGCAATATTTACTTAGGCAAGTCCCTTCCCACTCTGGGCCTCAGTTTCTCCATGTATAAAGGGGATTACAATCTAGGCTTATATCAATAGATTATTGTGAGAATCAGATATGGTGATGAGATAGGACTGATGGCTACACAGAAATATGGTATTAGTGTTGTGTTCATCTTATCAAAAATTCCTCAAACTGAAGATAAATGGAATAATAATAACAACAGTAGGATTGCTGAATTTTCATGCCACACAAAGCTTCATCAATTAAGAGTAAGGAGTATGGCCCTCTACAGATGGACTGCTACGAAAAGAAGTTTGGCGCGTAACGGAAAATGGATTAGAAACATGAGAGTCAGTACTGGATTTAAATGTTGGCTTCGCCACTTACTACCTATTTGACCTTGGACAAACTAATTCAGTTCTCTGAGTCTTAGTTTCTTCAGCTATTAAATGAAGATAATACTACCTAGTTCATAGGGTTGTAGCAATAATTAAATAAGATTACATAAGTAATTTGCCAGGTATACTGTGCCTACAAATGCCAATTCCCTTGCCCTTATAAACAGTGAGTAAATGCTAGGTATTGCAAACTTCCAGATAGCCTCCCTAAATAACATCCCCTTCCATTTTATAGCACAATCTCTGATCTCTTCAAATTTACCTTTGGTAATAACTTCCTTATATAAAAAAATCGGCGGGCTTCCCTTGTGGCGCAGTGGTTGAGAGTCCGCCTGCCGATGCAGGGGACACGGGTTCGTGCCCCGGTCCGGGAAGATCCCACATGCCGTGGAGCGGCTGGGCCCGTGAGCCATGGCCGCTGAGCCTGCGCGTCCGGAGCCTGTGCTCCGCAATGGGAGAGGCCACAACAGTGAGAGGCCTGTGTACAGTAAAAAACAAACAAACAACAACAAAAAAAATTGGGGACTTCCCTGGCGGTCCGGTGGTTAAAACTCCACGCTTCCACTGCAGGGAGCATGGGTTCGATCCCTGGTCAGGGAACTAAGATCCCGAATGCTACGTGGTGCAGCCAAAACAAAAAAAAAATTGGGATGCATTCATAGACTGGCTATGGAAAATCAAATAAAGTAATTATGTAAAAGCTTTCAGAAAAGTAAACAGCACTCTAAAATGCTCTTTTTCCTTTTTGACATTCCACAGATAAGACTGAATAAAGTGAGAATTGTTCATTCTTGCCACTAAACATGCATTTTATTCCTCAACACTTACAAGATTCCATTGATTTGTTTATTCATTCATTTACTCTTTCAACAAACATTTACTGAGATCCTGTCTGTCCTAGGCAGTCTGGTGGGCACTATGCAGTCTATGCTTTCAAGGAGCTTGCTAAGAGCATTTTGGAGAGACAGGTATGTACACAAACATCCGCACTACAGGAAGACAAAGGCAATATAGGTATGTACCAAACGTTACAGGAACAACAGGGAGAGAAGGGGGAGAGCTTGGGGAAGGCTTCATAGGTGAAGTAGGGCTTTATCAAGATGTAAGGAATGAACACAGATGTTTGCCATTCCAAAAAACGGCATTCTACAAAAGTAAGGAGGCATGAGACCCTCGAAGAGAACCAACAGAAAAACCAGACATAGTTCAATAAAAAAAAATACTGAGAACTCTAGTCATTTCAAAGTATAATAGGCCTTTGAGTAGTAAGAGTATAGGTATCTTTTTCTTTAGTATCTACTCTTTTCTGTATGTCCCAAATTTTCTGCAATAAACATGACTTGGATGATCAGATAGTAAAAACAGAAGGGAAGGGACTTCCCTGGTGGTCCAGCGGGTAAGACTCCACGCTCCCAATGCAGGGGGCCCGGGTTTGATCCCTGGTCAGGGAACTAGATGCCGCAAATGTACTGCAACTAAGAGTTCTCATGCCGCAACTAAGAAGTCCGCACGCTGCAACTAAAAAAAGATCCCACAGGCCGCAATGAAGATCCCACATGCCGCAACTAAGACCCAGCACAGCAAAAATAAATAAATAAATAAATAAATATTAAAAAAAAAAAAAAAACAGAAGGGAAGAAATGAAGTAGTTGAATTTCAAAAGTCAACCTAACATGACAAAACAGTGCTAGCTTTTAAGAGTAGTGCTGGGATAGGACCCAAGGGACCCTGCTGGGATGCTAGGGAACTTAGAATCTGTGGACTCTACTATATATAAGTTATACCTCCATTTTAAAAAATGTAAGTGGACTAAAAAATAAAAAAAAAAGGAAAGAGCAGCCTTACAGAGAATGATGATGAATGATGCTTTTACTCTCCACAGAGAACAGGAGCTGGGTTAGCTTCAGGCTTGGAAACTGCTCCCAGATGAGTAAGATTTCCATCTCTCCAGACACCTGCTCAGCAAGGGATGCAGGCAAATTAAAGGACCCACAGGAGAGGCCCCTTCCTCTCATCTTCTGGGTGAGCTGCAGCTGCAGCAAGGCAGACCATTTATAGAACAAAAGCTAGCGCACAGTTCCCCTGCTCAATTCCATCTCAAGGTCAGAGCCCTACCCCCAACTACTAAAGGAAAAATGGATCAAGATAAAATGAAAATCAGAAGAAAAGAAAATCATTTTATCTCTGAAAAGCTGGGCAGTAAGAATGCCTGATATGATGGTCTGAAAACCTCAATCAGTGCAGAGAAGTGAATTGCTAAAAATGAACATCTCTTTATGCTCTACTATTTGGAGCAAAGAACCAGGAAAGAGGCAAAAAGCAGCACATCATTCATTTTGTTATCCTAGAATTCATGTTCATGCCTACTGGAACTCAATCCAAGTCAACAAATATTCATTCAGTGCCTACTATGTGTCAGGTACTGGGCAAAGTTTTAGCGTGACTGCTGACGCAGACAGAAACAATCCCTGCCTTACATATCTTAGAGTCTAATAATAATCAAGTAATTATGAGAGTAAGGAATGAGCATTTTGAAAGGGAAGTTATATACCCTTTTTTAAAAAAAATAAATTTATTTATTTTCCTTATTTATTTTTGGCTGTGTTGGGTCTTCATTGCTGCGCGCTGGCTTTCTCTAGTTGCAGCGAGCAGGGGCTACTCTTC
Organism: Orcinus orca; assembly: GCF_937001465.1. Taxonomy (NCBI): domain Eukaryota; kingdom Metazoa; phylum Chordata; class Mammalia; order Artiodactyla; family Delphinidae; genus Orcinus; species Orcinus orca. Next base: position 51,521,310 of record NC_064566.1, on the reverse strand, counting down.
GTTGTGGTGCACGGGCTTCTCATTGCGGTGGCTTCTCTTGTTGCAGAGCACAGGCTCTAGGTGCACGGGCTTGAGTAGCTGTGGCACACAGGCTAAGTAGTTGTGGCTCAAGGGCTCTAGAGTGCAGGCTCAGTAGTTGTGGTGCATGGGCTCAGTTGCTCTGAGGCATGTGGGATCTTCCCGGATCAGGGCTTGAACCCATGTCGCCTGCACTGGCAGGCGGATTCTTAACCACTGCGCCACCAGGGAAGAAGATACCCTTTACTTCTGCTAAATATATAACATAAAGACCTAACTTAATGAGGTTCTCTGAAGAAGTGACATTTAAAATAAAGCCTAAGAAAAAAATAGGGGCTGATTAGCTGAAGGGGAAAGAGTATTCTAGGCTTTAGAGAGCATATGCAAAGGTCCTGAGGTGGGAAAGGACAAAAAACAAAGTCAGTGTAACTGGAGATAGAAGGAGAGGGAGAGAGAAGTGCGAGTTAAGGTGAGAGAGGCAAGCCCAGGCCATGGAGCACCTAGCAAGGTATGTGAGAAACTTTTATTTTGATCCTAAAGGAATGGGAGGCCATGGAAGGAATTTAAGCATGAGAGTGACATGATCATATTTCCATTCTAGAAAGATTACACTAAAAGCAGTGTGGAGAATCAGTTAGAGGGAATTATGAATTTGGAGGAAAAGAAGTGGGTTCAAATCCAGACCTTGCCATTTACGACTATAGGCAAGCTTTTATTATATTATTAATAATAATAACAACAATAATAATAGCAGCCAAAGTTTCTGGACTTAGTTGTAAGCATTTTAAATATATTAACTCCCTTTATTTTCACAATAGCTTTATTAGATAGGTACTTTTATTAACCTCATTTTACAAATGAGGAAACCAAGACACAAAGAGGTTAAGGAAACTGCCCAATGTCACACAGGAAGAATGTAGCAGAACAAGAGCAAAACCTAAGCAGTCTGGCTGCAGAATCAATGCTTTGATACACTATGGCAAGGTGCTTGTCTGAATTAAGTAAAGTAATATACAAAAAAAGTATTTAGCAGAGTGGCTGGCTGTTATGATAGTAGGTGCTCAACAAATGTTACTGCCTGCCTGCCTTTACTCAAATGCAGCCAGAGCTTTTCACAGTAGGGTATTAAAAACAAAATATTTTAAAAAGTCCTTCTGAAAATTTAAAACACTATTCCAAGGAGCTGATCCACTGTAGGTATGATAACATTCTGTAAATGGCATTTAATGCCTCTTTGCCACCACCTCATCTGAGATGCTGCCCCTAATCCCTGCCAGCTGAAAAACATCTCGTTAATTACTAATAACAATAATATTATTTACAGAGTGTTTACAACGTTCTGTTAAGTGCTATTATATATTTTCTTATTTAATTTTCAGAACTCAAAGAAATAGGAAAATTACCATCCCCATTATGAAGACAAAGAAACTGAGGTTCAGAATTTCTCAAGGTCATATTGTTAATAACTGGTAGAACTAGGATTTAAATGCAGACAGTTTGATTCCAGAGCTTTTACTCTTAACCACTTGTTACTCAAAGTGTGATCCAAAGACAAGCTGCTGGTAAGCAAACTGCTTGTTATCAGTTCAAGACAAGATAAGAAGCATGACACAGTCAGTAAACACACTTTAATTCAATCAACATTTTGTTTTCAATAGCAAGAGTTTCTTGATGAAGGAAGCAAAGCGTTAATGTACATTTTGGCATAAGCTCCTAATATCTTCGCAGAGTGGTACTTTGAGAAGCATTGCTCTAAATTATTATGCTACTCTGCCTTCTTGAACTGATATTAAACTTTATCTTTCACTTATCACTTCCACATTATGTTATAATTATTTTTTTGGTGTGTGTATGTGTGCACACACACATACACACACACTCTCCTTGAAATCGGGCATTTACCTTTGTATCCTCCAGTCAGAATGTCTAGTCCAATGCCTACCACAGAGCAAGAAGAGGCTCAACCAGCAGTTCTTTAATTAAGTACTTAAAAGCACTTTCATTAAACTTTAGGAAATGTATACTACACAACTGGATTGTGTAGTCATATTCAAGAACCTGTCATTCTTTCAAGAATGGCTTAATGTTCCCCATGTGGCAGGCTTTATGCTAGGTACTGAAGAAATGAAGAAGAACACAAGTCAGGGGGGAAGGGAGCTGGCAAATGAATAGATGATTACAGCCCAGAGCACTAAGTGACATGATAGAGGTATGTGTCAAGTGCTGAAAGAGCAACCAACTCTCTGGGGCATCAGAAAAAGATAAAGTACATCTTTAGGCCTAAAACAATTGAAGTACTATCAGCTGTGAGAGCTAAAGTCACAGCTGATTATCCAATCTTCTCAGAAGCACATTTAGCACAGTTATACTCTAAGTAATAAAGGTTTAAAAGTTCAAATTTGGCTTAAGGACTTAAAATACTATATAATTAAAAATACTGGAGTCAGGGAGAACTGGGTTAAATCCAGGCAACTTACTGGTTCTGTGAATTTTGGCCTTTCAGAGCCTTGGTTTACTCATCTATAAAATGGGCATATACTAATATCTAGTGAGTAAGAAAGTATAATTTTTGCCATATCCACATATGATGCCACGTATTACCTTGCTACAATGGCAAACCAACCACCCAAACTATTATTTATTAAATATTTTTCTTTAAATCAACTCACTTAAAAATTAATTTTAAAAAGAAACTTGAGATGTGGAACAACTGGAACTCATGTTGCTGGTTAGAGTGAAAAGTGGTATGGCCACTGTGGAAAGCAGCTTGGCAGTTTCTTACCAATTTAAAAGTACAGGACTTCCCTGGTGGTGCAGTGGTTAAGAATCTGACTGTCAATGCAGGGGACACGGGTTCGAGCCCTGGTCCGGGAAGATCCCAAATGCTGCAGAGCAACTGAGCCTGCGCACCACAACTACTGAACCTGCACACCACAACTACTGAAGCCCGCACACCTACAGCCCATGCTCCGCAGCAAGAGAAGCCACCACAAGGAGAAGCCCACTAACCACAACAAAGAGTAGTCCCCGCTCGCCGCAACTAGAGAAAGCCCGCATGCAGCGACAAAGACCCAACGTGGCCAATAAATAAATAAATAAATATATATATTTTAAAACTAAATAAAAATAAAAATACACCACTCTTACCATTTGACCCAGCAATCACACTCCTAGAGAAATAAAAACTTCTGTTCTCACAAACACCTGTACATATTTATAGTAGCTCTATTTGTAACTGCCCGAAACTGGAAACAACACAAATGTCCTTCAAATGAATAAACAAACTGTGGTACATCCACTCAATGAAATGCTACTCAGCAACAAAAAGGAACAAACTACTTGACACAGGCAACAACATGGATGAATCTCAAATACATTATCCTAAGTGAAAGAAGCCAGACTCAAATGGAAAAATACTGTATGATTCCATTTATATGACATTTTGGAAAAGGCAAAACTACAAGGACATAAAATAAATCAATAGTTGCAGGGACTGGGGATGGGACAAGGGATTGACTACAAAGGGAGGAGGGGACTTCTTGGGATGATGAAGATGTTCTATATCCTGATTATTATTCTACTGCATGCATTTGTCAAAACTCACAGAAACTGTTCACTAAAAGGGTGAATTTTACTAACGTAAATTATACCTCAATAAGCCTGACTTTATATCACTATAGTAAATAGAAAAAAGAGTATCAGTTGACATATAAAGAAGTTAAGGGCTTCCCTGGTGGCACAGTGGTTGAGAGTCCGCCTGCCGATGCAGGGGACACGGGTTCGTGCCCTGGTCCGGGAAGACCCCACATGCCGCGGAGCAGCTGGGCCCGTGAGCCATGGCCGCTGAGCCTGCGCGTCCGGAGCCTGTGCTCCGCAACGGGAGAGGCCACAGCAGTGAGAGGCCCGCGTACCGCAAAAAAAAAAAAAAGAAGTTAAGCTAAAAATAAATACAGTGCAAACAAAACAATGTTATAAAATTCTAGCTAGATGGTGGTGTTTGCCAAAGACTCTGAGCCTGAGGTCCCCTCTTTCTTATAAAGATTAGGAAGTACTTCAGCGGTGTTAAGGACATACCAGCACAACACTAAGAATTTCTCCTTCACATAATTAGGTTTAAAAAGAATGAAAAAGGGAAGAAATTTCTCACCATGTGATTTAATGTTATTTAAGGCATCCCACAGGGCATCCCACACTTTCTCAAACATTGAGATAAGATATGTAAAGTGCCTGGCCTGGCATGGATAGTCAGTAAATGTTAGTTCTCCTCCCCTACAGTTTTCCAGCAAACCCAAAGAGTATGTAAAAAGCAGAGGAGGCGAAGAATATCTATATAAATGGGGAGATATACCATGTTAATGGATCAGAGGACTCAAAATAGATGTCAATTCTCCTCAAATTGATCCTCAGATTCAACACACCCCACCAAAATTCCATCAGGCTCTTTTCTGTAGAAATCAACAAGCTAATTCTAAAATTTTAATGAAAAACCCAGAGACCTAAAATAGCCAAAATAATTTTGAATAAAGAACAAAGTTGCTTTTTCAGTAATCAAGCTACTGTAATCAAGATAGTGTGGTATGGGGAATTCCCTGGCGGTCCAGTGGTTAGGACTCGGCACTTTCACTGCCGTGGCAGTGGTTCGATCCCTGGTCAGGTAACTAAGATCCCACAATCCGCGCAGTGCAGCCAAAAAAAAAAAAGAAGAAGAAGAAGAAAATAAAGCCACTATGAAATACCACCATATATCTCCTAGAATAACTTTAAAAAAATGTGACAAACCAAGTGCTGACCAGGGTAAGAAGTTATTGAAACTCTCATATACTGATGGTGGGAATACAAAATAGGACAGCCGCCTGGAAAAAGTTTGACAGTTTCTTATAAAGTTAAACACGCATTCACCATAAAACCCAACAATCCCAGGCTTAGGTAGTTGTTGAACAGGAAGGAAGACACATGCCCCTACAAAACTGGTATGAGAAAGCTTATGGCAGCTTTATTCATAATTACCAATAAACTAGAAACAATCCAAATGTATATCAACTGGTGAATGCATAAACCAACTAAGGTTCACCATTTAATGCAATACTATTCAGCAACAGAATACTTGCAAAACCCCAGATGAATCTTAAACCCATTATGCTAAGTGAAAGAGGCCAGAAACAAACAGCTACATACTGTATGATTCCATTTATATGATATTCTGGAGAACTTAAAACAATAGGGACAGAAAATCAATCAGTGGTTGCCAGGGACTTGAGAGGAAAGAGAGAGGAAATTGACTACACCTTGGGCACCCAGGAACTTTTTGTTTTAAGAACTTAATAGACTTGTTCTATATTTTGATGGTGGCAAACTATATATGTAAAAAGAGTGAATTTTACTACATGTAAGTTATATCTCAAAACTTCATTTAACAATAACAAAGCAGAGCATACTACCCACACCAAGAACATCCCATGCAAAGGCATCTTTCATACCTTTCCTCGACTTTAATGGAGAGATGGTTGCAGAGGTTGTGAACATACTGGGCATAACTCTCTGCCAGGGCCATATCGTATGCAATCAGGTGAATGTTTAAAACCCCGTATTCATAATCTGTCCCCAAATTAATGGGTCTCACTTCCACTTTTCCCCTCTTCTTCCTGGGCTAAACAGGAAACAAAAGAGAAAGAAACTAAATCAAAGTATTGTATAAGAAATTCTAACCATACCATCTTGATATATATATACATTAAAAAAATCAATCTTTCAGTTAAACTTGTTTACCATTTTTCTCTCAGGTTACCCTACCTATAAATTGAACTTTTCCTGGGAAGGAATGGGCAGCCTCCCTTGACACTGGGCTGTAGCATCAGTCAATGAAAGGAGAGGGAATATTGCTGGCATTATTTAACATAAATACATGTGACTGTCTTCTGCCATTAACTAGTTTTGAGACTCACCTTCCAAATCTGGCCCTCAGTTTCCCAATTTTTATATTAATGGGGTTATGCTAGATAACAGATTCTTGAGGATTTTTTTGGGGGGGGGCCATGCTGCGCAGCTTGTGGAATCTTTTTTTTTTTTTTTTTTACAGGAAATAAAGAATCCTTTTTTATTTTTTTTGTGTGTGTTAGTTTCTGCTTTATAACAAAGTGAATCAGTTATACATATACATATGTTCCCATATCTCTTCCCTCTTGCATCTCTCTCCCACCCACCCTCCCTATCCCACCCCTCTAGGTGGTCATAAAGCACCGAGCTGATCTCCCTGTGCTATGCGGCTGCTTCAGCTTGTGGGATCTTAGTTCCCTGACCAGGGATTGAACCTGGGCCCTTGGCAGTGAAAGCACACAGTCCTAACCACTGGACCACCAGGGAATTCCCAACAGATTCTTTTTTTTTAAAATAAATTTATTTATTTACTCATTTATTTTTGGCTGCGTTGGGTCTTCGTTGCTGCGCACGGGCTTTCTCTAGCTCCGGTGAGCGGGAGCTACTCTTTGTTGCGGTGCCCGGGCTCCTTCCCATTGCGGTGGCTTCTCATGTTGCCGAGCACCGGCTCTATGCGCGCAGGCGGGCTCAGTAGTTGCCGCTCACGGGCTCTAGAGTGCAGGCTCAGTAGATATGGCGCTTGGGCTTAGTTGCTCCGTGGTATGTGGGATCTTCCCGGACCAGGGCTTGAACCCATGTCCCCTGCATTAGCAGGTGGATTCTTAACCTCTGTGCCACTAGGGAAGCCCTCCCAACAGATTCTTAATCTAGAATCCATAAAGGAATTTCAAGGGGTGTGTCAACCCCAAAACTTATATGCAAAATTTTACATGTGTGCACATTTTTTCTAAGGAGAGAATCTTAACTTTCATCGGAATCTTAAAGAAATTAATCACAAGAAAGTGCAGAATTACTTCTCTTCCAGCCCTCCTAGCTTTGAAATTCTGCAGTCCAATTATTTAGACAGCCTTCCTTTTAAAAACTTAGAGGCAGACAAATTATTTTATTTCTACCCTTCTCTTTCATATAAAGTATTGCTTCACTACATATCAACCTGTGCAAACTGCTGTAAAAAGTATGAGCCCTGGGAAAACAGATATGTAACACGACATAGATCAGGATCAAGAAAGCTTCTCAACCAGAAATAATTTAACCTAAATGCCCATCAGGAGGGGAGCTTGTTAAATAAAACATGGCACATCCATTCAATAGTACATTATGCAGCTGTAAGAAGACATAAGGAACTTCCTTATGTACTGATACAGAAAGGTTTTTAAGATAAATTAAATGATAAAAGCAGACTGTAGAATAATGTTTTCAGAATATTGCCATACATATACAAAGGGTGGGTGGGGGAGAATAGATGTGTGTGTTTAATTACTTACATATTTATTTGTTTGCATATCAAAAACTAACTCTGGAAGGATACACAAAAATACTAATACCATTGGCTGCCTATGAGGGAGGGAATTGTATGGCTGGGGCACAGGGATGGGAAGGAGACTTTTTAACTACTTCCCTTCTATATTTTTTGAATTTTTAATAATATGAATCTTTTATCAATTCAAAGTTAGAATCTTAAAATCTACCTTGCTTTTTAAAATTTTTTAGTAAAAATGTTTTTACAATGTTCATACTAAAAATGCATAAATAAGTACACAGCTCAATGAATTTTCAAAGTGAAAATACCTGTTTAAACAGTATCTTGAAAAAGAAACAGACCACTACCAGCACCCGCAAAAGTCTCCTGCCTCCCAAATTGGTGACCACTAGTCTGGCTTCTAGAACCATATGCTCATTTTGCCTTTTTTCTAAATTCATGAAAATGGAATAATATACTATGTTCTCTTTTGTGTCCAGCTTCTTTAACTCATTATGTTTGTAAGATTCACCATGTTTTAGGTGAAACAGGAATTCTTTCCTTCTCATTGCCCTAGTAAGTCTATTATATGAATATGTTATAGTTTATTTATCCTTTTTACTGTAGGTGGAAATTAGAGTTGTTTCCGGTGTGGAGCCGTTATGAATAGTATTGCTACCAATGTTTTTGCATGTATCTTTCAGTGAACATATGTATGTATTTCTGTTGGGGATATACCCAGAACTTGAACTACTGAGTTACAGACAATGTAGAGTTTCATCTTTAATAAGTTCTCTGTTTTTCAAAGTGGTTTCCAATTTAGACTCCCACCAGCAGTACACAAACGTTCTAGTTGCTCTACATTCTTGCCAATACTTACAAAACTTAGTATAGTCAGGTTTTCTGGTTGGTTTCTTTTAGCCATTCTGGTTGGTATGAGGTGGTAATGCATTGAGACTTTAACCTGCATTTCCTTTAAGTCTACTGAACCTGAGCATGTTCCCATATGTCCACTGGCCATTTAGATATTCTCTTTTATAACCTGCCTATTCAAGTATTTTGCCCATTTTTTAGATTGGGTTGCCTTCCTTTCCCTTATTGATTTGCAGAGGTTCCTTCTATATTCTAGACATGATCCTTTGTTAAACATACATGTTGCAAATATCTTCTTCCTCCCTGTGTCTTCCTTTTTCACTTTTTAATGGTGTATTTTGATGAGCAAAAATTCTTATTTTTAATGTAGTCCAATTTACTCATTTTTTTCTTTTATATTTATAGTGACTTTTGTGTCCTGTTTAAGAAATCTTTGCTTACCTTAAGATCATGAGGATATTCTTGTATGTTATCTTCTAAAGTTTGATTATTTTAATATTTACATTTAGATCTACAATCATTTCAAGTACTTTTTGTGTACAGTGTGAAATACAAGTCAAGTCAGTTTTTTTCACATGACTATTCAATCCAATTGACCCAAGTACCCCAGCACCACTGTAATGCAGTGTCACTTATGTCATATAATAAATGTTCAGAGATACTTGGATCTGTTTCTATATTCTTTATCCTGCTCCATTGGGCTATTTGTCTATTCGTGAGCTAATACCACACTGTCCTAATTACTGGAGATTTAGAATAAGTCTTGCTATTTGGTAGAAATTTTTTTTAAAGAAAAAAATGAGGTGGGGATCTATTTACATGTCTTAAGTCACCCCTATCTAACAGCCAACAGCTTAGTTACTGCCATAGCAGAGGTGTTCCTGGCAGAGCACCTAGAGTGGTTCTCTCACATCAATGCTCTCCAGGTCAGTCTAAGAGAGCAGGGGCCCAATCTGGGGAAACAGGGGGAGGACCAAGAAATGGTCCTTTCACAAGGCCGGTAAAACTGATACAAACCTGATCTCACAGGGATATTCTGAGAACTGAACAAAACACTGTATATAGTTAATTCAATCTGTGGCACATATTTAAACACTCAATAAACATTAACTTTTATTATTATTTTTTCATTTTCATATTCCTCACATCTAGCACAGGGCCCAGCAGAGAGACAACATGCAGTGAATCACTATTTTAGAATTTTAGAATAGGATGGCATTTAGAGATAACTTTTTCCCAGTTCTTCATCCTTGCAGGGGAAGAATATGAAGCCCAGAGAGATTAAATATGTCCCCCAGAGTCACACAGCCACACCGGACAGATCCTAGGAACTAACCCAGACCTCCTGACTCCCAATGCAGAAATTTTTTCACTGAACCCTCTGCATTATTAAAGTTCTTAACAGTGGTAGTCACCCCAGGGTCCTAGACTTTGCTATGAGTGAGAAGCCAACTTCTATAACCAACCATCAAGGTGCAGGGGTTTGGGTCTCCTGCAGAGGGTCTCCTGCATACCCGAGGCCAAATGCAGCGATCCAGACTTCTCATCATGACAGCACTGCAGTCAGAGCTGTGAAGAATGCTAAAGTCAGAATGCAAAGGGGAGTGGCTGAAATTTTCCAGCAGGGAAGGGAGGAGCTTCTTTGAAGCCTGCAGGAGGCTTTTCTTAACCAGGGAAAATGCCAGGGCTCTTCAAAAGTGTCGCCTTAGGAGAACAAAAAGAAGAAAGCTGATTCTAGTATCCCTCTTGGCATCTCACTTGCTTTTCCATGTTGGCCTAGATCTGTCTAGACCAATCCACACCATCAGGAGTCCACTGTGATATTATATTTCAGTTCTGAGCCAGGGCACAGCATAGCTAGCAAGAGCTTGAGTGCATGAGATTTCAGACACCAGTTACTATAATTTTACCTGCTCAGTCTTTCTCATCCCCTCCTTTTTATTCCTACTGCCTAAGTTTAGACCTTCATGACTGCCATGGGGAGCTACTAAAGATATCTGTGCAAGAGATGTACATGACTAGGGCTGTGTTTCGGGAAGGCCACCCTGACTGCCCATGAAGGAGAGCTAGGCAGGAAAGGAATGGAGGCTACGAGAAAGATGGCAGGGAAGATGGACTGCTGTCCACCATCAAACTTTGGTACTCCTGTGACTGACCTGGATTCACCGTGAGTTGGCCCAGGGCGGCCATCCTTGGATCCCCGTAGAAGTACAATATAATGCCCAAAATGGGCCATGGGATAAATCACTAAACCATTTTTGTACAGAAATATCCATATTACTCCTATTTTACAGACAGAAAACTGAGGTCCTCTGAAGGATGTTATTTGGCCAAGGCTACTGGGGAACTTCGCTGGCAAAGAACAGATAGAGAAAGGACTCAGATCAGAATCACAGACTGTTATAGCTGCAAGGTAACTTAGAGATAACTTAGTTTCTCCTTCCTTCCTCCCCTAATTTTATATAAGGGGGAAGTCGAGGTCCAGAAAGGTTAAAATAAAGGTTACAATAGTAAGGAAATGGAAAAGGCAACCACTTTGGGTCTAGCCATGGCTAGAAGCTGAGTCTGTGGCCCCAAACCCAGGCTCTCTCCTCTAGATTCTGCAAAAGTAATGATAGTAGCTGCCTATCACTATAGGTGGCATTCTCTAGGGTGGGAAAGTTGGGAAGAAATTGTATCATCTGAATCCTCAAATGAAAAGCTGACAGGCCTGCAGCATATACAGCTTCCAGAAATTCTGCTGATGGAAATTTTAAAAGCTACACCTGGGGACTTAAATGATTTGGTGATGGTACTCTGAACAGTCCATAATGAGCCGTAGGGTACACAGAAATCAAGTGGTTATGTTTATAACTCAGTGTAGCACACTCAAGAAATGTACACCAGACAGAAGGCCTGACCCTGACTGGGATGGCAGAGAGGCTCAGCCTGGTGCTGCATAAAGAGCCCTAGACTAAGATGGAAGCCAAAGAATATCTGGGGGACTTCCCTGGCAGTCCAGTGGTTAAGACTCCGCGGTTCCACTGCAGGGAGCACGGGTTTGATCCCTGGTTGGGGAACTAAGATCCTGCATGCTGTACAGCATGGCTGAAAAAAAAAGAAAATCTGGGCTCAAGTACTGTCTTAGTCACTACATGACATTGAGTGACCTCTCTAGGTGTCAGTGTCTTCATCTGTAATACCTAAGGTTCTTGTGAAGCTCAAAATAGTGAATTTCTGTGAAATGGAAATAGTATGGACATTAGATTGATTCTGACCACTGTCAGTTCAAATAATGGCTCTGGAAATTACTAGCCACTTGGGAAAGTCATTTAATGAGTCTTAGATTCCTTAAACAGCGTCCTTAATAACCACAGCATATCTGAGGATTAAATAAAATATACCATTTATAATACTGTAAAATGAAATAATGCTTTTAAAGCCTGGCACACAGTGGTTACACGTCTGGTATATAGTAGTTGCTCAATAAGTGGTATCTTTAAAGAAAGACTGAGTAATGTACACAGATAGGACATTATTTTTACTACAAATTGGAGGTAAGCATGCTCCTAGTATCCTATTGGTGTGCTTTACAGAATGAGACATTTATTAAGCACCTGCTGTTTGCAAAGTGCTGATTCAACCACTCTAAAGAAAGAGTCCAAAGAAAGAGAAAACACAGTCCCAGTTCTAAAGAGGCTTATAGTTCAGAGAAAGAGAGAGAGAGAAGACACACATGAAAGAACCAGTCCTCTCAGGACTTCCCTGGTGGCACAGTGGTGAAGAATCCACCTGCCCATGCCGGGGACACGGGTTCGAGCCCTGGTCCGGGAAGATCCCACATACCGCGGAACAACTAAGCCTGTGCGCCACAACTACTGAGCCCACGCTCCGCAACTACTGAAGACCGCCTGCCTAGAGCCTGTGCTCCGCAACAAGAGAAGCCACTGCAATGAGAAGCCCACGCACCACAACGAATAGTAGACCCCGCTCGCCACAACCAGAGAAAGCCCATGCACAGTAACAAAGACCCAATGCAGCCAAAAATAAATAAATTAATTAATTTTTAAAAAAAAGAAGAAAAAGAACCAATCCTCTCAATTTAATCGTAACAAGCAGCCCACCTCCCATGGCAAGTTCAACACAAGCTACCTTGCTGCACCATGTCAATTAAAACCCAAGAGCAATGACCTCAGGTGGTCACAGCTGAAAGTGCAACGAGCAGGTCAGTACTCCTAGGTTTTTTGCATGACATATAAGGGTATATAGTAGTTCCTCAATAAATGGCAACTTTAAAAAAAGTTAATCTAGACCTGTCTACTTCTCAAGTCTCATGTACCATCATCCTCTAGTGCCCACTTGAGATTCCAGGATTAACAAACTGCTAAAAGTTTCCCAACTGCATCTCCAGGATCAATGACTTTCCACCTTTGCCCAGAATGTTTCCCCTCCCTGCAAAGTCTGACTCTTCACCCAACATCCTCAATGTAACTCCTAGTAATTTTTTGTTGCTGTTGTTGTTGCTTTTTGCGGCACCCACGCGGCGTGCGGGATCTTAGTTCCCCGATCAGGGGTGGAACCCGTGCCCCCTGCAGTGGAAGCGCGGCATCTTACCACTGGACCGCAAGGGAAGTCCCTCCTAGTCATTTTTTTTTTTTTTGCGTACACGGGCCTCTCACTGCTGCGGCCTCTCCCGTTGCAGAGCACAGGCTCCGGACGCGCAGGTTCAGCGGCCACGGCTCACGGGCCCAGCCGCTCCGCGGCATGTGGGATCTTCCCGGACCGGGGCACGAACCCGCGTCCCCCGCATCGGCAGGCGGACCCCCAACCACTGCACCACCAGGGAAGCTCCCCTCCTAGTCATTTTTTAAGGCTCTGTTCATGCTCTTCCAGGAAGACTTCCTTCATTCCTCATGCTGAGTTAGGTACTACGCCTATGTGTTCCCATAGCAACCCCCTCCCCATTATACACCACTATCACTTATCACATGTATCCATTTATTCAACAAATATTTTCTGACCAATAGTGATAAGCCAGACCAGGGTTAGCAATGGGGATATGATAGTAAATAAGACAGCCATAGTCTCTGCTTGCTGAAACTTGCAATCTATTGGGAAAGGCATACAGAGAACGATTATAAGAAGATGCATGTTTTGAGGGAGGGAAATAGAGTGCTATGGGATTGTAAAAAAGAGGGACTAATGCCATCATCAGCATCATCATTATCACCACCAGTAACTACTTATGGGCTCCATGCTTCAGACATTGTGCTAAGTACTTAAAACTTTCTTTTTTAACTTACTTCTCACAAACCATTTAAATAACATGGTTATTTAAAGGCAAGAAAATTGTGGCTTGTAAAAGTTAAGTAACTTACCCAAGGACATACACTAGTAAGCATAAGAACTGAATCTTTAACTTGGGTCTGCCTAATTCTAAAACATTTCTCTTAATCTCCGTCTTTCTCTTTAAGGAAGGTATGCAGAGCCTGTCAGTTTCCTCAATATCTATTCTCTCTTTTCTCTTTAATCACGGACCTGCTGAATTTTACCTGGGCACATGACCATTTATAATAAAAATTACATTTCCCAACCAATCTTGCAGCTGGGTATGGTTATGTGACCAAGTTCTGGCCAGTGGGATACAAGCTCACACATACTGCTTTCCCTTTCCCCTTCCTGCTGGTTGGAATGTGGACATGAAGGCTTAAGGGAGGCAGCCATCTCAGACTATGAGATAGAAGCTGTATGATAAGTGTTGCAAAACAAAAGGCGGGACTATCTACCTATACTTTATATGACAGAAAAATAAACTCTATCTTGTTTAAGCCCCTTGACTGAGTGGATCTCCCTCTTGTGGCAGCCAAACCACTACCTCAATAAGAAAGTATTATGTCTCATTCATTTCTCTATTCCTAGAGCCCAGCAATATTAAATGTTGAGTTGAGCTGAATTAAATTCTGGTTCTAATTCTGTTATTTACTAGCCATATGGTCATAGAGAAATCACTTATGCTCCTCAGTTTCCTTTTCTGCCCAGTCTACCTCACAGGATAGTTGGTGAAGCAAAAAGCATGGTTTTCAAATCTGTTGGTTACAAAGGGCCTAAGAAAAAATCACGTTTCCCTTTGTGAAGCACATGAAATACTCATCAATGTGCTTTCACTGTATAAAACAAGAATGACTTAACTAGCAGAACATATGGTTAGATTATATAAATGGAGTTCTCTGCATTTCAAAAAATATGAAAACATATGAGTTTCTCTGTTAACATTTATTTTCATCAAGTAAAACTGATGGGAGAAAAACTTGTAATTTAGAAAATTCTATCCATTAACTTAATTGTCTTTCTAAAATGTGGAAGATTGCCATTATTAAACCTGAGGAGAGGTTCCATTCTAGGATCACCAGTGTTCCAAGGGCCTATGGTTTGAGAGGCACTGAGGTAATGGATGGAAAAACACTTTGAAAATGGAAAGAGATCATTACTTTTACTCATATCAAAAATGAATCTCTCTAAAACTCTGACACTGTTGTAATTTAGCAGAACAGGCAAGGCAGGATGAGAGCCCAGTGGGTTGGAGACCAGGGTGCTCTAATGGCACAGGCTAAAAGTCAGGTCTTCACAGGAATTGTTCTGTGCCTGGAAAAGCTCTGGGAAACCCTTTTATAGTTTTTACAGCCCCAGTGTTTCCAGCTACGCTAAGCAACTGCATACTCCTAGATGAGTGTCAGTTCACTTTACATACTCAGTGTAAGAACACAGGTAGTATTTAATAAATGTTTGTTGAGCTGAACTCTATAACACCTCCACTGACACTTTCAGGGAGAACTGCATCTTTAACTTTGCTCTCTTGATATTAGTTCATTTCCCAAGCAAAGCACTTCCCACGTGTACCTTAGTTACATTTTTGAGCACTATCCTTCCCAGGCCACCTCATACTTTTTGTAGTTAAGAGACTGTGTCCCACTCACCACAGCGTCATCTGTGCAAAGCACAGTGCCTGGCACATAGCAGACACTCAATAACGGTTGTTCTTTTCAATGAGTTACAAGAGGCAGACTTGAGGGAAAACATGGATGCTAGTTTAAAACAACTCTCTGTAAGCCAGTCCTATAATCCATGTCTAGCCCTACAGTCACCAGGCCAGCAAAACCAATCTTTCTGTTTCCAGGAAGCTAGGACTATCACCACAAAGTGATTCTGATCTGCTGATTTTTCTGGGAATGATGTCACAGTCTCCTCACAGACTTGTGGCTGTTAGAGCTGATCAATCTATGAGTGCTACAACAAAATAAGTAGGTGTCAGAAATGACAAACACCTCCTCTATGTCAACAGTCAGAACAGCATGAAGTTTCCAAGAGAAAAGGTATCTTGACTCCTAGTTGCCCTTCTACAAAGAGGAAATAAACTGTCTGAGTTCAAAAACCTTACTCTCTTGCCCCAGAGCCTGAAAAATAGAACATATAACAGCTAAAACTGACAGCAATTTATGTTGTCTCCATTTCATCCTCCCACATCTTCCTCTTGGCAATGCTTTTATTCTTGGGCTACTATTACCCTAAAATTGGAGGCTGAACAACAGCTGAGGGCAAGTAAGTAAGTGGTCTTGGGAGATGTGACCTAGCACTATACAAATGTGAAGGACTATATTCTTTTTATTTTTATCAAATAAAAATCACTCCAAACAATCTGAAGCCTTTTAAATTTAACAGAATGATGCAGGGCCCTTGAAGGAATAATGAGATTACACACTGAGACACAGTGTTATGGCTGCAGATATGCTCTGAAGTGTGATCCCCCACTGCCATGAGTCAAGGTGGGTCTTACATGATGAGAGAAGAAAAAGGAAGATATCATGTCTTAAAGAAGAAAGAGCATGTACAAAGAACAGAAGCATGAGACAGAATGGGTGTATGAGAAAATGTTCCTGAAGTATAGTGTGCAAAATGGGAAATCACTGAGAAGGAGATTGGGTCTGTGCTGAGAGACCCGAAATCCCACTGAGGATACAGAAAAAATGGTTTGCTATCATCCCCCATGCTGCCACCCAAGAGGAAGCTTTGTTTTCACCTCTCTTCTCACTGACTCCTCAGAGAAGCATCAAGGACAAGGGCACAGGATGGAGGGATGGAAACCAACCTAGAGTTATAAACCAGGCCATGCAAGATAGAGATAAAACCAGTATTGACAAGGAAAGCTGAGGTGAGGTAGATGTGCCTTTTCCTTCCCAAGGTTCAGGAGTCATAAGGCTGAGTGTGGAACCTTTGGAAGGAGGAGTGAAGAGATTATACCAGCAGAAAAGGGACAAGGGTTGGCCACTTTGTGCATGAGAATTAACTCTTGTCTCAGGGATGTAGGGCTCAAGAGAGTAGAGGAGCCAGCCTGAGAGTCAGAGAAGAAAAAAATGGGAAAATGGCTGTTTATTGTTTTTTCTAGGTTCTAAGTTCAGGGAAGAAAGGAAGCCAAAAGATGACTTCTAGCTTTTCCAGTCCAGTTCCCCAGGGGTGCAAAAGAGACAGGGACTTGGGACAGAGCCTCTGTAAGCTGGCAGATGAAAGTTTTCATTGTGCTCTTCCGTGCGGGAAGTGAGGAGCCTCTAGCAGCTTCCATCACCATCCAGCCCTATTGTGCTAGCCACCCTGGAACAATGAATGACATCAGAGAAAACCCTACAGCCCTAACAAAAGGGAGCATCACTCCCTTCAAGCAACCAAGGTCATCTGGAGGCAGCTGTTTGCAGAGAATGGGTTGTTTGCCAGCTCTGATTTACAAAACCTCGGGGCAGCTCCAATAACCACATTTAGGTTCAGCTCAGTCAATATTTATTGTCCTCTACTTGATGCCAGGCTTTGTGCTGGACACTGGGGATACAGAAAAAATATGAGACATGGCCTCTACCCTGAGTATGCTCATCATCTAGGAGGAGAAACAGTCATCAAAACAGGTGGTTAAAACAGAGCAGCAAGTCCTAGGATAGAGGAAGCACAAGGAACTCCAGCAGCTCATGGTAGGACAAGTAACCCAGTGCAGGGAATCAGAGGTTTCTCAGAAGGAGAGATTTGTTCTTCCCCTCCTCATCCTGCTTCCTCAATGGGATTTAGATGTTCAGAATGTATTGGCCAAGTGAAGAAGGAGAGCAGGTCTTCCAAGTAGACAGAAGAGCAGGTGAGAGGTCTCAAAACAGTATGATGGGGCTTCCCTGGTGGCGCAGTGGTTGGGAGTCCGCCTGCCGATGCAGGGGATCCAGGTTCGTGCCCCGGTCCGGGAAGATCCCGCATGCCGCGGAGCGGCTGCGCCCGTGAGCCATGGCCGCTGAGCCTGCGCGTCCGGAGCCTGTGCTCTGCAACGGGAAGAGGCCACAGCAGTGAGAGGCCCACGTACTGCAAAAAAAAAACCCCCAGTATGATGATTTGAGTATGGTATCCATGAGATGGGAGAGGAGGCTGGAGAGAAAGATGGGACAGATGGCATTAGACATGCCATTAAGCTTCCTTTTATAACAAGCCAAGGAGTGGGCCAGAGCATGGTATATACAGAAAATTATCTATGAGGGAGGATCCCAAGAAATTGAAAAAAACAAAAAACTCACACCCAAACAAAACTAATTTTATTTTCTGCTAATTTATGTGAGACTTTTAGAAGGGGGATATCGCAAAATAAAACAACTCCAAGAACTTACTCTGAGGTGTCACAACTTAGAAAGGGTGTAAATCACTCCTTCTTCTGAATTTTAAATAGCACTTTGTATCTTCCTTTCAGCACTTGTCACTTTCTGCTTGGGAGCATAATTATTTGTGTCTTATCTCTAGTGGTTTATCAGCTCCCTGTGAGCATGAACCAGGTCTTGTTCATTCATACTATAAAATTTTATTGCAACTCAGTCTGAATAGGCAAGGCACCCCCAACAGTACCTAGCACATAATAGATGCTTGAAAAATGTATCATAGCATTATGGAGTTACATGATATCAGAGCTGAAAGACTCTTGAAGATATTCTAATCCAGAGTTTCTCAAACTTTGTGAAGAGTCTGACAAGAGCTATGGACTCTCTTCCCAGAAAAAGTCACACATAAAAAACATTTTACATATAATTTCAGGACCTGCCATGCCCAAAGAGGTTAGGTTAACTTACCCCAAATCATGAAGCTAATAACTGGCAGAACCAAGCCTAGAACACAAGTTTCCTGGTTCCCAATTCAGTACTCTTCTCATCACAAAGGAACAATTTTAGTAGGGCTGTTTCCTGCTGGAAAGGTGCCTGATACAAGCCTCAGGTGTGGCAACATTCCTGTCATGAAATTCCTTGATATAAGGATGTTGCTCAGGAGAACGTGGCAAGTTTAGTGGCTTCTGAGGCCCAAATGCAGTGGTACTGGACTTCTGCCAAGGTGAGAGAGGCAATGGGAGATGTGCGGGGTTGCATGGGACCATCGAACTAAGCCAAAGAACCAAAAGCGATGTTGAAATCTCCCCAAGTAGAAAAGCAAAATCTTCCTAACTATACTGTTTTCAGGAAGTGATAGAATCGTGACTCAAAGCTAGACTGTCTGACTTTCAAGCCAGTTTTGTGTCCATCCCACTACAAAATCCTCTGCAAATGCACAAAAAATCCAACCACCACAGAAGCAATCCTTCAGCTGGAGCCAAAGAAATAGGCTAAATAATCTTACAATGCTTAGAAACAACTCCCAGTTATCTGTGATAATGGATTAAAGAAACACATACATATTTTAAATCTGTAAATACTGTAAAAATCAGCTATTTGGCTGAAAATGTGAATCCACCTCTATGTGCCACAAACCATTCATTCAACTGAACTGAACATATCATTTCCATTGTGAGGTCCCTATTGAACTAAGTACTAAGAAGATATTTTCTTTACGTGTCACAAATAATAAAACCAAAGAATTTGCTTTTCACTGTGATAACCTGGCCTAGGGACAAGATTAGGAACTGGCAAAAACATCTCCACTCTGGATCATATCCAAACTAATGAACTGGAGAGGACTGAGGGACAACCCTCTATCCTTTCTAGCTCCAGTATAATCCAACCTATGCACATCTGATCTTCAGGGTCTTTGTAAAAGCTGCGCACTATCCTTCTCTAAAGGACCCCTGCCCCTCTTACCTCTTGTGCTTTAACTAGGTGCTTGTATCTTCCAATGCCATGCGTGGGCTGTGACCTGTAGTGCCGACTGATGCTCAGCAGAATGCCAGCTAAAAGAGAGAAAATAAGACAAACCTGTTTCAAAGCTCCTCCAGGGACAGATAGATCATACATGAGGAGACAAATTCTCCATCGTGAAATGGAATATTTGGGGAGAGTGAGCCTCTTGCTGGTTTAAAGAACCAGAGCTATTTCTTGATCCTGAGCTGACACTCGGTTTACCCCATTTTTCTCTCCGCTTGGCCCCTGGACTATATCTAATCCCCACCACCCATCTTTCTTTGAGAAATTCTCTCCTGCTAGAGCCACTGCTGGTAGGGGGACAAAATACATTCTCACAGGGCTCTCATTTTCTCCGTTCCTCAACAGGCAATAATCCTTTTGAAGTTTTCCAATGAAGATTGTTCAGAGAAAGAGACAGGTGGCAAATACAACCAGGAAAAAGGACAATCACAGATTTCCACAGTTTTTTAAACTACCTAATTTGCTTTATTTGTGTTGATATGTAATAATCTCCAACAGACTTTGTTAAGTGAATAACAATAAAAACTAAAAACCTAAGGTACAGAACAGTGTGTATGTAAAAAATAGGATCTGTATACACATATTCACTGTGGTAGACCCAGAGATATGCCACTCAGATTCCCTTCAAAGAAGGACTTGCTGATATATACATATTCTCCTTTAATCCTCATTATTTTTATCTTCATTTACAAATAAAGAAACTGCAGCTCAAAAAAATAGGAATTGGCCAAGGTCAACCAGCAAGTAAAAGGCAGAACTGCAATTTAAACCCAGGTCTATGTGACTGAACAGCCTGTTCTCAGATGTGTTATAACATCTGAATTTCTGGAATACAAAATCTAGCTAGGGACTTCCCTGGTGGTCCAGTGGTTAAGAAACCACCTTCCAATGCAGGGGATGTGGCTTTGATCCCTGGTTGGGGAACTAAGATCCCAGGTGTCGCGGGGCAACTAAGCCCACGCGCCACAACTACTGAGCCCGTGCACTCTGAAGCCCACGAGCCACAACTGGGGAGCCTGCGTGCCGCAACTAGAGAGCCCACACACCACAACTAGAGAGAAGCCCACGCACCGCAACAAAAGATCTCACATGCCACAGCGAAGATCCCGTGTGCCGCAACTAAGATCCGATGCAGCCAAATTAAAAAAAAAAATCTAGCTAGACTTGATCGTTTCCATATCTGATATCAGCTCCTTATCTCTACCCTTCACTGGAACCAGCCCTACACAGCTATGTTATGTCTGTCTGTCTCTCTTGCTTGTTCCCTACCTTCTGGAAAAGTACTAGTCCTAGGTTCTGCTCCCTTCCCTCCCAGCTCCTGTGGTCCTGCATCTCCCCAGGGCCACCACTTTGTGGGGGGCTAAACACAAAATGGTGTGGAAAAGTCTAATGACATCAAGTGAAATGTTTCTTAAGCTTCTCTTTTCTAAAATGTGCTTCCAAGCAGGTCTGCTCTGTGCCAGGCCAATCAAGAATCGTGGCTTCAGAGACTTTCCCTATGTTTACAATCCACAGTATTTCATCAAGACAACCCTGGTATATCATGGATCCCTTCCATGATGTGCATTAGTCCGCATTTACTATTATATGCCAACAACTGAATAGATACTGGGACAGTTACAAAGATGACTAAAATATACAACTTTCCCTAGAGACATTCAATGTGTACTGGGGAAGGATGATGGGAAAGCAGATAATTACCTTATAGTGTACAAAATACTTTAATGGAGATGAGAGCAAGGAACTTAGAGGAAAGAACCACTAACTCCACCTTAGGGGTAAGCGGGGCGAAGTGGAAGACAGTACAGAGGAATAGGTTCATGGAGGTAACAGCTGAATTCTTTTTTTTTTTTTAAGTCAGTTTTCTCATCTTTATTATTTATTTGGCTGCATCAGGTCTTAGTTGCGACACGCAGGATTTTCGCCGCAGCATGCGGGATCTTTCGTTGCAGCGCATGGGCTTCTCTCTAGTTGTGGCGCACAGGCTTAGTTGCCCCGAGGCATGTGGGATCTTAGTTCCCTGACCAGGGATCGAACCCGCGTCCCCTGCATTGGAAGGCGGATTCTTAACCACTGGACCACCAGGGAAGTCCCAACAGCTGCATTCTTGAAAGAGGAGTAAGAGTTTAACACGCATGGAAGAAGGAGGTATTTTTGGCAGAGGCTTCCAAAGAGCACTGAACATAACTGAGGTATCTTCTTGGCCACAGTCCCAGCTGACTCTTTGAGGCTTTAGGTTCCAGACTCTGCAGCCTGGGGCCCCGCCCAAACAGCTGATATCCAAATCCCCTTGATTGGGTACACAACCATCCTCAGATCAGAGCCTTGAAAATTAATCCATCCCAAAAGATTTTATTATGACTTTAAAACATGACCTCCTAAAAAGCACTGAACTCTCCAAAGCATGTTTACTCATTCAACAAATATTTATTACTACCCACTGGGGTAGCCAGAAACAATTATACCCTCACAACCATGTGAATGGCACACACTAGAGTTGTGCAATGTACAAACAACCCAATATCCATGGCAGGCCCGGGTTGGTACCAACCACTGCCCTAGATGCTGGAGCTGTAACAATGGGCAAAGACAAAGTCCCTGCAATACAGAATCTATGATCTAGTGGCGAGACAGTAATATCAATGCAGGTGATAAGGGCTACCTACAATAAGGGCTATATACATGAGAGAGGCACTAAGGCTGGACTTGTGGTGTCAGGAAAGGATTCTTAGAGCAGGTGGCTTTTAAGTAAAACCTGACAGATGACTAGGAGTTAGAGAGAACACAGTATGGGGAGGGGAAGACCCAGAGAGAGAATTTCAAGGCAGAGTATAAGCAGCAGGGTGGCAAGAGATGAGCTTACAGAAACAGGCAAAAAATTTAGGAAGGGCTTAATTATTCAGTACTTATGATGTGCCAGACACTGTGCAATGAGGTGAAGATATAACAGGGGACAAGGCCAACAAAACTCAGCTTATGGAGCTTATAGTCTAGTAGGAGGAGGGAATCATTAATGGAGGAGGGAATAGTCACAAAATAAATATGAGGGCTTCCCTGGTGGCGCAGTGGTTGAGAGTCCGCCTGCCGATGCAGGGGACACGGGTTCGTGCCCCTGTCCAGGAAGATCCCACATGCCGCAGAGCGGCTAGGCCCGTGAGCCATGGCTGCTAAGCCTGCGCGTCCGGAGCCTCTGCTCCGCAACGGGAGAGGCCACAACAGTGAGAGGCCTGTGTACCACAAAAAAAAAATAATAATAATAAATAAATAAATATGAAATTACAAATTGTGATGAATGATAAAAAGCGCTATGGCAATACAATCAGTGGATCTATTTTAGATTGGAATATCAGGAAAGGCCTCTAAAAAAAAAATGACATGTGAACTGAAACCAGATTTCAGAGGAAAATAGTAATAGTGGTTATCCCCAGGGAGAAGTGGCTAGATGGCAGGGGAGAGAGACCTACTGTTGACTTTATACTCATGTATCTTTTAAAACTTGTTCCATGTACATGCATTATCTACTCAAATAAATAAATTAAATAAATTGAGACCTGAAAGGCAGATAGGAGTTTATTAGGTAAAAAGATAGAGAATGAATATTCCAGGCAGAGGGAATAGCGTGTGCAAGGGCCCCAGAGGGGGACGCAGATTGGCACATTCAAGGAACAAAAAGACTGTCCATGTGGCTGAAGCAAAGTGAGAGGGGCTGAGTGCACCAGAGATTAGGGCAGTGGATTGGAACCCACCACTCTGAGCCATGTTAAGGGTTTGGATTTCATGCTGAACAGCGGAGAAATTATATGTCTAATGTGTTTCTAAAAGATCACTTTGGTTGTTGTGGGTGGAAGGTGGTTGGAGGGGGAGTGTGGATGGAAGTTCAAGCAAAGATTCAAGTAGTATCCTTGGCTGAGTTGTTGTTGTTAGTCTTCCTGTATCCACACCCGCCCCCTCTATTCCATCCTTTAAAGCTGACAAATTAATCCTTCTAAAACACAAACCTAATCATGTTATTCTCTTTCATTAATTCAACAATTTATTCACTGCACACACACAATTTTTAAAAAGGACTTACTCTGTGCCAGGCACTGTATCAGGCACTACAGTAACACCAATAAATGAGACAAGGAAGGTCCTTGCTATATTTCAAAATGTTTGATGATTTTCCACTGCCTGAAGTTCATACTCCTTAAGCAAGCATTTAAGAGTCTCAATTTTATAATCTAGTTCCAACCACTTCACGTCCTCACCCTCCATCCTCCAGGCTTTTAAAACCTTGCTTCTCAGCCACAGAGCTACACTTGCCATTCTGTATAAACCATGCAGTTCTCATGCCTCTGTGTGGTGCTGGGCTGTCCCCCATGCTGGGACTGCACCTCTCTGACTGGTGATATCCTTCACAGCCTCCATGGCCAGCTTAAATGTCGTCTCTGTGCTGCCCTAAACATACAAACATCATCAAGAGTTTACAGTTGCAGCTCTCCCATGCCTCCATTATATAGTAAAATATTTTGTGCAAATTAAAAAACAACAACAACCCAGGCACTCGTCACCATCTTTAAGTACACAGAAATTCAATCACCCACCAGTGGTTTCAAGTAGCAGAACCAAAAGTGATCTTTGAGATGATGACACATCTTAGGTGAAAATGCCACAAATGCTTGCCTCAGCCTCTAATCTACTGGAATTCCTTGGCAAGGAGGCATTTTCAAATTTAGTTTGGGGCAATTTCTATAATTAGAGCAGTTGGTTAATTAAGAAGCTGGTTCAAACTACTGTTAAATTAACCCGTTTTGAAAGGTTTTTGGTCAAATTACCAGTGGTTAAACTGCTTAATTAGTTGTTTTAATTATAAAATTTACAAGTTTGAAAGCCTCTGATTTCCATTAAGTTCAACTGAATTTTTTCCCCTGCTTGTGTCATTAAGCTGGTTTCCTGCTGTCATATTAACATTGCAGCCTCCTGAGAGAAAAGGCAACTCTTTTCGTTGAAGAAGATACAAAACCCCATGATTTCAAAAGGAGGCTTTGAAAATCTTTCAGTTAGTACAATTATAGAATGTAATCATGTATTGACTTCTCCCACAACACATCCCTTCCCTTTATATATGCCAGAGCCAATTGTCCTTCAATGTCCTTGTTTACTAAACTGGGAACTAAACCCATCAATCCAGGATGGGGATAAACAACTTCATTTTAATTATTTCTCCTTCAAAATTAGAACAAGCATTTTGGCAGGGCTATGCAGGAGGGAAAGAGGAAAAAGCTGGGGTAACCCCAGCCAAGAGTCTAATTACAGGATATTTTCTCCATCCAATACACATCCCTGAAGGGCAGATACACCCCAGCACGTGGCAAATGGTATGTGCTCAGTAAGTGTTGGGGTGTTTTTGTTTGCTTGTTTTGTTTTGAAATTCTAGAGATATTTTACCAAGACAATCTGCAATGATTTGGCTCTGGCAGCTACCCACTTTTTTCAAAATCTCTTTTCAAACTTCTTTCAGTTTAGAATTTCTAATTACATTGAACTATTTGGACTTGAATGTACCATGTTTTTTTTTTAATAAATTTATTTATTTTTGGCTGTGTTGGGTTTGCGTTGCTGTGTGTGGGCTTTCTCTAGTTGCGGCGAGCAGGGGCTACTCTTCGTTTTGTGATGCGCAGGCTTCATTGCGGTGGCTTCTCTTGTTGCGGAGCATGAGCTCTAGGCACGCGGGCTTCAACAGTTGTAGCATGCAGGCTCAGTAGTTGTGGCTCGCGGGCTCTAGAGCGCAGGCTCAGTAGTTGTGGCGCACGGGCGTAAGTGCTCTGCGGCATGTGGGATCTTCCCAGACCAGGGCTCGAACCGCGTCACCTGCATTGGCAGGCGGATTCTTACCACTGAGCCACCAGGGAAGTCCCGAATGTACCATGTTTTGATGACTCCACCTTTTTGCTCATGCTGTAATAAGAAGAGTCTGAGTTCCCTTCATTTAACCTCTTTAGACCTCTTTATATATTTACTTCTACCTCTCCATGTACGTTTAAATCAGTAAGAAAAAGATGGTTACTACAATGAGGCCCATCCCTTAGAGAGAGCAGCTGGGATGGTACCCAGGGCCCACAGAGAGTATGATGTGTAAAGGTAGGAACAGGACACTGCTTCCTATTCTTCTTTTCCGAACACCATTATAATTCAATTTTGAAATTTCTAACTTTAAAGAAATCTCAAAGACACATGAAAAATGCCAACAAAGCTGTGTCCTTTCAAAGAGAATTACTTTGGCATGCTGATATTGGTGAGTTACCCTGGGCCTTGGAGCCTTCTAGGCACTGAGATTCCACAATTGAAATGGGCAAAGGAAAGGATAAATGGCCAGTAAATGTATGAAAATATGTTCAACCAACTAGTAATCAAAGACATGCAAATTACAAATACAAGGGATGGCATTTTTTAACTTATTAATATTAACAAATATTAAAAAAATAACAATGTTGATGAGTGTATAAAAAGGGATTCTTAAATACCAAAAAAACTATAAAATGGTACAATCTTTCCAAACAGCAATTTGGCAATACACATCAATAGCTTTAAAAATGTGCATTTTGGGACTTCCCTGGTGGCACAGTGGTTAAGAATCCGCCTGCTAATCCAGGGGACATGGGTTCGAGCCCTGGTTGGGGAAGATCCCACATGCCGCAGAGCGACTAAGCCCGTGCGCCACAACTACTGAACCTGCGCTCTACAGCTCGCAAGCCACAACTACTGAGCCCACATGCCACAACTACTGAAGCCCGCGTGCCTAGTGCCCGTGCTCCGCAACAAAGAGAAGCCACGGCAATGAGAAGCCCACGCACCGCAACGAAGAGTAGCCCCCGCATGCCTCAACTAGAGAAAGCCCACGCACAGCAACAAAGACCCAACGCAGCCAAAAATAAATTAATTAATTAATTAAATTTTTAAAAAGAACTTTCATTAAAAAAAGGAACTATATAAAAAGTTCTTACAAATCAAAAATGAAAAAGCAAACAATTCAAAAGAAAAATGGGCAAAAAATATGTGCAGGCAGTTCACAAGAAATACAAATGGCCAAAAAAATATGAAAAGATGACAAACTTTCTCAAGAAATGCAAATTAAAATGAGACATAATTTTCACCAGCAAAAAAGTAAGATGTTTTGTAAAACCCAGTTTGGGCCAGAAAATAGAAATGTAAATTAATACAACTTCTCTGAAGGGCAATCTGACAATACTTAACAAAATTTTCAACTGACAACCCATTGACTCAGCAATTTCAATTCCAGGAATTTAACTTACAAATGTACAGAACAAGTTTATAAAGATGTATAGAAACAGTTGTTGCAGCATTTTTTGAAATAACAAAAACTAAAAACAAGCTAAATGTCCAGCATTATAACATATATGTTAATATACGCATAAAACTTTCCTGAAAAATATACAAGAAACTGCTATCGATGCATACCACTGAGGAGTGAGACTAGGTGGGTAATAGAAAAAAATTCAATCTTTCATCATATATCCTTTTGTCAATTTATATTTATTTTTACCATTTGCATGCTTTTATAATTTTTAACAGTTGATAATTTTAATATATTTTTAAAACCTTCCTCGGAATACATACCAGTTCAAAATGAACTTTTTCTCTGGTTATGGGATAAGGGATGATACCAAGAGTAGGGAATAAATGGGTCTTGAACATAATCCTTATTTTTAATATACAAGAAAAAAAATGAAAGTCTAACAAAATGTTAATAATTGCCAAATCTGGATTTATTTGACATATCACCCTTTTCACTTTTTTATAACTTTTTATATCTTTCAAAATTAAAAGTATAATTAAGAGAAAAATAACCATCAAAAAAGTCTTTCCTTAATCCCACATCCCTCTCCAGCTTCTGCCAATTCTCTCTCCTCCCATTCAAAGACAAACTTCTTAAACGTACTGTCTGTAATAGCTTTCTCTAACTCCTGAACTCCCATTCACCTGTCAATGCAGTTGATTTCCACAACAGACCTCACCACACCTACACAGATACTACTCTCCCTAAGGTCACCTCTATGCTGTCGAAACCAAGGAACATCGTTAGTTCATGTCTTTTGCGATCCCCTTGCAGCATCACACAGCTGAAACTGTAACGTGATTAACCACTCTTTCCTTCCTGAAACACTCTCCTTTTGGCTGCCATGAAACGATACTAACCTGGTCTTCTCCTACCACGTTGGCCTCCCTTTTCAAGCTCATTAGCCATATCTTGCACCCTCTACTCAATTTTTTAATGTTGGAGTTCCTCAGGGCCTGATCCTTGGGCCTCTTCTCTACTTATTCTCCTCAGGTAGTCTCATTCATTCCCAAGACTTCAATTAAAATCAACAATATGATGACTTCCAAATTCACATTTTCATCCCAGACCTATATTTTGAACTCAAGATCAGTGTCTCCAATGGACTACTTAGTATATCTTCCTCACAAGCACTCCAACTCAACATGTTCAAAACCAGACTCAGATTCTTACCCTAAAAGTTGTTCCATTTAAGGCAGTATATTCAAAATAATTATGTAGATATTTATTTATTATAGTAGAAACATGTTCACCATAAGTTAAGGAGAAAAAAAAGATTATGAAGCATTATATATAATTTGTTCCCATTACTGCAAGACAAAAAAATACACACACACACACACGCACACACACACACAGAAAGAGAGAAAGAAATGCCTAGAAAAAGACCTGGTAGGATATACTCCAGAATGTTAAGCAATAATCTCTGGATGGTAGGATTACAAGTGATTTTTATTTTCTTCAGCTTCTTCGTGTGTGTATTGTGTGTGTGTGTGTGTGTGTGTGTGTGTGTGTGTTTATTTTCCATATTCTCTAAAATGGCTGCTTTTCACTTTTATGATCAGATTTTCTTAGGTTTTTTTTTCCTCTCCTGATAGGATGCAATATGAAGTTCAGAGCATCAGTTATTAAGTTTTCTTGCTAAAATTGTGTAACTTGAATCTAGAAAAGCTTTTAGATGTAACTTCTAGTTTGTAGGAAAGGAACAGAAGAACATATTATAAAATACCGCACAGAAATAATCAAATTAAAAAGGGAGGAAATTTTATAAGTCAAATGGTCTAGCTTAATCAAAAAGCAACTGTTGTAGAAATAAAATAGTGAAAGATCTGTTCTGCATTAAAGGTGACATCATAGCAAAATGCAAAGCATGAACCATCATTGGCTCTTGGTTATAAACAACCCCATAAAAGACTTTTGGGGGACAACTGGGGAAATGGATAGAGTATTAGATGACATTGGGGCATTATTATTAATTTTCTTCAGGGAGATAAAGCTATTGTGGTTCTTTAATAGAATGTAGAGAATATCCTTGTTTCTAGAAATGCATGCTTAAGTATTCAGGGGTGAAGTATCATAACATCTGATCAAGAAAGCTAACGTGGAGGCTTCCCTGGTGGCACAGTGGTTGGGAGTCCGCCTGCCGATGCAGGGGACACGGGTTCGTGCCCTGGTACGGGAGGATCCCACATGCCGCGGAGCGGCTGGGCCCGTGAGCCATGGCCGCTGAGCCTGCGCGTCCGGAGCCTTTTCTCCGCAATGGGAGAGGCCACGACAGTGAGAGGCCTGCGTACCGCAAAAAAAAAAAAAAAAAGAAAGAAAGCTAACGTGGGTGCGTGCGCCCTCGGGCCACTGCGCCCGGGCCCTAACTCGCTCCCCGTCCTCCCTGCTCCCCAGGCCAGTCGGCCGCACCCATGGCGCCCAGCCGTAATGATATGATCCTGAAGCCCCACTTCCACAAGAACTGGCAGCGGCGCGTGGCCACGTGGTTCAACCAGCCGGCGAGCAAGATCCGCAGGAAGACCTCAGCCCCCAAGAAAGGAGACAGCTCTGCTGCAAAGCTCAAATTGGCCACCCAGCTGACCGGACCAGTCATGCCCATACGGAACATCTACAAGAAGGAGAAGGCCAGAGTCATCACAGAGGAGGAGAAGAACTTCAAAGTCTTCGCCAGTCTCTGCATGGCCCGCACCGATGCCCGGCACTTTGGCATCTGGGCAAAAAGGGCCAAGGAAGCTGCAGAACAGGATGTTGAAAAGAAAAAATAAAGTGCTGTTGGCAACTTGTTATTAAAAAAAAAAAAAAAAGAAAGCTAACATGACAAAATATTAACAACAGTTGAATCTAAGTAATGGGTACAGAAGTGTTCATTATATTATTCTTTTGGGAAAAAATTATTTCTTATAATACTGTAAGGTTCCAAATGGCAAGGATTATATCATCTTAATTTTGTACCCCCAGCACCTAAAACACAGCCTGGTCCTATAAATGTTTGTTGAGAGAATGAATAAATAAAAAGAAGCACATATTTTGAGAAGCTGGGCTTTAGGCCTGGTAGAAGTGGTGATTCTCTACACATTGCCACCATCTTCTGAAATAATTAATGGATGTAAAACTTCTTATGCACTGCATGGCACATACTAGGCACTCAGTAAATGTTAGTTCCCTTCCTTGCTCCCATTCCTTTATTTCTGATACTTATTATTATTTTTTTTTTGGCCACACCACGCGGCTTGCAGGATCTTAGTTCTCTGACCAGGGATCAAACCCGTGCCCCCTACAGTGGAAGTGCGGAGTCCTAACCACTGGACCACCAGGGAATTCCCTGTTTCTGATACTCTTCAGTCAAAAAACAGATGTCATTACTATCCAATGGCTGCTTTGAAATGTGTCACATAATAGACAAAGCAAAATTGGCAAATAATAGGGTTGAAACAGATTGAAATTCATTGAGTTGACCAGACTGAATGAACATTCATTTTGGATAAAATACTGGAAGAAAAGCCTTAGCCTGGTAGATAATGGACATGAAAGACAGGTCTGAAATAGTAGCAATAATAATAATAATAATAACTTCTTTTTTTAAATATTTATTTGGCTGTGTTGGGTCTTAGTTGTGGCATGTGGGATCACTTTTTAGTTGTGGCAGGTGGGATCTAGTTCCCTGACCAGGGATCGAACGTGGGCCCGCTGCATTGGGAGTGTGGAGTCTTAGCCGCTGGACCATCAGGGAAGTCCCAATACTAACTTTTTTTGAGCACTTTATATGTTTTATCTCACTGAATCTTCAAATAATTCACTGTAGTTTGTACTATAATTCTCATTTTTTAAAGTGAGGAAACCAAGCTATGGAGAGGTACTTAAAAGTCACAGAATAGTATGTGGTAGAGTTGGAATCCAAACTTACTACAGAACTCTTGCTCTTAAACCACTACTTTATGTTCTTGCCCTTTGTCCTGTTCCACGTGAGGGGTAGGATTTGGTCCCAGGCACTCTTCTCAAAGATATGTTAGGCATCTTTTTAGACAAAATTATTAGAGTGTTAGAGGGTCACTTAAAGCAGGAAGACTACATCAGGAAATAACTGTTTACCTGCAGAACAGATGGGATTCTCTCCTGAGGTTCTGAACCTAAAAAGAGGAAGAAAGTATGTTGAATACAATTAGATACCCACATCTATTTGCAAAGCTACCAAAACTTGTATGCTCCTCATTAAGGATATATCAATGCTACATATTTCCTTATTTCCTCCTTCTCTTCTTTCCATAAACATTATTAAGTACTTACTATGGGTCAATCTGTTAGGTCCTGAGGATGCAAAAGTAAGTAAAATGTCTCTATCTATGGTCTAGTTGGGAGAGAGATATGTAAACAGATGCGAGCCACAATACAGTGCTGATCCAGAACAAAATCATGTACAAGATTTGGTGGAATACAAAGGAAAGCATGCTCATGAGGGGTGAAACTATTTGAAATGAGGTTTTAAAAATTAAGAACTATTCTCGATTATTGAGCCCCACAGGAAAAGCATTCTAGGCAGAGGTATGAAAGTAGTATATCTGGGGAACAGCAAGCAGGTGGATGTGAGTGGCACTTAAGCAGCAGGGAAGGGGGCAGGGTAAAAGAGGTAATCAGGGGTCAGGTTATGAAAACCTCAAACACTGTGCTAAGGAGTTTTGTCTGTACTTTGTGTGGGCAGTGGGAAGCTCCTGGCAGTTTAATCACAAAAGTGATTTGATCAAGTTTAAGTTTTAGAAAGTTAACCCTGGCAATAGGTGAGCAAAGAATAGGAAGACATGAAACTGAGGGAAGAGGACCAGTGAAGTCGTTCTTGCAATAGCCTTGCATTATTCGAACATATTTCAAAAGCAAGGCTGACAGGATTTATTTAAGAATTAGATGTAGAGTGAGAGAAACAACAGTGTCAAGGATGATTCCAAGGATTTTGTCCTGAGCAACTAGATGAATGGAGTTGTCATTTACTGAGAATGGGGAAGGAGTAAGTTTGCAGGGGAGTTAATGCTTGAGATGCTTAGTAAACATGTAAGTGGAGATGATGAAAGAAGAATGCTGTGTGAACCACCTAGTGGAATGCAAATATTAACTATATTTTTACTGTTATTAATATCCTTACCTCAAGAGGGAAAAGGCTTGCTTAAAAATGGTGTCATTCCTCAGACACAGCGCCTACAGCAAAATAGCCATGTTAGAACAATTGTAAGCATTCACAGATCTCCAAGTACCTCTTCACAAAGAGGCTAGAAACCCATAGTACACAAAACAAAATGGAACCAAAGTCTCTTGTCTAGCAAAGAAACTGCCCTACAGTTAATACCAAACGTGCAGGCAAACCAAGGCCATCTTCTTTCCTATTCTACCCACTAGAGAAAATGCTCGAAAAACAGAAGCCCAACCCCCCCGTACTACTTGGATTGCTTTTTTTTCCACCCTATTTCCCCTTTCTAATTTGATTTATATTTTCTTTTTTTTAATACTTATTTATTTATTTTCTTGGCTGCGTCAAGTCTTAGTTACAGCATGTGGGATCTTTCGTTGCAGCATGCGGACTTCTCTCTAGTTGTGGCATGCAGGTTTTCTCTCTCTAGTTGTGGCACACAGGCTCCAGGGTGCATGGGCTCTGTAGTTTGTGGCACATGAGCTCAGTAGTTGTGGCGCATGGGCTTAGTTGCCCCACAGCACGTGGGATCTTAGTTCCCCGATAAGGGATCGAACCTGCGTCCCCTACATTGGAAGGTGGATTCTTTACCACTGGACAACAGGGAAGTCCCTAATTTATATTTTCTAATATCAGTCAACAACTATTATGTATGTGTCAAGCACAGTCGCCATGCAAGGGACTTTCTGAACTCTTCCCTAATTCTCAAAACACTGCAAGGCAATTTTACAGGTGAGGCAACTGAGGCCCATAGAATTTATATTCCAAGAAATTATAGCTAATAAGTGGCTAAGAGGACTGTTTTACTCCAAAGACTATGCCTCTATTACACCACACTCTCTTAATAATAATAATGATAATAATAATATAGCAACATGAACAAAACAATAATAATGAGAGAAGGCAGTTGCAGTGGCAGCTTCCCCCACTGTTCACAATCTTACCCCCAACAACCCAGTTATTTTAATCTCACTCTGCCCTGCTGGCACCCACTCAAAAGGTCACTGCTATAGGTTTACTAAGAGAGTGCTTAACATAGAGGAGTTCTTTTTATAAAGTAACTAGATAATAAATAATAAATGCCCTTAAGGTCCCATAACACAAAGAGAAAATCCTGTCCACTATGAGGAACAATTTCAGTTCCTTCAACATTTATGTCTTAAAAGCCTATTATGTGTAAAAGCCTTCAGAAACAAAGGAAAGTCTGAAAAACTGTCATAGACAAGAGGAGCCTAAGCAGACATGATGACTAAATGTAGTATAATATACTGGATGGGATCCTACCTAGACCAGAAAAAGGACACTGGATTTTAAAAAATGAAAGAAATATGAATAAAGTATGGACTTAATAATAATATGTCAATATCAGTTCATTAATTATGAAAAATGTACCATACTAATGTAAGATAATAACAGGGAAAACTGGATATGAAGTATATGGGAATTCTTTGTACTATCTTTGCAACTTTTCTGTAATTCTAAAACTGTTCTAAATTTTATTTTTTTAAAGCCTATTATGGGGACTTCCCTGGTGGTCCAGTGGGTAGGACTCTGCACTCCCAGTGCAAGGGGCCTGGGTTCGATCCCTGGCTCGGGAACTAGATCCTGCACGCATGCCGCATCTAAGAGTTCACATGGTGCAACTAAGAGTCCACATAACACAACTAGGAAGCCTGCATGCCACAACTAAGAAGCCTGCATGCCACAACTAAGAGCCCGCATGCTGCAACTAAGACCCGGCGCAGCCAAAATAAGTAAATAAATAAATAAATATTTTTTTAAATTAAGAAAAAAAAGCCTGGACTTCCCTGGTGGCGCAGTGGTTAAGAATCCGCCTGCCAATGCACGGGACATGGGTTCGATCCCAGGTCCAGGAAGATCCCACATGCCACAGAGCAACTAAGCCCGTGCACCACAACTACCGAGCCTGCACTCTACAGTCTGCGAGCTACAACCACTAAGCCCGCACACCACCACTACTGAAGCCCGTGTGCTCTAGAGCCCATGCGCTGCAACTACTGAGCCCATGTGCTTAGAGCCTGTGCTCCACAACAAGAGAAGTCACCACAACGAGAAGCACACGCGCTACAACGAAGAGTAGCCCCCACTCGCCGCAACTAGAGAGAGCCCACGCGCAGCAACGAAAACCCAACGACGCCAAAAATAAATAAAGTTTTAAGAAATAAAAATAAATTTTTTAAAAAGCCTATTATGTGTCAACTACTGTGATGAATATGAAAGGGACTGTAAAAACAAAATATTGGAAACATTATGCTAAATAAAAGAAGCCAGTCACAAAGGGCCAATATTGTATGACTCCATTTATATGAAATAGCCAGAATAGGAAAATCTATAGAGAAAGAAAGACTAGTGGTTGCCTAGGGCTGGGGGGGTCTGGGGAGCTGGGGATGACAACTCAGGGATATGGGTTTTTTTTCTGGGGTGATGAAAATGTCCTAAAATTGATTGTAGTGATGGTTGCACAACTCTATAGATATTAAAAGCCATTGAATTGTATACTTTAAATGGACAAATTGTATGGTATATGACTTATATCTCAATAAAGCTGTTTTAAAAATGTAAGCACAACTCCTGTCTTATAGGAATTTGAATGGCTGAAGATATGAATACACATTTGTATTAAACAGCTAAGAAATACCACAGTATTATATGATTAAGTCAAAATAGGTGGCACAAACAACAAGCACCTCTGGCAGGGAATCCAGGTGTTGATGGCCAGGAGAAGTTCTTAGCTTTTGGGGTGTTACAGATCAGATATTGCTGATAATCTGCCCCAAATCATGAACCTTCTCCCCAGACAAATAAATATAGACACGAATATACAAAAATTTGCATACTTAGCACAGGGAACTATATTCTTATAATAACCTATAATGGAAAAGAATATGAAAAAGAATCTATATATATAATATGTGTATATATACATATATATATAACTGAATCACTTTGCTGTACACCTGAAACACTGTAAATCAACTCTACTTCAATTTTTTAAAATGTAGCAGGTGGGGACTTCCCTGGTGGTCCAGTGGTTAAGACTCCACGCTCCCAATGCAAGGGGCACGGGTTCGATCCCTGGTCAGGGAACTAAGATCCCGCATGCCGCATGGCGTGGCCCAAAAAAAAAAAATTAAAATGTAGTATGTAGAATCAAATAAATTAAGTAAGTAAGGGGGAAAAAGTTTGCATACTACTTCAAGAGATTCACTGAAACTCTTAACATCACCCATAGGCCACTATGCTAAACCAAGAGATCCTCAAGGGCAAGAGTCATATCATCTTCCTGTTGTTTTAGTAAATAAATAAATGATTAGGAAGAAGTGAATGAGTGACAATCATTGCTACCATTTATTACCACCCACATCTATTTTGCTGAGCACCTACCATGTGTCTAAATCATAATTCCATTACAGGATAAATATTATTATCCCATTTTACAGTTGGGGAAACTGAGATTAAGTAATTTACCCAAAGTCAAACAGCTACTATCAGAACTAGCATAGGATCTTAGGTTTCTCTGACTCCAAAGCCTATAATTTTTCCACTATTCTACACCCCCTCTCCCATAAATGAATGTGTTAGTGTTTAGGAATTTAGGGGGGAAAATGATCAAATTTAGGAAAAGTCTCCCAGAGAATGTGAGGTCATGAAGATTGGGAAGGATATGAATAACAGAAGGAAGGACAAAGTATGCAGACAATCCTAAAAATGACAATTAAATCAGATACTAAAAGACTTTGTAAACATGTGTACAATATGCTTAACCTTTTCTTGGCCAGCATAAAAGACAGAGCAGGCAACTGGGAGCCCCAGGACACAGGAGCTCTGGCTGGCTCTGCCCCCACTGGTCACCATACTAGTGATTGGCTAGTCATTTTCCCCTCTCTGGACTTAGAACAGATGACTCTAACGTCCCTCCAGGTGCAAGATCTATCAACCACGACAAACAGAATAGAAATCAGAGTGAACAGAATGTATTCTTAAATGGGTCACTTCATACAGAAGAGGTATTGGATGGGAAGACAGATCTAGATGAGACTGATTTTTCCTCACTTTAATTGTTCAGATTTCTGAGTCTCCACAATAGCTATGGATTTAATTATCTAAAAGCCAAACCTTTTTAAGGGTTGACAACTGTCTGGAAGACATTCAAACTGTGGTGTGAACTCTCCCTTTCAGCTCTGGGAAATGTGCTTCCTCTCCCCTGCAATGCTCGGCATCATTTATCAGGACAAAAGTAATCTATTTTGGGACTGTATCCACAAATACTCTCTCCCCGCAGTCAGCAAATGAAGAGCAGCTCCAGCTCCGGACCAAATGGAAGAGAAGGCCAGTGACTCTACTGAATGAATGAATGAGGACAGAGCTGTTGCAGTGGGTTGCAAAAATACTTGTCCCATGAGCTCGGGAGTCAGGAACCAGAAAAGGACTACACAGCTACTTAAGAACTGAAGTCACGGGGCAAAATCTATGGTGTGTGAGTAACTTCAGACAACAGAGCCCTGGGGTGGATGGTGACAGAAGTGGGTAAGGGGCCCATGAGGCAAGCAACTGTCTTATGAATATTAACAGAATATATTTGTATATCAACAAATATTATTTAAAATAGCATTGTTACTATCACTTATTGAGTACATCCTTTGTGCTAAGCACTTTGCTCAATCTTTACACCAATCCTCTAATAGAGGCATTGAAATAATTGCCTCTATTTATAGAGGAAAAAACAGAGGCTTAGGTAAATTGCCTAAAGTTATAGGTTTGGTAAGAGGTGCCAAGAATTCAAACCAAATCTGACTCTAAAACCCATGTTTTCCATTCTGCCATACTACCTCTCAAAAGAACAATACCAATTTAATAGCAGCGAAATTCATATAATAATGATAATAATAATAGCCTAAATAATCCTACCATTTGTTGAGAACCTGCTTTATGCCAAATATTATTGGCATTAACCCTCACAACCATTCTGTGAAGTAGATATTTCTACCCCCATTTTACTGTAAGGAAACCAAAGCTCAGAAATGTTAATTAATATGTCTGATGCACACAGCTAATAAGTGGTATTCAAGCTGACCTTTTCCTAAGTTCTTTCGAAATTGATTGCTTGTAATTTTTTCTTTGGCCATTCTCTTCTGAATGTGTTTAATATGGTGACTATCAAAGCCTGTCTTTGCACTGAGTCTTTACGGCAGTTAGGAACATAGGTTATAGATTCACACAGACCTGGGTTTGAATATCAGCTCCTCCACGTTACTAGCTGTATGATCTTTCGCAAGTCACTTAAGAAATACTTGGGGCTTCCCTGGTGGCGCAGAGGTTGAGAGTCCGCCTGCCAATGCAGGGGACACAGGTTCGTGTCCCGGTCCGGGAAGATCCCACATGCCGCGGAGCGGCTGGGCCCGTGAGCCATGGCTGCTGAGCCTGCGCATCCGGAGCCTGCGCTCCGCAACGGGAGAGGCCACAACAGTGAGAGGCCCGCGTACCGCAAAAAAAAAAAAAGAAAAGAAATACTTGGCCTCACATGCTATATCATTTCATTTATATGAAATGACCAGAACAGACAAATCCATAGAGACATAAAGTAGATGAGTCGTTACCAGGGGGTGGGCAGAGGGGGGAATTGAGGAGTAAATGCTTATGGGTACAACGTTTCTTTTTAGAATGATGAAAATGTTCTGGAATTAGTGATGATGGCTGAACAACTTTATGAATATACTAAAAACCACTAAATTATCCACTTTAAAAGGGTAAATATCATGGTACATGAATTATATCTCGATTTTAAAAAGAAAGAAAGAGAGAGAGATTGAGAGGAAGGGAGGAAGAAAGGAATATCTGGCCTCACACCATATTGCTGGATGGCACTTCTAGGCCACAGCTGAGCTCTGTTAAGCCCAATTCCCTACCTTCCTCCAGGACTAAAATGTTTCAAAACAACTGTGGTCACTGAAATGTAAGCCCAATCCCCTACCATCTCCCCAACATCCCCATACTTCTCCTCACACTCTCCCTTGATACAAGCTCCCTTGATTCTCTCCCTTCCAATTTCCTCTGGGCCCTCTGGAGCTCCAAACGTGTTCTCATTTCAGGGCCTTCGCACATGCTCTCCCAGTCTAAATTCTATTATTCTTTAAGTCTTAGTCATGTAACATCACCAAGAAAACTTTCTTGACTGCTCAGACTTATTTGAATTCTGCTGTTATACACACCATATAGCACACAGAATCTTTTTTTTGAGGCATTTATCACAATTAGTTAAGTAATTATACTTTTTTATTGAAGTATAGTTGATTTACAATATTGTGCTAGTTTCAGGTATACAGCAAAAGGTAGTTATATGTTTAATTAGTCTATTTTGCTGGAAATATAAGCTCCTTGAAGACAGGAACTACTACATCCCAGCATCTAGCATACTCTCTGGCACATAGCAAGTGCACAATAAATATTTGCTGATCAAATTAGTAAATCTCTCCAAACCTCACTTCCTTATCTCTAAACAGGTTATAAAGCAACTCATATAATAAGAACCTGCTGTATAAAAAAATAAGTTAAATAAAAAAAACTCATAGAGTTGTTGATACTATTAAATTAGATATTATATGAAAAGGACTTAGCAAGTGCAAGGCACATTGTTAACGGTCAAATTGGGAGCAGTGACAATAACTGTGGTGATTGTTCAGTTCCTCATTTATTAAACAATATGTACTTTAGTATGTGACAAGTGCTGAAGATAAAACCATGAACAAAATAGAGAAATGTCCCTGTCCTCCAGAACTTACAGTCTAGTAGCGACCAGGAAATAGCCAACTTCTTAACCATTTTGCTCGGCTTTTGGACTCCCTGCCCTGCTAGGCCCTCTGAAATTTCTGTCCTGTTTCATATCTTCTTATGTCCTCCTAATTCATGTCTGTTGATTTGTCATTTTTTTCAATCCTCACTGCTATTTGTTCATATGAACTCTGCTCCACGTTAGCCTTCAGTGTTTCATTTGAAAACATCTTACTATGTGATCAGTCCCCAAGGTTGCTCCCTCTGGACTGGTAAGGCTAGCATATCTTTTGTGATCACCACCACTCCCCTAATCATATCCTTGTGGTTCAAGGGTATGGTAATCCCCGAAAAGAATGGTAATCTGAGGGTGAGTGACATCCAGACCTGAGCTTGACACTCCAACACCATCCATTTTCTCTGCAAAGTAACTCAGCAGGTGAGTCACTACCAATTTCCTGTGCATGTTGACTTCCACAGGCACCATCCTTCCATCTTGATCAAACAATGTTTTCTGAAGTCTGATGACTATCAGCATTAGTGTCTTAATTGGATCAATGCTGCTTTACTACTTCTGTTAACCTAAAGAGGTATGTGATCCCACCCAGTTTTATTCCAGTAAAGCTGAGCTTCTCACTCATCTAAAATTTGAGATGATTTCTTAGGGTCCCAGGCACTGAGCTAAGAGTTTGAAGTTCTAGTCCCAGCTCTACTGTGTACTTACCACATAATGTCAACATTTTTTCATTCACTTATTCATTCAATATTTATCAGGTCAAGTACACTGTAGGCTGCATATATACAGACATGAAGAAAATACAGTTGCCTACCCTCAATCTTTCTTTTTTCTTTACTTTTTTATTTTATTTTAATTTATTTATTTTTGGTTGCATTGGGTCTTCGTTGCTGCATGCAGGCTTTCTCTAGTTGCGGCAAGTGGGGGCTACTTTTTGATGTGGTGCGTGGGTTTCTCATTGCGGTGGCTTCTCTTGTTGCAGAGCATGGGCTCTAGGAGCACAGGCTTCAGTAGTTGTGGCATGTGGGCTCAGTAGTTGTGGCTCGCAGGCTCTAGAGCGCAGGCTCAGTAGTTGCGGCGCACAGGCTTAGTTGCTCCACGGCATGTGGGATCTTCCCGGAGCAGGGCTCGAACCCGTGTCCCCTGGATTGGCAGGCGGATTCTAACTACTGGGCCACCAGGGAAGTCCCTACCCTCAATCTTGCTAATGAGGAAAGTAGATGTGCAAATTATTTATTACACTGAAATGAGATCAGTATAATGGGCTGCACAGGTCACAAAGAAGGGAAGGACTGACAACTGGGAAGGTCAAGGAAGGTTTTCATTCCTCATTTCACAGATGAGAGAAACCAAGATTATTATCAAATTAGGGAGATGCAAAATACTCAGAAGAGGAAAGGCAGTGGGGTTTTAGGAGGGGTAGAAAATCTAGGCTCCAGTTCAGCACTACCACAAAAGAGACTGTTGACCTATAAGCAAGGCATTCGTTCATTCAGGCATTTGGTAAAGAATTTGAGAACCTATTATGTACCAGACACTGCACCAGTAGCTTCCACCTCCTTATCTGTTGTGTCTGCCAGGATTATCTCATATCATGAAGCTCAAATAAAATTATGGAAATGAAAGCAGTTTATTAACTATAGAATAATATCAATATTCCTATTTGTATAGTCCTTCACACTTAGAAAATACTCTTACATTATCTTCTATAATCTTTACAACAATTCCATATGATGGGCACCATTATCAGCATTTACAGATAAGAAACTGAAGCACAGCGAGGTCAAATAACCTACCTAAGGTCACACAGCTAGCAAGAGATAGAACACAGGTCTGATGCAAATCCCATGTGTTTTCCTTATAAATGTAAAGCATTAACTAACACTTCCAGACAGGCTGAGACAAGGATGGTCACAGGACTGCATATGATTAGATGCCAAAAGATAATACCAGCTAAGAGTTCAAAAAATAAACAAGCACTTTGGCTGGAATGGTCTGAAAGCTTTTAAGGAAAAGATGAGACCTGAGCTGGGCCTTGAACCATGGAGCATTTGGATAGGTGGTGAAAAAGGTGAGGGCATTCCAAGTGAGAAAGCTCCACAAGATCAAAGATTAGGAATTCAGTATTTGGTAAATAAAGAAGAGACTACCTGGCCAAAGCAATAGGGCAGAACGGAAGAGTGAAGTCAGTAACAAAGGAGTCTGGAAGGGAACAGTGGCATCAGACCCAGACGGGCCCTATATGCCCTTGTATCTTTAGGTGATAGCCTATGACAGATTTCCATGGGCTCTTCAGGAGTATAGAATGGCCAAAAACAGTATTCCCTGAACAATGATCCCTCCCTTTCAGCATTCCTCAGAATCAAGGCTCTTAGAGCAGGAGCATGGAGCCACCAATCTGACCATCTTTAACAGTTAAATTTTAAAACTTTGATTTTTTTCTATTATCTTTTCACCAGATGCAGTTAAATTCTCACAATTTGGCTAAAGTGAACAACAGAGAGTTACTTCATTAAGGATGAAGTGAGGTTTAGGATCTTAAGGAAACAAACCTAGAGACATTCAGGGGCTGCCCCAAAGTTAGGACCAGTAGATCCATGAGCAGCAATGATCATGCTGTGTATCATGGAGTACAGTCTCCAAATTAATGCCTTGAATAAAATTTTAACATGAATTGCTAAAAAAAAAAAAAGGTCATTATTCTAAGCAGCATGGTACAACTGAAAAAGCACAGCTGAAATCTGTTAAGAGAACAAGGGAAAGTCAAGGAATGCTTTACGTGGTTCACACGGTTTTACTGCAGTCACGTAATTAAGGTTTTGTAAGTAAAAATATTTTTTTATTATTACCCTTCCCTTGTCACCAAGTAGCCTCACATCCCAATCTGTTCAGCGAGTCAAAACGGTATTCTTAGAAAAAAATCTGGAAGCTGATGACCTAAAGCAAAAATAAAATGACCTGCTCAAGGTCGTACATATTATTTGGACCTATTCCGCTGTGATTCCCATTGCGGGGCTCCGGCCAATGCGAGGCGAGGGGGCGTGGCGCGCGGGTTAACGCCCCGGGAGCAGACGACTAAGCGCAACCCTTTGACAAGGCGCCGCACGTGCTTCTGGGAAGAGCCTTGCTCTCTCCCA
This sequence comes from Orcinus orca, assembly GCF_937001465.1. Lineage (NCBI taxonomy): Eukaryota > Metazoa > Chordata > Mammalia > Artiodactyla > Delphinidae > Orcinus > Orcinus orca. The sequence goes on along the minus strand of NC_064566.1, from coordinate 51,479,458 downwards.
AGTCTCTTACCTGGATGTCTGCAGCAGCGTGAGAGCCCCGCGGCCACCTCGCAGCTCAGCTCTTTTCACCACCTCCCCCGCGCCCAGCGTGCGTGGAACCTACGTTACCTTTCCCAGAGCTCCATTCATCCTTTGCTGCTGCGCGGCCTGTAATTGTGCCAGCTGAAGATCGGCCCAAGAAGCCGCGACCGCTGGGCGTCCGAAAACACTGACGGAACGGCCTCGATCCGGTCCGGTAACAATATCCGACCGAGACTCACTCAACTCCCGCAGCACCTTGGTTCCGGCAGCTTCTGAGACTCAGTGTCTAGAAATCGCCCACTACAGCTCAAGTGTCACCATCACTGCGAATTCTCCGGACGGAATGAATTGCCTGTGTTGCCCCAATTCTTTACACACAATTCTGCTATTTCATCTGCCATACTATGTATTATTTGTTACTTTCTCTTTCCCGTGTTTGATTGCGAGTTCCTCAGGGACTGAAATTCTGCCTGATTAATTCATTCCAGCGTCTAGCACTGGACGTGGAGATCTGACTTCTAACCTCTATTTAAAAGCTGAGTGACCCTAAGTGAGCCTTTCTGACATTCAGTTGCCTCATAATAATTGATAATAACTATTTTTTATTGAGAGACCACTATGTACAGCGCATTATGCTCAGAGCATCACTTTACTCCTCATAACAAGCCTGTTAGATATTATCACTGGATTTTACATGTAAGGATATTGCAGGAGGTTAAGAGACTTGTCTAGGGCCAACCGACAGAGGCAGAGCTGAGTTTCAAACTGTCTCATTTATACAAAGTGTTTTCCCTCTGACATACCCTTTCTCACATGAGATAATGTCACAGCACACATTCATTTACTTATTTTACACATATCAACCATTTACTTAGCATGACTTTGTGCCAATCCTTTGAAACTTGGGAAGACAGAGATGAATATTTACATGGTCCCTGCCCTTAAGTGGCTCATAGAGGATTGCATCAAACTAAAAGTTTTTCTGTGCAGCAAAGGAAACAATCAGCGAGTGAAGGGACAACCTATGCAATGGGAGAAAATGTTTGCAAATCATTCATCTGATAAGGAGTTAATATCTAAAATATATAAGGAACTCAACTTGATAGCAAGAAAACAACCTGATTTAAAATTTGGCAAAGGATCTAAACAGACATTTCTCAGAAGACATACAAATGGTCAATATGTATATGAAGAGACGCTCAACATCACCAATCATCAGGGAAATGCAAATCATAACCACAAAATATCATCTCACACCTGTTAGAATGGCAATTATCAAAAAGACAGAAGATAACAAGTGCTGGTGAGGATGTGGAGAAAAGGGAATCCTTGCACACTGCTGGTGGGAATGTAAATTTATACAGCCACTATCAAAAACAGTATAAACAGTATATGTATAATGGAATATTACAACAGCATTTAAAAAGAAGGAAATCCTACCATTTGTGACAACATGGATGAACGTGGAGAACATGATGCTAAATGAAACAAGCCAGGCACAGAAAGACAAATACTCCACGATCTCACCTATGTGGAACATAAAATAGTCAAACTCATAGAAGCAGAGTATGGAATGGTGTTTACCAGGGGTTGGGGCAGTGGGGGTGAAGGGGAGAGATGAGGAGATGTTAGTCAAAGGTACAAATGTCCAGTTATGCAGGATAAATAAATCTAGAGATCTAATGTACTGCATGATTATAGTTAATAACACCATATTGAACACTGGAAATAGGCTAAGAGAGTAGATTTCAGGTGCTCTCATCACGCAAAAAGCTAACTATGTGAGGAAATGGTATATTAACTAGCTTGACTGTAGTAATCATTTCACTAGGTATATGTATATCAAATCATCATATTTTACACTTTAAATATATACAATTTTTAAGTGGCTCATAGAGATTAGTAAGGAGGCCAAGTTGTAAACAATTATAAAGCAATGAGGAATTCCAGTTACAGAGATATACATATAAACTCTGTATGAAGGGAGTGCATGGTTACAAAGTCAACATCAAGTGAAATAACAAATATGCAGTTATTTTTATTGTTGCTGTTATTATTGCTGCTGCTACTGTTTTTGTTATTATTTTTGTACTTAGCAAGGAAAAGGTGTAAAAACTGGTAAATATGAATAGGTCTTCAGTAACAGGGAGTTTCCTTTGTTGTCAGAAACCCTGCCAAGGTACCTTGTCCTATTGCTTTATCAATCCTTCCTATGATGAAATTCCAAGGAGCTACAAAGGGCTGTGTAGGTAAATCTACGTCCCCCAGAGGTAGCCCTTAACCCCTGTGGAGAAGAGTTGCTAAGAGACCACCTAAAGAGACAAATTCACAGTTAAATGATGCACTGAGCATAATGCATTGCACATAGCGGCCACTCAAATAAAAAATAGTTATTATCGGGCTTCCCTGGTGGCGCAGTGGTTGAGAGTCCGCCTGCCGATGCAGAGGACACGAGTTTGTGCCCCGGTCCGGGAAGATCCCACATGCCACGGAGTGGCTAGGCCCGTGAGCCATGGCTGCTGAGCCTGCGCGTCCAGAGCCTGTGCTCCGCAGCGGGAGAGGCCACAACAGTGAGAGGCCCGCATACCGCAAAAAGAAAAAAAGTTATTATAAAACATTGGCTATATTCCATGTGCTGTACAATATATCCTTGAAGCTTATTTATTTTACACATAGTAGTTTGTACCTCTTAATCCCCTGCTTCTATTTTGTCTCTCCTCCCTTTCCTCTCCCCATAGTTTTTTCTCTATATCTGTGAGTCTGTTTCTGTTTTGTTATATTCATTAGTTTGTTTTATTTTTTGTATTCCACATATAAGTGATTACATACAGTATTTGTCTTTCTCTGTCTGACTTACTTCACTAAGCACAGTACCCTCCAGGTCCATCCATGTTGTTGCAAATGGCAAAATTTCATTATTTTGGGGACTTTCCTGGTGCAGGAAAGTTAAGAATCCGCCTGGCAATGCAGGGAACATGGGTTCGTGCCCCAGTCCGGGAAGATCCCACATGCCGCGGAGCGGCTGGGCCCGTGAGCCATGGCCACTGAGCCTGCACGTCCGGAGCCTGTGCTCCACAACGGGAGAGGCCACAGCAGTGAGAGGCCCGCGTACCACAAAAAAATTTTTAAAAAAATTTAAATAGTTATTATCAATTTTTATGAGGCAATTGAATGTTGGAAAATTCACTTAGGGTCAATCAGCTTTTACATCGAGGTTAGAAGTCAGATCTACACATCTTGTGCCAGATGCTGGAATGAATTAATCAGACAGGATGTCAGTCCTTGAGGAACTCACAATCAAACATGGGAAAGAGAAAACAAATAATTAATACATAGTATGGCAGATGAAATAGCAGAATTGTGTGTAAAGTATTGGGGGCAGCACAGAGATGGCAATTCATTCTTCCTGGGGAAATAGCAGACAAGTCATAGCTCCACCACATGTTATTGTCTGCATGGGTATCTAAAAGCTGTTGGGATTTTTAGAAGTGATTTTTTTAAAAAAATAAATTTATTTATTTATTTTTGGCTGCGTTGGGTCTTCATTGCTTGCTGTGTGCGGGCTTTCTCTAGTTGCGGCGAGCGGGGGCTACTCTTCGTTGCGGTGTGCGGGCTTCTCATTGTGGTGGCTTCTCGTTGCGGAGCATGGGCTCTAGGCGCACGGGCTTCAGTAGTTGTGGCACGTGGGCTCAGTAGTTGTGGCGCACGGGCTTTGTTGCTCCGCGGTATGTGGGGTCTTCCCGGACCAGGGATCAAACCAGCGTCCCTTGCATTGGCAGGCGGATTCTTAACCACTGTGCCACCAGGGAAGTCCCAGAAGTGAATTTTTAAATCGAAAAAACAAAACAAAACAAAACACTTCAAGTTCTTAGTGTGTCAGGTCAGATCTTTTCAGGTTATTCTCCCAATAACCCTGTGAAGCTGGGGATCATTATACTTATTTCATAGATGAGGAACAGAGGCACAAAGAAGTTACCTAGTTAACATAAGGCACACTGTAAGCGATGAGCTGGCTAATTTCAACACCTGTGCTCCTTCGGTTCCCTAGGACTGCAAATACAGGTTTCCAAAAGGGCAGGTGGGCTAAGCCAGAGAGTTTTTTCCTTGTCTAGTCCAGGTAAATGCTATCTGGTAAGATACAAATCCATCTTTGTGTTGTTCCTACACTCTGTGGAGGGAGGAAGCTGAAGGGAAGAGGTAAAAAGAAGGGGACAATTAGTTCTATGTATCGAAGTAAAAGGCTTCCCTTTTACACTAGAATACTTTAAAAGGTCAGGAATCAAGGACCCAAAAGGAAGGTGAAATCAGCATACGTGGATGTAAAGATACCTTAGCAATATCTATTAGTGTATTGGAATCTATATTTTTGTTGCCAAGCTTTGTTGATTATGTCATGAGTTATGAAGGTATATGAGCTTACTGAACTTCCCAGAAGGACACTTTCATACAGATATCAGATATCCTTCCCTATCCATTATTTTGTAGCTTCTCTGACTTATTTTGTCTCCAGATTCTAAAAACTAAAACTCTCTTGGGGATACCAAGACGTACCTCAACACAGGCTACTTTCCAGGTACTAAGGCTCCTACCTTCTTGCTTCATCCTTCTATAGACTTGTCTTTGTATCTCCAGTATCTACTCCAGGGCCTGAACCATGGTAATATGCATCTGGTGAACTGATTGAAATCTTCCTCTTCTTCTAGCTCTTTTTTCTCCTACCTCTAACCCATCTCTACAATGGCATTTCTGTCTGCACTTTCACAAGTGGCATAGTAGAGCCATAAGCAGACATAAGGATGAGAGAATATGTATTGAATCCAATCCTGCTTCTGCCATTTACTCACTATGTGGTTTTGAAAAAGAGGGAGTGATGAATGTCTGGGGAACTTCAAGTTTGGCTGAAATGTAGACATAGAGAAAAAATGGTGAGAGGAAGATCAGAGGAGACTAGAGAAGAAGAACAGAGTCACATCAGTAAATCCTAGGCCAAAGGGTTGGGGAAGCTTTGACCAATCAGGAGCCAGTGAAGAGTGGAATAGTGGAGGAGAGAATGAAGCCAGCGAGTCCAGCCAGAAGACTAAGGGAGGAATTTTTTAAACTGGATTCCCAGTTTATTATAAAAGGATATGATAAAGACTATAGATGAACACCCAGATGGAAGAGATGCACAGGGCAAAGTATGGGGAAAGGAGGAGGAGCTTCCATACTTTCTCTGAGCATACCACTCTCCCCAAATCTTCAGGTGCTCATCAACCTGCAAGCTCCCTAAGGGAGTAATATAAGAGAGAAGAAGGAAGGCCTAAATTAAGGCACTGATAGAGATGGAGAGGAATTAATATAAGTGATGTTAAGGAGGTATAATGACCAGGAATGGTGCCTGATTAGATGTGGGCAGTAAGGGACATTCTGAGTTATATCCTGGGATGAGTACCGAGTACCCGTCTACAAATAGGTGGCAGAGAAGCCAGTTTCCCATTCTCCCAGGCATATGATATGCTGCTTCCCCTCTCTTTATTTTCTAAAAGCCTCTTGGGCCATCAGCCTAGAGTAGGAAATAGATTGAGGCTCAACAAATCCTTTGTGACCTCCCCATTGGGAGAAATAGAAGAAAAGGGATGAAACATTTGAATGCCACCTGTAAGGGCTGCCTGAAGTAAATCCTTTAGGCCTAAATTCTGGATAGTTTTGCCTTCATGATGCGGGGATACTGGAGGGGAGGCAGCTAAGACAGTAGGGCTAAGGAAGAGGTAACCAAATAGTAAATTATGATCACTTCACTTTTAAAATGATTTGACAAATCCCTCTCTCCCTCTCCTCCAAGCCATTCTTAATGCTGCCATCAGAGTGATATTTCTAATCACAAATATAACAAATATGACCATGTCACTTCACTTCCCTGCCCAAGGACGTTTAATGCTCCCCACACACTACCTGTAGCAGTGCTGCCCAACAGAACTTTCTGCAAATATGTAAATGTTCTATTATCTGCTCTGTCCAGTATGGTAGCTACCAACCACCTATGGCAATTGAGTACTTGAAATGTGACTAGTGCAACCTAGAAATTGGATTTTAATTTAATTTTAATTAAAATATAAATAGCAACATATGGCTAGTGGCTCCCTAGAGTAGCTTATAGTATTAAGTCCAAACTCCTGGATACAACATACCAAGTCCTTCACTCTCTAGAACTTGTCTACCTATCTAGCCTCATTTGCCACCGTTTTCAACACAAATATTACTCCCCAGTCAACATAAATTCCTGTAATTCTTCAACCATGATATACTCTCTCACACCTCCCTACCTTTGTACCTGCAATTTTCTCTGCTGAAATGACCTTTCTTTACTCATCCACCTGGAAAACTCCTACTTCTCTTTAAAAGACACAAGTTGAATGTTACCTTTCCTATTTAGCCTCTTGCATGCATTTCAAAGGAAGGTATGGTCCCTCCACTATACTTCTCTGGCCTATTTTTCATGTCCTCAACACAGCATATTGTAACTATTTGCTCACTTGTATATCTTTGCCACTAGATTGTGGGCATTATTTATTTATTTATTTGGCTGTGCCGGGTCTTAGTTGCGGCATGCAGGATCTTCATTGCCGAGTGTGGGATCTTCAGTTGCGGTGTGTGGGTTCTTAGTTGTGGCATGTGGAATCTAGTTCCCTGACCTGGTATCGAACCCGGGCCCCCTGTATTGGGAGCTCAGAGTCTTAGCCACTGGACCACCAGGGAAGTCCCAATTGTGAGCATTTTTTAAAGAATATTCTTTTTTATTCCACCTCAAAGATTAACGCAGATAATCAAACCACCTACATGAACATTATGCAGTTTTACCAAAGGTAGGATGATAGGTATGTTTTCTCACTTTGTAGATGACAAAACTAAGGGAAGAAGATAGGTGGCTTGCCTAAGCTTAAACATCTTGTACATGACAAAAACAGGGTAATGACAATAGATTTTATTAGCTCTGGAAGTCCATTCTTATGGTCAACAACAGCAAAAAGCAAACTGGAGGCTCTGAGATCCTTCCATTGCCAATCCTAAATCTCAAACCAACACTTGGTGAATTGGCATTTACACAACACACATGAATTTGGGCCCCAAGCAACTTAACTGAGGAACTAACAATGAGGTCAGTCTTTTCCCGGATAAGAATGGAGGCTAAATGCACTGAAGCACCAACTTCTTCAGCTTTGTAAATTTCTCCTCCCCCTCAAGACAGATATCTCCCAATCTTTTTGTTTTTTTTGCGGTATGCGGGCCTCTCACTGCTGTGGCTTCTCCGTTGCGGAGCACAGGCTCCGGGCGCGCAGGCTCAGCGGCCATGGCTCACGGACCCAGCCGCTCCGCAGCATGCGGGATTTTCCCGGACCAGGGCACGAACCCGTGTCCCCTGCATCGGCAGGCGGACTCTCAACCACTGCGCCACCAGGGAAGCCCATGTCTCCCAATCTTTGTCCACTTAATGTTATACTTAGTCCTGTGTAGCACATTCTTAAAGGAATATTCTTCATTTTTCTTTGTAACCCCAGCATTTGGCACAGTTTGTAGAACACAATGAGGTTCCTAAAATGGTAAAAGGAATAATGAATGAGTGAATATTTATAGGTTCCTAGATATAATTATGAATTTTAGATTTTTTTTCCAGATCTTGCACCACACACACACACACACACACAAAAGCATGGAGAAACTTTTGCCTTTCTGGCTTTATTTTTACAAGCCAGTTGTCTTTAAAAGCTTTTAAAAATATCTGTTCCAGCCCACAGCACAACCACATCTGAGAAAGCTTTAGGGAACAAGAGAGAATAAAGGGAGACCCTTTAAAAGAATATGTTTGATCTCAGGTTAAACTTCCTTTAAAGTAATAATTCTGTGGTACCTATTATAAAAAGTTTCCCAAGGGTGTCAAATAGCTCTAATTTTTGGCTTAAGTGAAAATATATGCATTAAGCTACCTCCAACTGAAAACTATTTTAGCTTCAAGTAGGACTCTTCTGCTTCTATTTTTTGGTATAATTTTGGTACAAAGAAAATCATACTTGAAAGGGAAAAAAAAAAAAAAAAAGAAGAAGGCCAGAGACGGAAGAGAGCTGGCTACCTAAAAAAAGCCAGAAAGAAATGGTGCTGACTCCCCAGCCTGTACTTTACCAGGAGTTTTCTGCTTGTGCAGGGCTGGGCCGAGTGAGTGGGGATTACCTAACTCCGGAAAGAGGGAGAAAGGATGATGGAAGAGGCTGCAAGAGGGAAGCTCAAGTGGTTAATGAGATCTTAGAAGCCCATAAGAAGAGAGGGAGAGGGTGCAAAGAACCTCTCACCAAGAAGCTACATGTTCAACTCAGTTGAGAATCTTTCTAGAAGCCCAGAACCTGTGTTCAGGTTGGTCCAGCCTGGGCTCCAGCACAGGGATACCGGGAGAGTACCTGCAGCACGAAGGTCCTCCAGCATAGGGATACTGGGGTACTTGGATACCTGAGAGGCCATCCTCTCCCCCCTCCTCCCATCCCTTTCAGGTTGGCCTGCACTAAACCACCTTTTTAATGTACACCATTACTCGACATATGAAAAACTCTTCTTACGGACTAGGAAGAATCCTTTGTGCTGCTGCTGCTCAAGCCCCAGATATCACATGTGTACTAAAAAACAGAAACAGAAAAGCTGTAATTTCACTCTAGCAACCTACTCAGAGTTGCTAGTGTAATTTTCCTCCCTGGCAGCTTGGCATAGGAGACACAAGTGCAGATTTTACAAAATCATGATGTGGAGGCTGATTTTGAAATAAATTCCTCAGAAGATGGGAATACTTTCTTGACCTACTGAGATAGGAGCTTCTAACCTTCATATCCAATTATCCTATCCTCCAGTTATCTGACTTTATTTGAATGCCTCCTCCTCTTTACCTCCACATCTACTTCCCAAGATCCACTTTCACTGTCTCTCACCTGAACTATTGTGCTGGCTTCTAATTGATCTACAGCCTTCAGTCTCATCCCCACTCCAGTTTATTTCCAAAAGCTGCCTTCCTGAAGTATATATCATGGAGATCATGATTTAAAAAACAACATTAAAAAACAACCCAAAACCTTCAATAGCTACTTATAGCCTTCCAATTTAACAACATACTCCTTTCCTTGGAATTCATAACTCTCACAATCTATCTCCAATTTACCATTCCAACCACTCCTATTTATATACCCATTGCTTCTATTACACTGATAACTCCGTTCTACCTATTTTCCTATACCTCCCTTTTGGACTTTACCACTTGTATTATAGTTCTTTACAGATGTGTTTGTCTGACCCCCAGATGATGCTCTTTGATTTTAGAATCCCTGTGTGATTCAGCATTGTGTTTCTCTCAGCATCTTTATTGCATGTACATATTGGAGGCACCAGAAAATATCTGTGGACAAACACTGGGCTTGCTGATGAATACTAACATCTTTGCCCCCAAGTTTCCTAATCAAAATATAAATAGTTCTCATGATATGCTACTCCTATTTGAGTCTCTGAGGACTGTTTCTTAAAAATGGGGGGGAGGGCATACTTACTGCAAAACATTTGGAGAAGATAGAAAATTATAAACAAATAGGGCTTCCCTGGTGGCGCAGTGGTTAAGAATCCTCCTGCCAATGCAAGGGACATGGGTGCAAGCCCTGGTCCAGGAAGATCCCACATGCCGCGGAGCAACTAAGCCCGTGCGCCACAACTACTGAGCCTACGCTCTAGAGCCCGCAAGCCACAGCTACTGGAGCCCACACTCCTAGAGCCTGTGCTCCGCAGCAAGAGAAGCTGCTGCAATGAGAAGCCCGCGCGCTGCAATGAAGAGTAGCCCCCGCTCGCCGCAACTAGAGAAAGCCCGTGCACAGCAGCGAAGACCCAACGCAGCCAAAAATAAATATAAATAAAATAAATAAATTTATTTTAAAAAATAAATAAAATCAACACTACCCAAAGACAGCCAGTATGGTAACATTTCATTATATTTCTCGTTTATCCATGTATTTAAAAAATAATTTTAATATGGTCTGCATCCAAGGTAGTTTTGTTTCCAGTATATTATAACATAATCTATACCCTAGTTTACTAAAAGAACTCATTGCAAATATCATATTGTAGCTGAATAATATTCTATTTCAAAAATGTATCATTGGATCCTAAATTGTCTACTTTTAATATTATAGATTATACTAAATTTTCATGTTAAAATTACTTCCTAATGATAGCTACCATAAGAAGCAGAATTACTTCCAGATAGATTCATTTTGAGGCTTTTGATATAGTTTGTCAAATTACTATCACTTTATTTCTCTGTATTTCCTGTTTTACCACACCTCCAGAAACACTGAATATTTATGTATTTGAAAACTTTCCAAATTTTGTTAAGTGAAAAGTTTCATATCAAAAATCTTTTCAAATTTGATAGAGTATAAATTGCATAGTTTTCATTTTCTGTTGTTAGTATGATTGAACCTTTCCCATGCTTTGTTATACAATTTTATTTCCTTTGTGAATTGCTGGTTACCCATTTATCCTTTGGAGTCTTAATACTTTTATTCCTGTCAATCTCAGCCTTTTATACATACTCTTATCATGTTTTAGGAAGCAGCTTATATTCAGGGAAAGAAAATCATGCTGGGGTTCAAGAAACCTGTTTTCAAGTCCCAGCACTACCATTATGTGACCCCGAGCAAGTCACTTCTCTCCAGACTTCAATATCCAAAACTGTACAATAAGGATGATACCCTAGAAGCTCTAAGATCAAGGGAAAGGCCAAGTAGATAGGGCTACCCTCCAAAACTCCTGCCTTCTTCTTTAATTAGAACAGCTCCCTTTTAATCCATTATATGTATATACAATTCTGAAGGCCCTCCATCTCTAACGGTCTTGGATTCCATTATTCTGCCATACATAGGCAGTTCGTTATTCTTTCCACTTTATAGATGAGGAAGCTAAAACTCAATCCAAGTGAACAGATTATTCTTCAAGTCTGGCTAAGAGGACCTTCCAACTCTATTGTGGGCCCTAGCCCCTTCTCAAATCTAGAACCACCCTCTCTTCCTGAATTCCAACTCTTCCTGAGACTGGACTGCTCAGCATTTCAGGGTCCTCCAGCAAGTGTATCCCTACCATGAAATGCTCAACAAATCTCCACCCTAAATCACTTGAGGTAACCCTGTTCCTTCCAAGCCAAAGAGGTAAATTCTTCTGAGTAAAACAGAAGTCACCCTTTGTTGATAATGCTGTCATGAAGTAAGAAGTGGTCACTGACCTCATGAAGGACTCCCCTACATGCACAGTCATATAGGCCTAGGGGAGTTACTATGCCACTTGACCTTTGCCATATCTTCTCCCCCAATTTTTCTGGATTATGATTCTTCAAAAGTTTCAAAACTTTCTTTAAAAAATGTTTATGCCATCTAATAATAACAGCAACACAGTGCTTTTTTTCCTGAAACACCTTCACAGACATTTTCTCAAATATTCTTCACCACAATCTTATAAAGAAAGTAAAGAGGGACTTACATCCTCATCGCAAGATGAGGAAATTAAGACTCAGAGGATTGAAGTGACTTGCTCAACATCACACAGCTAGAAAGTGGACTCAGGTTTTAGCCTCCTAGCCCAATGCTCTTTTCATCCAGCCTCTACATCTCAACATTATCTCATTTGATCATTGTTATTTGGAGATCCACATTCAGGCCAAGTTATCATTATTACAGGCCCCCTGAGCAGTCCGTCCCTTTACTCCCATGGAAAGTCCCATGGGAGGGAACAAAAGAGATCAAAACTTATTTCTCTCCTGTCAAGTAAATAAATAAGTGAATAAAATCATGGAAAACTCCCCCTTCTCTATCCTGCTTATCTGCCTAATTAGAAACTGCAGTGCAAGACAACATTTAGATAACTAGGAAAGCTCCTACCAGAAGTTGGGGCTGGAAGACCTAACATATTTCTTGACCAGGCTGTGAAGAGTTGTTACAGCCATTTTAACACAGGAGAAAGGTTGAGTACATCTAGTAAGAGGTGACATCTTAAATGTAAAGGACCCAACTTTTTTTTTTTTTAATGTATGTGTTTATTTATTTGGCTGCATTGGGTCTTCGTTGCTGCATGCAGGCTTTCTCTAGTTGTGGCGAGTGGGGGCTACTCTTCGATGCAGTACAAGGGCTTCTCATTGCAGTGGCTTCTCTTGTTGTGGAGCCTGGGCTCTAGACATGAGGACTTCAGTAGTTGTGGCTCGCAGGTTCTAGAGCACAGGCTCAGTAGTTGTGGCGCAGGGGTTTGGTTGCTCTGCAACATGTGGGATCTTCCCGGATCAGGGATCGAATCCGTGTTCCCTGCATTGGCAGGCGGATTCTTAACCACTGCGCCACCAGGGAAGTCCGAAAAGACCCAACTTTTGAGAAGGCTCTGATTATTAGATACTCCTACGTTTGGTGAAAGTTTGGTTTTGTTTCTTCAGAGATCCTTACCACCCCAAGATATTATGATTCTGAGTTTCTCAAGAGTGTAATACTCTAGAATCCTAAGACTGTAAAGTGTCTAAAGGCTCTAAAATCTTGTAATTCTTGTGGAACAACTTTACAAAGGGAAGATCAAGTTGTGCAGTAGCCAGTTCTTAGCTGTCTCTCCTTCTCTACCTGCCCCACCCCTAACCTGCTATTCACTTAAATCTCCAAGTATTTAATTGCCCATTGCAGAAATACAAAAATTATGGCACGTTCATCCATGGAATACTTTATACTATATATTCAATTAAAATGACGAAGAAAAATACTTACTTTGTAACAAAGAATACATGACTTTATATAGCATTACCCCAATTGTGTTAAAACAGATACACAGAAAAAAAAAAGGAAGAATGACAAAAATCAGTCATGATTATTTCTGGCCGGTGGGATATCAGCATTTTTCTTTTCATTATGCTTTCCCAAATTTCCTAAATTATGCATATATTTTTATAATCAGAAAAAAACTGTTTTAAGTTCAAACGTGTTAGGCCACACCTGGCGCCGCCAATTTATTGTTGGGATACAGAGATGAGTCATCTCAAAGGCGAGGGAGGGGCCAGCTGGGCATTGACAAGGGCTGGCTTTGAAGGGGAGGGACAAGCACTGGATAGGGTGAGGGCTGATCAGCTCAGTTCGAGTTCAACCCGGAAGCGCTGACGGTAGCTCACGACAGGGCAAAATCCAGCCACAAGAACTGGGAATAACGTGGCAACCACAATATGCGAGCAAGGCCCGTCTCACCCAGGACGCGCCGGCGGCCCTCTGACCCACGCCCCTGGCGAGTTCCCGCCCCTTGCCTTTCCCCATTGGTCCGCTGAAGCTCATTTGGCTCCTAGTGCCCGCCCCTCTGGGGCGTACGAGAGGTGGCGCATCCCTCCCCCACTTCCGACAGGAGCAGCCATACGGAGTGTGGCGGGACCGAGACGGGTTGGGGGAGCACTTCGCTCTTTGGCCTCCGCTTTTATCCTCCCAGTGTTTCTCTTTAGTCTCGGGTTATCAGGACCCAGAGGAAAGGGCTGTTTGCCAGTTGGTAGCAGGGCGTTTGTGTGAAGTGCAGAGGTTTCCTTCACTGCCTCCAGTTCCCAGGAGGCCGGCGGGTTTTAGTTTTCAAAAGGAGATGTCATCACAAAACCTTTCCAAGGTCCTAATGCCCCGTGGTTAGGATCTCAGAACCACTTAAAATCAGATCCTTAGAGGTAGGGTGACCATATAATTTATTGTTAAAACTGGCACAGATTTGAAAGCCTAAGGTGATACTATTAATTACCATTGGCCCAACAGTCATATATGTGGACTGTTCTGGAATTTAGAGCCACCCTACTCCAGATCAAGTCTTAGGCCCAGGTTTTTGTTTGTGTGTGAGTGTGTGCACGTGCGCGCGCACGCTGAAATGTATGTACGGAACACTTCCATTTTAATCATTTTTATTTTTTTATTTTACTGTAGTTGATTTACAGGGTTATATTGGTTTCAGGTTTACAATGTAGTAATTCTATATTTTTATAGATTATTCTCCGTTTAAAGTTATAACATTGGCTCTACATTAGATGCTTGTATCTTATTCATTTTATATCTTCTACTTCGTGTCTCTTAATCCCCTTAACCTATCTTGTCCCTCCCCCACCCCTCTCCACAACGGTGACCACTAGTTTGTTCTCTATATCTGTGTCTGTTTCTGTTTCTTGTTATATTCATTTGCTTATGTTTTAGTTTCCACATATAAGTGAAAACACAGTATTTGATTTATTTCACTAAGCATAATACCCTCTAGCTCCAGCCATGTTGTTGCAAATCCTTCTTAATCATTTTTAAGTGGCATTAATTACATTCAGAGTGTAGTGCAACTGTCACCATTATCTGTTTCCAAAATTTTTTATCACCTAAAATAGAAACTCTACCATTTGTCAATAACTCCCCATTACCCCATTTCACCAGCCCCTGGTAGTCTCTCTGAATTTGCCTTTACTAGATAATTCACATAAGTGGAATCATGCAATATTTGTCCTTTTATGTCTGACTTACTTCCTCAGTATAATGTTTTCAAATTTCATCCATATTGTAGCATGTATCAGTACTTCATTCCATTTTATGGCTGAATAAAATTCCATTGTATGGTTATATCACAATTTGTTTTTGCATTTATTAGCTAGCTGATGGACACTTGGGTTGTTTCTACCTTTTGCCTATTGCAAATAATGCTGCTATGAAAACTCCCGTACAAGTATTTTGTTTGATTCCCTGTTTTCAATTCTTTTGAGTATATACTTAGGAGTAGGATTGTTGGGTCATATGGTAATTCTATGTTTTAACTTTTTGTTTTAACTTTTAACCTGTCATACTGTTTTCCACAGCAGCTGTACCATTTTACACTCCCATCAAAAACAGATAAGGGGGGACTTCCGTGGTGGTGCAGTGGTTAAGAATCCGCCTGCCAATGCACGGGCATGAGTTCAATCCCTGGTCCAGGAAGATCCCACATGCTTCTGAGCAACTAAGCCCCTGCGCCACAAGTAGTGAGCCCGCATGCCACAACTACTGAAGCCCGAGCACCTAGAGCCCTGCTCTGCAACAAGAGAAGCCACCACAACGAGAAGCCCGCTTACCACAACGAAGAATGGCTCCCACTCGCTGCAACTAGAGAAAGCCTGCACACAGCAACAAAGACCTAATGCAGGCAAAAAATAAATAAAATTTTTTTTAAAAATGGATAAGGGTTCCAATTTCTCTACATCCTCACAAAAACTTGTTATTTTCCATTTTTTATTTTATTTATTTATTTAACATAAATAAGCAGGATCAACAAGCAGGACCCTGGCTTACTTCAGGACATAAAGTTTATAGAACGGGTCTTTAATTCATGGCCTGGGATACCAAGATTTTAGAAATCTAAATCTTTACTGGCTGAGTTACATGAAGGGCTCCCTGTTCAGGCTAAGAGCCAAAATGTCAATTTCACTTAAATTTTTTTTCTACCAGTGTACATTAATAGAAATGCCCTTGCAAAATTTGACTTTAAAAAAAATTGGGCACATATGTCTGAAGTTTAAAATCATTTTATTCAACAAATATCTACAGAGAACTTTAGGTCTGTTACCATCTTTATTCTTATTTTGTTCATTAATTTGTAAAGTAAATATTATGAATCTCTCTTTCTCTGAGATTTACATGGTGCTCTCTATTGAGGCTTGAACGAGGCTAGTCCTTCTAGCATGTGTCCAAGTCAAGATGAAATGTGGCGTATATGTAGTGCCAATGCTTCCCCATCACATTCATTTCTGGATATCTTTAAGTAGCATATTTTTTTCCTTCAAGACTATAAGGTTTGGGATAGAGAGCAATTAGAAATCACAAGGAGAGGAGGGATTTTTAGACCCTGTGCTAATTGGAGTAGGTGGTAATGTTGGTGGGGTCGTATTATGTTTTTTTTTCTTCAAAGCATTTTAATAACCTGGCAGTGATTCAAAGTATAAGAAGATTCAAATGTCTTCCCTTTAAAGGGGATGCTACCATGATTGCCTCACAACAAGCATGATCCAAGGCAATCATGAGACTGGATTCCAAAGAGCAAGGGTCGTAGGAAAGCTTCAAGGCTCACAGATTGAAGAGCTTGGTTTCAGGGTTTCAGAAAGTCTCTTGAGGGTGAGCAGACAGCAGAAGAGACCTGAAATTTTAAGAGATCCTCAGAGGACGGGGTGCAATTGTTGGGTCATGAGCACCTTAAAGCATGCCTTGATGGTAATATGGTGTCAAGAGTATTTGTCGCCTGGGAGAACTGAGCAGGATGGGCCATGCAGGTCTGTTGTCTCATAGGGTCAAGCTTCTTCAGCGAATAGATCCGGTCTCCCTGCTCATTGAGATAATACTGGAGAAACATGACCACACCAAAGCCAGAGGGTCCAATTCCGTCTGCCCATATTACGTTGTGCTTTAAAAAAAATATGGAAGTTTTTACTTTTGGAAATTAAAAAAAAAGAATCTGTCCAAAATGGAAGCTGCATTCACTAAGCAGTCAATTCTATAAGTGAAGAAATTGCCAATTAAAAACATTTTATTGGGCTTCCCTGGTGGCACAGTGGTTGAGAGTACGCCTGCCGATGCAGGGGACACGGGTTCGTGCCCCGGTCCGGGAAGATCCCACATGCCGTGGAGCGGCTGGGCCCGTGGGCCTTGGCCACTGAGCCTGCGCGTCTGGAGCCTGTGCTCCGCAACAGGAGAGACCACAACAGTGTGAGGCCCGTGTACCGCAAAAAATAAAAATAAAAAAATTATTTATTTATTTATTTTGGCTGCACCATGTCTTAGCTGCAACACACGGGATCTTCCTTGCAGCATGCAGGATCTTTAGTTGTGGCATACAGGCTATTAGTTCTGGCCTGCGGGCTTCTTTGGTTGCAGCATGAGGACACTTAATTGCGGCATGCATGTGGGATCTAGTTTCCCGACAAGGGATCGAACCCAGGTCCCCTGTATTGGGAGCATGGAGTCTTACCCGCTTGACCACCAGGGAAGTCCCAGAAATTGCCAATTATAATGTTTTCTCTTTCAAACCTTTCCACAAACCTTCTCACCCCTTGAGCCAATATTCTATCAGAATTGCCTTTAAAAATAAAGAGACCTGGGCTTCCCTGGTGGTGCAATGAGAGTCCGCCTGCCAATGCAGGGGACACGGGTTTGTGCCCTGGTGCAGGAAGATCCCACATGCCGCGGAGCGGCTGGGCCCGTGAGCCATGGCCGCTGAGCCTGCGCGTCCAGAGCCTGCGCTCCGCAACGGGAGAGGCCACAACAGTGAGAGGCCCGCGTACCGCAAAAAATAAAATAAAATAAAAAAATAAACAGACCTGAAAGAAAAGTGTATCTAAATATGATTTTTGTACCTGCAGAGCATATCTCTTCTCAAGAACATATAAAAGGCATAATAATCTCCTTTGCTCCTTCCCAAATTTTCTGCAACTAGGAATTATAGTGAGTATTTTACTCTATCCTCTATAAAAATCAGAAAATTATAGTATGTGTTTTCTAGTTCAGTCTCTCTGTTGAGCATGTGAGATTGCTTGGTTCTAAACTTTGGATTAGGGCAGTCTCACTGCTAAAGAAAGAAACCCTTAGCCAGTCTGTGGGGCTGCAAGATCTGATTTCTTACTAGAGGTTACTCATAATTAGAGTTGCAAGATTTAGCAAACAAAAATAAGGATGCCCAGTTAAATTTGAATATAGAATTTAAAATTCTAATTTAATTTGGTATCCAGTATTTTATCTGGCAACCCAATCTAATTAATACACCAATATTATGCATTCATTATTTCAACTTAATATGTTTTTATTGAACACCCCTAGAGTAAAACACTGGGCTAGGTTTTGTAGGTCAAACCGAAGGTAAAATGTGTGTCCTCAAAGAATTTATAATATTGGAAGATATAAGGCAGAACACTGAAATTACATGTAAACAAACAAAAACTACATGTATAATAATGTTACTATATAGAGCTGCCTGTCAGTCTCTCTGTAGTTTGTTTCTTTGAATGTTGAGTATTGGTCCCTTTCAGGTATTTGTATTTGGAAGAACAGAGTCCTTCCCCTGTAGTAAAGCTCTGTCTTGGAATTAGCATGACTTTTGCCTGTTCATTACTACCAAAGCATAAATAACTGGTATTGAACAGGACTGTTCAATATTTTAACTGTCTATACAGCAAAGTGAAAAATTAGAAAGCTAGACACTTGAATGCTCTTTTTTCATTATAATTTCAAGCTTGCTTTATCTTAATTTGTGATTGATATTTAATCAGTAGTAGTTTGTTATACTTTGAACTTTTGGGTTTGCCTTCTGTTAAGAATTTAATGGAATTTAATGACTCTAAACAAACACTTAAGAAGATGGTACTTAAAGGAAGCCTATGACCCCTTTGCAATGGATGAATTGTTTTGCAATGTGAGTAATTTCATTCTCTAATTTATGAGCTTATAAGTAAAATGGTTAATAGTTCAGATACTAATGTTAAGTTTTCTATCAAATAATACAAAAGGGATGTTATCCCAAGGGGAAAAGATTAACATCTCTATATAAACATTTTTTTTGCATCTTTCCCTCCAAATGATAACTATTTATTGAGTTCTTTCTCTGTGCAGACACTATGCTACATGCTTTACAGACATCATTTAATTTAATTCTGATGGAGAAACCAAGGCTAGAGAGGTTGGAGATGTGACCCAATATTTTTTTAGGATATCTGGTGATCTTGTAAACACTAACAACAGAAAGCAAAACTGCATGCAACATTTTTCTTAAATGAAGAGTTTTAAAGCACTCAATTTTTAAAAGAGAGATCCGAGTTAAATACAAGGAAAAACTTCCTGATAATGAAGAACTGGAATGGAGAGAGTGGAGAGATTTTCTTCACTATATAGTATACTAAAGGATCAGTTGATGTTTATATGCCTAGAAGCCGATAGAGATGAATAAGCACTACAGATCTTCTCTGAGCTCAGTAATTATGGGAAAAGGACTTTGCCTGGAGACCAGAGAGGGGACTTGTATCGGAGGTGTATTGTTCCCTTTCCAGCTTCAATCCTATGTCCACCTACTGTGGAAACTTGCATGGCAATTGCTACTTCTAAAACAATAAATAATAATTATCTACCTCTAGCTATTGGATTCTTACTTCAATGAAATATGTGTAAAACTAAACTCACTATCTTCCTGCCTTTCTTGACCTTGTATGCCCCACTTCTTTATTTGCTACCTTCTTTTTTCTTTCCTTCTCTTCAGAACAAAATTTCTTAGATGAAAGAGTCTTCACTTCTTGCCTCCATTTCTTTTTCTTCCCTCCATTTCTTAGTCTCCCATTTCCTCTTAAACCCAAGTGTGGCTTCTCTCCTCCTCTCTCCATTGAAACTTCTTTGACTCAGGACAGTGACATTTTAAAAAAGGAAAACTTTATTGAAATATAATTTACATATGATAAAGTTACTCATTTTAAGTGGCTTAATTATAATTCAGTGATTTTTATTAAATTTACATCATTGTACAATCATCACCACAATCAAATCTGAAAACATTTCTATTGCCTTGAAAAGAGCCCTGTGCCCATTTGCAGTCACTCACCTTTTGAGAACAGATTCAATGAATGATTTTCAGTCCACAACTTACCTAACTGCCCTGAATACATTTGGCCCTACTGACCATACCTTTCCTTTTGAAACTTTCTCTTCCCTTCTTTCTGGCCATCACTTTCTCCTGGTTTCTCTCCTAACTTTTTTTTTTCTCTCCTAACTTTTTGATAATTCTTCACAGACTACTTTCTCTGCCAGGCTTTATTATTTTTAAAAATATTTATTTATTTATTTATGTATTTGGTTGCACCGGGTCTTAGTTGCGGCACGCGGGATCTTCCTTGCCGTGTGCGGGATCTTTGTCACGGTATGAGGGATCTGTTTTCCCGACCAGGGATTGAACCCCAACCCCCTGCATTGAGAGCGTGGAGTCTTAGGCACTGGACCACCTGGGAAGTCCCTGCCTTACTTAAAATTTATTTATTTACTTACTTACTTATTTATTTATATCTGCATTGGGTCTTTGTTGCTGCGTGCGGGCTTTCTCTAGTTGCGGTGAGTGGGGGCTACTCTTCGCTGCGGTGTGCGGGCTTCTCATCGCAGTGGCTTCTCTTGCTGCGGAGCACCAGCTCTAGGCACGCGGGCTTCAGTAGTTGTGGCATGCGGGCTCAGTAGTTGTGGCTCCTGGGCTCTAGAGCGCAGGCTCAGTCTTTGTGGCACACGGGCTTAACAGCTCCATGGCATGTGGGATCTTCCCGGACCAGGGATCGAACCTGTGTCCCCTGCATTGGCAGGTGGATTCTTAACCACTGCGCCACCAGGGAAGTCCCCGTCCCTTACTTTAACTATTGCTGTTCCATTGAGTTCTGTCCTGGCCTTTCAGCCTACACCTGCTTAAGTGATTACATTCATCTTCATGGCTACAACTGCCATCTGTAAGCCGATGACTCCAAAATTTCTATTTCCAGCTCAGACTCGTGCCCTGAGCTCCAGTCTGGTATAGTACAGTATAATAAAACTACTTACCATCAACAGTGGTTCTTCTCTTGGGCTCTCGCTGTAATAAAATGCAAACAGAAAACTCATCAAATTAGCAGTTAAATCCTGTTCCTCTTTGAGGAGGAAATTAAGATTCACCTATATTGTATTAAATATCAAAGTGCTAGATGAAATATGAAATATACATATGATCGCTGAAGTCTATAGACAATAATATACTCTTCTTGTCAGATCTTGTAAGTAAAATAGAATTTTAATGTACCTGCAACTCTCTTACTTCATTCTAGCTTAAATTTTTACATATGTGTCTCACCAGGAGATTGATATAAACTCAAGAGCAGGGACCAAATCTTTTTCTGCTTTGTCTTTCCAGTAAGAAAGCACAGTGCTTGGTATAAAGTAGGTAAAAGTATTGTAGAATGAATAAATGAATGTATCAGGGCAGAACATACTTGAAACTGAACTGGTGTGTTAGTGTAGTGTACATTGGTGGTGGACTACCAAATGTCATTTTCCATCTTTTCTTCCTTATTACAAAATTGTAATTTTTTTGTAATAACCCATCTCCCTTCACATAGCAATACACTTTTGTATTTATCATAGAAATCCTATTTCTCATGCCAGTGACAGATATAGGATGGCTATATGAAGAAATTCTTGCCAGTAAGATGTAATGAGCAAAGAAGATATACAGATTGCCAACAAACTCATGAAAGAGTGCTCAACACCATTAATCATTAGAGAAATGCAAATCAAAACTACAATGAGGTATCATCTCACACCAATCAGAATGGTCATCATCAAAAAATCTACAAACAGGGCTTCCTTGGTGGCGCAGTGGTTGAGAGTCTGCCTGCTAATGCAGGGGACGCGGGTTCGTGCCCCGGTGCGGGAAGATCCCACATGCCGCGGAGCGGCTAGGCCCGTGAGCCATGGCCGCTGGGCCTGCGCGTCCGGAGCCTGTGCTCCGCAACAGGAGAGGCCACAACAGTGAGAGGCCCGCGTACCGAAAAAAAAAAAAAATCTACAAACAATAAATGCTGGAGAGGGTGTGGAGAAAAGGGAGCCCTCTTGCCCTGTTGGTGGGAATGTAAATTGATACAGCCACTATGGAGGTTCCTTAAAAAACTAAAAATAGAACTACCATACAACCCAGCAATCCCACTACTGGGCATATACCCTGAGAAAACCATAATTCAAAAAGAGTCATGTACCACAATGTTCATTGCAGCTTTATTTACAATAGCCAGGACATGGAGGCAACCTAAGTGTCCATCAACAGATGAATGGATAAAGAAGATGTGACACATATATACAATGGAATATTACTCAGCTATAAAAAGAAATGAAATTGAATTATTTGTAGTAAGGTGGATGGACCTAGAGTCTGTCATACAGAGTGAAGTAAGTCAGAAAGAGAAAAACAAATACCATATGCTAACACATATATATGGAATCTAAAAAAGACCAAAAAAATGGTCGTGAAGAACCTAGGGGCAGGATGGGAATAAAGACATAGACTTACCAGGGAATGGACTTGAGGACATGGGGAGGGGGAAGGGTAAGCTGGGACGAAGTGAGAGAGTGGCATGTACATATATACACTACCAAATGTAAAACCGATAGCTCGTGGGAAGCAGCCGCATAGCACAGGGAGATCAGCTCGGTACATTGTGACCATCTAGAGGGGTGGGATAGGGAGGGGGTCAGGGAGGGAGATGCAAGAGGGAAGACATATGGGGATATATGTATATGTATAGCTGATTCACTTTGTTATAAAGCAGAAACCAACACACCATTGTAAAGCAATTATACTCCAATAAAGATGTTAAAAAAAAAGAAAGATGTAATGGAGAGTCTGCTGGGGAGATTCTGGGGAAAGTTTTTCAGTTATAAATAGAGATACATCAGGGAATTCCCTAGCGGCCCAGTGGTTAGGACTCTGCACTCTCACTGCCCAGGGCCCAGGTTCAATCCCTGGTCAGGGAACTAAGATCCCACAAGCCACATGGCAGGGCCAAAAAAGAAAAAAAGAGTTGCAGCGAGGCATCTTCTTTCTTTGGACTTTATAGTGTCTAGAAGTGTCAACTTGAACTATGACAGCCATCTTGTGAATACTGGGGATGCTAGTATCTAAGGGCAAAGTCAATAAACCGAGGAAAGCAGAACAGAAAGACAGAAGAAGGTGGTCTCTGCTCACATTGCTGGATGGAAATTAACCAACTCTGAAGGTGCCCTAACTTGGGACTTCATTATGTGACTTGCCCTACTATTTAAACTATTTAGAGTTGAGTTTTCTATTTCTTCTAGTTGAAAGAATCTTAACCAATAATTTTAGTAAACAGATAACATAGCAAACAACCTATGTGGGGTTTTTTTCCTTATTAGACTACAGTGGAGTGTGGAAAAAGAGCACATGTCGACCCTGTTGTCATGTCTGTTGTCTGTGTTTTACTCCAGCTGTAATGTAGATGTTCTTACAAACCTCCTCTGAAAAAGACCCTTTGCACACTAACCTTGATAGTCTCAGATCTAGGCAACAGAAACAATAATAGGCATGTCAGGTGAAGCCAGGAAGACATACTTTAGGGTCAGTGCTATATGGAAACTTCTTGCTTCTACTGATGAAAATAATGAGAATTTTCAGGCTGATTCTACCACTCAATGCTGGCACTATTTAGCCCCAGGGGAGAATTCTAATGGTAATTATATTCAGGAGACTTTAAGATATATATTGACGCTGGTTCTTTGTAGTTATTATGATACTATTTATACAAGTTTCAGTACTTTTACCTTTTTCTCCTCCTTTTCCATCTATTCAAATTCTGCCTGTATGCCAAGATGCAGCTGAGATTTCACACTTCTCATAAATACAATGCACCGTGATGTAACTCTGATGTACCAAAATACCTATATTTCTGAGCATCAAATACCTATAAGACCCTGGAGGTACGTTATACACATAAGGTACCTTGCATAGCTTATGATCTAATTGACAAACTAGGACACAAAAAAAGTATGGAGTAGCATACTGATTCTCAAACTTAGGGTGCATAAAAGTCCAGTTGTTACACCTGTTAAAAATCAGTTTCCTGGGCTTCCCTGGTGGTGCAGTGGTTGAGAGTCCGCCTGCCGATGCAGGGGACACGGGTGCGTACCCCGGTCTGGGAAGATCCCACATGCCGCAGAGCGGCTGGGCCCGTGAGCCATGG
The DNA here is from genome assembly GCF_937001465.1 of Orcinus orca. Classification (NCBI taxonomy): domain Eukaryota; kingdom Metazoa; phylum Chordata; class Mammalia; order Artiodactyla; family Delphinidae; genus Orcinus; species Orcinus orca. The sequence goes on along the minus strand of NC_064566.1, from coordinate 51,455,661 downwards.
CCGCTGAGCCTGCGCATCCGGAGCCTGTGCTCCACAACGGGAGAGGCCACAACAGTGAGAGGCCCGCGTACCGCAAAAAAAAAAAAAAAAAAAAAAAAAAAAAATCAGTTTCCTAGGCCATACCTTCAGAGATTTTGACTCAGTAGTTTCAGCTTGAGGTTCCATAATCTTTATTTTTTATTTTTATTTATTTATTTATTTTTTTTTTGGTACTCAACCACTGAGCCACCAGGGAAGCCCCGTAATCTTTAGTTTTGACAAATTCCTGAGATTGATTTTGACTGTAGGTGTAATGAGACTCTCTATTGGAGAACATTGTGGAGTGGAGAGTGTGACAATTTTGTGTTTCTTTGGACTGTGGTGCCATGCTGAAATGGGCCTGTGGTAGGAGTATAAAGGCATATATTCATTCAGGTTATCTTAATAGTGGTAACGGTGAAAATGGAGCTAATTGTAACAGAGAGATGTTAAAGAGATAGCTTTCACAGGGTTTGGTGACTGATTACATATGAATGATATGGAAGAAGAAAAGGTCAAGGATAACAGTAAATACCCTGATTTAAGTGATTCCCATCTCTTGTTGGCTCTATGACTGATTCCCTTATTCCCTATACTTTAAATGAAGATAATAATATCTACTTCATAGCATTATTATGAAGTATAAATAAATTAGGGTGTTTAATAAATACTCAAAAATATTTAGTTTTCTAAAAAAAATATTTAGTTTTCTAAAAGAAGTTTAATAACAATAGAAAGTAGCATATGGTTAAGGCTTTATGAAGGACTGGTGCAAACTATAAGAATTAAAGGAGTCATGGAGGAGGAAAGATCATTGTGGTCTGGCATGAAGCATCTCAGTACTTTAAAAAATTCAATTACATTTTTAAATTTTGAGGGTTTTTTAGATTTTTTAAACATTTTATTTATTTATTTATTTTTGGCTATGTTGGGTCTTTGTTGCTGCGCGGGCTTTTCTAGTTGTGGCGAGCGGGGGCTACTCTTCATTGTGGTGCACGGGTTTCTCATTGTGGTGGCTTCTCTTGCTGTGGAGCATGGGCTCTAGGCATGCAGGCTTCAGTAGTTGTGGCACACAGGCTCAGTAGTTGTGGTTCGCGGGCTCTGGGGCGCAGGCTCAGTAGTTGTGGTGCACGGGCTTAGGTGCTCTGCGGCATGTGGGATCTTCCCCCACCAGGGCTCGAACATGTGTCCCCTGCATTGGCAGGTGGATTCTTAACCACTGCGCTACCAGGCCTAGATTTATTTTTTATTGAGGGAACATTGGTTTATAACATTATATAAATTTCAAATCCAAAAAAGAAGGAACGAGGAAATCCAAAAAAGAGGGGACATATGTATACATATAGCTGATTCACTTTGCTGTACAGTAGAAACTAACACAATGGTTGTAAAACAATTATACTCCAATAAAAATTTAAAAATAAATAAATAAATTTCAAGTGTACAGCATTACATTTCTATTTCTGTATACCTCACAGCATGCTCAGAGCACTTCCTTCTGTCACCATAGAAGGTGATTCCCTTTATCCATTTTGCCCTCTGCCCCTTCCCTTTTGGTAACCCCTACTCTGTTCTCTATATCTATGACTTTGTTTTTGTCTGCTTTGGTTTGTTCGTTTATTTTGTTTTGAGTTTTTAAAAAATATTCTATATATGAATGAAATCATACAGTATTTGTCTTTCTCCATGTGACTTATATCACTTAGCATAATACCCTCAAGGTCCATCCATGTTGTCACAAATGGCAAGATTTCATCTTTTTTATGGTTGAGTAGTATTCATATATATACATATATATGAATATATATATATCTATCTTACATCTTCTTTATCCATTCATCCATTGATGGGCACTTAGCTTGTTTCCATACCTTGGCTATTGTAAATAATGCCGCAATGAACAAAGAGGTGCATATATCTTTTTGAATTAGTGTTTTCATGTTCTTTGGATAAATACCCAGAGGTGGGATAGTTGGATCATATGGTAGTTGTATTCTTAATTTTTTGAGGAATCTCCATACTGTTTTCCACAGTAGCTGCACCAATTTACATTACCCCCAACTGTGCACAAGGGTTCCCATTTCTCCACATCCTCACCAACACTTGCTATATCTTGCCTTTTTGATAATAGTCATTCTAACAGTTGTGAGGTGATATCTCATTGTAGTTTTCATTTGCATTTCCCTAATAATTAGTACTGTTGAACATCTTTTCCCATGCCAGTTGGCCATCTGTTTGTCTTCTCTGGAAAAATGTCTATTCAGCTCCTCTGCCCATTTTTAAATTGGGTTGCTTGTTTTTTGTTGTTGTTGAATTGTATAAGTTCTTTATATATTTTGGGTATAAACCCCTTATCGAATATTTCATTTGCAAATATCTTCTCCTATTCAGTAGGTTGTCATTTTGTGTTTGTTTTGTTTTGGCTGAGTTGGGTCGTCATTGCTGCATGCAGGCTTTCTCTAGTTGCAGCGAGCGGGGACTACTCTTTGTTGCGGTGCATGGGCTTCTCATTGTGGTGGCTTCTCTTGTTGCGGAACACAGGCTCTAGGTGTGCAGATTTCAGTAGTTGCAGCATGCGGGATCAGTAGTTGCAGCACATGGGCACTAGAGTGCGTGGGCTTCTGTAGTTGCAGCACACGGGCTCAGTAGTTGTGGCTCGCGGGCTCTAGAGCACAGGCTTAGTAGTTGTGGCGCATGGGCTTAGTTGCTCTGCGGCATGTGGGATCTTCCTGGACCAGGGATTGAACCTGTGTCCCCTGCATTAGCAGGCAGATTCTTAACCACTGCGCCACCAGGGAAGTCCCTGTCATTTTTGTTTTGTTGATAGTTTCTTTTGCTGTGCAGAAGCTTTTTAGTTTGATGTAGTCCCATTTGTTTATTTTTTTGTTTCCCTTGCCTGAGTAGACTCATCTAGAAAGATATTGCTAAGACAAATGTCAAAGAAAGTACTACCTATGTTTTCTTCTAGGATTTTTATTGTTTCAGGCCTTACATTCAAGTCTTTAATCCATTTTGAGTTGATTTTTGTGTATGGTGTGGGATAGTGGTCTAGTTTCATTTTTTGCATGTGACTGTCCAGTTTTCCCAACACCATTTATAAAATTCAATTACGTTTAATTCAAGTGTATATATGCATAGTTTTAAAAAGTCTAATAGTGCTAAAATGCTATTTTTCATTTGCCTAGCTTTTTTGCACTTGTTGGCAAGTTTTCCTTCAACTCCATTTTCTGTATGGTTAAATTTAACTACATCCTTCTGCTCTGTCTGGGTTGGTTACTCTCTAGACTTCTTTTGCTTTTCCTAGGAATACCTTTTACTTCTTTCCTGTGTAAGATCTACTATTTCTAGATCTATAACTTCCTTTTCTTTGGTTTAACTCCTTGTTTGGCTTCTTCAATAGCTTTTTGGAAAAGAGTGAATTTTTGAGACCTTGTATATCTGGAAATATTTTACTCTACCTGCACATTTAAATGATAGTTTGCCTGGGAATAGAATTCTAGTTTGCAAATCTTTTCACTTAGAAGTTTCTTTGTTTTTTTCCCCAATTTCCAATGTTATTATTGAGAACATTGATGCCATTTAATTTATTTTATATTTTTGACCGTGCCACGTGTTAGTTGCATCATGTGGGATCTTCGCTGAGGCATGCAGTTTTCTCTCTCTAGCTGTGTTTCAAGGGCTCCAGAGCACGTGGGCTCTGTAGTTTGCAGCATGTGTGCTCTCTACTTGAGGTGCCCAAGCTCAGCAGTTGTGGCACGCAGGTTTAGTTACCCCGAGGCATGGGGGATCCCAGTTCCCCAACCAGGGATCGAACCCTCATCCCCTGCATCGGAAGATGGACTCTTCACCACTGGACCACCAGGGAAGTCTCCCTTTTCTGTTTTTTAATCCTTTTGATATGTCCTGTTTTAATTTCTGGGAACTTTTAAGATCTTCTTTTGTCTCTGATGTGGAATTTCATGATGATGTGAACTGAAAGGATTTTCATTTATTTTTGCTGGGCCTCTGATATACACTTTCTTCTTTTTTTTTTTTTTACAATGGAATCTATGATTTTTTAATTAATTAATTTAATTTATTTATGTTTGGCTGCACAGGGTCTTTGTTGCTGCACGTGGGCTTTCTCTACTTGCAGCGAGTGGGGGCTACTCTTCATTGAGGTGCGTGGGCTTCTCACTGTGGTGGCTTCTCTTGTTGCGGAGCATGGACTCTAGACGCGCGGGCTTCAGTAGTTGTGGCTCGCAGGCTCAGTAGGTGTGCCTTGCGGGCTCTAGAGCACAGGCTCAGTAGTTGTGGTGCACGAGCTTAGTTGTTCTGCGGCATGTGGCATCTCCCCGGACCAGGGCTTGAACCCGTGTCCCCTGCATTGACAGGTGGATTCTTAACCACTGAGCCACCAGGGAAGTCCTGACATACACTTTCAATTTGGAAACTCATGTCTCCTAGGTGTGGGAACTTATTTTATATAATTTATTTTATAATCTCTGCATTAAAGTTTTCTTCGTTCTCTCTCCATATAATTTCTATTATTTGCATGCTGAGTCTTCTGGATTAATCTTAGATACTCCTCAAATTATCTAGTGTTCATCTCTTAGCTTTTTGCTATGCTTTCTGGAATATTTCCTTAATGTTGTCTTTCAATTATTTTATTTTATTTTTAAACTTTGGCTATCATAATTTTAATTTCCAAGAAAACCTGTTTTGAAACAGTGTTCCTTTTTTAAAAATAGGATCTTGCTCTTCCTTCAAAAATGCAATAGTGGGACTTCCCTGGTGGCACAGTGGTTAAGAATCTGCCTGCCAATGCAGGGGACACAAGTTCAAGCCCTGGTCCAGGAAGATCCCACATGCTGTGGAGCAACTAAGTCCATGTGCCACAACTACTGAGCCTGTGCTCTAGAGCCTGCAAGCCACAACTACTGAAGCCCGTGCGCCTAGAACCCATGCTCCACAACAAGAGAAGCCACTGTAATGAGAAGCCCACACACCACAACAAAGAGTAGCCCCTGCTCTCCCCAACTAGAGAAAGCCTGCATGCATCATCAAAGATCTAATGCAGCCAAAAATAAATAAATAAATAAATGAAATGAAAAATGCAATAGCTTTTATCATAGACGTTCTTTCCTTTCTATCTATCTTTCTTTCTTTTTGCTGGCTTATTTGTTTTATTTTTCTTTATTTCATATTGGAGATTTTATCAAATATATGGTAAACTTTTACAGTTTGTTCAGATTTAAGAGAAGCATCAAAGTAATTGGAAGCTCAATGTGAGGGGTAGAATTTCTTGATTAGAAGTGTTCATTATAGATGATTTGGTGGTGAACTGGCTTTTTTATTGAAGTTACCTCTATATTCAGAACTTACAGGTCCTTTCTCTGGGATGTTTCAGCTTATATACAGAAGGATCTTTCCATCTCTTTTTCAGTCTTATAAGATGCTGCCAGTGTTATGAAAGGTGCTTGGAGAGAGACCATTGGTTATCAATCCCCGTATCTTCTGACAGCACCTCACCCTAGTAGTCTACTATGCCTGGTTTATGAGCCTAGAGCCTCTTATGTGCCATTCCTCCATAGATGGGGATAGGTTTATAACTACTGTTTATATCGTCTTTGATACAATTCCCTTGTTTTGGGCCCCGTTTCTCTTCCCTACCTTCTGTGGTACCTGGTATTTCACATTCCTGATCCTTTCTGGGGTTCAGCTTGGCTGATTGACTTGCTTCTTGTTGCTTTCCCCTTCAGTAAGCACTTTCTATCCTCTGTTTAGTCAGTTACCATTGCTCTTTCTTTGTCTCCCAACTTAAAATATTATGGGTCTGGGTTAGAGATGTCACAGCCAGAGTTTGCGTTTTTACTTTTTCTTCTTGTTTTGGAACAATTTCAGAAAAGGAAGGAGGCAGAAACTCCTTTAATCTACCATCCTAAAACTGGAAGTTTGTTCAATTTTTCGGAATGGTGTTGCAGCTTATTTTCTCACTGGATAGTTTCAGCTATAAGCTACCATAATGATTTCGATCTTTTGATTTTTATTTAAAATTCAAAAATCTGAAGAAATGTTCACTAATAGATGGTTTCTTTTAGCATCTTAGGCAAGTTACAATTTGGCCGTACAGTCTGTTGGCATTTCAGTGCAAACAGTATTGGTCTCATTTTTCTTTCCTAAGATGCTCTGTTCTTTACATAAACAGCAGTAGAAGCAGTTGTTCTCTTCTATTGTGAGAGAGATTATCTCTTAGTAGCAAGTGGAGTGATTCATTCTCCGGCACATCTTAGAGGAGACTTTATTATTTGTGGGGGTTAGAGTGTGGGGAGAGGAGAGTTCCAGCAATGTGTCAGATATTACACATTCTGGACCTACATAAAAAGAAGCAACCTCGGGGCTTCCCTGGGGCTTCCCTGGTGGCGCAATGGTTGAGAGTCCGTCTGCCGATGCAGGGGACATGGGTTCGTGCCCTGGTCCGGGAAGATCCCACATGCCGTGGAGCGGCTAGGCCCGTGAGCCATGGCCACTGAGCCTGCGCGTCCGGAGCCTGTACGGGAGAGGCCACAACAGTGAGAGGCCCGCGTACTGAAAAAAATAAAAATAAAAAAGATAAAAAAAGAAGCAACCTCTTCTCCCACTGCAATTTCAAAACCTAGAAGTAACACCTCACATCTAAGGCTCTGAGAAATCACATTATTCATAACAAGGACCATGATTCACATGAATGGAACAAAATGGAATTATCAAAAATAGATTTTGTAGATCACTCTGCAGCAAAAATATCTTGTAACATAGCTTATAAATTGGCCATAAACATAGGTAGAACAATTCCATTGAAGTTCTAACCGCCTTCTCCTCCACCTTGACTGAATAACATTTATACTTATACCATGGCACATCCTTGAATGTCAAGGTATTTGGAAAACAGGTTTTGACATGAGGCCTCCTATGTCTTTTTTTTTTTTTTAATTGTAGTCCTTTTGAAATGAGACTTGCTTAAACATACCTTGTGTTAATTGTGCTTATTTAACTGGTCACCTTGAATTATTGGGCATTTGTCATTTTTATGCTTTGTATATTGACCCACTATTATTTTTAGTAGCAATGATTCTAATAACTTGTGGAGTAGGTTAGAAGGGCTTCACATCTGATGGAATTTGAATTCCTGCCAGAGCTATTATTTGTTTCAAATATGAGCAATATGATTTCAGTCCTTTTACCTGGGCAGTTTTTCTCCTTTTATTGATTTCCTGCCTCTCCAAGAGTAATAAATCCTTTTTAGGGGGTAGTAAACAGAAAAAGACATTACAGTTTAGTAACCACTACTGTATTATATATATATATATATACACATATATATATACACACATACACACATGTATGTATACACACACACACACACACACACACACACACACAAGCACACACACACAGTATTGAGTGCCTAATGTTCAAGGAGTTGTGTGAGGTGTTTTAAGGGATCTAAAGATGAGAATGTCAGATGCTTTCAGCTGCAAGTAACAATGACAAAGACATATTATGAAGACATTAATACATATAAAGACATTTATTATTTTGCTAAAAAAAATCCAGAGGAAGTCCAGTTCCAAGGTTGGTACAGTGGCCCAATGATGCCTTTTAGCTTTTTGCTTAGCCATCATCAGTGGTTGGCCTTTTTCTTCAGGATTATATATTAATGTTCACAAGATGTCTTTGCCCTAGATATCATGTCCTTATATAACCATATCCAATGGCAGAAAAATGGCAGTTTTTCCTCATCTATCTGTTCTCATCAAGGAAGAAAATTTATCTCAGAAGTCTCTGGCACATTTCCTTTGTATCCCACTGGCTCAGATCAAGTTAGGTGCCTATAGCTTAGCTGAAGCGAAGCTGGAAAAGTATCTGTCATTTCCAATATATATTGTGGAAATGTGTGTGTGCGTGTGTTTGTTGTTGGATAGGCAACAAATACTGTCTGTCATCAGGGAGTAAGATGAAATCTCAGTCCTCCCTCAAGAAGTTTTTTGTCTCTGGGGTAGAAAGTCAAGCTGTAATTATATTACAATTTCTGTGTGCTAGATTCCTGCTCATACTCATGGGCTTCAAATTAACAATCCCTTTATTTATTTATTTTTTTTGAGGTATGCGGGCCTCTCACTGTTGTGGCCTCTCCCGTTGCGGAGCACAGGCTCCGGACGCGCAGGCTCAGCGGCCATGGCTCACGGGCCCAGCCGCTCCGCGGCATGTGGGATCTTCCCGGACTGGGGCACGAACCCGTGTCCCCTGCATTGGCAGGCGGACTCTTAACCACTGCGCCACCAGGGGAGCCCCAACAATCCCTTTTAAACTGATCAGAAAAACAGCTCTAGGTACTTCCCTTTGGAGCTGCCAAAGCTGTCCTCTCCCATTGTCCCCAGTTTTTGGTTATGAGATCTGATCTGGGCATCTTTTTCATAAGTGTCGTAAAGGAATGCAGTATCAATTTACATCACATGATTTTAAGTGATGTTCTCTTTCTCCAAAACGCTCTTGCCCTTCCATCTCCACATGCCCAAATCCCATTCACCTTTTGAAGAAAACTAAAAATAATCTCTCTCATTTATTTCATTTATTCAGCAAATATCTGTTGCATGCTTGCTGTGGAGCAAGCACTCTGCAAGTGCTGGGAATACAAGACGTGACTTTTGACCTCATGAAGCTTATAGTCAGGTGGGGAAGACTGACAAATAACAAAAACAATTAAGTGATGGGGAAGAATAGGGTACAATGGGAAGACAGGCAGGAGTACTTACACTCTGTTGGAATTCGAGCAGACAGAGAGGTCTTTTTGAGGACTTTTAAAAGATGATACCTAAAGAATGAGTAGGAATGGGGACGAGGGAGGGAGGTGCACGTGTTCAAGATTAAGAGAAATCATTCAAGTGGAAGTGCTGGTGAAAGCACCCTTGAAAAAGGCCTATTTAATTCCTCCTTCTCCCAAGTAATTTCTCCGTTTGATGAACCCCATACATAGCACATATGTAACTTTTAGACCATAAGATCTCTAAAGATAAAACATATGACTTACACAGAGCACTTGATAAATATGATTTTGGCTTCAGAGGAGAATGAGGCATTATATGTGTCAACGCAAAATGCTAAGTTAAAACATTAAAAACATCTGAGGTAAGAGGTGGATTATATCATATCACTCTTCAAAATGATAGGAATAGCCTCACCTACCTAGGTGATTACAGAGACCAAAGCAGCAGGGAAGAATTGGTTCATAAAGTTCTGGAGGAAGTACAAAGTAATTATAGTTCCAATCCTCAGATGTTACTTTAAAGGCTATTTCAGGAAACATAATGAAAACCTGGTACCCATCAGAAAGAAAAAATAGCCACTCATTTTTGTTTGCAGAGCTTTTCTTCTTAAATATTGCCTTGGTATTGGCTGCTCTTTGTGTGTACTAGGGTTTTGGGTTACTGGTGGGGCGAGCCTTATCAGACCTGACAAGCTACTTCTAAAATCAAGTATTAAAAAAGAAAAAATCAAACATCCATGTCACAACTCAGGTTTCTACTGTTTTTTTAGATGCATGATCTAAAATCTTTCTGCTGCTTGGCTGAGAGGAACTAGAAGTTAGTAAATTTTAATAGAGAAGTAGATTTGGGGGTATAGCTGTTGTCTTGATAGGCCAGAATAACTGAAAATTTAAGAATCTCTTTTCCTCCCCTTAATTTATTCTAGTTCATTCAGCAATTCATCCTTGGGTTTGAGAAGGCACTTGTTTGATCCTGCCATTTCTACAGCTAAGTAAACAATAACCCTCAAATAATGAGAAAATGTACATAAGTGTGTTTTGTGAATGGTAAGGCTCTATACACAATTTTAAGGACTTACTTTTTATTATTAACTTGGAACTATTTTTGATACCAGTTTTTAAAAGCGTCCTTTTCAAGGCCAAGGATTACTTTTTCGAATGCTGTCCTATCGTATGGTGAGTTGTGGCTGAAGTATGGTAAGGTGTGGATTACAAATTCTCTAATTTGATAATTCTTAACCTTTATTTACCTTTTATTAATAGATCTTATTTTTTAAAAGTTTTAGATTTACAGAAAAATTGAGCAGACAGTGCAGAAACTCCACATATACTTCTCCCCATCCCCAGTTTCCTCTATTAATATCTTACACTAGTACGATACATTTGTTACAATTAATGTACCAATATTGATACATTGTAATTAACTAAAGTCCATATTTATTCAGATTTCCTTAGTTTTTGCCTAATGTCCTTTTTCTGTTCCAGGATCCCATTCACCTTTAAACTTACCAGTTTAGTTATGTTAGTTATATCCACATTACACCTAGTTGTCATGTATTCCTGAGCTCCTCTTGAGTGTGACATTAACCTTCATTTTTTGGGTCATGAACTGGGTTGAAAATCTGATGAAAGCTATGGATTCTCTCCACAGAAAGATACACATGCTGCAGATGTCTGATTTAAGGGAGGCTCCCCCACAGCAGATTCAGAAGCCCTGCTTTAGAGGGAATGGGTGATCTTTTTTTTTAATTAGTTTTTATTGGAGTATAGTTGAGTTACAATGTTGTGTTAGTTTCTGCTGTACAGCAAAGTGAATCAGTTATACATATACATATATCCACTTTTTTAGATTCTTTTCTCATATAGGTCATTACAGAGTATTGAGTAGAGTTCCCTGTGCTATACAATAGGTTCTTATTAGTTATCTATTTTATATATAGTAGTCTGTATATGCCAATCCCAATCTAACAATTTAATCCTCCCCTCCCATAAACCATGTTTGTTTTCTACATCTGTAGAAAGGTGATCTTTTTATTTTATTTTTTAATGTATTTATTTTTGGCTGCATTGGGTCTTCGTTGCTGCACGTGGGCTTTCTCTAATTGTGGCGAGCAGGGGATACTCTTCGTTGCAGTGCGCGGGCTTCTCATTTTGGTGGCTTCTCTTTGTTGTGGAGCACGGGCTCCAGGTGCGCAGGCTTCAGTAGTTATGGCACATGGGCTTCAGTAGTTGTGGCTCACAGGCTCTAGAGCACAGGCTCAGTAGTTGTGGCACATGGGCTTAGTTGCTCCGCGGCATGTGGGATCTTCCCAGACCAGGGCTCGAACCCGTGTCCCCTGCATTGGCAGGCAGATTCTTAACCACTACACCACCAGGGAAGTCCCCAGGTGATCTTTCAATGTCCACTTCCCCACATCAGGGCCATGCTCTACCTCTAATTTGTTGTGTGACCTTTTTGCAACCCCATTTTCCTACCTGGGCCTCAGTTTCACCACCTGTGAAATGAAGGGTTTAGTTTACCTGACGTCTAACTCCTTTTCTATCACAGTAGAAGGTGGGGGTCACTTAGAACTGTCCATATCTGAGGAACAAATGTTGGTAAGAGAAGACCAAAGCAGGTCAAGCTAGGGAAGTGGATGGGTTTATCAACGAGGAGGTTGTGGAGGTTCAGTTGGGGGAAAAGACAAAACCTGGGTTCCACTTTATGGCTCTGCGGATTTTGTAAATCATTTCCTTCCTGTGACCTTTAGCTTTCTTGTCTACAAAAATGTGGAGGCCCTGCTTCTGTTACGAAACTCCTGGGAGCAACAGTACCTAGTAGGGTATCGTCTGAGGAATTATAAGAAAGAAGATGGAGAAGGTGGGTGCAGAGGTGAAGGGCGTATCTGAGGACTGTGAGGCAGAGCTGAGGGCTCAGGAAAGAGGAACCTTCTGTACACCTTGGGGCCTTCCGACTTCACCCACACTTGGGGTCAATTCCGCCTCCATTCTGGCCCCGTCTCCGCCCCAATGCCCTCCCCTCCCCTCAGGTTGCGACGCGTCACACTTCGCATGGCCGCCACGGTGAGACGCTTTCCACCGCAGGAGGGCAGCGCGCGCGCTCTGGCGCTGCCACCTCACTCGACATCTCTGCCCGCCCTTAACCTCTTCCGATTGGCTCAGCCCGTAAGTGACATAAGTGCTCCTTATTCTACCCCGTCAGCTCCCCCAGGCTCCACCCCACCATCTCCCGGCTTCTCCCGACGCGAAGGGAAACGTAACCTCCCCACGTCTCCTCTGCCTGGGCGGAGCCGGGAAAGCAGGCTAAAGCAGGAAGGCACTGGCTGTGGCGCGCACGCGCGCGCACGCACGCACGCACGCACGCACGCCGTGGCTGGCTGGGCGGCAGGCTCGCGCCCGGGCTCGCCCCGCGCCGCGCCGCGCCGCGCCACAGGCTCGCGCACTCAGCAGGTTGGGCTGCGGTGGCTGCAGCTGTGGAGCTGGAGCGCTACGTGTGAGAGGTCCCAGACACGTCTGCGGCTCCGGCTCCGCCACCCTCGCCTCAGTCTCGGTGCCGGGTGCTGAGAGGGGAACAGCTCTAGCCTCGGGACCCCCGAGCACACCCCTGGCTGCTTCCGACACCGCCCTCCTTCCTTTCCCAGCTGCGGGCCTCGCTCGGTGCTAGGCGACTCCGAGGAGAGGCGGCGGCGACGGCTGCCTGTCTGTGAGAGGAGCCTTGTTCTCCAGCCTTGCTCCGCTGCCGGGCCCTGCAGGGGCCGAGACAGCTCGGCGCCGACCCTTCCTCTATCCTCCCCGTGAACCGGTTGGAGCGGCGTCGGTCTGGGAGGTCTCTGGGCTGAGGCGGCGGCAGCTCCTCCGGCTCCATCATGTCCGCGGGCGGAGACTTCGGGAATCCGCTGAGGAAATTCAAGCTGGTGTTCCTGGGGGAGCAGAGCGGTGAGTGCGCGGCTCCCCCACTCCTGGCAGCTGGCAGTGGCTTCCCCGCACCGCCCCCAGTGCGGCCCTTCCGTCCGCGGAGGCTCCCTGCGGGCCTCGCGGTCGCGCTTCCTTCCACCCCCTAGCCCTTGAGCCTGTTTGCCGACCCCTGTTAGCCACGCATTCCTCTTCGCCATGATCCGTCGATCGGATTCTGACCCTTCCGCCCCCCACTCCGCCCGCTCCTTTCCCCGCCGCCCGGCTCTCTCCCGTGGATCTGCCCTCCTCACTCCTCACCCCGCCCAGCCCCAGCCTCCTGTCCATCCCTTTCTTCCTCCGGTCTCCGTCGTCTCACCGACGCCAGCTCCCTTCCTTGAGCCCCACCCTTGTTCCTTGCTCTGATCCCAGTTGCTCAGCTCGATGAGGCCCACCTGGGAAGCCCCACTCCGGGGAACCGGCCCTCTTCAACCTTGCGCCGGGAGGGTGGGATCTGGGCGTTGTTTTCCCCAGAGGCTTGGCCCCGAGAAGCGCGGATCTTATGGAAGGCGGGGGGGGGGGGAGTCCTAGGAAATTCTTGGATTGTTTTCACCTAGGTGGGGAATGGGTCTGGGTTATAGAGGATACATATCTGAATTGGAGGCGACTTGATGGAATGGTTGGGGAGTGAGGGAGTGGCGGCGGCAGTAGCGGTTTTTGCCCCTTGGGTTAGGCTGTGGCCTGTTGGAAAACCTCGTTTTCTTCTCTTGACTTTCATCCCTGGCGATTCTTTTGGCTGTGTTCATGCTTTTCCAATCTCTGCCAGATGCTATGTCATGATCGTTTTACTTGGAATTTTTCACATCTCACCTCTCCTTTTTCTGCTTCAACACGAAGCGCAGTGTCTGATTCTCCTCACGGCGGTGCAAACAGGAATTACTGGAGAAATGTTAATTCCATTTCTTCTTGAGTATTTTCCAATTATATATTCAGGATTCCTTAGGGAGAGAAGGCTTTAGAATAACGAACATCTTTGTTTTGTAGGGTTTCCTTTGCGGATAGGGAGTAACAGAGTAGAGAAGGGATAGATTCATCATCCAGTTATCTAAATTCGATTCGAATATGTAATACCATTTTGGCTAAATGATTCTTTTATGGTTAATATTCCATAGTATCTGATGAGTGAAATTATTATCTCATTTACTTGGTCAGGCTCCTGCTGTCATTGTACTTTGTGTTGGGTATAAGCTTCTAATTTTCTGATGGTTGTCTCTAAAAATTACTTCTTGTGGTAATTCCAATTTTATGCTGTATTATGCAAACTTCACACTATGTAGTTTAGAGATTATCATCCTCCATTATTTTTCTCACACTTTTCCTGTCTTTAAAATTGAGACATTGAGAGATTAGTTCCTCCCGAGTCATCAGACATTGAGTTACATGATAGGTGTTTTAGGTTAGGCTATAGAAGACATTTATTTCTTTTGATTGGAAAGAAGATAACTGATATAAATTCAGAGCTCTTGTTACTGCTCTGAACTATTTACACTAATTTGTGTGGCATTAAAGTAGGTTAATAATAGTTGCAAAATTGCTTCCAGTTAGACCTGATAAATTGTTTTTCTCCTTTCATACATAATCTTTTCTCCCTGCCCTCTTACCAGGTCTCCTCTTTGCTTTTTTTTGCTATACAGATATAAACTTGTTTCTTCAAGTGACTTAGTAAGACCTATGAGATTGATCCCTGTCCAGGTATTTTATGACAGTTTCAGGACAGTGACATACATAAAATACAGCCTGTTGGTCATTATTGATAAATAGGATCTAAAGTGCTTATTGTGCACTCAGGGATGTTAATGCCTGCCTTACATTGTGATGCAGAGCTATTTAGTTTGCATGAAAAATCCATTAATCTCTGTCCTAGGAAGTTTTTAGTATGAATAGAAATCATAATTTAAGTATCTGCAGGTTTCCTTTGAATTTCTTGGGTATTTATATTCTAATTCACATTGCAGAGTTTTATGGCTTCTCATTTCTTAGTTTCTTCAAGTCTTTACTAACTCCCCTTCCACCATAATTCCTGAAGCCATCTTAGATTTTTTTTTAAGTAGACTTGATTTTTTAGAACAGTTTTAGATTTACAGAAAAATTAAGAAGATCATGCAGAGGTTTCCCATATAGCCCCACCCAATATCCCATATTATTAACATATTAGTAAGGTACATTTGTTACCATTAATGAAACAATATTGATACATTATTAACTAAAGTCTATAGTTTACCCAGATTTCCATAATTTTTATCTTTTTCTGTTTCAGCATTCAATTCAGGATACCACACTACATTTGTTTGTCCTGTCTCCTTAGGCGCCTCAGTTTTTTTTAGTATTGTGTTTACATGCTTTTTAACTCTGTGGAACTGTGAGCTTAATTATCTTTTGAGGCTACTACATTGCTAAGTAATACCATCCAGTAGCTTTGGAAAGACGGATCTCTGTTTTCACAGGCAATGTCTGTAGTTTTCTTATGCATTAGCAAAGGTCTGTAGAGTCAATGTCATCTTTTTTTCTTTTTTTAAATTAATTTATTGATTTTTGGCTGAGTTGGGTCTTCGTTGCTGCGCGCGGGCTTTCTCTAGTTGTGGCGAGCAGGGGCTACTCTTCATTGTGGTGCTCAGGCTTCTCACTGCAGTGTCTTCTCTTGATGCGGAGCACCGGCTCTAGGTATGCGGACTTCAGTAGTTGTGGCTCATGGGCTGTAGAGCACAGGCTCAGTAGTTGTGGCGCATGGGCTTTGTTGCCCTTTGGCATGTGGGATCTTCCTGGACCAGGGCTTGAACCCGTGTGCCCTGCATTGGCAGGCGGATTCTTAACCACTGTGCCACCAGGGAAGCCCAGTCCATGTCATCTTGATTTAACTCTTAATGAATTTTTTATTTTTAGGTTTTAGAATTCTACAATTCAGCTTTCAAAAACTAATCTGTGGCAAAGCCTTGTTTGTTTCCTTAATGGCATTGACCACATTTCTAATTCTTACTTGTGTTTATGTTTGTCTGTTTCCCACAGCAGAATGCAGGTCCCATGAAGATTAAAAATTATTAATTTTTTTGTTCATTGTATCCCCAGTGCCTAGAATAGTGCCAGGCTTGTAGTGGATACTCAGAATGAATGATGGTTGAATCTAATAGTAACCAAAGCTAGTAGTCATCTTTGTTACGGTGAAGTCTACATTTTTTCCTTGCACATTTAATAGTTTAACAATAACTCTTTTTATTGGCCCCACATGCAGCTTGTGGGATCTTAGTTCCCCCACTAGGGATTGAACCTGGGCCCCAGCAGTGAAAGCACTGAGTACTAACCACTAGACTGCCGGGGAATTCTCAACAATAACATTTTATACTTACATTATTTGATTGTATATAGGGATACTCCAGATGCTTGAGAGCAGGGATTCCAATAATTTATATATAACCTTTACGGTGTAACTAAAAAAAACCAAAAAAACAACTGACCAGAATTTTATACTTTTGTTTTTGAGTTGAACAAAATTAGTTTTGTTAAAGTTATTGTTAAATTATTTGCTATTAGTATAACACCTAAAAGTATGTCAAATGATTATTAAAGACATGTTCATGGAACAGATTTGAAGTTAGGTAGACTTTTTTATTTAGCTTTTCAAAAACAAGGTTCTGGGACCTCCCTGGCGGTCCAGTGGTTATGACTCCACGGTTCCACTGCAGTGGGTACCGGTTCGATCCCTGGTCGGGGAAATAAGATCCTGCATGCTGCATGACACAGCCAAAAAAAATAAGGTTCTGTATTCTATAATGAAGATGAAGTGTTTCAGTATATGAAGCCTCATATTGAATTAATGATATCAGTCTTGGTAATCTTCGTGTAAATTCTTAACAGTTTCTTTATATTTTAGTAGTATACATGCTTTAATAAAGAAATGTTGAAATACACAGCTTGAACCTGAAGTTTCTTTGAGCAACCTCTTTTGTTACCACCTTTGGCTATTGTCTTGAAATACAGAGGCAATTTTAGGAATGGTTTAGAGTAGAAGGTAATACTTACAAACAAATGTTATGAGTACAAATTAGGAAATGTAATTTCAAAAAGAAACACATACCTGGCCTGGTACTACTTATTTTTTCACTTTTTATTACCTTTTTTACATCAGTTCTTTTGAATTATAACATGCTGTGTTGGGGAAAAAGTGTCTTAATGTCAGCGACTGGGAACACTGAACAGTTTAGATTGGCTAGATCAGTGATCTTAAACTTTTTCTTCTCAAGAGCCTCTCAAGATGCTCTTACAAATTATTGAGGCTTCTAAAGAGCTGTTTATGTGGTTTATATCACTATTTACTGTGTTAAAAGTTAACTGAGAAAATTGTTTAATATTTAATTCATTTAAAAAGAGTAGTGTTAAATCCATTACATGTTGACATAATTTTAGTGAAAGAGAACTATTTTTCGAACAATAATTTAGTGAGGGAGTGGCATTGTTTTACATATTTGCAAATCTCTGTAATGTCTGATGTATTAGAAGTCATCTGCTTCTCACAGCTGCTTCTGCATTCAGTCTCTTGTAATATCACACATCACATAGGCTCTGGAAACTCCACTATACACTCATGAGAGAACAAAAGTGAAAAAAGCCAAATAACATCTTGATATTATGAAAGTGGTTTTGACCCTCAGGAGAGTAGTGGCCCAGCCAAAGGGTCCTGGAGATCCTGGGAGTTGGTGGGCTGCATTTTGAGATCTGCTAGTTTCTAGATGATATTAAGCCATTTGTATCTTGTAGCTTCATATTGCATTTATTTATTTTTTTAACATTTATTTATTATTTTTGGCTGCGTTGGGTTAGTTGCGGTGCTTGGGCTCTTCATTGTGGTGCATGGGCTTAGTTGCCTCTGGGATCTTAGTTCCCCAACCGGGGTTCGAACCCACGTCCCCGGCATTGGAAGGTGGATTCTTAACCACTGGACCACCAGGGAAGTCGCCATATTGCATTTAGAACAGTCAAAAGGAGTTTTCTCCATATCTTGTTTTGAAGTCTTAAAACTAATCAGTACAGCTAGTGATTACGAGCACAAAGTCTGGGTTTTATATTTTAGCCCTGCTCACTGACCTTGGGCAGATTATTGACTTCTTTATGCTTTAACTTCCTTATCTATAAAATAAAGATAATAGGACCTATCATATAGCACTATTGTGAAGATTAAATTAGTTAATAAATGTAAAGCATTTAGAAGAGTGCCTGGCACATGTTTACTGAAAACTCCTACTCTGTCAATTATCAATAGTTTGATAGAGCCTACTCTTAAGAAATATACATTTCATCATGGAAGAAACATAATACCTAATACAATATAGTACAATGAGTGCAGCTGCTTTGAAAAGTACAGTTAAAAGATACAGAGAAGTGACAGGGGAGCATGGAGTTTCAGGGAAGGTATTGATACATTATAAATATGACTGACTAAAAGTTTAAGGATCTTCTAGTTGAAATTCTTGAATTAGAGCATTCCAAAGTTTGAGGAGACTTGAAGAAGTCACCCAATCCATTTCTCTTAGGGCTTTAAACTGGATTGCTATTTTTCCCCTCTAACTTTATTTTTAACAGTTAACACAATCACATAGTTCACAAATCAAAATTATGTAAAAAGATATACTTTCAGAAAACTTACTGCTACCCCTGTTCCTGTGACCTCATTCCCCACCCCCTCCTCTATTAGTAATTATATATATATACCATTATGTATATTCTGGGATTTCTTTATGCAGACACAAGCAAATATGAATACAATTTTTATTCTTCCTTACATACGAGGTATCAGATCTTATTCTGCATCTTGCTTTTTTTCACTTAACAATAATTCCTAGAGATGTTTTCACATTAGTACTTAGAGCACTTTCCCATTCTGTTGTTTTGTTTCTAAATACAATTTTTTTCATTTAGAATAGTTTTAGATATACAGAAAAATTGCAGAGATAATACGGAATTCCTGTATACTCTACACCAGTTTCCTCTGTAATTAACAGCTCATGTGTACATTTTTCACAACTAATGTACCAATATTGATACATTATTATTAACCAAAGTCCATATTTTATTTCGATTTCTTTAGTTTTTTTCCTAATGTCTTTTTTCTGTTCCAGGATCCCATCTAGGATACTACATTTGATTTAGTTGTTAGATCTCCTTAGGCTGTTCTTGTCTGTGACAGTTAAACTGGACCACTCTTATTTTTTTTATTTTTTGCGGTACGCGGGCCTCTCACTGTTGTGGCCTCTCCCGTTGCGGAGCGCAGGCTCTGGACACGCAGGCTCAGCGGCCTTTGCTCACGGGCCCAGCCGCTCTGCAGCATGTGGGATCTTCCCGGATCGGGGCACGAACCCGTGTCCCCTGCATTGGCAGGCGGACTCTCAACCGCTGCACCACCAGGGAAGCCCTGGACCACTCTTAAGTTACTTCATTCTAAGAGATCTCCAGGAGAACATGTTTTGTAATTTTTAGTATTAAACTTCCCTGTTCTGAAATTCTCAAATCTATTCCCTTACTATTGTAGTTAAGTTTTTTCTTCTTAGGGAGGCAATATATACTGATAAAGACAGCTCTAGAGACAGTTATACTTTGGTTCTAATCTTGAACCCCGTGTTTACAGTGTGATCTTGGACAGTTTATTTAACCTTTCTAAATTCTTTTCATTTCTGATATGCAGTACTAACCTAGCAGTGTTGTTTTCCCCATTCTCTAAATATAGATATTATACATTTTGGTTAGATCAGTATTTAATCTTCACATTATTGTTATTAGGTAATGGTATTCACAGCTGAGCTGTGTAGTATACTGATTTATTGTACTATATTTCATATATTTTTTTTGTTTTCTTTTGTGTCACTATTTGACTTGCTTTTTTCTTAATTATCCCCAAACTCTTTACCAGTAGTGTAGATCTCAGTTATTTGAATGCATCAGGTTTGCCTGGGACATCTCTCCCAGAACCTTCTGACCTTGAGGGTAACTGTTGTATAATAGTTACCCTCCAGAATTGATGTACAACTGTCAATGTGTGATCTCCTTTACTTTCATTTTGAGGGTTTCCTTCTCTCTTGTGTTGGATGGATCCCTTGTTTCTCAGATTACTTTTTTCTTCTTTGTTTTACTCATTACGTTGAATGTATCCACCAGTAAGTAGCTTCCTAATAAAGGGAACATGGGAGGAAGTTTTTTGAGACCTTGTATGTCTGAAAATGTGTTTGTACAACCTTTACACTGAAGTTTGGTGGAGTTTAGAGATTTGGGTTGGATATATTTTTCCTTCAGAAATTTGAAGACATATATTGCCTTGTAGAGTCTAGTATTGCCATTTATGACTCTTGGTATTTTGATCTTTCATAATGATGTGTTTATTTTCATTTTATGTGCTGAGTAATAGGTATAAATATTTTCAAACTGGAAACTTAAGTTGTTTATTTTCAGGAAATTTTCTTGACTTAACTAGTATGATATTCACCTCTCCATTTTCAGTTCTCTCTGGAATTCTTATTAGACCTCCTGGATTGATGCTCTAGTTGTATCTTATCTTGCCCCTTTTTCATTTATTTGTTTCTGTTTTAATTCTTGAAAAATTTTCTCAACTTTCTTTTACCCTATTACGTTTTATTTCTGCTATCGTTTTAATTTCAAAGAGCTCTTTGTTTTCTGATTGTTTCTGTCTATAACATCTTTTTGATTCTAGTATCTTCTCTTGTTAAAATTTTTTTTAATTGAAGTATAGTTGATTTTCAACATTGTGATAATTTCTGCTGTATCTCTTGTCATTTTGAGGATATTAAAGAGATATATGGCTTTCTTTTCAATACTCAGTTTTTTGTAAATTGCTTTTCACTTATGTTTATTCTAGTTTCTCTATTTCTTGTTTGATGTGGTCCTCAAAGAACTAGTATTCTTGACTGTCTCCTTTTAAGAGTTGAGCACTAAAAATTTGATTTTAAGCTCTTTTGTGGGTTTATTGGGCTTCTCTGTAGGACAGTCTGTCTGAGTTCTTTTTGGGGGAAGAAGTCTCTGATGTTAGCTCTTTTAAGTCTTTTTGCCAGTCACATTTCTTTTTTTTTTAAATTAATTTTAATTTTTGGCTGCTTTGGGTCTTCATTGCTGCACGCAGGCTTTCTCTAGTTGCGGGGAGCGGGGGCTACTCTTCGTTGCGTTGCGCGGGTTTCTCATTGCGGTGGCTTCTCTTGTTGCACAGCACAGGCTCTAGGCGCATGGGCTTCAGTAGTTGTAGCACGCAGGCTTCAGTAGTTGTAGCTTGCAGGCTCTAGAGCTCAGGCTCAGGAGTTGTGGCGCAGGGGCTTAGTTGCTCTGCGGCATGTAGGATCTTCCCAGACCAGGGCTTGAACCCATGTCCCCTACATTAGCAGGTGGATTCTTAACCACTGCACCACCAGGGAAGTCCCGCCAGTCACATTTCTTAAAGAAGAGTTGTCCAGTGTCCTGCTGGAGAGGATAATATTGGTTGCCAGCTTTCTTGGAGCTGAATGGAGACAGGGTTTGAAGATAACATTAGAGTATATGAATTTAATTTACTTTGTTTTTTTTTTTTTTTTTTTGCCGTACGCGGGCCTCTCACCGTTGCCTCTCCCGCTGCGGAGCACAGGCTCAGCGGCCATGGCTCACGGGCCCAGGCGCTCCGCGGCATGTGGGATTCTCCCGGACTGGGGCACGAACCTGTGTCCCCTGCATCGGCAGGCGGACTCTCAACCACTATGCCACCAGGGAAGCCCTACTTTGTTTTTAATACAGTTTGTACTTCAGACTTCGCTTGACTCCTGTATTCACCAGTCCAGAAACCCTCTATTTTCCTTTCTCATAGCATAATCTATAATCTTCTGATGAAGTGGGAGAGGAACCTGGCTGTGTGGAATAGAGGAGGGGATGTGAGGGTGTCAGTCTCCCTTTTAAACAGATTTTCATCCATTCCTTTCATTTTTAGCACCACCTTTACCCTTATTTCTAGATGTACTTGGTGCCTACATTGGGGGGGTTCTCTGGCACAAATCAGATTGTTTCTCAGCTTTCCCCATTGTCAGTTTAAAATTGATCTTTATGCAATCTATTAGGTCAGGTACCACTTTGCATTTGCTTTCTAGCTTCTAACTGATTTTCTGAGAATCAACACATTTCGACATTTAGAATTGCTTAGGGTTTTCAGTTTCTGTTCTTTATTTTTCTCTTTTTTAAAAATAAATTTATTTATTTTATTTATTTTTGTCTGCACTGGGTCTCCGTTGCTGCGTGAGGGCGTTCTCTAGTTGCAGTGAGCAGGAGCTACTCATCGTTGTGGTGCACGTGCTTCTCATTGCAGGGGCTTCTCTTGTTGCAAAGCACGGGCTCTAGGTGCGTGGGCTTCAGTAGTTGTGGCACGCGGGCTCAGTAGTTGTGGCTTGCGGGCTCTAGAGCACAGGCTCAGTAGTTGTAGTGCACGGGCTGAGTTGCTCCATGGCACGTGGGATCTTCCTGGACCAGGGCTCGAACCCGTGTCCCCTGCATTGGCAGGTGGATTCTTAACCACTGCACCACCAGGGAAGTCCCTCCTCTTCTTTTTTAAAAGTATATTTTATAAAATTAAAACCAACTCATTTATATCCATGTTTATAGCAGCATTATTCACAGGAGCCAAAAGGTAGAAGCAATCCAAGTGTTCATCCATGGATGAATGGGTAGACAAAACATGGTTCTGTGTATACATACAATGAAAACTTATTCAGCCTTAAAAAGGAAGAAAATTCTGACACATGCTTTGACATGGATGAACCTTGGACATTATGCTAAGTGAAATAAGCCAATCACAAAAGGACAAATACTGTATGATTTTTTAAATTAACTGATAATAAGCATTACTGTTATCTCAACCTGCCATTGTGAGATTGCATAAAACCTTGCCCATACACCCCGCATAGACTTCTCTTTGAGATGAAGTCCAAGCTCTTCTGCCCTAGTCAGACCCTTTCAGAGTCTGGATTCTACCTTCCTATCTCTAACCTTATTGCTAGAACTCATCTTTACCTATTACTGTTAGACAGGTTTTTGGTTTTTTTTTTTAAGTTAAAAAAAATCATCATTAAGGTGTTACGTGCTGTACAGAACACACATCTTTGCATTTTAAGTTTTCTGTTCTAAGAATCATAGAATCTTACAGGTCATTTATCTATTTAATAGATGTCCACTGTGTGCCAAGCATAGAGCTAGGTCCCGGGAAATGTAGTTTTTAACAGATCAGGTATAATCTCTGTTCTCTTCTTGTTTATGGTCTAGCAGGGAGCAGTAAAGTAGATTTAAATCTTTATATTTGTACCTTCCAACCTCTGTTCTTGGACCTCCCCTCCAATCCATCCTCCACATTGATATCAGAGTGAACTTTATAAAAATGTAAATCAGAGTAACTTCTTACTAAAAACAAAAACATCTTGACTGTGCTTAATGCCACAGAATAGTACACTTAAAAATGGTTAAAATGGTAAATCTTATGGTATAGTTTATCACAATAAAATTTTTAAAAAATTGTAAAAACGCAAAAAAATCCCCACCTTTGCAGTTTTTTGGGTTTTTTTTTTGCTTTTGTTTAAATCACTCTTAGAATAAGATCTTTCCAAATGATCTACATTGCTCACACTGAATTTTTTGGCTCCTCCCCATCCATCCATTCTTGAGCATATCTCCCACCATCTCTCTCTGTTTCAGCCATACTGACCTTTTTTTTTTTTTTTTTTTTTTTTTTTTGCTGTACGCGGGCCTTTCACTGTTGTGGCCTCTCCCATTGCGGAGCACAGGCTCCGGACCGCGCAGGCTCAGCGGCCATGTCTCACGGGCCTAGCCGCTCCGCGGCATGTGGAATCTTCCCGGGCCGGGGCACGAACCCGTGTCCCCTGCATTGGCAGGCAGATTCTCAACCACTGCGCCACCAGGGAAGCCCCATACTGACCTTTTTAAAGTTATAACTCTTAACCAATCTCCATCTTGTTATATATTCCCTCTTCCCCTTTGTCAGATTAACTCCAGCTTATCCTTTAGCTTCAAGAAACTTCTTCAAGGCTTTGCTGACTTCCTCAGAGTGGTTTAGTTTCCCATTCTTTATAGGCTGTCAACACTGTCCTTCTCCTTGCTGCCTTTAATACAGTTGTAATTATTTGTCTGTTAAAATTTCTGTTTTCCATTTGTTCTGTAAGTTCCACAGAGGTAGCATTCATGAATTTATTGTTCATTGCTGTATTCTAAGCACCATTGCATAGTGCTTGGCATATAGCGGGAGCTCACTAAATATTTTCAAATAAGTGAATGATTTCTGATTTTTACCATACTTAGTTTCAGAAGGGCTTTGAGGTAGCTTGCTACCTCAAAAATACGCATAAAAGAAGATAATTAAAAGAAAAACAGAATAAGAAAAAAAAACCTAACGTAGGAGAAAGGTTTGATATGCCAAGTATCTGGTATGAATCTGAAGAGTCAGTGGCTCAAGATGAGGAAAATGATAACTCGGAAAAGGCTATTGGATTTATCAAGAACTAATTGCTAATTTTTAAAAAGTGGTCTCAGTAGAGTTTTGGAGAGTCAAGAAGTCAGTCGTTGTAAATGGCATATTTGAAGAGTGAGTGTGATTTAACCAAATATGTTTTTGGGTTCTTAAAGTATTATTTAACCCCTTTATTATGGGAAAATTTAAACATATAAAAAGGTACAGAGAATAGTGTCATGAACCCCCATAAACTCGTACTCAGCTTCAACAATTATCCCCCACATACCAGAGTGAGTTGAAGAAAATCCCGTATATCCTATCATCGCAAATATTTTTGTATGATTGCTAAAAGATGAGAACTTTCTTATTGGTATATTCTTGACATTCATGGATATAGTTGCCCACAGAGGCCTTTATTTTTGGGATACTTTGCATTACATGGTTTGAGACTTAACATTTTAGGATGTCTAAATCTTTGCTATCAAATTGAACTTTCTCTGATGGAGGAACTGTCCCATATTTGTGCTGTTTAATATGGTGATGGCTACAGTGACTGAGAACTGATTTCAAAATTTTATTTCACTTTAATTTCAGTAGTCTCATGTGGCTAATTAACCCTTTATCTGTCTTTAACCATCCTCTTAAAACTGAAGAATATCCCTTTCAGAAATCTGTGCATGTGTACTTTAAATTATCTACATAATCAAGGTGAGTTAAGTTGATTATAATAGGGAAATAGAGAATGTGATGACTCATGAATTTAGACAGATTTTAGGCCACCTCTGGACTAAAGATATTTTGATCTGTAGTACTTAAGGCTGCATAAAATCCATTCTTAGATCTTTTAAATCTCTGTCCTTGGTGTCTAGCATAATGTCCTTCATACAGGCAACCATAAAATATTGAATCTGTCCAGTCATTAGGAATCTGAGTAAACAGGTCTTTCTTCTTTAAGCAGGTGACAGAAGCACTAATATATTGACATTAAGTAAATAGGACAAGACTAGATGGCTATTGAAGTTACAAATTTGCAAACCTTTTATGTTTGTTTATCAAGTTGTTTAATATGGAATGTTTCTTTCCTTCGGCCTGTGAAACTTCTATAGTTAATGTGATATGGGGGAAAAGTTATGGGGCAGGAGTTAGGGATACTGAACTGTGGTCTTTGCTCCGCCACCTTATACATTATGAGCTCTTAAAGCGTTCATTTTAACCTCTCTAGGTAAAATGAGAAGAATCTACCCATATAATATGGCTTGCATAGATGGTCCTCTGTAGGCTCCACCCAGGGACTTACTGTCAGCACCCTCTCATATATTCCTACCTATTTAATGCTCTCAGAGCTTTCAGAAATTGAAAGTAGTTCCTCTTCACAGAAAGACTGAGTACGTTTAGTTTTATTTATTTATATATTTAAAATTTTATTTATTTATTTTTGGCTGTGTTGGGTCTTCATCGCTGCTCATGGGCTTTCTCTAGTTGCAGCGAGCGGGGGCTGCTCTTCATTGCGGTGCGTGGCCTTCTCATTGCGGTGGCTTCTCTTGTTGCAGAGCACGGGCTCTACACACGTGGGCTTCAGTAGTTGTGGCACGAGGGCTCAGTAGTTGTGGCTCACGGGCTCTAGAGCACAGGCTCAGTAGTTGTGGCGCACGGGCTTAGTTAGTTGCTCCGTGGCATATGGGATCTTCCCAGACCAGGGATCGAACCCGTGTCCCCTGCATTGGCAGGTAGATTCTTAACCACTGCACCACCAGAGAAGCCCCCCCTTTTTTTAAAAAAAAATATTTATTTATTTTTGGCTGCATTGGGACATTTAGTTTTAAATAAAGCATTCCTTTTGTTCTTTCAAAATTCTTTAGTTGAACTTTCCTCTCCAAAATATTGTACATTTGTTTTCAAAACCTCTGATACTGCAATAATTAGTCTTCTATGTGAAAACAATCTAAATAGTTATTTCAACCTCAGTCTGATTGATATTATTCTAAATACTGTGATTTATTTTTATTTTTCAGAATTTTTTCATTTGTGCCTGGTTATGGCTTGAAGTGTGTTCTTCCCAAATTCGTATGTTGAAGTTTAACCTCTAGTACCTCAGATGCAACTGGTTAAGGTGAGGTCCTCCTGGGGTAGGATGGGCCACTATACAGTATGACTCGTGTCCTTAAAAAAAGGGGAAATTTGGACACAGATATATACAGAGAGAATGCTGTCTGAAGGTGAAGGCAGAGATCAGGGTGATGCTTCTGTACACCAAGGGATGCCAAGGACTGCCAGCAAACCACCAGAAGCTAGGGAAGAGGCTTGGAACAGATTCTTTTCACAGCCCTCAGAAGGAACTAACTCAGCCAACACCTTGATTTTGGATTTGTAGCCTCCAGAACTGTGAGACAATAAATTTCTGTCGTTTAAACCAGTTTGTGGTACTTTGTTACAGCAGCTCTAGCAGACTAATACAGTGCTTAATATCACTTTGCAACCAAATATAGAAATATAGCACCTCCTGACAGCTGTAATGGTTAATGTGTATTTCCTGTCAAACTGTCAATACTAGATATCAATTGACATTTGATTACTTAGTACAGATCAGACCCTGTTGTAAGTACTTTACAGTCTTAGCTAGTTTAACCCTTAAAACCAACTCCGTGAGATCTTTGGAGAAGTGGTTGATTTCAGGGCTGGGGCAGGGAAAATACAAAATAAGCTGGAGAGTATTCTGGTGCCAAAAAATAAGGAAGTGTTTATGAAAGGATGGGGACATGTTGAAAGGGCACAGGAGCCAATGTGAAAGAGCGCCCAACAAGGAAAGTTAGAAATTTTTGAGCAACAAAATAAATAATGGTGATATTGGATTATAACCCACATAATTAAGATATTTATGAATACTTATTTAAATAAATAAATAGATAAGAAAGGACTGCTCTTATAGTAAATAGAATGAGGGAAATAGAAAATCACTGTTGGAATACCACAATGCTAATTGCTACAGGCGAGATCCATTTGATGAATGCTAAAATCAGAGGGCAAAATTTTGCGAAGACACAGGATATTTGAATAATCTCAAAGTATATTCCTCAAGATATTTATTATTTACAAGGGGAAAAACAGTAACTTATGGTAAAGAAACTCTGTGGAGATTGCCATAATCAAGTGATCAAGGTTAACATCACTAGGAATAAGACATTAATATGACATCATGTATTTCTTTTATGATGCACTGAGAAAGGCACATCAGTTCTGTGGTGGTCTTGTCAAAAATGTATGACCTCGGGCTTCCTTGGTGGCGCAGCGCTTGAGAGTCCGCCTGCCGATGCAGGGGACACGGGTTCGTGCCCCGGTCCGGGAGGATCCCACATGCCGCGGAGCGGCTGAGCCTGTGCGTCCGGAGCCTGTGCTCCGCAATGGGAGAGGCCACAACAGTGAGAGGCCCGCGTACTGCAAAAAAAAAAAAAAAAAAGTATGACCTCATTCTAATGAGAAAACATTAGACAAATTTAAATTGAGGGACATTACACAAAATAACTGACCAGTTTTCTTTACAAGTGTCAAGGTCGTAAAAACAGGAAAGACAGGAAATGTCACTGATGAGAGGAGACTAAGGAGATTTGTATCTTTTCTGTAAAATAAAAAGTTGACATAGAAAACAAACTTATGGTTACCAAGGGGGAAAGGTGGGGAGGGATCATTTAGGAGTTTGGGAATAGCAGATACAAATTACTATATATAAAATAGATAAACAGCAAGGTCCTATGGTGTAGCACAGGGAACTATATTCAATATCTTGTAATAAGCTATAATGGAAAAGAATATAACAACAAAATACATACATATATATATATATATATATATATATATATAAAACAGTCACTTTGCTGTATACCAGAAACTAACACAACATTGAAATCAAATATATTTCAATGAAAAAAAGTTGAAATATTCCTATAAGATAGGTACTACTGTTATTCTTATTTTACCATGAGGAAATTCAGGCACAGATAGGTTAAATAACTTGTCTCAGTAGTATATACAGTTAGTAACTGGCTAAACTTGGGTTTCAGCTCAACAGCCTGGTTCTAGAGCTCCACTACTAAGACACTAAACTATACAACCTTTCCTTGATAAATTTTGTATAGGTAGAAGGTGTGCAGGAAGTAAGGATACTTTGGTATTCCCAAAACCATGAGTGAAAAAACTGTAATCATCTCTGGAAAGTTGAGCTACATGAACTAAATGTTAGATAAGATTAAGTGTTTCTCAGGTATTTTGCTGTATTGGACTTTTGTAATTTATATGACAAAATTCTTAATACATGTAACTTACGGTTAAGTAGAGAGTAAGATAAACAAATTAGTTTTAAAATTCAGTGGCTTTGAGGACTTCCTTGGTGGCTCAGTGGTTAAGAATCCACCTGCCAATGCAGGGGCACGGGTTCGATCCCTGGTCCAGGAAGATCCCACATGCCGTGGAGCAACTAAACCTGTGCGCCACAACTACTGAGCCTGTGCTCTAGAGCCCGTGAGCCACAACAACTGAGCCCATGTGCCACAACTACAGAAGCCGACGCTCCTAGAGCCCGGGCTCTGCAACAAGAGAAGCCACCGCAATGAGAAACCCACACACCACAGCGAAGAGTAGCCCCTGCTCGCCACAACTAGAGAAAAGCTGTGTGCAGCAACAAAGACCCTACGCAGCCAAAAATAAATAAATTAATTACAAAAAAGACAGTTTAAAAATTCAATGGCTTTGATAAAATTTGCTTTGTCAGTGATTGTGTTACTGGCTGACACTTAATAAGAAGTAATAAGAATCACTTCATGTTGCTTATACACAAGGAAAATCATAGGTTTGTTTAATCATGGAATTAAAATGTGACATTCAAATGAGAATTGTCCAGTCACATCAAGAAGGCAAAAGTACAACTGAAAAAAGTCTTTGGATTTGTAATATCTTACAGAAAAGATAATAGCTTGTTAATTTGCAATTCTAAGATCTGAACAATAAGAGAGGCTTAAGCTGAAACATAGTGAATTTTTTTTAACATCTTTATTGGAGTATAATTGCTTTACAGTGGTGTGTTAGTTTCTGCTGTATAACAAAGTAAATCAGCTATACGTATACATATATCCCTGTATCTCCTCCCTCTTGCGTCACCCTCCCTATCCCACCCCTCTAGATGGACACAAAGCACTGAGCTGATCTCCCTGTGCTATGAAACATAGTGAATTTAAGTCATATATATGGAAGAATTTCCTGACTAAAAAGGTTGTAGAAATATTAAGAGTGGGTTATGAAATCACCTGGAGATATTTCCTTTTTAAACAGAGAAGTGATTTCTTGGAAGAGCTAGGCATACTCAGAACCAGGAGTATACCTACAATACTTAACAGATTTCTATTTTGTGTTGTATAGAACCATATTTGTTGATAATTAAATATTCTTGTTAGTTTTAGTTGGTCTTCCTTGCCTCAATATATGCTTCCTTTTATCAGAACTTCTTGATGACTGACTGAATAAATTTATATAATACAGAATAAATTATATGGCATGGGTTGGGAGTGGGATAGGAAGAAAAGTATTAGAACATAATGCTGTATGAAGTTTTGTGTGTATGGTGGCACAGGAGTATTAAGGACAAATGTTAAAATATTGTTGGAAGAAAAATGAATAGCCACAGTGTTCAGGATAAGATTAGTTAGGCTTTGATTGAAATGGTCATTTAAATTGCCTTTATATAGGAGGATATAAAGAATGTACTATTAGGGATTTTGAAAACTATTTTGGAGAAATAAGCTTAGCTGAAGAGATTTGAATGAATACAGAAGAAATGCAAATACAGAAGGAATGCTGTTTTAAAATTAGATATGTCTAATCTTTCTATGAAAAGGAGCTATTTTAATTTCCGGAAACTAAATAGCTTCCAGAAGCTATTGATCATAAATGGGTAGTAATATATGAAAGGGTGCTAAAATATGTCTTTGGACAATGTAAAAGAGCCACCTAAGTGGACTATAAGTGGACTATACTCTTTCTCTGGAGTTTTGGGTTACCCTCAATACAAGGAAGATACAACAACTTAAATGCTGACCAGATGAGAGAGACATTGAGATCCTGATCTACTATTTGGAGATTCTGTCTTTTTTTTTTTTTTTTTTTTAATTCATTCATGCATGCATGCATGTATGCTGTGGGTCTTAGTTGCGGCCCACGGGATCTTTTTTTTTTAGTTGCGGCATGTGGACTTTGGGGCATGCATGCGGGATCTAGTTCCCCAACCAGGGATCGAACCCCGGCCCCCTGCATTGGGAGTGCAAAGTCTTACTCACTGGAACACCAGGGAAGTCCCTGGAGATTCTGTCTTCAAAACAAAACAAAACAAAAACTACCTTGAACTAAAATATTTAAGAATTTATCCTCTATACCTAAATGTTATATACTTGTATTGTAAGGTATATGTATTGCCAGTTTTAAACCCCATGAGAGCAAAGACTTTATTTATTGTAATTTTTTAAAAATTGGTATGCTGGGGCTTCCCTGGTGGCGCAGTGGTTGAGAGTCCGCCTGCCGATGCAGGGGACACGGGTTCGTGTCCCGGTCTGGGAAGATCCCACATGCCGCGGAGCGGCTGGGCCCGTGAGCCATGGCCGCTGAACCTGCGCGTCCGGAGCTTGTGCTCTGCAGCGGGAGAGGCCACAACAGTGAGAGGCCCGCGTACCACAAAAAAAAAAAAAAAAATTGGTATGCTGAAAAATGTGTTTTACTAGAGTTGAAGGGAGGGTATTTTCGAGCTTTGTTTTTCTTTCTTGGGTTTTTAGTTTTGATTACTTCATTATTGTATTATTGAGAAATGTTTTTCCAAAGTCAAAACTTATTTGCTTAAATTTTGCTGTAGAAAAGTTAAGGTGCATATTAAAGGAACTACACTCACAGTTCAGAGAAAGACTTTTAATCGGTAACACAGACACTATGATAGTCTTAAACTGTTGCTTCGTCCTCCTTCAAAGCATGTGTCCTTTATTCTCCATGAAGAAAAACAAAAGGTGTATTTTTTTTTGAACAGACCAACCTATGATTGCTTGCTTTTTTTCACTCTTAATGACAATTTTTAATGAACAGAAAATGTTAGTTTTAATGTAGATAGATGTATCAGTGTATAAAAATCTGATTTTTATGTCCCATTTTAAGACGTTTTTCCATAGCCTGAGTAATGAAGATAGTCTCCCCTATTATATTTTAGAAATTTTGTTTTGTTTTTTTGTGTTTTGTTTTGCTTTGTCTTTCACATTTAGGTTTATAATTCAACTGAAATTTATCTTTATGTGTACTATGAAATAGATGTCAGGTTTAATTTTTTTCAGTATGGATATGTAATTATCCGAGCATCATGTATTTAAAAACATTTCTTTTCCTCAGTTCTCTGCCATATCAGTTTTATAATGACCAACTGTCTATAAATTCATTGACCTGGTTCTGGAATTTCTATTCTGCTAATTGCTTAGTCTACCCTTACAACAATACAAAACTTACTATAACTTAATATAAAAATTACTGATTTACCAGAGAGCAAATCCTCCCACCTTATTGGGTTTTTTTTGTTTGTTTGTTTTGGGTTTTTTTGCGGTATGTGGGCCTCTCACTGTTGTGTCCTCTTGCGTTGCGGAGCACAGGCTCCGGACCCGCAGGCTCAGCGGCCATGGCTCACAGGCCCAGCTGCTCCGCGGCATGTGGGATCCTCCCAGACCGGGGCACGAACCTGTGTCCCCTGCATCGGCAGGCGGACTCTCAACCACTGCGCCACCAGGAAAGCCCCTCCCACCTTATTCTTTTTATTTAAGAGTGGCTTGGCAATTCTGGCCTTTTGCAACCCTGGGGAAGGTTTTTTAAATAGAGCTTCAATTTCTTTAAGATTTTCTTTTTTCTTTCTTATTTTTCTAGGACTTTGTACATTTCATCTACTGTTTCAAATTTATTAGTGCATATTACTCATGTTTTTATGTCTGCAGGATCTGTAATCATGCTTCATTAATTTCTAATACTGGTTATCTGTACCTTTCATTTCTTCTTGGTAAGACTTCCTGGAGGTTTATAAATTTAATAGTTTTTTGTTCAAAGAACTTAAACAGGCCTTGTTGACTCTCAGTTGTGTGTTTTCTGTTTTATTTCTGCTCTTTATTTCCTTTCTTATAGTTTCAATGGTTTATTTTGCTGGTTTTTTCCAACTTCTTGAGAGAGGGATATATAGCTCATGTTTAGTTTTTTTTTTCTCCCTAATATATGCTCATATAAGTGTGTGTGTGTGTGTGTGTGTAATTGTATAAATTTCCCTTTAAGTACTATTATAGTAGTGTTTTGGAGATTTGCTCTGCAGTATTCTTGTCATTGAGTACAAAATGCTTTCTGATTTCTATTTTGATTTCTCCTTTGATTCATTGGTTATTAGAAGTATATTATGTGAAAACACTTGGGGACTTTCTAGTTTTCTTTATATTTTTGATTTCTACTTTAATCGTACTGTGTTCAGAGAATATATTTTCACTGTTTTTAATTTTCTTGAGACTTTATGGTCCATATGTTATGTCAGTTTTAATAAATATTCCCTTTGTGCCTGAAAAGAATGAATTTGTTAGGTGCAGAATTCAATATATGATCACTAGATCAGTTTTGTTAATCAAGTGGTTCAAATATTATGTGTCTTTATCAAATTTTTGTCTATTTTGTTATTGAGAGAGGTATGTTAAAATTTCCCATGGTGATTGTGGCTCTGTATATGTATCCTTGTAGTTTTTCCATTTTTAACGTATAGGTTTCTGAGACTTTTTTTCTGGCCACACCGCGTGGCATGCAGGATCTTAGTTCCCCAACCAGGGATCGAACCCGTGCCCCCTGCAGTGGAAGCGCAGATTCTTAGCCACTGGACGTCCAGGGAAGTCCCTGGAATTGTTATTGTGTTCTTGGTGACTTCAACCTTTTCTCGTCATCAAGTGTTCCACTATTTCTAGTAATGCTTTTTGCCCTAAAGTTTACTTTGCGGAGCACAGGCTCCGGACACGCAGGCTCAGCGGCCATGGCTCACGGGCCCAGCCGCTCCGCGGCATGTGGGATCTTCCCGGACCGGGGCACGAACCCATATCCCCTGCATCAGCAGGCGGACTCTCAACCACTGTGCCACCAGGGAAGCCCGAAGTTTACTTTGATGTTAGTATAGGTATACCACCTTTCTTTTGGCTAATGTTTTCATAGTATTTATATTTTTCTATCCTTTTTAATTAATTTATTTATTTTGGCTGCCCTGCCCGGCATATGGGGATCTTAGTTCCCTGACCTACCAGGGCTCGAACCCGTGTCTCCTGCATTGGCAGGCAGATTCTTAACCACTGCGCCACCAGGGAAGTCCCTCTATCTTTTTACTCTCAACATTTTTGTATTCTTATGTTTCAGATGTGGCTTAGTAGTCATCTAGTTAAGTTTTGTGTTTGTCCAGTCTGATAATTGTTTTTAAAATTGGAACATTAGTACATTTACATTTAATATAATTATATATTTGGATTTAAAATAAATCTACCATCTTCTCAATGTGCTTTCTTTTTGTCCTGAGTGTTTCTTTTTCTCTTCTTGTGTTATTTGAATTTGTAGCCTTTTAAAAAAGTATTCCATATTCTTTATTAATTGGGAAGTTATACAATTTTCTTTTCTTTTTCTTTTTGTGATTAGCCCAGAAGTTGTGGCATGCAGCCATGACTTACAAAAGTTTACAGGTAATTGATTCCTTTACCCTTCTGGGCAGTGCAGGGACCCTGGCAGTCTAATTCTACTTACCATTCTTCCTTCTGACTTGACTTACTATGTGTACTTTAAGTGTGTGTGTGTGTGTGTGTGTGTGTGTGTGTGTGTGTGTAAAACCCCATAAGATGTTATTATTTCAGACAGTGATTATTTAGATTTTATTTTTACAAGGAAAACTTTTTATTGAAATGTAACATATAGAAAAGCATACGAATCTTAAGTGTACAGCTTGAATGAGAAAAATTGCTAGTTATATTGACCTGAATATTCCCATCGTTACAAAATTATTTCTTACATTGATTAGTAAATTTGGCCTTCTGGTTCTAAAACCTCAGTTCACTGAGTTTTATCATAAGTGTGCCCCTGTGAGCTATATCTACTTTCATTTTTCCAAGAATGCAGACTCTGGACAACCTTAGTGAATACTGTCTACTTGATGGTTTCTTTCATTGATTATTTCATTTAGTGCTAGACAGGGACCAACATTGAGTGTAGCCATGAACAAGATAGATGAGGTTCCTGTTCTACAGCTTATCATTTGTAAGTTGGGAGAGGTAAACTAGTAAATAAATGCACAAACAAGATAATATGAGTTAAGTTCCTTATATTGCCATTTTTTTCTTATTTTTCCCTGTAAGAAGTGGATCATGCTTTTCTACACTTAGACTTAAAAAGTTTTTGAGTAAAGTTAATGCTGGAAAAGCTAGTCTTATGCTAGTACTTATTTTGAACTTCCCACTGAACTGTTCTTTGAGGGTACAGATTATTTCCAAGTTATCTTTTTAAAAACATTTTTTTATTGAAGTATAGTTGATTTGTGTTAGTTTCTGGTGTAGAGCAAAGTGATTCAGTTATATATATGTATGCATGTATGTATGTATATATATTCTTTTCCAGATGGTTTATTATAGGATATTGAATATAGTTCCCTGTGCTATACAATAGGAGCTACTTACTTATTTCTTTACGATTGCATTGGGTGTTCGTTGCTGCACGCGGGCTTTCTCTAGTTGGGGTGAGCGGGGGCTGCTCTTTCTTGCGGTGTGTGGGCTTCGCATTGAGGTGGCTTCTCTTGTTGCGGAGCAGGGGCTCTAGGCGTGCAAGCTTGAGTAGTTGTGGCTTGCAGGCTCAGTAGTTGTGGCTTGTGGGCTCTAGAACACAGGCTCAGTATTTGTGGCGCACAGGCTTAGTTGCTTCACGGCATGTGGGATCTTCCTGGACCAGGGATCGAACCCATGTCCCCTGCATTGGTAGGCGGATTCTTAACCACTGCGCCACCAGGGAAGTCCCTAGGACCTTTTTGTTTATTTTATATATAGTAATTTGTATCTGCTAATCCCAAACTCCTAATTTATCCCTCCCCCAGCCCCCTTTCCCCTTTGATAACCATAAGCTTGTCTTCTAAGTCTGTGAGTCTGTTTCTGTTTTGTAAATAAGTTCATTTGTATCATATTTTAGATTCGACATATAAGTGATATCATTTGGTATTTGTCTTTCTCTTTCTGACTTACTTCACTTACTTAGTATGAAAGGTCCATCCATGTTGCTGTAAATGGCATTATTTCATTCTTTTTGATGACTGAGTAGTATTCCATTGTGTATATATACCACATCTTCTTTATCCATTCATCTGTTAATGGACATTTAGGTTGCTTCCATGTCTTGGCTAGTGCTGCAATGAACATTGGGATGCATGTATCTTTTTTAATTAGTCCAACTCGTCATTTTATCCTTAAGATACATTCATAGATGAATGTTAACTTTGTTGTAGGAATAAAATAAAAGCCCTGCTGCTATCTAAAATACTTCTAGAAATACAATCTTAGGCTGAAAGTATTTTATTTTATTTTATTTTATTTTTTTGTCCCCCTGCATGCCTTGCAGGAATCTCAGTTCCCTGAACAGGGATCGAACCCGGGCCATGGCAGTGAAAGCGTAGAATCCTAACCACTAGGCCACCAGGGAGCTTGGCTGAAAGTAGTTTTGAGAGGTAATTTAGTTTTTCTCTCCTCCAGGCAGAACCACATCTGATACTGAATCCATAAGTTCATAATGTAACCAGGAAAGAAAAGTTCCACAAAACTGGTTTACATGAGCAAAATCTCAGGCTCCAAGGAACCTGTTATGCTTGAAGAATAACCAATAGCTTTCCATCATTGTCAGATGGTATTTGTGTTTGGCAAGGTTAGGAGATGAGACTAGAAAGGCTCAGCTCAAGTTTGAATGCCTGCTAAGGATATTTAGCTTATGGAGACTGGGGAGCCTTGGAATGTTTATAAATTGTTGAAACATACCTCTGGCAGTATAGAGGATGGACACTTTGTTTGCACGGTGCTTTATTCTCTTGTTCACCCTCTTTCAGTGGTTGTAAACTCCTTTGCGTTCAAGGCCTTACTTACATTTGTTTTTCATTCTCATCCTCCAACCTCCTTGTTTCCTAGCACTTGGAAGTTTTGGAATGAAGTGAGAAATAGTAGCCATCCAAGCATTAATATATTTGTTTATGTTTTATTCATCTTTGGTAAGAGTAGCCAGTGGGTCATTACCTTTATGTGAATATCTTTTCTGTCTTCACGTTTTGTGTAGTCAAATATTTTTTGTTTTTACTTTGGATGTCTCCATTTCATCATCCTGGAAACTCATATCATAGGTCTGATGCCTTTAACGTAAATATTATTATAAAGAAATAAAGCATATTTATTAAAAAACAACTTTTGAGCCATAGATGTGAAATTACTTATTCAGCAAATATTTTATACAACCAAATTCATTCTCCCCATTTTTGAATGTAATTGTACAAGTGTAGTTGTAGTTCTCTTCTTTTTTTTTTTAATCATCTTTATTGGAGTATGATTGCTTTACAATGGTGTGTTAGTTTCTGCTTTATAACAAAGTGAATCAGCTCTACATATACATATATCCCCATATCTTCTCCCTCTTGCATCTCCCTCCCATCCTCCCTTTCCCACTCCTCTAGGTAGTCACAAAGCACCGGGCTGATCTCCTGTGCTATGTGGCTGCTTCCCACCAGCTATCTGTTTTACATTTGGTAGTGTATATATGTCCATGTCACTCTCACTTCATCCCAGCTTACCCTTCCCCCTCCATGTGTCATCAAGTCCATTCTCTACGTCTGCTTCTTTATTTCTGTCCTACCCCTAGGTTCCTCAGAACCTTTTTTTTTTTTTTAGATTCCATATATATGTGTTAGCATACGATATTTGTTTTTCTGACTTACTTCACTCTGTATGACAGAATCTAGGTCCATCCACCTCACTACAAATAACTCAATTTCATTTCTTTTTATGGCTGATTAATATTCCATATTCTTTTTTTTTTTTTAAGCTTTAGGAAAAATGAAATCTTTATTCAATTAAGGTCTTTAGAGAAAGGCTACTAGCTTTATGGAACTTCAGTGTTGTTGACTAGGTTCGCTACATTGGAGTAGTGTTAGCTTGGTTTAATTGATTTTCTGTTTTGCTGTAGAATTGCATCACCTAGATGAGACATCTTGGCTGTGATATTGCAGTGAGTTTTGCTTGCAGCTGAGCTTTTTCGCTATGGTCCCTAGGTACGTTTTTCAGGTGTCTTCATTACCATGATGGACTACAGGTAGTGTTGTTTTTGTGTGTTTGCTTGTTGTATTTTTATGCTTAACTTCTAACTAAAATCATAGCGTCTGATTTAAGGTACTGTTATTATCATAGCACATTAATCTTTTATAATGGCTTATTTTTGTGGGGAAAAATTAGAATATATAAATATCTTGTTGTCTGTTTCAGTATTATCTGACCAATATAACTGACCAGATTATGAAGCAGTTCATAAATGTTCATTTATATAGGTTGTAGAATAATTGAGACTTCTCCTTTTATGCAAACATTAGTCTTATAATCTTTGAATCCTAAGTATTCTTGAAGAGTATATTA
The DNA here is from genome assembly GCF_937001465.1 of Orcinus orca. NCBI lineage: Eukaryota > Metazoa > Chordata > Mammalia > Artiodactyla > Delphinidae > Orcinus > Orcinus orca. The sequence continues at coordinate 51,417,737 of NC_064566.1, read as the reverse complement.
TGTGAGGAATTACTTTACCACTTACAGAAGTTATCTCTTAAATTAGTATACCTTGGTCTTCTAGAGGCCCAATAATTAGTTCCTCTAATCTTTAATAATCAGCCCCTTTTTTAGTTATCTTTGGTGCTCCAGTATTAAAATTATTATACATAGTAAAATTTACCATTTTAACTTATTTCTATGTGTACAGTTCAGTGGCATTAAGTATTTCACATTGTACAATAATCACCACAATGGATTTTATTTATCTATCTATTTATTTATTTATGGCTGTGTTGGGTCTTCGTTGATGTGCGCGGGCTTTCTCTACTTGTGGCGAGCGGGGGTTACTCTTCATTGTGGTGCGCAGGCTTCTCATTGCAGTGGCTTCTGTTGTGGAGCACGGGCTCTAGGCGTCCCTTTCATTGGCAGGAGGATTCGTAACCACTGAGTCACCAGGGAAATCCATGATAGATTTTTAATAACAGTTTTATTGAGATGAAATCATACATCACACAGCCCTTTTTTCCATGGAATCTGAGGGAGCTCTCGCAGATTTTGATTTCCCACTCAGGACTCGTATCTAGATCACCATGGTGACTGAACAGAGGTTGATGCGAGCTATTAGAGTTTTTTAATTTGTGGACCAGAAGTGATGAAACTCCAGTCAGATGTTGCCATACCGATTCCAAAAGACCATCAGGTTCTAATCAAAGTCCAAGCATGTAGTGTAAACCCAGTGGACACACAAATTCACTCTGGTACCTACAGTAGAAAACCACTTCCACCTTATACTCCTGGATTAGATGTGGCTGGGATAACAGAAGCTGTTGGAGAAAGTGTATCTGCTTTCAAGAAAAGTGACAGAGTTTTCACTACCAGCATGATCTCTGAGGGCTACGCAGAGTATGCTCTGGCAGCCAATTACCCTGTTTACACACTGCCGGAAAAACTGGACTTTAAACAAGGAGCTGCCATCAGTATCCCGTATTTTACTGCTTATTGAGCTCTGCTCCACAGTGCCTGTGTGAAAGCTGGAGAAAGTGTTCTGGTTCATGAAGCTAGTGGAGGAGTTGGGATAGCAGCATGCCAGACTGCTAGAGTTGATGGCTTAAAAGTTTTGGGCACAGCTGGTACTGAGGAAGGACAAAACACTGTTTTGCAAAATGGGGCCCACGAAGTGTTTAATCACAGAGAAACTAATTATATTGATATAATTAAGAAATCTTTTGGTGAAAAGGAGTTGATGTGATTATTGAAATGTTAACTAATGTAAATCTTAGCGATGATTTGAATCTTTGTCACATGGAGGACGAGTAATAGTTGTTGGCAGCAGAGGTCCTGTTGAAATAAACCCACGGGAGACATCATGGCAAAGGAATCTAGCATAATAGGAGTTGCTCTCTATATATCCACCAAGGAGGAATTTCAGCAGTTTGCAGCAGCCCTTCAAGCCGGAATGGAAATTGGTTGGTTGAGACCAGTATTAGGTCCTCAGATTCCATTGGAGAAGGTGGCCCATGAAGATGATATGCAAAGCAGTGGGGCTACTGGAAAAATAATTCTTCTCTTAAAATGATTAATCATTTCATAGATTTCCTATGGAGTTAGAGGTCTCTTACCTCAGTTTTATGTACACTGCATTTGCTTTAATTAGTATTCATTTGATTCAGTGAGTTCCTTATATTTAAAAAAAAGATTTATAAGGGCTTCCCTGGTGGCGCAGTGGTTGAGAGTCCGCCTGCCGATGCAGGGGACACGGGTTCGTGCCCCGGTCTGGGAAGATCCCACATGCCACGGAGCGGCTGGGCCCGTGAGCCATGGCCGCTGAGCCTGCGCATCCGGAGCCTGTGCTCCGCAATGGGAGAAGCCACAACAGTGAGAGGCCCGTGTACCACAAAAAAAAAAAGAAAAAAGAAAAAAACCGTTTCAACAGACAAGCTATTTTGCATTTCTTCACTATATATTTTATTTATAATGAAGCTCCTTTGCTTTTATCCACCACTGTTTCCCCCACCACTATTTTGCCTTTTATCTCTTCAGATTTTTAGATTTACTTTTTAATAGATTCTGATCAGTGTTAAATAATGTAGTATGTGTATTGTTCCTGACTTTACTATGATTGGTTCTAGGGTTTTGCCTTTAAGTACATAGGTATTCTTATATATAAAAAGTATTTTGGAAAAACATATACCAAAGTTTTAATGTTAGTTATGTATAGGTGGTAGGATATATGTAATTTTCACTTTGTTCTTGGTCTTTTCTGTGTTGCCCGCTTTATAACATGCATTTTGCTCTTTTATATAAAAAAGGAGGGACATTTTTCAAAACAAAGTAAAAACTGTATGTACTATTTACTAATGAAGAAATGCGTAGATCTACTCATTGCTCCAAAAAGAGACTTCTTCCCAAACATCAGTTTGCTTTTGACCAGGGTCTAGGGAAACTAGCTTTAGCTGTTCAACCTGCTATTTTAGATTCTTTAAAATAAGATGTTTGGGAGTAGGTGATTTTATGGGATTCTTCCTTCTTTGGCTCAGTTTTTTCCTCAGGTTTTCATATAGCACATGGATGGAGGACATTTTAAGAGGCCGGGATCAGGTCTCTAAAAATCAAAAGTTGAAATCAAAAGTTACTTAAATTCATACAAAAACATGAGTGACTAGGTATTGTTTTTTTTTCCTCCCCAAAGTATTTACATTTAGGAGAGCATTTGAGATATTTATTTGCTCAGTTCTTTTCCAATTGATATAATTTCTTGTATCATTTAGTATTTATTGAATCTATGCCAAGCTACTGGAAATATAGGAAAATTAGATATGGTTCTTGCCCTTGAACACTGTGCCCATTGGTAAGGATATTGGCAGTATACCACTATTTTTTACCTAGTGGCACTTTCATGTGGATTAACTTAAAAATACCAATACAAAGTAGTATGAATCTTTGGGATTGCCCTGCCAAAGAATAGAGATCTGATCCTGAAATGAGTTTCAAAACAATTTTCCATGTCATTTCATTCTTACTCTTAAACAGTCAAGTTCTTGCAGCCCTCATACCCCTCCTAGAACTCTTCATATTTAGTTTTTATGCTTCCCGAGATTAAGCTTTGATTCACTGAATGAAGTGGACCTGACCCTTATATTCCCCAGGTTACTGTCCAGGAAGTTAACTATAATTTCTTCCCAGTGTAATCCTAGTTCTTTTTGTTAGGGGTCAAGTAAATATCTGCTTACCTTTTGTGAATTAGAGATGTCAGCATAACTGATTGTTTTCCTCCATCTCTTCTCTTCATTTTCCTCACCTCTTAACTAAATAAATATTCTTTTACCTGTGCTCTCAGTTTGAGAGATTATCTTTTGTTTGTTTGTTTGGTTTTTTTTTTATAAGGAGGAGGAGAGGAAAAGGAAGGGGGGTGGGGAAGAAGAACTTATTTAGTTGTTTTGGCTGGGCTGAGTCTTAGTTGCGGCACACGGGATCTTCGGGATCTTCGTTGCAGCAAGTTTAGTTGCAGCATGCGGGCTTATTAGTTGCGGCCTGCTTCTTAGTTGCGGCATGCATGTGGGATCTAGTTCCCCAACCAGGGATCAAACCCAGGCCCCCTGCATTGGGAGCGTGGAGTCTTACCCACTGGACCACCAGGAAAGTCCCGAGATTATCTGTTATTAAAGAAAGACATTTCAACAAACTCAGGCCTGTATGGTTTTTTTTGTTTGTTTTTTTTTAGTGGTTATGTAAGTATTCTCTTTTTATTTGTCACATAGGCCTGTATGTTTGTAAATTATTGTTAGTTGAACCATTGCAGATATTTCCCAATGAATTGAATCGCAGTTCTCTGTAAAAAAATTGCTTGAGAACCCAATTTAATGTGTTAACTGAATCAATCTTTTTTTTCCTTTTCATTTCAGTTGGAAAGACATCACTGATTACCAGATTCATGTATGACAGTTTTGACAACACCTATCAGGTATTTTGTTTATGCCAACCTACTAGTTGTCTCTTATGTGTTACAGGTCCTTTTAAAAATTCATTTATTTACATTCAGACATGGATATAAAAGCATTTTCTGTAATCTGTAAAATTCTCTATAAATACAAAGTATAACTGATGATGCTCATAGTCCTCAACTTTTTCATTTGATTTCTTTAGCTTCTCTTCCAAAATCTATTGAAAGATTATTGCTAATACCATCTGGGATAGAAGTAAGAGTGATTATAGCTATTCTCTTGGAGAGATTTCCTCCAAGTCTAGGATTCTGTGACATTTTCATCTATACTTGAAGTCAAGAATAAGTGAGTACTATAATTAGAAATCATTAACAGAAGGAGATTTGGGAAGTTCACACATATATGGAAAATTAAATAACTCATTCGTAAATAACCAGTGGGTCAAAGACAATCACAAGGGAAATTAGAAAATACTTCGAGATAAATTAAAAAAAAACCCACAGCATACCAAAACTTATGGAATACAGCTAAAGCAGTGTTATAAGGAAAAGAATAGATACATTAAATCAGTAATTTAATCTTCTATCCTAAGAAACTAGAAAAAGAAAAGTAAACCTAAAGCAAGCAGAAGTAAAAACTACTTTAAAATGTAGGTTTTATTATTCAGGTGTGGTGAGGCCAACAGATCAGGAGATGATTGCCATTGTAAAGATAGTTTACTATACTCACAAATCTCAAGAGGAAGGGACACTCCAGGCCATATGAGGGGGGCACATGGAAGAAGTACTGGTATTGGTCAGGAGGTGAAGGGGGGGTGGGCAGGAAATGTAGGCACTAGCCTTTATTGGGATTTCTGTGGGAAGGATGGGTAAGACCAGGTAAGGAAATATAGGATTGCCTACTTTGAGTAATTTCAGTGGTCTCTGGGCTGTAGGGGCTGTTCCTAGTTGTCTGCTACTTGGCCCTAGGGTGATTAGGGCAGGGGAGTAATGACCCTGAGTGTGACAGAGGAGGTGGTTGGGGTATGGGTTTGGATTGGTTGGTTTTCATATTAAAGGCCCTCCACAGGCAAGTTTTACTTCTCTAGGAATTGGCAAACCCTGGGATGGCCAGTCCCTCCAGTATATGGAAGGCCCCAGGTGTCAGGACAACAAAAATACAGAAAATAAAGACGTGCTTAATTCAGAAGCTGATAAAGATTAGAGCAGAAATATATGGAAGAGAGAACAGAAAAACAAGAAATTCAGTGAAACCAAAAGTGGTTCTTAGAGAAGATAGCAAAATTGACAAACCTAAAGGTAGACTAATCAAGAAAAAAGAAGGCTCAAACTATTAAAATCAGGAGTGAAGGAGAAGACCTTACAGAAATAAACAGGATTATAAGGGAATACTGTGAACAGTTATATGCCAACAAATTAGATAACCTAGATGAAATGGATAAATTCCAAGAAAGATACAAACTATCGAAACTAACTCAAGAAGAAATAGAAAATTTGAATATACCTATAATAAGTAGATAGAGTTATCAATCCAAAAACTTACAAAGAAAATCGCAGGACTAGATGGCTTCACTGGTCAATTCTATGAAATATTTAAAGAACAACACTAATACTTCGTAAACTTCCAAAAACAGAAGAAGAAATACTTCCCAACTTATCCCATGAGGTCAGTGTGACTCTCATACCCAAACCAGGCAAAGACATCAAAAATAAAACTACAGACTAATATCCTTTATGAATATAAACACAATAGTCCTCAGCAAAATACTACTGAACTGAATCTGGTAACTTGTAAAAAGGTTCTATACCATTTACCAAGTAGGATTGGTAGGTTAGTACCAAGATTACAAGGTTGGTTTAACATACAGAAAGTGATGTAATACGCTATATGAATAGAATAAAGGACAAAATCAGGGGAATTCCCTGGCAGTCCAGTGGTTAGGGCTCCACACTCTCACTGCTGAGGGCCCGGGTTCAATCCCTGGTCGGGGAACTAATATCCTACAAGCCACGCAGTGCGGCCAAAAAGAAAAAAAAAAGCCACGCAGTGTGGACAAAATCACACGATTATTTCAACACACACAGAAAAAGCATTTGACAAAATCCAGTAGCCTTTCATGATAAAAACACTTGGCAAATTAGGAATACAAGGGAACTTTCTAAATGTGATAAGGGGCATCTCTATGAAAGACCCACAGCTAACATCAGACGTAATGTTTAAAGGCTGAATGCGTTCTCTTTAAGATCAAGAACAAGACAAGGATGTCTGCTCTCAGTTGCATATGTATCTGAGTTATATGTTTGTATGTATCTTAGTTTAAAATGCTTAATTGTGAAACGAAAATCAAAGAAAAAGCTAAAACGAATAAATTAGTAATCTTCATACCAGGTACTTTCACTGAGGCCCTAAGCACATTATAAATCTTTTTCTGTATTAACTTTTTTGCTGCACGGCCTGTGGGATCTTAGTTCCCCAATCAGGGGTCAAACTCACGCCCCCTGCAGTGGAAGCGCAGAGTCCTAACCACTGGACCGCCAGGAGAGTCCCTGTATCAACTTTTTGAAATATTCTTATTAAAATTTTTAAAAATCCCTTTTAATTGAAGTATTTCACATCTGTATTACCATGTAGTTAGTATAAAAACTTGATTTCAATTATTTGTCTTAGGAGTATATCAAATGTTGATCTGATTAAAGGAATGGTTAATTTCCATAGTAATTAACTGCCTCTGTCTCAATTATTAAACCATTTTTTATTTTTCAGAAAGCTTTTAGGGTAAATATAAAATCTGAATCCTGTCCCTTTTTTAGTATGTATTTTCCCATATTTGAAATATTTATTTTATTTCAGGGATATGCCTTCTGGTTTGAACACTAAGAAAACTGAAAAACTTGGGCATTTGTTTTCTAGGAAAAAGTTTGTCCAAATTTGTACAATTTGTCCAAAACCATCCAACTACTAAATGGTAGAACTAAGATGTAAACAAAGGTTTTTCTAATTGATCTTTGACGAAGGAGCAAAGGCAGTACAATGGAGCAAAGATAGTCTCTTCAACAAATTGTGCTGGGACAGCTGGTCATCCGCATGCAAATGAATGTAGACACAGAGGTTATTCTCAGAATGGACCTAAACACAGACCTAAATGTAAAACTCTGTAATAAGCTACTGGAAGGTAACATTGGAGAGAACCTAGATGATCTTGCATATGGCAGTGACTTTTTAGATACAATACCAAAGGCATGATCCATAAAAGAAGCAGTTGATAAGCTGGACTTCATTAAAATTAGAAACTTCTGCTCTGCCAAAGACAGTGTTAAGAGAATGAGAAGACAAGCCATAGATTTGCAAAAGGCACACATGACAAAAGACTTATCCAAAGTATTCAGTGGGATCTTATAATCGATAGTAGTAAAGAATTATTAATTCCTTACATTTTGATAAATTTTGACAGATATGTACACCTATGAAGCTACTACTACAATCAAGATTAAGAACATTTCCATCTCACCCCCAAAGGAATTTGTTTCTAATTAAGCCTTTTATTAAAACCCATAACGATCATGAAACAGGAATGACTAAAACATAAACATGACATTTAAGAAAAGTCACTTCTTAAAAGCCAATGAATATGTATAGTATAAATTTTATTACATTCTTCTGAATATTTCAGAAATGGTTTAGTCACATCTTAAGACACTATAAAAAGAACAAGTTTAGAAATGAAAAAATAGTACAGTTAGCAAGAGTACTTCGGGTTTTTTTGGACCCGTTTATATCGGATATCCTCAATTTTCTAGGTCCCTGCAACTCTACAGCTTATAGCTTCACCTAGATGACCTCTTGCATACCATATTTTGATTCTGAGCAATGCTCCTCTCTCTCTTCAGCAGAGAAACTATAAATACCAGTCTTAGGGACTGAAGAAAGTATTGATGTCATTGAGCCATATGTAGAAAGTTCCTGAGAGTGTTGAGCTCATATCTTTGGGAGTGGAACCAAATACCATACGCTAAAAAATTTGAACTAGAGTCAGAGTCTTAGGCTAAAGAATTATGAGCTAGAGCCTGTAGTTGGAGTTCTCTGAGTATTTCATTTTACCCAAGTTCTCTGTGAAATTAAGGAGATATTTCCGGCACACCTAAAGTGCTGTTGCTACTTATGCAGTAAGACTATTGCTGCTGTTCATTCAGACATTTATAAGGGCAGTGATGTTGATGGGGTGAGGTTACATAGAATTTGAGAGATAAGGAAAGATTTTGATTCTTTGTGAAGAAGTTGTTGCTAGTGAAGCCAAAATATCGTTGTACTTTGGCATTAATAGGAGATACTGATTTACAATGTAAACTACAAGTTTTTGTAAGAATTAGGTACAGTCCGAGGTATTATCTTAGTTTAGCTCTAACAGGAAAATTTGGATAATGTAGCACCCTACATCCTTACCTAGGGAAATCAGCTTGACAGCATATCACGTATTAACTTGATATATGAAGAATTGACCATATGTCGTTAGCTGCAAACTTAGTTATCAGGTGAAGAGTTGTTCAGTGGATTATTTGAAGATTCCCTACCCCTACCTCCACCATACACACAAGAGAAAGACTTCTGAAATGAATAATTGAAGAGCTAGTCTCATAGCTAGAAATGTATTATTGAGCCATATGTAATATATATCTGAAACTTAGTGAAGTTTTATTTCACAAAAAAGATAAATTTTATGTAATTGATAATTCATGCCCTATTTATGATTCCTTTGCACTGAATTAATTTCATTTGAAAAAGACTAAACTGTTTGGCCAGAAGAGTCCTTAATTGACCATATTTTGGTCATTATTTCAAAGTAAAGCAAAAAATCTAAGTTATCTGGGAAAATTATTTCTAGTTAGAGAGTCTGGAAGCGTTTCTCTTAAGTTGCTCTAGCATTCACCACTTCTTTTTCTTTTACCAATTATAAACCAACAGATTTTTCTAACAGTTTCAACTATATCAGTTTGAACCATACTACATTTCTATTTTTATCATTCAAAAATGGTATAATATTGGCCATTTTATATAGTTCAGCTTAATGTAAATAAGCTCGAGAAATATTCCCACGGTTGGAGTAGTTTAATTCTTTTATTTAAGGAAGATTATATTGCTCAGAGTAACCTTAGAGATTACTTTGAATTTAGAGAATTTCTTATTCCAAAGGCTGTTACAAATCAACAGTTAAGTTCAGGACAGCATAGATAAAACAGTGAGTTTTATTTATTTATTTTTAAAATTTTATTTACTTTTGGCTGCATTGGGTCTTCGTTGCTGCACGCAAGCTTTCTCTAGTTGTGGCGAGCTGGGGCTACTCTTTGTTGCGGTGTGCGGGCTTCTTATTGCTGTGGCTTCTGTTGTTGCAGAGCATGGGCTCTAGGCGTGCAGGCTTCAGTAGTTGTGGCACATGGGCTTAGTAGTTGTGGCTCGCAGGTTCAGTAGTTGTGGTGCACGGGCTTAGTTGCTCTGTGGCATGTGGGATCTTCCCGGACCAGGGATCCAACCTGTGTCCCCTGCATTGGCAGGCGGATTCTTAACCACTGCACCACCAGAGAAGTCCAAGCAGTGGGTTTTAGACACTCTAATGAACTTGTCCAGAAAGATGGTGGTGGTGAATAAATATATCCTTAATCTCTTTAAGTTAAAGCTCTAGATTATTCTATACAGAATTCTAGATTATCAGTAGAAACAAAATCCTTAACTAGATGGACTGTTTTGCTGATTCTGTGTTTGATTTGTCTTTATTTTTGTTTAATTTTTAATGATTTTTTTTTTCCTTTTCCAGAAGTATTGTCATTTTATTTGGGGTGGGGGTGAGGTTCTTTTTTTTCATTGTGGTAAGAACACTTACATGAGATTTTACCTTCTTATTAGATTTTTAAGTGTATACAATACAGTATTGTCATCTACATGCACAATGCTGTGCAGCAGATCTCTAGAACTTGTTCACCTTGCAGAACTAAAATTTTATGTCCATTTTAATGACTCATTTTTAAAATTCACAGACTCTACCTAGTTTCTGTCCTAATTGACAGAAATATAATATGGCACAAAGGTATCTAGGGGGAAAATGTATATACATATATTTTTTCCCACATATGTACATATATGTAAACATATTTTTAAATGGGATTCCCTTCTAAACTGGATTCTGTATCAGCATCTTCTTTCTGGGGTCGTTTTCCTTTCCTCATTCTTTTTATTTATCTCTGTTACTCAATTTTAAATTCTTTTAACTTCCCCACTCTTTTCTTCCTTTGGTCATTGCCTCTTTCAACTCATTATTTCTCTATTTTCTCTTGATAGAGAAGGCAGCAACCAGGCAACAGAGCTTTATGTGTATTTGGACCACAGAAGGAAACTGATTATCATTGCTTCATACAGAAGAAAACTTGTTTTCCTTACCTAGTTAGTTTTGTATTGGAAAAATCATGTCCCATATGGAAAATCATAATGTTTATGGGTCTCTGGCTTCTGTGGCATCAGGACAGGTGACAAACCACTATTTATGGAGTCAGAATAGTAGCTTACATCTGAATCTTTTATAAAATAGCTGTAGGGGTAAATAAGCACCATTCTACGTGGAGAGCATCCAAATAAAATAGCTAAACAAGTAAAAGTTACTGTTATCTTGGCTCCAATATATTTGGATAACATTGTTCAATCTTGAATTGTGAGCTCCTTTTATAAGTACTCAGTTTAATTTGTTTTTTTTACAAAGCAGACCCCTGCCCCCTCAAAACCAATGAATTAGTTAACATTTAAGATAATATGAAGTTGTAAATTAAGATACATGGGAGAATTTTCTCTTTGGTTTCTTCTGCAGTTATTGCCTTTTGCACTTTTTTAAGGAGATGAGCAAGAAGCAGCACTAATGTCTCATCCATCTTTTATGAAAATTTGAATTAGTTCCTCATCAGTAGCATTCAAGATGCTGGAAAAGCTGATAACGATTAGTTTCCCAGCCATCTCCTTTCTTTTCTTCCTGCTGTTGGCTTAATTCTTATAGCTGATCGACTTCTATGCTGTAGTAGCTCAGCTTGGAATAAAATTAACTAAGAAGAAGAGTAACAACAGGATGTTTTTCAGGTTAATCTTGATCTTTATGAGTTCAGTGGTATAACTGATGCCCCAAAACTAGGATAGTACAGTGCAAGGAGGGGACTGTTGTACATTTTATCATAAAGTCTGACTTTGTACTAATTGTAAAAACATTTATGTCTTGACTGTGAGATCTGAAAATGCTTGTTTCTATTTATAGCCATTAAAAATTATTTTGGGCTGTTTATAACAAACACAAAATAACATTGATAAGTGACATGAGAATTTTTTTTCATGTAAAAGAAGTCTAAAGGTAGTGTGTTTCAGCACTTGTGTGGCAGCTTCATGGTCATCCAGGACCAAGACTCCTTCTAACTTTCTTTTTAACCTGATCTAATATATGACTTCCATATTGAAATTTGCTTCATGGTTACTGAATGGTTCCTGGAGTTCCAGCCTTGGTAGCCACTGTTCAGGAAGAAAGACAGAGGAAAGGGGGGAAAAACCAAGAACGTACCTCCCGACTGAGTTAACCCCATTTATTTAAAGTTCAAAGAAGCCTGGAAAATGTAATTTTTTCATGGGAAAAGTATGGTTTTAAGTAAATGTTTGATTGTGTTAGTAAGGAGGAAAGGGTAGATGGATATTTGTGTAGGTAGTTAACTACCTCTGCCACACTGTCTGAGTAAATGAGGTTCTACTGGTGAGATTTCTTAAATGCAGCTATGCCACTCCTGTACACTCCTGAGGTTTGTCAATTAGATGCTCTTGCAAAGTAATTCAAGTTTATAAGCCCATTGTCCCACCCTATGGCAGATATAATTTTCAGATTGAATGTCATAAGGTGGAATTAGTACTTAGGTTGTGTATTAGTCACATAGTTTGGGATAAAGGAGGAAGCATCTTCTTCTGTTGTTGTTGTTGTTTGTTTTAAAATACAAGTCCATGTGAAATGGAGATCAACAAAACTACTCAAAAAAAATAAAGGAGACCTAATTAAATGGAGAGACATCCCAGGTAAATAAATCAGAAAACTTAACATTGTTAAGATGTCAGTACCAACCACCCAAAGCAATCTACAAATTCAGTGCAATCCGTATCAAAATTCCTACTGCCATTTTTGTAGAAATGAAAGACCTGATCCTAATTCACCAAGATATTAATAGCCAAGGTATTATTGAAAAAGAAAAATAAAGTTGGAGGACTCACACTTCCCAATTTCAAAATTTCCTACAAAGCTACAGTAATTAAAACAGTGTGGTAATGGCATAAGGGTAGACATACAGACCAATGGAATAGGATTGAGAACCTATAAATAAATATATATATCTCTTGACAATTGATTTGCCGTAGAGGCACCAGGCCCAACCTACAGAATAGGGGGAAATATTTGAAAGTTACATATCTGATAAAGATTTAATATCCAGAATATATAAAGAACTCCTACAAATCAATAACAAAATGACAAACTCAATTTAAAGATAGGCAAAAGACTGAATAGACATTTCTCCAGAGAGGATATACAAATGACCAATAAGCACCTGAAAGCATGAAAAGATGTTTAGCATCATTAGTCATTAGAAAAATGCAAATCAAAATGACAGTAACATTTCACTTCACACCCACTAGGATGGCTATTTATATAGAAAAGGGAAAATAGGAATATATCACTAGTGGGACTTTAAAATAGCACAGCTGCTGCAGAAACTTTCCTCACAAAGTTAAGTAGAATTACCATATGGCCCAGCAATTTTACTCCTAGGTATATACCAAAAAGAATTGAAAACAGGAACTCATAGTAGCCAAAAGTGTCCATCAATAGATGAATGGATAAACAAATTGTCATATATCCATACATTGTAATTTGGTATTGCTTAATGGGTACAAAGTTTCTGTTTGGGGAGGTGAAAAAGTTTTGTAAATAGTGTTGACAGTTGTACAGTTGTGAATGTAATTAATGCCATTAAATTATACACCTTAAAATAGTTAAAATGTCAAATTTTATGACAATTTAAAAATAAAACCTATCTTTATTATTTTTTTTTTAGAAAGTTTTTTTTTTTAGTATTTATTTATTTGGCTGTGCCAGGTCTTTTTTTTTTTTTTTTTTTTTTTGCGGTATGCAGGCCTCTCACTGTTGTGGCCTCTCTCGTTGCGGAGCGCAGGCTCAGCGGCCATGGCTCGTGGGCCCAGCCACTCCACGGCATGTGGGATCTTCACAGACCGGGGCACGAACCCGTATCCCCTGCATCAGCAGGCGGACTCTCAACCATTGCGCCACCAGGGAAGCCCAGAGTTGGACTTTTATTCCCAACTCCACAGCAGAAGCTTTGTGTCTTTAGACAAGTTATTTAACTTCTCCAAACCCCAATATTGTTATGTATAAAATGAGAAAAATAATGATGCTACTAGCTACTTGTAGAGATGTATTAGCATTAGAGATGATCATGTAAAGGGCTTAAAAGAATCTCTAATACACAGCAAGTGCTCAGTAGGTAGAAGCCATTATCACTGAAAATTTTGTTCATTTTTATTTGACTATGATATGTTTATATGTTTATTCATTATTTCTTCTACAATCATAATTCCCACTTGAACCCTAAACTGCTGACTGCCATTAAAGTATTACTATTTTTAACTTCTTTGTTTTGTTTTGTTTTGTTTTACAGGCAACAATTGGTATTGACTTTTTATCAAAAACAATGTACTTAGAGGATCGAACAGTGAGTAATGTTTTCAGTGTGCGATTTTCTGCAACACTCCAGGATAGAAAATTATGATCAAAACTATAATCGATGATTGTCACCATAAGAAGTACTTAGCAAAGTTGCCAAAGTTAGTTTACAGGCCTTGAGAAAAACTGTTACTATAGAGTGAGTAGTACTTAGCACTTTGAGTTTTTTATCCCTAAGTAGAATCCAAAGGGGAGAGAAAGCTGTTATTTGTAAAACTCTGATGGCCCTAGACTTGTTAAACAAAATTTTGTCTTGATTTGGAAAATTATAACAAATAGCATTGAGATAAGAATATTTTCAAGAAGAAATTAGAGCTGCTAAAGACCTTTTGAATACCACTCTTGAGGCATTCAAAAAGATTTCATTTGAATATCACACAGTTTGTGAACTTCAAGGTTTTATTTGTCAGAATATGATATGTACCAAAGTGACTATGAATAGAAAAAATTAATGTGCATTTACTTGTTAGATTTTTGTCTTCCATCTTTTGGAATACTCCTTTTAAGTGCAATATAAATCCTGTATTCTAGCCTGCTATCCCTTGAAGAGATTTCTGTCACCTAAACAGTGACTCTCTTAAATGCATTATTTTGGGATCTATACCCAAAAAAGTCATCTCTAATGCTATTTCTTATAAGTTTGTGAGTTTTTTTCTTTTGTATGTTCTCTTTTATGTTTTAACATATAGCATTCTATTTCTTAAAATTTGAAAACAAACTGCTTTATGATGGTAAGAGAACTTAATGCTTGTTTTCAGGCTTTTCTTTCTGGAATGTAAATGTGAAAAAGTAAGAAAGTAAGGATATTTTTACGTAGGGTTGCAAAAAGATATTTCTCCTTTTAGCTAGATTATATACAGTGTTCTAGGAAGAAATGTGTGGGAGAAGCATAAGCACAGTAATCAGAGATCCAATTTCAAAGTGTTCTGAATCCAATAGAGAAAAGAGACATTTTATTTTAGTTTCAGAGAGGCTTGCAGAAAAGGGGATGTTGACAATGATCACTGACATTTACCTTTGTTTTTCCCTTTTATGTTCACTATTTGAACATCAGCAGTCTACTTTTGCTCTCCGGAACACATAGGATTCAAAGAGAGGTTACAGGGAGGGGAAAAAAAAGGAAGCTGTACTTCTGATTCTGTGAAATCTTTCCTACTGCCATTTTTTTTGAGTTATGTACCTTCAGAGCAAGCCAAATTTAAATATTATTCCCTTTTGAAAAAGGAAAGGAGTTTTGTGTTATTTTCATTCCTCACATCCCTGTAACCTTTTGCATGAGTTTCCTTTTACCTCCTTGCCACCCTCCTCCCTTTAAAAACATTATTTCTTTTTAGTATGAATTTGGTTTTTTTTTGTTTGTTTGTTTGTTTTTCCCCATCCCACAGATCAGGCTGCAGCTATGGGATACTGCGGGTCAGGAACGTTTCCGTAGCCTCATTCCCAGTTACATCCGTGATTCTGCTGCAGCCGTAGTAGTTTACGATATCACAAGTAGGTATTTTGCAACGGGTTGACCTTTCTTATTTTTCTTGCTTGTTTGACTGATTTTATTGTTAGGTACGATTGCAATTATGGGACACAGCAGGTCAAGAGCGGTTCAGGAGCTTGATTCCTAGCTACATTCGTGACTCCACTGTGGCAGTTGTTGTTTATGATATCACAAGTGAGTGGGGGGGGATTATGCATTTCTAATCTTTCAACCTTTAGCTTAGTTGCATGCATGTTCTTGTCTTGTGCTTGTTTTCTATACTGGCATGTAAAAATGAGTTTTATCATAGCAAACCTTATCACAGGCCAGCTAGGTCAGAGTATTTGCTTTGGTGTTTGTACCAATATGCCTTATTTCTACTGTGCCAGGTTTTTTTGCCCTGTAATTTTTCCTTTAGATCTAATTATGAATCCTCTCCAAGGCTTTCTTAGTATCCTATTATCCCTACACCATAATTATGGTTGGAAGAATGTCTCCTTTTTTATTTAACTTGATCTCAGATTTCTCTAAAATAAAATAATCTGCATTTAAGTCTCTTGCCAAGTTCTCCAGATCCTTCAAGGCTTCTGTTGAGACTGTTAAAAGCTTCCGCTAGCCAACTTTTCTCTGCTTTCCCCTTCCAGCCATCCTCTCTCTATAGAGGAAGGCAGAGAAAACATAATATGCAGTCTTCTATTAATCATTTTCATTTGAATGAAATCTGGATTCTCTGACTTATTTACTTGGTTGCTAACGAATTATACTTTCATTTCTCTCCAAGAAAAAAATTTAAATGGGAGACTAAAAAAAGTAATGGTCTTTCTTTTTCTTTTCCTTCAAGACTGACTAATAGTGCCTTTAGCTTTTTAAGTGACTGCAAATTTTGAATGGAGCATTGGTGACTGACAGGGAAATGCTATCTGATTAAAATTGTCTTTGTGAATCAGTTTATGATATATTAGGCAATATTAAGCATCATTCCGTATAGTGCTCCATAATTTATAGGAAGACCAGGATAGTACCACATCTTGGACTTATTTAAAAACATCTTACATAAACAATCTACCGATTTGAGCTAGTAATATTATTAGTATACATTTTTGCATATTTGCTCATCCAGAAATCATATCTACTTAACAATAATTGCAATGGCAGAATTATAAGAGGTTTGCATTCAGAGACTTTTTATTTTGGTTAGGTGCCAAATGCAGTCTTTCTTTTCTTGAAGCTTTTCTTTGGGTTGCTACTTGTTTTAAAAATGTATGTTCATTATTGTGCATTCACAAGTTTTGCAGCTTTAAAATGTTTGTGCTTACTTTAACCAAATCAAGTAAAACCTGGTGTATTTTTCTTTGAAATTTGTGCACATGCCATTAAAATATTAGCAAGTTGTTTTCTTTAGCTGCTGTAAGATGTATTGAAGTACTCTACTTAGAATCCAGGGCTAGAAAAGATGGATTTTGTTATAAATGATTCTGGTACATTAAACTAATAAGCTTCAAGTTAAAGTGATCACAAACTGAATAAGCAATGCAAACAGAGTGGTGTTGAAAGCTATTTAAAGGCTTTACAAATTTTGTGGATGTGTTGGGACTTACTGGCTGACATACTTTTGGAGATGCTTTCTTTGTCATGTTTGGTATGTTTAAGTAATCAAAAAAGCATTGTGGCAACATGACACCATACTATCTGCCATAGCTGTCCTTACATTAAAAAAAATTTTTTTTCAATTATATATAGTACATTATACTCACTTGGTCATGTCCAAAAATTTTAAACTATTATAAAAGATACCTTAAGGACTTTACTGCTGTGATTTGTTTAGATCATTGATATTTATACTCAGATAAAATGGAGTTATGTTGCAGGCACATTAAAAGTGGGTGCTAATGTGCCAACCCCCTTCCAACTTCCAGTACTTTTTTCTTTTCCTCTTTTTTCTTTGTTTGGTCCTTCACTTGGAGCACTTGGAATAACACTAATCTCTCTATCCACCCTCCTATATACCAGATGTTAACTCATTCCAGCAAACTACAAAGTGGATTGATGATGTCAGAACAGAAAGAGGAAGTGATGTTATCATCATGCTAGTAGGAAATAAAACAGATCTTGCTGACAAGAGGTATGGAATGATTTCATATTTGTATGGAATGTTTGATTTCTTTGTTAAGCAGCCTGTTATTTTTGTTAGTGAAAAATTGCTTTAAAAGGAGACATGTTTAATCCTTAATTTTATACCCCTGCCCCTTTTCTTTAGTGTGGGGACCTGAAATAGAAAGGTAAACATTAAACTCAGTCCCGGGAACTCCCTGGCGGTCCAGTGGTTAGGACTCTGTGCTTTCACTGCCGAGGACCCAGGTTCAATCCCTGGTCGGGGAACTAAGATCCTGCAAGCTGAGCAGCACGGCCCACCCACCCTCCCCACACCACACACACACAATAAAACACACATTAGGGCTTCCCTGGTGGCTCAGTGGTTAAGAATCTGCCTGCCAATGCAGGGGACACAGGTTCGAGCCCTGGTCTGGGAATATCCCACATGCCACGGAGCAACTAAGCCCATGTGCCACAACTACTGAGCCTGCACTCTAGAGCCCCACGTGCCACAACTGCTAAAGCCCGCATGCCTAGAGCCCGTGCTCCGCAACAAGAGAGGCCACCGCAGTGAGAAGCCCGCACACCACAACCAAGAGTAAACCCTCGCTCACTGCAACTAGAGAAAGCCTGCGTGCAGCAAGACCCAACGCAGCCAAAAATAAATAGATAAAATAAGTAAATTTATTTAAAAAAAAAAGAAAACACACATTAAACTCAGTCCTTAAAGGAAACTAAATTTTTTGGGTTTGTGTAAGCTCCTGTGTAAATAACTCTTGTGTAAGATTGTTTACACGTGAAGCTGGTAATTATTTTGCATTTTTTAGGGCTCATAAATATGAGCAGTGTTCTGTTAAAGAACAAAATGTTTTACAAATCCTATCTTTAAAAAGTATTCGTAATGATTAAATGCACACTCTTTTGGTAGTCTTCTTATAAATATTCATTATAATTCAGTGGTGTAGTTTTTTCTTTTCTTTTCTTTTTTTAATTGTATGGTTGAGCCAGACTGTGAGGTTGAACTGAATAGCTTGATTGTGATACCTTAGTCAAATGAGCAAAGACATATTCAAGTCACAGGATGCAAAATGTATTAACATTCACTGTAGAATCTGTGGCTTGAATATCTGCCTTTAGCATTCCTAAGTGATCTACTGGATATTCTTTCTGCTTTAAATAGTCTTGACCATTTATTTAATATTCGAAGCTTTTACTATTTATTATTTGTTTATTCATTAGTTGGATACTGAAATTCCAGTAATGAACTTTTGCTATTAATTAAAATGTTACAAAGAAACCCAATATGTTCAAAGACTTATGAAATATTAAGCCCATTTCTGTCATGGTACCTCATTTGGAATTGTCAAGAAAGTCTTTGCTAATTTAAAAGTAAATTCAGCGTATGATTTCAACTTTTCTTTATGAAAATCATTTTTTGGACATGAATTGCCATCATAAATTTTCACTATTTTATTTATCTTCAGTATGAGAATTTGAAGATCATATAGGTATATATTCTTCTATATTCTTCTATATATTCTAGTGGAGAGTCGCTAGATATCTTCACTGTTAAATAGAAAAATTGTATATCTGAATTGTTTCCCTTTATAGCCAGAGTTATCTAAAAGGATGCTTACAAGCATCTGTTCTTTTATTGCATAATATTTGAGTATACAAATGCTAGAAACATCTAAATTATGTTTACAATAATTTTTCTTTAAGGTAATATTTGTCCATTGCTTTAGAATTAACATATTTCTCAGTAATTTTTGCCAGACTATCACCCTTCAGTTATTCACATTTAAAAGAATTAAGAGTCTTTAAAAGAAAGGTTTTTTTAATTTTAAAAAATAAAAATTAGAGTTTTGTTCGTTCCACTAAAATAATTGGGGGGGTTCATCTATTTTTATTATTTAAATTTTAATGTAATAGTTGCAGGAATTTTTTTTTAAATTGAAGTGTAGTTGATTTGCAGTGTTTCAGGTGTATAGCAAAGTGATTCAGTTATACATATATATATGTATTTATCCTTTTTCAGATTCTTTTCCATTATAGGCTATCACAAGATATTGATTATAGTTCCCTGTGCTACACAGTAGGTCCTTGGTGTTTTTCTGTTTTACACACAGCAGTGTGTATCTATTAATCCCGAATTCCCAATAAAATAATTTTTAAATGAGTAAAAGTTTTAAATTTTTTAAAAATCTTTCGGGGGCTTCCCTGGTGGCGCAGTGGTTGAGAGTCCGCCTGGCGATGCAGGGGACGTGGGTTCGTGCCCCAGTCCAGGAAGATCCCACATGCTGCGGAGCAGCTGGGCCCGTGAGCCATGGCCGCTGAGCCTGCGCGTCCGGAGCCTGTGCTCCACAACGGGAGAGGCCACAACAGTGAGAGGCCCGCGCACCGCAAAAAAAAAAAAAAAAAACAAGAAAAGATAATGAAGGCCAGGTCATGTAGGGCAAAAGTAAAGACTTTCCGAATGAGATTGGAGGGTTTGAGCAGAGAAGTAGCTTTTCATAAGTCACTGTTTGCTCTGTTGAAAATACATAAGGGTAGCAGAGAGGAGGCTAATCTAGACTTTATTCCAAGCAAGAAATGATGACTTGGACCAACATAGTGGTAGCTTTTGTGGTGACCAGTAGTCAAATTCAGATATTATTTTGAAGATAGAACTGTCAGGATATACTGATGCAATTGATGGCATGCATACAGATGGATGGAATATGGGATGTGGGGGAAGGAGGAGTCAAGGATGACACCTAGATTTTTGGCCTGAGTAACTGTCATTAACTGAGATAGGAGAGACTGCATAAAGAGACAGTTTGGGAGGGAATATCATGACTTGAGCTTTTGGTGATTTTAAGTATAGGATGGCTATTAGATATCCTAATAATTAGATGTCAGGTAGGCAGTTGGATATATGAGTCTGGAGTTCAGAGCAGCAGTCCAGGCTAGATATATAAGTTTGAGAGGCATCAGCATATAGGTGGTATTTAAAACCATGAGACTGCATGGGATTGCCAAGAGAGTAATTGTAGATAGAGAAGAGGTCCAAGGAGTAAGTTTTAGGGCATCTGAAATAATTGTTTTTAGGAAATTCACACTCTGAAGTGTTTGTGTTTGGGCCTAAAGGTCTGCTGCTGATTGTCAACTTACTGTCAAATTAAGAAAAAAATGTGTTTTTTAAAAAATTTATACACACATAAATACATAAAGAACGAGTGGCTAAAACAAACAGATGTAGTAAAGCATTAATAGTTGCATTGTCATATATAAGAATAATTTTGGGGCTTTCCTGGTGGCACAGTGGTTAAGAATCTGCCTGCCAATGCAAGGGACATGGGTTCCAGCCCTGGCCCGGGAAGATCCCACGTGCCGTGGAGCAACTAAGCCTGTGCGCCACAACTACTGAGCCTGAGCTCTAGAGCCCGCAAGCCACAACTACTGAGCCCACGTGCCACAACTACTGAAACCTGCACGCCTAGAGCCCATGCTCCGCAACAAGAGAAGCCACGACAATTAGAAACCCGCGCACCGCAACAAATAGTAGCCCCTGCTCACCGCAACTAGAGGAAGCCCGTGCACAGCAACGAAGACCCAACACAGCCAAAAATAAATAAATTAATTACTTTTTTAGAAAAGAGTAATTTTGTTTTTAGAGAGTGGAGAAATTCAAGAATAACATCTTCTTGTAAACAAGAAGACAGTGGAATCTAGTACATAGGTATAAGTTTGGGGAATAAGGACAGTTCCTCCATAGTAGGATTAGACATAGAATATAAAAGGCACACACATAGGTAGATTGGAGGATAGATATGGTGGGAGCTTGTAGAAATTCTCTTTCATTGCTTTGGTGTTCTGTGTTGTAGGAAGCAGGATTTATCAGCTGATGGTTTAGATCCATTTAATTAGAATAGTTGCATATTTATTAAACACCTATGTGATTGCTAGGCACTAGGAATACCAAGATAAACAGGATAGTCCTGCACCTGAAGAGCTCACAGCTTGAGAGACACCGCTAATTATGATGTACTACAAAATTCCCTGTAAAAGAAGTACTAATTTGACTCACTTGTTCCACTTGTAGAAATCCACAAAATCCAACCTAAAGAAATGATCCAAAGTCACAAAGCACAAAGATGTTCACAGCAACATTTTTCACAGTGGTGTATTGGGTTGGCCAAAAAGTTCATTCGGGTTTTTCCATAACATCTTATGGAAAACCCAAATGAACTTTTTGGCCAACCCAATAAAATTTGAAAACAACATACATTTCTAACAGTTTGAGACTGGTTACATAAATTATGGTAGTAAATTGACAAATTGTCTAGCCATAAAAAGTTATTTTACATAAAAGTTTTTAATCGCAAAGCTTAAAGCTAAGAGAAAATAGCATACTATTAAGATTTTTAAAGTTAAAAAAATACAGGATGAGCTCAGCAGGTAAAAGTAAATCATTAAAAAATGCCTTTATAAAAACATTTGGTTAGATATACACACAGAAGTGCACAGATTTTTTTTTTTGAAGTATAGTTAATTTACAATGTGTTAATTTCTGCTGTACAGCAAAGTGATTCAGTTATATATATACTCTTATATATTCTTTTCCATTATGGTCTATCACAGAATATTAAATATAGTTTCCTATGCCGTACAGTAGGACCTTGTTGTTTAATCCATTCTCTATATACTAGTTTGCATCTGCTAACAAACTCCCACTTCATCCCTCCCTCCCCCCAGCAACCACAGGTTTGTTCTCTATGTCTGTGAGTCTGTTTCTGTTTCATAAAAGTTCATTTGTGTCATATTTTAATTCCACATATAAGTGATGTTGTATGGTGTTTGTCTTTTTCTTTCTGACCTAAGTGCACAAATTTCAAGTGTATTGCAGCTTGATAAATTTTCAAACTAGTCTTGCCTGTATAACCAGCACCATATCAAGAAAAGTTTTTTTCAGAACCTTGTTTATAATCTTTATATCATTATCTTTCAAAAAGATGAGTTTATCTTTTTTATTTTCTACAGGCAAGTGTCAATTGAGGAAGGAGAGAGGAAAGCCAAAGAGCTGAATGTTATGTTTATTGAAACTAGTGCAAAAGCAGGATATAATGTAAAGCAGGTAAGTGTCTTTTCAGTATGTGTGAGTTGAGGTTATCAAATTGAAAAAACACATTATAAAATAATTGTGTGAGTTTTCTGTTCTCTAGTGTAAGATTTTCTTCCACTTGGCAATAGCAGGCCTCATGAATTAGCGACATATCACAATGAACAGTGAAAAATCTAAATGTGGCATAGTTTTGGAAAAAGAGAAAAGGCTTGCCAAACTTTTCAGATTGTTCATAGGACACGTATTTCATTTTGATTATAAGATTATGATTGTAAGATGATTGCTAGGTTGTAAACTCACCATACACTCACTACATCCCAACTGCATTGTTTCAAGGTAAATTTTCCTTATTTTAGTGTTTGATAGTAAGATTATGGTAAAGCAGGTATTTGCTTTCAGGCACAGTATTTTGCTTGTTGTTGTAAAAATACATTCTCGTTACTTTGTCCTTAATAAACTGCTGGTGTTTTAACAGAGTTTATAACAGGAGTGTTTTGGGGATAGGAAAATATGGGGAGATCTCACATTGTCAAACTGTTTTCTAAAAGATGGGGTAACCAAAAATTTGCCTGCTTAATTCTTCAGGGCTACGTGTCATATAGAGTAGTGGTCCCAGATTTATAGGATTTACCTTCCAATAAATTATTTTTTTAATTCTACATTACCAGTAGAGGGGTAAAGTAAAATCCTTGAAACTGAATAAGTAGAGCTTTATGAAAAATTCTCTATATTGTTTTCATTTTTGGTCGTCCCATCTCTCTTTGCCTTGAAACATATGTAAGTAATACTGAATTGTCACTAATTCCCTCCTCCTAGTATACTGTTCATTGTTATGGCTTCTAATTTAATTCTGTTGTGATCAGAGAATATACTCTGTAACATTTCAGTCATTTGTAATTTATTGAGACTTGTTTTATGGTCTAACATGTGGCCTGTCTTGATGAATGTTCCATGTGCGCTGGAAAAGAATGTCTTTCTGCAGTTGTCAGATACAGCATTCTATAAATAATATAAATGAGGTCAAATCTTAGATAACACAGTTGATAGCCTTGTTCAAGTCTTAGATAGCCTTAGTAATTTTGGAGGGTAGTTCAATTAGTTACTGAGAAGGGGGTATTAAAATCCACAACAACAATATTTGTATCATGTGTTTTGTATATAGTTCAGTCAGCTTTCTTCTTTTTTTCCTTCGCCATGTGGGATTTTAGTTCCTGGACTAGGGATTGAACCCAGGCCCTTGGCAGTGAGAGCACGGAATCCTAACCACTGGACACCAGGGAATTCCCTAGTTCTGTCAACTTTTACTTCATGTGTTTTGAAGTTCTGTCTTTGGGTGCATACATGTTAGCATTGTTAACTGTCCTCCTAATGTGTTGACTTTTTTAATGTTAAAAAATACTGCTCTTTATCTCTAATAATATTCCTTTTCTTTATCTGATCTTAATATGGCCACACCAGCTCTCTAATTGCTTATTGTTCATATGGTATATCTTTTTCTTTGTAAAGTGGGTCTCTTGTAGATGGCACATGGTTGGAACTTCCTTTTTTTTCCTCCAGTCTGAAAGTCTCTGCCTTTTAATTGGAGTGTTTGGTTTATTTAGATTTAATGTATTAGGACTTATGTCTACCATTTGTTCTTTGTTTTCTGCTTGTCCCTCTTTCATTTTTGTCTTAATCAGATATTTTTATATTGTGTTTTAATTCCTCTTTTGATCTTTAGCTAAATTTTTTCATAACCTTTTTAGTGGATGCTTAGGGGTTAAACTAGAGTTAATATTATACCATTTCATGTGAAATAATGCACACTGTCCTTCGTGTTATTGTCACATTTTATATTTACATATATTATAAACCTCCATAATAAACATTTTAATTTTTCCTTTAAACAGTAATTAAGAGAAGAAAAAAGATAATCTTTTCTCTTTATCCATATATTTATCATTTCCAGTGCTCTTCATTCCTAATTATAGATCTGAGTTTCACCTGGTATTTTTCTTTAGCCAAAATAACTTTCTTTACTGTTTCTTATAGGGGTATCCTGGTGATAAATGCTCTCTGCTTTCACATACTCCAAAAGGCCATTTGAAGAATAATTTTGAAGAACATTTTGCTAGTTTTTGAATTTGGGGTTGACAGATTTTTTTCTTCCAGTACTTTAAAGACGCCTTTCGATTGTCTTCTGGATTCCATTGATTTTAATGAGAAGGGAACTCTAATTTATATCATTCTCTGTCTGTAATGTGTTGTGGTTTTTTGTGTGTTTTTAAAATAAATTTATTTATTTATTTATTTATTTTTGGCTGTGTTGGGTCTTCGTTGCACATGGGCTTTCTCTAGTTGTGGCAGGCGGGGGCTACTCTTCGTTGTGGTGCGCGGACGTCTTATCACGGTGGCTTCTCTTGTTGCAGAGCACAGGCTTTAGGCTCACAGGCTTCAGTAGCTGTGGCATGCAGGCTCAGTAGTTGTGGGTCGCGGGCTCTAAAGCGCAAGCTCAGTAGTTGTGGCGCACAGGCTTAGTTGCTCTGCGGCATGTGCGATCTTCCTGGACCAGGGCTCAAACCCCTGTCCCCTGCATTGACAGGCAGATTCTTAACTACTGCGCCACCAGGGAAGTCCCTGTAATGTGTTTTTTTGTTGTTGTTGTTGTTGTGTGTGGTACGCGGGCCTCTCACTGCTGTGGCCTCTCCCACTGCGGAGCACAGGCTCTGGACGCGCAGGCTCAGCGGCCATGGCTCACGGGCCCAGCCGCTCCACGGAATGTGGGATCTTCCCGGACCGGGGCACAAACCCGTGTCCCCCGCATCGGCAGGCGGACTCCCAACCACTACGCCACCAGGGAAGCCCTAATGTGTTGTTTTAAAGTATTTTTTCTGCCTCATTTTCTTCTTTTCTCTTCTGGAATACCAGTGGCACATCTGTTAGATGGCTTGATATTACCCATGCCCCCTGGTCACTGAGGCTTTTGCTCATTGTTTTTGATACTTTTTCCCTCTCTTTTTTTTTTTTCAGGTTAGGAATTATTATTGATGTGTCTTCAAGTTCACTGATCCTTTTTCTGCCATATTTAAACTGTTAAGTCCATCCAGTAAATTTATTATTTCAGATATTGTAATTCAGTCCTAGATTTTTTTCATTTATTTCTTAAAACTTCCATTTCTCTGTCGGAATTCCCCATCTGTTCAATCATTATGGTCATTGTTACCTTCGAGTTCTTGAACATATTTACAGTAATTGCTTTGAAATTCTTGTCTGCTAATTCCAACATCTGGGTCAATTCAGAGTGTATTTCTATTGGCTATTTACTTTTTCTCTTGCCTCTAGGTTAGATTTTTCTGCGGTTTTTGTTTTGTTTTGGTTTGGTTTTTTATGTGTATCTAGTAATTCTTGGTTGTATGGTTGGCATTGTGTATGCGTAGAGACTCTGGTTTCTGTTATTTTTCTCTGCTAAATTCTGGGGTTGTATTATGGCAGGTTGTTATATTGCTGGCTGATCACCATGGACTTGTGGAGTCTTGAAGTTACGCATTGTTTGCGTGGATCTATAGAAAGCCTGAGATGTTTATCAAGCTTTTCTATCTTGGTGGGATTGAAACTCTAAACTGTATACCTGGAGCAGGCAGTAGCTGAAATCTCTGCTCATTTCTTTCAGCCTTCTAGCTGTTGCTTTCAGATGGGCTCCTTGGAATCTCTCCTACATATGTACCATTAAAGAGGTAACTGAGGATTTGCAGGAATTTTATGTGTAGATATTAGGGCTCCTACTCTTGGCTCCCTCCTTTTTGTTATTTTCTTCCTTAATACAGCCACTCTGGTAGTCAGTTGACACCTCAAACCTGTAAAACTCTAGTTTTCTGCTTGAGTTCTAACCACCCCATATTGTTCAAACTAGGATTGGCTCTTGGGAAAACCTGTATAAAGGTGACCCTCACCCAGTGAGTGTGGGTTCCCTTCTAGTGTGAATTCCTCCTAGTTTGTACCTGCTTTTTGTTGCTCTTGAGAGCCTTCAAATAGTTGTTGTCCACAGTTAGTAAATGCTATCTGCAAGAGTGTTAGTCCTGTATACACTACTCTGCTGTTACCAACACTGGAGTCTGTATTGAAATTATGGGGTAAAAATTAAAATATCTGATAAATGAAATAACTGAGACTATTTAGCATGTACATACTTAGTTTTATTTAATATAGAAGACCAGTTTGTTCCACAATTCCATACAGAATTCCTGAATTCTGTATGTTATTGCTTATCTAAGGTTAATGTAAGTAGGTTTTTGAATTAAATTATTTGGTCAGTGAGTAACACATATCAACAGAAGTGATTATGAAGAAATAATCTCAAATTCCTTTTGAGGTTTTTTTTTTTTTTTTTTTTTTTTGCGGTACGCGGGCCTCTCACTGTTGTGGCCTCTCCCGTTGCGGAGCACAGGCTCCAGACGCGCAGGCTCAGCGGCCATGGCTCACGGGGCCCAGCCGCTCCGCAGCATGTGGGATCTTCCCGGACCGGGGCATGAACCCGTGTCCCCTGCATCGGCAGGCGGACTCTTAACCACTGCGCCACCAGGGAAGCCCCCTTTTGAGTTTTTGTTGTAGGTCAGTCATAATTCAGAAATGGTGCTAGTATTCAAAAATTTACCAGGTAAAATTTACAGTCCAGTCACACTCTTGGAAAACATTGAGAGTCACAGTCTTACGAGCTGTTAAGTAAGCATTGTGTATGTTTGTTCAGCCATGTGTCTGCAAAATGCAGTTACTTTTGATGATTGTGCATTGTACTTATTTTATTTGACAAAATCATGCTGTTCACCAAGAGGTACACAGAAGTCTTTCTGTATATAAGACATGTATATCAGTACTGAAGGTACCATCTAGCTGTACTTTACATGTACAGAGATGTCTTTTTAATTTTCTGCTAATTGGATTCCTCCTCCCCACTCCCTCATGTACTAGATTATAATATATATAATAAAAGCTTAAAATGGGCTTTCTCTATTGCTCTTTTTCCTTTTTAAACAATTCTAGGAGAGATTTCACTAATGCATCATTTAATGTCTAACCGTGGTTCAAGTAATTGGACCTTAATGCCTGAGAACTTTGGCTTAAAATAAAACAAATTTATTCCTACCCAATATGGCTACTTTTTCTTATTATTTAAAGATGTTCTTTGATTAAAACCTTTTGCCCTTTAGTCTGCTTTAAGCATTTAACCCTAAAATCTTGTTTCTGTCTTAAAGAATATTTTGTAGTTTTTAAATAAAAGCTATCAGGGTTAGAACTAGAATATATAATAATAATCTAACATGATCACTTGTAGTATATAGGATATTTAAATAATGATTTTTATCCTTTCAATATTTCATTAAAAGACAGCCTAAGAAAAATTTACCCTTTATTTTTCTAAATTTGTTTTTAAAAAAGCAATAATATTGCTTTCTTTATGAAAGTTGTCTGGTGTTTAAATTGCTGAAGGAAATGGTAATGATAAGGTGATTATTTAAGGCTCCAACTCATTTTTCATCTGAGAATTAGTACATTCTTTTAATGAAGTATTTAGTGTGTGGGTGTCACCCTTATTATATTCTCTAATTTTACAGTACTGGAAAATGGAATAGGAACTGAAATGCTCCTTGATCTTTAACTTCTAAAATCATCCGTGCTTATCAGAAGAAAAAGATTCGTTTGAAAGAGAAGGGAGGACTTTGCGAGAAATTAATGGTAGCTGATGGGCATCAGCACTAACAAGTCAGTGAAAACTTGTGTACCATTCACAGTGGAGTCGTGTGTGTATGTGCACGCGCGTGAATGAAAATTATTTTATACCTGCTGAGAAAACATATTTATTTTAAGCATTGGTAGGGATGGTGTCTTTCCTACACCACTGAATCCCATGTCAACCACAGTTCTTGGCTCATAGCAGGTCTTAATCTTATACTTTATCACATACCTTATTCCACCCGTATCAAGTGCCTACAATATGTAAGACCACTGTAGGTTCTTTGGAGAGCATAAAGTTATGTAAAATATGGTTCTTGACTTCAAAAAAACTTATAGTTGAAGAGAAGAATTACATTCTCATGAAAATTATGCAGTGAAAGGTAGATAGTACATGATAAATGCATAGCAAATGCTACAAGATAGTAAGATCCACAGTAATTTTTGAGATGTAAAATGAATGCTGGCACAAGGAGGTATATTTGTTGCAGAAATGAATAAGATCATATACAATAAGGATGATCAAGGAAGGCTTTGTTTAAAAATGCCACAAAAGGGACTTCCCTGGTGGCGCAGTGGGTAAGACTCCCTGCTCCCAGTGCAGGAGGCCTGGGTTCGATCCCTGGTCAGGGAACTAGATCCCACATGTGTGCCACAACTAAGAGTTCACATGCCTCAACTATAAGGAGCTTGCATGCCACAAATAAGGAGCCTGCAAGCCACAAATAAGGAGCTGACCAGCCACAACTAAGGAGCCTGCCTGCCACTACTAAGAGCCCATGCAACCAAATAAATATTTAAAAATAATAATAATAAAGATTATTTATTTTTAAAAAAAGCTACAACAAAAGAGCTAAACCCTTGAGGTGTATATTTGATTTGTATAGATAAGATGATACTCCAAGGAAGAAGAGAAATTAATACATAATACAAATGACCTACTATGCATTGTATAAATATTATGTCATAAATATTAACTTTAAGACATTTCTTTGTTGTCTTCCTACCAGGCAGTTTACATACAATATGTAATGTTTATCTATACCCCTAATTTATCCTTTTGTGCTTTATATCCCTAACACAGTAGGACTTTAATATCACTAAATGTCAGGAAGCCACATACATGGTGAACATGAACTGGTTGAATGAGAAATTATTATATTGACCACGCTCTTTTTTTATTTTATTTTTTAAAGATTATTTATTTATTTATTTTTGGCTGCATTGGGTCTTAGTTGCAGCATGCGGGATCTTCGTTGAGGCATGCAGGATCTTTTGTTGTGGCGCGCAGGCTTCTGTCTAGTTGTGGCATGCGGATTTTCTCTTTCTAGTTGTGGCACGCAGGCTCCAGGGTGTGTGGGCTCTGTAGTTTAAGGCACGCAGGCTCTGGTTGAGGCACGTGTGCTCAGTATTTGTGGCACGCAGGCTTTAGTTGCCCCGCGGTATATGGGATCTTAGTTTCCTGACCTGGGATCGAGCCCACTTCCTTTGCATTGTAAGACAGATTCTTTCCCACTGGACCACCAGGGAAGTCCCTGACCATGCTCTTATTAAGTCAATTCACTCATCAGATATTTGTTGATCACCTCCTACATGCCTAGTTCTGTTACGTTATAGGCAGTGGATATACAATGGTGAGCAAAATATCCTAAGTCCATACCATTATGAAGTTTACATTCTAGTATGGAAAGTTAGGCCATAAATGAAAATATAATACTTCATGAGGTTATAAGTGCTGTGGAGAAAAGTAAAAGTAAGGTCAGGGAGATAAAGAGTACTGGTGAAAGGGTTAAGATATTGATGTTTTGTAAAAGGTAATCAGGAAAAGACTGTCTGATAAGGTGATATTTGAACAGAGATCTAAAGGAATTGAGGAAGTAAGTTGTTTATGTATCTAGGGAAGAACATTCCAAGCATCAAGTGCAACAACAAGTTCAAAGGTACTTGGCATGTTTAAGGAATAGTAAGGCTGGTTCAGTTAGAGTGGAGTGAGGGAGGGGGGCAAGTGTTAGGAAATAAGCTTACAGAGGGATAGTTCTAGGGGACAGAGGTCTAAGTCCATGTAGGCTGTAGCAAGGATTTAGGCTCTAGGCTTTTATTCTGAGTAAGATAGGAAGCTGTTGGAAGGTTTTAATCAGAGATTTGACATGTTCTGATTTAGGATTTAAAAGAAATCACTGGCAGCTCTGTGAAAAATAGGCTGTAAAAGGGTAAGGGTGGAAGGCAAAAAGATCCATTAAGAGCTGATTGCAAAAAAAAGAGAAAAAAACAGTAATAAAATAATCTTTCATTTAAGAAATGCTAGGCTACCAAAATTAAAATAGAGATCTAGCAAAAAATCAAAGTTAACAAATACTGAGCACTCATCATATGAGAATTGTGGTGTATAAAACACTCCCTGCCCTTACAGTACAAAGACAACTTTCATAATGGAAAATTTTCTGTATGTTGATGGAACTGATTAACTTAGCTTACTCTTTGAAGAATGGAATATCCTCTTGCTTATAAAGTACTTAGTTAATCTTATAATAAAGGTAAGAACTGGTAGCAACAATGATTTTACTTTGAAATCTTCATTTTACCCCTTTAAATTAAATACCTAAAATCATAGCCCAAAATATTCAACTTGAAAGTTTCTATGGAGAGCCAATATTCAGCTTGTCATCATCCCCAGAGCTAATTCCTGTAGCTGTCACTGCAACTTAAATATGCCTATTTCTCCTTAGAAATTACAAGTAAAATACCATACACCTGGAGGTTAGAGTGGAATTGATACCATTTTTCCAGGAAAAGAAAATATTCTGGTAAGCATCCTGAGAAGGATGCCCCAGAATGCCTATAGGAAGTGGATATTCAGTTAATCCAAGTGAGAGGATTTTAAAAAAAACATTACCAAATGTACTGGCCCCATAGTTAGTCCTCTGTCATTTCTAATATAGCAGAAGCCTCTTTTAGCATATCATTGGCATTTAAAATATGGGTTTTCCTTTAATAATTATTTAAAACAACTTAAACCCCTAGAGTTTTTTCCTTCCTGTCTTACATATATTTATGTAAGGATAGAACTTGGCTTTTGTAAAGCATTTTTTGGCCCATTTTGGGATGTCCTAAGTATAGTATAAGTTAGTAAAATTGATTCTTTTATTGGGTTGGCCAAAAGTGCCTTTGGTTGTTAAATAAAAATAAAAGACATTTTTCATTTTCACCAAGAACTTTATTGAACAAAGTATTCACCGTTTTGTTCCACTACCTTCTGCCATTTTTCAGGCAACTTCATAATTCTGTTTTCCTAAAACTTTTTATCTTTTTGAGCAAAGAACTGTTCCCGGTGCCTTTTACAGTCTTCCAAGGATTTTTTTTCCATTAAGAGAATTTTGGAAAGACCAAAATAAATGGAAATCTGAAGGTGCAATGTCTGGTAAATACGGCAGATGAATCAGAACTTCCCAGCCAAGCTGTAAGAGTTTTTGCCTGGTCATTAAAGAAACATGTGGTCTTGCATTATCCTGATGGAAGATTGTGCATTTTCTGTTGACTAATTCTGGACACTTTTCGTCGAGTGCTGCTTTCAGTTGGTCTAATTGGGAGCAGTACTCGTTGGAATTAATCGTTTGGTTTTCCAGAAGGAGCTCATAATAGAGGACCCCCAATCCCACCATGTACACAACATCACCTTCTTTGGATGAAGACCAGCCTTTGGTGTGGTTGGTGGTGGTTTATTTCACTTGCCCCACGATCTCTTCCCTTCCACATTATTGTACAGTATCCACTTTTCATCGCCCGTCACAATTTGTTTTAAAAATGGAATGTTTTCATTACATTTCAATAGAGAATTGCATGGAGAAATATGGTCAAGAAGGTTTTTTTTGCTTAACTTATGTGTAACCCAAACACATAAGCGATGAACATAACCAAGCTGGTGCAGATGATTTTCAGTGCTTTAATTGGATATTTTCAGTGTGTCATCTCTCTCCTGCATGGTGTAACATTGTTCTCAATTAATGTCTCGATTTGATCGCTATCAACTTAAACTGGTCTACCCGACCATGGAGCATCGTCCAGGGAGAAATCTCCATCACGAAACTTCGCAAACCACTTTTGACATGTTTGATCAGTCACAGCACCTTCTCCATACACTGCACAAATCTTTTTTTGCGTTTCAGTTGCATTTTTACCTTTCTTGAAATAATAAAGCATAATATGCCAAAAATATTGCTCTTTTCCTTCCATCTTCAATATTAAAATGGCTACACAAAAATTCACCAATTTTGATGTCTTTTTTTAAATGCACGCTGATATGACAGCTGTCATATAAAATCTAACAAAATTATTTCGAATGAAGTTAAAGACAACTGAGTGCTACCAGAGCCATCTTACGGAAGAAAACGAACGAACCTTTGGCCAACCCAATAATTTAATTGAAATATTTTGAGGGAGCACCAAATTTTTCAAATACATTGATTAAATTTTTATGTCTGTGATTTTTGTATATCATAATAGTGTTTCACAAAGCAAATTCCTCTTCCCAAGATTGTTAGCTGTTTCTTCACACAGCCCTTTCCACGGTGCTTTCCATATAGAAAGAATTTCCATTTATACTAGGCAACATAAGGTAGTAGGAAAAATATGAACTTTAGAATCTCGGCTCTGCTATTCATTTGGTGGATGGCAAATACTCTCTTTAGCCTTAGATTTCTATAAAATGGAGATATTAATACCTTCCTCACAAGTTACTGCAAGGATTATGATGAGAAAATATGTAAAGTTAAGCATTCAGTATTACCTTTTTTCTTGCCTACATGATTTGATTGATTACTTCACACTCCTTACAGATTATTGTTACAGCACCCTCACAGCACATTAGAATCATCTGGAGATTTTGGGGGTTTTTGTTGTTTTTGGCCACACCGCGGGTCTTGAGGGATCTTAGTTCCCCGACCAGGGATTAAACCTGTGCCCCCTGCAGTGGAAGCGTGGAATCAACCACTGGACCACCAGGGAAGTCCCTCATCTGGAGAATTTTAAATGAAATGTACTAAGGACCTAGCCCCACCCAAACTAGTTGAATCTGTCTTTGGGGGTGGGACCCAAGCATCTGGTGTTTTGCTTGTTTTTAAGTTTCCTGGGTAATTCCAATGCACTATAGGTGTTGAGAACTACTGGTCTTGAAGGAAGGACTTCACACATAACCTTTCAAGAAAGCTTTCCTGAAGTATTTAGTTCTAATTCTCAAAGGTAAAAATAAAAGAGTGGGGGGACCTATGGGGTCATGTTAACCCATTTACTCTTCCGTGTCGAATATATTTAATTTTGTAGATAATGGAGGCTTGTTGCTTTCTTTGAGTGTATAGTTCTCTGGGGAATTCCCTGGCGGTCCAGTGGTTAGGACTCTGCACTTCCACTGCAGGAGGCACAGGTTAGATTCCGTCAGGGAACTAAGATCCCACAAGCCGCGCAGTGTGGCAAAAAAAAAAAGTGTGTATTTCTCAGATCTACCAGTTAATGTTCTGGTCCCTCTTTTTTTTTTTTAATTAATTTATGTATTTATTTTATTTTTTGGCTGCATTGGGTCTTCATTGCTGCACGCAGGCTTTCTCTAGTTGTGGTGAGCAGGGCTACTCTTCTTGTGGTGCGCGGGCTTCTCACTGTAGTGGCTTCTCTTGTTGCAGAGCACGGGCTCTAGGTGCGCGGGCTTCAGTAGTTGTGGCACGCGCGCTCAGTAGTTTTTTCTGGTGCACGGGCTTAGTTGCTCTTCGGCATGTGGGATCTTCCCCACCAGGTATCGAACCCGCGTGAACTGGCAGGCGGATTCTTAACCACTGCACCAACAGGGAAGTCCCTGTTCTGGTCCCTCTTAATTGTTGTTTCCTCCCATTATATTTGCTTGTGTTAATTGAATCTTTGTTTTTAAAAAATCCTTTTTCATATTTGATTGGAGAGATTCAGTGGCATTTGTTTTTCCATCTAGTTGAAGTTTATCAGCGTTTTCCTTCACTGTCACTCTGCATGTAAATTTAAAATTCCTTTTATAATTCCTTTTTCTACAAGAAACTGAGTACATTGATTTCTTTTGTTTCCTGTTTTCTGGGGTCGGGAGGAGTCAATGGGCATAAGTGTTGCTAATTTTTCTTTTACTTGATTTAAAAAAACAGGCTTGGCCTTCCCTGGTGGCACAGTGGTTGAGAGTCCGCCTGCCGATGCAGGGGACACGGGTTCGTGCCCCGGTCCGGGAGGATCTCACGTGCCGCGGAGCGGCTGGGCTCGTGAGCCATGGCCGCTGGGCCTGCGCGTCCGGAGCCTGTACTCCGCAGCGGGAGAGGCCACAGCAGCGAGAGGCCCGCGTACCGCCAAAAAAAAAAAAAAAAAAAAAAAGGCTTTCTCAAATCTGTGATCATCTGCTAAATAGTATTATGGATAGTCATGCCTAAAGAATTATCTGAGGGACTTCCCTAGCAGTCCAGTGGTTAAGACTCCATGCTTCCAGTGTAGGGGGCGAGGTTTGATCCCTTGTTGGAGAACTAAGGTCCCATATACTGTGCAGCGCGGCCAAAAAATATTAAGAATTATCTGAGAATTCAGATGGAAGTGAACTCAAAGAAGCCAGTGGATAAAGGTACTAATCAACTATTTGTACTGCACTGTGTGCTTTCTGATGTGTTTTCACGTGCATTAGCCATTGTTACAACTAACATTTTCAAGAATATCTACTGCATGTCAGGTACTAGGATAACAAAGATGAAATATGAGCCTTGTCCTCCAGTGGTTAAAGTCTAGAGGGAAAGACTGGGAGGTAAATAGGCCATTATAATCAGTGTAATAAAAGCTCTGAAAGAAGAAATGCAGGGGACTTCCCTGGTGGCGCAGTGGTTAAGAATCTGCCTGCCAGTGCAGGGGACATTGGTTCGAGCCCTGATCCAGGAAGATCCCACATGCCACAGAGCAGCAAAGCCCGTGTGCCACAACTACTGAGCCTGCGCTCTAGAGCCTGTGAGCCACAACTACTGAGTCCACGTGCCACAACTACTGAAGCCCCCGCACCTGAAGCCCGTGCTCCGCTACAAGAGAAGCCACCGCGATGAGAAGCCCATGCACCGCAACGAAGAGTAGCCCCTGCTCACTGCAACTAGAGAAAGCCCGCGCACAGCAACGAAGACCCAATGCAGCCATAAATAAATAAATAAGCAAACAAATAAATATATTTAAAAAAAAGAAATGCAGGATGCTCTTGGAATATATAGAAGTGTTTAATTATATTGGAAGATGATGGGATTGAAGAAATCTGGGAATGGGGTAGGGAGGTTTTTCTCAGAGTTATCAGGGAATGGATCCTGAAGGATCTATCAGCTAGACAGATTGAGCTGGGAGCAGGGGAGGATATTCCTGTGTTATATTATGAGAATAGATAGATGGGTGTAACTCTAACAATACCCTCCCTGAAAGACCTCATTAGTTATGTACTTTTCACTAACTAGAACTTACTTTAATTTTTTAAAAAACCTCAAAACTTGTAAACCTCATTCTATTTTCACAGAAGGTAAACAGACCTTCCCTATGCCTCCCCCATGAAAAAAAAATTTCAATTTCTAAGCTAGCCCATAATAAAATATTCTTAGAAGCCAGAAAGATTATGTATCTTGAACAAGTAGGCAGTTTAATAAATATTTCATGTCCGAGCAAGCGATGAGATCTTGGGGAGGATTTCTGGATTTTCCTAAGTAAGAACATTTCAGTTCTGCTTTAATATTTTCAGATGATCTCTCCCAACCCCCCCACATTTTTCCTGTCAGTTTTACATAGTTTCTTAAAGCAGGATTTTATGCCTATTGGTGCTTTGCTGTAGTCCTACAATTCTTGCAGAATTTCAAAATATTCTGTTCCCTTAGCCCACAGGACCATGGGTTATTGTGACTGATACTCAATTCTGATAGGAAGAGAGCTACTGTATATGAAAGAGTTTCTATGTAGAAGATCAGCCCTAAGCATTTTACATAATGATTTCCCTTAATTTTCACAGTAATCTAGTCAGTTAAGTGTACTATTATCTTAAGCCCATTTTACAGATGAGAAAATTGAAAAACAGAAAGATGACCTGTCACATAAGTGGCCTACCCAGAATGTAAACACTTCACCTTTTAGGTTTTAGCCACCTCACCTTAATATCTTTTGCTTTCAATATGTGATTTGTATGTCTTTGTAGTCATAGTAATACACTGGAATTATTGAAAGAAGTCTTTATGCACACTGCTTTTTTTAGTGCCTTCCTTTGCCAGATGAAGTCCATATTCTTTGCAGGTCTTTCTTAGTCTGGCTTTCAATATATGTGTGTGTGTGTGTGTATATATATATATATATATATATATATATATATATATATATATATATAGCTTCATTCTAATCCTTTTAAATATTGTGTGCTCCAGTCGGTCTGGACTACCTAACCATTCCTGAAAATCATTGCGGCCAAAACTGAATATCACCATTATAGAACGAATTTCTGGGATACAAGATTTGGTTTAGTGCCGCATTGTCAGCTGCTAGATTATTCCAGTAGTCACTATACTTATTGCTGGTTTGCAGTACTAAATAGATGGTTGTTTTCAGTTGATGTTGGAGGGGGAACACATTTTTTTTCAGGCTTTCTTATTGTCTATAAAATGTGTTTTTCCTTCATACTCTATATTCTTTATCTCTGGATGAAAAGTGATTTTTAATGGGTGTTAAACTTTTCCTGATGCATAAAATTTTGAGCTGACAAAGTTGACATTCTGTTTTTAATTCATTATCTAATACTATTATATAAAAACTTCAAAAAGATTAGAATTATTGTCCAACTTTGCATGCATTAATTAATTATAAACACTTGCTAGTTTTGAAAGGGCATAATATTCTTCCTAAAGTTATCTAATGCACTATATTAACCTATTTCTGTGTTCATTTTGCCTTTGTAAATTTTAAGTTATTTTTGTTCATAAAATTAACAGCTTTTACAGACATTAATTATTGCAGCATTTATTCTTTTTCTTTTTTTTGCGGTACGCGGGCCTTTCTCTGTTGTGGCCTCTCCCGGTGCGGAGCACAGGCTCCGGACGCGCAGGCTTAGCGGCCATGGCTCACGGGCCCAGCCGCTCCGCGGCATGTGGGATCTTCCCGGACCGGGGCACGAACCCGTGTCCCCTGCATCGGCAGGCGGACTCTCAACCACTGCGCCACCAGGGAAGCCCTAGAGTGCTGATCTGTATTTGAAACTGAGTATTCATATATTAATCCAAATGGACCCACCTTTATACAATTAATCTTACATTGATTTGATTGATGGTAATTTACACAACCACATGATCTTTGATCGTGCACAGTTTCTGATGTTCAAGTAAGCATTCTGCAATTTTAAGTCTAAAGCTGATTTTGGTTGAATATTGAGGCTAATGCCTAACTTTGGCACATCTCTAAATGCTACTAAACGTTACAGAACCAAGACAATTATACTTTTATTCAGGTCTTCCTTAATCCTACCACATCATACTTATTGCCTACAGATAAAGATTTGCTCCTTTTCTATACTTCTTTCCCTAGACAGATTACTTATAGTTCCATTCTTTCATCTTTGGCCTTCTTTCTGTTTCTTCTCATTTTAATTCAGCAACATTTATGGAGTGCTTAAACTCTGAGTGCTTTGTATGGTATGCTTTTCAACCATGTGAAATCTTTAAAACTGCCTTTAAATCCCAACTCAAATGTCATTGCCTGAGGATTTTTCTCGGCCTCTTGAGTAGGGCCTTCTTACATCTGTATTGCCATATCATTTTCTACTTCCTTAGTTCATAGCACTCATTGCATTGTAACACAAGGAATGGTTTGAGTCTATCTCCTTTGCCAAACTGTGAGCTCCTTGAATCTAAAAAGCACATCTTGTTCATTTTTGTGTCCCTAGAGAACTTTAGACAGTGCCTCAAGTAAGCAGGTACTTAGTATAAGGTAGTTAACATCATATATGCATTTTAATTTATAGGAATTTTACACTGCATGCCTAACAAAAAGAAATGATTGAAATAATCTGCAGTTTTACCTGCCATTCTTCCCAGTAAGTGGATAGCTAGGATTGGACATGAAGTAGAGAGTATGAATCTGTTGTTCCTTCAGTCAGTTTCTGTTCCCACATGCCTCTCAAAGTGAACATCTCACCAGGATTGAGTGTGGTATGGTGGTTTCTAACATAGTGATTTCCTAAGGATTTATCAAGGGCAATTTTGACTAGATTGACTTTCTCCATATGTACGCTAACTTTAGAACCTACCTCATTATAAAAGATAGGAATGCCACTATACAGTTTAACTAAATGAACATTCTGTCCTTACTCTGAGTTCCTGTAGTAGTTTGTTTTTATGACTCAAATGATATTTTTGCTCCTTAGTTCTTAGCTATTTGTTCATGTCTAATCTCACCCGTTGGAAAGCAAGGATCCTCTTTGTATTTGACATGCTGGTTTTCACATGATATTCATTTTTAGAATAAATAGACATTTTAATGTGCTTTCATTGTGCTAAGGTCTAAGGAATAACCCAGAAGCCATATCCTTTAACTCAACCATCCAGTGGTCATCCCTTTACTTGATACCTTTTGCTAAATTTTCCCTCCCAATTATCACGTCTCTTTTTCCACAGCTCTTCCGACGTGTTGCAGCAGCTCTACCTGGAATGGAAAGCACACAGGACAGAAGCAGAGAAGACAGTATCCTTTTTGTTTCATCAGGAAAATTTATTGTTACTACAAGTCTTTAGAGCCCCACTTGGTTGGCTTAGGAATATTATGCCATTGCCTTTTACAGCCAAGAATTGATGGTTTAGGAGCAAAAAGTTTTTCTATAACGAATGAGATCTGGTTATCCAGTTGCATTCTTTGCAGGCTGCTGCTCACTACGATTAATCAGTGAGAAGGTTTGTGTTTGTTTGCTTGCTTGATTTTTAATGAGCAGGAAACTCTTAACGTCCCACCCTCCTGCTTCTTAATTTTGACATCCCTTGGCTCTGGGCTTTTTCCCTACAATATATATCATATTTCCTTCCCCTGCTTTTTCTATCATTTGAACTGTCTACTTGGCATAGGCAGGAGATAACTAAGTTTGGAGCTTTATCGTGGTCTCTTCTTTCAGAAATGGTACAGAATGAAGCACGTGTAATATTAGTTATTTAAAAGAATTTTGAATTTTGATATTTTCCTTGTTTGTCTCATATTTACCTTCTAGTATTTTTCCATATGCAGACAGTTTTATTAAGCCATAGAATTCATAGCACTTTGTATTCAGCTCTTCCCACTTCTGAATGTTTTATGTTTTCTAAGCCTTTATTTTAGCAGCATAATGTGTTCTATAGAGTTGAAGCCCCATTATTTATTAAATTCTCTCCCTGTTGTGGAACTCTCTTATAGGCTATTATCAGATTTTTATTATAGATAATTTTTTAAGGAACATCATCTTTATATGATTTTTTACTCCTGTAGAATAATTTCCTTAGGATAGATTTCCATGAGTAGGAATTAACCTTATTCTGAACCTTGCTGCATATAGGAGATATAAGCAAGTTTATTCCATATGAGCACCTTATATGGTGAGCGGGCTATATAGAAAATAGTGGCTGAGTAGTCTCTGAAGCCAAATAGGAATGGAAGGGGATCTTAGCAGAATTGTCGATGTTCAGCAGAATTGGAATTGTACTTTCCCATTTATAGTTCCTTAGCTTTTGTTTCAGTGATTGACATAAAACTGGAAAAGCCTCAGGAGCAACCAGTCAGCGAAGGAGGCTGTTCCTGCTAATCCCCCATGGCATCTTCAACTTTCCTCCAGAAGCTCACTGCTTTGGCCCCCTTACTCTTTCATTGACTGCAGTGTGAATATTGGCTTGAACCTTTTCCCTTCAGTAATAACGTATTGCAATTCAGCATTGCTGCCTGTCTCTTGGAGATGATCTATTAGCTTCACAAGCACAAAAAAGTCAGTGTCTTCATTATTTATATTTTACAAAAAGCCAAACAATTGCAGCATATTCCAGTGGTAACTTTAAAAATTAGATACATTTTCTTAACATTTTTGTTTCCTTTTTAATGTTATGAGAATGTACTTCAAAATGATGGAAATCTCAACAGTATGTGGCTTGGTTAAGGAGCAGTTGTTCACAGCAGCACTTGCCTACCTACTTGATCTCTCCCTACTTTACTTGCTTGTTCTTTACCCCATTTCCTATTCCAGTCCTTCCTCCATCAAAACAAACAAGAGGGGGCAAAGCAGTAGTCACACCAAGCCCATTGGAATTATCCTTCAGTTTTAGCAATACCACTTGCTCTCAAGATATCCAAAATTATTCTTAAGCACTGATATAAATTAGTTAGACCTTAATTGAGGTCAAAACTCAACTATCATGGTAGGCAGTGCTGGAATAAGGAAAGGGTTCTGGTGTGTCTTCAGAATGAGTCCTAATGAACATACTGAGTACTTACAAGTAAATGAACATAAAATATATTTCTGACCAAAACAAATGATTCTTTCACATGTTAGACTCTGGGAGAGAAAAGTAAAAGTGCTTCAGAACAGGTTTTAAATATTTAATTCTTCTAAGATCTATTTCTTCCAGGATTTTAAATTTGTCAAAATCGAGTTCTTCTGTTTGTTTAAAAAACAAAACTAAACTTTTTTAGGCAATAGATTTCTCTTGGGTTTTCTTTTTCTGTCTTCCTTTTCTTTCTTTCCTTCTTTCTTCCTTCCTTTCTTTCTTCCTTTTTTTTTGAAATGCTGTGCAGGCAAGGCACTGTAGTAATCAAATTCCTTTAAGAAGAACCAGTGGAAGAATTTAAATTTGGCACTTTGATCGAAACTACTGTAACTAGTAGAAACAATGATATCTAAACCTTACCAACTAAAGAATCCTCAAGAGAATAGCAAATACTTTGCCCAGGACAATTGAGGTCAAATTGAAAGTGGAAACAGTTTTCTTATAAGCCCTAGAGGCAGATCTGAAAAAGCATACATAGAAGAGGGAAAGGAGAGAATGAAAATAAAACTTAATATGCAGATTTATGCCTTATTTTTCAGCATTTTTTTATGTTCTCTCAATCCAGTTTTGCTTTTTATTAGATCTGTATAGTTTGCTTAATTCACTAGTGATTTAATTTTATATTTAAGCTACAATTAATCTTTTTTCTTTGGTGATATTTCTTTGCCTTTTTTAAAACTACTTTCAATTTTTAGATATTTTATTTAGAGCTTCATAACAATGGCAATATGTATTTCCCTTAAAACACTGCAAACAAATATACTAGGAGTGCACCATTTTAATCTTTACTAGTTATTGTGAGATTGCTGTGTAAGTTAATAAATACATTTGTAAATACATTGTTTG
The DNA here is from genome assembly GCF_937001465.1 of Orcinus orca. NCBI lineage: Eukaryota > Metazoa > Chordata > Mammalia > Artiodactyla > Delphinidae > Orcinus > Orcinus orca. Next base: position 51,376,261 of record NC_064566.1, on the reverse strand, counting down.
CAGGAAGAAAATTTCTGAGTTACAGCTCAGGAAAAGCCTGCTGAATTTATGTTGTAAGCATTACTTAACACAGTATAAGGATGAAAAGGCAACAAAAATATCTTCATACTTCCTCATCCCCTCATTGCAACAAAACCCTTAACTGGGAGAACCTTATTCCTTCCCCTCTTCCTCCTCCACTTCCCACTTATTGTCCAACCTTATAATATTCAGAGAGCACTTGGATTATGGGTCTGAATAGAGAAATGCTTTCAGATAATCATTAGCCCACATACCCCAGTAACTTGTACTCAAAGACGGGATGGAGTTGTAAAGTGCTTTTATAATACAATATTATTGTTAAAGGCAAGGGTTGACTCTTTTGTTTTATTTTGACATGGCATGTCCTGAAATAAATATCAATTCAATATGGCGATGGGTCATATTCTTTATTTGGAAGAAGTTGTGATTTCTGACATGGGGGTGATTGTGTTCCTACACTGTAGCATTTGATTCTTTTTAATGTATATTTAAGGCAGTAACCAGTTAATGCTGCTTTTAATATTGGTCTTTTTATTTAGCTGGGGTTCTTCAACCAAAGCAGTGAAGTGTGTTCATAGTGCATTCTTTTTTTAATAAACACAGTTTTGCTGCCCAAAAAATGTATAAATAAACACAAAAGAAAACATTTATTGACTTGGTTTCCCATTCCTGCCAAAGTGATGAATTACCATATGCTACTTCCTCCCTAGGACTATAAAGGGAATGTGGAATCCAGAAAAATAGCAAAACAACAACAAAACTGAGAAACCCCTGGGGAGTCACAAGACTCTTTTCAACTGTTGAGGGTGAGGGAAAGTGGCTGCAACTTGAAAGATAGGGCTGGGCTTCCCTGGTGGCGCAGTGGTTGAGAGTCCGCCTGCTGATGCAGGGGACACGGGTTCGTGCCCCGGTCCGGGAAGATCCCACATGCTGCGGAGTGTCTGGGCCCGTGAGCCATGTCCGCTGAGCCTGCACGTACGGAGCCTGTGCTCCGCAATGGGAGAGGTCACAACAGTGAGAGGCCCGCGTACCGCAAAAAAAAAAAAAAGAAAAAAAGAAAGATAGGGCCACTGGTGGAGGCAATAATAGGATGTGTTAAGAAAAGCAGTTTAAGTTCTGCTTATGCATCCTCACTCCTAACTCCACCTTTGCCTTTGGACAGGGGTGGCAAACTGCCCTCGCACCAAATCCAGCCTGCTACCTGTTCTTAAGTTATGTTAGACCTCAGCCATACTTTCTCACTGCAAAGATGGAGTTGAGTAGTGGAAACAGGCCTTAGGGTAAACCACAGCTCTCCCCTGTACTATAGAAATGGAGGCCACAGCCCAGACTACAGGCTCAGGTATCCACAGCGGTAATGTCAGGGCAGTATAAAATCCCTGAGAGGGAATTTCCTGGTGGCTTAGTGATTAGGATTCCATGCTTTCACTGCCGTTGCCCCAAATTCAATCCCTGGTTGGGGAACTGAGATCCTGCAAGCCGCGCAGCGCAGAAAAAATATAAAAAATCCCTGAGAAGTGAGGAGCTGATGAAACTAGGTGGGGAATAACCTGCCTGCCTTAGGCCTTTCACTCACTCTTTACCCTTTCAAAGCATCAGTTAGTGGACTGTGATCTAGGGAGACTGCCTCCTGCAAGAGCTGCTTCTTCCTAAACTGGGTTTAAAGGTAAGGCCTTGAAATAAAGTTTGGTGAGATGATACTGAATGGGAACAATACATGTGGTCTTGTGGTACCTAGAACTTTGTCCCAAGGTTTGTCCTTTCCCCATCTTAAAACTTGACATTCTGGTCTTTGATCCTTGCCCAGTATACCATCCCAGAGTTATAACCCATACCCCAGGAGAATTTGGACTCATAAGTCAGAGCAGTTGGATACCTGAAAACTTCCTCAAAAGAAAAAGTGAATACCATTTGAAGCAGAACTACTTGAAAAGACAACCAATAATTTAAAGATGGCATGATAAATATTGAAGAGGTAAAATACTACCAGTATGGAACAAGAATCATAAAATGAATATATTAAGTGAAAAATATAATAGTTGAAATAAAAAACACAGGTAAGTAGTAGACTGGATTCTATTCATTGAATTAGTGAGAACATTCAATTGAACTCTTTCATTAGAAAGCAAAGAAACAGAAAAATAAAGATTAGGAGAATAGTATATATAGCAACATTCAGAAATTCCAGGGAGATGAAAATCAGGAAAATTAAAGTACTGAAAACAAAGAATTTTGAAGATAGTATTTGTGACAGGCATCTGTGTATCTTCTGAATGCAGTTTCTGAAATGGTATCTGCCTCCTGGTACTCATACATTTGCATTATCCTTTCCCCTTGAATATAGGCTGCACCTGGTGACTCTCATCTAAGAAATAGGACACAGCAAAAATTACATCACTTTGAAGGTTAGATTATGAAAGACTGTGGCTTTTGTCTTGTTCACACAATCTGACTCATTTGCTTTTATGCAGCAATCTGCCACGTTTGAGCTGCCTGTAGAGAGGCCCAGCAGCAAGGAGCTGAGGGCAGCCTACAGCCAATGAGGAACTGAGTTTCTTCTTAATAAGACAGCCTGGAAAGAACTGAACAAAAAACAAGCCACAGACAAAATATTTGTAGATTGCATGCTTGATAAAGGACAGGTATTCAGAATATATGAAGAACTCTCATAACTTGATAGAAAAGACATAGAAATTGCTTGATATCATTAGTCATTATAGAAATGCAAATTAAAACCACAATGAAATACTACTACATACATATCAGAAAGGCTAAAATTTGAAAGATTGGCCGTACGAAGTGTAGGTAAAGATGAGGAGCAACTAGGAATTCTCATACACAGCTACATGAGATTTTGGAAAAACAGTTTGGAAGTTTCTTTAAAAGTTAAATATACATTTATATATAGTAGCCATTCCACACCTAAGTATTTACCCACAAGAAATGAAAGCATGTGTCTATACAAAGACTTGCACACAAATGTTCATAGCAGTTTTACTTGTATTAGCCAAGAACTTGAAATAACCCAAATGTCCATCAGAAGGTGACTATGTAAACAAATCATGGTGCATGCTTACTGTGGAATAGTATGCCATAAATCAGAATGAACTGTTGATACCAACAACATACCTGAATATCAGAAAATTATCCTTTGTGAAAAAAGTTGGACAAAAAAAGTAAAGTATATATTTTATGTTTTCATTTATATAAAATTCTAAGAAATGCAAACTAAACAATAACCCTCCTTTTCTCCCTTTCTCCAGTCCCTGGTAACCTCTATTCTGCTATCCGTCTCTATGAATTTGCCTATTCTAGGTACCACATATAACTGGAGTCATACAATATTTGTCCTTTTGTGTCTGACTTCCTTCACTCAGCATGATGTTTTCAGTGTTCATCCATGTTGTAACAGGTATCAGATTTGATTCCTTTTTGTGGCTGAATGATATTCCATTGTATGTATATACAATATTTTGTTTATTCATTCATCTGTTGATGGACACTTGTGTTGTTTCTATCTTTTGGCTATTTTAAATAATGCTGTTATGAACATTAGTGTACCAGCATCTGAGTCCCTGTTTTCACTTATTAGTGTATAACCTAGGAGTAGAATTGCTGGATCAAGTGATAACTTTTTGAAGAAATGCTAAACTGCTTTCCACAGCATCTGCACCATTTTACATTATCACCAGCAATGCATGAGGGTTCTAACTTCTCAACATCCTCATCAATACTTTTTATGTTCTGATTTTTTTAATAGTAGCCATCCTAATGGGCGTGTAGTGGTATCTATCTCATTGTGGTTTTGATTTACATTTCCCTAATGACTAATGATGTTGAACATCTTGTTTACTTGGCATTTGTATATATTCTTTGGAGGATGTCTATTTTGCTAAGTTCCTTGCAGGCTGTTTTACTGAGAAACTTTGGAGATATGTCTGTTCAGTCCTTTAACCATTTTTAAATTGGATTGTTTATTTTTTGTTGTTATAGGAGTTCTTCATATAGTCTAGTTATTAATTCTTTGATAGATACATGGATTTACAAATATTTCCTCCATTCTGTGGGTTTTCTTTTCACTCTAAGAGTGTCCTTTGATGCACAAAAGTTTTAAATTTTAATCAAGTCCAATTATCTTTTTCCTTTTTTTGCTTATGCTTTTGGTGTCATATTGGAGAAATCATTGCCAAATCCGATGTCGTGAACATTTTTTGCCATGTTATTCTAACAGTTTTATAGTTTTAGCTCTTAAGCTTAGGTCTTTGATCCATTTTGAGTTACTTTTGTAAATGGCATAAGGTAGGGGTCCAACTTCTTTTGCATATGGATATTGTTTTCCTAGCAACATTTGTTGAAGACTGTCCTTTCCTCATTGAATGGTCTTAACACTCTTGTTGAAAATCAACTGATCATATACGTGAGGATTTATTTCTGGATTATCTGTTCTGTTCCATCTGTCTATGTGTCTGTCCTTATGCCATCACTACACTGTTTTCATTACTGTAGCTTTGTGGTAAGTTTTGAAGTCGGAAGTGTGAGTCTTGCTGCTTTGTTCTGACCACTTTGGGTAGTTTGTCATCTTAATATTAAGTCTTCCAATCCATAAACGCAGGATGTCTTTCTGTATTAGTCTATTCGGGCTGCTATAACAAAATAACACAGACTGGGCAACTTATAAAGAACAGAAAATTTATTGCACAGTTCTGAAGACTTGGAAGTCCAAGATCAAGGCACCAGCACAGTCACCTGGTGAGGGCCCTCTTCCCAGTTTGTTGCGAGCACCTTCTTGCTGTGTCCTCAGAGGGTGGAAGGGCTGAGGGATCTCTCTGGAGCCCCTTTTATAAAGGCACTAATCCCTTTCATGAAGGCTTCACCCTCATGATTTAAGCACCTCCCAAAGCCTACCTACTAACACCATCATCTTTTGGAGGATTCAGTATGTAAATTTTGGGGGGACACAAACATTCAGACCATGCATTCTGCCCCTGCCCACTCAAAATTCATGTCTTTCTCACATGAAAAATACATTCATTCCATCCCAGTAACCCCAAAAGTCTTAAACCTGTTCCAGTGTCAACTCAAAAGTCTAAGTCGAAATTCTCATCTAAATTAGATATGGGTGTTGACCTAAAACAAATAGACTCCAGGTTATTTCTCCAGCAAATAGGGGTTTATTCAGAATCAGTGGAGAACTGCAGTTTGGGGTCTGCAACCATGGCAAGTCCCTGCAAGGCAAGGAAAGGAGAATGCTTTTATAGAGGGGAAAAGGAAGTTGGGAGGACTATGAACAAAGCCCATGACTTTTCATTGGCTGAGTCCTTGCCAGGAAGGAAGACTAGTCTGTCTGCTTGTTGGGCTCTGCTGTCATTGCATGGTTTGAGAGCTCCCTCTTCTGGTCTCCTGACTATTTAATTGAAGCTTCCGTTTATTAATTTTTTTAAAGTCTTTATTGAATTTGTTACAACATTGCTTCTGTTTTATGTGGGGGGTTTTTGGCCACGAGGTATGTGGGATCTTAGCTCCCTGACCAGGGATGGAACCTGCACCCCCCGCATAAGAAGGCGAAGTCTTAACCACTGGACCACCAGGGAAGTCCCTATTAATTTTTTACATGGGTGAGATTCAGGGTAGATTCAGCTTATGGCAATTGGTTTCCAGCTATGAATCCATGAAGTCAAACAAGTTATGTGCTTCCAAAATACAATGGTGGGACAGTCGTAGCATAGATGTTCCTATTCCAAAAAGGAGAAATAGAGAAGAAAAAAGGGATAAGAGGTCCCACGCAAGTCCAAAACCTTAAGGCACGCTGGGGCAGGGACCTGCACTTTGGACTAACGGGTGGCCCCACCCCAGCTCTCATGGGTTGGAGTCCCGTGCCTGTGGCTCGAGAGGTGGAATCTTATGCCAGTGGCTCTGCCAGTTTGGGGGTTTGAGGGTACTCCCATCCCCACAACTCTGCTGGGCATTGCTCTAACAGGAGCTCTCTACTGTACCCAAAAGCGGCCCTCTGTGTTGCACATCAGAGGCTCCAAAACAGTCCATCCTTTGGAATCTGGGTGGAGGTAGCCACATCTGGTGCTGAGGACACTGACAAGATTTACTACCTGTGCCCTCTGGAAGGACCATCGCCATGGCCTGCACTACACCTGGGGTAGCTGAGGTGCCAGGTACCAGAATTTGGGGAGGGGGGAGCAGAGCCTGGGATGTGAGAGAGTGCCAGGCAGCAGAAGCTTCTCCTTTGAAATTGTTCTGCCCCACATGCCCTTTCAGTTTGGGACTGTGATGGGAGTGCCTTCGGGGTCATTCTTCTATTGTCTTGGATAATAGGTCCTGTCTTCTTTTAGATGACCAAGCAATCTCCCCATTGTCTTGAATAGCTCCCAGCTTCTGTTGGAGTGGTAGATCCATACCAATCTTCTTATCAGATCCTGCCACACACTTTGCATTCTCTCTCAAATGAGTTTTCTTATTTCTTTCAATATGGATAGGCTGAGAATTTTTCGAGTTTTAAATTTCTGCTTTCCCTTTCATTAAGAATTCTACCTTTAAATGATTTCTTTCTTCTCACATGTTAAAAAAGAAACAACAGACCCAAAATGGAGTCACTTGTGCTAAACTCCATGTCAACAAACCAAGACTTAATACCTAACCTAATTGCAGTTTCAGCCTCTCCCTGGAATGTGACCTTTAACCACTTGACTTTGAATTACCTGGTCAGCACTAGTGAGATAACCCACCCAATAGATCCCATCTGACCCCATAGGAAGGTCACCTTGCCTAAAACATTGTTCTTTGCTAGAAACTTCCTTTTCCCATTCCCTGCTGCCTGTAAAAGCCTTCAATTTTATACAGCTCCTCAGAGTTCCTTTCTATCTGCTAGATGGGATGCTACCCAATTCATGAATCATTGAATAAAACCAATTAGATCTTCAAATTTACTCAGCTGAATTTTGTTTTTTAACAGATGTGGTGGCAGCAATTGGACTGAGGAAGGGCGCTTCTGATGGCTTTAGGGACATAAAGAAACACAGGCATACCCACGAACCCTTTTGAGGTCTCCTTCTCGCCATTTCTGAAGATTGTGGGTAAGTTCCCCTCAGTTCTGAGCTCTGCTCTCTTTCCATCGAGCTCCCAATCTAATTGGCTTTCCACTGTTCCCCATTTTGAGTGGAAAACCCCAGGATTTGGTTGTATTCCCAGATTCCACATCAGGGACTATTGATGGTTTCTGGCCAGAGTCACACTGGGTCTGACTTAAAAACCAGACTGGATCCAGGCTTAAACTGGACTGGGTCCATTGTGTTTTGTGCAGGTAAAGGCTATTGCTAATGGAAATCTTGGAAGCAGCCACAAAATTGGTGGGCATGCGTTGAGCATGTAAAAGCTAATAGAGCACTTGCCACTGACCCAAAGACTCCTTTGTTAGGATAAACTGGTTATGGAACAGGTTAGATTGACACTAGGCCACCTGCCAACCTCAAGAAAATTTCCATGCAACAAGGTACACTGTAAAACATCACACAATTCCCAATTCAGCTGCACATCCCTTTCAAGTATTAGTTTAGGGGACTTCCCGGGTGGTGCAGTGGTTAAGACTCCATGCTCCCAATGCAGGGGCCCGGGTTCAATCCCTGGTCAGGGAACTAGATCCCACATGCATGCCACAACTAAGAGTTCACATACCACAACTAAGGAGCATATGAGCCACAACTAAGACCCGGCACAACCAAATTAAAGAAAAAAAAAGTATTAGTTTGGGTCCAAGAGACCCAGAATCTTAGCTAATTAATTATTTAATAAAAATGGGATCTTTAAATTCCAAAGTGTTGAGCACACCACCTTCCAGCACAACTGCTTAGTTTATGTCTAAGAACTATGGTCCCGCAAGCCATAGATATCTACAAAAAAAGCAAAAATCTTATTGAAAACAACCTAGAATTACAAAGTCCATTATTACAAATGTTCCAATTCAATAAGATCATTTAAGGGACTTCCCTGGAGGTCCAGTGGCTAGAACTCCACACTGCTTCCACTGCAGAGGGCACAGGTTTGATCCCTGGTTGGGGAACTAAGATCCTGCATGATGCACGGCGCAGCCTTAAAAAAAAAAAACAAGCAAGACTGTAAACAAAATCTGCCAAGCTAGTAGCCTTGCTGAAGGCCCCATATCTACCCTCGAAGGAGGGCCCCCAAATGGGCCCCTCCCTGAGGTGACAAGACTCTGAGGGATTTTTCTGATAAACTTCTACATTAATCTCTTAAACAGCGAAAAATTTAAAATTAAATTAATGAAGAATCTTGCCAAATTCTGATAGATACCAGAGCCTACAGAGTGGTTCCTGGGAAAACTGGCAGAAGCCAGCAAAGAGTGAGAATTCTTACCAGATCAGCTCTCCCAAATCTCTGTCTGTGGTACCTGGTTGAGAGAGGAGAATTAAATTTTACACTGTCCCTTGCTTTCCAAATCCAGACCCATTTGTTATTGATTCTTTCTCTTCCAGGGATAGGTTTGTTTTTGTTTTTGTTTTTTTTGGCCGTGCCACACAGCTTGCAAGATCTTAGTTCCCCAACCAGGGATTGAACCCGGGTCCATGGCAGTGAAAGCACTGTGTCCTAACCACTGAACTGCCAGGGAAGTCCCTCCCAGGGATAGTTATTGCCTTCTTGCTTATCTTGTCTTGAGTCTTAAGAACTTGGCCTGGCTTTCTGCCTGCCTCGGACATACAGGTTGTCAGTTCCTTCTTTTGGCTACTTTTTGGGAGTGACTCTGGATCTTGGGAAGGTAGTATCCTTTGTACCCTTTTTGATTCCGCTTACATCCAAGGAGGGTTGTTCAATACTACCAGAAATATTTACTGTTTGTCCCAGCTAGAAACTAACAAGATATTTAAGAGAGTTTTTTAGGCCTTCTCCCTTAAGCTAAAATAAAACTATGTAAACAGTGGGAAAGAAAAGCCTTAAATTTTAAAGCCTTGTGGAAGGATTTACTAAAACATTCCAAAGACACAGAGCTCTAATCCAGAACATAGAAATCTTTTGATTTACATCTAAGCTGGAAATCTTCCTGATATATAAAAAAGCAAACAGAATTCCCTGGCAGTCCAGTGGTTAGGACTGGGCACTTTCACTGTCGAGGGCCCAAGTTTGATCCCTGGTCAGGGAACTAAGATCCCACAAGCCGTGCAGCATGGCCAACAAAAAAATAATAAAAATAAAAAAGCAAATTGAAGCTGATGTGGTTGTGTGGGTGGACCAACTTATGATGTCATTTAAGTTGCAATGCGATTCCTTAATAAACTAAAAGCAACTGTCCTTATCTTACAGATCTTTACAAAAACAAAAATTTGGCTCCAGAAACAATTCACTGTTTCCTTTTTAACAATTAACCTAATCTCAAAAGACTTGTAACTATGGTAAAAATTCTGGCCTTAGGGAACAAAAGTCCTTCCTGGAGGAGCTTGCATTTTTTTCCCCCATGTCTTTTATATGTAAATGTTCTACCTGGTCCTCTCGGGGGTTTTGGGGGGGTTTTTTTTTGGGTTTTTTTTTGTTTTTTTTGTGTGTGTGTGTGTGTGGTACGCGGGCCTCTCACTGTTGTGGCCTCTCCCGTTGCGGAGCACAGGCTCCGGACGCACAGGCTAAGCGGCCATGGCTCACGGGCCCAGCCGCTCCGCGGCATGTGGGATCTTCCCGGACCAGGGCACGAACCCGTGTCCCCCGCATCGGCAGGCGGACTCTCAACCACTGCGCCACCAGGGAAGCCCGGAACTGTTGTTTTTTATCTAGACCTTCTCCTTGAAATGCAAGCTTCAGGGAATTATTTCTTAACAGAAGGGGGGAAAAAAGGGGGAGGGGGGAGAGGTCTTCTCCAGAAATATTAGTAGAAAAAGCTTTAGCCATCTGAGCAGGTAAACTTAACTAACTCTATAAGCTAGTGAGTTTTGCATTACCATAACCTGTCTCATGGCTAAAAGTTTTAAATGAAAGCTATAAGGTCTCTGTTTGTGTCTATCTGTATTTTTATGTCCCCCCCCATATCTATATCTGTGTGTGTGTGTGTGTGTATGTGTGTGTGTGTGTGTGTGTGTGTGTTTGATGTATTTTCTACCTCTGGGTGGTATTGTCAAAATTAGTTCATAAAACTCTTATTTGATTGGCTTAAAGAAAATTAAGCACTTATGAATTAAGTATTCCTAAAAATCTCAGAAATATAATAGAGATTTAAATGTTTTTTCAGGTTCATATGATCTAAGATTAATCTTTAGTAAATGAAAGCTAGTTTAAGTTTGTTGGTTTAATTAAAACAGGCATGTCTTTAGAGTTATCAGCATTAAATATAATGTTCTTATTCTACCTAGATGTACTGAAAGTTAAGTGAGCTCATGTTATCTCTGTTATAAAATTTGTCAACAACAACAAAATAGCTTGGGATGATGGCTGATTTTGTCTAATGTCTTGTGAAGTTTTTATGGGTAATCTAAACATAGTTGTTAAGCAATAAGAATCTGTTCTCCTTGTAATAGGGCACAGTTGGAAACATTAGCTATATTACCAAGGCTTTGACTGGAATGTCACATTTGACAGAGATGTGCATAGAGTCAAATATGACCAGACAGCTTTAAGAAACTGTTGACTTGGGAATTCCCTCATGGTCCACTGCAGGGGGCATGGGTTCAATCCCTGGTTGAGGTACTACGATCCCACAAGCTGTGTGGCATGGTGAAAAAAGAGAAAAAAAGGAAACTGTTGACTTTATAAAGCCAATAAAGCCCCTTGGGAAAATTGGCCTGGTATTCTGCTTACAGGGTTCCCAGCAGCCTTAAGAGGTGAATAAGGAAGGTCATTGCTTGGCAGGCCCAGGAACCTCAAGATCTTTGTGGGGACGTTGAGAAGAGAAGAATTCACCCAAACTGATGGTGAGTTCTTGGCTTGGCTTACTGGCCTCAGAGGCTGTAAGAGTGCAATCTGAGATTCCTTATGAAAAGTTTCAGCAAAGCAGGCTTAAAAAGAGCTTATATGGTCAATTAATATTCTTGTTGCATTTATGTAAATAATCAAGATAAGTTTATTGCAAACAAATTAGTTTTACTATGATTATGTTTGGTAAAAAATGGGGATAATTGTAGAGAGAAAAATTATATTTGCATCTTTGTAGATACTCGATTCTAGTCCTGTTAATTGTCTTTAAGGTTTTAGTTTCCTCAAATATCTGGCTATGATTCTCCAAACTACTGTTTCTAATTTTTCCCCACCCTTCTGATTAGGAATCACTAAGAACAGACTGCCCTTAAATTTCCTTGGAAGGGACTATATTAGGTCTTCCTCACTATCCAGATAGCAGTTAAACTTCAGGGACTTGAACCTTGGGTACATATCTCACAGCTAAAGAAGGCACCACCTGACATCTGGTCCTGTGCAGATGCTGGAGACCTCCAAGTCAAGTTGACAGGGAAAAGAAGTAGCTAACATCGATGTAGACTGCTTCCACCTCAGAACGACTTCCTACTTTAACATGAAACCCTTTCTTCTTTTCTCTTTCCTTTACTCTGGCATTGGCCTGGAAAGATAACACCATAACCCGTATCTCCCAGGCCATTGCTAAGGGGAGTAACCTTTCCAACTGCTGAATTTATCATCAAAAAATCCAATCTGTCCACTAACAGTGCCACCTTAGCAGAAACGGTTTGTGCCCTGACAGGTTTTATCCTTATCTGTGATAGTTATCATTCTCCTTAGGCCTATGAATGCCTAGATGGCTGGAGCATAACCAGAAAGTGCCTCTTACATTATCTAACTATGCCCTTAACTGTTCACAAGCTGAGATGCCACATTGGTCAGCCCCCTGAATTTATTGTTTGTTTGGTTTTTTTTGCGGTACGTGGGCCTCTCACCACTGTGGCCTCTCCCGCCGCAGAGCACAGGCTCCGGACGCGCAGGCTCAGCGGCCATGGCTCACGGGCCCAGCCGCTCTGCGGCATGTGGGATCTTCCCGGACCAGGGCACGAACCCGTGTCCCCTGCATCGGCAGGCGGACTCTCAACCACTGTGCCACCAGGGAAGCCCTGGTTTTTTTTTTTTAATATAAATTTATTTATTTATTTATTTTTGGCTGTGTTGGGTCTTCATTGCTGCACGCAGGCTTTCTCTAGTTGCAGCGAGCGGGGGCTACTCTTTGTTGCGGTGTGCAGGCTTCTCATTGCGGTGGCTTCTCTTGTTGTGGAACACAGGCTCGAGGCACGCAGGCTTCAGTAGTTGTGGCACGTGGGCTCAGTAGTTATGGCTCACGGGCTCTAGAGTATAGGCTCAGTAGTTGTGGCAAATGGGCTTAGTTGCTCTGTGGCATGTGGGATCTTCCCGGACCAGGGCTTGAACCTGTGTCCCCTGCCTTGCCAGGCAGATTATTAACCACTACACCACCAGGGAAGTCCCAGCTCCCCTGAATTTATATCTTCAAGTTAGAAAGGACCTACCAGGAGGCATTCATGATTCAGGATTGATGTCAAAATATTGGCTCCCTGTATACCAATGCCAAAATGAGATACGGAGACAGAGTTTTGGAGGAAAAAGAAAGGGTGGCTTTATTCTTTGCCAGGCAAAAAGGGAACACAGCAGGCTAGCGCCTCAAGAAATGTGCCCCCCCCCCACCCAGGGAATAGGGAGAGGTCTTATAGTCAGGTCTTATGGTCAGGGGTATGGGGTAAGGATCAAGGCAGTAACAGTCTTGCATTCTTCTTCTGCAAAGTTTCAAAAGGGTGGGGTTGCTGATAAGATTAGGGTATGTGCAGGGTCTCAGGTGGTCAAGGTCTCCTAATCTTGATGAGCTTCTCTGGTCCCTTTATTCTTGCCTCAGGTGGTTTCCTGACTGCTCCTCCCGTGATTAGCAACTGTTCCAAATCTGCCCTTTGGAACTCAGGGAAGGTCATGGAAGCCAGAGTCTTGCCTACAAGAAATGGGAGACAAAAAGGCCTCCATGCCCAGGAGCCCCACAGGGCCCCCGCTCGGTTTCAGGATTTGCTTCCTTTGGCAGAGCCCTAATTCCTAATTAAGAGTAAATGCAAATAAGGCTATGATAAGGAACCTCTCCTTAACAATGAACATACTGCAGAATCTGCTGCTAAAACAATAGCTGTCCAACAAAAATCAAACTCTGGCTGAAGTTGTCCTTGATAATAGGATAGACTGATTATTTTTTAGCTGAACAAGGAGGTGTTTGTGCTATGGTTAGCACTACTTGCTGCACCTGGATTAACAATTCTGGGTAAGTTAAAACTCAGCTACGTAAGATTACCGAACAAGCCTCTTGGCTTCAGAAAGTGATTTCTTCAAGTGATCTTTCTTTGACTTTTAAATTTTGATTTGTTTGGGTCTTGGGGACCATGGCTCCAAAGTGTACTCCAAACATTGGGAATTATCCTGAACATATTAATTACAGTAGTCCTCCTGGTGTGCTGTATTCTCTCAAAAACTTTAAATGCATGTTTGCAGCCACCTACAACCAAGCAAATGATCTCCCTAAGACTGGAATGCCAGAAAAAGTATGAAGAAAATGACTGGCTAAAAATGGAGCCTGGTGACTTCCCTAGTGGTCTAGTGATTAAGACTCTGTTTCCACTGCAGGGGGCACGGGTTCGATCCCTGGTTGGGGAACTAAGATCCTGAATGCTGTGCAGTGTGGCCAAAAAAAAAAAAAAAAAAGACCTGTGAATATACACAAAGGCTCAATAAAAGCTACAAGACTACAGAATGGTAGCTAGGAATGATGCTAATACCTTAAATTTTGATCGTATCTCTAAGGCTAAAAGTCTGATCAAAAGGGATGGATTGTTAAAAAAGAAACAACAGACCCAAAATGGCGTCACTTGTGCTAAGCCGTGTGTCAGCAAACCAAGACTTAGTACCTAACCTAATTGGAGTTTCAGCCTCTCCCTGGAATATGACCTTTAACCAGTCAATCTGGAATTACCTGGCCAGCACTAGTAAGGTAATCCACCCAATAGACCCTATCTGTCCCCCCTAGGAAGTCACCTTGCCTGAAACAATCCATTTTTTGCTAGAAACTTCTTTTCCTGCCCTCTTCTGTATGTAAAAAAGCCTTCTATTTTGTATAGCTCAGAGGTTCTTTCTATCTGCTAGGTGAGATGCTGCCCAATTTATGAGTTGTTGAATAAAGCCAATTCATTTTTTGTTTTTTTGTGTGGTTTTTTTTTGGCCATGCCATGTGGCTTGCCAGATCTTAGTTCCCTGACCAGGGATTAAACCTGGGCCCTAGCAGTGAAAGTGCCGAGTCCTAACCACTGGACCACCAAGGAATTCCCAAGCCAATTAGATTTTCAAATTTACTCAGTTGAATTTTGTTTCTTAATACACATTTTACCATAAGCATTCAAGAGAAGCCAGGCTGTTCCTTCAACATTTTGCTTTAGAAATTTCTTCAGCCAGACAACAATTTCATCACTTACAAGTTCTACCTTTTACAAAAAACTAGGACACGAACACAGTTCATCCAAGCTCTTTGCCACTTCATAATAAGGATTGCCTTTTCTCCTGTTTCCAGTAACACATTCCTTATTTCCAAGTGAGACCTCATTAGAATGGTCTTTCCCATCCATATTTCTACCAATATTCTGGTCACAACCACTTAAGTATTCTCTAAAAAGATTGAGGCCCTCTTTACAGCTCTCCTCTTCTCCTTCTGAGCCCTCATGAGAATTGCCCTTAACAGTCATTCATGACAATATAGGCTTTTTCTAGCATGTACCTCCAAATTCTTCCAACCTCTGCCCATACCCAATTCCAAAGCTGCTTCCATATTTCTAGGTATTTGTTATGACAGCAATCCCACATCTCGGTATTAATTTCTTAGTCTGTTTAGGCTGCTATAAAAAGATATCACAGACTGGGTAGCTTATAAACAGCAGAAATTTATTGATCACAGTTCTGGAGACTGGAAGTCTGACAAGATCAGGGTGCCAGCATAGTTTGTTGGATGAGGGCCCTCTTTTGGGTCACAGACTTCTTGTAGTATCTTCACATGGCAGAAGGGGCTAGAGATCTCTCTGGAGCGTCTTTTATCAAGGCACTAATACCATTCATAAGGGTTCTGCCCTCATGATTTAAGTACCTCCCAAAGCCCCATCTATTAATACCATCACCTTTAGGGGATTAGGATTTCTTTATTTTTTTAACTATTAAACAATTTTTATAGTTTACTTTTTTAATTGAAGTATAGTTGTTATGTTAGTTTCTCATGGGATTTTATTTTTTAGTTTATTTTTTAAATGATTATTTCTTTTATATATTTATTTATTTATTTCGTTGCACTGGGTCTTAGTTGAAGTAGGCGGGCTCCTTAGTTGCGGCATGTGGGCTCCTTAGTTGTGGCATGCAAACTCTTAGTTGTGGCATGCATGTGGGATCTAGTTCCCTGACCAGGGATTGAACCTGGGCCCCCTGCATTGGGAGCACGGAGTCTTAACCACTGCGCTACCAGGGAAGTCGCTCGTGGGATTTTACTGTATGAAATTTGGGGAATACAAACATTCAGACCATAGAACTTTGCATTTATTTATATCTTAATTCTTTTCAGCAATGATTGATTGGTTGATTGATTGGCCATGCCACATAGCATGTGGGATCTTAGTTCCCTAACTAGGGATTGAACCCACACCCCCTGCACTGGAAGCACAGAGTCTTAACCACTGGATCACCAGGGAAGTCCCCTCAGCAATGGTTTAGGTCTCAGCATACAAGTGTTTCACCTCCTTGGTTAGGTTTATTCCTAAATATTTTATTCTTCTGTATATTATTGTAAGTGGAATTTTTCCCCTTAATTTCCTTTTCATATTGTTTAGTGCTAGTGTATAAAATGCAACTGATTTTTGTGTTGACTTTTGTATCCTGAAACTTTGCTAAATTTGTTTATTAACATTTTTGTGTGTGTATGGAATATATAGGGTTTTCTACATTTAAGATCATGTCATCTGTGAATAGAGATGATTTTACTTCTTCCTTTCCAATTTGGATGGCTTTTATTTCTTTTTCTTGTCTAATTGCTCTGGCTAAAACTTCCAGTAGAAGTGACAAAACTGGGCATGCTGTCTCATTTCTGATCTTAGGGGAAAGCTTTTTAGTTCTTTCACTATTGAGTATAATATTTGCTCTTGGTCATCCAATTTGTTGGCATACAACTGTTCATAGTATTCTCTTATAATCCTTTTTATTTCTGTATAATTGGTAGTAATGTCTTCACTTTTATTTCCAATTTTAGTCATTTTAGTCTTCTTTTTTTTTTAGTCTTTTTTTTTTCCCTTAGCTGAAGTTTGTCGATTTTATTGATCTTTTCAAAGAACTGACTTTTGGTTTCATTGAATTTCTCTATTTTCTTTTCTTTTCTCTATTTCACTTATCTCTGCTTTAATCTTTGTTATTTCCTTCCTTCTACCAGCTTTGTGTTTAGTTTGTTCTTCTAATTCCTTAAGGTGTCCAGGTAGGTTACTGAGATCTTTCTTCTTTTTTAATGTATGCATTTATAGGTATAAATCTCTCTCACAGAACTGCTGTCATTTCCTGATATACTGACTCTTTATCTTTATAAAATGCCCCTCTTTATTTTTTTTAATAAATTTATTTTATTTATTTATTTTTGGCTGCATTGGATCTTTGTTGCTGTGTGCGGGCTTTCTCAAGTTGCGAGTGGGGCCTACTCTTTGTTGTGGTGTGCAAGCTTCTCATTGCAGTGGCTTCCCTTGTTGCAGCGCACAGGCTCTAGGTGCGCAGGCTTCAGCAGTTGTGGCTCAGGCTCTAGAGCACAGGCTCAGTAGTTGTGATGCATGGGCTTAGTTGCTCTGTAGCATGTGGGATCTTCCCAGACCAGGGCTCGAACCCATGTCCCCTGCATTGGCAGGCAGATTCTTAACCACTGCGCCACCAGGGAAGCCCATCCATTGTATATATGTGCCATATCTTCTTTATCCATTCTTGTATCAATGGACATTTAGGTTGCTTCCATGTCTTGGCTATTGTAAACAGCACTGCAATGAACATTGGGGTCCATGTATTCTTTGGGACCATGTTTTTCTCTGGGTATATGCCCAAGAGTGGGATTGCAGGATCATGTGGTAGCTCTAGTTTTAGTTTCTTAAGGAACGTCCATACTGTTTTCCATAGTGGCTGCACCAATTTACATTCCCACCAACAGTGTAGGAGGGTTCCCTTCTTTCCACACCCTCTCCAGCATTTATTGTTTGTGGATCTTTTTTATTTTTTTAAGCCTCACAGCATGTGGGATCCTAGTTCAAACCCATGCCACCTGCATTAGAAGCACGGAGTCTTAACCACTGGACCAACAGGGAAGTACCTGTTTGTGGATTTTTTGATGATAGCCATTCTGACTGGTGTGAGGTAATATCTCATTGTAGTTTTTTTTTGGCTCCATCGGGTCTTTGTTACTCTAGTTGCAGTGAATGGGGGCTACTCTTTGTTGCAGCACAGGCTTCTCATTGCTGTGGCTTCTCTTGTTGTGGAGCATGGGCTCTGGGCACGTGGGCTTCAGTAGTTGTAGCACGCAGGCCCAGTAGTTGTGGCTCGCGAGCTCTAGAGCACAGGCTCAGTAGTTGTGGCACATGGGCTTAGTTGCTCTGCGGCATGTGGGGTCTTCCTGGACCAGGGCTCGAACCTGTGTCCCCTGCATTGGCAGGCAGGCGGATTCTTAACCACTGTGCCAGGGAAGTCCCTGATGCTTACTCTATGTGGCATATCTTTTTCTTTCTTTTCTTTCGTTCCTTCCTTCCTTCCTTCCTTCCTTCCTCCCTCCCTCGCTCGCTCCCTCCCTCCCTCCCTTCCTTTCTTTTCTTTTATTTTCTTTTTTCTTTTTTCTTTTCTTTCCTCTCTCTTTCTTTCTCTCTTTATTTTTTTCCCGGCCATGCCACACAACTTGCGGGATCTTAATTCCCCGACCAGGGATCAAACCCAGGCCCTGGCAGTGAAAGTGCTGAGTCCTAACCACTGGACTGCCAGGGAATTCCCTGGCATATCTTTTTCTGTTCTTCTACTTTCAACCTACTTGCACATTTTAAAGTGTATCTTTTGTATAAAGTTATATAGTTGGGTCTTGCTTGTTTGTTTATTCTGACAATCTCTGTCTCTTAATTTATGCTTTTTGTCTACTTACCATTAATGTAATAATTAGTATGTTTGGATACAGGTCTGCCATTTTGGTGTTTGTTTTCTTTGCTTCATCTGTTTTTAAATTCCTGTATTGGCTTATTTATTTATTTACTTTTATAGAAATATTTACTTATTTGGCCGTGCTGGGTCTTAGTTGTGGCATGTGGGATCTTTTTACTTGCAGCATGCAGACTCTTAGTTGCGGCATGCGGACTCTAGTTGTGGCATGAGGACTCTTATTTGTGGCATGAGAACTCTTAATTGCAGCATGCCTGCGGGATCTAGTTCCCTGACCAGGGATTGAACCCAAGCCCCCTGCATTGGGAGCTTGGAGTCTTACACACTGGACTGCTAGGAAAGTCCCTCCTTTACTGGCTTTTTTAGCTTAACCTCTTTATATTTTCATTGGTTGCTCTAGGAATTCTAATGTGCATCTTTGACTTATCAGCATATACTTAATATTGTACACTTCACATAAGGAAAAGGAAACTTGTCATAGTTTAACTCTGTTTTCCTACTTCCCCCCACTCCCCTTGTCCTCTCAGCAATTTTTTTGATTCACTCATGATTTTGCGTATACTTAATGGATAATTAATTCTCACTGAATAGTATTCCATCTTGTGAATGGAATATATCAATGGATCCACCTAGTCTAGAGTTTGAGCTTTTGCTTTTATTACACTCTTGTACCTATTATTTTTGGGGTGAACATATGTACCCATTTTTGTTGAGGGTACCTAGGAGTAGAATTGATGGGTTAAGAGGTATGCATATGTGTGAGTTAACTGATCAGTTTCCAAAGCAGTTGTACCAGTTTACCCTTAAACAAGATTTCTAATTGTTTCACATCAGTACTTAATGTTATCTACTTTATCTTTAGCCATTTAGTTGGGTGTGTAGTGATATCACATTTTAATTAAAAACTTTTAAAAACCACTGTGCTGACCAGACAAAACAATATGTGGGCCAGATGTGGTCCATAGGCCACCTCCAGATTAAACTGTGTTGTCTGTGAGAATTAATGTTTGTCTTAATATGTGTGTGAATAATTTAATAATTGTCTAGTGAACAGCTGGAAGATAAAAAATTCATGCTGCAACCATCAGTGGAGAGATTTTGAAGCAAACTGCACCTGGAGCATCGATTTGCATCTTTCTTGCCCTGTTTGGTGGGGTGAGTGGAAATAACCATGGTATCATCAGGACCATGATAAATGTAGCCCTAAGACCATAGATGCCCAGAGAAAAGAGCCCTTAACCCAGCTGTGGGAGGTTCTCTATAAACTGGTCCATCCACTACCACTCCTCACCATGCAACTTGCTGTGACATGAGACTGTTTCCTGAACTTCACAGTGCTCTCAAGACCAAAATGTTTTTAGGCCTTTGTTCATGCCATTTCTTCCATCTGTTCTTTCTCCTTTCTCTGTTTGACAAACTCCTACTCATCCTTCAAGGCTCACCCTAAATTTTCACTTCCTGTCCCAAAGCTTTCCTCAGCCCCCTTGGCACAGTTGGATACCTCTTCCTCAGAGCTCCCACTGCACCATGTTCCTATCGAACTTCACTGAATCATTGCTTTTTGTTTATGTATCCCTCTAAGTTGGTGTCTGGGAATGTGGCTGAGGTGGATACCTGATATTTTTGCCACCCAGCTCTCACCTAGTCATCCTACTTCTGGGAACAGTGCCCTTAATTTCTTTTGGGACACTACCCCAACCCTGCTCTAAGCTCTGTTATTTTAGACCATCTTTTCCAGATCACAGTAGATTCAGAGATGGCCACAAGACCCAATTCAGGCTAATGTGCAACAGTTTGAATAAAAGTTCATGCCAGGACTTTTATTCATACTGTTGGAGGAAGAGAGGCTCTCTTGGCTAGACTTGAACCAAGGAGGGCATTAGTCTAGAGCTGCTGAATATCACTGCAACCTCTGAGCCAGCCCAGTGGCTGTAAAGATGGAAACAAAGCAAAGTCTAAGTGATAATATTTGAGTCCCTGGACCAAGCAGTTTCTGGACTTCTCAGGTATGTGGCCCAATATTTTCCCTTCTTGGGATTAAATCAGTTTGAGCATGGGGGTTCCTGTTACTTGCAGCCTCAAAAGGCCTGAAGTAAGATGGTTGTTTCCTTCCCTGGCCACCTTTGTCTCTATGAGTCTAACTCATTGATTCAACTCTAGAAGGATGGGAACCTACTGGAAAAGACCTCACCCAACACCACAGGGCTCTCAGAAAGCAGGCAGGGCATAACCTGGATCATCCATCAGCTCAGATGACAGAGATTCTGATGCAGCCTCTCCTCTCAAGCCCTCAGGAACAGCCAACTTCAACCTGCCAGCTTATGGGTGGGGAAAGCAAGATACAGAAATGTTAAGTGACTTGCCCTAAATTGCTCAGCTAACATGCTGCCACCAATTCTACCTGACCTCAGAATCCACACTTTTCTCACTATACCAGAGAAGGCGCTAGTAGGTGCTGAGTCATAGAGGTGTTCCAGGGAAACAGGGCCCCCCTGGGGGAACAAACAAAGCCAGAGTCAGGGCTAGAGCCAACCACACCTTTATTAGTCTCTGCAATAGGGCAACTGGAGCCCCTATCTACAAGGGAACTTTAGCAGGCTACTCTGGCTACTGGGCAGGGATGTTAGCATTTCTACTAGTGATTGGGACAGGATGGGAGAGGAGACTAGAAGGGGACCAAATGGGGAGACTGCTGGGCCACCTGCAGGGAGGCACATGTGGGGCCTTCAGGACTGAGACAAAGGTGGACCAGGTCCCAGAGGTGAACACTGCCATCTCCCCAAGAGTGAAGGAAGAGACAAAGCCTGAGATGCTGATAGCTACAGCTATGGATAGGGGGCCAAGCTTTTGGGGAACAGAAATGCATTTCTTGATGGAGGCACCAGCCTAGGGCGAGTCACAAAGAGAGCTCACCTGCCCCCCAGGAAGAGGACCCCAGGTTCAGCTCAATTGCTGCCCCAGGCACCTTGACATGGAAAACAGGTGCTTTCTGAACACTGAAGGAACAAAGGATCCAGAAATTTGGTAGCTGGGAAGGATGAGGCTAAACTCAGGGAGTGTTTTGGGTTTGGGAATTAAAACAGGCAATATATTCATTATGGTGCAATCATGAAACTTCCCTCCAAAAAGCTCACACCTCCCCCTTAGCCAGCAACCTCCTTAGCCTGAAGGGCCATCATGATCTGACCCCTGCCCACACCCCAGCCCAAATGAACTCCCATTCAATTCTTTGGATGTGCCGTTATGTTCACGGCTCTGCACTCTTGCCAACAACTTTACTCCTAGCCTACCTTCCTCACTTTTTGCCGTCATACTGTCAAAAGACTGATAACTCCACCTTGTAAAGTGTTTGTTTACTCCAGTCTGCCGCACCAAGCTTGGAGTTGCCAGGGGAAAGAACCTGATTCCTGTGTCTCCAGTGCCTGGGCAACTTGAAGACCCATGAGTTGCATTTTCTGTGTCCTGGCGTGTTTGGGGGAAACATATGTGTCTATAACGGATTTCTGGGATGTCTAGCAGTAGATAAAAGAAATTTGAGCTATGTTTGTGCCTGGGATGATAGCTTCTTCTGATGTGCAGGGTGAGGGTGGGGAGTGGGAGGAACGATCCGAGCCCAGAAGGGGCTAATGGAAACTAAGGGGCCAAGTGGGACAGGGTTTGGATGGTGGAGGGTGGGACCAAGCAGGAAAGGGGTCTTTCTGGTCTACGCGCAGGGTCCAGGGCTCAGAACCAGCAGGGCGACCACATGAGCGAGCCGAGTGCTGCACCTGTGGCGGCTCCCGCAAGCATGCTCATGGCCAGGGGGGCGCCCGCGCTGTAGCAAGGATCCTCCCGGACCACTACGTGCGTCACGCCGGGGCCTGCGGAGAGAGAGCCCGTGAGGACCAGGGACTTAAGAGGAGGGAGCAAACAGATCATCCGCCTCCTTCTGCTAGACTCCAGCCCAAACCAAGATAAGGCGCTGAGCCCACTCTCCTGCTCCCCAGTCGGAGAAACTGAGGGCTTGATGCGGGAAGGACGCGCGCTCTGTTCCCACGGCTTCTATGCCCTGGATCTGCTACGGACGTTCTGGGACCGTGGGGCTAGGATGGACTGGCGAGGAAACCCCGGGGTCTCTAAGAAACTCCAGACTGCACCTGATGATGGATGGGCCTTCCTAACCGCCAGACCCTGGAGTGAGAGGAGGTAGCCTTTCCCGAATTAGCCACCAGGGGTCGCTACCAGCTCAAGAATGGGTATTGCTGAGCAGCCAGCGAATAGGGGCCGGCCTAGAGAAGAGGTCAGCTCTGGAGTGGGGAGGGGCTCTGGTTCAAGAACCGTTCTGAGTCATGGGATGGGGAGGGGGCCTTGCGGAGGGTCCCACCTGGGAAAATCCATGGTCACTAAAAGGGTGGGGCCTGGCCCCTACTGATAGACCAGGGGCGGGAATTGAGGCGGGGGGGGGGGGGGGGGCCCGGAGACTTACCATAGGTCGGTCCATAGTAGCTGCGGACATATGTGGCCTCGTGACCGTTGGGGGGCACCACCCCATAGTAGTTCTGGTATGGGCTGTAGATGCGCACCTGGGGAGCCCTGCCTGGTCAGCTGCCGGAGAGCTGGGCCCGGCTTTTGTCCCCTCCCCCCCCACACCTGGTTCAGGCCCTTCTGGGCCCACAGAGCCACCACACCAAGTTTACAAATGGGTCCCCAGATACCAGCAAGCTCCTGAAGAAAGACCCTACCTCCCCACAAGGCCCTTGTCCTCTAATACTTCAGCCCCTCCATCCAGCTCCCAGCGATGCCATTTTACTGCCCTGGCTTCCTACCTAGCATTCCCCTGATCAAAAATTCTCCATGGCTCCCTACTTCCTTTGATAGATAGTCTAATATTTGCTAGCAGCTCTCCAGTGATGACACTTGGAGAAACCCAATGGACTTCTCTACTCTCCTGGTTATGGAGAGGGGGGCCTGGGCTTTGGCCAGGAAATAAAAGGGGGTTGTGGAGGAAGGAAGGGAAAGGAAAGGTAGAGGTGGGAAGTAACTAAAGTATTATTAAGCATCCACCATGTTCCAGGTCCTAAGGGAGATGCTGACATGTGTTATTTCCTCTCATCCTTACAGCAGGCATTATTCACTCTACCACACAGCTGAGGATGGAGGCTCAGAGAAGAATGGTCAGTGTTCTCTCTGGGAGGGAGGAATAGACTGTCCGCCCTCTCCCCTCCGCCATTAGATTTTTACCAACCCCTCAAAGCCTAATTCAAAAGTCACCCACTCCAGGAAGCCCTTCTGGCCTCAGAAAGAATCCTTTCTTCCTGAGTTCTCTGTGGACTATGCTTGTGCCTCTTGTTCCTAGCCTTCCTCCTGGCCTTTCCTGCCTGCACCCTGAATGTGAGCTGCCTATCGGCAAGGGCTTTGATTGATTTGTGTTGCCAGCAGGGCCTAGGGAATAGCAAGGACTAATAAATATATGCTGAATTAAATGGAAGCTCTTAATCCAAGACCCTCATTTTATCCATGGGGAACAGACTTGGAACAGACTTCTTAGCCCCCTTGCACCTTATATCTCTAACTGAGCTTAACACCTAAATGGTCCAGGTGGTCCCTTAAAAGTCCAGGTGTCCAAACTTAAACCATCTCAAGGTAATTTCATCATCCTTCGATCCCCCCAAACCTGCTCTTCTGTGAATGCTTTCCTCTAAACACCACCACCATGCACTCAAACCAAGACATCAGGTTGGCACCGCTGTCTTCACACACATCTTCCACATCATATTAGCCACCAGATCTCATGATTTTATCTTCTGAATATGCTCTTCTGTCCATCCTCTTGCCCAGTGCCAAGAGAATAAGCCATTGGTTTATTGGAAATTGTGGGCGACCTTGAAAACACTTTTCAGAGGAGTGGTTGGAGGAAGAAGCCAGACTATGGAGGACTGAAGAATGGTTGAGAGAGGAGGGATGGAATCAGCATGTCATGACATCTCTTTTAAGAAGTCTGGCTGTAAAGGGGAGTCCTCCAACCACACCTGTGATTTCAAGTATCCATGCCATTTCCCTTTGAAAGGGATTCCTTTCTCATCTTTTTAAATTCAACTACCTAACCTGTCTTTTAGACTCAACTCACATATCACTCTCCCTGAACCTCAGGTTCTGTTAGGGTCCCATCTGGGCACCCACGGCCCTTAGACTTCCATCATCATAGCACCAACCACACTCTATGGTGTCATTGTTGTATCCCTGTGAGGTGTCTCCTCCATCAGACTTGAAGAAAACACCTCCTGCCCCCAACAAGGGCAGGGACTGGGTCTAATCAGGCCTGACTGGAACATGGTAGGTGCCTAATGTATTGAATTTATCTCAAGTGAGTCAAATACAGGGTCAGACTGGAACTAAGGTCACCCAACTCTAAGTCCAGTTTCAAGTTAGGTACAATGACCAGACCCAGAGCAATGCAAGAGGCTCAGACAAACAATGCTCAGTCTCAAGTGACTTCCCTTACTGTGCTCCTTCCCCAAGGGTGATCCAATAGGGCTTTCTGGTAGGGGTGACCAAGATCTGAGCTCTAAGCCTGGAGGGGCTAGAGAGATCTAAGCACTCAGAGCCCCAGTTTTACTGGTAGGGAAGTTGAGGTCCAGAGCCTACATCTGCCCTGCACTGTAAGCCGGTGGGCCTGTCCAGGCCCTGGAGAAAGTAGAGAGCACCATCTCATGTCTCTGTGGGGCACCTGTTTCTACCCTCCAGGCCTAAGAAGCCCAGAGGCAAGCTCATGTGGGTCACCTGGCAACGGGGCAGGGGATTCCCCAGAGACCTCACAGAATCTAAGGGTTTGATCCAGATCCTCTCCCTCTCCAGGCCCAGCCCCTTTTGTAGGTGGGGACAGGGTCAATCAGGAGGTCACATGCAAATGGACCCCTCACCTCAGAAAAGCTCAAGTTTATAGCTTTTAAATTCAATTTTTAGGCATCCCCACTTTAAACAAACTTTTATCCTAGTTTGGGTATGGGGGATGCCTCAATGCTGGGCTGGGAATCCCAGCCCTGCCACTGATGAATTAAGTGACCCCGGTCATGTTATGTAACCTCTCAGAGCTTTAGTTTTCTCATCTGTAAATGAGGACAGTCTTTCCTACACTGCCCACTCCCAGGGCACAGTGAGAATCCAGCAGAACCATGTCTATGCATCTAGGTGGTCCTAGCACTTCTGGGCTCAGTGGTTCTGCACATCAGAATCGTCAGGAGAAATTTTTTAAACCATAGATTTCCAAGGCCCCACCCAGAACTACAAAATTAGAGCATCCAGAAGTAGGATCTGAACATCTGAATTGTTCTTAAGTCCATAAGCGATTCTAATGCACAGCCACATTGAGCACCACTGTGCTAGCTGACCACAGGTACTCTAACCCAAGCCCCCTACTGTGCCCACCCCAGGTCAGGCTGAGTGCTGGAGACAGAGAGGGGATTCATCCCCAAATCCTGCTTTCCAGAAACACTGGGGAGAGGGGTGTGTGGCAGGGAGACAGACACGGACTAAATTATAATGCGCAGTAGTGAGGCCATAACAAGAGGTTTTTTTACTCCTTCCTTCCTCTCTTTATTCATTCACTCATTTGCCCATTCAGTGACTACTGCTTGAGGCCTACTTGTACCCCACCCTCATGCACCAGGAATAGGAGGGTCAAAATAGACTGTCCCCGGGCTTCCCTGGTGGCACAGTGGTTGAGAGTCCGCCTGCCAATGCAGGGGACACGGGTTCGTGCCCCAGTCCGGGAAGATCCCACATGCCGGGGAGCGGCTGGGCCCGTGAGCCATGGCCGCTAAGCCTGCGCGTCCGGAGCCTGTGCTCCGCAATGGGAGACGCCACAACAGTGAGAGGCCCGCGTACCGCAAAAAAAAAAAAAAAAAAAAGACTGTTCCCATCACTGAGCACTCATTGTGCACCAGCTGTATACCCAGCACTGTGCCAGGTTCCACAGGGGCAGAGCTGACCTAACCTGATCCTTGCCTTGAAGGAAGTTCCAGGTCTCCTGGGAGAATAGAGACAAAAATATAGGAACTAGAAATCAGGCAGAATGAAGACAGGACTAAGCACTAACGCAGTGGGTTGTGGGAGGGAGCAACAATGTGTGGAGGTCTGGGAAGTCCTCCCTGAGGAGGTGGCAGCCTTTGAGGTTAAGCATCATTTTGTCAGGAAATTAAGGGTCTTTGCAGCAGATAGAGCAGCACATGCAAAGGCTGGAGAGACAGAAAAGGTTGGGCATAGCTGGGAGCAGGGGGTTGAGCAGAGCAGTTGGAGCGCAGGGGATGAGGGGGATGAGGTGGGCAAGTCTGGCCCAGGCCAGATTCCGAAGGCCTTGAAAGCAGAGCTGTGGTTGGTGTCCTATGAATGATGGGGAGCCATGGAATGTTTGTGAGCAGGGAAGGGATGTGACTGGGCCCACTGCTGGAGGCACATCCTGGTGCCAGAATGGAGGCCGGGAGGGCTGAGCCAGCACTTACCCAGATCCGCCTCTCAACATTACAGGGGCTCCACGAGCAGGTCACACACCTGACCTTGGGGCAAACCCGGCGGCTCCTGGGAGGGACGGTGGCTCCAGCTGGGGCCTGCTTAAGCCACAGAAACCCAAGAAGGGGAGGGAGGTGGGTGTCAGAGGCCCTCTACATCTGGAGAGACTCAGAGCTCTTCACAGGCCCTAGCAGAGCCCTCTGCCAGCTGGGCAAGGGAAGGGGGTATCCTCTTCTTCCCCAGCCCATGGTAATGGTGGGAAGCTCAGAAGGGGTGGTGATTTTGCTGAAGTTACACAGAGAAGACGGATCAGTAGTGTCTCTCCAGAATAGCCCACCTTCGCCTGTTTCAGGCTGCTGAGGCCCCCAGTCTCCAGGGAGGACAGTACAGCTCTGATCTGCCTGCCCACCCACCTGCACCCAGCACTGGCCCCACAGCCTTGCCCCTGACTGTGCCCCCGGCCCTGTGTCAGGGGCTCCTCCTGGAGCCTCCACCCAGAGTGGGGTATAAACCTGCAGGATGTGGAGGGACAAAGCACAGGTCACTACAGGACAGACAGACACAGGCATGAACACTAAGAGATGGGCAGACACTAGTACAAAGACACAGAGGTACAAACACACCCAGTTCGAGCAAGCCTAGGGACCAGAGGGATGCGCGCGTGTGTGTGCACGTGTGTGCGTGTGTGCATATGTGTGTGTAGAGCGGGGGGAGGTGGAGTGGAGGGTCAGAGTAGAGAGATTTAGGAAGCAGAGCAGCAGGAAGGTGGATAGGCAGAGAAGACACAAGGCAGCTTCATAGAGTCACAGAGTACAGAACGGTCAGCCCTCACCTCCTTCCTCCTGCCCCTCTTGGGTGGGACTGGTCTGCCCTGCGTAAGTGGGTTTGGAGCTCAGAGCCAGGTCCCTCCACCCTGATGACCACTGCCCCAGCCTTCACCCAGAAGCCCGAGTCTGCTCCAAAGCCTGACCACAGCCCCCCTGCTTAATGCCCTTTATTGCTCCCCACAACCCTCAGGATAAAGTTCAGTTCCTTCCCCTGGACTTCAAGGCCGTTTGTGACATGGCTCCTCAGAGGTCATGTCTCCTATTTCTTTCCCTCCACACCTTACCCTCCAGCCAGGCCAGACTCCTGGGCTTTAGACACACATGTGTGCATATACACACTTGCACGTACCACTTCCCCACCTCTGCTCATGTAGCTCCTACTGCAGTTAGTGCCCTTCCCTCAGAGTCTCACTGACCTAGGTTCCAGTGCAGGCTCTTCCACTGACTTAAGACGACGAGACTTCGGACGAGTCAATTCCCCTCTGAACCTCAGCTCCCCAGCTATAAAATGGGACTAAAAATACCAACCCCTACCCCTTCTTATTGAAGATTAAATGATACAACCAATGCCGGGTGGTCAAGCACAACGCCTGGCCCTCAGCAGGTGAACGCCTGAGGGAGTTTCTAAATGCATCCCAGTCTTCCCTGCTACTTCCCAGCGGACTTTTTTTTCCTAGATGAGAAGGAGCTCCACCGTGCTACAGGTAGAAGGAGCAAGCACAGAATCTGGGGTCAGGCAGATGGGGGTTGAGGCCAAGCTTGGCCACCCGAGCTCCTCAAAACCACGCCTTTGGGCAGCTCCTCAAAACCATACCTCCATCAATCACTAAATTCTGTTGCTTCTACCTCTTAAGTGTGTCTTATCCTCATCAGCTTGTCTCTGCCAGCAAGGCCTTAGTCCAGACCCACAGGTGGTCACCTGCACACTGTGACTCCAGCCTTCTAACAGGTCTCCGGGCATCCACTCTTACCCTCTACAATCCATTCCCTACCTACCAGCCAGACTATCTTTTTAAAACTACAAGTCTGGTCTGATCTGCTCATGCCGTTCCTCTGCTTAAAAACTTTCAGTGACTTCCCAGTATTCTTAGCTGAAACCACTATCCTTAACAGAGCTTTTAATGCCTGGCTTTGCTAACCCTCCTTCCCCCACGGCTCGCTCTCTCCCTGAGATCCAGCCACCCCAGCCTTCTTCAACTTGCCAGCATCATAACCCCTCTCAGGGCCTTTGCACCTGCAGTTCCCTCTGCCTGGAAAGTTCTTCCCTTCACCCCACGCCAGCCCTTTCACCCAGTTGATTTCTGTTATCCTTCAGGTCTCATCTTAAGCCTTGTCTGGACTCCCACCTGGATCAGGCCATCAAGGTGGATGCACATTGAATGCACTGCAATGGAATCACTAACTCTGTAATTTGTGACTTCACGTCTAGCTCCCCATTAGGCTGAGTCCAGGAAGGCAGGGCCCACATCTCCTTAGCTACCCTCTGATCCCTGGTCCTTGGCACAGTGCCTGGCACATAGTAGGAACTCAGTAAATATTTGTTGTGTGGATGAATAAAACTCAATCTTATCATCTGCAGAGAGAGAACAATAATCCCAACCTCACAGGACGGTTGAGGGGAGTAGCTGGTACTGTAACTATATCACACCTGACACATAATACTTGCTGGATAAAAGATAGTTCCTTTCCCCCTGCTCACATGCCACCCCCTTCAACAAGCCTTCTTGGAGGCCTCTCTCTCCCTCTTCCAAGCACCAGTTGGATGTCTTCTGTCCTTTTCCACTCGGGACTCAGTCACTCACATATATGGAAATTGAGAACTGCTGGCTGGCAGAGACCGAATCTGAGTCACCCATGATTCCATGGCAGGTAGGGGTGGGGAGGAGACAGGGAGGGAAGGGGGCTCACCGGGGTGGAGTTCGCCTCCAGCAGTGCCGTCTTCCATGCTCTGCAATGCAAACCCACCAGACCATGAGGAGGGAGTTCAGGAGAAAGGAGATTGGGCCCCACATTTTAGACTTTCCTCCCCAACCCAGCCTCTAGCCCTAGTCTCTTGTGAAGGGGGAGATCCTCTTGACTCCCTTGGGTAGACAAAGGTGACCCCCTCTGCTGCTCCAGTCACATAGACAAGCCCTCAGTTGAGCTGCAGCCTCCTAATGCATTCTTAGTCCATCGTCTCTTTCCCTCTAGAAATTCCGGTTTCCCCATCTGGACAAAAGACAGCTGGGCTTGGGTGGTCCCTTAGGAGTTCAGATTCTGACATGCCTAGGCTGGTTCTCTGGCTGCAACCCACCTCCACATCCCAAACCTACAAACTCAGTTCCCCAATGCTCTGACCCCAGAGCCCCGGGAACACCCAGTGGACACCGGACAATTGAGCCTTTGTTGGTTGCCATGGCACCTGGCTGGGGCGGACAAGGCGGCTCTGTGCTTTGTCTACCCCGAGCTCAGCCTCCCCTACTCCCACACATCCCATCTCTTTCACTCTCCTGTAGCACAAAGGCCAACTGACCCTCCGCCAGAGAGTGGGAAGGGCAAGAATGTGAGTGAGGAAGACACGCTCCGTCTCTCAGTGTGGATCTGCATCTCACATGGGGGGCCCCCCCCGCGGGCTGCCTCTGTTAGGCAGGTTAGGGTCTATCCCTCAGATCAGAGTACCCCCTGCCCCAGGCCATCTTCTAGGAAGGGAGTGAGAAGGAGGGCCTCTGAGGATGCCATGGGGTTGTCTGTTCCTTTGTATCACCCCCAAGCGAGGGCTCACCTCAGAGGCTGCTAGATGCCCAACTCTGAGTGACCAGGGACAACACACCTGAGGTAGGTATGCACACCCCTCCCCCAACAGTCCTGAATTCATCCCTAACCATATCAGTTTCCTGGATACCATACCGATCACCATGAGCCTTTCAAATCCACTCTGCCCAGACTCCACTGAGACTACCATGCTTTGTAGTAGTCCCCTTTGTCCCCTTTTCCTACCTTTAGGGAACTAGAGGCCCAATGAGGAGGAGGCGTCTGGTCATATTCCTCAAGATCCCACCCCATCTTCTCCTGGGAACCACTCACATGGCATCATCCTGGGTCTCTGCACACAGGTACAGGCGGCCACCCTCTCGTAGGTTCACGATCAGCAGGCCATCTCGGCTTCTGCCCTCTGGGGGCTGCACATCTAAAGGCAGACACACATATATGGGGTTTCCACAGGGCACAGGCCCCAGGTTTCCCCAGTAAACCAGAAACAAGAATAGGAATTGACTTCTCTGAGTCCTTTTTATTGTCCACTGCCAACATCATCTGATCCCACACACTTTCCTTGGGATTCTGCTCAACTCTTCAGACCCTTCCACCTTTCCACATTGCCTGCTTCTCTAGTTAGGTATATCTATCTCCCAGTTTCCCTGTATAATTATGGCCTGAGCCTTGATCAAGGAGATTTGCTGTGTGACTTTGGGCCAGTCACTTAATTTCTCTGAGCCTCCTTATTTCATTTCATCTTTTTCCATTCCTAGCACGGGAGAGGGCAAGAACTGTGTCTGACTCACCTCTGTGAACCCAGCATAGGGCCCAGGTCCAGCACAGAGTAGGAACTCAATAAAGAACTGATTTCTTAATTCACACCCACATGAATTGGAGGTGACAGAGGCCCAGAAGCAATGCCTATGGAAGGCCTCTGAAAGCCGCAAAGAGCCTTCCACCTGAGAAGAGCAGGTGTTCTCAGGCAGACACAGTGTGGGGGCCGTGGCCATAGTCACAGTGCCAGAGAGAAAGGGGCTCTGCTTACCGTGGCACTCTTGGCCTATCTTTATGTCTCGGACGTTGAAGCGGATGAGCACGCGGTCCTCCTCATCCTGCGCAGTCTCATCTTGGTAGTAGCCCAGGGTTCCATCCAGCCACAGGGCAAACCAATTCCGCTTCCAGCGGCGGAGGATGGAGCCTGTGCGATATTCCAGACCCACCAGGCAGGCTGATCACAGAGCCTGCTGGGGGGCAGGAGCCCTGGGTGGGTTCCCAGAGTCCCCTTACCCCCGGCCCCCAGTGTTATAACCACCCCGTCCTTGCCCGTCTACTCCCTGAAATGATGGCAGGGCCTCTGTCTTGCTCACCCATTGCCTCCCACTGGGCCTAACACATAGTCAGGGCTCCATAAATGTGCTGAATAGTAAATGAATGATCAGATTCTTTCCTTGGGGGAAGCTGGAAATCTTTTTTTTTTTTTTTAAGTGTCACAGACATGGAGCACCTCCACAAATTTAAATTCATGTCCAATTGAACATTTGTTTCTATGTTTACAGTTTGTCAGAGAAAAAGCGTTAAGTTGTTTTTGTATGAATGCAGAATATGATTTATGCAAGAATTAACAAAACAACTAGTCATCAAGTGCTTGCCTTAAGGAAACCCTTAGTTTCCATTGCATCCATTCTGCTGAGGGGTGTACAATTATTGCTTATAATTGTGAGCATACTTGAAAAAAAAAAGGCCAAGCCCCAGGTGACAGTCATTTGTGTAGTGTCTGCCTCTTCCACCAAATGGGGAGCAGAGGGATTGGCCATAGCTCACCTCACCTGTCCCGGCACCCAGCAGGACCTGGACTCAGTGTTTGCTGAACTGAATGAAGTGAGTACGGGTCATAGGGTGTGGGGAGCTCCTAGCCCGGGACAGCTCTGATTCAGATCATGACTCTGGTCAGAGGTGGTTCTGAGCCCTAGCTTTAGACATTTTGTGGCTGGAAAACTTTACAGAAAAGGGTAAAGACATAAGAGATCTTCCTAGAGCTTTACAAATTCCAAAGCACAGAGGCATTTTTCATTTTGTTCTGCACCTTGTTCTGTGGCCAGCCCTGGGTATGCGTGCTGTGGACACACAGAGAACTAAACCCAGTCCCTGCAGTTGAGGTGCTCACAGTCTGGAGCCAGTATGAGGTGGGGGAGTGGTGAGGCCCACAGGTAAAGATGGTTATATATTTATCAGGGCTATAACAGGGGTATGTATGAGGCACTGGGAACGAAGAAGGGGGCCACGAACCCAGCTTGGTGCTACAGCAGGGGCTGGGGTGGTGAGGAGAGAAAAGGCAGAGAAGGCTTCTCACCGAAGGGGACATCTGAGCTGGGTTTTGAAGAATAAGTAGTTTACCAAGCAGTCAGGAATGTGAAGGACATTCCGGGCAGAGACAAGAGTATGGACAAAGGAGGGGAGGATAAAAAGGGCATGATTTCTTGGGAGAAGGGTTCACTGTGCAGGTCCAACAGGCCACTTTCCTCATCCCTACCCCTGGACAAGGTGCAGGACAGATGAGGGCTTGGCCCAGGGTCACTCACTCTGTCTCCACAGCCAGCCGCCCCTCACCAGGGCCATTTCCTCAAAAGGACTTTCCAGGGCAGAGTCAGGCGGAACCTGTCAGAGGAGCCAAAGGATGCACGGGCCTCATCAGGTGCTCCACAGCAGCTCCTCAGAGAAAAGCCCCCACCCCTGTCGTCCCTGGGGGAGCCGCCGAGGAAACGTTTAAAGGAGTGTGAGTAAACAAAGAGGGCAAGCCTGTCTGTCTCCTTCCCATTCTCTGCTCCAGGCACATAATCGGAGCACTGTGCTCGTAGGGTCAGCAGGGCAGCCACCCACTGCGCTGGGGTGGGGCTGGGGGTCAGAAGCCTGGATTCCAATCTCAGCCCCATAACCTTGACCAAGTCCCTTCTCCCTGGCCTCCACTTCCAGATCTGTAAAAGCATGTCCATCGGGCAGGTAGAGACTGAAGTGACGAACTCTTAAAATGTTAGAAACCCTGGAATTTTGAAACGCTGGCAGCAGAGAATATTAGAATCATGGCAATGAATGAGGGACTTTCATGATAAGAGAAGCCTCCCTCACATTTGAACCCCACCAGAGCCATTTACAAAGTGCATAAAATAATAGTTCAACAGCAACTATGATCGAGCACTATGTGCCAGGTATACTTCTCAAGTGCTTTCATCTAGTATCTCGTTGAAGCCCCACAATAATCCTTGTTATTCCCAGGAAACTGGGGCCTGGAGAGGTCCAGGCACTTGCACAGATTTGCTTGGTTATTAAGCAGTGGAGCCAGGATTCACACCCAGCAGTCCTGGCTTCTAACCATTATTCTGGTAGGAGCTTTTAAAACTCCCGATACACAGGTCATACCCAGTAATAATTAAATCAGAATATCTGGGGGCAGGAGGTAAGCACTGATAGTCTTCCAAGATACCCAGGTGATTCAGTGTACAGCAAAGTTTGGGCCCCACTGCAACTCTATTGAGTACTTTACTAGATGGGTAGGATCTTTCCTCCTATTTTACAGATGGACAAACTAAGCTATAGCATGTGACTTGTCCATGTGTGTGACGGAGCTTGGATTGGAATCCAGGTGCCCTCTGTTCTTGAGCGCGGCTTACTTTTGAGCTGGTGCCTTCGCCCCTCCCCCCACTAGCTCACACCTGTTGCTGCGCAGCAAGGGCTGGCTGGAACACCTGGGTTGGAAGGCCCGGGCTTGTCCCTGCTTCTCTTGCTGCTCCCTCCCATCTTCAGGCTCAGACACAGGTCAGATAAGACGGCCAGGTGCAAACTCCCTCTCCAACCCCCCTTGATGCACCCACCTGTCTACACCTGTTGCGACGCTGCTGCCAAAACGGCCGCTACTTGGTGCTGCGGCCTCCCAACCCGCTGCGCCTGCGCTTTGTGCGCCCCAGAGCGCCCGGGGCTGTTCACTCCCCAGGCTGCGCCCGGGGTCTAGCTGCCTCGGGGCCCCGCCCTCCGGTCCCGCCCCGCCACCGGGGAGGGGGCGGGGCGTGTAGAGATGTGCGACAGGAGGCCTTCTGGGACTTGTAGTCTGCAGGCCTAGATATGGGTAATCAATATACAGCCTCTCGTGGGTGGTAGCCCTGTGCCCAACCGGAGCACAGGTGAGAGGCCGCACCTGCGATTTTATTTTGCTATTAAGTCATTATTTTGTTCATTCATTTATCATGAAATACTTTTTTCCCAAGAATCTTGACCTCTAATTTTCTAGAAAAATGTAAATTACGAGGAGAAACCAGGCTCCTAGCTTTGCCATGTTTTCTTGATACTTAGTTTGTGCCTGGCACCGGGCGTTAGTGGAGGGCATAAAAAAGCATCCGACAAGGCCCTTCCTCTTCTTTTCCCAGCTTCCCGTCTGGGGAGACAACATAAACACACAATTAAAGCACAGGGTATGGTTTGACAATGGGAAAGAAGACTCTGACTTTGACCAAGAGGTTCAGGAAGGCTTCCCAGAGGAGGCTGAAAGAGGTCTTGAAGGATGAGTATGAGTGTCCAGTATTTCAGCGTGTTTGGAAAGTAGAGTGCAGGGGTGGGGGTGGGGAGGGCATGGGGATCAGCAGGTGATGAAGCTGCAGGGGTTGCAAGGATATAATATGAAAGTCTTGGATGACAGGCTCAGGAGCTTGGGCATTATGACATAGTGACTGGAGCTTGGGCTTGCGGGTTTCAAGGTGAGGAGTTAGGTGGTTCAATTTATGGGTTGGAAAGGTATTTCCAGGACAGTCAAAAATGGATTGAAAGGGGCCCAACTAGAGAAAGAAGACTGTTTCTCTAACTACCACCACAGTCTGTTCCTCCAGGATCATTTCCTTGAATAGCTCAGCCCTACAAACCCCCACCTAGGAGCAGACCCAGGATGTCATTCGGAGGATAGAGCTTGTCAGGGCCTGAAAGATCCCTTGAGAATGGAACCCACCCTGCCCTGGGCCCTTTCTCCTGTCCCAGAGATCTCTTTCTTACCGGAGTTGCAGGGCTCATGGTTCCAGGGCGGCCAGAGCAGCATGTCTCAGAAGGCTCCTGCAGGGGGCCATTTCCCTAAGCGCCTTGGAGATAAGGGGATCAGGAAGGTGCTACCAAGTGGAAACCGGAAGGGGGTGTCAAAGAGAGGGGGCACATAGATCCTAGAGAAAGTCGTCCTTTCTCTCCAGTTCCAGGCCCACCTACTGATCCCCTGTTTGACCTTCAGTTCACTGGATAACAAGTCATCTGTGATTCTGAGGTGGTCTTGGACTAGCATCGCTCAGATTCCCGGTGGGGGGCGAAGCCAGCCCTCCTCCCTCGGTTGGGGGCGGGGCTCAATCCTCCTCCAGCCGGGCTTGACCTGCCATCACCCCAGTCCTGGATGCACAGCTTGGCTCTTTAAGCTTCCCTGTCTTGCTCCTGGTTTTCTGTAATCCTGACCTCAAGCTAACCCGGTGCCTCGGACCTCCATGCAGTGCGTGCCTTGCTGGGGGATCCGCCAGGGCTGATCCTGTCTGCCTCTGAGCTCATGCCCTCCATGCAGCCCCAGGAATCAGTTCTCCTAAACCATGCTGTTTTCCATCCTTGTGACTCTCTGGAATGTCCCACCCCTACCTTCTCCAGACTACAGTTGCCGCTGCTACTGCAGAAAGATGGAAAGGAAGGAGGGTAGGGTGGAGCTGGCCTCAGGGAATCTGGGTGCTGCCCCTCTTCCCTGCTCTCCCTGCTCCCCTTGGTGGCTCCTTCAAAGAGGGATGGGTCAGGGGAACAGTGCAGAGAGCTCCCAGATGACATTCTCCGGATTTAGTAACAGATGGAAAGAGAAGATTTTCCAGCATCAGTGTGGAATTCAGGGAAAGGTCTCCCCACTCCCCAACCAAAGATGGGGCGCTATGACGAGAAAAAAGGGAAAGGGGAAAGGATGCTTGGCAAACTAAAACCACAGATGCCACTACAGAATCTAAACGCAGCATGACCTGACATAAATCTCTAAAATGTTGGTCAATGACCCTCTTTGAGAAGCTGATAAATGTTGTAGACGGGGCCCAGGAAAAAATACACACACATCACATTTTGCATATAATTCCTGGGGCTTCATAGACCCCTGAAGCTATGATGATTACTACTGAGATTGTTTTTAATCTTCGCAGCTGTGCAGATGGGTGGGAAGAGTGTGGATTGACAAGTGAGAAGTGCTGAGAGCATAGTAGGAAACAGCTTCAGCAGTACTGGCTTTGAGAGGCTGTTTAATTAACTACAATGTATTGAGACCAACAAGCCAACAAGTTAACTTTTACATTTCTGTTGTAACTGTAGTACATAGAGCCATTAGCAGAGAGAAGAGTATTTTGCTATTTCAAATGTCTCTGGTGGATGAACAGCTCATGGATAATATATTGTTTAGAG
The DNA here is from genome assembly GCF_937001465.1 of Orcinus orca. Classification (NCBI taxonomy): domain Eukaryota; kingdom Metazoa; phylum Chordata; class Mammalia; order Artiodactyla; family Delphinidae; genus Orcinus; species Orcinus orca. Next base: position 51,339,575 of record NC_064566.1, on the reverse strand, counting down.
AATAGTGGGCTGGCTTATCAAATTAAAATTTACTGCTTACATTTTCTAGAGAGTATAATATAATGAGAATAACTTACATTATCTCCATTTATCAAAAAATTCTGAAATTTATATCAAAATGCAACTGGAGCAAAACCTCTTATGTAAAAGTTTAAAAATAATTTTAGTGAGATATAATTTACATACTACGAAATTCACTCTTTTAAAGTATACAATTCACTGTTCTGATATATTCACAAAGTTGTGCAACCATCACCACTATCTAGTTTCAGATCATTTTCATCACCCCAAAAAGAAACTGGTATGGCCAGGCCACTCAAGATGGCTGTTCTCTTACTCTGTGAATCCCCTGCAGGACCGGTGCCTGCTTCACCTACACCCTACGCAAATGACTGACCTTCCTACATACTTGCCCCAGGCCCCAGCTGGTAATTGTTCTTATCAAAGAGGCAGTGATACTGGTTTCCCTGGTAACTAATGAGCCCACCTGACATCAATTCCCCTATAACTGGTAATCTTCCCTTACCTTGGGAACGAAGACTGCCACCATATCCTGCCCGCCATCTGCCGTGCATAGTGGGGTGTCACTCCAGGACCTTGCTTCGGACGTGTAAGCCCCCCCATCCATTAAACCATCGATGTCTCTGTTGATGACTTTGGGCTCTCTGTTCAGTCTTGAAGCTGGGCGAGCACAGGCCGTGTAGGCCTGTGGGGCGCAGCCCAACAAAACTCTGTATCCTGGGACTTACCTGGCAGTGCAGTGGTTAAGACTCTGCGCTTCCACTGCAGGGGGTGCGGGTTCGATCCCTGGTTGGGGAAATAAGATCTCACATGCCATGCAGCCCAGCAAAAAAACACAACAGAACAAAACTCTATATCCTCTAGCAGTCACTCTCAATCCCCTTTCTCCCCAGCCGCTGCCGACCACGGCTTTGTATGAATTTGCCTGTTCTGAACATTACATATGTAGCCTTTCATGATTTGCTTCTTTCACTTAATGTTTTCTAGTTTCATCCATGTTGTAGCAGGTATCAGTACAGCTGACCCTCTGTATCTGCCGGGAATTGGTTCCAGGACTCCCCAAAACACACACACCAAAATCCTCGGGTGCTCAAGTCCCTTATATAAAGTGGCATAATATTTGCATATAACCTACACACATCCACATCCTATACTTTATTTTATTTTTTTAAATTTATTTCATTTTATTATTATTATTTTTTGGCTGTGTTGGGTCTTTGTTGCTCCGCGCGGGCTTTCTCTACCTGCGGTGCGGGGGCTACTCTTCGTTGAGGTGAGCGAGCTTCTCATTGTGGTGACTTCTCTTCTTGTGGAGCACGGGCTCTAGATGCGTGGGCTTCATTAGTTGCAGCACGGGGGCTCTCTAGTTGTGGCTCACGGGCTCTAGAGCGCAGGCTCAGTAGTTGTGGCGCACGGGCTTAGTTGCTCTGTGGCATGTGGGATCTTCCCAGACCAGGGCTTGAACCCGTGTCCCCTGCATTGGCAGGCGGATTCTTAACCACTGTGCCACCAGGGAAGCCACACACATCCTATACTTTAAAATATCTCTAGATTACTTATAATACCTAAAACAATATAAATGCTGTGTAAATAGTTGCAAATACAATGTGTTTTTACAACTACGTAAATTTGCCTTCCCTAGGCAAATTCAAATTTTGCTTTTTGGCACTTACTGGAATTTTTTTTTTTTTTTTTTTTTTTGGCGGTACCCGGGCCTCTCACTGTTGTGCCTCTCCCGTTGCAGAGCACAGGCTCCGGATGCGCAGGCTTAGTGGCCATGGCTCACGGGCCCAGCCACTCTGCAGCAGGTGGGATCTTCCCAGACTGGGGCACGAACCCGTATCCGCTGCATTGGCAGGCGGACTCTCAACCACTGCGCCACCAGGGAAGCCCTGGAATTTTTTAAAATATATTTTTGATCTGTAGTTGATTGAATTCACAGGTGCAGAACCTGCTGGTATGGAGGGTTGACTGTACTTCATTTCTTTTTATTGATGAATAACATTCTATACCATGTTTTATTTATCCATTCATTAGTTAATAGACATTTTCGGTTTCTACCTTTTAGCTATTATCAACAATACTGCTATGAATATTTGTGTACAAGTATTTGGGTGGACATATGTTTTTATTCCTCTTGGGTATGATATTGCTGCATCATATGGTAACTGTTTCACATTTTGAGGAACTGTCAAACTATTTTCCAAAGTGGCTGCACCATTTTACAATCCCACCAGCAACCCATGAGCATTCCAGTTTTTCTCATCCTCATCAACCCTTGTTATTGTCTCTCTTTTTGATTACAGCCATCCTAGCAGGTGAAAAGTATTGTCTTGTGGTTTTGATTTGCATTTCCCTAGTGATCAGTGATGTTGAGCATCTTTTCATGTGTTTATTATCCATTTGCATATTTTCTTTGGAGAAATGTGTCTTCTCCATTTTTCAGTTGGATTGTTCTTTATTGTTGTAAAAATATTTTTAACTTAAAAAATGTAGATAATTTTCAAATAACTTTGAAGAAAAAAAATGAAATGGTCTTGCAGTGTTTCAGAGGTTTGAGTAGAAAGAAGGGTTACTTTCAGGCTCAAAGAACCTGGAAGGTAACTACTTCCATTTCATGGACAGGAATGTCCAGAGAAAAACCCAGCCCATGAGGGAAGATAAGAAGGACAGCAATCTCTTAGTGGAAAGCCATCCCTGAGGGCTTCATCCAGGCTTGTGGCGTGGGAAGCAGTTAGCTTTATTTGTTTTATGTCTAGGCTATAATACCCATTATTCAATCAAAATGCTAATCTAGGCGTTACTGTGAAGGTATTTTGTAGATGTGGTTAATCTCTACAATCAGTTGACTTTAAGTAAAGGAGATTATCCTTGATGATCACCCAATTAGTCAAAGGGCCTTAAGAGCAAAATGGAGATTTCCCTGAGGAAGAAAACTATATAGTCTGTGGACTATAGTCTCAGGCCCTGACTGAGAGTTTCCAGTCTGCTGGCCTGCACTACAGGTTTGAGGCTTGCCAGCCCTCACAACTGCATAAGCCAATTCCTTGAGATAAATCTCTTTATATATGTATGTATAGCCTAGTGGTTCTGTTTCTCTAGAGATCCCTGACTAATACAGGGAGGAAGATGTCTTCTTGTCAGGAACTCCCTGTTTGAATGTATTGGAAACACCAGATTTGGGAATGGAGGAAGAAAGCCTGGCAGCCAAGGAGAGGGTCTGAGGGGAAGGGTGTTGAGACCCTCCTATCTCAGAAGAAACAGCACCCCATGCCCAGAGATGAGGGCTTGCAAATGCTCCCTGGAAAATTCTCCATCTGGATCATCAGATGCATGAGGAACCACTTCTAGAAGCTCACTGTTTCCACTGTTGTTTGTCTCATATCTGCAATGTTTTGTCTTGAGATGAAGAGGTTTCTTTCAGCCTCCTGTGCTCTTGTCCAGTGATCAGGACCTTTTGGTTCAAGGGAGATAATTTGGTTTTGAGAACAAATGATGCTTTCCAGCTTTTCGTAAAGGTCTTTGATTTGCTCTCTGAAGGTCTTCAGCTCTTAATTTGCATGCTCATCTTGTCATTTGCTTCAGAACTTTCCTCTTCTTGTTCCAAGTAATGATCTTCCTGGACAGATAATTTCTCAAGAGACTCCATTTCTTTCTCTTGACAATGTTCAGTTCATTTCCTCTTCCCTGAAGACTTTGATATGTACTTTTTCAAAAGTCAAGATTTGCTCAGCCTGAATACTTCTAAGATGATTAGTCATGTCAGCTTTTTTGTTTCTTTCTTTAGCAATGTTGATGTAGAATTGATTTCTCCCTCCATCTTGGATGTTTAAATGCACACTCGACTTTTCAACATCAGTCAGTTTCCTCCCGGCTCCTCTGGTCTGGTCATAAATACTGTCTCCACTTCCCAAGTCCAAGTCATTATCTGTGTTCTCTTCTCCAAGGGGAGCTGTCAGGTCTTTCATCTTTAGCCAACATTCCTCCAGAGACTTGACCTGACTCTTCACACATGCCCTGGAATTCTGTATGAAGGTCCTGAGTCTTTCTTTTGTTGCCCACATAGCATCAAGTTTGCTTTTTCCACTTGTATTTTTGATGGATTTGGTTTCTGCTTCCAGAGACAGGATCTTTCTCATGTTATAAGAGATTGGCTTATCTTGATATGAATATTGAAGTTTTTCTTTTCCTAGCTGGTTTGCTATTAAGCATAAGATGGACTAAATCCCGTGGTTAGGCATTTCCAGGGTGTCAGGCACTTCTTTCATTGCAGTGTGAAACTGACAAGGCCTTTTAGTTTATTACAGCTATTGCTGAATTGTTAATAGTGTGTTCCTTGACTCTTTGTACAAAAAAATTCTGCCTAAAACCAAGAGAACTGTTAACACATATACTGTCATGGCACATGGAACCAACTCCCATTGATGCCCAGGAGAGTGAGACGTGGTCTCACATTGTCAGGTACTCCCGCATAGAACTCTGCAGCGGCTCCCAAGTTTGCCAACAGTGCAGCTCCGTGTCAGGACAAAGCCCCTCCACAATATCTAGGCTACACAGAGCCCCCTCTGCTGTTACCAAGTCCCTCTGGGAGTGGAGAACACTGAGCAAGTTTCCGCCCAGAACCAAGCCTGCATCTGGCAACTGGGCAGACTGTGAATGAGAGGGTCAAGGCGGGACAGGAAGAATACAACAGCCCTGTGTCAGATACCCTGATACCCTCAACCTTGTCCAGGGCTCCTTCTTTTCTCTACTTAAACCTTTCCTTCTGTGGCCCTGGAGGCCTCATCCTATTCCCTCTGCCCAGAAAATGCTGCCCAGCTGTGGGCAAGGCCCATCCTGTGGTTACTTGGCCTCACCACTGTCTCTGTGTCCCCTGTGCCCAAGGCAGAGCTTGGCACAGAATAGGTGCTCAGTGCTCCATGAATATTCTTGGAGAGAATGAATGAATGAGTGAACAGATGAAGGAGGGACAAAGCCATCATTTGCCATCCCTGCAGATTCACACGTAACACTAGCTCTGTTGCCTCAGGAGATGGTTCCCTTAGGAGAGCTTAAAACTCCTTTCCAATCCAGTGTAAGATGGTGGAGAGAAAGGGGCAGTGGGAACTCTGCCCTGGACTCCTCATTCCTGGGCCACTCCCACCCTGCCATCATGTGTAAATTGGGACAACAATGTTGTGAGGAGTAACATAAGTTGTGAGGAGTAACACAAGAGTAGACATAGAGCCTGGCAGGTAATGGGTTCAAAAGAGTTTAGTAAAATTCCGTCATCCAAGGCATTAGCAACTCCTTCCATTAATCAAGTATTCTGTTATTCCACCCAGGTTTAGCAAGAGCATTGAGATAAGAGAACAAAATAGCAGTTATAAACTTAAGAAAAAAAGAGATAAAACTCTTTTTACTGTTAACAGTATATGCCTGGTAAACATTAAGAGACTCTAGTAAAAACTGCTAGAATTAATAAAAGAATTGGGCAAGGTGACTATATAAAATAAACAAAAAGTGCAAATACTTTTTTTTTTTTTGAGAAAACTTCGTATCGAGGTATAAAAAGCAACTGTAGACTGTTAGCTCCTCTCTCCTTCGATTCCCTCCTCTGGAACCTGGCGTCCCCAGGCCTGGTTGGTTCCGCAGCTCGCCAATGCTGAACATATTTCTGGGGGCAGAGCGGTGGGTAGGGAGAACTATTTTATCTGGCTTTTGTAGTTGTTCTCAGCAGAAGCACTCACTGCCAAAAGCTGCTCTATCGCACTTGGAAGCAAAAGTGTCAATCTGTTTTTTTAGCTCTTAGAATGAATACTTACAATGAAAATTGGAGGGAAAAGTACATTTGTAGCAACCAAAACTATGGAATACTTCAGAAAACACTTAACAAGAGAAGTATAGAACCTATAAAGAGAAACCACCAAATCTTATTAAAGGTGTAAAACTAGACTTGAATGAGTGAAAAGACATGCTGCATTTTTTTTTTTTTTTGCGGTACGCGGGCCTCTCACTGTTGTGGCCTCTCCTGTTGCGGAGCACAGGCTCCAGACGTGCAGGCTGAGTGGCCATGGCTCACGGGCCCAGCTGCTCTGCGGCACGTGGGATCTTCCTGGACCGGGACACAAACCTGTGTCCCCTGCATCGGCAGGTGGACTCTCAACTACTGCGCCACCAGGGAAGCCCTATGCTGCGTTCTTGAATGGAAAGATATAAATTCATAGAAGTGTTAATTCTCCAAAATTACTATATACATTCAATTAATTCCAGTTAGAATACTAACAAATTTACTTCATCTTTTTTTTTTAGGAATTGACAAAAGAAAGTATGAAGAATAAAAGCAGAGGAGATATTGCCTAAACTTGACCTCTGTTCACTGGTGTCGAGTAGAAACAAGGAGACAGAGTTTTGGGTGAAGTAGAAAAGAATAGATTTATTGCTTTGCCAGGCAAAGGGGGCCACAGTGGGCTAATGCCCTCAAAATTGTGTGTCCCACCCTGGAGGGGGTAGTGACGAGTCTTATAGTGTTCAAGGAGCAGTGCATGAGCAGCTCATGGGCATTCTTCTGATTGGTTGGTGGTGAGGTAATTGGGAGTCAACATCATCAACCTTCTGGTTCTAACCTGCCTGGGAGTCTACGAGCTTGTGGGCAGCATACAGATATCTTCCACCTGGTGGGGGTTTCAGTATCTGCAAAACAGCTCAAAGGACATGGCTCAGAATATTATCTGTAGCCCTTGAGGAAGAACTAAATGTCCTTGACTTTGTTTAATGGCTAAACTATTATTATTTTGTCCTGCTTGACTGCTTTCCTTTCTTTCTGCATCTTCTCATTTTTCTGATTAAATTTATTCTTTTTTTTTTTTTTTTTTTTCAGTACTTGGGCCTCTCACTGTTGTGGCCTCTCCCGTTGCGGAGCACAGGCTCCTGACGCGCAGGCTCAGCGGCCATGGCTCACGGCCCCAGCCGCTCCGCGGCATGTGGGATCTTCCCGGACTGGGGCATGAACCCGTGTCCCCTGCATTGGCAGGCGGACTCTCAACCACTGCGCCACCAGGGAAGCCCTATTAACTTTTCTTGAAACATAACATACCTACAGAAAAGTACACAAATCATAATGGTGCAGCTTGATGAAGTTTCACAAAGTAAACATGCCTGTGTAACTAGCACCCAGATCAAGAAACAACACCAGCCTCCTTCACGCCCCCTCCTAGCTGCTGACCACAAGGAATATATTTATATTTACATATATGTATTTGTAGTTATTTTTATTTACATATATTGTATTTATTAACAGAAAAGTAGTTTGTTTTCCTCCCCACTAAATGCATTTAAACACGTATTTAAAGAAAGTCATTTTAAAGGCACATCAAGTTATTTGCCTTCACCAGGGCACCCACAAATCTCCATCTGGCTCTTCTGCTGCAGCGGGGTAAAAGCATCTTGAGGTGTTCTGGTTGTAGCCAAACCGCTGCAGTTGGGAAGGTGTGCTACTGCCCCCTTGGGGCCATACTTGGTTTCTGCATCCAAGCTGGGCACCCAGATCAGTGTAGGACTTTACGATGCTTTAGCCAAGGTGAAGAATTAGATAAACTGGGCTCCATTCTGGACTGGCATTTTATTTATTATTATTATTATGTTTTGGCTGCACCATACAGCTTGCAGGATCTTAGTTCCCTGACCAGGGATTGAAACTGGGCCCCACCAGTGAAAGTGCCGAGTCCTAACCACTGGAGCATCAGGGATTGCATTTTAGAGCAACCCTTCTAGTTGACAGTCCCCCGCTTGAGTAGCACCTGTAAAGGTACTCCAGGGGCTAGTAGATGATTGCCACCAGCAGTGGTGATTGTCCTTCATGGGGAGAAGATGGGTTAAGATGGGGAGTAGGGAAGGGCAGCTGAAGGTTCCTCCTGAAAGAGCAGCCAGCTTCGACTAGAGACTGGCTTTGACATTCTCAGAACATGGTATTTGGAAGGACCCTGCGTGGGCCCAAATGGCTGAAGCCCTGAAGCCCCACTTCTCTGGAGCTTCTCCCTGACTCAGGTCCTGTGGGAGAGGTGTGGGAAGCTTCAGTAAAAACCGGGGGGCATGGCCACGGAAGCCCTGGACTTCACAGGCTAGGACCCACCAGTATGAGCAGGCACAGAGAGGAAGATAGGGGCGAACACACAGTGCGATGGAAAGCAGTGGAGGGTTTTCGACAAAGAAATGACATCACGAGGGCTTCCCTGATGGCGCAGTGGTTGAGAATATGCCTGTCAATGCAGGGGACATGGGTTCGAGCCCTGGTCTGGGAAGATCCCACATGCTGCGGAGCAACTAGGCCCGTGAGCCACAACTACTGAGCCTGCGCATCTGGAGCCTGTGCTCCGCAACAAGAGAGGCCGCGATAGTGAGAGGCCCGTGCACTGGCGATGAAGAGTGGCCCCCGCTTGCCACAACTAGAGAAAGCCCTCGCACAGAAACGAAGACCCAACACAGCCAAAAATAAATAAATAAACAAATGTGGGTTTTAAAAAAAAAAACAAAACCACTTCTCTAATAATAAAAAAAGAGAAATGACATCACGTGATTTATGTTTTTAAAAGCTCACTCTTTTTTTATTCTTTTTAAAATATTTATTTATTTGGTTGCGCCAGGTCTTAATTGTGGCTCACAGGATCTTCATGGCCACATGTGGGCTCTTTGTTGCAGCATGTGGGATCTAGGATCGAACCTGGGCCCCCTGCTTTGGGAGTGCAGCGTCTTAACTACTGGACCACCAGGGAAGTCCCTCAAAGCTCACACTTGGGAGGTGAAAGGAACTGGTGATTTCTTGAGGTGAGACCTGGTAGATGAAGGGCCACGGAAAGTGGATCCGCTGGGGGGGGGTCTCTATGAATAGATAGTGCTGCTGGAGGCCTTGTCTCCTGCCTCTCACAGCTGGGGCTTTACCCTGCAGCTTGAGGAGCGGGTCTGGTTGAGAGGACAGAGCTAGTTGCAATCAGTTGATGTTGACAGTGGTCAATTCTAGTTTATGGCTACTTTACTGTCCCTATCTTCCAGTTTCCTCTTTGCCTGTCATGCAAACAAGTTATGGGACACACACCACTAGCCCTACTCAGCAGGGCAGTGATAAAAGAGGGTAAAATAGGGGAAGCTAACAAGCAGAGAAGTCAGGCACAGGCAAGCCTTGGAATTCTCATTACCCACTGCACTGTGGCCCAGTAGAAAGGGACTGTTCCAGCAATGCTGAAATGGAGAAGGAACATATTTTGCTGACATGAATGATTTTTACTTGTTTTTTGACTTTTTTTTTTTTTTTTTTGGCCACACCCCGCGGCTTGTGGGATCTTAGTTCCCCGACCAGGGGTTGAATCCGCACCCTCAGCAGTGAAAGTACAGAGTCCTAACCACTGGACCACCAGGGAACCCCAGGAATGATTTTTAAAAAGTAACTTAAATAGAGTGGATATGGGGAAGAGAACAGCTATGTGTCTATGTCACATTGGAAGCTCCCCTGTCGAGGAAGTAAACTTGTTAGAAAGGGGGCGCTCCTAGAACCCAACAGCTGACACCACTGGGCTCATAGAGACATGCTGAGCTGACTGTCTGGGGGGTGAAATGAGCCTCCATTTAAGGCCATCCAGATATATCTCTTTGTAGACTTAAAAAGATATTTCGTATCAATTACGATGTTTTTGGCTGTAATTAATTCTTCCCAACAGAAAGTGACTAAAGCCATAGAAGTTTTATAATCTGTTTCACAGGAAGTCAGCTGCACAGCCCCTGGTTTGACTCCGTGGCTCAATCTGTCACTCAGGACCTTGCTGTCTCTCCCCTCAGCCACCCTCCCTGGCAACATCTTCCTTCAGGGTTGTAAGACGGCTGCTGCAGATGCAAATATCACAGCATTACACAACAACCTACAAAATCCCCCCACCCCACCCTGCCCTTGTCTCTCTCCCTTTACTCTTCTTTTTTATCAGGAAGTGAAATCTTTCTTAAAATTCTGCTTCCAACCTCCCACCAGGAGACCTCCCCTTTCATCTCACTGGTCAGAAGAGGGGCACACAGACTCCACTAAACCAACTGCAGGGGACAGAGGCTGGTTTGGACAAGTCATGATTCATCCTATCAATGGGGAGAAAGAGAGAAAGCCTGTTGGGAAGTGACTGCCTGTGTCGGCCATTATGTTTTTTGTTCTTGTCTCTCATTACAAAAGTCGTATATAATCATTGCAGAAAATTTGGGAAATCCAGAGAAGGATAAGAAGAAAATCTCCTAATATTCTACCACCCAAATCCAACCACTGCCTTATCCATTTTGCACTGGTTTTATCCTTCTCTGCACTCCTCTCCTCCCAGCTGCCTCCATCCTCATTTTGCACCAGCCCAGAAATCTGCCCGCCCACTCTCAGGCACACAAAATGTTGTTGTAAGCCATGGCCCTGAACTTGTTGCTCACTTTTCTTTTTTTTACTTAAAAAAAAAAACCGAGGGCTACCCTGGTGGCACAGTGGTTGAGAGTCCGCCTGCCGATGCAGGGGACACGGGTTCGTGCCCCGGTCCAGGGAGATCCCACATGCCGCGGAGCGGCCGGGCCCGTGAGCCATGGCTGCTGAGCCTGCATGTCTGGAGCCTGTGCTCCGCAACGGGAGAGGCCACAACAGTGAGAGGCCCGCGTACTGCAAAAACAAAACAAAACAAAACAAACCCCCAGGTTATGTATAATGGATGTGTATGGTTTAAAGAATAATGATGTAATGAGCACTTGTGAACCCACCATTTGGCTTGAAAACTAAAGCATCACTAATACCTTAAAGTCCTGATCATCCCCTCCTCTCCCTTCCTGAATTTACCTATATTGGTCGACTATTGACACAAAATGCCAAGTGTTGCCTCAAAATTCAATGAGCATTTGTCTCACTCTCATGGTCCACAGGTTAACTGCTTTGCACTAATCTAGGCTGGGTGGTTCTGCTTCAGGTTGTGGGTCAGCTGGATTTGGATCCAGTCTGCTCTACGTGTCTCATCTTACTTGGATCAGAGTCTACCTGGGGCCTATACTTTCGGCAGCTCACTGAAGCATGAGAGCCACGTCCAACGGCACAAGCACAAGGCACTGCTCATGTTATATCTACTAACAGCCCACTGGCCAAAGCAAGTCACATGGCTAAGCCCAACCTCAGTGGGGCGGGGAAGTGCAGTCCTTCACAGCAGAGGGAGGTACAGTGAACATTTGCTAAACCATAATCCAGACTGTCACAAGCATGCCTTTTGTTTTCTTCAAGGCTTTACCAAATAGGGATGTATCTCTAAATTATATTATTTATAATACAATATATATAATATTACATAATATATAATACATTTATATCTGTTGTTTTCTTCTGTTTTTGAACTTTGTACAAGTGGAATCAGGGTGGATATGTTTTTTCTGAGCTACTTTTCTCCTGCTTCCTCCTAACTTGCTCTCTCCCTGTTTTATCTGTGAGGATGTTGGTTATGAACACAGACACCATTCCCAGCTCACTTAAAGGAAGGGAATTTATTGGAAGGGTGTTAGGTAGTTCATAGAATTGGTGGGAAAGCTGGAGAACCAGGCTCAGGAAGCAGACAGGATGCAGATCAGGTAGTGGCCTGAGGCTGGAGATGGAGGAGGAATTCCCTGTAAAGGGGTGCAAGGAAACTTTGGGCAGTGATGGAAATATTTTGTATCTTGATTATGGCAATGGTTACACAGGATATATGCATTTGTCAAAGTTCATCAAACTACATGTTTTATTTTAATTTATTTTTTTAAATATATTTATTTTTGCCTGTGTTGGGTCTTTGTTGCTGAGTGCAGGCTTTCGCGGCGAGCGGGGGCTGCTCTTCGTTGCGGTGTGTGGGCTTCTTATTGCGGTGGCTTCTCTTGTTGTGGAGCACGGGCTCTAGGTGCGTGGGCTTCAGTAGTTGCAGCACGTGAGCTCAGTAGTTGTGGCTCGCAGGCTCTAGAGCACAGGCTCAGTAGTTGTGGTGCACGGGCTTAGCCACTCTGCAGCATGTGGGATCTTCCCGGACGAGGGCTCGAACCCATGTCCCCTGCATTGGCAGGCAGATTCTTAACCACTGCACCAAGGAAGCCCAAACTATGTCTTTTAAATGGGTGTAGTTTATTGTATGTGAACTAGACATTAAGTTGATAATTTTTAAAAAAAGGACCTGCTTCATTTAATAATCATTTTTAAAAGTCTGTAGTGGCTAGGGTTTGAGAAAGCAACTGTGGGGTTCTCCCCAGACCAGTGTTATATGATTTGGGGTGATATTTCTGTCTCCATACCTGGTTCTGTAGGCCTCTTGTTGATTCTGTGAGATCCCTGATAGCATTATTTGTTTTTTGAATATAACAGGTTTATTGAGATATGTCTCAATAAACAATTCAGTGCTTTTCAGTATATTCACAGAGTTGTTCAGCCACCACCACAATCAATTTTAGAACTGTCACCACCCCAAAAAGAAAGCCTGGATTCTTTAGCAGTCCCTCATCATTTCCCTCTAGTCCCCTGTATTAGTTTGCTAAGGCTGCCATAACAAAGTACCATAAACTGGGTGGCTTAAAGCACCAGAAATTTATTCTCTTGCAGTTCTGGAGGCTAGGAGTCCAAAATCAAGGTACTGGCAGCACCACGTGCTCTCTGCAGGCTCTAGGTGAGCGTCTGTTTCATGCTTTTCTCATAGTTTCTCATGTTGTCGGCAATCCTTGGTGTTCCTTGGCTTGTAGGTGCATGGCTCCAACTGCTGCCTCCATTGTCACATGACATTCTCCCTGTGTCTTGTGTTTTCACATGGCATTCTTTCTCTGTGTGTCTCTTTGTGTGTCTATTCTCTTCTTATAAAGACATCAGTCATAATAGATTAAGAACCCACCCTACTCTAGTGTGACCTTATCTTAATTTACATCTTAATTACATCTGCAAAGAGGCTGTTTCCAAATAAGGTCACATTCACAGGTACAGTAAGTCCCCTACATACGTACGAATGAGTTCCGTTCGAGAGTGCATTCCTAAGTCCAATATGTTCATAAGTCCGACAAAGTTAGACTAGGTACCCAGCTAACACAATCGGCTATATAGTACTGTACTGTAATAGGTTTATAATACTTTCCACACAAATAATACATAAAAAACAAACAAACACAAAAAGTAAAACATTTTTAATCTTACAGTACAGTACCTTGAAAAGTACAGTAGTACAGTACACAGCTGGCATACAGGGGCACGTTTGCATCTTTGAAAGTTCGCAACTTGAAGGTTCGTAGGTAGGGGACTTCCTGTACTAGGGGTTAAAACTTTAACATATCTCTGTGGGGGACAATTCAACTACAACCTCTCATCCCTAGGCAACCACTAATCCACTGTCTGTATTTATGGATTTACTTACTCTGGACATTTTATATTGATCTTGGGTGGCCTCAACCTGCAGTGGCTTGAAGCAGGATCTGAGTTCCCTGACAAGAGACCGAAGCCAGGCCACGGCAGAGCAAGTGCTGAATCCTAACCACTAGACCACAAGGGCCAGTGGCTAGTGACAAGGCCCTGGCTTGTCTGCTTTGGAGAAATGAATTTCAACAAAGAGATGGAAAGTAGTGAAACAAGTAAAGTGTTTATTAGAAGGAAAAAAAGGTACATGTGGATAGACACACATGGGTGGGCTCAGAGAGAGAGAATCACATCTTTGTGGTAGTTTAAATCATTTATATGGGGCAGTTCTTCTGGGTTTCCTCTGGCCAATCATCTTACTTTGCGTGGCTCTGAGTCCACATTTGGTTTAACTCAGGGTCCTCCCCTGTGCATGTGCACATCTCTTAGCCAAGATGGATTTCAGTGCAGAGACCTATGGGAAGGTTGATACCACCTATTATGGGGTTGTGCCCCCTCCCTTTTTGACCCCTAAGGAGGCTTTCTGAACATGTGTAGTCAAGGAGGTCTCCTTGCCCTCAAGAATGAGAAATACATGGTCTCTTTATCTCTTATCTGAGCAGGACTCAGCTCCTCCTTGCTCCTGCCATTATCTTTATCTTGGAGTATCTGTCCACAGGGGACAGATTCCAGCTGCTCAGCCTGGGGCCCATCTATCTCCTGCCTCAATATAGGTGTTATTATACAATGTATAGTCTTTTGTGACTAGTTTCTCTCACATAGCATAATATTTTCAAGGTACATCCATGTTGTGGCATGTTGGATCACTACTCCATTACTTTTTATTCCAAATAACATTCCACTGTATGGATATATCACATTTTGTTTATTCATTCATTAATTGATGGACATTTGGGTTGTTTCCACTCTTTGGCTATTATGAATAGCACTCTCTGAATATTCATGTACACATTTTTGCATGGACATATGTTTTAATTTCTCTTGGGTATATACCTAGGAGTGAAATTGTTGGGTCATATGGTAACTCTATGTTTAATCTTACGAAGACCTGCCTGATTGTTTTCCAACGCAGCTACACCATTTTCATTCCTACCAACAATGTATGGGGTTTCCAATTTCTTCACATCCTTGCCAACACTTGTTGTTATCTGTCTTTTTACTTATTAGCCATCCTAGTGAGTTTAATGAATATCTCATTGTGGTTTTGACTTGCATTTCTCTAATGACTAATGATGTTGAGCATCTTTTCATGTGCTTATTCCCATATTTTTAGATAAATCTCCTCTCTTAAGGGCCAGAAATTTTTGTCATGTTTTTGTTGCTTACAATTGTGAATCCCAGAAATGTTCCTGAAGGTCTCCTTGAGAGGTGTCTGTCTTCTGAGTTGGTTGTGGGCCTAAGAAAGGGGTTCTCTAAGGGTTTTTTGAGTCCTCACTAAGGTCCCTGAAGATCCCATGGGTACAGAAGTTTCATTCCATGGAGACACTCCAAATTCACCAAGGCCTTCAGGGATGAGAAGCTGTTTCCTAACTCATTCAATCATTCAGTAAACACTCACTGACTCTCCCTACCTGTCCCTTGTCTGGCTCTGTGCCTGGGGTTCCGCCTTCAAGGAGATCATCATCTGCTACAGAAGGCAGATGTGGACATAGCTGGTCACTGCTCAGAGTGACCAGTGCTACTGCAGAGGAGAAGGCAGGGGCTCTCTGTCCCTGGGAATAGGAGGCTTCTTAGAGATGGAGACAGCTGAGGTATGAATGGGAGATAGCCAGGTGTCAGGGCAGGGAGTGTGGTGGTGATCAAGGAAGGACTCAGTCAGAGGGACAGCTTTGTATTAGTGGTGATATACGTTCAACTGCTGTAACAGTGATCCTAAGGGACATAAACAGATCATCTTTAACAGTTCAAGGTAAGCAGTCCAAGTAGGAGTATAAATTACCTATTTCTTCATAAGAAATTACCCCAAAACTTAGTGGCTTAAAACAGTAGAGATTTGTTGTCTCATGTATTTTCTGTGGTCAAGAATTTGGAAGTGGCTTAACTAGGTGAGTCTGGCTCAAGGTTCTCATGAGGTTGCAGTCAAGACATCAGACAGGGCTGTAGCATCTGAAGCTTAACAAGAAGCTTGGGTGTTGGTGGGAGGTCTCAGTTCCTCATAATGTGTATCTGCTCTCATGATACAGCAGCTGGCTTCTGCCAGAGCAAGTGATCCAAGAAAAAGTGAGACAGAAGCCACAAAGCTTTTTTTTTAGTCTCAGAAGTCATACTCTGCAGGGATGTGAATACCTGGAGGTAAGGATTATTGGAGGCCATCTTGGAGGCTGGTTTATGTAATCTGCCTTCTTAACTCCAGTGATTTATTTATTTATTTGTTTGTTTATTTTTGGCCATACCATGCAGTTTGTGGGCTCTTAGGTCCCCAGCCAGGGATTGAACCCGGGCCCTCGGCAGTGAAAGCGCAGAGTCCTAACCACTGGACCGCCTGGGAATTCCCCTTAACCCCAGTGATTTATAGCTCTCCTACATGTAACACACTCTCACCCTCCTCCAGCTCCCTCAAAAGACTCATCCCATTACAGCATCAACGTGGAATCCAGAATTTTGTTATTTTAGTCCAGTTCAGCTGCAGATGAGGCTCCTTGGGAGTAATTCCTTAAGTATTCTTATCAAGTACAGTTCTGCTTTATTCGAACACTAGCAAGAGAGAGACAAGTTATCTGCTCTCTACCCACCCAACATACAATGATGGGACAGGCCTAGGACAACTGCTATGGACTCTCCTACTCGAAAAGGGAGGAAATAGGAGGCACAAAGGAGCCACTGCTCCATAGCAATTCTGAAATCAAGCAAGGCACATTGATTCTGAAATCAAGAAGTTCCATGATTCAGACCCAACCTGAGAATACACTGTGGGTCTCTGAGTCATCTCTTTTTTTTTTTTTCCCATGAACGTTAGCCTGTTTTTGTAGCTAAGTAGTTTTTTCAGCCAATTTCTTATTTGTACAAGTTTAGGAGTCTAAAGCCTTCTTTTCATCTTATATCATCTCTGTCTCTTTCAAATGTAGGCATTTGAATTTGTGACACATGGTATAGACAAAGGTCTTATATGAAAAAATAAAATCTGCATTCAGGAAACTAGGAGTTCAGCGTGGCCAAAACATTTGGTGTTCCCTGGGTTTCTTTCTGCTAGAATGTCTAAATATACTCACAATTATTGTCTAGTTATACATCAGCCCTCACACCCAACTGTGAGAGCCTCTAGGACAGGGCCTCTTTCTCAAAGAGAAATGACAAATCCATAAATATGGTAGATTTTCACACAACTCTCTCAGCAACTGTTAGAATATGCAAATTGAAAAATCAATAAGGATAAATAAGATTTGAATAAGATGTTTAAAAATTTTGACCTAATTGACATATATAGAGAACACTGGATCCAATAACTATAGAATACAAATTCCTTTCAAGTGTATATGGAATATTTATTGATACGCTAGGCCATTACATAAGTTTAACCAAATTTCAAAGAACTGAAATCATGTAGAGTATGCTCCATGATCAGTGTTGGATTACAGTAGTAATAAATTTTTTTTTAATTAAAAAAAAAGGAAAAGAAAAATGTTTGGAAATTGAACAGTATACTACCAAATAATCTATAGGTCAGCAAATAAACCACAATAGAAATTACAAAATATTTAAAAACTTGTGGAATGCAGCCAAAGCAGTACTTAAAGTGAAATTTATGTTTTAAATGTATGTAGTAGAAAGAAAAAAAATTGCTGAAAATTAATTATCTATATATCTACCTCAAATAGGTAGGAAAATCACCCAGAAATTAAATCCAAATAAAGTAGGAAGAAAATAATAAAGATGAGAGAAGAGTTAATAAAATAGAAAACATGAAAGAGAGCATCAAAAGAACCAAATGTTAATTCTCTGATAAGACTCCTAAAACTGATACATTTCTGGCAAGACTGATGAATGAAAAATAGAGGATACCCAACTATCACTTTAGAAATGAAAAGAGTGTGTCATCATTACCAATTCTACATTCATCAAAAAGATAACAAGAGGGGAATTCCCTAGTGGTCCAGTGGTTAGTACTCAGTGCTTTCATTGCCGAGTGCCCGGGTTCAATCCCTGGTCAGAGAAGTAAGATCCCACAAGCCGTGCAGCGAAGGTATTATGAATAACTATATCCCAACAAACTTGAAAATTCAGATGAAATGGACAAATTCCTAGAAAAACAAAGCCTATTAAAATTGACACAAGAAGAAATAGGAGGGCTTCCCTGGTGGCGCAGTGGTTGAGAGTCTGCCTGCTAATGCAGGGGACACGGGTTCGAGCCCTGGTCTGGGAGGATCCAACATGCCGCGGAGCAGCTAGGCCTGTGAGCCACAACTACTGAGCCTGCGCGTCTGGAGCCTGTGCTCCACAACAAGAGATTCCGCGATAGTGAGAGGCCCGCACACCGCAATGAAGAGTGGCCCCCGTTTGCCACAACTAGAGAAAGCCCTCACACAGAAACGAAGACCCAATACAACAAAAATAAAATTAATTAATTAATAAACTCCTACCCCCAACATCTTCTTTAAAAAAAAAAAAAAAGAAATAGGAAAACTGAGCAGTCCTGTTTCTAATAAAGAAATTGAATTAAAAAAAAAACCTTCCCACAAAGAAAACTCCAGGTCCAGATATTTCCAGAGAATAGGAAAAGTGGAAGTACTTTTTGACATATTTTATGTGATCAGCATTACCTAGGTACAAAAACCTAACAAGAACATTGTGAGGAAGGAAAATTACAGGTCAAACAGAGATGCAAAAATTCTAAACAAAATATCAGCAAAACTAAACCAAGATCTATAAATAAGATAATATGGGACTTCCCTGGTGGCACAGTGGTTAAGAATCTGCCTGCCAATGCAGAGAACACGGATTTAGTCCCTGGTCTGGGAAGATCCCACATGCGAGGAGCAACTAAGCCCAAGAGCCACAACTACAGAGCCCGCATGCCACAACTACTGAAGCCCGCTAGCCTAGAGGCTGTGCTCCGCAATGAGAAGCCCCTGCTCGCCTCAACTAGAGAAAGCCCGAGTGAAGCAACGAAGACCCAACGCAGCCAAAAATAAATAAATAAATAAATTTATATATTTTAAAAAAGATAATATTACACAACGAAATTTTGTTTATTCCAGGAATACAAAGTTGGTTTGACATTTGAAAATTAATATAGTTCACCCCATTAACAGAATAAAGTTTTAAAAAATCGCAGATCATCTCAAGAGATGTAGAAAAATAACATTTGATAAAAGTCACTGCCCATTTATGGTAAAATTCTTTTCAAACTACGCATGGAAGGGAACTTCCTTTATCTGATAAAGAGTAGGCACAAACAACCTACAGCAAACATCATGCTTTCTGGGAATATATAAAAATCTTTCCCCCTGAGATGGGGATGAGAACAGGGTGCCCACTATCACAATTTCTATTCAACACTGTAGTAGAGGTTCTCCCAATAGAATAAAAAGAAAACTTAAAAGATTAGGGGCAATAAAGGTAAAACTGTCATCATTTGAGGGCTTGGTCTGATTCTTCTGCCAGGGCCTGGCACAGAGTAGGTGTTTGGTGAATAACTGCTGAGTGGACAGATGGAGCAATAGATGGACCATGAGAATGTTAAGTAATGGGCCCCAAGGCAGGGGCCTTCACTATGGACACTGGCCACTACACAATCAGTAGAAAAAATAAAACAACAGTGAAATCCCATACAGTGAGAATTTTTATTGATGAAAAGTTGTTGGAAGAATCACAGAAATCTTGATAAAATGCAGACCAGCCAAGTCCTGTCTCCATTTCTATTTTCTCTCTAGGAGCTTCAGCAGAGAGGTCAGGAATTTGGCCCACTGTTTTGACCCTAAGGATGTTTTTGTCTTGTGTTTATAAATGCAGATTTTTAGATGGAATTATATTATATTGATTACTTTTGTCTGAGATAATATTCCCCAGAACAAATGCCATTAGGTCAGTTCAATACTTTTGATTTTTCTACACAGCCTATTAAATCTATTTCCAACCTATCCATATTCACTTAAACTGAGCTACAATTATCTTCATCTGAAAAACAGTTTTTTATATAAATTTTATAATGATGATATGAGTTAGTCAATTAAAAAGATCTGTATCACACTTTAATAATTATAGCTTCTGCCATCGTAAGGTATCATCTGTGGTCATTATTTCTATGTTTTATCAGGTCTACTTTTCCCGGGACAAATTTGCCAATCTACATTTTGTCCAGAAGATTTATTTGATTTTTCCACCAAGTTTTAGTCAATACGTAATTTCTCTGTGTGCAATTTACTACTGTCAGTGTTATTTTTTTCTCTTGATTATGTAGTGGGTACAAATCTTACTCCACAAACTTAGGGGAGTAAGAAATGACATTATTTTATTCAATTTAAATCAGATTAAGTCCTGGTCATTATTTGGGTTCCTTCCCTTCCAAAGATCTGGGGTGTTAGGCAACAAAAATATTTGGGGAGTCTCCTTCCCATGCTTAGTGGATACCAATAGACTTCTGTCTACCATGCCACCTCCAGAGAACAGGCCACACACATGTCCAAGCCCCAGACCTTCCTGGTTCTAGGAATCTCCTCTCTTTCACTGCCTTCAAAGGCACTGGCCTTCTTTCCTCCACCCCTTAACACCCCCCGCCCCCAGCATAATCATTTCATGGCCTTTCCAGAAAACAGCCTCCCAGACTGTCTTGGGTGAGAAACAGACAAATTTCTCTTCCCCTTAATTTATCTATTTAAGGACTGGAGTATTTCAAGGGAAGTTTAGGAGAAAGCAAAATGCCTAGAAGAAAATATGAGAGCTGGAAAGGATGGAGTTGGTCTGGGAGCACAGATTTCTCATTCTCTTTGAAATCAGTCTTGATGGACAAAGGAGGTCATCCACAATATATAAAGACTTTCTAAAATTAGAGAAAAAAAGAACCGCCTCCCCCTTAAGACCACAATGAGAGCAGACTGGTGGGTACACAGGTGGTTGCTATTCTGTCCTCAGACCTTTTCCATCTCTTGGACTTCATTAACGTAGCAGGCCCTACATATTTGGGCCAAGCCCCAGCCTTTGAGGGGTATCCTGGTTTCCAGGCTTTTCCCTCCTGGAGGTTGTCCTGTCTCCATCCTGCTCTCTCTGCACTGTTTTGTTTAGCTAAAGTGTATTCTCTGAGAAGTGCTAAGATTGCTCCATCCTGAGACAACTTCTCCTTGCCTGAACTTCCACTCTGCTCCATGCATCCGGTCATCCACAAGTGCCTTTTGTGAATCTTTCTGGAGCTTTCCTCCTTCATAAAGAACAAAAAAAATACAGTTGTAAGCAAACAAAACAGAAGGCAAAATACTTGTCTCTGTACAGAGCTTAAGGGTTAAAGAGAAATTTACATTAGACTCTCAGAACAGCCTTGTGAGGTGTATGTGAGTAAACTTTCCCAAGGGACCTCAATCCAGAATGGAATTTGATGACTAGAGTGCCAGTGACCCCTGTCTTGCCCCCTTCCCATTCCCATCCTTGCGCAGCCATTGCAGGAGTGTCTGTGCAGGGCAGCCTATTTCTCTGGCAATGCAAGGAGCTTGCTTTGCTGGTGATCTTTGATGGAATAGGTTAGCAAGGCCAAGTCAGAAGCTGGAAGGAGGCCTGCTGAAGCTCCAGGTACAAGAGCCCTGACTGCCTTGGGGCCCAGGTGACTGCACAGCACAGAGCTGGGGAGAGGACCCATCTCTCCTCTTCTGAATGGAATCTGGTGCTCTCCTGAACCTGAGGCTGAGCTAAGGGGATGTCAGCACAGGGCACAGGGGAGCTGGGCCAGGGTTGAAGGAGCATGGGATTTACACAGGGAATTTTTTGTTTCCCTAGACCTTGAAGTTCATGAAATCTTGTTTGTTTTGGCTCACAACTCAGAACCCAGAATCCAATATGGTATCTGGCAAATGGTAGATATTCAGGAAAAGCTTGATGAATGAATAAATGCATGGACATTATACCTGTGGGAGTGGGGGTTGGAGGGGCTTTGTAGGGGCACAAAGTCCTGTGCAATGTGACTTAGTTTATATTCATTCACTTGACAAATATTACTGAGTGATTAATACGGGCCTGGAACTGTTACTGTGTTGGGGATACAGTAGTAAACAAAATAGACAAACATCCTGGCCCTCATGAAACTTATAGTGTCTTGAAAAGAATCTGCAGGTGGCAACACTATCCTTATACTTGACCTCTTGGCCTGGGTTAGGTGTTCCCTCTGGGCTCCCACAGTCCCTCACTTTCTTCCACCATGACACTGATCACATTGGGATATAACTGTCTGTCAGCAGATTCCCCTAGACTGTGAGCTCCTTGGGGACAAGGCCATGTTCAGTTAACCCTGGGGCCCTAGCGCCAGCAAAGGATCTGGGGTCAGTACCTTAAGCTGAATGAATGATGAATAAATATCAAACATGGTCCATCTTCTTCCACAGGGGTCCACAGACCCCAGCTGGAGGAACCTCAGCTCTTCTGGGAATAGAAGCCCTTTGTTCTTACCCTTTTTATGGAAGGCTTACCCACCTTCTAGTTGAAATGAAAATTGGTGGCTCCCTCCCTCCCCCTTCCCCATCATCCATACATAACTCAGAAAAAAAAGGAAAAAAAGGAAGGAAGGAACAAGGGGAAAGAAAAAAGAAAGGAAGAAAGAAAGAAAGGACGGAAGGAAGAAAGAAGGAAGAGAGGGAGGAAGGATCTCTCCTGCTCTCTGGACAAAGCAAAGTTATGAAACTCCTAGGGGTCAGGCACTGAGTTTTCCGTGAATTAACTCATTTCACCCTATAGGGAGATAATTTTAGCCACATCTTACAAGTGAGGACTTGGAGGTCCCGTAAGGAGAAATGATTTTCCCAATGTCATAGCCTCTAAGTGACTGAGCTGGGTTATGAACCCAGGTCTGGCCTCCTCATATCTGTACATTTTGTATGACACCAGAGTTCTTCACACTGATTTGAAGTATGAGCCATCCCAGGAGGCAGGGAAAGAACTAAGAGTGCAAGAAGGATTAAGAACAGAAAAGGCACAGATTCAAAGACAATGGATGTTAACACCAGTTTTCCATAGCTGCTGTTAGAGATGACAGATTAAGTGAAACTGAGAAACATTTCCCAAAATAGGTTCCTCTGAATCTATTTGGGGGACTTAAGATATTTGCTAATTACTTGATTATGTGGGTTTCCAGTTTAATTGGTGTATTAGTTTCCTCCCTGCTGTCTTAGCAAATTGCTACAGACTGGGTGGCTTAAAACAACAGAAACTTAGGGCTTCCCTGGTGGCGCAGTGGTTGAGCGTCCGCCTGCCGATGCAGCGACCACGGGTTTGTGCCCCGGTCTGGGAAGATCCCACATGCCGGGGAGCGGCTGGGCCCGTGAGCCATGGCCGCTGAGCGTGCGCGTCTGGAGCCTGTGCTCCACAACGGGAGAGGCCACAACAGTGAGAGGCCCAAGTACTGCAAAAAAAAACAACAGAAATTTATTCTCTTACAGTTGTGGAGGCCAGAAGTCTGAAATCAAGGTGTTGGCAGCGCTGGTTCCATCTGGAGGCTCTGAAGGAGAATCCCTCCATGCCTTTCTCCTAGCCTCTGGTGGCTGCCAGCAAGCCTCGGTGTGCCTTGCTTGGGGCCACATGCCTAATCTCTGCCTCTGTCCTCACATAGCCTTCCCCTTGGTGTTTCTGTGTTTCAGATCTCTCCTTTCTCTTATAAAGACATCACGCATTGGGTTTAGGGTCCACCTAAATCCAGAACTGATTTCATCCTGCCTTCTTAACTGCCAAGACCTTCCTACCAAATGAGGCCACATTCACAAGTCTGCAGGTATGGGGGTTAGGACTTGGACATATCTTTTTTGGGAGATGCAATTCACGACTCAATGCACTATAATTGGTATGCTTTTTGGGGGGTTAAGTTTATCAACATGAGCAGCTTTATGTAAAAGATTCTCCTAAGTGTAAACTTTCCTCCAAATTCTCTTCTAACCTTTATCACTAACAACCCTCACCTTGGTCAGCTCTTCATAGCTTGTAAAGCATCTGGTGCCTTAATTAACTATTTTATCTACCCTGGGAGTTCTGCAAGGTCAGCCATTTTCCAGATATGGAAATAGGTGCAGGAGGGGAGGGAATGTGAGGACACCCAATCCTGGCTGAAGCGGCATTTGAACCCAGGATGTCAAGGCTCTTTCTTCACTGCTGCTGCTGCGCTGGAGCTTTGGTAGCTGTAATCAGTTTTTGCCGATTCATTTGTAATTTACTTGTGCCCTAAATTTTATTTAATGTGCTCTTTCCCATTGTCAGTAATTTTTTTCAGCTTTATCGAGATATTTCCCTTGTCATTTTAATTGATTATCTATAGCGTCTATATACGTCATGTTAATTGATTGATTCATTCATTAATTCAACCACCATTTACAGAAGCCTTACCCTGTGAGAAGCTTCAGGCTGAACTGAGCTCTATGCCACAGAGATGAATGGGACCACCTTGGTCCTTGTCCTTGAGGGCAGTAAATTGACAATGAACATCCAGTGTGAGCTGGCTGTGGGAGCTGAGTGGGCTCCTAACCTAACTGGGGGGTCAGAAGAGGCTTCCTGATGTCTGAATTAGGTCTTAAAGGATAGGCAGAATGCAATGTTATTCCTTTACTATTGGCTATTAGAATTAAATATTAGGATGGGCATTTGACATTCATCTACTGAATGTCAGGAGTGTGCTATTAGTTTTCTAGCACTCTTCCAAGCTGGCATAACAGGTTTATATATCAGCCTTCATCACAAATGGCAGAAACATCCATTTGCCCAATGTTGGGTCATTTACAAAACATTTTCACACTCCTGGTCTCATTTGCTGTCACAAAAAGCTCTTTGAGAATGCTTTGTTTTTTTTTTTTTTTTTGAGAATGCTTTGTTTATATCCACATATTCCTCTTGCTTTGTATCCTAGTCAAACTCAAAAATTTTAATTTTCCAACAAGATGAAGTGCAGGGACTTCCCAGGCGGTCCAGGGGTTAAGACTGCACTCCCAATGCAAGGGGCACACATTTGATCCCTAGTTGGGGAACTAAGATCCCAAATGCCATGTGGCTCAGCCAGAAAACAAACAACAGGATGAAGTGCAAAAGTTTTAAAATTAAATCAGATAATTTTGGAAATTATAATCATTCAAATTGCACTGAGAATTAAACCAGGGCCTGGTTTCTGTTCCTAACATGGCCAATATCTCCTTCTCTGGGTCTTAATTTCCTCTACTATAAAATGGCCATGTGAAGGAAATTTAGGCTGTAGGATTAAATGAGATAATGGATCTTAGACCACAGCACAGCCCCTGGCTCATTAAAGATTGGTTCTCCTAACATGGTCTCTAACATCCATTTTCCTGCAATTCTGAGGCATTCTTAAAGTAATACTCCAGCCCACACTTGTGTGCCAAGGCTCCTTCCTAAAGAGGTGCTTTGAGAGAGAGAGCTCAAAGCTGGCTCATTAACATAGCTGGGACAAAACCATTTCACAGTCTGAGTCAATCAGATAGTAACAGGCAAAGGATAATGTTTTGACACTGTCATTTTGTCCCTGAGTTTGTTTTTGTTGGGTTGCAGAAAAAAAATTGGACGGGTAGAAATAACACAAAATAAAACTGACAGTGGCTAAAACTACACGTGGTAAAAATTTCTTATGGATGGAAAAGCAAACTGAATGATCCCATCTTTGTTGGTAACATTGAACATTGCAAAGTTGACCCCTGGGAAAATTCCACTTGGTAGAAATAATCAACACAAAATAAAACTGCCAATGGCTCAAATTGCTTCCAAGAAAAGGTGGACTTTGTGGAAATAATGACTAGAAATTTCATGACAGCTGAAGCAATAATCAGTAAAAATCGATAAAGATAAAAGATAACAGATGAATCAAATCTTATAAAACTGATAGAGAAAAGGATATATCTTATGAAATTTCAATTTAGAAAAAAGTCTAGGAAAGTCAGAAATTGTTTAACTGTGCTATATAGAAAATTTATCAAGAAATTAAATTGGCTTAATAGAGCAAATTCCTTAAATACTTTAATAAATTCATTAATAATAATATAATTCTGAGTAAAAAGTTTACATGCCAAGGATTAGATGCAGGGATTTGGAGAGAGAGTTCTCAAATTAGATGAAGGGTTGGATTGTAAGTGGCAACTTACAGTCTTCAAAGCACTTTCATACCCACTGTTTTATTGGACTCTCCTAATAACGTTATGAGGTGACACGCCAGGAATCATCCTTTCATTTTACAGACGTATACATGAGGTTCAGAAAAAAAAAAAATTAAGGGACTTACTAAAGGTCACCCAGCATGCTCACGGCAAGGTCTAATTTAGGATCTGATTACCAGATTCCTAGTCTGGTAAGCTTCCTCATACCTATTCCCGTAGCTCAGATATGCTTTCCTCGCTGGACAGATCCGTCCCTTTTAATTTTGATTGCCCATCTCCCACTGTCTGCCAGTTGGAGAAGTGGAGAAGAGGAGAAGGAATGAAGTGGGTTTAGAAGATGGGATGGTCAGTGCAACACTCAGAGAGGGGAAGGGACTTAGCCCACATTTCATAGGCACATTTCTTATTATTCTCAGAGAAGGAAGCAGAGGATATAGGAATTTTGGGGGGGAGGGGACCTGGAATTTTAAGGCTGGGAGAATAGGATGAAAAATGAGGTAGTTTGAAAAAGACAGTGCCTGACGTATTTGGGGAAAATGAGTCATAAGGCATAGGAGTGTAATTAGATTTAGGTGGGGTGAGGCTGCTGAAGAGATTGCAGCAGGACTATGGACTAAATTAACCTTTGATTCAGGCAACCTGGGCTTTCTCTGATAGGCCTGTGCTTCTCCAGCGGGCTGGCTAGTGGAGCTCGAATGTTCTGGTGTTTTCTTGCAGAACGGTGAGGAATAATTACACGAAATCTAAAATACTGTAATTGAATACTGGATTTATGTTAAGTCACAGATCATCTGATACTATATTCCATATTCTAGAAGAGCCGGACACAGAAGGAAACAATTTTTTTTTTTCCACGTGCCATGTGGGATTTTAGTTCCCCCACCAGGGATGGAACCCGTGCCTTGTGCAGTGGAAGTGCGGCGTCTTAACCACTGGACCTCCAGGGAAGTCCCAGAAGGAAACAATTTTTAAGTGTAAGACTTATTTCTTCAGTCTATAGACAATGCTTTGTTTAAATATTGCTTTGTAGACCCTTTACAATAACTTTATTTCTCCCTCTTCATTCCTCTTCCCCACAGTGATCTCTGGCTCACAGATTAGAAACCATCGCTAGAAGAATTCAGACACAAGGAAAATCAGTATGCCTAAAATATATGCTCTAGGGAAGGTAGGACTTTGGCTTTAGTTTCAAGAATGAGTAGGAGAAAAGGAGGAAATGGGTGTGGAAAGACCAGAAAAAGGAAAAATTTGAGAAGAGACAATGAAAATTGAGAAAATCCTCCCTACTAACCTAATGTTCTCTTGTGAATTGTAAGTGACCACCATTATTTGTTTTACTTATTTATTTTTATTTATTTATTTATTTGCGGTACGCGGGCCTCTCACCGTCGCAGCCCCTCCCGCTGCGGAGCACAGGCTCCGGACGCGCAGGCTCAGCGGCCATGGCTCACGGGCCCAGCCGCTCCGCGGCATGTGGGATCTTCCCGGACCAGGGCACGAACCTGTGTCCCCTGCATTGGCAGGCGAACTTGCAACCACTGACCCACCAGGGAAGCCCTACTTATTTATTTTTAAAATATTTGGCTGCACTGGGTCTTAGCTGTGGCACGTGGGATCTTCGTTGCTGAGCACAGGACTTTTAGTTGCAGCATGCAGGATCTTTTAGTTTCGCCATGCGGGCTCCAGTTCCCTGACCAGGGATTGAACCCAGGCCCCCTGCATTGGGAGCTTGGAGTCTTGGCCACTGGACCACCCGGGAAGTCCCCACCATTATTTGTTTTAATTAGTGGAAATGTTGAGCTCCCAGAAAAACCAGACAGACCTCGTTTTGGAGCACCACTGAGGGCAATAGAAAGCCATGAAAAGCTTTTAGGTAGCGAAGACAGGTTGTTGTTGGATCTGAAAATTATATTTTTTGAAAATAGTTTTATAGCTTAAAAAGTTATGTGCTCTTTTTAAACAATTCAGGCAATATGAAAATGAAAATTACTTGAAATCTGACACTCTTTACTCCAAGATAATCACAGATGTTATTTTGGGGAACCTCTTTCCTGAAATCTTTCTATGCTTATAGAACATTGTCTCAAGCTTCATATAAATTAGATCATTCTAAACTTGCTATTCTCTTATCAATTTTTTTCTCTCGAGAATAAATTGTGAATAGCTTTTGATGTCAAGAAAAAGATCCATATCATTATTTTAAACAGCTGCTTAGTAATGCATTGTTTGTATATATAATTTAACCAGCTCCTGTTGAAGGACATTTACGTTTACCTCACTGTAATCAACAATCTCAGATAACAGCCTTGTCCATTCATCTTTTCCAAATTGTTTGATTATCTTTCTAAGGTAAATTCTTAAAAGTAGCGGAGCTGGGTCAAGAAGTACGCTCTTTTTATATTTGGGTTCAAGCTGCCAAATCGTCTACAGTTTTGCAGGGAGAGCAGAAGGAGGCTGCTGCATTAGCTCTGGTGCGAGACAGTGGCAACGGGTATTGCGAAGAAAGTACAGACTTCCAAGTGATCTAGCCAATGTAGGCCTGTTCTCGGTGGGTTGACATATTTCCTTCCTTTTTTCCTCTCTTTCACTTCTTTTTCTTAACATGGAGGAAGAACTGAGAACTGCATCTCCCAGCATTTCGCAAGGACCACACTCCCTGGGAACTGTAGTACCGGGTCTGAGAAGGGTCCGGAAGGAGGGCGAGAGTCTGTGGGCATGCTGGGAAATGTAGTCCAGCGGGAGGTGGTGGCGGGGCTCCGTGTGGGGAGGTGTGCGCGCGCGTAAAGAAGGCGGAGACGCCGCTAAAAGCGTCCCTTGGGGGATGGGGCCGCTGTGGTGCCTAACTTGCCTCCAATGTGGTCTTTGAGTCTACAAAAGCCACCCACGGATGGTTGGCTTTATTCCACTGTCCGAGACCAAGGAGGGACTAGTCCGTCCGCATCGGGCGCGCGCCGGGAGGCGCCGGCTGCGCGCGGACCGGAGTGGGGCATGCCGGGAGTTGTGGTCCCGGCTGGCTGAGGTTGTGGGACGTGTCGCGGCGCTGCGCTGGCTCCTCCTTCCCAGCCCTTCTCAGCGGTCCCCCGCCCCTTCCCTCAGCCTCCTCCTCCCTAGCCCGCAGCCCAGCGTCCCCTCCCCCCACCGGTCGGGCTCCTCGGCGGCTACTGCAGAGGATTCAGAGCCGAGTCGCTGAGAAGGAGGAGGCTCCCAGTCCCTGCGCGCCATCCGCCACCTTACTGGACACGGGCGAGGGAGCGAGAGCGTCGCCTCTGTAGCCTTCAGAGAAGACAAGGGCATCGCCGCTTCAGCTGCCGCCGCCGCCGCCGTTTTCGCCTGCAGCAGCTCGCCGGTGAGGAGATCACCCCCCCACCCTACCCCGGTCCGCTCTCCCTGAGCCTGGGCCGGTGGTACTGGGGAGAATGAGAGTGGGGACTGCGGAGCCCCTTCGCGGGTTGGGGGAAGGGGGTTGAGGTCGCGATGGAACGGCGGGCTGGCTGGGGAGACTTGTCCAGGCGCGGGCTGGGGGTGGGGTGAGGGTGGGACACAAGCAGGTTGGGGGGGGAGAGACAAGGGAAGGGGACTTTTAATGGGAACGATCTGGGACAGGAGCGTGGGGTTGTAGGGTTGGGGTGGAATTTGGATGGTTTTGGGCGAAATGGATGTTGAGACTGGAGTGGGATGGCTTTTAATGGGGGAGGGGACTGACTGAGGGTGGTGGATTTGGGGTTGGCCTGGAGCAATTGACAGCTTGGGATCTGGGCCGGGTTGCGGGGTAAGGGGTTGATTGTAATAGAGAGTGCGACTGCAGAGTTGGATAGGACCCTGGGGGGTGACTAATTCAGGAGGGTGGAATTTGGGGTGGACCTAGGGCAGGCTGATAGAGGTGGTAGGAGCCGGGGGTGAGGAGGGGCTTGGCATGGGCTGAGACCTGAGCTTGAAGTGGGCGCTTGCCATCTGGGGGTGGTGGAATTTGTTGAGATTTTATGGAATAGCGTGGGTTAGGAGAGCTGAGGAGGTAGAATTCGGGGTTTTCCTGGGGAGTGCTTATGGAGGTTGGAATAGGAGCTGGTGGGGGGTGGGACTTTGAATGAGGGGA
Source organism: Orcinus orca (assembly GCF_937001465.1). Taxonomy (NCBI): domain Eukaryota; kingdom Metazoa; phylum Chordata; class Mammalia; order Artiodactyla; family Delphinidae; genus Orcinus; species Orcinus orca. The sequence goes on along the minus strand of NC_064566.1, from coordinate 51,309,802 downwards.
GTGTGAGGGTGAGCTGGCAGGAGGGGGTAAAGTAGAAGTTAGGCCCAAAATGGGCGAACAAGGATTGGAATTGGGCGGGGAGGGGAAGGGGGGGAGCACAGTGGGATGGGATTTAGAGTGATCTTAGAACCACTGGTGGCTTCCTGGGTACAGGGTGAAGGCAGAGGGCACGGAAGATGCTTCTGGGCTGGACTTACTGAAAGAATAGTGGCAGGTGGTGAGCAAGGTTGGGGGATGGTATCTTGAAGAAAATGTCCCTTGGCCAAGGTGGCAGAGGGAGTTTTGGAGCAAGAATGTCTGAGATGAACTGGTAGGACTGGAGAGGTGGTTGCTGATAGTGAGGTAGCAGATGTGGCTAATTAAGGAGTGGGAAACCTGGGGTTGTTGGTATGGAGGGGGCAGGGAGGATGGAGAGGGGCAGTGAGCAGTGCTGGGAAGAGGTGGATTGGATGATTCTGGAGAAGGATTGAGATGGCCTCCAAGAGACACAAGAGGGTTGGGGGTTGGACTTAAATGGACAGCTTTGGAGGCTGTGGTTGGGGAGAGAGAAGGTACATAAAAGACTTTTCTAGAGGACTTCTTAAGCTGTTAGTTTTTGTTTGTTTCACTTGTATTAGTATCATATTTGGAAGTAAACCAACACAAAGGGTAAAGTTGAGAGGGGCTTCAGTTAAGGTAGAATTGAGGAGGGGAAAGTATCTTCTTTTTTTTTTTTGAGGAGGGAAAAGTATTTTCTGTTATTCATGTATTATAAAAAGAAAGTTGGAGAAAACCCCACTCCAGTAACTAAAGATGAAGAAGATGAAACTGGAATGTGATAGATGTCTTTCTATTTGACGTCTCTGCCTTCTTTCCTCTCTCCTCCAGGTGCATTTAAAAATTAGTCCTGGAATTTGGTATTAAATAGATTTGATGAGCTTGAGGTGGTTAAGGGAGCATTCCTTGCTTGAGAACTGATGAATGAGACTGAAAAATACAAGGCTGAATTTATTTCCCAGTCAGGCAACGTGCATGTATTCAGAAAGAGCTTAGGCCTTTTTTTTTCGCCTCCTCTTAAAATTGATTGCTTGAAGACTCCATTTATTGGTGTCCTGGTTTGCAAGGCAATTAGGCCCATCATTGTATTGCAGGCTAATAATCCAGAGATGAATCTTGGTACCACCGTTTTATGTAAACAGAGAGAAGACAGAAAATATGGAAATGTCATAAATATTCATTGGTGAGATAGTTTGGTATTTTCATTTGATTCTCTTTTGACATTACCTGATAAGATTTAAAATAATTGGACTATATTTCTGTAGATTGAATTTTCTTCTAAAGGAATTCAGGTGGTTAGAATTCTGTCAGATGTGGATAAAAACATAAAGAATCATTTTTATTTTATTTTATTTAGGAGATGTAAGCGTATTCCATTAACTACAAAAACAATACTTCCATCTATTCATCAGAAATTTTATTTAAAGCTTAATGATATGCTCATTCTCATGGCAGAAGAGTGATGCTGGAAAGTAGAGAAGGGTGTTAATGGAGGAAACATCTTTAGAAAAATAGTTTTCTGGACTTAATTGCATTAACTGTGATATGTTAAACCTGAAATGGCTGTTGATTAGAGCTTAGATTGGGGAAAAATGGGGAGGGATGTAAGGCACCAACGGGATCAAAATAATTCTTTTTTTGTTCAAGCTTCAGCGTTCAGCTTGTAAACAAATCATTTTCCTTGGCCTTCACAATTGAACACATGAAAATACCGAATATTAAGAATCTTTTTCTTTTTTTTTTTTTTTTTTTTCCGGTACGCGGGCCTCTCACTGTTGTGGCCTCTCCCGTTACGGAGCACAGGCTCTGGACACGCAAGCCCAGCGGCCATGGCTCACGGGCCCAGCCGCTCCGCGGCATGTGGGATCTTCCCGGACCGGGGCACGAACGCGTGTTCCCCGCATCGGCAGGCGGACTCTCAACCACTGCGCCACCAGGGAAGCCCCAAGAATCTTTTTTTTTTTTTTAATTGTAGCTCCAAAATGGGCAGAATGATTGAAGGTTGGACTTATCCTTGGAATTGAAAGTGTTTTGTTATGAGGAAGCTTTCTGTATTGCAATAAAAATCAGGTTTGAGCAGTTACCCATAATTTGATGAGAGAGTAATCTAACTAATGCAAGCATTTCTCCTCATAACTTTACTCTGGGGTCCAGACGTTGCTTTTGTGGATCTGCAGGCTTGATCTAGAGGTGGGATATTTATATGAAAGCCCTAGCTTTTGAGAGCTCAAAATGGAAAGTAATCGCTTGGGAGAATTGTCTTGGTGGATTTTCTTTTTCCCCCTCACAGCTGTGTTCACCTGTGCAGTAGAAATGTATATAAAGTGTTTTAGTAACTTCACCTCGTTTGATTCTTCCAGTATTCTGGTGAGAAGGGGAGAGCAGTGGAGGTATTGGTAGACAGGTACCTTGGTAGAATGAATAGCTTGTTAATTTAGAGGTTGAGAGTCCTGAGTTCAAATCCCCTTTCTACCACTTGATAACCTAGTGATTTTAGTAGTCATTAAAAACCTTTCATACTTAGTGGTAATGGTTGCATAACATTGTGAATGTACTTACTTCCACTAAATTGTACAATTAAATACAGTTAAAAATTGTTAAAAAGTGAACAAAAAACAGTTGTCAAGGAGCTTTCAGTGTCATGGGAGAGATAGATGATTTAAATGTCGTGAGAAAAGTGAGGCAAAACTAACGTAGTGGTCAAGAGTGTGGGTTCTGAAGTTTGTCCACCATTTACTACTACCTATGTGACCTTGGGCACAGTGGTCTCATCTGTAAAATGGGCATAAGAGAACTAATCTCATAGGGTTGTTTTGAGGATTAAACAAAAGAATCCATGGTAAGCATTTAATACAATGTGTTACATTGTACACATTAAAAATATTAGATGTTATTATTATTAGATAGAAGAGACTAGAATGTGAATAGCCTTGTGTGTCCTACCGTTGAGTTCTTAGTATTATGATCTATTATTTAGTAAGGAGGTATTACTTTGTATTATTATCTCACAGTTTGTCTCCATATTAGTATGTTGGCACTATAGTCTAGGAACTTAAAAAAATATATATTTATTTATTTGGTTCCGCCGGGTCTTTGTTGCAGCTCGCAACTAAGCCCATGAGCCTTTATTGAGGCATGCGAACTCTTAGTTGTGGCATGCATGTGGGATCTAGTTCCCTGACCAGGGATCAACCCAGGCCCCCTGCATTGGGAACGCAGAGTCTTAACCACTGTGCCACCAGGGAAGTCCCTAGTCTAGGAACTTTAAACAGTAAAGTACTAAACATATATTAGTTGTTAGTTTCCTCATCTATAAAATAAGAAGAAAAACTGCTGAGAGGTAAAATGACTTGCTTAAGATTACACAGTGAGTGGAAGAGTTTGGGTTACAGCCCTGAAATTCTGATTCTTCAACCCTGTTTATATCTTCTTTTTAAATTGTGAGATAAACCGTATGTATAAAAGTGCATATAATATAAATCTTTAATTTAAAGAATGATAGCAAATTGAAGGCCTATGTTTTTGCTACCCAGTTTAACAAAAAGGAGATTTTTAGTACCTTTAAAGCTTCTTGTGATTCCCTGCCTGATTGAATCTCTGTCCTTCTCCCTCAGAAGTAACCACTTTCCTGAATTTTGTGTGAATCATTCCCTTGCTTTTAAAAATAGTTTTACCAAACAAGTATGTATCCTAAACAATATATTTTGTACCTTTATAACTTTATATAAATAGAATCATAGTGTTAAGTATTTTTCTGTGACTTGCTTTTTTCTTATTTATTATCCTTATTTTTAATTTTAAAAGAGCTTTATTTCTTCCACCATTAATTAAAATAACATGCTCATAGCAGAAATTGAAAATTACAGAAAAAGTAAAAGAAGCAATATTATTGTCTATAGGCCATTACTCAGCGACACTTATTTGTATGTATATTATATATACACATATAAAAATATATTCTTTAGTATATGTCTGTAAGTATGCGTGTACATACATATATGGGTAGTCTAGATGGCAAGAGGAAGCCAGTTTGCATTTATGGATGATCAGATTATCCAGATGTGGATCAATCATACTTGGAAATAGGAATGGGAGAGGGTAGTAGCAGCCTTTGTGAGCTGTGAAAGAACAGCATCTTAAGAATTTTTTCTTATTGGCGGATTTTTTATTTACTAGATACTGATTCTTTTAATACCAGCTTAGAGCTTCATGTCATGTTTTGGCAAGTCACGTAACTCTTCTGATCAGAATTTCTGTGCATGTTTCTTTTTGCAGAAAGGCAGCCTGGTACATTGGTCCTCACCTGATTGTACAGGAGGGTCTGTCCTCTGATGTACAGAGTGGACCATGAATAGGAAGTCATTAGTTATACATATCAGAAGCTTAGCAACCTAAACCCCAAGAATTTTTTGTCTAAGAGATGTGAAATCCAAATGCATTAATAATCTGTTAGAGTTTCAGTTTACTCTCCTGTAAAGTGGGGCTCAAATGAGGTAATAAATGTGAAAATACTCTTTAAACTGTAAAGCACTATATAAATGTTAGTTGGGGGTTGTTTTTTTTTTTTTTCCCTCTCTAGTTTACAAAAATGAAATCAGGGCACCCCACACAGAGGTGAAAAGCTTGTCATATTTGGTTTATTGCCTTTCCAAAGGGTTCTTCTCCCAGTGGAGGAGGAATACGTGAAGATCAGTTCACAGTTTCTCCCTTAAAACTTGAAGATTGTTGGATATAGTGGGACAGAGAGGGTGCTAGAGGACTTTCTCCTAGTGAATTTATGGGACCTGGTTCTACATTAACTGTGCTGGCTTGCTCAAAATGAAACAATTGATGCTTTTTGATGTGGAGAATGCAGTATACAACGTTTGCTCTTCACTATCCTGACAAATACAGTCATTTCCCTCTTAGTTTTCTACCTGTAACTTATTACAAGGTAGAGTAGTACAGTGAGATGGATTATTTATGCATAAGTGAAAGAGAGATAATACTCAGTTATTGGGTTGTTAATGGATTATATGAGATAAGAAGGACAAAGAACCCGGAACACTGAATGGTACATACGTAGTTGATGCTTAATATGGTAAATACTACTGTTGTTATTTTTATTTTACTTATGAATTGTTTACAGCTAACTTTTCCTCCAGGCTATTCTTTTATTATTCAGTGTTTTCCTGCTGCTATATCTCCCCTTACTCATTTTACATTTGGAATATAAATTTATTTTAAAATGATCATAAGTAAAGCAAAACAAAGAATGTAAATCCTCAATGCATTCCAAGACCAAGGAGCTAGTAGTCGGTGTGTGACAGATATGTTTAAGACATCTGTTCAACAAGTATCTATTGAGTGGTTATTAGATGACAGTCAGGGAGTGCTGGGAGTATGGGATACAAAAATTAAAATTCCCTACTCTTAAGGAGCTTATAGTTAATCTAGTGTGGAGACAGACATGTCACACATAACTGTAGCATAATGGAATAATTGCTATGGTGGGGACCTGGGCAAGGGCCATGGGGAGGATGGAGGTTGACATGGCCTGACCTGCCTGAGACAGCAAGGAAGAGAGAGATGCTTGGGGGAGTTAATGCTTGAGCTGAGACCTGAAGGATATGTGGATGTACTGGGGAAGTAGAGGTTACGAATGTTTCATGACGTCAACAGCACAATCTTCCTTGATTTTTCCCTCCCAGTGTTCTTGTAGGCCTTACTTTGTACCTTTTTTTAAGGGCTTTCTAGCATATATGCCTACTGTAAAACCAAATAAACCAGGGCTTAACCGCTGGTGGCGCAGTGGTTAAGAATCCACCTGCCAATGCAGGGGACACGGGTTCGAGTCCTGGTCTGGGAAGATCCCACATGTTGTGGAGCAGCTAAGCCTGTGCGCCACAACTACTGAGCCTGTGCTCTAGAGCCCGCGAGCCACAACTACTGAGCCGTGTGCCACAACTACTGAAGCCCGCACGCCTAGAGCCCGTGCTCTGCAACAAAGAGAAGCCACTGTGATGAGAAGCCCGTGCACCACAACAAAAGAAAGCAACTAGAGAAAGCCCACGCATAGCAACAAAGACCCAAAGCAGCCAAAAATAAATAAAATAAATGAATTAAAAAGAAAAAAATAAGGGGAGAGATTCTCCCGTCCCTTTTAAAAAAAGACATGCTGTACTATTATGCCCTTATTCTTTCCATATGTTGTGCCTTCCACCTGGAAAGCCCTCCCCCTACTGAGTTCCTTAATCTTTACTTTGTCCATTAGATGAGCTGTACTAGTGAATGTATTTCATGGTTGTTCTTTCCAGTCTGTTGTTTAGCAGGAAGAGATTTGATATTTAAGAAGAGATCTTTATTGTTTCTGCTTTCTCAGTAAATGTTGATATTCCTTAGTGTTGGCTCTTTGACTCACTGGACTTTTTAAGTTTCTTTCTTTGAGTAGTGTTGCCCACTCTTTTGGCTTTAACTGCTGCTGTATGGTGATGACTCTCAAAATCCCTATCTCCAGCTCAGACCTCTTTCCTGAGCTCTAGACTTGTATATCTCACTGTCTACTGGCAACCTGCATACATCCATTTTGATGGTCCTTAAATTCAGTAGGTCCAGAACAACTCATTTTCCCCATCTCCTTCTTCTGGCCTCTCCCCTTTTGTATCTCCCTCAAAAGCTAAAGTCATCTCTTCCTGTAGTTTTGTCCTAACTTAAAGGCACTGCTGTTCATCCAGTCATTCAAGATATGAATCTGTGCTATTAGTCTTTTCTTCTCCCTTATCTCTGTAGCCAAAAATAAATCCTTCTAAATATTTCTGAAACTTATCTCCCCTTTCCTACGGTTATCCCCTTAGTTCAGGCCCTAATCTTACCTGGACAAGGGCAGTAGCCTCCTAACTAGTTTGTATATCACCCATGTAGTAAACCTGTCTTCCACCCAGCAGCCGGAACATCTACCCAGTGGTGTATATGTCCACATCACTCCCTTGCTTAAATCCCTTCATTGGCTCTACAGTCTTAAGCTCCTTAGCATGACATATTAGGCCTTCTATGACCTGTCGTTATGTACTCCTTCTGCCTGATCTCCCATCACTGGTAATACTGAGTAACATGTAGTTTCTACAGATATTTTACAGTTTCACACCTTTGCTCGTGCTGTTTCTCCTTTTATTCATCCCTCTGGGTTAAGTGCATCTCCCCTAAGGAACCTTACAGAATCCTTAAGGTTGTCATAAGTGCCCCCATTTTGTTCACAGGGAGTATCCAGTGTGTGCCTCTGTCATAATATTGATATTGCCCTGTTTTAGGAAAATTGACTGTTTCTGTCTGCTCCTTCACTTAACTGTAAGTTTCTTGGGGGCAGGGGCTGTGTTCTAGTCATCTTATACAGTCCTAGGTCCTGGAGGGTGCCTTGCAGGTAGTGAATGATTAATTTTTGAAGTGAACATAGTAAGGAGAGATGACAAAGTATGTCATGTTCTAACAAGGAGTAAGGTGATAGGTGTTTTTCCAGATGTAGGTTTTTATTTATTTAGAATGGAATTTAGAATTTAATTGGATTGATAAAGGCTTTGATGATGATGGTGTATAGCACAAGGTTCAAAAGTAGAAGACAGCAAGATGGTGTGCTCAGGGGTTGGCAAATGCTTTCTGTAGAAAAATATTTTAGGCTTTGTGGGTCACATACAGTCTCTATTATTTTTTTCTCCTTCTCTTTCCCCTCCCCATCTTCTCCCTTCTTCCCCCCTCCTATGTTTTATTCTTAGCTCACAAGCCATACAGAAACAGGCCATGGGTGTGCCATAGCTTGACAATCCCTGGTACGTTTTCAGAAATCAGACTTAAAGTTGTAGACTCCCCACCCCCAACCCCACCACCGCGAGGCTTGTGGGGTTCCCCGAACCGAGCCCCCTGCAGTGGAAGCACGGCATCTTAACCACTGAACTGCCAGGGAAGTCCCTTAAAGTTGTAGCCTAGTGAAGAGCAAAGAGACTAAAGCAAGTTCATTTTTCTTGTTTTATTTATTATAAAATTAATTCCTTAGGAAATTATGCATATCTTTAGTACTGAAAATAATTGTACAGAATCTTTTTTGTCAAACTGCTGTTTATCTAAAAGTTTATTTTGTTAAATAGGCCATCGATTTTTTAAAAAAAAATTTATTTATTTGCTTGTGCTGGGTCGTAGTTGCAGCAGGCAGGCTCCTCAGTTGCGGCTCGTTGAGTCCTCTGTTGTGGCATGCATGTGGGATCTAGTTCCTTGACTAGGGATCGAACCCGGGCCCCCTGCATTGGGAGCGTGGAGTCTTAACCACTGCACCACCAGGGAAGTCCCTAGGCCATCGATTTCTGTATAAAGATGCTATGAAAACATCTTGGTTTATAAAGCTCCAATACAGCTCCCCCACCTTCTTCCTTTTAGGCAGGTGTCTGGGTACTTTCAGAATATGCCTATTTTTATGATATTATAGATTGTGCTTTCTCTTAGATACAGACATTTTGAAGGAACCCTGGGCTGATATATTTTTCACAGTAAGCTTCAATCCCTGGCTGACTAGAGATTATAATCTCGATTTGGCTTCTGATCATGTCCTTCAGGCTTGATAGTTTCTGCTGATGCTCATATTTTCTAGCTTCTGTTTTATAGCCTTATATACATATCCTAGTTCTCTTTTCTTTTTTTTTATTTTAAGTATTGTGTTTTTGTTTTAGTTTTTTTTGGCTGCACCACGAGGTTTGTGGGATCTCAGCTCCCTGACCAGGGGTTGAACCCAGACCATGGGAGTGAAAGCCCAGAATCCTAACCACTAGGCCATGAGGGAACTCCCTATCTTAGTTTTCTAATGTGTTGTCCTCTCTCTTTTATTTTGAGTTGGTAGCAGAAATCCCTGTCTGTAAATATAGTTACACTATTTATACTTCTGCAAATATAATTATACTGTTTTATTTGATCTACAGTGTATAGGTTGGTCATGTAGCATTATTTTCATTTTAAGGATGAAGAAATCAAGAGTCAAGAGGGTAATTTATTTTTGGCCTTAGGAGTAGTAGGAGATGAAGGTGGAAAGACAGAAAGGACTTAATATTTGAATATCTGTGGTAGGCAATATGCTGGCTGCTTTCTTTCCCTTATATAATTTAATCCTCACATTTACCCTGTTTAGAGTATTGTGCCCATTTTACAGAAGAGGAAGCTGAAGCAACTGAGGCCTATAGGGATTAAGTAGCTTGCTTGCATTTGGTTACATAGTAAAAGAAGAGAAGCTTGTATTAAAAACCTGATCTGCCTTGCTCCAAAGTCCTTGTTCTTTTTACTGTGTTGTATATAAAAGTTCCCTGGTTTTAAATTCTTAGATCAGTATTTTTCAACCTACTTAGGTGAGCAGTAGCTTGGCTACACATTAGAATCACCATAAAATCTGTCTTAAAAAAAAAAAATGCCCTACTTCTACCCTGACCAGTGTTAACAAAATTTCTTCACGTGAGCCTAAAGCAGGTGTGTGTATGGGTGTATTTTTTTTTTAGAAAATATAGATTAAAAAGAAATTGTATTGAGGTATATATACAAGAAAAAGTGCACAAAAAGTGTAACCAGCACTCAGATCAAGAAAGGGAACGTTGGGAATTCCCTGGCAGTCCAGTGGTTGGGACTCGATGCTTTCACTGCTGTGGCCCGGATTCAGTCCCTGGTTGGGTAACGAATATGCTGACTTCCAATACCATAGATTATTTTTGCCTACTTATGAACTTTTATAAGGTATGACTGGCTTTTGCACTCAGCTTTGTTTGTGAGGTTCATTTATGTTCTTGTATGTAGCAATAGTTTATCCTTCTCATTGCTATATAGCAATAGTTCTCAAAAATTTTGGTGTCTTCACTCTTCCTATTAAAGACCCCAAAGAGCTTTTGTTTGTGGGTTGTGTGTACCAGTATTTACTGTGTTAAAAATTAAAATTGTGCATTTAAAAATAATACTTATTAAATGTTAGCATATTTTAATGAAAATAACTATATTCCACAAAATAGAAGAATAATGTTTAAAATTTTTCCAAATCTCTTCACTGTCTGACTGGATACATATCTGCTTCTACATTCAGTCTGCTGCAACTGGTTGTTTTGTTGGTGGTATATTAAAAAAATCCAGTCCCACATATATGTGGCTAGAAAAGGGAGGAATTTTTTTTTTTAAATAAATAAATCTATTTATCTATTTATTTATTTATTTATGGCTGTGTTGGGTCTTCGTTACTGTGCGCAGGCTTTCTCTAGTTGCGGCGAGCAGAGGTTACTCTTCGTTGCTCTTCTCATTGCGGTGGCTTCTCTGCTGCAGAGCACTGGCTTTAGGCACGCAGGCTTTAGTATTTGTGGCACGAGGGCTCTAGAGCGCAGGCTCAGTAGTTGTGGCACACGAGCTTAGTTGCTCCGCAGCATGTGGGATCTTCCCGGATCAGGGCTCGAACCCGTGTCCCTTACATTGGCAGGCGGATTCTTAACCACTGTGCCACCAGGGAAGCCCTGACAGGCGGATTCTTAACCACTTCGCCACCAGGAAAGTCCCAGGAGGAATGTTTTAATTGACTTCTTTTTTTTTGGCTGCACCGAGAGGCTTGTGGGATCCTAGTTCCCCTACCAGGGATTGAACCCAGGTCCCCGGCAGTGGAAGCGCAGAGTCCTAACCACTGGGCTGCCAGGGAATTCCCTTGATTGACTTTTTAGATAACTATGGATATTCTTTTTTTATATACTACACCAAAACTTGTCAGTTGGTAGTTTCTTTAGAGGTCCATTATTTTGTGGAATCTGAAACCATATCAGTGAGTCTTTCATACTCTGTTACACTAAAGTCCATTGGTCTGTTTTGTACATTGAATGGATTTTCTACTCATGCATAATTTTGTGTCATCATGCTTTGGTCATTTTGAAAACATTGGTTCATTGAGTTACGCAGATCTTCTAAAATGTTGACATATTTTATTATACAGTATCAAAAAATCACATTTGTTAATATCTCTACCCATTTCATCAGACAAGTCTTCTCTAGTTTTTGCTTGAAAGCCCAAATTGTATCATTGGCAACAAATACTGACAGTTGTTTTCCTTGAAGTGACAGTCTCACATTGTTCATTTTTGAAAGAATGTCTGCCAAACATCCAAGTCTGAATAATCAGTTTGTCTGGCAGTTGTTCTTTCAAGTAAAAATGGTGTTTCATGAAAAAAAGCAGGTAGTTCAGCTTGCAACTTAATTGCACAAGTGCCTAAGTGCTTTTCCTTGAGATAACTCTTGTACTTTGCTATGCAGAAAGATGTGTAGTTAAGGACTGAGACTTTTGTGGCTTCAGCAAGACCTCAGAATAGTTCTTTTTTTTTTTCTGGCATGGCTATGTAGAATGCAATGACACTATTACAGTTTGATGTCACTGCCTTAATTCAATACAATATGATATAGTTTTATTTATTAGTATAATTATGTTTCCAGGCTTTACTGATTGCTTATTGAAGGAATAGGTGGATTTGTTAAACCTTTACTAAAAATACTGCTTTGAAAGCTAGCATGAATGCAGTTGGTCTTTCACTTAGTAGAACTTTAGAGTTGAGCAGTTTTACAGCTTTGTCAGGATGTTAGAAAATCATTGGGCTTGGGACTTCCCTGGTGGTCCAGTGGTTAAGACTTCGCCTTCCAGTGCAGGGTGTGCGGTTTCGATCCCTGGTTGGGGAACTAAGATCCCACATGCCTTGTGGCCAAAAAACCAAAACATAAAACAGAAGCAGTGTTGTAACAAATTCAATAAAGACTTTAAAAATGGTCCACATCAAAAAAAAAAAAAGAAAAACATTGGGTTTGATGCTTATTCTTTACCACTTGTGCACGTGTGCGTGCACACGCGCGCGCGTGTGTGTGTGTGTTTTAATATTTATTTATTTATTTTGGCTGTGCCGGGTCTTAGTTGCAGCATGTGGGATCCTTTGTTGTGGCGTGAGGGATCTTTAGTTGCGGCATGCATGCAGGATCTAGTGCCCCTACCAGGGATCGAATCCGGGCCCCCTGCCTTGGGAGCGTGGAGTCTTACCCACTGGACCACCAGGGAAGTCCCACCACTTGTGTGGAAAGAAAGGCATGAAGTAATCTTTAGAGAACTGTGCATAGCTATGTATAAAAGCGATTCTGTGTCTTCCTACCCTTAACCTGGAGCATTTGCCGCAGAAAAAGAAAAAGATGCAGATGAAGCCACAGCCAAGTGATCTTGTTGTGTAATGACTTTGGTTTTTCACTATGATTGGGCAGAGGGAGATGGAGGAGGTTGGCTAAATAAGTCATAATAATGAGCATTGTTTTACCTTTCAGCCAACACCCCTATACAGCCTGGATCCTTAGTTCTGGGGGGAGGAGAATTAACATTCATTGTGTGCCTGCATTGTGCTAGGCCCTTTATGTGTGGTAACTTATTTATACTCACAATTAGACTGTAGGGTGGCCATAATTATTTTATTTTACACATGAGAAAGCTTAGGCTCAGAGATGTAGCGCCTATTCAGGCCCACCAGCCAGTAAGTGACTAGGGTGGGATTTATTCTCAGACTTTGCTACCTCCATAGCCTATGAATGGTCTTTCCTATATTCTGTGCTATCTTCCAAGGACAGTGTGTCACTGATTATTTCTGTATCCTTGATACCTGGAACCTAGTAGGGTTTAGTACTTTTTTTTTTTTTTTTTTTCGGTACGCGGGCCTCTCACTGTTGTGGCCTCTCCCGTTGTGGAGCACAGGCTCCAGACGCGCAGGCTCAGTGGCCATGGCTCACGGGCCCAGCTGCTCCGTGGCATGTGGGATCTTCCCGGACTGGGGCACAAACCCGTGTCCCCTGCATCGGCAGGCGGACTCTCAACCACTGCGCCACCAGGGAAGCCTGGTTTAGTACATTTTTGTTGAATAATTGAGTTGGTGCTAAATGAGTGAACCAGTTTTTACAGAGTAGGATACAACCTAACACCCCTGGGCTACTGTGTAGATTGGTGCATGGTAGGGTCTGGTCACCATTCGTTGTTGTGGGGAAAGGGTCAATCTTCTTAATGATAGACTCTTTGAAACTATTTAAATAATTTGGATATTTAGGAATTGAAGAGATCTAATAGGATGAATTTTCCTTAGATTGTCAATAATCTCTTCAGAAATAGGTAATATATCTATGCTGCCCTTGTTTTCCCCCATACTAGCTGTGAGACGTTGGGCAAGTTACTTTACTTTACTGTACCTCATTTTTTTAATCTTTAAAAAGGGAAGGACAGCAATAATAGTACATAATTCCTAGGTAGTTGTGAGGATTGAATGAGACAATTCATATAAAGAACTTAGCACAGTGCTTGGCATATATTACTATCAATGAATGGGAGCTGTTATTCATATTATCCTTCTAGAATGAAGCATGGATTTAATGTGACTTTTAGCATGTGAAGAAGGAACAGTATTTTGGCTTTTAAAGCATTTTTATTAGAGAAATAAAGCACTGAATTTATTGGGTTTTTTTTTTTTTTGAATTTGTTTTCTGAGTGTACTTTACTTGGTCTTCCTGGCAGGGAAGGTCTATAATTTTGGCTGTTTGCCTGGGTTTGTTGGTGAACCAATGCAGGTATAGTATGGCTTTTGGCTCTCCATCAACTTTTTAAACTTTTTAGTCTAGTTGAAACAGTTTGAATTGTTCTGGAGAGTTCACTGATGTTGATAGTTCTTTCTAGATGAAAAATGTCAGTGAATGTGAGAAATGCCCCTTTCTAAATTTTTTTTCTAACTATACCACTCATTACTGAGGGGATCAAATATTTCTCCATAGTACTCTGCCCCAGAACCAAAGGAGGAGGGTGTTTGAATTTTTCTGCATTTATTTTTGTTGGTGGTAATTTTATCCATACTTTTGAGGTTTATGGCTTTGACAGAACTTTTTTTTTTTTTTTTGAAGTATAGTTGACAGTACATTTTGATCAGGCTGTGGAGTTACGGAGGAGAAAACCAACTATCCATTCTAAATGAGCATATCTGAAAGCCTGCCTGCCCTTCAGTCAAGTGTCAGTGTAGGTACACTGTCTCCTAGATGGGGTTCCCTAGTATGTTTTTTTTTTCTTTTTTCGGTACGTGGGCCTCTCACTGTTGTGGCCTCTCCCGTTGCTGAGCACAGGCTCCAGACGCGCAGGCTCAGCAGCCATGGCTCACGGGCCCAGCCGCTCCGCGGCATGTGGGATCCCCCCAGACCGGGGCACGAACCCGTGTCCCCTGCATCGGCAGGTGGGCTCTCAACCACTGCGCCACCAGGGAAGCCCCCCTAGTATGGTTTTTAGTAAGAGAGTTAGCTCAGTGTTCTCTCCCTAACTCTCTCCAGTGTCATTCATTGTTCGCCTCTCCTCCCAGCTTACATGTTTTACCTTTAGTACTAATGATGTGTATATTGTTTGGTGTTTGCAGTTCTCCAGACTTGCCAAGCTTCTTGCTTTAATGTCTTTGCACATGCTCTTCTCTGGGCCTGGACATCTCCTTTTAACTTTTAACTTGTCTAACTCCTACTCAGCCTTTAAGACTCAGCCTAGGAGTTAACCTTTTCCAGAAAGCTTTCCTTGACTTTTCTGGGTTGGGATTGGGTGCCCTGTCTCTGGGTTGCCCTATCTCTGGGTTGTAATTATCCATTTATTATTTATTGGTCTCCTCTACTTGCAGTGAGCAGGGATTGCATCTAATCATCCTTTTATTCTCAAGAGCTCATTTTTGGACCTTACACGGAATAGGCACCAGTAAGGTCTTGTTGAGTGAATCCATAGTTTCAGCCTGGTCTGTTAGCACTGTAACTTCCCAACCATGTTGTTCTAGGCTGAGTTTTAGTAGAATGACTTTTCTTTTGTGGCCATTGCACCTTCCCCTGCCTCCCCTTGTGTTGTGTCCACTATACTTCAGCTCACACTCATCCTCTATTCTTTGCCCATAGCTGGGTCAGTGGAATGGTATACACACTAGACATGTATATCTTCATAAAGAACTTGATTTGTGACAGATCCTGGAATCTCACTTGGAATGAATGAAGTCACATTGGTAAATGGAGAAGTTGGGACCTTATGATTGCTTTTCTAACTCTTAGCTCTTTTCTCCGCTTCCAAGTTTCCTCTTTATTAATTTTTTTGTCAATTTTAACTTTTAGGTAACATAAAATGAATGCTACAAAACCAAACCACGAGTACTCTGCTTATGCATTTTATTTTTTTGAGCCTAAGTATAGGATTTGACCTCTCTGTTACGGTGGTGGGATGACTGAGACTTTAAGAAATGTAGGGTTTTTAAGGCTTATTAAGCCCTTCATAGTTCCTGACACGTGATTTAAATTATGGCTTCCAAAAAAAATTTTATTGATTAGAGTCTTAGTAGCAGGCAAAAATAATCATTTATGCTTGCATTCATTTAGTTAACATGGATATCAGGTACTTTGCTAGGTAGGTTCTGATGATACACAGAGGTGAGTGAGATGTGGTCTCTGTCTCCAAGGAACTCCCAGGTGCAAGGGAGACGCTATAAATAAATACATTACAGTTCAGTGTTTGGTACATGCTGTAGAATAAGTAGCAGAGAGGGAGGTGTTAATGACTTTTTCAGGGAAGAGTTCTTGGAGGAATAGACACCTGAGCTTATTTCTGAAAGAACATTAGGTCTTGTGTGTGGAAGATTCTGGATATATGGTCATAAAATCTGGATTTGAACCCCAGCTCTGCCACTTACTAGCTGTCTGACTTGGGGCAAGTTGTGTAAGCACTCTGAATCTCAGTTTTTTTCCCCTGTAAAGTGAGGATGACCATGTCTGTATCTGCTTTTGAAAGTTGTGAGGATTTAATATACGTGAAAGAATTTCATAAATGTGCTAAACAAATATTATATCCTATTTGTTTTTCTTTTTTAATAAATTTATTTATTTATTTTTTGGCTGCGTTGGGTCTTCATTGCCGCGCGTGGGCTTTCTCTAGTTGTGGCGAGCGGGGGATACTCTTCGTTGTGGTGCTTGGGTTTCTCATTGCGGTGGCTTCTCTTTGTTGCAGAGCATGGGCTCTAGGTGCATGGGCTTCAGTAGTTGTGGCACAGAGGCTCAGTAGTTGTGGCTTGCAGGCTCTAGAGTGCAGGCTCAGTAGTTGTGGCATACAGGCTTAGTTGCTCCACTGCATGTAGGATCTTCCCAGACCAGGGCTCGAACCCGTGTCCCCTGCATTGGCAGGTGGATTCTTAACCACTGAGCCACTAGGGAAGTCCCTATATCCTGGTTTTTGTGTTTTATTTATTCATTGATAATAGTATTTTGACAGATTGGAGCATAAGTTTTCTTACTCAAACCAGAAATGAGAAAAAGAAAAGGATTGGGTATGTTAGTATATAGATGTTGTTTATAAAGCATTAACACTGTATAAACATCACGATTTAGAGCAAAGAGTTTCTAAGTCCAGAATCCATGAAACTTTGGTTCTGTGCTTCTATGGAAGATACTGCTTAAGATGCTTAAGGAGTGGTCTCTGAAAAAGTACTGAGTGTGGTTCTGAGTGACTTGGATGTCAATAAGCCAGACTGGAAAGAGCTCCATTTCTTGTCAGGAGACTTATATCTGTGCCGCTATTAAAGGTTATTTAACATTTCAGAATTGCATTTTCCCCATCAATAAAACAGAGAAAAACAATAGTAATTTGCAGACTGAGAATTAGGGATAAAATGGGTAAAGTGCATACTATTAGCCATAATCAGTTAAAAGTTTAATTTGTAGCATATTAAAACAAATTTTCTCCTCTTTCAATACAAGAGACTTCTTTTAGAGAAACTTTCTAAAAGAAAGAGGGGACTTTCTATCATTTGTACTATACTAAGACATAGTATTTTACTTCTTTCTTCAAGTTCATTCCTCAGAAAAATTTTGCAAGGTGAGTTTAAATCCCAGCTCTTGGACTCATTGGCTGTATGACCTCAGAGTTACTTAATATTTCTGTAACTTATTTTATGCATCTATGAGATGGGGATATAGTGGTATTTACAATGTATAGTTGTTGGGAGGATTAAATGAGATAATTACATAAAGTGCTTAGATTGGTGTTTGGCACATGGTACGATTTCAGTAAATGGTAGCATTGTTATTATCACTTTCATTTTATAAATGAGGAACTGGATACAGATTTAGCAACCTGAATAGATTCGCTTGAAACCTGGGATTCAATCCAGGTTTGTGCAATGCCATTACTCTTTATCCTTTTACCAGGCTGCATTTTGTAATTAACATTTTATTTGTTTGGATACTATTCTGAAGTGCTGTAGAGTGTGTTTGGAAATAATCTATTACTCTTAGGTATTTAAAACTTCCTTTCTGTGATGTTTTACTAATAGTTTATATAAACTCAGAACTAAATTGGTTAGGGAAAGAACTCTTTGGCCTGGTTTTCCTGTGATTAGACACAATTTAAGGGCAGATATTCTGGGGTCATGGTCAGTGATTAGTAAAAAGAACAATGTGTTTTTTCCTTCCTGAACAGGTTTATTGAGGTAAAACTGACAAACAGTAAATGACACAAATTTAATGTAGTTTGCTAAATTTTAGCATGTGTGTACATCTGTGAAACCATCACTGCAATTCAAATAGTGAATATATCTATCACCTCCCAAAAGTTTCCTGGTACCCCTATGCAATCCCTTCTTCCTGCTCTCTCTGATCCCTCATCCAAGCAAACATTGGTCTGCCTTCTATAACTTTTTACTTCTATTATTATTATAGATTAAACAATGGTTTTGAAGTCAGAGCAATCAGGACTGAGATCCCCAGTCTGCCACTGTGTTAGTTGGGTGACTTTGGAGAAGTCATTTTATCTCTCAGCCTGGTTTACTCACGTGTAAAATAGGGATTCTATCACCGGCCCAGAGGACCATGAGGAAGAGAGGAACAGTGTGTGTAGAAAGAGCCTAGCGTGGTGCCTGACTCATAGCTGGCCTTCAATCCCTGGAAGTCGCCGGCCCAGAGTACATTTAGGAGTCAGAGCTCCAAAATGCTTTTCTATCACCTAGACCTTGTGTTCCCTCTTAGTGAATGAGCTTTCTTGAAATAGGAAAGTTTAGATTAGGCAGCTTAAGGACCTAAAGGGCTTTCTGGTACTCCTTCCTTCCCTCCTCCATGCCCAATGTTCCACGTGCTATTAATTATGAACAGATGTTCTTCATAAATAAGCAAAGAACTCCACCACAGATTTTTGAGTTCTTTATGCCTATGTTTAAGTCTGGCATTGTGATAAAGCCGCATGAGCAATGAGGTTGTAGTCAAAGTTCTGGGTTTTAGTTTCCATGCTGCCTTGGGCAAATTGTAAAATCTTTCTGAGCCTCAGTTTTCTCAGATATAAGGCTGGGACTGGGCTTCCCTGGTGGCACAGTGGTTAAGAATCCGCCTGCCAGTGCAGGGGACACGGGTTTGAGCCCTGGTCCGGGAAGATCCCACATGCCACGGAGCAGCTAAGCCTGTGCACCACAACTACTGAGCCTGCGCTCTAGAGCCCGTGCTCTGCAACAAGAGAAGCTACCGCAATGAGAAGCCTGCGCACCACAACAAAGGGTAGCCCCTGCTCGCCCCAACTAGAGAAAGCCCGCGTGCAGCAGCAAAGACCTAACACAGACAAAAAATAAATAAATAAATAAAAGTAAAGCTGGGGCGGATCATACCACACAAATTTGTTGGGAGGATTAAAGGAGAATTTTGAAAATGAATTGTATGATGATGTCATAGTTCATCTGTATTGTCCCGTGCCTTGCAGTGTTAGAACTCTGTGAAAGGTTCAGGTAGCATTTAAATTTGTTATCCTAGAGGTTTGTTTGTTTGTTTTTAAAAGTGTATTTTATTAGGTTTTACTAATAGGTAGCACAAAAAAGCAAAAACCAAAGGTTAAAAGTGCTTAGAATTTAAAGTCAGAGAAACGTTAATTCAAATTTTAGTTTAGTAGCTGTGTGACCTTGGGCAAGTTATTTTCTCTGAGCCTTAAATTCTCACTGTCAATAAGGGATATCTGGTCTTCCTCTGAGGGTTCTTGTGAGGATTAGAAATAATGTGTGTACAGTGGTTGGCAAATAGCAGATAGCCAGTGATGCTAGTTTCTTTCCTTCCATTTCCAAAATCGGTAGATTTGTGGAGTTCAGTGAACTATTACTGAAGGGATTACTTTTGTGTTCCCTATTCCATGATACAGTTTGGCCCAGGATAGCCATTAGGTGGTGTCTCAGATTTCCCATTTAAGTCTGAAAATGCAGCTCGAGGTTTATGATGCCAGCAGTTATTGTAAAGGGATTTTCTTTTTCCTAATGGAGGAACTGATGCCATGTTTTTGTACTTTGTGATTAATTCTCATTGCTGTAGCTGGAGGTACTTTGTATTGTGGGAGCCAGGGAAACCGGTATCCGTTTTCCTTGTCTCTTCTGTCTGTGTTTATTTGGGTTGGAGAATTGTCTAAAGGCTTCTTAGTGAATAAAGTAGATTTGCTAAGTTCAGATTCTTCCTTCCTGGGTGAACCCAGGAACGACCTAGTGGGCGGAAAAACAAATAGGAGAACGTGGGGGTGATTGGTGAGTTCTGCTTGTAAAGTTGTCAGCAACTTTGAGTTTGGGGGCAGCGGAGAAGAGTTGTTCCTCCGTTCCCCTCTTCCCCTCCAGAGCGTTTACAGCCCAACACAAAGAGAGCTTTAAGATGGAGGTCTGCATTGTAATTTCCTAGAAATTGCAGCTTCTGGTAACCGCTCATTCAGTTTGCACCTCTTTGCTGCAGTAGATGAAACAATGGGGACAATAAAGCCATTTATCTGATAGCTGTAGCCTCAATGGCATGTTTGTTTTAATAATGGTATAATTTGCAGGGCTCATAAATTGTGATTTTATTCTCATGGAAATACTGCCCGGTGGTATTTGGATTCTCAGGTCTCCTGTTGTGGATAATTTCACTAACATTCTGGCTGACAAGTCTCTTTATTCCACACTTCATTTTAGATTGTTCAGGCTGGTTGGGTAATTAGACCAGTGCAGAGCCAATTTTCTTTAGTTTGGGGCTGGCAGGTGGTTACTAGGTAACTAGAGGATCTTCTGAACAGGCAAGAAATTCTGCTTAGGGATTCAAGGCATAAAAGCCGAGTTTGTTTTTGATTGTCATATGGATTTTTTTTTTTTTTTTTTTTTGTGGTACGCGGGCCTCTCACTGTTGTGGCCTCTCCCATTGCGGAGCACAGGCTCTGGATGCGCAGGCTCGCGGCCATGGCTCACGGGCCCAGCTGCTCCGCGGCATGTGGGATCTTCCCGGACCGGGGCACGAACCCGTGTCCCCTGCATCGGCAGGCGGACTCTCAACCACTGCACCACCAGGGAAGCCCCTGGAATTTTTTTTTTAAGGGTTTGTCTATCCAATGCCAAAATATCTGAAAGAAAAAAAAATTTTTTTTTCAATCATCTGAATATTTACTTTCCATGGTACCAAACATCCCATTCTATTTGGAAAATCATATAGTTGAGTTTTTAATTTTCATCTACATGTTTTTTTCTGGGAGTATTCACAGAGGGCAAAGGATGAAACTAGCTACCATGTGCTAGACATTGTCCTAGGTGAGGCACACATTATCTCTAAATCTTAATTAGAACCCTGAGAGGTAGGTATTGTTTCTTCCATTTTACATATGCAGAAACCTAAATTCAGAGAATTTAAGTAACCAAATTAAGGTATCTCAGTTAATAAGTGGTGGGCAGTTTACCGGACTCAAACCTCATGTTAGGTTTTCAATTATAGCCTAAGATATTCTGAAGATACATTAAAGTTTCTCTTCAGCTCTTAGATATTTACAGTGATTGGCTCAGTAATATATTGTACATGAATTAGTACCTGTCATCAGATGTATATCTGATTGTTCTTCCTGTCATCTAATTTTTTTAAATCTAATTTTTATTTTATATTGGAGTATAGTTGATTTACAATGTTGTGTTAGTTTCAGGTGTACAGCAAAGTAATTCAGTTGTACATACACATACATCCATTCTTTTTCAGATTCTTTTCCCATATAGGTTATTACAGAATATTGAGTAAAGTTCTCTGTGCTATACAGTAGGTCCTTGTTGGTTATCTATTTTATATATAGTAGTGTTATATGTGTCATCTAATCTTATATTACTATAGCAGTTAA
This sequence comes from Orcinus orca, assembly GCF_937001465.1. Classification (NCBI taxonomy): domain Eukaryota; kingdom Metazoa; phylum Chordata; class Mammalia; order Artiodactyla; family Delphinidae; genus Orcinus; species Orcinus orca. Next base: position 51,288,600 of record NC_064566.1, on the reverse strand, counting down.
GGTTCATGGAGTATTTTGATTATCTTACCAAAATTAAAGGCCTTCCAGACATACTCTGTTTTAGGAATTCTTTAAAAGTTTGGCACTATATCATGTGCCAAAACATGATAGAGTCGCTGGAAATAACCTCAGACTTGTAGTTTGGGAACTGGGTTTTAAAATCTGGGCACTGCCACTTATTGGATGGTTTTGGATAAACCTTTTAACCCTCATTGGCTAACCATTACTCCTTGCATAAGCCTCATTTTGCTCATCTGATAAGAATAGGGATATGATACCCACATTAAGGGATTTTAGGGTTAGTGCCTAGTATATGCCTGTAACATAGTAGGGGCTCAATAAGTGCTGGCTTCCTTCCTTCTTGACTTACTCTATTACTGAACTATTGGGATAATTCGATGCTTCTTTCATCATGGCCACAGGATTTATTAAAAGATGGCCAACTTCTAGTGCCATTTTGTTACATTTCATGTTGATGCTGTTAAACTGATAAGAGTTCATTTTTCTCTAGGAACTTGCTGCCCAAACTAGGTAATTTGTTTAAGGGACATTTAGACATCTGGTTCATTGTTTATATTCTCTTAGTCAGGAGAGTGAGTGCATATATGGAAAGGGCATTGGATTTGTGATTATACAAACTTGGTTAAAGTTCTAGCTTTGCTTCTTACTAGCTGAATTGCTTGGGACAACTGACTTTCTCTAGCTGAGACTTGGAGGAGGAATAATAATAACTGACCTGTTTTGTTGTGAGGATCAAATGAGAATGGATGTGAAGATGCCTTTTAAATTGAAAAATGCTAGGTGAGATAGTAATCATTACGTGACTTTCATAGTTAGACCAGGTGGGGCTTAGTGAGAATCCACTGCTGTTTTAAGAGAGAAATTTTAAATTTGACTTGAACTGTGTAAAGGAAACATTTTGATGAGTTTTATGTTAGCTCTTGGGGACAGCTGAAGAGAACAGGCCAGAATGAGGTCCTGGGTAGAGAAAGTATTGAGTGACTATAATTGGATGGTAGAGGTGAGAATGGGGTGGGGTGGGAGTACAGCTGTGAGGCAGGCCAGGGGAACTTAGAGAATAGTTAAGACATGAAGTTTGGATCTTGGTCTAGTCTTGATCCATAGAGCAAAAAGAGGGAGGCTCCTTGATTAGAAAATCTTAGAACACTGAGCAGTGTGTGGAGAACTGGTTGAAAGAGTAGGGATGGTTGAAACAGTAGGGATGGTTGAAAGAGTAGGGATGAGAGAAGCTAACAGTTTTAGCTTCTCTCATGAGGACACTCAAGTTGAAATCCCAGTTTTAAGTCTTCTAGGAATACGTACAGAAGTAAAATAGATTTTGTTTCATTCCCAGCCCCTCCTACCCCACAACAGCTGTGTGTCCATCTGGGGGGGGATGTTCCAAGTAAAGCTTGTGCTTATTGTGCATGAATCACTTGGTGGCTCTCAGGTGGGCACATCGGCATATTTTCATTTAAAGAGGTGCGGGTGGCTGGCAAGTAGGGGATCTGCTTTTACAGACTAGAAAGCTTAATTTTATGCAGTCATATTCAGATTATCTCTTCCCTGAAAATTGGTTCTGTTTACAGCATTTCAGTAATGCAGATGGTATTTTTCCTAAGTGGAACATCAACCAAAAAAAAATTTTTTTTAAATAAATTTATTTTATTTATTTATTTATTTTTGGCTGCGTTGAGTCTTCGTTGCTGCACATGGGCTTTCTCTAGTTGCAGAGAGCGGGGGCTCTTTGTTGCAGTGCACAGGCTTCTCATTACGGTGGCTTCTCTTGTTGCGGAGCACTGGCTCTAGGCTCATGGGCTTCAGTAGTTGTGGCGCACGGGCTTAGTTGCTCCGCAGCATGTGGGATCTTCCCAGACCAGGGCTCAAACCTGTGTCCCCTGCATTGGCAGGCAGATTCTCAACCACTGCGCCACCAGGGAAGCCCAACCAAAAATTTTAATGTGTTTAATTATTGATGTATCTGAATGGTGCAGTGTATTGGTTAAGATAAAGATTTTTTCATATGAAGCAAGCCTTCTGGCTCTGAAGTTTGGTACTACACCAGTTTTTTCATTTTTCTCTCAGGAGGATGTTGTTTTTTTCTTTACTACAAGTGCCTGCATTATGCTTTCTGCATCATTGCCTTCTCTTTTGAGTATTGAGGTAGAATAGTTGTTGTATAGGATAGTTTCAAAGTCTCCATTTTATTTGATTATCAGAACACATTTAGGCTTCTGTTTTCTACCTCCTTTGTCTATTAGTTTGAAGGTGTTGCAGTGATTAGGTAGGAGATGGATTTCTATAGGCTCCACTCAGAATCAGTCTGAGTTATTTTATATTAACTTCTTATATAGTAATGTCAACTGATATTTGCATAATTTTTTTAGGTAGGTATTTTGTTATTAAAATTTTTTCTTCTGACCTGTTTCTTGCACTAAATTGGTAGCTCTTTTGGGGCAGGACCATGTATTTCTTCATCGTTGTATTCACTGTATTCAGCACAGATCTAATAATGATGATGCTAGCTGCACTGTGCTATATGTCTGACATTGTTCCAAGGGAAATATTTGTTTCAATCCTCATTATCCCCATTTTATAGAAGAAAAAACTGAGACTTGGAGAGAGGAAGTAACTTGCTCAGTCTCACATATAATGAAGGAATGCAGCTGTGATTAGAACCCAAGTAGTCTGGAACTTCCCTGGCGGTCCGGTGGTTGAGACTCCAAGCTTCCCACTGCAGGGGGCACGGGTTCGATCCCTGGTCAGGGAACTAGGATCCCACATGCCGCGAGGCATGGGGCACCCCCCGCCCAAAAAAAAAGAACCCAAGCAGTCTGACTTCAGAGCCTATGTACTTAACCTCTACCCTATAATTTTTCAGAAACTGCTTGTAAGCATATATAGGTATATATAAAATGTATCTTATTTGCACCTTAAAACTCTGTGAAGCAGATATGCTGTATCCACTTTATAGATGAGGAAAAGTGAAGTAAATTAATTATACAAAGTTATGCATTTGTTGAGTGGCAGAATCTGGAGTCCAACTCCCTGGTTTCCTGACTCCAACTCCCATATTTTTTCCCCTCTATCATTACTATAGCCATTGGTTAGAGCTATACATCTATTTTAGGAATAATCTTTTTAGGTATGGAAATAAATTTCTTTAGACTATCTGGAGGTAAGAGGCAGGTTTAAAGAATCTTTCTGTACTCCCTTCTTTTTCAAATCCAAGGGGCAAAATTCCCCAGTAGATAGACTATGAAAGCTCCTTGAGAGTAGATAGGACAGCTGTGTGAGAGAGAGAGTGTGTGTGTGTGTGTGTGTGTGTGTGTGTGTGTGAGAGAGAGAGAGAGATTGGAGGGGGGAGAGTGAGTGAGAGAGAGAGAGAGAGAGAGAGATTGGAGGGGGGGGAGAGAGAGAGAGAGAGAGAGAGAGAGAGAGAGAGAGAGAGAGAGAGAGAGAGAGAGAGAGAGAGAGAGAGAGAGAGAGGGAGGGAGGATCTTTATTTTCCTAGTACCTGACATGGAGTATGTTTTCTGTAAAGAAAGGTTGCTGACAGACTGCATGATTGAAAGAGTTCATGCTAAGTCTAGTACTATTAAAGAGTGATGATGCTAAAATTGCTAGATTACTTTTATATCCTTTGCTTTCTCCTGATTGCTTCATTCTTGGTCACTGATTATGTTTGAAAATTACAGTAACACTAATTATAATGGCATTTAATATATATTTGAGCCAGTATATGGTCACTGTCTATAACAGAGCCTTCATATGAGAGAGGGATTGCAGTTATGCATTTGTAATACTTGAAGAAGCAATTTTTCTATGTCTAGGGGAACTTAATTGTACTGAACTCTTTCTGATTGCCTTGTCAGATTTTCTTTTTGTATTTCTATGAAGAAGATATGACAGTGGCAAATCAGTTTTCCAGTTTTTTTGCTTAAATATGCATTTTAAATAAATTGAAGTAATGCTCTATTGTGACTTCCTTTTTTTACATTGAAATATTAACATTAAAATAATAGAAGGCTAACTCAGTAGTATATCATTAGAATATTTATGAACTTTGGAACTTCATAGAGCTGGGTGAGATCATCATCTGCTCCACCCTCACACTGTCCTACATTTCAAATGAGGACTGGAAGCCCAGGAAAATCAGTTAATTTGTCCAAGGTCATACAGTTTGAAAATGGATAACCAGGGACTAGAACCTAAGTTTCTGTTTTTTCCACGCTTTTTCTCCTTTGAAAACTATTTTCTTACTTTGGCAATTTTGAAGCCAAATATTGCCTTTAAGTTGACATCATATGGCCGAAATCACAAGCTCAAGAGTTTTGGTTCATCTGTCCTGTAAATAAATAAATAGATAAATATAGATAGATTGTGTGGCTTTTGATAGGAACATCCTAATAGCAACAAACATCAAGGAGCAAGTTCCATTAATAGCCTTCTTCCAGGTCTTTGAGAAGAAGCTGGTTTTGTTTCATTTAGCTTCTAGGCAATATCACATTCAAATATGGTCATGACATGGCCTAGCTACTTGATTTTCTGGGTACGTTGCCCTGAATTATTTTTTGCGTATGATTATAGTGCAAGACGTTTGAGAATTCCTAAGCCCCTCTTATTTTAGTCTGACATGGTTGTTATGTTCATGTAAATTACCCCTTACCTAGGAATGTCATAATTGATTCCTTTGTTCCAGATTGTAGATTTGAGTGTCAGGTAGTATTCTACATATTACTTTATCTTTTAAGAGTTAGTTGTTTTATTGTGGGAACTGTATGAGATCAAAAAATTTGAATTTTCAATCTTGATTACTTGGCTACAGTCCTGGTCCTACTCTGTCACTTGGCATACGTCAATCCAGCTGTTTTCTCATTTTATGTCTGTGAGTGCACATGTGCATACATCATGAATATTCCCCTCAAATCTTAAAGGTATTACCAATATATGGTAGGGCCCTGAGATTTGTCTTGCATAGTTCCTTGCAGGTTTTACAAGTTTAGAGGGTATATAATTAGAGTACAGGGTAGCTGCTGAAACAGATACTCAAAAAGTCAGTGGCTCAAACAGAGACATTTATCTCTTACAGCTGGGTTGCATGTGCCTCAGTTAAATCTTGGCAGAGAGTGCGGGTAGGGTAGTGTCTCTACTAAGAGGAAGAAAGGGAAAATGGATACTCTTAGCAGCTTCGTCCACAGAGTCATAGCTAGAGCCCTTAATGTAGTCATAGGTAGAGCTCATAATGTAGCCCTTCCCACATCCATTATTCTCTTCAGTACTCACCACAGCCTTTGAGGTAAGGGTATTATAACCATTTTGCTAACTAGGAAACTGATTTTGAGGTATTAAGTGACTGATTTAAAGTCACATGGTTGGCTCAAAACCTGAACCCATTATCTTCTTCCCCAAACCTTCTTCTCTAGTGTTTCTTGTCTTAACTAATGCCACCACCATTCTCTCAGTCACTCAAGCTGGAAATTTGGGATTTCCTTATCTTCCCGTACTCCTGCAGTCACTAAGCTATATGGATATTATTATTAGTTTAAGTTTATTTTATTTATTTATTTTTGGCTGCATTGGGTCTTCATTGCTGCGCCCGGGCTTTCTCTAGTCACGGCGAGTGGCAGCTACTCTTCGTTGCGGTTTGCAGGCTTCTCATTTGGTGGCTTCTCTTGTTGCGGAGCAGAGGCTCTAGGCGCACAGACTTCAGTAGTTGTGGCTCGCGGGCTCTAGAGCGCAGGCTTAGGAGTTGTGGCGCATGGGCTTAGTTGCTCCGCGGCATGTGGGATCTTCCTGGACCAGGGCTCGAACCTGTGTCCCCTGCATTGGCAGGCGGATTCTTAACCACTGTGCTACCAGGGAAGCCCTAAACTGTATGGATATTGTAACCTTAATATTTCCCAAATCTATGCCTTTCTCTCTTCCCCATAGCTGTTGCCTCAGCTCAGACTCTCAGTATCTCTTGTCCAGACAGTAGCTTCCATTCTTCCCTTTGCTGCCAGGGTCACCTCCAGTGACCCCCCCCCCCCCAACCCTTCTCAGCCTGACCTTGCCAAACTACTTGCAATCCCTGGGATTTACCATATGCTGTTATACTGTCAAACCATTACTCATGTTGTTACTTCTGTTCAAGTGGTCCTTCTCTTCTTACCCTGGCAACACACAGCCTTACTGTATTTTAAAAAATCTAGCACCAATATCACTTCCTGTATAAAGCTGTTGCTTTCTTTTCCAGGTAGAATTGACTGTTTTTCTTCATGTTTCTCCTGTGTTGATGCCTGTCATAGAACCTGTAATACTTTGTTGTATTCATTTATGTGTCTTCCTTGAACCACCAACACTTACTAATTGCTTGAATGAATGGAGTATATGACAGGTACTTAAATCCAAATTCTGTGTTTTTCTTATCATAATGACTCATCTTATGTGAGTGTGTACATATTTCTCGGGAATTGCTTCCCAGCACCGAATCTGGAGTTCTGACCTTCTGGGAGCTCTTTTCTTTGGCAGTCAGGAGCAAACTCTGCTTGAACAGGGCTATTTCAACAAATAGGTGCCATTGTGGTATCATCATTGCCCTGTCACATGTTTAGAGTTCACATAAACAGTTTAATTTGTAAGAGTCCATCTCTCCGAAAGGACCTTAGAATAATCAAGCTTGTGGGAAAATTATTTTTCCATTTTTGGGTTTTGTTTATTTGGCTTTTAATGCAGGTGCTGCTAATACGATTGTCCGTGACCTGCAAAATAAATGTTGGATGTTTGGACTTAATTTTTATTGATTAAATCAAGGGACAAAAGAGGTTTGCTATACATTTTGGAGGAAAAGTAGACAAGTTAGAAAAAAATGCATCCCCTTAAATGTGGTTTTATTCTTGAGGTTATTTACAAAGTAAATGAAAATGAAAAATAAATAACTTCAATTTACAATAGGCACAATTTAGGGAAACGTAACATCTTAGCCATGAGTGTAACTTCAACTTGGTCATTATCATTTCTGATCACTGAAGCTTACTTATTGTGGATTGAAACCATCTGTTTTGGTGTTAATCCTTTAAAACTCAATTGGTGGATGTTAACATGATAAAGGGTAATAAAGCTTGAAAGATGGTAGTCATTTGGTCTGGTTTACTTTTCAACTAATTGCATGCAAACTTAAGTGTCTTTGGGAAAAAGGAAAGGGAGGAATTAATGCTGTAATCAACTATTTTGATCTCAGCTTGAGCCCTGCACACCTGTCACTGGCTTGTGGAAGTTTTCCTCTGTAATTAAAGCTCCTCTCCCGTATTATTACTTAATTGGATGCCACCAGAGCCTGGTGAAACAGTGGAATCCTCTTAATTGCATACCAGCTCTTAAAACAAATCACCAACGTTTAATGTGGTATTGTTTTTATAAGTCTTTCCTGGAAACAGTTTTGATCTTCCAAGTCCAGAAGGAAATGTCGTCCCTGTATTTTGAAGCATTGAGGATTCTGGTCTTTATAGAAGTCATATACTACTTTGAAACATCTTTCCACAAAGAATTAAAAAACAGTAATGTTTACACGATGGTTTACAATTTGATCATGTGCTTTCCCTTGCTCTGTGTTGTTTTTTTCCTATAACAGCTTCATGAAGAAAGAATATACTCATGTTTCCCATTTTACAGGTGAGGAGACTGAAGGTCAGAAAAGTGACTTGCCTGGTGTTACACAATTAGTAACTGGTGGGGACTGATGTAGACCCCAAATCCTACCTCCTTTTTGGTACCTCATGCTGTCTCAATGAGCATAAAGTGCATGTGTGGAAATGTCATTTTTGTGGGTTTTAATTTTAATTCTGTTTTGTCATATGATGATGTGGTCTCAGCTTAGTGTGTTTGGTTCTTTTCTCTTTGAACTTTCAACCCTTATACATATAGTGGAAAGAGGCAGTGTGGTAGTAGGTAAAGAAGCTAAAATGCTGGGAAATGATGGATTGTTTAGTTCCATGTTTGGACCATGACTGTATCTAGCGGAAACATCTTTCTGTAGGGTTGGCATGGTCTTTGCAGTCCTGCTGCTTATGTGGACAAGGCCTTTGCAGTATATTTAAGTGCTGAGCAGTTTTGACAGCTAATTTAAGTGAGCTTCTGTGACAGTCACCTCCGTTGATGCCCCAGTACCGATCTTCCTCTGCTACCATTAGGACCTAGTAGTGGAAGGAGCTCTTGACAGGGAATCAGGAAACCTTTGTTCTACTGTTGTAGCTGAGTGATTTGCTACCTGACCTGGAGTAAGTTTGGTTAGTACCACCTCTATGAAGACTTCCCTGAGTCCCCTGGTGGCCTTAATGCCTTTTGTTTCTGGATCCTGTGACGCTTAGCTGCTGTAGCACTTATTGCTTTGTACTGCAGTTATGTTTCTTTCTTTTCCATTGGAACCATAACTCTAACCCTTTTTTCTACCAGACATTTGCACTTATGAATCATTGCCCTAAATTCTAAATTCCTTGAGAGCGCAGTCACAGGGTTCCTTGTGGTGGACGTTTGTAATTTGCTTCTTTAGCTTCATAATGGCCTCAGATGTTGGTTTTAGCAACCCGACCTCCCCATTATTTTGTGGTTTGGGTAGGAACTTCTTAGCCCTGGTGTACCTGAACTAGGCCCAAGCTAACCAGCACATCACATTCCTCTAGCCACAGTGATTGATTTAGGGGTAAAAATATGTTCTAAGCCTCTCTAAACTGGATGTTCAAGACTTTTGTGGGAGCTACTATAGAAAACCCTCTCTCAATCCTGCTGGACTAGAAGGGTGCTAGCTTCTAGAAGGACTAGAAGGTGCTAAGCTGTTTGGCCGCCATAAGAGGGGACTCTGGCTCATGATAGAACCAACATTGAGGAAGCAAGGCTAAAGAGATGGAAATGATGACTTGAGCTCTGAATTAGAGGCTCTTACCTAGGCTTCCCTAATCCTGGGCTTCATTTAATTAAGCCAGTAATTAGACCTTTTGCTTAAACTAGTTTTGATTAAGTTTTCTGTCATTTACAATGGAAAGAGTTTTAACTGATCTATTTCTCTTCTGCACCTAGCATAGTTCATGGCCTAGAATTTGTTACATGCGTAAATGATCTCTATGAACGTGAACAGGAATTTTTTCTCTCTGTTTTTTTTTTTTAAATGTTGAGCCTTCTTTTTTAATTAATTTATTTTATTTATTTATTTTTTTATTTTTGGCTGTGTTGGGTCTTCGTTTCTATGCGAGGGCTTTCTCTAGTTGTGGCAAGTGGGGTCCACTCTTCATTGCGGTGCGCAGGCCTCTCACTGTCGTGGCCTCTCTTGTTGCGGAGCACAGGCTCCAGACGCGCAGGCTCAGTAGTTGTGGTTCATGGGCCCAGTTGCTCCGCGGCATGTGGGATCCTCCCAGACCAGGGCTTGAACCCGTGTCCCCTACATTGGCAGGCAGATTCTCAACCGCTGCGCCACCAGGGAAGCCCTCTCTTTTTTTTTATAAAATGAGAATAATAATTTCTGCCTGTGTGATTCAAAGAGTTTTTGTGAATTTCTAGTCTCCTTCAGCACTTAGTCTATGCCAAACAATTTACCATTTAATTATATAATTATATATAATGGTTAACTTGTTTTCTCTCAACTAGATTGTTGAGAGACCCTCTAAAAGTGGGACTGCAGCTATACCTATTGTTTCACTCTAGTGCTCAGCACAATGTTGGGAGAATAGTGGGCATTCATGAATGCTTATTAATGATGGCAATAACAGCTATAATTTATTGTATACTTTCTTTTAAAAAATATTTATTTGATTGTGCTGGGTCTTAGTTGCGGCAGGCAGGCTCCTTAGTTGTGGCTCTCTTGCTCCTTAGTTGCAGCACATGGGCTCCTTAGTTGTGGCATGTGAACTCTTAGTTGCAGCATACATGTGGGATCTAGTTCCCTGACCAGGGATGGAACCTGGGCCCCCCGCGTTGGGAGTACGGAGTCTTAACCACTGCGCCACCAAGGAAGTCCCTGCACACTTTCTTTAGGCCAGACATTATGTAGAGATTCTATGTAAATTACCTTTAAAAGTTACTTAGCTAATAGCACTACCTGTTAGGTAGCTATTAGGTAAGTAGTGTTGTCTTCAGAAGTTAGGTCATATAGTTAACAAGTGAGAAAGCTGAAATTGTTGGTTGAGTTGTGATGGGAAATAAATGTGACTGAGCCTTCCAGAGCATATACTAGAAATGTTTGAGGGGTCTGGCTTAGGTGAACGATAGAGGTGAACATCAAGTAAATACCTGACAGGCCTGGAATTGCTTCAGAAGCCACCGTCGAGTCTCTTCTTGGCATAATTTCATTGATTTCCCCAATTTTATCAGTATTAAATAATGAAAGATATAGAGAGTAGAGGCTTTGGCAGTTCCGGTTGTGAGTGTAGCGTATAGTATGGTGGTGATGCCCCATTGAATAGCCCAGTAAATGCCCGCTTCCTGGGTCCTTCATGAATTAATGCCTTAGCAAATGGGCTTGACTGGTGCCCAGAGAATATTTTGCTCAGGTTCTGGCAGAACTACCTTGCTAGTAGGTAACCTTTAGTTTTTTTTGGTTTTGTTTTTAAAAAATATTTATCTATTTGGCTGCATTGGGTCTTAATTGCGAAACCTTTAGTGTTTTTTAAATTATTTATTTATTTAATTTGGTTGTACCAGCTCTTAGTTGTGACAGGCGGGCTCGTTAGTTGTGGCATGTGAACTGTTAGTTGCGGCATGCGTGTGGGATCTAGTTCCCTGACCAGGGATTGAACCCGGGCCCCCTGCATTGGGAGCGCGGAGTCTTATCCACTGCACCACCAGGGAAGTCCTGAAACCTTTAGTTGTTTTTTGTTCTTTTTTAAATTTATTTATTATTTTGTTATTTATTTTTGGCCACATTGGGTCTTCGTTGCTGCTTGTGGTCTTTCTCTAGTTGCGGCGAGTAGGGGCTACTCTTCGTTGCGGTGCTCAGGCTTTTCATTACAGCGGCTTCTCTTGTTGCGGAGCATGGGCTCTAGGCGAGTGGCCTTCAGTAGTTGTGGCACACGGGCTCAGTAGTTGTGGTCCATGAGCTCAGTAGTTGTGGCTCATGGGCTCTAGAGCACAGGCTCAGTAGTTGTGGCACACAGGCTTAGTTGCTCTGTGGCATGTGGGATCTTCCCGCACCGGGACTTGAACCCATGTCCCCCGCATTGGCAGGTGGATTCCTTTTTTTTAAAATAAACTTATTTATTTATTTATTTTTGGCTGCATTGAGTCTTAATTGCTGTGTGCAGGCTTTTCACTATTTGCGTTGAGCGGGGGCCACTCTTTGTTGCAGTGTGCAGGCTTCTCATTGTGGTGGCTTCTCTTGTTGTGGAGCATGGGCTCTAGGAGTGCAGGCTTCAGTAGTTGTGGCATGTGGACTCAGTAGTTGTGGCTCATAGGCTCTAGAGCGCAGGCTCAGTAGTTGTGGCGCCCGGGCTTAGTTGCTCCGTGGCATGTGGGATCTTCCCGGACCAGGGCTCAAACCCCAGTCCCCTGCATTGGCAGGCGGATTCTTAACCAATGCACCACCAGGGAAGCCCAGTAAATGTTTGTTTAATTGTATTACTTAAAAAAAAAAAAAAACAAAAAAAACCTTTTTATTTTGAAATAAATGTAGACTAGCAGGAAGTTACAGAACTAGACATAGAGTCCTGTGTAACCTTCCAACTTACGCCAGTGGTGACATCTTATATAATGAAGAGAATGTCAAAACCAGGTAATTGGGCTTCCCTGGTGGCGCAGTGGTTAAGAGTCTGCCTGCTGATGCTGGGGACACGGGTTCGTGCCCTGGTCCGGGAGGATCCCACATGCCGTGGAGCGGCTGGGCCCGTGAGCCATGGCTGCTGAGCCTGCGCGTCCGGAGCCTGTGCTCCGCAGCGGGAGAGGCCACAACAGTGAGAGGCCTGCGTACTGCAAAAAAAACCAAACAAACCGGTAATTGACATTGATACAGTATATTTACTAGACTGCAGACCTCATTCATTCATTTTACCATTTTTTTAAAATGCATCGCTTTGTGTGTTTGTGTGTGTGTGTATAGGTCTATCCCATGTATAGACTTGTGTAACAGCTGCCGCAGTCAAGATACAGAGCTGTTCTATCACCACAAAGGAACTCCTCGTACTGCCCCCTTTATATTTGCACATAAACCTCCTTCTCTCCCCTAGCCTATTCCTATTGCCGTCCTCTGACAATCACTAATGTGTTCTTCATCTGTAAACTAGTTTTGTAATTTTGAGAATGATATATAAATGGAATCATATAGTGTATAACCTTATGAGATTGACATCACTAATCATAATGCCCTTGAGAGTTATCCAGATTGTTGTGTGTATCATATCATATTGTCCTTTTTTGCTGAATAGAATTCCATTGTATGGATGTACCGGCATTTATTTAACCATTCACCTGTTGAAGGACATTTGGGTTGTTTCCAGGCTTTTGCTATTACAAATAAAGCTGCTATGAGCATCTGTATACAGGCTTTTGTGTTTTTATTTCTCTGGGATAAATGCTGAAGAGTGCGATTGCTGGGTTGCATAGTAAGTGCATGTTTTGTTTTATAAGAAACTGCCAAACTGTTTTCTAGGGTGGCTGTACAATTTTACATTCCCACCAGTAGTGTATGAGAAACCCAGTTTCTCTGCATCCTTGCCAGCATTTAGTATTATCATTGTGTTTTATTTCAGCTATTTTAATAGATATGTAGTACTTGTTTCAGTTTTTCTTTGATTAAAGATACATTTGTCTTTAGCATATGGTGGGTTGATAGCTTTTCAGATTTGTTGTTTGTACCCATTGCACTTAATTTTTTTTTTTTTAATGTACTTTTTTTTTTGGCCACGTGTTGCGGCTTGCGGCATCCAGGGATTGAACCCAGGCCCCCTGCAGTGGAAGCTTGGAGTCCTAACCACTGGACAGCCAGGGAATTCCCAGTGTACTTTACATTTTTTGAAAAATGTAGGCCTACAAGGCTATTTAAAACTTTTTCCAGTATTTTAGTTTTCTCTTTGTCTCTACCTGTATCCTGGATCCCAGCAACAGGAGTATTAGCAAAAGTGCCTTCACTGGGCTTTCCTGAGTGAGACTAATTCTATGGATACAGCCATCTGGACTTATTTAATGTTAGTGTAGTGCAATTGAGAATTTTGTTTATATTCTCATTTGTGGCAGCTCCCTAGAGATCTTGTTTTCTTTCCTGATGAGAATCAAGAAATGCCTTCTGTCTGTTGCTATAATTTGGGCCATGGGAAGAAAAGGCAATAACTCAGTTTTGGGGATGTGTTTGTAAGGGGAGTGTTCTCTTATTGACTGACTGAAGTGAAATTCACATAACATGAAATTAACCAATTTAAAGTGAACAATCCAGTGGCATTTAGTACATTCACAATGTTGACAACTGTATCTGTCTAGTTCCAAAACATTTTCATCACCTCAAACAGAAATCCTGTACTCATTAAGTAGTCATTCCCCATCCTTCCCTTCCCCCAGCCGCTGGCAGGCACCAGTCCAATTCTGTCTCAGTGGATTTACCTGTTCTGTATATTTCATGTAAATGAAATCATACCATATGTGGCCTTTTGTGTCTGGCTTCTTTCACTTAAGATAGTGTTTTTGAGGTTCATCTACACTGTAGCATGTATCAGTGCTTCATTCCTTTTTATAGTTGAATAACGTTACATTGAATGGATACGTCACAATTTGTTTATCCATTCTCCTGTTGATGGACATTTAGGTTGGTTTTACCTTTTGATTATTGTGAGTAGTACTGCTGTGAACATGTGGGTACATGTATTGTTTGAGTACCTATTTTCAATTCTTTGGGGTCTATATCTAGGAGTAGAATTTCTGGGTCGTACAATAATTGCTTAAGTTGTTGAGCTGCCAAACTGTTTTTCGTAACAGTTGCACCATTTAACATTCCCACCAGCAATGTATGAGGGTTCAGATTTTTCCGCATCCTTGCCAACTTGTTATATTCTCCTTTTTTTAATGACCATTTTAGTGGATGTGACGTGGTATCTCATGGTTTTAATTTGTATTTTCTTATTAGGTTTTTTTTTTCTTTTTCTTTTTTTTTTTTTTTGGCCGGGCTATGCAGCATGCGGGATCTTAGTTCCCCAACCAGGGATCGAATCTGTGCCCCATACAGTGGAAGCATGGAGTCTTAACCACTGGACTGCCAGGGAAGTCCTGCATTTTCTTTTTTTTTTTTTTTTTTTTTTTGCGGTACGCGGGCCTCTCACTGTTATGGCCTCTCCCGTTGCGGAGCACAGGCTCCGGACGCACAGGCTCAGCGGCCATGGCTCACGGGCCCAGCTGCTCCGCGGCATGTGGGATCCTCCCGGACCGGGGCACGAACCCATGTCCCCTGCATTGGCAGGCGGACTCTCCACCACTGCACCACCAGGGAAGCCCCCCTGCATTTTCTTATTGACTGATGATGTTAAGCATCTTTTCATGTGCTTGTTGGCCATTTATATATCTTTAGAGAAATAACTATTCAAGTTCTTAATCCATTTTTAAATTGGGTTGTTTGCATTTTGATTGTTGAATTGTAAACATTCTTTATATATTCTGGATACCAGATCTTTGTCAGATATGTGATTTCCAAATATTTTCTCCCATTCTGTAGGTTGTCATTTCACTTTCTTGATCATGTCCTTTTTTGCCCAAAAGTTTTTAAATTTAATCAAGTCTAGTTTATCCATTTCTTTTGTTGCTTATGCTTTTGGTGTCATATCTAAGATCCATTGCCAAATCTAGGGTCATGAAGATTTACCCCTGTGTTTTCTTCTAGGAGTTTTATGGTTTTGGCTCTTATATTACATCACTGATCTATTTTGAATTAATTTTTATATATGGTATGAGGTAAGGGTCTAGCTTTATTTATTTGCATGTAAATATGCAGTTGTCCTGGCACCATTTATTGAAGACACTAGTCTTTCGCCATTGATTGATCCTGACACACTTGCCAAAAATCAGGTGGCCATAGATGTATGGGTTTACTTCTGGACTCAGTTCTATTCCATCGATCTATATGTTTCGCCTTACACCAGTACCATGCTGTTTTGCTTACTGAAGTTTTATAGTCAATTTTGAAATTGAGACTTAGAGTTCTCCAACTTTCTTCTTCCTTTTCAAGATTGTTTTGGCTATTTGGAGCTCCTTGTAATTCCTTATGAATTTGAGCATTGACTCTTCCATTTCTACAAAAAAAGGCTGTTGAAATTTTGTTTTTAATTTTTTTTTTTAATAATTAAAAAGAAAGTGTTTGGCCGCACTGCACAGCATGTGGGATCTTAGTTCCCTGACCAGGGATAGAACCCACGTCCCCTGCATTGGAAGTGTGGAGTCTTAACCACTGGATTGCCAGGGAAGTCCCAAGGCTTTTGGAATTTTGATAGAGATTGTATTGAATTTGTAAATCTCTTTGGGTAATATTGACATCTTAACAGTGTTAAGTCTTCCAGTCCGTGAACATGGGATGTCTTTTCAGTAATAATTCAATTTTAAGGTCTTCACTTTTCCAGCCTCCCCTGTGAATCACGTTTTGAAAGAAGAATCCACCTTCTTTAATAAAGTGGAAAATCCACTTTTTGGAGTCTTGGAGATTTACAGACATTCATGAAGCATCAAGTTCATCCCCCTTCTTAGTTTTTAGTTAAAACTGCCTAATCTAATAATCTTAGTGGTTCACTATCCTCAGTGACATATACTGGAAATACCTTGAATTTTGTAATCAGATAGATCTGGGCTCCAATCTTGGCTCAGATTGTATAACATTGTGCAGTACAGATACTGTGCTGAGCAAAAATAGATATAGTTCCCATAAACTTATGGAGCTTACAGTCTAGTGGATGAGACATTGATCAAATGATCATACACACACAATGTATAAAATTATAACTGAGTTAAGTACTACCAATTAGTGCTTCGTGTTGCTCTGGGTAAATATCATATGGGAATCTGACCTAGTCTGGAAGTTCTGTGAAGGCTTCTCTAAGGAAGTGATATTGGATGTGAAGTCTGAAGGATGAATTGGAGATTTTTAGGCAAAGGCAAGGTGGGGATGGTGAGTAGAGTCTTCTAGGTAAAGGGAACAGCATATATAAAGCCTCTGTGACAGAAAAGAGCTTGGTATATTTGAGAAAATGAAATAAGGATTGCTTATCTACAAAGTATAGAGCTAGAGGAGGGACATAAATAAAGAACATAGGGGACCTGATGTTTTTCTTTGTTTTTTCGTGTTTGTTTGGTTTTTGGTTTTGGCTGCGCCACGCAGCATGCAGGATCTTAGTTCCCTGACCAGGGATTGAACCCATGCCCCTGCAGTAGAAGTGCAGCCTCTTAACCACTGGACTGCCAGGGAAGTCCCTGATGTTTTTCTTTATACTAAGAATAAGTGGAAGCCATTAAAGGGTTTTTTTTAAAGTTATTATAAAATATTTGCTATATTCCATGTGCTGTACAATGCATCCTTGTAGCTTATTTATTTTATACATACTAGTTTGTACCTCTTAATCCCCTACTCTTATCTTACCCCTCCCCGTTTCTGTCTCCCCACTGGTAACCACTAGTTTGTTCTCTATATCTGTGAGTCTGTTTTGTTATATTCATTTGTTTGTTTTATTTTTTAGATCCCACATATAAGTGATAACATTCAGTATTTGTCTTTCTCTGTCTGACTTATTTCACTAAGCATAATGCCTTTCACGTCCATCCATGTTGCTGCAAATGGCAAAATTATTTTTTATGGCTGAGTAGTATTCCATTGTATATATCTATCACATCTTCTTTATCCATTCCTCTGTTGATGGACACTTAGGTTGCTTCCATATTTTGGCAGTTGTAAATAATGCTGCTGTGAACGTTGGAGTGCAGGAATCTTATCAAATTAGTGTTTTTGTTTTTTTCAGATATATACCGAGGAGTGGAATTGCTGGATCACATGGTACTTCTATTTTTAGTTTTTGGAGGAACCTCCATACTGTTTTACACAGTGGCTGCACCAGTTTACATTCCCACGAACAGTGTACAAGCGTTCTCCTTTCTCCACATCCTTGCCAATGTTTGTTGTTTGTGGTCTTTTTATGATAGCTATTCTGATAGATGTGAGGTGATATCTCACTGTGGTTTTGATTGCATTTCTCTAATGATTAGTGATGTTGAGCATCTTTTCATGTCTATTCAGTTCTTTTGCCCATTTTTAAGTCAGGTGTTTTTTCTGATATTGAATTGTGTCAGCTGTTTATGTGTTTTGGATATTAACCCCTTATTGTTTATATCATTTGCAAGTATTTTCTCCCATTCAGTAAGTTGTCTTTTCATTTTGTTGATGGTTCCCTTTGCTGTGCAAAAGCTTTTAAGTTTAATTAGGTCACATTAAGGTTTTTTTGCTTTTGTTTCCTTTGCCTTAGTAGGCAGATCCAAAAAAAAATTTCTCCAATTTATGTCAAAGAGTGTTCTGCCTATGTTTTCTTCTAGGAGTCTTCTGGCCTTACATTTAGGTCTTTAATCCATTTTGAGTTTATTTTTGTAAATACATAGTGTGAAAAAATGTTCTAATTTTATTCTTTTACATGTAGCTGTCAATTTTCCCAGCACCACTTATTGAAGAGACTGTCTTTCCCCCATTGTATATTCTTGCCTCCTTTGTCATAGATTAGTTGACCATAGTGTGTTGGTTTATTTCTGGGTTCTCTATTCTGTTCCTTTGAGCTATGTGTCTTTTTTTGTACCAGTACTGTACTCTTTTGATGACTGTAGCTTTATAGTATAGTCTGAAGCTAGGGAGTGTGATACTTCCACTTCTCTTCTTCTTTCTCAAGATTGCTTTGGCTATTCGGGATCTTATGTTTCCATATGAATTTTAGAATTATTTTTTCTAGTTCTGTGAATAATGCCATTGGTATTTTGATAGGGATTTCATTGAATCTGTAGAGTGCCTTGGATAGTATGGTCATTTTAACAATATTAATTCTTCCAATCCATGAACACAGTTTCTTTCTTTGTGTTGTCTTCAGTTTCTTTCATCTGTGTCTTATAGTTTTCCGAGTACAGGTCTTTTATCTCCTTAGTGAGATTTATTTATAAGTATTTTATTCTTTTTGATGTGAAGGTAAATGGGATTGTTTCTTTAATTTCTCTTTCTGATAATTCATTGTTGTATATTAGTTTTGTATCCTGCAACTTTACCAGATTTGTTGATGCACTCTAGTAGTTTTTTCGTGCTGTCTTTAGGATATTTTCTATGTATAGTATCATGTCATCTGCAGACAGTGACAGTTTTACTCCTTCCTTTCCAATTTGGATTCCTTTTATTATTTTTCTTGTCTGATGGCTGTGTCTAGGGCTTCCCATTAAAGGGTTTTATGCAAGGGAGAATTGCAAGATCTAAATTTGGAAAACAGTACTATGACTGAGATGTAGAGAAAAGATTATAGAGGAGTATCAGTCAGTGCAGGGATGCTCTTGCACAGATATGGTCCATGTAAGAGATCAGATGGTAGGTTGGATGAGGAGGATGGTAGGCAGAGACGAGGAGAAATGTAAGAGATGTATTTAGTAGGTTGAATTGCTAGAACTGGGTGATGGATTATATATTGGGGATAAAGGAGAAGGAAGTGATAAGGATGGCTCCCAGTGCCTGGCTTAATCACTAGGAGGTAGATGGTAGTACCTTTCACTGAAATGAGGACACTGGAAAGGGACTGGCTTGGGAATGGAGTATTATGAATTCAGTTTTGGACATGTTGAATTTGAGGTGACTTTAAGACATCCAAGGGATGATGTTGAGTAGGCAGTTAGATAAATGTGCCTGGAACTTAGAGAAAGGTAAGGGCCAGAGGAAAATTGGTTGTATGTTTGGCAGTTAGATGGTAAGTAAAGTCATGGATGTGGATTAGATTGTCTAGGGAGAGAGAATAGAGTGAGAAAAGAATAGAGAATAGTATAGTCTTTAACATTTAACCACTGGGCAGAAGAGAATAACCTTGGAAAGCAGGCAGAGAAGGGGCAGATAGAGAGGTAGGAGGAAAATTAGGAGAATGTAATGTTCAGAAGCCAAGGGTTTCAATTAGGAGGAAATGAACAACAGTGCTAAATGATGCTGAGAGATCAAATAAAAATAAGCACTGTTCATTGGATTTATCAGTGTGAAGGTCATTCATAACTTTAGTGAAATATGGTGAAGTGATTAATGGGGGATTGTTTAGCTGATAACCTGTTTCATTGAAAAATAGAATGTTAACCTAGAAGGAAGGTCATCTAGTTTAGTGAATTAAAAAAATTTTTTTTGAGCGCTAGAACCCTTTTTCTACCAATTATTACGAGGCTCAATACAAAGAGATCGAATGAGAGCTGTTCTAGTTTAAGTGGGATTTAAAACACTACTCCTTTGTATCCCCCTTCTATTTACTTCTGGTCCTGAATACCTTTTCATAACCCTTAATTCTCTGAAGACCAGTTTGAAAACACTTATCTAGGTGGTCTCTTATTACTAAAGGGGAAACTGAGGGTTGGGGAGAGGTAGTCCCTTAGCAAAGCCTACACAGCAGGATTTAAGTTTAGAACTAGTATTAGTATAGTACTTTTACTAAAACTAAAGACTCTAGATCCTCTTCTAGAGCACGCTCCACAGACTCTGGACTCTAGTGGAATGTCTGTTCTCTTTTCCCCAGGCCAGCAGTTCTGACCTCTTGAGTCTTCAGGGTCCCTGTGACATGAAGAAAGCATACTAAGAGGGGTCTGGAGGCAGCCTGCTTCCCTCATTGTTTCATATTTGTGTCCTTGAGGTGATGGGCACTGTGGTGGTTGTGTGTTTGCCAACTTTCATTACAACTCAAAGAATTAATTTGTCAAGTGGTCATGGTAATCCCTTGCCTCTTGCCAGTGAATGACTTAGGAACGAGTATGTGCCCAAAGTCTGGCCAGGGAGACATGACAGGAATGCTACTAGAAACTTTTGAGAAAGGTTCTTGGCTTAAAAAAAAACAAACAGAAAAAGATACCCGAAAAGGTGACCTTTTTTTCTGGTGGATATTTTCTGCTACTTAATTTTTTAGAATAAACTGAGTCAGTTTGGTCAAATGGAGATTTTTTTTTTAAGTGAATTAAAAAAAATTTTTATTTATTTTGGTTGCGCCAGATCTTAGTTGCAGCTCATGGGCTCCTTAGTTGTGGCTCGCCGGCTCCTTAGTTGCAGCTTGTGGGCTCCTTAGTTGTGGCATGCAAACTGTTAGTCGCGGCATGCATGTGGGATCTAGTTCCCTGATGAGGGATGGAACCCATGTCCCCTGCATTGGAAGGCAGATTCTTAACCACTGTGCCAGCAGGGAAGTCCTGGTCAAATGGAGATATTAATACTTATCTCTCAGAGTTGCTGTAGGAGTAAATTATTTAATGCATTTGGAAATCTCTGAGAACTCTTTGTTCATTGGATAGTATTGTAGATCACCCAGTAGAGCTAGGTAGAGGAATGGGCCACAGGATTGGAATGTTTTTAAAGTATATGGAGGAATAAAAGATCTTATTTAAATTACCCTTGAACTTGGTGGTGCTGGGAGTGGGAGAGGATGAGGTAAACCGGCCAGAAGGAGACTGGAGCTGGTAATGATTTCTAGGGGTGGTCTGGGGGAGGAAAGGGAGTGAGGGTTATTAATCAGTGAAGCATTGTTAAGCAGTAGCAATATCTTGGGCAGTGCCAGTGGAGTGTTTTTGTGCTCCTGGAGGAAACATTGTAAACAAATGTCCTAAGTGTCTTTGTCCTGCTTGGTCAATTTGGGGTCTGAAAGACCTGTGGTGAGCCACTCCTCTTTTCTCCTATAGTGGCTCAGTGTTGAGAGCATCCGCATCTCTGGCCACTGGGGATTACCTAGAAAAGTACTTGGTAATGACTCAATCTAGGTACTCCTAGCTGGTAACTTCTAGCAAAGCTGGAGGGGAGGACAGGTCAGGGGCCTAGGCCCTGGTTCTAACATAGGAGAGGTACCTGCTTGGGAAGAAGGTAGCATTTCTGTTGTTGTTTGGTTTTTTTTTTTTTTTTTTGAGACAACAGTTGATCATTCCTCAAGGGTTTTGGAATCAGATTGACCTAGATTCACATTGCATCTTTACCATTTATATCATCCTAGATAAGTCAGTATGAAAACAAAATTGTAACATTTACCTTTCAGGGTTACTGTTATGATTAGAGATAATGTTTATAAAGCTCCAACCATAGGGCCCCATGCATATTAGCTGTTCAAGTAAATGATAGTTGTTTTGCTGTTACTAACAATTAACAAGGTTAGTCAATGAGACCACTTTCATAACACATCTCTCAGATTACCCATGGATTTGCTTGTTTGTGGCCCTTTGGGGGTTCTATGCTTAGTATTTGTTTTAATTAGGACTCAGTTGCATGTAAAATTACTAAATTGGATGTGGATGGAAATGGCAATTGAAGGGAGGGATGGGGAAGACATTGCTGTTTTCCTTTGGCTCCAAGCTCCTAAGGGCTGGCCTTAGTCTTCAGAGTTTTACTTCTTTATCCGTTTTTCCATTTCTTTTATTTTCCCCATTTTTTATCCTTAAGTAACTCTGTTTTGCATTTTGTAATTTTTGAAAAATTGTGGTGAAATATTTATATACACATGTTAAAATTTACCGTTTTAACCATTTTAAAGTGTACAATTCAGTGACATTTAAGTACTTTCACATTGTTATGCAACCATCCTACCATCTATCTCCAGAACATTTTTCCTGTTGCACAATTGAAACTCATTAAACAGTAACTCCCCATTTTCCTCTCCTTCCAGCCCTCAGCAACAACTATTCTACTTTCTGTCACTGTGGAATCATACAGTTTTTGTCATTTTATGAGTGGCTTTCACTTAGCATAATGTCTTCAAGGTTCATCCATGTTGTAGCATGTGTCAGAATTTCCTTCCTTTTTAGGGCTGAATAATATTCCATTATATGTATATACCATTAAAAAAAATCTGTTCATCTGTCAGTGAACACTTAGATTGCCACTACCTTTTGACTATTGTGAATTTCCCATTGCTTACTTGCTTATTTATCTATCTATCTATTTATTTATTTTCGGCTGCATGGGGTCTTTGTTGCTGTGCATGGGCTTTCTCTAGTTGCGGCGAGTGGGGACTCCTCTTCAGTGTGGTGTGTGGGCTTCTCATTGCAGTGGCTTCTCTTGTTGTGGAGCATGGGCTCTAGGAGTGCAGGTTTCAGTAGTTGTGGCATGTGGGCTCAATAGTTGTGGCACACGGGCTTAGTTGCTCCGTAGCATGTGGGATCTTCCTAGACCAGGGATTGAACCCGTGTGCCCTGCATTGGCAGGCGGATTCTTAACCACTGCGTCACCAGGGAAGTCCCCTCATTGCTTTTTATTTTTAATTTTTTTAATTTTTTTTGCGTTACGAGGGCCTCTCACTGCTGTGGCCTCTCCCATTGCGGAGCACAGGCTCTGGACGCGCAGGCTCAGCGGCCATGGCTCACGGGCCCAGCCGCTTCGCGGCATGTGGGATCCTCCCGTACTGGGGCACGAACCCACGTCCCATGCATCGGCAGGCGGACTCTCAACCACTGCGCCACGAGGGAAGCCCCCTCATTGCTTTTTAATATAACAGCAAGTCCCCCTCTCTCTTTTTCTTTTTCTTTACAAATATTTATAGAGCACCTTTTTCATGTTCACTGATTTTAGTATTGGAGACATGGCAGTGAACAAGACAAAGTGTTTGGAGCTTACATTCTGCTGATGAGAATGGGTCCCCCTTTGGAAGTCTTGTGGGGGCTGGTGCTCTGATTTGCAGAGTTTGTGTCAGGCCAGAGTTTGTATCAGTAGTGTGCTACCATCTTGAATGTTGCTGCCCTTAGACCCATTTTTCCTTTGTGTCTCAACTTTGACACCTTCTCTCAGAGGCCTTATATGAGCCCCCAGGCTGAATTGTTTGCTCCTACTCTGTGCTAACCACCTTTCACTTGTCTTTACCATAATGCTACCTAACCGTCTCTTCTGCTGGAGTTATCTCCTACTGGACTGGCACCCTTGTTGATTGGTTCATGTGCAGCTGCTTGCCTATAGTACATCAGGCATTCAGGTCCTTTGGGACAGGCCCCTGATGACTTCTGCAACCATGTCTTTCACCACTGCCCGCCTTGCACTTTGTACTCTAGCAACACTGAAATGAATATAATTTCCCCAGATAAATTGTTAAATTGTTTCTATTCTCTAGACTGTGCCTTTTTCCTAGAATGCCCTTCTCCCCTTCTCCAGGTTCATGCCTTTTTCCTTTAAATGAGCCGTCTTTCAGAAAGCCTTTGTGGACCCTCTCTAGACTATTTTGCCACATTCTTGTTGCTGGCTTCTGTCATGGTCTTTAAAACACTGTATGGTAATTGACTGGTTTCATGCCATCAGGAACTCACAGATTTTAGCACTAGGTATTAGCTGGATTTCTGCCATCTTCTTCCAGTCATCAAGCTTCAGCCCTCACCTCACTCATTGAACTTGACTTTGCTGTTGACAGACATTCTGCAAATGAAAGTGACCTCCTGGGAATCTGATTGGATTTCCTTCTTATTGCTCTCCCATTGTGTTTCACCCTTGTAGTTTTGTCAGTTCTCACTAGGATTAACGTAATCCTTCTGTATAGAAATAATATGCCTTTTATATTCTTCTCACCTGGCAGAGAGTCCAAAGATCTTGATCAATCCTGATGGTATTTAATATTCTGACTTTTCTTCTGTAAATCTCCTCCACCCTGTGGTTTTTTGAAAAATGCCTATTATGGAAAATTGGAAAACTTGGCAGCATCTCCCTATAGCCTATTCTTCCTACGTCCTACCATGCAGAAATAAACTTTAAAAGTTTTCAGCATTTAAAAAAGTTTTTTTCCTATTTTATATAAAGATCATTATATATACTGTTTGTGGAGTGCTTTTTAATTTAATATTAGGTTATAAGCATTTTTCAGTGTCGAATTTTTTTGTTTAGTATCTATGACTATGCATTGCATGATGTGATTTATTTACTCATAACCTTATTGTTGGACATGTAAGTTACTTTCCAGTTTTGGATATTATAATACTGGGATAAGCATCTTTGTAAATTTTGGTCTGTATTTTTTGTTAGCTTTATTCAGATAAAAATTTAGGAATACAGTAATTGGGATAAAGGTATACTATTTTTAAGGCTCTTGCTATATACTGTCAAGTTGTTCTCCTAGTTCATTGCAGGGACTCAATAAATATAATATTTGTTAAAGGAAAGAATAAATACTCCCCCAAAAGACTGTACTTAGTCATGCTTTCAACAGGAGGGAATGAGTACCTGTAATCCTCATACTACCTTTCATATTTGACCCTATAAGCACCCTCTGTCCTTATTTGTTCATAGTTAGGGCTTTATTCTCTTGTTAGTTTCAGATTTAGTTGCTTTGTCTATTTTCAGGTCACGTAAAATCAGGTCTTTGCTCCTTCTCTCTCAAAGAAGAGAGACTTTCTCCTTATTTGGTCATGTTCCTTCTTCACCCTTCCATCATTCGTTGGTAGTATCTTCTGACTCAGCGGTCTCTTCCTGTAACCACAGAGTATGGAAAAACTTGACCAGTCTCATAGGTAATGTTTAAAATATGGAAAGAGAGTAAGCCCTAGTAGAAGAAAATCTAGTACTAGTTTCTGAGAGACCAAAGGGGATTCTTGTTTCTGTCCTAGCTGAGTGATCTTAACCTTTATTCACTCTGGGACTGTTTCTTATCTGTGAGACAGACCTACAAGGATACTTTCCCTATTCACCACATAGGCTTGGTTGGATTAATCAGTTCTTGGTGTGATTAATCAATTCAAAATACATTCTTTTTTTATTTTTTAAAGGAATGTATCAGTGTTGATTTTTATTTCAACACTTATTTACTGGACAGAAGAAAATCATCTCTCTTGATTTGTTTTATACAAGTTAACTTCTAATTTTTTTTTTTTCACAATACATTCTTATTGAATGGCTGCTGTGTGAAGATTGTATGATAAATTCAGGGAGGTGTTCCTCTTGTCACAGAACTATGATATCTTCAGTTCATTCATTCAACCAGTCATCCATTATTTATTCAGCTGGTCAGCAGATGTTTATTGAGGTTTTATGCTAAATATTAATGGGGAGGAAGACAGCAGATAAGTTGTAATTCAGTGTTGGTAGTAACAACAACAGCTACTAACAGTTAATGATTGCCTACTATGTGCCGGGCACTATTCTAAGCCCTTTACCTGTATTAATTCATTTAATTGTCACAATAAACTTTTAGGTACATGCATAATTACTGTTCTATACAAATTACAGTAAGGTACAAAGGAGAATGTAAAAATAGTTAACCATTTAGTGAATGCCCACATGAGCCAAATATTCTTTAGATAGTTTATGTACATTTTCTTTCATCCTCACCACAACTCTGTAGGTTTAGGTATTATCATTTTACACCTGAGAAAGTAGAGTCTCAGGAAGATTAAGAAATGTGTTAATTTCATACAGTGTGTAAGAGGTAGAGTTGGAATTGAACCCACTTTTAGTCCAGTTCCAAAGCCTTGGTTCTTAAGATTTTATTGGTTCAAGGCAGGAGGGTAGGTAAAGCTCTCTAGACTAAGGAATTATGGGATCAAAGATATCAGAGTCCATTGCCTTTTAAGAGAATTGGAGGTAAACTGAAAGCTACTTTCTTAAAATTGTGAGATTGTGCCTTCCATTTCCCCATATATCCCCACCTTTCCAGGACAGGCTAAGTAATCCTCTCATACCAGTGTGAGCATGTAGGTAGTTTTTTTTTTTTTTTTTTGCGGTACGCGGGCCTCTCACTGTTGTGGCCTCTCCCGTTGCGGAGCACAGGCTCCGGATGCGCAGGCTCAGCGGCCATGGCTCACGGGCCCAGCCGCTCCGCGGCATGTGGGATCTTCCCAGACCGGGGCACGAACCCGTGTCCCCTGCATCAGCAGGCGGACTCTCAACCACTGCGCCACCAGGGAAGCCCATGTAGGTAGTTTTTAAGTACTGTACTTGTGGCTCTTGCTGTTTGTTGATGGCACAAGGCAGTTCTGAATGCTTTAGCCAAGTGCCTAATAACTGAAAATGTTATATTCATTCAGGACAGCTGCACCATGTAACCAGATGGGATTTTAAATTGACATGTTCATATTTTTAAAGCTAATTAAAAAATGTCAATTTGCAACCTGATGTTGCCATGTTAGAATTAATTTTTTTCTCCAATAAATAGGCAGTGTTTCGTTAAACTCCTGTTAAATTGTTCACACTTGTTGCACACTGCACAGATGTGCTCAGCTGGCTGAAGTGGTTTTCCAAGATTGTGTGCAGTGAAAAAGAGAAAGATGTATAGTTTTAGTCTGAAGTCCAGAATGGCTATTGAATAAAAAGAGTGAGTATAATTTTTTAGAGTTTATGTAACTGACTTTAATAGTTGCTTTTGTAATTGTGCTATATAATTGAATCATGGTGTTACAGCTTTGGGTGGCATAGACTAATGGAGAGAGACCCATTTAAAATGGTTGTGTTTAAAACTATTTGCATCAGATGGGCCCTGTCTCATCACTTTTTTTTTTTTTCCATTTTTGAAAAAAAATTGTGGTAAAATATACTGTCTCTTCACTTTTTGCAGCAACTTCCTGACTGGTCTCCCTGCTTCTGTCTCACCTCCCCCAAAACATCCTCCATACTGCTGCTCTGTGAGTTTTAATGTAGCTTTCACTCCTCTTTCCTGCTTTAAAACTTTCGGAGGTTTCCCATAGCTTTGAGGATAAAATTCAAACTCCTTAGTTTAGCTTGCAGATCTTTTTCATGATTCGGCCTCTGCTTGCCTCATTAGCCTCAAATTGTCTTTCTCTTGTTGTTCCAGCCAACCTGAACTACTTGACATTTACTGTCAAGTCAAATTCCTATACCTTCATCAATGACGTTGTCTCTATTTGTGACACCCTCTCGCCCTTTCTTCATCTCCCAACCTTTTAATTTCCTTTCAAAATGTAGCTTGGGTTCATTTCTAAGCAGCCTCCCTTGTGGTTCCCCCACCCTTTGCCACATCACAGCACTGGATTCTGAGCCTGTCCTTTGTTTTCTTCATAGTTTCTGGTATTTCCCCTTATCATAGAGCACTTCGCGCTTTGTATTATTCCAATTTAAATTTCTATCTGCCTAAACTAGAACTTATTTATTTCTCTTTCTTTAGCCCCTAGCCCTTATAGATGTTCAGAAAATGTGCCAAATGACTATTTTTTAATATAAAGAGCATACTTTATATTTTTTATATAGAGAGGATATATTAATTTGAGTGCCCAAAAGTGATAAATTTTGAACAGTGTCTCTCTGTTTTTATTTCTGCCGAGTTGTAAGATTGTTCCAGTATTTGAAAGAAATTCCTTTTAGAATCAACTGCAGTTTAATTACATGCCAAACTTGAAACAAGAAATAAGCTTCTTCTTTATCAAGTCTTACATTAAATAGTGGAGCCTTGGTTTGGGGAGAGGGACTGAACAAAGGCTTTCTCATTACCTCTAGCTATCGTGGTTCCTACCTCTTTCCACAAGTTGGGATGATGGTGGGTAATTATACTGATTCTAGCCTATAAAGAACATTGAACTTATGGAGCAGAGACTCTGGTGGGCTGTGATAATACGAAAGGTGGGACAAGCTCTCTGTTACCCAGTGTCATTCCTAAGAGACATTTACTGGGAGTTTAGTAAGTGCTAGGTGCTGCGATAGAGAAATGAATTAGGCATAGCTCCTGCCAAACTGCCCGCTAGACTGTGTTCCTCAGAAAACATACACAATCTAGACACAGCCCTGTCCAATTGAACTTTCTGCAGTGATGGAAATATTCTATATCTGGGTTATCCAGTGTGGTAGTCACCAGCCATATGTGGCTGTTGAGTGCTTGAAATATAGCTAGTGAGGCTGAGGAACTGAATTTTAAATTTTATTTAGTTTTAGTTAACATAAATTTGAATTTAAGAAGGTATGTGTGGCTAATGTATGGGAAAGCAAACATCCAGAAGGGCAAATTGGTAGGTAGACAGACATGTAAGTAAGGAAGTATAATTAAGTGTATGTAATAGGTGCTATGATAGAAATATATCTAGGGTTCGGTCAGATAATATCTGGGGTAAAGTGGAACCCAAAGGAAGAAGTAGATTAGTCAATTCTGGCAGTGGGGAGAGGGATTTAAGAAAAGTTTCATACCTTTATGAGTCTTAAAAGATGAATGGGTATACCTGATTGTCACATGCTAGCTTAAACAGTTACCACTGTCTTAGAGCATTCAGAGGTTACTAGTTTTCCAAGAATCAAGATATAGTAAAACATAGTTACTCTTGAAACGTCACTGTACACAGTGTAATCTTATCTTTGATTCAAAAAGAAATTTGGAGATAGGAACTTGTAAAAGTTTGGAGATCATTATTTTTTTTTGATCATTATTATTAGAGCACTTATTGTATAAAATTGATGAGAAAGCTGGTAAATTGGTAATCCCTTTATTATATAATAATATAATAACTTATATTAGTTGGCACTTGCACTTTAAAATGGAAAAAAATGTTCAATTTTTGCATGAACAAACAGCATTTACTAGAGATAGGCTAGTTTTCTAGCCACTGGCAATAGAGTAACACAGGTATGTTCTTGCTATTATGAGAGTTACTGGTTGGAGGAGCACACCATACATACCCTTGTATTTTTTTTAATTAATTTTTTTTTTTTGGCTGTGTAGGATCTTAGCTGCGGCACACGGGATCTTCATTGAGGCATGTGGGATCTTTTGTTGTGGTGCACAGGCATCTCTCTAGTTGTGGCGTGTGGGTTTTCTCTCTCTAGTTGTGACACACGGGCTCCAGGGCACATGAGCTCTGTAGTTGTGGTGCGTGGGTTCCAGAGTGCGTGGACTCTGTAGTTTGCGGCATGTGGGCTCTGTATTTGAGGCACACGAGCTCAGTAGTTGTGGCGCGCGGGCTTAATTGCCCCATGGCATGTGGGATCTTAGTTCCCTGACCAGGGATTGAACCCGCGTCCCCTGCATTGTAAGGTGGATTCTTTACCACTGGACCACCAGGGAAATCCCCATACCCTTGTATTGATCTATGTGTGGATATATGCCCTCTATGTAAAGATAACAACATGGTATTGTTGAATATGGGATGAGAGCTATGGATAGTACTGCCTTAAGTCAGGAAAGGAGATGAACACTATGGTCTGGGTCAATTATAACAGATTTTGTAAAAATGGATGGGACCTGAGTTGTTTCATGAAAGGTGAATTGAACTTAGGTAAACCAAATTTTGGTGGTGATGAGTCTCATGGGAACTGCAGCAACAAAGGTGCTGAAGCAGGTTTTCAGGGCATACTTAAGGGGCAGAGGGCTTCATGTTTGGCAGGTGCTCAGAGTTCTTGAAAGGGTGTATCTGGAAAGAAAGGCAAGAGCCAGTTTACAGAAGGACCTTACATGCTAATTAAGGTGTATAGAGTTTATTCTGAAGGTAGTGGGGAGCTGCTGATAGGTTTTATTAGGGATTTGCTGTCATTTTTTTTTTCCAGAAGCAGTTGTGGGTTATCTAGAACTCTTGGGGAGATGGCCTGCAGATGCACCATACTTTTGTGTGTGGGGGTATTTATGAGGAATTATGGATTGCATCATGGTGCTTATAGGAACCCTCCTTGTGTAGTACTAGTACACTGAAAAAGATGGATAAGCTCTTTCTTTTAATCTGACTTTATTCATTTATGCAATTATTTATATATTCAAATATGAGTGCTTCTCTGTGCCAGGTTCTGTGCCTGGGGATCGAGATGTAAGTTATAATTTCTGCCCTTAAGGAGCTCATAATCACGTTTTCGTCTGGCGTGAGTTTTTGTTTGATAAATCAGGGGCACCTGACCCATCCTGGGGACTAAGGATGAGGGCCCCAGTGGGTGGTGCTGACCATCCATTTTAGATATTCCCTAGTTCCCACCACATGGCGGTGACTCCTTTTCCTCCCCAGTAGATGCTTATTTCTCCTCTCACTTTGCCAGCCAGAGAATTCTTACTTCCCCTGCAGCCTGCTGCCTGGCTAGAACACTGTGGCTTTTTCTATTTCTGTCACTTTATGTTAATTAAGCTAATTGTGGCTTAAAAAAATTTTCCACCTGCGTATGTGTCTGTTTGTCTAAGGGAGAATAGAGGAGAGGAAGTAGTCTCTATGCAAGTTTCTGAGCAAAAAGAGCTCTGCTGCAAGCATCCCAGCTGCTAGGTGAGCCAGAAGTGCTCCCAAGATATCCCAGGATTATGAACGTCCTTGTGAGGACCAAGACAAAACCAGTTAATAAGATAGCTAAGAAAAACAAAGTGTAAACTTTAAAAACTTGCCATTTGTTTGGAATAAGCCAACAAACCAGACATTTCAAGTGTGAAGGAAAAAAGGAATAAAGCTAACATTTATTGAGGAGCAGCCCCTGATCTAAGTGCTTTGCATATAATTCCTACATCAACTCTTTTTTTTTAAACAATTTTATTGATTTATTGATTGATTGGCTGCGTTAGGTCTTTGTTGCAATGCGCGGACTTCTCATTGTGGTGGTTTCTCGTTGCGGAGCACGGGCTCTAGAGTGCGCAGGCTTCAGTAGATGCGGCACGTGGGCTCAGTAGTTGTGGCTCGTGGGCTCTAGAGTGCAGGCTCAGTAGTTGTGGCTCATGGGCTTAGTTGCTCCGCGGCATGTGGGATCTTCCCAGACCGGGGCTTGAACCCGTGTCCCCTGCATTGGCAGGCGGATTCTTAACCACTGTGCCACCAGGGAAGCCCCCCTACATCAACTCTTGAAGATAGGTGATATTTCTTGCTGATGAGGAAATTAAAGTTTAGAGAGGTGAAATAGAAGGTCAGAGTTTGAGTCCTGGCTCCTTTACTTCTTTCCCTTTGCTTTTTAGCTGTGAGATCTTTGCAAGTTACTTAACTGCCTGATTCTCACTTTACTTGGTGGTTAAAAAATAAATAAATAAATAAATAAAAGGAAGGGTGGCAGCCAATAATACTTAAGTCAAAGGATTCTTTTTTAGGATTAAATGAAAAACCTCCTGTGAAAAAATCTAATTCAGAAACATAGTAGGTGCTCAGTTAAGTTTGGTTGAATGTGAACCTTTTGACACTTTGTTTAATCAGTGATTCCTTTTAAGGAACAGATTAAAATTCCTAGAAGGACTAAGATGTTTTTACAAAGAAACATGGAGAATTAAATGCAGTCTAGGGTTAAATAAATACAGCTAACAGGTATATTTATTATTTGGTGTATTATGTTTATTTGATAGAAGCAACAGGAGAGAAAGGAATTTATATGCTGAGGAGGCTTCACTGACCTTCCTTGAATAATAAGGTCTGATTATGCAGAAAGTTAGAAAGTTAGTTCCACGTACCCTCTCTTCCATCATCAAGCTCCTCCTTAGGTCCCCGTTCATGCTGTTGGCACTTTAGTTTGGCTTATTGTGCTGCTTTTTTTTTTTCTTTTTTAAAGTTTCTGCTTTTCAGATAAATAAGCACTGACACATAAGTCATAAACTATGAGGTATGAGGGAATAAAGAACTTAAGTAGAAACAAGGGATATTTGCTTAGTGTTGGGCATGGAGTTAAGTTATAGCATCCATTTGTGGGATGGGGATACAGAGTGTGATGTTTGTTCTGCAGAGCCTTGGGCTAAAGGGGACAGTCCTTTGCCCAGAGCAAATATGAAAACTACTCAAAAGTACAAAGTGCCACAAAGTAGAATGGTGGCACTTTGAATCTGACAGTATTGGAGGGCAGTATTGAAATTGGGATGCTGGAGTCTCGGGCAGAGGGGGTCTTAGTAGATTGTGTGTGTGTGTGTTTCCTGCCTGTGATGATCTAGAACTGTCATTATTTTGCTTTTTCTTTTATGGGCTGCATTGGGGCATGGTTCCGAAGGGAGTGACTGTGGAGCCAGCTACATTTAATTATGTACTTTTTTTACAAGAATGCTCTTGATGTTTCCACAATGCTTTTAATCTGCTATATTGGTTGTATAGTATGTCTGCTTCTAACGTGGTTCTGTTCAGTTGAAATCTTAGGTTGTCAGGACTAGCCTGAGTAGTTATCTTTGTCAACTTCTATCTGCAATATTTAATATAGTATTTTATGCTGTGGTATAGTGGTTAAGGGCCTGGGCTATAGAGTCAGACTGCCTGAGTTTGAATTCAGTCTGAGTTAACTAGCTATGTGATCTTGAGCAAGTGGGTTGGCCTTACTAGGCTCAGCCTTCTCATTTGTGAAAGAGAGGTCTAATAGTTGGGGTTATGGTCAGGGTTAAGTGAAATAACGTGCTCGCTCATAGTAAACACTCATAAACATTAGCTATTATTATAATTTTACTTGAAGTAACATTACCACATATGCCTAGCTTATTTATTTATTCATAAATAAATAAATTGTGGCTCATAAAATTTACCGTTTTTTAAACTATACAGTTCAGTGATATTAAGCACATTAATATTCTTGTGCAACCTTCCCACCATTCCATCTCCAGAACTCTCTTCATCTTGCAAAAGTAAAACTCTACACCCATTGAACAACCACCCCCCATTGACCCCTCCCCCAACTCCTGGCAACCACCATTCTACTTCCTGTCCCTGTGATTTTGACTACTCGAAGTACCTTATATAAGTGGAAGCATACAGTATTTTTCTTTTGTGACTGGCTTATTTCACTTAGCATAATGTCCTCAAGGTTCATCCATGTTGTAGCATATGACAGAATTTCCTTCCTTTTTAAGGCTGAATAATTGTATATATACACCAGATTTTGCTTATCCCTTCACTGTTAATGGATACTTAGGTTGCTTACACATTTTAGCTATTGTGAATAATGCTGCTATGAACACAGGTGTACAAACATCTCTTTGAGACCCTGCTTTTAGTTTTTTTGAGTATATACCCAGAAATGAAACTGCTAGATCATATGGTTATTCTTTGTTTAATTTTTTGAGGAAACATTATGGTGTTTTCCACAGCAGCAATACCATTTTACATTTCCACCAATGGTGCACAAGGATTCCAATTTCTCCACATCCTCACCAACACTTGTTATTTTCTTTTTTTTTTTTTTTTGGTAATAGCCATCCTAATGAGTGTGAGGTGGTATCTCATTGTGGTTTTGATTTGTGTTTCTTTAATGATTAGTGATATTGAGCATCATTTCAGTGCTTATTGAGCATTTATATATCTTCTTTGGAGAAATGTCTGTTCAGGTCCTTTGCCCATTTTTGAATCAGGTTTTTGTTGTTGTTATTGTGAGTTTTAGGAGTTATCTATATATTCTGGATATTAATCCTTTATCAATATATGATTTGCAAATATTTTCTTCCATTCTATGGGTTGCCTTTTTACTCTGTTGATAATGTCTTTTGATGCACAACAGCTTACTTTTTAATATGTATGCAGGTTTTCTTAAATTTTACTTTTATAAATTTATTTATTTTTGGCCGTGTAGGGTCTTTGTTGCTGCGTGCGGGCTTTCTCTAGTTGCGGCGAGTGGGGGCTACTCTTTGTTGTGCTGCGCGTGCTTCTCATTGCAGTGGATTCTCTTGTTGCAGAGCATGGGCTATAGGTGTGCGGACTTCAGTAATTGTGGCAGCCGGGCTCAGTAGTTGTGGCTCACAGGCTCTAGAGCGCAGGCTCAGTAGTTGATGGCGCACGGGCTTAGTTGCTCCGCGGCATGTGGGATCTTCCCGGACCAGGGTTTGAACCCTGTCCCCTGCATTGGCAGGCAGATTCTTAACCCCTGCGCCACCAGGGAAGCCCCTTAAATTTTACTTTTAAGTTAACAGTAGAGTTGACCTTTCTGTGTCAGAATTTAATAACGCTTAGATTTGTGTAATCACTACCACAGTCAAGGTACAGAATAGTTCCATCACCCCAAAAAACTTCCTTTTCACAGCCTAGCTTTTTAATAAGTGCTTTTGGTGGTATCATTAAGATGTCTTGTTTCAGGAATTACCAAGGTCAGTTACAAACCCGTCTGAAGTATGTATGGTTCTTGATTGGTTTACTGGGGAATGCTGTGAACTTTTTTTGTCTTTCTCTCTTTCTTTTTTTCCCCCACATAGGTGACCTTGGGAATCAGATCCAGCCAACTCTATTTTCATGTAGCATAGCACTGCTGACCCAGTAGTTAAACGCAGGGATATTGGATTTTGTGTTATACAGTTTTGATCATCATTCTGTTAATCTGTGATTATAAATCTGTGTTCTTATGACCTCTTAGTTCTTAGTACTTACTTTTATGAGTAAGTGCTACAGCTAGGTCTTAATTATGCTTACTAGCAAGAAGTTGGGGATGAGCGGTGAGAAAGAGCCCTAGATTTGGAGATAGTGAATGCAGGACCAACTCCTGGCTCTGATAATTTACTATAGGTCTGAAATCATTTATTTATTTGGCTGCACCATGCGGCATGAGGGATCTTAGTTCCCCGACCAGGGATTGAACCTGTGCCCCCTGCATTGGGAGCGTGGAGTCTTCACCACTGGACCATCAGGGAAGTCCCTAAATCATTTAATTTTATGAGCTATGAATTTCTTACCTGCAAAATGGATGAGTTGATAACTCCTGTCTCACAGCCTTTTTGGTTGTATTGAGTAAAATAAAGTGAGAGTTATCTAGCCTTCAATAAATGTTAACTTTTCTTTTTCCTTAAAAATTTTTTTTTATTTACTGTTTTACAAAAACTATTTTAATTTTTAGAAATTCCCTATATTTGGCAACCACAGCCAAGGCCAGTCTCATCTGTGCTTGGCTTTTATAAGCTCTTATTTTATCTCCTAATGCCAAGGACTTGTTCAAAGTCTGTCTGAAGATGAGCTCTGGTGAGCAATTTGATAGCTGCTGCTGTGAGATGAAAATCCTACCCTGAATAAATGTTAATTTGAATGTGAATGGTAAGAATGTTGATAAATGGAACCTGAAATAAACACCAGATTATATTTTTAAAGTTTTTTTTACTTTATTGAGCTATAATCCATGTACCATACAATTTGCCCATTTAAAGTGTACAGTTCAGTGCTTTTTTATTCACAGAATTGTGCAGCCATTGTCACAGTCAATTTTAGATCATTTTCATTACCCGCAAAAGAGACATGTACCCTTTAGCAGCCACCCATACTTCTCCCATCTCCACCAGCCCTAGGCAACCAGTAATTTATCTTCTTTTTTTAAAAAATAAATCCTTCCTTCCTTCCTTCCTTCCTTCCTTCCTTCCTCCCTTCCTCCCTCCCTCCCTCCCTCCCTCCCTTCCTTCCGTGTTGGGTCTTTGTTGCTGTGCGCAGGCTCTCTCTAGTTGCGGCGAGTGCGGGCTATTCTTCGTTGTGGTGTGTGGGCTTCTCATTGTGGTGGCTTCTCTTGTGGAGCACGGGCTCTGGGCACACGGGCTTCAGCAGTTGTGTCACGTGGGCCCAGTAGTTGTGGCTTGCGGGATTTAGAGCGCAGGCTCAGTAGATGTGGCGCACAGGCCGAGTTGCTCCGCAGCATGTGGGATCTTCCTGGACCAGGGTTCAAACCTGTGTCCCCTGCGTTGGCAGGGGGATTCTTAACCACTGTGCCACCAGGGAAGTCCACTAATCTATCTTCTACAGTAGGTTTGCCTATTCTGGATATTTCATATAAAAGTTATCATATAGTAGTTGGCTTTTTATGACCAGACTTCTTTCATTTAGTATAATGTTTTCAAAGTTCATCCATGTTGTAGCATGTATCAATACTTCATTCCTTTTTACTGCAAAATATTCCATTGTATGGATATACCACATTTATTTATCTATTCATCAGTTAATAGACATTTGGGTAGTTTCTGCTTTTTAGCTATTATGAATAATGCTGCTGTGACCATTTGTATATGAAGTTTTTGTGTGGATATTTGTTATATGTTTTCATTTCCCTTAGGTAGAAGAAATGAATTCTAGGAGTGAAATTGCTGGATCACAGGGTAATTTTATGTTTAACCCTTTGAGGAACTTCAGACTGTTTTGTGAAGTGGCTGCACCATTTTATTCCCCCCAGCAGTGTATGAGGGTTCCGGTTTCTCCACATCCTCTCCACCACTTGTCTTTTTTATTTTGGTCATCCTAGTGAATGTGAATTGAATGGTATTTCACTGTGATTTGGTTTGTATTTCCTTGATGGCTAATGATGCTCAGTATCTTTTCATGTGTTTATTATCCATCTTATTACTATTTTTATGTACCTCTCTATGTTTTACTACCTAGCTAGGTAATATCCTTCTTTAATCAGATGGTGCTCTGTACCTAAAGGTGCTTATTAATACTTACTGATTTGTTAGCCGATTATAAGAGGATCCCAGAAGAAGAAAAATATGGCTTCATTTTACCATTCTCTCCTTTTTAAATTACTTTTTAAATTACTACATTATCACTAGTTGAATTGAAAGTTCTCAGAGAGGATATCCAGAATTGAGAGATTTTCATTTGAAAATAATATTTAGTCTGTTTAGGGGAAGACTAGATTGAGGACATAAGATATTACAAAATAATTAATGGCTAAATTGATTGCTGGTATGGATCATAGAGCACATACAATCTTGGCACTGGGGATATAGCAGTGAATAAATTAAAGTCCCTGATTTCAATGGCACTCTAGTGGGCAGAGATATGAAAAATTAGGCAATGTATGGGGAAAGGGAGTTATTGAAAAGGAGTCTGTTTTACTTTTATTATTTTATTTTATTTTTGGCTGT
Source organism: Orcinus orca (assembly GCF_937001465.1). Taxonomy (NCBI): domain Eukaryota; kingdom Metazoa; phylum Chordata; class Mammalia; order Artiodactyla; family Delphinidae; genus Orcinus; species Orcinus orca. The sequence continues at coordinate 51,251,800 of NC_064566.1, read as the reverse complement.
GCCGTACAGTTTGCAGGATCTTAGTTCCCCAACCAGGATGGAACCTGGGCCTCTGGCAATAAGAGTGCCAAGTCCTAACCACTGAACCGCCAGGGAATTCCCAGGAGGGGTCTCTTTTAGATATGATTGGTTGACCTAGGCCTTTTTGGTGAGGTGAAATTTGAGAAGAGATGTTATGAAATAAAGGAACACGTCATATTAATAGTTTGAGGGAAGAATGCTTTAGGCAGAGAGAACTGTAAGCATTAAATCCCTGAGGTGGGGTTGTGCTCAGTTTATCAATGAACAACAAGGAGGGAAAGAATGTTCCTGCTGTTCACATTAAGGAGTCCAATGCTTGCATATTCTTGGTCTTTGCTTTTGGCCACTTCAGAGTGGTTCCCAAACAACATGAATGTTGGTGTTAAAATTTAATTTTACTGCAGTGTGGCTGAAGTGTAATGAGCAAAGAGGACAGTGGTAGTGGGTAAGATCAGATAGGTAGAATGGATCTAGATTACATGGTGTCTTGTAGCCCATGGTAATAACCTTTATTTTATTATGGTTGAGATGAGAAACCATTGCAGGATTTCGAACAGAGTAGAGTGACATGCTCTAATTGAATTTAAAAGGATCATTTTGGCTTCTGAGGAGAGAGGGATAGGGGATGGGTAGGGCAAGGGTAGAAGCAGGGGAATCAGATAGGAAGCTGTAACAAGAGTTAGGGAATGAGATAAAGGAAGCTTGAGACAGTGTGGTAGCAGTAGAGGTGGTAAGAAATTGTTGGAATCAGGATATGTTTTGAAAGTAGAGCTGACAGAATTTGCTGATAGATTGAGGATTATGAGATTAAGAAAATAGTCAATGGAAGGTGTTTGACTTGAGTGACTATAAGATTGGAGTTGCTGTTTTCAGAGATGGGAAAGACTGGCAGGTGCAGGTTTGTAGAGGGGGGTCAAGTGTTTGATTTTAGACATATTACATTTCAGATGGCTGTAAGACAACCAAAAGGAGATGTTGGGTAGGCAGTTGGATATACAAGTCTGGAATTCAGAGAAGTCCAGGTCAGAAATGGAAATCATTAGTATATGTAAAGTCATGGAGTAGATGTGATCACCCAAGAAATGTGTATAGATAGAGCAGAGAAGAGATCTGACATTTGAGCTCTGGACACGCTGACCTAGGTGGTGGTGGGGCGGGGGTAGGGTTGAGAAGATCAAAGGATCAGCCAGTGAAGTACAAGAAGAATCAAGAGAAAGTGGAGTACCAGAGGTCAACTAGTTTGGGGGGTAATGGCAGGTGTCCCAGCTTGGTTGCCTGGAGACCTAGAGTCTAATTATTTTTCGGTTCTAAGTAACTGTGGGACATTGGACAGTTCACTTACCTTTTTGGGCCTTAGAGTGATCTCTGAAGTGAAAGCCTTGACTAGATTGTCTCTAAACTTTTTCTCATTGTCATAATTTCTCATCATATATTTATATAACACATTATAGTTTGCATAAAACATTTTCATGTGTTTATTGGATTTAATCATCATAATAGATCTATGGGCCTTATTTTTTTATACCCACTTTACAGATAAAATTAAACAAGTTTAGAGACTTGTCCAAAGTCACACAGTCATGGTCAGTTAGAGACTTGAACCCACATCTGCCTGATTGCAAAGCCAGTGCTCCTTATGCTACGTAACAAGTACTTTTTTTTTTTTTTTTTTTTTTTGCGGTACGCAGGCCTCTCACTGTTGTGGCCTCTCCCGTTGCGGAGCACAGGCTCCAGACGCGCAGGCCCAGCGGCCATGGCTCACGGGCCCAGCCGCTCCGCACCATGTGGGATCTTCCCGGACCGGGGCACGAACTCGTGTCCCCTGCATCGGCAGGCGGACTCTCAACCACTGCGCCACCAGGGAAGCCCTATAACAAGTACTTTTTTACACTAATATTCTAGAGCTCTGTGATTTTGATCACAGAATTCATTCATTGATTCACTGAATATTTGTTGAGCACCTGCAATGTACTAGTCACTGTTCTAAGCACAGGGGATACAGTTGTGACCAAGAAAAAGTCCTTGTCCTCAAAAATCTTTCATTCTAGGGGCTTTCCTGGTGGCGCAGTGGTTGAGAGTCCGCCTGCTGATGCAGGGGACACGGGTTCGTGCCCCGGTCCGGGAAGATCCCACATGCCGCGGAGCGGCTGGGCCCGTGAGCCATGGCCGCTGAGCCTGCACGTCCGGAGCCTGTGCTCCGCAATGGGAGAGGCCACAACAGTGAGAAGCCTGCGTACCGCAAAAAAAACAAAAAACAAAAAACCAAAAAACTTTCATTCTAGTGGGAGAGACTGACAGTAAACAAACAAATAAACTAATAAATAATACAATTTTAGTGTCATAATAAAAAAATAAAGCAAAGTAAGGGAACAGTATATGTTGGGGGGGATGATCAAGAAAAGCTTCTCTGAAGAGATGGCGTTTGAGCAGAGCCCTGAATGATCTAGAGTAGAAAACGTTGAGAAGATGTGAAGGTAGAGGAAATAGCAAGCAGAAAGGTCCAGAGGTAGGGATTTGCTAGCTGTGTTTGAGGAACCGCAAGAAGGCCATTATTGGTTGGACAGGAGTTTGACAAACAATGCATAGAGCTTTGGAATCATTTAGCCCTGGGGGGTCATTTCTGACTCCTGTCACTTAATTTGCTGTGTGACTGGGCAGAGTACCTGACTTTTCTGAGTTTTAATTTCCTTATATACAAAATGGAGATAAAAGAAAGGCTGTCTTGAGAATTAAAAGGCAATATATGTACAACACCTAGAATGTTGCCTGGCACATTACTTTATTAAATATATGTTTACTGCACATCTACTATTATCAGCTGTGTCTCTAGACATTCATTCCACTATCATCTGGTAAATTCAGTTCGTTTTTCTCTGTTTTTTCAAGTTATTTTACTCTGTTTTTTCAAGTTGTTCTAGTCAGCAGATCTTAAAGTTCTATTCTTGTGCCTGGGCTCTGCTAGGCATTCTCCCTGAACTCACCTTTGTATTGAAAAATCAAGGGAGAAAGTGTTGGACTGAAAAGAAAATGATTTAGAAGTTGATGAGTAGGTACAAAAGTAAGGGCTTGGGATTCTGGTAATTGCAGCCTCTGATATATTCATTTATTATGGAAAGAAACTACCTGTGCATTTCTGTCATCTTTCCTCATCACTGAATGCTAGCTCTACTCCGGCACTTCCCAGCCAGGCTTCCTGCTGACCCAAACCTGCTTGCCTTAGGAAAATCAGATAGGAGCCAAGTCCTCCATCCTTATAAGACCATCTGTTTTCAGAGCCACAGCTGCTATCCTTACAATTGCAACCCAACACAACTGGAATGATTTATTCATCTCCAGGTAACATTTGTGCACCAGCCTTCCAGCAAACTATAGTATCAGCTTTACACTTAATGAAGCATCCAGCACAGGTGGGGAGCTGTACCGTAAAGGATGCTTCTGGCTTACGAATGGCTGATGGACAGGTAGAGGTAAGCTGTTAATCCTGAACGTGTGGCCAGGGAGAGTAGAGTAAATACTGGGCAATAAGGGAGCATTTCTTGTCCAGTAAAGAGTCTCGATTGTATATACAATATTCCTGGAATTTCAAGATAATATAACTCATCTTTAAGTTAAATGTTGTACCGCTGTTGAGTTAGGTGAGAAAATTAAAATCCAGAAAGGGGAAGAAAGAGACTTCATTTAAGCTGCATACCAGTTTGGCACAGTTAAGTCTAGAACTCAGGTATTCCATTTCTCAGCCCACTGTTTACCTCCACATGTTTCATTGTGCAGTGAAAAACTTTAAAGCAAATATGAGATGGCATTATTATTTTTTTGCTCAGTTTATAACTTTCTGATACTGTGAACAAATCACAACTTTTGTCCCTTAATAACTAAATGACCGAGTTGCTAATTTTTTTGAACCTCTCTTCTTATATATAAAATGAGGATAATTAACACTTGTTCTGAATTATTTTATGGATTAAGCAAGGTAAAGTATACAAAAGCTGTTTAGGTTATTTTTATTAATCAGCAGATACTAAACAAATGCTAATTTGTCTTTTTCAGTTCACTTGAGCAGACACTGGTTAAACGTCTACTTTGTGCCAGCTCAGTTTCTAGACTCTTTACTTACATTATCTTTTTCTTTTTTTTTAAAAATAAATTTATTTATTTATTTATGTTTGGCTGCGTGGGGTCTTTGCTGAGCGCAGGCTTTCTCTAGCTGCGGCAAGCGGGGGCTACTCTTCGTTGCAGTGCACGCACGGGCTTCTCATTGCTGTGGCTTCTCTTGTTGCGGAGAACAGGCTGTAGGCGTGTGGGCTTCAGTAGGCGTGCGGGCTTCAGTAGTTGTGGCACGGGGCTCAGTAGCTGTGGCTTGAGGGCTCTAGAGTGCAGTTGTGGCGCATGGGCCTAGTTGCTGTGTGGCATGTGTGATCCTCCTGGACCAGGGCTTGAACCCTTGTCCCCTGCCTTGGCAGGCAGATTCTTAACCACTGCTCCACCAGGGAAGCCCCACATTATCTTATTTAACCTTTAGGTTCCTTTCTTTCTCCCCTTATTATATTTAGGATCTAATTGATACAATAGTACTCTTTTTCCATAACAAAATACTTCTATAGTGAAATCTCCGTAACTGAGCACAGTTGTTGCAAACAAGTGATTCTTGCTTTAGAAAAATCTATAGTGTTAGTATGAACCTGTGATGATATCTGTGGACCAGTGCAGGTAGAGCTAGTCTATGAGCCTTGGCTTCTGCCCTTCCTACAAGGTGCTTTGGGGACCCTGTGTTTAGAGGGCAAGTCATAACTATGACAGCACTCTTTGTCACCTCAGAGAAAGTTTCTGCTTCGGAATGCTTGGTTTTAGTGAATTGCTTCCTTTTCCACCTTAGGTTTTGGGCTCTTTGACAAGCCATCTTCTTCTCAAATCCAATTTCCCTTTACCACCAAGGGCTTGTAGACAGTAGTTCAGATGGAGAACAAAAGCTTTCTCCAGTTCCTGGTGGTTCTGTAAGAGTGGGAAGGCCTCAGGGAGAGGTTGCATCTGCTTAATGGAATTCATTTGTGATGTGTGCCTGACTAGGCTGTATTTTACCAGGCACTCTGCTGGGGCTGGCTGAGGAGACGAGATTTAGAAATGGAGATCTGTCAACACGAGTTTTGGCTATTTCTGTACTTGCCAGTATCAGCTAGGGCTCCAAAGAGCTTGTTGGAATCGATGTTGCTGCTGCTGCTTATTTTCTTTTTCCTTTTCCTTTTCCTCTTCTCGTCTTTTCTTCTTTCTTTTCTGTCTTTTTGCTACCTGTGTCTATTGTCCAAGTTTTCCATTTGCGCCTGGTTCTTCTGTTTGGTTGTTTTTCTAGGTTGTTGATCTGTTCAGTGAGTGGCTCAGTATAATGCAATTCAACGACTAAGTGGAGATTTAGTAATGACTACAGTAAGGTACAGGGAAACCTAGTGTGAGGTGTAGTAGAAGAGCATTGGTAAACCCATAGACATGTGGCTTCAAATCTCAGCTTTGCCTTATACCTGCTCTGTGATCTTGGGTAAATCATTTGTTCTCTTTGAGACATAGTTTCTTCATCTCTAAAAATGGGAATATAAGTATCTGCTTTGTTCAAAGTTGTGGTGAGGATTAAATGAGAGATTAAATGAGAGAAATGAGGAAAGAATCAAGCATTAAGTTAGTGCTTGTTAAATATTCCTTTCCATCTTTCCTCCCATCTCCTTGAGGGAGTGTACATGGGAAAATCAGACATGTATACAAATGAGTGTGTATGAGTGTGTGTGTGTTCTCATGTATCTATGTGTTAGTTTAATATAGCTCTGAGAAATGGCAGAAAATTGCCCTAGTCATTGGGAATTGGGAGGTGAGGGCTTGGGAATTGGGAGGTGAGGGCTTGGGGTTGATGCATATCTTCCTTAAAACCAGGCTGAGAGACATACTCTGATACAAGGTAACATAACACAATCTTTGTGCCTTTAAAGAAGACCTTAGGGGAGAAAAAGAACCTGGTGGTGGAGGCCTTGGGATGCTACATTCCTCAGGGGGATCATTAGAGTGTCTCTGGTAGCTACTGGTCTCTTAGAGGTAGAATAATCTGCTTCACAGTAAGCTGAGCGTTTGTAAGCATGAGAGTTGCCTTTTAGGAACAGTTAGTACATAGCTTGGAAGGTTGTAGCCACCAACCTTCCCTTTCCCACCCCCAAAATCTGTTATATCATCATCAGAATGATCTTTTCCTAGATTCAAATCTAATCATCTTAATTTGCTGTTAAAACTCTTCATTGGCTCCAAGCTGCCTTCAGGTTAAAGTCTAAATTCCTTGTATAACATACAAGGTCTTCCTTGATCTGATTTCTGCTCATCTCCTACTGCTCTTGCCTGTGCTCTAGTGACACTGCATTATTTGCAGCTTCTTAACCTCTCCATCCTCATGTATGTTGTGGCCCATGATAGTCTTTCTGCTGTGCTGTACTCTTTCCTGTTCCTCTGTTTTACTTGACAATCTCTACTCTTTCTTTAAAACTCTTCTCAACTACTGTGTTTTCTGTGAAGTCTTCCCTGACTTCTGAAGGTGAGGTGCCATGGGATGAGAGACTTCCCTTCTCTAGGTTCATCTAGAATTTTGTACATACAGATGTCTAACTACATGTAGCATCAGTGATTAGTAGGCACAGTGATGTCTCTTAATGCTTTCATGACCCATTGGTTTCTTTATTTTAGTGCCTTCATTGGGACACTCAGTCCATCCTTATGTAGATCTATACACAACAGATATCTTTAGAATTAGAAAAATAAATGCAGATACAATATAGCTCCTTGCCAGACTTAGCAAACTCTATTTTACTATATGCCTCTTATCCCTGATGCAGTGAATAGCCATCAGTAAAATGAACCATTAAGTTTGGAGGAGCTATTTATTATCAGGTTGATGGCATAAGTCCATCTGATCTGATTTTTTTTTTTTTTGGGCCATGCTGCGCGGCTTGCGGGATCTTAGTTCCCTGACCAGGGATCAAACCCGGGCCCCCTGCAGTAGAAGTGCAGAGTCCTAACCACTGGACCGCCAGGGAATTCCCTGATCTGATTTTTTTTTTAAATAGACTATTGTATATTTTATTTTATTTTTCTTGATTGCTCCACCTTTTTATTTTATTTTTATTTTTTTAACATCTTTATTGGAGTATAATTGCTGTACAATGGTGTGTTAGTTTCTGCTTTATAACAAAGTGAATGAGCTGTACATATACATATATCCCCATATCTCCTCCCTCTTGCATCTCCCTCCCACCCTCCCTATCCCACCTCTCTAGGTGGTCACAAAGCCCCGAGCTGATCTCCCTGTGCTATGCGGCTGCTTCCCACTAGCTATCGATTTTACATTTGGTAGTATATATAAGTCCATGCCACTCTCTCACTTCATCCCAGCTTACCCTTCCCCCTCCCTGTGTCCTCAAGTCCATTCTTTATGTCTGCATCTTTGTTCCTGTCCTGCCCCTAGGTTCTTCAGAACCTTTTTTTTTTTTTTTAAGATTCCGTATATATGTGTTAGCATACGGTATTTATTTTTCTCTTTCTGACTTACTTCACTCTGTATGACAGTCTCTAGGTCCATCTACCTCACTACAAATAACTCAATTTCATTTCTTTTTATGGCTGAGTAATATTCCATTGTATATATGTGCCACTTCTTCTTTATGCATTCATCTGTCGATGGACACTTAGGTTGCTTCCATGTCCTGGCTATTGTAAATAGACCTGCAGTGAACATTGTGGTACATGACTCTTTTTGAATTATGGTTTTCTCAGGGTATATGCCTAGTAGTGGGATTGCTGGGTCATATGGTAGTTCTATTTTTAGTTTTTTAAGGAACCTCCGTACTATTCTCCATAGTGGCTGTATCAATTTACATTCCTGCCAACAATGCAAGAGGGTTCCCTTTTCTCCATACCCTCTCCAGCATTTATTGTTTGTAGATTTTTTGATGATGGCCATTCTGACTGGTGTGAGGTGTTACCTCATTGTAGTTTTGATTTGCATTTCTCTAATGATTGATGATGTTGAACATTCTTTCATGTGTTTGTTGGCAATCTGTATATCTTCTTTGGAGAAATGTCTATGTAGGTCTTCTGCCCATTTTTGGATTGGGTTGTTTGTTTTTTTGATATTGAGCTGTATGAACTGCTTGTAAATTTTGGAGATTAATCCTTTGTCAGTTGCTTCATTTGCAAATATTTTCTCCCATTTGTGGGTTGTCTTTTCATCTTGTTTATGGTTTCCTTTGCTGTGCAAAAGCTTTTAAGTTTCATTAGGTCCCATTTGTTTATTTTTGCTTTTGTTTCCATTTCTCTAGGAGTTGGGTCAAAAAGGATCTTGCTGTGATTTATGTCATAGAGTGTTCTGCCTATGTTTTCCTCTAAGAGTTTTATAGTGTCTGGCCTTACATTTAGGTCTTTAATCCATTTTGAGTTTATTTTTGTGTATGGTGTTAGGGAGTGTTCTGATTTTGTTCTTTTACATGTATGTCCAGTTTTCCCAGCATGACTTATTGAAGAGGCTATCTTTTCTCCATTGTATATTATTGCTTCTGTTATCAAAAATAAGGTGACCATATGTGCGTGGGTTTATCTCTGGGCTTTCTCTCCTGTTCCATTCCTGATCTGATTTTTTAATCATTGGTAAACTTTGGCCAAGATAAGCATAATTGTTATGCTTTCTTTCAAATAACTTTTTACTTGCATCCTCGAATTTCTTCTGATATAAATAGGATCTGAATTCTGCTTTTCATGCTGGAGTTTTCCCCAGATGTCTGGTAATCCTTGATTGTTTGTATTTTAAAATGGGATACTAAAAAGCTGATTGGAAATTTTAAATACTTGGGTGGAGCTTACTGATTATGGACCTCAACTATAATGGTGATCTGCCTGGGCTATTTGTGGGGCAACTGCAATGTCAGTATCTTTAGATCTTTTTACTAGGGCTGGTCAGATTCTCTTGAAGGATCTTCTAGTCTCCTTCCTAGAGGTTATAGGCCTGGCTGCCAGTGGTCTGGAAGCTGGGGGGTGGGGGGCGCTGCAGGGGAAGGCTGTAGGGAGGCCCTCAATATTCAGTTTGCTTAACACTATTATTTTCAGTATAGTAACGCTGCCTTCAACTGTGGTGCTCCCACATTATGAGTTTATTAGATACGTTTTTTTTTTTTTTTTTTTTTTTTTTTTGCGGTACGTGGCCTCTCACTGTTGTGGCCTCTCCCGTTGCGGAGCACAGGCTCCGGACGCGCAGGCTCAGCGGCCATGGCTCACGGGCCCAGCTGCTCTGCGGCATGTGGGATCTTCCCGGACCGGGGCACGAACCTGTGTCCCCTGCATCAGCAGGCAGACTCTCAACCACTGCGCCACCAGGGAAGCCCTATTAGATATGTTTTTAAAGGAAGAGTGAGGCCCCAGGGACTCTACTCGTAGTCAAGTGTGAAGAATTAGAGGCAGTTATTTTGGTTTTGAAGATGCTTTTTTTTTACTTACTTCCTAGTTCTCTGTGTGTTCCAGAAAGACAAGGTAATTCCTAAGATGAGAATTCAGTGCAATAAGGAATAGTCCTCATTTGATCCTTATGGTAGCCCAGTGGGACAGGTAATATTTTTCCTATTTCCCCCCCAGGGAAATTGAAGCTCACTGAGATTAAATGACTTGTCCAAGGTCACTTGGCAAAATAAAGAGTGGCAGAGCTGGGACTCATTCTCTTCCTTTGACTCCAAATCCTACTCTCCGATTGCAGTGCATGATACTTCCTCCCTCAATATGAATGGGCTGCCAAAAGAGAAAATATGCCAGCCACATGGGTATTAGCAGTAGTTTGAACTGTTAGTAAACAGCCAAGTCCTCTTCCCTGGGAAGATTTCAGCTGATTAGAGTTCTCAGTCTATTTTTCCAATTTATGTAAAGGAGGAGGATAAAGAACTGTTGTGTTCGGACTTGCAACAAACTTTAATTCCTTTAGTGGAAGCACTAAAGATACACAGTTGCATTGCCAGTTTGGCACAAGGAAATACTTAAGCTCTCAAGTAGAAAGAACTGAGTTTCTAGTACAGCTTAAATGTTCTGGACTCCAGGAGGGATTCGTCATGAATCTGGGAACGTTAAGGCTCTAAGATACATTCATTCTTGGGCTTGAAGGTTGAGTTTGTCTACACAATTCAGTAGAATAATTCTGTATACCTTTTTGAGCTCCTGCTTACTAGGAACAATAATAGACACTGGGAAATATCTTGCTTAGGAATCTCATGGTCCAGTTGGGAAGGGACACACAAACAAATAATTACATTATTTGTAAGAAATTAAGTGTAAGAAAGTACTATAATTGAGAGATATACAACAAGTGCTGAATAGGGGATGATTCATTCTGCCCAGATCAAGGGTACAGGGAATGACTGGAGAAAACTTTACAGTGAAGATGATGATTGATTTGTGCTTTACAAGAAGGGTCAGATCTTTAGATAGATAGGAAATGAAGGGCATTGTAGGCAGAGGGAACAGTATGTGCAAAATCCCAGAAAGAAGAAAGAGCTTGTTGTTTTGAGGGAAGCAGTGGGCAGCTTGATTCAGCTAGAACTAGAGAGTAAGGTAAACCAGGCCTCTTCTCTGGTCTAGGGCTCCAGGGTCCCTTCCTATCATGCTGTGCCAGCATCTGCTCACCATAGGCATATCTTTCCTAATATGCAAGTGTTCTCCGAAGCAGCCTGCATCTCCTCTCTATTCTTGCTTGCCTTTCTTCAGAGCTTATTTAGTATAATTACCTCTCTTCTCCAAACCTTTGTTGCCCTTTGAAAGCCAATGCAATTCCCTCCTAAGTTAATAACGACAAGTGTTCATCCATAATTTGTTTCTGTGTCGCTTCCTATTCTAGAAGGATTTTCCATTAGTGATATTTCTGATTATGCCCAGGGTGGAGGTTTATTGTTTGGTTACTTGCATTTCTTGAGCCTTTGTTATAGATTTATTTGCAAGTTAACCTTCTATTCAGCTCAGGAATCCTTCAGCTTAGAGAGTAAAGTGTGGTAAAATGAGACCACCTAGGAAGCATCTCTTACTAGCCTCGAAGAGCTAGTAATTGCTTTTTGTCTTGGTGTTTGTCACCCCTCCCTAGAACTTTCTCTTTTTTTAGTGTCTGTCTTCTCATCTAGATAGTGGACCATCTGAGAGCAGGGATTTATTATAGTTCATCTCTTGTGTTTTCAACAGCCAACATAGAGCCTGGACATAGAAGAAGTGTTTGATACATGTTTATTATTTATTGAGAGGATATAGGAGTTCTAGTTTCATTTCTATAAGTGTGTGACGTTGAGCAGATTACTTTCAATCTTTGAAACTGCAGTTTTCTTATCTGTAAAATACAGAGGCTGGACTCTGTGGGCAGTATCATAGCATTTATCCTACTTATAGCAGTCAGGGTCCGGTTGAAGTGATAGAAGTCACACGATTAATTTGAAACAGGTAAAATTTAATATAAAGAATTGTTAACTAGGTAAAAAGTAGTTAACTACTAAGAGAGATAAAAAGAGAACTCTGAGGTATAATAGAGGTGGTGACTGCAGAAAATGACTACCATCCCTAAGGCTGAGGGAAAAGCAAACAAGGAAGGAGCTTACAAGCTTAAGAAAAGAGAGCTCCACAAGGCCAAGATTCTGAGGAGAGTGCATGGAATACACTCATAGGAATGTGCTGCTTATTGCTGTGGTGAAGAAACTGCCTAGAGGGCGCTCGCTTCAGAACCTGGAGAGCCCCTGTCTTCAAATTTACCATGTCCCCCTGTATGCTGATCTGCTTGCTGCCTTATAGAAAAACCAAACACTGGAAAAAAGTCCTTTCTTTCTCCCTTAGCCTTGTAGTCTCCTTCCAGTACCTTCTATTGGCATAACCTGATGTGAACCAGCTGGGGAAGGAGAAATGTAGTCTGCAGAATCCAGTCAGAGTAGGGCGATGAAGAATTGGTTTGGAGCTGTAAGGCAAAAATTAACAATTTCTATATTGTAATAATCTGTTTCGATATTTGTCTTCCTCATTGCATCATGAGCTCGGTAGTGGCTGGAGCGTTGTCATATTTGTCTCTGCATTGACTCAGGATGGGCCTGGCACCTCAGAGTTGCTCAGTAAATACTGTTTGAATGAAGGAAAGTCTCTGTAAGATAGGGAAAATTAGGTGTTTCTCTAGGTTGGCTTAAGTCTTATTATCTTGAAAGGGATTGGGGCTAGGCATCCTCCTCAGCAGTTAAAACCGTATTGAATGCTATTGTCTTGGGCCTATCGTGTGCATAGTTGCATTAGATGCTAGAGTAAGGACAGGGAGAACATCCTGCAGTTAATATTCGTATATTCTATGAAATTAAACATATTCCCTTTTCTAAAGGGTAACAATCTGAAATCTAAGTTAGGTACTTTGTAACCAAGGGTATTCCTCAGAAGGCCAAGGGGACTAAGAGAGTCATGTGCAATTTAGTCCATTTCATCCCTACAGCCCATTGTATTATGCCCATTTTACAGATACAGGGCTTTCCCTGGTGGTCTGGTGGTTAAGACTCTGCGCTTCCACTGTAGGGGGTGCAGGTTCGATCCCTGGTCTGGGAACTAAGATCCCATGTAACGTGAGGCCAAAAAAAAAAAATCCTCATATACAGAGAGAGAAGCTGATGCTGGGCTTCCCTGGTGGCGCAGTGGTTAAGAATCTGCCTGCCAATGCAAGGGACATGGGTTCAAGCCCTGACCCAGGAAGATCCCACATGCCGTGGAGCAACTAAGCCCATGCATCACAACTACTGAGCCTTAGCTCTAGAGCTCGCAAGCCACAACTCCTGAGCCCACGTGCCACAACTACTGAAACCTGCATGCCTTGAGCCCATGCTCCGCAACAAGAGAAGCCACGACAATGAGAAGCCCACGCAACACTATGAAGAGTAGCCCCCGCTCACCACAACTAGAGAAAGCCTGCGCACAGCAACGAAGACCCAACACAGCCAAAAATAAATAAATTAATTAATTAAAAAAATAAAAGAAACTGATGCTGAGGGATTTGACCAAAGTTATACAGCTGGTAAGTGGCAAAGCTAGTCCAGGCTTGACTGTTTTAAAATTTGAACAGGGTGGTATTCTCTCTCTTTTCCCCAGCTTATGAGGGCAAGCACAGAGTTTTTCTTAGCTGATGGCAATAGAAACCTGTGGAACTGATTTCTGTTTCTGGCTGTTTGGGGCTGAGCAAGTAACAACAGAATGAAATAGCAGGACTTGCAAGGCTGCAATCATAGTGTTTGCTAGTAATTGGCCTTTTGAATAAGCCAGTTTGAGCCTGTGCTTCAGACACCTGATTTGTGAAGCAGTTGCTATCTGGCAACAGGGTATTCTTCTTCTTCCCCTTTTTATTTATTTTTTTTAATCCCACACTAGCAGCTCACAAAAGAGTTCTGATGCATTCCTTGCAACATTAAGCTTCTTTTCTCTTGCTCTTCCAGGTTTCTTCCCTTTTCTGGGGCCTGAAACTAGATAGACTGCTTAATTATTATTAGGAAGCAAAATTTATGAGGCTGGTAGTGTTTCTTGCTTCTGGGCCAGCACACACAAAGCCTTTAAGTAAGTTATTTAGGGTTGAGTGTCAGTTGTTCCTTTCTCAGGTCATCAGCCAGGCAGAGTTGGGGACCCTGATGCCTGTCTCATTGCTTGAAGGGTCAGAATATTGCAGATGGCCTGGGAGAGATACTCTTACAGGAAAAGCTTTCCATTAAAAGCACTGGAAGAGGCTGGTGATGTCAGGATTTGCTAATCAAATTATTCATCTGGTTATTTTGTGATTATCCATTGGGATGCCCACTGCGATTGGCTAATGTGGGAGTATGATTTCATCATGACAGTGAAAAGCCCTTGGACCAATGTCGTCTATCCTTGGTTTCTTTTGTACTACCATTGACTAGGGAATCTTAGGATAGTCACCTTCCCCTTTGACTTTCCTGGGAGTAAATGCTGCTGCTTTACTGCTTTTCAGAAATGATAACGTTTATATTTTGGAAGGAGCTGAAGAAGGAGTCTATACATGTCATTTATTTTTAACTGCATACTCATTGGAGTTGAAGTCTTACTTTCATTTTGTGGTTTAGTATCAAACAAGAAAGGGGATGTAGTAGAACCAGTATGGGCTTTAATAGCAGAACCACCTGGCAAAACCCTATTTTGCTACTTAATAACTTAATAGTTATTTATACTGTCTGAGCCTCAGTTTCCTTATCATTAAAATGAGAATAGTAATACATAATAACAACAATAATAGTGATCCACAATTTTGGGTAAGTGAATTTCTGTGAACCTCAATTTATTTATCTGTAAAATGGAGGCAGTAATTCCTCAGTAATAGGTTTGGTTTGAGAAAGAAACTGGCTAACCTAAATGGAAGGAAGTGTCTAGTGGAGTGACTGGCACATAGTATTTGTGAAAGCTCAGTGCTAAATAAATGGCTATGACTGTTCTTAGGAGATCTGAAGGAAAAGATTCCTGAGGGTAGCATAGTTCCTGTGGGATGGGTCAGGGCTTAATAAATATTCGTTGATTAATTCTTTCAGTAGGGAGCTCTTGTCATTTCCTTTAAGGACAGTTTTACTTGATCTGCTGGTGTTCTTTCTCCTACCATCATTTCTCCAGATGGAGCTATGGAGTTGTTTCCCCTGAGAGTTTCCTTCCTAAGCTATAGTCTTGATTTTGTTGTTCCAAGTTGCTCTCTGTAGAGAAAGTCGGGTACAAAGTCTGAGTTGTGGTTCAAAACCTAGTAGGTGTATTTCTGGGTCAGTGTTTTGTATATAAGATCAAGGCGGGTTTGTCAGAGGTCTTTAAGGAGATGTGATCATGATGTTATTTTGCTATTTCTTTGGTATATACCAAGAAGGAGGGCTGGGCAGTAAAAAAATGTTTTATGGACCAGTAAACTAGATATCTCCGTAAAGCTGGCCCGTGATCTACTTAACCTCTTCAGGCAAGAGACTCTGGCGAGTGTAAATTCCAACTGTTTTAGTACAGGGTTTCATTTCTCTTTTTGTCACAGAATTATAGAATCCTTAGAGATCTTCAGAAGCTGAAACACAGAGATAAGAGGGCTTAAGTCATGTGGTAAAAACAGAACCTATATTTCTTCCTTTTAACTCTCTTCCTGTAGTTTTTTGGAAAATTAGCGGTTTATTTTATAGACTGTCTAACCAACAATAAGCAGTTTATTTTTGAGAATACTCTGATTTTCCTTCTTACGAATGCTACAGGATTGTATTGAGCTGTGAAGTTTACAAGGTTCTTTCATGGCCAGTGTTGCCCTTCTCTTCACACCTTTGTTCCATAAGCAAGTCAAATACTCTTAATGATTTGAGTTTTTCTTCTTTTTTTTTTTAAAAAAAAACTGATGAGAAAATTGAGGCCCAGAGAGGGGAGATGACTTGTTCAGAGTCACATAGTGAGTGAATGGTAGCGTTAGTATTAGCAAGAAGGCCATTTTATTTTTAGGTTTTTGATTATCCCTGGGAATATTGTCATACCTTGTCATCACTGGATATTATTACTCTCTAAAATTTTTGCATTTCTGTTGAGAGAAAAATACCTTATTGTTTTAATTTTCATCTCCCTAGTGAAGTTAAATATTTTTTCATGTTTATTGGCCATTTGTAGTTGTTCTGTGAATTTTATGTCATTTATTGCACATTTTCTGCTGGTTTCTTTTCTTTTTTTTTTTTACATCTTTATTGGAGTATAACTGCTTTACAATGGTATGTTAGTTTCTGCTTTTTAACAAAGTGAATCAGTTCTACATATACATATATTCCCATATCTCTTCCCTCTTGCGTCTCCCTCCCTCCCACCCTCCCTATCCCACCCCTCTAGGTGGTCACAAAGCACCGAGCTGATGTCCCTGTGCTATGTGGCTGCTTCCCACTAGCCAACTATTTTACATTTGGTAGTGTATATATGTCCATGCCACTCTCCCACTTTGTCCCAGCTTACCCTTCCCCCTCCCCATATCCTCAAGTCCATTCTCTAGTAGGTCGGCATCTTTATTCCCGTCTTGCCCCTAGGTTCTTCATGACCATTTTTTTGTTTTTTTAGATTCCATATATATGTGTTAGCATATGGTATTTGTTTTTCTCTTTCTGACTTACTTCACTCTGTGTGACAGACTTTAGGTCCATCCACCTCACTACAAATAACTCAATTTCGTTTCTTTTTATGGCTGAGTAATATTCCATTGTATATATGTGCCACTTCTTTATCCATTCATCTGTTGATGGACACTTAGGTTGCTTCCATGTCCTGGCTATTGTAAATAGAGCTACAATGAACACTGTGGTACATGACTCTTTTTGAATTATGGTTTTCTCAGGGTATATACCCAGTAGTGGGATTGCTGGGTCGTATGGTAGTTCTATTTTTAGTTTTTTAAGGAACCTCCATACTGTTCTCCATAGTGGCTGTATCAACTTATATTCCCACCAACAATGCAAGAGGGTTCCCTTTTCTCCACACCCTCTCCAGCATTTATTGTTTGTAGAGTTTTTTGGGGTTTTTTTTGCGGTACGCGGGCCTCTCATTGTTGTGGCCTCTCCTGTTGTGGAGCACAGGCTCCGGACACGCAGGCTCAGTGGCCATGGCTCACGGGCCTAGCTGCTCCGCGGCATGTGGGATCTTCCCGGACTGGGGCACGAACCCGTGTCCCCTGCGTTGGCAGGCGGACTCTCAACCACTGTGCCACTGGGGAAGCTCCGTTTGTAGAGTTTTTGATGAAGGCCATTCTGACTGGTGTGAGAATGATATCTCATTATAGTTTTTGTGTTTTTTTGCGGTACGCGGGCCTCTCACTGTTGTGGCCTCTCCCGTTGCGGAGCACAGGTTCCGGACGCGCAGGCTCAGCGGCCATGGCTCACGGGCACAGCCGCTCCGCGGCATGTGGGATCTTCCTGGACCGGGTCACGAACCCATGTCCCCTGCATCGGCAGGTGGACTCTCTACCACTGTGCCACCAGGGAAGCCCCTCATTGTAGTTTTGATTTACATTTCTCTAATGATTAATGATGTTGAGCATTCTTTCATGTGTTTGTTGGCAGTCTGTATATCTTCTTTGGAGAAATGTCTATTTAGGTCTTCTGCCCATTTTTGGATTGCGTTGTTTGTTTTTTTTTATATTGAGCTGCATGAGCTGCTTGTAAATTTTGGAGATTAATCCTTTGTCAGTTGCTTCATTTGCAAATATTTTCTCCCATTCTGTGGGTAGTCTTTTCATCTTGTTTATGGTTTCCTTTGCTGTGCAAAAGCTTTTAAGTTTCATTAGGTCCCATTTGTTTATTTTTGTTTCCATTTCTCTAGGAGTTGGGTCAAAAAGGATCTTGCTGTGACTTATGTCATAGAGTGTTCTGCCTATGTTTTCCTCTAAGAGTTTGATAGTGTCTGGCTTTATATTTAGGTCTTTAATCCATTTTGAGTTTATTTTTGTGTATGGTGTTAGGGAGTGTTCTAATTTCATTCTTTTACATGTAGCTGTCCAGTTTTCCCAGCACGACTTATTGAAGAGTCTGTCTTTTCTCCAATATATATTCTTGCCTCCTTTATCAAAGGTAAGGTGACCATATGTGCGTGGGTTTATCTCTGGGCTTTCTATCCTGTTCCATTGATCTGTACTTCTGTTTTTGTGCCAGTACCATACTGTCTTGATTACTGTAGCTTTGTAGTATAGTCTGAAGTCAGGGAGCCTGATTCCTCCAGCTCCGTTTTTCTTTCTCAAGATTGCTTTGGCTATTTGGGGTCTTTTGTGCTTCCATACAAATTGTGAAATTTTTTTGTTCTAGTTCTGTGAAAAATGCCAGTGGTAGTTTGATAGGGATTGCACTGAATCTGTAGATTGCTTTGGGTAGTATAGTCATTTTCACAATGTTGATTCTTCCAATCCAAGACCCTGGTATATCTCTTCATCTGTTTGTATCATATTTAACTTCTTTCATCAGTGTCTTATAATCTTCTGTATACAGGTCTTTTGTCTCCTTAGGTAGGTTTATTCCTAGATATTTTATTGCTTTTGTTGCAATGGTAAATGGGAGTGTTTTCTTTCTAATTAATTTTATTTAGTTTTGGCTGCGTTGGGTCTTTGTTGCTGCATGCGGGCTTTCTCTAGTTGTGGTGAGCGGGGGCCACTCTTCTTTGTGGTGTGCGGACTTTCATTGTGGTGGCTTCTCTTGTTGTGGAGCATGGGCTTTAGGCGCACAGGATTCAGTAGTTGTGGCACATGGGCTTAGTTGCTCCGCGGTATGTGGGATCTTCCCAGACCAGTGCTTGAACCCTTGTCCCTTGCATTGGCAGGCGGATTCTTAACCACTGCGTGACAAGGGAAGTCCTGGGAGTGTTTTCTTAATTTCACTTTCAGATTTTTCATCATTAGTGTATAGGAATGCAAGAGATTTCGGTGCATTAATTTTGTATCCTGCTACTTTACCAAATGCATTGATTAGCTCTAGTAGTTTTGTGGTAGCATCTTTAGGATTTTCTATGTATACTATCATGTCATCTGCAAACAGTGACAGCTTTACTTCTTCCTCTTCCAATTTGGATTCCTTTTTATTTCTTTTTCATCTCTGATTGCAATGGCTAAAACCTCCAAAACTATGTTGAATAATAGTGGTGAGAGTGGGCAACCTTGTCTTGTTCCTGATTATAGTGGAAATGGTTTCAGTTTTTCACCATTGAGGACGATGTTGGCTGTGGGTTTGTCATGTATGGCCTTTATTATGTTGAGGTAAGTTCCCTCTATGCCTACTTTCTGGAGGGTTTTTATCGTAAATGGGTGTTGAATTTTGTCGAAAGCCTTCTCTGCATTTATTGAGATGATCATATAGTTTTTTTTTTTTTTTTTTTTTTTGTGGTACGCGGGCCTCTCACTGTTGTGGCCTCTCCCGTTGCGGAGCACAGGCTCCGGACGCGCAGGCTCAGCGGCCATGGCTCACGGGCCCAGCCGCTCCGCGGCACGTGGGATCCTCCCAGACCGGGGCACGAACCCGCGTCTCCTGCATCGGCAGGCGGACTCCCAACCACTGCGCCACCAGGGAAGCCCAATCATATAGTTTTTATTGTTCAATTTGCCAGTATGGTGTATCACATTGATTGATTTGCATATACTGAAGAATCCTTGCATTCCTGGGATAAACCCCACTAGATCATGGTGTATGATCCTTTTAATTTGCTGTTGGAATCTGTTTACTAGTATGTTGTTGAGGACTTTTGCATCTGTGTTCATCAGTGATATTGGCCTGTAGTTTTCTTTTTTTGTGACATCTTTGTCTGGTTTCGGTATCAGGGTGATGGTGGCCTTGTAGAATGAGTTTGGGAATGTTCCTCCCTCTGCTATATTTTGGAAGAGTTTGAGAAGGATAGGTGTTAGCTCTTCTCTAACTGTTTTTTTGTTTTTTTTGTTTTTTTTGCGGTTCGTGGGCCTCTCACTGTGTGGCCTCTCCCGTTGCGGAGCACAGGCTCCGGATGCGCAGGTTCAGCGGCCATGGCTCACGGGCCCAGCCACTCCACGGCATGTGGGATCTTCCTGGACCGGGGCACGAACCCGCATCCCCTGCATCGGCAGGTGGACTCCCAACCACTGCGCCACCAGGGAAACCCTTTTCTAACTGTTTGATGGAATTCGCCTGTGAAGCCATTTGGTCCTGGGCTGTTGTTTGTTGGAAGATTTTTAATCACAGTTTCAATTTCAGTGCTTGTGATTGGTCTGTTCATATTTTCTGTTTCTTCCTAGTTCAGTTTCAGACAGTTGTGCATTTCTAAGAATTTGTCCATTTCTTCCAGGTTGTCTATTTTATTGGCATATAGTTGCTTGTAGTAATTTCTCATGGTCCTTTGCATTTCTGCAGTGTCAGTTGTTACTTCTCCTTTTTCATTTCTAATTCTATTGATTTGAGTCTTCTCCCTTTTTTTCTTGATGAGTCTGGCTAATGGTTTATCATTTTTGTTTATCTTCTCAAAGAACCAGCTTTTGGTTTTATTGATCTTTGCTATTGTTTCCTTCATTTCTTTTTCATTTATTTCTGATCTGATCTTTATGATTTCTTTCCTTCTGCTAACTTTGGGGGATTTTTGTTCTTCTTTCTCTAATTACTTTAGGTGTAAGGTTAGGTTGCTTATTTGAGATGTTTTTTGTTTCTTAAGGTAGGATTGTATTGCTATAAACTTCCCTCTTAGAACTGCTTTTGCTGCATCCCATAGGTTTTGGGTTGTTGTGTTTCATTGTCATTTGTTTCTAGGTATTTTTTGATTTCCTCTTTGATTTCTTCAGTGATCTCTTGGTTATTAAATTGTGTATTGTTTAGCCTCCATGTATTTGTATTTTTTACAGTTTTTCCTGTAATTGATATCTAGTCTTATAGCATTGAGGTCAGAAAAGATACTTGATACGATTTTAATTTTCTTAAATTTACCAAGGCTTGATTTGTGACCCAAGATATGATCTATCCTGGAGAATGTTCCATGAGCACTTGAGAAGAAGTGTATTCTGTTGTCTTTGGATGGAATGTCCTATAAATATCAATTAAGTCCATCTGTTCTAATGTGTCATTTAAAGCTTGTGTTTCCTTAATTATTTTCATTTTGGATGATCTGTCCATTTATGAAAGTGGGGTGTTAAAGTCCCCAACTATGATTGTGTTACTGTCGATTTCCCCTTTTATGGCTGTTAGTATTTGCCTTATGTATTGAGGTGCTCCTATGTTGGGTGCATAAATATTTACAATTGTTATATCTTCTTTTTGGATTGATCCCTTGATCATTATGTAGTGTCCTTCTTTGTCTCTTGTAATAGTGTTTATTTTAAAGTCTATTTTGTCTGATATGAGAATTTCTAGTCCAGCTTTCTTTTGATTTCCATTTGCATGGGATATCTTTTTCCATCCCCTCACTTTCAGTCTGAATGTGTCCCTATGTCTGAAGTGGGTCTCTTGTAGACAGCATATATATGGGTTTTGTTTTTGTATCCATTCAGCCAGTCTGTGTCTTTGGTTAGAGCATTTAATCCATTTACACTTAAGGTAATTATTGATATGTATGTTCCTTTTACCATTTTCTTAATTGTTTTGGGTTTGTTTTTGTAGGTCTTTTCCTTCTCTTGTGTTTCTTGCCTGGAGAAGTTCCTTTAGCATTTGTTGTAAAGCTGGTTTTGTGGTGCTGAAGTCTTAGCTTTGCTTGTCTGTAAAAAGGACTTTAAATATGTCCTGCCAGTCCCTTCTGGGTTGCAGAGTTTCTGCTGAAAGATCAGCTGTTAACCTTGCGGGGATTCCCTTGTGTGTCATTTGTTGTTTTTCCCTTGCTGCTTTTAATATGTTTTCTTTGTATTTAATTTTTGACAGTTTGATTAATATGTGTCTTGGCGTGTTTCTCCTTGGATTTATCCTGTATGGGACTCTCTGTGCTTCCTGGACTTGATTTACTATTTCTTTTCCCATATTAGGAAAGTTTTCAACTATAATCTCTTCAAATATTTTCTCAGTCCCTTTCTTTTTCTCTTCTTCTGGGACCCCTATAATTCGAATGTTGGTGCATTTAATGTTGTCCCAGAGGTCTCTGAGACTGTCCTCAATTCTTTTCAATCTTTTTTCTTTCTTCTGCTCTGCAGTAGTTATTTCCACTATTTTATCTTCCAGGTCTCTTATCTGTTCTTCTGCCTCAGTTTTTCTGCTATTGATCCCTTCTAGAGAATTTTTAATTTCATTTATTGTGTTGTTCTTCACTGTTTGTTTGCTCTTTAGTTCTTCTAGGTTCTTGTTAAACCTTTCTTGTGTTTTCTGCATTTTATTTCCAAGATTTTGGGTCATCTTTACTATCATTATTCTGAATTCTTTTTCAGGTAGACTGCCTGTTTCCCCTTCATTTGTTAGGTCTGGTGGGTTTTTACCTTGCTCCTTCATCTGCTGTGTGTTTCTCTGTCTTCTCATTTTGCTTAACTTACTGTGTTTGAGGTCTCCTTTTCACAGGCTGCAGGTTCATAGTTCCCATTGTTTTTGGTGTCTGCCCCCAGTGGCTAAGGTTGGTTCAGTGGATTGTGTAGGCTTCCTGGTGGAGGGGACTAGTGCCTGTGTTCTGGTGGATGAGGCTGGATCTTGTCCTTTTGGTGGGCAGGTCCATGTCTGGTGGTGTGTTTTGGGGTGTCTGTGGCCTTATTTTGATTTTAGGCAGCATCTCTGCTAATGGGTGGGGTTGTGTTCTTGTCTTGCTAGTTGTTTGGCATAGGGTGTCCAGCCCTGTAGCTTTCTGGTCATTGAGTGGAGCTGGGTCTTGGCGTTGAGATGGAGATCTCTGGGAGATTTTCGCAGTTTGATATTACGTGGAGCTGGGAGGTCTCTTGTGGACCAGTGTCCAGAACTTGGCTCTCCCACCTTAGAGGCACAGCCCTAACCGCTGGCTGGAGCACCAAGAGCCTGTCATTCACATGGGTCAGAATAAAAGGGAGAAAAGAAAGAAAGAAAGAGAGAGAGAGAAAGAAAAGAAAGAAAGAAAGAAGATAAAATAAAATAGTTATTAGAATAAGAAGTAAAAAATAATTTAAAAAATTTTTTTAAGTAATTAAAAAAAGAAAGAAGAGAGCAACCAAACCAGAAGACAAATCCACCAATGATAATGAGCACTAAAAACTATCCAAAAAAAAAACCAAACAAAAAAAACGGACAGACAAAACCCTAGGACAAATTGTAAAAGCAAAGCTATACACACAAAATCACACACAGAAGCATACAAATACACACTCACAAAAAGAGAAAAAGGAAAAAATATATATATATCGTTGCTCCCAAAGTCCACCTCCTCAATTTGGGATGATTCGTTGTCTATTCAGGTATTCCACAGGTGCAGGGTACGTCAAGTTGATTGTGGAGATTTAATCTGCTGCTCCTGAGGCTGCTGGGAGAGATTTCCCTTTCTCTTCTTTGTTCGAATAGCTCCTGGAGTTCAGCTTTGGATTTGGCCCCGCCTCTGCCTGTAGGTCATCTGAGGACATCTGTTCTTTGCTCAGACAGGACATGGTTAAAGGAGCAGCTGCTTCGGGGGCTCTGGCTCACTCAGGCCGGGGGGAGGGAGGGGTACGGAGTGCAGGGCGAGCCTGTGGCGGCAGAGCCTAGCGTGACATTGCAATAGCCTGAGGTGCACCGTGTGTTCTCCCGGGGATGTTGTCCCTGGATCACGGGACCCTGGCAGTGGCGGGATGCACAGTTCTCAGGAGGGGAGGTGTGGATAGTGACCTGTACTTGCACGCAGGCTTCTTGGTGGCTGCAGCAGCAGCAGCCTTAGTGTCTCATGCCTGTCTCTGGGGTCCGCGCTGATAGCCGCGGCTCGCGCCCGTCTCAGGAGCTCCTTTAAGCAGTGCTCTTAATCCCCTCTCCTCGCGCACCAGGAAACAAAGAGGCAAGAAAAAGTCTCTTGCCTCTTTGGTAGCTCCAGACTTTTTCCCGGACTTCCTCCCGGCTAGCTGTGGTGCACTAGCCCCCTTCAGGCTGTGTTCACGCAGCCAACCCCAGTCCTCTCCCTGGGATCAGACCGAAGCCCGAGCCTCAGCTCCCAGCCCCGACCTGTCCCGGCGTGTGAGCAGACAAGCCTCTCGGGCTGGTGAGTGCTGGTCAGCACCGATCCTCTGTGCGGGAATCTCTCTGCCCGAGAAGGGCCTTTCTAGAGTGTGGAGACGTTTCCTCCTTCACAGTTCCCTCTCACTGTTGCAGGTCCTGTCCCTATTCTTTTGTCTCTGTTTTTTCTTTTGCCCTACCCAGGTACATGGGGAATTTCTTGCCTTTTGGGAGGTCTGAGGTCTTCTGCCAGCGTTCAGTAGGTGTTCTGTAGGAGTTGTTTAACATGTAGATGTATTTCTCATGTATTTGTGGGGAGGAAGGTGTTCTCCACGTCTTACTCTTCCACCATCTTGAAGCTCCCTCTCTGCTAGGTTCTTTGTCTCATCAATTTTGCAGGGTGGGGGGGCTCTTTGTATATTAAGGGTATTCACCTTTTGATATATATGCTGTAAATATTTTTCATGTTTTATTTATGAAACTTGGTGCTTCCCTAGAGCACCCAAAGAGAAGAATTCTTTATATTGGAATAGCTATTAAAAAAAAAATAGCATACCAAAATAAAAACAAACAAAAAAGATTAAAAAAAGAAAAACATAGAATACTACTGCTACCACTATTATTGAACTTTTACTTTATAAGTTTCCCAAAAACTTTCATATTCTGTATTTTGTCCTTTCAATAACTTCATGAGGGGGCTTATGATTAAAATAAATTGGATTGAACATGTATGTCTTACTTTATCTCCTTTTACAAACTCCGTTGAAATGGCATAAAACTAGTATTAACTCACAAAGACTAAGAGAATAGACAAGATGGGAAAGGCACAGATGGTGAATGATTTAGTGGATCAGGGAAAGCAGAAAGCTAAAGCTACAGAGGGGATGTGAATCTGTATAAAGGCATTTTGTCATACAAAACTCTAGAAAGCCCTAGGTATTGGAGGTTCTTCGCATCTTGAATATTAGGATGAGAGGTGGAGCTGAAAACAGGAGTTTCAGAGGTATATAAGGAACAATTAAACCGTCACATCTTTTCTCTATTTCAGCAGAACATTGGAGGTTTATCCTCTAGAGAAATAAAATCAGAGAGGCCGTGGCTTTGGGAATACCAAATTTAGCTGAGAGTAAAAGAGAGGTGCCATTCTAAAAACAGGGATTAAGTGAAGGGCTCCATCTAGTTCTTATCTCCCAGAAATAGGTAGTCAGGTTTATTTTCCTCAAGTGGGAGATTAGAGGATTCCTTGCTGAGGAACTGACTCACAGACATCTGGGAACCTCCCCAGTAAAAAACCGGCTTGACATTTTCTCTTGTTACATTGAAGCTTAGAAGTTAACATGCCCTGCTGCTCATACAATGTTTCTCTGTGTGCCTTACTCTTAAATATGAAAGAAAAGGCAAAGATCACCTGATGTTTGAGAGAAACCTCTAACATGAATAACAAATGAAAACAGATATAAAGACCCCCATCCCTCCAAAAGAGAGCATTGGGTAGAGATAGAGCACAAGAGACAATGTAGGAGCAAAAGAAAATTTGAAGAAAACTCAGATCAGAGGAGATAATGCCTCAGTGAAACAAGAATAGGGTTCTGTTAAAAAAAAGGAATAGTCAGAGAACAAAAAAGAAGTTTTGGACACTTAAAAAATATATCAGAGTAAAGAATTTAAAACAAAGAAGTAGAAAATAAATAAGAGGATCAGTTTTAAGATTTATTTAAATATAAAAGTTATTTAAATTTAAGAGAATTGATATAATTATTTTTGATGATTTTATTCCCTCCAATTCCTGTAGTTTTTCTCCTTTAGATCTTTGGATCTCCTAATAGTCAGATGTGGGGTCATAGAGTGACAGAAATCATCAAAGAAATAATATAGCAATTTCCCAGAACTTAAGTACACATATGTTTATATTGAAAAAAACCCATCAAGCACTCAGTACAATGAATTTTAAAAAAGAAACACATCATTATGAAATTTCAGAACACTGAGTAGAGTGAGAATATCATAAAAGCTGCCAGAGAGAATTAACAAGTCGCATACAAAGGTATTGGACTTCTCAAAAGCAATATTGGAAGCTAGAAGAAAGTGGAGGAATTGCCTTACATTCTGAGAAGAAATCATTTCCAACCTAGCATTCTATACCCCGTCAAAACTAACAATCAAATATGAAAGTAGGGGGAAAAAAGACATTTTCAGACATCTCAAAAAGATTTATTTCCCATGTATGCTATCTCAGGGAACTTGGTAGTTTGATATACCATAATGAGATAGGAAAGAAATAGGAAGGCATGGACCCAGGAATCAAGGGAATCTAACATAGAAAATTGAGTATAAGTCCCAGAATGATGATTAAGGGGTATTCCAGGACCACAGCTATGCAGGAGACCTACGGACTAGAGAGAGTTATCAGATTTGAACGAGAGGTTGGAGATTCCAAGAGAGATGCTTTAAAGCAGCGGTCCCCAACCTTTTTGGCACCAGGGACTAGTTTCCTGGAAGACAGTTTTTCCACACATGGGGTGGGGGTGGAGGGAGAGGATGGTTCAGTTGGTAATGCAAGCAATGGGGAGCGGCAGATGAAGCTTCCCTCGCTCGCTGCTTACCTCCTGCTGTGCGGTCCAGGGCCTGGGGGTTGGGGACCCCACTTTAAAGAAAATACAAAACGACATCAGTAAATTATCTGACGTGTTTGACCATATTACAAAGAACCCTAAAGTTATTTTGGAGAATTTGGAGATGAATTGGGGAAAAGGACATTAAAACTAAGCAAATTAAAAACGAGACAACTATTAATTCTAGGAAAGACCAGAATTCTAGTTGTCCAAGGAAGACAATGTAGTCATAATACACTGTGTGGTTTAGCTGTGAAAATCATTGTATAGATCCTGAGTATTCTTGAGAAAAACAAGAAAGTGTTGGAATACTGTTCCTCCAGCTAACAAAACATTAAAAAGCTTTGGTAATCACGCCTTGGTGTATTCCCAAGAGAAATGAAAGCAGATAGCCACATAAAGGCTTTTGTATAAATTTTCATAAAAACAATATTTATAATAGCTAAAATTTGAAATCAACCTGTTGTAGGTTGAATTATATTCCCTCTAAATAAATATGTTGTGATTCCCCCTGAAAATAATATAGACCTTGATATTAATGTTTTATTTAATTTTTATTGGGGTATAGTTGATTTATGAATATTAATTTTTTTTTTCTTTCTTTTTTTTTTTTTTGGTGGTACGCGGGCCTCTCACTGCTGTGGCCTCTCCCGTTGCGGAGCACAGGCTCTGGACGCGCAGGCTCAGCGGCCATGGCTCACGGGCCCAGCCGCTCCGCGGCATGTGGGATCTTCCCGGACTGGGGCACGAACCCGCGTCTCCTGCATCGGCAGGCGGACTCTCAACAACTGCGCCACCAGGGAAGCCCTGAATATTAATTTTGAAAACATTTTATTTTGAAATAATTATAGATTGACAGGAAGTTGCAAAGATAAACAGAGAGGCCCTATATATCTTTTACCCAGTTTCCTCCAATGGTTAGATCTTGTGTAACTGTAGTACAGTATCAAAACCATGAAAATGACATTAGTGCGATGTGTATATGGTTCTGTGCCATTTAATCACATGTGTAGATTTCTGTAACCACCACTGCAATCATGATACAGAATATTCCATTACTATAAAGATTTTCCTCACTCTACCCCTTTATATTCACAGCACAACACCCCCTACCCCCATCCCTAACTCCTGGAAACCACTAGTTATTTAACATTTGTATAATTTTGTTATTTCAAGATAAATATATAAATGGAATCATACAGTATGTGACCTTTTTTTCACTCAGCATAATGCACTTGAGACCCATACAAGTGGTTGTATATCAATAGTTCATTCTTTTTTATTGCTGAGTAGTATTCCATGGAATGGGCATATCCTAAATATTAATTTAACTAAAAATTGTGATGTGACTCTGTTGGTGGAAGGAGAAGTGTGTGTACATGTGTATATATGGGTGGTCATGGGGGTGATGATCATGATATGAAAGAGCAGACCTTCAAAACAGAAAGATGATAAATAATGACTAAAATTGACCCCAAAAGTGCCAATATAAGCATGTTTTTTTGAAATAAAGAGATAAATACTAAGAGAAAGAGCTAAAAGTTGAAAGTGATTGCCTTTGAGAAGCAGAAATTCAGAGTGAGGTAGGGGACTACTGCTTTTTGTTATACATCTGAAGTCAGCTATTACCATACTTAAAAATAAGGCCCAGAGACTTAGGGGCCCAAAGTTTTAGAATGAATAACTAGAGAAGCTGAGCCTGCAGCTCAGGCTCTCTGACTCTCACCAGGGACCTTTCTGCCTCTCCCTGCCTTGGAATGTTTGCTGATGTTTATATGAGTGAAAACTTGTGCTCCCAACAGAGCTCTTTCAATATTTTTTATATTGGTTGTTACAGCCTCTGCATTTGGGACACTGCAAAGTACCTGACATAGCAAACAAGAGTCCTAATGACTCAGTTCCTAAGTAGCTGATGCTGGGGTAATAAATTACCATAAAACTGCTTTTTGAAGTGCCAACTTGACAGCCATGTCCGTTTTCATTTCTTTTGATGAACTAGGGATGGCTCTTTTATAGGAATTGTACGGACCCATTTTTCGGTTTGTTTTGTTTATTGTTTGAAGATCTTTTGCTGGCCCCTGACAAAATACCCCTGTCATGAGAGAGGGAAGTCACAGCCTAGGCTTAGGAGTCAGAGAACTTGAATGCAATCTACTGCTCCACTACTCTCTTTGCATTTTTTGGTGGGGTGTGTGTGTGTGTGGAGGGGGGGGTGTTTGTTTCTCCTTTAGCAAGGTTGGATTCCTTCCTTTCTAAGCTACAATTTCAGCTTCCTTGAGAATTCCCTCCTTAACATCTTTGTTTAACTCTAGTGTTCCCAGATTTCCTGTGCCCCTGATAGTTCTTTGGGTCACTTCTGCAAATGATTTATTGCTCATCCATCATGCGTGAGAATTTTATTTTCAGTGAGGAACCCCAGTGTCTAGTGCTGGAGAATCATTCTTGGCTCTTCGCTCGCATGTGCCAACTATAAGATTCAAGCCCAGAGGGAAGGCTTCAGAATGAGCCAGCGCCCTAGTGGTTTACTTCAAATATTAGGTTATCCCCTTCCCAACTGTTGTTACCATTATAGCATTCTTGTCCACAGGCATTAGCCGCAAGCTCCCTTGGTTTTCTTTGCTTACTGATGAGGCTGCTCTGTGGTTGTTTTATCCAGCTGAAGACTAATTTCCTAATTGTGAAGATGAAAATAAGAGCTGTTATTCACCACCAGAGCAAAATGTCATGACCAGGTATGAGCACAACTGAGAACAGAGCTTCATTTTTATCACCTGCCACCCCTGGGCTCAGTGGAGAGGAAGAGAGGGGCCCTTAGCCTGGTCAAGTGCTCTTGACCAGAAGGTGGGTAGGGGTAGGTGTGTCTCAGCTCTCTTATCCCAAAGAGCGATCCCTTTGGAGGGGTCCACAGATGTTGCAATAATAGTATAGACAAGAGTATAGAGTGCTGTTATTCAGACTGCCCTGGAGAGTGGCCCAAAGGGCTCCTTTTATGGCTCTTACTTGAGAGGCACAATAAACATTCATAGGCTAGGTTGCACATGCAGAAAAAAGCCATCAGTCATTTCAAATTATAACTCTAAAATCAGTCTCATTATTAAAATAATAGCACATATATTTCCTGAAACTACTGTTCTATAATAAAATTTTATCTCATTTATAACTTGGTACTTGCTGGTTTTAACTAATGTTAGAGATAGGCTTCTAGACCAAAGGACCTTGCTATAAAGTAGCGTTTGCTGGGAGGTCCCAGGCCCCTGAATTGGTTTTCTGGGAACAATTGCCAGTTTTTCAGCTGATGATTTCAGTTGTCTTTGGGTGCAGGGATAGATGTTTGATAGTAGTGTCAAATAATGTGTAAACCCATCTTTTTTTTTTCTCCTGTGGGCTTGACACGTGATAAGAGGACAAAGGCTTTGGGTGGAGTAAGCCTTTGGGCAGGTTATTAGGGAGCTGCTTTGATGTTCTGAATTCTATAAAGGAGCTGTTTCTTTTTAGGCAGGGCATCCTTTGGTGACAGGCTTGATCATCCTCCCCATTAGAGGATTGTGGTTTCAGTGAAACATTTTGAGATGACTGCTGAAGAAAACTAGGTCAAATCAGGTATGATTTATGAAATGTACCATTAACGAGGCAATGAGAAAGTCAATTTTGTCTTTCTGTGCCCTGAAATTCTAAAGAGGTTAATTACAGGAAGTCCTTCAAACCATATGGTCCTTTGTCTTGGAAACATTCCCATTTTTGAATAATGTGCTTGTTATGTGACTACAGCTAGTCTTACAGTATCAGTATCAGCACTTACTACTTGAGTTCTTTTGTTTTACATCTGAACTTATATAAACCTGGCTTTAAAATAATATTTAAATTAGAATTTTGAGAGGTGAATCTACTGATATGCTACACTCACTGATCTATGATTAACCCAACAGTGTTGCTTCAAAAATTTCTTCTCAGGTCCTTTTGCTACTCTCCACCTTGTTCACTCTGTTCTGCCCATATTCATTGTCTCTTAGTTCCTCCGAAAGCATGTCGAGTTCTTTTCTGCTTCAGTGCCTTTGCCCATGCTGTTCCTTTCCCTGAAATGTTTCCCTGCTCCTCCCTCCAACATGACTAACTACTCATCTGTTATGGCTTATTTAAATGTCACCACCTTGGAGTGTTCTTTCTTGACTTGTCATTCTTGAGAAAATCTCTGTTTCCTTCTTTATGAGCACCTTTTACATGTTATAATTATAGGATATATTAGATTTTCCCACTTGCTCTTCATCTTTTTCCTCCTCTAGAGTGTAAACTCTGTGAGGACAGGGACAGTGGCTGAGTGGTTCACTATTGCATTCTCAGTGCTTAAGACAATGTCTAGGGCCTGACACATAGTAGGAATTTGTAACAAATGTTTGTTGAAAGCTTGAATGAATGAAGGAGCCCTTTCTTTTGGGGGAGCATCCAAAAGAGCCAGGCAAAAACTGAATGGCCTATAGTTGACTATATTTATGGCTCATTTTTGACTTAGCTTTGAAAGTCACACAGCATTACTTCCTCTGCATCCTATTGATCGGGCTAGTCCAGCTCAGATTCACTGGGAGGAGAGTTAGGCTCTACCTCTTCATGGGATTGTGGCAATCTTTGGAAAATACAATCTGTCACAAGAGATTATTCCAAGCTGGGTACTGGATATCACCTCTAAGAAATGATGTAGCTCTATTCTAGGCATTTATACTACTCTGATATCCCTAGATAGACACTCCTGGAGTATAGAGAGGCAGAGGTTCAGATCATGATTCTGTCACTTACTAGTGATAGAGAAAGAAAAACGTATCAAAAAATTTAAGTGGTTCCTTCATTCATTCAGGCTTTCAATAAATGTATTTTGAGTACTGTGTGCCAAGACTCGGGCATTGTGTTAGACACTGAGAATGCAGTAGTGAGCCAGGCAGCCTTTACTACTATCCTCAAAGCACACAGTCAATAAATGGAATCACTGGGACCCCCCCCTCTTTCTGCTAAACTCCACTGCCTCTTTTTTAAAAAAGACTCTATTAAAATAAATAAATAAATAATAAAAGACTCCATTTTCTTAGAGCAGTTTTAAGTTTACAACAAAATTGAGAGGGAGGTACAGAGATTTCCCATATACCTCTCCTCCCCACATGTGCATAGTCTCCCCCTTTATTTAGTTATTATAAATATTGATATTTATCAATATTACTCATCAGAATGATATATTTTTTACCAAGGATTAGCTTACATTGACACATCAAGATTACCTAAAGTTCGTAGTTTACCTAAGGGTTCACTCGTGTTATACATCCTATGGATTTGGACAAATATTTAATGACATATATACATCATTATAATATCATACAGAATATTTCACTGCCCTGAAAATCTTCTGTCTATTCATCCTACTCTCCCCTCCCCACCCCCACCAACCACTGATCTTTTTATTGTCTCCATAGTTTTTTTAAACTTTTTAAATTGAAGTATAGTTAATTTACAACGTTGTGTTAGTTTCAAGTGTATAGCAGAGTGATTCAGTTTTACATATATATATATTTTTCAGATTCTTTTCCATTATAGGTTATTATAAGATATTGAGTATAGTTCCCTGTGCTATACAGTAGGTCCTTGTTTTTTACCTATTTTATATATAGCAGTGTGTATATGTTAATCCTAACCTCCTAATTTATCTTCCTTCCTGCCCGCCCCCACTATCCCCTTTGGTAACCATAAATTTGTTTTCTATCTCTGTGAGTCTATTTCTGTTTTGTAAATAAGTTCATTTATATCATTTTTAAAGATTCCATCTCCATAGTTTTTGCCTTTTCCAGAGTGTCATATAGTTGGAATCATACAGTATGTAGCCTTTTAAGATTATATATTTAGTAATATACATTTAAGTTTTCTCCATGTATTTTCATGGCTTGATAGCTTATTTCTTTTTAGAACTGAATAATATTCCATTGGGTGTACTACAGTTTATTTATCCTTTCACCTGCTGAAGGACATCTTGGTTGCTTCAAAGTTTTCACAATTATGAATAAAGCTATTATAAATATCTTTGTGCTGGTTTTTGTGTGGACATGAATAACAAGGAGTGTGATTGCTGGTTCATGTGGTAAGAATACGTTTAGTTTTGTAAGAAACTGACAGACTCTTCCAGAGTGATTGTACCATTTTGCATTCCCACCAGCAATGTACGAGTGTTCCTGTTGCTCCACATCCTCACCAGCATTTGGTGTTGTCAGTATTCCAGATTTTGGTCATTCTGATAGATGTGTAGTGGCATCTTCTGTTGTTTTAATTTGCATCTCCCTGATGACATGTGATGTGGAGCATCTTTTTATATGCTGTTTTCCATCTGTATATCTTCTTTAGTCACATGTCTGTTAAGGTCTTTGGTCTTGATTGCTGTAAGTCTTCAAGTTGGTAGCATCAGTCCTCCAACTTTGTTCTTTTCCTTCAATATTGTGTTGGCTATTCTGGGTCTTTTTCCTCTCCATATAAGCTTTAGAATCAGCTTGTCAATCTCCATAAAATAATTTGTTGGGATTTTTATTGGGATTGCATTGAATCCATAGATCAAGTTGGGAACAACTGCCATCTTAACAATATTGAGTCTTTCTATCCCTAAACATGGAATATCTTTCCATTTTATTTAGTTCTTCTTTTATTTCATTCATCAGAGTTTTGTACTTTTCCTTATATAGATCTTATAATATTTCGTTAGATTTATACCTAAGTATTTAATTTTCTTTGATGCTATTGTAAATGGTATTGTGTTTTTAATTTCACATTAACCTGTTCATTGTTAATATATAGAAAAGCAATTGACTTTTGTAATTAACCTTTTAGCCTGCAGCCTTGCTATAATCGCTTATTAATTCTAGGAGTTTTTTGTCAATTCTTTTGAATTTTCTATGTGGATGATTATTTCATTTGTGAACAAATACAGTTTTACGTCTTCCTTCCCAACCTGTGTACCTTTCATTTCCTTTTCTTGCCTTACTGCATTAGCAAGGACTTCCAGTATGGTGTTGAAAGGAGTGGTAAGAGGGGACCTCCTTGCTTTGTATGGGATCTTAGTGGGAAAAGTTTGAGTTTCTCACCATTAAGTATGATGTTAGCTGTAGGTTTCTTGTAGTCATTATCAAGTTAAGAAAGTTCTCCTCTTTCTAGTGTACTGAGAATTTTTATCATGAGTGCATGTTAGATTTTGTCAAATGCTTTTTCCTGCATCTATTAATATGATTATGTGATTTTTCTTTTTTTTTAGTCTATTAATGTGATGGATTACATTAATTGATTTTGAATGTTGAACCAGCCTTGCATAGCTGGGATAAATTCCGCTTGGTCACGGTATATAATTCTTTATATATTTTTTTAGATTCAATGTGCTAATATTTTGTTGAGGATTTTTGCATCTATGCTCATGAAAGATATTGGCCAATAGTTTTCTTTTCTTGTAATGTCTTTGTCTGGTTTTCGTATTAGGGTAATGCTGGACTCATAGAATGAGTTAGGAAATATTCCCTCTGCTTCTGTACTCTGAAAGAAATTGTAGAGAATTGGTATAATTTCTTCCTTAAATATTTGGTAGAATTTACCTGTGAACACACCTGGGCCTGGTGCTTTCTCTTTTAGAAGATTATTAATTATTGATTCAATTTCTTTAATAGATATTGGTCTATTCAGATTGTTTCTTTTTGTGTGTTTTGGCAGATAGTCTTTCAGTGAATTGGTCTATATCATGTAGAGTTGTTCATAATATTCCTTCATTATCCTTTTAATTTCCAAGGGGTCCGTAGTGATGTCCCTTTTTCATTTCTGATATAAGTTATTTGTGTCTTCTCTCTTTTTTTCTTAGCCTAGTTAGAGGCTTACTGATTTTATTGATCTTTTGGTTTTGTTGATTTTTCTCTATTGATTTTCTGTTTTCAGTTTTAGTGATTTCTACTCTAATTCTTATTGTTTTTTTTCTTCTGCTTATTTTAGATTTAATTTGCTCTTCTTTTTCTAGTTTCCTAAGGCCCACTGCCTTTTTCATAGGCATTTACTATCAAGTTGCGACCCATGCTGAAAGGAATGGTTCCAAATCTTCTGCTTGTGTAATTGACCCCAACTTGAATGGCTTATGCTTCCCATCTTATGTTGAAAAAGTACAGTATCTGCCTTCATGTTAAAAAAAAACACCCAGGGTCATATCGGGTATTTCAAAAAGTGATTGGTATCCCTGAGTCAAGACCAAGGTTTGCAGTATAAAAGACACTTAATGAGATGTTTTCCCCTGATCTCCTTGAGGGACAGAAATATTTATTTTTACATTTAGGAGTGTACTTTCAGAGAACTAATGGCAACAAGTTCAGAGCTCTTGTTATTATAGGCTCATTTTCTAGAGTTCTGTAATGTTCCCTCAAAGTGCTAGAGTTCCTAATGCTTTTGAGGAGTTTTCTAAGATTCTGATTCTTAGAACTCAGCCAAAATGCCATCTTTCATGATGCCTTTCCTGTGAGAAGTGATTTCTTCAGCCTCATTTCTCATTTATTAATATTCTGTGGCATTTTTACTTTTTAACTTTAGCTATGTGTGCCCAGTTTTTATCATTTCTCCTACTTATAGTCCTCTTGAGGGCAAGACAGTTGTTCTGGATATTTTTGTATTAATCAGCACATGTTCATTGAGCCCCTGTATTAGTTCATGGGCTTTTATAATTCATATATCATGAATGGTTATAGTTTTTCATACCTTCACTAGAATTCTTTTGTTATTTAAATAGATTGAGAGTGGCACTTTTCCTTTTCCTTCTTTTATTTATTAGATAGTTGTTTGGTTTGTAAGAAGTAACATAACTATTGAAGTGTTACCCCTTCCTGGAATAAATATCTTATAGAAGACACTATAATTGGCCAGAGGAAGCTCTTTTGAGGCAGAGTGAATTACGGTACCTTTCCTTCACGCCTGGAGGTAGTGATGAGGAAGCTGCTGACAGGGAAGTACTTTTTCATTCTGTTACTTTAAAAGGACACTTGTCTTTTCCTACTGATCCTTAGATAGGTGTAGATTAAGCTCTGGGGGCTTGTATTAATTTTTCTTTAATAAGAATCTTTACCGGATTCTCATGAAGATCAAATGTAGCAGTGTATAGGAGGTCATTTGGACATATAAAGTACCATAGACAGGAGTATGGTTTTTTACCCCCCTCGAAAATTAATAACTGCTCTTTCTGAACTAGTTAAAGCACAGTTCTTCTCCCAAACAGTATGTTTTTTCTTGCTTTTGTCAGCATAGACTCCTATTAGAATTTCTCAGTCAACCATCAGGTTCAATGTCACATTTTTGATGGTTCAATGTGGCAATTTTTCCCCCAAAGGCAATTGCGTTATGACACCTGTTTTTGTATATTTCACTTAATTATCATAACAACTCTGAGAGGATGGTGTTAACTACCTCCATTTAAAGTTGAGTAAGTCAAGGACCAGTGAGTTTAAATAACTTAGCCAAAATAGTAAGAGGTAGAGTATAGATCTGAATTCATATATTCTGGGTTTGTTTCTTGTTAACATTTATATTAGTCAGGGCATGCAGAATTATGCTGTGGTATCAAATTGGCCACAAGATTTCAGTGGCTTAACATGACAAAGATTTGTTGAATTCTTGCTCATATGAATTCCACTGCAGGCCAGGTGACTCTGGAGGGCAGTTGTCCTCCAGGAAGTGATGACTAGCGCATTTATGTTGCTTTTGTCTTATGATGCCACCATCTCAACATAAGACTTCCAATATGTCTTTGCAGAATGGAGAGAAAGGGAGGCAGGGAGGGAGGGAGGACATGCATGTCAGAGCTGTAGGGTCATATACCAGATTTTGAATACTTCTTCCTGAAAGTGAGACATGTCACCTTCGTTCACAGATCATTAGTGCTAACTAACTGCAAGAGGTCTGGGAACTGTGGGGGCCGGCCAGACCACTTCACCCAGTTGTTTCCCAAGGGAAATTATTTTTACATAGAACATGTTTCCTTCTAGCTTGCAAGTTAGGGGTAGTTTAACATGTCTGAGCCTCATTTTATACTGTGAATGCCGCAAGGTCAGGAATTAAATTAATAAATTCGATAATTTTAAAGTTCAATTCAGTTAAACATTATTGAGCAGTTTCAGGCCTTGTTTTCTTGCCAAAATCTATAGCCTATATCTATCTGTCTATCTATATTATAGGTAAGTAATAGTAACTAGATAACTAGATTTTAAGTTCCTTGAGGACACTATAGAATAACGGTTAAAAGCACTGATTTTGAGAATTAGAATTCTGGGTCTGTCACTTCCTAACTCTCTGATCCTCGGCAAGTTGTTTGTTTGTTTTGGCCGCATTGCATGGCTTGTGGGATTTTAGTTCCTTAACCAGGGGTTGAACCCGGGCCCTTGGCAGTGAAAGCGTGGAGCCCTAACCACCAGACCGCCAGGGAATTCCCGTGTTTTTTTTTTTGTTTGTTTTGTTTTTAAACAGCTTTATTAAGATATAATATACCATAAAATCTACTCTTTTTTTAAAAAATAAGTTTATTTTATTTTATAAATTTATTTATTTATTTAATTTTTGGCTGCATTGTGTCTCTGTTGCTGTGCGCGGGCTTTCTCTAGTTGTGGCGAGCAGGGGCTACTCTTCGTTGCTGCGCGCGGGCTTTCTCTAGTTGTGGCGAGCAGGGGCTACTCTTTGTTGCAGTGCGCGGCCTTCTCATTGCGGTGGTTTCTCGTTGCAGAGCATGGGCTTTAGGCACACAGGCTTCAGTAGTTGTGGTGTGCGGTCTCTAGAGCACAGGCTCAGTATTGTGGCACACAGGCTTAGTTGCTCTACGGCATATGGGATCTTCCCGGACCAGGGCTCGAACCCGTGTCCCCTGCATTGGCAGGCGGATTCTTAACCACTGCACCACCAGGGAAGTCCCATCAGCACATGTTTTAAAAAAATTCAACCAGTGGAGCCCTGCTGTTCTATTCCTCCCTTTACCTGCTCTGGCAAGAAAAAAAACAAAAACAAAACACAAAAAAACTAAGGACCAAGAAGGCCCAAGATGTGGCCTCAGCTCTGGGCAGGATGGGCTATGTTTCATTTGGCTTTGTCCTTTGTCTCTCCTGCCAGGCTCCTGACTGGTCCCTCTCCTTCTCTGGTCAGCGAGGCTTCTTTGTATGGGCAGGGACTTTGGGACCTCAGTGGAGTGTTTCTGCAGAGCTTCCTGTGAGAAGTGTTCCTGTGATTAGCGGTGACCTCCTAGCAGCAGATGCATTCATCATTTGGCTTCAACTTTCCCATCCCCCATTTGAAGTTCCATTGGATCTGCCCGTCACAGAGCAGCTTCCATTGAATTCAGCAGCCTGTTTCTGGTTACATTAGGCATTATCTGTATTGCACTTTTGGCTCACCTCATGAATGGTCTAGTACTATGGTTATTTTCCACAGAATATCAAAGTTGGCAGGGCCCTTAAAAATCCCTGACCTAGGGAATTCCCTGGTGGTCCAGTGGCTAGGACTCAGTGCATTCAATGCCAGGGGCCCAAGTTTAATCCCTGGTTGGGGAACTAAGATCCTGCAAACTGCATGGTGCGCGCCCCCCCCAAAAAAAAAATCCCTGACCTAACCCCTGCTCATTTCACAGAGGAAGAAAACTGAGACCTAATAAAGGGAAGGTATTTATCCAATCGCACAGTTTCTGTGATAGAGGTAAGACCAGGACGGTGATACCTTGACTCTAGCCAATTTTCCCTTTACCAGGCTCTGCTACCTCCTTCTCGCCAACTTACATAAAACATCATAAGCTCTTAGAGGGCAGAGATCATTCCTTATGTACCTTTATATCCCTCAGAGAGCCTAAGTTATTGGGTGTGCCTAATAACCTCTGAGATTTATTATCTAATTTTACATATGGTGAATATGTTGCCTAGTCGAAGAAGCTAGGTAGTTGTGGGTGGGGATCTTGGCTAGGAATTAATGGAGCTGGGGTTCCAACTCACATATTCCAAGTCCAGGTTGTCCAGTTTTCTTTCTAGTAAATTATAACTGGGTTTGTGTGATTTTGACAGTGGAAGGACAGTCCAGCCAAGCTCCAGAGACAGTAAGTGTTCATTTCATTTGGAGAGAAGCATTTAAACTGATGTGGCCAGGGCACAGGTTGAATTAAGTGGAGGGAGATGGAGGGATGGCAATGAGAAATGAGGTGAAAAAGATTCAGAGCCAAAGAGGACAGATCCCTTTAATGTGGGCTTTTCAGAGGAAGCCTCCTGGAGTTGGGAGCCTTGAGCTGGGCCTGAAGGATGGTTAGGATTTGAATTTACAGGGATGGTGCAAGGTTTGAGAGCATACATTTCGATTCCTCTGTAAACAAAGTTAAAAAGCCAAGCACTGGTCTAATTTGCATAGAGCATTGTTGACAAGTGAAGGATGCTGGAGAGTAGAAGTTGGGGCTAGGTTTTTAAAAGCCTAGAATTTTAGGTGTGAGGATTTTACTTTTATTTCCATTAATATCACTGTATGTGCTTACTCGTTCTTCAAAGATGAGTTGTGGGAACACTGGATGGCAGCTGAGTAATGAACTCTCTGCCTTTTTACTCTGTACAGATCAGGACTTTGTTTTAGGCATTTCTCTTTGATGAACTTACCATATGTAGCTCTGGCTATTCTCGAGCGGCCTCAGGGGTCCATGACATGTCATAATTTACCACTTTCCTGAGGTGAGCATTTGAAAAGTATTTGATGAGGCAGTGGTGGATGAGAGTGATTTACTTAGCTAAGGAATGGCTCCCGCTTACAGTTAATGGCATTTCTAAATTCGCAGATTCTTAAGCCACCTCTGGGGATTTGTTCACAAATGATAAGGTTTTTAATATATTCCCTTCCTACATACTTTATACTCAAGTCCACAATTGGCCTAGTCCTGGGTTCTGATCTCAGCTCTACTCCTTGTCTGTGTGACCACTGATAAGCCTCTTTCCCTTAGTTCTTATATCCATAATAACAATGATGCTGTGCTGGATAATCGCTAAAGGCTCTTCTGGTTCTGATATTTTAGGACTCTGTATATGGGATGCAGATCAGCCTTTTCTTTGGCATTCTTCATGTACACAGATCATAATGCATTAAAACGTATTTGTATCACAGTGACTACACACATATTGGCTTATTCATCACATGCTTATGAAACAGTTCCCATTGGTGATCATGCTACACTGACTTTTTTGGTATTTTTATTGTGTCCTCTCCTTTTTATGTCCTCTGCTGCCTTCATGTTCTGGCTGTACCTTCTGTCATCCCTCAGAGCAGGCCAGACCCAGACACCACTGTGTTCTAATAGTATCAGAAAAGCAAACAACAGAGAAACACAACCAGCTGCTTCAATTTAAACTGGCCTTCCTGGCAGCTACAGATTATCAATTCCTGCACAAGCAGCCTACAGGGCTAGAAGGAGGAGATGACAGTTTTGTCCCAACTTGGTGGTAAAACCCCAAGCCTTACCTTTCATGTTAGTTGCAATTACATTTGCAATTTACATAGCTTGCATTTCCACTCTTGCTTACTGCAGTATTAAAGATGTTTGAAAGGAGGCCAGAAATGCAAAAGAGGGAACTAGCTATAAGGAACTATATTTAGAAAAATGTTTAAGACAACTGTCTTTGGACATGTTTTTTCCTCATTTTTATTAATTTCCTGCATAGTTTTGAATACGAGTAATAGTAATAAGTATTCCAAACATTTCATGGCACTTTAAACTTCAGAACCTTTTTTCTCCTTATCTAACACATCTTTATAAACAACCGGGAGATGATGCATACACACTATAGTTACTATAATATGAGTATAAGTAACTATAGTTACTTTTTATTGAGTGCTTATTATGTGCCTGACACTGTGCTGAGTGCTTAACATGTATTATTTAATTTAACTTTTATATCAGCTGTAAAAGTGCTATTATCACCATTGAAACAGATGAAGACACTAGGAACCAAAGGGGTTAAGTAAGGTGCCCAAATTCACACAGTTAATATGTGATGGAGTTAAGATTTGAATCCAGCCAACGGTGCCTGGCTTCACAGCTGCTGGTTCTGTTAACTTCTGAGTTTTACAGACTCTCTGTGAAGTGTGGCGTTGTATCTTGCTCACTAGAGAGGTTATAACTTGCTAATAATCGTGGCATGTATATGGTAGGTATAGGACCTGAATTTTGATCACTTGATTTAAATCTATGCCCCTGGTTTTTATTTGTTTTCATTTTTAACTGTCTTATTTTTATATCTTAGATGAACTACTTAACATCCTTTTGGATTAGTCTTGGTATGGATTATAAATAAATTATAAAAAGGTCTTACTTGGGATGCAAAGAAAAATAAGATGTTTTCAAGGAACTAATAGTTGGTTGTAAGAAAAAGAAATGCACAAAAATAAATAAGTAAATAAATATTTTTTTAAAAATATATATGTATACATACACACACACAATGGAATATTACTCAGCCATTAAAAAGAATTAAGTAATGCCATTTGCAGCAACAAGGATGGACCTAGAGATTGTCATACTGAGTGAAGTAAGTCAGACAGAGAAAGAGAAATACAAATGATACAAATGAACCTATTTACAAAACAGACTCACAGACTTAGAGAAAGAACTTATGGTTACAGAGTTGTGGGAGAAGGATGGGGGGAGGGATAGTCAGGGAGTTTGGGATTGATATGTACACACTGCTATATTTAAAATGGATAACCAACAAGGACCTACTATATAGCACGGGGAACTCTGCTCAGTGTTACATGGCAGCCTGGATGGGAGGGGCGTTTGGGGGAGAATGGATACATGTATATGTATGGCTGAGTTCCTTTGCTGTGCACCTGAAACTATCACAGTTGTTAATCGGCTATACTCTAATGTAAAATAAAAATTTTTATTTTTTTTTAAGAAGATGTTGGGGGTAGGAGTTTATTAATTTATTTATTTTTGCTGTGTTGCGTCTTCGTTTCTGTGCGAGGGCTTTCTCTAGTTTTGCCAAGCGGGGGCCACTCTTCATCGCCGGTGCATGGGCCTCTCACTATGGCGGCCTCTCTTGTTGCGGAGCACAGGCTCCAGACGCGCAGGCTCAGTAGTTGTGGCTCACGGGCCTAGTTGCTCCGCGGCATGTGGGATCCTCCCAGACCAGGGCTCGAACCTGTGTGCCCTGCATTAGCAGGCAGATTCTCAACCACTGCACCACCAGGGAAGCCCTAAAATAAAAAAATTTTTAAAATGAAGTTGTAGGAGTAGAGGATATAGCAGGGAGCTTGGCATATAGTAATAATAATAACTAATTAAAGTGACTTTTTTAGTTCTAGCTATATGGATTGTTGTATTTAGTACTCAAGGAATCCTATTAGGTGGGTACTATTTTTGTACCCATTTTATGTATGAGGAAATTAAATTATGTATAAGGAAATTAAATTATGTATGAGGAAGTTAAATCTCAGAAATGAACTCTGCCGGGCTCATAAAAAAAAATAAAAAAAAATTTTTTTTTAAGAAAAAAAATAAAGAAAAATTAAAAGAGAAAAAGAAACAAAAAAAACATTAAAAAAGAAAGAAAAAGACAGGTACAGAATTAGAGGTGCTCCCACTATATATTAAGTGGGGAAAAAACCCTAACTGAGTAGTTTGGACTATGAGTGATTTAAAGAAGGGAAATACAAGTGTGAGCTGTGATTTAATAGGGAGAGGATTTTTTTGGGGGGGAGGGGGTTAAGTATAGTATATAATAATAAAAGACCCAAAACTCTCTTAAGTGTGATTAGGGAAAAAAAAAAAATTGGAGCCACATTTTGTTTTTAGTAGGAACACAACTCTGAAATGTTTCTGTGAATAGGAAAGGCAATATATGTGAAACTTTCATGAATTCATCATTTAGTATATTTGTGTTTTCAGTGCCTAGCTTACACAAATGTTTATCGAATGAATGAATTTTGGGTCTGACTCTGAAGGTGCGGGGGTGCTGTGCCATTATTGTAATACAATGTGCTATAAAGGGTTGAAGATGGAACCTTTAAAGAATACCTAGTCTAGCTTCTACTTCTAACTGATGAGAGAAGTGGGACCCAGGAAGTGGAAGTGACTTTTCTAATAAGTTGTAAAGGAGGACTAGAATCCATTGCTCCTGGCAGCACTAATGGTTTTCTGGAGTAGATTGCCAGTATTTTCACAGAGGTTTCATGAACACAGATAAAATGTATAGAGTAAATATTGTTGAAAGTATTTTGATTCGCTGACTTCTTTACAGATAAAGTGAGGATATAGCGATTTGTTCTTTTCTTCTTATTTCTGTAGATCTTGTGTACCAAGTTTAGATTAGAAAGTTTCAGTAGGTTGAACCTAACTTGATCATAGTTCTCTGGCAGTGCAAATATAGCAGAACTTTTCCCCTCAAAGGCCTGGTTGGAAGCAGTGGCCTTTATTTCTGATGTATAATTTACCTCTCCTTCCTGGTGTTTGAGTCTTGTTGGTCTTGATAAATGCCTGTTTTCTATGCACAGCATTCAGTTAACGTGGGGTCCTGGTGTGGATCTGCTTAGGAAGTGGTGGGTGAGAGTGGGCAGTTAAAGGCAGCCTGGGTCTTTAACTCCTTTGGTTAATCCATTAATCCAGAGAATTTGTCTAATCATAGTGAATCTGTAAATCTCAGTGCCAGAATGGGAAACTGATGTGAAAAGGATTCATTGGTCTTGTTTCACTGCAGAAAGGAATGGAGGTCAAACAGGGTTCAGAAGTGGAGAAGAAATTGGAGTCAGTAGTCCCAGATTTGACTCTAAGCTCAGTCATTTATAAGCTATGTGACCTTGGACAGGTTCCTTAGTCTGAACTTCAGGTCTCCCATCAAAATGGTGTTAGTAATATCAAGTACCACAGAGAGGATTCAGTTCTTCCCCAGATATCTGTGTGGCTTGCTCCTTTACTACTCTTTTCGGACCTTTTCTCAAGTATCACCTTCTCAGTGAAGGTTTCTCTAACTATCCTCTTAAAAATTGCAGTCCCTGTCCTGGCACTCCCTGTTCCCTTACCCTGCTTTATTTTTCTGCCATATCACTAAATGGCCATATTTTTTGTTACTATTTGTTGATTGTCTTTGCTCCCACTAATAACAATAACAAAATACAGCAATAATAGAACAACTAGTTCTTATATTTGGGGCACTGTTTAATTTAATCCTTATAGAAACCCTATTAGGCAGTACTATTTTTTTTTTATATATCTTTATTGGAGTATAATTGCTTTACCATGGTGTGTTAGTTTCTGCTTTATAACAAAGTGACTCAGTTATACATATGCATATATTCCCATATCTCTTCCCTCTTACGTCTCCCTCCCTCCCACCCTCCCTATCCCACCCCTCTAGGTGGTCACAAAGCACCGAGCTGATCTCGCTGTGCTATGCGGCTGCTTCCCACTAGCTATCTGTTTTACGTTTGGTAGTGTATATGTCCATGCCACTCTCTCACTTTGTCCCAGCTTACCCTTCCCCCTCCCCATATCCTCAAGTCCATTCTCTAGTAGGTCGGTGTCTTTATTCCTGTCTTACCCCTAGGTTCTTCATGACATTTTTTTTTTCTTAGATTCCATATATATGTGTTAGCATACGGTATTTGTCTTTCTGTTTCTGACTTACTTCACTCTGTATGACAGACTCTAGGTCCATCCACCTCACTACAAATAACTCAATTTCGTTTCTTTCTTTCTTTTTTTTTTTTTAAGATGTTGGGGGTAGGAGTTTATTAATTAATTTATTTTTGCTGTGTTGGGTCTTCGTTTCTGTGTGAGGGCTTTCTCTAGTTGTGGCAAGCGGGGGGCACTCTTCATCGCGGTGAGCGGGCCTCTCACTATCATGGCCTCTCTTGTTGCGGAGCACAGGCTCCAGACGCGCAGGCTCGGTAGTTGTGGCTCACGGGCCCAGCCACTCCGCGGCATGTGAGATCTTCCCGGACCGGGGCACGAACCCGCATCCCCTGCATCGGCAGGCGGACTCTCAACCACTGTGCCACCAGGGAAGCCCTCGTTTCTTTTTATGGCTGAGTAATATTCAGTTGTATAAATGTGCCACATCTTCTTTATCCATTCATCCGATGATGGACACTTAGGTTGCTTCCATCTCCTGGCTATTGTAAATAGAGCTGCAGTGAACATTTTGGTACATGACTCTTTTTGAATTATGGTTTTCTCAGGGTATATGCCCAGTAGTGGGATTGCTGGGTCATATGGTAGTTCTATTTGTAGTTTTTTAAGGAACATACATACTGTTCTCCATAGTGGCTGTACCAATCACATTCCCACCAGCAGTGCAAGAGTGTTCCCTTTTCTCCACACCCTCTCCAGCATTTATTGTTTCTAGATTTTTTGATGATGGCCATTCTGACCGGTGTGAGATGATATCTCATTGTAGTTTTGATTTGCATTTCTCTAATGATTAATGATGTTGAGCATTCTTTCATGTGTTTGCTGGCAATCTGTACATCTTCTTTGGAGAAATGTCTATTTAGGTCTTCTGCCCATTTTTGGATTGGGTTATTTGTTTTTTTGTTATTGAGCTGCATGAGCTGCTTGTAAATTTTGGAGTTTAATCCTCTGTCAGTTGCTTCATTTGCAAATA
Organism: Orcinus orca; assembly: GCF_937001465.1. NCBI lineage: Eukaryota > Metazoa > Chordata > Mammalia > Artiodactyla > Delphinidae > Orcinus > Orcinus orca. The sequence goes on along the minus strand of NC_064566.1, from coordinate 51,206,941 downwards.
TTTTCTCCCATTCTGAGGGTTGTCTTTTGGTCTTGTATATGGTTTCCTTTGCTGTGCAAAAGCTTTGAAGTTTCATTAGGTCCCATTTGTTTATTTTTGTTTTTATTTCCATTTCTCTAGGAGTTGGGTCAAAAAGGATCTTGCTGTGATTTATGTCATAGAGTGTTCTGCCTATGTTTTCCTCTAAGAGTTTTATAGTGTCTGTCCTTACATTTAGGTCTTTAATCCATTTGGAGCTTATTTTTGTGTATGGTGTTAGGGAGTGTTCTAATCTCATACTTTTACATGTACCTGTCCAGTTTTCCCAGCACCACTTATTGAAGAGGCTGTCCTTTCTCCACTGTACATTCCTGCCTCCTTTATCAAAGATAAGGTGGCCATATGTGCGTGGGTTTATCTCTGGGCATTCTGTCCTGTTCCATTGATCTATCTTTCTGTTTTTGTGCCAGTACCATACTGTCTTGATGACTGTAGCTTTGTAGTATAGTCTGAAGTCAGGGAGCCTGATTCCTCCAGCTCCGTTTTTGTTCTCAATATTGCTTTGGCTATTCGGGGTCTTTTGTGTTTCCATACAAATTGTGAAATTTTTTGTTCTAGTTCTGTGAAAAATGCCAGTGGTAGTTTGATAGGGATTGCATTGAATCTGTAGATTGCTTTGGGTAGTAAAGTCATTTTCACAATGTTGATTCTTCCAATCCAAGAACATGGTATATCTCTCCATCTATTTGTATCATCTTTAATTTCTTTCATCAGTGTCTTATAATTTTCTGCATACAGGTCTTTTGTCTCCTTAGGTAGGTTTATTCCTAGATATTTTATTCTTTTTGTTACAATGGTAAATGGGAGTGTTTTCTTGATTTCACTTTCAGATTTTTCATCCTTAGTGTATAGGAATGCCAGAGATTTCTGTGCATCAATTTTGTATCCTGCTACTTTACCAAATTCATTGATTAGCTCTAGTAGTTTTCTGGTAGCGTCTTTAGGATTCTCTATGTATAGTAGCATGTCATCTGCAAACAGTGACAGCTTTACTTCTTCTTTTCCGATTTGGATTCCTTTTATTTCCTTTTCTTCCCTGATTGCTGTGGCTAAAACTTCCAAAACTATGTTGAATAAGAGTGGTGAGAGTGGGCAACCTTGTCTCGTTCCTGATCTTAGTGGAATTGGTTTCAGTTTTTCACCATTGAGGATGATGTTGGCTGTGGGTTTGTCATATATGGACTGTATTATGTTGAGGAAAGTTCCCTCTATGCCTACTTTCTGCAGGGTTTTTATCATAAATGGGTGTTGAATTTTGTCAAAAGCCTTCTCTGCATCTATTGAGATGATCATATGGTTTTTCTCCTTCAATTTGTTAATATGGTGTATCACGTTGATTGGTTTGCATATATTGAAGAATCCTTGCATTCCTGGAATAAACCCCACTTGATTATGGTGTATGATCCTTTTAATGTGCTGTTGGATTCTGTTTGCTAGTATTTTGTTGAGGATTTTTGCATCTATGTTCATCAGTGATATGGGCCTGTAGTTTTCTTTCTTTGTGACATCCTTGTCTGGTTTTGGTATCAAGGTGATGGTGGCCTCGTAGAATGAGTTTGGGAGTGTTCCTCCCTCTGCTATATTTTGGAAGAGTTTGAAAAGGATAGGTGTTAGCTCTTCTCTAAATGTTTGATAGAATTCGCCTGTGAAGCCATCTGGTCCTGGGCTTTTGTTTGTTGGAAGATTTTTAATCACAGTTTCAATTTCAGTGCTTGTGATTGGTCTGTTCATATTTTCTATTTCTTCCTGATTCAGTCTTGGCAGGTTGTGCATTTCTAAGAATTTGTCCATTTCTTCCAGGTTGTCCATTTTATTGGCATAGAGTTTCTTGTAGTAATCTCTCATGATCTTTTGTATTTCTGCAGTGTCAGTTGTTACTTCCCCTTTTTCATTTCTAATTCTATTGATTTGAGTCTTCTCCCTTCTTTTCTTGATGAGTCTGGCTAATGGTTTATCTCTTTTGTTTATCTTCTCAAAGAACCAGCTTTTAGGTTTATTGATCTTTGCTATCGTTTCCTTCATTTCTTTTTCATTTATTTCTGATCTGATCTTTATGATTTCTTTCCTTCTGCTAACTTTGGGGTTTTTTTGTTCTTCTTTCTCTGATTGCTTTAGGTGCAAGTTTAGGTTGTTTATTCGAGATATTTCCTGTTTCTTAAGGTAGGATTGTATTGCTATAAACTTCCCTCCAAGAACTGCTTTTGCTGCATCCCATAGGTTTTGGGTCATCATGTCTCCATGGTCATTTGTTTCTAGGTATTTTTTGATTTCCTCTTTGATTTCTTCAGTGATCACTTCATTATTAAGTAGTGTATTGTTAGCCTCCATGTTTTTGTATTTTTTACACATCTTTTCCCTTAATTGACACCTAGTCTCATAGTGTTGTGGTCGGAAAAGATACTTGATACAATTTTCAGTTTTCTTAAATTTACCAAGGCTTGATTTGTGACCCATGATATGATCTATCCTGGAGAATGTTCCATGAGCACTTGAGAAAAATGTGTATTCTGTTGTTTTTGGATGGAATGTCCTATAAATATCAATTAAGTCCATCTTGTTTAATGTATCATTTAAAGCTTGTGTTTCCTTATTTATTTTCATTTTGGATGATCTGTCCATTGGTGAAAGTGGGGTGTTAAAGTCCCCTACTATGAATGTGTTACTGTCAATTTCCCCTTTTATGGCTGTTAGTATTTGCCTTATGTATTGAGGTGCTCCTATGTTGGGTAAATAAATATTGACAATTGTTATATCTTCTTCTTGGATCGATCCCATGATAATTATGTAGTGTCCTTCTTTGTCTATTGTAATAGTCTTTATTTTAAAGTCTATTTTGTCTTATATGAGAATTGCTACTCCAGCTTTCTTTTGGTTTCCATTTGCATGGAATATCTTTTTCCATCCCCTCACTTTCAGTCTGTATATGTCCCTAGGTCTGAAGTAGGTCTCTTGTAGAGAGCATATATATGGGTCTTGTTTTTGTATCCATTCAGCCAGTCTGTGTCTTTCAGTTGGAGCATTTAATCCATTTACATTTAAAGTAATTATTGATATGTATGTTCCTATTCCCATTTTCTTAATTGTTTTGGGTTTGTTATTGTAGGTCTTTTCCTTCTCTTGTGTTTCTTGCCTAGAGAAGTTCCTTTAGCATTTGTTGTAAAGCTGGTTTGGTGGTGCTAAACTCTCTCAGCTTTTGCTTGTCTGTAAAGGTTTTAATTTCTCCATCAAATCTGCATGAGATCCTTGCTGGGTAGAGTAATCTTGGTTGCACGTTTTTCTCCTTCATCACTTTAAATATGTCCTGCCAGTCCCTTCTGGCTTGCAGAGTTTCTGCTGAAAGATCAGCTGTTAACCTTATGGGGATTCCCTTGTGTGTCATTTGTTGTTTTTCCCTTGCTGCTTTTAATATGTTTTCTTTGTATTTAATTTTTGACAGTTTGATTAATATGTGTCTTGGCATGTTTCTCCTTGGATTTATCCTGTATGGGACTCTCTGTGCTTCCTGGACTTGATTAACTATTTCCTTTCCCATATTAGGGAAGTTTTCAACTATAATCTCTTCAAATATTTTCTCAGTCCCTTTCTCTTTCTTCTTCTTCTGGAACCCCTATAATTTGAATGTTGGTGCATTTAATGTTGTCCCAGAGGTCTCTGAGACTGTTCTCAGTTCTTTTCATTCTGTTTTCTTTATTCTGCTGTGCAGTAGTTATTTCCACTATTTTATCTTCCAGGTCACTTATCCATTCTTCTGCCTCAGTTATTCTGCTATTGATCCCTTCTAGAGTTTTTTGGGTTTTTTTTTTGTGGTATGCGGGCCTCTCTCTGTTGTGGCCTCTCCCATTGCAGAGCACAGGCTCTGGACACACAGGCTCAGTGGCCATGGCTCATGGGTTCAGCTGCTCTGCGGCATGTGGGATCCTCCCGGACCGGGGCACGAACCCGTGTCCCCTACATCGGCAGGCAGACTCTCAACCACTGCACCACCAGGGAAGCCCCTTCTAGAGTATTTTTAATTTCATTTATTGTGTTGTTCATCGTTGCTTGTTAACTCTTTAGTTCTTCTAGGTCCTTGTTAAATGTTTCTTGCATTGTCTCTATTCTATTTCCAAGATTTTGGATCATCTTTACTATCATTATTGTGAATTCTTTTTCAGATAGACTGCGTATTTCCTCTTCATTTGTTACGTTGGTGGGTTTTTATCTTGCTCCTTCATCTGCTGTGTGTTTTTCTGTCTTCTAATTTTGCTTATCTTACTGTGTTTGGGGTCTCCTTTTAGCAGGCTGCAGGTTCGTAGTTCCCGTTGTTTTTGGTGTCTGTCCCCAGTGGCTAAAGTTGGTTCAGTGTGTTATGTAGGCTTCCTGGTGGAGGGGACTAGTGCCTGTGTTCTGGTGGATGAGGCTGGATCTTGTCTTTCTGGTGGGCAGGTCCACGTCTGGTGGTGTGTTTTGGGGTATCTGTGGCCTTATTATGATTTTAGGCAGCCTCTCTGCTAATGGGTGGGGTTGTGTTCCTGTCTTCCTAGTTGTTTGGCATAGGGTGTCCAGCACTGAAGCTTGCTGGTCGTTGAGTGAAGCTGGATGTTGGTGTTGAGATGGAGATCTCTGGGAGATTTTCGCCGTTTGATATTACGTGGAGCTGGGTGGTCTCTTGTGGACCAGTGTCCTGAAGTTGGCTCTCCCACCTCAGAGGCACAGCACTGACTCCTGGTTGCAGCACCAAGAGCCTTTCATCCACACGGCTGCTAGTGTTCGAGGGTCTTCTGCAGAGGTAGGGGGCAGCTGTGGCTCACTGTGGGGACAAGGACAGTGGCAGCAGAAGTTATGGGAAGTACTCCATGGCATAAGCCCTCCCGGAGTCTGCCATTAGCCCCACCAAAGATCCTGTCAGTACTATTATTATCCCCTTTGATAGATTGAAAAACTGAGGCATGGAGAAGTTAAGTAATTTTCAGAGAGAACATAGGTAGTTAGCAGTGGAGCCAGACTCTGAACCTAAGCTCTCTGGCTCCAAAGTCCTTGCTTTGATCACTATCCTATACTGCCTCATTAGAACATAAGCTTCTTTTTCTTTTCTTTTTTTAATAAATTTATTTATTTATTTATCTATTTATTTATTTATGGCTGTGTTGGGTCTTTGTTGCTGTGCGCAGGCTTTCTCTAGTTGCAGTGAGCGGGGGCTACTCTTTGTTGCGGTGTGTGGACCTCTCATTGTTGTGGCTTCTGTTGTTGCTGAGCACGGGCTCTAGGCATGCAGGCTTCAGTAGTTGTGGCACGTGGGCTCAGTAGTTGTGGCTTGCGGGGTCTAGAGCTCAGGCTCAGTAGTTGTGGCACGTGGGCTCAGTAGTTGTGGCACGTGGGCTCAGTAGTTGTGGCTTGCCCGCTCTAGAGCTCAGGCTCAGTAGGTGTGGCACATGGGCTCAGTAATTGTGGCACACGGGCTTAGTTGCTTCGCAGCATGTGGAATCTTCAGGGCTGGAACCTGTGTCCCCTTCATTGGCAGGCGGATTCTTAACCACTGAGCCACCAGGGAAGTCCGAGAGCAGGGATGTTTGTCTTTTGGTTTACTGTTGTTTCCCCAGGACCTAGAATAGTACCTGGCACATAGTAAGCAATGAATATTTGTTGAATGAATGAATGTGTAGTGATAATATGTGAGGGAAAAAATGTTAAATGGCATTGTTTTTACCTTGACCCCTCTTAATCTTCTGGGGTCCTAACTATTGCTTTAGTCCTGTGCTGTTCAATACAGTAGCCAGTAGCCACATTTCAGGTGCTCAGTAGCCACATGTGGCTAATAGCTTCTATATTGAACAGCACAGATGTAGAACGTTTCTATCACTGTAGAAAGTTCTCTTTGGATCAGGCAGAGGGCAGGTAAAGTGAGGCCTGAGGAGGAGCAAGTGGTGAGAATGGAGAGATAGAGAGGGATGGGCTCATGGAGGGCTTTGGATGCTAACAAAGTTTGGACTTTATTTTGAAGCCCATGGTTCCTGAATTTGGCCACATAGTAGAAAAACCTGGGGAAGCTTGTCTAAAATTCTGACTCCCAGGTGGTCTTTTTTTTTTATTTGGCTGCATTGGGTCTTAGTTGTGACATGTGGGATCTTTTGTTGCAGCGTGCAGGCTCTCTAGTTGTGGCATGCAGGCTCTAGAGTGTGCAGGCTCAGTAGTTCTGGTGTGTGGGCTTAGTTGCCCCGCAGTATGTGGGATCTTGGTTCCCTGACCAGGGATCGAACCAGCGTCCCCTGCATTGGAAGGCAGATTCTTAACCACTGGACCACGAGGGAAGACCCCATCCTAACCATTTTTAAGTGTGCAGTACAGTAGTATTAACTATATGCACCTTGTTGTTCAGCAGATCTCTAGTACTTTCCTCTGGCAAAACTGAAACTGTACCCATTAAATAATTCCGCATCCCCCAACAGCCCCTGGCAACCACCATTTTTTTCTGTTTCTCAGGGTTTGTCTGCTTTAGATACTTCTTATAAGTGTAGTCATGTAGTATTTGTCTTTTTGTGACTGGTTTATTTCACCTATCATACACTTATTCACAGTGTAGCATATGACAGGATTTTCTTCTTTGTTAAGGCTTAATAACATTATTTTGTATATATACACCACATTTTCTTTATCCATTCATCTGTCAGTGGACATTTAATTTTCTTCTACCTCTTTGATATTGTGAATAATCCTGCAGTGAACATGGGTGTGCACATATCTCTTCAAGATCCTATTTTCAATTCTTTTGGATCTAGACCCAGAAGTGGGATTGCTGGATCATATACTAATTATATTTTTACTTTTTTGGAGGAACCTCCATACTGTTTTCCATAGTGGCTGCACCATTTTACATTCCCACAGATAGTCCACAAGGTTCCAATTTTTCTGCATCCTTGCTAACACTTGTTATTTTCTGGGTTTTTTTTTTTTTGTTTTCTTTTTTTAATAGTGGCTATCCTCACAGATTTGAGATGGTATTTGATTTGCATTTCCCTGATGATTAGTGATGTTGAACATCTTTTCATATGTGTGTTGGCCATTCGCATGTCTTCTCTGGAGAAATGTCTGTTCATATTCTTTGCCCATTTTAAATCAAGTTATTTGTAAAACTCTGTTGTAAATAAGAACCCCAGGTGATTCTGATGGAGGGTGGTGGTGAGTGGGCCAGCAGCTGTGTTGGAGAGTGAGGAGGCTTGGATCACTCAAGCTGCATTATTCTTGACTAGGTTATTCTTGGCATCACATGTGGTCTCCAGTTTGATTTTTTGTGTGTGATGTCTATACCATTAAGGTTCAAATTAGACAGGTGCTTCCCTGGGGAGTCTTTACCATGTCATGAAATTACCCTCTCTTCCATTTTCTGAGCTTTTAGCCTCTTCTAATACAATCTCTTTCCTTTTCATCAAGAGTGCTTTCTTAGTGTTGGTGCTTTGGGGCAGGAATCTAACTCTCCTTTGTTCCCATCCCCCCCCCCTTTTTTTTTTTCAGTTTTTCTTCAGCTTCATCACAGTAAAACTCTTCCTGATCCTGTGCCCAGGCCTGTAGCCCAGAGCATCCTGGGGTCTTTGCATCTAACAAGGGTGGTTCTGCCAGGTTTTTCTGAGCCTTTTTGTCCTGAGACAAAAGATTTGGCCTCATATTTAGAGTCTCAACTGTTTGGAATGCAGAAGCTCCTGATCAGTCTTAGACCTCCCATTGCAAGGGCCCAGTAGGCTTTGAACTAACCAGTAAGCAGAGGAAATCTCTTGTGCTTTGGGTAGAAAAGTGGCCTCATTGCCACTCTTCTGGCTGGGAGTCTGGAGGCCTGAGGTCCAGTCCTGGATCTGTTACTGACTTGCTCTGTGACTGAGCAAGTTACTGGGTCTCTGTTTTCTCTGTTGCAAAATGAAAGGCTTGAATTAAATGATCTTTGAGATCCTGCCAACCTCTAACTTCTCTGGTTCATTTCAGTTACTTAATAGTGTCCTTGGCTCTGTATTAGCCAGGGAGGAACTCCATAGGTTAACAAGATAGCCTCTGCTTTCACAGAGCTCATAGCCCAGGAGAGAAGTAGTCATGTAAACAACCTGGTCTGACTTGAAGCAAGTCTAGAATGGGGCTATCACCAAGTGTGTTTGGAACAGAGTGATTTGTTCCAGTTGGAAGAATATGTGAAGCTTTATGTAGGTTGGAGTGTTTGAGCCTTTGGGCCTGTCTTCATCTCTTCTGTTGTTCTTTCTTCTCCCATCTCATATGAATAGCCAAGCCCATTCCCTTCCTAAACTGTCACAGTTTTCATGGTAAATCATGTTCCTCCTTAAAAAACAAAAACTAACAAAAAACCTAAAACAAAACAAAACAAAACAAAAAACCTAAAAACTAAAGACACACAGTCACAGAAATCCTCTCCTCCTTTCTCCAAACTCCTGCAATAGTTTATAGGTTACCTGTAAAATTCCTTTAACTATTATTGTCTTGCCTTTCTTTTCTTATTTGGAACTCTGAGTTCAAGCTGCTTCTCTCATTTTGTCTGCTACCAGGAGTTTCAGCTCTGAGTAATTGGGTCTCATTTTTGCTACTAGATTGTGAGCTCCGTAAGGGCAAACAATATATCTTAATCTCTCATCATCTATGCCTCTTCCAAGTGATTTACATAGTAGAGTGTCATTAAATGTGGGTTTGTTTATTTTAAACCAAGTCTCTTCGCTCTGATATGGATGTCATATTTGCATATTTATTCAGCATGTGCTTTTTATGTTGTTAAGTGATTAATTTATAACATGTAACAGTCTTTTTGTCACTCTTGATCCTTCTTTCTTGCTTTAACCATCTTGGCTCTAAGAAGTATAGTGAACATCATGACATGTTGGAAGGAACACTGGGCTTGGAGTGTGAAGAGTCAGGGTAAAATCTGGGCAAGTTGCTTTTCTTCTTTGAGGCTTTTCTCATCTGTAAAGTAGATCTCAGCCCTGATTCCCCATTGAGTTGTTGGATGGCCACAGAAATCCTTTGGAAAGTCAAAAATCAATCTTTTTATTTCTTTGGCTTTTTGGGCATTTTTAATTTAACAGACATTCACAAAGTACATATTATGTGCTAAGTCCTGTGCTAGAGGGGCAGAAGGAAGAATCAGATATGGCCTTTGCCCTCCAAGGACTTTACACACTAATTGGACAGGTAGGTATGAACACAAAGGAATCAAGGGAGTGAACAAAGAGGAAAATAATTGGGGAAATGCTTCAATGTGGGACTTGCCAGCTTATGGGGTTCAGTTTGGGCACTTGGCTTGCCTTGTGAAGATCCCATCTATGATATCTTTTCTCAGAGTATAGCTGAAGTTGGAGAGAGGGTCAGTGTTCAATCAGTTAGTTTTATATAACAATAACAGTGTGGCACAGGAAAAAGAACAGGGAACTTGAGTTTAAATCTCTCGTCCGTTACCTAGAGGATATGCATCCTTGAGTGTGTCATGTAATGTTGCTGAAAGCTCATCTTCATCATGAGTAAAACTGGAGAATAAATGCCTCAAATTTAACAGACATTTATAGGAGTCTACTCTGCTAGCTGGATTCTGAAGTTGCAAGAGTGAAAGGATAGTCTCCCAGGAACTCTGTGGGAAGAATTGTGCCATTTAGAGTGTGAAACAGAAACCACGTGAGAGCGTCCTTTGACTGTAAATGCTATATAAACATGAAGACTTCCACCACGGATGGCTGTTCATAGGGCTGCTTCCCACTGGAATGGTGTTACCATAAGTAATGTCCCATCATATCTCCTTTCTGTTTGTGATCCTCTCTCTCAGCCTAGCTCTGTGTGTGTGTGTGTGTGTGTGTGTGTGTGTGTGTGTGTGTTTTCTTTATGATCAGCTGGCCCCTGAAAGCTCTGGATTATTATAAGGACTAAATATAATAATATCCCAGTGAGGTCAACTGGGATTATCATCTGATACACAGTAGGCAGTGACTAATGGGAGCTTTCATTATCCATGATCTGTGTGTCATCCAAGTCACAGAACAAGGGCAGCCTCTCAAATTACTGCCATGTTCTGGGTTTTGATCTAGGTACTGAGGGTACAACAGTGAACAAAATAGTTGAAAATCCCTACCATCATGGGACTTATAATTTTGAGGAAGACACATAATTAACAAAATAAAAAGTAAAATATTAAGTATGGTGGATAAGTGGGAAAGAAGAAAAATAAAACAAGGAAGGGAGAACCACGGGGTGATAGGGGGGTGGTGAAGATTTAACTTTTAAATAGGGAGCCAAGGAAGGCCTCACTTGAGAAGGTGACTTTTGATTAAGACTTGAAGAAGGTGAGAGAATGTACTAGAGGAGGAACATTCCAGGCAGAGGGAACAGCAAGTGCCAAGGCTCTGAAGCCAGACCTGGTATGTTTCAAGGAATGGCAGAAGACAAGGATGGCTGAAGTGAAGTGGTCAGAGGGGAGATCAATAGAAGAGGGCAGAAGATTGTGATGGGAGCACATCTTTTTGGGTCTTCTAGATTCTAGTAACGAATTGGCTTTTCTGTTGAGTGAGATGGGAAGTCACTGAGGATTTTGGTCAGAAGAGTGACTTTTCCATACGTTTTCATAGAATCATTCTGACTGCTGTGTTGAGAATAGAAGAAGTGGTAAATGCAAAAGCAGGAGACTAGTTAGGAAGCAATTGCATTAATCCTGGTAAGAGATGATGGTGGCTTAGGTTAAGATGGTGGAATTGGGGGTAATGACAATTGATTTTAAAGATAGAACTGAAAAAGATTTGTTGATGGACTAGTTGTGAGGTATAAGAAAAAGAGAAGTCAAGACTGACACCAAAATTTTGACCTGTGCAATTGAAAGGATGGAGTTGTCATTGGCTGAACTGGGAGAAGACAGGAGAAACAGATTTCAGGGGAGGGGATGAGTGAATATAAAAATATGGTGGTATTTAGATCATGAGATTAGATGAGGTGACCTTGGGAGTGCATAACGATAGAAAAGAGACTCAAGATTTGAGCCTAGGTCACCATAAAGTTTAGAAATTGAGAATAAGCTGTCAGAATAATGGGGGGAAAACAAAACACTCCCCCCTCCCCAAACTCAGTATAGTGTCTGGAAACCAAATGAAAGAAGTATCTAGGGCTTCCCTGGTGGCACAGTGGTTGAGAGTCCGCCTGCCGATGCAGGGAACGCGGGTTCGTGCCCCGGTCCGGGAGGATCCTACATGCCACGGAGTGGCTGGGCCCGTGAGCCATGGCTGCTGAGCCTGCACGTCTGGAGCCTGTGCTCCACGACGGGAGAGGCCACAGCGGTGAGAGGCCCGCGTACCGCAAAAAAAAAAAAAAAAAGTATCTAAAAGAAGGAGAGAGTGGTCAACTGGGTGACATGCTGCTGTGACATATCCAGGAAAATGAGAGCTGAAAATAGGTCACTAATTGTAGCATGGTGGAAAGGTCATTGGTGACTTTGATAAGAACAGTTGTGGTGGTATAGTGGGAATGAAAGTCTGGTTGGAGTGAGTTCAGAAGAATGGGAGGAAAGATGAGAGAAAGCAAATATATATATATATATATATATATATCTATCTTTCTAGAAGCTTTGATGTGAAGGGAAGGAGAGAAATGGATTGGTAGCTGGTGTGTTGGATGGAATAAAGAAAGAAGTTTTTATTTGTTTATCTTATTTAGTTTTTAGACAAGACAAGTAGCAGTATGTTAATAGGAATAATTCTGAAGAAAAGGAAAATCCTGATGACGTGGGAGAAAGAGGGGGGGAAATGCCTCTCGTTTGATGAAGGGATATAATCTAGTGTATCAGTGGAGGGTTGGACATGGACTGTTATCCATAGTAATAGGAGAGAAGTTAGTTAATGTGCTCAGATGCAGTTTGATAGGTAAAAGGAAGGGGTCTTGTGAAACTGCTCTTCTGGATGATTGATTTTATGTAGACAAATAAGCTAAATCACTGGGTGAAAGTGAGATTAGGAGCAGAGAAAGCATGAAATTGTCTAGAAAAGTAAATTGTCTTCGCAAATATAGAATGACTGTCAGGTTGCATTTAGAGTCCACATGAAAATAGTGATCATGAATTTAAAGTTTAACTATAGTGAGTATAGTTGTATATGTTTTCCTCCTCCCAAGACCTGTGCCAGTATAAGCAGAGAGTAGATGGTGAATTGGATTTAACCAGCGTTGTTGGTTTAATCAAACTAGTGTTAATATAAGTGATAGAAGGCCAAGGGAGTGATTTTAAAAATCGATTGAGGGACTTCCCTGGTGGCGCAGTGGTTAAGAATCTGCCTGCCAATGCAGGGGACATGGGTTCGAGCCCTGGTCCGGGAAGATCCCACATGCAGCGGAGCAACTAAGCCCGTGCGCCACAACTACTGAGCCTGCGCTCTAGAGCCCACGACCCACAACTACTGAAGCCCACGTGCTGCAACTACTGAAGCCCGTGCACCTAGAGCCTGTGCTGTGCAACAAGAGAAGCCACTGCAATGAGAAACCCGCGCACCACAATGAAGAGTAACCCCTGCTCGCCACAACTAGAGAAAGCCCACTTGCAGCAACGAAGACCCAATGCAGCCAAAAATAAATAAATAAATTTATATTTTAAAAAAAATCGACTGAGGAATTTAAACCTGCCAGGGTTAGGAGTAAGGAAGCTGATGGATAGGTAGGTAGGATCAATAGATTAAATGTCCTGATAGGCTAAAGGATTATTAGAGGTGGGGTACTACAGTGAGAAAACTGGAAAAATAAGAGATAGTGGTTGGAGAATGAAATCTTTGGGATTATGATTATAGAAGATTGGTAGTTATTGGTAACGACAAAGTCAAGAGTATAACCAGAGGAATGGGAGGCTGAAATAGAGTGGAAGTCAAGATCAACAGAGGAGAGGCAGTCAAGTAACTGGGAGGGCAGTATGTTGTAACCATTATTTATATAGTTATTAAAACTACCAAGAATTATGGCAAGAATGGTGTTGGAGTGGATTTCTGGGAGCCACAATCTTTAAGCATTAAAAGGGAGTGACTGGGCTTCCCTGGTGGCGCAGTGGTTGAGAGCCCGCCTGCCGATGCAGGGGACACGGGTTCGTGTCCCGGTCCGGGAAGATCCCACATGCCGCGGAGCGGCTGGGCCCGTGAGCCATGGCTGCTGAGCCTGCGCGTCCGGAGCCTGTGCTCCGCAACGGGAGAGGCCACAACAGTGAGAGGCCCGCGTACCGCAAAAAAAAAAAAAAAAAAAAAAAGGGAGTGACTTGGGGGTGGTAAATGGCTGCAAGGAAGAGTGATGTTGAATCTGATAATGTCAGATTCAAAACTGGTTGTTTGCATACAGGAGGGTCTGGAAAGAACAACGAGGTTCAAGGCCCACTGGTAGATAGGGAGTGAGAGAAAAACAGCCACCCTTTGAGAGGGGTGCAGAGGAAATATTATAAGGGACTGCCAGATTTTACTTAGAGCAGGAAGATGAAGGGGGCATTCACAGAAGAGGTTGAAGATACATACAGAAATTTAACTAACCTTGAGGTCCAGAGGTTACAGTGGAAAAAAAATGTCAGGAGTTGAAGAGGGGAGAGAGATGAGAATCAGAACATGTAATGTATAGAGGCACATAGGATTAAAGTCTGGGAAATGAGGGATGACCTGGGTGTCCTGGGGGCAGGGGCAGGGGGCAGGTGGGGTGCGGAACAAATGACACTCCCAACAGAGAAGGAGGAGGTCTTTTCTAATTGCTTGTAGTAAGATTATCCACATTGGTCTTCCAGTGCCATTTGGAAAGATATGATTTGCTGGTTAAAAAATAATCCATGTGGATAATATAAATCAGTGTGGATAATAGAAATTTGTTTGAAAATGTTAAAAACGTGCTACTTTGGAATAGGAAACATTTATAGATGTATTATGAAAACCAGACAGATACATACTTGTCCTCCTCCAAGAAAATGTTTGGTAATATCAAAGCAGATCAGTATCTTGTTCTAAACATTAATCTTTTTTATTCAAACATTGATACCATATTGTCTTTTTATTGAGGGTTATTTTGCTTCCTAATGAACACGTTGGAATTTATTTTCAGAGTAGCAGTTTACTCCATCTGAATGATCTGTAGTTGGAAATAGATGTGCAAGATTGCAAATCAATTTGGTAATCTCAGTAGAACCAGAAGGAAAAAAATCCTACAGTGAGCTTTTGATTTTATCTTGAAAAGCTAAGTAAATGGTGGTCAGCTTTATAGTTTGTGATCAACTTTATCTGAAATTGAAAGTCTAGAATTTTTGTTTGTTTGTTTTTTGCTGTGCCATGTCTTGCAGAATCTTAGTTCCCCAACCAGGGATTGAACCTGGGCCCTGGCAGTGAAAGCACTGAGTCCTAACCACTGGGCCACCAGGGAGTTCCCTGGAATGTTTTAAGAACTAATGTTTTCATGCTACAATATGGATAAACCTTGAAAACATTATGCTAACTGAAATGGAAAGTAGCATTGATGGTTGCTAGGGAGAGGAGAGAATGAGGAGTTAGTGTTTAATGGGTACAGAGTTTCAGATGGGAAGGATGGAAATGTTCTGGAAATAGATGGTGGTGATTTGCACACCAGTGTAAAGGTACTTAATGCCACAAAATTGTATACCTAAAAATGGTTAAAATGGTAAATTTTATGGTATATATTTACCACCACAAACCAAAAAAAACTTCCAGTGTTTTAAGTGTCCAATGCCTACAAGACTGCTTGTCAAATTTTGGTCAACTGTACTTGCATCATATTACAAATAATGAACCCCTTTGTCTTCAACACCTTATGTTAGTGTAGTACTCTACAGTTTAGGAACTGTCTTCTTACCTGCTTTCCCTTTGGATCTTCAGAACAGCCACAAGAAGTACATAGATAGGAATAGATAAGGGATTCTAAGAGATTTGTAGGTCAGGGACAGAGATAAGTGTCTAGACCAATATGGTCTGTCTAGTTCCAGAACCTCCCTATCCATAAATGCGGGGGCTGAAAACTTAAAATGGGAGCTTTTCAAGAGTAGAGCCTTGGCATCTTTGAAGCAATATAGTTCCTCCAGCAAAGGCTTCCTTTATTAGAGCTCAGAGGCAGTTGAGCTCTACACTGCTGACTTGCACATGGGGCCTGGTTTATCTCCAGACCTTCAGCAAAGCATCTGGGCAAAGGAGAATGATCATATCACATCATCACATCAAAGTTTGATTGACTAAATACTATATACCCAACTTTTTTTTTCCCTAGAGGAAATTAGTTTTTAAAATATGCATAATGTAGTAGGATCAAAAGTAAATAAAGAGTTTCACAGTGAAGGAGGAAATAAGGAAAACAGAGTAAGTGAATCCAGAAGTTCTAGTTTATTGCTAAGGTTTGGTTCAACCCTGAGCTTCCTAGTGGCCAGAGCAAGGCCTGGTCCAAGGTTCACAGGATCCAGCATTTATTCATTTATTCTTTCAACTGGTAGTTTATTCCTTTTAAGTGTTTGAATAGTCAGAAGACACACACACTGATCTCTGGGTGTAATATCTGAAGAAAATAGAGCTCATCTTAAACAATAGACGACATTAGTGGTTGCCACAATAAACTTGATGGTAGAGTCTATGTCTGGTTTATTTCTGTTTAGCCTATACCTGGCACCAGTAATTGGCTTAGACTGAATACTTACTATGGATCTACTGAATGAATAAGAAATGGTTGCTTTTTAAGGATCTGATGTAAAACTTGGACAAAGAAATGACTTCATAACAGTCATTTTGATGTTCAGCAAATACTGAATACCTTTGGTGTATACTTGGTCCTGTAGGAGATAAAGACATGAATAAATTACGGCTTTATCCTCAAGGGGTATTTTTAAGAAACCAAGGATACAAAGTGTAGTGTGTGATGATATAAAATGCTTTGGGAGGACAATGAGAGCTCAGAGGAGAGTTCTTTGTAGGCCAACTGTCCAGTTTTCCCATTGGTAGGTTGGGAATAATAAATAGTACTTCATAAGGTAGATGTGAAAATTAAAGGAGGTAACATAATGTAAATATCTAAGAAAAATTCCTCTCCTAGCTAAACATTTCATAAATGTTAGCTAATATAATATTCAGGGAAGACATCCTGGAGAAGGAGTGCATGGAGTTAGGTTCTCTAGACCTCCATGCTCATCTCTACCGCAGCACATGGGTGTCCTTGTTTGACTCTTTACCTGTTTCCCTTCTTTGCTAGCACCAAGGTCCTTAAGGACATGTTCCATAACTTATTCATCTTCATATCCCTAATGCTGGTACTGGGCCTGGTATAAAATAAAGACCTAGTGAGATTTATTGACTGAAAGAAGGAAGCAAACAAGCATATTGGGAACCAAGCAGGCTTGCTTCTCTAGTGACTGAGAAAGTTCTAAAGATATGCTTTAAGGGAGCCCTACTCGGCTCTGAATTACATCTGACAGCATATTCTCCTGTGCTGTTATTCTTCTTACATGTTTCTTCATTCCTTACTGCTTTTATACGCTTACTGGACTACTACTTTTTTTTTTCAGCCGCGCAATGCGACTTGTGGGATCTTAGTTCCCTGACCAGGGATTGAACCCGGGCTATGGCAGTGAAAGTGCCGAGTCCTAACCATTGGATAGCCAGAGAATTCCCTGGACCACTTTGGCTAACCTCTAAGCAAATGAACATAATGGTTGGTGGGTAGTTAGTTCGCAACAGTCATAGTCTCTCAGATCATCAGTATTTCCAGATACCCAGCTGTTCATTGGACATCTCTGTCTCTGCTTGTTCAAAAATGAACACTATCTTTCAGTGCTTACCCTAGAAACCCCTTACTTTCCCCTCATCAAGCCCTGCATATAGAGAGTTTCTAAATCCTGTCAGTTCTGACTCCAAAATATTTCCTATATTCTTTCCTTCTTTTCTGTTTCGCCTTTTTTTTAGTTAAGACCTTCTGTTTCTCTTCTGCCAGTCCATCCTCCATCTTCTCATGAAATATTGTTCTAAAACACAGATATGTTTATGGCACTTTGTTACTTTAATCCTTCATGGCTCCCTGTTCATCTTCATAGCAATTCTTTGGATTAAATGGTAGTGTTTCCATATTATAGATGAGGAGATAATTGCCTTCCTGTAGCAGACAGCCTCAAGGTGACTAGTACCCCTCTTACTCTTTTGAGGCTTTCTAATTACCCTTCTAAAGCCATAGACCTGGGAAGAGGATAGTCCACAGTCCTGGGTGTCACTATGGACATTGTGGGTCCCAGGCCATTGAAATCACATGTGATGGATGAGGATGTTTCCCCAGATGAAATAATGATAAAGCCACCATTTGTTGTGTTTACATGTCCTCTGGCAAAACAAACATTGTCTCATTTAATCCTCTCAACAATCCTAGGATGTAGTTATCCCTGGTATTTCCACTATACAGAAGAGGAAACTGAAATTAAGTAAGCTCTCCAAGGCCTCACAGCTTGTGGTGACTTAAAAACCTATGTTCTTGGGCTTCCCTAGTGGTGCAGTGGTTAAGAATCCACCTGCCAATGGAGGGGACACAGGTTCAAGCCCTGGTCCGGGAAGATCCCACATGCCGCAGAACAACTAAGCCCGCGTGCCACAACTACTGAAGCCCATGTGCCTAGAGCCTGTGCTCTGCAACAAGAGAAGCCACTGCAGTGTGAAGCCTGTGCACTGCAATGAAGAGTAGCCCCCACTAGCCGCAACTAGAGAAAGCCCGCGTGCAGCAACGAAGACCGAACGAAGCCAAAAATAAATATAAATAAAAACCTATGTTCTTAACCATTCATTATATGAAATTGCTAGGCAGCAGTTTGCACATGTTACTTCCCCAGGAAAGGTGATGACTTTGGGTGCTATAAACTTACTGTTGAGAATTCCCAATATAGTGGGCTTCATGGGTTTGCTTCAGAGAACTAACATATTTTGGTTACACTTTGACTGAATGGGTTCTTCAAACAAATACCTGCATTTCTTTATATTCCCTTAGTATCCTATGTCTCATGACAGATGGATCTAAAATGCCAAGAAAGGGACTTCACTGGTGGTCCAGTGGTTAAGACTCCGCGCTCCCAATGCGGGGGGCCCGGATTCGATCCCTGCTCAGGGAACTAGATCCCACATGCCTCAACTAAGACGCATTGCAGCCAAATAAATAAATAAATATTTAAAAAATGAAATGCCAAGAAAGACACAGGGCCAGCAAAAGGGCAGAGGGGCATTCCTGGAACTGTATTGACATACAGCTTATTTGTTCATTTCTCTTTCCACTTAATTGTTTGATCATCTGTCCACCCAGAGGATGGTAGCAAGGTGATACAGTGGAAAGCCTCCAGTCTAAGGGCAGGAGACCTGGGTTTTGTTCAGGGCACTGTCCACAACCCTGACTTGCCATGTATTTCTAGGGTAGTCCTTTCCCTTCTCTGTGCCTCAGTTTTCGCTTCTAAATAAAAATAAATAAAGCTATTGGGTGTCATGACCATAGTCCTCTTCCAACTAGCTCTCTGCAACTAGAAGGTGATGGAGATAATATGGCACTCGTACTTTTCAAAAGGAGCACCATTATTTTTATACTGTGTCACAGGCCTATATAAAATATGGTTTATATCTTTGCATTGCAAATCTAGCCTCTTGTGTGAAACCATTAAAGAGGGACTCTCAGGATTGCTGATTCATAGTCTCTAGAAATGCCTGATCACTCACTGTTTCTTGTAGTTTGGGATGTTATAGCAAGTGTGGCTGCAGCAACCCATTTCCAGCAAATTATAACTTTGCTTTAGAGTTGTGTGATAATTTACAGTCATTGTATTATGTGGTTGTGAAACTGTGTTTATTCAGCAAATATTTTCAAAGCACATACTTTGTGCCTGACTTTGTTCTAGGTGTCAGGGATCCCTGCTGTCATGTGCTTTACAAGCAGGAGTGTGATACAATTACATTACAGTTGACTCTTTTTAATTAATTAATTAATCAATTAATTAATCTTTGGCTGCCTTAGGTCTTCATTGCTGCCCGCGGACTTTTTCTAGTTGCGGCGAGCAGGGGCTGCTCTTCATTGAGGTGTGCAGGCTTCTCATTGCAGTGGCTTCTCTTGTTGCAGAGCACGGGCTCTAGGCGTGCGGGCTTCGGTTGTTGTGGCTCGCGGGCTCCAGAGCACAGGCTCAGTAGTTGTGGTGCACAGGCCTAGTTGCCCTGCAGCCTGTGGGATCTTCCCGAACCAGGGCTCGAACCTGTGTCCCCTGCATTGGCAGGCGGATTCTTAACCTCGGCGCCACCGGGGAAGTCCCTACAGTTGATTCTTGAACAACACAGATTGAGCTGCGTGGTTCCACTTACACATGGAATTTTTGCAATAAATACGTACTACAGTACTACACAGTCCGTGGGAGGTTGAATCCACAGATGCTGAACCATGGATACGGAGGGCTGACTATAAAAGTTATACTTGGATTTTCGACTGCATGGTTGGATTGCACCCCTAATCCCTGCATTGTTTGAGAGTCAACTGTGTAATGTGGTAAATACTACAGAAGCTTCTCAATGAAAGTAGCATTTAATTGAGCCCTGAAAAGAAGAGTAGGAATTGTCCAGACTAAAAGATAGGGAGACTGAGGAGGAAACCCCTGTGATTCAGAAGGGTGGTATTTCAGACAGGGAGAATATAGCATGTGTAAAGACTCAGAGGCAAGAGAGTATAGTATGTTCAGGGGAACTCAGAGAAGATCAAATCTGCTGGATTCTAAAGTGTGAAGGCAAGAAAATGTTATTTTGAAATTACAGCCATTTTCGGTATCATGCCTGGATTGTGAAACAGCATGATGTCATGGAAGGGCACAGGACTTGGAATCTAAAGACCTAGGTTATAGTCCCTGGCTTTCAACTAACCGCCTCTGGAATCTTGAACTAAATCATTTAACTTTTCGGATTCTGTTTCTTTATCTGTGAAGTGGTAATTGTTAACTCTTGCACCATCCTTATAAGCTATAAAAGTGCTGCACTATGAAAGCTTTCCTTGACCCTTCTGCCAAACAAAATGACTTCTCTCTGTTTTAAGCACTTTATTTTAAAATATAACACTTTTATGGTAGTCATTCTTTTACAAAAGTGTTTCCCCACTAAAAGATTAATTATTTTAAGGACAGAGAAATGACACATAGTAAATCCCAAGTACTTGTGAGGTTTAATGAATAATTGGATTCTATATTAAGGGAGATTTGTTTGCCCTTAAACACAAAATTTGTTTGCCCTTAAACACAAAGCAAAACAAAACAAAAACCTTGAGAAGAAATTTTGTATTATTTGCAAGCATTTGACTTTAAAGACAATTTTGTTGTGTTTTTGACTAGGAAAAAGCCATTTTC
This sequence comes from Orcinus orca, assembly GCF_937001465.1. Lineage (NCBI taxonomy): Eukaryota > Metazoa > Chordata > Mammalia > Artiodactyla > Delphinidae > Orcinus > Orcinus orca. Next base: position 51,186,573 of record NC_064566.1, on the reverse strand, counting down.
TTAAAGCTGTTTCAATGGGCTGAACGCTTTAGTCGTTAGAGTGTGACATTTTGCAGATAAGCATTTCATTAACAGGTAGGCACAAGAGGTGGTATTGAGCCTTCAGATGGAAAGATCTGTTAACTGTGGGAGCCTTTTTGATATTGAGATCCTCTTGGCAGATTCCTAGAAATCAGAGTTCTCCTCCATTTCATCTTTAAATTGAAATATTTTCTGAGACGAAATGATATATACAGAACTGCAAAACGCAGAAATATAATGTGCAGTCTGATTACATTTGGCAGACAGTATGAAGAAGTAGATAGCTGCTATAAGAACCGGGCTTCCTTCAGCTGCATAGCACAGGGAGATCAGCAAGGTGCTTTGCGACCACCTAGAGGGGTGGGATAGGGAGGGTAGGAGGGAGGCTCAAGAGGGAGGGGATATGGGGACATATGTATGCATATGGCTGATTCGCTTTGTTGTGCAACAGAAAATAACAGTATTGTGAAGCAATTATACTCCAATAAAGATCTATTAAAAAAAACAACTGGGCTTCCTTGTGTGTAGAATTAAGGGGAAAAAATGCCGAAACTGTGTTTTCTTAAATTTGGTAAGAAGTTAATGTGATATTAAACTATTGAATTCCAATAAAGCTTTCTTTTAACTTACTCATTAGTTACTTCATTGATCTAGTCAAAAATATTTACTGAACACCCTGCTTTATACCAGGCCCTTTACTAGAAATTCAGTAGTGAATAAAACAGATATGGTCCCTTGACCTTATGTTGCTTAAAATGTAGCAGGAAGAAAAGAATTGGGCAAGCAAGTTACAGCTGCAACAAGTATTTATAACAGACAAGTTCAGAGAGCTCTGGGATCATAAAATGGCCTGTAGCCATGCCCAATCTGGCTTTCTGAGATCCTTTTGTTTTTTTTAGCTGTGCTGCACGGCTTGCTGGATCTTAGTTCCCTGACCAGGGATTGAACTTGCACCCTTGGCAGTGAAAGTGCAGAGTTCTAACCACTGGACCGCCAGGGAATTCTCTGAGATCCTTCATAAGAGTTGAGAGGACACAATTGAGAAATGGGGACAGGATGATAATATTCCTGCCATGTTTTCCCTCAGATTCTGTGTCCTAGCCTTTCAGAACTATTCAGTATTCTCTGAATGTGCCTTGCTCTCTCATGGTATAATTTCATGAATGGCTTTTCCTTCCCCTTCTCCCTGTAGAATTCCTATTATCCTTCAAAACATAGATCAAATGACACATTCTTTTGAAATCTTATATATCTCTCTCCCCAATTAAATAGGATTAGGTTCAGCTACATATAACAAATCTAAAATAACAGTGGTTTAAAAACACAGGGTTTTATTTTCTCATGTAAAAGAGTACAGAGGTAGTCCAGGGCTGAAATGATCAAGGATCCAGGCTCCTTCTGCCGTCCTTGGTTTGAGACTTCCATTCTCAAGGTTGCTTCACGGAAAAGGCTGATGAGCTCCAGTCATTATGTCCTAATTCTAGATAGCAGAAACGAGTAAGGGGAGAAGGAAGGGCACCTCCCCCAGCTAACACTGTTCCCTTTAAGCAGGCTTTAAGCATAAGTTCTATACTATATTTCAGTTATATCTCATTGAGCAGAACTAACCACATAGCCGCACTTAACTACGAGAGTGGGAAATAGAATCCTTTAACTGAGCATATTGCCATCTAGTGGCAGTTAGAGCATTTCTTCCCCCCCCCCCCCCCGCTTAAATTAGTTGCTCTTTCTTTAAATTCTAGCACTCAGTATAATAACAGTACAATTTTGCTATTAATTCTCAGTCCATGTCTGTCTCCCTCATATAAACACCCCAGGGACAGAAATTATGTCCTGTTATATCTGACCTAGTAACACTTTGCTCAGAGCTTGGCACAAGAGGTTTCAGTTCACGTGTATAAAATGAGGGTATTGAATTAAATAACTTAATTCCTTTCAGCTTATTTTTAAAAATCTGTATTTTTTCTTTGCTGATTCAAAAATTACCAATTTGTATTATTTTAAATAGCTTTATTAAGGTATAACTTATATATGATAAAACTCAACCATTTTAAGTGTACAATTCAGTGCTTTTTAGTGAGTTTACAGAGTTGTGCAACTATCACCAAAATCCAGTTTTAGACATTTTTAGTTACCCCAAAGAGATCTCTTGCTCTCATGTGATGTCAATCCCCATTCCCTCTCCAGGTCCCAGGTAACCAAATATCTATCTGCTCCTTTTTTTTTTGCTTTTATTTATTTAATTTATTTAGTTTTTATACAGTAGGTTCTTATTAGTTATCTGTTTTATACATATTAGTGTATACATGTCAATCCCAATCTCCCAATTCATCCCCCCACACACTTTCCCCCCTTGGTGTCCATAACGTTTGTTCTCTACATCTGTGTTTCTATTTCTGCCTTGCAAACTGGTTCATCTGTACTATTTTTCTAGATTCCATATATATGCGTTAATATACAATATTTGTTTTTCTCTTTCTGACTTACTTCACTCTGTATGAAAGTCTCTAGGTCCATCTACGTCTCTACAAATGACCCAATTTTGTTCCTTTTTATGGCTGAGTAGTATTTCATTGTATGTATGTACCACAGCTTCTTTGTCCATTCCTCTGTCGATGGGCATTTAGGTTGCTTCCATGACCTGGCTATTGTACGAATAGTGCTGCAATGAACATGCATCACTTTTTGAATTATGGTTTTCTCTGGGTATATGCCCAGTAGTGGATTGCTGGATCATATGGTAATTCTATTTTTAGTCTTTTAAGGAACCTCCATACTGTTCTCCATAGTGGCTGTATCAGTTTACATTGCCACCAACAGTGCAAGAGGGTTCCCTTTCCTCCACACCCTCTCCAGCATTTGTTGTTTGTAGATTTTCTGATGATGCCCATTCTAACCAGTGTGAGGTGAATGAACTACCTCATTGTACTTTTGATTTGCATTTCTCTAATGATTAGTGATGTTGAGCAGCTTTTCATGTGCTTCCTGGCCATCTGTATGTCTCCTTTGGAGAGATGTCTATTTAGGTCTTCTGCCCATTTTTTGATTGGGTTGTTTATTTTTCTAATATTGAGCTGCATGAGTTGTTCATATATTTTGGAGATTAATCTTTTGTCCATTGATTCATTTGAAAATATTTTCTCCCATTCTGAGGGTTATCTTTTCGTTTTGCTTATGGTTTCCTTTGCTGTGCAACAGCTTTTAAGTTCGATTAGGCCCCATTTGTTTATTTTTCTTTTTATTTCCATTACTCTAGGAGGTGTGTCAAAAAGGATCTTGCTGTGATTTATGTCAAAGAGTATTCTTCCTATGTTTTCATCTAAGAGTTTTGTAGTGTCCAGTCTTTCATTTAGGTCTTTAATCCATTTTAAGTTTATTTTTGTATATAGTGTTAGGGAGTGTTATAATTCCATTCTTTTACATGTAGCTGTCCAGTTTTCCCAGCATCACTAATTGAAGAGACTGTCTTTTCTCCATTGTATATCCTTGCCTCCCTTGTCATAGATTAGTTGACCATAGGTGCATGGGTTTATCTCTGGGCTTTCTGTCCTGTTCTATTGATCTATATTTCTGTTTCTGTGCCAGTACCATATTGTCTTGATTACTGTAGCTTTGTAGTATGATCTGAAGTCAGGGAGTCTGATCCTCCAGCTCCATTTTTTTCCCTCAAGACTGCTTTGTCTATTTGGGGTCTTGTGTCTCCATACAAAATTTTTTTTTTTTTTTAAAGATTATTTATTTATTTATCTTTGGCTGTGCTGGGTCCTCGTTTCTGTGCGAGGGCCCTCTCCAGCTGCGACGAGCGGGGGCCACTCTTCATCGCGGTGTGCAGGCCTCTCACCGTCACGGCCTCTCTCGTTGCAGAGCACAGGCCCCAGATGCGCAGGCTCAGCAGCTGTGGCTCACGAGCCCAGCTGCTCCGTGGCATGTGAGATCCTCCCAGACCAGGGCTCGAACCTGTGTCCCCTGCATTGGCAGGCAGACTCTCAACCACTGTGCCACCAGGGAAGCCCCATCCATACAAATTTTAAGATTTTTTGTTCTAGTTCTGTAAAAAATGCCACTGATAATTTGATAGGGATTGTATTGAATCTGTAGATTGCTTTGGGTTGTATAGTCATTTTCACAATGTTGATTCTTCCAATCCAAGAACATGGTCTATCTCTCCATCTGTTTGTATCATCTTTGATTTCTTTCAACAGTGTCTTATAGTTTTCTGAGTACAGGTCTTTTACCTCCTTAGGTAGGTTTATTCCTAGGTATTTTATTATTTTTGTTGCAGTGGTAAATGGGAGTGTTTTCTTAATTTCTCTTTCTGATCTTTCATTGTTAGTGTACAGGAATACAAGAGATTTCTGTGCATTAATTTTGTATGCTGCAGCTTTACCAAATTCGTTGATTAGCTCTAGTAGTTTTCTGGCGGCATCCTTAGGATTTTCTATGTATAGTAGCATGTCACCTGCAAACAGTGACAGTTTTACTTCTTCTTTTCCAGTTTGTATTCCTTTTATTTCTTTTTTTTTTCTCTGATTGCCGTGGCTAGGACTTCCAAAACTATGTTGAATAATAGTGGTGAGAGTGGACATTCTTGTCTTGTTCTTGATCTTAGAGGAAATGCTTTCAGTTTTTCCCCATTGAGAATGATGTTTGCTGTGGGTTTGTCATATATGGCCTTTATTATGTTGTGGTAGGTTCCTTCTGTGCCCACTTTCTGGAGAGTTTTTACCATAAATGGGTGTTGAATTTTGTCAAAAGCTTTCTTTGCATCTATTGAGATGATCATATGGTTTTTATTCTTCAGTTTGTTAATATGGTGTATCACATTGATTTGCGTATATTGAAGAATCCTTGCATCCCTGGGATAAATCCCAGTTGTTCATGGTGTATGATCCTTTTAATGTGTTGTTGGATTCTGTTTGCTAGTTATTTTGTTGAGGATTTTTGTATCTGTATTCATCAGTGATTTTAGTCTGTAATTTTCTTTTTTTGTAGTATCTCTGTCTGGTTTTGGTATCAGGGTGATGGTGGCCTCGTATAGTAAGTTTGGGAGTGTTCCTTCCTCTGCAATTTTTTGGAAGAGTTTGGGAAGGGTGAGTGTTAGCTCTTCTCTAAATGTTTAATAGAATTCACCTGTGAAGCCATCTGGTCCGGGACTTTTGTTTGTTGGAAGATTTTTAATCACAGTTTCAATTTCATTACTTGTGATTGGTCTGTTCATATTTTCTATTTCTTCCTGTTTCGGTCTTGGAAGGTTATACCTTTCTAAGAATTTGTCTGTTTCTTCCAGGTTGTCCATTTTATTGGCATAGAGTTGCTCGTAGTAGCCTTTTAGGATGCTTTGTATTTCTGTGGTGTCCATTGTAACTTCTCCTTTTTCATTTCTAATTTTATTGATTTGAGCCCGCTCCCTCTTTTTTTTTTTTTTTTTTTTGTGGTACGTGGGCCTCTCACTGTTGTGGCCTCTCCCGTTGTGGAGCACAGGCTCCGGACGTGCAGGCTCAGTGGCCATGGCTCACGGGCCCAGCTGCTCCATGGCATGTGGGATCTTCCCGGACCGGCGCATGAACCCGTGTCCCCTGCACCAGCAGGTGGACTCTCAACCACTGTGCCACCAGGGAAGCCCTCCCTCTTTTTCTTGATGAGTCTGGCTAAAGGTTTATCAATTTTGTTGATCTTCTCAAAGAACCAGCTTTTAGTTTTATTGATCTTTGCTATTGTTTTCTTTATTTCTATTTCATTTATTTCTGCTCTGATCTTTATGATTTCTTTCCTTCTACTAACTTTGAGTTTTGTTTGTTCTTTCTCTAGTTCCTTTAGGTGTAAGGTTAGATTGTTTATTTGAGATTTTTCTTGTTTCTTGAGGTAGGATTGTATTGCTATAAACTTCCCTCTTAGAACTGCTTTTGCTGTATTCCATAGGTTTTGGATCGTTGTGTTTTCATTGTCCTTTGTCTCTAGGCATTTTTTGATTTCCTCTTTGATTTCTTCAGTGATCTCTTGGTTATTTAGTAACATATTGTTTAGCCTCCATGTGTTTTTTTCCTTGTAGTTGACTTCTAATCTCATAGCGTTGTGGTCGGAAAACATTCCTGATATCAGTTTTCTTCCGTTTCCTGAGGCTTGATTTGTGACCCAAGATGTGATCTATCCTGGAGAATGTTCCATGCTCACCTGAGAAGAAAGTGTAATCTGCTGTTTTTGGATGGAATGTCCTATAAATATCAATTAAATCTATCTGGTCTGTTGCGGCATTTAAAGCTTGTGTTTCCTTATTAGTTTTCTGTCTGTATGATCTGTCCATTGGTGTTAGTGAGGTGTTAAAGTCCCCCACTATTATTGTGTTACTGTCAATTTCCTCTTTATAGCTGTTAGCAGTTTCCTTATGTATTGAAGTGCTTCTATGTTGGGTGCATATATATTTATAATTGTTATATGTTCTTCTTGGATTGATCCCTTGATCATTATGTAGTGTCTTTCCTTGTCTCTTGTAACATTCTTTATTTTAAAGTTTATTTTATCTGATATGAGTATTGCTACTCCACCTTTCTTTCGATTTCCATTTGCGTGGAATATCTTTTTTCATCCCCTCACTTTCAGTCTGTATGTGTCCCTAGGTCTGAAGTAGGTCTCTTGTAGACAGCATATATATTTGTCTTGTTTTTTGTATCCATTCAGCAAGCTTGTATCTTTTGGTTGGAGCATTTAATCCATTCACGTTTCAGGTAATTATCGATATGTATGTTCCTATGACCATTTTCTTAATTGTTTTGGGTTTGTTTTTGTAGGTCCTTTTCTTCTCTTGTGTTTCCCACTTAGAGAAATTCCTTTAGCATTTGTTGTAGAGCTGGTTTGGTGGTGCTGAATTCTCTTAGCTTTTGCTTGTCTGTAAAGCTTTTGATTTCTCCATCGAATCTGAATGAGATCCTTGCTGGGTAGAGTAACCTTGGTTGTAGTTTCTTCCCTTTCATCACTTTAAATATATTGTGCCACTCCCTTCTGGCTTGTAGAGTTTCTGCTGAAAAATCAGCTGTTAACCTTATGGGAGTTCCCTTGTAGGTTATTTGTCATTTTTCCCTTGCTGCTTTCAATAATTTTTCTTTGTCTTTAATTTTTGCCAATTTGATTACTATGTGTCTCGGTGTGTTTCTCCTTGGGTTTATCCTGCCTGGGACTCTCTGCGCTTCCTGGACTTGGGTGCCCATTTCCTTTCCCATGTTAGGGAAGTTTTCGACTATAATCTCTTCAGATATTTTCTTGGGTTCTTCCTCTCTCTGTTCTCCTTCTGGGACCCCTATAATGCGAATGTTGGTGTATTTAATGTTGTCCCAGAGGTTTCTTAGGCTGTCTTCATTTCTTTTCATTCTTTTTTCTTTATTCTTTTCTGTGGCAGTGAATTCCACCATTCTGTTTTCCAGGTCACTTATCCATTCTTCTGCCTCAGTTATTCTGCTATTGATTCCTTCTAGTGTATTTTTCTTTTCAGTTATTGTATTGTTCATCTCTGTTTGTTTGTTCTCTAATTCTTCTAGGTCTTTGTTAAACATTTGTTGTATCTTCTTGATCTTTGCCTCCATTCTTTTTCCGAGGTCCTGGATCATCTCACTATCATTATTCTAAATTCTTTTTCTGCAAGATTGCCCATCTCCACTTCATTTAGTTGTTTTTCTGGGGTTTTATCTTGTTCTGTCATGTGGTACGTAGTCCTCTGCCTTTTCATTTTGCTGTCTGTGAATGTGGTTTTCATTCCAGAGGCTGCAGGATTGTAGTTCTTCTTGCTTCTTATCTATCTGCTTCTATAGATTTGCCCTTTCTGAACATTTTGTATAAATGGAATCACACCATGTGTTGTCTTTTGCTCTGGCTTCTTAAACTTAGCCCAGTATTTTCGAGGTTAATTCATGCTGTGATATGTATCAGTGGTTTTTTCCTTTTTATTGTTGATATCATTGATATTTTTATTAAATTTAAAAAATTGTTTTCTTAGTGGTTGCTTTGGGGATTAAATATATATCTTCATTTTTTACAAATTACATATTGATTATAATCTACTTCATATACAATCTACTTCAAATATAAACTAACTTAATTTCAATAAAATTTAGAAACTTTGTTCAGGTGTAGCTCCATTTTCCCTGTCTTTTACTTTGCGCCCTTGTATTTCTGTAAATTAAATCTTTATATGTTCATATACCCAACAATATAGTTTTAAAGTTATTGTATAGAACTGTCTTTTAAGTGTATTAAGAGAAAAATATTTATACTATCTTTATATTTACCTATGTAATCGCCTTTACTGGTGCTCTTTATCTTTTCACGTGGATTTGAATTGCTCTGTAGTGCCATTTCCTTTCATCCAGAAGGCTTTAGTATGTCTTTAGGGTTTTTGAAAGGCAGGTTGCTAGCAGTGAATCATCTCAGTTGTTATCTATTTGGGAATGTCTTTATGCCTTTAATTTTGGATTTAAAAAAAAATTTATTTATTTATTTAAATTTTTGGCTGCGTTGGGTCTTTATTGCTGCCCACGGTCTTTCTCTAGTTGAGGAGAGCGGCGGCTACTCTTCGTTGTGGTGCGTGGGCTTCTCATTGCAGTGGCTTCTCTTGTTGCAGAGCATAGGCTCTAGGTACGCAGGCTTCAGTAGTTGTGGCATGTGGGCTCAGTAGTTGTGACTTGTGGACTGTAGAGCACAGGCTCAATAGTTGTGGCTCACGGGCTTAGTTGCTCCTTGGCATGTGGGATCTTCCCATACCAGGGCTTGAACCCGTGTCCCCTGCACTGGCAGGCAGATTCTTAACCACTATGCCACCAGGGAAGTCCCTTACGTTTAATTTTGAATGATAGTTTTACTGGGATCAGAAATCATGGTTGGTACTTTTTTTTCTTTCTTTCAGCACATTTATTATTCCACTGCTGCTGGCCTCCATTGTTTCTAATGAGAATTGAGCTGTTAATCTTATTGTTGATCCCTTTTATCTGATAAGCTTTTTCTCTTGCCACTTTTTCTCTTTGGCTTTCAACAGTTAATGATGTGTACAGGTGTGGCTCTTTTTGTGTTTAGCCCACTTGGAGTTCACTGTCTGTCTTGGGTGTAGTTTAATGTTTGTTTGTTTGTTTTTAAAATCAAATTTGGGAAGCTTTTGATGATTATATCTTCAGATATTTTTCTACTCCTTTCTTTCTTCTTGCTAGAACTCCCATTACTTGTAATGTTGGTTTGCTCCAGAGTTTCCCACAGGTCTCTGACTTCATTTTTCATTTTTTCTTTTTGTTTTTTAGATTGCATTATCTATGTTGATCTCTCTTTGAGTTCGATGATTCTTTGTTCTGCCAGCTCAGATTTGTTTTTGAGTCCTCTTGAATGTTTCATTTCAGAATACAACTTCCAGGGACTTCCCTGGTGGTCCAGCGTTTAAGACTCTGCACTTCCACTACAGGGGGTATGGGTTCGATCCCTAGTCGGGGAACTAAGTTCCAACATGCCGTGCAGCACGGCCAAAAGTGAAAAAACAAAACAAAACAAACAATTTCCATTTGGTTCTTTTTATAATTTCTATTTATTGTCATTCTCTATTTGATGAGTAATTATCATCATACTTTCATTTAATTCTTTAAATATGGCTTCCTTTAGTTCTTTAAAGTACTTATAATAGCTGCTTTGAAATATTTATCTGCTGATTCCAACATCTGGGCCCCCATAGAGGCAATATCTATACATAGTCTCCTGTTTCTTTCCCCCCTGGTAAGTGGGTCACACTTCCCTCTTTCTTTGCACGTTTTATGATTTTTTTTGTTGAAAAACTATGTTTTAGATAATATAGCAACTCTTGATTCAGATTCTTCCACCACTAGCAGATGGGAGGGTTGTTGCTGGGTTTTTTTTGTGTTTTTTTTTTTTCTTTTTGGTTTATTCAGTGACTTGTTCAGACAGTTCTGTATCTGTCTCCTTTGTAGTGTGTAACTGCTGAGGTCTCTCTCTCTTTTTAACCATACATATTTATTTAATTATTAATTTAACATGCAAGTAGTTTATTCTGGTCATATTTTTTAAATTATTGTTTTAATTTTTATACTTGGCTTCTTAAAGGTCACCCCTGGGTCAGTATAGATTAGTGATCAACAATGACTGGCTTCAATCCTAGGCCAAGAAATCTTCTACCCTTTGTTGATGGATTTGTTTGTTGAAATGCATTCAAATGCATTTGTTTGTTGGAATGCATTCAAAGTCCAGGCAATTTGCAGTTCTGCTCCAACCTTTACTTTCAGTGTGTTCAAGACCTTACATTCACATAGGATCAGTAGATAGCTAGGGCCTCTCCAGTTTCTCCTTAGCAGGTATGAAACCTTATAGGTCACCAGGGATCCCATAGTGGGTCTTATGTTTTGTTCCCCAGCACTCCCTTTAAAATTTGTGGCTTATCTGCAGGCCTGTTGCCTGCCCTAACTAGCATTATGACCTTAGGCCAGCTGTAGTAGTAGCCTTCCTGGATAACTTACTATTGTTCCCCAGATTGTCCCTCTATTGTTTTTGACAATGACCCTGGGCAATATCCAGAGCAAATTTTCTACACTCAGCTTCAAATTAAATCAGCCCACTCTGGCAAGAGCCATCCTCTTGTCCTGGCCTGATGGAATTACCCCCAGGGAGCTGGGGGTTGTGGAGTAGGAGCAGCTTCAGGCTAAAATGCCACAGATTCTCACTGTTCTTAATATGGTTCAGTAATTCTTCTTGAATAAACATTTCTCAACTTGATGTCTGCCTTTGGTTAATTTTCAGAGGCCTGAAATGGTTGTTTTTGACAATCTTGTTCAGTTTTATTGTTGCTTTTAGGGAAGAGTTTGCTAAGCAGTTTAGGTATTCCAGAAGTTCCACCTCCTTGTATTACTTATGGCATCTTTATTTAACTTTTAAAATTCCCTAGCTAGACCATAACCTCCTTTGGGCAGACACTATCTATATCTTTTCCCTACAGTGTCCATCCTAATATGCATTAAAACTTTAAGCTTTAATTTCTTTATCTGTCTGATGAAATTAATAATCCTTGTGTTGCTTACTTCAAAGGATCAAGTGAAATAATGGCTAAAATCTCATTGTAAACTACAGATCTTCCTCAACTTACAATGGGGTTACATCCCAATAAACCCATTGTGAATTGAAAATGCATTTAATACACCTAACCTACCAAACATCATGGTTTAGCCTAGCCTACTTTAAATATGCTCAGAACACAGCAGCCTACAGTTGGGCAAAATCGTCTAACACAAAGTCTATTTTGTAATGTTGAATATCTCATGTAATTTATTGAATACTATATTTTAAGTGAAAAACAGGATGGTTATATTTTTACAGAATGGTTGCAAGTGTAAATCGGTTCTTTACCCTCGATCACATGGCTGACTTGAAGCTGCAGCTCACTGCTGCTGCTGCTGCCCAGCATCACAAGAGAGTTTTGTGCTACATACCACTAGCTCAGGAAAAGAACAAAATTCAGAATTCAAAGTATGTTCCTACTGAATGCGTATTGCTTTGATACCATTGTAAAGTTGAAAAATCTTAAGCGAACCATCCTGATTTGGGGACCATCTGTATAAGCTTTGTAAATGGTAAAGTTCTTTAAAAAGTTTTAAGGCGTTTGTAAACTACAACACTGCAACCTGTTGTGCATGTGGTACTTCCAAGTGTTCATCTTTCAACCCTGTAACCTTTTTCTCATTTTGTGCTCATAGATTTTGCTGTTGATTTGAAAGAAATATTTCAGGTGGTTTTGAGGACAGCAGCAGGCTATTTGCAAAACGGTCTGGGAATGAATGCCAGCTCCACTAGGAGGGAGGTCTTTAGCACCTCTGTCTGTTTTCCTCAGTCGTCATGCCACCACCTGGCTCACCATTGCTTGTTCTGCCCAAGATGAGCTATCGGTAGAGACTTCTCTGAATATTGGAAGTAAATGCTGTAGAGATGTGAAGCCAAGTAGTTGACTGAGATATGCCAAGAAGTGCCAAGCACCTTGAAACTTTTTCCAGAGTTGTTTTTTGGAGTAGCATGAAGGATGGTTCGTTATTTATTCAACTATGCATTTAGTGCCCATTATATGCTGGTAATATTCTGAGTATTGGGGATATGAGACAAAATAAACAGAATCCTTGTTCTCATGGAACTTATAACTCTAATTGGGGAAAGAATAAACAAATACGCAAGAAAATATATCAGTTAGTGATTGGTGTCAATAGGAAAAGTAAAGCAGGAATTGGGGACAGAGAATAACAGTAGGAGTTATTTTTAGATAGGTTGGTTAAAGAAGTAATTTCTGGCAAGGTGAAATTTGTGCAGAGACCTGAAGGAAGTAAGGGAGTATGCCATTTGAATATCTGGGGGAAGGGCATTTTAGGTGTGGGAAAGCGCAAGTGCAAAGACCCTGAGGCATAAGAATACATGTGTGTTCAGGGAACAAGGAGGTCATTGTGAGTGGAGTGGAGAAAGCAAGGGATAGTGGTAGGAGTTGCAACTAGAGAGGTGGGCATGTGAGACCAGATCATATAAGGTCCTGTAGACCTTTATAAGAACTTTGGATTTTATTCTGAATAAGATGGGAAGCTATTGCAGAGTTGTGTTTGCTGACACAAGTAATGTAGACTTACTGTGGTTCAACCCCAGGGAACAGGGGAAATTCCATACTTGGCTCTGGAGAGGGAGCTAGACAGGACTTGCACAGCAGGCACTTATCTTACCTGACTTACTTAAGAAGTAAAATCAGGGCTTCCGTGGTGGCGCAGTGGTTGAGAGTCCGCCTGCCGATGCAGGGGACACAGGTTCGTGCCCCGGCCCGGGAAGATCCCACATGCCGCCGAGTGGCTGAGCCTGTGCTCCGCAATGGGAGAGGCCACAACAGTGAGAGGCCCGCGTACAGCACAAAAAAAAAAAAAAAAAAAGTAAAATCAGGTTGGATCGGGAGCATATCGCAGCTAAGATCCTAGACAGCTGGCAGTAATAGAAGTCAGGCAGACAGTGCTTTTATTCTCTCATAACTGCCTGTGTGTGTCCAGCAGCGACCCAGTAGGTAGATTTGAACTGCCTCCATGGTGGGATCTATCAGGGTCCAAAAAGAGCACAAAGGGCCCCGAGTTAAAGGAGGGTTAGGGAGGGGCCTGCTATTCCAGAGGAGAAACCAGTGCTGGGTTGGGAGACTAGGGAGACTGGGAAACTCAAACTCATCTAGCACAGTGGAATTAGCTTGGACATTGGAATCAGAAGACCTGGTTATTCTCTCAATTCTTAGTTATGAGACTTTGGGCAAGTTGCTTCATTTCTCTGGACTTAAGTTTATCCACCTATAGTACAGTGAAAATAATACCTATTTTGCAAGATCATTGTGATCTTATAAGACTTATAGGGACTAATAAGGTAAGTCGGTAGCACAGTACTTGTCACCTGGTAGATCTTCAATAAATAGTAGCTGCTGGTAGTAGAGGTAATATTTATAATAGTAGTAATGGTTGTTTACCTTTACAGAATGCTCATTGTATACCAACCATTGTTTTAAGCAGACTTCTTAGGCATCTCAAATTTAAGTCCAAATCCAAATTTCTGTCCTTCACACCAAAACATGCTCCTTTCATAGTTCTCATCCCAGTAAATGGCATTTTTATTATTCCAGTTTCTCAAGTTAACTTTGGAGTCATCCTTGATGTCTTTCTTCCTCTCATACTCTATAGTCAATCTGTTAGTAATTCCCATCAGCTTGATCTTCAGATTATACCCAAAATATGACTACTTCCCACCACCACCACTGCTACCACCCTATTTCAAGCCACCATTACCTTTCATGTGGATCATTTTAATAGCATCCTAACTCATCTCCCCGATTCTCCTCTTGCCTTCCTGCTTTCTGATCTCAGCTCAACAGCCAAAGTAATGTTCTTAAAATGAAGTCAAATCAAGTCACTCTTCTGCTTGAAACACTCCTAATCTCATTTAGAATAAAAAACAACGTCCTTATACTGGCCTACAAGGCTGTACATGATTTGGCCTTCATCACCTGTCTGATCTCACTGCCTACTCTTTTCTCTTTCATTCACTGTGTGTGCTCCAGCTAAACTGGCCTTCATGCTATTTCTCAGACATGGTTCCACTTCAGGGCATTTGCCTTTGCTGTTTTCTCTACTTGGACAGTTTCCCCTCAAGAGACCTGCATGGCTTGCTCCTTCAGCTTTTTCAGGTCTCTGCTTAGATGTCACTCAATAACATTTTCTCTAACTATCTTATTTAAAATTGTACCTCCTCCCCTTGGTACTCCCTATCCACCTTCAGAGGATTTCCTAGCATTTACTGCCATCTGATATACAGTATATTTTACTTTTTAAAAAAATTTTGTGTCTTCTTCCCCCCTCCCAACTGGAATGTAAGCAGGAATTTTTATTAGTCTCGTTCACTGCTGTATCTCAATTCCTCTATCAAGCTTATGTAAGACAAATGGCATTTGACATAGAAAGTCTCAGGCAGTGTCTTCAAACTGGGCATCAAAATATCCTTGGCAACACAAATACATAGATTCCTGAGCCCCATGCCAGATAGAGCATAGAGGATCTTCTATACCATGTGAAGGAGTAGGGATTTTATTCCCAAGGCTTTTGAGGGGAGTAATACCCTTATCCAACGTATGCTTCAATAAAGAATACCAGGGATTAATTAGAGTTGGTTAGAATGGGGGAAAAGAGTCCTGTTAGGACTGTTTAATATTTCAGACAAGAGATATTGAAATTTGAACTACAGAGCAGTAGCAATGAGAAAAGTAAGTTTATGAGGACTTGGTGATTGATTGGGTGTGAAAGAGTGGGAGGAATTTAGGATGACTTTCAGGGTTTCTGGCTTAAAGTGCCAGGTGGATAGATTGTCAATAACTGTGAGATGGCCAATACTGGATGGAAGAATGGGCTTGGGGAAGAATGTTGAGTTTAGTTTTGAATGTTGTGAGTTTGAATTGCTTATGGAGTTATCAGGAAGAAACGTTCAGGAAGTAGGTATGTGTGAAAGTAGATGTAGGTGAGTACTGCATTATAATAATTATTTTAAGAGAGATGTGAATTTCATATATCATGAACTAATCTAGACAACTACAAATCTATTTTCTGTCTCTGTAGATTTGCCTATTCTGGACATTTCAGAAAAATGGAATCACAGAATATGTGGCCTTTTGTGATGGGTTTTTTTCACTTCATATGCTTTCAAGGTTCATCCATGTTGTAGTATGTATCAATACTTCATTCCTTTTTATTTCCAAATATTCCATTGTATGGATATACCACATTTCATTTATCCATTCATAAGTTGAACATTTGGATTGTTTCCACATTTTGACTATTATGGATAATGCTGCTATGAACATTTGTGTTCATACATTTTCATTTCTTTTGGTATATATCTAGAAGCGGCATTGCTGGGTCATGTTGGTAACTCTGTGTTTAACTATTTGAGGAACTGTCAGATGTTTTCCCAAAGTGGCCATATCGTTTTACATTCCCACCAGCATTGTATAAGGGTCTAGATTTCTCCACATCCTTGCCAACACATTTTATTATCTTTTTGATTATAGCCATCCTAGTGTATGTGAAGTGGTATCTTGTGGTTTCGATTTGCATCTTTTCATGTGCTTATTGGCCATGTATATAACTTCTTTGAAGAAATGTATGTTGAGATTCTTTTCCAATTTTTTAAATTGGGTTATTGGCCTTTTTATTATTGAGCTAAGAGTTCCTTATATATTTTAAATACAAATCCCTTATGTAAATGATCTGCAAAAATCTGTCATTCTGTGGGTTGTCTTTCACTTTCTCAATGGTGTCCTTTAGTACACGAAAGCTTTTAGTTTTCCTTGCCTTTTTTTTTAAAATACATTTATCTATTTATGTATTTATTTTTGGCTGCGTTGGGTCTTCGTTGCTGCACGCAGGCTTTATCTAGTTGCAGAGAACAGGGGCTACTCTTCGTTGCGGTGCATTTCTCTTGTTGCGGAGCATGGGCTCTAGGTGCGTGGCTTCAGCAGTTGTGGCTCTTGGGCTCAGTAGTTGGGGCTTACAGGCTCTAGAGTGCAGAATCAGTAGTTGTCGCGCACAGGCTTAGTTGCTCAACGGCATGTGGGATCTTCCCGGACCAGGGCTCGAACCCATATTCCCTGCATTGGTAGGTGGATTCTTAACCACTGCGCCACCAGGGAAGTCCCAAAAGTTTTTAGTTTTTTTTTTTTTAACATCTTTATTGGGGTATAATTGCTTTACAATGCTGTGTTAGTTTCTGCTTTATAACAAAGTGAATCAGTTATACATACACATATGTTCCCATATCTCTTCCCTCTTGCGTATCCCTCCCTCCCACCCTCCCTATCCCACCCCTCCAGGCGGTCACAAAGCACCGAGCTGATCTCCCTGTGTTATGCGGCTGCTTCCCACTAGCTATCTGTTTTGCATTTGGTAGTGTATATATGTCCATGCCTCTCTCTCGCTTTGTCACAGCTACCCTTCCCCCTCCCCATATCCTCAAGTCCGTTCTCTAGTAGGTCTGTGTCTTTATTCCTGTCTTACCCCTAGGTTCTTCATGACATTTTTTTTTTTCTTAAATACCATATATATGTGTTAGCATACGGTATTTGTCTTTCTCTTTCTGATTTACTTCACTCTGTATGACAGACTCAAGGTCTGTCCATCTCATTACAAACAGCTCAATTTCGTTTCTTTTTATGGCTGAGTAATATTCCATTGTATGTATGTGCCACATATTCTTTATCCATTCATCCGATGATGGACACTTAGGTTGTTTCCATCTCCGGGCTATTGTAAATAGAGCTGCAATGAACATTTTGGTACATGACTCTTTTTGAATTATGGTTTTCTCAGGGTATATACCCAGTAGTGGGATTGCTGGGTCATATGGTAGTTCTTTTTGTAGTTTTTTAAGGAACGTCCATACTGTTCTCCATAGTGGCTGTACCAATTCGCATTCCCACCAGCAGTGCAAGAGTGTTCCCTTTTCTCCACACCCTCTCCAGCATTTATTGTTTCTAGATTTTTTTGATGATGGCCATTCTGACTGGTGTGAGATGATATCTCATTGTAGTTTTGATTTGCCTTTCTCTAATGATTAATGATGTTGAGCATTCTTTCATGTGTTCATTGGCAGTCTGTATATCTTCTTTGGATAAATGTCTATTTAGGTCTTCTGCCCATTATTGGATTGGGTTGTTTGTTTTTTTGTTATTGAGCTGCATGAGCTGCTTGTAAATTTTGGAAATTAATCCTTTGTCGGTTGCTTCATTTGCAAATATTTTCTCCCATTCTGAGGCTTGTCTTTTGGTCTTGTTTATGGTTTCCTTTGCTGTGCAAAAGCTTTGAAGTTTCATTAGGTCCCATTTGTTTATTTTTGTTTTTATTTCCATTCCTCTAGGAGGTGGGTCAAAAAGGATCTTGTTGTGATTTATGTCATAGAGTGTTCTGCCTATGTCTTCCTCTAAGAGTTTGATAGTTTCTGGCCTTACATTTAGGTCTTTAATCCATTTTGAGTTTATTTTTGTGTATGGTGTTAGGGAGTGATCTAATCTCATACTTTTACATGTACCTGTCCAGTTTTCCCAGCACCACTTATTGAAGAGGCTGTCCTTTCTCCACTGTACATTCCTGCCTCCTTTATCAAAGATAAGGTGGCCATATGTGCGTGGGTTTATCTCTGGGCTTTCTATCCTGTTCCATTGATCTATCTTTCTGTTTTTGTGCCAGTACCATACTGTCTTGATGACTGTAGCTTTGTAGTATAGTCTGAAGTCAGGGAGCCTGATTCCTCCAGCTCCGTTTTTTGTTCTCAAGATTGCTTTGGCTATTCGGGGTCTTTTGTGTTTCCATACAAATTGTGAAATTTTTTGTTCTAGTTCTGTGAAAAATGCCAGTGGTAGTTTGATAGGGATTGCATTGAATCTGTAGATTGCTTTGGGTAGTAGAGTCATTTTCACAATGTTGATTCTTCCAATCCAAGAACATGGTATATCTCTCCATCTATTTGTATCATCTTTAATTTCTTTCATCAGTGTCTTATAATTTTCTGCATACAGGTCTTTTGTCTCCTTAGGTAGGTTTATTCCTAGATATTTTATTCTTTTTGTTGCAATGGTAAATGGGAGTGTTTTCTTGATTTCACTTTCAGATTTTTCATCATTAGTGTATAGGAATGCCAGAGATTTCTGTGCATTAATTTTGTATCCTGCTACTCTACCAAATTCATTGATTAGCTCTAGTAGTTTTCTGGTAGCATCTTTAGGATTCTCTATGTATAGTAGCATGTCATCTGCAAACAGTGACAGCTTTACTTCTTCTTTTCCGATTTGGATTCCTTTTATTTCCTTTTCTTCTCTGATTGCTGTGGCTAAAACTTCCAAAACTATGTTGAATAAGAGTGGTGAGAGTGGGCAACCTTGTCTTGTTCCTGATCTTAGTGGAAATGCTTTCAGTTTTTCACCATTGAGGATGATGTTGGCTGTGGGTTTGTCATATATGGACTGTATTATGTTGAGGAAAGTTCCCTCTGTGCCTACATGTTGCAGGGTTTTTTTCATAAATGGGTGTTGAATTTTGTCGAAAGCTTTCTCTGCATCTATTGAGATGATCATATGGTTTTTCTCCTTCAATTTGTTAATATGGTTTATCACATTGATAGATTTGCGTATATTGAAGAATACTTGCATTCCTGGAATAAACCCCACTTGATCATGGTATATGATCCTTTTAATGTGCTGTTGGATTCTGTTTGCTAGTATTTTGTTGAGAATTTTTGCATCTATGTTCATCAGTGATATGGGCCTGTAGTTTTCTTTCTTTGTGACATCCTTGTCTGGTTTTGGTATCAAGGTGATGGTGGCCTCGTAGAATGAATTTGGGAGTGTTCCTCCCTCTGCTATATTTTGGAAGAGTTTGAGAAGGATAGGTGTTACCTCTTCTCTAAATGTTTGATAGAATTCGCCTGTGAAGCCATCTGGTCCTGGACTTTTGTTTGTTGGAAGATTTTTAATCACAGTTTCAATTTCAGTGCTTGTGATTGGTCTGTTCATATTTTCTATTTCTTCCTGATTCAGTCTTGGCAGGTTGTGCGTTTCTAAGAATTTGTCCATTTCTTCCAGGTTGTCCATTTTATTGGCATAGAGTTGCTTGTAGTAATCTCTCATGATCTTTTGTATTTCTGCAGTGTCAGTTGTTACTTCCCCTTTTTCATTTCTAATTCTATTGATTTGACTCTTCTCCCTTTTTTTCTTGATGAGTCTGGCTAATGGTTTATGAATTTTGTTTATCTTCTCAAAGAACCAGCTTTTAGTTTTATTGATCTTTGCTATCGTTTCCTTCATTTCTTTTTCATTTATTTCTGATCTGATTTTTATGATTTTTTTCCTTCTGCTAACTTTGGGTTTTTTTTATTCTTCATTCTCTAATTGATTTAGGTGCAAGGTTAGGTTGTTTATTCGAGATGTTTCCTGTTACTTAAGGTGGGCTTGTATTGCTATAAACTTCCCTCTTAGAACTGCTTTTGCTGCATCCCATAGGTTTTGGGTTGTCGTGTCTCCATTGTCATTTGTTTCTAGGTATTTTTTGATTTCCTCTTTGATTTCTTCAGTGATCACTTCGTTGTTAAGTAGTGTATTGTTTCGCCTCCATGTGTTTGTATTTTTTACACATCTTTTCCCTTAATTGATATCTAGTCTCATAGCGTTGTGGTCAGAAAAGATACTTGATACAATTTCAATTTTCTTAAATTTACCAAGGCTTGATTTGTGACCCAAGATATGATCTATCCTGGAGAATGTTCCATGAGCACTTGAGAAAAATGTGTATTCTGTTGTTCTTGGATGGAGTGTCCTATAAATATCAATTAAGTCCATCTGTTCTAATGTGTCATTAAAGCTTGTGTTTCCTTATTTATTTTCATTTTGGATGATCTGTCCATTGGTGAAAGTGGCGTGTTAAAGTCCCCTACTATGAATGTGTTACGGTCAATTTCCCCTTTTATTGCTGTTAGTATTTGCCTTATGTATTGAGGTGCTCTTATGTTGGGTGCATAAATATTTACAATTGTTATATCTTCTTCTTGGATCGATCCCTTGATCATTATGTAGTGTCCTTCTTTGTCTCTTGTAATAGTGTTTATTTTAAAGTCTATTTTGTCTGATATGAGAATTTCTAGTCCAGCTTTCTTTTGATTTCCATTTGCATGGGATATCTTTTTCCATCCCCTTACTTTCAGTCTGTATGTGTCTCTAGGTCTGAAGTGGGTCTCTTGTAGAGAGCATATATATGGGTCTTGTTTTTGTATCCATTCAGCCAATCTGTGTCTTTTGGTGGGAGCATTTAGTCCATTTACATTTAAGGTAGTTATCGATATGTATGTTCCTGTTCCCATTTTCTTAATTGTTTTGGGTTTGTTATTGTAGGTCTTTTCCTTCTCTTGTGTTTCTTGCCTAGAGAAGTTCCTTTAGCAGTTGTTGTAAAGCTGATTTGGTGGTGCTGAACTCTCTCAGCTTTTGCTTGTCTGTAAAGGTTTTAATTTCTCCATCAAATCTGCATGAGATCCTTGCTGGGTAGAGTAATCTTGGTTGCACGTTTTTCTCCTTCATCACTTTAAATATGTCCTGCCAGTCCCTTCTGGCTTGCAGAGTTTCTGCTGAAAGATCAGCTGTTAACCTTACGGGGATTCCCTTGTGTGTTATTTGTTGTTTTTCCCTTGCTGCTTTTAATATGTTTTCTTTGTATTTAATTTTTGACAGTTTGATTAATATGTGTCTTGGCGTATTTCTCCTTGAATTTATCCTGTATGGGACTCTCTGTGCTTCCTGGACTTGATTAACTATTTCCTTTCCCATATTAGGGAAGTTTTCAACTATAATCTCTTCAAATAATTTCCCAGTCCCTTTCTTTTTCTTCTTCTTCTTCTGGAACCCCTATAATTTGAATGTTGGTGCGTTTAATGTTGTCCCAGAGGTCTCTGAGACTGTTCTCAGTTCTTTTTATTCTTTTCTCTTTATTCTGCTGTGCAGTAGTTATTTCCACTATTTTATCTTCCAGGTCACTTATCCGTTCTTCTGCCTCAGTTATTCTGCTATTGATCCCATCTAGAGTATTGTTCATTTCATTTATTGTGTTGTTTATCGTTGTTTGTTTCATCTTTAGTTCTTCTAGGTCCTTGTTTAATGTTTCTTGCATTTTGTCTATTCTATTTCCAAGATTTTGGATCATCTTTACTATCATTATTCTGAATTCTTTTTCAGGTAGACTGCCTATTTCCTCTTCATTTGTTAGGTCTGGTGGGTTTTTATCTTGCTCCTTCATCTGCTGTGTGTTTTCCTGTCTTCCCATTTTGCTTATCTTACTGTGTTTGGGGTCTCCTTTTTGCAGGCTACAGGTTTGCAGTTCCCGTTGTTTTTGGTGTCTGTCCCCAGTGTCTAAGGTTTGTTTAGTGGGTTGTGTAGGCTTCCTGGTGGAGGGGACTAGTGCCTGTGTTCTGGTGGATGAGGCTGGATCTTGTCTTTCTGGTGGGTAGGTCCACGTCTGGTGGTGTGTTTTGGGGTGTCTGTGGACTTGTTATGATTTTAAGCAGCCTCTCTGCTAATGGGTGGGGGGTTGTGTTCCTGTTTTGCTGGTTGTTTGGCATAGGATGTCTAGCACTGTAGCTTGCTGGTCGTTGAGTGAAGCTGGGTGCTGGTGTTGAGATGGAGATCTCTGGGAGATTTTCCCCATTTGATATTATGTTGAGCTGGGAGGTCTCTTGTGGACCAGTGTCCTGAAGTTGGCTTTCCCACCTCAGAGGCATAGCACTGACTCCTGGCTGCAGCACCAAGAGCCTTTCATACACACAGCTCAGAAAAAAAGGGAGAAAAAGTAGAGAGAAAGAATTAGTAGAAGTAGGAAGAAAAGAAGGAAGGAAGGAAGAAGAAAAGGAAAGAAGGAAAGAAAGGAAAGAAAGGAAAGAAAGAAAGAAAAGAAAGAAAGACGGGAGGGAGGGATGGTGGGAGGAAGGAAGGAAGGAAGGAGGGAAGGAAGGAAAAAAGAAAGAAAAAGAAGATAAAGTAAAATAAAATAAAATATAATAAAGTTATTAAATTAAAAAATAATTATTAAGAAAAAAGTAATGGACGGATAGAACCTTAGGACAAATGGTGGAAGCAAAGCTATACAGACAAAATCTCATACAGAAGCATACACATACACACTAACAAAAAGAGGAAAAGGGGAAAAAATCATAAATCTTGCTCTCAAAGTCCACCTCCTCAATTTGGAATGATTTGTTGTCTAAAGGAGGGAGGGAGGGAGGGAGGGAGTGATGGAAGGAAGGAAGGAAGGAAGGAAGGAAGGAAGGAAGGAAGATAAAGTAAAATATAAAGTTATTAAAATAAAAAATAATTATTAAGAAAAAAAATTTTAAAAAGAATAAATAAAAACCACCGAACAGATAGAACCCTAGGACAAATGGTGGAAGCAAAGCTATACAGACAAAATCTCACACAGAAGCATACACATACACACTCACAAAAAGAGGAAAAGGGGAAAAAAATCATAAATCTTGTTCTCAAAGCCCACCTCCTCAATTTGGGATGATTCGTTGTCTATTCATGTATTCCACAGATGCAGGTACATCAAGTTGATTGTGGAGCTTTAATCCGCTGCTTCTGAGGATGCTGGGAGAGATTTCCCTTTCTCTTCTTTGTTCTCACAGCTCCCAGGGGCTCAGCTTTGGATTTGGCCCCGCCTCTGCGTGTAGGTCGCTGGATGGCGTCTGTTTTTCCGCTCAGGCAGGACGGGGTTAAAGGAGCCGCTGATTCGGGGGCTCTGGCTCACTCACGCCGGGGGGAGGGAGGGGCACAGAGTGCCGGACGAGCCTGCAGCGGCAGAGGCCAGCATAACGTTGCACCAGGGTGAGGCGCGCCGTACGTTCTCCCAGGGAAGTTGTCCCTGGATCCCGGGAGCCTGGCAGTGGCGGGCTGCACAGGCTCCCCGGAAGGGGGTTGTGGAGAGTGACCTGTGCTCGCACACAGGCTTCTTGGTGGCGGCAGCAGCAGCTTTAGCGTCTCATGCCCGTCTCAGGGGTCCGCGCTTTTACCTGCGGCTCGCGCCCGTCTCTGGAGCTCCTTTAAGCAGTGCTCTTAATCCCTTTTCCTCACGCACCAGGAAACAAAGAGGGAAGAAAAAGTCTCTTGTCTCTTCCGCAGCTCCAGACTTTTCCCCGGACTCCCTCCCGGCTGGCCGTGCCGCATTAGCCCCCTGCAGGCTGTGTTCACGCCGCCAACCCCAGTCCTCTCCCTGCGTTCCGACCGAAGCCCGAGCCTCAGCTCGCAGCCCCGCCCGCCCCAGCGGGTGAGCAGACAAGCCTCTCGGGCTGGTGAGTGCCGGTCGGCACCGATTCTCTGTGCGGGAATCTCTCCGCTTTACCCTCAGCACCCCTGTTGGTGCGCTCTCCTCCGCGGCTCCGAAGCTCCCCCCATCCGCCACCCGCAGTCTCCGCCCGCGAAGGGGCTTCCTAGTGTGTGGATACCTTTCCTCCTTCACGGCTCCCTCCCACTGGTGCAGGTCCCATCCCTATTATTTTGTCTCTGTTTTTTCTTTTTTTCTTTTGCCCTACCCAGGTACGTGGGGAGTTTCTTGCCTTTTGGAAGGTCTGAGGTCTTCTGCCAGTGTTCAGTAGGTGTTCTGTAGGAGTTGTGCCACGTGTAGATGTATTTCTGGTGTATCTGTGGGGAGGAAGGTGATCTCCGCGTCTTACTCTTTCGCGTTATTCCGCTTGTCCCGTCCGCACCGTGCAGTCCACGTCGCATTGGCAACGTCAGCCGGCTGCTCCGTCTAAACCCCGTCTGGCTTCCCCGAGGCCTTGGTGGAAGGTGTGACGACCCCAGCAGGTCTGTCCTAGGCCAAGAGGTGGAGGCGGCCTTCCCCTCACCCCGCCGCTCTCTGCTGGGCTCCGCAGAGCCGCGTGTACCTGGGGCAGCACGCCCTCCCCCGCGGTCGCCAGTTTTTAGTTTTGATGAATCCATTTAATCTATTTTTTTCCTTTCGTTGTTTGTGCTATTGGTATCATAATTACCATTGCCAAATCCGAGGTCACAAAGGTTTAGGCTATCTTTTCTTCTTTCTTCTAAGAGTTTTATGTTTTTAGCTCTCTCATTTAGGTCTTTGATCCATTTGGGGTGCTAATCTTGACCTTGTCCCTTACTTTGTGACCTCAGACTGTTCATTTGCCTTTTTTCAGCCTCACTTTTTTCATCTGTTAAAATAAAAGTTGATATGTGAGTGCACAAAACAGCAACAGAAAACAGATCAGTGGTTGCCACAGCTGGGAGTTGTGAGCAGGGTATTGACCACAAAGATGAGAGAACTTTTGGGGGTGATGAAAATACTTTGTATCTTAATTGTGGTGATGTTTGTACAACTATATACATTTTTCAGGGCTCATAGAACTGTATACCTAAAAGGAGTAAATTTTACTGTATGTATATTATACCTCAGTAAACCTAGCTTTTAAAAAAAAAACACAAAAGCCTTACAACAACTCTACAAAGTATGTGTTATTCTTTTCCATTTTGAGGCTAGAGGAAGCTGATACTTAGGAAAGTTAGTGGACTTGCCTATGGTCCCACATTTTGTATGTGGCAGTTCTAGGATTTTAACCTAAATCTGCCTGATTGTAGAGCTTGTGATCTTCCTACTCATTTTTAGCCTGTCCCTGACAGTGTGTGGATTCTATTGTAAAAGGCTAACCTTCTCGTGAAAGCCAGGAACCCTGTCTGCCTGTGAGCCACTCACCAGAAGTAGCTGTCTTATTCTTATTCCAAATTCTGAACCCCTGGCAGATCTCATTTCTGCCAGTCATTAATTGAGATTGGAATCCATGCTGTTGTGGAGTGCTACTCAGACATGGTCTCCTGAGACTGTGGCCCTCATTTTGGAGCAGCAGGAGATCAGTTTCAAAACTGATGAGTTTCTTTGGTTATGAAAAGCAATTTCTAACTTTGTCCAATCAGCAGCACAGAGTACCTTCTCCGTAGGAGAGTGCTCCGATGTTTACAGGGCCCGTTGTGCTGCTTAGCACAGTCTTCCTTACTCTGGCTTATTTAGCAGAGAACCGGTCGGGTGGAAGAGAGATCCAAGGCAATCACCGTCATCATTTACATCTGCATGCCACTTTATAGTTTGCAGTGTGTTTTAACATCTGTGAACTCTCTTAATTTTCTTAGCACCTTGCCAGGAGAGTGCTTATATTTAGAGAGAGTGTATTCTTGGATAACTCTGGCTGTGTGTCTTTTCCTTAAATTGTGCTGGAATGTGTATATCTCCTGTAACTTTTATCCTCGAATTGTTCTAGTTTCAGTTTGTCAACTGGTGGTAGTTTAATCTAGCCTCTTGCCCTGGGGTGATTTGGCAGCACTGCGCATTGGGTACATTTCAAGTTCTATCCTCTGAATTTGACCAACATCATTTCCTTTTTTGCCTGTTTGACTGCCCCACCTTCGTCTCTTTCGGAACCTATGTTTCCTCCACCTCTCATTCCAGAACCCTGGACAGAGTAATTAATCTCAGAGCAATCGTCATCAAGCCAGATGTTGACTTCAACAGCCTGTCTTCAATGTTTGACTTGTTTCCTATCCTGAGGTGCTATGGGAGAAGCTAATGACCTAAAAAATTGCCCATCTATCATGTGAGCCTAGTTAGGAGGGAATTGTTTGATTTTTTATGACGTGTAAATAATATGTTTGGAGACATTTTCAAACATGTGTTGGCCTGTGTGTCAGAGCTGGTTCCCTAAACAAGGTGGGACAAATTGGCTGGGTAATAGACCGTAATGACAGATTTTCCATTAATCAGAATGGAGAACGTGCTTTATTAAGATAATTAACAGATCACTTGGGCAGGTGATACTTATTGCACAGAAATTTCCAAGTTTCTTTCCCTTGAATAAGCTTTGAAAGAGATCTTGGCTATGTTTCCTTGTTTGCATTAAAATGATCAATGGCAGTAAATTCCCGTTTTTTCCCAAAACTGCTAGTAACTAGTATCCTGTCCTCTGTAAGTGCAAAAGGTGGGTGACACACTTGCTGCTCTTCCAGCAGTCTGTGTGTTTATCACCAGGTACTCGGGCTCCCCTGGTGAGGAGTAGAATTGCATCCTTTCCCAGCTCCTAGACTAGCATCCTTAGAATTAGAAAGGGCCTCAGAGAGCCTAAAGTAATTGATTTTACATCAGGACACTGAAGCCCAGAGAGGGGATGGGACTTGGCCAATGCCACACAGTACACTCATGGTAGAGGCATCTGTGGGATAGTGGGACTAGTACTGAACTGAGAATCAAAAGGCCGGGGTTGACATTAGGCAAATTGTGTCACCTCTCTGCCTCTCAGTATCTTCATGTGTACAATGGGAAAAGTGTCTAGCATAGGGCCAAATACAAACAAATGGCTTTTTTGTAGTGCTCTTTCTACTGTACCGTGTTGCTTCTCTATGAGTGTAACCTGAAGATTATAGATCAGAAGTTGATGTCAGGGAGAATGAGCAATCATTAATCAATGCTGTTTTTTTGTTTGTTTGTTTGTGTCTCCGTAGGATTCTCAGTTGTCCACAATGAACCCTGTTTATAGCCCCGTGCAGCCTGGGGCTCCTTATGGCAACCCTAAGAACATGGCCTACACAGGTGAGTGGTGTGGGAATGGCTCTCATTTTGAGAAGTGGTGGTTAAGGATGTTATCTCATAACATTTTGAATGACTTTTGGTATACTGTGCCTCCAAAAGCCCTAGTAAAGCTTGGGAACTTGTAGAAGGGAGACATGTCTGGGGTCTAGTGCAGATGGAAATGACATTCTTAAGACCATGTCTATTGAATTGCCAACTAGGAGAAAGGAAGGGAGGTAACATTTATTTATTACTGAGTACCTACCATGGGCCTAGCCCTGCGCTGGGCACTTCTGCATATCATGTTTAACTTTAATCTTAGAAGTAGTTGTACAGGGTGTGGTTTATTATCACCATTGCACAGATGAGAAACTACAGTTTCAGTAAGAGGCCACAAACAAAAATAGATATTTGAACCCAGGTCTGCTGATTCTGAAGGCTGATCTTTTTCCTGACTGCATACCATGCTGTTTCCTACTGCACTGCCTTTGTGTATGTTGTCCCTCTGTCTAGAGTGCCATTGTCCCCTGACAACTTCACCTTATCCTTTAAGATCTCGGCTCTGAGCTCAGACAGCACTTTTCCAGGGAGAATTCTCTCCCTTACTTGGCCTTGGGCAAGCTTTTTTTTTTTTAATTAATTAATTTATTGATTGATTTTGGGCTGCGTTGGGTCTTTGTTGCTGCGTGTGGGCTTTCTCTAGGTGCGGTGAGCGGGGGCTACTCTTTGTTGCGGTGCGCAGGCTTCTTATTCGGTGGCTTTCTCTTGTTGCGGAGCACAGGCTCTAGGCACGCGGGCTTCACTAGTTGTGGCTTGCGGGCTCTAGAGCACAGGCTCAGTAGTTGTGGCACACGGACTTAGTTGCTATGGGGCATGTGGGATCTTCCCGGACCAGGGCTCAATCCTGTGTCACCTGCATTGACAGGCGGATTCTTAAAGCTCTTTCAGATAATAGCTAGATGACTTTGGACAAGTTGCTTAGCCTCCCTGAATTTAAATTTATTTTATAAATTGAGATCATATTATCTATTTCACAGGATAGTTATGAGAATTAAATGAGCTAATTAGTACTCCATAGGGAGAGAGGGAAGATTGTCTTTGTTTCTACTAATCAGTGAAGATCAGTATCAGCCTGGAACTATGGGGTTTTTTGGCTGAGTTGGGTCTTCGTTTCTACGCTCAGGCTTTCTCTAGTTGCGGCGAGCAGGAACTACTCTTCGTTGTGGTGCATGGGCTTCTCATTGCGGTGGCTTCTCTTCTTGTGGAGCATGGGCTCTAGGTGCGCGGCTTTCAGTAGTTGCAGCATGTGGGCTCAATAGTGGTGGCTCGCGGGCTTAGTTGCTCTGCTGCATGTGGGATCTTCCCAGACCAGGGATCAAACCTGCGTCCCCTGCATTGGCAGGTGCATTTTTAACCACTGTGCCACTAGGAAAGTCCCTGGAACTATGTTTTCAGTTAATTTTTCTGCTGGGATTCTAAGACTACACAGATAGTATAAACTCCACATAAGTAGAATACATTCAAACTTCACACAGGCCAAGGTTTCAAATTCTTCAGGAAACTTTCTTTTTTACCCTTAGCTTCCTGTTGTCTCTGTACTTTTCAGACAAATTTTTTTTCTTTTAAACTGACTTATGACTTCTCTAAATTCTCAGCTTTATGCAGGGGAATTTGAGTTCCAGCTCTTGGCTTCTCCAAGGCCCAGAGGCTCATCTCCCATCCCCTCCATAGCTATGAAAAGCAAGCCCTTTGATTGCCCAGACTGAAAAACCTTCCCAGAGCATCCCAATATCAGTTCACTGTGAGAGTTCCTGATTTTTCATTTCATTTTTTGACCCTGGAGATTTTTTTCTTTCCTAAAATCTCAAGTCTGCCTGTGTTTGTTATATAACATAAACTGTTTGTTATACTTTTTATCCAGCTTTTCTAAGTGTTACGGAGTAGGCAGATTTTCAGGTTATCTTTTCCTCCACATTGCAAGAAATAAAGATCCAAGTGAGATAATCTGTAAGCAAATGCCAAATACAATGCTTTAGAGTAAACATTTGTTATTATTGTTAGTAACAATAATGGTTATGTTAAAGAGTGTTAATTACCATTTGGCAAGCACATACTAGGTACTTTATATATATTAATTATAATCTTATTAATCATAAACCCCATAGTACTCTTCTTTTAGCTAAGTAACTGGTAGTTTAATTCAGGTTGTATTACTTGGCCAGTATATGTAGCTTCTGAAGGAGGAGGAGAGATTTGAACTCGGATCTTTATGATATCAAAGTGATATGCTTTCTGTTATAGCAAGCTGATTTGTCTTAAAATATGTGCTTCTTTCACTGCTTCCGGTGATAAGCTAGGGGAGAGGGTTTTCTTTTCAGTTTCTAGGACTAGGGAGCCTCACCTTTGAGGAGCTAGGAGCCTGCTCCTGGCCAGCAATTTGGGGTAGACTGGGAAGGGGGCAGTAGAAGTGGAGGGTCAAGTCCATTGTGCTGTCATCTGCTTCAGGGGTAATGGGGTGGTGGACACAGGGAATAGAGAAGTTGGGAAAATTCCTGATTTTAAATTCTCTCTGAAATGTAAGAGGGAAATAAAATACAGCTTTGCAGTTATAATTCTGACACTAATTCCAATGTGCGGGTTCTTTCCGCACACCAAACTGTTCTCTGACACCAGCTGGGTGTCCTACAGTTCAACTCAATTCTGACACTGTCTACCTGGAGATAACGTCATTTCAGAGGTTGAGAGCTCAGCCCCGCAAAACTGTCCTCATTTCGGATGCCAATCACAAGTCCAGGTTGTGACCTGTGCTTCTGACTGATTGGCTATAAATCAGAGGTTCCCATAACCCCCTCCTTGGGTTCAATTAATTTGCCAGAGCAGCTCATAGAACTTAGGAAACCAGTTTACTCACTAGATTATTGGTTTATTATAAAAGGATGTAGCTCAAGAACAGGCAGATGGAAGAGATGCATAGGGCAATGTATGCAGAAAGGAATGTGGATCCTCTAGAGCAGGGGTCTCCAGCCCCCGGGCCATGGACAACTACAGGTCCAGGCCTGTTAGGAACCGGGCCTCACAGCAGGAAGTGAGTTGCAGGCCAGCGAGCAAAAGCTTCGTCTGTCACTCCCCATAGCTCGCATTACCGCCTGAACCATCCCCCACGTTGCTCTCATTATCGCCTGAACACCCCACCCCCCCGTCCGTGGAAAAATTGTCTTCCATGAAACTTGTCCCTCATGCCGAAAAGGTTGGGGACTGCTGCTCTAGAGGGTGTCAGCACTCTCCCAGCACCTCCACATGTTCACCAACCTAGAAGCTCTCGTCCTTTTTGGTTTTTATGTTGGCTTCAGTACATAGGTATGATTGGCCATTGCTGATTGATTCAACTTGTAGCCCCTCTCCTCTCCCCAGAGGTCAAGAGGAGGGGTGGGACTGAAAGTTTCAAATCTTCAATAACATGCTTGGTCTCCTTGGCAACTAGCCCTCATCCTTAGGTGCTTTCCAAAAGTTACCTTATTAACATAAACTTGGGTGTAGTTGAAAGGGGTTTGTCATGAATATCAAGACATCCTTTGGGAATTCCCTGGCAGTCTAGTGGTTAGGACTCTGCACTTCCAATGCAGGGGCAGGGATTTGATCCCTGGTCAGGCCGTAGGATCCTGCATACCATGCAGCGTGGACAAAACAACAACAACAAAAAGACGTCTTTATTGCTCTTACCACTTAGGAAATTTCAAGGGTTTTTAGGACCCCTGTGCCAGGAACAGAGATGAAGACCAAATATATACTTATTATGTCACAATATCACAGCAATACAGTGTATTCCAGTGAACAGTTGTCTTCTAGCCAATTGACAGCATTCTCTCTCTCTCCTTTTAAAAGCTCTTTTACTGAGCACTTATTGTGTGCCAAAAATTGAGCTCAGTGTTTTACAGACTATTTATTATTTATTTATTTATTTATTTATTTATTTTTTTGTGGTACGCGGGCCTCTCACTGCTGTGGCCTCTCCCGTTGCGGAGCACAGGCTCCGGATGCGCAGGCTCAGCGGCCATGGCTCATGGGCCTAGCCGCTCCGCGGCATGTGGGATCTTCCCGGACTGGGGCACAAATCCTTGTCCCCTGCATCGGCAGGCAGACTCTCAACCACTGCGCCACCAGGGAAGCCCCAGACTATTTATTTTTATACTTGCAGTAATCCTATGAAGTGGTTATAACTAGCTCCTTGAACACCTTGGAAAAGTGAGTTTAGAGAATATAATCTGTTCATATACTTTCAAATAACTGAATGTGTAGATAGAGTTGTAGAATGAATGTTTATGTCCCCCTAGATTCATATGTTGAAGCTCTAACCCGCGATGTCATAGTATTTGGAGATGGGGCCTTTGGGAGATAATTAGGTTTAGATGAGGTCATGAGGGTGGGGCCTTCATAGTGGGATTAGTATGCTTATAAGAAGAGGGGGAGACACCAAGTTTTCTCTCTGCCGTGGAGGACACAGCAAGAAGGCTGCCATCAGCAAACCAGGAAGAGAGAGCCCTCACTATAACTCAACCAGGCTGGCACCCTGATCACATACTTCCAGCCTCCAGAATTGTGAGAAAGAAATTTCTGTTGTTTAAGCCACCCAGTCTGTGGTATTTTGTTGTGGCAGCTCTAGCTGACAATAAAGATAGTACAGTGAACACTTGAATATGCTTCACATAGATTCACCATGACAATGGGCTTTTTACAGACTGGACATTTCTTTTTCTGAAAGGCCTCAGAAATGTTTCTCTGCTAGAAGTTTGAAATGAAGTCAAGACCAAAACATTCTCTATTTTTCTTTTCTTTCTTTTTCTCTTCTTTTCTTAAAATATTCTAATAGTGAGAGTGTCCAAGGATCACCAGAGGTCTGGTATATGTGCTGAAGAGAGGACAGGTTTTGGAACCTATCAGATCTGGAGTAGAATCTAGGCTCTGCCACTAATTAACTGCATGAGCTTGAGTGAGTTATTTAACCTTTCTGAATCTCAGTTTCCTCAACTGTGAAATGGGATAATGATCTATACAGATGGTTGGTTCATGGGTCCATGTTTATAAAGCCTCTGACACCAGACTTATAGTTGACACTCAGTTAATGGTTATCACAATGCACAGCAATGAGTATACCTCTGTAGGGGAAAGAATATGGGATATGGAGTTAGTGACTTAGATTATAGACCTGATTCTGCCACTTAAAAACTATGTGACATCGGATAAATTATTAAACTTTCTGGGCCTCAGTGTATCCTTTGCAAAAAGAAAAAGGACTAGGAATGCCTTCTTTACAAGACAGCTGAGAGTAATAAATGTAACAGGGCCAACCATTGACTTGTGAAGTTTCAAAAACCCAATTAGAAAAGAATTCTGAAATGTGAGAACAGATGGACTCCCTTATACTAATCCATCATTTTATAGGTGAGAAGATAGAGGAGTTTTTGAGGAAAGTGTTGGAGCTAGGTCTTGTACCTAGGTCTTCCCACAAAGTAACAACCAAGGTTTTATCCTTGAAAACCTTGCTTGTCAACATCCTGTCCTGGCCACTTCCCAATCTTCTGCTGGCCCAGACCAGCTCACATGCTCTCCCCACTCCTGTTCTGAGCCCTAAATGCATTTCCTAGCTTCAGCATGCAGCAAACATGTTAAATACTTCATATACCTCCCACAAAAGACATGACCTTCAAGGTTGCAAAGCTAGGAAATCGATCTGTTCATATACTTCACTAGCGTTTTTCATCAGTTCGTTTTCCCCTAGAATGCTTTCTTTACTTAAAAAAATAAAGTCAATTTAAGAAGCAGATCTGGGGGCTTCCCTGGTAGCACAGTGGTTAAGAATCCACCTGCCAATGCAGGGGACACAGTTTTCATCCCTGACCCGGGAAGACGCCACGTGCTGTGGAGCAGCTAAGCCCATGCACCACAACTACTGAGCCTGTGCTCTAGAGCCTGCGAGCCACAACTGCCGAGCCTGCGCACCACAACTACTGAAGCCCATGTGCTCTAGGGCCCACATGCCACAACTACTGAGCCCGTGTGCCGGAACTACTGAAGCCTGTACACCACAACAAGAGAAGCCACCGCAATGAGAAGCCCACGCACCACAACAAAGAGTAGCCCCCACTTGCCATAACTGGAGAAAGCCCTTGCGCAGCAACGAAGACCCAATGCAGCCAAAAATAAATTTAAATAAAAAAAGTTAAAAAAAAGCAGATTTGTATTTGACACGGCAGTTTATCAGCTAGAGGACCTCAATAATTAAGCTGACAGCCTGCAAATACAATGAATAATCTGATATATCAGTAAGGTTTAAAAAAAAAAAAATCTTTCTCTGCAGTGACCCAGGCCCTGTACCTTTCACCCTTCTCTGTTAAGGATCACCTGGTGGAGGTTTTAAGACTAACTGACATTTGTACTTTGTTCTTTGCAAAGAACTTTTGTGGGTTTTTCCCCTATATATTTCTTATAACAAGTCTGGGGAGATAGCCCTTATTTTCCAAATAAAATGACTGGGGATGAGCTTTCCCAAGGTCATGCTACTACTGAGCCCGTGTGCCACAACTGCTGAAGCCCACGTGCCTAGAGCCCGTGCTCCGCAACAAGAGAAGCCACCACAATGAGAAGCCTGCGAACCACAACGAAGAGTAGCCCCCACTCACTGCAACTAGAGAAAGCTCATGTGCAGCGACGAAGACCCAATGCAGCCCCCCCTAAAAAAAAAAAAAAATTACTAAATAGTCAAGTTTTCCCTTTTAAAATAAATAAATAAGTAAATAAATAAATACCTTTATTTTTCTCAGATTACATCTTTCTTCCCCATCCTTCCCACCCTTTATCATTCAGGCCATTCTTACTCTTTCTTGGATTATTTACACTGCCCCCTAACTGGTCTTTCTGACTCCTATCACATACCTTCTCCCCAATGCATTCTTTACAAATCAACTAAAATCATTTTTCTAACTTGAAAATTTGACCATATCACTCAAGTGCTTAAAACCCTTTAATGATTCTTCACTGTCCTTTGGATAAAGTCGAAACTTCTTAGCTTGCAATAGGAGATTTTTATGACCTGACCATTCAGATCTCTCCAGCCCATCTTCTGCTCATCTTATCTATCTATATTCTCAGTCCAGATGGTGGCTGTCATTATGTTTTAGAGCTATAATTTCATTAGAGGTCATCAAATACAATCTTATTCTCAGATGAGGAATCTGAGGTCTTATAAGTGCCTAAGGAAAGAACTTATTACAGTTCACAGTGAATTCAGTATCTGATTTACTAGTACCCAGCTTGCCCCTGGCATACCATGAATATTGTCTAAATATTTTTTGGGTAAATAGATGGATGGACAAATATCAAAATTGGAAGTAGAAACCAAAACTTTGGCAGCCAATCTAGTTCTCTTTCTACTTACTTTATGCTGCTGCTTTATTTCCAAGAATGAATATGTATATATAAACACCTGGTATGTAGTTAGGCTCTCATTAGGTACTAAAACATTAGTAGCCATTGTTTTATTAGTCATCATTATATCCCCAGAGCCTAGCACAAAGATGGGTACAGAGTAGATTCTCAGTAAATTTCAAAGGGAGAAGTGAAGGAGAAGAGAAAGGAAGGAAGGAAAGGAGAGAGGGAGGGAGGGAGAGAGAAGAGGAGGGGAGGGGACGGGGTCACATCAGAGAATTATGAGATGAGGTTGAGGGAAAGACTCCTTTGATCTGGCTGCTCTTTCTAATGAGTAGCTCTCTGTCATGGCAGGAAGAGTCTGGGACAGGTTGCCAGTGTGGGAGAGATTGTTCTTGCTTTGTAGGTGAATGAACTGAGGCTCAGAGAATTTAATTTGGATGATCTGTTGTGACTGGTCAACCCTTTGGATGGACCAGATGGAACAGGGGGATTTTTCTCCTTGTGAGTTATGAAGAGACAGCAGAGATCCTCAGAGAAAACAAAAGGGATCTTCTCCCCTTGCCTACTTGGTTTATAGCAAATTTTCTTTTTTAGAACAATGATAGTTGAAGTCTAACAATTCCTTCGAGCTTCTTAGAAAGGAAGAGGTATCCTCAAACCTCCTACATTACCTATGTAGTCAACTTTGGACTGGCTTACTTTGGGTCTCAGCTTCTTTGCTAACAAAGCTAGATTTGACTTCTAAAAACAAAATTAACTTTCAGTTATAAGATAAATAAGTACTAGGAATGTAATGTACAACATGATAATATAATTAACACTGCTGTATTTTATATATGAAATTTACTAAGAGCAAATCCTGCATCCTCATCACAAATAAAAAATATATTTTTCTATTTAATTTTATATCTACACGAAATTATGGATGTTCACTAAACTTATCGTGATAACCATTTCATGATGTATGTAAGTCAAATCATTATGCTGTACACCTTAAACTTATTATTATAAGTTATTATTATAAGTCAATTATAATAAGTCAGTTATATAAGTCAATAACTTATTATTATAAGTCAATTATATCTCAATAAAACTGGAAGAAAAAAATTGGACTCGCCTTTACCAAATTTTCTCTGAAGCTTTAGAAAACAAGGGTCCGCAGAACCCCATGTAATAATAGATAAGAAGTAAAATACTTTACAACTTTACCATTTGTAATTTCATTGAATCCTTATAACAGTTGTATGAGGTAGAAATTTTTATTAAAAAATTGATTTTACAGATGAAGAAAGACTAAGAAAAGTCAATAAGCGTGTACAAGTTTTTACTGCTTGTAAGTGGCAAAGCTAAGACTAGAGCTTAGGTTTACTGGAATCTAAATCCAATTCCAGTGTACTTCCCACTCCACCAGCCTGTCAGGCAAGGCCTCTTTGGGTTTTAAAGGGAACACAAGCAGTGTGTCTGCCTCTGATACATTATATGTGGTGTCGGTACAAAAAGCAAATGGATTAAATCTTGTCTAGGCAAGAATCATGCACATTAAACTGATTTGCTCTTTGCTTGTGGCTGATTTACTTGCCTGGATCACAAAATTATTTCCCACTTTGGTAGGAAAGAAAGCAGTGTTTTCCCCCAAAGAAAGAAGTGTTGGCCTTGAGTTATTATTCCCCTGCTCCTTTTGGCTTCCTGTTCTCTGAAGAAGTTGTTCATTAATTTCATTTCTTTCTAGACTGTGAGCTCTTTAAGTATAAAAGTCAAGAACCTCCTGTGCCTGGAAGAGAGCAGGAGTTAGTTACTCACTAAATATTCATTGAATTAAGTTATTATCATTATGTTTATATTAATTATAAATTACTGTTGCTGTAGGTAATTATTTTATAGTAATAACTACCATTAATGTTAAGAAAGCTAGGGTGGCTATGCTATTAGCAGAACAGACTTTAAAACAACAACAAAAAATGTTACTAGAGTTAAAGAGGGACGTTTTATAATAATAATAAAAGAGTCAATCATTCATGAAGGTATAACAATTATAAACATATATACACCTAACAATAGAATCCCAAAATATGTGAAACAAACTATACCTAACAGATATCTGTAGGACACGCCAACAACAGAATTTAGTTGTCTCCAGTACACATGAAACATTCTCCAGGATAGTCAGTATGCTGGGCCATAAAACAACTCTCAGTACATTTAGAGGATTGAACTCATACAGAGTATGTTCTCCAGTCACAATGGAATGAAGTTATAAATTAGTAATAAAAAGAAATTTGAGAAATTTACAATTTAGTGAAAAATAACACACTCCTGAATAATCAGTGGGTCAAAGAAGAAATCACAAGGGAAATTAGAAAATACTTGGAGATGAGTAAAACACACCATACCAAAATTTATGGGATGTAGCTAAAGTATACTTAGAAGGAAATTTATAGCTATAAATGCCAACATTAAAAATGAAGAAAAGGGGCTTCCCTAGTGGTGCAGTGGTTGAGAGTCCGCCTGCTGATGCAGGGGACGCGGGTTCGTGCCCCAGTCCGGGAGGATCCCACATGCCGTGGAGCGGCTGGGCCCGTGAGTCATGGCTGTTGAGCCTGCGCGTCCGGAGCCTGTGCTCCACAGTGGGAGAGGCCACAACAGTGAGAGGCCCACATACCGCAAAAAAAAAAAAAAGAAGAGTGATCTCAACTCAGTAACCTAACCTTCCACCTTAACACACTGGGGGGAATAAAAGAGTAAACTAAACCTAAAGCAAGTAAAGGGAAGGGAATAATAAAGATTAGAGTAGAAATCAATGAAATTAAAAAACAGAATAACAATAGAGAAAATCAATAAATCAAAAGTTGGTTCTTTGAAAAGAGCAACAAAATTAACAAACTTTTATCTAGACTGATTAAGAATAAAAGAGAGAAGACTTAAATTAGTAAAATCAGGAATGATACAGGGGGCATTATTACTGATTTTACAGAAATAAAAAGGATTATAAGGGCATATTATGAACAATTATATGCCAGCAAATCAGATATCTAGGAGAAATGGAAGAACTACAGATGGTACCTGACTTATGATGATTCAACTTAGGATTTTTCAACTTTGCAATGGTGTGAAAGTAGAAAATCTGAATAGACCTATAACATAATTAGTAAAAAAACAAACAAACTTTCTACAAAGAAAAGCCCAGGACAAACATCTTCATTGGTGAGTTCTAACAAATATTTAAATAAGAATTAACACTCACCTTCCACAGACTCTTCCAAAAAATAGAGGAGGGGGGAGTACTCTCGGCAAGTATTGTCCTGATACCAAAATCAGACAAAGACATCATAAGAAAACTATAGACTAATATCCCACTTGAATATAAATGCAAAAGTCCTCAACAAAATAGTAGCAAAACGAGCAATAACGTGTAGAAAGGGTTATATTATACACTGTGACCAAGTGGGATTTATCCCAGGGGGGAAGATCCATTCAACATAGGAAAATCAATCAGTGCAACACACCATATTAAAACATTAAAGGACAGAACTCACATAATCATCTCAATAGATACAGAAAAAGCTTTTGACAAACTTTAATACCCTTTCATGATTTAAAGAAACAAAGAAATGAACAAAAACTCCAACAAACTAGGAATAGAAGGAACTTCCTCAACCTGATACAGGACATTTATGAAAAACCCATGGCTGTCATCATACTTAATAGAAAAAGACTGAATGCTTTTCCCATAACATTGTGAACAGGCAAGGATTTCAGGTCTCACCACTTCTATTGAACATTGTGCTGGAGGTTCTAACCAGGGCAGTTGGGCAAGAAAATGAAATAAAAGTCATCCAGATTGGAATGGAAGAAGTAAACTAGCTGTCTTTGCAGATCACACGATCTTGCATAGAGAAGATTCTGAGGAATCCATGCAGAAACTATTAGAACTAGTAAATGAGTTCAGCAAGGTTGCAGGATATAAGATCAATATATAAAAATCAATCATATTTCTGTACAGTTGTAATAAATAATCCAAAAATGAAATTATGAAAACAATTCTTTTTACAATAGCATCAAAACAAAAAAAATAGGAATCAATTTAACAAAAGAAGCGTAAAACATAAACTCTGAAAACTACAAAACATTCTTGAAAGAAATTAACGATCTAAATAATTAGAAAAATATCCCATGTTCATGGATTGAAAGATTTAATATTTTTAAGATGGTAATACTCCCCAAATTGATCTACAGATTCAACACAGTCCCTATCAGAATCCCAGCTGACTTGTTTGCATATTTTGACAAGCTGTTCCTAAACTTCACATGGAAATTCAAAGGACCCATATTAGCCAAAACAATCTTGAACAGGAACAGATTCAGAGGACCCACACTTCCCAATTTCCCAGAACTTATTAGAAAGCTACAGGTAATCAAGACTGTGTTTTTGGCATAGGGGTAGACATATGGATCACTGGAATAGTATTGAGTGTCCAGAAATAAACCCTCGTATTTACAGTCAGTGATTTTCAACAAGGGTACCAAAAACAATCCAGTGGGGGAAAGAACAGTCTTTTCAACATACGGTGCTGGGACAACTAGATATCTACATGTGAAAGAATGAAATAGGACCCCTCTTTCACATCATATGCAAAAATTAACTCAGAATGGTTCAAAGACCTAAATATAAGAGCTAGAACTATAAAACTCTTATAAGAAAACTTGGAGGTAAATCTTTGTGACCTTAGATTTGGCAAGGGTTTCTTACATATGATACCAGTAGCACAAGAAGCCAAAGAAAAAATAGGTAAATTGGACTTAATCAAAATTTAAAACTTTTGTACTTCAAAGGACACCATCAGTAAAACAAAAAGACAACCCACATATTTGGGATAAAATATTTGCAAATCATCTGACAGATAAGGGACTTGTATCAATGTTTATATGTCAAGAACTCTTACAAGTCGATAATAAAGACAACCCAATTAAGAAATATGCAAAGAATCTGAATAGATAGTTCTCCAAAGAAGATATAAAGATGGCTAATAAACACATGAGAAGGTGTTCAACATAATTAGTCATCAGGGAAATGCAAATCAAAACCACAGTAAGGTTCTATTTAACACCCTTAGAATGGCTATAATTAAAAAGGCAGATAATAACAAGTGTTGGCAAGGATATGGAGAAATTAAAACTCTTATATACTGATGCTAGGAGTGTAAAAATGGTATAGCCACTTTGGAAAAGAGTCTGGCTATTCCTCAAATGGTTTCCTGTCTCTATGACCTTGCTTATACTGTTTTTATTTGGGAATGCCAGTTCTTTTATCTTTGCCTGTCAGAATCCTGCCTATTCCACAAGGCCCAGCTCCAATTCCAGTTCCCCAAGCTTATATACTTAGAAACAGATTCTGCTAGGTTGTATGTCTTTATTTGGTATTACAAAATTGCCTTTCAGAATGCTTTTATTAATTCCCATTGTTTCAGATCCTTCCTAACACTTGATATTGTCAGACTTCAAAATATTTGTCAGTCTGATAGGTGTGAAATGATATTGTATTCCATCTACTTGCATTTTGCTGATTACTAGTGTCGTTGAACATCTTTTTCTTTTCTCCTCCATCTCCCGACTCATTTGAGTGATTTCTTCCATGAATTGCATGATTAGATTCTCTTGCCTTATTTTCATTTTCTTACTGATTAATATGAGTTCTTTATTCTGGATACTAGTTCTTTTTAAATGTGTGATAAATATCTTTTCTTACTCTGTGCTTGCTTTTTTTTTTTTTTTTTCCGTTATGTGGGCCTCTCACTGTTGTGGCCTCTCCCGTTGCGGAGCACAGGCTCCAGACGCGCAGGCTCAGCAGCCATGGCTCACGGGCCCAGCCACTCCACGGCATGTGGGATCTTCCCAGACCAGGGCACGAACTCGTGTCCCCTGCATTGGTAGGCCGACTCTCAACCACTGCGCCACCAGGGAAGCCCTCTGTGCTTGCTTTTTAACTCTGTTTATAGCATCTTGTCATAGAGATTTAAATTTTGATAAGTTAAATTTATCAACCTTTTGGTCTCATCTAAGAAATATTGATACTTTCTAATCCCAAGGTCAAACTGATATTCTCCTTTTTTTTTTTTTTTCTAATAGTTTTAAAGTTTTTGTTTGTTTAATTTAGGTCTTTGGTCTTTCTGGAATTGGAGAAGTGAGAGGTGGGGATCTAATTATTTTTTCTTCACATGAAAAACCAAGTATCCCAATATATTTTATTGAATCTGAGCAAGATTCTTTCCTTTACCAAATCTTGTTAAACAGAATAATGAAATGAAAGAGTGAATTGATCTGGGAGGGAAAGGGATTCATGGACCAAATCATCAGTTTGCAAGATTTCATCTTGCTTTTTTATCTCTTTTAAAAGATAAATGCAGGGAGGGCAGGAATCATTCACGAACAGTCTGTGAAGTGCTGAGCACCTCCCATCTGTCTTATAGATGGTGGCGGGGCGGGGGGAGCAGCAGCATACTCCTGGAGTGGTGGTTGAGACAGAATAGGCCATCTGCTTTCCATTAAAATTTCTCCCATACTGGCAGATAGGGAACTTTGGTGATATTTTTAGATTTGTAAAAGAATGTTTCCCCCTGAGGAATAGGAACACAGTTACCTATGTGCTTACTTAGCAGCAATTTTATTACTAGCTTGAACCTAGCCTATTTTCTTATCTTTTTTTGTTGTGATATTGTTTTTACACTGAAGACATATCAAGCTAGGCCTGCTCTGGTTTTAGCAGCCTTTCTCTTCTAGGGCCCAGCCAAGGTGAATGACCCGCAGGTCGGTGGCCTTTCACCTGATGGATGAGTTCTCCCTGAAGATGCAACAACGTAACTCAGAGCACAGTTGATTACAGGATAGTGCCCCCTTTCTTGTTACCTCACGGGGGAGTTGCCTTGCCCCAACTAAGAACAATGCCTCACTTACACCCTTATATTTCCCTGGGGCTCACTAGTGGGAGGCTGGGTGGGTGGGCCTTGAATCCAGTGTACAGGCTTCCTCAGATTCAGGTCTGATGTGCTGCTCCAGAGCCAGCACTGCAGAACTGCTGCCTGCCTCCCTGACCTACATTCCCACCAGTATAGCACTCTTAGCAGCCAGGCCTCCCAACTAGTAAGAGGAATTCAGATTTAGACTTTTTATCTGGAGCGAACACATTCAAGGGTCCATTTAATTTATTTTCTTTCCTTCTGCCTATTTAAAGAAAAGGGGGAAAAAAGCCCACAAACCCTGCAGTTAGAATGTTTCCTATCTTTACTTTTAGCCTTTCAGCTCAGTGCAATAAAAATGATTTTGCTGTCAGGATGAAGTTTCGTGAACTGTCTCCTAAACATCTTTGTAATTCCACTCTCTTTATCCCATTGTTAATGTTTTAGCTTTGCCTTTGGGCTGTTGCACCAACTTCCCATCTGGTCCCTCCTTCTCTGATCTCACCCACTCTGAACCCCTTTCTACATTGCTACTGTAGTTGTTTTTATAAAACACAAATTTGAAACTCCCCAATTTAAAATCCTCCAATGGATTCTTAAATTCCATGTCTTAGCCTGACATTCAGATCTCTTCACAATCTGTCCCCAGTGTTGTTGTTTTTTTTTTGCGGTACGTGGGCCTCTCACTGTTGTGGCCTCTCCCGTTGCGGAGCACAGGCTTCGGACGCGCAGGCTCAGCGGCCATGGCTCACGGGCCCAGCTGCTCCACGGCATGTGGGATCTTCCCAGACCGGGGCACGAACCCGTGTCCCCTGCATCGGCAGACAGACTCTCAACCACTGCGCCACCAGGGAAGCCCCCCCAGCGTATTTTTTAAACCTTCATTTCCTGCCACTCTTCCCCACTCACTGTAACCTCCAACCACACTGAACTATTTGCCATTTGCCTGATATGGGATACATTTTCATGCCTTCATGCATGAAACGAATATATATTTCTTTGTCCGCACCCTCACACACCTCTGACAAACTCCTCTTATTCATTGTTCAAGGCCAGCTAAAATCTTTCTTCATCTGAAAAGCTATTCCCAACTGTCCCAGACCTGTTCTTCACTCCTTCCTCAGCATTTCTAGAATACCCCAACATTCTCTGATTATATATCATATATATTGCCTATAGATTAATATAAATAATCTATGTTACTTCCCTGTTAGACTGTAAGCTCTATGTAGAGAACCTAGCACCATGCTTGGCACGGTAAGCATCTGCTAGGTGCTAACTATGCTGATGGATAATGATGAAGAAATCTGGATTAAGTCACTTTAGGCCTTCATTGACCACTTATTACCAGTCTTGTTGTGTCAATTCAGTTCTTTTTTTTTTTTTTTTAAATCAAGGGAGAAAAAGAAGAGTGAGCGAGGCAGGAAGAAAATGGAATTATTTTAAGGGAAGATGATTTGTAAATTGAAGTCTGACCAAAGGTGGACAATCAGGATGGGGAAGAGTTGAAGAAATTGAGTCTGGATTTGAGCAAGAGAAAATTCAGGAAGAATAACAGATATCTTCATATCTGTGGACAGTTGTGCTGGAGCAGAGGAAACAGACATGTTCTGTGAAGGTGGAACTAGGACCAGTAGTTTAGAAGCTGTTCAGGGTTAGATTCCTTACAAGGTTGATTTTTAGCGCAGAATAAAGAATTTCTTAACCTCCAGAGCTCTCCAACAGCTTTGACTGCCTCAAGAGATTCTGAACACACCATCATTAGAAGGTGTGCTGGCAGAGGCCATGTGGCCAGCCATGTGGGCCACTATAGAAGATATTACAGTGCTGAGTGTCAAATTAGACTCAATCATCTCTAATACCTCTTTTAACTGTGTAATTCAGTGCCTGTGTGATGCTTTTCAGTAACGTGAGCATGACCTATATTAGGATACTGAGTGGGAACAGAATAGCTTTTTTTTTTTTTAAATAACTGCACCATCTTTGACCAAATCGATTCTCCTGAGTAATTTCCTGTTTTCTCAGGTTTTGAATCTGAAGTAAAAGAATGTTGGCAAAGAAAACGGCAGCCAAATCCAGAGGTTTATGCAAAGTAGACTCATGTTTTGAGGGAGGTTGTTAGAATGGACTTTGTCTCATTCAACAGGCCCAGTTCTGTCTCCACTCTCTTTTTAGTAGTTGTGTAAGATAAGTCTAAGCTTCAATATCCTCATCTATAAAATGGGACTAATAATGTATTTCATAGAGTTAGGGTAAAAATTAAGTCAGATAAAGAAGTGCCTGGCACAGTGCTCAGAACGTGTTACAGATTCAAAACTGTATCCTTCCTCTTGCCCTCTTCTTTTTTATTTTGAGAGAATTAAAGATTTTTGTTTTGCTTGTATGGTTTTTTTGGTCGCCCCTAGGGTTGGGGGACAGTTTTCTTCATTTTAATTGTGAGCTTCAGAGCTAAAGCTCTGTCTTCATTGCATAAGTGTTCCCCCTGCTCACAAAGGAGTAATCCTCTTTGTCTTCCTGACCCAAGGAGTTAGTCTTCCACTACCTTTTTGATACTCTGCTATTTTTACTTCCTAAAGATCAAGTCGTTTCAGAAATAGTTTCTGATTTCTCTTGAAAGTAATTTCTAATTTCCATATTAATCAAGAAAATAGCTTTACATTTCTTCAGTCCTAATCCTAGTAACAACAAGTAAAAGGGATTAGATTGTATTAACATCTGTAAAGCAGTTAAAATGTACGCATCAGAATCCTAGGAAACCTGATCTCTACTGTAGCCTTTGAGGTACAGAGGAGAAAAGCTCACTTGTGTCCATTTATTCTCTTCACTCTTGACCTCCAAAGAATATAAATACAGGAGGGGCACACTTGTTCCCAAGGAGCAAGTCATAGTTATTTGGTAGGTGTGGAAAAGGCCAGTTTCCACCACTGATTTACTGAATAATCTCAGCCAAAATATCACTTTACCTCTTTGAGCCTTGATTTCCTTATCTACAAAATGGGGAAAGTAACATTAGTGTTGTTTTGAGGCTTGAATGACTTAGCATGTATGAAAATATCTTTTGTCTGAGTGGTGGGTGAAATATCCATGGTATATCATTTGAATTCCATGTCTTTACCCCAATGCACTTTAACAGATCCAGGCAGTCTTGGGGAACTGGGACTTGGAGTGCGCTCCACTCGCTTTGGTGGGGCAGAACCTATCCAGAGTCTTGGGAGTGTGCTGAGAGGAGACTTCAGCAGGTAATAGCCAGTCTAGCAAGTGTTACTATGACCTGAAACTTACATTCTAGTAGTGGGAGATAGGCAGTCTCCCATAAATACGTAAACATATAGTATATCAGGTTGTTAACTG
This sequence comes from Orcinus orca, assembly GCF_937001465.1. NCBI lineage: Eukaryota > Metazoa > Chordata > Mammalia > Artiodactyla > Delphinidae > Orcinus > Orcinus orca. The sequence goes on along the minus strand of NC_064566.1, from coordinate 51,142,157 downwards.
CTGTGAAGGAAAACAAAGCATGATAAGGAGCACAGAGAGTAATGAAAGTTGAAGGTAGTATTTTAGAATGTAAGGTGACCTTTGAACAGAGTTCCAGAAGGGAAGAAAGGGTCAGGGTAAAGGCTCTGAGATGGGAAAGTGCTTGACACATTTGAAGAACAGCAAGGAGGCCATTGTGGCTGGAGTAGATTAGCATGTGGGCAAGGAGAGGTTAGAGAGGTAGCTGGTGGGTCATTGAAAGGATTTCACCATAATTGTCTTGGGAAGCTACTGTGGGGCTTAAAGAGAGGAGTGTCATGATCTGATTTAATGTTTTAATGGATCTCTTCTGGCTGCTGTGGTAAAGAGACTGCATAGGATCAAAGGTAGAAGCAGGGAGACCCCTTAAGAAGCTATTGCAATAATCTAGGTGAGAAGTAACAATGACTTGGACTAGGATAGAAAGTATGTAGGCAATGAGATGTGGTCAGATTTTAAATATATTCTAAAGGTGGAACTGAAAGGATTTGCTGATGGATTAGATGTGGATAGGAGAAGAAGAGTATAGAGTCAAGGATGACTCTAAGATTTTTGGCCTGAGGAGCTAGAAGAATGAGTTGTCATTTACTGGTGTGGAGAAAAAGCTTAGAGAAGAGATTTGGAAGGGATTGGGAAGATAAAAGTAAATATTTAATTTTTGAATGTCATAAGTTTAAAATAATAATAGCTAACTTTTTGAAGTCTTAACTGTTTGCCTGGCTCCTAGTACTTTGAGGTCTTACTAATTTAATACTTATAGCAACCTATTAAGTAAATAATATTATTATTCCCACTTTACAAATGAGAAAACTAAAGCACAGAGAGGTTAAGTAAGTGGCCCAAGGTCACACAAATAATTAGTGGTGTTGCTGGAATTCAAACCTAAGCTTAGATCTAGCTCCAGAGACCATACTCTTAGCCACTCTACCCATATAGCCTTGATGTCTAGCAAACATCCAAGTGGAGATGTTAAGTAGGTAGTTAGATACTGTGAGTCTGGAGTTCAGGACAGCAGTCCAGTCTAGCAATATGAAACTTGGGCATAGGTAGTGGACAGATGAAACTGAAAAGGTAAGTTAGGGTCAGTGACTGTAAAGGGAGATATGGTCACAAGAAGACAAAATGATGAGATCAAGACCTAAAAGGCAACCTACCCTTTTAGGTGTGGTTAACCCATCAGTCCTGCTTCATAGAGCCAAGGAAGGTACAAGGCAAGCCACTTATGGATGTCCCCAAAATGCTACCCTTCATCCTTCTGCCTGGAATGTTCTTCCTCCCCTTTTTTTGTCCACATCAAGGGACACCTAGTGCCCAGTATAATCCCTGGCAGACAATAGGTACTAAATAAATGTTGGTTGATAAAGGCCCCTTTTCTGCTCACTTTACATCCTTGTCATGGCACTTTTCGGGCTGCATTCTAACTGTCCACTCATCTGTTTTTCTCTCTCATTACTTGGTGACACTCTCAAAGCCAGGGACCCTCTTGGATTTGTTTCTTTTGTTTTTAAACCTTTCATAGCTCCAGAATACAATGCCCTGGGTAATCTCTTTATTGAGTACCTATTCTCTACAGTTATCTGTGCTAGGCACTAGAGATGCCAGCATCATCAACAGAGGCAGCAGGATGAGTAATATCAGTTGGGGACAAGGAAACAAAATAAACAAAACAAACCCAGAAAAGTTGTAGGAAGGAAGCCCAGCTTTCATATGATGCCCTTTTTGGACAGGGGAAGTTGATGGTTGGGAAGGGATACTCTCTACTGGCCACACAGACTATTTATTCATCACCACCCTGTGTTTGAGAAGCTTGGATGCTTGCTGTCCAGGCTGAGGGGAAGAGGAGGTGGTGGTACGCTCAGGGAGTAGAAAATAGGAACTGATCAAGAGCTGTTGTGTACAGGCAAATGAGACATAGCTATGCCTTCAAGAAGCTTACAGATTGGGGAAAGGGGGGAGGACAGGAAATGTAAACAAACTGTCGAAGTACACTGTTATAAGTTCTGTCATTGGGGGCGCAAGTGTCTTCAAATTTGTTCTGTCCTACAGGGTAGAAGGTACAGATAGAGTTTGGTGAAGTATGAGAAGTCCCTTTCAGACAATCAGAGCAGTTTCACAGTGGAGGGGGCTGCCGAGTCTCAGGAAAGGACAGAGTTTATTATGGTCAGTAGAGGCGTAAGAGCGGGGATGAATGATGCGTGAGTGTGTTGCAGGGTAGCCCTAGCCTCAAATGGCCTTGAAGGTGCTTCTAACCTCTGTAATCCCTTCCTTTTTCTCAGCCTAAGGATGTCACCTAGAAAATCAAGAGGGCTTTTTCTAATGCTGCCATTCTTTGATACCTGCCAAATTCAAGTGAATGAAAAATAATTCTACTTAGAAACACTGAAGGAAGATCCTGTAATTGCCCCTAAAGTAAAAGACATCTGAAATGACATAATAGGGGTATGATTACCCTTGGCTGTACAATCTCTCACATGAAGCTGAATACAGATTTCAGCCATGAGACCAGGTCGCTTAGCTTCCCAAATTAAACCCTTGACTTTCTCCTTGAGAAGTGGCAGACCTCCATATTGCTAATTAAGTGACAAGTTGGCTGCCTTGGTTCTGAAATCAGAAAATGATTGGGAGTAAAGAGAGATGAATTTTCTTTGGAATTGGAAAGGATTTAGGGAAAGGTATATTAACAAAGATACATTATTAAAGCTCAATATTTATAAATCCCAAAGAAGCTTTTAGGGATTTGGGGATTTAATCTTTGACTTTTAAAATCAGCTTTCCATTGTCGGTCAAAATACCAATGAGCATTTAAAAACTGCAGGGAGCAATGAGACAGGCACTTACACACTGCTAGTGTGAGTACAAATTGATAGTCTTTCTAGAAAGCAGTGTGGCAAAGTATGTGAAGATTCTTAGCATGTCACTTCTCATCATTTCTGCTGCTACTTCCCTGATCTGAGCCCCATCATCTATTGCAAGGAGTTTGCAGTAGCCTCCTAACTGGTCTCTCTGCTTCTCTACTCTCCCCCCATTATAGTCTGTTTTCCACACAGCAATCAGAGTGACTCTTTTCAAACATAAGTCAGACCATGTTATTATTCTGCTCAAGACCCCATCATGGCTTCTCATTTCACTCAGAGTAAAAGTTGAAGTCCTTACAGTAGCCTGAAGGCCCTACACGAACTGACCAGCCTTCTGTCTCTCTGACTCCTCTACAACTACTTTCCCCCTCGCTTGTTCCACTTCAGCTACACTGGCCTCTTTGCTATTCCTCAGACATATCCCATATCATATACTCCCAACTTAGGGCCTTTGAACTGACTCTTTCCTTCCTGTGAAATGCTCTTCCTTCAGCCATCTTGCTTGGTTAACTCTATTTCCTTCAAGTCTGTGTGGAAACCTTACTTTCTCAGTGTGTCTTATACTGGTTACCCTATTTAATAGTGCAGTCCCAACACTGTGGCACATCTGATGCCCTTTACCCTGCCCTTTTTCTCTTTTCCATAGCACTTAAGACTGTTTTTTTAATAGTTACTATTTATCCACTGCCTTCTCCAACCCTCTTAAAATATAAGCTCCACAAGGGCAGGGATCACAGTGTCTGGCACAGAGTAGATACTGAAATATTTGTTGAATGAATGGGCTTTAAAAATAGCACTATCTTTTGACCTAGAAAGCTCACTTCTAGAACTCATTCCTGAAAAAATAATCAGAAATGCAGCCAAAGATTTATTTGGGTTGTTCTCATACCTTTATTTATAATAATGAAAATTTGAAAACAACCTAAACCTATAAAAACAGAGTTATGGTTAAATAATTTGATATATCTACATAATGGTATATTATCAAGATATTAAAAAGTGTTTTGAAGAGAATTACGTGGGAAAATGCTTATAATGTTAAAGTGAAAAAATAGAATTTAAAACAACATTTACCCTTATCTCACACCATATACAAAAATGAATTAATGATGGGAATTCCCTGGCAGTCCAGTGGTTAGGACTCCATGCTTTCACTGCCGAGGGCCCGGGTTCAGTCCCTGGTCAGGGAACTAAGATCCCCACAAGCCATGCAGCACAGCCAAAAAAAAAGGATCAATGATATAAATATAAGGGTCAAAGCCTTAAAACTCTTAGAAGAAAATATAGGGTAAATCTTCATGACCTTGGATTTAGCAAGTGTATTCTTAGATATGACACCAAAAACATGAGCAACAAAGGAAAAATAGATAAATTGGATTTCATCAAAATTAAATCTGATAAAGTTTTTTTGTTTTCTTAGTTTTTAATGGAGTATAGTTGATTTACAATGTTATTAGTTTCTGCTGAACAGCAAAGTGAATCAGTTATACCTATGCATATATCCACTCATTTTTAGATTCTTCTTCCATATAGTTCATTACAGAGAACTGACCTATGCTATACAGTAGGTCCTTATTAGTTATCTATTTTATATATAGTAGTGTTGTATATGTCAATCCCAATCTCCCAATTTATCCCCCTCACCCCACTTTCCCCCCCAGTAACCATAAGTTTGTTTTCTACATCTGTGACTCTATTTCTGTTTTGTAAATAAGTTCATTTGTACCATTTTTTTCTTAGATTCCACATATAAACGATATCATATATTTGTCTTTCTCTGTCTGGCTTGCTTCACTCAGTATGACAAATCTGATAAAGGTTTAATATCCAGAATACATTAAAAAGTCCTACAACTCAACAACAAAACAACCCGACTTTTTAAATTGGCACATGTTTTGAATAGACATTTCTCCAAACAAATGTACAAATGACCAATAAGCACATGAAAAGATGTTCAGCATCATTAATCATTAGGGAAATGCGCATCAAAACCACAAAGAGATACCAATTCACACCTGCTAGGATGGCTATAATTTAAAAAAAATAGAAAATAACAAGTGTTGGTGAGGATGTGTAAAAATTGGAACCCTCGTGCATTGCTGGTGGGAGTGTAAAATGGTTTAGCCACTGTGAAAAACAGTTTGGTGGCTCCTCAAAAAGCTAAAGATAACATTACCATATAATCCAGCAATTCTGCTCCTCAGTATATACCCCCCAAAATTGAAAACAAGGACTCAAACTGATACTTGTATATCAGTGTTCACAGCAGCATTATTCACAATATCCAAAAGGTGGAAACAACCCAAGTGTCCATCAACAGGTGAATGGATAAACAAAATGTGGTATATATATACAGTGGAATATTACTCAGCCATAAAAAGGAATGAAGTTCTGATACATGCTAAAACATGAATGAACTCTGAAAAAATTATGCTAAGAAGCCAGGCACAAAAGGATAAATAGTGTTTGATTCCATGTGTTAGAATACATAAAGTATCTAGAATAGGCAAATTCATAGAGACAGAAAGTAGATTAGAAGTTAATCATGAAGAACCTAGGGGCAGGACAGGAATAAAGATGCAGACCTACTAGAGAATGGACTTGAGGATACGGGGAGGGGGAAGGGTAAGCTGGGACAAAATGAGAGTGGCATGGACATATATACACTACCAAATGCAAAACAGATAGCTAGTGGGAAGCAGCCGCATAGCACAGGGAGATCAGCTCAGTGCTTTGTGACCACCTAGAGGGGTGGGATAGGGAGGGTGGGAGGGAGGGAGACGCAAAAGGGAAGAGATATGGGAATATATGTATATGTATAACTGATTCACTTTGTTATAAAGCAGAAACTAACATACCATTGTAAAGCAATTATACTCCAATAAACATATTAAAAAAAAAGAAGTTAAGATGGGTTATGGGAAGAGGGAATGGAGTGTTATTGCTTAACGGGTACAGAGTTCTGTTTGGGGTGGTTAAAAACTTTTAGAAATACATAGTGGGGATGGTTGCACAACATTGTGAATGTAATTAGTGCCACTGAATTGTACACTTAAATGGTTAAAATCACAAATTTTATATATATTTTGTCACAATTAAAAAACGTTTTTTTAATCCTTATATATAATATGCAGTGGTGGACTGGATCAGGCTTGTGTGGGCTCTCTAGACCCTATTGTGAGCTTCTCAGCTACTTATACTTATTCAGTGATGTTGGTAGCTTGAACTTGGCCATGGTTGGGAGTGCTTACACCATGGAACTTAGCAAATGCTACAAATAGGGCTCCGCCCCAATCCCCTTGAGCCAGTTGTTAAATATTTACTAGCTCACCACTGAATATATGTGTATAAAAATGCATGGAAAACTATCTGGAGACATAGATGCCAAACTGCTATTATCTCTGGGGAGGAGAGTAGTATTATGGCAGGAATGTGAAAGTAAACTTACACTTTCTACCATATATACTTCCATAGTGTTTCAGGGTTTTTTACAGTGAGCATATAGACATATATCTCTTGTACTGCTTTGAAAAAACAGACAGAAAAATGTGTATATGTTGGGACTGTGGTATTGGTGATTTTTCTTGAGAGGCTAAAAGCAGTCACATATACTACCTGAAATGGCCCATGAAGAGGCTGAAGGCCAAGCTTGGGACTTGGATTCCATTTCCTCAGAAATCTGCTTTCTTCTTGCCCAACTAAATGACACTTTTTTGTCTCTTCATAGGTTACCCTACAGCCTATCCAGCTGCAGCCCCTGCCTACAATCCCAGCCTGTACCCCACCAATAGCCCCAGTTATGCTCCAGGTAAGGAAAAAGTGAAGCCAACAGTGGTGAGTGGGGTGGGAGGTGAGGCTCTATTTGGGGAAAAAAGGCCCAAAACACTTGCTGGCCTTTCCATGTCCTTAATTGCTCTGGGCTCAGCCTGTCCACGCTTGATTGTTCAGGGAGTCCCCTCTGGGAACTGGGGCAGTTCAGCCTCCGGGAATAGAATTTCTTCCATTCTCCTTGGGACTTAAAGTTGGCCCATCTCTCTTCTGCTGGAATATCTGAGACGTGTATCCTCCTCACAGAACCTTTTCTGCTCTCCCAGTATCCACACCCAGTTTTTGCTCGGTTTCCCCTGAGGCTGCCGTTGACACACACACACACACACACACACACACACACACACACACACACACACACACACACACACACACACACACACACACACACACACACACACACACACACACACACACACACACACACACACACACACACACACACACACACACACACACACCTCGGTTTCCCCTGAGAGAGTGAGAGACTTGCCACATTTTCAAGCTGCAGCGAGGAACTTGTTTTTCAAAAATAATAAAGGCCCAACACTCCTTGGATAGAGGTTGAAATAGATTTGAAAGTATCGAAGTTTGTTTCAGTTTGGGAGCAATGCAGAGGTTTTACCACCATCTTGACCCCCACGCTCAAAAAAATAAGCCACTCTCAGCTGGTGCTTTAATACTCAAGGAGCAGGAGAAAGAATGTGGGCTCTGCAGTTAGTAAGTCCTGGGTTTGAATCCTGATTACTCAACTCACTAGTTGTGAGTCCTTAGACAAGTTACCTCACCTCTCTGAGAAATGTGCTACACCTACCTCATGGTTGTAGATGGTTTTATGTAAGTTCCTCTTCATTTACTCAACAAGTATTTATTCGCTGAATGTCCTCCCCACTAGAATAGAAAAAAGGAAGGATGCTGTCTTTGCCTGAAGTAGCTTACAGTCCATTTGGAAGCTGACGTGTGAACAAATTCGTGGCTGTACAGTGTGATGAATATTGTAAAAGGAATACGTACAAGAGGAGAGGAAGTGGAGGAGGGAACAACCTCTGCCTGGGGTTGAGGGTGTAAGGGAGGCTTCACAGAGGACCTAGCAGTGGAGACTTGAGGGAGAAGTAAGAGGCATTCTTTTTTGTTTGGTTGGTTGTTTTTTTTTGTTGTTGCTGTTAAGAGGCATTCTTTTAAACATACAAAGGAAGAGTTGGGCATTCTAGGCAGAGTAGAGCCTGGGCAAAGACATGGAGATGTGAGGAATGACACTGAAGAACCTTGAAGTAGTGAGAATGGTTGAAGTATAGGCTCTAGGGTGGCGGCGTAATAGATGAATCTGGACTACAGATGTGCGAGGGCCAGATTTGGAAAGGCCTGGAATGTCATGATAATACCCTCATTTTCTTGTTTAGTAATTATTTTTTTAATACCATTTGTTTTATTTGGCAATTGTGACTTTTTAAAATAATTTATTTATATCTTATTTATTTTGGGCTGCTTTGGGTCTTCATTGCTGCGCAGGCTTTCTCTAGTTGTGGTGAGCGGGGGCTACTCTTTGTTGCCGTGCACGTGCTTCTCATTGCGGTGGCTTCTCTAGTTGTGGAGCACGGGCTCTAGGTGCGCAGGCTACAGTAGTTGTGGCGCGTGGGCTCAGTAGTTGTGGCTCGCGGGCTCTAGAGCGCAGGCTCAGTAGTTGTGGTGCATGGGCTTAGTTGCTCCACGGCATGTGGGATCTTCCCAGACCAGGTATCGAACCTGTGTCCCCTGCATCAGCAGGTGGATTCTTAACCACTTCTCCAACAGGGAAGTCCCTGCATGCATTCTTTTTTTTATTTTTTAATTAATTTATTTATTTACTTATTTATGGCTACATTGGGTCTTTTTTTTAAAATTTATTTTTATTTTTGGCTGTGTTGGGTCTTCGTTGCTGCGCGCGGGCTTTCTCTAGTTGCAGTGAGCGGGGGCTACTCTTCATTGCAGTGTGCGGGCTTCCCATTGAGGTAGCTTCTCTTGTTGCAGAGCATGGGCTCTAGGCGTGCGGGCTTCAGTAGTTGTGTCTCATGGCCTCTAGAGCACAGACAGGCTCAGTAGTTGTGGCTCACGGGCTTAGTTGATCCACGGCATGTGGGATCTTCCCGGACCAAGGCTTGAACCTGTGTCCCCTTCATTGGCAGACGGATTCTTAACCACTGCGTCACCAGGGAAGCCCCCCACATGTATTCTTAACCACAACATTATAGTTGCAGTCGGCTAGAGAGAAATTGAGGTGTTAGACTAGAGCAGTCAGATTAGAGAGGAAAGGGAGAGCAGACAGGAAGAGCCTGAGATTGTGGGGACATGGGGAAGGGAGAGATTGGAAAGCTCCTGGCATGTGTAAAGTACTGATTAAGTTTTAATTTTAAAGCACACAAAATATCAACCCACGTCTAACTTGATTTTCCCCAATTTTACTTTTGAAAAGTCAACATATTTCTAAGCTGTGACTAAACCAACCCAGACCATTTTCTCACACAGTCCACTAGACAGGGTGGTATTAGCACATTGTGTCAGAAAGCCCCAAACTGGGAGTTGGAAGACTGGAGTTATAGCACTAACTCTGCTACTGATTTTGGTGTGACTTTGGGCAGATCCTTTTCCCTTTGGAGTTACACATACACACAACTGGTCCGTGTCATATGTTGGGAGGCTGGCCTCTGCTTCTACCAGGTCTCCTGACTGCAGTGGAGGAGCTGACTCAAGGTCAGAGAGGACAGTGTACGTACTCTCAGCTTCCTTCCAGAGCTGGCCGTTTGTGATGCTGAGAGATGCCTGCGGGATAGAAGCCTGCAAAGGAGCCAGGCTCTCAGGTTTAAATTCCTCTCAGCTTTTTCAAGAAGACCAAGAAGTTGCTTCAGAAAGAGCTATTTTTAGCAGCTCTAAATACCCAAAGATGTCCTCTATCCAGGATGCAGGGAAATATTTCACTCCTTCATTGGTTCTGAAAGCAATGTGGGTACTTGAAGCTTTCTTCCAAGCTCTTAGTGACTTCAGGGATCTTACTTAAGAAATGTTTGGCCCCGCAGAAGGCAGAGCCAATAGAGACTTGTTTTCAAAATCTGGAGACCAAAAGATGGGTCATATTAATGGTAATCTGACTTGAAAATGAAGGGAAAGGATAAACAGGATAACTAATATAGGTAAAAATGAAATACCTCCTCACAAAAAAAAATCTGTTTATCAGTCATTGTCATCTGTTGTCTCACTTGATTCCATAGCAGCATTGTAAAGTACAATTACTCCCATTTTGCATATGATGAACCTGGGGAAGGGGAGGGAAAAGGAATTTGAGTTTTCTGAACACCTGCCATGTTCCAGACACTATGCAAGTCTTGTCACAAATCTTAATTTTTTTTTCCGTAATCTTGTGAGTTAGAGCTTCTTGCCTTCAGTTTTGCTCAGAGAGGTTAAATAACGTGTCCAAAGTTGCACAGCTAAAAAGCAGTGGAGCTCAGATTCAAAGCCAAGCTGTCGGCCCACAGTCTGTGCCCCTTGTACAGCACCACGCTCTCCCAGAGGTCTCAGGGAATTAAGTGCCTCTGCATTAGTCCTGGCCCTCTAGGACTTTAAACAGAGCTCTTCAGAGGCCAAAGATGATTGGTTTTGTCCCTGAACCTTTACCTCCTCTAGCACATAAAGCCTCTGTCATGTGTGAAGTCCCTTTGCAATGCTTGGGAGACTTGAAATTTATTCTTAGCATGGACAAGCAAAGAGCAGGAACTTGGACTTACATACTTCCAGGCAGCTTCTGGGTCAGCTGCCTGGAGGATGTCATGGCATCCAAGGACATACCCTTCCTCAATGAATGGGCTTTCCTGGATGGCAAGTCTGTCACCCTCTCCAGGGTAGAGGTACTTTGCACCCTCTGCGTTCACTGTTTCTTGCGTAGCCTGGGGGAAACTGCTTTTTTAAGGCAAAGTTTGTTTTTGTAACTGCAATATGTACTACTGTGCACAGATTCTTAGTGGTAATTTCAACTAACATTTCTATCCAACAGAGTTTCAGTTCCTGCATTCAGCTTATGGTAGGAGAGCTATTTTTCCTCATCTGTATTATGGCCTATGAATGTGTTATCTCGTAACAAAAGTAGATCCCCTCTCCTTCCCTCCCCAAATCCCATCCCCTAGGCTTGGGCTCCCCCAGGTGGCTCAGCAGCAGTTCCTGAAGCATGCAGGAACATGTCTGATGGTGCAAAATCATGGGTTGGAGACACACACGAACCGTCCCCTAGGGCAGCAGTGAAGGATCATGGCACTAAAAGGCGTCTCTCCCCTTCCTCACCTCTGGGGTCCCATCTGACCTAGGTCGGAAACCTTTACCCTCACATGGCTGCTGAATTCAAACAAACAAGTGAACAAAAATTCCTGGGTCTCTATGGCTCCTCTGTTGGCTTTATGGCAGCCCCTGCGGAGGAGTACCTGGATTATGCCTGTAAGAATGCAAAACACCAGTCTGCCCCACGATCAGATTTTCCATCTCCATTGGCAGTCTCACATGTTTGAAGACCTGGTTAACTTTAGATCCAATCTATTCCCTTAGCCCAGATCTTGAGCTCTGGCTCATTTGGGGGGCATTTTCCTGGATGGTGAGAGGTGAGGGTCAAGTGTGCTAATAAGCCAGGGACCAGAGCTGGATTCTCTGGGCAGTGTGGACTCCAGGCCCAAGGCACCACGGGAACTTCTGGGCACCTGTGAGGGTCCCAGCAGTGTAACTTGACTAGGTCCTTTTTTGTCATAGACAGGAAGGGACCATAGGAGGGACTTGCTGCTTTCACCACCCTCACCTGGGCTGCTCAGGACAATGTTTTCGTAAAGTCTCTGCACACTTTCTCGACTTTTAACCTTGAATTATTTGGATGTTGAAAATTGAATTTGTGTGTGGCACATCTTTTAGGAGATGAGCTGTGAAAATCTCTTCTTGCTGCTGCTGTGGGCTGCGTGATCTTGGGCAATTTGCTAATGTCTCCAGGCCATAGATAAAATGTTTTATTCCAGATGATCTCTGAGGTCCCTTTAAATGCTAACAGGTTGCCCTCTTATAATCTTATTCTTTCCGTTTTGCTAGTCACAGACCCGTTTCTCTTATTGTTTATGAGGAGTCGTGTTTGTTTGCCTCAGGATATATGAACTTGAACAGAAGACTCCATATGAAGTGAGAGAAGCTCTCCTGCCTCCTCACCTCTCCTGTTATAGCATCTGAAATAGAAATACTAAAGTGTATGTATGGAGCTCTTCTCTTCACAAAATGTTCTGTCCCAGACCCTAAGCTGGCCCTTTGAAGATACAAAGTTCAGTAAGACAGGGTTCCTGTTTTCAAGGAGCTCAAAGTTTAGCGGGGGAGATGGACAAACTAGCAAGTACAGGGGCTTCTAAGAATCACAGGAACTGGGATAGTGAACCAAGTGGGATACATGAGGGGGCTGTGATGAAGAAGTGGGGAAAAGAAAGGACTTCATAGTAGAGGTGAGTCTTCAGCTCCTGGTTGATGGATTAATAAATGTCTACCAGGTGGTATTTGGGGAAGGACATGCCAGGAAGAGTGAGCAGTGTGAGCAAAAATACAGAGAAGTGATGCTTCTTGGCATAGTCTGGGAATGGTGAACAGTTTGTATGGCTGTCATGTAGGGTTTGAGAGTGAGAACAGTGAGTCTAGGGAGATCATAGGACTAGATCACGAGGGGCCTTGAGTGCCACACAAGGAGTTAGGTAATGGAGAGCCATGGAATGTTTTTAAGAAAGAAGTTTTTGTGATTAGGTCTAGGTCTTAGAAATATCACTCTGACTGCAGCTTGGAGATTGGAGTTGGCAGGTTTAAAAACAAACAGAACAGTGAGGAAGCAGTTGCAATAATTCAGGTAAGAGGTGATGAGAGCTTCCATTGGAGCTGTCCACACCTGTGGGGATGGAAGAGTAGACAGACACCAGAATTAGAAACTGTAAGACTGGCTGACACTTGATCTTTGATCCTCACAATCAATACTATGAAGCAATCAAGGAATGGTTATTATTGCCATTTTATGAGACAACAGACCTGAAGTTTAGAAAGGTATAGTGACTTGCCCAAGGTCCCACAGCTAATAAGTGGCACAGCCCAGGCTAGAACTCAGATTTCCTGACTTACTACATTGTTCAGGACGATGGTCCCTTGCTGCCTCTCCTCCTTGTAAGTGTGCTTAACAGATTGTTCAAGTGTCAGAGGGCGTGAGGGCCCCGTGTCCAGGGATGTGAACAACCCAGCACTTGGACGTGGGCCGCATGCTGTGACTGGGCCGTGGCCCTTCACTGCCATGGGTTCTCTCTCTCTCTTTTTTTAAATTGAGGAATAGTACATATATAGTACTACATAAAGTGCAAAAGTACGTAGTCTCAAACGTACACCTCAATAATATTTGACGTATATACACTTGTATTTATTCAAAATATAGACCATTTCTAGGAGTTGGTACCTTTCATGGCACCCGAGAACAGGCATACCTGTCAGAGCAGTGTCCTCTATCACCATGCCTCTAAAAGCTTCAGTTGGATTGTCTTCACCCCACAGCTGAGCTCTGAATCACTACCAGCAGCAGAATGGGTTTCTTTAGAATTGTATGTGGACGTATAGCTAACTAATGAGGAAGTCAAGTCGACAGCTGTTATTTGTTGTTTTTTGTTTTCAGCCTTCATATTTATCCAGTTATTTAAATTATTATGTATTCATATATACAGAAAAATATAGAAAATATTAGTATTTGTTTTCTTTATAATGAAACCAGAAGAAAATACCCACTTCTTCAGGAACATGTATAGGTTAGCTCACTTGCTCAGTTGGGAAACACATAATCAAAGGCACAGTCGCACTTGCTTCTTTCCTGGTTAATCTGGAACATTGTTTTACTGTGTGTAATGCTGTCTTGTTCACTCTCTGGTTGGCGTGTGGCTGTGTTGCATCCCCAGCTAGACCATAAATACCTGGTGTGCGGTGACCATGACCCACGTGTGTTCCTGTCCACCGTGGCGCTCCCCTCAGTGCTGAGTGCAGTGTAGGCTTCAGTCACTCTTTGGTTAATTTTGATTTACTTACTTTAATTGTCACACAGTCCTTTAGGCTAATGTCAGGCTTTTGGCTCATGATTAAAATTATGGTAAAGATGCACCACTTGGGTTAAAAACTGGACCAGAACAGGTCCTCCAAATTCTCAGCAGCCAAATTTAGGCCTCCTGCTCCCTGGTGGATTCCTGTGGGGTCTTGAGGGCCTGGGCTTGCTCTGTCTGACTTCTCAGAGCTACATGTTTCACTTTTTAGGGAGTTGTTTTAGGTGGCCAGGGCTTTCCAGCCACGTGAAGTGGCAGATTCTAAATCTGGAGCTATCTTAATAAGATTTTTCAACACTAATTGGGTCCTTTATTAATTCCCACCACTCCACCCATCCCTGCCCCCCAGGAAAAGAAACCCATGATAATTGTTTAAATTGACTGCCCTCCTCCTGTGTTGTCTGCAGAGTCATGTTGTAATGTCCAGCAAAGGCCCTGGACTCTGCATTGGAATTCTGCTGGATCTCCATTTTCTTCTACCAGAATTCTCCTTTTAGTGTCACTTCCCTGCCCATGATTTCCTTCTCATTTCTCAGCATCCGCTGTATATATTGCGGGCCATTGATGCAAGCGCAGAGTCAGCCCAGAACAGCTGTACTTCTATCCTTGGTTCAGCGAAAACAGTAGAGTCTTTGACCTCCTCCTCTGACCCCAGTACTTCCATGACTGAAGGAACCAGAGGCATTTCCTGTTACCTGGACAGGCAGAGGAGTTTATGGAGATCTCTCTGGAGGTGGATTATCCTTGTCCTGATGGAATGAGAGGGTATAGGCAAACTTGCTTCTCATACCACCCTGTCTTACCTAGCCCCTTGTTAAAATGTTTCACGTATATCCAACTGTTGCCAATACTAATATACTTTAAAACACCCCATATCCATGTCTCCCAAGACCTCATCTGAGTGGAAAAGATACTGTTAAAATCATTCTTCAGCCACAAGTAGAAATTTGGGTCAAGAATATTTCTCCTCGGGAATTCCCTGGCGGTCCTGTGGTTAGGACTCCCCGCTTTCACTGCCAAGGGCCCGTGTTCAATCCCTGGTCGGGGAACTTGGATCCCAAAAGCCGCACGGTGTGGCCAAAAAAAAAAAAAATTTTTTTCCCCTCTATTGTTTGAAAATATATCAAGGGAGATACATAAAATGTTAGGCAATCCCTCCCCCCACCCCCTTTGAAACCCTATTTCCTCTCTCCTTCCCTACAGGACACATGAAGGTAAGTTTTTTGAGTCACTCCCCACTTCTATTCCATAGGAAACATCATCTTTAAATTTCTCACGCTGAGCTTTGAGTCAGCCTGGGAAGTCTCTGCAGATTTCTTTCAAACTGAGCCTCATCTCTATTTCACACCTACCCCAAGTTTGACATTTGCTTTCTTAGTGGCCCAAAAGATCATCTCTAATTCATGAGGCGATATCTCAGGTGGAGCACCAGTAGCACCTCAGCAGGAGACATAAAAGGTGCAAGAGGTTTGTCTGGCCCTGGCTAGGTCTACAGGAGAAGAGGTTTGCAGGTAGTGTCCCACTGGACAGCCTTGCCTTGTAAGCCACCGAAGCTCAGTCCCTTTAGAGGAGATGGCAGTCCAGCAAGGTTCATGTCATGTGGTTATTAGTATTTTGGGGTCGCTCTTTGAAAACAATTTGTTAAGTACACCTCCAGATGAGATTTCAGGCATAAAAAGGGGTACTCAGTTGATCTGGCCCAGTACATAGTCAAAGGCTCCGAGCTGCTACACGTTAACGAGCAGGTGGCTAAGGAGTATCCCAGAGTCTTAGGCTAGAATGTCAGGCAGTAGAAGGCAGTATTCATAAGCATTTTCATGGGTTTGGTAGTGGGTAGAAAATCCTGACTCCCCTACTTAGTATAAGCTTAGGTCTCCTCAGTTTCAAATCGTTTAGAAGGTCACTTCAGCACTCCTCCCAACCACTCACCCATCTCAGAAAGCTGAACCATCCTGTGTGTCTGAACAGGGCCCCTTGGGTTATATGTTTCCGTCCAGCTCAAGATCCTTGCTTTTGTGTCTGTGATTGGTGGTGCCCACTTCTTATTTCTGCCTAATGCCATTCTTGTGTCTTCCCTTAAGCAACTCTGCTGATGAAACAGGCCTGGCCACAGAACTCGTCTTCCTGTGGCACTGAAGGCACCTTCCACCTCCCAGTGGACACCGGGACCGAGAACCGAACTTACCAAGCATCCTCTGCGGCTTTCAGTAAATACAGCCTGTCTCCTCCTTTCCTTGTTCCCCTTGGTTGGGACTGATTTGCCTCTTAGGAAGAAAGGAAAGGGAACTTTTAAAACTGACATTTATAGGACACTGTTTTAAGAGGTTCTCTCTCCTACCCACCAAAAAATTGGCCCTCCTCATATAGAAACGGTCATCCTCTTTGATCACACACCCTGCTTTGAGGAGACACAAAGCAGTGAGGGAGAGAGAAGGAAGTACTCACCTGGCCAATGAGTTTGATGAGGGAAGGACTGTTACTGCATTTCAAGGGAAGGACAGAGGGCACTTTAAAGTCTTGTGGACTTTTGGACAGAGGGGGTTCCTCCAACTAGCACAGGGTTTTTCAACCTCAGCACTGTGGACATGGGGAGCAGATAATTCTTGGTTGGGGGGGGGCTGTCCTGTGCATATCCCCGGGGGCAAAATTGCCCCCTGCTTGAGAAACACTGCCCTCGTGGAGGCTATACTGTGAGAGCAAGGTATGTGCAGGAAGTCCTCGTGAAGGTCGGAAACCATCTGGCCTGTCAGATTGGTCACTTCACTTGAGGCTCAGTAGAGTGACTGATGGTTTCACCTTCACATCTGATTTTTAACACAAAATGGCTCCACTGGGTAAAATGAGGACGAGTGTTTAGAAATGACTGAGTGGCATTTTGACTCTGTATGAGGAAAAGCTTCGTGCCTTGTTGCAGTTGTCCGAAAGAGGAGTGGCTGGCTTTGGATGTGGTGAGTGCCAGTCTCTTAAGTTGTGCCAGCAAGGGCTGCACAGGCCCTCGGAGGGATGTTGCAGACTAGGCCTGATGGTCTGGGGTTCAGTGAAGTGTTAACCTATTAAGTGAGTAAATTAGAAGAATACATTGTATTTTAAATTTTTCTTTAAAATGTTATTTTCTCCTTAGCTATCATCGCCCCTTCAGGTCAACATCAACTTACGTTTATACAACATAACTCTCACCTTTTGCAGAATATGTTTTCATGATCACCCTCTCATTTAATCTACACTATAGTCCTATTTGGGTGGATTTTTATTCCAGTTTGAAAGCTGAGGCTCAGAAAGGTAACATGCCCAATGCCATCCAACTGGTAAGCAGCGCGACTTGAAAAGTGTATCACCCAAGTTAAGTTTCTATTACTGACTTTTTTCCTTGAGATTAATTTTACTCTTATTTAAGAGAGGGATGATAGCAGTAGGGAATTTTTCCAGGTACCTATGCTATTATATATGTAAATGGGCATATACATGCATATTCTGTCTTATATCTGCACATATGGAGGTAGATGCATATAGACACACCTGCTGTAGTGTAGCAGAAAGAAGCCTGGAGTGGAAGACCAAAAGAGTTGGATTCTAGACTTGGTTCTGTGGAACCTTGGATAATTCATGTCTGTGCTTTGGACCTTGCTTTTTCCAAATGTAACATGAGTGGGTTGGACTAGGTCATCTTTAAGGTTCTCTCTAGCTATTAGGCTCCTGATTCTATCACCTTGGTGCTGTATACCCAATATCTTCCACTCTTTCAGGGGCCTCCTCTCTAGCTGCCCAGACCAGTAGTTGGCCAACTAGCCTTTGTTCACACATCTCCAGGTATGGAGTATTCATTCCCTCCAGAAGCAACCCTTTCCACAATGAGAAAGTCTGAGTATTAGAAGGCCTTGCCTTCCACTATGTTGACATCTTCCTGAAGTTCCACTGAAAAGTCCAGTAGCTATATCCCACTGTCCTCTCACAGGCTATCACAGTCCCTAGAAAGGGCCAAGATGTGCTCTCTTTCTTATAATCTGTAAATACAGGTGGGATTGACTGGTCCTCCCATGTCCCACCAGAGTTCCTCCCAGCACACAGATTTTGTGGCTTCTAATACCACAGAAAACTCAGGGCACTTTGACAAATTCAATGTAATTTCACTAACACTTGCTAAGCCTGTTTGTATTTAGGTCTTCCTTCTACTTATTCAGCACTCTCTTGTTCAGCTGCCAACAAGGAGACTGGGGGGTCAAGGCAAGAATCATACATAGAGCTTTGACCAGACATATAAATCTGATAGTCAATAAACTGATCAGTCTAAAAGGCATTCTTCATGTGAGGATCAATGTGTTTGGAGGTGGTAGGGGCTCTACAACTGAAAAAGATTTATGACAGTGCAGAAGGATTGAAGAGAGGGCTGAAAAAGTTTTATCTTGCTAATGTACACACTCTCTTTATTACCCTATTTGATGGAGTCTAAAATTATGGTTAGCAACCTGAGAGAAAGAAGAGGGTACCACAAACAAAGCCTCTTTCATAAGTCAGGGCTGGGACTGCTAGTGATCAAATTCCTTTTTCCTCTCACAATATTGCCTTTAATGAAATGAAGACACAAAGGCCAATATACCAAATGTCCAAGATTGGACTACAGAGACGTATAATTTCAGAAATGAGCTCTGCCCAGGGCATGGTAAGCCCTGAACTCTGGGCCCAGCCCCGCACTGATTTGCTGTGCAGTTTTGGGAAAGTTGCTGCTCCCCTGGGCTCTAGGTTCTTCATCTGAATTGCAGAGGATTGAATTCAAGTCTCTAATGTCCTTAAGGTATAGCATTCCAAAGTCCTAATTCTGTAACCTTCAGACGGAGGTAGAACTCTTTTCAGGAGACCCAGGCCCTGAGTGAGTGAGTTGAATCTAAGTTCATTTGAGCAAAATCAGTGAGTTTCTATTTTGACTTGGTTTTGTTTCATTTTTGTTTGCATCAAATCCAACGGCTTTTTTTTTTTTTTTAACTTAGGTGCATAAAGTAATAAACCCTGAATTTTGTGATACCCAAGGTAGCCCAGGCTACAGCCCCAGGGGAATTTCCAGTGATCCTCAGGGGTATGGACAGGACCATCAGTCAGTTGTGGAATGTCCTCTGCAATGATTTTCTAATAGAAGTCCCACTGAAATACTCAGAACGTAGAATATCAGCACTAGAAAGGTCCTCTGATATTATCTAGTCCAGTGAAGGTATTCCTTGAGAGAAGAATTGACATGAATCACTGACAGAGCCCAGGACTGGGACCACTGTAGTCAGAGGAGGGAACATTGAGTCCTGGGTCCTCGTGAGCCTTCGCTCATTTGCTCGCGTCTCATGTGTGAAATGTTTGCATTGGTCTTGATGATCTCTAAGGTCTTTTCTAGCTCTGCAGTTCTGCTTCTCCCTTCTCAACCTGTCTGGACAAATAGGCAAGGCCTTCTTCTCCAGCATCATCTTTTCGGCCACCCAGTGTGTTTTGGCTACTGATTTGTATTTTGAGTTTGTGTGTGTCTCATTTCATAACATGAAGAAAGGATACATTTGTAGACAAGGTTATTCTTGGATGTGGAAACCAAATTCTACTGCAGTCTCTTGGAACCTTTTGATTTTCCTCAGAGGGATAATCTCAACACTTTGTAAGATGGTTGTCCTTGTGACAGAGAGGGTTTGTGCAGGCTTCCTCAGAGGATAAAACTTCAGCACACATTCTCTGGCAGCATAAAGGAAAGTCACCAGCACTGTTGGCCTGTTATCTTTAAAGAAATCTTAAAATCATGGCATTTTAAACCATCAAATTTTAGAATCTTAGAATCCTGGAGTCTGTGTTCCAAGCTGGATCACACCATAAAAGTCATACTAGTTTAACCTCCTATGTACTGTCATCTTTCAGACCAGTCTCTGCTTGTATACCCCCTAGAACAGGAAGCTTACTATCTCTCTATACAGTGAAAGAGAAAAGAATAATAGCTAATCTTTATGAACTGCTTTTAATGTGTCAGGCATTCTTTTAAGGGCTTTGCACTTATTAGTTAATGTATTCATCACAGTAACCCTATGAAGTAAGTGCTATTATTATCCCCATTTTATAGATGAGGAGACAGATGTATTCTACAGCTGTTAAGTAGGAGGGCTGGGGTTTGGACCCAGGCAGTCAGTCTGGCTCCAGACTACTTATAATCACAAGCCTGTGCTGTGTAGCTTTCAGAGACAGGCATCTTAGGATTCAGGGGTGTCCTGCCCTCCTGCATGGAAGAGAGGTGCTCTCCACTCTGGCAGGACTCCCCATAACCTGTTTTATTCCTTTAAATCAGAAGTTAGCAGGCTTTTCCTGTAAAGGCCAGATAATAAATATCTTAGGCTTTTGGGGCCTTATGATGTCTGCCATTAAATACCATTCTACCAGTAAAGCAGCCCTAGTCAGTATGTGAATGAATGGGCATGGCTGTGTTACAGTAAAATTTGATTTACCAAAACAAGCTACAGTCACACACAAAATTGTAGTTTGCATGTTTTAAATGTGAATAGGATGAATAAAAGATCCTGTGGTAAAACAAATTTGGAAACAGTCTCCGGCATATCCCTATCTTGGAGATTCACAGTTCATCCTATCATTTTAAAACTTCTCAGTGTCATGGAATAAAACCTATTTTCTCTCTTATTTCATATTTCTCCTCCTCCTCCCCCTCTTCCCCCTTCCCTCCCACCTTCTCCTTGTCCTTTTTTTTTGGCGGGGGCGGGTGGCAAAATAACACTTAGGATCCCTTGTATACTCTTGGGACACACCCATCTTGAGAATCCCCTTTGTTTTACAGACAAGTAAACTGTGTCTCCAAGGTGAGTACACCTCAAATAGTTCCTTCTAGATGTCTGCAAACCTAGACTCCCTGTCTTCCCCACAGTATCTGTTTCTCCTCCTGTGACCACATTTCATGATTAGCTGCACAATCTAGAAACTTGGAGGAACCTGCTCTAGACTTTTTCCTCAACTGACTCGTACCTCCACTTCCAGTTAGTTTCTAGTTTTTATCAGTGCTACCTTCTCATTAATGTATTTTTCCAGCCCCATTGCGACTTATTTCCCAAGCATATTTGACCACAAAATCAGTTTCTCCAGTTTCTCATGGAACAAACTATGGGTCTGCAGGTGGAAAGATAAATGACATGATTCCAGGGGAGAGGGCAGGACAGCTTTTCGGTGGTGCCTTGGGTGGTGACTAAATAACAGCTCTCATACCCTTCTGAGTAGCTCATCAGGGGCAGGGGGTCACCATGCCAAAGCTGTGGTGTGACTTGAGAGAGATTTGTGACTGTGTGGCAGCTTGCTTTAACTTGGGGTTAGGGTAGAAGAGACCCAGGGTCTTCAGAAAAATGGGATTTTAGTTCAGGAAGAGATCTTCATTCTTAGCCTTCTAATTTTACAAAATAGGAAACTAAGGCCCAGAGACTTGCCAGTAGTCACAGCAGATTGGAGGAAATCCTGGCCTGAAGCCTGGACCTCTTCTCTTCCAGTAAATCACCCTTTTCACTCTGGCCCCAGTCCCTTCTTGTAAAAACAGCCCCATGTTACTGAAAGGGTCCTTGGTGAGCATCTTGTAGGAGAAAGACCTGAGGCCAAGAGAGGTTCAGTGATGTGTCAGCCAGACCAAGCCAGGACGGGGACAGGGAAGAAGCCCCAGCGGCACCCCATTGGACATCCAAAGCCAGGATCCCTTGGCACTGTCCCTTCAACTCAGAAAGAAGGTGGTGTTCCTAAAAAGACTTGCTCTTTCTGAACTCCAGGATCCCCTAGTACAGAGTAAGAGAGTGGGGGCTACTTGATGATCACTTGGGTTCCAAAGAATCATTCCATTTTGTGATTCTCTAAGAACACAGTCTTGTTCCTGAGTGATTCATGTTTCAGGTTCTTCCTGCGAACTTAGGATCTGACTCTCTTTTCCAGAAAATTCAAAGGCAGCACAATTTGTTTGAATGGCTGATTGTGAGCTTCCTGGGGCCTGACTTCTCAGCCCCTACCCAGCTTCAGTCCACCCTGCTGACCCCACATGGCCTGGGTTCCAGGTCGATGTGAACCTTTTTGATCCTTGACTTCAGTCTTTCAGACAGTGGTGGCCCTCCCCCAAACCCCAGGAGGGGAGGAAAGGCCAGCTGTGTAGAGCAAAGTTTTTCAGCATCCCAGAAGATGAGGGTCTCTGAATGGGGTTTTCAGTGGGGTTTCCACCTTAAAACTTGGCAGGGAAGAAGGGGAACATGGTGGAGGGCAGTCCAAAAAGGGAGAGAGATAAAAGGAGACAAAGAGAGAATACAGGAGAAAGCAAGACAGAAGCAGCAGCAGAGGATGCCCTGAGGTGCTGACTATGGAGACAGAGAAGCAAGGAGAGAGAGTGCAGTATAGAGCGAGCAGGTTGAGGGTCTCCCGTCCATGCACACCTGCCTGTCTCATGGCACATGGCTCAGAGTCCCAGACTGTTTGAGCTGCAAGGGTCCCTTAAGAGATCATCTGGTCCCAGCCTCTTATTTTATAGATCAGAGCCCTGAGACAGAGAAATAAGAGATGCCACACATGCAGCCACTGAGGGAGCTGCCTCTGGGGCCCGGGCTCTCTGGGTGGAGCCCTGTTCTCTGTCTGTTCTCATCTGTGTTTCCAGCCTGGATTCAGCCCATGTTTGTCTGGGGAGTCGTTGACTGGGACCTGCTGCCTTCCAGCGATGCTGTTCTGCCAACTAACTGAAAGTCTCTCTTATTGCCTTGGTACAGGATATACTGCGGGGACACCATACAAGGTCCCACCGACCCAGAGTAATACTGCTCCGCCCCCCTACTCCCCATCACCCAACCCCTATCAGACGGCCATGTATCCCATCAGAAGTGCCTACCCCCAGCAGAATCTGTATGCCCAGGTAGGTACATGTAGAAGCCCAGGACCACTTCTTCTGCAGGTAAAGGAGCCACCAGCCTGGGTAGGGTGGAGGGGGGTGAAGAAGAGAGTTCGTGGCTCTGATGAGCTGTCGCTGTTGTGTCATTAAAACAATAACCTTGCAGTCTACACACTCCCCCAGTCTACCTCAGTCCACAGTCTGAGGCTCTTGTAATTATTTAGCAAAAACATTTGAGAAGCTCTGGATTAAGATGATCCAGGACGCCCTGTCTACTCTGCCCAAAGGTCAGCAGACCTGTGGGGCTGTGACAGCACAAAGCAGTCATGTGATCCAGGCAGTGGGAGGTCACCTCAGACCATTGTCTCCATCCTCAACCTTTTTTGCCTCCAGGGGAATAGATAGTAAGAGACACTTGGGGAAGTGCTCTGCATTTATGACATTTTTCCAGTATGTAGAATGGCAGCATTCACACCAGTATGATACTCCCACCAGTAATCCCTCATGTGTGCACATGCACAGTGCTCTGAAGTTCACCAGCCTCGTCCACAGCCCTCTTCACTCACTGATCGTGGTCCCTACCTTTGTATTTTAAGCAGTCTAAGAAGAAGCACATTGCAATAAGATAAACATAGTAGATCATCATAGCAGCCCTAGGAGCAAGGCAGGACAGGGTTCAAGCCTTATTTTTCAGACCAGAAGCTGAGCCCAGCACTGAACTGTCCACAGCCACATAGAAGACAGAAGCAGAGCCCCAGACCTTGTGTCCCTGGGCCAGAGCTTCTCTGACCCCATCCCTTAGGGTTTGGGACAGGCTCCCCTCCTCTCCAGAAGCCTGTGTGACCTCAGCCTTTTTTCCCCCAGGGAGCCTACTACACACAGCCGGTGTATGCTGCCCAGCCCCATGTCATCCACCACACCACGGTCGTCCAGCCCAACAGCATTCCCTCTGCCATCTACCCGGCGCCTGTCGCTGCTCCCAGGACCAATGGTGTGGCCATGGGCATGGTGGCCGGCACCACCATGGCGATGTCAGCAGGTAAGGGCAACATCTGTGTTGGTGTCCATCCCCTTCCTCCAGGAACTCATGACAGTGGAGAACACAGTCATGGAATCGATTGTAGCAAAGCATGAAGAATTCTATGCCTGGGGGTTCTAGGAACACAGAGGAGGACCCTCTAACTCTGTCCACAGGGATGGGGAAGATTTCACCAAGGAGGACTTATTGAGCTAGGCCTTAAAGGGTGAACAGAGGCTAACCAGAGAGACGAAAAAGGGAAGGGCAGTCCAGGGGTAAAAAACATGGGTAAAGCACATTCACAGAATGGAAATGGTCTAAATCACTTAGAAAATAGGGGCGTGGAGTTGGAAGGGTGGCTGGAATAGTTGTCAGAGATAAAGTGGTGGAGAGTCTTGAATACCTTTAGGTAATGGGGAGATAAGCAGAGGAGAGATGGAGTTTGGTTTAATCATTCTCTCTGGCTGCAAGGTGGAGGCAGGCTTAGCCAGGGGGAAGCTCTGGTTTAGAGGAGACATGATGATGCTAGGACTCTGATAGCAGCAGGGTTCCAGAAAGGAGGGCATAGGGCAATGTTATTTAGCAGGCAGGAGCTTAAGGACCTGTCCAATAATTAATTGTGAGGCTTAGGAGAAGCAGGAGTCCAAGAGGACCCCTTCTCCATTTCTGGCTTACTCCAGAAACCCTGCCCTTCGGGAACCTTGAGAATGGGGGCAGGGAGAGATGCCAGAGGAAGAGCAGGTTTAGGGAAGTCTTTGGATGAACTGGCATTAAAAAGAAAGGCATGAGAAGAAAAGAGGGCTCTGAATAACCTTTAGAGACCCAACTTTCAAAGAATCAGCTAGGTCACCTTCTGGGGGAAGAGAGTATGAGGGGTTGAGTGGATAGGAGGTGGGAGTTGGGATTTTATTCTGCCCCCTAATGTAGGCGTTGTTGAGGCCTCTCACTCCCCAGATCAGGTCAGCAAGCTATTGAATGTCTGCTGGGTGCCAGCCTTGTTGGTTGGGTCCTGGGGACCAAATACTGATAGATCAGACCAGAACCCTACCCGTAGGAACAACTAGGTTAGTGGGAACACAACGATGTGAACCAGCGATCACCACTCAGTGTGATGTTGGTGCAGTGAGGGGAGCATACAAAGAAGGGTGAAAGGAGGCCACTGAAGATGAGTGAGTGACTGTCCTGGAGCACGAGGAACGCTTCCCCTGGCAAGATGCGGAAGGGTGGGCAGCAGCTGTGTGAAAGGCTGTGGCTTCATCCTCTTCATCCCAGCGCTCTGGGACGGCCTCATCAGGTTTCCTCTTCTCTCTCTGGATGCTCAGGTACCCTGCTGACTGCACCCCAGCACACCGCGATTGGGGCACACCCTGTCTCCATGCCAGCATACAGGGCCCAAGGGACCCCTGCGTACAGCTATGTGCCCCCGCACTGGTAAAGCCTGCATCCCATCCAAGTGAGTGGGGCCCAGGGTGGGAGAGGTAGGAGGGTGACAAAACAGAATTGTTTCAAAGCCCCTGTCTTGGTCTGAAGCACAGGTGTCGGCAAGGGGCAGGTGACAGTTACCAGTTACTTTCCTGCTCCAGGTTCAGTAATATCACTCTTAATAATAGCTGTAACTTTATATATATTCTAGATACTTAACGTATGCTCTCTCATGATCATCACAGTAACTCTGTGAAATAAGGATCATTAGCTCTATTTTACAGATAAATACATAGTTCAACATCACTTAACCAGTAAAAACTGGGACTTGAACTCCAATCCTCTAGTACTAAATTCTGTGCTCTTTACCATACCGTCTTCAGGCGTCTTCTACCTGTGGGCCCCATTCTTCCAATGAACTTTTACCTCAGTCAGATGTTGGCTCTGACTGGGGCCAGGCAGAAACTCTGGGCCATCCCCACCACCAGATTCCTTGCTGCCCTCTGCAGCTGCTGAGGCAGTGCCAGTGAACTGCAGGGCTCCAGGGATTCGAAAATCCTCTGCCCTACTTCCTCATCTCCCCCGCCCTCCTCCTCCAGGAGCTCTTGGCACTGGAAGGGAAACAGGCAGCTCCACTGGGAAGGCACAGAGGGCTCCATTTAGGGATCCCAGCATGAGGGGAGGGGGTCCAGTAGCTTCCTGAAGTGGCCTCAGGGATATCACTGTCACTAACGGCCTTCCCCTTCCTCCCCCAGATCTGGAGTCACACATTGTATGCAACTACTCAAGTCTTACACAGGTGCTGGAGCAGCTCCCTAGCAGCACCACCTCTATTTGCAAGAAGAGACAACGGAAGTGCAAGGGTCACTTTATGCATCTTTAACGGTTTTGGTTTTTATTTTCGGTTTTTGTAAAAGCTGCTTTTTCTAATCTCCTGCCTCTCCCCACTGTCCCCCTTTTAGCCACTGCCCTTCCAGCTCTAGCCCTCCTCCTACCTGACCAGGCACATCCTCTCTGCTCTTCTTTTCTTCCCCAAGAATCCAGTCCCGGGAGCCTAGTCTAGCAGCAGTCAGAGAGTGGGGTCTGTTGCAGTGGTTCAGCTGAAGGCGCAATTTCCTTTGAAGAGCATGAGAGATGTGATCCTCAGGTCCAGGGTAGGAACTCAGAGCTGTTGAGCAGGCCACATCTCTGGGGGATTGTTTCTTTTTTGATTTTCCTCAAGCAGGATTAGTTTAAGACATTACCATGTCCTGACACAAATGAAATCTCTTCTGAGAACCATCGCAACAGACCAAGAACAAAACCACCTGATTAGGTAGGAGTGTTCATAGCAGCTTAATAATACCCCAGATCAGAACCTGGGAAAACCAGATTCTTTCTTTGGGAGAACTTGGGGGAGGGTGGGGGGAGGGAGGGCACTATGGAAAGGAAGAGGGAAGAGGGTCGAGAGGCGCTTGCCTGCTGGCTTTGGTTGGTAAGGTCTCTGGCCAAATTGTCTGGGCCTGGACCCTCTAACTTGCACAGTGATGTTAACTGACTTGGCACTTCCTCAGAAGGTGATTTTGACCTCAGACCTACCAAGCAGCTGCAGGGTGGTGGGATCCCAGCCTCCCAAAGCCTTGGAAGGCCAGGTGCCCTGTGTAATCCAGACCTTGGCCCCTGGGCCCTCATGGATCCACTCTGATGAGGAGCTTGCTCCTGATCAGAGTGGAAACCTATGGCATTTCTCTCCCTTCCCTTTGCCCTTCCCACTGCCAGGGCTCACCTGTCTGTCCATGGCGCTGGCAGACAGGCCAAGTTCTTGGTTACCTTGTGCCATTCATGGCCACAGTGAAGGAACCACATTCCAGGCGGGTGCTGGCAGCTCTGAAGGTCAGGATAGTGAAGGAAAAGCAATAGCAATAAACACTTCATAGACTCATGGAACTGAAGGGACCTTAGCAACCATCTCATCCATTCCCCTGTTTGACAGATGAGGAAGCTGAGGCCCAGAGAAGCGGAAAGGACTTCCCTAGACCTTGCAGTAAATCAGCATTAAATGCAGCCTTCCTGCCTGGGGCATGTTGCCCATGAAAATTTACCTAGGGATGGATTGGCTTGGTTTTGTAAAAATGAAGTCAGCAGTGCCCACACCTGGTGAGCTCGGGAACAGTCTCTGGGCTTTTGTTTCTGCTCTTTCCCTCCATGGATTCCAAAGGCGGGGATTGAAGACTGGGCAGAGGTGACATGGGGGCAGATGGCAGGAACAGAAATTGCAAATGAAGAAATAGCATTTGGAAATTCTGTGAAGACATCTGGAACTCTCATCCTATACCTGACTCCAGCCCTAGGGATGGCTGAAAAGGAGTCCATGCTTTTAAGACAGTAGCCCCTCATCCTGAGAGGAGAGGAGGAGGAGACATGGGCTCTCCTGGGAGAAGAGGGACGCACTGGTCTCAGCCAGGAGCCCGGTAGTCTAGCACTGTCCCCCTGCTCCCAGCACTTGGCTGGGCCAGCAGCCCCTTTGGGGATGCGGGGAGAGGAACATTTTACTGTACAGAATGGAATCATTGATAACATTTATAACTTTTAAATAACTCTCTTCATTTTAAATTCATGCATACTTGGACATAATCCCTACCCCTACCTGCCGTGTCTCCCTAAAGGAGGAGAAAATCAGGAAGCCCTTGGGCCAGAAGGACCTCAGAGGCTATCTGGCTGTTCCCAGGAGGGCAAAGCCCAGCAGCATCCTCAACCCAGAGCCAGGAGTTGAGGGCCCACCTTCTTGGCTTTCCAGGGAAATGCAGCACTGGTAAGGAGAAGCCCAGCTGTCCGAAATTAAATGGTCTGTTCTGGGGTGCTGAAGAGGTTTCATTTTAAAACAATAGGAAGTTTTCCAGTGTTAATCCATTTTTTGCAAATACCTCCTCCTACTGTCTGGTTTTCTAAGGGTGGGTGAAGGTTGTTTTAGATTATGTCATACATGTTTAGAAAATGCCAAAATAATAATGATTATAATAATAATAGGAATCCTTTGCATTTGTCAGGTGCCTCATAGACTTCAGAGCACTTCACAGCCTTTAATTTACTGGCCCTGAGAGCAAGGGTCAGAGTTATTACACCCATTTGACAAATGAGAAAACTGGTTCTAAAAGGAAAGGGAACTTGCCCAAAGTGAGCAGAATGCTGGTATCCTGACAAGCTTCCCTGAACCCTGCTGCCTCCAGATGGGCTAGGGTAGGACCACAGAGAGAAGGAAAAAGGGAGGAGATCTAGGAATGACCTTTTTACTTTTGTTCATTCTATACCAGTAAGTAAAAACTAACATCTAGTACCTCACAGTTCACAAAGCAGTTTCATATCCATCATTTGGTTTAACCCTGTGAAATAGATTATTCTCTCATTTGATCCATGAGGAAACGGAGACTTGGAAAAGCAAAGTGACTTGCTCATAAGTGGCAGAGCCATTTGAATCCCAGCCTGCTGCCTCTGTCCCTGCAGTCTGAATCCACACACGGCTCATGGACAGAAACATCAATGCTCAGTACCCTCTCTTAGCCCTAGTATGTAATTCAAGATCAAAGACAGGCCCCAAGGCAAAAACAAGGTGTGAAAATGCTGTGGTCTGGAAGAGCCCAGGCCCAGTGCCCCTTTTTCAGCCTGAGCCACTGGAGTCCCAGTTCAGCTGGCCTCACCCTTTTGCTTTGACAGAGATCCACAAGCCTGGCCAAGCTTGGGGAGTCATTGCAGAGGGACTGAGCCCAGGAGAACAGGGGCAGTAGTGTGCCTGTGGTAGGATGAGAGCACACCTGGTAGGATCACAGGCGTCTGTTGGGAGGTACCATGGGTGTTATCCAAAGATACTGGATGGCCCAGTGGTCAAGCTGGACAGAGGTCAGAGCTGGAAGGGCCCCGCCATTGTAGGAAGGCCAGCAAGCCAGAAAGGACAAGGGGTGTGCCTACATACATAGCAAGCTACAGCGTGGCACCAGCAAAGCCCTCTCTCCACCCCGCTCCACTGCCTCTCCCTAGTACCACAGGCTTGGTGGCCAGGGTCAGGGGTACAGGTGGTTCCAGTCACCAGCCAACCCTCTTGGCTTCTGCCACTTCTACCTGGCTCCTCCTCATTAGGCTGGGGTCTAGGAAGCTGGAGTCTGGAGTGCCCCCAAGTGGTTAAGAGCCTGGAATTTATTTTTCTGCCACGTTTTGGAAAAATGTATTTAATTTCTTCCCCATGAGACAGGGCAGTTGCTGCTGTTCCTCTTTCTCTCCTGGCAGTGACCCAAAAGTACGTATCCCATTCCTATATCTTGAAAAAGGACACTCGCACCTGTCCAGAGTTTTCTGTCTGTGTACAAAGTACTTCAACATTGATTGCCAAAAATCCCCATTTTGTAGATGGAAAAACTAAGTCTCAGAAGGCTTAAGAGACTTGCCAAAGGTCACACAGCTCATAAGAGAAAGAGCCAAGATTTGAACTGTTTAAATCCTCTGCTTTCTGCTGGCACCTGCTGGGTCTGGGTGGCAGGCATGCAGAAGGGATGGGCTACCTATCTGCCCCCAAACAGAGGAAGACCCCACGGAAACCTGGGGAGCTCAATCCTGCCAACTGAGCAGATTTTTATGAGGAGCCCTGGGAACCCAGAGGCATATCCAGATGGTAGCACCCAGAGGATGAGAATTTGCAAGAAAAGGCTTAACTTGAGCAAAACATATTGGGGTCATGAGGTTTAGGACTGAAGACATGTTCAAGGGCAGCCCCAGGCACCTGTCCGTTGAAAGACCCATGTCCCTGGGAAGCCTGCGTACCCTTACTTTCTGACCCTGGAGAGCCTGCCCACTGTCCAGACCTGGCGAGTTGGCACTTCCAGGGGACCTGGTGTAGCCCTGAATGGCCAAAAGCACATCTGACTCAAGTCTCTGGGCCTGTTTTTCCCCTGGGTGAGGACCAGGATCTAGAGAGACACTGTGCAGTCCTTTCTCCTTATCCCAACTCTGACCCTTGGGCACCCAAAGTGTTCCAAGTTTGAGGTATCCCACTCCCAGAGATCTGGGAGTGCTTCTTCGGAGAGGCTGGCTTTGTTCTGAGTAGGCTTCAGAAATGAATCACATGGAGCATAAAAGTAGTGCAGATCCTCTGATCACCAAGTTCTGGTGTCCTCACTGTACAGACAGGACTCTGGCTGAGTCAGGCCTGGAGCCCTGCATATCAGATCCTCAGCTCTGCTCTGTGGCCAGAGAGGGAGGGCCTAGATGGCATGGGTCTTGGAGCGCTCTTGGCCCCAGCACTATGGTTGAAGCAGTCATTTAGATGTCACCATGGCATTTTCTCCTCAATTGCTGTTGAGTGAAAGTATGTGGAAGCTCTGCTTTTCCATGCTGTATTCCACATCACTATAGGATATGTGGTCCCCAGCTGCTTGCCAAGCTTGGGAATCCGGAGGGGGCAGGTTGGGCAGCAGAGGGGGCAGGTGAGGAGGCTCCATACTCGTGTCCAGCCCCAGGGGAATCCAGGCCAGACCTACCTCCAAAAGCAGGATCACAGCAGAGGAGACCCAGCCAGGCTAACATCTAATTCCACACCTGAGCCTCTGAGAGCTCAGCCTACTATGGGTGTGCCAGGCTGGTGGCAGGATTTGTCCTTTACCTGTCCATGTTCCCTTCTCCTAGACAACTTGTTTCTGAAATTAGGCATTACGTGGTTCTAGGGCCCGGCCTTTAAAATTCCTGACAGGCCAGTTTCAACATTCCATAACCAACCTTGCCTGAGCCAGACTTGGGTCTCACTCCCTCACTTTCTCCAATGGGTATTTTCTATCTTGCATGCTGTTGAGTCCAGCCCAGTGGCTAGGTGATTGGGGTTGGTTGTCACAGAGCCAGACAGGGAAACTAGAACTCTTGCTTCCCTGTGGCTGCATGCGTAGTCCCTGGGTATTCTTGCTGTGGCAGTGAGGCCCTGTACCCAGTCCAGCTCCTGGTAGAGGGGGTATTTTCCTTTCTGAGGAGAACAGATATAACAGCCTTGCTGATAAGTACCAGCCCATAGGACTCAAATGGGTGAAGTCATCTTTGGGCCTGACCCCAGCAAGACCAGCATCTCCAGGCTCCAGCCTTCCTCCTCATGCCTGAGAGTCAGGGAAAGAGTGGGACTGCCCAAAGACCACCTTCTTGGGTCAGCCAGATTATCTGGATCTGTGGTGGGACTCCAGCTCTTCCTTACCCAAGGGGACGTAAGGCCAGGCCTCTAGCAATGTGGAGTTGTCTGTAGTGACCTTTAAAGGCCCAAGGGCCTGTTCCCATCTCCTGACTAAAAGGTATCTTCATCCCTGTTCATGTCACACGACAGAGAAAACTTGTTCTCGTGACATGTACCATCCCTGTGAGAGAGCGTTGTATATGATTTTGTATTTTTTAATTCATTTTAACCTACAGGTTGGAATCTAATTTTTAAATTTTATTGGAACTCACATTTTAAAAAGAAAAACATTTAAAATAATAATAATAAACCTTTGACCAGTGTCTTCCAAGTAGTTTGATCAAAGAACTTATAGGTGTTTTCAAAACACAGCCTGGAGTGTAAAGATTGGAAAGCCCCATGGCCTCGCTTGTGTGTATGAAGTGTAAATCTGGTTTTGTTTTGTTGTTTTGGATTCTTTTGGGTTTTTGTTTCGTTTTGTTTTGAAGATCAGATAGTGATCACTCTGAAAGATTGAAGCCAAGAATTTGTAACTATGATATTTACTGTAAGCTGTAGAACATTCAATAACTATTAAAAAAATTTCCAAAAAAAGTCTGGGGTGACCAGACTGGTGGTTCTTGGGGGAGGGGGACACAGACACCTCCTGGGCCAGTGGGAGTCCCCTGGGTTTCTTCCCAAGTTGATCCTAAACTTGTTTTCACCAGTCAGGTAACACCTACGCTGCATCTCCGGGGAGGCCCTGGGACTCACAGTTGGGCCTGGGAAGTGGCCGTCGGCACCTGGACTAAGGTGTGTGATACCGAGTGCCCACCATGTGGCCAGCACTGTGCTTTATGCTTCGCAACTCATAATCCTCACAGCAGGATGGGAGGTGAGCCCTGTTGTTAGCCCTGTCCTTGGTAGTGGGCAGCTAAGGAGGGTTAAGTAAGTACCTCGGCCAAGGTTACAGAGCTAGTGAGGGGCGGAGTTGGAACTTACACTTGGTCTGGCTCCAAAGCCCAGGCACCAAGCCCCAAGCCCCACATTCTCCTGCCCACCCTGGAGGAGGCAATGCCTGTACTCACTCCAAGGGTAAATTGGTCAGGTGGGAAACCAAGGGAAGGGCTTAGTGTGGTCTGTAGTCCCAGAAGGACAGTTGAAGGCAGTCATATGGTCTCCATCCAAATGGTCATCAAGTGCTGTCAGTTTTATTTACATCCTAAACATCTCTCTCTTGTCCAGGCCTGGGCTCCTCTCCCTGGTTATCACAGCCACCATCCCATCCTAGGGCCTGGCCCCTGCAGTCCACGCTCTCCCAGCCTCCAGGTATTCAGCTTCCTCAAATGGAGAGAATACTTGAGGCCCAAAGAGGCTAAGTGACCTGGCTGTAACTAACACTCAGGACTCCTGACTCTCGAGCCCTTTGCACCAAACCGTACCCTGGGCCTCCATAATGCCTTCCCCAGTTTCCTCTCCTGTCCTCACCTGACAGGAAACTTATTCTCCCTCCCTTGTGATGGCAGAAAGCGCTGTCGGGTGTGGTAGGGGAGGGCCTTGCTGGGCTCTCTTCCCCTGCACAGGAAGGGGATTTTTCCCAAGGACTCAGCTCCAGGTCAGTGGCAGGGCTGGGGGCCAGGAGCAGGTGGAAGGCAGAGACCGGGGCCCCAGCACCCACCATTCTGGCCCATGGAGGAGGGGTTATGGAGTGAGAGAGGGGAGTCTCAGAACTGTCCTCAGTGGTTGGCCCAGGGCCCCACCGTGTCCTCCAGCTCCCAGCCTTGCCAACAGCCTGGGCCTACCTTGCTCAAGAGCAGGATTTAGAGCCAAGAAAGCTTCCACGTGAGGGTGGGGGCCCTAAAAGCCAAGGGTATCAGACACACCCCTACCTGATCCCTCAGCAACTCATCCCACTCTTTTGGGAGCTGGCCTCAGTATCCTCCAGGGACAAGAGACTGGGGCCAGGGCTAGTCTTTCTCTTACCTTCCAGCAAGCAGGAAATTGGGGTGGTGGGAGTGGTCTGGAGGGGAGCAGTGCTTATTACCCCAGGGCCCAGCACTGAGATGGGGTATGCGTTACCTAACCCGGGAAGCCCAGACCCAGCTTCAGCCTCCACCGTCGCTGGCATCTGTATGTGCCTCACCCCAGGCAAGAGGGCATCCAGAGACCAGAGTCCAACTTCCCCCTGGGAAAGGAGGCCAGAGAGTGGGAGGGCTCAGCCTCCCACCCCTTTCCCCCAGGGCACTGTCTCGTCCTCATCTCAAATGTGTCACACAAGTCCTCGGTGAAGTGGGGTTGGTTGGCTGAGGGGGCAGCCAAGTTTGCGAAGCCACACCCTGAGGTGCAGCTGAACAGCTGGTGAGTAGGGACACCAGTCGCACCACGGCGGCCCCAGGGAACATTCCCCGGGGTGCACTCGTGATGCCCACTGGTCCCCTACAACAGACACCCTGTTCTAGACTTTGGCAACCTTTGTTGCTCCGGAAAATTCCTCCTGATGTCCAGCCTGTCTCCTTCCC
Organism: Orcinus orca; assembly: GCF_937001465.1. Classification (NCBI taxonomy): domain Eukaryota; kingdom Metazoa; phylum Chordata; class Mammalia; order Artiodactyla; family Delphinidae; genus Orcinus; species Orcinus orca. The sequence goes on along the minus strand of NC_064566.1, from coordinate 51,108,383 downwards.
TCCCCTCTCCTAGAGCAGGTGATGCTTTGCCTCCTGGGTCCTCAGAGGTGCCCTCCCTTTCCTGCCCACCTGAGAAGCCCGAGAGAGAGAAGCCTGTGCCCTAAGAGAGGTGAGAGAAAGGGAGAGGTCGAATCTCAAAGCTCAGCCTCCCCTCAGGCGGGGATTTTTCTCTGAAGCTGCTAGGCCGGCCCCTTGTCATGGCTTCTGCCCTATGTGAAGCCTGGGCCTCCCACAGGGTGTCCCTTTCCACACCTCCCCAGGTTCCATGAACCGTCACTTTTTGGTTCTTCAGCCTCTCCTTGGGCCTCGTTCCCATTAGTGTTGAAATATGTCCTTTTCTTCCTTTTTTTTTTTCTTTTCTTTTTTGGCCACACCACTCAGCACGCGGGGATCCTTAGTTCCTCGACCAGGGATTGAACCCGCTCCCCCTGCAGTGGATGTGCGGAGTCTTAACCACTGGACTGCCAGGGAAGACCTCTGTCTTTTAAAACCATACCAAACACCAAAAGAACCTGGAATTAACTAAAAACCCTCTCTCCCCGGAGCCTGAGGGCCTACCAGCTATTACCTGGCACAGTCAGGCTTCTGCAGAAAGCTCAGCCCACTGGGACCTGGCTCTGGTCTCGCCACATCCCTGTGTCGGCTAGCCAGGGGATGCTAGTCCTGACCTTGCAGCAGCGCCTGGCTTTGTGACCCACCCTGCTCCCCACACTCTCGTCCTTCCCTGGCTTCCAGGACGCTGCACTCTCCTGCTTGCTTTCCTTCCCACCTTTCTGGGCCTTCCCTGAGCTCTCTCCCTGGAACGTGCTCCCTCCCAGTCCAGTCCTGGTGCAAATGCCCATCTGAGTGCTTCCAGGTATCATCGTAGGCCAGGTCTGTCCCTCGAGCGCCGCGGGCCTGCACGTGCAGATGCCTCAGGACATCCCGTGGGTCTGCATCACTGCTCCCCACCCAGCTGGCCCTAATCCCCTGAGCCACATCCCAGCACCAAGGCCTAGCAGTTCCGTCCTCTGTCCCAGGAGTCTTTCCATCGCCCCCGCAAACCCCTGCTCCTCCGTCTCTTGTCTGGATGGCTGCAACAGCCTCCTGTGGATCCCTGCTCCCACAGCTCCTGCACCCTCCACAGTGGTCAGGAATGAGCTGGCTAGTCATACTTTTTTAGCCTTCCTGAATGCTCTAGAGGCTCCTTGGGCATCCCTGGCATAGGGCCAGTGGCTTCCAAGAGCCCATGTGGCTGCCTTCTGCTGCCACCCCCAGCCCAGCCTTCACACCTGAGTCACTCTGTACTTGAAGCTTCTCCGGCTCCTCCTATTTTCATTGCCGTCCGGCCTTTGTACATGCTGTTCCCCCTCTGTGGAACACAGCTCCCCTTCCCACATTCTCCAGCCCTCGATATGCCTTACTTACCCCATCCATTTGCCAGGCTCCACTTCCTCTAGAGCTGTGCTGTCCAGTACAGGAGCCACTAGCCACATGAGGTTATCAAGCCCTTGAAATATGCTACTTCATATTAAGACGTGCTTTAGGTGTATTTTACATACCACATTTCAAAGCAAAAAAATGGTTAATTCATAATTTTTATACTGATTTCATATTGAAATGAAAGTATTTTAGATATACTGGTGTAAGTAAAATACATTGTTGATATCATTTAAAATAAGTTCACTTGGTTCTTTTTACTTTTTAAAATGTGGCTATTAGAAAAATTTTAATTACATACGTGGCGCACACTCTATTTCCGTTGGACAGCACTGCTTCTAGGGCCTTCAGTGAGAACCAGGTGACCTGAGAGGCCACCTCCGGCCCCACTTCAGCTGCTGCCTGGTGTCCACCTGCCAAACAGCAGGCGCTGCCAGGGGAGGGATGGCCTGTCCCACACACGGAGCCCGACACACAACTATTCACTGAATGGGCAGACCTGAGAAGAGACACAGGGAAAAAGAAGCGCCTCATGACACTACTTTCCCACCTTTTATTATTCAACAAATGGATGGGTGTGGAGACACAAGGGTGGGACAACAGCAAAGTTTCAATAAATAAGAGAAACGGTGACAGCAGTGGGCCCATGCCTGCACAGCCCCACATAAATAACGAGGTTGCTGAGCCAGAGTGGAGACGCGGGCTAGGCAGTTGCCCGCACTGCCCAGGCCAGGGGACGGACACACCAATACCACAGGGACACAGAAACCACCGAGGCCAGAGGCCTCACCCCTTACCCTCCAAAGCGCCTGAGATCTTGTGGGTGGCTGGGCAGGTTGGGGCTCTGTACCACAGCCCCGCCCAGGTCAAGTCTGTTTTTTCAATTTCAATAAAAACAGCAGGGTCAGGGGCAGGCACGTGCATTATGCCCCTTCTGTAGGCAGAGCCATGAATGGGCAGCCCCTTGGGAGCCTTGAAGGTGGTGGCCCTGAAGCAGCAAAAAACGGGGCCAGATAAAACTAGTGGGAGGGATGGCAAGGGGTCAAGTTCTCCATCTACACGACCCAGCCCAGAGCCTGCAAGATGCAGGAAGGCCCTGGGCACCGAGACGCCACTCTCTCCCCGCTTCACAGTCAGAAGAATTGGGACCCAGTAATGGCCAGGGGCTTGCCCAGGATTAGAACCCAGGAACCCGGTTCCTAGCTCATGGCTTTTTGTTGACCCCTCCCTTTGCAGGACCTGTCAGGAAGGAGGGGGAGGTCCCCTGTACAGAGGTAAGGGGTGGCTCATCACTAAGGCATGGGGCCAGGGGTGCCAGGTAGAGGGCCCCTCCCCACCACTGAGGCCTAGCCACCTGGTGGTGCAGAGGACCCTGTGGGCTCCTAGGATCCAGCCAGGGCAGGGCACGGCATCAGGGACATCCTGCAGGGAAGGAAATGGGCGGCAGGGATGGGAGGGGCTCTCAACCTGCTCCTGCACACAGCACCCGCCGGCACGCTGGCCTGCCTCCTCACTGGGGTGGACGCTCCCACCTCCAGGCCTTGGCCTTGGCTGTTCTGTCTGCTGGGCCAGTCTGGATCCTCACTGGCTCAGCTGCAGCTCTACCTCCTCCAGGAAGCCTTCGGAGCCTCCCAGGGCAAGGCTGCAGTATCCTCAGACGAGACAGCCCCTCAGATGACCAGGTTGCTCTCACTCAGCCGGACCACATAGCGGTTCTCCTGGGGGACAGGGGTGAGGGGTCAGAGCTGTCAGGGGGCTTCTGGACTCCAAGGAGTATCACAGCAAACAGCTGGCGCAGACCAGCCACAGGCCTCTGCCCAGGTGAGTGGGCAGGTGGACAAGGAGGGCCCCAAACCAGGGCCCAGGAGACCCCAGGAGGTAGTGAAGGGGAAGCGGGGTGACAGGAGGGGCAACATACCAAGTGGTGAGTCCCCAGGAGGCAGTAGCCCTCTGTACCTCCACCCCTGCCCCATCTGCAGTCGGGGTTGGCACAGGTGCCAAGAGACACCTTTCCCCTCTGGTCCTTACCTCGGCCTTGTTCTCTGCTGGGGACTTCAGCCATTTAGGGTGGCTTCCACCACTTCCCAGCAGTGTCCGCTGCTCACTGGAGAGGCCACGTCGTGGGGAGTCAGGGAGATCACCCCCTGAGGGCCCGGCCTCCGTGATGGTCTTCACCTCTGAGGCCACCGAACTCATCCGCTGCTCAGGAATTCGGGCCACACGGAACCTGTGGGGAGAGGTAGTGCGATCATCCTCCATTAGAGGAAGGACCCCAGGTGTGGAGGGTGCAGCACCCACCAGGGTCACACAGCAAGTTCATGGGTCAGAGCCTGAGCCCTCCCCACGTCTTCCCACCCACTGACAAGCTCCCAACAGCTCCCGACACTAGGCTGCAGGTGGACAGGCTCTTAGCCTGAGGTGGCGCAGGTGTGATGGGGGCTATGACCCTGCCCTGGGGGCCCAGGGACTCCATGTGAGAGAGCGTAGCTGGGAAGACCTGGCTTTTCCCTGGCCGCCCCCACTGCAAAGAGGCCCACTGAGGCCAGGAAGGGTGAGGCCACCACTGAACCCACTGTTCATGGATCAGGCTAGGGCCCTGCCACCCCCAGAGCTGTCATGTCATGTTGTGGCACCCTGCTGTGTCTATGCCCTGCTCACCTGCCCACAGACAAGATGGTGATCTCGCCCTGGCGTCCTGCCTTGGCCCCGACCTTGGGCACCCTGGCCGGGTTGGGCAGGAGTCTGGGAGTAGGAGTGGTGGCAGCTGCAGCCTCGGGGGACAGCAGCACCTCGGGCCACTTCTGGCTACAACGGGAGCAGCAGGGGCCAGAGAGGGAGGCCAGGCCCTGCACAGTGTGGAGGTGGTGGCGATGCGGGCAGACGTGTGGCATGCTGGGTGGGCCCGGCGGCAGCCTGTGGAAGACACAGGTGGGAGCGGTCGCTGGGGCAGGGCTGGGACAGGGCAGGCCCAGGAGACCCCAGGAGGTAGGTGAAGGGGAAGCGGGGTGACAGGAGGGGCAACATACCCAAGTGGTGAGTCCCCAGGAGGCAGGCTGATTACCTGTGGTTTGGGTCCCTCCTTGCCCACCTGCCCACTTACCTGGGTAGAGGCCTGTGGCTGGTCTGCACCAGCTGTTTGCTGTGATACTCCTTCAGCAGCTCCTCCAGGGCCGCTGCATTCTCTGTGGGCAGCTGCAGTCAGAACCCGGCTCTGGGCCGTGAGGGGCACTCCCCCCAACCTCCTGCCCCAGCACAAATCCCCCTACCTACCCGCCACCCCCTCCCTGGCCCAGGCTGTGTGCCTTTTCCTCCACCTCTCACCAGGCAAGAGCAGGCAGAGAGGCGGGAGCACCATGAGCCACAGTGGTCAGAGAGGGGGCACGCTGGCCTGAGGGATCCCGGCGGGAGGGGCAGAGCAGAGCTCTGGGAGGGATGGGGTCAGACCTCCCCCCTCACCTTTCTTCTCTGTGATCAGGCGCACCAGGACCCCAATGGTGTCCTCATTGGCGTCATCAGTATGGTAGGCAGGGTTGACCCCTGGGGAAGAACAGAGAACCATGATCCTAGGGAAGGAGGCAGTGGGACACCCTGGGCTCACAGGCTACACCAGGACATGGCAGCAGAGGGCGCCCCTGGCCTGGCTGTATGCGTACCTAAGGGCCTCAGCTCTGATTCTGAGCCCGTTATCACCTTCACTACTTACTCAGCATCACTGCTCCCTGCACCCAGCAGCACCAGGGGCTTAGCGGTTTCAGGGCCATCTGAACTCCACCGTCCCTGCAGATGTGTGGGATGAGGGAACCAGCCTCTCTCAGGGCCTGCCCTCTCCTCTCTTTAGCCTCAGGGAGCTGTGGGCTGCCTCTCTGCCCATGACCTCCGACAGCCCCAGCAAACTCTGCCATCCCAGGCCTATCACCTCCCTGCACACCGCCCTGTCGGTATAACTAACTGAGGACCCGAACCTCAAGAGCATGAGAATGGGCCATGCAATCATTCCTGGGCCAGCAGCAAACAGAACTCCTAGGACTTGCACCCAGGCAGCAGCCAACAGTTAAAGGGAGTCCTAGGCCAGGAAAACAAGTGCAGTTCCAGGCAAAATGGCCTGAGTTGCCACTTTCCTGCCTGCCTAAAGCGCCTGTCCCCCTCCTGACCCCTGCAGACCGCAGTGTCGGAGGTTGAAAAGGGCGCTGGCATGGCAGGCGCCATTCTATCTTGACTTGGCCCCCAATTTCTGTGAGCAGTGTATGTGCATGTGGGATCCCGGCCCTACTAGCCCTCAGGGGACAGCGCAGAGGGGTAAGGGGAAGAAGAAAAGGGACCCAGGGCCCTGGGGTAGGGGCAGGAGGAACATGTCTCTCCCTCTGGGTCCAGGGCTCGTAACTCAAACCACAGCCTGGAGCTGAAACCTGAGCCTCGCATGGTCCCTGTCCAAACAGCTGCCCTGCCAGCCCTTCAGGCCAGAGGTCGGAGGTCACCCTGAGTACCCAGAAAGCAGTCCAACCCTTGAACCACACACACAACTGCAGTCCCTGAGGAGTCCAGGCCCTTACAGCTGGGTAGGGCCTCACACAGGGAGGGAATCCCACTGAAGCCACTTGACCTCTGCTCTGCCTCTGCTCTGCCCCAGTTGCCACGTCGGGCCGCCTCACCCTTCCTTCTACTTTGCCAGTCCGCAGTGTCTCCTCTGCGGCCCACGTGCGGCACCTCCGGGAAACTCTCCTGATTAGCCCTCTGCAGGCCTCTCCACGTCAGACCCTCCAGACCAAGTAGGTTCTCAGCCGCGCCCTCTGGCCTCCCCACCCAGCCCCAGGCTGGGCCTCACCGCTGCCTCCGCCTCCAGGACCAGGCCCGACCTCCTTGTGGGCCGTGCAGTGGTAGCCCTTCCGCTTGAGCAGGTTACACACCAGGATGCCTAGCAGCCCCATGAGGCAGAAGATGGGCACAATGGCAATAACCGCGTACTGGGCAGCTGTCTCCTCGGGGCTGCCCGCCCGCGTGCTGTTCCCAGGCTGCCGCGTCTCCCCCGCGCCGCTCGCCCTTGCTGCCACCTCCATGCCACGTCGGGCCCGTCGCCCCCGCTCTGAGCACCACGGAGGATGGAGGCATGGAGGAAAGACAGAGGCAGAGAGAAACACACTCAGAGAGGCCCAGGGCCCGGGTTACTGTGGGCAGGGGTCGGGGCGGTGGGTGGTATTGGCATGTCCAGAGCACCCACTCTCCACTATGGTGGGGAAGTAAAGGGCAACTCACACCCTCCTTTTTGGCCATCTGACCAGTCAGCCAGCCTGAGCAAGGCCTCCTCAGCCCTCAGGACGGCCAGACCCTGAGGCCCCTGTCCACCCCTCATGATGGGTCACAGGGGTGAACAAAAGGCAACGGTGCACATGCCTGGGCACAGCAACACCGGATCCTGCCTCCCCACAGCCTGACCCATGAGTTAGTTGCCTCAGAAGGTGACCAACTCAACAGGTGAGAGGAGGTGCACGTATGTAAGCGTATGTGCTCACACTCAGCTACGTGGGTTATTTCGAGGGGATAAGGACAGGAGACTGGTTGGGATGTGAAACCCAAGCTGTGGCAGCCACCTGCTGGACAGTCTCTGCCACTCAAAGACGGGGTGAGAAGACACAGCCAGTGGACCTGCTAGGCACCCTGTGGCTGCACACCCTCCCCTGGGCTAGGGGAGTGAGGACCCCACTGCCCCAGACGGACACTGCGGGGCCCTTGGGCTCAAGCTCGCCAGACCCCTCCCCACACATACCCCGCCAGTCCTAGCCATCACCTGCCACTCACCGTAACAGCCGCGAGTACCCAGGGGTGTCCAGGAGCACGGCCGACAGGGAACATGGGGGACCTCTGACGGGGCAAACCACCTGCAGGGAGGGAAGATGTTACTGAAGCCCAAAAACTATCCTTAAGAGAGGCTGGACCTTCCTACTGGGCACCCTCACTGGTCCTGACCCACCCCATTTCACAGATGGGAAGACTGTGGCCCACTCAAGAGGTGAGTGAGGCTGGGACCCCAGGATCTCAAGTCCTGGTCACCTGGTCATGAACACCCACACCCCACCCCATGGCTCACCCAGGCTGGCAGTTTCCACATAGTGTGTCTCGAGTTGCCGTGCCCACCTGGGCCTCCAGCCTCCCTTGAGGGCTGCAGCGCGAGTGCGGCTGGCAAGGGCTAGAGCCCCAGGAAGCTGAGAAGGTGCCTGGGGGGCAGGACCTGCATAATGTGCCCCGCCCTGGTTCCTGCAGGAGGGCAAGAGTGAGAACAAAGCCAGGAGCCAGGCCTGAGGTCCCTGCCCCTGGCCCTCAACAGTCTTCCCAGGAGAGGTGGATGGGCAGGGCGAGCTCACCAGGTTGGGCTCCTCGCCGGGTGGGCACGGCCAAGGGGTTGTTGATGTTGCAGTGGCCAGAGGCCAGGGCAACAGCTGGAAGAAAAGAGGGCAGGACACACTGAGGGAGCGGAAAGCACCGGGACATGGCATCTCTGGGGCCACCTACCCCCCACCCACTTACAGTCACCCCAAGCACAAGGACCACCAATATACAGGGCCACCCCCAGGCTTTGGGGACACTCTCTAACCTCAGTCCTTTGTGCTACAAGTAAAATCTGCCTGTCCCAGACCGGCTGCATTGCCATTGCCTAGGCAAGGGGAGAACCACATCTGCTTCTGGAAAGTGCTGAAACGCCTCAGACAGGGCCAGATCAGGATCTTGAGCCCCTGGGTCTGTGAGTCACGCCCTTGTAGCTAACCAGGATGATGAGGAGGAAATTCCCCCGAATTCCTCTCTCAGGTTCCGCCCCCCTTCCTGCTGCCTTGGTCCACACACCACAGCTGAAAATGTCATTAACCAGCCTCCGTTCATCATCCCTGGGGCCGAGACTGCAGATGGTGCCTCGGGGCCTCCGCTGAGTCTCTGGGACCACATCCTCCTCCGTGACCTTCCCACAACACAAGGCCAGCCCGTTCACACCCTGGGACCCACACAGAGCATGACAGGCCCCAAAGGAAGGATCTTCTCCATTCATGTCCTCCTCCTATTCCTCTCGGAGCTCCCTCTCTTCCCTCTCACAGTTAGTGTGAACTATCTGCCCCGAATCCTGCCCGCAGGGGAGATCCCCCCAGTCCTCCAGTTGGGCCCCAGTTTGGGGCAGGCACAGCGTATAGCCAGCTACCCTGAAGGGCAGAGGGAATGTCACACGGGAGGTGCCAGAGACCTCCTCAGGCCCTAGACGCGGCTCCAGCACGTGCCAAACACTGGGAGGCCGACGGCACCAGGAGCACGTGGGGCAGGAGGCGCTTCCTAGGGTCAGACTGCCTCGATTCTTCAAAAGAGCCATGTAACCAGCCCCAGTACCCGCCGCAGCACGGGGTTCCTGAGCACAGGGCTCAGGACTCACCTTCCCCACGGTCCCATCCCCAACTCACCACAAGGAGGCAGGATAGGGGCCAGTGCGGTGGGCTCAGCTTCATCCTCAAGCCCCAGTGGGTCGCCAGCCTCAGGCAGATGGAGGGGAGGCTCAGACGGGGATGGGACAGGCAGGCAGGCAGGCAGCTGCAGTCCTCCTTCCAGGACGGGGCTGGACGGGAACATGGAGAGGTGTCACCGGGCAGGCAGAATGCTGGGGCGGCTTGGCCTACGCTCACCGGCCCTGCCCTCTGGTCCACTGCAGGCCCTAGCAGAGGTGGGGGCACCCTATCTGGGGCCAGCCTCCCAGGGCAGCTTCCCAGTGGAGGAAGGGCTTCCTGCCTCTTCCATAAACAGCCAGCTGCCCTAGGCCCGGGCAGGGGAGCAGGGGAGGAAGGAAGCCTACAGCCTCAGCCCCGGGAGGTGGGAGGAACGAGAGCGCTGACAGCGACCCCACGCCCGGCCTCCCCGCTTGCATCCCCAGCTCTCAGGCTCCTGCCTCTCAGAACTCCTTGGGGCGCACAAGCATGCCCGCCTCTCCTACTTCTCTGCCTTCACTCTTGCTGTTTCTGCTCCAAGAAAGGCCTTTTCTGTCACATTTCAAAGCCCAGCACAAAGGCCTCTTGTTATGGAAGCCTCTCTAGACTTCCATTTCCCCAAAGCTCCCCCACCCCAACCCCATCACTGTGCTGGCCCTCCCACGGGTCCCACGGTCCCGCCTGGCAGACTTCTCCAGAGATCTGGGATGTGTCTGACTGCATCTCTTGAGCCGCGGGCAGACCTGCAGGGGTGGGGAGTGGCAGCCAGCATTCAAGCCTTCTGTCTTCTCTTGGGCACCTGCTGTGTGCTGGGCACTGCCCTCAGCACGGGAAAAGGTATGAACAAGACAGGCGCTGTCCCTGTCCTCAGGGAACTCACACCCCAGGGGAGACCAACGACCAACAGATAAACAGTGAGCGTCCCCGTGCCAGAGCAAGGGAAGTGCCAAGAAACCAAATAAGGCATGTGAGGGCACAGAGGGTGATGGGCACAGGCCTGAGGCTGAGCCCCCAGGCTCAAGGGTGTGGCCTCCTCTGTAGAAAAGTCTCCAGCAGAGGACGAGGTTGGAAGAGCAGGAAGAAGAATTTGGATTGCACAAAAGGGATAGTGGCAGAATAAGGGAGTTCAATGACCTCTTTCCAGGAGGCCTGTCTCCAGGCTCAGGAGGGTGAAGGAGGAGTGTACGTGGAGGGCCTCAGGCACAGGCCATAGGCAGCCTCTGACCCCCAAGGGGCAGCCTCGAGCAGCCAAGCCCAGCATGTTGAGGGGGCCCTGCCTGGAACCCCGGAGCTGTCTGATGCCCAGCCTGGCAGGAGAAGCACTGCCTGCAGTAAACCCCAGGTCACGGAAGAGCCGAGAGCCCCTTGGCCTACAGGCGGCCCGGACTTCCCACCAGGAAAAGGAGCCGGAGGAAACTGATCCGGCTGCGCTGTGGGCCTGGCCTGGCACAGACCTTGGCGGGCCAGGGGTTTGAATTACACCCAGGGGAGGGGCTGGGGCAGTGGTCACACTATCCTCGGGACTCTCCAGGTCACTGGCAGTGGCTCTCGGCCCAAGGCCAGCTCAGGGGAAAACCTGGGACAGAAGGTCCAGCCACAGAGTAGAGTGAAGGCTGCACCCTGGCAGTCAGCACCCAACAGGTGGCATCCTCTGGCCCATCCTCCACCGGTCCCTCCTCCAACATGGTCACAAGTGTCCCCCTGCCCAAGCCCATCTCTCCATGGCCCCCTCCTTGGTTTTTTATGGGAGTTCACCCACAGACTTGACCACGAGCCCGAAGACCTCAGGCTGGCCCCGTGGCCCTGTCCAGCCCCCAGACCCAGCACCCGTCCATATCCCCAGGGTGGGCCAGAGAGCTGGGGCAGGGGTGCAAAGTAAGAGACCCAACGTCCACCGAGGAGAGACTCCCCCCTAGTCCCACCCCTGGCCGTGACTGGCACCTGCTGGGTGACCTGAGCTCACAGGGAGGGGCTGTGCAGCTGCCCACCTCCAGACAGACGGGGAGCTATGGTCTCAAGACTTCGAGGAGGAAAGTGGGGTCCAAAGGCCCAGACTCAAAGCCAGCGAGGGCCCACTCAGGCGCAGACGCTCGCTGCCTAGCGCCCTGACGCCTTCTAATTATGTGCCTTCTAATTACCCCAAACCAGCACTTACTCCAGTCTGGCTGCCCGAGTCTCTGCTTACAGCTGCTCCCCCTGCCCCCACAATCAGCCTGAGCCCCCAGAGGACCTGCCCGGTCAGGCAGCCGCTGGCCTCCACCCAGAACCCCCCTGCACGCACGTGGACCCCTGCTGCTCTGACTCCCCTCTGCGCCTTCTCCCCACCCAGCCTCCAGCACCTATGCTCTGAGCCCTGGAGCCCTGACTGAACAGCAAGTTCAGATCAAGCCCCTTGGCTGGGGGAGGGGAGACTGAGAAGACTCCATCCCCACCCCTCTGCCTTCCAGAAGGCAGGGCAATCAGTGACCTTCCAAAGCCCTGCACCTCGGGGCACCTCCTGAGGGTTTCCTGGGGGAGGGCTGTCAAAGATGGGCAGTGGTGGTGGTCTTCTCCGGCCTCAGGACTCCTGGCAGAGGAGAACCACCCTTCAAGTCCCCAGGGGCAGAGAAGGAAGTTAGCTTAGAGGCCACTCCTCCCTGAAATCTCAGCCTGGGGCCTGTTCCCACTGTCACCAGCTCCCTGGGGGACCAGAGCCCCTGTTTCACCTTGCTGGGTCTCAGTTTCCTCACCTGCAAGATGGGGATGTTTATGTCCCAGAGCAAGGCTGTCATGAGGTTTAAATGAGGTAACGAGCCTGATGTAGGTCATGTGACTTCCTCCCTGTCACCCCTTCTTTCCCTCAGCACCTCCCACCAAGGCTTATGACCGTTTGCTTACTTGTTTATTGCTTGCCCCCGCCCCCCTCCACCAGACAGCAGCGAGGGCAGGGATGTCTGTCTCACTCACCACAAAACCCTGCCCCAGTGTCTGGAGCAGGAGGCCTCCAGAAAACAGGTTCACGGGGGCGTGGGGCAGGGGGAGGGGCTCCTCACACTCAGCCCATCCCCACCCTCCAAAAAACGCCCAAACCATTAGAACCAGAAATTCCCTGGAAGAAAGCCAACTAGCAAAGCTGAGACCAGGGCCCCAAGCGGGAGATGCCAGAGCCCCAGGGAGGCGCAGCCCCAGAGTCCTCAGAGAAAGAGGAAGCTGTGTCACCACCCGGGCCTCCTCAGGCCTCAGCAGCTTCCCCTTTCCCAGAACTGAAGCTCATGGGGTCACCCGGCCCCAGCCTGGGGCCCCATCTCCGCGCATTCCCTCTCCAGCCTCACCCGCCTCCGCGGTGGCCTCCTCCGAGGGTCTCCCACAGCTCCATGCTCATCCCACCCCTCGCCTGCCCCCTGGCCTCCTCCCTGGCCTCCACTTCAGCCCCCCGCAGCTTAGGCGTCTCAACACCCAGATCTGACCCCTGTCCCTCCCCGCAACTCCAGCCACTGAGAGCTGCTTTCTGTCCCCCACACTTGCCTCTCTCACCTGGCACTGGTACCTGCTGTTTCCTCTGCCCAGAAACCCCTCCCATCACCCTACTGACAGCTACCCTTCCTTCAGAGCTCAGCTCAAAGTCACTTCCTCCTGGCCCCCAACCACCACCTCACTTGTGCAGTCCTCGCCCTGGGTGTGACCAGGCTACGCACCCACCCCTTCCCCGCTGACGTGCTGCCCTCGTACCGGGTGCCCAGCACGTGAATAGGTATGTGCTGAACCAGGGGGATCAGAAAAGGCACTCAGGAGAGGGTCCACCTTCTCCCAAGGTCAAAAGGGCCAGGGAGCAGGCTGACGATTAAGAAGCCTAGAGGCTGGGCTCAGGGTGGGGGACTGAACCCGGATCTGAAGCCCTTGCCTGACTTGAGGAGAACCAGCCTTCCTTGCTCTGCTCTTCACTGGCTCGGTGGCTGTGGACCCCACCCCCATTCCCCATCCCTCAGAGGGCTGTTGTGAGGCCGAGAGAACGCACATCAAACGCTCAGCACAGAGCCCGACACAGAGCAGGCCCTCCGTAAGCATTCACCGTGCCTCAGGTTCCCCACGTGTAAATCGTGGAGGGGGTTATGGCACATACTCGATGGGAGGTACGAGGTACAGACGAGATTCTCTTATATTTACTATATTTACGTACAATGCTTGGCGCAGAGCCTGGTACACGGGAGGTGCCCGAAGATACACACTGACAATCTGGGGGATTGGGAGGGTGTAGGAAGGGAGAGGAAAGGTTGGTGGGCAGATCCCAGGTCACACCAAGCTTAGGCTGCAAGCTGAGAAGGCTGCATTTCCCCCTGGGCCTTGAAGGGTTAGCAGGGGAGGGAGAGGTGCGGAACAACTTGCGTCTCAGAGGGCTTGCCGGGCTGCCTGCCAAGTGAGGCAGGGCTGGGGAGACGGAGGTGGGAAGCAGGTAGCCACCTGGAGCAGGGGGTGCGGGGCAGGTATTTCTGTTTCCCAGCCAGTGGCTTGACGGCCTGGGGACCTCCCTGCGCCTCCAGGGGCTAGGGTTGCCTGGAAACACAGCTGGACACAGGCCTTTCTCGGCAGTGGCTGCACCCTAGGCAGGAAGACAAAGGCCGCCCATCAATAGAGAAATCCAGGTTAGCAAGGAAGCCAGTGGTTCCTTGGCAACTGGGGCTGAAGTAGGGCAGTGCCCACAGTGGGGGGTAGTGAGGACAGCTAGGCATTGCCTCCTTTTCATCCTCTGCCCTCACAGGGAAGGGAACAGACTCCCATCGCCTCGGGCCAGGCCCTCATCCTGGGTTGCCTCCACTCCTCACAGGAGAGGTGAGCGTCCCTGCTTCACCCCTGGGTAACTGAGGTCACCCAGCCAGGGGGAGGTAAAGCAGGGGTGGAGCCCAGGCCTACCTGACAGCTTCCCACCTCACTCTGGCCCCTCCTACCCAGGAGCCTGGCCCAGGGCCTGGCGCAAAACAGATGTTCTGAGCGTTTGCCAACCTGACAGCAGAGACTAGGGAGCTGGCGGCACACAGGAGGCGGCTCACCTGAAAGACTATTACAAAGCGCGCGGGCAGGCGCCAGGGAAGGAGGTACTGCCGCCATGGGGGTCTCTGGGGCCTCTGAGGTTTCCTGCATGCATAGTGCCCTAGTCTACCACAGCTCCAGTAGGAAAAGGCACTGGGACCTGTGAGAAGCAGGAAGCCCAGGGAAGGAGGGGGAAGAGGAAGATCCCAGGGTAGAGCCCAGCTCCCTAGGACTAATGAGGGGCTGGGAGCCCAGAGATGTGCAGAGGCTGCCTCAGGGCCACTCAGTGAGAAGGGCTCCCCCATTCCCACCCCCAGCCCAGCCTCAGGCAGCCAAGATCTCCCAGGTCACAACCCTGGGGTGAGGACTCCAGGCACACCAAGCAGCAGCTGCTCCCTGGCCCCCCACCAGGCCTGGGCTTAGAAGGCTCAGGGGTGTGAGGTGGGGCCGAGGGGGCTAATTGGCCCTTGAGGCTAAGAAAAGGGCTGAGGCAGCCAGACAGGGCCCACTCAGCCCCTCCCAGTCTGGGTGCAGATGCAATCCCTGCCCCCTCCCTGGCCTAAGCCTGGGGCTGGGAGGTGTGGCAGGGGCCCAAACTAGACAGTCGTCTCTGAGGCAGAGCTGGGGGTCCCCCACACCCCTCACTAAGAACGTACTACATGCCCATTCCCTTACCAGGCCTCAAAGACAGGGTTCCAGGCTTCACAAATGAGGAAACTGAGACTCAGAGTAGTACCCTGTAACCACTTAGTCTGAAAGGAGACAAGGTTTCCCATGTGGAGTGGGGACAGGCAGCTGGCAGCCCCTGCTCTTGCCACCCCAGACCTGGCATTCCCGCTGCTCCCACACGCCCTGCTCCAGCCCAGCACCCAAGCACTCAGAACCAGGGCCTTCCTGCAGGGAGGCCGCGCCAGTGCCCAGGACAGGACGGCAAAGCACTAGGAGGGCTGGAGGACACCCCACTGCCCACCAGCTGTCGCCACTGCTACCTTCTCCTCCGAGAAGCCACCTTTGCCTCCTGCCCCGGCCGCGAATCTGTACCGATCACTACTGTGCCAGGGCGCCCAGAGTTGCTCAGCCCCGACCAGGCTGACCTGGGGAGGCTTTGAGAGAGACTGAGGGGAGATCACAGGCCCAGCCTGCCCCGTCCTCCAACTCCTCCTCCAGACTCAAGGTGCTGGGGGAGAGAGATTCCCCTGACCCCAGCAATTCCAGGTCAGGCCCTAACAAACAGAGCCTGAGGATGGAGGTCAGCCTGAGGGGAAGGCTGGACCCGGAGCAGTCACACCTGGGTTCAAGCTCTAGGTCATCACTTAGGAGCTCTGTGACCTTGGGCAAGTTACTTACCCACCCTGAGCTTCAGGGTCCGCCCCTGCAAACAGGGGTTCTGGTCCCTGTCTCCAGGGATGCTGAGGGATAAATGGAGCCCACTGTAAGTAATACTGGTCAGGGCCTGGCCTGACCAGGCCTCTCCTGAGCACCAGTCCTCAACAGCCCACAAGGGCCAGAGGAGGAGCCAAGCTCAGAACCAAGCAGCACCCAGCGAAGGTCACCCAGTGGCTCAGGAGCAGGCAAGAGTGCTTGGGGAACCCAACATCAGTCCCAACAGCATGGGTGGATGAGTCTTGGACTCGCCAGGTGGACCCTGGGTGCCCATTTCCCAGCCCTTACACAGGCCTGTGTCCGCCTGCTCCCCCGCCAACTGAAGCCACAGTCAGGAAGGCGAGGGGTGCTGAGCAGTCAGGACCCAGCCCTACATCCCCGAACTTGTTTCCGCCTCTGTGATTTGGGACAACTGTGCCTGTCCAGCTGACCTCTTGGCATGGCTGGAGGTTCCATGGTTCATCAGGGAACAGCGACTCTTCTTACAATCAGGCCTCAGCCCAGGTGCCACCTCCTGCAGGAAGCCTTCCCAGCCTCCCTGTCAGGGTGGACCCGCCCCTCTCCTGGCCCCTTCAGCCATCATTGTTCGAGGTCCCCTTCAGGGAGGGAGGCAAGCAAGTGCACGCAGGAGTTGGGGCACAGCTCCATCCCTGTGCTCACTGCTCCTTCTTACCGTGAGGGTGTACAGGTCCAAGTTAGGCCCCTCCTTCTGGAAGCCCTCCTTCCTTCTCCCTCCAACCACACAGTCAGACCCTGCCTCTAATTGGCTGCAGAGGCCCCTCCATCCCTCTCCTGTGTCAAGTAGCCAGGGCACACGCTCACAGCCACATGGGCAGTTTATTTATAGAGCACTCATCTTTCCCAGGGTGGCCTCGGAAAAAGCTCTGGCCTTCCAGGCAAACATACCTGGGTTAGGATCCCAGTGACGCTGGAGTCCTGCAAGTCCCTTCCCGTCTCTGGGCCCTCTTCTCAATGCCTGTACCTGGACGGGGCTGCTGATGACCTGGGCATGAGGCTGCGGATGAGAGCCTCATGGTCCTACCCAGGGCTGAACACACAGCAGGGGTGCAGCATCGGCACCTCAGTCTTCCCTGCCACCCCAACTGGGTGCTAAGGTCTGCCAGAGGTCATGTCCCAATCCTGAGTTGGGGTTGGCGGGGGTGGGGGGGGGCTGCTGGCTGATCTCAGGCAAAATGCCTCCCCCTCTGGTCCAGCCCTCCTGCCTAACCTGGCAGAAGGGCTGGCCCTATAACGGAGGGAGTGGGCCTGAGCAGCCCTACCACTACTTCCTCCTCCCCCTGCAGGTAGCCAGCCTGGTCCTTCTTTGAAAACTGACACCAGAGTTGTCAGACAACCCTCGCCTCCCACCTGGCGCCTGTGGGAGATGGGGCTGGGGGCTGGGCACGAGCTTGAGTGCCAGACTCCAGCACCAGTGACTGTGTGACTCAGACTAGGACTGGACCCTTCTGCCCTCTGAGTCTGGGCTCCCCACTGAGCAGCTTTGGAAGGAAAGGGATGCCCTGCCAGTGCTGCTGCACGGAGCCCTGCACCCAGGACCTAACACACATTAGGGCCTCAGGGGGGAGCGTCCTCTGCTGGCCCAGAATGAGAGCCTTGCCTGAGGAGTCCAGGGCAAGCACCAAACTGGCCCCTACGCACAGGAGTGGCCTTGAGTTTTCGCCGCTAACCCCCAGCACACACTCGGGAGCACTGGAGACCCCTGGGTACCAACCTCCCTGTGCATCCTAACACACAGTAGGCCCTCAGCCTACGATGGCTGCCCTTCCTCAGGAAGAGGCCTGGCCAACACAGATATGGCAGCGGGAGAGGAGAGGCTGTTGGCCAGGCCGGCCCCACCCAACTGGGCATGTGGTGCCCATGAGGACCCCACCCCTGTGCCTATTCCCAGAGGTGAGGGGGGACATGTGGCACATGGACCACACAATGAAGAAGGACTAATGTTGGGCTGGGAGGGCTTCCTGGGGGAGGCAGCGGGGCTGGGGCTGTACCCTGAATGGTCAGGAGGGTTCTAGAAAGGGGAGACAGCAAATGCAAAGGCAGAGTACAACCAAGGCATCTGGTAGGGAAGGAAGAGGGTGAAAATGTAAAGTTCAAAAGGGTCCTCCTGGAAGGAAAACCTCGATGCTACGATGAGGAGTCTGGACTATATTTTGCAGGCAAACAGTACAAGTTACCTTAGGGAGGCCACTCTGGCACCGTGTGTGAGAGAACTGGAAACGGAGGCAGAGAGGCCAATACAGGAGTTTGGGCAAGGACAGCAAGGCCCAAGCTGGAACATAAGACGCCCTGATTTTGCAAAGGCATGTCTCAGGCCTGCTTCCAGTCCTGGGCCACGTCCAGTCTTCTGGGGGACGTGTGGCAGGACAGAAGGTAGGTTCCCCGTCTGGAGGGTGAGAGCCAGAATATCAGGGTTGTGCGGGGCCTTGGTAAGTCCCAGCACTTCTCAGAACCTCGTCTCTCCCTCTGTAAAATGAGGCTGACCCTATGAGCAGGGGAAGGG
This sequence comes from Orcinus orca, assembly GCF_937001465.1. Classification (NCBI taxonomy): domain Eukaryota; kingdom Metazoa; phylum Chordata; class Mammalia; order Artiodactyla; family Delphinidae; genus Orcinus; species Orcinus orca. The sequence goes on along the minus strand of NC_064566.1, from coordinate 51,090,605 downwards.
GGCTGAAAGCTTCCCCTCCTTGACCAGAAATGGGCACCTGCCTCCAGCAACTGTCACATGAGTCCCAACTGGGGCCACACTGGAAACCCAGCCGGGCCCCACCACCATCCCTGTGGTCCAGGCAGCACAAGTTCCCAAAAAGGTTTGGCTTGGGCAGGGCACAGGGTGGGGCTGGGACCAGAAGAGGAGGTTAACCCTTGGTTAACCCTTCCCCTCTCCCTCCCCTTCCAGGGCCCTGAGCTATTTCCACCTCTTTGCTGGGGATGGAAATAACTCAGGCTCAGCCCCAGGAGACCAAGACAGCTATTCTGATCAGCCCCAAGAAGCACAACTCTAGTCATTCCAGAGAGGACAGAGGGACACCCAGATCCCCAGCTCCAGCTCTCGGCAAAGCAGCAGCAGTGGGCAGAGCTAGCAGGGGCCTCAGGGAAGAATGGGGACACTGAGGCCCTGAGCGGGTAGGCACAAGCTCAAGGTCACTACTAGCCTGTCCCTCAACCCCCGCAGTGTGTGGGTGGACTGGGGAAAGTGCCCCTAGAACAACTCTGAGCGGGGGCACAGGGCCTCTCAGGTATGGTGAAGGTCAAGTGGGACTCTCAATTCTCCTGCCACTCTTGGAGCCTGGGCTATGCTGCTGACTCCCAACATTCTTCAGAGCCACACGGACGCTCCCCAAACCAGTTACAGGCTCTAGAAGGCAGGAGACAGGACTTTCTGGTGACCTCTGGCTAGGAGGTGAGAGTTAGGGGGAGGGAGGAGGAACAGGAAGACCATAAAACCCAGCCACCCCTGATGTTCTAGACACGTGCACACCACACTCAGAACTCACAGTGGCACACCCTGCCGAGGCCATGTTGCCAGCCTGCGTTTGAGAGAAGGAAGCCCAGAGAAGCCATAAGCAGATATTAGGAAGGGGAGTGGCCCTCTCCAAGCATCTTACAGGGCTTCAGGCACAGGAGACCTGCATTCCAGTCCTGGCACTGTCCTGACTCTGTGTGACCTTGGGCAAGTCACTTCGCTTCTCTGAGGTTCTGTTTCCTTCTCTGAAAAACAGTCATCACATCTCAGAGCCACTGTGAGGATTCAACGAGAGCACACCATAAAGCATTCAGCATAGCACCTGGCACTGTCTCCCCAAACTATCTCCCCGACCCAGAATGCAATCAACATTTTCAGAGGATGACAGCAGAGGAGAGAACGTGCAGATCCTTCAGCAGGTGTCTCCTCACCTCTACTGGGCTAGGGAGCCTGATTTCCATTCCACTTTGCACGAACCCAACAGACCCTCTTGTGTGGGTGGGGGCCTCAGGAGGGTCTAGCCTAGATGGTGAAGAGGCCCTGCTCCAGCTCTCCAAAGCAGAGACGACTCATGCCCCCCAGGAACATGCCCCCTCTCCCCCCAAGAAGGGAACTGAAGAAAGGAGATGGGCACCAGAGAAGTCAATGTCTATGGGTTAGAATTTTCGGCGTGATCTGAGGAGCTGTGCTTCCAACCCCGTCACCAGCACCTGGGCGCAGCCCTGGGCAACTCTGTCCCCAGCAGACAGCCTGCTCCCACCCCCTACTGCAGTCTTTCTGCCTGAAGGGAGGTAGGGGAGAACAGAGACAGTTGACAGTTGACCCCAAAACAATAGAGGATCCCAAAGCGATGATTCACAGTCCATTCACAGCCCAACACCTCAGTGTGCAGACAGGGAAACTGAGGCCCAGCAAGGGTGAGTGGGATCTGAGGGCAAGATTATGCCTGGGCCCAGTGAGAACACATGTTACCAGGGACAGAGCTTAGCCAGGCCTCTTGGACCTTGCGTGTGTGTGTGTGTGTGTGTGTGTGTGTGTGTGTGTGTCTGTGTGTCTGTGTGTGTGTGACAGAGACAGAAAGATGGAGCCTGAGGCTACCTCAGAGGCCCTCAGCTGCTGCCAGACCTATCACCCCACCAGATGCCCCTCAGCCTCTGCCAGGGCAAGTCACTCAGGGTCCACCCCCCTCACTAAACTGAGCTCCTGAGGGACGCCCTCTTGGGGACAGTCCTGGAGAGACCCTTGTCCCCTCCCTGGCCCCTCTCCCTCCAGCCCCCATCTGCTAGTAGGTGTTTGAGGTCCCTCCTCTTCCGCCTTTTACTCATGTCCCTGAGGTGCAGACGCGGACACGGGCGGACACGGGCGGACGCGGACACACACACACACACACACACTGCACTACTTCACCCCACAGCACACTATGACCCCAGTGCTTCAGGGGCTGGTTCTCATAGTCACTTGGGGTTCCTCCCCCTCTATACCATGTTCACTCACGTTCATGAGGGCCCTGGTGTCCTGGTCACACCCCAGGCCACACACACACTCAGTGACCCCAGTAACCCGGGGTCGCACTCACAGTGGGCTGGGGTCACGGTCACCCGTAGTGACCGGGGTGTCTCTCTCACAGTCACACGCACACACTCTGCCTGTCACAGACACACAGAGCCCCTCGGTGTCTCCCCCTCGGCCCAACGTCACCGCCCAGTGTCCGGGCCACACGTTCGCCCTGGCTGGGCCGCCTCACGCGCCGTGTCACCCACAGTCACGGGCTGACACCGTTCAGAACCCCCCCTCCGGCCGCCCCGCGCCGCAGCCACACTGAGGAGCCGCCGTCCCGCCCCGCACCCCGTCCTAGTCTCAGTCCAAGTACCCCAGGCCGGGGCGTCTCCGAGGCCCGCCGGCTCCTCAAACTGCAAGTTCCGCCGCCGCCTCCCCATCACGCACGGTCGGGCCAGGAGCCGCGGCCGGAGGACACACAGGTCCCCGGGCAGGGAGCTCAGAGACGGGCGGGGGTCCGTGCGCGGAAGGCGCCGGGACAGGACGCGGGGGCGGGGGGCCGCGGGGCCTGGGCTGCGGCATCCGCCGCGCCGGCGAACTTCCTCAGAGACGCTGGGAGGCAGGGGGCGCCGCTCGGGCCCGCATCCCTCTGGCCCCGGCCTCCGGGCTGGGGCTCCGCGCGTCCTCCTTACCTGGCCGCCCCGCAGCAGCTCCAGCAGCCCAGCTCCCAGGCCGACGCGGTGCCCGAGCCCGGCTCGGCGTGCGCACGGGCGGCCACGCAGCCTGCGCGCCTTTTGAATGAATCGCCGCCCGGTCCGGGAAGGCGCGCAGCCCCGCCCCCGCGCGTCACGGCCGCCGGCCCCGCCTCCGACGTCAGAACCCAGGTTCGCGACCCCCGCCCCCCGCCCCTGGAGCCCGCCATGGGGCTCGCGCTCTGCAGCCCGGCCGTGCTGTTCTGTGTCGCCATCTCTCGCGCTCCCCGGGAACTGCAGGGGGCTGCGCCGGACAAGGCCTCTCGGATCAGCCGCTTCTGGGCTCCAAACCAATAAAGAAGGGGTTGCAAGATGCAAGATAGACTGGAGACTTGGATGCTTCTCTGAGACCTGTCACCATTGCCAGTGCAAACGGGGCCACCGCTGTCCCTCCCTGGGTCTCGTTTTCCTCCTGGAAATTGGCAGTCAGGGACAACGACCTCACTTTGCCTTGTTGAAGAGGCCCAGGTCCACCCCCAGAAACCCCACCTAGTTGTTGAGAAAGGCCTGGTGAAAGTGAATCTATAATGGAAGCCCACTTGGTGGTCTCCTGCCCATTCTTCAGGGCCCAGCCCAAACCTCCTTGCTCCAGGAGGCCTTTCCTGTCTCCATTCCCTGCCCCTTCCCTCTCTGCAAGGATAGTTAGTCCCTCCTTCCAGCAGGACAGATGATACACTGCTGTCCCTTCCCTACCACCAGCTGTCCCACCCTGCTGATTCCCAATGCCAGCCATCAGGGTGCCCAGCAGGGGGTGACTAAGGACCCCAGGGCACTATTCATATTGTATTACCAGCTCTGTGAATCGTGCCCCTTGGAGTTGTGCCATATGGTGGGCCAGAACTGGAGGCAGCAGCTCAAGAGCCAGGGTTTCCCCAACTCAGTACCATTCAGGGGATCCCAGGTGGCCCTCCCAGGACAGCAGGGCTGGGAGGAGATGCAGACAGTAGGGAGGGCCTTGTGCTGGGGAGGCAGAGGCCTGGCTGGGATCAAGATAATCACAGCTCATGGCAGAGGTGGAGGAAGGTAAATAAGTTGTTAGGGATACATTGTGAGGGGAGGTGGAGAATTCTAAATAAACTGTCATAGCATCTGAGCCATGGGGTGAGGGGGTGGAAAAAGTAAGGTCTCCAGGGTCCAGGAGATCCCAGGAGGAGAACTGGACACCTGCAGAGGGAGGGGGAAAGGGGAAGAGTTTCCATTTCCTTGGGCCAGGCCCAGGTTGTGAGGGAAGGGCAGAAAGAGCTCCAGGTCACTGATGTTGGGATCATAGCACCAGCCAGGCCCCTTGTTTGTCAACGGACACCCCCAGAGCTCGGTCAGGGGTGATCCCACATCCGAGCCCACAGAAGGAGTCCAGAGAAGATCCATGCTGGGAACCTGCTGAGGGGGCTAGAGCAGCCCAGGACGCCCTCCATCCCTGCAAATGTTTTCTTTGTAAGGGGACCTTCTATGCCCCAGTTCCAAGTACGGGAGTTCAAATGGTGGCATTTCACACGCACCCAGTAGGCCAAATGGGGATATGCTTTTTGGTCAAGGAGCACACTGGCTATTAATCAGACATCCTATAGAGGGTCCAGGCCTGTCTCTACTACCAGCTCTCAAATCCTTCCCCAACTCAGTTTCCCCATCTGAAAATTAGGCTGCCAAACTCATTGCCTGGAGGTCATTCCAGTTCTCTGTGGGAGGAGGCGATCTGCCTGATGTGGCCGAGTGGGAAGGGTGAGCAGCCACCAGAGACAGAAGAAATGACCAGGGATGGAGGGGCCAAGGCAGGCCCTCCTGTCCTCTGAACCACAGCAAGCTGCAGCTGGGACCCTGCCCAAGAGTCTGGGAACATTTAGCCGCTACAGTGAGGAGACAGGGAAGGAGTTGTGGAGGCCGCGAGAGAGATTTAGATCGGCTTTTTATGGAGGTTGGAGAACCACAGGCTCGAGAACAAAGGACTCTCAGAATCACAGGCTTTTAAAACTCCTGGCATCTCAGATGGATCCACGGAATCTTAGCATTACAAGCCCTGAGCCCAAGGACCTCAGAGACGATCTCGCTGAACCTCTAATAGTGCAGCCAGAAAAGTGAGCCCAGAGAAGGCTCACACCTCATCCTAGGTGGCACAGCACAATAAGCTAGGATGAGCTGTGGTGATCCAGAGGCAGGGACATGGACTCCATGTCCCACTGAGACTCTCCCCGAGGTGGGGTGGGGATCCTAGGCCACAGGATTAGAGGAAGGGGGGTGTTTGCAGGGGATCTGAGCAGATGGCAGCCCCTGGGGTTATGGACCAGAAATGGTGGTACCCTCTGCTGGCTACCCTTAAATTCCAACGTGGACGTCCAAAGCAAGAGGAAATGTCCCAGCTCAGATTTAAATTTCAAAACTCTGCACTTGGCTAACCCCGCAACTGGCCAAGTTCTACCTCAGAAGGTGGGCTGTCCTCCTGTGTTTGTGCCTTAGCTCCAGGGGGAGGGTGGGCTTGGTTTAAGGAAAAACTGGGGTTGGGAGGCCAGGGTGGGGCTCAGCTTGGGGCAGGAGCTGAGCTGGGGCTGCTAGGCCTGAGAGCTGGGTTCTGTCCACCATTTAGGTCCAGACCCTGGCTTGGGTTTGGAATCCCACTGGGGTTGGGCTTCGGTGTCACACAGTTAGGGGTCAAGTCCTAGTTCAGCCATTGTCAGGTTGTATGGCCTTAAACTAGTGACCTCACCTCTCTGAGTGCAAGCTCACCTGCCCAGGGTGTTGTGAGGATCTGCTGAGACTCCATTTGGGGGATACCAGCTTATTCTAGGCTGCTGGGCTCAGAACCCCCATCTGCTCCCTCTGGTCCCCCACCCTCAGTGTTTGCCCTGTGTCTCTCCACAGCCCAGCATCTGGGCTCTGCCCCCATTTCTCCCTGAGGCCTGCACATTGCCCCCTCCCCGTTCAGACCTGCATCCTGCCCCTGACCCAGCCCCTTCACTTGCCTTTGCCAGGCAGGGCTCCTCATTGGCCATAATGGGCCCAAAATAGCACTTCCCCTTGCCGCTTCCTGCAACCTGGCCTGTGGCTTAAGGTCTGTGAGGACAGAAGAGAGACTTGGCGTTTGGCAGGCATGCAAAAGATGTGAAGAGCTCTCAGAGGTCACCTGGGTAAACTTTCTTCCTTTTCTGACCACAGGAAATCTTCCTGCCTGGTTCTCCTGTACACCCACCCCAGCCTCAATGCTGCCTTGCTGTGTGATGTTAGGTAAGTCTCTATCCCTTTCTGTGCCCCATCTTCCTTGTGAGGTAGATGTCTACCTAAACCCTGCTGCTTGTCCCTAGCCCAAGGAAACACCTGGAGAACCCCCTTGGAGAGATGGCTTTTGGCCCTGACTCTTCTGAAGTCAGGACATCCTTCCCAAGGCTGGACTGAGGAACATGTGCCAGATACCTCAAGAGTGACTGGATGTGTCTCTAGCTGCTCAGACTCTGTGTCCTGTCCTCCAGCCACCCCATGTGGCTGCCCTTCCTCTCTTCCATGAGGCACAGAGACCTGAGCAGACAGATCACGTGTGAATCCAGGCTCTACTGCTTAGTAGGCAGGTGACCTTGAGGAAGGCTTTTAATCTCTCTGTACCTCAGTTTCCTCACCTGAAAAAGATGATAATAATGGTATCAACCTCCCAGGACCACTGAGGATTAAACCGGATGATTCATGCTCCTGGCTTGCAGCAAACAATAAATGGGAGCTGGGGCTATTGTTTTGTGACATTCAAGACCTAGAAGGGGATCCCAACTGAATTCTCTAGATTTAATTAAACAGATACTTATTGAGCACCTGCTGTGTATCAGGCACTGCAGGTGGCCTGGGGATGGAGCAATGAACAAAACATCCCTCCCTCCTCCTGGAGCTCACATTCTGGCTTCCCTGCCTTTTCCTCTTTCCCCTCTGCTCCAGCTGGGCCTACACCTTGGACCCCTCGCTCCAGGCTCCCCCACCCCTCCTTGCCTTGATTCAAGCTGTTCCTTCCCTCTCATCAAACCCAGCGGGATCTTAGTTCCCCATCAGGGACTGAACCCGGGCCCGCAGCTGTGAAAGCGCAGAGCCCTAACCACTGGACCGCTGGCAAAGTCCCTGGCCGTGCCCTTTAAAGCCGTGGTTCTCCACCTCACTAGCAAAACTAAACCATGGTGTCAGAAGCCAGGGTGGTTGTTACCCTAGAAGGGGAGACTGGGAGGGGGCACGTGGGGAGCTTTTGCATGGTGGAACGTTCTCTTTTTTGGCCGCACCACGCAGCATGTGGGATTTTAGTTCCCTGACCAGGGGTTGCAGAGGCTACCCCTCCTGCAATGGAGGCGCGGAGTCTTAACTGCTCGACTGCCAGGGAAGTCCCAGAAGGTTCTATTTCTTGATCTGGGTGCATTTATGAAAACTTACCTAGCTGCCCACTAATGACTTGAGTACCTTTCTGTACAGACGTTATACTTCAACTGTTTTCCTGAAAAAATTACTGACACCTGGGTCCTACTCTCAGCATTCTCATTTAATTGGTCTGGAATGTGGCCTGGCCCCCTCAGGTGATTAGAATGTACAGCCAAGATTGAGAAGGACTGCTTTAGAGGAGCTAGTTCTTCCAGGCTCTCTCCTGGGCTGGGTGCCTAACAACTGTGCATCCCAGGACCTCCCTGCCCACAGTTGACCTGCTCAGGGCTGTGCACCTCTCTCTCCACAGGCTGCCCAATGCCCTGGGATGTGACCTGCTAAGAACAGTGGGCTGGGCCGGGCCCATTCCTACCAAGGCACTTGAGGAAAAATGATGAGGATTCAGCCTTGGGTAACCAGTGCTGAAAGTGAAGTCTATCCAGAGGCGGAAGAGGGCCTAAGGCAGCAGAAGCTGGGAAGCAGAGAGAACGGCAGCTGGCTGGCAGAGAGGCAGAGACCAGAGACTCAAGGTGGAGAGGCCAGGGGTCTTGAGATGGACCAGCAATAGCCGGGCCACTGTACTGAGAGCTATTTGCTTCCAGTTCATGTCTCCACTAATTAGCTCCCCTTTTATTTCTGGGCAGAATGAATCTCTTCCTTGCAATCCAAAGACCTGTGCACACCAAGCAAGAGTCCCGTGGGGGAAAGGATCGTCAGCCCCGATTTACAGATGAGGAAATGGAGACTCAGAGGGGATATAGCTCATCCACAGTCCCATGGCTAGTTAGTGGCAAAACTGAGGTTTCTGTTCAGCTTCAAAGCCTGTGCTCCTTCTATGCTTTGTTTCATAAATTCCACCACATGAATGTGGCTTTCTACTCTGTATCTGTGTTTTCTGTAATCCCCTCCTCCAGACTGTCCCAGTAGTGATGCTGCAAGGACATGTTTCATGCATGTCCCATGGCATCAGGGGCCTGGCAGACCCGAGATATGTGTATACCAGTGTGCAAAGCATAAGCCTGCACTCCCCTTTAGCAACTGATTTCCGTAAAGTCTTAATCATTTAGGTTGGAAAATGCTGAAACGTGTTCAGGAGAGCTGAGGCACAATTTGCCCTTTTCTAGAAGTCACCCCCTTGCGCCTTGCCAGTGTACCCTGGTGGGAAGGGCTCTCTGCCCCTGCAAAGAATGGCCCCATGTTGTTGGCCTTTACATCCTTGTGTCTGATTTAATGACCAGAAATCAGACTTGGATTCTACCCCTGCTCACCTTGGCCTCTGTCAGATTCTGAGCCTCATGAGGCTTTGGAGAGCACCGATTCCTGGAGTTGTAGACAGGCTCACATTCGCCTCGTTTTTCCCTTACAGCATGTGTCAGCTTCAGATTTCCAAGCCTTATCCAAGACCCACTGACTCAGGAGCTAGGGGGAGCCTGGAAATGTGTATTTAGATATAAGTATAATAGATGTATTACGCTTTGTGCTTACAATGTAACCTGTAAGGGATTCTAACATGCAGCCCTGGTTATAGAGCATCTGACTAGCACAACTCTTGGTTTTCCTGACGAGGAAGCTGCAGCCCAGACAGAGGCAGTGACCTGCCTGGGAAAGCACAGCACATCAGTGGCCGCCCTGCCATCTCAGCGCTCTTCTGGGTCTCTGAGTCCCACTTCTGCCCAAGTGGGTGGCTGTTGGGAGGCCCACGCAGCTAGGGAGCCCTGAGGTTGCTGGCAGGAGGCCTCCACGGCTGCCGATGGGGACCAGTCATTTGGTGTTTCTATTTATTGACTCTTTAAACTTCATCATCCAAGGGAAGTTAATACATGACTGTTTGGTAGCAAGAGAAACATAGTCTAAGACCGCAATGACCCGCCCACCCCAAACAAAAACAGAACCAAACAGAACAAAAACAAACCCCAACTGACACCAGACCTTTGGAGCTGCAGCTGAAGAAGCACGGGGGCTGGGGTCAGACTGGCTCCTGCAGTCGGGGGGCAGGGGAGAGGCTGCCCTCCATGGTAGCCTTCCCAGCCGAAGAGGCCATGTCCAGCCCCTCAGCTTTGGGCATCCTTCCTGGAAGGGCTGCCCCTGGCAGGAGAGGGTGTGAAGAGAGGGAGTCAGTGGTCAGAGTGAGGGGGCTCCTAGGTCCACCCTCCCAAGGTGACCATATGTGCCAGTGCATGAGACACAGGGGCTGGGGGGCAACTGTGAGGAGAGCAAGGGCCCTTTCCCTGCTCAGGCCAGGAGAGAGCCCTGGCCAAGGCCCAGTCAGTGTTCCCAAATTCAGAAACCACTAAGGCACTGCCAACAAGCAAGGAAATGCCAAGGCCTGGGGAAGCCCCCCCAACCCAGATGGGAGTCACTGCCTCCTGTAGTCATCACCTTGTTCCGGATGACTGAGGGGACTTGGCCCTTTTCTCTGGATACTGGTGGGCAGCCCAGTCAGGACGAGGCCGTGGAAAGTGTATGTTAAGAGGCAGCGTTTTAGTGCCCCAAACATGCAGTGTGTGTGTGTGCGTACATAATGAGAGGGGGACTGGTCCCTCCAGGAAGGCTAGTTAGGGTCCCAGGGTGGTTCCTAGGGCAAGAATAGCGTTTTTTTTTCTTCTTCTGTCATTTTCTCACATCACTCCCTGCCCCAGGTCATTGCATAAATAAGTGCTTGGGAAGATACACATCTAAAAAGAAACATAAATACTGTACATGGGAAAGGATTCCATGCCCTAGCCCTCCCACTGCCCCCAGAAAACCCTCCAAATATTGCACATGGCCCTCCCCAGCCCTGTGGGGTCCAGGCCCGGCCGTGTCTTTGGTAGAAGCTCCAGGGACAGAGGTCCTGGGCAGCCCACGTGCCCCCCTCCCCACCCCCATCATGACTGGGAGCCCCGGAGCAGCCAGAGAGAGGGCCGGGAAAGGCCCTGGCCCGGCTGGCCCACAGGTGCTCCGTCAGGAATGCTTCCACGAGGATGGGAGGCGGCCCGTGCAGGCAGGGGTGCGGCCCTGGTCAGACACTCCTGGTCGGGGTCTGCCTGTGGGCTTGGAAGAGGCAAGCAGGCTGAGGGCAGGTGGGCGGGCGAGTCCTGGGCCACCATGGACAAGGTCACACCCTCCATAGGAGGAGGTGGTTTGTGCTGTCGTCTCGGCCCACAGTCTCACTGCTGCCACCGCCCCCACTGCTGAGTCGGAAGTCCTCGTAGCCGTCGCCTCCACTGATAACCAGCATTTTAGGCCTGGCCGAGGCAGGGCCTCGGTGCCGAGGGGAGTCCCGATGCTCCAGTGAGGGCAGCTTCTCGGGGCCTGGGGGGCGGAGGGGAGGATCCATTAGCCTGGAGGGGACTGGGGGTGGCACCATCTCAACCTGGCTCTCTTCATACTCATTTCCCACTTCCAACAGCCCTTTCCCAGTTAGGCAACTTAAGTCTTCTCTGGACCCAGACAACTCCTGACCGAGGCTTCCCTGCTTCCTGATGCCACAGCTACTACCTCTTGGGAGTACGATTTCCTGTCCTGCCAAACAAGACTTTGCTAACTGGGACCTCCTTCATGTACATTTCCTAATATGTTTCACTTTCTAATCCTCAGGGTCCCTTTCCTATCCTATCTGCCACTCTATTTCTATTTCCTGCTCTGCACCTCACTTCCTGACTCTACTTCCTGCCCTATACATCATTTCCAGTCCTGTTTTATTTCCTGTTGTATATATCCCTTCCTGCGCCATATTCTAATTCTTAGCTTGTAGTTCACTCCCTCGTTCTCATGACATTCTCTGGACAGAATTTTATACACACACACAGAGTATCCTAATAGATTTTATTTTGGGGTTTCTATAGCCTATTTCCTGTAATATATGCCACTTCCAGCTCTGGATTACGTTTTTCCTCCCTCTTAACCTTCTTCTGGCAGGACAGTGCGGAGTCCTAAACCCAAAGCCGAGGTCCCTGGGTTAGGGTAGGACGTGTAGACCCACCTGTGTCTGGGGGCGGTGGTGGGGTTGAGCAGAGCAGGTTGAAGCCATCTGGAAGCTGGACTGCGGCCAAGAAGCGGACGTGGCCGGTGTGTCCCTGGCCTAGGCCAGCAGGGCTGAGAGGCGCCCGAGGGCAGCTGACGGTACTCGGTGAGGTGGGCATGGTGAGCACGACGCCGGCACTGGTGCCCACCCACAGCAGCTCTTCACACACCAGCAGTGCTGTGATCCTCAGGCAGGCAGCCTTGTGCTGCCGGATGATGGCGTCTGAGCCTGGGGTGGGAGACAGACCAGTGCTGGGGCCGAGTCCTGGCCCTGGCTCAGCCTCCTCAATACCAGGGACAGCAAGTCTCCAGGGAAGGGGCAAGGGTAGAGTGAGGTCAGTACCTGCCAGCATCCTGTGCACGGGAGGTGTGACATCTACCTCTGCCAGCTGCTCAAAGGTGTCTGGATGGTAGAGACACACATGGGCACTACCTTTCAGTGTCACCCACACGCCCAGGCTGGAGTCCACCATGCAAGCCACGCTGCGGCTGGAATCCTGCCCCATGGAGAATGTATGCTGGGGGGCGGGGGTAGAGAGCAGATGGGTGACTGACAGGCCTGCCTTCGCTGGCCCCTCCCTGCCCTGTGCTTCACCAGTGCCCATCCCTCCCTCCTGACGACTCACACCAAACCTCCCCAGAAAGCCCACCGGACTGACAGCAAAGGCAGCCTTGCTCCTTGGTCTGGATGATTAACCTTTCAAACCTTGGTTTCACTGAAACCTCAGGAATTAAAATGGAAGTGCCTTTTCCCCATGAAATTTGAGGGAGTTAATGATCAGAGAAGTTCAAATCTTGACGAGTTTTAAGAGCAATCAATGGCTTCACCCTGTACAGCTGGGGAACTGAAGTCTAGAAGGGAAAGGAACCTGCCCAAGAACGTCAGCAAGTCAGTCACAAACCTGGGCCTGAACCCGGCTCTACACCTCTACACTCCCAGCCCAGCCAACGACGGGGTAAGTGAAAGGGAAATCAAGGGAACTGTAGTTACCCCTGGACACTACCAGGCTGACAATCTCTAATGTATATATAAATCAAATCAGGACTAAAGGCCAGAGTAATGCTAAGGGATACTGACATCAGGAAGGACCTTTGTCCACCCCCCAAAGACGCCAACGCCTGAGTTGAGAAATGGGGTTGGGGGCAGGGAGGAGGAATAAAGAATTCTAAGGTACATGGGGCGCTTGCTGCAGCCCTCATCAGCTAGAAAGGAAATAAGGATTTGAGAAGGACAGGGGCTGGCCCAGATTCATACAGGGGTCAGGGGAAAGCCCTGACCTCTCAGCCGGATGCTTTTTTATGGCCCCGTGGTCCCATCTCCTCTCTCGTGGGCCTGGCTCACCCCAAGCACCAATTCCCCAACCCCACGGCCATCCCTGATACCTCCAGCTGCAGCGTGTCAGGACTCAGGACAAGGACTCGGTTCTGGCAGCCACACCACAGCCGCCCACCCACAGACACCATCTTGGTGATGGGGCTCCCCTGAGCACCCAGGGTCACCGATTTGAAGTTCTGGGGGTCCCAGAAACGGCCTGGGGTGGGAGTGGGGTAAAAAGAACAGCAAATTCAGTCTAGTATTGCATTGAGCCTCACCCTCCCCTGAAATAAGGTGCTGATAACATTTATCAATGAGCACACCAAAACCCCGAGAAGACCTGGGAGTTACCCAAAGTCACACCTGTAGACTTGTGGCCCCAAGGCCCCAGCTTGCTCAAGAGGGAAATCCAATACCAGCAAAGGGGCTCCAAGGGGGCGGGGGAGGGGTGGGCACTCACCTACTTCTCTTTGGTAGACCACGAGCTCTCCATTGGCCAGAGACACAAACACCTGGTTATTCAGATACCTAGGCAAGGAAAAGGAGTCATCAAGGGTTTCAAGAAGCCGAAGGAGATCACCTGGGTCCAGGGAATTGCAGATGGAATGGCTACGGTTCCTGAGAGACCACCTTCTCCCACCCCTCGTTCTCTAGGTGGTGGGCACCTGAGTCTAAGAAGAGGTAGTGACTTGCACAAGGACACGGTGTGTGAGAGGCACGGTTAGCCTAGGGCAGGCCTCTGGCCACTGAAAGGAGGGGCCAGTAGGGAAGCGGACCCGGGGGTGCAGAAGGAGGTCTGCATGTGTAGCTGAGAAGGGTCTGAACCAGAAGAGCCATCCAGGGGCCTTACAGGATGCAGGTCACAGAGGCCGCGTGCTGGAGCTTCAAGCTGTTCCTGCGATCACGGATGCTGTCAGAGGACTGGTACACGTGGACGCTGTGGGTCAGTGGTGCGCACCTGTGACAAGTGCTCGGGCATACCAATCCCTGCAGTCACCCCTATTTGCCTACTTGCCTCCACCAGGATCTCCTCCTGGCAGGTGCCCGCCCAAGGTACCCAAATCCCACGGCCTCCCTGTAGGTTTCAGACCCTCCGGCAGCCCCGGCTGGCAGTGCCCTTGAGGTCTGAACCAAAACCCTCCTACTTCTGCTTCAGGACACCATACAAGTTCTAAAACAGGGACCTCAGGTTCTGGCACCGCGACCCCAGCACCTCCCCTGTCCCTACCAGCCATCCTCAGTGCCCAGCCACACAGAGCTCTGGTAGGCCTCAGGCTCAACACTCAGCAGGTCCTCCAGGCTGCCACGGGTGAAGGAGCCACGGCTGGACCGGCGAAGGGCTCTCCCATCCATTGGGCTGGTGCCGCAGGGACTGCCAGGTCCGAAGGAGCCGGACAGTGGTGGGAAGCCAGGCTCCTGCTCCTCCTCCGAACTGGTAGCCTCTGCTGTGGCCTCCTTGGAGCTCGGGGCCTCCTCGTCTGAGGAAGACAAAGGTCTCCTTCTCCATTCCCCTCTGCCAGGCCCAAGACCTGGTATCTTTCTAGGCCTTAATCTTCCCTCAGTGCACCCTTCTGGGCCATGCCCCGCCTCAGGGCCTCCCACCATTGTTCTCCCCACACCCCCAGACCTCTGCATCAGCTCAGCCCTTGTTACCTTGTGGACTGACAGCTCCGTGCTACAGGCTCCTAGTCCTAGCCTGGCCCCCTCCAAGCCACCACCACGGACAGAGGGACCAAGCACTCCACCCCTTCTGCTCCATCCTCCTCAACTGGTCCTCAGGATCCAGCCGGACTATCCCATGCTCTCTGGATCCTTGCTGTCATAGCCGCTGCCCCCAGTGCTCTCTGTGCTAACATCCTGAGGCTTGATTCCATGCCTTCACCTATGCCCATCCCTACCCACCCATCACTAACAGCTGGGCTGCCCCCTGCTCTGGGCAGTCCACCCTGCCTGACAGCCCCAGCTGGATACTCACTGCCAAAGCTAGAGGAGATGGTGGACCGGCTGGCCTGGCTCTGCAGGGTCCCTGAGGGGCTGGGCGAAGACTCATCGTCAGAGTCACTGTCAAAGGGCACCAACTCCGGGCGGGGGTCACCCTCTGGGGGGCCTGGTGCCATCTCCAGGCCCGAGCCCGCAATGGAAATGTGCAGGCAGGGCTGGGGCCCCGGCTCAGCCAGCGTCGCTGCTTCCTCGTCTGCCGCCTCGACGTCCAGTTCCGGCCCGGTGGGCTCGGGTGCCGTCTCTGGGGGGTTCCTCAGAGACGCCGTCCGCTCCCTGCGAGACGAAGCGGTGGGGACGAGGGCCGCTAGGAGCCAGGTTCTGCCGCACTCGCCGGCACGCCCTCCAGGCCCCGCCCACATTCCCAGGACACGCCCACACCACGTCGGAGCGGCCGCAGTGTGTGTTGGGGGCGGGGACCCCGTCCCCAGGCCCCGGCCGGCCGGCGCCTCACCTGTGGCACCGGCGCTGCAGGCCTGGCACGGCCCCGATGCAGAGGATGCGGGCGGAGCAGACGGCGATGCAGGCCTCCACGTCAGGCTCGGCGCGCAGGCTCAGCAGGCACACCTGGCCCACGTAGCCGTCGCTGTTGCACACCCACACCTCGGGCGTGGGCTCTGGGCAGCTGCTCAGGGTCGGGGCTGCGCATGAGAACTGCGGAAAGCGCCAAAGGACAGGGGAAGATGAATGGAGGAACTGCTGCCAACTCCACACTGCTCTCCAGGCCCTGGTGGGTGTGTTTGGATTCTCAACACACCCTATGCATACACGTGCACACATACAGCACACGTGACACTCTTTACACATCAAATGCACACATCCCTCTGTGATATAGGCATCATATATTCATATATGTGTGTACACATATATCTACTCCAAATATGATCACACATACATGTACGTGTAACAAATGCGAAAAATGGTAACTTTTGTCCATATGTATGCAGACTTATACAAGCACATAAATGAGACACTTTCACATCAATGGTATAGTTCTGTTCACATGCACAGATACATACATGCACAAATGTACCCATATACATGGGACACACATGCACTGTCCATGTGCTTGTGCAGAGAGCTGTACAAAGACATAGGGAGCCACTGCAATGTGCAAGACATGTACATGATGCTGTACACAGAACAAAAACACACGAACACATGCTGGCTTAGACTACATGCCCCCACCTACCCAGGTGCATACACACACCTGCATGCCGCTGCGGGTTTTCATGATGGGAATGGCCTTCAGGAACTCAGGGTCTAGACAGCTTTTGCTGGAGGCTGTAGTGGAGATGGACAGACAGACACTACTTAGCACCCACCTCACCCTGGTCCTGACCTCACCTGTCTCCCTTCCTCTCCTGCCTCTCAGGGTCTCTCCAGGGAGAATGAGGTGGCTGTGGGTTATGTCCTACTTGTCCTTGCCCTCAATTTTCCCATCTGTACAATGAAAGAGGTAGACCCAGAGGTCTCTAAGGATTTTCTATGGACCTCAATCAACAGCTTTCCCTGATCCAGGCCTGCTCAGTGTGTGTGTGGGCGGGGGGGGGGCGCTGGGGGGGAGGTCCCGGCCATCCACTCCCGCGATAGGGCCCCTGCCCTAAGCTGACCTTATCTACAGAATCCCTGCCAAGGAGGACGTCCTGGGGAAGTCCTATATTTCTCTGCAGAAGTCTAAGTCCACCCTCCCACCAGCAGGGACTGGAACATAGGACATAGCAGTCTCGGGATTTCTGGCTCCTGATGTCACAGACAGCTGCAAGGTGCTGCCCACTTCCTGGAGGTTCTGGGAGGAGGGCACTGGCCCGGGCCCTGGCTTACCCAGTTTCCTCTTGGCCTCATCAAAGGCCTGCTCGAAGCCAAGGCGGGCATCAGGGTGAGGGAACTCAAAGATGAAGGAGTCGGTGCCCTCAGGCCTTGTGGTGCACAGCTCCAGCTTGGTAGGAGGGAAGGAAAGCGCATAGCACAGTGCCTGCTTCTCCGACAAGTCCCGGTGCATGGCAGCCGAGAGGTCCCGTAGTGCATCATCTAGGCTCTGCAGGGATGAGGGCCCAGGCTTCAGGGCCTCACTTCTCCCCACAGCCTGATCCTGCCCTGGGGATGGGACTGGGGGTCTGCCTTTTCCCTCAGACAGAAAATGGGACTCTGTTTCCCCCCTGAGACCACGAGGTAGCCTGGATCGCTCCCATAGACATGATGGGCCCTCTCTCCTCCCTCAGCTGCGGATGGAGCTGTGTCTCCATCCTCAGGCCTGGAACACATGACTTCCTTCAGATGGGGTGAGGCTGTATTTTCCCCCTCAGGTAACTGACAGCGATGTCCTCTCCCTCAGGCAAATGACAAGGCTGTTATTTCTCCTTCAGACTGGGTTAGGGAATCTCAGGCAGAAGGCGCAGACCTGGTGGGGGAAACCGAGGCTCTCAGAGAGCTTGCTCATCTGGCCCAGGGTGGTCAGGTCCTCGTCCAGGCGGCTGATGGCTTTCTGGATGTTCTCTCGATTGGCGGCTTGGGATGCCCCTAGTGGGGACAGAGGAAGGCCATGGGCAGATCCAGACACAGACAAGGTCAGGCTTGGACAGACACTCCCCCCCTCCCCTCCCCTCCCAACTTGCAGTTGGGTGCAGGGAACAGCCTGACTAACTGACAGCTTGTAAACCACAAGACCTCAGGTTAACATTAACCCCAAAGTTAATGGGCAGCTTGGACAGAACCTCCAGGCTCAAGAGCAGGGGACTGGGCCTGATTCACAGCCACCTGGCACAGGGTGTCGGTCCCTTGGAGAACTCCCTGGAAGAGCACAAAGAATAAACAGCAGACGGCTCTGCAGGTTATGCAGTCTCCAGCTGACACTGGAGTGTTGGGTGGTACAGCCTCCCACAGGGGAGTCAGCTGGGCAGGCAGAGCCTCCGGCAGTCAAATTTGCTGACCAGGGACTCAATTCCCCCACACAGGAGGGAGCAATGAGCTGACGACCTAGATCCTCTGGTCCTATCCCATACCTGACCACTGCCAAGTAGCTGGCCCTACAGGCCTGGCTGGGGGCGAACGCCCTGGACCAGTGGCCCACCAATGGGCTGAGTAGACAGCAGCGGAGTGTACTAGACAAGCCAGGGCTGAGGATATCTCCTGCTCCTTCTGAGGGCAAACTGTTCCCCCAGAACCCTCCCCCACCTGGGCAGCCACGCTTTCTTCCCTATGACCCTGGCCCTCTCTGGCCACAGCTGACTGGACCAGGTGTGGACACCTAACCTAAAGGTAGTCATTTTCTCCACCGGCCTGTTCTCTGGTGAGAAGAGATGAGCTGGACCAATAATCAGCTTGTCTTCCTACATAGAGGCCCGTGTGGGGCAGGCCTGGGTTCACCTAGGGGCTGAGTGAGCCTCTCCCTCACCCCGAGGGCCACCTCAAGTGAGCTCAGGGACAGAGTCTGGGCCTGACCTGCCTGCCGGTCCAGAGGTGCCTTCACCACCATCCCAGAACCACCACCCCACTCAGGAAGGTGAACTGCGCATCCTGGAGCAGCTGGGGCTAACAGCTGAGCGAGAAAGGCCACAATGCAGAAAAGGCCATGATGGATCACAGGAGTTCGGAGGAGGCAGAGAAAGCTGACAGCAGTGAGAACTGGCCCAGAGGGGAGTGGGGGAGGAGGGGGGAGGGACAGACACACACAGCCGGAGGAGCCGTTCTTTGAAGCCACTGCCTCAGCTCCCAACAGTCTCAGCCCCAAACAAAAGGCTCATTCCAACCAGCCTTTTGACTGGACTGACTTGAGTGAGTCTGTTCCCCAGGCACAAAACTGGTGGCCCAGAACAGTGCGCCACCATCTACTATGAGGCGCCTAAGTGCGCTTGTGCACGGAATCAAGGCTACAGGTATGTCTGCGCTCCCTGCACCACCGCAGCCTAGTCCACCTGCTAGCCCATGGCAGGCCCCTGCCCAGTCAGAAGGTGGTCTGCACGGACAGGCGCTGGTCCGGCTCTGCAGGGCACAAACTGGATCCCGCACGTCAGCCCCCTTGGACAGGATGGGAAAGTGAGGCCAGAAAGCAGAAAAGCAGATAGATGGCCAGCCAACCTGACCACAGCGCAAACCCTCCAGGCAGGTTTCTCAGAGGAAGATCCCCAAAGCCCAGAAGCCCGGCAGGCCTGAGCCAGCCCCACCTTTGATGATGTCTGCATCTTCCAGTGGCAGCTTCCACAGCAGCTTGTACTTGCTGGCCGTGTCAATGACGCTGGCTGCCGTGTACCTGTGGGGAGCCGAGGGGGTGCTCTGGCCAGGGCTGGGGAGTGGGCCCACGGAGGGACAACCGCTCCCGCTGCCCGAGCTCCCCAACCGTATCCCGGCCACTCACAGGCTCATGGAGCTGCGCCGCAGGGAGCCTGACTTCCGCTTCAGGGTGGTGCAGATGATGAGGTCCGTGAACAGGAAGAGGGACCGGTCCTTCTTGCCACCGACTGCCTTCTGTGGGGACCGATGCAGGATTCAGGCCCAGAGGCCCACCCTCCTGCCCACCGTGCCCAAGGGGACAGCCAGGCCCAGGGAGGGGGAGGGCTCTCCTGCATGCCCAGAGGCAGAGGCAGAGTTGGGACATGACCCAGGGCTCCTGCTGGGGTGGAAGAGCAGGAGGCCGGTGGGCAGAAGCTGTGAGCAGAAGTGTGGAGAAAGCAGGGAGGTAGCGACGGGTGGGCAGATAACGGGACACTTCTTACCACTTCAATGACCATCTCCTGCCTCAGGAACCGCCGCAGAGGGGCCTGGAGCTGTGGGGCAGGAGGGACAAGGGATCTTGAAGGCTCATTATGACTCCCTCCCCTCCCCAGACCCCGGTGACCCCTTGGCCCCGCTCCACGGGCCAGGTCAGTGGAAGCAACATCTTGTCCACCCTCTTGATGCTGTGTTGTCAGGCCACGGGATACGTGGCCAGAAACAGACACGGGAGAGGACACAGATGTAGACAGAGATGGACGCAAACACAATGCAGACGCTGCTATGGACGTGGACATGGCCACAGTTCCAGGTTGGAACCAGGCATGGGTGGAGTGGGGCGGGGCGGCACTCACATCCTCCATGCCCTCGATGTGGGCCTCGATCTCCTGCAGCACACGGGCGTGACGCTCTGCCTCCTCGGCACTCCGCACGCCCTTGTTGATGCGTTCAGCCACCTGCTTGATGCTGCGCTGCGCATCCAGCAGGAGCGGGTGGTCCGGGTGGTCCTCAGGCGTGTGCTTCAGGAGGTCCTGGGGTGGGAGTGGGCACCAGACCTCTGCTTAGCTGCCCCTGTCAGGCCCTGGGGCCCCACAGTGACTGCTGGAAGAGGAGGGACTGGGGGTAGACTCCAGAGAGGACTTCCTTTCCTACCTGACCCCTGTGTCTCCACCAAGTGGGGGCCACAGAGCCCCCTGCATCCCCACATGCCTCCAGGCTTTGCCCACCTGCCCACCCAGCCCCATGCCCACCTTCACCAGAAGCTCATAGCGTGGGATCCGCTGCACGGGCTTGATCATGAGGTCGGACAGTGCCTGCTTCTCCTTGTTCTCACGCATGCTTTGCTGAAACCCAAAACAGGGTGGATGGGCACCCAAGTGAGGAATGACATGCAAAGATGGAAATGTCCTGGGACAGGTCCCCAGCAAGCCCCCCCCCAGCTCAGCCCGAGGGCAGACGATGGCCTACAGGGTAGGGCTCTGGGGCCCCCAAAGCTGGCCCACAGAGGGTGGCCTCCATCCCCCTGCCCGGCCCCAGTACCTCCAGGAACTTGAGAAAGGCAGGCCTCGCCTCCTTAGCCACACGCACGGCGTCCTTTGCATTGAGAAAGTTATCGACATAGGCAGAGTAGATGTTGACCAGGACGTCCTTGGAGAACTGTGGGTGAAGAGGCAGGTTGGGGACCCTCAAGGTGTCCCCTACCCCACCTCACCCTGTCCTGGTTTCCACTGATTCGCAAGCCAACATCTTTTCTCTCCATCTGGAAATGATATGGTCTCTAAGGGATTGGGCATGTGCTCCTGTGTCATGTGTACATGTCATATGTGTGCCTGTGTGATTAAGCGTGTGCACGCACACACGTTTCTTATCTGTGTGTGTTCGTATGCACATGTACATATGTGTGCCTGGATATGTTCTGTGAGCACAGACCAGGTTCTCTCTCTTCAGGCTGGGCTTTGCCATCCTCTGGTCTCCAACCCCACCAAGTCCAGCCAGCCAGGTCTCCCTCCTCTTGAGTGACACAGGCTCTTTCCCACTGCGTGGCTTTTGCTCATGTAATTCCCTCCACCAGGAAGGTCCTTGCCCGCATCCAAATCTCACCCACCCTAAGGCTGAGCTCCAGTTCTGCCGCCTCCAGGAAGTACTCCCTGCCCTGACAAGGGCTCTGCCTGGAACTATACCTGGCCTCTGGCCTCCCTGATCCCCCAAGACAAGTCTTCCCTCTCCAAGGAGACAGGTGCTCCCATCCCTCCTAGTAAAGCCCTGCTCAGGGCTGGCACACACTGCCTGGTGGCTAATACCTGCTGGCTGGCTGACGGCTGGGCTAAATGTGGATATTCTCGGTCAGAAGCCCTGGCTGCAAGTTCTGACACCCCAGTTCCTGTCTCAGCTGCACCATGGATGGACCAGGTGACCTGTGGTGCTGTTTCTGGCCCCCTCTGGGCCTCCAAATCCATGGTTCTAGGTTATAGAGGCCACTTGTTCCCCTACCCCAGATGTGCTGCAGAGCAGAGGCTGAAGCAGCTCAGGGAGGAAGACAGCCCCTCAAACCACCCTGCCCCCGATCCTGGGACAGGGCACCCTATGCTGAGCCCTCCATCAGCATAGACTTCCACTGCTGTCCTTGGTCAGCATCAAGGTCCAGGCAGGGGGATGAACCCAGTGACAGTGAGGGTTGTGATGGGCTGGAGATGTCAGCACTCAAGCTGGGGTCCCACCACCACCGGGCCAAGGTTCTCGTCACATCGATTTGCAGGTCAGCAGGGACCTTCTTAGGCCCAAGGTCCACCCCACAACATCACAAACACATGCAAACACACCCACATCACATAAAAATAGATAAGGTGTTTTTTTGCTAGTAGAATTTTTTGGAAGGAGTTTTACAATTTTACTTTTGAATTATTTGGCTCTGAGTAAACATTCAGTTTGTGCTTCGCTAGGATTTCTCATCCATCATCATGCTTTTTTGGGAATTCTGGCAAAATAACAAAATGTAACTGAAGTTTTTTCAAATGGAATTAAATTCATGTAAATGAATACTAAATTTAACAATTAAAGAAAATGGCTTGTTATGTTTGACAAACATTTAGTTGAATGTTCATTAGTTTTGCTTTTGCAGTCCTTTTTGAACTCTGAAGCCAACACCTTTCCTAAGGTCCCAATCACTATTGCAGGATCTTGAAAAACTCACAGGCAGAAGGAAGTCCTGTCCGTGGTGAAAGGGCGGATGGGGTAGGGTAGAGCGTGGGCGCTGGAACCAGGTTTCTTGAGGGTGAATCCTCCACCACTTACTAACTGACTTTGATCAGGTTACTTTTTCTCTCTCTACATGGCAGAGTCATAAACTTTATTTTTAGTTTGTTTGTCTTTTGTGGGTTTTCTTTGGCCATGCCCCGCAGAGCTCGCAGGATCTTACTTCCCCGACTAGGGATCAAACCTGGGCCCTAGGCAGTGAAAGTGCAGAGTCCTAACCACTGGACTGCCAGGGAATTCCCAGAGTCATCAACTTTAAACTTGGGAATAATCATACCTTTCTCCTTAGTGCTGTTGACACGTACAATGTATTTAGAATGCCTAGCACATAATAAGTGCCAAATAGCCATTATTATTAAAATGCCTGATAGAGAAAAGAGCTAGAAGACTAGGCCAGTGTCAACATCAAGCCCGAGTCCAGGGTCAGGATCAGGGCAACTGTTTACATTCAGGTTAAGGTAGGTCAGGAAGAGCATCCATTTGAGGTCTGGGTCACGGTCAGTGGCAGCTCAGGGTCAGGAGTAGGGTCAGGTCAGTGCCAGCAACTGGGATTGGGTCCAAGGTCAGGGTCAGTGTCTGGTTGGGGGTGGGATCCATGCCAGAGTCCAGCCAAGCTCTAGGGCTGGGCAGTGTCCAGGTTCAGGTCAATCCAGGATCTGGGGTCACTACCAGTGTCTGGTCAAGTTCTGGGGTTGGATCAGGGATCAGAGTCAGTCTCCAGGAGGGGTGGAGGGGTCCATGGCAGCACCCAGCCCCTCCTAGGAGAGGCCAGAGCTTGTGGGGGCTATAGCAGTAGACAGCAGGGCCACTCACCGACTGGACAAGGAGGTCTCCCACCTTCTGCTGGGCATGCCAGGTCTGCACGCAGTGCCGCACTTGCTCCAGGAACTGTTCATGGTGCGCCAGGAGCTCCGGGATCTGGTCAAAAATCTCATCCACCAGCGACGGGTCACATAGCAAGGAGTTCTCTGGCTGCTTCAGTGGCTGCATATAGCCCTGGGGGACCCACAGGGTCAGTACAGGTTCCCTCAGAGAGATGGCACCCCAACCCACCAGCATAGGCACACACAAAATCAACTGGGCCTGCAGCTCACTGGCCCTGCCTCCCGGATCTCTCTCATTAGACTCGGAGCTCTGGGAGGGAAATGGGAAGATCTATTCCTATGCCCCTCACTCTGCCGCCTAGGGCCTGGCACAGGATGGGGGTGAGGGGTCTTGGGAAAGATCTGTTGGATGCATGAGCTTGGAGTGAGGAAAGCATGAAGACTGGGCTCCTGGGAGACCCCACACATTAATTCGGCAATTATTTTTCTGAGCACTTACTATGTGCCAGGCACTGTTCTAAGAACTGGGAGACAGCAGTGAACAAGAAAGATCAAAATCCCTGCCCTGATAGAGCATACAATCTAGTCAGATTAAACACACGAATAAAATAAATAAATAAAACCACATTTCATCAAATTTAAGATGTATCATTAATCTTTTTTTTTGAAAAACAATTTTATTGAACTATAATTCACATTCCACACAAGTCACTCTTTTAGAATATACAATGCAATGGTTTTTAGTATGTTCGCAGTTATGCAACTATCACCACAATCAATTTTAGAACATTTTCATTATCTTCCCAAAAGAAATCCCATCCCCATTAACAGTCACTCACTCCCCACTCCCTACAACCCTTCCAGCCCTTGGCAACCACTAATCTACTTTCTCTATGGATTTGCCTTTTCTGGGTGGTTCATATAAATGAAATCAGACAATACATGGTCCTATGTAACTGACTTTTTTTTTAAATTAATTTTTTTTATACAGCAGATTCTTATTAGTTATCCATTTTAGAGGCATCATTAATCTTATTTATCTCAGAAAAATTTGCTGCCAATTAAGTTATTATAGGCCATCAATTATAGAATGAACCTGAATTTCAGAGATGGCAAAATGTGAAGAATGTGTCTTAGAACTGACTACATGTGGAAGTTCTGTGGTAAATTAAAAGGCGTTAATTGCTGTGGGGAAAATAAAGCGGGGGGGTGTATGGGGGGGCATATGGAAAGTTACTGAAGGCTTAGTTGACACTATCTGAACACTGTTTTCACAGTCTTCAGATCTTCTGGTCAATCAGTGACTAAAACTCCCATTTTTCACCTCAAATCTGCATTCAGTGGCGTTTCCTGAGCATGAATAGCCCTGCTCAGTGGCTGCTGTCTCATTTAGATGTCGCCCTCTACTGGCCTAAACTGTAACTACAAGCCAAAGAAACAAGGCGGTTTGAAAAAGTATATGGAATGCTGCAAAAAAATTTATATCAAACATTTAAAAAACCTAGCTTGTTGTAAAATAAGCTTGAGAAAGTAAAGCTCAACAGTATCCTCTTGCCTGATTTGGGATTCTGAAAAGGTTGGTGAGGAGACAGGCGGCCTCCCTCTCACAGCTCCTAGGCTAGTCTGAACCAGGGCCGGATCTGTGCCAAGGTCTACTGCCCAAGCAGCAGGAGCTAAACCGCTCACTTCCAGGTCCCAGCGCCTCACATAGAAGCCTGCACACAGTGGCAGGAAAGAATAAACAGTGACTGGGAACCCGATGCAGAACCTGCTAGGAGTCAGCACCTGCATTTCACTCACCACATACTCGTTGAGCAACTACTGTGTGTCCAGCCTTCTAAGCGCAGGCTGCATCTGTGGGCAAACAAAAGTCCCTGTGCTTGTGCAGTTGACAATTTAGTGGAAGGAGGTGGAAAATAAGCACCATAAATAACAAAATTATCACACAGTATATCAGAAGGTAGTAAGTGCAGTGGGAAATAAGACAGGGGTTTGGTCAGGGAAAGAGGGGTTGTTAGCTAGGAAGTGTGAGTTGAAGAAAGACTCCAAGGTTGAGGGTGACACTGAGGAATGGGTGCAGCCTTGGGACCTGGGTTCAAATCCCACCTCTTTCTGGCTGTTAACCTTGGCATTTAACTTCTTTCTTCATTTTAAACTCCTGGTCTGCAGGAACAATACCAATCAATTTGGGTGGCAGTGGTCACTACAAAGGGAACACCGGGGCTGTAGAGTCCAATCTCAGTTTGAATATCACCTACGCTTAGGGAGCACCGTGGAGTGAGACT
Source organism: Orcinus orca (assembly GCF_937001465.1). NCBI lineage: Eukaryota > Metazoa > Chordata > Mammalia > Artiodactyla > Delphinidae > Orcinus > Orcinus orca. The sequence goes on along the minus strand of NC_064566.1, from coordinate 51,065,296 downwards.
GACAGGGATTCAACCCAGGCTATGGCACGTCCTAGCTCTGTGAACCTGAGCAAGTTGCCTTACTTCTCTGTGCTTAGTTTTATCATCTGTAAAATGGGGGTTTATAGTGAGGTTTATATGAATTAACTTATGTAACACACACATATTAAGCACTCAATAAATGTCAGCTCTTAGTACTACTTGCTGCGGTCTGAATGTGTCCCCCCAAAATTCGTATGTTGAAACCTAATCCCTGATGCGGTGGTTATTTGGAGGTGGGGCCTTTGGGAGGTAAGAAGGTCATGACGGTCAAGCTCTTGTGAATGGGATTTGCGCCCTTTAAAAGAGGCTCCAGAGAGCTCCCTCAGCCCTTTCACCACGGAAGAAGACACAGTGAAAAGAGCCGTCCATAGACCAGGAAGCTAGTCCTCACCTGCAATGAATCTGCCAGCACTTTGACCTTGGACTTCCCAGCCTCCAAAATTATGAGAAATAAATTTCAATTTGTTTAAGCCACCCAGTCTAGGGAATTTTTATTACAGCAGCTCAAAGAGACTTAACAGTCTGTTACCACTTAATAGATGGATGACCCTGGGCAGGTTTCTTAACCTCTTTGAGCCTTCATTTCCTCAGATGAAGCAGAGCATTATAATATCTGCCTCACAAGGTTAATACAAGGATTAAAGGTGATTTTAGATACACACACTCACACACACATGCATGTATGCAGGCAGAATTGCCAGGCAGTTCTGCTAAGTTATTCACGCATCTCATAATCTTGCACCTGAGACATGTACTATTATTATTCCCACTCAACAGACAAGGAAACAGAGGCAAGAGACTGGATATATAACTTGTTCCACGTCACATGGCTGGTCAAGAGGTAGTGCCAAGTTTGAACACCGGGGGCCTGGCTCCAGAGCTGTGCTCCGCACCCCTGGGCTGGACCTCAGTCCCTCCAACACACCAGGGCTGCCTCGAGGGACAGCTGGCTTCAGCTGATACTGTCTTGGCTCACCTCCACCCTTCCCCACCCAGCTCTCAGACTGGTGTCCTCGGCACCATCCTCCCTTAGCTCTTCCACCCGCAGGCCCTGCAAGCCTCCACGTGTGCAGCCCTGCAGCCTGGAGACTCGGAGGCAGAGAGGCACGCCCAGCCCCATCACCTTTTAATCTTCGCGCTGAGAGAAGGGGATGATTAGTTACATCTTGCACACAAAAACACGGAGGCTCAGAGGGGTGAGGTGATCAGGCTAGCATCACCCAGAAGGGAGGCAAGTGACTCAACCCCTGGACTGTCTGACTCCCATGCCTTTGACTCCCACCTAGGGGACGACAAAGGACCCCTCAGACCCCTGCATGTCTACTCCTGCCTGGCAGGCAGGGGCACCTCTTAAAGGTGGAATTCCAGTTATGGCCCTCCTGTGACTTCCTTGTACTCACAGTAAAGGCCAGCTCCTTGCCCAGCAGCCACACTGGCCACCTCCCCATCCCTAGCTACTCTAGGTTTCCTCCGGCCTCCTAGCCATTGTTCCCGCGGTGCTCTCCGCCTGGAACAACTCCCTCCGGGCTCTCCCTTTACTTAACTCCTACCCACCCTTCAGGTCTCAGCTAAACACCCAACACTCTGGCCCCCAACACTCTGGCCCCTGACACCAGGGCAGACCCCCAGTCTGTGTTCTCATCTCTCTATGCATTTAAAAAATATATATGCATAAAAGCAATGTATTTTTGTGGTAAAATATACATAGTATAAAATTTGCCATTTTAAACATTTTTAAGTGAACAGTTCAGTATGCCCACATTAAAGTACATTCATGTCGGGATTTCCCTGGTGGCACATTGGTTAAGAATCCACCTGCCAATGCAGGGGACACGGGTTTGAGCCCTGGCCCAGGAAGATCCCACATGCCACAGAGCAACTAAGCCCATGTGCCACAACTACTGAGCCTGCGTGCCACAACTACTGAACCCCGTGGGCCTAGAGCCCGTGCTCCGCAACAAGAGAAGCCACCACAATGAGAAGCCCGTGCACCGCAACGAAGAGTAGCCCCCGCTCACCGCAACTAGAGAAAGCCCACACAGCAACAAAGACCAACACAGGAAAGAGAGAGAGAGAAAAAAAGAAGGAAGGAAGGAAAGGAAGGAAAGAAAGAAAATTCATGTTATGGAACCATCACCACCATTCATCTCCAGAACTTCTTTTCATCTTCCCCAACTGAAACTCTGTACCCATTAAACACCAACTCCCCATTTCCCCTTCCCCCCGCCACTGGCAATCCCATTCTACTTTCTGTCTTTATGAATTTGGCCATTCTACGTACCCCATATAAGTGGAATCATTCAGTATTTGTCCTTTTGTGACTGGCTTAGTTCACTTAGCATAATGTCAAAGAACTTGTTGTAGCATGTGTCAGAATTTCCTTCCTTTTTAAGGTTGAAAAATACACTAAGTATACTCTCCGTGCACTTTTGCATCACCATTTGTCCTCATGCATGGTCTGCCTGGTTACTGTCAGTCTCTGCCACAGACTGTGAGCTCCAGGAGACAGGACCTTACCCCTCACGCTCACTGCTGAACCCCCCAGAGAACGCTGCCTGCTACGCAGAAGGTGCTCGTTGCGGATTTGTGCAGTGAATGAATGAACACTCTGAAAGTTTCCAGGGCTCTCCCTTCCACCCTTTGCTCTTGCTCTGCCCAGGCGGCTTGAACAAACTTGTCCTCAACTGTGACTGCCAGGCCCCACTTCAGCACAGACCCACGCTTTCTATCCTGGGCCCCAGACCCACAGGTGCATCCCAGATCCTGGGCTTTCCCAGACCCACGCATCTGAACCTGAACTCACCCTCTTGCCCCACCTGTTCTAGATAGCGCTCCTCTAGTGCCTTCATCGCCCAGGCCAGAGCCCAGGCATCACCCTGGGCTTCCCCACCTTGCCCCACACAGCCAACCAGTTACCATGCCTGGCCCGACCAGTCCACTTCCTAAATGTCTGTCCCCAACTCTCCCTCCCTGCAGCCTCTGGCCTGGTCGTGGCTTCTCCTCCCTTGCCTGACCTCAGTGGCCTCAGCCTCCTCTTCTGCTACCCCTCTTCCCAGCAGTCAGACAGATTTTGTAAAGCATGAGGGAGGCTACACATCACCCCTGCTCAAAGCCTCTCGGTAGTCTCCAGGGCGCTTGGTAGAGTCCAAACCCTCCTCCTGGGATCGAGGGCCCCCACCACGTGAGCTCTGCTGGCTCCCTCAGTGTCACCACAGGACTGACCCTTTGTGCTCTGTGCCGGCCACATGGACCCCTGAAAGTGCCAGGCCTCTCCTTACTCGACTTTGCACATGCTGTTCCTGCTGTTGAGAGGCAGGGTAGGAGGAAGCCAGCACCTCCTCCAGGGAAAATTCCCTGAGCCCACACCTCCCCGGCGCCCCCTGATGCCTTGAGAGCCCATATACTCAACCGTGTCCCCAGCAGGACTGTCACCTCCTGTGGCAGAGGCTTATCTCTTATTCATCCCTGTGTTTCCTGCACCTGGAACAGGGCCTGGCACAAAGCAGGTGCTAACATTTAATTCCATTCAACCAATATTCTTCCAGTCAATGAATAAAGTGAAGGCGGGGGGTGGGGAAGCAGAGGGGATTCACAGATCCAAGCTCAGACCCAGGGCTGCCAAGGTGGGTGGAAGGATGGTAGGAGGAGGGAGCATCTGCCCTGGGGTGCCCCGCTCCCACCAGCATTAAGGCCCCTCCCGCATTCTCTCCTGCCCTGGAGGGGGCTTCCTCCCATGGAGGAATGGGATGCCCCAGCGTCATTCCTCTCTAACTTCAGTCCCCTGTCCACAAAATGGGTTTGTTCCCACATGTCTGACAGCCACCTAGACTCAGAATGGTTGCTCTCAGGGACCCAGGCCAGGGCAGCCTCAAGCCTCACCTGCATCAGGGTGCGCAGTGACTCCACATACGACTGCTCTGTGTCCAGCAGGGTCATGGTCACATGCTTCCGCATGTCCTGGGGGGACAGAAGGCAGAGGATGAGCAGTGCCTTGTTCCTCTCACGCCCCCCACCTTCAGTCACACGGGCCCAGAGAGCCCATCCATGCCCTCTCCCCGGTCTTCAAGGCCTGTCCTCCCCGCAAAGCACCCTGGACCCCCACTCTGCAGGTCTGTGCTCATGTGCTCCCCCTCAGGCAGTGCCTCCTCCTGCAACTCAAATGCCTGCCTCCCCGGACTGTGCCCCTCAACCCTTGCCCCTCTGCTCCCATCCCCACGGCTACTGGCCGATCTGGAGATCTCCTGTTTACTTCTTGGCTCCCCTGTTGGGCTCCTGAAAAGAACTCAAAAAAAACCCAATAACTTCTCACATCTGTGAAAGTCAATGCCTCCAGGCCACCCCCCACTCCAGCTGCCAACTCTGAAAACCCCACCTTCAGGCTCAGCACTGTGGGGTCAGTCCCTACCTTGGGCTTCACACCCTTCCAGAAAGTCAAAAATGTCACCTCCTGCTACATATGAAGAAAAGGTGGCCCAGAGAGGTAAAGTCAGTGCTGAATGTCATGCAGCAAGGTGGGGGCAGGGCTCAGCCACTCTCAGACAAGCCTGGATCCCAGTTCACTCAGTAAAAGAGGCTAACTGAGCCTTACTCCACACCAGGCACTATTCTAAGCATTGTGTATTATTTTACCCTTTTGACCACTCTGTGAGGTATATGTGACTATTCTTCCCATTTTAAGGATGAGGAAAAGGAGATCCAGGCATCAACACCTCCATCCTGAGGCTCTGATGATCTCTGCATTATGGAGTCCCTAAGGGGTCACCCAGACTCTGCACCCACACACCCAGGGACAAGGTGCATATCCCTGACAGGGCAGCCCATATTCTGTGGGAAGGTTTTGCTGGAAGTCAGTCTAAGGATGCCCTCTCTGTGTTCCACCCCCTGGGACTCAGCTTACCTACTGCCCCCTGCCACCAGTTTCTATGCCTCTGGCCCGCTCCTCCTCCAGGAAGCCTTCCCAGGTGGTGCACCTCCAACAGATGCCCTTCCCAGGAAAGGACTCCACTCTAGGTCTCCTCCAAGCCCTGGAGTGGTCCTGAGCAAGGTCCCAAACTCCCCAGGGCCCAGACCTCTGGGGCTTATACTTCCCTCTCCACTCTCCCTCCCAGTCCCCTCAGCTTGGCCTCAGCTGGCGTCTGGGCTCCAGCCATCAAGGCCTGCTAGTCTGCGTGGATGCTCTTTGCATGTGGCAATGCCATGGTGGGTTGTCCATGTCTGTGGCATCCTTCTAGTCCCCACCCTTGGGAGCCCCTCAGGGCAGGGACTCAACCAGTGGAGCTGCCTTGGTCACTACTGCACCCAGGGTATGTCTGCTGAGTGTGCCCAAGTGCCGGGCCGGTCCAGCCTGCCTGATGCAGCCACTGCTCGTCCCTCTGCTCGCGGACACCTTAGGTCCCCCCACCCCCCGACCCAGGGACTCAGGGATCATGCCTGTCCCCAAGCCTGTACTATGACGAGGCATACTTAGAAAAGTGGTCTCCTCTGCTAGGAACTCAGGGGTGGGGGTGTGAATGACACCCCCTTGGGGGAGGGGAAGAGGCTGCCTTGCCCCACCCCCCAGCCCTGTGCTCTGATGGGTGAGAAGGCACTGAACCCTGCCTCGGAGCCCCAGCTACAGCCAGACCATCTATCCTCAGTGCTTCTGAGGCCTTTAAAACACCGGGGCAGCTTCCAGGAGGAGGCAGCACCAGTTAGGCCCACCCTAGGATGAAGAGCTTGGGAGAGCATCAAGGGCCAGAAGGGCCTCCCAAGGAAAGGCCCAGATGCCCCATCTCTTGCAGGGACACCTCAGCACTTCACAGATATGGCCTCATTTCAGCCTCACCCTCATAGCTCTGTGACAGGACTTGTTATCTCCACTTCACAGGTGAGGAAGTCAAGTCAGAGAAGTGACCTGACCTGTCTGGGGTCACACAGCCAGTGGCTGGCAGAGCAGGGACCTGAGTCTCTTCAGCCCCCTCAAGCTGAGCCTTCGGGCCCAAGAATCCGGAGTTCACACTCTGACCAGCCAGCCGTGGGCCACAGGGTCCTCAGCCTGGCCCTTACCAGCTGTGTCACCTTGGGTGGTCACTTAACCATCTGGGCTTCCACATTCTCCTCTATGAAATGGAACAAATAATACCTCCCTCCTAGGGCTGGGAAAGCAAGGAGCTGGGGAGCGGGGCAGCTCTCTCCACACACCGGGCCTTTCAGGTCCTCTGCCTCAGCGAGGCTGTTTATCGACATCCGTCTCCCTGCTGGACAGGGAGCCCCCTGACGGTAGGACCAGGCCAGGCTCAGCCCTGGGTGGTACAGCCAGCACCCTCCACCTCACTTCCCCAGCCCAGCCCTGCCAGGCCCAGCAGTGAGGGTCATGGGCAGGGAGGCCTCCTAAGGGAGGCAGGGCTGCTGCTGGGCCTCATGGCCCGGGGCTGGGGTAACTCATGCAGGGAGGCTGACGCCGCAACAGCCGCCTTTCCCAGCCTCCTCCCTGCTTGAAAGCTCAGTGGGTTGTCACTCAGCTGTCAGGTAGGGGTAAGGAAAACAAGGCCATCTCCCTGTCACTGCATCCAGCACCCCTTCCACACGTGCCCAGACACGGGTGTGAGTGTGAGTGGGGGTGGGGCTGGGGGCCAGGGCAAGCGGGAGGCAGGCAATGCAGCTGTCAGCCAGGTCAGCAGGCCCACCTGTTCTGGGCGGGACAGCCCAGGCGGCCCAGCCTCCCCCAGAGCCTCTCACCCCTCAACAGCCCCATCCGCAGACCTTCGCTGCATGGGGCACTGAAGGGGGAGAGGGATACAGGGCCAAAGGGATCCAGCAGGAAGACAGAGGAGGGCCTCTGCTACAAGTATAATTGGGACATCATGACCCAAAGCCCGAGACTCCTATACACACGGCGTGAAGGCAGAGATACGTGTACACGGAGAGAAGCCGTAAAGGGCAGACACCCCGCAAAGAGAAAAAAAATGCAGCCAGGTCACCCGGCTGAGAACCAGGTCCTTCAGTCCAGAGACTTGAGGCAGTGGAGAGAGATACACACAACACAGCACGGGGAGGAGGACAAACCCACAGTCCTCACTGGAGCCCAGGAGAGTGGAACAATCAGAGTCCAGCTCCAGAGAGACACACAAAGGCACAGAGACAGCCTGTGGAGCCTCCCCCTCCCCCGCAGGGGAACACACCACCGAGCCAGGAATGGGGACACCACCACTGCCACCCCAGCATGACACCACCCAGGCCCAGCGAGCCCAGTGGCAGGGTTAGGATGGCAAGGGGGAGGGGCGCAAAACTGACTACCTCCTACCCCCCAGCACATACATTCATCTGGGGATTGCCTCAGGCCTGAGATGGAGGCTGGAAAAAACCTCTCCCCGAGCCTATGGGCCCAGGATACCTACCCCTGGTGACAGCCCCTGCCTCCACGCAGACCTATATCGCATGCTTAGTGCCACTAGGCCTTGCCAAGGCTGGGTCTCAGGGTGCAGGCCTCCCACCCCCGCTGAGCTGGCCAGCCCTTCTGCCATCCCAAGTTTGCATTCTGCGGGCACCAAACCTCAGCGTCCTGCCAGCCACACCACCCCTGCCAGGGCTCCTCACAAACCTTCAATCTCCCTGCCCCCATCACTGGTCATTGAGCCCCCAGCCCCACGGCCAGGCGGTTGGTGTGCCGGATCAAAGTTTCCGGCCCTGAGCCCCAGCATCTGCCGGTGCCTCCCCCAGTCCAGGGTCACCTGAGCTCTAGGCCTTGGCCCTGGTCCCTCGCTGCCCCTCCCCCTCCCCGTACCTGGGCCTCCCCGGGCTCAGCAGCGTCAGCGCTGCTGCTCCCTCCGGCGGGCTCCCCGGAGGCGGAGGCGGCGGCTGGGCCCAGATCACGCATGTCTTCCAGCGCGATGGTGAACTGGGCCAGGGTCTTCACCATCTGTAGCATGCGGCCGGCCTAACGCCGGGGCAGGGGCGCCGGGGCGGCGGGGGTCTACGGGCCCCCTCCCTCCCACCGACGCTCTCTCCGGGGGCTCAGCCGGGCCGCAGAGGCGGTCGCGCGGTGTCAGTTCCAGCGTCGATCTGATGGCGGCGGCCGGGCCCGCGGCGGCGCTGTTGCCTCCTCCGCTCGAGTGCGCCCGGCGAGCCCCGCGCGCGGCGCCGCTGGCGGCGCGGAGGAGGCGGGGGGAGTCGCCCGCTCCCGGGCCACCCCCCTGCTTCACGCGGCCCCATCTCCCCCAACACGCAAAGGACGCCCGACCTCGACCCCGCCGCTCCGCCATACAGCGGTGTCAGCTCTTGGGCCCACCTCCCTCTGAGGACACAAGTCCGCGCACATCCGTGGACAAAGGCAAGTACACTCGAAAACACGCACTTTTTGTCCACACCTGTATGCACGGAGGCACACGCAGCGGCATGCAAATACCTACACAGAACAGGCCCACATACATGGATACCTGCCCTCGGTACTCGATTAGGAAACACGCCTGGGTCAGAGCCAAGGGCACACACAACAACATAGTTCCATACAGACCTGAACCCTGACACACAAGAAACCACCCAGGGCTGCACACAGTGACATGGGCTTCTGTGTTCACACAACTATAACCAGGCAAAAATAGGCACACAGATTTAGGGATGTGCACACACACACATCCCTGGGAATTGCTGCTGTCCTCCCGTCCAGGGGCAGAGCACTGGGACCATGGAGGGGGGGCTACCAGGGAATGGGGCCCACCATGAGTCATCCCTACTCCCACCCCACCCAGCTGACCTGTGTCCTGTGCTTGAGACACTCCCAGAGGGTTCCAGTCCTATCCCTCTCCACCCCATCCCACTACCCCCCGCCACTTGGAGTGGCTCAGGCATTTACACCCTCTGCCCCACACCACCACCAGACTGTGCTCCAGGATGTCTCCTGGCAGGGTCCTCAGGACCTGTTCCTCAAATCCCAGGTGATGCCTGAACCTATTCCAGACGCACTTAATCATGAGGGGGGCAGGGTGAGCTTAGTTTTGCACCAGCTTCTACCCTCACCAAGGGACTCTGATGCACCCTGAAGCTGACCCGGGAACTCATACTCCCCTAGTGTACTGAAACCCCCAACTGACACCCTCCCCCAAAGCTGCTTCCCCCAGGGTTTTCTGTGCAGTGGAGACCTTCTGAACCCATCAACAAGCCAGTCCCAGCTCCACCTTGCTTGATATCCCCCTCCCCTGCCACTTCTGTTCTAACTCCTAGAAACAGACCGGGCTCTCTCCTGCCCCAGGGCCTTGGCCCATGTCTTTTCCCTCTCCTACAAGTGCTTTTTCTTTTCCTTTAAGACTAGTCTTAGCACAAATGTCACCTCAGGGAAGCCCTCCCTGATCCTCAGATTAGGTCAGGTGCACCTGCTCATGCTTTCAAAGAGCCTCAGTTTTTCTTAACCAGGTATCATAGTTTGTAATTATACATCTGAGCAATTGCTAGATTGATGCTCATCTCTTCCCAGGGGACAGCAGGTTCCCCGAGGGCAGGGTCCACGTCTCTTTTGCAAGCCATAGGACTCTGCGCATAGATGCCGGCTCATGACAGTTAACTCCAATAACACTTCCTCCTCCCTTCTCCCCACACACCAAGCAGTCACCACCGAAAGGCAAACCAGCCCATGCAGGTCCCTGCTTATAAAACTTCCCTGGCATCCCATGACACAGGATCAGCCCTTCCTGCTGGCCCTTGCAGCCTCTTATCCTGTTCTGCCCCACTGCCCACCCCATACCCCTGTTCAGCCCTCAACCAAGGTGAGTCCACGCCCCACACCCCTGGCTAGCAGTGGCATCTTCAGAGAGTCCCAAATAACCAACACTAAAATTTTAACTCCCCAGCAGACAATCCGCAAGTAGCCAACAATGAAAACAGGCACAGGGAATTCCAAGAGAGTAGCAAGAGAAAACCGGTGTGACCTGCACCTGGCAGGGGCTCCCAGAGCAGTGAGCACTACACGGGGGGGGGGGGGGGGGGGGATGCTCCCAGAGCCTGCATTGGGGGGCGGAGCCCGACACCAGGTGGGTGCTCCCTAAGTTTGTGCTGCATAATGAGAGAACAATTGGTGAACCCATTTGTCTCTCCTGGGTCACATGAGGGCCCCGCCCAGAGTAACTCTAGAGCCAGTCGGCTGAGAAAGAATGATGCAGGCAAGAGTGTGTACTCTGCGCAAACTCCCTTCCTGGTCCCTCTATAGCAGTGCTTCTCAAAGTGCGTCCCTGTGGAACTCACGGGAACCGTGTTAGAAACGCACATTCTCAGCTTCCCTGACACCACCCTACTGGGATGGAGCCCAGCAATCTGTGTACGGGCAGCACAGAGCCTTCAAGGCCAAGAGCCTGCGTGGCCACCACATCCCCAGAGCGGGTACTTGCCCAGCCGCTTCTGCCCCACAGATGCGGAAGTGAGGGTCTTCCAGGAGGGCCCCAAGCCCTCTTCTGCCTCTGGTCTGTACCGAGGAATCCCGTGAGAACCCCACCTCTCACCCTCCAAATGGGGTGGATTGTGGACTTCCCTGGGGGTGGGACCTGCTCCCCTTCCTCCTCCTCTTGGGCTCATCACATTGCGGAGGGCTTGGAACAGCCAGACCAGTTGACTGAGTGATGATACAAGCAAGGAGGATGGACACCAGTCCAAATAGCCAGGTCCCAAAGACAATCCCACACTAGCACAAGGGCCTGTGGTCTGAAGGCCTCACCCCAGGCCCATTGCTTGATACTGTAGCTACTTAGCCCACATTTGGCTTTCTCTCAGAACACCTCCCCCCCATCTGACCCTCTCTCCAGCTATATGACCTGGGCCTTATTTCCTCTAAATTGTTCGGAGGTAGTGCACAGCTTGGACTTGTTAGTGAGGTACACTCATTCCCTCACTCACTCCAGCGGGACCAGGCCCTGCAGAGATGAATCCATTCTGGCCGGCACCCAGGAGCTCCCAGACAACACATAGGGTTCAGCAGAGGGAGTCGCCTCTGCCTGGGGGACTGGAGGGGAGGGGTATCCAGGGAGGGCTTCCTGGAGGAGGCAGGGTTTGAACAAGGTCCCAGGGTCAGGAGATTCAGAGGCATGTGGGTGCCCAGAAGGCAGAGTTCACCAGAGGCCCCTGCCCTGGAGAAGGGGGCAGGGCCTGGTGCTGAAGGCTTTGCTTGCTGCCGCTGCTTCATTAATGGTAGCTAATTAGATCCAAGCCCATCGCCGTGGCAACACAGGGGCTGGTTGGAGTAGGGAAATGAAAGGAAGCTGAGAGAAGGAACAGGAATGCACAGCTGCTGAATCAGGGTGTCCAGGGATCACCCCCACAACACCACAGGTGTCAGAGCCCCTCAGGGTGAGGTCAGCTGGGGTGGAGGCTGGAGACACCCCTGGGCAGGTCTGGTTCTGCTGTTGTTCCTCTGAGCTCCCATTTCAGACACTGATTTCTTTTCCTTTTGGGTATCGGCAGTTGTTTCGAGTGAATCTGGCTCAGAATAGTTTTTGTTAAGTGTGTAAGGTAGTTGGTAAAGGCCCATCTAGCCCTCCTCTTCATACCCCAAACCCCACCCACACCCCATGTACCTCCCTCCTCACCAAACAGCTCCCCTCCTCCTCCTCAGTCAGGGGAAGGCAAGAGGCAGGGATAGGAAAGGGCTCTGCTCCGCAAGGCCACCACCCCACTCCAGGAGCCAGCTGGGCACCCCCTGCCAGCCCTGGGGAACACGAATCCTCCCGACCCCCACCTAGCCTGCTGACAACTTCCCCATCTCTGAGGGAAGCCTAACAACCTGCTTGCCTACCTCTAGACACACTCCCACCCTGAGCCCCACCAAGACCACCTGCAAGACCTCTTGCCCACTTGGGGCCACTTGTGCTGGACCAGCTGGGGGACCAGTGATGAAAAAGGACATATGGATGGACAAATGGATGGATAATGAGTAATGGCTGAATAAATGAAAGGGTGGATTGATGATGGATGAATAAATAAATGGATGGAAGAACAGAATGATGAATCAACAACAAATGAACATAAATGGATACACAGACACATGGTCCAATGGATGAGAAGTTAATTGAGTTCTTATTTCATTCATTTGTTGATTAGTTTAACAAATATTTATTGAGTACCTTCCAGGTACCAAGCACTGTGCTGGGGACTTAAAGGTAAGAAAACAAGTCTGCGCCCTGCTGGGCACCACAGTCTATGTGGGAAGACAAGAGCTGAAAAGAAATGACAAGTACAATGCAGGTTCAGGGGCAGCAGGTCTCATCAGGCTCCTGCAGGATGGGGAGGGGTCTCCAGCCTTTCACAAGTGCATAGCTCTAACATATTTGCCAGAAGAGTGTCTGGGCCCCAGAGCTGCCCAAATCAGAACACTGGGAACGCCATAATCTTAGAATCCTCACCATCACTAATGCAAATTGAACACTTTTCAGGTGTGAAAGCACCCCACCATTGCTTTCCAAGCCCTGACTCCTTTAATCCCCACAGGAGCCCTATGTCAAGGGCTTTGATATTGTTACTCCCCCATTTTACAAACAAGGAAACTGAGGCTCAGGGAGTCACCTAATTGGTAAGGGGTGGAGCCCAGGTGGCTGCCTCCAGGTCCCATGCTCTTAAAACCACCACCTGCACTGGAAAGAGCCCCTCTCCACCTCCCCTCAGGCTCCCCTGCCTCCCTGGTGCCGTGGTTGCCTGAATTCCCTTTCTCCAGCCTCATCTGTACTGAGACAGTGAGGCAAACATATTCTCCTGACCCAGGACGGATTTGGTAGAAAACAAAATGCTGTCCACAGGCAATGCTGGGATCACGGAGGATCCTCTTCCCTGGGAACTGCAGCCTGGCTAATGGCCCAGATGGACTGTCTGAGCTCCTGACCTCACTGATGTCCACGGGCATTAAGTTAGTACTGAATGTTCCCAACCTAACGTGCTATCCATTTTGCTGATGGCTGCTGCCCTCCTCAGGTCCTCAGGTTCATCAATGAAACAAAAGTTCTAAAAGAGGGACTTCTGGGTATAGCCATTAAAAGGGCAGACTGTGGAGCCAGACAGCTTGGGCTCAAATCCTGGCTCTACCACTTACTTGTGGTGTGACCTTGAGCAAGACACTTCCCCTCTTGGGGCCTCAGTCTCTCCATCTGTTCTTGTCTGAGACCCCTTCCCTCTTCTTCCCATCATCCATCCCTTCCCACGTCATGGCCTGTCCCTTACAGACCCTCCCTTCTAGGAGGCGGAGCCTTCTCAAGGCTCCACAGAGTTCCCAGGCCTCAGGCAGCTGCAAGGACAGCGTCCAAGCCACAGGACTCCCTTGGGACTGGCTGTTCCGGGTGGGCCCCAGAATTCTGGGGAATGTGCTTTGAGAACGGGAAGGAGAGATCAAGGGCCTAAGGAGTCCTTCCTGCCACAGGGCCACTGCCCTACTTAGGTTGGACCGTGTGCACCTGGAGGTGGGACTATGAGAGACACGACGCGTGTCCCAACTGTTCGGATTCATCCACGTGTCTGTGTGTGCCCCTGCCAGTGGTCTTCTGTGGCCATGTGACTACACAGCCCCTCTGTGGGTGATGGTCTGTGTGTTCTGTGGCAGAGGTGGAAAGGGGCCACTTCAGTAAAAACCAAAACCAGCTATAGCTGAGCATTCACTGTGTGCCAGGCATAGGTGAAGTACTTTACATTACTGTCTCAATTATCCTCATGAGCACCCCAGGAAGGTGTGGTAGGCTGCATTTTTAGGTAGCTACCACAGTACTTTCCATGCCACATGGTCTTCTTACAATGTGGCGTTGACACGCTTCCTACAGAGTGACGAGGTTTACGTTCCCTCTCCTTGAAGCTGGGTGGACCTTTGTGACTACCTTGACCAACAGGGTACAGCAGAAGGGATACTGTGCGACATCCAAAGCTAGCCCATACACATGCCACGTACCTTCACCTTGCTCTCTTGGGTCACTCATTCTTAAAGGCCAGCGCCATGTTGTGAGGAAGCTCAGGCCACATGCAGAGGCCATGTGTAGGGTACTCCAGCCAACAGCCCAGATGAGGTTCTACTCAAATGCCAGCAGAAGCTGCCAGATTTGTGAGTGAGCACGCCTTCAAGATGAGTCCAGCCCAGCTACTGTCTGATTGCAATTGCACGAAAGACTCCGAGTAAGAACCACCTAGCTGAGAAAGCAGGCCCAGAGAGGTGAAGAAGCCACAGTTATGTAGCCAGTAAGTGGCAGAGCTGGGCTAAGAACCCAGGGTCTTTAATGTCCTGATGGGATGAATGAGGCAAGAGGATGCTTTCTGCACAGACCCAGATTTCATCTGTTGGCCCAGTGGGGTCCATCTGGGACCCCAACCTCTGTAGCACTAGAAAATCTCACCATCCTTCCAGAAACTATCTCTGATGGCTGAAAGGAGGACTGAGGGGGCAGCTCTCACTCCCTATGCTGGGGCTCAGGCCCAGCTTCTGGCAGCTCAACGATGCTGGCCTCCTTTCAGCCCAGAAGAGACACCCTACCCACTGTACTCCTGATCCCCTCACCTCAGGGAATGACATACATTCCCTATACCCTTGGTGGGGCCTTAATTTTACTGCCAGCTCATGTTTAGTGAGGTGCTGTTTCTTATGTATTATCTCATTTAATCCTCACACCAATCCTCTGAGTTATATGTCACTATTATCACCACTTTACAGGTAAGGAATCAAAGGCTCTGAGAAGTGAAGTAACTTGCCTGAAGTAATGAAGTCGGATGTGGCAAAGCTGGGATTTGACCCCAAGTAATCAGCATATCAGAGAAGTTGAGTGACTTCACCAGGGTCACAAAACACATAAATGAGGAGTTAAGCCAAGCCAGAGCACCTAGAATTAGATGGCAATGGGCTATATCCTCTTCTCCGGATGACTGGAAACAGAGATGAAAGTAGGCAAATAGGAGGAAGGTCTCTGTGTCTGTCTCCCCCACCCCCCGCCTCGCCACTATAATGTTTATAAAAGCAGAGACCAGTCTCTCCATGTTCACAGCTGTGTGCCTGACATACAGGAGGTGCACCATACATATCTGATTGACTGACTGGCCCTGTGACTTTAGCCAAGTTGCTCCCCACTCTGGGATTCAGTTTCCCCTCTGTAAACAAATGAGGGAGGAGGGAAGGTGCAGGTGGACTCTAAATTCCCCACCAGGCTCCCTGAGGGAGGTGGGTAGGTGAGATGCTCAGAGATGGGGCATGGACAGCCTGACCTTCCTCCCTGATGGCAGGCGCCAGGATCCAGCCTTCTGGCCTAAGTGAGGAAGCTGGAGCTCCAGAAACTGCACTTCCTCTAGACACCCACAGGTGGCAACAGAGGCCCACATGGCAGGGGCTGCGGCGCATGTGGTTTGAATTTAACTCCAGTCTTGTTTCATGTGGGTTTTTTCCCCTTCTTCTCTGCCCTCCAACAACCACGCCTCCCCTTCCTTAATTTCAAGAAGATACAGCTGGATCTTCCAGCCTGGGAAGGAAGAGTTTCTTAACATTACGGATAATGGCCAGAAGCAGGAGGCGGGGGTTAGGGGGGTAGGTGGATAGACAGACCCCAACAGATGTGAAAAACATCTCTTGAAGAGCTAGTAAGCTCTGAATTTACTCACCTCCAGGGCCCAAGAGGTTGGGACTGTCATCCCCATTTTACAGGCAGAGAAACCAAGACCCAGATCTTCTGGGTCCCACATCTGAGTGGCGATGTGGGGCGGGGTGGCGGATGGGCAGGAATACCATTGGGAATCTGATGAAGCCTTCAAGTAGGATCTGCTAAATCTGGCAACCCTGGCTCCCAGGAAAAGCTCCCACCCACCGCTGTGCACACTGCTGCTCACAATAGTGGTCTGGCCCCTGGTCCCAGCCCTGGCTCAGAACTTGTGGA
The DNA here is from genome assembly GCF_937001465.1 of Orcinus orca. Taxonomy (NCBI): domain Eukaryota; kingdom Metazoa; phylum Chordata; class Mammalia; order Artiodactyla; family Delphinidae; genus Orcinus; species Orcinus orca. The sequence continues at coordinate 51,049,433 of NC_064566.1, read as the reverse complement.
TGAGGTCTGCTTCCAGAGCCCTCCCATACGAGCTCTAAAAATTACTTCCTCCAAAATGTCTAAACCTTGCTCAGCATAGAACACTGTACAGGGAATCGAGACCATATGGTCAGGGCCCAGCACCACCATCTTCCAGCTGTTTCAAACATCCCTTTCCCTCAGCCTTGGTTTTCTCACTTCAAAAATGAGGATGAACACCTACTGCACAGCAGGTGCTCTGCAAAGGAAGGCTCCCTTCCTTCACCTCCACCCACTCTCCAGCATACAGGGAGGCTGGGGTGAGGGATCGTGGGAACGGAAGTTATCCACTGCCTGTTTCCAGCCCCTCCTGTTCCCTCCCTCCTTCCCTCGAACCCAGGCACAGTAGCGGGGGGGGGGGGGTTCCATTTGTGTGTGTTGTTCGGGTGGGATGGGGTGTCCTGCCTCTGGAGCGGAAAATGATTCACTGGGCTGTGGGCCAGGCACCCTGGGAAAGGCCAGGCCAGCCTCAGGCCAGAGCCCTAGGGAGCCAGGAGGCAGGGAGGAGGGGGCAGGGCTTGCCTGAGCTGGAGATATAATCCTGGGGGCTCTCAAAGCTCCGCAGCCAGAAGAGGCCATCTTCCCCACATACCACAGTGCCAGAAATTCTACTCAGACCAACAAAGGCCCAGAGAAGCTTGAGGTGTTATCAGCTCCTACAAACCTACTAATCTGACCTCTGTTCTAAGCACGGACGCTGCTGGAACAAGGCAGAGGTGCTCCCTTCCCTTTGGAGCTCACAGACTTCAGTATGCATGCCTAGAACAGAGCCCACCAATAGTAAGTAAAATACATCTTTGTGTATCAGTGGATGAATGAAGCAAGCATCAGTGTAATGAATGTGCACAGCAAGTTTAGAAGGTCCATGTTCAATCCTCCCTTGAAGGAGGGAGCCAGAGAAGGGACTGTTCTTTCCCATTGTACATATGGGCACTGAGGCCTGGAGAGGAAAGTGTCTCCTGACTCCGAGGGTAGCAGGCAGTCAGCTGAGGCTAGAACCAGGCCCTTGGGGCTCTGCTACCACAGCTTGTCCAAAGGGACCCAACCAGCTGGAAGGCATTACGGTCTCCACCTCCCTTGCTCCTACCCTATTCTAGGACCCAGGGGACACTCCCAGGAAGGGAGCAAGCTCTATCCATCAGTCACTCTGGCCCTAGAGTGAGCTCTGGTGACCCCTGCCCAACTCAGAGGCCAGGGAAGCCCCTCCCATCACACCAGACAAGTGTAGGGTGGTTGAGATGCGCAAGGAGAGTGACCATGCCCTGCTCAGCGATCCCTCCATCCCAGCTTCGAGGGGGCTGTCACTGGGCTGGGGCCATGCTGGCAGAAGTGGTCTCTGCCTCGGCTGACAAGAGGCAGCCTCGGCTTCTAAGCCTTGCTGCACTGTATCAGCAACTAGTGACCAGCCGTAATGCCTGGGCAGTGTGTGTGTGTGTGTGTGTGTGTGTGTGTGTGTTGGGGTGTGTGTATGTGTGTGTGTTGGGGTGTGTGTGTGTTGGGGTGTGTGTGTGTGTGTGTTGAGGGGGGGTTGGTACACAACAAGATTCATAGCTAAAGGTCAGCCTGAGCCAGATCTAGGTTCCACTCTCGCAAGGCATCGGGGCTGGGACCACCACTGCCAGGAAGCTGCCCTGACAGCCCAGACCTGCCAACTCCCCTCCTTTTCTGAGCATCTTGGGCTTCTGGAAGGGCAGCCTTGAAACCTCAGACTTTCTCTAGGCTTACTATCGTAATATTGACAATAAGGGGCACCACTCATAACTTCACAGTTTACAAAATGCCTGCAGGGCCTAATTTCATCCGATCCTCACAGCAACTCAGTGGGGAACCAAGGCTCAGTGAGGAGCCATGAGTTGCTCAGGTTCTCAAGACTAGGAGGTGGTGGGGCTGGGGCTCAAAGCACGCCCCCTCTTCCACTGACCTGCTGTGGGACTCTGGGTAAATCACTTAACCTAGCCGTGCCTGCAAACAGGAAGACAGCAATGGCATACAAATAGGAGTTGATCTCTCTTGAGGGGTTCCTATGTGCTGCTTACAGGTACTTATTTTAACCTCAAGATAAGCCTCCTGGGTGGGCCCTATCATTACCCTGCTTTACACAACAGGACTATGGGCACAGGGAAGTTAAGGGCCTGGCCCAAGGTCTCACAGCAGACAGGATGTGTGCACCCGGCGGGCCGAGGGGTCAGGATATCCACATCTATTCCACAGAGCAGGAGAGGGGACCCCTTCCAGCCCAAGGGAGTAACCCAGATAGCAGCCCAGGCCCCCAGCACAAGGAGGACACTCCTACTGCCTTCTTCACAACAGTGGGAACTGACCACAGGGTGAAGCGAATCGTGCACTCATGCAGCTGTTTCAAATGCCATGGAGAAACGTTCAGTGTAATGTTAAATGAAAGAAGCAAGGAGTATATATACCACGCCATCTCAGCATCATGAAATACATATGTGTATATGCAAAGAGAAAAGCCTGCACTGATGGCTGCCCTGACCTCTGGGAAGCCCACATCTGTGCCTCAGTTTCTTCATCTGAATAATAGAGAATATAAAGGGCTTACTTAGCACAGTGTCTGGAACAAAGATCTCTCAATAAACATTGGCTGTTATGAATAACCAGAGAACCTTAGAAGGCAGGTCCTCTCAGAGGCAATCTGGACCAGCCCCCTCCCAGGGCAGGCCTCCCCTGGCAGCTCTTTCTTGCATACCCCCAGGACCAAGGAGCTCACCCCTTACAATGGTACCCTGGTAGCTCCTGCTGTTATGGGCAGGTCTGCTTGGGAGAAAGCCCAAGCTGGGCTGGGCCCCTCAGTCCCTGGGTGGCCTTAGCATTGGATGGTGGTGACCTTGGGAAGGACCATCCATCTCCCATTCTAAATCCTCTGTCTTAAGACCTTCCTATGGGGCAGTTCTCCAGGTGCAAGGTTGGGAGGGGCTTTCTGGGTGGCTCTCTTGTCCCCAGCCCAGGAGACCACTTCTGTCCTTCCCACTGTCTCTGGGATAACTGAGAAGCATTTGCTGCAACACTTTGTGCCTTTTCCATTTTCTCCTTTGGAAAACAAAGAGAAGCCGGCTGGGTCTGACCTCCTCCCTGCCCCACCCCCAACCCCTCCATCCCCCAGGGGAGGGAGGCCCTCTCTGCCTCCTCCCTGGACTAGTGGAGAACCCCAAGAGGAGGGGCCCTGTGAGCTGGCTGTTGCCATGGCAACGGCAGCCCTGGAATTTGACCACTGGGGCCCAGGAGTGGGGGGTGGGGAGTTGGTACAGGCCATGCTGGGGGCAGGGAGGAGGGTCCAGAGGCCCAGGAAAGCCAAAAAGAGCAAAGGCAGAGCCGGGGTCCGGCTCCTTCCATGGCCTCAGTTTCCTCATCTGTAAATGGGAAGAGGCTTGGACCTCAAGATCTCTCTTTCCAGCTCTAATCTAAACTGGAATCTGGGTGAGGGCTAGGGGTGGGGGAAGTAACCAGAGCAAGGTCAGTTGCCCCTTTGATGGACAGAGACCCCAGGGGACAGAGACTCGTCCCAGGTCACATAGCAAGTCCAGAGCAGTACCAAGACTAGAGCCTGGGGGGGTGGTCTGTCCACTGTGGCTTCCCTATTTCTCCACTGGAGAGGACGAAGGATGCCTGCTTCATGTCTAGGGGAAGAGGCCCTCCAGGAATGGCTCTGGCTGGGCTGGGCCCACAGTCCTGAGACAACAATGTGCCTACCCCAACAACCCCCTGCATTCCTGGACCCCGCAGGCTGGCAGAGGGCCTGCCCCCCACAACCCCTGCTTGCAGTGCCAGGCTGCACTGGGTATTTTTATTTTTTTTAATTTTTTTGTGGTACGCGGGCCTCTCACTATTGTGGCCTCTCCCGTTGCGGAGCACAGGCTCCGGACGCGCAGGCTCAGTGGCCATGGCTCACGGGCCCAGCCGCTCCGCGGCATGTGGGATCTTTCCGGTCCGGGGCACGAACCCATGTCCCCTGCACATCGGCAGGCAGACTCTCAACCACTGCGCCACCAGGGAAGCCCTGCAGTGGGTATTTTTAAATGGGTGCCCGCCCCTCTCCGCCTTCCCGCCTGACCACTCCAGGAACACAGTGAATTCTGCTGCCAGCCCCACTCCCTTTCAGCCAAGCCTGAGTAGGGGCTAGATCCCCGGCCATCCTCTCTGTCCCTGCCTTCAAACAGCCCTCTCTTGCTGCCTCCTTCCTCACAGTCAATCCTGGGATCAGGGTGATCTCCAGGGCCCCTTCAGCCATGATAGTTTAGGCCCAGAGAGGGATGGGACTTGTCCAAAGTCACACAGCACAGATGAGGATTTGGGAATGCTATGCCACCAGCCTGTGCCCCATCTCCAACTGTCCATCAAGTTATACTGGTGCTGCCCCAAGGCTTCCTCACCCTCACCTCTCTGACATTGATCCTCAACAGCCACAGCCTTGCTCCCCCAGGGGGTCCTCACACCTACCTCAGAAAGATGCTCCCATTCTGACCAAGTCATTCCTGAGCTTAAAATGCCAGCCGTCTGGGAGAAAAATAGAGTTGGAACCGTAACTCACACTGCACACCAGGGTAAATTCCAACTGGATCAAAGATTTAAATGTAAAACAAAACAAGAAAACATAAAATACCAGAAGAAAGCATGGGAAAATTGCTTTATAAGCTTGGAGAGGGACAGGCCTTCCTAACCATGACTCCCAATCCAGAAGCCATAAAATAGAAACTTGATAAATTAGACCACATAAAAATAAAAACTTCTGCATGGCAAAAATACACTATAAACAAAGTCAAAAGTCAAGTGACAAGTCAGGAAAAAATATTTGCAATTCATAACCCAGACAAAGAACTAACCTCCTTACTATTTTAAATGTTCTTAGAAATTGGTAAAACAAAAGGCCAACAACCCAACAGAAAAATGGGCAAAGGATGCAAACAGTTCACAGAAAAGAGAATCCAAATGTCTCTTGGATATGCGAAAAGATGCTCAGCCTTACTCATTATAAAATAAATGCAAATTAAATACACTGAGATACCATTTCACCCATCAGATTGGGAAAACACCCAAAGGTCTGACTTGGTGAGGCTGTGGGGAAGAGGTCTCTTTCTCAGGTGGTGGACCCCCGTGGAGAGCATCAAAATTAGAATCACACATACCCTCTGTCCCAGCAATTCCATTACCAAGAAACTGCCCTAAACGTACACCAGCCCCATACAAAATAACCTGTGAGAAAGCTCATTCACTGCAGCACTATTTGTAACAGCAAAAGACTGAAAATGACCGAAATATCTTTTAAAATGTGGTTAAATACAGTTCGGTAATCTGTGCCATGAGACACCACGCAGTACAAGAAGGAATATGGAAGCTCTCAGGACACTGAAAAGGCAGATCTGCAAGCGATACTCAGTGGAGAGCAGTGTGGACCGTGTGCCATCATCTGTGTGGCAAGTGGGGAAAGATGGTGCATTTGCTGGTGTTTGCACATAAAAGGATTCACAAGAACTAATGACCGAGTGTCCCGAGGTATGGCAGGGTGGCTACTGGCGGGAAGGAGACTTTTTACCCATTCTAATTTTTCCTAACCGTGTGAATAAATTATCTATTCAAAATTTTATATATATAGACTGAATTTTTTAAAAACTTCACCTCACAGTCTGGCCTTTAAGCTTGCTCCAGGCTCACATCTCAGCTTTGAACAGCCTTTGCAGCCCTCATCCTCCTTCTCTCCCATCAAAGGCTTTGCTGCAGCCTCTTCCTCAGGAACCATCCCTTCTGTATGCCCCCTCCTGGGTAGGTACCCTCTGGGCTCCCCCGGCCACCATGCATCTCTGTCCCAGCCCTGATCACCCCTGGGATACCTATCTGTTTATGTGTCTGCACACCGCCCTGTGTCCCTGCCTATATACAGGACCGAGTCCTGAGGGGCTCTGCGTGAATGAAGACCGAATGGAAGAATGGGGGCTGCTCTGGAACCCTGAGTTTAAAGCCTTTGTTTCTGCTTTCTCTCTCCGTTCTAACTGGTCTCCTCTTGGACAATTCCAGTCCCATCTGTGAGCTCCTCCTGGACGCTCTCCCTGCCCACCCTGCAGTCATAGAAGGGCTCGGCACTCCAGCCCTTTCTGCAGAGAATTGCTAAAGTCCTCCTTCACAGGCCAACCCCCCACCCACCCACTCCTTAGGTTGAGCGACCTCAGGGCTGGGCTTTGACTCAACCAGAGTGTGGACATGAGTCCCCAGCCTGGATGAAGGCCCAGAGGCTAGAACTCGCTGGGCAACCCTGGCAATCCTGCTCCTCTCTGGGCCACAGATACCGTCTGTAAAGTGAGGTGGGCAACAGGCAGCTTTACAGCAGGGTGAGGATTTCTGCCAGTGAGAATCCAGCAGAGCCCCAAGCCCACAGAATCCCACCCCATATCTGTGTATCCCCTTAGCTCTGTTCCTAGGGCAGTTGCCTGGTGGGGCGGGGAGAATTTTGAGCCTCCCCTGGGAAACTCAGCTTATCCCTCCTCCCACAAAGATGACTATCTAGGCTATTCTTGGTAATTCCATCCACTCTCTCCACCCCTGGGACCCCAACTCAGCCAGGCCAGGCCACCACCCTCCCTTCTACTTCCAACTTGCTGTATGATTTCCCACTGATCCCCACTGGTCAGTGGTCCAGCCCAGCTACCAGAGGCCTTACCATGTTTGATTCTCACCAAAACCCTATAATAGGTGCCATCACAATTATCCCCATTTTACAGGTGCATAAACTGAGCCACAGAAGGACTAAGTACTTGCTCATGGTCACACAGCTAAGAGGAAGAGCAGGATTGGAACCTCAGCCACCTGGGTCCCATCTGTTCTAATCATTACACCGACACAGCTGGATACAGGATCAAGTGCAAGCACTCAGGCTGACCCCGACACCCTGGGTGACCTGGCCCTTGGTGACCCACCAGTATCAAATTCCCCCCCGGTATCCTACTCTGGCTGCATCGTGCTCTGGCCACAGTAGTTCCTCCAACCCATCACACTCTTTTTCTTTTTTTTTTTTGCGGTATGCGGGCCTCTCACTGTTGTGGCCTCAGGGAAGCCTCCATCACACTCTCTTACACCCTAGGCTTTGGCACGTTGCTGGTCTCTGCCAGGTGCACCCTCCACTATCTTTATGCTCGGCAACCTCCTACTCATCCCACTTTTTTTAACATCTTTATTGGAGTATAATCGCTTTACAAATGGTGTGTTAGTTTCTGCTTTATAACAAAGTGAATCAGCTATACATAAACATATATCCCCATCATCCCATGTTTTTGGTGGCCAAAGAAGTGGGAGCATAGGCTGCGTGGTGGGTCAGGTTAGGCTAGTGCCCAAGGTGGGCAAAGCCTGGTTCCTGAGGCCTTGGACTTACCAGGCTCAGAGCTCAGGCTTTCTCCTGCCAACACCTGTTCACACTTCCTTTTACTCACTCTCAATTCTGGGCAAGTCTTCCTGATTCTAACCTAAATTACCTCACCCCAGAGGAGCCAGTGGGTCTCCTGGACCTCTAGAGAATTTGCCTCCACCTGTCTCCCGGTGACTGAGTGAGCTGCGCCGGACAGCATGCCCTCTGGGAGCATGCCTGGCTACTAGCTCCTACCTTCCACAAAGGGCCGGCACTTGCCCAGGCAGCAGCACTTGGCAATCAGGGTCTTCCCACCATTCTGACAGGTCATCCTCCTAGTCACGTGGGGCCCAGCCCAGCGCTAGAGGCCCCTGGTGGGGACACTGCTTGCTCATAGGAGCCCCAAGGTAGGGTGCTCCATCAGCCTGGCTCCCTCTGGAGACCTGGTCCCCAACAGAGTCTGTCCCTGCCCAGGGAGGCTGGCTGGGCGGAATTTCTTTTTTCTTTTTTGGCTGAACTTCTGAGCCTGCAGAGAAACTGAAGGGAGAGGCTTATCCAGCTCTAAACCCTCCACCAGAGCCCCTCTGCCCCAAACAGAAATTCTCTGCCTGAGTCTCAGGCGGCTTCATGGAAGTACATGGTGGGGAGATGTGGTCAAGGGGGCAGACACGCTCCCCCACCTTCACTTAACTCAACGAGGTTCCAAGTTGACCTAGTTTATAGCTCAATGTCAAGATTCCTCTACAAGAAAGGGTTCTACTATTTTTAAAAGCTTGGAAATTACTGCCCTGGGATCAAATCCAGACTTTCAGTGCTGGCCTTCCAGACTCCCCAGGAACCACCCAACTTCTTCAGAACCAGGGAGCTTTCATGGTAACCTAGACGCACCAGAGCTTCTCCATCATAGGCCTCTGCCTTCCTGGTTCTTTCTGCCTGAAGGCCCTTGGCCCCATTTCTGTCTGCCAAGGCCTTGCTCGTTCTCCAAGGCTCTAGCCACTGCCCCACATTAGCCTCCCTCACCCTCCTTCTGATTCTCAGTTCTCAGATGGGGCTTCCTAGGGCAGGAACCCCTTCCTGTTTCTCCCATAGCCCATGTGCTCACCCTGCACGTACAGGCACTAACGGATGGCAGTGGAATTGAATTTTATAGGTTACCCTGAGCTCTCCAAATGCATTACCAGGCTGATCCCAGAGTTAATTACCCAGGGCTAACTATAAAAGCTAGAGGCAGCTGTGCAGTCAGCTCAGTTATTCCACCAGCGACAACGAGCACCCCGGTCCTCAGACAAATTGCCAGGCTTCCCCCTGGCAGTGAGGTCCTGCTCCAGGCAGCAAGCAGGCTGAGGCCCTCTCCCCCGTCACCTGGTTCTGGTGTCCGCTGCCCAGCCCAGCCCCATGTTGGACACGCGGGGGTTGCAGTGCAGGGGGGAACTGCTCTGTTCACATCTCCCCAGATGGATAACGCCACTTATATCACCCGTTGACATCTGGCCGCCCATATCTACTACCACTTCATTGTCATTAAACCTTGCTCCAGGCCAGGTATGAGGGGTTCTCAGGCTAGGTCCTCACTTTTGATTATCTGCCCAGATGTCTTTGTCAGTATAGAAGTCTGCTGGGGAGTGTGTGTGTGTGCGTGTGTGTGTGTGTGTGCGCGCGCCTACCTGTTGTGGACCTCAGGCATTGCTCTTGTTGGGGTGTATGGGAGTCTACAGTCAACTTGCCCCACAGCACGGGAATTGGTTTTGCTGTGTCCCTCCTCCAGTCTGCAGGCTCTGCCAGGGCTCCTGTGCATCTCCAGCTGGAGCTCAGAGACCAACACTGGCTGTTTCTTCCTCAGCGCCCACGGCCCAGGTCTGGCCACACAGAAGGTGACCTGATGACTGAGGGGAGGGGGCCACAGTGCTGCCTGACGACCAAGAATTAAACTCGTGCAACAGGGCTCAGGGCTAGGGGCCCAGAAGGAGACAGGGCAGGAGGCCGGGGATGGGGGAGGCAGTCTGGGCTGGCTGTGGGTCCGGGCCTCTCTGGGCTCTTTGTCCAAATATGGAAGGATTTTTTGTCTCCATTTGAGTCACGCCGGCCATGGCCCAAGAGATCTGCTTTCCAGATACTGCAGGCGGGACTGCGCCAGCACTGCCTGGCCTGCACCCCCGCCCCCAACCCTCCTTTTCCTGCCTGTGGCTCAGCTCAGCACCCTTCCAACCTCCTGGGCCAGAGCTTTCTCCACCGGCCGAGAGCGCAGCACCTACCTCAGCAGCTCTCCAGCACCAAGAGAAAGGTCCCTGGGTCCACAGCGGGAGGAAACATTCCCTCTGTCTGCTCATCACCTACTCTCACTCCCCAAGGGCACCTCCTATTCAACTGAGCCACTCAACTAATATTTACTGAGCAACTACTATGTGCTAGTTCCAGGGACTAGGACTGTGGACTGTGAATCCTGCGGGCTCCCCATGTCCACTCTCTCCTCCTACGTGCCCACCTTGTGATGGCACCACCCCTCACCCTGGCAGTCCTGAAATCCAGGAGCCTGAGTAACATTCATGGATTCTGGAATCAGACTGTCTGCACTTGGATTCCAACTCTTGGTTAGCTTTCCTAACCTGTGCAAACTACTTCACCGTGCTGTGCCTCGGGTTCCTCATCTGTGAAACAGGGAAACAGTCCCTCCCCAAGGCTGGTTGCGAGGATTAAATGAGTGAACATGTGCATAGGGCTCAGACTAGTGCCAGGCACACAGGAAGGGCCTTACAAGCTTTGCTACCGTGACTGGTGACTCTCCACCCCCTGCGCTATATTCACGCAGGTGCTGTGGACTTTCCATCAGCTCCCTCCCTGTTCTCTCTGCATTAGACAAGGTTCTCTCCTGCAACCCTGGAGGGAGGCCGGCCTCGGTTCCAATACCACCTCACTCCTCCTGAGCTCAGCTGTCTGAACTTGGCACCTCACCCTCTCTGGGCCTCAGTGTCTAGGTCCCACCCCCACCCTCAATTGCTACTGGCTTGGAAAGTACTCTTTGCTCATCTGCCTGGTTGCTCGGGCCTGTGATTGCCCAGGGCAGAGCCCACAAAGGGCTGGGCACGGGTGGTGGGAAGAGCTCAGAGTAGCCTGGGAACTCCCCAGGGCCACTGCCCGTGTGCCAGGAACAAGAGGGCTTGGCACAGGTGACGTCACCTGACCAGAACAAAGCACTGGGTCACAGGGTAAACTGCAGGCCACACCCACATCTCCACACCCCAGACTTCTTGAGATCTGTCCACCTCCACAAGCAGAGAGGAGCTGAAATAGCTGTTGAGTCCTGCGTAGCGGAGGGGTCCTGACACTCAGGCGAGGATGCCGAGGAGACACCGCCCTATACAGGGCCCTCTTCCTGAGGCCTGGTTCTGGCCAGGGGCCTCCGTCGGCCTCTGTAGGAGGCCGAAAGATATAGGGGGTCAGAGGAGACAAGGGACAGAAGGAGCAAGACAGGGAGGAGGACAGGGTGAACAACAGAGGAAGGAGGAGAAAAGAAAGCAAGGCGCCCCCAGTGATGGAAAGGTCTGCTATGAGTAGAGGAAAGAGGTGGAGGAGGGAGGAGGCCCTCCCAGCCCAGGCCCAGGGTCCAGGTGACGAGGTGGGGCAGGCAGAGGAACGGCTCACCCTGCCCTCCTGCCCTCCTCCTCTTCCAGCCGCTGGGCCAGGGCAGGCCCAGGACTATTTTTAGCCGGGGCTGAATTTAGCTGTTCCCTCGGAAATTCCTCACCCGCCCCAGGCAACGCCCCCGCTGGCCTTGGGGAGAAGCCTGGAAGCTCCGGTCCAGGCAGGAGGGGAGAGGAGGGCCCAGAAGCAGCAAGAAGCTAGAAGGATACTTAGGCCTCTGACGAGAAAACCAAAGCTCAGGAGCAGGCCCCAAATCTGAATCACTCCTCTCCCTACAACCTCTGCCTTACTCTCCTCCAGGAAGGCCTCCAAGATTGCAGGGCCACACAACAGCACTTGTCTTGGGGTCTATGGTACAAATATTATGAGGATACTTTGTCTTCAATTACAAACTACTCTGAGCACTGCTAGCAAGGCTGCCTGCCTGTCCACCTACCACTCTTCCCCCAATTCCTGAGAACCTGCAGAATCCAGAGCTCTCCTGGGCTCTGCCACATCTGGGACTCCCACTGTACAGATGTGGAAACTGAGGCCAAGTGCCATGCCTTGGGTCATAGCCAGCCAGGCAGGATGGGCCTGCTCCTTCTCTCTCCCACATGCTCCCTACCCAGGCTGGTCCCAGAAGGGCTGGATTGGGGGTGCAGCCTGGAGCTCTGTTGTTCTCTGGTGACCCCTGACCCCACTGAGAAGCAGGGCACTTCCGCTGGAGCAGAAGGAAATGGAAGTTAGACAAAAAGCATATGGGGCACAGAGGCAGGGTCCTGAGCTGGCTCAGAGGTCCCTCATCCTTCCAGAAATGCAGAGGAAAGTTCTGCCCGGAGGCAGGGGGATGACTCAGATGACCCTGTATCTTGTCCACTGCCTCATTCTCTAACTCCAATAAGAGAGGTCAGCCCTACTCCCCCTACCCCCGTTTTGAATAGGGCCTCTGAGCCTAAATTTTACCTACAAATTATCTCCCTAGGAAGTTCTTTTCCCTCCATCCCTCCATCACGTGGCTCCCCTAAGCTCAGGCTGCTTCTCTTCATGTGCCCACCGCGCACTGTTCCTCCTCAGCTCTTTATCTTCCACGGTTCCCCACCGCCCACAGCACAAAGCCTCGGCAGTTTAACTAGGACTTGAGCCAGTTTAACCTGGCTCCTGTACACACAGTCCCTCCCTGTGTTGTCTGGTCCAACAAGAGACCTCCTGTCCTCTTGGCCCCAGACATACATCGAGGCTTCTCTTTCCTGGCTGGCTCAGCCCAATTCTATAAAATGCCGAGTGACCCATGTCCCCTCCCCTCTCAAGAACTCCCAGTGGCCCCTTAAACCCAGCTCTGAGGTGCACGGGCAGATTGCTGGGCCTGGTCCACTACTGCGCGGCCTCGGGCGAGACCTCTTCCCTCCCTGGGCCTTCATTTCCCCTCTGAATAATGAAGGGGTGAGGGGTGGTTAGAAGACACACTGGTTTCTAAGGGTCTTTTCCGGTGGACCATCCCGGCATTCAAGGCCCTGCCCCTCTTCTTCCTTCTCCTGCCTCCTGGCCTGCCAAGAAGTTGGACGTCTCACCACCAGGACCCACCCCAGGGAGACAAGGAGAGACAGAGGTGGGCAGTGAGGAACCAGGAGCAAGATCTCAGTGACAAAGGCAACCAAGAAAGATGGAGCCAGTAGGATTTTTTGGGGGGAGGAGGGGTCCCTTCCCATCCTTCTGCCCCTTCCCTTCACATCTGCTCCTTGACCTCCAATGCCCTGTCCTGGGAAAGGACTGGATGTTTGTCCAAGGGGGCTTGGGGGAGGGGTCTCAGCAGTCCCAGGAGGCCAGGCTATGGGGCTGGCTGGCAGCCAGGACCCCAGTCCTCCCTCCCTCTGCTCCATGCTGCTAGGGAGCAGGGCCTGCTCACCCCCTGGGAACCAATAAACAGGAAACAGACACCAACCTGGTGCTTGCTCCCTCCGCCTGGCCCCCACCATCACAGTCCCCCAACTGCCCTCCCATTGGCCCAGGACCTGCCCCGCCTCTCCCCAGCCCCAGAATCTCAGAACCAAGAAGTAATGATCTCAAGTGAACGAACAAAATCAAGTTAAGAGGAAGCCTTCTGGAAAAAAACTCAAACTCCTTCATCTTGAAGCCATGAGATTCTACACTCTGAACCAGTAATCTCAAAAGCGCACACTTTCAAAGTGGCCACAATTCTGAGAGCTTCCAGACCTGGGGTCATGGGCTGAGGGTTCCGTAAGTATTCTCGTCGGCCCTCACGGTAACTCCATATCATCCTCACTTTGCAGAGCAGGAAACTGAGGCTCAGGGCTGAGATGCAATGACTTGTCAGATACCACCCAGCTGTGAGTCAGTCAGGTCAGAGAGGTCAACCCTAATCAGTCTGACCCCAAAGCCCAGGGCACACAGACCGCAGACTCCCTGCCTTAGAGGGGCTCTCAGTCCAGAATGGTAAGCAGAGGGGACCGAGACCCACTTCACAGGCTGGTTCCAGCGGGTCTGGGGCTTTGACTCTGCTCTGCTCGCAGGATGGGGCTGGTGTTAACAAAATGGGAGGGGGAGCTGGAGAGAGGAACAAGGTCAGTGGGCATTTGGCTCCGCTTCACTGTCTAGTCCCTCTCCCTCCGCCCACCTCCAAAGGCCCAGGCTGCTGGGCCACTAACCCTACAGAGGTAGCCAGGACCCCACCAGCCCTCCTGTCCAGAGCTTTGTCCTGCTTCATGGCTGGAAAGAGAGAACAAGAATCTGAGCAACTTGGAATCAATTTCTCTTAGAACCTTAGAATCCTAACATCTTAGCATCTTTTTTTTTTGGCGGTACGCGGGCCTCTCACTGTTGTGGCCTCTCCCGTTGCGGAGCACAGGCTCCGGACGCGCAGGCTCAGCGGCCATGGTTCACGGGCCCAGCCGCTCCGCGGCACGTGGGATCCTCCTGGACCGGGGCACGAACCCGCATCCCCTGCATCGGCAGGCGCACCCCCAACCACTGCGCCACCAGGGAAGCCCACATCTTAGCATCTTAGTCATGGGGGAGGAACTAACATTTCTTGAGGAAACCCTCTTGGCATTATTTCATTTAATCTTGATAGTAATCCTTGGCGGAGTAAAGGGGTAATGCACCCATTTTATGGATTCAGAGGGGTCCATAAATGGTTGCCCTGGGTCTCAAAGCCAGCCTGAGAAGAGAAGTGACGCGGACCATGCTCCTTATCCTCCACGCGCCATCCTTCAGGTGCCGCTTCCTGGGCAGCACCTCGGCCCCTTAGGGCGTGAAGGGACCTGACAGGCCCTCTGGTCCAACCCAGCACCAGGGTCGCCGATCCCCAACATGGAGCTCCCAGCACATGGGAATAGGGAGTTCCTCGCCATCTGCCCTGAGTCAGCCCAGGCCAGCCCAGCAGAGATGTGATTCCCACCCCCATCCTAGATCCCCCTCTTTGGCCTGGCTCTAAACTCTCCTGCCAACTGCTCTTCTTGGGAGCTGCTTTATCCCAATTTTTAGCCAGCCACCCTAGAAGCCAAGCCCATCCACAGGGGACCCATTGGCTCTTCTGTCCCTCTCCCACCAGAGCAGGGCTCAGCCACCCTCTGGACCCCACCCACATCAGAGGGCTAAGACCCTTGCTGAGAACTCCTGACAAGCAGGGATGATGTCCAAGCTTTCCCTGTGTGTCCCTATTGCCCATCAAGGGGCTCAACAATTGCTGAATGAATGAAAAAATGACAAATGATCAGGGAAAGAAATGAATGCAGGATAAAAGCAGTGGGCCTGCGTCCACCAGCTCTACCCTGTGCCAGCATCTACCCTGGGCTCTGGCTTCCAGGAGCCGACAGCCCGACCCCTCTGCTCACCTGTCACAGGCAGAATAATGGCCCCCAAAGACGTCCACATCCTAATACACCTGTGAATATGTTATCCTACGTGGCAAAAAGGACTTTGCAGATGTGAGTAAAGATTTTGAGATGGGAAGATTATCCTGGATGATTCAAGTGGGCCTAGAGTAATCACAAGGGTCCTTATAAAAGGGAGGCAGGAGGTTTGGTTTAGAGTGAGAGAGAGATCTGAAGATGCTATACTGCCGGCTTTGAGACTGGAGGAAGGGGCCAGGGGCCAAGAAGTGCCGGCAGCCACCGGACCTGGAAAAGGCAAGGAAACGGGTTTTCCCCTAAAACCTCCAGAAGGAACGCAGCCCTGCTAACACCTTAATTTTATCCCAGTGAAACCCATTTTTTCTGACCTCCAGCACTGTAAGATGACATTTGTATTAAGTCACTAAGCATTACAATTTGCTACAGCAGCAATAGGAAACTAATACACCAGCTATCTGCCAGCCTAGACCCTGGTATTAGCTCGTGTGCCTCCTACCTCAGGTACCTCTGGAGACTCCCCTCTTCCTCTCTCCCTGCCCAAGGAGTGTCACAGAGCCCCGTGACTTCCCCAAGCCCCAGAGGAAGTGTTAACGTCCCAGCAGCGGCAGCATCAACACTTCTGTGCACAGGCTCCAGAGTGAGCCCCACAGCTCACAAGTGCGGGGAGAGGCCCCCCGCTATGTGTGTGGAGGGGTGCAGAGCAGCAGCTGGTCGTAGGGAAAAGGGCCCTGGGGGCCAGGCCTGGGTGAGTCCCAGCCCCACTCTGAGCCTCAGTCTCCTCAGTGGCCTAAGGGGGCTGCAAGCCCCACACCGGCACTTCAGTCTACAAGTTGGGATCCTACTAAGGACAGCTGTTGCCTCTCCTAGCAGGAGAGGAGGTTCTTCCTGGTGCCCAAGAACATGGAGGAATCCATGGCTCTGAGAGGGGAAGGGTCTTACTTAAGGCCACACAGCAGGAAAATGGTGAGGCTAAGGCTGGAACCGACGTCTCCTGACCCCTAGTGCAGACCTCCATGTGTCATACCAAGTCATCCCTTGTGAGCCCCATAGCTACTGGAGCGGGGCTCAGATATCCTGGCTGGGGCCCTAGGCCCCTGCATGTCATGGGCTGGGGCCCACTCACAGCTCAGAGTGTGGCAGCCTGGCAGTCTTCCTCTGCCTCTGTCCACCCCTGGAATGCCACAGAGGCCTGGGGGTGGGTAATGGTGGGGGAGTTGCATGAAGTATCAACTCCCATGGGGGGGGGGCATGTCTCTAATAAGCTCCTGCTTCCCAAGGGACCCAGGGCCCCCATTTCAGGGCCTGCCAGCAAGGCGCCAGGCTGCCTGGGCACATTTCCCAATAAGTACGCCAGAGCTGTGAGCCTTTCTGGGAAACATAGGCTCCCCCTTCCCCCGCCCTACTACCAGCAACCCTGCCAACTCTGCTCAGTGGGAACTCTGCAGGGACAATGTATGGCCTAGGAGTCAGGACACCTTGGGCCAAATTCCATACTTGAGACATAGGGCCTTGGGTAAGCCTCTGTCCGCTCTGGGCCTGCTTCATCTGTATACTGGGATGCCCACCTAGCTAGAGGACCAGATGGGAGGGACAGGGCTGCCTTTGGGTGGTGTGAGCTCCCTGTCTCAGGTGACATGCAAGCTGCAGCTGACAGGTGTCATAGTGGCTGTGGAGAAGACACCAGTGGGATAAGGCACTGTCACTTGCCTCACTGGGGCCCTGGGAACCTCCATCCTCCTAGCCTTTGAGTCACACCAACAGAGGTCTACAGGGGGCGGCTAGTGCAGCGTAAAGCTCCAGTCTACCCTGGGGGTTTTGTCAATCTCTCCTCCTCACTCTCAGTGACCCATCACACACTGCCCAGGCATAGGAGCTGGAGTAGCTCTTTGTTCACCTTGAATGCTGGAGTCCAGGCCCTCACAAAGCCCTCTGGGCTGCAGTAGAAACCCACCACCCTACTGCCTCTGCCCCAGCCCAAGCCACCATCATCTCTTGTCCAGATTATTCCAGTGGCCTCCTGATCAGCCTCCCTGATCCACCCCCCCCCCCACGGCCTCTGCAATCTACCCCCACAGAGTAGCCCGAGCAGACTTGTGAAAGCCTAAGTCAGATTAGGTCACTGCTCTACTCAGAACCTTGCAACAGTGCCTGCCCCAACTCACCTCAAGTAAACACGGAAGACCTCCTATTGGTCTACGAAATCTACCTCATCTGGCCCCAACCCACTTCCACCCTCCCTTAATTCTGACCTCATCGCCTACTTAACTCCATCCACAGAGTCCTCTTGACTTCTACCTCAAGGCCTTTGCACTGGCTGTTCCTCTCTTCACCTCACAGATAGCCACCTGTCTTGCTCCCTCCAGGCCTCTGGTCCAATCTCACGTCCTCAGAGAGACTTTCTCAGATCTCTTAATCTAACAGAGTACCCCTCCCTGTCCTTCTCTAGTCCCTTATCCTGGTTTCTTTTGTTCCCCAGCCCCCATCTCTCCCTGTAGCACAATGTATCCATTTACAGATAGGTCTCCTCACTAGTCTGGAAGCTCCATGAGGTCAGGCCTTTGTTTTGCTTGCTGTTGTATCCCAGGGTCTCGGAGAGTGCCTGAGTGTCTAGGGGTTCAGTAAGTATTTGCTAAATGGACGAATGCATTGCCTTATCAAGGCTCACCCAAGGCTCTGAAACAAACTCCTAGGGCACACAACTTAACATATTCTTTCCCACCTACCAGCCTCTGCCCATGCTATGCCCTCCTCCTAGAACCCCTCCCTCTCTTCTCTGGATGTTCAAATTCTCCCAGTTTTCAAAGCCAAGCTCCAGACAGAGGCTCCTTCAGGAAGCCTCTCCTGCCAGCCCCCAGGCCACTCCCTCAACATCCTACAGCCCCTTCCAGGCTGCTACTAGATCCTGAATTCTCTTGAGTGTTTCGGCGCCCCAGGCAGCCTGGGGATGCCTCCACCCCACTGCGGGGCAGCATGTGTAGCCTGAAAGATCACAGATGGGCGGGAAGGAAGCAGGAGGGGCAAGTTCCTACACTGGGAGCCCCCTGGGGACAGGATTAGCAGCAGCCTCCCAGCCTCCCAAACCCAGCTGGTTCTGGAAATGTGGGGCTGGAAAATGTCAGACTCAACTCTGGTCCATCCCCCAACTCTTCCCTGTGGTGAGGGGAGGACAACCCATTCCTGGGCCACACTCCCCCAGTAGCCCAGGGCGCTTAGGAAGGAGTGGGTGGGGGCAGGGAATAAACAGAGGAAAGGGACAGCCCTGTGCCTGTCCTCCCCCTCCCACCCTCCTCCTGCTGGGTGACAAGACATTTAATTATAGATATTTGGTACCACTCATAATTCCAAATGTCCTAATCGCCTCCTCTCCCAGAACCAGTTTCCATGGAAAAATCATAGCAAAGAGCCAAGGAGGGAAAGGAGAGAATCCCCACCCCTGTGGGTTCCCTGCCAAGGAGACAGAGTGAAGAAAGGTGACAAAGAGCTGCAGCCTGGCGTTCTCTGCAAGGCAGGGAGCTGGCTGGGCAAGCTGGGGATGGGAGCCACGTCTGCTGGGGGCAGGGGGTGGTGCACGGACCTCGCTGTGCCCTGCCATACTATGGGACCTTAAAGTCGGCATTCTCCTTTCTGAGTCTTGAAGTTCTTCCCACCGCAAACATGGGCTCCAGTGAATTAAATAACTGCCATGAAAGTGTTCAGACAGGGGTGTGCAGGTGATGCCCCCAATGCCCCCTGACCCTGCCCCATTACTCAGATGGTAGGCCAATTCCACCAAGAAACAGGGACCCTTCGGGCCTCTTCGCCTCTAAGACAATGACATTCTAGGATTCAGTGGGAATCTGAGTCTGCAGTTCTAAGAACTCAGCCTTGTGAGATTCTCACAGCTTTCTTTTTTTTTTGCAGTACACAGGCCTCTCACTGTTGTGGTCTCTCCCATTGCGGAGCGCAGGCTCCGGACGCGCAGGCTCAGCGGCCATGGCTCACGGGCCCAGCCGCTCCGCGGCATGTGGGATCTTCCCGGACCGGGGCACGAACCCGTGTCCTCTGCATCGGCAGGCGGACTCTCAACCACTGCGCCACCAGGGAAGCCCACAGCTTTCATTTTTGAAGAATGAAACATTCAGAGTGTCTGGCATATAGTAAGCAC
The DNA here is from genome assembly GCF_937001465.1 of Orcinus orca. Lineage (NCBI taxonomy): Eukaryota > Metazoa > Chordata > Mammalia > Artiodactyla > Delphinidae > Orcinus > Orcinus orca. The sequence goes on along the minus strand of NC_064566.1, from coordinate 51,030,433 downwards.
TTAATAAATGTTAGCCACTCTTACTGCTATTTCAATATGCTAAAGTTCTCTGAGTCCATCCATCTGATTCTGAGACTTAAGTCACTTCCTATTTCTGGACTAGAGTTGTCACTTCTGTCAAACGGGTATCAGGTACCTGAGGGCAGAAGGTTAGATCATGAGACTGTACTTTAGGGCAGGATGGGAAGCCTTGGGATGAAGAGTCGCTGATCATCCAGGCCACCGTGGGCCTAAGTGGAAATGACAAGGGCTGTGGGAGGGAGCAGGGCAGGGAGGCTCCACAACTGGGCCTCCTCCCCCTAGCACATCCGTTCATGGAAAGCGACCATGAGTTATCCCTCATTCCCTGGGCTCCTAGGTTCTTACAGCTGATGCATAGAGCTGCCTTTCTCTCCCTTCCGGCCATACCCCGACTCCTCCTGTTTCCCTTGACCACCCTGCAGGCTGAGTCTCTGCTACAGAGCTTCAATGACCAGGCAAAGACCACCCACTGTACAGATGGGAAAACCGAGGCCCAAGATGACTCTGTCCAGATCTCAGGGCAAGTCAGAGGCTAAGCCAGGTCTGGAACCAGGCTTCCTGCTCCCAACAGAGAGGCAGCACCACACAGAGTGCAAATACAGATTTTGGGGTGGGAGAGACCTGACTTTGAGGGACTTCCTGCAGCCCAGGGGTGGGTCAGGGACTCCCTCTGTCCCCGGGGCCTTTCCTGCCAGCCCCCTGGCTGGGCTCACACTGGCTTCTGCCTCATCAGCAAAGCGTGACAGACTCTTCCCTTCTTATTCTGGAGCCCACACCACACCATCTCCACCCACAGGCCAGGGAGCGTGACTGGAGCCCTGGGCCCGAAACAAGGGAACACTGTCTCCTCCGTGAAGGCCAGAAGGAGGGCTGGACAGCTGCTCCCCATCCTCCTGGAGCCAGAAAGAAAGGGACAGACAGCAGGAGGGATTCAGGCTAGCAGAAGGAGGAACTTCCAGGCTTTATGAGTGGGTGGGGAATTAGGGGATGGGGAATCTCTTCTGAGCTGACTGAAGTCCACCAGGTTATACTGAGGCCCAGAATGCCCAGCCCTGTGCTCAGAAATCAGTAGGGGACAGGGAGGAGGGGCCGAGGCTGCTCCCTGAGAAGCAGCTGAGGCAGTGGACCCTGTTTTTTTCCCTCTCCTGCCCCCTGGGAGGGCATGATCACACCACCCACTCACAGTACACAAGCCTGCCAGGCAGAGACCATTAACCTCATTTTGCAGAAGGGGAAGGTGAGGCATAAAGCAGGGATGTGACTGACCCTAGGCCACACAAGGATCTGGAGCCAGGGCTCAAACCCTATTCTTCCAATGACAGACTCACCAGTTCTCTCCCCTAAGGGGTAAGAGGGGATAGCGAGCTAGGCCTGGACAGACAGGAGGACTGGAGTGAGCAAAGGCTTGGAGGCTGGAGAGAGCCTCCACTGAGGGCAGGGAGAAACCTGTGTTATGGGCAGGTATGTCCCACCTCACAACCCCTAGGGGCAGCTGGGGTGGCAGGGCTGAGATCCCTGTTCCACATGATCCCTGAGGATCACATGGGACGTGGAGACAATATGATGAGTAGACCAGGAGCCAATTCTGCAAAAACTCCCACCTCCTCTCTGGGTCTTAATGCCTCTTCTTAGGAACAGTCCCCCTCCCCCCAGTCTCCCCGAGTCCCTTGGTTCACCCCTGCTCTCTCCCAGAGGAGAAAATTATAAGGGAAAACCACCTGGGGATGGGGCCCCTGGCAGGAGCTGCCCCTGCTGTCACCCTCCCCCACCCTGACATTCCAAAGACAACTGGCACTGGAGTTAGGGGCACCTGAGCCGCCCTACCGGGCTCTCAGAAAGAAGGACAGGTCCAAAATGTCCCCTCTCCCCACTCCCTGCCTACTGACTCTGCAGCCTCTGTGAGAGACACCAGAGCCAGGACCGGGGAACTAGAGACAGCAGAGAGAAACAAAGAGAGAGAGAGTTTAGAGGGGCCGTGAGGGCACTGAGAACCGGCAGTAACCAAAGTAGTCCAGGGTTTAGGGTTTCCAGGCACCTCACTCTGGCAGGGAACACAGTGGGAGCACAGGCCACGGCTGAAATAACCCCAGGTCATCTCCACTCTAAGCCCAAAATCCAGAGCCTCGAATCTAGCTTCCAGCTGGGATGCCACGGCACCACACTGCCGAGAACCCATCTGAACCCACAGCCCAAACTCCAGGGACAGCTGAAGCCAGAAGGAAGAAGTGGAGGCCGAGAGCCTCTCCCCGAGAGCAAGTCCCCCGGGGCCTGGGGTCTGACAGGGGAAGGAGGAAGCATCTCAGAGTCACCAGGAAGGGGGTGGGGTGGGGAGAAGATGCAAGCCGGCAGGATGGGGGACCAGCGCCCCCATCCTGACCCAGAGAGGCAGCCTTGCCTGTGGGGGCCAGAACCACTCCCAACCTCTCTCAAGGCCCCTCTTTGCTGAACTTCAGCAGCTCCTCCCTGACCCTGCCCTCCCTCAGAGGTACCCATTCTAACTGGAGGAGGCTTTAGCAGATTTCAGGCCCAAAGAGTGTCCCAATTCCAACCCATGGACTCCCCACAAATCTGTACAGCACAGCTGGAAGGAGATAGAGGCACCACCTTGTCCACAACCCCTCTGATTTTACAGATGGTGAGACTGAGTCACATAGAATAGCCAGGGCTGCCAATGTACTTTATGGAGCCCTCTCCACTACTGCATAAAGTAATGCCTTGTACCTCTCCAATTCTCCCAGGCCCAGGCTCAGACCCAGAGTTTGATCTGACATGGGAAAGCCACATTAGTAATGGCAAACCCATGTCAACTGTGGGCCCCTGAGCCAAACATCCTACAAGGGGTTTGGCCAATAAGGCAGCAAGGTTTTTGAGAAAGTTCCATCACCCTCACATCTCCTTATGTATTGATAACAAAAAACCAGATAGGAATCTTTAAAACCAGCCCCTGAAAAACATCTAAAGGACCTGATTAGAACCCTTTGTAATTATCACCCAGAATACCTTAGAGCAGATAAGAACCTCTGACATTAGTACCAGCAGAAGCCTGAAGCCTCTGGGGCCTGAGAAGACAGGAGCCTTGTGTCAGTAACACGCTTAAAACTGCCTGGGCACTTCCAGAACCAGAGAATCTCCCTCAGACCTGGGCACCTGCCCAGTGAGCACACTCAAGAGACTCCTGCATAAGTCACTGTCCCTGGCCCTCCTTCGTCCCCACCCCAAAGGCTCCCCACAAAGACTCACCACTTGTGGCTTGCTGCAGCACTTGCTGGCTGGAGCAGGCTCATCTGGAGCCCGGACCGTCTCAGGGGGCTTGGCCTCGGCAGAGGGCGGTGCAATCGGAGTCAAGCAGGGCATATCCACTGGCACTGGGGCAGGGACCTCACTGGAGTGGAGGGTCAGCACGTACTGCTTAGTGACGTCCTCAAGAGATGGTGCCTGCAACGTGGGGTGGGCTTGGGCAGGGAAGCCCATGGGCTCTGGTACAGCCACAGGGGGGCCAACGGAAGTCGGTGGCTCAGGCACCATGATAGGCGTGAAGGTGGAGGGCACACTGGCATGACGAACGTGTTTGGAGGAGGGTCGGGCCCGAGACAGGCTGCCAGCCTGGTCCTGAATGCCCTCCTCTCTCGGTAGCTCCTGATGACTGCTCCGAGCTGGGCGCTTCTTGGAACCACGGCGGATGAGCCGTGGGGACAGAACATCAGCCAGTTTGGGGTCAAGGTGGAAGTCACGGTGGGCAGTGGAGGAAGCAGGCGGGGCCTCAGGTAGGGCCCTCTCAGACTGTGCCCGGCCCCTGGCAGGACTGGGCTCTTCTGGTTCTGCCCGCCGCTCTGTGAGGATGGGCTCACTGCTGGACGGAGGCAGCATGGGCTCGACCTCTCTGATGGGCTCCCCTCCAGGGCCCTCGAATCCAGGCCCAGCCAGCTCCCCACGGCGGCTGGGGTCACTCAGAGATTTCTTCTTGGGGGCTTTGCCAGCAGCCCTGTCATCGACCACACACCCTAAGGCACCAGGGCCCTGAACAATGCTCTGAATAACCTCTTGGTATCCCTTGCTCTCTTCACTGCCCACAGACCAGTCACTGTGGCCGCTGGTCAAGCCCTCGTCCACAGCTGGGGCTGCCGGAAGCCCTGTCTTGGGGCTCAGCGAGCCCAGGAGGTTGCTATCCACGGAGAACCCAGAGGGCTCCTCAGAGGGAGCAGCCCGGTGGCGCTGTGGAATTGGGTCACTCAGAGATCGGTAGGCCTCACCTGCCTCCCCATTGCTCAGGTCAGTCCCACCAGGGCCCGAAGGCGGGGCTTTGCGTCTCCGGCGGAGGGCACCTGGTGTGGGAGGGGTATCAGAGGACACCAGGGCCCACCCTCCCAGACTGTCTTCAGCCCCAGGGCCATGGTGGTTGGTCTGGGCTGAGGATGAGGAAAGGGGTCGCCACACCCCTGCGGTATCCAGGCTGCAAAATGCTGAAACAGGAGGCTCAGGGTCTGCCCCAATGCCCTCATCTGTCAGACTAGACTCAGGGCCGGAGAGCTCTTCCTGGGACCGCTGCCCTCGGATCACGTCTCCTGCCCAGTCAGGACTTCCAGGGAGGACATCACTTCCATCATCGTCCTGGGCACCCATGCGCTGGATCTTCTCAAAAACCTGACGGGCCTCTTGAACATACTGATCCTGGACCACAAGGGGCAGTGGATCCTCCTCGGCACCTGGGCCTGCCAGCAGGAGTTCAGATGAGCTGGGCTTCAGGGCACTGGTGCGGAGTAGGCGGCGGGCCATGGGCTTCTCAGAGCAGGTAAATGACTTTGCCCTTCGAAGGGTGGCCGTCAAGTCCTTCAGTGTGGGGCGGGTGCCAGATGATGCTGGGGCTGGGGAGGGCATGGGCTCAAGTTGCCCTACAGAGCCACCTGCTGATGGCGAATCTCTGCCATCTAAAGGGCCGCTCCCAAGGTCCTCATGTCGCCCACCAGGCTTTCGGACCCTCAGCTCTGAAAGGTCTGAACGCAGGAAACTGAGTAGCGTCAGGGTCTCTGAGGCAATATCTGGATTCGACAAGGACTTCCGTTGCCGGCTCTTGTCCAGCTCCAATCCTCCATCCCTCAACGCTCTCGTGGTGCCCACAGGTCCCTTGGTGCGGGTTCGAGCCTGGGGCCTTAGAAGCCCTTCCCCAGCTCCAAAGCTAGGGGAGCGATACACGCCCCAGCTCCCAGAGCTCCGGCTAGCCCACAGGTCCTCTTCTTTGAGAGTTTCTGTGCTGGAATAACGGCTGCTACCACGGGAGCCTGCTGGGCTGGCCAGGTACGTGGGAAAGCTCACCTTGGCCACGCGGAAAGTTCCCCCCACAGTGTCTGACAAGGGCCGAAGTCCTTCTTGGGGACCTGGTTCACAAGGAGGAGAGCCAGTACCCCACTCCTGGGGTCCTTCCTCCCTAGGGGCTCTTGGAGATGTTGGGGGATCGGGGCTCCTGGCTCCCCTTGCCGAGTCCATGCTGCCCAGATTTAACCCATAACTGTCTGGCCTACAGTCCTTATCCAAGAGGGAGCTTCTAGGCCTGGGCCCCGGCCTCCCTCCCCAGCAGTGGCCGCCCTCACCGTCTTGGTCCTCGTCACTACCTGAGGAGTGGCCGCCGTGGTAGGCCGGACTCTGCGCCCCGGGCTGCGGCGGCGGCGGGCCCTCCTCTTCCTCCTCGCTGGAGCTGGCAGTCCGACTGCTGCTGACAGGATAGGAGGAAACGATGGAGGAGGAGGAGGAGCGGTAGGCCCGGGCCCAGGCCTGCGGTTGGGAGAAGCTATGCCAAGAATGTAAACCATCCGCCGGACGCTGCGCTCTCTCCTGTTGCTGCTGCTGCCGCCGCCTCCTCCCCTCGGTCCCTGGGCCCGGCAGCGGCCGCGCCGAACGCAGGCCCGCCAGGGGGAAGCACGTCCGAGGAGGTGGCGTCGGTGGCTGCCGGGGTTCCCGGGTCGTGGGCTCCCACGCGGCACCGTCGGGGCTGGGCGTCCCCGAAGCCTCAGAGTCGGCACTGGGCCGCCTGGATCCAGGGCCACCAAAGAGCTTGCGCATCTCGGTGACGCTGGGCCAGGCCCCTCGCGCGGCTCCCTCCGCCGCTTCTTCCGCGGCCCCGGGGGAAACGCCCCCGTCTCGGGCCCCAGTGGCGTTGTCGTCCAGATGCTGCGCGTCGAAGCGCCTGGAGAGCTGGCGCACCGACGGCGAGAGGCTACGGAGCGGGCGCGGCTGCGCGGTGGCGGCCGGGGGCCCAGACGCCAGCTTGGACACGCGCCGGGAGGGCTGGCCCGCGACGTCCGAGACCGGCCGGCACGAGGCGCGGCGCCGCAGCCCGGAGGCGTCCGTTGCCTCCTCCCTCGGCCCTGGCCCGCCGCTCCAGCGCTCCAGCAGCTTGAACGAGACGCTGCGATAAAGCTGGGGCCGGGGCGCCCCGTCCGCCATGGTGGCAGCACTCACTCTGGGGGGGCTGGCCTCGGGGAGCCGCGGCCAACCCCCCCTGCGCCCCCGCCCCAAAGGAGCGCAGCGGCCGGCGTCCGAAGGCCTGGGTCCCGCAGCCGCAGTGCGAGGCGGTTAGCGGGGAAAGGGTGCAGGGACCGGAGCACAGGTTTATCTGCTGCGGCTCAAGTTTCTGCGCCCGCGGGCCGCATCGGCTCCATCCCGCGCGACCCCTCCCGCCTCAGAGTCGACTCCCGGGCCCAGCCCCCGCCTCGCCCGGTGCGACCCGGAGCATCGCGGCCCGACCCGGTACTGGCTGGATCCCAGCGCTCCGTTCCTCCGCTCTGCGCCCGCCCGCCAGCCGGCCTGCCTGCCTCCCCTCGCGCTCCCGCTCCGGCTCCCGCTTCCTCCCTCTAGGCTGCCTGCTCCTCGCTCCCTTTTGTTGCAAATAAACTTTGTGGCGGAGGAAAGGGGGTGGGGGGGCGGGGCCTCGCGCCCAAAAGAGGGGGTGGGCTCCCGGCGCGCTCTAGTCTGGGAATCGGGAGTGAGGGGGAGGGGAGGGAATCGGGGAGGAGCGGAAGGAGAAATAAGACTGCTTGAGCACAGGCTGACTGAAGCGACCCTCCAGATGAGCCCCTCGGGAGCTCAGCGGGCAGAGCTGACCCCCATCCCCCCAGCACTCGCTGCAACACGCAAACTCTGAGTGTGGTCGGCTCCGCAGGCGTATAGTCGGGGTGGCGCACCCTCTGCATTCGGGCGGAAACGCCTCCTGCCCAAGGGACCCCAACATGGCAACCTCGGACCCACAAACTCTCGTACACAACACCGACACTCAGGTAAAAGCAGAAACACTCTCCCAGCCGAGAGACTCGCCTCCAGGGGGAGCGGTGCGCGCCGCAGACCAACCCGGGCGCTTGCAGCTCCCTGTCCCGCCCCTTCACCCCGCCCAGGCCACGCCTCCTACCAGGTCCTTCGCTGCGAATCCCGCTGTAACTGCGACCGGGTCCAGCCCCTGGCGCCCCCAAACGCCCCGCCCCTCCCACCTCTGCGGCCAGTCCAGCTCTGACTGTCCCCCCACCCTCCCCAAGCCGCTCCAGGGGCCCCCACCCTTTGTGACCACGCCCCCACGTTTCCAGCCGCGCGCCTTGTACCCCGCCCCCTCCTTCTCCAGCTCTCTGGGGTACGCGGCTCTAGCGCCGTCTACCGGCCGGATTCGCCCACCCCCGTGGAGCCTTGGACGACTAAAGCTGCACCCGCCACCAAAAAAAAAACAAAAAAAAAACCCGGAGAGTTGGGAAGACTTCACTTCCTTTACTTCCTTCTAGTCGTTAACTAGTCCCTTCAGGAGCCGTTTCAAACCTATTCCCTTCACAAAGTGCACTGCCCTTCCTTCGACTTCACACACAAAAGGCGCTTTGATGGGAACGCCCTCGATTTACCACTGCCGAACCTACACTCCTACCTGACTCCCATCCGCCCTCCTGTCAGGCAAGGTGTGGGTGGCTTCTACTGCTTCACACCACCCTTGGAGGTAGATCTTACTGCCCCTTCTCTGTGGGTCATGAAGAAGAACTTTGACCAGTGTCAAAGTCAGGAAATGGCAGCTCCTGGTATGACTCAAATTCAGATTTCAGGAGCTTCAAACACCATGCTTCTCCAGACAGCCTGTGCTGGTTCCATATCCCTGATGAGCCCCCAGCAGTATCCTCCTCCTCCCTGGGCCTGGGATCAGCCTCCCCAGGAACAGCGGACACTCATGTTACCCTTAGCCCAAGAGGACTGTGGCTGAGCCCCATTAGCTAGGAGGCCCTGGAAGCAGGAGGCCCCGGTCCAGATGAACAGGCAGGGCTGGGCGTAGGGCAGGAAGGCAGACACTCAGGGATTGCCTGACTACCGCATGAGACACGGAGGACTCAGCGAGAACCCCAGGGCCCTGCTTGCTGCTCCCCTTGGGTTGTGGGAAATAACTAGGGAGAAAGCTCTTCCTCTTTGAGACCAGCCTCCAATAAGTCCCTCAACTCAACCTTACTTCCTCTCTGTCTCAAAGGGGCCAGCGTATCGCTCACTCTTCAATAGGAAATTGATAGCAAGGAAGAAAGCTCTGTCTGGCCTATTGTCTCTCTGCCCTTTCCTTGCTGTGTGACCTTGGGTAAATACCTGCAATTCCCTGGGCCTCAGCTGCCTCATCTGAAAAGTATGGAGTGGATTTAAGTTTCCCCAAGGGTGCTTCTCTCTGACTCTATTTGAAATCAGACTCTTGTCTCTTCTAGGTTGTTCTGGTATGGTGGGGGGGACCCTCATCCTGGAAGTCACTGCCCCCCTCCAATAATAGTGATGGCCCTTTCCATCTGAAATTGGTAATTTTCCAAGCTCTGTCACACCTGGTCATTTTCTGTCTTCACGTCACTGCTGGGATAGAGGACAGAGGTTTTTATTCCCAAATCACAGATGGGGAAGCTGGTGGAGAGGAGCAGAGACTCAGGTCACAGGCTCCCAGCGCCCTGCAGCTTGGCCTTGAGGTGGGCTCCTCGGGGCCTTTGGACCAGGAATCCCCTTGGTGGGGAGGGAGGGTGTTTAAGGAGCTACGCTGGGCCTCCACCCAATGGGAAGCTCACCCAATCAGAGATCGGCCTGGCTGCTTACAGTACGTCATGAGTGCTCCCCGCACCAGCCCCTTCTGATTCAGGATGAGACAAAGTCATCTTCCAGGCACAGAGAGGGCCTGGGTGTTTTTAACCCTCAGAATATCCATCTAGAAGGGGTCTGGAAGCACTGGGTGCCAGGGCGGACAGCAACACTAAGCCGGGCCCAGTGCAGGCACCCTCACAGATGTGACAGGTGGCCCTCAGCATGTTGCTCTTTCCCTTTGGGCCTCAGGCTCCTCACCTGTGAAAGGGGAATGAAAACAATAACCCATCTACCCAGTGAGTTGTGGTGACCCAGCAATATCAGGGCTGTAGAATCCCTTGGGGAAATGAAGATAGGAAGATTGTGATGGTCACAGTCAATGCCAATGATGGGCCTCAGGCACTTACGAGGGAGAAAGATGAGGAGTGAGGGGACTCCAAGAAGCAATGAGCTCTGGACAGGAGCTGTCTTAGGGGGAGTCTGGCTCCTAACTCCGTTCCAAAGTCAAATAGAATTGACCCGAGATGGTCCCCTTTCCTGTATAATTAGGCCTCAAGTGCACAGAATTAGATTATTTGTAACCTTTTATTCATGACACATTCTTACCAGTTATTTAATTGATTCCCATCAAAAAACAAAACAACTAGGGCCTTTACAATGTTCTATATCTCATTATATAGTTCTCCCACCACTCATTCTCCTGCTGCTTTCCCGCCACCCACGGTTACCGTCACCTCCTGTGTTCAGCATTCCCTTGCTTTCCTTTTCATACAGCTTTAGTGCATCTGTGTATTCCTTCAAAGTATATATTTTCATTCTAGTTATTTAAAACTTTATAAAAAGGGCATCTTGCTGTGTATAATTTTTGGGGATTTCTTTGTACTTAATATACTGCTAAGATTTATCCACTTTGCATGTCGGTATAGTACATTCTGGCTGTGTGTTAACATTCCAATGTGTGAATATAGCACAGTGTATTCATCCACTCTCTCATGGATGGGCATTTGGGCGGTTCCAGCTGTTCGTGCCTGTGAACAGTGCAGCTCAGTGTTGTGCGTGACTTCACGTGCACATGCGCAGAAGTGCTGGAGCAACAGCTATGCTGTTGTTCAACGTTGGAGAGGCATTGTCAAGCTGGGGTCGAATACCTCTTCTATGTTTTTTGATGATGTGTTTCCTTTTCAGTGAAGTGCCTGTTTGTGTCTCCTGCCCATTCTTCTCTTGGGTTATAATACTCTTTTGTACTTTATGAAAATTATGCCCTAACTTTTCCACACTCCATACCTCTGGGGGCATAGGGAGGGCTGGTAGTATTAACGTTATTTTACAAGTAAGGAAACAGAGGCTCAGAGAAGTGAAGGGGGCTTGTTCAAAGTCAGAGTCAGAAACAGCCCTTCTGCACTGAGGCCCAAAGTCCTCAGCTAAGAAACCTTCTCTTCACCTCAAGCTGGGTCAAGGCTCCCCTGGTCCTCAGCCTCTATTGGTCCCTGACCATTCCAGGAGCTTTTTATCTCCTTAGTGACACCTTCCTTGTCCCCTGGCCCTCTTTATGTTCTTCTGAGCTCTCCTGCCTGGTTGTAATGATCCAGATATGTATGTGTTTATTTCATTATTGCCATCCTCCATCAGACTAGAGCTCACTGAGGGCAGGGACCCAATGCTCAGCATGATGCTTGGCATACAGTAGGTGCTCAATAAATGTTGTTTGCTGGATGAACTGTTTCCTTGTCTGCACCCCCAGCCCTTGGATTCTGAGGGTTGGGCTGGGTCTGAGCTGGAGGGAGGAGCCAGCAGCATCCTCGCTAGGACAGATCCAGTGACCCTGGGCTTTTCCTGCTTGGCATGGAAGTCTCCTGAGACAAACCCTGTTTCCTGACTCTCTGGCTCCCCCATCTTGGCCCTGCCCCTCTGACTCCCTGTCATCAACTTCCAGCAGCCAACACTCACGGGTTTCCTGTCTTGGAAGCTCCTTCACTGGGCCTGGCCTCCTTTGGAATCTTCCTCTCTCTCTTCTTCCCCACCCAGCATCTCCACTTCCTCCCCTCCAGCTGCTCCTTGACTCACCTACCTCCACTGCGCCATCATGCCACCATCATTCCGAAACCCCAGGCTTTGACCCTCTACCTCTCCGGCTCCTCCTCCTTCCCAGCGCCCTGATGCTAGAGTTCCCAGGACTCTATCCAGGCCCTCTCTTCTTACTCTCTTCCTCAGGAAGCCCAACCACTCCCTCAGCTTCAAGCCAAAAGTGGGATGAGCACTCCCCAGGCTTTGCCACTCTTCTAAGAAGCCTTCCTGGTGTCTCCAGACCCTGTTGACTCCTAGCTCCTACTTAGGTGGAGGCCTCAGCCCTCCACACCAGGCTGGACCTTGTCCCCCTTCCAGTCCATGACACTGCCTGGCCTCCACCGAGGTCCACCATCTCAGTAGGCATACTGAGTAAAGGGATTAGTTCTGGCTGTGGGTAACAAAGGCCTCAAAAACTGGTGGCTTAAAAAAGGTAGACATTTATTTCTCTCTCATGCAAAAGTCTGGATTTAGGTGACCCCAAACTGGAATGGTCAGAAACGCAAGCTGCTTTTCATGTTCCAAGATGGTGCTCCAGCTGTGATGTCACAATGTAAGCAACAAGAAGGGAAGGGAGGCCAGACACCACCTGTCTCTTAAAGACATTCCCTCCTCCCATATTAAACTGCCTTAGGGCATTTGGCTTATATCCCATGGACCAGGAGTAATTTATCTGGCCATACCTAGCTGCAAGAGAGGCTAGGAAATGAAGTTTTCATCCTAGGAGACTGTGCCTAACTAAAAGAGAATTGACATTGTGGTTGGCACAACTTCCTAGGGGTCCCCAGTTACTAGGACTGGGTGGGGCAGGTGGGCACTTGGAAGTCAGGTGAAGAAAGGAAAGGGGAGCGAAGGGAGGGTGAAGCAGGGGAGGATCTAGTATCTGGGTTAGAGAAAGGCTGTGTGACCTTGGTAAGTCAGTTCCCACATCCGGGTCTCAGCTTCCCCATTATAAGGTGTTATAAGGATTAAATGAGAAAATGAGTATACCACACGTTGCATGGTTCCCAGAATGCACAGAGCCCGGCCTATGGCCACTACTGTCCTTCTGGCTCCCCAGTGCTTTCCTGGCCGGCAGCCTTTTCCTCTCTAGCCCTGCTAACCCTCCAGCTTTATATCAGGCCACAGCCCCGCCTATCCTTCCTCCAGCAGCCTCCATGCCTTTGTTTGTGCTGTTCCCTGCACCAGGGAACACCCTTACCCTTTTTCCTTCAGTGTAATTACATCTATCCTTTAAGACCCAGCTGCACCGCTCCTTCCCCCAGGAAGTCTTCTGCAACCCCTTTGGTTTCTCCTGCCCCTCACTGCACTCCACCCCTGTCTGTGTCGTCTCTGTCCCCATGCCAGCAAGCAGACCTTCCCAGAGTAAGCCCCCCACCCCTGCCCTGCCCCTCCATCACTGAGAGTGCTCTGGGTTAAAGTGAGAAGGGAGAAGGGCGGTGAGGAAGAGGAAAAGAACAAAAGGAGGGGAAAGGGAAGGAGGAATTCAAGCCCCTCAAATGGTGCTTGGAATCCCTCCCTGGTCCTGGCATGTAATAAATGATTTTTTTCCTTCTTATAGGAACAGATGGGGCTCATGGATTATGGCTCTTATTCTCAAAAAAGTGTGCTGAATTTTTTTTTCTTAAAAGACTAGCTGCCTCCTAGCTAAAGGAGGAAGAAAAACCCTTGCAATCTCCCCTGCTTAAAGCTCCTTGTTTAGAAACCTCCTATGCCTATTCCTAGAGACAGACCCTAGAGGAACTTGTGTGAGCAAAAGGCGAAACCATTATAACAGTAACATTCATTGCATGCCTACTATGTTCCAGGCGTTGTTCTAAGTGCTTCGCACATATTAGTTAATTTAATCCTCACAACAACTTTACAAAATAGGTACCATTATTACTCCCACTTTACAGTTATGGAAGTTAAGGTATGAAGAGGTTAAATAACTTCCCCAGAGTAACACAGCTAGAAATGATAGACCCAGGATACACACCCAGGTGAACTGGTTCTGGGGTCTGAACCCTTTATGCTATTCTGCCTTGCAAGGGAAGCTGGGAATGGAATTTACCTGCGGCCCACAATTTCCACTCTTGGAAAAGTAACCAAGGGGTCGCAGTTCTTGGCATCCTGCTGGGACAGTCATCTGGGACTGGCTGCCGCGCTCAGCCTGGGCTGTTGGCGGAGGCCCTCTGCCTTCTGCTCCCCCGTCTCTTACTCCCCCGTGACAGGCAGCTGAAGAGCCTGGTCTCAGATGCAAGATGGGTAACACCTGGACTGCTTGGCACAGCATTGCACTATATGGGGACTAAGAACTAGTCTGTCTTCTGATGTCCCCACACATCTACCTCGCTGTGACCCAAAGAATCAAACTGCCTTCTGTCCAAATTGTCAGCCTCTCCAGCAAGGACACTTTCAATGGATTCCCAAGATGGGCCGGGGCCTGGTTTTCCCCCTTCCTCTACCAGCTGCAAGCACACCTCAACATTACTGTGGAGTTTAACTCCTGCAGAGCCCTCCTTGGCTGAAGAGCCTTGGAGATTAGGCAGGGCTAAAAGAAAAATGCTGAAGAAGTTGTACAGTCCTTCCCCTCCCTGCCTTGTCCCTCTGCCCTTTCCTCTCTCCGCTCTAACCTTCTAAGGTGGAAGGCTCCCTTTGCCATGGCTGGTTCTGCCAGTACTGGGTCTGTGTGGCATACTAGCAGCCATGGGCTGGCCACATTGTTCCACAGGAGGAAAACTGAGATCTGGGAGGAGGGAATAAGGAATGGAGGAGTAGTGAGTGGGGGTGGGGCGGGAGTGTGTGGAGATGAGGACAAGGAGCAGAGAGGACCAAATGAATGAATGGAACACAGTACATCCCCCAGAGATCTCATATTCATCCCTCAAAACCCAGCTCAAATGGCCCTTCCCAGCAGCTCTCACTTACCCCTCCCATCTTCTCTTACTCCCTTTATTGGTGACTCCAAAGTATGCAGCATACTCCTCAGTTACAGTACATGCCGTACTATATTTTTGTGAGCAGCTTAACTCTCTCCCCAACTCTCCATGGCTTCTTGAGACCTTCTGGAGAACCAGGCCCAGGCTTGTCTCTCTCTGTACCCACAGGGCCTGGTTCAGAAAAAGGGCTTAATAAATAGTTGCTGGTGAAGTTTTGGGGTCGGGGGGGTCTCACTCTATGCCCAGCTGAGCTAAGCTCTAATTCTCTGCATGGTTTGGGGCTGGTGGAGCTTTTGATGCCCCAGCCACAGTGGCAAACACAATGGTTGCCCAGACTCCACGTGTCCTGCCCCAGTGGACTCAGCGACCCTGTCGCTGCCACTTGGCTGTGAGTTTCTGTAGCAGCTCATGTGGCCGCCGGCGGAACTTCTTCTGGGTAAAGTAGAAGAGGATGGGGTCCAGCACGCTGTTGGCACTGGCGAAGGGCCGTGTGCCCTTGTAGGCGGCCGCGAAGGCCTCCAGCACAGGGCAGGGGAGGCCAGGCGTAGAGCGCACCGCCAGGTAGGCTGTCTTGGTGATGTGGAAAGGCAGGAAGCTGATGGCAAAGGCAGCTGCCACCACCACAGCCATGCGGGCTGCCTTGCTGCGCCGCTCCCGGGCCACAGGCCCTGCTGGGCCGTCCTGGCGGCACAGACGACGGGCCAGGCAGCAGTAGCAGGCCAGCAGGGCAACAAAGGGCAGCAGGAAGCCGATGACTGTGAGGGCCATGCCATAGGGCATGTAGTGGGTGGCCAGGGCAGGTGGGCTCAGGTCATAGCAGACTGTGCGGTTACGCTGGATGCCTGTGGCAGCAAAGAGGGCTGTGGGCAGGCACTGGGTCGTCACGGCCAGCCATACAGCCCCACACACTAGCCAGGCAGCCCGGCGGCCCCCACGCTTGTGCCAGGGGGCCAGAGGATGGCAGATGCCTAGGTAACGCTGGAAGCTGATGCAGGTAAGAAAGAGGATGCTGCCGTGTAGGTTGGCGTAGAAGAGGAAGCGGACCAGGCGGCAGGCGAGGTCTCCGAAGGGCCAGTGGTCACCTTGGGCATAGTTGTAGATGAGCAGGGGCAGGGAGCAGGCATACAGCAGGTCCGCCAGGGCCAAGTTCAGGGTGTACACGGCCGTGCGGGTCAGGGCCCGGCGGGATGTGCAAATCTGGGCAATGACGCAGGCGTTCAGTGGCAGGCCGGCTGCCAGCACCACCGAGTACACGGGCGGCAGCAGTAACCGCTTGAAGTTCTCTTGGTAGACGCAGGTGGTGGGCGGCAAGCCCAGGGCCTGGCCTGTGTCATTGTCCCATTCCATGGCTGTTCAACTGGACTTCCTACATTCAGAGATGCTGGGGAAGCAACATACAATCTGTCAGTGGCCACACTCATTGACCACCCAGTAGGCCCCTGTCCCTCTCTGGGCCTTGATCTCCCCACCTGAACCATCTCTGATACTCACCACCCCACGGAAGCCCTCCACAGCCCTCACTTTAAGGAAACCTGGAATACGATAAAGCTCAAGCTTGGGAGAAATCCAATCCACTTTCTTGCTGTAATATTCACTTCCTACCAACATTCTTGGTGAACTTCTATTCATCCTTCAAAACCCTAGTCAAATGTCTCCTCTGTAAGTGAAGATTGACAGACTTTGGTTTGAATCCCAACTCTGCTACTTACTAGCTGTGTGAACTTGAGCGAGTGATATGATGTACCTTATCTGAGTCTCAGTTTTCCCATCTGAAAAATGGGGGATTGATGTACCCACCTCAGGATGTCATAAGGTTATATGTCATATGTCAGGATGCCATAAGGTTAGAGGCACTAAATCATGCTATGCAGGGCTTCCCTGGGCTCCCTGGAGTTTGGAGATTGTGGTCATGGTGGGCCTGCTTGTCTATCTCTTCCCCACAGACTGCGAAGCTCCTGAGGAGAAGTGCCAGGTCTGGTGCCTCTCTGTGTCTGAGAGCCCAAAATTGGGGCCCAGGGCAGGGAAGGCCCTGGTAATTAATTAATCAGCATGAGTAGAATGTCCACACTTCTGAGCTAAGGACAGTGCCCACCTCCTCAGCCTGGACTCCACCTTCCAAAGCCATGGTCGTTCTTTTGGCTGCAGTCTTCCTATCTGTAGAATGGGGGAAGGAGGTGATTTAGGAGTTCCCTAAATCCTTCCACGGGACTTTTGGCTACAAAGGCGTGTCTGGCTGAGCCACTAGGGCCACAGCGCCCCCTGGTGGCAAGAGTGAAAACCGCTTCCCCCGAAGGCAAATGGCTGAGGGACCAACCAACTCCACAGCTACTTTACAGAGAGGGAAATCCAGGCAGAGTGAGGGGCACTGACCGCTCAATCTTAGTGAGTTAGAAGCAGAGCCAGAACCAGAACCCAACTGACTAAGAGGAGGCAACTTAGTGTGACCCATGGACATGAAGTATAGAGGTTATAAATCTAGCTTCAGAGCTAGGCAGGCCAGGTTCAAATGCTGGCTCCCCTACTTCTATGCTGTTCTACAAAGGGGAGGTTGCTTGCCTTTTCTGGGCCTGTGTCCTTATCAGTAAAACTGTCATAGACCTGATATTCAGTAGGTGCTTAATAAATGCCATGCCATGCCATTGTATCCTACACCTTATCTGTCCACTCATCCCTTCAAGCTAGGTTTTGGGGGAGCCAGCAGCACAAATGCCTCAAGAGTTTCCCTGGTGGGATCAGTCTGACTTATTGATACTCACCTCCCAACTGGCATTTCCATATTTACTGGTGTCCAGAGAGAATTCACAACTTAAATCCAATGGTCCTGGAAGCCTTTGGGATAGTGAGTCAAATCACCCCCTCTCCCTATTTTACAGATGGGAAAAACTGAGGCCCAGAAAAAAACATGAAGTCCTGCAAATGCACTCAGAAGGTGACAGAGGGTTGAAGCTGCGTATAAGGGCTCTGGTCCAGATGCCCATGTTCAAATCCCACGTAAGCTTAGCGGCCTTAGGCCCGTTACCGAACCCCTATGCTCGGCTTCCACACCTATAAAAGGGGACAATATAGTACCTGCCTCATAGGGTTGTTGTGAGGATCAGTGCCTAGCACAGGGTAGTTGTGAGGATCAGTGCCTAGCACAGGGTAAGGTGAGCTATTCGTTTTTTCTTTTTTTAAATTGGAGTATAGTTGATTTACAATGTTGTGTTAGTTTCAGGGGTACAGCAAAGCGAATCAGTTGTACATATACATATATCCACTCTTTTTTTAGATTCTATTCCCATATAGGCCATTACAGAGTATTGAGTAGAGTTCCCTGTGCTATACAGTAGGTTCTTATTAGTTATCTATTTTACATGTAGTAGTGTGTATATGTCAATCCCAATCTCCCAATTTATTCCTCCCACACCCCTTACCCCCTGGTACAAGGTGAGCTATTCTTAATGTGAATATACCTGCTAAATAAAGTTATGAGATTTTTAGAAGTTAATTAGAGCAAAACATAACTCCTCAAACTAATTTCTCCCAACTTAAAATTTGATTTTGATGAAAATAGTTTACCCAGATTCGGGGCAACTGCAAAATGATGATGTTTGGAATTTCTAGTCTGTAACCCACATGCTACAACACTTCAATTATCAAAGATTCTTCCTGTCCATGTGCAGGAGTGCTGGGCACCCAGCTAAGCAGTTAAGCATGAGGTAGAGGCCAGAGGAGGAGGCACAGCAGTCCCCCCATTGTCACCAAGAAGCCAAGATTAGTACAGGCAAGAGAAAGTTCATTCATCTCTTCATTTGTTTGTTCCAGCCATTCTTTCATTCATGCATTCACTCTTTGTTTTCACACGCCAAACATTTAATGGGTACTCGCTACTTGCTCATTGCATGTGGCATAGTGTACAGATGTAGATGTAGATAGATACATATACAGATATATGCATACACATACACACATTCATATACACATACATATGCTAGTCTGAGGGGGGAGACCAGTGTGAGCCACGGGATGGAAGAAACTTTTCAGAGGAGGATGAAAGATGGAGCAAGTCCCTGGTGGTTGAGGAAGATTTCCATGGATGGAGAGGGGTGTGAGGCCCCTGGGGGGGGGGCCCAGGTGAGGAGGAAGAGGGCGCAGGCAGGGCCTGAGAGGAGAGCAGCGTGCTAGGACAGAAGGTTATGGTGAGGATGGAGAGCAGGTGGAAGGAATTGTGCTGCGCCCCCCCGCCCTTTGGGGAGGTCTGTCGCCCTTGGACACCACCCCGAGAGAGAGCCCTCTGCCTCAGGCGACTGCAGTTTCCAGGTGTTTTCTGCCTCGCGCTCCCTGGCGAGAGGGGCCCTCCCGGAAGGAGGCAGGGGCTGCTCTAGGGGATCCAGGCAAGCCTTCAGGTCTGCTCCAGGAAAGGTCACACTGGCTTCCTGATCCACTCGCCTTCTGAGGACCTAGGAGTGGTGAGCTGTTCTCCCACTTCCCGGCAAGAGCTGGTCCCAGGGAGGGCTCGTGTCGTCCCTGCCTCTGGGCAGCAGCTGACACTCCTTCCAGTTCCCACACCTGTCACTCACTCTTGGGCCCTGTGCCCTGGACCAGCTCAGACCCCAGCCTCTTCCTGGGCTCCAGCTGCTCTGCCTGCGGTGGAGGGCTTTCTAGCTGGTGGCTCTGACTACATCCTTCCCTGTATCCCTCTGCCCTTTGAAGAAAAGCTCAAACTCTTGTCCTGACAGTCAAGCTCCCTGCCGAGCCCTCCAGCCTCATCTGAAGTACCCCAGATGACGTACTTCACTCTGCCCCTTCCTCTCTTGCCACACTGTTCTCAAGACACACGGCCATTCATGGCCAGAGATCCAGACTTCCTCTCGGGTTTCCCCATTTTTGCTGTTCCCGTCACACAAAATGCCATTTAACCCACCTCTGTTTGTCAAAACCCTAAGTGTCCATCAAGCTCCAGATCTAATCTTACTTCTGTCTTTTCTGATCCCCCAGTTGGGTGGAGTCCCTTCCTCTCTGCCCACCTCCCAAATCTGTGGACCTCCTTTAGGTCAGCGCTGGACCCAGCCTGCCTGCCCCCCTCCCCCACCCACCCTGGCCCACGGCCCCGAGATGTGCCAACACTTACATGCAGCCTCCTGTCCCTGAAGCGCCTTGGCGGCCCCAAGTGTGTTAGGTCAAGGGGAGGCCAGACATGCCCTGAGCCCAGGCTGTAACACCTCCGACAGGGCAGCTTCCTCTGTTTCCTGGCAGGGCTGTCTCCGATTGAAATAGGCCCTGCGGGGGCCTCCCCCCGCCGCATCACCCTCAACACCAATGCCTAGCGGAAACTGAATCTAAGGAGTGAGGAGGCAGAGAAAAGATCTTCTTCCTGGAAACATCCCCACCCCAGCAGACGAAAGCGGGTGATGAAGAGGCAGACAGAGGTGGGGGAGGACCAGAGGCTGCTGCTCTAAGGCCAGCCCCACAGACCCAGCAGCTTCCTTTCTCCTCAGCCCTCTCTCAGTCTATCCATCTATCAGATGGGTAGTTTGGTGATTAAAGAACTGTTGGTCTCTCTTTAGCTATAATACCCAGAGCCGTTTTCCTAGTCACTCCTCCATCCATCCCTCCTTTCTTCATCCACTCAGTAGCTCATTCACCGACCTGTCCATTCTTCTCTGTGGCAATCCACTTATGCACTCACTTATCCAGCCACCTTCTCCCTCCCTCCTTCCCTCTCTCCTTTTTTCCACAAGCGTGATCTTCCCACATTTCCCCACTTAGCAGTCACTGTTTCTGGACACTGCAGGCCCAGAGCTCCCTGGGAGTGAGGGGTGTGGGTTGTGGGGATAGAGGTGATGCCTGAGAACTCACCTGGGTGCATTCTCCCTGCCTGTGCCAAGCCCTTCCCAGGCCCCTCCGCACCACCGCACCAGGACTCAGAGCTGTTAGGACAACCAGAGGAGGAGATGTGGCTCCTTGCTGTCCCAAGGGGGGCAGCTCCAGTGGTGGAGAGAGTACTCAGGGGCTGACCTGGAGGAGGTGGGCTTTCATTTGGAGTAGCTGAGGCAAATAGGGACAGAATGGTACAGGAAAAGGTCACTGCCCAGGGAGTGTGAGGCCCAGGTTCTTGTTCTACCTTGGTACCTACTCACTTTGTGACTCTGGACAAGCCCCTCCCCCTCTCTGACCCCCCTCAGTACAATGTGGTCATACTGGCCACCAGTGTGTTGTGAGGGTGACCTGCCAAAGGGAGGGAGGACTCTTTCTACCTTGTAAGGTATAAGCACCGATCTCACCCCCAAACCCATTTTACAGGCAAGGGGATTGAGGAACCGAGGTGGGGCCAAAGTTTGGAACAAACTGAGAAAATTCAGGTTTGAACTGCTGGTAAGCACTTGGTCAGTTGTGCATAGATTGGTCACCTACTGCTTATTCAAGTCTGTGCTAGGAGGTCGCTTGTGCCTGCTCAGAGTGTGGACCTCCTGGTCTGATTTACGCTGTGCTAGGGCTCAGGAGGGCAAGGAGGCCTGGCCTTCATCCCAGCAGCCAGTTCTCTGCTGGGTTCCCAGGACAACCTCCTGTGGTCACCCCCACCGGGGTGTCTGTCCCAAGAATGGGAGCAGGTCCGAGGACTTGCTGAAGAGGTCAGCCCCAGCGTAGGGCTTGGGTCTCAGTTCCTGCCATCTGGATGGGGCCCTGAAGGGAGAGCTCAGGTCTTAGGGGTCATGGGTACACCTGGAGGGGCTCCTGGAGAAGGCATGTCTGCTGCTGGGCTTTACAGGGCTGGGGTGACTTGGACACATAAAAAGAATGAAGGGGGCATCCCAGGCAGGAGGCACAGAGGTAGGGAACGAGTCTACCCTGTGCGAGAAATGAAGAATAAATATTGCAGCCAGAGCATGGGATGAGTTGTGCGAAGAGGGGACAAGATGGGAAGCCTGACGGGGGTGGCCTGTCCTAAAACCTCAAGCAGAGCCCAGGTGCCACTGCTTTGCTCCCAAGCCTGCCAGGGCTCCCAGCCCAGCCTCAGCCTTCCCCACCAGGCTTTCCAGCCCTTGGACCTATCACATGCTGTTTCCTCTGCCTGGGATGCTCTCACTCATCTTCTCTAAATAATCTCACTTATCCTTCCTTGTAGTTTTCTAATCTGTAAAATGAGAGTGATCATTGGTACCCTACTACATAGGCTGTTGTAAGAATAAACTGAAACCATGTATGTGAGCGGCCCTGGTACACCATAAATACTCAATAAATGGTCTTTTGTTTTTTGTTTTTTGCCGCACTGCGCGGCTTGCAGGATCAGGGATTGAACTTGGGCCCTTAGGCAGTGAAAGTGCAGAGTCCTAACCACTAGACAACCAGGGAATTCCCAGACATTTGTTAACTGAATGAATCAATTCCAGGCCCCACTTTGGGCTCCCTCAGTCCACCCCAGCCTCCACTGATTTCCGAGTCCTCAGCGCCAGGTGTCCTTCACGTAAGTGCCTTCCCTGTGCCAGATGTTTTATCTGCAGTTCTGGGCTGGTAGTGGTTGAGATTATTCTCTCCATTTTTTCGAGGAAGGAAGGCTAGTGAGTTTCCCAAGGTGTGCGAGACTGGTGGCATTTCAACAAGGTCCTCCTCACTCTACAGCCACCTTCCCCATTGTTGCCCCCAAATCCATGCTTAGATGGTCAAGCCAGAGAATTCCCCGGGGAGTGTCTTCCCTGCACTCAGGGCCTTTGGCCGTGAGATGGCGCCAGGAGATTGCTCAGGATGGCCAGCCTCGCGCCTTCCGACAGCAGCCCTAAGATGAGGGCTGGGGGCAGGTCTCCAGACCGCAGGGTCCTCCCCTCTGCGGCTGGCACTGAGCAACCTCAGGGATGGGTTCCCCACCTCAGTGCCTCCTGACCCACTCCCCAGCCTTTCTCCCATTTATGCCTGGATAAGCTCAAGCCTTGTTCTCAGATCCCTCACCTGGGCTCTCAGGAGCCACTGGGGACATGGGCAGGGCGTAGCGCCAGTGCTGAGCCCTATCTGGCTGAGGGAGAGGCCTGGGGAGTGTCTCCCTGACACCAAGCTTTCACCATCCATCTCCACTCCAGGCACACCTTCAGCGGAAACACTGAAATCCCTCACCCCACAGAGAGGACAACCTCTGCCATTTCCTTTTTTCAATTCAGGCAACAGCGCATAGGGTTTGTTTCTGCCTATAGCAGAAGCAATTAAGTTTAGACATAAGGAAGAACGGATAGGGGTTGAAGCTCCTTGGGCTGCTTGGATCCTGTGGTCTCAGGATACCCCTTTAGATGACTTGGCAGCCTCACTCCATCCCAAACCCCGCCCCAAGGCCCTCTTATCTGGAAGGGATGAAGAGGCCTGACTACCAGAGGCAGCAGCTGGAAGTCTGAGCCATCGCCTGCCAGCTGGCCAGGAACCAACTCAGACCAGGCTGGATGTGGGAAGAGACCTCCTAACCTTGGCCTGACTGCCTTCTGGGTAACAAGACCTGGAAACCCCCTTGTCTGCCCCTTGCTTCTAAGCTTAGCAGCAAGGGCACAGGATGACAGAGATCAAGACCAGGCTTCCTTCCTCTGAGGAGTCAGACAGGCCGGGATGCATCACCGACTTGCTGTGTGACCCAGGGTGAGCCACCTACCCTCTCTGTGCCTGAGGTGCCACCAGAAAAACGGCTAGATTCCTGAGACCAGTGCCTCCCAGGCACCCAGGGAACAGGGTGCCCCAGGGAGGCACCCAGGGAACTCCTGGAGGAGTTTCGGTCTCACCTGTGGTGTCAGGCTGTCCACTAAAGCAGGCTGTCCACTAAAGCAGGCACAGGGAGACTTGATTTCTCTTTTCTTTTTCCACTTCCCCTTCTTGCCTCCTGCTCAACAGGAGGAAGTTCAAGCTGGAACTGAAACAGTCATTTTGAGTACAAGGAAGGGGAAGCTGCAGCCTTGGGGAATTTGGGGGTTGAGGCTGCAGAGCCCCCAGCCTCTGAGCCTGCACGCCATCACTCCCTTTTTTTGAAAACTTTTTGGCCATGCTGCATGGCATATGGGATCTTAGTTCCCCGACCTGACCAGGGGTCGAACCTGCCAGTTTTTCTCTGGCCTCCACAGGTTGAGCAAAGAGGAAACTTGCATCTCCTGTGGCTCTACTATGCACAGGCCCCAGTTGCCCATCTGTGAGCTCATGTAATCCCCATCACAATCTGGACAGATGTTTTTACTGTGCAAAAATACTTCATATGGGGACTTCCCTGGTGGCGCAGTGGTTAAGCATCCACCTGCCAATGCAGGGGACACGGGTTCGAGCCCTGGTCCGGGAAGATCCCACATGCTGCGGAGCAACTAAGCCCGTGCACCACAACAACTGAGCCTGCGCTCTAGAGCCCGCAGGCCACAACTACTAAGTCCACGTGCCACAACTACTGAAGCCCACGTGCCTAGAGCCCATGCTCTGCAACAAGAGAAGCAACCACAATGAGAAGCCCACGCACCGCAATGAAGAGCAGCCCCCACTTGCTGCAACTAGAGAAAGCCCGCGCACAGTGACAAAGACCCAGTGCAGCCAAAAATAAAAATAATAAATAAATAAATTTATTAAAAAAATATACTTCACATGCCATATCTCATTTACTCTTCACAGTTACAATTCCCACTTTGCAGATGAGGAAGCTGAGGCCTGGCGAAGTTAGCAAGAGGTTCTCTCTTAGGCATGTGTATAAGGAGGTCTGAGATCACGGTGACCTGGTGGGCCCAGGGCTGAGAAGTCACAGGTCAGCCTCGGGGTGAGGAACTGTGGGACAGAGCACAGGGTCCCAGAGAACAGCTGTGACAGGGCAGCCCCTGTCAGCAGGAGAGTCCATAATGGCCAGCTTTCCAAGTCCATGCCCATGGGGCTGTAGCAGCTCCCACCCAGGGTCCTGGGAGATCCCAGGACCTTTCAACAAACCCCCTTCCCTGGAGCTAGTGTGAGAGGGTTCCTTGCCTGGAGCCCCAGGCTGTCCCATTTTTTAAATCTCCCCATGGAGGTGTGCCATTTGGATCCCCCTTCAAGAAAGACCCTGCTGTTTAGTTGCAAGGAGTACAGTTGGCTGACAGCCTCCATTGGTGCCTTCAAAACCCGCCCATCCTCCCAGATAACCAGGCTCCAGTCCGCTGGGGAAGAGATGGCCTGGGTCCAGTTCTCTGTCCTGTCCTGCAGGCCATCATTGTTCCTCTGTCATTTCTCCCACCCAATTCCCAGACCCCCTTCATGATGATGGCCTCCCTTCCTTCCTCTCCTGGAGTCTTTTTTTTTTTTTTAACTTTTTGGCCATGCTGCATGGCATATGGGATCTTAGTTCCCCAACCTGACCAGGGGTCAAAACTTCTCCCCCTGCAGTGGAAGCACGGAGTCTTAACCACCTGACCGCCAGGGAAGTTCCTCTCCTGGAGTCTTGAGGATCTGGGAGAGGTAGGCCTGTGGTGACCTAGGTCTGCCAATGAAACAAGAGTGGGCTCCTCAAGCCCTGTAACTAGCTCAGGGGTGGATGGGCAACCTTCACTGGGCGCCTCAAATTCTGGAGCTTTTGTTGGAACACTGGGAAGGAGACAGGTTTCCCACTGAGTTTGCAAAGCTGGTAGGACGTAAGTCTGGAGCTGCTGCAGCCAGGCTAACTGTCCTACGAACTGAAGATACTACCACCAGGGAGGAGACTGTCCAAAATAAAGCCAAGGGATGGCAGAGTTGAGAGGTGGGAACACGCAGGTTCCTGAGAACACCATTGAGCACCTGCTTCCAGCTGTACCTGAAGCTTTACCTTTCACTGGACTTTTTGAAGGCATGAGCTAACAAATTCCCTTTTTGCCTCAATCTGTTTGGCCTAGGATTGTCACTTGAAATCAGGAGTCCTGCCTATAGTCCTGTGCCCCCATTCCTCCCCTTTCTGCTTTCAACAGCCCATCTTTACAGCTTTGGCCTCAGAACCCTAATATCCACGCAGTGGAGGCTGGAACTGGCAATGAACCTGGAGGTCACCAGCAGAGGGGCAGGTAGGGACTGAGGGACTGTCAGGTCAAGCCTGGCTTCCATGGGGCAGCCAGGGAAGCTCCCCAATTCACTTTCCATGGGGAGAGCCCCTCTTCCATCAGCTTCCAGGGTAACCACTGTGTCATCCCAGTAGCTCCTGAGAAGGCAACTAGAAAGCTAGAAATCCAGGGTCTAGCCCTAGATCCATCACCCACTTGCTGTGTGATCCTGGGGCAGTCATTTCACCTCCACAAGCCTCATTTTTCTGAACAACTTCACTGCTACAGTTCCTTGGCTACCCAGCAAGTGCCATCCACTGAGCTAAGTGCTTTTGCGGCAGGATCTCTTTCACTCCTAGCCCTGTGTGGTGGCCTGTTTATCCCCATTTCACAGACAAGGAAATGGGCTTCGAGAAGGCTGGTGTCTTGCCCAAGGCGACACAGTGTGTCAGCGGTGAGCCAGGACTAAGACACGGCTCTGAATAATGATAAAGTTCATGCTCAGGAAGAGAGATGACATTTCCCTACAGGAAAATTGAGGCCAGAGAGATCAGGAGCTTCCCCAAAGTACACAGTAAATCCACCATGCCACCCTGTGTCTCGGGAACACAGTGTCCTGAGACAGGACAAAGGAATGGGGACTGGGCGTCAGGGCAGAAAAGAACAGCCCAAGGGGCGATGTCAGCCAGACTCCCTCCCTTCTCTTTGTCAGGAATTTGGGACAAGGTCTGCTTTCCCTTTGTGGTCCCAGAGACCAGCACAGGCTCCGGCTCCCAAGAGACACTGGGAAATGTCGAATGAGTGGACCCCGTCTGTACAGATGAGCCTCAGGGCTCTGTCCTTGGTGCTGCCTGGCAAAATAAAACAAAATAAAGCAAAGCAAATTTTTGGCTTGGCGGATGACGTAGAATAAGCGTCAGGGGGAATGAAGGTCACGGCTACAGGAATAGCACCTCTGAGACTTCTCGTGTCCCCCAGCCCCTGACCCTCAGGAAGGGCAGGCCACCAACACTGCCTGAGTGTTTACTGTGGATCATGGTCCTACGCATTTCACAGACAGACACTGAAGCCCCAAAGGTAGGCAACCATGTCCACAGCTCTCACAGGCAAGGTTTAGGTGCAGAGAAAATCTCAGAAGACCCCTCACTGCCCACAGAAGGCAGCCCTCTGCCTTCACCCTGCTCTGACCATCTCTGGTAGCTGAGCCCACCTGGCAGACACAAGAGACTCAACTGGACCCCAGAGCCCCGGGTCAATGACAAGGCTCTGAGATCTGGATCCTCGGGCCAGAGAGGCCTTAAGAGCATCTGACCCAGAGCTCTCCACAACCCCTCAGAGAAGGGAAGCTCCCTGAAGCCTCTTCGATAGGCTTGTCTGGCCCCTGCTCACATATTTCCCATGACAGGGAGCTCACCCCTTCTCTCCCAGGCCACTGAATTCCACCTTGAGAAAGCTCAGTGAGACATATGCTTTGCCATAGCAAGCCCTGAGAGCTGCCCCATCACTGCTTCTGTTCTGTAGTCCAACCTGCCTCTGGGGCCCCAGAACTTGGCTGCCCTCAACCCCCTAGGACATCCTGCAGAGACTGTCCCATTCATCAGCTGGTCTTCATTCCCATGAGCAAGTCCAGTCACGTCCAGGCCCAGGGAACCTAGTAGCGGAGCCCAGAAACCAGGCATGAGGCCAGGAGGCCATAACCATTTCCAAACCGAGGACAAAGCCCTTTTCCTCCGTCCTGTCTCATTCCCTGCCTGGGGGCTGTGAGGGGGGCATGGCCTCTTCCCTCACCTTCAGATGTCAGCCATGTGGCACTGGGGCCCCCATGTGTGGCCAACCCAGTGTGGGAGGAGCAGCACATTGTGGGCATCTGAGAGGTGGCCTGGGGGGAATAGATCAAAGTCAGGGCAGCTGCCAGGCTCAGGGTGTCATGTGGAGGGGTCAGCGGGTGGCACAGGGGGTCCTGCCACGGAGCACGTTTTTGTGTGTGGAGTGTGTATGAAAAACACAGGACGGACCTCATCCCCTTCAGGTGGTCACTCAAAAAACATCTTCAGGGTGAGGCCCTCCCCCTCCACTCTAGTGAAAATTGCAACCTCCCACTAGCACACACGCGCCTCCGCCTCTGCTGTATTTTTCTCCTTAGCATGTATCATCTTTTTCTTTTCTTTCTTTCTTTTTTTTTTTTGAGACATCAATGGTTTATTGGACAGGGAAGCATGTCCCATATTTAAATGTATTATTTTATTTGTTTGCTTATTGTCTGCCTCCTCCCACTAGAACATAAACTCCACCAGGGCAGGGGTTTTCATGTTTTCTTCACTACTGCAACCCCAATGCCTAGGATGGTGCCTGACACATAGTAGGTACTCTATAAAGTATTTGTTGGATGGATGGATGGATGGATGGATGGATGGATGGATGGATGGATGGATCGATAGATGAATTTCTAGGGGTAGCTTGAGAACAGAGAAGATATAGGGACAGAAATCTGACTGGGGGCATAGGGGACTTGTCTCAAGGCTGTGTTTTATCGCAAGCTGCAGTTGGTACTTGCAACATGTGTTTATTGGAGATTAGGGGCCGATAGAGACCTGTGGGGCTGCCTCTAACTGGCTGTGTGTGTGAGATTCAGGCTATGAGCAGTCCCAGCTGAGAAGGGTGAACAGGACATGGCCTGGTGGGCCTGGACTGCCTGCCTCTCCCTCCTGCCCTGTCCAAGGTCTCCATCTCCCCAAACCCCTACACTGGCCCTGCTTGCCCCCAAGAGCCTCCAGCCTCCAAGCCTGCACACCATCTCTCCCTTTGCACCAGGGCCTCTGATTTGGAGGCCCCCAGCACCCTGGGCCAGCATCTTCTTGGCCCCTCTCCCTTCCTTTGCCAGCCTGGACCTCCACCCCAGGACCCCAGACTCCTGAGAACACAGCTCATCCATTTGTATCCCTCATTCCTGGTACCAGCAGCCTGCTCAGCCCTGCACTACAGAGCTGAGTGTGGATGGAGGAATGTGACCCAGTCCAGGGCCCTGAGGCCCCACAAACTGGTTGCCACCCCACTTGGCTGGGCTCCCAAACTTGCACCTGTCCCAGAGCGGCCCCTCTCCCTTCTTGTCCAAGACTTTGCCCTATCTTTCTTGTCAGGCCTACCCTCAATCCCAATAGCCCTCAACTCATACTTCAGAGCGCAGGAAGGCCTTTCCGAGGGGCCCCCCTTCAACTTCCTGGCCATCTAAATAAATCCAAGCTTGCTTCCCTCTCTCCTCATTCCTCCTATGCCTGAGGCCACCTCCTCCTGTGTGGATGCCCACCCCCTGCCAGCTCCACCCCTCAGCCCACAACACTTTCCATCCTCACCTCTCACCTTAGCAGCACCTCTTCCTTGACCCTGTGCCTCTCCAGCTGTGTCTTCTTCCTCCCTTCACAATCAAGCTTCTGAAAGAGTCCTTGCTGCTCTGCCTCTACTTCCTCCCTCCTTGCCCCCATTTCTCACACCCCTACCCGAGGGCAGGGTAGAGCAGGGAGTCTTTGGGCCCAGCTCAGGGGAGAGCGTTGGGCACCCTGTCCTTCTAGGTGAGGCTGGGAGCCTGTGACTGTCTGAGCTCCATCATAAGCAAATCTCAATCTCAGAAGTGACCTTGATGCAAGAGACTTTTGGAAAAAAACAAGCCACTTCTGTTTGACGTCGCCCCTGCTGAGGCTGGTGCAGGACTGGGGGAGGGGAGCCACCTCTGTGGCTTCCAGAAAAAGGCCTGGACTCTGCTGAGAATTTGGGATGGAGCTCGGGATAGGCATGGCACCTCCAGAACATCTGTTTAGGTGGGAACTGGGCGATTGTGGAGGGGGTAGGTGAGACGACTGATACCTCTGCATAGCTCATGATATGGGTTTGAGAAAACATCAATTGTCTGTATCACAGAATAGGATGGGCTGTCGATCATGGGGCAGGTGTGGGTGGGAGGCACAAAGCTCGCCCAGCTATCCCCCGCATCACTCCTGATCATCCAAAATACGAGGATCCACTCCCGAATGGGTCTCTCCTCAGAGCTCCCTGGAAAACCCAGAATCCTTCAAGCCCATTATTCTAATTCTCCAAGTCAGTCCCATACACTCTCCGCAACCTACCCCTACCCCTGGGTGGGGTCCAGGTCAGTGAGAGCCCAATGTCCATTCCTGGCATCCGCACCCCTCTGCTCCCTCTGCAGATCTCGGTACTTGGCAGACCTGGTTTCCACCCTGGCTCTGCAGCTTATAAGCAGTGACTCTAGCTCTCTGAGCTTTAGTGCCCTTCATCATAAAATAGAGATAACCATACCCATCTCACAGTACTGTTGGGGCTCAAATGCAGGAATGATCTAGAACGCCCAGCCCAGAATCTGGTGCAAGCAGGTATTCACTCAGTGGGGCTTTTATTATCACTCATAATTTTATCACAGACCAGCTTAGAAATGGCCTCACTTTCAGTCTCTGCTTATTTACCCACTCACTCACTCACTTATTCACTCATTCGTTCATTTCCCATGCGTTTGCAGGGAGCCTTAAAATGTGCAGGGACTTCACTGGGCTTTGGACCTCGTCCTTGAAAAGCCTCAGCTGGTGGGAAAGACAGATGAGGGGGTCTCTGGGAAGACAAAGGAGGCCCCCATTCTTGCCTGGGTTATCAAGGAAGGCTCCCTGGAGGAAGTGATTCTTTGATGGACTGTGGACAAAGAAGCGGAGGGTGTTGTTCCCCACAGACAGACCTGCTAGAGATATGAGGGCACGGGTATCTGCAAGTGTTCGTGTTTGCAGGAGGTGAGGCAGAGAGGTCAACAGAGCTAGGTCCCAACAGGCCTCACCCAAATGCCAGGCTACAGATTTGGCCTCTGCGTGGTGGGCGTCAGCCAAGGAGCCCTCGATGGTTTGTGAAGCAGGGCAGGGGGTGAGCAGAGTTGAGATTTAGGAGGTTCCTTGTGCTGCTGGATGGAGGATGGATTGGATGTGGTTAGAGTTCAGGTCAGAGACAGTAGCCTGAAGTGGCTGGGACAGGGAGGCTGCAGGGCCAGCTGGTGGTAGGGCCAAATCAGGGGCCTCGAATGCCTGGCTCACGGCAGCCTCTCACCCCTCCTCTGCACACCCCTCCACCAGCCTTGACGGCCATCATGCTAGAAAGACAGATTGGAGGGGTCAGGTTCTCAGAACACAGATGAAAAGCCAAGGCCCAGAGCAGCTGGAAGGCTGGTCTACAGCCTTGTAGAGTCTACAGGGGTCTTCTACCCCTGAACCTGTTCCCAAGCCTGCTGCATTAGTCTGACCCTCCTCTCCAGGGGAAGCAAGGGTGTGGCTTTGGTAGATGGAGACTCAGAGGAGTCTGGAAGGATGACTTGTTCCAACTGCCTGGGCTGCGTAGGCCCTCCCGTCTCAGACTGGGGAGGGGGGCCTTCCCGAGTTCTCTCCTCTCCTTCACACCCATTTAGCAGCTGAGGAAACTGAGGCCCAGAGAAGAGAGGCATCCGGCTCCCGAGATAAACACAGCTCTCTGGGTCTTGGGATGGATGTCAGGTGTGGGAGACAGAATCCTTGGGTCCTAGCCTCAGCCCTGCTGCTGCGCAATTGGATTCATGATTCCTAAGGACACTCAGCTGGTGAGGGTGGAATGCCTGTGGCACCAGCATCTGGCCCTGGGCCTGCCCTTGTGCCCAGCACCGTTCCCAAGGCGCTTCTCTTCCATTCCAGCCGCTGGAAGGCATGGCTGAGGAGGACAAAACAGGGAGGAACCATCTGCTCCCAGGAACTGAGGGTCTGGGCTGGTCCCTCCTTTGCCAGAGGAGCCCAGGCCCCACCCTGCCTGAGGGGACAAATGATCCCATCAGCACAGCTCAGCCGAGCTGTGCCTCAGCCCCACAAGCTCTCCCAGGGTGGGCTTGGTAAGGACGCCCAGCTCTGGTCCCTGGCGCTTGCAGACTTGACCAAGCCCCCTCAGCGTCTGGCCTTGCACTTGACCTGGACCCTACCCAGGGGAGGGGATGGACTGTGGGGAGGGGATGGGATTGCACGACAGAGACGGCGTTACTAACTGGTTAAAGTGGTCAGTGCTCATCGCATTTCCCCGATGGGAAACCTGAGGCCCCACTTCAAATTAATTACCAAGCCCTGTTCGTTCTCCATCTTTACACCTGTCACACTGTCCCCTCCTCTCATCCTGTGGTCCCTGCCTCAACCCAGTCAGCAGCCACTTCATGCTCTGTGTCTTCTATGCAGGCAATGCATCCCCTTTCTGCAGTTAGAGAGATCCTTGCTCAGCAAAAACCTAACTTCTTCACTCCCCTGCCTAAGCACTTTATGGCTTAGGGCAAGCCGGGGCCCTGACGACCCCTCTGTTCTCAGCACTAAGGCCTGCCCCTCACACACAACCCACTAGGCCCTGAGCTACTTTCACTTCCTGAGACCAGCTGTGCTCTCCTTTGCAGCCCAGTCAGTGCTGTTTTTGCCCCTGGATTGCCCTCTCCCCACACTGCAGCTGGCAGGCTCCTGCTGGGAACTCAATGGCACAGGAGACCCAGGTCCTGCCCTCGGGAGCTCAGCCTAGACAAGGGACATGTATCTGAAGACCCACAGTCTGAGGCAGACATCCTGCTCCAGAGCCCTGTGGGAGCCTAGACAGGGAGCGATGGTTCTGCAGGCCGGAAAGGCTCGGTAGAGGAGGTAGCAATGAAATGGCCAAGTGCGCACAGAGGCAAAGGTCATTTCAGGCAGAGAAAACAGCAAGGGCAGAGGCTGGATGAGGCACACTGAAGGATGGTGAACACAGCTGGAGCAGCCAGTATACCAGCAAATGTGGTCAGAAAAGAGGCTCAAACTTATAATAATAATGATACAAGCACTGAACCCTTACTGGGTGCCAGATACACAATACTCCATTTAATCCTCATAATGACCCTGTGAGATTAGACTGGTATTATCTTCATTTTATACCTCAAGTGGGGAAACCAAGGCACAGAGAGGTTAGCTGACTTGCCTGAGGTAGCACAGGTAGAAGGAGTGGCTACTGGGCTATGAACCCAGGCAGTGCGGCTACAGAGTCTATATTCTTAGCTCCTACAGTAAGGGCTGGGGTAGGGAGGTTCTCAGGTGGCAGGGAGATCCAGCCCCTCCATTGCTCTGCTCAACCTGCCTGGGACCCAGCTTGCTTAGGCTTACCTGCTCACTAATCACAGGGTCCCATAAACATTGCCTCCTCCAGGAAGTCTTCAGGAACCAACTAAAAGGATTCTCTCTACTTCCAGTAGCCCCCATGGGAAATCTGAGATGAGGCATGTCCTTTCAAACACAGCCTCCCAACCCCAGCTGTCTATCAGATTCCTAGACCCCTTCTGGGGAGGAGTTTGCCTGTCAAGCATCTCTGCCTATAGGGAGCCCTGTCCTCCATTCCATGGTAATCTTGTTCATTCAAGGTGGACACCTGAGCCAGAGCTGATCAATCAGAGCATCTATCCAGACCCCTTACCAGTGACTGGTTCAGGGGGAACCAATTAGAGTCTACCCCAGGATTTTGGTGGAACCAGCGTGAAAGTTTCTCTCCCAGGATTATTAGCCATGAGGGCCATGGAAGCCTGGTGCTTCTGGAAAGAACTTGGATGAGAATGTAGGAAGCCAGTAGAAAATCAGGAGAAATGATACAAAAAGAGAGACTGCTGATGGCATCACTGTAATTGCTGAATCTAACCATGTCTGATCTAGGTCTACTTTTGAATTTTCCTTTACATTCACTAACACCGTTCTTGCCCAAATTAGTTGCATTTGTTGTGTGCAATCAAAAC
The DNA here is from genome assembly GCF_937001465.1 of Orcinus orca. Lineage (NCBI taxonomy): Eukaryota > Metazoa > Chordata > Mammalia > Artiodactyla > Delphinidae > Orcinus > Orcinus orca. Next base: position 50,997,614 of record NC_064566.1, on the reverse strand, counting down.
AGACCTGACCAATATGACACCAAAAGCACAGGCAACAAAAGAAAAACTAAATTGGATTCCATCAAAACTAAAAACTTTTGAGTATCAAAGGACACCATCAACAGAGTAAAAAGGCAACTCAAAGAATGGGAGAAAAATATTTGTAAATCACACATCTGATATGGGATTAATATCCAGAATATATAAAGAACTCTTACAACTCAACAACAACAAAGAAACCAATTCAAAAATTGGCAAAAGACTTGAATAGACACTCTCCAAAGAATATATCCAAATGGCTAATAAGCACAGGAAAAGATGCTCAACATCACTAATCGGTAGGGAAATGCAAACCAAAACTATCATGAGATACCACCTCACACTCATCAGGATGGCTATTATAAGAAAAAGCATTAAATAACAAGTGTTGGTAAGGATGGGGAGATATTGGAACCCTTGTGCGTTCCTGCTGGGAATGTAAAATGGTGCAGTTGCTATGAAAAACAGTATGGCAGTTCCTCACAAACAAAACAAACATAGATATACTAAAAGATCCAGCAGCTTCACTTCTAGGTGAAAAGAATTGAAAGCAGAGATTCAAACAGATATTTATATAAATGCCAATGTTCCTAACAGCATTATTTACAATAGCTTAAAGGTAGAAACAACCTAAGTGTCCACGGATGGAAGAATGGATAAACAAACGGTGGTATATATATACAATGGAATATTATTCAGCCTCAAAAAAGGAAGGAAATTCGGACACATGCTATAACATGGATGAACCTTGAAAACATTATGCTAAGTGAAATAAGCCAGATACAGAAGGACAAATATTGTATGATGCCACTTATATGAGGTACCTGAAATAGTCAAATTCATAGAGACAGAAAGCAGAATAGTGGTCACCTGGGGTTGGGGAGAGAGAAATGGGGAGTTATTGTTTAATGGGTACAGTGTTTCATTTGGAGATAAAATAATTCTGGATTTGGATAGTGGTGACGGTTATACAAAAATGTGAATGTGCTTAATGCCGCTGAATTGTACATTCAAAAAAGGTTAAAATGTTTTATGTATGGCATAAGAAATATATATTTTATCTTTGCCCCTGGTTCCTCACATAGAGCTCCTAAATCCCTTGGAATTTCCTGAATGATAGGAGCAACTTTTGTTAACAAGTTGACTCTTGGCAGGCACCTAGAGAATAGAGAACTTCAGGATGGGGGCGGGTTGCCAGAAAGAACAAACCTTGATTAGAAGCTTAGAACTTTCAGCTCCACCCCCTAAACTCCAGGGAGGGGGGAGGGACTAGAGATTGCATTCAATCACCAATGGCCAATGATGTAATCAATCATGCCTCCAAAATGAAGCCTCCATAAAAAAATACCCTAAACAACAGTGTTCTGAGAGCTTCTAGGTTGGTGAACACATCAAGGTGCTGGGAGGATGACCCACCCAGAGAGGGACGGATGTTTCTCGCCTCTTACCTTGCCCTATGCATCTCTTCCATTGGCTGTTCCTGAGTTGTATCCTTTATAATAATCTCGTTATAGTTAAAGGGCTTTCCTAGGTCCTGTGGGCCATTCTAGTGAACTATGGAACCTTAGGAGGGGTCATGGGAACTCCTGATTTATAGCCCGTCGGAAGTACAGGAGGCCTGGGACGAGTGACTGACATCTGAATTGGGGCAGTGGGTGGGGGAGACAACTGAGCCCTTAACCTAACGGGTCCAGGCTTACTCTCAGAGTTGGTGTCAGAATTGGTTGGTGTTACTAATACTACATATAAAACAGATAACTAATAAGGACCTACTGTATTACACAGGGAACTCTACTCAATACTCTGTAATGACCTATATGGGAAAAAAATCTAAAAAAGAGTAGATATATGTATAACTGATTCACTTTGCTGTACAGCAGAAACTAACACAACACTGTAAATCAACTATACTTCAATTTAAAAAAAAAGAATTGGTTGGTGTTAGGAGGAGAAAACTGCACACATTTGGTGTCAGAAGTGTTGTGAGTAAAAACAGTTCATATTATGTTATATATATTTTCCCACTAAAAAATGATTAAAGGGACTTCCCTGGTGGCGCAGTGGTTAAGAATCCGCCTGACGGTGCAGGGGACGTGGGTTCGAGCCCTTGTCCTGCCACGGAGCAACTAAGCCCGTGCGCCACAACTACCGAGCCTGCGCTCTAGAGCCCGCAAACCACAACTACTGAGTCCACGTGCCACAACTACTGAAGCCCGCGCGCCTAGAGCCCGTGCTCTGCAGCAAAGAGAAGCCCGCGCACCCCAAAGAGAAGCCCGCGCACCCCAATGAAGAGTAGCTCCAGCTCGTGGCAACTAGACAAAGCCCGCAAGCAGCAACGAAGACCCGACACAGCCAAAAATAAATAAATGAAAATAAGTAAGTAAATAAATAAAATGATTAAAAGGGTAAATTTTATGTTATGTATATTGTACCACAATAAAACACAAACAAAAACAGCCCTGACCATTACACCTATGTGTCGGGAGATAATTCTCCATGGGTCTCTCAGATTTTGGCAAGTCTATTAAGCAGAGACAGCCTTTGTTCTAGACCATCTTTTCAACAGTGTTTGCATAGCAAACAGACTTGGAAGAGAGTGACAGTGTCTCCCTTTGGAGCACAAGGCAGTTTTGCTGGCTGTCTGGTATGACAAAAATAATGTCTTCCTTTAGGGCAAAGGTCAAGTAGGCTCACTGCCCATTATAAAGGATGTGAGTTGCCTCAGGTCTAGGTTCTTCCCTTGTAATGAAAGGCATTGCATGGGCAGGTATTATCTGGCCTTTACATTACCCTGTGGGAATTGGGGCTTGAGGAACCAGTGCTAACACTGGTATTCTCCCTGCTACTACTGATGTGAGGAACAGAGTTCTTTGTCTCTAACCAGGAGTCTTAGGTCTTCTGCCAGCCTCCATGAAACTGTACTAGGCTAATTTAGTAGCCTGTAAGTGTGGTACAATCTCATGCCCTTCACAGTTCTTGATGCTATCTGCATCAGAATCTCAGGTAGGAGATAAAGGAAATTCGTGTTTTTGACAATTCATTATGATAGCCAACTCAGGCTTGTGGGAATCTTGCCCTAGAGCTACACCCTGGAAGAGCTGGTTTCCCTAAGGTGCTGCACTTTCCTCCTCTTGGAGGCTGTTCCTCCCTGTTCGCTCCAGCTGCCAGGAAGCACACAGTTGAGTTTCCCTGACCTCCTACTGTAGGCCCCATGTTAGTTTCAACTTCTTTTTAACTGTATATTCCTGCTCCTGTTGTTTTCTAAATTAAGATGTAATTCAACTACCATAAAATTCACCCTTTCAAAGTGTACAGTTCAAAGGTTTTTAGTATACTTTTTTTTTTTTTTTTTGGTGATACGCGGGCCTCTCACTGCTGTGGCCTCTCCCGTTGAGGAGCACAGGCTCCGGACGCGCAGGCTCAGCGGCCATGGCTCACGGGCCCAGCCGCTCCGCGGCATGTGGGATCCTCCCAGACCAGGGCACGGACCCGTGTCCCCTGCGTCAGCAGGTGGACTCTCAACCACTGCGCCATTAGGGAAGCCCGGTTTTTAGTATACTTTTAAGATCGTGCAACATTAATCCCAACTATATAATTTCAGAACATTTTCATTACCACAAAAGAAATCCTGTACCCATTAGTAGTTACTCCTTATTCATCTCTCCTTCCATCTTGTGGAAGTTACTTATCTACTTTCTGTATATATAGATTTGCCCATTCTGGATGTTTCACATAAATGAAATCATATAATAAGCATGATTTTGTTACTGGCTTACTTCACTTAGCATAATGTCTTCAAGGTTCATTCAGGTTGTAGCATGGATCAGCATTTCATTTTCGTGGCTGAATACTATCCCATTGTATGGATATACCACATTTTGTTTACCCATTCATCAACTGATGAACATTTAGGTAGTTTCCAGTTTTTGGCTATTATGAATAACATGGCTATGAACATCTGCATACAAGTTTTCATGTGGATGTATGCTTTCAATTTTCTTGGGTACATACCTAAGAATAGAACTGCTGAGTCATGTGGTCACTCTATGTTCAACTTTCTGAGGAACTGACAAAGTCTTCCAAAGTGGCTGCACTAATTTACATTCCCACCAACAACATATGAGAGTTCCAATTTCTCCAAATCCTCACCGACACTTGTTATTGTCCGTCTTTTTCCTTACTGCCATCCTAATGGGTATAAAATGGTATCATATTGTGATTTTGATTTACATTTCCCTAATTACTCCTTTTTTATGTTGTCATTTATATTTTACCTTTTTGGTATATGTATTTCTGATCGGAGGCCTGACGTCTTTTGTGGACCAAGTACCCCATGGAGTAGGAGAGCCATGGGTTTCAGGGCCGGACTGTCCTGGTTTTGAATCCTCCCTCAGCTTCTATTAGCTGTATGACCTTGAGCAAGTTATGCAAAACTCTGAGTCTCAGTTTCCCCACTTACTAAATGTGGCTTACAGTATTAACCTTTCATGGCTGTTGCTGTTATTATAAAGATAAATCTGTAATAAAGCCATGGTGTGGGCCTGGCATAAAGTAGGTCCTCGGTGAATCTTAATAAGTTTGAGAGTCTGACAGGGAGGTTTCCAGCTTGGTCAGGAGACCTAGGCTGGGGACTGTTCAGATTTTAATCTATTATCTCTTTTATTGAAGCAACTTTCTACAGCAGAGGTGTTTTAGGCTGCCTCAAACATCAGCCTCTCTGTGTCTCTATTTCCCTTTTGTGACATGAGAAATGAGGCTGTGCACCATAATGTGAATGTTGCTCAGCCTGGAGGGTTCACTGTGACCCCTTACAAGTTTCGTCTCTTGCCTCAATCATCATACTAGCTGCTGCCTAAAGGAATATCTCCTCCCTCATGAAGGGCTCTCCAGGGTGAGGAGGGAAGTGAACTAAACCTTCCTAAGAACCTACAAGTAATGCGCACTATCTTATTTTATCCGCTCCATGAGCTGGCCAGGCAGGTTCTAGTACCCCATTTCACAAATGGGGAAATTGAGATTCCAAGAAGTTAAATAACTTTTCTGAAATCACACAGCCAGCAAATGCTGGCGCCTGGGTTCAAACCCAGCTCTGATTTTAACATCTGATTCCTTTTCCCTGTGCCCTCCACCCCCACCCTGTCCCCCAACGGAAGGCCCGCCGGGAACTTCTGAATGAATGAGTGGCTGATTCTCCTCCTCCGGGCTCGACAGAGACAATGTCATCCCTTTGAGCTGAGATCTGCCCCTCAGACGCCACAGGTAGGCTCTCTCCTGGGGCCACAGAACAACCCCCAGTCTGTTCCAGGCCACAAAATTGAGCACTGCCCTGGGAGTCAGGATGCCAGGCTCTGCCCCCACTACTACAGACTTAACCCACCCAGGCTTCAGTACTCTGCCCATGAGTTCTCTAAGCGAAGGACTGGATCTACTCGCCTCTAGGTCCCTGGCATCCAGCACAGGGCTGGGCACAGATGCCACTGACCCAGCCTAGGCCATCTCCACAGACCCACAGCTGCATCTCGCACAGGCCTGCCCTCGCATGGGAGCTGTTAATGACAGGGCTGGCCCTGGGGCAGGGGGAACAGGAAGATACCTCCACATGTTCAGGCCAAGGCACTGGCCCTCACCAGATGTGCCAACAGTCAGAAAGGAACAGTCAGAGCTGGGCCAGCAAATCCCCACCCCAGACTGAAATAGAAACCCATTTCAGAGACAAATGGGGAAATGGCCCCGGGACAAGAGGGGTGGGGTGTGGGTGTCATTGGGGAGGGCCCTGGAGACACAGTTTCCTGAGAGTCTTGACGTGTCTCTGCTGCAATGGGTGGGCACTGTCGCCAGGCTCTGCTAACTCACCCCTCCTCTAGGGAGGACAAGTTAGAATTCCGGGTCCCATCCTGGATCATATGCTTTAAGCTCTCTGAACTTCATCTTCCTCAACTGCAAAATGGGGATAATGATAATCTTGGCTGCATTTGCTTTTATGTGAAGCACTTAACACACAGTAGGTGCTCAATAAGTGACAGCCATTGTTATTATCGCTTAACCTTCTCTTTCAGCTCAATATTGACGGAGTGATTTATTCATTTGTTTTTTCATTCATTTACACATTCAGCCAACCAGTCAGCACACCCTCGCTAGGTAGGCCGCAAGAGTTAAGGATAAAGATTTTGGAGTTAGGTAGGAGTTGAAACCCCAGCACTGCCACTAGTTGGGCTGGGTAACGTTGGGAAAGCCATTTCCCCTCACTGAGATTTCACTTCCTTGCCTGTAAAATGGGATTAATAAGAGCACCCGGAGGGTGGGGGTACTGGGATGTTGTGAGGAGCCAGTGGAACAATGATGTGAGAGTGGCTGGCACAGAGCCTTGGAGGGAAAAATGGGTGGCAGGTGGGCTGCGCAGGGGAGCCAAGCAAGCTGCCAGCCCTGCAGACTGGGCAGCCGGGCCTCCAGGGGCCGGATGAGGTGAGGGCAGGCTGGAGGGGAGAAGAGTGGGCGGGCTCAGAGACAATTGCTAGGTTTCTGGACCACAGGCTGCTCCCTTCTGATAAACTAAGGAGCAGTGAGGAAACACGGAAAAAAGACTCGAAGAAGTTTAGAGAAGAGTCCCAGCCAAACAGGGAGCTTTGGACAGCATGGAGTTACTGCCCCAGCCAGGCCAGGGAACGTGAGCACGCACACCACGTGTACACACGCTCACAATCTGCACATTCTCACTCATGCATACACACCCGAGGGCTTGTACACACACACACACACACACAGATGCGCCATCAGAGGCACAGCACTTTATAGTTTACAAAGAGCCTTCTCTTTCATCTTCTCATTTGATACTGAGGGATGGAGAGACTGTCCCTGAATTACTGTAGGACCCATTCTAGAGCTGGCAAGAGATGTGCATCCCTGGTATCTTCCAGAGGCCAGGGCCCATACCACGGGCTGTGCTGCTCAGTTTTTCCCTTGTGGTGGTGTCGTGGGAGTTGAATGGCAACAGAAACGCCAGAAAAGTTTTAACACAGCTCCCTCAGATATACTCGTTCACCCTGCCGCACTCCCCTTTAGCAGATCGCACCAGGACTCAGGGACTCACTTTCCCCACCAGCCACGTGAAGGCAAGAGCTTTCCTAAGGGCCTCCTCTGTGGACTGCTATCTGGTCCTGATCCTTCCCAGCCTCTTCCCACCACAGGCTCCTGGGGGCACAGCCTCCTCTCTGAGGGGCACTCACCAGCATAGAACACTTAACAGTTTTTCAAAACTCAGGGGGAGATCGTTGTTACCCCCATGTTACAAATTGAGGCCCAGAGAGGGAAAGTGACTCAAACCCAGGCCTGTGTGGCTCCCAGGCCCGCCTGCCCTGTTCCCCTCCTCTACCGTGGCCCAGCCTGGTCCCCAGGTCGCTGTCTCCTCTGCCCTACGCGCTGCACAGGCTGCAGCTCTAGGTACAACCAGGCCAAGGAAGGGAGGAGGACCCCACGTCCGCTCCCACTCTCTCTCCAGCTTGCAGCGAGCCAAAGTGGCTGCAAGCGATCCATCTGTCAAGATCGCTGAGCTCTGAGGGGAGGTGGGGTCTTAGCACTCTCAGGGCACGGACCCAGAACACTCACCCAGGAGGGAGTGAGCGCCACGCAGCTCTGTCAAGCGCTGGGGGAAATTCTGACTCCTGGAGCAGCCCCTATTCTAACCAGTTCTGGTGCCACAAACTGTCACATGCACATCTCAGAGTCGTCCCGGGAGACAGCCAATGAGGAAACCGAGAAATCCGAGGAGGGGAAGTAACTTGCCTCAGCCCAGAGCTGGCAAGCTGGCAAGCAAGGGCTGAGACCCAAATCCAGAACATTCCAGCTCAAGTCCCTAACACCAAGGCTGACCAGCCACTTCCCAGTCACTTTGCCGTCTGAGTGTGCTCACCCCCAGAATGGGTATCGTCAATTCAGCCCCAAGGGCTGTTGGGAGGATTGAGTGAGGTGGCATTGAAAGACCAGGGCTTGGGCTTCCCTGGTGGTGCAGTGGTTAAGAATCCGCCTGCCAATGCAGGGGACACGGGTTCAAGCCCTGGTCCGGGAAGATCCCACATGCCGCGCAGCAACTAAGCTTGTGTGCCACAACTACTGAGCCTGCGCTCTAGAGCCCGCAAGCCACAACTACTGAGCCCGTGTGCCACAACTACCGAAGCCCGCGCACCTAGAGCCTGTGCTCCGCAACAAGAGAAGCCACTGCAACGAGAAGCCTGTGCACCACAACGAAGAGTAGCCCTCGCTCTCCGCAACTAGAGAAAGCCCGCGTGCAGCAACACAGCCAAAAAAAGTCCCAATGCAGCCAAAAAAATAAAATTAATTAAAAAAAAAAAAAAAGACAGACAGACCAGGGCTTGGCCCGGGGCCTTGGCACCCAGCGGATGACCGCTTTCTTCCTCATCTCCACCCCACCCCTCAGCCCTCTCCTGGCTTTTCTCAAGTCTGAAGAGAGTCCTGGCACTGCTCATTGCTGCTGCAGGGAATGACTAACCTGGTTTTCTCAGCAGTGCCTGGAAGGTCCATTAAAGGATGCTGAGACTCTGAGATTAATGGTTCTGTTGTCTGGCTCTTGCCCCACGGGTCCAGATGCCTTGCCTTCCACCTGTGGACTGAGTATGGCTCCTGAGATTGAGGGTGATTTGGGGGGAAAAGTCTGAGCCCAGGCCACCATCGCCTTCCCCAGCTCCAATCCATCCTTGAGCTTGGGCTTGATGAGAAGGCAGCCAGGGTGGCTCTGCCTCTGGCCATTGGTGGGTCTGGGCCAGCCACTCCCCATCCGTGAGATTAGTCCTCTTCCTCTTCCTCCTTTTTCTTTTTTTACAAGTACTTATTGGGCACCTGCTCTGTGCAGGTAATGTTCAATGCACTTGAGAGCACAAAACTCCCTGCCCATGTAGCACCTACATTCTAGCAGGGGAGACTAGTTTATTTTAGTTCATGAGTAAATATATAGCAGGTCAGGTAGTGATAAGAACTATAGAGAAACATAAGGGAGGTTAAGGGGCAGAGATCCACAGGGCTTGGGGGCACTGTCTGGATTTTCTGGGTCCTCTTCTCACAACACCACCTCCCGCCTAGCCTGGAGGAGACCCCAGACCCTGAGCCCCAACGCTGTGCCTGGCCCTGCCTTGGTGGGTCTCAGCAGCAAGCCAGGGGCCAAGGCGAGGGCTCCCTGGGCACAGGCCACAGCTCAGGACCACTAAGGCTGCAGTGCGGAGCATCCTGAGCCTGCCTTCCACTCGCAGCCTGCAGAAGCTTTCCCCAGGCTTGGAGAGGGAGTGCGTCCTCCAACCAACCCCGATGTTTCATTGTAGAGACAGGGTGCTGGGCCCAGAGAGGGGCAGGGACTTGCCTGGATCACACAGCAAGGCAAAGGTGTCTTGTCCCCCTCCTGCCCTCTCCTCTGGCATGTCCACAATGGTGCACTAAGGGCAGAGCACTGGCCTGTGAGGGACTGCCTGTGTCCTCAGCTGGCCCCATCCTCCCAGCTCTGACAGGCCAAACTCGTCTTCTCTCAGCCCCAGGAGGTTGAAGCCACTTCCCCTCAGCCCAACCTCAAGAGGTTAGGATTTTGGTCGACTGCCTCATCTTGCTCAGATGTGATTTCAGGTGGGTCCTACCCCTCTCTGGGCCTCAGTTCCCTCATCTGCCAAATGGAGGAAATGAAGGCACCTGCATCTCGGGTCTGTCAATGAAGAATGAGCACAACACTGGCAAGAGGGCAGTTTGCAGACTTTTAGGTACCACTCCAACGACACAGGTTGTTATATGTTCAACACTCCTGTTTATCTGAAAACCAGCCTCCTCATGCTTGTGGGGCCCTGAGGCAACCCCCAGAGCAGGGCAATAAGTGAAAATTCCACAGAACCAGTTCTACAGAAAAGACAAAAACACCCCGGCTCCCAACCAGCGGGCCAGCAGCGGACAGGAAAAGCCCTTTCTCTGTCCTTGTGGTGAGAAGGTGAGCAGGGAGACACGGAAAGGGATAGGCCTGGGAGGACTGGGAAAGCTTATTCCGGGAGAAGGTGTAAGCCCGAGGTAACTGTAAGCCTCAAGTCCCAGGCTGGGAGAGGACGTACCTACACGAATGGCAGGTACATGCATGTCTACGTGGCGGGGGTGGTGTCAGCTATGAGTGGGTCTGACCTGGAAGAGGCACACGTATTCATAGGGGTGCATGTGTTTGGAATTGCACCCATGTGTATATGGTACACGTGTGTGTCCGTGAGAGTGGCCCTGGAGTGTGTACATTCACACGTGTGTTTGCCTGTGCTTGTGTCTCTGCATGTAATGCACACGCGGGCCCACTCCTGGGGTGCCCACAAACCCCCAGTTTAGAGGCCTTGTTTTCCCAGGCTCAGCAATCCTTGCCACAATTCCAGGCAGGCCCAGATGCCGTGGGAGATTTGTGGGGTTCCTGGTCACAGCAGGCTCTCAATTTCCCTGGGGAACAAAAGCCGTTACACAAGAGGAGGAGGAAGGTTTAGAGGATTAACTTGGCCTGCTCAGCCCTGGATATAGGCTTCTCATAGTGGGGGAGGGGTGTGCCCAAGGCCGAAGCCCTCCTCCTGGGGTCCTCAGCTGCCTGTGGGCACTGACCGCTTCACAGCTATCCTCCTGCCCTCAGTCACTGGCAGGAACCCCTGTCCAGGTACAACAGTCAAGCACTTTACAGTTTACAAGGATTCTATCCACAGTCACGTCCTCACAGAGTAGACTGAAGCATGGACTTCGCACAAAAGCTTTGGCATCCTCTGAGAGCAGGTCAGGAATGTGCCTGGAGGCCTCACCTTGACCAAGTGAATCAGATCCTTAAGGGTTTCAGGCAGACATTGACTTTCGAGAAGCACTGATATAGAAACTCCATACAGAGCCAGCCCCTCATCCCCCAGGTTCTCCCAGGATGGCTAAGACCCATTCAAGCAATCTATACTGGCAAACACAGTGCTTACCACAGTGCTTATACTATCTCATTTAATCCTCATAAACCCACGCAAAGTAGGTACCATTATTATCTTCATATTACAGATGGGAAAGGGAGGCACACTGAGTGGTTAGGTAACTTGCCCAAGGTTCCTGTAGCTAGTAGTAGCAGAGCCAGGGTTTGAACACTGCTTCATTCAGCTGCAATGTCTCCATGTCTGGGTGGGAGTCAGTGTGGTGGGAGAGGCAAGGAAAAAAAGCAAAAAATCCAAGAAGCCAGTGGATGTTCTCATAAGAATGTAGGGAACAGCAGATTTTACTTATGGATTGCTTTAGAATTTCCAAGCCCATAAAAGGCTGGAAGCAGCTCAGACAAAAGCCACATACGCCACATGATCCCATTAGAGGCAGAGCAGTGAAACAGCAGCAGAAACCTAGACTAAGATGGTGATTGAGCTTCCTGGCAGCCAAAGTAAGAGGCGGGAGGTGGGGAGGCTGTGAGGATTCCAGAGCCGGGCCAGAGTCACAGGACTGGAGACAAGGGGACCACTAGAGAGATATTCGGGAGGCAGGTTCAGTGGGGCTTGATAACTGAATGGTGGAAATGGGGAATAAGGAGAAATGAGGAAGAAGCCCAGGATACACCCAAACCCCTCCTTCCTGCCAGGGTGGCTGGAGGACAGAGAGCACACAGGCAAGAACTGGGCACAGTGCCTCACACAGCAGGTGCCTGGTGAGTGTGTGCTACTGGCCCCCCGTTTTCATTCATGCCAACACCTGCTCAGACCTGGGCCACTCCCCCCCTCACCCTGCCTCACACGGCCTGGGGGCTCAGGACCCTTCTGGCTCTACTCTTCCACCAATCTCTTGGGGGCTCCTGCTTACCATCCCAGCCTCCAGAGCCACTGCCCCTGAAGCTACAGTTCCTTCCTTCAATCATCAGCTCGGGGGCTGAGGGGTGATCATGGGGAAATAATCAGGGAGAGCATCGTGAATCAGCAGGCCTGCTGCCCAAGGCTCAGGGCAGGGCTGGCAGTGGAAATGCTGCAGGGCAAACGGTGACACCCAAGGAGTTCCCACCGCCCAATCTCTTAAACTCTCCACCAATCCAGGTCTGTGCCACAGAAAACCGCCCCCACCCCTCCACCGCACCCCCCAGTTCTTTAAGTTCTGAGACCAGTTTCTCAGATGTGGGCTGAGGCTGAGTGGGGAGGAGGGAAGGGGTTCATAATCATGGTGCCTTAGGCTATATTTTCACATCTTTTCATCTGATCATTCATTTGTTCATTCCCTCCTCCCTCATTCGACTAATGTTTATAGACTTGTCCAAGGACCGGGTCTCCATGACAGTGATGATGTCCCCATTGGTCAGAGAGAGAGGTCAGGGAGTTTTAGTCCTGTGTGCTAGATTGCCAGAGGAGGAAAGTGAGGCCTGGGAAGGGAAAGTGACTTGTCCAAAGTCACACAGCTGAAGCGGGGACTGGCCCTCAGTTCTCCAATTGCCAGCCCATGCCGAGTTCAAACACGACTGCGCATTAATGGCGCTGTTCTTACTAATACCACAGGGATCTTTTCTACAACCTAAGGTGCCTGGAGAGTCTCTCAGACAGAATGAGGTTTGCCTTTGGGGTCTCCTCAGCCCCATTTCTTGTTCTTTCCCTTCTTCCTCTTCGTGTCCCCTCCAAGAGCCCAGTGATCCCACAATTCCTTCATCCTGTGGGGAATGATGACAACTCGGTATCTGAACCATTTCCTCTCCTGAGACGCCTTCCCCTGAACCCAGAGCTACTCCAAACACCTCCATTGCCCCGATGAGAAGGAACCTCTGGGTTCACTGTCAGCCCTCCCAGGCAGCATATGGCCATGGACCAAGGACATTCCCTCAACACATAGGAGCAGCTCCAGTGCTTGTGGCTGGCTGTGGAGGGCCCTTTCCTGGGGGTTTCTCAAATAGCTGCAGAAGTGACCTCTAGTATACCTTTCCTGGTAGTTTATACACTTGAAAGTGTCAGACTGCCAGACTGGTCAGAATCCTTGAACACGTGAGCTGGAATCAGGGAATGTTATAGCTGGAGAATAGAAAGTTGGAGTTTGGATTATAGACTCTTAGAATGTTTCCGTTGAGATTACAGACTCTTAGGGCTAGGGCTGTAGAATCATAAATAATTATAGCTGGAATTATGGATCAAAGGAAATCAGGGACAGAAATGATGCCAACATTACTCCATCCCCCCCTCTCTGACAGCTGAGAAGAGAGAACCGGCCTCGTCACCCAGCCAGTGGTGGCTGGGCCAGGCCTTCTGCTGCCCAACAGGGCTCTGTCCTCCAGATCTCCTGGAGAAGCCTCCAGGGCCTCTGGGGCCGAAGCACTCCTTGCCTGGGGACGGTGGGGACAGCGGTCTGCCACTCTTCTAGCCCAAGCCTCACTGCCAGCCCATCACAGCACCCCACCACCAAGGCGGATATATTTAGGTGTCCTCCCTGAATATGTTTCCACAGCTCTGGACACTGCCTTCTATGTCCCCTCCTTCTCCAAGGCCTCTGGGCACTTTCTCTAAACTGACCCAATGAAGTCACCAGGAACAAGGGCTCTTGCTCTGCCAATGCAAATATTTCTCCCCCAAAACGAAGCCTAGCCTGAGGGGTCTCCTGGTTCACTTTGGTCTGGAGCTCAGACCCACCTGCTCTAACCCTGATGTTGCAGCATTCCTCTAACTTCCAGGGCCTGCTTTGGCCCAAGGACCACACATCCCTAATCCTACTCTTCTTAACTTTCCTCATTCCAGGCAGAGGGCACTCCTGCCCCTGCCCGTCTCCAAACACACACACACACAAACACATGTGTACACACTCGAGGGCACAGGCCAGCATTTTTCTGTTCTTCCCATGTTTGTCAGGAAAGAGGCCTCCATCCAAAGCTCCATGCCTGCACTGGCAGCTCTCCCTTCAGCCTCTCTCCCACGCCCCATCCCAGACCTTGCCAGAGACTCAACATCTTCCCCTTTCAGACTGTATCTTCCCAGGAGCCAGAGAGTCTCTGAGAGTTCAACAGCGATAGAGGTTGGGGACAGGAAGGGATCCTTCAGACATACTTAAGCGGGAGACTCTCAGATTCCCACCTGCCCAGCTCATGGGAAATCACTGGCTCCGTGGAAACGGAGAGTTCTTAGAGCAGGAAGGGACCACTTATATGGCAGCTCCATCACTGTCATTATAGTTTTACAACCTGTTAAGGGTTGTTATATGCCAAGCACTTTATAGCCAGGAACTGTCAGTCCTCACAATAACCCTACAAGGCAAATACTATTAATGTCTCCATTTTACAAAGGAAGAAACTGAGGCACAGAAAGGTTTTGCCCTAAGTCCTACATGTAGAGAGTGCCACAGGTAGGATTTAAACCAGGCTTGGATGTCCCAGGTGGTGGCTTGCTATAGGAACCCCCTTCACCTTGGTCCCCTGGGGTCCTGCAGCCTCTTCCTGCCCAGTCAGTGCAGAAAAGGTGAGAACCTCATTGATGGTCACAGCTCCTCCTGAGAAGCCCAGCTTCCCTGCCCCTGCATTAGAAATGACAGACAGACCCCACCACAGTTCCCCCATGCAGGACACATCCACACGCCCCTGTGACCCCTTCCTTCACATACAGTGCACATGGCCATACACAACTCCAGCTTCCCACCACACAACTCAGCTGCACATCTGCACACACAGCACACAGCACACACCAGACATGCTGCCACACTCCCCCAGGAGGTCTAAGTCCTGCTATCTCAGTTTGGAGGACAGGCAGCGGAGTCCTCCTACTTTACAGGTGCCGAAGGGCCCCCAGCAGGATAAACCCAGCTCATCACCAAGCCTTGAGTCAACTCTCTGGATGGGAACTTACCAGAACAATATTTTTACATTAAAACAAATGCAAAAATATTACAGAGAGGAATGCAAAATCCACATGAATTTTGAAGATTAAACAATGAGACTTCAAAGAATCTTCGTGTGTGTGTGCCTGTGCGCACACCCACACGTGCCTGTGGGAGGGTGAGCATGGGACTAGCTGTACTTCCTCCACCCAGGTCCGGGGTGAGCTTTCACTCTCCCAAGCCCTTAGGGGCGCTGGGTGGAAAAGTCAGAACCACCCTAGGGAACATTCCATGGAAAATGTTCTGTCATAGTAAGAGCTGCACAAATGCTTCTCGTCTTCCAGCACACTGCACAGAGCCATGGATGTGCCACACACACAACACACATCTCACAACAGGCACCACATGCATGCATGCACCATGTGTGATTGCTCCCACCACACAGTGGGCACACACCCTGGGCACACACGTGGAACCCCCGGGTTACCCTGGCACAGTCAGTCATGGCTATAGGTAGGTAGGTACCACACTTCTTGCACGCAGACAACACTACAATTCATTGGTCACACTCGACACACCTAGCACACACCACACACTAACTGCATACAACCCAGTACACACACATTGCCCACACTAATCTCTTACATACTGCCCACGACATACCCACCACACTCCTTCCCTCACATACACACTCACTCCCCCTGGGGAACCCCACCTGGGGCCCGCAACGCAAGCCTGGCGTGGGCAGAGCTGCCCTCTACCCACTCACCCTGGCACTGCCTGCCCCTCTTTCCCCACCCCACCCCCATAGTCCTCATCTGGACCGCGAAACCCCCGGGCCGGGAACTTCATTTGCTCCGGCGCTGGCACGAGGCGAATCCGCGAACCGAAGCTCCGCACAGGCAGAAGGCAGCGGCTGCAGCTCAAACCCCGGGCGTCCCCGCTCCTCGCGCTGCAAGAGCAAAGAGGTGGGGAGGTGGTGTGGCCGGGCGGCCTCCAAGCCGGAGCTGGACTCCCGCTTCCGCCCAGGCAGGACCCGGCTGGACTAACAGCCGCTGGGGAACCCGGGGGAGGTGATAGTTCTGGAAGAGGCCGCAGGTGTCAGGAACTGGTGCTCTGGACCGGGACCCAGGAGCCCTGGACTCCAGCCCAGATTCCCTCACCTCTTCTACCTTCTCTAGGCCTCAGTTTCCCCCATTGTATTGGGGGCCTGGGGTGGGGTGGGGGGCCTAAGTGGTGATTCCAACTTTCCAGCTCTGACATTCTGCAATTCTGGAATGGTGGTGGGGAGGGAGGGATAAAAATAAATGCTATTTCTTGAGCACCTACTATGTGCCAGGCATCATACTAGGTGTTTTAATACATTACCTCATTTAATCCTCATAGCAATTCCAGAAGTATTATTATCCCTATTTTACAGGAGGCAAAACCCAAGCACAGAGATGAAGTGACTTGTCCAAGGTCACACAGCTGGTAAGTGGCAGACCTGAGGTTTGAACTCAGACAGTCTGACTCCAGAGCTCAAGTACCCCTAAAGCATGGATTGGTGGCACTTTCTATACTGTACACTGCTCCCTGATTCTCATAACAACACCAGGATCTTGGTGTCACAAATCCATTTTACAGATTAAGAAACTGAGGTTCAGGGGGATTATTTTACCCCAGGACACCCAGCTAGCTGGACATCCTACTAAAGATGGGGGGTGGGGGTGGGAGTGATACTGGGATGGTATAATGAGACAGCGCCTGTCACATAATTGGTGCTCATCAATGTCAGCATTCCTCCTGTCACTCCTCTTCCTTCTCTTCTTTTATCTCCTAAGCTCTCTTATGGACAGTGGCCTCTAATTCCCTCATCTCTGAAACCTCCCCTGACCAGTAGCCCTCAGACAAGCCAGCCCCTCCTCTTGCTACCGCTGCAGCTTTTAATCAACAGTTGTTGAGTTCCTGTTCTGTGGCAGGTTCTGTGCTAGGACTGCAGATCCAAGTCAATAGGACAGTCCAGATAGCGCTGGCCTCATGGAGTTTATAATCTGGTGGAGGCCCCAGATGTTAAATAAATAGTCACATAAATTAATACAGAATTACACATTGTGGTAAGTGCTAAGAAGGAAAAGTGAAGGGTTAGAGGAGAGATTATAATGGGGGTGGGAGGGGGAAGGAATCTAGTCTAAATTGTAAGATTTGGGAGAATTCCCTGGCGGTCCAGTGGTTAGGACTCCATGCTTCCACTGCAGGGGGCACGGGTTCAATCCTCAGTCGAGGAACTAGGATCCCGCCTGCCGCGGGATATTCAGCCAAATAAATAAATAAATAGTAACATTTGGGAACATTTCCCAGAGGAAGTGCCCTTTAAGCTGAGACCAGAGTGAGGAGTTGGCCTCAGCCAGGTGATGGTGAGGGAGAAGAGAGTCCCAGGCAGGGGAAACTTAAAGAGGGTGAGACAGGAAAGGGCTTGGCATGTTCCGGGAAATGAAGCACAGCCAGAGTGGGAGGTGCCCCACGAGCCAGGAGGCATGGTGGGAGATGGGCCTGAAGGAGCGGCAGCAGCCAGCCCACACAGCCCAAAGTCAGGACCTTGGCTTTTGTCCAAAGAGCCGTGGGAGTCACAAAACATTTAGAGCAGTGGAGTGACATAAGCAAATATCTTTTTTTAAAATTGGGGTATATGGGGCTTCCCTGGTGGCGCAGTGGTTGAGAGTCCGCCTGCCGATGCAGGGGACGCGGGTTCGTGCCCCGGTCCGGGAAGATCCCACATGCCGCGGAGCGGCTGGGCCCGTGAGCCATGGCCACTGAGCCTGCGCTTCCAGAGCCTGTGCTCCGCAACGGGAGAGGCCGCAACAGTGACAGGCCTGCGTACCGCAAAAAAAATAATAAATTAATAAAATAAAATAAAATAAAATAAAATTGGGGTATAGTTGACATATAATGTTATATCAGTTTCCGGTGTACAGCATAATGATTCGATATTTGTATATCAAATATCATTTTAATCAAACTCTCCAGCTGCTGGATGGAGAATAAGGAATGGGTAGGAGGGGCAAGGTAGCAGCAGGTGCCCAGCTAGGAGGCTGTTCTACAGTCTGGGAAAAGATGATGGCCGCTGGCCCAGGGAGGATGTGGGAGGTGGAGACTGGAGGACAGAGCCAGGGATATGTGGTGTCATGGGCTGTTGTCATACCCACTTCGCCTGAACCAAGGGGCCTTGAGGCCTTGGCTGGCTCAAGGGGAAATGGTTGCTGCCAGTCCTTTGAGGGGAGAAGTGTTTGCCTGTGACTCAACGGACTTGGGCCCCTAGAAACCCTCACCTAGGGAAGCTCTTCTCTCCCTTCATGGTAGCTCTTCCAAATCTTCCCTCTCCACAAGCTCTAACTCACTGACACCCCAGCCCCACCTGCTACCTGACTGACCAAGAAAATTCACTCACCAAAGGCTCACTGGTTCTCACCTGTGCTAGGCAGACATTAGGACTGAGGCCAGGCTCAGTGGAGGGGGCTCACGTAAGTTCCTGCCCCCGACCTCTCTGCTCAGCACCCCCCTCCCCAAGAGGTGGCTCTTCTTTTATCGGAGGTGAAGGCCCCAGCAGTGCCCAGAGCTGCTCTCTGCTTCTGCAGCCAGGTCCCCACGCCCTTGGGAGTCCTCGTCTCCACCCCTGCCAGCCTGTGAACATGCTCCAGTGTCTTCTTAAGCCTTGGAGCCCCCTCTCCAGGCACTGCCCCCTCTCTTCCCTTCACTGCCGGTGGCCTCAGAAAAGTTGCCTCCTCTGCAGTCCTCAGCCCATTTATCTAGTCTCTGCTCCCAGAGCATCCCCAAAATGGCTCCTCTAAGGACCCAGTGACCTCCATGCCCCTGAAGGACTGCCCAGGAAGTCACTCGACGGATACTGTCAAGAACTCCCTGTGTGGCCTCCATAGCACCCTTCTCCTCCTGCTTCCCAGACTCCTCTCAGGGCTCTGTCCCACCCGCATCTTCTCTGCACATTCTCCCTGGGGGAGGGCAATGGCTCTCCTTAAATTACCCCTGTGTGATGGACACTCACAGTTCCCACCTCCAGCCCAGCTTTTCTCCTGCACCTCAGACCTATTGCTCCCTGGACTTCTCCCCTCTGAGGACTGAAGTGCCCTCTTCTCTACAGTAATCTCCCCCATGCCTTCATCTTCACGACAACACCGTCAGCCCCTGTCACCTTAGCCCAACACCTGCAACACTCAGACAACCAGCCTCTCCTTTCAGCTCCCATCGCAGCCTGTATTCAACAATCATTTATTGAATTCCTACTATGTGCCAGGATTAAGGAGGCTTTCTTAAACAAAAACATAAACAAGAAAAAAGAAAACATCATAAAGGAAAAAAAGTGATAAACTCAAGTATAATAAAAATTTAAAAGTTCTATTAATCCAAAATACTAAAAGGGACTTCCCTGGTGGTCCAGTGGCTAAGACGCCATGCTCCCAATGCAGGGGGCCCAGGTTCGATCCCTGGTCAGGGAACTAGATCCCACATGCATGCTGCAACTAAGAGTTCGCAAGCCGCAACTGAAAGATCCCACATGCCGCAATGAAGATCCTTCACGTGGCAACGAAGATCCCACATGCCTCGACTAAGACCCTGTGCAGCCTAAATAGATAGATATTTAAAAACAAAAACCAAAATACTAAAAAAAAAGACCACAAACTGAGAGGAGGTATTACAACATGTTAACAGACAAGGATTATTATTCAGCATATATAAATAACTCCTATATACCAATAAGAAAAAACCCAAACAACCTAATAGAAAAATGAGCAAAAAACGTGAGTAGGCATTTCACAGAAGAGAAAGCAAGCACGGCCAATACACATACGAAAATATGTTCAACCTCACAATCAATCAGGGAAATTTCAAGTAAACCCACAAATTTCAAGTAAATACCATTTCACACACATCGGATTAGCAAAAATTAAAGAGTGATAACACCAACTTTGTTAAGGGTGTGGAGAGATGGGAACTTTTGTGCACTGTGGGTGGGACTCGAAATTGAACATACCAAGTTGAAGAACAATTTGTCAATATCTAGTAGTTGAAGATGCACATCATCTGAAAGAGTTATTCCACCCCAACATAAATAACCCGGATAAACTTTAGCAGGTGTAGAAAAATGTACATCACAGCATTTTCTCTAAAGCAAAACATTGGGAACAATCTAAATACCCATCAATAAGAGAATGGAAAAATACATTTTCATTCAGGTGTCCCTTTCTATCTGAACGCTCACTCTCCCGATAATTGTTACAATGACTTTCAAAACTTCTTACTAGTAGAAAACCTGACTTAACAAACCTGCAGGTGCTCCCCAGCACAAGTCTGGGTGAGAGGATGTGGGGTAAGCTGTGGTGATAACTCCTCTGTTCTCCCAATAGGATAGGCTCGCACCTCATGCTTGTGTTCCTTAAACTTATTTGGTACGTAATTGTTACCATCTTCCCCTCATTGTTAAGCAAAAATGTCTTCTAAGAAAGTGGGAAAACCTGAGCCTGAGAGGCTTAAGAATGCCCACGCATTAGAAGAAAATGTGGAAGTAATAAAGCTCATTGAGAGGGCTGGACACGTGAAAGATGTAAGCTTGGCCAGGCATGTATCCTCCTCCATCACACACAGGAACTGTGCTACATGTGAGAAAACAAACAAACAAACAAAAAGAGCCCATTCAGGGGACTTCAATGGTGGCACAGTGGATAAGACTCCGAGCTCCCAATGCAGGGGGCCTGGGTTCGATCCCTAGTCAGGGAACTAGATCCCACATGCATGCCGCAACTAAGGAGCCCACAAGCTGCAACTAAGGAGGCCACAAGCTGCAACTAAGACCTGGTGCAACCAAATAAATAAATATTAAAAAATATTTTTTAAAACAGAGCTCATTCAGTGTTAGATAATGAAGCAATCAGTGTTTTAAATGCTTTAGAGCTTTATGCAATGATGGAAACATCCTATATCGGCTGTCCAATGTGATATGATAGCCTTCAGCCGTATGTGTCTACTGAGCACTTGAAATGCATCTAGTGCAACTGAGGACCTGAAATTTTTAACTTTAAATTCATTTACGTTTAAACTTAAATAGCCTCGTGTGGCTAGCAGATACCATATTGGACAACACAGCTTTATATTGTGCAGAAATCCTTGGTGATCATTAATAGTTTTAAAGAATTTCAATGATATTGGGGTGAAATTAGCAGAAGTTTTTGGATGAGCTGGCAACATATTATTATTTTTCCCAGATAAAATTCTGTAATATGAGCTTTTACTATCTACAGATTTACTATCAGGAATGGGTTATGTTAAGGGATGACTGTATAAGCATGTAATGGAATACTATACAACAGACAAAAATGAATGAACTAGAGCAGCACACGGACAAAGCTAAATCTCACAACTATAATGGAACTGAATAAAGAAGTATATGGGAGGATACACACAGTATGATACTATGAACATAACGTTCTAAAACATGCAAAATAATACTATACTTATGTATAAAGACATGAATGGGAATGACCAACCGGGTAAAGGTCAGCTTTGACGGGAAAGAGGAGGTGAGATTATAGGGGACACAGTAATAGACCCTGCTTCTCCCCTGACTCCCCAGCCCCCCACATGCTTTGCAAAGACAAAGGGTGATCAGGGCCAGCACAGAGAGGAGGCACCTCCTCTCAGAAGCCTTCTCTGTCCCCCTCCCCATCAGACAGTGCCCAGGGCCTCCTCGGGGCTCCCAAGGCCCCAGTGTTGGCCTCTGATGCACCGGATCACTCTGGCCTGATGTAGTCTCTCTCCACATCGCTCCCTCACCAGCGGAGGTGAGACACTGTTCCAGAACAGTGTCTGGAACACTGCCTACAAACACAGGCACTGTGTCTGTGGTTCACCAGCCCTGTTTTCTCCACACTTGGCACAGGGCTCTATAATAACTAAATGAACGAATGAATATAGGTCTCTTTGGGGATTAAGAGTCATCATTATCATTCATCTCTTCTCTGACCCTCTCTATGTGCCCAAGCATGGTCAGGGCACCGGGGATACAAAGATGAATTGTCCATGGCTAGTGCCCTCAAGAAGTGCCTGGCTTGGAGAGGGGATAAGCCAGGATGTTGTGGGCAGAGGGATGCAGTGATGTGCACTGAGGCATAGGAACCCAGAGGGGCCCCTGGCCCAGCCTGGAGACATGGGTACAGGGGAAGTCAGGGTACAAGTCCTAAGCTGGTGTTTAAGAACAACTAGGGTCATCTGGGTGAAATCAGGGGAGGGGGCAGCATGAAAAGACCTGGAAGTGAGAGAGAACGTGGCAAATTCTGGGAACCTTATGTGTCTCAGTTCAGTTGGAGAGTCCAGTGGAAGGGAGGAGTGGGACAGATAAGGCTGAAGAGGCGGGAGGGACCAGGTCTTGCAGGGCCTTGAATGTCAGGCTGGGAAGCTTAGTTTATCCTCAGGGCAATGGGAGCCATGGAAGGGTATAAGCAGGGGAGGGGCATAATCAGAGTAATGTCTTAGAAAGTTTGCTCGTCCCAGCTGCTGTGCGGACAGGCAGAAGAGGAGGCAGGGGACCAGTAAGGGCCAGTAGTCCAGGCAGGTGGCCAAGCTGGTAGGGATGGAGGAGGGGTGATAAGTGAGGAACTGATTAGAAGGGGGATTGTGGGGACTTTGTAGGAAGTAGAATCAGCAGGATTTAGGCAGATTAGATGTGAATGTGAGGGAGACAGAGGGTTATCTTGGTTTGGGTTCGCCCAGAAGCCAACACCGGGGCAAGGAATCAAGTGCAAGTAGTTAATTTCTGAAAGGATCCTGAAAGCATCACTAAGGGCCTGGGGAAGTAAGACAGGGAAAGGAAGGAAGCCAATTCAGGGTGGTTGTATGTTCAGGCCACTCAAGGTGGCTGTTCTTTTGTTGTCTTTACATCCCCTGCCCGACCACTGCCTGCTTCACCTACACCCTACTCACATAACTGACCTTCCTACCTACTTGCCCCAGGCCCCAGCTGGTAATTGTTCTTATCAAAGGGGCAGTGAGGGGTGTGCCCCTCTGTTAGTTTCCCTGGTAACCAATGAGCCAACCTGATGTCAATCCCCTTCTACCCCCTGGGAGTGAAGACCGCTGCCATGTCCTGCTCCACGGTTGCTCCAGGACCTTGCTTCAGACGTGTAAGCTCCCCCATCCATTAAACCATTGATGTCTTTGTCGCTGACTCCCGGCTCTTTCTTCGGGCTTGAAGCTGGGCAGGCACAGGCCTTTGTAGGCCTGTGAGGTACAGCCCAACAGTGGTCAATCAACAGATTATCCCTGGGGGTCAATCCCATTGGGAACCTCTAGGAGGCAGCACAGAACATGCCTCAGAGATTTCCCACATGAGTGACAAGGAATCTGGAGCATTTATCTATCAACTCTAGTTGTCACTGGTTAAAAGCTGGTCCCCAAATTTTCTGGCCCTTCTGGCCAACTGTGCTCCCGACGGCCAGAGAAAGCTCCCAGGCAGAGTCCCAGGTACCGTCAGTGAGAAGGTGTCGGGGCATAGGGAATAGTGAGCGCTGAGGGTCATGATCAGGAACCTGCTCCAACATCTGCTACAGGGGAAGAGGAGGCCCATTTGCTCCCAACAGGCTGAGCCCTGGTTCTCCAAGGTGGGCAGAGGAGAGGAATCTGTGTTGAAGTTGGGGAGTGGGGGTTGTCTTGATGGCCCTGACTTCTCCCCAGCGTCCTCTCCCCAGTCCTCAGCCTTCTTGCCTGGTCCATCCACTGCCCCCAGATGGTATGCAGAGCCTCATCTGATTTCCGTGGAGACTGTGCTCCAGCCCCTGGAAATGCCTACTCCGATTAGCTTTGCCAAGTGGTTTGATCATTGCACCCACGTCAAGTCAGAGAAAATTGGTGGCTCTTTATTAAAATAATATCCCATCACCAGGGGTTGAGAGCAGGCTGGAGACACAGATTTGGGGAACTTACCAACTTAATGTTCGTTTTTCTAGGCCATAGGGCAGTGAGTTTGCTTAATGGAAGAGAGAAGATAGAGAAGAGGGTTTGGGCTGGAGCCATCAGTTAAAGGAGGGAAGAAGAGATGCCCAGGGACAAGACTGAAGAGAAGCAGCCAGAGCAGTAAGATGTGCGGCAGAGCAGTGTGGTGTCACTGAGGGCGAGGGAAGACAGGCTTGGGAGAAGGAAGGAGAGGGCTGCAGGCTCAGAGCTGGGCCCAGGAGCCAGGCGCCATCTACCGGGCTCCAGGAGAGGTCAAAGAGCCCTGCATTAGAGTGTGTCAGGAAGAACACTTGCTTCCTCCTCTTCCTCTCCCTCCTCCTCCCCCCTCTCCCAGCCTCTGCCTGTGGCCTCAGAAGCCTTAGCAGCTGGCAGATGTCCAGTGAGACCCAGAGTTGACGAGCTATGTCTGACATTTCCAAAGACTTCTGAGACTTCCCTTGCTCCTGTCAGCCCCCATCCTTGATGTACCGGCAGCCTCCTCTCCAGACCAGTGCTTCTCTTTTAGCCCCAACCATGGTCCCAAGACCCCCCCAACCCCTTTCCTGAGGTCCAGGAGCCCCATGCCGCACCTGTTTGCTCTGTCAGTCCAGCATCCATGGGCAGCTTATGTCCTGAAAAGGGCCACCACTTCCGGAAGTTCCCCCTTTCACATTCCTACCACATTCCAGCTGCCCAACCAAGTATTAACCCACAAATTCATAACCCAGGAATTTTAGCCCTGGCAGCTGCTCCTCAGGGCTTTGAATTCCTCCCCTGCCTCCATGTACATTGATGGGAGATGGGGGTGAGTCATTGCCCCTTTCTGGGTCTTAGTTTCCTCAGCTACAAAATCGGGTCGACAATCCTTGCTCTGCCTCCTCCCATGGCTGGCTCTGAGGGTTCACACTTTGTAAATTCTGCTAGTTGTACGTGCTGTTCCCCCTCTTGGAATGCTGTTCCTTTCCTTTCTTCTTTGTGAGTCCTGATCACCCTTCCAAGCTCTACTAATAAAACATGCTACCATTTTTTTCATGTGTGCTATGAGCCAGCATTGTGCTAAGGGCTTTACATATGTTATCATGCTTCATTTGTACATGGAGTCTGAATAGATACTCTGATTATTCCCATTTTACAGATGAGGAAACAGGCTCAGAGAGACTATATGACTTGCTTTAGGTTACACAGCTAGGAAATGTTGGTCAGAACTAGAACTCAGGACTTCTGAGGTAAGACTGAGGCCTTTCTCATTTCAGTCTGGCTCCTTCCTATCATGCCCACCAGATCTGCCCCTGATTCAGAAGTTAGCTTGTGTTAAAAGGAACACAGTGCATGTAGTAAAGAGGCGATAGTCCACAGAGGTCTGCTGGAGCCTCATTGGCCTCTGCAACACTGCCTGCTGCAGGGGGTCGGAGAGGGTAACAAAATCAATATGAGGAGCAAGAAGCCAAATTACATGAGAGTTGAACCCTGAGATCAGGGGGGAAGTCTTTCACTGGGTACCAACAGGTCCCTGTCCCTTTACTTTATTTATTTTTTTTTTTTTGCGGTACGCGGGCCTCTCACTGTTGTGGCCTCTCCCGTTGCGGAGCACAGGCTCCGGACGCGCAGGCTCAGCGGCCATGGCTCACGGGCCCAGCCGCTCCACAGCATGTGGGATCTTCCCGGACCGGGGCACGAACCCGTGTCCCCTGCATCGGCAGGCGGACTCTCAACCACTGCGCCACAAGGGAAGCCCCCCCGTCCCTTTTAAATCAGACTAGTTGAATCTGAGGTACAGTCAGACATTCTTGTTTTGTTAAATAGTTTAAACCCCATAATGAAGAAAGAATTGATGTTTTCATTCATTTCAGCTCTTTAAAAATCAACAAATCAATATCCAAAGATTGGAAATGACCTAAATGTTATTCATAGGGAACTGGTTAAATAAATTATGGCTGTGAACAGAACTAGTAAGCTTTTTGTGTATTGGTGTGAAAAGACTTTCAGGAAATCTGCAGAAGAAAGCTAGAAATATATGTACAAGTATGTAGCCTTTTGTGTATAGAGAAAGAAAAAAGAGCACACGGCTTTTAGGGCTTGTATATGCATAGTTATTTGGAAAGATGAAGAAACCATGAATGGTGGTTGTTTAATAGAGTTAATGAGAGAGAGACTCTTCACTGTTTACCTTTCAATATTTGTTTTGTTTGAACTGAGTGAATGCATTCTTTAGTTGAAAATTAAATAAAGAAACATATCACTTTCTTAAATCAAGATGTCACATTTAATAAAGTTGCTGCAGGGACTTCCCTGGTGGCGCAGTGGTTAAGAATCTGCCAGCCAATGCAGGGGACACAGGTTCGATCCGTGGTCCGGGAAGATCCCACATGCTGCGGAGCAACTAAGCCGGTGCGCCACAAATACCGAGCCTGCCCTCTAGAGCCCGCGACACAACTACTGATCCCACGCGCCGCAATGAAGCCCATGCGTTCTAGGGCCCGTGCTCCGCAACAAGAGAAGCCACTGCAATGAGAAGCCCATGCACTGCAATGGAGACCCAATGCAGCCAAAAAATAAATAAATAAATTTTAGAAAAAGAAAAAAATTAAAAACAAAACAAACAAACCCACAAAGGAGTGTGCTAAGAAAGCATTCTTGAAAAAAAAAGTTGCTGCAAATGAAGGGGTTTGACAGAAAGATAGATCAATGGAACAGGATAGAAAGCCCAGAGATAAACCCACGCACATATGGTCACCTTATCTTTGATAAAGGAGGCAGGAATGTACAGTGGAGAAAGGACAGCCTCTTCAATAAGTGGTGCTGGGAAAACTGGACAGGTACATTTAAAAGTATGAGATTAGATCACTCCCTAACACCATACACAAAAATAAGCTCAAAATGGATTAAAGACCTAAATGTAAGGCCAGAAACTATCAAACTCTTCGAGGAAAACATAGGCAGGACACTCTATGACATAAATCACAGCAAGATCCTTTTTGACCCACCTCCTAGAGAAATGGAAATAAAAACAAAAATAAACAAATGGGACCTAATGAAACTTCAAAGCTTTTGCACAGCAAAGGAAACCATAAACAAGACCAAAAGACAACCCTCAGAATGGGAGAAAATATTTGCAAATGAAGCAACTGACAAAGGATTAATCTCCAAAATTTATAAGCAGCTCATGCAGCTTAATAACAATAAAACAAACAACCCAATCCAAAAATGGGCAGAAGACCTAAATAGACATTTCTCCAAAGAAGATATACAGATTGCCAACAAACACATGAAAGAATGCTCAACATCATTAATCATTAGAGAAATGCAAATCAAAACTACAATGAGATATCATCTCACACCAGTCAGAATGGCCATCATCAAAAAATCTAGAGGGCTTCCCTGGTGGCGCAGCTGTTGAGAGTCCGCCTGCCGATGCAGGGGACACGGGTTCGTGCCCTGGTCCGGGAAGATCCCACATGCCGTGGAGCGGCTGGGCCCGTGAGCCATGGCCGCTGAGCCTGCGCGTCCGGAGCCTGTGCTCCGCAACGGGAGAGGCCACAGCAGTGAGAGGCCCGCGTACCGCAAAAAAAAAAAAAAAAAAAAAAAAAAAAATCTAGAAACAATAAATGCTGGAGAGGGTGTGGAGAAAAGGGAACCCTCTTGCACTGTTGGTGGGAATGTAAATTGATACAGCCACTGTGGAGAACAGTATGGAGGTTCCTTAAAAAACTACAAATAGAACTACCATATGACCCAGCAATCCCACTACTGGGCATATACCCTGAGAAAACCATAATTCAAAAAGAGTCATGTACCAAAATTTTCATTGCAGCTCTATTTACAATAGCCCGGAGATGGAAACAACCTAAGCGTCCATCATCGAATGAATGGATAAAGATGTGGCACATATATACAATGGAATATTACTCAGCCATAGAAAGAAACGAAAGTGAGCTATTTGTAATGAGGTGGATAGACCTAGAGTCTGTCATACAGAGAGAAGTAAGTCAGAAAGAGAGAGACAAATACCGTATGCTAACACATATATATGGAATTTAAGAAAATAAAAATGTCGTGAAGAACCTAGGGGTAAGACAGGAATAAAGACACAGACCTACTAGAGAACGGACTTGAGGATATGGGGAGGGGGAAGGGTAAGCTGTGACAAAGCGAGAGAGAGGCATGGACATATATACACTACCAAACATAAGGTAGATAGCTAGTGGGAAGCAGCCGCATAGCACAGGGAGATCAGCTCGGTGCTTTGTGATCGCCTGGAGGGGTGGGATAGGGAGGGTGGGAGGGAGGGAGATGCAAGAGGGAAGAGATATGGGAACATATGTATATATATAACTGATTCATTTTGTTGTAAAGCAGAAACTAACACACCATTGTAAAGCAATTATACTCCAATAAAGATGTTAAAAAAAAATGAAGGGGTTTGATAGTGTCTCATTATTAAGAAAAATTGAAAAATTTTATAAACAAAATTTTATATAGGGATTTACCATTTTTCTAAGTAGTTTTGCATAAATTAACATATTAATCTTCTTAAGACTTACTTAGAACAGATGACTACTCTCATTTCTTAGAGGAGGAAACTGAGGCTCAGAGAAGGCAATGGTCTTGTCCAATGTCACCCAATCTGTAAGGAAAGGAACTGGAACTGGAGCCCCGGGGCCTGATAACAGGAACCACAGAAAATGCAGAACAAAGCCACACCTTTGCTTCTCAGAGTGCTGGTGACTCATAAAAAGGGGGATAAAATAATTCTGTCCTCTTGAGTGGTTTGAAGATTAACTGAGGTAACGTATGTAAAACTCTTAGCACTGTGCCTACCACAGAGCAAATAATCAAAAACTTTAACTGTTGTTTTATTTAAATTTTATTTAAATAACAGAAGAGGATGTTCCAATTCAGTGGGCATTTCTTGAAATGCCATGAAATGTTCATGAAATATGAACACCCCATACTTCAGCCATACGAACTAAGAAGGAGAGAAGCATCAGAGAACTGAAGGAAGTCTAGGAAGTGATCTTTGCCCTAACGATGCTTATGGACTTATTGGTGAGACAAAGTTTAAGTAGACTCACATACCTTTTCTGTAGTTATTATTGTCAGTGTTCAGGTAATTTTTTCCATACTAAGCCTCATTGTAAAATTAAAAAGGAATTGTCTAATTTTATGTGCAGTGCTTTTAAATGACAAATGACAGAATTTGCAGGGAGAACTAAATGTTTTTTTCAGAATATTTTATTCTATTTTAGATAATATTGTGCACAACGTTTATACTCTCAACCACCCTCCACCATAACTGAGGTCCTGGGTACATATCTAGTCCCCTAATCATCCTGCATTAGTGAGGGTTTTGGCATTAATGGCGCCAAAATGGCAGTGTTGTCGTGTGTTCTCTGCTTTATCTAATGTTTATTGTATTGACATACACGATGCTCACCTTGGCTTCTGGCAATTCCCAGATTAGAAAAATACTAACAGAGTAATGCTGTACTTATTGAAAACTGTCATATAAAAAAAACAACGGAATTGTTCTTTCCAGTTAATTTTTTTCCCCAAAGTTTGAGAATAAGGGGATTAATTTGCATCTCAGAGGAGAAAGCCCTTATTTCCTGGAGAGAGAAGTGTGAGGAGGGCCGCAAATGTCCTTACTCACCAGGGAGCTTGGTTCATGTGGAAACACTTCCATCTGCCACCACTTGAAGATGTGACTGGCAGAAGCTCTTAGATGTTGCCACTTTCAGAAGTGGCCAAGAAAGGCCAGAAGAACAAAAGGTAGGATAACAAGAGGGCAAGATCAGGAGGTTTGTGTCCACCTTGAGCTGCTTATGCAGGTTGGAAGGGAGGCATTTCATTGGAATCCTGCTGCCCCTTTCAGTAACCCAACTGACAAGAAAGAGAACCCTTCCAAAGGATTTGGCGCTTCTGGGTTTAGGGAAGCAATCCACAGTGTTCAACTTTTCTCCAGGTGGCTTATGGACTGATGGTGTATGTCCAGGATTTAGAAAACAGCAGGAGACAAAGGGTTCCAAGCAGTAATGTCTAGTGTATAAACAACTACACTTGGTCAAACCTGTATACAAGATGTGCAGGAGAGGAGAAAGCAAAGCACAAGCCAAGATTACCTATGCGGGAAGTGATGAAAAGAGTCTCTCAGAAGAAAGATCGAACAATCCTCCATCTATAGAATGGACACAGGGACAACATCCCTCTGTGAAAAAACACCAATAAAATAAAAACCTGGATCTCCTTACGTGATCACTGCTTTTCCTGGATTTTAACCAGCATTTTTCTTGTTCCTCAGGCTTTAAATAGGGAGTTCAGCATGGACCCCCGCACTGGAATAGAAAACTCACCAGTTTGCTGACCTGGTTCATAGACCCTGGAGAATGTTTGATACAGGAATACTACTAGCCAAAGAAAAGAGAAATGGCATTGATGTGAGAGAGGCAGGTGCCACATGGTTTTCATTTGCCTTGAGCAAACTGGATGCAAATGAAAAGAAATGAAGACTAGGTACTGTGATAGCAATGCCCACTTCAATGAAAACCACCACCTCACTGACATAGGTGCTGGTACAAGGCGTTTAGAGGACGAGGAATCTGTCATATAGATAATAGTTGATGACATTGACACTGCAGAAGGTTGGCCTAAGCTTCTGTCCTGTGTGGGCAGTGGCTCCAGCAGATCCCATCTCATACATGCACACACACACACACACACACACACACACACACACATGCTTGCACAAACCCAAACCTCAACACCGAACACATCTGATGAGATGTGGTGCTTTATACAATCATGGATTATAAATAGCTACAAAGCAGTCACAGGTCATTAATGTCAACACATAGTATTTAGGAGATGATAATGAAGAGAAAGAAAGTCAGCTGAGTCACGCACCCAACACAGGAGATGATGTTCTTTGATACAAAAGTCAACATCAACAGCAACAGAAATCCATGAAGCATTTGCTGAAGAGGAAACATAGCATTCGGGTGTAAAGGTAAGAACTTAGGCCAGTTAGAGTGATTAGGGCCAGGTTCCCCACCATGGTGACAACTTGTTAACCCAGAAATGGTGAGTTCAGGCCCTAAGAAGTAGTTTCTGCCAGGCATTCCCATATGGGGAGACATGTGCAAAGAAAATGCACCTCCCTTTCAAACTATAAAAGATGGGATGATTCTCATGAGTACCATACACACTAAGTGGTATGCTAGGGCTGCTGTAACAGAGTACCATAGACTGGGTGGCTTAAACAACAGAAATTAATTTTCTTACCGTTCTGGAGGCTAGAAGTCCAAGATCCAGGTGACAGCAGGACTGGTTCCTTCTGAGGGCCTCTCCCCTTGGCTTGTAGATGGCCATCTTCTCCCTGTGTCTTCATACCACCTTCCCTCTGTTGTGTCTGTATCCAAATAGCCTCCTCTTGTAAGGACACCAGTCCTACTAGATTAGGGCCCACCCCAGTGACCTCATTTTAACTTAATTGCCTCTTTAAAGATCCTTTCTCCAAAAAGGTTACATTCTGAGGTACTGGGTGTTAGGATCAGCATCTTTTGGGGGAGGGATTCAGCATAGAAGAGTGGAGAAAAGCAAAATGTAGTCCAGTCTCTTCTCTGTTTCTGATTTCCTCCCCGTTTCCCTTCGAGACAAATGACTTCTGATCATTTGGGGATTTGGGACTTACACCTTTGTAGCAGTGAGTAGAGATGGGACCCTGGCTTCTACTTC
Source organism: Orcinus orca (assembly GCF_937001465.1). Taxonomy (NCBI): domain Eukaryota; kingdom Metazoa; phylum Chordata; class Mammalia; order Artiodactyla; family Delphinidae; genus Orcinus; species Orcinus orca. The sequence continues at coordinate 50,966,099 of NC_064566.1, read as the reverse complement.
CATTCCTATATTTACTCCTCTGCCATTTTTTCCCCGTATTTTGTTTTGTTTTGTTGTTGGTTGGTTGGTTTTTGTTGTTGTGGTGGTGGTGGTGGCAGGTATCCTGCTGGCTCTTCCTTCAAAATACATCTGGCATCCGTCCGTTTCTCACCACCTCCATTGCCTCCACCTGGTCCTAATCTTCATGATCTCTCGCCTGGATTTCTTCATTGGCTCCTTCCTGCTCTGGCTGCTCCCATCCTCAGCCCACTGTGGTTTATTCACCACACTGAAGCCAGATTCAGCCTTCTAAAATGTAAGGCACGCTGTATCTCTGCAATGGCTTTCCACCTCACTCACTGTCCTACAAGATTCCACCAACCTCTGGCCTCCACTTCACTTCTTCCGTCTTCACCCCCGGCACCAGCCTCCTTCCTCTGGAAGCCAGAACTTTGCACTTACTGTTCCCTCCGGCTGGAAGGCTCTCCTTCAAGTCTGTTCAAATGCCCTCTTTTTAGCCTCTCCTGAGGCTTCACCTGACCACCCTACTTAAAAATCAGGGTTTCTGGGCTTCCCGGGTGGCGCAGTGGTTGAGAGTCCGCCTGCTGATGCAGGAGACGCAGGTTCGTTTCCCGGTCGGGGAGGATCCCGCGTGCCGCGGAGCGGCTGGGCCCGTGAGCCATGGCTGCTGAGCCTGTGCGTCCGGAGCCTGTGCTCCGCAGCGGGAGAGGCCATGGCAGTGAGAGGCCCCCATACCACACACACACACACAAAACAAAAACAAAAATCAGGGTTTCCCTGGTGGCGCAGTGGTTGAGAGTCCGCCTGCCGATGCAGGGGACACGGGTTCGTGCTCCGGTCCGGGAGGATCCCACGTGCCGCGGAGCGGCTGGGCCCGTGAGCCATGGCTGCTACGCCTGCGCATCCGGAGCCTGTGCTCCGCAGCGGGAGAGGCCACGGCAGTGAGAGGCCCGTGTACCGCAAAAAAAACCCCACAAAAATAAATAAAAATAAATAAATAAAAAATCACATCCTCCTTCTCCTCCTAATCCCTCTTCCCTCTCTGCTGTTTTCCCCACAGCACTTGTCACCTCCTAACACAGCACGGAATTTACACTTTATGATATCTGTTCGTTTTTGTCTCTCTCACCCTACTAGGCTATAAGCTCCGAGGGAAGGGTCTTTCTTTTTCATTTACTGATGATTTCCAAATACCTACAACAATGCCTACAACATAGTAGGCTCTTGGTAAATATTTGTTGAATAAATAACGAATGAATCAATAATAATAAGGTTCCTGCCTCAAAGGGCCCTTGTGAAACTTACACGAAATAATTAATTTGACTTGCTTTGCAAAGGAAAGGAATTATATAATGAGTACCCACTGGTACTAGATGTTCTGCAAAACAGTTACATGGTTTACCTCGTTTATTCCTCACTATGAATCTCATTCATTCATTCAGTGAGTAATTGTTGTGCACCTACTATGCACTAGGCACCGTTCTAGGCACTGGGGTAAAGCAGTGACAAAACTAGACAAAAACCCCTGTCCTCTGAGAGCTTTCAAGAAGAGACAGACAATACAAATAAAACATAAGGGACTTCCCTGGTGGCGCAGTGGTTGAGTCCGCCTGCCAATGCAGGGGACACGGGTTCGATCCCTGGTCTGGGAGCAACTAAGCCCGTGCGCCACAACTACTGAGCCTGCGTGCCACAACTACTGAAGCTTGTGCACCTGGAGCCTGTGCTCTGCAATAAGAGAAGCCACCGCAATGAGAAGCCCGCACACCACAACAAAGAGTAGCCCCCGCTCACTGCAACTAGAGAAAGCCCACGCGCAGCAACGAAGACCCAATGCAGCCAAAATATAAATAAATAAATAAATAAACAAACAAACAAGCAAATAGAATGTAAAGTGTATGTGATTATCCCTCTTTTTTATGACGAGGAAACTGAGGTGCCCAAGGTCATCTGATTAATGAGTGGCAGAGCCAAGATTCAAATGTAAGTCTTCAAGGTTTATGTGCTCTGCACCTCGTGGACGAAGGCATCCGGGTTTAGGTGGAGTGAAAGCTTGTGGACAAGGCGTGTGGGTCTGGGGTGAGGATGCGGGGTGGTGTCTGGAGGGCTGGCTGAGACTCCCCCCCTTAATTTTTGCTTCCCACTCTATCCCAAGGGCCTCCCCTTCCTCATGATTGAGAGTCAGATGCATTTTACTTACTGCCATGCTGGTGGGATCCAAATCACAGGCATCTCGTGGGTGGTGGGTAAACTCTTACTTCTTCCCAGATGGTGTCACAGGGGACTCTGGGAGGAGCAGCTGAGCTCAGTCACACCTCCCAGCGGATGGAGTCCTGTTGTAGAGGCTGCCATTCGAGGAGGCAAGGACTTCTGGGGGCATACAGAGGGCAGAGCTTCTGGTAGGGGTGGAGGCCCTGGAGTGGGGCAGGGTAGCCCTGGAGGGGGGCAAGGTAGGGAGCTGGGGGTGCCAACCTGGAGAAGAGCCAACTCGGGGTCATGGTGACACCTTCCCGTGGCTGCCCTGGGCTGAGGGCAGGTGTGCCGTGTGCCCCTAAGGCCAAGCTGGGGAGACAGGGCTCCTGTGAGGAGGGTTCTCCCACAGGGACAGGGGTTGCCTAGGAGGGAGTGATCGCTCCATCTCTGGATGTGGGGGGAAGATGCAAGTGATGCCACGGTGTTAGGGAGGTACAGAGAGGACCCTTGTTGGTGGGATAAACCCTTTCAGAGACCCCAGCTTCAGAGAAGGGAGAAGATTCTGACTTCCCTTCAGAAGAGCTCCCAGACCAGATGGAGAGGCTGGTCCTCAAGGCCCAGAGCCCAGCCCCAGATCTGCAAGTCCTTTGGGAGGGCCTCTCTAGCCCCACTCCCCAGCACTCAGCTGTGTCCTCAGACCCAGGGTTTGGGTGTCTTCCTGGCAGCCAGTGAAGGTGGGGGACACCATCTGGGGCCTCTGGAAGGTAAGCAGGAGGTTAAAGGAATACCCATGGCCAGAGGACATCATAGAGCTGTCCTTGGGGACCACTCCTGGCAGAACAAATGAGGGTCAAGTCAGTGCCTTTGAAACCCCAAGCTGGGACATTGGGCCTCAGAGGGGCAGCACCCTGAGGATGGAGCAGCTGTATCTGCCCCTCAGTCTTGCCCTCACAAAACCAGCAGTCCGACACATGCTCCTCTGAGGGAATAAAATACCCCACAGTGCTGGTGCAGAGTGGATGGATCAGCTAGGGGCTCTAGGGTGCTAGATGGGGAGTCCTTGCAAGCCCACAGGGGCAGGTTGGCTGGAATGGAGATCTGAACCGTCACCTGCTCTCACCCAGGAAGAGGCAGCAACCTCTTTTCAATGCTGATCGGCCCCCACCATCAGGAACACACCTGTAGCCAACAAGGTCGGGCTTATCACTTGCTGCAGCAAAGACTTCCCATCAGGGGATTCCCTGGGGTGTCTCCAAAGGGAGGAGTTAAGGAAGGGGTGCTTATAGGGTTGTGGGGCTGGAGTGAGTCAAAGGATGGTCTCTGGCAGAGATTGGTCAGGATTTGCAAAGCAGGAAGTTGCTGGAAGAGTCAGAGATCTTATGTTGAGAACACAGGAGCCCTCGTGGAGAATTACTATTAAATCAGTTTGCCTGTGGTTTTTCTCTTGGAACATGTGGGTCTAAATACATGGGTGTTTTCAAGTGTGAGCTTAGTCTGAGATGGACATCACGGCTTGGTCAGGCACTGTTAACTGTTTTGTAAATCAGGTATGTTTTGCAAATTGTGTTCCCAGTTTCAATTCTCAGTCCTACCCCTATCTCACACTCTCCAACAACCTGGCTGCCAGCAGGATCATTTTCTTCTCATCACTCCACAGGAGAGAGTCTGGACCCCAGCCCCCATTCCTGCCTCTGCTGCCAGCTCTGGGCAGCAGGGGGCAGCAGGGCAGCATCCATGAACCCAGGACCCACAGTAGACTAAGCACAGCCCGGCAAGGGAGCTGAGCCAGCACTCAGATTGAAGGGATATGTCTGAAGCTCTGAACTGCCCCTTTTGATTTCCTTTGTTCCCAGGAATTCTGGGGACAGGGGACAAAAGGGTGAGGGAAATGGGAAGTAAGGAGGGAGGGAAACTGAAGGAAAGGGAGGAAGAATGGCGAGGGAGAGAAGGAAAGGGGGTCTACAGAGCTGGCAGCTGGATCCCCTCCCCACTCCAATCTCTTCCTGTCATCCCCAACCCTGTCTACTTCTATCTCCTGGTTTTAGTCTGACTCCATGGCAGCCCCTCCTGGTCCCTCTCTTTCTCCCACAGTCTAGGCACCCACCTGTGGCCCTTCTGTCTCCAGGTATCTATGTGGTACCTGCCGGGACAGCCCCTACCCCTCAGACTTCTCCCTCACACACAGATGTGACCACTGTGTGTGACATAAACACAGACATAAACACACACACACACTACCACAGGCTGGGTGACGACTTTTAATTTCCTCCCCCACATTTTGCAATTGCTTTGGTCACAAAGGCTGGTCTGACAGTTTAATCCCACAGTGAGGTAGGACTTTTCATGTGGCTGCTGATTTGGAATTTGGCTCCAGGACATAAATCTGAGGACACAGAGGGGTAAAATACCCCCCTACTAAAGTAACCTGAAAACAATTGGGGTTAGATACCTTCTCTGAGTTTATTAGCCCAGCTCTCTACCACCCTTCACTCTTTTTTAACAATTATTATTTATTTAGGTACACCAGGTCTTAGTTGTGGCAGGTGGGCTCCTTAGTTGCAGCTCACTGTCTCCTTAGTTGTGGCAGGTGGGCTCCTTAGTTGAGGCATGCATGTGGGATCTAGTTCCCTGACCAGGGATTGAACCTGGGCCCCCTGCATTGGGAGCACAGAGTCCTATCCACTGTGCCACCAGGGAAGTCCCCCACCCATCACTCTTGACTCTACAAGCAGAACACCTGACATCTCTGCAGCTGTGAGTTCACAACCTAGCGGGAGGGGGGAGGGGGCCAGACAAGGGCTTTCCCACTCCCAAGCCAGGTGAGGGAAGCTCTAGGAAAATCACTCAGGGAGGAAAGATGGGTCACACTCAGATTGGTGACTTTGGGATTGTTTAATGAAGAGACTTTTACAAAAGTGTGGTCTGGTGTTTGGGGGATTCCATGCAGAGGGGCACTAATGACAGGTTGTCAGGATCAGAGAAGCAAGGACAGCAAGAGGGGGCTGTGGCAGTTCTGGGGATGATCCACTGGTCCCTTTCCTCCTCACCTTGCCCCACATCCAGAGGAGAGGGGCACGCAAAGGAGAGGGAGCAGGGTCCTCCCAGCACAGGGGAAGAGGAGGAGGGAGCAGTAAATTAAGTAGGCGATTGGAATTTTAAACTGGACTGAACTTCAGTTGTTATCCAAAAGTGACTCAAAGTTGTGGAGTTTACCAAATATGCAGTTGTGGATGGAAAAGGGACATTAGACGTCATCAAGCAGAGAGAGTCGATGGGAGAAAAATAAAACAGTTGCACATTTGTGCCTTACTGCATGCTCACTGTTCAGTAAACTGGAAAAGGAGGTACTATCAGTTCCATTTTACAGATGAAGAAACTGAGTTTGCAATCACAGGGCTAGTGGTGGCTAAACTGGGCCAGAACCCTGATCTTCCTGCCTCAGCTTCCCTGTGTCCCCACACCTCCTCCTTTCCCTGAAGCTGCTACTTGGTGACTCTGAGTTCAGCACACACTAAAGTCACAGTTGGTACAAACAGGACTGAATCGGGAGCTCCAAGGTCAGAACCCAAGGTACACCCCCTCTCACCCACATCACTCAGGCTTCTCCCCAGGATGTCCACCCCAGGCCTTCCAAGATGAGCTGTCACTCCCAGGAGGTACAGACCAGTGCTGATGGAGGAAACGGAAGAAGCCAGAGAGCCCTGGCCTCACAGTTCGTCTCTATGCTGACCGCTGCATGACCCTGGGTGAGGCACAGGCCTCTCTGGTCTCCCGTCTCTCAATGCAGCCAAATAATCCCTGGGGTCCCTGCCAAGAGGGAAAACTGATTCCAGTTGGTCACGTCTCCCAGGGGGCTCACATGCTGTTTCACAGTGGCTTTTAGGAGTAACAGGTCCAGGAAGTGATGTCAAGTTTGGGAAGTGAGGAGTAGGGCAGGGAGGCCCAGAGGGTAGAAGCAGGGGCAATACTTTGGGGCAGGCGGATGCCTGCTGGACAATGGTGCAGGGCAGCCATTGTGCTGGGAGTGGAAAATCCTTTTCTGACTTCATCTCCAAGGGCTGAAAATAGTCTCAGGTGAGCCCCTGGGGGCTGGCTCGGTCTGGCCCATTGTTCCTGGCTGGGACAGGGCTGAGACTGGACACCTGGCTGAGCTGGAGCCAAGAGAGAGGCGAGCCCTACTGAGGAGGCTGGAGTGGCCGGGCAGAGCCAGGGCCCGCTGCACATGGGGAAATTGGAAACTGAGGCCCAGAAAGAAAAAATTCACCATGTCACATGGTGCATCAGGACAGAGGAGGATGAGTTTGGCTTCTGGAGCTCATTTCCCCCACCCTTCACCCCACACCTCAAGCACATACCCCTGGGGAAGGTAAATGCATCCTTCATCCTGCAGCCCAGTGACTCCTGGCCAAGTTCCAGCCTCCACCCCACAGGAGGCAGAAGCATCAGACATTCAACTGGCTCCACTCCAAGGCAATGTGTGGTGCCAGTGGAGTCACTTCACCTTTCTGGTCACTTGATACTAGGGGAGACCCACTGCCCCACTCTAGTCCTCAGAACTGAGGGCTCATGGGGTCTTGGGAGTGCCTGGGGGAGTAGCTGTTAGTTGTGTCTTTGATGAAAAATCTGGGTGGCTGCTGCCCTAAGGTAGGGAGAACTGGAATGTGGGAAGCAAGGTCTTCAGGTTCTATAGAGTGACACAGAGAGGGCAAGCAGTTGGCCTCAGGTCACACAGCAAAAACTGCCCATCCATTGCCTGCTCTGGCCCAGCTCCAGGCCAGTCCTCCAGCCCTGGGTCTCTGACTCTTGGATAAACCAAGGAGAGGCTGCAGCACACTGTGGTGGGCACCACCAGTCTGGGAGAAATGGCTAAGCCTGCTGCCATGGGTGGGTGGGAGCCCTCAAGCCCATAGGGGAGGGCTCTGGAAGATCAGAGGCATCCTCATCTTCCTCCTCCTGCCATCACTTCTCCTTACTGCCCTTCCACAGCCCATCGCCTGGACAAGGTTCTGTAAACACACACAAGCTCATGAGCCTGAGTGCCACCCAGTGCCAAGCAGGGCAGAGGGTAGTCCCACACCTCACCCCAGGATGGACCTGCTCTTTCCCCGCACACCCTGGGGAAGCCTCACCCACAGGGGACACTCTATTGCTTGCTGGCCGGACACACTGTCCTTTCCCTCAACTCACTTATCCCAATGTGGTTACTTATTAAGTTATGTCAACTCCCTGAGGGCAGGGTCCAGCTGGCTCGCCTCTGTATCCCCTTGGCACAGTGCCTGGTGTGTAAACGCTTATCATGTGCCAGGTCCTGTTCTAAGTGCTTCATGTGTATTCGTTCAGGTAAGCCTCCCAATGCCCTACGTGGGAGGTAGTATCTCCTTCTAGAAATGAGAAAATGGAGGTGCTGCAAGATTGATTTGCCCAAGGTGCCACAGCTGGAAGAAGTGCAGACAACCCTCAAACGCAGGTGGTCTGGGCAGAGAACGGGTGCTCTTAACTCCATCCTCACTAGACTGCCTCTCTCATCTTGAATCACACAAAGGGTCGCTTACAAACTCTCCTGCCCCGCAGGGGTTGCAAGTGGCATGCGATACTGGAAAGGGAACTAATCTGGGCATCAGATGGACCTGAACTCAATCTTGACTCACCCGTTTACTGCCTGTATAACCTGGAGCAAGTCCTCACCTCTCAGAGCCTGTCCTCTCATCTGCTAAATGGGGGTAATAATGTCTATTTCACACGGTGGTGGTAAAGAATAAATAATAATGGATGTGACAGGGCGCTGCCTGGTGCCCGGGACATGGGTCAGTACCTTAGCTCCCTTCCTCAGGGGCCTGGCTCTAAACAGATCAGCCCAAATCTGCCTTGACAAGGGTGGTGGCAGAGGGGTAGCTTTGGTGGCCTGACTTGGACCAAGATAGGAGTAACTGTGTCTGGAGGGCATGTTGGCCAGGGCCTTTCCTAGCCTTTGGAGGGTAAGAGTGTCCCTCCTGGGACAAATGCCACCCGGGGCAGAGACCCCTATGTGCCAGGGCCCCTGCCCCCGTTGCACGGAGCTCACTGAGAAGAGCTGCTGTAGGCCAGTCAGCAGGCATTTACTCCTCCCAGCTGCTCTCCCCGCCCCCCTCCGCCCCAGGTCCCTGGCCTCAGCTCCCCAGCTCCATCAGAGGTGGGAAGAGCTGGGGTGGTGGGGGTGATGGCAGGATTCCCACAAAGGCACTGACCTGCACTAAATGGAGCAGAGCTGCAGGGGCAGCCCGAGCCCCTGGCGCACGACGAGGCGCCACGCTGACCTGCTGAGTGACCTTGGACAAGGCCCTGCCCCTCTCTGGCCTTGAGTCTGCAGCTGGGCTGGATAATCCCTGGGGTCCCTGTCAGGGGCTGTGACATTTCACAGCGTCCTTCAGGAGTCAACAGCCCCAGGAAGTGATGTCAGGGCGAGGAGGTGGGGAAAGGGCAGCAAGGCCCAGAGAGTAAGAGGAGATATTTTGAGAGCAGGCAGGTCCCTCCACGTCACTGCTGGACAATGGTCTGGGGCTGGGAGTGGAAAATCCTGTTCTTACTTGGGCTGAAAATAGTATACGGCAACAGAGTAAAGAACCTCACCCACCAGGCGGGGGGCCTGGGCACTGAGAACAAGGCCAGATGTCCACACCGAAGAGCCAGACGGTTTGACGAGGGTCCGCAGGAGGGGCCCTGGGCCTGTCCCTGGTTCCCTTAGGGTCTTCATTCCCCACCCCCACCAGTGCCTGCCACAGGATTAGATGGTGAGTCAGGCCCTCCTGTCCCCTAGCTCCTGTGTCCTTAGAAATCTGTAGGCAGTTGCTTTAAGGAAGGCATCCTGGCACTAGGCCATAGTGTGGTCTCTATGTGCTGTGGGGCTCTCAGTTCTTGGGGTCTCCAGGACAGCTGCTGGAGGGGTAACTGGGCAGGACATGAAAGGAATGGGGACTATAGGGGAACTTGGGCCTGTGGTGGACACAGCCCCATCCCCAACCACAGATAGACACTCGAGAGCCCCCAAAGTCACAATGTATAACTCCCTGTCTCTGAGTCTGAGCAGGGCTGAGGGGGTCAGAGCTCAGCATTAACACTCCTGGCCAGTAGAGTATCTCACCTGGGTAGAGGCACCTTATAAACCGGGATTGGGTTCAGCCTGAGCAGCAGCTGGTAAGAAAGAGATAGGCTCAGGCCTGCAAGAAATGTTCAAGGGCAGACTGTAAGAGGTCATCACAAAAATGCTCATAAGGACCCAGGCTACATTAACAGGAGTATAGAACCTAGAATGTGGGAGGTGAGCATTTCACACTACTCTGGGCAAGTCACCCACATTGCACAGTGCAGAGGCATCATTTGGGTCATGGCTTACGACAGGTCCCTGTCACATGGGGGAGCCCATGTGAGCAACCTCTGGGGGGTGCCGTTTTGAAGAGGCAGAGTGGGAAGGGTGGAGAAGTCATAGGAGGTAGGTGTAGGTGGGGTGGGGAGAGAAGAACCATCTCTCAGGCAGAGTGGGCCCATCGGGCAAGGGCTCTCCCACAGGGAGAGGGAGAGGGAGAGAGAGAGAGAGAGAGAGAGAGAGAGTCCTTATCCTTGAGGTTCAAAGTGAGGTCTGTCAGTTTTGCCCTATTCCTGCCCAAAGGCTAGGGCTGGGCCCTGTCCAGATGAACTCCACACATCTCCAGAGTGGTCCTGGCTAGACCCAGAACCTGTCCCAGGTGACACTCATCTCCCCCACACTAAGCTCTGACCCAGCCTGAGCACCAACCATTATGCCAGGTAGCTGGATTTTCCCAAGAGGCAGAGGACTGGACAGGAAGAGTGAATCTCTCCCACGCTTATCCCCAGTGCAAAAGAAACCTCATTGTCAGGGCAAGGAGGGAGCCCTGACTTGGCCTCCTTGTGACCCGCCCACCCTCCCCATTCCTGCCTTGAACCTGGGTACCAACTGCCCAGCCAGCTTCCAGTTCCTGCAGGCCCTGCTCTCCTGCCCCCATGTCTTTGCCTAGAACGCACCTGCACCTGGATGTTCTTCTCTGATGAAGTGCTTTTCTCAGAAGTCCACCCACTCCAGGAAGCCTTCCCTGATGCCCTGGTCCACTGCCCCAACCACTCAGCATTATCCAGTGGTGTGCTAGAGAAACTTGTACCTGCTCTCAAGAGCCCTCTGTTAATTTTTCAGGAATTTTGCAAGGAGGCTGGTATCACATTGGTAGTCTGAAACTGGCTGTGGCAGGAGTATTTGTACCACAGAAACTGGCAATGCTGCAAATAAGGGGTTCCCCTCACCCCCGCACCCCCCACCGAGAGTCAGCTAAATGGTTGAACTTTTACCAGCGCATGACTGGTCATCGCCATTAAATCCTAAACTGGGGGATCCTGAGGACTGGGACCCCACCTGACTCCCCTCTGTACCCAGCAAAACCAGGCATAAAAGCCAGTTAACTTTAAAGTGGAGGATGACCTGGGGTCTGGAGAGTACATTTATATTCCTCGTACGAGACCACCACTGAGGCAGCTACTGGGGAGGCAGAAGAGAACAGGTTGGAGAAAGGACCCTAGTGTGGATGGTGAGAGCTCCCCAGGCTGTATCCCCAACCTCCAACTACACAACGGGGTCCGGCTCAGCAGGTAACAACACCTTTAGTACAAGTCCCAGCCTCAAACTGGCTCCCAGCCTCCAGATGGGTTTATGACATCAGTTCCCAGACGTTCATCCTTTGGGCTGGGCGTCCCCCTCAGAGCTGAGCCCACAGTGGCACTCAGACCACTCCGACTCATCGTGGGAACCTCTGGCTCGGCCCTGACTCCTTACCAGCGTCCTCTGGTCAACCTGCGACCCTGTCCCTCCCAGGCAGCTCAGGCACAGGCTTGGCTGTGTGACCTTGGTTAAGTCACTTTCCTCTCTGGGCCTGTTTCTCCACTTGACTTGATTAGTCTGGAGCCCAGCCTAGGTACCTTGGCAGGCACAGCCAGGTATTTATGTGGGATTCAGGCCAGGGGCAGTGCTGGCCCCAAACACTTGCCTTTCTTAAAACCTTACTCCCCACATCTCACATACAAATGGTGACTCAGGATGTGGGGACTGCTGAGCTCTCTGGACCACAGAGAACAAACTGCGCCCCTGTCAAATGACAGAGCACTGGGGTCACGGCCCCCTTGACCATCCGGCCTGATTCACTGATGGCCCATATCTGGGGAGACTGTCCCATTTGGACAAGTCTACAGTCCCACCCGATACAAACTGGCACAGGCCCAAGGGGTTCCGGTCCTACAGCCGGATGTCCTTAGTGTTTTCACTACCAGGCGGTGTGGACTCTATCTGTCTAGAGTCCTCACTGCTGGCCGAGTCTTCTGTCCTCTTAGTGTCAGTTCTGTTGAACCTATGCAGGCCCAGCCTGCGGCGAAGCTGGGTGGTAGGGGTGGGGTCTGTGGGTGGCTTGGCGTCCCGAGCAAAGCGCACGAGCCTCTGCCCAGCCAGGAAGTAGAGCACGGGGTCAAGGCAACTGTTGGCGCTGGCCAGCGGCCGGGTGATCTTGTAAGCCATGTTGATGGCGTTGAGGGTGTGGCAGCTGAGGTCCAGCGAGCGGAAGGAGTAGTAGAGGGTGCGGGTGACGTGGAAAGGCAGGAAGCAGAGGGCGAAGACAGCTAGCACCACGGCAATGGTGCGCACCGACTTGCGCTTGGCCCGCGGCAGGCCTCCCGAGGTCCCGTGGGTCGGCTTTAGCAGCCGCCGAGCCATGAGCACGTAACAGACCAGGATGATGGCGAAGGGCACCGCGAAGAGCAGGCTCAGCATGATGGAGCTGTAGGCCACGAAGTGGCTGAAGAGCTCGGGTGCCGAGGTGTCGTGGCAGGTAATGCGGCCACCACGTGCACTGGTGGTGACGAAGTAAAGCACGGGTGCCTGGCAGGCCAGCACCAGCACCCACACGGCGACGGCCACCCTGCGGGCGTAGCGGGCCTGGCCCCAGCGCAGCGAGCGCAGTGGACGCAGGACACCCAGGCATCGGTGCACGCTGATGCACGTGAGGAAGAGGATGCTGCAGTAAAGGTTGGTGTAGAAGAGGAAGCGCACCAGCTTGCAGAGCACTGTGCTGAAGGGCCAGTGGTCACCGCGGGCGTAGTAATAGACCAGCAGGGGCAGGGAGGCCGCGTACAGCGCGTCCGACATGGCCAAGTGGAACATGTATGTGGTGGAGGCGTTCCAGGTCTTGAGGCGGCACAGGAAGATGTAGAGAGCCACGGCGTTCAGACACAGCGCGAGCATGCACACCACGCCGTAGGACACAGGCAGTAGCACGTACTTGAAGTTCTCATTGAAGCGGCACTTGTAGCCCAGCTCATCCCCATCCCAGGTGCCATTGATGGTGCCATTCCAGAGGCCCGGGCCTGTGGCCATCGCCCTGAAGGGAAGGGGGTGGTGGGGAGAACGGCCATCAGGACCCAGCAGGGAAGCCTGACACCCCCACCTGACCAGGGCCATGAGGGACCCCAAGTGCCCACAGACTCCCTCGGTTAAGATCTGCCCAACTACGTTCGAGGCTTTTATTGCATCTGATCTGCCTCTCTCCCTGGACCCAGGGGGCCCAGAACCTTGGAACCCTGGAACCTTAAGGATGCATGAGATCCATGACTGTCAGGATCATATAATTCTAACACTTTGGAACAGGGAGAGGCAAAATACCCCCTGAGGGCCAAATCCAGCCTACCAGTCTGTTTTTGTAAATAAAGCTTTATTGGAACACAGCCATGCCCATCTGTTTACATAGAGTTGAATAGTTGTGACAAAGACCATATGTTCCTCAAAGCCTAAAATACTTACCAGCTTGCCTTAAAAAAAAAATCAGTGACCCTGTTTGAGAACCTCAGGAACACAGAGTTCTAGATCTAGGATTCTGAGCTCTAGAACCTGAGGATCTGGTGGTCCCAAAGGGGTACCATCTGAGATTCACGGAAAGGGGCCTTTGAGGCTGACTGGGTCCACCTCACACCCAGTGCCCACTGCCTGTTCGTGGCCAGTAGGCAGCCCACACCTTCCTGGTGGCATCAGGAAGTTCTTTCCTTTAGCTCAGTTTTCTTCTCTCTGAGGAGGCTCTGGCCCTGTGCCTGGTATTTTGGTATTTGAGGGAGTATTTCCAAGGGTCTCCCTCTTCAGTCATTCATTCACCTCTCAGCAAATATTTTTAGGCACTCCTATTCTAGTACTTTCTGCATCTGTAAACAGAAGTCCTGCTCCCTGGCCTATGAGGCTACCAGATGGGGCTGTGACCCTCCTGAAGATTCCAGGGAAGTCTGGGGTGTAGGTGGTAGTGGGGGCATTGGGGGACTCCTGCTGGGGGGCAAATTCAGCTTCCTCCAGGCTTGCCCGGCTTCTCTTCATGCATCATCACTACCTTGACCTTCTCCTACCTTGTCCCCAGTGAGCATATAACACAGCCCTGATGCCTGACCGCCCAGACAGTGAGCACCTGGAGATCAGGATGCCACCTTCCTCCTCTCCCCACCCCTCCAACGTGACCAAGAGCTCTCTCTCAGACTATCCCAGTCTGGAAGGCAAAGGTGTGCCCAAAGGTCTCAGAAGGTAGGCTGGAAATCATAACGGGAGTCCCAGAGGGGCAGGTTTGGGACAAACACAAAGAATAGCTTTCTAATAGTGTGAAGGGGCAGGGGGAGCTGACATTATTCAAGCCCCACTACTACTATGTGTGCTTTATTCATGTGACTTCATTCTATCCTTACAACACGGTTCAGGGAGCCAGGTTATCATGCCCAGGTTTCCGATAAAGAGGCTGAGACACAGATCATTCAAGTAAGTTGGCCCAGGTCACAGGCTGGGGATAGGCTGCAACTCCTATCTGGGTCCATCCCACAATGGAAGGGGCTGTAGGAGGACGTAATGAACTCTCTGCTTATGGGGGTGTGCAAGCATCTCTCTAGCAGAGTCTGCAGAAGGGCTTGTGCCCTATGTGTGGGTGTGTCTGGGACGACAGAGAGGACAGATGTCATGTGTGTCCTCCCCACCCTGAGAATCTGGGGCTGTAAAATCCCTTTCATTTTGGAACCTGGGGTCCTGAGAGGCTGGGGCTTAGAGATTCTGCGGGGCCGGTGACATCCACTCCCTTAGACACCGAGCTTCTTGCCCAGCCTGGTCTCCCAGAAGCAGCCTGAGGCCCATGAAGTTAAGATTAAGGGGTGCTGAAGGACACACTGCTCCCTCAGCTTCCTTCTTCCCCATAAACCTCCCCTTCCCTCATCTTCCCTGCCTCCTATTGTCAGCAAAGGTGCTACCAGGAGGCAGGGAGCCTGCACTTGTGACCTCCCTCCCACGGACACAGGCTCCTCCCCAAGGAGCCGGGGCAGATCCAGGGTGAGGAGGTAAGTATGGGGTTGGGGTGGGGGGCGCTGGCAGGGCCAAACTGCTGGGACCCCTCTGTCCTGGGGCCAGGACTCAGGACCCAGCATGAAAGCACTTCCTGTATCCCACTCCACTCCTTGCAGCCCAGTGTCACCTCCACCCTTGCTGCTGGAGCCACTGCATCGGCCTCCCTGTCTCCAGCCTCAGTCCCCCCAGTCCAGAGGGGTCTCTGGAAAAGACAAAGTCATTCTCCTGCTTGAAACCTCCTGTGGCTCCTGTCTGCTCTCAGGAGAAAACCCAGCTCTTCAGTCTGGTACCAGAGGTTTTCATAATCCAGCCTCTGTCACCAGCCGCATCTCCTGTGACCTGCAGTTTCCTGAATGCACCCAATGCTTTTTGCCTCCCAGCCTTATGTTGCTCCTTCAATCTGGGATCCATTCACACCCGTCGCCTCCACCTGTTCAAATTACAGCTCTGTCCATCAGCGCAGCAAACTCCGGTGATTAAGAAGAACCCGGCCTCTGGACACAGACTGCCTTTGTTCCCTCATCTGTAAAATGAGGTGATTAACAGAACCTATATCACAGGGCTGCTGTGAGGATTAGGTAATTCGTGTAACACGTTTGGAGCCATGCCTGGCACACAGCAGGTACACTGTGTGTTACGAGCTTCGAGGCTCAGCTCACCTGCGGCTTTTTCCTGAAATCTTTGGGGAGCTCTCTCAGGCCAGGGGCGGAAAAGAGAGATAGAAGGTCCTGGAGGCTGTGAAGCAGGTGAGTGTGGTGGACCAGGGGAATGACTCCAAGGCCCAGGCTGGGGTCAGGCCTGGGGACCTCGTGAGGGAAGAGGTCTGAGAGCTGTTTGAGAGGGTGGCTGGAGAGACTGGCCCAGAGGGAGTTTGCATGGAGGAGGGGCCAGGATGCCTCAGGCTCAGGGGTCGGGAGGAGGGGGAACACAGTGTCGGGCATGGTAAGTGTGAGATGCCACATCATGGACTGTGGGGAAGGGCGAAGGCTGGGACCAGCAGGTCTGGTGCACTGGGAGATGAGCAGGAGTTGCTGGCTCACAGGAGCTGTAGGAGGAGCCTGGAAGCCCGGGTGTGAGACTAAGAATCTGTGGAGGAGCCATTCTCCCTGGGGACACCGGCTTGGGGTGTGCAGCTCTGCCACAGAGCCCCAGAGGACATCAGGTATTTCCTGCCCTCCTGAGGTTCAGACCTCTCATGGGCTGAATCCCCTGGCCTGGTAGAACTGTGGTTCTCAAACTTCCCCCATGAGGTGCTCTGCCCCACTGGAGACAGGGAGGGTGGCCCCTCTGTACTCCCTGCTCAGGGAGCATCCCCCCAGCTCCACCTCCCCACTGCTGCTCCGCTCCTGCCCAGGTGCTGAGGCCTGCTGGGTCTCTCCTCAGAGTCGGGGTCAGGGCCCTCATCTTCCCTTCATGGTCAACATCTCATTGCTCTACACAGTTTCTTGCTAATTACTCATGATGGAATCTCTGACACTGATGAGAGGGGCAGAAACTTCCCTAAGTCTCTCATGAACCAAGGGAGCTGCCCTTTCCACCTATTTTAAGACATCCTGACCTCCACCCTCACAGGCCAGCTGGGGACTCTATCATTGTGGCCCCTGTCCAGACTGACCCTGCCTGTCCTACCCCTCCACAGGCTGGCCCACCAACCTGTGAGAACATCTTTCCTGCCCCACCCGCTCTGACCAGCCCCTGCTTATGGAGACAGCCAAGTGCCCAGCCCTCTCCATCAACCCTCTCCACTGCCTCTCCTGACCCCTGATGCCCTTGGGGCCTCACTCCCAGCTCCCCAGGACCAGCTCCTGCCTACCTTTGTCCAACACCACTCACCAGCCCCTCTGTGTCCAGTTCTGGCTGGCCCTGCGCTCAAGAGCTCCTAGTGTGGAGGGAGATGTGAGCCATGTAAGTGCCTGCCAGGCTTTCCTGCCTTTGTGTATAGCTGTTCTTTCTGTCTAGAAAGCCTTTCCAGACCCACACACACTGCACTCTATCCTGCCCATCCCTCAAGGCTCTTCTCAAATGTCACCTCATCTCTGAAGCTCCCCCCCTCCATCACTGATCCCCCAGGGCATTCCTCACACCCTGCTGGGAATTTGTCCTTCCACTCTCTACCCCAACACATTCCAGGTGCTCCTGGAGGGCTGGGTCCATCTGATTCCTTTCTCTGGTCCTATCATCCAGCAAGAGGCCTGATCCAAAGCAGGTATGACATGAATGAGAGAATGAATGAATGAGTGAGTGAATGAATGAATGAAGCAAGCACAAGAGCTACGGGAGGCCCGAGGAGGCTAAGCTTTATGATGGTGGCTCTCCTTTCCCTTATTCCTCTGAGGACCTTTCACAGGACAATGACATTGAAGGATTTCTCAGCAGCTGATCCTAGGTGGCCAGGGGTCACAACAGCCCTCCAGGGGCCCAGCTCACCTGAGGCCTGCTCCTGCCCTAGGCAGGCTCCTGGACTGTCTCTCTTTCAAGAGCCCTGCTCTACTCCGGACACATCAGAGAAATGCCAGAGGGAGGGGAACCGGACCCAGGCATTCTGGAGACGGGTCAGCTCTCTGATCCACATTCCTTTACCTCACCCATCTCTGGCTCAGGAGCTCCTGATCCTAGATCACCACCCCCTTCACTTTGTAGGGGTCAAGTCTGAGCAGAGCGACTTCCCTGCAGCATTCTCATTTCATCCCTCACCTCATTCCTTGCCAGATGCCGCCATAGAGGTTAAGCTATTTGTTCAAGGTCACACTGCCAGGAATTGGAAAGATTGGGTTTGATACCCAGCGCTGTCTGGCTCTGAAGCCTGAATTCATCACAGCCTGGGAACGAGGGAGCAGGGCACAGATCCCCTTGATCTACCCCCAGTTCAGTGTATACACATGCACGAGTGTACCGGCCCCAGCCTCCCAGCCTCCCAGCCAGTAGACCCTGCCCTTGCACACCCATACCTGACCAGCCCCTGCTCTCACTGTCAGGATGCTCAGCGCAGGCTCAGATTCCTCACTCATGAATGCACCCGCCTGGACCCCTGGACCGAGCTGCAGGGAACTCTGTGGGAAACAGGAAAAACAGGTCCCCTGGCTTGGGGCCTCGCCCAGCTTCCAGCATTTCTCAGGGCAGGCAGTGCCTGGGCTCCTGAGACAGGGAGGTGGAGACAGCTTGGGCTCTGGGTCACCGGAAGTCAGCCAGGCTGAGCCTTCCCCGGGCTGCCTCTTCTGCTCCAATCTTGGTCTGAAAGAGGCAAAGAGGTGAGCTGGTGTGCTTGTCCCGGTAGGCAGGAGTGTCCTCTGCCCACCCTCAACCCCTAGCCGTCCACCCTTAGCTCACATATTCTAGGGACGGTTGTTCCCAGCCTTCAGGCCCAGGTCCCCTTTCACGGGAGGGTGGCTCTGCCAGGCAGGGTCTCCCCCATACCCTGCAGAGTTGAGCTGAGCCTCCAGTGTCCCCTCCCTTGGTCCTGGTCTGGAAACAGTCAATACCCTCCTTGTCCAGTGCACACTCGACAGTACTCTGGCCAATCTAGTTTAGCTCAAGCTGGGTCTCTATCTGGAATATCCTTCCTCCCTCATCCCACCTCTAACCATTCCTCCACAGGTGTTGTAAACACACAAGGACACACACAGGCATGGATACACCTAGATACACAGATACACAGAGATGTACATAGTCATACTCAGATGTATACACAGTATACAGACACACTCTCTCCCAGAGTCTTAAACAGTCAGGGCCTGGAACAGCCTTTAGAAATCACCTCTGCCAACCTCCCATTTGACAGAGGAGGAAACTAAGGCCCAAGGCCTCACAATAAGCCAGGGACAGAGCCAAGAGCAGAACCCAGGTCTGGATTCTGGCCCTAGTTTTATGTCTTGCCTGGAGCCCCTCCCACAGAGCAGGCACAGTGCTTCAGTGAGGGGATGGTGACCTGGCGGAGGAACGCCTCTGTGTGGTCAGGTCCCAGCAGAACCTCAGACCCACCTGGGAGAAGAACATCCCCTTCCTTTTTCTCCCGGTTTCATTTCCCTGCAATGGGGGAGTGGGGTCTGAGACAGCTGAGCCAGGTCCCCAAGCTGGAAGTACAATGCAAGCATGGGCGAAAGTGGGGAGAGGAGATGGGTGGCTGCAGGAATAGAGCAGGGGGAGGGGGCACTGGAGAGGCCCTGGACTACCGTTTTCCCAGTGCACCTTGCCCCAGGAGTCTCAGGCTGACGTTGGCCAGCGGGCTGGTAGCTGTTTGCCAGTCTGTTCTGGAGTCTAGTGACAAGGTGAAAGAAAGAGCTTCACCTTTTCGCCCACTCCACCAGGGTCACACCCAGTCTTCTCCTCCTAGGGAGATATCTTCACTCAAAAGACTAAGGTAGAACAACACACGTTCTCAAAGCCACTCTCCCATTTCTGAGAAGGGTCTCTACCATCTATCCTTCCAGGCTTCAAAGCTCCAGTATACCCTTGACAACCTCTCTCTTTCCCACCCATGTGAAACCATCACTCACCAAGCCCTGTCAGTTCGACCAATGCAGTGGCTTAGACGTGCCACTCTTCCCGACCCCGTGGTTTTGAGCCTGCATTTCTCCTCCAGACCATTGCACTAGCCTACTTACTCCCTGCCTCCACTCCTGCCCCTCCTGTCCATCTTTCATACTGCAGTTATGGGTCTTCGTAAACCACACATCTGACCACATACTATGGAGCTCAAAATCCTTCCATGGCTCCCCATTGCCCTCAGGTTGACATCTAAGTTCCTGAGCCTGGCACTCAAAGCCCTGCTGATCTGGTGCCTGCCATCTTCCACATCACTCTCCCTCTCCGCCTCCACCCTCATCTTTCTGTCTCCAACATAGCAAAAGCAGTCCCATGGTCATATCTTTGCTTAGGGATACCCTCCCTTATCTTCTAACAGCTATGTCATAACAAGAGTTGAATGCTTTCTCTGTGCCAAGTTCCATGTTAGAGGTTAGATCAACCTCTTCTCGTTTAGTCCTGAGAATTTCAGAGAGGTTGAGTGACCTCTCCAGGGTCATAGAGCTAGCAAATGGCAGAGCAGCCCCCGTCTGTCTGACTTTAGGAGCTATGCCCCTGACTGTAAGCAGATAAGGTAGGGGTTCCCCAGAGAAAGAAAACCAGGCATGGCTTTCTTGGCATAAGAGAAGCCATATTAGGCCTAGGATTTAAGCCTGGCCAAAAATGCTTGCCCTTGAACAGGTCTCAGTAATTAATGATCTTAAGGGCAAGAGAAGTAGTAATAGCAAATACAATAAATCAGTTGTAAAGATTCCTAGCTCTGTTTCAATGGTAAAGATTAGCCTGAAGCACTTTCTTGAGCAGTTCTGCAAAATTTAAACCCCCCTTGAGGGCTCAACCACCAGATCAACTGGAACCTAAGGAATGATGATGATGACCTTTTCTGACTTGAGTCCTCAGTCAACTAAAGCTTAGACCTTGTCAACCTTTGCCCCAATTATATCCTGAGTTCTCTGCTCATATCCCTTGCAAGTGAATATTCATGTACCCTTAGCTTAAAACTCCCCCAATTTTGCTGTTCGGTGAGACACCGCTTTGGGAAAGGTCCCCGGTTTTCTCCTTACTTGCTGCAAGTAGTAAGTACTTCCCTCTCCCGCTCTTTGGCTGGGTTATGCCTTTTGGCTTGATGCCCATGAAGAGGCAAACCCAGTTTTGGGGTAACTACCTCATACCCTCCAAAGCCCGGATCCTCTCTTCCAGGAAGCTCCCTGACCAGCCCTCTTTGAGCCCCACAGGTTTGCCTGTCTGATTAATTCTCCACCGGAGGGAACATCTTACTGGCAGGGCCCAAGATCTACTCTTCCTGGTAGTTCCCCATTGTGAAGCAGCCATGATGGTTACTGTACCCATCTTACAGTTAAAAAAAAAAAAAACCATCAAGGCCAGAAAGGGTAGCCCAAGATCTCACCAAGGTCACCAATAAGGCAAGGGCAGAGCCAAGCCTAGCATGCAGACGGACTACCCTCTCCCTTAACCTGGCTCTGTCTCTATCCCACACTGGGTCTTTCTCCCTGTGGTCCCAGGCTAGTGACCCCAAAGCCAGGAGGAGTGACTGGGGCAGTTCCCAGGCTGGTTGCAGAATTTCCAAGGTGGTTGGACAACATTCCAGCTTCCACTAGGGTGGCTCTGGAATGTACTGCCTGCTCCATACCCACCTGGCTGGCCCTGTCCAGTTTGACAGGGGAAAGTGACCCATCACCATTCTGGAAACTCCTGCTGCCTGCCTCTGCTGGGGGTGGAGTGCTGTGAAGGGAAAACAGAGGCTCTGGATCCAGAACACCACTGAGGGGCAGGGGAGGGCACTGGGCAGGTGAGAGATCCCAGTTCTGCCATTCCCAGCTATAGGATCTGGACAAGCCTCAGCTCCACAACTTAACTCTCAATTTCCTTGCAATCTAAGAACAGTACCTGCCTCGTAAGTTTGTCGAGATAACTAAAGAAGATGATTTAGACTCATTTTGTGAAATAATTAAAAGAGATATGATTTTAGCACGTGAAGAAGGCAGGGAGGATGGGGGTATCCCAGGAAGATAAGAGGGGCAGGAAACCCACAGGTATTATGGGCAGAGAAGCAAGGTCACAGCCAGACTGACCACAGATCAAGGTTCCCACACTGAAGGCTATCCTCAGAAGGGAGGGCAGCTTAGGGACCCCCAGCAGGACTTACACCCCACCATACCCCATCACTCACTCACCCTTTACAGGGGCTGCCATACCTACACCTGTCCCTGTGCGGGGCACTTAGGGACCCTGAGGTGGGTCAGACCCTTCCGTGATCTTGAGGAGCTCACTGTCAAGGCTGAGGGTGGAGGGAAGAGGACAGGGGAAGAACCAGAAAGAGTCAGCGACAACTTAAGGTGATGAGAGCTGAAGGAACCAAGAGGAACGCTAATGGGAATGGGGGGCAGGCAGTGATCAGGGGAGGCTTCCTGGAGGAGAGGACACCTGCCTTTGGAAGATGGGTAGGAGTCAAGAGGGTGGAGAGAGAAGAGGAGCAGAGTGAGCGAAAACTGGGGCAATATGTTTGGGAAACTGTCAGTCATCCCTGTGGCTTGAGGGGAGTAGAGAGGGCAAGGCTGGGTTGGAGGATAGGAAGAATCTTGGAAGTCATCCTCTGCCCCCTCCCAAATGTCCTCCATGGGGCTGAAGGCCAATAGGCCCCCAGCCTTGTCTGGTGTGCTTTCTGCACCACCAACACTGGGGCTTGTCTGGGGAAATAGCTGAGGGCTAACCTCAGATGTCATCAGCAGGTGCTGCTGTAGTGTGAAGCCTCTGCAGCCTCCGCTGGAGGCCCTGGGTCTCTGTAGCCCCTTCTGGAATCTCTCTCCCCCTTGGGAGCCCTCAGGATCCTGACCGTAGGAGCCACCCATTGGGGTTGAGCTCAGAGCATCTGAGTGTGTGGGTCTCAGGTCAGCTAGGCTGGTCCTCCCACCTTACAGATCAGGAAACTGAGACTCCTGAAGAGGAAGGGCCTTATCAAGGTCTGGTCTTCTAATTTTCAGTGTGGGGTTGAGCACCCCCAAACCCACTCCAGGGCAGGACTCCAAGCCATCTGATCCACCTCTGACACAGCACAGCCCCGCGCAGTTGCTAAACTGAACAAGTTCAGAACCACAATGCCCTGGACCCCACCCCAACCCATCACACTCGAACGTCTCCAGCCATACTCAAGAGGCAAGAACCCTGGGTTCAGGCTCCAACTTGGAACCATCCATGCTGTGCAATCTTGGTCAAGTCAGTTCCACTCTCTGAGCCTCAGGTTCCTCACTGGTCAGACAGAATCACTGCTACGTAAGACAGCTCATGAGGAATGAGCAAGACAAGGGGGCAGGTGGGTGCTCCGTGGGGCTAGCAGATCATGTGCTGTCCTAATGTGGAGGCTGCATCTGCCCATCTTGGCAAAGAGACCCCGAACACTTCTCAGCAGGGGGACTTACCAGGTGACCTAGCAGAGGAGGAGGGGTCATGGTCAGAGGAGTCAGGGAAGCCTCCTAGAAGGGGCCGTGATCAGGTCTGTGGAGAAGCAGGAAGGGTCCAGTTTCGGCTGAAAGAGGGAGAATGGAGACCCCAAGGTAGAAAAAGGGACAAAAGTGTTGGCCAGGATATACGTGAGCCTGTGATTCTGATTGTCTCACTCAGAGTGCTTCCAGGATTTGGAGTTCATTGGTTCTTACAGTCCAGTTCCAGGAGTCTCTGGTTCCAGGAGTGAATGCTAAATGTTTCTTCGCTTCTGTTATTCATTGCTTCTGACAGCTTTGGTTTTGAGATTTTCAGAACCACGGGAGTCTAGACTCTCAGAGTAACACAATCATAAATCGCTTTCCCAGGAGTCACAGTGTCTTAACAAACACTTGCTAATACCCCCATATGCCCAACCTCAGAAAGACCCTGCAAACCCAGACTCAGATCAGACTCTGTCAGGCCCTTGTGGAGCTCCAGTCCGGATGGGCAGAAACACACAGACATGGACCAAGTCCGCTTGAGTGATTAAGCCATGACTAAGGGAAGCCCTGGGGATATGGAATCCAGAGTAACCTCTAACTGGCGTGGGGATGTAGTCAGGGAGAGCTTCCCTGAGGAGGGGTCATTTGAGCTGGGACTTGAAGGATGATATGGAGTTTGTCAGGTAGACAAAAATGTAGGAGAGCACTGAAGGCAGAGGGAGGAGCACGTGCAAAGATGCCGTGGTGTGACAGCGTGGCCTGTCGGGGGAAGACTGGGGGGTCATGTGAAGTTGGAGTGGAGGGTTAGGTGGCACAGAATGTGGGAGGGCCTGAGGTCTCACACGGAAAGGCTTGAAGGCCGGGCTGAGGTCTCAATCCTGAGGAAAATGAGGAGCCCTGGCAGGGCTTAAGCAGGGAAGGACATGGTAGGAGGTGATCTTTGCAAAGATGGTGCCACATGGAAGTTGGATAGGAAAGGGGGGGTCAGAAAGGAGGGATCGGGGGCTTCCCTGGTGGCGCAGTGGTTGAGAGTCCGCCTGCCGATGCAGGGGACACAGGTTCATGCCCCGGTCCGGGAAGATCCCCCATGCCGCGGAGCGGCTGGGCCCGTGAGCCATGGCCGCTGAGCCTGCGCGTCCGGAGCCTGTGCTCCGCAACAGGAGAGGCCACAACGGTGAGAGGCCTGCGTATCGCAAAAAAAAAAAAAAAAAAAAAAAAGAAAGAAAGGAGGGATCAAGAAGGAGACTACACACATAATGGTCCAGTGAGGGGAGCTGATCCCTTGGCCCTGGATTTCCTTGTGAGATGGAAAGCATCCTTGCTGGCCCACAGCCCAGCCACAGCAAGACTCCTCCCACAAGTTGAGGCTGGGGAGATTGCGCGCTCACCAGGAAGCTGTAGCAACACCAGGATCCTCCCCAAGGCAGGGGGAGGGGAGAGGAGAGGAGAGGGCCCCAGGAAGTCTGAGGGAGGCCCTCCTCCCATGCTCCAGTGCCCAGGCAGTGTCATTGTCACTGTGATGACAGGGCACCAGGGTGGAGCACCAAGGAGGAAGCAGCCGCCCAGAAGGGCCTAGGTTGCCCATCTTCCCAGCAGGGACTCCAGCTACTCACTGGACCAGACACAACTCAGTCCTTGGAGATGGCATGACAGAGGAGTAGAGGAACCCCTCTGCTCAAGAACCAACTGTATCTCTCCATGGAGCAAGATCTTTCTCTTCTATTATACACCTAATTTCACCTGGTCATTCATTTCCCAAACACTCACTGGCACCTTCTCTGTACCCAGCCTGTGCTGGGTGATGTGGACAGAGAGGGACAGTGGGCCCGGCCTGACCTAGTCCTGCAACTGACCTCTAGGATGAGTACAGAGGTCAGGGAAGGCCCCCATAGCCAGTCTCCCAATGGCTGGGAGAGGCCAGACCTGAGGACACAAAGGCAGGCCTAAGAGGAAGGTGTGGGTCAAAAGGTACACCAGACAGACCCACAGAAGGAAGCTGGGGAAAGGAAAGATTTCACCGGGGTGACTGCACCCCCTCTCACCCAGATCAGCAAGGCTTCTCCAGCCCTGTGGGCAGCCTGAGCAGATACTATCTTACCAGCAGCTGGGTAATCAGGCCACAAGCAAGAACTGAAGACGTGTTTTCAGGATGGAATTCAAACTTCCTTCAGCCTGAAAACTAGAGGACCTGGCCTCACCCAGATGGGGCTTCTGTCTTGAATGCGGAGGGATAAGCTAGGTAGGGCAGGTAGGCAGGAATCCCAGCTTTCACCAGCTTTGTGACTTTGGTCAAGGTGCTCTCTGAGCCTTTATTTCCTTATCTGCAAAATGCGAGTAATAATTCCTCCCTTACGGGGCTGGTGGAAGATAAAATGAAGTACATTTATAAAATGTTACTAGTAAGCTGTCTCTGCAGAGAGGGCAGGGAGAGGAAGGCTGTCAATAGTTAAAATTCCAATAACCAGCACAATCCCTCACTATTGCATTTGTGTTCTTGTATCGTCTTCAAAACGCATTTAGGTCTGTAAGTATCACGCGCCTCCCCTGTGCCTTGCATTTTACAGCTTACAAGGCCCTTTCCTAGACACTGTCTTAAGAATCCTCATAGCAACCTGCATCCGAAGATACAAGGACCATCATGCCCAATTTACAGATGGCAAAACTGACACCTAAAGGGGCACAGTGGCTCCTTACAGCCAGGAAAGAAGCCAAATCAAAGCCTTCACGGGGTCACCTATGAGGACTTGGTGATGTTCTCACACTCTTTTAGCTGGTCCTTGGAGGATCCAGAAACCTCAAAGCTCTGTGCACCCTGGGCAGGAGGAGGACAAAAAAGGAGGGGCCATAGTCTCACTTTGCAGTCCAAGCTTGGCAACCATGTGTGAGTGTCACCCACCGTGACACTCCAACCCCTCCAAACAGACCCCAGGACAGCCCAAGGTAAGACGAAGTGGAAAGTGATAAGCCTTTCATGCCAGCTGTCCCCTCCCCCCAGCCCCACATACTCTCAATTCAAGACTTCACTGGTTCTGGCCTCCTTTTAGAGGCTGGCAGGGCAAGAACTGTCCCAAGGTCACCCAGCGTGTTGGGGGCAAAGCTGGGATGAGATCAGTTTCAAGTCTCCTGGCTCCTACTAGGGGAGGGAGAGTCCTAACTCTCCCCAGATTCCTCAGCAAGAGCATCTGAGGACTCAGAGAAGTGTTTGGCCACAGGGACAAGGGCTCCAACTTTAAATAATGCCTGGATGGGTCTGGTGTCAATCTCACAAATGCCCTAAGCTTCTCGTACTCAACACTACTCAATCCATTCTCCACGCTGCAACCAGAGAGATCTTTCTGAAATGCTGTTCTGACCATGCCCTGCTCACAAAACTTCCAAGGCTCCCTATTGCCTTCTGGATGAAATCCACGTTTTCAGCTTGTGCACCCTGAGTCCTGTAGGGCCCCAGGACACACTGTTCTGACAATCTGTGCACCCATTCTGGTGACCTGATTCTGGTTTCCCCTTCTTTGTAATGACGTGGAGCTCCACTGTAGACAGGCTTTCACTGGGGAAGCTGGGGACAGGGGGCAGGGGTTAGGGGCTGCTGCTGCTCTCCCAGTTTAGCTCAGCATTGTGCAGGGTCCTGGCAACACAAAAATGAGTGAGACCCAGTTCCTGCCCTCCAGGGGTCCCCAGACCTTGGGAGAGGGAAGGAGGAGACAGACAGAGACCGTAACAGTCCAAGGTGGGACCAGGACTGCAAGAGCCCAGAAGAGGCTCCAACCCAGCTGGGGGAATCAAGGAAGGCTTCCCAGAGGAGGGGGCATCTGAACTGGCCTCCAAGGCTGGGTAGTTCTCCAACTGAAGAAGATGAGAGTAGGAGGGCAGTTCAGGCAGTGAGTATAGAATATGCAATGGTCCAGAAGCAAGAAACTGACTACTGCGCACAGCAGATTACATGCATTTACTAGAGGGTGAAGAGTCAGGCAGGAGAGGTGGCTGGAGAAGGTGGCAAGGACCAGTTCTCAGGGGCCTTGAGTCCCAGGCCAAGGGGCTCAGGCTTAGTCCAGTGGAAGTCCTGTGAAAGTTTAGCCCAAGGAGGATAATGATTGGGATTTGGGTTTCAGGAAGTTCCCTCCAGAAACTGATCCCCCCACCCCCAAGCATTGAGCCTGCCCAGGAGGATATTTGTGTTGAACATGACCCACACACCAGCTCTACAACTGTCCTCATGTTCCACATCATTATTACTCCCCCTTTACAGACGAGGCCACTGAGGCTCAGAGAAGGGACATGCCTTGCCCACGGTCACACAGTGTACAAGGCACGGTGGAGTATAGCTCTCTGGGTCTCCAGAGAGCTTTCAGGGGGCTCTGTCTGCTCAAAGACTCTCTTTCCCAGCCGCTCCCACCAATAGTTAGCTGAGACTTTATCTGGGCCCCACCCTGACCCTCAAAAGCTCCCCATTATTCCAGCCTAGATCCCAAACAAAGTGGGCACTTCAGGCTGTGGGCCCAGGGAAGCTGGGGATGCATGATGAAAGGAACAGCTGCCATCAGTCCCACAGACTCCAAACTGGCAGTTCTGGTTCACAGCAGGGCCTGGCCCTTGGGTCTGGCTCCTGGTGACCCCAAGCCTGACACCTGCAGCCCTAGTTGGGGTGGGGAGAGAGGGAACTGTCTTTCTCCAGACTCATCCTTCGTACCGCAGCCTGCCAGATTAAAACTGCCCTGACAGAGGGTTAACTGTCCTTCTAGGCCTCTGCTCTGGTCCCCCCAAGTCTTGCCGATGCCCAGGCGAGGTTGCCCCCCAGAGCGCCCCTGGAGGGAGGGGGCTCAGCGGGCCTCCAAGGCTGGCCTGTCTCTGGCCCTGGTCCCACGCTGCCGGGGCGCCCACACCAGAGCACAAACACAAACAAGTTCCACAGGTTCAGCAACTCGACCCCGCAGGGGCGCACTCACTCACCCAGTGACAGAGACTTTCCCAAATACGCGGACGCACATTTACCCGGGTATCCGTGCACGTTCACCCGGGTATCCGTGCGGGTATCCGTCCACATTCCCCAAGATCGAAGCTCCAGTGGAGACCCAGCTCTACCACGGACCTGCCGGAGCGCTCACACCGGCTGGGAACCGCGCCTCCTCGGCCAGCCCCGCGCGCTCCGCTCTGCCTGCCCGGTGCCGGCTGAGCCGCCACCGGCCGCGTATCCGGGCCCGCCCGCCGCCGTCTCCTCGTCTCCGGGCCCTGCAGGCGGCCCGCTCTCACCTCGCAGGGCGCTCGTCAGCCCGCAGTGCCCCGGCCGCGACTCCCGGTTGCCAGCGCCAGCGTCCAGTCGCCGCGGCGGGGACCCACGTGCCTGAGAGCCCCGCCCGGCTTCCTACCCTGCCGGGTCAGGCCGGAGGCGGGACGGACTCTGGACAGACCCAGGCACAGCCATCACCACCTCCTGTCCCGACAGACACTCCGCCAACCACTTGGGGACGCTGCGGGGCGATAGGGCCGCGGGGTCAGGGCGTCCGCTTCGGGTGCTGCCCGGGGAGGGGCTGGCGGCGACTGTCCTACCGCCTGGGGACCGAGGCTCTCTGGGCTTCCTCATACGGGATGATGAGTGGTTTTCAGAGACGCTAAAGTTTTGCAAAGTTTGGCATTCTTGTGGCCCCTGTCGCTGCCCACCGCGAGACCTTCCCCGAACCTGTGTCCACTCTTCCCAGGCACCTTGCTCAGAGCACTCGCCTTCTATTTCCAGGAGGAAATCCGGGCATTCAGGGTTCTGACTCTCCACCTCTGGGGAGGAGGGTGGGGGGAGCCTCCCCTGTGCTCTCTGTGCTTAATCTCAGCCAAAAAGAGTCACTAGAAATTTCCTGAACACTCGGCTTTTCTTGGTCCATCATCTTCAGCTGCTTCCCTTGAGCTGCCTTCTCAGACGACTCCAGACACAGACATCACTCCCTTCTCTACCCTCAACCCCACTCCCGTGGCTCCTGTGGCCAGGGACCTTATGTCTGTCCCTTTCCTGGACTGTGAGCTCCAGGAGAGCAGGGACCAGGTCTGTCTGCCTTCTTCTCACTGGTCCCAGAGGTCCCAGGAGTTGTTCAATACTTGTTGGATGTTTGAATGGATGAATGAATGAATGCCCCCCTCTCTCTCATTCTGGTCTAGGCGTCAGGAGTGCATGTTCTGGCTCAGCTTCAGCACTGACTCTGGGAGACCTTGACCCAGTTCCAGCCCCTTTCAGGGCCTCCTTTTCTGTGAATTAGAGGCAATTACACTCACCCTCCCAACAACCAGTGACCTTCCATGTATGGCTTTAGACAGTCAGTGTCTGGACCAGTGCACAGGAGGTCTGTTTCTGTGGCCAAGGAGCTTGCCCAGGACCCTGGGACCTTGAGTCCTGCTGGGCTCCACATCAGCTGACTGCGACCTGGCTGCAGCCTTGCCAGGAGCGGGAGCAGGATGGACACACAGTCCTGTGTGGCTCAGCCGCCTCGGCAGTGCCCCAGGGACCTTCACCCGGGAGACACAAAGGCCTCTTGTCCAGCCTCCTCCACATATTGTCCAAGCTGGTCCATGCAGCTTCTAGGGGGCTAGGAATCTCTGTGGCCCCTACTTACAGAGTCCGGGCCTTGGGGTCTCAGTGTGCGGAAGGCCCCCTGGACACTGGAGGCCTCAGCCACGCCCCTTCTTGCCCCTCCCATCAGCCCTCTACTGTAACTGCTATTTAGGTCCAGAGAAAAAATTCCTTTGTTACCATTATGAGGAGCCAGGGCTCTGCCGCAGCCTCCAGTCGACAGGAAGGTGGGCAGCCCAGGTTCTGCTCCTGCTCTGGTCAAGTCCCATACTTTACAGCAGAAGAAACTGCATCCCTGAGAAACACAGGGTCTGAGCTACCACAACAGGTGACTTAGGCCTGAGGCACAGAGGCAAGGGATTTGCCCTTGAACACCACAGCCTTGAGTCCCATCTTGCCTCACCTCCTTTGATACTTCTCTGAGCCTCAGTTTCTTCTTCTGCAAAATGGCAATAATGATCCTTTTTTCAGTGGCCCATCTGGTGTCCTTTTTCCAGGGTTTTGCCCATCATCCCCAGTGACCTTGGTTCAAAGGGTTGGGATTCCCCTCTAATAAGGGGCTGGAAGTCTAGGTCTCCTGACATCTTTCCCTGGGCTTTGGAGATCATCCGGTCCAGCAGGCTCCAAATCCCCCAGCTGAGTCTCCTCTACTTAGGGCAGCCTGAGGAGCCCCCATCCCACTTCAACCTGAGCTCCTTTGCTTTTATCTTTGTATTTACTTACATTTTCTTGTAAGAGTTTGATGAACCATGATCCGGCTGGGAACTGAGGCCCAGCGAGTCCCATAGCAAGCCCCACACAAGGCTCTGTGACAGCTGGGTGGAAGAGCATGCAACCAAGCCAGGTCGCCGCGGCGGGGACCGAGGCGGGCTAGTGGCGAAGGCCCAGACACGTCATGGTCCCCACGAGGAGGGGGGACCACGAGAGGAAGCAGGGAGCAAGGCTCCATTAGCAGCAGCGGGTCAGGATGGGGAGGGCAAGCCCAGGAGTGCTTCTCGCCAGGCATTAGGAGGCTTCCTGCCTCTCCAACCCTGAGGAGGCATTTGGCTCTCTCAAGACTTCTCATCTTCCCTCTCTGACTGCTCTCATCTCCCCTGAGAAAACCCACTCTGAGAATTTGTGCTGGGGGTGGAGCCCCGGCCCCGGCTCAGGTCTTGTTGCTCAGCTGGGACGTGACACCTCCAAGCCCTCCTTCACAGGTGCCATTACCCCCCTTAGCCATTGCCTGCCTTACACCCTCTGGTGGCCACCACCACCCTCAAGATAAATCCTGGCTCTGCAGGCGACCACACCAGGCCTTTCCCCCCCCCACCCCACCTCCCCTCCTGCCTCTGCTCCAGTCACACTGCAGTGCTGAGCCCTCACTCGCCTCCTGCCTGGCACTTGCAGCTCCCCCTGCCTGTGCCCCTTGATGCTTCTCCACCCTTGGCCCTTTCCCCTAACTCCCCACCATGGCTCCTCTAAGTCCCAGCCCAGGTGCCCCATCAGGTACCTCCCTCTGTCACATCACTTACCACAGTCTTATCACCGTCGATATCTATCTCCTCCTGTAATGGGGATCTGCTTGAGGGTAGGGCTAGGGTCCCTCCTGTTCACAGTTAAATGTCCAGTACACAGCACTGTCTGTCACCCGGGCAACCTCAATGAATATTTATTGTATGAGTAAATGAGTAAGAACTCTACTGATCACCTTCTTTGTGCTTGTCATTGTCTCTTTTTTTATATACATTTATTTATTTATTTATTTTTGGCTGTGTTGGGTCTTCACTGCTGTGCGCAGGCTTTCTCTAGTTGTGACGAGTGGGGGGTACTCCTCGTTGCAGTGCGTGGGCTTCTCATTGCTGTGGCTTCTCTTGTCGCAGAGCATGGGCTCTAGGCGCGCGGCCTTCAGTAGTTGTGAGTCGCCGGCTCTAGGGCGCGGGCTCTAGGTCGCAGGCTCAGTAGTTGTGGCGCACGGGCTTAGATGCTCCACGGCATGTGGGATCTTCCTAGACCAGGGATCGGACCCATGTCCCCTGCATTGGCAGGTGGATTCTCAACCACTGCGCCACCAGGGAAGCCCTAGTCATTGTCTTAAAGTATCTAATTTAATCTTCACCAGAACCCTAAGAGGTAAGTGTTATCTTTATCATTTTACATATAGGGAAACTGAAGTGCAGAAAGTGGAAGTGAATGTCCAAATCACACAGTGAGTCTGTGGTAGGTCTCCTGGCCCTGAAACTGCAGGGGGCTGGGAAGGAAGGCCCTGCTGAGTTCCCGGAGTGATGACTGAGCCATGGCACTGGGACCCACGCTGCAGCTCTGGTTACACAGGGCTGGGCTGGCTCCAGCAGCCTTGTCTTGCTAGCTCTCTGGACTGCTGCATCGGCCTGGACCATCCCTGCCTCCCTCACCGACCGGGAACTGTGCTCCTCAGATTTCCAGGGCAGGGGCCAGGCCTCTGATGTCAAATGCGGCCTGGAAGCTCTGGCTCTTGGCATGCCAAGATGCTGGCACCCAGGGGAGGCAGCCCCAGAGGCAGGAAGCCTGGTCCAGGCCTAGGCAAGCCTCTGTTCTACCTTTCTACGAGCAGGACCAGCTACATAATTTGAGGGACCCAGGGCAAAATGAAAATGCAGGCCCCTTATTCAAAAATTAGTATGAATCTCAAGATGGGACAGTAGAGCATTAAATCAAGTACAGGGACCTTCAAAGCATGGGTCAACGCCTGTGAAGCCAGTCCTATCCTCAGAACTTGGTTTCTTCATCTGTCAAATGATGGCCACCTGGCCAGGCAGTGATAAGGATGAGGTGGGAGATGTAATCAGGAGTTTCAGTGGACAGCGTGAGGTTGGGTAGGGGTCCGTGTGGCCATCATTTGTTGTTTACCTCCCAGCACTAACTAGCAGACCAATTCTTGTCAGGAGTTTGATTCCTCACACAGCTCCTTTTCATGAACTAAAAACTAAGGCTCAGGCAAAATGGCTTGGTCAGGGTCACACAGAGACTCAGTGGGGGAAGCCAAGATCAGAGCCCTGGCCAGTCTCTCTGCAAAATTGGTGCTTTTTGTAACACAGGCAGAGAGAGAAGGGCAAGAGGGAGGGGGTTGCTGCTCAGGACAAAGAAGACCACTGTGCAGACACAAAGACCTGACCATAGAGGCCCCTGCAGGGGCTGGGCCAGATGGGTGGATAGAAAAGCCCCTTGGTGACTGGGGGAGGTGCCAGGAGCTGCCTCCCAGCCTCTCTCTGGTCGTGATGGGGGTGGGGAGGTGGCAAGCAGAAGCTGGGAAATGGGTCAAGGAGGAGAAACAGACTCAGGGCCAGGCCCCTTATCCCAACCCCAGGCCCAGGCCACCAGAGCCAGAGCTCCCCACTCTGCCTCTCCCCAGCTTCTCCTGGGCAGCCTGCCAGCTGAAGGGATCCCCCCACCCCCGCACACCACCCACCACCTTTCTTTCCCCCACCTCAGTGAGAGTGGGGCTCGTCAGGGAGCTGACCATCTGACAGCTCCAACCTCACAATCCTGCTCAGAAACTTCTGGCTACTCTCCATCCCCCACAGCAGGAGGAAGCATAAGCACCTCAGTGTGTCATTCAAGGTCCTTCGTGACCTGCCCTGTTGACCTTTCCACACCCCCCCGTCCCCACTCCCTATCAGCCTTCCACAACCTAGTCACATGAGGCATCCCACAGTTTTCCAAATCACTCAGTCCGTTCACACAAAACCCTGCGTTTGCTCATGCTTTTCCTTCCTCCTGGAGAGATCTTTCCCCCTGCTCATTGCTGACTGGAATCCTTTCTCCTTCACTAACCAGTTCAAGGCCCCCTCTACCAGACAGCTTTCCTCTACCCCCACGGTTGGATGTAACCTCCGCTCTGCCCCCAATGTTGGATTCACCCATTCTTTTGCAGAGCTTACCCCAGTCTGGCTTGAGCTGTAGTTTGGATCCGTAAAGCCTGCCCGGAGGAGGGGGCATTTGAGCTGGGCCTTAAAGAGTAGGTGGACTTGACTGGTGGATGACAGTGGTAAGCAACCAACAAGAGCTCACAGAACCAGCTCTCTCTCAAACATTTTATTTAAATCAATCTATTTGGTTCAGATAGCAAGGGGTCCATAGTTCAGAATGGCAGGAGGTGAGTGTGGGAGGCCGGGTCAAGGGATAGATAAACCGCAAGGGCCAAGTCATGACAGGTTTTATATGACATACCATGGACATTTTTTTGTTTGCTTGTTTAAAACACATCTGAATTTATTTCTCAGCTCTATGTTTTACTAAGTAATTCTGCTTTTATCTTTATTATTTTCTTCCCTTTAATTACCTTGGGGTAGCTTTTCTGTTCTTTTTCTACAATCTTATTAAAGTGAATGCCTATTTTGTTTCTTAGCATTTTTTTAAATAAGTATTTAAAGCTATGTTTTCCCTCTGAATTTAGCTTTGGCTGCACATTGTACATTTTGATATGTAAAGTTTTCTTTATCATTATTTTATAAATAGTTGGTCATTGAATTTTTTATTTCTCTTTGACCCAGTAAAAGTCTTTTTAGGGGAATATTTAGGCTTAGGAGTTGTTTGTTTTGTTTAAAAGGAATATTGTGTTATGAATTTCTAGTTTTATTTCAGGTGTATAGAGGGACGTTGGTTCAATTAAAGTCTGTAGTTTATGTATATTTTATTTTTTAGGATTTACTTTTTATGTGTTCTATGGAATTTTTAAAAGGAGATGTGTGTTCACTTTTTATAGGATCCGTCTTTTGATATTTTATTAGTTTAGTTGAACCATACACATACACACACATACATTTTAAAATAATGTATATCCATATTTATTTTTAGCCTATGTAACCTGTCAGACTGATAATGATGTATCTCTTAATACTTTTTTATTTACATTAACTTCTCCTTCTATTTGTACTTCATCTATTTTGATGTTCTATGATTCAATATGTAAAAGCCTTCCTCGTTATGGATTTTTTTTTTTTTTTTTTTTTTTTTGGCTGCGGGCAGGCTTTCTTTAGTTGCAGTGAAGGGGGGCTACTCTTTGTTACGGTGCACGGGCTTCTCATCGCGGTGGCTTCTCTTGCTGTGGAGTACGGGCTCTAGGCTCAGGCTTCAGTAGTTGCAGCGCGCAGGCTCAGTACTTGTGACATGCAGGCCCTAGAGGGCACAGGCTTCAGTAGTTGTGGGGCATAGGCTCAGTAGTTGTGGCACAAGGACTTAGTTCCTCCACGGCATGTGAGATCTTCCTGGACCAGGGATCGAACCTGTGTCCCCTGCATTTGCAGGTGGATTCTCAACCACTGCACCACCAGGGAAGTCCATGGATTGTATTTTTTAAATGAATAAAAGTATCCCCCTTTTAGCCCATTTAATGCTTTTAGTCACAATTTTTATTATTTCTTATATCACTCTTACCATCCCCTACTTTGCACTTACCTAACATAGCTTTGTTTGTGGTTTTTAATGTAAATTTTCTTTGTCTTTTAACTTTTTTACTTAAAATTTTGAATGAATAATGTATCTACGTTTCAACAATTAAAAATACAAGAAAAAAAATATACAGAGAAAAGCCTCCCTCCATTCTCCATTATTCATCTACCCACTTCCCACTTCTCCCTTCACCCATAAGCTGGAAAGTGGTTTCATTATTTTCTTGTGTATCCTTGAGTTTCTCTGTGCAAATACAAATATTTCTACTTATTTTCCTTTTTTTTTAAACACAATCCATTTTATTTTTTTTATTTTTGTGTTTTTGCGGTACACGGGCCTCTCACTGTTGTGGCCTCTCCCGTTGCGGAGCACAGGCTCTGGACACGCAGGCTCAGCGGCCATGGCTCACAGGCCCAGCCGCTCCGCGGCATGTGGGATCTACCCAGACCAGGGCACGAACCCGTGTCCCCTGCATCGGCAGGTGGACTCTCAACCACTGTGCCACCAGGGAAGCCCTAATTTATTTTTATTTATTTATTTTTGGCTGCATTGGGTCTTCGTTGCTGTGTGCGGGCTCTCTCTAGTTATGGTGAGCAGGGGTTGCTCAGCAGTTGTGGTGCAGGGGCTTAGCTGCTCCGCAGCATGTGGGATCCTCCTGGACCAGGACTCGAACCCACATCCCCCACATTGGCAGGTAGACCCCCAACCACTGCGCCACCAGGGAAGTCCCTATTTTCCTTTTTTTAAAACACAAACATAACATACACAATACACAGAATCTTGCATTTTATCACTCAATTGCACCTCGGGGATTTTTCTTAATCTTCCTTCTTCAACTTGCACATTGCAAGTTTCCTCATTCTTTCTAGGGGCTGCAGAGTATCCCATCGTATAGAGGTTCCAGAATGTATTTAACCAATTCTGTGTTGGTAGACATTTGGATTGTTTCCAATTTTTGCTCGTACAAACAATGTTGCATTGAATAGCTGTGTGCATACTTTTTGTCCATGTAGGAAAATTTCACAGAAATATTATTACTAAATCAAAAGTATTGTGCATTTGTAAATTTGATAACTACTGCTGAATTGCATGTCATTGGGTTGTACCAATTTACCCTCCCATCAGCACTGTGAGACAACTTATTTCTCCATAGCTTCACCAACACCGTGACAGCAAACTTTAGCAATTTTGCCAATCTGATAGGTGAAAAATCTTGTCTTGGTGTATTTGGATTTGCATTTCTCTTATTTTGAGCACATCTTTTCATAACAAAAGAGGCATTTAAGATCTATGTGCATTTCTTTTTCTATTATATCCTTTAACCATTTTTCTGTTAGGTTGTTGGGCTTATTGATTCCTATTAGCTTTTTATATTTTAGGAAGATTATCTATCCCTCTGTTATCTGAATTAAAAATGGTTCTTCCCAACTTATCATTTGTCTTTTGAATTTACGTAGGTTTTTCTTTTTTAATTGTAGAAGTTTTTATTTTTCTGCTGTTGAATTGATCAATCTTTTCTCTTATGGTTTCTCGATTTTGAGCCATAATTAGAAAATCCTTTCCTACTCTAAGATCTTTTCCCCATGTTTTCTTTTAACACTCATATCCTATTTTTTACATATATATCTTTACTACACTTGGACATTATGTGTATTTGAAGTATTTCTTATAAGCAGAATATAGTCTAGTTGAATTTTATTTTTAAACATGAGGCTGAGAATCTTTGCCTAGCATAGCATAATTTATTTATATCTATTTCATAACTGATGTAGTCTCATTTTACTTCTTTATTTTCGTGTTTCCCTATTGCTTTGTTTTTTCTTCTCTGCTATACATTCTAGGTTTTTCTTGTTTTTATCTTCTATAATGGTTTAGAAAGTAGAGCTCCAGTTTGTAATTATATAAGCCTTCAGATTGTCAAGCACATATATTTAAACTCATATGTACCCAGTTACTAAAGTCAATAAAATGTGTCACTTATTGATTATGTGCTAGACACGGTGCTGGCTGCTTTCCCTGAGTCTCTACTGCTGTCTGCATTTTACAGACAAGGAAACAAAGCTCAGAGTGCCTAAGTAGCCTCCCCAATTTTCGATGATCTCCTCTGGATGATACGAAATTTAGTAGGCTTCAGGCCATCAGGGCCACCCCTGGAGCTGACATGGAAGAAATCTCACTTAAACAACATGGCTGAAAAGGAAGGAGGAGTGAATTCTTCGAAGTCAAATCCCCAAAGGATTCAAAAATCCCCACAGTGGATTTCACAAAGGCCTCACAACCCTGTGATATCAAACTGTTAGCTTCCTGCCAGTCTGATAGGTGAAAAATCACATTTCCTGTAGTTTGGGTTTGCATTTCTCTTATGAGGGAAACAAGCATCCTTTCATGTTTGCAAGCCATTTGCATTTCCATTTCTATAAACTGCTTGTTCACATCCTTTGCCCACTTGGGAAGCATCCAGCAAATAACCACTATATCAAAGCTTCCTGGGGCATGTGTTTGTTTTAAGAATACCAAGCAGATGACTTTTAGAGGTTTATTCTGTTTCTCACAGAAAATCATTTCAGACATAATAAACTCTTCATCTGAATTTTCAGAACAGTTTTCTTCCTCCTGTGTGTAGGATCTTTTCACAGGTCCCGTGTCGATTGTTTTTGTTCACTCTTGCTCCACCAGGCAGAGAAAAAGCCAGGCCATGCACCGCCTCCTGCCCCTCTCAGCTTTACGTTGCATTGCTTAATAATGGTGGAAGTCTCAATCCCACCGTGAAACAGATGTTGTAGACACAAAAAAAGAGAAGCTGATGGGGTTTATTAGGGAATTATCACCAACATCATCAATAATAGCTGGAACTTAAATATCACTATCTATCTATATTTATATCTATATCTAGTGTATATTATATGTAGTATATAGCATATATAGTATAATATATAGTATAGTATATACAGGCACACTTATTTATATATATGTATGTGTATATGTATATATACTAAATATATACACACTAAATTTACACACATGCACGTAAATTTAGTTCTCACAACAATGCTTTAAATTGGTATTACTACTATCCCCATTTTACAGGTGACAAAGGTGAGGCACAGAGAGGTTAGGTTACTTGCCCAAGCTCACACAGTTAATAACTGATGGAGCCAGGACTCTACCATGACTTTCTGGCACTGGAATCCATGCCCTCAACAACCCTGACGGTTGGGGTATGGCCAAAAGTCCATTTAGTCATTGCTGTCCCTGTGTCCCTGAGAGAAGAGTAAGCAGTGGGAGTTAGTCTGTTTTATTTACTTTGGAACCATTGGTTCTTCATTCGTTAGTTCATTTAATCCTATGATTCAAATATGTATTGAGTGCCTATTACGTGCCAAGGCATGTGCTAGGTGCCAGAGGCATCAAGATAAATTTTAGACACGGTTCTTGTCCTTAAGGAGCTTGCAGTAAAGGAGAAGGGAGGCACGTGGTCAGTTAATGACACAGTATGACACATGCTATTCTGTTTCAGAGGGAGAAGCAAGTGATGTGTCATCCAAGAATGTGTTTCTCAATCTGTCCCTGTCTACCATCTAGTTAATGCAATTTCTCCCTCACACTTTGCCTTATGATCCTCTCTTATATTTAGTTTATATAGTATCGTGGCAAGTTTTTATATTATTGCTTATCTTCCTGATCATTTCACAGGGAAAATGATAGTGGAATGATCAGTCATGTCTACGCTAATTTTTTTTTTTCATCCAAGAAACGTGGCCTTGTTCCTGAGAGTGATGGGGAGCCAGGAAGGGTTCTGAGTAGGACAGACGGGCACTTTAGAATGAGGTCTCTGGATGTAGTGTGGAAAATAAATTGGATGGGGGAGGTGAGGCAGGCAGTGCAATGAGAAGGCTGCTCAATAGTTCAGGTGGAGGATGAGATCTGAGCAAATGCTGTGGCTGGGGGAAAGGGGAAGGGTATGGATCCAAGGAATATTAAGGGAATATTCAAGGGATTTACTAATTCATCCAATAATGTTCAATGAGCATCTACTAAGCGCTGGCACTGTGCCAGGTGCCAGGAATACAGCAGAAAACAAGATAGACACAGTCCCTGCTTTCATTCAGTCTAGAAGGAAAAGATAGACAATTGGAGCTTTTACAATAAAAGATAATAAATGATGTGACAGGACACTACAGAATAACAGAAGGGAGACATGGAGGGTGTGAGGGAGGAGTCCAGACTGATGCCTGGATTTCTGCCTTGGCTGTAGTAGATGGTGGTATCATTATCTGAGCCAGGGAACTCAGGAGGGCAGAACCCCATGGATGTCTCTTGGAGTCCCCCAAGCCCAGGACATGCAGGAGAAGGGGAGGTGGTGAGCAAATGACCATTGAATGAATAAATAAATGGCTGAGGGCTTGTGGATACTCCCCAGCCCCCAGCCTGACTCTGAAAGAGGAAGATGGGGAGTGGTCCAGAAAGAAACTTGAAGTTTCAGGAATCCCAGTGGTTACTCAATACCTGCAAACCACTAACCTCTTTTCAGTTACCCAACGGGCCACATGCGGCAGCTGTCACTTTCTTCTGATGTCCAGCAACCAGAGCTGGGCTGCCATGACTCAATATATTTGGGGCCTGGGCAGCAGGCAGACTCAGCATAGCCCTTGGTTATTCAGAGGCCATCAGCCTGGGCCCCACAGAGTGTTGGAGGAACTGAGGGAGGAGAGAACCAGCCTTGCAAAGTCCCTGGGTACATGTCCCCCGAGTTAGGGACCCTTCCTCTGGCTCCCGCATCCCCCATGGGCCCTCTGTCTCGGCATTGAGACCCCATCTTTGGGTCTATCTGCCTCCATCCAAGGGCAGGGACTGGGTGATCACTCTTTGTATCCCCAGCACCCAGCCCAAACAACCGTTTCTCCCCAGCACATGATAGAAAATGTTTCTTGAGTTAGTTCGTAGCGCTATGCCTTCACCCCCAGGGCTTAGTCTCCTCGACCCTCAGGAGAAGCCCCGCTAGCAGCCACAAACACCAGTCCCATTCTTGGCATGTGGCAAGGATGCCCATGGTGGGACTTCCTGATGGTGCCGTGGTTAAGACTCTGTGCTCCCAATGCACGGGGCCTGGGTGCGATCCCTGGTCAGGGAACTAGATCTCACATGCATGCCGCAACTAAGAGTTCACATGCCACAACTAAGGAGCCCACGTGCTGCAACTAAGGTGCCCGCCTGCCACAACTAAGACACAGCGCAACCAAATAAATAAGTAAATAAATATTAAAAAATAAACCAGAATATATTTTAAAATTCATTTCAAAACAAAAGGATGCCTATGGTTATGTCCCTGAGTGGGCAGGCTGAGGCTCTGAAAGCATCTGAGCAGGTAGGAAAAGGCACCAACCCACTGCCCCACCACTCCCCCCCGAGCCTGTCAATATCTGAGAGTCTTAGAATTGTAGAATCTTAGAATCTGAAGGACAGAAAGGCCCTCTGTGGTCATGACCTCCAATTGACCTTTTGTGAAATTCCAACTGTCCTGTCCAGGCCCTGATCACAGTGCCCTTGGCAACAGGAACTCACCGCAACCTGGGATCTGGGACCTGCCTTATGTGATTTCTCTGAGGGTCTCCTTTCTGTCTTCAAGCCCACACAAACCCCAGCTGCCCCCAGGGACCAGAACGGGCCACCAGAGCCAGGGCTGGGGATGGGAGTGTGGTCCCTGCAACTGTTACCTCCAGCTCTCTGCCGTCCTCAAGAGATGAGGAAGTAAGCAGGAGATCCTTTCTCCAAGGCCACAGTTAAATTGTCATCACATGCAATAACCAAACGATCAATGGGGCTGCATCAAGGTCAAGTAGGGCAAGAGACAGGCCACTTTACCAAGCAGGAAGCTGAAGTGTTGTAGACTATTTTAAGGTCATGTGCAATCGTGGTTAAAAGCACCTGTTACGTATGAGCTGGTGCTTAATCTTTAAGATTAAGACCTGGTGCTTAATCTTTCTGGCCTTAGTTTTCTTGTAGGTAAAATGGGACACTGACCCGGTGGGCTTGCTGTGTGGATTAAATGAATGTACACAAAGGGTCAGCCCAGTACAGCACTAAGGAGGCACTCAGTGAATCTGGGCTCTCACATGGAGATGTCTGGAGACCACGTGAGCCGAACACCGCCCCTGGCTCCTCAGGACCCAGAGTCCGTCCAGGCTGATGGCCAACTGCAGTGCCATTGGGAAGAGAGAGGCCTGCTCCATCCTGGCAATTGCCCAGTGCTGTTGGCTGTGCCCGTCTTGCGGTCTCCCCACCCCTCGGGTCTCTTCTACCTGAAAGTGGGCTAGGGCTCTCCTTCCAACTCTTGAGTCACTTATTTGTGTCGCTCTTCAAGCAAAATGTCGTGTGTTTACTGAAGTTTCCCAAGTGCCTGCTGGGAACAGAGCCCTGTGTGGGAGGTCCAGGGTAGCAGAAGAACCGCTGAGAGTGGGTCCAGGGAGGTGGGGAGTGCCACACAGCCAGCCCCGGGCAAGGCAGGAAGTGGCCAGGCGAAAACTGCAGGCAGCTTCCACGGAACCCCACAGCTATCCCAGTTAAATTCATTCTCAAGTACGTATTAGACAAAGTTTTTTTTTAATGGCTATAGAAATAATGTCTCTTCATTAAAAAACATCTGAAAAATACAGAAAAATATAAAACAAAATAAAAGTTCTGACAGTCCTAATCCACACAGAAAACTGATGTTAAGACTGTGGTGTGTTTGGTATCAGAGTTTTCTATGCATTGTAACCTAGTCATAATGCACATATAATTGTATCCTCTGCTTTTTTTCACTCACCATCATGGCACAAATAAACATTTTCCTGGGATTTTACAACCTAGTCATTTTATTTTATTTTATTTTGGGCCGCGCTACACGGCTTGTGGGATCTTAGCTCCCCAACCAGGGACTGAACCCGCGCCCTCAGCAGTGAGAGTGCAGGGTCTTAAACACTGGACTGCCAGGGAATTCCCTATAACCTAGCCAG
Organism: Orcinus orca; assembly: GCF_937001465.1. NCBI lineage: Eukaryota > Metazoa > Chordata > Mammalia > Artiodactyla > Delphinidae > Orcinus > Orcinus orca. The sequence goes on along the minus strand of NC_064566.1, from coordinate 50,924,603 downwards.
TAAAATTCTACCCTGTCGATTTCAGCTCATCATTCTTACAAAAATCCTTAACTTGTGTTGAGATTTAGCTGCCTCTTCCCAGGATAGAAGGGTGCTGGGTGCCAGCCTGGAGGAGAAGGGAGAAAGAGGAGGAGAGGAAGGAGAGTGGAGGTGAAGAGACAAAACCAACCCCACTGGAGGTTCATTCTCTTTTCCCCTCTCTCCCCGTCAGGCTAAATCTGTTTCTCAGTATTGAAAAACCCAAGGGAGTCATCTGACCCCCAGAGTCACCTGGGCATACCTGATGTCCTTCTGAATCTTTCCCCTGCTCATTCCATACACCCTTCCCTAAAAGGAAGGGAGCTCACTCCCTGGTGGGTCAAAAGCCTTCCTTCCTGGGCACCAGTCCTGCAGACCCTGGACAACAAAGACCCTGCTCCAGCCTCCCTGCCTACACTTGGATCCTGTGCCCACTTGTCATGTGACCTGGTTTCCAGGCCTCTGTAGTCTGGTCACCTTCTCCTGACCCACAGCATACCCCAACATGTCAGAGAGGCCTGAGAGCTCAGGTGGGTCTGGCTGAGTGTGCAGCAGAGCAGGGCAGTCACCTCTCTTCTGAATGCTATGTCTCTGTTAATGCCTCCTTCATTTGCTTGTTTGGTAGCTGTTGCCTTGGCCCACATAGAGTTGTGCTCAGCTCAAACTCTGAGCTCGTTTTTGCATTATTGTTGGTAAACCAGTTCACCCACATCCTGTGCTTGGACAATCATTTGAAGAAATCTACTGCAAGACTTGATTCTTTGCTCTCTTTATGTATTTGAATTGTGATTCAACTCTTTCTCTTGGCTTCTTGTAGGAGAATTTGATACATGTGTGCTGTCTTTATCCAACCTATTGATAAGATGATAACTTGACAGGCCCAAGACAGAAATCCCCTTCCCACAGGCCCTAGTCCATAACCAGAGCTGCTACATAAGTTTGACCAGCTTCCTAAAAACCTGTGAAGATATATCACCTTCTTTAAAAATCTAATCATGCAGAGGTATACACAGAAGAATTGAAAACAGGTACTAAAACAGATATTTATACGTGAATGTCCATAACAGCACTATTCACAATAGCCAAAAGGTGGAAACAACCCAAATGTCCAGGAATGGATGAATGGATGAACAAAATGTGGTCTATTCATACAATGGAATATTACTCAGCCATAAAAGGAATGAAGTTCTGACACATTCTACAGTGCAGATGAACCTTGAAAACATTATTCCACGTGAAAGAAGCCAAACACAAAAGGTCACATATTATGATTCCATTTATATGAAATATCCAGAATAGGTGTGGGGGCTGAGGAGAGAGGGAAATGAGGAGTGACTGCTTAACGGCTATGGGGTTTTCTTTTGGGGTGATGAAAACATTTGGAACTAGATAGAGGGGGCGGTTGTACAACACTATGAATGTATAAATGGCACTGAATCGTGCAGTTTAAAATGGTTAATTTTATGTTAAGTGAATTTCACCTCAACTTAAAAAATGCAACTGCAGGGCTTCCCTGGTGGCACAGTGGTTGAGAATCTGCCTGCTAATGCAGGGGACACGGGTTCGAGCCCTGGTCAGGGAAGATCCCACATGCCGCAGAGCAGCTAGGCCCATGAGCCACAACTACTGAGCCTGCGCGTCTGGAGCCTGTGCTCCGCAACAAGAGAGGCCGCGATAGTCAGAGGCCCGCGCACTGCGATGAAGAGTGGCCTCCATTTGCTACAACTAGAGAAAGCCCTCGCACAGAAACGAAGATCCAACACAGCAAAAATAAATAAATTAATTAATAAACTCCTACCCCCAACATCTTCTTTAAAAATAAAAAATGCAACAGCAAAACGAAAACAAATGCATCTGCAAAAGAAAAAAATCCAATGCATTCATCAGACAACCTTGTGCCAAGTACCGGGGACACTGAGATGAAGGAGACCAGCTCCCTGTTTTGGCCTGGTAGAGCCCAAAGCCTTTGACACTAACAGGGCGCTACCCTCTGAGATTCACCATCCTTTTTGTGGGTTCCCTCATTGGTTACTATTAACACCACCATGCAGACTTCCAGGGGTGCTGCCCCTCCCATCTTAGTGACTGGGCTGTTACAACACAGAATGCATCCTCTCAGTAACTTTGCAGTGGAGAAACCTGACAGACATAACCTTGGCCATGTGATCAAGGTTAACATCCACAGTAATGAGTCATGTTGATCGAATGTACCCTTGATCTGACGTGATGAGAATAGCACTTTAGCTGTGAGGTCTTACTCCTAAGGACTCTTAACTCTAGTCTAATCACGAGAAAAACATCAGGAAAACCCAAATTGAGAGACGGTCTACAAAATACCTGAGCAATACACCTCAAAACTGTCAAGGTCATCAAAAACAAGTAAAGTCTAAGCAACTGTCCAGACCAGAAAGAGGGTAGGGAGGCATTATAACTAAATGTGAGGAAGTATCCTGAGATGGAAAAAGGACATTAGGTAAAAGTTAAGGAAATACAAATAAAGTATGGACTCTAGTTAGTTGACAATAGTGTACCAATACTGGTTCGTTAGTTGTGACAAATACAAGATGTTACAATAGAGGAAACTGGGTGGGGGAGTATATGAGAATCCTCTGAACAATCTTTGCAACTTTTCTGTAAATATAAAACTATTCTTGGGACTTCCCTTGTGGTCCAGTGGTTAAGACTCCGCACTTCCACTGCAGAGGGCACAGGTTCGATCCCTGATCAGAGAACTAAGATCCTGCATGCTGTTCAGCATGGCAAAAAAACAAAAACAAACCAAAAAAAGCTATTCTTTTTAAAATTTTATTTATTTTAAAAGATTATCTTAAAAATGTATCCTTCTAGGGGCTTCCCTGGTGGCGCAGTGGTTCAGAGTCTGCCTGTCAATGCAGGGGACACGGGTTCGTGCCCTGGTCCGGGAAGATCCCACATGCCGCGGAGCGGCTGGGCCCGTGAGCCATGGCCGCTGAGCCTGCGCGTCCGGAGCCTGTGCTCCGCAACGGGAGAGGCCACAACGGTGAGAGGCCCGCGTACCGCAAAAAAAAAAAAAAGTATCCTTCTAAAATCCTTACAAGGGCTATAACAAGGCTGTTCAGATAGAGGTGACAATGGAAAAATGAACAGAGTGGAGTGTGACCTGCTAAACAGTTTGGTGTAACAGGTGTCATTTGTTCTCGGGTGCTAAGTGATCCCAGGGAGAAAAATAAGGGCTTGCCTGATTGCGACCCTACTTTCCAAGTTCCTCAGCAGCCTCTTCCTGACTTGGGAGCCCCCTTGTAGACACCAATACCTTTAAAAATCCAGACTAAGAGTCAGGGTTTCTCTTCCATAGCCAAGGACCCCATAGCAGTTCTGCTTTCCAGACCCTGGACCACACATCTTCCCCAGAGGACTTACACGGGAAAGAAATTTAGGTGAGATGCCTCATTGCCTTTTCACAGGTATAGTTTCGAGGCCTGATGGTTATGTTCTAACTCAAAAGTAGAATGATATTTTAATCCTACATAATATCCATAGATGCTCCCACCCGTTAATCAGGGATTATTTCCTTCTCTACTGAGCAAATATTCCTCCATTTGGTACGTGATATCATGGATGCCTTGGAACGAGGCCTTTCTCAAATACAAATGCAGGGCAGGGCACCGTAGAAGTTAAGAGGAATGGTTTAGAATAAACAACCCTAGATTCAAACCCTGATTCCATCACTTGTTAATTTACTTAAACCCTATGACCCTGTTTCCCCCACTGTAAAATAAGGATGATAATAATAATGTCTATTTTATAGGATTGTTGGAGGAAGAGATAATTCATGCAATGTGTTTAGCACAGAACCTGATATAAGGTCTCAGGTTCTTGTCAAGTTTCTTGGATGGAGCTGATGAGAAATCCACAGGCTCCAGGGAAGTGGCACCTGCCACCAAGGCCACTAGTCCCTGAGTGAAACAGAAGGCAGAATAGAGAGAGAGGACTGGCTGGATCCTGGAACAAATAGGAGGAAAGGAAGGGGTAGCAAAGGATCTATCCACAGCCAAACTTGACTCTGAGGGTTGCTGGTGAGGAGACTGGCACAGAGTGGCCCTCAAGGTCTCAGGCATGTCTGTATCCAACAGTACGCTATATTCTCCGAGGCAATCGTAAGATGAATCATCGTGAAAACTGCCCCACACCCACTCCTGTGAGGACTTGCCCTGTACCGGGTACATACCTGGAGAGGCCAGCGAAGTCCAGGAGGTCCAAGACATGGGTTTTGATGTGGCCTGAGCTCCTGGAGCCCTCTAGTTGAAGGACCGTGAGGAGGCTTGTGTGGTACAACCAGGGGCAGCCAGGGTGGCAGAACAGTCGGAAGCCTCTGGGCATTTCACCCCCAATTACACCCTGGTGCCCAGCACTGTACCCGGCACACAGTAGGTGCTTACTGAGCACACAGATGAGAGAATGAAAGGTACCTGTCCTCAAGTCCTTCACAGTCTAGCAGAGGAGACATGGCATACTGCAGACCCATGAAGCATCTTGCCCAGAAGGAAGCCTGGATTGTGGCCATTGAATACCTTGAGGGAGCGAAGCACTTGCAGGGTGATGCGTGGTAGGATGGTGTGAGCCTGGGCCACGGAGGAGGAAGGCTGTGTCTGCACAAGGGGACCAGCTACCCCAAGAGTACTGAAGAGTGCATGACTCAGGGTAGGGCAGGGCTGTGGGCTGGAGGAAGGGTGGAGTACCCTGGGAAAGTGCCAGTGAACCCCAGGAGGAGCCAGCCTCATCTCTGCCTTCCTGATTCCTTCCCTCCTTTATTGTTTCTGTGCAAAGGCTGCTGCAGAGTTCAGAAACAAGCAACAGCTTTGCTGGCATCTGCAGCATGAGTAGCAAAGATCAGAATGGGATAAAGCTGGAGTGAGTTTCTCAGGGCCGAAAATAGGCAACATCTCAGAGATTACTTTAAAAATAAGGGCGGGGACTTCCCTGATGGTCCAGTGGGTAAGACTCCACGCTCCCCAATGCAGGGGGCCCAGGTTTGATCCCTCGGTCGGGCAACTACATCCCGCATGCCCTAACAAAGGTCCCACATGCCCCAACAAAGATCCCGCATACCGCAACTAAAACCCGGTGCAGCCAAAATAAATAAATTTTTAAAATAATAATAAAAATAAAGATAAGGGCGGCTCAGGCTGACAAAAGCTTGAGCCTCAACATTGGATAAAGCTGGGTTAAAATCCTGGTTTAGCCTAAACTCCTAGCACCTGAATTCCCTGCTTCTTTAATCTGGGTATTGGAAATGGTGTCGGTAGGGGCCTGGCTCTTTGAGTTGGGGCTCAGTGCCTGGTATCTGGACATCACCTGTCACTGTCACTGCACTGCCCCAGACCATGGCTGTGAGCAGCCTGGGCAAGCAGATGCTGAAAGCAGCAGGGGCCTCCATGTAGGGCAGAAAGCCACTCGCCTTACCTGATATTGCTGAGTGACTGTTTTCGTCTACAAAAATTGCCCCAGCAACACCTGATGCCCTGAGTATGACTGGTCCTCTCAGCCAGCCGGGAGCAGCCGTACCCTCCCTCAGCTCTCTATCATTTCATCTTCCGTTCTGGGTTCTCAGCCCAGTGCTAGAGAGCATGAGAGAAGAGAAAAACCCTGCCCCTGCCCTCTGGAAATGTAGGATCTCGCAGGACAGGTCACCCTCCAAGCAATGGCACGTCATGACGCTAAGCCTCCCCAGGCCACAGGGCCACAGCACTGGAGCTCTTGGCTCTCAGCCTCCTCTGCACTGATCCTCTACGCCATCCACACCCCTCCCCCACTTAGTTCATTGCACACACCTGGCCTTTACCTGCCCTCTTCCCTCCGTCTGGAAGGCCCTTCTTCCAACTCCAATGGGGAAGGTCTCCTGGGAGGCCCTTCCTCCACTGTTCGCCCCCAGCACTTTCATTTTTTCCACTGATTGAAGCCTGCTCTGTGGTAGGGCCCGAATAAAACAGAACAGGTAGGGCCCCACTGGCACAAAGCCTCTAGTCACGTGGACCGGTCAGTCCTGTGAAAGCACGATCATCCTGCTGTTTTGTGATCGTTTGTGTGCCTGTCTCCCCACTAGACTGTGAGCTCCAGGGAGGCAGGGGCTGTGTCTGTCCTGATCACTGTTGCATGTCCAGCACCTGCTACCTAGAGGGCACTTGGCTGATTGAATGGCTCTGTGACAGTGAGTCTGACAGCACTCTGGGAACTCAGAGGAAGCGGTCCTGATGCTAAAGAACAGCTGAGGGAGCTTCCTGCAGTGGGTAGAGTTTGTATAGGAGGGAAAGGGACAGGAATAGAGCAAGGGTGTGGAGGTAGGTATGAGTCTGGGCTGTGCCGGAGATGTGGGGAGACCTGCCTGCCTTATTGGGAGGAGGGGTGGTGACGTCAGCTGGATACGGGGCAGGAGGAGTTCAGGGGCTGCCTCTTGGGGCCTCTCTGCCTCTCTACACAGCTCTTGGTTTCCCCCAACTCCTGGTTCTCCCTCCCTCATCCGCCTACCTTCTAACAAGGCATCAAGACGTCCATGGATAAGGGACTCAGAAAGCAGCAAGGTAGGTGACCAGAACTCTGGTCATCTGAGCGTCTGGGACCTTCCTCTGTTGAAGTCCTGGCTCTAGTCACCTTTCCCACCTGGAGTTGCCAGGTAAAATACAAGACACCCAGTTAAATTCAGACAAACAATGAGTAATTATTTAGCATAAATAACACTGGGGACATGCTTACACTAAAAAGTTATTCATTGCTGACCTGAAATTCAAATTTTTATTTGCTAAGCCTGGCAACCCTTTCCCCACCCCACTCACCCCTGCCTTGGGCCTCCGGGAAGCCATCAGAGAGATCCTGGGCCTCCTGCGATATACTCAACAGAGGCAGAATTTAGATGGAAGAGATACTGAAGATTACTTAGTCTCATCCCTTGCCCCATGGACTGGGAGACAGAGGCCCAGAGGGGACAGGCACTGGCAAGTCCTTGGGCCCCTCCCAACTCCCTAGCTGTAACTTGGGCCTCCTGGAGAGCAGAAGGACCCTTGAGGGTAGGGGTTTAGGAAAGGCCAGGGCCCTCCTGGGTAAGGCAGGGCAGGGAGCCTCCAGGTTAACCTACCCCCAGGCAGTTTCCTGGATCCTGACACCCCAGGTGAGTCACCACCTGCCAGACTACACCTAGAGCAGTTCCAAGGCCCTGCTGGGCTTGCTGCCCGAGGAGTTGGATGGGGGGGGATGGGGGGGGAAGGGATAGGGGGGCTGGGTGGGAGGGGGTTCTCTTGGGCTGGAGCAAGTGGTTGGGGCTGGACTTCACGGGAGAGGCCTGGCTAGCCCCCTCAGGCACTTCAGAGATGACTCAGTTTCACTCCCAATGAAGAAAATAGGTGGGGGGGCAGGGGAGCGTGGTAGAGGCAGGAACTTGATCAAAATCATCCAGGCGGGCTTCCCTGGTGGCGCAGTGGTTGAGAGTCCGCCTGCCGCTGCAGGGGACACAGGTTCGTGCCCTGGTCCGGGACGATCCCACATGCCGCGGAGCGGCTGGGCCCATGAGCCATGGCCGCTGAGCCTGCGCGTCCACAACGGGAGAGGCCACAACAGTGAGAGGCCCGCGTACCGCGCAAAAAAAAAAATCACCCAGGCAAGTCAGACCCACAGGCCAGGGTTTTTCTATCAAATTGTTATTCCATGCTCCCTGCTGAACCTGCTCACTCCCCTCCCTGCTCTGTGTTTCTTCATCTCACTTTTCCCTCCTTGATATTATATTATGTGTTAGTTTGTTTATTATCAGTCTCCAGTTAAAACATAAATCCTGTTCACTCTCTGGAGATCCCAGAACAGTGCCCGGCACTGAGTAGGTGCTGAATAAGCCTTTGTTGAAGGAAAGCGCCGCTATTACATCTCACCTTGTGTGGAGCACGTGGCATGATGCTGCAGTCCCCCCAGCCCCAGGCGTGCCACACAGCCTCTGCCAGGAGCGCAGCTCTGTATGGGTCTGTGAGCCCCGGGACTGTGAGCCCCCCGGCCTGGGTCAGTGGCTCCTTCCTCCACTTGCAGCCCAGCCTGGGTCCGGAGAAGGAGAAAGTAACAGCACAGGGCTGGGATGGCTTAGGGGTTGGGCTCTCACCTGTCTGTCCTAGCGTACCCTGTGAACCAGACACCACCCGGACATGGCTGGGAGGCTTAATCCCAGAGTTACACTGAGCTGACCTTCCCAGCCAGTGTGGCCCAGGGGATGGCACTGAGCCAAGAGCTGATGACGTGTCTGCCTTGCCACATTACCCGGCCTTTCCCCTCCCCTTACTAGTCCTCTTTCTCCTTCTTTGTACAATGGCAGCTTTGGGCTGACTGATCGCTAAGGCCCACCAGCTCCGCCTGTCTTTGGTTTCTTCTTATTCCCTGTCCACCCCAGACCTCTGCACCAGCCACTCTAAGCCACTTGGTAGAGGTACCCAGTTCCAGGTAACAGCTATGTTCTCACGGCAGGTTTGCACAACAGACTTCCCTTTTTTTTTTTTTTTTTTTTGCGGTACGCGGGCCTCTCAGTGTTGTGGCCTCTCCCGTTGCGGAGCACAGGCTCCGGACGCACATGCTCAGCGGCCATGGCTCACGGGCCTAGCCGCTCCGTGGCATGTGGGATCTTCCCGGACCGGGGCACAAACCCGTGTCCCCTGCATCGGCAGGTGGACTCTCAACCACTGCGCCACCAGAGAAGCCCCAGACTTCCCTTTTAACATATGGATAAATAGTAACCTCTCAGTAAAATCTTGGAGTCCTCTCATGGCAGTAATTGTGCACGTACTGATGGGAAGGAACTCGCCACAGTGAGTAACATGCTCTGTTCCCCTCTCTTTGATTATCACTTTGACATCTGTCACAAACATACCTTCTGTTCCTCTAATAATATCTATGGGTCTATTTTGCTGTCAGCAGCAAAGCTTCCCTGAGTAATCTCAAAACCCTGAAGAAACAATACCTTGGTGTCACATTCTTCTCAAGGTTTATTTTGTAGGCAACTTTGCCAACAACAACCTCTGTTTATGTATTATACCCTGGGGGTGTCCACTGCTCCAGCCACTACCCTAAGGGTGTCCCTTATCTTTAGGTCCAAGACCCTCCCCTCTATCCTGGTCAGGCCCTTTGCTGACCCTATTCCCTGTCCTTCCCTGGGGCTCAAATCCAGGCCTTATCTGTCTTAGAGACCATGGATGGTTGGGGCCTCAGGTACTGTCTTAAGGGCACTTGGAACACTTCAATGTCAACCAGAGAATGTTACTCAGAGAGGTCTGTCCAGACTTGTCTGGCCCCAGCCCTCTGGCAAGTCTAGACATCTCCACCTCTAGTCAAACGATCTCCCTGGTATGTCCAAAGGTGAGCTTTGCATCTCTCCTGCACCTGCTGCTATCTCAACCTCAGCGAGGGCACCTCCAGCCAGCTGGTCACCTGTGCCAGGAACCTGAGAATCATGGAGCCTCCTCTCCCTCCCTCCCTGCCCTCCTCCAATCACTCAGTCCTGGCCATCCCTCAGTGATATCCTGGGGATTGTCCACTTCTCACCTTCAGTAGCCTCATCTATGTTCTTATTTCATCTTCTCTCATCTGAACCTTGAGCAGTGGACTCCTTCAGTCTCTGCCCTCAATCCGTGCTCCATGCAGCAGCAGGGAGGAAGCCTGCTGGCAGCACATCCACCCTCATCATTCTCCTGCTCAAAACCTTTCCATGACTCCCCATTGCCCTCAGGATAAAATTAGCTCCTTGTCCTGATATTTGAGGCTCTTCACGATCTGGACCCTGCCAGCCTCACCAGCTCACCTCCCACTGCTGTTCCACTGACTGCCGAGCATTCTCCTGCTCCCAGCCTTGGTTCAAGGTGATCCCTCCACCTGGAATGCTCCCTCCTTCCTAATCCTTAGATTCCTTCACCTTCAATCATCTGGAGAGTCCACAGCGGCGGGAATCAACTGGTTATCCAGGGAGGATTGATAAACAAGGCTTTTCTCAGGGCACATGTGTATGTTTAGCATCAGTCAACGTTTATCTGTTTATTCATGTATATATAGGCTTGTTTCGAAAAGGATTTGAGGGCTTCCCTGGTGGCACAGTGGTTGAGAGTCCGCCTGCCGATGCAGGGGACACGGGTTCGTGCCCTGGTCCGGGAGGATCCCATGTGCCGCGGAGCGGCTGGGCCCGTGAGCCATGGCTGCTGAGCCTACGCGTCCGGAGCCTGTGCTCCGCAGCAGGAGAGGCCGCAACAGTGAGAGGCCCGCGTACCGCAAAAAAAAAAAAAAAAAAAACAGGATGTGAGGTGGACCATTACACATTTACTGAGTTGTAGCCAACCGCCGCAAAATCCATGTGCGCATGTGCATCCACGCTCCCTCTGGCAGACATGAGACCCAGGAACCGCAAGGGCCAGGGCACAGGGCTCCAAGGTGAGGGAAGTCGGGGGAGTTGGGAAAGAGGAAGGAGGGTGGCTAGAGAGGTGGGGGGACTTGGAAGGAGGGAACAGTGAAAAGGGCATGACAGGAGGTGGGAACAGAGGGAACAGAAGGAGCAAAGGCTGCAGGTGGGGGGAGGGAGGAGAACCGCAGCTTCCTTCTCTGTCCCTTGCTTGCATTTCCTTTCCCTTTTGCCCATGTTGGCTTCAAGATCTCTTCCCCTTTCCTCTTGCAACATTGCCCAGTGGGGGACAGGGTGGCGATGGAGGTAGTGGGGGCTGAAACTGCGGGAGCCGCTCAGGCTCCAGATTCCCCTCAGGAAGGAGCCCTGGTCCCCAGCCAATGAGCAGCCCTGTGGTCACAGCACACTCCGGAGTTCCCAGCACGCTTTCCATCCTCCGTTCATCTCCCAACCAGCCTGTGACTATGTATCACTGTATCCATTTCATCAGAGAGGAAACCAAAGACCTGAATGTTGGTGACAGAGCAAGGACTCCATCCCTCCGTCCTCAGAGGCTAAAATCCTTCTTCTGTCAACTATTCCAGGTGCCATCTGCTCCTGAATCCTCTGGGCACAGCACAGGGAGCTCAAGAAGTAGGTTGGGGGTTTCCCTGGTGGCCCAGTGGTTAAGAATCCGCCTGCCAATGCAGGCAACATGGGTTCGAGCCCTGGTCCGGGAAGATCCCCCATGCCGCGGAGCAACTAAGCCCGTGTGCCACAGCTACTGAGCCTGCGCTCTAGAGCCTGTGAGCCACAGCTACTGAGCCCGCGTGCCTAGAGCCCGTGCTCAGCAACAAGAGAAGCCACCACAATAAGAAGCCTGTGCACCGCAATGAAGAGTAGCCTCCGTTCGTCGCAACTTGAGAAAGCCCGCGCACAGCAACGAAGACCCAATGCAGCCATAAATAAATAAATAAATAAATAAATAAATAAAAATTAAAAAAAAAAAAAAAAAGAAGTAGGTTGGCATCGGGGAGGGTCCCTGAGAAGGGTCTCCCCTCACTGCACCCTCCAGGCCAGGGGGCACCAATACCTGGGCTTAACCTTCATGGGCTACTTTAGTCACTGGGCCCCTCTGCATTTCTACCTAGCCCTGGTGCACAGGACATAGAACCCGGCCAGGCACCAGGAAGCCCAGGCTCCAGCCCCAATGCTGCCATCACTAGCTATGTGGCTCTGGCCAAGACCTCAGCTCCTCTGCCCTTTGCCTTCTGCAGGCAAGTTGCTGAGCTAGAGGGTCTTCAAGGTCCTGAGCTCTCTGAGCTCCCTGACTCAGATTTCCCCGGATTTGGTTTCTCTGTCTGCAGAGTGTGTGCCAGGCTGAGAGCAGGACCAGTTCCCACCCCATCCCGCGGGTCATCCCTGAGGGGGCGCTCCAGGCAGTGGGGATGGTGGCCAGGGGGTACAGATTCTAGTTTCATCTGTTGCAACCAAAGATGGCCTGGCCCACTCCCCAACCGTCCCCAACTGACCCCAACACTGAGCGGCTGGTAATTGACCCAGGTTGAGCTGAGGCAGCTGTCAAGGCAGCCCTAAAATTAGCCCCAACAGGGATAGGGAGAGAGCCCTGGCCCGGGCTTCTGGCTCCAACAGCCCCAAGGGACTGAGCCCACACTTCACTGAAGGCGGGAGAGGTCAGCCAGAGTTCTGGCAGTGTCCCTACCATAATGTTGGTTGGGGAGAGTCACAAATGAGTATGGACACATTTCAGGAGAGGGGATGAAGGGCGGGCACCCTCTGCCAGTTGCTTGGGCCCTGATGGAGTTCCCATTCCCCAGCCCATCAGAACCCTGGGAGGGTCCAGGGAAGGACCTTGCTATTTATATTCTTCCAGAACAAGGTTGAGGCAGCCAGCCTCTCTTCCCAAGGCTGAGTTGGACAGCCTCACACCTTAGCAACAATTCCCAAGCACAGAGGAGCCAGGAGGTATGTCAGCCTGCTGTGAGAGTAGGTTGGAGATACCAGGGACAGGCCCAAAGCCAGCCCCTCCCACTTAGGAATAGCAGCTCCGCCCACTTCCTTCCTCTCTGCCTTGTGCTCTGAGGATCTTGTTAAAATGCAGATTTTAATTCAGAACGTCTAGGGTGGCATGTGAGATTCTTCAGGATTCTAACAAGGTCCTGGGGTTGGTCTGCAGACTACTTTAATCACAGATCTTAGTTCCCAGCCAGCCTGGGTGGACCCCAGGGCCAGGCTCCTTGTCTTCTGTTTCATAGGCATTCCCCAACCAACCCCAGTAGAGCATGTGGGCACATGATACAGTAGGTGGCTGACTGTTTAATTGTGGGTTCCTGTGTGGGTGTGTAGACGTCCATGGCAATCCTTGTGCCCCTGTGCATCCAGCTTGTGACTTGTTACATGTATAGAGAGTGTTCAAAAATGCAAGCAATAAAACAAAAAAACAATAAAAACAAAAGTTGCTAACATTAAAAAAAAAATAGCCAAGGGACTTCCCTGGCAGTCCAACAGTTAAGACGTGGTGCTTCCACTGCAGGGGGCACGGGTTCGATCCCTGGTTGGGGAACGAAGATCCCGTATGCCACATGGTGTGGCCAAAAAATTAAAATTAAAAAATTGAAAAATAGCCAACTTCTATTGAGCACTATGCCCAGGCCAGGTACTAACAAGTTTACATACAATGTCTTATTTAAGTCTCATAACAACTCTGATGAGATGAGAAAATTGAGGCTCGCAGAGGTTAGGTGACTTGCTCAAGGTCACACGACTGACTGTTAAGTAGCAGTCAGGGTTGCTGTCAGGGCTGGGCTACACATGTGCACCAGTGTCGACCGGGGCACCCACCTTGGTGCCTGTGAGCTGGGGGGCATGTGTGCAGTTGGGTGGACATGGGCGAGTGCAGGAGCGAAGCCGCAGCAAGGATGAGTAGGGGAGGTAGGAGTCAGTGCATAACGATCAGAGCATGTGCAGAAGGCAGGTGGGGAGGAGGAAGGAGACACAGGCATGAGTCAGACCAGCCTGGGCTTGATCCCTCCCCCTGCCAAGCCGAGTTTCCACTTTCTCCTCTGTGAAATGAATGTATAAGAGTTGCCTCATGAGGCTGCTGCTGTGAGAAAGGAATGTGATAACATGCACAAAGCGGCTCACCCAGGGCCAGCCTGACACACAGTAGGTGCTCAGGATGTGTGAGTTAGCCTTTCCTTCCCCCATCCCCCCATGACTGAACTGCTTGGCAATCTGGGGAGTGGATTCTCGCCTGGCTGGTTGCCGCCAGTTCATTGGATTAAAAGGAGGCATCCTGGGAAGGGCCAAGGACAAGCAGGGACAAGGCCAATAGGGTGGTGTTGGGGTCACAGCTGAGAGAGCCCCCCAGAGAGAGACAGACATCCAGACAGAGCTTAGAGCCTGGCCCACTGCCTCTTGCACTGGCTGAGACAGGAGAGCTGCAAGGCTGGAGACCACCTCCTCCCACAACTCAGGAGAAGCCCTCTCAGGAAAGTAAACACCCTGTATCTTGACTCAGCCCTCAGCTATGCCAGGCACATCAGTCCTCATGGTACAGACCTTGGTCCCCAGTGGGGGCCAAGTCTCCTCTGGGCTGGGCCGGGCCGGATGTCTATTAGGTCAGGCTTTTGTAAGTCCCTGATGACTCATTTTCTCTTCCTCCACCCACACCCTAACCTTGCTCCCAGAGCTGTGGTGTCCCTGATACTGCCCACACCTGGATAGCTCCCAGCATGGGCAGTTGTGAGGCATCAGTAGGCAGACCCCTTACCCACCGACCATGCATTGCCAGCAAGTTTGCTGCCTGAGTCACTCCAAGAGTAATAAGCTGCCTCCTGTAGGCCTCTGTAAAGAATGGGAAGTCGCCTGGGTGGGCATTAGTCTCTCCTGGGACTCAGGTGAATGGAGAAGGGGAATGGAGTCTAGGACACACTGCTGATGAGAGATGCCTAAAGCTCATCAGGGAGACTGAAACAGCACTGGTGAGTCCAGATGGCTCACAGCATTCACCTCCTAAATTTCCCACGTGAGGATCCTAAGGCCAAGAGAGGGCCACCACCAGGCCAGGGTCGCCAGGAAAAGGTGCGCAGAGCCCACCCCACCCACTTTGCTGATGGGAAAGCGCGGGGATGAGGCTGCGAAAGACGCTGGCTTTGGCGCCCCCATGTGGCAGAAGGGAAGAAAGACAGGGCTGGGCTGAGATTTGGGAAACAGGTTCCCTGGGTGGAGTGACCCCACTGTGTGGGGAGTACCCTTTCTGGATACAGGGCGAGGACTCTCTCCAGTTACACAGCCCCTGCCCCAGCTGGTCACTCCAATCCAATATCTACCTCCCCCACCAGACTGGGAGCCCCCCAGGAGCAGGGTGGGGTCTGATCCATCACATCCCTCAGATATGCTGGGAGGGCATTGTGAAGCTTTGAGGAAGTGGTGTGAACTGAATTGAATTCAGTATACATGGAAGGAAACAGGGTGGAATGTGGACAAAGATTTATGCACAAGAATGTTCACCAAATCCATGTCTGTAAAAGCAAAAATTGTGTTGATTATTGTTGAAGTGGGTGATGGGTACAGGGGTCCATTATACTATTCAATTCATTTTAGTGTGTGTTTGAAATGTTTTGAAACAAAGGAATTAATACAAAACATAAAATTCTAACAATATAAATCTAAATAAATTATGATGCAGCTGTGTAAAGGAATAGTGTCTAGAGGCATTAAAAATGCTGCCATGGAGTTCTTTTGTTTTTAATTATAATAGCTTTATTGATCTATAATTCACATAACATACAATTTACCCACTTAAAGTGTACAGTGCAATGGTTTTTAGCATATTCACAACGTTTTGCGGCCATCACCGTAATCAATTTCAGAGCATTTTCGTCACCCCCAACAAAACCCCAAACCCGTTAGCAGTCGCTTTTCATATGCTCCCAAACCTCCTCCTCCCCTCAACCCAGCCCACAAATCTACTTCCTCTCTCTGCAGATTTGCCTATTCTGGACATTTAATGAAAATGGAATCACATAATATGTGGTCCTCTGTGTCTGACTTTTTTTTACATAGCATAATGTTTTTAAGGTTCGTCCATGTTGTAGCATGTATTGGTACTTCATTCTTCTTGTGGATACACCACATTTTATTTATCCATTCATTAGCTGATGGACATTTAAGTTGTTTCCACTTTGGGCTATTACGAATAATGCTGCTAATAACATTCATGTACAAGTTTTTGTGTGGATATATGTTTTCATTTCTCTTGAATATATACCTAGGAGTGAAACTGCTGAATGATATATTAACTCTATGTTTAATTATCTGAGGAACTGCCAGACTATTTTCCAAAGGGACTGCATCATTTTACATTCCCACCAGCATTGTATGAGTGTTCAAATCTCTCCACATCCTTGCCACATGTGTTATTATCTGTCCTTTTAATATTCTAGCCATCCTAGTGAGTGTGACCCATGTAATTTTTAATGACATAGAAAATGTCCTTGGTGTAATGTTAGATTTTTTAAAAGTAGACTTTAGAACTGTTATACAGTGTGATCTCAACTCTATATAATATAAATTTCTACAGAAATCAGACTAAAAGATAATCTACCAAAATGTTAATTTAGTTATCTGCAGACAATTTTGCATGATTTTTATTCTTTCCTAAATTTTTGACAATTAGAACATGCTTTCATAGGGGAAAAAAGCCAATATTATAAAAGAAGTTTAAAAAATCAGTAGGGGCTTCCCTGGTGGCGCAGTGGTTGGGAGTCGGCCTGCCAGTTCAGGGGACGCGGGTTCATGTCCCGGTCCGGGAGGATCCCGCATGCCGCGGAGTGGCTAGGCCCGTGGGCCATGGCCGCCGGGCCTGCGCGTCCAGAGCCTGTGCTCTGCAACGGGAGAGGCTGCAGCGGTGAGAGGCCCGTGTACCATAAAAACAAAAACAATAAAAAAAAATCAGTAAATATTAGAAAGCGATAATGCAAATAAATTAAAATAAAATATCAAAAATGTATCGAATGAAACTGATTAAATGTCAGTATGCAGGACCTTGGGCACTTGGAGATGGGGTCTGAGTGGGGATGGAAGAGGAAGAAGAGTCAGGCCACAGATTTTAGGGTGTAGGGGTGTCCAGAAAAGGAACATTACTTTCAGTAGGAGTCAGGGAAAGCTTCATGGAGGAGGCAGCCTGCAGCTATATGGACTCTGAAGCAAGAGGCAGATTTAGACTCATGGAGATGAAGTGGGGGGATAGATTACAGATCCCAGATATCAGACATAGGCCTGACCTCTGCGTGCACAGACTGCTGGGGTTGCAGACAAGGACTCCAGTGTCTCTATAGGAGAGACGGTGACCTGAGCAAATCTGGCTCTGCCCTAATTCGGGGTGACTGACCTTGCCCAGTATGCTGAGGATGAGTTTCCTACTCTCTGAAATGGCCATGATAACCTTCCTTGAGAGTTGTCATGAGCACTGAATGAGGTAGGAGTGTGAAGCAGTCTCCAGCACAGGCCTGACCCACAGCAAGTGAGTGATTTACTGCAAGGAAGTAGGGAGATGCAAGGTTGACTCTAAGGATGGGATGATATAGGGGGAAGTCTGAGGCGAGGGACACTTAACTGGACCTTGAAGGATGGAGGATTGGTTGAGGAGGGGGCTGACATTACAGGCAAAAGCAGCTGGGATCCTGAGTCCCCAGCAAGAGGCAAAGGGTTAAAGGACAGGCCAACTGTGGGTGGGATACTGGAGGGAGGAGCACCTAGCTTTCTGACAGTAGAGAAGTTACCACAGTAAAGCTACAAATACTCCCCTGGGAGGGTTGCCAAGCAGTCAGCTTATCTACTTTTACCAGCCAGCCCAGAGAGGCTCAAGGTCACACAGGGAGATTGGGGTCTCCCAGGCGAGGGCTCTTCTGCAGGAAGTGGCCCCAGGACTGTGGACTGCAGTGGGAATCAGGGATTTGCTCCTGAGCCCTGTGTGTCCTCCCCACCCACCTCTCAGACAAGTGGCCCCCCTGGGATTATGGATGGAACTGGAATAAAGAGAGGAGGCAGTTTCATTTTCTTCTTTTTTTTTTTTTTTGCTGTACGCGGACCTCTCACTGCTGGGGCCTCTCACTGCTGAGGCCTCTCCCATCGTGGAGCACAGGCTCCAGACGCGCAGGCTCAGCAGCCATGGCTCACGGGCCCAGCTGCTCCGCGGCATGTGGGATCTTCCCGGACTGGGGCACGAACCCGTGTCCCCTGCATCGGCAGGCGGACTCTCAACCACTGCGCCACCAGGGAAGCCCTCATTTTCTTCTTTATTTCTGTTTTGTTTTGGTTTTTTTTTGCCCTCCACACTGGGCTAGTGCTGCCTTTGTCCCTGTAATAAATGACACAAGTGGCTGTTGCCGCTTTTTTTTTTAAAAAAAAATTTATTTATTTATTTATTTATTTTGGCTGCGCTGGGTCTTAGTAGCGGCACACAGGATCTTCATTGCGGTGTGTGGACTCTTAGTTGCGGCATGCATGCAGGATCTATTTCCCTGACCAGGGATCGAACCCGGTCCACCTGCACTGGGAGCACAGAGTCTTACCTGCTGGACCACCAGGGAAGTCCCTGGTGCTGCTTTTTAAAGAATATTTCCAGAACAACTTGCTTAGACTTTGTAAAAAGTCAATGGTACAAGATTTTGCAACTTATTATCAAATGTTTCTGTGGTGGGGGGGGAACCATATCCAGGGAGATAAAGCAAACATGGCAAAATGTTAACAATGAATGCACTGTAGATGCAGGGTATGTGGGTGGACATGGTACTACTCTTTAAACACTCCATAGATTAGAAAAGAATTGTTTTAAGTTTTGGGGAAAAAATGCAACATATAAAACCATACATAAAATGTGAACCAAAAATTAGAAGGAAGGAACACCAAAGAAACAGAATCTTTCTGACCTTGAGTTAAGCAAAGGATTCATAGAAACAATACCAGAAACATGACCTGTAAATGAAAAATATTGATAAATTGCGCTTCATCAAAATGAAGAATTTCTGCTCTTTGAAAGACACAGTTAGGAGAATGAAAAGACAAGCCACTGTCTGGCAGAAGCTATTGCAAGTCACCATCCATAAACGGAGTTGTATCCAGAACAACTATAAAAGACAAAAACAAACAAACAAAAAACTATAAAAAATATAAAGAACTCTGAAAACTCAGTAATAAGAAAACAAACCACCCAATAAAAAATGGGCAAAAGATATGAACAGTTACTTCACCAAGAAGGTGTATGGATGGCAAATAAGCACATGGAAAGATGCTCAAAAGGGAAAAATTAGTAGAAGTACACAGAGGAATAGAAGAATCTGCTATCATAGTTGGAGACTTCAGCACCCCTATTAGAAATGGGTCTAGCAGACTTCCCTGGTGGTCCAGTGGTTAAGAATCCGCCTTCCAATGCAGAAGACACAGGTTTGATCCCTGGTCGGGGAACTAAGATCCCACATGTCGCTGGGCAACTAAGCCTGCATGCCACAACTAGAGAAGCCCGTGAGCCACAACAAAGAGCCCCCGCGCCACAACAAAGAGCCAGCGCAGCCAAAAAAGATGGATCTAGCAGGCATAAAATCAGTAAAGACATAGCTGAACTTAACAACACCATCAATCAACTGTGTATAATTGATATCTATAGACTACTTCATCCAACAACAGCAGAATATACATTATTTTCAAGCTCACATGGAACATTCAGCAAGATAGACCACATTGTGGGCCATAAAACACCTAACCAAATTTAAAAGAATAGAAATCATACAACTTCTGCTCTCAGACCAAAACAAAAATAAATTAGACATCAGTAACAGAAAGATAATTGGAAAATCCCCAGATACATGGAGATTAAATAAGGCACTTCCAAATAACACGTGGGTCAAAGGAGAACTCTCAAGAGAAATTTTTTTAGTATTTTGAACTAAATAAAAATTAGGAACTTCCCTGGTGGCACAGTGGTTAAGAATCCATCTGCCAATGTGGGGGACACGGGATCGAGTCCTAGTCAAGGAAGATCCCACATGCCGCAGAGCAACTAAGCCTGTGCACCATAACTACTGAGCCTGCGCTCCAGAGCCTGTGAGCCATAACTACTGAGCCCATGTGCCACAACTACTGAAGCCTGCGCACCTAGAGCCCATGCTCCACAACAAGAGAAGCCATCGCAATGAGAAGCCCCCGCACCACAACGATGAGTAGCTCCTGCTCGCCGCAACTAGAGAAAGCCTGCGTGCAGCAATGAAGACCCAGTGCAACCAAAAATAAATAAATAAATGTATTAAAAAAGAAAAAATTAAAATACAACATCAAAATTTGTGGAATGCAGTGAAAGAATTGCTTAGAGGGAAATTTATAGCATTGAATGCATATAATAGAAAAGAAGAAAGATCTGAAATCAATAATCTGTTTCACTTTAGGAAACTAGAATAAGAAGAGCAAATTAAATCCAAAGGAAGAAGAATAAAAGAAATAGTAAGATTTAGAGATGAAATTGAAAACAGAAAATCAACAGTGAAAAATCAATGAAACCAAAGCTGGTTCTTTGAAAAGACTGATAAAATTGATATACCTCTAGCCAGGCTAACTGATAAAAAAAGAGAGGCTATAAATTACTGATATCAGAAATGAAAGGGGGGACATCACTACAAATCCTATGGACACTAAAAGAATAATAAGTGAATATCATGAGGAACTATGCCCACAAATTTGATAACCTAGATGAAATGGACCAATTCCTTGAAAGACACAGTCTGCAAAAACTCATACAAGAAGAAATAGACAATCTGAATAGGCCTATATCTAGTAAAGAAATTGAATCAATAATTAATAACCTTTCAAAACAGAAAGCACCAGGCCCAGATGGGTTCACTTGTGAATTCTACCAAATATTTAAGGAGAAATTATACCAATTCTCTATAATGTCTTTCAGAGGCTAGAAGCAGAGGGAATACTTCCTATCTCATTCTATGAGGCCAGCATTACCCTAATACCAAATCCAGACAAAGACATTACAAGAAGAAAACTACAGACCAATATCTTTCAATAACATAGATGCAAGATGCTCAAACGCGTTATTAGTCATTAGGGAAATGCAAATTAAAACCACGAGATGCCACTACACACCTATTAGAATGGCTAAAATTAAAAAGACTGACCATATCAACTGCTGATGAGGATATGGAGCAACTAGAACTCTCATGCACTGTTGGTGGGAATGTAACATGGTACAACCAGTTTGGGAAAAAGTTTAGTAATTTCTTAAAAATTTTAACATAAGCCTCCTATATAACCCAGCCATTCCATTTCTAGGTATTTACTCAAGAGAAATGAAACCATATGTCAAAACCAAGTCCTGTACCCAAATAATCAAAACATCTTTATTTGTAATAGCCCCAAACTGGAAACAACCCAAATGTTCATCAATGAATAAGTGGATAAACTAATTGTGGTACATACATACAATGGAATCCTACTCAGCAATAAAAAGGAATGAGCTTATGGACACCATCTGGAATGGTGGTATGAGGATCCCTGCAGACCCTCTCCCCAGTGGAAAAACCGTAACTGTGAAAAATTACATATATATATATATACGTAATTTTATATATATATATGTGTATATACACCATTCTCTGGAAATTGCCGTAACAGCACACAGCAAAGGACAGAATGTTTACTCAAGAAAATCTATTAAATCTTGGTAAAGACAGTAAGAGTCTGGACCATCTGAGCCATGACCATTTCTCTGCCCCCACCAGCTAGCTCAGTGTGATGGAAACCCCACTGTAGACAGATGAAGCTAAGAACACAGGGCTCCTTCTTCTCCAGCTTTCAGTTGAGGGCTATGGTATCTTCCTAGGAGGAGCAGGCTGCCAGCATTTCTCATTGTCTCAGCTCTGTGTTGCTGGGACAATTGGTGCCACAAGAAAAAGGATTCAGTCAGTTGCTTCCTTCACACCATATACAAAAATTAATTTAAAATGGATCAAATACAGAAACTTAAGAGCTAAAAGCATAAAACGCTTAGAAGAAAACATAAGAGTAAATATTCAGCACCTTGGGTTTGGCAGTGGAATCTTAGATATGACAACAAAAGCACAATCGACAAAAGAAAAAAAATACTTTACAAATTGAACTCTGTCAAAATTAAAAATACTTTTGCTTCAAAGGATACCATCAAGAAAGTGAAAAGACAATCCACAGAATGGCGAGAAATATTTGTAAATCATGTATCAGATAAAGGACTTGAATCTAGACTATATAAAACTATTACAATTTAATAGTAAAAAAACAAATAACTCAATTTTAAAATGGGCAAAGATCTAACTAGGCATTTTTCCAAATAAGATGGACAATTAAACAAATAGAAAAATAGACCATAAACACAAGAAAAGATTCTTGACATCATCAGTGATCAAGGAAATGCAAATCAAAACCACAATGGGGGGCTTCCCTGGTGGCGCAGTGGTTGAGAGTCCGCCTGCCGATGCAGGGGACACGGGTTCGTGCCCCGGTCCGGGAAGATCCCACATGACGCGGAGCGGCTGGGCCCGTGAGCCATGGCCGCTGAGCCTGCGCGTCCGGAGCCTATGCTCCGCAATGGGAGAGGCCACAGCAGTGAGAGGCACGTGTACAGCAAAAAAACAAACAAACAAACAAAAAACCCACAATGGGATATCACATCATACCCACAAGGATGGCCATAATTTAAAAAATCATAGAATAACAAAAGTTGGTGAGGATGTGTAGAAATCAGAATCCTCATAGATTGCTGGTTGGAATGTGAAATGGTGCAATTACTATGTAAAAAAGCTTAGCAGAGCTAAGGCTGGGGGTGGGCAACCTGGAGGGCCAGGATCTGAAGCCCTCTAGCTTCCTCTTCTGGAAAGGATGTGCCCAGAGGGATGGGCAATGGGGAAAAACCTCTTTTTCTGGCATCAACTCATGCCAGCAAGGTACTAATGAGTGACTTTATATGCATTTTCTTATTTAATCCTCACCACATCGCCATGAAATAGGCACTATGATTATGCCCATTTTACAGTTGAAGAACCCGAGGCCAGAGTTCAGTAACTGCTTGGAGATTCTTCTCCTGATCCAAGGGTTGTGCCCGGGCTCCCTGGAGGCCAGAGAAGTCACATGATTGTATCCCCTAGGATCAGCCTGTGAGAAGCTTGAACTGGCCCCTGGTCTTGGGGAAGAGGGGAGGCTCCAGGAATCAGGGCCTTTGATGCTGGGTAACCTGAACCAGAGGGGATAGGGTTGCAGTTCAAGGTAGGGACTGTGTACCTGCCAGCATCAGGGGTCAAAGCAGGAGGTGATCATGGGGGGCAGGGAATTGCGGGGAAGCTCTGATGACTACAGGTACCAAGGGCTGTGACCTTTCTGACCTCATATCCTGACACTTCCTCTTCCCCCTCAGTCCTGTCACCCTCAAGCTTACACACATAAACTCTCTCCTCTGTGCCTTTGCACAGGCTGTTCCCTGAGCCCAGAATGCCCTTTGTTCACAAGGCAAATTACTATCATTCTCTAAGCCCCAGCTCCAAGTGTCTAGCCCTGGGCTCCTACCTCTTTCTCATCCTCCGTGAGATCATAATTGACTCCTTGAGAAGGTCCCGAGGACCTGGCCCAGAGGAGAGTCAATGGGAGTTGGGATGACAGTAATTCCTCTTCTCCAGCCCTGGACTTTCTGCTGTTGCAGCCCCTTATCCCCAGTGGCGGCTCTCAGCAGGCCTCCTCCTCCCATGGCTGGGGCCAGAATTCCTTCAGCACCTACCACAGAGCAGCACAGAGGTCCTTCAGTGAGTGAAGGCTGGAGGTGGCATCCCCAGTTGGACTCAGGTCCCACTGATTGGGCCCCAGGTGGCGCTGTCAGCCCAGGCAAGAGCTGAGAACCCTCAAGCCCCGGAGCCTCTGGCCCTGGTGCAACCTGGCACACGGAGATGGTGCAGGGTTGTCAAACCCTCAAATTCCAGAGCTGCTTCTCATCCTATCCAGTGCATCCATATCTGATTTAAAAGCTCAGGATGGGGCTTCCCTGGTGGCGCAGTGGTTGAGGGTCCGCCTGCCGATGCAGGGGACACGGGTTCGTGCCCCGGTCCGGGAAGATCCCACATGCCGCGGAGCGGCTGGGCCCGTGAGCCATGGCCGCTGAGAGTGCGCGTCCGGAGCCTGTGCTACGCAACAGGAGAGGCCACAACAGTGAGAGGCCCACGTACCGCAAAAAAAAAAAAAAAAAAAAAAAAAGCTCAGGCTGTCAGGCCTAGATTGACAGCGGTGATCCTTCTAGCGCCCAGATACAGAGGAACATCAGTCTTTGCAAGGCCACACAGCTGAACCAAGAATGCCCAGATCTCCTGAGTGGTCTAGGGTAGGCAAGCAGCTGCCTAGGTACAGTCATTTCACCCAGACTCTACCACAATCAACTATATGATGGGACAGCCCCTTCCCCTCTCTGAGTCCAAGTCCTACTGCCTCCTGTGGGCCAATGAGAGCTAAAAAATGGCCAGAGTGCTGGGTTCTGGTCCTGGAGTGCTGACTGGCCAGTGCCCAACGCCTGAGCCTCAGGGACACTGGCTGTGAAATGCGGGCTGCACCCAAGAGCTCTGAGCTGCTGGAGTCCAGGATCTCACTGGGTGAGAGAAGCCTGGGTGTGGGGCCAGTGCCTTGGCCAAGGACAGACGGCTCCAGGAGCTGCCAGACGGGAAGCATTTTCCACGAGCCGGAAGGGCTGGCAGAGCCCAGGGCCAGGCTGAGCAACCACAATGGACCCTTGTGTGGAGGTTTAGCTTGGACCCACCTGCATGCCTGGCCCCTGGGCTGGGGTGGGACCTGCTTTCTGATCTGCAGCTAGACCCAGCTCCCAGACAACTCATCCTAGGCTCAGAGACTGGGATCCCAGTCCAGCTCCAGAGTGATGCCCACAGGCTTGTTGCCTGTGCCTGAATTTCTGCCATCAGCCTTCCTGGAATCTGCTTGCCTAAATGACCTCACACAAAATGAGAAAGCCCATCTCCCCAACTAGATGGGAGCCCCAAGAGGGCAGGGGCAAGTCTTCTCCTCCTCAAGCCAACTAAGGGAGCTCAGGACAGACTGTTGGGACAGCCTGCTTCAGGTCTGACAAAGATTGCTGGCTAGGGAGCCCATCTGGGAGACCTTGGCTCTAGTCCTGGCTGAGCATTTCCTCCTCTGCCAGTGAGAGGGAAGGAGGGGTGGTAATACTCCTTTGAGGGGACCCAAATGCTGGTGGGGAGGACCTTCAATGCATCTGGCTCCCCGTCTGCCTTAGGAAGGACTCCACCTAAACCGGACAGTCTCTACTCATTCTCCCCTCCTGCAGGCTCCCAATCACACTTGCCCCTGGAGCCCTGCCTGAGGCTCTGAGCTGCTTCCGAGACAGCCCTCAGGAAGCCCTTCTGGATGCTCATGTGGGCTGCACACAGTCTCCCCTTCTCTGGGCTCCCATGGTCTTATATCCATCACTGCTTGGAGCACAGGATCCTGCCCACCTAATGCTCATGGTCATCTCAGCAGCTGCTGCTGGGACCCCTGCCATGACCAGGTTCCCCACGGGACACTTCACATCAGCCATCTTTGTGAGGCCCAGTAAACTGCCCTAAGCATGAAAGGAGATGATGCAGGAGAAGAGGCTGTACATAAACTGTATATACCACCATGAGTTGCTAATATTTATAAGATGGAAAATTTAAAAAGACCTAGTACCTGGATCAAATTTATCAA
Source organism: Orcinus orca (assembly GCF_937001465.1). Lineage (NCBI taxonomy): Eukaryota > Metazoa > Chordata > Mammalia > Artiodactyla > Delphinidae > Orcinus > Orcinus orca. The sequence continues at coordinate 50,899,429 of NC_064566.1, read as the reverse complement.
GGCTTGAGGTCTGAGATGAGAGGAACACAGTGGAACGTGAGTAGCACAAAGGTGGATTTGATGTCTGGCTGCATTAGCAGAGGCATAAAGCCTAGAACGTGGGAGGTGACCAACCAGCTCTTCTATGTAGCCTTGTGCCCATTTCTCAGGAAAGGCTTCGGCACTGATGCCCCTGCCCAGGTAGTTTTACACCCAGAGCAGAGAAGATGCAGACTCACTGTCCTCCCAGTTTAATAGGGCCATTTGGGGCCGTAGGGCACTGACTTTGGGCCCCAAAGAAGATCTGGGGTGGTCCTGGGAGGCTGGTCTCAGCTCAGAATGAGAAAGGCAGCCCCACAGCAGAAGGAGCTGCTTCTAGAGATAGGCAGTGAGGGTGCGAGACCAGGCTTGGATGAGCCCATATGGGAAGTCTGTGGAGAGGATTCCTCTCTTGGTGGGGTGGACTGAAAACTTAAGTGGCCCCTCCATAGGAGGGCTTTGAGAGAGTCTAAGTTCCTGAATCACTCTAAGAATCTGAGTTTCTGAGGTCAGTGGTTCCTTGGCCTAAAGCCACTTGGTAGTGAATATCTCAGCAACACAAGAAACCATGCCATCACCTCTGTTTGTTTTGCAGGGTGTGGATCAATATACCTATAAAAAAAACACAAAAAACAAAAACCTGTCAGCAGGAGGCAAGTTCCTGCTGTCCCAAGGTCATTTCTGTTGATTTTGTCACTGGTACAACCGGGCAGCTGGGAGCCGGGACAGTGCCTGCAGTTGGCCCCTGGTTTTCCCCCTCCCGCTACTTCCTTGTATTGTCAGCCCTGGGTATCAAACACAACGTAGCCTGGGTAAGGTCAAGAGCACAGGCTTTGGAAGTAAACAAACCTGGGCTTGAGTTTCTGCACTACCATCTACCAGCTGTGTGGCCTTAGGCAAGTAGCTTTGCCTCTCTGAACCTCTGTTCTGTGATTTGTTAAACATGGTCAAGAATGTCTGCTTCCAAGGTTGTGGGGATTAGAAAGAATATGTGCTAAGGACCTGGTACATAACAAATGCTCAGCAAATGTGGGCTCCTTTCTCTTCACCCTTTCTTCTCCTTGGGAGACATTGGTGCAGTGAGAGACCCTGGACTGGGGGTCAGGACATTCCGGGTCTGGTGAGTGGGTTTTGTTGTTCACTGGCTGCCTGACCTCAGACAAGTCCCTGGCCCTCTCTGACACTGGTTCATTACCTGAGGAATAAGGCAGGGGCACCAGACCATCTCTCTAGGGGCCCTTCTTTTTCCCCAGACCCAGAGAGAGCACTGACTTTCCTGAGCATGGATAGGAAATGCGCTGGCTGGGAGGCAGGACTCTGGTTTGAGGCAGGACCCTGCCCTGGCATACCAGGTAATCTAGGACATGCCCTTTTCTCCTCTGAACCTTGGTCTTCCCTGTAGTGTAATGGATTGGATGCCATGGGCTCTGTAGCCCCTTTGGCTCTGTTGATCCAGGATCCAGTGATCCCCGTGGGTTAGGCAGGTCCCCTGTCCATGGGCACTGCCACCCGCCTCCCCACCTATAGCAAAAATCTCAAGTCCCGCATTCTCCGTGGCAGAATCCACCCTGTATCCAACTTCATGGTTTTTCCTTCTACATCTCCTCTAAGACCCTGAGAGCTACTGGGACTCCTGCCCCACTGCTTCCTTCTCAGTGTTCAGTGTCCCATGAGCCACCGGGCCTCTCTGGGCCCTTCTTCCCTGAAATCATGAGATTTCCTCCAGTAGGGAATCCTCTTGACGTCTTCCTACTCATCTCACAAGAATAGAAGGAATGCTTGCTTGCAGAAAAGCCCCCAAGTAATGATGGCTGCACTTTGGAGCACGCAAGCACACCGCTTGAATTCCCACCATCACAGAGGCATCCCTTTTCCTGCAGCTCTGCAGAAACGCATGTTTCATGTTGGGCTACAGGTCCAGAGGACTTTACACTTTGCATCTCCTTGGAGAAGTAGGCAGAGCACTTGAGAGAGCCCTGCGCTTTGGCTTCACGAGCCCTAGCACGTGAGGTGAGAGGCAGTGACTATGTTGGTCTCGTTCCAGACAGCTGGCAAATGGCAAGTTCACAGCCTCACAACCAATGGCTCTAGAGGGCATCTGGAACAGTGAAAGGCCATCACTCTGCTGGGAGCCAAGCTCCTGCTCAGCATCACCACGGGGCTGTGCCCAGATACTGCCCCCCTGCAGGAAGACGGCTGCCCAGGTGCGGAGGCCTCGTTCACCCTGCATCTGATTTCCTCCTGGAGAGGCAGCCAGAGGTAGAACTTGGGGTTCTCCTTCCCACTGAGCCTGCTGGCCGTGTTGGCTACTGCTACCAGGTTGGTGAGGTCTGGCCAGGAATTCCACACACACCTGCCCCCCCACCCCGAGGCTGGGGGCCTCCTCTGGGCATCCACAGTCCTGAGCCCTGTTTCTCATGGACTAGCTGACCACACTGTGCATGGCAGTCAGCATACTCCCCAGCTCAAGTGCTCTGGGGAAAGGGGATTGAGTCATTTTGATCCCCATGGCCCATGTTAGGGCTTGGCAAAAAATAGATACTAAATCATTTCTCCCATCTATGCCCTGTTTTGAGTCCTACCAGCACTGACCCATAAAGGTCCTAGCAGGGACCTCCTTCTAAGAGAAACAAAGAGGCCTTGGAGTGGGCAGTCCTTAGCTACAAATGATGGAAAGCCAACATTAGCCTCAGGGCAGATCCTGAAGGGGAAGTAGGGACTGTGGAGTGGGATATAAAGAGCACTATGGGGTCCCAACAGTCTCTCTGCTTTGGTCTCAACCCACTCTCTGCTTGCGTCCTGGGCTCCAGCCCACCCAGACACACTGCCTGTGAACTGCCAGATTTCTAGGTGTACCATCTCAGTGCCAGGCCTCTCACTATTTCCTCCTCTTGAACGCTTTCTTCATCCCCTTTTCTCTGGAACCCCTCCTGGCTCCAAAGTCTACTGACTGTGGGACACAGAGGTGACCTGTCCTCTCCATGTTCTCCCAGTTTTTTCTGCTTATCAGCTCACCTGCTCCCAGAGCTATTAGTGCTCTTTGTCTTATCCATCTCAGGAGGCTGCTCTGAGAGAAAGCAAATACCAGCCTCTGCAGCCTCAGCTTCCCCATCTGTGAAATGGGGACAGCAATCCCTACCATTCCAGGTTGATATGAGAGTTAAATGAAATTAGTCAGGTCAGAACCCAGCACCGAGTCATTGCACTTGTCCACACACGTGGCAGGAGGTAAGGCATAGCCAACCTGCACCAAAGATGCAGGGGCCTCTGGGCTGGGGTTCTCAGCCCTGTGGAAAAGCTCCACTAAGCAACTGAACACCTCACCTCACCTCCCAGGCACAGGGAGGAGTGGCCCAGGGATGTGGGAGGCCAAGGAGAGAGGGCAGGCACATTATAACATTTCCAGGTACGCGCGGAATGAAGACTGCTAACCTCCTCTGGGCGCAACTTGTGTGCCCAGCCCTCTGCCAAGTGCAACATGGGCTCCATCTGATCCACCCATGTCTGGCTTACGGGATCCTAGAGGACTCAGGCGCCACTTGGCTCTTTCCACTGTCCCCACACTGTACCAGTGATGTCATGATACCTAGAGGCAGACTAGTGTTTACTTATAATCATAAATGTAGTACTCCTCCACATAGTGAAAGTGAATTTACACCATGAGGGACTAACTCTTTTAAAAATAAACTTTATTTTGGAATAATTTTAGATTTATGTAAAAGTTGCTGAGATAATACAGAGAGGTCCCATATACCCCTTACCCAGTTTCTCCCATTAACATCTTACATTCCTATGGGACAGACACAACTAAGAAAATGACATTGGTAGTAACTATTAACTACACTCCAGACTTTAATTGGATCTCACCATTTTTTCCAGCAATGTCCTCTTTTGTTCCAGGATCCAATCCAGGGTACCACATTGCATTTAGTCATCATGTCCCCTACTCCAGTCTATAGCAGGAGAGACTGACTTTTTAACTGATGATTTCACATGGGAAACAGAGGAGAGGACTTTTTCGTGGCTTCCTTCACTTTCACTTTCACAAGTTCACTTCAGAAAATCCCCGTTAGAGGTGACTTTTCTCACCGGAGCAGCCCACTCCCGTTCTCCCTTCACCATGATGCCTCTCCCAGACTTCAGGCCGCTGGATGCCCCAAGGAGCTCCCGCCCACCTCATGTCTCCCCTTCCCTCCTTTTTCTTACTGCAGGGATATTTAATTCTGCCCTGCCACTCCAACCCACCATTTTAACACCATCTTTAAGCATGTCAATGACTATTATTCTGGGAATTATAAAACACCTGAAATTTTAGTTTTAGTTCCACTCTCTTCCTGGGGCAAAAAAGTTATGCTCTCAGAGGAGAGAATGTGGAAAATACCCAACACAAAATTCCCCCAAATTCATCCTCCCTTCCTTCTTTCCTGCAGTTACCACATCCCTTTTGGGAACCCTGTGGTCCCAGGGAAGCCAACTCCAGGGGTGGAAATGTGACCTAAGGGACTTCCCTGGTGGCACAGTGGTTGGGAGTCCGCCTGCCAACGCAGGGGACACTGGTTTGAGCCCTGGTCTGGGAAGATCCCACATGCCGTGGAGCAACTAAGCCCGTGAGCCACAACTATCGAGCCTGAGCTCTAGAGCCCGTGAGCCAAACTACAGAGCCCGCGTGCCACAACTACTGAAGCCCACATGCCTAGAGCCCGTGCTCCACAACAAGAGAAGCCACCGCAATGAGAAGCCCGCGCACCACAACGAAGAGTAGCCCTCACTCACCGCAACTAGAGAAAGCCTGCGCACAGCAACGAAGACCCAACACAGCCAAAAATAAATAAATAAATAAATAAATTTATAAAAAGAAATGTGACCTAAGCTTGACCAATCAGCACCTTCCATCTCTTGGCCACAGTGATTGGTTCAAGAGAGGCTTGTCGCCCAAGGTGGTCCAGTCAGAGTGAAGCTCAGGACTTTTGCAGGTGCTCTGGTTCACGGGTGCTTTGTTTTGCTCAGGGGGGTGGAAGGCATTCCAATGGAGATTGGAGGCCTGTGGCCATTTTTTTACCGCAACTGGTTGTCGGGGAGTTTCATTCAATCTGTTGAGGTAGACACATAAGCAATTATGGGTCTTTTTTTCTTCCTAATTACTCCCTTTACTTTTTCTTCTTCTTTTTTTCTTTTTTTAACATCATGGGTAGACTTTTATAACTTTCTGGTCTCATTTATTTATTTAAACTTAGACCAGCCCAGTTTAAAACTTCAATCTCCTATCCAATTCATAGAGATTCTTCTACACCACCCAGGCTAGAATTGTGACTAGAGGGGCTTGGCATGGGAATGAACCATGATATGCCAATGACACACTCTGCTCTTTTCTGGTCACTAGCTCCTGGGGTTGGGGAGGAAGCTTGATGAGATCTCCTGCCAGCCCCAATTCACTCTGCAGTGGAGAGGGGTTCCTGGTCTTTCTCTGGTTCTGAGTGCCCTTGGTGGCCTCTGTGATATGGTGGTCTCCACAGAGGGGATATGTGTGGTTTCTTGGGTGCTGTTCAGCTCTACATTGGCCCCCTCATTGCCAAGGACTCCTACAGATAGGGGCCACCTGGCCTTCCTTTGTCCCTACCATTGGTCTGTCCCCAGCCCCTCTCCCAGATCAGGAGTCCTACTGCTTGGCCTAGTGGCTGCTGGTTGGCCCTCTGGTTCCTGCACCACCTCTAACCCTCACGCTCTTTCACATGGAGCCATGGGAAGTATGAGGAACTGGGAGGGGTGGCCCTATTTTCCTCCCAGGCCCTCCACATCCTGGTCCTGACAAGCTTGCTGACACAGGCCCTTCCATGAGCTTCTTATCTTCAGAACTCTCTAAGCCACTGTGTTCACAAACAACCCCAGTCTCATGGTAACACGGCCCAGGCACTCCCTGCCCACAGCCCAACTTTCTCACTACACTTTATTCCAGCAGCAGTGCCAGGATGAGCCTGTAGGGTTCTAGCTCAGCGAGTATCCAGGGGGAGAAGCCCCTCTCCCCCTCTGCAGGCACCCCAGTCTCTTCAATGGAGCCTTTTGGATGCCTCCATTCTCCCTCTTCTGCCCCCTATACACACACGCTTAGCTTTGATGGGGAAGAGAAATTCTGGAGATTTGGAGCCACTTTTGGTTGAAATGTGCAAGCATTAGTATTAAAAGGGGCCTGGAGAGACAGTGGGATTTCAGCCTGGATCTTATCTCTCACTTCAGAGAAGAGCCCTGTGCCCACATCTTTGACCCCCCTCCCAACTCCCCAGCACTAGGTAAGCCCCTGCCTGCCTCAGCTCCAAGCCCCCATCTCCTGCAAAAGGAAAAGAATGGTGCATTTACTGAGCTTCCTCAGAGGTACATCTACCACAAGATGGCTTTCCTGGTCACAGTGAAAATAAGTGCTGAAGTGTTTCAAGTTCATGAGTCCTTGGTATTCATTAGTTTGCCCCTCAATCTGATTAGCAAGTGCAGGGACCAGCTAGATGCCCCCAAGTGCCAATCCTCCTGGGTACCCCCAAGTGCCAATCCTCCTGGGTACCAGACTCTCCTCAGTGGAAGAGAGCCCAGGGCTTTAGCCTGAGCTTCAGACTGGCTCTGCAGAACTTTCTATTGGTTGCTAGCCTTCTGCCTGCATCAGCCCATGTCTCCTGCCAGGAATGCAGACGCAGGAGGCTGGGTTTATCTGCATCCTTTCTGCCTCCCCAGTTGGTACTGGCTCCTCCAGCCAGAACTCTGCTGTTCATTCTTATTCTCTGAGGACTGCCCAACTCACCTCTCCCTCTTCTTCTTCCCACTTAGTTAACAGGGAGAATTTCAGGGACAGCATCATTCACGGTCCCAACAAGACACAGATGGCCCACTCAGTGGAAAATGGAAGGAGGTTTATTTATAAAGGGCCTATTTACAAAGTGTAGGGGAACTTCAATTGCAATATCCTGGAACTAGTAACAGCAGAATGGCCTGAATGGCCAAGGCGGGTGGGAAGCAGTTACTGGAACCTGGAATGAGAAAGACTCATGTGGAGTCAGCCTCTTTGAGAGGAGCAGTGACTTTTAGTTGAGGGACAGAGCCAACCCAAGGCACTGCCACTAAAAGGGAGCCGAGGGAATAAATACCCTGACCTCACTCTCCTCCCTTCCTGGGATCTCCATTGGCCTAGTCCAGCCTGAAGCCAGAAACACAGGACTCCTGTTAATTGAGTCCCCACAGATCAGTCTCCTGGGGCAGAGAGCAGAGTGGAGAAGGCTAGAGAATGGAAAATATCCAGCATAGGGAATCCAGTGTCTGGGGAGTTTCTGCCTTTTTCTGTAAGGCTTCCCTATCACTTGTACCCCTGATTATCTGTTCTTGCAGGGCCAGATTCTCCAAGCTGTGGTCAAGCACATCTTGTCCTATAGCTCATGGCTCACAGCACAAGTTTTCAGTCTTAACGCATGTGGGGAGCACTTGTCTCTTTCCTGTTGTCTTTAAGACATATGAATCCTGGCACCTCCCCTTGGCACTGCATATCCCTTTAAGTGGCACTGGTCAGTCTTGCACAGAGTTGGAGGCATTGATTTGCAGCTTTGAATCCATGTTTGGTCCCTACTGCCTGAGCCTAAAACCTCTTAATTTTTGCCAATTCTCTCCCTCTTTCCACCACCATCCTGTAACGTTTCGTTGGGAAGCTCTAACCACAACTCAGCATCCTCCTCTCTTTTCCCTGGGACTGCACTCCCTGCAAATGTCTCTCCTTTCTGGTAGCACATAACCTTGACCAGAGGTTTCAGTGCTTGTCTGGTAGCCAGCTCTATAGCAGCAGCTCCAGCTCCAGGAAATCCTGTCTCTGAACCTTAGGCTAAAAGGGGAGGGAGTGGGGGCCCAAATCAGCCAAGGGTATCTGCCCCAGTCCACCTCGCCCCTTCCTGGAGATACTCTGGTTTCTTAATAAGTCATGTGTCCTTCAAGGTTGGATTAAACATCAATTTCCAGCCTGGGGTCACACAAGGATGTCTGGTGGGGAGGGGTGTTGACATCAGTCTGTTGAGCTCATTTTGTAGGGTGCATGTCTCCATTTTTCACGGACTGTTATTTTCCTATTTCCATTTCTGGTATCAGCACCTTGATTTCCTCTGGGAGATTTTCCTGCCTGTGCTCTCAGTTCAAGGAGTTCCTGTGTGGCTCACCCCATTCTCCTAGCTCCAGGGTTGGGGAAGTACCCCAGCCAGTCCCATAGGACTCCACCCTGGTACTTTCCTCAGAACTATTAGGAAATTAAGCTCTTTCCCATAGGGCTGATGATGTCCTGATGGTACTTTTGAGGGCCATCTTGCCACCACATGGGGGACATAAACTGAGAGAGAAGCCAACACAAAAGAAGGCAGAGTGGTGAGATGGAGACAAATTCCTGGTGACTTGACTTGTATGCCTGGATCTAGCCATTCCTGAAGCTAGACCTACTCCTGGCTTTCACATTTATGTGAGCCAATAATTCCACCCTCCCCTTTTATGTTTTTACATTTTGTTTATTTGATTAATACATTAGAGATGAACTTCCATAATTTGCAACCCAAAGGATCCTGATTAATATACCTCTGGAAAAATCCATTCTTTTTTTTATTGGAGTATAGTTAATTTACAATGTTGTGTTATTTTCAAGTATGCAAAGTGATTCAGTTATACATATATATATTCTTTTTCAGATTATTTTCCATTATAGATTATTACAAGATGTTGGGTATAATTCCCTGAGCTATACAGTAGGTCCTTTTTGTTTACCTTTTTTATATATAGTAGTGTGTATATGTTAATCCCAAACTCCTAATTTATCTCCTCTTGCCCCTGCTATCCCCTTTGGTAATCATAAGTTTGTTTTCTATGCCTGTGAGTCTATTTCTGCTTTGTAAATCAGTTCATTTGTATCATTTTTTTTAGATTCCATATATAAGTGATATCACATGGTATTTGTCTTTCTCTGTTGACTTACTTCACTTAATATGATAATCTCTAGGTCCATTCATGTTGCTGCAGATGGCATTGTTTCATTCTTTTTATGGCTGAGTAATGTTCCATTACATATATATACCACATCTTCTTTATCCATTCATCTGTTGATGGACATTTAGGTTGCTTCCATGTCTTTATTTTAAATAGTGTTGCTATGAACATTGGAGTGCATGTATCCTTTTGAATTAGAGTTTTCTCTGGGTATATGCCCAGGAGTGGGATTGCAGGATCATATGGTAGCTCTGTTTTTAGTTTTTTAAGGAACCTGCATACTGTTCTCCATAGTGGTTGCACCGATTCACCTTCCCACCAACAGTGTAGGAGGGTTCCTTCATCTCCACACCCTCTTGAAAAATCCATTCGTGATCAGGCCAGAATGCTGATCTCACAGCCATAACTTCCCTCTGGTGCTGTGGTAATATTCCAGGGTTATCTCTACTTGGACTGAATCAGCCTGTATTGGCACTTTTGCAGCAATGGGGAGGGAGGAGCATGTTGGCTTTTAATTTTTATATTGGTAAGAACATTTAACATGAGATTTACCCTCTTAACAAAATTTTAAGTCCACAGTAGAGTAATATTAACTATAGGTACAGTGTTGTATGTTTGGCTCTTTGTTTAGGGTAATGATTAAAACCCAGATTCAGCTGAGAATTTAAATTCCCATCAAAAGCCCTGGGCTGGAACTTCCCTGGTAGCGCAGTGGTTGAGAATCCACCTGCTAATGCAGGGGACACGGGTCCAATCCCTGGTCTGGGAAGATCCCACATGCTGTGGAGCAACAAAGCCCGTGTACCACAACTACTGAGCCCACGAGCCACAATTACCGAAGCCCACGTGCCACAACTACTGAAGCCCACGTGCCTAGAGCCCGTACTCCGCAACAAGAGAAGCCACTGCAATGAGAAGCCCGTGCTCCACAGTGAAGAGTAGCCCCCACTCACTGCAACTAGAGAAAGCCGGCACGCAGCAACGAAGACCCCATGCAGCCAAAAAAAAAAAAAGCCCCAGGCAGGGTCCCAAATGTGGTGTCAGCCCTCCTACCACAGCCTCCTCTCACGCCCCTCACCAAGAAGCAAGACTCAGAACTCCTCTCAATTACCCCAAAGTAAATCTTCACCACAAGGCCTTAGTGAGAAATGGATGTCATATTGAAGATTTCTATTTAGAGATGGAGTAGGGTTTACATCAAACGGGCTTCTCTTCCGTCAAGCGACCCCAAGCCTCTCTCTTCTCCAGCGTCTCCCCTACCCCCACCTTTCTTGCCTCTCTTTTTTGCAGCACAGTTAGCTCTGGGCTACTCTTCCTTACCCATGATGTAAGGCTGTGATCTAGTGTAGGAAAGGCCATCACCCTGACCAAGACTTCGTTCTCAGCAAACCAGAAACCCTCGAGCTACCTGGATATAGCTTCCTGAGAAGGCATGGGGGGGAAGAGAAATTTTAAAATTTCTGAAACACATATATATTTTTCCCTGCCATGGGTTTTAATTCTTTAGAATCAAATATATACCCCACTACTAAATCATCCTCTACTGAAGATCAGGTTCTGCAAGTTACCTGGAGTCTTTTTCAGAAATTATTTTTCTGCTTAAATTGGTCAGTTTGTTTCTGTCACTTGTTCCCACAAGCTGACTGATGTAGTGGATCCCCTCTTTCCCTCAGTCTCTGCTTCCTCCCAGCCTATACTGACTCAAGCCCTTCTCTCTGTCTTCCTGCCTCATCTCCTGCTTCTAATGGCTTAGCTCCTTCCTCAGAATGAAGAGAAGGAATGGCTGGCCCACCTAACCCCTGTTGCCCCCCACTTGGGAAGAGCATTGGGCCAGGCCATCTCTGCAGTCTCCAGCAAGTCTATAAACTAGCTGCCCTTGGGATGCTCAGCTGTAGCTAAGGAAGGTGGGTGGGAGGCATGCGGAACAGGAGGAGGGGAGACCCCTTCACAAAATGGCAGGCATGACAAACACTCTGGGGCTTGGTCTGTTCAGAACTGGAGGTGACTGTCCCCTTACCTCAGAACTGGTCACATCACACCTGGAAAGTAGCCTCTGAATCCAATCCCCAGATCAGGAGAGAGCCCTGGACTGAGTGAGGCCTGCCTGACCAGAAGAGAGAGACTGGAGCAAGGAGGGAACATCACCCACAAGGGCCAGGTGAGGGAAGTAGGGAGCCCAGAGGACATCATCTCCATCCATACCTGCTGACAGGCTCTCCTAGCATGGGAGCTGAATTGTTCTAGGTGGCCTGGAAGGCAGCACCCAAAGAAGATATGAATATTGCAAGGGGCTGAGAAATATTTTCCTACAGCCAGAGCTGTCCCACAACAGTCCAGGCAGCCTATGAAGACAGTGCACTCTCCATTGTTAGAGGAACTCAGTAAAGCCTGGGTGACTATCTGGCAAGGTTACAATGGAGAGGATTCCTAGAAGATTAAATTGGCTGAACTAGATGCTCTTTGAGGTCTCTTCCAGCCCTGAGCTTTGATATTTGGAATACTGACTTGGAATGAATAAAGACCGAAATGACTACTTAGTACTTTGCTGAATGCAGGCTGATTTGTCAAAGAAAGTGTCTGCTGAATGCATGTTGATTTGTCAAAGAAAGTGAATGAATGAAATTAACTGGTTGCTCCAATAAATACAGGATGCTTGAATAAAGACTGGTTCATTCATTGATTAGCTGAATGAAGATTGATTGCTTCGTTGCAAGCATGAATTAGCAAATGTAGGGCATAGATGAGCAGGCTGGTTAAATGAAGGTTTGATGGCTGATAGGATTCAGTTCCTTGGTTCCTGCTCTCTTATCATGACCTATATCCTGCTTGTCTTTCTTTTCCTTCCTCATATAGTCCTAAGGAAATGTTTTCATTTGTGTGCTGGGTGTGGAAAACATTGCAGGCTAAAGATTCCTTACGCATAATCAGGATTTCATTGTAGGCAAATCTGGTTGCCCAGGCACGTGCCTGTGGTGACTGGTCTAACCTGCTTCAGGACTGTTGGGAGATCTGAAATTAGTATCTTGACCAGGGGAACTGAAGGTCACAGCTGGGGCTGGGCCTCATCTGGGCTCACTCATGTGTAGGCAGAAAATGCTATGTTCTCTGTGGGTTAGCAGAGGGTATCTATTTGGCAAGAAAATATCTTCCCAGACATTTTTTCAAGGTGCCTAAAATTCCACCAACAGAATCATACCTTCTTTGCACAACAGAGCTGAAAGACTGTTGAGGCAGTACCTTCCAACAACCTGTTCAGATTTTTGCATTTTGGAATAAGTAAGATCCCTGGTAAAATGTGAATGGAATCAGGGAAGGAATGTATGTGAAGCTCTAGTGCCTAGATTAACCAACCAGTGCCATCAATTCCTTAGGTCAACTTGGTCTGTCACCTGAACTCAGTGTCCCCAGTGAGGTTCAGAGAGATCTGGGCACAGGCTGGTTAAGTTTGATAGAGGGAATGAACAGGAGATAACCTGAACACTTGAGTACTATCCTGGGCTGTAGACCAGGAAGACAGTCCAAAGCCGTAGAGTTGAGCCTGGACACCAGTGCAAGGCCCCTTTCCCACACCACTGAGTTCCCCTTGGGGACCCAGGGGTCCTTCCCCACTGACCAGTGGAGCTTACTGGGGATGGCTATCTTGGGAGAGAGTTGAATAATTTTGAACCTCACAGGGGAAGGGGCTGGGCCTTCTTCCACCAGCACCCTGGAAGCTCCTTTTTTCCCTGCAAATGTATTGCCTTCCTCCCCAGCTCTGCATCCCACTGGATCTTGAGCGAGGCAGCCTTTGTCGGGCCACAAAGTATTTTGTTTTGTTCTGCCAGGGCCTATTTACATCTGATAACCTCAAGTGACTGCCAAAACAGAGAGCCTCCTCCAAGGTGACTGGCTAAGTCCTCCCCCAAGGACAAACAACGAAAAGCTTCCTGCTGCTGTTACACTTGGCCTCTTCCATTTAGTACTCTAGAAGGGAGGTGGCCACGAGTCAGGGACATTTTGAAACTGTGGAACCCACATTGGGACTTGAACCCACGGTCTTTTAACTGAGATCACACACCTGGTCTCAGGACTTAATGAAGCTCAGGTTCTTGATGTCTCATCGTAGAAAGAATTCAGTGAGAGACAAAGTGATAGGTAAGAAGTGGATTTATTTAGAGAGAAACACACTCCACAGACAGAGCTGGGCCATCTCAGAAGGTGAGAGCAGCCCCAGGGTATGGGGTTGTCAGTTTTTATAGGGGTGGGTAATTGCATAGGCTAATGAGTGGGAGGGGTATTCCAGCTATTTGGGGGAGGGGTGGGGATTTCCAGGAATTGGGCCACTGCCCACTTTTTGATCTTTATGGTCAGCCTTGGAACTGTCATGGCGCCTGTGGGTGTGTCATTTAGCTTGCTGATGTGTTACAGTGAGCGTGTCCTGAGGCTCAAGGTCTAGTAGAAGTTGACTTGTCCGCCATCTTGGACCTATTTGGTTCTAACCAGTTTCTGTCATGTCCTCGGGCTATGTCATTCTTTTAAAGGTTGTGCCCTGTCCCCTTTCCTCCTGTTTCAATTTTACACTGTGCCATCAAGTTCCTCAGAAAGACTTCAGGGACCTCTGGGTGGGGCAGGACAGGGAAGGGGAGACCCAAAGAAAGTAAACTCACACATGAGCCCCCGACCCCAACACCTCTCCAGCCCCCCTTGTCTCCAGCCACAGCCAGCCACTGCCAGCTCCTCACCCAGACTTCATGGAGCCTTTGGGTAACTTCCACAGCTTAAATATGTTAAAAACAAAACAACAACAACAACACAGTCCAACTGCAGTGAGATACCACTTCACACTCATTAGAATGGCTAACGTTATAAAATAACAAAAAGGAAAATAACAAGTGTCTCTAGCCTGTGTCCTCAGGAGAAACTGGAACCCTTGTGCGTTCCTGGTGGGAATGTAAAATGGTGCAGCCACTGCGAAAAATGGCTTGGTGGTTCCTCAAAAAGTTAAACATGGAATTACCAGAGGATCCAGCAGTTTCACTTCTAGGTATATACCTCAAAGAATTGAAGGCAGAGACTCAAACAGATAATTGTACACCCATGTTCAGAGCGGCATTATTCACCACATCTGATAGGTGGAAACAACCCAAAAGTCCATCAACAGATGAATGAATAAACAAAATGTGGGTATCTGTATAATGGAATACTATTCAACCTTAAAAAAGAATGAAGTTCTGACACATGCTACAACATGGATCAAACCTGAAAACACTGTGCTAAGTGAAATAAGCCAGACAAAAAGGGGCAAATGTTGGATGATTCCATGTATGTGAGGTACCTAGAATAGGCAAATTCATAGAGACAGAATGTAGAATTAGAGGGTACCAGGGGCTGGGGGGAGGGAGGATGGGGAATTATTGTTTGATGGGTACAGAGTTTCTGTTTGGGATGATGGAAAAGTTCTGGAAGTAGCGGTGATGTTTACACAACATTGTGAATGTACTTTATGCCATCTGAAAATGGTTAAAAATGGTAAATTTTGGGCTTCCCTGGTGGCGCAGTGGTTGAGAGTCCGCCTGCCAATGCAGGGGACGCGGGTTCGTGCCCCGGTCCGGGAGGATCCCACATGCCGCGGAGCGGCTGGGCCTGTGAGCCATGGCCGCTGAGCCTGCGCGTCCGGAGCCTGTGCTCCGCAACGGGAGAGGCCACAACAGTGAGAGGCCCGCGTACCGCAAAAAAAAAAAAAAAAAAAAATGGTAAATTTTATGTTGTATATATTTTACTACAAAACAAAACCTATCCAGGCCACGCTTCTTTGCCTAGAGCCAAAATTTGGTAGCTCCATCTTGGCTCAAATGCTCTTCCTGCCCAAAGCTGCAGTTTCCGAAGGGGCCTGCAAACTGTGCCCTCAGTTCCATCAGCTATACTTGAGCAGAGATATTCTTTCTTACTCCATGGCTGTGAGATTAGACGGGATGAGGGATATTGGAACACCCAGTTAGCACACTGCACACAGGAGCAATTTCTTCTGCTTCATCCTGCCTACATACTGTCCCGAGTGGAGGGGCCCTTAGGGTTTAGAGTCCATTTCTTCATTGTACATGTAGGGAAACTTCATAATACAGATGAGGCCCAGAGAGGAGGCATGACCTGCCCAAAGCCACACACTCTTCCTGACTCACTGCCCAGTATCCTCTCCTGGGCTGGGATGCTGAGAACAGATCACCTTGGGGCTGGCAGTGTTTCTCTGAGAGGTGATGATCTGTGACTTCTAGGCTCTGAAGCCTCTTCAGCTGGGCCAGTGTGGGGACCAAGTCACTAGGATGAAAACTAGGATGGTCCCACAGCCAGGTGGAGAAGCAGCCACTTCCATCTAGGTGTGGTAGGGATGCCCCACCTACCCCCAAGCATTTCCCTACCCCTACTCCCTCCCTCCTCCTGCCTTCTCCTCCCAACTCACAGTGTCCCTAATTACTTCACTAGCGTGTGTCCTCAAGAGACCCCTTCAGACACAGGGTGACAGGCAGGACAAATTGATGGGTCAGGCAGTAGGGTGCCCAGATGAGTTTATCCAGTCAGCAAACTGTCACGTGCAGGCAAAGCCTGCCCGAGGTGCTGGGGAGCACTGATTTGGAGGGTAGGCATGTCTGGGGCCCAAGGTCGGGGGTCTAGAGGACAGACGTTTCTTCCTACTCCAGCTGTTCTTCCAGGTCTAAAATTCCCTGATCTCATTTTCCCAGCAAAGTGAGAAAGGTTTAATGGAAACCCATTCCCAGCCCCAGAGGGCAAACAGCAAGGTCCTGACCTTGTGTGGGGTGGGGGAATCTGGGAGGGCTTTCTTGCATAGGGGATTCCTAATTTGAAATCCGGGCAATCTATGGGAGTTGGGCAGGTCCAAGGAGTAGGAGTTAGAGGGAGGTGGTCTAGTCGTAAGGAGGTAGCTCTGACACTGTCTGGGGGCCCCTGTGTCCTGGTCCCAGTGTGAGCTGGGATGCGGGGAGGGTATAGGAGAGGATGGCTCTAGGTCCCTGGAGGGAGGGAGGGATGGGGGAGGGGGATGGGAGATGGCCTGCCCAGGAACCTTAGAGGGGGACCTTACACAGGTGAGGGCAAGGTATCCTGACCTTGCAGGAGCCCAGGATGTGGAATCACACCACCCTGGGAGGAGCCTGCAGACTTTCCAGGGTAGGTCTTAGCAGACAGCCTGGCTGGTTGTAAGAGCTCTCTTTGGCCTGGTGGCTTTCTTCCTGATAACCTCCAAACCCCCTCAGGATGTCTCCTTTATCTCTACCTGACATGCCACCCTACCTGCCCGCCTCGCCCCCCCCCCCCCCCCCCAACCCCGGCAACCCCAGGCTCTGCTTCTCTGCCGTGGTTTCCACCTACCAGCCTGGTGCAGCACTGACCTCAGAGATGGGGTTGGAATGGTGTGTGGGGGGTGGGGGGTTGGGGATGGGTGGGGATAAGAGTGTAGTTCATCATAATTTGGAATCCCGTCATGTGAGCCAGAAGGGACCATGGGGATTGTCTAACCCAAACTATTTTACAAACGAAGAAACCTAGACCCAGACCTAGACTTGGGTAGGGAGTTGTCCAAGGCTATTCAGTGAGCTAGGAACAGAGACAAAATTAGAACCCAGGTCTTCTGATCCCAACTGAGGGCCTTCTTGCTCTGCCCAGAATCCTGCAGGAAGGAAATAAGCATTTTAGCTAGAGCAGTGGGTCTCAAATTTATGTCAGCTTGAGACACTGCACTGAAGTTCAATGTGGTCACTATAGGGGTTCTTTGGAATCAGTTTGCTGATAAACCCAGACATGGGCACTGGCACCTGTTTTATAAGATGTTCTGCATTCCAGCCAAGCCAGAATATTCTCCTGTCAATTTGTTTAGATTATTATTAAAGTGAAGGTACAACATTTTGAAATTCAGGTAGAGATTTTGCAGACTCTCATGACTAAGGCTAGAAACCTGGTCTGAGAAATGGGCTGGAAGGACAGACAATCCTGGGGAGGTGAGCAGACAGGACTACACTGCAGAGTCCATTATGATGGGGAACAGGGAGGGGCTGGACTCCTGCCCCCTGCCCGCCCCATGCCCCAGCCCCCTAGCCCTCTCACTGTGACAGGCAGGCCTGGGAGCATCCTTCCCATGGTTTTGATCACATGGGAATCTTCAGGTTCCAGACAGAAGTCAAAGTCCTTCCTTGATGAGGCCTTGATGAGGGATCCTGGACTGGACATGCCCCATTATGATGGGGCACAGGGAGGGGCTGGACTCCTGCCCCCTGCCCGCCCCATGCCCCAGCCCCCCAGCCCTCTCACTGTGACAGGCAGGCCTGGGAGCGTCCTTCCCATGGTTTTGATCACATGGGCAATCTTCAGGTTCCAGACAGAAGTCAAAGTCCTTCCTTGATGAGGTCTTGATGAGGGATCCTGGACTGGACATACCCTTTTCTGGGCTTTGGTCTTCATCTGAAATACAATGAAGTGGAGAGATTGGTGGGGATAGGGTAGGGGGAAGGGGGCAGGAGCATCTGTTTGTTAGAGCTGCCACTGCAAACTGGGCAGTTTTTCTGGTAGTTGAGATAGGTGGGAAGCTAAAAAGATCATCTTACCCTTAACTCCAATGCTGAGACATCATCTTTCAGAAATAATGCAAGAGGAAAAGGCATGGCTCTAGAAAGGACTGATAATCGCCCTTTAGTTATAATCCGGAGTTTGTCCCTTGGCTGGCAGCTTACATTTTTGTCCACAGATAATCATTTGGTCCTGTGGCAGCCCTGGGAAACCAGCAGACCGCCCCCACCCCTCCCCAAGCTCCCCCAAAGTGATGTCAGTGTGTTATTGCTGTCTGTGTTCCCATCACCTCCAGCCTCCCGCTCCACCCCAATGGAGCTGAGCCGCTCCAGAGTTGCCTCCTTTCTATTCTATATCCCTAGGGCCCAGCAGCTCACCTGGACCAGAGAAAGCACCCAAAGAGCTAGCTGAAGGAATCAATTGAGACCAAGTAAGTGTTCCACATACATTCTCCCCCTAAGGACCTGCAACAGCTCTGTACCTGGCTATCCAGAAGGAGGCAGATCGGTGACAAGTCAGGGGACCCAGAGCTTGAGCACAATAGGCCTGAGCCCGGGCCTCTGGGAAAACGGATGGCCAGCTGACCTTGGTGACGTAAGAGCCAGGACTGGGGCCACATCTTTTGGTTCACCCTCTGCTGGCCTCCCAGCTTCTTCGGCTCAGGAACGCCCAGGATTCCGGGCATGTCTGCCTGTAGCCTTCTAAAAATATCCCGGCTGCCCAGTGCCTCCCAGATGTCTGAGCACTGACTCTGTGATTTCCCTGCTGGTAATGGGTCAGCCCTGACATGAGCAACCAGTCTGGCTCAAGCCACTTCCTCTGCCTCCCACCACACAGCCTACCGGAAGCTTGGCCCAGCCCCACTTCCCAACCCTTGAAAGGCAAGGAGGGGTAGAGGCCTGACTGAGAGACCTCAGAGATTGTTGACTCCAGTGCCTTCTGGGAACAGACCAGAGAACCGAGGTCCAAGGACTTGCCCAGGGCTCTTGGGACATTAAGGTCCTCCCCAACCCACTCCCCAGCACTCTGTTCATGCCTGCTGCTGCCCCACTTCCCACATGCTGCCTGGAGTCCAGGTCTGTAAGCTGGATCTGACTTCCCCACTCCAGCTGTAAACTCCTGACAGCAGTGATAGGGAAGATCCCTGTGATGCCCATGGTGCCCGGAAGAGTGTCCAATCTGCAGTGCATGTCAGTAAATGTAGATTGGATCAAACGATGTAGTGGCAGCCAGGGCTGTGCACAGAGCCCTGGGCCAGGGACTAGGGCCTCTGGGTTCTAATCCAGGGTCAGCCTCTGTGATACCATATGTCCTCATTAATTGCTCTGGATGAGCCTCAGATGAACGGAGTCTGGATGAGATAGTGTCCAAGGACTAAGCCAGCTCTGCTGTCCCAAAGCCATGAACTGATGACCTGTTGGGTATCCCTGTCCTCCCCTTTGCTCCACTGTGTATGGGCAGACGGCATATCCGGCTGGTTCCACCCAGCTCCAGGCTCTCAGCTCCTACTCCCCCCTGTGTACCTCTGAACGTCCCGCCTCTGGTCCAACCCCTGCAGACGGAGCTCTTCCAGTGGTGCCACCCTCTGACTCTGCAACTGGGGGCCCAGGAGTGAACACACCCGCCCCACCCCTCACTTACTAACCGTGTGATCTTAGGTAAGGCATTGACCTTTTCTGGGCCTGAGTTTTATCACTTGTACAATAGGGATAAGAAGACCCACCTTAGAGGAGTGTTAGGAGAGTCAAAGGAGATTTCACATCTCAGATTTGAGGGCATACATCTCCTGCAGAATGTCTTCCCTGACCTCCCAGAATGGCTCAGGTGCCTTTGCTGGCTCTCCAGTTCTGCCTTCCCTCCCTCACACTACGTCCATGCTGTGTGGCTCTCCATGCATCCATCCCCCACCAGGCTGGTGGCTCCTCAAGGCCATAAGTCCCCAGGGCCCAAAACAGAGTCTTCACAGATGAAGGCCATGGGAAGTTTTTTGGCCAACAAAGTGAGTGAATAAAGCCTGGGGGAAACACAAAGTGTTGTGTAGAAGTCTGGGAGTCTGACTTAGGAGGGGTCTGCTTGAGAGTGGGCACTAGTGGTATGAATACAGAAAGCTGCTTGGAGCCCTTCCCTCATATCTCTGATTGGTGAATTCATCTGTGACGATCCCTGAGAAGCATCTTCTTCCCTGAGAAAGCTGTTCACCTGGGCACATGATTCACTCCACTGCAGGATTCTTTACAGGTCTGTCTCTCCCCTCACGATGTGGTGAGTTCCTTGAAGACAAGACTCTGTTGGGTCTCATATACCAAGCACTGTATCCGGTGTGAGTCCAAAAAGGGCTGTGGAGAGAAAAAATGTAGATGAAGACAATGATTTCTGAATGTGACATGGGGTTGAATTGCCTCATCTTTAATGCCCCTCCCAGCCTTGGGGAGGATGTTAAGTTACCAAGCTGTTGTCTTCCTTCTGGAGTCACATGTGGGTTAAGTGTAAGCTGGTGAAGATTGATAAAGAGCTGTGACTTTCCTCTGCTAAGAGAAGGCTGCAGAAACCAGACTCTAGACATAAAAGGCCCCTGGATATCCCAAAGATGTTTCTCAAGCCCTTGATCTGAGTCTATTTGCTCGTATTTTACACATTAATTTTACACCCTTGGCGATCTGGTTGTCAACAGTTTAAAGGTTAATTGGCAGCCATGGTGGGGTGAGGTTGCTGTTACAGGCAGGTGTCAGGCAGGCTGGCACTCACCAAGGCAGCAGAGAGAAGCGGCAGGGAGATAGAAAAACAAAACAATATTACACAGGCAAAAGCACTTAAGAGCAACACAGGTTGGGACCATTTAGTTAAGGTCAGGCCTCCCTAAAATAAATGCCCCTTGGTACATCACTGCTTCTGTTCTGGGAAAATCCCTTTTTGGACCTCAGTCTCCCCCACCTGTAAAATGAACAGGTTTCATGAAGGGCTCTGTGTGTTTATGATCCTGCAGGAGTTCCCTCATGTGAAGCCTTTCACTTCACAACTATACAGGTCAAATGAGGTCAAGACTCCAGTCTCCAGGGGTTTTGGGTAATCAGGTTTTCCTGCCACAAATCTCCAAGGGTGGAGACTGTCCTTAGGGGGAGTCCACCACCAAAGCTGTCTGGGCTGAACTCCCAAGAAGAAATGACACTCCCCAGGTACTGGCACAGAGCCTGTGCCCCATCGTCAGCTTGCTGCCTATGGAAGGGGTGAAAAGGAAGCCTGGCTCTGAGTGAAACGGAAGTGCCTAAGGTCTGACAGTTGCTCTCAGCATTCTGCAGCCAGGAGGGAAGTAAAACTGTCCGGGCATCTGGCAGCTTCCATCCTGAAAGCCCATGGGACAGCAACAGGTGAGGCCTGGTGTAGGCGTGCTCTCTGGTCCAGAGCCCTGGCCCATGCCGGCTAGCGGGGAGGTGGGAGGGGGAGGTCCCTGGAGAACAGAGAGATAGTCACAGCCTAGTGGGAGACAGTTACAAAATCATGAGTTATCAATGTACATATGGGTGCTGAAAAACTGTCAACAGACCTAATCCAGCCTGGGGCTCAGGGAGAGCTCCAGAGCAGGTTAAATAACCTGCCCAAGGTCATATAGCTAAAAAGCTGTCCAGCTGGGCCAGAGACTTGAAAGGAAGGGGAGTTCAGAAAAAGGCATAACTAAATAGTAGTCTAGTCAGCTTGTGCTTAGTGCTGTCATCAAGATCTGAACAAGGCTATGGAGACCCAGAGGCATAAGGACTAATTCTGACCTGGGGGAAGAAGGAAGGTTTTCTAGAAGCAGGGGTTTTGAGCTGGGGTTTGAAGGATGAATATGAGCTTATCAGGCAGAGAAGAGGAGGAAAGGCTGAAGGCAAAGGGAAGTGCATATATATGTTGTGTTTGGAACAAAGACACCTAAAATGGTGAGGTTGAGAGATGAGGTCAAGTGGTCCAGCAGGAGTCATGTGGTGAAGGGCCTAGAAGGTCATGTTAAGAAGCCTGGGCTTCATTTGGAGGGCAGGGGGAGCCATAGAAGCGTCTTGAGCAGAGGAGTGCATGGTCAAAGTAGCATATTAGAAGGCTCGCTCTAGCTGCTTAGGAGGGCAGAGGGTAGGAGAGAGCCGGGTTGGGGGAGAGGCAGGAATGTTGGCAGGGAGGCAGCGACAGAGGATTGAGGGTAACTAGATCAGTGTCAGGCCCAACCCCTGGTGAGGAATTGAAACTTTTTAGGAGCCTATAGAGGTGTGGAGGAAATGAGAATTGAAACCTGGGCCCTGCTATGGCTGCGGTCTGCGCAGGTGCAGTTAGCAAGGGAAGTGAAAGAGTTGGGGTGACTGGCCGTCCAATCCTGAGGGAGGTGAGAGAGCTTGGGAGGGAATGTAGGAGGCCTGTCCTCAGGTGCGAACCCTGTTCCAGGCTAGGGCAGCGTCAGGCACCATGTCCAGGGAGGCCGAGGGGCACCTGCCACTGACCACTGTGTGGCCCACCAAGTCCCTGCCCCTCAGGGATCTCACTTCCTTCTGCCAAGCCTTTGCTCAAATCTCTCTTGAGATAAGCTTTTCCTCCCTCTCCTCCCTGCCTTTCCAGCACCCTGTGATTCCAGATGAGGCCCTGCCCAGCCCTCCAGGGAGCCTCCTCTGAGCAGAGCAGGTTCCTGACTTCCCACCCTGCCTGAGTGGTGGCATGGCCATGTCCTGCCTTAAGGCATGTCTTGTTCTGTGGTCTTGGTCCACCGTTCTAGTCACTGTTGCCTTGCTGCAGGTATCCCTGTCCCATCTGACCCTTCCCACAAGAGTACATTTAGGACTGATGGTCAGAATCAGACCCTGGGGCCCTCAAAGAAGCCACATTGCACATGTCTGCCCTAGAGCAGGTGAATGGGAGGGCTGTTCCTGGGTCAGGCTGGTTGGGTCTTTGTTCTGGGGAAAGTCTTGGCCTGACTGAGCCAAGTAGGCAGATCTAGGTGGAGGGTCCCGTATTTTTTTTGGTAGTCTATTTCATTTTTTTTAAACTGAAGTATAGCTGATGTACAATATTATATGTTACAGGTATACAATATAGTGATTCCCAGTTTTTAAAGGTTATACTCCATTTATAGTTATTATAAAATATTGGCTATATTCCACCCTTGTAGCTTATTTTATACATAACAGTTTGTATCTCTTACTCCTTATCTCTATATAGCTCCTCCCCATGCCCTCTCCCCACTGGTAACCACTAGTTTGTTCTCTACGTATGTGAGTCCGTTCCTTTTTTGTTATTTTTACCAGTTTGTTATACTTTTTAGATTCCACGTATAAGTGATATCATACAGTATTTGTCTTTCTCTGTACGACTTATTTCACTTAGCATAATACTGGAGGGTCCTGTATTAGTCAGGAGGCCAGCAGGAAGCAATTCACCTGTAACGGTTCAAACGAAGAGACTTAATGAAGGGACTGCTGTACTGAGGTGTGGGCAGGTTAAGGGAACAAATAAAAGATGGTGAGGCACCCACCCAGAGACTAGGGCTGAAAGGAGGGGCAGGAATCACATCACCAGAGCCCGATGAGAGGTAGGGCTGCCTGGCAGAAATGGGATCAAGGAGGGAGTGGGGAAGGAGCAGAGGGAGAAATAGCCCAACCACTTTCTCCTGTCATCCTCCAGTCTCCTGTCGTTTCTCATTGTCCAAACCCAAGTGGAAGCCAGTTGGCAAGGGGGTCTTGTGATGCAGCCCACAGGGATCAACCTCCTGCAGGACTGAGGGTCTGGGTTGAGGTGCAAATAGAGAATAACAATCCCCAGATACGCCTGAAAAATTGTCACCCAGATAGAATATCTGGAAGAGAGATATTCATTGGCCTTGACCCAGTCATTTCTCTGTGATCAGTGCTGGGTTGGAGGTTTTTCTTACTGCCCCAGAGAGAAAAGACCAAACTTCACCTTTACATTCATATTGCTACCATCTAGAAAGCACTGTCTGGTGACCTAGTGAATGACAGAGCCACAGGGGTCTCAAGGGTAACCATCCCAGCCTACACAGTGCCTGAGACTCAGAGAAAGTGAGAGCTGCGCCTGGGGTCACAGGGCCAATGTGAGAAAAGCAGTATCCAGATTATGTAGTTAAGACCACATAGCTAGAAAGCAGCAGAGCCAAAATTCAAACTGGTTAGTCTGACTTAGAGCTTGACCCAGGCTCTTAACAGAGACCCCAAGCTGAGTGCCCAATATACAGGGAGGAAAGGCACTGGAGTTAATGTGACCCAGCCCAAGGTGCCTTGTCCTTCAGACCCACCCAGCCTCTCTTTGTGGTCCATGCACTCATAAGCCTCCTCCTGGGAGGAACAGCAGTGAAGTCACTAGCCCAGTGCAACGTATGAGAACAGAGGGCTCAACATAAACAGACGATAGGCCTGAGTAGGCCCTCAGGCACACCCTCCCTTAGGGTGCTGTACTGGGCCTTCTCTTCTGTTACCTGGCTGCCCATACTTAATGTTGCACTTCTGGTAAACCTCGCGGTCTTCAGGCCTTCAAATCCATCCATCTAGGATGCCTTGTCCTAGGTGCTGGGGATACAGTGACAAATAAGATCTCCCAGAGATCTATGGGAATGGGGAGCACTGATAGGAAGGGTGAGACAGGCAATACACATGCCTATTATAGAGTGTGTCAAGCACCATAAAGAGGTATCAGTTTTCAAAATTTGAAGCAAACATCAAAGTGGGACGCCCACGAAAGGCCACAGTTCACCTTCGCAGGCTCATTTCCCAGAATTCACTATTCAAGCTCTTCCTAAACATGGCTCAGGCCCATCCAGCCTGCAGTTTTTGCTCTCTCTCACTGTTCCTTTCCTGGGAGTGTCCACCTCCCATGCTTCAAGGCCCACTTCCGGTGCAGCCTTCCAGTTCCCCTCTTTTAGACAGAGGCAGCTTCTGCACCTGGAACTACCATAGCACTTTGATTCTGTGCTTTGGAATTTCTTACTCAGGCTCAAACAATAGTGAAGCAATTCTAGATCTTTTTTCTCCATCTATAGCTCCTGGTTTTTTTGGGTTGTTTTTTTTTTAGCATCTTTATTGGAGTATAATTGCTTTATAATGGTGTGTTAGTTTCTGCTTTATAACAAAGTGAATCAGTTATACATATGTTCCCATATCTCTTCCCTCTTGCGTCTCCCTCCCTCCCACCCTCCCTATCCCACCCCTCTAGGTGGTCACAATATAGCTCCTGTTTTTTTTTAAAAATTATTTTTTTATTTTTTGGCTGCACAGGCTTTCTCTAGTTGCAGTGAGCGGAGGCTACTCTTCATTGCAGTGCACGGGCTTCTCATTGCGGTGGCTTCTCTTTGTGGCAGAGAATGGGCTCTAGGCTCACGGGCTTCAGTAGTTGTGGCACGCAGGCTCAGTAGCTGTGGCTTGCGGGCTCTAGGCTCACGGGCTTCAGTAGTTGTGGCACGTGGGCTCAGTAGGTGTGGCTCGCCAGCTCCAGAGCGCAGGCTCAGTAGTTGTGGTGCATGGGCTTAGTTGCTCTGCGGCATGTGGGATCTTCCCGGACCAGGGCTTGAACCCATGTCCCCTGCATTGGCAGGTGGATTCTTAACCGCTGCACCACTAGGGAACTCCTATAGCTCCTATTCAATTTTTCATTCTCCCCTCCTTGAATACTACAGGTGCAGCAACCATTTGCTCAATGAAAGTTTGGCAGCCCAGTTCTCAAGAGGAGGGGCTGGGTGAGTCCAGAAACTATGGCAGAGTGGTTAACCATCTGGACACTGGAGTTCCAATCCTGTTTCTAATTGTGTGATCATGGGGAAGTTACTTAACCTCTCTGAGCCTCAGTTTCCCCATCCTGAAAGTCAGGATAATTGGTGTTGTGAGAATCAATGCGTTAACATAGTCAAA
Source organism: Orcinus orca (assembly GCF_937001465.1). Lineage (NCBI taxonomy): Eukaryota > Metazoa > Chordata > Mammalia > Artiodactyla > Delphinidae > Orcinus > Orcinus orca. The sequence continues at coordinate 50,873,999 of NC_064566.1, read as the reverse complement.
GCCCTCAGAGCTGTGCCTGGTACTCCATAAGCATGTAAGAAATGTTAGCTATTATTATTACAGCTGTCATTAGGAGCCAGGGGTGTGAGCTTGTAAATAACTCCTCACACCTAAGCAAAGCTTGTGCAGATACACACAGTGACTCAGCACACAGCCACATTTGGAGATCAGACTGAGTGGGTAACTGTGACCCCATTTTAGAGATGAGCAGAGGCTCAGAGAAGGTAGGGGCATTCATTCATTTGACAAATATTTATGGGAAATTTCCACATGTCAGGCACTGCCTCTCTTCCCACATGAAGATTACTGAATCCTCAGAGGAGGGGATGAAGGTACTGTGTTTTAAACAGGTACCCCTAGGTGATTCTCAGCTCAGGCAAGTCTCGGAAAATGCTTGGATTCTAGGATACTAGGACAAGCATCTTGCCACATTCCAAATTTGGAACTGAGTTTTATAGGAAATAACATTTTCTGGTGGCAGATTTGCATATCAGATAACAGCACAGACCCTGGAGCCTGATTAATTGGGTACAAATCTTAGTTTGCTTTACCCTTAGCAAGCGTAGGGTAAAATGGGGCTAATAATATTACCTACTCCAAAGTTGTTGTGAGAATTAAATTAATTATTTATGTGAAGCGTTGACACATAGTAGCTATTATAAAGTACAAGCTATTATTATTACTGTACCCAGTGTAGACAAGCATCAGAGAGAAGGCGGGGGTGGTGGATTTAATGCTTCTTACCCCAGGATTGGCTCTGCCTACAGTGTTGGCAGTGTCTGTCTCTTCAAGGAGACGCACCACCTGCTCCCTTCCGCTGGAAGAGCTTTCCTGAGCCAGGGAATTTCCTCCCATAGCAGCTGATAGCAGCTCCCAGCGTTCTGATGCCACGCGCTCTGCCTGCAGCAGCATGGCAAGAATTAGATCCCATGTTGGGGCCAAGGCTACTGTGAAGACAGGTGGGTTTAGGGGTTGGATGTGTCCATTTAGGAGGGCTGAAAACCAGAGGTGGGAGTACAGGTCCTGGGGAAGCTTCTCTCCTTACACTGGGTCAACTTCTGTTGAGAGTGGTGCTGAGCTCGCCCAGGCCACAGGATGTGGTATGTGGATGGATGTGTTGCAGACAGGGGAAGGGTGGGTGCCCAGGGAGGAGGCAGAATGCCAGGGCATCTGCCAGCCCTCCAGGACACTCATTTTGGCCTACTGCCCTCCAGCAGGGAGCAGGCAAGCATGTTTTGTTTTGGCATTAACTGGGCAGGCTGTGGGAAAATAAGCAACAGGCTTTCTAAGCTGAGCAGGGCCTGCTCCCTCCACAGGTCAGTGCACAGTGGTTACAGAGCTGCCACCTTCCCATCCTGCTGTCCCTCCCCGACAACTCCAACTCCCTCCCCTGGTCTCTGCCTGACCCCCATCCCCCAGCTTAGCCTGGAGGGTCTTCTCCATGGAAGAGGCTCACAGATGGGTAGCGTCCCATGCCTTCCAGGCTGGGAAGCCCCAGTGCTACAGACGAGGAAATGAAGGCTGAGGGAGGGCAGGGACTTCCCGGGTCCTCACGGTGAGTCAGGATAAAACCAGGACTGTAGCTGAGCTTAACCTCCTCCCATGGGAATTCCTCTTTTTGTGTTTTATTATTATTTTTTTAATTTGCAAACAAAACCAGAACAAAATGAAGGGAAGCTGAAGGAAAACACGTGTACGCACAGAGGAAACTCACATTTGTAGGCAGTATGATTGCAGGCATTTTATATAAACATTCCCATTTAATTCCCATCACAGCCCTGCAAAGAATCATTATTCCCCTTTTATGGACAAGGAAACTTGGTTTAAAAGAGGTTTCAGGACTTGGTCAAGAACCCAAAGCTTGGCAGGGGAGGAGGTGGACATCTAACCCAGGTGTGCCTGACCCCAAATCCCTGTGATGTTACCCCTGCACCCAAACCTGACTGTTTTACCCATTGGTCCTAGCTTCACAGAACTGTAATCGCAGTGCAGCTCCCGGTGGGAAGCATCCCACGTGGCAGTCATTCAGCCTTCCTTAATGTATCCCAGGATGAGTAGTCACTTGCTTACATAGCTCCCCAGCCTTTTGCAGATCATGTACCCGTTATTTCATTTAAACTGCACCCACCCCCCTAGGAGGAACACAGGCCAGAATTTGCAATGTGCCAAAGGTCACACTCGGCAAGTGCCTGGCAACGATAGCACTAGACCCGTGGTTTCCTGCCCCCTGATGTCAAAATCATGTGACTCTTAGCTCCTACTGTAGCCCTGGAACTGTCCCCTGACCCCCCATCCAAGCTGTAACACTCCCTGACAGGGGCACCAGCTGACCACGTAATTCCCTGCCCCAGTGCCTGCCTCTCGGGAACTCACCTCTGGCCTTAGATCCCTGCTACCCGGCTCTCCTGGGCTGCCTTGCATGACCTGGACTCACTGTTATACCTTTGGTCCATGTGTTGAGATTGGGAGTTGCTGGAGTACAGGGCCTGGGTCTCACCCTAAAGACCTGCTTACAACTGAGCCCAGAATGAGGCGCTTGTTGACGCTGGATGGAATCCAAGGTCTAGTTCTGCCACAAAGTGACTTTGTGGCCTAGGGAGAGCCTCTGCCCTCTTCTTGTGGCCACAGATCTTGAAGCCTCACTCCAGTGGGCTGTGATTCTCTGTCTGCAGAGCTGACCAGTGGAGGAGACAGGCACATTCCTACAACAGGCTGACCAGAGGCCTGTGTTGAGAGATCACCTCAGGCAGAAGCAAAGGCCAGTATGTGTGTGGGGGACGGAGGTGGAGGGTGAAAGATGACTAGGGTAGAAAGGAAGTGAATGGGGGTGGGGTTCACAGGCTGCATGGTCTGCAGCATCATCCCCAGGTCGGGGTGGTGGGGCTCAGGCAGGGGACAGCTGGCATCTGGATGGGCTGACAGGTATTCCCGAGCAGCCCATGACAATGTGAGTGGGGGATAATGACAGAGCACGAAAGGGAGTAGAGGGGGCTTTGAATCCCAGCTGCAGGAAGGGTAAGGGGTGCCTTGGTGCAGAATGGGCAGATGGGATGGTGGCCATCTTCTCTGGAGAAAGCCTTGGATGGAGTGCCAACCTGTTGCGGGTGTCCATTCTGGAGCAGGGTAGGGTGGGGTGCTGTTCACATTCTAGCCACGCTCAAGTGCTGCTGCATATTTTGCCTCCCTGAGGTTTCTCCCAGGAGCCCTGTGGAATTTTGGAATAGCTCGTCTTCCAGTGCCCACTCGTGTATCTGCTCCAGGCCAACTTTCAGTCCTGGCTCTGACTTAAACTTAGAATCACATTACTTCCAGGAGACTTCATAGCAGCATGCATGCTGGAGGGAGAGCATAGCTTCAGAGCCAGAGGTAGCCAGGGGCCAGGCCTGGCTCTCCTGGCCCAGCTGTGTGACCTTGGGTAGGTCATTTCACTTCTGGGCCTCAGTTTGTGAAATCTGTGAAATGGGTCATATGTATCATTAGGGGTTGTTGTGAGGGTGTAGAAACAGTGTAAATAACACGCCTAGTTCAACGCTTGAAACGTGGAAGAGGCGAAATAAATGGTAGCTGTTATCAATTCCTTCCCAGGGTGAGAATCCCATCTGTGGCCTCCTTGATGGAAGGGAGCCAGCACCTGCCTGCACAGACCCAGGGATGGGGGAGCTCACCCCCTCCAGGGGCAGCTCTGCCTGGAAAACCTCCTTCCTTAGATGCAGCTGAGACCTGTTTCAGTTTGGTCTCTGGGGCCACAGTGCATGCTGCTCTGTGGTCACAGGAAAGCTTTGTGGCATTTCCCCCAAAGAATCTCAAGAGATCTTACTGGTAACACAGTGCTTGCCTGCATTGAAGGAGCAAGGCTCTGGAAGTCCCCAGCCTGGTTCAAAGGGTACACTTTCATCAGGCTTACATGTCACAGAAATCTCCTTCCCCATCTCTGTGGAGTTTGGAACATACAGATTGTCTCCTCCTGAGTCTCCTTTTTTCCTGGGTGAACTCTCCCAATTCCTTTGAACATTCCTCATAGAGGCGAACAGGAGAACTAGGTTCTCGTCCCAAATCCATCACTTCGGGGCAAGTCACTTATTTTCACTGAGCCTCTGGTTCCTCATTTGTAAAATGAAGAAAACAATACTCTCTCATAGGATTACAGTGAAGATTAGCTTGGAAAAGTAATATAAAAGTTTGGGGTTTGGAAAAGGCACTTGGTAAATATTAGACACATTTTAAAAGAAACCACATTTAAAACAAATTTATTTATTTATTTGGTTGCACTGGGTCACCTTCCTTTTTTTTTTTTTTTTTTTGTCTGCATGGGGTCTCAGCTGTGGCGTGCAGGATCTTTGTTGAGGCATGCGAGATCTGTCCTTGGAGTGTGGGCTCTTCGTTGTGGCATGCGGGCTTCTCTCTAGCTGCAGCGTGCGGGTTTTCTTTCTCTAGTTGTGGCGCATGGGCTCTGTCATTGGCGGCATGCGGGCTCTCGTTGAGGCACTCGAGCTCAGTAGTTGTGGCGCACGGGCTTTGTTGCCCTGTGGCAATGTGGGATCTCAGTTCCCTGACCAGGGATCGAACCCATGTCCCCTGCATTGGATGGTGGATTCTTTACCACTGGACCACCAGGTAAGTCCCGGCACTGGGTCTTAGTTGCGGCTCCAGGGCTCCTTACTTGTGGCATGTGGGCTTCTCAGTTATGGCATGCAAACTCTTAGTTGTGGCATGCATGTGGGATTTAGTTCCCTACAAGGGATCAAACCGAGGCCTCTTGAATTGGGAGTATGGAGTCTTATCCACTGCCAGGGAAGTCCCAGAAACCACATTTTTTGAGAAAGCAGTTAACAGGTAAGCCCATTTGGTGTTGCCCATTAGCTTTCTTTTTTAAATAAATTTTATTTAATTTATTATTTTTGGCTGCATTGGGTCTTCGTTGCTGCGCGTGGGCTTTCTCTAGTTGCGGTGAGCGGGGGCTACTCTTCGTTGTGGTGTGTGGGCTTCTCATTGTGGTGGCTTATCTTGTTGTGGAGCACAGGCTCTAGGCATGTGGGCTTCAGTAGTTGTGGCTCGTAGGCTCTAGAGCGCAGGCTCAGTAGTTGTGGCGCATGGGCTTAGGTGCTCTGCAGCATGTGGGATCTTCCTGGACCAGTGATCGAACCCATGTCCCCTGCATTGGCAGGCGGATTCTTAACCACTGCGCCACCAGGGAAGTCCCGCCCATTAGCTCTTTATAACACCTGCATAATCATTCCAGAAAGTCAATGCCATTCCTGGTTTCAGAATAATGGCAAATCAGGTGGAGGGTACCCTCCTAAATCCATAAAATAAAGCCCCAGGGTTTGACTTCAGCTGTGAAGAGCCTACTAAGTTCCAGGCTCATTCACTTACCTTACCCTGCAATTGGGGACCAAGGCCCAGAGAAGGCCCAGCAGACCAGTGATAGAGGCTGGATCCCAAGTCTCCCAACAACCAGCACCTTTATACCCCCAGTGCTCACTTCCAGTAAAGGGAGCTGAAGGGAGGATAATTTCTGGGCCAGACTAGCTGCACCCAGGACTAGGATTCAGCAAATCTTTGTTAAGCACCTTTTGTGTGCAGGACACATCTGGGCAAGCACTGTTACCCCTTCCTGCCACTAGCCCGGTGTCATTCATGGAATGGTTAGTCTGGAACTCAGCTATGGTGAAGGCCCAGGCTGATTCTTTCTTGCTCATCCTTGTGTCCCCAGTGTCTGGCCCAAGTCTTGGCACAAAGCAGGACCTTAGCAAATATTTTTTGAATAAAGGATGAATCAGAAAGCATTTATTGAGCACTATGTGCCAGGCCACATGGTAGGAGAAATTCTATTTAATACAAGACTGTGAGGCTGGTATTAGATTCCATTTTTACAAGTGAGGTAATAAAGGTTGAAAGAGGTGAACTGACTAGGTCAACACTTCACAGTGAATTGGTGGTGGAACTGAGACTGGAGCCCAGCCTGGCTACCTCCAGCTGGCAGCCCCACATCTATCAGGGAGCTGGGCCTCCAGCCACCTGTTCCCTTGCCTCAGGCCTTCCCTGATAGTAATTGAGGACTCTGATAAAGGGTGCACTTTTGAATGGCTTCAAGGAAACCAGGAATAGCAAGCCTGGTCTCCTAATTCCTATACAGATTAATCTGACTCAAGCATAGCTCTGATTCTACCGCCTTCCTATACAAGAATCTAGGCTAACAATGTAAACAACCTAGGTTGTTCCATCTTCCCAGTTTCTGGCCAAGTGGCATTGGACAACTTATTTGGGTCTCTCCAAGCTTCACTCACCTTCCTCTTTTGCCTGACCATACTTCTGAGAATAGGTATTTGAGACCCCAACTTCTGATAAAACTTGGTTGATCTAATTCACCCTTCACACAGCTCACACAGCCCTATGGCTCTGGAAGAGGTATTTTCATTCTAAGGACCTCAAGGGAGGCTGATATCCCTACCCCAAGATGGTCTGGATAGAGGAGGAAGTTGGGGTGGGGAGAGCCGCCCAGAACATCCTCACAGGGAGATGAGGAAGCCTGAGCTCACCCAGCCAGCCAAGGGCAGGCAGAGTGAACTGGCACCAAGAGGTCCTGACTCCCATTCAAGAGCTTTCCTCTATTGCCCCTGCTGCCTCCTTTATTTTTCCTCATGATTGTCATCGGCACCTGTTTCTCTATAACCCAGAGAACACTTAGTTACCCAGAGATTCTAGTCCTGCTGTGTAACCTTCATAAGGTCTCCACTCCTCTGCCTCCCATTTGTGAAATGGGGATCCTGGCCTTAACAACCTCATGGTCCTGTAGCACGCAGTCCACACTCTTTGACTTGGACGCCCTGTAGCAGGGAACCGATTTTTTCTTTGCAGGGCAACTAGACGCCCTCCCTCAAGCCAGGCACCCTCGGCCGCCGCGAAAGGACTAGTCCACGCTCGCTCCTTGGTGCCTAGATCGGCCAGGCTCATCCGCCCGAAGGGAGAGGGGTGTTGGAGGACAGAGAAGCAAAAAACGGGACTCTCCTACTGTCCCCCCATTATCACACACACACACACACACACACACACACACACACACACACACACACACACAATCCCGCAGGAGCGCCTTATGCGCGTGCGTCGGCGCAAAGCCCTCTCCCGCCCACGTGCGCGCCCCCAACCGGGGGCGCGCGCCGCGGCTGGCGGGAAAGCGCGCGGGAAGCCCCCAGCTGGCTCCCACTGTGGGGGAGGGACAACAGGAGGCGTTTGGAACGTGCCATTCTCGGAGAGAACGGGGGGATTTTCGTGCTGCGGTAGCATTTTTACCCCTTTCATCCGCCGACCGATCCGTTAGCTCCCCCCGTCCCCCGCCGCGATACGGAGCTCCGCGCCGCGGCCACGCTCCCTCCCTGCAGCCAGGCCCGGCCCCTCGAACCCAGCTCTGGCCTAAGCTATTCCCTCCGCCGCCGGAGCGGGGCGCTGCGCCACGCGCTGGGGCCGGAAATTCCCGCGGCCTGAGTGGAGGAACCCAAGCGGAGAGTGCGGCGCCGCCTTCCACCTCCCCCGGCCGGGCGGGGGTTTTGGGCCCAGCGAGGGCCAGGCTGCCTGAGTGGGGGCGGGGGGGGGGGGCCGCGTCTGAGGAGCCGCGGAATCGGCGGCGGGTGGATAGCCGCGGCGAGCAGGGAACCGGACGACTGGGGTGCTCCTCAAGAGCCGCTCGGCGAGCTGGGAGAGCCTGCGCCCCCGCACCCGGGCCCCCGCCCCCTCGCGGTCTCCGCCTCCTTGCCTCACACACCCCCAGGGCCGCCGGAGCCCAGGCCTTCTCGGCGCTTCTCCTCCTTCTCTTCACACTCACCCTCGGACCCGGTTGTCCTGCTATCCGCCGGCCTTGCTCCCTCCGGGGCGAGTCCTCGTTCTCAGGCTCTCCTTAAACACACAAGCACACCCCGCTCGCTGGGCGGCCTTCTCCTCTTGGCTCTCCTCCTCCCCTCCTCACTTACGCCGCCGTCGGAGGAAGATTGATGTCCCTTCAGCATCATGCAGCCGCCGCCGAGGAAGGTGAGAATGCAGCTGGGGGTCTTTGAGGTTTTGGGGGGGATGCGTACAAGGAACGCGGCTGGGGCGACCACTGCGCCCCCTCCCCCTTTGCGCAAGGGGCCGTGACCGCCGTCGTCTCGGGCTTGTCACTGAGTTGCCGCCGGCTCCTGGCGGGGGGCGCGCGTTTGGTGCCTTCGCGTCGGAGGGGCGGCCAGGGCTCGTCCCCTCCACCGCTCGGTAGACCCCCCCATCCCCAGACATTTCACAAGAGTTTCGGGTGTGCGTGTGTGTATGTGTTATGTGTGTGTGAGAGAGAGAGCGAGCGCGCATGGCAGTGCTGCTCTTTGCAAAGTGCTTTCTCGGGGCTGCACCGAGGGGAGGCGGGGGAGCCCCTGCAGCTTGCAGAGCCTTTTGCTTGTGTGATTGTTTAGTCTGCACCAGGTTTGAGCCCTCCGCCCGCTTGTCGCCACCCTCCCCCATTGGCAAATTTACAGGGAATTTGTTTCCAGCTTAGCCTTAATGTTTGGCTCGCTTTTCCCACGGGGCAACCGAAGAGAAGTCGCAATAGTCACCCCCACCCCAAGGGAAAACAAGAAATTAAGCATTGAGCGGTTCTGTCTTTCTCTTCCCCATTCCTGCCCCGCCCCTCCGACTAGGGGGCGAGGAAGGTGGTGGTTCTGTCCCCAGGAGAGAGAGAACCGGGCCGTGCTTGGCGTGTGAGCCGTGATCTAGGCTTCGGGTGGGAGTGACGGAGTGACGGGTGCTCCGGGCTTGTCAGCAGCTTCCCCGCTTCGCCTTTCCAGAACTGTTTCAATGTCCCCCTCCCAGTTTTCCCAGGGACTGAGGCTGTGTCCTTGTCTTTTCAATCCTGCAGATGGTTACTGAGTGTCTCCTCTGGGTGGAGGAGGCTGTTCTATCCTCCCCTTGTGGGCAAACATTTGCTGAATGCCTAACTCATTCGTGTCTGCTCCCTCTTTTTTCTCTTTCTTAACCCGGGTTCTCCGGTTAAGTGAGTCTTTTTCTTTCACACACGTACCCTTACCCCTCCAGTGGCCCTGCTTCGGCCATGGGGGTTCCAGGCCCACTGTAACCTGGATCCCGGCCTGGCGGGCGAGGCACTGGCCGGTTTGCATATACTGTTCTAGCTGTTTGAAGTGGAAACGCCACGGGGACCGGCTTGCTGTGGTGGCTTAAAAGCACTGCATATGCTGGAAGGTCACTTTTGCTTTCTCCTTTGTGAGAAAGAGATTGTGATTTGATGTGCTGTCCAGCAAGTCGAGGGCATCATCCTGAGAGTGTGCTTCTCGTAGCCATTATGGAATAATTTAAGTAGTTGATTCATGCATATAATTTCATGATTGTGTAAGTTTCGGTCATGAGATATCTAGGCATTCTTATGCCCACTTCTCCCATCTACACTCTGCTCACCTCTCCTGATGTTTTAATGTCTTTGTATCCTTTTTGGAAGAAATAGAAGACAGACTCTTTTAAAGACCTGGATATGTATTGAGCTTGTACATGAAATGAAATGACTGGCAGTTTATTTTGCACCTCTTTAATCTGTAATTTTTATACTCGTGTACTTTCATTTAGCCTCTGCTTCAGGTTGTTTTAGCTAGTTTTTTCATTAATTATCTGCAGTAAACAAAATTATGTGGCTAATAATGGGTTTATGGTCCTCAGGGGAAAGGCAAGTAAGAGTTATATATTCTGACAAGTATTTCGTATTTTCAAGTAATTTTTTTTATTGTTAAAGTTGTAATAAGGCCTCATAAATATATGGTATATTTTAGGTGAAAGTTACACAAGAACTGAAAAACATTCAAGTTGAGCAGATGACAAAACTTCAAGCCAAACATCAAGCAGAATGTGATTTGCTTGAAGATATGAGGTAAGGTTATAGTAAATAGTTTGAGAATTTCTGTATCTCTATTTCAAACAACCTTTGCATTACCAAGCCCCAGGAACTGATGATGGAATTTCCTTTTGGATTTCCTGCTTTAAGGCTGTTAGAGCTTTGACTCAGCTAGAAATTATAACTGGAATTAACACAATACAAACTTTTTTCCTTTAGTGGAGAAACCTATAACCTACACATACTATTATGAAAAAACAAGGTTCTTACAAATTTATCAGTCAGATTATAATCACTGAAATAGAAATTCTTATTTAAATAATTTTTCTGCTAAATTTCTTTCTACATTTATTGACCTTAACGATTTCACGTGGAATTTTAAACTGACACATGGTTAATGGTTAATATCTGGGGGTGAGCCAGTCAATCTCAGATGATTATTAGAACATGATAAATATAACTTTGTCTTTGAACATTAAATTTAGTGGGAAATGTGTTTATCATATTTTATCATTAAAGTGACTTGTATCCCTATTCAAGATAACTTCTAATTAAAAAGATAAGACATCTTGCCAGCCTTGTGAAAGTCAATGTCTTTCTTTATAGAAGTAATCATGACTCATTTTATTGAAAGAAACACCACTGTTTTAACAATCCTATAGTACAAACTGACAGTTTAACAAACATTTTTGTAAAGGAAAATGATTTGCATGTTGAAACAGAGTCGCTGCAATTATTTCCCTTTATTAATACATTTATTAAATTGGAATTGGGTCTGTAAGCCTCATCAGTTACTTATTTTTTCCTGTGGTGCACAACCTCATGTTGGTTTCATGAAAAATATTAACTATATGTTATTATAATAAAACTATATGTGTTTGGATAGCTGAATTGTTCGTAGCCCAAAGATTTTTACTTAGAGTTCCTTTTTCCCCCCCATATTTAATTTAGATACTAAATTAATATTTCTACTATTTACGTATCTTTTCAGGGTTTCTAAGGCATATTAATTTAGACTCATCCAAACTTGGATATACCAAGATCATTGTTTTCTGACTGAAAACTACTCTATTTTTTTTTAACTTTTAATTTTATATTGGCGTATAGGTGATTAACAATGTTGTGTTAGTTTCAGGTGAAAACTACTCTATTTTAATTCTGCATTTGTTTCTTTGTTTTTCTTGTGGACACAGGGAAATTTTTAGACTTAAATAATTCCTGTGCAAGACACCTGAAACTTTTCATATGGTTACAAATTAAGCTTTTAATATTTATTAAGTGAATGAAGGTATTTTATATTTTAGCAGTTTAGGAAGGCAAAATTCGTTTGTAAGTAAAGATCCTCTGTGGGGTATGGATAGTCAGTAGTCATTAAATCCTTTTGATTATGTTCAAAAGACCTCTTGTTTGCATATTCTCTATTTCCCCTGTTGCTTGTACCTTGACTTACGGTCAGCCACATGGACACGTCACTGCTAAGTTGATGTAGATTGCTGCTCCTGTTGCTACTGTTTAGTTGTTTGTATTATTTCTGACTTCATCACATTTCACTAGCGTTGTTGCGGTAATATCCTAATTATTACTGTAGTGTTCTCATATCTTCCACCTCCCAATCTCTCCTTTTAAATCTGTTTTCCACGTTGTTACCAGTTAACTTTCTAATAATTGTTTATTTATTTATTTTCTTTTTTTAAAAAATTAATTAATTAATTATTATTATTTTTGGCTGCGTTGAGTCTTCGTTGCTGTGCATGGGCTTTCTTTAGTTGTGGTGAGCAGGGGCTACTCTTTGCAGTGCCCGGGCTTCTCATTGTGGTGGCTTCTCTTGTTGCGGAGCATGGGCTCTAGGCTCGTGGGCTTCAGTAGTTGTGGCATGTGGGCTCCGTAGTTGTGGCTCACGGGCTCTAGAGCGCAGGCTCAGTAGTTGTGGTGCACGGGCTTAGTTGCTCTGTGGCATGTGGGATCTTCCTGGACCAGAGCTTAAACGTGTCCCCTGCACTGGCAGGCAGATTCTTTTTTTTTTTTTAACATCTTTATTAGAGTATAATTGCTTTACAATGGTGTGCCAGTTTCTGCTTTATAACAAAGTGAATCAGTTGTACATGTACATATGTCCCCATATCGCTTCCCTCTTGCATCTCTCTCCCTCCCACCCGGCAGGCAGATTCTTAACCACTGCACCACCAGGGAAGTCCCTCTAATAACCGTTTATTACGTATCAGGTTCTCTGTGATCTTCAGGATAAAGACCAAACACTTTGTCATAGCACATGTGGCCCTTTGCAACCTAGGTACAAGCTACAAGCTTCATTTCCTGGCTTAGTTATTACCATTTCATGCCCATGCATATCCTTTCTCCTTATTCCCCCTGCCCTGGCCACTTAGGACTTCTGGTTATCTAATTGTATTCTCGACATTCATGCTTTTGTGCCCTCCTAATTTTCATCTGACAAATTCTGGTTACCACTAAGTTTGCAAGTTTGATCTTCTCTGTGATCTCAAAGAATTTTGATTTTGTGCATGCTTCTGGCTTCCCCCCTCATGTGAATTCCTTGAAGTCAGAGGCTAAGTCTTATTCATTTTTGTATATTTGTACCCTTTGTAAACAGCTGGCAGAATTGTTAAATGAATGTAACTGGTTATATTTACATGCAGCTTATTTGTGTTTAAGTGAGATATTTTATAAGCTCTGTTTGTAGGTGGCTGTAGTGGTGTCTGTTGAGCTTGTGTTTTAATTTGATTCATGTAGGCACTTTAAAATGTACTGTGGCTATTTGATGTAGAGTATATCTGTATTTATATATAATATGTAAATACAGAGACTGTTGGTGCTCCAAGGATTCATGGATTCTTTATTATTTTAAAGGAGTCAGTGTGTTTTTCTTCGTATTAAATAAATGGGATGAATCCCTTTATTCCTATATAGTTGTGAGCAGAATACTGTATTACCTCCTAAAACATGAGTTTAGGTTTCTGATTTGCTCCCCCCCAATGGTAATACTGAATTGGAAATAGAAAATTTTTACTCTCAATATTCATAACTTTAATTCCTTGAGGAGGAAGTGGTCTGGCTTTGTTGATTTGTCTTAGCACGTGGAATGACCTTCTAAAAAAATTCATTAGAAATCTCTGAACTTGGATTTTTATATGTATTATGTTGTAAAGCATCTTGCCTGCTTTTCCTTTTTTGAGGCTCTCACCACCTTCCTTCCCAAAATCCCACAAATAGCTCTCCTTCTCACTGATGCACCCCCCACCAGTGTTATGCTCAATTTCAATTAGTATGAATTCACCCCTCAAAGTGCAAATACCTTTAATTCTTGACATAAAGAAGTAAGTAAGCAGAGAGAAATTTTTTGACTTTAAAAAAAGTTAAAAAAAAAAAAAAAAGACCACAACACATTAAGCTGTAAATAGGAAAATTTTATTCTGGGTTATGGCTAGTTCCCACTCCCCTCCCCCCTTCTCATCTTCTGGAATTTTGAAAGGAGATCAATTATGATATAGTTTTTTTCCTTTGCTCTCTTCCCTTTCTTCAGTTCATTTGAGTTCCAGGGGTGCATGTAGAAGCTGGTGTGTTGGAGTAAAGTATGAGAAGGAAAGATAACTTATTTGTTGTTAATCAGGGACATTCCATGCTTTGGGGAGATTTTTATACTGAAGTGTTTCCTGTTGACTTTTGCTATCAGCAGTAGACTAGCATACTTTACTTTCTTTTTCGTTTATTATTTTTTATTCTCTCTTTGCTTTCTAGGGCCACTTATAAATAAGTTTCTAAATACTAGAGCCTATGTGTTGTGTATTAATATAATGTATTTCTTGTTTATTCTTATGATGTGCTAACTCGAGTCAGTAAAGAAAGTTCTTTGCAGGGATGCAGAATATAAAGAATTACCTTCTTAGCAGACATTTTTAGGTCATTATATAATATTGAAAAGTCATAGAATTTTAGAGTCAGGTGGATACTGTGATGTTTGCTGATTTTATAGATGAAAATGGAAACTGAGACAGTTGATAGGAAGTGAATCATATTGAGGTGGACTCTTCAGTTATTTCTCCTAATTTCTAGGCTAGTGTACTTTCCCCTATATCTGTATTTCCCAAGCTTCTAACCAAGGAACTCATCATGGCTCCCATTTTTGGAAACATTTTGCATATCAAAAAGTACATTTTTTTTTATTTTTCACTTTTCATATACTGAGCTGTCAGTCAGCTTTGAGTCAGTATTTTAAAACTAGTAACATGAGTCCAGCCAAAAGCAAAGATACTTAAACTTTACCTCAGAGCAGGTTGAGGGTATGTGTGGTTTCTCACAGTTGTTCTGAAAAATTTAACCTGGCTCAAGAAGCATTTGTCCTTTCTTTGCAGACATTTAGAGGTCTAGTGACCTCAAGTGAGGAATTGCTATACTATATGTTGCCTTCTCTAAACTGTAGGTTCATGGGAGTCACTGGGGATTGGATTCTGAAGTCTGTTGATGGAAGCTCTGAGACTTTTTTCATTGTCTCAGAGACCTTTATGTCTAAAAGGGAAACTTAGAGGTAATCTGGTCTAGAGGGTTTTTTTAAAAACAGGTTTATTGAGATCTAATTCACTTGCCATCCAATTAACCCATTTAAAGTTTTTTTGTATATTCATAGGGTTTTACAACCATCACGATACTTTAACTTTAGAACATTTTTGTCCCTCCTACAGGAAACTACCTATTAACAGTCACTTCCCATCACCTTATCCAGCCTTAAGCAATTATTACTTTCGCTCTCTGTAGAAGCAGAATCTATATAAATGGAATCATACAATATGTGGTCTTTGGTGACTGGCTTTTACTTAGCATAATGTTTTCAACTTTCATCCATGTTATAGCATCAATACTTCATTCCTTTTTTATTGCAGAATAATATTCCACTGTATGGATATACCACATTTTATTAATCTGTTCCTCAGTTGATGGACTTTTTTGCTATTATGAATAATGTTCCTTTGAGCAAATTTTTCTGTGGACTTATGTTTTCATTTATCTTAGGTATATACCTAGTAGTGGAATTGTTGGGTCATATGGTAACGGTATGTTTGACTTTCTGAGGAACTTTTCAAACTGTTTTCCAAAGTGGCTGTACCATTTTATATTCCCGCTAGCTATAATGTATGAAGGTTCCAGTTTCTAAACATTTTTACCAGTGTTTGTTATTGTCTGTCTTTTGATTATAGCCATTCTAGTAGGTGTGAAGTGGTATCATATTGTGGCTTTGATTTGCATTTCCCTAATAGCTTATGAAGTTGAGCATTTTTTTGTGTGCTTAATGGCTATTTGCATATCTTCTTTGGAGAAATGTCTATTCAAATCCTTTGCCCATTTTTTAATTGGGTTATTTGTCTTTTTCTTATTGAGTTGTAAAAGTTCTTTAAATATTTATCTTATCAGCTATATGATTTGCAAATATATGCAGTATTTGCAATATTTTTCCCACTCAGTGGAAGAATCACCTGAGGTAATTCTTATGTGCCCTAAATTTTGATAACCAATGAAGTGGTGAAAAGAATAAGGACTTTGAAGATAGACCAGAGATTGAAACTCAGCTCTGTCACTAATGCTGGATAATCTAGGACAAGTTACTAAGGTTCTCTGAGCCTCATATTTCATGTATGTAAAACAAGGTTAATGCTTACCTTTTTGCTTTTCTGTAAAAGTTAAATGAGATAGGTGAAATGCCAAGCATGGTAGATATTCACCATTGGTAGCTATAGGATGTTGTCTTATACAAGGTAACAAAATAAGTTATTGTGTTTTATTAATTCTAAGAAGCACATTTTTTTTTACATTCTTATATTTCTGAAATCCAGTTACATCTTACAGTTGCTTTTGGTTGTGATGTGTTTGTCCTTGTCTCTTCGTGCACAGAACTTGCAGAGTAGTTAGCAGCAGGCTTGGAAGAAAATCCCAGAGATAATGGTTTGAATACAAATGTTGGATCACCCAGGCTTTTGTAAAATAAATAAATTTATTTATTTATTTATTATTTTTGGCTGCGTTGGGTCTTCATTGCTGCGCACAGCTTTCTCTAGTTGCGGCGAGCGGGGCTACTCTTCGTTGCGGTGCACGGGCTTCTCATTGCAGTGGCTTCTCTTATTGCAGAGCTCGGGCTCTAGGCACGAGGGCTTCAGTAGTTGTGGCATGTGGGCTCAGTAGTTGTGGCTCGTGGGCCCTAGAACGCAGGCTCAGTAGCTGTGGCACAAGGTTTAGTTGTTCTGCGGCATGTGGGATCTTCCTGGACCAGGGCTTGGACCTGTGTCCCCTGCATTGGCAGGTGGATTCTTAACCACTGTGCCACCAGGGAAGCCCCCCACCCAGGCTTTTGATGGCACAGAGGATGATACTGTGTGGAAAAACAGTAATGACTGATTCAAAAGTGATTCAGAAGAGTTTGAGCCTGAGTGTGACCAGTTTATGCACCAATTTATTCATTTACCTTTTAAAAATTGTGCACAAGAGTAATACATGCTAAAAATCTAATTAATGGGGACTTCCCTGATGGTCCAGTGGCTCCATGCTCCCAATGCAGGGGGCCCGGGTTTGATCCCTGGTCAGGGAACTAGATCCCACATGCCACAGCTAAAGATCTCGCACACTACAACTAAAAGATCCAGCATGTCGCAACGAAGACCCGGCGCAGCCAAATAAATAAATATTTTTTAAAAATCTAACAAAGTTTAAAAGAGCTGTTTTAATAAGTATAAATAAAAATTGTATCAATAAGTGATAGGGTATTGTATCAATTTAAATGGCAGCATTTTTTCTTAGTGGAACATAATGTGACTTGCAATCAGTGGAGTTTTAGATATGGTGAAAATTGGAAGTAGCAGGTCAGGTGCTATACCCTGGTCTTCTTCATTCATTCAGCAATCATTGTTTCTCAATCCAGTATTCTTTCAAATTAGAACTTGATGTAAATCATGAGAGGGAGAAATTTTTTAAACAGAGTCATATGGAATTAAACTAAGGAGTAATAATGAAAGTTACCCACCACTTGGGTTAAGAACAGAAGTATTGAAGAATTTTTATGTGCCCTTTTCTTTGATTTGGTCTTTTTAGCCATACCCAAGTATATACGTATGAGAGATGGTGAAGATGATCTGAGTGGTAGGGTAGCTGGTCACAGCTACTGGAATGAGTACCAGCTTAGAGATATACAACCTGGGTACGAATCCTAGTTGTTAATCTTTATTAATTATGTGAATTTGGCCACAAGTAACCACAAGTTACTTAAACTTTAGTGAGCCTCATATTTCTTATCTGTAAAATAATGATAATTATAATACCTTATGGGGCTATTTTGATAATTAAAGTAATGCACATAAAAGCTTTCTTGCATAGTGTGTGGAACATAGTAGATGCTCAACAGATGCATGTGGACTGTAATTTTGTTAAGTAATTGAGAATATCTATTCAGAAATTATGGTCTTTGACTTACTCATCCTGTAAAGAGTTAACCTGTGGGTTAAAAAATGTAATGAACCTCGAAGATAAACTGTTCAAGTAATACCAAAGAATTTTCTTCACTAAGTTCAGCAGCCTTAGGTACCTTCCATCTTTCTGTGTGTTGATAATGATTCTCCTTATGATTGCTGGATGGCATACACAGTTCCAAGCATGCTATTCTCGTACAACATGAGGTGGAAAAAGAGAAAGGAAGTGCAGTTTCTCCTCATGCAAAATTTCCCTCTTTACCTTCCCTCCTTTCCTTCTACTAGGGAAGACAGTTTCTACCAGAAATTATCCCAGAAGACTTTCCCTTGTATCTCATTGGCTGAGTTTGCTTCATATGCCCCTGCAGCCTAGCTGCAAAGGAGGCTGGGAATGTGATTACCTTCTTGGAGAGGTGGTATTTGCCAGTAAGAAATAGGTATTGGTTGCAGTAATATGGCTTTTCCACGTTACTGTTTGCCCTGTTTGCCACAGGGACCCATTTCTAATTTACTCCTAGTGTTTCCCATAAAAGTGTAAAAAGTGTGTTGACTTTAGATTATGAAAGATATAGCTAGAATTTCACTTGTCCCAAGCAGATTGGGAATAAGAGACTCCTTAGAAACCATTTGTATCCCCTCCTTTCAACTGCTTTTAAGTTCAGTGTCTTAGGTTGGGAGTAGGTTTTTGTATTTACCGTAGGTAATGGGCCAGTAGGCCAATGGCCTCTTAGGATTCTCCTGTTAAGAATACTTAAGAGTGTTTAAATATCTTGCCACTTCTGGTTTTCTGATAATTTGGGGAAATCGTGGTCTAAGGGCCCTCCAGGTAGTTTCATTTTTGCTGAACTCCTTTTACTTCTCAGGTGAAAGTGTTAATAAGTAGTAAAGCGGCTAAACTGAAAGCAGGGAAGGACAAATAAGAGCTAGAATTACTCCTAGAAATTGAGGATTGGCAATTCTGTCATGAAAGTGTAGAGAATGAAGCCTTTTACCTGAGGAGGCCTGTGGTGATAAGTTGATGTTTTTCTTTGTAAATTCTTTGAATGTTCATTTGAATCCCACAGATGCTGTCTGTTTTGTTGGTGTCAATCTTCAGGAATGATCTGATGCATAAGCAGGAGTTAGAAAGTCCGGTTTGTGCTGTTGGCTCTTCAGTGACTAATTTGGGAACTAGGCACAGAAACGCAACCCTCTAGTTTGTTCCATTGCTGCAGATTTCCTGTCATGTGTTGGTCAGGACTAACTTAATAGAATCTTAGCTGATATTTTTATTTCATTTTATTGTTTCCTCACAGTATTCCTTGGTCATGCTTTAACATTCCATTTGATCTCCTTTTTGGCATTCATATATGAGTGTCTTGTCATCCAGATGTTTTCTGTTTTGTGAACTTTGAAATAATCCCAATTCAAAAAGAAAATGTTATTTCTGGTGTTATGTAAAGTGTTACCATGTCTGTGGTCCCACAGGAAACAACTGGGAATATATATCCCTTGATTATATTTTAGTGTTATTTGTTTTCCCCCCATTGGTGGCTGGAGAAGGGGGCGAGAGGCAGAGACTTTTTATTGTATACCCTTTTTGGTAAGTTTTGAATTTGGAACTATGTGAATATTATCTACTCTTAAAACTAAAATGATTCAGTATTGGTGAATATTTTATTGCTTGTCTGTTTAAGATAACATACTATAAGAATTTATATTAGTTGATGCTAAAATGTCATTTTTGGCTTTTAGTTAGTTTTTAGTGAAGTTATTTTCATCATTAATAGACTTTACAGTTTAATTCTAATATATACCAAGTATTAAGAATACTTGATTCACAAACTTCATAAAATGATTGGTCTCAAGCTGGTTGTTGTTCAGAGTTGGGGAAACAGGCTCTGTGTATTACTGTTCTTTTCTTTGTGTGTTGTGGAATTGTTTTGTCTCCAAACAAGCAAACATATTGTGTGGTTAGATTGATGTCCAGCTCAAATTTTATTTTAGTTAACTTTATTCAAAGGTTTTATATCAAAGTCATCATTTAACATATTGTTTCTATGGTAAAATGTATTTTGCATTATTAGCCAACTTTCTCCATGGGGAATTCTTTCATCTGTTTTACTCTAGAGGTATTTTATATACTAGTTTTCTCAGCTATATTGACCTAATTGAATATTTTTGGTATTCCATCTGCTTCCCTTGCATTTTTAGCTATATCTTTCTATTTTTCAAGTGGTGTTTTAGGTGTTACACCATGCATCTTTAATCACTCATTGTACACCTTGAGTTAATATTATACCATGCCACATAAGACACTTACAACAGTCCAGTTCTAATTACTCCATCCCAGACTTTGTGCTGCATACTTTATAAACCTCATAGTACAATGTTAGTTTTGCTTTAAACACAGTTATCTTTTAAACAGATTAAGAGAAGGAAAAAAACTTTTATATTTACCAGTTTTGACTCTCTTCCCTTCTTGAGACCAATACATAGGTTTGAGTTTCCATCTGGTGTCATTTCCGTTTCAGTTGAAGAACTTTCTTCAGCATTTCTAGTGCAATTCTGCTGGTGGCAGTTCTCTTAGCTTTCACTTATCTGAAAGTGTCTTTATTTCACCCTCATTTTTGGAAGATAATTTTTGCTGGATATAGAATTCTGGATTGACAGTTGGTCACTCCATTATCCTCTGGCTTCATTGTTTCCGATGAGAAGTTAGTTATTATTTATATACTTGTCTTGTCCTCTTGTATCTAATGTGCTCCTCCCCCCCCCTTTCTGATGGCTTTTTTCCTCCTTTTTATTGTTTTTCTGCAGTTTGAATGTGATGTGACTAATGTAAGTACCTTTGTAATTATTTTTCTTGGGGGTTCATTTAACTTTTTGGATCCATAGGTGATGTTTTTCAACAAACCTGGGAAATTTGGGGCTATTATTTCTTCAACTATTTTTTTCTGCCCCACTCTCTCTTCTTTCCTTTTTGGACTCTAGTTACACGTGTGTTAAACTGTTTGATAATAATCTGTGTTCTTCAGATTGGATAATTTTTAAAAAATTAATTAATTTATGGCTGCATTGGGTCTTTGTTGCTGTGCACGAGCTTTTCTTTAGTTGCGGCGAGCGGGGGCTACTCTTCGTTGTGGTGCTTTCCCCCCTGATTATGAGTCACGTTTCCTGCTTATTTGCATATCTAATAATTTTTGATTATTTGGACATTGTGGATGACACAGTATAGGATGTTTCGATTGCATCATCTTTCTTTAATGAGTATTGAGTTTTGGGGTTCCACTGAAAGCCTGTGTGTCCAAGGTGTGCAGCATTATCTCCACTCTGGCTGAATTGGAATTCCAGTGTGTCCCAGCAGTGTGCAGTTTCTGGTATCTGTTCGGCTCTCAGGCCTGCAGTAGTGACTCTCCTAGGCCTCATGGAGTCTCACCCTGGCTTATGTGTGGCCTAATACTCAGGCAAGGATGCTCAGGGAACCCCCATGCAGATTGCTGGGGCCACCCCTTCTCATTGTTGTCTCCTCTCTAGTACCCTGTCCTACAAATTCTAGCTTCTTCAGTAGCCCAGAACTGTGATCTCTGCATCTCAATTCAGTGAGACCATCACGCTTGGCTTAGGCTCCACTTCCCTGTGATGGAGTTGGGAAAGTGTCTCGGGCAGAAAGCTGGAGCAGATGTGGTACACACTTCCTTTGCTGCCAGTTTCATACCTAAAAATAGTAGAGTCATATATTTTGTCTAGTTCTGTAGATGTTACTTGAGGAGGGCTAGTCTGGTACCAGTTACTTCATCATGGCTAGAAATGGAAGTCTACTTCTCAGATGTATTGGAAGAAGATATTTAACTGATTATGAATTTATATATATTTAATATCTACCTAATCTAAATTAATCCTTTGCTTTTGGATATATGAATTTGGATATTACCTATAAAAATGTATGTATTCTGTAGCACAAACATTTTTTAACAGCTTTATTAAGATATAATTTTTATAAAAAGGACATACTATGTAAAAAAAAGATATAATTGATATATTATGTAATGCACTTATATAAACTGTATAATTCATTGGCTTTTGGTATATTCACAGAGTTGTGCATCTATTACCACAGTCAATTTTAGAACATTTTCATTACGCTAAGAAGAACCCTGCACCCCTTAGCCATTACCCTTCCCTTTTCCCCCCATTTGCCCAGCCCTAGGCAGCCACTAATCTACTTTCTGTAGGTTTATTTGTTCTGGACATTTCATATAAATGGAATCATACAATATGTGGTCTGTTGAGACTGTCTTCTTTCACTTGGCATAAGGTTTTCAAGGTTCATCAGCATTTTAGCATCTATCAGTACTTTATTCCTTTTTATTGTTTGGATATACACTTTTTTTTTTTTTTGCTTTTTACTGTAACATTTTAAAATTGAGATATAATTGACATATAACATTCTTTTCAATTTAGGTGTACAACATAAAAATTTGATATATGCATATATTGCAAATGATCGCAGTAAGTCTAGTTAACATCTATCACCACAGATAGTTACAAATTTTTTCTTGTGATGAGAACTTTTAAGAACTTTTACTCTCTTAGCAACTATCAAATATACAATACAGTCTTGCTAACTATAGTCACCATGCTGTACATTATATTCCCAGGACTGACTTATCTTATAACTGGAAGTATGTACCTTTTGACCCCCTTTACCCATTTCGCCCACTCTCTGCCTCTGGCAACCACCAATCTGTTCACTGTATCTATGAGTTCAATTTTTTTTTTTTCTTAAAGATTCTACATGTGAGTAGGATCTTGTCTTTCTCTGTCTGAATTATTTCACTAAGCAAAATGTCCTCAAGGTCCATCCATATTGTCACAAATGGCAGGATTTCCCTCTTTTTTTTATGGCTGAATAATTTTCCTTTCTGTGTATTTTTGTGTATACATGTGCATATATCGATATACATATCACATTTTCTTTATCTGTTCATCCATCCATGGTCACTTAAATTGTTTCCATGTTTTGGCTATTGTAAACAATGCTGAGATGAACACAGGGATGCATATATCTCTTCAAGAGAGTGATTTTATTCCTTTTAGATACATACCTAGAAGTGGAATTGCTGGATTATGTGGTAATTCTATCTTTAATTATTTGAGGAAACTTCATACTGTTTTCCATAGTGGGTGTACTAGTTTGCATTCCCACCAACAGTGTACAAGGGTCCCCTTTTCTCCACACTCTCACCAAACACTTGTAATTTTTTTCCTTTTTGATAATAGGTATTCTAACAGGTGTGAAGTGGTATCTCATTGTGGTTTTGATTTGTATTTCCCTGATGATTGGTGATGTTGAGGACCTTTCACTTATCTGGCCATCTGTATGTCTTCTTTGGAAAATGTCTATTCAGATTCTCTACCCAGTTTTTGTTTTTTTTTAATGTTTATTTATTTATTTGGTTGTGCCAGGTCTTAGTTGTGGCTCACGGGCTCCTTAGTTGTGTCAGGCAGGCTCCTTAGTTGCGGCCCGAGGGCTCCTTAGTTGTGCATGCAAACTCTTAGTTGTGGCACACGTGTGGGATCTAGTTCCCTGACCAGGGATCAAACCCGGACCTCCTGCATTGGGAGCTCAGAGTCTTATCCACTGCGCCACCAGGGAAGTCCCTCTGCCCATTTTTTAACTGAATTGTTTTTCTCTATTGAATTGTATGAGATCTTTATATATTTTGGATAATAGTCCCTTATCAGATATGATTTGCAAATATTTTCTGTCATTCTGTAGGTTGCCTTTTCATTTTGTTGATGACTTCCATTACTGTGCAGAAGATTGATGTAGTCTCACTTGTTTATTTTTGCTTTTTTTGCCTTTGCTTGTGCCATCTATAATGTAAAATATTAAAGATGATAGAAGGAGGGTGCCATTCTCTGGTCATTCCTTGAGTCAGGCTTTACTCTTATTATCATTAATAATATAATAATAATAATCTAATTCAAGGAATGACCAGAGAGTGTCACTCAAGAATGACAGTTCTTGGGCTTCCCTGGTGGCGCAGCGGTTGAGAGTCCGCCTGCCGATGCAGGGGACACGGGTTCGTGCCCCGGTCCAGGAAGATCCCACATGCCGCGGAGCGACTGGGCCCGTGAGCCATGGCCGCTGAGCCTGCACGTCTGGAGCCTGTGCTCCGCAACGGGAGAGGCCACAACAGTGAGAGGCCCGCATACCACAAAAAAAAAAAAAAAAAAAAAAAAAAAAGAACGACAGTTCTCATGTTTTCCTAATGTATGTATCTGAATCTGTTGGCTTTTTAGCTATATTCCTTTGCATTATTATTTTTTGTGGCTGCCCTGGTGATTACAATATACATACTTAATTATTTACTGTCTATGTGCAGTTAATATTTTACCACTTCAGATAAATTGTATAAGTGTTATATCCATCTAGGTCCATATCTACCCTTCTTTCCTTTATGCTAAAGTGATTATTTGTAGTATATCTACACACATTATAAACCCCACAAGACAATGTTACAATTTTTGCTTTAAACTGATACATGGTTTGTAAGTAAATTAAGAGGGAAAAGTCAAAAGTTCTAGAAGTCTTTTGTATTTACCCGGATATTTACCATTTTCAGTGCTTTCCATTCTTTTCTGGGGATTTGAGTTTCTATCTTGAATCATTTCCTTTCATCCTGGAGAACTTCCTTTAACATATCTTTTTTGTTTTTTCTCCTTATAATTTTTTCAGCTTTACTGAGATATAATTGACATGTAACATTGTGTAAGTTTAAGGTGTAGATGTGTTGATTTGATACACATGTATTGTGAAATGATCACCACAGTAGCTTACTTAATACCTCCATCACCTCACATAATTACCATTTCTTTTTTGTGGTGAGACCATTTAAGATCTGCTCTCTTAGAAACTTTCAAGTATCCAGTGCAGTATTGTTAACTATAATCACCAGGCTGTACATTAGGATCCCAGAACTTTTCCTATAATGAAAGTTTGTATACTTTGACGAACATCTCCCCATTTCCCCCACCCCCCAGCCCCTGGCAACTACCATTCTACACTCTGTTTCTGTGCGTTTGGCTTTTTTAGATTCCACATATAAGTGAGATCATATACAGTATTTGTCCTTCTCTGTCTGACTTATTTCACTTAGCATAATGCTCTCAACGTCCATCCATGTTCTTGCAAATGGCAGGATTTCCTTCTTTCTCATGGCTCAATAATATTCCATTGTATATGTGTCATTCACATATATACATATGTATATATAATTCATATGTCATTCATGTGTATGTGTATATATATACATATACATATATATATATATATATATACACACACCGTGATTCTTTATCCATTAATTTGTTGACAGACACTTAGGTTGTTTCCGTATCTTGGCTATTGTCAGTAATTCTGCAGTGAACATGAAGTTGCAGATATCTCTTCGAGATAGTGATTTTGTTTGCTTCAGATATATATCCAGAAGTAGAATTGCTGGATCATTTGGTAGTTCTACTTTTAATTTTTTGAGGAACCTCCACACTGTTTTCCACAGTAACTATACAAATTTATATTCCCACCAACAGTCCACAAGGGTTCCCTTTTCTCCACATCCTTACCAACACTTGTTATCTCTTGTCTTTTTGGTGACAGCCATTCTAACAAGTGTGATGTGGTATCTCATTGTGGTTTTGATTTGAATTTCCATTTAGTGTATCTTGAAGTTCAGGTCTGCTGATGACAGTTTGGTTTTATGTGAAAATTTCATTATTTAGTCTTCATTTTGAGGGTATAATTGCTGAGTAATGATTTCTGGCTTGACAATTTTCTTTTTTTTAATCTAAGTGTAGTTGGTTTTTACAATGTTATGTTAGTTTCTGGTGTACAGCAAAGTGATTCAGTTATATATATGTACACACACATGTGTGTGTGTATTCTTTTCAGATTATTTTCCATTACAGGTTATTACAGGATATTGAATATAGTTCCCTGTGCTATACAATAGGACCTTATTGTTTATCTATTTTATATGTAGTAGTGTGTATCTGTTACACTCCTATTTTATCCCTTCCACTGCCCCCCCCTTCCCCTTTGGTAACTCTGTTTTCTATGTCTGTGAGTCTGTTTCTGTTTTGTAAATAAGTTCATTCATATCATTTTTTAGAATCTACATATAAGGATATCATATGATATTTGTCTTTGTCTGACTTACTTCACTTAGTATGATAATCTCTAGGTCCATCCATGTTGCTGCAAATGACATTATTTCATACTTTTTAATGGCTGAGTAATATTCCATTGTATTTATATACCTCATCTTCTACATCCATTCATCTGCTGATGGACATTTAGGTTGTTTTCATGACTTGGCTATTGTAGATAGTGCTGCTGTGAACACTGAGGTGCATGTACCTTTTCGAATTAAGAGTGTTCTCTGTATATATGCCCAGGAGTGGGATTGCTGGATCATATGGTAGCTTTATTCTTTGTTTTTTTTGGGAACCTCCATATAGTTTTCCATAGTGGCTGCACCAATTTACATTCCCACCAATAGTGTAGGAGGGTTCCCTTTTCTCCACACCTTCTCCAGCATTTATTATTTGTAGACTTTTTGGTGATGGCCATTCTGACCAGTGTGAGGTGATACCTTGTAGTTTTGATTTGCATTTCTCTAATAATTAGTGTTGTTGAGCATTTTTCCATGTGCCTGTTGGCCATCTGTATGTCTTCTTTGGAGAAATGTCTATTCAGCTCTTCTGCCCATTTTTTGATTGGGTTGTTTGTTTTTTTGATGTTGAGCTGTATGAGCTCTTTGTATATTTTGGAAGTTAAGCCCTTGTTGGTCACATCATTTGCAAATATTTTCTCCCATTCTATAGGTGGTCTTTTTATTTTGTTTTTGGTTTCCTTTGCTGTGAGAAGCTTATAAATTTGTTTAGGCCCCACTTTTTTGGGTTTTTTAAAATATAATTCTGAATATACTCTATTTTTAAAATAAATTTATTTATTTATTTTTATTTTTGGCTGTGTTGCATCTTCGTTGTGGTGTGCAGGCTTCTCATTGCAGTGGCTTCTCGCTGTGGACTATAGGCTCTAGGCACGCGGGCTTCAGTAGTTGTGGCACGCAGGCTCAGTAGTTGTGGCTCGTGGGCTCTAGAGTGCAGGCTCAGTAGTTGTGGCACACGGGTTTAGTTGCTCCGTGGCATGTGGGATCTTCCCAGACCAGGGCTCAAACCTGTGTCCCCTGCATTGGCAGGCGGATTCTTAACCACTGCGCCACCAGGGAAGTCCCCACTTGTTTATTTTTGCTTTTATTTCTGGGATATACCACGTTTCATTTATCCATTTATCAGTTGATGGACATTTGGGTTGTTTCACTTTTGGCTATTATGAATAATGCTTCTGTGAACATTCATGTACACATTTTTTTCCATGTACGTGTGTTTTCCTTTCTTTTGGGTGATGCCTACATGTGGAATTGCTGGGGAATGTCTTAGCTCTATCTTTATTTTTGTTTGTTTACTATTTATTTACTGATTTGGCCACACAGCATGCGGGATCTTAGTTCCCTGACCAGGGATTGAACCTGTGCCCCCTGCAGTGGAAGTGTGGAGTCTTAACCACTGGACTGCCAGGGAAGTCCCTCTTTACTCTGTCTTTAAATGTTTAAGGAACTGCCAGACTGTTTACCAAAGGGACTGCACCATTTTATATTCCCACAAGCAATGTATTGTTCTGATTTCTCCATATTCTTGCCAACACTTGTTGTTGAACATTAATTATATCTCAGAGCCTCCCAGTACCTATGCATTCTGTCATCATCACCATCATCATCCCCGTTTTGTAGATGAGGAGACCGAGGCTCAGATTGGTTAAGTGACTTGCCCAAGATCAGAGTACTAAGCATTAAACATCTGGGTTTGAACATAGGTGTATGCCTGACTTTAAAGTTTAAGTTCTTTGTCCATTGAAAACTATTGGTATATGATATATATATCATTTGAAATCAAGGGAAATTTCATCGTATTTCCAAGCAGTGAGAGCACCTATGTAGATAGATATTTTCTCAGCCTTTATTAGCTTTTGGCAGGGATCCATTGAATATAGGAACATCTTTTCCCTGGTTTTGATAGCTGTACTGAGTTTTCTTGAAAATAGAAGACAGATGTCTTTCAGGATTATTTTAAATAACTGGGGCACAGCATTTTCAGTGCCCAGCATGTCTAGATATTTGGGAGGGAGTGTCTTGTTTCAAGAGTTACTACTTAGAATAGATACCAAAGAAGAGGTGTAAGATTCAGTGCCTTGCAGATCTTTCAGTCTGGCTGATTAGTACAGGATGGAAGAAGATCCACTGCCTGGAGTTTCATGTTTTTTCAGATGCAGGATTGTTGAAGGACTGTGTGAAAACTGGACTTTTAGAGATCTTTTGGCTCTTCCAATAATTATATCTGGGGTTTAGGTTGTATTTTGAGATGTTTCCATAGTCAAAAATGCCTTATCTATTTTTTTTTTTTTTGTTTTTGTTTGTCGTTATAAGTTAAGACCAGGAAGTTTTGTGGTCTCGGGGCGAAGGATACCATTTCTGAATAGAACTAAAGTGTTGCTATGCAGCAAGGTTTTTTCTGGCCACCTAATTATGTTTATTTTTAACCTTTTGGCAATGTACCTAAAATAAAATATACTCCACAAATAGCTTAGAATCAGCTCATACTGGGTGGTAGAAATGTATATAATCTCATGATACTTTATTTATATTAGTAAACTCACTTTAATAAAAAAATTATTCTTTACATGTTTGAAACTAATAGGTTGCAAAAGTTATTGAAATGCTTTTTATGTAGAAAATAGGTGCCTATTAGCTAATTATGTTGTTTCATTTTGTATAACTGTGTGCATGAGGACAAATATTTTTCTGAGGAGAAAAGAGTAATCATAAATTTACTTACAGGAAAATAATTAGATTTTCAAAGTTTCATTAGTTTATAATAAATACGGAAGAATAATAGTAGCAAATTGTAAAACTTAAAATTTTTTAAATGACTTTGACAGTGGCCTGTTTTGTTAATATAGCATCTTTTTACGTTGATTTAGGTCTAGTCTTGATATATTAGTACACATGTATTAAAATTAAGTCTTCACACCTCCTATATGTTATACATCAGTATCGTTTTAAGGAAGGAGAAAGCAAGGAAAAAGATCTCAGAGATTAATTTTATGTAACTGGCAGGCAGAAAACTGAAAGATTTATGATGTACTATCTTTTAAATGTACAGTGTAATTCAAGTATGAGGAATAAAATGTATCTTGCACTCATGATGTTTAAAGACAATGTAGTAAAAAATTATGTTAGCTTTTATTTGCATCCTATAGAAATAGCAAAAGTTCTCATTTGATTAAAATGTTTGATATTTGTTCCTTGCCATGATCTCAAAAGAATGTGTGTTCCATTTTAATAAAAGATTATCTGACTAATGAATGTCTCCCACTCTTCCTGGCAAAGGAAGCTTGGCATCTTAAATTGAGTCTTAAGCATGATATATTATAGATGAAAACATTTAGAGTCATGGTATTCAAAGGTGAACTTGACTATGGATCTCCCAACAAAATGATTCTGGCAACTTTGTTAATATTGATAAATCCTAATGGAAGGTTATTTTTTTTTTACTTAAAAATGCAGCTTTAGGTGGGTTTTTTTTTTTAGCTTTTTTAAAAAAAGTTTATATTTATTTTTGGCTGCTTTGGGTCCTCGTTGCTGTGCTCAGGCTTTCTCTAGTTGCAGCGAGCAGGGGCTACTCTTTGTTGAGGTGTGTGGCCTTCTCATTGCGGCGGCTTCTCTTGTTGCGGAGCATGGGCTCTAGGCACGTGGGCTTCATTAGTTGCGGTGCGTGGGCTCAGTAGTCGCGGTGCATGGGCTCAGTAGTTGTGGCGCACGGACTTATTTGCTCCGCGACATGTGGGATCTTCCTGGACCAGAGATCGAACCTGTGTCCCCCGCATTGGCAGGCGGATTCTTTTTTTTTTTTCTTTGTGGTATGTGGTCCTCTCACTGCTGTGGCCTCTCCCGCCGCGGAAAACAGGCTCCGGACACGCAGGCTCAGCGGCCATGGCCCACGGGCCCAGCCACTCTGCGGCACGTGGGATCCTCCCGGACCGGGGCACGAACCCGTGTCCCCCGCATTGGCAGGTGGACTCTCAACCACTGCGCCGCCAGGGAAGTCCCTAGGTGGGATTTTTTAACCCTTTCTTTCCCAGGTCTTTTGTGTGTGTGTGCCATGAGATCAACACTTTTGAAAAATGAGAGGACATAGTAATCTTCTATCGTCATGCAGTTTTTACTGAATTGACCTAATACTGCTTAAAGGATGTTATGATAAAATGCATTAGAAGGTTTCTTGTGACTGTCTTCATCTTAGGGCCTATCTATGACAAACTTGGACTTCAGTTTCTTTGTGATAAAATTATCTGTTTTCAGGTAACTCATTTTGACAGCATTATTTCTCTTTATTTATAGTACATCAAGAGCTGAAAGGCAAAGGAGTTTAAAGATGCCCAATTAAAATAAGACAGTTGGAGCTTCCCTGGTGGCGCAGTGGTTGAGAGTCCGCCTGCCGATGCAGGGGACATGGGTTCGTGCCCCGGTCTGGGAGGATCCCACATGCTGCGGAGCGGCTGGGCCCGTGAGCCATGGCTGCTGAGCCTGCGTGTCTGGAGCCTGTGCTCCGCAACGGGAGAGGCCACAACAGTGAGAGGCCCG
This sequence comes from Orcinus orca, assembly GCF_937001465.1. Classification (NCBI taxonomy): domain Eukaryota; kingdom Metazoa; phylum Chordata; class Mammalia; order Artiodactyla; family Delphinidae; genus Orcinus; species Orcinus orca. Next base: position 50,843,928 of record NC_064566.1, on the reverse strand, counting down.
CGTACCGCAAAAAAAAAATAAAATAAAATAAGTCAGTTGGTCAACACATGTAACTAGAGAAAAAGCAGCTGTATTTTAGACTGCGTTTAATCAGTCTGAGAGGTGGTGCTCCCCAACTCCTGTGGTGTTGGGAAGTAGGAGGAGGAAAGATAGTTATGTGATGAGGAAGATCATAGAGTTTTTCCAAATTTCTGAATGTTTCCATCACAATGTGATGATATTGCCTTTGAAATATTTTGAATTCCCAGAATTAAACACAGCTTATTCAAATGTAGGTGATAACGCATTGTATAAGGAAGAATCCCCTGTGGACTTTGCAACATTACAGATGCTTGGCCCTACTCTTAAGATTCAGAGTTGGTTGATTTGGGGGAGTGATCTGGGCATGTATATTTTTAAAAGCATTGCAGATATTCACATTTGTAAGTAAAAATGAGAACTGGTGTTCTAGGAGTTATCACAGTTGTTTAATATGCATTTCAGATCTTCTTCCTGACCTTAGGCATTCTAGGAAATGTTGCCTTGGCTAAGAGATACTACAGGAGAGGTGGATTTCTAAGATGTATAAAATTATCAATTGGTTAATCAGCCTGAGTAGAATAACTGAGTAGATTATTTGTAGGTTGAAAATGTCAGCAAGGGACTTCCCGTGGGAAGGTCCAGTGGTTAAGACTCCCTGCCTCCACTGCAGGGGGTGCAGTTTCGATCCCTGGTTGGGGAACTAAGATCCTGCGTGTGGCGCGGTGCAGCCAAAAAAAAAGAAAATGTCAGCAAAATAATGGGTAACTTTTCACGTTTATTTTACTTTTAACACAGTCTTGTTGGATGAGTAAGAAGGTGGTGGTCTGGCTTGTTATTAAGTGTTTTTCTCCCTTCTTTTATTTGTATGTGATTTTTAAAACTACATCTATATATAAAAATGATTTTATTATTATTATTTTTTTTGTTTTTGGTGGAACAAGGAAGGATGAATAGTTTTATAAGTATAATTCTCTGATTCTCCAAGTGTGTTTCCTAGACTAGTAGTATCAGTACCAACTTGGAACTTGTTAGAAGTGCAGTTTCTCTGGCTTTATTCCTGTTGACTGAAAAAAAATGCACAGCATGAGATTTATGAGTTAAGTTTTATTTTGGGCAAAATTAGGATTATAGTCCGGGAGATAGCCTCTCAGATAGCTCTGAGGAACTGCTCTGAAGAGGTAAGTGGAAAGGTATGTGATTTTGGTGAAGGAGGATATATGTGTGCAATCAAGCACACATTTTGGCAGAAGGTTACTGCTAGTCACAAGAAGGTTGCTGTTAGTCACAAGAGGCAGATGTCTCTGTTAATGATTTTAGTACTTTTCTAGATATGAGAAGATGCAAGAAATTGGGCTCATAAAACCTCCTGAAATTATCTATTTTTTTCCAGTTTTTCCCAGAGAACAGAGTGCCTCATTCTTTATCTCCACCCTGAACTCCTTTCAGGGTGTGTGAAGGTCAGCAACTGAAGTGACTAGTGACCTAATCCTTGTAGAGGCAGAAGGCAAGTGATAATTTTTAGTTGGCATCCCAAACCTACTGAATCAGAAACTCTGGGAGTGGGACCCAGCAAGCCCTTTTAGGTGATTCTTATGAATGTTAAAGTTTGAGGACCACTGTTACAAATTATAACTGTTGTTTACAGTGGTGTTTTATTATTTACCTATCTAGTACTTAACTAATTCATTGTTAGAACTTCCAAAATTTTATTTTAGATAATGCTCCAGTATTTTTGTATACATCCCTAAGGATGTAGACATTTTTTGGCCCTTAAAAATTACTAATATTTTGTTAAGACTTTAAGCTTTACAGGTTGCTTTTCTGTTTTTAAAATGCTTAAAAGTTTATTTCATTTAAATCTCAGCTACTCAAGAGGTAGGTATTATAATGCACTTCATATAGGTGAGAGAACCTAAGCCCAGAGAGATTCACTAATTTGTCCAAGATCACAATTTTTAATTTTTAAATATTTTATTAAAGTTATATATTTAGAATGCTTTAATCTCGGAAGCCTTTTCTGTACCCCTCTACTTGTTACTTTTTAGGTGTCCTTCCTCTGTACAAAGTTGAAGTAATGGACTGTCTAGCTAAGTGGGACATAACAGAATAGTACTTGAAATATGAGGTGAGGGAGAAAATTACATTTACCAGAACTCCTTTCTGGGATAAATATGAGAGAAATAAGCAGAATTGGATAATCTTTTTGTTTGTGTGTGTGTGTGTGTGTGTGTGTGTGAGTGAGTGAGTGAGTGAGAGAGAGAGAGAGAGAGAGAGAGAGAGAGAGAGAGAGAGAGATTCCAAAGGGATATGTACTTAATTGCCTTTTAAAAAGATTGAGTAAAATTAAGTCTAGGAATAAGTTTCACTTAGTAGGATATGCAAGTTTGGCTCCAGAGCTAAGTTGCTGGCATAGGGAAGAGGGCTGAGCTCTGTAACTAATGGCCTTTATTCACTGCCCTTCTTTTCAGCAGCATTCTGCCTCTTTTCTAAACAGACATTCAAAAACAACAACAAAATTGACTTGAGGAGGTGCCAGATTAGCTTGCTTGGGGAGCTTGTGCTTCTTACTCTGCCTTTGTGCTCCCATAACGTCCTATGCTTGTCACCGTTAGAGCACTCATCACATTGTATGTTAATCTTCTGTGTTTTGATTTTTTGTTTTTTGGGTTTTTTGGTACATTTTCCCCTCCAGTCTGTGAGCTTTTTGAGAGCAAGACTGTATCTTTTATCATTGTATATATTACAGCCTGGTATATAGATGCTGAAGAAATATTTCTTACTGAATGAGACATTGTTGGCCAAACAATGTTTAATAAATTTTAAAATATAATTTTTAAAATTGTTGTTAAACTCAAGTTTTATTTTCCTTTGTTTACATAAAGACCTCGTATGCACTATAGTACCTAATTTTCAGTGTTGCATGGTGGTTGATGTCCTTATTCACATCCTTGTATATTTATGTAACTATCTTTTTAGAATAAATTTGTAGAAGTAGAATTGATGGGTCAAACATTATCTACTGTTTAAATGATTGTTTATACTTGTTGCCATATTACCTGCCCCTACCCCCCACCCCCACTGTCTGTATAGATTTACTTATTTCCAGATGTGGGAACAGCATATATTATCATTATTCTAATGTTCTAATATTGGTCATTCAAATAGGCAGAATAGTCTTATTTTTTATTTTTTTTGCGGTACGCTGGCCTCTCACTGTTTTGGCTTCTCCCGTTGCGGAGCACAGGCTCCGGACGCGCAGGCTCAGCGGTCATGGCTCACGGGCCCAGCCGCTCCGCGGCATGTGGGATCTTCCCAGACCGGGGCACGAACCCATGTCCCCTGCATTGGCAGGCTGACTCTCAACCACTGCGCCACCAGGGAAGCCCAGTCTTATTGTTTGAATCTGGATTTCTTTGGTTGTTAGCAAGGTCAGGTTTTTTCCTTCATATTGGACTGTTTCACATTACTTTACATTTTTTGGTTAATCATCTGTCCTGTCTTCCTCCATTTGGGCTGCTATAACAAAACGCCACAGATTGGGTAGATATAAACAGCAAAAATTTATTGCTTACAAAAAACCACAAATTATTGCTTACAGTCCAGCTTGCTGGGAAGTTCAAGATCAAGACACCAGCATGGTTGCGTTCTCCCATGAGGGCCCTTTTCCTGGTTTATAGCTGGCATCTTCTTGCTGTGTCCTCACAAGGCTGAGGGGCTAAGGATCTCTTTGGAGCCTCTTTTATATGGGCAGTAATTCCGTTCGTGAGAACTCCACCCTCATACTTAAGTTCTTCCCTAAGGCCCACTGACTAATACCATCACATTGGATATTAAGATTCCAGCATAGGAATTTAGGGAGGATATAAATATGCACACTGTACCATGTCCTTAGCCTAATTTTCTGTTTGAATATTAGGAGTTTTAAGTATTTTAGGCTGTTTGCTTTGTTTCTTGCAAATACTTTCCCCCAGTTTGTTGTTTCTTTTTTAACTTTGACTTTTTTTAATCTAAAAATCAAAAGTCTAGGTTGGTACATACTCATGGGACACATGTGAAAAACCTAATGATACCAAAATTGAATATAAAGCTATAAAAATATTCTAGAAAGTACTTTAAAAAAATGATATTCCATTATTAGATAAAGTAGAATTGAAGTCTAATCATTAATAGGAATAAAGATACTTAAAGATAAATGGAACAATCCACCTGGAAGAACTAATAAGCATTAAGATTTATTCACTTAATAACATAAGAAAGCACAAATTATAAAATTGTAAGGAGAAACTGACAAATCTGTAGTCATAGTGGGAGATTTTTAACACCAAGCAAATTTTATAAGGTATGTAGAATATTTAAATTCCATAATTAATAAGCTTAGTTACATACATGTAGATTCTACCTAATATGGAGAATATATTTTCAAACACAAAAATTGATTATATAATTATTAGTTCATAAGGGAAGTATCAACAAATTCCATGAAAATTATATCATTTTTTTTCTTATTTTTTAAAATAATTTAATGCTGTGTTTCCTTTATTTATTTATTTGGCTGCACCAGGTCTTTGTTGCAGCACGCAGGATCTTTTTTTTCAGTTGCGGCTCGCGGGATCTTTGTTGCGGCATGTGGGATCTTTTTAGTTGCGGCATGCAGGACCTTTAGTTGCAGCATGTGGGCTCTTAGTTGTGCTGTGGGATCTAGTTCCCTGACTAGGGATCGAACCTGGGCCCCCTGCATTTGGAGTGTGGAGTCTTAACCACCGGACCACCAGGGAAGTCCCAATATAATTTTATAGATATAAAAATTGAGGCTTAAAGAGGTAAAGATACTTATCCAAAGCCAGGGTTAGAAAAAGTCAGGTCTTCTGACTTCTAACTTGTTCACCTTCTGCTTCCCTAGCGTATCTTTCTTTTGGAGGTCTTCCGCTGGGAAAGCGAGGTCAAAGAATAAAGAGTCTGGTATATTGTGGGGGCAAATGGTGCTGTCTTATGTGGAGGGTATACTGTAGACTGTGGAAGGGAAGGTGATGAAGTAGGGAGAGAATGCAAAATTGATTATTATCCTGTTTCATTGTCCTTGTTCTCTTTATCTTTGGCTTCATTTCTATCACCAGTCTTTACAACATATTATTTATTGTGAAAAAAAAAGTCTTAGATAAAAGTGGTTCTAGGTTCTCTTCCCAGTTTTTCCCCGTACCTAACCAGAGCTACATATTAACAATTTTGTGTGTCTTTTAATTGCTCTGATCTGTATTTTCCTCATTTATGGAATGGAAATAACCTTTTCTTCTTACTTCATAGGGTTGTTGTGAAGGGCTGATGGGATAAGATAGGAAAGGACTTTGAAAAACTTGAAGTGCTTTACTAACAGGGTGGATTATTGTTTGCACACAAGAGTCTCTGTGGCTCAGTCCATTGCTAGGCTGCTTCTAAATTAATGTATTCTATTCAAATGCAATGAAACTGTGTTGTATAATTTGGTATTTCACCATTTAGTGTTCTAGCTCTCTTGCTTTATGTTAGTAAGTTTGAACTGTCTTTTCTGATTAGCAGAGGAGAATTAGGTGGTAATACCTTGAGTGTTATTTAATTGTACCAGGTGTAAAGAATACCAGGTGGCAGGCCAAGTGAGCTGGACTGGAATTATACTCTTAGCTACTAGCGCTCATATTATAGCTTGCATTTGAGTTCTCTGCGCAGTGGGGAAGTGTGATTGTCTAGTCCTTGGGAGCTGTTTAAAGGTTTTAATAACAGAAAACATTTCTTTGCATTTTTGTCTTAACAGTAGTATTTACTAGGACCTTAGGCACCTTGTTCCAGGTATTACAAAAGTAAAGGGTATAGGAATGCTTTTCAAAAATTTAAAGACTTACGAACCTCTGGAGGAGGGTTTACTTGATTCTCGGGATTCTTAGAGGAATAGTATGTCAGATAAGTGTGGCTTATTATAATTAGATTTTATGACTATCTAAAATAAATTTACATACATTTAAAATGGCATGAAGAATGATGATGTTAACAAGCCCCTTCTCCTTTTTTGGGCATTTCTTAACTTTTTTCTTGAAAAGCGTATTTTTTTTTCATTTGACAGTAATCTATATTTTATGTTCAGATTTTATATAGGTTCATTTCAATTTAATTGAGCATCTATGTTCCAGACATCAAACTTAATGTTTGGGGATGTATAGATGTGTAAGAGACATAAATGTAGGTATTTTCAATGTAACGTAGTTAGCACTAAGTGAGATATTTGGTTTGGGAGTGTGAAAGACAGATACTTGGTCCAGCATAGAGTTTCAGGCAATGATCTCTGAAGAGATGATACTTAACCTAAGTCTAATCAAATCTTATAAAAGTGGAAGCAGGTTAAGTTTTCAGCAGCGATAAAAATTTTTTTGTCAATCTTTTGCAGATTCTGAAGTAGTGGTACTTAAAAGGATGGTAGTTGTTATTTATCATTTTTATTTTTTTCTCAATTTTATTGAGGTATAATTTACAAAGAGTAAAACTCATCCATTTAAAAGTGTATGTCATTTGAAACATTTTAGTTTGTATGTAGTTGAGTTATCAAGGCCACTGCTTAAGATATAGAACATCTCTACCATCCTGAAATGTTTCTTTGTACCCTTCGATGCCCCAGCCTTAGAGGGCTGCTGATCTACTTTCTGTCATTATAGTTATCTTTCTTAGAATTTCATATAAATGGAATCATACAGTGGGTATTTTGTATTTGACATCTTTTATTTAGTGTAATTTGTTTTTTAGTGCAGTGTTTTTGAGATTCAAGGATTTTTTCAGTGTTCCATTTCCACACACATCTTCATGGACACTATTTTGATTCATTGAGCTGTATGTCTATCCTTAAGCCACTACCCCACTGTTTTGATAAGTATAGCTTTTTAGTAAGTCTTGAAATCAGGTAGTGTAAGTCTTCCAATCTTGTTCTTCTTTTTCAGAGTTGTTTTAGCTATTTTAGATTTAAAATTTTTCAGTATAAGTTTTTATCATTAACTTGTCAGTTTCTTCAAAAAGCCTGTTAGGATTTTAATTGGGATTGCATTGAATCTATAGTACAATTTGGGGAGAATTGTTGTTTTAATAATATTGAGTCTTCCAATCTATTATTATTTAATTTATTTAATTTCTTTTTGTGGTGTTTTGTAGTTTTCACTATACAGGTATTCCATATCTTTTGTTACATTTATTCCTAAATATATATATATTTTTGATTTGTGTGTAAGTGGAACATTGAAAAATTCATTTTCTAGTTGTTTATTGCTGATATGGAAGGGAAATTAATACTGAGTATCAGCTTATATCCTGTGACCTTGCTAAATTTATTTACTATTTTAGTAGCTTTTTTGTAGATTCCTTACTATTTTCCTGTACCTGATCATGACATCTGAAAATAAAAATAGTTTTCCTTTTTCCTTTCCAGTTTTTTTTTTTTTTTTTTTTTGCGGTACGCGGGCCTCTCACTGTTGCGGCCTTTCCCGTCGCGGAGCACAGGCTCCGGATGCGCAGGCCCAGCGGCCATGGCTCACGGGCCCAGCTGCTCCGCGTCATGTGGGATCTTTCTGGACCGGGGCACGAACCCGTGTCCCCTGTATCGGCAGGCGGACTCTCAACCACTGCGCCACCAGGGAAGCCCCCTTTCCAGTTTTTATGCCTCAGTGCTTTTTCTTGCCCTTTTGTACTCTCTAGGACTTCCAATACAATAGTGAATGGAAGTGGTAAGAGTGGATATCCTTGCTTTCTGTCTCCTTGCTTTCTTCCTAATCTTAGGTAAAAAACATTGAGCCTTTCATTGTAGCATATGTTTTAGCTGTAGATTTTCCATAGATGCCCTTAAACCAGGCCTATGGAGTTTTTTATTCCTCGCTTCTTGAGGGTTTTATTTAAGCCATGGTATTGGATTTTGTTTGTTTTTTTTCCAGCCATATTGAGATACAATTGACATATAACATTGTGTAAGTTTAAGTTATGCAACAGTGATGATTTGATACATGTATTGCAAAATGATTACCACGATAAGGTGAGTTTAAGACATCCATTGCATCACATAATGACTTTTTGTCTGTGTGTGTTGAGAACATTTAAGGTCTACTTTCTTAGCAACTTTCAATATACAATACAGTATTGTTAATATTAATCACCATGCTGTACATTAGATCTCCACAACTTATAACTTATTTGTACTGTTTGACCAACATCTCCCCATTTTCCCCAGCCCCTGGCAACCTCTATTCTACTCTCTGTTTCTATGATTTCAGCTTTTTGGGATTCCACATATAAATGAGATGACATAGTATTTGTCTTCTCAGATTTATTTCACTTAGCACAATGTCTTCAAGGTCTATACATGTTGTTAAAAATGGCAAGATTTCCTTCTTTTTTTATGGATGAGTTTATATATCTGTATACCTATCCAAATCCCTATCTATCTATCTCTCACATTTTCTTTATTCTTTCATCTGTTAATGAACACTTAGGTTGCTTCCATGTTTTGGCTGTTGTGAATAATGCTATGGTGAACGAATATGGGCCTACAGATATCCCTTTGAGATAGTGATTTCTTTTGCTTCAGATATATATTCAGAAGTGGGATCATATGAATCATACAGTAGTGTTGAGTTTTTTGAAAAACCTCTGTACTGTATTCCATAATGGCCATACCAGTTTACATTCCCACTGGCAGTGCACAGGGGTTCCCTTTTCTCCACATTGGCCAACACTTATTTCTTTTCTTTTTGGTAGTAACCATTTTAACAGGCGTGAAGTAATATCTCATTGTGGTTTTGATTTGCATTTCCTTGATGATTGGTGATGTGAGCACCTTTTATTGTATTTGTTGGACATTTGTATGTTTTCTTTGGAAAACTTTCCTTTCAGGTCTTTGACCCATTTTTAATTGCATTATTATTATTTTTTGCTGTTGTATAATTTTCTTATATATTTTGAATATTAATGCCTTATCAAAATATGGTTCGCAAACATTTTCTCCCAATTCATAGCCTTTTCATTTTGTTGATTGTTTCTTCTGCTATGTAGAAGCTTTTTAGTTTTGATGTATTCCCACTTTTTTTTTTTTGTCTTTTTGCGTTTGTTGCTTGTGCTTCTGTCTCGTATCCAGAAAATTGTTGCCAAGACCAGTGTCAAAGAGCTTTTGCCCTGTGTTTTCTTATAGGAGTTTTATGATTTCAGGTCTTACCTTTAAGTTTTTCATCCATTTCAAGTTAAGTTTTGTGAGTGATGTAAGATAGGAGTCTGATTTCACTCTTTTGACATTCCTTTTTTTATATTTTTTTCCATGATGGTTTATCACAGGATATTGAATATAGTTCCCTGTGCTTTACAGTAGGACCTTGTTGTTTATCCATCCTATATATAATAGTTTACATCTGCTAATCCCAAACTCCCAGTCCTTCCCTCCCCCACCCGCCTCCCTCTTGGCAACCACAAGTCTGTTCTCTATGTCTGTGAGTCTGTTTCTGTTTTTTTTGTTGTTTGTTTTTAATATTTATTTATTTGGATGCACTGGGTCTTAGTTGCAGCACACGGGATCTTTGTTGCCGCATGTGGGATCTTTAGTTGCAGCATGCATGATCTTTCAGTTGTGGCATGTGAGCTCTTAGTTGTGGCATGCGGGATCTAGTTCCCTGACCAGGAATCGAACACGGGCCCCCTGCATTGGGAACATGGAGCCTCAACCACTGGACCACCAGGGAAGTCCCTCTGTTTTGTAGATAGGTTCATTTGTGCCGTATTTTAGCTTCCACATGTAAGTGATATCATATGGTATTTGTCTTTCTGTTTCTAACTTACTTCACTTAGTGTGATAATCTTTAGTTGCATCCATGTTGCTGCAAACAGCATTATTTCATTCTTTTTTATGGCTGAGTAGTATTCCATTGTATATGTGTACCACATCTTCTTTATCCATTCGTCTGTTGATGGACATTTAGGTTGTTCCCATCCAATTTTATTCTCTTGTATGTGGATATTCAGTTTTTCCAGCACCATTTATTGAAGAGACTATCCTTTCCTCACTGTGTATTCTTGTCTCCCTTGTCAAATATTAGTTGACTGATTATGTATGGGTTTATTTCTCGGCTCTCTGTTCTGTTCCATTGGTTTATATGTCTTTTTTAATGCCAGTACCATCCTGTTTTGATTACTGTGGCTTTGTAATATAGTTTGAAATCAGGACATGTGATACCTCTGAGGTTTGTTCTTTGTCAGAATTGCTTTGGCTATTCAGGGTCTTTTGAGTTTCCATATGAATTTTGGGGTTGTTTTTTCTATTTCTGTGAAAAATGCCATTGGAATTTTGATTTGCATTGAATTTATAGGCTTTGTGTAGTATGGACATTTTAACAATATTAATTCCTCCCATCCATGAACATGAGCTTTCTTTCCATTTATTTGTATCTTCAGTTTCTTGCATGAATATCTTAAGTTTTCAGTGTTCATCTTTCACCTCCTTGGTTAAGTTCATAATGTTGAATTTTGTCAAATATTTTTTCTGCATCTATGGGAATGATCATCTGGCTTTTCTCCTTTATTCTGTGGTGAGTTACATTGATTAATTTTTCAGTGTTGAACCATGCTCAGATAAACCCCATTTGGTCATTATGTATTATCCTTTTTATATAATGCTGGATTTGATTTGCTAATATTTGTTAAGGGCTTTCACATCTATGTTTGTAGGGATATTGGCTGTAGGATTTTTTTGTTGCTGGTTGTTGTTGGTTTTTGGTGATGTCTTTTCAAGTTTTGGTGTAGTGGTGATATTGGTCTCATAAAATGAGTTGGTAAGTGTTCCTTTTTTTCTCTGCTTTCTGGAAGAGTTTATGTATGGTGGTATTCTTTCTTTCTTGAACGTTTGCTAGAATTAACCAGTGAAGCCATCTGGGCCTGGAGTTTTGTTTTTGTTTTTTGAGAGATGAGTCTTTAATTACGAATTCCACTTTTTTTTTTTTTTTTGCAGTATGTGGGCCTCTCACTGTTGTGGCCTCTCCCGTTGTGGAGCACAGGCTCCGGACGCGCAGGCTCAGTGGCCATGGCTCATGGGCCCAGCTGCTCCGCGGCATGTGGGATCTTCCCAGACCGGGACACGAACCCGTGTCCCCTGCATCGGCAGGCGGACTCTCAACCACTGCGCCACCAGGGAAGCCCTACAAATTCCACTTTTTAAATTGTTGTAGGGCTTCTCATACTTTCTATTTGTCTCCTTCAAGGAATTTGTCCATTTCATCTAGATTGCCAAATTTTTGGAGCATGTCTGTGGGTTCTTTGCACTTCCTGTGGATTTCCCATGGCTGACCTTGTACTTCTTGGATCCGTATAGTCATTTTTTTTCTGGCTGCATACTGCTTCTGTAGCTCCTAGGAATTCTGGGGTTCACCTCTTGCATCTATTTTTAAGACCCATTGACACACCAGGTGACCCTATTCTATGATACCTGACAATTTATATGCTGACATTCACTCTCACTTTTGGGCCCACATATATTCACAGAAAACATCAATAATTTTTTAAAATTAAAATTGAAGTAAAATTAACATAAAGTTTACCGTTTTAACCATTTTAAAATATACAATTCAGTGGCTTCCAGTACATTCACAGTGCTATATAACCATCACCACTACCTAATTCTAAACCACTTTTATCACCCCCAAAAGCAACTAATTAAGCTGTCATTCACCATGTTACCCCTCTCCTAAGTCCCTGACAATGACTAATCTGCTTTCTATTTCTATTGATTTTCCTACTCTGGACATTTCATATAAGTGGAATCATACTGTATGAGGCTGTAAAGGTTAATTTTATATGTTGGCTGGGCTGTGGTGCCCAGATTTGTGTCAAACATTATTCTGAATGTTTTTCTGAGGGTGCTTTTGTATGAGGTTAGCATTTAAATCAGTAGATTTTAAGTAAAGCAGATTGCTCACCATAATATGGGTGGGCCTCATCTAGTCAGTTGAAGACCTGACTAGAACAAAAGACTGGTCTCCTGAGTAAGAGGGAATTCTGCAGGAGATGGCCTTTGGACTTGAACTGCATTATCATCTTTTTCCTAAGTCTCCAGTCTGGTGCCCTTCAACTTAAATTGCAGCATCAGCTTTTCTCTAGGTCTTCACCCTATTATCCCACCCTGCAAAATTTAGACTTAACATCTCTATAATTCCATGAGCAAATTCCTTAAAATAAATGTCTTTTTATACATCTACACATGGTACTGGTTCTGTTTCTCTGGAGAACCATACTAACACAGTGGCCTTTTGTGACTGACTACTTTCACTTAGCATAGTGTTTTTGAGGTTCATCCGTGTTGTACCATATGTCAGTATTTATTAGTTTTTATGGATGAATAATATTTTATTTTATGGATATACCATATTTTGTTTATCCATTGGTCTCTTGATGGACATTTGGGTCATTTCCACTTTTCGGCTGTTATGAATAATGCTGCCATGAACTTTTGTCTACAAATTTTTGTTTTAACATCTATTTTCAGTTTTTTGAGTGTATACTGAGGAGTGGAATTATTGCAGTATATAGTAATTTCATGTTTAGTTTTTTGAGGAAGTACCGAGCACAACAGTTTTGCACAACAGGTGTACCATTTTACATTCTTACCAGTGGTGTATAGGGGCTCTTGTTTCTCCACATCCTGGTCAATATTTGCTCTTTTCCATTTTATTTTTGTTTGTTTATGTTATAGTCATCCTAATGGGCGTGAAGTGATATCTCATTGTGGTTTTGATTTGCATTCCCCTAACAACTAATGTTGTTGGACATCTTGTCATATGGTTATTGGCTAGTTGTATATCTTCTTTGGATAAATGTCTGTTTAATACTTTTGCCCATTTTTAAATTGGACTGCTTGTCTCTTTGTTGTAGATTTGTAAGAGTTCTTGATATATTCTGGTTATTATACCCTTATTAGATATATGATTTGCAAATACTATTCCATTCTGTTGTCTTTTCGTATTATTTATAAGTTCCTTTGATGCACAAACATTTTTAATTTTGATGAAGTTGATTTTACATATTTATTCTTTTGTTGATTGTGTTTTTGGTGTTCCATTTAATGATCTGTTGCCAAATTCAAGGTAAAGAAGTTACATTCCTATGCTTTCTTTTAAGAGTTTTATAGTTTTAGCTATTACATTTAAGTCTTTGATCCATTTTAAATTTTATGTTTGGAATGAGATAGGGGTCCAACTTCTTTCTTTTGTGTGTGCAGATCCAGTTGTCCTGGCACCATTTGTTTTTTTGTTTTTTTTGCGGTACACGGGCCTCTCACTGTTGCGGCCTCTCCTGTTGCGGGGCACAGGCTCCGGACGTGCAGGCCCAGTGGCCATGGCTCACAGGCCCAGCCACTCTGCGGCATGCGGCATCCTCCCGGATCGGGGCATGAACCTGCATCCCCTGCATCGGCAGGCGGACTCTCAACCACTGTGCCACCAGGGAAGCCCTCCTGGCACCATTTGTTGAAGAGACTATTTCGCCTCTAATGGTCTTGGCATCCTTGTTGATAATCAGTTGGCCGTAGATGTTTGAGTTGGTGTCTGGACTATCAATTCCATTGAAAAATACTGTAAATCAACAGACATATACAGAACACTCCACCCAACAAAGCAGAATATACATTTTTCTCAAGTGCACATATCTCAAGGGTAGACCATAAGTTGGGGAATAAACAACTATCAATACATTAGAAAATACCAAAATCATGCAAAATATCTTTTCTGATCACAATGGAATGACGCTATAGAAATCAACAGAAGGAAAACTGAAAAATTTGCAAATATGTGGAGGCTAAACACTGTAATCTTGAACAATGAGTGGGTTAAAAGAAATCACTAGGAAAATTAGAAAATAGTTTGAGAGGGATGAAAACAAAAACACAACATAACAAAACTTATGATATGCAGTGAAAGTGCTTGGGAAATTTATAGCTCTAAACACTTACATTAAAAATGAAGAAAGATCTCATATTAACCTAACTTTACACCTAAGGAACTAGAAAAAGAGCAAGCCGAAACCAAAGCTAGCAGAAGGAAGAAAATAATAAAGATTATATTAGAGATAAACAAAACAGAGAATAGCAGGACAATAGAATCAACGAAACCAAAGTGGGTTCTTTGAAGAGATCAACACATTGACAAACCTTTAGCTAGTGTTAGAAAAAGAGAAGATGACAATAAATAAAATCAGAAGTGAAAGTGGGGACGTTACATCCTGTTCTACAGAAATAAAAAGGATTATAGGAGAGTACTTTGAGCAGTTGTACACCAACAAATTGGATAACCTAGACGAAATGGATAAATTCCCAGAAACACACAAATTACTAAAACTGAATCAAAAAGAAATAGAAATGCTCAGCAGACTTTTGACAAGTAAAGAGATTGAATTAGTAATCAAAAAATCTTCCAACAAAGACAAGTCTAGGACTAAAATTCACGGTTGAATTTTACCTTATGGTTAAAGAAGAACTAACATCAATACTTTTCAGAATCTTCAAAAAAATAGAAAATGAGGGAACACTGCTAACTCATTCTATGATGTCCTTATTACCTTGATAACCAAAGTCAAAGATACCACAAGAAGGTACAGATCAGTTTCCCTTATGAACATTGATACAGAAATCCTCAACAAAATACTAGTACACTGAATCCAACAACACATTAAAAGGATTATACACTATGACAAAGTGAAATTCATTCCAGGAATGCAAAAGTTCAATATAAGAAAATCAAGGAATGAAATATACCATATTAATAGAATGAAGGGGAAAAAAAACCCATTAATAGCATGAAGGGGACAAAATTCAATACCCTTTCATGATAAAAACACTCAAACTAGGAATTGAAGGAAACTTCTTTAATAATCCTGTTTTTTTAAATATTTCCTTATTTAGTTGGTTGCTCTGGGTCTTAGTTGTGGCAGGTGAGCTCCTTAGTTGTAGGATGTGAACTCTTAGTTGCAGCATGCCTGTGGGATCTAGTTCCCTGACCAGGAATCAAACCCTGGGCCCCCTGCCTGTGGGGCTTGGAGTCTTAACCACTGCTCCACCAGGGAAGTCCCCTGAAGAAAACTTCCTTAACATGATAAAGGACACATATGAAAAGCCTACAAGTTAACATTATACTCAGTGGTGAAAGACTAGAAGCTTTCCCCCAAAAGGAACAAGGCAGGATGCCCACTTCACCACTGCTATTTTCTTGTGACTTTGACATTCTATAATTCTATCTGGAAGTGGTATTTGCTTCATTAGGGTTTTTGTTTGTTTGTTCGTTTTTTGTTTTTACGTTTTAAAAATTCATCTGCTCCATGGCAGCATTTTTCTCATGAGGGTCCTTCAGCTACTCGGTTTTTCCTGTACTGTTTTTTCTTCTTTTTAAAATTTTGTATTTGCATAGATCTATTCTTGCTCCTTTTGGGGTTATTTTTGAATGAAGAGGGTTTTTCCTGTACAACTTTTTAGGATACCAGAAGTAGGTATCTTAGGGTAGCTACAGTCTTCAAATTTACAGTAATTTTCTCTATGACCAGGGTTGAGTTGTATGAATTTATTTTCTTTCTCCTCAGCCAGAGAAGATGGCTGCTGCAGGGCCGTTCATAGTGCAGGCTGTCTCACTATTTTTCTTTTTTGCCATACCAAGCAGCCTAATTTCTGCCAGCGTAGATTGTTTGTGTGATTTCTAATTTAGTACTTTCTCCTCTGTTTCTTCAAACTGAGCAGCAAACAAAGGTCCCTCTACCAGCACATGTCCCCTGTTTTTTTTTTTTTTTTTTTTTGCGGTATGCGGGCCTCTCACTGTTGTGGCCTCTCCCGTTGTGGAGCACAGGCTCCAGATGCACAGGCTCAGCGGCCATGGCTCACGGGCCCAGCCGCTCCGCGGCATGTGGGATCTTCCCAGACCGGGGCACGAACCCATGTCCCCTGCATCGGCAGGCGGACTCTCAACCACTGCGCCACCAGGGAAGCCCTGTCCCCTGTTTTTGTTGTTGTGAATGTGGTTTAAATTTTATACCTCAGAAAGCTGCAGTTGAAGAAATGTACTCCCCCCACCCCTTTGAGTTTTGGAACCTCATGCCTTATATCTACCCTCCTTCTCCAATTTAATTGTCTCTCCTTAGGCCTCTCTTCCACTTACATTTCTTATGTTTACTAGTTTTATTGGAGATCATGTTTGCGTTTATGTTTTTTATTCTGTTTGTTGCTTTTGGGTAATTTCTGAGAGAAGGGAGATTCTGACTTTGCTCTGTTATCTATTACTAGAAGTACTTAAAATGTAATTTTTTGTTAGTGCTTTACATATTCAGCTAGTCAAAATATTTTAACTGGATTAAATTTCATAATTATAAACTGTAGATGTGATATTTTCACTTAGCTAACAAATACTTTTCTAGTATTTACTATGTGCCAAAGCTGTTCTAAGTGCTTTATCAATATGTACTCATAATTCTATGAGGTAGATTTTTTTTTATTCTTATTTAATTGATCGGAAACTGAAGCATGGTAAGGAAAATTAACTTGCCCAAGGTTACCTAATGAATAAGAAATAAGAATGAACACTTTCTACCTTTCATTCTATGCCTGTAGCATTTGTGGGTCTTGGCATCATTTGATTATACCTTATGCTAGTGAATCCCTTGAGAGCAGAGTCCATGCCTCATTCATTTTTATATTCCCAGTGCATATTTAGTAGAATACCTGAAATTCAGAAGATACTCAATGAATGTTGTTGGTGAATTAATATTTTTTATTAGGAGCCAAGTAATCTTCTCTCTGTCAGACTTACATAGCTTCAGTTGTTTGTTCTACTTGCCTTGTTTAAAAATTTTTATTTTTTGGTATTCTCATGTCATCATTTTAATGCTATTGCCGTATTTGTGTTAATAACACCTCTAAAAACAGCTGTTGTATTCCAGGGCAAAATTATAAAGGTTTCCTTATGAAAGAGTTGTCAGTGTCCTGATAATATAAGTACTAGTACCCTTACCCCAGTTTGCTATCCGTGCTAACAGATTATTTTTTATATTCTGATATTAGTTATTTTTAAACAGTGTCATTTGTAAAATAAGAGGTCAGCGAACTCAGAGTAGTAAAAATGTGGTGGTCATCTTGTAGTTCATTTGTTTTTATTGCTGAGTTTTATTCCACTGTAAGAATATGTCACTGTTTGTTGATCTATTATCCCACTGGCGGGCACTGGGACTGTTTCCTGTTTTGGGCTATTTATGAATAAAAGTGCTATGAATATTCTTGTCAAGTGTTTTTGTGGAGATTTGTTATCATTTCTCTTGGTAAATGCCTAGTATTAGAATTTATGTCAAGATAGATGTATGTTTAGTTACATAAGAAATACCAGATTTTTTTCCCCAAGTGGTTGTACCATTTTACATTCCCATGGACTACATGTTAGAGTTTCATTGCTCTGTACCCTCACTGATATTTATAATTATCAGTATTTCTAATTTTAGCCATTCTGGTGGGCGTGTTTATTTTTAATATTCATCATTATGGGTTTGATATCCCATCTCCACTACCACCATTAATAATTTGAATGTTCTTTGGTGTTCTGCTTATCCTGGTGATGAATTACAGAGTTAGGGAGTTCCCAAGACAACTCTCACTCCAGATACCAACGGCAAGTTTGGAGGCCTCCAAGACCACTCTCACTTCTGTCATGACTTGCAAGATCGTGGTCCCCAAGACTAACCTTGGATTTGATAATTTGCTAGAAGAACTCACTGAAAATTTACTCAAAATTATGGTTTATTATAGTGAAAGGATATATTTTAAAATTAGCCAAGGGAAGAGGTGTATTTGGTCAGTTAGATAGATTGACTGCCCATGTGGCTGACCTTGGTCTCCAGCTCCTTCAGAAGTTCAGCTGATACCACATGCGCCCCGGCCCCCCGCCCCCCCCCCCAATAAATCACATTGTTGTTAGCATTTTCTATCTGGCATGGCCTAAGGGTCCCAGGTAAACAAAAACACTCTTATCAGGCATGACATTCCAAAGGTTTAGAGATTACCTCCCAAAGCCAAGGGCAAAGGCCAGACCTCTCTTTGGGCAGGGCTAAACCTTTATTACACACCTTTATACCTTCCTTGGTTGTTTTTTATTTTTCTTTCATTAATTTTCTAAATATTTTTGTGACTTTTTAATGAAAATTTCAAACATACAACAAGGTTGAAAGAATTTTACAGTAAACACCCATCATCCAAACCTAAATTCTACTGTTAATATTGTACTGTGCAGTATACTCGCTTTGTCACTTATCTATGCATTTACCCATCCTCTATCCACCAACAATCCACCTTATTTTTAAAATTTATTTCAAAGTAATTGTACACATTACCAGGCTTTTCCGTAAATAATTCAGCATGCAGATCATTAGAGTTCAGTATTTCTTATAGTTTCTTATTTTGAGGTAAAATTTATATACAATGAAATATAAATCTTAGGCATACAATTGCTAGTTTTGACAAATACGTACACTCAAGTAACCCAGCCTCTATCAAAATTTAATTTTGTATTTTTCTTTTCATTTTTCTTAATTTATTTATTTTTTATTTTTATTTTTGGCTGCGTTGGGTCTTTCTTGCTGTATGTGGGCTTTCTCTGGTTGCAGTGAGCGGGGGCTACTCTTTGTTTCGGTGCACGGGCTTCTCACTGCGGTGGCTTCTGTTGTTGCAGAGCACAGGCTCTAGGCGCGCAGGCTTCAGTAGTTGTGGCGTGCGGTCTTAGTTGCTCCGCGGCATGTGGGATCTTCCCAGGCCAGGGCTCGAACCCATGTCCCCTTCATTGGCAGGCAGATTCGTAACTACTGCGCCACCAAGGAAGCCCCCCCCCCTTTTTTTTTAATACTTATATATTTATTTGGCTGCACCGGGTCTTAGTTGCAGCATGCGGGCTCTTTTAGTCGTGGCAAGTGGGCTCTTAGTCGAGCCATGCGGGATCTAGTTCCTGACCAGGGATCGAACCCGGGCCCCATGCACTGGGAGCGTGGAGCCTTACCCACCGGACCACTAGGGAAGTCCCCTTCCTTGGTTTTTAAAGCTCACAAAATGTTTGTGTTAACTGATACAATCTGTGACCAAGGTCAAGAAACTTAATTGGTTCGTATGGGATATAGACTGTGATCTTGTTTCCGCCTATCCCAGGAGCTAACCTAACTGAGCTGTTTAACTGAAACTTATGAAGTCTAAAACCTGATTATAGAGTTTCTGTCTGTTCTTTCATTCATTAAGCAAACGTTTATTGAACTACTACCGTTTTCAGGCACTGTGCTACACAAGTAAATACAAAGCACACTCATTGCTCCCAGGGAACTCCATAGTCAATTCACGAGACAGTTACAGTACTTGAAGCACCTGCTATGTTATAAGATGCTGGAGGATCACAGAGAGGGTGTCTAAATCACAAGTGGAATTCAGGAAGATTTCTCAGGAGAGGTCATGTTTAAGCTAAGTTTTGAAGGATATGAGATTTAGGTCAAGTAATAGGGGAAAGGAATTCCAAGCAGAAAGGACCACGTTTGCTAGAGTGTGAAAGCAGGAGCCTAGGTCCTTTTACTATACTTATCTGTAGCGTAGGATGTGAATGGAGGAGTTTATAGACATGAAGCCACACTAGCAGTCAAGTCTGAATAGTAAGTAACCTCATCTGTCATGTTAAAGGAATTTAGATTTTTTTCTAGGAGTGATGAAGAGCCATTTCAGAAATGTTAGCAGGAAAGTGGCTTGATCAGATTTATTTTACGAAAATTATTTAGAGCATTAGATTTTTATTAAAGAATTGTTGCATGGATTTATTCTTATTTCTTTCTATATCATATGGAATTTATATGAGTTGATTGAAATTTAGTGCTTTTTATCTTTAATTTTTTTTCTAATTATAGAAATATTAAATAATTATTAGAAGAAAAACATAGAATAGAAAATAAAGAATCTCATGTCCCCTTATTTTAACAATAAAAATTTGGATATATTCTTTGAGTGGCCCCCCCGATACGTATTTTCCAGGTATACAGAATTTATACAGATACCTGTATTACATAGTGGTATATATTAATATTTTTAAGATAAAATGAGATCTTGCTTTACATATTCTTCTGAAGCTTTTAAAAAATATTGGGTAATATATTATAGCTTTCTTCATAGTACTTATAATTATCCCATTTATTATTAAATATTTCTTTGTATAATGATTTATTTACTATCTGTTAGTCCTATTTGATGTCTGTCTTATTCAGTGCTATATCATCAGTACCTATACAGGTACTTTGTTCCTTTTTATGGTCTTTTCCACGATAGCCAGTCAGTTAATGTTTATTGCATGAGTTAATTGAGGCTATCTTTCTATACCAGCACATACAGAATTACCACATTCTTTTTAGTGGCCATATAGGATTCTTCTGAATGTAATAGAATATATTTTGAAAGGTTAGTTTGTTCCATTTAACTATTAAATTTTTAAAAATATGCAGTGGGAATGTAAAATGGCACAGCTGTTATAAAAAATAGTTTGATGGTTCTTCAAAAAGTTAAGCATAGAATTATCATATGACCCAGCATTTCTACTCTTAAGTATATATTCAAAAGAACTTAAAACTTAGTTCTACATAGAAATTCATAAACGAATGTTCACAGCAGCATTATTCATACTATTGAAGATGTAGAAACAACTCAAATGTCCATTGGTGGATGAATGGATGAATTGTAGTATATCCACGCAATGAAGTATTATTCAGCCATAAAAAGGAGCAAAGTACTGATACATTCTACAACTTGGATGGATCTTGAAAACATGCTAAGCGAAAGAAGGCAGACACAAAAGATTACATATTACATGATTCCTTTTATATGAAATATCCAGAATAGACAAGTCTATGGAGAGAAAAAATTGGCTTAGTTGTTGCCAAGGGTAAGGGGAGTGGGAATGGAGAATGATTACTTACTTAATGGGTATGAAGTATTCTTCTGGAGTGATTAAAAAGTTTTGAAAGTAGGGAGAAGTGGTGATTGTACACACTGTAAATGCACTATATGCTGTTGAATTGTATACTTTAAAATGCTTAATTTTATGTCATATAAATTTTACCTCAGTGAAAAATATATACATGTACACATGGTATAGATTCAAACAATACAAACAAGAAATCAGTAAAAGATCTTTCTTTTACCACTATGACCAATTCCTTTCTTCATAAGGAACCATTGTTAGACCAGTTTCATGTTAAATATTTCAGGGAATTCTATCACAGTGATTCCTAAGGGGACCACAGTAGCATTTTTGAATGGTACAGTTTTATATCTGATGGACTGTGGTAACTGAGAAGTATCGTAATGATCATAATCCAGCATATACATGTAAACATTTTTATATGAAAATATAGTAATATACTATATATATTATTCTGTAACTTTTTTGTTTACTAACCATTGCATCTTCCTATAAAGTTGCAATTTACTAAATAATCCATTTTTTCCCCTTTGAATCAAAATGCCATCTATTTTAGTTACTAAATTTTTATTTATTGATATTTGGTATTTGGGTATATTTGGGTGTATTTCTGACTTTGTTTCATTATCTCTGTTTGCTCATTTCATTACCGAGCTGTTTTAATTACTGTTGCTTTTAAACTTAATTTTTACTATCTGGTGAGAGTAGGTGATAATTTTTAACATTATTCTTTCTTAGAATGTTTATAACAATTCTTTTTTTAAAATATTTTTATTTATCTTTGGCTGCGTTGGGTCTTTGTTGCTGTGCACAGGCTTTCCCTGGTTGAGGCGAGTGGGGGCCACTCCTCACTGCGGTGCACGGGCCTTTCATTTTGGTGGCCTCTCTTGTTGCAGAGCATGGGCTCTAGGCGTGCGGGCTTCAGTAGTTGTGGCACACGAGCGCAGTAGTTGTGGCTCACGGGCTCTAGAGTGCAGGCTCAGCAGTTGTGGCGCACGGGCTCAGTTGCTCCGTGGCATGTGGGATCTTCCCGGACCAGGCTCGAACCTGTGTTCCCTGCATTGGCAGGCAGATCCTTAACGACTGTGCCACCAGAGAAGCCCCTATAACAATTCTTAAGTGTTCATTTTTCCATTTGAACTTTATAATCAACTTACCTACATAAAAGAAAAATTCTCCTGGAATAATGGCAAACTTATCTCTCAGCTCCTCAAACCTTGGCAACTGATAATCTACTTTCTGTCTTTATGGACTTGCCTATTCTGAACATCTTGTATAAATGGAATCATAATATGTGGGATTTTATGTCTGGCTTCTTTCACTTAGCCTGATGTTTTCAAGTTTCATCCATATTGTAGCATATATCAGTACTTTGTTCCTTTTTATGGTTGAGTGATATACCATCATATGAATGTTGCAATATCTTGCTTATCCTTTCATCAGTTGATGGACATTTGGGTTGTTGTCACTTTTTGGCTATGATGAATAATGCTGCTATGAATATTCATTTATAGGTTTTTGTGTAGACATATGTTTTAAGTTTTCATGGGTATATACCCAGGAATATAATTGCTGGGTGTTATGGTAACTCTATGTTAAACCTTTTGAGGAACTCTCAGACTATTTTCTGAAGCAGCTGTACTGTGTTACATTCCCAAAAGCACTCTACGAGAGTTCTCATTTCTCTACATCCTTGCCAGCACTTGTTTTTGTCCATCTGTTTAATTATAGCACCCATTAATATTTTAAAAGAGAAACTGATGTTGAATTTTAACAAATGCCTTTACATCTTATATGAAGGTTATTTTTTTGCTCTGTTCTCTTGCTGTGGTTTATAATAAATAGATTTCCTAATATTGATGATGTAAATTTTGAGCAGTTGTGATCTTGTATTTGTTTTATTTAGAAGAAGAAATTACTTAGTAGACATGTAATTGTTTAACAACAACTAAAAATTGCACTGACAATTTTAAAATTAGTTGATGTGCATGTTCAGAGTAAAAGAGTTTAGTTCCCCTTTTCTTGCAGACTTCACTTGAACATTCTTATTTCAAGATGAGATACATCTGTTAAAAGGGTTCTAAATAGCTGAAATATTTCCTTTCATCTTTTGTAAAATATTAAAAATATCACCTCCTTCAAAATACAGGTAAGTTTTCAGATTTTTAATGATTAAAGTTTAAGCGAGTTCATTTTAATTAGTCTTGTTTGCCTGGGGAGATATATTTAGTAACACAAGTCATAATAATTTCTCAGTCCAATTTTAGTAAAACAACATGGGTGTAAAAAAGGTTTGTGCATATGTTTATAAGTGCATTTATTTACTTAAAATAAGGACTTTATTTTTTCAAACATAATGTATATTCTTACTAAAACATCAGAAAATATAGAAAGCAAAATCAAAAGAAGAAAGTGAAAGCCAGTAATCCCACTGTCCAGAGAAAACTTACAGTAATATTATATATATGTATATGCAGACACACATAATTTACATATATATACACATACACCAAATATATATATAATACAGTGTACAAATGCATGTATACAGTGTGCTTTACATATATGCATATATAATATATAGTTTATATGTTTTCTCTTAAGGAGAGTAGACGAATTGTATTTTAAAGGACTGTGTTAAACACTTTATAATGCACCAAACCCCATAAGGAAAAGGGTCTTGCTCAACTCTTTTTTTGTTTGTTTTTTAAACTGTGGTAAAATACATACAAGATTTACTATCTTAATCATTTTTAAGTGTACAATTTAGTGCTATTAAGTACATTCATTTTGTTTTGCTGCCACCACCATCCATCTTCAGAACTCTTTGCATCTTGCAAAACTGAAACTCTCTACCTATTAAATAATAACTCTTCTGATCCCCTCCTCCCACTCCCTGGCAATCACCATACTCCTTTGTGTCTATATGATTTTGACTGCTCCAAGTACCTTATATAAATGGAATCATACAGTATTTGTCCTCTTGTGGCCGACTTACTTCACTCAGCGTAATGTCCTCAAAGTTTATTCATGTTGTAGCATATGTCAGAAATTCCTTCCTTTTTAAAGCTAAATAATAGTTATCCATCCCAAACAAATGTAGTGAAATTTTAAATACTTTAATTTCTTACAGAAGAAGTGAATAGTCATGTTGGTAAATTTAAATAATTATTAAAATGGGGAGTTTTGGTTTATTGCCTTTTTTCCTATTCCAGCTCTTTCTTTATATTTTTCACTTTTTACTGTGATATCTCTGCCTTAATGAAGTGCTTTTAAGAGCACAGATACCTGACACCTCACAGAAAAGTCTTTAAACTCAGACTACTCAAAGTAAATTGTTAATGTTATCATATTTCATTGACTCTACCTTGCCTGTGGTTTGTAAGGTACACTGTTATTTCATGTACTGTTAAGATAGAAGAAAATACTGCCAATCATTATTTATTTGTTTATTTATTTATTTTTAAAGGAACATTTATTTATTGGCTACATTGGGTCTCTGTTGCTGTGTGTGGGCTTTCCCTAGTTGTGGCGATTGGGGGCTACTCTTCGTTGCGGTGCGTGGGCTTCTCATTGCGGTGGCTTCTCTTGTGGCGGAGCACGGGCTCTGAGTGCGTGGGCTTCAGTAGTTGTGGCACGTGTGCTCAGTAGTTGTCTGCCAGTCATTTAAAAGATGAATACCAATATCATAAATGTTAAAATGTGAAAAGTATTTACTGTAGAATCTGTGAAATACAATAACGTGTGGAAAGGGTGCTCTTATTATGCCATAACATGTGGTGGCCTTGTACTTTGTTCTGTGACTCCTGTAAAAGAATGGAATGAAGGAAATGATTTGACTATTTCATGTTGAGAAACTGATCAAATTTTGATTTTCACCTTGTTTTCTATAGTCCCTCTATGTTTATTATTTATATTCAGGAAACATTTTTACTACCTACTGTGCACTAGCCATTGTGATAACAGTAGCTAACACACACATGCACGCGCACACACACACACACATCTGTCTTTTACTCTGTGCTGGTCACTATTTTGAGCACTTTATATATTGTCATTAACTAAATTTTACACTATCCCTATGAGGTAGATACTATTTCTATATCCATTTTACCAAGAAGGAAACTGAGGCACAGAGAAGTCAAGTGACTTGACCAAGGTCATACAGCTAGTAAGTGGTGGAGCTAGGATTTGAATGTGGATTGTCTTAACTCCAGGGTCTGTGGTGTCAGCAGTATTCTTAGGCACATAAGGTGAATGACATATTGTGCCTTCCCTCAACACAGCTTACCAAGCAGTATGTGAGGGTGTATTGATAACTTTACATTAAATTATTGTTATATGTTTGGTAACGAATTTTTATTTGTGTTTTTAGGACATTCAGTCAGAAGAAGGCTGCTATTGAAAGAGAGTATGCACAGGTAAGCTTGGAAGTGGAGGTCCCCATCCTAGAATACCTCTTCTTTGGCTTAAGGGCAGATATGGTTGTTGGAGAGAAGTGTTGGCATCCCTGTATCCTCCTTTTCTTATTTTTGGTTCTCTCACTTTGATCCTCCTTTTACTCCATTTGAATCCTCAAATGAAGAGCTAATTTGCTTCTTACTACAAAGAATGTTGCGAACATTCTGGGAGAAGATAATAGTCACAATATTTGTAAAGTATTTACAAGTATAACTAATAGTGAATACATTTTACAAGTATATATATTCATTCTCCCTTATATATCCCATACTCTGCAGTTTTATGAAAGGTTAATTATTTTTGTTCAATCAGGTATTTATTTCTCATTAGGTCCCTGTTGATAGAGAATGGCGTGCTTTCAGTGGATGATACGGTGCTATTTATAGGGAAATTTAAGCATTTCTTTTATTTTTTAAAATATTTATTTATTCATTCATTCATTCTGCACTGGGTCTTAGTTATGGCATGTGGGATCTTTGTTGCGGCATGCGGGCTCTTAGTTGCAGCATGCGGACTTCTTAGTTGTGACATGCGCACTTCTTAGTTGCAGCATGTGGACTCTTAGTTGTGGCATGCAGGCTTCTTGGTTGTGGCATGCAGACTTCTTGGTTGCAGCATGCAGACTTCTTAGTTATGGCATGTGACCTCTCTGTTGTGGCAGGCATGAGGGATCTAGTTCTCTGACCAGGGATCGAACTTGGGCCTCCTGCATTGGGACCGTGGAGTCTTATCCACTGGACCACCGGGGAAGTCCCATAAGCACTTATTTTAATTAGAATCTTATTTGCTCTCAGATAGCTAAATGTGCCAAGGAAAAATTATGTTGATATATCATTTTGTGAGTATGTAAGAATTAATAACTACCCATCCTTATACAAAAACAGTTTAACATAATTTGGAAATTTTGGCCCTTGTAAGCAATTACTTTCCATGTGGAGTAGAATTATAAAATTGATCCCCCCCCCAAAAAAAAATCATAAAAGTAGTATTTGTTACAAAATTTAAAAATACAGGAGAGCACTAGAAGGAAAAATTAACACCCAGGAAATGCTGTACATGATAACCCGTTATCAGCGTAATTTGTGTTGTTGCTGCTGCTATTGTTATTATCAATATAAATAATAAAATTGGGGAATGATTTTATTTGTACTTTGTTAGGTTTTGATTTTAGTTTTATTCTGGTTTCTTTGTAGTTTACCAGGTAGCTGTCTGCCTTTATTTTATTTTATAGTCTTAGAAAAGGAATTATCTATTTTTGAAAACTTAGATAGACTCAGTAATTCATTAATTCAGCTGTTAGTTATTGAGTACTTATTATATATCAGGTGCTTTACATAATGAATACCATTAGTTCTAACTTTAGTGCTGGACCTTTATTCTTTGCATATATAATAGATACTAGTATTGATAGCTAATATTGATGTAATCCCTACATTGTACTAGGCACTTTGCTGATAATTCTACATATATTATCTGGTTTAATTCTCTCAATAAACCTTTAAAATAGGGAGTTACTATGCTCTTCACAGGTATGTTTTCATATAGTCCCTTTATAGATATGCTTCCATTGGGATCAGAGTATATGATCTGCTTTTAAAATTTAATACAGGGGGGCTTCCCTGGTGGCGCAGTGGTTGAGAGTCCGCCTGCTGATGCAGGGGACACGGGTTCGTGCCCCAGTCCAGGAAGATCCCACGTGCCGCGGAGCGGCTGGACGCGTGAGCCATGGCCGCTGAGCCTGCGCGTCCAGAGCCTGTGCTCCGCAATGGGAGAGGCCACAAAAGTAAGAGGCCCGCGTACCGGAAAAAAAAAAAAAAAATTTAATACAGGGAATTCCCTGGTGGTCCAGTGGTTAGGACTCTGTGCTTTCGCTGCCAAGGGCCCGGGTTCGATCCCTGGTCAGGGAGCTAAGATCCCAAAAGCTGCATGGCCAAAAAAAAAAAAAAAAATTTTTTTTTAATACAAAGTGAAAATTTTTTCATGATATATTCTTCTGTAACATATTGTAAAGTTTTAATAATCAAATAAATAGGACTGGTTCATAATTAAAAATATAAAATAGTACATTAAATTGTATGAAAAGTAGCAGTCCTCTGATGTAATGCCAGTCTTTTTCCTCAGAGAAAAGATTAAAAATGGATCCTGTTTTGGTTCTTTTGGTGATCTTTTCCATATCTTTAAATAATATGCATAATTCTTGATTTATCAACTCTAGACATTATTGCTTGATTACTACTTAATTAAATGAGAAATTAGCTTCTTTAGCCATTCCTTTCCAGCCTACTCTTTCCAATATAATTTGTCACTATTTTAGTGCCTTTGCTACTTTTCTTTTTTTTTTTAAAGGGAACTTTATTTTTCTTCTTTATTTCTTCCTTCCTTCCTTCCTTCCTTGGCTGCGTGGGGTCTTCCTTGCTGTGCGGGCCTTCATTAGTTGCGGTGAGTGGGGGCTACTCTTCCTTGCAGTGTGCGGGCTTCTCATTGTGGTGGCTTCTCTTGTTGCAGAGCATGGGCTCTAGGCGCACGGGCTTCAGTAGTTGTGGCACGAGGGCTTCGGTAGTTGTGGCTTGCGGGCTGTAGAGCGCAGGTTCAGTAGTTGTGGCACAGAGGCTTAGTTGCTCCGTGGCAGGTGGGATCTTCCCGGATCAGGGCTTGAACCCATGTCCGCTGCATTGGCAGACGGATTCTTAACCACTGTGCTACCAGGGAAGCCCAGCTACTTTTCTAATTCTAAATGATCTACTTAGCCTTCTATCTCTTCTGTTAAACACACACACACATATGTTACATGTATAGATATATGTATTTATGTGTATATACATATACACATGATGCAGTTGAATTATATTTTACAAAGCAGTCAGATTTACTCTTGAAAAATTTCTTTAAATGTCTGTCAGGTAAATTATATCTGGTTGTGTTTATATAATTCTATATAATAATGTATGCAAACTGTATAAGGTAGCTAATTAGATATTTCAAAATTTCATATTCATAAAGTAGAATATTTCTTTGTCTCTCTGCTTTGGACAGTTGAGTACATTTATGGAGAGCCAGTTTGCTGACTCTTCTTGTTATTTGTCATATTTGCCTTTTAGATGATATTTTTCAGTGTTTTCCCAGTTAATTTTTCAATTTATTTCTTTTCTTTTTAATTAATTTATTTTATTTATTTATTATTTTTGGCTGCGTTGGGTCTTTGTTGCTGCGCGCGGGCTTTCTCTAGTTGCGGCGAGCGGGGGCTGCTCTTCGTTGCAGTACGTGGGCTTCTCATTGCAGTGGCTTCTCTTGTTGCAGAGCATGAGCTCTAGGCACGCGGGCTTCAGTAGTTGTGGCTTGTGGGCTTCAGTAGTTGTGGCTCATGGACTCTAGAGCGCAAGCTTCGTAGTTGTGGCGCATGGGCTTAGTTGTGGTGCATGGGCTTAGTTGCTCTGTGGCATGTGGGATCTTCCCGGACCAGGGATCAAACCCGTGTTCCCTGCATTGGCAGGCGGATTCTTAACCACTGCGCCACCAGGGAAGCCCCTGAATAACTTTTAGATTCAGAGCCATTAATTTCCTTGTTTTTCCACACTGTATTACCTCTCTACCACTTAATGCATTAGAAAGCAGCACTTCTTGACAGAGTCTCCCAGTATTTCCTCCAGGAATTTTTCCTCTTTGCTGATACCACTCTCTAAGTTTTCATGCAGAAAAGTTTCTTGATCTTAGATGGTGTCAATGGAAGGTTTTCTGACAATGATAAGATAGTACTTAAATGTTTGTTGTTGGAAATGTGGAAGAGTTCATTGTTTCCTCAAGCCACCAAATTCTGTTGTATCCTGACAGCAGTTAAGGGATGTTCTCAATGGTTAGATGCATCCTGATTTCAGAGATCTTAAAATGTTTAAAAACATGTATTTTGTTAACAGAATTGATGAGATATGTTCTTTTTTCCCCCCAGGCTGTGTAGAGATTTCATTGTTTGAAAAAAAGTTGAAACTTGCAGGGGGGCATTAAAGAAAGGATACTCCTAATGGCCTCTTTCTTTCGTAGACTGAGGAATGTGTTGCAAAGTAAAATATTCATAATATTATATATAGATATAGATATAAATATAATGTAATATATCCATATTGAGCTTTTTTTTTGGTATGGGAAAAGATATCTAATTGCCGTTTTTTTATTTATTGCCGTAGCCACTAACTACATATTTTTCAATTTATGGACAAGAAGTGGGATACTAATTCAAGGAAAGGCGTTTTCAGTCTGAAATACAACAAATTAATGATGATGGGAAGATTACTTGACTTCTCTGACCTTTTTTTCCCTTCATTTTTGAACAGAGAATGATAACCATTCTTTCTTCCCTTCTTCTCAGCTAGTTCTGGAGACCAGATGCACTGGTCTCCAGAAATGAAGACTTCGCAGTCTATGTTTACACGTATAAGAAATATGAAAATAGTTCCCAATCTATGTTTACACATATAAGATGGTCCTTTGTGTTCTTATTGTGATAGTTTTCCTTTTTTTTTTTGCAAATTGTTGTAACCTAGCTTTGCTAGATAATAGATTTCCATATTAGAAAGGGAATGATGAATTAATTATGGGGACCTTTGCATATAATATTAGATAATCCAAGTCCCATTTTTCTGGGAAAGGGTATAAGGTAAGGTAGTTGGAGGATCTTCTTCCCTTTGGAAAAGCACTGTAAAAACTCTGCCAATACGAGAACGTTTACTGTTTCATTAGGGTAACTACTTAACCTTTTTATTATGCCAGGTTTTTTTTTTAGCTGTCTTTGTTTTTTTGTTTTTGGCTGCGTTGGGTCTTCACTGCTGTGCGCAGGCTTTCTCTAGTTGTGGTGAGCGGGGGATACTCTTCATTGTGGTGCACGGTCTTCTCACTGCGGTGGCTTCTCTTGTTGCGGAGCACAGGCTCTAGACGAGTGGGCTTCAGTAGCTGCGGCACACGGGCTCAGTAGTTGTGGCTTGCGAGCTCTAGAGCTCAGGCTTAGTAGTTGTGGCACATGGGCTTAGTTGCTCTGTGACATGTGGGATCTTCCCACATCAGGGCTCGAACCCATGTCCCCTGCATTGGCAGGCAGATTTTTAACCACTGCGCCACCAGGGAAGCCCAAGCTGTCTTTAAAAGTCTTTGTAAAAGCTTACAACCACAGCTCAGATTTTGTACTAGAAATTCATGCAATAGGATCAACTTCATGGAAATTTTCTTTATAACCCAAGTTATCTAGAATGTATCTATAATAAGAATCAATAACAGTTATTATCTTAAGCCATAGAGGTTTACAAAGTGAAATTTCCATATGTTAGCCAGCTTTAGATTTTGTAATTTTTACTGAATTGAATTGAAATATGAAGAGAAATTTTGACCTAATGACATTTCCTCTAACTTTTTATTTGAAAAAAACTTCAAATCTGTGGAAAAGTTGACAGAATAATATACTGAAGAATAGTCAATTTCCTCTATATTAACCAATTATTAACATTTTGCCCCATTTACATTATGTAGCTACACTTTTTTTCTAAGCTGGACAGTTTGAAAGTAAGTTACAGCTATCATGAGACTTTTCATCCACTTACTTTACTTTGCATCTTCTGAGAACAAGATCATCTTCCAAAATAACTAATGTCATTATCATATCCAAGATAATGAATAATAATTCTATAATGTCATTTAATATGTAGTTTGTATTCACATTTCCTCATTTATTCCCAAAATGTCTTTTATAGCTGTTTTTCCAAGATCCAGTTAAGGTTTACACATTGCATTTGGTGTCTCTTGATTTTATTTAGAATATTTCTTTCACCTTTTTTGTTTTTCATGACATTGACTTTTTGAAAAATCTGGTCATTTTTCTTTTTTAAAAAAATTACCTTATTATTGACTGTATTCCCCAACTGTACATTTCATGCCCATGACTCATTTATTTTGTAACTGGACGTTTGTACCATTTAATTTCTCTCACCTATTTTACTCATCTGGCCATTTGTCTTGTAGGAAGTTTTTTCGAATTGTCTAGGTTTTTTCTTCATGATTAGATCTAGGTTAAATTTTTAGCAAAAATACTACATAGGTGATGTTGGACCTAATAAGATTTTATGGTTTGTTTTGGCGAGTCTGATAGATTAGGACATATCACCGATATTGCCGTTTTCAAGCCTGATTGAATCTTTAACAGTGATAGTAGATTTTTATCATTTATCAGTTTTCAAAATTATCTCGAGCCATTTCTGTTTTATTGGTTTTTTGCTATATCACATTTTGCTGGTGCTCTAAAAAAAAATGAAGATTTGTTACATTAAAAGTATTTGGCGAGGCATAATTAAAGAAAAATTAAACATTTGAGAATTTGGTTTAATTTTTTTTTTGGTTTAATTTTAACTTATACGTTTTAGTTTAAGTTATTAAAGTTTTTAAAATGTCAAAGCCTGTATATTCTTAACTTACATTTATACACATTTAAAAATCAACTGAAAATCAGAACATTTGTCATTATTGTGGGAATTTCCTTCAGAGAGTCTGCTAGTTGTTAAATTGAAAGTATGTGAAACATTTATGTTACCAACTGTCTAATAGATAATGTTTGATAATGACACTAGTATAAGCTTCCTTTTTGGGACGTTCCATAGTTTTGGCTATTATTTGTTGTTGGTACATCATCTAAATAGTCAAAACTATTTAAATAGCTTTAAAAGAAATGGAATCACAATTTATGTGAACAGCTGCTTTGAATTTTTAATTTCCTCTATCAATTTTACCAGTTTTAAAAGTCTTTAAAAATATAGTAGTTGTGTTTTGGTTTCTTTTTGGTATCTAATATTAATATTTAATATTCTTTTAAGTATTTTAGTATTTTGGTTCGTCTCTGTCAGGAGCTTAATCGTGTGAATATTGATGTTTCTTTAGTTAGACCATAAGATGAATGGAATCTATACTCTAGCAGGACTTACTCCACTTAATTTTTTTATAAAAGTATTATTTTAAAATTAGTTTATTTTAAGATATACCACATGTCATGTGTTGAGAAAATATTTTGAGCACTCTTCTAGGTACTGTGGATATAGCACTGTCCAAAAAAGAAGAAAAAAAAGTTCTAGCACTTACAGGACTTGTATTCTATGGTTGTATATTGTCTTCCAATTAAATATATTAAATTCTTTCTTGTCAGGGAATTCCCTGGTGGTTCAGTGGTTAGGACTCTGCACTTTCACTGCCGAGTGCCTGGGTTCGATTCCTGGTTGGGGAACTAAAATCCCATAAGACGCACAGCACAGCCAAAAACATAATAATAAAATTAAAGAATAAAAAAAATTTAAAAAGAAGTTAAAAATTCTTTCTATTCAAAGCCACTGATGTGGCATTATAGTCAACTGAAAAGAATGACCTTTATAGAATTATTACTTGTGGTATATGTTGTCATCCTCTACACAAAGAATTGATGGGCCAAAAAGGTTGAGTATTATTTGTGAGATTTAGAGATCATACAGATGAGCTATCCCAATAAAAAAATATCATAAAGGAAAAGAATTTAAGTGGGATTGATCAGATGACAGCAACTTGAAAAATAGTACCTCAAGTACATGCACACTAAACTTGTAATACATTTTTAGGGAGATGTTAGAAGAAAGAAAGAAAATAATACTATGTATACCTATTTACACTTGAAGGGATTTGAGCCCTGAACTTTTTCAAGTTTCTTGGTACTTTCAGTTTCCTACAAGAGTATTAATGTTTTATGTATTAATGTTTATTAATGGTTTATGAAATTCCAAAAATAATAGATAATAGATGTATTATTCAAAAATAATATATGTATTGCATATCTATTTATACAAACAGGCAAATGAATCTCTGAAAACACAGAAGCCATATGAGTCACTAAACAACATTATGTATTGGTGTAAAATTTAGTCTGGCTTTTGACTGTAGTTAGCTAACCACTGAGGTATTGGTAAAATCATTTGCAGTCCTCAAACTGAAATTGCTAAAGGCAAGTTCTGTGTATTAATATACTTACTGTAGTGTTTGGCAGAATGCTGCTAGTGAAGGAAGGATACAAAAGGTTACTGTGGCTGGAGAGAAAGAGCAGGAAAAGATTGTGGACTTTAAGGGTGGCTCCTTGTCTGAGGACAAACACAGAGCAAACACAGGCACCCTGTCAAAAAGGCTGTGGTTATCACCACAGTCCCACCTCAAGTGCAACTTTTTGCTATTTTTATTCTTTTAAGAAATAAATTTATGAAGAGTTGGGAGTACTACCCAAGAAGTTAGTGTTGTGTATATGTGGCAGGGTTCTTTTTTGGTAAATTTCATCAGCATAAAAGTTTAAAAGGTAACTTATTTTAGCTGTGTACACCTAGCTTTCTGGACATTGCTATTAAAGAAGCATTGGTAAAATTATTTGAAATGGTGGACTGTATACTTGGAGTTTTCTATTTTGCCAGTCTTGCCCTGTAAAACTATAAGGATAACTATCTTGAGAGAAAGTTGAGGGTTGTTTTCTGTGTTCATGTTGATACTTACGTTTTTAAATTATTTTATTTTTGAGCTCTTTAGCTTGCAACAATGGTTAGAAATAAATTTTGGGAGAAAAGCAGTCTGATTTTTTTCCTCAAAATACTTGATATACATAGTTTGATTTTTAAAGTTTTAAAAACTGTTGAAAGAAGCACTGGTGGATTTGAGTAAATGTTAGTATTCTTGGGCATGTAGATTTGCTAGTTATGTCTTCTTTTTTGAAACTTTGTTATATTTAGTTTTATTATCTTGCTTGTTATTTGGCTCTGCTCCCATATATAATTGAGGAATTAATATGCAAAATATACTTTTTAAAAATTTTTGTTGTTGTTGTTGAAGTACAGTTGATTTACAATATTGTATTAGTTTCAGGTATACATACAACATAGTGATTCAGTGTTTTGCACATTATATTTCATTATAGGTTATTACAAGATATTAGGTATAATTCCCTGTGCTGTACAGTAAATCATTGTTGCTTCTCTGTTTTATGTAGTTTGTATCTGTTAATTTCATACCCCTAATTTGTTCCTCCTTCCTTTCCTCTTCCCTTTGGTAACCACAAGTTTTGCTTCGCTTTCTGGTCCAGGGAGATGATTACCTCATTTTGATGCCCATCTTTGTCTTATTGGTTTTCTCCTTTAATTTTTAAATTTCTCATTTATGTATATTTTGAGTGGGGTGGGCAAACATTGCATCAGAGCATGAATTTATTGTATGATCTTCACTTAAAGTCTTTCTTTTTTAAAAAATAAATTTATTTTATTTATTTACTTTTGGCTGCATTGGGTCTTCGTTGCTGGGCGTGGGCTTTCCTAGTTGCGGAGAGCGGGGGCTACTCTTCATTGCAGTGTGCGGGCTTCTCATTGCGGTTACTTCTCTTGCTGTGGTGCTAGCATGGGCTCTAGGCACGTGGGCTTCAGTAGTTGTGGCACATGGGCTCAGTAGTTGTGACTCGTGGGCTCTAGAGCACAGGCTCAGTAGTTGTGGCGCACAAACTTAGTTGCTCCGTGGCATGTGGAATCTTCCCTGACCAGGGCTTGAACTCGTGTCCCTTGCATTGGCAGGCGGATTCTTAACCACTGCGACACCAGGGAAGCCCTAAAGTCTTTCTTAGATAGTATTTATGGCTCCCTTTGGCTCTGGCATTGTATGGTATATTGTTGCCCATTTCTCCTGGAAAACTTTCTGACTGGAATGTATTCCCTCATTGCCTTTGAGTAGGAGCACAGGAAAAACAAAACAGTGCTGTCCTGGGTATTTTTCCACACCCTTGGTATTAGAAAGATCAGGATGTCTCAGAATAAATCATGAGTTCTTGGGATTTTATGTTTGAATTTACTAGTGACAGAGAATAGTAAGAAATGTGCACAAATTAAGACATGAATAGTGCCTCAACTTCCTGAACCGCTAGATTTGGTATAATTAGATTTTTGGTTAAAAGTCTCCCTTGTACATGTGTTATTTTCCTTGAAGTTTAACTTTAACTAGTGATTACATTTGCATTCATTTAATGAATTTATCAAAAATTATTAACTCCTTTTTCAGTAATACAGACACAGAGGTTAGAGCTAGGCTTTGAGTGGTGTTATATCATATTTGATCAGGGTGTATTCCACCTAGTTTTTTAAAAAAACTTTTAGTAAGGATAGTGGGTATACCAGGACAATATACAATTTGCTTTGCTTGTTAAAATAGGAGTACTTTTTAAGCTTTTTTTCTTTCTTTCTTTTTGGCTGTGTTGGGTCTTTGTTGCTGCGTTTTATTTATTTATTTTCGGCTTCATTGGGTCTTCGTTGCTGCATGTGGGCTTTCTCTAGTTGTGGCCAGTGGGGGCTGCTCTTCGTTGTGGTGTGCGGGCTTCTCATTTCAGTAGCTTCTCTTGTTGTGGAGCAGGGCTCTAGGCACCTGGGCTCAGTAGTTGTGGCTCATGGGCTCTAGATCGCAGGCTCAGTAGTTGTGGCGCACGGGCTTAGTTGCTCCGTGGCATATGGGATCTTCCCGGACCAGGGCTTGAACCCGTGCCCCCTGCATTGGCAGGCAGATTCCCAACCACTGTGCCACCAGGGAAGTCCCAGGAATATTTTTTGATGCTATCATAAATGAGACTGTTTTCTTGATTTCCTCTTTGTATAGAGTGTTGTTATAAAGAAGCACAACAGTTTTTTTATGTTGATTTTTATATTCTGCGACTTTACTAAATTCATTTATTCTGATGTTTTTTTTAAATAGAGTCTTTAGGGTTTTCTGCATTTGAAATTATGTGTTTGTAAACAGAGATAATTTTACTTTTTCCTTTCTGATTAGGATGCCTTTTATTTATTCTTGTCTGATTGCTCTTGCTAGTACTTTCAGCACTATGTTGAATAGAAATGGCAAGAGTGGGCACCTCATGTATTGTAAGTTGTGTATATAACCTTTTATCATGTTTTGTACTAGTAGTCTTAAAGTCAAGAATCTAGTCAGTTTGATTTTTAGGTGATTGATGGGCAGATTGTGATGACATCCAGTTATACCAGTGTTACATTGAGATGTTACATCTGAGATTGTCCATTTTAAACTGAATATTGGTATATGTAGTATACTACGTAATGCCTGATTTTTAGAGCCCTTTATGCAGTAATAACCTCAGGTCTTAATGCCAAGTTGCTATGGCATAAGCCTGACTGGTTTTATGACATTAGAAAAAAACGTTGCAAAACTTTTAAAGAATGCAGAATTGGCAGTCCTGGTGGCTCAGTGCCTCATGCCCCTCTTAGCTCATTGAAAGGCTGAGGGATTCTCATTCCTGGTATAGCTGTGGGGGTGCAGTACATTATTTGGGAAGCTCTGATTTAAAGCTAGTAGAGAGACATGGAATGGATCCTCCTTCAGAGCCTCCAAAAAGGAACCAAGCCTGCTGACACTTTTATTTCAGACTTCTAGTCACCAGAACTGTGGAAGAATACGTTTCTCTTGTTTTAAACCACCTAGTTTGTGGTACTTTGGTACAGCAGCCCTGGGAAAAGGATACAGTAACCAACTATAATTTTCCTATTCAAATATTAATTTGAGCTTCTTCATGTAGCTACATGTATAAATATGATTGAAAAGAGGATCTTCTTCCTCCTAAGTTATGATAACCATAGTTTTTGGAGGACTAAGTATATGTTAGACATAATTATTTTATTTAAATTCTTATAATAAACACTGTAAGATACTGGCTATTACACCTACTTTTAAAATAAAGACACCGAGGCTCAGAAAGGGCACCCCTCATGCAGTCTGAATGTTGGTGTCTGACCAAAAGCCTGTGTTTTCTTTCCTCTCTCACTGTTTCTGTATGTACTTACAGAGGTCAGTTTCCGTTGGTGTTTATAGATTTTCTTGTGTAACTCACAATTAACTTTTTTATAATCTGGACAAATAAAAAATGATGGTCTCTTAAATGTACCAACCTTTTCCAAAAGTTCTGAGTTCTGTATAATTTAGTATTTGTTTGAATTTCTTATTTTCAGCCAGGGGCCAGAGTATAGAACCAATTTATTTCATTCTATTATATCATTCTGTTCCTTTGGGATCATTGAATAGCTAAAACCAGTAGGTACCAAAAATTTATCATGGGAGGTTCAGGAGACTTAGAGTTATGTCTAGAGAATCAGAATGATTAGATATCCATTCTTGTTTATTAATAGCTTTAAATAGATCATTGAGAACAAATAGTTAGTAGCCGATTTTTATTTAAGAGAACCCCCCAAATGTAGGGACTGCCAGTAAAGACTAATGTAATTGAAAGGGTATCATCTATCCCATTTATGATGACTGGTCATAGAGAAAATCAAACCTATTATCTATCTTTAGTGGAAGGAGATGACATCTTCCTGAACATGATGGTTTTGTGCTCATGTTTGATTACAGATAATTTTGGGGGAGAGGTTGTGACATTGCCGAGTAAATATTGAAACACTGCAGGGATCAAATGCATACTTGACAGTGCAGGGATCAGATGCATACTTGTGCAGCTTCTCCATTCAATCCCTTTTCTAAACAGTATTTATTAATAGTGTAGTTTGACTAACACTGAGGACCTACCATGTGGCAGGTGCTGTTAGGTGGTGAGGATATCATTAATAAAATTAGAATATTTCCTTTTCAGATACAAGTTTTTTATATTGGTAATGGAAAGTAACATTTTAATTGGGCTGGGGGAAGATAAAATAAAAACTATTTGCGGCCTTCTCTGGTGGTGCAGTGGTTAAGAATCCACCTGCCAGTGCAGGGGACAGGGGTTCAGGCCCTGGTCCGGGAAGATCCCACATGCTGCGGAGCACCTAAGCCCCTGCACCACAACTACTGAGCCTGCGCTCTAGAGCCCATGAGCCACAACTACTGAAGCTGGCGTGCTTAGAGCCTGTGCTCCACAACAAGAGAAGCCACTGCAATGAGAAGCCCGTGCAGCGCAACAAAGAGTAGCCCCGACTCGCTGCAACTAGAGAAAGACTGCGCACAGCAATGAAGAGCCAACGCAGCCAAAAATAATAAATAAATTAAAAAAAAAACTATTTGCAAATATGTTATAAAAGTGGAATTTTAAAAAATGGTATATATAGGTAGATAATTTACTTGATATTATACATAGTTTAAGCTTTAGAACTAAAATGGAGGGGGCATGCCTTCTAGGATATTATAAAACCTGAAAAAAGAGAAGCAGTCTCTGCAAAATGAAATAGTTTTATTCATTTGTAGTTATTAATAGGAATAATATAGCACTGGTTACTTTTTTTTTAACATCTTTATTGGAGTATAATTGCTTTACAATGGTGTGTTAGTTTCTGCTGTATAACAAAGTGAATCAGCTATACGTATACATCTATCCTCATATTCCCTCCCTCTGGCATCTCCCTCCCACCTTCCCTATCCCACCCCTCTAGGTGGTCACAGATCATCAAGCTGATCTCCCTGTGCTATGCGGCTACTTCCCACTAGCTATCTATTTTACATTTGGTAGTGTATATATGTCTCTGCCACTCTGTCGCTTCGTCCCAGCTTACCCTTCCCCCTTCCTGTGTCCTCCAGTCCATTCTCTACATCTGCATCTTTATTCCTGACCTGCCCCTATGTTCTTCAGAGCACTGGTTACTTTGTGATGGAATTTAATTGCTTTGTTGTTACATTCCTCTTAAAAGTAAAAAGGACATGGTTGCTGTCTTTGAGTAAGTCTTAGTCTAATGGAGAAATAGACCCATAAACAAATGAAACTAACTCACCTCGTTTTGCGAAGGAGAATCATTGTTCATCGTCAAATAAATGCATATCTAATGCTCCTCAGTAGAGCACTGCTTCATAGTATTGCCCACATGAGAGAAGCTTCAGCACTTTAAATCATCAGGTGAGTTCGAATTTGGGATTCATATCTGAAATCACTTTTTATCTTTCATTTCAATGTGCATGTTATGTTATTTACAATCAACAATTACATAGGTCTGTTGTTTGTTGTATCTGAGCATCAGTTGTTCTGTAGTAGGACTGCCTGTCTCTTTGATGCACTCTATACAACCTGCAGAGTGACTTTTGAATAAGCAGTATAGCCTATGTTTTAAATCATCTGGTCCCAAAGAATTTACAAATTGGGTGAAACGCCATCCAAGCTTTTAATGTGATGTATGGGAAAAAATATGAAGAGAAATTTAATTTTATAAACTGACATTACTCTAGCATAAATAGTTGCTCTTTCTGATTCTCTAAGTTGGTTTGCTTTATGGATTTTCTGAGAAAGCAGGAGGTAATCTAATGCTTTTACCTTAAAAGAGGGAACCGTAACACTGTCTAGGAAACATTCCATGATAGCACTCATACCTCACTTCCCCACCTATAGAGTCCTTAAATACAGGATTATATTTCCCTTGTGATTTATTTCTAGCACTTAGTACAATATCTGGCACATTATATGTGCTTAAATAACATCTGATGCATGAAGAATGCTTTTTTCATGTGTGCTGTGTTAGAAATTACAGTTCAGAGTGAGAATCAATAAAATGTTATTCTTAAGCTGAGAAAGTGGTATTAGTAGAGGGAAATAGAAGCATGTCTTTTGACTAATAATTGAGAGCTACAAGTGGCTCCTGTGGTATAAATTACTGCTTTATCTTCTCAGAAATTAATCATTTAATGAAGTTTACATTTAAATAGTTTGCAAAAACTTTATTTCTCATAGTAGGATTAAACTTTTACATCCATTTAATGACACTTGCCTTTGACTTTTAGAGTATTATATGTACGTAATTTAGCAGAGTTATATATATATATAATTTAGCAGTATTATATGTGTATAATTTAGCAGAATTATACTCTTAGTCTTCATGTACTAATAAATGTAAACTAAACATTGATTCAAGGAGTATTCATTTTTATTGAACTGCTGTTAATGTTATTAACTGTTATTTTAATGAACAGTTATTCAAATAATTTTTTTACTGACTTAAACATTAGAACTTGGTGAATTTTTGCATATGAGCAAGTGGTTTCTTAAATCAGTTTTTCAGGGTAGCTGCAAAGATAAGTAAAACTTGATTCGTATCCTCAAAGGATTTATAATCATGTAGGATAAAACAGATATGTAAATGAGTATAGTATAAGGCAAAATCAGGTGGTTTCCAAATCACAGTTGTATTCAGCAAGATTATAAGCAGAAACAATACATACTAGTAGTGAAAGATGAGAGAAGACTGTGGATAAAGCATTCACTGTCAATTACTGTTGGAATAAGATACTCCAGTTCTTAAAGTGAGGTTCCCTTTGTCCTGTTTGGCTCAGTTCTTAAGAACTAGGGCCTATTTTCAGTGTTTTTAGATTTTGTGAATTAGAAATCTTGACTATTTGCTAAAGATGGGTCTCTGGAGGATAAGAATTTTCTAAATGAAGAGTATAG
The DNA here is from genome assembly GCF_937001465.1 of Orcinus orca. Lineage (NCBI taxonomy): Eukaryota > Metazoa > Chordata > Mammalia > Artiodactyla > Delphinidae > Orcinus > Orcinus orca. The sequence goes on along the minus strand of NC_064566.1, from coordinate 50,803,029 downwards.
CCTGATGGTTAAGAGTATGGTTTGAATTCCACCTCTGTCACTTATTAGCTGTATAACCTTGGGCAGTTTACTTAACCCTCAGTGCTTCAGTTTACTGATCTATAAAATAGTATGACGATGATAATAATAATAATACCATGTAGGGTGGTCATTTGTCTTTATTTCTTATTAGAGTATGCTTTCTCAGGGATAGACACTTCATAGCAGAATAAATGGCTGGAGAGTCTGAGATAAACAAGACACTGTCCATGTGCGTGCGTGCTCACGCATAGACTAAGACTCCAGTTGTAGTGCAGTGAGATTAGAACTATACTGAAAATAAGAGCAGGGAAACTGAGCGTTTTAGAGTAGGTTTTTTTAATCTGGAATTTTTAATCTACTGCGGGTTTCATTCAGGGAGAGAGCAACCATTTCTTTCCTTTTTTTTTTTTTTTAGACAACATTGACTTTTACGTTTGGAACAGTTCTGGAATTCTGAGGATTCTAAAAGCCTGGATGTTAGTTACCTAAGTACCTTCTCTGATTTTTAAAATATTTTCTCTGACTCCTTAAAAATGATCAGTGCAAAATTAATGAGACCCCCCCCTTTCTTCTATTTAATTTTCCATTATTCTCTGTGTGCTGTTAACTAATTCTCTATTTCTGTGTTTTCAATTCAAATCATTTATTTTTATTTTTTTTGTGTGTGGTATGCGGGCCCCTCACTGTTGTGGCCTCTCCCGTTGCGGAGCACAGGCTCCGGACGCGCAGGCTCAGCGGCCATGGCTCACGGGCCCAGCCGCTCCGCGGCATGTGGGATCTTCCCAGACTGGGGCACGAACCCGTGTCCCCTGCATCGGCAGGCGGACTCGCAACCACTGCGCCACCAGGGAAGCCCAATTCAAATCATTTAATCTGTACTTGTGAATAAAATTGGGCTCATTCCAAATCTTTCTTTGTAGCCAAGTATATTGTAGTCACTAAATTTTTCATCTAATATACTGAAAGGATGTTAAAATGTTAATATGCTTTATATTGTTCCCTTTTATTATTAATACATCTAAACATACAGCAAAGTTGAAAGAGTATAACAGTTAATACCCATATACCCACCACCTACATTCTACCATTAACATTTAGTATACTTGCTTTATCACATATCCATCCATATTTTGATCATTGTATCATTCAGTATTCCATTTTATTTTTGGTGTGTTTCAAAGTAAATTGCAGACATCAGGACACTTCCCCCTAAATACCTCAAGTGTGCTTTGTTTTTGAAAGATCTATTTTTACCCCTTTTTTGTTTTGTTCAGAGTTGATGTTTTAATACTTTTTATTTTCTATTTATATGCTTTATTTTAATTTTGGACTAAACTCACTGCAGTTAATTCTGTTACTAAGACTTCTCATTATTAATGCTCAAAATTAGATTTGCTTTTTTTTGGGTTTGGATTTTTTGTAGTCATGTTATTCAATTTTCTTAAATATTTTTGGCTTACATAATTATAGCGTTTTTACCCTATAGTTTCCAATACTTTAAGATATGATTGCTGATACAAGTTTTGAAGATAAGTTCTCCATACCATTAGACATTAAAAGTATTTCTTGTTTTTAAACTATGTAGAAGATCTCAACTAGCTTATGAAATGTTTTTAGCCAAGAATTGTATATCATCTTTCCTTATGGCTTGTAACTTCTTGAAAGGAAGAACTCAAATATTCGTTGATATATTGACTCTATGATATCAATGCTCAAGATATTCTGGGCACTGTTGTTCTAAAGTTGAAAGTTTAAAAACAAATCCTAACATATTTTTCAGCAACTTTCAAGAATTATATTCATTATATATGTGGTGTATATTATAATGGAATTCAAAAAATCATAATAGGAAATTATTCAAGAGGTAGGTAATAGTGAGGCATTGTTCTCAGAATAACAGGATATCCTTCTATTTTAGAGACTTTGCATTTCCAGCCTATAGAAGAATATAATGACCTACTCTGGGCATAACTTTTTACAAAAATAATTTTATTATTTTAAAATAATTGAACCTTGGACATTGAATTGGATAACTATTATAGATTAACTTGTTATTTTAGAATTGGATTCCAAGTAACAAAATCCAAAGCACATCAAACTAAAATGATCTTTTCTACTGTTTTCGTTGTTGCTTCTTGAAATCTATATAGGATACCATTTTTTGAAAGTGTTCAAAGTGCAATTAGATAAAAATTATAACAGAAGAAAGTCATTTTTCCCTCTGATCCACACACAGATGCACTCCTGTAGTTGGAACTCTCGTTTGTCTGGCTTGAAGATTCTTTTGGATCTTCCAGATTTAGTGCTTATTCTTCTATCTGGATCAGATAAATCAAAATCAGACATGCAAATTAGAGTTTTAGGATACCCAGAGACAGACACCATGCAGAGGGGTTTTACATGCCCTTCATTCTCTGTCAGAGGTGATGCCTAAGTAGTATCTAAACTTAATTCTTCTGGCCCTGTGTCTGCAGGTAGGAATGTTTAATCATCTTAATGGTCCTGAGCTCCAGTAATGTCTTTGCTTATTGAATGATTGGGGCAGAAAAATAGAGAAGCCTTCTCAAAATTATGTTCAGCCGTCTAGAGCAAGGGTTGGCAAACGTTTTTTTTTTTTCTTCAAAGGACCAGAGAGTAAATATTTTAGGCTTTGAGGGCCATATGCTCTCTGCCACAACTGTCCAATTTTGCTGTTGTAGAGTGAGAGTAGCTGTAGATGGTTGGTAAACAAATACATGTGATTGTGTTCCAAGGTTTATTTAGAAAAACAGATAGCAGGTTGTAATTTGCCAGCCTGTGCGATATCGCTGTGCTTCTTGAACTACCTGTTGTGAGGATTTTTTTTTCCTTTAATAATTTGTGCATGGGGGAGGGGGAAGGGTAAGCTGTGACAAAGTGAGAGAGAGGCATGGACATATATACACTACCAAACGTAAGGTAGATAGCTAGTGGGAAGCAGCCGCATAGCACAGGGAGATCAGCTGGGTGCTTTGTGATCGCCTGGAGGGGTGGGATAGGGAGGGTGGGAGGGAGGGAGATGCAAGAGGGAAGAGATATGGGAACATATGTATATATATAACTGATTCATTTTGTTGTAAAGCAGAAACTAACACACCATTGTAAAGCAATTATACTCCAATAAAGATGTTAAAAAAAAATAAAAAATAAAAAAATAATTTGTGCATGGACACTTTTGTAAAGTACAATAAAAGTAAATTACTAGGAAAACAAAATTTATTTTTTAATGATAATTTATTCATTTTAATAGTCCTTTTTTAAAAAAATCTTTTGGCCACACCACATGGCATGAAGGATATTAGTTCCCCGAACAGGAGCTGCACCTGTGCCCCCTTCATGGGGAGCGCAGAGTCTTAACCACTGGGCCACCAGGGAAGTCCCTGGAAAATGAAATTTAAAAAGACAAAATATAAGCTTAAAATTTTAGATTAAACAGATAAATTACATTTCAATAAGTATAATTAAAACAGTTGTACGTAAGGAAAAAGAAAAGAATTAGAAATATTATAAATGTTGTTACTGGAAAGTATCTTCTAGCCTATTAATATAGAGTTGCTATAAACAGTCATAATTTTTTTGTCATTCTACAGTTCTACTAACAAAACAAAAAGTTGAGTGGAATTGCAACCCATTTGTTAAATGTCTATATACACTCTAACAAACATTGTATATATCAATAAAATTTTTAATATGTCAAATAAATTTGCTTCTTACTGTTACTTTATCTAGTCTAGGTTGGATTGACAACAGTGCTATTCATAAGAGATAATGTATATCTAAACTATTCCTATGTTTCATTTTAACAACATTCAGTGTAGAGAAACCAGACTCACAGAGGTGTGTTGATGAGAATGGGAGAAGAGATTTAAAAGAAATTTCAACTAACTCAGGATATTCATTTCTAACTTTTTTTCTAAGATGAAGCAAATGGTTTTTTATTTACAGAATACATTTTTCATTAGTAGTCAGTTCCAACAATTTGTCCTGTAGAGTTATAATTAAATTTAAATTCTCTCTCAATTAAAGAAATGGATTCTGGAGTCATAAATGTCCTGTATGTGGATCTTCTTTTGATGGGAAAAGAAGATTGAAAATGTTTCATCAAATTTGTAAGGTGTGTTCAAACTTTAAATGACACAATAGACCAAATAGACTTAATTGATATTTATAGGACATACTACCCGAAAGTGGCAGAATACACTTTCTTCTCAAGTGCTCATGGAACAGTCTCCAGGATAGATTACATCTTGGGTCACAAATCAAGCCTTGGTAAATTTAAGAAAATTGAAATCGTAGCAAACATCTTTTCTGACCACAGCGCTATGAGATTAGAAATAAATTACAGGAAAAAAACTGTAAAAGAAATACAAACACATGGAGGCTAAACAATACTCTACTAAAAAACCAAGGGATCCCTGAAGAAATTAAAGAGGAAATCAAAAAATACCTAGAAACAAATGACCATGAAAACACGATAGACCAAAACCTATGGGACGCAGCAAAAGCAGTTCTAAGAGGGAAGTTTATAGCAATACAATCCTACCTCAAGAAACAAGAAACATCTAAAATAAACAACCTAACCTTACACCTAAAGCAACTAGAGAAAGAAGAACAAACAAAACCAAAGTTAGTAGAAGGAAAGAAATCATAAAGATCGGAGGAGAAATAAATGAAATAGAAATGAAGAAAACAGTAGCAAAAATCAGTAAAACTAAAAGCTGGTTCTTTGAGAAAATGAACAAAATTGATAAAGCTTTAGCCAGACTCATCAAGAAAAAAAGGGAGAGGACTCAAATCAGTAAAATTAGAAATGGAAAAGGAGAAATTACAGCTGACACCATAGAAACACAAAGGATCATAAGAGAGTACTACAAGCAACTATATGCTAATAAAATGGACAACCTGGATGAAATGGACAAATTCTTAGAAAAGTACAGCCTTCCAAAACTGAACCAAGAAGAAATAGAAAATACGAACAGATCAAGCACAAGTAATGAAATTGAAACTGTGATTAAAACTCTTCCAACAAACAAAACTCCAGGACCAGATGGCTTTACAGGTGAAGTCTATCAAACATTTAGAGAAGAGCTAACACCAGTCCTTCTCAAACTCTTCCAGAAAATTACAGAGGATGAAACACTCCCAAACTCATTCCACGCCAGGCTACCATCACCCTGATACCAAAACCAGACAAAGATATCACAAAAAAAGAAAACTACAGGCCAATATCACTGATGAACATAGACGCAAAAATCCTCAACAAAATACCAGCAAACAGAATGCAACAACACATTAAAAGGATCATATACCATGATCAAGTGGGATTTATCTCAGTGATGCAAAGATTCTTCTATATATGCAAATCAATCAATGTGATACACTGTATTAACAAATTGAAGGATAAAAACCGTATGATAACCTCAATAGATGCAGAAAAAGCTTTCAACAAAATTCAACACCAATTTATGATAAAAACTCTCCAGAAAGTGGGCACAGAGGGAATCTACCCCAACATAATAAAGGCCATATATGACAAAACCACAGCAAACATTATTCCCAATAGTGAAAAATTGAAAGCATTTCCTCTAAGATCAGGAACAAGACAAGGGTGTCCACTCTCACCACTATTATTCAACATAGTTTTGGAAGTCCTAGCCACAGCAATCAGAGAAGAAAAAGAAATAAAAGGAATACAAACTGGAAAAGAAGAAAAACTGTCACTGTTTTCAGATGACATGATACTATACATAGAAAATCCTAAAGATACCACCAGAAAACTACTCGAGCTAATCAATGAATTTGGTAAAGTTGCAGAATACAAAATTAATTCACAGAAATCTCTTGCATTCCTATACACTAACAGCAAAAGGGCAGAAAGAGAAATTAAGGAAACAATTGCATTTACCATTGCAACAAAAAGAATAAAATACCTAGGAATAAACCTACCTAAGAAGGCAAAAGACCTGTACTCAGAAAACATACAAAACACTGATGAAAGAAATCAAAGATGACAGAAACAGATGGAGAGATATACCATGTTCTTGGATTGGAAGAATCAATATTGTAAAAATGACTATACTCCCCAAAGCAATCTACAGATTCAGTGCAATTCAGTGCAATCCCTATCAAGTTACCAATGGCATTTTCCACAGAACTAGAATAAAAAATTTTACAATTTGTATGGAAACACAAAAGATGCCAAATAGCCAAAGCAATCTTGAGAAAGAAAAATGGAGCTGGAGGAATGAGGCTCTCTGTACTGTACTTTGTAGTATAAAAAGTTACAGTAATCAAGACAATATGGTACTGGCACAAAAACAGAAATATAGATCGATGGAACAGGATAGAAAGCCCAGAGATAAACCCATGCACCTATGGTCACCTAATCTATGACAAAACAGGCAAGAATATACAATGGAGAAAAGACAGCCTTTTCAATAGGTGGTGCTGGGAAAATTAGACAGCTACATATAAAAGAATGAAATTAGAACAGTCCCTAACACCATACACAAAAGTAAACTCAAATGGATTAAAGACTTAACTGTAAGACCAGACACTATAAAACTCTTAGAGGAAAACATAGCCCAAACACTCTTTGACATAAATCACAGCAACATCTTTTTTGACCCACCTCCTAGAGTAATGAAAAAACAAAAATAAACAAATGGGACCTAATGAAACTTAGAAGCTTTTTCACAGCAAAGGAAACCATAAACAAGACAAAAAGACAACCCTCAGAATGAGAGAAAATATTTGCAAATGAAGTAACTGACAAAGGATTAATCTCCACAATATACAAGCAGCTCATACAACTCAGTATCAAAAAAAAAACAACCCAATCAAGAAATGGGCAGAAGACCTAAATAAACATTTCTCCAAAGAAGACATACAGATGGGCAGCACACACATGAATAGATACTCACCATCACTAATTATTAGAGACATGCAAATCAAAACTACAATGAGGTATAGACCTCACACTGGTCAGAATGACCATCATCAAAAAATCTGCAAACAACAAATGCTGGAGAGGGTGTGGAGAAAAGGGAACCCTCCTGCACTGTTGGTGGGAATGTAAATTGATATAGCCACTGTAGAAAACAGTATGGAGGTTCCTTAAAAAACTAAAAACAGGGCTTCCCTGGTGGTGCAGTGGTTAAGAGTCCGCCTGCCAATGCACAGGACACGGGTTCGTGCCCCAGTCCGGGAGGATCCTGCATGCCGCAGAGCAGCTGGGCCCGTGAGCCATGGCCACTGAGCCTGCGTGTCCGGAGCCTGTGCTCCGCAACAGGAGAGGCCACAACAGTGAGAGGCCTGCGTACCGCAAACCAAAACAAAACTAAACTAAAAACAAGTACCATATGACCCAACAATCTCACTACTGGTCATATGCCCAGAGAAAACCATAATTCAAAAATACACATGCACCCCAATGTTTATAGCAGCACTATGTACAGTAGCCAGGACATGGAAGCAACCTAAATGTCCATCAACAGAGGAATGGATAAAGAAGATGTTGTACATATGTACAATGGAGTATTACTCAGCCATAAAAAGGAATGAAACTGAGTTATTTGTAGAGATGTGGATGGACCTAGAGAGTGTCATACAGAGTGAAGTAAGTCAGAGAAAAGCAAATATCGTATAATAATGGACATATGTGGAACCTAGAAAAATGATACAGATGATCTTATTTGCAAAGCAGAAATAGAGACATAGATGTAGAGAACAAATGTATGGATACCAAGGGGGGAAGGGGTGGGGAGGGAGGAATTGGGAGACAGGGATTGACACATATACTTTATTGATATTCTGTATAAAATAGACAACTGGTGGGGAACATACTGTATAGCACAGGGAACTCGACGTAATGCACTGTGGTAACCTAAATGGGAGGGAAGTCCAAAAGGGAGGGGATATCTGTATGTGTATGGCTGATTCGTTTGTCGTGTAGTTGAGGCTAACACAACATTGTAAAGCAACCATACTCCAATAAAAATTAATTAAAACAAAAAAGCAAACAGAGAAAAAACTGAGCAGGACCTTGCGGGGCCTTCCCAGGTACAAAAAACAAAACAAAACAAAACAAATTTGTAAGGTGTGTAGAGATAATCTTTCAACAAATGTACAATATCTGATATTACCTACTTCAATGAAAATTATTATATTATGGAACATGTCATAAGTATCTCATTCAGTCTGCTAACTTCCTTGTTTGCTTTGATCTTACTGGCCATTGAGAAACATTTGTATGCCTTCCTTACATGAAGTATAAAGATCATTAAAAATAACAAATATATAAGACAGATAAGTCTGGCTATCTAATTCACACCTTTAAAATATTGGGACCAAACATTTTTTATCTTGTAGAAACACTAAGAATTCATTTTTCATTTTTGACAGAACAGTTCCCCTTGATACCGTGGAACCTGTAGTATATGATCAGTTTCCATATTATCACTCAGTGAGGATACTCTCTACTATGTTGCATTAACCTTTAAGTAATCCACAATTATAGTACATCAGTAAGCATATTGTGTAGACAGGTGACTTTTATTTAAAATCATGGCAAGAATTTCTCAATGAAGGAAGCAGTGCATTGACTTACCCTCTGGAGTAAACTCCTTAATCTGGCAAACTCCTTAATCCTTTAACTGTCCATAATATTCCTGTCATGACAGTTGCACCATCAGAAAATACTGTTACACAAAATTTAAACTCCAAATCACATTTGTTGAATATATAATCTTTCATAAGTTTATGCAGTTCGAAGTTATTTATGTTTGGCAATTAAGCTGAAAAAAAATTCTTCCTTCATAACACCATCCTATTCAAATGTAATTGACATGTTATCTTTGCATTTATAAAGGGTCAATAAAAACACATTGCTAGGTTTGTGTGTTCTATGAATTATTTTCCTTATCATTAGCCAGTTCCTGAATGCATTGAACTATGGTATCACTAGAAATTGATTCTTGCAGTGGGGGTGGTAGCGGTGGGATGAACTGGGAGATTGGTATTGACATATATACACTAATATGTATAAAATAGATAACTAATAAGAACCTGCTGTATAAAAAATAAATAAAATTAATTTAAAAAAATTTTTAAAAAGATTATTGCAGACTCACTGAATATTTCCAAGCACACATATTTGATGGAGTTTTTCCTTAATGTCAACATATATGGTTTTTTTTGGTTTTAGTATCCTGAGGAACTACTGTGCAAGAACCCTAGAAAACACTAATGTTATATGTGAAAGAAGAAATGTGCTTCTCTTGGCTTTGTAATTCAGTACTCTTTATTTTCCAATTAATTTTTTTTGTGTTGAACTGTATTTCTTTATATTTTCTATATAAATGTTTTATTGTTTCATAGCCAGTCCATCTCTGCAAATAACACATTGTGGTTTTACCACTTCACTGTAAATTATACTTATAAGTAAAATTAGTATGAACTCTTTGGTCTTCCTTGTTTTGAAATCACTTCCATTGTTATTTGATTTACTACTTGTGCCTCATTCAGAGCTGTATCTTTCCTCACCAAAGATGGCCAGTTAAGCTTTTTGCTGTTTGTAAAACAGAAGTAAAAATATCTATTTATTTTCTTAAGTAATAACATTAAATTATAAATTACAGGATTGATTAAAAATTTAAATGATTATAAAATGACAAGTTACGTAAATAAATGATTTTATTTTCTCAGATTGTTTTCTCTTGCATTATAGTTGACAAACTAACCAATGTCAGATTGCGGTAAAAGTGTCTAAATGCCTACATTTAATTTCCGTACTTTTCTTATTGTGGACCGGTAACAAACAGTTGGAGGACCTTTGTTCTGATCTAAGGATTACTGGAGGGTCACTGGGAGATGTTCTGAGTTTTTTTTTATTATTTTTCCTAGAGTAGAAATTCTGGGCCTTTGGTGAAACCCAATTATAACTTTGTTTTGCTTTGTTTGAAATACAATGGGGAGAATATCTTCCCATATCTTTGTATGGAGATGTAATACCCAACAAATATAAAGTCAATTTGAAGGAACTTTAAGCAGGCAGTTTGCAGATGTTCCTTTTATCTCCCTGTGTAGACATGGAAAAGCTTGTTTAAGGATAATGGTTATAGTTAATGTTGTCTTATTTTTTTCACCTGATACTGAAAAATCATTATGGTAATGCCTGGGTTCCTATGTCCATTTCACAATTACACCAATGTCCTTTCATAATAGGGACCTCTTTAAGAGCTTATATGTTTAGCAGCTATCTCTCAAATATATTTTAACGAGGGTGACCCATTTCATATATGTTTATAGCAATCTTCTGTATATGATTTATAAATGTACACATACCTGTGTATCTGATATACCTATATCTTATATTTATCTAGACTGATAGATGTCCTTTTTTCCTCACCTACTTCTATATATCATTGAATTGTTTTAATGACTTTTTTTTTTTTTTTTTTTTTTGCGGTACGTGGGCCTCTCACTGTTGTGGCCTCTCCCATTGCGGAGCACAGGCTCCGGACGCGCAGGCTCAGCGGCCATGGCTCACAGGGCCAGCCGCTCCGCGGCATGTGGGATCTTCCCGGAGCGGGGCACGAAGCCGTGTCCCCTGCATTGGCAGGCGGACTCTCAACCACTGCGCCACCAGGGAAGCCCTGTTTTAATGACTTTTTAATGGAGCCTTGGAGCCGGAAGTGATGTAAAGTTCGTATGTTCCAATTCTCTTTACATTCATTCTCTCTTTTTAATATAGAGAAGGGGTTGGCAAACTACAACCATCTGGCTTGACACCTGTTTTTATAAGTAAAGTTTTATTGGACCATAGTCATGCTCATTTGTTAATGTTATCTCTGGCTTCTTTCTTGCTGCACTGGCAGAGTTGTCACAGGGATCATATGGCCTGCAAAACCAAAAATATTTACTCTCTATGCACTTTACAGAAAAAATTTGCCAAACACTGATACAGAGGTCTTGCAACTTCTTTCTGAATTCAGTGATAGTAATTTTATTGTCGTTCAAGGCATTCATCTTCTAGTTAGAAAGTTTCTATTTATACTGAGCAAAAATCTTTTCTGTGTAATCTTTGGGTACACGACAGTCTTTTAGGAATTTGAAGACAACATTTATGCTTGCTCTTACCTCTTTCTGCAGGTCTATACACCATTCCTAGTCTTCCCAGCCCTAAAATTCTGTAGTTTATTTAGTTCACACTTGAATGACCTATGTGCCTCAGTTTTAAACCTTTTACCAATGTTGTTTCCTGTCATTATTCCTCAGACATTGATACTCGGATCAGAACCCTAATAATCCTATGGATATGATTGGCTCAGAGTAGAGCAGACTGTTTAAGTTTTACTATGCATTTCTTATGTACTGGTCACTCAGTGATGTTATTTCTGTTAATATAGACTAAGATGCATTATCCTTTTAGATAGCTATGTTATGTTAGTGGCTTGTATTGAGCTTAAATTCAAAACCACGAAGTCTTTTACGTATTTTACCATTAACTCAGATCTTCTCCATTCTATTCTGAACCCACAGCAGAACTTTTACCTCTGTGAGGGTCCATTTTATTGAGATAGCCCACTGTGCCAGTTATATTGAGAAGTTTTTGCATCTTGAGTCTGTCATTCTTATATTTACTGTTTCTCTGAGCTGTCATGTAAGAATATGATAGTAGTGAGTTGCTTGATCATCACCTTGCTATATTTGCATGTTCATTATTGAAATGAACATGTGAAATTTTTATGGGAGTTTCTCTTAGAATTGATGGTAATTTGAATCATTTCTCAGCAAATAATCCTTTCCCACCCTTTTCTTTGGGATGAAATAGTCATCTCTGACTCACTGACTTTGGACTTGATCATATGACTTACTTGAGCCAATAGAATGGAGATGGAAGTGACAGCAGACAATTTCTGAAGTGAGGCTTTAAGAGCCCTGGCAAGTTTCTTGTAGTTCTCTTGTACTTCTGCTATTTCCTACAAGAAAAACTTGCCCCAGCTAATTACTGCCCCTTCAGATTGGGTCCCAGAATGAAAGATAAGTGAAGGAGAACTGAACTCAATTCACAAACCTGAAGCGGAGATGTTCCAACCAAACTCGAATTCATGAATAAGAAATTAGCATTTAATGTGGTAAGCCATTGGCATTTTTGGAGTTTTGTTATACAACATCAGTTCAGCAATAGCTGACCCATACATGGCTAAACAAGTTGTTCTGTTTGTAGGGAGTCATCTCTGAAATGCCTGTTACCTGTAAATAACAAAGTGATTCAATACTAGACCATCTACAGAGTGAAGTAAGTCAGAAAGAGAAAAACAAATATCGTATATTAACGCATATATGTGGAATCTAGAAAAATGATACAGATGAACCAGTTTGCAGGGCAGAAATAGAGACACAGATGTAGAGAACAAACGTATGGACACCAAGGGGGGAAAGTGGGGTGGTGGTGGGATGAATTGGGAGATTAGATTGACATATATACACTAATATGTATAAAATAGTTAACTAAGAACCTGCTGTATAAAAAATAAATAAATAAAATTAAAAAAAAATACTAGGCCATCAAGAACCCTGAGTAAAAGGAGATCAGAGGTAAAATTTGGGTCTACATGTGCTGAGATGCATGTCCATGGCATGAGGTAAGAGATCCTCTGAGGAAAGGAACTACAGTTACTAAACAGGATACACAGATATATGCTGCTGCTCTCTAGCTGTGCCTCAAATGCTTTGGGTCAGTTCTTTACTTCTTTGCAGTTTGACTTGCTACCATTGTTAGGTTTTTCTACTTCTTTCTATTCCGTTTTCCTGTACCTCCTCATCTTCTGTGATTTTTTTTCACTTTGGAAATAGTGCATATTTTCACTATTTTATATGTAGTATGTAAAGAAATGTAGTATGTAAAGAAATAACAGAATAAGACCACTGGAGTTCTAATTCTGGCTCTGCCATTTAACACAATCACTCCAAATAAGTTATTTAAACAATTTCGTCCTCTAAATAGGGGGGTTAATAAATAACTCACAGTTGCTGCTAAGCTGAAATGAGATGACAGAGTCTTTGGCTCATCGTCATTTGTATATACAGTCATTTAGCAAATACTTACTGAGTGAATTCTGATGGATACAGTGCTTTGCACATTATTAAAAAGTCAGTGTGGGACTTCCCTAGTGGTCCAGTGGTTAAGATTCCACACTTCCACTGCAGGGGGCACAGGTTAATCCCTGGTCCGGGAACTCAGATCGTTCATGCCGTGTGGAGCGACCAAAAAAAAAAAAAAGTCTGTGCATTTTATGGCATTTTGATAATCATAGTCTTACAAAGTACTTGTTGGTATCACATTGATGTCAAGTGAAAAGAAAAGAGAATTCTATTTCTATTTGTGGAACAAAAGAACATAAGTATTTGCCACTAGAAATCATGGAACAGTTTTATGGATGTGTTTATGTTACATCATGGCTTAATGCTTTATTTCAGGACTTTTTACGTTACCCTTGGCAGTGAATAGGCACTGTCAGTAACTGGTAATTTTTGTTCTATCCGAAGATATGAATCCAAGGCAGAGTATAAGAAGATTGCTTATGCTCTGTTTGCTCTTCTAGTTACGTTCATTCGGAATATAAATTCAAGTAGATATCATGCCACTTGGTATTATGAATGATTCTTTTTGTATAACCTTGGATAAGGTACAATAAAAACAATGAAGCTAACAACTTTTCTCTCCTATTATTTGAGCGCATATCAGACATTTTGACTGTTTCATAGAAATTTTTGTTTTAATTTAAAAATTAATCCTGGTTTCAACAACTCAAATAGTACAGAGGTATATACAGTAAAATCAATTGTCTTCTTTTGTTTCTTTTCAAATTTACCCCCTTATGTTTGGCGTGAATCTTTTCCTTTTATGTGTGCTCAGTTAATATGTAGGGGTTTTTTTAATCCTTTATAGAAAGTAGGATCATACTTAAGTTTATTCTATACCTTGTCTTTCATATTTAATAGTATTTTTATCATTGATATTTTCCTCAAGTGAATACTTAAAGATGGCAGTTTTGGGCTTCCCTGGTGGCGCAGTGGTTAAGAATCCACCTGCCAATGCAGGGACACAGGTTTGAGCCCTGGTCTGGGAAGATCCCACGTGCTGCGGAGCAACTAAGCCCATGCACCACAACTACTGAGCCTGTGCTCTAGAGCCCATGCTCCACAACAAGAGAAGCCACTGCAATGAGAAGCCCGCACACCACAATGAAGAGTAGCCTCTGCTCTCTGCAACTAGAGAAAGCCTGCATGTGGCAATGGAGACCCAACGCAACCAAAAATAATAAATAAAATAACTTCTTAAAAAAATTTATAAAAAAAAATCTCAGTTTTATTGGCAGCATCATAGTTCACATTATGGCTGTAGATTATTTAACATCCACATTGATCCGCATCTGATTAATGTAAGCTGTTGAAAAACAATACTGTAATGAACATCCTTTTTTATCTCGTTATACTTGTGCTTTTATTTTAATAATTTTGAAAATGGCGTTCCTGTAATAAAGCATATCTGCATTAAAAATTTATTTATTTAAAAAAATATATTTATTTATTTTTGGCTGCATTGGGTCTTTGTTGCCGCACGTGGGCTTTCTCTAGTTGAGGCGAGCAGAGGCTACTCTTCCATGTGGTACACAGGCTTCCTGTTGCGGTGGCTTCTCTTGTTGCGGAGCATGGGCCCTAGGTGCACACAGGCTTCAGTAGTTGTGACACGTGGGCCCAGTAGTTGTGGCTCGCAGGCTCTAGAGTGCAGCCTCAGTAGTTGTGGCACACGGGCTTAGTTGCTCCGCGGCATGTGGGATCTTCCCGGACCAGGGCTTGAACCTGTGTCCCCTGCATTGGCAGGCGGATTCTTAACCACTGTGCCACCAGGGAAGCCCCTAAATTTTTAAATAAATATTAATAGGTAAAACAATTTTTTTTCTAATAGGTAAAAATTTTTTAAATGCTATAGCAATTTATGTTTCTACTAACGATTTGTAGGAGGATCTGGTGCGTCTCACCCTTACCAGGAGTGGATATTGCCAGTCATTAATTTGTTTTTGCCAAGCTGGATCAAAAATAGTATCTAACTTTAAGTTTTATTTCTCTGAATACTGGTGTTTATGCACATTCCCATGTTTGTAGCTATTTGCAGTTGGCTATTCACGTAGTTTTTTATTGCTTGTTTTTCCTTTTAAAATCATTTCATAGGGGCTTTTCAAAACTTATTGCAGGCATTCAGGCAAGAGGTCTTTTTTACTTTCCTTTCCATCTTTCGTTTTAGAGTTTTTTATATAACATACTAGAAAAATAATGAATTATTTTTGTATATAATATGTGCATTGTTTTATATACATTAGTTACACACCATTTGCCTAATTTTAATGTATATCTCAAACACATTTGTGCTTTAGTCTCTAAAAGACAGAGTTTGAATTCTTTTATTATAGGTTGGTAGAATTTTGGAAATAAGATTTGGAAGTGACTTTGGAAATATTTTTTGTGAAGTTCATTTCTAAAAAAAATTTTTTTAGTTAATGAATTCAACAGTATTAATAGAGTCAGTAGTCCTAGAATTCTGTGGTTGAGCTTTAGAGTAAAATATTTATTCAGCATCTGCTGTGTCCTAGTTACTGTGCTAGGCATGTCATAGGATCATTTTAATTCTCACAACAATTGTATCCCTTTGGTTGAATCTCCAGGGGTCGGACTTGCGGAAATTTGTAACAGGGGTGCACATTGGAAATATCCATTGTTAACCCTTTTACTTTTCAGATGAGCAACCTGAGGTCCTAAAAAGTTACTGATTTTCTTGAGCAAGTAGTGCTATGGCTCAAACATCTTGGCCAGGCTGGGATTTCTTCTACCATCCTCCGCAGTAGTTACCCTGGGCTTAATTTTACTAAATGTCAGGAAAACTGGAACTTGGGGTAATTTAAAATTAATAACAGTGAAAAGTATGTCTGTGCTCTACTTGCAATGAATTTTACTTAATAGGGTGAGAAAGTTAATATTTACTTTTAATTTTTTAAAAAAGCAATCTGAGCTTGTTTTTGAACTTTATTGGAATGAAAGAATGATTCACTGCCTAAATTTAAATGAGTTTTATTTTAAATCTTTTAAGAATTATTTTTATGGTTGTCTACCTAAAAAATGACCTTACATGTATGCAGAAAAATTAATATGTGCCCGTTTTACTGAATTATGGTTGATATATAAAATGTCGTGGAAACTTAAGGAGCATCGTAGTCCTATTGTAGGAAGAAGAATGGTAGAGAAGTATGTCCAGGGCCTTCTAGAACTCTTGTACAGTTTGTGCCCTTGCTAAGCTAGGGTTCCAACGGAAACTGAAAACCAGTCTTGGCTTTCCTCGTCACGCTGAATGCCTTGGCATAGTCCCTTGAGGAAAGGCCCCCTTTCCTTCACACAGAGATAATGGTTGCCTTGCCAATCTGTTTCCTGTGCAGTTGTGTCCTCCCAGAGAGGGCACCTTTAACTAATTCATCTACTAGAATGGTCCCTTTGAATCATACAGAGGTGATATATAGGATAGTGGCAGGCTCTGAATGTATCAGTAATCACAAACTTGGAAACAGTTACAAATACAGACTCTCACTGGTAATTGTTCTGTGTTCATCAGGATAGGCTATTGGTTTAACCAACAACCCCCAAATCTCTGAGGCTTAACAAGAAGAAACCGATTGTCACTTACTTAACACTTTATTGAAGGAGTTTGGTGAATGGCCTTCATGTGATCCAGGCTTCATTAATGTTGAGGCTCTAAGATTCTTTTTTTTTTTTTTTTTTTTTGTGGTACGCGGGCCTCTCACTGTTGTGGCCTCTCCTGTTGCGGAGCACAGGCTCCGGATGCGCAGGCTCAGCGGCCATGGCTCACGGGCCCAGCCGCTCCGCAGCATGTGGGATCTTCCTGGACCGGGGCAGGCGGATTCTCAACCACTGCGCCACCAGGGAAGGCCTCTAAGATTCTTTTTGATTGATTGATTGATTGCCGCTTTGGGTCTTCCTTACTGTGCGGGGGCTTTCTCTAGTTGCAGTGAGTGGGGGCTACTCTTTGCGGTGCTCAGACTTCTCATTATGGTGGCTTTTCTTGTTGTGGAGCATGGGCTGTAGGCTCACGGGCTTCAGTAGTTGTGGCTCGTGGGCTCTAGAGCACAGGCTTCAGTAGTTGTGGCACACAGGCTCAGTAGTTGTGGCTCACAGGCTCTAGAGCACAGACTCAGTAGTTGTGGCTCACAGGCTCTAGAGCACAGGCTCAGTAGTTGTGGCACATGGGCTTAGTTACTCCATGGCATGTGGGATCTTCCCGGACCAAGGCTCAAACCCGTGTCCCCTGCATTGGCAGGTAGATTCTTAACCACTGCACCACCAGGGAAGTCCAAGGCTCTAAGATTCTTAGGGCCTCAAGTCCTCTGCTGGATACTCTGCATCTAGCTAGCAGGAGAAGGAGGGAAACAGATTGTACAAGGGAGGTCTTGATGGGCCAGACCTGAATGTAGCATGCATTATTTCTTCTTACATCCTGTTTGCCAAAACTCAGTCAAACGGTCACGTGTAATTTAAGAGGAGACTGTATGCCTTGAAGGAGGGGAGAACGAAAGTAAAGCTAGCAATCTCTGACTTGTTTGATTTTAAAATACAGAATTAGTGTTTTTTTAATCTGAAAATATTATTTTATCTATGTATACTGTGTACTGTTGAGTCAGTGTTTTAAGAGAACAATAAAAGTTGTATGTAATTTAACTGATTAATTCCTTTAATTACATAAATGGTCAGTGGATCTGGTAACCAAGATAGGAAGGAACAATTAAAGAAATAGAAATTTTAAATGATATATTACTTGGCAGGTTGCCCAGAAAAGTAGATGGGGCGATAAATACCTGCTTATGAAAACTAATAATATTTGCATTCACTACTTAATAGAGGCTTTTAATGATTTAATCTATGATGCAAAGAGTTTTGTACTGTACCTAATAGAGATCTTGTCGTATATGTTTCGTTAGATTTATATCTAAGAATTTCATTTTTTAAATGATAATGTAAATGGTATTGTGATTTTAAGTTCCACTTTTCATTGCTGGTTTGTAGGAAAGCAGAGGACTTTTGTATATTAACTTTGTATCCTGGGATTTCCCTGGTGGTGCAGAGGTTAAGAATCCGCCTGCCAATGCAGGGGACATAGGTTTGAGCCCTGGTCTGGGAATATCCTACATGCCACAGAGCAACTAAGCCCATGTGCCACAACTACTGAGCCTGCGCTCTAGAGCCTGCAACCCACAACTACTGAAGCTCGTGTTCCCTAGAATCTGCGCGCTGCAACTACTGAGCCCACATGCTGCAACTACTGAAGCCTGCATGCCTAGAGCCCATGCTCTGCAACAAGAGAAGCCACCGCATTGAGAAGCCCGTGCACTGCAATGAAGAGTAGCCCCCACTCACCACAACTAGAGAAAGCCTGCATGCAGCAATGAAGACCCAACGCAGCCAAAAAAAAAAAACTTGGTATCCTGCAACCTCACTACAATCACTTGTTAGTTCCAGAGGTTTTTTCTGTTGATTCTTTAGGATTTTCTATGTAGATGATCGTGTCATCTACAAACAAAAGACAGTTTTATTTCTTCCTTCCCAATCTATATACCTTTTATTGCCTTGTCTTATTACATTAGCTAGAACTTCCAGTATGATGTCAAAAAGGAGTAGTGAGAGGGGACATCCTTGCCTTGTTACGGATCTTAGCAGGAAAGCTTCAAGTTACTCACCATTAGGTATGATATTAGCTGTAGGGATTTTGTAGATAGTCTTTATCAAGTTGAGGGAGTTCCTCCCTATCCATAGTTTACTGAGTTTTATCATAAATGGGTGTTTGGTTTTGTCAGATGCTTTTTCTGCATCTATTGATATGATCATGTGACTTTTTTCTTTTTGGCCTGTTGATGTGATGGATTACATTAATTGATTTTCAAATGTTGAATCAGCCTTGCATACCTGGGGTAAATCCCACTTGGTCATGGTGTATTTTATACATCATTGGGTTCAATTTGCTAAGATTTTGTTGAGGATTTTTGCATCTATGCTCATGAGAGATATTGATCTGTAGCTTTCTTGTAATGTCTTTGTCTAATTTTGGTATTAGGATAATGCTGGTCTCATAGAATAAGTTAGGAAGTATTCATTCTGCTTCTGTCCTCTGAAAGAGATTGTAGAGAATTGGCATAATTTCTTCCTTAAGTGTTTGGTGGAATTCACCGGTGAACCCATCTGGACCTGGTGCTTTCTGTTTTGGAAGGTTATTAATTATTGATTCAGTATCTTTAATCAGTTGAACATTAATGATTTAAATTATGAATTAAAAGAGATGTCAGATTAGATCAATAAATAAGACCCAACAATATGCAATTGACAACAAACATATTATAGATATATCTATATCCAGGTATAGGCCTCTTCAGATTGTCTCTTTCTTCTTGTTTGAGTTTTTGGGCACATTGTGTCTTTCAAGGAATTAGTCCATTTCTTCTAGGTTATCAAATTTATGGGCATAGTTATTCATGGTATTCCTTTATTATCTTTTTTATGTCCATAGGATCTGTAGTGCTATTCTCCTCTTTCATATCCTATATTAGTAATTTGTATCTTCTCTGTTTCTTCTTAGCCTGGCTAGAGGCTTATCAATTTTATTGATATTTTCAAAGAACCAGCTTTTAGTTTTATTGATATTCTCTGTTGATTTCCTGTTTTTGATTTCATTGATTTCTTTTTTTTTTTTTGGCTGCTCCACGCGGCCTGTGGGATATTAGTTCCCTGACCAGGGATTGAACCCATGCCCCCTACACTGGAAGCACGGAGTCTTAGCTACTGGACCACCAGGGAAGTCCCTCAGTTTCATTGATTTCTTTTCTAAGTCTTAGTATTTCTTTTCTTCTACTTCCTTTAGATTTAATTTGCTTTTTTCTTTTTTTCTAGTTTCCTAAGGTGAAACTTAGATTATTGATTTTAGATAGTTTTTTAATTTTTGTAATTTATTTTGTTGAAGTAAAATATTTGATTTAGTTGATTTACAATGTTGTGTTATTTTCTGCTGTACAGCAAAGTGCTTCAGTTATACATATATATATACATTCTTTTTCATATTTTTTTCCATTATGGTTAATCACAGGATATTGAATATAGTTCCCTGTGCTATACAGCAGGACCTTGTTGTTTGTCCATTCTATATATAATAGTTTGCATCTGCTAATCCCAAACTCCCAGTTCATCTCTCCATACCCCCTCTCCCCCTTGGCAACCACAAGTCTGTTCTCTGTGTCTGTGAGTCTGCTTCTGTTTTGTAGATAAGTTCATTTTTGTCATATTTTAGATTCCACATATAAGTGATATCATATGGTATTTTTCTTTTCCTGACTTACCTCACATAGTATGATATCTCTAGATCCATCCTAAAATATATGGAAATTAAATAACACACTTCTAAATAACACATGGGTCAGGACTTCCCTGGTGGTCCAGTGGTGAAGAATCCACCTTCCAATGCAGGGGACACAGGTTCGATCCCTAGTCAGTGAACTAGGATCCCACATGCCACAGGGCAGCTAAGCCCGTGCGCCACAATTACTGAGCTTGCATGCCTTGATGGGAGAACCTGTGTGCCATGAACTACAGAGTCCATGCACTCTGGAGCCCACTTGCCACAACTACAGAGCCCACGTGCCACAACTGGAGAGGGAAGGCCTATACTCCACAACTAGAGAGAAGCCCACATACAACAATGAAGAGCTCATGCCACAGTAAAAGATCCCACATGCCTCAACGAAGACCCTGAATGCTGCAACTAAGACCCGACGCAGCCAAAAAAATAAAATAAACAAAAATTTTTTTAAATTAAAAATAAATAAATAAATAACACATGGGTCAAAAAAGAACCTCAAAAGAACTCTCAAGAGAAATTTTAAAATAGTTTAACTAAATGAAAATGAAAACTACTTATCAAAATTTGTGGGATGCAGTGATAACAGTGCTTAAAGGGGAATTTACAATATTAAATGCATATTTTCATTGTGGTCTGAGAGCAGACATTGTATAATTTCTGTTCTTTTAAATGTCTTAAGCTGTGTTTTATGGTCCACAATGTGGTCTATGTTGGTGAATGTTCCATATGAACATGAGAAGAGTGTGTATTCTGCTGTTCTTGTAGGAAGTAGTCTATAGATGTCAGTTTTCCAGTTGATGGTGTTACTGAGTTCCACTATGTCCTTACTGATATTCTGCCTGCTGGATCTGCCCATTTCTGATAGAGGGGTGTTGGAGTCTCCAAGTATGATAGTGGATGCATCTGTTTCTCCTTGCAGTTCTATTAGTTTTTGTCTCATGTAGTTTGATGTTGTTAGCCATATGCATATTAAGACTTGTTATGTCTTCATGAAGAACTGACCCTCGTATTATTCAGTACCCTTATTTATCCCTGATAACTTTCCTTGTTTTAAGTTTGCTCTGTCTGAAATTAATGTAGCTACTCCTGCTTTCTTTTGATTAGTGTTAGCATGGTGTATATTCTCCATCCATTTACTGTTTTTTTTTCTGAATTTTATTTCATTTTTTTTATACAGCAGGTTCTTATTAGTCATGCATTTTATACACATCAGTGTATACATGTCAATCCCAATCTCCCAATTCATCACACCCCCAACCACACCCCCCACTGCTTTCCCCTCTTGGTGTCCATACGTTTGTTCTCTACATCTGTGTCTCTATTTCTACCCTGCAAACCAGTTCATCTGTACCATTTTTCTAGGTTCCACATACATGTGTTAATACACGATATTTGTTTTTCTCTCTCTGACTGACTTCTTTCTGTATGACAGTCTCAAGGTCCATCCACATCTCTACAAATGACCCAATTTCGTTCCTTTTTATGGCTGAGTAATATTCCATTGTATACATGTACCACATCTTTTTTTTTTTTTTTGGTTTTGTTATTCCATGTTTTTATTATTGAGTTCTAATTTAGCTACCCTGTAGTCAAAGAAGCTGTTCTGTTTGAATATCAATTCTTTTTTTTTGTTTATTTTTTGTTTTTGTTTTTTTAACATCTTTATTGGAGTATAATTTGTTTACAATAGTGTGTTAGTTTCTGCTTTATAACAAAGTTAATCAGTTATACATATACATATGTCCCGATATCTCTTCCCTCTTGCGTCTCCCTCCCACCCTACCTATCCCACCCCTCTAGGTGGTCACAAAGCACCGAGCTGATCTCCCTGTGCTATGCAGCTGCTTCCCACTAGCTATCTACCTTACGTTTGGTAGTGTATATATGTCCATGCCTCTCTCTCGCTTTGTCACAGCTCACCCTTCCCCCTCCCCATATCCTCAAGTCCATTTTCCAGTAGGTCTGTGTCTTTATTCCTGTCTTACCCCTAGGTACTTCATGAACTTTTTTTTTTTATCTTAGATTCCATATATATGTGTTAGTATACAGTATTTGTTTTTCTCTTTCTGACTTACTTCACTCTGTATGACAGACTCTAGGTCCATCCACCTCACTACAAATAACTCAATTTCGTTTCTTTTTATGGTTGAGTAATATTCCATTGTATATATGTGCCACATCTTCTTTATCCATTCATCTTTTGATGGACACTTAGGGTGATTCCATGTCCTGGCTATTGTAAATAGAGCTGCAATGAACATTTTGGTACATGACTCTTTTTGAATTATGGTTTTCTCAGGGTATATGCCCAGTAATGGCATTGCTGGGTCATATGGTAGTTCTCTTTTTAGTTTTTTAAGGAACCTCCATACTGTTCTCCACAGTGGCTATATCAATTTACATTCCCACCCACAGTGCAAGAGGATTCCCTTTTCTCCACACCCTCTCCAGCATTTGTTGTTTGTAGATTTTCTGATGATGCCCATTCTAACTGGTATGAGGTGATACCTCATTGTAGTTTTGATTTGCATTTCTCTAATAATTAGTGATGTTGAGAAGCTTTTCATGTGCTTCTTGGTCATCTGTATGTCTTCTTTGGAGAAGTCTCTATTTAGGTTTTCTGCCCATTTTTTGATTGGGTTGTTTGTTTTTTTAATATTGAGCTGCATGAGCTGTTTATGTAGTTTGGAGATTAATCCTTTGTCCGTTGATTAGTTTGCAAATATTTTTTCCCATTCTGAGGGTTGTCTTTTCGTCTTGTTTGTAGTTTGCTTTGCAAAAGCTCTGAAGTTTCATTAGGTCCCATTTGTTTATTTTTGTTTTTATTTCCATTACTCTAGGAGGTGGATCAAAAAAGATCTTGCTGTGATTTATGTCAAAGAGTGTTTGGGCAATGTTTTCCTCTAAGAGTTTTATAGTGTCCGGTCTTACATTTAGGTCTCTAATCCATTTTGAGTTTATCTTTGTGTATGGTGTTAGGGAGTGTTCTAATTTCATTGTTTTACATGTAGCTGTCCAGTTTTCCCAGCACCAGTTGTTGAAGAGACTGTCTTTTCTCCATTGTATATCCTTTCCTCCTTTGTCATAGATTAGGTGACCATAGGTGCGTGGGTTTATCTCTGGGCTTTCTATCCTGTTCCATTGATCTGTATTTCTGTTTTTGTGTCAGTACCATATTGTCTTGATTACTGTAGCTTTGTAGTACACTCTGAAGTCATGGAGTCTGATTCCTCAAACTCCATTTTTTCCCTCAAGACTGCTTTGGCTATTCGGGGTCTTTTATGTCTCCATACAAATTTTAACATTTTTTTGTTCTAGTTCTGTAAAAAATGACATTGGTAATTCGATAGGGATTGCATTGAATCTGTAGATTGCGTGAGTAGTATAGTCATTTTCACAATATTGATTCTTCCAATCCAAGAACATGGAATATCTCTCCATCTGTTGGTATCATCTTTAATTTCTTTCAGCAGTGTCTTATAGTATTCTGCATACAGGTCTTTTGTCTCCCTAGGTAGGTTTATTCCTAGGTATTTTATTCTTTTTGTTGCAATGATATATGGGAGTGTTTCCTTAATTTCTTTTTCAGATTTTTCATCATTAGTGTATAGGAATGCAAGAGATTTCTGTGCATTAATTTTGTATCCTGCAACTTTACCAAATTCATTGATTAGCTCTAGTAGTTTTCTGATGGCATCTTTCGGATTCTCTATGTATAGTATCATGTCATCTGCAAACAGTGACAGTTTTACTTCTTCTTTTCCAATTTGTATTCCTTTTATTTCTTTTCTTCTCTGATTGCCGTGGCTAGGACTTCCAAAACTATGTTGAATAATAGTGGCAAGAGTGGACATCCTTGTCTTTTTCCTGATCTTAGAGGAAATGTTTTCAGTTTTTCACCATTTAGAATGATGTCTGCTGTAGGTTTGTCTTATATGGCCTTTATTATGTTGAGATAGGTTCCCTCTATGCCCACTTTCTGGAGAGTTTTTATCATAACTGGGTGTTGAATTTTGTCAAAAGCTTTTTCTGCATCTTTTGAGATGATCATATGGTTTTCTTCTTCAATTTGTAAATATGGTGTCTCACATTGATTGATTTACATATATTGAAGAATCCTTGCATCCCTGGAATAAATCCCACTTGATCATGGTGTATGATCCTTTTAATATGTTGTTGGATTCTGTTTGCTAGTATTTTGTTGAGGATTTTTGCATCTATATTCATCAGTGATACTGGTCTGTAATTTTCTTTTTTTGTAGTATCTTTGGTTTTGTTATCAGGGTGATGGTGGCCTCATAGAATGAGTTTGGGAGTGTTCCTACCCCTGCAATTTTTTGGAAGAGTTTGAAAGGATGGGTGTTAGCTCTTCTCTAAATGTTTGATAGAATTCACCTGTGAAGCCATCTGATCCTGGACTTTTGTTTGTTGGAAGTTTTTTTTTTTTTTTTTTTTTTTTTTTTTTGTGGTACACGGGCCTCTCACAGTTGTGGTCTCTCCCGCTGCGGAGCACAGGCTCCGGATGCGCAGGCTCAGCGGCCATGGCTCACGGGCCCAGCCGCTCCGCGACATGTGGGATCTTCCCGGACTGGGGCATGAACCCGTGTCCCCTGCATCGGCAGGCGGACTCTCAACCACTGTGCCACCAGGGAAGCCCTGTTGGAAGATTTTTAATCACAGTTTCAATTTCATTACTTGTGATTGGTCTGTTCATATTTTCTATTTCTTCCTGGTTCAGTCTTGGAAGGTTATACCTTTCTAAGAATTTGTCTATTTCATCCAGGTTGTCCATTTTATTAGCATATAGTGGTTTGTAGTAATCTCTTATAATCCTTTGTATTTCTGCAGAGTCCGTTGTGATTTCTCCTTTTTCACTTCTAATGTTATTTATTTGTGTTCTCTCCCTCTTTTTGTTGACGAGCCTGGCTAATGGTTTATCAATTTTGTTTATCTTCTCAAAGTACCAGCTTTTAGTTTTATTGACCTTTGCTGTTGCTTTCTTTGTTTCTATTTCATTTATTTCGGCTCTGATCTTTATGATTTCTTTCCTTTTGCTGACTTTGAGTTTTGTTTGTTCTTCTTTCTCTAGTTCCTTTAGGTGTAAGGTTAGATTGTTTATTTGAGATTTTTCTTGTTTCTTGAGGTAGGCTTGTATAGCTATAAACTTCCCTTTTAGGACTGCTTTGGCCGCATCCAATAGGTTTTGGATTGTCGTCTTTTCATTGTCATTTGTCTCTAGGTATTTTTTGATTTCCTCTTTGATTTCTTCCGTGATCTCTTGGTTATTTAGTAGCGTATTGTTTAGCCTCCATGTGTTTGTGCTTTTTACGTTTTTTTCCCTGTAATTGATTTCTAATCTCATAGCGTTGTGGTCAGAAAAGATGCTTGATATGATTTTAATTTTCTTATATTTACTGAGGCTTGATTTGTGACCCAAGGTGTGATCTATCCTGGAGAGTGTTCTGTGCGCACTTGAGAACAAAGTGTAATCTGCTGTTTTTGGATTGAATGTCCTATAAATATCAATTAAATCTATCTGGTCTGTTGTGTCATTTAAAGCTTGTGTTTCCCTATTAATTGTCTGTTTGGATGATCTGTCCATTGGTGTAAGTGAGGTGTTAAAGTCCCTCACTATTATTGTGTTACTGTCAATTTCCTCTTTTATTGCTGTTAGCAGTTGCCTTATGTATTGAGGTGCTCCTATGTTGGGTGCATATATATTTATAATTGTTATATCTCCTTCTTGGATTGATCCCTTGATCATTGTGCAGTGTCCTTTCTTGTCTCTTGTAACATTCTTTATTTTAAAGTCTATTTTATCTGATGTGAGTATTGCTACTCCAGCTTTCTTTTGATTTCCATTTGCATGGAATATCTGTCCATCCCCTCGCTTTCAGTCTGAATGATTCCCTAGGTCTGAAATGGGTCTCTTATAGAGAGCATATTGATGGGTCTTGTTTTTGTATCCATTCAGCAAGCCTGTGTCTTTTGGTTGGAGCATTTAATCCATTCATGTTTAAGGTAATTATCGATATGTATGTTCCTATGACCATTTTCTTAATTGTTTTGGATTTGTTTTTGTGGGTCCTTTTCTTCTCTTGTGTTTCCTATTTAGAGAAGTTGCTTTAGCATTTTCTATAGAGCTGGTTTGGTGGTGCTGAATTGTCTTAGCTTTTGATTCTCTGTAAAGCTTTTGATTTCTCCATGGAATCTTAATGAGATCCTTGCTGGGCAGATTAATCTTGGTTGTACGTTCTTCCCTTTCATCACCTTAAGTATATCATGCCACTCCCTTCTGGCTTGTAGATTTTCTGCTGAGAAATCATCTGTTAACCTTATGGGAGTTCCCTTGTATGTTAAGTGTTGTTTTTCCCTTGCTGCTTTCAGTAATTTTTCTTTGTCTTTAATTTTTGCCAATTTGATTACGGTGTGTCTCGGCATGTTTCTCCTTGGGTTTATCCTGTATGGGACTCTCTGCACTTCCTGGACTTGGGTGGCTCTTTCCTTTCCCATGTTTGGGAAGTTTTCAACTATAATCTCTTCAGATATTTTCTCAGGTCCTTTCTCTCTCTCTTCTTCTTTTGGGACCCCTATCATGCGAACGTTGTTGGGTTTAATGTTGTCCCAGAGGTCTCTTAGGCTGTCTTCATTTCTTTTTGTTCTTTTTTCTTTATTCTGTTCCACAGCAGTGAATTCCACCATTCTGTCTTCCAGGTCACTTATCTGTTCTTCTGCCTCAATTATTCTGCTATTGATTCCTTCTAGTGTAGTTTTCATTTCAGTTATTGTGTTGTTCATCTCTGTTTGTTTGTTCTTTAATTCTTCTATGTCTCTGTTAAACATTTCTTGCATCTTCTCGATCTTTGCCTCCATTCTTTTTCTGAGGTCCTGGATCATCTTCACTATCATTATTCTGAATTTTTTTTCTGGAAGGTTTCCTATCTCCACTTCATTTAGTTGTTTTTCTGGGATTTTATCTTGTTCCTTCATCTGGTACATAGCCCTCTGCCTTTTCATCTTGTCCATCTTTCTGTGAATGTGGTTTTTGTTCCACAGGCTGCAGGATTGTAGTTCTTGCTTCTGCTGTCTACCCTCTGGTGGATGAGGCTATCTAAGAGGCTTGTGCAAGTTTCCTGATGGGAGGGACTGGTGGTGGGTAGAGCTGGCTGATGCTTTGGTGGGCAGAGCTCAGTTAAACTTTAATCCGCTTGTCTATTGATGGGTGGGGCTGGGTTCCCTCCCTATTGGTTGTTTGGCCTGAGGCGACCCAACACTGAAGCCTACCCAGGCTCTTTGGTGGGGCTAATGGCAGACTCTAGGAGGGCTCATGCCAAGGAGTACTTCCCAAAACTTCTGCTGCCAGTGTCCTTGTCCTCACGGTGACACACAGCCCCCCCTCCCCCGCCTCTGCAGGAGACCCTCCAACACTAGCAGGTAGGTCTGGTTCAGTCTCCTATGGGGTCACTGCTCCTTCTCCTGGGTCCCGATGAGCACACTATTTTGTGTGTGCACTCCACGAGTGGAGTCTCTGTTTCCCCCAGTTCTTTCGAAGTTCCGCAATCAAATCCTGCTAGCCTTCAAAGTCTGATTCTCTAAGAATTCCTCCTCCTGTTGCCAGACCCCCAGGTTGGGAAGCCTGATGTGGGGCTCAGAACCTTCACTCCAGTGGGTGGACTTCTGTGGTATAAGTGTTCTCCAGTTTGTGAGTCACCCACCCAGCATTTATGGGATTTGATTTTATTGTGATTGCACCCCTCCTACCGTCTCATTGTGGCTTCTCCTTTGTCTTTGGATGTGGGGTATCTTTTTTGGTGAGTTCCAGTGTCTTCCTGTCAATGATTGTTCAGCAGTTCGTTGTGATTCTGGTGTTCTTCCATCCATTTACTTTTAACCTGTAAGTGTCTTTATATCTCACGTGGGTTTCTTGTACACAACATATTGTTGGATCTTATTTATTGATCTACTTTGACAGTCTCTGTCTTTTATTTGATGCATTTAAACCATTAATGTTCAAGTTGAATATTGATATGGTCAAATTTATGTCTGCCATATTGGTTACTCTTTTCTGTTTGTTGCCCTTGTTCTTTCTTCCCTTTTTAGTCTTCCACTTTTTTCTGCCTTTTGTGGTTTTGATTGACCCTTTTATATTATTCTATTTTCTCTCCTTTCTTAGCATATTAGTTATATTCCTCTTTTTAAAGTTTTTTAGTGTTTGCCCTAGAGTTTTCAGTATACATTTATAACCAAATCTAAGTCTGCTTCCAAAAACCATTATACCACTTAATGGGTAATGTGAGTACCTAATAATAACAAAATAATCCTAATTCTTCCCCGCCATTGCCTTCATTCACTTCACTTATATAAAAGCATACTTAATATATATACATATATATAACATATATACATAAGTATGCATAATAGAATACATGGTTGCTATTATTATTTTGAACAAATTGTTATATGTTAGGTCAATTAAGAATAAGAAAAATAAAGGATTTTATTTTACCTTTATTTATTCCTGCTTTGATGGTTTCCTTTCTTTATGTAGATATGAGTTTTTGACCTATATCATTTTCCTTCTCTCTAAAGAACTTCTTTTAACATTTCTAGTAAGGCAGGTCTACTGGCAACAAATTCCCTTCACTTTTGTTTGTCAGAGAAAGTCTTTATTTCTCCTTAACTTTTGAAGGATAAGGTTGCAGATTATAGAATTCTAGGTTGGCGTGTTTTTTTTCTCTCAACACTTTAAATACTTCAGTCTTCTTGCTTGTGTGATTTCTGAGGAGAAATTTGTTTGATTCTTACCTTCGTCCCTCTGTCGGTTAAGTATTTCTTTCCTTTGACTTCTTTCAGGATTTTTTTCTTTATCTTTGATTTCCTGTAGCTTGAAAATGATATGACTAGGTATAGTTTTTCTGTTATTTATCCTGCTTGCTGTTCTCTGGGCTTCCTGGATCTGTGGTTTGGTTCTAACATTGATTTGGGGAAATTCTCAGTCATTATTGTTTCAAATATTTCTTCTGTTTCTTTCTCTCTTTCTTTTCCTTCTGTCATTTCCATTATGCATATGTTACATCTTTTGTAGTTATCCCACAATCCTTGTATGTTCTGTTCTGTTTTTTCTGTCTTTGTTCTCTTTGCTTTTCAGTTTTCCCCCTTTCGTCTGATATATCCTCAAGCTCAGAGATTCTTTACTCAGCCATGTGTGGTCTACAAGTAAGCTGATCAAAGCATTCTTCATTTCTCTACAGTGTTTTTTAATCTCTGGCATTTTTGTTTATTTGTTTCTTAAGATTTCCATCTTTCTACTTATGATACCCACTTGTTTTTGCCTGCTATTTACTTTATCCATTAGAGCCCATGACATATTAATCATAGTTGTTTTAAATAGTTTGTTGTTGTTTTAACTTCTCAGTTTGACCCTCCTATACTGTTGTTGGGAATGTAAATTGGTACAGCCACTATGGAGAACAGTATGGAGATTACTTAAAAAACTAAAAGTAAAAAAAAAACCAAAAACTAAAAGTAGAGCTACCATATGAACCAGCAAGCCCACTCCTGGACATATACCCAGAGAAAACTATAATTCGAAAAGATACATGCACCCCAATGTTCATTGCAACACTATTTACAATAGCCAGGACATGGAAGCAGCCTAAAGGTCCATCGACAGAGGAATGGCTAAAGAAGATGTGGTACATATGTACAATGGATTATTACTCAGCCATAAAAAAGAATGAAGTAATTCCATTTGCAGCAACATGGATGGACCTAGAGATTGTCATACTGAGTGAAGTAAGTCAGACAGAGAAGGACAAATATTGTATGATATCACTTACAAGTAGAATCTTAAAAAATGATACAAATGAACTTATTTACAAAACAGAAAGAGTTACAGATGTAGAAAACAGTCTTACAGTTACCAGGGGGGAAAAGGGGGAGGAATAAATGGGAGATGGGATCGACACATACACAATACTGTATATAAAATAGATGACTAATAAGGACCCAGTGTGTAGCACAGGGAACTCTACTTAATACTCGTAATGACCTACTCTGTAATGACCTACATGGGAAAACAGCTAAAGAGCTGTTGACTTTTCAGTCTCTTTAGCTTTTTACTTGATGTTAGGACAGAGTGGGTAACTTACAAACTTCTTGCATGTAAAACCAGAAACTGGGAGCTCCACCCAAGGATCAGTGATTGCCTTTTTTCTTGTCATATGCCTTGGTGAATTGTTACGCTCTTTTCTGTATTTGAATTAGCTTCCAGCATTTGGCCTTTGAAGCTTCAGTGTCATGAAGTCTCTCTGAGAGTTCCTGTAATGTGAAATTTTTTTGTCGGCAGCATTCCTCTGGGATAACTCCATTCTTTTCTTCACACTCGCTTTCTTCATTTTATATCAGTATGTTCCCCTTCTCCCTCTGACTGCATATCTAGAATCTCCTTTAAAATGGCAGCAGTATCAACATTCCCACAGTCAGCCATTTCTTCTGTAATTCATTGACATCTGGTTAGAATTTCACTTCCAGCATTAACACTTTTTATTTCTTTGCTGCACTTTCATCTTTGTTAGCTAATTCCTTCTTTTGATTATATATTTTTATAAAGTGTCATGTGGCTTTATCACTGTAAGACAAAGAGGCAACATAGTTACATCTTTACTGTCTGTGTGTGAACTGGATAACAGATGCACAGTGATCAATCACTGACATACTTTCAAAGAAGTCACTGATCTTGATATGCATCTGTTATTTGCAGTGATTTGTGGTCCAAAGAGCTAGCAGAGAAGCCTGTACTTTATATAGTTACTCACGTTTAATGTACCATGGTAACTAAAATTCAAACTGTGTTGTTGGGGGAGTGGTAATCTAAACTGCAGTAACTGAAATTTATGTGTGTTGGAACCATGCAGAATGAGGACTGCCTGTAATTTTGTTTTCTTTTTCTAGCTTTATCTTACTGTCAGTGGCCCCCAGTGTTGAAGGAAGGTGGGAATTGCAGCATCCTTGTCTTGTTCCTGGTCTCAAAAGAAGACCTTTTAATCTTTCATCATTAAGTATAATGCTTGCTGTAGACTTTTTATATGCCAGTTGAAAGTCTTTTCTGACTTCCATTGTGATTTTTCCTTGGATCAATTGGTTATTTAGAAGTGTGTTTATTTTTTAAACATTATTTTTTATTGAAATCTGTATACATATATATTTGCACAATCATGAGTGTGAAGCTGATGTACCTTAGTCAGCCACTACTCAAATGAAGAACTAGAACATTTTAGCCCTCCAGAAGCCTCCTTTTGCTCATTCCTATCACTAACCCCTCCCAAAAGGTAATTACTAACTTGATTTTAACAGCTAGGTTTGTTTTGCTTGTTTGTGAACTTATTTAAGTGGAATCATACAGTAAGTACTCTTTGGTTTGACTTCTTTACGTCAACATTATATTTGTAAGATTCTTATGTATTGTGTACTACAAGTAAGTTTCATTTATTCTCACTGATGAGAAGTATTCCATTATATAAATTACCACAATTCATTTATCTTTTCTGTTGATAGATCCTTGGTTTGTTTCCAGTTTATGGCAAAATAAAAATTTGTATGCATTTTTGTTGGGTATATACCTAAGAGAGGAATTACTGGGTCATAGGGTATGCACCTCTTTACCGTTAGTAGATATGGCCAAACAGTTTTTCAGAGTTGTTATACAATTTGCACTCCCACCAGCAGCATATGGGTGTTCCAGTTGTTCCATATCTTTGCCAACTCTTGATATTTTGGGTCTTTTTAATTTTAACCATTCTGGTTATTAATTAATCTTTGTGCAAATTATGGAGGGAACCTGTACTAATTGTTCTCTTCTGTGTAGACATCTCCCTGGCCTGGTTGCTGCTTAGCCTCTTGGTTTATTTAATGCTACTCATAACTAGCCTATTAGTTTGAATTTTATGTTCCTGACCTGATCCTAATGTATTGTTTTTGACACCTGGAAGGATATTTTTTCAGTTGAGGCATATTTATTAAGCCCCTACTGTACCCTTTGGTGCCACTGTCAGAAACAGAATGACACTGGGCAATTTATGCCAGGAGTCTGAGAGAATAATAGATTAGGTATAGGTCCTCAGCAGTCAAGGGAAATGGTTTCCGAACTTTTTAAATGTCTACCCTGTACTAATACATTATGCATATTGTAAGCATGCACAAAATTGAAAATAAAAAGATAAGGTAAAATAAATAATTTTTAAAATATCTTATTATTATGGTTTCATATTACCATAATACATAAAAGTTATAATATACACTTTAGGCAAGACTCTGTGGTGGCAAACCAACCTGAAATCTCAGTGGCTTATAATAACAAAGGTTTATATTTTGCTTACTTTATAAATCTGTTGCAGGTTGGCTATAGCTCACTCCCACATTGTCACATCTTCATTCTGGGATTCAGTCTGATGAGATAGCCTCTATCTGGAATATTTGTAAATGGAAAAGAGGGTATGGCAAACCATGTCCTAATTCTTAAAGCTTCAGCTTGGAGGAAGTGTAATGCATCATTTCTACTCACATTTCGTCAGCCAAGGCAGTCACATGGCCAAGCCTGATGTCATTGGGATGAGAAAGTGTAATACTTTCTTAGAGGCAGGGGGAAAACCATCCCCCTGTATATATTTGTTTAATAACAGCCTTACTGAGATATAATTCACATACTATACAATTCACCCTTTTAAAGTGTACAGTTCAGTGGTGTTTGGTATATTCAGAGTTGTGCAACCATCACCACAAGCAATTTTAGAACATTTTTATCACCCCAAAAAGGAGCCCTGTACTCATTAGCAGTCACTCCGTTTCCCCATCAGTTTCTCCAGCCCTTGGCAACCACCAGTTTACTTTCTATCTTTATGGATTTTCCTATTCCAGACATTTTATATAAATAGAATTGTATAATATGTGGTATTTTGTAACAGGCTTCTTTTGCCTAACATACTGTTTTCATGGTTCATTCATGTGGTACATGTATCAGTACTTTATTCCTTTTTATTGATAAGTAATAACCCATTGAATGGATATAGCTATGGATATATCACTTTTTATTTATCCATTCATCTGTTGAGGACATTTGGATTATTTTCATTTTTGGGCTGTTATGAAAAAGACTGCTGTGAACATTCATGTACAAGTTTTTAAGTGAAATATGTTTTCAGTTCTCTTGAGTATGCAGTTAGGAATGGAATTGATGGGCCATTTGGTAACTCTGTGTTTAACATTTTTAGGAACTGCCAAATTGTCTTCCAAAGTGGCTGCACCATTTTACATTTTACTAGTAATGTACGAGGGTTCCAATTTCTCCACATTCTCACTGACACTTGGTATTAACTATTTGTTTGTTTGTTTGTTTTTAACTTTAGCCATCCTAGTAGAGTGGTAGGGAATATTTTTGAATAGTAAATAGAGTCTGCCATACTTAACTTGGGTGTCTACTCTATACATCAGAATGTATTGAAAACATTTTTAAAGAATCAGATACTTCCCTCACTAGAGTGTCAGTTCCTTGAAAGTAGAAACTGTGACTTATCTGTTTAAATTTAGGGTCAAGGAATGAATGGATGAAAAAATTAAAGTAAGGATATGATAAGTGCTATAAGAGACATAAGTAAAATACTTTGTGAAGGTTTACTAGAAGAAAACTGGATCATTTCGAAGCTGGAGCTAAATCATTTTTAAAAGAGTTTTGAATGTTAACTTGTTTCATGGACAGAGTTTAATATATTTTTTAAAATTTATTTATTTTACTTATTTATTTGGGGCTGTGTTGGGTCTTCGTTGCTGCACGTGGGCTTTCTCTAGTTGCAGTGAGCGGGGGCTACTCTTCATTGTGGTGCACGGGCTTCTCATTGAGGTGGCTTCTCTTGCTGCAGAGCACAGGCTCTAGGCGCACGGGCTTCAGTAGTTGTGGCTCGCGGGCTCTAGAGCGCAGGCTCAGTAGTTGTGGCGCATGGGCTTAGTTGCTCCGTGGCATGTGGGATCTTCCCAGATCAGGGCTCGAACCTGTGTCCCCTGCATTGGCAGGCAGATTCTTAATCACTGCACCACCAGGGAAGCCTGACAGTAGAGTTTATATTAACTAAATCTTATATTTATATTTATTTAGTTAACCTCACTACTGAGGTTAAAGAAGTTATCTACTTACGGTTGGTTTAATCTTAACAGTACATGTATTTTCTTTTTATTGAAGTATAGTTGATTGACAATATTGTGTTAGTTTCAGATGTACAGCATAGTGATTCAGTATTTTTGCATAGTATATTCCATTATAGGTTATTACAAGGTAATGGGTATAATTCCCTGTGCTGTGCAGTATATCCTTGTTGTTTATCTATTTTACTTATCTATCTATCTATCTATTTATTTATTTATTATTGAAGTATAGTTGGTTTACAATGTTGTGTTAGTTTCTGGTGTATAGCAGAGTGATTCAGTTATATATGTATATTCTTTTTCATATTCTTTTTTGTTATGGTTTATCACAGGATATTGAATAGAGTTCCCTGTGCTATACAATAGGACATTGCAGTTTATTTTATATACAGTAGTTTGTATCTGTTAATCACATACCCTTAATTTGTCCCTACCCCCATATTCTTAATTAAACATTAAAAATTTTGTAATGTCTTATTTTAAAATAATATATTTGACATCTATGAAGAATATCATAATCTGTTTCCAAGCATTTGAGAAAAATCCTCCCTTAAATGAATTTAGGGCAGAAGGACTTGGTCACATTTTCTAGCATAACATGAGTTCTAGAAACTGTTGAATTCCATGTAGATAAAGTAGGACCATCTTACGCCTTTTACTGAATAAAACAGGTAATGTCCCTTTGTCTTACGCAGGAGGGAATTGAGGAATGAGTAGGGCAAGAGAGGTTAAAAAAAAATACTGTTTTTGAATCCTGTAGAATAAAAAATTCAACAGCAGTAATATTTGAAATAACATTAATTCCAGAGATAATTGTAAGATCAGGTGTCAGAGCAGGCAATTTTAAAACACTCATTTAGAAACTAAGGAATCTGATGACTTTATTTAAAATAAAAAACAAACCCCCCAAAATTTTGATAACATAGTGTTAGTTAATAAATGCTAAGGAACAGTGTTCCCTTGTCAGTGTTGTATTTCAGATCTGATGGTTTTCTGTCTTCAGCCTGTTTCATTATGCCCCTGGATGAAAAAGAAAAATAAGTATATGGAGTAAGAATAGTTCTTATTCAGCTTTGCCAGACAATATTTATCTCATACCTATGAGATGCAGTGGTCAAAAGTTAATACATTTCTGTATATATCTTACTGATAAGGGAAGGTGTAACCAACAGAGGAGATTTGGTATTAATAAGAAGGCAGAGCTGTTCAGCAAGGAGAGGTTGGAGAAGAAGATGGAATAAGCTGTGTATGCCATCTGAGAAATAGACATCAAACACAAACAGACATATACAACCCTCCCAATTGTGCCCCCTGCCCCATACATACAGTATGTAGCCTTTTCAGATTGGCTTCTTTCCCTTAGTAATATGCACTTAAGGCTCTTCCATGTCTTTTCATGACGTGTGTTTGTGTGTTTTTATATCTCATGCGTATTGTGGTGGTACCCTTAGTGAAAGCACTCTGCCTCCAGCAAAAAAAAAAAACCTGCTTGTTTTTCCACATGACTGCGGAACAATTATAGCTTCTACTAGGAGCCCTTCTCCTGTTCCTGGGAAAATAGCTGGGTTGGCTGGCATTTGCATAATCGTCTTTAGGGCTATTGTGGGCGGGTTTGGGCTGCTGACACAGAGCTGCAGTCTGGCCACCTGTCCAGAACAAATGAACTCGGCCTTTGTGCAACGTGATTATCTATTTCTTCATAGTGTTATTTCTGGGTAATGAATAATTTGATTAAAATATTATGAAACCTTTAGGAAATGTTTGTGTTGAACTTAAATCTTCCATTTGGGAGAGAGAGAAATTTCCTGCCTCTTCCACTGGCACAACTATATATTTCCATGCCACCTCTGGCATAGTTTTGTAACTGCTTGTGAAATTATCATCATGAATATTAATTAGGGATACGGGAATTTTAAAAGATACTTCAAAATGATTTGTATTCATTCTTCTATAAATTATAAATTAAGTGTTGTCTAATGTTTTCTAGGAATAATTAATTAAACATTTAAAGTCAGCAAAAGAAGAAGAAATATCTAAGGTCTTGAAATGCTAACCAGTTTCCTTCATTTTCCTTGATAATGAACCCCATAACTCATTTAGGAAGCTTCTGTCCTAATAATGCACACATTGCTATGTTGACTAATTTTATTAATCATCTATATTCAGCCTGTGATGGGAAATTTTTGTTTTTCTTTTTTTTAAACTTACATTTGACATAGTGTTGATATTTCTTGTACATAATGACCAACTGAATTAAATTTTCATGTTAGAATTAACTTGTAACTGATTGACCCTATAATCATAATATATAAGAAAAGTCTCAATATCAGAGAAGTGATCAGTGAATTAGTAAGCAATTTTAAAAAATTACTTGCCAGAGTTATTTGAGGACAAAATTTATGTGGTTGTGACAACCGTCACTTCTCTTAGTTCTCATTAAATATTTATTTAATGAATGAAAGATTGAATACTGCTAAGAGACATTATTGAGTACCTGTAGTATACACATCAGGTACTTTTTATGTGCTATTTCATCTGATTATTGCAACAATCTATTTTTTGAGGTAGGTGGTATGCTTAATTTTTTAATAGACTTTAATTTTTAGCAATTTTAGGTTCACAGTAATTTTCAGCAGTTAAGTTCAGAGTTCCCGTATACCCTCTGCTCCTACACATGCACAGCCTCCTCCTACTATCAACATCCCACACAAGAGTGGTACATTTGTTACAGCCAATGAACCTCCATTGACACATCATCATCACCCAAAGTCCATAGTTTACATTCTTCATGCTACACAGTCTATGGATTTTGACAAATGTATAGTGACGTGCATCCAGCATCATACTATCACACAGAATAGTTTCAGTGCCCCAAAAATCATCTGTGCTCCACCTATTTTCCCTTCCTTCCCTCCTAACCCCTGGAAACCACTGATCTTCTTACTGTCTCCATAGTTTTCCTTCTTCCAGAATGTCATATAGTTGGAATCACACAGTATGTAGCCTTTCAGATTGGCTTCTTTCCCATGGTGATATCTGTTTAAGGTTCCTCCATGTCTTTTCTTGACTTGATAGCTCATTTCTTTTTAGTGCTCAATAATATTCCGTTGTCTGGATGTGCCACAATTTGTTTAGCCATTCACCTACTGAAGTATGTATTCACCTACCTAATTTTACAGATGATGAGACTGAAGCTGAGATCAAGTAATTTGCCGGAGTTCATATGTATAATACATGTCAAATCTGAGACCAAAGCCCATGATCTAAATCAGTGATCTCTAGAATAGGTTGTTCACACTATTGGGGGTGTACAAGATGGTTATATACACATTAAGGGGTTCTTTAAAAACTCTCACTGTTTGCCTTTGTATGTTGCACTGTACAGCAGTTTTCATCTAAGTGGATTTACTGATGATATTCTCTAAATTAAACTATCTCACAAACTGTACAAATAGCTTTAAAATATCACTGGGAATAATATGAAAATTCATTGAAGATAATTCTAATAATGCAAGAACAAGCAAACACCAAGAAAAGAGCAGAGATAACACTTCTTTTAAAAACATTTCATCAGCTTAAGTATAATGTAAAAATGATGATAGCTCAAACAACCTGAAAAAAGCAAGCCAAAAATAACTCGTGATTACCTGGAAGACCATTTAATAATGGATTTATAACCACGTTTATAATGAGGAGCTTTAAACTTGTAACTGTCTTGAGATAGTAGTTATTGGTATATAACATATGAGACTATCAAATTGGAAAATTAATTATTGAATATTTATCTCATGCCTTTAAAGTTGTGTTTTTGTTATGGTTTTTTTTTTTTACATCTTTATTGGAGTATAATTGCTTTACAATGGTGTGTTAGTTTCTGCTTTATAACAAAGTGAATCAGTTATACATATACATATGTTCCCATATCTCTTCCCTCTTACGTCTCCCTCCCTCCCACCCTCTCCCTATCCCACCCCTCCAGGCAGTCACAAAGCACCAAGCTGATCTCCCTGTGCTATGCGGCTGCTTCCCACTAGCTATCTACCTTACGTTTGGTAGTGTATATATGTCCATGCCTCTCTCTCGCTTTGTCACAGCTTACCCTTCCCCCTCCCTATATCCTCAAGTCCATTCTCTAGTAGGTCTGTGTCTTTATTCCTGTCTTACCCCTAGGTTCTTCATGACATTTTTCTTTAAAATTCCATATATATGTGTTAGCATACAGTATTTGTCTTTCTCTTTCTGACTTACTTCACTCTGTATGACAGACTATGTCTATCCACCTCATTACAAATAGCTCAATTTCGTTTCTTTTTATGGCTGAGTAATATTCCATTGTATATATGTGCCACATCTTCTTTATCCATTCATCCGATGATGGACACTTAGGTTGTTTCCATCTTTGGGCTATTCTAAATAGAGCTGCAATGAACATTTTGGTACATGACTCTTTTTGAATTATGCTTTTCTCAGGGTATATGCCCAGTAGTGGGATTGCTGGGTCATATGGTAGTTCTATTTGTAGTTTTTTAAGGAACCTCCATACTGTTCTCCACAGTGGCTGTATCAATTTACATTCCCACCAACAGTGGGAAGAGGGTCCCCTTTTCTCCACATCCTCTCCAGCATTTATTGTTTCTAGATTTTTTGATGATGGCCATTCTGACTAGTGTGAGATGATATCTCATTGTAGTTTTGATTTGCATTTCTCTAATGATTAATGAAGTTGAGCATTCTTTCATGTGTTTGTTGGCAGTCTGTATATCTTCTTTGGAGAAATGTCTATTTAGGTCTTCTGCCCATTTTTGGATTGGGTTGTTTGTTTTTCTGTTATTGAGCTGCATGAGCTGCTTATAAATTTTGGAGATTAACCTTTGTCAGTTGCTTCATTTGCAAATATTTTCTCCCATTCTGAGGGTTGTCTTTTGGTCTTGTTTATGGTTTCCTTTGCTGTGCAAAAGCTTTGAAGTTTCATTAGGTCCCATTTGTTTATTTTTGTTTTTATTTGCATTTCTCTGGGAGGTGGGTCAGAAAGGATCTTGCTGTGATTTATGTCATAGAGTGTCCTGCCTATGTTTTCCTCTAAGAGTTTGATAGTTTCTGGCCTTACATTTAGGTCTTTAATCCATTTTGAGCTTATTTTTGTGTATGGTGTTAGGGAGTGATCTAATCTCATACCTTTACATGTACCTGTCCAGTTTTCCCAGCACCACTTATTGAAGAGGCTGTCCTTTCTCCACTGTACATTCCTGCCTCCTTTATCAAAGATAAGGTGACCATATGTGCGTGGGTTTATCTCTGGGCTTTCTATCCTGTTCCAATGATCTATCTTTCTGTTTTTGTGCCAGTACCATACTTGTTATGTTTTATAATCGATATAATACGTAAATACAAAGCATTGGGGTATTATTTAAAACTAAATATACATATACTTTTTTTTTTTTTTTTAACTGATAGATTGGTGCAGCCAAAAAGTTTTGGGATCCCTACTCTAAACTGTACTAGTTCATTTTGAAAGGTCTCATGCTAATTAAAAAAGTAAATTATCTTAATTTTGTTACCTTCCTCTCCTTTTAAGTTTTATCTGGATACTTGTTATCCTCCCTTCCTTGTTTGAAAGAGGGTTCATCTTTCTAATCAACCTTTCATCTTGACCCTAACCCTTTCCAGCTATGTGTTAACCTTATTTTTATAACAGTTAGCCGTTTTCTCCTGGTTTTCAATCCCTCTTTTTAACACTGGCTCCTTCGCTCAGCCTATGTTTTTCTTCCATTTTTAAATTAACAAACAGAACTTCCCTTTAACATACCTCTTATCAAGCTTCTGCCTTCCCTTTATATATTTGTGTGTGTGTGTGTGTGTGTGTGTGTGTGTGTGTGTGTGTGTGTGTGTGGAGAGAGAGAGAGAGAGAGATGTGTTGCTATCCTTGATTGGAGGAGGCAACTATGTTGGAAGAGACTTTAGTACCTGCCATACATGAAATTGTGTGAAAGACTGAACTTGTGCTTTATGGAAAGAAAAGCTCAGACTCTCTCCTTAGTTTGTGTGTGATGTTTTTCTATTAAAAAAATTTTTTTACAGTTATTTTTCACTGTGTTAAAATACACATAAAATTTGTCATCTTAACCATTTTTATATATACAGTTCAGTAGTGTTAAGTGTACATTGTTGTACAGTCTCCAGAATTTTTTTATCTTGTAAAACTAAAGCTCTGTATCCATTAAACAAGTGTCCATTC
Source organism: Orcinus orca (assembly GCF_937001465.1). NCBI lineage: Eukaryota > Metazoa > Chordata > Mammalia > Artiodactyla > Delphinidae > Orcinus > Orcinus orca. The sequence continues at coordinate 50,762,092 of NC_064566.1, read as the reverse complement.
CCTCCTGCCAACAGCTCCTGAAAACCACCATTTTATTTTCTGTCTGTGTGAATCTACTTCATTTAAGTGGAATCATACAGTATTTGTATCATACCTAATGGGTAGAGTAGCTTTCAGATTTTTAAATTTATGATCAGTATTAAGAAATTCTTAATGGTAATCAATCTTGATTTCAATTTCTTCCCCCTTCAACTTGTGGTTAGTTCCCAGGCCGTAGTTTTGCTTTGGAGCATCTCTTGTTCTTTTCTCTTTCTACTGCTTAGAGCATACTATAACTTCCTAATTGGATCACCCTGCTTTCTCTTTCTCTTTATAAGGAATCTTCCATATCAGCACCATGATCATCATTCTAAAATAAAGATCTGATTATTGTTCTCTCCTTTAAATTTCAATGGGTAACTTAACACTTACTGAATGCTTATTAAAAATAGCTTTACTTAAACTTTACATGCCCTGTAAGTCATGAATTTACCTCCACTTTACAAATAAGGAAATTAACTGTTAGAGAGGAGATGTGACTTGTTTAGCATTGTACTACTAGAGAGTAGTGAAACCAGGATTTAAACTCAGTATTATCTGACTCCCCAATTCCTTCCGATTTTTATACTTGACACATTTTTTTAATGCATATCTTTTCCCCTCTCCTTGGTCGCTGGGAAGTCCTTTATACTTCCTCCTTCAAGGCCCAGCTCAGACATGACTTTTTCTGAGAAACTTTTCCCTGGCTCTGCTTGTCTTCTCTCTCAAATCTGTCCAGTGGTTTTTGCTCTCTGTTACTTAATAGCACTTTGTACATAACTGTAATAAACCCTTTGCTTGATAAAGGATCATTTAAAAGATAGAAGAGTGCTCGCTTCGGCAGCACATATACTAAAAAAAGGACAGAAGATAAAATGTTACTTTGTAACAAAGATTTATTAATTGAATTTGTGAAAATTATTCTTTACTGGTGTTGTTAGAAGCATTAGGGATGAAAAATTATTTTTGTAGAAATGATATACCATTATAGATTATCCATATTTTTTGTTTGTTTGTTTGCGGTACGCGGGCCTCTCACCGCTGTGGCCTCTCCCACTGCGGAGCACAGGCTCCGGACACGCAGGCCCAGCAGCCATGGCTCACGGGCCCAGCCGCTCTGCAGCACGCGGGATCCTCCCGGACCAGGGCACAAACCCACGTCCCCCGCATCGGCAGGCGGACTCTTAACCACTGCGCCACCAGGGAAGCCCGATTATCCATATTTTAAGAGAGCATGATGGTGACTGAAACTTTCAAAACAGCTAAATTATGAAACAATGATTTACCTAAAACTTTCTCATTTTATGAAGAGTTCAATTCAGGGTTCTATGTTTATTATTCCAAGTTAGATTATGTATAATTCTTCACAATCAGTTACACTGCTTTAGGGTGAAATACCACCTGTGTGTATTTTCATACTTAATCCATTGTCAGAACTAACATTGGAGCCTTAGTTTTTTCCTTTTTCACTAATCTGATTCCTAAAGACTAAAGATTCCTTAACCTTAGTTAATGAAAACACAGTGTTAAAGATATAGATGTTAAATTAAAAACATCTTCTCTGAGAAAGACGCAGTTAAGAGAATGAGAAGACAGACTGAAAGAAAGTATCTGCAAAACATGTATATGATAAAGGACTTGAGTCCAAATTATACAAATACATCTTAAAACTCAACAATAAATAAATGACCCAATTAAAAAGGTCAGGGACTTCCCTGGTGGCACAGTGGTTAAGAATCCGCCTGCCAGTGCACGGGACACAGGTTTGAGCCCTGGTCCGGGAAGATCCCACATGCTGTGGAGCAGCTAAGCCCCTGAGCCACAACTATTGAGCCCACGTGCCACAACTACTGAAGTCTGCATGCCTAGAGCCCGTGCTCCACATCAAGAAAAGCCACTGCAATGAGAAGCCTGTGCACCGCAATGAAGAGTAGCCCCTGCTCACCACAACTAGAGAAAACCCGCACACAGCAACGAAGACTCAACACAACCAAAAGTAAATTAAAAAAAAAAAAAAAAAGTAGGTCAAAGACCTGAACAGACACTTCAACAGAAAAGATATACAGATGGCAAATAAGCATATGAAAGATGTTCAACATCATATGTCATTAGGGAATTGTCAATGAGATACCACTACACACCTGTTTGGCTAAAATCCAAAATAATGACAACACCAAATGCTGTCTAGGATGTGGAGCAATGGATTCCCATTGCTAGTGGGAATGGAAAATGGTATAGGCACTTTTGGAAGCTAAGCACAGTCTTATCACATAATCAAGTAGTTGCACATCTTGATATTTGCCCAAATGTGTTCATAACTTAAGTTCACACAAAAACCTGTACATCAATGTCTGTAGCAGCTTTGTTCATAATTGCCAAAACTTGGTAGCAAATAAGATGTCCTTTAATAGGTGAATGTATAAACAACTTGTGGTATATCTAAACAATGGAATAAAAGTCAGTGATAAAAGGAACTGAGCTATCAAGCAACCAAAAGACATAGCAGACACTTAAATGCATCTTGTAAACTGGAGGAAGCTGATCTGAAAAGGCTACAATGCTATATGATTCCAAATATATGACATTCTGGAAAAGGCAAAACTATAGAGATGGTAAAAAGATTGGTGTTTGCCAGAGGTTGGGAGGGAGGAGGATGAAGGGAAGATGAATAGGTGGCGCACAGGGTAGTTTTAAAGCAGTGAAATTATTATTATGATAATGCAATGGTGGATACATAACATTGTGCATCTGTCAAAACTCATAGAACTGTACAACACAAACGGTGAATCCTAATGTAAACTGTGGCCTTCGGTTAATAATGTGTCAATATGTTGTTTCATCAGTTGTAACACATGTATTACACTAATACAAGATGTTAATATTAGGACAGTCTTATGGAGCAGGGGAGTATATGGGAACTCTACTTTTTGCTCAGGTTTTCTGTAAACCTAAAATTGCTCTTAAAAAAAAACTCTATTAATTTTAAAATGTATGTGTTTATTTGTTCACCAAAATGGTTAATGATTCGGTTCAGCATTTATTTACTGAGCAAAGACTGAACTGTGCTAGATTTTTATAGCCCTGTCCTTTAAAGAACTTAGAGACATCCCTTAGCCAAAATATATAGTGGTTTGAGATAGTCTGTGGTTATGTCAGAGTGAGTTGAGTGCTCAGAAAGTGTTTTAAACTTTGAAAGAAGACCTGGTTTTGAACTCAGGCTTAACTAGCTACGTGATCTTATACAAATTACTTAGGCTTTTAAAACTTCCGTTGCATCTGCTGCATAAGGTGGTGGCTTTAAATGTTAGTTGAGTCCAAATAGTAAGTACTCAAATATTAACTCTAATGACTAGTTATGTTTTCCATTCAACAAGAGAAGTGAGGAAGAATGGCTCTCATTTGCCTTGAATGTCCAGTCACATTTTGTCTGTTTCTTCTGGAATGCCCCCCTCTATTTTAAGATAACTAAGGGTCCAGCTCATGAAATTATTTGCTTGCTGATTTGCTACATTCCAGTTTCTGCTTGAAAGAGGAACTGCTTTTACAGCTGTCTTTGAGATCAAGTGGACAGTTCAATCATGCTGACTAATATAACACTTTTCTTATTGTTTAAAACAACAGCAACTAGTTTGTTTTTCCCCTCAATAAAACTCTTCAGTTAGAAGCTTACAAATAGATATCAGCTAATCCAAGCCTTGAAATCTAACTTTAATTTTAAAAATGGAGTAAGAACACAATTTTAATGATGTCTAGTGACTCTTTAATATTCTAAATAAGCCAAAATTTAGTATATTTTGCTCTAAAAATCTGTGTCATCATTTGTTTTCCAGTTGATAATGTTTTAAATATTATAAAATAAATCCCCCAAATTTGTTTTTTGACAACAAATAATATTAATCTTTATTGGAAGATGACTGTAACACACAGTAAAAACTATTGTTTTTCTTACTAAAAGCTTCCAGCAATGTGAAAAGAAAAATTCTCAAAATGTGGGGGAAAGAAAAAACATTCAAAAAAGTATAACCATCATTTTGTGGTTAAACAATCTACTGAAAAATGGAAAATGAAGTAAAAACTATTGAAATAGGAGAGGTAAGCCTTTTAGTCACTAGGGTTTTCTCTTGATTAAAGCTTGCATATAAATTGCTTTGGAAATAAATGGAAGAACTCTGTAGGCATAAACAAGACTATCTGGAGCGGGGGGAAATGGTTGAAGTGAACTTGAAAATTATTAAATAACTGGCATTTAACATCAGGTAGATTTGGCCTTTTGCCTCCTAAAAGGAAGATACATTTTACTAAACAAACTTCAAGTTATACAGTCCTATTGGCAACAGCATTATATAAACTGGACATTTAACATGTTCTCTCTGTTTAAGTCCAACAGGATTTTTGCACATACTTTCTCATTAAACTGTTGTAATAGCAGCATTCAGTGGAGAACTAAGAATATTTCAGGGAGATAACTTCTATACGTCTTTTGTATATTAAGGGAAACACTGTGAGTTTTGTGTAAGCACAGTAAATTAACTTATTCCAGTTATTATTAGGACCATAACTCTCCAAGGAAACATCTTTTTAAATGTGTTTTTATGATGCTTTTTTTTTTTTTTTTTTTTGCTGTACGCGTGCCTCTCACTGCTGTGGCCTCTCCCGTTGCGGAGCACGGGCTCAGCGGCCGTGGCTCACGGGCCCAGCCGCTCCGCGGCATGTGGGATCTTCCCAGACCGGGGCACGAACCCATGTCCCCTGCATCGGCAGGCGGACTCTCAACCACTGTGCCACCAGGGAAGCCCTATGATTCTATTTTAAGCTGAATGGTAGTAACGGTGCTTTTACTCTGAATTGAGTAAACGAAAGACATTGGAGGGTCTTTCTTAAAGAACGGAAATAACTTCATGGAAAACTTCTTTGAGAGTAGTTAACCCCTGAGCACTAAAGAAGAATTCACTGTATAAGTGTAAGTGTAAGCTTCAAGGAACAAGTTGGATGCTTAGAAGTAAAAAATTTACCCCACCAACCCTTCTCCCACATTTTCCCTACTATTTTTTCATCACGAATTTTTTTCACCTAAGTTATGCCAAACCCTGCTCCCTCTTCCTTTCTCAGTTGCTCAAATTCCTATTTGCTCTTTCAGATCCAGTTCCAATGTACTTAAGTTTATATAGGTTTTCCTGACATCTCTCACTTTAGGAGAGAGAGTGCCTTCTCCTCTTATACTTCTGCTAAACCTAGTATCATTTGTATTATAATCCAACAACCCTTTCTGCAACTAAATAGCCTACCAGTGTATTCATCCCTGGGGGACATACCATCATCTGTCCATTTGTATAAAGCCAAAATCCAAAGAGTCATCTTTGTTGTCTCCTTCCTTCTTATCTCTTCCATAGCTAGACCATTACCAATCATGTAAGTTTTTCCCTGCCAGATACCTTTATAAATCAGTTTGGTTCTCTCTATCTCCAGTGTCTCCACCACAGTTCAAACCCTCATCATCTCTGCCAGAATACTGCTGCAGTAGTCTTCTTTGGATCTAAAGAGTCTCTTGTAGACAGCATATGGTTGGATCATGATTTTTAATCTATTCTGCCAATCTCTGCCTTTCGATTGGAGACTTTAATCTATTGGCATTTAAAGTAAGAATGTACTGACTTCTTTGTCATGTTGCATTATTGTCGCTTTTGTGTTGAGTTTTCGTAGTGGAATGTTTTAATTTTCTTCTTCCTTTTGCGTATATTCTTTGCGGTTATATTTAACATTCTAAAGTTGTAAGACTCTAATTTGAATTTACACCAGCTTAACTTCAGAAGCATTACAAAAACTCTGCTCCTTTACAGCTTCATCCCTAACCTTTTCATTTATTGATCGGACAGAATTATGTTTTTTTATATTATGTATCCAAAGACATAAACTAAAATTTTTTTATGCATTAGTTTCATATTATATAAAAAACAATATGTGGAGTTACAAAACAAAGTTACAATAACACTAGCTTTTGGACTAACAATTTTTTAAAGAAATGTATAGTCTCTTAAACCAAGTAGAAAACAGAAAGTGGAGTTACAAACCACTGTTACGATAATCCTAGCTTTTATAGTTGCCCATATATTTACCATTAGTGAGATCTTTATTTCTTCATACTGCTTCAAGTTACTGTCTAGTGTCCTTTCATTTCACCTTCGAGATTCCCTTGAGCATTTCTTACAGGGCAGGTCTAGTAGTCAGGAACTCCCTCAGCTTTTGTTTATCTGAGCATATTTTAATATCTCCCTCACTTTTTTTTTTTTTCTTTTTTTTTCTCCCTCACTTTTGAAGGACAGTTTTGCTGCATATAGTATTTTCAATTGACAGGTTTTTTTCTTTTAGCACTTTGAATATATGGACCCACTGTTTTCTGCCCTCCTAAATTTCTGTTGAAAACTCTGCTGATAATCTTATTGAAGATACCATGTATGTGGCTATTTGCTTTTCTCTTGCTGCTTTCAAGATTCTCTTTTTGTCTTTAGCTTTTGACAGATTGATTAGAATGTGTCTCAGTGTGGGTCTCTGAGTTCATCCTACTTAGAATTTGTTGCGCTTCTTGGCTGTTTATATTCTTGTCTTTTGTCAAATTGGGGAAGTTTTTGACCATTATTTTTATAATCTCACTGTCCCTTTCTCTGTTCTCCTTCTAGGACTCCCACAGTGCATATATTGGTCCACTTGTTGGTGGCCCAAAGGTTCTTTAGCCTTTGTTCACTTTTCTTCATTGGCGAATAGGGGTTCAACAATGGCCACCTCTGTGTCTGCACCTTTGTGTCTCCACATCCTTGATCAGAAGCAGCAATCAGTGATCAGAGCACAGATCCCTGATACTTGGAGGACGGGCCCTTATTGCCCATGGTGTCTCCTGCAAGCTGCATGCAGGCTGCTACAGGAACAAGTTCATGGCTGCTTGCCACTGGGCTGGGAGGTGGGGGGTAACTGCTGCTGAGCTAAGTACAGAAATTGGTTGAAATTAACTTTGTTTAACATCCAAGCCTTTCTCTGGAAGTTACAGCCTTTAAAAAGACTTCAGAGTTCCAAAATAGTTATGTGAGACTGATTCTGTCATTGAATCTGTTGTCTGTGTTGGGAAACAGAATCCTGGTGCTTGCTACTTTGCCATCTTCCCAGAATCCTCTCCTGCAATAGTCTTCTAAGTGGGACTATAACTCAGAAACAGCCAGATGGAAGAGATGCATAGGACAAGTATGTAGGAAGGGGTGTAGGGCTTCCATGCCTTCTCTGGGTGTGCCACTCTCCCACCACCTCTACGTGTTCACCAGCCTGGAAGCTCTGTACCCCGTACTACTGGGGTTTTTATGGAGGCTTCATCATGTGGGTGTGATCAATTATTAACTCCATGTCTAGCCCCTTTCTCCTCTCTGGAGATTAAGAAACAGGGCTAGAAATTCCAAGAATATGGCTTGGTATTTCTGGTGACCAGCCCTCATCCAGGAGCCCACCGAAAGAGTCACCTCATTAGAACAAAAGACACTGCTATCACCCAGGAAAATAATTGGGACTTAGGAACTCTGTCATGAACTGGGGTCAAAGACTAAATACTAGAACAAAATTCTCCTAGCACCGCTATTTACAAAAGTTTTATGAGCTCTGTGCCAGGAACAGAGACCAACACATAAATATTTTCTTTTATTTCACAAGGTATATAACTCTTGGATTTGGCTCTTTTCCACTTGGCAAAATGAATTTAAGATTTATCCAGGACTTCCCTGGTGGTTCAGTGGTTAAGACTCTGCACTTCCACTGCAGAGGGTGTGGGTTCAATCCCTGGTTGGGGAACTAAGATCCTGCCTGCCGTGTGGCACGGCCAAAAAAAAAAAAAAAAAAGTTGTGTAAATTAATAGCTTTTATTACTGAATAGTACTCTGTTCTAATGATGTACCATATTTTGTTTAACTGTTCACCTATTGAGGGACACCTTGGCTGCTTCCACTTTCATGAATAAAGCTGCTAGAAACATTTGTGTGCAGGGTTTTGTGGACATCAGTTGGCTAACTACTTAGGAGTGCTGTTGCTGAGTCATATGGGAAGTCTGTGTTAATTTTATAAGAAATTTCCAAATTGTTTTCCAGAGTGGTTGTACCATTTTACATTTCCACCAGCACAGGCGTGTCCTGTGGCTCTGCATTCTCACTAACATTTGATAGTGTAGTATTTTTTTGGAATAGCTCAAAGAGCTATTCTAATAGATATGTAGTGGTATCTCATTGTTGTTTTAATCTGCATTTCCATAATGACAAGTGATGTTCAGCGTTTTTCATATGCTTATTTGCCATCCTTACATCTTCTTGATGAAGTGTGTGTTCAGATCTTTTGCTCATTTTAAAAGTTGGGTTGGTTTTCTCTTTACTGTTGAGTTTTAAGAGCTCTGTATATATTCTGGATACAAGTCCTTTATCAGTTATGTGATATGTGTGTATTTTTCCTAGTCTGCAGCTTGTTTTTTTTTTTTTTTTCTTCATTCTCTTAACAGTGTCTTTCCTAAAGGAAAGAATTTAATTCTAACAAAGTTCAAATTATCATTTTTTCCTTCATGTATCTTGCTTTTGGTGTTGTATGCAGAAACTCTTTGTCAGAGGTCAAAGAGATTTTCCTTTGTGTTCTCCTGCATGTTTTGTACTTATGTACTTTACATTTAGGTCTATGAACTGTTTTGGATTAATTTTTGTGTAAGTTATGAGATAAGTGTTAATGTTCATTTTTTGGCATATGGTTATCCAATTGTTCCTGCACCATTTATCGATACCGACTATCCTTTCTCCATCTAATTGCCTTTGTACTTTGTGAAAAATCAATTTACTGTATTTGTATAGATCTATTTTGGGGCTCTCTTCTGTTCCATTGAGCTATGTGTCCATTCTTTTGCCAGTACTACACTGTAACATTATAGTATAGTAATTAGCCTTGAACTCGTAATGTGAGTTCTCTTTGTTCTTGTTTTTCAGAATTATTTTGGCTATTTTAGTACCTTTACCTTTCCATATGCATTTTAAAATCAGTCTTTTGATATCTACAAAAAAGCTTTCTGGAATTTTGATTTGAGTTTCTTAACAATGTGAACTCTTCTAATCCATTAACATGAGGTTTTCTTGGATTTTTTTCATCAGTGTTTTGGAGTTTTCCACATACAGTTCTTACACATATTAATATTTTGTTAGATTTATACCTGAGTATTTCATTTTCCCCCCAGTGCTATCCTAATTTTTTTTTAAAGTTTCAAATTCCAATTGTTCATTGCAGGTGCATAGGAGAACAATTGAGTTTTATATGTTGACCTTGTATCTTGCAACCTTGCTAATAAACTTATTAGTTCCAGGAGGGTTTTTTGGTTTTGTTTTGTTTTTTTTTTTGTAGATTCTTTGGGGTTTTCTACATAGACAATCATGTCATCTGTGAATGGAAGTAGTTTTATTTCTTCCTCTCCAATTTGTATACCTTTTACTTCTTTTTCTTGCCTTTTTGTACTAAGTGGGACTACAAATACAATGTTGTAAAGGACTGGTGAGAGAGGGCATCCTTGCCTTATTCCCAGTCTTAGGGGGAAAGCATTCACTTTCCATTAGAAGTATGTTAACTCTAGACTTTTTTTTTTTAATGTAATCATTTATTATTTTTTAATTAATTAATTTATTTATTTGGCTGCATCAGATCTTAGTTGCAGCACACGGGATCTTTTGTTGTGGCGCGTGGGCCCTTTGTTGCGGCTTGCGGGCTTCTCCTTAGTGGCAGGCAGGCTCCAGAGCACACGGGCTCAGTGGTTGCGGCACATGGGGTCTCTAGTTGTGGCACATCAGCTCCAGAGCACGTGGGAGCTGCCAGCTCCAGTTGCCCCGCAGTGTGTGGGATCTTAGTTCCCCCTCCAGGGATTGAACCTGCATCCCCAGCACTGGAAGGCAGATACTTAACCACTGGACCACCAGGGAAGTCCCAATAACTGTAGGCTTTTGTATATACCCTTTATTAGCTTAAGGAAGTTTGCTTCTGCTACTAGTTTCTTCAGAATTTTTATCATGGATGAGTGTTAAATTTCATCTCTTTTTTATTCTGTTTGGTCCTCAAATCAAATAGGTCATTTAATATGTCATTAGAACTTGTCTTTTCTTATATAGCTAAATTTAAACAAAATTAATCTTTATTTTTGATAAAAGGAAAAATCTAAAAATATCTAAATACATATTTAATATGTAACATGAGATTAATACCTCATTTTATCATGAAATGAATAGAAAAGTAAGTAAAGACAATTTATTATGTAATTTAAAATAATATATTGATTTTTTTTACCTTAACTTCAATTATATGCTGTACAAGACAATGAAAAATATTTCAAAACTTTGCTTAAGGGGGGATGTGAAGTTCTCTATTACTATTAATTTTAGAATAGTTAAGACATTGTATAATTTATGATCGTTGTATAATTTACGTCAGTTTGAGAAGTATCCAACTTATGCAGTGGACTTTAATTTTTAAAAGTCATTTACATAATGTTGGGAATTTCATGACAAAAAGGTATAGTATATTACGTAACATGGCTTCCTATAATTTTGAAGTGCCATCTGATGTCATATCCTTATAAAATTTAAATATTAGTTTCTCTGTATGTTAGCGGTGAAAAATGGATACAGAATAACCTGTGTGAGATCCATGGGGCACACTTCTGCTCAGCTTTCTGTGGTAAATGGGCAAAAGGTTAAGCCATCAGTCCATTTCCCAGTGTCTATTGAACAGTGTCTTTCTTTGTGTTGCTTCACTTGTTAGAGCAATATAGCAAGTGTTATTGAGAGGTGAAACAAAGCAAGTCTTACATCAAACACTGATGGCTTTTTTAAAAGTTGGAATGGGATATTATTGGATGTTGCAAAGAGTATATTGATAGTACATTTTTATAGAAACCACTGCTCCAGAGTAAACTGTATTGGAAATCAAATCAACATTATGTATTAGTGATACTCATGTAAATATAAATATTATATCTAATGCATCAGTTTTAAAGAGTAATGTAATGTAAAGTAATGTTGTGGGCCAGGGAAGTGATTCAAAAAAAAAAAAAACCATTTAAAAAAAAATTACCAGCCATGGGTTTATCTTCCTTAGCCATTTACTTGTGGTAGATTTTACTTTCTATACAAATAAACCTTTTATTCATAAGATGTAGCTTTAAGCATAATGTAAAAGGTAAACCAATTAAGTATAGAATGCTTTCAGAAGCATGAAGTGTTATTTAGGACCTTTCTATAAGGGCCATGGAGTATTTCTTGAGCATCCATGCAGATTAGATCTTGAACAGCTGCATGGAGCACACAGAAGCCATGATTCCTGTCTCTCTGAACTAACTTGAATAAAGTCTTTCATCTAAAGATCTCACTGTTTGTCTATTTCATGAATCCCTCATCTCATCTCTGAAGCACTCCATTCAGTTTAGTACAGTTCAACATTGTGGTTTAGAGCTCTAGAAATTGCTCTTGTAACTTATAATGCACAAAAATAACAAGTTGAAGTAATTTCAAAAAATTTTAAAGAATTATATAAATCTACAGTGATTTTGTGGGCAAAGATTTAGAATGATAACTAGGGATTCTAATTCAAACTTAACTAGATTCTAATTCAAACTTAACTGTGACTTTAAGTAAATTTTGTATGTCCTAAGCGTCCAATTTCTCTGTAGTTATAACAGGGACTAACAGAATTAAGAGAAATAAGTGTATTGAGATGCTCGTTAGTAAGTTCACTTGTTTTATATAAATTTACAGTGCTGTCATTCTGCCCTCTTAGTCCTTCTCATAATCTGAGGCTCCTATCATATCCCATGTTCTATAAAAATTGTTCTGCAACCACTTTAGCAGTTATTAAACTGAAAAAGTCACTATCATATTATTGAGATGTAAATTTGTTAAGAACATATCAGATGATCCTTTCCTCCTCTGGGTACTTGTATCACATATTGCCACTTATTTGGCAACCCATCCGTTGCCTCCCATTTTATGCTGTATGCTTCCTATTCCTGTCTACATATTATGAGTTCTTTGAATTCAGGGATCTTAACTTACTTGAATCTTCATAAAAATTAATATGTACTGCCTTCTAAATATGGAATAAACTTTTTTCATTGCTTCAGAGTATCTTATACATATGTTCCCTTTCAGTAATGGAGATGGTCAAATTTGACTATAATTTACTAAGGAACTTATTTATTTATTGTATAAAAACCATCTGGTCATAATCTTAGAAATCTGATATATGTTTTTTTTTATTTGAGTATATGAAAATTAGGGAACCAGAGAAATTTTGATCTAAACATTTCTAACTCAGAATGGCAAAAACACAAAAGGAGTTTGAGTATTATACATTAGAAATGGAATAATGTAGGTGGCATTTATTCGTGCAATCAGGGAACATTGTTGGTATCAACTAAATACTAGGCTCTTTGCTATAGCCTGGAGACATAGTGATGAAAAAAAAAAGAAAGAAAGAAAAAGACAAGATCTGTACCTGATGGAGCTTATAGTCAGCAAATAGGCAAAGCATATTTAAACCAGACAGTAACAATGTATAAGGGTTATGAATACAGTAGGCTGATGAGAGAGAGAGCAACTGACTGAAGGGTGAGCTACTTTGTATACAGTGATTAGGAAAGCCCTCTTAGAGAAAGATACAAAGTAAGACCAAAAGGATAAGGAAGTACCTAGATTGTGGTCTCTAAATATGGTTTCTCTCTGAAAGTAATCAGAATTCCTTGGAAAACTAGCTTACTGCAGATCTGGAATAGGGACTGTAAAAGAAAACAAAGAAATTATTAAAGTCTATTGGGGTCATGATATGGGAGCCAACTTGGAGGAGCTCCCACCGACCACAGATGTAGCATTTGGAGCATCAAGAGAATTGTGACTGCAGTAGATTGAAACACATCCATTATTCAAAATATGTGAGTTCATAATGTTACTTTAAAAATTCATTGTTCACTTTTGGACCAAAACTGGACAGTCAAGTATTTATCTTGCCTTTCCTCTGAGAACTGTACCTCAGCATACCCAAACAGTCCAGGAGGGATAGTTCTTTAAAAAAGAATTCAAGCTAATAAATGCAGAAATAATGATAAACTATTCTTTTTTTTTTTTTTTTTTGCGGTACGCAGGCCTCCCACTGCTGCAGCCTCTCCCGCCACGGAGCACAGGCTCCGGACGCTCAGGCTCAGCGGCCATGGCCCACGGGCCCAGCTGCTCCGCGGCATGTGGGATCCTCCCGGACCGGGGCACGAACCCGCGTCCCCTGCATCGGCAGGCGGACTCCCAACCACTGCGCCACCAGGGAAGCCCTAAACTATTCTCTTTTAATGAAATGAAACCAAACACTTAGGCATTTAAACTTTCCACATTTTTCTTTATATACTTTTGAATATTTTGTGTTCGGAAATTTAAAAATCAGTTTAAAGGAGGGGCAGCAAGAACTCAGCTGGTAGGAATGGGAGTGGTGGGAAGAGATTTCATACAAATAAAGAACGGCGTGAACAAGGTACAGAAGTGAAAAAAAAATTCTGTACGTATTCAGGGAAGACTAAGTAATTGTATTCCCCAAAGTGCAAGGTATGTAAGTGGAAGTATTGTGGATATGCAGTTATATGTGAGTTTTCAGAATACATAGGACCTGAAAATAGTGAAACCAAACTATTGCCAAATTCAAAAGGAACTCGAGATTCAAAGGAGCTTCTCTGTAGTTCCTGCTACCCTTTGGGCTCATTGAAATAATGGTAAACAGAAACATTCAACAATGGATTTAATTAAGCCAAATTGATTTGGCAGCAGACCTTAGTAGAAAGGTACCATGTATAGAATGCACCACTGATTTTACTTGAGCAGCTTCTGCTTAAAGTAGGCAGTCAGTTAATGTGATTGTTCTTCATCTCAGCATTTTATTTGTTCTTTTTAAAGTTGCATATATAGAGATGAATATCCCAAAGTTAATGATTTCTGATCCATTACATTGGACCCTGTTACAGTGTTAGGGAACCACATATGTTTCCTTCTAAAAGTAGTATGCTCTATATTCAGAGTGAGTAGTTTAACCTTGCCAATAAAATCCTGTACCTATTATGGATACTCTTGTTTTGTCCAGGTTCATGTTTGTATGGATAACAATAAGTGAGTATTTCTTTGTGAAACTAATTTTTTCATTTTAAGTGATTTGTGCCATGGTATTATTTAAAAAGAAAAAAACTCTTAAAGTCTGTCTTGAAAATTACTAGTATGGAATAGAAACAAGGTTTGTCCATTAATTTTACAAGCCAATGTTTATCTGTCTGCTCCAAATTGAATGTGTTGTAGTCTTTCCTGGTATATGAGTTTGACTGCTGGGATTCAGAAATGCAGTATATGCCGCAGCAGAGGAGTGATGGAAAATTGAGATGTCAAGCTGAGTAATCAGAGCTCTGTGGAGGTGGACAGCTGTGTTCCCTGTGATATACCGGGGTAGTTCGTTTTTATGGCTGGTCACATAGTTTGGTGACGTGGAAAGCATTTCAATTAAGTTTCAATTTTCTCATCTTTATACTCACCTTTTTCCTAAAAATGAGGACGAGAGAAGACTTTGAAAATAATGAAACAAGTTATGGTGTTCTACCATTTATCATTGGTTCTTTACTTCTGAATTAAATTTATATATGGAAAGATGGGATTTGCTAAGTAATGTATTTTAAGGAAAAGAGCTTCCTTTATAGCACAATACTTATTTTATAATTTATATTACATTTTATTATATTAAATATGTATTTTTTAACAGGGTATCCAGAAGTTGGCTAGTCAATATCTGAAGAGAGATTGGCCTGGAATAAAAGCTGATGATCGGAATGATTACAGGTAACTTAATAAGTAGCTCTTGCCCATTTTCTTTAAAACTGGTTTCACACAGAGCCATGTCACATATATACAACATAGACTCCAGTTTTTTAAAAAATTGCTTCTTTCCTCTGCTGTGTTTTTAGATATAATATCAAAATTATCAGACAATGTTAATGTTCTACAACATATATATTGTATATGGAATAGATCATTTTCATATGTCTTAAGCCAAGATTCCATTTTGTTTAACTGATACCCACATAAGGAATTTAAAGCAGATAGATGACAATGGAACACAAATTGTTTCCTCAGTGTCCTATAAATGAAACACATGATCACAACAATAATGAAACAAGATTGTAATTTCTATCATGATTATTGATTCTTTACTTCTGAAACAAATCCTACATTTGGAAAGATAGGATTCTGTGAGCCTAGGGGAAAAGAGTTTCTAAATTATATATATTTTATATATATGTATATATACATAGTATACAGACACACCCACAAGGTATCTAGAAATTGATTAGTCAATATCCCACATACAAATTTTAAAGAAGGTAGACAACAATGGAATATAAATTGTGTCTTCATACAGATGTCTTTAAAATATTTATAATTTTGTTTAGAATTTGGTGTCTTTTTTGCAGTTAATTTGGAAGTATTTATTAGCTTTTGTGCTCAAGACTGTCCTTAGTGTTGAGGGAACCAGAAGTCAAAGACAGGATTTCAGAGCTTGCAGTCTGGTTGAAGTTAAGACTAATTATTACTCATGAAACAATAGCAGAGAATCCAGGGTAATTAAGAACTCAGTATTGAAGTGTGTGGTTTGGAATCTGAATATGAAATCAAGTTGCTGGATCATCAGGTAATTTCTTAATGGAGATGGAAAACTGCAGGATACACAAGAAACCTTAATAGTTCTTCACAGTTGCAAGACTGATAACTTGGAAGGTGGCATGATAGCTATAAATAATACATCTGTAGTTGCAATATGGAATAATAAAGCAAAACAGGAAATAAATATAGGAATTTTCTTGTGGACTTTTCAGTATCTACAAAATTCAGCTAAGGGGGGAAAAGAGAGGAGATGAAACCCTAGGCGAAAGAGACAAGCAGAGCAAAGCCTTGAGGTGAAAGTGAGAATGATATGTTCAGTATTGCTGGCATGAGGAAAGCCTGACCAAGGAAGAGACTGGTTGCTAGAGAGTAAAGAAGGACTCCAACTTACAGATAGGTTCTATTCCAAGTTTGTTTGAAATTCAGGATGCAGGTTACCAAAGAAATAAGGATAAGGTTCTGCTCCCAGGCTAGCTTATGCAACCTAATTTTTAAAAGTATGTTAAGCCAACTTTTACTAAATATTTACTGTATACCAGATACTATGCTAGGAACTTTATCTCCCATGATTATCAAAACGTGATAATCAAACCTGTGAGGTACATATGATTATCCCCTTTTTATATATGAGGAAACTAAGTCTTGGGTTGTATGCTTTACTCAAGGTCACACAGCTATGTAAACACTCAGTCATTTATTCATTCATTCTTTCTTTTTTCATTCTTTTTTTATTAATTAATTTATTTATTTTTGGCTGCGTTGGGTCTTTGTTGCTGCGCACAGGCTTTCTCTAATTGCGGTGAGTGGGGGCTACTCTTCGTTGTGGTATGTGGTCTTCTCACTGCGGTGGCTTCTCTTGTTGTGGAGCATGGGCTCTAGGCGCATGGGCTTCAGTAGTTGTGGCATGCGGGCTCAGTAGTTGTGGTTCGTGGTCTCTAGAGCGCAGGCTCAGTAGTTGTGGCACACAGGCTTAGTTGCTCCGCAGCATGTGGGGTCTTCCCAGGGTCGAACCCCTGTCCCCTGCATTGGCAGGTGGATTCTTAACTACTGCACCATTAGGGGAGTCCCTCATTCATTCTTTATTTATGAGATAGATGTGAAATATCTACTTACATGCTAGTTGTTAAAGTAGACTTCAGGATTAAAGAGAGTAGAAGGTATGGTGCCTGTTGTTAAGGAGCTTAAAGGAGATAGCCACTATAAACAGTTGCGATATTGGGTAGTAGTAGAGGTGCATTGGGACTGTAGAGGAAAACCTAGGCTTCTAGAGCTGAGTCTTAAAGGATGTGCAGGAGTTTGTCAGCATTGGGCAGAAGGAATTCTAAGCAGAAGTAACACCTTAAATGCAGGGAGACATGAGAAAATATGAATGTTAGGTAGCAATGAAGTGTGTATGGGTTGGAGGGTAAGAGGAGTGGTGGACCTGGAGGATACCTAGATAGGCATCATGAAGGACTTTGCATATCACAGAGTTTCTTTTTTACTCAGAAGATAACAGAAGCATCAAAGAATTTCCATAAGAGGAATGACAAGTTCAACATACTTTAGTAACTGTATGAAGGTGGACTAAAGGGGTATGAAGGTGGACTAAAGGGATATGAGGAAGAATTCAGAAAGAATAGAATTGCAGGAATTTAATCCCTCATCATTTCTTATTTGAACCATGAAAATTATAGTAGAAATTAGGCTGTTGGGATTCAGATTCAGGGGCAGATTTCAGAGATATTTAGAAAAC
Organism: Orcinus orca; assembly: GCF_937001465.1. NCBI lineage: Eukaryota > Metazoa > Chordata > Mammalia > Artiodactyla > Delphinidae > Orcinus > Orcinus orca. The sequence continues at coordinate 50,744,623 of NC_064566.1, read as the reverse complement.
TGAAGCTAGAGGACTTGCTATTGATTTGGCAGTTTTGTTTTTGTGTTTGTCAAATTTGTTCTGAGACAGACTACAAACAGTTTTCTGTAACTGTCAAAGTATAAAGTAGTTTTCTCAGTATCTAAAATAGTTCTTGGAAGATAGAAAGCATTTGATAAATATTTACTAACTGAAGGACGAAGTAGAGGGAGGGAGAGGAAGGGTTGTAGAATGACTCCCAGGTTTTTTAACTTAGGCAACTGAGAGGATGGTGGTGCCATAGTGAAAAAAGACAGTAGATCAGGATTGAGGGTGAGAATGGCAGTTGCCATTTTTTGTTTGTTTGTTTGTTTATTAGGAGTTTATTTCAGCTCCAGTCAATTAAAATTTCCCTTTAACTTTTTTGTGTTTATATTTGTATTGTTAATTTAAAAATTCTTACCCAAATAATGCATGCTTGTTGAATGTGTAACAGAGTATAAAGTGTACCTCATCCTCTTTGCCAAGCATCTTCCATTCACATTTCTACTAGAGTAATTGCTGTTAGAAGTATGTGGTCTTTTCTTCCATATTTTTCCTGTGCAGTGCATACATGAACATAAACAGTTGTGCTGCTTTTAACAGAACTAGAATTATTATATACATATGCTTTTGTAATTCCCTCCACACATACACCTTCCATACACACACCTAAGGAGTCTATTTTACTTTATTTTTTATTTATTTATTTTAATTTAAATATGGTTGATTTACAGTGTTATGTTACTTTCAGGTGTACAGCAAAGTGATTCTTCAGTTACACATACATATATTTTTTTCTGATTCTTTTCCATTATAGGTTATTACTAGATATTGAATGTAGTTCCCTGTGCTATACAGTAAATCCTTACTGTTTATCTATTTTATATATAGTGGTACGTATCTGTTAATCCCCTCCTCTTAATTTATCCCTCCCCCTCCTCTTTCCCCTTCGGTAACCAGAAGTCTGTTTTCTCTGTCTGTGAGTTTGTTTCTGTTTTGTAAATAAGTTCATTTGTATTATTTTTTTGGATTCCACATATAAGTGATATCATGTAGTATTTGTCTTTCTCTGTCTGGCCTACTTCACTCTGTATGATAATCCTTAGGTCCATCCATGTTGCTGCAAATGGCAATATTTCATCCTTTTTAATGGCTGAGTAACATTCCATTGTGTGTGTGTGTGTGTGTGTGTGTGTATGTGTGTGTGTGTGTATCAATCACATCTTCTTTATCCACTTATCTGTTAATAGACACTTAGGTTGCTTCCATGTCTTGGCTATTATAAATAGTACCACTGCAAACAGTGGAGTGCATGTATCTTTTTGAATTAGAGTTTTCATCTTTTCCGGATATATGCCCAGGAGTGGGATTGCTGGATCATATAGTAACTCTATTTTTAGTTTTTTAAGGAACCTCCATACTGTTTTCCATAGTGACTGCCCAGTTTACATTCCTACCAACAGTGTATAAGGGTTCCCTTTTCTAAGGAGTCTATTTTAGATGTCCCTTCAAATTGGTTTGTTCAGGTCCCCTCTTCTTTTTAATGGCTATGTTAGTGCCATAGTGTGGGTAAATTATAGTTTGTTATCCATTTCTCTGTTGGTAGTTAGTTTATTACTATTGCAAATAATGCTGCAGTGGATAACTCACGTATGCACATAGTTATATCTTTGTGCATTGTGAAAGTATATCTATAGGGTTAATTCTTAGAGGGGAACATGCTGGGTCAAAGGGTTTATACATTTAAAATGTGAAACTATAAATTAACCTTCATAAACTCTGTCTTAGTATATTTTACATGTCTTCAAATTTGATTTGAAACTACCCATTTCTTTTTATTTTTTACCAACAGGGCACATGGTCAATCTTTGAAAATTTTTGCCAGTCTGATGATACATGCACCATTTAATGCCATTAAACCCACCCCCGTTTGCCTGGAAACTAGACTTCTGTAATAATACTTTCTCTAAGACCTTTTTTTTATTATTTTTTTTTAATCTTTGAGGACAGGTTTTTCGTCCTGTCTTAGTCTGTTCAGGCTGCTATAACAAAATACCACAGACTGGGTGGCTTATACGTAAGAGAAATTTATTTCTCACAGTTCTTGAGACTGAAGTCCAAGACAAAGATGCCGGCATGGTCAGGTTCTGGTGAAGTCCCTCTTCTGAGTTGCAGACTTTTCAACTTTTAGCTGTGCCCTTACTTGGTAGAAGGGGTTTGGGAGCTCTGTGGGGTCTCTTTTATAACGGCACTATTCTGCCTTCACCTCTGCAAAGCCTCACCTCCTAATACCATAGTCACCTTTGGGGATTAGGATTTCCACATATGAATTTCAGGGGACCACAAGCATTCAGACCATAGCAAGTCCTTTCTATGTAAATATTTCTTGGAGTTCCCTCAGCTCTCTTGTGACTGTTTTAAGTAATCTTATCTATATTTCTATCTTTAAATATTGCCTATAAACTAGTAATGATCTGTGTTTTTATTAACTCTTCAGCTTGGGAACCAACAAGTCAGCTGCCTCCAACTGTGACTTCTTTTCAGACCTCATTTTCTGTTAGGAATGTTAAGTAGCTGCTTCTCTGTCTGTGATCTCTCCCCTTCACAATTTCATTGCCACAGTACCACCAACCTGTACGTCTGTATGTCTCACCCTACTCTCACCCTACTTGAAAATCTTCTATTGTTTCTCCTTGCTAATAGTATGAAATTAAAAAAATTTTTTTTTTATGATATCAAAAGCCAGGAAGAATCCTGACCCCAGATTACCTTTCTTTGCTCCTTTCTGGCCATTTCTCCTTTTTTCATGCTTGGTTCCCCAACCCTTGGGCACCTTAAGCTACAGTTGTACTGCAGTTCTTATCACACCTCAACTGGACTGAGTATCAGTCATTCTCCCTGCCTTTACTTCTGTTACCTAGGCTGAGGATAGTCTCCCTTCCTACTACCAAAAACAGCAATACATGAACACTTATTTATTAAACACCATACTTTCTCCTGTTATCAGTCACTATGTAACTTAATCTTAGATTATGAATTTAACTTGTCACATTTTCTAGAGTCTTCTTGATGTGTGGTGCTGTATTCCAGGCCAAGGGTAGATCTGTGATTTTTGTTTGTTAAACTTTCGTTTTTACTTAAAAAAAAATTATAGATTCATGTGCAGTTTTAAGAAATAATACAAAGAGTGTTCTTATACTCTTCACCCACTTCCCCCAGTAGTAATAACTTGCATAACTATAATACAACATCACAACCAGGAAATTGATATTGATACAATCCACCAATCTAATTTAGAATTCACCAGTTTTACATGTACTTATTTGTGTGTATGTAGGTGTATGCATATTAAGTTCTGTGGTGTTGTATCACATATGTAGATTCGTGTGGCCACCACTACAGTCAAAATAAATTTGTTGGTTTATTTCTTAATAAAAATTTTCCCTGATAAGGTTTTCTCTGTTTTCCAGTGTAATAGTCATATGAGAAATAGTTCACAGCGAGATTTTAGGTGGTATATGGATCAATATTTTTGAATTTTACTAATTAAAACTTAATTATTATGGCAAGTTTTATTTTTCAATTAGAGTGGAATATGAAGTAGTAAGATACATATATTTTAGTTTAAAAGGTGAGTCATTTTAACAAAAAATAATAATGGTATAGGAGATATGAGGCACAAATTGTGTAAGACATACACAAAGAACTTAGTATACACCTTTTTTAAAGTGAAGAGATTCTTTTTAAAAATTCTTTAATAGTAATGCTGGACCTAGAACAATCTTGTGTCAGCAGAAGAGCAGAGGTTTGGGAGCCAGACAGATCTGGGTTTGAATCTAATCTCCATCATTCCCTCCTCTCCTTCCTCCTGTAAATATATATTGAATGAGTGCCTGCTGTGCCAGACCCTGTTCTAGCTGCTGAGGATACAAGAGTGAATAAAACAAAGCTGCTGCTGCATGGAGTCTTCATTCTAGTGAAAGAAGACAAGACAATAAGCATATGAGTAATTAAACATTGTCACTTGGTGACAAGGACAGTAAGCATAGTTAAAAGAAAACAGAGTACCAAGAAGTGGTTGGCACTGCAGTGGATATACTGTGTAGAGCCTAGACTTTAGGGAGACAAGAGCAAAATCAGAGAGAGGTCATTTAGACTATTATAGTAATCCAGGCACGAGATAATGGTGGCTGAAACCAGGGTAGTAGCGGTGGAAGAGATAGACAGTAATCAGATTCCATTATATTTTTAAAGTCTAGTGAACAGTATTTCTTGGTGAATCTGATGTGGAATATGAGAAAAAAAGGAGGAATCAATGATGATTCTAGGGGTTTGGGCTTGAACAACTAGAGGTTTGAGTAGCTGTCAATGAGATGGAATAGATTAACAGAACAGATTTTAGGGAAATCAATAATTTGTTTTTGGACATGTTAGTTTTAAGATACCTACTAAATATCCAAGTTGGATATGTTAAATAGGCAACTGAGGGGTTAGGGAAGATGTCTGAATTAAAAATTCAGGAATAGTCAGCATAGTGACAGTATTTAAAGCCTTGAGACTGCATGAGCTTATCTAAAGAGTGACTGTGAAGAGAAGAAGCTGACTGTGGGGACACTCTTAGCATTTACAGGACAATGAGATGAAGAGGAACTAGCAAAGGAGCCTAAATTGTGGCTAGTGAGATAAGGCTAGACCAAGAGAGAGAGCTATAAGAAGCTATAAGAGAGCTAGAAGCCAAGTAAAGATAGAATTTCAAGAAGGATAAACTAGGTCAGTACTGCTGATAGACTGAATAATAGGCCCAAAGCTTGAATTGACTATTGGGATTAGCCACAGGGAGATCTTTGATGACCTTGACAAGTAATTTCAGAATGGTGGATGCTAAAACCTTATTTGAATTGAATCAAGAGTGACCAGGAGGAGAAGTGGAAACAGTAATTTCAGACATTTCTTTTGAGGAGTTTTGCTGTTAAAGGGAGCAGACATTGGGGTGGTAGCTGGAGAGAAATGGAAGGTTGATGGAGGGCTTTTTTTTTTTTTTAAGATGCAAGACATTATATGAGTATGATCCAGTAGAGAGGGAAAAGTTGATATTGTAGGAGAAAGCACAATTACTGGATTGCTGTTGAGTTAGAGGTTATATATACAGATGTGAAGAGTTGGCCTTCAGAGCACAGGTAATTTATTGGAGTAAAAAGAGGGATGACACAGTGTATGGGTGCAAAAGCAGGGAGATAGGTAGATGTGGAGGGAGCATGTGGACATTATCTTCATACTTCATTATCAACTGAAAGTGTGGTCATATTAGAGGTTTGAGATGAGAGGAAAAGGTGGGAAATAATTATCTAGAAGAGTGAGCAAATAAGTGGATTAGGGGAATATAGTAGGATTGCTGGAGGGCACTAAGGGATTATTTGACATCAGTTGAAAGTGAGACTAGGCAGCATGATTATTGTTTACTCCAGCAACGTTCTATTGCACAGACATTGGTATGGTGTAAACAGAATTTTGGATTTAACCAAGTTTGGAATTTGTAGATTATAATGACCGAAAGAGGACTTCCCTGGTGGCGCGGTGGATGGGAATCTGCCTGCGAAGGCAGGGGACACAGGTTTGATCCCTGGTCCGGGAAGATCCCACATGCCATGGAACAACTAAGACTGTGTGCCACAACTACTGAGCCTGCGCTCTAGAGCCCACGTGCCACAACTACTGAGCCCATGTGCCGCAACTGCTGAAGCCCGCGTGCCACAACTACTGAAGCCCGCGTGCCTAGAGTCCGAGCTCTGCAACAAGAGAAGCCACCGCAAGGGGAAGCCTGCGCACCGCAACCAAGAGTAGCCCCCACTTGCCACAACTAGAGAAAGCCCATGCTCAGCTAGGGTGTATGTTAGAGGGTGATCATAATGGTGGACCATGAAATCTAGGCTGGGTAAGGAGCTGTAAAGGGAGATTATGAGAGGGAGTGAAAGACAGTGGAAAGGAGGTAGGATGAAATGGATTGTGGGCTGTGATAGGGTTGAATAATTGTTGAAGTGAGAATCCTAAAGGGAGTGAGTGGAAACAAGAGGTGTTGGTCAGAGATTAGATGATTAAATTGGTATTAGAGCAGAGGGGTAGTTATTGTTAATGGCAAAGTTTAGGTTATGACCATGAGAGTACTATTTCCTGGTGAATAGCTGTAGAAAAATTTCACAACCTCTCCAAGCCTTACTTTTTCTCCTCTGCAAAATGAGGATAATGCCTACTTTACAAAGTTGTCATGAGGATTAAATGATATGACAGATGTAAAATACATGACATAGTGCCTAGCATGAGATAGGTTCTTAAAAGAATTTTCTTCTTTTCTTATATAATTTTGAGCCTCATTTCCTGACCTGATCAGAATAACAAAGTACCATAAATGCTTGATACATTTCCTTATGTTTCAAAATTATATATATGAAGCCTAGTGAAATAAAATTTTTAGAAAATCACTCTATAACCCATTATTATTTTTTCACAATTGGAATGAAAAACACCACTGCCATTGGAACTACCACTATTGTGTTAACAAGAAGTACTTCTATTTCTTCTACAATTCTGTGACTATTACTATTTATTCATTTAAAAGAATCTGTGTGGCAAGAATTTTCACATCATTTTCATTTAATTGTTAAAATAGCCCTGTGAGCTGCATGGTGCTGGTATTTTTGTTATTTTTCCATTTGCCAGTTGAGGAAATGAAAGTATAGTGAGATGTGCTACGTACGATTATATTGGTTAAACTAGAACTTGAACCCAGGTCTTCTGACTGACTGGTAACCGAATTTTGTGAGTTTCATGGTGTGTCATTGTTGTGAATATGTTTGCCTGCTATTTATTTGTCTGCTGGTCTCTAAAGATCTCTTTTTTAACTCTGTAATGAAAGGATTTTTCTTTTTGTTGTACAGTCCTCATAATTTATACATTCATCCATTCATTCATTTTTTTTCATTCAACACATACTGATTATAACCTTTCTAATGGTTAGGCCATGTGCTAGGCCCTAGAAATAGCAATACAATTGTGAGAAAGACATGTACCCTTTATGAAACTTTTACTATAGTGAGAGGGACAAACATTAACAATTAACATAAAAATATTTATAATTGAAGGAATAGTGCTAGAACCATGTGAACAAATAACAGGAAGGGACTTGATTGAGTCTGTGCATTGGCTTGGTGGTGATCCTGAGACTTCCCTGAGGAAGTTACGTTTAAGTTGAGGTTTGAAGGATGAGCAACAGTCAACTAGATGAAGAGGTAAAAGGAAAAGGGTGCTACCTAAGGGGCGAGCATAGTTTCCTCCTTATTCCCCTCCTCTGTCCTTCCTTCTTTCCTTTATTCCTTCCTTCCTTCGGATTACAATTCATAATTGTCCTTGCTCATTTTCATTATGATTTAAAAATGTGTATTAAGTATAAATTAATAATTGCAAAACATAGTACTGAATTTTTCTCTCGGTGCATTCTCTGAGAAAATCAATTATCTGGACTGCTTAGGAGGTTCTGTGGTGAGTTTACATTCTAGATTCCATTGGTAGTCATGCATTAAGGTCATGGAGGACATTACTTTTGCTGGGTTTTTATTCCAGTTTTATTGAAAAATAATTGACATATATCACTGTATAAGTTTGAGATGTACAACATGATGGTTTGATTTACATATATTGATAAAATGATTACCACAGTAGGTTTAGTTAACATTTATTACTTGTATTCATTTTGCTTTTCTTAAGCCCATCATTGCTTTTATGCTGACAGTTTCTGGTGGCACAACACACTGACTCTTTTTTCCAAAGGGAAAGTAATATACCTCTGCTTAAATAAGTGAATATTTCCATCGAAACTGATGTATTTGGTGTATTACAAACTACTAATCTATTACACAAACTATTCCCTTGGTTGAGAAGTGCAGTTTCAAGTTTTTTTTAGTTCCAAGTAGGATGGAGACCCAGGCAAATTTTCTTTTTCTTGTTTTCACACTGTCATCCATTGACCCACAGCTAGCATTTTATGTAGCACACGGTCCCATACATTGCTATAGTAGGAAATCCACGTAACACAAGAAGGGAAATCTTAGGAGATGGATATTATAATCTATCAGTGCAAGTATCTCTTTTTAACAAGGTACCATTCATTGTTATGGTAAGTTATAAAATATGTTTATAACTAGTTTAGGAGCATATTGGGACTGACTAAGGCATTTAGCAAAGCAGAAGAGAAGGTTTGAAAAGGAAGTTGGCTACAGAAAGCAAAGGATGAATAATTCTTTGACTTTACCAAAAGATTTCTGAGAGCACATTTATCAAGTAGAGGTGATGGGACTTGCTTGGAATGACTCCAGGCCGCAACGTGATGCTGGCGAAGCATTATTACAACAGAGAAACAGATGTAGAGCAATGATACCATAGACTTCTTTTCTCTAACAAATAGACTTCTCAAGAACATAAGCAGTTGTTCATGATTTTTTTTCCAGCACATCAGTTTATGTAAGAGAGCAATATAATTTGGTTGAAAGAAAATGTACTTTAGAGGTATTCGTCTGTATCTCAGTATTGCCACACTCTATTGTGATCTAGAGTGATCCTCTAAATCAGCGGTCCCCCCCCATCACCGGGCCGCACAGCAGGAGGTGAGCGGCGGGCGGGCAAGCTAGCAGAGCTTCATCTGCTGCTCCCTGTCGCTCACATTACCACCTGAACCATTGCTCGCATTACCGTCTAAACCATATTCCCCCCTCTCGCCCCCCGTCTGTGGAAAAATTGTCTTCCATGAAACCAGTCCCTGGTGCCAAAAAGGTTGGGGACTGCTGCTCTAAATCTATCTGAGCCTCAGTTACCTCATCTGTAAAATCAGGAAAATAGCATAAAGAAATAATGAAACTTGATATTCATAATGATACTCCTGAAACAGTGAAAGGCCTGGAAAGTCTGAAGTATTCACTAATTTTTATAGTGTTAGCTTTGTCTAGCATTGTAATCCTAGTATCACTTTACTCCAGTATCAAGAATAGCTAGTGAATCAAAATGGCCCATTGTCAAGCTATAGAGGAATAGAGTGTATTCCAAGTTTCTACTTGTTATATATGCTAAAAATACTACTACCTATGAACCAATATAAATACACTTTAAACTATAAAGAAAACATTTATTTTGTCAGTGCTAGCCAGTGAGCAAAAGGTTAGACAACTTATTCTTCCTTTTCTCTGCCTAATACTTTTCTGTCCCTCTTTGAATTTAGGAGCATGTATCCTGTTTGGAAATCTTTTCTCGAGGGAACAATGCAGGTAGCCCAGTCTCGGATCAATATATGTGAAAACTATAAAAACTTCATTTCTGAGCCTGCAAGGACAGTGAAAAGCCTAAAAGAACAGCAACTAAAAAGGGTATCGTTTCTATTTGTTCTTTTCTTTCTTGTATGCATTTTAATATCTCACTGCTACATTTATAATCTGCAAGATTATGTTAAATTGCATTGTACACTTTGAGTTTTTCTATATGGTCCAAATGTTTCTGATTTTAACATGGATTTTCTGATTTCAACATGTTCCTTCTAACTACTGTATTTTATTAACTGACAAAGGTGAGTGTAATTTGAATCTGTGGACATTCTGAAAGCTCAATAAACACTTCTTACAAATATTTTTCAGCTTAACTCAAGTAAATAGATTTACTTAGTTTGGTGTATATTAAAATAGTTACAGTGTTGTTAATCCCACTAAGTCTTGAGAAAATTGGTCTTAGTTTCAACTTGACCCATTTTGCATAATAATTTAAAGGAAGTTGACACATTGTTACTGAGTCTAAACTCGCTATGCTGGCTACACAGTACAGGCCAGTAAGGAATGGCGACTTTATTCAGAAAGCTGGCAGACTGAGAAGATGGCAGACTAATGTCTCAAAATAACCATCTTATCAGGGTCTGGATACCACTTTCTTTTATAGAACAGAAAGCGGGAAGAGGTGAGGAAGTAAAGTGAAAAGGGGTGTTAGTTTTGCCTGGCTTGGCCAGCATTGGGGAGGGGATGGGTTAATTTCTTCTTTTCTGAAGCCACTCACAGGTGGGCCGGGTCAGATAGTCTCCTTGTGAGTTGAACAAAGGCACTTTAGTTTAACTTTCTGGCAGAGGGTCAGGGTTCCCTGAGGCAGGCCATTATGTATGATTATAATAACAAAAGCAATGAAAAGCAAAGGTTAAAGTCAAAGAAACAGATCCAACATGGAGTCAAAATTGGCTCTTCCCTGTTACCATATCTTGACCATATATAGCAAACTTATTACCAAAAACGGTTTACTCTAAAGTTTAGCTATATAGGTTACATAAAAGTTTTTAAATAGATCTGTTTCTTTGTACAGAATTTTTAAATTCATAGAAAAAATCGTTATTAAATGTGATTTTTATGAAAAGCTTGCTATTGAAAGTAGGTGATTGAATTGTGTCCTTTTAGGAAAGGACACAGTTTTACAAAATTAGAGATTATCATGATGCCTAATAAGCAATTAAATTTTTCTTATAGAAGTATTAATACTTTAGAAAATATTAAAGTGATTATTTAAGGAAATAACATTTCGCAAGCCATCCATTGTTTTGATTCTAATTGTCCTTTGGATTATCACTACTTTTTTACAAACAAAAACAAAAAAAACCTAATCGTCCTTGTTTGCCAAAGATGATTTTAGTAGCATGAAATCAATATGTTAAATGTATCTCTTTCAAGCACTCACATAGTATCAGTGGGTTTTAACATATTTAAGAATGCCTCAGTTTTATCTTTGCTCAAAATTATCTTTCAAAACAAACATAGCGAATAAACTACTGACCGAACATTGCTTTCTAATGGAAGAAAAAGCATTGTGTGTGTGTGTGTGTGTGTGTGTGTGTGTCCATCAGTGCCTGCAGAGAGAGGGTGGGAGACAGAGGTAGAGAGTTGATACTACTTCCTAAATGGGAGGAAATACGATGTTTCAAATAGCCAATGCATTCACCAAATGTAATTGAATTATTGGAAGTTCTACATTTCTCAGTATAGAAATTTTTTTTTTTTTTTTGGTTGCACCATGTGGCATGTGGGATTTCAGTTCCCCAACCGGGGATCAAACCCACACCCCCTACATTGGAAGGGCGGAGTCTTAACCACTGGACCACGAGGGAAGTCCCAATATCAGAATATTTTGAAAGAGTTAAAACCATTTGTGCTCTTCTCTGACCTGAATTTAACTAACATTCCTGGGCAAAGAATGTTAAGAATGTTAGGTGAGCTTTGACAAGTCCTTATATCTGTGAATTAACTTATAGCTGATAATAATGACGTTTGTTTAAGCAGTTGTTAAACACTAAGTACATATTGAGCATACCTGTCAGGACTCTGAAATTACAAATGACAGAAACTTACTTCAAACTGGCTTAAGCCAAGAAGAGAATGTATAACTAAACATTTTAGCATGGATGGAATCCAGGCAGGGGTGGATCCAGGTCCTCAAATGATGACATTAGAATTCAGTCTTTCTTCCCATCCATTAGCTCTGCTTTTCCCAGTGGCTTCATTCTTTAGCAACTCTCTCTATGTGGTGCCCCCCAAAGTGCTAGATTTACAAATATCAAAGCTAGCAATCCTACATTTTCCACTTTCCCCAAAGTACTAACAAAACTACCAGAATTAAGGCTCATCAACTTATCTTGGGTTACAGAGGTTACAGTCTTCATGCAAACTACATGGACTAAAAATGGGAAAAGATGATTTGCCAAAGGAAAATTGAGATAGGTTCCCAATGGAGCAAGAAAAGCAACACATAGCCACAACTATTGGCTTCTCCATTTGTACTTCCCAAACTTTACAACAAATTGACTCCACATAGGATCAGAAATCATCTATTTTTCTTCCTGTACTTCTCCAACCCTTCCTCCCCACGCTTTTTTTTTTTTTTGCCTATATTTGGATAATCTTATATTTTATTTTCTTCTTTTTTATTTTAGTGTGATAAGAACACTTAACATGAGATCTACCCTCTTAACAGATTTTTAAAGTGTACAATACAGTATTTTTGTACAGATGATCTCTAGAACTTGCTCATTTTGTATAACTGAAATTTTGTACCTGTTGGTTAACAGCTCCCTCCTTCCTTTTTTTCCAATCCCTGACAACTACAATTCTATTCTTTGCGTCCATGAGTTTGGTTATTTTAGATACTTCATGTAAGTGGGATCATGCAATATTTGTGCTTTTGTGACTGACTTATTTCATTTAGCATAATGTCCTCCAGGTTCATTGATGTTGTTGCATGCATAGGATTTCCTTCTTTTTTAAGGCTGAATAATATTCCATTGTATATATATACCAATTTTTTAATACATTCATGCATTGATGCACATTTTGGTTGTTTCCATATTTTGACTTTTGTGAATAGTGCTGCAGTGAACATGGGAATGCTAATATCTCTTTGAGATCCTGATTTTACTTCTTTTGGATAAATACCTAGAAGTAGGATTGCTGGATCATATGGTAGTTCTTTTTTAATTTTTTGAGGAACCGCCATACTGTTTTCCATAACAGCTGCACCATTTTGCATTCCCACCAACAGTGCACAACAGTTCCAGTTTCACGACAACCTTGTCAGTGTTTGTTGTCATTTGTTTTTTTGGTAATAACCATTCTAACAGGTGTGAGGTAATATCTCATTGTGGTTTTGATTTGCAATTTCCCTGGTGATTAGTAACATTGAGTAATGTTACACTTTTTGTTATCAATTTTCCTCTATTAGCTTTTTAATTTTATAATCTTGTTATTCTTTTAGTAATTAACTTAGAGATTCCAGTATGCCTTTCTGACTTACTATAATTTACCATGAATTGGCACTTTTACTGCTCTCCAAACTTTACTCTAAATTAACTTATTAAAGTCTAATGTGAATTAGTATTTTAGCACCTCATGAACAATATAAAAATGTTTTAATAGTATAATTCCATTTACCTCCCCGTTATGACTTTTGTGCTGTTAGGCCTTTTGACTCTGTCCATGTCTTTTGTACTTTTTCCACGTTTTCTGTATTAATACCCTTTTTTCTCTCTGCACTTCAGTCTGAATGTTTTCCACTGATATCTTGCAGCTAATTAGCACTCTGTTCTATTTCTTTTTTTCCTTTTAATTTGTTTTGATTGATTGATTGAAGTAGAGTTGATTTACAATGTTTTGTTAGTTTCAGGTATACAGCAAAGTGATTCAGTTTTATTTTTTTTTCAGATTATTTTCCATTATGAGTTATTACAAGATATTGAATATAGTTCCCTATGCTGTCCAGTAAATCCTTGTTACTTAACCATTTTATATATAGTAGTTTGTATCTGTTAATCCCATACTCCTAATTTATCCCTTCTCCCCTCCCTTTTCTTTTGGGTAACCATAAGTTTGCTTTCTATATCTGTGAGTCTGTTTCTTTTTGTATATAGATACATTTGTATTATTTTTTGGATTCCACGTATAAGTGATATCATACAATATTTGTCTTTCTCTGGCTTACTTCACTTAGGATGGTATTCTCTAGGTCCATCCATGTTGCTGCAAATGGCAATATTTCATTATTTTTTATGGTTAAATTATATTTCACCGTGTGTGTATACCACCTCTTTTTTAAAAAAAATTTTTATTGGAATATAATTGATTTACAATATTGTCTTAGTTTCTGCTGTACAGCAAAGTGAGTCAGTTATACATACATGTATAACCACTCTTTTTTAGATTCTATTCCCATATAGGTCATTACAGAGTATTGAATAAAGTTCCCTATACATGCCACATCTTCTTAACCCAATTGTCTGTTGATGGGCACTTGGGTTGTTTTGTGTCTTGCCTATTGTATATAGTTCTACTATGCTGTTCTGCTATTTTTAATTTGCTTTTAAAACTTATCTTTTGGAATCTCAGTATATTTTTCAGTTCTGAAATTTTTATTTGATTAAAAAAAATGGAGTCCATGTTTCTGGTGCAGTTCTCCATGTTTTTTCTTTATCATCTTAAATGTGTCACTCCTAATCTCTGTTTCATAATTCCACTATCTGAATCACTATAGGTCTCTTTTTATCATTTACTGTTTCTTTGTTTGTTTTTGGTTATTTGGGTCTACTGGTTTAGTAGGCCTCACAGTCCTACTGTGGATAAAAATTATAGAGGCTCTGGAAGATGTTTTCTATTTCCAAAGAGAGTTAAGTTTTCTAACAGGCAGATAGAATGCTGTCAGATCGCTTTGATTGTGTTAGGGTCTGGTTTTAGGCTTTTTAGTCTGGTCTATTTCACTTATGTCCTTATTCCTGGGGTCTTACCTGAAAGTTTGGGGTGCTTACCAAAGCATTTCTACTTTGATAAGACTTGAACTCCAACCTTTGTCTTCTCAACATCATGTAGCTTCTCTGATCCCTCTGTTCACTGCTCAGCTCATTAGCCTTTCAGCTACTGTTCTTTCCTGAATTTGTTGGAATTTCACTACACACATGCCATTTAGAAGTCAACTGATGACTCAGGGAAAGTGCATGCAGATTTTTGGATTTGCTTCTCTGTAGTACCCTTCTTTCCAGGTCTAGCCTCTCAAGTTCCTGCTCTTTGGGCAGCCACAAACTCCAACCTCTGTTTCCATAGTCTAGTAAAAAACCACTTTGTGTTTATATCTTACATCTCTGTGCCATGATTCAACAATTGCCCTAAGAAGAAAAGTCAAGGTAAATGCAGAGCTTACCTAGCTGTGCTCTGTTCTTCCAGATATCACAGTCCCTTCAGTCCTTGTATTGCTGTTGTTTAATGCTGGCTATTTCTAAAAATCTCTTTTGTCTGACTTTTACAGTTTCTAGACTATAGGAAGATAGTCTAAAACAACTTGTTCTGTCATGATCACAACCAATTTTGACTTAAAATTCTCCCTCAGTAACATTTTCTAATTGAGGTATAATATTTATAATATAAAATTTTATAATATATATAAAATTTATAATAAGTTTGAGGTGTACAACGTAATGATTCAAAATTTTTCTAGATTATATTTCATTTATAGTTATTATAAAGTACTGGCTATATTCCCTACACTGTACAATATATCCTTATAGCTTATTTATTTTATACATTGTTTTTTGTACCTCTTAATTCCGTACCCCCTCTCTTGCCCCTGCTCCCTTCTCTCTCCCCACTGGTAACCAGTAGTTTGTTCTTTATATCTGTGAGTCTGTTTCTTTTTTGTTGTATTCACTAGTTTGTTTTATTTTTTAGATTGTACATATAAATGTTAACATACAGTTTTGTCTTTCTCTGTCTGACATTTCACTAAGCGTAATACCCTCTAAGTCCATCCATGTTGTTGCAAATGGCAAATTTTCATTCTTTTTAATGGCTGAGTAGTATTCCATTGTGTGTGTGTGGCATGTGTATGTGTACATATATATATGTGTACATATATATATATATACCACATCTTCTTTACCCATTCATCTGTTGATGGACACTTAGGTTACTTCCATATCTTGGCTATTGTAGATAATGCTACTGTGAACATTGAGGTGTGTGTATCTTTTTGAATTAGTGTTTTCATTTTCTTTGGACATACACCCAAGAGTGGAATTGCTGGGTCATATGGTAGTTGTACTTTTAGTTTTTTGAGGAACCTTTATACTGTTTGCCACAGTGGCTGCACCAGTTTACATTCCCAACAACAGAGTACAGGGTTCCCTTTTCTCCACATCCTTGCCAACATTTGTTATTTGTGGTATTTTTGATGATAGTTGTTCTAACAGGTGTGAAGTCATATCACATTGTGGTTTTGATTTGCATTTTTCTGATGACTAGTGATCTTGAATATCTTTTCATGTGCCTGTTGGCCATCTGTATATCTTCTTTGGAAAATTGTCTATTCACATCTTCTGCCCATTTTTGTAATCGGGTTGTTTGTTTTTTTGATATTGAGTTGTATGAATTGTTTATATATTTGAATTTTAACCCCTCTGTAAATTTTTTTTGAAGTCTTTGTTGAATTTGTTACAATATTGCTTCTGTTTTATGTTTTGGTTTTTTGGCCGTGAGGCATGTGGGATCTTAGCTCCCCCTCCAGGGATCGAACCCACACCCCCATTGGAAGGTGAAGTCTTAACCACTGGACTGCCAAGGAAGTCCCCCCTCTGTAACATTTTAATGGTCATGTTCTTTTTAAATTTTTCTCTACTTCATCAGTTTTCTTTTATAATATTGGGGATAATTTTAGATACAATTATAAAGCGTCTGACCGTTGTGAAGATTATAATGAGAATTATATCATGGCTTTTTCTAAATCACTTTCTGTATGCTGACATTTGCTTATAAACCAAAACAAGAGCCACAATAATCTATGGCTTTTTAAAATTTAATCTATTCTCTTTTTTTAAATTGAGTTAAAATTGACATATTTCAGGTGTACAATGTAGTCATTTGATATTTGTGTATATTGCAAAATGATCACCTCAATAAGTCTAGTTAACATTTGTCGTTCTTATATTAAACTAGCTATGCTTTTATCCATATCTTTCTCATTTATACTAGAGTTTACCTTCCTTGAAATAATTGGGACTCACATTTGTATGATACTTTAGAGTTTGTAAACAGCTACCATATCCATTATAGTCTCATTTGATTCTCATGACAACCTGTTAGATTTGTAAATATTATTATTTTTCAAATGATGAAACTGAGGCTAAGAATGTTAGAGAGATTTAGGTAGTAAATTATTGAGCAAGAACTTGAATATACTACTTCCTAATTCCAAATCGTATTCAATCCTTTAAAAATACTTGGAGTTTAATGTTTAAATAGGCTTACAGAAAAATATATACAACTTCTTTACCTCAGTAGACTATTTATAGATATTCCCTACTCCTTTACCTAATTAGTTTTTACAGTGTTTTAATTAATACATGGATAATTTGTTTTAGGATATCCTGTTTTCTACATCCTCTATTTCCTAATTAATTGTTAATGTTTCTATACAAGCTTTATGTTTATTATTTTTTACTTCTGAATAAATTTTTCATTTACTCTGCTTTATTTAGTCATTCTTCTGTTTTATTACCACTAAGGTAATAAAAGTTAACTTTTTAAAAAGTTCTTTTCTTTTCTTTTTTTTTTTCTTTTTCTTTCTTTTTGGGCGCACAGTGCGGCATTTGGGATCTTAGTTCCCTGACCAGTGATTGAACCTGCACCCCCTGCAGCTGAAGCGTGGAGTCTTAACCACTGGATCACCGGGGAAGTCCCAAAAGTTATTTTCTTAGGATGAATTTCCAGGACAGGACTGCTGGGTCAGAGGATGTACTAGTTTGTAGGCCTTCAATGTATTGGTCCAAGTTACTTTTATTTTTATTCGTGTCTTCAAGTTATTAGCAAGTCTATCTGTCCTAGTATCTGTCATACTCAGGAATCATACTTTTAATTTCTTTACTAGGTTCCTGAATTTTAATATCCAAGTTTGTCATTTTGTATGATCCCTTAGCCCTAATGTACACTTACACATCCATTTCTCTGTCTGCTCAGTGCTGATAACTCTTGGGAAAGAGCTGGGCATATATCACATCAAGGCTTTTCTTAACGTAGTTATTATTAAGCTTGTTTTTAAATATATGACTTAATCCACCTCAGAAAATTGGATTTATACAGAAGAAACTTATTTTAAAAGTTGGAAAGGAAGTCCTGTTCCTTTGCAAATTAAGTTTGATGACTTTTATTTAATAAATATGTTTGATATTTTGTTATGTGCAGGCATTTTCCTTTGAAGAAGAACCCAGCTTACTCTCACTTGAAACAGTTCACGTGGGTGATGGAAACATTTGGTTGTCGTTTTAATGAATGCTAGGGGAGAAAGGATCACAAGAGATCTCTTCAGTGTGCACACAAACTATCTCTAATACTGTTTGATAAACAGTATCTTAGAAACTTATGTAAAGGGAAAAAGCAAGTAGGAATAGAATCAGCCAGCGTTTTCTGATGAGATTTTTGAGAAATCCTTTTAAAGATATGAACTGTCACAAAATTCATCTGATATTGTGGCACATATAGAAAGTAATTTAATTTAATAACCTTTTATAAATGAAAATGAATTAAGTAATCTCTATAAGATGTTTGGTTACCCGAGACTAAGGATAAATGTCCTTTAAAGGGTAGGGATATAAGGAGTGAGTGACTGTGTGTTTATGTTTCTGTGTGTGTGTGTGTGCGCACACGCAGGTGTGCATGCATGTGTGCTCATGTACAGGTACCCATGGTGTTCACTTTGTGTGAATATACTGAGATCCTATCCACATGGTTTGCAGTCCTCAGGAAAACCTTTGACCTACTGTGTTTCGTTTCCTCTCAAAATATTCAAATTAGCAGACCCTTTCTTAATATTGCTTAATATCACCCTGGGACTCTTGGGCTTCCCTTCATTGATTAGTTTTCTGAGGCCAAGTTTCATTGTTTTGGATGAACATTTTGGATGTAGATACCTTACACCTGACTCCTCTTTTAAATAATCCATCCCATTTGCCCATTAAACACAGTTGTGTTTTTTCAGACCATGCCCCAGTTCCTAGTTATTAATATCTAATTGTAGCCATGGAGCATTCTTTCAGCTCTTCACACATGCAAACATGGCATTATTGGGATGTTTAGCACTTCTCTATGGGAGTGTCAGGTTGTCACGGTATTATTTAGTAAATAAGAGATTTGTTTATGATAAGGACTATTAAAAATTAAAGATTTGTTGCAAGATAAAAGCTTACTATTTTAGTATGTCTATATAATGAAACATTATTCAGCCATAAAAAGGCAGGAAGAATTAGTACATGATACAACATAGATGAACCCTGAAAACATTATGCAAAGTGATAAAAGATGTATAAGGCTGTGTATTATATGATTCCATTTAAACAGAACGTCTGGAATAGGAAATTTATGAAGACAGAAAGTAGAGTAGTGGTTGCCAGGGGCTAGGGGGTAGGTGGAAATGGGAGTGACTGCTAATGGGTATGGGGTTTCTTTTTAGGGTGATGAAAATGTTCTGGAATGAGACAGAGGTAATGGTTGTACAACCTCGTGAATATCCTAAAAACCACTGGGGTTTGTGAGTTATATGTCAATTCTTTTAAAGCTTACTATTTTAAGATAAAGTAACTCTGTGTGAAACCTTAAAAACATGGTTATCACAAAACTAGGGTACATACTATAATGGATTACATGGTAAATTTCACTGTATGACTTTGGGTAAGTTGTTTAACCTCTTTAAGTCTGTTTCTTCATCTTAAAATTGGACTAATATGAATACTTTTATCACAGAGTTATTTTGAGGACTAAATGTGATGTAATACCTATAAAGTGCTAGACATAGTGTATTGTGCTTGTGCAGTGCACATAGGGAGTCTTCTTAAATGTAACTAAACATTCAGACTCATGAGTATCATAGGCCACACCTGGCATGAGGTTTACTTAGAAGGACATTAGGACAGGGAACACAGTTAAGCAGCAGGGCGGCATCCTGCATTAGTAGAATTAGTTCTCCCACCAGTATGCTTCAGTCTACATAGCTAATCAGAGTTATTCTATTTGGTCCCCAGGCGACAGGTCTGGGACAAGGAAATGAGACTCACATGTGCAGGGGTAGCTGCAGACTCTAAAGGAGAGGAAAACCTTTTATTACAGCTCTATAGACAGAGCTTCCAAGGTCCCTGCAAGGGACATGTCCAGATACAGGAATCACCATACTCACAGAAGCCCAAAGCCAAGACTTCTCCATCAAATATTTGTAGTTCATTTGTAGTTTCTCCCAAGTTGATGCAATTTACCCATCAGGTGAATTCATATTTATACGTAGTGTTGCTGAATAACCCAGTTGACGTTGTGTCTTAGTCAGGTTTCTGTTGAAACACAGGCCTTGGAAGTTAAGGGTCCAGTTTTCATGCAGCGGGGAAAGAGGTGTTTTTTTGTTTTGTCTTGTTTTACCCTTTATTCACAGCCTGACACTTATTAAGTGCTCAGTAAATGTACCCGTAGGGAACCTTCCAGATCTCTCACTTCCTGTAAAGTAGTGAAACTCTAGCCTATATGTCACATGTCTAAGTTTATTTGTGCTTTATCCTTGCTTTTCTGATGTCCTTGTTCTTTTCCACACTGCTCACCGTGGCAAAATAGTCCCTTACTTACCAATGTCTCTTCCTGCTTTGCTGTGTTTTTTCAGTCTGCATCATGCACTGACGATGCTATTCCAGGCTCAGAAGTTTTTCAATGGGGGCTGCCCTGAACTGGCCTCAGACTGGTGAAACTTCTCAGTGGTTTGTTTCAAACTGGGGAAAATAATTCCCCCTTTGGATATCCAGAAGGGTCCCAAAGCAGTGTTACTTTGGCCCCATTGTGTTATAAGAGTTTATTTGTTAAGTATTTCTTTAAGTTATTATGTCTGTCTCTTCTCCTAGAATCTGTATGTGTATCCAAAGAGTTGAGTTGGGAATAGTTTTGAGTAATAATTGTTATGTGGTACCCAGGTTTCTTGCTTCTCTCCTTCATCTTGGGCTTATCCTGTCAGACTTCTCAGATTTCTTATTTATTTATATTTTTGGCTGTATTGGGTCTTCGTTTCTGCGCTCGGTCTTTCTCTAGTTGTGTGGAGTGGGGGCTACTCTTCGTTGCAGTGTGCTGGCTTCTCACTGGGGTCGTTTCACTTGTTGCAGACCACAGGCTCTAGGCACATGGGCTTCAGTAGTTGTGGCTCGCGGGCTGTAGAGCGCAGGCTCAGTAGCTGTGGCGCATGGGCTTAGTTGCTCTGTGGCCAGACTTCTCAGATCTCAATCCTCCTTTCCCAGAAGTGAATCCTTCAGTACCCTTTGCACCATCAGTTCCCCAAACATATAGAGAAACTTTATTAATATTGTGAAGATTACAGAATTGCTTTAATCTTTTGCCTTTATTGCTGTACTCCAACACTGAGAGCATTTTCACTGTTGCTCTTCTTATGCCTTAGCTTAATGTCAGTTATCAGCAGCACTCAGAGGTTATTTCTCAAAGCAGAGTTGTTAAGCAAACTGTGACACTATTCGATACATTACTTGAGATGGGAGTATCAGCTGTTCACTGTATTTCAGTTTGCAATTTGAAGGGTACTAAAAGTGCTGATTCTTCTCTTGGGTTTCCATCCTGAGGGCATAGTGCATAGTTCTTAGGGCAAACTCATTTTCTCTAAGCCTGAAGACTAAAATCATAATAATTGCACTTTGTATTTTACAGTGTGTGGACCAGTTGACAAAGATCCAAACTGAATTGCAAGAGACAGTGAAAGATTTAGCTAAAGGCAAAAAGAAGTACTTTGAGACTGAACAGATGGCTCACGCAGTACGAGAGAAAGCTGACATCGAGGCAAAGTATGTGTCTTAGCATTTCTGAAAAAGTGATTATACAAATAAATGTTATTTTTGCCAGTACTTTGTTTTCTGTTAATACAGGGCATAGAGTCATTCTTAGGTTATATTGGTTTCATTGGACCTATAAATGTTACATACTTGAGATAAAATTTTCTTTTATATTAGTTGATTTTTATTTAAATTAATGTAAGCAAAATGGGAATATTTGATCAGTCAGTTTTCACATTAAATTGAATTTTGAAAAGGAAAGAAGACAGATGATCATGATCAGAAGTCTGGTTAAAGTTGCTATGGTGTCTAAATATCAGGGTTTTAGAGCCTCAATTTTCTCATGCCAGAGTAAATCAGTTGTAGTCGAAAATCCTTGATCCTCAGTATGCCTTTGAAGGACTATGGACGCATCAAGTGAGTAAGACCACTGACCTCAGTATAGAAACCTTGCCCCAGAATTTCTCTTATATGAAGTTCTAACGTATATAATTTTTAATGTATGCTTTAGGAACTGTGTGTGAATTTTACTTTCAATATATGTAAATTAAAAGTCCTTTATTTTGAGAATAATTAGGAAAAGAAGGAACTGGCAGTTTATAACAAAGAAATGCAAAGCTAGCAGTAGAGATTTTTGCAATGACAACTTGAGGAAAGATGAAAATTTTTTAAGAAAAAATAAACCTGTGTTATAGAATGGGATTCTGAAGATGTCTCTGAGGAAAGGTGAGACTCCCGTTCGGTGAGCTCACTGATGGAAAATGTAGGAGTTTGAACGCCTAGTCATGAAATCAGAAAGGCTATGAACACTTGTACAGACTAGGAAGGAGTCAGGGTTGTCTTTCTAATATACTTTTTTATCTGCAGGAAATTAAGCAATCTCATAGGCATCTTGTGAAAATTTAGGGGCTCCTGGAAAGTTTATTTTGTCCCAAGGGATGTCCCAAATGAATACTCATAAAGTGTTTAATGTTACTGGAAAACATATTTAATATTTCCCTAACTTAGTTTATCTTTATTATTTTATTTTTATAAGCATACAAATATTTCCTGTACTTTCATAGAGTCAGTGAACCCATCTTCCCAGTTAGACCTGAAGTTTTTAGATTAGGTGCTTTCCGTTAGGAATATCCTTTCATGGTGGTTCTTAAGAACTTGTTTTTTAAAATGCTCAGGGATTCTAGAACAGAGAATTGACAGATTTGTAGAGCATATATAAGTACCTACTTTAGCCAAGGTCCACAGGGTGAAAATGAGGACAATTGTGGGGCTGTTCCTGAGAAGTGTGGATTTGACAGGGTCTAATTCACAGGTGCTGATAACAAGAAACTGCCTTCAAATATAGCCCAGATTCAAAGGGGATACAGCAAATTAGACATTTAATTCAATGTGTAACTTTTCTGGAAAATTAATTCTACAACAGAGAGAGAAATGCCTCTTTATCTTAATTCACTCACTAAGTGTTTATTGAATGATTACTCTATATCGGGTACTATGGATACAGAGATGAGGTAGGTAAGTTTTGCCCTCAAGAAGTTTAAAGCCTAGAATTAAAAACAAACGTGTTTTAAAGTAGATTTATGATTTGTTTATTCACGGTAAACTTAAAGAAGTTAAGTACCTAAAGTCACTCACCTAGTAATTAATTTATTTTAGTAGTTGTGTGAAAACACTTTTATGTAAGCATAGAAAATAGATTAATTTTGCCTAATGAAAAAGGAAACCTTTATAGAAAAAAGTGATGTTTGGACACAGTTCTGAAGAATGGTTTTTCTAAGTAGAGATGAGGGCTTCCCTGGTGGTGCAGTGGTTGAGAGTCCGCCTGCCGATGCAGGGGACACGGGTTCGTGCCCAGGTCCGGAAAGATCCCACATGCCACGGAGTGGCTGGGCTCCTGAGCCATGCGCGTCCGCAACCACAACCACAAAAAAAAGTTTGTAGCTAAGTCGAGATGAGAAGGAAGATCAGGAAGGGGAATGAAAACTGGGCTGTATATATTGGGTTGACCAAAAAGTTCCTTCGGGTTTTTCCATAAGATGTTACGGAAAAACCCAACCGAACATTTTGGCCAACCCAATAGTTTTTTTATTTTTATTTTTTTGTGTGGTACGCGGGCCTCTCACTGTTGTGACCTCTCCGGTTGCGGAGCACAGGCTCCGGACGTGCAGGCCCAGCGGCCATGGCTCACGGGCCCAGCCGCTCCGCAGCACGTGGGATCCTCCTGGACGGGGGCACGAACCCGTGTCCCCTGCATCGGCAGGCGGACTCTCAACCACTGCGCCACCAGGGAAGCCCTAACCCAATAGTTTTGATAGATGATTTGACAGATAGAGATGTGTACATTAGGAGAGAGCATAGAAGGAAGGATACAGTTTGAAGGGATGGCTGAGTTCCACTTTGAATATGTATGTTCTGATAAATATGTGGGACCGTGGGGATTTGGTAGAGGGTTATATATCTGACTCTCAGATGAGAATTTGGGCCTGAAGATCTTGCTTTGGGGGGTCAGTTGCATATCAGATGATAGTTAAAGAGATGAAAAAAATCATATATAAAATGAGATGAGAAGTTGAGTTTGGAAACCTAAGGAACATTAACATATGGAAGGTAGGTGAGGAAGAGGAGTATGTAGTATGGTTCATTGTATGTATTTTGTTTGCTCTAGATAATAATCTTTGAGGGCAGGAACTGTATTATTTTACCTATTACTAGTACCTTCTTTATTACCACAAAAGGATTGTATGAGGATTAGAAAATGAAGCAGAAGCCAGAGATTTGAATCCTTATATTGGAAAATCCAGATGCAACTCAGACTATTTAGATAATGGCTACAAAAAAAGTCGAAATGAGTATACCCCAAACAGAGTCTTTCTTAACCCTGAACAGGCGCTCTCAAATTTTAAAGTCTGTGGCCTTTGCTTTTCTAGATCAAAATGAATAGGAATCTGATTAATAAAAACAAAGAAAACCCCCATCAAATATGAATATGGCAAGGTAGAAAAATAGCAGGAGTCTCTTAGACCCAGCTTTTTTTTTAGTAGTGGAGTAGTTGGAATGCATGTTTGTACGTACGTCCTTGAATGTTTCTCTCTTGCTAGAAAGTTGAGGGCTGCTTTTTCTGTCCTCACATTTGCTCTGCAGAGACTGGCTTGCTCTGTCTTCCAATACCAAACGGTCTGCAACTTTATTTCATATTATGGCATAGCTTCCAGCACATTCATTGACTTTTCCCATGGCAATCACTATGACACTGCAGTCAAGACAAACATTGCAGCTTCAGAAATTACTGGTTGTGGGGAATGTTGGTTGTTCCTTAGCATTTTTCTCCTTATGGTTCTCTCTAGTTGTTTGCATAAAGCCAAGATATTTTAATTACTGATTGTTAGATTATGGTTCCCCTCCCGAGCTGAGAGGGATTGAGGGAAATAAGGACACCAGAAAAGAGAAGCTTAAATAGAACAAAATCATATTAGGGCAGAAAGTCCAAGGGCTTTATCTCTGTGTTCTGAATACTATAGATATGTTAAGAGTGGAGGGAGCACATAGGCAGGCACCCAAACAAGAAGAACTTTTAATGGGAGATGTGATGGAATTAAGGTCTTTGTAGAGCCTGGTCAGTATCATACAGTAGATTGCATTCCTGGCATTGGCACATTCATGGCACATTCCTGGCACATGGCCCTGAAAGCCTGCTAATCTTTGTCTCCATAGGTTGGTTATCCATGGGCTTCTTTTAAGCTTCCTTGCGGAAATTAAAGTATGTGCAATTGTATGATACTGGGAATAATCTATAGTTTGTTGACTCTTGTTTATTAGGAGATACCAACATATTGGATTCGTCAAATTGTATTTTTGTCATTCAGGATATTTTAATTTTATTAATCCCACTATTTTCTGTTTCACCATAATATTAAATTCTTCCTGTAGTAAAATAAAAGAAAATAATCATTGCTTTTGGTTTTCCATTTATTTAGTTCTCTTTTAGAATAGTGTCACGGGGAAAGGTCACTTTTTTTAAAATTTAGTAATTATAATACTTAATCATTTTATTATGATGTAATTTGATAATTTTATTAACATACTTTTCTATTTTTATTATAGATCTAAACTTAGTCTTTTTCAATCAAGAATCAGTTTACAGAAGGCAAGTGTAAAGGTGAGGTTTTGAAAACTGTATTTCACAATTGAGAAACCTTAGCTTAAAAAAAAAAGAATTGGGCCTTTTGAGGGTGCAGTTCAATTATTTCCATCTGATTTCCATTTAGAGAAGCATTTTAAAGTCATTAGGGAAGAACTTTTTTTCCCAGTTCATGAGGGTTTTTCAACTAAGTGTCAGCACTTTGGATACTCCCTGCTTCTCAAGATTGCTTTAGAGATAAGTTTCTATACCTAACCTGCTTAGGTAGCCTGTTGTCTTCAACACTTAGTCCAAGAGACTTTAACAAGTCCATGGGCTTTAGAAAGCTCAATAAAATCCATTTCACTCAGATTTATACCTCTGAGCAGATATTTCGGGCCAGATGCAAGTGAATTTTTCCTGTGGGATCCTCAAGCTGTAGAATACCTGATAAATAAGCTTAGTGACCTACCTTTGTCTGCCTGGCTCCCAACTAGCATGCATTTCTTTTGGCACATTAGGGGGTGCTGATTTTTTTTCAAACTGTTTTCTAACTCCAGCAGATTTACCCAAGTCTTTGAAGATAAGGGACTTACTTAATTTGAGAACCTTTATCTTCCCATCATAATAAAATGAGCAAAACATTATGAAGTTCTCTCAAAAGCTTTGGAAATTCTTAAAGTGTAAATAACAAATATTTGAAAGCACTCTTACTGTGTCAAACAGTTCTAGTCACTGTTTATTTAATTCTTCAATAGTGTTGGAGAATTTTTATATGCATATAAATGTTTCTCTACATGGTCATCTTTACTCTTGTTGGGGAGCCAACTAAGAGTGGTATCCTCATATGTTTTTCAGTACAGTATCAGTTTGCACTGACTTTTTCTTTTCTCTTACTACGTTTTAGTTAAAAGCCCGGCGATCGGAGTGTAATTCCAAAGCTACCCATGCAAGGAATGATTATCTTCTTACATTAGCGGCAGCAAATGCACACCAGGATCGCTACTATCAAACAGATTTAGTTAACATTATGAAGGTAATACAGCCTTAATATCTGTGGTAATATTGTATCATTAAAGACAAAACAACTCATGAGTGACTGTTGGGTGTATGGGATTGAGTCTATACAATAGCAGCCAAGCTACCTCGCATTTTGTTGGAATATACTTGGTATTGTTTAGGTGACCTCTGTTTCATGTAATCTGAATTAATTTTAGTTTAAGAAAATGTTTAAAGCCAAATCATAGTAAAAGATTGTATTATTCCCTAGCAGCAGCAGATATTTACTGTATAGTGGTTATTAATATATGATTATTTTTTAAAAGCTTAGCTTTTTAAAATTTTACCATTTTATGCTTAATTGATAGGTAAACTTGTGCATTAATATTTTATGAGGTGCCTGTGGGTAAAACAAGAGCAAATGTAACTCGTAGTTATATGAAAATGTCTCTACCCTGAAATGTAGGGTTACAGTTTCTTGTATGACAAAATTCGATCTTGGTCTTTCTCTGTTTATACACCTATATGTATCTTTAACTTTAACTCAAGTAAAGGACAAAGGGTAGAGGAGCAGAAAACTTTTTTAACATGCTGCCAGGTTTGCCCTCACTGCTGATAGACAAGTTCTGCTTTGAATTGTATCTCATTCTCTCCTGTTGTCTCAAGGACCCAAACTTTTGATTATTCTATCTTTATTTTCAACCCATCCCTCTCAAATGTATTGTTCTTAATGACTGTCCAACCACATTGCTTTCATTGAATTGCTTGCTTTACAAATCAGAGGTGTTGAGAACGGGGTGCAGCAGGAATGGGCGCTCTTTTTTTTCTGCAGTGCCTCTGGAAAAGAGATAAACTCTGTCCAGAAACTACGAGTTCTTTCCTTGAAAGTAGAGACAGGACATTTACTGGAAACTTGGAAAAATGGAGGGATGGAGAGAGTAAAACTGAACTAAAAAGTATCGTATTGCAAAATTTTTTATTTCCTTTTTGTTTATTGTCTGAAATCCCCTTTCCTGGCTTCTATCCTGTTCTGACTTCTGCTGGTTAGGATACAGGTGGTAAGAGAGACAAGGGATTGTTTTGACATCCCAGATGAGAACTCTGCATACATTTTCCCATAAAATGTTGGACCTAAAGGTTTAGACATTTTAGTATCTTATTAGGTGTTACACAGTGCTTCAGACTTACAAGGACCAACTGGAGACTTGGCCTCCCAGTATAACCTGGTTTCTCTAGGGAAATATATATACTCAGTTTCAAACAACTCCTTTATTAAAAAATATTTTTAATACAGCTCACATTTAAGTTTGTAATTCCCCATATACCATCTGCTTATTACAACAAAGCTGTTAACTATATACTTTCCCCTTTGCATATTTTTAAATGAACACTGTATTAGTTTAAGCATCAGCAAAAATAAAATCTTTAATTTTTATTATTTTTTATTTTTTTATTTTTTCGGTACGCGGGCCTCTCACTGTTGTGGCCTCTCCCGTTGCGGAGCACAGGCTTAGCAGCCATGGCTCACGGGCCTAGCCGCTCCGCGGCATGTGGGATCCTCCCGCACCGGGGCACAAACCCGTGTCCCCTGCATCGGCAGGCAGACTCTCAACCACTGCACCACCAGGGAAGCCCCATCTTTATGTTTTTTAAATTGAATCCACAGCCAAAAAAGATCTCTTTCCTAAAACCCTATGGTCTTTTATACACCAGGAAAGGTACAGAATTATTTGGGGGACCTACCCCCTGCCAGGATCAAAGAGGAGGTTAATGGGCCTAGCCAGCAATCAGATTATGTATCTTTGAACTTACTTTGAAGTCCTTATGCACCTAGGCATTTGATCATCATTGGGTAGGTTATGCTTCAGATTACTCGTTGCATGAAACATTAGAGGGTATTGAAATGATTAAAAAAAAAAATAGAGGCAGGAGTCCCTCCTATCCCTTAAAAATAGGAAAATATATTCTCAATTTTCATGTTGTATGTGTTCATTCATTTTCTTCTGCATGCTTATTCATAGTCTGCAGTATTGGAAAACTCCCATTAATGCTGTTAGCTACTTAGTAAGTTTCTATCATTGAAATGACAGTGGTCCTTCAGCAGCTGTCTTGGTAAGGTCTATTTTCTGGATTTTTGTTAAAGTTATAATGCCTTAAGTAGAATCTTTTTTTTAAATATTTATATGAATAGCTTGGAAACAGGAGATTTGAGTCATTGATTTCATCATACACATTTAATAGTCACTTAGAGTGTAGTAGCTATGCTAGGCTTTGGGAAGAAGCAAAAATGAACAAGACACTCTTCTTATCCTCAAAGAGCTCAGTCTAGTCAAAGAGAGAGATACATAGAAATGATTACAAATTAGAATAATGAAATCACTTACTGCCAGAGGACCATGGTTAGTAGTAATAGCAGCTATATATTTTTTTTGATTGCTTGGTATTATCCTGGCATTATCCTGATCACTTTGGGCATATTATCCTATCTCATTTTCTTCTTTATCCTGGTTAGAGTATATGGTTCATTATTTAAATAACACACTAGCCTATAAATGAAATGAAATGAAATGAAATCCCAGCTCTGGATGAACCACTCTCTCTATATCTGCATCTAAGTAGCCAAGCACTGTTGAAGAAAACTTTTCAACAGAACAGATTCATGATTATAAATTAATGTAGAACCAGTATCAAATGGACCCTCACACTGCTCAGATATCCTACTGTATTTCCCTGGTTGACTTTCTCTACTATTTTCAACAATTTTTTCACCTTTTTCCCTTCTCAAATCTGACTTACCCCTTTTCTTTCACACTTAGCAAGTGGTCTTCCTAATTTACAGAGAAAATAGAAACCATTAAAAGGGAACTCCATTATGGTCCCATTACAGGCTTCATCCGTGTTCAAGACTCTTCCAAAGAGTCTCAATAACTATCTAAAGATGACTGTTTCACTTCAGCTTTGGATCATATCTCATTCCCTCCTGCCTTCTCAGGGATTTATTAAACAATTGATTATTTTTTTCCTTATATTTCTTGGACGTTCTATTCTTACATTAACAGTTGATAGGATCTTAGTGATGACAGCCCTCAGTATGTCTTGTGTTACTCCTCTAATCTGGATTAATTGCCCTCTGTGTCTCATGTAATGCAGTTATTCTGGGACCTTCCTTTGTCTCTCTCCTATGTTGGATCTCCAGCTGTCTGTATCACATCTTTTTTCTTGGTTTACTTTGTTCTTTGGTGGAATATCCTCCAGTATTTTCTTGAGAAACTGGGCATGGGAGGTAAGTTTTTTGAGATACTGTGTTATAAAGATGTCATTTTTCTGTGCTCATACTTGGGTATAGAATTAAAGGTTAAAAACAATTTTTATTCAAATGTTGAAGACAATTCTTTGTGTTTTCTTGTTTCCTGTGTTGGTACTGAGAACTCCAAACCATCTGATTCTTCATTCTTCATATCTGATCTAGTGTTTTTTCTTTTTAAAAGCTTATGAAATATTATCAATATGTCCTTTGATTCTTAAATTAATTCTTCCCTTTTTTCTCTTTCTAGAATTCTAATTATTAAGATGTTGGACTTAATTATTCTGGAATTCTAATTATTAAGGACTCCTGGCCTAGTCCTTCAAATTTCTTTTTTCTATTATTGTTCTTTGTCATTATGCTCTACTGTCTGGGAGACCTCTTCAGCTTTATAGTTCAACTCTTTTATTAAGTTTTTAATCTTTTAAACATGGTTTTAATATCCTTTTGTTCCCTGAATGTTCTTTTTTTATAACAGATTTTTGTGCTTTATCTTCTCTTTTTAATTCTGGTGGTCTCAATAACAGAATTTATTTTAAAGTTTTCTTTTCCGTGCATAGTCTCTCTTTTAGCCTGTGGGTAGGACTTGTCAACTTTGAGCTTCACTGTAGGGTGTTCTCGTGGACCATTTGTAGGGGAAACTGTAATGTCAGTATCCTTGTATCTCTCCTCTTGAGTTGGTCAAAACTCCTTCTTTGCTCCCTTCATCATTTCTTCAGATCTCTTTTCTTGTGTTGTTTGCTGAGGAAGACTTCCATGATCTCCTTAACCCAGTTACACTCCCACCCAATATGATGGTCTCATAAAATGGTTTATCTCATCTTTGAAGTACTTAACGTGGTTGTAGTTTTACCTGTATCTGTGTGATTATGTGATAAATGCCTTATCTCCCACTTAACTATACATTCCATGAAGGCAACGATTATGTCTGTATCACTTGAGACTCCATCCTTGCTACCTAGTACAGTGTTTGATTACTAATATGTGCTAAATGTTTGTAAATTAATACATATTGAAGAATGAATGAATGAATGAGTGAATGAAGAATCAATCTCATTTTAATCCTTGCAGGATGAATCATTCCCATTTTACATATGAGGAAACTATGACAAAGCCTGTATTCAACTCTGGCAGGTCTCTCTGCCTTCAGAGCTGGTGCCATTAGCTCTTTAAATAATACCAGCTTATTGGACTTATTTCCTTTTTCCTTGTTAAATGTGGGATAATCCTGCACTATCTTATCTCCTTTGGCTTCTGTGAGGAGCAAATGAGATAATGAAGAGTGTTTTTGTTAATTTTGAAACTTGTTTATACACGTTATATATTGTCCTATTAAGTAACAGAAATTCTATTATTCTGTTTTAAATAAATCTTGTTTTCGAGGAGGGGGAGAGCATAGAAGAGACCTCAGATGCTTGGGAGTGAGAGTGGAACAACTGTTTGGGTGTCTAACATTGTTGGGTTCTCTGTCTAGGTACCCAGAATACATTATTTCATTTAGTTTTCATAACATCTTTCAAGGTAAATATCATTATCCCTGTTTTACAGATCAGATAGTGGAGGCTCAGTGAGGTTCAGTTAATGTATATAATAGCCAGGACTTAAATCAAGGTCTCTGTAACTTCATACCCTGTATTCTTTCCTAGATTTCATGCTGTGTTCTTTTCTACCTACCATTCCAATCTTCTTGTTGGTAAAATTTAGTATAATAAGTGGTAGCATACTATAAATATCATAAATTCTGAGAGAACTGTAGAATAAAATTAACAATTGAAAATGGCAGATTGTCCCCTGTTCTAATTATTCTAAAGAGTAAGATCATGTCATTTTCTAAATAAAGTATTTAGACAGGTTCTCCAAGGAATATTTTGTATTCCTTATGCCAGTACTGATTAGCGTGGATACTAAATATATTACTCTGTGTCTGTATATTATCAGGCAAGTTTTTTTCAAACTCGAAACTAAAACAACAATGACAAAAAACAAAAAACTATTGCTAAGCCATGGAAACCAGATAACTGATTTCATCAAATCTATAGAAAGCAGTTCAGCTGACTGTTGGGAGGTAAGGTAGTTTGTTCCTCAAATGTTCCTTTTTTGTAGTGTATTCTTGTGCAATATATAAACTGATATTTTTACTTTTAGAAGCTTGTGGAATATTTTCTTAGTGGTTTGGATGAGGAAGGATGAAGTATAATGTATCATACTAGAAAAGGGAACAAATGTCAATCTAATGAAAGACTTTTTGAAAAGCTTAACACTAGGACCCTATCTCTAGACAAATGTTTAGTGGAAGCTAAACATATCTGGACTACTTGATAATTGGGCAAAGTAATAAAAGGTGAACATCTTTATATGTGACAAATATAGAAAATATGATAATATGGCATATCTTTTACAGACATTTGTCTTGGTTAAATGAAGAGAAAGTCATTATTGGTATCCAAGTCTTTTATTTTTAAGGCTTTTCTGGCTAAAGCACTAATTATTCCGAAAGTCTTCTTCATTCTCGTGTAGCATTTTTAACTCTCATCTTCTTGATTTTAAGTCATAACTCTTCTGGTTTCCCTGCCATCTCTCTAGCTGTTGTGCTTCTGACCCACCTAGTAATGTTTGTTAACTTAACAAATTAACATGGAAGTCCCCAAATCTCAAGATTGGCTCTCTGCTTCTCTTACTTTACATACTCTTTCTTTCAGAGAGTAATTATTTGGCTCTATTTTTATTAATATTGTATGATTCTCAGATCTGTATGTAACCTTGCCCTTATAATTATCCATATGTTTGCCTTTCCTTCAGTGGCTGAAACTTTCTAAACTAGAGGCAACGCTGTTTCCCATTGTTCCCTTGAATAAGTACCCCCTTCTAGGTTTCAGGTGACAACTGCTGACAACAGGTGCACTGTCAAATACAATAGTCCTTAGGTACATGTGGCTATTTAAAATAATTAAGTATAAGTAAAATTTTTAATTCTGTTCTTCAGTCACAATAGCCACATTTCAAGTGCTCAAAAGTGACGTAGGTAGTGGCTACCATATTGAACAGTGCAGATATAGAATATTACCATCATCACAGAAAGTTCTGTTGGACAGCAGTGGACTAAAGCTTATTTAGTTTTTGCTTGTTTTCCTCCCTTCCTCCTTTATCTGGCTATCAATAACACTGATGATCATTTTCCCCAATAACCATAACCATGATTGTATTCGTATTATTTCAGAATTAATTGCTTCTTCATTTGCACTGTATACCTTGAAATCAAACAGAGGTTGGCAAACATTTTCTGTAAAGGGCCTAATAGTAAATATTTTAGGCTTCTCTATCACAACCACTCAACTCTGATGTTGTAGGATAGTCATTGACAACATGTAAACAAATAAATGGCTGTGTTCCAATAAAACTTTATTTATAAAAATAAGCATCAGGCTGGATTTGGCCCACAGGCCTTAGTTGCAGACCCTTGGTATAGAACTTTAAAAACTATATATGAAAATTTCTAAATATATAAATACATTCAAAGAAAAATTAAATGAATACCCATTAACTCACCACTCAGCTTCAGAAATGAAACTCTGCTAATAAAATGGAAGCTTCCTGTATGACTACTCCCAAAACATCCCTCTCATCCACCACGTTGTAACCACCACTCTGACAATATATTGTATTGTCTTAGATGGTATTGTACCCTGTAATATTCTGCAACTTGCTTTTTTCCCACTGAACATTATATTTCTTGAAATTCATCAATATGGATTTTTAACCTTATTAATTACCATTTTGCTATTTAGTATTTCATTGTCTATGTATCGTAAATTACTTATCCATTTTCTTAGCTGAAAGTTTAGTTGTTTTGGTTTTATTTTTATAAACAATGCTGCTATCAACATTCTTGTATGTGTCTCTTGGTGTATTTATGCAAGAATTTCTTAAGGAAATATCCATAGGAGTGGTGTGTATTAGCAGCTTTACCAAAGAGGGCCAGATTGTGTTACAGCACTTTTTATTATACCTTTTAATACTGTTAGTGTGTTATGTTAAACTCAGCAAATATTTGAGTGTATATTTGGTGATACGCATGGTGATACAGAGATAAATTGGACATGAGCCATATGAGCAGTGAGCCAGAAACAAGAAGGTTATAATTCTCTAGAGCAGCCCCTAAAGGGTATATGGAATATGAGGTGATGCATCCTTTCCCCTGCTATATTGTTTATATTATGGTTGGCTCCCTGTGACACAAAATATTAGGATACTTCTTGGCCATTTTTACCAAACTTCTAAAGTGGTGATTTTAAAATATTTTTAGCAGTTGAACAACTGCTACAGACTCCTACATGGAATCCATATACATAAAGCAGATAAAAGGGAAGCTTTTTTTAAGTCAACTTTATTAAGGTATAATTAACATACAATAAAATGCATCTATTTTAAGTATACAGTTGGTTGAGGTTTTTAAAAATATTTGTTTATTTATTTATGGCTGCATCGGGTCTTAGCTGCAGTACGTTGGATCTTTGTTGCGGCATGGGGGATCCTGTGCTGTGGCACACGGGCTCCTTGTTGCGGCGCTTGAGCTTCTCTCTAGTTGTGGCACGCAGGCTCTCTAGTTGTGGCACACATACTCAGTAGTTGTGGCGCATGGGCTTAGTTGCCCCATGGCATGTGGGACCTTAGTTCCCCAACCAGTGATTGAACCAACATCTCCTTAGAAGGTGGATTCTTAACCACTGGACCACCAGGGAAGTCCCCAGTTGGTTGAGTTTTGACAAGTATATATACCCACGTAATCATTTTCATAATCACAATCAATATTTAGAATATTTCTACCCCCCAAAACTTCTCTCTTGCTCCTTTGCAGTATATTCAGTTTGTATCACTATATAACAGATTGACACAGACTTAGAGACTTTAAACTAACCCCATTTATTATCTCACAGTTCTGTAGGTCAAAAGTCCAGGTGGGCTCAGCTGGGTTCTCTGCTTAGGATCTCACAAGACCAAAATTCAAGGTGTCACCTGCTCTGGGTTCTCATCTGGAGCCTCTTGAGGAGAATCCAATTCGAGGATCATTCAAGTTGTTGGCACAGTCCTGTTCCTTGTGGTTATAGGACTTAAGTCCTTTTTTTGCTTACTGGCTGTAGGCTGAGGGTCACTTCTCAGCTCTTAGAAGTTATGCTCAGGTCCTTTGCACATGACTCCCTTCATGTCCAAACTGGCACAGAATCCTTTTCAGTTTTTTTCAATCTCTGCTTTCTCTTTTGCTACTAACTAGAGAAAATTCTCTGCTTCTTAAGGGCTTTTGTGAATAGATTAAGTCCACCAGATAATCTCCCTTTTACTATGTAACATAACATAATTGTAGGAATGATGTCTCATAGTCATGTGTTCTGTCCACACTAAGATTTTATAAGGGCAAAAGACATTGGAATCATCCTATAATTCTGCCTACCTCAGCAGTCTTGCATATATTTTGTTAAATGTATTCCTAAATATGTCAGTGTTACTATAATTTATGTTTTAATTTCATCTTTCAATTCTTTTTATTAATATTTAGAAATACAGTTGATTTTTACATATTGACCTGTCCAGTTGCTGTGTTACTCTGCATAACAGATTATTGTAAAGTTTAGTGTCTTAAAATAGCATCAGCATTTATTCTGCTCTTGAATCTGTACTTTGGGTAGGGCTCAGAGGGGTTAATTTGTCTCTATACCATTCCATAGCAGCTAGAGCAGCTCAAAGGCTAGGGGCTGAATTCTTCTGAGAGCTTACTTTCTCATATGTTTGGTGATTGATGCTCCCTATTGGCTGGGACCTTGCTGGGGCTATTGGCTGGAGCTGCTGCACTTGGCTTCTCTGTGTTGCCTGGGCTTTCTCACAGTGTTGTGTTTGGGTTCCAGAGACAAATATATGAGTGAGGCAGGGAGGCTGACCAGACACAGGTAAAATTGCCTTTTATGAAATTGTCTCAGAGGACATAGAGTCTTCTGCATTCCATTCATTGAAAAAGTTACAAAGTTCTATCCAGTGTCAAGAGGGATTGATGGGATAGATTATACTTCTTAATGGGGGGGGAAGCGGGGGAGGAGGCAAAGTTATGGAAGAACATATAGCACCAGAAATATTGCTGTGGCTTTTTTTGCAAATGCAGTCTGCCATATGACATTGTATCCTACTGTTCCTAATTTCACTTATTAGTTCTAGTAGCTTTTTTGTGGATTCTTTACGGATTTCAGTGATCATGATCATGTCAAATCAAATATAGTTTACTTCTGTCTTTCTAATCCACAAATCTTTTTATTTCTTGCCTTATAGCATTGGCTAGGATTCTTAGTATAGTGTTGAATAGAAGTGGTAAGAATGGACATGCTTGCCTTGTTCTGAGATCTTTTGGGGAAAGGAAAGTGAGAAAACTGACTTTCTAATTATTCTGGTAAAGTATACATAACATGAAATTTACTATTTTGACCACTTTTATATGTATAGTTTGGTGATGTTAAGTACATGCACAATGTTATGCAACCATCACCACTATCCACCTCCAGAACTTTTCAATCTTCTCAAACTGAAACTCTGTACCTGTTAAACAATAACTCCCCATTCTCCTGTATCCCCCTGGAAACCACAATTCTACTTTCTGTCTCTACGAATTTGACTACTGTAGGTACCTCATATAAGCGGAATCATACAATGTTTGTCCTTTTGTGTTTGCTTTATTTCACTTACCATAATGTCTTTAGGTTCACCCATGGTATAGTACATGTCAGAATTTCATTCATTTTTAAGGCTGGCCTTTTATTTCCTTTGTTCTGTATAGCATACAATTGTAAGTGCCTCTTTACCAAAGAAGTGAGATGAGTACATTGTGAATCCTTGCTGCTGGGGATCTTAAAATTAGAAGTAGAACTAAGACCTCCACAAAAGTAACTACAATCTAAGAGCATGTAAAAATAATAGCCATTATTTATTAAGCTCTTATTCTATACAGGCTTTACATTCATATTATCTCATTTAATCCTCAAGGCAACCCTATATGTGCATGAATACCTTCCTTCCAATTATGTGGTTCTATGAATGCAAATGGTTCAAATAGGTATAGGCCATCAGATCTCACTGGAATATAAGATTCCTGAGAGCAGGTTCTTTGTTTTGTTCCCTGTTTTATACCTAGCACCCCAAATTGGTGTTGAATGTATAAGGAGGGAGCAGTTGCAGTGGTCTTTCTTTGTGGAGGACCTTTCTTCATAGAAGAATTAGCATCTTAGGCCTTATGGGGAGTAGGATGTATGGTGGCAGAGAATGTGATTTCACAGGAATGGACTCAAATGAGCAGGGGAGTGAAAGTGATATACAGCAGAAATCACTGGTTCCATTGCTCTTGGGGAGAGGCATGAGAGTACTTGGTAAGAATGCTAGCAATAGAGGTTTTTTTTGTGGTTGTTGTTTTAATTTAATTTAATTAATTTATTTTTTATACAGCAGGTTCTTATTAGTTATCTATTTTACACATATTAGTGTATACATGTCAATCCCAATCTCCCAATTCATCCCACCACCACCACCATACCCATCACTTTCCCCCCTTGGTGTCTACACGTTTGTTCTCTACATCTGTGTCTCTGTTACTGCCTTTCAAACCAGTTCATCTTTACCATTTTTCTAGATTCCACATATATAAGTTAATATACGATATTTGTTTATCTCTTTCTGACTTATTTCACTCTATATGACAGACTCTAGGTCCATCCACCTCAGTACAAATAACTCAATTTCATTTCTTTTTATGGCTGAGTAATATTCCATTGTATATATGTGCCACATCTTCTTTATCCATTCATCTGTCGATGGACACTTGGGGTGCTTCCGTGTCCTGACTATTGTAAATAGTGCTGCAATGAACATTGTTGTTCATGTCTCTTTTTTTTTTTTTCATGTCTCTTTTTGAATTATGGTTTTCTCAGGGTATATGCCCAGTAGTGGGATTGCTGGGTCATATGGTAGTTCTATTTTTAGTTTTTTAAGGAACCTCCATACTGTTCTCCACAGTGGTTGTATCAATTTACATTCCCACCAACAGTGCTAGAGGGTTCCTTTTTCTCCACACCCTCTCCAGCACTTATTGTTTGTAGATTTTCTGATGATGCCCATTCTAACCGGTGCGAGGTGATACCTCATTGTAGCTTTGATTTTCATTTCTCTAATAATTAGTGATGTTGAGCAGCTTTTCATTTGCCTCTTGGCCATCTGTATGTCTTCTTTGGAGAGATGTCTATCTAGGTCTTCTGTCCATTTTTTGATTGGGTTGTTTGTTGTTTTAATATTGAGCTGCATGAGCTGTTTATATATTTTGGAGATTAATCCTTTGTCCGTTGATTTGTTTGCAAATATTTTCTCCCATTCTGAGGGTTGTCTTTTTGTCTTGTTTATAGTTTCCTTTGCTGTGCAAAAGCTTTTAAGTTTCATTAGGTCCCATTTGTTTATTTTGTTTTTATTTCCATTACTCTAGGAGGTGGGTCAAAAGAGAACTTGCTGTGATTTCTGTCAAAGAGTGTTCTTCCTGTGTTTTCCTCTAAGCGTTTTATAGTGTCTGGTCTTATATTTAGGTCTTTAATCCATTTTGAGTTTATTTTTGTGTATGGTGTTAGGGAGTGTTCTAATTTCATTGTTTTACATGTAGCTGTCCAGTTTTCCCAGCACCACTTATTGAAGAGACTATCTTTTCTCTTTGTTATATCATTGCCTCCTTTGTCATAGATTAGTTGACCATAGGTGCGTGAGTTTATCTCTGGGCTTTCTATCCTGTTCCATTGATCCATATTTCTGTTTTTGTGCCGGTACCATATTGTCTTGATTACTGTAGCTTTGTAGTATAGTCTGAAGTCAGCGAGTCTGATTACTCCAGCTCCGTTTTTTTCCCTCAACATTGCTTTGGCTGCAATAGAGTTTTTTTAATGAAGCTGAAAAAACTTTGACCTTGGGAAAAAATTCTAAAATGACTTTAAATTAGCTCTTTTTAAAAATTTTAACCAAACAGATTAGAATGTGAATATTTGACTATTTATTATCTTAGCTTTTTATGCAGTTTTCTATGAAGTATTATATTTTTCCATTAAATTTAATTTTTTTTTTTAGTGTAAGGCCACTTTCATATGTTAGAAATGTTGAATTATTTTTGCTGACTGGAAATGTAGACTTCGGTTTTGATTGGTCTTCCTAGATTCTGTAACATATTTACTGTTGGTTAAAAACTTGAGGGTAGTGGACATTGATGGTATTAGCTTTGGGGCTAAGAAAGGAAGTGATATGTGAACAGACAAAAGCTTCAACTTTCTTAGCCATTTATAGCTTTAGAAAGTTTTCTTTTTTGGTCAGTCATTTATCAAGACCTTTCCCTATTGTTTTTCCTTTTCAAGCTATTTTGAAAAGGCACATAGTGTTCATTTTTCTGATATTCTGGTGGCTTTTGATTCTGATTCTCATGCTGATGTAAGTATGTCACAGAATATAATAGAGATTATATTCTGTCCCTGAGGTACTTAGTCACAGTTTAAACACCTGCCCACAGACAGGTGTTTTTCTGAACGTAGTGCCCTATTCCTGTGTTTGAGGGTCAGGCCTCACTTGTGTGCACTTGGTGATGTTTTACCTAGTGTAGCCAATGTGTAGGTTTTAAGTTTCATTCAGGAAAGCATTTAAACTTAAACGTTGTATTTCTTTATCACAAATAACATGCATAGAGTTTGCTGAACTCCATTTTCAGACATGACTTTATAATATCTGCCTTAAATGCATGTCAGGTCATTTTAATAGTTTTCTTATTAAATCAGTCAATTGACACATACCTTATTTTCTTGATTCTAAGGTTCAGGTTTTTAAAGAATCTTTTAATGTTTTCAAATCAGTGATACTTCTTATATTCTGTGGTTTCTTAAAGAAAAAGGAAGATAATTTTTCCTAAATTTCCAATTCGTACAAGGCACAGAGGAAGAAGTTAAAAAAAAAGTGATTAAACAGTCTACCCTCAAAAAATTAAGACAAAGACTGGTCTTTGTCTCTTTCTTTCTGTCTCTCTTTGTGTTTCTCTCAGACACACTTTTGAAAGTTAACTGACCATACAAGGTGGTAAAACCTAGATGCCAGTCACCTTTTCTGCATAATCCATTAATCTGCTTTTTATTCGCAAGATAAACATTTCAAAGCCAAATGAAATGAAATGATTCTAATGTGATCCAAGGAGTAATTCCGTAGATGAAGGTGTAATAAGCACTGGGATGCAGTTTATTCTCTCATAACGTTTTGAAGGGAATAAGTAGACTATTACTGTTGTATTTAATGTTCTGCACCAGAAAGTTCAAGTATTAACTTTAACAAGTGAGAATGAGGCTAAGTGGTATTCCAGGTGTGCTATTTGATATTGATCTTAAAAGCTGATAATAGGTAATTATCAGCTTATTATACACGTATACATATGTACACACACACGTGTGTAATAAAATATATACACGTATACATATGTACACACACACGTGTGTAATAAAAATCATGTTTTTCATGTAAGATGAATCCTTGGACGAGGCCTTAAAGTCATTATCCATCGATTTTATTTATTTATTTATTTATTTATTTTATTTCGGTTGCACCGGGTCTTTGTTGCAGCTCGCCAGCTCCTTAATTGTGGTACACATGCTCCTTAGTTGCAGCATGTGAACTGTTAGTTGCAGCGTGCTTGTGGGACCTAGTTCCCTGACCAGGAATCGAACCTGAGCCCCCTGCATTGGAAGCGTGGAGTCTTATCCACTGTGCCAACAGGGAAGTCCCACCCATCAATTTTTGAAGGGAAAACTAGCTGGTCTTGGTCTTTGCTTTTGTAGCAACATCTTTTAACATTACTATTATAAAACCATTAAAGCGCCAAGGAGAAGTAGTGGTCAGAGGATGAATCTCAGGTACATAGAAGCACAGCTGGATCCCTGGAGTGAAGGTGACTGGTCAGAAGCATTTTGACTTCTCCAAGCAGGCCTTATGTTCATGGAGTAGTTCATGGCCTTTAATACTGTCAGGAGCAGTAGAAAGTTTCAGGACTTTCTGGAATGCCATCGCAGCACTATTATTTAGGAAATCGGAATAAAGCCTCATTTAGGAAATGAAAATTTATCCTCTATCAGTATAGTTGGAGATAAATATTATTTGGCAAGAAGGGCTCCCATTCAGGAGGGAGCCCACTGAGAGACCTGTGCCACAGTTATTCTAATCCTACCTGTTGCATTATGAGCCCTGATTGATCCTCATGTATTATCTTTCAATGACAGACACATCAAGACATAACTACAAATAAGATAGCACATCTGAGAAGGTGACCCTCTGGAGAGGAATAACTCTTTCTGAACAAAAGCTTCAGGTCCACCTGAAGGTGTTTTCTAGGAAGCAGAACTATAAATAACAGTTTAAATCAAAAGATAGAGAGATTTCTCAGTGTTGCAAAGAGTATTGGGTTATATATCATGAAGTCTTTTTGTTTGTTCAAAAAGTAATTTTGGAACAACTACCCCATACCCTACCTAGAACCTTCAGTGGCTTCTTATTCCTCCAAAGGGAACGGGAGGAAAGTCAAGATAATTTAAAAGGCACTATGTGCTCTTTTCTTTTGCCAACTTTATTTTTTGAAATTCAGGTATAATTTGCATACCATAAAATTTACCATTCTAAAGTGTACAATTCAGTGGGTTTTAGTATATTCACAAGGTTTTACAACTACCACCCCACTATCTAAGTCTAGAACATTTTCATCACCCCAAGAAGAAACCCTGTACCCCATTAACAGTCACTCCCTGTTTTCCCTACCCACCAGCTTCTGGCAACCACTAATCTGCTTTCTGTCTCTGTGTTTGCTTTGTTCTGGATATTTCATCGAAATAGAATCATGCAGTATGTGGCCATTTGTGTCTGGCTTCTTTCACTTAGTATAATGTTTTCAGGGTTCTTGCATGTTGTACCATGTATCAACATTTCATTCTTTCTATGCTGAATAATACTCCATTGCATGGCTATACCTTATCTCGTTTATCTTTTCATCAGTTGATGGACATTTGGGTTATTTCACTTTTTGACTCTTTGTCTATCTCTTTATCCTCATTTCATATTTCTGCCCTTTTCACTCTCTGCACTTCAGTAAGTGACTCTCTTTCAGTTCCTCAGTAGTAACAGGCTCTCTCCTATGTCAAGGTATTTGCACATGTTCTTCTCTCAGCCTAAAACTATCCTTCTCCTCACTCTCCCATTCACTTTCTTAACTCTTAATCATGTTTCACGTCCCAGTTCAAATCTGTTTCTTTAGGGAAGCCTTCTCCAAACTATATCAGATTCCTCACTATATGTTCTCATAGCAGCAGATTTCTTTCCTTCCTAATATTCCTCCTAATTTGTAATTACATACTTGATTATGTTGTCTTTTTGCTTTCCTCTCCTACCCCTAGTATACTGTAAACCTCATGAAAGCAAAGTTGTGTCTGTTCTCTACTCATAATTGTATCCCTGGGGCCTAGCACACTACCTAGCATATGTGTGTGTGTGTGTGTATTTGTTGAATGTATTAATGCATGAATCTATTTCCAACTATTAAGGACATAAAAATGAGAAACCATCTGCCCATGTGGAGCTTACAGTGCAGAGTTAAAAAGGCAAGTAAACAATTATTTTGCAGTAAGAAATGCTATAATGGCACTGTGTACAAATATAATGAGACCAGAGGAAATAGGAGGAAAGTCAGGAAAGGTTTCATAGAGGTGTTTTTGGTTTTTTTCTTTTTTTAAAAGTATTTATTTATTTGGCTACGCCAGGTCTTAGTTGTGGCATGTGGGATCTTTAGTTTGTGGCACGTGGGATCTTTTTTTTTTTAGTTGCAGCATGCGAGTTCTTAGTTGCAGCATGTGGGATCTAGTTCCCTGGCCAGGGATTGAACCCGGGCTCCCTGCATTGGGGGCATGGAGTCTTACCCACTGGACCACCAGGGAAGTCCCACACAGAGGTGTTTTTGAATGAAACTTACTCTGTCTCATTTGGTAGAATGTAAGGCCTTGAAAGAAGGAAGTGTGTATTGTTTACTGTTGTGTTTTAGTCCATAGAAGAGTACTTAGTAAATATTTATACAGTTGAATCAAATTCAGTTTTCCTGGCAAACAGGCAAATTGAGAACATTCCAGATATAGAGACAAAAATAATTCCGGACTACAGAGATAAGTAGTTCAGTATCTGTACA
This sequence comes from Orcinus orca, assembly GCF_937001465.1. Lineage (NCBI taxonomy): Eukaryota > Metazoa > Chordata > Mammalia > Artiodactyla > Delphinidae > Orcinus > Orcinus orca. The sequence continues at coordinate 50,701,557 of NC_064566.1, read as the reverse complement.
GTATAGTGTATAGTGAGAGTGTAGCAAGAGATGGGGATGGGCTGTGGGAAGAGCATGTGACTGGATTTATATGCCCTACTGGGAAGATTCTGTAGACCAGGGGTCCCCAACCCCCGGGCCACAGACCAGTACCAGTCCAAACCGGGCTGCACAGCAGGAGGTGGGCGGCAGGCAAGCCAGCAAGTGAAGCTTCCTCTGTATTTACAGCCACTCCCCATCCCTCGCATTACCACCTGAGCTCCGCTTCCTGTCAGATCAGTGGAGGAGTTAGACTCTCATAGGAGCGTGAACCCTACTGTGAACTGAGCATTCATGGGATCTACGTTGCTCATTCCTTATGAGAATCTAATGCCTGATGATCTGAGGTGGAGCTGAGGCAGTGATGCTAGCACTGGGGAGCGGCTGCAAATATAGATCATCATTAGCAGAGAGGTTTGACTGCACAGAGACCATAATAAATCAATTGCTTACAGACTCATATCAAAACCCTATCAGTGAGTGGCAAGTGAAAACAAGCTCAGGGCTCCCACTGATTCTGCATTATGGTGAGTTGTATAATTATTTCATTATATATTACAATGTAATAATAATAGAAATAAAGTACACAATAAATGTAATGTGCTTGTATCATCCCCAAACCATCACCCCCACCTCCGTCCATGGAAAAATTGTTTTCCATGAAACTGGTCCCTGGTGCCAAAAAAAAAGTTGGGGACCACTGCTGTAGACAGTGGGGAGCTATTGAAGACTTTTGAATCAAGAAGCGAAATGATCAAATTTACATGTTAGGAAGATGACAGCGTGTGAAAGATGGATACTAAAAGCAGGAATACAAATCAGGCCATTACTACATGACCTGGGGCCATGAGTTAAAAAGGATGAGAGGATAGATTCAGAAGTTACAAGGAGGATTCTGCTGCTGATGATGATAAAAGTTAACATTTATAGAGTGCTTACTATATGTCAGGAACTGTGCTAGACTCCAGATGAAAAGATAATGAATGACACAGCACTTGTCCTTGAGGAATGAGGACATATGTGTACACATGTGTACACAATGTGATAGAGCACGGAGCGGAAAGAATGACCAACCCAGTCTCAGGGAGTAAGGAAAACTTCTCAGAGATGGCAACATTTGTTTTGGGCCTTGAAGGATATATGGTGGGATTTTCTTCTTCAAAGAAGTATAATGGCATCTTAGAGAGAAGAACCAGTGCAAAGGCAAGAAGAGTGCCTTCTCATCGGTGTGGTTGGAACATAAGATTAGAACCATCAACTAGTCATCCTTTATTCTGCACATATTCCACTGATATTTTGCATTTGTTCCTTTAAAATTAATCCTCTTGATTTCTGTTCCATCATTGGAGTCTTTGGAGATATAAGTATTTGAATCTTGATTCTGTCATTCATGATATTGACCATACTCTCCATCTTTGTAGCATCCATAAATTTGATAAGCTTTCCTTCTATTTATTCCCCCAGAATTAGATAAAATCATTGAAATGGATAGAACCCTGTGGTTACTTGGTTAGTAAAGATCTACTTGCAAGTTTATCCCTGTCTCTTAATAAGCCACTGTTAATTCAACAACTGTGAAACCTGTTAGCTACACAGTTTTTTTAATCTAAGTTTTTTCAATCTTATTCACAATTAAGTATAATGTAACAATTAAAGGAGAGAAGTTTTGGAGCAAAGCAAATCTGATTTGACTCTTGGCTTTATCACTTCATAGTTTTGTGACCTTGAGCAAATTATTTCCCTTTTATAAGTCTCAGTTAACTCGTCTGTAAAATGAGGCTGCTAAGTGTCCCATATTGCTTTTGGGAATATTATGTGAGGTAAATGTTTATTAAGTACTTGCTGCTTTGCCCAGAATATAGCAAGCACACAATACACTGGAAAAGTAGAAGTCAGCTGTATCACTATTAATAAAGATAATTTTTTGTTTATTAATTTAAAAAATTATATTGTGTGTCTACTGTGTGCATAGTACTGTTCTGGATATTGGAGGTACATCTGTGAAAAAGACAAAATAATACTTAAAAGCACTTAATATATGCTCAGCATTGATCTAAATTATTTACTCTCATTTACCTACCAACTCTCTATGGTAGGTACTCCTACTCTCCCTGTTTACAGAAAATGTAAGTAAGGCACAAAGAGGTTAAGTAACTTGCCCTGGTCACACAGGTAGGCAATAGTGACAGAGCTGGAATTTGAACCCAGACCAGCCTGGCTCCAGTGTGCTCTGTCTTAACCACCATGTAATACTGCCTCTCATCTGGAGTCACTTCCCCTGATGCCTACTGAAATCAGGATATTCCATTTTTATGGCAGTTCTACAATCTAGCAGCTCTAATTATTATTAAATAAATTAATTAAATAAGAGGGTCTGTTATGATCTCATGTTGGTATGATTTTTGTTTTAACCTGTGCTGGTTCCTAGTGATTACCTTTGTCTTTTCAAATTATAGAGCTATTTATTTAATAGTCTTTTCCCAGAATTTGATAGGAAGTCACATTAAGCTTACTCCTCTCTAAATTTTTTAATATAATTAAAGCACATTTTTACTGAAAAAAAAATGCAAAGAGAAAAACTCAAAGTTTATGTCCTTAGTTGACAGTTGTTGAAGCAAAACATCTCAAAATATGAGTTTCTTATATTTTTCCTGTTTTTTTTTTTTTACATTGACTATCAATAGCTTATACCAGTGGTTCTCAAACTTTTTGGTCTCAGAACCCCTTTACATACTTAAAAATTATTGAGGAACCAAAAAGCTTTTGTTTATATGGGTTTTACCTATTGATAGCTACTATACTAGAAATTTTAAAACTGAGAAATTTTTAAGACACAAGAATAGACAAGTACAAATTTCATTAGCTGTTAGAGCAATTGCATTATCACATTACCTACTCTGGAAGACTCTATCATATATTTGTGAGAGAATGGTGAAAAAGGCAAATAATATTTTAGTATTTTTATGAAAATAATTTTGACCTCACACACCCCTAAAAGGGTCTCAGAGAATCCCCTCAGTGGTCCCTTGATTTCACCCTCAGAATTTATGCCTCATATTGATACTAAATAACATTTTTACTGCTTTTAGTCAGAAGAAACTCTAAGACTAAAATTGAAGGTCTGTAACAGTATTTCAATGGAATCCTTAGGTTTCAATAATATTACTTGTTAAGGACTATCTATGATTTAGATACTTTCAAGGATGCAGAGTTGAAACAGACACAGCTTCTTTCCTCAAAGAGCTTAGTCTCCTTAGGGAGAAACAGTATTTACAGGTCAAGTTGAAATACAGATTAGAAAGTGATAAGTGACATGCTGTGTATCTCAGAAAGTGAGCTCAGTATTGCAATTTATAAGTTAAGTTGCATAATTCCATAAAATAATGTTTGGCTCCTTATGATTCTCTTGACATAAGTGATTAAGTATAAACAAGAATTATAGCAAATTCAGAGATCTTTGTTTTGCATTTTGCTTAGATGGTACATTTAATAATTTACTCTGAAAGATTTGGGTACATAGAGAGCATGGAATATTGCTGTCATCAAGTCATTTAAGATTCAGTCTCAAAATTGTTCATTTCTGAACCAGACATACTTTAAAAAAAAAGTGCTTTAAAAAGCAACACTAAATACAGAGGAATACAATTCAAAATGGCTTGCAAACACCTGGATTTGATATACTTGTAGAGCAGCTAACAATTAGGGCAGGCAGAGAACACATTTTTAACTGAACATTAAAAAAGAAAAGCAGGGCCAAAAGTTGCAATATTGAAGTTGGAAAGCACTCAATGTGATAAGTGCTAAGGCAGCCTCACATGTATTGTGCAATACCTGCCCATCCCTAGGTCACCATAGGTTACCCCACTTTGCAACCAACCAATAGTATTTCAGATCAAAAGCATGGTGAATAAGAAGTGTGCCTCTCTCCCCAAGCACGATTTACTCTCTGTACCTTCAGCCCTAAATTTCTGGCTCAGCTTTCTTACATCTGGGAATTCTTTTTATTACAGCCTTTCTTTACTTGCATCCTTTAAACCATAAGATTCTTTATTATTCTCTCTCCCTATCCTATACCTTCCCCCCACATCCACCCCTAACATTATCCAAGCAGAGGCAACTTTTTGGTGGCTTACAGAAGGGATGCTATTTTACTAGAAATCTTTGTAACTGTAAAAGAAATAGGGATGGCAAATAGGTTTCAGTTAATTGCCAATTGTAATAAATTAGTAGTGGCTGCTTGGAATGCTGTGCCAAGAAGTTATCTGAGACTGCTAGGCTCAAGTGCCATGATCCATTAGCAGTTTCTGTTGTGGGCATGAGAGGAGCAAATGCCAGCACATTGGCCTCATATTTGATGTCCCCAACCTAGTAAATCTCTGCTTTGGACCCATTTAAATCTATAGGAACAGCAAATTAAAACATACATATTCCATATTAATATGTATTTGAACTATGTAGGTTTTTTTCTCTATGCCTGTCCTGTTTAAAATATCTTCCTCAAAGTCAGACTGAGGTCAGTGCATTAAATATCTGATGTAGCTCGATGACAGCAAAGCAAAAAACAAAAAAACACCCCCAGAAACTTAGAGGAACTCAAATTGTAGTTCTGCCTCTACCAATCAGCATATGACTTATCTAACCTGTCTGGATCTCAGCTGAACCAGTTTCTGACATACAATATTAAATGCTTTTATTGCTCCCTTCAAAAAACACAGGAAGCTATTGGGAGCAGATGCTGTGAAATGGCTATCTTTGAAGTTTATTGAAATCAGGCTTACCCTGTGTGGAGACTTGTCATTTAGCGTGACACTTGACCAAATATAGGAGCAGATCTTAAATTGATAGTCTAGATTGTTAATCTCAGAACGGACCAAGCCTCTCTGTTGAACAAAGACTGTAGAATATATGAAGTAGAAGAGAAAGATGACCGTTAAACCAGGATTAAAATTTCTGAAATGGGTGAAGAGTATTGATAGAACCTTAGAAACATCTAGGCTTGCAATCCCTTTGGCTAGTGCCCCACCCACTCACCCTCCAGATTCTAATATTTAGAGAGATGCATGGCATACATGCACACACAAAGTATTTCTTGTGAGTGTGTGTCATATTCTTTAGGTGTGTCAAAGGAGGAAAGTAATTGAGAAACTGATCTAGTCCAGTGCTCTTTATTTCCATAGATGGAAACAGGTCAGGTATTTTGATAGACTAGAATATTCTATTTTGAAACAAGATTTTGGATTTTTGTTTTGTTTTCAGCTTAAAAAATCTACTTCTTAGGAATATTTGGTTAAAATAGATAAAAAATAGTATTGATATATAAAGAATACCCAGTTATTAGATTTTGTCCCACAGTGTTTATTTACATGAAGTCCAACAACTGTTTTTAGCACTTTTCATTCTGCTTTTGTATTCTGCTCCTTAGCTCCAAAGGTTCGCCTATGACAGCTTAAAGCAAGCCATTTTCCCCCTTTGTAAAATAGTACTAAAGTGTGCAGGTGAAACAACGCCAAAATCTTTAAGATTACAGCAGAGTACTTTAAAGTAGTTAAATGGTAAAAATATGGTAAGGTGTGTGTGTGTATATACATATATATAGATATAGATTTTACATATATATATACATTTATCACTCAGTTTTTAAAAGGTTAATTTTTATGTTGTTATTTTAAATAATTTATATTTGTATCATTCCAAACTTACAGAAAAATCGCAGGTACAGTAAAAACTAAGGAATCCCTTTTACTTGGATTCCTCCATTGATGTTTTCATAATTTTCTCCCTCTCCTTTAACATGTGTATGTATGTACGTATATGTTTGTGTGTGTATCCATTGTCATTATTCTTTTTCTGATCCATTTGAGAGCAAATTGCAGACATAATGCCCTGTCACTTCTAAATGCTCCAGAATTTTTTTACCCCAAATAAAGCTACTCTCCTACCTAACTATCCAAACCTACAACCATCCATATCAGGAAATCAACATTAATACAGCACTACCATCCAATTCACAGACATAATATAAATTTTACCAATGTTCCAACAATATCTTTTTTTGATTTCTGATATGAGATTCAATCCAGGACCATTTGTTCCATTTAGTTATCATGTCTCTTTAGTCTCCTTCATTCTGGAAGAGTTCCTCCAATTATTCCTGTATTTCATGACTGACAGTTTAAAGAGAATAGACCTTTGATTCTGTAGGTTGTCCCTCAAGCTGGGCTTGTCCCATATTGCTACATGTCCAATCTCAGGTCATGCATTCTTGACAAAAATACCTCAGAAATGATGCTGTGCTCTTCTTAGTATGTCATATCAAGAAGCCCGTGATATCAACCTGTCCTACCACTGATGATGTTAATCTTAGTCACTTAGTCGATTTGTTGTCTGCTAGGTTTTTTGCATTATAAAGTCATCATTCTTTCCTATGCAGTGGTAAATATTTTGGGAGGAAACTATGCCAACATCCTATTCCTCATCAAACCCCTATCCACCAGTCTTAGCACACGTTGAATCAACCTTCCTGAATCAACCACTTTTATGATGGTTGCCAAATATTGAAATATCTTCATCATTTCTTCTACATTTGTTAGTTGTCACTCTACCATACGGAAGAAGTTTCTATTCTTATTTATTTGTTTGTTTTGTTTGTTTATATCATAGTGATGGATTTCTATTTTATTCAATGGATTGAAATTTGTTGCTCTTATTATTTATTATCATGCTCAAATTGCTCCATACTTGACCAATAGGAGTCTCTTCAAGCTGGCTCCTGACCTTCACACATGTCCCTATCATTCTCTGAGCATTTCTGGTGAAAGATGCTCCAGGCTTATCATTTGCTTTCCTTGCCCCAATTCTGGAATCAACTGTTTCCTCAAGAACTCCTATTTTATTTTAGTGGAAGGTAATATTTAGAAACTAAATTCTGGGTAATTGGTATGCTCATTGCTTCTGGGTATTATTGCTTCTTGTCCCTCTCAATGAACAGAGCTAGGAAGTATAGACAGATACACATACATACAGCTACACCTATTTCTATATCTATCCGTGTGTGTGTGTGTGTGTGTGTGTGTGTGTAAACATATACTCACATTGAGATGTCCAATTCCAATCCAATACCTCAGGATTCTTTCTAACCTTCCCCTTATCAATATTTGTATGCAAATGCCTTCTTTGACAGAAATTTGGCTCCCATTATCCTCAATATATTTACTTAAGCCCAGTCTCTTGTATAATATTCATCTCCTGACCACTCTGGTCACCTGCTCAGCTTTGATTTCCCGCCCCCCCCCCCCCAAACTTGCCACTCTTGAATTTTCCCAATCTCAGTGATGGTAACTGTGTCCTTGCAGTTGCTCAGACCAGAGTCATCCTTGTTGCCCCTCTCCAAATCTCACAGCTATCCCATCAGTAAATTCCTTCAGCTCTACCTATAAATAGAACCATTTTCCCCCCTTCCCCGTTGCTATTACTCTGAACCATCACCGTTATTATCTCTTGTATGTACTTTAGCAAATCTATCTGACTCTGCTTCTACCCCACCCTTCAGTGTCTGTTCTCCACACAGCAGCCAAAGCGATCCTTTTAAAACCTAAGTCAGGACTTCCCTGGTGGTCCAGTGGTTAAGACTCTGTGCTTCCGGACTTCCCTGGTGGCTCAGTGGTTAAGAATCTGCCTGCCAAGCAGGGGACACAGGTTCGAGCCCTGGTTCAGGAAGATCCCACATGCCACGGAGCATCTAAGCCCGTGCTTTACAACCAGTGAGCCTGCACTCCAGAGCCCACAAGCCACAACTGCTGAGCCCATATGCCACAGCTACTGAAGCCCACACGCCTAGAGCCCGTGCTCCACAACAAAAGAAGCCACTGCAATGAGAAGCCCGCACAGTGCAACGAAGAGTAGCCCCCGCTCACAACTAGAGAAAGCCAGCAGGCAGCAACGAAGACCCAACGCAGCCAAAAATAAATAAATAAAGACTGTGCTTCCAGTGCAGGGGGCATGGGTTCAATCCCTGGTCAGGTAAGATCCTGCATGCTGCACAGTGCCGCCAAAAAAAAAAACCTAAGTCAGATGTCATTCCTTCGCTTAAAACCTTCTGGTAGCTTCTCTTCTCACTCATTTTAAAAGTCAAAATTCTTATCAAGGTCCTATGTCTTCTACCACTTTTCCCTCATTGTAATTCAGCCATATTGGCCTTCTCACTGTTCCACAACAATCATCCTCTCACCTCAGGACCTTTGCCCTTACTATTTCCTCAGCAAGGTATACTTCCTCAGCAAGTATACCCCCAGATATCCACATAACTTACTACTTCTTCACTTCAGGTCTTTGTTCAAATGTTACTTTACCAGTGAGGCTTTCCCTGATTACCCAAAATAAGATAGCATCCTTTTCTTCACTCTCTAATCCTTTACTTTGTTTTTGTTTATTGTATTTACTATAACCAGGCATAATGTTTAAGAGCAGGGATTTGGTCTGGTTTTTCTTTCCACATAATATCCCTACCACCTAGAATAATGTATGACAAATAATAGACTCTTGATAAATATTTGTTGCATGACTTCTTGTGTATTCATGTTTGATGAATTCTTGTGGGTAAAAATGGTTTGGGTGGCATATTAGTGATGTCTCTTTTATATAGTTGTAAATTAGATAGATGTTTTACTTGCTTTACAAGGAGAATTAGTGTCAAATAAGCTAAGAAGCATCAAATAACCTGGCCTTTAGAGAGACAGTTAACTTTCAAACTGTAAATCATTCAGAAAACAGAATTAGAGATTAGGGATATTTTGAAAAAGAACCTGTTAATGGAATTGGTAAGAGGTATGCTCATCACCAGTTACAAGTTTCTAAGATCTGGAGGTTACCTTGCTCCCGTAATTTCTGATGCTTGGCAAACCATCTCCAGACCATTTTTCAAAGAATGTCCTTCTTCCTGAAGTTTAATCTTTCTGATCCAAGACTGTTAGGCATCTCATTTTTTCCGGCATATTTTATTTTTCTTAATATTTAATACCATATTTATTTTATCTTCCGTTGGAGTACAGTAACTTCATTAGTTTCTTTTATTCTTTCCACTTCCAGTAATAAAATTTTTGAAATGTGAAGTATTTAAAGCCAGTAGAGGAATAGCTATTTTTTGCTTCACGGCAGCTTGAGGTTCTGGAGAGAGTGAACTGTTTTTTTCACTTGGCGGGGGGTAGGTTATTAAAGTATAGTTGCTATACAGTATTGAGGGCAAACTATTGACATTAAGAAGAAACAGATAATTGTATCATGAAAGCCTTCCTCCAGGAGTAAGCTTTCATTGCCTTATATCTCTTAACCTGTGCAATCCTGTTTCTTCATCTGTGAGAATAGGACTAATAGTATCCTTTTCATGAGTTGTAAATACGTGTAAGTGGTTGGCACATAGTAGGTGTTCTTTTTATATATATATATAAATATATTTATTTCATTTTTGGCTGCTTTGGGTCTTTGTTGCTGTGTGTGGGCTTTCTCTCGTTGCGGTGAGCGGGGGCAACTCTTCGTTGCGGTGCACGGGCTTCTCATTGTGGTGGCTTCTCTTGTTGCAGAGCACGGGCTCTAGGCGCACAGGCTTCAGTAGTTGTAGCTCATGCGTTCTAGAGCGCAGGCTCAGTAGTTGTGGCACACGGGCTTAGTTGCTCTGTGGCTTGTGGGATCTTCCCAGACCAGGGCTCGAACCCATGTCCCCTGCACTGGCAGGCAGATTCTTAACCACTGCCCCACCAGGGAAGCCCCGTAGGTGTTAAGTATTCAATTTCTCTTTCCACCTTCTGTGATCTTCTACTAATCAACATAACAATGTTTTAGCTATATTAATAAACACGTATGTATATAAGCAAGTTTTCTTACCAAAATAACTAACGTTGGTGAACAGAAATAAACAGAAAAGTGTTTGGAATTGTTTTTGCTCTGAAAATACTGAAGGCTAATATTAGATTAGTGTTTTCCCTTTCAAACCTTATATATCTTTGTGGCATTAAAATAGAGAAGAGAGAGTTACTTCACCTGAGCGACCAAGCAAACCAATATAAATGAAAGTATGTAGGGAGTTTCCAAGCATTAAACTCATTGGTGCTCTTCCTCCTTAACTTTATCTTCATTTGGTAAAACATGTGCAGACATACCGTAAAGATGTAGGGATTTTTTTTGGTTCTTACCAAAAATAAAATGCTCTAAAGTGTGCCTATTGAGAGTGCCAACAGCGTGTGGATTCAGAAAGTTATCTTTTAAGTGAAAGAAAGAAAGAATGTGTTTTTATAGGATTCTTGTCGATTAGAATTTTCCCTAAGCTTTACAGGGTAAGAACTTTATCTCCTTTACTCAAGTCTAGCCTCATTTCCTCAGCAAGCATGATTGATCTCAGTTAGATATTAAGAACTTATAAACAAACTCTGAAATGGCAGATTTCAAATCAGTGGGAAAATTAACCAGATTATAAAGGTAATGATGATGAGGCTCTCTAGAAAAAGAAAAATTCTGATCCCCATATCATACCAAACTACATTTTAGATTTGTTAAAGATAAACGCAACAGAGAAAAACATGGGTGAAGATTTATCTGATCTTAGTGTGAAGAGGAGATTATTAAGTAGTCTAGCAAAGGTAGACACTGTATGGGAATGTGATGATAGATTTGACAATCTTAAAATTTTAAAATGTGTAACACAACAACGATAACAACGATAGCTAACATTTATTGAGCTAAGTGCGAAGCCTTGTAGTAAGTGCTTTACATCTAAATCAAAGTGCCAAGATTTAGAAACTGTGTCCTAGAATTAAATGATCTATAACCCTGGTCTACTGTCCGTGTTATCACAGGCAGCAATATCACCTGATGTTTTGCCATGGTGTGACAAGTATTACCAGCTTCCCAATCTGCAGCATCTGTTTCCTCACTGCTTGCTACTCTGCCACTTAGCAAATGCCACCTATATTAGTTTTGTTGTTGTTACAGGAACGTACCACTACAAGATACTAATTCTGTATTAATTAGGATACAGTCTAACCAACTGAAATAGAGAGACCCAAAATGTAATGGCTCAAACAAGATAGATGTTAATTATTTCTCATCCAATAGTTCAGGGTAGATAAGCAGGTTCTACCCCATGAAATTATTCAAGTACCCAGGTAGCAAGATGACTCTAGCACTTTCTCAAATCACCCATTTGGCCAAACCTGGGTCATGACTTATATGCTTCCTAGCCAAAGGGTAGAGGAAAGAGAACCATTCTCTTAAGAGCAAAGTTATACTAGATCTTAAGATCTAGTCCTGAAAGCGGTATATATTACTTCTGTTCACATTGTGTTGGCTCGCATGGCCATACCTAACAGCAGGGGAAGCTGGGAAGTACAATCCCACCATGTGCCCAGGAAGAAAGGGAGAACAGATTTTGGTGGACAACAAATGGTTTCCACCACAACCACTATCTGTGCTGTTTCTAAATATCTGGTAAGGTAGATGACAATGTAGGAGTTAAAAAGCTCTTATAAATCAATAAGAAAAGTTAAAACATCATAAAGGAAATAAGGAAAAGTTAACAAATTGAGTTTAAAAAAAGGGAAATACACTCTCATGTATAAGTTAAACTAATATTTGACAAGGGAGCCAAAAATACTCAATGGGAAAAGAAAGGATAGTCGCTTCAACAAATGGTTTTGGGAAAACTGGATAACTATATGCAGAAGAAACTGGACCCCTACCTTATACCATTCACAAAAATTAACTCAAGATGGATTAGAGACTTAAACATAAGACCTGGTGTCATAAAACTCCTAGAAGAAAACACAGGGGAAAAGCTATTTCATATTGGTCTTGGCAGTGATTTTTTAGATATGTCACCAAAAGCACAAGCAACAAAAACAAAGACAAGTAGGACTACATCAAACTAAAAAGCTTCTGCACAGCAAAAGAAACTATCAATAAAATGAGAAGGCAACCTATGGAATGGGAGAAAATATTTACAAATCATAGATAAGAGGTTAACATCCACAATATGTAAAGAAATCATGCAATTCAATAGCAAAAAACAAAAACAAAACCCCCAAAAACCTCAGTTAAAAAATGAGCAGAGGGGACTTCCCTGGTGGCGCAGTGGTTAAGAATCCACCTGCCAATGCAGGGGACACGGGTTCGAGCCCTGGTCCGGGAAGATCCCACATGCAGCAGAGCAACTAAGCCCGTGCGCCACAACTACTGAGCCTGTGCTCTAGAGCCCACGAGCCACAACTACTGAGCCCATGTGGCACAACTACTAAAGCCCATGCGCCTAGAGCCCATGCTCTACAACAAGAGAAGCCATCGCAATGAGAAGCTCACGCACCGCAATGAAGAGCAGCCCCCGCTCGCCGCAACTAGAGAAAGCCCGTGCCCAACAACAAAGACTCAACATAGCCAAAATTAATTAATTAAATAAATAAATAATAAAATTTTTTAAAAAATGAGCAGAGGAACTGAACAGACATCTTTCCAGAGAAGACATAAAAATGACCAACAAGTACATGAAAATGTGCTCAACATCCCTAATCATAAGGGAAATGCAAATCAAATCAAAACCACAATGAGATATCATCCCATACCCATTAGGATGGCTGTCATCAAAAAGACAAGAGGGCTTCCCTGGTGGCACAGTGGTTGAGAGTCTGCCTGCCGATGCAGGGGACACGGGTTCGTGGCCTGGTCCGGGAAGATCCCACATGCCGCGGAGCTACTGGGCCCGTGAGCCATGGCCTCTGAGCCTGTGCGTCCGGAGCCTGTACTCCACAACGGGAGAGGCCACAACAGTGAGAGACCCGCGTACCGCAAAAAAAAAAAAAAGACGAGAAAACAAGTGATGGTGAGGATGTCAAGAAAATGGAGCACTTGTGAACTATTGGTGGGAATGTAAATTAGTATAGCCACTATGGATAAGTGAGGAAGTTACTCAAAAAATTAAAACTAGGGACTTCCCTGGCGGTCCAGTGGTTACGACTCCACTTCCAATGCAGAGGGTGTGGGTTTGATCCCTGGTTGGGGAACTAGGATCTCACATGTGGTGCAGTACGGCCAAAAAAATTTTTTTTTAATTTAAACTAGAAATATCATAAGATTCAGCAATCCCACTTCTAGGTATATATCCAAAGAAAACAGGGTCTCAAAGGGGTATCTGTACCCCCGTGTTTACTCTAGCATTATTCACAATGGCTAAGATATGGAAACCACCTAAGTATCTACTGATGGATGAAGGGATAAAGTGTGACATATGTATACAGTGGAATATTACTCAGCCACGAGAATCGAGGAAATCCTACCATTTATGACAACTTGGATGAAGCTTGAGGGCATTACTCTAAGTAAAATCAGAGAGAGAAGGACATACTGTATGATATTGCTTATATGTGGAACCTAAAAAAGCCAAACTCATAGAAATAGAATAGAATGGTAGTTACCATGACCTGGGAGGTGGGGGAAATGGGGAGATATTGGTCAAAGAGCATAAACTTCCAGTTATAAGATGAATAAGTTCTGTGATCTAAGGTACAAATGGTGATTATAGCTATTAATATTGTATACTAGAAAGTTGCTGAGAGAGTAGATCTTAAATGTTCTCACCACAAAAAAGAAATGGTAATTATGTAACAGGATGAAAGTGTTAGCTAATGCTCTCTGGTGGTGATCATTTTGTAATATGTATGCATCAAATCAACACATGGTTAATTAGATCTCAGTATAGCTGGAGAAAAAAGGAATAAAAGAATAGTGACAGTACATCTACAGCCATTTGAGTTTACAAGGGTGTCAAGACTGTTCAGTGGGGCTTCCCTGGTGGCACAGTGGTTGAGAATCCGCCTGCCGATGCAGGGGACACGGGTTCATGCCACGGTCCGGGATGATCCCACATGCTGTGGAGCGGCTGGGCCCGTGAACCAAGGCCGCTGAGCCTGCGCGTCCGGAGCCTATGCTCCACAACGGGAGAGGCCACAACAGTGAGGGGCCCACGTACAGCAAAAAAAAAAAAAAAAAAAAAGACTGTTCAGTGAAGGAAAGAGTAGTCTTTCAGCAAATGGTGCTGGGACAATTGAATAGCCACATGCAAAGGAAAGAAGTTGGACCTCTACCTCACATCATGTATAAAATTTAATTCAAAGTGAATCAAAGACCTAAATGTATGAGCTAAAGCTATAAAACTCTTAGAAGAAAAAAGAAAAAATATTTTTCTTTCTTTGCCTCAGCAGTTATATCCTAGAAATGTATTCTAAGTGTATAAATAAATAACCATGAGAATATTTGTCTGCATACATGAGATTACGAGATGAAAAATTAAAAGCACTAAAATGTTTAAAAATAAAACATTCAGTATTTGAAGCAATATAAATATACTTTAAAATATATATTTAATAACAAACAATATGTTTATGATATATAATATTAATATGTATGTGGTATAAATTAAATATGTAACAAAATATAAATAATAACAGATATATCTAAATGATGTGATATGCTATAATTCATTTTTTAAATTTTTTTAATTTTATTTTTTTATACAGCAGGTCCTTATTAGTCATCAATTTTATACACATCAGTGTATACATGTCAATCTCAATCGCCCAATTCATCACACCCCCACCCCCACCACCCCGCCACTTTCCCCCCTTGGTGTCCATACGTTTCTTCTCTACATCTGTGTCTCAATTTCTGCCCTGCAAACCGGTTCATCTGTACCATTTTTCTAGGTTCCACATATATGCGTTAATATACGATATTTGTTTTTCTCTTATGACTTACTTCACTCTGTATGACAATCTCTAGAACCATCCACATCTCTACAAATGACCCAATTTCATTCCTTTTTATGGCTGAGTAATATTCCACTGTATATATGTACCACAGCTTCTTTATCCATTCGTCTGTTGATGGGCATTTCGGTTGCTTCCATGACCTGGCTATTGTAAATACTGCTGCAATGAACACTGGGGTGCATGTGTCTTTTTGAATTATGGTTTTCTCTGGATATATGCCCAGTAGTGGGATTGCTGGATCATATGGTAATTCAATTTTTCATTTTTTAAGGAACCTTCATACTGTTCTCCATAGTGGCTCAATCAATTTACATTCCCACCACAGTGCAAGAGGGTTCTCTTTTCTCCACACCCTCTCCAGCATTTACTGTTTGTAGATTTTCTGATGATGCCCATTCTAACTGCTCTGAGGTGATACCTCATGGTACTTCTGATTTGCAGTCCTCTAATAATTAGTGATCTTGAGCAGCTTTTCATGTGCTTCCTGGCCATCTGTATGTCTTCTTTGGAAAAATGTCTATTTAGGTCTTCTGCCCATTTTTTGATTGGCTTGTTTGTTTTTTTAATATTGAGCTGCATGAGCTGTTTATATATTTTGGAGATTAATCCTTTGTCCGTTGATTCGTTTGCAAAAGATTTCTCCCATTCTGAGGGTTGTCTTTTCGTCTTGTTTATGGTTTCCTTTGCGTTGCAAAAGCTTTGAAGTTTCATTAGGTCCCATATGTTTATTTTTGTTTTTATTTCCATTACTCTAGGAGGTGGATCAAAAAAGATCTTGCTGTGATTTATGTCATAGAGTGTTCTGCCTATGTTTTCCTCTAAGAGTTTTATAGTGTCTGGTCTTAAATTTAGGTCTCTAATCCATGTTAAGTTTATTTTTGTGTATGGTGTTAGGGAGTATTCCAATTTCATTGTTTTACATGTAGCTGTCCAGTTTTCCCAGCACCACTTATTGAAGAGACTGTCTTTTCTCCATTGTATATCCTTGCCTTCTTTGTCATAGATTAGTTGACCATAGGTGTGTGGGTTTATCTCTGGGCTTTCTATCTTGTTCCATTGATCTATATTTCTGTTTTTGTGCCAGTACCATATTGTCTTGATTACTGTAGCTTTGTAATATACTCTGACATCAGGGAGTCTGATTCCTCCAGCTCCACTTTTTTCCCTCAAGACCGCTTTGGCTATCCGGGGTCTTTTGTGTCTCCATATAAATGTTAAGATTTTTTGTTCAGTTCCGTAAAAAATGCCATTGGTAATTTGATAGGGATTGCATTGAATCTGTAGATTGCTTTGGGTAGTATAGTCATTATCACAATGTTGATTCTTCCAATCCCAGAACATGGTATATCTCTCCATCTGTTGGTATCATCTTTAATTTCTTTCATCAGTGTCTTATAGTTTTCTGCATACAGGTCTTTTGTCTCCCTAGGTAGGTTTATTCCTAGATATTTTATTCTTTTTGTTGCAGTGGTAAATGGGAGTGTTTCCTTAATTTCTCTTTCAGATTTTTCATCATTAGTGTATAGGAATGCAAGAGATTTCTGTGCATTAATTTTGTATACTGCAACTTTACCAAATGCATTGATTAGCTCTAGTAGTTTTCTGGTGGCATCTTTAGGATTCTCTATATATAGGATCATGTCATCTGCAAACAGTGACAGTTTTACTTCTTCTTTTCCAATTTGTATTCCATTTATTTCTTTTTCTTCTCTGATTGCCGTGGCTAGGACTTCCAAAACTATGTTGAATAATAGTGGCAAGAGTGGACATCTTTGTCTTTTTCCTGATCTTAGAGGAAGTGCTTTCAGTTTTTCACCATTGAGAACGATGTTTGCTGTGGGTTTGTCGTATATGGCCTTTATTATGTTGAGGTAGGTTCCCTCTATGCCCACTTTCTGGAGAGTTTTTATCATAACTGGGTGTTGAATTTTGTCAAGAGCTTTTTCTGCATCTATTGGGATGATCATGGGGTTTTTCTTCTTCAATTTGTTAATATGGTTTATCACATTGATTGATTTACATATATTGAAGAATCCTTGCATCTCTGGGATAAATCCCACTTGATCATGGTGTATGATCCTTTTAATATGTTGTTGGATTCTGTTTGCTAGTATTATGTTGAGGATTTTGCATCTATATTCATCAGTGGTATTGGTCTGTAATTTTTTTTTTTGTAGTATCTTTGTCTGGTTTTGGTATCAGCGTGATGGTGGCCTCATAGAATGAGTTTGGGAGTGTTCCTTCCCCTGCAGTTTTTTGGAAGAGTTTGAGAAGGATGGGTGTTAGCTCTTCTCTAAATGTTTGATAGAATTCACCCGTGAAGCCATCTGGTCCTGGACTTTTGTTTGTTGGAAGATTTTTTTTTTTTTTTTTTTTGCTGTACGCGGGCCTCTCACTGCTGCAGTCTCTCCCGCCGCGGAGCGCAGGCTCCAGATGCGCCGGCTCAGCGGCCATGGCCTACAGGCCCAGCCGCTCCGCGGCACGCGGGATCTTTCCAGACTGGGCCACAAATCGGTGTCCCCTGCATCGGCAGGCGGACCTCCAACCACTGCACCACCAGGGAAGCCCTGTTGGAATATTTTTAATCACAGTTTCAATTTCATTACTTGTGATTGGTCTGTTCATATTTTCTGTTTCTTCCGGGTTCAGTTTTGGAAGGTTATACCTTTCTAAGAATTTGTCCATTTCTTCCAGGTTGTCCATTTTATTGGCATAGAGTTGCTTGTAGTAGTCTCTTAGGATGCTTTGTATTTCTGCGGTGTCTGTTGTAACTTCTCCTTTTTCATTTCTAATTTTATTTATTTGAGTTCTCTCCCTCTTTTTGTTGACGAGTCTGGCTAATGGTTCAATTTTGTTTATCTTCTCAAAGTACCAGCTTTTAGTTTTATTGACCTTTGCTGTTGTTTTCTTTGTTTCTATTTCATTTATTTCGGCTCTGATCTTTATGATTTCTTTCCTTTTGCTGACTTTGAGTTTTGTATGTTCTTCTTTCTCTAGTTCCTTTAGGTGTAACGTTAGATTGTTTATTTGAGATTTTTCTTGTTTCTTGAGGTAGGCTTGTATAGCTATAAACTTCCCTTTTAGAACTGCTTTGGCCGCATCCAGTAGGTTTTGGATTGTCGTCTTTTCATTGTCATTTGTCTCTAGGTATTTTTTGATTTCCTGTTTGATTTCTTCCGTGGTCTCTTGGTTATTTAGTAGCGTATTGTTTAGCCTCCGTGTGTTTGTGTTTTTCCCTGTAATTGATTTCTAATCTCATAGCGTTGTGGTCAGAAAAGATGCTTGATATGATTTTAATTTTCTTATATTTACTGAGGCTTGATTTGTGACCCAAGGTGTGATCTATCCTGGAGAATGTTCCATGTGTACTTGAGAACAAAGTGTAATCTGCTGTTTTTGGATGGAATGTCCTATAAATATCAATTAAATCTATCTGGTCTATTGTGTCATTTAAAGCTTGTGTTTCCTTATTAATTTTCTGTTTGGATGATCTGTCCATTGGTGTAAGTGAGGTGTTAAAGTCCCTCACTATTATTGTGTTACTGTCGATTTCCTCTTTTATTGCTGTTAGCAGTTGCCTTATGTATTGAGGTGCTCCTATGTGGGGTGCATATATATTTATAATTGTTATATCTTCTTCTTGGATTGGTCCCTTGATCATTATATAGTGTCCTTCCTTGTCTCTTGTAACATTCTTTATTTTAAAATCTATTTTATCTGCTATGAGTATTGCTATTCCAGCTTTCTTTTGATTTCCATTTACATGGAATATCTTTTTCCATCCCCTCACTTTCAGTCTGTATGTGTCCCTAGGTCTGAAGTGGTCTCTTGTAGACAGCATATTGATGGGTCTTGTTTTTGTATCCATTCAGCAAGCCTGTGTCTTTTGGTTGAAGCATTTAGTCCATTCACATTTAAGGTAATTATCGATATGTATGTTCCTGTGACCATTTTCTTAATTGTTTTGGGTTTGTTTTTGTAGGTCCTTTTCTTCTCTTGTGTTTCCCACTTAGAGAAGTTCCTTTAGCATTTGTTGTAGAGCTGGTTTGGTGGTGGTGAATTCCTTTAGCTTTTGCTTGTCTGTAAAGCTTTTGATTTCTCCATCGACTCTGAATGAGATCCTTGCCAGGTAGAGTAATCTTTGTTGAGATTCTTCCCTTTCATCACTTTAAGTGTATCATGCCACTCCCTTCTGGCTTGTAGAGTTTCTGCTGAGAAATCATCTGTTAACTTTATGGGAGTTCCCTTGTATGTTATTTCTCATTTTTCCCTTGCTGCTTTCAATAATTTTTCGTTGTCTTTAATTTTTGCCAGTTTGATTACTATGTTTCTTGGTGTGTTTCCCCTTGGGTTTATCCTGTATGAGACTCTCTGCACTTCCTGGACTTGGGTGGCTATTTCCTTTTCCATGGTAGGGAAGTTTTCGACTATAATCTCTTCCAATATTTTCTCGGGTCCTTTCTCTCTCTCTTCTCCTTCTGGGACCCCTATAATGCGAATGTTGTTGGGTTTAATGTTGTCCCAGAGGTCTCTTACGCTGTCTTCACTTCTTTTCTTTCTTTTTTCTTCATTCTGTTCTGCAGCAGTGAATTCCACCATTCTGTCTTCCACGTTACTTATCCCTTCTTCTGCCTCAGTTATTCTGCTATTGATTTCTTCTAGTATAGTTTTCATTTCAATTATTGTATTGTTCATCTCTGTTTGTTTGTTCTTTAATTCTTCTAGGTGTCTTTTAAACATTTCTTGCATCTTCTTGATCTTTGCCTCCATTTTTTTCCAGAGGTCCTGGATCATCTTCACTATCATTATTCTGAATTCTTTTTCTGGAAGGTTGCCTGTCTCCAGTTCATTTAGTTCTTTTTCTGGGGTTTTATCTTGTTCCTTCATCTGGTACATAGCCCTCTGCCTTTTCGTCTTGTCCGTCTTTCTGTGAATGTGGTTTTTCTTCCACATGCTGCAGGATTGTTGTTCTTTGTGCTTTGTCTGCTATCTGCCCTCTGGTGGATGAGGCTATCTAAGAGGCTTGTGCAAGTTTCCTGATGGGGGGGACTGGTGGTGGGTAGAGCTGGCTGATGCTTTGGTGGGCAGAGCTCAGTAAAACTTTAATCTGCTAGACTGCTGATGGGTGGGGCTGGGTTCCCTCCCTGTTGGTTGTTTGGCCTGAGACAACCCAACACTGGAGCCTACCTGTGCTCTTTGGTGGAGCTAATGGCGGACTCTAGGAGGGCTCTCCCCAAGGAGTACTTCCCAGAACTTCTGCTACCAGTGTCCTTGTCCCTACAGTGAGCCACAGCCACCACCCGCCTCTGCAGGAGACCCTCCAAGGCTAGCAGGTAGTTCTGGTTCAGTCTCCCTGGGGTCACTGCTTCTTCCCTGGGGTCCCGATGCACACACTACTTAGTGTGTTCCCTCCAAGATTGGAGTCTCAGTTTCTCCGAGTCCTGTCAAAGTCCTGCAGTCAAATCCCACTAGCCTTCAAAGTCTCATTCTCTAGGAATTCCTCCTCCACTTGCCAGACCCCCCGGTTGGGAACCTGACGTGGGGCTCAGAACCTCACTCCACTGGGTGGACTTCTGTGGTATAAGTGTTCTGCAGTCTGTGAGTCACCCCCAGCAGTTATGGGATTTGATTTTACTGTGATTGCGCCCCTCCTACCATCTCATTGTGGCTTCTCCTTTGTCTTTGGATGTGGGGTATCTTTTTTGGTGAGTTCCAGTGTCTTCCTGTCGATGACTGTCTACCAGCTATTTGTGGTTCTGGTATTCTCACAAGAGGGAGTGAGAACACGTCCTTCTATCCACCATCTTGGTTCCTAATCCGGGAAGTTACATGTATAATTTATTTTTAAATTATGTTGTAGAAGATTATTTAATGATATGGAAAATAACACTACTAACTGTTAAAGTGGATCATAAATAATATATAAGATATAGTCTTAAGTTTATTTTTAAAGTCTATTGTATAACTATATGTTCAGATAGAAAGAAAGGATAGGATAGTCATCAAAATATTTAGAAGTGATTATTTCTGGATAGTGAGATTACCTATGATTTTTGTACAAATATGATTTCCCTATATTCCTCCAACCCCATAAAATTCTGTTCCCTCTTTTCCAGCTGCTCTTTATACATAGTGTACAGTTTTCAAATTCCATGTTAGTTTCTGGTGCTCTCTCTTGAATAGCCTGACATTTGTGTTTTATATGACCAATCTACCACGCAGGAGTGACTAAGCTATAATGTTTCCCTTAGAAGCATATTTTAGACTACACTATAGTTACTTCTGCCCATTTGGTTTGAACTTAAGTATGTGTATTACTTATATATTTTTTTATTTTACTTGTATTATTTTTATATTATATATTTTAATATAATTTATATTTTTAAGCCATAAAATGCTAAGCAGTAAGTGAAATATTATTCTGCAGCAGTTTACCTATTTTCCATTGATGTACACAATAAAGTATCCCCAGATTTTATAAGTAAGAGTATAATTGGTGTATATGTTAAGTGATGGGAGTAAAGCTGTCCAGAAGATAGCTGCCTAGAGTTATAAATCAAAATCAATTATTAGTGTAAATGAAAAGGAGAATTAATTAATATATTTCTGTGGTTCATCTATAAACCTCATCAGTAATTCTCTTCAATTTCCTCCCCTTTCATTATGACTATTAATAACTAACAAAGGTGTGTGAATTTCACCTCTACTGCCTTCCCATAATCAAAGGTAGAAACCTTAATGAGTAGTGAAATTAGGGAAAACAAAGAAACAGAAGAGATTTCTTTTTAAAGCCCCTAAATTAGCCATAGAGTAGATATATTTTCTACAGAATTATAGGTTCCCACCCAAGACTCGAGCCTTCCTGAACATCTGTGCTCTCCCATGCCATTATATATTGATACCCTGCCAGTCTGTGCTGCCTTTGCCCTGATTCAATCTCTTACTAATGCTTTCCTTCTCAAACCTTTCTATCAGGCATCTTGGACTTGTGTTCAATAGTAAACAAATCCCTTATTTCTTCAACATTAAAAAATTATAAAATATTTCCAACATATAGAAAAATACAAAAAATAATATTATAAATGTTCATGTGTCCATTACTAAAGTTAACAAATAGTAACATTTTATTAGATTCAGAAAATTTTTTTAAGGAAATCATATACAGAGATAGTTTAAACTCCTAATAATTCTCATCTCTTCCATTCCTTCTTTTCTTATTTCCTTCCACCTGAGGGACAGCCACTATTCTGAGGGCACCATCTTTTCTTTCTAACCATGTTTTCAATACTTTTTAAAAATTCAGGTAATATATATTCATAAACAATTTACAATATTCTTGTGTGCTTTTAAAGAAATTACATACAATGGCATTGTCTTGTGCTTGTTCTGCAAGTTAATTTTTTTTTTTTTTTTTGGGCTGAATTGGGTCTTCACTGCTGTGCATGGGCTTCCTCTAGTTGTGGCGAGTGGGGGCTACTCTTCACTGCAGTGTACGGGCCTCTCATTGCAGTGTCCTCTTTTTGCAGAGCGCAGGCTCTAGGCACGCAGGCTTCAGTAGTTGTGGCACAACGGGCTCAGTAATTGTGGCTTGTGGGCTCTAGAGCGCAGGCTCAGTAGTTGTGGCACACTGGCTTAGTTGCTCCGTGGCATGTGGGATCTTCCCAGGCCAGGGATCAAACCCGTGTCCACTACATTGGCAGGTGGATTCTTAACCACTGTGCCACCAGGGAAGTCCAACTTAATATTTTTATTTAACATATTATGGTTTTGAAATTTATCCACATATCTATAACTCTGATTCATTCATTTGAACTTCTGTATTAAATGCCATTTTATAAACTGCATTTGATTTATGTATTACGCTATTGAAAGATATTTGAGTGATTTCTAGTATTTTACTATTAAAACAATGCTCCTGTATTTTTGTACATATCTTCGTATACACATAAGTCTACACCTGGAATTGAAATTACTGAATCATAGAGTATATACATAGTCTAGTACTGCCAAAAGGATTGTACCACTGTATGCTTTCTCCAGCAGTATATAGGTGTACCCATTTTCCTCGGTGCATAATAGTACAGACATTTTAGTTTTTGCCAATTGATGGGTTATAAATGGTATTTTCTGTTTGCATTTCCCTAAACACTAGTAAAGTTGAGCATTTTTCATCATTCCTATTTTTTTCTTCTATGAATTGCTTACTCATATCCTTCATCATTTTTCTGTTGTTATGTTTTTCTTATTGATTTGTAGGAATTCTTTTTTTATTCTGGATACTAATTGTTTGTTATATTTTAAAAGCACCAAAGTTCAGGAAATTCCCTGGCAGTCCAGTGGTTACAGCACTGGGCTTCCACTGCACAGGGCGCAGGTTCGATCCCTGGTTGGGGAACTAAGATCCCGTATGCTGTGTGGTATGGCCAAAAAACCAAAAAAAAGTAACAAAGTCTGATGCTTTTTAATTTATATTTATGAACAGAAGATTTGAATTTTTATGTAATCAAAAATTACCATTCTTTTCTATTATTATTAGTATTTTTTGTACCCCTACCTAGAAATCATATGGTTATTAATCTATATTTTCTTCTAAATGTTCTAAAATTTTGTTTTTGAGAGTTAGTCTTTAATCCTTTTGCAATTTACTTGTATGTATGGTTTAAGGTAAGGATTCTATTTTTCCTCTTTCTAGATAACCGCTTGTCCCAATACTGTCTGATTTCAGTAGCGGACTGACCACTATTACAAATCAGTTCCCTTATACATGCAGATTTATTTCTTGGTTTTGTATTCTGTTTCATTGGTGTTTTTGTCTGTTCCTGCCCAGTATCACACTATCTGTTCTTCAAAATTGCAGTGGTTTGTAATGGTCCTTCTCTGTTATCTTTAGAATCAGCTTGTTGTCCTATGTGTGTTTTAATCAGGAGTACATTGCGTTTATAGATTACTTGGTTGATATATTTTAATCTTGAGTCTTCTCATCTCAGTACAGGTTTCCACTGTCATCCAAAAGTAGAGTGTTCCTATGAAACCTTTTGTAAGCCACAGTTGCATAAAGCAAAGGAGCAATTACCTTAGGACACATCTTGCTAACAAATGCACAGAATAAATAAAGATAAAGTGCAGCTGCTAACAGACACAATTCAAAGCTTTGGTGGCTTGGTGCTGAGATGCTGAGTGTAGTTTGTGGGGAAGGAGCCTTGGCAGTGCCTCTCTCGCAGCTTGAGGTGTGCACTGCCTCTATAACAGCTCACTGCAAAACAAATGCTGAATGCTTTTTTTTTAGTAAAAGTGAAAATCCTCTTTGGATTTCTTTTAGTTAGCAAAAAACATATAGTAATGTAAGTCTTCCGTAAAAGTGAAGTGGCAACAAGCGAACTTTCAACAAGTGGTGGATACCTGTATTTTTAGGTTGTTTTTTTTTAATATCATTCAGTTAATGTTTATAATTTTCTTCCTAATGATGTGGAACATTTTTTTTTCTATTTTATAGTTTTTGCTCTTTTGGATTTTTTTTTTTTACATTCCTTATTTGTTCATAATGCATATGAATGTTACTGTTCATTATATTAATATATTGACAGTTTTTAAAAACAGCTTTATTAAGATAATTTTTGTGTCATAAAGTTTACCCATTATAGGGCTTCCCTGGTGACGCAGTGGTTAAGAATCCACCTGCCAATGCAGGGGACACAGGTTCAAGCCCTGTTCCGGGAAGATCCCACATGCCGCAGAGCAACTAAGGCCATGCTCCACAACTACTGAGCCTGTGCTCTAGAGCCCATGAGCCACAACTACTGAGCCCGCGAGCCACAACTACTGAAGCCCGCGTGCCTAGAGCCTGTGCTCCACAACAAGAGAAGCCACCACAATGAGAAGCCCACGCACCGCAACAAAGAGTAGCCCCCACTTGCTGCAACTAAAGAAAGCCCACGCAGCAATGAAGACCCAACGCAGCCAAAAATAAATATAAATAAATAAATTTATATTTTAAAAAAGTTTACCCATCATAAATACACAATTCACTCATTTTCAGAAAATTTATAAAATTTACAATTTCATTTTAGAAAATTTCTATCACCCCTAAATGTTCCTTCATACCTTTTTGCAGCTAATGCCAGCTCCCACTCTCAGCCCCAGGCAACCACCAGTCTGTTTTCTATGTCTATAGATTGCTTTTTCTGGCCATTTTATATAAATGAAGTCATACAATTTGTGGCTTTTTGTGTCTGGCTTCTTTCACTTAGCATGATATGTTTTGAGATTCATCAACATTGTACCATGTATCAGTAGTTCATTTTTTTTTATTTTTGAATAACACTCCATTGTATGGAAATATCACATTTTTGTTTATCAATTCACCAGTTGATAGACATTTGGATTTTTTTCTGGGTTTTGGCTATTTTTAGTAATTTTGCTATGAATATTCATGTACAAGTCTTTGTGTCATCAAATGCTTTTGTTTCTCCTGCATATGTAGACTTAAAAAAATGCACAATGTGAGAGTTGCAAGTTAAGTGTTTTTGGGGGCAAAATGAGGACTGCATCCCAGGAGACAGCATTTCAGATAGCTCTGAGAAACTGCTCCAAGGAGGCGAGAGGGGAGCTAGGATATATAGGAGTTTTGCAACAAAGGGCAGGTAGTCGGGAGCATAAAAAGATTACTGGGGTTTTTTTTTAATGTATTTATTTTTATTATTTATTTTATTTTTGGCTGCGTTGGGTCTTCGTTGCTGCGCTCAGGCTTTCTCTAGTTGCGTCGAGCGGGGACTACTCTTCATTGCAGTGCGCGGGCTTCTCATTGCGGTGGCTTCTCTTGTTGTGGAGCTCGGGCTCTAGGCACACAGGCTTCAGTAGTTGTGGCTCGCAGGCTCAGTAGTTGTGGCACATGGATTTAGTTGCTCCGGGCATGTGGGATCTTCCCGGACCAGGGCTCAAACCCGTGTCCCCTGCATTGGCAGGCGGATTCGTAACCACTGCACCACCATGGAAGCCGATTACCGTTAATTAAAGTAACCAGATCATCAAGTTAAGGAATTTAACACCTTTCTGTGTATGGGAAGATGCAAGAGTCTGGGTCCACTGAAATCATTCCTTTGATACGCACTTCAGCTATCTGGGGCCAGTATCCTGTATTTTCATATCCTGAGTTTCCTCAGGGCTCACTGTAGGGAGTGGCTGCAGTCTTATGGCTGCTAGATGGCAGGTGTCCTTTCCTTCCTGAGTTCCCTCAGGGCTTACGTTGGAGGGCTAATTGCTGATGACTGTGACATCCTTTGTTTACTGATATGGTAGGAAATATTCCATTTCTCACATAGATATCTAGCAATGGAGATTCCTTACTTGTTGAGTGGTTGTTATAGTTCCTTTAAATTCTTTGAACAAAATTTCCTTTGAACATTTTTATAAAACTTTCTTTAAGGTCTGCATCTACTAAATCAAATATCTTGGTCTACTGAGGCAATATTTATTGCCTCCCTTTTTCTCTGAGTGTGGGTAACGCTTTAATGTTTCTTTGCATGTCTCATGATTTTTTGTTGAAAGTTGGACATTTGAGATTATAATTGTGGAAGATCTGGATTCTTCATATTTTCCCCCTCTGAAGATTGTTTTTATTCTTGTTTTTGTTCAGTTGGGTGGTTGGCTGTGTCATTGATTGCCCAGACTAATTCTGCAGAATCTGTCTATTCTGCAATATGGTGCTACTGACATTTCTGCTCAGTTTCTCTTTTTATTCTTTTCTTTTTTTCTGTATGCGGGCCTCTCACTGTTGTGGCCTCTCCCGTTGCGGAGCACAGGCTCCGGACGCGCAGGCTCAGCGGCCATGGCTCACGGGCCCAGCCGCTCCACGGCATGTGGCATCTTCCCAGACCGGGGCACGAACCCGTGTCCCCTGCATCGGCAGGCGGACTCTCAACCACTGCACCACCAGGGAAGCCCCTTCTTTTCTTTTTTAAGAAATATTTATTTATTTATTTAAGGCTGCGTCGAGTCTTAGTTGTAGCACATGGGATCTTCGTTGCAGTGCACAGGCTTCTGTCTAGTTGTGGCATGTGAGCTTCTCTCTAGTTGTGGCACTCAGGCTCTAGAGCTTGTGGGCTCTGTAGTTGTCGCGAACAGGCTTAGTTGCCCCGCGGCTTGTGGGATCTTAGTTCCCTGACCAGGAATCAAACCTGTGTCCCCTTCATTGGAAGGCACACACTTAACCACTGGACCACCAGAGAAGTCCCTTTTTATTCTTTTTAAATTTTTATTTATTTATTTATTTATATTTTTGGCTGTGTTGGGTCTTCGTTTCTGTGCGTGGGCTTTCTCTAGTTGCGGCGAGCGGGGGCCACTCTTCATCGCGGTTCGCGGGCCTCTCACTGTCGCGGCCTCTCTTGTTGCGGAGCACAAGCTTCAGACGCGCAGGCTCAGTAGTTGTGGCTCACAGGCCTAGTTGCTCTGTGGCATGTGGGATCTTCCCAGACCAGCGATCGAACCCGTGTCCCCTGCGTTGGCAGGCAGATTCTCAACCACTGCGCCACCAGGGAAGCCCTATTCTTATTTTTAAGCTTAGATTTCTATGGTTCATCCCTGTGTCTGCATAGCTTGGAAGTCAGTCTGTGATTGGTCAGAAATTGTGCTCAAACACTTCAAAGCAGTAAGGCTTTCACCCTTTGGATGGATCTGTTTGTTAGCTGGGGAGTACATTCAAAGTTCAGGCATTCTTACCTTGATTTTTTTTCTCCTGTGCCCTTTAAGGTCTCATCTGCATGTGCAAATAGCCTTCCTATCAGCTAGGGATACATGGAGAGTTTATGGCTCTTTCATTTCTGTGATCTTTACGTTAAATTTCTGGGTAATCTGCTGGTCAGATGCTCACCCGCACTGGGACCACAATCTCAGTCCAGCAGAGCTGTTAGTTTTCCTGATGCACTTCCCACCAAGATCACTGCTTCTATTAATAATACCCCTCGACATGAGTTTTTTTAAATCTCTGCTCCAAATCAGGTTAGTCTCTCTGGCAATGAACCTGCTGGTTTTCAAAATAGTTCTACCTTATTCTGGTAGAACTATTACCTAACTGAACTGAACAGAGATGGGAACAGCCCCAGGCAAGAATGCCACAATTGCCACTATTTTTACCCAAAGGTCAGCAGTTTTTCAATTTATTGTTTGCTTTTGGTTGATTTCCAGAGCCTGTAATAGTTGTAAACACATACATTAAAAAAGAAGAGAGATCTCAAATCACTAACCTTCACTTCCATCTTAGGAACTAGAAAAATGAGAGGAAACTAAACGCAAAGCAAGAGGAAGGAAGGAAATAATAAACATTAGAGCAGGGACTTCCCTGGTGGTGCAGTGGTTAAGTCCCTGTGCTCCCAATGCAGGGGGCCTGGGTTCGATCCCTGGTTAGGGAACTAGGTCCCACATGCATGCCGCAAATAAGAGTTTGCATGCCACAACTAAGGAGCCCACAAGCCGCAACCAAGGAGCCCATGAGCTGCAACTAAGGAGCCTGCGAGCCACAACTAAGGAGCCCGCGAGCTGCAACTAAGACCCAGCACAACCAAATAAATAAATATATTTTTAAAAATAAATAAAATAAACATTAGAGCAGAGATAAATGAAGTAGGAAATAGAAAAACAATAGAATCAGCAAAAAACAGAAGTTGGTTCTTTGAAAAAGATCAACAAATTTGATAGACCTTTAAGTAGACTGACCATATTTGTTTCCTTGGACTGCCATAACAAATTACCACAGGTATGGTGGCTTAAAACCACAAAAATTTATTCTCTCACAACTCTGGAAGCCAGAAGTCTAAAATCAAGGTGTCAACAGGGTTAGTTCCTTCTGGAGGTTCTGAGGGAGAATCCATTTCATACTTCTTCAAGTTTCTGGCTGCTGGAAATCCTTAGCAGTCCCTTGGCTTATAGACTGGCATCACTCCACCTCTGTCTTCACCTCAGTTTTTCTCGTGTCTCTTTCTCTGCTTTCTCTTATAAAAGAACAGATGAGGGACTTCCCTGGTGGTGCAGTGGTTAAGAATCCGCCTGCCAATGCAGGGGACACGGGTTTGATCCCTGGTCTGGGAAGATCCCACATGCCGCAGAGCAACTAAGCCCGTGCACCACAACTACTGAGCCTGTGCTCTAGAGCCCATGAGCCACAACTACTGAAGCCCGCATGCCTAGAGCTCGTGCTCCTCAACGAGAAGCCCGCGCATCGCAACGAAGAGTAGCCCCCACTCTCCGCAACTAGAGAAATCCTGCGCGTAGCAACGAAGACCCAGTGCAACCAAAAATTAATTAATTAATTAACAACAAAAAAAGAAAAAGAACAGATGAGAGTCTTAATTATATGTGCAAAACTCCTTTTTCCAAATAAGTTCACTTTCGTAGGTTTGAGGGGTTAAGACATGGATATATTTTTTATTTTTATTTTTTTTGAGAAACTTTTTTTTTCTTTTGGCCTCATGTGGCTTGCGAGTTCTTAGTTCCCGACCAGGGATTGAACCTGCACCCTTGGCAGTGAAAGCACAGAGTCCTAACCACTGAACGACCAGGGAATTCCCAAGACATGGATATATCTTTTATGGGCCACCATTCAATCCACTACCCTGCCCCCCCCCAAAAAAAGATTTAAATTACTAAAATCAGGAATGAAAGTGTGATATTACTACCAGTCTTACAGAAATCAGGATTATAAGAGAATATTATAAGCAGTATACCAGCAGATAACCTAGATAAAATGGACAAATTCCTAAAAACACAAACTCAAAACTGACTGAAGGAGAAATAGAAAAATCTAAACAATTTTATAATAAATAAAGTGACTGAATCATAGTCAAAAAACTTCTATAGAAAAGTGCAATACCAGATGGCTTCATAGATGAATTCTCCCACATATTTGAAGAATTAACACCAGTCTTTCTCAAATTCTTCCAGAAAATAGAGGGAACACTTTCTAACTCATTCTATGAGGGCAGCATTATTCTAATACCTTCTAATTTTTTCTATGCATATATTGTATATACATGCTTCAAAATCAGTATCATTTTGTTTTCACAAGTACCTTTTTCGCATGAAACACATTTTGAAATATTCCTGCCTTTAAATATTACTTGAAAATGTGATTTGAATGACCACATAGTATTTGATTATATCAATATGCCATAGATTTTCATATCTGCTTTTGTCTGTTTTTATAAATCTGTAGTGAAGATTCTTTTATACTAACCTTTGTATACCTCTTTGATAACTTCCTTGAGACAGCTTTTTTTCCCTGGTCAAAAACAAAGATTTGTTAATACTTTCCATAAGACTCATTACCTTCCAGAAAGATTATATCAATTTATACTCTGAAAAGCAGTGTACAAAAATACCTATTTCCTGACACCCTTATCAAAGCTGTGTTTTAAAATTAAATAGATACACTTACGAGAGCCACAGTTTGGATGAGCGTAATACTCTTTTTTTTTTTTTTTTCGCGGTACGCGGGCCTCTCCCTGTTGTGGCCTCTCCCGTTGTGGAGCACAGCCTCCAGACACGCAGGCTCAGTGGCCATGGCTCACAGGCCCAGACGCTCCACAGCATGTGGGATCTTCCTGGACCGGGGCACAAACCCGTGTCCCCTGCATCGGCAGGCGGACTCTCAACCACTGCGCCACCAGGGAAGCCCGTAATACTCTTAATTTAATATTATTTTAGGTTTTTGCTTACTGATAAGTTGAACATTTTCATTTTGTGCTATTTCAACAACTCTTCAGAACCGTTAAAATTTGAAGAAAAGGATGGATCATTAAAAGGATAAGAGTTAATGCTAAAGATAGTGATGATATATTAATAGAGTTGGAGCCCATATTTCTTACCAAGCGAACTGAAATCTAACATATTTTTATTAAGTACTTACATCCTCTTACATACTGTTTTAGACATGGAAGATAAAGTACTGTTAGCACACATTTTCATTGCAGGCCATTCATTCATTCATAATTTAACAGATATTTACTGGGTGTCTTCTATGTGCCTTTTATTGGAGATACAATATTTAACAAGATCCAGATGGCCTCTGGCCCCTTAAAGGAGAACAAAAATATAAAAGTAGTCTTGTTCATTGACTATTTATTACTTTCCACACATTAAACTAACCTCATTACATATATTATTTTCTTTAATATTAAAATGATACTTGGAAACTGCATTTTGGAGACATGCATGTGTCTGCTCAAATCTGTTCACATCAACTAAAATACTAACATCCGTTATAAAAGACCTTTCAGTATTGAAAGTGTGGTGCATTTGTGATAAGCAGAGAATGAGCACACACCCCCACAAATACACACAGTCTCATTCCATTTAAATATTGTTTTAAGACTTTCAGTCTTTAGAATCTTGGTAGTGATGAGTTTGAAAGGCTAAGAATGATGACAAAGCTGATTCCCACTTAGGGCTAAAATTTATTTGTCCTGCTTCTATGAAATTAGAGCTAAGAATAATCATAAATGCCATTTTAGTTTGGCTTTGTTTGCCCCTTTTACACAAAGGCTATAGCACTGTTGCATAAAACACTAGGGGCTCTTGCCAGAGGAGACTGAATAAGCAGTCCACAGATGTTGTTAAAGAAGCTCCCTGGAACTTTACTTCTTGATTACAGAAAGATTCACTCACCATCTTCATAGATTTCCTATAAACCAGGTAGTTTTCGGTAAGAGATCAAAATCTAACACAAACTGGAATGTTTTTACCAAACAGGCAACGTTTAAAATCAGAATAAACCTCCGTTAACTCTTTAAAGCTGTTATAATTGTAGGTACCATTAAACTTTGGAATAAGAACCTAGAAACTTAATTTTTGTCTTATAATTTTAAATCCATTATTTAGAAAGGTATTTAAGGAGCAGTCTATTACACCTACAGTCTTAGTAACTGGGTGCAAAAATGTTTATAGTTGTTACTTTTTTAGAAGTGGAATTATTGTTTTTACTGCTGAGAAATTGATTTTGTCTTTCTTGATTTCCTTCCTTCTTAAATGTCCTGAGCTAATGCTTTTTCTGTGATTCAAATACTGCTGAGCACAGCAGAGGTTGTTGCTGGAATTGACTTCAGTATGGACATGTGAGTGTTTATAATAAGAAAAGCCAAATTCTTTTTTCATGGACTCTATGCTTGAAAGCTTTGATATACTGAATAACTATATGCCCCCCAAAGTACAGTTGACTACTGTATTAAATTATGAAAACATACTGCTTTACATGTTTAGCTCAGAGCCCACTTCT
The DNA here is from genome assembly GCF_937001465.1 of Orcinus orca. Taxonomy (NCBI): domain Eukaryota; kingdom Metazoa; phylum Chordata; class Mammalia; order Artiodactyla; family Delphinidae; genus Orcinus; species Orcinus orca. The sequence continues at coordinate 50,669,475 of NC_064566.1, read as the reverse complement.
GTTAAATGTAAAGACCAAAATGTTTATAGCTCTTATCCTTACTTTCTAAAATGTGTTTTTTAGAAAACATTCATAATCTTAAATCAGCTTTAGAGTGCAACTTAAAGACCATTTTAAAACCTTCTGAATTGATTTATTAGGAAAAAAATAATCAAAATGATGTTAGTCTTAGGTGAGCTTTGATAAATACTGATTTCAGTAGTTAAGTACTGACCATTCTCTTAATAAAAAATGTGACTAATGTAATTCTTAAGACTTTCACATGCACTCCGGCATCATTTCCTCCAGAAAATCTTCCTTAAACCTCCACGTTTGTTCAGGTGCTTCTCTACTAGAACCCTGTATAATTAAAATCATACTATTACATGCTTGTCTCCAATACTTGGCCAAATTCTTCATAGTTATATACTCAAATACACACATACAAACACAGATTCAACCCTTAACATCATTCTTGGCATAGTTTAGGGTCTCAAGAAATATTTTATTGAATTGAACTGTTGAATAATTATTTTTTTAACTTTTTTTATATAGGAGTATAGTTGATTAGCAATGTTGTATAGTTTCAGGTGTACAGCAAAGTGATTCAGTTATACATGTATCTATTTTTCAAATTCTTTTCCCATTTAGGTTGTTACATGATGTTGAGCAGAGCTCCCTGTGCTATGCAGTAGGTCCTTGTGTCATAGTACAAATTACATAGGAAACTCAGGTGCAAAGAAATTTAGCTATCACATGTTAATATACCATATGTCTAAGATTGTTCCTATCACAGGCTGTCTTTGAGCTATAAAAGATCAGACCCCGTTCAGTATAACCACCAGTTATAGTTCAGAAACCTTTGAAGGGCATTAGACTATTCCCTTTCTGTTAATCGTTCCATATATCCAAGAAATGTGTATTAACTCTTCCCTAAAATTTCAATGTAAGGAACTTTCAGACTACCTATATCTGGGATAATGCTTCCTGAATTAAAACTAAGGCTTTATATTCTTCATGCTAAATATTTTCTGGCATTTCAATACTTTAGTCTCAAAAGTGCACTCAGAAGATATTTAAATAATACCACCAAAAGACGAATATGGCGAAATTCTAGATCTAAATTGGAATGCCAAAAATCCTTCTATTTTCAGCAATCCTATTTACTGTCTGATATGTATGTTTTTCTGGTTTACATACCTAACGATCTGAACTTCAGTCATAGTTTCTCCCAGAAGCCTTTCTGTTTTCCTCCTTAAGGCCTTTTGTCCCTACAGATCTTTTTTTTTTTTTTTTTTTTTTTTTAATTTTTGGCTGTGTTGGGTCTTCATTGTTGTGCATGGGCTTTCTCAGTTGCAGCGAGTGGGGGCTACTCTTTGTTGCGCTGCGCAGGCTTCTCATTGCGGTGGCTTCTCTTGTTGCAGAGCATGGGCTCTAGGCACATGAGCTTCAGTAGTTGTGGCATGTGGGCTCAGTAGTTGTGGCTCGCAGGCTCTAGAGCGCAGGCTCAGTAGTTGTGGCGCACAGGCTTAGTTACTCCACAGCACATGGGATCTTCCCGGACCAGGGATCGAACCCGTGTCCCCTGCATTGGCAGGCGGATTCTTAATCACTGCATCACCAGGGAAGTCCCTTCAGATCTTCTTGCTTCCAGCTGTGTGACCGTGCCCATATCATCACTACCTGTTGGTCATCAGGACCACAACTGAGGAAGAGCCCCTCTTTACTGCAGGGGTGGTATAGTTGGTGAACAAAAATCTGCTATTTAACTAAGCAGGAGGACCTACGGAGCACCTACTGAACGCTGGCAGAAGACCTCAGACCTCCCAAAGGCAAGGAACCCCCCACGTACCTGGTTAGGGCAAAAGAAAAAACTAAACAGAGACAAAAGGATAGGGACGGGTCCTGCACCAGCGGGAGAGAGCTGTGAAGGAGGAAAAGTGTCCACACACTAGGAAGCCCCTTCGCGGGTGGAGACTTCAGGAGGCGGAGTGGGGGAGCTTGGGAGCCGCGGAGGAGAGCACAGCAACAGGGGTGCGGAGGGCAAAGCGGACAGATTCCAGCGCAGAGAATCGGGCCGACCGGCACTCACCAGCCGAGAGGCTTGTCTGCTCGCCCGCTGGGGCGGGCGGGACTGGGAGCTGAGGCTCCGGCTTTTGTCGGAGCGCCGGGAGAGGACTGAGGTTGGCGGCGTAAACACAGCCTGCAGGGCGTTGGTGCGCCGCGGCTTGCCGGGAGAGAGTCCGGGGAGGGGTCGGGACCTGCCGAAGAGGCAAGAGACTTTTACGTCCCTCTTTGTTTCCTGGTGCACGAGGAGAGGGTATTAAGAACGCTGCTTGAGAGAGCTCCAGGGACGGGCGTGAGCCGCGGCTAAAAGTGCGGAGCCCAGAGACGGGCATGAGACGCTAAGGCCGCTGCTGCCGCCGCCAGGAGGCCTGTGTGCGAACACAGGTCACTAGCCACACGCCCTTCCGGGGAGCCTGTGCAGCCCACCACTGCCAGGGTCCCGGGATCCAGGGACGGCTCCCCCGGGAGAACGCACGGCGCGCCTCAGGCTGCAACGTCACGCCGGCCTCTGCCGCTGCAGGCCCGCCCCCGCACTCCGTGACCCTCCCTACCCCCCGGCCTGGGTGAGCCAGAGCCTCCGAATCAGCGGCTCCTTTAACCCCGTCCTGTCTGAGCAAAGAACAGACGCCCTCCAGCGACCTACACGCACAGGCGGGGCCAAATCCAAAGCTGAGCCCCTGGGAACTGTGAGAACAAAGAAGAGAAAGGGAAATCTCTCCCAGCAGCCTCAGAAGCAGCGGATTAAAGCTCCACAATCAACTTGATATACCCTGCATCTGTGGAATACCTGAATAGACAACGAATCATCCCAAATTAAGGAGCCCTGTGGATGAAAGGCTCTTGGTGCTGCAGCCAGGAGTCAGTGCTGTGCCTCTGAGGTGGGAGAGCCAACTTCAGGACACTGGTCCACAAGAGGCCCCCCAGCTGCACATAATATCAAACAGCAAAAATCTCCGAGAGATCTCCATCTCAACGCCAGCACCCAGCTTCACTCAACGACCAGCAAGCTACAGTGCTGGACATCCTATGCCAAACAACTAGCAAGACAGGAACACAACCCCACCCATTAGCAGAGAGGCTGCCCAAAATCATAATAAGTCTACAGACACCCCAAAACACACCACCAGACGTGGACCTGCCCACCAGAAAGACAAGATCCAGCCTCATCCACCAGAACACAGGCACTAGCACCCTCCACCAGGAAGCCTACACAACCCACTGAACCAACCTTAGCCACTGGGGACAGACACAAAAAACAACAGGAACTACGAACCTTCAGCCTGCAAAAAAGGAGACCCCAAACACAGTAAGATAAGCAAAATGAAAAGACAGAAAAACACACAGCAGATGAAGGAGCAAGATAAAAACCCACCAGACCTAACAAATGAAGAGGAAATAGGCAGTCTACCTGAAAAAGAATTCAGAATAATTATAGTAAGGTTGATCCGAAATCTTGGAGATAGAATGGACAATAGAATGGACAAATTGCAAGAATCAGTTAACAAGGACCTAGAAGAACTAAAGATGAAACAAGCAACGATGAACAACACAGTAAATGAAATTAAAAGTACTCTAGATGGGATCAATAGCAGAATAACTGAGGCAGAAGAACGGATAAGTGACCTGGAAGATAAAATAGTGGAAATAACTACTGCAGAGCAGAATAAAGAAAAAAGAATGAAAAGAACTGAGGACAGTCTCAGAGACCTCTGGGACAACATTAAACGCACCAACATTTGAATTATAGGGGTTCCAGAAGAAGAAGAGAAAAAGAAAGGGACTGAGAAAATATTTGAAGAGATTATAGTTGAAAACTTCCCTAATATGGGAAAGGAAATAGTTAATCAAGTCCAGGAAGCACAGAGAGTCCCATACAGGATAAATCCAAGGAGAAATACGCCAAGACACATATTAATCAAACTGTCAAAAATTAAATACAAAGAAAACATATTAAAAGCAGCAAGGGAAAAACAACAAATAACACACAAGGGAATCCCCATAAGGTTAACAGCTGATCTTTTAGCAGAAACTCTTTAGTAGCAAAGGAAACCATAAACAAGACCAAAAGACAACCCTCAGAATGGGAGAAAATATTTGCAAATGAAGCAACTGACAAAGGATTAATCTCCAAAATTTATAAGCAGCTCATGCAGCTTAATAACAGAAAAACAAACAACCCAATCCAAAAATGGGCAGAAGACCTAAATAGACATTTCTCCAAAGAAGATATACAGATTGCCAACAAACACATGAAACAATGCTCAACATCATTAATCATTAGAGAAATGCAAATCAAAACTACAATGAGATATCATCTCACACCGGTCAGAATGGCCATCATCAAAAAATCTACAAACAATAAATGCTGGAGAGGGTGTGGAGAAAAGGGAACCCTCTTACACTGTTGGTGGGAATGTAAATTGATACAGCCACTGTGGAGAACAGTATGGAGGTTCTTTAAAAAGCTACAAATAGAACTACCATATGACCCAGCAATCCCACTACTGGGCATATACCCTGAGAAAACCATAATTCAAAAAGAGTCATGTACCAAAATTTTCATTGCAGCTCTATTTACAATAGCCCAGAGATGGAAACAACCTAAGTGTCCATCATCGGATGAATGGATAAAGAAGATGTGGCACATATATACAATGGAATATTACTCAGCCATAAAAAGAGACGAAATTGAGCTATTTGTAATGAGGTGGATAGACCTAGAGTCTGTCATACAGAGTGAAGTAAGTCAGAAAGAGAGAGACAAATACCGTATGCTAACACATATATATGGAATTTAAAAAAAAAAAATGTCATGAAAAACCTAGGGGTGAAACAGGAATAAAGACACAGACTTACTAGAGAATGGACTTGAGACTATGGGGAGGGGGAAGGGTAAACGGTGACAAAGCGATAAAGAGGCATGGACATATATACACTACCAAACGTAAGGTAGATAGCTAGTGGGAAGCAGCCGCATAGCCCAGGGAGATCAGCTCGGTGCTTTGTGACCGCCTGGAGGGGTGGGATAGGGAGGGTGGGAGGGAGGGAGACGCAAGCGGGAAGAGATATGGGAATATATGTATATATATAACTGATTCATTTTGTTGTGAAGCTGAAACTAACATACCATTGTAAAGCAATTATACTCCAATAAAGATGTTAAAAAAAAAAAAAAATTTTAAAGTAACTAAGCAGGAGGCATGCTCTTCTAAACAGTCCTGAGGTGGAGTAAAAACTGGAACAGTGATGAAACTTTTTACCTTTGAATAATCTAGGACCCTCTTTTTCATGGGCAAAAATTCCTGTAGTCTCTTAAATTATTTTGACTACAGTGTTATTTAAATATGTATAAATAAACCCAGGTTAAAAATATATGCTTATAGCTTTTATACAAGTATGAAACCAAAACAGAGTTATCATTTAATTACAAACGAATGTATAAAATCAGTAAAATTCAAATTGACAAAATGAATTAAATATAATAGCTGATAATGATCAGTTGACCCTAAATTGCTACTTGAAATGTAAGTTATGGTATTCTCTTCAGATTCTTTTGATTTCTCAGTGCCTATACTACCATACGCCTACAATGACTCTTTTCTCTCACCACCCTTTTCGCTTTGTTAGTATAGCACCCACTGATGTCATTTGATCTCCTCAGTGTTTCAACTATGTCATTTACATTTTAAGTTTAAGGTCATTTTAAGTTCAAGACCTATTCTCATTAACCTAAGACCACTGGAGTAAAACTACTTGGCTCATTGATTGTGAACACAAGCATTGGCACAGAAATCACACGGCAGTACTCCAGTAAAAGGTGATCATCTGTATAATCCTGGGTTAAATTATATCTTTTTAAATGATTTATTAAAATAAAAACAAAATGTAAATTCCCACAAATAATTTATGGACCGCAAAAATTATGTGATTATATCCTCAGCTTCCACTATAAGGAAAGCTACTCTAATTATTTTTGCCTGTAAGTATATATGTGAGGAACAAAATAGATTTGAGATTGGGATGGGGGCAAAAGGGATTTCCTAAAGCAGTATACTCAGACCAGTATAGTCTTCGCTTGACTCTCTTGAAGTACGCTGCTTTAAGTTTGCCTGCCCAATTCACTCACCTTTATCACATGATTTTACTTGATTGCTAATTCTGGAGTGTTTGTTGGAAATGAAGATTGTTTAGCAGGAGGGTGAGATGGAAAATAATGAATGGCTGAGGGACTAAAATTCATGTATATTTAAAAGATAGTCAAAGTGATATATATTAATATTAAAGCTTTTAAATCAAGTATTTTTGGAGTCTGTGAAGCTCCTTGCAAAGTTCTGGGATTCCCTGGAGCACAGAGATAAAACATGGTCAGTAAATAAGCAAACAGCAGGAGTAACAAGATATCCTGGGGAGAGAGGGGAATCTGATTTCCAGAATTGCCACATTATATTTTAAATGTCCCATTCTTAATCAAAAACTAGACATACAAAGAAACAAGAAAGTATAACCCATACACAAGGAATAAAAGGAGTCAGTAGAAACTGACCCCAAGGAAGCCCATATGTTGAACTTACTAAAGAAAGATTCTAAATCACCTGTTTTTAATATGATCAAAGAGCTAGATGAAACCATGTCCAAAGAACTAAAGGAAAGTATGAGAACAATGTTTCACCAAAGAGAGAATATGGACAAAGAGATAGAAACTATAAAAAGGAACCAAATAGAAATTCTGGAATTGAAAAGTACAGTAACTGAGATTAAAATACACTGGAAAGGGCTTCCCTGGTGGCGCAGTGGTTGAGAGTCCGCCTGCCGATGCAGGGGACACGGGTTCGTGCCCTGGCCTGGGAAGGTCCCACATCCCGCGGAGCGGCTGGGCCCGTGAGCCATGGCCGCTGAGCCTGTGCGTCTGGAGCCTGTGCTCCGCAATGGGACAGGCCACAACAGTGAGAGGCCCGTGTACCTCCAAAAAAATAAAATAAATAAAATAAAATAATAAAATAAAATACACTGGAAGGATTTGGCAACAAAGCTGAACTGGCAAAAGAAGGAATCCATGAACTTAAAGATCAGACAACTGAGATTATCCAGTTTGAGAAAGGAGTAGATAATTTAAGGCTGATTTAAAATACAATGCATAAAAAAAAATACAATGCATAAAAAAAAATACAATGCATAAAGCAATAGGGACTTCCCTATTATTAACCACTGGCGGTGCAGTGGTTAAGACTATGTTTCCAGTGCCTCCACTGCAGGGGGCATGGGTTTGATCTTTGGTCGGAGAACTAAGATCCCACATGGCGCATAGCCAAAAGATTAAAAATAAATAAATAAATAAATAAAATACCTCTCCCTTTAAAATAAAAGACAATGCATAAAGCAATAATTATAAAACATTGATGGGCTTATAATGTATAAAGATATAGCTCTATGACAAGAAGAGGGAGAGAATAGAGGTATATAGGAGCATAGTTTTTTGTTTGTTTTTAAAAAATATATTTATTTATTTATTTGGTTGGACTGGGTCTTAATTGCGGCAGGTGGGCTCCTGAGTTGTAGCTCAAAGGCTCCTTAGTTGCACCTTCCTGGCTCCTTAGTTGCGGCATGCATGTGGGATCTAGTTCCCTGACCAGGGATCAAACCCCGGGCTCCCTGCATTGGGAGCGCAGAGCCTTAACCAATGCGCCACCAGGGAAGTCTCTGTAGGAGCATAGTTTTTGTATTCTGTTGAATTAAGTTTGCATTAATCCAAACATGTTTGCTTTAAATTAAGATGTTAATTGTAATCCTCAGGTGACCACTACGAAAAGAACTCAAAAAGAGCTAGTAAAAGAAACAAGGGAATTAAAACGGTACACTGTTTTACAGACCTCACAAAAAGATACTATTATTATCTCTTTCTAGATGAGGAAACTGAGGCTTAGAGAGGTTATACAGCTTAAGTACAGAATCAAGACTCAAAACCAGGTCTGTCACCAGAATCCTTTAATATAGGTCCTATAAGGGAAATAGGTGAAATTCTTGGGTAGAACATAGAAATGTTTAGGGTTTATTATTTTAATAACCATCTTTGGTAAGTACCATACTCTCTAGACTCTATCAGATCAGGAATTTAATGCTCAAGAAGGTTCAGTGTTTCCCCAAAGTGACATTTCTAGTAAGTGGTTGAACTGGGATTTGAATGCAGGTGTACGTGGTTCAAAGCTTTCTATTGAACCATGCTGCTTTGGGATTGCAACCTAAATTTTGAGATGGTTTTAGCACACACAACTAGATAATGCATGCTAGTAAGTAACTCAAGAGGATGACACAGACTTTTTTTTTTTTTTTTAAATAAATTAACTTATTTATTTTTGACTGCATTGGGTCTTTGTTGCTGCGCGCGGGCTTTTCTCTAGTTGCGGTGAGCAGGGGCCACTCTTTGTTGCGGGGCGTGGGCTTCTCATGGCAGTGGCTTCTCTTGCTGCGGAGCACAGGCTCTAGGCGTGCGGGCTTCAGTACTTGTGGCTCACAGGCTCCAGAGTGCAGGCTCAGCAGCCGTGGCGCATGGGCCTAGCTGCTCCACGACATGTGGGATCTTCCCGGACCAGGGCCCGAACCCGTGTCCCTTGCATTGGCAGGAGGGCTCTCAATCACTGCGCCACCAGGGAAGCCTGACGACACAGACTTTATAGAAAAGCAGTATTAAATTTTCCTTTCCTGGCTTTGTAATTCACAGCCAGAAAGTTTCTTACTTGTTTCCTCTTTCATAGAACTGAAGTAATTTAGTGCTTTTAAATAAAATAACCAAGTATAAAATTAGGTGATGTGTTTCTAATTTTACTTTATATCAGTTGACAAATTAAACCATCTATTAAGATATTTACAGTGATGCAAATACAGCCCAGTACTTGCTTTGATCTCTTTAAATTTGTAAAAATCTACTTTTTCTTTGCATCCTGCCTAAGTACACCTTGGAGTCTTTTCAGAAAGAAAAACAAATGTAGGCAGGCAATTATTGTTTTCTTCCATCAGCAAAGGAGGACTATAGAATTTCATGATTTAATTTTAAGACAGCTTATATTTATCATCATCTTGATATTTATATCCTTGACTTTTACCAAAGACTCTTGTAGAATACCCATTGCTGTCAGAAAAAGAAGGGTTTGCTTTTTCTAGGCTGCATTAAGGAAACTCAAGAGATTTCAGCATAACTCTGTGACTACAGAATCTCTGCCCTTCCTGGATCTAAATAAGGAAGCCACTGTTTAAAGTTCTTACTTTAGGGAAAATTGCATCAGATGCTTAGAAAAATGACAAATTTTCTTTCTCCTAACTCCTAGTTCATCATAATGTTCCTCTTCAAATAAGTTCTAGGAATTTATACTCTCCTGTAAAGTAAATGTTTAGTAGGACACCCTAGAATTCTAAGCTTCTGAATTTGTCTTTAGGATATCCCAATTTTTCTTTACTATTTTGAGTATTCACTACTAAGAGTTGAGTTCCAAACTCAGCTGATTTTAGAGATCAAGTTGATCAAATGAGTAAAGAGGGCAGAAGTAATATATAAGAGAATATATGGCCTACAGGCAACTCAAAAGAACATGGATGCTTAAAGGCATTCAAATTCTGATTTTTCAAAAACAGTGCTAGATTATTAAAACATATTGCTAATGAAAGTCCCCGTGGTTTCTCAGTTTAGGTATTACAGACTTCTTCCCCTAGCAATTTGTACCAAATAATCAAGAACAAAGTTTGGCTGTGTTTAAAATGTACACTTGGATGAGTTACTTCCCAAATTTTTGCATAATGGAAACCACCAAGAAGCTCATACTGCCAGATAAACTCATATTTGTGTAAACCTTGAAAGAATGCTTCTCCTGCCATTTCTGAGCATATATGTGAATTCTAATGTGTCATAGATTGTGAAATTTGTGGCTCTGCACACATATCTATATAGGAACTGAAATTTGTGCACATCTGCTCATTTGAAATTGAACATACAACTACACTTAGAAAACATTCTTGTGTCTTGCTCATATAAATGCTAGACAGGGCTCAGATGCATCTTCACCATGCATGTCCTTGTCAAACTATTACAGTCGTGACACTTTTATCATTTACTGTAAGCCTTAAAAAGTTTTTACCTTACTTTAAATTTATAAGAAATACATGGGGCTTCCCTGGTGGCGAGTGGTTGAGGGTCTGCCTGCTGATGCAGGGGACACGGGTTTGTGCCCCGATCTGGGAAGATCCCACATGCCGTGGAGTGGCTGGGCCCGTGAGCCATGGCCGCTGAGCCTGCGCGTCCGGAGCCTGTGCTCCGCAACGGGAGAGGCCACAACAGTGAGAGGCCCACATACCACAAAAAAAAAAAAGAAATACATGAAGCTTTTGGATTGTATTTGTGATTCAGCTTTGAAATAAAAATTGCCTACTTCAAACTTTTAGATCTGTTTAATTGAACAGAACCAGGAATAGTAAGGCAAGCTATTGACTTGTTATTACCTGCAGTTAGTGATCTTTATGAATCAAGATTTTTTCTTATAATGCAACCAAGAGAAATAATTTAGATAGTAGGGCTGATATAGGCTACAAGTATCATCCATAATGCTTTAGTAAGGAGTCTCTTAACTGCAAATAACAATGACTCAACTCAAAGTAGTTGGAGCAAAATAGGAATTTGTTGGTTCAGGTAAACAAATCACAAGTACAAGGTGATGTTTGCTCAGGAACTACCCAATCCAAGGATAGTCTCTTGCCCTCTCCTCTGCCCCCCATTCCCAGCTTTACTCTGCCAAGTTTCTCATCACTGCTTTTCCTCGTGAGTTGGTTTAAGTGTCCTGGGGGGAAGAATAGTCATTTGGTGGGAAGAATACGCCATTTTGAACTCATCTTTCAGCTTCCATCCCAGAGATGACCTAATTTAGGTCAAGTGCCAGGCTCTGCCCAATAAGTTTGAGCAAAGGGCAGGGGTGTGCTGTTCTGTCTTGCATACCAGCTTGGCCTGCAAGTTTACCCCAGTGGTCAAGAGAGTAGGATCTGAGGGAGAGAGAAGGTATGCAATGTCATATATGTTCTATGTCTGGGATTCCACATAAAAAGATGCCACTACTAAAAAGGCTTGAAAACTACTGCATTAGACAGAGTTTTGTGAAATTAGTTTCTTCTCTAGCTTATACAAAATTTTACCAGTGTTACATAACATCACTAGGCTTACTTTTCCATCATGGGACTCAAGTGTGGGCTCATTCTTTTTTTTTTAACATGTGAATTCTGATTGGTGTATTATTTGTTGAATAGATATATATTGAATACTACCAGTACATCAAACCCTGCACTCAGTACAGAAGACACAGTGGTAAACAGCCAGACAAGATCCCTCCCTTCGTGGAACTTAACAAACCCAAAGCAAAGACAGACAAATAGGCATTACCAATGCCTATTTTATGCTAAAATTTTACACTATGATTAGGAGTTATAAAGCAAAAAGACTTAATCATTCTGGATGTCCAGAATAGCTAATGATTAAGTGAAGATCTTGATAAGTAAGAGTTAGCCAAACCAAGGAGGAGAGAGTAGAGAGAAGTCAAGAAAGAAGAGCCTTTGTGAAAACCCAGAGATAAAAGAGGAATATTGGAGGAATCAAAAGATGTACATTGTAGGGATAATAGAGAAGGAAATGGGGAGCAATAAGGAAAGAAGCGAAGAGGTAAGCCATGTCCAGATCATGCAGTCACAAAGTCATAAAGGTTTTTGTTTTGTTTTGTTTGTTCTTTAGTTTAAACGTAATGAGTAGTCAGTGAACATTGTTGAGCAGTCAAGTAAAATATGCAGCTTGGAAACATCCGCCTAGCCTCAATGTAGAAATAGGTTGGCAAGATGCAGGGCAACAGGAGATTGCTGCAGTAATCCAGATGAAACAGGATGTCTGGAGGGTAGTAGCTGTGAAGGATAGGAGGAGGGGATGGATTTGATAAATATTTAAGAAATGGAATCACCAAGATTTAGTAATTAACTAGATGTTGAGAGAAAGGCAGAGGGGAAAGTAAACCTTTACTTCCAAGTGTCCGACCTAGGCAGGTGAGTGGATAGTGGCATTACATACTAAGCTAGGAACACAAGAAGAAGAGCAGTTGGAGAAGAGAATGGTTTAGTCTGAGAGGCAGTTGGATATATAGGTGTGAAAGTCAGAGAAGGGAAATAGCGTCTGGTCAAAATTTAAGTCAGTCTGAATAATTACATGATATATTTTCATCAGAGTAAAGCTGACCCAATTAAGATAAAGTAAATGCTTGATTCTCTCTAATTTACTCTCAAAATATTTCTTCAGTGCCTTCCCTCTCATATAATTGGGGCCTGCTTTTGTACCTTCCACCCCTCTCAGTTCAGTTCATTTCAGTAAGTATTTATTGCAGGCTTTCTCTGCCAAGATTAAAGTAGGGATATAGGCAGAAACAAGTGTTGCTGCCCTCAAGGAATTAATGGTGTATTGGGGAAATCAGATACATATATAAATGTTTTCAGTATGCAATTTAGAATTGCATATTGGTGGGAGGGACAACTGTATGCAGAGCAATAGGAGATTGCAGCAATAATCCACATGAGACAGTTACTAAGTACTATGGTAGACAACGGTAAGTACTCTGTGTGATAAGTACTGTGATGGAAGCATTTGTAAAAAGCATTTTCAAGCTCTTTCCTTTGGTTCCCAGTATTTAATTCTGTTTCAGGGAACTACTTCTTTTTAATTATTGGCTTTTTATCAAAATCCATATATGCACTCTACCTTCTAATCACAAACCAGGTTGAGACAGTGTTAGCCAGAATTGCTTTGAACTTCATCTCTCGGCATCATCACTGGTTCAAACAATTGCAGTTAACTTGAGGCAGGGGGCTGGAGCCAATCATAGGGTAATCATCCACTTCCTGTGTTTTGAATTCCAGCCATTTCTTAATTTTTGTACCTCCTGCATTAACTTTATGAACACTAGCAATAATACACCTAGGCCAGAAGACCTCCAGCTCTCTTATTCTTATCAACCAGAAAAATTGGTACATGGGCAGGTTAATGAACACTGCAACCCTATAAAGGTAATAATTAAAATCTGGGGTACTCTGGGTGTGAATATGATGATATGATGAAAGAAATATTTTAAGATTAATCTCTGTGTGCTATAAGAGGCTCCCAGTCACTTGGCCCACTTCCCACCTAATGTAAATTCATTAAGCCTCATTTGGGTCCCTGAAGCCAAGAAAAGCCTTTACTGTATTTGGTACATGATGACTAATGGTACATTTTTCTCTTAACTGGAATATGGTGGGAATAGCTTGCCTGTGAGCTAACTAATTCAGTGCATTTTTGTTGCTGTATTGAACTCTAGAGTAAAACGTTCATTTATTCTATAAATATTTTTGAGAATCTGCTATTTGCCAGGCACTGTGCCTGAATAAGACTTAATCCATGACTTGCAATAATAGCCATGCAACATACAAAAGATTGTGGAAACACTAAGGAGGAACTGGTTGAGTCATCTTTGTAAAGCATTTGGAACATAGTGAGCCATTAGTAAATATTAGTTGCCTGTGTTCGCCATCATTATTAACTATTTGAGTGTGTAATAAGAAGGGAAGGACATTCCAGACCAAGAGAATAACTTAATTGGAAACATGATAGTAAATGTCATTTTCCAGAATAACTTGGTGTGGTTGGGATGTGAGTACAGTGCAGACAACAGTGGTAAGAGATGGTGCTAACGAGAGGTAGTTTGGGACTAGATTATAAAGGCCTTTAGATACCAGCTGAAGAATTTTGACTTTTCAAAATATACGGTGGGAGCTTAAAAAAAATTTTTTTTTGTAGCATCACTTTTTCTTTCTAATATGATATCCAGATTTTCTCTTTACATTTTTTATGGAAAATTTCCCGTATACAACAAAGTAAAAATAGTAGTATAATGACCCCCATGTATTCAGTACGCAGCTTTAATAATTATCAATATGTGGCCAATCCATTAAAGATTTTTAAGCAAGGCAAAAAAGGAGACTAACATTGGGCCACTTCCATTACGTTAGTTGATCTTCATAGTGTCCCATGGAGTATGTGGTATTCCCACTTTCCCTAATTATAGAAGAGAAAACCATCAAAATGATAAAGTAAAAGTTCTGAGATTCTAACCCATATCCAACTTATTTCAGAACTCAAGTTCTCTCCCATGCTGCCTTTATAATTCTGAAGTAGAGCATGATTCTTAATTGAAAATAGATGCTGATCTGCCTACTTCACATATTGGTGCTCTTGACCCTATTCAGGATGGTGGACTTCTCTGCCTCCAGCCACTGTGCTTCTACAGGGTCACCAGGGTCTAAGTCTACATAAATATTCAATCTAATCAGCTAAAATGACTGTTTAGTCCAGTGGTTGTCAAAGTATGGTCCCCAGACCAGCAGCAAGATGTTAGAAAATACAGATTCTCAGGCCCCACCCCCAACCTACTCAATTAGAAACTCTGCGGGCTGGAGCTCATGATGGCTATATTGCTGTTTGCTATGTTTAAATAAAATGTTCCAAGGTTTCATGCAAACACAAGGTCATATGACCATCGACCAAGAGCATTCTAAGGCACAACCTCATATCAGAAGTAGCTCTATGTTCATTTTCTAACAAGTTAATGATAAGCATGTCCTAAGGTAGGAATTGTTATTCAGACTTAACACCAGCAGTCTCTCTGGGGATGTTGCATAACTTCATGGAAAGGAATCTTAAGGAATTTGTGCTGCCTATATTTACAGTGCTTGATGGTGCCATCTAGTGGTTTAAGCACTATAGAACGTGCAGATTTATTAATGCTTTGGGGACAGAATTTGTATATTTTTTAAAAGTCAATTTTATAGTGAATGTTTAATGAAAGTAGGATATATAATTTCCTTACTATAAAACCTCCACTGAGGATTCTTAGATATGACACCAAAACACAAACAACAAAAGAAAAAAATAGCTAAATTAGACCTCAACAAAATTAAAACTTTTGTGCATGAAAGGACACTATTGAGGGACTTCCCTGGTGGTCCAGTGGCTAAGACTCTGCGCTCCCAATGCAGGGGGCCTGGGATTGATCCCTGGTCAGGGAACTAGATCTCACATACCACAACTAAAGATCCCGCATGCTGCAACTAAAGATACCACATGCTGCAGTGAAGAGCCCGTGTGCTGCAGCTAAGACCCGGTGCAGCCAAATAAATAAATAAGTAATTTTTTTTTTTAAAAAAAGGACACTATTAATAAAGTAAAAATGTAGCCCACAAAATGGGAGACTATATTTGAAAATCATATATCTTATAAGATATATGTATCCAAATATATAAATAGTATTCAAATATATAAAGAACTCTTACAACTCAACAACAAAAAGAAAAACAACCCAATTTACAAATGAGTGTAGGACTTGAGTAGACATCTCTTCAAAGAAAATATACAAATGGCCAATAAGCACATAAAAAATCCCTCAACATCATTAGTCATTAGAGAAATGCAAATCAAAACCACAATGAGATACCACTGGGACAGCTTGAATAATTAAAAAAAGAAAAACGGAAAATAAGTATTGATGAGGTTGTGGAGAAATTGGAACCTTTATATGTTGCTGGTGGAGATGTAAAATGGTGCAGCCACTGTGGAAAACAGATTGTTAGTTCCTCAAATAGTTAGACACAGAATTACCAGAGGACCCAACAGTTCCACTACTAGGTATATACCCAAGAGAATTGGAAAATCCATAATAGCCAAAAAGTGGAAACAATCCAAATGTCCACCAACTAATGAATGAATAAACAAAATGTGGCATATCCATACAATGCAGTATTGTTTAGCCATAAAATGTACTAATACATTGATGAACCTTGAAAACATGCTAAATGACAGAGGCAGGCACAAAAGACCACATATCATACGATTCCATTTATATGAAATGTCCAGAATAAGCAAATTCATAGAATTAGAAAGTAGAGGGGCTTCCCTGGTGGCACAGAGGTTAAGAATCCTCCTGCCAATGCAGGGGACACGGGTTTAAGCCCTGGTCTGGGAAGATCCCACATGCTGCGGAGCAACTAAGCCCGTGCACCACAGCTCCTGAGCCTGTGCTCTAGAGCCCGTGAACCACAACTACTGAAGCCCACATGCCTGGAGCCCGTGCTCCGCAACAAGAGAAGCCACCTCAATGAGAAGCCAATGCACCACAACGAAGAGCAGCCCCCGCTTGCCGCAACTAGAGAAAACCTGCGCACAGCAATGAAGACCCAACGCAGCCCCCAAAATTAATTAATTAATTAATTAATTTTAAAAAAAGAAAGTGGTTTAGTGGTTGCCAGAGGCGGGGAGAAAGGTAGGAATGGGTGCAGCCACTTAATGGGTATGGGATTTCTTTTGGAGGTGATGCATATGCCCTGTAATTAGATAGTAGTGATGGTTGCACAACATTGTGAGTGTACTAAACGCCACTGAATTGTACACTTTGAAATAGTTAAAATGGTGACTTTTATGGTATGCGAATTTTACCTCAATTTTTAAGAAGATCTTTGTTAATTTGTAAGACTGCAGAACCTTTATTATTATTACTATTGATATATTTTCCTATAGCTGTTGCTAGTATGTATGTATGTATTCTATTCTACTTTGTTAGCCTAAAATTATTCAACATATTCTTTTCCATCTACACAGTTTCCACAGTTTTTATTTTGGTGGCTATGCATATTTTAGTCTGTGTATATCATAACTTAATGTATCTCAAATGTTTAGTGGTTTTCTCTTCTTTTTTTTCAATTTCAAAGAGTTCTGCTCTAAATGCTTAAATAAGTAAGAATGTTTAAAACTCTTTGTAGATTTTGCATTGTTGCTACTTCCCCAAAACAGGATTTCTGAGTCATTTTTTTATTTTTACTATTTCTATTGTGTTTTTTCTCTGACTGCTCTATAGTAAGAATATATTAATTTAGAATCTTACCAATAATGGATGAGGAAAAATGGAGGAGATTAATGTTTATTGAATGTCTGTTCTGTTCCAGGCACTGTGTCTGGATCCTTTACATCCATTATTTCATTTAACTCCCACGCCTACTCTTATAAAGTGACTACAGAAGTTGACATAACTAATAAGCAGATGAACAAATATCAGAAATGAAGCATTTTGTCTCCCAAGTGTTATCCTGTCCCCACAACTTTACCAATATTGGGGTTTACCTTTTTTAGTTTCTATTTATTAGAGAAATCCATGTTTTCCCAAGTGATTGTTTAAGGTTTATATTTATTCTTACATAATGACCTATATCTTTTATTAATTTTTTATTAATAGATTTTAAACTGAACTTACCTTTTAAACAATAGGCATTGTGTGTCAAAGCTTTATCATAATTTTTTTGCTTTTGTTTACTCCTTTTTTACAGGCTCTTGATGGAAATGTATATGACCACCTCAAGGATTATTTAATAGCCTTCAGCCGGACGGAGCTAGAGACATGCCAAGCTGTGCAGAACACATTCCAGTTTTTATTAGAAACCTCCAGCAAGGCGAGTTACCTTTAGTGCAATATGTGATGTTATCCATTTTAGAATCTAAAATGTTTTTTGCATACAAACAAAATGAAGGTACCAATGACATTAGAAGAACGCTTTAAAGGACAAATTTCCTGGAAACGCTATTTCTTCTAACAAAATTGGAGCGTGTATTGTTCTCCTTGATGAAGGTCAAAGAAGTCTATTGCCATGTATGTTGCTCTTGAGAAGAATGGTTTAAAGAGCTTTTATCTTTCACTCAAATGAATTTTGAATACACTCAGTTCATAAAACAACAAGGTCATGTGTCAGTGCAAAGAATAATAAAGGGGCACAAAAAGGAAAATTAGCATTTTATAATTGATAAAGAAATTAATGTTATAATATCTTGTTTTTAAAAATTAACCTTGCCTTCTATATGCTGTCATTCTTTGATAGTAATCTTTTCATTCAAAAGTGTTGACATCCATCAACTTTGCTGGCCTGTCACACTGTTTACATAGAAAATAAATGAAATCGTTTTTCTTTAGGATCTGACAGATTAAAATTTTTTGCAGTAGAGAAACTGCCCTTTGGAAGATAAATTGTTCCTGCGATTAATAAATCTTATTTTCTTTCTGATAAATTAAGTGCATAGTAAATGTTTCCTGACTGAATGAATACATTTATTAAAATATATTCATTTTATAACTGCTATTTTAAAAGATCCAGTTCAATTCTCCTTTTTGGCAGGAGGAGCAGGAACTAGCTAATACCTTAGAAAGTTGTTTGGAAAGGAATCAGGGTCTCCATCTCACAAGACAGTGTCCAAAGACAGGAAAGAAAAGGGACACAGACTTTTCTTCCTGAACGCCTCCATGTGTGTTTATTCTTATTTTCAGTGTACCATAGCTCCAATTCTATTTTTAGAAAAACATTTAAAATGTTAAGTTGATATGGGAATACAAATATCACTAGTCTGGTGCTTTGAAATCCTGTCATATTTTTGTATTCTTATATTTTCACCCCCTAGGATTCAATAAAAGATATAAAAGGATGGATGTATAGAAAGGATAAATGGATGAATAGATGGATGGTTTAGTGAAAGAAAATGTAGAAAAATAATAATTGAAGAATCTAGGTAGTGGATATATAGGTGTTTCTGTACAATTCTTTTTATTTTAACATGTGTACATTTGACATCTTCCATGAGAGAATGTTGCAGGGAAAAGTCTATAAAAACATCTTGGTTTTGTTCCTTTTATGGAGAGGTTGATTTTTGACTAGTAATCAGATTGTTTATATTTATTGGTCCATTCAGATTTTCTGTTTCTTTTTAGTACATTTTGGTAACTTACACTTTCCTAGATGAATTGTCCATTTCATTTATCAAATTTGATGTCATAAATTTGCATATAAAGTTGTTTGCCTCTGTAGTTGTCTCCCTTTTCATTTCTAATATTGTTTGTGCTTTCTCTCTTACTTCGATCAAACTTACAAGTCTATTTTATTAATGTTTTCCAAGAGCCAGCTCTTGTTCTACTTCTCAATGTTATTGTTTCCTATCTCCTTAATTTCTGCCTTTATATTCATTTTTCTTTCTACTTTATTACAGTTTATATTTTTATTCTTTTTCAGGCTTTTTTTCTATTAGGTTCTATATTTTCAGTCTTTCTTGTTTCCAAGTAAATCCACTTGAACCTAAAAAATTTCTCTTTCTGCTTTAATTGCAGTCTGTGATATCTTTGTAGGGCTTTTTTATTGTTTCTGCATTCCACCCCCCCACCCCCGCCCCTGTCATTAACCCATGAATTATTTAAAAGTGAGTTTTTCCAGTTTCCATTCAATGGGGGGAGTATGTAATAGGGTGGCATTTTTCATTTCTAATTTTATCAGAGAGACTGTCCCCAGACAGAATTCCTTGAAATCTCTTTTTCCAAGAATAAGTTAAGTTTGAATACACTACCTTTAGTTTATAAAACAGGTAAACATATAGTCTTTAAAATGTGCTAATATTTTATACAGCAGTTAACAATTTTCTAGGAGTTTTTAGCACATCCTCTGAGGTTGGTATTATCATGCTCATTTCATAGAGAGGAAAACAGACCCAGGAAGTTTATGTGGCTCGCCTGAGGTCACACACTCACACATAGTGTTTTCCATGCTCTGCTACTATCTATGTTATCTCTTTAGCTTATATTATTTTCATAGAAAGTGAATTAAAAATGAATCAACTGATTTGGACACATAAAGAGATAAGCTTTTATTTTCCACTACATTCACTCATATGAGTATCTTACTCCCAGGGATGAGGAATAAATGAGATGCTCTTCTGTTTAGATTGAAAGTGGTAGTAATAAAAATTTTGTAAGAATGATGTAACTAGGAGTTGTGCCCTTTTGTTCCTAGTACCAGAAGAGCTCATACCTATAAGTTTTATGCCACGTGTTTTTCTGTTACAAAGAGCTTGTTATGTTGCTCTTGTTATACTGCTAAAAGCAACCTAGTGATCTAATAACCCAAAAAGAAGTTTGAAACTCTTTTGGTTTGTATTCTACACCATTGCTAGCTTGTCTTTTTTTTTTTTGCGGGGGGGGGGGGCGGAATTCATTTTTTTCCACATATCTAAATTGTAACTGTACATGTTCTCAAAGATATTTTGGAGGTAATCCATAGTGACACATTGTAAATTTTACGATGCCCTCTATATCTTTTATCCCCTAAAGGGAAACAGCTGGCCCTAGGAACTTTTGTTTAATTTTAATTATTTATGAAGCTTGCTTTTCTTCTTAATATTTTATGAAATGCTTTCTACATGTAACTGAAGCAGATGTTGTCAGAGATATTTTCTCTGGCATAGTTAATTCTAAAAGTAGTTCTTCTGGCCTTACAGTTTGTTTATGTGTGCTTGCTTTCTGTCTGCATAAGGGAATTCCTACCAATTAATAATGTAGATCTTTTAACAATTCAAAAATAACAATGTTATTCTATATTTCTTTGGAAATTAAATTGTCTAGTATTGTCATTCTTAATACCTTGAAGACTTACCAAAAAAGTAAACTTAATAATATGAGGGGGAAAAATCACATGATCATCTCAAAGGACACAGGAAAAGCATTTGACAGAATTCAACACTCTTTTATTATAAAAATGCTCAGCAGATTAAGAATAGAAGGGAACTTCCTGAACATGGTAAAGGGCATTTTTTTAAAACCTACATCACATATCACACTCAATGGTGAAAGACTGAAAGCTTTCCCCACCTAAGATCAGGAACAAGACAAGGATGCCCACTTTTCACCACTAATATTCACCATTGTACTGGAAGTCCTGGTCAGAGCAATTAGGCAAGAAATAGAAATAGGAGACACCAAATCAGAAAGAAAGAAGTAAAATTATCTATATTTGCACATGACATGATTATAGAAAATCCTATAGATTCCACAAAAGTCCTAGAGCTAGTAAATGAATTCAGCAGAAATTGCAAATACAAAATCAAAACACAAAAATCTGTTGTGTTTCCATAATACTCCATCAATGAATGAACTGAAAGAAAATTAAGAAAATAATTCTAACTACAATACCATTTGAAGAATAACTACTTAGAAGTAAATTTATCCAAAACGTGAAAAACTTGTACATTGAAAACTACAAAACATTGCTGAAATTAAAGAAGACCTAAATAAATGGAAATAATAAATGTTTATGGATTGGAAGATTTCATATCACTAATATTTCAGTATTCCCCAGGGACTTCCCTGGTGGTCCAGTGGGTAAGATTCCATGCTCCCAATGCAGGGGGCCCGGGTTCCATCCTTGATTGGGGAGCTGGATCCCTCATGCGTGCTGCAACGAAGATGCTGCGTGCCGCAACTAAGACCTGGCTCAGCCTAAAAAAATAAATAAATATTTAAAAATATATATATTTCAATATTCCCCAAAGCAATCTAATCAAGATAGTATGGTAGTAGTATAAGGATAGACGTGTAGACCAGTAAGAATTGAGAGTCCAGAAATAAACTCAAACGTCTGTGGCTAATTGATTTCGACAAGGTTGTCAAGGCCATTTGATAGAGAAGGAATAGTCTCTCCAATAAGAGATGCTAAAACAACATGATAACCACATGCAAAAGAATAAAGTTAAACCCCTCCCTCACTCCATATATAAAAATTAACTCAAAATGGGTCAACAACCTAAAACTATAAAATTATAGAAGAGAACAGAGGTAAATCTTTATTGGTTTAGCCAATGTATTCTTAGATTTAACATGAAAGCTCAAGCAATAAAAGAAAAGATAGATAACTGAACTTCATCAAATTAAAAGTTTTTGTGCATCAAAGAACATTATCAAGAATGTGAAAAAGACAGTCCATAGAATGGGAGAAAATATTTATAAATCATGTGTCTGATAGGAATTTAATAATCAGAATATATAAATAACTTTTACAACTCAACACATAAAAGACAAATGACCCAATTTAAAAATGGACAAAGGACTTGAATAGACATTTTTCCAATGAAAATGTACACATGAAAAGATCCTCAGCACTGTTAGTCATTAGAGAAATGCAAATCAAAACCACAGTGAAATACCACTTCCCACCTGGTAGGATAACTTTAGTATTTAAAAACAAACACACACACAACAGCAAGTGTTGGCAAGGATGTGGAGAAATTAGAACCCTCGTACAGCATTTGTAGGAATGTAAAATAGTGCAGCCACTGTGGAAGACAGTTCGATAGTTCCTTAAAAAGTAAGACACATGCAGGGGACATGGGTTTGTGCCCCGGTCCGGGAGGATCCCACATGCCGCGGAGCGGCTAGGCCCGTGGGCCATGGCCGCTGAGCCTGCGCATCCGGAGTCTGTGCTCTGCAACAGGATAGGCCACAACAGTGAGAGGCCCGCGTACCACAAAAAAAATAAGACACAGAGTTACCATATGACTTGGCACTTCCACTTTAAGAGAATTGAAAAAAAGTGTTTAGGGCTTCCCTGGTGGCGCAGTGGTTAAGAATCTGCCTGCCAATGCAAGGGACATGGGTTCGAGCCCTGGCCTGGGAAGATCCCACATGCCATGGAGCAACTAAGCCCGTGTGCTACAACTACTGAGCCTGAGCTCTAGAGCCTGTAGGCCACAACTACTGAGCCCACGTGCCACAACTACTGAAGCCTGCGCGCCTAGAGCCCATGCTCCACAACGAGAAGCTACGACGATGAGAAGCCCGCACACTGCAATGAAGAGTAGCCCCCACTCACCACAGCTAAAGAAAGCTTGTACACAGCAACGAAGACCCAACACAGCCAAAAATAAATAAATAAATTTATTTTTTTTTAAAGTGTTTAAACAAAAATTTGTACAGAAATGTTCACGGCAGTGTTATTCATAATAGCCAATAATTGTAAACACCCTAAGTGTCAGTCAACTGATGATTAGATAAATAAAAAAATATCCATACGATGGAATATTATTTGTTCATAGAAAGGAATGAAGTACTAATACATCATACAACATGTGTCCCACAGAATAAAAAACATAAATAGATATTACCATATTAAAAGACGTTTGTATGGGCTTCCCTGGTGGTGCAGTGCTTGAGAATCTGCCTGCCAGTGCAGGGGGCACGGGAACGAGCCCTGGTCTGGGAAGATCCCACATGCCGCAGAGCAACTAGGCCCGTGAGCCACAACTACTGAGCCTGCGTGTCTGGAGCTTGTGCTCCGCAACAAGAGAGGCCACGACAGTGAGAGGCCCGCGCACCGCGATGAAGAGTGGCCCCCGCTAGCGGCAACTAGAGAAAGCCCACGCACAGAAACGAAGACCCAACACAGCCACAAATAAATAAATAAATAAATAAATAAAAGATGTTTTTATGGCCTAGGTTGTGTCCCCCTAAAATTCATATGTTGAAGTCCTAACCTCTGGTTCCTCAGACTGTGACTGTTTTTGGATATAGGGCCTTAAAAGAGGTTATTAAGGTAAAATGAGGTCATATGGACAAGCTCTAATCTAGCATGACTGGTGTCCTTATAAGAGGAGGTTAGAACACAAACAGGCGCAGAGGGAAGACCATCTGAAGACACCAGGGAAAGATGACCATCTACAAGCCAAGGAAAGAGGCCCTCAGAAGAAACCAACCCTGCCAACACCTTGATCTTGGACTTCTAGCCTCCAGAACTCTGAGGAAACAAGTTTATGTTGTTTAAGCCACCTCATCTGTGATACTTTGTTATGGCAGCCCTAGGAAACTAATACAGACGCTTATACTCACTATTAATCAAAGAAATGGAAATTCAAATCACCGTGAGATTCTATTCTATACTTATGAGATTGACAAAAACAGACAGGAATGACTGTTGGTGAGAATATGGATTAACAGAAACGTTTACACTGCCCCGAAGGGTACAGATTGATACATCCAATATAAAAACATTTGACGTTATCTAGTCAATTTAAAGATGCACTTAGCTTATGACCCAGCAGTTCTACTGCTCGGAATATAACCTAGAGAAACTCTGGCACATGGGTACCAGGAGACTTTTGAAAGAATGTTCATAGCAACTTCCTTTATAAGACTAGAAAAAGCTAGAAATAACCCAGCTGTCCACTGACAGTAAGATGAATAATGGAATACAAGATAGCAATAAAAATGGAAGTCCTGAGGCTTCCCTGGTGGCTCAGTGGTTGAGAGTCCGCCTGCTGATGCAGGGGACATGGGTTCATGCCCCGGTCTGGGAAGATCCCACATGCCGCGGAGCGGCTGGGCCGGTGAGCCATGGCCGCTGAGCCTGCGTGTCCGGAACCTGTGCTCCACAACGGGAGAGGCCACAACAGTGAGAGGCCCACGTACTGCAAAAAAAAAAAGGAAGCTCTGTAGGCACATGCATTAATATGGATGAGATTCACAAATGTAATATTGAGCAAAAAGCAAATTGCACAACAAGGACCTACAGTATAGCACAGGGAACTATACTCAGTATTTGTAGTAACCTATAATGGAAAAGAATCTGAAAAAGAATATGTGTGTGTTTGTGCATGTGTGTGTATGGCTAAATCACTTTGCTTTACACTTGAAATTAACATAACATTGTAAATTAGCTGTACTTCAATTTAAAAAAAAAAGCAACTTGCAAAAGAATACACACACTAAGATGCCATTTATGCAGTGTTCAAAAATATCCAAGAAAACAGTATCATTTTGAGATACATCATATGTAGTCACACCATTAAAAGGAAAAAAGAAAAGAGGAGCTTGGTAAAATTCAGTAGAGTGGTTACATCTAGAGCAGCATGCATTTGCAGAGGGGCAGAGATTCCCCAAGGGAGTAAAAATTGCTTCTGGATTTTGAGGGGTGGTTTGCAAAAAAATCTTAGATATTACAGCATTCCATAATACATAAACATATATACAGTATATTTGTGGTATTAAAATTTAATCAAAGAGGGAGATTAGGGAAAAAATGTCTTAAAAGGGTCCCTGGATTGGGGAGTGGGAGTGATAACACTTAAAAAACATATAAAAAAAAAAAAACAGGTTGAGGAACATTCCTTCCGAAGGAACGTGGGAATGCAATAAGGAGAGGTTATATAGATTTTGACAGTAATAGTAATGTTTTATTTAATCTCAGTGATGGATACAGAGGTGTTCTTTAACAACTGTTTATTGAATGCTACTTTAGACAGAGTCACTGTGCTAGTTGCTGAAGGATACATCAGTAATGAGATTTAAGGCCTGACCTCAGTTGTCACAAGGAATGACAGAGGGGAGCAGGAAGGGACTGGAGGGAAAGATTACAAAGGGGGTGAGGAAACTTTTGAGAGTGAGGGATAAGTTCATTATCTTGATTGTGGTGATATTTTTACAGGTGTATAGGTAAGTTAAGACTTATCAAAGTATACACTTTAAATATGTACAGTTTATTGTATGTCACTTATACTTCAGTAACAGCTTTACAGAGAGAGAGATTGGACATATATCCCAGAGAAAATGAAAATTTATTTTCACACAGAAACTTGGACACAAATGCTTTATTCATAATAGCCAAAAACTGGAAACTGCTTAAATGACCTTCAGTGAGTGAGGGATCAAACACATGGTGGTACTTCCATACTATGGAATACTACTCAGCAATAAAAAGGAGTGAACTGTTGATACATGCAACAAATTGGATGAACTTATAGGAAATTATGCTGAGTGAAAATGGAAATCTCAAAAAGATATATGGTGGGACTTCCCTGGTGTTCCAGTGGTTAAGACTCAGTGCTTCCACTGCAGGGGGCATGGGTTCAATCCCTGGTCAGGGAACTAAGATCCCTCATGCCGTGCCACATGGCCAAAAAAGAAAAGATATATGGTGCATGATTCCATTATGTAACATTTGTGAAATCACATATTTATAGAAATAGAGAACAGATTAGCAATTGCCAGGAATTAGGGATGAGGACAGTAGAGGGAGCTATTATGGAGTAGCACAAGGGAGTCATGTGGTGATGGTTCAGTTAAGTATCTTGATTGTGATAGTGGTTACATGAAGTTATACATATGATAAAATTGTATAGACCTCTACACATACACCACCCCAAAATGAGTGCATATATAACTGGTGAAATCTAAATAAGCTTTATGCTTTGTACCAGTGTCGATTTCCTGGTTTTGATATATACTATATTTATGCAAGACACCGACATTGGGAGGTGCACAGGATCTCTTTGCAACTTCCTTTCAAAATGAATTGTTCGAGACAGAAGACCAGTAACTAACCCAGTACCTCTAGTGTACAGATCTTGTTTTCTATGTACTTTCTCCTACTCACTTAAAAAAAATAATAATAAAAGTAAATAAATAAAAACAGTGCTTCTTGGGAAAATAGCACTGATTCTAGATCTGGGACGTGAAATATTTAAGGTAAATGTTAAATAATTTGTCATAATGCAAAGCAAGGAAACTGTCAAAACTATCAAAAACTACTAGTCCCATCTCAAAGAGACTCAGGATGTGATCTTGCTAGCCAAAGATGGGATAATTTTAGCATCGATAATGATAATAACAACAGTAGATTAAAACACATCAAATATTTTAAAATCCATGACTTCATAATAATAATTTACTAAAGCTATAATTGGTCATTCTTTGGAGGTTGCTAGGGAAACAGCTCAATTTGAAAACTAGATGATAAAGGGGAGAGGAAATGTTTATCCTGCCTTATACAAAATGTACCTCAAGGTAACTAAATAATTGACTTGGAAAGTTTTTCTTATGGAAGTATTCCAGCTAATAAATGAAAAAGGAATGATAGAATTCCTTGAAAAAGTGATAGAAAAAATAGAAAAATCTCTAGTTTTTGTAACCCCTAATATGTTTAGGCATTTATCATCATAGGTCTGTTCGATTAGTTTCCTAGGCTGCTGTACAAATTACCATAAACTGGATGGCATAAAATGACCGAAATTTATTCCCTCTGAGCTCTGGAGGCCAAAAGTCAGAAATGAAAGTGTCAGCAAGGCTGCACTCCCTCCAAAGGCTTCAGAGGATAATCAGTTTCTTACCTCTTCCAGCTTCTCATAGCTTGAGACGTTTTTTGGTTTGTGGTCACATTACTCCAATCTCTGCCTCTGGTCTCATTGGCTCCTCTTCTGTCTGTGTTTTCTTCTGTTTGCCTTTTATAATGACATCACTTATCATTAGATTAAGGGCCCAACCACAGAATCCAGAATGACTTCCTAATCTCAAAATCCTTAACAATTACATCTGCAAAGGGCCTTTTTCCAAATGAGGTAACATTCACAAGTTCCAGGGATTAGGACGTGGACATCTCTTTTGGGGGGCCACCATTCATTCAGCCCACTACAACTGTTAATATCAAAAAGAGACGAGTCAGAGGAAAGCCTCTTCATAGAAGTAAACACCACCTTGTCAAAAAATAAAAATAAAACAAAAACCTAAACGCAAAGAAGCATCAACTTACAGGACACACAAGAAACAGAATACTGCGAGGATGGAGTCAACAAAACTCAGACTGTGGGAAACTCTACAAAACAAAAACTCAGTTTCTTCAACAAACAAATTGCAGGGGGGTGGGGGTAAGGGAGATGGAGGAAGAAACCTATATATGAAAACAAACCTAAGCAACATCATCCATTTGCACTGTGGGAACCTTACTGTGATCCCAATTTGTAAAACTTTTTAAAATATGGAACAGAAATTTGAACATTTACTGGTTGTTTTATAATATTTTTTGTAAATTTTAATATGGATATATTTTTTAAAGTCTTTGTCTTTTAGACATTACACTGAAATATTTATAGATGAAATGATATGTCTAGGATGTGCTTCAATATAATTGGGGTGGGGGAGGAGCAGGTAGGTTTATAGGTGAAACAAGAATTTGTGTTTTTGGAAGTTGGGTGGTAGGTACATGGGGATACATTATTCTGTTCTCTCTACTTTGAAATGTTCCGTAACAAAAAATTAAAAATTTAAAAAGGTTGATACTTCCCCCTTGAAAGAAAGAAAAAGAGGAAAGAAAGAAAGAAAAGGAAGTTTGGTTTGTGGTGCTTGAGAGGATAGGTTTAGCAACTAGAAGGATGATCCTCTTAGCTTTTTTCTGCATGGTGACTAGTGAGGCTGTGTCTCAGGGCTGTGTCAAGAGCTTTCACAGGGGACTTCCCTGGTGGCGCAGTCCTGTGTTCGATCCCTGGTCCTGGAAGATCCCACATGCTGCGGAGCAACTAAGCTACAACTACTGAAGCCCACGCACCCTAGAGCCCGCGTGCTGCAACTACTGAAGCCTGCGGGCCTAGAGCCCATGGTCCGCAGCAAGAGAAACTACCTCAATGAGAAGCCCACACACCGCAACGAAGAGTAGACTCCACTCTCCACAACTAGAGAAAGTCCGTGCGCAGCAACGAAGAAACAACACAACCAACCAACCAACCAACCAATAAATAAATAAATAAATAATTTTAAAAAGAATAAAAAAGAGCTTTCACAGCTACTCTAGCTTAAAACTGGAATCCAGGAAAAGAAAAAAACACATTTCCCTTTGAGAATATGCTTATTCAGCCAGCCTTTCATGACCATATTTTTTTAACCACTCCTTCCTCCGTCCCACCCCTTCAGTCTGGATTAAATAGCACCATCTTTTGTGCTCTCCTAGTACCTTCTACATACTTTGATAAGGCATTTTAATTGTGTAATCTTTTTAGTTCTCCCAGTTTCTAGATTATAAATTCCTCGAAGATATTAACTTTGTTTATTCATATTTATTCCTCTGTGTATTCCCCCTCTCTGCTGCATTTAACATTAGGCCTGGTAAGCTCTCTCAGTAAATGGTTGTTGAATGGGGGTGGGGGGTGCAGAGGAGCAATAGAGAATTGGGTTGTGCTGGTAAATAAAATGCAGAATATACCTCCTACTTTCTCCATCTCCTGAATGAATTCTTTTCCCAGGACTACTAAAGTATAGCCACAGAGCTGCTTTAAACTTTTCTTTCTTCTGCCCATCCTCTGGCAGAGGTGCTAATGAGCTGTAATATACTACAAATGAAAGAAGAGTTAAGGGTAAGCAGTGTAGCAAAATAGAAAATGGGTTTCTGCACAATCACATGTTGCTGATTTCCACTCTTTCCCAGAGTATATAATACAATGAATTCTTTTTAGATGACTTTCTGTGCTATTTGTTTTGTTACTTTATGTGTATTAGAATTCCCCTTCTTTATAAATTACTTTCTAGTCTGTCTTCTTGGTATGCTTTAAGATGGTAATTAGAATACAGCCTCCTTAAAAGGTGGCAAGAAGTACTGGAAAAATACTATTTTGTGTTATGTATAAGGTTATTTGGCAGTTTCCTAGTAGATGGCAATCTCCATAAAGCAAACTTTAAGAGGCCTACAAAACTTTAGAACTGGGAGAGACCTGACAAACTAATGTGCTTCCCTATTTGCACCCCCCACCCCCGACACCCCACACCCCCACACCCCCCACACCCCCACACCCCCACCCCATGTTCAAAAGAATAACATTTTGTGTAATAGCCATCTTTTTGTAGTCTTAAAGTAGTGCATATTGTCTAGTCCCCAAATCTGGGCTAGTTTCTAAACTAGTACTTTCCATGCTTAGATTCTTGAGAAAATGGGGCACAAGGATAACAACTATTATCTAAAATGAAAAAAAAAATTGTAATTATAATTTCTTTTTGACCACGTAGTACTGGATGATTGCTCATTTTTGGAAAACAGCAGAATAAAGCTTAAACTTTAAAACACAATTATTGAACATTTTAACCTTATTAAAGACTTAAAGATATTTTATTTTCTCTTTAGGTGGTACGAGACTATAATCTTCAGCTGTTTTTACAAGAGAATGCTGTATTTCACAAACCCCAGCCCTTCCAGTTCCAGCCTTGTGACAGTGATACTGTAAGGGAATTCCAGATTTTCATTTCATTTGTCTTTAAGCTATGTTTGTTCTTAAATAACTACCATCCTTGGAATAGACAGACAAAAACTGAGTGTATCTCAATATTATAACAAAACTGTGAGGATGCAGAGAAACTGTGACATTTCTTCTTTCTAAAATGTGACTAACACGCCCAGTATCTTTATGCTAACAACTTTCTGCTTAATAGGGTTAAATCATAAAACAAGTTACTGGAAATCTGAAAACTGAACTGAGGGAAAAAGAAAAAAATACTCAATAAATTTTTTTCAATTCAAATGTAAATTACATACTTTCTATTCATGAAATTCTTCACATGCATACCCTTCCAAAGAAACCAGTGGTTAAGTTTTAACCAGAATAGAATTAATAAATAGAATAATGAATATATGCATACAAATATTTTTACTGGTTTTATTAAAAATTATAGACCCTTTATAATTCCTTTCAGATTTCTTAGAATGTTAAAGTATTAACACAAATGCCAAATTGGCAGTGTTTAAAAAACAATCATTAATCATACATTTTTATCCTTGAGTTTAATCTATGAAAAATGATAGCCATTTTTTAATTAAAGAAAAAGAACCAGAATACTAATTTAATGACATTTTTTAAAAGGTATTTAACTTCTACAAGTTGAGAAAGCACATGTTGGCATATCTAGCACATTCTCTCAATGCAGGCAAACCAAGAGGGAAGTCAAGTTGTATTGGTAAAGTCTGTTGGTAAACCTAGAATCAAAACCAGGGGAGTTTATGATATCAGAGTTTAATGGTATCAGTTTAATAGAAACCTTTGCTGGAGATATCTTCATTACTTTTCCTACTAAATTTTAAGTAGCCCTGTTAGTGGCTATATAAAGAAATGTAGGAAATCAGCATTTCCCTCTAGATTTATTAACCCTTGCCCTTTATAGTAGCGCCTTTTTTTATCGACCAGCTTTTGCTGAATGACTCGGAGACATTGTCCTGAGGATACAGGGTATGGACAAGTTTGCCAAGCTTGACTTAAAATTGTGACTAATTTGAGATTATTTTATCTTTGCCCATTTTCCTCAGAAAAATCAGAATAATAGTGACTCTCATCTCACTCATCCAAAGCCCAATGACAACCTGAAATCCTTCATTGTTTCTGAACACTGTGCTAAATGTTCTTAGCTGTGTGTCCCTGTTTGCCTTAAAATTCTAACTCTATGCTGTTTTCTGTCCTTGTGCAATCTGTACTGGGCAGAGTTTAAAAGCTGCCCAGCTGGTGGATATTGAGCTCTCCCCTGTCAGTGCTCTGAGAATGACCATAGCTGAGGTATATGGGGGTGTGGGTCAAGGGTGGGAGGGATGGGGTGTGTGGGTTTGCATGCTGATGAAGGGTGGGACCTGGTATTGGAATGAAAGTTATAAATATATGTGTAAGGGGCTACTGAATGCATAAGCTGGGGCTTTCCGTTTTTCCCTTATAAATTAGGGATTTCTTTTCCTCTTTATAGTGAAAAGATTGAGCTTTTCATTTGTCATCTTGTCTGAAGCACCTTAGTTTTCCTCAGCAGGAGTGCTGGAAAGAACCTTAGAGCTAACTTGCCTTTGTTAAAGAGGAAACTGAAGCCTAGAAAGGAAGAGAGACTTGTCCAGAATCATACAGTGAATTAATGACACATTAATGTCTTGATTGCAGTTTAATGTTCTTTCTACATGCTACTCTGTTTTCTAAGAAGAAATGTTCAGCACTTGGGGAGCAGTTAATTTTTTCATAATGGAAAAAGATAAATGCTCACACATTTGTAAAAATCATCCCAGATTGTCAACCACTGAAAAAGTCTTTAGAATAATCATTTTGAAAATGTTTTTACCTGTAAAATTTGTTGTATGTACTTTTTGTTTTGTTGTAGATTAAGTATTCTTACTGCTCACAAAGAGTAAAATCCCAAATAATTGTTTTTACTCAGTATGGACTAGTACTGTTCTTTCATATGAGAATGGAACCATTGTTTACTTGCTTTTCTGGTTTCCTCTTGGAAAAGCCTGTCAGGGAGAGTGCCAGTCAGTGCCCCATTAACTTACTCCTCCTGCCGGGGAAATGCAGGGCATGTAGGAAGCACTAATTGCCACTATCTTCTGTCGTATTTCTGAAATTGCTATTGTTACTATCCTATTTTGGAGCATATTTTAATTCAACAGACACTGAGTCCCTACTGCATCTGAGTGCCAGTCGTTCAGATAGAAGCTGAGGATAGCTATTACATGTTAAGAGCCTGGACTAGATGAGCTCACTGACATGTACACAAATAAGTAAAATATAATGAGGCAAGTGCTGTATATGTTAGAGTGCTCCTGCTGTCCATTGATGGATACAGTTAATGCATCCTGATGTAGTATAATTTTTTTTTTGCGGCACGCAGGCCTCTCACTGTTGTGGCCTCTCCCGTTGCAGAGCACAGGCTCCGGACGCGCAGGCTCAGCGGCCATGGCTCACGGGCCCAGCTGCTCTGCGGCATGTGGGATCTTCCCGGACCGGGGCACGAACCCGTGTCCCCTGCATCGGCAGGCGGACTCTCAACCACTGCGCCACCAGGGAAGCCCTGATGTAGTATAATCTTTTTACAAATTTTTTGAGGCATATTTACATATCATATAATTCACCCATTTCAAGTATATTATTCACTGATTTTTAGTAAATTGACCAAATTTTACAACCATCATCACAAGTAAGTTTTAGAACATTTTCATGACCCCAGTAAGATCCCTCACGTCCGTTTACTGTTAATCCCTATTCCCATCCCCTGCCCAGGCAACCTCTAGTCTATTTTCTTTCTCTATAAGTTTCCGTTTTCTAGAAATTTCGTGTAAATTGAATCATGCAATATGTGGTCTCTTATGTCTTGCTTCTTTCACCTAGCATGTTTTTGAGGTTCATCTATGTCTTAGAATGTATCAGTAGTTTATACCTTTTTAATTACTGAATAGTGTTATGAATATACCACATTTTGTTTATCTGTTCATCAGTGATAGACACTTAGGTTGTTACCCACTTTTGGCTATTATCAATAATGCCGATATTAACATTTGTGTACAAGTCTTTGTATGAATATGTTTTCAATACTCTTGAGTTGCTGAGTCTTATGGTAAATTTGTTTCACTTTTTAAGAAATTGACAAACTATTACAAAGTGGCTACCATTTTGTGTTTCTACTACCATTGTATATGGGTTCTTGTTTCTCCACATCTTCACTTCCATTTGTTATTGTCTCTCTATCTCTTTGCTTATAGCCATCCTAGAGGATGTGAAATAGTATCTCATTGTGGTTTTGATTTGCATTAACCTAATGACTGATGATGTTGAGTATCTTCTAATGAGCTTATTAGTGATTCATGTATTTACTTTGGTAAAATGTCTATTCATATCTTTTGTCTTTTTTTTATCAGATTGTTTGTCTTCTTAGTATGGATTAGATCTTGAAGATGAATTGAAATTTACTTTGCAGTGATTGAAAAACAACATGCCAGGAAGTGAAAATAACAATTGAAAATAATGAAAATAATAGGTGAAATTCACTGAAGATTTGTTTCATGCTAGATATTTTTCTAATTGCATTGCCTGTATTAACTCATTTAGTCCTCTCAACAATCCTATATTTTAGGTTCTCTTTTTAATCCTCATTTTATAGTTGAAGAAACTATAGTTAAGAAATTTGCTCAAGATCACTCAGCTAATAAGTGTTGGAGCCAGAAAAGCTTGAAAGTGCATCACCTGTTGAAATAGCAAGGAGGTTTGGTATGGTGATGGTGTTGAACAACACCATAAATGTAGGTTGCAACCAGATTTTGTGTATGAGTTTTACATATGGTAGTATATGGAGAACTATGGAATGTTTTCAAGTAGGACAGTGATACGATAATTGCAGATGGATTCCCCCTGCGGGACAGTAGTGTTCCTTAATTTTATTTTGGATTTTATAATTTATATTAGGAACTTTGAACTCCTTATGGATTTAACACCTTCATTTTTCACTCAATAGATATTTATTGTATATAATTTGTATATACCCTTGCCTTATATAGAGATGAGTAGTCAATAAATATTTGATCTAGATTTAGGTAAGATGCATTCAGGAAAGCCATAGGACTTTTAAAGTCACCACCATGATTAAATTTAACTTAATTTTCTTCTGAAGGTTTTCATATATTATCTTAACATTTTTTTAAAAAACTTTTTAATATAACCCATCTCAAATTCCAGTATTTTCCCTACAAAAGTCAAAAATATCCAGTTGAAAACATACAGTCACAGTATTACCACTGGAATTTAATTAAGGGTTGAAATTATTGCACTTCTTCTTTTTGTGGCTTATCTTTTTTTATCTGTTGGTAAATCAAAATTCCTTTTCATTTTATTTTAATATATGATTATTTTGAGTCATGTTTTAGAATGATATACCAAAAGGAACTGGCCAAAATGATTTTATAAGGTCACAGTTACCTATTCTGTGCAGCCATAGAATTAAATTAGGAATCTTAGTTTAACCATAAGATGGTTACAAGTGACAGTGATCAGTGGCAAGTTTCATCTAATGTAGTAATTTAGTAGCTGGCTCATGGTTAATACTGAAATATTTCCATGTCTGTATTTCCATATAGAGTTACTGATTTCTAAAGTATCCTTTCTTTATTCTTCTTTATATCTTCTGGTATCAGATGATACCAGAAAGTCAAAAATCTTTCTAGAAATAGTAAAGTTCACCTTTCTTCACTGAAATGAAAGTTTTTAATACAAGATTGTTCTGAGAAGGATATGGAATGTAGCCTAAAATTTTTTTAAAATAACTTTTAAAATTTTATTATTATTTTTTTGGGGCTGCTTTGGGTCCTTGTTGCCACATGTGGGATCTTTGTTGTGGCATGTGGGATCTTTTTTAGTTGTGGCTTGAGGGCTCTTAGTTGCTGCATGCGGGATCTAGTTCCCTGACCAGGGATGGAACCCAGGCCCCCTGCATTGGGAGCGTAGGGTCTTAACCACTGGACCACCAGGGAAGTCCCAGTGAGAGAATTTACATTTATCAGGCTCTCTATGTTGAAGAGTCATTCAGCTGTCACATGGGTCATACTTGTATTAGGGATTCATACAGGTGTTGTACAATGAGAAATCATGGGCTTTGGATTCAAATCCTGGCTGTGCTGTGTGCTAGCTGTGTTTATTTATTTATTTACATCTTTATTGGAGTATAATTGCTTTACAATGGTGTGTTAGTTTCTGCTTTATAACAAAGTGAATCAGCTATACATATACATATATCCCCATATCTCTCCCCTCTTGCGTCTCCCTCCCTCCCACCCTCCCTATCCCACCCCTCTAGGTGGTCACAAAGCACCGAGCTGATCTCCCTGTGGTACACGGCTGCTTCCCACTAGCTATCTATTTTACATTTGGTAGTATATATAAGTCCATGCCGCTCTCTCACTTCATCCCAGCTGACCCTTCCCCCTCCCCGAGTCCTCAAGTCCATTCTCTAGTAGGTCTGCGTCTTTATTCCCGTCCTGCCCCTAGGTTCTTCATAAACACATGAAAGAATGCTCAACATCATTAATCATTAGAGAAATGCAAATCAAAACTACAGTGAGGTATCACCTCACACCAGATAGAATGGCCATCATCAAAAAATCTACAAACAATAAATGCTGGAGAGGGTGTGGAGAAGAGGAAACCCTCTTGCACTGTTGGTGGGAATGTAAATTGATATAGCCTCTATGGAGAACAGTATGGAGGTTCCTTAAAAAACTAAAAACAGAACTACCATATGACCCAGCAATCCCACTACTGGGCATATACCCTGAGAAAATCATAATTCAAATAGAGACATGTACCACAATGTTCATTGCAGCACTATTTACAATAGCCAGGACATGGAAGCAACCTAAGTGTCCATCGACAGATGAATGGATAAAGAAGATGTGGCACATATGTACAATGGAATATTACTCAGCCATAAAAGGAAACGAAATTGAGTTATTTATAGTGAGGTGGATGGACCTAGAGTCTGTCACAGAGTGAAGTAAGTCAGAAAGAGAAAAACAAATACCGTATGCTAACACATATATATGGAATAAAAAAAAAAGTTATGTGTTTATTTTTATTTACATATTTATATATATTTAACCTCTCTGATTTAGCTTCCTTGTATGAAATGACTCTATTGAGTTTGAAAATTAAACTTGACTCAGTGCTTTGCACATAGTAGATAGAAAATAAATGTTGACAGCCTTTTTTTTTTTTCTATCCACAAGACAGGCATATTTCATTTTTTTAGGTTGTGCCACTAATTACTATAAGAAATACCAAAATATCAAATATAGAAGACATTACCAAGATTATAAAATATTGCAGTCATGGCCCCCAGTTCTCAACTCCCTTACTGAGTCTATCACTGAAAGTCCCTTGGGACTTCTGCTCTCCTATTTTATTCTACAAGGCATAACTCACCAACCTCTCAGCAGTTTTTAAGGCTAAAAGGCAATCTGTGTGGAATAAAGAGTAGCCAATAGCTAACGATTACTGTCCATTCTTATTCTTCTTATAAGAACATGACTTGCCTTGCTCAGCATCTCTCTGCCCTGTATACATCTCAGTGTGTCTCCCTTCCATTACCAGAACTAATGATGTGTACCCTTAGGGAGCATTTCCTCACATCCTGTGAAAAAGGACAAGGTCAACCTGGGATGGGAAATAATACGAGAAACATGCACGTCCACAAAACTTAGATAAGTATGACCTATACAAGCAGGAAAAACTTAAGGAAACGTTTCC
Source organism: Orcinus orca (assembly GCF_937001465.1). Taxonomy (NCBI): domain Eukaryota; kingdom Metazoa; phylum Chordata; class Mammalia; order Artiodactyla; family Delphinidae; genus Orcinus; species Orcinus orca. The sequence continues at coordinate 50,632,700 of NC_064566.1, read as the reverse complement.
CTCAAACTTCCTGGTGAGGATGAGAAGACCTTTTCCTCTTTACCTTCTCTGAACTGCAAATAATAAGAACTTCACGTATAATGATAAAAGAAAAGAGCTGACATTAAATTTCCAACATATGATCTTTTCCTGTTATTTGAACTGCTAGTTCTGATATTTAATTCTGCCTTCTATAGATTAACAGTTATATTAAGAAGACCACTTGCTGCAATTAGGATTTTGCACATTAACGTTTCACTTACGTGGGGCATTTTATGCATCTATTTAAAAATAAGTATTTAGCAAAAATGCCCTTGTCTATATGGAGTCAATGTATCATGCAGAGAATTTACCTGAAAATTCTCACTGTTACAAGTGGCTCTTTCTGTTGATGGGAATCTTATATTGCATATAGCATTGGCTCATCATCATGAAAGCATTGTGATAGAGAATTTATGAAAAATCCTCCTGTTGGGTAAATAGGTACCATCATCTTGTACATATACTGGCAACAGTATCCAGAAATGGAAGACCCTGATTATAGACATGTGTCACTTTCTAGAATCAGCAGTACCTACAGTCAAGTGTTCAAAGGGGTCTGTCCTAAATTCTAGAGCCTTTCAAAAAGGACTTAGTTTTCACAGAAAACTTACCATCTATATAATAGATCTTTCTCCCAGTCTGGTGCCTTTTCTAGCCAGTGAGAGGAATCCAGAGCTTTCCATAGATGCCTTGGTAACGTACTGACATGAAAGGAGCCTGGAAGTTCACTTTTTTTTTTAATATACCTTGTGATTATAGCTCTTAAAGCAAAGTCTCTGTTAGAGCTACCAAACTAAAGGTATACTCCTCCTGAGGTTGTTCCATCCAGTCATGCCTCTACCTACGTCTAGAGAGTACCAGACACAAGGTTTTTTTGTAGTCTTTTGTTTTCATGTCAGGGACATATTCTCCTTTCAGATTTACCTTTGATATTCTAAGCCAAGACAAGAGAAGGGTATTCCTTTTTCAGAGTTCTCATTAGTTCCTCAGCCCAGCCTTACTGTAATTGTATATCCTCTTCCTCAGTTGTCCAAGGTTTTCCAGAAATGTTCAAAAGCTCAAGCAGCATTAATTGTCTTCTAGTTTACTCCCCTGAGAGACAAGGCACACTCAACCCAGTTATCCGGATGAGTTGCCACTTCTCTTCTAAGTGAAAGTGCTGCTATCCAAGCATAGTTAAATCAGGATTAAGTTAAATTATGTCTCATGAGGAACACTGCTACACTTCTCTCCACAAAATATGTGACTTAAAGATCCACGGTCTCGGACTTCCCTGGTGGTCCAGTGGTAGAGACTCCGCACTTTCACTGCAAGGGGCACAGGGTTCAATCCCTGGCTGGGAAAGTTCCACATACTGTGCAGTGTGGCAAAAAAAATAAAAATAAAAGATCCACAATCTCCTATCAAAAGCTTTCAGTCAGTGTGTCTCAAAATTTGGAATCTTTCAGGTTTTAGAAAGGTAATCCATCTGTCATATACTGTGTAACACCCTGAGCAGGGTGTATGGAAGTACTCAGTGATCAAACACAGCATCTTTGCAATAAAACATTTGAATATTCACATCAAATGAAATAAATAAAAACTATAAATAACCTCTCTTTAGTTCAATTCAAATTTTAGCTCCAAACTTACCAAAAAGAAAAGGAAAAAAAACTTAATGATTTTCAGAGCGTTTTGGATTTCAAAATTACAGGACTGTGAACTTGTATAACCATGAGTGCTAAGAATGTAATAGCGTACAAAGATCCAGATGCTTTTTACTTGAAGAGGTCCTTCTGAGAACAAATAATAATTAACTTTCTTAAAATAATTAACAGTGTAGTATTAAATTTCATAAAGAATAAGCTGGATCAAATATCTAACACAATACATCTCTTATCTACCAGTAAACAAGTAGTGCAGATCCCTTGAATGAGGGTTAATAAGATTGTTCCTGGCATACGATATTAGCATGACAACCCTAACATTATCTTCCTTGAAAATGGATTGGAATGCTAGTATTTTACTCTGTTAGTGGTTTTCATTCATCCTACATGACCATCTCTTTTCCTCTCTTTCAAATGGTTATATTTTGGTTACAGGCTTGAAAAATAATGACTGTGTTTCTTGTGTGAAAATCAGCTTTTCTATCCCTACTCACTTTGTCCTTCTGCGTGCAGGCTCAGATATATGTCTGAACCTTCTATACCCTTATGCTAACCTTAAAATGAACTGAAATCATATCTTTCTCTAAGGACAAAACAGTTAAGATGACTTAAAGACTAATATACCAAGAATATATTGGAATGAGCGGGAATTCCCTGATGGTCCAGTGGTTAGGACTCCTCACTTTCACTGCCAAGGGCCTGGGTTCAGTCCCTGGTCAGGGAATTAAGATCTTGCAAGCTGCACAGCCAAAAAAAATAAAAACACTCTGTAGTGTAGTTCTTTAAAGTTATTTAATAACTGTAAATTTTGAAGACTGTATTTTAATATTACTTTCTAAAAAGATTTGTAATTTTTAAAAACAACATTGCTAGGCTCTGAAAGCCTTCCTAAACTCTTGAAAGAGTTTGGCTTTTGTTTTTCTAAAAACAAAATTAAATCAAAAGATGTCTCTTCTTTTCTTTTGTTTTTGGCTGCATCATACGGCTTTCGGCATCTTAGCTCTCTGCCCGCCTGACTAGGGATGGAACACATGCCCCGTGCAGTGGAAGTGCGGAGTCCTAACCACTGGACCACCAGGGAAGTCCCTAAATCAAAAGATGTCTTAACATTTAAGTAAAAGCCTAGACAAAGTTTCATTGAAAAGAAATTTGTATTTTAGCAATGTCTTTTTCAATATTACTATCTCTATCTATGTTATCAATATTGGCGTTAGATAAATTGAATAATTAATGAGACAGTATGGTCATATAAAAATAGCAAGGAATCTCGAGAGGTCTCAATACAAGCTCTAGATCCAGCACTTATTGGCTTAGTGGCTTCAGAAAGGCACATACCTTTTTTGAGCCTAGATTTCCATACCTATAAATTGAGAATAGTACCTATTAGTATTGTTTTGAGAACTAAATGTATGTAAAGCAGTTAGCACAGAGCTTAAATAGTCAATAAATGATACCCCTTTTTAAAATTAACATAGCTTTATAGTTTTCTAATTATAAAAAAGCATATGGCTTCGCTGGTGGCGCAGTGGTTGAGAGTCCACCTGCCGATGCAGGGGACACGGGTTCATGCCCTGGTCCGGGAAGATCCCACATGCCACGGAGCGGCTGGGCCCGTGAGCCATGGCCACTGAGCCTGCGTGTCCGGAGCCTGTGCTCCGCAACGGGAGAGGCCACAACAGTGAGAGGCCCGCGTACCACAAAAAAAAAAAAAAAGCATAAAAAAAAGTTTTCACCTGAACCCTCACTGTTCAGAGGTAATATTTTGGTAATATTTTGGTAATATTTTGGTCAGTATCCTTCTGAACATCTCTCTGCAGGTACCTACTTACATAGATGCGGATACACAACTTTGTATAAGTAGATTTAAAATAGACTTGAATTTAAGCTTTTTTTTTTCATTCAGTAGTATATCATAGATACCTAATATTTACATTATCTATACTCCCTAGCCATCTCAGAAATTTGACATCCTGACCTCCCGTCAAGTGGTTTGTCTTTATGTTTTTCATTTCCAGTACCTCCTAAAATTATGTCACGAATTTAAAATTCCAAATAAATTAAAAATATGTTTTAAGAATATTTTTATTATTTTTACAGAGGCTCTTCTGTTCTTGAGTTAGGCGAGGCTCTCAGATAATGCTAAAAAGAAATTTGGAGCTCAGAGCAGTAGCAGTAGAATAGCAAAATTTCTGGGTCTCTTATCCAGAGAAACAGACTGTTCCCTCTGCTTACAGCCAATGCATGAGCCTGTTTGTTCTCCTAAAATTAATTTCAGCACTGGTAAGGATCTGAGATTTCATCTCATCTTCAGTTATCTTGATTTTCAATTGAGAAAGCTGAGGCCCAGAGAGAAAGTTAAGTACATTACCCAGGATGACACAGCTAGATTTCTTTGGGAAGTAAATATTATATATGTACAATGTAAATGTATTTGAGGAGTAAATGTACTTCATTTTTAATGGCTACTTTTTTTTAACATCTTTATTGGAGTATAATTGCTTTACAATGGTGTGTTAGTTTCTGCTTTATAACAAAGTGAATCAGTTATACATATACAAATGTCCCGATATCTCTTCCCTCTTGCGTCTCTCTCCCTCCCACCATCCCTATTCCACCCCTCTAGGTGGTCACAAAGCACCGAGCTGATCTCCCTGTGCTGTGTGGCTGCTTCCCACTAGCTATCTGTTTTACGTTTGGTAGTGTATATATGTCCATGCCACTCTCTCACTTTGTCCCAACTTACCCTTCCCCCTCCCCCTATCCTCAAATCCATTCTCTAGTAGGTCTGTGTCTTTATTCCCGTCTTGCCCCTAGGTTCTTCATGACCATTTTTTTTTCTTTAGATTCCATATATATGTGTTAGCATACTGTATTTGTTTTTCTCTTTCTGACTTACTTCACTCTGTATGACAGACTCTAGGTCCATCCACCTCACTACAAATAACTCAATTTCGTTTCTTTTTATGGCTGAGTAATATTCCGTTGTATATATGTGCCACATCTTCTTTATCCATTCATCTGTCGATGGACACTTAGGTTGCTTCCATGTCCTGGCTATTGTACATAGAGTTGCAATGAACATTGTGGTACATGACTCTTTTTGAAGTATGGTTTTCTCAGGGTATATGCCCAGTAGTGGGATTGCTGGGTCATATGGTAGTTCTGTTTTTAGTTTTTTAAGGAACCTCCATACTGTTCTTCATAGTGGCTGTATCAATTTACATTCCCACCAACAGTGCAAGAGGGTTCCCTCTTCTCCACACCCTCTCCAGCATTTATTGTTTGTAGTTTTTTTGATGATGGCCATTCTGACCAGTGTAGTTTTGATTTGCATTTCTCTAATGATTAATGATGTTAAGCATTCTTTCATGTGTTTGTTGGCAATCTGTATATCTTCTTTGAAGAGATGTGTATTTAGGTCTTCTGCCCATTTTTGGATTGGGTTGTTTTTTTTTTTTTTTGATATTGAGCTGCATGAGCTGCTTGTAAATTTTGGAGATTAATGCTTTGTCAATTGCTTCATTTGCAAATATTTTCTCCCATTCTGAGGGTTGTCTTTTCATATTGTTTATGGTTTACTTTGCTGTGCAAAAGCTTTGAAGTTTCATTAGGTCCCACTTGTTTATTTTTGTTTTTATTTCCATTTCTCTAGGAGGTGGGTCAAAAAGGATCTGGCTGTGATTTCTGTCATAGAGTGTTCTGCCTGTGTTTTCCTCTAAGAGTTTGATAGTGTCTGGCCTTACATTTAGGTCTTTAATCCATTTTGAGTTTATTTTTGTGTATGGTGTTAGGGAGTGTTCTAATTTCATTCTTTTACATGTAGCTGTCCAGTTTTCCCAGCACCACTTATTGAAGAGGCTGTCTTTTCTCCACTGTATATTCTTGCCACCTTTATCAAAGATAAGGTGACCATATGTGTGTGGGTTTATCTCTGGGCTTTCTATCCTGTTCCATTGATCTATCTTTCTGTTTTTGTGCCAGTACCATACTGTCTTGATTACTATAGCTTTGTAGTATAGTCCAAAGTCCGGGAGACTGATTCCTCCATCTCCATTTTTCTTTCTCAAGATTGTTTTGGCTATTCGGGGTCTTTTGTGTTTCCATACGAATTGTGGAATTTTTTGTTCTAGTTCTGTGAAATTGAGAAAGCTGAGGCCCAGCTTTCAATTGAGAAAGCTGAGGCCCAGAGAGAAAGTTAAGTACATTACCCAGGATGACACAGCTAGATTTCTTTGGGAAGTAAATATTATATATGTACAGTGTAAATGTACAGTGGTAGTTTGCCAGTGGTAGTTTGCCACTGGTAGTTTGATATGCCAGTGGTAGTTTGATAGGGATTGCACTGAATCTGTAGATTGCTTTGGGTAATATAGTCATTTTCACAATGTTGATTCTTCCAATCCAAGAACATGGTATATCTCTCCATCTATTTGTATCATCTTTAATTTCTTTCATCAGTGTCTTATAAGTTTCTGCATACAGGTCTTTTGTCTCCTTAAGTAGGTGTATTCCTAGATATTTTATTCTTTTTGTTGCAGTGGTAAATGGGAGTGTTTTCTTAATTTCACTTTCAGATTTTTCATCATTAGTGTATAGGAATGCAAGAGATTTCTGTGCATTAATTTTGTATCCTGCTACTTTACCAAATTCATTGATTAGCTCTAGTAGTTTTCTGGTAGCATCTTTAGGATTGTCTGTGTATAGTATCATGTCATCTGCAAACAGTGACAGCTTTACTTCTTCTTTTCCAATTTGTATTCCTTTTATTTCTTTTTCTTCTGTGATTGCTGTGGCTAAAACTTTCAAAACTATGTTGAATAATAGTGGTGAGAGTGGCAACCTTGTCTTCTTCCTGATCTTAGAGGAAATGGTTTCAGTTTTTCACCATTGAGGACAATGTTGGCTGTGGGTTTGTCATATATGGCCTTTATTGTGTTGAGGAAAGTTCCCTCTATGCCTAGTTTCTGGAGGGTTTTTATCATAAATGGGTGTTGAATTTTGTCGAAAGCTTTCTCTGCATCTTTTGAGATGATCATACCGTTTTTCTCCTTCAATTTGTTAATATGGTGTATCACATTGATTTGCATATATTGAAGAATCCTTGCATTCCTGGGATAAACTCCACTTGATCATGGTGTATGATCCTTTTAATGTGCTGTTGGATTCTGTTTGCTAGTAGTTTGATGAGGATTTTTGCATCTATGTTCATCAGTGATATTGGCCTGTAGTTTTCTTTCCTTGTGACATCTTTGTCTGGTTTTGGTATTAGGGTGATGGTGGCCTCATAGAATGAGTTTGGGAGTGTTCCTCCCTCTGCTATATTTTGGAAGAGTTTGAGAAGGATAGCTGTTAGCTCTTCTGTAAATGTTTGATAGAATTCGCCTGTGAAGCCATCTGGCCCTGGGCTTTTGTTTGTTGGAAGTTCTTTTCGTTTTGTTTTGTTTTGCGGTACATGAGCTTCTCACTGTTGTGGCCTCTCCCGTTGCTGAGCACAGGCTCCGGACGTGCAGGCTCAGCAGCCATGGCTCACAGGCCCAGTCACTCCGCGGCATGTGGGATCTTCCCGGACCAGGGCACGAACCCGTGTCCCCTGCATCAGCAGGTGGACTCTCAACCACTGCGCCACCAGGGAAGCCCTGTTTGTTGGAAGATTTTTAATCACAGTTTCAATTTCAGTGCTTGTGATTGGTCTGCTCATATTTTCTATTTCTTCGCGGTTCAGTCTTGGAAGGTTGTGCATTTCTAAGAATTTGTTCATTTCTTCCAGGTTGTCCATTTTATTGGCATATAATTCCTTGTAGTAATCTCTCGTGATCCTTTGTATTTCTGCAGTGTCAGTTGGTACTTCTCCTTTTTCATTTCTAATTGTATTGATTTCAGTCTTCTCCCTTTATTTCTTGATAACTGTGGCTAATGGTTTATCAATTTTGTTTATCTTCTCAAAGAACCAGCTTTTAGTTTTATTGATCTTTGCTATCGTTTCCTTCATTTATTTTTCATTTATTTCTGATCTGATCTTTATGATTTCTTTCCTTCTGCTAACCTTGAGGTTTTTTTGTTCTTCTTTCTCTAATTGTTTTAGGTGTAAGGTGAGGTTGTTTATTTGAGATGTTTCTTGTTTCTTAAGGTAGGATTGTATTGCTATAAACTTCCCTCTTAGAACTGCTTTGCTGCATCCCATAGGTTTTGGGTTGTCGTGTTTTCATTGTCATTTGTTTCTAGGTATTTTTTGATTTCCTCTTTGATTTCTTCAGTGATCTCTTGGTTATTAAGTAGTGTATTGTTTAGCCTCCATGTGTTTGTATTTTTTACAGATTTTTTTCCTATAATTGTTATCTAGTCTCATAGCATTGCAGTCAGAAAAGATACTTGATACGATTTCAGTTTTCTTAAATTTACCAAGACTTGATTTGTGACCCAAGATATGATCTATTCTGGAGAATGTTCCATGAGCACTTGAGAAGGATGGGTATTGTGTTGTTTTGGGATGTAATGTCCTATAAATATCAATTAAGTCCATCTTGTTTAATGTATCATTTAAAGCTTGTGTTTCGTTATTTATTTTCATTTTGAATGATCTGTCCATTGGTGAAAGTGGGGTGTTAAAGTCCCCTACTATGATTGTGTTACTGTCAATTTCCCCTTTTATGGCTGTTAGTATTTGCCTTATGTATTGAGGTGCTCCTATGTTAGGTGCATAAATATTTACAATTGTTATATCTTCTTCTTGGATTGATCCCTTGATCATTATGTAATGTCCTTGTCTCTTATAATAGTCTTTGTTTTAAAGTCTGTTTTGTCTGATATGAGAATTGCTACTCCAACTTTCTTTTGATTTCCATTTGCATGGAATATCTTTTTCCATCTTCTCACTTTCAGCGTGTATGTGTCCCTAGGTCTGAAGTGGGCCTCTTGTAGACAGCATATATACAGGTCTTGTTTTTGTATCCATTCAGCCAGTCTATTTCTTTTGGTTGGAGCATTTAATCCATTTACATTTAAGGTAGTTATCGATATGTATGTTCCTATTACCATTTTCTTAATTGTTTTGTTTGTTATTGTAGGTCTTTTCCTTCTTTTGTGTTTCCTGCCTAGAGAAATTCCTTTAGCATTTGTTGTAAAGCTGGTTTGGTGGTGCTGAATTCTCTTAGCTTTTGCTTGTCTCAAAAGGTTTTAATTTTTCTGTCAAATCTGAATGAGATCCTTGCTGGGTAGAGTAATCTTGGTTGTAGGTTTTTCTCCTTCATCACTTTCAATATGTCCTGCCACTCCCTTCTGGCTTGCAGAGTTTCTGCTAAAAGATCAGCTGTTAACCTTATGGGGATTCCCTTGTGTGTTATTTGTTGTTTTTCCCTTGCTGCTTTTAATATTTTTTTCTTTGTATGTAATTTTTGATAGTTTGATTAATATGTGTCTTGGCATGTTTCTCCTTGGATTTATCCTGTATGGGACTCTCTGTGCTTCCTGGACTTGATTAACTATTTCCTTTCCCAGATTAGGGAAATTTTCAACTATAATCTCTTCAAATATTTTCTCAGTCCCTTTCTTTTTCTCTTCTTCTTCTGGAACTCCTATAATTCGAATGTTGGTGGTTTAATGTTGTCCCAGAGGTCTCTGAGACTGTCCTCAATTCTCTTCATTCTTTTTTCTTTATTCTGCTCTGCAGTAGTTATTTCCACTATTTTATCTTCCAGGTCACTTATCCGTTCTCTGCCTCAGTTATTCTGCTATTGATCCCTTCTAGAGAATTTTAATTTCATTTATTGTGTTGTTCATCACTGTTTGTTTGCTCTTTAGTTCTTCTAGTTCCTTGTTAAATGTTTCTTGTATATTTTCTATTCTATTTCCAAGATTTTGGATCATTTTTACTATCATTATTCTGAATTCTTTTTCAGGTAGACCGCCTATTTCCTCTTCATTTGTTAGGTCTGGTGGGTGTTTACCTTGCTCCTTCATCTGCTGTGTGTTTCTCTGTCTTCTCATTTTGCTTATCTTACTGTTTCTGGGGTCTCCTTTTCGCAGGATGCAAGTTCGTAGTTTCCGTTGCTTTTGGTGTCTGTCCCCAGTGGCTAAGGTTGGTTCAGTGGGTTGTGTAGGCTTCCTGGTGGAGCGGACTAGTGCCTGTGTTCTGGTGGATGAGGCTGGATCTTGTCTTTCTGGTGGGCAGGTCCACATCTGGTAGTGTGTTTTGGGGTGTCTGTGGCCTTATTATAATTTTAGGTAGCCTCTCTGATGGGGCTATGTTCCTGTCTTGCTAGTTGTTTGGCGTAGGGTGTCCAGCACTGTAGCTTGCTGGTCGTTGAGTGGAGCTGGGCCTTGGCGTTGAGATGGAGATCTCTGGGAGATTTTCGCCGTTTGATATTACGTGGAGCTGGGAGGTCTCTTGTGGACCAGTGTCCTGAACTTGGCTCTCCCACCTCAGAGGCAGAGCCCTGACGCCTGGCTGGAGCACCAAGAGCCTTTCATCCACACGGCTGTACGAGGAGGAGCTCCTTGATGAGATGCAAAAACCACAGACCAGCTGTGAACTCAAGAGTCTGCTTCCCAGTTCACCTGGCTGAAGCTGTGGGCTTTCCCTCCGCAGAGTGCGCAGGCCCAGTGACTCCCTAATGGCTGCTTTTTTTTTTTTTTAATTAATTTATTTATTTATTTATGGCTGTGTTGGGTCTTCATTTCTGTGCGTGGGCTTTCTCTAGTTGTGGCAAGCGGGGGCCACTCTTCATCACGGTGTGCAGGCCTCTCACTATCACGGCCTCTGTTGTGGAACACAGACTCCAGACACACAGGCTCAGGAATTGTGGCTCATGGGCCCAGTTGCTCCTCAGCATGTGGGATCTTCCCAGACCAGGGCTCGAACCCATGTCCCCTGCATTGGCAGGCAGATTCTGAACCACTGCACCACCAGGGAAGCCCTAATGGCTGCTTTTTAAAGAACAAATAAATTTCATAAAATAAAATGTATAAAAATTCCTTAATTGGGAGATTCAAAAAAAATTCCTTCCTTAGTCATCCATTTTGAGTGGATTTTGTAGTGAGAATTTAAACATGAAGAAAGAGACCTTTTATTTTACAAGTGGGAGAGGGATCTCAATCCTCAAGTGAGCTTTGAGAACCTGTATTAAAATGCATGGTACTCAGTAAATTAGTCCCCTTTCTCCTCTGTTCATTCTGTTCTTCCCTACATAAAATACTTTCCTTCATCCATTAGAAGCTGATTCTAATTCAGTATGTTTATTCTCTTGTCCCTCTGAAGGCACCATTCTAATAATCTGGTGGCCTGCCCCTCACTTTAGGTTATATGTTTACCAGCCTTTACTGAGGGCATTCTGTGTACTATTAGGCATGGTGCTAGATGCCAGGAAATGTATCCTTTCGAGGCCTCAGATTGCTTAAAGACAAATGGGAAACATACATGCAGCAGTCACAGTATAATTTGATGTTGGCCTGACAGTAGCCACTCAGTAGATGTCTAACAAATTAATAAATTAATATAATGGAGATATGTCTAAAGTGAAGGAGCCACTGAGTCTATCTGGGAAAGTCAGGGAAGATTTCACAGAGAACAAGGACTTGAACTGAGATTTGAAGAATAACTAGGAATTTATCTGTGGACAAAAAAATATAGGGGAGTTATTCCAGCCAGAGGGAACAGTACTCAAAATCATAGGCTTGTGTTCGGATTGACATTTATTTTCCAGGTAAAGACCTATCTGCTTCTGAAAATTTTTATTAAAGTTTGTATGATTTTTGAAATCTGATGTTTCCAAATTTTCAAGAATCACATTTAGTTGACCTAACTTATCAAATAACCCCAACTGACAGACTAATAAAAAACTACCTAATCTACATTTAAAAGTCGATAGGAAATTCCTTTTATAGCATTTCTCTTCAGTTTGTAATTTATTTGAATTATTTTTGTTCTACTATTACTCTGGGAATTGTTATGTTATAATATATGCCTCTTTTAAAATAATCAAGTTAAATAAGCACTTTTCCAGAGCTAGGCTACAGTGCTGTTTGATATTTAATTGTAAAAGTCTCATGTTCTGCTTCAGGAAAATAACAATGTTCTTTAAATTATTGTGCTTAATAGCCTATATGTTACTATTCCTTTATGTATTTTAACTATACTTTTAAGAGGTAAAGGAAAAGTGTTAAAAGTATGAACCAATGATTAAATTAGCCAGCATTTTAAAAAGAAGCAGTCACTAGCATTCCTTTGCTGGAATCAACCACTACTGATACCACCATTTTAAAAGGTAATGATCTTTACTAGATTCAGATTTATATTCATCTTTGATCTCCGGAGTGGCATTAGAACATTTCTCTATGTATTGTTTAGTACCCTGGGCTGTGTTTGCCTTGTATGGAATTCTCATTTGTCTAGAACTGTATTATAGGTAGCCATGTTTTTCCATGGCTTGATTTCAGAATTCATGAAAAAGATCAGTTTACTTGAATTTTAGTTATGTGTTATTATTCCCTACCCAGAGGGTCCCAAAGTCACGTCTCCCAATCAGTGGTAATTGTGATCTGTTATGATCATTGGGCACTCCTGAGTAATAGTAAACCCATAGGGAATGAGAAAAAAGCCCTATCTTTTTTTCTCCAGCTTTTAAGTACAGATAATACTCAGTAAAAAGGTACAGATTCTGTATGGGCATGTTGGCCATGCAGCCAACACACATTTTTAGACCCATTTACCAGTTCCTAAAATGTACCTCAGTAATAAAAATTAAATATCTCTATCAGTTGCCTCCTTTCTCATCTACTCTGTGCTCTATAAGTTCATTCTCCTTGAGATCCTTTCATTATATCTTCCGTCTTTTTTTTGCTTCATTATTTGGGCTATCAAGAACCTGGGAATTATTTGGACTTTTTTATTAACAGTAATGACAAAATTTTTTGTTTCAAGTTATTTTCTGTTGGGTCTTTAACATTAGCAGTTACCATCTATTGGATGCTTATGTATATACCATAAGAGAATGTTTAAAATATGACCTCGTTTTGCCCTAAATAATCCCTATGAGATAGGTGGCATTTTGACCAATTTTTGGCTGTAACTAAGACACAGATTAACTAACAGCCCAAGATCATGAAGCTAATAAATGGCATAGAGAGGATTAAAACTGGGTTTATCTGGCTTAAAAACCTGTACCTGGGCTCTTCAGAGTATACCTTTCTACCATACATCCTATAGATTACATTTGCATCTTCATCTAGGGTTTAACTTTTTAAACCCTGGCTTCTGGGGACAGATAATGTAAATGCCTAGATCCTTTTTCAAAATAAATATAATAAGAGAGCTGGTTCCCTAATAGCCCAAAGAATGAATCGGTATAAAATGTAAATGTAAAGTTGGTTAGATTTGAATATGTTTCAATTCATTTATCATTATATAATCTAGCTTTAGCTGAAATGTCTGCATAGAGTAAAAGTTTTTCAACCTTGCCTACAGTCCCCCCAACAAAAATATTAAATTTTTAATCCAATTTATCAAATCCTGTTTACCAATTTTGAGCTATATGTGACCTTGCAAAAGTCAGTTTGGGTTTTTTTACTTTCTTTTTTAATATTTATTTACTTTTGGCTGCGTTGCGCATGCAGGGCATGCGGAATCTTTCCTTGCAGCGCACAGGCTTCGTTGCTCTGCAGCATGTGGGATCCTAGTTCCCCGACCAGGGATTGAACCCGCATCCCCTGCATTGGAAGACGGATTCTTAACCACTGGACCACCAGGGAAGTCCCACAAAAGTCAGTTTTTAAAGATTTTCCACTCTAAAATTTTGCTTTTTGTATTAAAATCATCTTTGGATAATTCATATTTTAAAACATTATTTTCTTTCCTAGTTATTTTACTAAAGATTTTTTTCATGGGTTCTTAAGAGTTTAGAGAAAGTTAAAATAGTTTAGTGGTTAAGAGCTCTAATTCTGGAATCGGAAGTTGTAACAATTGAATATCTGGCGCACACTGGAAATTTTATTTAACATCTCTGAGCCTTGATTTCCTTTTCTATAAAATGGCTGTGTGACCTATCTCATAAGATTGTTATAAAAGTTATGTGAAGCACTTTCCACAGTACCTTGCATAATTGTGGTTAACTATTACTCTTGTTTAGTTTGATTTTTCAGTTTGTTCTTTGTGAAATATGGTTATAGCGTTTTAGGGCAAGAAGAAACCCTTAGTAATCATTTGATCTAGCACCCCTATCTTTGAGATGACATTAAGGCCCAGAAGAACGACAAAAGCTAGCTTGAGGTTTGGTGGTAAGTATAACTAAATTAAACCCAATATTTTTGAGGATGGATAGGTTGTGTCGCTGTTATTGTATTGTTTTATTTTTCTCTTTTCACTTCTATGCAATGATTCTTTAATCCCATTGAAACTGTTGAGTTGTTTCCATTTTGTCTGTGCAACTATTTTAGTGTCATAGTAGGTTGGCATAAATACTTTTTCTTCTTTGCTTAGCTTAGCTAGCTTGCTTTATACCCAAAATGGATCATGCTACAGTTAGAGATGAAGCTTTAATGTTCAGCAATGTAAGACAAAAATCTGTGATCATTTACGGTTTTCATACCGTCCTCTTTGTCTTCTGCTAATCTTCTGTGACATGAGACATTGCTTCCCACAGTAGTGGAGCATGCCTCCTGTTTTGAGTGCTGGTAAAGTGAAGGCCCTCTGGTCTACCTACAAAATGGTAGTGATTTCAATAAGGATAACAGTACTTTTCTCTCTGTTTTCTCTTGTGTTGTAGAGCCGACAGTTAGAATCAGAAACTGGGACCACAGAGGAGCACAGTTTAAACAAAGAGGCTCGGAAATGGGCCACACGTGTGGCACGGGAGCACAAAAATATTGTTCACCAACAACGGGTAAGTGTGATAGAGAATCTTAGGTTATGTCTGGCATTAAGCCAAATGTCAAACCAGTTTAAGGAGTTGAATTTTATTGATGTGGAAAATACCCAATAGATGTTTTTTCTATAATTTCTCAGCACTCAGAAGTATGTTCTCAGCTATCTTCTAAACTTGAAAATTCCTTAAGCCCTCTAGCAGCAACACAGTAATTTATCTGTTTGCCATAGAATTGCTTAAGGAAGACTAGTGATAGTGTATTATAATCTTTTGGGCAGTGGAAGAGATGTGCATATGTTGAATTAGGCTTTTCATCTCCGAGACAGACTTTCTGAAGATGCAGTTGTAGATTCCATGAAAATGTATCTTCAGGACTACACTTTAGGGACTTCCCTGGTGGTCCAGTGGTAAAGAATCCTCCTTAACAATGCAGGGGACGCGGGTTCAATCCCTGGTCAGGGAACTAAGATCCCACATTCCGCGGGACAACTAAGTCCACGCACCACAACTACTGAGCTTGCACGCCTCATCTAGAGAGCCTGCATGCCGCAAGCTACAGAACCCATGCGCTCTGGTACCTGCACGCCACAACTACAGAGCCCTTGTGCCCTGGAGCCTATGCACCACAACTAGAGAAGAGAAAACCCACACGCCACAACTAGAGAGAAGCCTGCACGCCACAATGAAAGATCCTGCATGCCTCAACGAAGATCCCACGTGCCGCAACTAAGACCCAACGCAGCCAAAAATAAATAAATAATAAATAAATCTTTTAAAAAGACGAAACTTTAAGTACAAAGAAATTATTTTAGATATAGTAAATTTTTTTCTATTTTCCATTTTATTTATAACTTTATTTTTCTTTTTCTTTACCTGCATATCCAGCTTCTTAAGAGAATTGTCTGTGTTTAGGATCTCTATTTCCTAACCTCCCGCTTATTTTTTAGCCCATTACATTTGAGCTTTCCCTTCTTCCCCTTTCCCTGCACCAATTCATAGAGACTGCACATGCCAAAATTACCAGTGATGTCTGTTACTAAATCCAAAATGGCCACTTTAATTTCTTATCTTACTCAACCCGTTGGCAGTTGTATCACAATTGACAGTTCCCTTTGTCTTGAAATATTCTCTTCTCTAGTCATCCATGACTTAAACACTGTCATGGTTTTCCTTTTCCTCTCTAACATTCCTAGATTCTTTTAAAGGTTCTTCTTTCTTCATCTTACATTTACATTTTAAATTCCTTACGCTTCCATACTAGGCTATCTTCTTTTCTTATTCTTTATTCTCATTATAGGCAGTCTTTACTACTGCTGTGGTTTCATTTACCAACAAATAATAAATTACCATCTCCAACAATGGGCCTTTCTTCTGTGTATAAATATATCCTCTAGCCTGCTTTGACATCTTCTTTTCACTGTCACATCTTTTCTCAGGCATCTTGAATTCAGTGTTCCACTTATCTAATGCTGCATAACAAGCCACATCAAATTTAATGCCACAAAAAGAGAATCTTTTAAATTGTTTCTTACTACTCTGGGGGTTGGATGGGCTCAGCTTGGCAGTTCTCATTTAGTGGGTGGGGGTGGGGGTCTGTCATGTAATTACAATCAGATAGTGGCTGGTGCTAGAGTTATCTCACAGGCTTCCCCACTGAAATATCTGGTGTTTGGACCAGGAAGACTTGAACAGCTGGGAACTGGAATAATTAGAGCACCTCATGCATCTCTGTCTCTTTGTGGTCTCTCCATACAGTTTCTCCAACATAGTGGCTTCAGATTAGCTGTACTTCTTACATGGTAGCTGGTAGCACAGGGCTGCAAAGGTGTGAGCCCCAAGAGTGAGCCAAGTAGGAGCTATACCATCTTTTCTGATCTAGCCTCAGAAGTAACAAGATTTTAATTTATGTCATGTTTTTATTAATTGAGGCAGTCACAAAGCCCTGTCCAGATTCAAGGAGAGAAGTCATAAAATATCAATATTTCTTGGTGGGGAAATTGCAAGGTTCTAGAAGAACATGTGGAATGGGAAATATTGTAGTAGCTATTTTTTGAAAAACACAATCTGCCACAGCCTAACTTCTGGCCGTAACAGTTCACATGCCTCTTGCATGCAAAATATAACTCTCCTCTTCACCCAAAATACCCCAAAGCTCAGCATCAGACTCCAGCTTGAAATCTAGAATCTCGTCACCTAAATCAGATTCAAGGACAGATAAGCTTTGGGGTACAGTTCCTCTAATACAGTTTATCTCAATCAAAAAATTTGTGAACTAGAAAGACAAGTTATCTGTCTACCACACATCTAATAAACAGTGATGAGATTAATTACTGCAGCTTTATACTTCAAAATGTGAAGCACACAAAGAGGTTTTTTCCACTAGAATGTCTGACTCTATTTGAAAGTAAATGTTCAGATGTTAAAAATAAATCTGTTTCCCCCCTCTGTTATCAAGGCATGTTGAGTCTTTCTTCTAGGAGGTAGACACAGACAGATTTCAATGACTTTTCTAGTTCTTTATAGTGTGACCTCTGATGGGCTTTAATCTAGTAAGGTATAGTTTAAGCAATAAAATGAAAGAGAAAAATATTTGAAAAAAATTGTAGCTGAAAATTGTCCAAACTTAATAAAAACTGTAAACCCACAAATCCAAGGAGGTCAACAAACCCGAGGTAGGTAAAACACAAAGAAGCATATATTCAGTTTGTTAAAAAGCAGTAATACTCAATGGTGAGAGACTGAAAGCTTTTCCTCTAAGATCAGGAATAAGACAAGGATGCCCCCTTTCACTACTTCTATTCAATATAGCACTAGAAGTTATAGCCACAGCAATTAGGCAAGAAAAAGAAATAAAAGGCATCCAAATTGGAAAGGAAGAAGTAAAATTATCTCTGTTCACCAATGACAGGATCATTTATTTATTTATTTAGGCTGCTCTGGGTCTTCATTGCAGCATGCACTCTTCTCTAGTTGTGGTGCATGGGGTTTTCTAGTTGCGGCATGCGGGCTTAGTTGCAGTATGTGGGATCTTAGTTCCCCAACCAGAGATCAAACCTGGGCCCCCTGCATTGGGAGTATGGAGTCTTAACCACTGGACCACCAGAGAAGTCCTAACATGATCTTATATGTAGAAAATCCTAAAGATTTCACACACATACACACACACTCACACACATACACACACACACACACACACACACCTGTTAGAACTAATAAACTCAACAAAGTTGCAGGAAACAAAATTAACTCACAGAAGTCAGTTGCATTTCTACACCATATAATATACATTATACAATGAATAATTAGAAAAGGAGATTAACACAACATTGCAAATCAACTATATTTCAGTAAGATAAATTTAAAAACAAAAACATAAGAAAGAAAAGGAAATTAAGAAAACAGTTCCATTTACACTTCCATCAAAAAGAATAAAATACTTAGGAATAAACTTAACCAAAGAGGCAAAATACTTCTACACTAAAAAGTATAAAACACTGATGAAAGGAATTTAAAAAGACATAGATAAGTGGAAAGACATCCTCCTTTCACAGAATGGAAGATAGTGTTAAGATGACTTACCACCCCAAATGATCTACAGATTCAATGCAATCCCTATGAAAATCTTAACAGTATTTATTGCAGAAATAGAAAAACCTACCATAAAATTCATATGGAATCTCAAGGGACTCCAAGTACCCAAAACAGTCTTGAAAAAATAATGAAGTTGGAGGACTCATACTTCCAAACTTCAAAACTTATTACAAAACTGCAGTATTCAAGACATTGTAGTACTAGCATAAGAACATAGAGACCAGTGGAATAGAAGTCTCAATATTTTTAAAATACCATTTATCTCCAAGTTAGTCCATATATAGAATGAAATCCAAGTGAAACACCCAGCAGGGTTTTTTTGTAGAAATTGACAAAATGCTTCTAAAACGTACATGGAAATGCAAATGATCTGGTATAGCCAAAGCAATTTTGAAAAATAGGGATAAAGTTAGAGGGCTTACTCTACTTGATTTCAAGACACAAAACTGCAGTAATCAAGATGTTACTGTATTGGTGTAAGAACAGACTTATAGATAAATGGAACAAAGTGAAGAGTCTAGAAATAGGCACACACATATATGGTCAACTGATTTTTAACAAAGATGTAACAAACCTGTAAAAATGCTAAATAAAATTTAATAAAAATAAATCCAACTGTGTTTTAAGCACATGACTAGGGTACAAGGACGATTCAACATTAGAAAATATATCAGTATAATAAAATGCGTTTATAGAATAAAGATGAAAAATTATATAATTATTGTCATAGTTGCCAATAAAGCACATAATAAAATGCTGTATGCCTTAGTGATTAAAAAGTAAAACGAAATTCCCAGCCAGCTGGATTAAGACTATTTCACTCTGACAGGGATAGCTTCCTGAAACTTAGAGCAAACATTATATCTGATGGTTGTATTAGTTTTCTATAGCTGCCATAACATATTACCACAAACTTAGTGGCTTAAAACAATAGAAGTTTATTGTCTCACACTTCTATACATTAGAAGTCTGGGTGGGCTTCACTGGTTTTTCTGCTCTAGCTCTAACAAGACCGAAATCAAGGTGTCCACTGGGCTAGCGTCTGGGGGAGAATCCACTTCCAAGCTCATTCAGGTTGTTGTCAGAATCTAGTTCCTTATAACTGTAGGGCTGATAACAGTTCTTTAAACTGTAACAGCTAGGGGCTACTCTTAGCTCCTAGAGGGCACTCTCTCTGGTCCTTGCACATGGGCTCCTACATCAGAGTCAGCAGCAGTGCATTGCATCCTTCTCATGCTTGGAATCTCTCTGACTTCTCTTTTGGCCTGTCTCTCATCTCACTCCAGCCAGAGAAAGTTCTCTGCCTGTGAGGAGTCATGTGATGAGATTGGACTTGCTCAGATAATCCAGACGTTAATCTGTGTTAAGGTCTATAACTCTAATATATCAGTAAATTATGTCTTACATATACACATTTCCAGGGATTAGAGTGTGGACATCTTTGGAGACCATTCTACCTACCACAATGATAAAACAAGAAAACAGTACCTGTGATCACCACTTAATCAATGCTCTTAATGAAAGAAAGATAAGGTGTTTAAATATTTGGAAGAGGTACATCTGTCATTACTTATAGATGAGGTGATTGTGTACCCCCCCACAAATATAAGAGACCCAGCTGTCAAACTATCAGACATAGTTAAGAGTTCAGTAAAGTCAATAGAAACAAGACTACATACAAAAATCATTAGTTTTCATATTAGCTAGAAATAATAATCAATTGCAAAATGCAGTTGGAAAAAAATTATTCACCACAGCAATAAAATACTGATAAATCAACCAGTGTCATGACCTGTAAGAAGAAAGACTTTTTTTTTTATCAAAGAAGACATGGGTAATTGGAGAGATTCAAATATTGTAGATTTTTTTTTAACTTTTAAATTCTTTTTTTTATTGATGTATAGTTGATTTATAATATTATGTGTTTCAGATGTACAACATACTGATCCACAATTTTTAAAGATTATACTCCATTTGTTATATTATAAAATATTGGATGTATTCCCTGTGCTGTACAGTACACCCCTGTAGCTTTTTGACTTTATGCATGTCTGCACCTCTTAATCCCGTACCCCTGTTTTGCCCCTGCCCCCTTCTCTCTCCCCACTGGTAACCACTAGTTTGTTCTTTATATCTGTGAGTCTGTTTCTTTATTGTTATTTTCATTAGTTTGTTTTATATTTTAGATTCCACATATAAGTGATAACATACAGTATTTGTCTTTCTCTGTCTGACTTTTTTTATGTGGTTTTTAAATTAAATTTATTTGTAATTTCAGTGAAATCCCAATGAAACTTAGAAAATATTTTTAGAGAAACTTCACAGTCTGATCCTAAAATGTATCTGAATTTTTCTTCATGTACAAGAATAGCCAGTAACAACAATAATGAGACATTTGTGCCTTAACACATACTGAAAGATGCAGTAATGATTATAGTAATTAAAACTGTAGTATCATACAAGAGTTAACAAATATATCAAAAAAAATGATCTGTGTATGTATGGACCTTTAGCTGTTGATTCAAACAAACCACCCTAAAAAGTCAGTTTCAGGCAGACAGGGAATTTTAATGGTGAACAGCATATTTTTTACATACATACATACATACATTTATTTATTTATTTATTTATTTATCTATCTATCTATCTATCTATCTCTATTTATTTATTTATTTATTTATTTATTTATGGCTGCGTTGGGTGTTCATTGCTGCCTGTGGGCTTTATCTAGTTGTGGTGAGCAGGGGCTACTCTTCGTTGTGGTACGCGGGCTTCTCATTGCGGTGGCTTCTCTTGTTGTGGAGCACGGGCTTCACTAGTTGCGGCACGTGGGTTCAGTAGTTTTGGCTCACAGGCTGTAGAGCCCAGGCTCAGTAGTTGTGGCGCATGGGCTTAGTTGCTCCTTGGCATGTGGGATCTTCCTGGACCAGGGCTCGAACCTGTGTCCCTGCATTGGCAGGCGGGTTCTTAACCACTGCACCACCAGGGAAGCCCTGAACAGCATATTAAGGCTACCAAGGAATTATTGTTAGGTTTGATAACAGTATTGTGGTTGTATTTTTTTTAAGTTCATGTTTTTAGAGACTTTCACTAAAACATATAGGAATGAAATGACAAGATGTCTGGAATTTGCTTTAAAATGCTTTAGCACAAGAAAAATAAAGGATAGTAGGTAAAGCAAATGTGGAAGAGTCTCGTTAACTGTTGAATCTTAGTGATCAATATATAGGAGTTCATCATACTAGTCTCTTTACTTTTGAGTATATTTGAAATATTTCATAATAAAAAGCATGTTGGACTTCCCTGGTGGTGCAGTGGTTAAGAATCCGCCTGCCAGTTCAGAGAACACGGTCCCGGTCCCTGAACATGAACATGAGCCCTGGTCCCGGAATATCCCACATGCCGTGGAGCAACTAAGCCCATTCTCCACAACTACTGAGCCCATGTGCTGAAACTACTGAAGCCTGTGCGCCTAGAGCCCGTGCTTCACAGCAAAAGAAGCCACAGCAATGAGAAGCCCGTGCACCACAAGGAAGAGTAGCCCCCACTTGCCACAACTAGAGGAAGCCTGCGCACAGCAGCGAAGACCCAATGCAGCCAAAAATAAATAAATAAATAAATATTAAATTACTTTTAAAAAAATTTATAAAAAATAAGTAAATCAAAAATCAAAAACATGTTAATGGTATTTCAACTCTTTGGGGAAAGGATTTATTCAGTAAATCGCATTAAAGCAATTGTCTGTGTATTGGGGAAAAAATATGCAGTTAGATTTCTCCCTTCTGCCATATACAAGGTAAATTTCAAAAGAATTAAAGAGCTAAATGCTAGACACAAGACTACTAAAAACTAAAAAACATATAGAATATTTTTGGCATATTACCAGTGGCTTCTTAAGTAAGACGCAAAACCCAGAACCCATAAAGTAAGATGCTTGATAAATATGACTACATAAAATATTTCTGTAAAACAAAAGAACTTTTAAAAGTTAAGAGAAAGGGGGCTTCCCTGGTGGCGCAGTGGTTGGAGTCCGCCTGCCGGTGCAGGGGACGTGGGTTCGTGCCGCGGTCCGGGAAGATCCCACATGCTGCAGAGCAGCTGGGTCCGTGGGCCATGGCCGCTGGGCCTGCGCATCTGGAGCCTGTGCTCTGCAGTGGGAGAGGCCACAACGGTGAGAGGCCCACGTACCGCAAAAAAAAAAAAAAGAGAAAGGGAATAGAATGGGAGGAAATATTTGTGACATAAATAACAGAAAAAGGACTAATATCTGGAAGGAAATATATTTAAGTAATAAGAAAAAGACAAAAAAGTAGAAAAATGGTTAGAGGATATGAACTGCCTATTTATAAAAGTAGAAATAGAGATGACTAGCAACATATGAAATGATATTCTATTACAGAGAAATGAAAATTGAAACAATAAGATAATTTTTATAAAATTTCAAAGATTGAGAATATCCAGTGTTGGTGAAATGTAGAGAAACGTGCTCTTACACACTACTAGAAGAGTAGGTACAGCCTTTTGTGAGCAATTTGGCAATGTCTATAAAAATGTACAGTTTCCACTTCTGTGTTTTTACCTTAGATAAATATTCCCGTATGTGTTCAAAGAATCATTGACTAGGTTATTTGTACAGTACTGTTTATAGTATTGAGAAATTTGAAAACTCATATAGCAATGTAGTAAGAGTAAACAAAATATGGTATGGTTGAACTATTGAATCTGTGGATTAATTAGAGAATGAAGTCAATCAGTTTGTACACACACAAAAAGGTTTCTTAGACACATTGAAGGGAAGGTAGATCTCATTTTATTATTTTTCAAACAAAACTGTACAAAGCATGTAAGGAAATAAGAGATGGCTTGATAAAATACAAATAAATTGATGGGACAGTCTTTATCTTGGGGTGGGGAGCACATGGTGGGGTATGAAGATACAACAGACTTTTTACCATTTTGTATTAGTTGTTATTTAGAAACAATGCTTTATATTCATGTAATTTTTAAAAATTAAAGGTATACATATCAAAACATGCAATTCAAATGAGGTTTATAGATAGTGCCAGTGTCAATTTTCTGGGTGTTATATTGTACTATAGTTAGATAAGTTGTTACCCTTGGGGGAAGCTGGGTGAAGGGACTCTACTACTTTTGCAACTTCCTGTAAGTCTATAATTATTTCAGAAGTTTTTTTTTTTTTTAACATCTGTATTGGAGTGTAATTGCTTTACAATGGTGTGTTAGTTTCTGCTGTATAACAAAATGAATCAGCTATACATATACATATATCCCCATATCTCCTCCCTGTTGCATCTCTATCCCACCCCTCTAGGTGGTCACAAAGCACCGAGCTGATTTCCCTGTGCTATGCAGCTGCTTCCCACTAGCTATCTATTTTACATTTGGTAGTGTATATATGTCCATGCCACTCTCTCACTTCTTCCCAGCTTACCCTTCCCCCTCCCCGTGTTCTCAAGTCCATTCTCTACGGCTGCGTCTTTGTTCCTGTCCTGCCCCTAGGTTCTTCAGACCCTTTTTTTTTTTAGATTCCATATATATGTGTTAGCATATGGTATTAGTTTTTCCTTTCTGACTTAACTTCACTCTGTATGACAGTCTCTAGGTCCATCCACCTCACTACAAATAACTCAGTTTTCAGAGGTTTTTAAATTATCAAATAAATAAATGAAAACAAAGGTTAAAAAGGGAATCATGGTCACTTGTCACTAAAGTCTTTAAAATTATCTAGATACTCTAGTCACTTTAAGGAAAAAAAAAGAGAAAAATAGAAAGCAATCATCATTTTCCTATTTTCTTTAATAGGTTCTAGATGATCTGGAATGTCATGGAGTTGCAGTTTCAGAACAAGGCCGAACAGAGTTGGAACAGAAAATAGATGAAGCTAGAGAAAATATTCGTAAAGCAGAGGTGAGGTGGCAGCTAATTGTGACATTTTGCCCAGCTCCAGCAATGTCACAGCCGTGATGTGGACCTTTAGAATTCAGTTTCTATACACTGATTAATTTGAAGATTGATTCACCATCTGTGTCCAGAGTATTCTTTTTGAGTGCCTGTTTCATACAAGGTAGTACACATAACAAAAAGACACTGAACCCATTATGAAGAGTTTATAATCATGAAACATCAAATAACGAAAGAATTAAGTTACAATAAAGATATTAATTTTAAAGTTTTCACAAGTTACGTAATAAATCAGTCAGCATAGTATAGAAATTGATACATATAAGTTCAGTGCCTAGAAAAGTCTCCCCCCGTATGAAAGGTTCACTGGATCCAGGGGCATAAGCTGACTTTTTAAGAATAGAGAAGAGTTGGTTAAGCAGACAAGGCAAAAGTTACAGCAGTGGATTTTAATCTTTTGTGGAGTCATGGGACCCTTTGAGGATCATATGAGAGTGTGAAACCCTCTCTACCACAAAAAAATGTACGTTTTATTTATAGTATTCAGAAGTTCATGTACCCTAGGCTAATATTCCGTGACCTAGAGGGGGAGAAGTTGAGATGGAAAGAAAAGTTATTTGCAAAGGAGGAAGATATAAGATGTAGTTTGGCAGTTGGATTTGATTAACATGGAGGATTTTTGTAAAGAAATGTGGTAGAAAGTAAGGAAAGTCATTGTGGTTAAGACCAGTTCATGAAGGACCTGTGCACACTTGTATTTAGTTATCTATCCAGTGCCACATAGTGAAGGGACGTGGAAGTAGACATTAAAAAAACACTGCGGGGCTTCCCTGGTGGCGCAGTGGTTGAGAGTCCGCCTGCCGATGCAGGAGACATGGGTTCGTGCCCCGGTCCCGGAAGATCCCACATGCCATGGAGCGGCTGGGCCCGTGAGCCATAGCCGCTGAGCCGGCGCGTCCGGAGCCTGTGCTCCGCAACGGGAGAGGCCCCAACAGTGAGAGGCCCGCATACCGCAAAAAAAAACACAAAAAAACAAAAAAAACACTGCGACTGTCCAGCCTTCAGCAAGAATATGTTCTTGTTAGGAAGGCTTAAAGAATGCCCAAGATAACTAAGACTGTAAAGCATAAGTGCCAAGGAGTGGTCCACACGAGTGTACTTAACACTTAAGGAACCCAAAGGACACAGAGGTCACTGTGGGAGTTGTTAGGACAGGTAACACAAGGAGATAGGACTTAAGATGGATATTGACAGATGAAAAAGGGATAGCACAGACTTATGCCATGCAACCTCAAGAGGCAGAACTTGAACTGAAAGAAGGTAGGAAGGAGGCAGATTTGAGCTTGCTACTGGGAAATACTTTCTAACAGATCTGCCCAATGGCAAAATAAGCTGCCCTAAGATATAGTGCAGCACTATAAGTGTATAAGAAGATGCTATACAAGAAATTCTTGTATTGGGTTGAGCATTAATCTAAGCTAGTGATTTTCAAATACGCTCTCAGATCTCTAGAGGTTTTGAGGCAGTATTTCAGTGATGGGGGCGGGGCAAGGAGTGGGGGTTGGTAGTAAGTGGAGAGGCAGCATCAGCAAAGACAGGGAATATGAGCATGTTTCTGGCACAGCCCCATGGAAGTGATCTGAACCAGAAGAGGCTTGCTATCTTGCTATCTGCCTGGTCTAGAGAAGCCCCAGTAACCCCAGCTCGCCTTCATTCCTGGCACATGATCCACAGCCTCCATAGTGAAGAGAGCAGAGTGAACGATAAATAGCCATTTTCCTCACTGAACTCAGGGTCATGGCTAAACCGCTGCCCTAGGGTTCTGGCCAAGCACGTTGGCAGGCTCTTGCCTACTTTGAGAAATGTTGGCTTGTGTAGAAGAACTTTTCTTGTTCGTTTCTCCAGACTCTGTGTGAAGCCAGTTTCAGAGCCTTGACAGAACAGGACAAGTCTCAGAAGTTTTCTGAAGGGTGTGTTCTCTCATGTATTTTCCATTTCCAGACTTCATCCATGGTGTTACTGTCTGGTACCCTACCTCCACCATGCCCTTCAGTAGTAGCAGTAGTAGGTATCAATCACACAAAGTCTGCATTTAGGCTGAATGACCTGTTATTTCCATGAATGTGCTAAACTGCCCTCTGTTTGTTAGCTTAAAGCTAAAAGTATGAAGTGAGAGTCCCACAACAGAACGTCTCATCTCTCCTAATACTAGTATTTAAGTCTGCAGTCTCAAAGGTAATTTTCTTACCAAAAATATGCAATATGCTAAAAACCGTGATGCCAGATCCATTATCTCAGTTTTGAATATCTGTGAAATGTAGTTTATCCTACTGCTATCTTAAAGCAATCTCTTACTTGATTTCCACTTATCAGTTACAAAAAATAACCCAGCTAAAATTAGATGGAAAATATGAGGGTAGTATTAGAGTATTATTTACAAGATTGTCATAATGAAATTTTTGCATAGACTAGACCACAAGAGCCTTCAGAGGAATTGACAGTAATGGTTTCAATAGATTCTCTTTTTCTTTTTTCTGCCTGTGTATCATTTGTATTGGGTTTTCTCTTTCAATAGTTATAAATACACAAAAGAGAGTAAACTAGTTAAAATTCCATTATGTCCTTTATGTTTGGTTTTTAACTCCTGCAACATGAATGCTACCCTCCCTTGTTGATTAATCTGCTTTATCCAGTATTTTCTATAATGTGTTTCCATTCAGTGTTGCTAATTAGAATAGAAACCTTTGTGGCACTCAGTAATAGATTAAAGAAATTTTTCCAGTCATAAGAAATTGAAACTGTAAATGGCCTGTGCTTTTCCAAAGAATAGGAATAGTATACTATTTCCAAAGAATAGTATAATAGAGGTTATATAGTGATTAATTAATTATTGGCTGGTTAATTTGGGGACAGACTCACTAATTCATTAGGTTAACTAACACTTAATGAGTATCTGCTGCGTGCCAGATACTGATGAATATACTAGATATACATTGATGAACAACCTATTGTTATATTGTTATGATCTCTACGACTATCACAAGAATATTTGTACTAGCTGTGCTACTCTTTGCAGCCCCTGACTAATTTAAGAATTGGATTGAGGCAATAACTGCTTAAATTAAACTTTAATAACAGTTTTCTTAACCTGGTATTTAGGTATTTGAATTTTTTGAAATGCCTTTTGTCATACGGATACACACACATTCTTGATCTGACATATCATACCTATTTTTAAGGTAGCTTGCCAGGAAACCAAGAGTTTTAAATGCCCTTTTTGGAAGCTGTACATGACTTATGTTTCAGGATACAATTATTTTTTTGTGTATTTAAATTGTACCTTTATCTGGGTTGAGGGCAGTTTTTTCTCTTTTTCAACAGTGAAATGTTTAACACAAAGAGGAGGAAGTTAATGTAAGAAGTCAAAGATACCCAGAAATTTTTAATGATATTTTATACATGTTAGGTATTAATGTCTGCAGGAGGAACTATAAACTATATGACTCTTTCTCCAAGATATTAACTAAATTTTATGATCTGAATTGAATGTTCATTTGAAAGCCAAAATACATGGTATCAAATGAATTAACAAAACCAAAACTAAAATCACTTCTTGTCTATATAAACACATTTTAATAGATACCATTTTTTTAAATTATCATCTCATAAGTTTCTCTTGTACATGAGGAATTCAAAATTACAATGTCACTGTTGTACTCAATGACTCAAAAATGGTAAGACCCTTGCCATAATGCTATAAGAGAAGTCGAAAAACCTCAGCTGCATAAAATGTGAGGCCTCATTACTACAAGGTTAATGAAATGCTAAGGGTGACCCTGCTATAAAAACAAAATTTCCAATCATATTATATCCAAATTTATATTACCTCCAGACTTGTTATTGTGGGGTTTCACTGTACTCTTATAATGTAGTATGTTAGTAGACCTCTTAACTAACCACTTTCTTCAATTTTTATTGTGAAAATTTTCAAACATACAAAAAAGATGAAGAATAAATATATATTTTCCAATATGCTAAATTCAACTATTAATATTTTGCAATATTAAATTTATGTGTTTATTTCTATATTATAAAATGGAAGCTAAGTTTAAAGATCTGACTATAGTCTATATTTTAGGCAAGAATACTTTATAAATGATGCTGTGTTTTTCATCACAGTATGCTTTTACCAAGTTTTCTCACTACTGATGCTAAGAATAGTCACTTTCAATTCAGGTGGCACTACCAAATCTTTCTACTGTTAAAGTTCTTTTTTCTTTTTCCATTGCAATTAACAAGTGCTAGTCACCTCCAGGGACAGCAAATGAGTATTTTTCTCCCTTTCTTAAGTATTATTACTATGTCATGGAATTTTAAAAATCAACTTTATTAAGGCATAATATACATAAAATAAAATGTAGCCATTTCAAGTAAACACTTTAATGTGCTTTGATAAATGCGCACCCCTAAATATCCACTGCCACAATCAAGATATAAAATATTTCTGTCACCCCAGAAGGTTCTTTTGTGGCCAGGCAACAGCTGATCTGCTTTCTGTCGTATAGGTTAGTTCAACTCCAACAACATGAATAATAGATCACTTGATATTGTCCTATACATCGCATATAAAGGTCACCCCACACACTTTTTTTTTTTTTTTTTTTACCCCACACACTTTTATCCAGCCTTATTTTTTATCATAATCTCAGTTTGATGAGTTATTATGTATTCAAGTTCACTAATCCTTTCTTCTGTAGTGTATAACCTGCTATTAAGGCTATCCTGTGAATTGTGATTTCAGATATTACATTTTTAGCTCTATGAATTATATTTGGTTCTTTATATCTTCCAGTTCACTCCCATTTATCTTCATGTTGTCCTTTAAATCCTTAAGTATGTTTATGATAGTGACTTTAAAGTCCTCATCTGCTCATTCCGTCATATCTGTGATTTCTGGCTCTCTTTCTATTGACTGATGTTTCCTTTGGTTATGGCTCATATTTTTCTGCTATTCAAATACTTAGTACTATTTTTTACTGAATACTAGGAATTGTGACTGTTTAGCTGTTGAGTTTCTGGATTCTCTTTTCTTATTTTAAAGCCTGTTGAGTTTTGTTTGGGCATCCAGCTCAGTTTGATCTGTTCAAGGCCTGTTTTTAAGCTTTGGGTTGGTTTAGAGTAGCCTTTCCAGTAGGGCTAATTTAGCCTTATTACTAATGAATTTCCTTTCTGCAGTTTCTTCTTTTGCCATGAGTATCCAACAAGGTCTCTGGTCTCTCAACTCTGGCTGGATGGAACTGCAACATCTTTCAGCCCTATACAATCTCTGGGAGTTTTTCAGTTCACAGCTCCACGGTAGATGTTCTTTCCCCAGTACTTAATTCTTTACAAAGTCTCCTCATGGAGTCCCACCTTATGTATTACAATTTATTATAGATTTTTATTCATTTAATCTGTTTTCAGTATTACAGTTGTCCTTCTTTAAGCCCAATATTGTCTAAATTTGGCCATTGAGAGTCCATTTAAGCTGACTTCTGTGTCCTTTTGACATTACTCCCACTAGTCTTTGAACATTTTTTGCTTTCTAGCACAACAAGCTATCTTAGGCTCACCTTGTATTTTCCCTGCCCAGACTTAGAATTAGCCTTTTCTTCAAGAAGCTCTGCTTTCTTTTAATATAGAATAGTATTTAGACACCAAAGTCTAGGCTGTGAAGGTGCTTATTGTTATGGGTGTCATTTATTTCTTGGCCCTTCCTTTGTTGTTAGAGCTAGGAATTTTTTTTAAATCATGAGTTCATATTGATATTTTCAATTCAAATTTAAAATTGGAAAGATTTTATTAAACTTCTTTATTTTATATTTATATCTTTTTATCTCATATTGAAATTTTAAGTTCCTAATAATATTATACGATATTTTATTTGCCTTATCTTACATCTATATTAAACGGTTTCAAAATTACAATGCAAATATTATTAATAGTAAATTGCTGAGTGAAATTCAAGATTTCTTTGAATGTAGAATATATCTCTACAAGGGTTTCTGCTTCTGATAATAAGGGGCTAGCTTATATCCTCTTTTAGATAACAATTATTAATAAGGGTAAAAATATTTAAAATACCTATTTGATAGAACTGGAAAATGACCCAAAGCATATAAAATCTAGAGGGGAAAAGACTCTTCAGAGAATGGGACTATTCGTGGTGACATTTACATTTTACAGCTCTTTGTGAGGGGCTGTACAACTAAAATTCAAGCAGAGAAGGGCTTCCCTGGTTGCGCAGTGGTTAAGAATCTTCCTGCCAATGCAGGGGACACGGGTTCGAACCCTGTCCCAGGAAGATCCCACATGCTGTGGAGCAACTAAGCCCGTGTGCCACAACTACTGAGGCTGTGCTGTAGCGCCTGTGAGCTACAACTCCTGAACCCCGTGCACCTAGAGCCCCTGCTCCACAAGAAGACAAGCCACTGCAGTGAGAAGCCTGCGCACCGCAACAAAGAATAGCCCCCACGCCCAGCACCGAATACCCAATGCAGCCAAAAATAAATAAATAAATTTATTTATTTATTTTTAAAAATTCAAGCAGAGAGCCTAAGTCTTACTGGCTTGAGCTTGGATGTCAGGGAGTTCTCAAATTTGCATATAAATAACCATCCAAATCCTTGGCTAAACCTAAATAGACATGTGCAGCAGAAACTCCAAGGAACTTGGCAAGAAACAACAGCTGCGGCTTCCCTGGTGGCGCAGTGGTTGAGAGTCAGCCTGCCGATGCAGGGGACACGGGTTCGTGCCCTGGTCCGGGAAGATCCCACATGCCGCGGAGCGGCTGGGCCCGTGAGCCATGGCTGCTGAGCCTGCGTGTCTGGAGCCTGTGTTCCGCAATGGGAGAGGTCACAACAGTGAGAGGCCCATGTACTGCAAAAAAAAAAATCTAAGTTTGCAAATACCATGTTCCTCGATTGTTTGGTAAAGTACTGATAAGAATAAATCTTATGAAAACTAGATTACTTGGATTTGAGAAAACAGAATATACTTCTCTCTCTCTGTCTCTCTCTGTTTTCTTTGTTTCTTTGCTTCAGCAATTAAATGACTTACATTTATAATTTCCAAGAAGAGGTTTGTTGGTTCACTTATTTTTCAAAAACATTTCATTGCTTATATTAGTTTAAAATGCTTACTAGAATGGTGCTGAGACAACTGGATATCCACATGCAGAAGAATGAAGTTGGACCCCTACTTCACACCATATAAAAAAATAAACTCAACTCAAAATGATCAAACACCCAAATATAACAGCTAAAGCTATAAAACTATTTTAAGAAACATAGGGATAAATCTTTGTGACCTTGGATTAATTTCTTAGATAAGACACCAAAAGCCCAAGCAACAAAAGGAAAAAATAGATAAATTGGACTTAATCAAACTTTTAAAACTTTTATGCTTCACTAGACACTATCAAGAAGTGAAAGACCCACATAATGGGAAAAAAAATATTTGCACATCATATATCTGATAAGGGACTTTGATCTAGAATACATCAAAAACTTTTACAATAAAAAGACAAAGGCAAAATAAAAGCAGTAAAAAGACAGCCCAATTTAAACATGGACAAAGGTTCTGAGTAGACATTTCTCCAAAGAAGATATATAATGATCAGTAAGCACGTGAAAAGATGACATGGTTAGTCATCAAGGAAATACAAATCAAAACCACAGTGAGATACCACTTCACATCCACTAGGATGGCTAGAATCAAAAAGGGCAGACATTAACAAGGTTTGCCAGGATGTAAAGAAATGGTAACCCTCACCCTGCTGGTGTGATTGTTAAATGAGGTTGCTGCTTTGAAAAACAATCTGACATTTCCCCAAATGTTAAACATACCATTACTTTATGACTAAGCAATTCCAGTCCTAGGTATATAGCCACGTGAAATGAAAACATATGTCCACACTAGAACTTGTATACTAATGTTTGTAGCAAAATTATTCATATTAGCTGAAAAGTTGAAACAACCCATCACCTGACAAATGGATAAACAAAATGTGTTCTACCCACAGTATCCATAAAAAGCAATGAAATACTGATACATGTTACAGCATGGATGAACTTCAACAACATTATGCTAAGTAAAAGGAGCCAGACACAAAACACCATATATTGTATGGTTCTATTTATATTAAATGTTCAGAATAGACAAATCTATAGAGAGAGAGGGTAGATTAGTGGTCCCATAGGCTACAGGGAATGTGATAAGGGAGCAATAACTAAAGGATATGGGGGTTTTTTTGGAGATAATTAAAATATTCTAAAATTGTACTACTATATTTAAAATGGATAACCAACAAGGACCTACTGTATAGCACAGGGAATTCTGCTCAATATTATGTAACAACCTAAATGGAAAAGAATTTAAAAAAGAATAGATACATGTATATGAATAACTGAATCACTTTGCTGTACACCTGAAACTATCACAAACATTGTTAATCAACTATACTCCAATAGAAAATAAAAAGTTAAAAAAAAATAAAATTGTGATAATTGCACATATCTGTGAATATACTGTAAGCCAATTGTATTATACACTTTAAATGGGTGAATTGTATGATATGTGCACTTCATCTCAGTAAAGTTGTTACCAAAAAAAATTATTAGAAGAATAAGATTTTTACAAGACCGTTTACCAAATAGTGTGCCTGCAAGCCAAAAACTTTATATAAAGGTCTATATGATATCCAAAACCATTGAATTGTGTACTTGAAAATGACTAAGATGGTGAATTTTATGTAATATGAATTTGTCTCTTTTTGTGTGTGTGTGGCCACACCATGCGGCATGTGGGATCTTAGTTCCCCAACCAGGAATCAAACCCGTGCCCCCTGCAGTGGAAGGGCAGAATCTTAACCACTGGACCACCAGGGAAGTCCCTTTATCTCATTTTAAAATCTTAGGAATACAATATAAATTCAGCAATGAGAGCTCAGTGAAACAAGTCAGATGTCAGATCCTTTTTGATACCAACTCCCTCAGCAGAGAATCCAGAGAGTGATCAAAATCGCATACCAGAAGGGCTCAGTGAGCATACTTGTTTGTCCAGGATGTCCACAGAAGGCCATCAAGTGAAGGTCCTCAAAATTATCTCAGTGGAGCCTTCAAATGTTGAAGGAAGAGACAACCACTCTAATATGAGGAAGAATGAAGCTGAGTTTACTACTTGCTAAAACAAAAGAGAATGATACTTACAAAATACAATCTTTCTGACAAAGTAGAACCAATGCAAAGGGTTTTGAGAAGTGTGGATTTCAGGGATTGGCAGATTTTCAAAACTGGGCAATGTGTTACAGACTAGCTTTTAACTGGTGTGTAGGGATTGATGGACTGTTGGAAGCAGGAGTGGAAGCTTAACTGCTGATGATTACTGGAGTGAGGCTGTGGTTGATTGGCTGCCTTGCAGAAGCTTGGGGCTGTCACAGATTGGCTGACTCAGAGGCATGGCTATTGGAGTAAAGCAGTTACTGTTTGATTGGGACAGGTTTAAACTAACTCTATGATTACTTGCTTATGGCTTGGAACAAGAGCCAAAAAACAGACAGTGTTTCCTTTTCTTGAATTTGGAGCACAGGAACTTTTTATTCTCAATATCTTCTGTTTCTGACAGCTGCATCATAATTTAATATAAAATCTGTACTCAGTAGGCAGTCAGGAATTGTGGAAGTTTTTAAGCAGGGAAGTGACTGATGAGATCATTCGTAGACTTGTAAAAGATGGATTATAGAGGAGAAGAGAAAGTCCAGGAAATGGGTTAGAAGGCTGTTGAAAATGCTAATTTTTGGTATGTTCTGAGGCGTAGCCTTATTAAAAGGAAAGGAAAGCAGACTTTATGGTGCATTAACATCTTCCTTTTGATAAGTTATATTTGATGTAACTTGTCAAAATGCAAGTGTGCCTTTTTCCATTGTCAGCAAGCTCTGATTCCTGTTCTTGTGTTCCCTTCCCTCTTCCTTTCTTCCCCTGTTCCTCTCTCCCTCTTGCCAAGTGAAAAATTAACATCTATGCCAAGGAAGAATTGCTAATGAACATCAAGATTGTTCTAATTAATAAATCAGGAGTAACTTAAAAACAATCAATTTGAGGAAAAAATGCTCTGATTTCTGACCATTTTCTTGGTTTTCTTAGATAATTAAGTTGAAAGCTGAAGCCCGGCTGGACCTACTAAAGCAGATTGGTGTTTCCGTGGACACATGGCTAAAGAGTGCAATGAACCAAGTGATGGAAGAACTGGAAAATGAGCGATGGGCCCGCCTTCCTGCAGTGACCAATAATGGAACGTTACACTCGGTATGGTTTCTCTTCTTGGATACGATGGGCTGACTTCACTGCAGGATGCTATTCTTTGACTATGTAGCCAAACTTGATAATAGCCAAAATTTTAAAGAAAAAATAATGGTTTTGCTAATGGTTCGGGGTTTTTTCCTTTAGTCTGTCACTAATTGAGTTAAATTTAGTGCAGGAAAGCGAGAAGAAAAAAATAGTGCTTTTCTTAAAATGTGCAGTGAAAAGTATGTTATCACTAGTAGCTTTATCATTATCCCACTCATGAAGTAGATATGTTTCTTGTCTGGAGGTAGCAGGATAAAAATTTTAGTCTGATGTTTCCAGAGTTTTCAGAGGTCTTCCCAGGGTAATGAAAATAAACATCCAGGGAGTTGTAAACAATTGTAACGAAGGGAAAGGAACACAATCTGTGGCTTAGTCTGTTTAGTTCACAAGGGCTGTCACACTCTGCTCACAGTATCTTTCATCAGGGAGACAGTGCTGCAGGTATAGTTTTACAAACAAAGCCAGAACTCAAGCTTAAGTTTTCTTCCTCCAAATCCAGGGCTTTTTCCACTCTGATGTCATCCAGTTCAACCTTAGTTTTTCATCCTGGAGATCTGAGTATCAGAAAAGTTCAGTGATTTGCCTGATACTACATAGGTAGATATATAATGCCTCCCTGGTCAAACTAAAGTATTTTCTGCTGCTTTCTCCCTACCCATTATCCTCTCTCATCCAGTTTATTTCCATATGGCATTTATTACAATCTATACTTGTCTTCTTCTTTTCTTTTGTTTATTGTCTATCTTCTCTCGAATGTAATTTCCATGCCTACCTGGTTCACTGCTCTGCACAGCAAAGTACCTGGCACATAGTAGGTACTCAATAAATGTCTGTTGAAGGACAGAGAATGACTTGGTAGATAGATGGAATGTAGCAAACTAAAAGCTAAAACTCTAATCTTCCGAATTTCCACTGTATCCTTAGTGCCTCTTCATTGTTTGTGCCTTTCAGATAAAAGGAATCCTTGCTAGAGAAATTGGCCAAAGTTTAAGAACATTCCTGGAAGTTTTATCAGTTTTTTCACATAGCATTCTGATTTTCTAATGAGAATACACTTGCATATTTAAAAAGGATTGTGTGTGGTTGTGCATATGAAGGAAGAACAATCTATTGAAGGTTTATTTTTATTTCACTATTAATGGTAATCTAACTGGGGGTAATAAGCACATATCACCCACATAACTTTGGGGTTAGAAGAACTTGCCCTGTTTCTAGTACAGCAGAGTTGCTCTGTCTCATGGAATGTCTCTTACTGTTGCATCTTTTAAAAGTCACAATTTCCATCTAATTCAGGTTATTCTATTGAACAGAACTTATGACGATGGCAAATTCCAGACACATTCGTGCTTTTGGCTTCTTTAGCAGTACTGTTGGCAACCAATCAAACACATGATTTTCCTCAGACTAGCACCTTTTCTAACTAAATCAGCTGGGTAGGCACTTATCACTTATGTGCCTACTTCCTGGGCAAATTGGAGATGACTTGGTCTTTCTCCTCAAAGAGCTTACAAGCTGGTAGAGCAGACAGATTTTTATGGATCTTAACAATACATGGCAGCATATGACTGAGCTATTGTGTAGCAAACTCGAATTGCTAACTCCTAACTCATCAACACACCTTGGAAAAAGTCTCTGGGTTTCAGAGATTCTAAGATCCCTTCCAGCTCCAAAATCTCATGATTTTGTGAAATGCTATCAGAAAAGCTTAATATACCTCATTTTATTGCACTTCACAAATAATTGCATTTTTTAATGAAGTGAAGGTTTCCTTTTTCATTATTATTATATTTGTTATGGTGATCTGTGATGTTACTACTGTAGTGTTTTGGGGTACCATGAATCTTACCCATTGGGATACTTAATTGATAAATGTTGTGTGTGTTCTGACTGCTCCCCCAACCAGCCATTCCTCTGTCTCTCTCCCTCTTCTCTGGCCTCCCTACACCCTGAGATGCAACAAT
Organism: Orcinus orca; assembly: GCF_937001465.1. Classification (NCBI taxonomy): domain Eukaryota; kingdom Metazoa; phylum Chordata; class Mammalia; order Artiodactyla; family Delphinidae; genus Orcinus; species Orcinus orca. The sequence continues at coordinate 50,596,320 of NC_064566.1, read as the reverse complement.
ATTGAAATTAGGCCACTTAATAACCTACAAAGTGTTCAAGTGAAACGGAGAGTTGCACATCTCTCAATTTAAATCAAAAGCTAGAAATGATTAAGCTTAGTGAGGAAGGCATGTTGAAAACCAAGATAGGCCAAAAGCTAGGCCTCTTGAGCCACAGTTAGCCATGTTGTGAATGCAAAGGAAAAGTTCTTGAGGGAAATTAAAAGTGCTACTCCAGTGAATACATGAATGATAAGAAAGCAAAAAAGCCTTATTGCTGGTAGAGAAGAAGTTTTAGAGGTCTGGACAGATGATCAAACCAGCCACAACATCCCCTTAAGCCAAAGTCTTAATCCAGAGCAAGGCCCTAACTCTGTTCAATTCTATGGAGGCTGAAAGAGGTGAGGAAGCTGCAGAAGAAAAGTTGGAAGCGAGCAGAGGTTTGTTCATGAGGTTTAAAGAGAGAAACAGTCCCATAATATAAAAGTGCAAGGTGAAGCAGCAAGTGCTGATGTGGAAGCTACAACAAGTTATCCAGAAGATCTAGCTAAGACCATTAATGAAGGTGGCTGCACTAAACAATAGATTTTCGGTGTAGACACAATAGCCTTATTGTGGGAAAAGATGCCATCTAGGACTTTCATAGTTAGAGAGAAGTCAATGCCTGGCTTCAGAACTTCAAAGGACAGGCTGACTCTCTCGTTAGGGGCTAACGAAGCTGATGATTTTAAGTTGAAGCCAGTGCTCATTTACCATTCTGAAAATCCTAGGGCCCTTAAGAATTACGCTGAATCTACTCTGCTTATTCTCTGTAAATGTAACAATAAAGCCTGGATGACAGTGTATCTGTTTACAACATGGTTTTCTGAATATTTTAAGCCCACTGTTAAGATCTGCTACTCAGAAAAAAAGATTGCTTTCAAAATATTACTGCTCATTGACAATGCACCTGGTCACCCAAGAGCTCTGATGGAGATGTACAGTGAGACTTACGTTGTTTTCATGCCTGCTAACACAATATCCCTTCTGTAGCCCATGGATCAAGGAGTAATTTTGATGTTCAAGTCTTATGATTTAAGATATACATTTCATAAGTCTATAGTTGCCATAGATAGTGATTCCTTTGATGGATCTAGGCAAAGGAAACTGAAAACCTTTTGGAAAGGATTCACCGTTCTAGATGCTATTTAGAACATTCATGATTCATGGGAAGAGGTCAAAATTTCAGTATGAACAGGACTTTGGAAGAGGTTGATTCCAACCCTCATGGATGACTTTGAGGGATTCAGGAATTCAGTGGAGGAAGTAACTGCAGATGTGGTGGAAATAGCAAGAGAACTAAAATTAGAAGTGGAGCCTGAAGATGTGACTGAATTGCTGCAATCTCATGATAAAACTTCAATGGATAAAGAGTTGCTTCTTACGGATGAGCAAAAAAAGTGGTTTCTTGGGACTTCCCTGGTGGCACAGTGGTTAAGAATCCACCTGCCAGTGCAGGGGACACAGGTTTCAACCCTGGTCCAGGAAGGTCCCACATACCGTGGAGCATATAAGCCTGTGCACCACAACTACTGAGCCCGTGCACCCTAGAGCCCACATGCCGCAACCACTGAGCCTGCGTGCTGCAGCTACTGGAGCCCGTGTGTCTAGAGCCCCTGCTCCGCAACAAGAGAAGCCACTGCAATGAGAAGCCCATACACCGCAACGAAGAGTAGCCCCTGCTCGCCACAACTAGAGAAAGCCCATGCGCAGCAATGAAGACCCAACGCAGCCAAAAAAATAAAATTAATTAAATTAAATTTTTTTTAAAAAGTGGTTTCTTGAGATGGAATCTATTCCTGGTGAAGATGTTGTAGATTGTTGATATGACAACAAAAGATTTAGACTATTGCATGAACTTAGTTGATAAATCAGGGTTTGAGAGGTTTGCCTCCAGTTTTGAAAGAAGTTCTACTGTGGGTGAAATGCTACGAAATAGCACTGCATGCTACAGAGAAATCATTCATGAGAGGAAGAGTCAATGAATGCAGCAAACTTCAGTGCTGTCTTATTTTAAGAAACTGCCACAGCCATCCCAGCGCTCAGCAACCACCACCCTGATCGGTCAGCATCCATCAACATCGAGGCAAGACCCTCCACCAGCAAAAAGATTACGACTCGCTGAAGACTCAGATGATGGTTAGCATTTTTTGGCAATAAAGTATTTCTTAAGGTATGTAAATTTTTTTAGACATAATGGTATTGCATGCTTAATAACTACAGTATAGTGTAAACATAACTTTTATGTGCACTGGGAAACCAAAAAATTAGTTTGACTCACTTGTGATAATCTCTTTACTGCGGTGGTCTGGAACCAAACCCATAATACTCCAAGGTTTGCCTATACCAGCTAGAAAAAGAGGAGAGAAGTTTGCCTCATGAAGGAGATGTCATTAAAGATAGTCCTTGAAGAATTTTAACAGGAGATAAAGAAAAGCTTCTGAGTATGAAGGAAGGAAATGAAGGAGATGTCCCTAGTATAGTGTCTGGCAGTGAGTAGTACAGTCTGGTTGTAAGTGTTGAATAAATTGGGTATTTTTGACAACTTTCCCAAAACAGCAGCTCATCTAGACACATGTCATCCTCTGTGAAAGGAGCATTTTGCAATCCCATTCCACTCTTTCTTCCCTCTAGTCACTCTTACGGAGCCTGTGTCTTCCCACTTTCGGCCGAGGGATATAACAATATAAATAAAGGAAAAGTGTAGGCATAAAATAGTTTAATGAAATCCCAATATTTATTTAACCTGATTTTAAAGGACAGCCCTGAAATAATTTAGAGGGATTTGTATCTCTTCATACTGACAGCTGGCTGGCGAGGGGCAGGGAGCATAAATACACATTCTGAGGGCCAAATTATTTCTTCCATTATAGATGCCAACAAAAGCATTAGTCATCAGGTTTAGAATTCCCTTCCATCTAGAAAACATGGTTAATAGTACTGTTAGACATTACTAGTGTAAAGTACCCTATAGAAGGTAAGTGTTTTTAAAATATAGAGTCTGTTTACCTTATAGAATAAGGATAGAACTATATTTACTCGAATATTAACTCTTTGCCTTCTGTATTATGCTGTGGTACAGAATATAGGATTGGGAAGGAAAAAAACACAGAATATAGCAATTTTTTTTAAACGGAGAGCATTCTACTGATATAATTATTCAGTTGATGGTTAACCAGAGTCTACATACAGCTTCCTATGATTGGATTGCTGCTAGTGACCCAGTCACCCCTTCTGTCACTCATCCCTCCCTTCTCTTATTTTCTTTTTTTTTTTGCCAGTCTTAGAATTGTATTTTGGGGGGGCACAGGGTGAGGAACTTGAGAGAATCAACCCTTGCATTTAGAGCACCAGGACTTGAAAAGCCAAGTGCAGTTTTGTAAGTCAGTATTTTAAATAATGCAACCTCTACCAGAATTTCTTGTTTTTTCTTCATCTCCATATTCTCGGAATAGGAATACTGATAGGGCTGTTTTAATTGTACAGCAAATGCGGGTGCAGTGCAAGTTCAAAACAAGTTTGGGAGCTGGTTTACGTGAACCTGAGTTAGTTGCTTTGCGATCAGCACGGTTTTTCATTCAACAGAATCTCGTGGGGCTTCTGGCTGAAGAACTTGCCCTCGTTCCTTCACCTCCGGCCGTTCCTATCCGTCTTCTAACGTTTTTTGGTTGTTTTTTTTTTTTAAGTTTTGGTTTTGAAATCATTTCTTCTTGACGGACCTCTAACCGGTTCTGTCAGTGGAGGACCCCTTCTTTCTTGCACTGATGAAAACAGGCCCTGCACTGACCCTGAACCTGAGATTTGGGGGTGACCCTTCATGCTGTGCAACTCTGACCTGCCCCTACTGAGATTTGGGGTGTGGGGGTGACCCCTCCACTGCATAACTGACGTTGCCCCCACACCCAGGTTGGTCTCTGGGCCTTTCCTTCTCTTATTTTCTTGCCTTCTCTTACTTAAAAACCCATACCCAGTTTACAACCTAATTTTGAAATTATGTTAATTGTAGAGTAGAAAGAGTTATAGAACTAGATAATAAAAAATTAGGAAGTACAGTAGAGAAAAAATGACAAAAGCTCCATCCTTATAACACCACTGTTAGCAACTTGACTGAATTCCTTCCTCTTTCTACTATTCCTTTTTGAACATATTTATCATAATAAAGTTAATTTTGTATATTTTTATTTAACATTCCATATTGATGGTTGATCTTCATAATCATCCTTTTCATGCCTATAGTATTCCATCAGGAATGTGTTCACTTAACTGTTCTCTTTAGGTTTAATATTTAGATTGCCTCCGCATATTCTAAATAATACTCTTTAAAACATTTGTATGGGGGCTTCCCTGGTGGCGCAGTGGTTGAGAGTCTGCCTGCCGATGCAGGGGACATGGGTCCATGCCCCGGTCTGGGAAGATCCCACATGCCGCGGAGCGGCTAGGCCTGTGAGCCATGGCCGCTGAGCCTGCGCATCCGGAGCCTGTGCTCCGCAACGGGAGAGGCCACAAGTCAGAGGCCCACGTACTGCAAAAAAAACACAAAAAAACAAAAAAAAAACATTTGTATGCATTTTTTTCATGTTGGGGATTTTTTCTGTAAGGTATGTTCTTAGAAGTAGAACTACTGAGTCAGAGATTTTTAGTTTGAGGTTGGTTTATTTTTGTTCTTTCTGCTCTTTTTTTCCTCCTTAGATTCTCAAACTATAGCTGACAGTGTTTACATAACTTCCTTGTCTTCAGCCACTTCCCCCAACTACCATGCCAAGGCATCCGGACAATTACTCTGTTGTGTAGCCTCCCTAAGTATATGAGCATTTTGCAGAGTTGCATAGAAGTAAATTCTAGGGGACTTCCTTGGTGGTCCAGTGGCTAAGGCTCTGTGCTCCCAGTGCAGGGGGCCCATGTTTGATCCCTGGTCAGGGAACTAGATCCCACATACATGCCACAAGTAAGAGTTCGCAGACCGCGACTAAGAGTTTGCATGCCGCAACTAAAGAACCTGCATGCCACAACAAAGGTCGAAGATCCCGTGTGCCGCAACTAAGACCCAGTGCAGCCAAATAATTAAATAAATAAATATTTTTTTTAAATCATTTTTAAAAAAATAAAAGAAAGAAGTTCTGACTCTACTCATTATGAAGACCATGTTGAATATGTGTTTGAAAGACAAGAATAAAGATTTTAAACCTTTAGGATGCTAGTTTGGTTCCCATCTGCCTCAATAATGCCTTATAGTCCTTGCATCCAGCAGGTTTTGTTTTTGTAATACAAAAATCTGTTTGTTGGCTTGAGCTAAATCCCAAAGAAAGAAACAATGGATTTTTGTAATGAAATAAATGTAAACTGCAGAAAATAATGGAACACACAACAATCTTCAATTGCTTTTATATTTACTGTATTTCCAAATGGGCAGTCATCTTTTTATTGGACTAAACTCCATACTCAAAATGTCCACACTTTTAATGAAACTAACATTTCAAATTCCCAGTAACATCAGTTTAATTCAATTCAGTAAGCATGTATTGAGCCTGCACTGCTCATGAGACCTTTTGCTAGGTGCTGGGAATTACCTATAATGTCTGTTGAAATGGTGTACACAGATTGAGGGAACCACTCTCACTTACTGACAGCCAAGACCAAAGTAGGACATTGAAAAAATGTAGAGCATTTCACTTCTAAGAGAAGTGTCTCTAGCTGTGTTATGTTCTTTGACTTTCTCCATAGCCATAATAACAAGTAAAGTACCTGACACAGATCCTTACATATATTACATGTTCAGAAATATTAATCTGAACCTCAAGATAAGTTGTCTACTCCAGTTCTACCAACTAAGCTTAAAATACTACCAAAAGGAGGGAATTCACATTGGTAAAGCATCTATTCTGTACTAGGTTCCATGTCAGGCACATTCATACATTATTTCAGTTAATGATCACAACCATCCTGAATGTATTTATAGATGAGAAGATAGATTTAGAAGAATTAACTGTCTCACCCAACAGTATACAGCTAGTAAGTGGAGAGAGCTGGGATTAGAACCCAGATATCCCTGCCTCTAAAGCACTGCTTTTTACTATACTTTCTTACTCTGTGGATGACCCTTTATTCCTCTAACCTTTATCATGATTCATTTCAATTGCTATGCATTTTATTCCTTTTTTTCTTTTAAGCATCTGGTGAATCACTGACTGCCCTATTTTTATCTAATTAATGGTCTTATAGCATCTTCAAATACTGTGTGGCCAGTTGTCATTAAAATTCCCAAGCTTTACTGATATTTTTAACAGTTTCACTGAGGTATAATTGACATAAAATAGATTACACATATTTAAAAGTGTACAGTTTGTTTTGTCTGACTTCTTTCACTCAGAATGATTATTTTGAGTATCATCCATGTTGTTGCATGTATCAATAGTTCATTTCTTTTAATTGCTGAGTAGTATTCTGTTGTATGAATATACCACAATTTGTTTATCCATTCACCCTGACGATGGGCATTTGAGTTGTCTGGGGCTATTACAAATAAAACTGCTATGAATGTATGTTTGTTTGGGTCATACAGTGGCTATATGTTTAACATTTTAAGAACTGTCAGGCTGTTTTCCAAAGTGGTTGTACCATTTTACATTCCCTCCAATAGAGTACTAGTGTTCCAATTGTTCCACTACCTTGCCAATACTTAGTATGGTCAATCTATTTAATTTTAGATATTCTAATAGGTGTGCAGTAGTGTATCATTGTAGTTTTAATTTGCATTTCACTAATAATGTTGAGCATCTTCTTTTATGCTTATTTGCCATCTGTATATCTTCTTCAGTGAAGTGTCTGTTCAGATCTTTCCACCATATTTTATTAGGTTGTTTGTTTTCTTTTTATTGCATTTTGAGAGTTCTTTTTATATTCTGGATACAAATCCTTTATCAGATAGATGATTTACATAATTTTCTCCCAGTCTGTGGCTTGTCTTCTCATTTTCTTAACAATGCCTTTCAAAGAGCAGAAATTTTATTTATTTATTTATTTATTTTGCGGTACGCAGGCCTCTCACTGTTGTGGCCTCTCCTGTTGCGGAGCACAGGCTCCAGACGCGTAGGCTCAGCGGCCATGGCTCACGGGCCCAGCCGCTCCGCGGCATGTGGGATCCTCCCGGACCGGGGCACGAACCTGTGTCCCGTGCATCAGCAGGCAGACTCTCGACTACTGCGCCAGCAGGGAAGCCCCCTGTGGGAGTTTTTTAAACAACAAATGCAATTTCTTTAATAGAGATAGGGTTATTCAACTTATTCTTCTTGAATGGACTTTGATCATAGGTATCTTTCAAAGAATTTGTCAATTCCATTTAAGCTGCCAAATTTATTGGCATAAAGTTGCTCATAATATTTTTTATTATTCTTTGATTGTCTGGAGAATCTGTAGTGACATCACTTCTCTTATTCCTGATATTGTTTATTTGTGTCTCCTCTTTTTTATCCCTGATCATCCTACTAGAGGTTTATCAATTTGATGTATCTTCACAAAAAGAAAAATAGCTTTTGATTTCATTGACTTTTTTACCTGTTGTTTTTCCGTTTTTTATTTTATTGATTTCTGCTCTGGTTTTTATTATTTCCTTTCTTCTGATTAATTTGGATTTAACCTGCTCTTTCCTAATTCTTTAAGATGGAAGCTCAGGTCACTGATGTGAGACTTTCCTTCTTTTCCAATATAGGTATTTGGTACAAACATTTCCTCTACATGTTGCTTAAGCGCCACCACACAAATTCAGATACCACACAAATTCAGATACACTGTGTTATTATTTTCATTCAGTTTTAAATATTTTCTAATTGGCCTTTTAATTTCTTCTTTGTTTCATGGGTTGTTTAGAAGTATTATTGAATTTCCAAATATTCGGGAATTTTACAGATACCTTTCTATTAATGACATAATTTATTTCCATTGTTGCCAGATAACATACTTGAATCATGTTAAATTTATTGAGACTTGTTTTGTGGCCCATTATATGGTATATCTTGGTAAATGTTCCATGTGTACTTGAAAAGAATGTATAATCTGCTGGTGTTAGCTGTTATGTTCTATAAATGTCAATTAAGTCAAGTGGGTTTATAGTGTTGTTCAAGTCTTCTGTATCCTTACTGATATTCTCAGTTCCCTACATGATGCCCTGTGCCTTATGAGGTTTTCTGCTCTGTTAAGAGGGAATAGGAAATATTCCCAGACCTATGTGAATGCTGAGGATTGTTCCCTCTAATCCTTTGGGTGGTTCTATTGCTGGCTTCAGGTAGTTCTTGACATATATGTGCTGATCAGTACTTAGCTGAAGACTTGAGGGAGACCTCTGCAGATTTCCAGAGTTCTCTCTATGCATTTCTTCATTACTCTACCCAGCAAACTCTAGCCACTTTGACCTTCCTGAATTCCCAGTTCCATATCCTCAATTCAGGGAGACCACCATCCTTTTCTTGGGTTCCCTCCTGCTATATCTCAGCTTGGAAACTTTTTTCATACAGTAAGTTGGGGAAATTGTTTCGCATCCACCAAGGATCACTAACTTTCATCACATGATGTCCAGTGTCTTGAAAACTGTTCTTTCATATATTTTGAACAGTTTTTTAGTTGTTTCTGGAAGGAGTTTAAATCTGGTCCCTAATATTATTCCATCTTGCCTGGAAACAGAAATCCATTTTGCTGATATTTTCAACATCATTTTTTATAATATACTTGTGTTGTGTCTGGAATGATGTTCACTGTGCTGACTTTTCTGTCTAGATGGAATTCAGAGGCTCTCCTGGCCAGTTATAGGGAGCTGCCTTCCTCTGTGCTGGATGTCACCAGATTTTTTTAATCTATATTCTCCTTTTCTCATAAAAACAATAATGATGTATTAAGTACCTCCTATGTACCAAGCATGTGTTAAGGGTTTAAGTATTGCCTCACTTAATCCTTATGATAACCTTATGATAACCTGTTAAGAAGTAATTATTTTCATTATAGAGATGAGGTCATTGAAGTTGAGAAGTCAAATAATTTGCCCAAGGTCATATAGCAAGTAAATGGCATAGTCAGCATTCAAACCCAAGTCTGTCAGATCCAGGGACCATAAAGCTGATGAAGCCCTTCAGAGATAATTTTGCTGAATACAGGAGGTCAGCTACTAAAACCAACTTGGAAAAGTTCTTTTCTGCCCTTGCAATAAGAGTAAGCATTTTATAACATCTAAGAAAGGGAAAATATTAATACAGCTAGAAAGAATAGTTTTGATTAAAATTCTGTCAGATGACAGGAAGGAAAAGGGATGTGAGCAGTTGTTAAGAAACAGGAAGAATGTGATTTTAGAAATGCTGGGTCAAGAAGGCATTGCAACAGCTAAGTTACAGAGGGTGGAAGAGGAAAAAGGAAGAAATTGTCCTGAGATGACATACTTTGGAAAGCTGCTAGAGCAATGCAAAAGCATGTGGCAGTGACCCCTATTGCTGTCACTGCAACCTTTCAGTCCCTTCCATGAGAATCAAAAAATGAACTCAAAATGAAGGAGAAAGAAAGGAACGTTTAGTATCAAACAACGTTGCCAAAATGAAGTGTATTGGATTGATTCCCAGTGCCAAAGCACAGTACATATTAACATTCCTTATGCTATATTTTTGGAAACATGTTCTACCCACATTGGCTTTAATTTTAGTTTTTATAGATGTATGAGTATTTTGTTTTGTTTTGTTTTTTTGTAATGTCTATAACCTTTACTAGAATATAAAGGCAATGTCTTCCAAGTATATATAAATATGTTTAAGTTAGTTTTACGGCAGTTTCCTGCATGTGAACCTCATCTTTTATATGACACCCTATTGGAAAATAATAGAATCGTAAGCCTGAGATAATTTGAAAGGTCAAGATTTGAGTCTATTTTGTCATTGATCTGACTGACCATACATGAATATTTGTAAGATAAGGCATGTGAGGCACTCAGCTGTGGAGAATTTTCAGTAATAGTTATAAATGAGACTACTACAGGGGCTTTGAAATGGAGGTAATAAATGTAACAAGAAGTATGTACTATTTATTCTTCAGGAACCCTCTCCTTCCCCCAGTTCTTTAGAATTTTATTAGGTAAATAGCAGGTGAAGAGAGTCTTTTAAAATGTCAGTGATAATTACACAAGAGAAATCACATTAACTCAGTAAAGAGTAGAACTTGACATTATAGGCAACTTATACTTTTTGACTCATTGAATCTCAGGAAATCTCTGACCTTCTTCTCAATTCACCCTTTCCATATTCACAGGGCCCTCTGTGCATTTAGCATTTGGTTGTGCTCATTTCCCACTCTAGGTTGTGAACTCCTGCAATGCAGACAGCATCCTTCATTTCATATCTAAGAGCCTAGTTTAGTGTTCAGCATATAGTAGGTATTTGGTATTCTAATTAATTGTTCTACTGTAAGGCCCAGTTCTGACTCTCCATTCCTTATATCCTTAATGTGTAAGCATTAGTGCCTTTGCATGTTTAAACATAGGGAAAAGTAGCCAAATAAGTGTTTATATGTAGCTAGAAACCAAGAAACCTTTGAGCCTATTCTGTTTCTTCTTTATTGGATTTTTAATCTAAAAAGTAAAACAGGGGCTTCCCTGGTGGTGCAGTGGTTAAGAATTCCCCTGCCAGTGCAGGGGACACAGGTTCGATCCCTGGTCCAGGAAGATTCCACACGCCTCAGAGCAACTAAGCCCGTGCGCCACAAATACCGAGCCTGCGCTCTAGAGCCCGTGAGCCACAACTACTGAGCCCATGTGCTACAACTACTGAAGCCCACGCACCTAGAGCCCATGCTCCGCCACAAGAGAAGCCACCTTAATGAGAGGCCTGCGCACCGCAATGAAGAGTAGCCCCCGCTCGCTTCAACTAAAAGAAAGCCAGCACACAGCATTGAAGACCCAACACAGTCAAAAATAAATAAATAAATACATTTATTTTAAAAAAATAAAAAGTAAAACATGCCTATTCTAATAGTTTATAGTTCAGAGGTATATAAAAAAACAAGCCAATCTCCTCTATTCTCCAGTCTTTATTCTTCTTACTTTGCCTACCTCTGTTAGATATTTATGCTCATATAAATATTATTTGTATTTTAATATAATGGACAATACTCAAATACATTTTTTACACTCAATTCGATTTTAATTAATATATGCCTTTTAGCTATGATGGGTAATATACATTGAAACTGGGTTAAATTATTTTCCTTGTGCTACATTTCAAAAGGAACTGTGCCCTTTTCTGTGGCAAAATATACATAACATAAACTTTACCATTTAAACCATTTTTAAATATAAAGTTCAGTGGCATTAAGTACATTCACATTTTTGTGCAACCATAACTATCATCCATCTCCAGAACTCTTTTCATCTTGCAAAAGTGAAGCTCTATACCAATTAAACAATAACTCGCCTGGGGCTTCCCTGGTGGCACGGTGGTTGAGAATCCGCCTGCCAATGCAGGGGTCATGGGTTCAAGCCCTGGTCCAGGAAGATCCCACATGCCGCGGAGCAACTAAGCCTGTGCACCACAACCACTGAGCCTGCGCTCTAAAGCCCATGAGCCACAACTACTGAGCCCACGTGCCACAACTACTGAAGCCTGTGCGCCTAGAGCCCGTGCTCCATAACAAGAGAAGCCACAGCACTGAGAAGCCCGCACACTGCAACGAAGAGTAGCCCCCATTTGCCGCGACTAGAGAAAGCCCCTGTGCAACAAAGACCCAACACAGCCATAAATAAATATAAATAAAAAATTAAAAAATAACTCCCCTGTCCTCCAACCCCTAAATCCATGACAACCAACATTCTACTTTATGTCTCTATAAATTTGACTACTTCAGGTACTTCATATAAGTAGAGTCATACAGTATTTATCTTTTTTGTGACTGGCTTATTTCACTTAATATTAATGTCCTTAGGGTTCATCTGTTGTAGCATGTGTCAGAATGTCCTTCCTTATTAAGGCTGAATAATATTCTGTTGTCATATACCACATTTTGTTCATCCCCTCATCTCAGTGGATGCTTGGGTTGCTTCTACCTTTTGGCTATTCTGAATAATGCTGCTATAAAGATTGGTAATCAAATATCTGTTCATGTTCCTGCTTTCAGACTCTTTGGGGAGGAAGGATTGAAAGAATAGAATAGAAATTAAAATTGAAAAGAATTGAAAGAATAGAAGTGAAATTGCTGGATTATATGGTAATTCTGTGTTAAACTTTTTGAGGAACCATCATACCATTTTCCAAAGCAGCTACACATTTTACGTTCCTACCAGCCATGCACGAGTGTTCCAGTTTCTCCACATCCTTACCAACACTTAATTCCTCGTTTTTTTATAATAGCCATCCTAATGGGTGTGAAGTGGTATCTCATTGTGGTTTTGATTTGCATTTCCCTAATGATTAGTGATGTTGAGCATCTTTTCATATGCTTGTTGGCCACTTGTATATCTTCTTTGAAGAAATGTCTTTTCAAGTCCTTTGTCCATTTTTGTTTATTTTTTGGCTGTGTTGGGTCTTCGTTTCTGTGCGAGGGCTTTCTCTAGTTGCAGCAAGCGGGGGCCACTCTTCATAGCAATGCGCGGGCCTCTCACTATCGCAGCCTCTTGTTGCGGATCACAGGCTCCAGACCCGCAGGCTCAGCGGCCATGGCTCACGGGCCTAGCTGCTCCGCGGCATGTGGGATCTTCCCTGTCCGGGGCACAAACCCGTGTCCCCTGCCTTAGCAGGCGGACTCTCAACCGCTGCGCCACCAGGGAAGCCCGACTCTTGGTTTTAAAAAGAAAAAAAAAAAACTCTGTCCTTTCATAACATGAAAAATGCAAGTGAGAACAGAACAGATACTTTTCTTTGTGCAGTTGAATAAGTAAATTAACATTTTGAAACAATCAGGTTTTAAGTGTTTTTCCTGCTTTCATCCATTTTCTTGAAGTAAGCAAGCTAGCCAATGGCTTCTGATTTTTCCTAGCTTAATGCAGATACCGAAAGAGAAGAAGGAGAAGAGTTTGAAGACAACATGGATGTTTTTGATGACAGCAGTTCCAGCCCTTCTGGCACCTTAAGAAATTATCCACTCACCTGCAAAGTTGTTTATTCCTATAAGGTTTGTATTTCTCTAACATACTTCTCACATTAAATTGTGACAACTCTGAAGATACAAGTAACTGTATCTACCCAGCCTCTTATACTGTACTTATCATAAAATTGGTGTTCAGTTCATATTAGAGGCAACATAACATAATGGGAAAGAGTCCAGGCTCTGACGTCAGACTGCCTCGGTTAAAATCCTGTCTCTGACACTTACGATCTACATAACCACGCTAGTCCCTTGGTCTCTGTGAGCCTCGGTTTTCTTATCTATGTTATGGGGATAATATTATAGGGCTAGTTTGAAGACTAAATGAGATACCACTTTTATAGCAAAGCATTTAGCACAGTGCCTGACATCTAGTAAATTTTCTGTAAATAGAACTCTTACCCTTATCAATTGCCTGACACAAGACCCTCCGTTACAATAGTTCTCAAAATTGATATTAAAATAAAATTGCTTGACAGAGCAGTTTTGTTAAACTTTACCTTTCCTAACCTTAATATAACCACCTCTTGTTTCCAGGTTAAGCAAGGATCTGGATAAATAGATTCCTGAACTTCCAAACCTGATTTGGTATAATAGTTCTTAATCTCTCTCACCCCTGCCCTGCTTTCCCATTAACTTTTTACTCAAAGTAAATTGAGTTTCAGTTCCCCGGTTCCTCTCTTTTCCTTACTCCCTTCATCAATCACTAGCCAGTTCTGTTGAGTCCACCTCCAAAACATTTCCTGAATCCATTCACATTTCGCATCTTGGTCTAGGCCATTGCTTTGATTACTGTAAAAGAAAAAAACCCTAATAATTGGTATCCCTTCTTCATACTTGTCTACCGACATACTTGTCTACCACTTTCCACTCTGCAGCCAGAATTATCTTTAGTACGTATAGGAGGTTATTTTATTCCCCTGCCTAAAACCCTTTATAAGCTTTCCATCACACAAAGAAAAATAAACTCTTCACAAGGGTTTATAATGTCCAGATTGATCTGGCCCCTGCAAATCTCCTTAGCTTCATGTCAGACCAACCCACCCAGCCCACGCACTACACGTTAGCAACTCTGGCTGCCTTTCAGTCTTCAAAAGCACTACGCACCTCTCTGACTTGACAGCTTTGCACTTGCTGCTCCCCTACCTGGAACTGTCTTTTCCCAAATCTTGGTTGGCTGCCCACTGCTCTTCATATAGGCTCAGCTCAAATAGTGCCTCCTCAGGTTTCCCCTGACCACCTAAATGCATAGCCAACTCCCCAGTCACAACTCTATCCCATTGCCCTTTTGTCCTCATTTATTTACTATATAGCACCTATCACCAACCAAACTGAATGTTGTTTGTTTTCATACTTCTTTATCTGACTGTCCACTAAAGGTCCATGAAGGCAGAAACCTTGTCTATGTCTGTGTACCTTGTTTATGTGTCTTCAACACCTGGGACAGTGCCTGGCACATAGTGGGTCCTCAGGAAATAATTGTGGAATGAATAAATGAATGATGTAAGGAAGGCATGAACAAATGAATCCCTTTCATTTTAATGAATGGCACTAATTTAAATGAATTCCTTTCATGTTAATGCCATGCTTAAGGGACAACAGCAGAGGAAGGGTCTGAGGAGAATCTAAATCATACATGGGACAGTCTCACTCCTACCACCACCATCCCTGGAGAGCCAAAAGCTGATATTATTTACTCCTCAATATCAGTGATTACCAGACTTTTTTTCATTTAACATCCTTTTATTATATATTTAAGTTAACAATACTTCCTCTTTTCTAAAAGGGTTGGGATTTTTTTTTTCCCAATGTAAACTGTTTTGATAACCTTTTGAAAATTTGAAGTCATCTTCCGAGATACTTGTAAGGTGTTTTAAAATTTTATAAAACTTGGTTGGGATTGTTTCCCTATCTTCCGTCTCAGTATTATATTTACTTTGAAGTTCCAGAATTAAAATTTAAGGTCCTTAAACAGAGAGGGTCCTAGGTATCTGAGTGATTATTACATCTGAGGAATTTTACACATGAGGTAGCATTTCAGTGGGGTCATGAATAAGATCTTTCTAGTTACAGTGATAAGGTAGGGAAGGGAAAGAGCCTTATAAGCAAACAGCAGATACAGAGACACAGTTTGATGAGATAATAGGGTGTTCAGGAAATGTTAAACTCAGTGTTGTGTGAGCATCAAGTGTGGGAAATAGAGCAGCTGGAAGTAAAGATGTCAGATAGACCTGTAGATCAGACTGAGTTTGGCTTTTATCCTGGCTGAAGGAAGCCATTGGGTGTCCTAAAATCAGACTAGGCTTTTAAATAAGGTAACCCTGGTCGTGGTATAGATATTCCAGAGAGGGTAGATTAGAGTGGAGTTAGTCTCTATAAGCCTAGTTGTGATTCCTATGGTCCAGACCAGCAAAGAAGGCCTAAGTTAATCTGGTGAGAACAAAGAAAAGCTAAATTTAAGGAGTAGTTTCAAAAGCCTTAAAAATGCTCATAACTTTGTCCCTACTACTATATATCCTAAGAAAGTGACCCACAATACAGAAAAACATTCTGGATACAAAATGCTCTTTCATCATAGTACTACTTTATAATAGCAAAGTTGGCAGTCCAATAAGGAAATAGTTAAGTAAATTAACCATTCATATAATGTAACCATAACAAAATTTTATGAAGATAATTGAAAATTATATTAGAGTTTTTTATGTAAGAAGAAATATGTCCAAAAAGTAAGATACCAAATTGTATTACCTTAAGGTCTTAATTATACATATTTCTAGCTTTTCTACAGTGAACATGTATTACTTTTGTAATCAGGAAAAATCATATTGTTTTAAAAGAAAACAGGAAATTTAGAGAGATGGTGGTGGGAATGGAGGGCATGGCTGCTTCTGGGGTCCTGGCTGCCACTGCGTATTAGGACTTCATGAGGTAGTGTGAGACCACGTGTTTATTTAATAACTATTTACTGACTACTTGCTGTCTTTACTTGGGATAAGTGAGAAGAATTACATTCCCTGCCTTAAGTAAGTCATTCTAATAGGAAGCGCACAAGTGCAAACAACTAACTTGAGAGCCACAGTAGTCAGTGTTAGAGGGATGCTCAAAGCCTTCTAAGAATAAAAGGAGGAAAAAGCAGCCAGCTCATTGTGGGTGGTCTTGGAAAACATATAAGCTTGGCATCAAATCATGAGTAATAATAATAGCTACCATTTATGAAGTCCTGTGTACCCGGTATCGTACATATATATATATTTTTTTCTAATCCCTTCAATAACCCTATAAGGAAGATATTATCAACCAACCCATTAATTCAACAAATATCAGTACGTGAGCACCTTCCATGTACCATGCTGTGCTCTTTTCTAGGCTTGGGGATATAGCATTGATGAACACAGACAAAAATCTCTGCCTCGTGGAGCTTACATTGTAATAGGAATAAAAAAGAAAACTGAGGCTCTAAAAGGTCTTATGGTCACTTGCCTGTAGAAACAGACTGAAGCTGGACTTGAACTCACAGTAATCTAAATCTAGTCACCAGATGGGAAAGAGGGAGCAGGGCCTGCTGGAAAGAAGGAACAGCCTGATAAAAGCATAGAGGCAATAAAGAACGTGGTATGTTCAGAGAATAGGGAATAGTTTGCTGGGGTCAAAGCATCAAGAGACCACAGGGTTTTGAGTGTCATGCAAAGGACCTGACCTTGTCAAGCGGAAGAATTGGTCACTGCTTGGGTATGGTGTGATCAAGCTAGTGTCTGCTTATATAACAATGTTGGACAACTTGCATGGACCTTCATGACTTTTTTTTACAAGGGCAGCATTGTATTTAAAGGTGTTCTTAACCCTCCTGCTTTGCTATCACACACACTGAAATCTGGTTGTGTTGGATAACTTTTTAAGTTTTGCCACAGAATTTGTTATGTAGGTGCCTTTTGCTGGTATATTCAAGGCATAGTGTGGTTTCAGATTAGTGAAAAAATTCCATTGGAGGGGGTTGGTGGTGGTGGTGGGATGAATTGGGAGATTGGGATTGACAGATATACACTAATATGTATAAAATAGAAAACTAATAAGAACCTGCTGTATAAAAATTAATTAAATTTTTTAAAAATTCTATTGGAAAAGCTATCAAAAATCAGTGAGCTTTTTTTTCCCTCATATTTTGAGATCAGAGGTAATCTACTAAAAATTCTGTCCTGGAGTATTTCTGTGACTGGTCAGCCATTTTCAAT
This sequence comes from Orcinus orca, assembly GCF_937001465.1. NCBI lineage: Eukaryota > Metazoa > Chordata > Mammalia > Artiodactyla > Delphinidae > Orcinus > Orcinus orca. The sequence goes on along the minus strand of NC_064566.1, from coordinate 50,578,972 downwards.
ACTATTTTTCTGTCTCAAGTAGCTATTATAGCAATATCCAGAATCTGGGTTGATGAAACGTACATGAAATAGGAAATGAGTCTTTGGAAATGAGTCTTGCCTTACTTTTGCTTGTGTAATTTGGAGATATTTTACACTTTGAGACTGTGAGATCTGAAAAACTATATGGTCTAAAGCAGTAGTTTTAACTAATCTTGGGACTTGGGGAAAGCTTTTAAGGCTGTTCACTAAGAGCCAGAAGATGTCCGCAGACCCCTCCTGTTACATGTGACAGGCAAGTCTCTTTATGAAACAAAGTCACAAAGTCTCTCTCTACAACCCTCCTGCAGAGTCCCTGAGAGCTTGCTCTCAGATTCTACTGCCTCAGGGGTAGTATTTAGGTGTCTGGTGCTAGTGGACTCCTGCTGTTAGGGATTTAAAAAAAAAAAAAAAAAATCACAGCAACTTCTGCAGAAGCACACAAGTGGATCAGCCTAGTCTCTACAGTTAAGTTGGAGCATCAGTCATTTCTCTCCTACAATTTTCTTCTCTTGGCCACTGTTTTACGGTGATTCCAGACAAATTCCAGGCACTGCTCAAGCTATCAGTCAATCCATGTACATAGCTCTTTGCATTTTCACAGCCTGCACCTCCATGGTAGCCCTCTGGTGTAGTTCTAATTCACGGCTTTCTCCTTTGCTTGTGCTTCCCAAATCATCATGGTTCTGTGCTTATTCATCCCACACTAACTCCCCCATCTTCCCGAGAATGGCAGGATTGTCATTTTGAAGAAATGGAGGCATCAAGAAGTTGAATAACTTACCAATAGATACATAAGCTGGAGCTAGAACCCAGGTCCTCTACTTCCAGCAGAGTGCTGTGTTCACTGAACCTGATTGCCTCTTGAGGATTCCGTTTCTCCAGTTTTTGTTGTGGCTTTATTTTGTTCAGTTTTTTAAAGTAAAACTTCACCTCATTATGATAGTTTTACAACACTCAAATTTTTATGTTCAATACGTTTTTCAAAATCATTTCAATATTTTGATCCCCAGTTTTTGTTATGATCAGTTCACATCTGCTCTTTATCTAACCTTTTTAATTTTGTCCATGACCATCCTACATTGCAGGCTTCTCAACCAGATGAGTTGACCATTGAGGAACATGAGGTGTTAGAAGTGATTGAAGATGGAGATATGGAAGACTGGGTAAAGGTATATTCCTTTGCTCATATCGCCCCTTCTTGTGACATTTTCAGGAGTTTGTTTTGGTTCTTGTTGTACCCTGTCCAAATTGTGTGTGCAAACCTGTTTTGTCACATGTCTTTTACTCAGGCTCGAAATAAAGTCGGCCAAGTGGGTTATGTACCAGAAAAGTACCTACAGTTTCCCACCTCGAACAGTCTGCTGAGCATGCTGCAGTCCTTGGCTGCTTTGGACAGTCGGTCACACACATCCAGCAATTCCACGGAGGCCGAACTCGTTTCAGGCAGCCTCAACGGAGATGCCAGTGGTAAAGACTGAAACAAGGCACTCTTTATTTGGTCACATTTGGCCTAAACTGTATTACCCTGGAGACAGCCTTCAGTAGGTTAAAAAGCACAACTTTATTCCTTTTCTGTAATATGTTTATTTGGTCACGTTTATCCTGTACAGTAGAACCCTAAAGTTGATCTTCAGTGAGTACAGAATTATAGCTGTACGATGGCCTTTTAGTTGTCACTTGTGCATGGGGTGGCTGCAAAAGTAACCTGGTTGTCGGTGTTCTTACTGCATTTTTCTCTCTCTTGCTACCTAGTCTGTTTTGTGAAAGCACTTTATGACTACGAGGGCCAGACAGATGATGAATTATCTTTTCCTGAGGGAGCAATCATCCGAATCTTGAACAAAGAAAACCAGGATGATGATGGCTTCTGGGAAGGGGAATTCAATGGGCGGATTGGAGTTTTCCCATCAGTGCTAGTGGAAGAACTTTCAGCCTCAGAAAATGGTGACACTCCATGGATGCGAGAGATTCAGGTGCACAACAGGGGGAGAAAGCTGAATTAAAAGATGTTTAAAGAAAATGACTCCCAAGGAGTCTGTTGACCCACGCAAAAGTGGGCTGTGGTCTTGGCCTCACCCTCACCACTCCAATCCTTGGTTGCCGGGTTTCTGCAAAACTGAATTTGGGAAGCAGAGACTTGTCAGTCAGGCTCTTGTGCAATGGCTGTATGACAGCTCACTTCTCCCACATTCTGTTCTCTGAATTGGGGAACGAAAATACTAAATTGTGTGTGACATACAAAAGAATGGTTTGGTGGAGAGAAAGAAAGAAACCAGAGAGGGAATGTATTGTCTCTGTGGTTAGTTTATGCAGTAAAAATATTAGCTTGCTCTTTTTCTCCCTCACACTGTCAGAGCCTCCCTGCCCAGCCCAGGTCCTACTAGTCCTGTTCAGAGAACTGATGAGCCTGCCAGAGCTCCATAGGCTTAGCTCATCATAGCAAACCTTGTCTTTACGGGAAACTTCTAATTCGGATCAGTCACAGCAGGCCTGGCAGGTCCAGGACCATAAGGAACATGTCTGTCCATCTTGCCTGTGTGGTATTGTGACCACTTAGCGTGACATTTACAGAACCTGGGGAAGTCAGAAACTCAGCCAATTATTTTATCTTCACTGAAAAATACAACTTGTCCCTTTTTTTGTTCTTCACTGAACTGACTAATTTGGTATGTTTTCAATAGAACTCTCGAGAATGGTTTGACTTGGTAACTGTTTAAGATAAACTAAAATCAGTAGTATAATGAGATCTCTGGAAGGAAAAAGTTAAATGCAACACAAAACTGGGGGTTGGGGTGGTTATTCTAGGCTCATTTGCTTCTAATGAGGCTGACCAAGAAAGTTAATAATCATAACTTAGCTCCAAAGAAAAGTAATTTGCCAGGAGTAGTCAGAGAAGCCTGCTGGTCTCTCCTTCCTCAAGTGAGCACTTCGTAACCTCTCTTCCCTTTGCTGCAGATCTCTCCCTCCCCCAAGCTGCCCGGCTCCCTGCCTCCACTGCCACTGTATGACCAGCCTCCTAGTAGCCCTTACCCCAGCCCAGATAAGAGGAGCTCCCAGTACTTCCCCCGCTCTCCTTCAGCAAATGGTAAGGGTTCTCCAGGGCATGGGTCTACATACGCTTTCATTCAGAAATCCACACGTTCACCTGAAGAGCAAACAGATCTGCATTAGCATTTATATTGCTCAACAACGCAAATAAATTGAGCTTCTTTGATTCCCTCCCTTAGAAAACAGCTTCCATGCCGAATCGCCAGGATTCTCACAGGCATCCAGACATACTCCTGAGACCTCATATGGGAAACTACGACCTGTAAGTCTCTTATCTGGCAGGGTTATAGAATGCGTAGTTTCTCCAAATTGAAAGTTAGAAATTAATGTATCTCCATGACCCCTGTGTTGTTACTAATTCCCTCCATGCCAGGGTAAGATGGAGTTGGGAAGTTAAAAAGAGCTCTGGAAAAGGAAGGCTATAAAAATGAACACATCTTGGAAGGTCTAGCTTACACTGGTGCTTTCCTCACTGAGCCATGGAGAGATTGCAAGGTGACAGCTATGAAAGTGTATTTAAATTATAACAAGCTCTGAGAGCATTAAAGTGGTCTAATTGTGAAACAGAAGCATTTTATTTTTCCAGCAGGCATTTTATGAGAACCTATTTTCCAGGCCTCTAATTGCCTCTTTGACGGACACTGAAATGAAATAAGATACATGCATTTTGAGGTTTGAGAGCTTCTATTCTCAAAGGAATCTGTTCTTACAAATAATCACCTCTACTCACCCCTCACTGACTCCACCCCACCACCTCACTGTGAAACAGCTCTTCCAAGGTCATAACTTTCGCATGCTAATCTAGTACATATTTGCAATTTTATTTTCCTAGACCCCCTTATCAGCATTTGACACAGTTCTCTGAACCACTCACTACCTTTGGCTTTGTTCATTCAGCAGATATTGAGTGCCTTGTTAAGGACTTGGTTCTTGATCCTAAAAGTTTAGGAAGCTATTGTAAGATTGTAAGCAGGACAGTGATATGACCAGTTGTGCATTTTTAAAACACCACTATGGCAGCTAAGTGGAGGATGAATGGAAGGTGATAGAATGGACACAGGGAGCCGTTAGGAGGCTGGAGCAGTGGTCCAAGCAAGAGGGGACAGTAGTGTGGACTAGCGGATAAGAGCGTGAATGGAGAGAAGTGGACCTGTTTGTTCTACCACACTTTCCTTGTCTGCTTTCTACTTCCTGGCCCTTCCTTTTTGTTACTGAGTCCAAGTTCACTCTTCTCGCCGCAGGACAGGCCAATAAATTGGGAGACGAGGTATTGAGGCGAAGAATAGCGACTTTACTTGGAAAGCCGGCAGACCAAGGAGATGGCAGACTAGGGTCCCCAAAAAACCATCTTGGATGCCTGTTTCTTTAGAGGTGGGGGAGGAGGTGAGGAAGTAAAGTTAGGCCATTAGTTTTGCCTGCTTGGCCAGCATGGGGAAGGGATGTGTTAATTTCTTCTTTTCTGCAGCCATTCACAGGTGGGCAGGGTCAGATTGTCTCCCTGTGAGCTGAACAAAGGCACTTTAGTTTAACATTCAGGCAGAGGGGCAGGGTTCCCTGAGGCAGGCCACTACGTATGATTATAATAACAAAAGCAACAAAAAGCAAAGGTTAAAGTCAAAGAAACAGATCCAACACAGAGTCAGAATTGGCTCTTCCCTGTTATATTTTCATTGACCTTTGCGGGCTTCTCTGCCTCTATCCATCTCTGTTGATGCTTCTCAGGGTTCTTTCCACGGGCTGCTTCTCTTAAAGTCATTAGAGTCACTCTCTGAGTAATCTCATCTACTCCCAAGGCTTTGATAACCATTTATTTACTGACAACTCCTAGATTTATAACTGCCAATCCAGTCTCTTCCCTGAGCTTCAGACTTGTGGAAATCTCAGTGTGTATGTACCAAAACCCCCAAAACTCAGCAAAACACGAGTTAATTATCTTCCCTCCCAGACATACTCCTTCTCCCATATTTCCTGTCCTGGTGAGTGGTACCCCCATCCTGCCAGTGCTCTGCCATCACTCGTGACACCTCCCTGACCCTGCCTTCCACAAAGAGTCATCGCAAGTCCTGCCAGGTTTACCTTGGAGACAGCTGTCAAGTTTTTCCACCCTCTGCTGCCCCACTGCCCGTACCCTAGTGCAGGCCAACATCAGCTTTCTTTCAGACCACCACAGGAGTCTCCAAAACTGTCACCTGTATTCTCGCCCACCACCACTGTTTTCTTCAAACTTTTACCTGAGTCATCTTTTCACACATCTGATACTGCTGTTTAAAATCCACCAAAGATTCCTCTTTGCCTACAGAATAAAGCTCCGATTTTTAAATATGGATTAATGAGGCCCTTCATGACTTACCCCCAGCCTACCTCTCTAGTCTTCTGTCTTGCAACTCTCCTTCCAAGACATGTTGAAAGGTTTTCAGTTCTCCAAGCATTGCTCTCTCGCTTTCAACTCTAGGCCTTTGCTTTGGACGAGGCTTTTAGGGCTACAAAGACTCTTGTGCCCATGAGGACTTCAGCCTAGGCAAGAACCTGAATCATGAGTTTCACATTTCATCCAGAACAATAGGTCCTTCTCAGTGTAAGAAGTTGTGAAAATTAAGTTGAAAGCACATGCTTAGAGCATTTCTGAGAGCCCTGGGGTGCCCATGTCCTTGGGTAAATGACTAGTTGGGGTTTGGATGCTTCAGGCACTGAATCGGGAAGCTGACTGACAATCCATGTGATGGTTTCCTGCTCAGGTCCGGGCAGCTCCCCCTCCACCTACGCAGAACCACCGAAGGCCAGCAGAGAAGATCGAGGATGTGGAAATCACACTGGTGTGATGATGGCTTTGCCCGTCCGTTACTGCTACAATCAAGGCCAGGCTTAGAGTTTGGCCAGTCTTGTTTTTTAGGCACCTTTGCATGATGATGACTCGAACAGAGCAAAAACAAGGAGGATTATATGTGACTGGGTGGCCTGGTAGACTCCTCCCATGTTTTGAATATTTTGTGCCTTTTTTTGTTGTCATTTTCTATGTCATCTCTCCTACCACAGCACAAATCCTAGAGGGCCCTAGAAGCACAGAGGGGGACAGCCCTCTTGCCTAACAGTGGCCCGTTTTTGTATGAGACTCAAGACCAGGCCTCGATCAGGGCACAGTCACAGAGATACTGATCATGTGCACTCGTACAGTATATTACTGTGGCCACAAGGATGTGGCAAAGATTCTCATCTTTCTTCAAGTGGCTTCTGCTCATCTGATTGAGTTTAATCAGATCACATTGGCTACATAAGGAAGCAGGAGGAGGGATTTCAGGAGAGGCTGGCTCCTCCCCGCAGTTAGTCCCCAAATTGAGAAACTGAAACCGTATTGGAAAAAAATGGACTGCCCTGAGTTTAGCACCAATTGCATTAATGCACATCTCTTCCACAACTAACAGATTTAAAACAATAACAGTGTCCTTTGTATTAATATTTATGCCATTCATTTAGTATTAGTGGAGCTAACATGGAGGGGCTGAACTAGTAGCCGAATCTCATCCCATCACATAGACTAATAGAAAGGAGGCTGTGGCAAAAGCAGAAATGGAGCTTCCAGATCTGAAATGAGCCAATTTAATGTTCTTTTTATATTTGGGTATTTTTCATTTTAATTTTTGCAGCATATACTATTCTGACCAGTATCCTTAGAATCTGAACGTCTAGATAAACTGGGGACACATACTTGCCTTGTCGAGCTTCTCTACTGGGGAGGCCTCTAGCATTATTTTATTCCCAAGCCAGTCCACTGGCCCAGGCAGCCACCCACCACATAAAATGCAGCTTCCCAGGTCCAACTGACCTGACATTTCCTTGGGAGGAAGAACCTGTGGCTCATGGAAACCAGCTTCCTGTGAAGGACTAAAGGATTCCACAGGTGCAAATTGACAGGTTCTCCACGTCACAGGGAGAGCCAGGAGTAGCCTTCTCTGCAGGCTAACAAACCCATAGCCGCAGGCGTCCCAGAGTAGGCCTCCGGCGGCCCTCCACCTCCTATGGAAGATAGGGAGTGCATTGCTTAGGGACTAAGGGATGTTTGCCAGTTGCTTTTTTTTTTTTTTTTTTAAATCAAATTTGTAGAATTTAATTCGAAAGTTGTCTTACGCTTTGAAAATGCCATCCCTCCTAAGAATCTAAAAACGTGAAATGCTCGCCAAATGTCCCCATGGGATTTTTGACCAAAAGTAAGGTCAGAGCTGAAGAAATTTTCAGTTAGTCATTTGATCACTTCAGTGACAGTACCCATTGATGAATCTTCTCCGTGATTTGAGGATTTTTGTTTTTGTTTTTTGCTTCTTAACCTGTTGATCTATTTGAGGTCTTTTTGTGTTTATCAAACTTATTCTTAAGTTTAAAAAAAATTTAAAGGGTGGGTTTTTTTTTTTAAGATTTTAAAGTTTGTTGACAAGTTTAAAATCTTCAAAGCACTTTAGAAATCTTCAAAGTGCTGAAATCAGGCAATTCTTGCCACCCAGTCTTGTATTCTCTCTTTAGCTAGCAAAATTGTCCTTGAATCTGGGTTTTCCACATTCTCAGAGGGTTATTTGAAATCTTTTGTTATATTTTAAAATATTTTTTGGAAGAGCTGCTAATTTTATTTTAAAAATACAAAGTTGTAAAAATATGCCTCCTTTTTAAAAAGAACCCCTCCCTCCAGGACATGTAATCCAGTGTCACAGTGCACACGGCTGGGCTCAGAGGAAGCGCCTCTGTGCAGATGTGCTTTCTTTACAGTGGCTGTAAAAACTTTGTATTTATTATGTATAAAATGTTGAATAATAAAAAAATGGAATTAAGTTTTCTAAGTTTTACTTATAAAGAGATTTGGGTAAGCAGGCTTTTCCAAATACCCAGTGCTTCTTATAAAGACACTTCTAGGCCCTCCTTTAAACCCTACAACAGATACAGAGAGGGGGAAGTAAATTAATCCATCCATGGGACAAACAGTCCTGCATGCCACCCACCTGCCATGTGTAATACCCTGAATGCTAGAGATAGAAATAAATAAGTTGTGGTCTTGGCTCTCAACGTTCTTTCCCAGTGGAGAAAAAAGGTATACACATGAGGACAGTACTGTGTGAGGTACTGGAAGGGCGAGGCAGAGAGTGTGCTGAGGGAGCTGAGGAGGGAGCTCTGATTCTGCAGCTGGAAGGGCGAGAGGAGGGCCACTGAGTCCCCTCAGAGGATGTGACTGCTGGCTTCTAGGAAGTGGGCACTCTGGACTACTCTGTCCTTTCCTAAACCTCCACCCTGAGTAATGAGTCAAGGGAAGGAGATTTTACTGGTCTCGGGGGTGGCTAGAGGATTCCAGGTGAAAAGACGAGTCCCTCTGGCTGCCAGCCGGCCCAGTGAGGACGAGAGGTCAGCCTGTTTGGGGAGGGGCCCCACAGCCCTCCTCTTCCAGAGCTGTGCATGTGCTATATGTATTCTTCCAGACGTTTTCTGTGCATAGAACTCATATGCACACACTGCCTTTTTATATGTGAGATTATATAATACATTTAGGTTTACCTCATTCTTTTTGAAGGCTGCATTATATTCCACTGTTCAGATATATCATAATTTAAACATTTCTACAGTGATGGATGATGAGGTTGTATCCATCCATTTGCTATTCGAAAGTTGAAATGAACACCTTTGTACATAATTCTTTAAAAATTTGTTCCAGTGAAAATATTGGGTAAATTCCTAAATACGTAACTTGAGAGTCAAAAAGGTATGTGTGTATTTAATTTTGTTAGATGTTGCCAAATTGGCCTCCAAAATGACCGTATCCGTTGACACTCCCACCAACAGCGTAGAAGACAACATGGACTTTGGAGTTGGAAGGTCTGAGTTAAATCCTGCCTCCCACTTGACAGCTGTGGAACCCAGCTTCAGTGTCCCCATCGGAAACATGAGAATAATGCTGTGGATCCAAGGACATGTAAAGTGTGCAGCACAGGGTGGTCCCCACAAGCATCCCTCACCATCACTTCGCCCACCTTCAGCGGCCTCCCCTACAGAACTGCTCCTTGCTATCCTTCCAGCCTCCTAGTAACACAGGGCTGTCATGAGGCCCAATGGAAAGAGTGGGTGTGAAAATGCTTCACCATAAATATGGTAAGGACTATCAGTGCACATTTAATATCTCTTCCATCTCTTGCCTTCCCCTGCTAATGAAAGCTGCTCGCATTCAAGACTACTGTTGGCCCCAGAGGCCTGGTCTGTGACCAGCGGACGGAATTAAGCTAATCATCCCACCCCTGTATCATAGCTACACTGGGGCCTCCTTCATCACAGGAACTAAAGGTAAGGCAGCTGAACCAGGTTCGCAGCACATCACCTAGATCCCTTTCCTCTGACCCACCACCCCAGCCCACATCCACAGGCAGACAGAAGCAACTGGGAGGATATCCTCTGGCCGCAGCCCTGCCACCGCTTGATGGACGCCCTTTCCACTGGGCTGCCACAACCCTGGCTTTAAAAGAAGTAGAATGAGATGATTTCCAAGAGCTTATCCAACTCTTATGTTCTAGATAAGTTCAGTTTCTAGATGCAGAGTGAGAACATCACACAAAAAGGTCACAATATTTGAGAACAGACTTTACGATCACAGAGACTTCTCAGGATGGCCAAAAGTTGAAAATTCAAGCCACTGAACTCTCCACTGGGACAGAGCAAACTGTCCTCTGGGTTGTGGTCACACCCGGGCTGCACTATTCACTCACTGCCCAACAAGCCTAGCCAAAACTTTCAGTTGTGAATCATTTCCTAACCTTCTGAGGGGCCTTGTAACAAAATCTGGCTGAATCTTTGCATTTAATGCTCGTTATGAAGCTCTTTTTCATGACTAAAATACGTTACAGAAATTTTAGTTTAGAAGGGAGAGAATTGTAATTTGTCCTGAAATCCTACAACTTAACCAGTATAAGTTTCCTCCTAGATGTTCCCTGTGTTTGCTGTTACTGCTTGATCTGCCAAGAACCCCGTGAATGCCAAAGAGCATCTTGTTTCTGGACCATTTTCCCCTGGTCCCACTGGCCAAAAAAACAAATGCAGCATTTCTGCTGTGTCTGTGTCAGAGAGCCCTGGTCTGGGAATATTTTCCTGGAATGTTATCCTGAAACAGCAGAAATGAACACACCTCTTAGGGTTCACACCTCTTCCAGACTGTGTGCTCAACACCTAAGCATGTGTTTTGTCACCCACTTGCTCCTATGAGGGGCAGGGGAAGAGCCTGGTCAAGAGGCCTGTATTCAAGTCCCCGGGCTGCCTCGATTACCTGTGCCCTTAGGGTCATCCCTTCACCCCTCTGGGCTTTCCTCTTCTTGTCTCTGAAGTGGGAACGAGAAGACAATACAAACTTCATAAGACCCAGGGGGATCAAATAAGATAATGTACAGATAAGCTGAAAATATTTTTGACTAGTGGATGTGCATCTGTAAGAAGAAAACTACCTGTACCAGACACGTCACATCGCATCTCACAGATGGGTCCATACCTAGTGCCACCAGGATTCCTCCAGAGAACGATGGGCCAGGACCACCTCTATTTGTTCAGTCAGCAAACTTACTGCCCCAGGCCACGTTCTGGGCATTGAGACATAAGTGACTCAGTTCCCATCCCTGTCACCAACGGGCTCACATCTGGTGGGGGTGATGTGGGAACAGCAGTTTCAAGCCAAGGTGCCTCTCCCAGGACAGGGAGATGACCAAGGGGCAGTAGGACCCCAGAGCAAGAGCCTCTGTCATTTCTCCCTCTCAAGCTTCAGGCAGGTAGAGGATGTGGTACCCATGCCTGTACCACAGCCCCAGGGAAGAGCCTGGATCACCACTGGTGAGGTGCAGAGCCATGGAGCAGGGAGAGTCTCACGGACGTGGAAACTCTCCCCACTGTGATTCGCCCAAGTTCTCTCAGGAAGGTAACTGGGAGTAGAACCTAGAACCTGGCCTCCAGAAGACCAGGCCAGCAGCTCTCTGCAGAGCCTAAGTCCAGTTTTTAGAAAAGAGGGAATCGGGGGCCTGGATTCTTATCCCTGCTCTGCTGTGTGACCCTGGTCCCTCTCTGGCCCTCAGTCCATATGCACAGCAAGGGTGACACTTTTGACATTAGGGAAAAAACTCAGGCAGGCAGCCCCTGCGTACTGAACACCTGAGTAGCAACTGTTGAAAACCTGGAGAGAACCGGAAGCTCAGAGCGTTTTTTTTTTTAAATACATCTTTGTTGGAGTATAATTGCTCCATAATACCTGTTAGTTTCTGTTGCACAACAAAGCGAATCAGCCATATGCATACACATGTCCCCATATCAGAGTGGTTTTAAGCACAGGGTTCTATCCCTGCCCCCTCTGCTGCCCGGGACTGCAAAGACTAGAGGTGCAGCCTTCCCAGCTGGCACCCCTCTGAGCTCTTCCCCTGCTTGGCCTTTGCCAACCCTTTTCCCCACACTTGCCTCATTCCCTGTAATGCCCAGCCTGTCTCTGGCCTTCCAGACTTGCTCCTCCAGGAAGCATTCCCTCCATGTAAGTTAAGGTGTGCATGTGCTCCCTGAAGTGAGGCAGGCATGTGCTAGCAGATCTGCCCCATGAAGAAAGGAAGGCTTAAGGGGAGTAAAGGGGTCAGTCCCAGGAGTTGAGTCATATAATTTCCTGAGCTCCTTTTCTGCATTCTCTAAGCAGTCTGAATTCACTGCAGTCCTGTGAGGTACTTGCCGCAGATGATGTAGCTGGTTTAACAGCCTCCCAGGATTCAAGTTCACCTCCCTCCTGCGGCCCTGCATGTCCCTCAGTTCAAAGGACACTAACCGCCCCCCAGGCTCAGGCCTAGGCACCCAGGGCCAGAATGGAAAAAGAGAAGCAGGGAGGGATTTAGTTTAGACAGAAAGCTAGAATCACCTACCCGATGGAGGCAGTGGGCACACTGCTGGAGCACAGCGGGTAATGCCCTGCAGCTCTGCCTAACTGGGAGCGCAGATTTGCTGACATTTTGTTTTAAAAAAAAAAAAAAGTATGACAAGAGTCACAATCCTGCTGTGCCAGCTGTGATGATCTCATATCACTCACCCTCTCTGAGCCTCAATTTTCTCATCTGTGAAAGAGACACCTACATCACAAGGTGGTTGGGAGGAACAAGATACTGGATAGAAGGCACAGGGCCTGACGCAGCTCAGTAACGGTGGCTACTGGAAGCTTTGGTCTTTCTGGCCGTGAATCCCAGGAGGCGGGAGAATGGCCTTGGCAGACCTAGGCAGCTGGTGACTCCTGGTGGCCGCTGGGAGCCAGGGCATGAGGGCCAGACCTTCAGCAGTCTTAGATTCAAAAGATCCTGGACTCCTAGAGTCTTTGACTGTTAGACTTGCTGAGTCCTCAAATAAGAGAATTTAGTCACTTATGAACATTCCCTGAGGCTTTCTCTGGCTGAGGCCTGATCCCAGGGAATACTTTGCTCCCATCCTGGCTTCTTCCAAGAGCTTCCTGACTGAGATGGAGGGAGGCAGACACAAACGGGGGTGGGGGTGGGGCACAGAGATGGAGGAGGCTCCTAGCCAGCCTGGCAGGTCAGGAGAGGCTCAGGGATCCTGAAGGACAAATTTGAATTAGGAGTTGGGAGGGAAGAACATTCTGGGCAGAGAGAAAATCACACACAAGACACATTCAGAGTAGCAACAAAGTGAAGATGCAGCTGAGGCCAGCAGGCCACATCCTGAGGGTAAGGAGTTTCTCTGCAGGCAGTGCAGAACTTCAAAGGGTTGGACGTATGACCACAACACCTTAGAAAGTCACTCTGGCCATGGCAAGGAGGGAACTAGGTGGAGACAGCAGGTCGAGGACAAGGTGGCCTGCAGTGGCAGCAGGAATGGAAAGGAGAGTTAGACGCAACAGCCCCACGCCTTGGTGCCCAAGAAGTGGGGTGTGAGGGGAAGAGACGCTTATGACAGGGATAGATGATGCCTAGGAGGCAGCTGGGTATGTCACCCATAGCTCAGGGGACAGCTGGGCCGAGGGCAGTGAGTGAGCTGGAATCAGCAGAGTGTAGATTTGGGTATTCAGCCAACACTTAAACAGCCTTTGTCACGTGCCAGGAACTTTACAAATACTGATGCATCGAGTCCTTCCAACAGTCTTTGAGGTAGATACTGCTATTTTCCCATTTTACACAGGAGGAAACTATGGCACAAAGACATTAAGTAACTTGCTCAAAATCATTCTGCTACTAAATAGCAGAGCAGAGATTCAAACCCAGACAGTCTAGCTGCAGAGTCCTGGCTCTTAGCTCTCTCCTGCCCATCCTGGAAATAGTCTGCAAAACGCTGGGACTCAGGAGAGACACTGTAAGGTAATAAAGGAGGCTGAGAGTTCTAGAGTAAAGCCTTGAATCTCAACTGCGCGGACCCCAGAGGTCAGCCCCTATCACTCAGGGACAGAAGTCCCCTTCAACACCTGGTGACTGGCAATGGCCGTCCCACTGACCCTCCTCCACGCCCCAGGTTGGGGAAGGGAATGGGAGTGCCCAGGTTCCACCCTATTGGGTCTGCCATGTACTCCAGATGCTTGTTGTGTGGCTTAAATCTGATGCTGATGTAAGCGAGGCCCAGGCCCAGCCCACGGATGTCCTCCCCGCCACACAAGGGGTCTGCCTCTGGGGCAAGAATGCGGCCCCGGTCTAAAGGCAGGCCTGTTGTACCGAGTACTTGACATCACTCTGGTTTTTCAGGATCCTTTCCACAGGGCCCCTCTCGGCTGTCTCCCCTGCTCCCTCCTCAGAATTCACACGGCCCCTCCTCAGCCTCGGTCTACTCTGGGTGTCTGAAACAGAAGGGCCCAAGGACCAGGACCAGCTTAGACCGAGGATGAAATTTCCACTGCTCCAAAAGCCACTGTCCTTTGCTGCCTCTGGGCCTTTCTTCATGCTGTCAGCACAGAAGGCGGGCCAGCTCTGCCCAGCTCTGTGCGGGGGGGAGGAAAGGGAGCCCAGCCTGGGTCTCCCTGAGCCTCCACCCAAAGGCTTCCCTGTTCCCTGAATGCTGCAAAGAGGCAAGCAGACGCCAGTTTAAATGTAATTTTTTTCCACTTTTGCAGAGATAAAAAAACAATACAGTAATCCCCCCCAACCCACACTTTGTTTTTAAACAAACAGGCCAGGTCCTGCCAGGCCTTCTTACCCACTAAATGCCACCCCCATCCCTGCACCCCTACTGGCCCTGGAGCCTCTGGGGCAGTGGGAAGCTGTCCTCCAGCTTCAGGCTTTGGACTAGAGCTCCAGCTCAGGCAGGGGAGTCGTGGCACTAGTGCCAGAGCACAACCTTCCTGGCTTGGTCCACGCTCACCACGTGGCTCCCAGAGTAGCACCAGGCCACGGCATTGACGGCAGCGCTGAGGAGAGGGAGAGGCAGGCTTCAGGGGGCGTCCACTGCTGGGCTCTGCCCCTCATTACTGGACCTGGGCATTTTGAAGCCCTCTCTGAGCCCATCTCCTCACCTGTAAAATGGGCTCAGAGGGCTGTGGTGAGAGCAGACCCAAGTGCACATGGGAAGACACCTTGTGAACTATGAAGGGCTCAGGTGGGGGGGCAGGGAATGGAAGGTACGGGACAAGGGCTGGGGGTTCCAGGATGCCCAGCATGTCAGGACCTGGAATCAGCTTAGCAGGACTGGGGCAGGGCCGGGGGTGGGGTACTGGGGCTGGGGTGGGCAGGTGGGTGGGCAGTGGCCGTGCTCACCAATGGGGTCCCCGAAGGCTACTCTCCAGTTTCCCAGTGTCTACATCCCAGATGTAAAGAGCTCCATCCCAGGAACCTGCCAGTGCGTAGCTTCTGTCTGGGCTGCAGGGGCCACAGCACAGCCAGAGAGAGGAGATTAGAGGTAAGGACACAGACAGATGGGACACACTCAGGCATGGGTGCTGTGCTCTCATGGACACACCTGAACACAGCTTTGGTCCAGTCAGAACCGCACCTGAAGCCATCAGCCCTGAGAACAGACAGGGTCGGGTCAGGATGGTAGTGGCTCAGCCAGGAACTTATGGAGCTTCCTCTCTCCGGCAAGGGCTTGGCCACCTCACCAGGCCCTGATCCAGAGGGGCCTCCAGGGAGGGCCCCCCGCTGACGGGCCTTTTACAGGGGACAAGGCCCGGCTGCCACAGCCAAAGCCACAGGATCAGTGGGCACAAAGCAGGTACCTGAACACCTGGCGGACGTTGCTGACACGCAGGTCGATGACCTTGAGCGTGTCGTCTCGGGAACAGCTGAGCAGATGCAGCTGGTCGTGGCTGAGGCTCAGGGAGGTGACCCGGCCCTGCACAGGGATGACCTGGGTGCAGCGGGGTCCCCTGAGGAGCAGGGACAAAGGCGAGGATGAGCAGCAGCCACCCTGACAAGGTGCTCCTGACAGACTAACGAAGTCCAGAGGCCCCCCCTGGTCTCAGGCCACTAAGGCCAAGGCTGACAACTAACCTCCCCCTGCAGCCAGCCCCTTCCATCAGGAACTTACTAAACCCTTGGGTCACTAAAATAAGTGCTGGGGGTGGGGGCGGGGAAGCAATGCAAGTCTGTCTTTAAATATGTGAAAGAGAGTGCAAAGGGTTTCAAAAGGCAATCTCTGCAGATGAGTAAGAAGCAGCCTGAGGCAGGCCTGGCACTGGCTCTGGCACTGGTTCCAGCACTGGCTTTTATAAACCATTCAAGCCTAATGCTGGGCTCTTAGGCTCAGAAAACAATATAACTTTTGTTCCTTTTGACTAAAAAGTGGTGATTATATGGGAAAAAAGAGATTCTCCATCTTGGTTGGCAAGACCCAGGCAGGGTCCCTTGGTTGGACCGAGGGCCAATAAGAAGGAGACAGGTCTCCAAGGGCAGCTGAGCCTTCAAGGGGCTGAGCCCAGCACAGAGGCCACCAGAGCCTCGCTTCCCCAAGGTACCCTCAGCAGCTCCATGGCTAGAAAAAGGAAGAGAATACAGAAGCCCTGCCCCCACCTCCACTACCCACAGCCTGCGCCTATCACCTGCTGTCCCAGAAGCGGATCTTCTGGTCATTGTGACCACTAATGATGACATGGTCCCCACACACCACATCGTTACAGTAGGAAAGGACATTGATGGTCCTGGAACCTAGGGACCAAGGAGTAGAGCCCCAGCCTCAGAGAAGGGTTATCAGGAGCCAACCCACTGGATGTATGGAGAAGCTGAGGCCCAGAAGCCCCAGAGGTAAGGTGTCCTCCCAAAACTATAACCCAGGTCCCCTGTTTCCCAGCCCAAAGCCTGAGGTCACCTAAAAACCAGGGAAAGCATCATCGATGGGGGGACAGAAGAGGGGCCTTGGGAGGTTTCATCCCAAATGCCTGTAAATCTTGAAGCCACTCCCAGAGAGCAGGCTGAGGTCCCCCATAGCCTGGCAGGGTCCTGGCCGTTGGGAAAGGGGAGGGTTGGGCCTCACAGTAGGCTCGGCCGAGGTCCCACTCCTTCACTGTCCGGTCCCGGCTCCCGGTCACCGCCTGATGCATCGTTAGCTTGAATTTGGCAGCTGTCACCTTGTCTGTGTGTCCAGATAGTGTCTCCTGCCACCATCCCAGATATGCAACAAGGGTATGGCCAAGACCCCATAACAAACCCCTCCAGGCCCAAGGCATGACCCCTGACCCCCAGGCTGCCTCCCCAGTCAGGCCTCACCTTGGACTGTGCCTCCCCAACCTTCCAAAGCTGGGCGGCCTTATTGTAAGTAGCTGCCAGTACCTGGGAGCCCTGGGGAGATAGGAGGGGAAAGGATAGGTCCTGAACCTGGGCCTGGCCAGAGGCAACTGCAGGCCAGAGAGCTAGGGTCAGGGCTGCCTCAGAGCTTCCCCCAGCCCAGGTCACCCAGGTAGGCAGGGGAGAATCGAGGCCCAGGGAGGAGGATTGTGTAGGAGCTCTAGGATACCCGTGATGTTCCCTCAGGCCCCAAAGCCCCCACCTGCCCAGTGTGGAAACTGGGGGAGGGACATCCTATGCCCCCCAGGTCCTCTCACCGAGGGGTCAAAGTCCACACTCGTGATGCTGCCGCCAGCTCCTTCAAGGGTCTGGTTGGCCTCCAGGCGCCCTGGGGGGACCAGGAGAAGGGACAAGTGAAGTGAAGTCACTAATCTCACGAAACAGAGGAGCCTGGACTGTGAGTGGGAAGATGAATCTCTCCTAAATTAGAGGACAGAAGTGCTGGGCCTGTTCTTGGGGGAGCGGCCAGGGTTGGGGGGTGGGTGGGGGGGTCTAGCTGGAGGCTGCACCTTCCTGAACTGCCAGCAGAGGGCCCCGGGGGACTGCAGGTCATCTCGCGGATGTCTGGAAAAGACCAGAGAGAAGGGACTGTCCCTAGGTCACACGGCAAGCCAGAGCCAGGCCAGCTGGAGACTCACCTCCTCCAGGAAGCCTCTGGGAGCCAGCTCTCACTCCCCAGTACACCCCCCGCTACAGAACACAGAGTAGATAGCTAACATCTGCCTCACGACTGAGTTCTGAGGGCTCAGTGGCACTAGAAGAGGAGGTGGCCTGGTGGGGGGGCCCAAGGGACCTGCTCAAGGGCCTGTCCTTGTAGAACCTCGTGACATGGTGCCTCCACCACCCCAACAGGGACCATCTGAGCTCAGCCCTCCCCACCCCGCAGGCCTCGACTTCAGGAAGTGGGAGGCTCTGCCCTTCTTAGGAGCAGTGAGCCCAGAACTCTTGCCGCTGCCCACAAGAATGTCCCAGGTGAGGAAACGCAAAGACTCAAGACCCTTCCCACCAAGGAGCAAGCTGAAGGTGAGGCTGGCCTGTGGGCAGGGACCCTCACCTCCCACGACATTCCAGAGGAGGATGAGGCGGTCAGCCCCTCCAGTGGCCAGGAGGCTGCTACTGGGGCCAAAACGAACAGCATTGACCTCGGAGAGGTGGGCATCCTGTGGGGAAAAGGGGAGGTCGGTGCCCCTGGTCCTTGCCACACACATCTCTTTGCTCACGCGCACAGCTCTCTGTCACGCATTCTTGCACACATCAGGTCTCTGTTCGAACACTGAGTTTCAAACTCAGCCCCACCAGGGCTCATCACCTCTGACTGGACCCCTGCAGCAGCCTCCCGCCATGTTCCCAATACTCCACTACCTGGCCTCCTGGTCTCCCGGCCTCCTGTCTCTCCCTCATTATAAAATGCCGAAGGGCTCCCACCACAGGCTGTGGGAGGAAAACTCCTGCTCCCAGTGAGGGGCCCATCCTTGCTTCCCCAGCCTCCTTGGACCACTCCTGGGACCTGCACTCCCATATCGTACCCCATGCACTTGGCCCAGCTCCTCCTTACCAGCACATCCTGAGCTCGGGTAGGAAGTCGGGCGGCCACACACACAGGGATGCTCTGGTATCGCTGCTCAGGGGCTCCCCCAACTGAGTGGCCTCTCCTCTTCTTGAAACTGCAGGAGGGGGTCAGGAGGGCATTCAGCAAGGCCTCTGACACGGGAGCCTCGAGCTCTCCTGAAGCAGCAACAACAGGAAGCAGACACGGAAGGCAGCAGAACATGGCCAGGAGGTGCAGCAGGCACAGTCCCCACCAGCCTCTGACCCAGGAGTCAATGTGGAGACAGTAGGGGCACCAAGACAGGCACACAGGCAGGGCAGGGTTGGTGGTGGATGCAGAGAAACCTCGGAGCAGGGTTTCAGTCCTGGCCTGGCCACTGCTTGGCACTGTGACCCTGAACGAATCCCTGACATTTCTGAACCTCCATTTCCCAAATGAGTAGTAGCTCCTTTCTGGCCTCAGGCTGGAGCTTTTGGTCCCCTGTGATGACCCAGGATGAGGGCCAGAGCCTGGAAGATAGCCAGGCAGGGGCTGGGAATGAGGCCATGCACCCAGCTCCTGCCTCTGGGACTCAGCAGAGACTCACACACAGAGTGCTGGGCAACATACGGAAGGACACACTGAGACACATACACAGCCCAAGCCTGGGCTCCAGGAGCCTGACACACGCATCCAAGGGGCCCAGCACCTTCACACACATGTCGGTGCACACACACACTTACTCCAGAAGCCCCTTCACCACATCCACACAGCGGGACAACGTCAGGGAGGTGGCGGAGGCAGACCTGGGGCAGAATTGAGAGAGATGTGCTAAGGGACTGGCCGGTGGCTGTGCAGACAGCAGTCATTCATCCCTACACTCTTGAGCCTGGACAAGAACTTTGCTCCTCCAAGGCCAGGAGAGCACGATGACCCAGAGGAGTCCCAGGAAGATGGAGGAAGGGAGGGATTTGGAATGAAGTCTCCCAGTTTCACCATGATGGTTAAGACCTGCCTCACCACCCAAGTGCCCCCCAACAAAATTTCATGGGAGGCTGAGCTGGGGCCTATGGAAGGGGGTGAAGGTGCCCCCAGGCTGAGAAAGCACAAGGCTGGGAGCAGGGGCTGGGAAACCTAGATCCCAAAAATACCCAGGAGATCATGTGTCCTGAGATGACCTGGCCCGCCAGGGCTAAGGCTTTGGGGACTGCATCTCATGCCCCTCCCCAGGGTTCCTTCACTACCCTGAGGCCTGGACACCAGCGACCTGCAAGAGAAGGCTGCAGGGGCTTCCCTGGTGGTGCAGTGGTTAAGAATCCGCCTGCCAATGCAGGGGACACGGGTTCAAGCCCTGGTCTGGGAAGATCCCACATGCCGCAGAGCAACTAAGCCCGTGTGCCACAACTACCGAGCCTGCGCTCTAGAGCTCGTGAGCCACAACTACTGAGCCTGCGTGCCACAACTACTGAAGCCCGCGCGCCTGGAGCCTGTGCTCCGCAACAAGAGAAGCCACCGCAATGAGAAGCCCACGCACCGCAACGAAGAGTAGCCCCCACTCGCCGCAACTAGAGAAAACCCGCGCGCAGCAACAAAGACCCAATGCAGCCAAAAATAAATATTTTAAAAATTTTAAAAAATGAAAGGACTGGAGGAGAGCTTACAGGCTGGGGAATGCGGGGAGGGCAGTCTCAATGCCAGGCAAATCAAGACAGACGGGGCAGACTGGGGGTGAGGGGCATCCAAGGACTGAAGCCTCAATCAGGTCCCACCCATATGAGCTCCCATCTACACATGCTTCACAGGCATTCAGGTACGCTTACCTAAGCTTGTACACACATATGCTGTGACGTCCCTGTGTATGCACACACATGCCTGTGACAGCTGAACCCTGGACCTTGCCAACAGGTTCCCTCCTGGTCACACCCTTTCACCAGCCTGACATCCCACCCCCAGAGCTCTGGTCCTGGTAAGGAGAAAAAGGGGGTGAGGACAGACGTTGGGGTCCCGGAGGCGGCACTGACCCTAAGTGGCTCCAGGCACTGGAGGTCAGATCTGTCCTGGGGTCCAAGCTGTACCCCAGTCTCTTCTCAAGCCCCCTCTCAACCCAAGAGCTGGCCCAAGGTCCTAGAGGAAGACTCTGGGATGGGACCCAGCTCAGAGCTGTGGGACAGTGCTCACCTGAAGGGCCTCTTCCATTTCTCACCAGCCTCACTCTCCAGGAACGCTGGCTCAGCTGCCAGAGCCAGAGTGTCTGCTTCCTCTCTGATCCCATCGCCTAATGTGTCTGGGCTCCTGGGGGAGAGAATTAAGCTCAGAATGGCTAAGGGACCAGGCCAGCCCCTCCGCGCCACGGTGAGGATGTGCAGACCCAGAGATGAGGGTGTCCCTGTGGACGCACGTGTGGCAGGCACAGGTGCTGGCTCCTACGACCACACGTGTCTGCACGTGTCCTGGGCTCGTTCTGCCTGGGGGCCTCGGCACCGCGGCTGTGCACACTTGCAGTAAGGTGCACCGGCGGCCGCAGGCAGGTGGGGGCGGGGTAGAACTGTAGCGGCCACGGGGCAGAGCCCGCGGCAGAGCTTCGGCAGGCAGGTTTCAGGCGCATCCTCATTCTTACTCGCTTATGCTCACTGTCCGCTTGACTGCCTTCTTCAGCTCCTGGGACACCCGCGCCTGTTTGGCCCTGGGACAGAAAAACCTCCTGAGAGTCGGGTCGCTCCCGTGCCCGGAAGGCGGGGCCGGCCCCTCCCCGGCAGGCCACGCCACCACTCACGTCCCCGAAGGGCGGGCCCAGCGCTCTCACCTCTCGCGGCGCTCGTTGCGCAGGTTGCGCTCGGCTGCGGCGCGCGCTTTGCGCCGCACCAGCCGATCCAGCAGGTCGCGTGCCTCCTCCTCGAGCCTGCGCAGAGCCGCCTCCTGGTGCCCGACGTGCACGCGCAGCACCTCATAGGCCGCCCGCTGTGCCGCGTTCAGCGCGCGCCGCGCATCCACCTGTCCCTCCTCCTTCTCCCGCGCCTCCTGCAGCTGCGCCACGCGGGCCTCCAGAGCTGCCAGCCTGGAGAACGCGGAGAACCTCCATCACCGCCCTGGGGAACCAGTCTTGGAGCTGGGACAAACTTGCCCCTGGCCACGCGGCCAGCCGGCCGGCTAAGCCACGTCTCCGACCAAGCCTTCGCAGTCCTGCAGTTCCTGGCCTCTGCGACCAGCCACAGGCCTGGGGGACGTTTGAGGACGTGGGAAAGCTGTCGGGCCCTTCCGGAGACCCGCGGGGTGACCCTCTCCCCTCCCCCTGGCAGTGATGGCCCCAAGCCTCCCCAAGGTGCGCGGGGGGGGGGACCCCTCTCGCACCGCCCGCGCCGCACCTGCTTTGCCGCTCCCCCAGCTGTGACTCCAGGGTGCCCAGGGCTGCGCTCTTCTCCACCACCTGGTAGGCCATCTGCAGCGGCGGAGGGGCCGGACAGGTAGGCATGGGTGCCTCTGGGCAGGGCCTCCAGCCCCTCTCTGGCCGAGAGGCTAGTAGGACGGGGTCTGCCTCTCCTCTCACCCGCCCCCTAGCTCAAGAGAAAGCTGAGGCGCAGACAGGCGTTGCACCAAGCACAGGAATGCACTGCTGTTTCAGGGATCAACGGAAGGGCCTTAGGCTCTGAAGCCTAACACCCGAGTTTCAATTCTGGCAGTGCCACTTATATTCTCTGTGACCCGGGGTAGTCATTTAACTGCTCTAAACCAGCTCTGTTTCTTCACCTGTCCAGTGGGAATGGTTGTGCTTACCTCACTGGGTAATACGGAATTACTATAAGGAACAGTATCTCAAATAATGATGATTGGTTCTATAGCACTTAAGTGTGCTAGGTCTTATTCCGAGCACTCTACAGTATTAACTCTTTTAATCCGGTAGGAACTGCCATTCTCCCCCATTTTACACATGAGGACATTGACACAGAGAGGTTCAGTGTCTTGCCCAAAGTCACACAGCAGAACTGAGATCTGAACCCAGGCCACCTAACATGCTCCAAGTAAAGCGCTGGGGTACAGGAAGGGTTCAAGGGATGTGTGTTCTTTTCCCCACCTCTCCAAGCCCTGGCCTACCCAAGCGTAGATCCCAGAGAGCAAGAAGGAGCTCTGAGCAGAGGCACACAGGCTAACAGGAATGGACTGTGGGAGCGCCAGGCCCAGACTGAATACCAGAGCTGCCCCCAGCCCCAGAGTGGGGGTGAGCGTCATCTCATCTGTCCCCCGCCCCACTGAACAGTCCTTCATCCGAGAGCCAAGAGCTGGGGAAACCACAGAACTGAGGGGTCAGTGGGTCCGGGGCACGAACCCATATCCCCTGCATCGGCAGGCGGACTCTCAACCACTGCGCCACCAGGGAAGCCCTGGAGATCATTTTTATTATTAAAATATATTACTCTGGGCTTCTGGGCTTCCCTGGTGGCGCAGTGGATGCAGGGGATACGGGTTCGTGCCCCGGTCCGGGAGGATCCCACATGCCGCGGAGCGGCTGGGCCCGTGAGCCATGGCCGCTGAGCCTGCGCGTCTGGAGCCTGTGCTCCACAACGGGAGAGGCCACAACAGTGAGAGGCCCGCGTACAGCCAAAAAAAAAAAAAAAAAAAAAAAAAAAAAAATCACTCTGAGTAGAGAATGGAGAATAGATGGGGGTGCCAAAAGAGGAGTGGTCCAGCAAGGAATGAGAGTAACTTGGACCAGGCAGACAGGGCACAAAAAATGGAAGTTGATGGATTTGGAGGCAGGATCCATGAGCTGGTGACTAGCTCAGGATGGAAGGCTGCTAGGGGTTAGAGGTGTCCCTGGGTTTCCAGCCTGGTGACTACCAGTGGAGGGGGGGATGATCTATCTCATTTATCACCTAGTCTACAAATATTCAGTAGCATGGACTGTGGAGACAGGCCCCAGGGATACAATGGAGGCAAACCAAAGGCATCCCAGTTCTCGGGGTTCTCACAGCCCAGAAGGGGGCTCAGATTTTGAGAATCACCTCTCAAATGTAGAGTTGCAACTACAACAGGGGCTCTGAGGGAGAGGCTACCACTAGGTTCATAGCCCCAAATACACATTAGTTGAGCAAGGGACTTGGCATGTGGTAACTAGGTAGGTGCTTACTGGCCCCTCAGCCTCCTCCAGTGGACTGGAAGCTCCATGGGGCCAGGTCCTGTTTACTGCTGCATTGCCTATGCCTTGGATATAGTGACTGTCAATAAATATTTGTTGAAAGAATGAATGGAGATCACAGAAAGGGGATTTGTGCGGGAGAGAGTTCAAATCCTGGCTCCAGCTCTCTAAGCTTTCGTTTCCTCTGAAATATAAAGTTGCAGAGGATTAGCTGAAGTAACGCTTAGCCCAGCGTTCTCAACGTGGTGTTGGCCATATAATCACAGGGGCGATGGTTAGTCTGATTTTAGGCGTGAAGTCCAAAAAGCAGCTGAGCAAGAGAGTCTGGAGCTCATAAGAGAAGGCTGAGCTAGAGATGGGTCTGGGAGTTAGCAAACAGAAAGTCCTTAGGAGTCAGTTAACCCACCCAAGCTCCAACACCCACATCTGAAGGGAGGGAGTTAAAAAGGAGGGAAAATAGCCAGAGAAGGAAGTTCAGAAGTAACAGCTACATAAGTGAGAGGAAAACCAGGAGAGTGTGGTGAACCAGAAGCCAAGAGACACCATGGGGCAGGGGCGGGGGGAAGCAGTGGCAGGTGGAGCTAGCACACCCTGCCATGGAGATGGACCACCTTACTTTTGGTCTGCAAATGTGTATTGAGTGTCAGCTGGTACTGGGCCCTGAGGTTTGCAGGGCAAGTGGTGAGCAGAGCAGGCTGGACCATCCAGAAGGGGGAACAGAGGCTGCCTGTTTCCTGCATCCCTCACACACCCCTCCCTGAGCTCTCACTGCACTTCCTCCCGCTGCTGTTGGAGCCCACTTCATCCTGGGCTGCCAGGGCCAAGCTAGAGAGCACTCTGACCCCTGTCTGGCCTCAAGGCACTGGACTTTGGAATCTCCCTCACTTGCTGACTCCCTTGGATGACATGTCCCAGCCCCAGAGTCCTGGATCCTGGGCCCACCCCATTCTCTCTCAGCCCCCTGCCCAGCCTACCTCTCCACACAGCAGCCGGAGCCCCTCCTCTTCCTCTTGCCACTTCACCCTCAGAGCTGCTGGTGATGGGACTCCGTCTGAGTCAGGCTCTGACGCCTCCTCCCTGTCAACCAATCAGAGAGCGGTGTTCATTGTCCCTCCATTCAGCCAGAGGATACACACGAACAGTCTGAAACCAGAGCCGTGAACTTTTTCCTGAGGAAGGTGGGAGCCAGAAAGTCAGTACAGGAAAGAGCAAGTCTCCAGAAACTAGAGCTGCCCGGGAACGTCTGCTCTTGGATTCCCCCAGGCCTGGAGTTCCCAGGCCAGGACCCCCCTCAAGAAGCACCTCCCAACTCTGAGCCCCAACCCATTCCTGGTTCTCATCTTCGCTCCCTCTTTGGAATAGGTGGCATTGTGCCCTTTCTGTAGGCATCAGGTGGCAAACAGAAAAAGACAGAGGTGTGTGGGCGTGGGAGGACAAATGCAGAGAGACGGACATTCTGAGCAGCTGGCCCGGGGGAAAGGCTGGAGAGCCTGCCTCCCCCTCCCCTGGGCAGCAGCCAAGGGCCAATGAGGTGCCTGGGAGAGAATGAACCCCGCATAGCCACTGGGGGCAGGGCCCAGGCACAGGAAGCCCATTGTGACCACAAATACAAACACTCACCAGCCACCGTGGTGGAGAGCCCGAGTGACATCGGTGGGCTCTGGCTGCAGCTTCTCTGAGAACTGGGCCAGCAGCTCCGCTTTCTCTAGGAGACGGTTATCTGTGGGTGCAAAAAGGTGAGCCTGGAGCACAGACAGACTCTTTCCAGGAGACTCTAGGCATACAAGTTACCTCTCTGGCTGGGAGGGCTGCAGGAGCCGAGGGATGCAGAATGGGGAGCTACTAGCAGGCTGGGCTCTGCCCTTGCCTGAGGGGTGTCTGTGCAGCTCCATCAGGACCTCCAGCCCTTGCACACCCTCTAAGAGCATAGCCCCCAGGCCCTCCCAGGAGAAGACTTGCTCTCCCAGGGACACAGAAGGACGACCACTGCAGGGGAAGGAGATGGCTGGGTACTGCCTGCTGAGGTTCTCAAGGGAAGGAAGGGGCCAGGGGTTGATACCCAGGGCGGGGCCTGTCCCCAGAGAGCGATGAAACAAACTGAGCTCCACTAGCCTGTGGTCTTTGGCAAGATACTTCCCTTCCAGGGGCTCTTTCTGGGCTAAAAAACAACCCTGACTTCCCCAGGGTTGGTGTAAGGCTTCCCCAAGGCCAGAACAGAAAGTCCTTGAGTTTGGTAGTTTCTGCTACAGACCCTGTAATACAGCCTCTCCACCCCCACCCATGGTCACTTCCTCTTTTCTCACCAGGCCCAGGTAGGGTAGAGATGGTAAGCCCAGGCCTAACTCCTCAGCTCCTTTCCCTATTCCTGTCCGCTACCAGTCACCTAGGTCACCTAGGTCGGTCACCTAGGTTGCTGGCCTTGTTCTCACACAAAACCCCACCCCAACCCTCAGGGAATTGCTCTGCCCCATCCTCACCCCCAGCAAATCTAAAGAAGATGCCATTTTGTCCAGTTTATGAGTGAGAAATAGGAGGCTTAGGGGTATGACCTGCCCAAGACCACAGAGAAGACTGGACTTCCAGTGTCTCTGAGTTCAGCCCTCCAGGATCACTCCAGTCCCACAGATTTGCAGCTCCCAGGGGATGGGGGTGACTCCCTCAAATTGGACTGTTCCATTGTCCATCAGAGCAGTGGAGAAGTGAGGCTGCCTAGAGGCAGGGGGCTGGCCTCATATACCTGAACGGAGAGGACCTGCAGCCCAGAAGGCTGCAAAGAAATCTCCCAGGACAAGAGCAACAAATTCAGTTGTGGGGCTGTGGGGAGATGGTTAAGCAGCAGCCAAGATTAGGACCAGTGATGGAGCTGGAGGGACTGTGATTAGACTTTTAACCCCCAAACATACAATCTCAGATGACCAGAGGTGCTACACACAGGTGCACACCTGTTCATCCTGGCTCGAACTGCCATATCCCTTCCTGACCAGCTCCGCAGAAACACTATGAGAATCTGACTTCCCCAGGCTCAGCCACCTCCCTCCGCAGCCTGAATCCCCCTGCTTCTCCCTCAGGCTGGGGTTGGTTGGGCACAGAGATGCTCCAAAAACCTGAGCCAGGATCACCTATCAGTGGCAGAGCCTCAGACTCTGAACTGCCTCCCTAGAGATTCAGAGTTTAAAAGTAGCTGCTCTGGGGCTTCCCTGGTGGCGCAGTGGTTGAGAGTCCGCCTGCCGATGCAGGGGACACGAGTTCGTGCCCCGGTCCGGGAAGATCCCACGTGCCTCGGAGCGGCTGGGCCCGTGAGCAATGGCCACTGAGCCTGCGCATCCGGAGCCTGTGCTCCGCAATGGGAGAGGCCACAACAGTGAGAGGCCCAAGTACCGCAAAAAAAAAAAAAAAAAAAAAAAGTAGCTGCTCTGGACAGCCCCGAGATCTTTCACTGTGCTTATGGGGACCAAATGGACCGACCAGGCTCTACCCCGGGGACGGCCCAAGAAGGGTAAGTCTAAAAGACCCTAAAAATCCAACATTCGCTTATGAAGCCGTGCACAGGAAGCCCAGCCGCTGGAAGGCAGAGCCAGGCCCAGAGGGGCGAGCAATAGCTGGGGCACTAGGAGGGAGCTCCGTCCCGGAGGGGGCTCTGAGCAGAGCCTGGACGGGAAAGGGCAGGAACGCTGGCTAGTCGGAGATAGCGCGTAAGAGACAGCGAGTCCAGCAAGCCCCAGGCTTCGGAGGCGAAAAGGCGTCGGGGCACTTGGGTCACAGACGGAGGGGCCAGACAAATGCTTCCCCGCGCCGGAGCCCTATGCCCTCGACGGCCCCGGGACGCACTGCACTCACAGGCCGGCACCAGCTCCAGGAAGAGGGCCTTTTGCGTTCGGTCTCGCTGTCGAAGCTGCCGCACGATGTGGCGTTTCCAGCGGGCGGCGGGGACGCCGGGGTCGCTGGGCCCCGCCATGGCTGCCCTCTCCCGCCTGCACCGCGCGCTCACCCCGCCCAAGGAGGCGCGGCCGGGCAGGGGCGGGGCTCCACGGGGACTCCGTGACGTCAGGGGGCGGGCAGCGGCGGGGAATCCCCGGATTGTACTAAGAGTGGTCTTGGGGGGGAGAACGGAACGAAAATGTGGGGGGGAACCGCCCCAGGCTCTAGACCACCCGGATCCCACAAAATCTCTCACATGAGTGGGGTCTCCTATCGCTGTCGGGGCAGAGAGCGAGGAGCGAGGTCGGAGCCTCCGGGGCGGCTTCCCCCTCGCCTGTTGGCGCGCTCCGCAGGCGGGGCCTCCGGAGCCTGTGTTCCTTAACCCCATCGCGCCCCGACTGAAGTCAACAGTAACAGACGCTCTGGACCAGGCGGCTCTCTAAACCGGGCACCTGGAGACCCCCCCTCTCACACCCGGACCCTGCCCTCGAGTCCCTCAAGATCGGTGAGGGGAGACGACACAGACACAAGGCAGACAATGTATGACAGCGAGATAAGAAAGCACGGAAGAGGAAGGGACTGAAGGGAGGAGGCCCTGCTTTGCGGAGGTGATGGCACTGAGTTGGGTCGTAAGGGAGGCAATAGGCATTGGCCAGGAGGAGAGAGAAACGGATTCCAGGCAGCTGGAAGAACAAATGCAGAGGTTCGAGGGCATAAAAACTTCCAGCAGATTCGAGCCTGGAAGGACGGGAGGCAGAACTGCCCTTGTGGGGAGCAAGGTTTTAGGGTCCAGTTCGTCGCAGAAAATTTAGGACCTTGAGAGTGAAGGAGTGCAGCTGATTTCATCCAGCAAACCCCTGGCCTAGAGGGGAGAAAAGGCTTGCCTGAGATTGCACAGGAGTGGATGGCTGAGCTGGCCTGCAACCCAGTATCAGCAACCCTGACAGGGCTCAACCGATCACTCTATTTGGGCGGCCTCTGGAAGAGCAGCAGCATCTCTTACAGGTACACTTGACAGTGAATCGTGGGTTTGCAGGGAACTGTGACAAAACTGCCTCCAGCAAGACCCCTGTGCAGAGCTCTGCAGACAGGATGGTGTGACGAATGAAAGGAGAGATTCGCTGGAGCCATACAAGCCATGGAGGTGACAGGTTTGTTGAAATGCAGATGGGGATGGGTCACAGGTCTTGGAAAGCTGTAAATGCCAGTGACACCGCAGGAGAGTGTACCCTGCTCTGCTCTGAAACCACAATGAGTTGAGCTCAGTACCCCCTGTGCCACTGTCTTTGACCCTCATTTCCTTTGCACATGCTATGTCTGCTGTTTGGAACATCTTTCCCTCTAGTGGGCCTGGCTCCTACTCATAGGTCACCTCCTCCAGAAAAACTTTGTTGCACCTGCACTGAGTTAAGCCTTCTCTGACCTCAGCCCCAGCCCAAGCCTAGCCTGTCTATTGAAGGAGTGGGTGGTGGGTGTTAACATTAACTAGAAGGTGTGCCCAGGAGAAGGGCATGGTACCCACTGGAGGCTCAGGGCCAGTTGACGACAGTGATAAATTCCCTTTAGGACTGACTGACTTGCAGGTGCCTGGGGACACCATCATAGGAGCTTAGGTTGTGCACATTGAAGGGTATGTTATTGCTGTGAGGCACAGAGGCGTTATTTCTCTCAGTTGGAGAGTCATATTGGGATGAGGGTTTCCTAACCCTTTTCTGACTCACAAAACACTCCTAGGAAATTTAAAATAATTTTGTCATTTTTCGATAGTATATGATAAAGAAATATTTGATTTTGGCTAAAAATATTTATTTTTTATCTTTAGAATATGAAAAGTTGGGACTTCCCTGGTAGCGCAGTGGTTAGGAATCCGCCTGCCAATGCAGGGGACACAGGTTCGAGCCCTGGTCCAGGAAGATCCCATGTGCTGTGGAGCAACTAAGCCCATGCGCCACGGAGCAACTAAGCCCATGCGCCACAACTACTGAGCCTGCGCTCTGGAGCCCGCGAGCCACAACTACTGAGTCCATGCACCACAACTACTGAAGCCGACGCACCTAGAGCCTGTGCTCTGCAACAAGAGAAGCCTCCACAATGAGAAGTCCCCGCAGCCCAACGAAGAGTAGCCCCCGCTCGCCGCAACTAGAGAAAGCCCACGTGCAGCAATGAAGACCCAACGCAGCCAAATAAATAAATTTATAAAAGAAAAAATATGAAAAGTTGTATTATAAAATTCGCTTTTTAAAATTTTAGGTAATATTCATAATATATGAAGGCAAATTTCTTTTTTTTTAATTTATTTTTTAATTTTTGGCTGCCTTGGGTCTTCATTGCTGCACGCAGGCTTTCTCTAGTTGCGGCGAGCATTGCGGTGCACAGGCTTCTCATTGCGGTGGCTTCTCTTGTTGCAGAGCACAGCCTCCAGGATCGTGGGCTTCAGTAGTTGCAGCACATGGGCTCAGTAGTTGTGGCTTGCGGGCTCCAGAGCGCAGGCTCAGTTGCTCCACAGCATGTGGGTCTTCCCAGACTAGGGCTCGAACCCGTGTCCCCTGCACTGGCAGGCGGATTCTTAACCACTGCGCCACGAGGGAAGCCCTAAAGACCTACTGTTTTTAGAATGTAGTTTGAAACTTGCACCTGGGTTAGGCATCTCCCAGCAGGCAAAGTGATTATTTAAAAGCCTAAATCAGTTCTTGTTACTCTACTTAAAACCCTTCTAAGGCTTTTCAGCATATTCAGAGCAAATCCCTAAACCTTTTCTGTGGCCTTCAAGGCCCTGCTTGGTCTGGCTCCTGCTCACATGTCTGACCTTACCTCTTTCTACTCTTTGATAAAACCTTATTCGCAGCACTGAAATCACTGCCAAACTCAGTCCTACTGTGGAACCTTTGCCCTGGCTATTTCCTATTCCTGGTGCTCTTCCTCCTGAACTTTTAGGGACTGACTCCTGCCCACAAGTCAGATTTCAGAAGGCCTTCCCTGTTCACCCAATCTGAAATAGCTCCCATCCCAATTAATGTCTACAAATCATCCAGTTGTTGTTCCTTTCGGAGCACTTATCACTCTCAGAAAGGATCATGTTTCTGTGTTTGTTTTGTTGTGTATGGCCTATCTCTCCGATCAGGCTGGAAGCTTCAGCAGAGCCAGGACCAAGTCAGCCTTGATCCCAGCTCTGTCTTCAAACACCTAGAACAGGGCCTGGCATCAACTGACTAGGTGATCAGTAAATATTTACTGCTGTTGCTGTTATCAAAAATATACAAAAACAGGGACTTCCCTGGTGACACAGTGGTTAAGAATCCACGTGCCAATGCAGGGGACACGGGTTTGAGCCCTGGTCTGGGAAGATCCCACATGCTGCGAAGCAGCTAAGCCCATGCGCCACAACAACTGAGCCTGCGCTCTAGAGCCCGCGAGCCACAACTACTGAAGCCCGCGTGCCTAGAGCCCATGCTCTGCAGCAAGACAAGCCACCTCAATGAGAAGCCCACACACTGCAATGAAGACCCAATGCAACCAAAAATAAAATTAAAATATATATATATATATACACACACACACACACACATAAACAGCTCTCATTACTCAGTACTTAGAAGTTTTGAATTCAAAATTGTAACCATTTTTAACTGAAAAATAAATCACATTCCCGTAGCCAAAAATTCAAATAGTATAAGAGTGAGCCTCTTCACTTCACACCTTCATATTGGTTAGCATAGGACAGGCTATTCAGTGGTCTTTTGGTTATCTATTACTTAATACAACTATTTCTTAATAGCTCTCATGATTCTGAGTGTTGCCTGAGCTCAGATGATTCTTGCTTTGAGTCTCTTACATGGTCGTAGTCACAACTAGGACTGGAATCATATGAAGACTCAGCCGGGTTGGTCGCTAATAATGGCTCACTTATTTAGCCAGCAGGAGATGCTGGCTGTTGGCTGGAAGGTGGATTCGAGCTGAAAACCTGAAAACGAAAGCCCTACATGTGGCCCCACCACATAACTTAGGTTTCTCAGAGCACAGTGGCTAGATTCTGAGAGGATGCATCCCAAAACAAGCATTCCAACAGACAGCAAGAAAGCTACTGGTCTCTTAAGCCTTGACCCCAGAAGCTTACACAGCATCACTTTCTCTGTATTCTACTGGCCGAAGCAGTCCCAGTCCAGGCCAGATTCAAGGACAGAGACCCCAGCTTTCAGTGAAAGGAGCGTCAAAGAATTTCTGGCCATCTTTAATCCACTATATGTGGTACCAAATAAACCTTCAAATTTCAGTGGCTTAAAACACAAAAATGTATGTTTCCCTCACATTCCAGTGTGGGGTAGACCATGTGGTGTACTATTCTCCTTCAACAGTGACTCAGATCCAAGCTGCTTCCTCCCAGCATCTCCATCATCTCAGAGTTCTTTGATCCCAACTGTTCGGATGGGAGAGAGGTTAGGGGTGGGGTGGGGGGGGGGAACATTCACACTGATACTTAATTGCCTTGGACCTGAAGTGACACATTCTTCTGCCCACCTCCTCGTTGG
Organism: Orcinus orca; assembly: GCF_937001465.1. Classification (NCBI taxonomy): domain Eukaryota; kingdom Metazoa; phylum Chordata; class Mammalia; order Artiodactyla; family Delphinidae; genus Orcinus; species Orcinus orca. The sequence continues at coordinate 50,547,061 of NC_064566.1, read as the reverse complement.
TGAGATCACATCTACTAGGAAGGCTGGAAAATGTAGTCTCCCGTGTTCCCTGGAAGAGAAAAATCGGTGTGAACGCATCATTATTGCTGATACACACCAATGTCCCAGTCTCCTTCTCTAGAAGTATCACCATGAACAATTTAGTGTGTATCCTTTCAGAAATATTTATATATATACGAGACTATAAACACACATGTAGCATTTACACGCTGTTCCACATTTGCTTCTTTATGTAACTGTATTTTCAATGTCTTGCAGAACTTTCCATATCAGACTACATAGATCTACATCATTCCTTTTTTTTTTTTTTTTTAGTTTCACATCATCTTTATTATTGCTTAAAAAAAATTAAACAATGACTATCAAAATCTTTTTTTACTTTCAGGAAATTTGAGGATTTTTTTTGAATTTTAGAATTTTATTTTTTTATACAGCAGGTTCTTATTAGTTATATATTTTATACATATTAGTATATATATGTCAATCCCAATCTCCCAATTCATCACACCACCACCACCCCGCCATGGCTTTCCCCCCTTGGTGTCCATACATTTGTTCTCTACATCTGTGCCTCTGTTTCTGCCCTGCAAACCGGTTCATCTGTACCATTTTTCTAGGTTCCACATATATGTGTTAATATACAATATTTGTTTTTCTCTTTCTGACTTACTTCACTCTGTATGACAGTCTCTAGATCCAACCACGTCTCTACAAATGACCCAATTTCATTCCTTTTTATGGCTGAGTAATATTCCATTGTATATGTGTACCACATCTTCTTTATCCATTCGTCTGTCGATAGGCATTTAGATTGCTTCCATGACCTGGCTATGTAAATAGTACTGCAATGAACATTGGGGTGCATGTGTCTTTTTGAATTATGGTTTTCTCTGGGTATATGCCCAGTAGTGGGATTGCTAGGTCATATGGTAATTCTAGTTTTAGTTTTTTGTTTGTTTTGTTTTGTTTTGTTTTTGCGATACGCAGGCCTCTCACTGTTGTGGCCTCTCCCGTTGCAGAGCACAGGCTCCAGACGCACAGGCTCAGTGGCCATGGCTCATGGGCATAGCCACTCCATGGCACGTGGGATCTTCCCAGACTGGGGCACGAACCCGTGTCCCCTGCATCAGCAGGCGGACTCTCAACCACTGCGCCACCAGGGAAGCCCTGAATGGCTATAATTTTAAAAAAGTTGTTTTAATAGAAAGTAATACGCATTGGCAAGGATGTTAAGAAATTGGATGAATTGGGAGATATGGATGGACATATATACACTATTGATACTATGTATAAAACAGATAACTAATGAGAACCTACTGTATAGCACAGGAAACTCTACTCAGTGCTCTGTGGTGACCTAAATGAGAAGGAAATCCAAAAAAGGGGATATATGTATACGTATAGCTGATTCACTTTGCTGTACAGTAGAAACTAACACAGCATTGTAAAGCAACTGTACCCAATAAAGTTAATTTTTAAAAAAAAAGAAAGAAAGAAATTGGAACAACCTTTGGACATTGCTAGTGGGAATGTAAAATGGTACAGCTGCTGTGGAAAAGTTTGATGGTTTCTCAAAAGGTTAAACATGTAAACTACTGTATGACCCAGCAATTCCACTGCTAGATTTACTGAAGGCAAGGACTCAAAGAGATAGTTGTATACCCATTTCATAGTAACATTATTCATAATAGACAAAAGGTGGAGACAATTGGTGTCCATCAACAGATGAATGGATAAACAAAATGTGGTTTATACCTACAATGGAATGTTATTCAGCCATAAAAAGGAATGAAGTTCTGATACACGCTACAACTTGTATGAACCTTGAAAACTTACACTACGTGAAATAAGTCAGATACCAAAGGACAAATATTTTATGATTCCACTTATATAAAATATATAGAATACTCAAATTCGTGGAGACAATGTAGATTAGAGGTTACTGGGGCTGTGTAGAGGAAATAGGTAGTTATTACATAATGTTTACAAAATTTGTTTGAGATGATGAAACAGTTTTGGAAATAGTGGTGATGGCTGTGCAACATTGTGAATGTAATTAATGCCACTGAATTACTGTACACTTAAAAATGGTTAAAGTGGTAATTTTTATGTTATATACACAAAGTAAAAAGAGAAAACAGATAGAGAGAATAGTATACACAAAGTGAAAGGACACTATATACAAAGTAAAAAGACACTATACACAAAGTAAAAAGAGAAGCAGATAGAGAGATGGATGAGGAGAAAATACTTGCAACATGTATAACAAATTAGTAAAATCCAGAAGATATAAAGAACTTCCACAAGTCAACTAAAGAACAGAAAACCCAATATAAAAATGGGCAGTGACTTTTATCAGAAGAAGAAAAACAAATGGTCCACAAAAAATAAAACTATGCAAAACTAGTGAAATGTAAGTCAAAGTATGACTGAGAGGTGAAGTTTCACTCATCAGATTGGTAAAAATTAAGAAATTTATTAATATTTAGAGGTGAGGGGAAATGGAACCATCATTCCTGCTGGTGGGAACGTAAACAGGGCTAACCTCTTGGGAAGGCACTTTGGTTATACTACACACACACACATTCAAACACACCCTTGGCCCCAGCAGTTGCACTCCAGTATATGACAGGCTGAATGGTTACATATATGGTATATCCACAAGGTGGAATTCAATGCAATCCAAAGAAGAAGCTGGATCTGTGTGTCCTAACATTGGAAATATATGTCTGAAATACTTCATAATACTTTCTAGACTTCCCTGGAGGTCCAATGGTTAGGACTCTGCGCTTCCACCACAGGCGGCCCGGGATTGATCCCTGGTCAGGGAACTAAGATCCTGCAAGTCTCGAGGCTCGCCCAAAAATAAAATAAAATAACAGTAATCATAATACTTTTTAAAATCCAACAGGTTTATTTTTTGTTTCTAATGTTTATGTTTTGTTTCTAAATGATGAGATTAAATGTTCAGACTGCTGTTTGCAAGCAGTTTTCACAAATGATACCGGGGAGAGTGAGCTGGCTTTATTCTCAGAACATGAAAAGCCAAATGAAGTATGATCATCACATCCACTTTTTTTTTCCTTTTTCTAGCTGTAGCTTTGCAGTCTTAGTGACATCTGGATGTGCCGTGTATACATTTTGATTGGATAAATGCAAGAATCTGGCAACAATCATCTTTAGCCAAATTTATAGGTTTATTTTTATGCTTCTCTTTAAATAGTTGTTTATGTCTATAACCAATGGACCACCAAAGATTATAAATTAAATAATACAGAACTAAAAATTAAACAGTCTAAAAGCATGAAATGGTCAAAATGCTTGGGGTTTGAGGGAAGTGAGTTCATCTGTAGCTAAAGGGGTCCTGGGACCCCCAACCTTCCCTACACACCACGTGCACGCACTGTTGACTATTGCATTAAAGTGAAAACAGTGTTTGGAATGGGATGAACTGAAACTACACCTACCAAGGAGAGAAACTTGTGATTTGGGCATCATTCAATATGGGCGAATGTGAACAATGCTTTGAAATGGGCAGGAAAGATGACCTCTTCTCATTTTCCAAAAAGGCAGATCAAAGTTATATGAATAAGAGGGATAGAAACTTCTTTGGTAGATGAGATGTGGCAGAGGTGGGGTGGAATAAAGTGGCAAGAGGGTCCTTCACAAGGAATTTAAATCCTCAAGATGTTGAAGTATATTTGGTTTTAGCCGTGTTCAAGAGAAAACCAAGCACAGCCCAAGAGGAAGCTTCTTCCCACAGTACTCACCCTCCCTCTGGGCAGCAGGCAGGCCACAGCTCGACCCTATGCAAAGCCACCAGGCTCAGCGAAAATAGGTGGCTATGAAATTCCCAAGGCACTAGCAGGGACTAGGGACTGGATGAGCTGGTGACACAACTGGAAGAGCTTCTAGGGAGGAGACCATGAGAGATGAGGGGGAGACAGGTGGGATCGCCTCTGCAGCCTCCTTTGTAAGGCCCCAGCCATTATCGAGGGCTCGGGGGCGGTGGGGGGGGAAGGGGCAGAGTAATTGAGACCCGCTTTTCACTTACAACCCATCATTCCTTCCAACTTTCTAAAGTTTTAGGCTGCTGACCTATGTGAAAAGCAGCTGATCCAGTGTGATGCCGTTTGAGGACAGTGAGTGAAGAGGTACCTGACCCAGGTGAGGAGTGTCCCACCATCTCATGGTCAGAGGTGGTCAGTGCCTAGTTCTTACTTGGAACACAGCAGTGAAGAGTGGTTGCCAAAAGAAAAAAAAAAAGATTCAGTGTTAAATACACTGAGTTTGGGCTTCCCTGGTGGCGCAGTGGTTAAGAATCCACCTGCCAATGCAGGAGACACGGGTTCGAGCCCTGGTCCGGGAAGATCCCACATGCCGCGGAGCAACTAAGCCCGTGCGCTACAACTACTGAGCCTACGCTCTGGAGCCCGCGAGCCACAGCTACTGAAGCCCGTGCGCCTAGAGCCTGTGCTCCGCAACAAGAGAAGCCACCGCAATGAGAAGCCCGCACACCGCAATGAAGAGCCAACGCAGCCAAAAATAAATACATAAATGAATTTCAAAAAATAAATAAATACGCTGAGTTTAAGGAACCAGAAGCAGACATCCCAGAGGCCAGAGAAAGGCCTAAACCATAAATTGGGGAATCAGCTTATGGATGGAAGTGAATGAGGTCATCCAAAGAGAGTATGCAGAGTGAAGAGAGGGCCTGTGATAGAACCTGAATGACACCAGTATTTCAGTGTGTCCTAACCCAATCAAAGATCACCAGGGACAAATCCATAGTCCAATGAAGTCAGGTTTATTGACCCATTGCTAGGAGGAAGACAACACATCAGAGGAAAAATGAGATGTCCTACCAAACACAAAGGAATAGAGAGAGTTCTTATAGGATTTGAGAGAGAGGTGGAATTAGGTGAAATTTAAATGAGGCAATATTTTGATGGCTCAAAGCAAAGCAGAACTGCGTCTGGACTGCTTAGTGGACTCAAGGTCCTGTTTCCTTGGAAACAATAAAGTTAAGGCAGATGTGGAATATATGTTTAGAAATCCCTTATCTGAGTCTCTGCACCTGGATTGTAAATCCTGTCCTTTTAGTGATTTAACTCCTCCAGGCAAGAGTTTCATTCCTACTTATATAATTTCAAACAGCAAAATTTCTGACAGTCTATGATTTTAGAAAACAAAGTTCCTCGGTAAGAAAGAAGTAGTCACTCAAAGGAGGGGGTTGTTATGACATTTTATAGTTGCAGTATATCCTTGGGGAAAATATTGTTTCTTATTAATTTTGCAGCTGGCTTTATCTGTGCCCGTTATTCCAGCCTGATTAACATCACAGCAGATTTTTACAGTCTGAACTAATTTTTAGGTTTTCAAGGGACACACAATGGAGGTGGAATCTGCAAAGCCTAAGTGTAGTGAGTAGGCAGTGTGGACAAAAAAGTGTTGCCTGACAAGTCAGTAAACAAAGAATGCTTCCTGCCATCCAGCCATCAGGCACTGCAGGCACCCCTGAACGGTGCACCCTGAGGGGAATTCTGGATGGAGAAAAACAGGATACTAGCCCTAGATAGTTAAGATGCATACCAAAGGAATAATTTCAGTGAGCCCAGACTCTTGCATCTTCCCATGCATAGGCACTAAAACAATTAACTGGAGATGTCTGGTTTCTTGTGTGTGATTAGCAGTAATCTTTGGATGTTCACTACATGTTTTTTTCAGGAAAAACTCCTTGCTCCTCCCTTACGTCTTTGGAACAGTCCTTCAGAGCTATCTGAGAGGCTGCCATCCCCGGCTGTAGTCCTCAGTAAGGCTGCGAATAAAACAAAGTTCTCAAAGTTTTAGTCAACAGTAGGAAGAAAACTAAATTGTTAGGTCTCACAAAGCGGGAAGGTGATTGTTGGTATTGAACACTAAGAGGTCTAGTCTAGTATAGTGTGCCGCTGTCAAATATGGTAGCCATTAGCCATAGGTGGCTATTTAAATGTAATTAAAAGTAATTAATTGAATTTAAAAAATAAACTCAGTAGAAGTTTTTCTTCCTCCATGGCTCTTAGCCTCATGTCAAATGTCCAGTAGCCACAGATTAGACGCTACCCTATTGGACAATGCAGCTATAGAATATTTCCATTATTATAAACAGTTCTTTTGAACAGCAGTAAGAGAACTCAGAGTCCCAGGCGACGGTGACGCCTGGGAGTGCAGTCTCCTAAGAGTGATGGGGGTGGAAGCCCTGTGGGAGGTGCAGACACGTAGTGTGTAGTATTCTTTCTAAAACTCAGTCCAACAGCGCTACTCTCTCCCTATGACAGCTATCGTGTAACTCATGCGTACCTCGAACCCACAGCCCAGGCTCAGAGAACGAGGCTCCACCACTTCATCGCGTTTCCCTGCCTGCACAAACTCACTACCGTCCCCACACTCCATCTCCCCACATGCCCCAGGCCCTTTTCCCGCGACTCTGGCTCTTGGACTTCTGGGAAATGTAGTTTTAACAGCGTTCCAACTCGGAAAAGTTCTAGCAGCGAATTGAGGCTCCCAAGAGGCAGTGCACGGGCCGCCATATCTGCCCTGAAGGGCGCCAAAGTCGGCACCCCTACTAAAGTACAGCGGTAACTGAGATGCTGGAGTCCTGGGAGACCGCGCTGTGCCTCTCCCTGCCATTCCTTAGGTCTCCGCCGCTCCGGAGTTGTAGAAACGCCTCAACCCAAGCAGAGCAGACAGGGCCCCAGGGAACCATAGTAACTGGGCGGCCACAACCACTAGGGGACTTGAAGGCAGCGTCCGACGGCGAAGAGCCAGAAGGCCATTGGGCGGCCCTTTACGCGGAGCGCACGCGCAAATGCTGGGCCTCAAGGCTTCCGTAAACACCAAAGAGCGCCTGCGCAAACGGAGCGCCTCGGGATGGACACGAGGGGGCGCCTTAGCAAAGGTAAGAGTAATAAATAGTAACGTAACCGTCCCGTTGTTTTTCTGTTGTCCTTTTTCTTATGGTTTGCAAAGCACAGCCCCCTTCATTGCCGCTCTTAATTTGATCCTTAGAGCAGTCATTTTACCAGTGGGGCAACGGGTCAGAGAAAGTCATACAGCCAGAGTCCTATCATCTTAAGAGTGTGGAAGACCACAGATGGTTCAGGATTCAAGGACTCTAGCCCAGGCTCTATCTCTGAGTTGCTGTGTGACCTTGATAGTTCTGTTCCCCTGAGGACCTAAGCTTTCTCATTTGTAAATGGAAATAGGTTATTGGAAGGATTGAATAAGATCCGGAAGTGAAACTAAGTTGCCAAGCAATGTATAAAGGCAAAAGATTATTATAATCGGGTGATTGCAGATTGAGGAGCTATTTCCTCATTATACAAATTGCAAAACTGAGGGCCCCAAGAAGGGCAGGAGCTTGCCCCAGGTCTCAGCAGTCTGTGAGCAAGGGCTAACGCGCAGGCTTCCTGCGTTTGGGCTTGGAGCCCTTCCCTGCACCCCAAGGATTAGTGTCTTTGTTGGATACAGGCTTAGAGAGATGGAGTCTGGAGGAGTCCCTATTCCTCATCCTTCTCCTACCCAACCTGGGCCTAGTGGAGAAAGGCCCTGTTCTGTTGAGATGACTACCAAAGGCCAGAAACTAAGGAGGAACTGGAGAATCTTGAAGACAGAAGACAGTGTTGCTGGAGCTGTACAGACCCTGCTTCTCAGGAGAGGGGCCCAGGTAAACGAACGAACTCAAGTGTGACAGATGAAGGGGTAATATGAAGGGGACAGACCCTGAATGGAAAAGAGTGGGCTCTGTTTCTGAGCCTGGGAGGAATTGGGTGCTCAGGTGATTCCAGTTGGGGCCAGCGACAGCTGGAGGTGGTGCCTGGGCTGGCTTGAATGCTAAGGAGATGAAGTGATGCTGGTTGAGCTGAGGCTGTAGGAGCCACTCCTCCAACCAGGTGGAGCAGTCAGGCGGCACCATAGGCACACCTTACCACCCCCCAAGATCAGGCAGCTGCCTGCCAGGGAAATGAACTTTTCTCTGTCCTTTGGAGCTGGGCTGTACCCAGTTGTTTGTCTCTGGAGTGCTCTTAGAGGTTCTGGACATAGGTATAGGAGGGGCTAGGAGACCCTAAGGTCTGGTTGCAGATGGGGCCTCCTCAGGCAAGTCATGAAAGGCAGGTGTTTGTAGAAATAGAAATTCAAGATCCTCCCCACCTCCAAGTATCTAATTCCCTGGGCCTTCACTTATCATCTGTTTTCAGCAGGGGAAACAGAGGCTAAAGGAAGAAAGAACTTTTCTTCAGGACACACAAGGAGCTGGCGTAAAATTGGACTAGGACAGGGATCTTTCCATTACATGGCAGTGATCAAACATCTTCATCAAACATTTATTGAGTGTCTAATGTATACGCTGAGAAGAGCTACCTTAGGGTACAAACAGAAGCCAGGAGTGCAGTCAGACCTGGCTTTTAACTAGCCCTCCCAGTGACTTAATGCTGGGATCCTTGGCGAGTCACTACCCCGCTCTGAGCCTCACTGTATGTAGAGTGGCGTGGTAAGCCTTATTCAAGGGCTGTCTTGAGGTATAACTATGAAATAAATGAGTTAAGAACTGTTACATGTATAGAACATCACCAGGCATGTGGTACATGCTCAGTAAACATTAGCCACTCTTTGTTACTCAGGAACACAGGTGGAGGCCAGCTGCAGATAGGGTTCTCCCAGAGCCCAGCAGGGGCAGAGATGTCGCAGCCCCAGGTCTGTCCATCTCCCAGATACCTCCACTCTGTGCCCAGGGAGCCTGCATTTCTGGAAGTCGAAGGGGGCACTCACATCCCCATTTCCCCCTCTGGCACTGGGAACCTGGCAGGGAGCACTTACACCTCTACATGCACGTGATTCACTTCCCCACAACCTGGGTCCAGAGTAAAGGTGATTCTTGCCCAAAGGTCACAGCCCTGGACAGTGAGACCAGAACCACAACCCTTTCTCCCGGCAGGACAGAAGTCCCAAAAGGCTGACAGCAGGGCCTTGAGTTGTGTGTCCCTTGAACAGAGCAGGAGCCACGGGCAGAGAGGAGCCTGGGTGGGAGACAGGGCCCAACGTCAGATAACCCTGCCGCCAGCCCACCCTGTTTGAAGATGGCAGTCTGGCTCAGTGGTAAATTCAGCTCTGGTCCAGGCCTTCCTAGTGGAGGTCTGGTTCAAACCCCTTATTCACAGAGGAAGAAAGAGAAGCCTGGAGAGGCCGGGAACTCACCAGGAGCCCCACAGTAAGGTGGGAGTGAGTCTGAGCCAGAACTCAGGTGTCCTGATGTTAGGCCAGGGCTCTGCCTGGCAGCTGGTTTGGAGGGGGCAGGGCTTGGCTACATCTCCTTCCCCACGGCCACCACAGTCCCACTTGGAGCCAGCCTCAAATGCAGCCACCTGGGTGGGTTGTGGTCGGGGAGTGGCAGGGTGGGGGTGGGTGCATGGATAGGTAAAGGGAGGGGGGAGCACAGGACCTGGTCAGAGAGAATCCCAGAGCCGAGCTGGGGCAGGTGGACTGGGGAGCTCTCCTTGGTGTGTGTGGCTGCTGTAGGATTCTAGGGCCTTGTTAATCCGTCTGAGGCAGCAGAAGATAAAACTACCACGGGAGCACACTCCTGGAGGAGGGGAGCAGAGCAGATTCAGGAATGAGTCACAGAGCCCAAGCCCTAAATTTAGAAGGTGCTGAAGGAGGCAGCCGCCCCCGGGAGAGCACTGTGGAGATGCCCGCTAATGCCGGGCACCAGGGCCTCAGGGAAGGGGGTAGAGGTTGGCAGGAGTCCCCTGCACGGCAGTGCCCCATGGAAGCTGGGTCTATTCTAGGCCTGTTCCAGGTGTGAATTTTGGCCCCAGAATGAACCCCGACTTAAGGCAGAGCCTTCAGCCCCACTCACTGACAGAGCTCCTAGCAAGCCTTCCCCACACCAGCCCTTCACAGGGTCCTAGGAACCAGCCCCTGGAGTGTGGACGTCTCAGTACTGTCCTGCCCGCTGGCTGGGCATAGCCAGGCTCCCTGGGTCCTGCTGCTGTCCTAGCATCCAGTTGTCAGACACTGGGGAAGGGGCTGTGTGGATGCAAGGAGCTCATGCCATTGAGCGAAGGCCTTCCAAAGGGAACCCATCCAGGCCTTTGTAGCTGTTTGGAATTGGGGTGAGGGAGGGGGACAAGATGTCATAGCACTCACTTCTGCTTTATTCTCAGCCCTCCAGGCTCCAAGTGAACCCAGACTGTTTCTTTTCTTCCACGTCAGAAGAGGGAGGCACTGCCTCCAGGTCAAGGAGCAGAGGCTTAGGAAAGAGGCCATGCCTTGGGGACAGCTGGCAGACGGGGGTTAAGGGGCCTCAGGAGACAAGAACTGATAGCAGCTGTGGCGTTTATTGAGTGCTCATTGCTTGCTGGGCACCGTGCTGAGCTCTCCACGTGCGTGAACTCACTTCGTCCCCGAGGCAATGGTGTAAGTCCTACTAGCCTACTCATTCTAGAAATGGGAGTACTGAGACACAGAGAGGTTAAGTAACTTGTTCTAGATCACACAGTAAGAGGTTTTAACCCAGACAGCCTGGCTCCATAGCCCAGGCTCTTAACCATTGTGGTAGACTGCTGAGCAGGGTATTTCACCCTGTCTATTCCTCCTCCTCTTCTGTCCTTCCCTCCCCATCCTCCAGTCCCTGTACCCTAGAGTCCTGGGAGCTTCTCTCTGGGCCTTGTGGGGTCTTGCTGCCCAGGGTGCTCCCAGGCTTGGGGGAAAGAGACTAACACAGCTCCACTGCAACCCCCCCACCATGCAGGACTTCACAATGTACAGAGCCCATCCACCTGCCCCAGGCCGGTGGAGGGGCATCTTGAGCACCACCCCTTCGACAGGAAGACAGACCAGAGAGGTGCAGGGCCTTGCCCAAGGTCGGCAGGGCCCAGGGTGGAACCATGGAGACTCCTCTTTGGGAGGGCCCAGGCCCAGATGGCCAGCACCCCCTCTGCAGGCTGGGTCCTTCTGCTGATGATGTCTTTGGGGCACTGCCGCCTGCAGCAGCTCAGTTCGATTGCTGGGTTGATGCAGCCTTCCACAAGCCCTCAAGTTTCCAGTCAGAGGCTCCTGATCCATCTGCCTGACCCCAGGCCCTCCCCTCAGCTATGTGCTCAGGCTGGGTGGCAGTGGGGGTGGAGGTGTCTTTGTGTGTCTCTGGGGAGGACGAGGTTTTCTGGCCCTTTTACCAGGGCAAGAACTCCAGCCTTGGGACGACAGCCTCTTTTCTGGAAGCCTGCACAACTTCCTTCTTTCCGTTTCTTCGTATTTTTTAATCTCAAAGCTGGGCCCTCAGTGCCCTGCCAGGACAGTTCCCACCTCCTGGGACCAGAGGGGCCTCTGGGGAGCACTTAGGATCACCCGTTGGATGGGGGAAGGGGCAGAGGGTCCACCCCCCCAAACCCCTAGGCTATTGTTCCTACCTGGGAGAGGCTCGTCTAAGAGGCCTGCTTGAGGAGCTCAGACCTGCCCAGGAACACAGCCCAGCCCAGGTATAACATGACTTCCCTCGCACCCCTTCTGCCCCTGCCAGGGGACCACACGTGGGGATACCAAGGATAGGTTCTGTTTCTTGCTGGGCCTTATTTTTCTCGTTTGTCAAATGAGGCTAAGAGTCCCTGTATGACCTTCCACCTAAGGTTATTGTGAAGGTTAGACAAAATGAGTGTGGCAGACTCTTACTCTGGCCCAGGGCCCCTTCACAGAGAGGATGTGCAAGGCCGTTCGTGTGTGTGTGCGTGTGCACGTATGTGCACGTGTGTGCAACAGCTGTGACCCGGGTGCTGACTGTACCTTCCCAGGGCAGGTGAGGGACTGGTGTAGCTCTCTGAGGCTTTGTGATGTGGGTGTGGCACAGGGCCTCAGGTATAAGGTTGCCAGATTTAGCAAATATTTGCTACATGCTCATACTAAAAATGATCTTCCTTATCTGAAAATCAAATTTCACAAGGTGTCCTGGGTTTTATCTGGCAACTCTACTTGGGTGACCTGGTGCACCCAAGCCAGTGTACCCATGTTGGGCTCCCACGCATGAGACTGAGGTTGTATGTGGCTGTGTGGGTCTGTGACAGGACATCAGTGTGATGGCACATGGCTGTGACAGTGTCACCAGGAGGAGAGGGGATGTGGGTAACTGTGATTGTGTGCCTCTCTGTGACTCCCTCAGGCTCTAGCAGCTCCCTCAGGGCAGTGCTTGGGCTCTTTGCTCAGGGAGGCCCAGCAGGGGTAGGAGACCCACCCTGGGCAAACACTTAGATCCAGGTCCAGTTGGGACTGGGGTGCCGAGCCTATTGCCACCTGCATCAAACTGTAAAGGACATGTGCGTCTCAAGGCCGAGCCAGCCCTGGGGGCCTCAGGGTGCTCTGCCCTGGGCCCTTCCAGAGGGGCCTCAGGAATTACCTCTCTCCTCTGCTCCTTCCTGGTGACATCACACAGGTCATTGCCCAGTCTTCTAGAACGGTGCCCCCAGGATACTGCCTCGTTACCCTAGGCAACCTGGGAATTTTCTCCAACTAAACTGGCAGGGCCAGTTACCCCTGAGGAGAGGGAGTTGGGGGAGAAGGCGTCAGGGGGGCCTTCTCCTCATCTCCCAGGGGGAGATCCAGGCAGCCATCCGTCTGACTAGATGATGAGTTGGAGGGAGCACCCCAGAGCAAGTCAAGACCTGGTAGCCCCTCATTGTCCAGGACACTGGACAGGGTGGGGCCCTTGGGCAGAGGATGAATTCTGAAGCAGAGAGAGGGTGGTGACTACCCCAAGGTCACCCCTGGGGTAGTGAAAGTAGTGGTGTATAATGGGGAACAGGGACAGAGCCTTGGGTTAGGAGCTGGGAGACCTAGGATCTTACCTCTGCTTTGTCCCTGCTGGTGGAGCCTTTGTTTCTCCATCTGTACAGTTAGGGGCTGTGGCCATATGATATCAGTCTCAGGGTCTTTAGTCCTGACGGGGACTCAGCGAGGGGAGTTGAGGGGAATGTGAGGGACCAGGTCATGGGTGGCTCCGGGCAGGTGCCCTGACCCTATTGCAACAGCTGTCAGGGGGCAGTGAGCAAGGACTGGTGTGGATATCTCCAAATGACCGCCAACCCCCATTCCAAGAGTCCTGTGGTACTGGAGGTCCCTAGATGGGTTCTGTCTTACTTTGATTCAGGGGCGTCCCCATGCCTCCCACACCTCAGCTGCTCTCTCTGTGAGGGGCATGTGTAAGACCAGCACTTGCTCAGCACCGTGGGTAATGATTCCTCACATTCTCATGATCCCTCTCAGTTTGCTAAGCACCTTCTCTTTCTCTTACACGCTCCTGCCTTCCACTCCCACTCTGACTCCTGATTGGTGTTGTCCCATTCTGGGGCTGGGGCCCAGAGAGGCACCTCACCCAATCCACTTTCCGTCAAGGGCCCCTGTGGTTGGTGCAGGGGCTGCAGCGGGAAGAGCAGGGTCATGCTTTGCCAAGCTTTTCCACTGTTTACTCTTTCCTGAGAATCTTAACAACCATCCTATCAAGATGTTACCTTAACACTTTTTTGTTGGAAATATGCCATTTTTGTACAGTACATTTATTCCTCCCTACCCTTCTCCCTCCGGTTATATTTTTAGTTACTTGGAGGTGAAACTGATACATGTACAACTCTTTTCCTTGCAATAATTCTCAGAGAGTAGGTATTATTATTCTAGATGAAGAAACTGAGGCTCAGAGAGGACATGTCACCTGCTCTTGGTCACACATTTAGGAAATGGTATAGACAGGATTTGAACCCAGTTCCACAGGCCCTTTGCACTTCCAGGCTGTGGGAAGCAGGGATGGCCAAGTCCTAGGACTCCTCTACAGACTCCTCCCCCAGGTCACCCATCCCAGCCCTCCTAGCCTTCTCTCTGCTGCCCAGGGGTGTTTGAGACAGGATATGAATCTGCTTTGATCCAGGCATGTTTGGGAGGCTGTCATGAACCCTTGAGCCAGAGATACCTAAATTCCTGGGGTTTGGGGGGGCCTGCAAGGGCAAATTAATGATGACTACGATGAGGAGTGATGCCCCAGCTAGCCTGGCCTAAACTTCCAGGCAGGGTTGAGCCCAGGGCATAGCCATCTGAGCCCAGAGGTACCAGGTCACCCACTTTTACTGCCCCAAGACCCAAAAGATTCATTCTTGGTTAATCTATATTTGGATTTGAGTGTTGGTTTGATTTCTGCCATGTGTACCTCCCTGAGTTTGTGTGTCTCAGGCTGGCAGTGCTCTGGAGGGTGGAGAAGTCCTGTCTGTCCTCACTGCTATCTCCTGCTGTCACCCCAGCCTTATCTCTTCTACCCTAGACTGGGTGATAGGCATGAGAGGGGTACTGCCCTGGTGCCTGCTGTCAGCTGAGATGTGTGTCATTGGGGCCCTAAGAAGGCAGGAGCCGCCAGGCCAGTGCTCCTCTTTTCCTCGTGGCAGATCCCAGAGGCTACAGTTCACAAAGCAGGCTCTGTGTACCCCTCTTTGAATCTCCCATTAGCCTGGGTATGAGGCTGTCAGATAAAACCACTGAAGCCAGGGGAGGGGCAGTGAACTGCCTAGGGTTGGGGTGGAGGCAGAAGACATGCATAACAGAGAGCCAGAGTGCTGGCCTCCTGAACCCAGATCCAGCCCCCCTGCCACCCATTTCTACACACTTAAAGAATGTGGGTTAGAAGGGGTGAGGGTGATTATCTGACTATGCCCCTCACACTGGAGATCTAAGGTCATCACACAAGCCTCATGGGGACCTACAACTCATTTTACAAGATTTACTTTGCAAAATGGACCTTGGGGTCACTTGCCATCAGGGCTCCCTGCTCACCCCCTCCACTTTTAAAATTGGGCCTGATTCACACACATCTCAGAGCCCTAAGCACTTCAGGAAGAAACACCTCTATTTGTGAACCCACCGTGACAACTCCTTATCTTTCTCGAGCACCTTTAAGAAAAGCTGTTCCATCCCAGAGCTCTAGGATGGTGAGGCTAGGAGGTTATACATTCTGATGCTCGCATTCTACAGATGGGAAGCTAAGGCTCAGAAAGATGATGGGGACAGCCAGAGCAGAGGAAGGAACCCTGGGGTGGGAGGAGGCTGAGATCTGGGTTCTGGGAAGGATGGCCATGTACTCTCCGTGTGGCAGTGGGCAAGTGATGGGCACTTGTGCCCTATTAGCTGCCCATCCAGGGGAGCTCACCACGGGCCCTAGCTCTCCTTAGCCCTCTGCAGTCAAGGGCAAGTCACTAGGGTCAGTGAATGCTAGCCTTGGGCCCATTGCCACACTCATACTGGCCTCACCTCAGAGAAATTGAACTATTGGCCTCAGTTCACACGGGGCAGCTGGAGGCAGAGCTGGCACTAGGACCCAGGGGGGCAGGTAGCAGCCTCCCTGGCTGAAAGGGGTGGCTGGAGTACTGGTGGACCTACCTACCCTGTGGCTGTGGAGCTCTGGACAGCTCCGCCTGGGGAGGGACAGGGTAGCCTCAGAGCTCTGGGGCCAGATGCTCTTGAGAGCCTAGTCTAATCCATGCGAGGTGTGTGAATACATGCGTGGGTGCTCAGGAGGGGTGGTGGTGGACAAGGGCCAGAGTCGGGCTGGAGGAGAGCCTGGTTAAAGCTCCCAGCCGGGAGTGAGATGGGAGTGGCTAGTGGTTGTTGGGGGCTGCAAGCTATGGGCTCTTGACTGTGGTAGGGGGAGTGTGCCCATCTTTGGGTCTCTGGGTGGTTCCTTGTGTCTAATTAGGTTGTTGCAGAGGTGTGTACCTGTGAGTATGGGAGGGTGTTGAAGAGAAGGGGTTCGCAGGTAACTTCCAGAATCCCTCTTCGAGCACCTCCTCGCCCTTCTTCTCAGAGCCCACTCTATCTGGGCCCCTCCCCGACCCCTGCCTGAGGACTGGTAGGGCCAGGTCCCCTTCGGAGGCGGGTAGGGCAGGCGCTAGGACCCGGCGGGGCGGGGCGGGGCTCCGAGACCCATCTGCTGCACCTCCGCAGCCAGGAAAATACCAAGCGCCGGCGAGCGGAGCCCCCGGAACCCCTAGCCTAGCCCGGGGAGAGGGAGGGAGGGAGCGGGGGCGCGCGGGGCGGGGGGGGGGCGCGTGGGGCGGGGCCGGCGGCGGGACCCACTGCTCCTCCCCCCAGAGCCCCCGCGCGGCCCCGGTCGCCCGGGCAGCGCGGCGGCGGCGGCGGCGGCGGCGGCAGAGGCAGAGGCGTTCGCACCTCCGGCCCCGGCGGGCCCCGGCGGAGCAGCTGGCACAGGTGAGCGGGCCGGCCCCGCAAGCACCCCACCCCACCCCCACCACGGGCCCCGCGCCGGCGCCGCTGCAGAGTTGGTTGAGCCAGTCCGGCCAGCGCTGCGCGGACCCCGCCGGGCCGTCCGTCACCTCGGGTCGCGGCTCCCCCCGGGTCCCGACGGGCGCCCCCCCGCACCCGATACGCAGACCCCACTCCGGCCCCCAAACCGGAGGTCTGGGTCGCGCCTAGCGAAGGGGTCGGGGGGCGTACTGCTCTGTACCGGCGGTGCGCGCTGGCCAGCCCCTGCCTGTCTCTCTCTACCCGCCAGGACCCCGGACAGCCGCACCCGCGCCCCCAGCGCACTGACTCCGGTTCCCAAACCGGTCTTTCAGGTCCCTGGAAGGTGGCGTCAGCATCTGCAGCCGCGTCGACGTTGTTGGAGCTTCCGCGGAGGACCCAGGAGAGCCGGACTAGGACCAGGGCTCTGGGCCTCCCCCATGGAGAAGTCAGCTGCCTCAACTGAGCCCCAGGGGCCTCGGCCAGTCCTGGGCCGCGACAGCGTCCAGGTGCCCGACGACCAGGACTTCCGCAGCTTCCGGTCAGAGTGTGAGGCCGAGGCGGGCTGGAACTTGACCTACAGCAAGGCCGGCGTGTCTGTGTGGGTGCAGGCTGTGGAGATGGATCGTACCCTGCACAAGATCAAGGTAGGGTTGCCCTGCAGCAAGTGTAGTCTGCACTGCACCCTTACTTCCTCTGACCAGGGAGTCTCCTGGTCCTCCCGCAGGGTTACAGACACCTGGTTGCACACCTCAGACTCTCCTGTGAGAAACCAGGAGGAGGCACAGTTTGCTGGGCAAGCCCCCATCTCACAGGTGGGCCAACTGAGGCCTGGAGAGGGGGTGTGACTCCCTCTGGCTCACTCAGCCAGAACCCAGGCTTCTGCACACTCCTGCCTGATCCGGGGAGGTGGGCTGCTGTCAGGCCTACCTAGGAGAATGGTCTCCCTCAGGGAGCCCTCTGCCCATGGAAGCCTTCACCACGTCCTGACTTGAGTCATCTGAGGAGGGAGACTGAGCCCTTCTCTCCTGAGTTCTTGGTTCTCTCAGCCTGAGCTGGGTCCCTTTCCCCACTCTCTGCACCCTTGGGTGCCAGGGACCTGATTCCTTCCTGTCTGATGCTCTGCTCTTCCCCCTTCCCTCCTGGCTGTTCCCTGAGTCTCTCGTGCAGGGACTCAGGATCCTGGCTGGCAGATCCTGAAAGCAGGGCTTAAATGTCTCTGCCTTACACAGGGCCAGACTGGGGGTGGGCTGGGGGAGGAGAGGACCAGCAGATGCAAGGAAGATGTAGGCACATTCAGCCTCCCTCACAGCCATCAAACCCATTCCTCACAACCCCCTGATTTTCTTCTCTTTGCTTAGATAGGGCCGGCTTGAGGTTTGGGACCCCGTGAGCCCCCCTACCCTGGGGAACTAGATGGGGAATAGGCTGGTGAAGGCTCTGATTAGAGGCCTCCGTAGCTTCCTCCAACATAACACATCTGGCATTGCTGTGAGTGCCACTTTGCAAGGGGGCAGGTCTCCCTTCAGTGGGGTGCTGGCAGTAAACTGTACCCTTCCCTTTCTCTTGCCTCACCCTTCCTGCTGTCCTTCTCGAACATGTGGAGGAGGGTATTCCTGTGGTGGAGGGGGGCAGAGGTGGAAGCAGGACACAACTCAGAGGGCACTCCTGCCCGTCCCCTACTTCAGCCCCTCTTGCCTGGGGCCTGCTCTTGGATTTGGATTTAGCTCTGGCATCATGGCCTCATACCAGGGCCAGAGATGTCTGACCTTCCCACTCTGACCCTGTGCCTTTCTGCCTCACTTTGTCTTAGTCATTTAGACCTTTGTCCACCTGTCCCCGTGTGGTCTTCTGGCTCACCCATTCTGTCTTCCCTTCTTCCTTCTATAATTCTCTGTCTGCACCCTGGCTATCTGACTGTCTCTTTCTCTCTGGGTTTCCATGTGTGTCTCCCCTCCTGGGACTCTCTACCCAGGCCTGAGGACCCTGGGCTGGGGGCTTCCCGGAGGCCTGACCTGTGTCTGAGCCTGAGGAGCAGGGAAGGGCAGGGCAGCTGGTATGTTCCAGCTTAGTGCTCTCTGAAGACAGGGACAGGTCCTATCCTTCTTTGCGTCCTCAACCTCCAACAGACAGAGCAGGGATGTTGGTTGAATGAAGGGTGGAAGGAAGGAAGGAACAAAGAAACAAACTGAATAAAAGGTGAGCAAAGTTGTGAGAACAAGGTTGTTTTCCTGACTGTGACCTAGGAAAGGCTCAAAGGCTGGGCTGTGCGGTGGGGTGGGGAAGTGTAAGTTCCCCACCGAGCTGGCTCTCCAGAGGGAAGAGAAGGGGAAAGTCTGAACTGAGACCAGTACTCCCACCCTCTGTGTCAACAGGGCGGAGCTGCCTCCTCCAACTGGCTTGGTTAATGAATAAACCCAGCCTAGTCCAGGACTGGACTTGGCAGTTCTGGGGACCAGAGTGCCACAATGGACCCCTTGTGGCCAGATCAGATTTGTCAGGTGTTCTTCCTTGGGAGTGGAGGGGACTTGGAAAAACAGGGGTATTGTGGGCTTGTGGTCAGGGCATACACCTGACCTTCCTTCCCTCTCAGACTCAGCAGAGATTGGAGGTGCCTTTACAACCCCAGTTTCATACTCACCCCTCACTGGGGTGCAAGTATGGACACCGAGGTCCAGAGAGGAACGGGGGCCAGCCCAGACTCACACAGCCAAGTCCCAGCAGAGCCAGACTTGGCACCCAGACCTTTAGCCTCCCTGCCTAGTTCTCTCTGCTGTGCTCCCCACAGTGGAGGGGGGACTGGGGCCAGGAGGTGAGCAGAGCTGGGGCCTAAGGAGGAGGCTGGGGCCTTGGTTACGGGCATCCTGAGATCTCTGATCCCCTCAGCACAGCCAGATGGAGCTGTGGGGGACAGGCAGAGGTCTCTGAGCTCCCCATCCCCAAGATTCCAGGAATCCATTTCTGGTAAGAGCCCCTGCTCTGAGCCAAGCGTTTCTCTCCATGGTCTAATTTACCCTCCGGCCAGTCCTGGGCAGTAGCAGGCTTGTCTCCATGCTACAAACAAAGAAACTGAGGCTGAGAGAGGTGATGTCACTTGCCTAAGGTCATATCAGCTGAGGCAGGAGTGGAACCCAGGCCAGCCTGGCTCCAGAGCCCCTGCCTCTCTCAGCTTGGGCTCACATCTTAGTCAACATTCTGGCATTTGACCCCATCAATAACTCTTTGAAGGACGTGGTGTTCTCATCATCCCATTCTTGTTTGATAAATGAGAAAGCTGAGGCCCAGAAAGGGGAGTGGCTTGTCAAGGTCACACAGCAGGTCTGAAGCCAGAGTCCCCTGGGTCACTCTGGGAGGCTGCGACTCAACCACAGGTATTTGTTGAGCTCCCCCCTCCCCACAGCCTGTTCTGGGCCTGCCCTCTGAGCTGGAAAAGCTCCTGTACATGCCCTGTGTGCATGATCCCAGGTTGGGGGAGCGGGTCCACCTATCTGCCTACCTGATTGATTTCCTCCACCTCACTCCCTTTCCCCCAGGCTTATCTTCTCCCTGCCCCTGCGTCCAGAGGTTTCTGGAAGACACTGTGGCTCTGGCCCAGCATTTGGAGCCAGGACAAAGGGACAGGGCTGCTGGAGGCCACCTCTTCCCTTTCCCTCCCTCCTGGCCTCCAGCCTGGTCTGGTCCCAAGCCTGCACTGTGCTCCGGGCACTGGAGAGGAGGCAGATACCACCTCCTGAGAGGTCAGGCTTCGTCCCAAAGGCAGACGCTGCACATGGATCCTGGGTCCAAGGCAGAGGGAAGCTTGGAACCTGAATACAGGTCTCTCAGTGCCCAGGCCAGGCTTCCCCACAGCTCCTGTAGCAGTAGAGAAAAGGGAAACCGGGGGGTCTGTCACTTATTCAAGCAGGGCCAGCTGGGGAAGAGGCTGAGGTCTAGTCCTGGCTATGGTATTCTTTTGCTGTGTTTGTGACTGTGGGCACATCCCTGCCCTCTCTGGGTTATGTCTCCATCTGTGCCATGGGGCTCTCCTGGCTCCAAGGGCCTCTAAACTCAACGCCTGGGCTGGGGCCCATGGAGAGGGATGAGGCACAGGGGACAGAAAGCAGGAGATGACACGGCCTGCCCAGCCCTGCCCTGGATGCTCATGTGCTCGGGCTCTCTGATGCTGCCGTGTACCTAGCCACCTGAGAGGCAGAGGAGACCTGGCCCCTGTCCTCAGAGGTGTCCAGACCTTGGTGGAGAGAAGACTGGCAATTCCAGGTGACCCCCTGCCCACTGCATGAGGCAGGTGTCCATAGGCAGACCACAGAGACAGGAGTGGGCCCGGTGGGTAGGGGCCTTGAGGGGCTTGACGGTTGAAGCAGGGGTGCGAGGTCTCCTGGGGGAGTGCAGCTGAGAACCTGAGGTTCCTCTTGCCACAAAAAGCTGGGTGGTGGGGACCTATCTCCTCTGACTTCCTGTCCTATGACTCTTCCTCTTCCCCTTTGGAGAAAGCTTCAGTGACCCCTCCCTGACCTGTCTCACTGGCCACCTGCTTCCACACCACAGGCCCCCTGGGTTCCAAGCTCTTAAGCCAGTGTTCTGGCCTGTCCCCTCTCAGCACCTCATTCTCTCCCCCTGTAAAATTTGGGATCATCTCAGGGATCTCCAAGGATCCTTCTCACTCTTAATGGTCCATGGGACTCAAAAGGGTCATGGGGAAGGTGGGGACAGCCACAGGGCCAGGTGTTTTCTTCATGTTGTCCCACTGAGTCTTCACAACTGTCCTGTGGTAGTTGTGAGTCTTATGAACTCCATTGAACAGATGTGAAAGCTGAGGTTCAGGGCAAGAATTCACTTGTGCAGTCAAACACCTAGAAGGTAGCTGAGGCAGGATCAGAGCCCAGGTCCTTGAGACTCCAAGGCCGAGATCTCTTCACTCCCTTGGGCCTGCTTATTAGCACCATTGGGCCCTTCCGTCTCCTTCTGTGGCTCAGAACCTACCCCTGTCTTCTGCCTTCGGTCTCCCTGTACTGTGCCGTTGTGGGAGGGCACCCTGGAGTGGTCCCAGCTGAGCAAGAGCCCAGTCCTTACTGTGTGACCTTGGGGGGTTACTTCACCTTTACGAGTCAGTCGTCTTATCTGTGGTGGCAGAGGCAGGAGTTAATTGAGTTTTAGGGGTTTGGATTCAGTGAGTTCAGGTTCAGGCTGGGCCTCTGCCACCTCTGGGGCTCAGTTTCCCTCCTCTACAGGAAGAACTTCCTTCTCTACAGGAAGTTGCTGGGCAGGTGGTTTGTAGAGGCTGTCCTGGCCTTAGGCCATGGTAAAGGCTTCTGCACTGCTGGACACAGAGTAAGGATGGAGAGCTAAGGCCATGACAGTCTGTGCCATCTGAGAGGTCCCTAGATGGGGCTCCTGAATCCAGGCTGAGGCCCTGAGACCCCTATCCTGGATGGCTCTAGCTCTGACTTGGTGTGAGGACAGCTGGAAGAAGTAGTCCAGAGCTGTCCTCAGGGGACAGACAGGCCCCCAGAGAGCATGACCCCAGCGAGTCAGGGTCTGGACCTTCAGGTGCAGGAAATCAGAGAGAGGAAAGGTCAGAGGTGGCTGGAGGCTTCAGGGAGGTCTTTGTGGAGATGCCTGGGTTGGTCTGAGGCCATAGGGGGAGAGCACAGGGTCCAGAGTCCTGGCCATGTGGCCTTGGGCAGATTGCTGCCCCTGCCTAGGCTTTAGCTTCCTCATCTGTCACATGTGAATAGTAGTGCTGCCCTACCTGTCTTTGGGCACTTCATTCAAGTTGGGGACAAAGAAGGAAATCAAACGAACCCTGCCCTCAAGGAACTCCCAGTTGGATGCTGGGACAGACACTTATCACAGGAGCTGCAGAGACCCAGAGCAGGCCTCTGAACCAGCCTTGGGGGCCAGAGAAGGCTTCACAGAGGAGGAATTCTCAGGTGATCTGTTTGGAATTGGGTAGAGAATGAGGAGTACAAGTTTGACAGCATTGGGAGCATTTCATACAGAGGAACAGCTGTGTAAAGACCCAGAGGCAGGAAACAGGGCAGTGCATTAGGAGAGCTGCAGGAGGTTCATTGTGGGGCTTGGAACTCAGGGGGCAGGAGGTGATTAGACAGCTAGACCAAGGCTCTAGGATTTGGGTCCTGGAGGTTCTAGGGTACCAAGGAGGGTTTTAGACAAGGTGGGTGGTAGGAGGAAGATGCTGCTGTATTTGTCCGGACAGACATGCCAAGGCCTGCACTAAAGCAGGGACTGTGGGGAATGGAGCAAGGGATTGCATCCAGAAAGATTTAGGAGGGATAAAGGATGGGACATGGTGGTTACAGCATAACTCTTGTGCAGGCTGGGATGTAAGATAGTATGGACGTGCAGCCCCCTGGGGGCAAGGGACTGGTGGGGTGGGTGGCTTCAGTCAGTGTCCATCCACGCTGGGGCTAGAAGAGCCCTCGGCCCCCAGGCTGGCTCTGTTCCTCCACGACCAGGTCCCCAGGCTCTGGCTTTTAAACTTTAACGAGCCCCAGCTCAGTTTCCAGCCGAGAGTCTTTAAAGTTTCAAGAGATGAGAGAAAGGAGGCAGTCCTGGAGACAGATGGGTTTTCTTTCTTCCCCTGTGTCTCCATGCCTGGCTGGGCCACCTGGAGCCAGGGCTGCGGGTGCCATGACCCCGGAGGCCTGGTGCTCTTTAGGGTTCTGGGACCTGAGCTGGGCCGCTCCAGTCTGTTCATGAGGGGCCAGCGGCCACCGAGATAGATGGGAATTAAAACTCTATTCCCACCCTGCCCCCTTACCTTTACCCCTGATCTGGGCAGGTGAGCATCCACCCTCCCCACCCCAGCAACAGGTGAGAGGAAAGGTACTCAGACCATGCATTGGGCTCGAGGTGTCTCTGTCCCTCCCTGTGCCTCACTTCAGGCACGCTTGGTCAGGCCTCGATGCTCTGGGACCCCTGGAGCTGTAGCAACACAGGGAGTGGAAGAAAGTGTCAGGCCCAGAACTTAGTGACGGGTCCCACACCAAATACAGACTCCTCTCACTTGTCATTAAAGAGAGGCTGGGCAGGTGGCACTGGGCAGCTGGAGCTGTTCTCTGGGGTTTTAGCATAATAATTGCCTCCCTGCCTCTCAGCCTGGCTCCCTGAAGGCAGCTACTTGCTACCTCTGACCTCTCTCTAGAATTCTTATGTCTTGGGGCAGTTGAACAATGCCTGCAAGTTTACCTCCCTCCCCTTCCCCTCCGCCACCCAATGGGAAGTACAGCTAAATACTGCCTTTGGTTTCCTCTGCATTGCCTGGGCCATTTAATCTCATCCTTTGAGTTCCCTGTCACAACCTGCATCTAACCTTGGTTTCCTGAGAAATCCCGCTACCATCTCCTTGATGCCTCCTCCCTGTTTTTGGACCCTTCTGGATTGCCTGGGACCTTGTACTAGACCAGGGAAGTGATGAGTCTTAAGGCAGAGGCCTGACAGCCAGAGGGGATGGAGTTCCCTTGTGTGTCTCCAACATTCATTCATTCAACACATATTTATTGTTCACATACTGTATACCAAGTATATCCAGGAATTTAGTGGCAAACCAGACACATCAGACCCTGTTGTCATGAGTTTACATCCTGAGGAGCAGACAAGCAAAATAGAAGCAAATAACTAAATAAGATACCAGATGGTTGTCGTGTGTTATGAGGGCAGGATGATGTGATGGGAGTTGTCTGGCCTTCTGTGTGTGGAGCTGGATTGTATGTGCCTGTGTGTGTGATCTGATCCTTAGTTGGGTAGATTGTGAGCCCTTCAGGGGCAGGGCACCTGACAAAGGTCATTAAATCTATATTGAATGTGTTTGTGTGTGTGTGTGTGTGTGTACACGTGCCTAAGGTTGGGTGTATGTGCCTCTGAATGTGAGACTCTGTGTGTGTTTCTGTGTCTGGCATTACTTTGTGTGTGTGAGTCACACCCCCTCACTGCAGCAGAGTTGTCTCTGATCCAATTATGTCTCCTCAGCTGTCTCCCAGTGGCTTCCGCCCCCCAGCTCAGCTCTGGCTCTGCCTCGGTTTTCCCCTCCCTGCTTCCCTGCAGCCTCCTGTCTTTGCCTCTGGGCATGTCTCTGGGTCTCAGAGTCTCCCCTTGGGGTGTGTTTTCTATCCCTGTCTTTAATGGTTACTGCCTCTGCCTTTATGTCTCTACTTGTTCCGTTTCCTCCTTTTTGTTAATCTGTCCTGGTTATTTATTCGTTCAACAAACCTCTTCTCATGTCTCCCACCCACTCTGCCAGCCACTGTGCTGGTGCTGGGGACCTGGAGATGGACCAGACCTGGGCCCTGCTCTTAAGGCCTAGTGGGGAGACTGATGGAGATGGTGACAGCCCTTTGTGAGGACTCAGGTCGAGGGAGACGTGGCTGACAACGTGGTGGGGGGCAGTGGCGTCTGGGTGGGACCTGTGGGGCCCATCAGGAGTCAGGTGGCAGGCTGAGAAGGTCTTGGTGGGTGCGGACTAAGGGTGAGGAAGGAGAGGAGGCAGAGCCAGAGTGGGGAGGACGTTTTGGTTAGGATTTGATCTTGAAGGCAGAGAGAGGCAGCAGAGGCTTTCAAGCTGGGCAGTACCATCATCACTGGGTTTTATTTTTTAATTTTTTTTATTGTATTTTATTGTATTTTATTTGTGGGATCTTATTTCCTTGACCAGGGATCGAACCCGGGCCGACAGGAGTGAAAGCTCAGAGTCCTAACCACTGGACCGCCAGGGAATTCCCAGCACTGGGTTTTAGAAAGCTCCTTGGCCCCAGGTGGCAGATCAGCCTGGGAGCCAGGAGACCTGTGATGAGGCTGTGGCTGCACCGGTCCAAGCAAGGATGGTGAGGCCTGCCTGGGTCTGGCGAAGAGGAGCTGTTGGGAAGGTCATGGCCAAGCAGAATCCCAGGTTCCAGGCACAGGCGGGGAGCAGAGGGGAGTGGACATTGGGGTTGGATAATCCAACAGTAGTGGATATGGTGAGGGTGAGCCTATGGGCTGTCCAGGGGGTGACGCCCAGGAGGCTGTTGAAAAATGCAGTCTGGAGCTTGCTAGAGAGCTTTGGGGGCATGAGGCCACTGGCAGCGCCTGAAGTCCTGGGAAGTGTTTATCCAGTTTGTGTTTGTCCGCTTGTCTGTGTGTCAGCCCTGGCCCCTGTCTTGTCTCATTGATCTCCCCGACCCCCTTTCTTTTCTTGCAGGCCCACCCACTCTCTGCTCTTTCTCAGGTCTCCCTCCTCTGTCTGGCTCCCCCACCTCCACCAGGGCTGGAGCAGAGTGGTGGGAGCTCCAGACCAGGAGGTCAGCTTCCAAGAGATCAGAGCAGGATGTTCCTCAGCGGCAGAGGCCTGGGGGTGGGGAGGTGGGGGTGGGGGTGGGGGTCCAGGGAGGCTGCTGGAGACTAGGTAGGGGGAGGGGAAGGGGGTGGAGGCACAGTAGGGATGAGTCACTCAGCCCTGCGTGGAGAGCAGCAGAGGGGCCTAGCTTGGTCTGCCTGCGCAGACTCTGGGAGCTGTGTCTAGGGGAGATACGGCAGTACCTCCGCCTACCACCGGTCTCAGGAGGGCCGCACTTTAGGAGAGAAGATGGGTTGAGGTTATCTGGTGCCAGATCCCCTTCCCTTCGGAAGAGGTTGTCTAGTCATTTTACAGGTGAGAACTCTGAGGCTGAAGGTGGGGGAAGGAGAGCCTGTGACGGGCCCACACCAAACCTGCTCTCTGTGTCCTTCCAGCTCCCCTTACTCCAGGCAGAGCTGCCCCAGCAGCCCCAGCCCCTAGCGTGGACCCTCCAGGGACAGTCCTCATCTGGCGAAATGCTGGCCCGCCTGGGATTCCAGAGCAGAGCCTGGTTCTTAGGGAACAGCTTCAGGGGTGGACTTTGGGTCGACACTGGGTTCCAGGATGGTTCTTCACTTCACTTTTCTCAGCCACCATTTACAAAAGGGCATAATCTTCCCTCCTCATGGGTAGTTGAGAGGATAGAATTAGGAGAATTTGCAAGGCCCTAGTGCAGAGCCTGTCACAGAGCTGGCACGCTCTTAACGTTTGCTGAATGGATGAATGAATGAACAGTCTGAGGTACCCAAGGGACAGCTGCATTTCCTCCCGCGTCCATCCTTGTTCACTTGGGTTACCTTGTGGAACTGCATGAGCCTTCTCCTTCCCCCAGCTGGTCCAGGCCATTTCCAGTCCCCTCCAGCACCTCTGCCAGGAGCCTCTTTCCCCTCCTTACATCTGGGTGCCATCTGTTATTCTGTTCATCCTGTAGGACTCTGCTTAGGTGTGCCCGTCCCTGTACCTGCGTCCCCCTGCTTCCTTCTGTCCCTGCCATGAGCCCCCAGGATTTTCATGCCTGTGTCCCAGCTGAGGGTGGAAGGACCCTGAGTCCCCTCTGGCTTTACTCTCAGCATGGCTACACCACACAGAGCATTTCCAGGCAATCCAGCATCAGCCTGGGCAGCCTCAGGCCCATCTCAGCAGAGTCCAGGCTCCCAGGTCCAGGGAACAAGGACCTCGGGATTCTGGACAACACACTTAACCTAGAAAAAAAAAGTATGGTTTCTTTATCTTATATAAACTCTATTGTACCAACAGTAACGAGAACCCCAAAATGATAAATTAATCCCCCAGTGCCTCACTTCCTGAGTAAAACGTCTCCCTGTTTCCTTCCAGCTCTCATTCAAGGGTGTAGGTAATTTATGTACAGTTGAGACCATGGCACAGATGCAAGTTTGTGTCCTCTTTTGTTCATTTAACGTTGCATCTGTGGACATTTCTCATATTGCTATAGAATCATTAATTCAGGAACATTTCTGGCAACTGCTCCCTGCCAGACCTCTTCTGGGTTCTGAGGGGCCCCTGCCCCTGCCCTGAGGGAGACCACAGTCCTCAGTAGCTGGGCAGTGATCTTCAAGGTGATGTATCATTCTTTTTTTTTTTTTTTTTTTTTTTTGCGGTACGCAGACCTCTCACTGTTGTGGCCTCTCCGGTTGTGGAGCACAGGCTCCGGACGTGCAGGCCCAGCGGCCATGGCTCACGGGCCCAGCCGCTCCGCGCATGCAGGATCTTCCCAGATCGGGGCACGAACCCATGTCCCCTGCATCGGCAGGCAGACTCTCAACCACTGCGCCACCAGGGAAGCCCAGTGCAACCAGTTTTTGCTGTCACTAACTGGGTAACAGTTTTACCATATGCTCACAAGCAGTAGTTATTTTATATACTTTTGCTATTTACTAAATGTAAACTGATACTTCAGTACAGATTGAATTTACTTTTCTTTATCAGAATTATTAAAGATCTTACAGAAAGTCCCAGAATCTCCCTTCACCTGTCTCTGCCCCCGCCCCTTACACTCCATTTTATGAGGATGATGGCAGAAGTAGTAATCAGCCTCGAGTGCCACAGAGAGTTTTACAAGCGTCCAGGGGGTTTTCACAACGACCCTTCCTTCTGACCTCCACAAAGCAGTGAGGGCCACCAGGCACGGCCCCAGCACTCTAAAAGTCAGAGAAGCTCACGCGGGCATGGCCTCTTTGCTGGCTCACCTGTCCCTCCTTCCATTCAGGCAGCATTTCTTTACTAGACCATGCCAGGCACTGGGGGTGCCAAGACGAGCAAGGGGCCAGGATGAATCGATGCATCGCAGTGTGTGCTGATGAAGGGAGGCAGTGGGGTGGAGGAGGAGGCCCCAGGCCAACCTGCATAAGTTAGGGACATGGTAGGTGGCCTGGGCAGGACACAGCCAGGCTGAAGTTTGAGGGCAAAATAGCAAAGAACCAGCAAGGGGAGGTCCTGGGAAAGCAGGACTTATTAGATCTCTCTCCTCCTACACACCCCCACCTCTGCTTCCCCTGATGCCCTGTGTCAGTGCCCTTGAGCTGCTCTTGAGATTTGGTGGGGACATGGGGGGAAGGTCTTAGGGGTCTCCATTCTGGGGGCCCCAGAAACCCAGAGGCAAGGGCAGGTGCTCTAGCAGCTTGGCTCGATGATGGCTGTGTGGGGCCTTTGGGAGGGGCAGTAGAGGGCCCTGAAGCCAGCAAGCAGGTGGTGCGCAGCCCTGGGAGGAGGACTTGGAGCAAACAGGGCAGAGGGGCCGCTGGAGCTGAGCCTCTCACGTGCCGTGTGTCCTGGGTCAGTGTCTGTATCTCTCAACACCTGGACTGACATGGTGAGGGCAGTGCCTGGTTGTGGGTTGTGAGGGTGGAGCCTGTGGACTTGTGCAGGGCCCTGGTATAAGAGGGCCACGCACCCCCTCCCTGTGCATCCACCCTGTGGCAGGATCTGGGGCACTTTTGTTGTTTTCAACTTTGTTCCTTGCCCCTTCGTATCCTGCCCTTTGGTGTTAGCAGGAAAGTGCTCCCCTCGGCAGGGCCTGAGAAGTCAGGGAAAATTGCCGGGGCCTAGGGCTGGAGAAGGGCAGCTGCTGCTGGGGGCTTTATGTACAAGTCTCATTTAATCCTCACAGCTCTGCTCCGAGGGGAGGATTATCCCTGTTTCACAGATGAAGATATTGGGATTCAGAACTGAAGTACTTTGCCCAAGCCAAGGCCACACAGGCAGGAAGCAGCAGGACAGAGGCCTATCTGACCAGACAGCCTGGAATTGCTGCGAGTGTGAGCTTGTGGGGCAACGCGATGGCCCAAGTCTTCTCAGAGGAGACTTCCAGGTACAGAGCTCCAGTGCTGAGCTTTGGAAAAGCCCAGCCTTGCCTTTAAGCCCAGGGAGGGCTGAGGATAGAGTCTGGAATTTTGTTCAGAGGAAGAATCTCTGAGCTTCGCCTGCCTGGTCAGCAAGCCTTTCTGAATCCAGTGAGCTCTGCGTAATAACCATCAATTAGGGCTTCCCTGGTGGCACAGTGGTTAAGAATTTGCCTGCCAATGCAGGGGACGCGGGTTCAAGCCCTCGTTCAGGAAGATCCCACATGCCGCGGAGCAACTAAGCCCGTGTGCCACAACTACTGAGCCTGCGCTCTAGAGCCCGTGAGCCACAACTACTGAGCCCACGTGCCACAACTGCTGAAGCCTGCGCGCCTAGAGCCCGTGCTCCGCAACGAGAGAGGCCACTGCAATGAGAATGCTGCGCACCACAACAAAGAGTAGCCCCCTCTCGCCACAACTAGAGAAAGCCCGTGCGCAGCAACGAAGACCCAACGCAGCCAAAAATAAATTTATTTTTTTAGTTTAAAAATAAATTAAAAAATAATAGGGCTTCTCTGGTGGCTCAGTGGTTGAGAGTCCGCCTGCCGATGCAGGGGACACGGGTTCGTGCCCCGGTCCGGGAAGATCCCACATGCCGCGGAGCAGCTGGGCCCGTGAGCCATGTCTGCTGAGCCTGCGCGTCCGGAGCCTGTGCTCCGCAGCGGGAGAGGCCCCAACAGAGGCCCGTGTACTGCAAAAGAAAAGAAAAAAAAAAAAAATAATAACCATCAATTAACTAAGGCAGTCTCCAGTTGCCAGCGTGTTTGTTTTAGCTGGGCCAGTCCTGCCCCTTGATGAAGGGAGCAGAAAGTCCTGACACTTTGGGGTCAGGCACACCCAGGCTCTGGTTTGCTCCACCACTGTTAGCTTTGTGGCCTTGGTTAATCATTTTACCTCTCTGGGCCTCACTTTCTGCATCTGTAAAATGGGGGTGATGATATCCATCAGGGTGTTGGGAGGGTAAGAGACAATATCTGCACAGGGTGCAGCTTGACGCCCTTGACGGCAGAGGCGGTTTGACCTAAATTTCAGCCCCTGTGGGGTCCGTGGTCCAGGTGCTGCTGTCTCTTTTGTGGGATGATGAGTTAGTGATTTGGAGCACATGGTAATGGTTACTGAGGTGGTAGCTATTGTTTGGGGCTATGATTGATTTGACAGCTAGTGCTCCACCCGGGTCAGGAATGCTTTCTCTGTTTTAAATACAGTTCTTTTGGGAAAGGGTGATTTGCTTAATAGTTATTCCTTTAACAAAACTGCTAAAATGCAATGTGGTGAGAAGTCAGTACAGCCTGAGGCACGTTTCAGAGCCCAGATGGACCCCTTACCCTTCTCTGGGCCTCAGTTTTCCCAGTGGTGACCTGAAGAGTAGTGGTGGAAAAGGTCATCTCCTGGGTCCCTAGGACTTTGGGATAATCCATGTGCCCCATATATCCCACGGGCAAGGATATTGGAGACCTGCTGTGTGAGGTCTTGGCATTTGGGCCAGACTTGGATCCATCTGTCCGTATCTCAGTTTGCTTGTTACTGCCCTGGCCATTGGCCCTCAAAGCCACACCACAGCCCCATGGACACGACCTGACTTCATTTCCTCTGTCTCAGGTCAGCCATCTCCCTGGGCCCTGGGAGATACTTCAGCCCCTTCCCCCACCACTTCCCTCTTCTTCTGGAGATTTCTCTTTCTCTAATGCTGAGCACTGGGAAGGCATCTCCCAAAGAAGCACGGGGCAAGGGGTGGGAGAGAGGAGGGTAGAGTGAGACACCGCTAGGGCACTGGAGCCTGCTCTTTTCTTACTTATTTAAGCCTCCAGGCTTTTGCACCCACCAGTCTCTCTGCCTGAAATGCCCTCTCTCCCCTTTCAGCAATTCAGTTTCTTTTAGGTTCAGTTGCCCTCTGGTCCCACAGTTCCCATGCCCACCCCCTCAACCCAGCTCATTCTCTAGTGGGATTTTATGTCCCCATCTCTCCCACTGCCCACTTGATGGGCCCTCTTTAGGGCAGGGCCCAAGTCTGGTTCACTTCCCAGTTCCCTGCTGCCCAGTTGCAGCCCTTGCACACAGCTGACTCCGGGCAGTAGTGAATGGATGGACGGAAGGGCAGGGCCAGGTGAGGCAAGAGAGGCGCCTGGGCCCCAGAATGTAAAGAGGCACATGCAGACACGGCCTGGTCCTGGCCCTGTGGAAGGGTGCATGGCTGCTCGTGGAAGCCTGCTTAAGTAATAACAGCTACTGTTTTGGGGGTATCTATGTGCCAGGCATATTGCATACATTATCTCATTTAATTTAATCACAACATACCCATGAGATAGGTACTTTTTAAAATTTTAATTTATTTATTTAATTTATTTTTGGCTGCAT
This sequence comes from Orcinus orca, assembly GCF_937001465.1. Taxonomy (NCBI): domain Eukaryota; kingdom Metazoa; phylum Chordata; class Mammalia; order Artiodactyla; family Delphinidae; genus Orcinus; species Orcinus orca. The sequence continues at coordinate 50,515,714 of NC_064566.1, read as the reverse complement.
TGGGTCTTCTTTGCTGCACGCAGGCTTTCTCTAGTTGTGGTGAGTGGGGGCTACTCTTTGTTGTGGTACGTGGGCTTCTTACTGCGGTGGCTTCTCTTGTCGTGGAGCACAGGCTCTAGGTGCGTGGGCTTCAGTAGTTGTAGCACACGGGCTTAGTAGTTGTGGCGCATGGGCTTAGTTGCTCCGCGGCATGTGGGATCTTCCTGGACCAGGGCTTGAACCCATGTCCCCTGTATTGGCAGGTGGATTCTTAACCACTGCGCCACCAGGGAAGCCCCGAGATAGGTACTTTTATTATCCCCATTTTTCACATGAGGAAACAAAGACTCAGGTGAGTTAAATCTTGTGCCTAAGGGGAGGAACTGGAATTGGAACCTGGGATTGCCAGACTCAAAGCCTGCAGGAGTCACCCCTGATGGCCTTTCTTGCTTGTCCATTCCCTTCCGACCACGGCTCTATGGGGTTCTGGGCAATCCCAGTTCTCTACCTCATGGGGTTTGGAGAGAGTGGAGTGTAGGGGGTACACAGTCTAATTTCTCTAGTGTCACCTGCTCCCTCTGGGCCTCAGTTTTCTCAGCTGTAAAATGGCTGCATGTGGGACTTCCTGCTGTAAACCAGGCCTTAAGGGCTTTGCAGCCAAGCATGGCTTGCTCCTTGGCTGAGCAACCCCGGCACTGCCTCCCATTCAGTTCTGGTTTCCAGGAGGAGCTCCCAAGCATCCAGCCAAAGTAAGTGACTTGCGCAGGGCCCAATGGCCGTGGACTCTGGTCACAGCCCCGCCCACCAGGTGCTCTCCAGTGACTCGCCTCTACCCCTACTTGTCCCTCCAGAAGCCTCTTAGAATTACCTTGCCCATGTGGTGGCTGCAGCTGCACACAGGAACAGTGCTGGATGTAATTTACCCCTCTTGGCTCATGCACGCAGCCTCCTGGGGGCTGTGGAAAGAGCCGGGCCCAAAGCCAGACTGGCCACCTGGACCGCCTCGGTTTCCTCACCTGCAGCGCTGCCTCCACAGCTTGAGTTCTCCCCTTCCCAGCAGGCCCCACAGCTGACCTTCCTCCCTAGGAGCCTGCCGTGAGCTTGGGAACCCTTTGAAGTTTCCTTCTTTATCTTAAAATGTTATGCAGAGTTTATGCTCAACTCAGTGCCTGGTCTGTCTCGTGGCTCTGCGTGCTCCTCCCACTGCCTGCTGTCTCAGAGGGAGGCCCCTGGTCCTGAAGCCACAGAAGTCCAGAGGGAGAAGAGGCAGTCTGGGCAGTGTAGGCCTTTCTCAGAGTGCAGCCAGCCGTGGGTGCAGCTTGCCCTGGGGGCACCAAGGCTGGCCTGAGGGAAGAGGAATCCCCAGGCTGGAGTCTAACCTACAAAGCATAACTCTTTTGTCACTACTCCTTCATATACAGTCACTGTCTGGAGGACTTGCAAAGCCAAGCCAGCTTCCATACTTGGATTTAGAGAAGTTGTGGTTTCCTCAGAAGCCACACTTGAGTGCTCCTTCATGGTTAAGAGTATCGGAAGATCCGGTTTTGAAGTTCTGCTGCTTTCTTGCCGTATGATTTGGACAGGTTGCTTCCTCTCCTGAGCCTCAGCTTTCTATTTTGCAGCACAGCTCACCGGGGGGTGAAGAGCGAGTGTGTGTGTTGAATGTCAGGTGCAACACCCAGACCTCAGTGTCGCTGCACAGTGGAAGTTTGTCTGTATGCTCCTGACCATGCCAGCTCCGGCCTCTGCCATCTTCTCCATCCCATCCTTCTCATCACTTTGTTCAATCACTCATTTATTCGTTCACTCATGTTTCATTAGTCTCTCTCAGTCTGATATAGCTCCTGAGTCTTTCCTTGACTTTCATGACCCTGACGCTTACAGGCCAGATATTTTGTAAAAGTCCCTCATTTGGGGTTTGTCTGATATTCCTTATGATTAGCTTTAGATCATGCATCTTTGGCAGAAATATCACATAAGTGGTACCTGTATTTTTTTTATTGCATCCTATCAGGAAACATCCAGTTGTAACTTGTCCTATCACTAATGATGTTCACTTTGATCACTTGATTAAGGTGGTATCTGCCAGGCAATGTGAAATTACTGATTTGATGGGAAGGAACTTTGAAACTATATAAATACCCTATTCCTCATTAAACATTAAATTTATTTATTCATACCTGTATATACTTTGCTTTCCTATTTTATTCAGTGGAATATAATCTGTTACTATCATTATTTATTTTAATACACGAGTTGGCCCAGCTTTAGCCCATGGTAGGGGACCAGCTGTCCTGTTTGCCTGGGACTGAGGGATTTCCCGGGATACGGACTTCCAGTGCTAAACTGGCAAACCCTGATGAGTTGGTCATGGAACCAGCGGGAGCCCTTCACGCTGGCTCCTGTGTCTGCTGGGCAAGGTCCCTATCATTCTGTCAGTACATTGTCCTTACTTTCTGGCACAGTGAGATGTTCCAGGTACATCTTATACTTACTCTGACGTAGCCCTGGAATTACGCATTTCTCCAAGAAGACCTGGAGGCAGGACCTTTGAGTCTTAGGCTGCAGCACACCATGGGCACTGAAGCAGATGGAACTCATTCAGCTTCCCTACAGGCCACACTGTTCTCTCTGCCAGGGCCACTTGCTAGATGCCTACCTTCCATGCTGAGCTTCTCCATGAAGACTGATTCCCCACATGCCTCACCCCACACAGCTGACCACCTCCTCTGTGCCCCACTGGGCAGTTTGGGTACCTCCCCGTTTCCAAGTTGGTCTCCTTTCTCAACTGGAAGCCTCTGAAGGACAGGCCTCAGATTCATCTCTGACTCTTCTATGCTCTGCACAGAGCTGAAGCTGGTTAAATGACTGGATCTAGTCATACCACCTGGTGGAGCAGAAAAGCAAACAGAGGGCAGGGAGGGAGGATGACACACAATGAGTCTTTGCAGGCTAGAGCTGTCCTTGAACTTTGGTTTTCTTAACTAAAATGGGGCTTATCCCTCAGAGTGCTGCTGTAGGAATAAAATGTGGTAAAATGTGTAGAAAGCCCTTAGCATAGTGCTTGTGGTGAGCACACCTCTCAGTATCTCTGGGAAACATTTTTATTTAATTTTTTTTCATTATTGCAGAAGCAGTACTATATATATTAGAAAATTAGAAATACAGACAGCAAAAAGAAAATAAAGCTATTATATGCTCATCATTTATAGATTGCCACTCTTAACACCTTAGCGATTGTGCTTCCCAGGCCTTTTCTGTGCATATATTTTTCCCCCAAAATGAGATTATATCATGCACTCCGTTTTTTGTTTTTTTTTGTTTTTTTTTGTTTTTTTTTTTTTTTTGCGGTACGTGGGCCTCTCCCGTTGCGGAGCACAGGCTCCGGACGCGCAGGCTCAGCGGCCATGGCTCACGGGCCCAGCGGCTCTGCGGCATGTGGGATCTTCCCTGACCGGGGCACGAACCCACACCCCCTGCATCGGCAGGCGGACTCTCAACCACTGCGCCACTAGGGAAGCCCATGCACTCCGTTTTGTAACTTGCTTTGCTTCAGGCAGCAACCTCCACCATTTTGTTTCAGTAAATTTTCAGCACATCTAATTAATACTCAGATCATACTCATATTTCTCCTGTTGTCCCAAATATGTCCTTATAGCTGTTGTGTCCAAGCCAGTATGTAATCCAGGACCACACTTTCTATCTGGTTATTTGTCCTATAAGTCTTAGTCTAGCCCAGTTCCTTCCTTATGACATTGACCTGTAGAAGAGACTGGACTAGTAGCCCTGCAGAATGTCTCACCATCTGGCTTTGTCTTGTATTCTTATGGTGACACTTAACTTGTTCCTCTGTCCATTGTATTTTCTGTTAAGTGAAGCATATCCAGGGCTTGATGAGTTCACTGGTGCCTAGAATACCCAATGGGTAGTGTCCTTCCTGTGTCCTCTCATCACCATTAGTGGTGCCAGGGCCTAACCCAAGATTAGGGGGAAGGTGATGTGACCCCTCCCTCATATGGTTGCATGTATTTACTTTTTAGTAGAAAGTAATGTGTGGTTCCCTTGGCACCGTCTGAACACCCAGTTCTGGGAAACCTTTTTAAACTACACAATAGAACTTGTCCATTTGCTGAGAGGAACATGATCCTGGGGTTTGGGCTTTCGGGTGAAAAAAAATCACAGAACAAGGATATGGACTGAGTTTCATCTTGCTGAGTGTAAATCTAGTAAAACCTGGTTCTGTTTTTATTTGCTTTCCAGACACATGATCTAGGTTAAATCCCAGCTTTGCTACTTACCAGCTGGGTGACCGTGGGCAAGTTCCTTAACCTCTCTGAGCCTTAAGTTCCTCTTTGGATTTCTTATCTGGTAGAGTTATTGTGGGGGTTAAATAAAAAAAAAAAGTGTCCTCGGCTCTTTTCTCCCCTAGATGGAAAGCTCTTTGAGAACAAGGCTAATAAATAGTAAGAAATCCAAAGATGTTTGTTGGGGGAATTCCCTGCGGTCCAGTGGTTAGGACTCCTGTGCTTCCACTGAAGGGGGCATGGGTTAGATCCCTGATCGGTGAACTAAGATCCCGCATGCTGCACGGCGTGGCCAAAAACAAAACAAAACAAAACCCAAAACAAAACAAAACCAAACAAAAAACAAAGGTGTTTGTCGGATGGCGGAAAAAAGAGAAAAAGGAGGGCAAATGGTGATAAGTACCAGGTGATAAGTACCATGGAGGAAAGACATCATCCATTTAGGCATTTGTTTGTTCATTCATGCTTTCATTTCATTTAACATGTACTCGTACCAGGCTCTGTACTGAATCGACTGAACCTCTGCCCATGAAGTTCAGGGACCTGGAGGGCACAGATAAAGAGATTCAGTGTATGGCAGTCCAGAAAGTGGGCTGGGTAATTCAGGAAGACTTCCTAGAGGAGGAGACTGGGATGAATGGGGAGGTTTGGTGGCGGCTGAGATGGGGGAGATAGTCTCTGGATGCAGGGGCTTTTTCCTGGCACAGGTGGCTTCTGGGAGGGCTGGACAGGGCTCATGGCAAGAGGTGAGCCCATGCTGGCTTCAGAGGTCACTGTTCCTCCTGTCCTTCTTCTCCTCCTCCCTCCTTGCCTGTCTGCCCTCCCATCCCCTAGCCAGGACTTTGAGCCCTGTGTGACCTTGACAACCCATGTGTCTGTCTGCAGTGCCGGATGGAGTGCCGTGATGTGCCAGCAGAGACGCTCTACGACGTCCTACATGACATTGAATACCGAAAGAAGTGGGACAGCAATGTCATTGAAACTTTTGACATTGCCCGCTTGACAGTCAACGCTGACGTGGGCTATTATTCTTGTGAGCAGACGCAAGCACGCCGATCCCAGCCCCCTCCACCTCCATCCAGGCCTCCCGCCCAGCCTCCTCCTCCCCCGTTCCCTCCTTGGGGTCACTCCCATGGCCAGGCTGCTCAGAGACCTGAGTGCAGAGATGTAGGGCTGCCCTCCCTGAATCCCTATCCACTCCCAGACACTTGAGCACACATACATGTGCACTCACACACACATATGTACTCCCATGTTCAAGCATACACATTCCACACAAACACACATGCACAGTCATGTACAAAACCCACAGCCACATGCCACCTACTCACAGTCACACATTTCATGGACACGCTCACAGTAATACTATTGTTTTCTCATACACTCACATTCACATATGCAAACAGATCAGGCCAGCAAGGTAAGGGCTGTGTGAGGCTGTGAGGAGCAGGGATGGCTGGATGCAGGAGGGGAGAGGGTTCTGTGCTGCCTCTTTGCTAGTTGCAGAAACTAGGTCTGGTGGTGGTGGTGGGGTACATGTTTGGACCAGGGGGAGCTGCCAGTTAACCAGGCATCCCTATGTCTCTGGGCTTTGCCACGACCTTTCAGGCAGGCAGGCCAGCGGTCTGGCTGAACTGTCCCTTGCCCTCTACAGGGAGGTGTCCAAAGCCCCTGAAGAATCGTGATGTCATCACCCTCCGCTCCTGGCTTCCCATGGGCACTGATTATATCATTATGAACTACTCAGTCAAACATCCCGTGAGTCAACCTGCCTTCCATGCTGGGTGGGCAGGGGAAGGTGCCAGCTAGGGCCAGGCCAGCAGACCTAGCCCAGGGAGAGGACCCTGGCTGCTACCAGGACTTCTCTGTGACTTCAGGCCAGGCAGGAAGCCTTCTGTCCCTGTTTCCGTCCTATACAGTGAGAATAATGGTTCCTGTCTTCCTGCTGGGGCTTTCAAGCAGATGAGGAGAGGGTGGTGTGGGCCATCACTGTGGACAAGTGGGTGGGATGGCCTGGCTGGGAAAGGGGGAGCAAGAGGTGAGAGGTAGGGTCCTCTGACCCTCCCTGAGTCTGGGTCTCCGTGGCAGGCAGGACAGGCAGGTGCAGCTGGCCTGGGCAAGGGTGTGTGTGTGTGCGTGTGCGTGTGCATGCGCTCATGCACGCCCATGTGTTTGCTCATGAGCCCTGACCCCAGACTTGGGAACAGGGGAAGCTTAAGAGGGGCAAGGATGACTCCTGACTCCTCCCTTTCTCCTCACCCCAATATCAGGCCTGGCCTGGAGTGGATGCCAGGGGATGTGAACCAACTCTGTGTGTGTGTGTGTGTGTTAAGTGTACTTACAAAGACACCTTCTTTTCCCACACCTTGAGTCTCACCTCCCTGTGCCTTCCATCCCCAGAAATACCCACCTCGGAAAGACTTGGTCCGAGCTGTGTCCATCCAGACGGGCTACCTCATCCAGAGCACGGGGCCCAAGAGCTGCGTCATCACCTACATGGCTCAGGTGGACCCCAAAGGTGAGGGCTTGGCCCTGGAAGCCCATCATGGGATCCTTCTGTATACCGCAGGGGATGGGGCTTGATCTACTTGATCTACTGGGATCCAGAAGGGCCTCTGTTAGGAGGTGTTTTGTATTTGGGGGCATCTACACCCAAAACATTCTTTGAACCAAAGTTTGAGGTTTTACAGTGGTTTGAAAAGCAAGGGCCAAGGTGGTAGCCACTGCGCCATGACGAAGCTTTTAGCACTCTTCATGGACTCCCGCTCCCCCACGCTCTGACTTGCTCCCTGCTCACTGGCTGCTCCCACTCTGCCTTGTTGGCTTCCATCCTGAAGGTCTGGGTTTCCTAGGCCCCAGTCCTTTTTCCCTTGGGAGGGCTCAGCTACTCCCCAGGCTTCTGTGGCTAGGTTGACCACGTTTCTCTTTGCTGAGATCCAGATCCCTGTGGCCATTGGCCTCTTGGACGTGTCCCTCAGGGTGTCTCTTAGGACCTGAGGCTCCCTGTGTCCAATGATGAACTTACTGTCTCACTTCCTAACTTGCCCCTTCTCCTAAGTCTCTTCCCTCCAGTCACTCATGCCAAAAACCTGGTGGTTGTCTGGGGTCCCCTCTTCTCAGCTCCCACATCTAGCCACTAATTATTGATCTTACCTCCTAAATAGCTCCTAAATCTGTCATTTCTTTCCATACTCAGCGACCTTGTCTGTCCATACAGCTACCAGAGGGATTTTTCCAAAGGACTTATTTCCTTGTGACTCTCTTCTGCTTAAAATCCTTTTGTGACTTTCCATTGCCCTCAGAGTAAAGTCCAAGTCCCCTCCCCAGGTTTCCCAGTCCCTCCTCATAGCTCACACCTTCCTACCTATCTAAGCAGCCCTTTCCCTCGGCCTAGAAACACCTCTCTGCCCTTACTCATCCCTCCAGGGCTGCTTCACCACCTCTATCCCTGATACCCAGAGGACTTGCTGGCTCCCTGCCCTGTGGACCCATCCCCCTCTAGCAGAGTACTTGGCATACTGTTGGGGCCCCCCAGACAGTGAGTTCCTCTCTCGGTCCCCAGGGCTGGTCCAGGGTGGGTATCACTGAGTGAATGTGGAGTGAGTGAAGGAATGGATGAATGACTAGAGGAGGGGTAAGCCTTGAGCATCTTTGCCTGGGTATGCCCCCAGCACCACCGAGGGCCCACTGGCCCAGGCCCAGAGCTCCCCGGTACCTCACTGAGTGAGTTTATTGTGTGTCAGAGGCAGAGCAGACACTTGGGAATCAGACAGGGTGGAGAGCTGGGTTGTGGATTCTAGGTTAGGACAGGCTGGAGTGCTTAGCCAAGAGGTCTATGTAGCAGCTAGGCTTCCTGGGCCAGGGGGCTTGGAAAGACAGGCAGAGCAGCGGATGAGCACCAGGGCCATTCAAGGTAGAGGGACTGGGTATGAGAAAAGGGAGGTCGGTGTGAGTAGAGGGGAGGCAGCAGGTGGGAGCTCGACTGGCCAGGATTTCAACCCAGGTGTTGCCTGAGGTCACCTAGGACCCTGTGGTTTTCTTTTGTGTAGCCCTTGGGCTCAGCAGAGGGCAGAGGCAGGGGGTGGTGGAGGTGGGGGGTTAACAGAGTTGAGCCTGAGGACCATGGTCTGAGGTAGAAAGAGGGGGTGAAGATGATGAAGTCTTATAGGACTTGCCTCACAGCACCCCCTCCCGAAGGAGAAGAGCGTGTCCTCCCTGGAAGCCCCAGGCTGGAGTGAGGGGGCTGGTATGTGTGTTTGTGGGGGGCTGGTTCCCTGAGGTTGCTGCTTCCCTTTTCTCCTCACTACCCGTTCCTGCCCTCATAGGCTCCTTACCCAAGTGGGTGGTGAATAAATCTTCTCAGTTCCTGGCTCCCAAGGTGAGTGGCCTTGGGATTGCGGGTGTGGAGGTTGGGGGAGAGGGTTCCAGGATGAGGGGGTGGGGTCAGGGGCGGAGCTAGGGCTGAGGGGCGGAGTTATGAAAACCGGATCAAGAGTCAGGATCCTGGGAGCTGCGGACTGAGCCGCTGGAGGGCGCGGGAGGGGATGTGGTGAAGACAGTTCGCTCCCACCTCACCCCTTACTCGGCGGTGCGGCGGCTCCGTAGGCTATGAAGAAGATGTACAAGGCGTGCGTCAAATACCCTGAGTGGAAGCAGAAGCATCAACCGCACTTCAAGCCGTGGCTACACCCAGAGCAGAGCCCGTTGCCGAGCCTGGCGCTGTCGGAGCTGTCTGTGCAGCACGCGGACTCGCTGGAGAACATCGACGAGAGTGCGGTGGCAGAGAGCCGGGAGGAGCGCGTGGGCAGCGCGGGCGGCGAGGGCAGTGATGACGACACTTCGCTCACCTGAGCGCAGCACCACGGCAGGGACCGAGACAAGACGGGGCGGAGCCCAAGGGTGGCGGATGCTCCCGCGCTTTCTCCCCTCCCCCACTCCTTGTGCCTCCTGGGGACGCTGGGCTCCGGCCCAGGCTGGCGCTGCGGCGTGGCTGGACACAGCCCCAATAAACGGTCCCACAGACTCAGCCGGCTCATCACTGTGCCTGCTTCCCACTTGCTCAGGGCACAGGCGCCACCCTCGGTCCCTCTGTTCTACAGTTCATTTTGTTAATTTTATTATTGATCACATGGACTTTGCTCCTTTAGATATCCCCTCATTTCCCGATGTGCAGCTCGGAACACACCCCCTCCTGTCCCTGGTGTGTTCATTATCCTTGCATCCATTCATTAGTTCACTCTTCATCCATCCACCTGTCCTTGTTGTGTGTTCATTCGGCCATTCACTGCAAGCTATTTGGCTGCCTTTTGCTGCTCTAAGAGAAGGAGCAGGTCTGGCCAGAGGCCCAGGGTCAGGGGTCAGAGAGTGGGCTTCTATTGTAAGACCTTCAGCCTAAGGCCGCCTGGGTCCAACCTATGGACTCGGGGTCTGACACTCTCCAGTTGTGACAGAAAGAGGGGGAGAGGTCCTTGGGGGCATCATGTTCTGCAGGGAGTTTGGGGGTTGAGGTGAGTGTCATCAGACTCCAGTGCAGTGGAGGGACCAGGCCCTGTGACTTGAGCCCTCCCTAGATCATTTAGAAGACCTCAGGCCTGTGTTAACAGAAAGGGAGGGGCCTCCAACCCCTTGCCAGTGGTCAGATGCCAGTTCCCTGATCCTGTGTTCCACCTGGCTGCTTTGATGTCTAGGCTTTGAAGTCTAGAGGGATGCCTGGGCCTCTCCTGTTCTCTGTAGCCCACAGGTGCCCTCTGCTGCCTGAGGGTCACCCCCGCTATCAGGTCGGGAGGAGGGCCCCGTGCTCCACCCCTCTCCAGTGTTTTTGTACCCCATATGAATTTTGAGCCGGAAGTTCTCCCCAAGTTCTGGCCTTACCCTCTCCCGGTAAGCGACTTAACTTTGCCTGTCAGGAAGATGCTTGGAGTCTACTTTTTCCTAGAGGGGCAGGGTGAATGTCCAGTAGGGGTAGGCAGGACATTCTGTAACTCACCAGGACTTGGCCAGTTTACCCAATACTGGCTTTGTAACTTTGGGCAAGCCCTGGAACTTCTTTGGAGCCTCATTTCCTAATCTATATCCTGGGGTGATGATTTTTCACCTTCAGGCAGATTGAGATAAAAGGAATAAGTTGCCCAGCACTGGGCTTGGCATGTAGTAGGTGCTCAAATTAATGACACCCAATCTCAGCCCTGGACACAGGACCTAGGAATGCCTGCCAAACCCCAGACCCTCGACCCTCATCTGTGTGTATGCTGGCAGGATGGGTGGAAATCTCCCATTCTCTAGGCCAGGGAAGTTGCCTGGCAGCCAGGACGTCAGGCTGCCGCCTTTATAAAGCCAAGGAATCCTTGGGCCCTCTGACTAGAATCTTCCCCACCACCCTGCTCCTGAGAGATGTGGGCCCAGGGAGAGAAGTAGGATTTTCTCGAAGAATGAAGTGGGTAAGGACTTCCTGGAGGAGGAGGTCAGGGACTGGTCTTCCAGCTTCCAACTGCCCCTTTCCGCTCTGTGGGTGGGGCGGTTTGTGGCTTGTCCCTCCCAGGGAGAGGGGCGGCAAGAGGCAGAGAGACTCAGGAAGAGATGAAGACTCAGAGGGCGGATGTGGTGGAGGTAGACCGGAGCTTCAGGAGACGGAGACGGACCTGTGAGCAGCGAGAAGGACAGGAGAGACGCAAAGATCGACCTGTCCGAAAGGCGGGCCAGGCTAGAGGACTCGAACACCCTGACTAGGCGTGGCCGGGAAGGGGGCGGGTCCCTGGGACGGGGGCGTGTCCCTGCCCCCTTCCCGGTCCTCCCCTCCCCGGGGCGTCACGTGGGGCGGGCGGAAGCGCCCGGCAGGGTGGGCGCGCCCGGCCTGTGGCCGCGACTTGGCTGCACTAGCGTCAGTGGTGGCCCCGGGACCCCGGGTCCCCGCGTCCCCGCGTGGAGTCTTCGCTCAGAACAGGTCAGTGCGGCTGCCGGGCCCTCCCCGTCCGCTGCCCCTTGGCCACGTGTGGCCAGGAGTTTCCCCATTCCGCAGAAGGGAACGCCGAGGCCGCGCGGCGACTCTGCGCCCGGCGGCTACTTCCGCGGGCGTTTCTCTGGGTCACGTCGTCTGTTCTGACTGGTGGTGGTGATGGGGTCGCCTCTGGAGGATGCGCGGTCGGACTAGAGACGGTAGGGAGGAGGGCGAACCGGCGGGACAGGGGGCTTCCAGCCTTCAGCCCTTTGGCGTGAAGTCTCTGACGTTCCGGAGCCAACTCGCCCTCGGGCACCTTGATTTTCTCATTTGTGAAATGAAGGCTCCCACTTCGTTGACTGCGGAGACCCTTACCGGTCTGCAAGTTCGTATGACCTTATGCGCTGGACCTGGGGCTCCACTGATCTTGGGCAGACTACTTCCGGGCTCTGCGCCTCAATTCCCCACCAGTAAATGGGGGCATGGCTTCCCAAGAGCCCCTACCTGGCCCAGTTGCTGCAAAAAGAAGGTGTGTGTTCACTGAATGGGGTCAAGCCGGGAGTGGGTTATTGGGACTGGAGAGAGCAGACTCCGAGTGCAGCCTGAGGGCATGGGGTGGGCGTTTGGTCCCAGATCTCCAGAGCGTGGTTTTTAGTGCTGGGGAACTCTGGTCGGTATCTGGCATATGCACCCTTACTCCCCCAAAGCTCCTGTCCTGGGGAGCCTTCCCCAGTCCCCAGGGCTGCAGGGTTGGACAGATATATGGAGGTACTCAGAGAAGGATTTGACTGTTTGCTGAGCAAGGTCCAGACAGAGGCACCCAGGATACCTGTCCTCGGAGAGCAGAGTGTCCAGGCTAGGAGAGACCTCCCAGCAAGCTCATTACAGGGTAGAAGGAGTCCTGCGGAGTCAGAAGACAGGTGCAGACAGGTACTGGGATGGAATCAGGCACTGGGACTCTTGGAGGCCCAGGAAGGAGGAGATGGTTGGAATGGGCCTTGGCAGTTAAGTGGTAGTTCACAAGGATAAGGACCCTCAGAGGAGGGTAAAGCTTGTGCAGAGGCAGGAACTTGCATGGTGTGTTTGAGGAACGGCAAGGAGATGGAAGTGGCTGGAATGGGTAGCAGGGGTAGAGTGTAGAGAGAACCAATCCCCCGGTCCCGTGGCTGGTTGAGGGTTGTCTAGACCCTGGCTTGGGGAATCCTGTCTTCCCATTTGCTGCTTGCTCACTGGAATAGGGCAAGAGGGGGTTGTCCCAGGCAGAGCCCTGACAACTGTGAGGTGGAAGTGGGCAGATTGCTCCCAGGCCTCCCCAGTCAGACCCAGCCTCACCCCCACCATCTCTTGGACTCCAGCCATGCCTTTCCACACATCACGCCTCAGCCCTTTGTGCAGGTTGCTTGTCCTCCCCCCTACCCTACAGAAGTTTTCTCCTCTTCCAAACCTCCCAGGTCCTTTGGGTCTTCAGAGGTGGGCCTTCTCCTGCCTAGCCTTTCAGTGAGTGCTGTGTAGGGCACCACTTAGGAAGGGTCTCCTTGGAGCTCTGTGGGGAAGGGGACTGCAGAACCGTGGGGATGACTGGGACCTGGGATGGTCCCTGTGCAGCCACCAAACACTACGTGACTGTAAGTTCCCAAACCTCTCCATTTCTCCATCTGCTGGGTTGGGTGATAAGCCCTGGCCCCGTGCTCCAAAGAGAGACTGCTGGAGCAAGAATTGGGCCTGAGTCTAATTCCTTCCCCCAGCAGTGAGTGTTTGAATGAAGAAAAGGGAGAACCTGGGGGGAAGGGGTCACTTCAGAGGGGTAAGGGGCCTCCGAGAGTCCTAGGGGCTAGTTGTGGACTAGACTAGTACAAAGCCCTAGGACAGAGGGGAGTCCCCTCCACTCTCCGGGGGCCCTCTCCCCTCCCCACCCCACTCTCCCTTTGGCCAAGCTCAAAGCCAGCCAGCTGATGCCCAAACAAGTGGCCTCTGTTCCCAGGATGGGGGGAGGGGAGGCAGGACCTGGGCTGCAGGGCCTGGGCTGCAGGCCCGTCTGTCCAGCACTGACCCTGGCCCCCCGTCCTTCACTCTGGATCTTAACCCTTGGGGGCCTGAGATGGGCCCTGGACTGCTTGAAGGCTGGTACCCCTTACCCACCAGCTGCCCCCCCCACCCCACTTTAGGGTCCCAGGGGTTCTGTTGCAGCAGGAGGGGGTGCCGTAGGACATGAATTGGAAATGGGGAAGGAAAGGAGGGAACGGAGGTGGGAGGGAGGCTGAAGCAGATATGGCCATGTACAGAGATCACTTGGCCCAGAAGCTTTTCTCATAGATGAGGAGACTGAGGCCAGGTACCAGAGCTCAGACCAGGATCACACAGCGAGCCCTAGTGGGGGTCAGGACTGACCCGACTCCTAGTCTGGGCCCTCTTGGGGAGAAGAAAGGGAAAGGGAGGGACCTCTACTTGATTTGAATACCTACGGTGTGCCTGACACTGCGCATTTGTTAATTTATTTAACTTTACATCATTCCATGAGACAAGGGTCATCCTCCAGTAAGACAGGGGAAGAAACAGCCTCGGAGAGAGCTGAGTAATAATATCAGCGAGAATTACGCCAGCAAACATGCACACAGCACCTTTGTGGGCACTATTACGAATGTTAACCAGTTTCATCCTCCCAACAAGCCTAGAAGTTAGGCACCATTCTACAGATAAGGAAACTGAGGCACAGAGAGGTTAAGTAACTTGTGCAAGATGATGGCAAGTTAAGTGGTAGAGGCAGGATCAGGACCCAGGCATTTGTTTACCTCCTTTGGCCTGACTTCCCCTCCCCCAGCCTGACGTCACTCCTTGAACACAGTCCAGGGTCCCACTCAGTTAGGGGCTTTCCCCTGGGTGGTGGCCAAGGCAGCCTCGAGCAGAGTGTGACCCCAGCCATGCAGACCCGGCCCTCCCTTAGGAGCAGAGTCCAGTCCTTGGGGCGGCCCCTGTCACCCCCTCCTCTGGTCTCTGTCAGGCTGGACTCTTCCCCCTCCATAGCCCTGCATGGAGGGGCACTTCATGTTTCAGGAAGGGGCTCTGCACCAAGGGTCTGAACAGCAGGAGGGTGTGGGGAGGCCCTCAGAGATCCCCTACAAGTACAGTCCCAGTGGAGCTCAGGGACTCAACACCAGTATCCCCAGCCCTGATCAGAGAGGACATCTTGTTCACCTAGCCCCCCTCCACCCCCCCCCACCACTGTCAGGCCCCCAGACCTGTAGATTCCAATCAGGGTTCTGGAGAGGACAGTCTCAGCCCCAAAAGGCAGGTGACCTCAGGTTCAGGGATGGCCTGGGGTGGTGGGGAGGGAGGGCAGTGCATGGCTGGTCTTCCACATGACCTTCCTGTGGAATTTCTCTCTGTCTCATCCTTTGGAACATAGTTCAGAAGGGAAAAAAGATTCTGTCCCATAAACAGGGCGTCTGTCCCAGACCATTGAGACAATCAGAGTCGCTGGGAGGGGATGTGGAGTTAAGTGACCAATTCAATAACAAAATTATTATTTAATAGTAGTAATAATAGTAGCAGTAGCTACTGTTTTTTTGGAAGCTTACTATGTGCCAGACACTGTGCTAAACATTTTATGTACTGATTTCATTTAATCCTCAACAATAGTCGTATGGGGTAGGCACTGTTCCCATTTTACAGATGAAGAAACTGAGGCCTCGAGAAGTTAAGTAATTTTCCTGAGATCATTTATTATATAGAAGAGCTGGGAGTCTGAATTTCTCTAGCTTCACAGTGAGAACCCTGAGCACTGGGAGACACTGCAGGCAGACAAGATCCAAACCCTGTGCTTCTCTGGGAACTCCCAGTCGGGTGGCAGGCAGGGACTGGAGGGCCGCCGGGGCAGGTGACATTACTGGTGACGCGCTGTGGGGATGGGATGCCTGCTCGCAGGCTGGACTGGCTTCTGTCAAGTCTTAGCCCCCAGGGGCCCAGCCCTAGGATGAGCAGCTCCTGCCCACTCTTCTTGTCCTGTCCTGTCCAGTTTGGACTTTGTTGAGTACAGTGGTTCTCCTTTTTACTGCTGAGGAAACTGAGGTCAGCAGAAGTTAAGTGACTTGCCTAGAGTCTTTCAGCTGAGGAAAGGGAGAGCTGGGACTGGCACCAAGGGAGGGGGCTCTGAGGCCTGCACTCTACCTCCCTGCCTGGTCAGGGCCTCCTGGGCCTCTGAAGCCCTGAGCTTCCTTCAGATACTGCTCACCTTGCCTTGTCACAGTGTCCAAGTCTTTCTCTCTGGCCAAACCAGGAAACTGATTCCTCTCAAGGTGCCTGGGGTTTGGTACAGCTGGGTGTCAGTGACTGAACGAACAAACCTGGGGAACATGGTTGCAGAGCTAAGAGGCCAAGAAGCAGAGACCAGCTGTGGTCAAGAGTGTGATGCTCATGGCCAGTGGGGTCCAGAGGAAGATTCAGGGGTCAGAGAGCATCCCCCCTCCCCACTGGGAGGGAGAAATGTGGCAAAATCTTCCTCCTCCTCATTGTTTTCATTGTTGTGAGAGCAAAAGATTGTGAGGGCAATTGGGACAATTGGGACCTCTCACAGCCACTCCTCTGTCCCCATTCCCAGGGCAGGGAACTGGAGGTCACACCTGGAATCTCAGCTTCCCAGGGCCTTTGGGGGACCCTGGCCTCACCCTCCCTCCTTCTGGCCAGGCCAGTGCTGGGGTGGCAGGCCCTAGGACAAGGGTAGCGGTAGCAGGGCTAAGCTACCGCTTCGTATTGCTCCCCTCCCCCACAGGTGCCCTGGTCTCCTGTGCCACCTTCCTTCCCTGCCCCTGGGCATCCCCTTCTCTCCTTCCCTCCCCTCCTTCCCACCATAATGCTGGGGCCAGGGCTCTGCCTATAATCAGGCCTGGAGTCAGGAGCTCATGGTCTGTCCCCAGTCTCTGGTTCAGTGACAGGCCTTGGGTTGGTCATGGACTCAGCTTCCCTGGAGCTTCAGGGAGGGAGCAGGAAGCAGCAGCACCTGGGACATCCCAAGCCCCCAGCCCCCAGGTGTGGACAGGTCAGGACAGAAACCAAACAGCGCAGGTAAGGGGGGGCCGGGGAAGGGCTTCTCCATCCCTCTCCACTCTGACACTCCCTCTCCCCACATTGGGCAGCTGGGATTTTAGGATTCTGAGTCTTGAGACTGTGGGCATTGGGGATCAAGGATTCTAGGGTTTTATGTGCCAAAGATCCCCAGCTTCCAAATTTCCGAAATTCGAGGTGCCAAGAACCTGCAAAGCTTCCAGTTGGGCTGCGTGGATCCTGAGTTGAGGCTGAGCCCTGTGCCACACCTTTGGCCAGCTGGTGCCAGACAGACAAGGCCTGGAGAGTTTCTTGGGGCTGCTTGGTGGTGGTGCCGGGGGGGGGGGACGCTTCATGCCCTTTGCACCCACCACTCCCAGCAGACACCCCGTTGACACACACCTTTCAAGAAATCTGAGAACCAGGTTCTGGAATGGACTAGGTGGTAGCAGAAGAGATAGCCAGCTTAATGGGGGTGGGGAGGAGACAGACAGGGGCCAGGCCTCCTCTTCATTTGTTGGGGGTGGCGCTGTCCTGGATGCCAGGATGGGATTGAGAGGAGGCCCAGGGAGGGCTGGTGGCTGACTGGGTCACAGAGCAAAGCCTGGGCTGTACTGCCGGGCGAACCAGTTCCTCTCAGGGCCGGCATGGAATGTGGCTCAGCAGGCCCAGGTCCAGCTTTGGAGTGTCAAAGCCAGGCTCAAGGACTCTGAGGGGTGGTGGACAGAGACCTGGGCCCGGGAGCCCCAGGGGAGGCCCTGACCCTCCTCAGGGGGCAGGGAGACTGGACCTTGGCTGAGGGCCTTCTAGTAATTCACAGTGCCTCTCCAGGTCCTTCCGGTGCCCATGTGGGCCTGTGGGCACAGCAGTTGCCCTCAAAGGGCCCTGGGTATGGGAGCGGGAGCTGCCTCATGGGGAAGAGGGCTGTTCCCTCCCCACGAGGGAGGTGCCCTCCTCTTGAAGACTTCTGGCTGGGTGAGCTCCCTTCTGCTGCACATGCCTCTGGGGGGGGGCGCCGTGCGTGTTCCTGTGTGCGCACGTGTGTGCTCTCAGGCCCAGAAACCTCCTTGGAGGACCTGTGCTTTTTCCTTTGTTTGGGTGCGATCAGCATTCCATGTCCCAATGCGTTGGGGTAGGAGGTACCTGGCTCGGCACCCCTGACGCGTGAGCTGGATGAGGCTCTTACCCACTTCAGTGGGGACCTTCCCCCAAGCGGGCCGCGGTCTAGTTCTGCAGCTAAAATGTGTTTCCAGAGGCCCTGGCCTGATGGGGAGAAAGGGCCTCCCTGAGCTTTGCCAGATGACAGCAGGACAGCTTTGGGGTGGAGTCTCTCTTGCTTGGGAAAGGGGTGCCAGAGCCTCAGCTAAAGTCCTACCTTTTCCCTCAGACTGGGGCTGTTCCTCTTGCTGTCTCCTCCTTAGCTCTAAAGATGGATAGCTAAGTCTAGGGAGGCCAGAGATCCAGGGAGTATCTAATGGTTCTAGTGGTTCTGTTCCAGGACGTGAATCAAAACACTCCTCTGCCTTTACTGCCTGTGACCTGAAAACCCACCTTTCTCAATGCAGGGCTGGCCTAGCCACTTGGAGATGGAGGGTTACTCCAGTGTCTCTGAGGTCACCTGAGGGGACCTCCCCCTCATAGTTCTTCCAAGGAATAAGCTAGAGGAAGGGGATGGGGTGCTCAGGCTGGGGGGCCTGGGTCCTGTACTGACTCGTGTGGCCCTGGTTGGGTTCTTATCCCTTTCTGGGGCCCACTTTCCCCTTCTGGAAGCGGGAGGATTGGATTAGGAGGTTCCAAAATGCCTAAGGAGCAGGTGCTTGGGCATGTGGGGAGCTAGGAGAAGGCGGGGCTGGGGTCTGGCAGGCAGGAGGCTGGAGCTCTAACTGGTGGGCGCGAGCAGAATGGGAGGCACCTGGTCCTGGGGGCCTAGAGGCCAGGTTCTAGCCACGCTCTGGCCACTGATTGCAGTGTGACCTTGGACAAGTCATCACTTGCTTGGGCTCCTTGCTTTTCACGTGTAAAATTGGGAGATTTCATTCAAGCAGTAGATATTCACTGTCTGCCAACCCTGGGCTGGTAGCTGGGGATGCAGGGAAATCAGACCCCAGTCCTGCCTTCAGGGAGCACCCAGCCAAGGCTGGGGCGAGAAAGAATGTGTGTGTATATGTGACACAGCGACAGATAGTGGCATAGCAGTGTGACCCAGGCTGTGACCGTGGGAGCCAGAAGCTGCTGCCTAGAGCAGGTGACACTTGAACGTGAAGGGCAAGGTAGAGAAAGATGTTCCAGGCGGAGGGAGCCTGATGAGCAAAGTCCTGGAGGCCAAGTGTCCAGCGGTGAGAGTGGAGGGAATGAACCTGGAAAGGGGGAGTAAGTGGCCAGACCCAGAGGGTGGAGGCCCTTTGAGCCCCGCTGGGTAATGGGGAGCCGTGGGAGGGTTAGGCAGGCCAGGGAGGGGGGGATTGGTCTCAGAGATTTCTGGAAGTCTGCGGTGGTTCTCACCTGCTCTGGGGAACAGGACTTGCCGTGTGTGGGTGAGGGCTCCCCCAGCAGTGTTTATCGGGCCAGCACAGCAGGAAGTGGCAGGGGTAGCCACAGAGGTGGAGAGAAGGGGCAGGCCCAGCCACGGAGGGTGCCAAGGAGTCTCAGAGTTGAAGCTTTCGCTCCTAGACCTCTGGACGTGAACCTTGAACCTTGGCACCTACCTCACCCAATTGTCCCTCACCCTGCCCGTGTCACGGGCCCTGTCTCAAGCTCCTGACCAGGGCGAGCCATGCCTCTGTAGACGTCCTTTCACCCATGCCCCCAGTGGCCAGACACTTCTACCACTGGGGATAGAGCCGTGAATGAGACAGTGCCCCGTACTCTGGTTGAGGAGACTGACAATGAACAAATAAACATATAATACAGTGTCCGCTAGAAATAAGGGGGGTGTCGAAAAATGACGTGGGGTCAGGAGAGAGGGACTGATGGGGGGCACCTCTTTAGGCAGAGTGGTCAGGAAGGAAGGCCGTGCCGTGCATTTGAGAGGGCGCTGGAAAAAGTATGGGAGTGAGTCATGCAGGTGTCTGGAAGAGCATTTCAGGCAGAGGTAACTCGGGGCCCAGCCCTGAGGCAGGAGCACTCAGAGTCGGTTGGAATAACAGTGAGGCAGGCACAGACCATGCAGGACTGGCGGGCCTTGTCCTGGCTTTGGCTTTACTCTGAGGGAGGTTGGAAGTCACTGGAGGGTGAGAACTGGTAGGTTGGGATCTGTTTTTGTTTTTTGTTTTCTTAAATTTACTTATTTATTTATTTATTTATTTTTGGCTGCGTTGAATCTTCGTTGCTGCACGAGGGCTTTCTCTAGTTGCGGCGAGTGGGGGCTACTCTTCGTCGTGGTGCACCGACTTCTCATTGCAGTGGCTTCTCTTGTTGCGGAGCACGGGCTATAGGTGCGCAGGCTTCAGTAATTGTGGCACACAGACTCAGTAGTTGTGGCACGCAGGCTTTAGAGCGCAGGCTCAGAAGTTCTGGTGCACGGGCTTAGTTGCTTCGCGGCATGTGGGATCTTCCCGGACCAGGGATCAAACCCCTGCCTTCTGCATTGGCAGGCAGATTCTTACCCACTGCGCAACCAGGGAAGTCCCTGGGATCTGTTTTGAAGGCATACATTTATTCCCCACAAGCCCATTATACAGATGATGAAACTGAGACTCAGAAAAGTTATGTGAATTCTTAAGTCTCACAGCAGTAGGACCCCTATCTGCCTGCCTCCCTGCCGCCCCACGCACCCTGCTGCCCTTCATGGCTTCCTCTTGTCTGGACAGTGAGGCTGAGTGTCTTAGTGTGGCCTTCAAGGCCCTTCTCAGCCCACACTCATCCTCCCTCCCCTCTCCTGCCTGACTTCCCTGCTCCTGGTCTCCACACTCTCCCCTCTGAGGAGACGGAGTGGAAGGAGGGGCTCCTGTGTGATCTTGGGCAACTTACTGAACCTCTATGAGGCTCAGTTTCTTCCTCATCTGTAAAGTCAGGTTTAAACCATCCACTTTCCAGATCGTCATGAGGATTATATGAAACAATCCATATAGCAGGCTTGGCACAGCGCCTGGTAGATGGGAAGCACTCCATAACCATGGCTTTTTGTCTTTCTAAGCAGGGGTGGCAGGGTCAGATAAGTAGGTTAGAATGTTCCCTGTGAGTGAGAGAGTCTTTCCTTTCTGTTGTCTGGTTATAGAGTCGGGGAGGCTGAGGTCCCACATCCAACTGGAGGCCAGAGCCTGTGGGGCTGGTCCCCTGTCTCCCTCTCTCCCTCTTTTCCTTTCCAGCCCCTGCCCCGCCCATCTGGTCACCTCCACCCACCAACACAGGAGCTTCCTCTTGTCAGGTGCCAGCAAGGGGCCTGCTGATCACTGGCTTTCCATTGCAGGGGCCGCCTAGGGAGAGGGCAGTGTCAGGTCCCTGTTCTCCTGGGCTGCTACTTCTGGGTGCAGAGGAGCCCCAGTCTCTCCTTCTGGGTGGGCAGGCACATCAGGTGCCCAGTTGCCTCAGAGAGGATGGAGTCAAGCAGCCTTCCCTTCCCCTCCCCCATCAGGCCAGGGCTGTCCTCAACCCCGCTGGTGTGTAGTGAGGCTCTGACTGACGTGACTCTGGTTCTGTCCACTCCACTGCCAGGGAGTGCCCTGTGCACTGCCATCCTCCCTGTGGTTAGCCCTGTTTCCTCCTGTTTCTGCCTCATTTGCAGCGTTAAGAGCTCCCCCGCTGCCAGCTCCCGCATGGGGGGCAGTTGTGACAGAGGAGGATCGTCCTGGAGTCACCCTGTGGTACCTCAGGCCTCCCCCTCACCCAGCACCTTTGGTGGGAGAGGTGCTCCCTGCCCTGCCTGGGGAGTCCCCAGCCCAGGAGGGCGTGTCTGTGACTGAGGAGCCGGGGGGCCAGGCCAGAGGCCGTGCTCTCCTGGTGAGAGGGCACCAGGTCTCCACAGGTGCTGTGCGGCTGGCTGGGCACCCCTTCCAGGTGAGAAGGGCCTGAGCTGGGACCTGAAGAGTGAAGGGTTGGGGGCATAGGGCAGGTGGATGTGGGTCTGGGCTGGGGGGTTCAGGTTTGGAGGAGCTCTGTCTTGTGGGGGGGGGATGGTTAGAGGAGCAGGTAGAGGGTGCTCTGGTTGAAGGTGTGGGGACCGGAAGGGCAGGGAGGAGGGCCCAGGGGTCAGATGGGCTGGGGAGGGGCAGTGGGGATGGAGAGGAGGGATGAGTCAAAAGCGAGGTGATAAGGAGGCAGTTAGAGGAAGGCGAGGGCGTGGTCCAGAGTGATCTGTCTGGAGGTGGGGGAACTGGTAGGGCCAAGGAGCTCAGTGTGTCTTGGACTTTTTTTTTTTAATTGAATTATAGTTGATTTACAATGTTGTGTTAATTTCTGCTGTACAGCAAAGTGATTCAGTTATGCATATATATTCTTTTTCATATTCGTTTCCATTATTTTTTTAATAAAATTGACCATTGTAACCATTTTATTTATTTTTTAGAAATACTTATTTATTTATTTATTTATGGCTGTGTTGGGTCTTCCTTGCTGCACGCGGGCTTTCTCTAGTTGCGGCGAGCGGGGGCTACTCTTCACTGCAGTGGCTTCTCTTGTGGAGCACAGGCTCTAGGCACGCGGGTTTCAGTGGTGTGGCACATGGGCTCAGTAGTTGTGGCTCACAGGCTCTAGAGCGCAGGCTCAGTAGCTGTGGCACACGGGCTTAGTTGCTCTGCGGGATCTTCCCAGACCAGGGCTTGAACCCGTGTCCCCTGCATTGGCAGGCGGATTCTTAACCACTGCGCCCCCAGGGAAGTCCCTCCGTTATGGTTTATCACAGGATATTGAATACAGTTCCTTATGCTATGCAACAGGACCTTGTTGTTTATCCGTCACAGACTTTTTGACAGGGCCTGAAAACCAAACCTTTTAACTATCAGCTTCATTTATTGTGAGTTGAGGTACTTCAGACATTCACACTTCATCCTCTCCAGGGTGGAGAGGGGCTTGGGCATGAGGGGGGCCCCCGGTGAGGTTTGGGGGAACGTGGGTGAGGGGCAGGGCTAGGGTGGAGTCAGATGCTGTTTAGAGGACAAACCACAGGTACCCTGGCGTCTCATGTTCATAGTGACCCTCAGTCCATTTCTCATTTGAAAGTCTGTGGCCTTCAGTCTGGCCTCCGGATCTGTGGTTGGTGGGGAGGCGGGGATGTCATTTGATAAACTGTGTCTTAGACCTTCAGGAAGATAAGACAGTGAGGGAGGGGTTGAGCTTTGGGGCTCAGTTTCTCATCCTCCAGTCCAGATGGCCCAGGAAATCAGTTTCATTTACGATAGTTCTCTTGGTATTCTGTGCATGTTATATTGAAAATCACAAAGCTACTTTATAATGATGGTTTTGGGGAAGAAACTGGGACAAACTCATTTCTGATAGACTTAAAATGCTTTTATCATTGTAATTATGAAAGTGATATGCAACTGTAAAAACTTTAAACAGTACAGACGAGGAGGTTGTAGAAAGTGATTAGTCTTTCAAGATTTGGGGTGGGAGTTAGAGGTAGGCCTGAAATTTAGGTCAGGGCTGTCTACTGTCCTTTAGTCTTAAATGTCCATTGATCATTAATAAAACTAGTTGTACATTTTATTAGGGCGATGCTGAGGGGGCTGCCCTAAGGAGGTTGTTAAAATATCCTACCTCTCACCTAGTCCACTGGGTGTGGATGTGCGCGTTGCGCACTGCCCAAGGGTACCTGGCTGGGTGCAGGGAGAGCTGGGAGAGGAGGACTGAAACTCAGCCTGTCCTCTTTGCTGAGCTGCATGCCCTGCTGTGGGGCTCCTGAAGCAAGAGGCATTTTTTTCTAATTTGCTCAATGGTCCCACCTAGGGTGGAGGCAGCCCCGCTTTCCCCAGGAGAGGCGAGTGGGTGAGTTCACTGTGGGGCGGGGCATATGCAGTGCCTGGGGCCCCCCAGGAGGAGGTCCAGGAGGCCATGGTGTATCCACCCTGGAGCCCTGCTGGGGGATGTGGCTGGAGGCAGGGTGTGGGGGTCACTGGTATCTGGGGAACTGAGAATTTCAGGGTGCTGAAGGCGTCCAGACTAGAGCCTGGCTACAGGGCCAGCACCAAGGGCCCCTCTGGACGGGCCCGGCCAAAGCCTTGGGGCTCGGAACAGGAAGTGTCTATCTTAGCAGCAGAGAAGTGAGCAGATGCCGAACGAGTGTGGCTTCTAGTACACACATGGTCATGTGTCATGGTCATCTGGGTGACAGCTCTGTTCTGTGGAGGGGGAAACTGAGGCTCAGAGTGTGACATGACTTGCCCAGGGCTTCAGGCAAGAAGTGATGGAGCCAGCACTGGAACCTGGTCTTGCCTGGCGTCCTGCGGGGATAGGGTTCTGGCCTGGAGCCAGTGGCCCCCAGTTCCCCACCAGATGGCTGAGGCAAGCCCTGGGGCCCGGACTCAGTCATTCCTCTGCCCTGAGGGCTGTTCCTTGTCAGCCCTCACCACTCCTGTCAGGCCACATCACAGATGGGATGGGGCAGAAATCTGGTGCCTGGGCAAGTGACGGGGCGGAGGTCCGGGGCTGGGGTTAGGGCAGGAGACCCCAGTGTGCCTCCTTGGCACCCATATGCCGTGGCCACCAGTCCCGGAGAGACAGAAAATAGGCTTCTGGGTCCGGGGGTTATAGTCAGCTGCCTGCCTGAGGGCCGCACGTGCTGCCTTGCCTGGCAGAGCTGGAGGGAGTTGGCTTCTGCGGAGGGGCGGGGGCCGCTTCTGGGCCAGGCACCCAGCCCCCACCTAGTTCCTCATATCTGAGGGAAGTGTCTCCAAGTCCTCTTGCCTGTGTTAACAGAGCCCTGAGAACAGCCAGGAGGGCAGCAAACGAGGGTGGCCCTGCCCCCAGGTATGACCTGGTGATTGGGCTGGGGGGACTGGGGTCAAGGGGCGTGGGCAGCATCGGGCTCTGGGCAGTTGTACACAGTCCGGTTGTTGGTAGTGAGTATGGGGACTGAAGGCTGTGCGTGTGGCTGCTAGGCGGGGTGGGCGGTGTGTGAACCTGGAGGCTGTGTGAGCTGTGCATTTGTGGTATGCGTGGGGTGTGCATAGTAGACCCAGGCCTAGCTGGATATGTACTGCTTTTAATTCCTGTGTGGAGAGCTCCGAGGGCTCTCCTGAGTTCTGGGCGCTGGGGTCCCTGCCCAGCCTGCCTAGGATGGGGTGGAATGCTGTGAGGCGGTGGCGGGGGGTGTTGGGGGGTGGACGAGCACAGGCCGCAGGTCTGAAGCTCTAGGCCTACCTTCCTCCCCTTCCGCTCCCCCCACCGTTGGGCCTTCCCTTGAATCCAGAGCACAGCTCTGTGCAGACAGGGGGCTTTGAAGATGCAGTTGGGGAAGGGTCCTCGCTGAGGGGACTCCAGAGCTGAGTGGGGAAGGAGTTGGGACTGTCAGGGCTACCGGATCCAGGCCTGACTCATTCATTCAAATCAGAATGCAAAGGAGGCTTACACCCACATGGGCGACCAAGGGCAGATCCCTAAACCTCTCTGGGTGTCACTACTGTCCTTTCACATCTCCTGTTCCTGCCCCACTGAACTCTCCCCATCTCTGGATCTGCCAGCTCCTTTTCCATCCCCGGGTCCTGCACACTCAGTTCCCTTTGCCTAGAAGTGCAACCTCCTACTTATGCTCCAAGGCCCAGCTCAGGAGTGCCCTCTGGAAGCCTCACTGCCTCTGCCAGACAGACAGTCACATCCTCTGAAGGCCCTGTTGGCTCTAGCAAGTGACCTGGGCAAGTTTTCATTTCACACAGCCTCTACGAAATGGGGTAAAAATCCCAGACCTTGGGACTGTACCGGGGATGATTCAGGTGAAGGTGGAAATCTGGTGGAGGCTGGGCATGCAGTGGATATTTAGGAAACCAAGGAAGTGGGAGTGTGCTTGTCCTTAGCTAAAGCTCAGGGCTGCCTTTCTGCTGGACTGGCAGTACTGGTGTCCCTAGTCAGTAGTGGGCAGGGATGGCGCGAGAGAGATGCTGTACTGGGACAGAGAAGGGGCGATGAGATTTAAACTCTGCCATTGGGTGTTGGAAACGAGGTAGTTAAGGACAGAAGGATGAAAGTTTTGGCTCCAGCAAGAGGGACTCAGGCCATACCTGCAGAAGGACTGGTTGGCAAGGATTAGAGAGATTCCAGACAACCCTTACTTACCCCTGGACTGAGTGCCCTTGTGAGCACAGCCAGGTCCTGGGCTCTACTGTGAGGGTAGGGGAGACAAGAAGGGGTACAGGGGTACAGGCTCTCAGGATACCCCAGGCCAGGTTGGGGGTTGGGTGGAGATGGACCCCCCACAAATCGGACAACCAGGAACAGAGCAGGAGCAGCACTGAGCTGCATGACTCAGCCTCTGAGGCTTAGGGGCCCAAGGGGGCAGTCAGGGAGGACTTTCTGGAGAAGGCAGCCTGGAATCAGCACCTGAAGGTGGGAGGATGTGGTTCATTTACCCATTGACAACAGACAGTTTTGGGGGCTTCCACGTGTCAAGCTGGTGCCTGGTGCAAAAAGTGAAATAGAGGGAGTGGTGGACCAGCTGAGCCCGGCCGGGCTTGGGGCATGTGCTGACAACTTGGGCAAGTCACTTCCTCCCTGTGGGCGTTTGTTTCTTCATCTGTAAACGGCAGGGCTGGAGCCAGTCGAAGGATGGTCGGAGGAGCTGGACTTGAGGACACTGGGAACCATGGAAGGGGCTTTGAGCAGGCGTGGGACAGTGGTTGGCCCAGTGGAGAGGGGCTGGAGGGAGACAGGGTAGAAGCAGGGGCAGGGTGGGCTGGGGTGATGGTGAAGCCTGAGCTGGGCCCTTAGGGTTGGGGGAGAGGGGAACCCCCCAACTTGTGGCCATTGCTGTCTCAACAGGACGACACTCTCCTCTGCTGGTCCCTGCTTCCTTGTGGGTGGAGATCCAGTGATGTCATAGCAGCCGAAGGGCTTAAACCTCCAAACTTGGCCAGGATTAGGGTGGAGCAAGTGAGGCAAAATAAGTGAGTGCAAAATATGAGGGAGGGGGTGACCAAAAAGCTCAGTAATCAAGGTAAATAATAATTTTAGGAAATATTTAAAAAAAATTTTTTTTTTTTTGGGCTGCGCTGAGTCTTCATTGCTTCGCACAGGCTTTCTTTTAGTTGCGGCGAGCGGGGGCTGCTCTTCATTGCAGTGCGCGGGGTTCTCATTGCGGTGGCTTCTCTTGTTGCGGAGCATGGGCTCTAGGTGCGCAGGCTTCAGTAGCTGCGGCGTGTGAGCTCGGTAGTTGTGGCTCGTGGGCTCTAGAGCCCAGGCTCAGTAGTTGTGGCGCAGAGGCTTAGTTGCTACGCGGCATGTGGGATCTTCCCAGACTGGGGCACGAACCCGTGTCCCCTGCATTGGCAGACGGACTCTCAACCACTGCGCCACCAGGGAAGCCCCAAGCAATATTTTTTTAAAAATCAAAATTAATGAAAAAGATCCAAGATAAACAAAATATCAAAAATTTAAATAAAGAGATTCAGTATCACTGATTTCTTTTTTTTGCCTCAGGCTCTAGCATGGCTTAGCAGGGCACTGCTCCAAACTTCTTTTTTCAAGCAGCTGCCTCCTCCAGGAAGCCTTCCCTGACCCCCGCCTGGTGAGGGCCATGTGGGCTGTTTTCGCCGGCTGGGTAGTATCTGACACCCTCCAGCCTGAGATTCCTGGAGGGTGGGTACACGTCTGAGGTCTGGCTCATGCTTCTAATGCCTTGAATGAGGTTGTCCTAGAGGGGTGTCAGTGCGGAGTCCCAAGTCTGACCTTGGCCTGAAGCCTTTAGTGTAGGATTAGGAACTTGAGAGAGGCCCAAGAAGGGGCTGGGCCCTTCTCAGGGACAGAGGTGGTTTCTGTTTCCCAGTCCTCATCATTCCAGTAGCCTGGTTGGGCCATCATCCATCATTCCATGTTGAATCTTGAGAATACTGCCTGACCTGTAGCAGCTGCTCAGTTAGAGCTTGTCACTGTCGAGAGGCAGTGAGCAGACTGGTTAAGAGTCTGGAGCTGCACGGTCCAGTAGAAATGTAATGCGAGCCACAAGTGCAATTTGAAATTCTCTAGTAGTCACATTAAAAAGAAACAGGTGAAATTAATTTTAATAGTATATTTTATCCAAATATCCAAAATGCTATAATTTTATTATGTAAGAAATAGAAAAAATTATTGAGATATTTTATATTCTTATTTCTTTGTACTAAGACTTCAGAATCCAGTGTGTATTGTATAGAGCATACTTCATTATGTGGCCACTTTTGGAGTTTCAGTAGCTATATGTGGCTACTACTAGTTACTGTATTGGACAAAGCAGGTATAGACTATATTCAAATTGCCCCTTCCCAGCTGTGTGACTTTGGGCAAGTTGCTTAACCTCTCTGTGCCTCAGTTTCTTCATCTTAAATTGTGAGGTATTACCTCATAGGGTTGCTATGAGACTTAAACAAGTTAATGAAAAGTGCTTTAGGTGCGTGGCATATAGTAAAGACTATTTACATTGTCTTATTAAATTCTTTTTAAAAATCGTCATTTGAGTAGCACTGCCATTTTTTGCCAACTCTTTATGAAGTACTAATTACTTAAGATTTATTTTTGAAATATTCACTTTTAAACCATACCTATTTTAGCCCCATCCTAAGAGATAACTGTGAAGTCTACTTAAGATAAATACCTAATTAGTTAATTTTACATGTTCACCCGTACCCCCTAAAGTCATCCTGCAGAGACCAGCAGTTTGTGGTTGACCCTGCCCTAGTAGCAGGAAATGTGGCTCTGCCCAAGACCTGGCCCTTCGACCCACCCTCCCGAACAGAGCCCGGGCCGTCTGAGCTTGCTGGTGGCCTGCCCTCAAGGATGGCCGCTTCTTTCTCCTGCCTGGAAACACCTTCTTTTGGTTTCCATACACATTTAGGAGCAGGACCCCTGGGGTCTCACGCCCTTGCCTCACTCCTCCACCCCCCAACTCTCAGGCTTAGCGGAGAGGGCCCTGTCTTCCTGGGTCTCCCCAGGTTCCCTTTGACAGGCTCTGCATTGTGGGGGCCCTGCCTCAGTCATGCAGCTGCATCTACCCCCTCCCCATGTCTTCCCTGGGGGCAGTCCAGCCTCCTGGCCAGGCCCGACATCCCTGCTACAGCCACTGGTCCTGGGGGAGGGCCAGAGAACGGGGTGTCCTGACTCCCCTCTCCCGCTGGTGTGGCCTCCACCTCTGGGCAGGCCTGTCGTTGGTCTGCCTCCTCACGCTGTCCTCACCCCCGCTGGAAGGCTTCCTCCCTTTAACCATCGCCTGGTTTCCATTAGGCTCCCTGAACCCGTCCCTCTCTTCCTTCTCTTTCTCTACCCTCTTCCCCGTCGCTCGCTTTTTTACATCTCTTTCCTTTTCGCCATCCCTCGCCCCTCCCCCTTCCCCCTTCCTCTTCTTCCTCCTGGCATCCAGCTGCCCAAAGTGGCCTTGCCTCATAGGCTTTCTCATTTACCCCTGTCCTTGCAGCTTCCACCTCAGGCCAAGATGAGGGGCCGTTCAGAGTAGCTGCCGCCTCCGGGGGACCCTGGCATTCTGGGCAGCCCGGCTGGTGGTGACTCAGGGAGGGATGGGGGTGCTGGGCTGAGTGTGGCAGGCTAAGTCCCGACACTGAGGTGGAGGAGGCTTCATGAAGGTGAGACCTCAGGTCCCGCTTTCCATTTTGAAAACTGAGATTGAGAGACAGAGAGAGGGTGAGGCCAGAGACCTTGCGAAGAGCCACCCGAGCGGGCTTGAAAGGGATGGGGCCACACAGGGAGGGACCAGTGGGTCGGGTTGGGTGTGTACCTGCTTACTTGATTTCCTTCCATGCCTGGTGAGTTATGGTCTCTTTCTTACTCCCAGATGATCGTGTTATCTTTTAAATTGTAATTTGTTGGAAAATGGTATAAAATTAAAAAGATACAGAGGATACAGTGAAAGGTAACCCTCCCTCTCTTGTCCTGCCAGCTGCGGGTCTCCTCCCCAAAGGCAGTTTCTTGTATACCCATCGGAGTATTCTGTGTATAATGTGTGCATACGTGTATATGTATTCTTTTTCTTTAACCCAGATTTTTACATAATAAAACAGTGTTCTGCACCTTGCTTTCCCACCCAACAATAAATCTCTAATATCATTGAATATGAACTTTAGAATCTGCCTTTGGGTAATTTTAGTTGGGATTGTGTTAGCTTTAGCTTAACCCTGGAAGAACTGATGTCATTATAATGTTGAGAGCCAACTTATTTAAGAACATCAAATGTATTTCTGTTCATTCGTGTCTTCCTTTGGGACCCTCAGGAGCCTTTTATTTTTTAAAAAAGTATCTATTTATTTGGCTGCTGCGGGTCTTAGTTGTGGCACACAGGCTCTTTGTTGCGTTGTGCAGGCTTCTCTCTAGTTTTACGTGTGGGCTCAGTAGTTGCAGCACGTGGGCTCTCTAGTTGTGGTGCGTGGGCTCTAGAGTTGCCCCATGGCATGTGGGATCTTAGTTCCCTGACCAGAGATCGAACCCACGTCCCCCGCATTGAAAGGCAGATTCTTAACCATTGTACCACCAGGGAAGTCCCTCAGGAGCCTTTTAGAAAAATTCACATAGTTCAATATTTGGATGATAGAAAAAAGATGTAGAGTGAAAAGTTTCCCTCCACATGGAGGTGGGTTTCCAGGGAAGCTGATGGGGCCCAGGGAGGGCCTGGGCAGTGTGTGCATGTGGTCATGTGTTTTTGTAAATTCTTACAAAAGTAAGATGTTCTTTTTTTTTTTTTTTTTTTTTGTGGTACGCGGGCCTCTCACTGCTGTGGCCTCTTCCGTTGCGGAGCACAGGCTCCGGACGTGCAGGCTCAGTGGCCATGGCTCATGGGCCCAGTCACTCCGCGGCATGTGGGATCTTCCCGGACTGGGGCACGAACCCGTGTCCCCTGCATCGGCAGGCGGACTCTCAACCACTGCGCCACCAGGGAAGCCCTCTTTCTTTTTTTTAATTAAAAAATTTTTTTGAATTGAGATGTAATTGACATATTATATTAGTTTCAGGTGTACAACATAAAGATTTGATATTTGTGTATATTGGAAAATGATAAGATACTCTTGTATTCTTTTTCTGAAAGAGGGCATCCAAATTGGGTAAGCTTCAGGCCCTGTGAAGTCTGGCTCTGCCTCTGCTCCCTCCTGTCCTCCTCAACCCTCAGTTTTCCTCCTTAGAGGCAACCAGCGTCACCTGTCTCATATGTATCTTTTCAGAGATATCTTATGCATTTAGTGGTAGACACATACTGATCTATCCTTTCCCCCCACCCCCTTTTTTTTTCCCCATGTGAAAGGCAGAATGTTCTCTATACTGTTTTGAACCTTTCTTTGGTCACTTAATACATACTGGAGGTCATCCCTCATCAACATGTAGGGAGTTTCCTCCTTTTTTACAGAGTTTCCTCATGTTTCTTTAATCATTTAGCAACACATCTTGGAGGTCATCTCACACTAATATGTAAAACGTTTCCTCATTTTCTATGGCTCAGTATTCTCCCGTATGACTACACTGTAATTTAGTTAACCATTCCCCGATTTTTGGGTATTTTGTTTACTTCCAACCTTTTGTTGTTATACACAATGCTGTAACCAATAACCTATGCACGTCATTTTGGACATGCATCAGGAAGACTGCAGGGTAAGTGCCCATGGGTGGCTGGGTCAAAGGGCACAGAAGCATCGGGGTTTCAAATCGATGGTGGCATTGCCCTTCCCAGAGGCACTGGCCCGGCCAGGGAGGGGAATGCCTCGCCCTGTCACCACTCAGTGTGGGGAGGTTAAGTTCCTTTTCCTGTGTTTAAGAACCATTTATACTTTTCTTTCTGTGAATTTCTCTGTTCATATTCTTTGCCTATTTTTCTGTTAGGTTACTGGTCTGTGTCTTATTTCTAGGTGCTTTTCACTTTTTAGGAAAATTAGTCTATGTTTGGGGTGTGAGTGACAGCCCCTGGTTTGTCATTTATATTTTGGCCTTGCTTATGGTGCCTTTTTATTTTTTTTAATCATGCAGGAATGTTTGATTTGTATATAGTTGAGTATTTTACTTTTTTCTTTATCCTTCTGGATTTGTATCATTTCCAGAAGGCTTTTGCCTCTCTGAGACAAGGGTTTTTTAAGTCCTTTCATGGTTTTATTTATTATTTTGAAATCTTTGATTTGTCTGTAACTTATCCTGTTGTAAGGTGTAGAGGTCCAGCTTTGTAGCTTGCTCCACAGTTGTCCCTACAATTTAATAATCCATCTCTTCCCCACTAGTTTGAGATGTTACTTTTGTTGTATACTAAATTCTTAGATTTATTTGGGTCTATTTTTGAACTTTCTGTTCTGTTTAATTGATCTGTCTGTTCAAGTGCTGGTAACCTGTACTGTTTTAATTGCCATGGTTTTATGTTTTAATATGTGGTGAGGCTGATTCTCACTCTTTACCCTTCCTTTGTCCCACTCCCTCACTTCCAGAATTTTCCTGGCTCTTCCTGCTTGTTTGTTTTTCCACATGAACTTTCAAATAAACTTGTCTAGCCACCGCCCGCCCCACCGCCCCCCCAATTCTGTGTGTGTGCTTAGCAGGATAGTGCATATTTATAAATTAACTGAGAATTAATATCTTTATGATATTCTCTATCCAGGAGAATATCATGTCTTTCTATCTGTCCAGCTCTCCTTTTTGCCCATTAATAACACTGCACATTTTTCTCACTATAAATCCTGCACATTTCTTTCTTTTTTTATTTTTTAAAAACTTTATTTATTTATTTATTTTTGGCTGCATTGGGTCTTTGTTGCTGCACACGGGCTTTCTCTAGTTGCCGTGAGCAGGGGCTTCTCTTTGTTGTGGTGCACAGGCTTCTCGTCATGGAGCTTCTCTTGCTTCTCTTGTGGAGCACGGGCTCTAGGCGCACGGGCTTCAGTAGTTGTGGCGCGTGGGCCCAGCAGTTGTGGCTCGTGGGCTCTAGAGCACAGGCTCAGTAGTTGTGGCGCATGGGCTTAGTTGCTCCGCGGCATGTGGGATCTTCCTGGACCAGGGCTCGAACCCACGTCCCCTGCATTGGCAGGTGGATTCTTAACCACTGCACTGCCAGGGAAGCCCGATCGTGCACATTTCTTATTAAGTTTATTCTCGGTGGTTTTTATTTTGTGATGCTATTATAAATGAGGTCTTTCATCCTGGTTTCTACCTGGTCATTGCTTATAAATATCAATTCTGTTATATTAATTTTGAACCCAGCTATCTTACTAAATTCTTTTATTGTTTGTAATAGTTTCTCAGCTGAGCTTCTCGGGTTTTCCAACTCCAAATTCATATTATTGTTAAGTAATAGATTAACTCTTCTTTCCCAGTTTTTATACCAATGATATATTTTTGTTGTCTAGAACTTTTATGATGATGGAAGTTTTTCTACTGATTTTCCATTAAGCAAAGTGCTGGTTTTTATTTTAAGGAAGTGTTGATCCATTTCTATTTTACCGATACTGCAATTTTTGTTTAAGTATGCTGGATATTGAGTTTTATCATATGCCTCTTTAGTATCTGTGGAGATGAACAGATAACTTTTTTCTTTTGATCTGTTAATCACTGCTTTGCATCATCTGTTCCTTGACTCTTGCCAGTTCAGGAGTTCTTGAGTATTGGTAGGGGACCTTAGTCCCCATTGCCTAGCGCAAGGCTATCAAATGAATGAATGGCCTTTCCTATACATTTCCCCCTGTCCCTCCTTGGGGGTGGGGGTGGGGTTGCTCACTCACAGGACCAGGACCCCAGAGGCTGTGTGATGCTGGGTTGCCTCATCTCCTGGAGTATTCTGCTTCCTCCAGGGGCATGGAGGTGGGGGTAAGGCTCAACCCACAGACTGGGCCTGCAGGGGAATCAGCAGTGGTATCCCTCAATCCCACCTGTACTTGCTAACCCCTGGGCCTGGCCCTCAGCTGGAAACTGGCACCTCAGAAGGAACTGGGTCCTTGCCTGGGTCTTGCAGCGGGCGGGAGGGAATGTGTGTGCAGACATAGCCACAGCAGTGGCCAAGGCTGTGGATGGGGGTTCGGGTAGTACCAACTCTGAAGGCCCTGGAGGGCTTCCTAGAGCAGCTGGATGCTAGGAGGCCACAGGGGTGGGGTGTCAGCTTTCAGGCAGTGGGAGAAGCCTGCGTGTTCAGGGACCAGGCAGTACCTGGCCTTGCCTGGCACATGGGACACAGGAGAGAGGGCTTAAATACAGAGCTTACCCATGGCATGGGAAAGCCACAGAGAATTGTTGACTGGGGACCTATACCTGGGCAACCATGCCTCTGACCTGTGCCCATGTATCTCTTCCAGGTCTGGACAGAGTCCTGCTGGCTGGCTTCTGCTGACAGGAACAATGGCAGAGGCCGGGGATGGGGCCCTATCGGTGGCCGAGTGGCTGCGGGCTCTGCACCTGGAGCAGTACACCAGGCTCTTTGAGCAGCACGGACTGGTGTGGGCCACAGAGTGCCAAGGCCTCAGCGATGCCCGCCTGGTGGACATGGGCATGCTGCTCCCCGGCCACCGCCGCCGCATCCTGGCTGGCCTGCTCCGTGCCCACACGCCCCCAGCCCCTGCACCCCGCCTGACCCCACGGCCCGTGCCCATGAAGCGTCATGTCTTCCGCTCACCACCTGTGCCCACCACTCCACCGGAGCCACTGCCCATGGCTGGAGAGGATGAGGGGCTACCCACTGCCCCACCCATCCCGCCCCGGAGGAACTGCCTTCCACCCACCTGCTTCTCCCCCCCATCCATGGCTGCCCCAGACCCTGTGCTGCCCCCGCTGCCTGCCAAGCGGCATTTGACAGAGCTCAGCGTTCCGCCTGTGCCCCCTCGCACTGGGCCCCCCCGCCTGCTGGTGAGGTGAGTGGATGCCGTCCAGAATGGAGGAACATGGGCAGAGGATCTAGAGGGTTGAGGGGGAGTCTGTGGCCTTTGCCACTAGGGTAAGAAAGGCACCTTGGTGGAGGGAATAGCATGTGCAAAGCTCAGAGGTGGGAAGCACCGTCCATGGGTGCTCTGAGCAGACAGTGTGGCTGAACTGTTGTGTGAGCGAGGGTGGGTTCATGGATGGCGCTGGTGGGACATGCTGTGAAGGCCAGGCGGGGAGCCCAGGGAGGTTTTAAGCAGAGCGATCAGATGAAAGCTGAGTACGGAAAGGATGACCCCGGCTGCTGCTAAGGTTGATGGGGGAGGAGGCTGGGACACCAGTGAGAGGGCGCAGGGCCAGGTGCGAGGCCCCCGCTCAGGCTGTGCTAGTGAGGCTGGAGAGAAGTAGGCATATTGGAGTGAGAGGTCGGCCCTAGCGTGGACAGGACTTGGGGACGGCCTGGGCATGAGCAGAGAGGGAGAGAGGAGGCTCATGGCGTCCAGGTTCCCATCTTGGGTAGATGGTGGTGCAGTTCCTGATCTGGGACCTGGCCACAGGAGGGAGCTTGGGAGGAAGTCTGGAGTTCAGTTTGGGGCCTGGTGAGTGTGAGATACTGGGAGACCAGAGTGCATTTCTCAAGTGAGGAGGTAGTATGTGGAGGAAATGGGAAGTCTAGGATGAAGAACTCGTTCTGGGGGACGCAGCAACTGCCCTGGGCCTGGCGCGGGTGCTCCCGTCTTCCCCTTTCACACTGCTCCTGCCACATGTCACCCGATCCTGGAGACACTTCTCAGGCCACATCCTACTCACCCTCCCTCCTCCCCAGAAGTGTTTTCTCCCCTCCTAGCTCCTGGTACTCCTTGTTTTCTTGAGTTTCCTCCTAATTCTGTGGACACGCCATTTAACCTCCTTTACATATGCCCTCCCTTCCTGCCATTTGCTGGGGTGCCCAGCTTGGAGGAGCATCCCCAAGTATGGCTGGATATGTGGGGTGTAATGGAGCTTTATTGCAGCACTTGGCCAAGTCACCCTAATCTGGGAAGGCTTCTTGGAGGAGGAAGAGATATGCAGAGAGAGGTCTCCTGGTCCGTGTTACTGTTGGGCACTGTGCTGGGTGCTTTGCTCACATGCTCTCGTTTGATCCCTGCTCAAGTGCTCCGGGGCATTTGTGTCCTGTTTTCAAGCAGAGAAACTAAGGCTCAGAGAAGGGAGGGCGCCACTGGCTGGATCCATGCCAAGTATATGCTAGGGGAGCCCCCGTGGGGAGGGTCTGGGAGGTTTTCCTCACCTAGAGAGGGGCATAAAGTAAAGGGGCCTTCAAAGCCAAGCCAGGGCTGTGGTGTTTTGAGATTTGACGGGTGAAAGCACAAAAAGTTTATTGTGCCTTTCCCGGGTTCACACAACTGGGAGCACCACTGGGGTTCCCCGGGAGCCTGGCTTATAGACCGAACTGGAGTTTCCTGGTGCCACTGCACCCTCTAGTGGCCACTTTCTTGCATGTAGGAGTAATTTCTCTTTTCTTTAACTCCATCGTTAGGATGGAGTGTGTGTCTGTCTGTCTGTTTGCTTGTCTCTGGGGGTTGGGAGTGGGTGAACAAGGGCAGGAGGCAGGGCCCTGTCCATAGGAAGTTCACGAAGGCTGAGGAGGCAAAAACCCCAGTCGAGGAGTGGAGGCCTGGGTTCCTGCCTAGAAGGCAGGATACCTGAGCAGGTCCAGCTGGCTCCATGACTCTGATTAGGAGCTGCCCCTCTGGGCCTGTTTCCCCATCAGGTGTCCTCCTTGGCCCTCCATGGCCCTCCTAGTACTGACATCTGAATTCAGGAGACTTTCTGGGTAGAGCAAGGGTCCTACCTTCACCCCAGGGTACCAGGCCCCACTCTCAGATCCTCAGGCTGAACTTAGCCAACGTCTGGGAGAGGCCAGACTCCCGTGGTCAGGAGTCCGGCCCCTTGTAGCTAGAGGACCCAAAATTCATTCCGTGCTCACAGAACTTGTAGGCAATTATTCCTTGCAATTTGGGGCTGCTCCTTAGGGCAGAGTGGCAGGTGAGCTGCCAAGCCTGGCTTCCTGTGTCCTGGGGTCTTTGACACTTGGAATTGTGGGCATCTGCAGTCCTGGCATCCTGGGCTCGCAAGGTGTACAAAGTCTTTAAAGCCCAGAAGGAGAAAAAGTAAGGGCGGACAGAGCCTCACATATGTGTAACAGGTGAAGGCTGGGCAGGTTTGGGGCGAGGATTCAGCCTGACTGGCTACCCTGTCCCCTCATAGCCCCTTTCTATGACTCCAGGCTCCGTGGTGCACAGTGCAAGACTGCTCAGCCTGGCCTGCTCCTGCCCCCCTTGCAGGAGTCCCCGCTTCCTGATGTGGCCTTCCTGTCCTTGCCTGCACCCTCTAGTGATGAGGGTCTCACCCTCTCAATCATAGGGCCTCTTACACCAGATCAGGTGGTGACTGAGGGAGCATTTTTGCCTGGTTCCGGTCCATCACTGGACTCCCCAGCAGAATCTGGGATCTAGTGACTCCACATGAGGGCATGCCTGGCCAGTTTGTGTGTGTGCACCCCTAGGCGTGTGTCTGTCAGGATAGTAGTGTGTCTGTGTATTTTTGCATCCGCACATGTCCTAAGGGAGGCGATGTATGATCCTAACATATGCACACAGGTGGGGATTTGAAACTGTATTATGCACCATACAGTTTCAGTGGTGACTTGCTGTAGTGTGTGCAAATTTATCAAGGCCTGTGTGCACGCCTACACGTGCCCATGCGTACTGGTATTGTGGGGACTCCAACAGCGTGAGTGTATTGGTGAGTGCGTGTGATGTGGGTGGTGAATTGGCATGTGTGTTATTTGTGTACTGTCAGGTGTGAGCCAGTGTGTGCTCGTGCTGTGTTTGCACGTGCTGCCAAGAGGCTGAGCCCCCTAGAATGTCAGTTCCATTCGTGCTCAGATGCTCGTCAGTTTCATCTACGACTGAATCCCCAACATCTGAAACAGTGCCAGGTGCCTAGCAGGCACTCAGCAAGTGTTTGCTGTGTTAGTAAATAGATGAGGCCTGCATGAGCTTCTGTACTGCCAGGCGCTGAGCACATGTGCTGCCCGCGCAGACTCACCCCTAGTGGACCCTGGACAGTAGGGTTACAGGACACCCCAAATCCCTTCCCACTACCCAATCTCTGTCACCCCAGGCCTCTTAGAAAGGGAGAGACTTCAAGGGAGGCAGGCAGAAAAGGAGCAGGGATGGGGTCCTCTCCCCTCTGCGCCAACTGGGTCAGGACTCTCAGAACCAGGTTCATTATTCTGCCTGGCCTGGGAGGACCCCATTGCACCCTCAAAGGGTTTGCACACCCACCATCACTTAAGCCTGTCATAGGGAACTAGCTAAGTCCAGAGATGCTGAGAAACTTGTTCAAAGTCACACAGCCCAGCGCAGGGGAAGCTGATGTTCAAACCCTGCCTCCTGGCCTGGGACTGTCTACTCAGCTTTAAGTCTCATAGATGTGAACGCTCTGAGCCTGCTTCCCTGAGCGTGGCAGAGAGGTCATTCCTGATCCAGGGTTCCAGGGTCACCCTGCAGAGCCCCTCCTAGGCTGCTCTGGGCCTCTGTTTCCTCCTCTGACACCTGGATGTCTGGAGATACCTTGGGAAGAGGGAGTATTTGTCCAGACGGGACAGCTACCAGCTAGAGTCACACTGCAAGGCCTCCCACCTGTGCCCTCGACCACCCTGCAGCCCAGCCAATCCCTGGTCTTCCTGAAGGCTGATCACTTGTTGCCAGGGCAGAACTTGCTCCCTTCAGAGAGCCTCTTTCCCAGCTTCTCTGGGCCTCCTTGTGGGCGTGGGGAGGGGCCAGCCAGGACCAGGGCCTTCTGGGTGTTCACTCTGTAAGGTCCTGCTAGATGGCACTGGGGTGGCTTGTCCACTCACTCCAGCTGGGTGGGGGGGCAGCCTGGGGGCGGGCAGGAAGTGTCTGTCCCGGGGGATTCTGGGTGACTTTTCTCTCTGTCTCAGTCCGTGTTTTCAGGAAGTGTGTGTGTTGGCCAGGGCTGCAGGGGGGTGGGGTGAGGCGGAGAGCAGGAAGCTAGAGGAGACCAGAGCTGGATTCAGACACAGACACACACGTACACGTACACACACTCACTCTCCCGGACAGACCCACAGTTACACACAGGAACACACACTCAGACAAGTGATCACAGACACTCAAGACGCAAATCACGGGTGCACAGAGCCATGCCTGGACCCAGACGCGGCCTCAGACATACGCAGGGAGTGGGGCCGGCCTGTCTGTGAGACCAGCCCAGGTCGGACACAGGCTGCACACTCTGGGCCCGGCTGACCAGAGCCACAGGAGTCCTCGGGCCCCGGCCCCAGAGGGCGTCAGAGGGTGAGCGAGGGGCCGCCGTGGGCTGGGCTGCCGGCCAAGGGAAGGTGGGGAGGCTCCTCTGGCGGGCCTGGGAGGGCAGGAATCCTGCCCGTCCGTCCGCCGCCTCTCCGCAGGCTGGGTTTTCTGTGCTGGTCCCCTCCCCCTCCCGTTTTACTCTCAGAATCTTCTGTCTTCTTTCACTTTGTCTACATTTTCTGTTTTTCTCCTGCCCTCTCCTTTTCTCCCCTCTCTCTTCGCCCTCTCTGCCCTGGGCTTTCCATCTCCCCATAAACCTCTCTCCCGGGTCCACTCGGAGCCCCCTGGGGCCTGTTTCCTGGGCTTCACAGACTGCTCCTCTGTGGGGTCTCTGCCCCTCAGGGATCTGGTGCTGATCTCGGTTCTGGCTCCCTGCACCCCACTGAGGACTGCCTCCAGAGGCTTAGGTGACTTCTCTCAGGGTCAAATTCAAGGGTGCTGTGGCTCTGGGCAGCTCCTACCAGAGCCCCCTTGCCCTCCCCGCAGTCCAGGTGATAGGAAGGCCTGTCAAGGGCTGGCACTTAGCTGGCGACTTCCTATCCCTCCTTCCAGGGCTGGTGGTGTGGTGGGGGTGCCTGTGTCATTGGGGGGCTCCCCCCAATTGCTGTGGTCCCTAATGAGCTCAATAACCCTGTGCTTGGGCCACTGGGGACATAGAGATTCCTCTAACCAGGCCCTGTCTGTGTACCTGGCTCTGCCCTGCGCCCTTGGCTCATCTTTCCATAGGGCCCAGCAGACACCTGCACCTTCTCCTCCAGCCAGGCCAGCCCTGGGATGGGGGAGAGGGGCTAGTACAGTTGTGAGCCACCTGAAGGGTGAACTTCCTCCCCCCACTGCCTTCACAAGCCAGCACAGGGTCAGGCCTGGGAAGCAGGAAGAGCTGCCATGGGAGACCTGGGCCTCAGCCCTTTCCTGCCCATGACAGCAAGACTCCCAACTGTGTGAGCTTAGAGGAGGGAGCAGTTTGGGTAGACTTCCTGGTGAAGGAGGTGTGTCCTGAGCACAGGGGAGTCGATGAGGATTAAACAAAAAAAGACTCCCAGCAGGATGTCTGGCACATAGTGGGTACTTAGCAAATGATAGCTATATTGTTCCAGGGTGAAGTACAAAGAGCTGGGTGAAACCTTGGTTTTGAGGGTGGATGCCAGGTCCGTCGGGCACTGCTGTATGGAGGGGTGGAGAGCTGCTGACCTCCAGTAATCAGTGAGTGGGGCGATGGTCATTCATTCATTCAGAACACAGTCCAGGAAGCCCCCTCTGTGTTGGGTGACGCTGTGGCATGGAGAGGGATTGGCCTGAGGGGACTCACAGCATTGCAAAAGCTGAGAGGCATACCGCAGACATCACGTCTAAGCAAGTGAGACCCCAAGAAGGGCTTCTCTGCTGTGGCTTGGGCAGAAGTAAGTAGGACAGAGCCCGGAAAGCGCTAGAGGGGCTGACCCTTGGGCCTCATGATGGAGAAGGAAGGACGAGGGCAGCCACGGAGGAAGAAAGAAACCTAGGGCTGACTGAGGCCTGGGCCCCAAGTAGGATGAGGAAGTGGGCAGTTGGGAAAGATTGCCCCTGTGGGACGAGGAGGTCAGAAGAGGAGGCAGATGTGTCCAAATCAGAGTCTGATCCCACCTCTTGGCCCTGCTGGTGAAAATCCAGGAGCTGGGTTTGGGCTGGGTCCCTCCAAGGCCTGTGTGACCCTGTAGGGGGAAAGTCCTGATTCCAGGACAGGGTATAGGCCTGAGTCCTTGGTCCTCTGAGGTCAGTTCAGTGAAGGAAACATTGACAGATACAACTATACTGAGTGCTCAGAAGTGTGGGGACTGGAGAAGCCTCAGAAGGCCCCTGGGGCATGAAGGGAGGCGCAAAGTGGAGGGGGAAGATGTATGATTTGCACCTTTGGAAGGAGAAGTAGGAGACGGCCAGATGGAGTTGCGTTCCAGGTGGAAGGAACAACATATGCAAAAGCCTGGAAGTATGCATTTATGGAACGCAGCTCAGTCAAGGATGGCTGGAATGTAAGAGTGGATCAGTTCAAGGCCAGCCTGAGACATTCAGGCTGCCCCACTCTGCAGCCCTGCCCATCTACCCTTATGGTGTTTGACATAAATAGGAAGGAGTGAAGGGAGAACCAGGGGCCACCCTGGAGGAGAGGGCTGTGGGACAGGTTCCTGGCCCATCCTGTGGGGCCTGAGCCTCCTTCAGCCACAGGCAGGGTGAGAAAGTTGTGCTGGTGACATGTGGCAGTTGGCTCTCCTTACTGAATTATCAGTGAGCCTGGAAGCAGACCAGAGAGGAACCTGAGGCTCAGAGGTAAAGTGACCTGCTTTGTAAGGACACAACCTGATGTGAGGTCTAGCTGGGATGCAAGCCCAGACCCACCTGGCTGCAAAGCTCTGTCTCTTACCTACAGTGACCACAAATCTCATTTCATCCAGGACAGGCCTGCTTACATCTGTTGCCCTGACATAGTTATTAATAGGGCCTCTTTTAACTGTCAGAAATGTTCTGGTTTATATGATTAATTATATGGTCACTCTGCTCTTACCCGTTCTGGCTCGGGACCCTCATATATCCCTCAACCCACAGATACAAGGTTGGCTGTGTGTATTTGCCCTAAACCAATAAAACAAACCTTCTTAGGCTGAGGGCCCAGGCTGGAGTGGGCCTGCCCAGGAGTGCCCAGATCCATATGTCACTTGGATAGAGGAGAAAGGGCCTCAAGGAGCAGAGGAGCCAGGAATGAGGGGCAGGGGGTGAGCAGCTCTGTGTGGGCATCTTGGAGGCTACCTAGAAGAGGCCCATTGAGCCGTATTTTGAGGTACAGATAGGCTTTCCATGGACTGAGATGTAAGGAGAGGGCAGGGAGATGCAGGCAGGAGGAAGTGGTGTGAGCGAAGGCTCATAGGAGGGACCACTGAGTCCCTGCTCAGGTTTGGGATTGATCTACTGGTCTTGTGGGGTCAGAGATCAGTGGGGAACATCCCAGCTGGACCTTAGCTGCAGACTGGAGCTGGGGCTGCTCTAAGGGGTGCAGGCACTGAGTGGCCAGGACTCTGGCTGGGTTAGGGTCATTCTGTGGGCACTGCTCCTTCCCCTGGGATTTTCCCACATCCGTGCCTTCCTGATACCACTTCTCCTTTCCTGGGCCTGGCTCTGACTCAGCATGACCCTGGTCCCCTATGGTAGGCAGGCGGGGGGTCAGCTTGGAGGCTTCCTGGAGGAGGTGTCTATTATGAGGTCGGGAGGCCCATGGGGCCTCTTTCTCCCACCTTCTTGGCACATAGCCCTCTTCCTGCAAAGGCTTTGCTGGGAGAGGAGCCCTTAGCATCTGTTCCCCTCTCCTTTCTTACCGTGGTAACACAGCCATCAGAGCTGTGATCACGTTTCCTTTTGGATGGAACATCAACCCTAGAGCTTCCTGGATCCTGAGTTGGGTGCCAGTGTGAGGAGACGGGCCTCAGAGAAGCCCTCAGATCCTGGCTGTGGCCTCCTCATTTGCCACTGGTGGTTGAGCCTTCAGCTGTGGTGCTGGATTTCCTGGGTGCAAATCCCAGCTGTGGGACCAAGGACAAATTAACTTCGTCTCTCTGTGCCTCCGTTTCCTCATCTGTAAAGTGGGAATAGCAATAAGCCATACGTTACTGAATGAATGAATCCACGTAAAGCACCTAGAAGACAGCTGGGAAAACACACACACACACACATAATTAATAAGAATTAATTAATCCAGGTCTTCATTTATTTATTCATCCCTGCTGAGTGCTGGGCATACAGTAGTGAAGAAGATGGGTGTGGCACTTGTCTTAGGGAGCCCACATGCTGGGGAGCCAGGCCTCAGGAAGGGCAGGACCCTCTCATAAGATCAGGCAGTGATGGGGGAGGACTGGGGGCCAGAGATGGGAGGACTGATGCCGCTTGGGCTCCGAGGATACTCTGTTGCCATCACCTTTGCCTCAGCACTGGCCCTCAGTCCTGGGGGAGGTGGGGAGCCAGGCCCACTCAGGCTGCTTGGTATTGGAAGGGCAGAGCCTGTCTGTCCCCCCTGCTCTGAGCCAGTCTGACTGGTCCTGGTCCAACAGCTTAGAGCTCTATTGTCAGCTGGTCACAGACTGGGCCCCCAAGGGCCCCTTCCTCTTGGAGTCTGGGAGACTGTGTGGTCTCCAAGGACATTGTACTTGACTAGCTGGGGGGCCGACACCGCAGGTCATGCCCTTGGGCCTGTGTGTACTCACTCAGCCTTTCATTTGCTTCTCTCCCCACCCTGTCCGCCAGCCTATCCACCTACCCATCCACCCCCCACCCACCCATCCAACATACTCTTGTTGCTCACTCAGCCAGGCCCTATGGGTGGACTATGGGGATAAAGAGTCAAGTCCAAGGCTGCCCCTGCCCTAAAGAGACTCAGGGTCAAGTCGGGGAGACAGCCTAGTACAGTGTCCATCAGCGGGTCTTCATAGGTCCAGCTAAACCCCTACCCTAGGCCCACTTGGCATCAGATTCCCTGAAAAGCATATAGAGAGGGAATAACTGGCCACCAGGACAGCAGGAGGTCTTCCTCTGCTGTGGGGTCCTTGTGGCAGTCAGCGCCACTGTCCACACATCTGTCCAGGAGCTGTTCTCTGTGGTCCTCCAGGGGGCAGCTCAGGGATGAGGGATGAGACTCACAGCCAACAGGTGTGGGCGCCACCCCGGCTTAGAGAACTCTTGCCCCAAGGGGCCAATATGTCTTGTAACAACCGCACAAGTGTGGTTTCAGGTCCCTGCACAGGCTGTGCCCGGTTATGAGCCATCACACTCTGGGAAGTCCAAAGCTCCGACTTCTCCCCCAGGTCAAGAGACCACTTACAGTTTCTCCTTTGTCTAGGTGCAGTTCCACACTCAGGCCACTTTTGCCAAAGGCACTGTTGCCTCAGAGCATGGCTGACATACCACTTTTAGCAGGTTTCTAGGGGGAAGGAGTTTTTTTGTTCATTCTTTACCCTTGGAGAGGAAGGAGATAGGGAGCAGGGTAATGTGGAAGTAGCCAGGTGTCCTAAGAAGCACCCAGACTGTGGACTCAGGG
The DNA here is from genome assembly GCF_937001465.1 of Orcinus orca. Classification (NCBI taxonomy): domain Eukaryota; kingdom Metazoa; phylum Chordata; class Mammalia; order Artiodactyla; family Delphinidae; genus Orcinus; species Orcinus orca. The sequence goes on along the minus strand of NC_064566.1, from coordinate 50,472,067 downwards.
TTCAGGTCCTGGCTTAGATGCTAGCACAGTACCTGGCACAAAGGAGGGAGGTAGTAAAAAGCAAAAGTTACTTGGAATAATTCATCTAAAGCTCATATCAGAGGGGAACATGGGCAGGGCCTGGAGGAGCAGGAAGGAGGGGTCAGGAAAAACTTTCAGAGAAGGGGCACTTGAGAAAGAAGTTAAAGAATGAGTAGATGTTCTCTGATCAGAGACCAGGGAGCAAGGTATTCCTGCAGGAGGCAGCAGCAGGAGCAAAGGCCCGGCATCATGGTCATGCCCCAGCCCTTCCTTGCCTTCTCGGCGGTCACACACTGTCAGCCACTGCCAGGAACACTGGGGCAGTGGACCAGGCTGAGATCACCAGGGAAGAAAGTTGCCCGCCCGCTCCGATGCTCTTCCTCAGCCCCTGCCGCATGCTGGCAGAGACAGCAGTTGGGGCCAGGCTTCTAGAGCTCAGGCACCTGTTCCGGCTGGTGGTCTCTGTGCGTCCTGTGTGCTGATGCACGACACGCCTTGTCATGGTTAATCCTCTAGCCACCCTGCCACAACAGTTTTGTAGTCCTTGTTTTACAGATGAGGAAACCGAGGCTCAGAAAGGCTAGGTGCTTGCCCCAGGACAGACAGGAACTGAGACTGAGGCGAGGTTGAAACCCACGTCTCTGATGTCCTTTGGAGACGCTCAGCCTGCAGGAAGCAGTGCGATCTGTGCTGAGACAGACAGACAGGAGCACTGTGGCTGTGGGAGTTCAGGTACCTTGAACCTGGCCTTGGAGTCAGAGAAGGCTTCTGGGGGGAGTGATAGCAGAGATGAGAAGTGTGGTAGGTTCAGGTGAGTTTGAGGGGTCCTGGGGGATGGTGAATATTCAAGACGAGAGAAGATGGTCTTGATCCAGAGACCCGCGGCTTATGGCCTCAGGACTTGGTTTCTAAGGCTCTGGTCTGTGCCCTTGGCCTTGATGCCCATTTCAGTCCTGCGCCATCCATTCTCCAGCAGACACCTTCTTATCCTTAAAATCTCAGGTCCAGGGACTTCCCTGGTGGCACAGTGGTTAAGAATCCGCCTGCCAATGCAGGGGACACGGGTTCGGTCGCTGGTCCGGGAAGATCCCACATGCCGTGGAGCAACTAAGCCTGTGTGCCACAACTACTGAGCCTGTGCTCTAGAGGCCGCGAGCCACAGCTACTGAGCCTGCGTGCCACAACTACTGAAGCCTGTGCGCCTAGAGCCCGTGCTCCGCAACAAGAGAAGCCACTGCAACGAGAAGCCCACGCACTGCAACTAAGGGTAGCCCCCGCTCGCCACAACTAGAGAAAGCCCATGCGCAGCAACAAAGACCTAATGCAGCCAAAAATAAAAATAAATAAATAAATAAAATATAAATAAATAAAAGCTCAGGTCCAGCCTTCCCTGACTCCCAGGCTAGGATGCACACCACCCCCCACCCCTTTCTGGTCTTCATCTCTCTTTTAGAGTGGAGATCCAGTGGGTACATGTGGCTAAAACTTAGCACTCTGGGGACAGGTGACCCTGTCCCAGCAAGGCAGGGCCAGCTCATGAAGCCAAGGAAGGTGCCTGCTCTGGAGAGCTTGGAGGGTTTGGGGCAGGGGAGGGAGGCAAGGAGGGCTCTGTCTGAGTGTGTGGAATGAATGAGTTGTGCAGCTGCTCATGTGAGCTGGGGGGCGCAGTGGGTTTGAGTCCTGGTTCTGTCGCAGTGTCGCTGGCGCAGTGACTCAGCCGCACTGAACTTGATGCCCAACTTTTGGTCTGTTCCCAGCCTTCCTGCCAAGGAAGAAGAGTTACTGTCACCGCCACCATCATTCCCTCCCCAGCCAGAGCCTGAGGAGCCCCCGGCCATCTTCCCCCGGGGGCCTCCCCAGCCCCCATCTCCACCTCCCAGCCCCCCAGAGATTCCCCCGAAGCCTCTCTGCGTGCTCCCAGAGTTTGGTGAGTGCCGTAGCGAAGCGTGGGGCTCTGGGTGGGTGGCCTGGGATCAGGGCTGGAGAGTCTGCAAGGGCGTAAGGATCGTGCTCCCCGTTCTGTTGGGCCCTGCCACCGACCCACTCTGTGGCCCTGGACAGGTGAGCATCTTCCCTTCATCCTCAGAATGGAGACAGCACCCAGCTCTCTGACCTATTGACTGTTAGGTGTGGGCAGATGGCAGACTTCTTGGTTTGCCCGTGGTTTAAAGTCTGGGACTGTTTTCCATGGTCATGGGCAGTTTGCTTTTCCTTGGATTGTCCACTTTTTCTTGTCTCGATTCGTGTTGCTTTTTTTTAGCCTTTTTAAGACAGTCCCTACCCTGACCCCCAAGCTTGCTGCCCAGTCAGACCTCCCTGTGGTGGCCCGGCCTCTCCTTTGGCCGCCCCCTAGTGCTGTCCTGTGAAGCCCCGAGAATATAAATAGCACTTCCTGTCCTTTGTGCCTTTTTTTGCAAGCCAAGCCAGGGTGGGGCAGGGTCTTTCTTAGGCTGGGGGAGGCCAGGCTTCTTTGCCTTTGAGTCTCCCCCTCCCCTCTATCTCCCCAGATGACCCTGACTACGATGAGCTCCCAGAGGAGGGGCCGAGGGCCCCAGCTGCCGTGATGACCAAGAAGGTGGGTCAGGCAGTGGTTAGGGTTTGGGCTGTCTGCCTGTCAGTGTGGAGGGCAGGCTACCCAGGTGCCTTTCAGACCCTGGGGACCACCAGATGGAGAGTAGGTAGCCGGCTCCCTGGAGAGTTCCCTTCCCCTTCACTGTCTTGCTCTGTGGGGGTCTGGGGGCTCTGGTTTGTGGATCCAGTCTTCAGCTGCATCTGGATGGCTGTGTGGCCCCTTCTCTCTCTTGGTGTTTGGAGCACATCTGTCTTGGGGTGTCCCTCTGTCTCTGTTTCACTTTGTGTCCCCGTGTCACCCTCTCTCTGAGTGCCTTAACGTTCCATCCATGTGTCTTTTTCTCTATCCCTTTATCTTTCTGTCTTTGTCTCTCACCTGGGCCCGTGCCTGCACTGGTTTTCTCTGTACCTGTGACCCCGTCTCCCTGGGTCCCTGTGCAGACTGCTGGGGGCTGGGGAGGAAAGGAGTGTGAGGAAAGAGAAGTAAATGTGCAGAGTTGTGTGGGTCCAGGATGGAGTGGACAGAGGGGGATGTGGCAGCCCCTGGTTGGGTGTGATCTGGGCCTTGGAGGGGAGCATGACACTGAGCGGGTCTGGGGAACAGGAGGACCCCCCAGTGAGCCAAGTCCCGAGGGCCGTGCGTGTGGCCAGTCTGCTGAGCGAGGGGGAGCTGTCCGGGGACGACCAAGGGGATGAAGCTGAGGATGGCCACGCCTACGAGGACATCCCCAAGTAAGCGTCCTCTTCTCTCGGGTGGTTCTCCCACCCAGCTATCCTCCTTCCCCAAGCCCGGCCCAGCCTCTCCGTGTCCTCCGCCCCCACCCCATGGGAGCCCCCACTCTGGCCTCCTCACTCCCTCTCTTCTCCCCCCAGTGGTGGATGGCACACTAGCAGCCTGAGCTCATCCTTGCCCAGCAGCCTCCTGATTCCTGATCCCCGACCGCACCCCATGGACGGGCTGCCTGTGGGCCCCACTCCCAGCCCACCTGTCATCAAGGCTGGCTGGCTGGACAAGAACCCACCGCAAGGGTGAGTGAAGCCTGGTGGGTCCTACTGGTGCTCTGCATGGTGTGGGCTCTAGTATACTGGTATTGCGGATCAGAAAACCAGAGGGGACAGGGTTATTGGAGCAGGTCTCCCTCCAGGCAGACTGTAACTGTCGATCATCCCCACCAGACCTATGCTTTATTACCCTTAACACTGAGAAGTCCTTTCTCTGGCGGTCCAGTGGTTAAGACTGCGCTCCCAATGCAGGGGGCACGGGTTTGATCCCTAGTTGGGGAACTAAGATCCCTCATGCTGCACAGAGCAGCCAAAAAAAAAAAAAAAAAATCCCGAAACTGGGAAGTCCTACTTGGAGTCTGACATCAATCACTCTTGCTGTTGGTAAAAGTCCATCTTCTCAGTGACCACTTGGGATCCTTCTTCCCTTGGACCTGGCTGTTCCTAACTTTGTATGTGGCTTCCAGAGGGGGCTAGGGTGATCCCGGAGCCTCTCCCTAATTCCCAGTCCTTTGCTCTGTTGTCCCTCTGCCTCTGCCTCTCCAGATCTTATATCTATCAGAAGCGATGGGTGAGACTGGATACCGATCACCTACGATACTTTGATAGTAACAAGGTGAGGCCCGTGTTAGTCCGTGATATGACCCTGCTTCAGCCTGGTCTTGGGTTGAACCCCAACACTGGACCCAGGTGGAGTCCGTCCCTAGATGAGTCCTCACCAGAGCTGTAGTGTGACTCCTTGAACTGTGTCCTCCTGGCCCATTGGCCAGCCTTGGCCTTGGCCAGGGTTGGTGTAGGGGCTGTCACCACCTGTGGGAGGTGGGGCTGCAACCTTCATTTCAACAGAGGTTGAGGGAGTCAAGGAGGGGCTGGGCCTCTGTGGGCCTCACCCCACAGTCGGCTCCTCTCTCTCCCCCAGGATGCCTACTCAAAGCGCTTTGTCCCTGTGGCCTGCATCTCCCGAGTGGCTGCTATTGGGGACCAAAAGTTTGAAGTGATCACGAATAACCGGACCTTTGCCTTCCGGGCGGAGAGTGATGGTAGGGAGGGGGGCAGGAGGAAGACTGGCAGTTTGGCTTGAGAAGTGAGGGAGGAGAACCAGGGCACATCTGCTCCCCCCACATCAAACCGAGAGAGGAGTCAACTCTCTGTGAGGTGGGGGAGGGGAGGGCCCCCTCTGTCCAGCTTTGTGCTGAGTCCTCAGAACCACACATCCCCATTTACAGGGGAGAAGCAGGCTCAGAGAGGCCAAGCGCCTTGCCCACCCTAAGTGGCACAGCTGGGATTGGAGCCTGAGCTTGTCCAAGTCAGAGAACTTAGAGATAGGTGGGCCAGCCTGGGTGGGCTTTCTGGCAGAGGTGTTGCCTGAGGGGCCTGGAATGGGGAACCCTTAGGGGGATCCCCACCAGGCTGAGCTGGGGCTTGCCCCTTCCCCTGTGCCTGCAGCGGAGCGGAAGGAGTGGATGCAGGCCCTGCAGCAGGCGGTGGCTGAGCAGCGTGCTCGGGCCCGACTGTCTAGTGCTCATCCGTTGGGAGTTCAAGGCTCAGAGCCCCCTGACCACGCCGGCAGCCTGGAGCTACGTGGCTTCAAGAATAAACTCTATGTGGCCGTGGTTGGGGACAAAGTGCAGCTTTACAAGAATCTGGAGGTGCGACTGGTCAGCCAGGCTGCCGAACCTCTCCCGTTTCCCCTGCCCACCTAGTCCCTTAGCCCTGCCCCCCACCCACCTGGTCCTTCAGCCCCAACCCCTGCCCACCTGTTCCCTCAACCCCACCCACCTGGTTCCTCAGCCCCTCAGCCCTGCCCACCTGGTCCCTCAAGCCCCCACCTCACCTAACCTGGTCCCTCAGCCCTGCCCACCTGGTCACTCAGCCCCGCCCTTTCCCTTTCCCCCTTCCCCTGAGCCAGCTCTTTGCCTGCCCCGCTTCCTGCCCCTAGTTCTGGTCCTGCCTGGTCCCTGAGCATTACCCTCCCATCACCGCGCTGGCTCTTGCACCTCTTACTTATTGCTACATGGCCTCTGATCAAGGTCCATTTACCCATGCCCAGATTCGTGAGCCCTCCCTTATCTCCTTCCTGGGCACTTTCTAGTCCCTAAAGTACCACCTCCCCCTCCTCTCTGCCCCTTCCCTGGGCCTTGAGCCCCACCCCTCAGGCTTGCCCTCACCCCTTCCCACCTACTGCCAGGAGTACCACCTGGGCATCGGCATCACCTTCGTCGACATGAGCGTGGGCAACGTGAAGGAAGCAGCAGACCGACGCGGCTTCGACCTCACCACCCCCTACCGCATCTTCAGGTGAGCCTCCCTCATTGTTCACCTGCATCCTCACTCCCTCCCAGTATTTTCTTCTTGCATATGTAGGAAGCTGCCCCTTCTTCTAGGATGGATTTCTCCCCTTTCTTCCCAGCCCTACCCACCCTGCTGGGCCTTTACCTTCACTTGCTAACCTGCTCTGATCTCTTCCTTCTAAGAAATCTCACTTATACCCCCCTCCCTCTGTCCATCACTGTCCCCCCTTCCCTGCCACAGTGCTTCCATATGGGCTTTCTGCACCGCCCACTCACCCTGCTATCCCCTCCAGCCTGCCCTGCTCCCTCAAAAGTGCTTGTCTGTCAATAATAGTTGCTTGCGATCAAAGGCTGCTCTTCACTCCCTATCTTGTGCCCATCCTGGGTGCTTTTCCCTGAGCCTCCAAGACTCTACCATCTTGGTTTCCTCTGACCTCAGCTGTCCCACAGTGGTCTGTCTCTGTCCTCTGTCTTCTACCTGGACGGACTCGCCCACTCCCAGGCCTTCAGCCCCTGCCTCTGAGGCACTGTGCCATGCCTGGGTTTAAATCCTGTGTATCAGCTCAGCTGCCGTGACGGAATACCACAGACCCAGGGTCTTAAACAACAGAAGTTTATTTTCTCACAGTTCTGGAGGCTGGAACTCCAAGGTCAAGATTTTGTCAGGGTTAGTTTCTGGCAAGGTCTCTCTTCCTGGCTTGTAAGTGGCTGCCGCTTCACTGTGTCCTCACACGGCCTTTCCTCTGTGCACATGGAGAGAGAGAGAGATGTCTGGTGTCCCTTCCTCTCTTTATAAAAAAACCTGCTCTTAGGACATTATTTAACCTTAGTTACCTCCCTAATGGCCGTATTTCCAGATACAGTCACACGGGGGTTTGAGACTTCAACCTGTGAATTTCAGGGGGACGCGCTTCAGTCTGTAACATCTGGGGTCCATCCTTGGGTCACTTCATGACCTGGGCAAATCACTTGGCCTCTCTGTGCCTCAGTTTCCTCGTCTGTGAGGCAGTCTCTGTAAAGCTGTATCTGATACAGCGTGCGGCGACTGCTCAGTCTAAACGATGTCACCCCTCCTCCAGCATCATCTCCTTCGCCCTTAGCTCAGATCTCTGCCTTCAGGGTCTTTCTCCTGAGCTCTAGAGCTGCACGTCTAATGGTTCTGTGGACATTTTCCCCCGTATATTCCTCCCCAGCTCACTGCTCCTCCTTGGGCCCCATCTCCACCCACGGGGACCCCACCTCTCCTACTCATCCCTGTGCAAACCCATCATCACTGCCCCCGTCTTGCCTCCATCACTCCCTCACCTCCGTCTGGCCCCTTTCCTGCAGGCCCTAGGCCTGTGGGCCCTCTGGCCTGGCGCCTGCCTCTTCACCCTTGGGCTGCCTATCTGTGACCGTCAGAGGATCCTTTTTCTTCCTTTTTGTTGAAAGCCAAGTTTGTATTTGTTCATTTCTTAGATTCGTAGTAATCTTTGATTGACGTCTACGGCCTGAGATTCTTTGCCATCCTCCTTAACTACCACACAACTGTAACCAGCCACTTTCTCTGGAGTTTTCCTTCTCTGTCAGCTCTCCAGAGCCCTGCCCATTTCCCTAGATCCTTATTGTCATGGACCTTAATCAGGTTGATTTGGTGTTCGGCTCCAAGGGCCTCCACCAGCCTGGCGTGCATGGGCTCCCCAGTTGGACGCAAGCACGCAGAGATGGGCTTAGCGCCTGGCTGAGGCCTTGGCAGCTCGGAAGATTCGGGCTTCGTGGGCGAAGGTGGTCTCAGCACCTCTCGTAAAGCAGCGTTGACGTCCATTCCATCTCCAGCAGCAGTGCCCTCCTCGGCCATGGCAGTGGTGGAGCCGAATCTTGAATGCACACATGTGACTTGGTGGCAGCAGGAAAAGAAAGAGCGAGAGGGAAAACATCTCTGTGTCCCTCACCCCCCTGAAGCCCTCTACGGCTTCACTACTGTCCTCTGAGTACACTCTGACCTCCTCTGCATGGCACAGGCTTGCCTTCTCTGTCTCCCAGCTTCTTTTCTGCCAGTACCCGCATCCTGCCCGCAGGCCCTGGAATGCCCTGTGTGCCCTTCTGTCACTTCACACGTGCTGTTCCCTCTGTCTAGGACACCTTTCTACCTCTTCACCTGGGTAAGCCCTCCTCATCTGTCAAGGCTTAGCTCGGGCACCATTTCTTCCCAGCAGCATTTTCTACTCCCTGGGCAGGGCAGAGCCTCCTCTGGCCCCTCCGCCCCCAGCCCTCATTCACACGTCTCTCAGGTTTGGGGTGTCCTTGCCTTTGTCCACGCCCACCCTCCCCACAGACCCTGGGCGCCTCCCTCTTCCGACAGTCAGCTCTCAATGCATTATTCACCCCCCTTCGTGCTGTGCCACCTCATGCTTCCCCCAAATCCCCCAAAAGGTGAGTCCTTTCCCACCAGTCCCCTACCCCACTCCTGTGTCCCCAGCTTCTTGGCCGAATCGGAGCTGGAGAAGGAGCAGTGGCTGGAGGCCATGCAGAGAGCCATTGCCGAGGCCCTGTCTACCTGGGAGGTGGCTGAGCGCATCTGGGCCATGGCCCCCAACAGATTCTGTGCTGACTGTGGAGCTGCCCAGCCTGACTGGGCCTCCATCAACCTCTGCGTTGTCATCTGCAAGCGCTGTGCAGGTGTGTGGGGGGGTTGGGGTGCCAGACCAGGGCAGGACAGGGCTGAGGTGCTGAGAAGGCAGGTGGTCTGTCTGGCTGGTGGGGCTGGAGCGAAGGCAGTATCAGAGAGCATCGTTTATGAAGTTGCACCTCTGTGTCAAGCCTTTCCCACCGTGATTAACCTGCATGGCAGGGATTCAGCTTCTCACGTCATGAGTGGGGACACCGAGGCACAGAGAGGGGAAATGGCTCCTTCACGGTCACCTGGCAAGGAAGTGAGTCTGGATTTGAGCCCAGGCCTGTTGGAGTCTAGTCACATCAGAAGAGCGGAAGTAGGCCAGGTCTGGCAGGGCTTTGCACGCAGAGGGAGGAGCTGGTGTTTTATCCAGAGGGGGTTGGGAGGCAGGGGCGGGAGGGACGTGGTCAGATTTGTGCATCCGACTCTGGCTGACGGGTGGACGCTGCATCAGAGCTGGTGAGACTGGAGACGAGCAAGGAGACTGCTGCCGGATCCACGAGAGAGAGGAGGTGGAGCCTGGTCCCAGAAAGTGAGCGTTTGAGAGGCGTTTAGATCTATGGAGGAAGAGTCCCAGATCACACGCGGAGGATGAGAGAGAAAGAGGGTGGAGCCTCAGATACACTCATCTGTTCAACCAGCGTTTATTGAGGGTCTGTGCTGGGCACTGTGCCGAGTGCTGGGAATTCGGCCCCACTGGGAACAGTCTTGGGTGGCTGGAGGTGGGGACCCAGGGGTGCAACAGTTCTGGGAAGTTGCTGTGGGACATCTAGGTCAAATGTCTAGGAGGCCTTGGGCTATGAGGGATGGGTGTGGAAAGCAATGACTCCATTGGAGACCAGATTAGGGAGGCATCGGCTCATGGAAGGAGTGAGGGTGTCCAGAGTGGATGAGATGCTCTGTAGGACGTTGCAGAGCGAGGTGAGGCCTAAGCCAGAGCCAGGCAGTGCCAGGCACTCACGGTGCCCCCAGCCCAATCCCTGCTCCCAGGGGTCCCTTGTGGGATCTGTAGCTGAGCAAGGTTGCGTCCTTCCAAGCCCAACTCCCCCCTCCCCTTTCATTTCACAGAGATTTATTAAGCGCTCACTGTGTGCCAGGCTTTGTTCCAGGCACTGAGGCTAGACCCTAAAGCAGGCAGTCAACATTCCTTCTCTCAGGCAGCTTACATTCTGATGGGGAGAGGCAGAAAATACATACACAAACCAGTAGCAGTATCAGGCAGTAACAAGTGCTAGGTAGAGAACATGTTTGCCGAGAAGCCCTCTCTGAGGAGGTGACAGGTCAGCTGAGATCTGAATGTCAGGAGGGAGCTAACCTTGGGGAAATGGGGGAAGAGAATCCAGGCAGAAAGAACAGTGAGTGCAAAGGCCCTGAGGTAGGAATGAACATGGATGATTAGAAGAGGGAGGAGAATTTGAGTGTTGGGGGGGAAGGGGAGGCGGAGAGGCATGAGATGAGAAGAAGCAGGTGAGGAATTTTGATCTAATTCTGGGGAGAATTAAGAGAGTGTCTAAAGCAGGGGTTTGAAGTAAGAGGTTTGCGTTTTAAAGAGATCACTCTGGCTGGGTTGTGTGGAGAGTGGCCTGCAGGGGGCCAAGCATGGCTGTAGGGAACCAGCTGGGGGACTACTGTAGGAACCCAGGTGTCAATTACAGGGCTCAATTTTGGGGTGCCCTGGGCAGGAGTGTGTGGGAGATGGAGCTGCAGGCCTAGCCTCTGGGTCCTGCCCATGGCCTCTCCCTGTCTGCCCCCATGGGCACTGGGATCGGGGTGGGGGGGGAGTGCTCATGTAAAGGAGAGAGCCCAGATGACCCCGTGTCTGGCCCTCTGTCGACAGGGGAGCACCGTGGCCTGGGCGCTGGTATCTCCAAGGTGCGGAGCCTGAAGATGGACAGGAAGGTGTGGACGGAAACACTCATCGAGGTGGGGAACCAGCTATGTTTGGGGTCTGCCCCTCTCAGCTGCTGCCTGGGTCTTCCAACCCCATCTCCCCCATCTCACCAACCCCAGCACCCTGGAGCTAGAAGAGACCTTTGGGATCATCTAGGGGGTGGGATTTTGGAAAAGCTGATTTTTGGCAAAGTCAGCAAACTGGCCAGTGAGCTGAGAATGTTTTTACAATTTTAAAAGGTTGCTTGAAAAAACAAACAAACAACAACAACAAAAAACACCAAGAGGAATACGCCACAGAGACTGTGTCCTGCAAAACCTAAAATATTTACTTCATTTTATCTCTACTCGTGCACCAGTGGGTGTGAGTATGTCCATTTGGGGGACGCTCACACGTGTACATTTGTGCCTGTGTACTTGGGGTTGCCAGGTACCGATATGTGTGGTAGTTACAGGGGAGAACCTGCAACAGGAGGCTGGACCAGGGCCTGACCACACATGGCCTTCCTGACAGCCCCAGCCAAGCTGCAGACTTCAGAGTAATTTGGGCGTCATATCCCCTGTGAGTTAGGGTTAGAACCCCCAGTTTACAGATGAGGACGTTGAGGCCCAGGGAGAGAAAATGACTTGCCCAAAGTCACAGAGTGAGTCAGTGGCGCCTGGGACTGTTTCCTCTTTGTTCTCTGCTCTGACCCCAGCACCCCACGCAGGCCCTGACAAACAGGCAAGGTGGGAGGCCCAGGAAATGGCTGTGGAATGAGTGATCGGCAGAATGAAAGAATGAATAAACTAGTCCCCCGAATGCCAGACTCTTGTGCACAGCCTGCCCTCACCTCTTTTCCCCTGAGCCCAGAGAGGAATGTCAGGGACAGGAGATGTTTCCAAAATCCCTGTCCACCCAGTTGGCTGAAGGGTTCGCCGCCACCCCCCGACACCCCACCCCCGGCTGTGATAGTCTCAGGAATGCAGAGTTCCAGATGTGGGACTGGGTGGGGAAGTAGCAAGGCCCCCAGCCAGGCACCAGGCCTGGGACGTCCGCCTGTCAGACTGCCTGCCTCTTGTCCTGGGGACTGGGCTCAGGCCCAGGGTTGGTGGGGGAGCACCCATGGCCGCCAGCAGGCCCTGCTGTCCCTCAGCTTCCCTGATGGAAAAGTGGGCGTGTGGCCTGGCTCTTCCAGCCCCTCACCTAACAACCTCAAAACCAGCATTTTGCCGGGCGTGGCCCCCTGGCTGTAGGCTCCCTTCTAACCTCTTGCCCACACCCGCAGCTCTTCTTACAGCTGGGCAATGCTGCTGGGAACCGCTTCTGGGCAGCCAACGTGCCGCCCAGTGAGGCTCTGCAGCCCAGCAGCAGCCCTGGTGCCCGGCGGTGCCACCTAGAGGCCAAATACCGGGAGGGCAAGTACCGACGCTACCATCCGCTCTTTGGCAACCAGGAGGAGCTGGACAAGGTCAGGGCACTGGGCCTGTGAGGCCTCTTAAAACACTCCCGTTATTCATGCCCCCCCCCCTACATTGCTCTCTCTGTTTCAGCCCATCTTTTCCACTAGCTCAGAGTGATGAGTGGCCCTGTAGGGAAACGGAGGCCCAGAGGGCAGAAGGACCCTGCCCAGCCACAGGGACAGTTGGGACAAAGCAGAGAGGAACCAGGCCTGACCCTTGGGCCAAGGCCACGTCCCCAGCATCTGTCTGCCTCCCTCCGCTCCTGATTCCTCTGTCTCCTCACCCCGTCCTGCTCCTGAATCCTGCCAAAAGGAGTGAACTTGGTGGGGATGCTATTTCCTGTCAGGCTCATGAAAAACAGCTGGCTGCTCCAACCCATCCCCTTCCACACCCCACTCAAGATGAGGCCCCTCATGGGCCCCAGGCCCTGACAGGCTGGGAGCCAAGCCCTGTCCCTGGTCTGGCTTGGCCTGAGTGGGAGGTTGCCTGTTCCGAGGCAGAGGGATGCCGCTTGTGACTTCTGGTCAACCTTCAGCCCTTCCCCCAAGCAGCCCCACCCAGTCGGGCTCAGTCCAGCTAGAAGCCCAGTGGGAGCCAGGCCTCCACCTCCCAGGAACCCAGGCGTCCAGCCCCCAGCCCAGCCCAGTCTAGCCCGCCAGCCAGGAGGGGCGGCAGCTCCCATTGGTTGGGAGGGATGGGCAGGCGGTGAGGAATTCAAATGTGGGAGGAATGAGCTACAAAGCACCCCCCTCTGGCCTTCCACAAGGCAGAGGGAGCTTGAGAGCCTCTAGAGAACACGCCTGGTGGCTGACAGGGTCCCAGGGGGCTGTCAGCAGGGTGAGGCCTGGACTGCTAGGACCCCTGGCCTCTGTGGGGATGCCCCTGCCCCCCCCCACTCCGCTTGGCCTTTCTTTTCCTCCTCCTGTCTTTCTTCCTCCCTTTCTTCTCTTTCACCCTGAGGATGGACCCCTAACCTGGGTGACCCCTTCCTCTTCCCGACCCCGCACCCCGACCCCACCGCAGCACGACCCCTGTCCCACTTGCCCCTCACTCTGGCTTAGGCTGACCCTCCCCACTCCTCTCCCCTCCTCCCAGGCCCTGTGTGCCGCAGTCACAACCTCAGACCTGGCTGAGACCCAGGCGCTCCTGGGCTGCGGGGCTGGGGTCAACTGCTTCTCGGGGGACCCTGAAGTCCCCACGCCCCTGGCTCTCGCTGAGCAGGCGGGACAGACACTGCAGATGGAATTCCTTCGAAACAACCGGACCACAGGTGAGTGGCTGGTGGGACCATCCTCCTCAAGGGATGGGGCCTCCCTGCTGCCAGGGTCTGGCCCTTTGGAGGGGATGCCAGTTATTGGGTGCTAGGGGCTGGGTATCGTCCTGTGAGCTTTGATTTACGTACCACTTGAGCTATAATTACAACTCCTCCAGGGGCCCTGGTGCAAGAGTGTGTGTGACGTTTCGGGTTTGCACATCAGTGTACATCTGTGCCTCTGGCTTCCCCTTCACACGCGTGTTTGTTTGCATCTCCCTTTGTGTCTCCGTCTCTGCATCTCTTTGTGTATTTGTGGGTTCCTCCCTGACCCAAGTGTGGGACCTCGGGGTGGCATCTGTGTGCCGGTGTCCGTGTGTCTCTGAGTTGCTGTGGTTCTGCTTCCTTGCCCCTGGGAGTGTCGAGGGCGTTGGAGTTTGTGCATGTGCAGAGCGTGTCTGCGCTGCTGTCGGGGGGAGGTGCTGCATTTCTCTGTGTGCGGGGGACTCACCACAGCAGCCCTGTCCGCCGTTCTGTCTGGGTGGGGCTCTGTTGCAGACGGGTTGGGTCCCGTTTGGCTCCCGCTCTCAGGGTAGCTGAGGAGGGGGTGGTGGGGGTGAGCGCCGCTGGTCATGGCCCAGCGCTAGCCTCTGGGGCCACATCCTAGGACTGAGGGTGGAGATCTGCGGCCAGGACTCTGGGCTCAGGGCCATGGGTGGGTGGGGTGCGCCGGGCTGGAGAGAGCCCAGGTGTCCGGGGAAGGCACAGGAGACCACCCAGCTGGCTTGGGCTTTGGGACTGCTGGGAGCAGGGCTGGAGCCAGGCTGCTTCCTTAGGCTTTGCATTGTCTGAGACACGCTCCCTTATTGTTGGTGAGTTTGCTCGAGGCCCCCCCCCCCCACCCTTGTAGTGTACTGGTCCTGTGCCTGCAACAGGAAGAGCTGGGCTGGGGATTCAGGGGAGCTCCCTGGAAGGAGAGGTACTGGAGCCGGGCCTTGTGAGTGGGATGGAATTCTCACAAGTGGGGAAAGGTGGAGAATGGCTTAGGCAGAATCCTGAATGTGGCAGTAGGAGCCCAGGAGTGCTAGTCAGGGAACGGTGCTGGGGAAGGAGGGGCGGGTGACTTGAGTGCCAGCTTAAATACCCAGCCCAGGTGGGGGCGAGGGGGACACCCTTGGATGGTGAGCGTGACCAGCCACTCTTTCCCCCCCTTCCCAAAAGAGGTACCTCGGCTGGATTCAGTGAGGCCCCCGGAAAAGCACTACTCAGTTGTCCTGCCAACTGTGAGCCACAGCAGCTTCCTCTACAAGACTGCTTCCGCCGGGAAGCTGCTACAGGACCGCCGGGCCCGGGAAGGTGGGTGCCGGGCCAGAGCCCGCCCTGGCCATGGCGTTCTGGCATGGTGGCTGGGCCAGAGAAGCCAGAGCTGGCCAGGCTGGGGGATCCATGAGGGCACCAAGTGCACTCTGGGTGTGGTCTCGGGTACACAGTTGGTGCTTAATAAATGGGCTGATCGGGGTGGGAGTAGAGCATGGCACTGCAGAGCAAGTCACTGCCAGAGTTTCCTTTAAAACAAAGAAGACTTAATTGAGTACCTATTAGGTGTGGGCCCTGTTTTGGGCATCTGGTATTTGGAGCATGTGGATGCTAGGAAGTTTGAAGACTAAGCTTAAAGGTCTGTCCGTCTATCACCTCAGCCTCCCATTTGCTCCCAACTCTGAGTAAAATCCACGGTCCTTACTACCACGTCCCGCAAGGACCTGCACTCAGCCGCCCCACCCCATTACCTCTCTGACTCCTCTTCCCTCGCTCACTCTGCTCCAGCTTTACTGGCCTCCTTGCTGTTTCTCAAACATAACATTCATGCTCACCAGACCCTTTGTACTTGCTGTTCCCTCTGCCCAAAATGCTTTTCCCTAAATATCTGCATGGTTAGTCTCTCACTTCAAACAGGTCTCTGTTTAAATGTCACTCCTCGAAGACTTCATTCCCCACCGCTTAATCCAAAATAGCAAGCCCTACTTTCGCACTACTTACCTGACATTATTCATGGGTCTGTTTATTGATTCTCTGTGCCCTCCTGGAGTATAAACTTCTCTTGGCCAGCGCTGCAGCCCCAGCACCTAGCACAGTGTCTAGCACACAGTGGGCCCTTGCAGGTGTCTGCAGGATGAGGAGTGACTGAGGCAGGGCTGGCGCTCCTGGAGGGAGCCCAGGCTGGGAGGCAGGCTCTGGGACACACTGCCTTCAGAGGGCAAATGTCATGTCCTCGTAGCCAGGATGACAGACAGTATCTGCTGTGTGAGCATCGTTGAGGCCGTTGCTCACCGCATCCTTCAGCACCCCCGGATGAAGCCCTCCAACTCCCAAAGAGATTTCTTTGGAACTCTGTTACTCACCACCTCACTGCCCCTGGGGCACTGCCCCTAGTCTACCTTCCTCTGCCTGATAATGTCATTTATATAACTGCCTGGGTCATCCTTTTTTCACTCTGGGTGCCAGGAAGCTCTGAGCCAGTGTGATACTCAATGCTGTGAACTATACGAGCCTGCATGGCCTTGACAATCTTTTCTTTCTCCTACTTTCCTGGTCCAGATTCCCATTTCTGTTCCTTTATGGGATCTTGTCAGTCTCCTCAGAGTCACTATAGGAGGAAGCAGAGTATAGAACAGTGGGCACTGCTGGCAAAGGAGGGTGGGGCACAGGGGGTTATGGTATGAAAGGCTTCCTATGGCATTTGGGCTGGCCTTGAAAGATAGAGGGTGTGGGTGAAGGGAACAGGGTGAGCAAACGCAGGGAGTGTGGGGTGTGTGTGCAGGAGTGGTCAGAGAGGTGGCCGGGGAGGTGGGCAGGGGCAGACCTGGCAGGTCCGGGAGAGAGGTGTGGGCTGGGCTGGGTTGGTGGAGCTACAGGGAGGAAGATGGATTTGGGGGAAGCTTGTGAGTTAGAATGGAGAGGACATGGGTCAGGTGGGAGTGGAGGCCCAGGGAGGATGCAGAGGTAGTGTTCAGGTGAGGGTGAAGGGCTCCCTCATGGTTCCCCTGCCCAACTTCTCCCCAGAATTCAGCCGACGCTGGTGTGTGCTTAGCGACGGGGTCCTGAGCTACTATGAGAATGAGCGGGCAGTGACCCCCAACGGGGAGATTCGGGCCAGCGAGATTGTGTGTCTGGCAGTGCCCACTCCCAACACCCATGGGTGAGCACCCCTGGGCAGAATCACAGACTGTTATTGATGTAAAGTCCAACCCTCCACTGGGGAGACAGGGAAACAGGCCCAGAGAGGGGCAGGGCCTCCCCAGGGTCGGACAGCAAGCTGGGGCTGTGCAGGGGCTAAACCGGGTTTCCTGAGGCCCTAGCCTAAGGCTTTTCTCCCACCTCGTAGGGGGCCAGGGGAAGGGTAGTCACCAGGGCAGTGTGGTGGGTGAGGGGGCAGTGCTGGGTGGAGTGGGCCTGAATCCTGGCCTGTGTATCTACAGTTTTGAGCACACCTTTGAGGTGTACACAGAAGGAGAACGGCTGTACCTGTTTGGGCTGGAGAGCGCAGAGCTGGCTCGTGAGTGGGTCAAGTGCATTGCTAAGGTGGGCCTGGGTGAGCAGGCGGGTGTGGGAGGAGTCTGTCAGGGCCCAGGGTAGGACCTCCTGGCCAATCCCCCCTGTATCCCAGCTTTCCCACCGCATGGATCAGGGGCTGGATGGAGGGCAGCAGACACAGAGCCAAGGCCCTGATGTGATCTGCAGCTCCCTGGTGGTGGGGGAGGTCAGGAGACCTATCTCAACTATGTGGAAGAGGGCCGTGGGCCTTGCACTCCCTAGGTGCTCAATATATGTTTAATAATGAATGACAGGCAGAGCCATCCTAGGATGGACAGTGCTGCCTCCAGGGGGAGCGCCTTGTCCTGGAGGAAGGAGGCAGGAAGGCTGCAGAGGAGAGCTCTGCCCTGGGGACTAGAATCAGGTGCCCTCTGGCTCTCCTGTGCCGTGAGGGCCTGTGACTCTCATTCTCTTGTTCATCAACCAGTCATCTGTGAGCCTCCTGACAGTCAGTCCTCAGAGCCCCGGGGATCCAGGTGAACCCATCTTGATCCCAGCTCCTTAGTGGCTTCCATGCTGGTAGGGGAGACAGATGGGGTCCAAACAGCAAAAACTGTAATTGGTGCTACAACAGAGGGCAAGAATGCCTTGGTGCCATGGGGCCCCAGAGAAGGGACATCCCTAATGGTGTCTGGGAAGGTGTTCCAGAGGAGGGCATATCTGAGTGAGTATGAAGTGGGACATGATACCCAACTTAGTTCACTGTGCTGGGTTCTGCCCTGGGGGAGAGAGAGGAGACAGCTGGGTGGAAAACAAGTACATGCCCACAAGCCAAAGGGCTGGGGTATCCAGGGCGGGCAGTGCTGTTGGCTGATGCAGCCTCCCTGGCCATCTCCCCTTTCTCTGGCCTCCCCGCCAGGCGTTCGTGCCTCCCCCGGCTGAGGATCTGCTGGCCCGGGATTTTGAGAGGCTTGGGCGCCTACCCTACAAAGCTGGCCTGAGCCTACAGCGGGCCCAGGAGGGCTGGTTTGCCCTCCTCGGCTCCGAGCTCCATGCTGTCTTCCCAGAGGGGCCCTGCGAGGAGCCGCTGCAGCTTCGGAAACTACAGGAGCTTTGTGCGTGCACCTGGGCCTGGGCCCCAATCTCCGGGGCACCCTATCCTGGGCTCCCAGGCCCCAGCCCCTCCCCAGAAGTTTGAACTGTACCCTAGCCTGGCCAGAAGGAGCCAGCCTGCCCTCTCATGTCCTCTCCTGGCCTTGGGGTGCATCTCAGCCACCCCAGGGGTTGGTGGGTGTGTCCCAGGGGTGTGTGGACGCAGAGAGCCTCAGCAGGGAGCAGGCTGGGGACCATGAACAAGGCCTGGGCCTCACCTCAACCCATCCCTCCACAGCCGTCCAAGGGGACAGCGAGAACCAGGTGCTGGTGCTGGTGGAGCGACGGAGGTGAGCTCTGGCCTCCCTGAGGGGCTCTGAGAAGCCTGGAAAGTCTGACAGGCCTGGGAGGGGTGGGGCAGGGGTAGGTCCCCAAGTGACTGACTCCCCGGCCCAGGACGCTGTACATCCAGGGGGAGCGGCGGCTGGACTTCACGGGCTGGCTGGGGGCCATCCAGAAAGCAGCGGCCAGCTCAGGGGACACGCTGTCGGAGCAGCAGCTTGGAGACTCGGATATCCCGGTGATTGTGTACCGCTGTGTGGACTACATCACCCAGTGCGGTGAGCCCCGCCCCCATGGCACAGGCCCCGCCCCTCCCCACCCTCCTGCCCCAGAGGCCAAGCCTCGCCTTCCCGGCCGTGAGGCCCTCCCCTTGACCAATGCTCCTGGCCCCTCACGTTTGGCTCCGCCCCCAGCTCAGCCCCACCCCTCTCCAGGCCTGACGTCGGAGGGCATCTACCGCAAGTGTGGGCAGACATCAAAGACACAGCGGCTGCTGGAGAGCCTGCGGCTGGACGCTCGCTCTGTGCGCCTCAAGGAGGGCGAGCAGCACGTGGACGACGTCTCCTCGGCGCTCAAGCGCTTCCTGCGAGATCTGCCCGATGGGCTCTTCACTAGAGTCCAGCGCCTAGCCTGGCTGGAGGCCTCAGGTGGGCCCTGCAGCCCGTGTCCAGCCTGAGACCAGGCCAGTGCTGCTGACTTGTACACTCTGATCTCAGTTTTCCCTCCCCTCCCCGTCATGCACTTGGACTAGGCATGCCCCAGTGGTGGGCTCCAGTCCTTCTCCCTCCTTTCTTCTTATTCCTATTGTCACTCTATACAGAGCCGGGGTCCCTTGGAGAATTCTTTATCTTTGCTGCATGGCTGGCCTGATTTGACTTAGAGGGGGCCAGGGAGTGGTGTCACCTAGGATGAGAGGCAGGGCAGCCAGAGGGGTGGGACAGGGGAGGTGGTTACAAGAGGGTTCCTGACCCGATCCATCTTCCCCCCACCCAGAGATTGAGGATGAAGAGGAGAAGGTCTCCAGGTACCGAGAGCTACTGGTGCGTCTGCCCCCAGTCAACCGGGCCACGGTGAAGGCCCTTATCAGCCACTTGTACTGGTGAGAAGCGGTGCTACCTGGGGGCTGGGGTAGAAAAGACTCTTTTATTCCCAATTTGGCTGCCTGTTCTCCCCGGGAACCAAGTGGGCCTGGGAACTGAATGTTGCCTTATGATGTGCTCTGGTCTTGGACACTTTGTCTCCCAGCTTACTTCCTGCAGGGTGGGAGAATAGAGGTGGTTTCAGCTGGTGGACAGATCTCTCAGTTTCCCAGCCCTGCTTCTCCCCAGGACCCAAGATATGGCCAGAAAGACTGTCCCCTCGTCTCCTTAACTATTGTCCTCTCTGACTGGGACCTCCCCTGGCCTGTCTCCAGGGGCCATGCATGGGCTTGTCAGGAATTGGGCAGGTGAGGTGGGGAAGTCCTGGGCTGACTCCTCAAGGCTTCCATCCTTCCCTGTCCAGTGTCCAGTGCTTCTCAGACACGAACCAGATGAACACGCACAACCTGGCCATTGTGTTTGGGCCCACGCTCTTCCAGACAGATGGGCAGGACTACAAGGCCGGCCGCGTGGTGGAAGACCTCATCAGCCACTATGTGATGGTGTTTAGTGTGCGTCCCCAGCCAGTGGGCAGTGGAAGGCAGAACTCAGCCCTGGGCGGCAGTGACCATCTGTCCCTCTCCCTTTCCCAGGTGGACGAGGAGGAGCTGAGGAAGCAGCGGGAGGAGATCACTGCCATTGTGAAGATGCGTGTGGCTGGCACTGCTAGTGGGACTCAGGTGAAGGGCAGGGCCTGGGGTGGGGGGCTCAGGCCAGCCACCTGCACCTGCTCCCCAGGCCTCCAGCTGAGCCCTGTCTCCCCACAGCATGCCGGCGACTTCATCTGCACTGTGTACCTGGAGGAAAAGAAGGCGGAGACAGAGCAACATGTCAAGGTGAGGGCCAGGGACCTAGAAGTTAAGGGGCCGGGAGAGTCAGGCTGGGCTGGGTGCAGGCTCAGATGACCAGGGGAGCACAGCTTCCATGCTGAGGGGAGCCCTGGTTTGGGACCTGTATCTGGCTAGTGCCAGGGCCTGTCTCTTTCCCTTTTCCCCACCCAGCTCATCAGGACCACTCAGACACCCCCCTGCATCCCAGGACTCCAGAGGACCCTGAGAGGGGTGGGCTCGGCCCCTGGATCACACAGCAGGGTTGTGGCAGAGCAGGGGCTGGGGATGGGGTAGGCTGATCTCCTCCTCCTGCTGGGTCCCCACAGATCCCAGCATCCATGACAGCTGAGGAGCTCACCCTGGAGATCTTGGATCGCAGGAATGTGGGCATCAGGGAGAAGGACTATTGGACCTGCTTCGAGGTCAACGAGAGGGAGGAGGCAGGTGGGTGACCACAGGATTGGTGCAGGAAACGGGGTGGCCCCAGTCTGTCCTCCTCTACCCCACAGTGTGCTGACAGTGGTGGTGAAGGGGGTTTTAGATGATGGATGTTGCTGTCACGCTGTGATCTCAGTGATGGTGGTGATGTGCTGGCAGGGGTTCAGGTGACGTGGCTGATGGAAGGGACCGTGAAGGGGTAGATGGTGTCGGCTCTGGCGCTTTCTCAGGTGTCGGCGAGAATGGTGCTGCTTGCAAGGGTGGAGATGCTGAATTTGATAATGGGATTGTGAGTGACAGCATTGGTGGTGAGGGGGTAGTGGGTGGTGATGAGCATGCCGAAGGAGTGGGGTGGGCTGTTGTGAAGGCGCCAAGGGGAAGGTGAAGGGGAGTGATAAAGGCATTTTAGGGTGAAGGATGGTCTCAGTGGCAGTGGAGGATGAGGGCGTATCTGTTCATTTGTTTTACCGTTATTTGTTGAGTGCCAGGCACTGGGCAGGGAAGCCAGAAACACAGTCCCTACCCTCTTGGGGGTAGTCTGGTATGGAATAGAGACACTAGTCCCATGATCACACCGGTAAACGCACAACTACAGCCATGTTAACTGCTGTGAAGGAAAGGGCCACAATGCCACCAGAGCTGTTTTTAAATTTTTATTATTCATTTATTTATTTTTGCTGCATTGGGTCTTCGTTGCTGCACGCGGGCTTTCTCTAGTTGTGGTGGGCGGTGAGCGGGGGCTACTGTTCTTTGCGGTGCGCGGGCTCCTCATTGCGGTGGCTTCTCTTTCTTGCAGAGCACGGGCTGTAGAGTGCAGGCTCAGTAGTTGTGGCTTGCGGGCGCTGGAGTGCAGGCTCAGTAGTTGTGGTGCACGGGCTCAGTTGCTCCGTGGCATGTGGGATCTTCCTAGACCAGGGATCAAACCCGTGTCTCCTGCATTGGCAGGCGGATTCTCAACCACTGCGCCACCAGGGAAGTCCGTCACCAGAGCGTATAACAGGGTCTTTGGCTTTGGAGTCCCTGGGTTAGGAGGTTAAGGCAGAGTAGGGGTTCCGTGGTGAAGAAGAGGGGAAAGTACTTCGAGGCAGTGGGAACAGCATGGGCAAAGGCCCTGTGGTGGCTGGGGACACTATTCTTTTAAGGAGCTTAAGATAAGGACAGTGAGAGGTTGTGGCCCGCGATGGGGCTGGAGATAAAGGCGGAGGCCGCCCTCAGGGCCTGACAACAATGCAAGTCCATTGAAGGGTGAGTGGTTGGGAGCTGGAAAAGATTGCTCCTTACTGCTGGGTAGAGAGATGTGGGGAGAGGGCATGAGAGCACACAGCAGAGACTGCTTCAGAGGCCACAGTACTGGGCCAAGAAGATGGGATCATGGGCCAGGGTGGCTGCAAGGAGATGGACAGAAGCAGAGAGATTTGACACATGGAAGCTGAGAGGGAGGAGGGTTTGTTTCTGACCTGGGTGGCCTGGGGGGTGGTGCCGGTTTCCCTGATGAGGACACACAGGGAAGATCACCGGCTTGGTTTTGGACATGTTGGGTTGGAGCAGGTTTGGTCCCAGCCACATGTGTTGGGTGTGGGAGGTGGTCAGGGCAGCGGTGTGGCGCCAGGAGGCAGAGGGAGTAGACAGTGCCCTTGGGCACGTAGGTGATGTGTGTACATGGGCCAGCCCTCAGTGCTGTAGGCCAAGTGGCCCTGGTGACGGTGTGCCCTCTCCCCAGAGCGCCCCCTGCACTTTGCGGAGAAGGTGCTGCCCATCCTGCATGGGCTGGGCATGGACAGCTACCTGGTGGTGAAGAAGCACCAGTCCATGGAGGCCATGCTGCTGTACCTAGGTAGGTGGTGTCCCTGGATGGGTGGTGCCTACAGGGTCGGGCAGCCTGGTGGCAGGTCCCTCCATCCAGAGCTGGGGCGAGATCAGGAACAGCCCAGGCAGAGGGCGCCAGGCGGGCAGGCCTCTTCGGAGGCTGGGGCAGGATGGACCCTGCCCTGGGTGTCTGTGTCTATGGGCGGGGCGTTGGTGCAACCCTGTGCCCACTCCACTCCTCCCCCAGCCAGCCATGTGGGTGAAACCAAGCACGGCATGATGAAGTTCCGAGAGGACCGCAGCCTCCTGGGCCTGGGCCTGCCCTCAGGGGGCTTCCACGATCGCTACTTCATCCTCAACAGCAGCTGCCTGCGGCTCTACAAGGAGGTCCGGGTACGTGATCCTGCTGGGTCCTGCCCCGAGGAGGGCACCAGCGTCCGGGTACGTGATCCTGCTGGGTCCTGCCCCGAGGAGGGCACCGGCGCCCCGGTGTGCTCAGACACCCGAGCACAGATGTCCCCCTGGGCCTAACAGTGGGAACGTCCCCATCACGGGGTCTCGGGGTGGCACAGCAGTTGTGGGGAGCTGTGGATTCTCAGAGACCCTCCTGCTGTGGCCCTCGGTGATCACATGGCTTTGCCCTGGAGCCCTCCTAGGCCTTGGTACCTGGATGCCATCACATCAGGCTTGTGCTGCTCACCTCTGCCTGGTCATGGCACCCACAAGAACATGCTACGTGGTGACAGCCCCAGGTTGTGGCCTGTGCATGCCTTGTTGCTTCATAGGCCATACCCCATCCCGGCCCACTCCATGCACGCCCATGCTGTCCACACGCCGGGCGTCCTCCCAGACCAGACGCCATCTCCGTCCTAGCACTGCCCCCGCTGCCCCAGCATACAAGCCACATCCCGCCATGCACCACTACACACACTGTCCTAGCTCTGGACCTGGGCCTCCTTCTTCCGTAACCCTGATCCTCTATCAAACAGAGCCAGAGGCCGTGGAGCGGGGCCCCTGAGACCGTGAGTAGCTGCGGGTCAACTGCCGGCTGCCTTACACCTCCTGGGGGCCAAGTGAGCCTAGTGGGAGCGTGGGGACCCAGCCAGAGCTCCTGGCCGTCTCCAGGCATGGTTTCCCGGCCTCCACCCTAGGGCTTGTGGCCTAGGCTCCTTCTCTTCATCCCAACCCTATCCCAGAGTGCTTCTCCCAAGATAAGGGCCCCCGTCAGTGCGATGCTCTAGACTTTTCCAAAAGCTTCAGGGTGGAGGCTGTGGAGCCAGTTAATGGAAGCCCCTAGGTTTGGATTAGAGCTCTGATCTTCACCTCCTGTCACCCCTGGAACCACCCTCTTCCCAGCCCTGGAGAGAGTTCCAGGGCTATTAGAATGTGCTCGCTACTGCCCTCATCTTAAAACGCAAGAGCAGGACTACAGAGGCCTGTGGTGTATCCCCCAGCTGTAGTAGCCTCCCTAGCTGGTTGCCAGCCTTTGTTTGCACACCCTGGGAGAGGGGAGTTCATCCTCTCCTCCCTTGGTGCTGCTCTGTCCCTAGAATGATAGTATCATACTGAGTATCACTGTTCAGGTTCAGCTGAGATCTGCCTCCCATGACACCCCTGTGGATCCCAGCTGTGCCTTGGGTGCCACAGAGTATAGATGCTCTGCAGAGACAGGCAACAGGAACGGGTTTCTAAGGCCAGGGGTCCAGCCTGAGCTCCTACCAGTGTCTCCTGCCCTTTCTGCCCCTTGCGTCTCCTGAGGACATCTGGACAGGCCTGGCTGCCGTGGGAGCCCAGCAGATAGAGCAGGACCCTCACCTCCCTCTCTCTGCACGTTACACCTCTATTAATGCAGCCTGGGCTCCTGCTGACCCTTGTGGGGAACGCCTCTTCTTCTCTCCTTTGCCTCCCTCTGTTATCACATCCTTGCTTCTGGGCCCATCCACCCCTCCGGTCAGTTCCCCTTGGTTCTAGATGCTATTTCCCTGGCCCTCTCCCTCTAGAGGTGCTTAGCCCCTTGGAATAGAACCAGACCGTCAGTGTGGGCAGGGAGGAGGGAGAATGGCTGAGGCACCTGGAAAAGCAGCTGCTGGTCCCTTGACACAGAGGAGAGGAGGCAGGAGAGCTAGAAAGAAGCAGATCTAATGTTTATCGAACCAGGCTTGGTGCCCAGCCTTTCACATACTGGGACATGTAATCTCACTACTGTCCTGTGTGGAGGGGTATTGTCCCTTTTTCACAGGTGAGAAAGCAGGCTTCAGGTGACTTGCCCAAGGCCATCTCTAGGTGGTAGCTTGGGACTCGAACCCAGATTTGTTAGCCTCAAAGCTTCAGCTTTTTATTCCTTGAAATATAGGAACAAAGACCTCATAGCAAGGGCTGGTCAGCTCAGGGCTAGATGGTGCTCTCCCCAGTGGCAGCCGGCACCTGGTCTCACAGGAGCCCTGGGAAGGTGTGTTTTGGCTACTGAGGTGTTGGTGATTCTGGTATTTGCTAGTTTATGGGGCAACAGGACAGAAGATTTGAAATTGGGACAGTGCCTGGCAGTTCAGGCTATGTGAACACCCAAGCCTCGTCCTGGAGTCTCCCATTGTTAAAGACCCTGAGGCCCCTGGGAAAAGCACATTCTAGAAAGATCTTGGTTCCAGCAGAGGTCTTTGAGCATCAAGGAGTGAACTTCATTCCCTGCCAGTGACCTTATACCTCGGAGATGCTGGCAACATGAGCTGTTTGATCAGAAACGAAGATTACATTGACTGACGCTCCCCCTGCCCCCCAGAGTCCCCCTCAACCTTCTTGTCTTGGCCATGCTCACATCATAAGCCTGCCACGTACACGCCACACGCACCAGTACCTGAGGAAGTAGCGGCCTGAGGGTTGTTTTTTTCTGGTTCTGAAGGAGCCACAGCCTGGCCTGACCGCCTCCATTCCCTTAATCCTCTCCACGCCCTGACTGCAACCACTGTTCCTGTCACACGCCTGGGCTGGCTCCGCCCACTCCGGAGTCACCTTACTCCTTGCTTTTAGTTCTCTTCCCCTCACACCCACAGCCCGACTTCTTCCAAGCCCACTGTCTGCTTTTCATTCCCTCAGCCTGATTCCTTCTGTACCTGCAGCTCAGTTTCCCCCACATCCTTTCTCCTGTCATGCTCAGAGCCGAATGTTGCATGCCTGCAGCCTAACTTCTTTTACGGCCTCTGTCTCAGTCTTTCCATTCCTGCTGCCTGGTTTCTTCCAACTGCAGTCTGATTTCTTCAATGCTCTCAGCCTTGTGTCTTCCCTGCTTGCATGCAGGCCTCTTCTTTCTTGTATTCTCCCTAGACGTTGTTTCTCCCGTATCGGCAGCCTGCTCTCCTTATCTCTGCCCTGTTTCCTCCCTGCCTGCAGCCCTGATCATCTGTGCCCGTGGCTCACCTTGTTCTGGCCCTCTTGGGCACATAGCCATTGTCCTGCTATGTATGTGCAGGAGATGTGGGGCTCCCCCTTCAGGGGCTTGGTCGTTAGGAGGACTGGGGGTGAAAGCAGGGTGAAGGTTCCTAATAAGCCCTTCTTAAACTACACCCCCTGTGATAGCACCGAAGTCTCCACTGATTCCCTAGGCAGCCCATCCTATTGTGACCTCACAGGGAAGTCCACCAATTCCCGAAATTCTCCATCTCCCTGGCCATCCCCTAGTCATCCCCTAGTCCCCTCTTTTTGTTCCTGCTGAGGAGCCATGCCTGGGGGTGGCTGGGAGCAATGGTGGGGAACAGTAGAGGTGGCTCAATCTGTGACCCCCAGTTTTGGTTGTAAGTGACTCCCCCTCCCCTGCCATCCACCCTGGTGTCCCTGTTGGCACCAGGGGTGCCTGGTGGGGGCAGGGTTTCAAGCAAGTGGCTCCCAGAGCAGGAGGAAGGCTCATTCGCTTGACCTCCAACCCGCTGCTTCCCTGGAGGTCAATGCTCCCATCCCCCTGCCTCTGAGGCAGCCTGCTCCTTCCAAGCCCAGACCCATATGCAGAGGTGGGGACCAGAGATGAGCATGTCAGTGATCTGGTGCCCCTCCCCAGTACATTGGTCTGTCGCTTCCTGGCCTAGACCACTGGGAAGTTCTTCCCGTGGTCTACGGAACGGCAGTTCTGCTTCAGCTCGAGTCATTAGCCTTCACTTTGTGGAGCCAAAGAGCCAGTAACTGCTCACCTCACAAGCCTTCTGTTCACACAGTCAACCCTGGAGGCTCCATGGGGCAGGGAAGGGTGAAGAATAAATAACCTGAGACACACAGACAGCCAAGGCTCTCAGCTCCTGTACACTCGCTCAGTTTGGTGCCAAAGGGTGATGTGCAACGTGCAGACTTGTCCCTCTGCAGACAGCCTGGATCAGCCTATGATATTGACACAGATCAGTTCTCAGTTTGCAGGGCTGCAGGGAGGGACTGGGGATCAACTGCTGCGGACATCCAGCTACCTCGGGGACAAGGGTTGACTGTCTGATGCTGGGGCAGGGAGAGGGGCCTGGGGGCTCTGTTGAGCTAGATTGTGAGCAGGGAGGGCTTTGTCAGGAAGGCTTGCTGGAGGAGGGCTCCTGGGCTGGGAGGTAGAGAGGCTGGGGAGAGGGGGGAGGGAGGCACCCAGTTGGGAGATCTGCCCCAGTGCGCACCCTGACTGACTGAAGTTCCTACTCCTTCTTCCTCTGCCACCCAGAGTCACCGGCCTGAGAAGGAGTGGCCCGTCAGGAGTCTCAAAATCTACCTGGGAGTGAAGAAGAAACTCCGGCCACCCACCTGGTGAGCTGGGGCGGGGGAGGTGGGTCCACGACTAGGGCCTGCGGGGCTCAGAACTGATGGGGGAGGCACAGCTGAGAGCTGTGAACTTGACAGGGACTGGCTCATAGTTCTGAGGGTGTGGTCTCCCAGACCAGCAGCATCAGCATCACCTGGAAACACAGTAGAAACCCGAATTCTTGGGTACCACCCCAGACGTGCTAAATCACGGATTCTGGGGCTGAGGCCAGCAGTCTGTGCTGTCACAAGCCACCTAGGGGACTCTGATGCTTGCTCATGTTTAAGAACCATTGGCCTGGATTGAAATCCAGTTAGTCACTGACTAGCTCTGGGACCTTTCTGTGCCTCACTTCCCACATCTGAGGAATGGGGAAAATAATGGCACGCCTGTTCCAAAGGGTGGTTGTGTGGGGTTTTTTCCTTCTTCTTTTTTTAGTTGAAGCATAATTGATATGGTGGTATGTTTTAACCGTTGAAAAGTGATGCATAGCCACTATCACTGTTATTAACTGCAGTCACTAGGCTGGGGTTTCTGGCATTCACCTTTTACCCGCTGGCTGTGCCTGCTTCTCTCTGGGGGGGGTGGGGGAGCCAAGGCCCTGGGAGGCTGGCAGGGCTGTGAGAGGAAGAGGCAGCGGCCGGGATGTGCTGTGCCCACAGAAGGACTTGAACTCTGCCCCCAGCCCTGGCCCAGGCTTCTGGGCTCTGTCCTAGGCTCTCACTGGGGCTATGAGGCCTCTCTGGGCTGTCAAGTGACCCCACCTGCCCCTTCTCTGCAGCTGGGGCTTCACGGTGGTGCACGAGACGGAGAAACACGAGAAGCAGCAGTGGTGAGTGAGGGCCCCATGCCGAGGAGAGATGGTAGCATGTCCGCCTTGGTTGGGTCCCCTCACTGACCAGATCTGGGTCCTGCCCCCGAGACCCTGGGCGGGGGAACACGGTAGGGTATCCCTGCTCAGCCAGGCCCTGGCGGCATCCAGACCTGTGCCCCACCCTGTAGGTACCTGTGCTGTGAGACGCAGATGGAGCTCCGGGAGTGGTTCGCCACTTTCCTCTTCATGCAGGTACCAGGCGCGGGGTGTGGGGTGGGTCCCGGGAAGCCTCCATTACAGAGAAGGGGTATGAGTGCTTCTTCACTGTTCAGGCCACCGATTGCTTCAGGATGTTGAGTTGCCTTTAATCCACTTGTTCGTTCATTCTCACGTAAACCCTTCCTGGTACCTATTCTGGTCCAGCTCTGAGCCAGGCATGCTAGAGACAGAGGGTGCAGACCCCTTCCCTCGGGCACTCACTCCCCACATAGAAAGGAAAACAGACCCAGAAGGAGCCTGTTAGAGCCCAGTGCTGTGGTGACAGAGGGAAGCCAGGGACCCTACCTCGTGGAGGTGTTGGGTGAGGTGAGGAAGGCAGCAGGGAGGGGGTATCGTGGAAGCTGAATCTTTGGGGATGAGGGAGCGTTCACCAAGCAAAGGCGGGGGTGGGGCGGCTTCGAGGCAAAGGGAACAGTTTGCACACAGGCGTAGCAGGATTGCCGACAGGGTGTAAAGGGAGAAGCCGGGCACGCTAGAAGTTGGCACTGGGAACGAAGTTGGGAGTAAAATCTCAGTCTTGAAGGCCATGCCAAGGAAGCTGAACTTGACCTAGTCGGCAGTTTGAAGGGAGAGTTTTAAGCAAGAGTGGTGCGCAGGGTTGAGTCTGAGTCTGAGGGTCCATTCTGGGTGCGGTGTGCAGGGGAGGATGGGCTGAAGGGCCGAGCCTGGAAGTGAGGAGGCCAGTGAGGTAGTTGCTGCAGTGGGCCAGGTGGGAACAGGCTGGGGAGGACTCGAAGCCAGAGCAGGGCTAGAGGGGTGGGTTGGACATAAAATAGGTGTGTGTTTGTTTGTCTTTTGGCCGTGCGGCATGCGGGATCTTAGTTCCCCAACCAGGGATCGAACCCGTGCCCCAGGCAGTGGGAGCACGGGCTCTTAACCACTGGACCACCGAGGAAATCCCAAAACAGGTTTTTTTTTTTTTTTTTTTTTTACGCGGGCCTCCCACTGCTGTGGCCCCTCCCATTGCGGAGCACAGGCTCCGGACGCGCAGGCCCAGCGGCCATGGCTCACGGGCCCAGCCGCTCCGCGGCATGTGGGATCTTCCCGGACCGGGGCACGAACCCGAGTCCCCCGCATCGGCAGGCGGACTCTCAACCACTGCGCCACCAGGGAAGCCCCAAAACAGGTTTTTAAAATGAGAGCTCAGAATTGTTTGGGGAGAAGGGAGACAAAACTGTACCAGGGCTTGGGCTGAGCTCTTTTAGCCCTGAGCTTCCTGGTAGTCAAAAGTCAAAAGGGAAACAGAGCAGATTCTAGAGTTTCCTTGGTTCCTGGTGAAAGGAAGCAGACATGTTCCTCTAGAACTCTTTTCTTGGCACTGTGTTCTTGAAGCGGTTTGTTTGTGGACCTGGAAATGAGGGTTGTTGAGTAATGTAATTGGCTGGGCTTTGCCGGGGATACAGTCATGTTCTCCTAACAGCTGCTTCTCATATCTGCTCAGATCAAAGCTGAGGGTTTCACCTCAGATCATAGCTGGAGGCATTTCTTGGAAGGGTGGGTGGATCCGGAGTTGAGTGTCTAGGCTAGCGAACCGAGCCCAGACCCCAACACCCCTCCTCTCCCCTGCTGCCCAGCACGACGGCCTGGTGTGGCCCTCAGAGCCCTCACGCGTGTCCCGGGCGGTGCCTGAGGTCCGGCTGGGCAGTGTTTCGCTGATCCCCCTGCGCGGCAGTGAGAATGAGATGCGCCGGAGCGTGGCTGCCTTTACTGCGGACCCCCTTTCTGTGAGTGGCTCTCCATTCCTGTGGGCAGGCGGCTGGGAACCTGGCTGGAGCCTGCCTTCCACCTGACTCACTCTGCTTCTCCTCTCTGAGTGCCCTCCGGCCCTGTCCCTCCGTCCTCATTGGGAGTCCTGACAGGCCCCTTTGGTTCACCTGGTTCCCGGGAGACCCCTCTCTGCTGGCCCCTGGCCCCTGCTCCCTGTGAGTCTTCACAACGTGCTCATGGAATCTGGACTTCTGTGCCTTCCCACAGCTCCTCCGAAACGTCTGATCGCAGGTGGGACTCTGCCACCGTGAAGCCTTCGTGGGCAGACACCCTCATGCCCTGCGTGCCTGGTGTGAGCCAGCAGGGGGCACATGAGGAAGCCGCACCCCCAGACCCCTCATCCTGACTGCAGCCTGGGGTTCCCTGGCCAGGACGTGGGGGGCAGGCAGCAGGGTCTGCCTGAGGAGGAATCCCTTACCTGCTCTGTCCAGGTGCTCAGCCCTCCTCCTGGCCTGGCCTGCTCCCCCGCTGGGTCACACACCCTGAGTTTAAGGGGCTGGAGAGATGGGCATCAGTGAGGCACTCTGGCGGACTGCCATCCTTTCAGAGGCTCAAGGCCCTGGGGCCCCCGCTGGAAGGGAGCCCACCCCTTTGCCACAGACTCCAGAACAGCTCTAAAGGAACACTCAGCTGGGGTGGGGAGGGAGCTCTTGGGTAAATGTATACAGGGCTGAGAACTGGACTTGGGGGACTTTAGCCCCCCTTCTGGTCTGGGCTTACTGGGAGGGCCTAGGCTGCCCGGTGCCCCTTCCCCACTTTGGGGACCTTTTGATAATATAAATGTATCTGTATATTTTATCCCCTGGTGCTGAGGTCTATGATTGGTTGGGGGTTTCAGGTGTCCCAGGGTAAGAGGGGACAGGAGGACAGGCACTCCAGAGGTGAGTGCCTTGGACCCTGAAGCCGGGGACCTGACCCTGCTATCTCCAGGCCCTCAGCTGTCCAGATACTCTCCCCCTGCCCCAGACAGAGCCCCAGGCTGGCTCCAAGCTGTCCTCACTGTACTCCTGTACAGATGGCGTGGGGATTGCGGGTCCTGACTCTGACCAGGACAGACCCCAGCTAGATTGAGTCCCTCTCCCTGCTGCAGTCTGATTCTGAGCCAGGGGCTGGTTGTGTGGTATGTGAGTGACTCAGGGTAGCTCGTCATTAGCCCTTCTAGAGACACAAGGTCACGGAGGGAGTGACAGGACCTTTATTAAATTAGGAAGAAGGTCCTCAGGTTACCCTTGGCTCCTGTGCACACCCCTTCAGAGGTGCCCTGCCTTGGACCAGGAAGCTGCCCTCACTGGCCACCTCCAAGAAGACAAGGCCCTGGCAAGTGGGGGGGCGATAAGGAGCTGTTCAGAGACGAATTGGGGACTCCCTGGGAAGGTGCCAGATACCACATTCCGCCTCTGCCTAGAGCCTCATTCCCAGCCTCTCTCCAGGGGCCCAGCGGGCAGACAGGCTGGCCTCCCAGCCTCAGCCTCAGCCGCTGGAGCTGGGCAAGCTGGGCAGCCCCTGACTTCTCACTGATCCAGTTCAGTGGGGAGGCCTGGATGCAGGTGGGGGTCTTGGTGGCCTGGACTCCAGGTTCCTTGTTCCTGTCTCTCGGGAAGGGGAGGTAGATGCCACACTGGAATGGGTTCTCTGGCCGGCTTCACAGGCTGGGACTAAGCCCCCCCCACTCCGAGTCTCCCACTTTTGTCTTGCCCTAGGTGGGCTGCTCCAGGCCAGGCTGACCATTCCACCTGCAGCCAGGAGAAGACCCTTGTTCAAGTGCTCAGGGGCTGGAATTCTTCCCTGGATCTGACCTTGGACTGACCAGCTAACCCTGAGGCCCAGAGAGAGGGTGGGTGAGACTGGAGGCGCTCCCCCGCTAGGCTGCCAAGTGTCACTTGCCCCAGCTCAGGGACAGCCTGCAATGACCGCATTGGGCCACCAGGGGGCAGCCACGGACAACTCAACATTGCTGGGTCCCAGAACAGGTTCTGGAGGACCCCACGTCTTCTGTTGGAGTGTGGGGTGAGACCTGGCCCTCCCTGCCTTTGACCCCAGGGCTGGTGATACTGTGGAAGGCAGCACAATACAAGAAGTGCTTTGGACTCCCAGGCCATTGGAACCCGAAGGAGGGAGGAAAGGCCTTTGTGGGTCAGTGCCTGTGTATTCTATGTACTGTCTCCTGGCAGAGGAAGAAAGGCCAGAGAAGGGAAATGACTTGCCCAAGGTCACACAGCTCTTCTGAATCAGGGTTGAGGTCCATCTCCACTGCCCCATTTTGGGGGGTTCTCCTTCCTCCACTCCCTTCCTGATTCCAGCTCTGCTGTCTCCTCTCATAAGTGGCCCCATTTGTCCCCTGGGGAAGGGGATCTGAGCTGTCAAGAGTTAATGATGCTTAAAGTGCTTTTCCTGGGGATCAGGGATGACATCCCAACGGGAGTCTTCGGGGCCTCAACCGTAATGAATTATGGTAAAGACAACAGTGTTGGGTGGATTAGGGCAGGAGGCTCTGCCTGTCTTTGTGACAAAGATTTGTAGATATGGGGTCTCTTGGGACCCTGGGTGGTTTGTTCAC
The DNA here is from genome assembly GCF_937001465.1 of Orcinus orca. NCBI lineage: Eukaryota > Metazoa > Chordata > Mammalia > Artiodactyla > Delphinidae > Orcinus > Orcinus orca. The sequence goes on along the minus strand of NC_064566.1, from coordinate 50,439,593 downwards.
ATATTATTTGAGGTTGGGTTGAGGGGGGATGGATAAAGAACCTGGAGCCAGACCTGCCGAGGTGTGGGCAGCAGCTCTTGGAGAGGCAGGAGGCTTCCTGGAGGAGGAGGTGCCCCTGAATTGGCCCTGAAGACTGGAAGCCTTTCCAGCTGTACATGGTAAGGAGGGGGTGCAAGTTGGGGTGAGGGTGGGTCGAAGTGTTGGGGGAGGAGGACAGGGCTTCCAGGGTCAACCCAAGTCACGGCCTAATGGCAGGGGAGCATGGGGAGGCCTGGGAGAGAAGGCTATGGCAAGTCAGAGCTTGGGGGTGAAGGCACTGTGGATGGAGAGGAGGCTGAGCCGGGTGGGGAGTGGGGGCTGGGAGGTGGTGTGGGGTGTCTGTCTCTCTTCCGCCTCCTTCCTGCTCAACCCGCCTACCCTGCAAAGCATTCAGCAGCCATCCAGCCCTCGAGGGCCGGGCCTCAGGAGACCACTGGGCTCCACAAGAAATCGATGGGGCTGGGGAAGGGAAGATGGGCCCTGCCTCCTCTCCGCCTCCCCCTGAGCCCGGGGATTGGAAGCGGGGCCTGGAGCTGAGACCTTCTTTCCTGGCCCCATGCTCTCATGGCTCCTAAGCCCCCTGCCCACAACTGGTTGGTTTTTTTTTTTTTTTTAAAAGATGTTGGGGGTAGGAGTTTAGTAATTTATTTATTTATTTTTGCTGTGTTGGGTCTTCGTTTCTGTGCGAGGGCTTTCTCTAGTTGTGGCAAGCGGGGGCCACTCTTCATCGCGGTGCACAGGCCTCTGACTTATCGCGGGCTCTCTTGTTGCGGAGCACAGGCTCCAGACGCGCAGGCTCAGTAGTTGTGACTCATGGGCCTAGTTGCTCCGCGGCATGTGGGATCCTCCCAGACCAGGGCTCGAACCCGTGTCCCCTGCATCGGCAGGCAGATTCTCAACCACCGCGCCACCAGGGAAGCCCCAAACAACTGGTTGTTTTTGAAAAGCGGGGGTGTGGATGCCAACTGTCGGGGCAGATGCCGACACTCCTGTCTACAAACTAGATTTGGCTGAGTTCCTGAGGTCTCTGATCCTCAGTTTTCTCTTCTGTTCTTTGGAGGTATTAATAGCACCCACTAATGGGAGGATTAAAGAGCTAGTAAGCGTGAAGTACCCAGCACTGTCCCTCGATAACCCCCTTCCCAAATACGTCTGGGGAGGCATCATGGCATCCAGAGTCCTTTCCAGGCCCAATATATTTTCATTCAACAAGCATTTCTTGAACATCTACAGTGTGTTCAGGGCTTCACTGAACAATGAGCCGGAGCAGATGAATAAGTGGTGTGGAGGAAGGAGGAGGTCTTCTGGTTGGGGGAATTGATCAAGAAAGACTCCAAAGAGGAGGTGAGCCTGGAGGGACAAGCAGTGTTTCTGCAGGTGGAGTTGAGAGGGAGACATTTCTGGGAGAGGGAATGGCAGGAGCCACAGGCAAGCTGTTGTGGCCCTGCAGCGAGCAGCCTGTTGTGGTTGGAGCTTAGTGCACCACTGTCACTCCAGGGCCTGTCCCCCATGCCTCTGGTGTTGGGGTCTTCCCCAGCCAGCTTCCTTTGGTCAGCTCTGTGACCTAAGTGACCCAGACTTTGATCTGGGGTATGTCTGTCTGTCTCTCATATACATAGAAGGATAGCTGGCATGAACCTCCCAACCTCTTTTCCAATATGACCCCTCCTTCAGGAAGCTCTTCTGGATTGTTCTTCCATCCAGAAGAACTTAGGGTGCACTTAGGATGTGTGTGTGTGTGTGTGCACGTGCACGCGCCCACATGTATGTGCCCTGGCCACTTGGGTCCAGCTAGAGACTGGCCCAGGGAAGAGCTGTCAGGGAAAGGGTTCCTTGGTCAGACCAAGCTGGTTCAACCCCGGCATATTCGCCACTCCCACGCCACTTTCAGCCTGTGGAAATTTCCGCATTTTCTCTGCCATGGTTACAGCTCCTACTGCTGTATTTATCACCCTGGAGACACAGTGGCACAGGCACACACATGCCACACACACTCATGCCCTGCACACACGTGGTGCCTGCATACTTTCTCCTGAACTTCCACACACACACACACACACACACACACACACACACACACGCTGCACGTGTATGAACGCCCCTGCACACAAAGCTCTCTAGGAAAATTGCCCCCCTCCCTCCCGCTCCTCCACTCTGTCCTCCCACCACCACCCACCTCAAAACACTGAGACCGAAGAGATGGGCTGGATGGTGCCTCCCACCACTTGTCAGCTTGGGAGGCCCTTCCCCCTCCGTGACTACAGTGTGTTCTTCCCCACCACCCCGCCCTTCCGCCTTCTGCGTCTCCCCAGCTCTCCCTACCCTTCCCTCCTCTCTGCCACTCCTCTGCACTCCTGCATGTCTCTCCCTGCACCGCAGTCACTCTGTCCTCTCTGGGTCACTCTTTTGACCCTCTGAGGTGGAAGCTGTCCTTCCTCCCTGCCCTCCCTCCTGAGGGGCACAGGATGGGGACCTCACAGGCACTGATGGAGACAGAGGGACAGGCCAGGGGGGCCCAGGGCCTGAGCCTCCTCAGCTTCTGTCACTTCCAGTCCCTCCTCCTGGGTGAAGGGAGGGCTGTGTGCCTAACACCATGGAGACCAGCGTCATGGCAACAAAGCCCGGTGGGCACAGCCTTCCTCCTCCGGGGGCCCCCAGAACCCCCTAGGAGGAGCTGCCAAGAGGCCCTGAGGAGGTGGGCCTTGTGCTGGGCCTGGTGCCCAGCACTGGCTGCCGTGCCCGCCTCCAGCTCATACCACCCCCAGATCGCCCCCATCCTGACCAGCTCTCCTGCAGCTTCCACTACCACAGGTCACTAATCCCAGTGGGGTAAAATCTTTTTGCAAACACGAACTCCAGAGCTGGGGACCCTGAGGGCTCATTTATAGACTGAGGGCCAGAGAGGGCAGGGGTTTGCCCAGGGGCACGCAGCATGTCTGGCCGAGCTCCTGACCCTTAGATCTCAGTTCTCTCCTCTGGCCTCCCACCTTCCACTCAGATCAGCTGTCAGTGGGGCGAAGAGGTCAGTTCAGCCACCTGGGAGGTCTCCAGCCAGTCCTTAGTGTTGGCAGTAATGACGATGCAAATGATGGTCCTGATAAGCCCTTAGGAGGCACCCACCACCTGCTGGGCTAAGGCTTTGCATGTGTCGTTTTGTTTAATCCTTGTAACAAACCCTATAAAAAAGTTACTTTTTGTTCTCATTTTATCCCTGAAGAAACTGAGGCATAGACTTGCCAGTGTCAAGTGACTAGTAAATGGTAGAGCTGGAACAGGAACACAGGTCTTCCCCAGCCAGCGCGGAAAAGCCAAGGCTTTATGCATGGTTCCCCTCCCAGCAGGCACTCTTCTAAATCAGTGACAAACTGTGTTTTCCGTTCTGTCTTTCCTTCTGGAGAGAGTTCCTGGGGAAAGATCTGGGGCTCAGTCTAGGTCTGGCCTTAGGGTTTCGAGAAGTCAGGAGGTTTCTTTTCTAAGGTGATGGAGAGGGAACAGCATGTTTAGTCCTAGGGAAAACCTCCCTTGCAGTCCGGCAGTGCATAAACTAGTTCGCAATCTCCAGGTTCTTTCAGAGTCCTGTCTAAACCCAGGCTGGAGCCTCAGGATGGAGGGAGAAGATCCTCCCTCCTGGGCCCAGACGCAACTTCTCTCCCGACCTTGATGGAGTCACGTTGCAGCTTCTTCCCTGCTGGCTTATGTAATCATTCAAATATAGCAGCTGCCTTTATCCCACTGAGTCGCACCCCCTCCTGCCCCCCCACTCAGGTGCAGGGAGTGACGAGGGGGAAGAGGTAGATTAGGGCTGAGTGGGTGGCTCGGGGCCTCCTGGTAAGGAGGATGCTAGTGTGCTGGATTGGAGGGTGGTGGAGGTGAGGGAGCTGGGCCAGGGCGGCAAGGAGGGTAAAACCTTTCCCAGAGTTGGAAGCCACAGAGTCACTCCTTTTCTGACCTGCCCCTGCTGAAATTACACATTCCTGGGGATCCCTTCCCAGGGTTACAAGCTGTATCTGCAGATTTCCCTCCCAGACCTCTGTCCAGCTGGAGGAGGAGAGGTGAAAGATTACAAGAGGAGGAGCTAGTCCAGTGGGGCAGTGACCAGCAGTCCTTGGCCATAGGCCCAGCCCTGCCCTTTACTCACTGTGCGACCTGGGTGTGTTTCTGCCCTCTCTCACCTGTTCCCCCATCTGTACAATGAGGGATTGGACTCTACTGGCTCTAGCACCTTATGCTGCCTGATCCGTATCCCAGGAGATGACCTCGACCTTGGGCAGAAGGCACTTCCAAGTGTCTGGTCCAGCCCCATCCTAGGCTGACATCCTTCTCCTCTCATCTGTGCCCACCCTAAGTCTGCCAATCTTCCTGGGCCAGTTCAGCACTCCCACCCCATCCATGGGGCAGTGTAGGTAGAATGATAGGATTCTGAGCTGAGGGGCTGCCTCTCCCCTCCCTGAACTTGCTGTCTGTTCCACCACTTCACCCCCCTGCCCAGCAGGAACGGGGAGCTCACTGCCCCCACCTGAGGTCACCCCTTCCCTCATAGGGCAGCTTTGGCCGATCCTGGAACCTGAAGTAGGCCCACGATGAATGCCTCAGCTCTCAGTTTCTGCATCCCCAAAGCCACCTTCCTGAGATATGGAAGAAGCCATTCTGGAGGCAGTGGTGACCTTTTGTTCCTTTCAGCAAAGGCCTTGTCACCCATGGTGTGGTGGGGTCTGTGCTTAATGTGGAAATACAGGGAAGTATGCCAGGCCCCTGCCAAGGACATGGTGCTCCTCTAGCCATTGTCCTTGGAGCCACAGTTGGCAGCTTCTGGCTGAGGAGGGGAAGGAGACGCACTGTGGGATGGTTCCCTCTGATGCTTTCCCCCACCTCCCTGCTGGGATCTTGCTGCCAAGACCCAAATGTAGACATCCTGGCGCCCAGCCAGAGGGAGTCACCCAGGAGTTTTCGGGCCAACCCTCCGTGAAACCGGTGTTCTGCCAATAACCAGCCTTCCCCCTGGAGAGCAGTGGGGTGTTTCACGCTCCACAGCCTCAGTCTTTTCCCTACAGGGGAGGAGAATTCCCACAGCAGATCGGTGAGGCCTGCACCACCTGTGTCCTCACATCCACCTGCAGCCTCTTACTGAGGGCTTGCTCCAATGTGTCCTGGACTGAGCTCTGAAGTGCCCCATCTCATTTCCACGCTCATCTGTGTCTCCTTCCTACTTTCCTACCTCAACATTTCTTACTTGTACCTGGTGAGGCTGCCCAAAGGCTGGGGTCTGGAGCTGAGGTGAATAGGACTTCGGCCCGTCCTTGAGGAAAATGTGATCCAGTAGGAGAAAGGAGATGGACCTGAGCAGGGGGATGAGGTGTTGGGACAGGTGGCAAGTTAGGGAGGGGAGAGACAGCCAGGCATGCTCCGCCCAGAATCCAGTTACCCCTCCTGCCTACCCTGTCCCTGGTGGGTGGGGGCAGGTGTGTGTTGAATTGGCCTAGGAAGGCTGGGCCAGGATTTGGGATGGGCAGAGAAAAGGAAGACAGAGGGAAGTCAGCCTAGGAAGGGAAACAGACTATATACCAAGTCAAGGAGGAGGAAAGGACTAGCATGTGCTTAGGGACTAGACCCTGCGCCACCTGGAGCAGAGGGTGGAGAGGTCAGCCAGGGTCGATCATGAGAAACCTCAAATGCCAGGCTGAGGAGCTTGGCCTTTATCCTGAGAGCACTGGGAACCAAGCAAAGGTTTTGAGGAGGAGTTAACATGACCAGCTAGATGTCTTAGAAAGTCAGTGCTAGAGGCAGGATGGAGATGGAATAAAGGGATTGTGTTGGAGTAGGGGGCTGGAGAATGACCAGGGAAGGGGGAAGTACGCTGGGGCTCAGCACAAGGAGGGAGTGGATAAATGTGAGGGAATTACAGAGGGAGAATTGACAGGCCTTGATGACAGATTTGACAGAGGAAGTGAAGGAGAGCGAAGAGTCAGGGCAACTTTGAAGTTTCCAGATTGGGGATTAGACGTTTGCTGATGCCTTTGATAAAGACAAAAGATGTGTTGATGTTGAATATTTGAGTGTGAGGGGCTTGTGAGATGTTCCCAGAGGATATGTTGAGGAGGTAGCCTGTACTGGACATCTGGAGCTCCAGAGAGAGGGCTGGCCCACAGGGGGCACTCGGGAGTTGGGGTGTTGGGGGAGCGCTCCATGCTCCGTGGGGGTGGGGTGGATAATGAGGGGAAGCAGGGTCCGGTCCTCCAGTGAGGAGGCAAAAATAGGAAGAATCAGTGAGGGAGACAAAGGAGCAGCCGTCTGGAAGGGGCGAGTGAAACAGCCGCCTGGGAGGGGCCGGGGAGGACAACGAGAAGAAGACGCCTTCTTTGGCAGTGAGGAGGTAGCTGGAGCCTGCGGTCCTCGCGAGGCGGTGGGCGCGGAGCGGAGGCCGGATCCCAGAGGCTGCATCCTCCCGTCGCTTTTGGCAGCCACCCGCCTCCCAGGAACATCCTGCTTCCCACCAGCTCCCCAACAAGCAAAAAAATGATGTCTGCTGGCCGGCTGCGGGGCAGTGGGCCAGGGCGTGTGAACGCGGTGCAAGCTGGTCAGCACCCTGGAGAGCGGCCGGGGGCGGGGCCTGCGGTGGGCGGGGCTTCGCCGTAATCTCACGGGGCCTTTGATTCCTGCACTGGCTGGTTTTGCAGGCCGGTTCGAGGTGGAGGAGTGAAGAGCAGGCCTGGACAGTCTCAGGCCTTCTCTCTTTTCGGCACCTGCCCCCTCCCGACACTGCCTTGCAGGAACCCTACCCCAGCATTTGGGGCTGTTAACTCCCTTGGCGCCATCAATTCAGTCTCTTTAGGGGAGGGAAGGGGAGAGTGCACTATGCACCAGGAACTTTACGGACATTACCCAAACCTCACAACTCTTTGAGTTTGGAGTTTGCACCCATCTTTCAGATGAGAACACTGAATTGAAGTTCAGAGAGGTGAAATAACTTGCCCAGAGCACATGGCAGAGCTGGGATTTGAACTTACACCTGCCTGGCTCTAAGTCCTGGAGTGCGCATAGTCCTGCATCTTGCACCTCATTCCTACAGACTCCTTACTTCCGGGGCAACTGTAGAGGCTGGTGTGGCAGTGGGGTGGGCAGGAGGCCCTGCCTCCCCGCCTGACTTGCTTGAGCATAATCCTGGGAGATTTTTGAAGATGAGACCTCTACCATCATTTCCAGAGCAGGAGAGGAGAAAGAAGGCTGAGAGGCAAGTAAGGCCTCAATGCACCTGCTCCCCTCCACACCCAGGAGGCACCCTCCTTTGAATCCTCTGACTCAGCTTCTGACCGCCAGGCTCCTCAGGGCATGAAAGGGAGCTGTGAAAGGCCAAAACTGGACGTGGTCCAGGGCCTTGGCTTTCTGAGCCCGTAGAATGCCTTCCTAGCTAGCAGGCATGGAGGGGCAAGGTCCTAGGCATGGGCCAGGTTGAGGAAACAGTTTGCCCAGAGCTTTCAGAGATCTAAAATTCCACCTTCTGAGGCCACAGTGGGAAGCAAAGCCTCCCTCACATTTTCTTTCCTAACGCTTCCTAAGTCACAGACAACTGCTTTCTGTAGCCCTCGGCCTGGGCAGGCCTCCTGCACAAGCTCGGTCATTCCTGTCCACCCCCATCCCTGGACGCACCCACACCCCTCAGCAGGGTCAGGTTTCCACTCAGCCTCGTGGGCTTTTCTGCCTGGAGCTCGGTGTGTGCGGCAGGGGTTACTCCCCGTCACAGCTCAGAGAGCTGGGGTTACTGGTGAGGGTTATGTGTAGCTCGTCTATCCTGGAATACACCCCCTTTTCCTGGGGCCCCCTCTTTGCCTTAAAAAACCCAGCTGACATCCTCTCTTCTGGAAATGCTTGCCAACCACTGGGCTCCCTCTGGGCACCACAGACCCTGTGCTCCCCTCTGTCACACAGCAAGTACCCCCTTCCCCTTGCCTGGGTGCTGTTCCCAGGCAAGTCACCGTTGAGTCATATCTGATGAAGTTGGCCAGTGGTAGGTGTTCCTGAATGAATGATTGAATGAATGAGGAAGTTAGTGGTGGGACCAGGACTTGAACCCCCATCTCCTGCCTCCAGGTGTGGAGCTTTCTCTCCTCTGTCCAACAGGAGCTTTGCTGAGGCAGTTCCCTACCTGTCCCATTGCCTAAAATGCCCCTATTCCATTAGGTTAACGCTTCCTCCTCAGGAGTCAGGAGTCTGTCTGCCCTCAGGGACATGGCAGAGGTGAAGCAGGCCCTCCCCTATGCCTATAGTCTGTGGACAGTGAAGCCATGTGGGGCGTGTTGTGGCCTGGGTGCCACAACTCCTAGTAGAATTCCATGCTCATGCATCAGCTCCCACAGTGTCCGAGCTAAATAGAGCCCCCAAGAGGTGGACTCTGTGATGAGGCTTTGAGTCCAAAGACCATCAGCAAAAGCCCCCTGAGCCTCCTGTGTACCCAGCTCCATGCTGAGGATGCACCCTAGGACATGATACAATCCCAGCAAGGGAAGCCAGAGAATCCAGTTCTGCCAGGAAGCCCTGTGGCGCTTCCATACTTGAGGAGGGCATGGGGGTGTCGCCTTGCCCTGAGGGTCTGGGTTCTGTCTACCTGCCCCTCATACCTAGATCCCATCCTAGCTCACAAGCATTGAAAATGCCTCAAAATCCCTTATCCTCACATTTCTCTCTTTGGGATCCTCCATCAGCTTTCTCTCTCTCTCTCTCTCTCTCTCTCTCTCTCTCTCTCTCTCTCTCTCTCCATTTCCATGTCTTTTTCCCCCCCGTCTTTGTTCCTCTGTGTGTGTGTTTTCCCTATAACTCTGATCTTTTGTATTTCCAACTTGATCTCTATGGGGCTTTGATCCCTCGCTCCTCTCCTTCATGTGTTTCTCTACCCCTTCCTGTCTCTGTTTCTCTCAGTCTCTCCCTCTGTGTGTGAGTCTTTCTTTTCCTCTCTCCCAGCCGGAGCCTCCATCTACCCCTCCCTCCCTCTCTCCCTCTGTCTGGGCCTCTCTGTTCCTCCTCCCTCCTCCCTCCCCTTTCTGCATTACCAGACCTGCTCCAACCTCCTCCCAGAGTAAGCCTAGCGGCAGAGGCAGTGGCAGCCGGAGAAGCAGGAGCAGCCAGGGCAGCAGGGCTGGATTGGGGTGTTGAGTCCCGGCTGAGCCGGGGACAGGCCGCTGCTCTCGGTCCCCGTGCCTGCTGGGCCAGGCGCCCTGCCTGGAACCCCAGGCAGGGTGGACAGGGCGAGGTGCCACTTTAGTCTGGCTGGGGAGGCAGATGATGAGGAGCGATGGGGCAGGCATGCGGCCACTCCATCCTCTGCAGGAGCCAGCAGTACCCGGCAGCGCGACCGGCTGAGCCGTGAGTACTGTCGAGGGGCTGGGGTCCGGGTGAGTGGCTGCAGGAGGAGCCACGGACAGGGTCCTGGGAGTCCCTCCAGGGGGCTGGGGTTGGCGTAGAGCTGAGCCACGTGGTTGGATCGATCCTGCTCCAGGGCACCCTGTTGCTGGACTATAGCATAGAGGGGGGTCTCTGTGCAGGGCGGGGTTGCCTGACATCAACCTAGGGCGTGTTGGGGCTGGGGTCCCATAGAAGGGGATGGTGGCTACGGGAGGGCTTGATAATGAATGTGAACCATCCCTTCAGGGGCTGGGGGTGGGGGAGGTCTGTGTGTGTGTGTGTGTGTGTGTGTGTGTGTGTGTGTGTGTGTGTGTGTTTCCAAGGAGCCCTGGAGTCTGATAGACTTAATTCAGGACTCTGGAGAGGGATGATGTCCCAGACCAGGGTGTGTGTGTGTGTGTGTGTGTGTGTGTGTGTGTGTGAGAGAACATGAATTATGAATGAGTGGCCCTGGAGCAGGAGAGGGTCTGGGGCAACTGCTCTCCATGGAATGAGGATTGGGATTCAGAGCTGGCAATTTAGGCAACTTTGTCCCCGAAGCCCCTGTCCCAGAGAGAGTCATGGGGCTGGCTGGGATGTGGCTCCTGTGCACCAGCCTCGTGAGCACCCACATGCAGCGAGATGCACGTGCAGGTGAGTGGAGGGGGCTTCTGTGGAGATGCCCTTCCACCATCTGAGGGCTGCCGAGGTAGCAGGCAAGTGACATGTGTCTGCAAGTCAGTGGCGGTGCAGGTCTATGCCAGGCTGTGTGTGTGTGTGCGTGTGTGTGTGCGTGTGTGCATACATGTGGGGGGTACAAGGGACATGTGGGGTGTAGAGGAGCATGTAGAGTTCTGGGGTCCTTGGTGGTTGGATGTGCAGCAGCCTGTCAGGGTGTGTGAGCATCCCGGTGTGACTCTCAGAGTTTTTGTGAGAGTATGTGTGCAGGGGTGTGTGTGTGTATGCACGTGTGTGTGTGAGATTTTGTATATTGGCATGCATGTTAATGTGTGCTGTGTCTGCAAAATAGAGTGACTCAATATTGAGCATGTTGTCTGATTCCATGTGTATTCATGTTGGTGTGTGTTTGTTAGTGTGTGAATATTAATACTACCGTGTGTGTGTGTGTGTGTGTGTGTGTGTGTATACGTGGGTGTCTGTATTAGCATGTGTTCCAGTGTGGGTGTGTGATCATGGTGCTAGTGTGCATGAGTGTGTATGTTGGTGCTTGTGTGGCTGGTGTGTGTGTGTGTGTCTATGTGTTCATCTGAGTGTGTGTGAGTGGCTGTTTCCTTCCCCTGGTGGTTGAGGACACAGCTGGGACACTGGCCCACCGAGGCCGGGTGGGGGTGGATGAATGTGTGACCACCTCCATGAGCTCAGGACAATTCATTCTACACCCTGTGGGGAGATCCAGAAAAGAAATAGGCAATAATGGCTCTGCTCTCTGGGGCCTCCTAAGCTTCCTAACATAAAATAGCTTGAAAATAATTAAGCAGTAAAGACCAAGATCAAGCTAAGAGGTGGGGGTGGGGCGTGGCCACAGAATGAGCAGAGGCCCTGGGCTGGGATGGGGTGTGTGCCTGGAGCAATGAGGAAGCTGGAGGGGTAGGCAGGAAACGCATCGTGTGGGGCTTTGAACTCCAGGCTTCTTGGGCTTTATCCTGAGGGCCCTGGGGAGTCCAGAAGGGTTTTGTGCAACAGAGGGACATGATCAGATTTGGGATTTAGAAAGCTGCCTCAATGGCACTGTCAAGGTTAAACTGGAAGGGAAGGGTGGGAGCCAGGAGGCCAGTGTGGAGGCTAAACCAGTGTGGGTATCAGTGAGGTCTGGGGCCACGTGGGCCAAGGGGCAGATGAGACCAGGGCTTTCTGAAGGGAGAGGTTGGAGGGCTTGGGAAAGAGGATGGGGAAGGGGAGCATGGGAGTGGCTCAGGCTTGGGCCAGGGTTGGGGGGGGGGGTGCAGTGGCGTGACCTCAGAGGGTCCAGATGTGGGGAAGGAAAAGCTCTTGGAAGGCTCAGACATGGAAGGTAGTGAAGGGACCCTGGTAGAGTTTCTAGCCAGGGTGCAGAGGGTCTGAGACTGTGGAGCCATCTCTTCCCAGACAGGGAAACCGAAGCTGTGGCATTGTCGCTCTCCTCCAGCTGCGAGGCTCGTGCTGAGTCTCAGTCCTCTTCCCTTCGGGCCTGCACAGGCCCTCTTGGTTGCCTGAGCTGGATGGCTCCATGAGGGTTAACTGCCTTTATGCTCCTGCACCCCCCAGCTCCCCCTGCCCACCAAACAGCTCCTGGCTCTGTTCCTGCTTCCCACTCCAGCCTCTTGTCCCTGGGGATTACTGATGGCTTGGCTGGGATCTGGCCAAATGGGGGAGGCAGAACTCCCAGCAATACCTCCCTTCGGTCTTAATGGACTGGGGGTCTCACCCTCAGCTACGCTGCTGTCACGTCCAGCCTGCACTCCTCAGGCTTCTGCTGCTTCGGCCTCTCCAATCTACCCACTCAGTGTGCTTCCATTCCTGCATCTGATCATTCATTCGTTGATTCCTTTACTCAACAGAGATCCCCCAATGCCTGTTTGGTGCCCGCTGGCTTGGCCTCTGAAGACACAGAGAGGACCCTGACTCAGATCCTGCTCTCAGGGAGTGCCCAGTCTGATGAGGAAGGCAGCAGTGGCAACACAGTGGAGAGTGCTGGGCAGAGAGAAGCTGTGGGAGTGGGGGCCTGCACCAAGCCAGGGCTGCCCAAGAAGAGACATTTGAGCTGGATCTTGAGGGATGGATAAGAATTGCCCAGGCAGGGAAGGGCAGAGGAAAAAGCCTGTAAAAGTGGGTAGATGTGAGAAAGCACAGTGTGTTCGAGGGGCAAAGAGAGTTTGGGTTGGCAGGAGTGAGAAGGGAGTTGAGAAGAGGAAGAGAGGCAGAAGGGGCCAGATTCTGTAGGGTCTCAGGTGCAAGGCTAAGGGGCTTGTAGGGGCTTGGATTTTCCTCATAAAATTAGGGAGCTAGGGAAAGGCTTCTGCATAGGAAACCTCCCCTAGGAAGCCATCCCTTGGTTCCCCGTTCCCTCTGATCCCATCACCCACCTTGAAGTCTTTCTCCCTGATGGTACAGGGTCAGGAATGCAGCCCCGATTCAGCCTTCCCCTGTGATGTCCCCGGTGTGTGAGCTCCTTACCCAGCCAGCCAAGGAGTTCCTCAAAGGCAGGAGCCACCTCCTTGTGCTTCCCCACCCCACTCACAGCACAGGGCTGGGCACCAAGGCTCAGTCAGTGCAGCCTCCAAGGCAGAGAGGACATGAAGAGCGTCTGGGCCACCTTCTAGCAGTTACTTCACTCCTCTCTACAGCTTGGCCGCAGATCTATCCAGCCCTGCTTACATACTCCCAGGGGAAGCATGCTCATCCCTTCCCTCTTGGGCAGCCCTTCCCTTGTAGGCCCAGCTACTCCAGGTTGCCTGGCCTTGTGTCATTTCTCCATCCTGGGTCACTGTCCTTCTTCCCAAGCAGGGCCAGGCTGGGGCATAGTGGTTCAGTAGTGCTATGAGAGATCAGTGGCCTTTATTCCAACTACAGATGGTAAAACAGATTGAGCAGTCCCTGCGCCCTCTCCAAAAATAAAGATAAAGAAGCAGGCATGGCCAGAGTAGGGAATGGGGATAGACAATGAGGAGGATGTTCTACCGGCACAGAGGGTCTATGGAATCTCCTGGCTTCACAAGAGCGGGATGTGGGCATGAGGGGAAGTTTCCCAGGACAGGAGGGGGAGTTGGAGGCAGAGACACTATTAGCCCCACCCCTCCTGCAGGTGAGTGATGTCATCCAGGGAGAGGGGGACTGGAGGGGCTCAGATAGACAGGGGAGGGGCCTCAGGATTCCTTCCTTCCTTCTTTCAGCAGCCATTCAATGGATTGCTGCCCTACCAAACGTGGCAGCTCTTCAGGGAGAGGGACAGAGCCAGTGACCACTTGGAGGGAAGCCTGTGGTCTTTCCTACCTCTGCCAGTGTCAGACAAAGGAATTTAGGAGGAGGGGCCTTGGGGCTGGCCTTAAAAGGAAGAGTCACTTCTCCCGGCAGAACTGAGAGACAGCTCCAGGAAGAGGGAATGCCACATAAAAAGGCCTTGAGGTGAGCACAAACATGGTTTTATTTATGTGAGGACTGTTAAGAGTTCAAAGTGGCCTAAGTGTGAAGTTCAAGGGTGGGGGAAGGACTGGGCAGAGCTGGAGTAGGAGAGGAGTGAAGGAATTGAGGTTAGAGTAGAGGAAGCGCTTTCTGCCACCAAGGTGTCCCCCAGCAGCTTTGACATGTAGGCCTGGTGCAGATTCTTGGGCCTGCTGAGGGTCTCCTCATTGTTTGAGAATGGGGTGTTCAGTGAACAAACAGAGACTCTGGAAATGAGGGAGAGGCCGGGGCTGAAGAAAGTGGGCCCCTTCCAGAAAGTGGCATGCAAATGAATGCAAAGTAATATGCAAATAAACCAGCTTGGGCTTGGCAGCTTTGGCTGGGAGGAGGAAACGTCACCCCCTTCCATGCTGGCCTCCCACCCGCTCTGCCGCAGCCCCCAGGACAGCCGGAGCAGCCTTGTCTGCTGCTTTGAGCACCTCAGTTTGTCAGAGCCACAAGATCGTGGCCTCCAGGACAGGGGCTACAGGCACCCTGTCGGCAACCCCATCCTCTCGGGAAGTAGATGTATTTAGTAACAGATATTTTCAACACATTTATCTCCCACTGTTCAGCTGCCCATTCCCTGGGAGAGGCCAGGTCCCCAGGGATGTGACCCACTTCTTTTAAGTCCCTGAAGTCACCCTTCTCACTGCCTTCCCTGAAAAACAGGAGGCAACTGGGGCTTGGTGCAGCAGAAAGGATTTAAATCAGACAACTGGGAGGACTTCCCAACAGTGTAGTTGCTGAGCTATGAGAACCCTGTGTCTTCTGGGCTCTCACTCTTGAGATGGCTACCCTGAGTTCAGAGGAAGCTTTGAAAATAGAATAGAGAAGGTAGCAGACAGACATAGATTCCAGTTTCAGCAACTTTACTCTGTATGGTCCTGGTCAACTTAATTAACTTCTCTGAGTCCCATGTGGATAATGGAGTGGGAATAATAATACTTTCCTGGCAGGATAACTGAAGGATCTGGAAGTGGAGCGCTTAGCGCCAGGCATGCAGCAGGTGCTCATAAAGATTCGCTGCTGCCATTATGAACCACCCACACTCACCTACCCTTTTAGAAAGATTCAGTGGGGGGCTGGAGGGGGAGAGACCAGAGCTAGTGAGCCCAGAAGCTGTCATCCCGTGGGAGAGACAAAGAGGTCTGAAATGAAGCAGTGGTGGTGGGAATGGTGAGAAGTGTGGATGTTCTGTGGGAGGGACCGAGGGGCCTCAGAGACATGTGACCACCTCCCTGGGCTGCCCTGTCTGGTCTGAGACTAATCCCCAGGGAAAACAGTGGAGGAAAGGGCCTGATGAGGGCTTAGGTCTGTGGCCGCGCCCATGGCAGTCTGTGAGTCATTCTGGGAGTTGTAGTTTCCAGTGAATTTGCAGTGAGTACATTTTGTACTGCCACCTTGGATCCAAATCCACACCCTGCTGCTGAGGCTGGTGGGGCAGGCCCTGGTGAATGTTGGAATATTCGAGGCCCAAAGGTGAAGCAGCCTCCACCCCTTCCCTCGGGGATCGCTTAGCCTGATGTGTGTTGGCGGGTGCAGGGATAAAAGGATTAAGCCATAATTATGACTCTTCACACGTTCACACAGAAGTTTACAGCTTCCAGAGTACTGTTTTCACATCTATGATCTCATTTAATCCTCACCACAAACCCCAGAGACTGCTGTCTTCTGGATGAAGAGACAGGATCTGAGAGGGGAAAATAACTTGCCCAGAGGTATTCAGCTAATACCGAGAGAACAGGTCTGTCTGACCCCCAAAGCTCCTGCCCTTTCCATGGATTATTGTCCCAGATGGCAAAGGCCAGGCCTCGAAGGACAGGCATGATATGGAAAATTAGACATCTCAGCAAAGGAGCAGCTGAGCAAAGACCTGGCTCCAGAGTAAGAAGCAAGGGCTGGGCTCCTTGGGATATGAGACTAAGAGATGGACTGGCCAGCCCCAGAGACCTAACTCCAGGCTTTGTTTGGACTTCTTGCTGTGGCCCACTAGGACTTACCCAAGGGTTCTGAGCAGAGGCAGGACCTGATTAGAGCTGAGCTTTGGGAGAATTGAGCTTACAGTCCTGGACTGATTGGACTGGAGCAGGGATACCCAAGAGAGCCTGAGACTTCTGAACTCCATTCTTGGTGCTCCCAGAATTTTGCTCCTCTTCTTCCGGCACACTTCTCAACTTCTCCTTCTTCCTCTCCCCCTTCCTCTTCTTCCTCTCCCTTCTACCTATTCTCCTCCACCACAGCCTGGGGAGTGATGACCATATATCATAGAGCTGTGCTGTAATGCCACATATCTCCAGCAGGGGTGCTGTGACACACAGTCCATTCTAGCCTTCTTTATGTTTGAAGAGGCTGAAAAAGGAGCAGAGATGAAGGGTGGGGAGAGGGCAAACCATTGTTCTCCACCTCCATCGTGCTGGGCGTGAGAGGGCCCTGCTGAAATGGCATAGGGAGGAAGTAGGCTGGAGAGACTGGATCCCACACGGCAGGGACAGACACGCTGGAGGGGTTGAACCTGGAAACAAGAAATTTTTCCTCACCGTTCTGGGGCAGGCTTAGATTTGGAAATGGATTTAGACTGACATTGCAGTTGGTGTCTGGATTTCTATTGGATGATGATTTCCTTGATACTTAGATGGGGGCGAGATTGGTTGGTTTCTTTGTGTTTCTGTGTGTGTGTGTGTGTGAATGTGAACTTCCAGTTGTACATGTGTGTATATGGGTCTGAGAGGGTGAGAGTGTGTGGATCAGTGTTTGTATAAAAGTGTGGACATATTCATATGTGTGAACATGTGAGTGTCCATTTTTATGCCCGAGTTATTGGTAGATGGTGGCTTGTTTGTATGTGTGCCTGTGTGTACAGTGTTATGAACGTTGTTCTAGTAACGCTGTGTAGATGTGTATGTCTGTATATGTGGGTGAACATGTCCGAGTGGGAGAGCACAGATGAGTGGATGTGTGTGAAGGTACCTGCTCTGCCTGACAGCAAGGCCATGCCCAAGGTATAGCTACTCAACACTTTCTCTCCTGGATAACACCTGCCTAAAGGGAGAGACAAGATGTGCGTGGACTTAGGCTGAAGGGACTGTCATGTGCGGGGCTGGGCTTCCCTCCGGGGACTCTGGCCCACTTCTAGTCAGTGAGGGCCCTGGAAGGAACAGATTGTCTCTGTGTCCAGGCTCAGGTGGGGCCAGCCAGGATCCTGGGCCATCAGACTGAGATGCTGGACATGGCTAAGAGGTGTCTAGCTTCCATTCTTCCTGGGAACTCTTAATGGCTGCACCTGTTCCCCACTAGAGAGTTTCAGGGACTCTCAGTCCAGTCTTCTCGTTATATAGATGCAAATATTGAAGTCCCAGAGTGGGGTTAGTGATTAGCCCAAGGTTTCACAGCAGGATCCAGGGAACGATGGCAGGGCTTGGAACAGAGAGGGGGGTATGTCTGGCCTGGAAGGCCTCCCTCCCTCCAGCCTCTGGAGCAGGCAGGGAGCTCAGAGTAGAGGTTCAAGTCTGTGCCATGAGGCCACCTCCTGTACCTGGGCATTTCGACTCCTCCCAGGCCTCAGACGCCACCTTTGAAGTTTCTACCAGAGCCTCTGCTTGCTGTGAGACTCCTCCAAGGAACCTGTGAAGTCTGTCATTCTGTGGAACATGGAGACTCGATGCAGAAGAGTCCAGCAGTGGGGTGGAACCAGGGAGGGGCCTCCTCTAGAAGCCTCAATGTCCTTATCTTTGTATCAGATGTCTTTGTAGGTTTCTGTTGTTCTAACATTCAAGGCTTTCCCTAAAATCTCTTCTTGGTCTCCTAGTACTGAGACTTTGCTGGGATTTGGGGGAGTCCTGGAGGCCCAGCTTGGCTCAGTGTGAGGGGGCCAGGGTAGCCCCATAGGGAAGGGGCTGCCCTGGGGAAGAAGGATGAGCTTCCTGTCCATGGGGTAGGGAGGTGAGAGCAGGGGCTGGGCAGCCTGGTTAGGGACGTGGGAGATGAGACTCCTGCCCTAGCAGGGAAGTTGGTGGCAAACTCTCAGAAGTTTGTTAATCTATAGCTGCCATGGAGGGACCAGAGGACATGCCTCTGCCCATTCTGTAAGAGGAGGTTTGAGCCCCAGAGTGCTCCCCCTGGCGGCCTGGGCAGTGGGAAGGTGTGAGGTTAGACCATCCAGCTGGAAGCAGGGAGATCCCCCTCCTAGGGGGAACTGGAGAAAAATTTGTCTTCCTGGAGATTTGGAATTGGAGGCAGGGGGCTGGATGTGAGGACATTCTGGTGGAGGTAGGAGTGGGATGGGTAGGTCTGGTCAACTCTGCAGTGGTTTTGCTGGTTCAGCACTGGCGAGGGAGCAGACAGACAGACACACACACAGCTTCCTTTGTGCTGAGTCGTTGGGGGTCTAGGGTGGGAGGCCCCTGGCTGGGGGCTCAGACATTGGCTCTGGGTGGAGCAGGGATGGAGGCTTCCTGGTGCTGGGGGCTGGGCGGGAATTAAGGTAGCAGAGGAGAGGAGCAGGCAGCCCAGTATTGCATCCTTCCAAAACCAGAGAATTCTAAGTTATCTTTTCTTTTTTTATAAATTTATTTGTTTATTTATTTTTGGCTGCATTGGGGTTTTTTTGCGGTGTGCGGGCTTCTCATTGCGGTGGCTTCTCTTGCTGCAGAGCACGGGCTCTAGGTGCGTGGGCTTCAGTAGTTGTAGCACGTGGGCTCAGTAGTTGTGGCACATGGGCTTAGTTGCTCCGCGGCAAGTGGGATCTTCTCTTACCAGAGCTTGAACCTGTGTCCCCTGCATTGGCAGGCTGATTCTTAACCGCTGTGCCACCAGGGAAGTCCCCAAGTTATCTTAAAACTTCAAGTGGAGTGGGGTTTAGGGGCTAGATGGAGAGAACAGTGTTTACAGAGTGCCCTTTATGCAGTTGTCCCTCGGTATCTGGGTCCCTCTGTGGACACCAAGCTCTGAGAATGCAAAAGTCCCTTATTTAAAATGGCATAGTATTTGCATATAACCTCCATGTACTTTAAATCATCTCTAGATTACTTATAATAACTAATATAATGTAAATGATCTGTAAGTAGTTGTAAATACAATGTAAATGGCAAATTCAAGTTTTGCTTTGTGGACCTTTCTGGAACTTTTTTTTTTTCTCAAATATTTCTGATCCATGGTTGGTTGAATCCATGGACGCAGATTGGAGGGCCAACTGTATGTTCAAATCACCTCCTTCAGTCACCTCAACTAGCCTTCAAGGAGCTAGCCCTATTTTGTAGAGGGGAAACAGATGACACTCAGATAGTTTAAATGAAGGCAGTTTGATGCAGCAACAATTACAGAGGAGGGGTAGGATTAAGGGAACCAACAGGGCATGTGGAGGCACTCAGGACTAGCATCTGAGAGGCCCGAGGAGCAAGGAGAGTGCTCTAGATGCAAGCCGGGTCCCGGATGGGAGCTGCCCTACAGAGCCTGTCAAAGGAGGTGGGGTGGGAGAGGGTGTAAATACCCTGAGCCCTCTTACTTCTCTCTCTGCTTGCCTGCCCTCACTGGCAGAACTGGATTGGAGGCTAGAGGGCAAGGGAGCTTGATGAAGCAGCGTTAGAAGTCATCCTCTGGGGCACAGAGAATGGCAGAAAAGGGTGGAGATTTGGAGGGACAAATGGATGATGGGAAACTGAAGCCCAGAGAGGGTGCCGACTTGCCCAAGGTCACACAACCAGTAGGTCTCAGAGCTGGAGCCAGAAGTCAAGCCCTGCCTCTGAATACCCACTTTGTCATGTCCAGTGAGGCCTGGTGGGTGTACCCAGTCGTCTGCTGTTGGGTTGGAACTACTTCCTGCCATGACTGCCCGGCACCCTGTCGGGGCCACACTGGGGCTGCTGCAGAATGTCACTCAGGCCATGGTCAACTTCGGGTTTAGGAAGCTCCAAGTGAAGGGTGAGTTAGAGGGGGCAGTGGGGAGGCTGGTGTGGAGACCCAAGTGAGAGGCAAGAAGGCTGCCATCAGGGGTGGCAGAGGACATGTGAGTTGCATCGACAGGTCAGGGGAGGAGTGACAGCGCCCACCCCCCAGCTCACCTGCTTCAGCTATGGCCCTAGTTCCCCAGTGTCTGCCCACCTATGCAGGGATGTGTGACAACTCTAGATCCCCCTCCAGGGGCATTCCTCCCTGCCTCATCCTCCCTGGGGCTTCCACACTCCAGAGCACCCATCCATGGCACCCATAAGCCACCCCCTCAGACCGTGGCCCCCAAGAGCAAAGCTGTGTCACTGCTGCCTCATCTCTTAATAACACTTATGACCTGTCTACTGCCAAGTCTATTTGAAGTCCTCCCTTTTGAGACCTTCATGCTGGAGTTTGATCTCAGTCCTTTTTGCTGTTCAGAGCTTGGGCCTCGGGCCTCCCTGGGGGATGAGTAAGGGAAGTGGCCCCTCCTGGTGCTGGGGCAGTTAGGGGCCTTGACCAGCCAGCTCATCCCAGTGCCCAGTGGGGACCCACTTTCAGCCTCTGCTGGACCTCAGGCTGCTGACTCATTATCAGTGGTAATTAGTATCTCCAGTGCAACTTTCCACCCCACTAAGTGCTTGACATTCGTTAGGTGCTATTGTGAACGGCTGCATGCCGGCTTTAGCACCCCTGGCCCAGGCTTCTTCTCAGGGACCAAGTACCCTGGCCACAAAAACACAGCTCCAGGCATGGGAGAAACAAACCCAAACAAAGAGAAAAACAGACACAGAAGCCAACATAAAAGAAGCAGACCATAGCCCACAGACATGGAGAGTCCCACAACACAAATATCAATACACACTGAGAAACAGACACAGGATGAGTCTAAAGATCGACCTAGACACAGAAGAAACAGAATGAGCCCCAGTACCCTTGTGTATAACCCAGGCATACAGACCGCAGACATGCAACACAGATGCGGATTCAGCACATGCATGGTGCACAACCACAGAAACACTCGTGCTCATCATAAACACAGAATACCCATCAGGTAGCCATATCGAGCTACCTTGGATTCCCCACCTCTTACCTCTGGACTGTTGCATATGCTGTTCCTTTGGCCTGGAACACCCTTCCTCGACATCCCCTCCCTTTATTGGCTAACTCCTGTCATACAACAGGTCTTGGTGGTCCTTCCATACTCCCCAACCTCAGAGCTCTCCTGTGCCACATAGCATCACTGCTATGTTTTGCAACCAGTCTTTACAAGTTTGGGGATGAAGGCTTTTGACCTGTGCCCCGTGAGATGGTGACTGAGTTCTGAGTGGGCGATTAGGGCCGAGAAACTAGGCAGAGACAAACTTTGGGGGGAGTGAGTCAGGAATAGCAGTGAGGAGCCCTGGCTACTCAGGGCCTGAGCAGGCATTTAACTCACTGGCTGGCACAGCTGGATGCCCTCTGCCTCATTTTTTTCAGACTCTGTCTGATTTCTTTTGCATTTCTTCCAGGCTTGTTACCTGACCCAGTTCCCTCCTTCCCGAAGGTGGCTCTGCCTCTTGCCACCTCTCCGAACTCACACACGTTCACTTGCCATCTTTGCTTGGGTGTGCTCCCCTCTACTTCTAAGCCTAGTGAAAACCTCATTATTGGAGGCCTGGGGTCAGAGGCACGACTTCCGTGCATGGCTTCCTAACCCATGCCACTTAGTGTGGGAAAGGGAGGTGGTAGAGGAGAGTGATTATGAGCCCAAGCCTTCGGGACTGCCTCCTGGTTCAGCTCTCAGCTCCTCCACTTCTCAGCAGCAGGACCTGCACTTAGTTCTACCACCTTTGTCTCCTCGTCTGTAAAAGGGGGATGATAATAGAGCCCACCTCATTAGGGCTGCTGCGAGGATTAACTGAGACAAAGCTTGTGATGCGCATGGTGCACGGTTCAGCTCCCTCCCTGGGCCGTGTGAGAGCAGGAGGAGAGCTAATGAGATCAAGTCAAGTGCACCCAGGAGGTGCCTATGGAGTCCTTGCTAATTGGAACTGAATGAAACTGACATCTACAGTGTGAGCACCTACTATGTGCCCTCTGTAGCTGGTTCGCTGCACCTCCCTGCCTCAGTTTCTGCATGGCTGCCAATTTTGCACAGCTGTTATGCGATGGGGATCCAGAAGGTGGGGGTGTGACTGCTTTTTAAAATTTTTTTTACATTTATTTTATTGAGGTATAATTTACATACAAGAAAATCACCAATTTAAAGTATATGATTCAATGAGTTTGGGTAAATCTCTACAGTCATATAACCACCATTTCAATCAAGGAAAGCATATTTTTATCATCCCCTGAGACTTTCCTTGTGCCCTTTGCAGTCATTCCCCATTGGCGGTGACTCCTTCTAGGGCTGTGAGAGGTGCTGGGGTTTCCTTGAGCTGACAACCTGGGCATAGAGAGGGGACTGTCTCTGTATGCTGGGAGACACCAAGGAACGGCTTGCCCTTTCTGAGCCTTGGTTCCCGTGGACTGGTAGAGGCCAAGGGGCAAGAGGCCAGGGAAAGGAAGGGATGCTCAGGCCATAGTATCCTGAGGGTAGGCTCTGGGTCTGAGGGCTGGGTCAGCTGGGAGTGGTGGCCTCAGAAATCTACAGAGTGGGTGACAGAGATTAGGGAGTTGGTGTTCCCCAAAACCTGCCCCTGCATGGATCAGGTGTGCCCTGGGGCCCAGGTGGAAATGGCCATATATTGGTCCAGACTGGAGCAGGGGCTTGTCCAACATGATTCCACTTGTGTCCTTATCTCCACCAGGGGCCATAAACTCCCCTGGGGACTAGCAATTCCCCTAAAAGAAGGGGAGCTCTTTTGTTCCCCAGTCCTAGACCCAAATATTAAAGCAATTATGTAACTAGCAATAAATTACTTAAAGTAATGACTCACTCAGCTTAATTAGAGCACGAGAGGGAGGGATTAAAGTATTTTTAGAGCACGCACCTCACTCCCTCCTGTGGAGGGAGACTTCTGTGCAAGGTAGGGGTGGAGAAAGGGCTGGGAGCTCATGGAAGGACCCCAGGTGTCTGCAAGGGGATGAAAGCTGGTCCTCTGCCCCGCTGAGGTCCCAACAAAGAGAGGGCAAGTCAGAGCTGCAGCAGGAGGGATTCAGGTAAGACTCAAGGAACACTTTCCAGTGGTGCTGATTGGAAAACTGGGACAGGTAAACTAGATTATGAACTCTTTGTGGGCAGGGACTATGTCTGTGACCCCTTCTCCACCTAGGAACAGAATAAGAATGAGATTTGGGGTCAGTCAAGCCTCAGTTTGAATCCCACCTTTACTGGATACTAGCTGTGTGGCCTTGGGCAGTTCCTTTATCACCCTAAGCTTCCATTTCCTTCACTGTAAAATGGGCATAATAATATCCACCTTTGTATATATTGTAAGGATCGAATGGGTTACTGTGACGTGTAAAGCAAACCACAGTACTGACTTTACAGAACCAAAATCTCCAGAAGGGCAGGAATTAGGTCTGTTTTGTTTACTATTGTATCCCAAGCTCCATTCACAGGGCCACGCATAGTAGGTGTTCAATAAATGCTTGTTGAGTGAATGCATGTTAGGTTCATTTCCATTCTCCAGCTCCATATGGGTTCCTTGTTTCAAGGTTTTGTGAATAAAGGAACTAGGTGAGAGGAGGGCAGGGGTATCTCACAGGTGGCATCTGGCCTTTCTCTCCCAGGCTGAGAGGAACAGGTGACTTCCAACAGAAAGAACCGGACTTCCAGGGAAAGGCCTGGGAGGGTTCAGGACCATGGACAGCCCCAGCCTCTGTCTTCCGGTTGCCAGGAGAGTTGCTGGGATGAAAGGGTCTACCGTGTGTGCCCTACACAACCCTGACTGGGAGGAGGAGCCAGCAGTCCAGTCTGACTGGGGAGACCAGAACCTTCGCTCACCATCACTGGGAGTTCAGAGGAGGGGGTATGAGTGCTGTGTGGGGCATCCTGAAAGGCTTCCCAGAGGAGGGGATGGAACTGGCTGGAAGGATTTAGGCAGAGAGAACATCCAGGCATCTGCAAAATGCAGTAATAATTCCGACCCTGAAGGTTTTCTGGGAGGATTAAATGAGTTACTTCTTAGGAATGCCTGCTTGGAGAGGGCGCAACATACGGGTTTACTTCCTTCCACCCCGGTGACATGAGGAGGGATGTTCCCCTGCTCTACTGAGGGCAGCAGGGCCTGGACACTGCTCACAAGCCCTGGGGTGGGGACTTCCTATTCCAGCCTTCACTGACCCCCACCTCTGAGGCTGGACTGAGATGGACAAACAGTAGGTGCACAGGACAGACTGGGGAAAGGTCTGGGCTCCTCCTTCCTACCAGGGCATTGGGAGGCTGAGGGAAGGACACAGCTGGATTGGGCCATTAAAGTTTAATCCCTGACCCTCCCCAAGGCCCACAGCCCCAAGGCTCCTGCCCCAAGTGGCCGCTCTGATCAGTTCTGACCAGCTCTCCTCACACCTCACTGGCTTCCCAGGGCCTGGGTGATGAATTACTGATGACAGCATCGCAGCATCACTATGACGACCAGGCATGTTTTTAGCCTCCGGTCAGAATGCAGCGGCAGAGGCCAGAGACCTCTTTGACTCTGGGCCTTTGTACTGGTGTGTGACAGGGGCCAAAGGGGAGTGGGAGATGGGGCAGGACCAGGCATGGGGGCTCCATCTGGAGTGGACTGGAGTTCATTCAGATTGTCAGATCCAAGGGGACCTTGAGGACAGTTGTATCTCTCTGTCCCTCCTTTCTTATCTCTTTCTTTTCATTCCTCCCTCTCTTCCTCCTTCCTTCCTTCCATGTCCCTAGCCCCTTCCCTGTTGGAGGCCCTGAGCTGCCCACCACCTTCACGCCCTGGGAATGAGGCCCAGCCTGACCCTCACCCTTGGGAGCTCAGAGTGAAATGGGGACATAGACATTTCCTGGTCTAGGCTCCAGAGAAGGTGTGTCAGCCACTGGTGGCTCTGTTGGGGGGGTCTGGCTTAGCTCTGCCAGTGGCTGTGTAAAAGGCTTTGCCGAGGGGGTGATACTTCTTCTAGACCTATTGAGCGAGGAGGGGATTTTCCACTGGAGAGACAGAGGTCCAGGGAATTCCCTGGCTGTCCAGTCTTTAGGGCGCAGTGTTTTTACTGCCGGGACCTGGGTTCAATCCCTGGTCGGGGAACTAAGATTCTGCAAGCCAAAAAAAAAAGAGAGACAGACAGACAGACAGAAGTCTGGAGGTGAACTGGTGAACCACAAGGCATGAGTCCAGAGGTGAAACCTAAAGAGGGACGAGAGATTGATAAAAGTCCAGGACAGCCTAAGTGTGGGGTCTGCAGTGGGGAGCACAGGAGGAGTGGAGCCTGGGGAAGGACTGGGAAGGAGTGGAGACAGTGAGGAGTTTGCAGTTTGTCCCACAGGGTAAGAGGACCCCCTGAAGAATTTTATTGTTGTTGCTTGTTTAATTTTAGGGATGGGAAAACTGAGGCTCAGAGAGGGAAAGTGACTTGATTAAGCTCGATGAGGTCCTTTGAGACAGACTGAGACTATGGGCTCTGCCAGGGTCCAGCTAGACCCCAGCTAGGACCTCTTGCCCCAGACTTGCTGGCCAGAATTTTTCCAGGTAACCGCTACCTCCAGTGGGTGGGGAGGGCCCATGGGTGACTTTACCCTCAGTTTTAATGAAATTTGCATAGGCAAGGGCTGTGCTTATGGCCCTTCCTGCCTTGGAAGGATTGGGTGTGGGTGGGAAGTTAGTCGGGGAGGGCATCCAGGGAAGGACCTGGGGAAGTCAGGGGCTTGGCTAAGGTCAGCAAGAGATTAGGGTCAGAAATTGAATCAAACTTGGGTCTTTGGGCTGCCAGCCCCGACACAGTGCCACATCCCCTTACTCCACACCCTCAGGGATCCTTGACTGAACTGGGCACTGGTCCAAGAGGTAAGGGCATCTCTGAGCTCCTCACATTCTCCCCAGGGCTCTCCCCGGCCCTCGCGTCTGATATTGGGCCTGCTGAGGCTGGAACTTACCTGGGCAGAGAGAGACATTTGGCCCCATTGTTCTGATGAAGAAATTGAGGTCCCAAGATAATCACTCAGTAACGGGTCAGCTGGGCCCGGCTGCCTGGCCCTTGGCTCGTCTACACGTCCCCTACCTGAAGCTGTCCCTTGCTTCTCTCCGTCCCGCTGTGCAGCATTGCTGGGCCTGCCAGCTTTGATGGATGGCCCCGTGGCTCAGTCTCCCTCCCATTCCTTTCCGGATGCTGGGCCGTTAGCCTCCTAATCACCAGTCCTACCTGGTGGCCGCCAAGCCATCCATCTCTCCTACACAGCCTCTCCCAGCACAGGTGGGTTTTTTGGGGTGCAGCAGTTCTCCCTTCTCTGTGACTGAGCTGAAAGTGTGGCTGCGGACCCTACTCTAGGGGAGTCAAGGGTTAGGGAGCAGTTTACGCCCCCTTGCTAGAGTGCCAGAAATCCCCCCCGGACCTTCCAAGGGAACTTACACATGCATACATGTGTATGCATGCGCATACACGCTCACAGTAACAGTATTGAAAGCTTTCATGTATCAAAAACTACTGTATGCGAAGCATTGTGCCAGAGCTCTGCATGTATAATCTGAGTACTATTGGTAACCCCACTGTACAGATAAGGAAACTGAGGCTCAGAGAGGTTAAGTAACTTGCACAGGGTCACATATCCAGAAGATGGAGGAACTGGGATTTGAACCCAGGTCGCATGGCTCACTTTTGCATTTGCAACTCCTCTCTTCTACTGACTTAGCACATGTACACACCAGCCTCCATGTTGGCCCCTACCTGGGCCAGGTTCCTGAGGAATAGGGAGAGTGCTGGGCTGAGGAAGGGATGAGGGGAGTCACTGCTTATTGTCCAAAGGCGGCCCCCAGACTCTCACCCTGACAGTGACACTGATCAGCCTGGGAGGCTGCATGGAGGAGGCAGCCTCCAGGCAGTAGGAAGAGGTTGAGAGGCAGTCGATTGATCGTCCCTGCAGCGCTGCCTTCCAGGAACTTAGGCCCAGGGGAGTGTGGCACCGTGGGTCAATCATCCGGGCTGTGGCCCAGATTCAGCATGCGGGGTGTGTGTATGTGGAGTGAGGCTGGTGTGGGTCCCCTGCCCACCCCTCCCCCTGCTTTCCCTTTCCCCTCCCTCTCACCTTCAGCCTGCTGACCCTACACCTTCCCCTTGCTCTCCCCACTGCCCCCCGTGGGCCCTGCAGCTGAGAATGAAACTACCAGTTCCCAGACACCTGTGTGTACCTATTGCTGTGGGGTTACCCTGCCCCAGAGGCTGATCCTGGGGTGGGTGCTGTGAGGTCGGGGGAGGGCAGGCAGGGAGGCCAGGGGTCAGGAGCTACAGGAGGTGGAGGCGAGCCTTCAGAGACCTCAAGGGACAATTTAATGAGATAATGAATGTAGAGTGCTTCTTATCACCAGGGCATGCAGTAGGCGCTTAGTCTTTGCTGGTTCCTCCCTCAGGAGTCTGGAGAGAGTGAGGCTGATGGGGGCAGATGGGGCGTCTCTGAGGACACACGAGCTCCCAGAGTAGCTGCCAGGTGCCACTGACAGTGTTAACAATCACAGGAAAAATTAGCTCTGAGGGAGAGAGAGATTAGTACCTGACAGGTGACAGAGTCTAGCCGAGCACTATCATCTTTCTGACATGGGGAGGGGGACAGCTGGTGCTGGGAGGAGTGGTGGCCAGAGCAGGGCTTGGGACCCTCCCCACATTCCTACTGGGAAGTACCCCTGAACAGGCCTAGATAGCACCCCCTTCCTGGAGCAGCTGCTTCCACCCTGGCAGAGGGGCTTCCGCCAGGCCCTCCAACTTTCACTGACCCCGGAAGACCTGGGTTCAAGTCTTGGTTCAGGCACCTGCTGTCTGGTAGTGGTTAGGGCAGTCGCTTTCCTGTCTTCTCATTTGTAACAGGTTACAGTGAGGATTAAATGACATGTTCCCTGTCCAGTTGCAGCCATTTCCCTGCCCCCAAGGGGTCATGCCCTTCTGAGTTCCCCAGAGCCTGTCTTCCCTAGTTGCAGCCCTGAGAGGGAGAGCTGTGAGCCATCTCTCCACTGGATGCTGTCCGCTCCATCCTTGGGTCCCCACTGCCCTGACACAGGGCCTGTTGTTGAGGAAGAAGGAAGTAAAGGGGGTTCCATATTAGGCTCTGTCGTCTTCTCAGTCACTCTGGTAGGGGGGCGAGTGTGCCTGTCTGTACTGATGGTGCTTCCACAGGTAACGAAGGCCTAGTCTGACTCGGATGGGGGTGGAGAGTGCGCTCTGGACTGGGATTCCCAAGGCCTGACTTTCTGCTGTTCCAGATACTGCCTCACTGTACGAGCTTGTACAAGACCTGTCCCTGGGGAGCAAGAGACACATGGAACCTTTCTGACCAGCCTCTTTTCTGAGCGTCTGTTCCTAGATGATTCTGTGTTCTGGGGGAGAGGCAGTGTGGTGGGCTGGTGGCACAAGGCTGGTGACGCCCATGCCGCAGATGGGCAGACCCAGGAGGAGGGGCTCAGGACTGGGGCCAGCCCAGGGCTCTGTGCTCTCGGTGCCCTTGTCCTCATACTGCCCCTGCCGCTGCCTGCTCTGCCTTCCAGTCCACGTTGTGTTACCCCTCCTGCCCCTCCATTTCTGGTCCTCTCTTACTTTGTTATCTGTCTCTATTGCCTCCTGCCTCAGGCTTATCTCCTCCTGTCACACGTCCATCCATCTCTGTCATTCCCCTGCGGCTTCCTCCCTCTCCCTCCCCAGGAGTTGGGCTTGTCTGACAGTCAGTCCCTCTCTGCCGCTTGTCTGTCTCAGTGGTCTCTGAGCCTCAGCTCTTGTCTTCTTCCACCTTCCTGAATCTCCCTCTCTCTGATGGTGTCTCTGCCTTTCACTGTCTCTGAACCCCCTTAGTCTATCTCTGTAAGTCTCTCTCTGCCCTTATCTCTGGGTCTCTGTCTCTCAGAACCTGCCTGGTCCTGCCCCCTCTGCCTCCCTTCCTCCCCTTGCCAGCCCAGCCAGGGCAGTGGGTCCAGCCTTCCATCCAGGAGAGCGGAGTGGTCCACCCTCCCTCTTTCTTGCTGGCAGCCTCCAAAGTCCCTGACAATTGCCCTCCGCCCTGCACCACGCGGGGCCTCGTTGCTAGGCCTTGGGCTGGCAGCACCTGGCTTCCATAGCGACGGGTGCCTAGAAACAAAAGTCTCCCGGTCCCACACGGAGTCTTTGCGGATTGAGCTCCTTCTGATCAATCAGGACAGGAAACGTGGCCCACTCTGGGCTGCCTCCAGCTTGGAAAGGCGTGAAGAGGAGACCACGGTCTCTGCCTTCTGGAGCTTGGGGGGCTGCTGGGATGGGAGGAGCTGCTCCAGTGTGGCCCTGAAGCCAAAGAGGGAGCCCCCTCCCACCGGGCTCTTCTCAGGAGTTGGCCTGCTACTGGGAGGCGTGGGTTTGCAAGGGACCGGGTTTGGATCGCTGTTCTCCTGTTTCTAGCTGTGAGACTTGAGACAAATGACCTCATGTCTCGGGACCTCAGTTTTATGAACTGTAAAGTTGGGCTAATAATATCATGAGAATTAAATAAGAGAGTCACCCGGGTGGCCCTGGCACTCAGTAGGTAGTCCCTGACGGCATTGCCCTCCCTGCCCCTTTAAAGGTGTCTAAGATTTAATTAGCAGAGAGGAGAGCGATGGAACCCTAGGCCTGGACAGTAGTATGAGCAAAAGGTGGAGGGTGGAAGGCAAGTGCAGGGCTCACAGGGGCCCTCACCTCACCGGGTATTCACAAAGACGCAACCCACACACCATCAGGCTCTGAGGGCTGTGGAAACCCTGGAGCTAGAGTCCTGGAGTCCCGGCACTACAGGCAGTTAGAATAATAAAATGTTAGAATCTTGGGCTCCTCCATTCTCAGGACTCCAGGCTCTTGCATTCATAGAATGTACAAAGCACAGACTCTTCTAATAATGGGATTTATAATAGAGGCTCTGATTTTCTTAGATCACAAAGCTCTGGGAGTTCTTGGAACCTGGAAGCCACAGACTGGGGCTCCCTCTATGACAGTGTCTGAGCTGGCAGGGAGTTTTCAGAGCATGGAGCCTCGGGTCCCTGTTGCTTAGAATTTCTTGTGCCTTGGCATTCCTCATGGGCTCAGCACTGAGCAGTCCTGGGGTGTGTGTGTGTGTGTGTGTGTGTGTGTGTGTGTGTGTGTGTGTGTGTGTGTGTGTGTGTGTGTGTGTGTGTGTGTGTGTGTGTGTGTGTGTGTGTGTGTGTGTGTGCGCGCGCGCGCATGTGCGCACGCATGGGGGACTGGGGTCAGTGACCAACTGCAGCCCGAGGCACCTCTGGAGCAGGGCCAGCCCAGGAATAGCTGGTGAAGGAAAGCTGGGTAGCTTGTGGGCTGCAGCTGTCCAGGCAGGGCTGGGTGGGATTCTGGCAGCCACCGTTGGCTGAGGACCTAATCGCCTTCATCCACCCAGCCTGCCCAACAGGGCTCAGGAGGAGGCATCTCCGTGGGACACTTGAGGGCTGGGGTTAGAGCAGTCCTGCAAGGTCCTGCGGACTGGAGGGCAAGAGGCCCCGGTGAGGGGAGGAGATGGGGTGTGGGGGGGCTTGAGGGATGAGAGAAAGAGTGCGCTCAGTGAGGGGACGGGGCTCAGTGGCGCCTGCTGAAGGGTGTCTCAGCGCTGCACTCTCTGCACTGCCCCAGACTGCTGGGGATAGTGGTTGGTGTTGCGGAAGCCTGAGCACCTTGAATCTACTTGCCTGCAGAAGCCTGGGGCGGGCTGAGAGCCAAGAGCTCCTTCTCCCACCTCTGCCCAAAGCTGGGAAGGCTGGTGGAGCTGTTGGGAAAGCTGGGATCTGCTGCTCCTTTTGCTCAACTTCCTTCCCATTCCCCATGGGAATCATGGCTCGGGATGATCAGGATTTGACAGGACGGTGCTGTGGGAGGAGTTGGCACCAGGCAGAGCCAGCTCCCACGGGAGGGGGTTGGCTGCAAAGAAAGTGAGCTCCCTGTCCCTGGGAGTGTGCAAGCAGAGGCTGGATTGCCAGTCAGGGTGACTTCAGCAAGGGGCTCAGATGGGGGAAGGTGGTCAGGAGGCCTCTTCTCTGGGAAAAGTGGGCTTTGTGTGATTGGCCAAGGTGGCCGCCCCTTCTCGACATCCCTGTGTCTCGTTTAGGGGGTCACCATCTGCCCCCCCGTCCCCCACTCCTGCTGTGTGTGCCTGGCCCCGTGCTGGATATGCTGCATACGGACACATGGAGCTGAATCAGACCCAGTCTCTTTTGGGTCTGATGGGGAGGCACCTAGGGAAACAAATACAGTTGGGCAGGTCCTCCATAAGGAGGCAGATCAGGTTGGAAGGAGGGTTCTACCACCGATTCCTATAGTCCACAGATGTCTTCTGGAGCAATTCCTCTGGGTCAAGCCTTGTTCTAGGTGCTGGGGCCACAGCAATGAGCAAAACGGGAAAAGAGTCCAGTCCCCTGGAGCTGACAGCATAGTGGGGAGGTCGAGTGCCTGGTAAAAGTACAGAAGTGCTGCTGGAGGATTGGTGAGCAGTGAGGGGTGTGGCCAGAAGGCAGAGTGTGGGGCCTGAAAGGATGATTTGGAGGCGGGGTTAAGAACCAAGAAGGCCAGGACTGGAGCTCCAACTTTATCCTGCGGGCAGTGGGGACCCGTGTGGGTATGGGTGAGGCAGGGTCAGACTTGAGTGAAGAAAAGATTACTCCATCAGGTATGGGCATCGGGGAGAAGGAGACACAGTGGTCCCTGAAGGAGGTACTAGGGCAGGTGCGCCCACCAGTGTTCTATGTGCAGGAGCTCTGTGAGCAGGCGTATAGAGATGTGAGTCTGTGTGTAGGAGTATGTGTGTGTGTGTAGGAGTGATGGGAGTGTGTGTGTGTATCTACGGAAAGACAGTGAGTGTCTGGATGATTGTGTGTGGCCTGCAGCAGCCTTGTGTGACAGAAGGCTCTTGGGGTTTGCAGAGGATAAGGAGCAGATGCCAAGGTGTGCCAAGGCCTGAGTCCCCTGGACCTCAGCCCCGATGTGAGCTGGCAGGTCCTGGACTAGTCCTGGACTAGAATCCTCCGGGCTGCCTTTCCCCGCTAGGGTCGTGCAGCTGGCCATCTGCTGCAGACAAGATAAATGTGTATGCAAATAACATGGAAGTGGACGAGACCTGTGGTTGACCCACCCCTCTCCCCTCATCCCTTGAGCCTGAGCTCACTCAGCCTGTGCTCTTTCCCGGTTAGAGCTGCTGCGGGGGCTCTGGGAGCAGGCCCTGCCCACTCAGAGCCCAAATCCACATTGTCCCCAACACCTGCCTGCGGCCAGATCCTTTCTCTGTAAGGGCCACTGCCACATCTGGAGCCAATGCCAGCGGACACACAGAGCTGACTGGGGCTAGTGGCCGTTAGCAGCACCTCTGTTAGTTGTGAATTTGAGTACATGCAGACACACATCTGCATCTATGTGCCATACTTGGACTCTTGTGCACACACACAATTGTATACACATACTTACATGTGTGCATACGCACTCACACCTGGGCACACATACTGTCTGCACACACACACACATGCACATTCCTGTAGATACGCACACATCTGTGTACACACGCACAAGCTCAGCTGTACAATGAAAGCATCACACATCCTTACAAAGATACAAACTTACAAAACTGTACTCCGCCTTCACCCACATCATGGTCACAGACCTGCATGCGGGACCTTACACACATGCACACACCAGGGCTAACTAACGGTGCCTCACAACTGTGCCCTCTCCGGGGCTGTGCCCACTGCGGATGGGCTCTAGCTGAACACAGAACCCGCAGAGATGTCAGCTTCCTCCTGGGCCCTTCTTGGACTGTCCCCGGGCAGGGCCCCTCGGATGGTGGAACCCTCTTTTAGTGCATGGGCTCCACCTCAAGTCATGGAGAGACTGAGCCACACACACTGCCTCCTGAGGAGCCCCCACGTCGGGATCTGGCCCTCGCTCACAGTCCTTGGGCCTGGCATGCCCGGGCAGGCCTGCCTGCCCCAGAGAGCTGCCTTCTGCCCCGCTAGGCCTACCTGGACCCTGCCTTCCTCCACCCGAGCCGCTTGAGTTCTCAAAGAGAACCAGGCCAACCTTCACAGGGCCAGAGCCTTGCATGGGGCCACCCAGCATGTCAGGGCAGGGCTCAGGTTTGAACCTGGGCTTCTGGGAGTCTGACCATGGCTAGCAGCAAGAGGATAGATGCGTGTCAGGCACGCAGACAGGCTCCTGGAAGCAGGACACATGGTCATGGAGGATGGGAGCAGATTTGGGGTCTTTGGAGGGCCTGCTGGTGTCACACTCTTACATGGAGAGATGACGAGCATGAAAGTCTGCTCACCAGCCCTGGGTGAGGAAGTGCTTTGTAAGCGCAGTGGTCCAGAGAGGGGTCATTGTTAGGAACGAGGAAGGGCTGGTTCTTGGACAGGGCCTGAGGTTGAATGGCCCAGTAGCCAGGTTGACAGGCTGTCAGCTGAGTCACCTTTTCCTAAAATACCGAGTCTGAGGTAGCTGGGCCACTGGACAGCTTAATGTGACCTGTAAGGTGGGGAGATGAAAAGAGGCGGCTGTGGAGCTGAGCCAGGTACCCCTGAAGCTGGGCTTCCTCATGGCAAAGGCAGGCCGAGGGTTCAGGGGCTGGGAGTGTAGGACCCTGAGTGCATTCTTGGGGACAAAAGGAGAGGTGGGAAAATTAGTTTTTCTCACATGCCTTTCCTCAAGAGGCAGAGAATGAATATAAAGCACAGATTGGGGCCAGATGGCCTGGGTTTGAATTTTGGCTCTACTACTTATTAGTTGTGTGACTGTGGGCAAGTTACTTAGTCTCTCTGTGCCTCAGTTTTCCTTATCTGTAAAATGTGGCTAATAATGGGTCCAACCTTATAGTGTTGTTGAGAAGATGAACTGTGAGTCACAGAGTAAGTGCTCAGCAAATGTTAAAGCCCAAGAGATGCTGGCCGTGCCAGGCCAGGGTTGGCCCTTGACTGTGAGGTCTGAGATGGCCTCTCCTGAAGAACAAACGCCTCTGGCGAGTGGCTGTAACAGATGCCTCCTGGATGCCTTTGTCCCACCCGCATATCCGGAGCCCAAGACTGAGCTGATGACAGATGCTCAGGATTTACCAAGAGATTTGTGCACTGGCCTCAGACTTATAATAGCCCTTACATTGGTCACTCCCTTTACAGAGCAAGAAACTGAGGCCAAAAAAAGAGAAGGGAGGCCTTTTTCTGGGCCAGAACCTTTACATATCTTAGCCCATGTAATGTTTTCTACAGTGTTAGTAAGTAGGACAAATTGCCCCCAATTTGAAGATGCAGTAAAATAAGATGCAGTAAAATTGCCCCCAGACATGACGCTTAGGAAAGATGCAAGAAGGGGGACCCAGAGGGCTGAGGTAGCATCCAGGGAAGGCCTCCTGGAGGAGGTGGGCCTCCGACTGGCCCCTGAAAGGTAAGCAGGCTGATAGGATCTAGAGGACATTAGGGTTGGGGTGGCTGGGTAAAAGCCTGAAGGTGAGAATGAGTCAGTCACGCATCTGAGTAGAGCGGGAAGTATAAATTTAAGGAACAGTGGCAAGAGGGTCAAAGCTGAAAAAACAAGCTGGGGCTAAGTCATAGAGGGTCTGCCGTGTCAGGCTGAGGGTTGGGACTTTATTGTGCTGATGGTAGGGAGTCACTAAAGGTGTGTGAGCAGGGGAAGAGGCATTGTTCAGAGTTGGCCCTCAGAAAGAGAGGTGGGAGAACTCTTGGCATGGAGGGCTTCCCCCTGAGCTGTGACACAGCTAGGGCTCTGCCCAGCCTGTGTGCCAGGTGCCTGGACTGTGTCCAGGACTGGGCTCAATGACTCAACCTTGAGGAAATCACTCCCCAGGGAGAAAGGGCCCAGATGAATCAGCCCAGTGAGGTGGGGAGCTGGGAAGCTGGAGGGTCACTGAGTCACCCTCCAACAGGGGTGGCGGGTGAGGGTTAAGGGGAGAATTGCAGAGAGAGGGGACCGCAGTACATGGGAAGGATTCAGGTCAGACCACAGCGAGGGCTGTCAGGGGACTCTGGCTGCCTTCGCACCATTGTGGGGTTGATTCTCCTGGCAGTCTTGTGAAAGAGATGGCAAGACGAAAGCCCAGAAACCAACTGGGGAGGGGATCTGACCAAGGTCATAAAGTAAGTAGCTAGCCGGCAATGGCCAGGAGACACCCAAGAGCACCCTCCAGTCCAGACACGTCCCACCGCCCCAGCCGACCTCATGCCAAGCGGAGGCTAGGAACCGGTTGGGTCCAGGCAGGGAGCTGGCCCAGGTGACCCCTTTCCCCTCCGACACCCGCCCCTCCCGCGCAGATGGCAAATCGGGCCGGGCTGAGCCGCCGCGCTGGGACAGCAGGGGGCGCAGGAGCGTCACGGCTGCAGCGGGCGCCTGAGCACAGAGGCCGCTCTGCGGTGAATTGCGCTTCGGCTCGCAAGTCCCACCGCGGAACTGTGGACTGTGTGGCCCTGGGGCCTGCACCCTCTCTGGCTTGCGGGGACCCCAACGCAGACCTGCCTGCCCAGTGCTGGGGGCCCAGTGCCCCTACCCACAACTTGGGAATGGTGCGCCTGTGTGTGCGCTCGCGTGTCAGTGCGCACGTGTCTCCCTCCCAGATTTGCTACTGCTTCCAGGGCCTGTCAGACTCGGAGCGACCTCTGAAATTTCCCCCGATTTCCTCCCTTTTTCCTGGAAGAAGAGCAAGCCCAGGGCTCCTTGTTCGTGCCAGCGGTCCTTTCCCCTCTATCTCCCCCTCCGGACCGCCCCCCCCCGCCCCCTCACTGCGCTGGTCTCTGCCGTGGGACTGTAGCCTGGCTCCAGGACTTTATTAAGTAAGTGGTGGGGGGAGAGGATGTGATCAGGAGAGAGGCTCAGAGAGGCGACCCCTGAGAGGTAGTGAAAGGAGTAGCGAAGGGGCAAGAGAAGGGAGCGAAGGCTGAGAGCAGGCTATCAGGCGGGGGATCCTAATAGCGCACAAGCTGGAAGAATCTTGAGAGCAGAGAGATAAGGGAAGTGAGAGCTGGTGGGGGGCTCTGGTGGGGGTGGGAAGATTGGACGAGCTAAGAGGTGCTGTCCGCGGTTGCGGAAGGTGGGCGGGGCCGGGGCGGTCGGGGGGCGGGAAGTGGGCGGTTCGGGGCGGGGCCAGGGCGGACACTCGCGCGGATCAGGCGAAGCCGTCGCGGACGCCCTGGCCAAGCGCAGCGGCCAGGCCGGCGGGCGGGCGGGCGGGCGGCTGCGAGCATGGTCCTGGTGCTGCACCACATCCTCATCGCTGTTGTCCAATTCCTCAGGCGGGGCCAGCAGGTCTTCCTCAAGCCGGACGAGCCGCCGCCGCCGCAGCCATGCGCCGACAGCCTGCAGGTAGGGCCCCCCGCCCCTCCCGGCTCTGGGCACGAGGGGAACGGGGTGTTGGGTGAGCGCCAGGCCGGGTTCTCCGCGGAGCGTGCTGTCGCCGGTCCCATGGTCTACCCCGTCCCTGAACCCTTCTAGGGTGGGGACCCCAGGGTGGGGACCCCAGGGTGGGGACCCCTCCCCAGCTGAAAATCCCACTTCTGTGCTGGGACTGCAGCCCGTACCCTAGAGACATTGAGTCCTTAGCTCACAGTTCAAAGCCTCACGCCAGACTCTGAACCCTTTTCAGATCTGGGACTCCACCCCCAAGCACTGAACTCCCAATCCACAATGGGACCCCTGTTCACACCCAAGAGTTC
Source organism: Orcinus orca (assembly GCF_937001465.1). Taxonomy (NCBI): domain Eukaryota; kingdom Metazoa; phylum Chordata; class Mammalia; order Artiodactyla; family Delphinidae; genus Orcinus; species Orcinus orca. Next base: position 50,403,312 of record NC_064566.1, on the reverse strand, counting down.
TGTTTGAGCCTGGAACCCCCTGCCTCCCAGATTAGTGGAGGACCCCTGCCCATAGCCCTGGACCCCCAATATATTTATCAGACTCCAGGCCCACCCAGAACACCTGAACCCCCGACTCTCAACCAGGACCCCCCCTTAGAGCTGGGGCCCCTCATCTCAAGCCCCTGAACCCCGACTCCACAGACTCATCTATGCCCTCACCCAGATTCCCACTCAAACACCTGGACTTCAGTCCTCACACCAGACCCCACCCAGGGTCCAAATGCCTCTTTCCATTACAGTTTGTCTCTCCTTCTCTGCAGGATCCCCCTCCCACCCTCTTCCTGCTTTCCCTCCTCCCTCCTGTATAGAAGATCCTAGCCTTTTCCTGCTTGTCTCACCCTCTCCTCTTGTCTCTCTCTGGGTATGGTGGCCCCCGTTTCTCCTCTGAGTCTTTCTGGGCATCTTCTCCCTCTGCCCCTCTATTTCTTTCTTGTTTGGTCTCTTTTGCCTACGTGCCCCCCTCTCTCAGTCTGCCCATCACTCCCCCAGTTTCTCTAGGTTTCTGTTTTTGTTCTAGGGCTTTTCCCTGTGGTCATTCTTCCCCTTATATCAGCCTCTACTTTGGGGTGGTGAGGGGACAGGCTCAGAATGCCCCGCCGGTGTCCCCAGGACCTCTTCCCCCTCCCCTGTTGTCAGGCATGGCATGGTGTGGGTGCTGGTGGAAGGGGCTAAACATGGAGCAAGCAGCCCTTGGGCGGTACCGAGGGATTTAAGGTGGGTGGGGATTGTGCAGTGGGGCACTGGGGTTCATAACTTATAAACCCCCTCATCCCTGCTGAACTGGACTTGGGAAGCCGGGGGCTTGGGATGAGGGAGGGGAGGAATAGCCTGCAACCTGGTGTCAGTCACCTGTGGTGGGAGGTGTCCAGGGCTGGGCGAGTCTGGGTGGTATGTGTTTGAGTAGGAAGAGCTGGGTTGTGTGTGTTGGGTGTGCCTTGTGTGTGATCATGTGTGTTGTGTCATGTAGTATTGTGTGTGTCATCAGCGGTGGGATTATTGGGGGGATCTGTGGGAGCTTATGCTGAGTGTGAGGACCGTGAGTGTAATGGCGTTGCATGGCGTGTGCAGCTAGGGAGGCCGAGTTGTGAGTGTGGAGTGGTAGGTGTATGTATGACTGTTGTGTGTGTGGGGAACTTATGTGTACATGACTGTGTGTCATCGTGGGGTGGAGTAGTTGTAGGGGCAGCTTACATGGGGGATTGTGTGTGTATTTGTGTGTGTTATGGACTGTTGTGTGTAACCAGGAAGAGCCGCTGGAGGGGTCTGATGAAAGGTTTCATTGGATGTCTTGGTAGAGGGGAGTGGGGGTGGGAGAGCTGTGTCTGAGTGGGTTTGCAGCCTAGGTGACTGGCTTCGAGTCACCGCGTTACATCCTGGAGTTGCTCGGGAAATATATTGGGACCTGTGTGTTGGTGTTTAAGTGTCATGTGTCTGTGTGATGACTGTTTGTACAGCTCTGGGTAGGAAAGTGTGCAGCAGCCAGGGTCCAGGGGGCCAAGGCAAGGACTTGTTGACTCTGTGTGTGTGTGTGTGTGTGTGTGTGTGTGTGTGTGTGTGTGTGTGCGCGCGCGTGCGCGCGCGCGCATGCCCAAGTACATGTGGGGAGGAGGCAGTGTGCAGGCAGGACTGTCTGTGCTAAGGAGCTGTGTGTGCCCGCAAACATTTGACATTTTGGTGTGACATTAGGTGTGCACATTATCTATGCAGGGTGTGTCTCTATGTCTAGGTGGTGTGTGTGTATTGAATTTAATTGGAACTGTGTGTCTGTGCTTGGAGAGGTGAGTGTCGGGTGTGTGAGGTGCGCGTGGAAGGTTGAGTGTGAGTGTGGCGTGAAGTGTGGGTGTGTGAGCTAGATGGCTTTTCGGTGTGACACGTGGATTATGTGATCTTCTCTCCCTGTGAGCTGTTTACATGTGAAGGGTATCTAGTTAGCTAGGGTATGTGTGGGGAGAGGGGGGGCTGGAGGGCTGTGGAAGGTGTTGCAGGGGGTGAGGGATTGGGTGTATAAGGTGTGTGGGGTGAGGAATGAGGTATGTGATGTTCGGGTGTGCAGAATACAGCAGGTGTCCCATAAATGTTTGTGGAGTGATGTGTGTGTGCAGGGAAGGCTTGGCTGCCATCCTGTTCTCGCTTCCCTCCCAGTTAGGTCCCCTGAGATGCCCAAGCCAGGCTGCCTCTACCCTTTGCCCTTCATCCTCCTCGCTTTCACCAAGGCCTTTGTCTTGGGTTTCCGGCTGAACAGGCGCTGGACAGGCGGGCGGCGGGCGATGTGGAGGTCCTGGAACCTTTGTTCTTTTCCTCTTAGCCTGTCTCATGTTTTGGGCCGGGATTGGAAGGGGCGGGGAGAGGATGCACGTGTCTCGGGCTCACTGTGTTTACTACCACCTCATGGTTCTCCGCAGAGGGTGGGGGTCCAGGTGCAGGCACTGAGGCCTGGGTGGTATCCCCGGTGGCGCCTCCTCGGCGCAGTAGCAGCTGGGGCTGGGCTGGGAGTTAGGCAAGTTTGCCAACCATGATGTCTTAGTCCCAAGTGTGGCCCACTGCCCTTCCTTCTCATGTCATCTCTGGGGTGCTGAGAAGCCAAGTGCCCCCTTCTGCATGCTGCCCAGTTCTCTTCCCTTCTCTGTGTGGCGCCCAGAGAGGGTCACTGGGCTGGGAGGCAACCCGGAAGAGCTCAATCTATCTCCACTTGTGTTGACCCCACATCTGATGGGGGGATAGTTGCTTTCCTCACAGAGACCTTTTTCTGAAAAACGAAGCCAGATCACATCTTTGGGGACCCTCTAGTCTGATGGACCCAGTAGGAGGATCCAGGTCATACCCTCCAGAGAAAGCTATGGGGAGACCTTAGTGGACAGTCTGCCAACAAGGACTTGAGAGCACGAAAGGCCAGGACTCCTTGTGGTTGGAAGGCACAGAGACCATCAGAGTCAGTCAGGGGAAGGGGCTCGGGGCCAATGCCTCAGCACCACATTCCAGAAGGTTCTCTGAAGTGAGTGGGCTTGAGCTGAGCCTTGAAGGGGGTGTTGGATGGGCAGAGAAATGTGGCCTGAGGCTGAGGAAAATTCTAGCCCAACTGGAAGAAGGGATCTTGAAGGCTGTTGATCATTCCCAAGCAATACTGTCTGGTTTTGGATGGCCATCCCTGGGCCTCCTACCTTCTCAAGCTTTCATGTCACCTTTTCCCATCCTGTTGTCTTTGGGCAGAATCATCATTGTCATCATCTTCGTCATCACCGTTTAGGCAGCTCTTTCCAAATTCCAAGCTCCTTTCACAAATGTCTCCTTTAACAGGAGCTCATTCTGTTGTCTGAAAGCATTTATTGAGCACCTGCTATGCACCAGGCAGGCACAGTGTTAAGTGCTGCAGTCATAGCAGTGACTAAATAGGCCTCATGGGACTCCCATTTTCTGTGTCTAAGAAACCCCATCTTCATGGCCCAGCCACACTGTCAGCCCCTCAGGCCTTGGGCAGACGGCCCTCCCTTCTGTTTCCCGCAGCCTGACATGCACATGATATGCTCCAGGCATGCATCCCATGGTGTTGGGGTCTGGCTCCTGCCAGAATTCGAGCTCTTGAGAGGCTGGGCTGGGTCTGCCCATCCCATGTGTCCTGAGCTAGGTTCAACATAGATGCTTATATTGATCATCAGAGGTCTCTAACCCCCTGTAGGGGTGGCAGCCTCGCTGCCATCTAGGGAAACTGAGGCCCAGAGCAGGGAGATCTTTAGGGAGCCTCCTCTTAAGACCCCCCTTTGACCAGTGTTACCAGAGACCAAGAGTGGCCAGGTGACTTGTCCAGGTTTCACAGCAAGGTGGCAGGGCTGGTCCTAAAATACAGCTCTCCTGGCTGCCAGGCTGGGCTCCGGCCCCAGCACCATGCTGCTCCCTGGCTAGCCTCCGTGCTGCCTGTGGAGGGTAAATGATTATTAATGACCCCCCTGGCAAGGAGACAGGAAATGTTTCCCAACCACAGCTGGGAACCTGCTCCCTGCCAGCCCCAGCCACCCATACCCACCCTGGCCATGGTGTCAGCACTGATGTTAGCTCCATGCTGCCTTGGCCTTCTTTCTTTCCTCTTGCCCATCCGAATCCCACCTCCCTTTCCTTTAAGGTGTAAAGGACAAGAAGGAACAGAGCTTTCTCTTTCACATCTCTGTCTCCAACCTGCTTCATCTCCACCTTCTCCCCTGCCCCAAACCAGCCAGAAGTAGCCCCTCCTCCAGCAAGTCTTCCCCAAATGCACCACCAGCCCCTCCAGTGGCCCTGTCCTTGGCTCTGGTCACTGAATCTCCCTCATTTCAGACTCTGGTCCCACTCTGATGGTTTGCCCTGATGGCCCTAAGGCTGGCTGGGGACTTCCTGTGGCCTGTCCTCAACTTCTGTGTTAGGACTGACATGTGGAGGATCATCCCAAATGCTTCCTCCAGGAAGTCCCCAGCCCAGCCCGGGGACTCTCACTTCCTCTGAGCACCCCAGCACTCCCTGTCCGTGCCACACACTGTGTGCTGCCAGGCCTTAATAGGTGGACAGTTAGTGAGCACCTACTCTGTGCCTGGCAGAGAGGGTAAGTAGAGAGAGCATGGTGGGGGCCTTAAATTTCGGCCACACATTGTGCCAAGTCTGAGCAACAAGGCGTCTGCCTCTTGGCAGGTAGACAGACCCAGGTACCAGGGCCAAGGGTGGACAGGTGATAGGGTGGCGGAGGGGCACAGACAAAGATTGATGCTGGTAGATTGTGTGGGGGGAAGGCAGCAATGGGGAGAAACTTGGGGGCCATGGTGGGACAGAGCAGGGGCCCCGAATTCAGCCCAGAGTGGAAGGGAGGGCAAGTTGGGAAGCTTCCAGGAGGAAACATTTAAAGTGAGAACTGAGGAATGAGCCAGGAGAAAGTTCTGGACAGAGAGAAGGAGAGAATGGCGAATGTGAAGGCTTGCTGGTGACAGACAGAAGGAGGGAAGCATTCCATGGAGCTGGATGCTGGACAGCCAGAGTGGCTGAGTGATGGGATTGGTGTGTGTGTGTGTGTGTAGCATAGGAGATGAAGCTAGTGAGGCTGGAAGGGGCCAAGTTGTGCAGGACTTTTATGCCATGTCCTTTCTTCAGAGGGAACTGCACACTAGGGGAAGAGATGAAAGCAGTTCAGGGACTGTTCAGACCTGCGTGTTATGAAGCAGCTCCCTGGGCCATGGGGTGGGGAGCACGTAGAAGGAGTGAGGCAGGAGGCTGAGGCAGTGTGGTTCCGACATGGGATGATGAGACTGAATAGGGAAAAGCCAGATTTGGAGGGGAGGGGACAGAGGGGGCAGAGGTAGAGGAGGGAGCCCGTCAGCTGTAGAGGTGAAGGGAGAGAGAGCGCCACCCTGAGGTATGGGTGGCCACATGAGGGAAGACACGGTTTGAGGTCACATGCCTGGGCCTGGGTCAGGGCCCTCTAAGGAGCAGAAGGTCTCAGAATGGCACCCCAGGTCAGGAGCTTTGAAGCTAAACGGAAACCAGGGGACATGGATCCCACTGGGGGCTGCTGCGTCCTTGTCTGTAGCGTGGGGACACGGGATCTGCCCTGGGCGAAGAGCATTCAGAATTCAAAAATTAAAACAATCTGTAAAATATAATACTTAATAAAATTCAAATTCAAAAATGTGTGAGTACATTCCAAAATGAGTTAAAATGTAAATTTATGAAAACGCTAAACATACATCTGTGATGGTTTAATATCAACGGTAAGCCTTCACTGCTTCCCTCCTCTTTGATTCCAGCTTCCTTGAAGCTGCTGCCTCTGGTGTGGCTGGACCCCCAGGGGGTCCAGGACGTTCTGGTCTCTTGTTCAGGGCACCTCCTCTGGGGAGCCTGCTCTCTGGCTGGTAGCGTCAGGGGGCAGGCATTTTGCTTTTCCTGTCCTCCACCCTGAGGGACTTGACCCTTCGAACTTCACCCATCTAGTGTTGCCTTTATTTGAGGGGCCTGAGTACAGACCCAGGGAGGGGGAAAGGTGAGGGAGTTGCAGGAACCAAGGGTAAGAGGGGTGGAGAGATGCAGGGCCCAGTGGGGGTGGGGTCGGGAGGGAGGAGAAATGAGCAAAGCTAAAAGAGCAGCATCGCCCCAACTTGAATATCTGTATTTCCGAAAGTAAGAGTGGCGCCATTTCCACAAGACTGGGTTACTGAGGTCCCATCTTGCAATTGGGAGCCGGGCATTTCTTGGCTCCTACTGTCCAGTGACCTTGCATAAGGCCACTTTCTGGGCTGCATTTTCTCACCTGTAAAAGGAGGAAGTTGGGGTGGATGAGCTCTCTGGAGAATCTGGCATTGTCCGTTTGTGGGGTTCCAGCCTTCCATGATCCTCAGCTCCCGGCCAGGGCTGTGTGGATGCGTGGTTGTATGATTCCGACATTCTGTGACTTTAAGATGCTGAGACTCCAGGAGCCGATGAAGCAGACGTTCTGTGATTCCAGGATTCTAGGATTTGATGATTTGATGATTCAATGATTCTAAATGGGGTTTCTGGGAAGAGCTGCAACCACCTGCCTTGTTAATGTCGATGTTCAGTTATTAAAAACATAGCGAGAAGCAATGGAGACAGCTTGGGGTGGCGGGGTGGCCCCCACCCCCAGGGAGGAAGGGGAGGAGGGGCTGGGTTGGTGTCAGTGGGGAAGGAGACCATCTCAGCCTGGGTTGCACGGATAGTTTCTCCTGCCGCAGCAGAACTGGTGTGCGTGCGTGTGCAAGAACCACCACTCCCTAAGCTTTCAGGGTAAGGGGTCATTTCCTTCATCCCTCTGCCTCCAGTCTTCAGTCATTTCAGACTATGGCAGAGAGAGGAGTACCCTTTCCTTCCAGCCCCTAAAGCCTCTGGGAGGAATGTCCACAGTGGAGGAAGGAGAGGCCTGCTTACCCCCACCCTCTCCTTCCCTGGCAGCCTCGGCCTGAGGGGGAAAACAGGACATGAACACTTCCTGGACGCAGACCCGGGACTGCACGAAGCCCTGCCTGTGAGGGCCCAAGTACAAAGGGCCTCCGCCTAGGGCAGAGGCCAGGCAGCCAGAGGGGCAGTGCGGACATCGGCTAGGGACCCATTGGCACCCTTTGAGCGCAGGCCAAGGAGGGAGGACCCTGCTTGTGCCCTGGAGGTGGCTGTGAGAAGTGCTTACGGAAGGGAGGTCCCAGGCCAGGGGGCCTGGAGGGCTGATGACCGATGGGGGCTCCCTTGTAGCACAGGCCTCCCGCCCAGCACAAGGCCAGCTCCTTTGTCCGGCGGCTTGCTGCCTCTTGGACTGTGCACAGTCTCAGACCCACATCAAAGGTGGGGAAAGAACCTCCAGGCAGGAGAGAAGGATCTCAGCCCTCTAGAGAGCCCACCCTGGCTGGGGCCCTCAGAACCCAGTACTGCTGCACAAGACCCAGCCTGCTGGGTTCACAGATCAAGTGATGGAGGCTGGGAGTTGGCCCCGATCCCACAACACAGCAGGGCCTAAAACACGGCTTCCTGATTCCCAGTCCTGGGAGCTCCACTTTGCCTGCAGCTCCCCGCTTTCCCCTGGAACGCCTGGAGAGCTGGAGTGGAGGCAGGACTCAGGTCAGGGGGGCAGAGCATTTGTCTGTTACCCACCATCTTTCTCCTCCCACAGGCCAGGAGGCAGGTGGGGTGGTGACAACTGCTCCCTGTCATGCGCAAGGCTGCATTGTCTGCCATGTCCTGTCTTGGCCCTGAGGACAGGGTCCCCAGCAGGGAACCCCTCCCCAGCTCCCTGACCCACGATGGGCCTCCCTGGGGTTCTCCTCTCTTGTCCTCCTGCCATCCCACCCCTCGCTGTCGTCTCTGCTTCCTTTTGAGCTCTCTCCCCATCCTGTAAGGTTCCATCTCTGGCTGTCTTTGTGGGTCAGTCTCTCCAAAAGATTGTTAGACTGTGAGGGCTCTAGGAGGTCATCAAGTCCATTCCTTTTATTCTTCAGATGAGAACAGTAGCTCAGAGAGGGGAAGGTCCTGTCCAAAGTTGCACAGTAGGCTGTGGCAGAGCCTGGGTCACGGAAGCACCCTGTCTTGGCATCAGGCATCTAGGGTTTGAGGACTGACTGTGTCATGACCAACCTGACAGGCTTCTCTCCTCAGCCCTGAGCTGTTCTCCCTTCTTTTCTTTGTCCTCTGATCTGCTGCCTGGCTGACCCCTACCTCAGGCAGACCCTGCCCTTGGGACATAGACCAGAGCTGGGGACTCCATGACTGGGATGCACACCCATGCACGCATGGACACAAAGACACTTGCAACTACATACAGGTCCCAGGTACAAACCTATACCACGTAGTTAGGAGGCTGTCCTGGAACCTAGTGTTCTCTTCCTGTGAGGTACCACACACCTCCTCCAGGAAGCCCCCCAGGACCTCTCTGCAGAGTCTTCATCCCACCAGCCCCTTTGTGACAACTGAGTCCTATTGAGCCTAGGTTCCTCCTCTGTGACCCCAAGGGCACGGCTGAGTCTCTCTCTGGTCCTGGAGCCCCTCCTTCAGTGTTCCCTCCTTCTGTCTCAGGAGGGGCTTAGCTTCCTGTGGCTGGGTGGGGAGAGTCCTGAGGTCCCCAGAGGACAGTGGGACAATGGGGAGGCGGTGACAGATGAGACATTGCGTCTTTCCCAAAGTAGGCTCCACCCTACCCTGACCTCCTGGCTGGTGTCAGGGACACAGTCCTGGCCTGTGGACCTCTTAGGACGAGGGTCCTGGTCTGACACGCCGCCCCCTGCCCTTTCAGTGCAGAGGTCAGAGCATCAGAGCCCCTGACCTCCAGCAGCAGCTCTCTAATTGGAAGCTGTGGAGGCCAGGTCCCCATGGTACCAGCAGCATATTAACAGAGTGGTGGAGATTCCTGGGACCTCTGGGAGGGGTGAGCTGCTCTGAGTATGGGGCAGGCAGGAGGGTGGTAAACGCTGAGGCTGGGACAGGATTATGGAGGCGCTGTGAATGCCTAGCCGAGACCCCACTCATCCTGTCCACCTTCCCTGTTCTTGAAGTGGGTGATGGGGACCCAGAGGGCGTGGGGCAGGAGCCTCTTCAGGGAGTGGTGGAGAGCCTGGGGGGCAGTGAGAATCAAGTGAAACTAGCACTGCTTCTTCTCAAGGGGCAGGGGAAGGGGCTGTCCTGGGGCAATTTGGTGGTGGTGGGTGGACCATTGGAGGCCAGGGTTAAGTAAAGAAGGTTTAGGCTTTCAGACAAAAGGGATGGACCCTGAGGTCAGGCACTTATCTTGGTCCCCGTCATTTCCTCTGCCGGACATGGCTGGGTTAGCGGGGTCATCGCACAGAGGGAAGGAACTGGGCGAGCCAATGCACACGAGGCCCTGCAGTAGATGCAGGCGCATGCGCGACCTTGCCATGCCCTGGGCTGCAGACAGTCCCCCATCAAGGCCCAGCCATGGAGCCACAGTCGCCCTGGGAGATGGTCCCGTGTAGACCATCATCCCCCATCCCCCCCAGACCCATGCATCCTGGGCAACACTCGGGCCCAGCTGAAGGCACTGCTGAGTAGGGAGACGCCCACAGGACACAGGGACACGTGGGACAACCAGACACCTTGCTACAAGCATCCACACGCTAGGTGCAGCTACTGTGGTGCAGCTCCTGTCACCCCTATGGTCACCACTAAGGAAAACCGTAGATTCCAGCAGTCACGGGCAGGTGTCCAGAGCCTGAGTGAGAAGACAGGGGCACCAGGCAGGGAACCCAGAACCTCCCCAGCTCGCTGAGCGCCTGAGGCTATTTCCTAGCAGGGATGGGTGTCTCATGCCCCCTCCCCCTCCCCCTCCCCACCACACGCTTCTGAAGCTGCCAAATCAAATCAGCCCCCGCGCCCGCACCAGGCTGGCATAGCGGCCAGCAGCTGACGGGAACGAAGCCAGGCTCAGAATATCCCGCCGCCTGTGCCTGTCTGATGCCTGGGTATGCTTGTGGATGGGGGTGGGGAGGGACAGCCGGCCCCTGGGCAGTGCCTCCCAGAGCGGCTGGGGTTCCGGATGCCACCCAAGCGGTGGGCTCCTGAGAATGAGGAGCTCCTGAGGCAGTGGCTTCTGTGTGTACCAGCCCTTGAGAAGCCGTGGAGTAGTGCTTATAGGATGCAGGTTGGGTGTCCGATTGGAGCCCAGACTGGGCTGAGGACTCCCACGTGTGGTCCCATTCACTTAGGATTCACAGCAACCCAGCTGGGAGCCCAGCCCAGTGACTGTGTGAGCTGGGCACTACAAATTCCATTTTATAGATGGGAAGCTGACGCTTAGAGAGGGGAAGTGAAGGGAGAGAAGCAGAAGTGGAGGGGACCACAGAAGGAGTAAAAATGCGGTTTTCCACTCCTGAGGAGCCCCAGGCTTAAGGAAAGAGTTTAGCTCTGTTCTCAGAGTTGAGGGACTGAGAATACACCAGAGCCAGAGGCCATGGGAAGCAGGGCGCCATCAGGCAAGGCTCCCTGGAGGAGGCCACCTGTGGGAGACAGGAGACCCCAGGTCTGCTAGGGGCTGGGGGAGGGGCAGCCTGGGGAGAAGGGGAGAAGGCCTGGCAGGCCTCAGCCCCTGGCCTTCTTGTCTCTGCAGCCAGCCGGGACCTCCTTGCACAGGAGCCAGTGCCCCCAGGGAGTAGAGACGGCACACTGCAGGTGAGAGCTCAGCGGAGGGAGGAGTGGGTGGGCTTGGGGGGGTGGGGGGCACAAGCTGGGGGTCAGTCTGAGCATTGCCCCCACCCCTGGGAGGACTGGGAGGCTGGAGCCGAATCCCAGCCCCACCCCCTCCAGCCTAGGGTCACCCCACACCAAGACCACCTCTCCCACCCTAGAGTTCTCTCCCCCTGAGGATTCGTCCTCCTCCCAAGTCACCTGGGTGTCATGACACCTCCCTTGTCCTCCCCACCCTCACCCAACAATTCCCTCTTGATTCTCTGCCCTAAGTATTTCCTAAACTCCTCTCCTGCTCTCCCTCTGCCTGCCCCAGTCCGGGACTGGTCATCTTTCCCCTGAACAGTCACTGGCTGTCTGCTTTCAGTTGCCCCCATTCTCCATGTGGCTGCCAGAAGGATCTTTCTAACACACAAACCTGAACTTGTCACTTTCGGCTTAAAAATTTTCCATGCTCCCCCTCCCCCTGCTCCCTCTGCAACCCAGGCAGGTTGCAGTCCCCCCTTCATCCGCTCCTGCCTCCCTAGAACCGCTCCTGCTGGCCTCTTCCCCCCTCAGCTTCCCAAATCCTTCTGGGCTCAGCTCTAGCCTCCCCTCCTCCAGGAAGCCCTCCCTGCCTCTCATGCTCCCTCCTCTGAGCTCTCCTGCCCTGGCCACCAGCCGCTGGGGCATTCTGCTGTCTGTGCCTTTAGCACCCTGTTTTCTCCACTATGTGACTCTGTGTGTCTTCCCCTCTGAACTGTGAGCATCCTGAGCCCTGCCTGGGATGTGCCTTTTTCATTCCTGGGTCTCCCACCGCCCTCCAAAGGGTACCTGGTGAGGGCTCAGCAAGTGCCTTTCCTTTGAGATGAGGGGTGCCATCCCAGCCCCTGACCATGCCTTTGGGGGGCCTCATAGGAATCGTCAGTGTCCGTGGGGCCTTGAGCAGCAGAAATGGGGTGGGCCGGGGGTGGCGAAGGTTGGCACAGAGGAGGGGTGTGTATGAAATCGGACCAAACAGCAAACCTCAGATGAGCCTCCTTTGTGCCCAGGGCCTGGCTGAGAGGAAGGGGAGGCTGTTGCCATATCAGCCCCTCCTCTGGGCCAGGAGCTTTAGACACACTTCCCTGTTTAATCCCCACAACCTCCCTGGGAGGCAGGGGCTGTTATTCATCTACTTTGGGGAAGCTGAAGCCCAGTGGGGTCACACAGTGAGTGAATCGGGTCACACAGTGAGTGAATCGGAGGCAGAGCTGAGAGTGGAGCTGTGTCTCGTGCCCAACCCTTGCTCTCTCCCTGCCCTCGGGTGAGATGGCAAAAGACGCTCACACAGGGCCTGGTGCCTAGTGGGGTCAGCGTGGGCTCACTGCTGGGACACGGAGCCCAGCCCTGAGAGTGTGCCTGCAGCTGGGCGCTGGGGAAGGGGGAGGGAGCAGGGGAACAGGAAAGTCATTATTAATTTATTTATGGTTACGGCATTCCCCATGGGGTGGGGGCTCCCCCCAGAGCTGGGACAGATGGTATTCCTGGGAGCCAGCAGTGTCTCAGCAGCTGCTGCCACCCGCTAGGAAAGACTGGATTTGTCATCCTCCCAGGAAGTGGAGAGGGGAGAGAGCTTTGGAGAAGCTGAGACCATCCTGGGCAATGGGAGCTGGGTCCCAAGGGAAGGAGTAAGGCCCAGGCTTCTTGTTTATGCCTCTGTTCATAGCTTCCTTTCCCTAGACCCTTGGCCATGCTCCCTGCAAATTCAAGTTCTGCCCTTCCTTTCTCCCCCTCCCCGTGAGGCATCCCCAGATCATCCCCATTTGCTCCCTCTGCCTTTCCTTGGCCTGGGTCCTGCTGCGCCCTCTCTCATACTGAGGATCTTGGGCTTTGAGCCCCTCAGTTCTTAGCTCCATCCTGCCCCCCAGCCCCACACCCACCACAAAGATGGCAGGTGTCTTCCTGGCCTCTGGGCGGAGCCTGCTTTGTTTCTGGGTTTACTTAGCACCCTTTTCCGAGTACCCAGGCCCACACTCAGCCCTGCTGGGGAGAGACAGGTTGATGCAACATAGAAAGGATAGGACTGGAGAGAATAGGGACCCTAGGGTGTTGCTCAAGCTATTGGGACCACTGGAGGGAAAGAGGGAAGAGGGCTGGGAGACTGATGAAGAGCCCTCCTGAGGGAGCAGAACCTGGGGAGATGACGGCCTCATCCAGTGGACAGACCATGGGGTCAGATGGGCATGAGTTCAAGTCCCAGCTTCACCACTTCCTAGGTGTGTGACCTTGGGCCAGTCCCTTAACCAACCTGAGCATCAGTTTCCTCACCTGTCAAAGGGGGATAAGAAGCTTCATCATTATTGGACATAATCACTATTATTGGGCAAAGCTGCTTGGAGAAGTTACAAAGAGTATGTGTGAGGTGCCTGCCTCAGGCCTGGCCCACAGAAGGTCCTTGAAGAGAGTTGGTACCCTCCCTGCTTCCCTCAAGGGTGAGATCCTTGGGGCCAGGTCTCGACAGCTGTGCTCTGTGAGACAGGGTGCACTGCAGGGCTGGGCTGGTGTTCATGGAGGTTCTGTGGGTACAGCACGTTCTCCTGGCACTGGCAGCACGACAGCCACGAGAGCAGGCCTGCCAGGACCCATTCCCACCTAGCGGGCGTCTGTTCAGCACACCGGTTTGGGATGGCCCCCTGGCCCCTGTGCCAGCTGGCCAGCTTGGGAGAGGGGCTCTTCAGGCACAGTCTGCAATCCTCCTTCAGCGCCAGGGCCATTGCTCTCTCTGGATGTCAGGGCTGAGGCAGTTCAAGTAGTAAGCTGAGCACTCTGGGTCCATGCCCTCTCTGTGCTGGCTCTCAGAGCCTAGATGGGGGCTTGGGAGCCCCAGCTGGGGCAGGGGCTGGGGAAGAGGCAGACATGGACAAGGTTACAGGTATCCACGCTAAGCACCCTAATGCTCTGCCTGGAGTTGACTCCTCTATTCCTGCCCATGGGATAAGGAAAGACCACACCCTTGTCATGGCCTTGCCAGCCATGCCTGCTGGACCTCCTCATGTCCATCCCTTGTCCCCCAGACATGGCAGTGCTCACTTCCAGGACACCCACTCTTCCTGACCTCCCTGACTTTGTTCACACTGACCCCTTTCTCTGGAATGCCTTTCCCTTTTTTCTCCACCTACTCCCTTTTCAAGCCTCAGATTAGATGCCACCTCCTCTATGAAGTCCTCTCAGATTGCATCCTCCACCCAGCTCAAGTCAGCCTCTCCTTTATCCTGGGCACTCACAACGCCAAGCTTCCCTGAGCTTACAGTGGGATAACTTGTTACCCCATGTGGTTATATATCCTTTCCCACGTAGTTGTAATGGCTATACATCCTTTCCCACATAGTTATAAACACCTGGCAGGTAGGAACCTAGGCTGAGTCCCCTTTTTCTCTCCTGGGCCCATGTGGTTTTTTAGTAGATGCTCAATAAATGCTTCCTGATGGAATGAGAATGGCTGTGGGTGGGGTGCGGTTGGAGTAGTTCTAAGAAGGGGGCAGTTGCTGTATTGGGTGCAGTCTTGGAGACTTCCTGGAGGAGGCAGCCTTTGAACTTTGAAGGATGGGGAGGGTCAAGGTCCCTGATGAGACCAGAGATCAGCTGGATAGTCAGAGCCATGTGGTCGACTTCTGAGAGGACCTCCTGAGGGCAACAAGGACCAACAAAGGACTGGGACCAAGAACACAGAGGAGCCTGGAACAAGGACTCAGGGCGTGCTGCAGGAGACTGGCTCCATGCTGAGAACCCAGCTCCAAACACCTCTTTGCCCCTGGGTCCTGGTCTGAGGAACGCTTGGTCTCAGAGTTTGGAGTGAGGCTGAGGCCAGCAATGGTGAATAAGTGGGCCCCCGTGGTGGGACAGCCATAGGCAGGGGCAGGAGCCCAGCTGGTCCTGTCTGGTAGGATTGCTATGGGGGTTGGGAAAGGCTTTGTAGGTGAGAGGAGCAGCTTGTGCAAGGGTTTGTGGGAAGGGTGCCCCAGGTCTCCACAGGAGAAGGCTGACATGTGAGTGGAGCCCTGGTTACTATGCAGGGAGCATTGGGGCGAGGCTGGAAGGGCTGCTGCAGGCAGCGCTTTCTGGGCTCATATTTAAAATTCTTAAACGAATGCTCCTAACTGGCAGATGTGCCAGCCTCCTTCTGGATTCCGCACATCAGGAGCAAGTGGCCTCCATGATGCCCCACAGCCCCAAGGGAGCTGCTGACAACAAGTTGGCCATAGCATCTGGCATCCCTGGGGGCCCGAGGCCCTGCCATCTGTCTGGGCCCACCTGTCGGGCTGCACAGGCCCAGGGTGTGCAGGAACTTGGGCCAGGGAGGCGGTCTCAGCTGCCACCACAGCCTGTTTCTCTGTCTGTCTGTCCATCCATCTGTCCACACCCCTGACTGACCAAGGACAAGGCAGAGATGGGCAGATGCAGGTCCTGCCATTAGAGAAGCCTAGTCTGAAGGGGGAGGCATCGAGCACCAGGGATTTTCACCCAGAGAAGATGCAGCTGAAGCTGGGCCAGGCTTGTCGGCAGGCCAAGGCCCGGGAGGTCCCCTTGAGGGCTTGCAGTGGAGGCTCAGAGAGAGGTGGGGACTGACTCAGAGTCACACAGCAGGTCTGGGGCAAGGCCGGGCCAGGTGCTGTGGGCCCCAGGGCTGGACGAGGTTCCTCTGGCTGGCCCCTCCTCTCCCCCCACTCTGCCTGGCCCTTGGCTGTAAACACAGAGAGAACAAGTTCCGTTTCCCGGGAAATATTTATCTTCGGCCGTGTGGGGAGCGTGCGCTGGCCTCCGCCTGTCCTTCCTGCGGACTGGCCTGGGGCAGGAGGTGAGGGGGCTTGGCGGCCTTGAGGGGCAATCTGGGGGGCTCGAAGGCAGGGCCAGGAAGGGCATGCCCTGAGGCTCCGGCCTGGAGCTGGAGTCTGAATGCTGGTGTGAGAGAGGAGGGAGCAGATGGGAGAGAAACTGGCAGCCTAACCTCACTCCCTCTCACATTCCTATCTTCATCCCTGCCAACCTGTCTCCTCCGGTTCCTGCCTCCAACCCTTGGCTCCTGTCTGCTGCCCCCACCTTGGGATGCCTTTTCTTCCACTTCCTTGTCTGTCCCAGCTCTCAGCTGGCTTCCTCTGGGAAGCCTTCCCTAACTCCCTAACCCCCTAACCCTGTGTCCTCCCCCTTTCACGCCCAGTCCCTCTCCTCTGGCTCCCAGTAGCTTCAGTCTGAGCCCCGCAGACCAGCTAAGGTCTTGTCCCAAGCCACTCAGACAATGCAGACAGCTGTGTCCAGGCTGCCCAAGAGTCCCCCGTCTGGGAAGCACAGGCCTGGGCACTCTGGGAGTGGGTCAGGGCCCAGAGGTCAGCTCCTTTCAGTGACACAGCACAAGCCCAGGTACGCGGGGGATCCAGGTTGATTGAACAGGGGAAAATCCCACGGGCCCAGCGAGGATAGGGGCAGGTAGAGGGGCCCAGGGCTCCTGCCAGCCAGCTGGCTCTGGGGCTTTAGGCTGTGTATCCCAGGCTGGGCCAGGCCTGACTGGGGCCCTGACAACAGGAAATCCTTGAAGGAGCAGGCAGTGGCTGAGCACAACAACAGGAAGCAGCCTTGACATGGGGCAGCAGCTCTGGCGACTGGACCCAGCGGGGGCGGGGGGAGCTTGTGGGACCCAGGGTGATGCTGAGGGTGGCACTGAGACACTGATTGTGGGGCAGCGGGTATTCTGCGGTGTGATACTGAGCTTGTGAAATCATGGGATACTGTGTGAAGAGTGAGTGAGTCACTGCGTGTGACACTGAGTATGTGACACTGAGTGATAGCGAGTGTCTGACACCACTTGTCCAAGACTGTGTGAGACAGTGGATGTGCCACCAAGTGTGTGACACCGATACTGTATGATACTGATTTTGTGATGCTGAGTGACCAAGTGTGACACTGAGGGTGTGACACCGTGAGGATGAAATATGTAAACACAGATGAATGACACTGTGCAATAACAGGTGTGGTCCTGAGTTTGGAGCTCAAGTGTCTGACACTGAATGGTCAGTGTGGGCCCCAGGCATATGGTGAGTCTGAGTGTGTGACCAAGGGCGTAACACAGAGTGACATCAAGTGTGTGAAAACCAGGGTGTGATACTGTGTGACCCTGACCCTGACATTGAATGTGTGATGCTGTGTGTAATGGTTGTGACCACGTGAACTGTGAACACACAACCCTGTGTGTGATACTGTCATGGGACGAGCCCGACGGGTTCAGGCAGGGCAATGACATGATCCAGTCTATGATTTTGAAAGAGTCTGTACTCTGGCTGCAGAGTGGATGCGGGGGACCCGTTGGAGGGGCCAAGAGGAGACGGGCAGACAGTCGGAGGCTGCTGCAGCCCCCTAGGCAGGAGATGGTGGTGCCTGGGCTAAGGGGTGGGCAGAGTTGGAGAGAAATGGACAAACCTTGGAGATATTCGCAGGTAGAAATGACTGAACTTGCTGATGAATTGGAGGATGAACCAGAAGGAAAAAGGGAGGATGGCTGCCAGGTTTCTGGCTTGAAGAACCAAGGGATGGTTGGTGGAGATGTTACTGGGATGGGTAAAGACTCGGGGAAGGTCAGGGTTCATGGGATGGGGGAGGACAAGGAGGCAGAAGCTGACAGACCTGTTTCGGATGTGAGTCAGACATCCAGGTGAAGACATCCAGTGGGCAGCAGAGGCCAGGCTGGGGATATATTTAGGAGTCAGCAGGCAGAGCTGCTTTATTAAACCATGGACCTTGCTGGGATGACCTAGGGAGAGAGCGTAGTGAGAGAAGAGGTGAGGAATGAGGACTGAGCCCTGAGGTGAAGGGGAGCAGCAAAGAGACAGAGGAGGGGCAGCCAGGGAGGTGGAGGAGACCAGACAGGTGAAGCCAGAAGTCATGGGAGGGGAGAGGTTCACCAGGGAGGGAGGCTGCCACGCTGTCAGGTAAGGTGGGATCAGGGAGATTGTGCTGGGCTGGGCCACGTGCTTAAATAAGCCTGGCAAGAACCCTGTTGGGGACAGGGTGGGGCCAGAAGCCAGATGGCCTGTGCAGGTGGTAAGTGGAGGTGAAGACAGAGCATAGTCAGCCCTTTGGAGACCTTCCACTGTGAAGGGAGAGGCATGGTTGCTGCAAAGATGTGTGAGGTCAAGGGAGAGTACAATTTTTTTTATTATGGAATATTTTAAACACACAATAGGAGGGAGAAGAATATAATACGCTTGCCATATACCCCTCACCCAAATCTAGCAGTTATTAAGATTTAGACATATTTAGTTCATCTACCCCTCTTTTCTTTTCATTTTCCTTTCTTGAAATACATTATTAAAAAATTTTTTAATTGTGATAAAATGTGCATAATATAAAATTTACCATCTTAACTGTTTTTAAATGTAGGGTTCAGTGGTGTTAAGTACATTCACATTGATGTGCAGCCATTTTCCAGAACATTTTTCACTTTGCAAAACTGAAACTTATACCCATTAAACAATCTCTCCCTCCCCCCAGCCCCAGGTAACCACTCTTCTACTTTCTGTCTCTATGAATCTGACTATCCTAGGTATATCATATTAAGTGGAATCATACAGTATTTGTCTTTTCATGACTGACATTTCATTCAGCATAATGTCCTCAAGGTTCATCCATGCCATGTTATAACATATGTCAGAATTCCCTTCCTCTTTGAGGCTGAATAATATTCTATTGCATGAATAAACCACATTTTGTTTACCAGTTCATCCATTGATGGGCACTTGGGTTGCTTCCACCTTTTGACTTTTATGAATAGTGCTGCTGTGAACATGGGTGTACAAATAGCTCTTTAAGATCCTGCTTTCAATTCTTTTAGATATATAACCAGAAGTGGAATTGCTGGGTCATATGGTAACTTAATCTTTAATTTTTGAGGAACCACCATACTGTTTTCCACAGCAGCTGTACCATTTTACACTCCCACCAACAGTGTACCAGGTTCCAGTTTCTCCACATCCTCACCAACACTTTTTTTCTTTTTTCTTTAATTAATTAGTTAATTAATTAATTTATGGCTCCATTGGGTCTTCGTTGCAGTGTGCGGGCTTCTCATTGTGGTGGCTTCTTTTTGTTGCGGAGCACAGGCTCTAGCCCTGCGGGCTTCAGTAGTTGTGGCTCGCAGGCTCAGTAGTTGTGGCTCGCGGGCTCTAGAGTGCAGGCTCAGTAGTGGTGGCGCACGGGCTTCGTTGCTCCGTGGCATGTGGGATCTTCCCAGACCAGGGCTCAAACCCGTGTCGCCTGCATTGGCAGGAGGATTCTTAACCACTGTGCCACCAGGGAAGTCCTTTTTTTTTCTTAATAGCAGCCATCCTAATGAGTGTGAAGTGGTAGCTCATTGCGGTTCCTTTTTTTTAAAGTACATTTATTTATTTTTTATTTTTTTATTTTTGGCTGCGTTGGGTCTTCGTTGCTGCACATGGGCTTGCTCTAGTTGCGGTGAACCGGGGCTACTCTTTGATGCGGTGCGCCGGCTTCTCATTGCAGTGGCTTCTCTTCTTGTGGAGCACGGGCTCTAGGCACCCCAGCTTCAGTAGTTGTGGCACACGGGCTCGGTAGTTGTGGCACACGGGCTTACTTGCTCTGTGGCATGTGGGATCTTCCCGAACCAGGGCTCGAACCCATGTCCCCTGCGTTGGCAGGCGGATTCTTAACCACTGCACCACCAGGGAAGCCCCTCATTGTAGTTTTGATTTGCATTCCTTGATTATTAGTGCTGCTGAGCGTCTTTTCATGTGCTTGTTGGCCATTCGTACATCTTTAGAGAAATGTCTATTCAAGGCCTTTGCCCATTTTAAAATCAGGTTGTTTGTTTGCTTTGTGGTTGAGCTGTAGGACTTCTTTATATATTCTGGATACTAACCCCTTATCAGATATATGATTGCAAATATTTTCTCCCATTTTGTAGGTTGCTTTGCTGAAGTATTTTAACACAAATCTCAGACATGATGTCATTTCACCAAAGGTGGATATTTTTAAGGTCAGAAGGTCCTGGATGATGCTGAAATGAGACAGTGCAACACAGAGCCAGCTTGGAACTGTATGTGTAAGGCTGTGTGAGGGTGACACTGGGGACCTTGAGACATTGTGTGTGACGCTGAAGGTGGGCCACCCTGATTGAGGGCAAAAGTGATAGTTTCACTGTGTGTGGCCCCGTGACAGTGATGTGTGACACTGTGGACACTGTGAAGTGATTGTGTGTCACTGAGTATGTGGGACATGCCATATGAAGGTGACAGTGATCGTGTCCCTGTGTGTTGCCCTGAGGTGGTGAGTATGACACAGAGTGGATGCCGCATGGGAATGAGAGGGATTGCGGTGTGTTGTGGTTGACGGGGATGTGTGCGATCGTGTCGGATCAGCGCCAGCCTCAGCTGCTGACCGTCAGACAGAGGACAGACATCACAGAGTGGACAAGGAGAAACGCTCGATGGGGACAGAAATGGTGTCTGGGCCCAAGTATGAGCTGGCGTGAGGCCTGTTCCTTTCTCTGAACTCTCCAGGAAGGCTTCCTGGAGGCAGGGCGGGAGCTCGGTAGTGGGATGCTGCAGGTACCTGTTAAGCTATGGTGTCAGACAGCCCTGTCTGGCTGTGATATTTAGCAAGTTATTTTATCTCTTGAGCCTCAATTCCCTCAAGTATAAAATAGGGTGGTTGGGAGGATTACGTGAAATGGTGCTTCTAAATGAACACAGTGCCTGGCACTGAGCAAATGCTCAGTGGTCTCTTGGGGAGACCACCCCTCAAATCCGTGTGCCCAGACACCTGGTGTGATGCGAGCGCCAGTGGGTGCACAGAGAGGGTGCACAGAATGAATGATGTGTTCTATGCCCTCAGCCCTCCCTCTCCCGCCCCTTCTGTCCCCTGCTCGGCATTGTCAGGGCCTCCCCACCCCAGCTTGCTCCCCCCCACTCCTCTCCCTGGCTCCTGCCGTCCTCACCCGCTCTCAGCCTCCAGCTCAGGCTCCTGCAGCCTCATTCAATTAGGCCGATGCAATTTGCTCAAGAAAAAAATGCCATAATTTGGTTAATCACACCAGTAGGGGATCTGGCCCTGGTGGGGTGGGTGGGGATGGGTAGGAGATCCACCCCAGTAGCTGAGAGCACAGATCTGGAAGTGCCTGTCTCTTGGGAGGGACCCACCCCACCCACTCCCTTGGGTTCCATTCTGGAGCCAGAAGAGTCCAGAGCTTGGGTCTTCCCAACTCCAGCCACAGAGATCTTGAGACAAAGGCTTGGAATGACCGGGTTCACTTGTGACCCTGGAGGGTCCCTGGCCCTTTTCCATGCCTCAGTCTCCCTGTCTGACAATGAGAGTGGGGTGGGGGGTAGTCTCTGAGCCTCTGGCCAGCATAGCTGGTCTCTGCATCCCAGATCTGGTCAGTCCCCCGCTTATGGCTTCCGTAGGGCCTTCTCTTGGGCTTTGGAGAGGGTGAGGTAGAGGGTGGGTGAAGGGGACAGAACCCTAGGGGGAGTTAGGAGGGGGCGGGTATCCTCAGAGCCTCATCTCTGTCCAGAGTCAGAGACCCTCTAGTCCCAGGCAGCATACCTGGAGCAAGGGCAGGAAGAAAGGGAGCTGGTATTTCTTGGTCACCTGCAGGGCCACAGCTTCTAACCTCACAGGTTGTACCTTGCTTGCACAGGGCTCCAACAGAGGCAGGGTGGCACTAAAACCCAGCTCATTCTCCCCCACCAATCCTTGCCCCTCAGGCTGCATTTGCCCAGAGGGTTGGGGTCACCTCTTTGTAACTTGCACAGAGGTGGCCTAGCCCCTAGCTGGGAACAGCTTAGGCAGGACCTCATGGTTCCACTTGAGTCTTCCCAGTGGCTCTGGGAGAAGGCACCCTTTTATAGATGAGGAAACTGAGCCCAGGAAGGTGAAAAGCTTGTCCAGTGCCACACAGGTGGTGTGTGGCAGGGTAGGGATGTGAGCCCAGGTCTGGCAGAGGTGATGGAGGAGGTGGTGGGGTCCACGGGGCAGGAGAATCAAACCCCCCACAGGCACAGGTGCCAACACTCAACCATAAACTCATTCACTTGCTTGGAGACAAAACCAGCCACTGGTGCACTCACAGTTCCACAGACAGCTACACACTTGCTGCACACACCCAGGCTCACACAGACACTGACAACCCACATCACACATGCACAGGCAGCCGTACGTGCAGATGGCTTGTGCACAGATGGTGCCTCAGGGGTGCTCACACATTTACACTTTCACACACATTCTCCCAGAGTCCCAGAGCCACATGCTTTCACACAGATATCCTTCTAATAACCCAAGGGCCATATTCTGCTGTGGTTACATGATGGCCTGTAGGGACATGCATCATGGACAACTAATGGGCAGGCCACACATGTGCTTAGGTCACTAGCAAAGCAGGAGCGGCCTACAAAGTGGGAAAAGAAGTCAGTTGTGATGACTGTGTTCAGAATTTTGCAATCAGAAAAGTCACACAAATGTGATTTTAATGTTCATTTCCAAGACAAAATTTATATAAGGTCTGGTGAGACTGGGGTACATCCTCATCTTTTTAGGGTTTGGGGGCCTCTAAAGGACCTGCACAGATTCACAGGCACAACAGTCACGTGAGATCTCCTGGGCTCACATGTTTACCCGGCCCTGGGCTGTGTGTGTGTGTGTGTGTGTGTGTGTGTGTGTGTGTGTACACGCACTCGGTTGCTCCCGGATCCTTGAGATATGAGGATATGAGGAAGGAGAGTAGGAGAAGTTCCAGAGACTCCGGATGTTTGTTCTGTGGCTTCCTGGGCCCTCCAAAGGCAAATGATTTTGGATGCCAGCCTGTCTGCCCGGGCGGGGTGGTGGGCTGGTGGGTTGTGTGAGGAGCCCTGCCTCTGGAGCCCCAGCGAGGGGACCCTGCGTAATGATGCGGTGTGACCGAGGCCCACGGCCAGCTTCCTGTGGACTTGTGGACCCGTCAACGCCCCTCTCTGGGGCTCGGTTCCCCCATCTGAAAAATGGAGGCAGAGAGGAGGTGAGACTAGATGGGCTTTCACCCGGAGACTGAACTGGAGAGACATTCCAGGCCCGGGGTGCAGAAGAGAAAACCAAAGCTGGGGTGGGGAGATGGAGGGGCCAGTAAGGTCCAGGGTTCAGGGCAGGGCGTGGGGCCCCAGAGCCTGCAGTGTCTCCCCAGTGTCCCCTTCCCTGGAGAAGGGCCGCACCTCAGAGCTTTGCTCGGGGCAGCGGTGGCGCGGAGAGGCTCAGCCCTTGTTGATCTGCCAAGGGGAACAGTGGAGGGGAGGTGGGGATGAGAACAGGACCAGGGAGCAGGATAGCACAGCGGGGGTGGGGCACTGGGGCAGACCTGGGCTGAGCCTGGAAGCAGCAGTCCCCAACCTTTTTGGCACCAGGGACCGGTTTCGGTTTCGTGGGAGACAATTCTTCCACGGACGAGGGCGGGGGGAGGATGGTTCAGGCGGTAGTGCGAGTGATGGGGTGCATCGCGGCAGTTGAAGCTTTGCTCACTCACCCACTACTCACCTCCTGCTGTGTGGCCGGGTTCCTAACAGGCTGCAGCCCAGTACCAGGTCTGCGGCCCCGGGGTTAGGAACCCCTGCCTGGAAGGACAGGAGGGGAGAAGAATGGACATCTGGTGCAGGAAATGGAAAAGGAGGAGCCAAGGCCTGGAGGTGGGGGGATGAAGGGGTTGGGGGCTTAAGGCTGGAGAGTTGGGAATAGTCTAGAGCGTGGAGCCTGGACCAGGGTGTCAGCAGGAACAGCAGTGGCCTCGTCTGAGGTGCTTCACAAACAACTCCAGCAGGTCCAGGAGCTCAGAGCCTATCCCAGGGCCCTGGGAGCCATGGCAGGCTTCTGCAAGGGAGGAATACAGCACTGCAGCTACGGGTTGGGGGAGGCTCAGGAAGGCCCCCCGCTCTGGGGAACAGAGTGGTTGGGAGCCCAGAGGCAGGGACATGCCTGAGATGAACCCTGCCCAGAAGATTTCTCATTCCAGCCCCCAATACAGTGGGACTATTTTTAGGAACAATTAAAGTACTCACACATTCCTGCAGGGGCAGGGAGAAGGAAGGGGGGCCAGGAACCAGTGCAGAGGGAAAGGGTGGACCCCGCTCCTCCCTCCAGTTCTGGCTTTGTCCTCAGGACTGGGGAGGCTTGAAGACCCTGGCCAGCCCGGCCTCCCCAGCCCTGTCCCCAGGGTCCCCTCCTGGCTCTTGTGTCTGTCCCTCTGCCTCTGAATCGGTCCTCATCTCTGTCCCAGTCTCTTTCTCAGACTCACCCTCCCTCCCAACCCCCGCCCCCCATGCCTGGATTTGGGGAACAGCTGGGATGGGCCAGGCCCTGAAGACAGAGCCAAGTACAGTCATGGGACCCACAGTGAGGCTGTGGGAGAGACACATACCAGAGAAGAACAGACTGAGAGAGAGACAGATATGGAGAACCCAGGAAGGCTGGGAGGGAAACAGAGAGCTCAGGTCAGAGCCAGGAGAGCCCCATGGCAGTGGCAGCCGCTCTGTCTCCTGCTGTCGGTCTTGTGCTGGAGGAGATGCTCTGCCAGACCTGCCCGCCCTTCACTCCCAGCAGCCCCTCCCCAGGTTAGCCCTTCCTCCCTGCCCTCTGCAGGCCCACACTGACCCTGGGCCAGGCCAGTGCCATCCAGCATTTACCTCCCACTGTGGGTACCGTGTCTGGCACAGAGGGAGAGACACGAGGCCCTGTCCCTGGCCTGGAGGAGGGAACCCAGCTCCACCCTGCACCTGAGAGGGGCTCAGCCCATCCGCTGGCCAAGGCAAGGAACTGGAGGGGCCGCTAAGACAAACAGTGCATAGCAGGGAGGGAGCCTAGTGTGTCCCGGAGGCCTCTGGACTGGGGCAAAGGCCTCCTGACTCCACGTGAGGCCCTGGGCAAGTCTTTTCCTGCCTCTCCTGGTCTTAGTCTACCCTCATCAAGCTGGGGATTTGGCTCCATAGGCCTGGGGCCCTGTAGACTCTGATCCTGTGGGAATTCTCCGGAGGCCTGGGAAGAGGACAAGTGACCCACCCAGGAAGGCTGCCTGGAGGAGCCTTCATGAAAGAAGGTGATAAAGATAGTGCTCCTCTCAGGGAAGAGCTCCTCCTTCCTGACATGCTGTCCCCTACCCAGCCTGCACTGGGAGGTGATCCTGAGGCAGAAGGGCCTCCTGGCCTGCAGAGATGCCTTGGAAAAGTTGCCAAAAGTTCTCAGCACAAGGCACCCTCATACCTTAGGCTCCTCTAAGACAGTCACTGTGCCAGACTTGGGAGACTTTTAGAGGGTGCAGCTGTCTCCCTGGCCTGGGGACCTCCGGGAGTCATGGGGTCCATCCCTCTGCTTAGTAATGGCATATACCCTTCACAGCCCAACTGCCCTGGGCACTCGGAGTCCAGCTATCATTTTATAGCTCAGCAAACACCTCCTGACACCTGTGACAGGCTGCATGATACCAGGGTCCCCAGGAGGAATAGGGCACAACCTCTGCCCTCTAAGAACCCCCAATCTGATCGGGGAGCCAGATGGACAGTAGTGGCAACTCTGCATGCCATGCCATCATGGGGAGCACAGGGCTGTACGAGCCCCTGGGTGGGAGGCTCATTTATTCATTCATTCATGTATCCAGTTGTTCCTTCAGCCATCATTTCCTGAGAGACATTAACTCTTTTCTGACGCTAGTCCACTGGGTCACTCAGCTCCATCCTCCTCTCCAGCTTGGGCCACTGTGCCTGCCTCTCAGAGGCTCCTGGACTTGCTTTGTCCAGCTCCCAGCCCACACTGAAGGCCACGGAGCGGGTGAGGCTGAGGAGGGTTTGAAGACATTAAGAGTCATGGAACCCAGAGCTAGAGGCCAGCCAGGCTCATCAAGTCCTTTCTCATGGCACAGACTCCCTAGCAGGGCCCCTGTCCTTGTTTGCACACCACTGGGGTCGGGGAGCCCACCTCCTTCCTGCGCAGGCTTCTCTTTTGTGGTATGACTGACTCACAGCCAGCTTATACCTGCCAGCCCGCTGTGCCGAACTCTGCCCACACGGGCCCTCGGCCCAGGAATCAAGGACAGGAGAGGCATCAGGTATTTGGGACAGCAGTGATGAGGGGATGCTACTGATGTGCTGGGGAGGAAGACTGTGGCATCGAGAAGACTGTCGGCGATGGGAGTGGAGGCAGCTATTGGCTCTGCCCTGTGGATGAGGCAGCGGGACGTGGGGAGCTAGGGGAGAAGCCCTGAGCCTGTCCTGGACTCCCCCCGAGACCATCTTCCCCCTCGCACACTGGGCTCTGTCCTTCCTCCCTCTTCCCACTCTGCTGTTCCCTCACCCCATCCTTTCCTCACCCCAGACCCTGTGCTAGGGACTGAGGGGGCCCAGCGAGTCAGGTCCTCGGAGAGCTGACTGTTCATACAATTCCTGCCTTCCCTCCCCAATTCCTTCCCCTTCTCCTTCATCCAACCCCAAACCTAGCCCTTGAGGAATCCAGGGGGGCCTGGGACAATTGGGAGGGCATTTTGGAGGAGGCAGGAGCTAGAGTAAAAGCTGAGACTGGCTTAGAAACGGTGAGGGTCCTGGGAGGAGCTGTGTGTAAATGTTGGAGGGAAGGAGCCCACAGGATGGGGCCGAGCTCATCGGGGAGGTCGGGGGACGGGGTGGGGGAGCGCCAGGACCGGGCTCAGGTGTATTCTACAGTGCACGTGTCTCCAGTGTGGCTCGGAGGCTGGGGACGCGGCCCTGTTGGAGTAACAACTGAAGCCAGAGTCTGCGAGGGGTGGGGGAGGGGAAAGGGGGGACCCAGAGGAGGGAGGAGAGGAAGAGAAGGAGAGGTAGGAGGAAGGGGGAAGGGCAGGTCCTTCCTTGAGGGCTGGGCCCCTGAGCTCCAAGAAGCCCCTTCCACACACCCCGGCCCCATGTCACCCCACTGTGCCCCCTCGCTCCTTCCAGGACGCCTGCCTCTGCCTTCTCTGGGGACCTGCTCTGAGGAGCCCCCTCGTGCGAGGGAAGTGGCACAGACCTGCTGCCAGAAGCTGGGTCATTCTCACCTGAGCAAGGCCCCGCCCCTTTGATCCTTAGTCTCCTTAGCTCTAAAACGGTGTGGTCAGCACAGGTGCCTCCCAGGGTTGGTAGGAGGATGAGAGAGAGCGTGTGTCGCTGGGTCTCAAAGTGTGGTCCCTGGGGCAGCAGCAGCAGCAGCAGCATCTATGGATGTGTTGGAAATGCAAATTCTTGGCCTCATCCAAGACCTACTGTATCAGAAACTCTGGGGGTAGGGCCAGCAAGCTGGATATTAACAAGCCCTCCAGGGGATTCTGGTGCACAGTCAAGTTTGAGAACCACTGATGGACGCCTCTAGCACACAGTAGGTGCTTGAGAAAGGTGCCTTTTCTCCCCCAAAGCCTGATACCCCACTCAAGCAGGGCCCTGACATATGAGCTTGTCCAACTGTGGCCTGGGTCTCTCTCCTGTCGCTTCCTCAGATCAGGTCTCCCAAGGGTCACCAAGCCTCTTTCCTCTATTTTCCTGCCCCTGGTCCAGCTCAGCCTTTTTGAGGGGAGGTCTGGGGCTGCAAGATCTTAGCACTCCTGGGCGGCTCTTGGCGTATTTAAGGCACCAGTGTCTGTTAGAGGCAGCTCCTGGGCGGGTGGCAGGTCTGGGCCGGCAGGAGGGGAAGGAGGAGATGGGGCTGCCTCTCCTGCTTCCTGGCTGTCTCCTGATTCTATAGGGCCAGACACGCTGTGAGGACGGTGAGAGTCACAGAGTAAGCTTGGGGTGCTCGGGCTCGGCTGGGGTCTGACGCCCAGCCCACAGGGGCTTCTCTGGCCTGAGCCTCCAGGAGGCCTCCTTTGGGGGAGCTCTGCCAGTCACCCCGGCGGAGCAGATGGGCTTACAAGTGCCAGGCACATGCTGGGCTCAGAGACAAATGTGTGCCTTTGCCCTTGAAGGCCCTGTTCTCTGGGAAGAGAAGAGACTGTGTATAATGCCCACCAGAATGGGAGGCAGGAAGCAGAAGAATAGATGGCATCTGCCCTGGCACCCCTGGTTTCTCTCATCATGGCCACTTTCCTGGGTTCCCTTGTCCTGTGGGTGCCTATCTTGGGTCAGGGGCTTTCTCCCCAAGTTTTCAAGGTAACCACTTAGAGGTTTGGGGGAGGAGTGGGCAGGAGAGCCAGGAGTTGGGGGGAGGGGCAGAACCATACAGGAGAGAGAGGGCAGAAGCCATCTGAGAGGAGAGAGGATTTGGAGGTGGGAAAAGGCGTTGAGATTCTTAGAGACGAGACAGGAGAGCAGCCTGTGACAGAGATGGGCGTCAACTGAGGGAAGCATGGAGAAAAGGAGAGAGACGACACACTCGGAGAGATCAGGGAGACAGAGCCTGAGAGAGAGACAGCCCCAGGGGGAAGGAAGGAGGAATAGAGAGGGAGAGGGACTCCAAAGTCCTGGGGGATCTTTAAGGTCCCTCCTTTAGAGAAAAGGACACCAAAGCCCAGAGAGGGAGGGCGCCTGCAACCCCAGGCCACACAGGACCTAGCACAGGCAGAGCTGGGTAAGTCAGTATGTATGGCCAGTCCCGGTAACACAGCTTGTCTTAGGAGGCCCCTGAGTGTTGGGTTTGATGTTACTACCTTCTTCTAGGCCTCCGTGGGGGCACTAGGAGGCTTCCCTCCAGAGAGCGAGGGGTGGGCTCTAGGTTCCAGGCAGCAGGAAGAGCAATAGAAGGGTCAGTGGAGGTGGGGAAAGACATAGAGACTCATGGAGACAAGGCAGGAAACTAGCTTGTGACAGTGACACTGACCTTCAAGAAGGCCATCCGTGCCTGTGCTAGTGGCTCCAGAAGGGATAAGGCCAAGGTCTCTGGCTTCATATAATCCATTAAGGAGTTAGAAGTAATTTTGTCCAGACCCTCTCCCCTGTCCAAATGAGTGCAGAAAGGCTGATCCAGCCCCAATGCTGGCTCCAGAGGAGCCCTCACTCAGAACAGGCTCCCCTTTCTTGGTATCTGAGGTGAAAGATTAGTGTGTGGGAGTGGCACTGTCTGTAGTGCTGAGTGGACCTACCTCCAACAATACAGCTGCAGGTAGGGAGCTGGGGAAAGTAGAAAGGCTCCATCCACCCATCCATCCATCCACCCATCCATCCATCCACCCATCCATCCATCCATCCATTCACATATCCATCCACCCATCCTCACTGAATTAAAACACAAAATCATAGAACTATATGTTGCAAGCTGGAAGGACCCATTTTTAATAATGAGGAACCTGAGGCTCAGAAGAGGAAAGGGCCTACCAAGGCCACACAGAGCTTCCATAGTCAGTCCGGGACAGGACTGGAAATCGCTGCGCTTTTCTACACACCACAGATTCTCCTCTGGAGTCTGGGATTGCTGGTTGTTTTGCTGATATTTATACTGATGGCTGTTCAGGAAAGCTGCAAAAGCAGGAAACGTGACCTCTTTCGCCTCACCCTGAGCCTGGCTGTGTGTGTGTGAGTGTGTTTGCATGTGCGTGTGTGTACACGCCTAAGTGCATATTTATGTGTGCATTGTATATAGGGTTGCGTTTTTATCCGTGTGTGCGTGTTTGTGTGAGGGTGTGTGCATGGCAGTATGTATATGTATGACATGTGTAGACGTTCGTGAGAACAGGTATGGCTCTGTTTGTACTTTTCCTTTCCTCATCTTTTTAAGATTTCTGGGGTTTTAACCTCTGACTTGAGCCTTGTTAGTCCCCACCTGGGCCTCCAAACTGGGAATTTCCCTACTTCCCATTCTCAGCTGCTCCCCATTGATTCTCCTTTCACTGGGGCAGCCACTCTGTCCTCTGAGCCCCCCCTTGGACTTTGGAATTTGAGCTATTTCCTCCCTGAGTTGATGCAGGAGGTGAAGTTGCTTTGAGATCAGAGAAGGTTCGAGGAGAAGTTGGCATGTGAGCGAGTCTTAAAGGCCAGGTATGAAGTGGCCTTTCCCAGCTGTGGTTCCTGCACTTAACACCCCCCATCCTGGGGCAGGCAGGGCAGGGCCAGGAGGTGGGTGGACAGAAGGATGCCAGGCAGAGAGCTCCGGGCTTCATGGGCCATGTCTGCATCCAGCCCACTCAGGACCCCTCCCCGCTGCTGCCCCAACTCTCCCAAAGTTTCCTTTCCCATTCCCCCCGTCACTGCCATAATCCTGCCCTCTGCCTGAGGAGTCACAGAAAACTGACCAATCCAAGCAAAGGCCAGACAGGCACCCACCAATTCCAGTAAAGGACAATTCAGGGCGTTCCCCAATCCAAGTAAAGGGCAGGTCGAGGAGCCACCAATCAGAACAAAGGACAAACTATTCTCTCTAAGCCCCCTGAGGAGGGAGCTGGGGGTCGGTGCAGAGCAGAAGCAAGAGAGAGGCTGGAGATCCAGAGTCGTGGGTTCTGGACCTGGCTCTGCCCTGACTGGCTGGCTGACCACAGATGGGGCATTGCTTCTTTTTGAGCCTCAGTTTCTTCATCTGTCAAGTGGGGACACTTAGCTGTCCCAAGTCTATGGCTTTGAGAAATGTCTCCCCCTACATGAGAGCTTACTCCATCACCTTGGGCCCTCTTCTCCAACTTCCACACTATACACATAAACTCCACTGGAGGGCAGGGCCCCTCAGGGCTTAGCTTGTCCATCCCCACTGTCTCCAGGCAGGAACAGACCTAAACCAGCACCACCTCTGGAGCCAAGCCCTGGGAACCCCAGTCTGAGGAGCCTGGGTTGACAGATTTTAGTTGGGGATTATTTGGGGCATCAGCTCTTCCTCCCTGCCTTAGTCTGCAGAATTGACCTCGAAAGGCCACAATAGCCCATGTGTATACTGTGCGTGCAGGTGTTGCTGAGTCCTGGCCTTGTGACTCCATAAGGAAGTAGCTGCACCTGTGTGTACCTGGAGGGTGTCTGAAGGCAGGCTGGGGTATTTCTGAGAGGACGTGAAGGTTTGTGGCTGTGTGGCTGGGTATGTGTGGTGCTGAGGGTGTGTGAACTGTGATGAGGAGCGCCTAAGGGTCAAAGGAGAATTGATCCAATTTGGGGATTGTATCGTTTGCAATGCGCAACTTCTGATGTCCTAGGATGGAGACACATCTTCATGACCAAAATGTATCTTCACTTGAGCAGTGAGGGGGATAAAAGAGGAGTTGGGGGTTCGAGAAAGCAATGCCAAGTGAGCATTTGGGGGAGACAGCCCATTACTGCCCCCCATCCTGCAACACAGGACTGGGTGGGAGTGGGAGGTGGGGGAGGGGAGGAAATTGAAGCCAAGAAGATGCAAGGTGAAATCTGGAGCTGAAGCTTGGACCCTAGGCTTCATCTGGACCCCAGTGCAGGACTCCCCTCTGTAGCCACTCTGAAAAATGGGCATCTAGCCATTTTTGCATACCCCCAGGTATGGGGAGCTCACTTCCTCTCTCCTGGTGGCCTCTGCCTGTGCAGCGTGGCTCTGCCTAGAAGAAGTTCTTTCATCCCACTGGGCCAAGGCCAGCCTCCTGTGAAATCCTATGGGTCTCCAGGCTGTCTCCAGGACCACAGAGTCCAGTCCCCCTGCCCAGGAAAGCCTGAGATATTGGAGTCAAATACTGAGACCCCTGGGTTCTGCTCTGCTGCAGGCTAGGCACCCCTAGACTCTCCAAGCTTAGTGACATGCAGGACTTGATTTCCAGTTCCCTCCTTACATGGGTCACCTCCTCTGAATGAGTCTCATCTTGTCCTTACCTGGGACACAATGCACTGGGGATGATTGAATCAGTGGAGGAACTCTCATCTTCTCTATTTAGGTTAATGGATCTTTATTAATACGGCCGACAGTTTCAGCATTTTAATGTATTACCAGCCACATTTACACTACGGGCTCATGCTGAGCCTGTGGTCCACTAAGACCCTCAATCTCATATCACTTTCACAAGAATGGGGCCACGCCATGTGTCCTGCATCCTACAGTTAATCGCTTTGCTTTATGAACTCAGCCATCCACAAGGAAGCCATCAGAAAGAACTTCCAGGGGCTAGTGGGGAAGGCATAGCTGAGTGGATGGTATGAGTCACAATTCTGCCTTGGCCCTGGATCCTCTGTTCCATTACCTTTCTCTTTGATCCCCATGGTTCTGGCCAAGTTAATAGAGCGAGAAGCAGGGACCTTTCTTGTCTCTGTTCCGGCTCTCCAAGGACGGGGACTGTTCCTGGGACGGGAAGGCTGTGAGGCAGTCAAGGCTGATCTCTCCTTCTCCTCCTATCTTGCCAGGGGCTGGCCCGTGTTTCTCGCATCTTGTGGGTTCATGCACCCCTTGGATTCTTGCTACTTCCAGCCCCTCACTAGGCTGACAAACGAGACCGTGTGAACCACCTCCCTCCTCAGGAAACTGAGTGGGACTCAGATTCAGCAAATGTTTAGCTGAGCACCTATGTGTGTGGGCACCCTGTGAGGCACTTCTAGGACTCAGTTTCATTTTATCTTCACATGAGCCTGTAGGGGGAGATAGCCTCAGTTGCCTCCAATTTACAGATAGAAGACTGAGGCTCAGTGACTTGACCAAGATGCCCACTGCTAATAAATAGTGGAGCTAGGATTCAAATGTGGGGTTTTTTGTTTGCTCGTTTTGCTTTGTATTAATGTGGAAGCTTGTACTTCCCCTGCTTTCCTGAGTTGTCCTTGTCTGAAGGACAAGAGACCTGGGGTCTAGTCTAGACTTGACCTCTTGACTCACTGTGAGTTCTTTGCTAAGTCCCTGGCCCTTCTCTGAGCCGCAGTCTCCCCATCTGTAAGATGAGGGGACTTGGACATTCTAGGGCCTTAAGACTGGTTGGATTCTGAGATCCTAAGATCCTGGAATTCAAGTGTCTGCGAGCCTTGGGCTCTGGTTTAAGCTGGGAATTTGTGTTCCCAGCCACCTGGGTAGGGGGGATGCCCTGGCCTGCCTGAAAAAGGCCCTCACTGCCCTTTCCTCTCTTTCAGGATGCTTTGCTGAGCCTGGGCTCCGTCATCGACATTGCAGGCTTGCAATGGGCTGTCAAAGAGGCCCTGTCAGCTGTGCTGCCCAGAGTGGTAGGTACCTTGTCCCACGCTTCCCCTGCCCCCCTAAACCTTTGTCCAGCTCCTTGCTGTACCTACAGGGTTGAGAAGGAAAGAAGAAGCAGGGCCCCCCTCCCCCCATGAAGGGTTTGGGTGAGTGTTCTGAGAGGGCTTCCTGGAGGAGGAGGACTGAAGCTAAGCCCCCAAAATGAACTTATATAGGAATCCTGGAATGTCTGGGACAGAAAGAGCTTTAGAGCTTAATTGGAAAGATCATGTCTCAGATAATGGAATGGATTCACCTAGGATAATAGCTAGGACATAGTGGAGTCAGGTGGGCTTTGGAATATGTACAGCAGGAAGGATTGAAAGTAGACATGCAGAACTTCCTTGATGCCAGGTCTGGGAGGTGCTGAAATGGGGCTCAGCCTAGATGAATGGATCTGTGCCAAGTTAAAGTGTCCTGTCTGGAGTCAGGAGGCTGGACAAGGTGTCTTCTAGAAACCTTTAAGCTTCTCTCTGACCCATCCCAACACCACAGATGAGGTTGCAGACTGGGGGAGACTGTGACCCTCTTCAACTGCCCCAGGCCACTCCCCAACCTGGCTCCAGTGGCCACTGTCCATCCCTTAGGCAGTAGCATGGATAAACTGGCCCTCAAGACCCAAAGCAGAAGTGTCTCAGCTGTGCCAGATAGAGGGAAGCAGGGACTGTCAGTCCAGGGAGGGAGGCTCTGACTTACCCTAAGGCACATGGAAGACTTCATAGAGGAGGAGATGCCTAAACTGAGTCCTCATAGCCTAGAATGTCCCCTCCCCTACTCTAGACATCAGCCACCAGCAGAGCCCATTGTATCTGAATCTGCTGGATGGATGAACCACCCGAGGCCCAGAGAGGGAGGGCACTTCCCCCAAGGTCACACAGCATGACAGGAACAAATGGGGCTTGGCACCTAAGCACCCCCATCCCCTTTCCTCAGCTCTGCCTTTTCAAAACCTCCTGGAAGTTCAGAGCCCAGGAGGAGGGCTAATGAGTGAGCTTTATTGATTGTGAAATTGGTAGGAAGTGGGTGGTATGTTGGCTCCCAAAATAAATCCTCCCAGAGATGGGACTGAGGCAACATCTGGCCTGGGGTGGAGAAACATCTGGAAAAAAGGAGGTGGGGAGGATGGCAGGTCAGCGTCCGCGAGGCTGCGCTGGGAGTGGGGAGGAGGATGTGACTGGCCTAGTCTTCACAGGCAGGATGCCTGGTGGTTGTGCCAGCACAGACGCCCTGTACTGGATTAATCGTATCCCCAAAGCTGGGGGTTGGGAAGACAGCTGTGGTCCAGGTGACTAGGTTCCTGGGACAGTGGGAAATGTCTGCCTCGGCCCTCCCCGGAGACCTGTACGAGCTGGGGAAGCCCTGACTTTGCAGAGCCCTGCTGCCTTGATTGCATGGAAGGGCTCAGCCCTCCAAAAAGGGGTGGGGAGATAGGAGGTCTGCTCTACCCCTAGGGAGGGGTGAGGAGATGGGGGAGGGGTCTCCCTACCCCCCCCCCAACCCCCAGGGAGGGGAGTTGCTGGCACCTGGCTCCCTCATCAGCACCCATTGTGGCAGGCAGCCGCAAATGCAGATGGTGCTGATGTGTCTGAAATGGTTCCCTCCTTCTCTGCAATAAACTCAGCTAATTTTAACCCAGAGGGCTGTGAGGAAGGGAGTGGGAGGCTCCTTCCTGCCTCCCCACCCTCAGGTTGCCCACCGCTCTCTCTGCCAGGGCAGGACTCTCTGTGTGACCCTGGGTGCTGGGTAGTGTCTTAACCTCTTTGGGAGGCCAAATTCTTCAGGCCCCTCCCAGGCTGCTTAAAGAAGAAGGAGGCTGGAGACAGATGAGGCTTGGGTGGCTTCCTTCCCACTGATTTCTTCATCCCTGAGCTCCTCAGCTAGACCCTCACCCAGGAGGACAGAGGGGCTCCAGGTCTTCCTGTGTCTGCCCTTCTCACTCTCCTCAGGCCCTATCATTTCCGGCCCACGCCACCACTAAGCTTGGCTCAGATTCTCTTGAAGTGAGACTGGGATATCTCCTGGAGGTTGGGAGAGGGTGAGGGGCTGGCTGGGGACAGCCACAGGCAACAAGAGTGTCTGACCGGATTGTGGACTGTCACAGTGGTGAAAGGCAACTGCTTCTGCTGAGAAGGATTCCACACTTACTGAGGGTGGGCCTTTAACATTTAGCTGCAATGTCACCTCCTCCAGAAGCCCTCCCTGATACAGTTAGCAGAGAGGAGAGCTCTCCATTCTCCCACTGAGAAAACAACACCTCTCAGCATACTTAGCTGGGCACAGGGGTGCCCCCTCGATGGGGTGTAGGCTCTGTTGAGCCTCTGGGTCTCCCTTATCACCTGCAATGCGGGCAGTGGAGACGCTCTGCAGGTTGTGTTGGTTGTGGGTACCTAAGTGTAGCCAGTCCTGCTTGGAGGGAATGTGGCTTTTCTCCTGTGGGTCAGTGAGGGCAAGTGCTTCTGCCAGGACATGGTCTGGAACTGAAGGCAGGACTGCTCTGGGCCCTTGGGGAGGGTGGATTGACAAGCTGCAGACTTGACATTCTTCGACCAGAGCTTTGATCTCACTCTGGGGAGTGATCATTCCAAAATACAAATCACCTCCTGTCTCACAGGGCTCACCAGCCCCTCCCTCCCCAGCAGCAGCCCCTCCCCCTAACACCCTCCCCCAGCTCCCTTCCAGCTCAGCACTGGGCTGACCCCAAGCCCACCTCCTGTGCCCCCTGCCCCCACCATCAGGTCTGTCAATGCTTTGGGCCCTTTACACTTACATACCTATTACTCGGCCCAGAAGCCATTCTTCTGTGCCTCACCCACTCCCTGAATGTGTCTAATTCCCACTCCAGTTACAACTTTAAAGTCACTCCCTCCAGGAAGTCCTCCTGGCTTGGGTCATAGTTTGTGATTTCTTGTAGAGTTGTTTGTGTATCTGAGGTAGGAGGGAAGCTTCCAGGGTGTTCCGAGCCTCTCCTGCAGTACGGCCCTGAGTGGACACTCAGTTATTGTTTGCTGAGGCTGGAGACTTGGCAGGGAGACATCTCAGGGCTGTGGGGTTGGGGCGATTTGTCTGTACCTTCAGCCCTTCAGACCCTCCCCAGCGCCTTGGATGTGGGGTGATAGGTAAGGAAAGCCGGCAGGGTGATGGGTCACTGCCTGCCCAGAACCCTTCCAAGAGGAGAGAGTGAGGTGCTGAGGTCATAAGGGAGCCTTCCTACCCTGACTGCACTTAGTATCACCTGGGGAGTAAAGACAGACAAACAGATGCCCGTGACCTTGTCATCCAGACCCGTGTCAGGCTGGGACTGGGCAGCTGGGAGGGCTTCTCCTCAGGATCTCATGAGTGCCTTCTGTCCTAGGAGACTGTCTACACCTACCTGCTGGATGGGGAATCCCGGCTGGTGTGTGAGGAGCCCCCCCATGAGCTGCCCCAGGAGGGGAAAGTACGGTGAGCTGTTCTCCACCCATTGCCCTCTCACACAGTCAAGGGTGACCACAAGGTCTGGTCTGACCCTCCCCATCTGACCTTGACCTCAGCCTCCCTGCCAGGTGGGGTTCCAGTGGCCGGGTCCACTGTCTTCTCTTGTGTTGTGTTGGGGGAGTGGATGGCACAGGGAAAGCACCAAGTGGTAGGCTTTCTCCTGGAGAGCTGTTCTAAATCACTCTAGCCTCCTCAGAGCAAGTCTCAGAAGATCGGGGCTACAGTTTATCAGTTAGAACCCCAGCAGGCTACGAGAACTGCCTGGCAGGTTCTCACAGAATCACAGAATTCGGAATCACAGAATGCTGGCCCCACATGGTGTCAACTCTGAGGATAGGGAGATCAGAAGCAGCGTCCCGCTGTGGGTTCTGGAGCCCAACTGCTTGGGTTCAAATCCCAGCTCCCATTTACTACCTAGGGCAAGGTACTCAGCCTCCCTGTGTCCTGATTTTCTTGCTTGTAAAATGGCAGTAATAATAGTACTTACCTCATAGTACTATTATGGGACGATTCTTGTGATGATTAAATGAGTTTAACACATGTAATGCACTTAAAACTGTATCCATAATGAATGCTAAATGTCTGTTTTTATTTTCATTATGATAGAACATTGGAATCACAGACTTTAGGAACATGGGCTCAGCACCCTATGGTCCCTTGATACCTTTGAGCTCACTGAATTCGGCCTCCCTGTTTTCCAGATGGGCAAACATCGTGAGACGTGTCCAATGCCACATACCTGGTGTGAGGCAGAGCCAGGTCTGGGACACAGTCTCCTGGCTCCTGGCTGTCTAGGGGACAGTGAAGGGAAGTGGAGCTTGTCCGATGAGAAAGTGCTGACGGGCAGGGGTGCTGGTCCAGAGGGGGGCAGGCCATGGAGGACATGGGCACTGCCTTCTAAGCACCGCAGGGCCATTGTGGGCCCAGAGAGCACAGGGTCAGGAGCTGAGGGCTGAGTAGACACTAGCGGGGGTGTTACCAGAAGGCAGCTCTCCACTCCAACAGGCCAAGCAGTCAGGGATGTGGCTTTTTCAGGTAGTAGCTGAGGCTGGCAAGATACTCACCTTTCACAGAGGCCATGGAGAGATTGCCAGAGGTCCTGATGCTGGGGATGCTGGTGGTCCTGAGGCCCCTCCTGGCACTCGGAACCCTGGATTCCTTGACGCTAATTCTCTCCTCTGGCGCTTCCCCATGGAAGGGGCTGGCTCCCCTCCAACAGCTCTGAGCCTTCCCACCTCCTGTTCTCCCATTCGATTCCCTCATGGGGTGGGTGGTGGGTGACACTGTCCCCTTCAGCATCTCCTGACAACTCCTCCCCTTGAGGACAGTGTGAACCAAGCCAGCCATGCCCCTCTCTGGCCTCTAGTGTCCCATCTATAAGACAGCGGGATAGGGCTGGGAGGTCTTTGGAATCTTAAGGGAAAAAAATGCTAGAATGTTCCTTCTGAGCCTTCCCTATTTAGCCCCTAATCCTCAAGAACTTTGCTTAATATGAGTTTGCCC
The DNA here is from genome assembly GCF_937001465.1 of Orcinus orca. Classification (NCBI taxonomy): domain Eukaryota; kingdom Metazoa; phylum Chordata; class Mammalia; order Artiodactyla; family Delphinidae; genus Orcinus; species Orcinus orca. The sequence goes on along the minus strand of NC_064566.1, from coordinate 50,365,584 downwards.
GATCCAGGAAGTTTCGTCAAAGCAGCCTGGGAAGGCTCTTTTGGGAGAGGGATGCAGGATTGTGGGCTCAGGAGGCAAGAGGTGAGCATCCTTCAGGGTTTGCTCTGCTCCTGACCCTGTGATGCTCCCCGTAGGCTTTCTACTGTGAGCTGGGGACGGGATGGAGGTTGGGGGGGGGTGCCGCCTGCGGTCCAGGCATCTTTGAGGGGGCTCAGATCCTCTGCGTCAGCAGCCCTTTCAGTATCCCCGCCCCCAGCCACCTCGGATTCAGTAAAGCCTTTGGAAAAGGTACCAAAAAAAAAAGCGATTAAAAGTGAATGTTCCAATGCAGTTAGCCCAGAGTTGAGTGGAAATGGGGAGGCCTGCTGGGAGATTGGGCTCAGAAATCCCAGGAGGCCAAGGAGGTGAGGCAGGTGAGGGGGCAAGAGGGGTGAGGCAGTGGGACGTCCCACCAGCAAGCATTGGGGGTGAAGGTTCAGGCCAGCCTCTCTTCTGAAATCTGTGCTCTGCCCACCCACACACCCACCGTGTGTCGGGGGCTGAGCCCACCTCCTCGGCTCCGGCTGAGACTGAGGTTTGTGGAAGAGGCAAGAGCACTTGAATGGCAGTCAGACAGGCCTGGATTCTAGCCCGGCCCCATCCCTGACCCACTGTATCCCCTTCCAAACCTGTTCTTTTATCTATGGAATGGAGCTAACCATGGGCCATGTCTATTAGCTTAATGAGATCATAGCTGCCCAGGGCTTAGCCCCATGCCAGCACACAGTAGGAGCTTAATGATTGCTGACTGCCCTCCACCCCCAAGTCCCAACACATGTACTCATTGGGTGACCTTGAGAAAATTACTTCCCTACCAGGGTCCTTCCAGAGGTGACCTCTGTGGCTCTGGCCCCATCAGGAGACCAGGCAGCTGCCCCAAGGCTGAGGTGGAGCCTGAGCTCTGGCCATGCCCAGTGGAGGGGGCACTCCTCCAGGCAGCCCTGGAGGGCCGGCAGGGCTGGCAAACAGCAGCAGGTGTGAAGTAGAGGTGGATCATAAAGACAGATAAGGGCCCAGGGTGGTGTGGGGAGGCCCCATTAGCTACCCAGCCTCTCCTGCCACTGCCCCGTACCCCTCCGTGGGCTCACGGATGCCGTTTCACCCCCCAGTGTGTTTTAGATTCCCTGCTTAGGCTCGTGCTCTTTCCTCCCCTGCAAAGTCCTTCCCTGTACCTTTTCCATCTCTACCAGCCCATTTCCCTTCTCTGCCACGGCCCAGCCAGAGGGCTGCTAGGAGGCCTGCTCTGTAGATCCCCGGCACTAAGGAGGATCCAGTTTTCAGAAAAGGTGTCTGGGTCTTGGTAGCCTCCCTCAGGGATGGGTCTGTCCACCAGAAGAACCCTGGGCTGGGAGCTGGGACAACATGGCTGCAATCACAATCTCATGCACTCTCTCTGGGCCTCAGTCTACGCTTCTGTGTGGTGATAAGATGGGACAGTGTGATGTCTGAGGGATGGTCCCACTATGAACCCTGAGGGCTGCAAGGGGGCTTCAGGGCTGGAGGGAGAGAATCGTGGAGGGCTGCCTGGGTGAGAGGCTTCCTGGAAGCCTTCGCCTCACTCTTCTTGCTGCCCCAATCTCCCAGCCTATTGCAGTCCCCAGCCCTGCCGCCTTCCTCTTCTCATTGTGTCTCCTGCCATCTTAAAGCCTCTGATTATTTGCTGCTGAGTGCAGTGAAATCTGGGGCCTTTCAGGCTGCAACGGAGATACCGCCCACACCGGCCCCAGCTGTTTGTCTCCTTCTGCTACCATTTGGGGGGCCCAGGGCCCAACCTCGAGAAATTTCTTCCTCAGAGCTGACCTGGTCGCCAATCACTGCAGAATCTGTCTGTCCCTCTGATTTGTCTCAAGGGACACAGAGAACAGTCTTTTCCCATCTCTGGAGTCTCACATTCTGGGAGAGGGAGAGGGAGAGAGAGAGGAGGGTCCGGGGTCCTGGCCCGAATCATAATTTGTCTCCAAGAGAGATGAAAGGGTGAGAGTGAGGTTGAGGCCCCCGGAGAGGGGGGCGGCTCAGTCAAGGGGAGGGGGCCTCACCTAAGAAGGGGTTCAGAGGAGTGGAAGAGGGCCTGGCACTCTTTCCAGGCCATTGGCTCTACTCTCCACTAAGCAAATAGTTGTTAAAGGGACGGAACTGTCATAAAGTCCACACCCGTTCCTCTTCTCACTTTGTGCCCATCTGTCTTTATCTTCACTGGGGCAGCCACGACCACCCAGGCACCCAGGGCTGAGTCACTAGCCTTCAGTCTGGGGAGCGGGCCCTGGGCTTTGGCTGGGCCGACCCCAGCATCAAGGTTCACCCCCCAACATCAGCCTGGCAGGGGAGGGGAGAGGAGGCAGAGCAGGGGCTCTGAGTTGAGGAGAAGTCATAGGGGATGTGAGCAGTAGATGATGCCCCCAGCCCCAATTGGGTGGGGGAGACACAGCCTTGGAGTCCCCTCCCCCTTCCGATATCTTTGAAACCTCTAGGGGGACAGCAGTTCTGGGAAGGGTGAGGCAGAGGAAAAGGGCTCATATAGGAGTGGGTTGAGGTGAGCATGGCCTGGTGCCAGGGTGTGGGGACTCCTGAGGATGGAGGATCCTTGGAGGCCCCAGTGCTTGGTGGAAGATCAGACCCAGTCAAGGTTGACCTGCCCCAGCCCAGCCTCTCCTCTGCTATCCAGGGACCACTGAGACTACGGGGCCCTCCCTGAGACCTGGTTTCTGCCTCTCAGATTCTCCCTCTCCAGTGAGAGTTTTACTCAGCAGCCAGCACAATCAGCCTGAAACTGAACCTGACCTTCACCTTTTCCTGCTCAAGTCCCTCTCAGGGCTCCCACTGTCCTCGGGATCAAGCCCAGCTCCTCAGGGCCCTGGCTGTCTCCAGCCTTGTTCCCTGTTGTCTGGCCACAGCAGCCTCCTTGCTGTTGGCTCATCCAGCAGACACACATTCTTTCTTTTCTCTGAGCCTTTGCCCATGCAGTTCCCTCTGCCTGCACATCCTTTCCTGTCTGCTCTGCTTGTCCTCTAGGACTCAACTCAGGCATCTCCTCCTCCAGGAAGCCTTCCCTGACCCCACTTCTGTCCTGCACCTGGTTAGGCTGGGGCCCACTCTTCCTTCCTTTCTCAGAGCCCTTGTCCGTGCACTCAAGTGTGGGTCTGTACATCATTCCCCACACAACACCACTCCTCCTCTTCTTAGTCCTCAGTAAGGAACCTGACCCAGGAGGACTCTGGAATAAATAACCACTCTGTGGAATGACTTTAAGTAGAATGTTCCCATAAGTATTTTAGTTGAGAACACTTGCCCTGGCTCTGGTTGGGGGAAATGGATTTAAGGGACCCGACAGGAGGCAGGAGGCGAGGGGAGAGGCTGCTGCAGGTTCAGGGGAGAGGTATCTCTGTTTGAGCTGGGCAGTGGCTTGGGAATGGAGAGCAGGGGACAGTTATGAGAGATGCATGGGAGGTGACTCATCCATTGGATGGGGGAGGTGAGAAGAGGGAGGCAGCCAGGACACTTTGTGGACAAGCCGCAGGGGACCCGGTGGATGCTTGTGCTACTTCGGGGGAAGTGGTGGAGACGATAAGTTCCAGTCGGGCCTTGGGGCCTCTGGCAACTTCAGGGACACCCAGGGCAGGCCTCCAGGAGGCCTTTGGGTATCTGGGGTCTAGAGCTTAAGAGATGGGGGGGCTGGAGAGTCATGAGGCCATGAGCACAGAGGAGTTCTGTGCAGAAGAGAAGAAAGGCTGAGGGCAATTCCTTCATCAGGGTCCCGGGAGGAGGAGGGGAGAGGCCAAGGCAGCCCACGGTCTGGGGGTGGGAAGAGAGGAGTCAAGGGTTAGTGAGATGGAGCTGCAGCGCTTACTGACCAGCAGCGCGGGGACCAGCGCCACCTTGTGGCTGCCCAGTAACCAGATTGTCCAAGGCCAAGTGACTGGGTGGGGTCCACTAGAAGGGGTTTGGCTGAAGGTCAATAAGGCCAGCCCCCTGCCTCCACGAAGCCCCAGCCTTTATCGACTTAGTCACCAGGAAATGTGGCTGCTGTTGCCTCCTGCCACCCTAGCTCCCTATTCCTTCCTAGGGTGATTGGCACAGTTGGACAGCTCAGAACTGGAGCCCAGCCCTCCAGGAGCCTAAAGGTTTAGGTGTGAGGGCTGGAAGGTGGGAGACACCTCCGGTTATTGTAGATTCTGAACCAAGGAGCCAGGAGTGAACCGGCTGGGTTCAGAATGTTGCGTGACCTTGACTGAGGCATTCAACCTCTTTGGTCCTCGATTTCTCTAGCTGCTGTGATCTCCTGATCTGGTGACTTGCAGGCTGTGCCCTCTCTTTTCCTCACTTGACCTTAGCTGGGCTACCCTGAGTGACCCCACATGCACACACCAGAGTCCTAGGCCCCCAAGCCTCTCTTCTCTCCAGGCCAGGCAGTTCCTACAAACACAATTAAGTGGAGGCAGCATGAGGGATGAAGAACCCAGGACAATTAATCATTAGGGAGTGGCATTTGGTGAAAAATTAGGCGCTTAATTAAGCAGGAAGAGCCAGAGGCGGGGATGGGGTGGCATGTGTGGCGAGACCAGAGAGAAACTCATTCTTCTTCCTACTGCAGCCTCCCCTGTCTCAGTTCCCACCTCCCCCTGCCCCCCCATCACACCTACGCCCTTTGCCTCCTCGACATTCATGCCAGTCCCTGTTGGAGGCTCAACCCCCTCAGGTCTTTAGGAAGACTCAAGTGTACTGTTCAGGAGTATGGGCTCTGGTGCCAAATGCCTGGGTTCAAATCCTGGCTCTACCACTTACTAGCTGTGGGACCTTGGACAGGTTACTTAACCACTCAGCACCCTAGTTTCTCCACCTGAAAAATGGAAATGATGGTAATATTTAATCCACAGGATCACTGCGAATTCTGAGTTCATCTGTGTAAGTTGCTTGGACGTGCATTGCCCAATAAACTCCTGGAGTCCCCTTCCTGTGCTGCCACCAAAAGTGGCTCCAAAATGCTTTTCTGAGGATGCTGATGCTTAGGATTCTACTCTCTTCACCCTAGTTCTCCCTGGGGGGCTCAGAGAGGTTAGGTCACTTGCCCAAGATCACGTAGTAGCTGTGGCAGGATTTAACCCAGACAGCCTAGCTCTGAGCCTTGGCTTTACTTGCTCTGGGGGATTTGTGAGAGATCCTGAAGGTGCCTTTCCCATATCTACCAGCAGGAGGCACCAGAGGCCAGACTGTAGCTGCCTGCTTCTCTACATGGGGAGGGGAGAGTTAGGGACCGAGACTTTTATTTTTGCCCTCCTCATATCCACCCTGCAGTGGGTCAACTTGTCCAGATCCTCTCAGATGTTCAGGGTTCAGCCCACTGTGTGTCCCCAGGCTGGGGCCTGTTCCTCTTTGATCCAGGGACTGAGAGGTAGAATCATATCCTCTTTTCAGAGAGGCTGTGATCTCCCGGAAGCGGCTGGGCTGCAATGGACTGGGCCCCTCGGACATGCCTGGGAAGCCCTTGGCCAGGCTGGTGGCTCCACTGGCTCCTGACACCCAAGGTAAGGGCTGGGAGCTGGGCAGGGGCAGGGAGGGACTGTGGCCCCTGTCCCTGTCTGCATCTCTCCGTCTCCTTCTCTCTCTTGCTCTGTGTCTCTAGCACACCTGCCATCTAATTCTCTCTCTGTTGTGCTATTAACCTCTCTGAGCCTCAATTTCCTGATCTGTAAAGTGGGAACAACAGAACCTACCTTGATGGGGTGTTGCTTGTGCTGGTTGTTAGATGGGCTGTAGTTGTCATGCTCTCTCTGTCACTGTCTGTTTTTCTTTCTCTTCCTCTCCATGCCCCCTGTCCGCCATGTCTCTCTGCCTCGTGTCTCAGTCTCTCTAGGTCTCTGTCCTCTGTCTCGATGTGGAAAGTGCACAAGACTGGGAGTCAGGAGACCTGACTTGCTGTGTGATCTTGGGCAAGTCACTTCCCCTTTCTGGACCTCAGTTTCCCAATCTGTAAAATAGGGGTGCTCAGCCTTACCTGCCTCCCTCCATCCCAGGGTTGCTGGGAGGATCACGAGAAAGTTGTCAAGTGAGGGGGTTTCCTTCTATGCAGGGGTCGTTGCTGTGGTCATTGTTTTCACTGCCTCAAGACCCATCTCTCTGTCTCTCCGGGTCTCTGGGTCTCTCTGTGTCTCTGTCCTGGCCTCTGTCTGTCTGTGTCTTTGTCTCCCTCCCTGGGTCCTTGCTCAGTATCTCTGAGCCTCACTGGCCCCGCAGGACCACCTCATTGCCCTCTCCCCCTCAGTGCTGGTCATACCGCTGGTGGACAAGGAGGCCGGGGCTGTGGCAGCAGTCATCTTGGTAAGAGCAGTTGTGGGTAGGATGGGGGAGAGGAGAGCAGGGGAGGGAGCAAGGGAGAGAGCACTGGATGGAGCCCCACTGGGTGTGTGTGTGTGTGTGTGTGTGTGTGTGTGTGTGTGTGTGTGTGTGTTGAGAGTAGCATGCTGGGCTGGAGCTGGGGAAAATGGGGGTCTGGGAGGAGCCTGGGAGGAGCCCTCTGCCCCACCTTGAATGGGCAGAATGAAGCCGCGGGCCCAGTCAGCAACTTGCGGAAGGATGCCCCATCTGGACTCTTACCACCGCGGAGCCCTTGAAACAGCCCTGACCCTACTTCCTCTTTGGTATCCTCCAGGATGGGTTGGGGGCAGTGTCCCAAGAGGGCACGAATGCAGCGAGGTGGGAAAGGACTGAGGAGGGATGGGCAGGTATGACACCGACAGAGCCAGTGTGGGAAAGTCAGTCAGAGAGTGGGGTCGCTGGAGCTAGGCGGCTTGAGGAGAGAAGGCCCACGGGGCAGGGCTCCTGGGAAGGCACCCAGCCCCAGCCAGACCTATGTCCGAGGCTGGGACAGACGCCAGGCAACGGGGCGGGCTTCCTGGGGTGGGTGACAGAGGGGCAGGGGCCTCAGCTGGAAGGGGGGAACCCTAAGTGGGGGGAGTTGGGCGGGCAATCGGGCCAGGGCGCCCCCCTGCTGCTCCCTCGCGGAGCTCCCCGCTTTGGGCTCCCCCATGGGGTTGGCCGAGCTTTGCGGAGTCCGGGTTCTGAGGTTCTTCCAGTCTCTCCTCCCGTGTGGAAGTGGGCGCTCAAAATCTTTGTCCAGTCCTAAGAACCGAAGGGTTAGCGCCCCCAAATCGCCCTCACTGGGGATCGACTTCCGCGGAGGCGGCCGCCACCCCAAGCAGGGGCGCGGACAGATAAATGAGCCAGTCTCGGTGCGCCCGCGGCGGGGGCGGGGGGGGGGGACTCCTCCCAACCTCATTAAAACGGAATTAAAAATTTCCGAGGCGCCTGACCTTTCCCCCAGCTGCTGGCGGGGGAGGGCGGTGGGCGTGGGGGGCGGCCGCGGGGAGAGGAGAGGAAGGAAGGGATACTTACTTGGCTTGGTCTCCTCGGCGCCCCATCTGCCTGATTGAGGGGGATGCGGCCCCCTTGGTTTCTCCCAAAAGCTCCTACCCCACCCCCAGCTTCTGTTCCCTGAAGGGAACGGATCTGCTGTTGGCACCGCGTTCTCAGCGCAGCTTCGCTCCCTCCTTTGGTCCCAGTCTGTACCAGAGCTGGTGGCTTGGAGGAGGACTGCATTCGTGCCCTCACTGTGCAGAGGTGCGCCGTGGTAGGCAGTGACTTGGTCGCCCACCTCTGTTGACGGAAAGGGGGCTGGGGGTGCCAGGTTCCTAGAAGGACCTCCTGTGCTGGGGCTGCGAGGGCTGGGTCAGTAAGGAAGCAGCCCCTGCAATGGGAAGATGCTTGGAAGGTTGTCTTGTGGGCAGGAGGATGGTCGTTGTGACCATTGTTCACCGTGGCTGAGGTCTGGCCGGGAGTCCAGGCTTCAGCCTTCTTCTGGGGGTAGGAAAGGCGTGTGTGTGTTGGGAAGAGGAAGGGTCAGATCAGTTGAACTTACCCCACCCTAGCAAAACTCTGCTCTGGGCCCTGTCCCAGGACAGGTGCTGGGGCAGAGAGAGGAGTCGGACCCATTTCTGCCTTCTAGAAGCTCAGTCTGGGGGAAGGCAGGGTCACCTTCAGACCACCACTGGCCAAATGAAAGAATGCTGCCAGCAGGAGCTCTAGTGGCAGAGGCTGGAGCAGCAGGAGGTGCCTCACAGCGCAGACAGCATTTGAGTGGGACTCTGGGACACAGGTAGGGGGTGAACAGGCAGAGAAGAAGGAGACGGATATTCTCAGCAGAGGGCCCAGCATGAGCAGAGGCAGGGTGGTGGAGTGCTGGGGGAAGAGTGTGATCCCGGCAGGGCTGAGAAGGGGGGTGCATGCTGGTGAGCAAGATGCTACCTGTGGCTTTGGCTGCCAAGAGAAGCTCCCGATTACTGTCCCCTCACCTTCTCAAATACCCTGGGCAGTGAAGAGCTCTTGAAATGTATTTGGATTGTTTGCCATCTGCCTCTCCTCCAAGGCTGAGCCTTCCTACTCAAGTAGAAATGTTCTTCTGAGGGACACCCCCTCCCCGGTGCACACACATCTGATGGATCCCGTCCTGCTGCTCCACCCCCATGCTCCTGGGGCCACAGGATCTCACATCCTCTGAGAGGCAGCATAGGCAGCCCCAGACCTCCCAGCTGTTGCCAGATCCTGAGGACTGAGGGTCTAGAGGGGGAAAGGGGGTTCCACAGAACAGATCTCTTGGGAGGGCTGACTCACCAGCTCCTTCCTCAACAAGTCCCATTCCCCTCTCTGCTCTTGTATTCATCATCCCTCCATCCATCCACTCACCCAGCCATCAACTGAAAGCATATTTCTTGAGCACCACCAGGCACTGTGCACTGGTGCTTCAAACACAGCAGCAATGATCGAGACAGACCAGACGGGCCCTGCTTTCACAGACCGTACAGTCTGGAGGGGTGGGCATGCTGGACATTAAACAAGTGAACAAAATAAAGAGAGAATTGCAAATGATGGCAAGTGCTAGCAAGGAAACCAGCAGGCCCTGCAAGGACTGTTGGGGCCTGATAGAGATGGGGTCAGCGGAGGGCTCTCTGAGGAATATGCTGTCCTGTGCAGGGCTGCCTGGCTGAGCTCTGGGACTCTGCAGCTCGCAGATCAATGTGCCTTAATTGCAGATTCTTCGTGTGGAAAGAGTCTTTGGCTCTGTTCTTCAATTATGGGATAATAAGTCCCTCTGAGGAGCAGGCAGCCCTTGGTCTCAGGCATTTGATGTGTGATTTGCGCCCACTCTTCCCCCGAGCTGTGCCTGCACACCAGATCCTTACATGGGGGTGTGGTGTCCATTAGCCACGGTGAACTTGGTGAGGGTGGGGGGTGGGAGCTGTGCTGGGCTTTCAACCTTCTCTGCAGCTCCAGTGCCCACTCTTGAGTGCTCCCACTGGACCCCAGACCCGCCCCCTGGTTAGCAAGAGTAGGTGCAAGAGTATATTCTATTGGTGAGAAGGGAGCCGTGTGTGTGCTGGTGATTGTGTTTGCATGTCGGTTGAGGGTGCGGGCAGAAGCATGTGCATGGCTCTCGGGTATGTGAACTCAAGTATCCTGTTTACAGGTATGAATGTGCACGTGTGGATGGCAGTCACTGTGGGTGTGGGTGCGTGGATGTCTTCGAGTCTGTGACTGCACTGTGTGTGTGTCTATGTGTGTGCAGGTGCGCACATGCCTGAGTATCTCTATGGGACAGTGAATGTATGAGTGTGTGTGTGTGTGTGTGTGTGTGTTGGGGGGCGCTAAAGGTCTCCATGAAGTGTGTAGTGTGTTTGTGCACATGCTGGGTAGGGATGGGCTGAGGCAGCCCAGGAGTGTGTGCACAGAGGGGTACGTCCAGTGGGTGGAGGAGGACTCCATGATTCCTTCCTTCCCTCCCTCCAACCCTCTGAGGCTCTCATTCAGTCTCCCAGCTCTGTACTGGGACCAGGCTATTTTGCCAGCCCAGGAAGTCCACAGCCCTAGAGAGGTCCCAACTTTCCCTTTTCCTGAGAGATGAGTCCAGGTGGAAAGAACAAGAAGGATGTCCTCCCCCGTCTACTAACAGTAAAATGCCCACATGTTTCTGTAAACCATATGCAAATGAACCATGCTCCCAGCACCTTTCAACAACCTGTCTTATAGGAGTCATAGATGGAGCTTCATCCAGAGCTTAACCTTCAAACCACCCTTGGCGGCCCAGCCCTCTTCCAGGTCTTCCTGCCTCCAGTCTTGCTCCCTGCAACTCCCCCTACCTTGTAGACCATGGTCCGCAGACGCTAACGCCTGCTGTGGATCCCCAGTACAGTCAAGCTGAAGTCCAGTTCCTTAGACTTGCACCCGCCCTGTGGTACCATGGACCGCACCACTGCCCGGGTCCTCAGCTCCCCATACCACCTACTACCCAGCACTGCCAGGACAGCCTTCCGCCTGCAATGTCGCCTCCGGGCTCTGCTTGTCTTCCCAGTTCTGGAAGGCCCCCAGGTGCCCTCCCCCTCTGAGCTCGCACAGCCTATAAGTTCCCACCCACTCAATCTGCCCTCTCCTTCTTCCTCAGGTATGAAGTTCTGCACCCCCTTCATCACATCCACCACTCCATCCCACCCCAGCCAGACTGTGAGCTTCCTGAGCACCTGCTGGTCTCCTCCTCTCCATCTGCTCCTGGCAGGGGACTTAGAGCAGAGGCGGGCAGGGGCTGCTGAGTGGGGAGGGAGGATGAAGGAGGGGACCCCAGTGCAAGCACTGTGGTGAGCCCTGCAGGTGGTGAGCAGCTCTGAGTAGGTGCCCAGGAAGCTGGTGACGCGGGTGGGGAGGCTTGCTGGCAGGGCCTGCAGTGCTCCCCCCTTCATTTTCCTCAACAAGCACCCAAGCAGGGCTGGGAGAAGGGACTTCACAGAGCATGAAAGATGGGCTGAGGGGATTCCAGGTGACTGACACGGGGAAGTTGGAGAGGGACAGGATGATGGGTGTGATGATGAGAAGGGATCTGGAGAAGGGAAGGTGTGGGCAGAGAAGGGGAGGGAGTGGCTGGTGCTGTCCCAACTCTGCCACTTTCTGCTCTGTGACCTTGGGCAAGTCACTCAAACTTTCTGGGCCTTGGTTCATCTGCAAGGTGGAAGCTTGCGTTACTTGTTGGTGAGAATCACATGCAAGGCAAAGCACCTTATCACTCCATTCCTTCATTCCTTCATTCATCCTCCCAAGTGCTTTAGGCACAGCAGATGCATCATAAACGGTGGACCTCTTCCCCTGCCCCAGACTTAGGGGCAGCTCAAATCCCAACTCAGAAAGGATGGAGCTGGGAGGCAGAGGCTAATACCACTGATTCCATAATCAGGGCCTGAAGGGCTCCATAGACTGAGAGATGGAGAGGGGTCCAGGGTCACCCCGTTTCCCTCACTATACACCTGGATTGTGCTGTAGATGGAACAGTAGTTGAAAAGGCAGAGATCAGAAAAGTTCCACTTCTTTGGATTAGCCCTCGAAGGCTTCCTGGAAGAGGGGATTTTCCTGAAGACATCTGCTTGGTCAGAGGATGGGCTTATTGAGGCCCACAGACTGGAGTGTGTATGTGTTGGTGGGGACAGGTGTGTGCCGGGCATGGGGAGGGCACTCTGGTAGAGACAAGAGGCTAGGGGAGGTAGGTCACAGCTGGTCCCCTTGTCACTCCCCTCCAGGTGCACTGTGGTCATCTGAGTGACAGTGAGGAGTGGAGCCTGCAAGCCGTGGAGAAGCATGTGAGTGGGGGTAGGGCCGGGGTAGGATGAGGGCTGCTGAAGACCCTCATCACAACTGATGGGAAGATGATCTGGCCCGGGAGATGGACAGACCTGGGTTCCAGTCCACTACCTCTGGGCTGTGTGACCTGGAGCAAGTCACCTAACCTCTCTGAGCCTCAGTTTCACATCTGAGAATGAGGATAAGGATAGCACTGATCTACTGAGGGTACTGGTGAAATAAGGGGAGTCAAATATTTTGTTAATACTTAGGAAGGACTATCTACATAATGATATTGAGGCTCTTCCTGGAGATTTTATGATTTTGTGACTTTAACAAGAACTTACGACTCCCCGTGGGTGCTAGAGATGGAGAAATCTGACCCTGTTCTGCCTTGTAAGAGTCTGGGGGCTAGGCGTGGAGACAAACCCTGTACTTACCTGATCATGGACCGAGGGGCGCTCTGGGGGCAGTGGGAGTCCACAGGAGGGTGGAGCGCTGAGGGATGAGTTGTTTGGGACGCGGGTTGGGGGTGGGGGCGATGGGCACCGCAGGCAGAGAGAAGGGCTCGAGCAAAGGGCGATAAAGGTGGGGCGTGTGGCTTGCTGACCGCTCCGCCCGTTCCAGACCCTGGTGGCCCTGAAGAGGGTCCAGGCCCTGCAGCAGCGCGGGCCCAGCGCGGCCCCGGAAGCGGTCCAGAATACTCCAGAGGGGGCGGCGGGAGACCAGAAGGGTGGGGTTCCGTACACAGACCAAGACCGAAAGATCCTGCAGCTTTGCGGTGAGGACCCGGCTGGGGCAGGTCCTTGGGGGCGGGGCGGGGCGGGGTCGAACCTGGAAGGGAGGGGCCCATGGTGGGCGGGGCCTGAGGGTGGCGCGCACCCTTGGGGGATTCTGTGGGCCCTCTCTCTCTGACCCGCGCCCCGCCATTGCAGGGGAACTCTACGACCTGGATGCCTCTTCCTTGCAGCTCAAAGTCCTCCAATACGTGAGTCCCTGTGCCCCTCCTGGGACCAAGGTCCCTGTGAGCCGTCCATCTCAGTTCAGAGTCCCGTGTCCTGCCCCTCTTCTCTTCCCCACCTACCCGAGGAACCTCAAAAAGGTCAGAGGGTGGGGAGTGGGTTTGCTCCCAGATCCACGGTCAGCCTCTCGCTGTGTCCCTCCCTCTCAGCTGCAGCAGGAGACCCAGGCATCCCGCTGCTGCCTCCTGCTGGTATCTGAGGACAGTCTCCAGCTTTCCTGTAAGGTGAGGGCCCAGGTCCACTGTGGAGCAGGGCGAGGGACCGGGGTCTCTGAGAGGAAAAACCCTGCCCATCCTTAACCAGTCCACCTCGCTCTGCCCATCAGGTGATTGGAGATAAAGTGCTGGAGGAAGAAATCAGCTTTCCGGTGAGTCCCGCACCCCCTGTGTGGGAGCCTGCAGAAGCAGTTAAAGTCGTCTAGGCTCTCCTGGGATCTGCCCAGAGAGATTGGGATCTGCTAGAATCTCTTGGAATCTGATGGAATTATCTGGATCTTGAGGTCTACTTAGAAATGTTGTGAGAGATCACAACCTCTCATGATCAGGAGCCATTAGGAGAAATCTCTCACAGTCTACAGAAAGACTCACCTGCGACCATGTCACTTCTGTTGGAGTATTTCTGGATTTGGCTCTCTTAGAATCTGTTAAGATCAGTGAGAATCCTTGGATTCTGCTTTCCTTTCTCCTAGTTAGGGAAGACCCTCAAGTCCTCCATAGGAGATTCTGGTCAAGAGCCTACTCCCCCACCCTCACCCCACCCTCACTCCTCAGTGTTGACTCCATCCACAGTTTGGACTGACTGAAGAGGTAGTTGAAACTTCCAGACTTGGGGGGGAAGAGGTCTGACATCGCCTGATCTTGGGAAGAGCTGGGCCCTGACTGGCTCTCCTCACTCCCCCAGTTGACGATGGGACGACTGGGCCAGGTGGTGGAAGACAAGAAGTCTATCCAGCTGAAAGATCTCACCTCTGTAAGCCATGGCCTGGCTGGACTGGCGGGGAGCCAAGGGGAGAGCCCACTGCCCAGTCCCCAGGGCCAGAGTCTCTGGGCCAGGGCAGCCTAGGGATGGGGGGAGACAAGACCCCACCCCATGTCATAGCATTTCCCACCCTGCATGAGCCCTTCAGCCCCTCCTGTTGCAGAGTGTGGTGGAGGGCGGGGGAAGGAAGCATATTTCCTCCTTCCCTGCCCTGACTTGCCTCCCCCTTGCCTCCCCTTTGCAGGAGGATGTGCAACAGCTACAAAGCATGTTGGGCTTCGAGGTGCAGGCCATGCTCTGTATCCCTGTCATCAGCCGGGCCACTGACCAGGTGGTGGCCTTGGCCTGCACCTTCAACAAGCTCGGAGGAGACTTGTGAGTCTGGGTGGAGTGATGTGGATCAGGAGACGGAGCTGGGAGGCCGGGTGGGGCTCGACTAGGGTAACAGCGCGGGAAGGGTACTGGGCAGGGAGTACTTACTATTCCAGCAGCGGTAGGTTGAATGGTTTGTGCAAGAGACTGAGATTATGGGAGCGATAGACCCTTGCCGCTGCTCCATTTTGACTTTGTAAAATCATGTTGCGGTCCAGGCGAGTTCCCCTTCTCTTTGCCCACTTCCTGCAGTTTGGATTATCCACTTTTTGCTACTGGCCTTTCCCCCACTTGCCATCCTTTGTTTTGGCATTTCTGCTGGGAACTGCCTGATGGAGGAGCGATGAGCTCTAGGATGGGTGAACTCTCTGGGACCCGCAGAGCATCACCGACCCAGTGGACAGTGACTCAGGGAATAGGCATGGGGGCTGGGCTAAGCTGAGGGTCCTTAGAGGCATTGACAGGGCAGCTGTAGGAATCGTGTGAAACAGAGGGGTAAGCTGGACACACGGTCAGATAAACAAGCTTAGTCCATATCTCAAGAACTGAGGTCAGACTTGAGGCCTAGGAGTCGTGTCATAGATTTCCTGTCCCACACCAACTCATTAACTGGTAGCAGCTGCCTGAAGCATTGTATTAGTTTAGTGAGAAACAGTGCTGGGATTGATCAGCCGTGTCTGTCCTGGGTGCAGCTTTAGGATGTGAATGCTGCCACGCTTGGTCCAGCAGGCCTAGCAGTAGGGTGTAGTAGGCAGGTGAGGGGTTGCATTCTGATTCCAGGATGCAGAGAGATGCTGTCAAGATGCTTGGCCCTTGGGGCCCAAGCAAGCAGGCTGGGTTTGAGGGCTCGGACCTCCTGCAGGAAGTGGAGACTGGAGATGTTGGGACTAGAGAGTGTCAGAAGCCCAGGGATGGGGCCTGCAGGGGTGGGGCAGAGATCTGGGAGTCAGAGATCTGAGTAGCAGGACCTGCCAGCATGGAGCTCTATTGGCAGTTGGATGGGCCTGGGAAAATAAAGACAGGGACAAGGCAGAACCTGCTGAGGCAGCGGGGTTGTAGGATCTGTGTCATTTGTCCCATCCTAGTGGTGGGAGCATTTGTGCCATTCAATAAACACACATTGAGTACCTACTGTGTCTGGCCCTATGCTCCCAGAGGGGAGGGTCCAGCAGGGTTTGTGACCTCTGGCTGCTGGCTGTAGCCTTGGGTTCTGAGGTGGCCCTGGACCTGGAGGAGAGGTGGTATCAGAAGGGAAACGAGGTGGGGACTTGGTGACAGCCCTGAGGCCCAGGGCAGGGGCAAGGTCATCTCTGGGTTCCACATATTTCCGGGACTGAGTGCTGAACAACTGCATGAGCCAAGGTGGCGCTCAGCTCAGAGCAGACACTGCAGAGAAGCTGCCTGGAGCCCAGAGAGAAGGGACTCCAGAATCCCTTTAGCTGGGAGTGCGATGGGGCGGGTGGCAGGGGCAGAGGTACAGTTACGACATTGAGCAAACACTTTCCAAATATCTCCCCTGTACCAGGCTCTGTATTAGGGGATGATACAGTCATGGTCCCTGCCTTCAAGACTTGATGTTTATTTTTAGGGCGTAGAGGGAGGAGGGTGGGAAAGGTATTCTAGGCAGAGCGAACAGTGTGGGAAAAAGCATGAAGGTGTGAAAGAGCCTGAGGTTTTCTCAGAACGATGAGGATCTTACTGTGGCTGAAGCTGAGAGACGCCCATAGAAGAGGGGAGAGAGGTGGGTGGGACTGGATGGAGAGGGCTCAAATGCCACGAGAAGGAAGGTGGGCAGACAGACACAGGGTGGTGGGGACTGGGGTCTGGATCCGAATCACTGGACGGCGAGCACGCGTGGAGGATACCCCGGCAGAGAGGAGCACTGAAGGCAGCCCCCAAATGGGGAAGGGACTAGGCAGGGAAATCTGGGGGCTGAGAAATGGTCAGAATCTCTGAGGAATGCTGCATCTCTCCACGATCCCCATCCGGAGAGGCTTACCCACGTCCCCAGCCCAGGTCCCACCTCCAGCTTGGTCCATCCAGTCCCCCCAAGCTCCCTGGTGACAAATCATCTGGTGACCCCACTGAATGACCTCCTCAGGATTTGGGGCTGATCTTGTTCGTTGTGAGCCAGCTCCATGAATCTGATGGGCACTGCCCTGCCCACAGCACCATAGGACTTGTGGAGGCACCAAATCGGGGCCTGCAAAGTGCAGGGAGGAGGGTAGGACAGTGACAGGAGCTGGAAAAGACAGGGCAGTGCCACCGCCCCTCCCTGAGGCTGGAGGGGCCCCTGGAGAAGAGCAGAACACCCAGCCCCAGTCTGAGGGAGGAGACTCAACCTCAGTCTGGGTAAGTCTAAAGTCAGAGGAGGGAGACATGGCTCTGGCTTCGAGAAGCAATAGTCTGAGGAAGAAAACACATTTTGATCAGAGGAGGATTAGAACTCCCCCACCCCCACCCCGCTCAGGAGCCCTCAGTCTGAGGGGGAAGCTGGCCCAAGCCACCTGTGCGGTGAGCAGCCCCAGCAGAGGAGAGTGAGTTTGCTGGTGGATTTCCAAGTGGGCTTCCTGGAGGAACGGAAGTAAGGCAGAATGGGGCAAGCAGTCTGTGGTCTGTCCCTCTCCAGTGACCCCCGCCACCCCACCCTGCCAGATTCACAGACCAGGATGAGCGTGTGATCCAGCACTGCTTTCACTACACCAGCACGGTCCTCACCAGCACCCTGGCCTTCCAGAAGGAGCAGAAGCTCAAGTGTGAGTGCCAGGTGAGTGGCGCCTCTCTCGGAGACCACGTCGCCCAGCTCTCAGCTCCAGAGAGTCAGCCACAAGGGAAAAGCCCATGTCTTTGGGGGCTGGTGGCAGGGAGACTACCTATGCTCTGGCGGCCTCTTAAAGAGGGAGGACAGGGCTTCCCTGGTGGCGCAGTGGTTGAGAGCCCGCCTGCCGATGCAGGGGACGGTTCGTGCCCTGGTCCGGGAGGATCCCACATGCCGCGGAGCGGCTGGGCCCGTGAGCCATGGCCGCTGAGCCTGCGCGTCCGGAGCCTGTGCTCTGCAACGGGAGAGGCCACAACAGTGAGAGGCCCGCGTACCGCCAAAAAAAAAAGAGGGAGGACAGTAGCTCTTCAAGACGGCACCTCTGGCTGCAGGCACTGTATGCGATCGCCCTCTAGTGTTCAGATTGGACATCACCGCAACAGCTGGGTGGCTAGAGCTGGAGGTGCATGTGCACCTCAGACTCAGGATGTCTGTGCACCCTCACTGGGGCTATTCCTCCCACTCCTTCACTTAGTAGCCAAATGATATAATTAGACTCTGCCAGTCTCCAGTCTGTCCAGAGAGCCCTAGGGGAGGAATGAGAAGACCCTGGAGCTGATGGAGGCAGGGGGCTGGAGAGGGTGACCCCCTGCAACCTGATTCCCTGTGATTTCCATTTTCTCCATTCCAGGCTCTTCTCCAAGTGGCAAAGAACCTCTTCACTCACCTGGGTGAGTGCACTGCCCTCCTTCATACCTGGCTGTGGGGTGGGAGTTGGGGGGTGGCATTTTGAGGAGGGGAGGTGGGAGGGCTTGGCCTCTCAGCACTCCAGCCTGGTCTCACCACTGTTCCCCATGCTTCTTGCTCCCACAGATGACGTCTCTGTGCTGCTCCAGGAGATCATCACAGAGGCCAGAAACCTCAGCAATGCTGAGATGTGAGTGAATCCACCCCGGGGTGGGGCGAGAGAGGCCTTGGGCCTCAGTAACGACCTCTTCTTTCCTCCGCTCTTTTTTTCCCCTCTGTTGTCTTCTTGTGGGACCCCTTCACGTTTTCTGTGATTCTTTATTTCATGCCTGTGACTCTCACTAGACTGTGACAGCAAGTGACAGCAGGGGTGGGGCTTACTTTGCTGGCCATGGGTCCTCAGCTCCTAACACAGTGCCTGGTACAGAGTAGGTGCCACAAAAAAAAAAAAAAAATCATCGATCTGGACTGATGTCTGGAGTCAGCCAGCTCTGAGGAGAGTCTCTCCCTCCAGGCCTCAAAATCCAGGCTTTGCCTCTAGTCGTGAGATTTGAGGGGTGGCAGGAGAGGGGTGGCAGGAGAGGGGTGGCAGGGCTCTGTGGACCAAAGCCATCTCTCCACAGATGCTCTGTGTTCCTGCTGGATCAGAACGAGCTGGTGGCCAAGGTGTTCGATGGGGGCGTGGTGGATGATGAGGTGAGGCAGGGCCTTGAGGAGGGAGGGTGTGGCCGTGGTCCTGGGGGCCGGGAGTGCGCAGTGGGCGCTGTGGAGCAGGCCCGATGGTTGATGGTCCGCTCTCTGACCGGCCACCAACTTCCTCTCTACGCCATCCCTGGCCCGGCAGAGCTATGAGATCCGCATCCCGGCCGACCAGGGCATCGCGGGCCACGTGGCGACCACGGGCCAGATTCTGAACATCCCGGACGCGTATGCACACCCACTTTTCTACCGCGGTGTGGACGACAGCACCGGCTTCCGGACGCGCAACATTCTCTGCTTTCCCATCAAGAACGAGAACAAGGGTGCGTGGTCCTGGCGGCTCCGGGAGGAGGGGCGGGGCGGGGCCTGAGCAGGATGGGGCGGAGCCGAGCGGACGTCCCACAAGCCTTCTCCACCACCCTAGTGTCCCTAAGCCGAAGGGATGGGTTTTCCCAAATACGTGATGTCCCTTGAGGACACCCTGGGAGGGCAGATCTCCGTCGGACACATCCACTGGTTCATCCTAGCCCCTCTTTGGTCCCCAGAGGTCATCGGTGTGGCCGAGCTGGTAAATAAGATCAACGGACCATGGTTCAGCAAGTTTGACGAGGATCTGGCGACAGCCTTCTCCATCTACTGTGGCATCAGCATCGCACATGTGAGGAGGACAGGGGCGTGCAGGACCCTCTGTTCTCTCCACATTGGCTCTCCTTGCTCTGTCCAGACGGGTCCGTGCCCTGCCCTGGGGCTCAGAGCCCTGCTGCTGGGTTGCTCTGCAATCTTCAGTACCTACTGGTCACCTCTGGCCTCAGTTTCCCATCAGAAAATCAGAGATACTACTTCCTGTCCTGTAGTTAGCCTCCCAGGACTATGGGAGGTCTGTTTTATTTCCCTCCGTTCTCTGGAAGCAACCTCAACCCAAGCTCCTGGTTATTCTTTTTGGGGTATGTTGGGTCTCATTGTCCAGAGCTGGCAGCTCTGGCCCAGGAATCCAACCCCTAGGCCCCCAACGCTGTCCCCCTTCCTTGCTTCTGTCTCTCTGTTGTGGGCCTCAGGTTCCATCACTGAAGCCTGGGGCAAGCTCAGGAGAGTGTGCCAAGTGCCAGCTCAAGTGCTAAGAGGCACTGGGAAGGAGGGGCAAGGGGAGGTCTGGATGAAAGTTGGAGGGGGCCCCCTACTCTGGGCTGGAGCTTGAAGGCTCAGACTGGGCCCAGCATGGGACAGGAAGGGGGCAGGGGTTCTATCTGATCCCTTTGTCCCAGTCCTGGACGTTCTGAGATTTCACAGCCACCTTGCCTGAGCCCCATCTTTCCCTCTCTCCGCCCAGTCCCTCCTATACAAGAAAGTGAATGAGGCCCAGTATCGCAGCCACCTAGCCAACGAGATGATGATGTACCACATGAAGGTGAGCCCTGCATGGAGCTTCTGCCCTCCTTGTCAGGGCCCCAGGGTCCCCTGTAGCCCACCTTTTCCTCCCCTGCCTCCCCAAATCCTCAGGCGCCCAAGACAGGCTGGGCTTTCTTATCATCCTCTCTTGAATATAAGAAGATAGACCCAGGGCTCCCCTGGTGGCGCAGTGGTTGAGAGTCCGCCTGCCAATGCAGGGGACACGGGTTCGTGCCCCAGTCCGGGAAGATCCCACATGCCGCGGAGCGGCTGGGCCCGTGAGCCATGGCCGCTGAGCCTGCGCGTCCGGAGCCTGTGCTCCGCAACGGGAGAGGCCACAACAGTGAGAGGCCCGCGTACCGCAAGAAAAAAAAAAGAAAGGAAGATAGACGCAGAGCAATGCCTCGCCTTTTGCTCTGCTGCTCTCCTTCGGGGCAGCTGGCCTTCAAAGCAGTTTCTGGTTCAGCCCCAAGGCTGGCAGCACTACTTAGCCCAGGGAAGAATTGGTTCAGCCAGGTGTTCCCAATGTCCAGGGATAATTCCCATCCTGGGAATTACTGAAGGCTGGGAAGCCCACCCAGGGCCCTTCTGACAGATCCCTTAAATACAGTGGCCATGCAGTCCTGGGCAGTCCCATTCCCAGACCTTGTGTTAGAAAAGCTGTCCCAGGCTTTACTTCAGAGTATGTGGTGGTCATTGTTCATTTGAACATTCCTCTCATCTGTGTCTAAACCAAAGTGTCACAGACTTTGTGGCTACGGTCAAAGCTGTAGCAGGGAGGATTGAGGTTAGACTCTGGGATGGTCCTCCCAAAAGAAGGAATCTTTCATTTATTGTCCATGAAAGGCTACCTATGCTGCCATGAAGAGGTGTTCTCTGTCTTTGACAAGGACAGGCTGTTACAGATGAGGGTGGTCACTGGAAAGGAGGCATAGTAGGTTGCATAGGGCTGCAGGATGGTGAGGGGACGGTGGTGTTCTCCTGCCCAGTGATAACCCATGGAGTGGATGGCCCGACTGGTGTGCATTCTGAGTGGGAGGTCCCCGCCACTGTGGGAAGTTGAGGTTGAAGACATTGGACTGGGTGGAGGCCATCTTCTAATACCCCGGCTGGTTCCCTCTAGGTCTCTGATGATGAATACACCAAACTTCTCCATGATGGGATCCAGCCCGTGGCTGCCATTGACTCCAATTTTGCCTGTTTCACCTACACTCCTCGCTCTCTGCCCGAGGATGACACCTCCATGGTGAGCTGGCCTGTCCCACTGGAATGTGGAGGTGGAGAGTGTACAGCCGGAGATTGAAGTTAGATGTGCATAGGAACTTCCTGGCAAGACAGAGTCATCAAAGAAGGCTATAGAGTCTCCTCAGAGATGGAGGGGGCATGCGGGCTGCCGGCACGGGCCCCAGGGCCTGCCCGGGGCCAGGGGCTGGACGGGAACCAACGAGGGCCTCAGGATTGGCACCTCCCTCCCTGTTTTTCTAAGATTTTGTGTGAACTTGGTTCCAAGAGTTCTTAGATGTCATATTTCTAAGTTCATGGCTCCGAGAGTGCTTGGCTCTACCGTTTTATAGTTCTCTAGTTTAGATCTAAAGTTCCAAGACTCCAAAATGTTGGAGGCTCCGAGAAGGGCCAAGGCTGGGGGTGGGGTGGCCCATCTTGAAACTGACGATGCCTCTGCTCCCGCCTTTCCACTCTCTCCAGGCCATCCTCAGCATGCTGCAGGACATGAATTTCATCAATAACTACAAAATTGACTGCCCGACGCTGGCCCGGTGTGTGTCCCCAGCCCTCCCCTCCGTGCAGGCAGCCCCGTCTCTGCCTCCCTCCTAACTCTACTCTCACATCCATTGCCCCCTGCGCTCTGGGAAGGACTGTCTGAGGATGCCTAGGGGAGGCCCACTCTTGTGAGGGTGGGGGGGATCTGTGAGTGAGAAGCAGTTCACAGACACTGGGACCACAGGATAGGAAAGGAATGGGGCAGGGCAGAGCCTGGAGGGTTTCCTGGAGGAGGAGAGCCTGAGGCCCCTGTGCTGCCCTCTCCCCTCCCCCAGGTTCTGTTTGATGGTGAAGAAGGGCTACCGGGATCCACCCTACCACAACTGGATGCACGCCTTTTCTGTCTCCCACTTCTGCTACCTGCTCTACAAGAACCTGGAGCTCGCCAACTACCTCGAGTGAGTGACTGCACTTCCCCCCATCTGGTAGCTGGTGGGGTCCCCTTCCCTGGGACAGGGTGGCACCTCCTGTGTGGCAGGCTTTACACACACTGCCTCACGGGACCCTCTTAACAGCCCAGTTAGAAAGGTACGAGGCCCCTTTCCAAGAAGGGGACCCAGGTGTCCTGAGCTCCTGTCCAGGCGGTTCCTGGACATCTGCAGTCAAATACTCAACCACTGAGCTATTCCCCTTATCCTGGACGTCTCATCCAGCTGGCCCTCCTTTGGAAGTGTGGGGAGGCAGCAGTGACTGACCTCCTTTTCCTGTGTCTCCTCCCAACCAGGGACATGGAGATCTTTGCCTTGTTTATTTCCTGCATGTGTCACGACCTGGACCACAGAGGCACAAACAACTCCTTCCAGGTGGCCTCGGTGAGACCCTGCCCTCGTCACAGTGGGCAGCCTCCCCGAGGTGTCTGGGAGTCTCCCCGCTCCAGCCTGGGGAGAGGCGGGAGTTGGTGAGACCAGGAGCCAGTTTAGAGATGGGAGGAGGCTCTCCCAGGCTTTGGGAGATGGCGGGAGGCGCAGGGCAGTTCTGAGCCTAATATGGCAGCACTTGCCTCTGGATGTGAGGAGTGATGGACTTTTCTCGGGCTTTTCCAGAAATCTGTGCTGGCCGCGCTCTACAGCTCAGAAGGTTCTGTCATGGAGGTACCACCATTCTGCCCAATATCCCCGTTTCCACTGTCCCCTTAAAGCCAGTGACTTACTAAGTTAGACTGTGGCCCAGCTCGTCCCCCTCCCAAGCCCTGCTCCTCAGATAGGCTACGAGAGCTGCAGCCACCCCCAGGGCACGCCTGGCTCTTGTTCCCCGATGGGCTTGGAGGCGTGCAGGTGCGGCCGGGGGTACGAATCAGGCAGCAGGTTCCGCCTGAGCCCAGGTTTGCCGAGGGAGGACTTGCATTTAGCATGTTTCTCTCTGCATGTCTGGGGACACCCTATGAAACCCCCTCCCCGCCCAGCCGGGCACGGGCTTCACTGCCATCATACTCAGCTTTGTCTTAGACTGATGTGGGTGGGTCTGCACGCCCGCGATGGGAGCTCCTGGGGGCAGGGACAGAATCGGGGACATCTCTGAGTTCCCTGCACCTGGCAGAGGGCTTGGCACAGAGTGGGAGTCAGACTTCCAAGCTCGCCTTGCCCCACGCGGCCCCCGCAGGCCCCCTCCAGAGCTGCTCCCGCTTGCACACCCCCAGAGACGAGGGGCTCGCTTCCTCCTGGGAGGCATGGTGGCAGCCCTGCTTCTGCCCTCCATGCCCTGGGCTTACCTGCCCCTCCTCTGAGTGATAGCCCTTCAGCATCAGGAGACAGGGTCCTTGCCCTCGCCTTGTCACCGCCCTTCCTTGTCAGCACACAAATGCTGGCTGCATGAGTTAGTGTCCAGGACTCCGAGGGATCATTTCAGAATCGTTCCAGCTTGAGAGGCCCTCAGAGCTTACCTTGTTGTGTCCCTCCACGTGACAGCTGAGGAATCCAAGGCTCAGAGGTGGCCAGGGACTTGCCCAGGGTCACAGAGAGGGTTGAAACAGAGCCCAGAAAGGGAACGGGCCCCGCACCCCCGACTCCCCAGTTCTGCCTGCTCAGCTCACCTTGGGGGCCGGGGCTGGGCCGGGCCTGCTCCCACTCTTGGGGTCAGTGAGGAGGGAAGCCCCCCACCCCAGCTGGACCCCCATCACTCCTCTCCCCCCAGAGGCACCACTTCGCTCAGGCCATCGCTATCCTCAACACCCACGGTTGCAACATCTTTGACCACTTCTCCCGGAAGGTGATGAGTCCGGGGGTGGGGCTGGGGGTGAGGAAGTGGGAGCTGGGAGCTGGCCTGAGACGGGAGAAGGAGTGAAGCCGAGGGGTGGAGGTTCCTGAGGTCTGGGGGCGAGGGTGGGGTGTCTGGCCAGAGGCCTTGACACCCTCCCCCACCCCTGGCCCTGGCCCAGGACTATCAGCGCATGCTGGACCTGATGCGGGACATCATCTTGGCCACAGACCTGGCCCACCACCTCCGCATCTTCAAGGATCTCCAAAAGATGGCCGAAGGTGCCTGCCTTTAGCCCAGGCCTCAGGGATGGGGAGGGACCACCAAGAGGGGGATTCGCCTGGAGAGCATCCCCAGGGTTTTAGATCCACCCCTTCTGGCATCAACCCAGCAGGCAGACCCAGCCCTACATCCCTGGCTCCCATCCAGGGTGCTGAATTCCCTGGACCACTTTGGGGTGGGCCCTGGGGCCTTGCCCTCCGAGAGAGGGTACCAGGATGCTGGGGCCCTCTCCTTGACCCCGTTCTCTCCCCAACAGTGGGCTATGACCGAACCAACAAGCAGCATCACAGCCTCCTTCTCTGCCTCCTTATGACCTCCTGTGACCTCTCTGACCAGACCAAGGGCTGGAAGACAACGAGGAAGATTGCAGTAAGTGCTGCCCCAGCCTGGGAAGGCGCAGGCTGTACTCCCTGCCTGGCTCTGTGTGGCTCCCGCAGCCTGAACACCCTCCCTGTGCTGAGCTCAGCCTGTGGGGGAGACAGGAACCTGGACCCCCTCAGGACGACAGGTGGGGAGATGCAGGGGGGGGCATGGACTCACTGGGGGGGTCACTCATAGCAAATCAGTGGCTGGTGGAAGGTGGGCCAGAACCCAGCCACTCCTTCCCATCTGGGGCCCATCCCCCTGCCAGGCCGGAGATGGTGAGGGCAGGTCCTGAGGTCACAGTGCCTCAGTTTGCCCCCTTGGGAATGGGCTGTGGAGGAGCGTGGGTGGATGGACCCCACTCACAGGAGGTAATAAGAGTGTTGACCTTTCAGGAGCTGATCTACAAAGAGTTCTTTTCCCAAGGAGACTTGGTATGTGGGGAGTGACCGCAGGGTGTCCAGGTTGGGGGAGGGTTCCTAGCCTGGGCCCCGGGAGGGCTGGGTTAGCCTGATCCGGGTGCTTATGGAGGAAGGAGAGGGCCAGGCCTGACGACTTGATGCCTGCAGGAGAAGGCCATGGGCAACAGGCCAATGGAGATGATGGACCGTGAGAAGGCCTACATCCCCGAGCTGCAGATCAGCTTCATGGAGCACATCGCAATGCCCATCTACAAGTGAGCGATCTCGTGGGGCCTGCTAGGGACCCCAGCCAGGGACAGCAGGGTGGGTGGGATGGGGCTGGCTGTGGCTGTCACAGCAGACACAAGTGGTGGGCTGGCCTGGCTCTGCTCCAGCTCATCCACTCCCTGCCTCTGGGCACAACCTCTCCTGCTTTGCCCCTAAATGGGCCATTCACTTCATCCTTGGTCCCTTATGGAAAGAGACCGCCATGTTCTCCTTGTGCTTCCCGTCCTATGCCTCATACTCTTGTGGAAGTTTTACCTGTGGTCCAGCCCGAATCTTTCTTGCTGCTCACAGTCTGACCTCTTACCCTGCGCCTTCACATCCCCAGGCTGCTGCAGGACCTGTTCCCCAAAGCAGCAGAGCTGTATGAACGTGTGGCCTCTAATCGTGAGCACTGGACCAAAGTGTCGCACAAGTTCACCATCCGCGGCCTCCCAAGCAACAACTCGCTGGACTTCCTGGACGAGGAGTACGAGGTGCCTGACCTGGATGGTGCTGGGGCCCCCATCAATGGCTGTTGCAGCCTCGATGCTGAGTGAGTCCCTCCTGGGACTCCTCTTCACCCAGGCCTCCTCCCACAACTCTCCACTGGCCTGGCCACATGCCCTGGGACCAGAGCCACGGGTCCTGGATTCTAGACCAGGACTTCCCATGTGACCCCGGGCAAGGCCGACCTTCCACGGCCTCAGCTTTCTCGTCTGTATAATGGAAGACTTCCAGCCTCACCAGGACTTTATTTGTCCTCTGAGAGCACAGGGATGACAATGAACAGTGCGCCCTGCTCTGCACCTCTGACCACACCTTGGCAAGTGCCCCCCCTCAGGCCACTCTTCCGAGGCAGCCTGGATGGTTTCTCCTGGGCCCCATTTCTGCCCCACCAGATCTGTGCCCTTTTCCTCTGAGGACACCCCCTGCCCCTCAGAATCCTCACGCAAGAAGGTGAGACATCTGAGTGGGCAGAGTGTGGGTCTTAGAGACAGTCATCAGCTTGGCTGGAGGACTAGAAATAGCGATGGGGCCACAGGTGGCCCTGAGGACTGCCACTGTACTTATAGTGGAGACTGGGACCTGGGGAGATGAAGGGGTCCCATAAGGAAGCTGCCGGGGGGCAGCTCAGTGCTCTGGGAGAGGGGGCTCAGGAAGAAAGCAGGATAAGAACAGTGGGCAGGAAGGATCCCTGGGCTGGGAGGCAGGCCCATCATGGGTCAGCAGTGCTTCATCCTGGCTGTCCCTGGGCAAGTCCCTTCCCCTATCTGGATGAAACAGGAGGGTGAGACAATCCATTCTCTAAGACCCCTTTTAGATCAAAGTCCCCATAGCTCTGTGGAGTCCCAGGAGAGGCCATGGAGTGTCCCTGGACCCCTGGGGCAGAGAGCCGACACTGAGTCCCTCTGTGGCCCCCTGAGTGCACCCCCTTAGCCCGAGCCCCTCCTGCATTCCTGCAGCCAGAGGGGAACCTGGCCTCAGCCCTGGTAGGGCTTGTCTCCTCTTCAAGGCCATATCCACCTGTGCCCCGGGGCTAGGGAGACCCAATAGGGCTGGGCCTCTGGGGTCATCCCGGCTGCAGGTTCCTCCTTTCTCTGTTTTGTTCAGTACAGTGTTGTGGGCTGGGGGGAGGGGGCCACCTGCCTTACCTATTCTGAGCTGCCTTTAGAGAGATGCGTTTTTCTAGGACTCTGTGCAACTGTTGTATATGGTCCTGTGGGCTGACGGCTTTGTACATGAGAATAAATCTATTTCTTTCTACCAACCCTCCCCCACAGGGCTGTTTGCAGACTTTGTATGTGGGGTTGGAGGCGGGGGCGGGGAAACAGCCCTGGGGGAGGCAAATGCCTTTTAGAACTCTCAGGCTACTGGAGGTCCCACCCCTGCTGCCTAGCCCCTCTTCTGGGGGAGTCCTAGACCTGCTGGGGTATCCCTGGACCAGTCCTGTGACAGATAGTAGGGACTTAGGTGTGGATGGCAGATACAGAGGCCTGAGCATGGGGCAGCGATTGTGGACTGGAAAGGGAGAATTGAGGGGCTGAAGCAATCAAGGAGGCTGCCTAGAGGAGGTGACCTGGTGCTTCTCCTAGACCCTCTGTCTGCTGGCCTTCCTTAGTCATGAGTGCCCATACAGCCGAGGCCTGGGCCTCTGAACCCCCTCCGAGCCACGGGGATGCCTGTCTGTGTCCCTGTCAATCCAGCCAGAGGGGTAACCTTGAGTCTGACTCTACCTCAGATACAGCCCTGGGTTGTGTCTGCGGGGTGGGTTCCCTGCTCTCCTGGCTGTGAGAGTGTTTGCTCCTGCACAGACAGAGAGGGGCAGGTCCCAGATTGGGGACCATGAGGAGGCTCTGACTGGCACAGTCTCCATACCCCACTCCCCACTTGCCTATACCCCTCCCATCTTCTATCCCTGTTCATCTCTCCCAGATCAGTAAAGGTTGGCATGTTAAGGGACTGAGCACTGGGCTCTCCTTTCCTAGGAGAGGGAGGGCTGGGAGGAGAGAGACAGGATCATCTTGAGACCACCCACAATGGCCCCAGGGTGCCAGCTGTGCCTTTGGGACCACAGAGCCTGTCTGCTTCTTCTGCCCCACAGTCTGTCATGCTTTGGAATCTGCTCCTCTGGACTGAATGGTCCCAGGGCTCTCGCCTCCCCTTGGGGCCATGGGGTCCAGGCCCCTCCCCTGCCCAGCCCCTGCTTTGGGCTCCCCCAGTCTGTCTGCCCTCTCACAGCACAGGACCCAGGCTGACCAGTGGGCCCCCAGGTGGGGATGAATCAGTTCCTGGCCCAAAGCTGACACGGGAGGTCATTCTAATGGTGCCCAGCTGAAGCCAGTGTCGGTGCGGGCTGACATAGGTGCTCCTCTACCTGTGACCCCCAACCCCGAATGTGTGTGTGTGTGTGTGTCCTCTTCCACAAGCCTTTGGACAAAGTGGAAGCACATCCTGGGTACCCACCCCTGGGCCTTACTTCCCCTCCCTTGCATCTGCTGTCTCCAGCCCAGCAGTCCCTTGAGGACATTTAATCCCATTCGAGGCCCTCCCTCCTTGCTACCAAATTGAACAACTCACAACTATTTCCTCATGCACTCGGGACCCTACGCTGAGGCCCAGAGCTAAATTCATCCTTGTCCCTGGTCTGGAGGGTCTAACAGCCTGGTGGGGGAGACACAGGCCATGATACCTATGGTCCCAGCCAGGGACCTGAGAAGAACAGCAAGGTTTGGAAGATGAGCAGGCATTTTCCTGCGGGCAAAGGGGGTTGGGCACCCCTGGGAGAAGGACCTGCTCCTACAAATGCACAGAGAAGGGGAGTGGAGTGGCTGGCACACAGGGAATGGAGACTTGGAGGGGGAGCCAAAGCCAGATCAGGGAGGGCCATGAATGCCAGGCTGTGGAGTTCGGCTTGATTTTGTGGGCAGCGGGGAGCCAGGGAAAGGTTTTCAGTGGGGAGTGGCTCAGACAAGCATTTTAGAAGCTCCAGCAGGAGGACAGAGCAAGGACTGGGCGGGAGAGGTTGGGCAGGGATCATTCTAGGGCGATGCTCCGTGCCCTGGGCGAGGCAAGGGAGGAGGAATTCAAGACGCATTGGACCAATTGGATGGGGGCGAGGGCAGAGGGCGGACTGGGAAGTGCCCTGGAAAATGAGCTGGGAAACGAACCGGCTCGTGAGCAGCCCCGGGCAGCTTTTCAGCACCACCTTCACCGGCAACTGGGTGTTGGGTGGAGCCTCTAGCAGGAGGTGAGCTCCCTGGGAAGATGGGCGGGGCAGCTGTTTGGGGCTGCCAGGGGAGGGGGCGGGAGGAGGGGGTGGGAGGACAGATGGGAGGAGGGCCATGCATCTGCAGAGCCACGGGCAGCCCTCACCAGGTTAGAGAACCCAAGGCTTAGCCCCAGGGCTTCTAGTGGCTGCCCTGCCCTCCCAACTTAATGGTTTCATTTTACATGAAACCTCACGATTCTTTTATTTTTCTTAATTTAATTAATTTTTTTATACAGCAGGTTCTTATTAGTCATCCTTTTTATACATATTAGTGTATACATGTCAATCCCAATCTCCCAATTCATCCCACCCCCACCCCCACCCCCACCACTTTCCCCCCCTTGGTGTCCATACGTTTGTTCTTTACATCTGTGTCTCTATTTCTGCCCTGCAAACCGGTACAGATGAACTGGTTTGCAGGGCAGAAACCTCAAGATTCTGTGGCGTAGATACTATTAGTCTCATTCTGTAGCCAAGAAGCTTGAGGTTCAGGAGGTTAAGTAATCGGCCAGGGTTGGTGTGAGCCTGACTCCTCTCCAAGGGCTCTTTCTCCAGATGGAGGAAGGAGATTCAGGAGGGCAGGGTCACCATCTGCCTCCGCAGGACTGTGGTGGGTAGGGGTGGTGAGCAAGTTGGTTGGGGCCCCAGAGAAGGGTCTGGGATCAGCCTGAGTTGCCAGAGAGGGTGGGGCACGAGAAAAGGGGTGAAGAGGATGGTGGCCTGTAGTGCAGCTCGTGGCCAGCAGGTGGCGCCCAACCCTTGCTGTCCTGACCTCTCTGGAGGTCTGAGAAGGGCATGTGAAGGGGAGGGGTGTGATGGGGGCTAACCTCACTCCTGTCCACTCTCTCACTGGGGTGATGAGTTCTCTGGAAGGCGAGGCCTTCAGGGTACAGGAGGGTGTGCTGGGAGGCCACCATGTTCCAGGGAGTTTGTGTGAGTGAAATCTGCTCAGAGACGGCACAGCCACATTGTTCTCTGAGGGCATAATAGGATGGGTCCGTACAGGACGTGAAGTACACCAAGTCTGAAGATTGGCAGGGTAGATGTGAGAACGGAGGTGTTGCAACTTCCTGACAAGATGGCTGCCACTCTCCATTCCTAAATCATCCCTGGAGAAACCACAGGACTGAGCGGGAAGCAGGAAGCATGGAATAGTCTGGGGTGCAATGGGGTGGGGGGAGTTGGGGAGAGATATAAGCGAGATGCTGGGTCAGCAGAAAGCACTTGCCTCACCCCTGTTGCCTTGGACAGTCAATCATTGCCTGTCCCCTCACTTCTGCACAAACTCCTGGGGCTTCTTCATCTCCTCTTGGCAGTAGCTGGAGGAAAAGAACAATCTCTGATTGGGAGGCTCTCCCAAGGATGGACAGGGATTATTGTCCCCTTTGTGGTCAAGAGAAACTGAGGCCCAGAAGCTCAGCTGGTGGGAACCTCCTTCAGAGTAAAAGGAGCTTAGCCTCCCCAGGGTCAGATGAGGAAACTGAGACCCGGAAAGTCTGCACAAAGATCTAGAGGCAGAGCAAGGATGGGCACCAGCTCCCACTTCCTGGCCCAAGGTTCTCCCCCTTTCCCAGGGATGGTAGTCTTTGCTTCCTCAGGTCCCACCTAGAACTCACACTGCAGGCTAGACCTGGGGAGCTGGTCTCCCACATCACTATGTCCCCACATCCATCCAGTGCTGGGATCAGGGTCAGGGAGGGGATGGTGTGGGTTAGAACAGTGGACCCTCTTTTCTCTTCACATCTGCCCTGAAGCATTCCTCTGGCTCTCAGCTTAGACTCCTTGGGTGGTGTGTGCCTGCTGGGTGTATGTGGTTTCTCTCCTCAGTTAGACTGGGAGCCTGATAAGGGCGGGAACAGGTCTGCCTCAGCTCTGGTTTCCCACATCCCTCCTCAGTGTTTGGCACATAGTAGGTGCTCAAAACAGGCGTGTTGATTGACAGAAAGTGGCAGAGTCAGGACTCCAATGCATGCATTGATCAAAACTCAGCTGAACAATGAGGGAGACCCTCTGAAAATCTCCAGAATTCTCTCTCTCTGCAGCTCTTTCATCTCTGGCACTCTGCCCTGTAAACTCTAGCCAACTAGCCTCTTCAGACTCACAGCTCCATCTCCTCAACCCAGGGGGCCTTCCAGGCTTCCTCTGGTTCATCCTGCCTGCATGGTGGCCTGGAAAGTCTCTCCAGGCAGTGTGGGCAATGGTAGGGTTTACATGTGTTCTCTGCCTCTTAAGATCCCAAACATTGCCTGATAACCAATGCCTTGAAAACCTTTATTTCCTACATTTTGTCATTTTGTTGTTGTTATTTCAGGTAGGAGGGTAAATTTGGTCTTTATTACTCCATCTTTGATGGGAGTGTAAGTCTATTTTGTAACTTTCATTGCAGTATAGTACACCGTGTAGGAATGTTGACAGACATTTGGATATTAATGTTTTAGCTACTAGAAACAATGACCATATGACTATTCTTGTATATGTATATATTTTGTGTATTTCATTGTATGAATATCTTTACTTCTATTGTTGATGCATATCTTCTAGCTTCCATCTAGGACCATTCCTTTTTATCTATGAACACTCTTTCAGTATTCCTTTTATAGCAGGTCTGCTGATGATGAATTACCCTGGTTTTTGTTAGTTTGAAAATGTCTTTGTTTTTCCTTTATTCTTGAAGGATGTTTTTGCAGCTATTGAATTCTAGGTTAGGGAAGTATTTTCTTGTAGCACTTTGAAGATAACATTCTATTCTCTTTTTGAATTTCATTGTTTCTGATGAGAAGTCAGCTATCAGTCTTATTGTGACTTCAAAAGTAATGCATCTCTTTCTCTGGCTGCTTTTAAGATATTATCTTTGTGGTTTTCAGCAGTTTTATTGCTATATGCTTAGATATGGTTTTCTTTGTATTTAGCCTGCTTTAGAATCATAATGTGTCTTGAATCTGTGATGATTTTCCCTCTTCTCAATTCCCTCTACTCATCAAGTGTAGATAAGTCATTTCTCATAATTCAATACATGCTAAGAACATCCTACAAAATTTTACTGAAATCCTGGGATAACAAGAAAGAAATAATGATGCAGAGGTGGGGAAAACATTTGTAATCAACCACTAGGTTCTCATCCTTGGGGTTCAAATTCACACCTCTCCTTAGGAGAGAAGGGTCACCAGTGGTGGTCTCTCTCTTTAGCTCCTGATCTATAACTGACGATCTGTCCCTGACCAGACATCCCTACCTGGAATCAAGACTTTCCACTTTGTTGGGTGGCTGATAAGAGGGAAAAAGTACTTTGTCTCTCTAAATTTTACCTCTTAGTCAACACATTTTAAAGCAGAACAGTTCAGTATTTAATTGTTTAGAACTTCTATATGTCAGAATAGAAGTCTGGATTTACCATCGAAGGGAATTCCCTTCATGATAGTAAGTAGATCCCTGAGTGCTGAGTTCTAGCCCAACGGAATAAAGAAGGGCCAACGGGCGGACAGGGTTCCCCTGCCCTGGCAGGTTTCTTACTCTTTCCTTTGACCATTAAGCTTCAAGTGCACCTGTATGTGGAGGTAGGAAGGCATCAGGGAGCAACCGTCACACTTCTAGCTCTATCTCTATCAGCTCATTTGCTGTTTCAGTGGTGAACCAAAGTGGAAGCACCCTTGTACCTGGTCTGAGTCACCATTCTCACCAATCTTTGCACCTGGGGGAACCCTCTGTGATCTGTCCCAGCTCACTGGTCTGTATATCTTTTCTGAATTTCAGATACAAACATCCAGTTGCCCAGTCCCTTCTGGATTGCTTTCCTGTGTTATAGAAGCTGGAAAACGAAAGTAACATTTCCCACATTCCACGTGGGTTTCACATGTAACCTGGGTTCCACATAGAAGGTGTTCCTTTCTCTTTTTTTTTTGGCCACTCTGTGTGGCTTGTGGGATCTTAGTTCCCTGAGCATGGATTGAACCTGGGCCCTCGGCAGTGAAAGCACAGGGTCCTAACCACTGGACCACCAGGTAATTCACAAGGTGTTCCTGATAAGACATGGAAGTGGAAGGAAATGATGGGCACTGATGTCTGCATGCAGATAGATAAGATCACCTGGAAAGCATCTGTGATGGGGGTGGCTGGGTGTTCTAGGGGCATCCGTGGAGGAGTTTTTAACAGCCATCACCTCACATAGGTGCCAAGCAACAGGTGGCAGGGTGGTGATATTTCCACTAGAAAATTCCCCTGGTGTGGATGGGTGTTTTGGCTGACTGCTTTGGCCCTGACCTTTAACTGTGTAGCACTGAGCCTGATTCTCTTCTCCTTCTGCTTAAACCTGTATGGATTATGGTGTAGACAGCCAAGAACCTCAACTGACAGTTCTCTTGAAGCACTGATCTCATTAGTTGTGATTGTCCATCTTCCCCAATAAAATGTGAGATCCCTGGGCTTCCCTGGTGGCGCAGTGGTTGAGAGTCCGCCTGCCGATGCAGGGGACACGGGTTTCTGCCCCAGTCCGGGAAGATCCCACATGCCGCGGAGCGGCTGGGCCCGTGAGCCATGGCCGCTGAGCCTGCGCGTCCGGAGCCTGTGCTCCGCAACGGGAGAGGCCACAACAATGAGAGGCCCATGTACCGCAAAAACAAACAAACAAACAAACAAACAAAAACAACAAACTGGCTTCCAGAACACCAGCAGGCTTCAGGATATGAAAGGATATTCACCAGGAGTAGGCCTATAAAAGTAGGACAGAGAAAAATAACTGAATTTATATTATATCAATCATCAAATGAATTTAAAACTATCAACAATGGAAAATTCTTCCCTAAAGAAATGTCACCCCAAACTACATCTTGTTTTCATCTCTTCACGTGACCTGTGACTCCTTATCCCTAGGTCCTCTTAACAACCAAACCCACGCCCCCAATTCTGTGTTCTTTCTTATCTCTTAGCGGTTTTCTCATGACACTCTTCTAAGTTGCTGGATGGGTTTACCTGGACCTCTTGGCGGCTGGCAGATGTACCACCAAGGGAAGAAGCTAGGCGGTAGAGTGCGGTGGTGAAGGATGTGGTGTCTGCCATCAGGCAGACCTGGCTCAAGTCTCTGCTCTGCCAGTTCCCTGCTGTGAGACTGTGTGTGAGGCACTTACCTTCCCTGAGTCTCAATTTCCTCGTCTATAAAATGGGAAGAATGGTAAATCTTCTTGAGGCTGTTGTGAGGATTAAATGAGAAAAGGCAGGAGAGCCTTTGGCCACTGTCAAAGCTGCCAGCTGTGGAATTGCAGGGCTCTATCAGGGTGCATTTCTGGGAATGAGGAGCATTACTTCATTTTTGGCAAAAGCTGAGGGGTCAGGGGAGTGGTCCCAGGAAGAAAGCTTCAGTCTCAGATACAGAAAGGGCAGGTTCAAGAGTTTGAAAGAGGTAACTGTGGCATTCTGGGTTAGTGTACTGAATTGTGTCCCCCAAAAGATATATTAAAGGCCCTGGACTTCCCTGGTGGTCCAGTGGTAAAGAATCTGCCTTCCAATGCAGGGGACACAGGTTCAATCCCTGATCGGGGAACTAAGATCCCACATGCCGCAGAGCAACTAAGCCTGTGTGCTGCAAACCACAGAGACCACGCACTCTGGAGCCTGTGTGCCACAACTAGAGAGAAGCCCGGCTGCCGCAAAGAAAGATCCCACGTGCCTCAACAGAGATCCCGCGTGCCGCAACTAAGACCCAATGCAGCCAAAGAAAGAAAGAAAAATAAATAAATATTTTTTAAAAAGATATATTCAAGTCCCATCCCATCCCTCAGTACCTGTGAATATGACCTTATTTGGAGATAGGGTCTTTGCAGATGTCATTAAGTTGAGGTCCTTATGAGAAGAAGGAAATTTGGACATAGAGACACACAGGAAAATGGCCGCGTGAAAACAGAGGCAGAGATTGGAGTGATGCTGCCGTAGCCAAGCAACGCCAAGGATTGCCAGCAACCACAGAAGCTAGGAGAGGGTCAAGGAAGATCCTCCCCTAGAGCCTTCAGAGAGAGCACGGTCCTGCCAACCCTGTGATTTCAGACTTCTATCTTCCAGAGCCCCGAGAGAATACATTTCTTTTGTTCGAAGCCTCCCAGTTTGCGGTATTTTGTTACAGCAGCCCAAGGAAACAACACAGTGGGTGAGGCAGGGGGCAGGGTACTTCAGCTCACAGGGCACAGATGGATTGGAGGGAGGAGGGGACATAACTGATCATCATTTTCAAGCTTTGGTGTCTTGGGGCCAGCTGGCAGGACACCTAATCACGGAAGACCATCTGGGACATACACACAAAAGCCTAGCCGTCTTGCCTCAAAATGGGACAGCTCTGCAATACAATCCACGATTTATGCTCCAGAACCTCCTTCCCCACCGGGCTGAGGCTAGGGTCCCCTTAGACCACATCTGTCCTCAGTTCTTTCCCCTTTCCTGTCCTTGCCTCACTCCCTTCCAGGTTGTTTCTGACAGACACTCCCATCCCCATCAACCATGTGGCCACCATCACTCAGAGTGGTCAGTACACACCTCCCCAGGCCCAGTCATGTGCTGCCTGCTGGGGGGTGGTGTTGGTGCAGAAAATTTAAGGCAGGTCCCTGCCCCAAGGGAGCTCACAGTAACCTGGGTGAAACATTAATTTATTGATTAATCAACTAGTTAATTAATTAAACAAACACACATTTGTTGAAAACATACTATGTACCGTCCCTGGCTGGGCATTGGAAAGGCTGCAGAGAGATCAACGAAACAGGCCAACAAGCTTGTAGAGGGATAGACAATCAAACTGGGATAGGCTGGGGCCTGGGACCCTTTACTGCAGTGCTTGCACCTGGATAAACGTCTCTTCAAGCAACAGAATACAAAGAAAACATAAAGACTAAAAGTAACTACACGCATGCGCAGTTGAGGCAATTAGAACCAACAGGCTACAAAAAGGCCACAAACCAACTGCCAGTTGGGAGGTGCCAGGAGCAAAAGCTCGGGGCTGCGCGTGATCCCTGCACACAGCACCACCAAGGGGGTGGGCAGACCACCTAAGCCACCCCTCTGGCCTGACCCACTAATCCGCCGCTACCCTCACCCATGTAAGGGACCAGCCCTCCCTCCTCGGGAGCGAGCAAGGGCACCTGTTACTTGTTTTCATTCCCTTGTGCCTCAGCATGAGTCCCAGTAAAGCCTTGCTTGCATTCCTCATCTGGCTTCTTATCAATTTCTATTGATTAAAGAGTCCAAGGACCCGAGGAGGTAACATAACAAACTCACAAGCAAATGTAGAACTGTAACAATGCCAGCTGGGCCATTAAGGAAAAGTAGATGTTGCTACAAGAGCCTTTGACAAGGGGATTTGACCTGGTCATGGTGGTCAGCGGAGTCTTAACAAAAGGAAGGGAGGCCGGGCTAAGACATCAGGTGGTAAGAGTTAACTAGGCAAAGAGGGGAGGGAACAGCTTGTGTGGAGAGGCCCGGTGGCTGGAGGAAGCACAACAAGAAGAAGGGACTTCAGCAAGGTCAGTGGAGGGTGTGGCTGGGAGAGTATGAGACGGGGAGGGGATCGTGTGTAAGAAGAGGCGCAGGAGGCAGGCAGAGGCCAGGCTGTGTTAGAGAGTTTGGGCTTTATCCCCAGAGGAATTAACATTAAGGGTTTTCAGTAGGCACGCTACCTGGTCAGAAATGAAGACACCCACTCTGGCTGCAGCACAGGTAAGAGCCCTTAGGATGGCTTCAGTGCTGTGGACAGAACAGTGAGGGAGCTCTTGCAGTGGTTCAGGTGAGAATGTGATAGTAACACGGGTCACGGTCACGGAAGATGGAAAGAAATGCACAGATTTGAGAGACAGGCTTGGTGATGGGTTGGATATGATGTGTGGGAGGGAGAGAGATGGGTTGATGGTTACCCTACTTTTCTGGCTGTGCAAACAGATAGATGGTGGTGCCATTTGCTGGGAGAAGGATCCCTGAAAGAGGATCAGATTTGAAGGAGAAAATCCTAAATTCAGGCAAAAGTCCTGTGTTAAACCCGATGGTTGAGGGATGTCAGCTGTTACCATCTACTCATTCAAAAGTTATTTAATGAGCAATTGCTGGGCTTCCCTGGTGGCGCAGTGGTTCAGAATCTGCCTGCCAATGCAGGAGACACGGGTTTGAGCCCTGGTCCGGGAAGATCTCACATGCTGGAGCAAAAAAGCCCATGCGCCACAACTACTGAGCCTGCGCTCTAGAGCCCATGAGCCACAGCTACTGAAGCCTGCGTGCTACAACTACTGAAGCCCACGCGCCTAGAGCCTGTGCTCTGCATCAAGAGAAGCCACCACAATGAGAAGCCTGTGCACCGCAACGTAGAGTAGCCCCTGCTCGCTGCAACTAGAGAAAGCCTGCACACAGCAACAAAGACCCAACTCAGCCAAAAATCAATCAATCAATCAAAAAAAAATGTGCTTGCTATATGCTGGGCCCTGTGCCAGGTGCTGGAGATTAAAGGGAAGGGAATTAACATTTAGTGCACAATTCTGCGAGGAGGTGGGGTAGAGAGATTAAGATGGTCATTATGGTATTAGACAGACTTGGCTTTGAGGCCTGGCTCTACAGCTTTCTAGTTGTATGACCTTAGGCAAGTCACTTAAACTCTTTGTGTCTCAGGAACCTCTGTAAAATGGGATTTATCAATACATCCGTATCTCCTAGAATGTTGTGTGGGTATGGTGACAACACATGTAATGCCTTTAGCACAGTGCTTGGCACACAGTAAGTGCTTAATAAAAAGATGCTATTATTGGTTCTCTATGTAAGGCACTGTCATGTGTCATTCTGTTCAATATCTAATCCTTACCACAGCATCATGAGGAGAGAATTATTGCTGTATCTCATTTCAGAGAAAAGGCAGCCCTGCTGATTGTCTCCCCAACAGCCTTTCCCCTCTTCCTCACTGTAAGGAAGTAGGTTTTATTTGAGTGCTCATCATTCTACATTCAGGAAAGCTGGCTCCCTCTCTTGTCTCAGGGTGTAAATCCTGATTAGTCTAAACCAATCATAGTAAGTCCACTCCCCTATCCAATGACTGATTTAGGCAGTCATAGGGTCCATTCCTACCCAGTTATGAACTCATTCACATTGCCCAGGAATGTCCTGGTTTCAGCACTAGTAGTGCTGATTCCCAGGAAACACGTCAGTCCTGGGCAGACTGGGTTGGTTGGTCACCCTGCTTAGCCACTGAGACCTGAGCAGGAGACTTCTACAGGTGTCTCTGTGTGTGTGTGTGTGTGTGTGTGTGTGT
Organism: Orcinus orca; assembly: GCF_937001465.1. Classification (NCBI taxonomy): domain Eukaryota; kingdom Metazoa; phylum Chordata; class Mammalia; order Artiodactyla; family Delphinidae; genus Orcinus; species Orcinus orca. Next base: position 50,327,624 of record NC_064566.1, on the reverse strand, counting down.
GAGAGAGAGAGAGAGAGAGAGAGAGAGAGAGAGAGAGGGAGGGAGGGAGAGAGGGAGGGAGGGAGAGAGAGATGGGGCATCTGGAAAACTTTCTCTTTGCTAAGAATAAATGGTAAAGGCATATGTGGGAGGACACGCCCTCTTTGCTGGATGTCTTTGTTTCTATATGCTATGCTTGGAGTTGCTGTAGCCATCCTGTGACCACAAGAAGAAATAAACGACATGCTGAAGATGGCAGGGAGACGAAATAGAAAACACCTGGGACCTTGAGGAGATGGCTGGGCTGGAAGTGCTTAGCTCAGGAGTTGTTGCTATGAGAGTGATAAACTACAATATCTACTGATATCTGTCACTTGCAACCAAAAGCATCCTGGTGCAAAATGGCACCCAGCTGGGTATAAGCCTGTCTCCATCCTGATGTTCATATCTTTTTTTTTTTTTTTTTTTGCGGTACGCGGGCCTCTCACTGTTGTGGCCTCTCCCGTTGCGGAGCACAGGCTCCGGACGTGCAGGCTCAGCAGCCATGGCTCACGGGCCCAGCCGCTCCGCGGCATGTGAGATCTTCCCGGACCGGAGCACGAACCTGTGTCCCCTGCATCGGCAGGCGGACTCTCAACCACTGCGCCACCAGGGAAGCCCTGATGTTCATATCTTAATACTAAACACTAGGACAGAGATAAGACAAACTCTGGGAACAATTCCATTTGCCTAGGACAGTATTTCTCAAAATATGTTTCTTCCATGAGATGCTCTTTGCAGAAGGATTCCATGGTCAAGTGGGCTTGGGAGACATGACACGCAATATTCTTACCAATACATATTAATCTTGGGTTAACTCAAGAGTTTCTCAAAATCATTTCAGTGTGGAATTTTTAGTTTCTTTTTGTTTTTGTGAAGCCCTATTGATATCTCCCAGGTATTCCACAGAACACAGTTTGGGAAATGGTGAGGTAACAGATGAAGAGGCTGTCTGGAGCATCAGACCTTAGTGTTGGGCTCTGGATAGGAGACCACACAGGCCTTGGTTTGCCTGTTGTCTGTTGTGATTATCAATGGTGCCCCGTTTCCCTCTTCACTGGGGCCCAGTTTGGGATGATCAACGGTGTGATCACTCAGCTCTGGATGAGGAGGAGGGTTTCCCAGGGAGAAGAGGAAGTGAGGGGCCCCTTAGGATGAGAGATCGCTGCTTTCCCCCGCGGAGCAGGATGGTGTGGCCAGAGAGTGTGTTGGCTGGGGCGATGGCACAGCCCGTCAGGAAGAACGAGGGAGTATGAAGTTGAGCTTCTGCACACGCTGTACATGTGATGCAGAAAGGGAGGTGGGGCGGTGGTGCAGGGTGATTAGCCTGGCTGGGCGGAAAGGAATGGCACTTTTACGTATAGTACTGTACATTCTGACATGTACCATTCCAGGCTTCAGTATACAGTCAGGTCTGTTCTTCACAGTGTATCTTTATAATAAATAAGATAGTTTTGGCAAAAAAAAAAAAAAAAAGAAAAGAAAAGAAAGAAAGAAAAGAAAGGGATGGCAGTGGCTTGCAGGCTGCAGCAACACGGGGTTGGCCTGGGCACCGAGGCTGAGCACAGCACCCTTGGCGGGTGTCCCCCCAGGACCGTACTTCCTCCAGAAAGCGGGGTTGGCTAATGAGTCCCTTGGGCCGCAAGAACCCAGACGTGTAACCAATCTGGGAAGGCAGAGGCCTAAAGGGAGCTGCCCAGGGCTGTTTGTTAATCCCGCCCCCTCCAGCCCTGAGCTTTCCTTTCATTTGTTACCTCCCTCATTGGAATAGAAGCTCTCCAAGGTCAGGTACTGTGTGTGTGCTGCTCACAGTTGTATCCGTAGCACCTGAGGCTGTTCCTCATCCATAGTAAAGGCTCAAAAATTATGTGTTGAATAAATGAATCTGAGAGGGAGAAAAATATCTTCCTAAACCACCCGGTATGGAGAATCAGAAGGGCATCAAGACTTAATGAGTCTCTACTGCGCCCGGGGGGCCTGTCAGCAGGTTACCTACTACAGCATCCTCCGGCCCCATGGCAGAGGTCACAGATGGGCTAATGATATGCCACCAAATCCCATTCATCTTCTGAGGCTCAAGCCCCTCAGCCTCCAGGAAACCTTCCCCTTCTGAGCCACTTCCCCTTCACTGAGCCTCTTCTCCTCCAAGCTTTATAAAAATCCAGCTCTCGACTGCATGCTGTTCACTGTGGTATTTCATCAGACTGCCTCCCACTTGACTATAAACGCTTTAAGAACAGAGGCTACATCTCTTGTTTCCAAGTCTCCCCCACAGAACCAGGAGCTGAATTGAAGAACAGCAACCCTCTGTATTCCTTAATTGATAGGTTTATCTTTAACACTGGTCCCAGCACGACCTTGACTCAGAGCCCTCTTCTGACAGTTAGTTCCTGCTGCTCTGTGTATATTCTCTCTGTTAGGACTGCTTTCTGCTCTGCCACAGAACCCCTGACAAGCAGTGTCTTAAACAATCAGATCACTTAATTATCTCACACGAGGAGAGGTCTGGAGGCGGGCAGTCCAAGGCTGGGGCAGTGCTTCTAAGATGCCATCAGAGGCTCAGACTCGTGGAGGCTTTTCGCTCTGCCCCCCCTTAGTGTAGTGGCTGGTTGCCTCATGGCGAGGTGGCTGACGAAGTTTCAGGCATCACATCTATAGTCCCGGCAGGAAGATGGGAGATAGGGGTGAGGCCAGCTAACATGTCCTTTTGATCAGAAAATCAGAAGCTTTCCCAGAAGCCTCTAGCAGACCTCTGCTTCACCATACTGGCTACACTAAATATAAAGGAGCCTGAGAAAACAATTTAGGTTTTCCCACCTCTGTAGTTAAGGGGGCAAAGGAAAAGTGGTTTGAGGATGAGTGTTACATTAGCCATCAACAGTGATTGCTACACAGTCTATAGAAAGAAGAGAGAAAAAATAATCAGACTGGTCATTCCCTCAGACTGGCCATTCTGAAATCTCCTCACGCCAAGCAGGACCCTGCTTAGATTTATTTGTTTCCAGAGAGACACTCTAAGTTCTTGACTATAAATAAACGTAAAGGCACAGTCCACGCCCTTCAGGGTCACAGAGGCAGGTGGGGAGGATGTGAAGGGCTGGCGGAGATAAAGCAATCATCTCCATGTGTGCTCCATGATATGGGATGAGGAGGATCTAACATCTCGTCGGGGATGATTAGGGAAGGCTGCCCAGAAGTAGTGACATATGAGGTTGAAATGGCAGGTAAATATATGAGGAAGGGGCTGGAGAGGATATTCTTGATAGAAGAAAGTGCATAGGCAAAGGCATGGTGTTGGAAAGAGAGCATAGCACATGTGAGGAGCATCAGAACGTCTGTTTTGCTGGAGTATAAGGCGCCTGAAGGAGAGAGATGAGGTTGGTGAGGTCAGGTCATGAAAGGCATGATGTACCCAGTTTGGGTGCCTGGGTAGCTGGTGGTGCCATTTTCTGAGATAGGAATTACTGAACTTAGTTTGGCAATGTTGACTTTGGGGGTCTCACGCTGTTCTTACTCTACAGGATTTCTCAGTATAGTCTCACCTACTGCCTTGGCTTCAGTTACCATCTTCTGACTCCTAAATCTCTACGCCCTGTTCAGATCTCTCTTCTATATTCCCAGCCTGCATATCCAATGCGGCTTCTGCTACATGACAACCGTGTCCCAAATTTAGTAGCTTAAAACTAGAACCGCTTATTTAGTTCCTGAATCTGTAGGTTGGCAATTTATTTGGTCTCAGAAATTAATGTCTCCCTTAAAGACTTAAAGGATACAGGGGTGGTGGCTCCCATTATATCCCCCATTTAGTCTACCTGTATTAGTATCTGCAAAAACCATTTGGATCATGCTAGATCATGTTGGATCTGTCAGTGTGTTCTTTTCAATCCCCATTAGTAAGGGAACCAGGAGCATTTCAGGTGTATATGGGAAGAGCAGTCATTCATTCATGGTCATGCCCCAAGACCATGATAACTCTTCTGCTCTCGGTCACAGTGTAGTCTGCAAAGACCTCGGTCATCTTGACTTAACTTCAGAGCATCACTCTTGTCTACTATATTGATGATATCATGCTAATTGGACCTCGTAAGCAGAAATATGGGGTTACTCTGAATGTCTTCATAAGACACGTATGTGCCAGAGGATGAGGAGATAAAGTCCACAAAGATTCAGGAGCCTACTACATAGGTGAAGGTTTTAGGGGGTCTAGGTCTTGAGCATGCTGGGACATCCCTTCTGAGGTAAAGAACAGGTTATCACACCTTATACTCCTCATTGATAAGCAAGATACGCATGTTTTATGGGTCCTTTGGATTTTGGAGGCAGTGTATGCCGCACTGAGAATACTACACCAATCCATTGATCAGGTAGTTAGAAGTCTAGCAATTTCAAGTGAGGCCCAGCGGAAAAGAGGCCCCTGCATTAGGACCAGGCTGCAGGACAAGTTGCTCTGCCACTTGGCTATAGGGTTAGAGACATCTCATGAGATAGGGATGCTGGGCGGAGTGTCTGGCAAGCCCCAGTAGGAGATGCATGGCACAGTCCTCTAGCTAGGCCATGCCTTCTGCATCAAGGAACTATTCATTCAAAAAGCAACTCATGATGGATCAGTGGGCCCCATTAGATGCTGACCAGGGGACAGACACCAAGTGATTATGAGACAGGAGCTGCCTATCATGAGTTGGGTATTGTTAGGTCCATCAAGTCATAATAAGGTCAGGCAGGCATAGTAGTAACCCATCGTATGATGGAAATGGTACATTCAGGCCTGAGGAAGTCCAACAGGCACAAATGAGTTACACAAGCAGGTGGCTCAGAGGTGGCCCATGTCATGTAATCTGTTGCACTGATGCCTCTCCTGCAGCTCACACTTAAGGCCTCATGGGGGCTTCCCTATGACCAGATCATAGGGAAAGAAAACATCTCGGCCTGCTTCATGTATGGGTAGGCTGATGTGAGCCAAAAGTGGACTGTTGCCACTCTAAAGCCCTAGGCAGTGGTGGCCCTAAAAGGCAGTAGAGAAGGAAAATCCTCCTAGTGGGCAGAGCTCTGGGCAGAGATTTTGGTTGTGAGCATTTGATGGAGTGAGAAGTGGTCGAAGGTAGAGGTAGACGCTTCTTTTCTGAGTAGCAGTGAATCACTGGCTGGCTGGTCAGGGGCCTGAAAGAAGAACCATGGGAAGATGAAGGAAGAGGCATGCAGATGGGCCTCCTGGGGTGGGCACCAATGTGAAGACGTTTATGTCTCACATCAGTGTTCACTAGGAAGCATTGACCTCAGAGAAAGTACTCAACAGCCTCGTGGATGGGATGACTTCTCTGGCGATGTCAACCGACCTCTGTCTTTAGCCACCCCGGTGCTGGAGCAATGGACCCATGAATGGAGTAGTCATAGCGTCAGGGATGGAGGCTCTGCACTGGCCCAACGGCATGGGCTGCCGCTCGCCAAGGCTGTTCTAGCTGCTGCCTCTGCTGATTATCTAACTTGTCACCAACAGAGTCCCCAGTGCCGCTCCATCCCTCAAGAAGATCAAGCAAGTTGATTGCATCAGATCCCTTCTAAACTGGAGGGGGAGTGATTCTTCCTCATAGGAACTTAAACTAGCTGTGGGTATGGGTTTGCCTTCCCAGCTTACAGGGCCTCTGCCAGGACTAGCACAGAGCTGACGGTGTGCCTGATTTCCTGACAATCTAATGGGCTAATGGGCTAATGCCTCACCCTAACAGCCCCATATCATGACGGAGAAGGTGTGTCAATGGGCACATTCCCATGAGATGCACTGGGCCTCCTATAGAATGTGTCACCTGAAAGCACCTGGCCTGAAAGTCTTAGTGAGGGTGGTAGCCTGGGGATGACTCCTTGTGGGGTTGAGTGTGGCCCCGGAGGTTGTGTATTCCTGTACTGTGCTGTCCTGTACAATGTATATTGAACCAATGGCTGTGATGTGGTGCTCTGTCTCCACCAGTTGGAATACAGGGGTCCAGGAACACAAGTGTAGAAGGAGAAGTGGCCCCTCTTACCATCATTTCCAGTGTCTCACTTGCAAAAGTTTTGCTTTGTGTTCCTATAACTTTAGGCTCTGTTGGAAAGAAGCCATAGTTCCCAGGGAGGGGTAAGCTCTTCATCAAAGGACACAGGAGGGTTCCATGTAGCCTGAAGCTATAACTGTCACCTGATCACTTTTGGATCTCTATACCAGTGGTGCAGAAGGCAAAAATGGGCTTGTGATGGTGGCAGGATGTTATCAACCCTGACTGCCACAAGGAGGCAGGGCTGCTGACGCTTAGTGGGGCAGAAAGGAGAGTGTCTGGAGCTCAGATTCCCTAGGACACATCTTGGTGCTTCTGCGCTCAGTAATAACGCTGCCTAGGCAACTGAGGCATCCGTGATCTGAGAAAGACAAGGCCACCAAGGGCTCAGATCCCTCATGGACAAAGGTCTGGGTCATCCCCTTGGCAAGCAGCCTGAGGGTGAGGGAAATTCAGAATGGGCTGTGGCAGGGAGAAACGGTAAGTATCAGTTAGAAATGCAAATTCACACTACACTGAGAGACCATTTCTCACCCATCAGATGAGTATAAACCCCACAGTTGGACAATTTCTCTTGATGAGGCTGTGAGGAAAAGGCACACTCACACATTACTCAGAGGGGGGGTCTCAAAATAGTACAGCCCCTCTGGAGGGAACATGGCAACACCCAGCAAAATGACATGTGCGTTTACCCATTTCTAGGAATCTATCCCAAATACACACTGGCAAAAACCTGAATTGACAATGGCACAAGACTACTCATTGCCATACTATTTTTGTTAGCAAAAGACCCAGACAAACATCATCAAGAGAGCTGCACTTCTTTTTTGTGGCAGCTGTTGGGAAGGGTTGGAATCTGGACAAAATGCTGTGATTTATTTGTTTCTAACGAATGTGTACTGAGGGCCTGCTATGTGCTTGGTAGCTTACATATGTCACTCCATTTAAACTCAACAATCTTTCATACTTCCTGGAAACACATTTATATCTGCAATCTCTAACACAGAAATTCTAAGAATACATCATGAAAAAAATGGCAACCATTTTTTATGCACAAAGTTGTCTACTGCAGTATTATTTTTCAGAATTACTTTTTACATTTTATCAAAGTTATGTAGGTACATGGTTTTTAAAAAAAAAAAGCCAAGCAGTACAAAAGAGCTTATAATGGCATCAGCAATCCCCAGCTCTTCATCTTCCTGTCACAGCCTGGTCTCCGGAGGTAGCCCCTTTGAACCATTTATGGTTTTATATCTTTAAGAGGTTCCTTCTATATCTTTAAATAAAATGTTTGCTTGTGTGACTCTGCTTTTAGCAAGTTTAGATATTACGTATTGGCTTTCTGCTATGGATTACATTAGGGCTTGTTCAAGAGCAAACACTACTTTTTTTCTCTTTAGAGCCCCAGGACCTGGCCTTGGGGCTGGCAGGGAGTGAGTATTAAATAAATATTTGTTAAATAAAGGAATAACCGGGGTAGTTGGAGTGGGGGGCATTGGAAGCAGAGAGAAAAACATGGGCAAAAGAACAGAGGCCCCTTCTTCCTGACTAATAGGACCCGGTTCTAGTTCAGGGTGGCTATGTTCCACCTAAAATTGCTCACCTCCCATACTCCCTTGCAGCAAGTAGAGACCATGCTGAGTACAGCTTCTGGGAAAGGTTTCCAAAGGAAATCTGAGGTAGTTGGTGTATCTTAGGCTCCTTTTTGCTCTTCCTCATTCTTCCTTCCTGGAACAAGGATGTGATTTCCAGAGGCTAGGTAGCCATCTTGCAATCGCATTCTAAAGATGGAGGACCAAAACGGGAAGGAGCTGAATTTTCGAGGACATCATGCAGTTCGACACCAGCCTGGACTACCTACCTCTAGACTTTGTTATCTGAGACAAATAGTGTTTTTATTTGTTTAAGATCATGTGGTTGGTTTTTCTGTTGCTTGCTGCTTCATGCATTCTTAAGGGAGGGAGATGGAAAAAGAATGCCCAAAAGTTGGTGGTTATTGTTGGTACCAAAGGGATGCTGAAAATTTTATTCCATTGTACATAAGCACCACAACTTCTTTATCCATTTTTTTCTTTCCTGGGATATTTAAGGTGTACCAAAGTCAAGGTTCTTGTAAACGGAGCAGCCCTAAACTTTGGGGTGCCTGTGTCTTGTTGATTTTTATTCTTCCCAAGATATACGCCCATGAGTGGAAGTGCCCTATGCTCTGTTGCTCTGTTTTTCAGATGTTTTAGGAAACACCATACACTTCTCCAGAGTGGCTGTCGGCAATTTACATCCCGCCCATCAGTGTAACAAGGCTCCCTGTTCTCCATGGTCTGTCAGGCCTCTCTTGTTTTTACACTTTTTTCGGATGGCCCTTTTGACCGGTGGGAAGTGAGACTTCATTGTAGTGCGGATTTGCTTTGCCCGCTTGCTTGGTTGGCCAAAAAGGGCTTATGCGTTTTTTCCTTCAGGAAAAAACGCATAAGCCCTTTTTGGCCATCTGCATCAGTGTGAAAGTTCTGCCGCTTTTCATATGCTTTAAAGGCAACTCCAATCTACCTGTTGAAATCTGTTTCCTGCAATTCTGCCTTGCTTTCAAGTCCTCTTCGTAGCCTTACCTCAATATATTTTTGTACGATAATTGTCCTTTATAACTCTGCAGGTTTGTGAATTGCAGTGCCCATGAGTTCCATTTTTCAACTTGCTTTTTTGTGAGCTGGCCGCAAAACCACAGGATTGCTTCAGGCCCTATTCTGGTTCCGGGCGGCAGGCTGAGCTTTTGGTTAATTCTTCTTCCTGATGGGAAATTAGAGTGACATGTGTGCCCGTCCAAACACCTACAGCTAGTCTCTCATTGGTTCTCCCTCTTCCCGTTCATCCTCCGGACAAATTGCAAACTGTGTGAAACAAGAGGTTAAAGTGCTGATTCTCCAAGTGGAGAGATTGTTAGTAAAGCGGCTGGAATGGCGAACCCGAGCACCAGGAGATGAAAAATGAGGTGCGTTTTAGAAACCTTTCTTGATCACACGGTGTACGATCCTCTGGGTTTCCCATGCATGTTTTAGCTGTAGGAAGATTCCCTTGAACCTGCAGATTTGGGACCCATGGAATGGGTCCCAGGCAGTATTACTTTAAAGGGTCTGCATTTCCTCACCCAACCTCACTAATTCTCTTAGCGCGAACAATTGCCAGCCTTATATCTCATCCTGCTGTGGGTCTAGGTGTGTTCAATCCATGTTGCATCACAGCCCCTGAGCAAAAGTTGTAAGAATTTTTCTCTTACTCTTTTATTTTTTGAAAATTTATTATTATATTGGTTACAGCTGATTTTCAAAGCTCTGTTTCTTGCTGCTGTACATCCACTTGATTCACGTACAGAGAGACATCAATAAATTCTTTTTCAGATTCTTACCAGTCATATATATTCTTTTCCGGTGACTTGAGTGTGCTGAGTGCAGTTCTTTGAGGTACCATGTAGGCCTTGTCGATTATCAATTTGGTATTTGGAACAGTATCTTTGCTAATTTCAACCTCCTGGATAATGCCTCACCCTTCCCCACCTTTCCCCTTTAGCAGCCTTATGTGTGTTTTCTACATATTTGATTACGTTTCTGTTTTGTAATTTATTTCAGGTGTAGCCATTTTTGATTCCACTTTTAAGTGATATCTTATGATATGTGTCTTTTTCTTTCTGACTTATGTCACTTAGATTGATCGTACGTAACTCCTCCGGTGTTGTTGCAACTGGCCTTATTTCATTGATTTCCGGGCTGAGCAATATTCCACTCTACATGAGTACCACATCTCTTTTATCCTTTTTTTCCTTCCAGGGACATTTAGGTTATATCCAAGTCGAGGCAGTAAACGTTGGGGTGCCTGTGTCCTGTCGATTTTTGTTTTTCCCAAGGTATACACCCATGAGTGCCAGTGCCTTATGCTCTGTAGCTCATTTTTTAGATGTTTTAATAAACACAATACACTTCTCCAGAGTGGCCATTGGCAATTTACATTTCCACTATCAGCCTCACAGGGCTCCCTTTTCTCCTCGCCCTGTTTACACTTTATGAGGATGGCTCTTCTGACTGATGCGAAGTGATACCTTTTGTAGTATTGATTTCCAGTGCCCACCTGTTTTGTTGGCTAAAAAGGGTGTATGCCCTTTTCTTGAATATATTCAGAAAAAACGCATACGCCCTTTATGGCCAACTGCATCGTAGGCGATGTTCAGCCTCTTTTCTTGTGCTTTAATGGAGAGTCCTTTCTACCTCTTCAAATCCCTTTCCTGCCATTCTCCCTTGCTTACAAGTCCTTTTCGGTGACTTACCTCAAGACATTTTTCGACGGTAGATATTTTCAACTCTGCAGTTTCGTGAATTTTAGTGCCCCTGAGTTCCATTTTTCAACTTGTGTTTTTGGGAACTGGCCACAAAACAGCGGGATTTCCTCAAGCCCTATTCTGTTTCCGTGGGCAATCCTAGCCTTTGGTCAATTCGTCTTCCTGATTGGAAATTAGAGTGACATGTGCCTGTCCGAACACCTAGGACTTGTCTCTCATTGTTTCTCCTCCTTCCGCTTCATCCTCTGGACAAATTCCAAACTGTGCGCAACAGGATGTTGACGGTGCTGACATCCCCAAGTGGGGAGATTGTTAGGAAAGATGCTGGAGGGGTGAACCCGAGCACCAGGAGATGAGGAGATGAGACGCCTTTTCCAAACTCTTCCCGATCAAACGGTGTACCATCTTCTGGGTGTCACAGGCATGTTTTAGCTGTAGGAAGGGTCCCGTGCATGTAAGGAGAACACCAGGGATTTTTCCAAATCAGTGTCTTCCCGAACCCCAAACTGGGGAAGTTTTAAGCTATGGCCACACATATGTTCATTAAGGGCCTTGGGCAGTAGGCAGAGTCCGAACTTTAGATGATTGAAGTCTTCAGGGTCAGAAGCGCTCACAATCGGCCTCCCTTAGGTTACATTTTATCTGTCGTTGATAGATGATGTCGATAAAAATATCTATTCTTTTTCAGATTCTTTCCCCTTATAGGTTATTGCAAAATATTGAGTGTAGTTCGCTGTGCTATACAGTAGTTCCTTGTTGATGATCTATCTTATACATAGCAGTGTGTATGTGTTAATCCCAAACTGTTAATTTATCCCTCCTCCCACCTTTCCCCTTTGGTAATAATAAATTATAAGATTTTATACTTCTCAGAAATGGGGGAGCTGAAAGAGAGGTATCATTTTCAATGGAAAAGCATTCAAAACAAGATTGAAGCTTCAGCCAAGATTATTAGATGTACATCCTTGGAAAGAAATCACTTCATTTCTCTAATGTTGACCTGACTAATAAGACAAACCTCTTGAACTTGCTTATAATAAAGTGATGGAAATATCCAATGGAAGTGTTACAAACATCTTATTTTACCCGAGCCTTATACACTGCTCTATGTTAATTACAGTTTGGCTCACACATCTGTTCATTGAAGTTACAATATTCTCAATTTCTGTTACTGATCCTCCAGAGTGGGCCCCAACAAGGGTCCCCCTGCCCAGTGTCATTGGAGCCAACAGATCGAGACTGAGTTTGGTTCAGAAGCAAAGGAAACTTTATATTTTGATCAGAGAATGGAGAGGTGAGAGCGTGCACTCCCCTGCGGGCTGTGGGCGGGGCTGTTGTGTAGGGATCCCGGCAGCGTCAGCGGGAGGGAAGGGGCGGAGCTCTCGAGGGCCGGGTTGGCTGCAGCTCAGGCTCTATGTTGCGGAGTCTGCACGGGGCCCCAGGAGCTGAGGTGTCGACCCAGCCATTCTGCACTAGGAAATCGGGTCTGAAGTGCCGGGTGTGGGACCTCTGCATGCGGAACCCTAGGAGCACGTGAAATTAGACAAAGCACAAAGGAAAAAAAGGTTAGACTTTATTTTATTGCCCAGATTCTATTTTTATCTCCCAGGAATTTTTCATGGGCTTTGCCAGTGACAAACCCCTCCTCTGCCTTTTGTCCCGTTCCTCATTCTTGGGGTGCTGAGGGTGCAGACCCCTCTTCTGTAACTGCTTCGTGCTGAGTTGGGAGTCCTCATACTCGTGGGGAGGGGCAGAACTTCTCCCCAGCAGCCTCCAGGTGAGGTTGATTGTCCCCAGGCCTCCTGCCTCACTGCTTGTCCGCCTGCGCACCAGCATTGGAAGTGCTATAGATTCTAATGACCTTTAAGGGTCCAGGAAAGAGATGCACAGAGACGCTGGGGGGGCCGGTTTTACCCCGCCCCACATTTGTTTGTCCACCTTAGGCTGACGGTTTCTGCCAGCCTAGATGCTCTGACCTGTAGTCTGCGCTTTCTTCAATTAGGCCCCTGAATTAACGTACAAACAGCACCAGGTGTCAGAGCCCTGCCCGCTCAACTCCCAGACAGTCCAGGGTCGGTGTTGATCCAGGACCATGACGGCCACTGAGTCAACGGCCTTTTGAAGTAGCCAGGAGTCCAGCCGGTCTTATTGGCTGCCGTCACTGCGGTGTCTGTAGGCTTTTCTATGGTGACAGCGTGATATACGGTTCCCCCGCCAAGCTTATTAGCTCCCCTCTGGGTGCAGTAAGTCCTGCAAGCAGTAGTCTGCTCTTTTGGGGCACACTCTTGTTGTTTTCTGAGAGAAGCTCCAGCTCAAGTGATGGTCACACGAGTCGTCATGGGGGCCCGTTGCCCCCGGTTGTCTCTGGAGGTTGGAGCTGGAGGGCCTCCTCACTCGAGGTCAGTGTGCCCATGGAGCGACCCCTGCAACTTCAGGGCATGGTTGGTGGTTAGGATCACCACGTGGGGTCCTTTTCCTTACGAGGGAGCTGGCCTTGTGGGCTGCTGATTTCCAGGTTTTTAGATACTCCCAGTATCCTGGCCGGATGGGGCGGCGGGCCAAGCCCTTGGTGACCGTAACTTCTCCTACCTGGAGGGCATTCTTGCGTTGTTCCATTTCAAGTGGTCCCAGTTTTTGCACTAATACTCCAAGGGCGATTCACCTTCTATGGAGATGTAAAGGTCAAAGGGTTTAGCTAAATTAGGGAGGTCCAGGGCAAGTGTCTGAATTGACTGCTCTTTCCATTCTTGAAAGGCCGCTTCTGGATTCTATTCAAAAGGATCATCATCTTTTCCTTTCAGTGTTTCATATAGAGGCCCAGCTATTAGACTGTAGTTAGGGATCCAGATGCAGCAAACCCCGGCCTCCCCAGGAACCCCTAAGCTGTCTTCTAGTTTTAGAAAGGGTAAGGCTGCAAATGGCTTCTTCCCTTTCCTGGGATTGGCTTCTCTGACCTTCTCTGAGAATGAAGCCCAGGCAGGTCACGTTAGTCTGTGATATTTGAGCCTTTTTCTTGGACATCTTCTATCCTTTATTGGCTACGTAGTTCAGAGACCTCCTTAGTAGGGCTGGAAATCAGAATGTCATCTGCATATTGAAGGAGGGTTCCCTTTTCCAGAGGTAGAACTTTTAGGTCTTTAGCTAACGTTTCCCCAAAGATGGTGTGGGAATTTTTGAACCCTTGGGGCAGGACGGCCTAACAGTATTGTTTTTATTTTATGTTGAGTCCTGCCACTCACAAGCCAAAATTTCTTGTGACTCTGGGACTAATGGAATACAGAAGAAGGCATCATTGAAGTATAATACAGAATACCATGTCCTGGTGGATGGTAGAATGACCAGCAGGGTGTAGGAATTAGGAACTACTGGATGTATGTCCTCGGTGGCTTCACTGATTGTCCTGACATCTATTACCAGGTCTCCAGCAGCCCACGGGACTCTCGTGGTCATGCCCCTCCCAGGATATGGAGCTCACCTGGGCAGGTCCCCAGCAGCCCACGGGGCTCTCGTGGTCAGGCCCCTCCCAGGATACGGAACTTCCCTGGGCAGGTACCCCAGCAGGGCTGGGCACACAGGAACCGTGCACATAGCCCTCATTGCAGAGCAACCCCAGCTCACCTGTTGCTCAGAGCTGACACAGAGCACTTCAGAGCAGGACTTGAACTAACAAACCGCAGCTCTGACAGGTCTGTGGCCCTGGGCATCACTCTGTGCAGCCCCACTCTGCCTGGTCTTCCAGAGACTTCCACTGCAGCCGGGGCACCAGGCCTCTGTCTCCACCCATCAGCCCTCCTCTCCCTGACTCCTGGGTTCCTCTCATTAGGAGAGGGTCTTCTTGAAATTGTCTCCCACTCATGGGCCAGATAAAATGATTAGAAAACAAGCTGGAGCTGCAGCCCCTTGTCTATCCTGACTCTCAGGAGCCCACACCTGTTCCTTGGAACTGGCCGGTTCAGCAACGTCCAATTTCTGCAATGTGAGCCCCTGAGGCGTGAGGATTGGCTGACCTGGGCAGCCTGACACTGCCGGCCAGCCCTCCCCAGGTGTGCCTGGGTTGAGGTCAATATAAACACCGCTCCAGGCAGCAAGAGCTCCTGCAGCTGTGCCTGATGCCATATTCTCTGCCCCGTCAGCAGTGTCGGGGCTGGGCTGGGGGGAGGGAGTGAGGGGCCACGGCTTTGTGGGTGGCCCGGTGTGAGTGGGACACTGCTGGACTTTCTGCAGGAGTTGCCAAGCTGCCACCTGCTAAAGAAGAGGATGTGTCACCCATACCTGCCGCTGGAATTTCTCCCCAGGCAGAGGTGAGGAAGGAAAAAAGCAGTGGGGGCTGGGACAGGAGGGGTATCTCAGGCAGGGAAATGGAAAGCTTCCAGAAGAGCGCCCGGGGCCAGGACCATCCTGGCTGGCCTGCAGGCACCAAGTCGGCCTGTGTGCTGTCGCTGGTGTGGCTGCATGGCCCTTCCTATAGGCTTTCAAGTCCTTGTACCTATTCAGGTGTTTTACCTGGGAAGGGTGGGAACAGTTCAGCAGCAGCTGGCCTGGGGCTCAGCTCACGTCTACTCACAGACGCCTCGGCACAGTCCCCCAGCTTTGCAATGAGGACGCTCCTTGTGGGGGGGCTGCTGGCTTCATGGGAGACGATTCCCCACCTCTGACCAACTTCAGAATTGTTTACCACTGGAGCAAGTGCCCTGATAGGGTTTTCCTTTGTTTAACTGGTGGTTTCTGGGTTGTTTTTCTTTTTTGGTTCAAGGTAGGTTTTATTCCTCTTCTTATAGATATAAGCATGGAAATAATTCATTCATATAAATACATCTATGGGAATGGAAGTACTTTTTTTCTGTTTAATTATTTTTTTATTTTATTTAATTTTTAAATTTTATTTTTTTTATACAGCAGGTTCTTATTGGTTATATATTTTATACATATAAATGTATACATGTCAATCCCAATCTCCCAACTCATCCCACCACCACCCCGCCATGGCTTTCCCCCTTGGTGTCCATACGTTTGTTCTCTACATCTGTGTCTCTATTTCTGCCCTGCAAACCGGTTCATCTGTACCATTTTTCTAGGTTCCACATATATGCATTAATATACAATGTTTGTTTTTCTCTTTCTGACTTACTTCACTCTGTATGACAGTCTCTAGGTCCATCGACGTCTCTACAAGTGACCCAATTTCATTCCTTTTTATGGCTGAGTAATATTCCATTTTATATATGTACCACATCTTTATCCATTCGTCTGTCTGTGGGCATTTAGGTTGCTTCCATTACCTGGCTATTGTAAATAGTGCTGCAATGAACATTGTGGTGAATGTGTCTTTTTGATTTATGGTTTTCTCTGGATATATGCCCAGTAATGGGATTGCTGGATCATATGGTAATTCTATTTTTAGGTTTTTAAGGAACCTCCATACTGTTCTCCATAGTGACTGTATCAATTTATATTCCCACCAATAGTGGAAGAGGGTTCCTTTTCTCCACACCCTCTCCAGCATTTGTTGTTTGTAGATTTTCTTATGATGCCCATTCTAACAGGTGTGAGGTGATACCTCATTGTAGTTTTGATTGCATTTCTCTAATAATTAGTGATGTTGAGCAGCTTTTCATGTGCGTCTTGGCCATCTCTATGTCTTCTTAGAAGAAATGTCTATTTAGATCTTCCGCCCATTTTTGTATTGGGTTGTTTGTTTTTTTAATATTGAGCTGCATGAGCTGTTTATATATATTGGAGATTAAACCTTTGTCCATTGATTCATTTGCAAATATTTTCGCCTATTCTGAGGGTTGTCTTTTCGTCTTGTTTGTAGTTTCCTTGGCTTTGCAAAAGCTTTTATGTTTCATTAGGTCCCATTTGTTTAGTTTTCTTTTTTATTGCATTACTCTAGAAGGTGGATCAAAACAGATGTTGCTGTGATTTATGTCAGAGTATTCTTCCTGTTTTCCTCTAAGAGTTTTATACTGTCCGGGTCTTATATTAAGGTCTGTAATCCATTTTGAATTTATTTTTGTGTATGGAGTTAGGGAGTGTTCTACTTTCATTCTTTAACATGTAGCTGTCCATTTCTCCCAGCACCACTGATTGAAGAGACTGTCTTTACTCCATTGTATAGTCTTGTCTCATTTGTCATAGATTAGTTGACCATAGGTGTGTAGGTTTATCTCTGGGCTTTTTTTTTTTTCCTTTTACACCTTTATTGGAGTATAATTGCTTTACAATGGAGTGTTAGTCTCTGCTGTATAACAAAGTGAATCAGCTATACATATACATATATCACCATATCCCCTCCCTCTTGCTCCTTCCCACCCTCTGTATCCCACCCCTTTAGGTGGTCACAAAGCACCGAGCTGATATCCCTGTGCTATGTGGCTGCTTCGCAGTAGCTATTGATGTTACATTTGGTAATGTATATATGTCCGTGCCACTCTCTCACTTCGTCCCAGCTTACACTTCCCCCTCCCCATGTCCTCAAGTCCTTTATCTACGTCTGTGTCCTTAATCCTGTCCTGCCCCTAGGTTTTTCATAAACATTTTTTTCCTTTAGATTCCATATATGTCTGTTAGCATACGGTATTTGTTTTTCTCTTTCTGACTTACTTCACTGTATAGGACTGACTCTAAGTCCATCCACTTCACTACAAATATCTCAGTTTTGTTTGTTTCTTTTTATGGCTGAGTAATATTCCATTTTGTATATGGGCCAGATCTTCTTTATCCATTCATATGTCGATGGACACTTAGGTTTCTTCCATGTCCTGGCTATTGTAAATAGAGCTGCAATGAACATTGTTGTACATAACTCTTTTTGAATTATGGTTTTCTCAGGGTAAATGCCCAGTACTTGGATTGATGGGTCATATGGTAGTTCTATTTTTAGTTTTTTAAGGAACTGTTCTCCCTACTGTTCTCCCTAGTGGCTGTATCAATTTACATTCTCACCAACAGTGCAAGAGCGTTCCCTTTTCTCCAATAAATGCCTCTCCAGCATTTATTGTTTGTAGATTTTTTGATGATTGCCATTCTGACTGCTGTGAGGTGATACCTCACTGTAGTTTTGATTTGCATTTCTCTAATGATTAGTGATGTTCAGCATCCTTTCATGTGTTTGTTGGCAATCTGTATATCTTCTTTGGAGAAATGTCTGTTTAGGTCTTCTGCCCATTTTTGGATTGTGTTGTGTTTTTAATATTGAGCTGCATGAGCTGCTTATAAATTTGGGAGATTAATCCTTTATCATTTGCTTCATTTGAAAATATTTTCTCCCATTCTGAGGGTTGCCTTTTCCTCTTGTTTATGTTTTCCTTTGCTGTGCAAAAGCTTTTAAGTTTCATTCGGTCCCATTTGTTTATTTTTGTTTTTATTTCCATTTCTCTAGGAGGTGGGTCAAAAAGGATCTTGCTGTGATTTATGTCATAGAATGATCTGCCTATGTTTTCCTCTAAGAGTTTTATAGTGTCTGATCTTACATTTAGATCTCTAATCCATTTTGAGTTTATTTTTGTGTATGGTGTTAGGGAGTGTTCTAATTTCATTCTTATATGTGTAACTGTCCAGTTTTCCCAGCACCACTTACTGAAGAGACTGTCTTTTCTCCATTGTATGTCCTTGCCTCCTTTGTCATAGATGAGTTAGCCATAGGTACGTAGGTTTATCTCTGGGCTCTCTCTGCTGTTCCATTGATCTATATTTCTGTTTTTGTGCCAGTACCATATAGTCTTGATTACTGTAGCTTTGTAGTATAGTCTGAAGTCAGGAAGTCTGATTCCTCCAGCTCTTTTAATTTCCCTCAAGACTGCTTTGGCTATTCACGGTCTTTTGTGTCTCCATACAAATTTTAAGATTTTTTTGCTCCAGTTCTGTACAAAATGCCACTGGTAATTTGATAGGGATTGCATTGAATCTGTAGATTGCTTTGGGTAGTATAGTCATTTTCACAATATTGATCCTTCTCATCCAAGAACATGGTTTATACCTCCATCTGTTTATATCATCTTTGATTTCTTTCAGCAGTGTCTTATAGTTTTCTGAGTTCAGGTCTTTTACCTCCTTAGGTAGGTTCATTCCTATGTATTTTATTCTTTTTGTTGCAATGGTGAATGGGATTGTTTCCTTAATTTCTCTTTCTGATCTTTCATTGTTAGTGTATAGGAATGCAAGAGATTTCTGTGCATTAATTTTGTATCCTGCAACTTTACCAAATTCATTGATTAGCTCAAGTAGTTTTCTGGTGGCACCTTTAGGATTCACTATGTGTAGTATCGTGTCATTTGCAAACAGTAACAATTTTACTTCTTCTTTTCCAATTTGTATTCCTTTTATTTCTTTTTCTTCTCTGATTGCTGTGTCTAGGACTTCCAATACTATGTTGAATAATAGTGGTGAGAGTGGATATCCTTGTCTTGTTCCTGATCTTAGAGGAAATGCTTTTAGTTTTTCACCATTGAGAAGGATGTTTGCTGTTGGTTTGTCATATACGGCCTATATTATGTTGAGGTAGATTCCCTCTATGCCCACTTTTTGGCGACTTTTTATCATAAATGGGTGTTGAATTTTGTCAAAAGCTTTTCCTGCATCTTTTGGGATGCTCATATTTTTATTCTACAATTTGTTAATATGGTGTATCAGATTGATTGATTTGTGTATATTGAAGAATCCTTGTATCCCTGGGATAAACCCCACCTGATCATGGTGTATGATCCTTTTAATGTGTTGTTCAATTCTGTTTCCTAGTATTTTGTTGAGGATTTTTACATCTATATTCATCAGTGATATTGTTCTCTAATTTTCTTTTTCTGCAGTATCTTTGTCTGGTTTTGGTATCAGGGTGATGGTGGCCTCATAGAATTGGTTTGGGGGTGTTCCTTTCCCTGAAAATTTCTGAAGAGTTTGAGAAGGTTGGGTGTTAGCTCTTGTCTAAGTGTTTGACAGAATTCACCTCTGATGCCATCTGGTTCTGGACTTTTGCTTGTTGGAAGATTTTTAATCACAGTTTCAATTTCATTACTTGTGATTGGTCTGTACATATTTTCTGTTTCTTCCTGGTTCAGTCTTGGAAGGTTATACCTTTCTAAGAATTTGTCCATTTCTTCCAGGTTGTCCATTTTATTGGCATAGAGTTGCTTGTAGTAGTCTCTTAGGATGCTTTGTATTTCTGTTGTGTCTGTTACAACTTCTCCTTTTTCATTTCTAATTTTATTGATTTGAGTCCTCTCCCTCTTTTTCTTGAGTGTGGCTAAAGGTTTATCATTTTTGTTTATCTTATTGACCTTTGCTATTGCTTTTATTTCATTTATTTCTGCTCTGATATTTATGATTTCTTTCCTTCTACTAACTTTGGGTTTTGTTCTTCTTTCTCTAGTTCCTTTAGGTGTAAGTTTAGATTGTTTATTTAGATTGTTTATTTGAGATTTTTCTTGTTTCTTGAGGTAGGCTTGTATTGCTATAAACTTCCCTCTTAGAACAGCTTTTGCTGCATCCCATAGGTTTTGGATCATCATGTTTTTGTTGTCATTTGTCTCTAGGTAGTTTTTGATTTACTCTTTTATTTCTTCAGTGATCTCTTGGTTATTTAGTAACGTATTGTTTAGCCTCCATTTGTTTGTGTTTTTTATGTTTTTTTCCTTGTAATTGATTTCTAATCTCATAGCATTGTGGTCGGAAAAGCTGCTTGACATGATTTCAGTTTTCTTAAACTTACTGAGGCTTTATTTGTGACACAAGATGTGATCTATCCCGGAGAATGTTCCATGTGCCATTGAGAAGATACGTGTAATCTGCTGTTTTTGGATGGAATGTCCTATAAATATCCATTAAATCTATCTGGTCTCTTGTGTCATTTAAAGCTTGTGTTTCCTTATTAATTTTCTGTCTGGATGATCTCCATTGGTGTAAGTGTGGTGTTTAAGTGTCCGGCTATTACTGTGTTACTGTTGATTTCCTCTTTTATAGCTGTTAGCAGTTGCCTTATATATTGAGGTGCTCCTATGTTGGGTATATATATATACTTATAATTGTTATATCTTCTTGGATTGATCCCTTGATCACTATGTAGTGTCCTTCCTTGTCTCTTGTAACATTCTTTATTTTAAAATCTATTTTATCTGATATGAGTATTGCTACTCCAGCTTTCTTTTGATTTTCATTTGCATGGAATATATTTTTCCATCCCCTCACTTTCAGTCTGTGTGTGTCCCTAGGTCTGAAATGGGTCTCTTGTAGACAGCATATATATGGGTCTTGTTTTTGTATCCATTCAGCGAGCCTGTGTCTTTTGGTTGGAGCATTTAATCCATTCACGTTTAAGGTAATTATCGATATGTATGTTCCTATTACTATTTTCTTAATTGTTATGGGTTTGTCTTGGTGGGTCCTTTTCTTCTCTTGTGTTTCCCACTTAGAGAAGTTCCTTTAGCATTTGTTGTAGAGCTGGTTTGGTGGTGCTGAATTCTCTTAGCTTTTGCTTCTCTGTAAAGCTTTTGATTTCTCCACCAAATGTGAATGAGATCCTTGCTGGGTGGAGTACTCTTGGTGGTAGGTTCTTCCCTTTCATCACTTTAACTTTATCATGCCACTCCCTTCTGGCTTGTAGATTTTCTGCTGAGAAATCAGCTGTTAACCTTATGTGAGTTCCATTGTATGTTATTTGTCATTTTTCCCTTGTTGCTTTCAATAATTTTTCTTTGTCTTTAATTTTTGTCAATTTGATTACTGTGTGTCTCGGCATTTTTCTCCTTTGGTTTATCCTGCCTGGGACTCTCTGCACTTCGTGGACTTCGGTGGCTATTTCTTTTCCCATGCTAGGGAAGTTTTTGACTATAATCTCTTCAAATATTTTCTTGGGTCCTTTCTCTCTCTCTTCTCCATCTGGGACCCCTATAATGTGAATATTGTTGTGTTTAATGTTGTCCCAGAGGTCTCTTAGGGTGTCTTCATTTATTTTCATTCTTTTTCTTTATTCTGTTCCATGGCAGTGATTTCCACCTTTCTGTCTTCCAGGTCACTTATCCATTCTTCTGCCACAGTTATTCTGCTACTGATTCCTTTTAGTGTATTTTTCATTTTAGTTATTGTTCATCTCTGTTTGTTCTTTAATTCTTCTAGGTATTTGTTCCTTAATTCTTCTAGGTCTTTGTTAAGCATTTCTTGCATCTTCTCGATCTTTGTCTCCATTCTTTTTCCAAGGTCTTGGATCATCTTCCCTATCATTATTCTGAATTCTTTTACTGGAAGTTTGCATATCCCCACCTCATTTCGTTGTTTTTCTGGGGATTTGTCTTGTTCCTTGATCTGGTATAAAGTCCTCTGCCTTTTCATTTTCTCTATCTTTCTGTGAATGTGTTTTTCCTTCCACAGGCTGCAGAATTGTAGTTCTTCTTGCTTCTGCTGTTTGCTCTCCAGTGATTGAGTCTATCTTAGAGGCTTGTGTGAGCTTCCTTATGGGAGGGACTGGTGGTGGGTAGAGCTGGGTGTTGCTCTGGTGGGCAGAGCTTTAATCTGCTTGTCTGTGGATTAAATAAAAGTTTAATAAAAAGCTTAATCCGCTTGTCTGCTGATGCATGAGGCTTGGTTCCCTCCCTGTTGGTTGTTTTGCCTGAGGCGACCCAGCACTGGAGCCTACCTTGCTCTTGGTGGAGCTAATGGTGGACTCTGGGAGGGCTCATGCCAAGGAGTATTTCCCAGAACTTCTGCTGCCAGTGTCGTTGTCCCCATGGTGATCCACAGCCACTCCCCTTCTCTGCAGGAGATGCTCTAACACTAGCAGTTAGGTATGGTCATTCGCCTATGGGGTGACTGCTCCTTCCCCTGTGTCCTGATGTGCCCACTGCTTTGTGTGTGCCCTCCAAGAGTGGAGTCTCTGTTGAGACTCTGAGTCTCTGAGTGCAGCTGAGACTCTTGAGACTCGTAGTGGAGTCGCACAGACTCTGGGTCCTGTGAAGCTTCGATGTTTTGTGGTTCTAGAAATCCTGTAGGAGAATGTCCACAGCAGGTGAAGCTAATGCTGTCAGTAGAGGTGGTGAAGCCAAAGATCTTCAGTTCCGATGAGAGGTGCCGATGTACATACAGGACAAAATCATCTCGTGTGAATGTAGTTCAGGCACGTTTAAGGTGAATGCAGTAATGTTAATGCCTAACATCTTCTATTTTGTGCCTCTCCTCAGGGACCCCCTCCTCAGTTCCTGATGCTCCTATAAGTCATGTGCAGGAGAATGGAGAGTGCGCTCTGTCCAATCTGAGCCCTGAGTTACCCTGTGTGTATCTTAGGATACTTTGTATTTCTGTGGTGGCTGTTGTAATATCATCTCTTTCATTTCTGATTTATTTGGGCCCTCTCTTTTTAACAAAACTTACTACCGTTGTCTTTTATTCTTTACAGAAGTTTAATAAGTGTTTGATCTACTATCCTTACTCTATGTATACTTTTTGCAGTGAGATTTTTACTTTTGTTTGTTTTATTGTTACTATCAATAATTAGTGAGACTTCTTTTAAGCTACCTTCAACATTGCTTATAAAGCTGCTTTATTAGTGATGACAGAGCTTTAATGGAAGTCATGTTCTGGTTGTAAATTAGAATGCAATGTGCCAGCAAAAAGCCCCTTAAGTTTATGTCTCATTACTTCTTCTTTTTTCAATTTAATTTTTATTTTTTATCAGAGTAAATTTGATTAAAATGTTTTGTTTGTTCTAGGTGTGCAAGATGTGGTTGTTTTACACATATACATGTATCTATATTTCTTCAGATCGTTTGCTCATGTAGCTTATGACACAATGTTGAGTAGTCTTCTCTTGGTATTCCATAGGTCTCTGGTGATTATATATTTCACATGTGTTTCTATATCTATGTTGACACCCATATCCTAATGTATCCAATCCTCACACCTTTTATTTGGTGAACCATAACTTTGTTTAATTAATCTGTGATGGCCTTTCTCTGTGGAAATATCTTCATTGGTATCAATTTTTAGCTAACACCTATAAGTGATATTATAGGATATGTGTCTTTTGCTGTCTGACTTAGTACAATTTGCCTGATTACCTCTAGAATCATCTACGGTGCTGCAAATGTCTTTGTTTTATTTTTTTCCCTAGCTAATATTCCATCTGTACATGTACCAGTACTTTTTTGTTCACTCACTTCTTGATGAACTTTTTGGTTGCCTCCATGTCTTGGCTATTGTAATACTGCTGCAATGCACATTTGCCTGCCTGTGTCTTTCCAGTTCTGTCTTCTTATGTTATAGGCCCAGGAGTGGGCCTCCTGTATCATATCGTATCTCAGGGTTTACCTTTTAAATGCACCACGAGTCTCTTCTCATTAGTGGCTCTTTCCAGGTTACATCCCACTTAAAGTTGAGGGTATGCATTTCTCCACAACACCTTAAGCATTTATTGTTTGTAGTTTTCTTGCTGATGGATATTCTGAGTGGTGTGAGCTGATACATCTTTGTGGTTGAATTTGCATGTGACTCATAATCCATTGAAATTGAGCTTTAAGGCATGTCCTTTTTATTTTTCAAACTGTGATTACAGCTTAGTTCTTCAAAGTGTTTTCTTAAAGTATGTGTCACATTTTGAAATTTATTGGCCATTACATCCCTCAAGACATTTTGAGGGAAGGTTTCACTTGCAGCCCTGCAGTACTTGTTCACATGAAGTGACCATTAGCACAGGCTTTAAAGCTTCTTTTGCAGGTAACAGACAGAGTGTGGCAGCCTTTCTTCATTCCCCATGCTGATACTAGGGAAACAGACCTTCTGGCCAGTGGTCTTCCTCGGCTATAAATTAGAGTGGAATGTGCCCGGATAAACCCCGAAAAGCTGATGTCTCCTTAATATTGCTTGTTTTTTAAATTTAATTTATATTTTTATTGGAGTAATATTCCATTGTGTATATGGACCACTTCTTGATGCATTCCTCTGTTGATGGACATTTTCATTGCTTCCAAGTGTTGGCTATATTAAATATTGCTGGAGTGCAAGATTGCCAGCCTGTGACTTTTTGATTCTCATTTTCTCAGGTGCCAGGCCCAGCAGTGGGTGTGACTGATTGACTGGTAGCTCAATGTTTACCTTTTCAAAGCACCTCCATTGTGTTTTCATTAGTGGCTCTTACCATGCCCCCCTTAAAACCAAGGGTATGAATTTCTCCACAATCCCTTCAGCATTTATTGTTTGCAGCATTTTTACTAATGCCCATTCTGACTGCTGTGACCTGATAGGTTTTTGTGATTTGGGTTTGCATGTCTTTAAAAATTCCTAAAATTCATGATTTTTCCATGCCTTTTTTTTTTCTGTTAAAAAAAAATTGTGAGTACAATATATCTCTTGAAATTTTCTTCTTGGAAGGTTGCTCTCTTTTGAATTTTTGGTCGATATTCGACCCCAGGATCTTTTTGGAGGGCAGGTGTCATTACAGAACTGCAAGTTTGGTGAATATTTAGTGACCTTTAGCACTGGGTTTAAAGCTGCTGTTGTGGGAAATGGCCACAAGGAGGCAGCATTTCTCCATTCCCAAATCTGGGTACTAGGGCAGCAGAGCCTTTCTGGAAGTCGTGTTCCTAGGTTGTAAGTTAGAATGGAATGTGCCAGGAGAAACGCCCATAACTTTATGTCTCATTACTTCTTCTTGGTTTTTAAAATTTATTTAATCGGGGTAATGATTAGATATTGTTTGTCCAGGTGTACACAATCTGGTTCATTTGTAATATATATATATATATATATATATATATATGTCTATTCATGTTCAGATCCTCTTCCCATGTAAAATATTACAGAGTGTTCCATAGACCTCCCTTGCTATATGGTCGGTCTTTTTGATATATGTTTATAATATGTATTTGTATACATATGGTAACGCTAATCTTAATTTATCCATTCTGCCCACCTTTCCTTTTAGATAAGCATACTTAATTTCTAAGTCTGTGAGTGTCTTTCTCTTTGGAAATATGTTCATTTGTGTTAGTTATTAGATAATGTCTATAAGTGATATCATAGGATACAGATCTTTTGCTTTCTGACTTACCTCATGTTCTGTGATTATATCCAAGCTCATCTATGGTGCCTCAAATAGCAGTGTTTCATTGTTTTCCATGGCTAATATTCTACTGTGTACATGGACCACTTCTTCTTTATCCATTCATCTGTTGATGGACATTTAGGTTGCTTCACTGTCTTGGCTATTGTGAATAAGGCTGCAGTGCAGCTTTTGCAGCCCGGGTCTTCTCGACTCTGGTCTTCTCAGGTGAGAGGCCCAGTGGTGTGACTGCTGGATTGAATGGTACCTCAATTTTTACTTTTAATCGCAGCTCCTTTCTGTTCTCATTATTGGCTGTTACCACTTTGCATCTCACCAGCAGCTAGAGGGTACACAGTTCTCTATAACCCCTTCAGAATTTATTGTTTGTAGACTTTTTGCTGATGGTCAGTCGATTGGTGTGAGTTGAAACCATTTTGTAGATTAAATTTGCATGAGTCTAATAATTCCTGAGGTTGAGCTTTTACACGTTTTCCTTTTTTTTAAAAAAAGAGTGAGTCAAACTTACCTCTTCATACTATCTTCTTGAAAAATTTGCCAGTTTTGAATTTTATTGGCCATTCCCTACCTCTGCACAATTGTTTAGGGCAGGTGTCCTTTACAGGCCTGAGTCCTTGTGAATGTTAAGAGACCATTAGCTGTGGGCTTAAAGCCGCTCTTGAGGGAAATGGCCACAAGGTGGCAGAATTTCTACATTTCTAACTGGGATTTTGGGCAGCAGAGCCTTCCTGGAAATCGTGTTAGTAGGCTTCAAATTAGAGTGGAATGTACCAGGGCACATCCCAAAAGATTATATCTCCTTACTTCTTGTTTGTTTTTTTAATTTCATTTTTATTAATTATCAGAGAAAATTTGATAAAAATGTAGATTCTCCTAGGTGTACAGAATCTGGTTCATCATATCAGTGTATCTGTCTATTCCTCTTTGGATCCTTTCCCGTGTATGTTATTATAGAGTGTTGAGTAGACCTCTCTTGGTATTCCATAGGTATTTTGTGATTATATGTTTCATATGTATTGGTACATGTGTGTTAACCCCCATATCATAATTCATACATTCCTTACACTTTTCCATTTGGTTAAACATTTTTTTTTCTTAATCCATGCTTTTCCTTCTCTTGGAAATAAGTTCATGAGTATCAATTTTTAGGTAACACCTATAAGTGATGTCATAGGATATCTGTCTTTCACTTTCTTTCTTACTTCAATTTGGGTGATTATCTCTAGGTCCTTATATGGTGGTGCAAACTGCACTGTTTCATTGTTTTCCATAGCTAATATTCAATTGTTTACATGGACCACTTCCTCTTTGTGCATTTTTCTGTTGATGGACATTTTGGTTTCTTCCAAGTCTTGGCTATGTTAAATGTTCCTGCAGTGCAGGATTGCCAGCCTGTGTCTTTTCCATTCTGCTCTGCTCAGGTGATAGGCGCATCAAAGCACCTACCAGATCACATGGTAGCTCAATTTTTACCCTTAATCGCACCTCCATTATGTTCTCACTACTTTCTGTTACCAGTTTATATCCCCCCAGCAGCTAGAGGGTACACAGTTCTCTGAAACCCCATTCACCATTTATTCTTTGTAGACTTTTTCTGAAGAACATTCTGACGGCTGTGAGGTGAACATTTCTATAATTGGATTTGCATGGCTTTATTAATTGCTGATGTTGCACATTTTTGAATTCCCTTTTATTTTAAAGAAAAAAAAAGAAAAGACAAAATGTCCGTAAAATATGCCTCTTGAAATTGTCTTCTTGGAATGTTGACGTCTTTTGAATTTTCCGGTCGATTTATGACCCCAGGATTTTTTTTGATGGCAGGTGTCATTTACAGGCCTGCAATTATTTTGAATATTAAGTGACCATTACTGCTGTTGTGTGAAATGACCAGAAGGTGGCAGCACTTCTCCTTACCAAATCTGCTTAATAGGGCAACAGAGCCATAATGGAAGTTGCGGTGTAGGTTGTAAATTAGAATGGAATGTGCCAGGAAAAGCCCCTTAAGATTATGTCTCATTACTTCTTGTTCGTTATTTTAATTTAATTTTTATTCTTTATCACAGCAAATTAGATTACAATGTTTGTTTGTTCTAGGTGTGCAAGATGTGGTTCTTTTACACATACACATATATCTATTCTTCTTCAGATCCTTTTCTCATGTAGGTTATGACACAATGTTGAGTAGTCTTCTCTTGGTATGCCATAGGTTTTTGGTGATTATATATTTCACATGTGTTTGTATATCTCTGTTAACCCCAATATCGTAATGTATCCAATCCTCACACCTTTCCATTTGGGGAACCATAAGTTTGTTTAATGAATCTGTGGTTGCCTTTCGCTCTGGAAATATCTTCATAGGTATCAATGTTTTTAAAAACATCTTCATAGGTATCAATGTTTTTAAAAACAATAATTTCTTTCCTGATGGTTATTCTGAATGGTGTGAGCTGATACCTCTATGTGGTTGGATTTGCATGTGTCTCATACTCCCTTGAAATTGAGCTTTCAGGCATGTCCTTTTATTTTTCAAACTGTTATTACAGCTTACATCTTCAAATGGTTTTCTTGAAATATGTGCCACATTTTGAAATATTTTGGCCTTTACCTCCATCAAGACATGATGAGGGCAGGTTTCCTTTACAGCCCTGCAGTACTTGTTCATATGAAGTGGCCATTAGCATAGGGTTTAAAGCTGCGTTTTCAGGTAATGGCCAGAGCGCGGCAGCATTTCATAATTCTATGAAATGTAATTGAACACAAAATATATATATTTTTTCTTTTAAATTTCCATTGTTACTTTTTAAAAGTACAATTATAATTCAGGTTCTTAGTAACAAGTGAAATTTAAAAGACTAAAGGAAAAGATAATATTTTACCACTTGCCATCCTTTCCCATTTACTGAAACGACCAGCATAGTGTGTAGATTTCTCATTTTATCCAGGTGTTCTATACATCTGGAACATCATGTTTCTCACTGTAGAAAAACAGATTTAGCTCTCACACTTTTTATAGGCTACATAACAGTCCATAGAACACAAGTATCAAGTATTTCAGACTTAGCTTTTTGAGGGACACTCAGGATACTTTCTCTTTTATTTTGTTGTTCTGCTAATTTTTTTTAGCCACAGAAAAATATTTTTTTAAAATGCAAAAAAAGAAAACTAAGTTAGGGGTAAGGATTAGGGTTTAGGATACGGGTTAGGTTATGGGTTAGGGTACGGGTTAGGGTAAGGCTTAAGGTAAGAGTTAGGGTTGTGGTTAGGGAACGGGTACAGTTTAGAGTACAGGTTAGGGTACGGCAATGGGTTAGAGTTTGGGTACATGTTAGGGTCCGGATCAGTGTTAGTGTATGGGTTAGGTTTAGAGTACGGGTTAGGGTAAGTGTTAGGGTTAGGGTTACGCTTGGGGAATGGGTATGGTTAAGGTTACAGGCTAGGGTACGAAAACGGGACAGGGTTAGGGTAGGTGTTAGGGTACGGGTTAGTGTTAGTGTACGGGTTAGTATTAGGGTATGGATTAGGTTAAGGTTTAGGGTTAGGGTTAGGGTTAGTGAACGGGTACAGTTTAGGGTAAAGCTTAGGGTACAAAAACGCCTTAGGATTAGGGTACGTGTTATGGTACTGGTTACTGTTAGTGTATGGGTTATGATTAGCATATGGTTTAGGGTAAGGGTTAGGGTTAGGAAACGGGTATGGTTTAGGGTACAGGTTAGGGTATGTCAATGGGTTAGGGTTAGGGTATATGTTAGTGTACGAGTTAGGATTAGGGTACGGGTTAGGGTAAGGTTTAGGGTTATAGTTAGGGTTAGGTTTAGGATTAGAGAAAGTGTACGGTTTAGGGTAAAGGTTAGGGTATGACAACGGGTAAGGTTTAGGGTAGGTGTTAGGGTACAGGTTAGGGTTAGTGTACGGGTGAGGGTTAGAGTTAGGGTTAGGGTACAGGTTAGAGTATGGCTATGGGTTAGGGTTAGAGTACGTGTTGAGGTATGGGTTAGGGTTAGGGTATGGGTTAAACTTAGGGTACAGTTGAGGGAATAGCTATGGTTTACGGTTAGGGTATGGGTGAGGTTATGGGTTACTGTTAGGGTACGAGTTAGGATTAGCGTACGGGTTTATGTTCCATTTGGGGCTAGTGTTAGGCATAGGGTCAGGGTATGTATTAGGGTTAGGGTACAGCTTAGGGTATGACTACGGGTACAGGTTAGTGTACAGGTTAGGGTACAGGTGAGGTTACGGGTTAGAGTATGGGTTAGGGTTAGTGTATGGGTTAGAGTTACGGTACAGGTAAGGGTTAGGGTACGGGTTAGGGTGAGGGTACCTTTAAGGGTATGGCTACGAGTTCGTTGTATGGTACAGGTTAAGGTACGGGTTAGTGTTAGGATATGGGTCTCTATTAGGGTACAGTTTAGAGTACAGTTTAGAGTTAGGTTTAGGGTTAGTTTTACAGTTAGGGTACGGTTTAGGGTACTGGTTAGGGTACCACAAAGGCTTGGGTTTAGGGTTTGGGTTAGGGTTAGGGTACGGTTTAGGGTTAGGGTACTGGTTACGGTTAGTGTATGAGTTAGGGATAGGGTATGGTATGGGGTTAGGGTATGTGTTAGGCTTAGAGTACGGGTAAGGTTTAGGGTACTGTTTAGGGTATGGCTGCGGGTTAGTGTTAGGGTACTGATTAGTGTTAGTATTAGGGTACGGGTTAGGGTATGGGTTAGTGTTAGTGTATGGGTTAGTTTTACGGTATGGGTAAGGGTTAGGGTTAGGGTTAGGGAACGAGTTTGGTTAGGGTTAGGGAATGGGTTTGCTTTAGGGTACAGGTAAGAATACGTAAACATGTCAGAATTAGGGTAGGTGTCAGGTGAACGTATAGTGTTAGGGTATGGGTTAGGGTTAGGGTACAGGTTAGGATTAGGATTAGGGAACGTGTATGTTTTAGGGTACAGGTTAGGGTATGTGTTAGGGTAAGTGTTAGTGTAAGGGTTAGAATTAGGGTACGGGTTAGTTTAAGGCTTAGGGTAAGGGTTAGGGTTAGGGTTAGGGAATGGGTATGGTTTAGGGTACAGGTTAAGGTACAACAACATGTTCAGGTTAGGGTAATGTTAGGGTATGGGTCAGTGTTTGTGTACGGGTTAGAGTAAGGCTTAGGGTAAGGGTTAGCATTAGGTTTAGGGAATGGGTATGGTTCAGATTCCGTTATGACAATGGGTTAGGATTAGGGAACAGGTTAGGTTACGGGTTAGTGTTACTGTAGGGGTTAGGATTAGGGTACGGGTTAGGGAAAGGCTTAGGGTAAGGGTTAGGTTTAGGGATAGTGTTAGGGAATGGTACGGTTTAGAGTACAGGTTAGGGTACGACAACAGTTTAGGGAAAGGGTACGTTTTAGGGTATGGGTTAGTGTTAGTGTACAGGTTAGGATTAGGGTACATGTTAAGGTAAGTCTTAGGGTAAGAGTTAGGGTTAGGGTTAGGTTTAGCTTAAGGGTTAGGTAAAGAGTACGAATTAGGGTAGAGGTTATGGTGTGACAAAGTGTTAGGATTAGGGTAAGTGTTAGAGTATGGGTTAGTGTTAGTGTACGTGTTAGGAATAGGGTACGGGTTAGGGTAAGGCTTAGGGTTAGGGTTAAGTTTAGGGTTAGGGATAGGTAACGGGTATGGTTTAGGGTTAAGTTCAGGGTACAACAACGGGTAAGGGTTAGGGTACGTTAGGGTACGGTTTAGTGTTAGTGTAGTGTACGGGTTAGTGTAAGGCTTTGGGTACGGGTTATGGTTAGGTTTAGGGTTAGGGAATGGGTACAGTGTAGGGTACAGGTCAGGGTACAACGGGTAAGGGTTAGGATACGTGTTAGGGTACGGGTTAGTGTTAGTTTATGGGTTAGGGTTAGGGTAAGTCTTCGGGTAAGGGCTACGGTTAGGGTTAGGGTTACGGTTAGGGAACGGGTAAAATTTAGGGTACAGGTTAGGGTACAACAACGGGTAAGGGTTAGGGTATGTGTTAGGTTATGGGTTATTGTTAGTGTACGGGTTAGGATGAGGGTACGGGTTAGGGTCAGGCCTCAGGTAAGCGTTAGGGATAAGGTTAGGGTTAGGGTTAGGGAACGGGTAATGTTTAGGGTACAGGGTAGGGTACTACAATGGTTTAGTGTTAGCGTACGTGTTAGGGTATGTGTTAGTGTTAGTGTACAGGTTAAGATTAAGGTACGGGTTAGGGTAAGGCTTAGGGTAAGGGTTAGGGTAAGGCTTAGGGTTAGGTTTAGGGTTAGGGTTAGAGAACGTGTACGGTTTATGGTACAAGTTAGGGTACGATAACGGGTTAGGGTTATTGTACGTTTTAGGGTACCTGTTAGTGTATGGGTTAGGATTAAAGTACGGGGTAGGGTAAGTCTTAGGGCAAGGGTTAGGGTTAGCGTTAGGGTTAGGGTTAGGGAATGGGTGCGGTTTAGGGTATAGGTTAGTGTATGACAATGGGTTAGGGTTAGGGTACGTGTTAGGGTATGGGTTAGTGCAGTGTACGGGTTAGGATTAGGGTACGGGTTAGGGTAAGGATTAGGGCAAGGCTGAAGATTAGGGTTAGGGTTAGTGTTAGGTTTCGGGTTAGGGAACGGGTACTGTTTAGGGTACAGGTTATAGTACGACAAACGGTTAGGTTTAGGGTACATGTTAAGGTACGGGTTAGTGTTATTGTACGGTTTAGGATTAGGGTACAGGTTAGGGTAAGGCTTAGGATAAGGGTTAGGTTTAGGGATAGGTTTGGGGTAGGGAACGGGTATGGTTTAGGGTACAGGTTAGGATACGACAATGGGTTAGATTTAGGTTACGTGTTAGGGTACAGGTTAATGTTAGTGTATGTGTTATGATTAGGGTACTGTTTAGGGTAAGGCTTCGGTTAAGGTTTAGGTTTATGTTTAGGGTTAGGTTTAGGGAACGGGTACAATTCAGGGTACAGGTTACGGTTCACCAATGGGTTAGTGTTAGGGTATGTGTTATTTTACGGGTTAGTGTTAGTGTATGGGTTAGGATTAGGGTAGCGTTTAGTGTAAAGGTTAGGGTAAAGGTTAGGATTAGGGATACGGTTAGGGTTAGGGTTAGGGAACGGGTGAATTGCAGTGCCCCTGTGCTCCATATAAAGTGATGGAAATATCAAATGGAAATGCTAGAAACATCTTATTTTACCCGAACCTTATACACTGCTCTATGTTAATTACAGTTTGACTCACACATCTGTTCATTGAAGTTACAATATTCTCTATTTCTGTTACTGATCCTCCAGAGTGGACCCCAACAAGGGTCCCCCTGTCCAGTGTCATTGGAGCCAACAGATCGAGACTGAGTTTGGTTCAGAAGCAAAGGAAACTTTATATTTTGATCAGAGAATGGAGAGATGAGAGCATGCGCTGCCACGTGGGCTGTGGGCTGGGCTGCTGTGTAGGGATCCCAGCAGCATCAGCGGGAGGGAGGGGGCGGAGCTCTCGAGGGCCGGGTTGGCTGCAGCTCAGGCTCTATGTCGCAGAGTCTGCATGGGGTCCCGGGAGCTGGAGTGTCGACCCAGCCATTCTGCACTAGGAAATCGGGTCTGAAGTGCTGGGTGTGGGACCTCTGCATGCGGAACCCTAGGAGCACGTGAAATTAGACAAAGCACAAAGGAAAAAAAGGTTAGACTTTATTTTATTGCCCAGATTCCATTTTTATCTCCCAGGAATTTTTAATGGGCTTTGCCAGTGACAAACCCCTCCTCTGCCTTTTCTCCCATTCCTCATTCTTGGGGCGCTGTGGGTGCAGACCCCTCTTCTGTAACTGCTTCGTGCTGAATTGGGAGTCCTCATACCCGGGGGGGAGGGGCAGAACTTCTCCCCCCAGCAGCCTCCAGGTGAGGTTGATTGTCCCCAGGCCTCCTGCCTCACTGCTCGTCCGTCTGAGCACCAGCATTGGAAGTGCTATAGATTCTAATGACCTTTAAGGGTCCAGGAAAGAGATATGCAGAGATGCTGGGGGTGCCGGTTTTACCCTGCCCCACATTTTTTTGGCCACCTTAGGCTGACGGTTTCTGCCAGCCTAGATGCTCTGACCTGTAGTCTGTGCTTTCTTCAATTAGGCCCCTGAATTAACATACAAACAGCACCAGGTGTCAGAGCCCTGCCTGCTCAACTCCCAGACAGTCTAGGGCCAGTGGTGATCCAGGACCGTGACGGCCACTGAGACAATGGCCTTTTGAAGTAGCCGGGAGTCCATCCGATCTCATTGGCTGCCGTCACTGCAGTGTCTGTAGGCTTTTCTATGGTGACAGCGTGATATACGGTTCCCCCACCAAGCTTATTAGCTCCCCTCTGGGTGCGGTACGTCCTGCAAGCAGTAGTCTGCTCTTTTGGGGGACAGTCTTGTTGTTTTCTGAGAGAAACTCCAAGTCAAGTGATGGTCACACGAGTCGTCATGGGGGCCTGTTGCCCCCAGTTGTCTCTCTGGAGGTTGGAGTTGGAGGGCCCCCTCACTCGAGGTCAGTGTGCCCACGGAGCGACCCCTGCAACTGCAGGGCATGGTGGGTGGTTAGGATCACCTCGTGGGGTCCCTTAGGAGGGAGCTGGCCTTGCAGGCTGCTGATTTCCAGGTTTTTAGATACCCTCAGTACCCTAGTTGGATGGGGCAGCGGGCCAAGCCCTTGGTGACCGTAATTTAGCCTACCTGGAGGGCATTCTTGCGTTGTTCCATTTCAAGTGGTCCCAGTTTTTGCACTAATACTCCAAGGGCGATTCACCTTCTATGGAGATGTAAAGGTCAAAGGGTTTAGCTAAATTAGGGAGGTCCAGGGTAAGGGTCTGAATTGACTGCTCTTTCCATTCTTGAAAGGCCGCTTCTGGATTCTATTCAAAAGGATCATCACCTTTTCCTTTCAGTGTTTCATATAGAGGCCCAGCTATTAGACTGTAGTTAGGGATCCAGATGCAGCAAACCCTGGCCTCCCCAGGAACCCCTAAGCTGTCTTCTAGTTTTAGAAGGGGTAAGGCTGCAAATGGCTTCTTCCCTGTCCTGGGATGGGCTTCTCCGACCTTCTGTGAGAATTAAGCCCAGGCAGGTCACCTTAGTCTGTGATATTTGAGCCTTTTTCTTGGACACCTTCTATCCTTTATTGGCTACGTAGTTCAGAGGCCTCCTTAGTAGGGCAGGCGATCAGAATGTCGTCTGCATATTGAAGGAGGGTTCCCTTTTCCGGAGGTAGAATTTTAGGTCTTTAGCTAACGTTTCCCCAAAGATGGTGTGGGAATTTTTGAACCCTTGGGGCAGAACGGCCCAGCAGTATTGTTTTTATTTTATGTTGAGTCCTGCCACTCACAAGCCAAAATTTCTTGTGACTCTGGGACTAATGGAATACAGGAGAAAGCATCATTGAAGTATAATACAGAATACCATGTCCTGGTGGATGGTAGAATGACCAGCAGGGTGTAGGAATTAAGGAATTAGGAACTACTGGATGTATATCCTCAGTGGCTTCACTGACTGTCCTGACATCCTTTACCAGGTCCCCAGTAGCCCACGGGGCTCTCGTGGTCAGGTCCCTCCCAGGTTATGGAGGGCACCTGTGCAGCTTCCCAGCAGCCCATGAGGCTCTCGTGGTCAGGCACCTCCCAGGATACAGAGCTCCCCTGGGCAGCTACCCCGGCAGGGCTGGGCACACAGGATCCGTGCACATAGCCCTCATTGCAGAGCACCCCCAGCTCAGCTGTCGCTCAGAGCTGACACAGAGTGCCTCAGAGCAGCACTTGAACTAAGAAACAGACGCTCTGACAGGTCTGTGACCCTGGGCATCCCTCTGTGTGGCCTCCCTCCGCCTGGCCTTCCAGAGACTTCCACTGACACTGGGACACCAGGCCTCCCTCTCCCCCCACCAACCCCCCTCTCCCTGACTCCTGGGTTCCTCTCATTAGGAGAGGGTCTTCTTGAAATTGTCTCCCACTCATGGGCCAGATAAAATGATTAGAAAAGAAGCCAGAGCTGCAGCCCTTTGTCTATCCTGACTCTCAGGAGCCCACACCTGTTCCTTGGACTTGGCAGGTTCAGCAAGGTCCATTTTCTGGAACTGTGAGCCCGTGAGGGGCGAGGATTGGCTGACCTGGGCAGCCTGACCATGTGGGCCAGCCCTCCCCAGGTGTGCCTGGGTTGAGGTCAATATAATCACCGCTCCAGGCAGCAAGAGCCCCCGAAGCTGTGCCTGACGCCATATTCTCTGCCCCGTCAGCAGTGTCAGGGCTGGGCTGGTGGGTGAGAGTGAGGGGCTACTGCTTTGTGGGTGGCCCGGTGTGAGTGGGGCTCTGCTGGATTTTCTGCAGGAGTTGCCAAGCTGCCACCTGCTAAAGAAGAGGATGTGTCACCCATACCTGCCGCTGGAATTTCTCCCCAGGCAGAGGTGAGGAAGGAAAAAAGCAGTGGGGGCTGGGACCGGAGGGGTATCTCAGGCAGGGAAATGGAAAGCTTCCAGAAGACCGCCCGGGGCCGGACAATCCTAGCCGGCGTGCTGTCACTGGTGTGGCTGCATGGCCCTTCCTATAGGCTTTCAAGTCCTTGTACCTATTCAGGTGTTTTACCTGGGAAGGGTGGGAACAGTTCAGCAGCAGCTGGCCTGGGGCTCAGCTCACGTTTACTCACAGACGCCTCGGCACGGTCCCCCCGCTTTGCAATGAGGATGCTCTTTGCGGGGGTGCTGCTGGCTGCATGGGAGACAATTTCCCACCTCTGACCAATTTCAGAATTGTTTACCACTGGAGCAAGTGCCCTGATAGGGTTTTCCCCTGTATAACTGTGGGTTCTTTTATTTTTTTCTTTTTTGGTTCAAGGTAGAATTTATTCCTCTTTTTTGTATTTATAGATATAAGCATGGAAATAATTCATTCTTATAAATACATGTATGAGAAAGGAATAATTTTTTTCGGTTTTTAAAATTTTTATTTTTTAATTTAATTTAATTTATATTTTTATACAGCAGGTCCTTATTGGTTATCTATTTTATAGATATAAATGTATACATGTCAATCCCAATCTCCAAACACCTACCACAACCACACCCCCATGGCTTTACCCTCTCGGTGTCCATACATTTGTTCTCTACATCTGTGTCTCTATTTCTGCCCTGCAAACCAGTTCATCTGTATCATTTTCTAGGTTCGACATATATGCGTTAATATACGATATTGGTTTTTCCCTTTCTGACTTACTTCACTCTGTAGTACACTCTCTAGGTCCATCGACGTCTCTACAAATGAGCCAATTTCATTGCTTTTTATGGCTGAGTAATATTCGATTTTATATATGTACCACATCTTTCTCCATTCATCTATCTCTGGGCATTTATGTTGCTTCCATTACCTGGCTATTGTAAATAGTGCTGCAAAGAATATTGTGGTGAATGTGTCTTTTTGATTTATGATATTCTCTAGGTATATATCCAGTAGTGGGATTGCTGGATCGTATGGTAAGTCTAGTTTTAGGTTTTAGGGAACCTCCATACTGTTCTCCATAGTGACTGTATCAATTTACATTACCACCAATAGTGGAAGAGGATTCCTTTTCCCACACCCTCTCCAGCATTTGTTGTTTGTAGATTTCCTGATGATGTCCATTCTAACAGGTGTGAGGTGATACCTCATTGTAGTTTTGATTTGCATTTCTCTAATAATTAGTGAGGTTGGCTTAGGGTAAGGGTTAGGGTTAGGGATAGGGTTACGTTTAGGGAACAGGTACGGTTTAGGGTATAGGTAAGGGTCCAACAATGGGTTAGGGTTAGGGTAGGTGTTAGGGTACGGGTTAGAGTTAGTGTATGGGTTATGATTAGCATACGGGTTAGTGGAAGGCTTCGGGTAAATGTTAGGGTTAGGCTTAGGGAACAGGTACACTTTAGGGTACAGGTTAGGGTACGACAATGGTTTAGGGTTAGTGAAACTATTAGGGTATGGGTTAGTGTTAGTGTACGGGTTACGATGAGTGTATGGGTTAGGGTAAGGCTTCATGTAAGGGTTAGGGTTAGGTTTAGGGTTAAGGTTAGGGTTAGGGAATGCGTACGGTTTAGTGTACAGGTTAGGGTCTGACAAAGGCTTAGGGTTAGCATACGTGTTAGGGTACGGGTTAGTTTTAGTGTATGGGTTAGGAATAGGGTACGGGTTACGGTAAGGCTTCAGGTAAGGGTGAGGTTTAGAATTAGGGTTAATGTTAGGGAAAGGGTACATTTTAGGTACAGGTTAGGGTACGAAAATGGTTTAGGGTTAGTGTACGTGTTAGAGAACGTGTTAGTGTTAGTGTACGGTTTAGGATTAGGATATGGGTTAGGGTAAGGCCTCGGGAAACTGTTAGGGTTAGGGTTAGGGTTAGCGAACAGGTACAATTTAGGGTACAGGTTAGGAAACGACAACACTTTAGGGTTACTGTATGTGTTAGCTTTCGGGTTAGTGTTAGTGTACGGGTTAGGATTAGGGTACGGGTTAGGGTAAAGCTTCAGGTAAGGGTTAGAGTTAGGGTTAGGTTTAGGGTACGGGTACGGTTTAGGGTAGAGGTTAGGGTACGACAAAAGTTTAGTGTTAGTGTACATGTTAGGGTGCGGGTTAGTGTTAGTGTACATGTTAGGATTAAGGTAGAGGTTAGGGTAAGGCTTCGGGTAAGGGTTAGGGTTAGGATTAGGGTTAGGGAACAGGTACGGTTTAGGGTACATGTTAGGGTATGACAACGGTTTAGGGTTAGCGTATGTGTTAGGGTACGGGTTAGTGTTAGTGTATGCGTTAGAATTAGGGTACGGGTTAGGGTAAGGCTTTGGGTAAGGGTTAGGGTTATAGTTAGGGTTAGGTAACTGGTACGGTTTAGGCTACTGGTTATAGTAAGACAGCATTTTAGGGTTAGTGTACGTGTTAGGGTATGGGTTAGTGTTAGCGTACGGGTTAGTATTAGGGTATGGGATAAGGTAAGGCTCCGGCTAAGGGTTACAGTTAGGGTTAGGGTTAGGTTTAGGGAACAGGTACAGTTTAGAGTACAGGGTAGCGTAACACAACAGTTTAGGTTTAGCGTATGTGTTAGGGTACGGGTTAGTGTTAGTGTATGGGTTAGGATGAGGGTACGGGTTAGGGTAAGGCTTTGGGTAAGTTTTACGGTTAGAGTTAGGGTTAGGGAACGGGTATGAGTTAGGGTACAGGTTAAGGTACGACAACAGTTTAAGGTTAGCATATGTGTTAGGTTACGAGTTAGTGTTGGTGTACGGGTTAGGATTAGGGTACGTGTTAGGCTAAGACTTTAGGTAAGTGTTAGGGTTAGGGTTAGAGTTAGGGTTAGGGTTAGGGTTAGGGAACGGGGACGGTTTAGGTTAAATGTTAGGGTACGACAAAATTTTAGGGTTAGCGTAAGTGTTAGGGGATGGGTTAGTGTTAGGGTTAGGATTCGGGGACGGGTTAGGGTAAGGCTTCGGGAAAGGGTTAGGGTTAGGGTTTGGGAAAGTGGATGGTTTAGGGTACATTTTAGGTTATGACAATGGTTTAGGGTTAGGGTACGTGTTAGGGTACGCGTTAGTGTTAGTGTATGGGTTAGGATTACGGGACGGGTTAGGGTAAGGCTTCGGGTAAGGTTTAGGTTTAGGGTTAGGGTTAGCGTTAGGGAACGGGGACGGTTTAGGGCACAGTTTAGTGTACGACAATGGTTTATGGTAAGCGTACGTGTTAGGGTAAGGGTTAATGTTAGTGTATGGGTTAGGATTACGGGACGTGTTAGGGTAAGGCTTCGGGTAAGGGTTAGGGTTTGGGTTAGGGTTAGGGTTAGGGAATGGGTACGGTTTAGGGTACAGTTTAGGGTATGACAACGGTTTAGTGTTAGTGTAGGTTTTTGGGTATGGGTCAGTGTTAGTGTATGGGTTACGATTAGGTGACGGGGTAGGGTAAGTCTTCGGGTAAGTTTTAGGGTTACTGTTCAGAAATGGGGACGGTTAAGGTACAGGATAGTGTACAACAATGGTTTAGAAATAGTGTACGTGTTAGGGTATGGTTTAGTGTTAGTGTATGGATTAGGATTACGGAACGGGTTAGGGTAAGGCTTCGGGTAAGTGTTAGGGTTAGGATAAGGGTTAGGGAACGGGACGGTTTAGGTTAATGTTTAGGGTACGAGAACGGTTTAGGGTTAGCGTACTTGTTAGGGTATGAGTTAGTGTTAGTGTAAGGGTTAGGATTCGGGGACGGATTAGGTTAAGGCTTCGGGTAAGTGTTAGGGTTAGGGTTAGGGAAGGGGGACGGTTTAGGGTACAGGTTAGTGTATGACGAAGGTTTAGGGTCAGCGTACATTTTAGGGTACCAGTTAGTGTTAGTGTACGGGTTCGGATTAGTGGACGGGTTAGGGTAAGGCTTCGGGTTAGGGTTAGGGTTAAGGTTAGGGTTAGGGAACGGGGACGGTTTAGGGTACTGGTTATGGTACGACAACGGTTTAGGGTTAGCGTAAGTGTTAGGGTATGGGTTAGTGTTAGTGTACTGGTTAGGGTTAGGGGATGTGTTAGGGTAAGGCTTCGGGTAAGGGTTAGGGAATGGGGATGGTTTAGGGTATAGGTTAGGGTACGACGACGGTTTAGGGTTCACACACATAGGTTTAGGGTAGGGGTTAGTGATAGTGTACGGGTTAGGATTAGGGGACGGGTTAGGGTAAGGCTTCGGGTATGGGTTACCGATATGTTTCGGATTAGGGTTAGGGTTAGGCAACAGGAAGTGTAAAACAACGCTTTAGGTTTAGAGTATGTGTTAGGGTACGGGTTAGTGTTAGTGTACAGGTAAGTATTAGGGGACAGGTTAGAGTAAGGCTTCAGTTTAGGGTTAGAGTTAGGGAACAGGGACGGTTTTTGGTACAGATTAGGGTACGACAAAGGTTTAGGTTTAGCGTGCGTGTTAGGATATGGGTTAGTTTTAGTGTACGGGTTAGGATTAGGGGATGGGTTAGTGTTAGGCTTCGGGTAAGGGTTAGGGACAGGATTAGGGTTAGGGTTCAGGAACGCGGAAGGTTTAGGGTACAGGTTAGTGTACTACAACGGTTTAGGGTTAGTTTAAGTATTAGGGTATGGTTTAGTGTTAGCGTATGATTTAGGAGTAGGGGATGGATTAGGATAAACCATCGGTAAGGGTTAGGGTTAGGGATAGGTTTAAGGAAAAGGGATGGCGTAGGGTATAGGTTAGGGTACGACAACGGTTTAGGGTTATCTTACGGGTTTGGAAACGGGTTAATGTTAGTGTATGGGTTACGATTAGGGGACGGGTTAGGGAAAGGCTTAGGTTAAGGGTTAGTTTTAGGGTTAGGGTTAGGGAATGGGGATGGTTTTGTTTTCAGGTTAGGTATGACAGTTTAGGTTTAGCGTACATGTTAGGGTACGGGTTAGTGTTAGTGTACGGTTAAGGATTAGGGGACGGGTTAGGGTAAGGCTTCGGGTAAGGGTTAGGCATAGGGAACGGGGACAGTTTAGGGTAGAGGTTAGGGTATGGCATCGGTTTAGGGTTAGCGTACATGTTAGGGTAAGGGTTAGGGTTAGGGGACGGGTTAGTGTAAGGCTTCGGGTATGGCTTAGGGTTAAGGTTTGGGAACGGGGACGGTTTAGGGTACAGGTAAGGGTACGATAATGGTTTAGGGTTAGTGTACATGTTAGGATACAGTGTAGTGTTAGTGTATGGGTTAGGATTAGGGGACTGTTAGGATAAGTCTTCTGGTAAGGGTTAGTGTTAGGGAACAGGGATGGCTTAGGGTACAGCTTACGGTATGACAACACTTTAGCGTTAGCATACGTGTTAGGGTACGAGTTAGTGTTAGTGTACGGGTTAGGTTTAGGGGACGGGTTAGTGTAAGGTAAGTGTTCGGGACAGGGTTAGGGTTATGGATAGGGTTAGGGAACGGGGATGGATTAGGGTACAGGTTGTGGTACGACAACAGTTTAGGGTTAGTGTACGAGCTAGGTCACAGGTTACTGTTAGTGTACGGGTTAGGATAAGGGGATAGGTTATGGTTAGAGTTAGGGTTAGGGAACGGGGATGGTTTAGGGTACAGGTTAGGGAACGACGACGGTATAGGGGTCACGTACGTGTTAGGGTATGGGTTAGTGTTAGTGTACGGGTTAGGATTATGACACGGGTTAGGGTAAGGCTTCGGGTTATGGTTAGGGTTAGCATTGGTGTTAGGGAACAGGGATGGTTTATGGTACAGATTAGTGTACAAGAATGCTTTAGAGGTAGCGTATTCGTTAGGGTAGGGGTTAGTGTTAGTGTATGGGTAATGATTAGGAAACGGGTTAGAGTAAGGCTTCGGGTAAGGATTAGGGTTAGGGTTAGGGAATGTAGATGGTTTAGGGTACTGGTTAGTGCACAAAAACTTTTTAGGGTTTGTGTACGTGTTAGGGTATGGGTTAGTGTTAGTGTACTGGTTAGGATTATGGGACGGGTTAGGGTAAGGTTTCGGTTAAGGGTTAGGGTTAGGGTTTGGGTTAGGTTACAGGGACGGTTTAGGGTACAGGTTAGGGTATGACAACAGTTTAGGGTTAGCGTACGTGTTACTGTACCAGTTAGTGTTAGTGTATGGTTTAGGGTTAGGTGACGGGTAAGGGTTAGGCTTCGGGTAAGTGTTAGGGAAAGGGATAGGGTTAGGGTTAGGGGATGGGGACGGTTTACGGTACAGGTTAGGGTACGACAACGGTTTAGGGTGAGCGTACGTGTTAGGGTATGGCTTAGTGTTAGCATACGAGTTAGGATTAGGGGACGCGTTAGGGTAAGGCTTCGGGTAAGGGTTAGGGTTAGGGTTAGGGTTATGGAAAGGGGACGGTTTAGGGCAGAGGTTAGGGCATGACAACGGTTTAGTGTTAGCGTATATGTTAGGATAATGTTTCGGGTTAGGATTAGGCGACAAGTTAGGGTAAGTCTTCGGGTAAGTGTAAGGGTTAGGGTTAGGGAACGGGGCAGTTTATGGTACAGGTTAGAGTACGACAAAGGTTTAGGGTTACCGTACATGTTAGGGTACGGTTTAGTGTTAGTGTATGGGATAGCATTATGAGACGGGTTAGGGTAAGACTTCAGGTAAGGGATAGGTTTAGGTTTAGTGTTAGGTTTAGGGAACAGGGGCGGTTTAGGATAAATTAGGGTTCGACAATGGTTTATGGTTAGTGTACGTGTTAGGGTATGGGTTAGTGTTAGCGTACGGGTTAGGATTAGGGGACGGGTTAGGGTAAGGCTTCGGGTAAGGGTTAGGGTTAGGGTTAGGGGACGGGGACGGTTTAGGGTACAGGTTAGGGTATGACAACGGTTTAGGGTGAGCGTACGTGTTAGGGTATGGGTTAGGATTATGGGATGGTTTAGAGTAAGGCTTCTGGTAAGGGCTTGGGTTAGGGTTAGGGTTAGGCTCAGTGTTAGGGGACGGAGACGATTTCAGGTACAGGTTAGGGTACGACAAAAGTTTAGGGTGAGCATTCGTGTT
The DNA here is from genome assembly GCF_937001465.1 of Orcinus orca. NCBI lineage: Eukaryota > Metazoa > Chordata > Mammalia > Artiodactyla > Delphinidae > Orcinus > Orcinus orca. Next base: position 50,284,784 of record NC_064566.1, on the reverse strand, counting down.
AGGGTACGGGTTAGTGTTAGCCTACGGGTTAGGATTAGGAGACGGGTTAGGGTAAAGCTTCGGGTAAGGTTTAGGGTTAGGGGACGGGGACAGTTTAGGGTACAGGTTAGGGTACGACAATGGTTTAGGGAGAGCGTACGTGTTAGGGGACGGGTTAGTTTTAGTGTACGGGTTAGGATTAGGGAACGGGTTAGGGTAAGGCTTCGGGTCAGGATTAGGGTTAGGGTTAGGGTTAGGTTTAGGGGACGGGTACGGTTTAGGGTACAGGTTAGGGTATGACAATGGTTTAGGGTGAGCGTACTTTAGGGTATGGGTTAGTGTTAGCGTACGGGTTAGGATTAGGGGATGGGTTAGGGTAAGGATTTGGGTAAGGGTTAGGGTTAGGGGACGGGGACGGTTTAGGGTACAGGTTAGGTTACGACAAAGGTTTAGGTTGACCGTACGTTTTAGGGTAGGGGTAAGTGTTAGCGCACAGGTTAGGCTTACGAGACGGTTAGGATAAGGCTTCGGGTAAGGGTTAGGGTTAGGTTTAGGGGACGCGGACAGGGACGCGGACGGTTTAGGGTACAGGTTAGGGTACGACAACAGTTTAGGGTGAGTGTACGTGTTAGCGTACGGGTTAGTGTTAGCGTATGGTTTAGGATTAGGGGACGGGTTAGGGTAAGGCTTCAGGTAAGGGTTAGGGTTAGGGTTAGGGTTATGGGACGGGGACGGCTAGGATACAGGTTAGGGTACGACAACGGTTTAGGGTGAGCGTACGTGTTAGGGTACGGGTTAGTGTTAGCGTATGGGTTAGGACTAGGTGACGGGTTAGGGTTAGGGTTACGGAACTGGGACGATGACGGTTTAGGGTACAGGTTAGTGTACGACAACTGTTTAGGGTGAGCCTATGTGTTAGGGTTAGGGTTAGGGTTAGGGGACGGTGACGGTTTAGGGTACAGGTTAGGATATGACAACGGTTCTGGGTGAGCGTACGTGTTAGGTTACGGGTTAGTGTAAGCGTACAGGTTAGGATTAGGGGACGGGTTAGGGTAAGGCTTTGGGTAAGGGTTAGGGGACGGGGACGGTTTAGGGTACAGGTTAGGGTACGATAACGTTTTAGGGTGAGCGTACGTGTTAGGGTATGGGTTAGTGTTAGTGTAAGGGTGAGGATTAGGGGACGGGTTAGGGTAAGGCTTCGGGTAAGGGTTAGGTTTATGGTTCGGGTTAGGGGACGGGGATGGTTTAGGGTACAGGTTAGGGTACGACAATGGTTTAGGGTGAGCGTACATTTAGGGTATGGGTTAGTGTTAGCGTATGGGTTAGGATTAGGGGTGGTTTAGGGTAAGGCTTCGGGTAAGGGTTAGGGTTAGGGTTAGTGATAGGGATAGGGGACGGGGACGGTTTATGGTACAGGTTAGGGTACGACAACGGTTTAGGGTGAGCGTACGTGTTAGGGTCGGGTTAGAGTTAGCGTACGGGTTAGGATGAGGGGACGGGTTTGGATAACGCTTCGGGTAAGTGTTAGGGTTAGGGTTAGGGGATGGGGAAGGTTTAGGGTACAGGTTAGGGTACGACAACGGTTTTGGGTGAGCATACGTGTTAGGGTAGGGGTTAGTGTTAGCGTATGGGTTAGGATTACGGGACAGGTTAGGGTTAGGGTTAGGGGACAGGCACGGTTTAGGGTACAGGTTAGTGTACGACAACTGTTTAGGGTCAGTGTACGTGTTAGGGTACGGGTTAGTGTTAGCGTACGGGTTAGGATTAGGGGACGTGTTAGGGTAAGGCTTCGGTTAAGGGTTAGGGTTAGGGTTAGGGGACAGGGACGGTTTAGGGTACAGGTTAGGGTACAACAATGGTTCAGGGTGAGTGTACGTGTTAGGGTACGGTTTAGTGTAAGCGTACGGGTTAGGATTAGGGGACAGGTTAGGGTAAGGCTTCGGGTAAGGGTTAGGGTTAGGGGGCGCGGATGGTTGAGGGTACAGCTTAGGGTACGACAATGTTTTAGGGTGAGCGTACGTGTTAGGGTATGGGTTAGTGTTAGCGTACGGGTTAGGATTAGGCGACGGTTAAGGCTAAGGCTTCCGGTATGGGTTAGGGTTAGGGGACGGGGATGGTGTAGGGTACAGGTTATGGTACGACAATGGTTTAGGGTGAGCGTACATGTTAGGATACGGTTTACTGTTAGCGTACAGGTTAGGATTAGGTGACGGGTTAGGGTAAGGCTTCAGGTAACTGTTAGGGTTAGGGTTAGGAGATGTGGAATGTTTAGGGTACAGCTTGGGGTACGACAACAGTTTAGGGTGAGCGTATGTGTTAGGGTACGGGTTAGTGTTAGCGTACGGGTTAGGATTAGGGGATGGGTTAGGTTAAGGCTTCGGTTAAGGGTTAGGGTTAGGGGACGGGGACGGTTTAGGGTACAGGTTAGTGTATGACAACGGTTTAGGGTGAGCATACGTTTTAGGGTACTGCTTAGTCTTAGCGTACGGGTTAGGATTAGGTGACGGGTTAGGGTAAGGCTTTGACTAAGGGTTAGGTTTAGGGTTAGGGTTAGGGTGAGGGTTAGGGAACGGGGAGGGTTTAGGGTACAGGTTAGGGTACGACAATGTTTCGGGGTGAGAGTACGTGTTAGGGTATGGGTTAGTGTAAGCGTACGGGTTAGGATTAGGGGACGCGTTAGGGTAAGGCTTCGGGTAAGGGTTAGTGTTAGGGGACGGGGACGGGGACTGTTTAGTGTACAGCTTAGGGTACGACAACGTTTTAGGGTGAGCGTACATGTTAGGGTATGGGTTAGTGTTAGCGTACGGGTTAGGATTAGGGCACGGGATAGGGTAAGGCTTCGGGTATGGGTTAGGGATAGGGTTAGGGATGGGGACGGTTTAGGGTACAGGTTAGGGTACGACAACTGTTTAGTGTGAGCATACGTGTTAGGGTACGGATAGTGTTAGCGTTCGGGTTAGGATGAGGGGACGGGTTTGGGTAACGCTTCGGGTAAGTGTTAGGGTTAGGGGACGGGGAAGGTTTAGGGTACAGGTTAGGGTAAGACAATGGTTTAGGGTGAGTGTACGTGTTAGGGTACGTGTTAGTGTTAGTTTACGGGTTAGGATTAGGGGACGGGGAAGGTTTAGGGTACAGGTTAGGGTACGACAATGGTTTAGGGTGAGTGTATGTGTTAGGGTACGTGTTAGTGTTAGTTTACGGGTTAGGATTAGGGGATGGGTTAGGGTAACGCTTCGGGTAATGGTTAGGGTTAGGGGACGGGGAAGGTTTAGGGTACAGGTTAGGGTACGACAATGGTTCAGGTTGAGCGTACGTGTTAGGGTACGGGTTAGTGTAAGCGTACGGGATAGGATTAGGGGACGTGTTAGGGTAAGGCTTCGGGTAAGGGTTAGGGTTAGGGTGAGGGTTAGGGAACGGGGACGGTTTAGGGTACACGGTAGGGTACGACAACGGTTTAGGCTGAGCGTTCGTGTGAGGGTATAGGTTAGTGTTAGTGTAGGGGTTAGGATTAGGGGCGGGTTAGGGTAAGGCTTCGGGTAAGGGTTAGGGTTAGAGTTAGGGGACGGGGACAGTTTAGGGTACAGGTTATGGTACGACAACGGTTTAGGGTGAGCGTACGGGTTAGGATATGGTTTAGTGTTAGCGTACAGGTTAGGATTAGGGGACGGGTTAGGGTAAGGCCTCGGGTAAGGGTTAGGGTTAGGGGTAGGGGACGGGGACGGTTTAGGGTACAGGTTAGGGTACGACAACTGTTTAGGGTGAGTGTATTGTTAGGGTATGGGTTAGTGTTACTGTACGGGTTAGGATTTGGGACGTGTTAGTGTAAGGCTTCGGGTTGGGGTTAGGAGACGGGGAATGTTTAGGGTACAGCTTGGGGTACGACAACGGTTTAGGGTGTGCATATGTGTTAGGGTACTGGTTAGTGTCAGCGTACGTGTTAGGATTAGGGGAGGGGTTAGGGTAAGGCTTCAGGTTAGGGTTAGGGTTAGGGAATGGGGATGGTTTAGGGTACAGCTTAGGGTACGACAATGGTTTAGGGTGAGCGTACATGTTAGGGTATGAGTTAGTGTTAGCGTATGGGTTAGGATCAGGGGACGGTTTAGGGTAGGGCTTTGTGTAAGGGTTAGGGTGAGGGTTAGTGTTAGGGTTAGGGGACGGGGACGGTTTAGAGTACAGGTTAGGGTACGACAACGGTTTAGGGTGAGCGTACGTGTTAGGGTACGGGTTAGTGTTAGTGTACGAGTTAGGAATAGGGGACGGGTTAGGGTAAGGCTTCGAGTAAGGGTTAGGGTTAGGGTTAGGGCTATGGGACGGGGAAGTTTTAGGGTACAGGTTAGGTTACGACAACGGTTTTGGGTGAGCATATGTGTTAGGGTACGGGTTAGTGTTATCGTATGGGATAGGATTACGGGATGGGTTAGGGTTAGGGTTAGGGGATGGGGACGGTTTAGGGTACAGATTAGTGTATGACAACTGTTTAGGGTCAGTGTACGTGTTAGGGTACCGGTTAGTGTTAGTGTACGGGGTATGGTTAGGGGACGTGTTAGGGTAAGGCTTCAGGTAAGGGTTAGGGTTAGTGTTAGGTTTAGGGGACGGGGACGATTTAGGGTACAGATTAGGGTACGACAATGGTTCAGGGTGAGCGTACGTGTTAGGGTACAGGTTAGTGTAAGCATACGGGTTAGGATTAGGGGACGGGTTAGGGTAAGGCTTTGGTTAAGGGTTAGGGTTAGGGGACGGGGACGGTTTAGGGTACCGTTAGGGTACGACAACGTTTTAGGGTGAGCGTACATGTTAGGGTACGGGTTAGTGTTAGCGTATGGTTTAGGATTAGGGGAACACTTAGGGTAAGGCTTCGGGTATGGGTTAGGGTTTGGGTTAGGGGATGGGGACGGCTTAGGGTACAGGTTAGGGTACGACAACTGTTTAGGGTGAATGTACGTGTTAGGGTATGAATTAGTGTTAGCGTTTCTTTTAGGATTAGGGGACGGGTTAGTGTAAGGCTTCGGGTAAGGGTTAGGGTTAGGGTACAGGGTTGGTTTTGGGTACAGGTTAGGGTACAACAACGGTTTAGAGTGAGTGTACGTGTTAGGGTACGGGTTAGTGTTAGCATACGGGTTAGGATTAGGGGACGGGTTATGGTCAGGCTTTGGGTAAGGGTAAGGGTTAGGGTTAGGGTTTGGGGACGGGGACGGTTTAGGGTACAGGTTAGGGTACGACAACTCTTTAGGGTGAGCATACTTGTTAGGGTACGGGTTAGTGTTAGCGTACATGTTGGGATTAGGGGACGTGTTAGGGTAAGGCTTTGGGTAAGGGTTAGGGGACGGGGATGGTTTAGGGTACAGGTTAGGGTACGACAACGATTTAGGGTGAGCGTACGTGTTAGGGTATGGGTTAGTGTTAGGGTACGGTTTAGGATTAGGAGACGGGTTAGGGTAAGGCTTCGGGTAAGGGTTAGGGTTTGGGTTACGGTTAGGGTTAGTGGACGGGGACTATTTAGGATACAGGTTAGGGTATAACAACGGTTTAGGGTGAGTGTATGTGTTAGGGTACGGGTTAGAGTTAGTGTACGGGTTAGGATTAGGGGACGGGTTAGGGTAAGGCTTCGGGAAAGGGTTGGGATTAGGGTTAGTGTTACAGTGAGGGTTCGGGTTAGGGGACGGGTACGGTTTACAGTACAGGTTACGGTACGACAACGGTTTAGGGTGAGCGTACGTGTTAGAGTATGGGTTACTGTTAGTGTATGGGTTAGGGTTAGGGTAAGGCTTCGCGTAAGGGTTAGGGGTAGGGGATGGGGACGGTTTAGGGTACAGGTTAGGGTACATCAATGGTTTAGGGTAGCGTACATGTTAGGGTACGTGTTAGTGGTAGCGTACGGGTTAGGATTAGGCGACAGGTTAGGGTAAGGCTTCGGGTAAGGGTTAGGGTGAGGGTTCGGGTTAGAGGATGGGGAAGGTTTAGGGTACAGGTTAGGGTACGACAACGGTTTAGGGTGAATGTATGTGTTAGGGTACGGGGTAGTGTTAGCGTACGGGTTAGGATTATGGGAACGTTAGGGTATGCTTCGGGTAAGGGTTAGGTTTATGGTTAGGGTTAGTGTTAGGGGAGAGGGACGGTTTAGGGTACAGTTTAGGGTACGACAACGGTTTAGGGTGAGCGAACATGTTAGGGTGGGTTAGTGTTAGCGTACGGGTTAGGATTAGGTGACGGGGTAGTGTAAGGTTTAGGGTTGGGTTATGGTTAGTGTGAGGGTTAGGGTTAGGGGATGGGGATGGTTCAGGGTACAGGTTAGGGTACGACAACGGTTTAGGGTGAGCGTACGTGATAGGGTATGGGTTACTGTTAGTGTACGGGTTAGGATTAGGGGACGGGTTAGGGTAAGGCTTCGGGTAAGGGTTAGGGTTAGGGGACGGGGACGGTTTAGGGTACAGGTAAGGGTACGAAAACGGTTTAGGGTGAGCGTACGTGTGAGGGCACTGGTTAGTGTTAGCGTATGGGTTAGGATTAGGGGACGGGTTAGGGTAAGGCTTCGGGTAAGGGTTAGGGTTAGGGTTAGGGGACGGGGATGGTTTAGGGTACAGGTTAGGGTACGAAAAAGTTTTAGGGTGAGCGTACATGTTAGGTACTGGGTAGTGTTAGTGTATGGGTTAGGATTAGGGGACGGTTTAGGGTAAGGGTTACGGTTACGGTTAGGGTCAGGGGACAGGGACGGTTTAGGGTACAGATTAGGGTATGACAATGGTTTAGGGTGAGCATACGTGTTATGGTATGGGTTAGTGTTAACGTACGGATTAGGATTAGGGGACAGGTTAGTGTAAGGCTTCGGGTAAGGGTTAGCGTTAGGGTTAGGATTAGGGTTAGGGGATGGGGACGGTTTAGGGTACAGGTTAGGCTATGACAACGGTTTAGGGTGAGCGTACGTGTTAGGGTATGGGTTAGTGTTAGGGTACCATTTAGGATTAGGGGACGGGTTAGGATAAGGCTTCGGGTAAGTTTTATGGTTAGGGTTTGGGGACGGGGAAGGTTTAGGGTACAGGTTAGGGTACGACAACGGTTTCAGTTGAGCGTATGTGTTAGGGTACGGGTTAGTGTTAGCGTACCGGTTAGGATTAGGGGATGGTTTAGGGTAAGGCTTCGGGTAAGGGTTAGGTTTTGGGTTAGGGTTAGGGTTAGTGGACTGGGACTGTTTAGGATACAGGTTAGGGTATAACAACGGTTTAGGGTGAGCGTATGTGTTAGGGTACGGGTTAGAGTTAGCGTACGGGTTAGGATTAGGGGACGGGTTAGGGTAAGGCTTCGGGTAAGGGTTGGGGTTAGGGTTAGTGTTACGGTGAGGGTTCGGGTTAGGGGACAGGTACGGTTTACGGTACAGGTTAGGGTACGACACCGGTTTAGGGTGAGCGTACGTGTTAGAGTACGGGTTACTGTTAGTGTACAGGTTAGGATTAGGGGACGGGTTAGGGTAAGGCTTCGGGTAAGGGGTAGGGTTTGGGGTAGGGTTTTGGGACGAGGACGGGATGGTTTAGGGTACAGGTTAGGGTACGACAACGGTTTAGGGTGAGCGTACGTTTTAGCGTATGGGTTAGTGTTAGTGTACGGGTTAGGATTAGGGTACGTTTTAGGGTAAGGCTTCGGGGAAGCGTTAGGGTTAGGGTTAGTGTTAGGGTTATGGGACGGGGACGGGGACGGTTTAGTGTACGGGTTAGGGTACGACAACGGTTTATTGTGAGTGTACGTGTTAGGGCACGGGTTAGTGTTAGCGTACGGGTAAGAATTAGGGGACGGGTTAGGGTAAGGCTTCGGGTTAGGGTGGGGTTAGGTAATGGGGATGGTTTAGGGTACAGGTTAGGGTACGACAATGGTTTAGGGTGAGCGTACATGTTAGGGTATGGGTTAGTGTTAACGTACGTGTTAGGATCAGGGGACGGTTTAAGGTAAGGCTTCGGGTAAGGGTTAGGGTTAGTGTTAGGGTTAGGGGATATGGACGGTTTAGGGTACAGGTTAGGGTATGACAACGGTTTAGGGTGAGCGTACGTGTTAGGGTACGGGTTAGTGTTAGTGTACAGGTTAGGAATAGGGGACGGGTTAGGTTAAGGCTTCGAGTAAGGGTTAGGGTTAGGGTTAGGGCTAGGGGACGGGGAAATTTTAGGGTACAGGTTAGGGTACGAGAAAGGTTTAGGGTGAGCGTACGTGGTAGGGTACGTTTAGTGTTAGTGTACGGGTTAGGATTAGGGGTCGGGTGTGGGTGACGCTTCGGGTAATGTTTAGGGTTAGGGTTAGGGGACAGGCAAGTTTTAGGGTACTGGTTAGGTTACGACAACGGTTTTGGGTGAGCATACGTGTTAGGGTATGGGTTAGTGTTATCGTACGGGATAGGATTACGGGATGGGTTAGGGTTAGGGTTAGGGGACGGGGATGGGGACAGTTTAGGGTACAGGTTAGTGTACGACAACTGTTTAGGGTCAGTGTACGTGTTAGGGTACCGGTTAGTGTTAGCGTATGTGGTAGGATTAGGGGACGTGTTAGGGTAAAGCTTCAGGTAAGGGTTAGGGTTAGGGTTAGTGTTAGGTTTAGGGGACGGGGACGGTTTAGGGTACAGTTTAGGGTACGACAATGGTTCAGGGTGAGCGTACGTGTTAGGGTACGGGTTAGTGTAAGCATACGAGTTAGGATTAGGGGACGGTTTAGGGTAAGTCTTTGGGTAAGGGTTAGGGTTAGGGGACGGGGACAGTTTAGGGTACAGGTTAGGGTACGACAACGGTTTAGGGTGAGCTTACGTGTTAGGATATGGGTTAGCGTTAGCGTATAGGTTAGGATTAGGGGACGGGTTAGGGTAAGGCTTCGGGTAAAGGTTAGGTGTAGGCTTAGGGTTACGGTTATGGGACGGGGCCGGGGACGGTTTAGGGTCCAGTTTAGGGTACAACAATGGTTTAAGTTGAGCGTACGTGTCACGGTACGGGTTAGTGGTAGTATTCGGGTTAGGATTAGGGGACGGGTGTGGGTAAGGCTTTGGGTAAGGGTTAGGGTTATGGGACGGGGACAGTGTAGGGTACAGGTTAGGGTACGACAACAGTTTAGGGTGAGCTTACGTGTTAGGGTACGGGTTACTGTAAGCGTACGGGTTAGGATTAGGGGACGGTTTAGGGTAAGGCTTCGGGTAAGAGTTAGGTTTAGGGTTAGGGTTAAGGGACGGGGACGGTTTAGGGTACAGGTTAGGGTACAACAACGATTTAGGGTGTGCGTATGTGTTAGAGTACGGGTTAGTGTTAGCATACGGGTTAGGATTACGGGATGGGTTAGTGTAAGGCTTCGGGTAAGGATTAGGGTTAGGGTTAGGGGATGGGGATGGTTTAGGGTACAGGTTAGGCTATGACAACGGTTTAGGGTGAGCGTACATGTTAGGGTACGGGTTAGTGTTAGGGTACCATTTAGGATTAGGGGACGGGTTAGGATAAGGCTTCGGGTAAGTTTTATGGTTAGGGTTAGGGGACGGGGACGGGGAAGGTTTAGGGTACAGGTTAGGGTACGACAAAGGTTTTGGTTATCGTACATGTTAGGGTACGGGTTAGTGTTAGCATACTGGTTAGGATTAGGGGATGGTTTAGGGTAAGGGTTCGGGTAAGGGTTAGGGTTAGGCTTAGGGTTAGGGGACTGGGACGGTTTAGGGTACAGGTTAGGGTACGACAATGGTTTAGGGTGAGCATACGTGTTAGTGTATGGGTTAGTGTTAGCGTATGGGTTAGGATTAGGGCACGGGTTAGGGTAAGGCTTCGGGTAAGGGTTACGGTTAGGGGACGGGGACAGTTTAGGGTACAGGTTAGTGTACGACAACGGTTTAGGGTGAGCATACGTGTTAGGGTACAGTTTAGTCTTAGCGTACGGGTTAGGATTAGGGGACTGGTTAGGGTAAGGCTTCGGGTGAGAGTTAGGTTTAGGGTTAGGTTTAGGGTGAGGGTTAGGGAACGGGGACGGTTTAGGGTACAGGTTAGGGTACGACAACGGTTTAGGCTGAGCGTACGTGTTAGGATACGGTTTAGTGTTAGCGTACAGGTTAGGATTAGGGTACGGGTTAGTGTAAGGCTTCGGGTAAGGGTTAGGGTTAGGAGATGGGGAATGTTTAGGGTACAGCTTACGGTACGACAACGGTTTAGGGTGAGCGTACGTGTTAGGGTATGGGTTAGTGTTAGTGTACGGGTTAGGATTAGGGGACGGGTTAGTGTAAGGCTTCGGGTAAGGGTTAGGGTTAGGTTTAGGGTTACAGTTAGGGGACGGGGACAGTTTAGGGTACAGGTTAGGGTACGACAACGGTTTAGGGTGAGCGTACATGGTAGGGTACGCGTTAGTGTTAGCGTACGGGTTAGGATTAGGGGACGGGATAGGGTAAGGCTTCGGGTGTTAGAGTTAGGGGACGGGGACGGTTTAGGGTACAGGTTAGGGCACGACAATGGTTTCGGGTGAGCGTACGTGTTAGGGTACGGATTAGTGTTAGCGTACGGGTTAAGATTAGGGGACGGGTTAGGGTAAGGCTTCGGGTAAGGATTAGGGTTCGGGGACGGGGACGGTTTAGGGTACAGGTTACGGTACGACAACAGTTTAGGGTGAGCGTACACGTTAGGGTACGGGTTAGTGTTAGCGTACGGGATAGGATTAGGGGATGGGTTAGGTTAAAGCTTCGGGTAAGGGTTAGGGTTTGAGTTAGGGTTAGGGTTAGAGGACGGGGACGGTGTAGGGTACATGTTAGGGTTCGACAAAAGTTTAGGGTGAGTGTACGTGTTAGGATATGGGTTAGCGGTAGCGTACGGGTTAGGATTAGGGGAGTGGTTAGGGTAAGGCTTTGGGTGAGAGTTAGGTTTAGGGTTAGGTTTAGGGTGAGGGTTAGGGAACGGGGACGGTTTAGGGTACAGGTTAAGGTACGACAACGGTTTAGGCTGAGCGTACGTGTTAGGATACAGTTTAGTGTTAGCGTACAGGTTAGGATTAGGGTATGGGTTAGTGTAAGGCTTCGGGTAAGGGTTAGGGTTAGGGTTAGGGTTAAGGTTAGGAGACGGGGAATGTTTAGGGTACAGCTTATGGTACGACAATGGTTTAGAGTGAGCGTACGTGTTAGGGTACGGGTTAGTGTTAGTGTACGGGTTAGGATTAGCGGACGGTTTATGTAAGGCTTCCGGTAAGGGTTAGGGTTAGGTTTAGGGTTAGAGTTAGGGGACGGGGACAGTTTAGGGTACAGGTTAGGGTACGACAACGGCTTAGGGTGTGCGTACATGTTAGGGTATGCGTTAGTGTTAGCGTACGGGTTAGGATTAGGGGACGGAATAGGGTAAGGCTTCGGGTAAGTGTTAGGGTTAGGGAACTGGGATGGTTTAGGGTACAGGTTAGGGCACGACAACGGTTTCGGATGAGCGTACGTGTTAGGGTATGGGTTAGTGTTATCATACGGGTTAGAATTAGGGGATGGGTTAGGGTAAGGCTTTGGGTAAGGGTTAGGGTTAGTGTTAGGGGACGGGGACGGTTTAGGGTACAGGTTAAGGTTCGACAAAAGTTTAGGGTGAGCGTACGTGTTAGGATATGGGTTAGCGGTAGCGTACGGGTTAGGATTAGGGGACGGGTTAGGGTAAGGCTTCGGGTAAAGGTTAGGTGTAGGCTTAGGGTTAGGGTTATGGGACGGGGCCAGGGACGTTTTAGGGTCCAGTTTAGGGTAGGACAACGGTTTAAGTTGAGCGTACCAGTCACGGTACGGGTTAGTGTTAGTGTACGGGTTAGGATTAGGGGACGGGTGTGGGTAAGGTTTAGGGTTAGGGGACGGGGACAGTTTAGGGTATAGGTTAGGGTATGACAACGGTTTAGGGTGAGCGTACGTGTTAGAGTATGGGTTAGTGTTAGCGTACGGGTTAGGTTAGGGGACGGTTTAGGGTAAGGCTTTGGGTAAGTGTTAGGTTTAGGGTTATGGTTAAGGGACGGGGATGGTTTAGGGTACAGGTTAGGGTACGACAACGATTTAGGGTGTGCGTATGTGTTAGGGGATGGGTTAGTGTTAGCGTACGGGTTAGGATTAGGGGACGGGTTATTGTAAGGCTTCGGGTAAGGGTTAGGGTTAGGGTTAGGGGATGGGGATGGTTTAGGGTACAGGTTAGGGTATGACCACGGTTTAGGGTGAGTGTACCTGTTAGGGTATGGGTTTGTGTTAGCATACTGGTTAGGATTAGGGGACGGGTCAGGGTAAGGCTTCGGGTAACTGTTAGGGTTAGGGATAGGTGACGGGGATGGTTTAGGGTACATGTTAGGGTAAGACAATGGTTTACGGTGAGCGTACGTGTTAGGGTACGGGTTAGTGTTAGCGTAAGGGTTAGGATTAGGTGACGGGTTAGTGTAAGGTTTCGGGTAAGGTTTAGGGTTATGGGACGGGGATGGTTTAGGGTACAGGTTAGGGTACGACAACGGTTTAGGGTGAGCTTACGTGTTAGGGTATGGGTTAGTGTTAGCGTATGGGTTAGGATTAGGGGACGGTTTAGGGTAAGGCTGAATGTAAGGGTTACGGTTAGGGTTAGGGTTAGGGGACGGGAACGGTTTAGGGTACAGGTTAGGGTATGACAATGGTTTAGGGTGAACATACGTGTTAGGGTATGGGTTAGTGTTAGCGTACGGATTAGGATTAGGGGATGGGTTAGTGTAAGGCTTCGGGTGAGGGTTAGCGTTAGGGTTACGGTTAGGGTTAGGGGATGGGGACGGTTTAGGGTACAGGTTAGGCTATGACAACGGTTTAGGGTGAGCGTACGTGTTAGGATATGGGTTACTGTTAGGGTACCATTTAGGATTAGGGGACGGGTTCGGATAAGGCTTCGGGTAAGTTTTATGGTTAGGGTTAGGGGACGGGGACGGGGATGGAGAAGGTTTAGGGTACAGGTTAGGGTATGAAAACGGTTTCGGTTGAGCGTACGTGTTAGGGTATGGGTTAGTGTTAGTGTACCGGTTAGGATTAGGGGATGGTTTAGGGTAAGGGTTCGGGTAAGGGTTAGGGTTAGGGTTAGGGGATGGGGACGGTTTAGGGTACAGGTTAGGGTATGACAACGATTTAGGGTGAGCGTACATGTTAGGGTACGGGTTAGTGTTAGCGTACGGGTTAGGATTAGGAGACGGGTTAGGGTAAGGCTTCGGGTAAGGGTTGGCGTTAGGGTTAGTGTACGGTGAGGGTTCGGGTTAGGGGACGGGTACGGTTTACGGTATAGGTTAGGGTACGACAACGGTTTAGGGTGAGCGTACGTGTTAGAGTACGGGTTACTGTAAGTGTACGGGTTAGAATTAGGTGACGGGTTAGTGTAAGGCTCGGTAAGGGTTAGGGTTATGGGTAGGGTTATGAGACGAGGACGGGGACGGTTTAGGGTACAGGTTAGGGTACAATGGTTTAGGGTGAGCGTACGTGTGAGGGCACGGGTTAGTGTTAGCGTACGGGTTAGGATTAGGGGACGGGGTAGGGTAAGGCTTCGGGTAGGTGTTAGGGTTAGGATTAGGGGACGGGGATGGTTTAGGGTACAGGTTACGGTACAACAACGGTTCAGGGTGAGCGTATGAGTGAAGGCACGGGTTAGTGTTAGAGTACGGGTTAGGATTAGGGGACGGGTTAGGGTAAGGCTTCGGGTAAGGGTTAGGGTTAGGGTTAGGGGACGGTGACGGGGACGGTTTAGGGTACAGGTTAGTGTACGACAATGGTTTAGGGTGAGCATACGTGTTAGGGTACGGTTTAGTCTTAGCGTACGGGTTAGGATTAGGGGACTGGTTAGGGTAAGGCTTCGGGTGAGAGTTAGGTTTAGGGTTAGGTTTAGGGTGAGGGTTAGGGAACGGGGACGGTTTAGGGTAGAGGTTTGGGTACGACAACGGTTTAGGCTGAGCGTACGTGTTAGGATACGGTTTAGTGTTAGCGTACAGGTTAGGATTAGGGGACGGGATAGGGTAAGGCTTCAGGTAAGGGTTAGGGTTAGGAGATGGGGAATGTTTAGGGTACAGCTTACGGTACGACAATGGTTTAGGGTGAGCGTACGTGTGGGGGTACGGGTTAGTGTTATTGTACGGGTTAGGATTAGGGGACGGGTTAGTGTAAGGCTTCGGGTAAGGGTTAGGGTTAGGTTTAGGGTTACAGTTAGGGGACGGGGACAGTTTAGGGTACAGGTTAGGGTACAACAACGGTTTAGGGTGGTGTACATGTTAGGGTACGCGTTAGTGTTAGCGTACGGGTTAGGATTAGGGGACGGGATAGGGTAAGGCTTCGGGTGTTAGGGTTAGGGGACGGGGACGGTTTAGGGTACAGGTTAGGGCACGACAACAGTTTCGGGTGAGCGTACGTGTTAGGGTACGGATTAGTGTTAGCGTATGGGTTAAGATTAGGGGACGGGTTAGGGTAAGGCTTCGGGTAAGGGTTAGGGTTCGGGGACGGGGACGGTTTAGGGTACAGGTTAGGGTACGACAACGGTTTAGGGTGAGCGTACACGTTAGGGTACGGGTTAGTGTTAGCGTACGGGATAGGATTAGGGGATGGGTTAGGTTAAAGCTTCGGGTAAGGGTTAGGGTTTGAGTTAGGTTTAGGGTTAGAGGACGGGGATGGTATAGGGTACATGTTAGGGTTCGACAAAAGTTTAGGGTGAGCGTACGTGTTAGGATATGGGTTAGCGGTAGCGTACGGGTTAGGATTAGGGGACTGGTTAGGGTAAGGCTTCAGATGAGAGTTAGGTTTAGGGTTAGGTTTAGGGTGAGGGTTAGGGAACGGGGACGGTTTAGGGTAGAGGTTAGGGTACGACAACGGTTTAGGCTGAGCGTACGTGTTAGGATACGGTTTAGTGTTAGCGTACAGGTTAGGATTAGGGTATGTGTTAGTGTAAGGCTTCGGGTAAGGGTTAGGGTTAGGGTTAGGAGATGGGGAATGTTTAGGGTACAGCTTACGGTACGACAACAGTTTAGGGTTAGCGTACGTGTTAGGGTACGGGTTAGTGTTAGTGTACGGGTTAGGATTAGGGGACGGGTTAGTGTAAGGCTTCGGGTAAGTGTTAGGGTTAGGTTTAGGGTTACAGTTAGGGGATGGGGACAGTTTAAGGTACAGGTTAGGGTACGACAACGGTTTAGGGTGAGCGTACATGTTAGGGTACGCGTTAGTGTCAGCGTACGGGTTAGGATTAGGGGATGGGATAGGGTAAGGCTTCGGGTAAGTGTTAGGGGTAGGGGATGGGGACGGTTTAGGGTACAGGTTAGGGCACGACAACGGTTTCGGGGGAGCGTACGTGTTAGGGTACGGATTAATGTTAGCGTACGGGTTAAGATTAGGGGAAGGGTTAGGGTAAGGCTTCGGGTAAGGGTTAGGGTTAGGGTTCGGGGATGGGGACGGTTTAGGGTACAGGTTAGGGTACGACAACGGTTAAGGTTGAGCGTACACGTTAGGGTACGGGTTAGTGTTAGCGTACGGGATAGGATTAGGGGATGGGTTAGGTTAAAGCTTCGGGTAAGGGTTAGGGTTTGAGTTAGGGTTAGGGTTAGAGGACGGGGACGGTGTAGGGTACATGTTAGGGTTCGACAAAAGTTTAGGGTGAGCGTACGTGTTAGTATATGGGTTAGCGGTAGCGTACGGGTTAGGATTAGGGGATGGGTTAGGGTAAGGCTTCGGGTAAAGGTTAGGTGTAGGCTTAGGGTTAGGGTTATGGGACGGGGCCAGGACTTTTTAGGGTCCAGTTTAGGGTACGACAACGGTTTAAGTTGAGCGTACGTGTCATGGTATGGGTTAGTGTTAGTGTATGGGTTAGGATTAGGGGACGGGTGTGGGTAACGTTTAGGGTTAGGGGACGGGGACAGTTTAGGGTATAGGTTAGGGTATGAAAACGGTTCAGGGTGAGCGTACGTGTTAGGGTACGGGTTAGTGTTAGCATACAGGTTAGGATTAGGGGACGGTTTAGGGTAAGGCTTTGGGTAAGTGTTATGTTTAGGGTTATGGTTAAGGGACGGGGACGGTTTAGGGTACAGGTTAGGGTACGACAACGATTTAGGGTGTGCGTATGTGTTAGGGTACGGGTTAGTGTTAGCGTACGGGCTAGGATTAGGGGACGGGTTAGTGTAAGGCTTCGGGTAAGGGTTAGGGTTAGGGTTAGGGGATGGGGATGGTTTAGGGTACAGGTTAGGGTACGACCACGGTTTAGGGTGAGTGTACGTGTTAGGGTACGGGTTTGTGTTAGCATACTGGTTAGGATTAGGGGACGGGTCAGGGTAAGGCTTCGGGTAACTGTTAGGGTTAGGGTTAGGGTTAGGTGACGGGGACGGTTTAGGGTACATGTTAGGGTAAGACAATGGTTTACGGTGAGCGTACGTGTTAGGGTACGGGTTAGTGTTAGCGTAAGGGTTAGGATTAGGTGACGGGTTAGTGTAAGGTTTCGGGTAAGGTTTAGGGTTAGGGGACGGGGATGGTTTAGGGTACATGTTAGGGTACGACAACGGTTTAGGGTGAGCTTACGTGTTAGGGTATGGGTTAGTGTTAGCGTATGGGTTAGGATTAGGGGACGGTTTAGGGTAAGGCTGAATGTAAGGTTTACGGTTAGGGTTAGGGTTAGGGGACGGGAACGGTTTAGGGTACAGGTTAGGGTATGACAATGGTTTAGGGTGAGCATACGTGTTAGGGTATGGGTTAGTGTTAGCGTACGGATTAGGATTAGGGGACGGGTTAGTGTAAGGCTTCGGGTGAGGGTTAGCATTAGGGTTACGGTTAGGGTTAGGGGATGGGGACGGTTTAGGGTACAGGTTAGGCTATGACAACGGTTTAGGGTGAGCGTACGTGTTAGGATATGGGTTACTGTTAGGGTACCATTTAGGATTAGGGGACGGGTTAGGATAAGGCTTTGGGTAAGTTTTATGGTTAGGGTTAGGGGACGGGGACGGGGATGGAGAAGGTTTAGGGTACAGGTTAGGGTACGAAAACGGTTTCGGTTGAGTGTACGTGTTAGGGTACGGGTTAGTGTTAGCGTACCGGTTAGGATTAGGGGATGGTTTAGGGTAAGGGCTCGGGTAAGGGTTAGGGTTAGGGTTAGGGTTAGGGGATGGGGATGGTTTAGGGTACAGGTTAGGGTACGACAACGATTTAGGGTGAGCATACATGTTAGGGTACGGGTTAGTGTTAGCGTACGGGTTAGGATTAGGAGACGGGTTAGGGTAAGGCTTCGGGTAACGGTTAGGGTTTGGGTTAGGGTTAGGGTTAGTGGACGGGGACTGTTTAGGATACAGGTTAGGGTATAACAACGGTTTAGGGTGAGTGTACGTGTTAGGGTACGGGTTAGTGTTAGTGTACGGGTTAGGATTAGGTGACGGGTTAGGGTAAGGCTTCGGGTAAGGGTTGGGGTTAGGGTTAGTGTTACGGTGAGGGTTCGGGTTAGGGGACGGGTATGGTTTACGGTACAGGTTAGGGTACGACAACGGTTTAGGGTGAGCGTATGTGTTAGAGTACGGGTTACTGTTAGTGTACGGGTTAGAATTAGGAGACGGGTTAGTGTAAGGTTCGGTAAGGGTTAGGGTTAGGGGTAGGGTTATGAGACGAGGATGGGGACGGTTTAGGATACAGGTTAGGGTACGACAATGGTTTAGGGTGAGCGTACGTGTGAGGGCACGGGTTAGTGTTAGCGTACGGGTTAGGATTAGGGGACGGGGTAGGGTAAGGCTTCGGGTAGGTGTTAGGGTTAGGATTAGGGGACGGGGATGGTTTAGGGTACAGGTTAGGGTACAACAACGGTTCAGGGTGAGCGTACGAGTGAAGGCACGGGTTAGCGTTAGAGTACGGGTTAGGATTAGGGGACGGGTTAGGGTAAGGCTTCGGGTAAGGGTTAGGGTTAGGGTTAGGGGACGGTGACGGGGACGGTTTAGGGTACAGGTTAGGGTACAACAACGGTTTAGGGTGAGCGTCCATGTGAGGGCACGGGTTAGTGTTAGCGTACGGGTTAGGATTAGGGGACGGGTTAGGGTAAGGCTTTGGGTAAGGGTTAGGGTTAGGGGACGGGGACGGTTTAGGGTACAGGTTAGTGTACGACAACGGTTTAGGGTGAGCATACGTGTTAGGGTACGGTTTAGTCTTAGCGTACGGGTTAGGATTAGAGGACTGGTTAGGGTAAGGCTTCGGGTGAGAGTTAGGTTTAGGGTTAGGTTTAGGGTGAGGGTTAGGGAACGGGGATGGTTTAGGGTAGAGGTTTGGGTACGACAACGGTTTAGGCTGAGCGTACGTGTTAGGATACGGTTTAGTGTTAGCGTACAGGTTAGGATTAGGGTACGGGTTAGTGTAAGGCTTCGGGTAAGGGTTAGGGTTAGGAGATGGGGAATGTTTAGGGTACAGCTTACGGTACGACAACGGTTTAGGGTGAGCGTACGTGCTGGGTATGGGTTAGTGTTAGTGTATGGGTTAGGATTAGGGGACGGGTTAGTGTAAGGCTTCGGGTAAGGGTTAGGGTTAGGTTTAGGGTTACAGTTAGGGGACGGGGACAGTTTAGGGTACAGTTTAGGGTACGACAACGGTTTAGGGTGAGTGTACATGTTAGTGTACGCGTTAGTGTTACCGTACGGGTTAGGATTAGGGGACGGGATAGGGTAAGGCTTCGGGTAAGTGTTACAGTTAGGGGACGGGGACGGTTTAGGGTACAGATTAGGGCACGGCAATGGTTTTGGGTGAGTGTACGTGTTAGGGTACGGATTAGTGTTAGCGTACGGGTTAAGATTAGGGGACGGGTTAGGGTAAGGCTTCGGGTAAGGGTTAGGGTTCGGGGACGGGGACGGTTTAGGGTAAAGGTTAGGGTACGACAACGGTTTAGGGTGAGCGTACACGTTAGGGTACGGGTTAGTGTTAGCGTACGGGATAGGATTAGGGGATGGGTTAGGTTAAAGCTTCGGGTAAGGGTTAGGGTTTGAGTTAGGTTTAGGGTTAGAGGACGGGGACGGTGTAGGGTACATGTTAGGGTTCGATAAAAGTTTAGGGTGACCATACGTATTAGGATATGGGTTAGCGGTAGCGTACGGGTTAGGATTAGGGGACGGGTCAGGATAAGGCTTCGGGTAAATTTTATGGTTAGGGTTAGGGGACGGGGACGGGGATGGAGAAGGTTTAGGGTACAGGTTAGGGTACGAAAACGGTTTCGGTTGAGCGTACGTGTTAGGGTACGGGTTAGTGTTAGTGTACCGGTTAGGATTAGGGGATGGTTTAGGGTAAGGGTTCGGGTAAGGGTTAGGGTTAGGGTTAGGGGACGGGGACGGTTTAGGGTACAGGTTAGGGTATAACAACGGTTTAGGGTGAGCGTACGTGTTAGGGTATGGGTTAGTGTTAGCGTACGGGTTAGGATTAAGTGACGGGTTAGGGTAAGGAATCGGGTAAGGGTTGGGGTTAGGGTTAGTGTTACGGTGAGGGTTCGGGTTAGGGGACGGGTACGGTTTATGGTACAGGTTAGGGTACGACAACGGTTTAGGGTGAGTGTACGTGTGAGGGCACGGGTTAGTGTTAGCGTACAGGTTAGGATTAGGTGACGGGTTAGGGTAAGGCTTCGGGTAAGGTTTAGGGTTAGGGTTAGGGTTAGGGGACAGGGACGGTTTATGGTACAGTTTAGGGTACGACAATAGTTTAGGGTATGACAATGGTTTAGGGTGAGTGTACGTATGAGGGCACGGGTGTTAGCGTATGGGTTAGGATTAGGGGACGGGTTAGCGTAAGGCTTCGGGTAAGGGTTAGGGTTAAGGTTAGGGTTAGGTTTAGGGTTAGGGGACGGGGACAGTTTAGGGTACAGGTTAGGGTACGACAACGGTTTAGGGTTAGTGTACTTTGAGGGTATGGGTTAGTGTTAGCGTACGGGTTAGGGTTAGGGGACGGTTTTGGTTAAGGCTTCGGGTAAGGGTTAGGGTTTCGGTTAGGGTTAGGGGATGGGGACGGTTTAGGGTACAGGTTAGGGTACGACAACGTTTTAGGGTGACCATACGTGTGATGGTACTGGTTAGTGTTAGCGTACGGGTTAGGATTAGGGAACAGGTTAGGGTAAGGCTTTGGGTAAGGGTTAGGGTTAGGTTTAGGGTTAGTGTTAGGGGATGGGAACGGTTTATGGTACAGGTTACGGTACAACAACGCTTTATGGTGAGCGTACGTGTTAGGGTATGGGTTAGTGTTAGCGTACGGGTTAGCATTCGGGGACGGGGTAGTTTAAGGCTTCGGGTAAGGGTTAGGGTTAGGGGACGGGGACGGGGACGGTTTAAGGTACAGGTTAGTGTACGAGATCAGTTTAGAGTGAGCCTATGTGTTAGGGTACGGGTTAGTGTTAGCGTACGGTTTCGGATTAGCAGACGGGTGTAAGGCTTCGGTAAGTGTTAGAGTTAGGGTTAGGGTATGGGGTCGGGTACCCTTTAGGGTACAGTTAGGGGACGGGGAACATTTAGGGTACAGGTTAGGGTACGACAACTCATTAGAGTGAGCGTACTTGTTAGTGTATTGGTTAGTGTTATCTTACGGGTTAGGATTAGGGTACGGGTTAGGTTAAGGTTTCGGGTAAGGGTTAAGTTTAGAGTTAGGGGACGGGTACGGTTTAGGGTACATGTTAGGGTACGACAACGGTTTAGGGTGAGCATACTTGTTAGAGTATGGCTTAGTGTTAGCGTATGAGTTAGGATTAGGGGATGGGTTAGGGTAAGGCATCGTGTAAGGGTTAGGGTTAGGGGACGGGGACGGTTTAGGGTACAGGTTAGGGTACGACAACGGTTTAGGGTGAGCGTACGTGTTAGGTTATGTGTTAGTGTTAGCGTACGGTTAGGATTAGGGGATGGGTTAGGTTAAGGCTTCGGGTAATGGTTAGGGTTAGGGTTAGGGTTTGGTGACGGGGACGGTTTAGGGTACAGGTTAGGGTACGGCAACGGTTTAGGGTGAGTGTACATGTTAGGGTATGGTTTAGTGTTAGCATATGGGATAGGATTATGGGACGGGTTAGGGAAAGGCTACGGGTAAGGGTTAGTGTTAGGGCTAGGGTTAGGGGACGGTTTAGGGTACAGGTTAGGGTACTACAACGATTTAGGGTGAGCGTACGTGTTAGGGTACGTGTTAGAGTTAGCGTACAGATTAGGATTAGGGTACAGGTTAGGGTAAGGCTTTGGGTAAGGGTTAGGGTTAGGGCACGGGGACGGTTTAGAGTACAGGTTAGGGTACGACAATGGTTTAGGTTGAGCGTACATGTTAGTGTACGGGTTAGTGTTGGCGTACGGGTTGGGATTAGGGGAAGGGTTAGGGTAAGGCTTCGGGTAAGGGTTAGGGTTAGGGATAGAGTTAGGGTTAGTGGATGGGGATCGTTTAGGGTACAGGTTAGGGTATGACAACGGTTTAGTGTGAGCATACGTGTGAGTGCACGGGTTAGTGTTAGCGTACGGGGTTAGATTAGGGGACGGGTTACTGTAGGGCTTCGGG
This sequence comes from Orcinus orca, assembly GCF_937001465.1. Classification (NCBI taxonomy): domain Eukaryota; kingdom Metazoa; phylum Chordata; class Mammalia; order Artiodactyla; family Delphinidae; genus Orcinus; species Orcinus orca. The sequence goes on along the minus strand of NC_064566.1, from coordinate 50,263,375 downwards.
TAAGGTTTAGGGTTAGGGTTAGGGTTAGGGGATGGGGATGGTTTAGGGTACAGGTACGGGTAAGACAACGGTTTAGCGTGAGCGTACGTGTGAGGGCACGGGTTAGTGTTAGCGTATGGGTTAGGGTTAGGGGACGTGTTAGGGTAAGGCTTCGGGTTAGGGTTAGGGTTTGGTTAGGGTTAGGGGACGGGGATGGTTTAGGGTACAGGTTAGGGTACGAAAACAGTTTAGGGTGAGCGTACGTGTGAGGGCACAGTTTAGTGTTAGCGTACGGGTTAGAATTAGGGGACGGGTTAAGGTAAGGCTTCGGGTAAGTGTAAGGGTTAGGGTTAGGGTTAGGGTTAGGGGACAGGGACAGTTTAGGGTACAGGTTAGGGTAAGACATCGGTTTTGGGTGAGCGTACGTGTGAGGGCACGGGTTAGTGTTAGCGTACGGTTTAGGATTATGGGACGGGTTAGTGTAAGGCTTCTGGTAAGGGTTAGGGTTGGGGACGGGGACGGTGTAGGGTACAGGTTCGGGTACGACAACGGTTTAGTGTGAGCGTACGTGTGAGGGCACGAATTAGTGTTAGCGTACGGGTTAGGATTATGGGACGGGTTAGGGTAAGGCTTCGGGTAAGGGTTAGGGTTAGGGGACGGGGAACATTTAGGGTACAGGTTAGGGTACGACAACTGTTTAGGGTGAGCGTACGTGTGAGGGCACGGGTTAGTGTTAGCGTACGGGTTAGGATTAGGTGACAGGTTAGGGAAAGGCTTCGGGTAAGGGTTAGGGTTAGGGGACAGTTTAGGGTACAGGTTAGGGTACAACAACGGTTTAGAGTGAGCGTACGTGTGAGGGCACAGGTACGTGTTAGCGTACGGTTTAGGAATAGGGGACGGGTTAGGGTAAGGCTTCGGGTAAGGGTTAGGGTTAGGGCTAGGGGACAGGGACGGTTTAGGGTTAAGATTAGGGTATGACAACAGTTTAGGGTGAGCGTACGTGTGAGGGCATGGGTTAGTGTTAGCGTAAGGTTTAGGATTAGGGGACGGGTTAGGTTTAGGGGACGGGGATGGTTTAGGGTAAAGGTTAGGGAACGACAACTGTTTAGGGTGAGCGTACGTGTGAGGGCATGGGTTAGTGTTAGCGTACGGGTTAGGCTAGGTGACGGGTTAGGGTAAGGCTTCGGGTAAGGGTTAGTGTTACGGTTAGGGTTACGTTTAGGGTTAGGGGACGGGGACGGTTTAGGGCACGGGGATGGTTAGGGCCTAACCCTAACCCTTACCCGAAGCCTTACCCTAACCTGTCCCCTAATCCTAAACCGTATGCTAACACTAACCCGTGCCCTAACAAGTACGGTCACCCTAAACCATTGTCGTACGGTTTAGGGTGAGCGTACATGTGAGGGCATGGGTTAGTGTTAGCGTACGGTTTAGGATTAGGGGACGGTTTAGGGTAAGGCTTCGGCTAAGTGTTTGGGTTAGGGTTACGGTTAGGGGACGGGGATGGTTTAGGGTACAGGCTAGGGTATGAAAACGGTTTAGAGTGAGCGTACTTGTGAGGGCACAGGGTAGTTTTAGCGTACGGGTTAGGATTAGGGGACGGGTTATGGTAAGGCTTCAGATAAGGGTTAGGGTTAGGTTTAGGGTTAGGGTTAGGGGACGGGGACGGTTTAGGGTACAGGTTAGGGTACGACAACTGTTTAGGGTGAGCGTACGTGTGAGGGCACGTGTTAGTGTTACCATACGGGTTAGGATTAGGGGACGGGTTAGGGTAAGGCTTCAGGTAAGGGTTAGGGTTAGGGTTAGGTTTAGGGGATGGGGACAGTTTAGGGTCCAGGTTAGGGTACGACAACGGTTTAGGGTGAGCGTACCTGTGAGGGCATGGGTTAGTGTTAGCGTACGGGGTAGGATTAGGGGATGGGTTAGGGTAAGGCTTCAGGTAATGTTAGGGTTAGGATTAGGGTTAGGGTTAGGTTAGCGGACGGGGACGGTTTAGGGTACAGGTTTTGGTACAACGGTTTAGCGTAAGCATACGTGTGAGGGCACGGATTAGTGTTAGCGTACGGGTTAGGATTAGGGGACGGGTTAGTGTAAGGCTTTGAGTAAGGGTTAGGGTTAGGGTTAGGGTTAGGGGACGGGGATGGTTTAGGGTACAGGTTAGGGTACGACAATGGTTTAGGGTGAGCGTACGTGTGAGGGCATGTGTTAGTGTTAGCGTCCGGCTTAGGATTAGGGGACTGGTTAGGGTAAGGCTTCGGGTAAGAGTTAGGGTTAGGGTTAGGGTTAGGGTTAGGGGATGGGGACAGTTTAGGGTACCAGTTAGGGTACGACAACGTTTTAGGGTGAGCGTACATGTGAGGGCACCGGTTAGTGTTAGCGTACAGGTTAGGATTAGGGGACGGGTTAGGGTAAGGCTTTGGGTAAGGGTTAGGGTTAGTGTTAGGGTTAGAGTTAGGGGACGGGGACCGTTTAGGGTACAGGTTAGGGTACGACAACGGTTTAGGGTGAGCATACTTTTGAGAGCACGGGTTAGTGTTAGCGTACGGGTTAGGATTAGGGGAAGGGTTAGGGTAAGGCTTCGGGTAAGTGTTAAGTTTAGGGTTAGGGTTACGATTAGGGGACGGTTTAGGGTACAGGTTAGGGTACGACAACGGTTTAGGGTGAGCGTATGTGTGAGGGCACGGGTTAGTGTTAGCATACGTTTTAGAATTAGGGGACGGGTTAGGGTAGGGCTTCATGTAAGTGTTAGGGTTAGGGTTAGGTTTAGGGTTAGGGGACGGTGACAGGGACGGTTTAGGGTACAGTTTAGTGTATGACAACGGTTTAAGGTGAGCGTATATATGAGGGCACGGGTTAGTGTTAGCGTACGGGTTAGGATTAGGGACGGGTTAGGGTAAGGCTTCAGGTAAGGGTTAGGGTTAGGGTTAGGGGACTGGACGGGGACAGGGACGGTTTAGGGTACAGGTTAGGGTACGACAACCGTTTAGGGTGAGCATACGTGTGAGGGCACGGGTTAGTGTTAGCATACGGGTTCAGATTAGGTGACGGGTTAGAGTAGGGCTTCGGGTAAGGGTTAGGGTTAGGGTTAGGGTTAGGGTTAGGCTTCGGGTTAGGGGACGGGGTCGGTTTAGCGTACAGGTTACGGTACGACAACAGTTTAGGGTGAGCATACGTGTGAGGGCAAAGGTTAGTGTTAGCGTACGGGTTAAGATTAGGGGACGGGTTAGGGTAGGGCTTCGGGTAAGTGTTAGGGTTAGGTTTTGGGGATGGGGATGGTTTAGGGTACAGGTTAGGGTATGACAACGGTTTAGGGTGAGCGTACGTGTGAGGGCACAGGGTAGTGTTAGCTTACGGGTTAGGATTAGGGGACGGGTTATGGTAAGGCTTCGGATAAGGGTTAGGGTTAGGGTTAGGGGATGGGGACAGTTTAGGGTACAGGTTAGGGTACGACAACGGTTTAGGGTGAGCGTACGTGTGAGGGCATGGGTTAGTGTTAGCGTACGGGTTAGGATTAAGGGACGGGTTAGGGTAAGGCTTCGGGCAAGGGTTAGGATTAGGGTTAGGGTTAGGTTAGTGGACAGGGACGGTTTAGGGTACAGGTTTTGGTACAACGGTTTAGCGTAAGCATACGTGTGAGGGCACGGGTTAGTGTTAGCGTACGGGTTAGGATTAGGGGACGGGTTAGTGTAAGGCTTTGAGTAAGGGTCAGGGTTAGGGTTAGGGGACGGGGACGGTTTAGGGTACAGGTTAGGGTACGACAACGGTTTAGGGTGAGCGTACGTGTGAGGGCACGGGTTAGTGTTAGCATACGGGTTAGGATTAGGGGACGGGTTAGGGTAAGGCTTCGCGTAAGGGTTAGGGTTAGGGTTAAGGGACGGGAACAGTTTAAGGTACAGGTTAGGGTACGACAACGGTTTAGGGTGAGCGTACGTGTGAGGGCACGGGTTAGTGTTAGCGTACGGGTTAGGATTAGGGGACAGGTTAGGGTAAGGCTTCGGGTAAGGTTTAGGGTTAGGGTTAGTGTTAGGGGATGGGGACGGTTTAGGGTACAGGTTAGGGTACGACAACGTTTTAGGGTGAGTGTACGTGTGAGGGAACTGTTTAGTGTTAGCGTATGTGTTAGGATTAGGGGACGGGTTAGGCTAAGGCTTCGAGTAAGGGTTAGGGTTAGGGTTGGGGCCGTGCACGGGGACGGGGACGCTTTAGGGTACAGGTTAGGGTACGACAACGGTTTAGGGTGAGCGTACGTGTGAGGGTATGGGTTAGTGTTAGCGTACGGGTTAGGATTAGGGGACGTGTTAGGGTAAAGCTTCGGTTAAGGTTTAGGGTTAGGGTTAGGATTAGGGGACGGGGACGGTCTAGGGTACAGGTTAGTGTACGACAACAGTTTAGGGTGAGCGTACGTGTGAGGGTACGGGTTAGTGTTAGCGTACGGGTTAGGACTAGGGGACGGGTTAGGGCAAGGCTTCGGGTAATGGTTAGGGTTAGGGTTAGTGTTAGGGTTAGGGGAGGGGGTCGGTTTACGGTACAGGTTAGGGTACGACAACGGTTTAGGGTGAGCGTACGTGTGAGGGTAGGGTTAGTGTTAGCGTAGGGGTTAGGATTACGGGACGGGTTAGTGTAAGGCATCGGGTTAGGGTTAGGGTTAGGGGATGGGGACGGTTTAGGGTAGAGGTTAGGGTACAACAATGGTTTAGGGTGAGCGTACGTGTGAGGGTACGGGTTAGTGTTAGCATACGGGTTAGGATTATGGGACGCGTTAGGGTAAGGCTTCGGGTAAGTGTTAGGGTTAGGGTTAGGGTTAGGGGACGGGGATGGTTTAGGGTACAGGTTAGGGTATGACAACGGTTTAGGGTGAGCATACGTGTTAGGGTACGGGACAATGTTAGCGTATGGGTTAGAATTAGGGGACGGGTTAGGGAAAGGCTTCGGGTAAGGGTTAGGTTTAGGGTTACGGTTAGGGTTAAGGTTAGGGGATGGGGACGGTTTAGGGTACAGGTTAGGGTACGACAACTGTTTAGTGTGAGCATACGTGTTAGGGTACGGGTTAGTGTTAGCGTACACTTTAGGACTAGGGGACGAGTTAGTGTAAGGCTTCGGGTAAGGGTTAGGGTTAGGGGACGGGACGGGGACGGTTTTGTGTACAGGTTAGGGTAAGACAACGGTTTAGGATGAGCGTACGTGTTAGGGTACGGGTTAGTGTTAGCATAGGTGTTAGGATTAGGGGACGGGTTAGGGTAAGGCTTCGGGTAAGGGTTAGGGTTAGGGGACAGGTACGGTTTAGGGTACAGGTTAGGGTACGACAACGGTTTAGAGTGAGCGTACATGTTAGGGTACTGGTTAGTGTTAGCGTACGCGTTAGGATTAGGGAACGGGTTAGGGTAAGGCTTCGGGTAAGGGTTAGGGTTAGGGTTAGTGTTAGGGTTGGGGACGGTTTAGGGTACAGGTTAGGGTATGACAACGGTTTAGGGTGAGGGTAAGTGTTAGGGTACGGGTTAGTGTTAGCGTACGGGTTAGGATTAGGGGACGGGTTACGGTAAGGCTTCGGGTAAGGATTAGGTTTAGGGTTAGGGTTAGTGGCCGGGGACAGGGACGGTTTAGGGTACAGGTTAGGGTACGACAATGGTTTAGGGTGAGCGTATGTGTTAGGGTACTGGTTAGTGTTAGTGTACGGGTTAGGTTTAGGGGACCTGTTAGGGTAAGGCTTCGCGTAAGTGTTAGGGTTAAAGTTAGGATTAGGGGACGGAGACAGGGACTGTTTAGGGTACAAGTTAGGGTTCTACAAGTGTTTAGGGTGAGCGTACATGTTAGGGTTCGTGTTAATGTTAGCGTACGGGTCAGGATAAGGCGATGGGTTAGGGTAAGGCTTCGGGTAAGGCTTAGGCTTAGGCTTAGGCTTAGGGTTACGGGACTGGGATGGTTTAGGGTAGAGGTTAGGGTACGACAACGGTTTAATGTGAGTGTACGTGTTAGGGTACGGGTTAGTTTAGTGTACGGATTAGGATTAGGGGAAGGGTTAGGGTAAGGCTTCGGTTAAGGGTTAGGTTTAGGGGAGGAGGACGGTTTTGGGTACAGGTTAGTGTATGACAACGGTTTAGGGTGAGCATACGTGTTAGGTTATGGTTTAGTGTTAGCATACAGGTTAGGATTAGGTGATGGGATCGGGTAAGGCTTCTGGTAAGTGTTAGGGCTACAGTTAGGGTTAGGGGTCGGGGACGGTTTAGGGTATAGGTTAGGGTACAACAACGGTATAGTGTGAGCGTATGTGTTAGGGTACGGGTTAGTGTTAACGTACGGGTTAGGATTAGGGGCCTGGTTAGTGTAAGTCTTCAGGTAAGGGTTAGGGTTAGGGGACGGGGATGGGGATGGTTTAGGGTACAGGTTACGGTACGACAATGGGTTAGGGTGAGCGTATGTGTTAGGGTACAGGTTAGTGTTAGTGTACATTTTAGGATTGGGGACGGTTTAGGGTAAGTCTTCGGGTAATGATTAGGGTTAGGGTGAGGGGACCTGGACGGTTTACGGTACAGGTTAGGGTACGACAAATTTTAGGGTGAGCGTACGTGTTAGGGTACGGGTTAGTGTTAGTGTACGTGTTAGGATTGGGGACCGGTTAGGGTAAGGCTTCAGGTAATGGTTAGGTTTAGGGTTAGGGTTAGGGGTCGGGGACGGTTTAGCGTCCAGGTTAGGGTACGACAATTTTTTAGGGTGAGCGTACGTGTTAGTGAATGGGTTAGTATTAGCGTACGGGTTAGGATTAGGGGACAGGTAAGGGTAAGGATTCAGGTAAGGGTTAGGGTTAGGGTTAGGGGACGATTTAGGGTACAGGTTAGGGTACGACAACGATTTAGGGTGAGCATATGTGTTAGGGTATGGGTTAGTGTTAGCGTATGGGTTAGGATTAGGGGACGGGTTTGGGTAAAGCTTCAGGTAAGGGTTAGGGTTAGGGGACGGGGATGGTTTAGGGAACATGTTATGGTACTACAATGGTTTAGGGTGAGCCTACGTGTTCCTGCATGGTTTAGTGTTAGCGTACGGGTTAGGATTAGGGGACGGATTAGGGTAAGGCTTCGGGTAACGGTTAGGGTTAGGTTTAATGTTAGAGTTAGGGGACAGGGATGGTTTAGGGTACACTTTAGGGTACGACAAAAGTTTAGGGTGAGCATACGTGTTAGGGTATGGGTTAGTGTTAGCGTACGTGTTAGGATTAGGGGACGAGTTAGGGTAAGTCTTCGGGTAAGGTTTAGGGTTAGGAGATGGGGACAGTTTAGGGTACAGTTTGGGGTATGACAATTGTTTAGGGTGAGCGTACATGTTAGAGTATGGGTTAGTGTTAGTGTACGGGTTAGGATTAGGTGACCGGTTAGGGTAATGCTTCGGGTAAGGGTTAGGGTTAGTGTTAAGGAACAGGGAAAGTTTAGTGTACAGGTTAGTTTATGACAATGATTTAGGCTTAGCGTACGTGTTAAAGTACATGTTCGTGTTAGTGTGTGGGTTAGGATTATGGTACAGGTTAGGGTAAGGCTTCTGTAAGTGTCAGGTTTAGGGTTAGGGTTAGGTTTACGGAAGGGGGATGGTTTAGTGTACAGATTAGGATACAAAAAAGTTTTAGGGTTAGCGTACGTGTTAGGGTACGGGTTAGTGTTAGTGTACGGGTTAGGATTAGCATACAAGTTAGGCAAAGGCTTCAGTTAAGTTTTAGGGTTAGGGTTAGGTTTAGGGAAGTGGGACGGTTTAGGGTACAGGGTAGGGTAGGCCAACGGTTTAAGATTAGCATACGTGTTAGGGTACTGGTTAGTGTTAGTGTACGGGTTACGTTTAGGGTAGGCTTAGGGTTAGGGTTAGGTTTATGGTTAGGGAACAGGGACGGTTTAAGGTACAGGTTAGGGTACGACAACAGTTTAGTGTTAGCGTACGTGTTATGGTATGGGTTAGTGTTAGTGTTCGGGTTAGGATTATGGTACAGGTTAGTTTAAGGCTTCGGGTAAGGGTAAGGGTTAGGGTTAGTGTTAGGGTTAGGGCTAGGGAACGGGTACGGTTTAGCGTACAGGTTTGGGTCCAACAACGGTTCAGTGTTAGCGTACGTGTTAGGGTATGGGTTAGTGTTAGTGTCCAGGATAGGATTAGGGTTCAGTTTAGGGTAAGGCTTCAGGTAAGGTTTAGGGTTAGCGTACGTGTTATTGTACGGCTTAGTGTTAGTGTAAAGGTTAGGATTAGGGTATGGGTTAGGTTAATGCTTCGGGTAAGTGTTAGGTTTAGGGTTAGCGCTAGGGAATGGGTATGGTTTAGGGTACGCGTACATGTTAGGGTATGGGTTAGTGTTAGTGTCTGGGTTAGGATGAGAGTACGTGTTTGGGTAAGGCTTCGGGTAAGGGTTAGGGAACGAGTACATTTTAGGGTACACGTTAGTGTACGACAACGAGTTAGGGTTAATGTACGTGTTAGCGTAAGGGTTAGTATTAGTGTATGGGTTAGCCTTAGGGTACCGGTTAGGGTAAGGGTTAGTGTAAGGTTTACGTTTAGTGTTAGGGTTAGGATTAGCGTTAGGGTTAGCTTACAGGTACCGTTTAGGGTACAGGTTATGGTACAACCATGAGTTAGGGTTAGGGTACGTTACTGTATGTGTTAGTGTTAATGTATGTGTTAGGGTAAGGGTTAGGTTTAGGGTTATGGTTAGTTTTAGTGAATGGGTTCATTTTAGGTTACAGGTTAGGGCACAATAGTGAATTGTGGCTAGTGTACGTGATAGGGTACGGGTTAGTGTTAGTGTATGGGTTAGGATTAGGATACGTGTTAGGGTAAGGCTTAGGGTAAGTGTTACAGTTTGGGTTAGGGTTAGGGAACGGGTACGGTTTAGGTTACAGGTTAGGGTTCGACAACGGGTTAGTTTTAGGGTACGTGTTAGGGTATGGGTTAGTGTTATTGTCTGGGCTAGGATTAGCGTAAGGGCTAGGGTAAGGTTTAGGGTAAGGGTTAGGTTTTGTGTTAGGGTACGACAAAGGGTTAGGTTTAGGGTTCATATAGGGTCCTAGTTAGTGTTAGTGTATGGGTTAGGATTAGGGTACACTTTAGGGTAAGGCTTAGGGTAACGTTTAGGGTTTGGGTTAAGTTTAGGATTAGGGTACGGGTACAGTTTAGGGTACAGGTTAGTGTACAACAACGGGTTAGATTTAGGGTACATGTTAGGGTACGGGTTATTGTTAGTGTACAGTTTAGGATTATTGTATGGGTTTGGTAAGGCTTAGGGTAAGGGTTAGTGTTACAGTTAGGGTTAGGTATAGGTTAGGGATCGGGTACAGTTTATGGTATATTTTAGGGTACAACGCTTTAGGGTTAGGGTACGTGTTAGGGTGCGGTTTAGTGTTAGCATACAGGTTAGGATTAGGGTACGGTTTAGTGTAAGGCTTAGGGTGTTAGGGTTAGAGTTAGGGTTATAGTTAGGGAACGGTTTAGCATACATTTTAGGGTACGACAATGGTTTAGGGTTAGGGTACGTGTTAGGGTATGGGTTAGTGTTAGTGTATGGTTTAGGATTAGGTTATGGGTTACGGTAAGGCTTAGGGTAAGGGTTAGGTTACAATTAGGGATCAGGTACGATTTAGGGTAGAGGTTAGGGTATGACAAAATGTTAGGGTACGTGTTAGGGTCCGGGTTATTGTTAGTGTATGGGTTCGGATTAGGGTACGGTTTAGTGTAAGGCTTAGGGTTAGAGTTAGGGTTATGGTTAGGGATATGGAACGGGTACAGTTTAGGGAACAGATTAGGGTATGAAAACGTGTTAGAGTTAGGGTACTTGTTAGGGTAAGGCTTAGAGTAAGGATTAGGTTTAGGGTTAGGTTTAGGGTTAGGGAAAATATATGGTTTAGGATACAGGTTAGGGTAAGACAATGGTTTCGGTTTAGGGTACAGGTTAATGTTAGTGTACAGGTTAGGATTAGGGTATGGGTTAGGGTAAGGCTTAGGGTAAGGTTAAGTGTTAAGGTTAGGGTTAGGATTAGGTTTAGCATACAGGTACGGTTTAGGGTACCAGTTATGGTATGACAACGAGTTAGGGTTAGGGTACCTTTTAGGATACGGGTTAGTGTTAATGTACAGGTTAGGTTATGGGTTAGAGTAAGGGTTAGTGTTAGGATTACAGGTAGGGTTAGGGAACAGGTACGTTTTAGTTTACAGGTTGGGGTACCACAACGGATTGTGGTTAGGATACGGGTTTGGGTATGGTTTTGTGTTAGTGTACGGGTTAGTTTTAGGGTACAGATTATGGTTAGGCTTAGGGTAATGGTTAGGTTTAGGTTTAGGGATTGGGAACGGGTACGGTTTAGGGTACAGGTTAGGGCACGACAACAGGTTAGGATTACGGTTCATGTTAGGTTACGGGTTAGTGTTAATGTACGGGTTAGGATAAGGGTACGTGTTAGGCTAAGGCTTAGGGTAAGGGTTAGGGTTAGGGATTGGATTAGGGAACATGTATGGTTTAGGGTACAGTTTAGTGTATGGTAATGGGTTAGGTTTAGGGTACGTGTTAGCATATGGGTTAGTGTTAGTGTACGGGTTAGGATTAGGGAATGGTTTATGGTACAGGATAGGGTTAGGATTAGTGGTACGGTACAGTTTTGGTTTAGGGTACAGTTTAGGGTATGGCTAGAGGTTAGGGTTAGTGTCCGCGTTCGTGTATGGTGTAGTGTTAGGGTATGGGTTAGGATTAGGGTACAGTTTAGAGTATGGTTTAGAGTTAAGTTTAGCATTACGGTACGGGTTAGGTTTAGGGTACATTTTGTGGTATGGTTACGGTTTAAGGTTAGAGTATGGGTTACTGTACCGGTTAGTGTTAGGGTACGGGTTAGGATTAGGGTATGGGTTAGAGTACAGTTTATGGTTAGGGTTAGGGTACAGGAGAGGGTTAGGGTACAGTTTAGGTTATGGCTACGTGTTAGGGTTAGGGTACGTCTTACTGTATGGGTTAGTGTTAGTGTACGGCTTAGGGTTAGTGTACTTGTTAAGGTAACAGGGTTGGGTTAGGGTTATGGAACAGGTACTGTTTAGGCTACTGGTTAGGGTACGGTTATGGGTTAGGGTTAGAGTACAGGATAGGGTTAGGGTATCGGTTACAGTTAGCGTTTCATTTAAGCTTAGTGTATGGGTTAGGAATAGGGTTAGTGTTAGGGTACGCTTTAGGGTTAGGGTATTTATTAATCCTCTCCCACTCTCCAGATATCACTTAGCACGTTTCCCTAGGTAACAAGTTGGGGAACGTAGAAATGCTGCCGATCTCTGGCCAATACCTGCAACAGCACCTTTGAAACCTGTGCTAATGGTCACTTCATATGCACAAGTACTGCATGGTTGTAAATGAAACCTGCCCTCAAAATATCTTCATGCAGGTAAAGGCCAAAAACTTTCAAAATGTGGCACATATTTGAAGAAAACAATTTGAAGAAGTAAGCTGTAATAACAGTTTGAAAAATAAAAGGACATGCCTGAAAGCTCAATTTCAAAGGACTATGAGACGTATGCAAATCCAACCACAATGAGGTATCAGCTCACACCACTAAGAATTACTATCAGCAAAGAAACTATAAACGATCAGTGCTGAAGAGGTTGTGTAGAAATGCATATCTTCGATTTGAAGTGGGACGTAACCTGGCAAGAGCCAATAATGGGAACAGAATGGAGGTGCCTTTAAAAGGTAAACTTTGAGCTACTGTATGATCCAGCAGGCCCACTCCTCGGCCTACAACCTAAGAAGACAGAATTGGAAAGACATAGGCAAGCAAAACTGCACTGCAGCAGAATTACAATAGCCAAGACATGGAAGCAACCAAAAAGTCCATCAAGAGACGAGTGGACAAAGAAGAACTGGTACATGTAAAGATGGAATATTAGCCAAGGAAAAAAATGAAACAATGACATTTGCAGCACCATAGATGAGTCTAGAGGTGATCATGCAACTGGTAGTAAGTGAGAAAGCGAAAGACACATATCCTATGATATGACTTATAGGTGTTTCCTAATTATTGATACCAATGAAGATATTTCCACACAGAAAGGCAATCACAGATTCATTAAACAAACTTATGGTTCACCAAATGGTAAAGTGTGAGGATTGGATACATTATGATATTGGAGTTAACAGAGATATACAAACACATGTGAAATATATAATCACCAAAGACCTACGGAACACCAAGAGAAGACTACTCAACGTGGTGTAGTCTGGTAAAAGGATCTGAAGAAGAATAGATATATATGTACATGTGTGAAAGAACCACATTTTGCATGCCTTGAACAAACAAAACACTGTAATCAAATTTGCTGTGATAAAAAATAAAAATTAAATTAAAAATTAAATTAAAAATACAAACAAGTGGGCTTCCCTGGTGGTGCACTGGTTGAGGGTGTGCCTGCCAATTCAGGGACACGGGTTCATGCCCCGGTCCGAGAGGATCCCACATGCCGCGGAGCGGCTGGGCTCGTGAGCCATGGCCGCTGAGCCTGCATGTCTGGAGCCTGTGCTCCGCAACGAGAGAGGCCACAACAGTGAGAGGCCTGCAAATGGCAAAAAAAAAAAAAAAAAAAAAAAAAAATACGAACAAGAAGTAATGAGACATAAACTTAAAGGGCATTTCCTTGCACATTCCATTCTAATTTACAACCTAGAACACGACTTTCATTAAGGCTCTGTTGCCCTAGTAACCAGATTTGGTAAAGGAGAAATGCTGCCTCCTTGTGGCCGTTTCCCAAAACAGCAGCTTTAAACCCAGCATTAACGGTCACTGAATATTGAAAATATTTGCAGGACTGTAAAGGACACCGGGCCTCAGACAAAATCCTGGGGTCGTAAATCGACCAGAAAATTCAAAAGACGTCAACATTTCAAAAAGACAATAGCAAGAGGCATATTTTATGCACATTTTGTCTTCTTTCTTTTTGTTTAAAAAAAATGCATGGAGAAATGCTCAATATCAGGAACTAATAAAGCCATGCAAATCCAATCTACAAAAACGTTCACCTCAGAGCCGTCAGAATGAACATCAGCAAATTAGTCTACAAAGAATTAATGCTGAAAAGCTTTTAGAGAACTGTGTACCCTCTATCTGCTGGTGGGACGTAAACTGGTAACAGCCAGTAGTGAGAAGAGAATGGCGGTGCGTTTAAAATAAAAAATTGAGCTACCAAATGATCTGATAGCCCAACTGCTGGGCCTATCACCCGAGAACACAAGAGTCAAAAAGACACAGGCTGGGAATCCTGCACTACAGCAATATTTACCATAGCCAAGACTTGGAAGCAACCAAAAAGTCCATCAAGAGATGAGTGGACAAAGAAGAACTGGTACATGTAAAGATGGAAGTATTAGCCACGGAAAAAAATGAAACAATGACATTTGAAGCACCATAGATGAGTCCAGAGGTAATCAGCAACTGGTAGTAAGTGAGAAAGCGAAAGACACATATCCTATGATATGACTTATAGGTGTTACCTAAAAATTTATACCAATGAAGATATTTCCACAGAGAAATGCAATCACAGATTCATTAAGCAAACTTATGGGTCACCAAATGGAAAGGTGTGAGGATTGGATACATTAGGATATTGGGTTTAACAGAGATATGCAAACACATGTGAAATATGTAATCACCAAAGACCTATGGCATACCAAAAGAAGACTACTCAACATTCTGTCATAACCTACATGGGAAAAGGATCCAAAGAAAAATAGATATATGTATATGTGTAAAAGAATCACATCTTGCACAGCCAGAACACACAAAACATTGTAATCAAATTTGCTCTGATACAAAATAAAAATTAAATTAAAAAAACGAACAGCAAGTAATGAGACATAAACTTAAGGGGCTTTTTCCTGGCACATTCTATTCTAAATTACAACCTACAACACAATTTCCATTATGGCTCTGTTTCCCTAGTAACCAGATTTGGTAAGGAGAAGTGCTGCTGCCTTCTGGCCGTTTCATACAACAGCGCTAATGGTCACTTAATATTCAAAATAATTGCACGCCTGTAAATGACACCTGCCATCAAAAAAAATCCTGGGGTCGTATATTGACCAGAAAATTCAAAAGACATCAACATTTCAAGAAGCTAATTTTAAGAGGCGTATTTTACGTACATTTTGTCTTTTCTTTTTTTTCTTTAAAATAAAAGGGAATTGAAAAATGCTCAACATCTGCAATTAATAAAGCCAGACAAATCCAATCTACAGAAATGTTCCCCTCATAGCCATCAGAATGATCTTCAGCAAAAAGTCTACAAAGAATAAATGCTGAGGGGGTTTCAGAGAACTGTGTACTCTCTAGCTGCTGGGAGGATGTAAACTGTTAACAGCCAGTAGTGAGAACATAATGGAAGTCCCTTTAAGGGTAAAAATTGAGCTACCATGTGATCTGGTAGGTCCTTTGATGCACCTATCACCTGAGCAGAGCAGAATGGAAAAGACACAGGCTGGCAATCCTACACTGCAGGAACATTTATCATAGATAAGACTTGGAAGAATCCAAAATGTCCAGCAACAGAAAAATGTAAAAGAAGTGGCCCATGTACACAATGGAATATTAGCCATGGAAAAGAATGAAACTGTGCCGTTTGCACCACCATAGAAGGACCTAAAGATCATCACCCAACTTGAAGTATGAAAGAAACTGAAAGACAGATATCCTATGACATCACTTATAGGTGTTACCAAAAAATTGATACCCACGAACTTATTTCCAAAACAAGGAAAAGCATGGATTAAGAAAACAAAATTACGTTTAACCAAATGGAAAGGTGTAAGGAATGGATGAATTAGGATATGGGGGTTAAGAGACATGTGCTAATACATATGAAATATATAATCACAAAATACCTCTGGAATACCAAGAAAGGTCTACTCAACACTCTGTAATAACCGACATGGGAAAGGATCCAAACATGAATAGACAGATACATGATATAATGAACCACATTCTGTACACCTAGGAGAAAGAAAATATTTTTTATCAACTTTGCTCTGATAACTAATAAAAATTAAATTTAAAAAACAAACAAGAAGGAGATATAAGCTCTTGGGGGTTTGCCCTGGCACATTCCACTCTAATTCTCAACCTACTAACACGATTTCCAGGGAAGCTCTCTTGCCCAAGAACCCAGAGTTGGAAAGGTAGAAATGCTGCCGCCTTGTGGCCATTTCCCGCAAGAGCGGCTTTAAGCCCACAGCTAATGGTCACTTAACATTCACAAGGACTCAGGGCTGTAAAGGACACCTGCCCTAAAAAACTGTGCTGAGGTAGGGAAAAAAATTCAAAACAGGCAAATGTTTCAAGAAGATAGTATGAAGAGGTAAGTTTTACTCACTCTCTTTTAAAAAAAAAAAAGGAAAATGGATAAAAGCTCAATCTCAGGAATTATTACACTCATGAACATCTAATCTACAAAAAGTTTTCAACTCATAACTGTCAACTAACGATCAGCAAAAAGTCTACAAACAATAAATACTGAAGGGGTTTTAGAGAAATGTGTACCCTCTAGCTGCTGGTGAGATGTAAAGTGGTAACAGCCAATAATGAGAACAGAAAGGAGCTGCCTTTAAAAGTAAAAATTGAGGTACCATTCAATCCAGCAGTCACACCACTGGGCCTCTCACCTGAGAAGACCAGAAGCTAGAAGACCCGGGCTGCAAAAGCTACACTGCAGCCTATTCACAATAGCCAAGACAGTGAAGTTACCAATTTGCATCAACAGATGGATAAAGAAGAAGTGGTCCATGTACACAATGGAATATTAGCCATGGAAAACAATGAAACACTGCTCTTTGAGGCACCATAGATGAGCTTGGAGATAATCACAGAACATGGGGTAAGTCGGAAAGCAAAAGACCTATATCCTATGATATCACTTATAGGCGTTATCTAATAACTGCCACAAATGAACATATTTCCACAGAGAAAGACATGGACAGATGTAGAAAAAAACTATGCTTATCTAAACGGAAAGGTGGGCAGAATGGATAAATTAAGATTAGCGTTCCAATACGTATACACACACATATTATATACATATATGAAAAAGACCGACCATATAGCAAGGGAGGTGTACGGAACACTCTGTAATATTTAACACGGGAGGAGGATCTGTACATGAATAGACGTATATAATGTACAAATGAACCAGATTGTGTACACCTAGGACAAACAATATTCTAATCATTACTCCGATTAAAAAAATTTTAGAAACCAAGAAGTAATGAGACAAACTTATGGGCGTTTCTCCTGGCACATTCCATTCTAATTTACAGCCTAGGAACACGGCTTCCAGAAAGGCTCTGCTGCCCTAGTACCCAGATTTGGTAATGGAGAAATGCTGCCTCCTGGTAGCCGTTCCCCAAAAAAGCAGCTTTAAACCCAGTACTAATGGTCACTAAATATTCACCAAACTCGCAGGCCTGTAAATTACACCTGCCCTCCAAAAAAATCCTGGGGGCAAAAATGGACCAAAAATTCAAAAGAGGGCAACCTTCCAAGAAGACAATTTCAAGACGTATATTGTACTCACACTTTTTTCTTTGTTTAACAGAGAATAAAAAGGTGTGGGAAAATGATGAATTTTAGGAATTTTTAAAGACATGCAAACCCAAATTACAAAAACCTATCAGCTCACAGAAGTCAGAATGGCCATTAGCAAAAATGCGGCAAACAAGAAATGCTGAAGGGATTGTGGAGAAATGCGTACCCTCGGTTCTAAGGGGGACGTGGTAAGAGCCACTAATGAAAACACAGTGGAGGTGCTTTGAAAAGGGAAACATTGAGCTACTAGTCAATCAGTCACACCCACTGCTCGGCCTATCACCTGAGAAAATGAGAATCAAAAAGTCACTGGCTGGCAATCCTGCACTCCAATAATATTTACCATAGCCAACACTTGGAAGCAACGAAAAAGTCCATCAACAGAGGAATGCACCAAGAAGAAGTGGTCCATGTACACAATGGAATATTACTTCAATAAAAAATATAAATTAAATTTCAAAAACAAACATAAGTTAGGAAACATCAGCTTTGGTGGGTTTATCCGGGCACATTCCACTCTAATTTATAACTGAGGAACACCACTGACTGGAAGGTCTGTTTCCCTAGTACCAGCATGGGGAATGTAGAAAGGCTGCCGCCCTCTGGTCATTACCTGCAAAAGCAGCTTTAAAGCCTGTGCTAATGGTCACTTCATGTGTACAAGTACTGCAGGGGTGTAAGTGAATCCTGCCCTCAAAATGTCTTGAGGGAGGTAATGGCCAAAAAATTTCAAAATGTGACTCATACTTTAAGAAAACACTTTGAAGAACTAAGCTTTAAGCAGTTTGAAAAATAAAAAGGACATGCCTTAAAGCTCAATTTCAACAGATTATGAGACACATGCAAATTCAACCACAAAAAGGTATCAGCTCACACCAGTCATAATATCCATCCACAAGAAAACTACAAACAATAAATGCTGAAGGTGTTGTGGAGAAATGCATACCCTCAACTTTAAGTGGGATGTAACCTGCAAAGAGCCACTAATGAGAAGAGAATGGAGATGTCTTTAAAAGGTAAACAAACATTGAGCTAACATATGATACAGGAGGACCACTCCTGAGCCTATAAGCTAAGAAGACAGAATTGGAAAGACACAGGCAGACAAATGTACATTGCAGCAGTATTACAATAGCCAAGACATGGAGGCAACCAAAAAGTCCATCAAGAAGTGAGTGGACAAAGAAGAACTGGTACATGTACAGATGGAATACTAGCTAGGGAAAAAAATAAAACAATGCCATTTGCAGCACCATAGATGAGTCTAGAGGTAATCAGGCAAATCGTACTAAATCAAACAATAAAAGACACATATCCTATTATATCACTTATATGTGTTAGCTAAAAATTGATACTAATGAATATATTTCCACAGAGAAAGGCAATCACAGATTCCTTAAACAAACTTATGGTTCACCAAATGGACAGGTGTGAGGATTGGATACATTAGGATATTGTGGTTAACAGAGATATACAAACACATGTGAAATATATAATCACCAAAGACATACGGAATACCAAGAGAAGACTACTCAACATTGTGTCATAACATACATGGGAAAAGGATCTGAAGAAGAATAGATACATGTATATTTGTGAAAGAACCACATCTTGCACACTTAGAACAAACAAAACATTATAATCAAATTTTCTGTGATAAAAAATAAAAATTAAATTAAAAAGAGAACAAGAAGCAATGAGACATAAACTTAAGGGGCTTTTTGCTGGCACACTGCATTCTAATTTACAACCAGAACACAACTTCCATTAAGCCTCTGTCATCACTAATAAAGCAGCTTTATAAGCAATGTTGAAGGTAGCTTAAAAGAAGTCTCACTAACTATTGATAGTAACAAGAAAACAAACAAAAGTAAAAATCTCACTGCAAAAAGTATACATAGAGTAAGGGTAGTAGATCAAACACTTATTAAACTTCTGTAAAGAATAAAAGACAACAGTAGTATGTTTTTTTAAAAAAAGAGAGGGCCCAAATAAATCAGAAATGAAAGAGATGATGTTACAACAGACACCACAGAAATACAAACTATCCTAAGATACACACAGGTTAACTCAGGGCTCAGATTGGACAGAGCCCTCTCTCCATTCCCCTGTACATGACTTACAAGGAGCCTCAGGAACTGAGGATGGAGTCCCTGACAGGAGGCACAAGAGAGAAGATGTTAGGCATTAACATTACTGCATTCATCTTAAACGTGCCTGAACTACATTCACACGAGATGATTTTGTCCTCTATGTACATTGCACCTCTAGTCGGAACTGCAGATCGTTGGCTTCACCACCTCTACTGTTAGCTTCACCTGCTGTGGACCATCTCCTATAGGATATCTAGAACCACAAAGCATCGAAGCTTCACAGGACCCAGAGTCTGTGTGATTCCATTCAGAGTCTCAGAGTCTCAACTGCACTCAGAGACTCAGTCTCAACAGAGACTCCACTCTTGGAGGGCACACACAAAGTAGTGTGCACATCAGGACCCAGGGGAAGGAGCAGTGACCCCGTAGATGAATGACCGGACCTACCTGCTAGTTTTAGAGGGTCTCCTGCAGAGGCGGGGAGTGGCTGTGGCTCACCGTGGGGACAACGACACTGGTAGCAGAAGTTTTGGGAAATACTCCTTGGCGTGAGTCCTCCCAGAGTCTGCCATTAGCCCTTCCAGGAGCAAGGTAGGCTCCAGTGCTGGGTCGCCTCAGGCCAAACAACCAACAGGGAGGGAACCCAGCCCCATGCATCAGCAGACAAGCGGATTAAGCTTCTTATTAAACTTTTATTTAATCCACAGACAAGCAGATTAAAGCTCGGCCCACCAGAGCAACACCCAGCTCTACCCACCACCAGTCCCTCCCATAAGGAAGCTTGCACAAGCCTCTAAGATAGACTCAATCACTGGAGAGCAGACAGCAGAAGCAAGAAGAACTACAATTCTGCAGCCTGTGGAATGAAAAACACATTCACAGAAAGATAGAGAAAATGAAAAGGCAGAGGACTTTATACCAGATCAAGGAACAAGATAAATCCCCAGAAAAACAACGAAATGAGGTGGGGATATGCAACCTTCCAGTAAAAGAATTCGGGATAATGATAGGGAAGATGATCCAAGACCTTGGAGAAAGAATGGAGGATAAGATCGAGAAGATGCAAGAAATGCTTAACAAAGACCTAGAAGAATTAAGGAACAAACACCTATAAGAATTAAATAACAAACAGAGATGAACAATACAATAACTGAAATGAAAAATACACTAGAAGGAATCAGTAGCAGAATAACTGTGGCAGAAGAACGGATAAGTGACCTGGAAGACAGAAAGGTGGAAATCACTGCCATGGAACAGAATAAAGAAAAAGAATGAAAATAAATGAAGACACCCTAAGAGACCTCTGGGACAACATTAAACACAACAACATTCGCATTATAGGGGTCCCAGATGGAGAAGAGAGAGAGAAAGGACCCAAGAAAATATTTGAAGAGATTATAGTCGAAAAATTCCCTAGTATGGGAAAAGAAATAGCCACCCAAATCCAGGAAGCACAGAGAGTCCCAGGCAGGATAAACCAAAGGAGAAAAATGCCGAGACACAGAGTAATCAAATTGACAAAAATTAGAGACAAAGAAAAATTATTGAAAGCAACAAGGGAAAAATGACAAATCACATACAAGGGAACTCCCGTAAGGTTAACAGCTGATTTCTCCACAGAAAGTCTACAAGCAAGAAGGGAGTGGCATGATAAATTTAAAGTGATGAAAGGAAAGAAACTGCAACCAAGAGTACTCCACCCAGCAAGGATCTCATTCAGATTCAATGGAGAAATCAAAAGTTTTACAGACAAGCAAAAGCTAAGAGAATTCAGCACCACCAAACCAGCTCTACAACAAATGCTAAAGGAACTTCTCTAAGTGGGAA
This sequence comes from Orcinus orca, assembly GCF_937001465.1. Classification (NCBI taxonomy): domain Eukaryota; kingdom Metazoa; phylum Chordata; class Mammalia; order Artiodactyla; family Delphinidae; genus Orcinus; species Orcinus orca. The sequence goes on along the minus strand of NC_064566.1, from coordinate 50,242,914 downwards.
ACACAAGAGAAGAAAAGGACCCACCAAGACAAACCCATAACAATTAAGAAAACAGTAATAAGAACATACATATTGATAATTACCTTAAACATGAATGGATTAAATGCTCCAGCCAAAAGACACAGGCTCACGGAATGAATACAAAAACAAGACTCATATATATGCTGTCTACAAGAGGCCCATTTCAGACCTAGGGACACATACAGACTGAAAGTGAGGGGATGAAAAAATATATTCCATGCAAATGAAAATCAAAAGAAAGCTGGAGTAGCAATACTCATATCAGATAAAATAGATTTTAAAATAAAGAATGTTACAAGAGACAAGGAAGGACACTACATAATGATCAAGGGATCAATCCAAGAAGGTATAACAATTATAAATATATATGTACCCAACATAGGAGCACCTCAATATATAAGGCAACTGCTAACAGCTATAAAAGAGGAAATCGACAGTAACACAATAGTAGCGGGGGACTTTAACACCTCACTTACACCAATGGAGGTCATCCAGACAGAAAATTAATAAGGAAACACAAGCTTTAAATGACACAATAGACCAAATAGATTTAATGGATATTTATAGGACATTCCATCCAAAAACAGCAGATTACACATTCTTCTCAACGGCACACGGAACATTCTCCAGGATAGATCACATCTTAGGTCACAAATAAAGCCTCAGTAAATTTAAGAAAACTTAAATCATATCAAGCAGCTGTTCCGACCAAAATGCTATGAGATTAGAAATCAATTACAGGGAAAAAAATGTAAAAAACACAAACACATGGAGGCTAAACAATACGTTACTAAATAACCAAGAGATCACTGAAGAAATAAAAGAGTAAATCAAAAACTACCTAGAGAAATATGACAACAGAAACACGATGATCCAAAACCTATGGGATGCAGCAAAAGCAGTTCTAAGAGGGAAGTTTATAGCAATACAAGCCTACCTCAAGAAACAAGAAAAATCTCAAATAAACAATCTAAACTTACACCTAAAGGAACTAGAGAAGGAAGAACAAAACCCAAAGTTAGTAGCAGGAAAGAAATCATAAAGATCAGAGCAGAAATAAATGAAATAAAAACAATAGCAGAGATCAATAAAACTAAATGCTGGTTCTTTGAGAAGATAAACAAAATGATAAACCTTTAGCCAGACTCAAGAAAAAGAGGGAGAGGACTCAAATCAATAAAATTAGAAATGAAAAAGGAGAAGTTGTAACAGACACTACAGAAATACAAAGCATCCTAAGAGACTGCTACAAGCAACTCTATGCCAATAAAATGGACAACTTTGAAGAAATGGACAAATTCTTAGAAAGGTATAACCTTCCAAGACTGAATCAGGAAGAAATAGAAAATATGAACAGACCAATCACAAGTAATGCAATTGAAACTGATTAAAAATCTTCCAACAAACAAAAGTCCAGAACCAGATGGCATCAGAGGTGAATTCTATCAAACACTTAGACAAGAGCTAACACCCATCCTTCTCAAACTCTTCAGAAATTTTCAGGGGAAGGAACACTCCCAAACTCATTCTATGAGGCCACCATCACCCTGATGCCAAAACCAGACAAACATTACCACAAAAAAAGAAAATTACAGACCAATATCACTGATGAATATAGATGCAAAAATCCTCAACAAAATCCTAGCGAACAGAATCCAACAACATATTAAAAGGATCATACACCATGAACAGGTGGGGTTTATCCCAGGGATGCAAGGATTCTTCAATATACACAAATCAATCAATGTGATACACCATATTAACAAATTGTAGAATAAAAATATGATCATCCCAATAGATGCAGGAAAAGCTGTTGACAAAATCCAACACCCATTTATAATAAAACGTCTCCAAAAAGTGGGCATAGAGGGAATCTACCTCAACATAATAAAGGCGGTATATGACAAAACCACAGCAAACATCATTTTCAATGGTGAAAAGCTAAAAGCATTTCCTCTAAGATCAGGACCAAGACAAGGATTTCCACTCTCACCACTATTTCTCAACATAGTTTTGGAAGTCCTAGACACAGCAATCAGAGAAGAAATAAAAGGAATACAAATTGGAAAAGAAGAAGTAAAATTGTCACTGTTTGCAAATGACATGATACTACACATAGTGAATCCTAAAGATGCCACAGGAAAACTACTAGAGCTAATCAATGAATTTGGTAAAGTCGCAGGATACAAAATTAATGCACAGAAATCTCTTGCATTCCTATACACTAACAATGAACGATCAGAAAGAGAAATTAAGGAAACAGTCCCATTCACCATTGCAACAAAAAGAATAAAATACATAGGAATGAACCTACCTAAGGAGGTAAAAGACCTGTACTCAGAAAACTATAAGACACTGCTGAAAGAAATCAAAGATGATATAAACAGATGGAGGTATAAACCATGTTCTTGGATGAGAAGGATCAATATTGTGAAAATGATTATACTACCCAAAGCAATCTACAGATTCAATGCAATCCCTATCAAATTACCAGTGGCATTTTGTACAGAACTGGAGCAAAAAAAATCTTAAAATTTGTATGGAGACACAAAAGACCCCGAATAGCCAAAGCAGTCTTGAGGGAAATTAAAAGAGCTGGAGGAATGAGACATCCTGACTTCAGACTATACTACAAAGCTACAGTAATCAAGAATATATGGTATTGGCACAAAAACAGAAATATAGATCAATGGAACAGGAAAGAAAGCCCAGAGATAAACCTACGTATCTATGGCTAACTCATCTATGACAAAGGAGGCAAGGACATACAATGGAGAAAAGACAGCCTCTTCAGTAAGTGGTGCTGGGAAAACTGGACAACTACATGTAAAAGAATGAAATTAGAACACTCCATAACACCATACACAAAAATAAACCCAAAATGGATTAGAGATCTAAATGTAAGACCAGACACTATAAAACTCTTAGAGGAAAACATAGGAAGAACACTCTATGACATAAATCACAGCAAGATCCTTTTTGACCCACCTCCTAGAGAAGTGGAAATAAAAACAAAAATAAACAAATGGCACCTAATGAAACGCCAAAGCTTTTGCACAGCAAAGGAAATCATAAACAAGACAAAAAGACAACCCTCAGAATGGGAGAAAATGTTTTCAAATGAAGCAAATGACAAAGGATTAATCTCCAAAATTTACAAGCAGCTCATGTAGCTCAATATCACAAAAACAAACAACCCAATACAAAAATGGGCAGAAGACCTAAATAGACATCTCTCCAAAGAAGATATACACATTGCCAACAAACACATGAAACGATGCTGAACATCACTAATCATTAGAGAAATGCAAATCAAAACTACAGTGAGGTATCACCTCACAGCAGTCAGAATGGCAATCATCAAAAAATCTACAAACAATAAATGCTGGAGAGGCATTTATTGGACAAAAGGGAACACTCTTGCACTATTGGTGGGAATGTACATTGATATAGCCACTAGGGAGAACAGTATAGAGGTCCCTTAAAAAACTAAAAGTAGAAGTACCATACAACCCATCAATCCAACTACTGGGCATTTACCCTGAGAAAACCATAATTCAAAAAGAGTTATGTACAACAATGTTCATTGCAGCTCTATTTACAATAGCCAGGACATGGAAGCAACCTAAGTGTCCATCGGCAGATGAATGGATAAAGAAGATGTGGCACATATATACAATGGAATATTACTCAGCCATAAAAAGAAACAAAACTGAGTTCTTTGTAGTGAGGTGGATGGACTTACAGTCTGTCCTACACAGTGAAGTCAGTCAGAAAGAGAAAAACAAATACCATATGCTAACAGAGATATATGGAATCAAAAGAAAATAAGTTTATGAAGAACCTAGGGGCAGGACAGGATTAAGGACACAGACGTAGAGAAAGGACTTGAGGACACGGGGAGGAGGAAGGTTAACCTGGGACAAAGTGAGAGAGTGGCATGAACATATATACATTACCAAATGTAACATCGATAGCTACTGGGAAGCAGCCACATAGCACAGGGAGATCAGCTCGGTGCTTTGTGACCACCTAAAGGGGTGGGATATGGAGGGTGGGAGGGAGATGCAGGAGGGAGGGGATATGGTGATATATGTATATGTATAGCTGATTCACTTTGTTATACAGCAGACAATAACATTCCATTGTAAAGCAATTATATTCCAATAAAGGTGTAAAAGAAAAAAAGAAAGAAAGAAAGAAAGCCCAGAGGTAAACCTACACACCTATGGTCAACTAATCTATGACAAAGGAGGCAAGACTATACAATGGAGAAAAGACAGTCTCTTCAATCAGTGGTGCTGGGAAAAATGGGCAGCTACATGTAAAAGAATGAAATTAGAACACTCCCTAACACCATACACAAATATAAATTCAAAATGGATTAGAGACCTTAATGTAAGACCGGACACTATAAAACTCTTACAGGGAAACATAGGAAGAATACTCTGACATAAATCACAGCAAGATCTTTTTTGATCCACCTCCTAGAGTAATGCAATAAAAAAGAAAACTAAACAAATGGGACCTAATGAAATGTAAAAGCTTTTGCAAAGCAATGGAAACTACAAACAAGATGAAAAGACAACCCTCAGAATGGGAGAAAGTATTTGCAAATGAATCAATGGACAAAGGATTAATCTCCAATATATATAAACAGCTCATGCAGCTCAATATTAAAAAAACAAACAACCCAATACAAAAATGGGCAGAAGATCTAAATAGACATTACTTCCAAGAAGACATAGAGATGGCCAAGACGCACATGAAAAGCTGCTCAACATCACTAATTATTAGAGAAATGCAAATCAAAACTACAATGAGGTATCACCTCACACCTGTTAGAATGGGCATCATCAGAAAATCTACAAACAACAAATGCTGGAGAGGGTGTGGAGAAAAGGAGCCCTCTTCCACTATTGGTGGGAATGTGAATTGAAACAGTCACTATGGAGAACAGTATGGAGGTTCCTTAAAAAACTAAAAATAGAATTACCATATGATCCAGCAAGCCCACTACTGGGCATATACCGAGAGAAAACCATAATTCAGAAAGACACATGCACCCCAGTGTTCACTGCAGCACTATTCACAATAGCCAGGTAATGGAAGCAACCTAAATGCCCACAGACAGAGGAATGGATAAAGATGTGGTACATATATAAAATGGAATATTACTCAGCCATAAAAAGGAATGAAATTGGGTCATTTGTAGAGACGTTGATGGATCTAGAGACTGTCATACAGAGTGAAGTAAGTCAGAAAGAGAAAAACAAATATCGTATATTAATGCATACATGTGGAACCTAGAAAAATGGTACAGATGAACCGGTTTTCAGGGCAGAAATAGAGACACAGATGTAGAGAACAAACGTATGGACACCAAGGGGGGAAAGCCATGGGTGGGGGGGGAATGAGTTGGGAGATTGGGATTGACATGTATACATTTATATGTATAAAATAGATAACCAATAAGAACCTGCTGTATAAAAAATAAATAAAATTAAATTAAAAAAATTTTTTAAATGAAATTAAAAATAATAAAACAGAAATAAAAGTTCTTCTCTTCACATACATGTATTTATATGAATGAATGATTTCCATGCTTATATCTATAAATACAAAAAAGAGGAATAAAATCTACCTTGAACCAAAAAAGAAAAAAAAAACAGAACCCACCAGTTATACAGAGGAAAACCCTATCAGGGCACTTGCTCCAGTGGTAAACAATTCTGAAGTTGGTCAGAGGTGGGGAATCGTCTCCCATGCAGCCAGCAACCCCCCCGCAAGGAGCGTCCTCATTGCAAAGCTGGGGGACTGTGCTGAGACGTCTGTGAGTAAACGTGAGCTGAGCCCCAGGCCAGCTGCTGCTGAACTGTTCCCACCCTTCCCAGGTAAAACACCTGAATAGGTACAAGGACTTGAAAGCCTATAGGAAGGGCCATGCAGCCACACCAGCGACAGCACACAGGCCGACTTGGTGCCTGCAGGCCAGCCAGGATGGTCCTGGCCCCAGGCGCTCTTCTGGAAGGTTTCCATTTCCCTTCCTGAGATACCCCTCCTGTCCCGGCCCCCACTGCTTTTTTCCTTCCTCACCTCTGCCCAGGGAGAAATTCCAGCGGCAGGTATGGGTGACACATCCTCTTCTTTAGCAGGTGGCAGCTTGGCAACTCCTGCAGAAAGTCAAGCAGAGCCCCACTCACACCGGGCCACCCACAAAGCCGTGGCCCCTCACTCCCTCCCACCAGCCCACCCCGACACTGCTGACGGGGCAGAGAATATGGCGTCAGGCACAGCTGCAGGGGCTCTTGCTTCCTGGAGCAGTGTTTATATTGACCTCAACCCAGGCACACCTGGGGAGGGCTGGCCGGCAGGGTCAGGCTGCCCAGGTCAGCCAATCCTCACCCCTCAGGGGCTCACAGTTGCAGAAAATGGACCTTGCTGAACAGGCCAGGTCCAAGGAACAGGTGTGGGCTCCTGAGAGTCAGGATAGACAAGGGGCTGTAGCTCTGTTCTCTAATCATTTTATCTGGCCCATGAGTGGGAGACAACTTCAAGAAGACCCTCTCCTAATGAGAGGAACCCAAGAGTCAGGGAGAGGAGGGGTGGTGGGTGGAGACAGAGGCCTGGTGCCCCAACTGCAGTGGAAGTCTCTGGAAGACCAAACGGAGGGAGGCCGCACAGAGTGATGCCCAGGGCCACAGACCTGTCAGAGCTGCTGTTTGTTAGTTCAAGTCCTGCTCTGAGGTGCTCTGTGTCAGCTCTGAGCGACAGGTGAGCTGGGGGTGCTCTTCAATGAGGGCTATGTGCACGGTTCCTGTGTGCCCATCCCTGCCAGGGTACCTGCCCAGGGGAGCTCTGTAACCTGGGAGGGGCCTGACCACAAGAGCCCCATGGGCTGCTGGCAACCTGCCCAGGTGAGCTCCATATCCTGGGAGGGGCGTGACCACGAGAGCCCCGTGGGCTGCTGGGGACCTGCCCAGGTGAGCTCCATATCCTGGGAGGGGCCTGACCATTAGAGCCCCATGGGCTGCGTGGTGGGGGGGACCTGCCCAGGTGAGCTCCATATCCTGGGATTGGCCTGACCATGAGAGCCCCGTGGGCTGCTGGGGATCTGGTAAAGGATGTCAGGAGAGTCAGTGAAGTCACCAAGGATATACATCCAGTAATTCCTAATTCCTACACACTACTGGACATTCTACCATCCACCAGAACATGGTATTCTGTATTAGACTTCAATGATGCCTTCTTCTGTATTCCATTAGTCCCAGAGTCACAAGAAATTTTGGCTTGTGAGTGGCAAGACTCAACATACAACAAAAACAATACTGCTGGGCCGTCCTGCCCCAAGGGTTCAAAAATTCCCACACCATCTTCGGGGAAACGTTAGCTAAAGACCTAGAAGTTCTACCTCTGGAAAAGGGAACCCTCCTTCAATATGCAGATGACATTCTGATCTCCAGCCCTACTAAGGAGGCCTCTGAACTACCTAGCCAATAAAGGATAGAAGGTGTTCAAGAAAAAGGCTCAAATATCACAGACTAACATGACCTGCCTGGGCTTCATTCTCACAGAAGGTCGGAGAAGCCCATCCCAGGAAAGGGAAGAAGCCATTTGCAGCCTTACCCGTCCTAAAACTAGAAGACAGCTTAGGGGTTCCTGGGGAGGCCGGGGTTTGCTGCATCTGGATCCCTAAATACAGTCTAATAGCTGGGCCTCTATATGAAACACTGAAAGGAAAAGATGATGATCCTTTTGAATAGAATCCAGAAGCGGCCTTTCAAGAATGGAAAGAGCAGTCAATTCAGACACTTGCCCTGGACCTCCCTAATTTAGCTAAACCCTTTGACCTTTACATCTCCATAGAAGGTGAATCGCCCTTGGAGTATTAGTGCAAAAACTGGGACCACTTGAAATGGAACAACGCAAGAATGCCCTCCAGGTAGGAGAAGTTACGGTCACCAAGGGCTTGGCCCGCCGCCCCATCTGGCGAGGATACTGGGGGTATCTAAAAACCTGGAAATCAGCAGCCTGCAAGGTCAGCTGCCTCCTAAGGGAAAAGGACCCCACGTGGTGATCCTAACCACCCACCATGCCCTGCAGTTGCAGGGGTCACTCCATGGGCACACTGACCTCGAGTGAGGAGGCCCTCCAGCTCCAACCTCCAGAGAAAACCGGGGGCAACGGGCCCCCATGACGACTCGTGTGACCATCACTTGACCTGGAGTTTCTCTCAGAAAACAAGAGTGTGCCCCAAAAGAGCAGACTACTACTTGCAGGACGTACTGCACCCAGAGGGGAGCTAATAAGCTTGGCGGGGGAACCGTTTATCATGCTGTCACAATAGAAAAACCTACAGACACCGCAGTGACGGCGGCCAATAAGACCGGCTGGACTCCTGGCTACTTCAAAAGGCCGTTGACTCAGTGGCCATCATGGTCCTGGATCACCACCGACCCTGGATTGTCTGGGAGTTGAGTAGGCAGGGCTCTGACACCTGGTGCTGTTTGTACGTTAATTCAGGGGCCTAATTGAAGAAAGCACAGACTACAGGTCAGAGCATCTAGGCTGGCAGAAAACGTCAGCCTAAGTAAGGTGGCCGAACAAATGTGGGGCGGGGTAAAACCGGCCCCCCCCAGCGTCTCTGCACATCTCTTTCCTGGACCCTTAAAGGTCATTAGAATTTATAACACTTCAAATGCTGGTGCTCAGGCGGACAAGCAGTGAGGCAGGAGGCCTGGGGACAATCAACCTCACCTGGAGGCTGCTGGGGGGAGAAGTTCTGCCCCTCCCCCCCCGGTATGAGGACTCCCAACTCAGCACGAAGCAGTTACAGAAGAGGGGTCTGCACCCTCAGCACCCCAAGAATGAGGAACGGGACAAAAGGCAGAGGAGGGGTTTGTCACCGGCAAAGCCCATGAAAAATTCCTGGGAGATAAAAATAGAATCTGGGCAATAAAATAAAGTCTAACCTTTTTTTCCTTTGTGTTTTGTCTAATTTCACGTGCTCCTAGGGTTCCGCATGCAGAGGTCCCACACCCGGCACTTCAGACCCAATTTCCTAGTGCAGAGTGGCTGGGCTGACACCTCGGCTCGCGGGGCCCCAGGCAGACTCCGCGACATAGAGCCTGAGCTGCAGCCAACCTGGCCCTCGAGAGCTCCGCCCCTTCCCTCCCGCTGACGCTGCCGGGATCCCTACACAACAGCCCCGCCCACAGCCCGCAGGGGAGTGCACGCTCTCACCTCTCCATTTTCTGATCAAAATATAAAGTTTCCTTTGCTTCTGAACCAAACTCAGTCTCGATCTGTTGGCTCCAATGACACTGGGCAGGGGGACCCTTGTTGGGGCCCACTCTGGAGGATCAGTAACAGAAATTGAGAATATTGTAACTTCAATGAACAGATGTGTGAGCCAAACTGTAATTAACATAGAGCAGTGTATAAGGCTCGGGTAAAATAAGATGTTTGTAACACTTCCATTGGATATTTCCATCACTTTATTATAAGCAAGTTCAAGAGGTTTGTCTTACTTGTCAGGTCAACATTAGAGAAATGAAGTGATTTCTTTCCAAGGATGTACATCTAATAATCTTGGCTAAAGCTTCAATCTTGTTTTGAATGTTTTTCCATTGAAAATGATACCTCTCTTTCAGCTCCCCCATTTTTGAGAAGTATAAAATCTTATAATTTATTATTACCAAAGGGGAAAGGTGGGAGGAGGGATAAATTAACAGTTTGGGATTAACACATATACACTGCTATGTATAAAATAGATCATCAACAAGGAACTACTGTATAGCACAGGGAATTACACTCAATATTTTTCAATAACCTATAAGGGGAAATAATCTGAAAAAGAATAGATATTTTTATCGACATCATCTATCAACGACAGATAAAATGTAACCTAAGGGAAGCCGATGGTGAGCGCTTCTGACCCTGAAGACTTCAATCATCTAAAGTTTGGAGTCTGCCTACTCCCAAGGCTCTTAATGGACATACGTGTAGCCGTAGCTTAAAAAGTTCCCCAGTTTGGGGTTCGGGGAGACACTGATTTGGAAAAATCCCTGGTGTTCTCCTTACATGCACGGGACCCTTCCTACAGCTAAAACATTCCTGTCACACCCAGAGGATGGTACACCATTTGATCGGGAAGAGTTTGGAAAAGGCATCTCATCTCCTCATCTCCTGGTGCTCGGGTTCACCGCTCCAGCGTCTTTCCTAACAATCTCCTCGCTTGGGGATGTCAGCACCGTCAACATCCTGTTGCACACAGTTTGGAATTTGTCCAGAGGATGAAGCGTAAGGAGAAGAAACAATGAGAGACAAGTCCTAGGTGTTCGGACAGGCACATGTCACTCTAATTTCCAATCAGGAAGATGAATTGACCAAAGGCAGGATTGCCCACGGAAACAGAAAAGGCTTGAGGAAATCCCGCTCTCTTGTGGCCAGTTCCCAAAAACACAAGTTGAAAAATGAAACTCAGGGACACTAAAATTCACGAAACTGCAGAGTGGAAAATATCTATCTCCGAAAAATGTCTTGAGATAAGTCACCGAAAAGGACTTGTAAGCAAGGGAGAATGGCAGGAAAGGGATTTGAAAAGGTAGAATGGACTCGCCACTAAAGCACAAGAAAAGAGGCTGAACATCGCCTACGATGCAGTTGGCCAAAAAAGGCATATGCATTTTTTCTGAATATATTCAAGAAAAGGGCATACACCCTTTTTAGCCAACAAAACAGGTGGGCACTGGAAATCAATACTACAAAAGGTATCACTTCGCATCAGTCAGAAGAGCCATCCTCATAAATTGTAAACACCAGAAATGCAGGACAGGGCAAGGAGAAAAGGGAGCCCTGTGAGGCTGATAGTGTAAATATAAATTGCCAACGGCCACACTGGAGAAGTGTATTGTGTTTACTAAAGCATCTAAAAAATGAGCTACAGAGCATAGGGCACTTTCACTCATGGGCATATATCTTGGGAAAAACAGAAATCAACAGGACACAGGCACCCCAACGTTTACCGCCTCTCTGTTTAAAAGAGCCTCGACTTGGATATAACCTAAATGTCCCTGGAAGGAAAAAATGGATAAAAGAGATATGGTACTCATGTAGAGTGGAATATTACTCAGTCCGGAAATCAGTGAAATAAGGCCAGTTGCAACAACTCCAGAGGAGTTACGTACGATCATTCTAAGTGACATAAGTCAGAAAGAAAAAGACACATATCATAAGATATCACTTAAGGGTGGAATCAAAAATGGCTACACATGAAATAAATTACAAAACAGAAACATAGTCAAATATGTAGAAAACACGCGTAAGGCTGCTAAAGGGGAAAGGTGGGGAGGGGTGAGGCATTATCCAGGAGTTTGAAATTAGCAAAGATACCATTCCAAATACCAAATTGATAATCAACAAGGCCTACACGGTAGCTCAAAGAACTGCACTCAGCACACTCAAGTCACCGGAAAAGAATATATACGACTGGTAAGAATCTGAAAAAGAATTTATTGATGTCTCTCTGTACGTGAATCAAGTGGATGTACAGCAGCAAGAAACAGAGCTTTGAAAATCAGCTGTAACCAATATAATAATAAATTTAAAGAAATAAAAGATGATGAGACACAGAAAACTTCTCACAACTTTTTCTCAGGGGCTGTGATGCAACATGGATTGAACACATCTAGACCCACAGCAGGATGAGACATAAGGCTGGAAACTGTTCGTGCTAAGAAATTAGTGAGGTTGGGTGAGGAAATGCAGACCATTTAAAGTAATACTGCCGGGTACCCATTCCATGGGTCCCAAATCTGCAGGTTCAAGGGAATCTTCCTACAGCTAAAACATGCATGGGAAACCCAGAGGACTGTACACCGTGTGATGGGGAGATGTGTCTAAAATGCACCTCATTTATCCTCTCCTGGTGCTTGGGTTCGCCATTCCAGCCACGTTACTAACAATCTCCCCACTTGAAGAATCAGCACCTTTAAACTTCTGTTTCGCACAGTTTGCAATTTGTCCGGAGGATGAACGGGAAGAGGGAGAACCAATGAGAGACTAGCTGTAGGCGTTTCGACAGGCACATGTCACTCTAATTTCCCATCGGGAAGAGGAATTGACCAAAGGCTCAGCCTGCTGCCCCAGAACAAGAATAGGGCCTGAAGCAATCCTGCGGTTTTGCAGCCAGCTCACAAAAAAGCGAGGTGAAAAATGGAGCTCAGGGGCACTGCAATTCACAAACCTGCAGAGTTATAAATGACAACTATTGTCCAACAATATATTGAGGTAAGGCAACGAAGAGGATTTGAAAGCAAGGCAGAATTGCAAGAAACAGATTTCAAGAGGTAGATTGGACTCGCTTTTAAAGCACAAGAAAACCAGCAGAAGTTCGACAATGATGCAGTTGGCCAAAAAAGGCGTATGCATTTTTTCCTGCATATATTCAGGAAAAAACGCATACACCCTTTTTGGCCAACCAAGCAAGCAGGCAAGGCAAATCTGCACTACAAAGAAGTCTCACTTCCCACCGGTGAAAAGTGCCATCCGAACAAACTGTAAAATCCAGAAATGCAGGACAGACCATGGAGAACAGGGAGCCTTGTTGCTGATGTGCTCCCTGTAAATTGCCAAGAGCCACTCTGGAGAAGTGTATGGTGTTTCCTAAAACATCTAAAAAACAGAGCTACAGAGCATAGGGCACTTCCACTCACAGCGCTATATCGTGGGCTCAATGAACTGGACTCAACACCCCCTATTCACCACAGAAGAACATATCTCACTAGTAAGAATCTTAAAACTTATGTATTGATATCTCTCTGTAAGTGAATCAAGTGTGTGTAAAGTGGCATAAACACAGCAGTGAAACTCAGATAAACCCCATTATAAAAATAAATTCCAAACACAAAACACAAGGACAGTGAAAGAGAGAAATTTTTACAAAATTCGTTCAGGAGCTGTGATGCAACCTGGACTGACCACATCTACACCCCCAGCTGGATGAGACATAAGGCTGGACACTCTTGGGGCTGAGAGGATTGGTGAGGTTGGGTGAGCAAATGCTGACCCTTTACATTAATACTGTGTGCTTCCCATTCCATGGGTCCCAACTCTCCAGGTTCAAGGGAATCTTCCTACAGCTACAAGATGCACAGGAAACCCAGAGGACGGTACACCGTGTGATTGGGAAAGGTCTCTAAAATGCACCTCATTTTTCATCTCCTGCTGCTTGGGTTCGCCATTCCAGCCGCTTTACTAACAATCTCCCCACTTGGAGAATCAGCACCTTTAACCTCGTGTTTAGCAGTTTGTAATTTGTCCAGAGGATGAACGGGAAGAGGGGGAACAAATGAGGGACTAGCTGTAGGTGTTTGGACAGGCACATGTCACTCTAATTTCCCATCAGGAAGAAGAATTAACCAAAGGCTCAGCCTGCGGCCCCAGAACCAGAATAGGGCCTGAAGCAATCCTGCGGTTTTGCGGCCAGCTCACAAAAATGCGAGTTGAAAAATGGAGCTCAGGGACACTGCAATTCACAAACCTGCAGAGTTATAAACGACAACTATTGTCCAACAATATATTGAGGTAAGGCAACGAAGAGGATTTGAACGCAAGGCAGAATTACAGGAAACAGATTTCAAGAGGTAGATTTGACTCGCCTTTAAAGAACATGAAAAGCGGCAGAACTTCGACAATGATGCAGTTGGCCAAAAAGGGCGTATGCGTTTTTTCCTGCATATATTCAGGAAAAAACGCATACGCCCTTTTTGGCCAACCAAGCAAGCAGGCAAGGCAAATCTGCACTACAAAGAAGTCTCACTTCCCACCGGTGAAAAGCGCCATCCGAACAAACTGTAAAATCCAGAAATGCAGGACAGACCATGGAGAACAGGGAGCCTTGTTACGCTGATGGGGGGGATATAAATTGCCGACAACCACTCTGGAGAAGTGTATGTTGTTTCCTAAAACATCTAAAAAAGAGAGCTACAGAGCATAGGGCACTTCCACTCACGGGCATATATCTTGGGAAGACTAAAAATCAACAAGACACAGGCACCCCAAAGTTTAGGGCTGCTCCATTTATAAGAACCTCGACTCTGGTACAGCTTAAATATCCCAGGAAAGAGAAAATAGTATAAAGACGTTGTGGTACTTATGTACAATGGGATATTACACAGCCATGAAATCAATGTCAGAAGGCTAGTAGCAGCATAATGAGTGGATTTAGGTATGATGATTCTAAGTGAAAGAAGTCACACAGAAAATGAGACTTATCATAAGATATCACTTAAAGAAGGAAGGTAAACATCGCTACACATGAACTGAATTACAAAACAGACCACAGTCACACATTAGGCTTCGGGTAAGGTTTAGGGTTAGGGTTAGGGTTAGGGTTAGGGTTAGGGGACGGGGACGGTTTAGGGAAGAGGTTAGGGTACGACAACGGTTTAGGGTCAGCGTACGTGTGAGGGCACGGGTTAGTGTTAGCATACGGGTTAGGATTAAGGGACGAGTTAGGGTAAGGCTTTGGGTAAGGGTTAGGGTTAGGGTTGGGGTTAGGGTTAGGGCATGGGGACGGTTTAGGGTACAGGTTAGGGTACGACAACGGTTTAGGATGAGCATACGTGTGAGGGCACGGCTTAGTGTTAGCGTACGGGTTAGGATTACGGGACGGGTTAGGGTAAGGCTTCGGGTAAGTGTTAGGGTTAGGATTAGGGTTAGGCTTATGGTTAGGGGACGGGGACGGTTTAGGGTACAGGTTAGGGTACGACAACGGTTTAGGGTGAGCGTACGTGTGAGGGCAAGGTTTAGTGTTAGCGTACGGGTTAGGATTAGGGGACGGATTAGGGTAAGGCTTCGGGTAAGGGTTAGGGTTAGGATTAGGGTTAGGGTTCGGGGACGGGGACGGTTTAAGGTACAGGTTAGGGTACGACAACGGTTTAGGGTGAGTGTATGTGTGAGGGCACGGTTCACTGTTAGCGTACGGGTTAGGATTAGGGGACGGGTTAGGGTAAGGCTTCGGGTAAGTGTTAGGGTTAGACTTAGGGTTAGGGTTAGGGGACAGGGACGGGGACGGATTAGGGTACAGGTTAGGGTACGACAACGGTTTAGGGTGAGCGTACGTGTGAGGGCACGGGTCAGTGTTAGCGTACGGGTTAGGATTAGGGGACGGGTTAGGGTAAGGCTTCGGGTAAGGGTTCGGTTTAGGTTTGGGGTTAGGGTTAGGGGACGGGGACGGTTTAGGGTACAGGTTATGGTACGACAACGGTTCAGGGTGAGCGTACGTGTGATGGCACGGGTTAGTGTTAGCTACGGGTTAGGATTAGGGGACGTGTTAGGGTAAGGCTTCGGGCAAGGTTTAGGGTTAGGGTTAGGGTTAGGGTTAGGGTTAGGGGATGGCGACGGTTTAGGGTACAGGTTAGGGTATGACAACGGTTTAGGGTGAGCATACGTGTGAGGGCTCGGGTTAGTGTTAGCGTACGGGTTAGGATTAGGAGACGGGTTAGGGTAAGGCTTCAGATAAGGGTTAGGGTTAGGGATACGGTTAGGTTAGGGGACGGGGACGGTTTAGGGTACAGGTTAGGGTACGACAACGGTATAGGTTGAGCGTATGTGTGAGGGCTCATGTTAGTGTTAGCGTACGGGTTAGGATTAGGGGACGGGTTACGGTAAGTCTTCGGTTAAGTGTTAGGTTTAGGGTTAGGTTTAGGGGACGGGGACTGTTTAGGGTACATGTTAGGGTACGGCAACGCTTTAGGGTGAGCGTACGTGTGAGGGCATGGGTTAGTGTTAGCGTACGGGTTAGGATTAGGGGACGGGTTAGGTTAACTTTTCGGGTAAGGGATAGGGATAGGGTTAGGGTAAGGGTTAGGGTTAGGGGACGGGGACGGTTTAGGGTACAGGTTAGGGTACGACAATGGTTTAGTGTGAGCGTATGTGTGAGGGCACGGGTTAGTGTTAGCGTACGGTTTAAGATTAGGGGACAGGTTAGGGTAAGGTTTTGTGTAAGTGTTAGGGTTAGAGTTAGGGTTAGGGTAAGGGTTAGGGGACGGGGATGGTTTAGGGTACAGGTTAGGGTACGACAATGATTTAGGGTGAGCGTACGTGTGAGGGCACGGGTTAGTGTTAGCGTACGGGTTAGGATTAGTGGACGGGTTAGGGTAAGGCTTAGGGTAAGGGTTAGGGTTAGGGTTAGGGTTAGGGTTAGTGGATAGGGACAGTTGAGGGTACAGGTTAGGGTACGACAACAGTTTAGGGTGAGCGTACGTGTGAGGGCACGGGTTAGTGTTAGCGTACGGGTTAGGATTAGGGGACGGGTAAGGGTAAGGCTTCTGGTAAGGGTTAGGGTTAGGGTTAGGGTTAGGGGATGGTTTAGGGTACAAGTTAGGGTACGCCAATGGTTTAGGGTGAGCTTACGTGTGAGGGCTCATGTTAGTTTTAGTGTACGGGTTAGGATTAGGGGACGGGTTAGGGTAAGGCTTCGGGTAAGGTTTAGGGTTAGGGTTACATTTAGGTTAGGGGTAGGGGACTGTTTAGTGTACAGGTTAGTGTACGACAAAGGTTTAGGGTGACCGTACGTGTGAGGGCATGGGTTACTGTTAGCGTACGGGTTAGGATTAGGGTACGGGTTAATGTAAGGCTTTGGGTAAGTATTAGGCTTAGGGTTAGGGTTAGGGGACGGGCACGGTTTGGGTACAGGTTAGGGTACGACAATGGTTTAGGGTGAGCGTACATGTGATGGCAAGTGTTAGTGTTAGCGTACGGGTTAGGTTTAGGGGACGGGTTAGCGTAACGCTTCAGGTAAGTGTTAGGGTTAGGATTAGGGTTAGGGTTAGGGGATGGTTTAGGGTACAGGTTAGGGCACGACAACGATTTACGGTGAGCGTACGTGTGAGGGCAGGGGTTAGTGTTAGCGTACGGGTTAGGATTAGGGGACGGGTTAGGGTAAGGCTTCGGGTAAGGGTTAGGGTTAGGGTTAGGGATAGAGTTAGGGTTAGGGGACGGGGACGGTTTAGGGTACAGGTTAGAGTACGACAACGGTTTAGGGTGAGTGTACGTGTGAGGGCACGGGTTAGTGTTAGCGTACGGGTTAGGATTAGGGGACGGGTTAGGGTAAGGCTTCTGGTAAGGGTTAGGGTTAGGGTTAGGGGACGGGGACAGTTTAGGGTACAAGTTAGGGTACGACAACGGTTTTGGGTGAGCATACGTGTGAGGGCACGGGTTAGTGTTAGAGTACGGGTTAGGATTAAGGGACGGGTTAGGGTAAGGCTTCGGGTAAGGGTTAGGGTTAGGGTTAGGGGACAGTTTAGGGTACAGCTTAGGGTATGACAACGGTTTAGGATGAGCGTATGTGTGAGGGCATGGATTAGGGTTAGCGTACGAGTTAGGATTAGGGGACGGGTTAGCGTAAGCCTTCGGGTAAGTGTTAGTGTTAGGGTTACAGTTAGGGTTAGGGGATGGGGACGGTTGAGGGTACAGGTTAGGGTACGACAATGGTTTAGGGTGA
Source organism: Orcinus orca (assembly GCF_937001465.1). Taxonomy (NCBI): domain Eukaryota; kingdom Metazoa; phylum Chordata; class Mammalia; order Artiodactyla; family Delphinidae; genus Orcinus; species Orcinus orca. The sequence goes on along the minus strand of NC_064566.1, from coordinate 50,225,384 downwards.
GCATACGTGTGAGGGCACGGGTTAGTGTTAGCGTACGGGTTAGGATTATGGGACGGGTTAGGGTAGGGCTTCGGGTAAGGGTTAGCGTTAGGGTTAGGGTTAGGGTTAGGGTCAGGGGACGGGGACGGTTCAGGGTACAGGTTAGGGTACGACAACGGTTTAGGGTGAGCGTAGGTGTGAGTGCACGGGTTAGTGTTAGCGTACGGGTTAGGATTAGGGGATGGGTTACGGTAAGGCTTCGGGTAAGGGTTAGGGTTAGGGTTAGGGTTAGGGGACGGGGATGGTTTAGGGTACGGGTTAGGGTACGACAACGGTTCAGGTTGAGCGTACGTATGAGGGCACGGGTTGGTGTTAGCGTACGGGTTAGGATTAGGGGACGGGTTAGGGTAAGGCTTCGGGTGTTAGGGTTAGACTTAGGGTTAGGGTTAGGGGACAGGGACGGATTAGGGTACAGGTTAGGGTACGACAACGGTTTAGGGTGAGCGTACGTGTGAGGGCACGGGTCAGTGTTAGCGTACGGGTTAGGATTAGGGGACGGGTTAGGGTAAGGCTTCAGGTAAGGGTTCGGTTTAGGGTTGGGGTTAGGGTTAGGGTTAGGGGACGGTTTAGGGTACAGGTTAGGGTACAACAACGGTTAAGGGTGACCGTACGTGTGATGGCACGGGTTAGTGTTAGCGTACGAGTTAGGATTAGGGGACGTGTTAGGGTAAGGCTTCGGGCAAGGTTTAGGGTTAGGGTTAGGGTTAGGGTTAGGGGATGGCGACGGTTTAGGGTAGAGGTTAGGGTACGACAACGGTATAGGTTGAGCGTATGTGTGAGGGCTCATGTTAGTGTTAGCGTATGGGTTAGGATTAGGGGACGGGTTACGGTAAGGCTTCAGTTAAGTGTTAGGTTTAGGGTTAGGTTTAGGGGACGGGGACGGGGACGGTTTAGGGTACATGTTAGGGTACGACAATGCTTTAGGGTGAGCGTACGTGTGAGGGCATGGGTTAGTGTTAGCGTACGGGTTAGGATTAGGGGACGGGTTAGGTTAAGCTTTTGGGTAAGGGATAGGGTTAGGGTAAGGGTTAGGGTTAGGGGACGGGGACGGTTTAGGGTACAGGTTAGGGTACGACAATGATTTAGGGTGAGCGTACGTGTGAGGGCACGGGTTAGTGTTAGCGTACGGGTTAGGATTAGTGAACGGGTTAGGGTAAGGCTTCGGGTAAGGGTTAGGGTTAGGGTTAGGGTTAGTGGATAGGGACAGTTGAGGGTACAGGTTAGGGTACGACAATGGTTTAGGGTGAGCGTACGTGTGAGGGCACGGGTTAGTGTTAGCGTACGGGTTAGGATTAGGGGACGGGTAAGGGTAAGGCTTCTGGTAAGGGTTAGGGTTAGGGTTAGGGGACAGTTTAGGGTACAAGTTAGGGTACGCCAATGGTTTAGGGTGAGCTTACGTGTGAGGGCTCATGTTAGTTTTAGCATACGGGTTAGGATTAGGGGACGGGTTAGGGTAAGGCTTCGGGTAAGGTTTAGGGTTAGGGTTACGTTTAGGTTAGGGGTAGGGGACTGTTTAGTGTACAGGTTAGTGTACAACGAAGGTTTAGCGTGAGCGTACGTGTGAGGGCACGGGTTAGTGTTAGCGTACGGGTTAGGATTAGGGGACGGGTTAGGGTAAGGCTTTGGGTAAGGTTTAGGGTTAGAGTTAGGGATAGGGTTAGGGTTAGGGGATGGGGACGGTTTAGGGTACAGCTTAGTGTACGACAACGGTTTAGGGTGAGCATACGTGTGAGGGCACGGGTTAGTGTTAGCGTAAGGGTTAGGATTAGGGGATGGGTTAGGGTAAGGCTTCTGGTAAGGGTTAGGGTTAGGGTTAGGGGACGGGGACGGGGACGGGGACGGTTAAGGGTACAGGTTAGGGTACGACAACGGTTTAGGGTGAGCGTATGTGTGAGGGCAAGGGTTAGTGTTATAGTACGGGTTAGGATTAGGGGACTGGTTATGGTAAGGCTTCGGGTAAGGTTTAGGGTTAGGGTTAGGGAACGAGGACGGTTTAGGGTACAGGTTACGGTACGACAACGGATTAGGGTGAGTGTACGTGTGAGGGCACGGGTTAGTGTTAGCGTACGGGTTAGGATTAGGCGACGGGTTAGGGTAAGGCTTCGGGTAAGTGTTAGGGTTAGGGTTAGGGTTAGGGCATGGTGACTGGGACGGGGACGGGTTAGGGTACGACAACCGTTTACGTTGAGCATACGTGTGAGGGCATGGGTTAGTGTTAGCGTACCGGTTAGGATTAGGGGACGGGTTAGGGTAGGGCTTCGGGTAAGTGTTAGGGTTATGCTTAGGGTTAGGGGACGGGGACGGGGACGGTTTTGGGTACAGGTTAGGGTACGAGAACGCTTTAGTGTGAGCGTATGTGTGAGGGCACGGGTTAGTGTTAGCGCACGGGTTAGTGTTAGCGTACGAGTTAGGATTAGTGGACCTGTTAGGGTAAGGATTCCGGTAAGTTTTAGGTTTAGGGTTAGGGTTAGGGGATGGGGACGGTTTAGAGTACAGGTTAGGGTACGACAACGGTTTAGGGTTAGCGTACGTGTGAGGGCACGGTTTAGTGTTAGCGTACGGGTTAGTATTAGGGGACAGGTTAGGGTAAGGCTTCGGGTAAGTGTTAGGGTTAGTGTTAGGGGACGGGGACGGTTTAGGGTACATGTTATGGTATGACAACGGTTAACGGTGAGCGTACATGTGTGGGCACGGGTTAGTGTTAGCGTACGTGTTAGGATTAGGGGACGGGTTACGGTAAGGCTTCGGTTAAGGGTTAGGGTTAGGGTTAGGTTTATGGGACGGGGAAGGGGACTGTTTAGGGCACAGGTTAGGGTACGACAACAGTTTAGGGTGAGCGTACGTGTGAGGGCACGGGTCAGTGTTAGCGTACGGGTTAGGATTAGAGGATGGGTTAGTGTAAGGCTTAGGGTAAGGGTTAGGGTTAGGGTTAGGGTTAGGTGACAGGGACGGTTTAGGGTAAAGATTAGGGTACGACAACGGTTTAGGGTGAGCGTACGTGTGAGGGCATGGGTTAGTGTTAGCGTACGGGTTAGGATTAGGGGACAGGTTAGGGTACGGCTTCAGGTAAGGGTTAAGGTTAGGTTTAGGTTTAGAGATGGGGACGGTTTAGGGTACAGGTTAGGGTACGACAACGGTTTAGGGTGAGCATACGTGTGAGGGCATGGGTTAGTGTTAGCGTACGGGTTAGGATTAGGGGACGGGTTAGGGTAAGGCTTCAGGTAATGGTTAGGGTTAGGATTAGGGTTAGGGTTAGGGTAATTAGACAGGGACAGTTTAGAGTACAGGTTAGGGTACGACAACGGTTTAGGGTTAGAGTACGTTGAGGGCACGGGTTAGTGTTAGCGTAAGGGTTAGGATTAGGGGACGGGTTAGGGTAAGGCTTCGGGTAAGGGTTAGGGTTAGGGTGAGGGTTAGGGTTAGGGGACAGTTTAGGGTACAGGTTAGGGTACGACAACGGTTTAGGGTGAGCGTATGTGTGAGGGCACATATTAGGGTTAGCATAAGAGTTAGGATTAGGGGACGGGTTAGCGTAAGGCTTCGGGTAAGGGTTATGGTTAGGGTTAGGGGACGGGGACGGGGACAGTTTAGGGTACAGGTTAGGGTACGACAACGGTTTAGGGTGAGCGTACGTGTGAGGGCATGGGTTAAAGGCAGCGTACAGGTTAGGATTAGGGGACGGGTTAGGGTAAGGCTTCGGGTAAATTTTAGGGTTAGGGTTCGGGTTCGGGTTAGGGGACGGGGACGGTTTAGGGTACAAGTTAGGGTACGACAATGGTTTACGGTGAGCATACATATGAGGGCATGGGTTAGTGTTAGTGTACGGGTTAGGATTAGGTGACGGGTTAGGGTAAGGCTTCGGGTAAGGGTTACGGTTAGGGTTAGGGTTAGTGGATAGGGACAGTTGAGGGTACAGGTTAGGGTACGACAACGGTTTAGGGTGAGCGTACGTGTGAGGGCATGGGTTAGTGTTAGCGTACGGGTTAGGATTAGGGGTCCGGTTACGGTAAGGCTTCGGGTAAGTGTTAGGGTTAGGGTTAGGGGACGGGGATGGATTAGGGTACAGGTTAGGGTAGGACAACGGTTTAGGGTGAGCTTATGTGTGAGGGCATAGGTTAGTGTTAGCTTATGGGTTAGGATTAGGGGACGGGTTAGGGTAAGGCTTTGGGTAAAGGTTAGGGTTAGATTAGGGTTAGGGTTAGGGTTAGGGTCAGGGGACGCGGACGGTTTAGGGTACAGTTTAGGGTACGACAATGGATTAGGGTGAGCATACGTGTGAGGGCACGGGTTAGTGTTTGCTTACGGGTTAGGATTAGGGGACGGGTTAGGGTAAGGCTTCGGGTAAGAGTTAGGGTTAGGTTTAGGGTTAGGGTTAGGGTTAGGGTCAGGGGACGGGGACGGTTTAGGGTACAGGTTAGGGTACGACAATGGATTAGGGTGAGCATACGTGTGAGGGCACGGGTTAGTGTTTGCCTACGGGTTAGGATTAGGGGACGGGTTAGGGTAAGGCTTCGTGTAAATTTTAGGGTTAGGGTTCGGGTTAGGGTTAGGGGACGGGGACGGTTTAGGGTACAAGTTAGGGTACGACAATGGTTTAGGGTGAGCTTACGTGTGAGGGCACGGGTTAGTGTTAGTGTAAGGGTTAGGTTTAGGGGACGGGTTAGGGTAAGGTTTCGGGTAAGGGTTACGGTTAGGGTTAGGGGTCGGGGACGGTTTAGGGTACAGGTTAGGGTACGACAACGGTTTAGGGTGAGCGTACGTGTGAGAGCACGGGTTAGTGTTAGCGTACGGGTTAGGATTAGGGAACGGGTTAGGGTAAGGCTTCTGGTAAGGGTTACGGTTAGTGTTAGGGTTAGGGTTAGCGGACGGGGTCGGTTTAGGGTACAGGTTAGGGTACGACAACGGTTTAGGGTGAGCGTACATGTGAGGGCACGGGTTAGTGTTAGCGTATGGGTTAGGATTAGGGGACGGGTTAGTGTAAGGGTTAGGGTTAGGGTTAGGGGACGGGGATGGTTTAGGGTACAGGTTAGGGTACGACAACGGTTTAGGGTGAGCTTATGTGTGAGGGCACCGGTTAGTGTTAGCATACGGGTTAGGATTAAGTGACGGGTTAGGGTAAGGCTTCGGGTAAGTGTTAGGCTTAGGGTTAGGGTTAGGGTTAGGGGACGGGGATGGTTTAGGGTACAGGTTAGTGCTTGACAACGGTGAGGGTGAGCGTACGTGTGAGAGCATGGGTTATTGTTAGCATATGGGTTAGGTTTAGGGGACGGGTTAGTGTAAGGCTTCGGGTAAGGTTTAGGGTTAGGGTTAGGGTTAGGGTTAGGGGACACTTTAGGGTACAGGTTGGGTATGACAACGGTTTAGGGTGAGCGTTCGTGTGAGGTCACGGTTTAGTGTTAGCGTACGGGTTAGGTTTATGGGACGGGTTAGCGTAAGGCTTCGGGTAAGTGTTAGGGTTAGGGTTAGATTTAGGGGATGGAGACGGGGACGGGGACGGTTTAGGGTACAGGTTAGGTTACGACAACAGTTTAGGGTGAGCATACGTGTGAGGGCATGTGCTAGTGTTAGCATACGGGTTAGGATTAAGGAACGGGTTAGGGTAAGGCTTCGGGTAAGAGTTAGGGTTAGGGTTAGGATCAGGGGACGGGTACAGTTTAGGGTACAGGTTAGGGCATGACAATGGATTTGGGTGAGCATACGTGTGAGGGCACAGGTTACTGTTAGCGTACGGGTTAGGATTAGGGGACTGGTTAGGGTAAGGCTTCGGGTAAGGTTTAGTGTTAGGGTTAGGGTTAGGGTTAGGGTTAGGGAACGGGGACGGTTTAGGGTACAGGTTAGGGTATGACAACGGTTTAGGGTGAGCGTACGTGTGAGGGCACGGGTTAGTGTTAGCGTACGGGTTAGGATTAGGGGACGATTTAGGGTAACGCTTTGGGTAAGTGTTAGGGTTGGGTTAGGTTTAGGGTTAGGGGATGGGGAAGGGGACGGTTTAGGGTAAGGTAAGGGTACGACAACGGTTTAGGGTGAGCGTACATGTGAGGGCACGGGTTAGTGTTAGCGTACGGGTTAGGATTAGGGGACGGGTTAGGGTAAGGCTTCGGGTAAGTGTTAGGGTTAGGGTTAGGGGACAGGGACGGGGATGGGGACGGTTTAGGGTACAGGTTAGGGTACGACAACGGTTTAGGGTGAGCGTACGTGTGAGGGCACGGGTTAGAGTTAGCGTATGCTTTAGGATTAGGAGACGGCTTAGGGTAAGGCTTCGGGTAAGGGTTAGGGTCAGGGTTAGGTTTAGGGTTAGGGTTAGGGGACGGGGATGGTTTAGGGTACAGGTTAGGGTACGACAACGGTTTAGGGTGAGCGTACGTGTGAGGGCACGGGTTAGTGTTAGCGTACGGGTTAGGATTAGGGGACGGGTTAGGGTAGGGCTTCGGGTAAGGGTAAGGTTTAGGGTTAGGATTAGGGTTAGGGTTAGGGGCCGGTGAAGGTTTAGGGTACAGGTTAGGGGACGAAAACGGTTTAGGATGAGCGTATATGTGAGGGCACGTGTTAGTGTTAGCGTACGTGTTAGGATTAGGGGACGGGTTAGGATAAGGCTTTGGGTAAGGGTTAAGGATAGGGATAGGGTTAGGGTTAGGGTTAGGGTTAGGGTTTGGGTTAGGGAACGGGGACGAGGATGGGGACGGTTTAGGGTACAGGTTAGGGTACGACAACGGTTTAGGGTGAGCGTACGTGTGAGGGCACGGGTTAGTGTTAGCGTAAGGGTTAGGATTAGGGGACGGGTTAGGGTAGGGCTTCGGGTAAGGTTTAGGGTTAGGGTTAGGGGACGGGGACGGTTTAGGGTACAGGTTAGGGCACGACAACGGTTTAGGATGAGCGTAAATGTGAGGGCACGTGTTAGTGTTAGCGTACGTGTTAGGATTAGGGGACGGGTTAGGGTAAGGCTTTGGGTAAGGGTTAAGGATAGGGATAGGGATAGGGTTAGGGTTAGGGTTAGGGTTAGGGTTAGGGTTTGGGTTAGGGAACGGGGACGAGGATGGGGACGGTTTAGGGTACAGGTTAGGGTACGACAACGGTTTAGGGTGAGCGTACGTGTGAGGGCACGGGTTAGTGTTAGCGTTTGCGTTAGGATTAGGGGACGGTTTAGGGTAAGGCTTCAGGTAAGGGTTAGTGTTAGGGTTAGGGTTAGGGTTAGGGGAAGGGGACGGTTTAGGGTACAGGTTAGGGTACAAAAACGGTTTAGGTTGAGTGTATGTGTGAGGGCACGGGTTAGTGTTAGCATACGGGTTAGGATTAGGGGACGGGTTAGGTTAAGGCTTTGGGTAAGTGTTAGGGTTAACGATAGGGTTAGGGAACGGGGATGGTTTAGGGTACAGGTTAGGGTACGACAACGGTTTAGGGTGAGCGTACGTGTGAGGGCACGGGTTAGTGTTAGCGTACGGGTTACGATTATGCGACGGGTTAGGGTAAGGCTTCGGGTAAGTGTTAGGGTTAGGGTTAGGGTTAGGGTTAGGGGACGGGGTCGGTTTAGGGTACAGGTTAGTGTACGACAACGGTTTAGGGTGAGCGTATGTGTGAGGGCACAGGTTAGTGTTAGCGTACGGGTTAGGATTAGGGGACGGGTTAGGGTAAGGCTTCGTGTAAGGGTTACATTTAGGGTTAGAGGTAGGTTAAGGGGACGGGGACGGTTTAGGGTACAGGTTACTGTACGACAATGGTTTAGGGTGAGCGTATGTTGAGGGCACAGGTTATTGTTAGCGTACGGGTTAGGATTAGGGAACGGGAAGGGTAAGGCTTCATGTAAGGGTTAGGTTTAGGGTTAGGGTTAGGGTTAGGGGACGGGGACAGTTTAGGGTACAGGTTAGTGTACGACAACGGTTTAGGGTGGGTGTACGTGTGAGGGTACGGGTTAGTGTTGGCGTACGAGTTAGGATTGGGGGCGGGTTAGGGTAAGGCTTCAGGTAAGGGTTAGGTTTAGGGTTAGGGGACGGGGACGGTTTAGGATACAGGTTAGGGTACGACAACGGTTTAGGTTGAGCGTACGTGTGAGGGCATGGGTTAGTGTTGGCATACACGTTAGGATTAGGGGACGTGTTAGGGTAAGGCTTCGGGTAATGGTTAGGGTTAGGGTTAGGGTTAGGGGACGGGGACGGTTTAGGGTACAGGTTAGGGTACGACAACGGTTTAGGGTGAGCGTACGTGTGAGGGCATGGTTTAGTGTTAGCGTACGGGTTAGTATTAGGGGACGGGTTAGGGTAAGGCTTTGGGTAATGGTTAGGGTTAGGTTTAGGTTTAGGGTTAGGGGATGGGGACTGTTTAGGGTACAGATTAGGGTACGACAATGGTTTAGGGTGAGAGTACGTGTGAGGGCACGGTTTAGTGTTAGCGTACGGGTTAGGCTTAGGGGAGGGGTTAGGGTAAGGCTTCAGGTAAGGGTTAGGGTTAGGGTTAGGGTTGGGGGACGGGGATGGTTTAGGGTACAGGTTAGTGTATGACAACGGTTTAGGGTGAGCGTACGTGTTAGGTTATGGTTTAGTGTTAGCATACAGGTTAGGATTAGGTGACGGGATCGGGTAAGGCTTCTGGTAAGTGTTAGGGCTACGGTTAGGGTTAGGGGTCGGGGACGGTTTAGGGTATAGGTTAGGGTACAACAACGGTATAGGGTGAGCGTATGTGTTAGGGTACGGGTTAGTGTTAACGTACGGGTTAGGATTAGGGGCCTGGTTAGTGTAAGTCTTCGGGTAAGGGTTAGTGTTAGGGTTAGGGGACGGGTTGGGGATGGTTTAGGGTACAGGTTACGGTACGACAATGGGTTAGGGTGAGCGTACGTGTTAGGGTACAGGTTAGTGTTAGTGTACGTTTTAGGATTGGGGACGGTTTAGGGTAAGTCTTCGGGTAATGATTAGGGTTAGGGTGAGGGGACCTGGACGGTTTACGGTACAGGTTAGGGTACGACAAATTTTAGGGTGAGCGTACGTGTTAGTGTATGGGTTATTGTTACTGTACATGTTAGGATTGGGGACCGGTTAGGGTAAGGCTTCAGGTAACGGTTAGGCTTAGGGTTAGGGTTAGGGTTAGGGGTTGGGGACGGTTTAGCATCCAGGTTAGGGTATGACAATTTTTTAGGGTGAGCGTATGTGTTAGCGAATGGGTTAGTATTAGCGTACGGGTTAGGATTAGGGGACAGGTAAGGGTAAGGATTCAGGTAAGGGTTAGGGTTAGGGTTAGGGGATGATTTAGGGTACAGGTTAGGGTACGACAACGATTTAGGGTGAGCATACGTGTTAGGGTATGGGTTAGTGTTAGCGTACGGGTTAGGATTAGGGGACGGGTTTGGGTAAAGCTTCAGGTAAGGGTTAGGGTTAGGGTTAGGGTTAGGGGACGGTTTAGGGTACAGTTATGGTACTACAATGGTTTAGGGTGAGCCTACGTGTTACGGCATGCTTTAGTGTTAGCGTACGGGTTAGGATTAGGGGACGGATTAGGGTAAGGCTTCGGGTAACGGTTAGGGTTAGGTTTAATGTTAGAGTTAGGCGACGGGGATGGTTTAGGGTACACTTTAGGGTACGACAAAAGTTTAGGGTGAGCGTACGTGTTAGGGTATGGGTTAGCGTTAGTGTACGTGTTAGGATTAGGGGACGAGTTAGGGTAAGTCTTCGGGTAAGGGTTAGGGTTAGGGTTAGGGGACGGGGACGGTTTAGGGTACAGGTTAGGGTACGACAACGGTTTAGGGTGAGCGTACGTGTTAGGGTACGGGTTAGTGTTAGCGTACGGGTTAGGATTAGGGGACGTGTTAGGGTAAGTCTTCGGGTAAGTTTTAGGGTTAGGAGATGGGGACAGTTTAGGGTACAGGTTAGGGTATGACAATTGTTTAGGGTGAGCGTACGTGTTAGAGTATGGGTTAGTGTTAGTGTACGGGTTAGGATTAGGTGACCGGTTAGGGTAAGGCTTCGGGTAAGGGTTAGGGTTAGTGTTAAGGAACAGGGAAAGTTTAGTGTACAGGTTAGTTTATGACAATGATTTAGGCTTAGCGTACGTGTTAAAGTACGTGTTCGTGTTAGTGTGTGGGTTAGGATTATGGTACAGGTTAGGGTAAGGCTTTGGTAAGTGTTAGGTTTAGGGTTAGGGTTAGGTTTACGGAAGGGGGATGGTTTAGTGTACAGATTAGGATACAAAAAAGTTTTAGGGTTAGCGTACGTGTTAGGGTACGGGTTAGTGTTAGTGTACGGGTTAGGATTAGCATACAAGTTAGGCAAAGGCTTCAGTTAAGTTTTAGGGTTAGGGTTAGGTTTAGGGAAGTGGGACGGTTTAGGGTACAGGGTAGGGTAGGCCAACGGTTTAAGATTAGCATACGTGTTAGGGTACTGGTTAGTGTTAGTGTACGGGTTACGTTTAGGGTAAGGCTTCGGGTAAGGTTTAGGGTTAGGGTTAGGTTTATGGTTAGGGAACAGGGACGGTTTAAGGTACAGGTTAGGGTACGACAACAGTTTAGTGTTAGCGTACGTGTTATGGTACGGGTTAGTGTTAGTGTTCGGGTTAGGATTATGGTACAGGTTAGTTTAAGACTTCTGGTAAGGGTAAGGGTTAGGGTTTGTGTTAGGGTTAGGGTTAGGGTTAGGGTTAGGGTTAGGGTTAGGGTTAGGGTTAGGGCTAGGGAACGGGTACGGTTTAGCGTACAGGTTTGGTTCCAACAACAGTTCAGTGTTAGCGTACGTGTTAGGGTATGGGTTAGTGTTAGTGTCCGGGATAGGATTAGGGTTCAGTTTAGGGTAAGGCTTCGGGTAAGGTTTAGGGTTATGGTTAGGTTTACGGAACGGGTACGGTTTAGGGTACAGTTTAGGGTACGACAACTGTTTAGGGTTAGCGTACGTGTTATTGTACGGCTTAGTGTTAGTGTAATGGTTAGGATTAGGGTATGGGTTAGGTTAATGCTTCGGGTAAGTGTTAGGTTTAGGGTTAGCGCTAGGGAATGGGTATGGTTCAGGGTACAGGTTAGGGTATGCAACAGTTTAGGGTTAGCGTACATGTTAGGGTACGGGTTAGTGTTAGTGTCTGGGTTAGGATGAGAGTACGTGTTTGGGTAAGGCTTCGGGTAAGGGTTAGGGTTAGGGAACGAGTACATTTTAGGGTACACGTTAGTGTACAACAAGAAGTTAGGGTTAATGTACGTGTTAGCGTAAGGGTTAGTATTAGTGTATGGGTTAGCATTAGGGTACCGGTTAGGGTAAGAGTTAGTGTAAGGTTTACGTTTAGTGTTAGGGTTAGGGTTAGGATTAGTGTTAGGGTTAGCTTACAGGTACCGTTTAGGGTACAGGTTATGGTACAACCATGAGTTAGGGTTAGGGTACGTTACTGTATGTGTTAGTGTTAATGTACGTGTTAGGGTAAGGGTTAGGTTTAGGGTTATGGTTAGTTTTAGTGAATGGGTTCATTTTAGGTTACAGGTTAGGGCACAATAGTGAATTGTGGTTAGGGTACGTGATAGGGTACGGGTTAGTGTTAGTGTATGGGTTAGGATTAGGATACGTGTTAGGGTAAGGCTTAGGGTAAGTGTTACAGTTTGGGTTAGGGTTAGGGAACGGGTACGGTTTAGGTTACAGGTTAGGGTTCGACAACGGGTTAGGGTTAGGGTACGTGTTAGGGAAAGGTTTAGTGTTAATGTATGGGTTAAGTTTAGCATACGGGTTAGTATTAGGTTACGGGTTAGTGTAAGTATTTCAGTAAGGGTTAGGGTTAGGGAACGGGTACAGTTTAGGGTACAGTTTAGGGTACACAAACAGGTTAGTTTTAGGGTACGTGTTAGGGTATGGGTTAGTGTTATTGTCTGGGCTAGGATTAGCGTAAGGGTTAGGGTAAGGTTTAGGGTAAGGGTTAGGTTTTGTGTTAGGGTACGGCTATGGTTTAGGGTACAGGTTAGGGTACGACAAAGGGTTAGGTTTAGGGTTCATATAGGGTCCTAGTTAGTGTTAGTGTATGGGTTAGGATTAGGGTACACTTTAGGGTAAGGCTTAGGGTAACGTTTAGGGTTTGGGTTAAGTTTAAGATTAGGGTACGGGTACAGTTTAGGGTACAGGTTAGTGTACAACAACGGGTTAGATTTAGGGTATGTGTTAGGGTACGGGTTATTGTTAGTGTACAGTTTAGGATTATTGTATGGGTTTGGTAAGGCTTAGGGTAAGGGTTAGTGTTACAGTTAGGGTTAGGTATAGGTTAGGGATCGGGTACAGTTTATGGTATATTTTAGGGTACGACAACGCTTTAGGGTTAGGGTATGTGTTAGGGTATGGTTTAGTGTTAGCATACAGGTTAGGATTAGGGTACGGTTTAGTGTAAGGCTTAGGGTAAGTGTTAGGGTTAGAGTTAGGGTTATAGTTAGGGAACGGTTTAGCATACATTTTAGGGTACGACAATGGTTTAGGGTTAGGGTACGTGTTAGGGTATGGGTTAGTGTTAATGTATGGTTTAGGATTAGGTTATGGGTTACAGTAAGGCTTAGGGTAAGGGTTAGGGTTAGGGTTACAATTAGGGATCAGGTACGATTTAGGGTACAGGTTAGGGTACGACAAAATGTTAGGGTACATGTTAGGGTCCGGGTTATTGTTAGTGTATGGGTTCGGATTAGGGTACAGTTTACTGTAAGGCTTAGGGTTAGAGTTAGGGTTATGGTTAGGGATATGGAACGGGTACAGTTTAGGGAACAGATTAGGGTATGAAAACGTGTTAGAGTTAGGGTACTTGTTAGGGTAAGGCTTAGAGTAAGGATTAGGGTTAGGGTTAGGTTTAGGGTTAGGGAAAATATATGGTTTAGGATACAGGTTAGGGTACGACAATGGTTTCGGTTTAGGGTACAGGTTAATGTTAGTGTACAGGTTAGGATTAGGGTACGGGTTAGGGTAAGGCTTAGGGTAAGGTTAAGTGTTAAGGTTAGGGTTAGGATTAGGGTTAGGTTTAGCATACAGGTACGGTTTAGGGTACCAGTTATGGTATGACAACGAGTTAGGATTAGGGTACCTTTTAGGGTACGGGTTAGTGTTAATGTACAGGTTAGGTTACGGGTTAGAGTAAGGGTTAGTGTTAGGATTACGGTAGGGTTAGGGAACGGGTATGTTTTAGTTTACAGGTTGGGGTACCACAACGGATTGTGGTTAGGATACGGGTTTGGGTATGGTTTTGTGTTAGTGTACGGGTTAGTTTTAGGGTACGGGTTATGGTTAGGCTTAGGGTAATGGTTAGGTTTAGGTTTAGGGATTGGGAACGGGTACGGTTTAGGGTACAGGTTAGGGTACGACAACGGGTTAGGATTACGGTTCATGTTAGGTTATGGATTAGTGTTAATGTACGGGTTAGGATAAGGGTACGTGTTAGGCTAAGGCTTAGGGTAAGGGTTAGGGTTAGGGATTGGATTAGGGAACATGTATGGTTTAGGGTACAGTTTAGTGTATGGTAACGGGTTAGGTTTAGGGTACGTGTTAGCATATGGGTTAGTGTTAGTGTACGGGTTAGGATTAGGGAATGGTTTATGGTACAGGATAGGGTTAGGATTAGTGGTACGGTACAGTTTAGGTTTCGGGTACAGTTTAGGGTATGGCGAGAGTTTAGGGTTAGTGTCCGCGTTCGTGTATGGTGTAGTGTTAGGGTATGGGTTAGGATTAGGGTACAGGTTAAAGTATGGTTTAGAATTAAGTTTAGCATTACGGTACGGGTTAGGTTTAGGGTACATTTTGTGGTATGGTTACGGTTTAAGGTTAGAGTATGGGTTAGTGTACCGGTTAGTGTTAGGGTACGGGTTAGGATTAGGGTATGGGTTAGAGTACAGTTTATGGTTAGGGTTAGGGTACAGGAGAGGGTTAGGGTACAGTTTAGGTTATGGCTACGTGTTAGGGTTAGGGTATGTCTTACTGTATGGGTTAGTGTTAGTGTACGGCTTAGGGCTAGTGTACTTGTTAAGGTAACAGGGTTGGGTTAGGGTTATGGAACAGGTACTGTTTAGGCTACTGGTTAGGGTACGGTTATGGGTAAGGGTTAGAGTACAGGATAGGGTTAGGGTATGGGTTACAGTTAGTGTTTTGGTTAAGCTTAGTGTATCGGTTAGGAATAGGGTTAGTGTTAGGGTACGCTTTAGGGTTAGGGTATTTATTAATCCTCTCCCACTCTCCAGATATCACTTAGCACGTTTCCCTAGGTACCAGGTTGGGGAACGTAGAAATGCTGCCGACCTCTGGCCAATACCTGCAACAGCACCTTTGAAATCTGTGCTAATGGTCACTTCATATGCACAAGTACTGCATGGTTGTAAATGAAACCTGCCCTCAAAATATCTTCATGCAGTTAAAGGCCAAAGAGTTTCAAAATGTGGCACATATTTCAAGAAAACAATTTGAAGAAGTAAGCTGTAATAACAGTTTGAAAAATTAAAGGACATGCCTGAAAGCTCAATTTCAAAGGATTATGAGACACATGCAAATCCAACCACAAAGAGATATCAGCTTACACCACTCAGAATAACCATCAGCAAAGAAACTACAAATGGTCAATGCTGAAGAGGTTGTGGAGAAATGCATACCCTCAATTTGAAGTGGGATGTAACCTGGTAAGAGCCACTAATGGGAACAGAATGGAAGTGCCTTTAAAAGGTAAACATTGAGCTACTATATGATCCAGCAGGCCCACTCCCCGGCCTATAACCGAAGAAGACAGAATTGGAAAGACACAGGCAAGCAAAACTGCACTGCAGCAGAATTACAATAGCCAAGACATGGAAGCAACCAAAAAGTCCATCAAGAGATGAGTGGACACTTCCGGGAGGATGGCGGAGGAGTGGGACGCGGAGATCGCCTTCCTCCCCACAGATACACCGGAAGTGCATCTACGCGTGGAGCAACTCCTGCGGAGCACCTGCTGAGCGCTGGCAGAAGACCTCAGACCTCCCAGGGGGCGGGGAGCCCCCCACGTGCCTGGTTGGGGCAGGGGGGAAAACTAGACAGAGACGGGAGGATGGGGACGGGTCCTGCACCAGCGGGAGAGAGCTGTGAAGGAGGAAAAGTGTCCACACACTGGGAAGCCCCTTCGCGGGTGGAGACTTCGGGAGGCGGAGTGGGGGAGCTTGGGAGCCGCGGAGGAGAGCGCAGCGGCGGGGGTGCGGAGGGCGGAGCGGACAGATTCCAGCGCAGAGGATCGGGCCGACCGGAACTCACCAGCCGAGAGGCTTTTCTGCTCGCCCGCCAGGGCGGGCGGGACTGGGAGCTGAGGCTCCGGCTTTTGTCGGAGCGCCGGGAGAGGACTGAGGTTGGCGGCGTGAACACAGCCTGCAGGGCGTTAGTGCACCGCGGCTGGCCGGGAGAGAGTCCGGGGAAAAGTCTGGACCTGCCGAAGAGGCAAGAGACTTTTACGTCCCTCTTTGTTTCCTGGTACACGAGGAGAGGGGATTAAGAACGCTGCTTGAGAGAGCTCCAGGGACGGGCGCGAGCCGCGGCTAAAAGTGCGGAGCCCAGAGACAGACATGAGACGCTAAGGCCGCTGCTGCCGCCACCAGGAGGCCTGTGTGCGAACACAGGTCACTGGCCACACGCCCTTCCGGGGAGCCTGTGCAGCCCGCCACTGCCAGGGTCCCGGGATCCAGGGACAACTCGCCCGGGAGATCGCACGGCGCGCCTCAGGCTGCAGCGTCACGCCGGCCTCTGCCGCTGCGGGCCCGCCCCACACTCCGTGACCCTCCCTACCCCCCGGCCTGAGTGAGCCGGAGCCTCCGAATCAGCGGCTCCTTTGGCCCCGTCCTGTCTGGGCAAAGAACAGACGCCCTCCGGCGACCTACACGCACAGGCGGGGCCAAATCCAAAGCTGAGCCCCTGGGAGCTGTGAGAACAAAGAAGAGAAAGGGAGGTCTCTCCCAGCAGCCTCAGAAGCAGCGGATTAAAGCTCCACAATCAACTTGATATACCCTGCATCTGTGGAATACCTGAATAGTCAACGAATCATCCCAAATTAAGGAGCCCTGTGGATGAAAGGCTCTTGGTGCTGCAGCCAGGAGTCAGTGCTGTGCCTCTGAGGTGGGAGAGCCAACTTCAGGACACTGGTCCACAAGAGGCCTCCCAGCTGCACATAATATCAAACAGCAAAAATCTCCGAGAGATCTCCATCTCAACGCCAGCACCCAGCTTCACTCAACGACCAGCAAGCTACAGTGCTGGACATCCTATGCCAAACAACTAGCAAGACAGGAACACAGCCCCACCCATTAGCAGAGAGGCTGCCCAAAATCATAATAAGTCCACAGACACCCCAGAACACACCACCAGACGTGGACCTGCCCACCACAAAGACGGGATCCAGCCTCATCCACCAGAGCACGGGCACTAGTGCCCTCCACCAGGAAGCCGACACAACCCACTGAACCAACCTTGGCCACTGGGGACAGACACAGAAAACAGCGGGAGCTACGAGCCTTCAGCCTGCAAAGAAGGAGACCACAAACACAGTAGGATAGGCAGGATGAAAGGACAGAAAGGCACACGGCAGATGAAGGAGCGGGATGGAAACCCACCAGACCTGACAAATGAAGAGGAAATAGGCAGTCTACCGGAAGGGGAGTTCAGAATGATGATAGTAGGGTTGGTCCGAGGTCTTGGAGATAGAGTGGACAATGGAGTGGACAGGGTGCAGGAGTCAGTTAGCAAGGACCTAGAGGAACTGGGGATGAAACAGGCAACGATGAACAACGCAGTGGATGGGATTGGAAGTACTCTAGATGGGATCAGTGGCAGAGTGGCTGAGGCAGAAGAACGGATAAGTGACCTGGAAGATAAAATAGTGGAAATAACTGCTGCAGAGCAGAATGGAGAAAGAAGAATGGAGGGAGCTGAGGACAGTCTCGGAGACCTCTGGGACAGCATTGAGCGCACCAACGTTCGAATTATAGGGGTTCCAGGGGAGGAGGAGAGGGGGAGGGGGACTGAGAGAATGTTTGAAGAGATTATAGTTGGGAACTTCCCTAATATGGGAGGGGAAATAGTTGGTCGGGTCCGGGAAGCACAGAGAGTCCCATGCAGGATGAATCCAGGGAGAAATGCGCCAAGACGCATGTTAATCAAACTGTCAAGAATTGAATGCAAAGAAGGCATATTGAAGGCAGCAAGGGAAGGACAACGGATAACACGCAAGGGAGTCCCCATAGGGTTGGCGGCTGATCTTTCGGCGGAGGCTCTGCAGGCCAGAAGGGAGTGGCAGGACGTATTGAAAGTGTTGAAGGAGAAAAACCTGCGGCCAAGAGTGCTCTGCCCAGCGAGGATCTCGTTCAGATTTGATGGAGAAGTTGAAGCCTTTGCAGACAGGCAGAGGCTGGGAGAGTTCAGCACCACCAAACCAGCTCTACAACAACTGCTAAAGGAACTTCTCTAGGCAGGAAACACAAAGGAAGGAAAAGACCTACAATAACAAACCCCAAACAATTAAGAAAATGGGAATGGGAACACACATATCGATAATTACCTTAAATGTAAATGGACTAAATGCTCCCACCAAAAGACACAGATTGGCTGAATGGATACAAAAACAAGACCCATATATTTGCTGTCTACAGGAGACCCACTTCAGACCTAGAGACACATGCAGACTGAAAGTAAGGGGATGGAAAAAGGTATTTCATGCAAATGGAAACCAAAAGAAAGCTGGAGTAGCAATTCTCATATAAGTTATATATATATATATATATATATATATGTAGTTTGCTTGAGTGCAGTGTTTTTTGTTTTCTGTACTGAATTCATTAGCATGGGTCGGTATAAAATTTAGCATAGGTCAATATGTAATTTGTAAACTAATAAGGTCTTAAAAGTGAGGAATTAAGTCTTTTAAATTTAATTATTTATTGCAAAGAGCAGAATAGCATACATAAACAGGTGCCTAAGGAAAACTTGTATTCTAATATGGAACTCTCATGAACACCTTTTTTTTTTCTTCTAACGGTATGATAGTAGGCCATTTGATTATTTTTATGGCTTTAACTTTACAACAATGAAATATTCGTAAATTTTAAAAAGTATTTTTCTTTATTTGATGCGGGTGGGATACTGGAGAAATGAAAGGTCAAACATCTATTGAGGAATCCATACTTGTCTATATATTGTGTACTTTTATTTCAAGAACTGATTTAAAATTCCTAAAAGGATGCTATAATAAGTTATTATGCCATTTTACAGACTGAATTAAGTGAATTTCAGGGAGGTATGAAACTTGCCTAAGGCTATCCAGCTACCAAGCGGTAGAAGTGAGAATTAAATCCAGGTATACCTATAAAAAAAAAAAAAAAAAAAAAAAAAAAAAAGAAGGCGAGGGCAGCACCAGGGTATGGGGTTGTTAGTTTTATAGGGGTGAGTAATTTCATACGCTGATGAGTGGGAGGAGTATTCCAGCTATTTTGGGGAAGGGGTGGGGATTTCTAGGAATTGAGCCACCGCCCACTTTTTGACCTTTATGGTCATCCTTGGAACTGTCGTGGCACCTGTGGGTGTGTCGCTTAGCTTGCTGATGTGTTACAATGAGTGTATACTGAGGCTCAAGGTCTAGTGGAAGTAGACTCGTCCGCCATCTTGGACCTATTTTGTTCTAATCAGTTTATGTTGTGTCCTTGGGCTATGTAATTCTTTTAAAGGTTGTGCCCTGCCCCCTTTCCTCCTGTTTCATATTGAATATATAATATTTACCAGAGTATGTTTTAATAATTAATACATGATATATTGTATAATTAATTTATATATCATATATATAATGATATCTATAGGTATTTGTTCTAATAAGTCATTAAAAATAAATGAATATTCTTTTTCTTTCATAAAAAAAATATATAAACATTTTTCTATGTCAATAAATATCCCCCTCCATAAAAAAAAAAAAAAAGATGTTAAAAAAAAAAGAAATGGTCAAAAGTAATGAAATCTAGGGACTGGTTGTAGAACTGATAGTATGAGAAAAGTATTATTATTATTTTGATTTTGATTGTTAATGTCTTTTTCACTGTTTATTTTTCTGTTTATACTATTATTTGGGCAATAAATATTAATAAAGTCAAAAAAAAAAAAAAGAGATGAGTGGACAAAGAAGAACTGGTACATGTAAAGATGGAAGTATTAGCCACGGAAAAAAATGAAACAATGACATTTGAAGCACCATAGATGAGTCCAGAGGTAATCAGCAACTGGTAGTAAGTGAGAAAGCAAAAGACACATATCCTATGATATGACTTATAGGTGTTACCTAAAAATTTATACCAATGAAGGTATTTCCACAGAGAAATGCAATCACAGATTCATTAAGCAAACTTATGGGTCACCAAATGGAAAGGTGTGAGGATTGGATACATTAGGATATTGGGTTTAACAGAGATATGCAAACACATGTGAAATATGTAATCACCAAAGACCTATGGCATACCAAAAGAAGACTACTCAACATTCTGTCATAACCTACATGGGAAAAGGATCCAAAGAAAAATAGATATATGTATATGTGTAAAAGAATCACATCTTGCACAGCCAGAACACACAAAACATTGTAATCAAATTTGCTCTGATACAAAATAAAAATTAAATTAAAAAAACGAACAGCAAGTAATGAGACATAAACTTAAGGGGCTTTTTCCTGGCACATTCTATTCTAATTTACAACCTACAACACAACTTCCATTATGGCTCTGTTTCCCTAGTAACAAGATTTGGTAAGGAGAAGTGCTGCTGCCTTCTGGCCGTTTCATACAACAGCGCTAATGGTCACTTAATATTCAAAATAATTGCACGCCTGTAAATGACACCTGCCATCAAAAAAAAATCCTGGGGTCGTATATTGACCAGAAAATTCAAAAGACGTCAACATTTCAAGAAGCTAATTTTAAGAGGCATATTTTACGCACATTTTGTCTTTTCTTTTTTTTCTTTAAAATAAAAGGGAATTGAAAAATGCTCAACATCTGCAATTAATAAAGCCAGACAAATCCAATCTACAGAAATGTTCCCCTCATAGCCATCAGAATGATCTTCAGCAAAAAGTCTACAAAGAATAAATGCTGAAGGGGTTTCAGAGAACTGTGTACTCTCTAGCTGCTGGGAGGATGTAAACTGTTAACAGCCAGTAGTGAGAACATAATGGAAGTCCCTTTAAGGGTAAAAATTGAGCTACCATGTGATCTGGTAGGTCCTGTGATGCACCTATCACCTGAGCAGAGCAGAATGGAAAAGACACAGGCTGGCAATCCTACACTGCAGGAACATTTATCATAGATAAGACTTGGAAGAATCCAAAATGTCCAGCAACAGAAAAATGTAAAAGAAGTGGTCCATGTACACAATGGAATATTAGCCATGGAAAAGAATGAAACTGTGCCGTTTGCACCACCATAGAAGGACCTAAAGATCATCACCCAACTTGAAGTACGAAAGAAACTGAAAGACAGATATCCTATGACATCACTTATAGGTGTTACCAAAAAATTGATACCCACGAACTTATTTCCAAAACAAGGAAAAGCATGGATTAAGAAAACAAAATTACGTTTAACCAAATGGAAAGGTGTAAGGAATGGATGAATTAGGATATGGGGGTTAAGAGACATGTGCTAATACATATGAAATATATAATCACAAAATACCTCTGGAATACCAAGAAAGGTCTACTCAACACTCTGTAATAACCGACATGGGAAAGGATCCAAACATGAATAGACAGATACATTGATATAATGAACCACATTCTGTACACCTAAGGAGAAAGAAAATATTTTTTATCAACTTTGCTCTGATAACTAATAAAAATTAAATTTAAAAAACAAACAAGAAGGAGATATAAGCTCTTGGGGGTTTGCCCTGGCACATTCCACTCTAATTCTCAACCTACTAACACGATTTCCAGGGAAGCTCTCTTGCCCAAGAACCCAGAGTTGGAAAGGTAGAAATGCTGCCGCCTTGTGGCCATTTCCCGCAAGAGCGGCTTTAAGCCCCCAGCTAATGGTCACTTAACATTCACAAGGACTCAGGGCTGTAAAGGACACCTGCCCTAAAAAACTGTGCTGAGGTAGGGAAAAAAAATTCAAAACAGGCAAATGTTTCAAGAAGATAGTATGAAGAGGTAAGTTTTACTCACTCTCTTTAAAAAAAAAAAGGAAAATGGATAAAAGCTCAATCTCAGGAATTATTACACTCATGAACATCTAATCTACAAAAAGTTTTCAACTCATAACTGTCAACTAACGATCAGCAAAAAGTCTACAAACAATAAATACTGAAGGGGTTTTAGAGAAATGTGTACCCTCTAGCTGCTGGTGAGATGTAAAGTGGTAACAGCCAATAATGAGAACAGAAAGGAGCTGCCTTTAAAAGTAAAAATTGAGGTACCATTCAATCCAGCAGTCACACCACTGGGCCTCTCACCTGAGAAGACCAGAAGCTAGAAGACCCAGGCTGCAAAAGCTACACTGCAGCCTATTCACAATAGCCAAGACAGTGAAGTTACCAATTTGCATCAACAGATGAATGGATAAAGAAGAAGTGGTCCATGTACACAATGGAATATTAGCCATGGAAAACAATGAAACACTGCTCTTTGAGGCACCATAGATGAGCTTGGAGATAATCACAGAACATGGGGTAAGTCGGAAAGCAAAAGACCTATATCCTATGATATCACTTATAGGCGTTATCTAATAACTGCCACAAATGAACATATTTCCACAGAGAAAGACATGGACAGATGTAGAAAAAAACTATGCTTATCTAAACGGAAAGGTGGGCAGAATGGATAAATTAAGATTAGCGTTCCAATACGTATACACACACATATTATATACATATATGAAAAAGACCGACCATATAGCAAGGGAGGTGTACGGAACACTCTGTAATATTTAACACGGGAGGAGGATCTGTACATGAATAGACGTATATAATGTACAAATGAACCAGATTGTGTACACCTAGGACAAACAATATTCTAATCATTACTCCGATTAAAAAAATTTTAGAAACCAAGAAGTAATGAGACAAACTTATGGGCGTTTCTCCTGGCACATTCCATTCTAATTTACAGCCTAGGAACACGGCTTCCAGAAAGGCTCTGCTGCCCTAGTACCCAGATTTGGTAATGGAGAAATGCTGCCTCCTGGTAGCCGTTCCCCAAAAAAGCAGCTTTAAACCCAGTACTAATGGTCACTAAATATTCACCAAACTCGCAGGCCTGTAAATTACACCTGCCCTCCAAAAAAATCCTGGGGGCAAAAATGGACCAAAAATTCAAAAGAGGGCAACCTTCCAAGAAGACAATTTCAAGACGTATATTGTACTCACACTTTTTTCTTTGTTTTTTTAACAGAGAATAAAAAGGTGTGGGAAAATGATGAATTTTAGGAATTTTTAAAGACATGCAAACCCAAATTACAAAAACCTATCAGCTCACAGAAGTCAGAATGGCCATTAGCAAAAATGCGGCAAACAAGAAATGCTGAAGGGATTGTGGAGAAATGCGTACCCTCAGTTCTAAGGGGGACGTGGTAAGAGCCACTAATGAAAACACAGTGGAGGTGCTTTGAAAAGGGAAACATTGAGCTACTAGTCAATCAGTCACACCCACTGCTCGGCCTATCACCTGAGAAAATGAGAATCAAAAAGTCACTGGCTGGCAATCCTGCACTCCAGTAATATTTACCATAGCCAACACTTGGAAGCAACGAAAAAGTCCATCAACAGAGGAATGCACCAAGAAGAAGTGGTCCATGTACACAATGGAATATTACTTCAATAAAAAATATAAATTAAATTTCAAAAACAAACATAAGTTAGGAAACATCAGCTTTGGTGGGTTTATCTGGGCACATTCCACTCTAATTTATAACTGAGGAACACCACTGACTGGAAGGTCTGTTTCCCTAGTACCAGCATGGGGAACGTAGAAAGGCTGCCGCCCTCTGGTCATTACCAGCAAAAGCAGCTTTAAAGCCTGTGCTAATGGTCACTTCATGTGTACAAGTGCTGCAGGGGTGTAAATGAATCCTGCCCTCAAAATGTCTTGAGGGAGGTAATGGCCAAAAAATTTCAAAATGTGACTCATACTTTAAGAAAACACTTTGAAGAACTAAGCTTTAAGCAGTTTGAAAAATAAAAAGGACATGCCTTAAAGCTCAATTTCAACAGATTATGAGACACATGCAAATTCAACCACAAAAAGGTATCAGCTCACACCAGTCATAATATCCATCCACAAGAAAACTACAAACAATAAATGCTGAAGGTGTTGTGGAGAAATGCATACCCTCAACTTTAAGTGGGATGTAACCTGCAAAGAGCCACTAATGAGAAGAGAATGGAGATGTCTTTAAAAGGTAAACATTGAGCTAACATATGATACAGGAGGACCACTCCTGAGCCTATAAGCTAAGAAGACAGAATTGGAAAGACACAGGCAGACAAATGTACATTGCAGCAGTATTACAATAGCCAAGACATGGAGGCAACCAAAAAGTCCATCAAGAAGTGAGTGGACAAAGAAGAACTGGTACATGTACAGATGGAATACTAGCTAGGGAAAAAAAATAAAACAATGCCATTTGCAGCACCATAGATGAGTCTAGAGGTAATCAGGCAAATCGTACTAAATCAAACAATAAAAGACACATATCCTATTATATCACTTATATGTGTTAGCTAAAAATTGATACTAATGAATATATTTCCACAGAGAAAGGCAATCACAGATTCCTTAAACAAACTTATGGTTCACCAAATGGACAGGTGTGAGGATTGGATACATTAGGATATTGTGGTTAACAGAGATATACAAACACATGTGAAATATATAATCACCAAAGACATACGGAATACCAAGAGAAGACTACTCAACATTGTGTCATAACATACATGGGAAAAGGATCTGAAGAAGAATAGATACATGTATATTTGTGAAAGAACCACATCTTGCACACTTAGAACAAACAAAACATTATAATCAAATTTTCTGTGATAAAAAATAAAAATTAAATTAAAAAGAGAACAAGAAGCAATGAGACATAAACTTAAGGGGCTTTTTGCTGGCACACTGCATTCTAATTTACAACCAGAACACAACTTCCATTAAGCCTCTGTCATCACTAATAAAGCAGCTTTATAAGCAATGTTGAAGGTAGCTTAAAAGAAGTCTCACTAACTATTGATAGTAACAAGAAAACAAACAAAAGTAAAAATCTCACTGCAAAAAGTATACATAGAGTAAGGGTAGTAGATCAAACACTTATTAAACTTCTGTAAAGAATAAAAGACAACAGTAGTATGTTTTTTTAAAAAAAGAGAGGGCCCAAATAAATCAGAAATGAAAGAGATGATGTTACAACAGACACCACAGAAATACAAACTATCCTAAGATACACACAGGTTAACTCAGGGCTCAGATTGGACAGAGCCCTCTCTCCATTCCCCTGTACATGACTTACAAGGAGCCTCAGGAACTGAGGATGGAGTCCCTGACAGGAGGCACAAGAGAGAAGATGTTAGGCATTAACATTACTGCATTCATCTTAAACGTGCCTGAACTACATTCACACGAGATGATTTTGTCCTCTATGTACATTGCACCTCTAGTCGGAACTGCAGATCGTTGGCTTCACCACCTCTACTGACAGCGTTAGCTTCACCTGCTGTGGACCATCTCCTATAGGATATCTAGAACCACAAAGCATCGAAGCTTCACAGGACCCAGAGTCTGTGTGACTCCATTCAGAGTCTCAGAGTCTCAACTGCACTCAGAGACTCAGTCTCAACAGAGACTCCACTCTTGGAGGGCACACACAAAGTAGTGTGCACATCAGGACCCAGGGGAAGGAGCAGTGACCCCGTAGATGAATGACCGGACCTACCTGCTAGTTTTAGAGGGTCTCCTGCAGAGGCGGGGAGTGGCTGTGGCTCACCGTGGGGACAACGACACTGGTAGCAGAAGTTTTGGGAAATACTCCTTGGCGTGAGTCCTCCCAGAGTCTGCCATTAGCCCTTCCAGGAGCAAGGTAGGCTCCAGTGCTGGGTCGCCTCAGGCCAAACAACCAACAGGGAAGGAACCCAGCCCCATGCATCAGCAGACAAGCGGATTAAGCTTCTTATTAAACTTTTATTTAATCCACAGACAAGCAGATTAAAGCTCGGCCCACCAGAGCAACACCCAGCTCTACCCACCACCAGTCCCTCCCATAAGGAAGCTTGCACAAGCCTCTAAGATAGACTCAATCACCGGAGAGCAGACAGCAGAAGCAAGAAGAACTACAATTCTGCAGCCTGTGGAATGAAAACCACATTCACAGAAAGATAGAGAAAATGAAAAGGCAGAGGACTTTATACCAGATCAAGGAACAAGATAAATCCCCAGAAAAACAACGAAATGAGGTGGGGATATGCAACCTTCCAGTAAAAGAATTCGGGATAATGATAGGGAAGATGATCCAAGACCTTGGAAAAAGAATGGAGGGAAAGATCGAGAAGATGCAAGAAATGCTTAACAAAGACCTAGAAGAATTAAGGAACAAACACCTATAAGAATTAAATAACAAACAGATGAACAATACAATAACTGAAATGAAAAATACACTAGAAGGAATCAGTAGCAGAATAACTGTGGCAGAAGAACGGATAAGTGACCTGGAAGACAGAAAGGTGGAAATCACTGCCATGGAACAGAATAAAGAAAAAGAATGAAAATAAATGAAGACACCCTAAGAGACCTCTGGGACAACATTAAACACAACAACATTCACATTATAGGGGTCCCAGATGGAGAAGAGAGAGAGAAAGGACCCAAGAAAATATTTGAAGAGATTATAGTCGAAAATCCCCTAGTATGGGAAAAGAAATAGCCACCCAAATCCAGGAAGCACAGAGAGTCCCAGGCAGGATAAACCAAAGGAGAAAAATGCCGAGACACAGAGTAATCAAATTGACAAAAATTAGAGACAAAGAAAAATTATTGAAAGCAACAAGGGAAAAATGACAAATCACATACAAGGGAACTCCCGTAAGGTTAACAGCTGATTTCTCCACAGAAAGTCTACAAGCAAAAAGGGAGTGGCATGATAAATTTAAAGTGATGAAAGGAAAGAACCTGCAACCAAGAGTACTCCACCCAGCAAGGATCTCATTCAGATTCAACGGAGAAATCAAAAGTTTTACAGACAAGCAAAAGCTAAGAGAATTCAGCACCACGAAACCAGCTCTAGAACAAATGCTAAAGGAACTTCTCTAAGTGGGAAACACAAGAGAAGAAAAGGACCCACCAAGACAAACCCATAACAATTAAGAAAACAGTAATAAGAACATACATATTGATAATTACCTTAAACGTGAATGGATTAAATGCTCCAACCAAAAGACACAGGCTCACTGAATGAATACAAAAACAAGACTCATATATATGCTGTCTACAAGAGGCCCATTTCAGACCTAGGGACACATACAGACTGAAAGTGAGGGGATGAAAAAATATATTCCATGCAAATGAAAAAAAAAAGAAAGCTGGAGTAGCAATACTCATATCAGATAAGATAGATTTTAAAATAAAGAATGTTACAAGAGACAAGGAAGGACACTACATAATGATCAAGGGATCAATCCAAGAAGGTATAACAATTATAAATATATATGTACCCAACATAGGAGCACCTCAATATATAAGGCAACTGCTAACAGCTATAAAAGAGGAAATCGACAGTAACACAATAGTAGCGGGGGACTTTAACACCTCACTTACACCAATGGAGGTCATCCAGACAGAAAATTAATAAGGAAACACAGCTTTAAATGACACAATAGACCAAATAGATTTAATGGATATTTATAGGACATTCCATCCAAAAACAGCAGATTACACATTCTTCTCAACGGCACACGGAACATTCTCCAGGATAGATCACATCTTAGGTCACAAATAAAGCCTCAGTAAATTTAAGAAAACTTAAATCATATCAAGCAGCTGTTCCGACCAAAATGCTATGAGATTAGAAATCAATTACAGGGAAAAAAATGTAAAAAACACAAACACATGGAGGCTAAACAATACGTTACTAAATAACCAAGAGATCACTGAAGAAATAAAAGAGTAAATCAAAAACTACCTAGAGAAATATGACAACAAAAACACGATGATCCAAAACCTATGGGATGCAGCAAAAGCAGTTCTAAGAGGGAAGTTTATAGCAATACAAGCCTACCTCAAGAAACAAGAAAAATCTCAAATAAACAATCTAAACTTACACCTAAAGGAACTAGAGAAGGAAGAACAAAACCCAAAGTTAGTAGCAGGAAAGAAATCATAAAGATCAGAGCAGAAATAAATGAAATAAAAACAATAGCAGAGATCAATAAAACTAAATGCTGGTTCTTTGAGAAGATAAACAAAATGATAAACCTTTAGCCAGACTCAAGAAAAAGAGGGAGAGGACTCAAATCAATAAAATTAGAAATGAAAAAGGAGAAGTTGTAACAGACACTACAGAAATACAAAGCATCCTAAGAGACTACTACAAGCAACTCTATGCCAATAAAATGGACAACTTTGAAGAAATGGACAAATTCTTAGAAAGGTATAACCTTCCAAGACTGAATCAGGAAGAAATAGAAAATATGAACAGACCAATCACAAGTAATGCAATTGAAACTGATTAAAAATCTTCCAACAAACAAAAGTCCAGAACCAGATGGCATCAGAGGTGAATTCTATCAAACACTTAGACAAGAGCTAACACCCAACCTTCTCAAACTCTTCAGAAATTTTCAGGGAAAGGAACACCTCCAAACCACTTCTATGAGGCCACCATCACCCTGATGCCAAAACCAGACAAACATTACCACAAAAAAAGAAAATTACAGATCAATATCACTGATGAATATAGATGCAAAAATCCTCAACAAAATCCTAGCGAACGGAATCCAACAACATATTAAAAGGATCATACACCATGAACAGGTGGGGTTTATCCCAGGGATGCAAGGATTCTTCAATATACACAAATCAATCAATGTGATACACCATATTAACAAATTGTAGAATAAAAATATGATCATCCCAATAGATGCAGGAAAAGCTGTTGACAAAATTCAACACCCATTTATAATAAAACGTCTCCAAAAATTGGGCATAGAGGAAATCTACCTCAACATAATAAAGGCGGTATATGACAAAACCACAGCAAACATCATTTTCAATGGTGAAAAGCTAAAAGCATTTCCTCTAAGATCAGGAACAAGACAAGAATTTCCACTCACCACTATTTCTCAACATAGTTTTGGAAGTCCTAGACACAGCAATCAGAGAAGAAATAAAAGGAATACAAATTGGAAAAGAAGAAGTAAAATTGTCACTGTTTGCAAATGACATGATACTACACATAGTGAATCCTAAAGATGCCACAAGAAAATTACTAGAGCTAATCAATGAATTTGGTAAAGTCGCAGGATACAAAATTAATGCACAGAAATCTCTTGCATTCCTATACAATAACAATGAAAGGTCAGAAAGAGAAATTAAGGAAACAGTCCCATTCACCATTGCAACAAAAAGAATAAAATACGTAGGAATGAACCTACCTAAGGAGGTAAAAGACCTGTACTCAGAAAACTATAAGACACTGCTGAAAGAAATCAAAGATGATATAAACAGATGGAGGTATAAACCATGTTCTTGGATGAGAAGGATCAATATTGTGAAAATGATTATACTACCCAAAGCAATCTACAGATTCAATGCAATCCCTATCAAATTACCAGTGGCATTTTGTACAGAACTGGAGCAAAAAAAATCTTAAAATTTGTATGGAGACACAAAAGACCCCGAATAGCCAAAGCAGTCTTGAGGGAAATTAAAAGAGCTGGAGGAATGAGACATCCTGACTTCAGACTATACTACAAAGCTACAGTAATCAAGAATATATGGTATTGGCACAAAAACAGAAATATAGATCAATGGAACAGGAAAGAAAGCCCAGAGATAAACCTACGTACCTATGGCTAACTCATCTATGACAAAGGAGGCAAGGATATACAATGGAGAAAAGACAGCCTCTTCAGTAAGTGGTGCTGGGAAAACTGGACAACTACATGTAAAAGAATGAAATTAGAACACTCCATAACACCATACACAAAAATAAACCCAAAATGGATTAGAGATCTAAATGTAAGACCAGACACTATAAAACTCTTAGAGGAAAACATAGGAAGAACACTCTATGACATAAATCACAGCAAGATCCTTTTTGACCCACCTCCTAGAGAAGTGGAAATAAAAA
Source organism: Orcinus orca (assembly GCF_937001465.1). Lineage (NCBI taxonomy): Eukaryota > Metazoa > Chordata > Mammalia > Artiodactyla > Delphinidae > Orcinus > Orcinus orca. Next base: position 50,196,058 of record NC_064566.1, on the reverse strand, counting down.
CAAAACTAAACAAATGGCACCTAATGAAACGTCAAAGCTTTTGCACAGCAAAGGAAATCATAAACAAGACAAAAAGACAACCCTCAGAATGGGAGAAAATGTTTTCAAATGAAGCAAATGACAAAGGATTAATCTCCAAAATTTACAAGCAGCTCATGTAGCTCAATATCACAAAAACAAACAACCCAATCCAAAAATGGGCAGAAGACCTAAATAGACATTTCTCCAAAGAAGATATACACATTGCCAACAAACACATGAAAGGATGCTGGACATCACTAATCATTAGAGAAATGCAAATCAAAACTACAGTGAGGTATCACCTCACAGCAGTCAGAATGGCAATCATCAAAAAATCTACAAACAATAAATGCTGGAGAGGCATTTATTGGACAAAAGGGAACACTCTTGCACTATTGGTGGGAATGTAAATTGATATAGCCACTAGGGAGAACAGTATAGAGGTCCCTTAAAAAACTAAAAGTAGAAGTACCATACAACCCATCAATCCAACTACTGGGCATTTACCCTGAGAAAACCATAATTCAAAAAGAGTTATGTACAACAATGTTCATTGCAGCTCTATTTACAATAGCCAGGACATGGGAGCAACCTAAATGTCCATGCACAGATGAATGGATAAAGAAGATCTGGCACATATATACAATGGAATATTACTCAGCCATAAAAAGAAACAAAACTGAGTTCTTTGTAGTGAGGTGGATGGACTTAGAGTCTGTCCTACACGGTGAAGTAAGTCAGAAAGAGAAAAACAAATACCATATGCTAACAGAGATATATGGAATCAAAAGAAAGTAAGTTTATGAAGAACCTAGGGGCAGGACAGGATTAAGGACACAGACGTAGAGAAAGGACTTGAGGACATGGGGAGGAGGAAGGTTAACCTGGGACAAAGTGAGAGAGTGGCATGAACATATATACATTACCAAATGTAACATCGATAGCTACTGGGAAGCAGCCACATAGCACAGGGAGATCAGCTCGGTGCTTTGTGACCACCTAAAGGGGTGGGATATGGAGGGTGGGAGGGAGATGCAGGAGGGAGGGGATATGGTGATATATGTATATGTATAGCTGATTCACTTTGTTATGCAGCAGACAATAACATTCCATTGTAAAGCAATTATACTCCAATAAAGGTGTAAAAGAAAAAAAGAAAGAAAGAAAGAAAGCCCAGAGATAAACCTACACACCTATGGTCAACTAATCTATGACAAAGGAGGCAAGACTATACAATGGAGAAAAGACAGTCTCTTCAATCAGTGGTGCTGGGAAAAATGGACAACTACATGTAAAAGAATGAAATTAGAACACTCCCTAACACCATACACAAATATAAATTCAAAATGGATTAGAGACCTTAATGTAAGACCGGACACTATAAAACTCTTACAGGAAAACATAGGAAGAATACTCTGACATAAATCACAGCAAGATCTTTTTTGATCCACCTCCTAGAGTAATGCAATAAAAAAGAAAACTAAACAAATGGGACCTAATGAAATGTAAAAGCTTTTGCAAAGCAATGGAAACTACAAACAAGATGAAAAGACAACCCTCAGAATGGGAGAAAGTATTTGCAAATGAATCAATGGACAAAGGATTAATCTCCAATATATATAAACAGCTCATGCAGCTCAATATTAAAAAAACAAACAACCCAATACAAAAATGGGCAGAAGATCTAAATAGACATTACTTCCAAGAAGACATAGAGATGGCCAAGACGCACATGAAAAGCTGCTCAACATCACTAATTATTAGAGAAATGCAAATCAAAACTACAATGAGGTATCACCTCACACCTGTTAGAATGGGCATCATCAGAAAATCTACAAACAACAAATGCTGGAGAGGGTGTGGAGAAAAGGAGCCCCTTCCACTATTGGTGGGAATGTGAATTGAAACAGTCACTATGGAGAACAGTATGGAGGTTCCTTAAAAAACTAAAAATAGAATTACCATATGATCCAGCAAGCCCACTACTGGGCATATACCGAGAGAAAACCATAATTCAGAAAGACACATGCACCCCAGTGTTCACTGCAGCACTATTTACAATAGCCAGGTGATGGAAGCAACCTAAATGCCCACAGACAGAGGAATGGAAAAAGATGTGGTCATATATAAAATGGAATATTACTCAGCCATAAAAAGGAATGAAATTGGGTCATTTGTAGAGACGTTGATGGATCTAGAGACTGTCATACAGAGTGAAGTAAGTCAGAAAGAGAAAAACAAATATCGTATATTAATGCATATATGTGGAACCTAGAAAAATGGTACAGATGAACCGGTTTTCAGGGCAGAAATAGAGACACAGATGTAGAGAACAAACGTATGGACACCAAGGGGGGAAAGCCATGGGTGGGGGGGGAATGAGTTGGGAGATTGGGATTGACATGTATACATTTATATGTATAAAATAGATAACCAATAAGAACCTGCTGTATAAAAAATAAATAAAATTAAATTTAAAAATTTTTAAAAATGAAATTAAAAATAATAAAACAGAAAAAAAAGTTCTTCTCTTCACATACATGTATTTATATGAATGAATGATTTCCATGCTTATATCTATAAATACAAAAAAGAGGAATAAAATCTACCTTGAACCAAAAAAGAAAAAAAAAACAGAACCCACCAGTTATACAGAGGAAAACCCTATCAGGGCACTTGCTCCAGTGGTAAACAATTCTGAAGTTGGTCAGAGGTGGGGAATCGTCTCCCATGCAGCCAGCAACCCCCCCGCAAGGAGCGTCCTCATTGCAAAGCTGGGGGACTGTGCTGAGACGTCTGTGAGTAAACGTGAGCTGAGCCCCAGGCCAGCTGCTGCTGAACTGTTCCCACCCTTCCCAGGTAAAACACCTGAATAGGTACAAGGACTTGAAAGCCTATAGGAAGGGCCATGCAGCCACACCAGCGACAGCACACAGGCCGACTTGGTGCCTGCAGGCCAGCCAGGATGGTCCTGGCCCCAGGCGCTCTTCTGGAAGGTTTCCATTTCCCTTCCTGAGATACCCCTCCTGTCCCGGCCCCCACTGCTTTTTTCCTTCCTCACCTCTGCCCAGGGAGAAATTCCAGCGGCAGGTATGGGTGACACATCCTCTTCTTTAGCAGGTGGCAGCTTGGCAACTCCTGCAGAAAGTCAAGCAGAGCCCCACTCACACCGGGCCACCCACAAAGCCGTGGCCCCTCACTCCCTCCCACCAGCCCAGCCCCGACACTGCTGACAGGGCAGAGAATATGGCGTCAGGCACAGCTGCAGGGGCTCTTGCTTCCTGGAGCAGTGTTTATATTGACCTCAACCCAGGCACACCTGGGGAGGGCTGGCCGGCAGGGTCAGGCTGCCCAGGTCAGCCAATCCTCACCCCTCAGGGGCTCACAGTTGCAGAAAATGGACCTTGCTGAACAGGCCAGGTCCAAGGAACAGGTGTGGGCTCCTGAGAGTCAGGATAGACAAGGGGCTGCAGCTCTGTTCTCTAATCATTTTATCTGGCCCATGAGTGGGAGACAACTTCAAGAAGACCCTCTCCTAATGAGAGGAACCCAAGAGTCAGGGAGAGGAGGGGTGGTGGGTGGAGACAGAGGCCTGGTGCCCCAACTGCAGTGGAAGTCTCTGGAAGACCAAAAGGAGGGAGGCCGCACAGAGTGATGCCCAGGGCCACAGACCTGTCAGAGCTGCTGTTTGTTAGTTCAAGTCCTGCTCTGAGGTGCTCTGTGTCAGCTCTGAGCGACAGGTGAGCTGGGGGTGCTCTTCAATGAGGGCTATGTGCACGGTTCCTGTGTGCCCATCCCTGCCAGGGTACCTGCCCAGGGGAGCTCTGTAACCTGGGAGGGGCCTGACCACACGAGCCCCATGGGCTGCTGGCAACCTGCCCAGGTGAGCTCCATATCCTGGGAGGGGCGTGACCACGAGAGCCCCGTGGGCTGCTGGGAACCTGCCCAGGTGAGCTCCATATCCTGGGAGGGGCCTGACCATTAGAGCCCCATGGGCTGCGTGGTGGGGGGGACCTGCCCAGGTGAGCTCCATATCCTGGGATTGGCCTGACCACGAGAGCCCCGTGGGCTGCTGGGGATCTGGTAAAGGATGTCAGGAGAGTCAGTGAAGTCACCAAGGATATACATCCAGTAATTCCTAATTCCTACACACTACTGGACATTCTACCATCCACCAGAACATGGTATTCTGTATTAGACTTCAATGATGCCTTCTTCTGTATTCCATTAGTCCCAGAGTCACAAGAAATTTTGGCTTGTGTGTGGCAAGACTCAACATACAACAAAAACAATACTGTTAGGCCGTCCTGCCCCAAGGGTTCAAAAATTCCCACACCATCTTTGGGGAAACGTTAGCTAAAGACCTAAAAGTTCTACCTCTGGAAAAGGGAACCCTCCTTCAATATGCAGATGACATTCTGATTTCCAGCCCTACTAAGGAGGTCTCTGAACTACGTAGCCAATAAAGGATAGAAGGTGTCCAAGAAAAAGGCTCAAATATCACAGACTAACGTGACCTGCCTGGGCTTCATTCTCAGAGAAGGTCAGAGAAGCCCATCCCAGGAAAGGGAAGAAGCCATTTGCAGCCTTACCCCTTCTAAAACTAGAAGACAGCTTAGGGGTTCCTGGGGAGGCCGGGGTTTGCTGCATCTGGATCCCTAACTACAGTCTAATAGCTGGGCCTCTATATGAAACACTGAAAGGAAAAGATGATGATCCTTTTGAATAGAATCCAGAAGCGGCCTTTCAAGAATGGAAAGAGCAGTCAATTCAGACACTTGCCCTGGACCTCCCTAATTTAGCTAAACCCTTTGACCTTTACATCTCCATAGAAGGTGAATCGCCCTTGGAGTATTAGTGCAAAAACTGGGACCACTTGAAATGGAACAACGCAAGAATGCCCTCCAGGTAGGAGAAGTTACGGTCACCAAGGGCTTGGCCCGCCGCCCCATCTGGCGAGGATACTGGGGGTATCTAAAAACCTGGAAATCAGCAGCCCGCAAGGCCAGCTGCCTCCTAAGGAAAAAGGACCCCACGTGGTGATCCTAACCACCCACCATGCCCTGAAGTTGCAGGGGTCGCTCCGTGGGCACACTGACCTCGAGTGAGGAGGCCCTCCAACTCCAACCTCCAGAGACAACCGGGGGCAACGGGCCACCATGACGACTCGTGTGACCATCACTTGACCTGGAGTTTCTCTCAGAAAACAAGAGTGTGCCCCAAAAGAGCAGACTACTACTTGCAGGACGTACTGCACCCAGAGGGGAGCTAATAAGCTTGGCGGGGGAACCGTTTATCATGCTGTCACAATAGAAAAACCTACAGACACCGCAGTGACGGCAGCCAATAAGACCGGCTGGACTCCTGGCTACTTCAAAAGGACGTTGATTCAGTGGCCATCATGGTCCTGGATCACCACCGACCCTGGATTGTCTGGGAGTTGAGTAGGCAGGGCTCTGACACCTGGTGCTGTTTGTACGTTAATTCAGGGGCCTAATTGAAGAAAGCACAGACTACAGGTCAGAGCATCTAGGCTGGCAGAAAACGTCAGCCTAAGTAAGGTGGCCGAACAAATGTGGGGCGGGGTAAAACCGGCCCCCCCCCAGCGTCTCTGCGCATCTCTTTCCTGGACCCTTAAAGGTCATTAGAATTTATAACACTTCAAATGCTGGTGCTCAGGCGGACAAGCAGTGAGGCAGGAGGCCTGGGGACAATCAACCTCACCTGGAGGCTGCTGGGGGGAGAAGTTCTGCCCCTCCCCCCCCGGGTATGAGGACTCCCAACTCAGCACGAAGCAGTTACAGAAGAGGGGTCTGCACCCGCAGCACCCCAAGAATGAGGAACGGGACAAAAGGCAGAGGAGGGGTTTGTCACCGGCAAAGCCCATGAAAAATTCCTGGGAGATAAAAATAGAATCTGGGCAATAAAATAAAGTCTAACCTTTTTTTCCTTTGTGCTTTGTCTAATTTCACGTGCTCCTAGGGTTCCGCATGCAGAGGTCCCACACCCGGCACTTCAGACCCAATTTCCTAGTGCAGAGTGGCTGGGCCGACACCTCAGCTCGCGGGGCCCCGTGCAGACTCCGCGACATAGAGCCTGAGCTGCAGCCAACCTGGCCCTCGAGAGCTCCGCCCCTTCCCTCCCGCTGACGCTGCCGGGATCCCTACACAACAGCCCCGCCCACAGCCCGCAGGGGAGTGCACGCTCTCACCTCTCCATTTTCTGATCAAAATATAAAGTTTCCTTTGCTTCTGAACCAAACTCAGTCTCGATCTGTTGGCTCCAATGACACTGGGCAGGGGGACCCTTGTTGGGGCCCACTCTGGAGGATCAGTAACAGAAATTGAGAATATTGTAACTTCAATGAACAGATGTGTGAGCCAAACTGTAATTAACATAGAGCAGTGTATAAGGCTCGGGTAAAATAAGATGTTTGTAACACTTCCATTGGATATTTCCATCACTTTATTATAAGCAAGTTCAAGAGGTTTGTCTTACTTGTCAGGTCAACATTAGAGAAATGAAGTGATTTCTTTCCAAGGATGTACATCTAATAATCTTGGCTAAAGCTTCAATCTTGTTTTGAATGTTTTTCCATTGAAAATGATACCTCTCTTTCAGCTCCCCCATTTTTGAGAAGTATAAAATCTTATAATTTATTATTACCAAAGGGGAAAGGTGGGAGGAGGGATAAATTAACAGTTTGGGATTAACACATATACACTGCTATGTATAAAATAGATCATCAACAAGGAACTACTGTATAGCACAGGGAATTACACTCAATATTTTTCAATAACCTATAAGGGGAAATAATCTGAAAAAGAATAGATATTTTTATCGACATCATCTATCAACGACAGATAAAATGTAACCTAAGGGAAGCCGATGGTGAGCGCTTCTGACCCTGAAGACTTCAATCATCTAAAGTTTGGACTCTGCCTACTTCCCAAGGCCCTTAATGAACATACGTGTAGCCGTAGCTTAAAAAGTTCCCCAGTTTGGGGTTCGGGGAGACACTGATTTGGAAAAATCTCTGGTGTTCTCCTTACATGCACGGGACCCTTCCTACAGCTAAAACATTCCTGTCACACCCAGAGGATGGCACACCGTTTGATCGGGAAGAGTTTGGAAAAGGCATCTCATCTCCTCATCTCCTGGTGCTCGGGTTCACCCCTCCAGCATCTTTCCTAACAATCTCCCCACTTGGGGATGTCAGCACCGTCAACATCCTGCTGCACACAGTTTGGAATTTGTCCAGAGGATGAAGCGTAAGGAGAAGAAACAATGAGAGACAAGTCCTAGGTGTTCGGACAGGCACATGTCACTCTAATTTCCAATCAGGAAGACGAATTGACCAAAGGCTAGGATTGCCCACGGAAACAGAAAAGGCTTGAGGAAATCCCGCTCTCTTGTGGCCAGTTCCCAAAAACACAAGTTGAAAAATGAAACTCAGGGACACTAAAATTCACGAAACTGCAGAGTGGAAAATATCTATCTCCGAAAAATGTCTTGAGGTAAGTCACCGAAAAGGACTTGTAAGCAAGGGAGAATGGCAGGAAAGGGATTTGAAGAGGTAGAATGGACTCGCCACTAAAGCACAAGAAAAGAGGCTGAACATCGCCTACGATGCAGTTGGCCAAAAAAGGCATATGCATTTTTTCTGAATATATTCAAGAAAAGGGCATACACCCTTTTTAGCCAACAAAACAGGTGGGCACTGGAAATCAATACTACAAAAGGTATCACTTCGCATCAGTCAGAAGAGCCATCCTCATAAAGTGTAAACACCAGAAATGCAGGACAGGACGAGGAGAAAAGGGAGCCCTGTGAGGCTGATAGTGTAAATATAAATTGCCAACGGCCACACTGGAGAAGTGTATTGTGTTTACTAAAGCATCTAAAAAATGAGCTACAGAGCATAGGGCACTTTCACTCATGGGCATATATCTTGGGAAAAACAGAAATCAACAGGACACAGGCACCCCAACGTTTACCGCCTCTCTGTTTAAAAGCGCCTCGACTTGGATATAACCTAAATGTCCCTGGAAGGAAAAAATGGATAAAAGAGATATGGTACTCATGTAGAGTGGAATATTACTCAGTCCGGAAATCAATGAAATAAGGCCAGTTGCAACAACTCCAGAGGAGTTACGGACGATCATTCTAAGTGACATAAGTCAGAAAGAAAAAGACACATATCATAAGATATCACTTAAGGGTGGAATCAAAAATGGCTACACATGAAATAAATTACAAAACAGAAACATAGTCAAATATGTAGAAAACACGCGTAAGGCTGCTAAAGGGGAAAGGTGGGGAGGGGTGAGGCATTATCCAGGAGGTTGAAATTAGCAAAGATACCATTCCAAATACCAAATTGATAATCAACAAGGCCTACACGGTAGCTCAAAGAGCTGCACTCAGCACACTCAAGTCACCGGAAAAGAATATATACGACTGGTAAGAATCTGAAAAAGAATTTATTGATGTCTCTCTGTACGTGAATCAAGTGGATGTACAGCAGCAAGAAACAGAGCTTTGAAAATCAGCTGTAACCAATATAATAATAAATTTTAAAAAATAAAAGACAATGAGACACAGAAAACTTCTTACAACTTTTTCTCAGGGGCTGTGATGCAACATGGATTGAACACATCTAGACCCACAGCAGGATGAGACATAAGGCTGGAAACTGTTCGCGCTAAGAAATTAGTGAGGTTGGATGAGGAAATGCAGACCCTTTAAAGTAATACTGCCTGGTACCCATTCCATGGGTCCCAAATCTGCAGGTTCAAGGGAATCTTCCTACAGCTAAAACATGCATGGGAAACCCAGAGGACTGTACACCGTGTGATGGGGAGATGTGTCTAAAATGCACCTCATTTATCCTCTCCTGGTGCTCGGGTTCGCCATTCCAGCCACGTTACTAACAATCTCCCCACTTGAAGAATCAGCACCTTTAAACTTCTGTTTCGCACAGTTTGCAATTTGTCCGGAGGATGAACGGGAAGAGGGAGAACCAATGAGAGACTAGCTGTAGGCGTTTCGACAGGCACATGTCACTCTAATTTCCCATCGGGAAGAGGAATTGATCAAAGGCTCAGCCTGCCTCCCCAGAACAAGAATAGGGCCTGAAGCAATCCTGCGGTTTTGCAGCCAGCTCACAAAAAAGCGAGGTGAAAAATGGAGCTCAGGGGCACTGCAATTCACAAACCTGCAGAGTTATAAATGACAACTATTGTCCAACAATATATTGAGGTAAGGCAACGAAGAGGATTTGAAAGCAAGGCAGAATTGCAGGAAACAGATTTCAAGAGGTAGATTGGACTCGCTTTTAAAGCACAAGAAAACCGGCAGAACTTCGACAATGATGCAGTTGGCCAAAAAAGGCGTATGCATTTTTTCCTGCATATATTCAGGAAAAAACGCATACGCCCTTTTTGGCCAACCAAGCAAGCAGGCAAGGCAAATCTGCACTACAAAGAAGTCTCACTTCCCACCGGTGAAAAGCGCCATCCGAACAAACTGTAAAATCCAGAAATGCAGGACAGACCATGGAGAACAGGGAGCCTTGTTACGCTGATGTGCGGGGTGTAAATTGCCGAGAGCCACTCTGGAGAAGTGTATGGTGTTTCCTAAAACATCTAAAAAACAGAGCTACAGAGCATAGGGCACTTCCACTCACAGCGCTATATCGTGGGAAGACTAAAAATCAACAAGACAAGGCACCCCAAAGTTTAGGGCTGCTCTGATTCAAGAACCTCGACTTCAGAACACCTTAAATATCCCAGGAAAGAGAAAAATGGATAAAGAAGTTGTGGTACTTATGTACAATGGGATATCACTCAGCCATGAAATCAATGTCATAAGGCTAGTGGCAGCATAAGGAGCGAATTTAGGTACGATGATTCTAAGTGAAATAAGTCACACAGAAAAGGAAACTTATCATAATATATCACTTATAGAGGGAATGTAAACATCGCTACACATGAACTGAATTACAAAACAGACCAGAGTCACACATTTAGAAAACACACTTATGCCTGCTTAAGGGGAAAGATGAGGTGGGGCGGTGCATAACACAAGAGTTTGAAATTAGCACAGATACCGTTCCATAAACCAAATATGTAATAGACAAGACCTACTCCTTGCTCAATGAACTGGACTCAACACCCCCTATTCACCACAGAAGAACATATCTCACTAGTAAGAATCTTAAAACTTATGTATTGATATCTCTCTGTAAGTGAATCAAGTGTGTGTAAAGTGGCATAAACACAGCAGTGAAACTCAGATAAACCCCATTATAAAAATAAATTCCAAACACAAAACACAAGGACAGTGAAAGAGAGAGAAATTTTTACAAAATTCGTTCAGGAGCTGTGATGCAACCTGGACTGACCACATCTACACCCACAGCTGGATGAGACATAAGGCTGGACACTCTTGGGGCTGAGAGGATTGGTGAGGTTGGGTGAGCAAATGCTGACCCTTTAAAGTAATATTGTGTGCTACCCATTCCATGGGTCCCAACTCTCTAGGTTCAAGGGAATCTTCCTACAGCTACAAGATGCACGGGAAACCCAGAAGATGGTACACCGTGTGATCGGGAAAGGTCTCTAAAACGCACCTCATTTTTCCTCTCCTGGTGCTCGGGTTCGCCATTCCAGCCGCTTTACTAACAATCTCCCCACTTGGAGAATCAGCACCTTTAACCTCCTGTTTCGCACAGTTTGCAATTTGTCCAAAGGATGAATGGGAAGAGGGGAACCAATGAGAGGCTAGCTGTAGGTGTTTGGACAGGCACATATCACTCTAATTTCCCATCAGGAAGAGGAATTGACCAAAGGCTCAGCCTGCGGCTCCAGAACCAGAATAGGGCCTGAAGCAATCCTGAGGTTTTGCGGCCAGCTCACAAAAAAGCGAGGTGAAAAATGGAGCTCAGGGACACTGCAATTCACAAACCTGCAGAGTTATAAATGACAACTATCGTCCAACAATATATTGAGGAAAGGCAAAGAAGAGGATTTGAAAGCAAGGCAGAATTGCAGGAAACAGATTTCAAGAGGTAGATTTGACTCGCCTTTAAAGCACATGAAAAGCGGCAGAACTTCGACAATGATGCAGTTGGCCAAAAAGAAAGTATGCGTTTTTTCCTGAATATATTCAGGAAAAAACGCATACGCCCTTTTTGGCCAACCAAGCAAGCAGGCAAGGCAAATCTGCACTACTGCCGAACTCAGCTCAGGTGTCACTTCCTTGAGGTCTTCCCTGACCCACTACTCAGCCTGCTGTGTGCTCCCAGGGACACCTGAGTTGTCTCTGTTAGAGCACTTGCCATTCTGCACTGATGTTTCCTGTTGACTGCAGGCCGTCCAGAGTTCCATACCTTGACTGCCATTTCAGTACCTGGTGCCTCACCGCTCTGCAGTTAAGTGAGGTTGAGTATTATTGAAACTGTGTCAGCTTTAAAGGGTTGGTTTGTTGGGTCAGCTTACCCATAAGCATTCAACAAAGAGGAACAGAGTGGGATGGAGTGAAGTTGAATGGAGTGGTGAAAACTCTGATTATGATATTTAGCAGCATTATCTTAAAAGTCCACAAGATGTCAACACAACCTTGTAAAACAACCATACCCCAATTAAAAAAAAAAAAAATTGAACAGAAGGTGGAAAAAAAAAATAGTCCACAAGATATCAGGGTTTCTACCTGAGAAAAAAGAATGCAATAGTCTGAGATAAAGAACACTCTCACTGATGCCAGAAATTAATTTAAAGTGAATATTGGGGGCTTCCCTGGTGGCACAGTGGTTGAGAGTCCACCTGCCGATGCAGGGGACACGGGTTCGTGCCCTGGTCCAGGAAGATCCCACATGCCGCAGAGCGGCTAGGCCCATAAGCCATGGCCGCTGAGCCAGCATGTCCGGAGCCTGTGCTCCGCAACGAGAGAGGCCACGACAGTGAGAGGCCCACATAACGCAAAAAAAATAAAAAAAATAAAAATAAAAAAAAAAAAAATAAAGTGAATATTGGTATAGAAATAATAGATTTATTTAATTGAATAAGCAATATATGTCCATGCTACAAAATTCAAAGTGTATACGTGGAAAGTAAACTCTTCCTCCCTCCCTACTTCTTTCCCTGATCCCCCCGCCCCATTTTGTCTACCCCAAGGGCAACTATTTTTATTATCCTTCCAGAGATATCCTAAGTGTATAATCATATAAATGTATTTTTTTCTAAATAACACCAATGATTGTATACAAGTGTTCTGTGCCTTGGTTTTTTCCACTTAAAATACCTCAGAGTTTTCATATTAAAAGAGATAATATTATTTATATCTTATTATTATTTATACTTTATTATTTATATATTAATATTAAGATAATAATATTTTTAGCTGTACTAACATATTTACTAAACCTCCTATTATGGATATTCAGGCTGTTACCAATCTCTTGCTATTACAAATATCCCCAAACAACAGGCCTCATCTTACATATATGCAAGTATATCTATATTTTAAATTCCAATATTGAGATGTTGTCAGCCCTCCATTGAGACTGTACACATTTACACTCCACCAACAATATGAGTGTCTTTTTCTTCACAAACTTGCCACAGTTATACATAATATATATATAGTTATATATATGAAACTTAATATATAACTTAAGTGTGTGTGTGTATATATATATATATATATATATACTGTAAAATATATTAAAAATATATTTGCCGATCTGATAGGTGACTCATATCTCATTACAGTTTTAAAAAATGCCTTACTGGAGTATAATTGACATACAGTAAACTGCACATGTTTAAAACGTAAATTTAGTCAATTTTGACCTGTTTACCCATGTGAAACCATCACCACAATCAAGATAATAAACCTATCCATCACCCTCAAAGGTTTCCTTGTGCTCCTTTGCAATCCCTCCCTCCTACCAGCCTTCCTCACCACTCCCCCATGCAACCACTGGTGTGCTTTGTGTTACTATAGTTTTTATTTTCTAGAATCTTATATAAATAGGGTAATACAGTATGCAGTCTTTTTTTTTAATCTTACTTTCACTCAGCATAATTATTTTGAAATTCATCCATGTCATTGCGTCTATCAGTAGTTCATTCCTTTTTATCAGTGAGTAGTACTAGGTTGTATGGACACACCACAATTTGTTTATCCATTCTTGTGTTGATAGACATTTAGATTGTTTCCAGTTTGTAACTATCACAAATAAGACAGTCACTTAGAAGCCATATGTTTCTGTTTCTCTTAGGAAAATACCTGGAAGTGGAATGGCTGGATCACACGGTAGGTGTATGTTTAACTTTTAAAGAAACTGCCAAACTGTTTTCTAAAGTGATTGTACCACCTTGTGTTCCTATCAGCAGTGAATGAGTGTGTGGTTGCTCCATATTCTCACCATATTTGGGGGTCAGCCTTTTTAATTTTAGACATTCTAATAGATGTGTAATGGTAATTCATTGTGATTTTAATTTTCATTTTCCTAATGAGTAATGATGTTGAGGGTCTTTTCATTTCACTCTGATGAAGTGTCTGTTCAAATATTTCATTTTAAAATCGGGTTGTTTTCTTATTATGGAGTCTTGAGAGTTCTTTTTATATTCTGGTACCAGTCTTTGATATATGATTTTCAAATATTTTCTCCCCTTTTGTGGCTTGTCTGTTCATTCTCTCAACAGTGGCTTTTGAGGAGCAAAGTTTCTCAATTTTGATGAAATCTAATTTATCTCTTTTTTGCAAATGAATGTTTTTTGTGTTTTATCTAAGAAATCTTTGCCTTACTCAAAGTCACAAAGATTTTCTCTCTGTTTTCTTCTAGAGGTTTTAGAGTTTAGGTTTTACCTTAACCCATTTTGAGATCATTTTTGTATATAGTACAGGATGTGGATCATTATAGTTTTGATTTGTATGTTTCTTATCACAGGTATTGATTATATTCTCATATATTTAAATATAATTTTTTCTTCTTGTGAACTCTTCAGTCAAGTCCTTTGTTCCAGGCTGCCATGATTGGATGTGCAGTTCATGTGCTGCTCAAAAGCCTAAGCCAACAGGACTAATGGAAGCAGAAACCTGGCAGCACACTGCTCACTGAACCCCTTTCCATAATTCACCCCCAGGAAGACCCTGCCTTCACTTTGCACAAGGAGTGGTATAAGCTAGCACAAGCATTGACCCTGTCCATTTATTTATCTCTTGTAGGCGTTCTTTGTATTACTTAGCCCTTCATCACTGTGGTGCAAATATATTTTTCCCAGACTGTCATTTATATTTTTCACTGTTTATGGTATTTTTCCATCAGGATTGCATTTTACAGAGTCAAATGTATCAGTCTTTTCTATTGTGGGTTCTGAGTTTTGTGTCATGCTTAGAAAGTTTCTCTACTTCAAATTCATTTCAAAAAAATACTTTATGCTTTTTCTAACATTTTTATGGTTTCTTTTTTCACATTTCAACATTTTGATTCAGTAGGCATTTATTTTGGTGGAAGAGGTAAGATAGTAATCCAATTTTTTTCCAATTGGCTCCCCAGTTGTCCCAACACCATTTACTAAATAATTCATCTTCAGGTTTTCATAAACAAAATTCTCATCTTTAGTGTAAAAAGTAGCCATGTTGCTCTGCCCAGAGGCCACATACTACACTTTGATTATGTGGTAAAGAGGCAGATGAGAAGTAAAGGAGGTGATACAAGAGATTTATTCTGCAAAATATTTTCCATGCGTGGTTTGGGTTAATGCTCAAGATTTCTACATTTACAACACGGTACAAAAAAATCTGTTGTTATAGCAATAACCTTGATCAGGAAAAGGTTAAATTATATTCACTATCTGCTATTTGTTAATACAGGAAAGTGGGCAATGTATTGTATTTGAGAAAAAAATAATGCAGAATATTTTTCACACACACCCCTACAAACATAGATAGAAAACACACACACAAACACGCTCACACATTTCCTTCCTCAGAATGGTGTAATGGCTAAGAGTTTGGACTCTGAGTCGGGCAAATCTGGGAATATTAATAGTATCTAACTCATAGGGTTAATGCAGGCAATTAAGAGAGTTTGCTCATATAAAGTGTTTATTAGCACTGACTGACTCAGAATAAATCTCAGCATTCAGTACCTATTAACTTCTTCTGTTTTTGTAAGATGCTTAGGTAAGTTTCTCCAAGATTTCTCAGATGTAGTTTACTTGTTATCATTGGGGTATTGTACCTTCATTGACTAGAGAGATCACATGAAAAAAACATATTCAGCAAAACCTGGGAGAAACGTATCTGAGTATTTATATAAATAATAGATGCAGGTAGGTTACTTAGCACAGTGGCTGGAACATAGTAAATAGTTAATAAAACTTAGCTTCTATTATTACTAAGAAATCCATTCATATCACTTATTCCAAAGAGCTGTGGGTGAGTGGGCACTGAGGTAGGGGTATGATAGTATCCAGCAGGATCCGCAGGAAGTGAATTCTGTTTCCAGACCCTATTCATTAACCTCTAGGTATGGTGCTAAATATACTTTAAAATATCTTTGAGTAATGAAGGCTAACCAAAATGAACTACTTATCAGCCACTCTTGATATTTGGAAGAATACCTTATTTTAAAATTATATCTTTTGCTTCTATTAACTGACCATATAACTTGTAGAAAAAAGTTGTTTTCAAAGGTTTCCACTGGAATGCCATGAGAGGATCTGGGGCTCTAACCATCATCTTCCATGCAAGCATGAAGATTCTTTGAGAACTCACATATTTTACCTTCAAAAAAATCATGTAAATTTTGTATTTGAATTCATACCATTGAATGCTCTTTGAACTGAATGATGCCTATCCAAGATGGAGAGCAGCATGATGTGGTGGAAGGAGGCTTTGGAATCACACAGACCTGGGCTGGCATCCTAGAGCCATTACTCACTAGTTTATGACATGGACAAGTCACTGAACCTGTTTCTCCATCTGAAAAATGGGGGCAAAATCCTACCTCATAGTTATTGTCAGAATTAAATAAGAACATACATGCCTTCTCTGTGCCAGCCACTGTGCAAAGTGCTTGGGATACATAAATGAGTAAGACATGGACCCTATCCTCAAGGAGTTGACTCTAATAAATCACTTAACATGGTATCCAGCATATATTAGGTGCTCAACAAATACTTTGTTGAAAGGACTAATAAATGAATAGCAGACCCTTAATACATGTCAGTTTCTTCTTTATTTCCCCTGCCTATCCCAACTACCAACTGATTTGAGGGAGAAAATAGACTAAAGTACATTTCCCTTAAAAACATTTTATTTTGAATTAATTTTAGACTTACAGAAAGGTGGCAAAAATAGTACAAAGAGTTTCTTTATATCCCCCACCTCACTTTCTCAATGTTAACATCTTAAATAACCACAGTATAGTGATCAAGAACAGGAAATCAACATTTGTACAATATTACTAACTATAGAATTTACTTGAAATTCACCAGTATTCCCACTAATGTCCTTTTTTTGTCCCCAGATCCTATCCATGATCACACAAGGTATTTAGTTTTCATTTCCTTTCATCTCTTCCAGTCTGTAGCAGCTCCTCAGTCTTTCCTTATCTTTCGTGACCTTGACTTTTTTTTTTTTTTTTTTTTTTTTGGCTGTGCCGTGTGGCATGTGGGATCTTAGTTCCCCAACCAGGGATCTAACTCGTGCCCCCTGCAGTGGAAGCACAGAGTCTTAACCACTAGATCACCAGGGAAGTCCCATGACCTTGACACTTTTGAAGAGTACCACAGTAGTCAGAATTCTAAGGTGACCTCTAAGATTCCCACCTCTGGGTGTACATGCCTTGTGCACACATTGAGAGAAAGAAGAACCTATGAATATGATAAACTATCACTCCTGTGATTATATTACTTATCATTTGACATTGATTTATCAAAGAGATAGTACCTGGGTGGACCTTCACATTGACTCCTGTGTTCTTTTGACAAGCCTGTATCTGGTTTTTCTTTCCTTACTTTCTGGCCCACAAGATAGTCCTGGGTCATCTTGTATTTTCCCTACCTCAGTTCTGAAAATAACCATTTCTCCAAAGAGAACTGGTTCCTTTTATTGGAGGATAGTGTTTAGATATGGGTGATATGGTGTATTCAGTGTTTAAGGTGTCATTGCTTCTAGACCTTCTCAGGAGACACAGAGAGGGAATATATGGGCTATACTAAACCATACATACTTACATATCTATATTTCTGTATTGATGTATCTGTATATGTTTTATCTATTGATTTATTAATTTTTTATTTTTGGCCGAGCCATGCAGCTAGCAGGATCTTAGTTCCCTGACCAGGGATTGAACCTGCACTCTCAGCAGTGAAAGCGCAGAGTCCTAACCACTGGACCGCCAGGGAATTCCCTATCTGTATATATTTTGTTTTATTTTATTTTATTTTGCATATATTTTAAAACCATGAGTTTATACTGATACCCCTAATTCCAATCCAATGCCACAAGGTTCATTTTAGCTTTCTCTCTTTCCTTACTTATAACTTCTTTCTCTAACAGTGAAAAATCCAGCTTTCATTATCAACCATACATTTAATTATTTGTTTAAAAATGAGTGTGTGTGTTGTTGTTTTTCAGGAAAAGTTTTTTCTTTAGAAATCTATAGAATGGTCTCCAACTCTACTCCATCAGTAGATGACCCCAGAAAATGCATTGATCCTTCACTTTCCGCCTCCTTCTAAACCCCACTCCAATATCTCTACTAACCTAATTACAAATTAAATGAAACTGGAGTCCTCTGTGCCCCAATCCAAGAGCTAGAAGCTCGGGGCCCAGGTAGGGTAACTAGAACCTGATATAAATCCTTGCTTTCTGAGCAGACCAAAAGGAAGTCTTCCTGAATTGAAGATCTTTTAAAATGTTATCAATGAGACCTAGGGGGGTTTGAATTGGTTATTGGAAGATCTAGAATTCACTGAGTCCTGGCTGATTCTAATGGGTGATTCCCCCATGCTCCCTCACTACTTCTCACTCAGCCAAACATTGATCATTTAACACTCTCAGTACTCCCTACCAAATGCTGATAGTTATTCAACACTGCCTTTTTCCCTTCATAGATGTTATTTGTGAAAATCAAATGAGAGAATCAATGGATATGTGCTTGGAAAGTTATGCAGTTCTAAGTATACTGAAGGGCCCTGGAAAGTGTCTGCAGCAGGGGGGTTGAATTCTGCATACTCAGATGCTCTCCATCTTGTGACCCACCTGGTAATGGGAGCTCAGAGACCACCCTTCCTGCTGTGACCAACCCTAGTTGGGAGTCAGAAGTCCTCTAAGAAAACAGGGAGGGTGAAGCTGCTATAGTGAATAGAGTGGCTAAAAAGACAGGATATCCTGGGAATCTCTTAAAATAGGGAGGTCAAAATGCTTTGACTATTGTACTTTTAAAACATTCATTCATTCATTCAACAGCTATTTGCTGAGTGCCTCTGCTAAGGGATGGGGAGATGAGAAACCCCATCTCTGCCCACAAGAAGTTTAGAGTAGGGAATCCAATAAACCCCTAGTGCAGGCAATACAAGAGCTGCCATTTCTTGAAGACCTACTGTGAGCCAGGAATGGTGGTGGTCTACATATTATCTCATTTAATACAACTGATTGTCTTGAAGGTAGGTATTATTATCTTTGATAAAAATGAGGAAATTAAATATCAGAGAGGCAAATAAATTTGTCCAAAGTCACACATGTAGTAAATACAAGAGTCATAATTGAAATCCAGGTCTGCCTGGACTCTAAAGCTCATAGTCATTCCCCCACACTAATAAAGTGAGAGTAAGCCATTCACTGAACAAATATTTATTGAGTACCTCTTTTTGTTCCAGATATTGTTCTGGGTGCTAGTGATGTGTGAAAGTAAAAAAAATAATAAAGTCCTTGTGTCGTGGGTCTCACGTCTACTGGAGAAAGACAATAAACAAATAAGTATTTAGTATGTCAGGTGGTAAGTGCTATGAAGAAAAAGTAGGCAGGATAAGAAAGACAGGGGAAGGAAGATTATTAATTTAAATAGAGTCATCTGGGAAGGCTCTGATACTGTGAAGTAAGTGCAGGAGCAGGAGCTGGAACTGGCATAAAGAAGAGCTTCCTCCTTTGCCTACCTGTGGGTTCACTCTGGAGAAGAGAGGGCAGGTTGGGGGTGCAGGTGTTAATGGAGAGGATGGGCTTGGAGTCAGAAGACTTGAGCTTTATTTATTGATTTATTGACAAATCATTTCACTTTTGAGCCTAAATTTCCTTCCCTGTATACGGGAATTATAGTCCTTGCCCAGGTTCCCACATGCAGCTACCATGAGGATGAGATGAGATAGCCCATGTGAAAGCCCTTTGAAAATAAGACAAGCAAGATTAGGCGTCAGCTTTTCAACCGAAAGGAAGCCTGTGTAGGAAAAGAAAAGGAATTTCTATTTCAGGTGCACCAGTTACCTAGATATCTTTTTGAAAAGCAGTCCCAGGCTGAAAAGAGATATAGGCTAAAAGAAATAAACATAAGTTTCATAATTGGCCTTCACTGAAGACTCCTGTTTAATTTACAATCGTTAGAAATTGCTTTTTTTTTTTCAACCTTAACTCTTGATCGCTGCGCCCCTACTTGGTTGTTTCCCTCCTTGCCACGCCCCCCCGCCCTATCTCCATTTCCCAACATGCCTCGGGCTCCCGTAAGCCGGCAGTCATTCTGGCGCAAGTTCCAGAGCCTTCTGGGAAGTGTAGTTTATTTTTTCCTCCGCTGCGTCAAGATCTAGGGCTGTGGACTACCACTCCCGTGAAGTAGTGCGTAATTCCACTACGCGGCGTCTTCGAACGCGCCGCGGCAGCCATGTTGGACGTGGCCAGTACAGGGGCCGGCACCAGGGGGTTATCGAAGCAGCTGTCACGATGCTGGGGTCCCTGGTGTTGAGGAGAACAGCGCCGGCGCCGCGGCTGCTCCTCCAGCTGCTTAGGTCCCCATCGCTCCGGAGCCGTGGGAGTGCCACCGACCGGAGTGTGACCACCGGGGGACGCGGGGAGCCTCAGTGGCTGAGGACAGCCATCCGGGGGCGCCCTGGAACATCGCCGGCCTTACTCACAAGAGAAGGGACAGCCACTGGGGGGCGCCAGAGGGGAGGTACCGAGACCCCCTGCCTCGCAGCCGCCACGTGGGGACGCCTTCCTAGCCCCGAAGACACTCTGCCTGGACAGGACAGCTGGAACGGGGCCCTCAACAGGGCCGGAATGGGCGTGTGGGCGCTGGCAACGGTGCTGGTGGTACACTGTTACAGCAAGAGCCCGTCCAACAAGGGTGATTATCGGGACAGTATGGGTTTGTGGAAGTGAGAGGCCGGAGGAGTGTCCTGACTGCGTATCTTTGGAGGGTGGGAGTTGCATATAGATTTAGACCACCGGAGCCTCAGTCCTTGTAGGACCTAGACATCATCAGGTCATAGAGCAGGCCGAAGAGTTCAGTGTCTCTGCGTTGTATAATTTCCCAAATTGTACAACTATTATTGTATAATAATACAGTTATTACAGGTCAGCCTCCCTTCTTTGAGCATCACTTTGTCCATCTGTACGATGGGAGCATTTTCTCTACCGTATCGCCTGGTTCAATTCCTCTTTTAAGAGGTCTCCAAGGAACCGCGCGTGTTTTAAGGGCAACCATTAGATGGTTTAGAGAAGTTGCCCTCCCTAAGGTGGCCTGAGAAAGGAAGAGGAGACTTGGTTTCAATGCCAGCTTTGGCCCTGCTCGCCCCTTGCTGCTCTCTAGCTTCAGTTTCCCCATTTATACAGTGAAGGATGACTTCTCAGTACGCTTACAGTGCTGTTATTTTGACTCCTCTTGGAGTTCAGCAGCGTGGGTGTATCCATCAGGGAGACTCCTAAGGTTTTGCTGTGCCTGGTCTCAGGCGTGAGGTGATCTTGCTATGTGGGGCAGTTGGCAGGAGAAGGAAGACAAGGAAGTGGCTCTGTAGAGCCCCAGAGCAACCATGGGGCCTGGCTGACCCAGGTTGGCATCCCCCCTGGGTGCATGGAGCCGAGCAGGGACTGGGAGAGCAGGCAGAGAGCTAGACTTCTGGCCTACGTGAGTCCAGCTACTCAGGTTCTCAGCTTTTCCTCAAGAGAGAAGACTAAGGCATGGTGTTCCTAGATTCCATGCATCCCAAGCTCTGAGATTTTGGACCAAGAGGAGGGACTCCCTTGACATTCATTTGTTTATTCAACAGATGTGACCAGCTATAAAGGAAGGGCCTTGGATGGGGAGTAAGGACACCTGGGATCTTGTTTTGGTTCTGCCTCTAACTCCCATTGTGACTTTGGAGTTTTGTTCCTCCTCAGTGGTCCTCTGTTTTCTCATCTACAAAATGAGGGTGTTGAAATAGAACCCCTAAGGGCTCTTCTAGCTTGGGCATGCTATGATTCTATTACTTCCAATATTTTTATAATATTAAAAATTAAATTATATTTTTATGATTCTATTACTTCCAATATTTTTATACTCTGTGTGTGCCTACTTTGGAGCTCAATGTAGAACTCCTAACTTAACACAATGCCAGTTAAGGGGACAGTGCAGGCAGTTAGACCTGTAGGTCTGGTGAGTGATTTGACAGTGTGTTGTTGGGGGATCAGAAGGCCAGCAGGGTCAGGAAAGCCTTCCTGAATGATTGGAGACCTTCCTGGAGGATGGGGAATTTGAACTTGAGTTCCAAAGGATAAGGCAAAGATGAAAAGGAGAGTGAATATTGTGAGTTCCATGAGAGCAGCAAGTGCATCTTGATATTTTCAGGTTGATGCCAGCTCCTTTCCCTAATACTTTCACGTTGTTTGTCCACCATAGTCTCTGGTATTTAGTATAGGTACTTAGTAAATGTACCTTGAGATGGTTTGTATTCTACGCAGAGGTTTCCGGGAACAAAGATAAAGTAGTCGCAGGTCAGCATGGCATGTATAGAGGCTAGCAGAATGTCCAGCCTGGTTAGAGGACAGGGGGTCTTTGGAATGAGGTGAGAGCAGATGGAGTGGGGTCTGGATATCAGGCACAAGGGTTTGGAAAGGTTGGAATTCTCCTGTAGGCAATGGAAAGTTGATGAGCAGGGAATGTTCCGAGGCCAGTATGTTTAGAAGGACTGGGGGAAGGTGTCCAAGGTCTTGCCTTAGAGCTTTTGGGAGGCTCCAGATTGGACTTTGTGGCATATGAACCCTAGCAAAGAGACTAGGGTCTGTTCACCAAAATAGATAATGACCAAAACCATGACCAGTTCAACCTTTCTGACCTGCCAGTTACCCTGTCTCCTTACTTTGAGTTGTAAGCTGAGACCCTCAGTGCAGCACAGTCATTACTGCCCTTTAGGAGCCAGGAGGCCCTGGTTCTAATCTCAGCTCATTCCTCACTCCCTCTGTGACCTTGCAGAGGCCACTTCTTTTTGAAGACTGAGGGGAGAGTGGATACAGCAATATCTGAGGAAGGCTTGTTTCCCTTCTAGCTAGGGGCTGCCCAAGCATGCCTGGGTGTGTGTTGGAAGAACAACTGGGGAAGGTAACCAAGGAAGACCTGGCCCTGCAGTCTAGGCCAGGAGGTGAGGTGGAGGCATATGCATAGGTCTGAATCACAGGACTGGTTTGCATATGCATGATAAGGTGGATTTTGTACACATGAGGAAACTGAGGCTCCGGAGGTTAGGTAAGTTAGCCAGCTCATACAGATAGGACTGGAGCCCAAGTCTGCTACTTCCACCCGGCTCCAGTGCTTCCTCTCATGTTTTACTGGGTGACTCTCTTGGCTGGACTGAGAGCTCCTTGAGGCAGGGATGGGTATGAGTCTGTCCAGTGCCCATCAGTGGAGCTCAGGACCAGCTGGGCTCAAAGTGTTGCACCGGCCCAGGAAAGAATTGTGCCTCTGCTGACTTTTGAGTTTTTTCGAGCCAGGCAGCTTTTCCTATGGCCACAAGGTGGTGCCAACAGCCTACAGGCTGCCCAGGCCAGGCCAGACTTAACATTGCCTTTCTGCTAGGCCTGGTGATTCCTAAAGGATTGATTGGAACCCTCTGCTTTGGATCTCCCTTTGTTGGGCTTGGCACTTGGGTGTTTGCAGATTTTTCAGCCATTATTTCATTTCTTTAGCATCCTTGTGAGGCCATCAAGGCAGGGATTACTGTCTCTGCTTTATAGTCAGGGAAGCTGGGGTTGAGAGGGAGAGGGGCTGCCATAGCACATGGTGAATAGCGGGCAGAGTGTATTGGAGCCTGGCCTCCTGGTCGAGGCTGTCTCCACTCTCAGAGGGGTCCACATCCCTGCCTGCTCCTCCCTATCCTGTCCCTCTTGCTGGGCTTGTGACCTGTGACATCAAGATTCAAGACTAGGCTGAGAAACTGAAGTGGGGGGAGAAAGTGGGGCAAGGTAGGGGGATGGTTAATAACAACAATGATAATCACATAAACCTGCAGAGCTTTATAGCTAATGAAGAGTGAAGGAGTTCACACACTGAGTGTTTACTGTAGGCCACACGTGGTACTAACACGTTATTTGGATCACCTTTGGGATGAGAGTGAAGCGTTTGGGCTCTAATAGAAAGATGTGGAAGACAAGTTGTTAACAGAGGCTACCACGTAGGCAGGGGATGACTAGCTTTCTCTTTGTATATCTTGGCGCCCTTTCACTTGCTAAAGCCCATGTTTCTGAAGTGCCTCCATTTCCACTGTCTTACTGGGCCCTCCAAGCAGCCCTGAGGGGTAGGTCCTGGCCAGGGATTTGACCAGTGCCCCCTCTCTCTTCAGATGCAGCCCTGGTGGAAGCTGTTCGAGCCAACAATGTCCAGGAAGTCAACAGGTGAGTGTCATACCCCAGGCCTTGCTCTCCCGTGCAGGAGGGCTGAGCGGGATGGGCCCCTTGCTCTGGCGGTGGCTCTGCCTTGGAGGAAATCCTCACAGTGAGCTGGGAACTGAACGCTGTGACTTCCTTGTAGTCACCGAGTCACTTGGGCTCCTTTGGCCCAGGTCAACCCTTAGATATTTTAAGGTAGAGAATCAGTCCCTGTGTCTTCTTTCTGGCCCCAAACATCCCCGGATCCTTTGGCTGTTCTGTTCTTTGAAGGATGTGGTTTGGAGTTCCTCTGCATCCTGTAGGTTCTTCAGTGAATCTTCCAGTTTGTTCTTGTTTCTCTGTGGGATCGGTCACTTGTAATTGCTTGTTGCCTGGATGGGGTGCAGGTGGGCACCAGTGGAGAGGCTTGGAGATTTGAGAGGGAGCTGGAAGAGACCTTTCTGCCAGAGCAGCCTGCCTGCAGGGCTGGGTGCACATGCTGGGCTCCTGCCCAGGGGCTGACTGCATTTCTAGCCTCCCTGGCTCAGCTGTTCCCCTAGTGACCACTGGTCAGTTAGATCTGAGACTTGTTCTTGCTCAGGGACAGGACTTCACTCGGGCCTCCGCCTGGTGCCCAGGGCAGGGCAGAGTCTGTGTCTTGGACGGATGCTCAGACATAGGGCATCAGTATGGGGCTGTTATTCAGGGGCAGAGGCTTCATTCTTGGTGAAACTAGTGGCCCGCATTAGGCCTAACTTTGACCATTTTTTGCCTTTTGTATAGAGCTAGGTGGCCATAGGACATCCTCCCTTCCCTGCCACTATGTCCACATTTTAAACAGGAAGTCAGGTGTTTGGAGAGGCTGTCACTGCGCCCAGCGCTGCACACCCGTTGGTGCGCTCCCTCACTCCAGTTGCCTGAACATACAAGAAAGTGTTGAAAGGCAGTCACAGCCCCCATCAAGACTTACTGCTTTGATTCCCTTGCATTTTATCTGCAGCATTATTATTGATTCTCAAGGGTGCTTTTGAGTATTAATGTTCAAGGCTTAGTTTTTAATAAACCACTTTTGGAAGTATGGGCTGGGAGTTGTTTCGTAGCCAAATAAATATTATGGAGCAATAGTTTAATAAACATGCGATGATGCATCTTTAAAACCAAGCACAGATGTCAGCTTGTTGTTATAAGAGCCATTCATAACTCCAGGCAGTGCGTGGCCAGAAACAGATGAGCCTCATTTCCTTCTGCTGCAGTACGATGGCATGAGGGGGTGGAAAGTGGCTGTGCCCCGTGCTTTAAGGCTTTTGCTGACCCTTTAATCACCTGTTGATGACTGCTGAGGTAACTGCTGCTTTCCTCTGGCGAGCCAGTATAGGCAGTGCATTTACAGAGCAGCAGTGCTGTGAATCCACCTTTCCATCACCTAGGGGAGGCTGAGTTTACCCTGTTCCATTGAGCCCCCAAGGGTTGATTGATTTAGCTCTTTCAAATACACATTTTTCTCATTAGCAGGTAAACCCGTGCCACAAAATTACAGGAAGTGATTGAATTTATGTTGTGTGTGTGATTCACAACATTCATGCTTGCCTGTGTGGATAGGGTCTGTAGGGACTTTCCTGTATGTCACCAGTCTCTAACCTGCCTTTCTCCTGCCTCCTCTTGTCCTCTCTCTCTTGGTCATGATGACTCAATCAGAATCTCCCTTCACCCCTCGTGAGGGGGTCAGAGATGAGCAAGGCACAGACCCTGCCCCTCAGAATTGACAGTCTCCCCCCTTCACCACCACCTGGTCTCAAGGAAACAAACATGTAACCTACCAATCACAGTTCTTCCCACTCAGAGAGCTAGACCTACAGGTAGGAGTGGGGAGAGCCCAACCACCCTTGCTAGAAGGAAGCTTTCTTGAATTCCTACTGCAGGTCCTTGTTTAGCCTTTTTACGCCCTAGACTCTGCACAGGTGCTTAACGCTACCCCTAATTTCTTCCTCTGTGTGTCCTGGCCTTTAGTTCTGCCCAACAGACCTGCCAATACCAGGATAGAATTCCATTCTCAATTTTTAAAAGATATTTACTATAGTTTATACGTGGTTGGGTCACCATGTGTATGATGTGTGGTTAAATCAGTATTTGGAATAAAACTCAGACCTGGTAATAATATTGTCCTCTACCCTCCTTTCCTTCTTGCCCTCTCTGGATTCTATGCTGTGTGTGTCTCTGCCTTGATGGCCCCCTACCTTCTGCTGGCCCCAGAGCCTTGGTAGAGCTCCGGATAGTGAAGGGCAGCGATCTGAAGCTCTTCTGCTCAGAGGCGGGAAATTTCATCATCCTCTTTAAGGATACTCTGGAATCTGCAGTTCCTAGGTTCTAGGTGTGGACCCTCCACACAGATGGCTCTCTGTATACAGTGCTCATTACCCTCTGCTTAAAGCCTCCCAGCGTCAGCTCAAGTCCTACAGCCCTTGTGAAGACTTCCTTGACTCCTCCCAGCTGAGTGTGATCTGCCCGTTGCCCCACACCTGCCTGCTGGTCTGGGAAGGTACGTGGGTCATCTAGGAAGAGCCGTGTTAGCCATGGCAGGAGAGGAATCCTTTGCTAGAAGAGAGGTTGGAGGTCAGGTGGGAGAAGCAGGGCTGAACATCAGGACTGAGGAGGCACTCAGCCCATGAACAGGAAAACCAGTGCGGTTCCCATGCTGCCCAAATCAGGAACAGATGAGGAATCCTCACGCAGCAAGCCAACAGCTCTGGACAGCCACCTGAAGTGTGGGCACTGTTGACCTGTTTTATGTAGAGCTGGCTAATCGTTTGTGGTATGGGCCTGCCTGGCTAAAGGGGCAGGGAAGGTTCTGCCACTCGCCACACTCTTTTTTATATTAAGAAGGTTTGGGCTAGACTTCACCTTAAACCACTGGATTGTGTGCCTCCCCAGGGCAGGGACAAGGTCTGGTTTCCCACATGTCTTATCCTCTTCTCCAGCACAGTGAAAGTTGGGGAAAGCTGCTTTTTACTGACTTTTCAGCAAACCTGAAGTAGACAATCCAGAGTCTTATTTCCATACTCCCATTGGCTATATCAGAGGAGGGCTGGGTCCCTTTTTCTTCCCATTGTCCTCTCCTCCTTTCTCCCTGTGTGGCAACTGTTTCCTTCCTCCCCCAAGGCACTTAAACCTTGTTAGCAAGTTCAGGTCTCGCTCTTCAGGAGTGGAAGCCCAGTCCTGAGGCCCCTGTCCCACCTGTCAGCAGCATGAGCAGGTGGCCCTGCTTCTGGGCTTAGCCCAAACCCAAGCCTGGCTTCTGGACTCAGGATCCACTCACCCGAAACCTAGGGCACAGGGCAGTCTGAAGGCACATCTGTCCAACCTCGAGCTGAGCCATGTGAGGAGCTGTCGGGGCTGGCAGAAGTGAGGCCTCCTGTTCTCCCAGTGGAGATCACATTTCCTTTCGAACAAACTTGGGTGAAAGACTATACCCCTACCCACTTCCCTTCTCCTGGCAGGGAGCTGGGCCTTTGCTGAGTGCTTTTTCTGTTAGTTTTTTTTTTAATTTATTTATTTTATTTTTGGCTGCGTTGGGTCTTTGTTGCTGCGCGCAGGCTTTTCTCTGGTTGCGGCGAGCGGGGCTACTCTTTGTTGCGGTGCGCTGGCTTCTCATTGCGATGGCTTCTCTTGTTGCGGAGCACAGGCTGTAGACGCGCGGGCTTCAGTAGTTGTGGCTCGCGGGCTCTAGAGCGCAGGCTCAGTAGTTGTGGCGCACAGGCTTAGTTGCTCTGCGGCATGTGGGATCTTCCCAGACCAGGGCTTGAACCCATGTCCCCTGCATTGGCAGGCAGATTCTTAACCACTGTGCCACCAGGAAAGCCCTCTGCTGAGTGCTTAACTCAGTTGTTTCCATCCGCCCAAGCGCTTTTTAAAAGAAGGAAGTCTGATGGTGTCAATCTTGGACTGCAGACTGCCTACCCTTTCTCTCCAGGATTCATTTGTTCATTTGACAAAATTTTACTGAGCACCTGTCATATGCTGGGTTGCATACTTGGCACAGGGGACATCTGACCACTCATGATTCCTGCCCTCAGTGAAGAAGTCTGGGGAAGACTGTGGTAACACAGTGTGATCAGTGCTGAGACAGGAGGCCAGGATATACCACTAATCAACCTGGGGGACCAGAGAAGATGTCCTAGAGGAAATGACACCTCTCAGACATTTCCTAGTGAAAAAGATTAGAGTCTTAAAATGTCAGGAGGGCTTAGCAAATAGAAGGAGAAGGCGTTCCAGGCAAAGGGAACAGTGTAAGTGATAGCACTGAGGCAAGAAACAGCCTAGAGTGTGTGGTGAGGAGGGGAAATTACTGTTTGGTGTTGCTGGATCACAGCCTGAGGCCAGGAGAGACTGGAGATAGGAAGGGACCTGGTCATGGAGGGCATTGTCCATTTGTCCCTCAGTCACTCATCTGTCCAGCCTGTCCATTGTGCCTAGCCCTGAGCTGAATTTGTGTTGGTGGCAACAAAATGAGGAAGGGGCAGCAGTCCTCGCTCTGGAGGAGCTCACTGACCCTCTTCTCAGGTGAAGAGGGAGCACATTAAGTCAAAAATCGAGAACCAGCGAAACAAGGCACAAGTTGCCTAACTTCTGTAAGACTAAGTAACATGGAAATGATAGTACCTATAACTTACAGAGTTGTTGAGTGTTCATTATTAATAATAGAATTATTACTTAATTCAACCAATATATATGACTGCTTATTAGGAACTAGGCGTTGGACTGAGTGCTGGAGGTAGAGTGGTGAACAAGATTGGCACAGTTCCTGCCCTCTTGGTACTTACAGTCTAACCGGGAGCCAGGTGACTAATTATGCAATTATGTACTTCAAAGTGATGAACAGTTTGTCTCTTCAACAGATGGTGCTGGGACAACTGGATATCCACATGCAAAAAAATGCAGTTGGAATCCTCCCTCACCTATACACAAAAATTAACTCAAAATGGATCATAGACCTAAATGTAAGAGCTACAACTATAAAACTCTTAGAAGAAAACATAGGATTAAATCTTTGTGACTGTGGGCTAGGCAAAGCCTTCTTAGATATGGCACCAAAAGCATAGGAAACCAAAGAAAAAATTAGGTAAATTGGACTTCATGGAAATTAAAAACATTTGTGTTCAAAGGACACTTTTAAGAAGGTGAAAAGACTCTCCCACAGAAAAGGAGAAAATATTTGCAAATTATATGAGATTTGCATCCAGAATATGTAAAGAACTCTTACAACTCAAGAATAAAAAAGTTAACCCAATTTAAAAATGGACAAAGGATCTGAATAGACATTTTTCTGAAAAAGATTTTCAAATGACCGATAAGCGTGTGAAAAGATGCCAAACATCATTAGCATTAGGGTGATGCTAATCAAAGCCACAATGAGATACTGCTTCTCACCCATTAGGGTGACTGTAATCAGAAAGACATAATAGCAAGTGTTGGTAAGAATGTGGGGAAATTGGAATCCTCATATATTACTGGTGGGAATGTGAAATGGTGTAACTGCTTTGGAAAACAGTTGGCAATTCTTCAAAATATTAAAGATAGAGTTACCTTATGATCCAGCAAGTCTACTCCTAGGTATGTACTGCAGAGAAATGAAAACATGTATATTAATGTACTTGTACATGAACGTTCACAGCAGCATTATTCATAGTAGCCTAAAGAGGGAAACAACTCCAAAGTCTATTAACTGATCAATGGATAAATAAAAATATAGTATAGCCATACAGTGGAATATTATTTATCAGTACAAAGAAATGAAGTACTGCTAGGTATATGCTACAACATGACCTTGGAAGCATTATGCTAAGTGAAAGAAGCCAGACACAAAAGACCACATATTATATGATTCAATTTACATAAAATGTCCAGAACAGACAAATCCATAGAGACAAAGTAGATTGGTGATTGCCAAGGACTGGAGCGGCTGGGGTTGGGAGGGCACAGGGAGTGACTGCTAGTGGGTCCAGAGTTTCTTTCTGGGCTAATGAAAATGTTCTGAGGTTAGTAGTCAAGATCACACAACTCTGAATCTACTAAGAACAATTGAGTTGTGTACTTTTAATGGATGGATTTTATGGTATGTGAATTATATCCTTTTTATTTCTCCTTTTTTTTTATAGAGGAGAGTTTTTATTGTTGTTGTTGTTGTTTTGTTTTGTTTTGTTTTGTTGCGGTACGCAGGCCTTTCACTGTTATGGCCTCTCCCGTTGCGGAGCACAGGCTCCAGACGCACAGGCTCAGCCGCCATAGCTCACGGGCCCAGGCGCTCCACGGCATGTGGGATCCTCCCGGACTGGGGCACGAACCCGTGTCCCCTGCATTGGCAGGCGGACTCTCAACCACTGCGCCACCAGGGAAGCCCTAAAGGAGAATTTTTTAAATATTTATTTAATTTATTTTTTGGCTGTGCCTCACGGCATGTGGGATCTTAGATCCCCAACCAGGGATTGAACCTGTGCCCCCTGCAGTGGAAGCACGGAATCCTAACCACTGGACTGCCAGGGAAGTCCTGTGGATTATATCTTAATAAAACTCTTTAAAAAATGAAGTACAAGACACTTGGGAATCTAACCTTGAGTATAGGAGGGCTTAGGGGTGGGGGTATGTGGTCAGTAAGGCAAACCATCTGAGTGAGATTGAAGTGAACTCTGAAGGATGAAGAGAAAACTAGAACATTGTGTTAGAAGGGCAGTAGGTAGAAGGCCTTGAGTCAAGCAGAGATGTGAAGGAATTAGAGAAGGTCAGTATGATTGGACTCTAGAGAGTAAGTGGGAGAGGGTGTGAAGCAAAGTTGGAAAGTTAAGCAAGGACCATATCACACTGGATCTGTTGGCCAAGTTAATGATTTTTATTTTTACTAAGAACAGTGGGCAGCCATTGAAGAATTTTAAGGTGTGTGTATGTGAGAGAAAAAGACACATACATGGTGACATGATCTAGATCTGTAATTTTAAAAGATCACTCTGGCTGCTCTGTGGAGAATAGATTGATAGAGCTGTGGTGGATGGAGAAGACCGGTTGAAAGTGACTGGAGTAGTGCAGACCAGAGAGGATGATGGCAGGTGGTGACTTGAAGTAAGATGTCAGTAGCAGAGATGGAGGAGGTAAGCTAGACAGGACTTGGTGTTGTGTAGAACAGTGTCAGTACCTGGTATGTAGTAGGTACTCAATATGTGAATCTTGAATGAATGAATGAATGAATGAATGAATAGAATTGGATATGGTTGATTAAGGAGAAGAAGGTATTAAGAATGAATTTCTGTTTTCTGGCTTGATCCGCTATGGAGATGCTGTTACCATTCGCTGAGATGAAGATCCTAGAGGAGGACTGGATTGGAAGAAAATGATGAGTTCAGTTTTGAACATGCTGCGTTTAACGTTTCAGTGAGATATTCAAGTGGAGAGGTCAACTAGGCAGTTGAATGGGTCTTTCTGACTCTTCCCGCTATATATAGCATGCTGCCTCAATGATTGGTTTAGAGATTGTTTTGACATCTTGTTTTGATTTCTGGTTTGATGGTTTTAGGCAATAAAGTACTTCATACCAGTTAAAAGTTTTTTACTAGATACCTTTGGGAAAAAGTCTGGTTTGATTTGCAACACAGGAAAGAAGAAAGGGTTGGGTTTTGTTGAAGGCTAAACACATTTATTCTAGCTCTGCATTGATGGCTTGGTTTGGTTCTTGTCCCCAGATGCCCCAGCTTGGGGCTTGAGGCGCTTGCTGTCCACGTGCCAGGATTAAGGTGTCCAGAATGTGCTTAGCTACAGTATAGGTAAATGTTCTGCATATTGATCCAGGGATTTTATCTAATTAACAAAAACCCTGGCTGGTAAATACATTTGGCTGTCTCGGGGCCTCAGGGAGGCTGTCTGTCTATTGATTGTTGTATCATTTTGGCTCGATGGGAAGATATTAATGATGGCATCAGAGCAACCAAAACATCTGACTCTCTTAACCAGTAAATATGTAAATGTTCTTGTGGCTTGCAGTAGGTTGAAACAAAAGCTTTATCCTAGGCCAAAGGTCAAGGCCTAACTGGCATCACTCTTGTAATTTGATGCTTTTTGAGAGCATTTTTTGAATGCTAGGGTATAACCCACACAGGTTGTTTTGAATTCTGGGATGTTGGAAGGCAGCATAATGTTACAGAAAGAATACAAGGTTTTTAGGATTAGAAGACCTGGGTTCCCATAATTCAAAAAGAGTCATGTACCACAATGTTCATTGCAGCACTATTTACAGTAGCCAGGACATGGAAGCAACCTAAGTATCCATCGACAGATGAATGGGTAAAGAAGATGTGGTACATATATACAATGGAATATTACTCAGCCATAAAAAGAAACGAAATTGAGTTATTTGCAGTGAGGTGGATGGACCTAGAGACTGTCATACAGAGTGAAGTCAGAAAGAGAAAAACAAATACCGTATGCTAACACATATATATGGAATCTAAGAAGAAAAAAAAAAGGTTCTGAAGAACCTAGGGACAGGACAGGAATAAAGATGCAGATGTAGAGAATGGACTTGAGGATACAGGGAGGGGGAAGGGTAAGCTGGGACAAAGTGAGAGAGTGGCAGGCATATATATACACTACCAAATATAAAATAGATAGCTAGTGGGAAGCAGCCACATAGCACAGGGAGATCAGCTCTGTGCTTTGTGACCACCTAGAGGGGTGGCATAGGGAGGGTGGGAGGGAGACGCAAGAGGGAGGGGATATGGGGATATATGTATACGTATAGCTGATTCACTTTGTTATGCAGCAGAAACTAACACAACATTGTAAAGCAATTATACTCCAATAAAGATGTTTAAAAAAAATAACAGCTAGCAGTAATTGAATACTTGTAATGTGCCAGGCACAGTTCTAAGCTTTTTAAGTATATGCTTATAACAATCCCAAGAGATAGATATCATTACCTCCACTTTATAGATAAGGAAACAAGGACAGAGAGTCAGGAAGAAGGCCAGCAGAGACAGGATTTAAACCTAGACCATTCTAGTTGCTGTATTACCCTGGAATTACTAAGTTCATTCTTATTCAGGAGACAGAATGAGTCGCTGATAGAAAAGTTACTAAAGTTTGACTGAAGTTATTAAAGTTTGCCACTGAATTTGTCACTAAATACCTGGCTTGGATTTTAGAGAGAAGAGCAGTATGTATTTAAAATATA
Source organism: Orcinus orca (assembly GCF_937001465.1). NCBI lineage: Eukaryota > Metazoa > Chordata > Mammalia > Artiodactyla > Delphinidae > Orcinus > Orcinus orca. Next base: position 50,162,979 of record NC_064566.1, on the reverse strand, counting down.
TTACAATCCTCATCTGTTAACATCGTCACATAACTTTAAAGATGATATTTTTTATTTAAAATAATACTGTCAGAAATTAATTCTCAGTGGTTCTCTTATATAAATAATTGGCATTAAAGTGAAGATTATTAAATAAAGAAAACAAGACCTGGGTTCCACTTCTGTCACAGTAACTGTCTCTATGACCCTTAGTAGGTAATAGACCCTCCCTTTTTGAATCTTAGTTTCCAAATCTTGTTAATGGGCTTCCCACTGAGAACTCTGAAATATAATTCTCAGGGTTAAGCTCTACAGAAAAAACTGAGCCCTTTGGGGAGGGTCCAAATCACACACTAAAACACCAGGGCTTGCTCAAGTGGGCCTTCACCAAACAAGCAATTTTGCAGAGTGGTCCAGGGCCTGGCACCTTTTCTGAGGTGTGGACTTACTGAGTCTCTGGTTGCTTGCTCCCTGGTGATGGAAAGCAACTGGGGAAGATTGGGTTAGCAGCTTTTTATGAACTTCGAGAGTAGGTGAGTTGTGGAAACAGCCAGTCAGCTGCTGAGAACCCCAGCAGAGTCAGGTGGTTGGCCAAGCCGAGGAGCAGAGAACAGCCAGGGCTTACTGGGGTGGCTTGGGGGAAGGAGGGATGCCCCTGAAGGGGAGCCCAGCCCTGGGATTGAGCCTCTAGTGCTGGCCCCACTGGTCCTTGGCTGTATGGCCTTGAGCTGGTAGTCCCTTAACTTCCTCAGTGACTTCGACTGTAAGATAACTTCACAGGCCACCCTCCCAGGATCTCGTGAGAGTTCCAGGCAGGTGAACTCTTGTGGTCTAGAAAATTACCCATCCTTTGGTTCATCAGTGTCACGTCTTCAGGGAAGCCTTCCCTAGCCCTCCAGGTAGCACTTATCACCCTCTTTTGGAATGGGTCATCTGTTTCCTTCTTCCTCTCTCTCTCTGTCTCTCTCTGTCTCTCTCTGTCTCTCTGTCTCTCTGTCTCTCTGTCTCTCTCTCTCTCTCTCTCTCTCTCTGTGTGTGTGTCTCTCTCACAGTACTGTGAGTTTTGGAGGTGGGAGACCATTGCTGTGTTGTTCATCTCTGTTCATGTAAACAGTTAACAAATACTTATTGAGAATTGTAAAAGTGTTTGGTGAATGGTAAGAGTTAGGCAGACGTTAACAGTTATTTACAGTCATAATAAACCTGTAAATGGAGGAACTGACATCCCCTAGGAAAAAAATAAAAATGGTGAATTAGTTCAGTCATTTATTCATTCAACAAATAGTGCCTACTGTGTGCTGGCACTGTGCAAGGCCCTGATGGATCAGTGGTAAGCCAAAAATGTACAGACCTCACCTCATGAAACTTAAAGCCTAGTCAGACGTTAATCATGCAAATATGAAATTACAACTGTGACAAGTGCTGCAAAGGAATGGTATGGAGAATCCTGAGTGCCTCTGAGAGATTTACTCTGGTCAGGGAAAGCTTCCCAGAGGAAGCTTGAGTCCGAAGTGAAGGAGAGGAAGAATTAACCTAGGTGAAGAAGGATAAAAAGAGCTTTCCTGGCAGAAGGAACTTTTGTTTATAGAGGCCCCGTGGCAGGAGGAACAACAGCAGGTGTGAAGGACTGAAAAAGGCTGATGGGACTGCAGCTCAGAGGGGGGTGCCAGGAGCTTGGAGAATAAGCAGGTCTTGCAAGGCATTGGAGGCTGTCTATAGTAAGGAGCTTTGTCTTATTCTAACAGCAGTGACAGCTGAGTTGGGGGCGGGGCAGGGGTGGTTGAGAGGGGATTGATGTGCTCAGCTGCTCAGCAACCATTCTTTTTTTTTTTTTTTTTTTTTTAATTCCTAGGTATTTTATTCTTTTTGTTGCAATGGTGAATGGGATTGTTTCCTTAATTTCTCTTTCTGATCTTTCGTTGTTAGTGTATAGGAATGCACGAGATTTTTGTGCATTAATTTTGTGTCCTGCAACTTCACCAAATTCAATGATTAGCTCTAGTAGTTTTCTGCTGGCATCTTTAGGATTCTCTATGTATAGTATCATGTCATCTGCAAACAGTGACAGTTTTACTTCTTTTCCAATTTGTATTCCTTTTATTTCTTTTTCTTCTCTGACTGCCGTGGCTAGGACTTCCAAAGCTGTGTTGAGTAATAGTGGTGAGAGTGGACATCCTTGTCTTGTTCCTGATCTTAGAGGAAATGCTTTCAGTTTTTCACCATTGAGAATGATGTTTGCTGTGCGTTTGTCATATATGGCCTTCATTATGTTGAGGTAGGTTCCCTCTATGCCCACTTTCTGGAGAGTTTTTATCATAAATGGGTGTTGAATTTTGTCAGAAGCTTTTTCTGCATCTATTGAGATGATCATATGGTTTTTCTTCTTCAATTTGTTAACATGGTGTATCACATTGATTGATTTGCATATACTGAAGAATCCTTGCATCCCTGGGATAAATCCCACTTGATCGTGGTGTATGATCCTTTTAATGTGTTGCTGGATTCTGTTCGCTAGGATTTTGTTGAGGATTTTTGCATCTATATTCATCAGGGATATTGGTCTGTAATTTTCTTTTTTTGTGGTAATGTTTGTCTGGTTTTGGCATCAGGGTGATGGTGGCCTCATAGAATGAGTTTGGGAGTGTTCCTTCCTCTGCAAATTTTTGGAAGAGTTTGAGAAGGATGGGTGTTAGCTCTTCTCTAAATGTTTGGTAGAATTCACCTGTGAAGCCATCTGGTCCTGGACTTCTGTTTGTTGGAAGATTTTTAATCATTTTCAATTTCATTACTTGTGATTGGTCTGTTCATATTTTCTATTTCTTCCTGGTTCAGTCTTGGAGAGTTATACCTTTCTAAGAATTTGTCCATTTCTTCCAGGTTGTCCATTTTATTGGCATTAAGTTGCTTGTAGTAGTCTCTTATGATGCTTTGTATTTCTGCGGTGTCCGTTGTAACTTCTCCTTTTTCTAATTTTATTGGTTTGAGTCCTCTCCCTCTTTTTCTTGATGAGTCTGGCTAAAGGTTTATCAATTTTGTTTATCTTCTCAAAGAACCAGCTTTTAGTTTTATTGATCTTTGCTGTTGTTTTCTTTGTTTCTATTTCATTTATTTCTGCTCTGATCTTTATTTCTTTCCTTCTACTAACTTTGGGTTTTGTTTGTTCTTCTTTCTCTGGTTCCATTAGGTGTAAGGTTAGGTTGTTTATTTGAGATTTTTCTTGTTTCTTGAGGTAGGATTGTATTGCTATAAACGTCCCTCTTACAACTGCTTTTGCTGCATCCCATAGGTTTTTGGATCGTCATGTTTTTTTTGTCATTTGTCTCTAGGTATTTTTTTATTTCCTCTTTGATTTCTTCAGTGATCTCTTGGTTATTTAGTAACATATTTTTTAGCCTCCATGTGTTTGTGTTTTTTACGTTTTTTTTCCCTGTAATTTCTAATCTCATAGTGTTGTGGTTGGAAAAGATGCTTACTATGATTTCAAGTTTCTTAAATTTACCGAGGCTTGATTTGTGACCCAAGATATGATCTGTCCTGGAGAATGTTCCGTGTGCACTTGAGAAGAAAGTGTAATCTGCTGGTTTTGGATGGAATGTCCTATAAATATCAATTAAATCTATCTCATCTATTGTGTCATTTAAAGCTTGTGTTTCCTTATTAATTTTCTGTTTGGATGATCTGTCCATTGGTGTAAGTGAGGTGTTAAAGTCCCCCACTATTATTGTGTTACTGTCGATTTCCTCTTTTATAGCTGTTAGCATTTGTCTTATGCATTGAGGTGCTCCTGTGTCAGTTTCCTCTTTTATAGCTGTTAGCATTTGTCTTATGTATTGAGGTGCTCCTTTGTCGGGTGCATATATATTTATAATTGTTATATCTTCTTCCTGGATTGATCCCTTGATCATTATGTAGTGTCCTTCCTTGTCGCTTGTAATAGTCTTTATTTTAAAGTCTATTATATCTGATATGAGTATTGCTACTCCAGCTTTCTCTTGATTTCCACTTGCATGGAATACCTTTTTCCTTCCCCTAACTTTCAGTCTGTATATGTCCCTAGGTCTGAAGTGGGTCTCTGGTACACAGCATATTTATGGGTCTTGTTCTTGTATCCATTCAGCGAGCCTTTGTCTTTTGGTTGGAGCATTTAATCCATTCACATTTAAGGTAATTATCGATATGTATGTTCCTATTACCATTTTCTTAATTGTCTTGGTTTGTTTTTGTAGGTACTTTTCTTCTCTTGTGTTTCCCACTTAGAGAAGTTCCTTTAGCATTTGTTGTAGAGCTGGTTTGGTGGTGCTGAATTCTCTTAGCTTTCGCTTACCTGTAAAGGTTTTGATTTCTCTGTCGAATCTGAATGAGATCTTTGCTGGGTAGAGTAATCTTGGTTGTAGGTTCTTCCCTTTCATCACTTTAAATATATCATGCCATTCCCTTCTGGCTTGTAGAGTTTCTGCTGAGAAATCAGTTGTTAACCTTATGGGAGTTCCCTTGTATATTATTTGTTGTTTTTCCCTTGTTGCTTTTAATAATTTTTCTTTGTCTTTAATTTTGTTCAATTTGATTACTATGTGTCTCGGTGTGTTTCTCCTTGGGTTTATCCTGCCTGGGACTTTCTGTGCTTCCTGGAGTTGGGTGCCCATTTCCTTTCCCATGTTAGGGAAGTTTTCGACCATAATCTCTTCAAATATTTTCTTGGGTTCTTTCTCTCTCTCTTCTCCTTCGGGGACCCCTATAATGCGAATGTTGGTGTGTTTAATGTTGTCCCAGAGGTCTCTTAGGCTGTCTTCATTTCTTTTCATTCTTTTTTCTTTATTCTGTTCTGCAGCAGTGAATTCCACCATTCTGTCTTCCAGGTCACTTATCCATTCTTCTGCCTCAGTTATTCTGCTGTTGATTCTTTCTAGTGTATTTTTCTTTTCAGTTGTTGTGTTGTTCATCTCTGTTTGTTCTTTAATTCTTCTAGGTGTTTGTTCTTTAATTCTTCTAGGTCTTTGTTAAACATTTCTTGCATCTTCTCGATCTTTGCCTCCATTCTTTTTCCGAGGTCCTGGATCATCTTCACTACCATTATTCTGAATTCTTTTCCTGGAAGGTTGCCTATCTCCACTTCATTTAGTTGTTTTTCTGGGGTTTTATCTTGTTCCTTCATCTGGTAAATAGTCCTCTGCCTTTTCATTTTGTCTGTCTTTTGTCAATGTGGTTTTCATTCCACAGGCTGCAGGATTGTAGTTCTTCTTGCTTCTGCTGTCTGCCCTCTTCAGCAACCATTCTGATTGCTGAGAAACATTAGGAGCCAATCCGAGTGCCCACCAGCTTGTGTGTGCCAGCGTCTTCTTGGGCACTGATCTAGCCACGGAGGCAGTGAGACCACAAAACTGCTGTGCCCCAGGGCTCCCCAGCAGGGGCAGCTGTCAGGCTGTATCTCCCCACCACCATTGCTGTGGCCCAAGTGCTTCTTCTCCAAAGTCCCAGCTCAGTCATGGTCATAGCACAAATCCTGTCAGCATGACTGGAACCAGTTGGATTTTTTCCCTTGGAGTTTTCCTGGAAACTGAGGAACATAGAGAAATCTAAGAATATTAAAAATAGTCAAACTAATATGTTACTGGGCTTACCATATTCACTGTAGTAATTTACCTCACAGTTCTGCTCTCTCTGTCCTGTTTGAAAAGCCTCCTCAGAAAATCTGACTTTCGAACTTTAAGGCTCTTCTACATCCTGCTTCCTTCCCTCTCCTCTCTTTGGAGCAGTGGTCGCAGGCCCAAAGTCCTCCTAAGGCCATAAGTGGTTCTCTTCTTGTGACTCTATCAGTGGGTTTGCTGGAGAGGTTTTCATATCACTGGCAGGAATCCTGTCAGTAAGGAATTCAGAATCTGAGAAAACAAGGTTTGACTCCCAGCTGTCAGTCTGAGAAAACAAGGTTTGGATCCCACCTGTGCCATTTGTTAGCTCTGTGACCTTGGGAAAGTAGCCTAACCTCTCTAGCCTTAGATTTTTCATCTGCAAAGTGGGATGATGATTGACCTACCTCACACCTTTGCTGTGAGTATTAAATGAGAAAATTAAATGAGAAAAACCAGCGAGTGCTGTGCCTGGCACATACCAGGTGCTCAATACATAGTAGGTGTTGTTTTTGAGTGTTGTTAATTACACTAAGTGTTCGCCCCTGAACTAGCAAAATAAATTAAGATAATGGTTAGGATTTTCTGGATAATCTATTTTTACCCTCTTCATTTTTCTTAAGCTCCTAGTGTGCATTCAGAGACCCCAGCGAATGAACACAAGGTAAATGGATATTAAGGTGGAGCAGAAAGGCACCCAGCCTATCATGCTTAGTTTTACTACATTTTTTTAGAACCCATGTATATTCAGAGTTTTGTTTAATGTTTGTAGCATATTACTTTGACAGCATACTTTTGTATATTTTTTACATATATTCATTGTATATGTATATTATAAAGCACATAAAATAATAATATTTTAATAACATTATTAACTATTACTAATAGTGACCAATGTTTATTGAATGCCTTTTTAGAGATAGGCATTACGTGAGACTTAAATCACTAAATCCTTAAAACTGTGTAAGTAGTATAGCCCCATTTCATAGATGATGAAACAGAAATTTGGATTGTTTGAGTAATTTACCCAAAGTCGCCCCCTTGGAAGTGACCCACCACTTCATTTTACAGATGAGGAGGCCATGAGGCCGGAAGCAGAATGGAGCTTGCCTGGGTCACAGTTTCCTCCCAGCACTTTTCCAGGCTCAGGGAGATATTTTGTAGCTCAACGGAGAACCATTTCAGTCTGCCTTACTGGGAGTCTATAAGGTTCCTGAAGATAAATGTCAAATCTAGATCCCTTATCTGTCCTGCCCTCAACTCTGCTCTTCATTGACAGGCCCCACCCCACCCCTGCATTCCTCCCAGCCAAGCCGGCTCCCCTCTGTCCCAAGAACCCCCATTCCAGTCAGAACTGACTTCTCTAGCCCTAAACACACAGCTTACTTCTTCCTACCTGTGAGCCTTTGTAGCACTTCCAACTCTACCCCTGTTCTCCTCACACCCCTATCTAGATCCTGTTCGTGGTTCATTGCCCCCTTCAAGCCCTTCCTTTTCCAGAAAGCTCACCCTCCCTAATAATAATAGCTGCCATTTATTAGATACCCACTCTATGTGAGGCAGAGTACCAGATACTGTATATGTATTACCTTCATTCTTTGCTGCAGTATTGCAAAACAGATTGCGTTATAATCATTTTCCACTTGAAGCTCAGACAGATTTAGTGCTTACTACCCTACAGCTTGTAAGAAGTAGAGCTGTGATTTAAACCGAGTCCCATGTGAATGCAAAGTATGTGCTTTTCTCACTGCAGTTCACTGCTAGTTCCAGCCCATGTTGATCTTTCTTATCAACATTTCCACAGCCTTAAAGTCTGAGCCAAATGGTATCATGTTTAGTTTTCACCTCATTGTCTTTCTCCTCAGTTGCTTCATGCGTGTGTCTCCTCACCCAGGCCATGCTGTCACAGCCAGGTAGATGGCATCTCCTCCTGCCTTCACCATAGCTAGTCACACAAGGCTGACTGGGCATTCAGAAAGCACACAGTACAGAGTCTGGCCAGGTGATTGACTGGTTGAATAAAACCTTGTTTATTCTCCAGAGTCTACCCAGCAGGAGGGTACAGCAGCTGGGCAGGCTGACTGGTCTCCAGGATCCTCCATTCATGTGGATGGGAGGCCCAGGAAGGCTGCATAAGAATCCCTCTCTGAGGCTGAGCTGAGGCTTCCATGTCAATGCCCTTTTGTTTGCGAGGATAGCACCCAGGCCTCCCGGGAAGTCTGTGTATTTGACCAGCTTTTGCAGATAGTGAGCAGGGACCGAATGTAAAGCACAAACAATTGGAGGAGGCCCCTGAAATTCCCAGGGGTTCAGAGTCCAGCAGGCAGAGGAGTATCCTTCCCAGGGCCAACTGGGACTCAGGTACAGCCCCCGAATGGGTCTGTTAGGACCCAAGGCACTTTTGTCTCCAGCCTCACTTCCTGTCCAGTATTCATGTCTCCTCTTTAGGTTCTCTGATGGGCAACATCCAGCCCTCAGTTAGGCACCTCTAGGTATGAGGCACACTCTCCCTCCTGAATGATAAGCAGACTGATTGGTCAAACATTTACTCATTCATTTTATTTTTCCTTTTGAGATATAATTCGCATATCATAAAATTCACCCTTTTAAAGTATACAGTTCAGTGGTTTTTTAATATAGTTGTAAGATTATGCAACCATCGCTGCTCTCTAATTCCAGAACATTTTCATCACCATTTCCCCCCAAAAAACCCAGTCCCATTAGCAGTCACTCCCCATTCCCCCTTCTCCCAGACCCTGGCAACTGCTAATTGACATTCTGTCTCGATGGATTTCCCTATATGGGTATTTCAAATAAATGGACTCATACAATATGTGGCGCCTTGTCACTGGCTTCTTTCACTTAATATGTTTTCAGGGTTCATCTCTGTTGTAGCATGTATCAGTACTTTGTTCCTTTTAATGACTGAATAATATTCCACGTATAGATATACTACATTTTATTTATACATTCATCAATTGATGGACATTTGTGTTTTCACTTTTTGACTATTATGAATAACACTACTATGAACATTTGTGTACAGTTTTCGTGTGAATGTATGTTTTTATATCTATACCTAGGAGTGGAACTGTCAGGTCATATGGTAACTCTATGTTTAACATTTTGAGAAACTGTCACACTAGTTTCCAAAGTAACTAAACCATTTTAACATTCTCACCAGCAATATAGAATATGAGGGTTCTGATTTCTCCACATCTTTGCCAACATTCGTTGTCATTTTTATTAGAGCCATCTTTAGTATGTGTGTAGTGATATCTAGTTGTGGTTTTGGTTTGCATTTCCTTGGTAGCATCTTTTAATAAGTTTTTTGGCCATTTGTACATTTTCTTTGCCATTTATTCATTCTTAAGGCCCATCATGAGCAGTATGCCCCACTTGGCATTGAGGAGGACCATAAAGATGTATCCTCATGACCTTTGCCTTTCAAAGAACTTTCAGTCTGGTAAGAGAATTGTAATTAGTACATACGAAAAGTTAAGGCTCCATAGACAAGGGGGCATTTAGTCTGGGCCTGGAGATGGGTAGTATTTGGATACAAGGAGCTCAGTGGAAAGACATTCTGGGCAGTTGGAATAATGTAAGCTTAAGCACTTTGTAATTAGAAAAGTATTATATTTTATGTCGTGGTGAATTCTGACGTAATACTGTGAAAGCACCTGGCATAGCACTTGACACGTGGTGGGCTGCTGTTATGGAGTTAGCGCTCTCTACTGCTCCCCTCTTTGGTCCCTGCTCTGTCTTCTAGGACTACACAGCTCCCTTTTCCTGTTCCAGACTTTTAAATATTAAGAGACAGAACTCCAAGCCAAATAACCCTTGGTTCTCTAAATTGTGATTTCAAGTCTTGTCCTCATCCTAGTCATTTTCTAATGAAGTGGCCACAAAGTTTTTGGTGCCCCTTCTGAATTCCAGTGTGGCATGACCATTATTGGGAGGAGCAGGGCAGTGATCCCCTTTTTAGAGATTTTAAGAATCTATTAACATGGCCTGAGCTTGCATTAGCTTTCTTGGCAGCTGCATTATACTCCTAGAGTCTGTTAAGCTTGCAGTCAGCCCAGTCTACAGAAAACTAGGGCTTCCTGTACTTCTTTTTTTTTTGTTTTAATATCTTTATTGGAGTATAATTGCTTTACAGTGGTGTGTTAGTTTCTGCTGTATAACAAAGTGAATCAGCTGTACATATACATATATTCCCATTTCTCCTCCCTTTTGCGTCTCCCTCCCACCCTCCCTATCCCACCCCTCTAGGTGGTCACAAAGCACTGAGCTGATCTTCCTGTGCCATGCAGCTGCTTCCCACTAGCTATCTATTTTACATTTGGTAGTGTATATATGTCCATGCCACTCTCACTTCGTCCCAGCTTACCCTTCCCCTTCCCCGTGTCCTCAAGTCCATTCTCTACATCTGCATTTTTATCGCTGTCCTTCCCCTAGGTTTTTTTTATAGATTCCATATATATGTGTTAGCATACGGTATTTGTTTTTCTCTTTCTGCCTTCACTCTGTATGACAGTCTCTAGGTCCATCCACCTCACTGCAAATAACTCAATTTCGTTTCTTTTTGTGGCTGAGTAATATTCCATTGTATATATGTGCCACATCCTCTTTATCCATTCATCTGTAGATGGAAACTTAGGTTGCTTCCATGTCCTGGCTATTGTAAATAGTGCAGCAATGAACATTGGGGTGCATGTGTCTTTTTGAATTATGGTTTTCTCAGGGTATATCCCCAGTAGTGGGATTGCTAGGTCATATGGTAGTTCTGTTTTTAGTTTTTTAAGGAACTTCCATACTGTTCTCTGTAGTGGCTGTGTCAATTTACATTCCCACCAACAGTGCAGGAGGGTTCCCTCTTCTCCACACCCTCTCCAGCATTTATTGTTTGTAGATTTTTTGATGATGGGCATTCTGACCAGTGTGAGGGGATACCTCATTGTAGTTTTGATTTGCATTTCTCTAATGATTAGTGATGTTGGGGCTTCCTGTACTTCTATAACCTACCAATTAGATTTGTTTGCCAAGCTTGTTTTAACCAAGACGACTTTAAAGTATTGTATTGCCATGCAGCTGTGAAAGTGGTGGTGGTAGTATGGAGACTACCACGAAGAAGAAGGGATGGATCTGGCCTTTCTCATCTTCAGTCTAAGAGAAGGGGTCTCTTCCAGGGGAGAAGGTTCTAGACAGCAGAACTAATCAGAGTATCTCTATCCCTCAGATAACCTCCTTTTCACTTAAGGCTTTTCCTACTTTATCATTTTCTGTCAATTGGTTAGTCCCATCAGATACTTGTGCTGGCCCCAGGCTAAATGTGGGAAAAAAGGGAAGAAGATGGAATATGTGCCCTGGAAGGCAGTGTGGTTCAGTAGAGAGAGCATGGGGTCCAGTCCCAAGCTGCCACTTAACTGACCATGTGATCTTAAGCAAGTCAGTTACCCTCTCTCTATATGACTCAGGCTCTTCCTCTAATCACAGGACCAGTTAAGATTATAAATGTCAAGTGCCTGATGCATAGTAGGCTGCTCAAGAAACATGAGCACTTTTGAACTCCACCATTCAAGAGCTTTGCAAGACCGGAAGAGCCAAGCATGCAGTGTGCTCACTGACCCTGTACAAACAGCTCTCAGAACACCTGTGATCCTTTAAGCACTTATTTGTGTACTTACTTGTTCCATTTCCCCACCCCCAGTTCAGACTGCGAGCTCCTTGTGGGCAGGATCCGTGTCTGATTCATCTGTACCCTCAGTGCCCAGCACAGAGCCTGGTTGGAGAAGGGGCTACTTAAGTTTTGTTACTGGGACAAACCTGAATTAATGAATCCAGATTTTGTCCCTCCCCATCTAGAGGGCCAGGTACTGTGGTTGGCTTTGCACAGTCCATTCTTTACTGAAAATCTCATAGGGTTCTGGAGCTTAGCAGTAGTGGGCCAAGTGCCAACCCAATTTAAGAAATTTGAGCCACTTCTGTGTCTCGTTGCCATAGTATGACAAGCTTCCTATCAACCAGCCAGCTGCCCAGCTGCCCTACTGCCCTCTGTGGCAGCCTAGAGGCCTGCCGTGGTGCCAGTAGGTGGCGCTCATGGCCCTTTCCCACACTTCACTGCCTAGACAGACTTTGCCTTCTTGTCACCAAGGCAGCTGCTGACTGGGACATAGCTTAGAGCCCAGAGGTACCCAGATGAGAGTGAGGTACCCAGATGAGAGTGCCCTGGACCGCCCCCTCCCCTTTCTGGCCTTGTTGGTTTTTCTGTTTTATTGAGTCCCAGCCATGGCGCACACTGCTTGAGGAAGTACAGATGTTTCCCATAGAAGATCCCAGGAATTCATTAAGGGAATCTGTGCTTCTGCCCATCCTTTGTGGCACAGCTCATGCCTCTGCCTCCAAGAAGTCATCCCTGTGGCTCTTGCTCTGCCCTACACTCACATGGTACCTTGCTTGTATTTTAGCTGTTTGCCAGGTGTGTAGCTATCCAGTGAACACCTTGAAAACAAGAACACTGCGTAATTCATCAAACTGCCCTCAGTATCCTGCTCAGAGTCCTATAATAACCAGTTTCATGAAAAGTTTGTGGAATGAATAGTTGAATAATAGGCCGTGGTTCCTCAAAAAAATTGTTGTCCAAATTGAAGGACAATCTACAAACTAGCCTGACTCTGCAGAAATGTCTATATCATGAATATATATCAAAGAAAAGTTGAGGAACTGTTCTAGATGAAAGGAAACTGAAGGCACATGCAATGCTTGATTCCAGTTTTTTTTTTTAATATATTTATTTATTTATTTATGGCCGCATTGGGTCTTCATTGCTGCACGCAGGCTTTCTCTAGTTGTGGTGAGTGGGGACTACTCTTCATTGTGGTGCGCGGGCTGCTCATTGCGGTGGCTTCTCATTGTGGAGCACGGGCTTTAGACACGTGGGCTTCAGTAGTTGTGGAGCGTGGGCTTCAGTAGTGGTGGCTTGTGGGCTCTAGAGCACAGGCTCAGTAGTTGTGGCGCACGGGCTTAGTTGCTCCACGGCATGTGGGATCTTCCCAGACCAGGGATTGAACCTGTGTCCCCTGCATTGGCAGGCAGGTTCTTAATCACTGCGCCACCAGGGAAGTCCCTGATTCGAGTTTTGATCCTGGATTATAGCTGGATCTGGGGCAGAGAGGGGATTGCTATAAAGCAATCCCCTATAAAATCCCCTATTAAAAAAAAATTGCTAAAAAAATTATTTGGATAATTGAAATTTGAGTACGGGATATATATTAGATAAAAATATTTTATCAATGCTAAGTGTTCTGAATTCAATCATTATTGGTTAGTGGTTATGTAAGAGAGTGTCCTTATACTAGGAAATACGTGCTGAAGTATTTGGGAATAAAGGGGTATAATGTCTGAAACTAACTCTCACATGGTCTAGGAAAAAAGAGAGAAAGAAAAGGAGTGGAGTGGTAAGGCACATGAGGCAAAATGTAATGAGAATCCAAGTAAAGGATATACCTGAGTTTTGTGCGTTTGTGCTATTTTTTAACTGCTTGGTAAGTTTGAAATCATTTCAAAATAAAAAGTTAAAAATAATAATAATCTATGCACTTTAATGTGTGCCAAGTTCCTCCTAGAAACTGTAAGAAAGATGGGACAAAGAATGGTCCCATCTTTGGCTTTTATTCTGTTTAATCCAGCAGTATTCAGTAAAGTTCTGATACAGTTCCTCCACTGTATGCCTTTTTTTTAAATAATAAATTTATTTATTTATTTTTTGCTGTGTTGGGTATTCGTTGCTGCGGTGCGGGCTTCCTCTAGTTGCAGCGAGCGGGGGCTACTCTTGGTTGTGGTGCGCAGGCTTCTCATTGCGGTGGCTTCTCTTGTTGTGGAGCACGGGCTCTAGGCATGCAGGCTTCAGTAGTTGTGGCACTCAGGCTCAGTAGTTGTGGCTCGCGGGCTCTAGAGTGCAGGCTTAGTAGTTGTGGCGCACAGGCTTAGTTGCTCCGCGGCATGTGGGATCTTCCCAGACCAGGGCTTGAACCCTTAGTCCCCAGCATTGACAGGCAGATTCTTAACCACTGTGCCACTAGGGAAGTCCCGTCTGCTGTATGCTTTTGAACACATAAAACAATGGTAATGATGATAGCTAACACTTGGAAGTGCTTACGCATACATTATTTCCTTTGGTCATCTCAGCACCCTTGTTAGGTAGGTCTAGCAGACTGATAAAGTAGGATGGCTGAGGTTCAGAGAGGTAAAGATGACCTGCCCAAAGTCACACAGCCTGGAAGAGACAGGTGCAGGCTTATATCCGCATCAGTCTGTTCCAAGGCTGGTGCTTTCTGAGCCTCCATATCTGTATGTATAAAAGGAAGGATTGGACAGATTGATCTCAGTGGATCCTTCTTTACATCTGGAAATTTTAAAACTTTATACAATAGGAGGTAACTGGTTATGAAGCATGCAGGCACATTACACAGCACACCTCATTTGTTGTTGGTGCTGCCTAAGTGCCAGTCCTCCTCCCTCACTGCCCACCCACTGCCCCTTGGAGTAGTCCAGATATGGCCGCGCTGGGATGGGCTACCTCACTGGGAATGAGAGCATCTGGAGAGATTCCTAGGGGCAGGGCCCTGAGCCAGCCCTTGAATGAGAGTGCTCAGTCCAAGCAGTGAAAGCAAAAGATGCCAGGGAGGCCTCATGTCTGTGGAGTTGGAGCACCTGGACCTGCCTGAAGTCAGCTGGCCGAGGCTGGGGTCTGAGAGCAGCATTTCCTCCCTTGCCCCACCCTTCCCAGCCCAGACCCACCGGGTAGATAAGGCACAGATGGAGGCAGTGTGTGGATTCTAGCCCCAGGCGCCTTGCCTCTGCTCAGACAGCAGGGCCTGGTGCTGTTATTACTGTAAACAGGACCTTCTGCGAGGCTCCAGCCAGGGCCCTGTTGCCCAGATAGCAATTATGATTGAGTCTGCATGGCTCACTGCTTCCAGGCCTCTGATGCAGGTGGGACAGGGCTCCCACCCTTCAGCCCCCTCCCCAGCTGCAGCTGAGGGCAGTTCATGTGAAGGGTCCGGAAATCAGTTGGAACAATGCACGATTGAAGTTCAGTGGCCGCTTTATATTGATTGGTCATAAAGAAGAAGGAAGAAAAACCAAGTGTTACCTCCCTCCCCTGAGTGGAAGAGCTGTTAGCCATAATAACTCAAAACTGTCCTGTATCCCTGTCTGGGACTCCCTCCCTCCTATAAACAGCAAGCCTGAGGAGTTGACTTTTCTTTGGAAGTCATGCTGGTGCCCGTGTCTGCCAGGAGTTCACTTCTGTTTTGATGCTGTACATATTTAGAATCCTAAGATTTTAGAACTGGCAGGGACTTGAGAAATCATTTAATTCAGTTCCCTTATTTTATTGCAGAGAAAAGTGAGACAGATTTATCCAGGTCACACAGCTAGTTACTGAGCGAGCCATGACTAGAACCCATGGCCTTCCAGCCCCAGGCCTGTGTCTAAGCGTCCTCAGCCCTGAGAATGAGGACATTTTCCTCACCCACATCTTCCACATATACACAGGAGCCTAAGTTCTTGGAAGAAGACAGGCACATGAGTATAGGTGAGAGATTTGTATAGGGAAGTGCTACAGGCATTCATTTGTTCAACCCCTGAGCCCTCTGGCGTGGGCTGCTGTGCCAGCACCAGAAGTCAAGAAACAAGGCATGTCCTCATTTCTAGGGGGCCATGCTGACTACTGGGAAAGTAGGACAAGGAAACTGTATGACAGCTGTTGACACAGGCTAGCACAGGGCACCATGGCTGCACCAAGGCTGTCTTAGGGAAGGCTTCTGGGAGGAAGAAAGGGTAAGTTTTTCTTTCTCGTTTTTTTTTGTTTTTTTTTTTTTTAATTGGAGTATAGTGGATTTACAGTGTGTTAGTTTCTGCTGTACAGCAAAGTGAATCAGTTATACGTATACCTATATCCACTCTTTTTTAGATTCTATTCCCATATAGGTCATTACAGAGTATTGAGTAGAGTTCCCTGTGCTATCCAGTAGGTGCTTATTAGTTGTCTCTTTCATATGTAGTAGTGTGTCTCTGTCAAGCCCACTGTCCCAGTTTACCCCTCCCCCGCACTCCTCCCCACACTGCCTTTCCCCCTTGGTAACTGTAAGTTGTTTTATACATCTGTGACTCAGTTTCTGTTTTGTCAGTTGGTTCATTTGTACCTTTTTTTTAGATTCCACATATAAGCGATATCATATGATATTTGTCTTTCTCTGTCTGACTGACTTCACTCAGTATAAGCTCTAGGTCCAAAGTTCTTCTTTTCCTAAGAAATTTTTTTTTAAGAGTAATAGTATGCTTATTGTTACAAAAAAACAGCAACAGAACTTCAAACAATACAGAAGAGTTCATAGCAGGAAGTGAAAGTTTGAATCCCTTACCCCCACTTCCCCAAAAGAGGTAACCACTGCTGCCTGTTTGGTCCGTAGCCTTCAGGACTCTCCTGGGTCCCTGATAGATGGGAGCAGCTTTTCTTCCCTTGATTAGTTACTCTTATGTGGAAATCTTCAGCTCTTGGGCTGGAGAACCCTTATTCTACCACTGCCCTTGCCTGGGGATTTGAGACCATCCATTTATCAATCCACAGAAAATTTGGAGCACTTATATTCCAAGTTCTGTGTACACCTTGGATATATCATCCTAGTTTGCTCTGTTGCTTCCTTAAAATGAGGTAGACACTCATTGGAAAATGATGATAGTAATGAAATAGACTCTTCCATTTGTATAGCACTTTTATCGCATACCAAGTGCTTTTATATATTTTGTCTCGTTTCTTCATGGTGCCCCTGAATGACATGTGGAGTAGGGCTGGTGGAGTCCTCTCCCTTTTTTTAACAGTTTTGGAACAGGCTCTGAGAGCAGGAGCTGTTATTCAGGTGAGGAGACCAAGCGAGATTGAGAGAGGTTGAGTCACTGGTTCGTCCATGACTACCCACCCAGTAAGTGCCAGAGCCTGCATTTGAACCAAGGTCTCTCTCGCTTATTTTCCTGCCCCTCTCTACTGCCTGAGAGTTGTACATGAGCTGGGATTCAACTCTGGACTGCTAGTGTGGTCTCCTCTCCATCATCTACCCTGGGTTTAGTGTCACCCACCACTGCCCTGCCAAGCAGGAGACCTAGTTCATTAGGGAAGGGGCTTCCACAAGTCTGGAGTGAGCCCAGAAAGGCCTGCAGTGCCCACCCTCACTTCTCAGCCCCTGGCCACAGGCAGCTCTGCCCTGAGTGGCAACCTGCATTAAGCCTTTCACTCATCATCTCAGGGATGATGGAATCCTAACCTTTTCGGAGACACCATGCTCTGTCACAAGCATTGCTCTTTTTAAAAGAGATTAATTCACTTGCCGCATTTTGTCCATTGGTGAAAATCACAGGGGAGAGCAAGGGTGGCTTTCTCAGGCCTCAGAGGCCCTTTCAGCTGCTCTCAGCAGGCATCCACCCGCCCAGCTGGCCCAGGACTTTGAAATGACTGCCCGCTGGGCATTCACTTGCAAAGCAACAAAATGAAATGGAGGAGACCTGGGTTTGTGAAATCCTAACTTTTGGGACTGCTCTGCACACAGAGGGGAAGTGGGGGAGAGGCCCACCCAGCTCTGAAAGAGGAGAAGTTGTTTGGAGTTGGGGTCACTGATGTTTTTGTTTGTTCTGGTCCTTCCTTGATTTACTAGGTGCCACCACTCCTTATGGAATTCTGCCATGTGGTGTCTCTTTTAATCCTTACAACTACCTTGCACAATAGGGATTAATAGCCCCCATGTCACAGCTAATAAGTGACAGAGCCAGAATTTGAACTCCAGCCTTTGGACTCCAGGGCCATTGCTTTCTCCTTTACACCTCAGCCCCAGGAGGCTGCAAAGGATGATAGCCAGTATGCTGGGCAGGGCTTAAAAGCTGGTGTCTCACTAAAAAACACTAAGATTTGCCTCCTAGGAATGATCCCTGCAGGTTTGCAGAGCCCTTTCCTTCAGATTTCAGTGTCACCTCTTAAAACCCTAGTGGACCTATAAAGAGTCTAAATCTCAGAGAGATAATATACCTTCTGTGGGGTGTCAGAGTAGGAGGTGGCAGAACTGGAACTAGAATGCAGGTCTCTTGCTTCTGCCCTGTGCTCCTTCTACACTGTTCATTGAAAGGATAGCAAGTTTGGAGAAGCCTTCTCTCCCAGCAGTTCCTCCTCTTAAAAGAAAACCCTGCAGTGTACAGAAAAGGAAACCTCAGCATGCTAATGTGCATATAATAAGTAGCTCAAAATTATTGGTAATCAGAGACATGCAAATTAAAACAACAATGTGAGATCCCTTTACACCTATTGAACTTGCAGTGATTAGGAAGTTGGCTACTGCCAAGTGTCCGTGGTACACAGGAACACCCCTGTCCTGCTGGTGGGAGGGTAGATGGAGCAGTTGTCCTGTAGGACCCTGGCACTATTTAGTTAAATCAAGTGATATAAACCCTGTAACCCAGGGATTGCACTCTGAGTACATGCCCTGGGAAAATACTCACACAGGTCCAAAAGGGTATATGTAAGAGGATGTTCTTTGAGCATTGCTTTTGGTGGCTGAGAGATGGAGGTTAGCTGGGTGGGTATCCCTGGGAGAGCAGAGAGGGAAAATCTGGTGGATGTGCCATAGAGCATTAAGTAGCAACTTAAAAGTGGAATTATTGTATGAATTAGCAGTATGAACATATCTTAAAATGCAATTATGGACTTCCCTGGTGGCGCAGTGGTTAAGAATCCACCTGCCAATGCAGGGGACAGGGGTTCAATCCCTAGTCCGGGAAGATCCCACATGCCGCGGAGAAACTAAGCCTGTGCACCACAACTACTGAGCCTGCGCTCTAGAGCCCACGAGCCACAACTGCTGAGCCCACACACCTAGAGCCCGTGCTCTGAAACAAGAGAAGCCACTGAACGAGAAGCCCGTGCACCACAACCGACAGTAGCCCTTGCTCGCTGCAACTAGAGAAAGCCTGCACGCAGCAGTGAAGACCCAACACAGCCATAAATAAATAAATAAATAAATAAATAATTTTAAAATGCAATTATTTGTGGAAAAAAGTAATAAATACACACACGCACATTTTATATATATATATATATATATATATATATATATAAATAAAGAAAAAATAAAAGAAAACCCTGCTTGGCTTAGGTTCTGGAAAGCAAGAACTTCAGTCGTCTCCTCCTCAGTAGCCAGTATGCGGCCAGGCACAGAGTGAGTGTTTGCATGTTTGTTGAATAAATGAACAAAGGAGTGCGTGAAGCCAGCCTGGCTGAACTACCGAGGTCATCCCATGTGACCCTGTGTTAGAATCCCAGGGTACTTGCCAACCTGCCACTACCAACTTGAGGCCAGATCGCTTTGTTCCTTCAAAGAGATAGAAACAGGGTAGCGTGGCAGGCAAAAACCACTTTGTACTGAGTACTTGCTATGTGCCAGGGACTGGGCTGGGATCCCTGCAAATTAGAGATTACTGTCCCTATTTGATAGGTGAGAAAACTGAGACTCAGAATTGATTTGCTCAGCATTATCTAGCTGAACCAGAATTTGAATCCACGTCTGACTTGCTCCAGAGGCTTTTATTCATCTTTTTCTTTTTATTACACTACCCTCAGCCCTTAAGGGGCAGGAAGAGGAGGCATCTCAATCTTCTTTCTTCAGCACTGCCTCCAGAGGAGTGCTGCTTCTAGAATTCTCAGGGCCCAGGCAGGGGAACACAGGTCACTGACCCACTAAAGGCATAAAGGATTCTGGCTGCACTGCGTTTCTTCTGTTCATGCGCACTTTCTCATTTCCCTGCCCTAGCTCATCTCCCTTGGTCTGTGTTATAGCAACCTCCAAATTGGTCTCCTTGTCCCCATTTTCTATTCTGTCTCCTTTCAAATTCAGCCTGCTTAAGCTATTAGGTTAATTCTATAAGTTCTTTTGCCCCAAACCTTCAGTGACAACCCCACTTGCCTATGGTGAGAGTCCAAGGAATGGCAAATAGGTTTCTTCTTATTGATGGTAGCTGATTGAAACCAGTGTTGAGAAGGATTCTGAGGCTCTTTCAAAGGCTCCATAGGAAAGAACTGCTGAGAGAGAGTCATGATTTCTGACTGAGATACAGGAGGGCAGGACCATAGCACACACATGCCAGGCATTTGTCAACCCTTTAGATTGGGTTTTTAACCTAGGGTCCACTATTGATTTCATGGGGACCTACGAACCCCTGGGCATTTTATGTAAAGAAAGATTTTTTTTTTTTTTTTTTTTTTTGAGTGTGTGTGTGCCTGTGCACTTTTCTGGAAAGAATCATCAGCTTTGATGATTTATCCTCAGAGGAGTCCATGGCTTAAAAAAGGTTTATGCCTACTGCCTTGGCCTCCTAGCTTGGCTTTTGAGGCCCTGTGGTAGGCCCTGCCTACCTTGGCAGCTGCCTGTTTCTGTGCTGCTAACTGTCACACAGATGGATCTACCTGATGGTCTCTGAGTATACTTTCTCATCCCTTCCCTGCTTCTGAATAGTATCTTGTGTCTTTTGTCTTGACTGGCATGCACTTCCTCCCTCTTCTGTAAATTGTTCCTATTCTTCAAGGCATAGTGCAAGTCTTTTCCTGCAGACACCTCTCATCAGCCCTTCCTGATTTTCTGGTCTTACAGACTGAGGGCCAGAGAAGTGAAGCCATCCAACCAGAATCACAGTTAAAATCAGACTCCAGTCTCTCAGTTCTCAGAAACTTGCGCTCTCCACAGCACCACTTGGCCTGCTAAACAAGGGAAGGTTTTGTGCAAAGAGAGATTTCTGTCTCAGAAAATTATCCCCAGGGTTCTTAGCCTCTTTAACACCTTTGGCTATGGACAGTTGTTTCTGCATAAAGGATGCTTAACAGTGTATGTGGTAAGACGAAGAGGCCCAGGACTTTGACCAGAAGAAACCTTTCAAACTAGAGGTGAGAGAAGAGGGTTTCCCAACCTCCTCTCTCAACACTCTCCTCGCACTTCGTGCCTGAGTCGTGCCAGACCTCTTTCAGGGCCTCATATACCCCGTGCTGCCTTCTACTCTGATGAGAGGCTTTACCTCTGCCTGGAACACTCCTTCCCTCCCTTGCCCGCTTTTGTCTTGCTAACTCTCTATCATCACTTCCTCTGAGAGGCCTTCTGGGTCATTAAGGCTAGGTTAGGTTCCCTGGTTGTACATTTGCAACTTGAGGCCCCCTTCCTAGCACTCGTCTGATGTGTAGCGACGTGCTTGCTGGTCTGTCTTCCCCTCAGGCTTTGACAGTGCCTGTCTCATTCCCTGCATCAGCACAGGCTGAGTGAACGAATGAGTACATGATGTGTCTCTTCATCCTCCCAAGCCTTTATCACCTGCTTACCTCAGCAGCACAGAGGTTAGACTTGGCTTGGTCCAGAGGGGCATTTACTACAGATTATGGCATAAGAATGGTGCTAGGACTCAACCCCAAGCCTCTGGACTCTCTGCCAGTGCCCTTTCGTCTAGAACGCACTGAAGAGTAGACAGCTTCCCAGTTCCCCCTAATGCCCATTCCTCATAAGCAGCTCCTGCCTTGTTGGTGAAACACTTGACTTTTGGTCTCCCTGTTTCCTGGCCTCCTACAGCACTTATGGTGGGAAACCACACACGACAGCCTTTGTTTTCCTGCTATCCTGAGTCCTCCCTCCACAACTAAATTCCTTAGGGCAAACCCCATGTCTTCTCCACACTCCCATCCCAGAATTCAGCACAGGGCCAAGCATATGTCATGCTGATTTGCTGGAGTCCATTTAGTCTTTTCTCTTCCATGTTACATGGAGTCAGGTTCAGTGTAGAGGAAGGTTGGTGAGGTGAGAAGGATTCAGGCTGCAGAGCCATTATTGACTTGGGTTCCAGTCACTGTACTGCCCCTTAACTAGCTTTGTGACCTTCAGCGAGTCATTTCCCCTCGCTGAACTTATTACCTCATCCATGAAAAGAGGAGATTAATACCAGCTCCTTAAGCTTGTGTGAAGAGTGAATGAGAGCATGTATGTAAAGTTCTGGGGCAGTTCCTGCTTGTAGGAGGTGCTCAGTAAGAGTTGGTTCTCTTCGTTCTCCTCTCTATCCACCCCCACATTATAGGGCCCCCTGCTACTGGGACCCAGAATTCAGGCTTTTAGTGGTATACTTAAAAACTTTTTTTAACAGCTACTGAGCTCCTACTGTGTACTAGGCACTGGCATATAGAGTCAAATAGGCTCATATGGACTTTTCTAGAAACCTAATCTAGCATTTCTAACATTCTTTCCATCTTCCCTTGCATTCAGAGTTCCAATTTCCAGACAGCGACCATACAAATAAACTTGAGAAGTGGGATTCTTCCGTAAACCGGGAGCTACATAGATGAGAAGTGTCATTGGGCATTTGGTGCTAAGCATGGGGGAATTCTAAGGAAGGAGGAGAGATCTGTGGACTGGATGAGTCAGGAAAGCCTACTTGGGAGAGAGTCCTCAAGCCAGGGTTGTATCCCATTATATGAAAGTAGGTTTAGAATAGGCAGAGAGGCAGGGAGAGAGCATTCTGGACAGGGGGGAAGGCACATTCTTTCCTCAGTAGGCTGGGAGGATGACAGCAGAGGCAAACTCATTTAAGGGAAGAGGGAGAGAGGTAGGAGAAGGCTGGGGTCAAGGGAGAGTGACCAGAGGAGCTGGGATGGGTATTTAGTTCTCAAAGCCCTATAACTATTTCCAAATTCATCTAGCCTCCCTGTTTATTGATTTTTCATTTCTTCCACTCTTATGTCCATGATAAGCCATATACTGAAAATATTTCTGTCTCTTTCTAGGCTGTTGTCGGAAGGTGCTGATGTCAATGCAAGGCACAAACTTGGCTGGACAGCACTCATGGTGGCAGCCATCAACCGAAACGACAGGTGAGAGATCTCCTTCCACATGGGGCTCCCTTTGCCAGAGCTCTGCAGACCACGATCCTGAACACTCTCCCACCCTTGCCTGTCCCCCTGCTGTCTTCTTGAAAGGCAGGGAAATGGACTCAGCCTAAGGAACTGGTCTACACCTGGCGCAATGGAAAGTATAGGAGATGTGGAGAGGGAAGATGTAGCTCTGGATCGCAGCTCCATCCTTCATTGACTTTGTGACCTTAGGCGAGTCATTTGCTTTATTGAAGCAACAAAATGTTTGAAAGCCTGTTGTAAGTGGTTAAGTGTACCTGTGTAAGTTATCATTATGATTACGTTATCATTATCCATGTTGAGCAGTTTGCAGTCACTGTCCCCAGCAAGGGCTCCATTGGGCTGTTCCTTTGGAAGTTCTTGTATAAACTAGGGCAGGTGGGGGTGTTCCTTCCCTCTCATTGGAGGCCCTGCTGTTTTCCTATATGCTTCCCCATTCCCCCAGCATGCAGCTGTTGTGTAAAGATTGAAACAGTCTACTTTGTATATAGTTATCTCTACTTCTTACAACCACCCACAAGATATATATTATTATTTTTCATTTTGCAGCTGAGAAAACTGAAGCCCAAAGAGGTAAAGTGATTTGTCTAAGGTCACACAGATAGAATTTAGAACCTGGTCTGACTGCCTGCAGAGTTTGTGTGTTTTACTGTACCTCACTGCTGCCTCCCACTGCCAGATCCAGGGCTTGGGCTGGATGCTGCCATTACGTCGCAGTCTCTAGCTGTGATTATGCAAAAGAATTGATTGAAAAAGAGCAAAAAGAGATGCTTTCAAAGAAGGCAGACTGGGTGCTTTAGTAACAGCCACTGACATTGATGGTGGGAGGTGGAAGTTTTCATTTTCCCTTCAAGCAGATCTTTAAGGATTTTATCTGCCAGTACTGGCCACCTTTGGAAGGGTCATAAATGTGGTGGAAATCAACCAAACAGGTATTTTATAATGTCGGGGAGGCACTGCCTCAGACTGGCTGAGAGACTTAGCTGTACTGAGAGTTCTCTCTTCTCTGCTGCTCTGTTGTGAACTTGATCTCAGCACTCTTTCTCCTTATTTGCCCCTTTAGCTTTAAGCACATAGTCTTTAAAAGAAAAATTAATGTAAATAGGTTCCACAGTTGAGAGCCTGGAATCCAGTCCTGGCTCTGACCCTTAGCTGAATTTCAAAATTCTATGAACACCTTGTTTCTTCACCTGACATCAACTATTTCTACAAACATTTGGTAGATATCTACTCTGAACCAGGCTTTATGTTAATCACTGGGGAATCAGAGGCCTTGGGAGCTCGTGGTCTAATGTGGAAAAGACAGGCAGGTAGAGAAACAGAGTATAGTGTAATCAGTGGTATCAGAGCAGTGTGGACAGGATAGTATCAAAGCAGAGGGGGTGAGGGGACTGAATCTCACCACAGAGCAGATAGATTCTTACTATATTCTTGTGAGAATCAAATGAGATAATGTATATGCTACAGGTTACAAATGGTGAGATGTTATTCTCTGCTGCTCACATTAGACCTCTACACACAAACACACATGTGCTTATTCTACCACTTATAACCCCCCTCCCCTGCCTCCACCCCCACCCACCAGTCTTTCCCAGCTTGCAGGTATCTCCATCTGCAAGAGGTAACCCGTGGTGGAGAAAAGGGAGGGGGTATGTGCCCTTCTATGTTTGATTTTATCAGCATTGAGACAGAATAGGAATTAACACTATACTTAAGAGTACTGCCAATCAGTGAGCACATAGCTAGTAGATGTGCTTTGAGGACACTTCTCTCTGAATCTAATGAGTTGTTGGTTTAACTGATTGCTCTGTCTTTATCCAGGGCCATTAGCAAATCAGTGATGCTCATTGAGCAAAGTGAGAGTGTTGGCTTGTATGTACTTGGTTCCTAGAACTAATTATTGGTGTTTTAAGCTTCTATTTTGTGCCCTCCTCTTCCTTCCGGTACCCAGTGAGGACAGATTTTTATAGAAAATAGCATACTCTCAGGTTGCCTTTATTTATTCATATCACAAAAATTGTTTGGCACCTACTGTTTGCCAGGCACTGTTCTTGACAGACAAATATCCCTATCCTCAAAGAGCTTATTTCTGTACAAGTGGTGGTCCCTGGGTAGAGAGAGGCAGGGACAGACAATAAACAATAAATACAATGCATAAGTAAACTATATATTAGAAGATAAGAAGTGCTAATGGAAAAAAAGGAAAAGTAGAATCTGGTAAAAGGGAATGCCAGGGTGGGTAGGCCTCATTGGTAAGGTGCCATGGGAGTGGTCTTGAAGGATTATCATGTCCATCCCAGCACAATCTGCCAGTAAGTTTTTCTGTATTAGAAGTGTGCTGATTCTCATCTCATCAGTCACCAAACCCTTCTGGAATCATACTGGCCAAGCCTGAAATGCCACCACCTTTGAAATGGGTTGGGTCAAGGGCAAGTAGAGGGACAGCACCCCGTGATTCAAGGCTGAAAGTAGAGAACCTTCACCTCCTTTAGAATGTTGGCAGCCCACAAGCTCAAAGGAGATATCCTGAGAGAAGCCCAGTCATTTCACCCTCAACTGCCTTTAGTGCCTGGCTGCTTAATGTGTTAAGTCCTTGGGGATATGAACACAGTAGTCTCTATACTTAAGGAGATTATCTTCTTGTGAACCTTTATTTATATATGTATTTATTATTTTATTTAATTTTGAATAGTAAAGAGAGTGCTATTTTGTTTAATTTTGAACAGAAAATACAGTGTTATAGAACAAAATGTTAAAAATATGCATGGGAACTTATTTATAATTTATTCCCTCCTTTTATTTACAAAAAGGGTTTAAGGTGACTTAAATCAAAATACAAATATAAATGTAGACAGGAGAGTTAAAACTGGATCAAGATCAGAAATCATATTGGTAAAAGGAAAGATAATTCTGTCAGGATTGAACTAGAGATTTTCTTTTCCAAAAATAGGTTTATTGTTTTTGTAAAGAAAATATAGAGAAGAAAGTAGCCGTCAACTGAATCCCCTCTACCTAGAGACTGATCACTATATCTATATCTATATCTATGTGTCTAATTTTACATAAATGGGACCAGGCTGTACTCACTGTAAATCAGGTAATTAGTGGAATGGAGTATGAATTTAATTTGAAGTTTCCTGACAAGCAGGGCAAAAAAGGGATACAGAGAGTTTTGGTTCTTCAGGAGAGAGGAACTTTGTGCTGACATACCTTTATGTTATCATGTTATGCATCCAGCAGACTTTTTTAAAAACTAGACTGTGTCAGGTGCTGATATGCTAGGCTAAAGGGGATTCAGATACTAAGTAAGCATCACAGCCTTTGCCTTAAGAAGCTTACTTGGACTGCTGACATCAAGGACTTGAGCATTGTGATGGCCATTGTCTTCAGTAGCCCTCCTGCCAAAGATTTACCAACATTCTGCTAGGACAATCCTTTTGCCAGCCTAGTAACAGCTTGGGTGTAGTGTTGACTTGAGGAGTAGTTGGCGGGGGCTGGCCCCTTCTCCACAGTGAGCCCTCCATAAGCCTCATGCCACAGGCACTTGTTTAGCCTGAGTCTGGGTGCCTCATTCCGTGTTGCACTCTGACCCAGCCCAGCTAAACGCTAAGCCACAGGGTCCCAGGATGACCACTGTGACTTAGCACAGCCTCTACTGGCTCGTGCAAATATACCCAGCCTTCAGCTAAATTCAATTAGTTTTTCTTTAAGAAGGGAAAGAAATCCAATTTTACTAAACATGGACAGACGGTGGAAGGCACTTTGATGTTACAACCTCTCAGTGATGCTTTACTTAGTCACAAGTTCATAAGCAAGAAGGCTTAATTACTTGGGAAAACACGGGATTAAAACTGGACACAATGGCTGAGTATCCGCTCTTGGGCAACTTGATTCGAACCCATGCACCCAGTTCGTGTGTGGTGCAAACTTTGATGTGTGCTGTGACAAGCTGAAAGTCATGACCCCCTCAGGGATGCTCCTTCAGATGGCATTTGCAGGATGTGTAGGCGGAGAGGCAGGGCCTGCCGGGCCTGTTTGCTCTACTTTGATGTCCAGGCAGCCACAGGCCGCACTGTTTGCTCTTTCACTGAGGGGTGGATTGGGAGCCTCCTACCTTTCCCAGTGGACAATGGCCAGCAATGGAGTGTGACGACTGTTGACCATTCCAAGAGCCTGGCGGACCAGAACAGGGCTTTGGGAGGTGCAGAGCCTGGGGGGCAAAAGCTATTTATAGGACAGCCATTTCTCCAGATGTAGCTTTCTTTAAAGCCTAATGGTGGTTGGGCGCTCATCATAGAGGTAAAAATAGTCTCATGAGTTTTAACAGGTACTGAGTACTGCTTGACCTTTTGTCCAATGACACTAAGGTATTTGTAAATTGAAAATTTAAGTCTGTCCTGTTTTCTTCATCAGCATGTATATGCAGGGGATAGTGGTTTGGAAGAAAAATGGTATTCTAATTCCTCAAAAAAGAAGCTGTCAAAACACGTCTGATAAAAGAATAGAATCCAGAAGATATAAAGAACTCTTACAAATCAGTAATTAAAAGGTAGCCCAATTTTTTTTTAAATAAATTTATTTATTTATTTTTGGCTGCACTGGGTCTTCGTTGCTGCGCGCAGGTTTCTCTAGTTGCGGCGAGTGGGGGCTACTCTTTGTTGTGGTGCGCGGGCTTCTCATTGTGGTGGCTTCTCTTGTTGTGGAGCATGGGCTCTAGGTGTGTAGGCTTCAGTAGTTGTGGCACGCGGGCTCAGTAGTTGTGGCTCACAGGCTCTAGAGCGCAGGCTCGGTAGTTGTGGCGCACGGGCTTAGTTGCTCCACGGCACGTGGGATATTCCCAGACCAGGGATCGAATCCATGTCCCTTACATTGGCAGGTGGATTCTTAACCACTGCGCCACCAGGGAAGTCCCAATAGCCCAATTTTTAAAAAATAGGCAAAAGATTTGAGCAGACACTTCACCAAAGAAGAGATTGATGGCAAATAAGCACATGAAAGATACTCAGCATTTAGGGGAATGCAAGTTAAAATCACAATGAGATACCACTACACACCTATACCAATGGCCAACATTTTTAAAACTGACAATACCAAGTGCTGATAAGGATGCAGAACAGTTGTCATCCCTGCTGATAGGAATTCATAATGGTATAGCCACTTTGGAATATACTTCAGCAGTTTCTTATAAAGGTAAAACATACATTTATCATTGCTGCTACAGCCCAGCAATACCAACTCCTAGATATTTGTCCATGAGAAATAAAAACATACATCTACAACAAGACCTGTATGCAAATATTTATAGTAGCTTTATTCATAATCACCAAAAACTTGAAATCACCCAAATGTCCATCATCTGGTGAATGGACAAATTATGGTACATCCATACAGTGGACTACTCAGCAGTAAAAAAAGAACAAACTTCTTGTACAGGTAACAACATGGTCAAATCTTTAAAGCCTTATGCTAAGTTAAAGCCAGACATGAAAAGCTACCTGCTGTATAATTCCATTTATATGACAGTCTGGAAAAGGCAGTACTATAGGGACGGAAATCAGGTTAGTGGCTGCTAGGGTTTAGGAGTGGGAGGAAGGGCCCAATGGAACTTTTGGGGTGATGGAAATACTCTAAGTGTTGATTATAGTGGTGGTCATAGAACTCATCAAACTGTACAATTTAAAAGGATGAATTTTACTATGCATAAATGATACTTCAATAAACAGACTTTTAAAAAGTTTTCAAAAAACCACCATATCTCTCTACATTTTCACTGTTAATTGTGACCTTTGGTGTACTGAGAATTCCTGTTAGTAGAGTTAAAATGAATTCATACTGTTTATAGTCACCTGGAATGTTTTGAATTCTTATAGTTGATGGTATCTTACATTGGAGTACTATATATTCTGATTGTTAGTAGAGAATAAAGATTTGTGGATTCACACGGTTCGTGATGTCATGAAGTACAGTTACTAATGAATAGTGATAAATTCACCTTATGAGTGGTATACAGTGGGCTCACAAAGTGTCATATGGTTCTTTATGGCGAGGAGAAAGTGCAGGGTTCAGGACTGGGAGCTTGCCTCTCATCCCACATCATTCTTGGTTTCCTTGTCCCTGGACTGCCACGCAGGGAGGACCACCTAAATAGCATGGCCATTGTGGAGCTTCAGGAACCAAAGATCCTGAAACAGTGGGGTCGTGGGGGGAGGTTCAGATTTGAGTCCACTTGGGCTTGCTGGTTGCCTTGAAAGCCCCTGCCTCAGAGAAGTGAGACTGCCAGGCAGAGAAGGAAGCTCCAGCAAAACTGTTTGAAATTCCCCACAAGAGTCTCCCTCCCTCCTTCTGCTTTTTCTCCCGGGGTGCATTTCATCAGCATCGGAAGGACTGCTTCCCGGCACTGCCTTCCCTGCTTGGCTGGAGTCCCTGAGGAGCTGAGCTAATGAGTGGATAACACGCATTTGCCAAGGCCTTCCTGGATGTGGTACCTGGGCTTTGTTAATTTTAAAATGCCGCCATCCTTGGCTGAAGACCATTTAATTCCCTCTCATAGCAGTCATTTATTTTTAGCATTTGCTTATTTTCCCTCCACCTTACTAAGGGGAGGGGGGGCATTAAATCCTATCTTTAAGAACCCAGCAGCCCAAGCCAGATCGCTGACCTGCAGGAGAGGTTTTACAGGCCTCTCTGTGTGGCCGACAGCTCCACAAGTGTTCTTAGAGCAAAGAGCTGATGCTTCTCTTGCAGCTGGACTGGGGCAGCCTCCATGGGAGGCTCTTCTTCCTTGCTGGCTGGCCAGAGGCAGAGCAGGTAGAGAACCCCAGTACCTGTGCTTTAATGTAGGTACCAGGGGACCTGACAACATGGAGGTCTATCCTGCTTTGGAGGCCTACAGTCTCTTCCCAAGGTCCCCAGCCTGTTCTCAGCCTGGCTGCTTGCTGCAGAGTGGTGCTTCCTTTGGCCGGAGGAGGCTGGCTTTGTGCTATCTGATCTCCTGACTATAGTGGTGATGATGGCTGTGGTTGACTGAGTGTCTTCTGTGTGCCAGGCCCATGTCGAATACTTCCCATGTTGGCTCTAATCCTCACTGCAATCCTAAAATGGGGGGATTATTATCCCTATTTTACAGATAGGGAAAATGAAGCTCAGAGTTGCCTAAGGTTGTCCAGTAAGTGAAAGGGGGAGCCAGGATTTGAAGTCAGGTCCCTCTGAACCCCAAATCCTTATTCTCTCCACTGGATTATACTACCTGGGTAGGGAAGATGCAGGGAGCAAAGCCATGCAGTGAATCAAGGGGTGCCAAGACCAGGAGTCAAGTCAATTCAGGCAGGGTTTCTTGATGACCCACTATGTGCTGGATGATTTTTTGAGAAATCTAAAAACTGACAAACTACTCTCCTTGTCTTCAAAAAAGCTTTCAGAAAAGGGATAAAACAAGCCTCCTTTTAACGGCAGATTGAGGCAGAATGTGGTCAGTACCCAGAGAAGACCAGCCTAGAGTGCTGGGCTAGGGGTTAATCATGAAAGGAGGCCCTTTCACATGAGGTGGGCCTTGAAAGACGGACAGGATTTTGGTTGGTAGAGGTGGAGAGCAGAAAGACAGCATTTCTGGAATAAGCACCATTGTGAGCATAGGCTCATAAAAGTAAGAAAGTAGGGATGTACCAGAGTTAGTAGGGGGCACTGGCAGGGTCTGGAGACCAGTGAGGGTAAAGGAAAGCCTTATCCAGCATGGACCATGGTCCTCTCAGGCTGTAACTGTCTAGCATGTGGTAGAGCTGTGAGCTCTAGAGCTGGACGACCTGGATTCACATCCAAGCTGTCTCTTCCTCTTACTAGTCATCTACCTTGGCAAGTTCTTTCACTTATCTGTGATTGTTTCCTCAGCCATAAAATGGAGATAATAAGCTGAGCTACTTTAAATGTGTAAATATATGTATAGTGTTTAGAATAATGCCTGCCACATAGTAAGCACTTGATAAGAGTTTGCTACTTTAGTTAATGGTAGTATAGTAGTAGTGGTAGTGTCTTAATTATTATTATGACTAACACT
Source organism: Orcinus orca (assembly GCF_937001465.1). Lineage (NCBI taxonomy): Eukaryota > Metazoa > Chordata > Mammalia > Artiodactyla > Delphinidae > Orcinus > Orcinus orca. The sequence goes on along the minus strand of NC_064566.1, from coordinate 50,132,348 downwards.
GCTGCTGCTGATTGGTGACCTCAGGAAGTTAGTGAATTTCCTGCAGGTAAGCCTATCTTTGATGGAGGTGGGGGTATTACTTGCCTCTCACCAGTATCTGATGGGTGATGCAGAAGCAGTAGGGCTTTGGAGATTCTTTTTCCACTCCTTTTCATCTAAGAAGCTGGGCCTAGAACATGGGACCCCAAAGCAGGGCACTTTGATGTGGAGCTTGCTCTCATCCCAGGTGGCCGCAGCTGCCTAGTGAAGAGCAGTTCCCAGTATTTCCCAGCAAGAAAGGGTGGGTGAGCGTGCTGGCCAGGTGCCCGGAATGCCAGCACCATGCCCCCAGAAAAGTGTGCCGAGCTTGATGTCTCTCCCACCGCTGCTGTGGTTGATTATCTCTGAGTAACAGAGAGTCATTTCTAATCCCATTTAGAATCATTGCTCAAGATAATCCTGTTTCGTAGTAATGATATTCCAAGCTCAGCATGCACCCGTTTCTAGTTTGGCAGACACATGCCTTGACCTCAGGCCACCCAGACACTGCTCCCTGGAAAGTGATGTCAGCTCATTTGCCTAAACTGACAGTCTCAGGGTACCCACCCCCTTCTCCAGCGCTATATCCCATCCTGGGGTTCTGTGTTCAGTGCTGTCTTCATGGAGAAGATCAGTTCGGATGAAAAGAGCATCCAGTACTCATCCAGTTCAGCAGCCTGGGGAAGGGTGTTCCATTTCTAGGGACTGTGGTATGGTCCACTCCTGCACCTCCTCTTTAAGGACATCAGACCCACTCTGTGCTTATTTAAATAGGGGTGCCACAGGGATATCGGCTCGGTGCTTTGTGACCGCCTGGAGGGGTGGGATAGGGAGGGTGGGAGGGAGGGAGATGCAAGAGGGAAGAGATATGGGAACATATGTATATGTATAACTGATTCACTTTGTTATAAAGCAGAAACTAACACACCATTGTAAAGCAATTATACCCCAATAAAGATGTTTAAAATAAATAAATAAATAAATAAATAGGGGTGCCAGCTTGGTGGGTCAGGAATATACAGTAAATATGGTAGGTGTGTCTGGGTTGCAGCAAGGTATTTGGCTGTCTCTTATAATATCCACATTAATAAAATATGATGTGGCAAATAGTTTGGTCAAACTAATGAATGGTGAATGATCTGGTTCATTGTTTATATGTGAATGGATATCAGACTGGAAAGCAGACTGTACTGGTGAGCCACAGGGGTCTGTCCTATTCACTAGTCATATCACTGATTCTAGTGAGACCATTGATAAATGCCAACCAAATGGGCAGATTAAATGAAGCTTAGAGGTAGTTGATATGTTAGGTGAAAGAGTCAGGGATGTGAAAAAAGAACTCCGTGGGCTAGAGCAATGGTTAAATCTGTGGTGATAAAAATTAATAGGGACAAGTGTTTCAGTCTACAGTTAAAACCAAAAACCAACTGTAAAATCCTAGGAGACCCACTTTAGCAATACTAGCAAGTAAAGCCCAGGAGCTGACTGAAAACTCAATGTGTGCATCAACAGTGCAGTGTTAAGGCCTTAGAAGTGAATTGATTCAACGAATATTTACTGGCCCGTACTGCGGCCTATGTGCAAGGGAACAGATGGCCAGGCACAGTCCTTACTTTGGGGAGCACAGTCTAGTTGTGTGTGGCAGAGTGGTGAGGAACAAGAGCTCTGGAAAGAGGGCCTGAGTTTAAAACCTAGCTCTACCTCTGAACAGCTGTTTCCTCATCTGCAAAGTAGGAACAACGTTAGCATCTGCCTCAGCATAGGGTGGTTGCGAAGATTAACATGCATGTAAGACTGCTTACTGCAATGCCTAGTGCATAGTACGTCTAGGAGATGTACCAGCCTCAACATGCTCTTACGGATCATTTGCCTGGAGAGAGCCTAGTCTAGCCTATACTGTGGAAAGAATCCCTAATAACCAGGGCTTGACCACACTGCCCCATCGGTTTGGCGACTGTGTGTTATGAACCACAGATTGAAAGATATGGAAGTGTATTTAGAACTAGGCTAAGTATATGAAATTGGGATTGTCCTGGAAATCCTGTGATGGGTAATCTCGATTCCTTGGCCCTCTGCTTAACGTGCCATGTCTTCCTTAAGCCTTGCCCAAATTATCTCACCTGGTCTGAGCCCTCTACTGATTTTGACCCTTGTCCCTCTGAATCAGACTCCCTCTTATCCCAGCCAGCTGTTATGACCATCTGAAAATATCACTGTCCCTGGTACATAGTAAGGGCCCAGCGACTATGGGATATTATGACAGACTAATGGATGGTCAGATGGGTGAGAACCAGTGTGGTTTAGGGGAGTGTGCACTGGGTTTGGCCCCAGACAGACACATGGATTTGAATCGTGATTCCTGTGCTTATTTAATGTGTATACTTGGATAACTCATGTTATCTCGCTGAGCCTCAGTTTATTCATTTGTAAAATTGACTAGTACCTCATTGCAAGTGGTTATAAGGATCTGGAGTAGTAAATGTAAAGTGCTCAACCCACCGTGGCTGCTTTATTATGATTATTGATCTTTACCTTTTGAGGGAAGTAAACAAAATAACATCCTCATTCGAGGAAACGGGGGCACATTTTCTACACAGGTACCTTCCTTGCTTCCTCCCTAATCTTTAGTTTGTTTCCCAAGGAAGCTGGCTTTAAAAAGAAAACTGCACCCCACCCCCCAAAAAAGAAAAGAAAACTGCCTTCCCATCCTGCCCCCCACCAAGCTCATGCCTCTACACCACAGGACCTCTAGATTCAACACAGGCCAGTTCCTTTGGTTGGGCCTCCCCGCTTTCCCGACCGCCTGTAGACCAACCAGTAGACTGAATGATCCATAGCTCATTTGACTTTCCAGCAAACCTCCTGACCTGTGACCTCTTTGCTTTCTCCCCTCATCGAGGTGTGCTCTGGGTTGAGAATAGGTCAACTCTTTGTCTTTTCCTTGGGACACAGTGACCCTATGCTTGCGTGTGGGGGGTAGAGGGGAGGAGGAGTCGGAGGAGCTTCTTCTGAAGCTCCACATTGTGTGGGGACGACCTGGAGCTGGGATCACTGCCCTTCTTGCTTCACCAACTCCAGCTGCTCGCCAGCCGCCTTTGACACGCGCCTCGCCCAGCTTAGGCCTCAGCTCACACCACAGGTTTCCTCCCTCTTTCCTAAACAATGTGATGATCCAAAGCCCCTCCGGCCACTGAGAGCAGAAAGCCAATTGATGTAACTGTCCTCCTGTGCATTGTGACGCCCCACTGTCCTGAAAGCAGGAGCTCATCAAGGTCCACGTGAGCCAACTTCCTACGTGTGCTCCCACATCTAATCTAATTACAAACCTGATCGGTGGGGGCTGTTGCTCCAAAGGGAGTTCTGTGAGTCCCAGGAGCTGCTTCTTAGGGACCACCCTCCCGTTCTTTTCCTCAGCTTTGTTTGGGAACTGCCTAGTGGAGGGCAGGAAGGGCCTAGTGCTCAGGAGAGGAAGATGGAAGTTTTCCACAGCTAAGCTGCCTGCAGCCCAGTTCGGACCCTCAGGTGGGGGAAGGCTGGGCAGGGCTGAGACAGTTGCGTTCCACCTTTCTCCCCCATCTCTCACCAAATAAAATAATTATTTCATTTATTCATTCTTCATTTTTTCGTGCAGTCATTCAGAAATCATCTGTTGACCACTTATTGTGATCCAGGCACTGGGCAAGGAGCTGTGAAAGAAGGTTGAGACATGGCTCTTGCCCCGTGATCTACTGGGAAAGGCAAGTAAAAGTAGACAGGCTATAACGACATAACATGGTGAGGGCCACCTTCCACAGGAGTAAGTACTGGATTCTGTGCAAAGAGGGAGGGTGTGGACCCGGGCTGGGAGTCGGAGAAGCCTCAGTTGAGTTGGTGACTATGTCACTGAGGAGCCCTAAAGGTGAATGAGCACTAACCAGTTGAACCAGTAGGAGGGGCCTGCGTGATGGCCTTTGGTGTACTTCGGGGAGTTAATTGTTTTCACTGGGTCCTTAATTCTTCAGCCCCCAAGATCACTAGATCAGCATGGGAATTAGAGTTCTGCAATTGAGAGACTCCCTGAAGGAATAAATTTTTAGAACAGATGGTCAAGTTCAATTAATGAATAATAGTAGGTGGCAGGGAATCAACCCCTTTTTAAAAATCATCTATTCATGTTGCTGCACGTGTATCCAGCCTGTTGCTTCTGACTGCTGCATCATGTTTCATAGCATGTGTCTACTACATTTAACTTACCTGTTCCCCCAGTGATGGACACTTGATTGCCTCAACTCCCCACTGCCACAAAATATGTGGTGAACATCTCCCATGTTGCCCTCTATAGACCTGTGTAAGAATCTCTCTGAGATACATATCCTCACGAGCAAAGTGCTGGGTCATAGGGTAAGGTACTTTAACATGACAAATATTACAAGATTGGCTTCCAGAATGGCTGCTCCAGTCTGTCCCCTGGCAGTGCATGAAGAATCTGAGATCTGCATGTCTTCACCAACACTGGGCATTTTTCAGCGTTCTCACTTTTTGCCAGTGTGTTAACTTGAAGTTCTATCTCATTTTTTTAAATTAATTAATTAATTTACAGTAAGTCCTTGTTGGTTATCTCTTTTAAATATAGCAGTGTGTACATGTCAGTCCCAAATTCCCAATAAAATGCTATCTCATTTTTAAAAATTTTCCTTTCTCTAATCACACACAAGCTTGAGGATCTCTTCATATACTTAATCATCTTGTTTGTTTGTTTTTTTCCTCCTCTGGGCATTGACTGTTCATATCCTTGCCTCATTTTTCTGTTGGGCTTCCTGATCCTAGCCTTGTTGCTAAAACTTGAGTTGAGGCAAAGTGCTTCTACAGACTGTTAGCTACCTGGGAGTCAACACAGGGAAGTGAGAGGCCATGTAGCAGAGTGATAAGGACATGGGCTTGGTAGCCAGACTGCCCTGGTTTGAATCCCACCTCTGCTCCTTACAGCTGAGTGACCTTGGACAAGTTACTTATCCCTCAGTTTCTGTTTAACCTCCTTCATAGGGTTGTTGTGAAGATTAGATGTTAGTATATATAAAGTATTTAAAATAGTGCCTAGCATGTAGGAGGTATATACAAATGCTAGCTCTTATTATTAGACTGCTATCTTCCTCCTACTTAGCCCTACTGTACCCTTGAGAAAATAGATACTTGTATCAGCAGGCAGTAAAATAAGCAGAAAGAAAACAGCTCTCAGCCTAGGCTCAGAGCTCACCACTCCTACTCACATGTGTAACTCTTACCAAGGTCTCGGGCTCTGGACCTGCATTCTGCTCCCTATCTAAGGCCAATCTTTAAGACCTGACCATTTCTGATTAGCCAGATTTCCAGGCCTGCAGTGCCCCCCATCCCTGGCCTGGCTAGCTCGGCCCTATTGCTGCTTCTCTGCCAACCTGTCAGCTGGATACTATCCCTCACAACCTTCACCTTCAGTATTCACAAAGCCCGGTCTTTTTGGTGAGTCAGCTCACTTGGGCAGAGATAAGACCAGAGTAGATTCTGATGGACACACAGGAAGGCAAGTACTGCTACCAGAGCCAAGTCACTAAAGGCCAACTCTAAACCCCCATCCTCCTGGGCTGTAGACATTCTCTGACTCTCCAGATTAGTATTGGAAGTAGGGTATCTGGAGATTATCTCTAGCCTTTGAGGTTGATACTGACATTGGTAGGCATATCTTTCCACAGACCACCAGAGGCCAAGTCCTGAGGTGGCTGGGAGAATTGCTGATGTTTGTAAGCCTTTGTCCGGTGAGAACCTCTGGAGTAGTCAGCATAGTTCCTTTGAGTGTGTTATAGAAAAACATAAGTGAGTGGGATGGTGTACTCTGTCCCCTTTAACCCAGCTATTAAGACCATGAAGGCCTAGCCCATACACTTCACTGCCCATTTAGCACCAGCTACTCCAATTTAAGATAGTGATACCTAAACCCAGACCTCCCAAGTGACAGCCAGTATGCCAATGCCAGAACAGAGGGGCGGCTCTAGTTTTCCTTTGGTGGATCACCTCGGATAGCAGTACCTGCCTCCCTTTGTGCCGTCAGATCCTGTAGTCCCCTTGTCAGCCAGGTGGGCCAACTCACCATCTTGTGTACGTAACCTTCTCCCAGATACAGTTCTGAATTGGGGGATTTGTTTCTGCTTCAGCAAAAAATGTCAAAGAGGCAGAAATCTCTTCATTTGCGAAGTCTCCTCACTGCTGCCCCTGGTGTCTGCTTCTTTTGCCTTGTCTTGACCTCTGATACCAGTGTGTTTCTTCGTTTCTGGTTGCTTACTTGTTTTGTGGTCTGCTGTTTCCCTCTGCCTCTAGTCCTTGACATCTGACCTGGCTTTTTACTCTCTGCCTCACGTCTCTGCTGCCTGGTCTCTGGCCCTTGGCTCTGTTTTGACTATGAACTTCTTGACACTCCCTGGGCCTGGCCTGCTGCTAAGCCTGTTCTCACGAGCCTTGCCTTAGCTTTCTCTTACCTGGCTAGCCTCCTACTCTGTTTCTACCCTCCTACATCCCATTGGTCCACGAAGTTCTTTTCATCATCAGAGCTAACCATAGTCATGTAGTCCTTTAGCCTGATCTGGGCTGGCTTCTCCAAAAAGGGCCTGATCCCTGTGGAACTCTGGGTTAGATGCTTTTTAAGTATGAGATAGCTCTTGGGCAAAAAAAGCTTACTAGCTATCTGGTAAGGTGTTTGGTGCCACTCGGCCTGAGCAGCCACAGTTCTTTTAGTCCTAGGTATACCCCACAGTGGGGCTGCTGCCTTTTGAGTTAATTAAAAGTGAAAGGAGTCTTCTCCAGGATTGCAGAATGAGTCACTAGCTTGGATGCTCACCCTCTTTGTCCTCCAAGTTTGTGAAGTGAATTGCCCATTCCTTTTTTTTTTTTTTTTTTTTTTTGCCCATTCCTTTTGATTGGGTTAGCGGCCCCAGGGCTTAGCCTAGTCACTTTCCTCTCCCCATCCTGCCAGACCACTGTCTGCCCTTTGGGGCGAAGGGCAGCATACTTGGTTCCTTGGACACGTCTTGCAGCCTGCAAATTGGACAGATGGAATCAATACTCAGGAACCTGGAGAGGCCCAGGTAGCACAGTTAGTGACACTAGCTGCCTGGAGGGACAGCTTGCCATGGGAGGGGGTGTGATTGAATGGTGATTGGACACAGCAGCTGAGGATTAACCAAATTATGTCCCTTTGAGTTTAGATCGACAAACCCTTCTCACTTAGATTTTAAAACAAGCCAACTTGTGCAGAATATAGAAGAGCTGCCTTATTTTTTTAACATCTTTATTGGAGTATAATTGCTTTACAATGGTGTGTTAGTTTCTGCTGTATCACAAAGTGAATCAGCTTTACGTATACATATATCCCCATATCCCCTCCCTCTTGCGTCTCCCTCCCACCCTCCCTATCCCACCCCTCTAGGTGGTCACAAAGCACTGGGCTGATCTCCCTGTGCCATGCAGCTGCTTCCCACTAGCTATCTATTTTACATTTGGTAATGTATATATGTCCATGCCACTCTCTCACTTCGTCCCAGCTTACCCTTCCCCCTCCCCGTGTCCTCAAGTCCATTCTCTATGTCTGCGTCTTTATTCCTGTCCTGCCCCTAGGTTCTTCAGAACCTTTTTTTTTTTTTAGATTCCATATGTATGTGTTAGCATACAGTATTTGTTTTTCTCTTTCTGACTTACTTCACTCTGTATGACAGACTCTAGGTCCATCCACCTCACTACAAATAACTCAATTTCATTTCTTTTTATGGCTGAGTAATATTCCATTGTATATATGTGCCACATCTTCTTTATCCATTCATCTGTCAGTGGACTTTTAGGTTGCTTCCATGTCCTGGCTATTGTAAATAGTGCTGCAATGAACATTTTGGTACATGACTAGAAGAGCTGCCTTCTTTTTTTTTTTTTTTTTTTTTTTTGCGGTACGCGGGCCTCTCACTGTTGTGGCCTCTCCCGTTGCGGAGCACAGGCTCCGAACATGCAGGCTCAGTGGCCACGGCTCACAGGCCCAGCCGCTCCACGGCATGTGGGATCTTCCCAGACCAGGGCACGAACCCACGTCCCCTGCATCGGCAGGCGGACTCTCAACCACTGCGCCACCAGGGAAGCCCAAGAGCTGCCTTCTTAACACAGGGCTATGCCAGCATGAGTCCTGGGGGTGATTAGGTATATATCTAGAGCCCACTTCAGCCCAGATTTGTGTTATTATCACTAAGATTATATGGACACAGAGAAGAGAGCTCATATTTGTGGATCTCCTTTGATGTGCCAGGCACTGTGGTTTTACATACTTATAACCTACAAGGGAGGCATCATTATCTGTTATTCCAGTAAGGAAATGGAGTCCCAGAGGTATAGTAACTTGTCCAAGATCACAGTCAGTAAATGATAGAGCTTTGATTTGAACCCACGTCTCCCTATACTTGTTATAAAATTTCATACTGTCTTCCCAATTTGTGTCTTAGTTCAAACTTCTCTTGACTTTCCCACAGCCCAGCTATGGGGTCAGGTACATAGTAATGATAACTAATGTTCTTTGAGCACTTATTATATGTCAGGCACTGTACAAGCACATTACATACACTAACAGAGTCATATGAGCTAGATACTCCTCCTTTTTTTTTTTTTAATTTGGGGGTGCTGCATACCATAACCTTCTTTAGGAGTATCACAGTACTCATTAGCATTTATGTATGTATGTATGTATTTATTTACTTGGGCAGGCTGCGTTGGGTCTCCGTTGCTGCGCACGGGCTTTCTCTAGTTGCAGCAAGTGGGGGCTACCCTTTGTTGCGGCACGTGGTCTTCTCATTGCAGTGGCTTCTCTTGTTACGGAGCACAGGCTCCAGGCGTGCGGGCTTCAGTAGTTGTGGCTTGCAGGCTCCAGAGCACGGGCTCAGTAGTTGTGGTGCACGGGCCCAGTTGCTCCATGGCATGTGGGATCTTCCTGGACCAGGGCTTGAACCCGTGTCCCCTACACTGGCAGGCGGGTTCTCAACCACTGTGCCACCAGGGAAATCTGAGCTACATACTCTTAATATCCCTGATAATTATGATTGCAAAATGATTTTCTAATTTCATCATTTGTTCTACATTTATTATTTGTCATTCTACAATAAAGAAGAGCTTTCCCGTCTCTCCCATTGACTTATTCATTTATTTTCAATACGGACTCTTGGAATCTTAGTGTACCCAATGGGTGATAATCCATTAATGTCTTTATTCATGTTGATGTTCATATTGTCTCCGATTTTAAAGCCAGCGTTCTTAACCTCTGTACCATACTACATCCCTTTCTATCAGATATTTTTCTCACTGCCTGCAGGTAGTTGCCCATCTCTAACAGCCTTTTTGAACCCTCTTTTAATCTTCTGGCAAGCAGGAAGACTAATGCCAGTCTTAATCCAAATTATGTGTAAACTATGAGCAAATAGTCTCCAAGTGAAAACCTGACAGACTCTGCTGTGAGTTAAATATCTGAGTTTTAGACATTGATTTTAGGTGCTTAGAGACCCTTCTTATTTCTCTTTGGGATCATAATTCATATCCTAGATAAATTACCTGTAAAAGGTAATTCTTAAGATCCTTTTAGGTAAGGGGAATAGGCACAGGAGGCTCACTTGACCATGTTAGATCAGATGTAGAAGAACCCCATCTATGTGGGAGATAGATTCTGGTTCTTTGACTTACCTATGAGGACTGTGTGTTTGTGTGCATGGGAGTTATTGAAATTCATTCATCCGTTCAGCAAATAATTGGGCAGGTCCTGTGCCTGTTGAAGGTTATGAAACTCAAACCAGTTGATACAGGGAAAACCAGCAATACTGCTGGCTACAGATATTGAAAAACTAACAAAGGAGAGAAACTAAAATTGTAGGTTGGCTTTTTAATATTTATGATAGAGTGATTTTTAAATTTTTATTTATTTTTATTTTTGGCTGGGCCACAAGGCTTCCAGAATCTTAGTTCCCCAGCCAGGGATTGAACCCGGGCCCTGACAGTGAAAGTGCCAAGTCCTAACCACTGGACCACCAGCGAATTCCCTAGAGTAATTTTTTTTAATGCTTGCCATTTATGCCTTCAAAAGCATTAATAGTTTTGAAGGCCAGTGAGCAAAAGATGAACATGCTAAGAGAAAAATAGGCAAAGGACATTATGCCTGAAAATAAAAACAAAATTGATAATTGTGATTCATGAAAAAGGAAACACAACTGATTGCTAAACATTTTTTTTAAGTCCAGCCTCACTAGTAATCAAGGAAATGCAAGTTGAAACAGCAGTGTGATTCCATTTTCTGTGTCCAGATTAACACATAATGAAAAAGCTTTGGTGAAAGAAAGGCACAGCGGTTGCTCTCATCCTTCTTCCTTTGATAGTAAAAATAAAAATCGGTACAATCTTTCTGAAAGGTAATTTAGTAACATTTATCAAAATCCTTAAAAATGCTTATACTTTTGATCTAGAAATTCATCTGTTAGGAATTTATGCAAAGGAAATAGAGATTGTTATTGAAATATTAAGAATAATCTAATTGTTTTACCATTGGGGATTAGCTAAATATAGACTAGCCTTTTAGTAGAATACTGTGCAGTCATTAAAAACAATGTGATAGACAGATATTTAAGACATGGAAGGGGGGTGAGGTATGTGTGTGTTTAGGGAGAGTTTATATATGATCCAATTTTTGGTAAATAAAAATGTGCATACATTGAAAAAAATGGAAAGATGTTATATATTCTAAAACTTTTTTCTTTTTGATTAGCTATATCTTCTGAGTTTTTTTTATAGTGAACACGAACCTTTTTTTATTAGGGAAAAAAAAGGAAAGTATTAGCAGGAACATTACATGATAGAAGGGAAGCTAACATATATGGAGTATTCCTGGGTCAGGCACTGTACTTGGTGCTATATAAATTCACCTAATTTAACCTCACTGTGGAGGCTCCTGCCTCTTGTCCTACTCCCTCCAGTTCATTCTCACACAGCTATAGGAGTGATTCTTCTAATAGCAAAGATTTGGAAGGAAACACACCAAACTATAAATAGTGGTTAGTCTTAGAATTTAGATTAAGGAGATGGCTATAAGGGAAGACTTTCATTTTTCAATTTAATATTTCTATATGATTTGTATTTTTTTAATGTATATATCTTGAAGTGGGGAGGAAAAGCATGTGTTGCCACGTCACTTCCCTTTTAATCCCTTCAGTGGCTTATCTCATTCCCCACTTTTCTTCCCCTTACATCCTCTACTCCAATTCTACCTTTTTTTTTTTTTTAATTTTATTTTTTTTGGCTGCATTGGGTCTTCGTTGCTGCGCGTGGGCTTTCTCTAGTTGCGGCGAGCAGGGAGCTACTCTCTTTTGTTTTTTGGGTTTTTTTTTTTTTGCGGTGCGCGGGCCTCTCACCGCTGTGGCTTCTCCCGTCATGGAGCACAGGCTCCAGACGCGTGGGCTCAGCAGCCACTGCTCGCGGGCCCAGCTGCTCCGGCATGTGGGATCCTCCCGGACCGGGGCATGAACCCGCGCCGCCTGCATTGGCAGGCGGACTCCTATCCACTGTGCCACCAGGGAATTCCGTGGGGGCTACTCTTTATTGCGGTGCGCGGGCTTCTTATTGCAGTGGCTTCTCTTGTTGCAGAGCACAGGCTCTGGGCGCTCGGGCTCAGTAGTTGTGGCTCACGGGCTCTAGAGCACAGGCTCAGTAGTTTTGGCGCATGGGCTTAGTTGCTCCGTGGAATGTGGGATCTTCCTGGACCAGGGATGGAACCTGTGTCCCCTGCATCAGCAGGTGGATTCTTAACCACTGCACCACCAGGGAAATCCCCAATTCTGCTTTCTTCAGGTGAAGCTTCGTGCTCTTTTGCCTCCGATTTGTAAATGCATTGGGTCCTCCCACTTCACCAACCCAGATCTGGCTTCTCAGCCTTCCAAGTCTTTAACACCTTAAATACCACATCCTCTGGGAGGGCTTTCTTGATCCTCTCCCTTTCCCTTTCTTGATCCTCTCCCTTTCCCACCATACATGGTACTTCTCCCATCGTAGCCTTTATCACACTTCGCTGTAATTTTATGCTAATTTGTTGTCCTTCCCAGAAGAGACTGTAAGCTCCTTGAGGGCATGGACACTAGCACCTAGAACAGTGACTAGAACATAGTAAGCATTTGATAAGTAATTGATGAATAAACACTTCGTATTTTATTGTCTTGGACACTGAGCCTTAGAGAGGCGTTAGATAACGTGTCCAGAGCCTCTCAGCCAGTAAAGTTTCAGAGCCAACTTTCCTACCCTTGTCTTTGATGCTCGTAAAGTTCATGTTCTCTCCACTGTACCACTCACATGAGCAGAGGCAGATCCAGTCCCCAAGCATGCCTCAGAATCTGAGTGTCTACTTCCTCAGCCTTTCCTGTTTTTGACACTTGGTGTCTTTTTGATTTCTTCCAGTGTGGTGCAGGTCCTGCTTGCAGCTGGTGCTGACCCAAACCTCGGGGATGATTTCAGCAGTGTTTACAAGACTGCCAAGGAGCAGGGAATCCATTCTTTAGAAGGTAAGTGTGGGCTACCCTGCTGTTCTGAGATCTCTCCTCCCTGTGGCTTCCAGGCAGCCGTGCTCTGTGCCAACTCTACCAGCAACTCAGGGTGAGAGCCTGCAAGTCCCTCATCCTCTAGGAACTCATAGAGAGCGCAGAAGGCTTGGAACAGATGCCCTTCACAGTCCCCTCTGGCTCTATAATTTATGTCACTTCAAGTCTTGGGGAATAAAATAGAGGCCCAATTTCATAACCGGGGTGGAGGGGTAGAAGAACCTTTTAACTGGTGTTCTCCCAAAAGTGCCTCAATCTGTGGAGTCTCAGATGAGTGGACAGTGGAGCAGGTTTCCATAAAATAATTAAGGCAACTGTGTGGAATGTGGATTTATTCTTCCTCTACTTTCTTCAGACTTACCCTGTCCCAGCCCTGCCCCAGAACTAGAAAGCAGCCTCTCTGGTTTCCTCAGCCTCAGAAGTCCCTCAACTGTTTTTTTCCCCTCTTCTGTGTGAAATACAATCCTCTCTCTGGACTGGCCCCTCAACTTACTGAATGACCCAGGAAAAAGAGTGGACCTTGTCTGTGCTTGTAAAATGGGGTGGTCATCAGTGCCTCCCTGGGGTGTTGTGTGCGTGGTTGCTTGGACTTCTCAGAGGAAGGAGGCGGTGTGCACCTACCAGGGCTTGGTCACATGTCCGTTGAAGGGTACCTGGGCAAGTTAGTCCGTTATTGCCTCTGGTGAGTTTTTCAAAAGTAGGGTTGAGAAGAGGGTAGGTTGCTTTGACTGCAGACAGAGATGAATATTTTACGTTTGAGCTTTGCTTGTCCAGATTGGCTCTGCTGCCCGCCCATTATCCTGGATCACTCACAGAGGCTGAGATTCCCCTCCCTTTCCAGCAGCAGGGCAGATGAGCAGTGGCTACTTTAGGGTTGGCAGTAATGCCAGGAGGACAGACAGCCTTGCTGATTGCCTAAGGGTCAGAACATTGACCTGAGGGAAGGTTCAGCAGAGGGAAGCAGTGTGCTCAGCCCTCAGAGCTGTCAGCAAGGCTACCAGACTGACGTGGGTGTGGTAGCCTAGGGCAGAGGTGTCATTGCTGCCCCAGCAAGGTTTCTCAAATCAGCAGCCTGAGAGAAATGTCAAGAGCATCAGAGCATTGCTACCCAGTTGCAGTGTGAAGTTGCCCTCCCCCTGCCTCTCCACCTCTCTGAACCTGCTCCTTTTATCAAGCTCGCTTGCTGTGACTAGATCCTCCATGGAACTTTTGCTGCAACCTGCCCTCAGCTGCTCTTTTGAATGTTCTCTAAATCTTGGCCCTTTATGTGGTTATTTGAACTCTGATCTGCTCATATGTCTTTTCTTTCCTCGTCAGCTGACAGTTCCATGTTCAGGCCTTGACCTATGCCTCCTTGGATTCCCCACTGAGCTGGGGGAATCATGTTCACTTTGTTTCCAACAGAGGAGAATTTCATGAGTACCAAACTTGCCCTATATTTGCAGCCTGATGTGTGGGGACTCACCTTATAGGCTGCCCTCTCCTCACTAAGACATAGCATTGCCACCCTCAGCTCTGTCTTCTGTTCAGGTGCTCTCACCAAAAAGCAAGGAGGAGCATTTGCTGAGAGGGCAGGGCCAGGTAGAAGGGAAGGGATTATTTGAGTGCCTTCTTATCTGTTCTTGGGATCCCAACAGGGTCCAGTAAGCATTTTTGATTTCACAGAATCTCAGAACTGTGAAGCCGTCTAATCCAACCTCTGCTGTCACACCAGTCCCCACCCGTGCCTTTCACGTTTTGTACCTTTGTGTTCTAATAGTTCAGCTTTCCAGGTTGATCCTCATATTCAACATTCTAGATCAGTGGTCAGCAAACTTCTTCTGGAAAGTGCCAGATAGTAAACATTTTAAGCCTTGTGGGCCAGTTGGTCTTAGCTGTGACTACTCAGCTTGGCCACTGTAGCGCAGAACACAATACACAAATGAGAGTGTGTGGATGTGTTCCAGTAAAACTTTATTTACAAATATTGGCAGCAGGCTGGATTTGGCCCATAGGCTGTAGTTTGCCAACCATGTTTTAGATATTTCCTTTTTTCTTTCTTTCCTTCCTTTCTTCTTCCCTCCCTCCCTCCCTTCCTCCCTCCTTCCCTCCCTTCCTTGCTTCCTTTCCATTTCTTTGCCTGTTTTCATCAACCTCCTCTGAATTTTTTTTAGCTTTTGCTAGCCAGCCTATATTCTAGGTAGGTAGACAACAAAAATATTGGAATAGGCTAGCGTATCTCTCATGAAATAAAGATAAAAATATTAACTATCTCTTCTTATTTTATATGATCTGCAAAGTTAGCAAATAGGCTTTCTATGGATTCAGTTACTTATTCAGCAATCATTTTACAAAATTTTATTGATCACATTCCTATCTAGCAGGCATTGATCTAGGTACTGGTGAGTTAGACAAGATCCCTGCCATCATGTACTTCATGTGCTAGTCGTTGATTAAAATGTTTACAGGACTCTATTAAGTACAGAGCCCTGGAGCTCATGATCAGGACAATTTAGAAGTATTACTCAACAGTCACAGCTGTAGATCCACCAAACTTCATTCTTTTCTAGCCTCCATTTCTTCATCCTGTCCACAAAATTTTAAGAGATTTTCTCTGATTTATTGCTGAAATAAAAACATGTTTAACGTTTGTCTTAATTTGTTGCTCAGTAATCCTTTCCCAAAAGGATATTAGGTTATTCTGGCGTGGTTTTGTCTTATCCTTAGCGAACCCATACTGGTACCCAGTAATCACCTAAGTGTTTCAGAACCATTAAAAATAAATTCTAGATTGAAATAATAAATTTTATCAACAATCATTGATAAACTCACTGCTCTGTGGCTTGTGAGATCTAACTCTCTCTGTAGCTTTTTCTCTTTTTTGAATTTCAGACTACCTTTGCCGGCCACAGTTTTCTGGCAGCTCAGCCGATTTTCCCTGATGTATCAGTGTGGATGTACTCTGCTCTCTGACTTCATACGCTCTGCTTTCTGACTCCGGGCCTGGAGAGTGACAGTTCTTTAAAATCGTCTCAGGGTTCTCCTCTCCTTACCAGTCTAAGCCTTTAACTCCTTCTTAAACATATTTTTCTTTCCTTTTTCCATTTAAAGATACCTCATTCATTTATCCATTCAACCAGTATTTATTGATTGCCCACTGTATGCAAGTCACTGTACCCAGCTCGGGGTCATTCTCACTGCTGAAGTAGACAGAAACAAAAGAATCCTGTGGTTCTTTTTTTCTTTGGATTGGACTGACTTTTTCATGGGAAGCTACCTGACTTGGGGATGTGTGAGGAGGTTAAGTAGAAGACGAGGTACAAGCCCCTTGTCCAGAGTGTGTCTAGGCAAATTCACAGGAAAGTCACAAGCTCAGCAAAGTTCTTCAAAACACAAGCAAAGCATAAAGTCAGTGCCAAAGTCCATCAAGTTCACTAAATTTCTAATAGATATTTCTGTGGGGTTCAGCCTGTGCTCAGTACTGAAGCGAAGAGTGAGTTGTAGTTTGTGACTTTGGCAAGACCTCCCTAAACCCCCATAATATATCCCTTGTCTACCTTATCAGTATTATGTGAAGATGAAGAGATAAAGTATGTGATGTGTGAATTGTAGAGTACTCTACGGTTGTAATTGCTTATTAGTTTTGTTTATTTATAATTGAGCATGCACTTACTGAGTGTCAGGCACTCTGCCAGATGCTGGGAATAAATAAAAATGGATATATATGATCTAGCCCCTCAATATATATGATCTGCTCCCAGTCGAGTAAGAAGACAGACCCGTGAACAGGCACCACAGTGCAGAATGATAAATGCAAAGGTTGATAGATGTACAAAGGATATAGGTAGCACTGGTATAGGTAGTGATGCCCTCTATCTGAAGGCAGACTGATATCTGGGAAGTGTCACAGGGTAAGTGACTTTGAACTGGGTCTTAAGGATGTGTCAGAGACTGCCAGGCAGACTAAGAGGGGTGGACTTTCCAGGTAGAAGGGATAACACATGCAGAGACATGGGATAGGTGACAGCCACTGGAATCATCTGCCACAGTACTGAGAATAGCAAGAAGTAAGACCAGAGAGGGAGGCAGGGTTCTATGTGGGAAGGACCCTGAAAGGCAGTTCTAGGGAGCTCATAGTGTTTTCTGAAGGCCATCAAAGGATTTTAAGTAGGAGAATGCTCAGTTTACATTAGCATTTTAGACGGACCATTCTGATGGGGTGGGGATGAATTGGAGAGGAGAGATTAGCAATGTTTGGGGGATGATGGATCCCTTTGAGAATTGGATGAGAAGTCATGCTCCTCTCCCTCAAAATGCATTTCTCATTTCTGGGGATTTCTAAAAGAAATCTTTGGGAATGGAGAGAACAGGTATTAGAAAAATATTAGGAGGAGGTGGAATATTCAGTGGAATGTGGGAATTGATGGAAAAGGAGGCACCCATCTGTCACCTCGGGTTCTGCTTTCGGTGAACTGTTAGATGAGTGGGTCTGTAGTTCAAAGAAGTCTGGCAGCATTTGCTTGGTGGTTAAAACAATGAATGTGGCTGAAACTGCCTAAGGAAAAGAGTTAAAGGGAAGGGATAGGAGGACAAGTCCTTCACTCAGGGTATCAGCATTTAAGGTGTGGGGAGGAAAGAGGATCCAGGCAAGGAGACCAAAAGGTATCAGAGAAGTTTCTCTCAGAGAGGCTCTATATCCGTTCTGCCTGCTCAGAATGGGCACAGCCTAGAGAGGAAAGAAACCTCTTTGCTGAGACTTGGCTATCGGTTGCCCCATTTCTAGTGAAACCCTTCTCCTGTTTGACATTTGGCATTGCTCTAGCAAGAAGCCTGCTCAACTGGCACATTACTGTATCTTCAGCTCTTGTCAAGGTTGGTGTTTCTGGGTAGAGAGCAGGTCTGCTGGTGCAGGTGATGTAGGGATGCTTGGCCTTATTGGTCTGACTGTTCTGTCCATTCTCTCCAGTTCTCAGAATGGCATCTTCAGAGGCACAGCGGTATCCTGGAGAAAGGTCAGTCTTCAGTGCCAGGAAGTAATGGGTCCTCTAAGCTCTGTCACCAGCTGTGTGATCTTAAGCAAGTGGCTTAAGGTCCTTGAATTTAGGTTTTCTCATCTGTAACATAGGGATAACAATACCCATCTTAAAGGGTTGTTTGGATGACTAGAAATAAATATATGTAAAGCACAGTAGCATGTGATGAAGAAT
This sequence comes from Orcinus orca, assembly GCF_937001465.1. Lineage (NCBI taxonomy): Eukaryota > Metazoa > Chordata > Mammalia > Artiodactyla > Delphinidae > Orcinus > Orcinus orca. The sequence goes on along the minus strand of NC_064566.1, from coordinate 50,114,542 downwards.
TTCTGTACAGAGTTGGGTCTTGGATCAGTGTAAGGCAGGAAACCTGCCTTGGAGGTACTGAGCAACTCACCACTCAAGGGGCACTGACAGAGGCTGGCTGTCCGCCCATCAGGGATTTTGTAAAGGGTCATTAGATTATATAGCCTCCAAGGTTCCTGTCAGCCATGTGATTTCTAAGGTTCTAGAAACTTTAGGCTCATCGTCAGAGCAAGTAATGTACTTAGAAGAAGTAGGATTTGAGCTGGACTTTGGAGAGTGAAGAGGAGGGGAAAAAAAAGAAAAGATTTTCTTAGCAGGGAGCACAGCTTGAGCAAGGCACTTAGAGGGGACACGTGGAGGGGAGCTTAAGAGATCACGGCTGCTTCTCTACCAACTCACTCCCTGATCTTGACCACATTCCATTCAGTGCCTTGAGCCCCACCCATGCCCACTCTAGGAGAGTTCCAATTGTGGCTGGCTGATGGGTGGTGGGCCCCAATCCTCAGGTGGAGGAGGCAGTAGATTAGACGTAACAGTAAACAAGTCACCCAGTCAGGGATGCTGCTGGCTACTTGTAAGTAACTGTTATAAACATTGGGTGTCTGGGGCTGTCAGAAATGCAAGTGAGCCCTCTGAGCTCCTCCCACATAGACAATTAAAACAATAAAACACGGCAGAAACGTGGCCAGAGCAGGCTATAAATCAGCTTCTCTTCTCAGCTCCAAGTGGCGGCTGTATAAAGATGAGTTGTACAGAAGCTGGGTTGGCACAGGGCCCTTCTGGGGGTAGAGGGCCTGACTTTCCTGGCTGAACCTGCCAAGGCCAACCCCACCAGCCCAGTTGGCCCTCTTCCCACAGCTCCAGGGGCTGCAGGTCCTGACCTGCTCCAGCTGACTTCCCCATCTCTGTATCTTCAGATGGGGGACAGGATGATGCAAGCTGGTACATCACAAACCAGTGGACAAGTGCCCTGGAGTTCAGGAGACGGCTAGGAGTCCCCGCCAGCGGTAATGGAACTGCTCTCTATAAAATTTCTCCGTCTCCCCAGGACATGCTAAGGAGTAGTCTTACCCTAGCTCATCTGTTCACTATAAGTTAACACCTAGTACCCACTGCATGTCCAGACCTACCCAGGCAAAGCAGAGAGAATCTGCGCCCTTGGAGACAAACTCAAATGGGAGTAATAAGGCTCCCAAGGACCTAAGAATCACCTAGAGAGCTTGTTAAAACACAGATTCCTGCCACGCCCCGACTCCCAAGATTCTGATTCAGTATGCCTGAGGTAGGACCTGATATTTTGCATTTCTGCATTTCTAACAGGCTCCCACTCTTGAGTAGATGATCTAGGCTACTTGTGCTTGAACTGCTTTAAAAAAAACTCATCTGGACCTTCTCCTCCCTGGAAGAGACCTTTTTTATTGCCACTTTAAGTTTCATTCCTAGAGCATCTGTGTGCTTAAGCCATGGTATTATGGGTGTACAGAACACTTAGTAGCTATGACACCTGGAACAATTTTCTGTACCTCTCAGAGGCTGCATCTCCTTATTTGTAAAATAAAGGTTATTGGGAGAGTTAGGGGTAGTATATTTATCCCTAGCCTAAAACATAGAACATAGAAGGAATTCCATTAATGTAAATTTCTGTTTTTATATCATCATCTTTGTCCTCATCATACTCTTATATAAAACTTCATTCAGAGTCTCTGTCACAGCCTTCCAAATGCTTTTCAGCGGTAGCAAACTGTTATCTGCAAAGAACCAAACATTATCTCAGAGTCCAAGGAATGGCTTGGCTATCACCTAACTGTGTGACCTTGGGCAGTTCTCTTTAGCTCTCTAAGCCTTGATTTTCTCATCTGTAGAGAATAATACTTTTTATACCATAGGTTTATTATAAAGATCAAATTGAAGTACTTATGAAATATTTGAGAAAATACAAGGTATCATGCACATATAAGGTATCAGCAAGAATGATAATTAATAACAATAAAGATTGACGACATGACCAAGACAGTGTTTGACAAGGGTCCAGTCAGAGGTGCAGATAACAAGGACTATCAGAGCTCAGAGAAGAGAATCTCTGTCTGAAACATCAGGAAGTAAAATGATATTTGAGCCTCAAAGTATAAGGTTTTATGGAAGGGCCTGCAACTAAATGTGAATTGGGTGTGATCAGAGAAGGGGTATGTTATGTCCAAAATATTCAGGGGTGGAAAACAGAAAAAACATATTTCAGGGCAGCAAGTAAACTGGTTAGGGTGAAGCATCTGTACAGCAGAAGATTCATTTTAGAGGGTAATGAGCAGTAAAGGTGCTGCTTTAAAGAGAGTAGGCTGGGGCCAAATCAAGATTCTTGGACCTTATCCTTTAGGCAGAGAGGAGTCTTGAAGGTCCTAGAGGAGAAGGTACTGCAGGAACTGATTCCTTCCAGAGTAGAGAAGCAGGGGGAAGTGGTAATAATAATAGGTAAGATGATGATGATGATGATAGCTACAGCAGCAGGTTATGTTTATTGATACTTACTGTGTGCTCACAGCAACCCTGTGATGTAGGCACTAAAGGAAACTGAGGCAGAGAGATGATGCCAAATGCCAGCAGAACTGTCTCCTGCCCTTGTAGGAACCCAGCAACCATATCAGCTTGTATGTGCCCCACACTTAGCTCAGAACCTCTGACTTGTCCGAAGTCTTGGAAGGCTTGGGGATCTGCCAGGCCAAAAGCTGTTTGGGCAAGCTATTATTTTTAATAATGTCCCTGCCTCTTCCTCATCATTGTCAGAGCCTTGTCACACCTTCAGTGCCAGTGGTTCTACATGTCATTTCTCAGCAGTGTCAGCCACTACGGAGTCACTAGGATGGACAATGCACTGTCTATCCATCAGGCCTTTTGGTCAACTTCAAGATTAAGTGTAGCAGCCAGTTAGGTTAATTGTTTCCATCCTTTTAGCCCTCCAAATCTATATATACATTTAACTAAGAGAGGGAGATAGACTAGTTGACATGTTTTATTAAAAAGAATAAATTCGATACATTTATGAAAATAAGAAAAAAGTGGGATGGGGTGTCAAAGAACTAGTCTTATGATTTTTAACTGATTTACATATTTTGTGTATAAATATTTTTTCATCAAAAGTTCCAAATCAGGGATGGGTCCCACACACCACAAAAAATATATTAGAGACATTTATATGGATAGCAGGAAGGGAGACAGAGGGCTGAAATTTTCCAGGCACCCAGTGATTGATGGGGGCTGAGGCTCCCCCTGACGCTTTATTGAGTTTCCGATGATTATCTCTCACTGAGACATTTTTTACAGATGACGGTCGAGCTGTCACAATGGACCATGGGGGAAAAAAAACCAACAATAATAACACTTTAATCTTTTTACCGCACTGCTCCCTAGTATCTCAGATTCATCTTCCCTGACGCACGCAGTTCATTATTCTGCCCCTCCCTGGATGGGAAATAAAGGAAAATAAATATATATGTAGACACACTTACCCACATACATACACACACACAGAGTATATATAAGAGACCACCCCAGAACCAGAGAGGGGCAGAATTTATTGTTCTTTTTGCAAGTGTTGAGGTTTATTAGTAGAGATGCTGGGTTGGCTTGGAATTGGCTATTAATTACAGCATTTTGTATTTGTTTTTTATTGCGGGCTTTTAACATCTTAAAGAAAAGGCAGAGGAGAGGCAAGCAGGTGTAGAGATGGGGAGCACAGAGGGACCAAGTTTAGCCAACCAAGTAGCATGGCTTGCTGAGAGGCAGAGAGGTCAGACTCCTTCCTCTTGTTGCCAGCCCTGCCCAGAGGATCCCTGGACCTGAAAGAATACTGCTTTGGTTAGGATCAGGGTGGGGGCAGGGGAGTAGGAGAAGGTGAGATCAGGGTAATTATAGGACAGATCAAAGGGACTCTAGATACCTGTGAGCATGTTATTCCCCTGAGAGTTAGGAGAGATGGGAAGTAGTGGAAGTTCAAACAGACTGTTGATGGGTCTGTAGATAACAGAGTAAAAGATAACAGAACAAGTTACAGATTCTTAAGAGTTTGCCCAGCTCTTTGATTTTGATGGTGTGCGGGTGAGACATGGGCTCTGGAAAGCTCTACCTGGGTCTGTGGTCAGAGGAGGGTCCTGGGCCAGAGAGGATGCTTCTAGGGCCACAGGCAGGGCGAACAACATATTGTCTTAAGGTTCCAGGCCAACCTTCCTGCTCTTCCATTTCTCTTTCTTGGAGTGAGAGAAGATGGACTTGGGATCCCAATGGGAAGGCTGCCCTTGATGTGTCTCCAGTAGACTAAGTGCTAGCCCAGTCTTCTCTTTAATTCATCAAACCTTTCTGAGCTCCTACTACAGAAAGTGCCAGTGCTCATGCTACACTATGATAAGGTATAATAAGGTGAGCCAGGGTCCTCTTTTTAAGGAGAAACCTTCCAGTCTATGGGCAGAGAGCATGGTGTTTGTGAGAACCATTTTTAAGCGGGGTCTAACCCTCCAGCCATAGGCCAGCCTAGATGACCGTTCTCTACATGAAGGTTAAAGAGATCTATAAGACACAGTATCTGTCCTTCAAGAACCTGTTTTCTGCTTGGAGAGACAAGCGTAACATCCATTCACTAAAGAAGTATTTATGGAACACCTGCAATGCTCAAGAGTGTATGCATGAAGCAATCTGAGAACACAAAAGACTATGTAAGAGAAAATGTTAACTAATTTGATGTGGACTAGACAGTACTAGAATGCAGAGAGGAAAGGGAGATCAGTGAAAATCAGACTTCTTGAGTTGTAAAGAATGGGTAAAACATAGATAAATAAAAGGAAGAAATAGTGAAGCCATGATATCACATAGAGAAGAGAGTAAAAGCCTTGGAGTTGAACAGACTAGCTCAGTCATTGACTACCAGTATGACCTGAAACAAGCTACATAACCTAAGTGCCAGCTGCTTCATTTAGTAAATAATAATAATAATAATAACAGCCCTGTATGATTCTTTCAAGGAAAATAATTGTAAAGTTCCTTGCACAGTACCTGGCACATAGTAAGTGCTCAGTAAATGGAAGCCATTATTTTCTTATTACTTAAAGAGTTTTTTATATATATATATGTGTGTATTATATTAATATGTATATAAATATATTTTTTAAATATATTTTTTAATTTTTTGCTGCATTGCACGGCACGTGAGATCATAGTTCCTGAACAAGGGATTGAACCCATGCCCCCTGCAGTGGAAGCACAGAGTCTTAACCACTGTACCCCCAGTGGTTTCTGCTTGGAGAGACAAGTGTAACATCCATTCACTAAAGAACTTCACTCTTGGGAAGTCCCCCAAGAGTTATATATTTATGTAAGACTCTTCGTCCTGGGATATTAGCCTTCAGAACTCACCTGTGACCCTTCACTGAGTATGAAATGGGCTCCTTTCAGTGAGCTAGACATATTCTTCAGTATTAGTGTAAGAGGTGATTCTGGCCATGGTTAGAGTGGCATCAAGAAAAGGAAAGGGCACAATAATAAATTTATTACCATTTATTGCATCCTTACTACGTCAGGCAATGTGCTCAGTTCTTTACATTTTTTAGTGTAACAGTTTTATTGAGATTTAATTTACATACTATATAGTTTACTCATTTAAAGTGCATAATTCAGTGGTTTATAGTATATTCACAAGATTTGTGCCACCATCACCACAATCAATTTTAGAACATTTTCATCACCCTGTAAAGAAACCCCATACCCATTATCAATCATTCTCCACATCTCTCAACTCTCCCTAGCTCTAGACAACCACTAATCTACTAGTTTCTGTTTCCATAGGTTTGCCCATTCTGGACACTTCATATAAATGGAATCATACAATATGTGATCTTTTGTGGCTGAATTCTTTTTGACTTAGCATGTTTTCAGGGTTCATTCAAGTTGTAGCATGTATCAATACTTCATTCCTTTTTCTTAGCTGAATAATATTCCATTGGTGGCTATACTACATTTAGTTTATCCGTTCATCAATTGAGAGTCATTTCAGTTGTTTTGACTTTTGCTATCATGAATAATGCTGCTGTGAATGTTTGTGTACACGTTTTTGTGTGAACATAATGTTTTCAGTTTTCTTGGGTTTATATCTAGGAATAGAATTCCTGGGTCATATAGTAACTCTATGTTTAACCTTTTGAGGAACTACCAGGCTTTTCCAAAGAGGCTGCATCATTTTAAATTCCCACCAGCCATGTATGAGGGTTCCAGGTTCTCTTCATCCTCACCAACACTTATTATTGCCTGTCTTTTTCACTTTAGCCATCCTAGTGGATATGAAGTGGTATCTCATTGTGGTTTTGATTTGCATTTGATGGCTAATGTTGTTGGGCATCTTTTCATGTGCTTTTAGGCCATTGTGTGTCTTCTTTGGAGAAATATCTACTCAGATTCTTTGTCCATTTTTTAATTGGATTTGCCATTGAATCTTATGAGATAGGTGATGATATCTATCTTGCAGATGAGAAAACAGATTCTCAGCGATGTTAATTTGATCAAAGTCATACAGTGAGTTTTGCTTACCAGTCTGACTGGCTCTGACCTTTATGCTCTTCCTAATACACAGTGCTGCCTACTGAGGATTCATGGTAGGATCACCAGGGTCATCTCATGGAGGGGGGTCTCTCCAGCAGGAAGGGAGGAGTTGGAAGTCTATTTGGAGACATTAGGACCAAGTAGGAGAGCCTCTGAAAGTCAAACAGAGGAATATGGATATATTACAAGTTCCAGGACAGCAGAGGACATGTTAATTTAAAAATCACCATTTCCTAGATGCAGCCATTTCCTGTGCCCTTCACTATATCACATCATTTCAATTTTCACAACAACCCAATTCAAAGATATTAATGCTTCTATTTTACCAGTGAGCAATTTGAAGCTCAGAGGGATGAAATAATTTTCTAGAGTCACCAGGATTAGAATCCAGGTCTTTCCAGCTCAATATTCTGAACTCTTTCCTTTCAGAGATACTTGGTAAAAGATAGATTCTTTTGATGTTATTTGCAGCATTTATAAGATCTTGAGGGCAGAGCCTGTTCATATCGCCATGGCCCAGCCCATGGAAATTACATAACACTTTGCTGGATAAACAAGGAAAAAGGCTAGAGTATATGCTATAGAAAGACCTAATTCCAGTTGGATTTTGGCAGGGAGAGGAGGTTTGAGTGAGATATTGGATGTCTCCAGTATCCCAAGACTTGGTGTCCTGGGGGCTTTGCTCTAACTTTCTAAACATGGGCCTTGGGAAGAACATTCTGGTGCCTAGACATCCTTGGCTTCCCTAGAGCAGATCAGGCATTTGGAAGTGGGATGGGTTTGGCCAGCCTTGCATCTTTCTTGTGTTCATGACAAGATTAGAATGGGAAGGACCCTCAGAGACCAGACCCTCAGAGACTAGTCCAGTGCTGCTCAGAGTTTTCTGTGAGGAGCAACACAAAGGGCTTTTTCAGCTCTGCATTTCCAGGCCCTGCCTATTGAATCTAAATTGCTGAAGCAAGGGCCCAAGAATCAACTGTTTTTTTTTTTTCTTACAAGTTACCCATGTGATTCTGTTGCCATTAAAGTTTAAGAGCCACTGATGTGAAGAAACTCCTCTACTTTAAAAATAGGGGATCTGAGGGGCTTCCCTGGTGGCGCAGTGGTTGAGAGTCCGCCTGCCGATGCAGAGGACACGTGTTCGTGCCCCGGTCCGGGAAGATCCCACATGCTGCGGAGAGGCTGGGCCCGTGAGCCATGGCCGCTGGGCCTGCGCGTCCAGAGCCTGTGCTCCACAATGGGAGAGGCCACAACAGTGAGAGGCCTATGTACCGCAAAAAAAATAAAAAATAAAAAAATCAGGGATCTGGGACATGGAGGGATTGAGATACATATCAAGTTTAGTGAAAGCCATTTTTGAACCCAGTTCACTTTTCTCCTGGTCTATTGTTTTTGCTGTTCCCCATGCTGCTTAATTCATCAACAAAAACCACTGCCTGCGCATAGCTTTCAGGATACAGTCCAAACCCCTCTCAGGATCAGGCCTCTGCCTGCCTGGGCAACCTCATCTGTGCCCACTGCTCCACCTGCCTTCACTCAGCATTCCAAGTTTGCTGAAGAACTCCCAGTTTCTTGTATGGGCAGGTAATGCAGCCTTGACCCTCTGTCCTTTGCAAGCACCACTTCCTTTCCTGGAACACTCTTCTCTACCTCATCTTCCAGTTAGTTTTTCTGGGAGATTCCTCCCCAAGCCACATGACATGTGCCCTGTCTTTGCTGCCATCAGACAGTTTGCGCACATGCCTTTCATAGCACTCACTGTGCTGAGGTGCTCAGTAGTGGTGTGCTCCAGGGCAGGGGGTGAATGAAGGCTCCTGTGTGCTCATTGCTAAAGATACGTGAAATACTGAAGTGATGCTGGGTGAGATACATACAGAAAATGTTATGAACTAGTTTCTGTCATCCATGAGGAAATTAGGGAGTCAGAAGGGAAATTTTAACACAAGAAAGTATTACAAAAGCTGTTATAAGATGATCAATAAGTAAGTGGTAAATGGATACACACAATCAACATGATAGGCATCCAGGGCAGAGCAGGGAGGAAAGGACTTCCTAGAAGAGGAGGCCTTGAATTGGGCTTTAAAGAACAGTTAGGATTTGGAGAGGAAGGAGGATCATCCAGGCTGTGGAAGGAAATAAAGAGCCTTGCCCTCCCCAGAGACGGTCTCTTGGTGACCCAGCACAGAGAGTCTCCCTCTTGCCCCATTCCTTGGCTGAAGATAAACACAAGAGGCAGAGCCGACAGTGCCCGCAGAAGTTGAGGCAGCTTGCCGATGCTGGCAGTAGGAGTGAGGATTTAACGAGGTGGTAGATACACACCTTGTGGGGAGGGAGCTGTGAGCCCAGAGGCTTCTTCCTGGAGACTCTTGGTAAGAATTTAGCTTAGTCCCTGAGATTCAAGCCAGGTCCGCTGATGCTGGGGTATGTGAGGCTTGAGCCTGTGGGCACTGGCGAAGCTGTGCAATATGGATGATGGAGCCAAATGGGCTCAGGACCTAGTCCTGGTCCACCACCAATTAGCAATCCAAGTTGGGCAGGCCATCCAACCTCTTTACCTCTGTCTCCTCTGTTCAATAGAATAATATTTGACCTATCTGTCCTAGGTTGACCTGGGGTGAGGAAACAATTGCATTGAAGCGCTCTCTAAACCGTAAAGTGCTGCACAAATGTAAGAGGTTATCCTTGTGTTTGTCAGGTTAGTTCTAAAGGTTCCCTCTCATGGAGACATGCTCATGTTTTTAAAGGCACTGCTACACACTCCATGACATTAGATGGCATAAGTTCCTGGGCGTGGCGGGTAGAGGCTGAGCCTGAAGGAGAGACTTTTAGCTAGGGTTACCTTTCCTCCACACAAGGCAATGATAATAAAGCTTTTGTTATCTGGAGACCACCCATTTTGCCCCACATGCCTTTTTTCAGTCTCCTCCAGTAGTCTTAGCAATATGAGGACAGAAGCCATGTCTGATTCACTTCTGCATCCCCAGTGCCTACCCCAGGGGAGAAAACAGCATTACTAAATGTTTGTGGTAATGTTTTTAAAAATCTGTTATCAGATTTTATTCTCATAATACTTAAATATTTAGTATTCCTTAAATTACTGCTTGTTGTGCCCATTTTACAGATAGAAGAACTTAGTAAGTGGCAGAGCTAAGATTCAGGACTGTGTGACTCCTTTACCTTAAATTACTGTTTCTTATTGTGGGAGGCAGTGGTTTGTTTTGTTTTGTTTAGTTTTGTTCTGCAGTTTCAGCAGTGCTGAGTAGTGGCCAAGCTATAGGAAGGGCTTTGGGGACAACTTTCACCTCTGCTAACTCCTTGGCACTGCTAAGTGCAGGGAATCCTGCAGAGTGTACATCAGGTGCACACCTGCCTCGGCACTCAGACTGACCCTGGCCACGGCACCGTGCCATAGACTTTGCAACATCAAAAGGCAGAGGTGGGAGCAGAAGGATAACAAAGTAATGCTTTGTCATTCTTCCTGTGGCCACAAGGGTGAAGGGACAGGAATGGCTGGCCTGGAGGGGAAGCAGGAGCCTGAGCCCATCTCCCCCTGTGCTGGAGACAGGCTGGTAGATGTCTTTGGGGAGGGGATGGTTCACTGGCTGAGGACCAGCTGTAAACGCCAGGCCTCAAAAGACCACGGTGGTGGCCAGCTGGTGAGCCAGCCTTGGATGAGTCACTTTAGCTTCTGTGGGTTTGCTTCTGCTTTCTCTGTGAGAGCAAGTGAGAACATGAGGGTGCATGCTGCGCACACCTCCTTCCCACCTTTAGTCTTTTTTTTTTTTTTTTTTTTTTTTAAAGAGAAGAGTATGAGATCTAATGATCTGGGGGGTTCAGCAAGATATCCTGGGTCAGGGCTTCTAAAACTGGGCGATGAGGGGAAAAGAGCTTACTGTTAAGAGCATGAAATGGGCCTAGCTGACCTGGACTGGGTCCTAGCTCCACCGCTGACTGACTGTGGCACCCTGCTGAACTTCAGCTTCCCCATCTATAAAATGGGGAGAGTGAACTTCCACCTCACAGGGTCGTTCTGAAATAAATAAGTAAATGAAGTGCTTTACAGATTGTTATGTACAACCCAGTTCCAAAGAGTGTTCCATGGAACACCAGTACTGCAGGATTTTAACAAGGGTTGGGTGGAAAGAGGCTGTCAGACATAAAACTGCTGAGTAATGCCAAATTAAACAGATGGTTCTTACTCACAACTGTGCCTTTTGGAGGGGAAAAGTGCATGCAGGGTTCCCCAAACCTCTTTTCACAGAGAGAATACACTTTTGGAAGCACAAGACTAGACAGTAAGGATAATAGCCGACATTGACTAAGAGGTACTGTTAGGCCCTGTTCCAAGCCCCTTTACTCACAGTGTCTCATTCAATCCTTACAATATCCCATGAGAGGGCACTGTTACCATCTCTGCATACAGGTAAAGAAACTTGGCATGGAGAGGTTAGGTGAGTTACCCAAGATTACACAGTCAGTAAATTCAGAACTGGGACCCAAACACAAGTGGTCTGGCTCCAGAGCTCACTTTTTTAACAGCTGCACTCTACTTCCTCTACTAAATACTGCTGGCTGGCATTATTATTATTATTTCCAAAACAAGGTAATATTAGGGCCTTATTTATGTATTAGGTATGCATTTGCTGATTCAACAAGTATTTGTTAAGCACATATTTATGGTCAGACACTGTACTGGGCACTGGGATACAACTGTGGGGAAGACAGTCACACTTCCTGTCCTTATTGTGCTTTTGGTCTAGTGGGGAATGTAGTCAAGTAAACAGATGATTGCAATGGAGTGGGTAATAAATACCATAATTGGGAAATGCCTAAAGTGCTAGGGAAGCTCTTGGGAGGAGTAACTACCTCAAACTCAGCAAGAATCACTAGAGGAAATGACTTTTAATCAGAGGCCTAAAAGTGAATTGGAGTTAGTCAGTTGAAGGCATGGGAGAGGGGGAAATGTTCCAGGCTGTGGAATAGTATTTGCAAAATCCAAGAGGCAAGAAAGAGCATTAGGAAGGGGATGGTAAGTGATGAGACCTCAGAGGGGAGCAGGGGCCCTCTTCATGGACATTCCTTATTAGCTGGGCTGTGACACTGCCACTCTGCTGATGTTTGTCCCTGAACCAAATAGACCAGCTGTGTCCCTTGAGTTCATCTACTTTTTTATGGTAGGTACCCTGTGTATAGCTCTGTCTTGCACTCGTGAAACAGTGTTATAATTTGTCCATTCAGTGGTCTGATTCTTGCATTAGACTGTTAACTTCTTAGAGTCAAGAAGTGTGTCTTATTAGTATATCTCCAGAAGCTACCATGCATTGGTGTTCATTAATGATATATTTTGAATGAATGATATATTTTCTTTGTAAAATGGATTATACCCTTCCTGCTTTCTTGAACCAGCTATCACTTTTCGTCAGGTTCATCATTATATCTAGCAGTTAATGTCCTACGTGGCAATTCAGTGGTGCCCTAGGGGCTCTTGAGGCACTGTATTCTGTGGCTTCCTCTTTCAGCTTTATATTGTGCTGTTCTTTTCCCTCCCTGCCAGGTCAGCACTTGATTGTAATCAGCGTACTTGATTCTGAAGACTTCTCCCTAGCCTTCTAGTTTGCTTCTTCTAATCTGCAGTGGGCTGGAAACAAGATCCCTTACCATGATTTGATGAGACTGTTCGTGACCAAGAGTTAATCTCTGAGTTAGATCCTAAAGGGCTCTTATGAGAAAAATGCAGATGCCATTGCACAACGGACTTACACGTTAGCTAATCAGAGGCCTTCTTCCTGTTTTCCCTGCTCCAGGAAAGGTCAGATAACTCCAGGGGTGGGGGTCATCAGTCAGGAGAGCCTCTGACTGCTACAGAAGAGCTGATGGACCATTGATTCACCATACCACAAGAAAGTGTGGTCTGTTCCCCAGTTACACACTCCAACAACTTCATTTTGACCAAACATTTGAAATGCTTCCACCTAAGTAAGCTTATCCGGTATTAGCTACAAACCTCAGGCTGATCTTTGTTAGGGCAAGTTCCACAGAGAGTGTGCTGGCACCTTCACTTGAGCAGGGAAAGAAGAGGGAGTAGGAGCCAAGGCTGGGACCAGAACATCTGGGATCTGGGCTCTGATTCCCTCATTTGCAAAATGAGAGTGACAGCATGCTGTGATGGGGAAAAAGGGTGAGGACTCAGATTAGACCTGGGTTCTAATCCTCACTTAACCACTTATTAGCTCTATGATCTCTGTGCTTTAGCTTTCATCTATAAAATGGGAATTATAATGCCTACTATATAAGGTAGTTAGGAGAATTAAATAGATTGTGTGAAATGACCATGTCAGCCAGAGTAGAGGAAGGTCAGTAAGTGAAATCTATTAGGATTAGGAAAAGGCATGACAGTCTTCTGGCTTTTGGGACTTTAAATAGCAAGTTCAGTTTTGTAGGAGGGGAAAATGCATAGATTCCATTCCAAGACAGCTTGGAAAAGAATGGTTTCAGAATTGTCTGGTGCTTTTGACTACATAGGCAAGGTTATGAATTACACGCCTTTATCCAGTGGGAGGTAGGAGGAGCCTGCCCTCTGCAGGCCCTATGCCCTGGACTCGGGGAGGAGTGGGTACAGGTAGGTAGGAACCAAATTCCTCCTCCAATGAAATAAGCTCAGGAGGGAACATAAGGCAAGAACTCCAATAATTTCTGCATGAGGCAGAAAGAAACCCCATCACCTAAGCAGCATAGGTATCGTTCCACGGGGGCTCAGTTCCCAAGGGAGGGCCCAGAGGTTGGGTAGCCTTCCAAATATTGTCCAGAGTGGGACCATTCAGGACAAAAAGCAAAAGTCATGACTGTCCCAGGTGAACAAGGACATGTTTGGTCACCTAACCTGGAGTGATGCAACTGGTTTTAGGTTCTTTTGTATCAATTTGGAGAGAGAGACTCACTAATATTAGCACTAGAGTGAGCCTGGGGGTTTTTGGTTCTTTGACACATGAAATGCTTATTCTTCCTACCTTCAAAAACAATGTTCACAGTACATTTATTAAGGGAAAAAAAGCAGATTACAAAATTGCAATGTAGTAAATTCCAGTTTTGTAGGATATATATGCAGGTATAGCTATACCTATAGATATAGATGTAGATATAGATATCAGAGGACATGTACCAAAATACTAAATGCAGTTTCTCAAATTGCAGAGACAATGATGCTTTTTCTTCTTTGTACTTTCAAATTTTTAATGGCTTTTATAAATTTTAAAAGTTCTTTACGAAATATTAAATACTTACTAGATTGTAGACGTCTTCAGAGCACAGAGGAGGTATGTTACTGTTCTGCTAAGAACAGCCTCTGTCTCTTTCCTGACTTGTCCCATGTCTTTTTTCTTTTTTTTTTTTTTAATTTATTTTTGGCTGCATTTGGTCTTTGCTGCTGTGCGTGAGCTTTCTCTAGTTGTAGCGAGTGGGGGCTGCTCTTCGTTGTGGTGCACGGTCTTCTCATTGCAGTGGCTTCTCCCGTTGCAGAGCATGGGCTCTAGGCGCGCAGGCTTCAGTAGTTGCAGCACGCGGGCTCAGTACTTGTGGCTCGCGGGCTCCAGAGCCATGGGCTCAGTAGTTGCGGTGCACGGGCCCAGCTGCTCTGCGGCATGTGTGATCTTCCCGGACCAGGGCTCGAACCCGTGTCCCCTGCATTGGTAGGCGGATTCTTAACCACTGTGCCACCAGGGAAGTCCCTTGTCCCGAGTCTTACCCTAGCCTTCTTTTCTTCACCTGGATAACTTCTCTTCACCCTTCAAGACTGTCCTCTTTTGAGATCCTCTCCATGCCCAAATTGAGCTAAGCTCCCTTCTGGCTTTCTATATCATCCCGTTATACCTATAATGGCATTTATCTCAATACTGTAAACATCTGTCTACTGTCTGCCTCCTTTGTCAGATTAGGTCAGGGACCATGTCTGATTCATTTCCGTGTCCCCAAGTGAATCCTATCAACATAATGGATGTCAGTAAACGTTTGTGGATGGGCTCTGTTTTACCTCCTCTTTCCCAGCACAGATGGCCAGGCACATAGTAGGTGCCATTATATGTTTAGTAAGTAGGTAGATGAGTGAATGAGGGAATTAAAATGACAAGAGAAAGAAGACGAGGTTGGCAGCTCATGGCATTTGTTGCTAATGGAAGGATTTGTGTTGCTGTCCCTCTAGTCCTGGTCACCCGAGAGGATGACTTCAACAACCGGCTGAACAACCGTGCCAGCTTCAAGGGCTGCACAGCCCTGCACTATGCTGTCCTTGCTGACGACTACCGCACCGTCAGGGAGCTGCTTGGTGGAGGTGAGGTCATGGGTGAATGGGGCGGGGCGGGGGGGCAGGGAAAGAGGGTAAGGACTTAGCAACCTTTCTACCCTGGAAATGCCATGCTTCCCCAGAGCCTTGTTACCCTCTTAGAGCTGGAAATGCCTCGAGGGTGCCTGCACTTCATGAGAGTGGCCGTGTGCATGTGTGATGTGCCCTCATGTGGCTGGAGTGCATTCTTTGCCTGTGATTGTGTGAGGTACCATGCCATCCTGCCTGTCTGCACATGCTCTGAGAGTTTTCTTGATTGTTGCTCTCCCCCAAAGTGTCCTGTCTTCTTCCCTGTGACCTCCAGAGCAGGGCTGGTGGACCAAGGGGGAGACCCTTCAAATCTCTACTAACCCCAGTTTCAAAGACATCTTCCTTGATCCCACCTCCACCCCAGTCTAAATTAGGCTCCTTCCGTTACTCTGGGTCATGGTACCCTACTCTTTTCTGTCATCGCACTTGTTGCAATCTGGAATTGTTTTTGTGTGTTCAGTAGCCTTTTCTCTAACCTGACTCTGAGCTCCCTGAAAGCAAAGGCAAGAACCATGGCTGATTCATTCCCAGCACCTGGTAAAGTACCTGGCACACAGTAAGCACTCAGTAACTCTTTGTTGAATGATTGAATACCTTCTTTTAGAGAGCATTGATTTAATTGGAGGGTTAATACATACCATCCCCAGACTCAGGCTAGTCTGGTCCTGTCCAGGCCCGCTACAGAGTTACCTGCCACCCTGTCAGATGCCTCCCACGCAGTCACTTTCCCTCATCCCACTGCAGCCTCTCCTTGGAATAGGGAGGGAAGCATCTTGCCAGGATGTGTGGTGCCCAGGCCCCAGAGTGAGTAAGGCATTGACTGCCTTTTTATGCCCTCACTTACACTTCTTAAAGGTTTAGGGACCCTCTCTTGGGCCTGGACGCCAGGGTATTCCTTGTCAGTGGTCATTCTTCATAGAACCTGGGAGCTAGAAGGATCCTCAGAAGTCCTCTGGGTTACCCTGATTGCCTGACTTCTCTTCTCCTGGCAGAAACCTCTCCAACAGCTGGCTGACTGGCATTTCCTTGGATTCTCTCAGGGACTCAGGGAATCCTACTTCTTCCCTAGGAGTCCATTCCATTTTAGTTCTTCTCTGACTGGTTGAAATAGATTCTTTTAAATGAGGTGTGATTTTCTTCTCTGTATCTTCTGCCACCTGTCCTTTGCAGCCAATCACTTTTTCAAAACCCAGTCTTCAACGGAAGTTCTTTAAGTCCCAGAGCCTTTGCCTCCCTGGCCCAACCTCCCCAGATCATTTTCTAGTCCTTGTCATGTGATTGGACTGGAAGGATTTCTCAGTAACCCTCAAATCCTGCCACCTTCCATCAGCCCCAGCCGTACTCACTTAAGACTCAGGCCTGGCCCATATCCCCAGCCTACAAGGGACCTACCTGCCCCAGAGCAGCCAGAGTGTGCCTTGATCTGGGGCATGTACATTGTGAGGCGCAGGACTGTCCACAGATGTGGTGACGGCGCCTGGGATGACTGATGCTTTTGGAGCAAGAACTCATTGCTCTCAGAAGCAGAGACTTAGAAAATGTCCCCAAGCAAGATGCTACTCACTTTGTCCTTTGGAAAGCTCTCCAACGAGACATCTGTAGCTAGGAGTTGCAGTGTTCACCATGGAGCTTCTCTGCCATGCCTTAAAATCAATCAATACCCCCAGCTATTGTCCAATGGTTTACATTTCCTGCTTCCCCTCAGCCCCTAAGCAGACAGGGAATTCACTCTAAAAAGAGTCCTTCTCCCCAGCCTTCCAGATCGAACACCTTTGAAATGAAGAAACACAGGCCTTTTATGAAGCACCCCTCCACCCTCACCCCCCAGGCCAAGGCTGGCCCTTTGAGCAATTCCAGGGGCATGGTTCTTGCTTGTTGACTTGGAACAGATGCCCTTAGCCCCCACCTTTACAGTTCACCCACCTGCCTTTTTACCCAGAATCCATTTACACCCCCTGCCCTA
Organism: Orcinus orca; assembly: GCF_937001465.1. Classification (NCBI taxonomy): domain Eukaryota; kingdom Metazoa; phylum Chordata; class Mammalia; order Artiodactyla; family Delphinidae; genus Orcinus; species Orcinus orca. Next base: position 50,097,659 of record NC_064566.1, on the reverse strand, counting down.
GCCTCCCAGCCTCAAGGGCCAAAACCATTAACCCACTTATTTCTCCCTTCCTGACCTGAACAAGTGGCCATCACTCAGGGCCTGCAGGCTTGCCAACTTCTGACCTCCCTCCCCCCTTGACCTCTCTTGGTCTGCTTGTGTGTGTGACCAGCCAACCGAGAGGCAGGATCCTGCTCCCTTGTCCTAGGGGCTCTTGTCAGTGACATTTCCAAAGTTTTCTGACCTCAGCTGACCTCCTCCAGAAGGTTTCAGGGAATACAGGCCCTGCCTTCCTGACCATCCAGCTTTTTTAGCCTATATTTGCCACCGGCTTTGCTACAGCACCTTAGAGGCTTTCTCTGTGAGATCCAAGGCAGGTTTAGACACAGGGCCAGCCTGTGCTCACGAGGTCAACACCGAACCCTTGTCCTTGAAATTGCTTAGTCCACAGGGATTTAGGGCCCCCAGATCTTAGAGGGTTAGAGCCAGAGGGGGCAACCGCGCTTGCCCTCTGATCAGCAGTCCCCACGTGAGAGCTGGGGGTGGGGGGTGGTCCAGGCAGCAGCATCAGTCTGGTAATGTGGGAAGTTCTCTGACCTCTTAAGAGGCAGCATGGAGTAATAAAAAGGACTTTAGGCTTCAGAGTCAGACCAACCTGGGTTTGAATCCCAGCTTCCCCAGCTACTAACTCTGTTGGCTTGGACATGTTACTTTAACTCTCTAAGCCTCAGTTTTCTTGTCTGTAAAGTAACACCTGGGAAATATCACAGTGATTAGTGGGCATAAGGATTAGTGATGACATCTATAAAAGCTCCTAGTACAGGTAGGTGCTCCACGATTGTATAAAGAAATCAAACTCTCACCTGGCAGCTGTAATCCCATTCCTCCCCCATGAAACCTGTACTCCTACCTAATGGCTTCTTAATTCTGTTTCTGCCCCTCAGCTTCCCCACCTTGCCTAAAACACCATCGTGTTCCCTCTCTTCTCAGCTAGATCCTCAGACTCTTCAAGGATCTACCTCTAAGGAAGCCTCTCCAGGTGGTCTGGTCTACTCTGATAGCACCGCCTCTGAACTCTTCAGTGTTGGGCTGGGTGCTTAGCACAGAAAGGCCCTTCTTCATCTTTGGGAGACCCTGAAACATAGTGAAAAGAACACAGTCTTGGGGATCAGACAGACCTGTAGTGTGTCTGATCTCAGCTCTGTAGTGTGACTCTGGGTAAGCCAGTTGCCATCTTTGAGATGGACCTCAGGGCATCCTAAGATGGATCTGGCAAACTGTCCCTGACCCTGAGAGAGGCTCAGACTGGTAGAGGAGACAGACATGGAAACAGGCAGTGACAGCAGGCAGATGCTCGGGCAGGGTCCTGGACAAGGGGCTGTGGGGATACCGAGGAGGAAATACCTGCTTCTGCCTGGTGAGCAGGGAGGTGGAATCAGTTACAGAAAGCTTCCCAGAGGATGGTGTGCTTCAGCCTTATCAGGGAGAGTAATAGGAGTTTGCCAGATGGATTTCTGTGGAAGAGTTCTGAGTTCAGTAGTGCCAGTTTTCTACCCCCAGCCTCCACAGAAAAGTGGGTGCACTGGCTTCTGTGGTTTTCATCTCTGAAGATGCTGCTTCTGCCTGGGTTGCTGGCTTATGAGCAGGAAGGCTCTGCTTCAGTACTTGACTGCCAAGTACAAGAAAAGGTTGGAGGAATGAAGGAAGGGCAGGACAACTGAGAAGACAAGTAATTAGAGAAGATGGGGGCCTCCTTCCTCAAGCCCCCGGAGCTGACTCATCCCAGTAGTTCCGAGGCTGTTTAGGTGCTTTTGCAGCTTTTTCCTCCCAGGGATGTGATCCCACTGCCAGATTGATTTTCCTAAAACATATCTCTTGTCACGCAGCCTTTCTCAACCAGGGTTCCTTGGAAAATTAAGCTCTAATGTTTTAAGGCGTCTGTTGCACACAAGGAATTAATTTCTCTCCCAGGCATCTAAAGTGGTACGAGTTATGTACCATTCTTGAGAGAATTGAGAAAATCATTACTCAAATAATTTCCCAGTTGTGGTTCAAAGGAGAAACCCCAGGTGAGAAAGACCACAAAGAGGGAGCATAAACTGTGGAGTTAGGATCTGAATCCAGCCCTGCCCTTGATAGCTGTGTGTCCTGGCTAAGCTGTGACCGCTCTGCAGTTCTCTTTCCTCATATGGAAATGGGAGCATGCCACCTACCATCTAAGGTTTTGTAGGATTGGGCGTGTGTAGGTTCTACAGAGTAAGCACTCTACATATAATATCTGTTATTAACTTGAAAAGCACCCAGTGCTCATGTATTTTTTTAAAAAAAAAGGAATCCTACTCATCCTAATTTGTTAACCTGGTTTTAGAGTTGTTCTAGTCTGACCCTCACTTAGCTTTTTTTTCCCACTGCTGCCCTAATACTCCAGCTACAGCGTAACGTCGCTTCTGTGTTCCTACCTCAGTGCCTTTACTCATGCAGGTCTTTCTGCCTCTCATTTCCCTTCAAGACTTTGTTTCTCAGCCTAGTGGAATGCTTTCTACCAGCCAGTCTGCAGCTCTCATGCCACCTCCCTTCTAAAGTCTTCCCTGTTCCCTGTGATTTGGGTCCAGTCCCCGCTGCTAGACTGAGGTCATTTGAGGGCCTTACTTTCCCTGCCTCCTTTGCCACAATGCCCTGCACATAGTTTAGTACATATTTGGATGTGCCGGAATCTCCAGAGCCACTGTAGATTTGGATGCCACTGGAGATGTGGTGTCTTTGCTTCCTGGCCCACTTGCTCTGAGTGTCATAATATATCTGGCTTTTTAGAGCTTCATGTATGAAGCTATCTTCCTTCTTTTAGTCACAGTGCCCCTGCCTTTTCAGCCACTAGTGCTCATCACCTCAGAAACACTGGGCTTTATGAAACCTAATAGCATCTTCCCCAGGGCTTCCCTTAGCCTCTTTCCTACCTACTTTCTTGCCCTTCCATGTCCCTCTGCCCAAGTACAGGGCTCAGTTGTCAGTGTTAACCAGCTGTCCTTAAATTCCCAACCATTGCCGCCTGAGGCAAGGAAGCTTTCCAGTGCTGATATCTTCCCTTTAACAGCCTGTTATTTTGTTGTCGGGGCTAGAAACTTAGAGCTCCATTCCTTATTCCACTTCACTGTCTGCCCATCTGGCTGCACTGCCAGATGCTAAGGGGATCGGTTTTGCCCCAGGCTGTCCTCTATGGAAATGTCACCCTCTGATTCTTGCCAGCAGTGCAGGGAAGGGGGATGAGCCCTGGGCTGAAGATCAGACCTTCTGGCCCTGCCACCAGCAAACCCTATCTGCTTTAGGCAAAACCTTTCTCCTCCATAGTAAAATGGAGAAATTAGTGTGGCTGATTCCAAGGACCCCTTCCAGCTCCCGCATACGGTACTATGTAACCCCTGGGCGAGTCTTCTTACTTATTTTTCAAGCACTTATTGAGCATCTCTCCTGTCATAGGCACCCATGTGCCTAGGCACCTGGGTAATAAAAGATGATCCAGACATGGTCTTTACCCTTAAGGAACTCATAGGTCAGTGAGGAAATCAGACATTTTAGCAAAAAATTGCTATCTGATGTATTAATGGAGATGTATAGAAGGTGCTGATGGGTCACAAAGAAAAGACCTTTTAAATCTCTGGGGAGAGCAGGGAAAGCATGGTATAGGAGATGGTGTTTACACTAAGTCTTAAAGGATGCATGTGAGTTTACTGGGTGGATGAGGAAGAAAGGCAGAGGAAACAGCATGTTCAGAGGTATGGAGTAGAAAGCAGCATACTTTATTCAGTACACGGCAGGTAGTTCAGAAGAGCTGAATTTATGGGGTATGAATTGAAGGATGGAAAGCAGGAACCAATAATGAAGGCGTGTAACATAAGATCTGCTAAGGACATAAAACTTTATCCTCCAGTGAGAAACCATTAAGATTAAGGGTAGGGAAGGATCAGATTTATGTTTAATGTGAAAGATGGTTTAGAAGTTTCAAAAATGTGTATCAGTAGTTGAATGGATAAATAAATTATGGACACGCAATGGAATAGTAGAATGAACAAACGAACGAATGAACTCTTGCTGTATACAAGACTTGGATGAATCTCAACAACCTAGCATTTCTGGACACAAGCCAGACATGGAAGAGTACTAACTATATGACTGGACTGTAATATATAAAGTTCAAAATAGACAAATCACCCAATGAGTAAGAAGTCAGGATGGTGGTTACCCTCAAGAGGGTAGGTAGTGACTGGGGAAGGGCACATGAGGGCTTCAGAGGTGCATAATGTTCTGCTTCTTTATCTAGGTGCTAGTTATGCATCCACCGTGTGAAAATTCTTTGAGCTGTATCCTTATGCCTTCTTTGTACTTTTCTGTATATATGTTATACTTGAAAGAAAGATTAGAGAAAATAGGGGAAAAATATATTAGGAGGGGCATGATTGGAGAAAGGGAAAATATTTCATTTGAAAGCTATTTTAATTGTCTAGGTGAGACCTACAGCAAGGCAGTTGCAGTGAGAAAGGAGAGAAAGATTGATCCCAGAAAGATTTAGGAGTAGAATCATTAGGATCAGATGGTGAGAGAGAAGGAGTAGTCAAGATCAGGTCCAGATCCTGGACTGGATGGCCGAGTAGTTGCTATGTGCTTGTACTGAGGTAAGGAATACTGGAAGGAGGTATGGGTGGATTGGATGTGCAGAGGAATGACCAGTTCGGTTTTGAACATTTTCTTCCTCCCTCCTTCCCACTTTTAGATTCCATGGTCCAGTGTTCTAACTATTCCCTTGCTTCTCTCTCCCTTCTTTGTAACCACCTGATGAAACACTAGCCCTAGTTAAACCCAATTTCTTTTTACTTCATGTCTGTATCTGAAGAGCTGAATATTGCTGGAGGAAAAAATATCACACAACCATGCTAACTTGACTCACTTTACATTTATGTTCGTGAATTTCAAACACTCAATACTGCCAGCCACCCCACTACACTTCTTGAGTAAAATCACAGTCTTGTTCTGGATCACGAACACTTTTATATACCTTCTTTCTCCTCAAACCTCCAACACTCGCCTTCCCCAACTCCCAAACTAATGATCTCACTTCACACTTCATAGAGAAAATAAATTGCGGTCATAAGGAAACTACCTTATCTTCCCACCACCACTTCCACCAGCCTACCTGCATCTATACGCCTGCCTTCCTTCTCTGCAATGGAAGAAGTTCCTAAGATCACCTCTGCTTTTGGTCTCAGACTCCTATTTCCTCTCTCTTTCTCAATTACTTTGCTCCTCCGGTGATCCCCTGTCTTTCCTACATTATCCTTTTTCTCCTTTCTGCTGGCTCATTCCCATCGGCATAAAAATATGCCTTAATATCACCCATCTTAAACAACAAAGCAAACTAAAAAACTTCCCTTGACCCCCATATCTACCTCCAGCTGCCACCTCATTTCTCTGCATCCCTTCATGGTTAAAAGTCCTCAAAAAGAAATGATAGCTAGCCACTTAATTCACTTCTCCGGCTCCAGTTGTTTCCTCAGTCTCAGTGCCATCATGGCCAAAATATACTTCTATTTTTCTCCCAAAATTGGTATCCCCCAAGTCTTCTCCATCTCAATAAATGATAACTGTCATTTACCTAGTTTTCGGGCCACAAATCTTAGAGTTATCCTTGAATTCTCTTTCTCCCTTACACTGCCTATCAAGTCCTTCAGTAAGTCCTGTCAGCTGTACCTCTAAAGTACATCTTGAACCATCCCTTTTTTGCCTCTAGTCAAACTCTAGTCCCAGTTCAGGACCACGATGCAGTTCTCCTGGATGATCACCGCAGCTTCCTGGCTAGTCTCACCATTTCCACTTGTGTCTCCATGAATCCATCCTCCACAAAACTGCCACAAGGATCTTTTTAAAATATAAACCCTGTCTTTCTGCTATTTAAAATCTTCTGTTGGCATACCAGTGAAATCAAAATGAAATCCAAATCCTTTACCAGAGCCTACAAGGCTCTATGTTATGTAGACCCTTCCTGTCTCTGTGACCTCATCTCTAGCCACTCCCTCACCCCGCTTGTTCACGGTTCTTCAGTGACACTGACCTTCTTTCGCCCTTCAGGCACACTGAGCTCCTTTCCATCTCGGGGCCTCTGTACCAACCTCTCCCAGTGATGGGAACACTCTCCCCCTTGGGAATTCAGATCTCAGCTCAAATGCCCCTTCCTCAGAGAGGCCTTCCTGACCACCCTAGTAAAATAGCTCCCCCAGTCACTTTTTTTTTTTTAATTAATTTATTTTATTTTTGGCTGCGTTGGGTCTTTGTTGCTGTGCACGAGCTTTCTCTAGTTGCAGCGAGCGGGGGCTCCTCTTCATTGTGGTGTGCGGGCTTTTCATTGCGGTGGCTTCTCTTGTTGCGGAGCACGGGCTCTAGGCGCCCGGGCTTCAGTTGTTGTGACACGTAGGCTCAGTAGTTGTGGCGCACGGGCTTAGTTGCTCTGCAGCATGTGGGATCTTCCCGGACCAGGGCTCGAACCCGTGTCCCCTGCATTGGCAGGAGGATTCTTAACCACTGCACCACCAGGGAAGCCCCCCAGTCACTTTCTGTCATATTACCTTATTTTATCTTCTTCATGGTACTTATCAGTCCCTAAAATGATCATGTTTGTTTGCATGTTTATCATCTGTCTCTCCCCACCACTAGGATGTAAGCCTTGTAATCACAAAGACCTTGTCTCTTTATTTCACTGCCATATTCATGGCTCCTAGGAAAAAACCTCACAGCTGGCATATAGTAGGTGACTAATAAATAGCTGTTGACCAGCCGGGGAACCTGTGGGACACTCTTGTAGAGATGTGAGGCAGGCAGTTGGACAATGAGTCTGAAGCTCAGGAGAGAAAGGACTGTAAGTTGGGCGTGAAGATTCAAGAGTTGTCAGTCTCTTGGGGGTGGTAGAAGCTGGCTTAGTCTGAGTTGTCCATGGAAAGTTGTAGAGCTAAAGAGGCCCAAGGACACAACTGAGAGAACCTACATTTCAGATGTGAGCATGAGAAGAGGAGCCAGTGCAAGAGATTCAAGGAAACAGGGAAAAGGAGAAGCAGAAGAGAGTGAGGAAGGGGTTGCTTTAAGGCAGTGCTTCTCAAACTATCTGAAAAACCTGTCTTCTGCAGGTTTTCTTTTTTGTAAAATATGATTAAAACAAATTATTAGAAAAAATATATTTTGAAAGAGCATATAAAATACAGGCCCAAATTTGTCATTAGGTTCAACAGACAAAATTACTCTTAAGTTGCTATAAAAGTTTCCAGGCACTTACTCTCACTTACTGTGCTTGTCTCACCGATGACTAATAACCAAGTTCACAGACCAGCACAAGTATGTGGACTACACTTTAAGCATCATTGCTCTAATGGTACTCCTGGGCAAGAGGGGAAGACAAATGAGCAGAACATAGCCTCTGCCCTCAAGTAGCTTAAAGTCCAGTGGGGTAAACAGTTTGGGATAGACAGACACACTGCATGGCAGAGATATCAAAGCAATGCCATTAGGATGCAGGCACTGGGGACCATGATCTGCCCCAGCTCTGCCACCATCTCACCCTTGTAGGGCCTCTGGCAGATCACAGCCCCTCTGTGGCATCACTTTTTTCATCTGTATGGTGAAGAAATCATGTCAGATGATTGGATGATAAGTTTTCTTCTGGTTGTTTGGACACAGAGCTAAAAACCCTCCATGCCAGCAGTTTTCTGTGGGAGCGTTGGGGAGTGACTTCTAATGGTGCAGGGTTTCTTTTGGGGGTGATGAAGGTATTCTAAAATCAGATTATGGTGATGGTCGCACAACTCTGTAAATATACTTTAAAAAAAACCCATTAAATTGTATACTTTAAATAGGTGAGCTTTATAGTATATAACGCTATTTTAAACAAAAAGAAAGAAAATCCTCCATGCCACTCAAAACCAGAAAAGATTGGCTTAGATGGGTAACTGGTTGCAGGCTGTAAAGCCAGTTGGTCCCATAGCTAATGTGGTGTATAGGAGGGGCCCCTCTGTTGTATATAAAAGTTTCTTTTTAAAGAATACTATTAAAAACTTACCTGTAGGGCTTCCCTGGTGGCGCAGTGGTTGAGAGTCCGCCTGCCGATGCAGGGGACACAGGTTCGTGGCCCGGTCCGGGAAGATCCCACATGCCACGGAGCGGCTAGGCCCATGAGCCATGGCCGCTGAGCCTGCGCGTCTGGAGCCTGTGCTTCGCAACGGGAGAGGCCACAACAGTGAGAGGCCTGTGTACCGCAAAAAAAAAATAAATAATAAATACAAAAAAAAAAAACTTACCTGTAAAACTTTCTCTTGCCCATACTGGTCTTTTTTTATTGATTTCCAGTTATTACTTTAACAACTATAGCACTCCCCCCTTTTTTTTTTTTTTTTTTTTTTTTTGGCCGCTTCACGCAGCTTGCGAGATCTTAGTTCCCTGACCAGGGATCGAACCTGCGCCCTTGGTTGGCAGTGAAAGTGTGGAATCCTAACCACTGGACTGCCAGGGAATTCCTGCACTCCCCATTCTTATGAAGCTTTAAGTCTGGCAGAGTATAGACATTAGGCAAATAATCACAAAATTATTAGGTAATTACCACGGAGAGAAGTAGTATTAATGAAAAGTAAAGGGTACTAGGAGAGTGTAATGGAGACCTAATCTAGTCTGAAGAAGGTGAGGGAGGTCTTCCCTGAGCAAATAGCATATACATGGAGACCTGAAGTGTAGATGTTAACCTGTCACTTGACTTGAGAAAAGCCTGTGGAGAGTGATGGCCATTAGTCATCCAGAAGGACCCAGCAGTCCAGTCAGGAGCATTTTGGGGAATGGAGGAATTCTGTGGTATTACTGCCGTTCATATGGTAGGTCAGGGCTAAAAGGGGCCCTCAGTGACCCTGAGTCCTGTCCTCTGCCCTTGGCCTATTCAGTGCAGAATGATAAACTGTCCTTGCTGTCCCCAGGGAAAGGTGTTTCTGTATCCCAGATCCTATGGACATAGAGGAGTCACTGCATAGTTGAGTTAGAGATGAGAGCGCCTGGGCACCAGAGCCCCAAGCTCTCCAGAGCCACCTGCCATCCAGGCACCCGCATTTCATCAAGGCTTTAATCGGCTCCAAGCAGTCCTCAGATGAGCCTGGCTGGTATCCGGCATGAGCTCATCACCGCCAACAGTGGCAGCTGGAGGCCAAGACTCCCTTGGGTGAGGGAGAGGTCAGCGTCAGTTGGGCCAGGTCTGTTCTGCGTTCTGTGCTTTCCTCCACCTGCACTGGGCCTGGAAACATCTGAGTAGGATTCCGATTTCCCAAGGCAGGGCCAACTGCCCTTTGCCAGCCCACTCGTGCCCCTCCAGTGAATGTGCTCTTGGGCAGAATGCACAGAGAAAGGGCAGCACTGTGTTTTAAGAAGGGGAACATCAGTCTGAAGGTCAGAGCCTGCAAAATAGCAACAGAGGCCCATCCCAGGGTCAGATGGGTCAGAACTGAGGTCCCCTTCCCAAAAAGAGTTTGCTTCTAGTATTCACATGCTCTCTTCCTCTACACAGAGGCCTAGAAGTGTCCCAGGGAGAACACAGCAGAGGTGCTCTCTGTAGGTTGATCCTACAGACTCCTTCCTGAACATCATTTTGGAAATGAATTCTTTTAAGTGTAGCAGAAGAAAGGAGCCTGCCACTTCAGGAATCCTTCAGAAACTCCCTTTGAAGTAATGAACCCTGTGCAGTGGGAAGTGCTGACTGGGTGTCCGGTGACCTGCACTAACTTGACCTTGTGGTGGGCCCTTGAATAAGTCCCTTTCCCCTCACTGGGCCTCATTATCCCCATCTATAAAATTAGTTGGTCTAAGTTGGTGATTATTAGTTGGCGATCTCAAAGCTCCCTTCCGTTTTCAAATTTTGTGATTCTGATGAATAATTGCTCTTTGATTTATCTAACTGCAAATCTAAGTATTCATATTTATTCAGCAACTATTAATTATTTTCCTGCAGCTGACCACTGGCATCCCTCTTCTAGGTTCCTCTGCTCTTAAAGCAGCCTGTATAATTTCTTTATCTCACTTACCACAGCATGTAGCTATTCAGTTATCTGATTAATAGATCTCACCTTCATTACACAAGGTAGGGTCTGGATCTGCAGGGCTTACATCCCCAGCACCTCGCACTATCCTTAGCACATGTAGATGCTCACTGAATGTTTGCTAAGTTCATGTATAAATGGGCACTAGGCATTACAGGAATAGAAAGAAAAGATACAGGCCCTTCCTTCAGACTACACCCTGTAGAGTGCTGGTTTGGTGAAAAGGCCCAGACACAAAGCACACTGAAAACACCATGACAGTAGGTAACAGGACTAAATTAAATGTAAGCAAAGGTCAGAAAAAACAGTATAATGAATGAGGTGAGGAGGGGAATGATGAGTGTTGGCATTGTAGAAAGCTTCATGGAGGAGGGCGCCTAGAGGCAGATCCTGAAGGACAGGCAGAATTCAAACCAGCGGGGGGAGGAGGGAAGCTTGTCAGGTGTGGGAGGTGCAGAGATGAGCCTTGCATGTTCAAGACGTGGAAGAAACTGGCCACCTATCGGATGGTGGGTAGGGAGGCCTGAGTGTGGAGGGCCTTGCGGGTGAGCCAGAGGACTTGTACTCAACTTTGAAGTCAGTAGATAGCCCCTGAAGTGATTGTCTATTGTTGGCTTGTTTAGCAACTGTAGTGATTTTTACTTCAAAAAAAGGTAGAAAATAAAAATTTCAAGAAGTACCAGAGGATGTATAGTGAGAAGGAAGTCTGCCTTCCACATGCCTGGTCTTCCTCCTCAGAGGCAACCACTGTAGCTTTTCCTATGTATCCTCCTTAATGCTGCTGTAAACAGATTATCACAAATTTAGCAGCTTAAAACAAACCAAATTTATTATCTTATAGTCCTGGAGATAAGTCTGAAATGAATCTCACTGGACGAAAATCAAGGTGTCAGCAGAGTTGTGTTCCTTTTTGGAGACTCAGAATCTGTTTTCTTGCCTTTTCCAGCTTCTTGAGGCAGCCCACATTCCTTGTCTCAGTCCCCTTCCATCCTCAAGCCAGCCACAGTCCCTCGAGTCTTTCTCACATTTCATCACGCTGACAGTGACTCTTCTGCTTCCCTCTTTTACTTGTAAAGGACCCTTGTGATTACATTGGGCCCACCTGGATAATCCAGGATACTCTTTCCATCTCAAAGTCACTGATAAGAAACCTTAATTCCCCGTTGCCAAGTTAACTTTATATATTCACAGGTTCCAGGGATTAGAACGTGGACATAATTGGGGGCCATTATTTTACCTACCACACTATCAGAGATATTTTATAAATGTTTTATTTTTCTTCCTGTTTTTGAATAGTTAATAGTTTTGAATAGTTAACTTGTACACAGTACAAAATTCAAAAGGGTTTTCAGTGAAAAGTCTTACTCCCACCCCATCTCTAACCCAAGTATTGTCCAGTTTCTCCACTGTATCATTATTGGTTTTTCCCTTGAAATTAATAAAGTCTATGGGGAGACATTTTGAAGGCCATGGAACTATCCTTTTCATCAAAGTTTCCCCCCTAGACTTAGCATCCACTGATGGTTCTTTCCTGAATAAATCTTTATATGATGGTTGCAAAATGAATATTTTACATCTTTCCCAACTCCAGTGCTCACTCCACAGTTGACCAGTCAGCACCTGGCATTCTATGGTCAACAAGAACCCCTTTTCTCCCATTTATCTCTTTATTGTCAAAATGTGCTTGTGGATACTCTTGCTTTAATGTTCTAGAATTAATTACTGACCTTAGTTGTTACATTGGTGCTAAAATTGCCTCAGATTTGGCTAGGGTGCCATACCCCCTTCTTTTTTTTTTTTAATTTCCATATTTTCTGGCATAGCAAGATGTTTCAGTCTTACCTTGGATCCACCTTGCCATTGCCCTGGAATCAGCCATTTCTCTGAAAGCCCTACAACTTTTTAGTGGGCAGTTGTATTAGAGACTGAAACATGAGTAATAGGTGTGCTTATTACACACATGCATATACATATACACACATATATGCATATGCACATACCTGTTTTAGAGGTCCTGAGAACACTGATACCTCCCATTCCAGTCCATTGTTACAGCATTCTTCCTTGTCTTCACACATTTCATATTTCTATGCCCCTTCTTCTGTAGTGAGAATTCTAGCTGCAAACAGCACTGGTACATGTACTCATTTGCTTAATCCTATAATACATCTAAAACAATCTTTAGACCTACTTCAGCTAAACCACTATAGGAAACAAACTACTAAAAGAGTTCAGGTCAGAATTTGTTTACAGTTCTCACAGCTACTCCATTCCAAGGCTAAGGGTATATAGTCAAATACTGGTTCCTCAGTTACTTAGGTGGGTGTTTTACCCTTCAGGGTGTTTATGTTGTTCGTTTGAAATACAGTTGGGTTAATTTTTTCAATATTCTTTCAGTTTTAGGATTTTTCTCCTCTACCTCTCCTTGTTTTAATTTTGTTGTTTGAACATGTAGAACATTAACGTTTTTCTAAAAACTGTACAAAAAGGTATACTCAGAGAAGTAAAACTCCCTCCTGTGTCCCTTTCAACTTTTTTCTGCTCTCCTTAGTAAGCCCTGAGCCCTTGTAGATAACCAGTTTTGATTGTTTTCTGGTTTATTCTTCCTGTATTTCTTCGTATAAGCAAATATATGTGTGTTTTCTTATTTCTCCTTTTTCCTACATAAAAGCATACTATATATGCTCTTCTGAAGTTTGCTTTTTTTTACTTAACCATATTTCCTAAAATTCACTCGGTATCATTTCACAGAAATCTTCCTTATTTTTTACAGCTGCGTAGTAACTGATTGTGTGTATGTGCTATATATCCTATGCTTGATTTCCATTATTTTACAATTACAAATAATGCTATGTGAATAACCTCTTGCACATACATTTGGGGATTGTGGGAGGTGCGTCTCTACAGTAAAGTTCTAGAAGTGGTATTGCTGGGTCAAAGGATAAATGTATGCCCTTGGTTAATATTGCAAATTTCTCCTCCATAGAAGTTGTGCCATTTTGCATTCCCACTAGTAATGTATGAAAGTGGCTGTTTTCTCACAGCCTTGTCAACATCGTATATTGCCAAGCTTTTGAATTTTTGCCAGTCTAATAGGTGAGATACAGTATTTTGGTATAGTTTTAGTTTGATTCTCTTATTATGACTGAAGTGAGCATCATTTCAAATGTTTAAGAGCCATTTTTTCTCCATTTGTCAATTGCCTATTCATGTCTTTTGCCTATTTTTCTCTAGGACTTTTGGTCTTTGTTTTCCTCTTGATTTTTAAAAGTTCTTTGTATGTTAAGAATATTAGCTATTTATCTGTGATATATATTGCAGATATTTTCTCCCATTTTGGATTGATATGGTTTTAATACTTCTCATATAGTCCTAAATATACAGCCAGGACTGAGAACCACTGGGATAGTTTGTGCAAATTGGAACTATTTCTTTTTAAAGGAGAATGGATACAGAGAGAAAGGGACAGGGGCTGAGGACTCAGCCTTGGGTGTCACCCATGACTTGGGATAGAAGAATGGACAGGAACCTGCAAAGGAGACAAAGATTTAGGTATTGTGTATCATATAAATCAAGGTAGAAAAGAATCCAAAGGGGGCAGGGTTGGTCAGCATCATTGGTTACTACAGCCATGGGCAGAGGAAGAAGAGGTTTCTGGGTGTGGGTGGTAATGAGGTCCATACCCTTACCTCCCAATACCACTTCATCCCTTCTCGTTCAGGCTGAGAGAAGATGCCCCAGATCTCTGTGAGTGATTTTGTTCAGCATTATTACCAGGGACTACAGGAGGCCTCTCCTGACAAACACATTGAAGGAACATAGCTCAGTTGCATCATAACTAGGGCATAATTATTCAGTCAGCAAATATTTATTAAATTCCCACTGAGTGCCAGGTACTGTTCTGGGCATGGGCTATCACAATAAACCCTCATTTTTAATGTGCTTCTCTCTCACCACTTTCTAAAAAGTTGGAGGTTTCCTTTACCCAAGTCCATCCATCTGGTTTGTCATGAAGCTTCAACTCTGAGACAGACTTGGTAAAGTCCTTAGAATTAATTAGGGAAAAGCACTTTTGAGAAACAGTGGAATCATTAGCACCAGCAAGAAGCTCTGGGTTGAAAATGGTCCTCTTGGTATAGATTTCAAGTCTATTCCCCGTCTTCTCCTTTTCCTAATCTCCCCACTACCCTTCCACTTATACTTTCAGTGACTATTGCCTGGTGACTGTGGTTGGGTATGAAGGAAGGAGTATTAACTGGAAGAGTCCGTTTGGCAGTGGCTCCTGGTTTTTTGTTTGTTTGTTTGTTTCAGATTTTTTTGGCAACAGTTTTATGAGGGAGATGAGTAATTCCTTTCAACCTTGATGGGGGGTTGAAAAATAGACATCAGTGGTGAACAGTTCCTGTGCCCAGAACTGCAGCCTGTGGCATTTAATATCATAGTTAAAGATACTTGCCTCTGTATTCCTGATTCTCTCCATTCTGGGAAGTGCAGTTAGCAAAACTATTTCATCGGTTTCTGTTTCTGTCGCTCTTCTCAAAGACAACTGTAAATAGGGCCTCCTGTCTTCCTTTAAGGTCAGAGTGAAAGTCTGTATATTTGAGTGTACTTCATTCCAGTTAGCCTGGCTCAGCCACCACTCTGACGTGCTGGTACTTCTCATTCAAGCAGAAGGCTTTACTTAGCTTTGGGAATAGACATGTAAGTGGAAGCCTAAGCCATCTCTTGATAACCCCCTCTTCCCTGCTATGGACATTAGGCTGGGATTGGTCAACAGAAGCTTAAACATCTGGTCAGCTCAGTCCTTTGGGGTGGTTGGTATTTTATAGACAACCCATCAAGATTGATTGGCCTCGTAACTGAATTAGCCAGATGTGTGGGCATTGTGTGCCCTTTCCTCAGCCTCCTTCAGTGTTGTTAGATGGAAGCAGACATGCGATTAGCATGTTTGAAGATGGTGTGCTTTTAGCGCATGAACAAAAGCTGCTGCCTTCTGCAGAGACTGTGGCTCTGCCCCAGACGTCAGCAGTATAATTATGACTGCTAAATTCAGCCCAGACCCCAGGCTTGGCTGCCATGGTCTCAGCTGTCATTTGCAGGAAGGGGAGGAGGGGCGCTGAAGCCCGGGGACCCAGGCTCTTATTATAGTTCACTTTGAACTCTGCTTTATCCAGAGTCTCTCCGTCCTTACTGACAATTGCTCCCAGCTGCTTTCTGGTCACAGAGCCTGCTGCCACTTCTGAGCATAGTCTGTGCTGGATTGTAGGGAGCACAGGGGCTGGCCTACTGAAAGCCCACAACATACAGGTAACTTGCCCCAAATGAAAATGAACTAAGGATCCCCATACTTCCAATGTATATGTCACATGCTATTCAGAGCATTATCCCTCATCTAGAAAACCCCTACCTTAGGTTTGCCTTGAACAGAAATCTTTGGCAGGAGTTTTTGCTTTTGCCCTTTTCCTCGCCTAACTCTGTATGTGAAATATTCGATATGTTTGAATGTTCATTTCCCTGCTTTTGTATCACCTCTTTTCTAACCAGACCAACCTGCATATTTGCCTTCCTTAGAACACATCAGGCATTTTCATGTCTCTAGTAGCTCTGCTGATGCTTCATATTCTGTAGACATCTCATGCTCAATGTATCCAAACCCAGCCCTCCTCATACTTTCTTCTGTATTCCCTAGTTGGTGAATGGCATCATCATTACTGGCCACCCAAACAAGAAAGTGTTTATAAGTGTCTGATGACTTCACCCTCACTTTCCACCAAGCCCATCTTTCTTAGAGTTTTCTCTCAAGTTTATCCTCTCTCCTCTGTCCCCACTATCCTAGTTCAGACTTCATCACTCTCACCTGGACTATTGTAAGAGACTTTTTGTTGGTCTCCCTACCTCTAGGCTCCTTTCCAAACCTTTACCCTGCAAAACCCTACCACTCCCCTGTTTTGAAACCTTCAGTAATTTCTAATGCTTGTGAGTTAAGCTCACATGCCTAACCCAGCCTGCAAGTCTTTCTACAGTCCACCAGGAATCTTCTACCACCCTATCTCCAAGAGGGGCAGGGGACAGTTGTTTGCTTCAGGATTGGGACCAGAGCTTGATAGGCTTACCAGGGGCATGCCTGCAGCCAGGTGGGCCTGGGGACACAGGAACTGTCTCTGCCATAGGCCCATTCAACTACTCATTCCCTAGCATGGAGTCTTTCCTGCCTCCAAACCTTTGCTCATTCACTTTTCTGTGCCTGGGATGCCCTTTCCCCACTTCACCACCTA
The DNA here is from genome assembly GCF_937001465.1 of Orcinus orca. Lineage (NCBI taxonomy): Eukaryota > Metazoa > Chordata > Mammalia > Artiodactyla > Delphinidae > Orcinus > Orcinus orca. The sequence goes on along the minus strand of NC_064566.1, from coordinate 50,081,302 downwards.
TCAAACCCCTACTTAGCCTTCAAGAGCCAACTCATTTATGTCTCTTCTTGTCACTTTTCCTGGTTTGCCTACCTGAAGTGAATCACTTCTCACTCTGTTACCCCACAGCAATTTTAGGAAGCTTATTTTTGGCCGAGCTGCGTGGCACGTGGGGTCTTAGTTCCCCAACCAGGGATTGAACCCCTGCCCCCTGCACTGGAAGCATGGAGCCCCTACTGCTGGACCGCCAGGGAATTTTATTGCTTTAAAGATTACAACTGAAGTTTGAAAAAACAGAGCTTAGCATGTGTCTCCTCATATATCCTCTTCCTTCTGTTCCTCTGATTCTGCTGCCAGTAGCCCTGAGTAGGTCTCTAACCTGTGGAAGGCCACTCAGTCTCCCTTCCATCTGCTGAAGAGTTGGGGTGGCTGGCTTCCTCCTCGACACCTCCATCTCTACACATACACCATTAGTGAGAAATATTATAGGAAGGAATGCTTAATAATGGTAATTGTAGTAAAAATAACAATAGCTGTCATTTATTGAGTTCTTACTTTGTACCAAGCTCTAGACTAAGGCTTTTCTCTCTTTCAGTACTTAAAATATCTTTGCAAGTTTAATACTCTTATTACCTACATTTTCCATATGCATACTCAAAGGCATTAGGCTTAAGTAACTTGCCCAAGCTCCACCACTAGTAAGTGGCAGAGCCACTGTGGTATCTGTGATTATGATCTCAAGAGCAGAGCTCCAGTTATGTTCCTGGAGAGTATACAGGGTTCAGCATAAAATAGGTGCTCTGGAATGTTGGTTGGTTGATCACATGAATGAATGGATCAGTGTTCTTCCCATTGAACTTGTCTTCAGGCTTTTAGAGACTGGCTGAGCATCTGTAGCTTATGCCAAGAAGTATGGATTTTGTCTCATTTCCTAATGCCCAGCTATACACAGACGTGTCCCCTCCCATTCAGTAACAAACTGCCTGGAACTCTTTCCTGGCTCATATTTACAAGAGAATGTGATAAATTCAGTATTGATCCCTCCTGTTCCACTGTAAATTTTGCAAAAGATGATTAAATAGAGAAATAGAGTCTTCAGGCATTGTGGCTCAATATGTTGTGGAGTGGCGTATCGACCTCCTCCATCCAAAGGCAGCCAGTGCCTAGCCCTGCTGCCCCAGACCAGTAATTAAAATCCTGGGAGACTGGGATTTAAAATCCAATCATATCCCTGAATCAAGCCTTCTAGCCTCCCCATGTGATGAGTGCAATAAGGTAACAGCAGGAGCATGTTTATGTCTGTGCTAAAGCAGTCCCCATAGGGTGGGTAAGAAATGGAAAGTTGGGTAGCCCCGCTGGCTAAATCACTTTGCCCTGACACCACAGCCACTTGTAAGACAATCTGTAGATACATAAGTCCCAGCCAAAGACCAATTTGGACTGTAAGAGCAAAATACCATGCACAAAAATTCACAAATTGTGCTTTAGTGTACACTTCTATTCCCACAGCCAGTAGTTGGTTTACACAAGTGATTTGGCCTTGATTAAACTATGACCTTTAGTAACCAAACGTGTGTTTGAATTTCCATAGGAACTCTTTGAATTAACCTGAGCTGAAGTCAGCCTTCCCTGTCCTGAGGCCTGTAATCAAGGCATAAGATACTATTGAAATAAACTTGTCCATCTGCTTTCAGCAGGATCAAGAGCTCCCTGAGAGCAAGGACAGTGCCTTCTTATTCACCTTTCTGTCCCTGGCACCGGCATGGTGCCAGATGCATAGAAGGCTCTCCAAAGATATCTCTGAATGAATGAATAAACACAAATTAACAATCTGGAAAAAAAAAACCTCTGTCAACTGATGTGTAGGTAGCAGACCTACCACACTGTTACCCATTCAGAGCTTGAACACTTCCAGTGCTGGGGAACTCATTTGTTCCTGAGGCTGCTCACATTCTATCTTTGGATTTTCTGATGGTTAGAATTTTCTAATATTGAGCCAAAATCTGCTTCCAAGGGTCTTAATTTTACTGTTGGGTTCATGTAGAATAAATCTAATTCCTGTTCCACATGATGGCCCTTCAAATACCTGAAAATTCAGGCATGGTCTCCTGAGCTATCTTTCCTCCAGCCTAAACCTCCAATTCCTTAAACCGTGTTTCTCACTTGGCTTCTAAACCCTTTCTTATCTTGATCACTCTTCCCAGAACAGTCTCCACTTTGTCTGTCATCCAAAACCCATGACTTCCCATTTATCTCCATTAATTTTCATCTCATGTGTTTTAGCTCTTAATGTCCGTCTTCCACACATGTATTTGGTACTCTTCCCACCCTAATCTGACATCCATAGATATGATGAACAGGCCATCCCCATGTCAGGGGTCAACATGCTGAACCAGGACCAAGCCTTTTTGCTGCCACTGGAAACTTGCTTTTTCTTCACCTCTGATCTGTCAGTCACTCCACCCTGCCGCTTGGGTCTGGTTAGTCCACCAGTCACTGACTAACCCTCCACACTGTAGTGACATGGAGCACACATTTCTGCATTGTGTCCTCAGTGTTGTCCTGAGACACCCCAGCACATGTCTGAAGAAGTCTACATATGCCCTAACTGTACCTGCTTAAGCAAACACATGTAATCCTGGTGAAGAAAGGAAATGAGGTTAGTCTGGCATGACTGGGTTTCTGTGAACCCATCCTGATGCCTAGGGATCATCACCATTTCCTTTTCTAGGCCTTCACAAAGCATCCCTTTAGTAATGCATCTGCTTCTGGAGACAAGACGCATATGGGTGAAAAGTGTGTGATCAGATAAGTACTCTAGGGCTTCAAAGGAGGAAGTTGTCCATGTAGGCTGCAGTGGTCTGAGAAGGCTTCAAGGCAGGGGAGATGGAGCTGGTCTTTGCAGAATGTTGGGTCTGAGTGGTAGGCAAAGAGGCGTTTGACACACTGAAGAGAATGGTGAAAACCCAGTGTAGTCTAGTCCCTCTTGTCAGTGCTGGAACTGAAAGCTCATGGGGTAGGGCTCGAGGCAAGCAGAAAGAGCCCTGGACTGGAAGGCCTGGGTTCTAGCTTACACTCTCCCACTCATTCTCCATGACCTTGAGCTCTGACTTTCCCCTCTCCAGGCTTTCTCCAGTCTTTTTTTCCCTTAGTTCTTATTATAGCACCTTCTGCTCTAAAGCTGGTACTCTTTTTTCCATCTCCCCAGCTACACTGTGTATGGCTCCCTCTGAGTCGGGGGAGGGATTCATCATCCTCTTCTCATCCTGACAACACACTATATTGTCATTGTTTCTGTACCTGTCTGTCTCCTACCAGTCTGGGTTCTCCCCCAGGGCAAGAACAAGTTTGATTCCACTGCGTGCCCAGCTCCTGGCCCAAAGTCAGTACTCAGTGAATTTTAATGATGGAACCATGAGGCAGTAGCTCTCTGTTCCATGAATTTTAGAAATCCACCTCCCTGAAGGCAAGGGTTCCCAACCAGACTGTGTGTGTCAGAGAATTAGGACTTCCAAATGACATTCTGGGGGCCAGCTAGGACTTCTAAATGACCTTTTTGGGGGCTCCCCTGTCACCCCAGACAAGGGAGCCCTGAATGGGAGGAAAAGGAGTTCCATTTCGTACCCTTCTACAAAGCTGTCTGTCCCAAACCTGCCTGTCCCAAACCTGCCTCACCCCCATCTTGGTTTTGGATCATCTGAGCACATTGGAAGGGAAGAGGAAAGATGATTTTTAGCTCTTTTTGAGTCATCAGGCCTTTGGAAGGTAGCACTGTGTGGTGGAAAACCAGACCTGTCTTCTTTAAAAAAAAAATTTTTTTATTATGGAAAATTTCAAACATATACAAAAGAGAAAAATAGTATAATAAGTCCCATGACTGTGGGCAGATTATTTCAGTTCTCCCCGCTTCTGTTTTCTCAGTCTTTGTATGATGAAAACTGTATATAAAGGCCGTAACACCCAACAAATGTTAGCCAGTCTCCTTTCACCTTGCTCTTCCACTGGACTCAGTTATCTGTGAAATGGAAAAAAATTATACCTCTCCTGCTTTCTTCATCAAATTCTTATTAAGAATTAAATAGAAGGAAGTAGTTGGCACAGGGTATGGCACATAATAAGAACTCAGTAAATGTTCTCAGTTACCAGGGAGGCTGATCTGCAGGTGCACATGTACGCGGGTGTATGCATTCTGTTGAGAATGCTCAGTGGTTGGTTTAGGGGAAAAGCTCAGGAACCTCAGCTCTGTTCCCAGTGCTGCTGTGCTGCCTGCAGCATTCTGGACAGGGCTCCTCTCTCTCACCTTCAGCCTCTGGGAACACACAGAAGAATCAGTCCATCTCTGACCTGAGGAGCTACACACAGACTAACTCTGAAGATTAAACAGAGATGGACTCCCAGAAAAGGGAGGAGTGGGAGGATAATAGGAGCCCATAGATGATGAGCATTGAGAACTGGAAGGGCGAGAAGGCTTCCCAGAGAAGGGCCCTTGAAAAGGGGGTAGGGTCTGGATAGTCAGGGAGACAAGGAGTGGGGTTCCAGGCATGAGGAGTGTCCCAGACAACAGTGTGGAGATGAGTGAAGGTGAGTGTGGAGATGAGACAGGTGCATGGCATCTCTCATGTGGTCGTCCTGTCTCTCTTGGAGCGCTTCCTTGATGGGGAGCTCGCAACCAAAAAGAATGGATGGCTCCATATTGATGTCTCTGATCATGGGAAAGATTTCCCTTATATTCAACAAAACCTTCTAATTGGAAATAGTAAACAGACTGTTAAAATAGTGAAAATCAGGATGAAGGTGCTAAAGGAGCCAGCAGTAAAAATGGAAAGGAAGAGTGAATGCAGAAGTTATTACAAAGAGCATTGTACAGCCAGTACAATCTTTCTCCCCACCAATAGTTTTCAAGCTTTTTATCTTATTTAGTTCAAACAGAACCCCTAGAGGTAGGCAGGGCAGCAGTCATTACCACCAGAGAAATGAAGCAGGACCCCAGTCATACAGCCAGAGAGTGGTGATCCCCATCCCTACTGGCTCCCAGGCTGTGTGCCCTTTTAGGGGGCAGGGAGCCAGCTGCAGTTAGGGGAAGGGGTGAATCATGGAAACTGCAGTGGTGGTAGATCTGGGTCACTAGAAGGCCCCAATGGCTGATAGAACTGTGGGGGGTGGGAGGGAGTGGGTGAGCATGTCAATATTATTGATAATATAGCCTCACACATTTGTATAGGACAGTTACTGGGGGTTTTTTAAGCTGTCTCATACGCATCATCTTCTTAGATAGTCACAGAGATAGCAGAGGGCCAGAACAGAGTGGTGTCAAGGGAGGAGGGAGTAACATGCCTCCTCCCCTCCCCACCTTAGGCTTGCTGTCTGCACAGAGAAGATCTGAATCCCATCTCCCACTCTGATTTCAGCACTCTCCCCAGGAAGGGCAAGTGGGCCTCTATCTCCAACCACTTCCTCCCCACTTCCCACCCACAGAGCACTGAGGGTGTCGGAGCCTGACCTGACCTGATCTGTAACCCAGACAAAGAGGTGTCTAGAACCAGCAAAGAGACTGGGGGCTTTGGCCCACAGGAGCAAAGAACATGGTCACACACTTGCTGTGAGAAGGGCTTTTCTGGGTCAGGAAGAACAGCCATGTTGTGTGTGCCCTCAGAAGACAGCACATGGAAAGAAGTCCGTTCATTTGGTAAATCTCATTGAACACCTGTTCTGCGCCGGGCCCTGTGCTGGGTAGTCAGGATATAACAGTGGATCAGCCATGGTCCCTGACTTCTGAGGGTTCTCAGTCTTGGATGGAGACAGACTGTTTTAACACAGGGATCAGTGTAGTAAGATAGAAGCAGATGGGCCTGTGGGAGCACAAAGGATGGTACCAAGCCTGGGGTGGTAGGGAAACAAGGAAGATTTCCTGGAGAAGAAGCCTGAACTGAGTCTTAAAAGATGAACAGGTGTTTACAGGAAGTCCAAGGTGGGAGTGGGGTTGGAGAGAGAGGTTGGGGCTCATGTGAAAAGAATCTTCCCTCAGTTTAGTGGCAGGAACCCCTTGGTAGGCCATGAGCTTGGGACTGGGTTCTGGGCATGTTCAGGGAAGCCAGAATGACCCACCTGTTTCGAATGTAGTAGAGGGGAGTCTCTTCTTAAGGAATTGGAAGAGCTCATCATTAAGGTCTTTTTCCACTCAGAAAGCCTATGATTATGTCAAACCTAAAGCAGGTGCTGTACCAGAGAAGAGCAGCAGGCTCCCTGAGCCCCCGTGGGCCAGGTCTCCTCTCCCATGAATACCATTTCCACTGCCTTATCCTGCCCTGGGTGTTGAGACCCAAGCCTGTCACTGGCACCAGCCAGGACCGGTCCAGGACCATCCACCCCCATCCTACTTTCCTGGCCCGAGCCCTATTGACAGATCCCCCAGAATCTGAAGGAATTCAAGACAAATGGTTAAGAGGATGGAGTTAATAAAATTTGAAAAATTGAGGCCTGTCACTCCACTAAACTTTTTTCAATACCACTGACAGAAACATATTTCCCCAATGAGTGACCTTCCACAGCTGTAGGGGGCAGGCGCAGCCGCAGCAGTGCTGCCAGGGAGCCAATCTGCTGTTTATCAAATATCATAAGCTGGGACACACTAGTCTGAAGCAGGGAGAGGAGGGGAGGGGTCCTGCACTATACTGCCTGGGGTGCTCCAGGTGTTGGCCTGAGCCCCAGACAGCCAGTGGGAGGTGACGGATGGCCTGCGATTAGCGCTCCCCACCTCCGCCCAGCCCTCTGACTTACTTCCAGAAGCCTGACCCTCTAGACCAGCTGCTTGGCCCGGAGGGGCCCTGGGTGGGAGGCAAGGGGAGGTCAGGCCAGGGCATGGGCCATCCTGATGCCCCTGGAGAGGGCAGGCGGGTGAGGCCCAACGTGGTTATTTATTGGAGTGTAATGGTTTGTGGCCGTTGGTCGTGGAGGTGAAATCGATCAGTTGTAGAAGTCAGGTTCCATCAATTATTACAGCAATTAGTCAAGCCAGAGCATCAGAGCGAGGGTGCAGGGGCTGGAGGACTAATATTAGATGGACATTATCCATGATGCCCCTGCCTCAGCCTTTCTAAAGTGGGAGCAGCCGTGCTGCCCTGAGGCTCCAGAACCTTGGGGAGCCTGGCTGGCTTTCCCGCTCGGGGTGGCTGGGGTCGGGCCTAGCTGAGAGCCTCCTGGGCTGGTGACAGGCCCAGCCCTGCTTTAAAAGGCATCCCTGTGCTGGCTGGCCCCGGTGCAGAGATGCCCTACCTATCCCCATCCCATCCTTTATGAGAAGTGACATGACTCCTACTAGAAACTACTCAGTGGCCAATGTTTATGGCACACATTTTTCACTCTGTAAGCAAATATAGATCACTGACAGCACTTGTTTGAAGCTTCTAATCTCACCCTCTGGTCTTCCACTATCTTCTTCTCTCACCTCTCTTCCTCTCCCCCTCCCCTTCTCTCTCCCAATTTTTTTCTCCTCTCTTAACCATTTATCTTTTCTCTTTGTTCTTCTCTTCTTTCCCTTCCAGAGGTCTCTCCCTCATCCCCCTTCCACTCTAGCCCATATTTAGTGACAGAGCTCCCCCTGAGGCTACCTGAGAAAGGAGAGGGCTTTCCACTGCATGACTGTAGCTCTCTTTCGGCCCTCCCTAACTGTGGTCCAGGAGCTTTGGGAAAGGGGAAGATGATGTCTGCCACTGCCCGTCGAGTTCTCAGTGCTGAGCACCAGAGAGAACAGGGCTGGGCTGGGAAAACTGGGCCAGGCGAACAAGCCCCTTAGCGCTGTGTTCCTTCCTGAGCCTCCACAGTCCTGCTGTCCCTCCTTCAGCACACTGATCACACTTGGCCTGAGTTGTAGTTGCATGGTCACCTCTGGTCCCCGTTAGCTTCTGGAGAGCTGGAATTGTGCCTAGACTCGAACTCTAGATGGCACCTAATCTTTTTTTTTTTTTTTTTTTTTTTAATTTTTGGCTGTGTTGGGTCTTCGTTGCTGAGCACGGGCTTTCTCTAGTTGCAGCGAGCGGGGGCTACTCTGTTGCAGTGCACAGGCTTCTCATTGCGGTGTCTTCCCTTGTTGCGGAGCATGGGCTCTAGGCGTGCGGGCTTCAGTAGTTGTGGATTGCGAACTCTAGAGTGCAGGCTCAGTAGTTGTGGCGCACGGGCTTAGTTGCTCCACAGCGTGTGGGATCTTCCCAGACCAGGGATCGAACCCATGTCCCCTGCATTGGCAGGCAGATTCTTATCCACCGCGCCACCAGGGAAGCCCGACCTCATCTTAAAGACAGGAAGAGGAGCCTGCAGAAGAGAGAAGGAACAGTCACAGGGTGTGAGGAAAACCTGAAAAGTGGTTTTTAGAACTCAAAGGAGAGAGTGGCCGAGGTATCAGTTTCTACAGAGTGGTCAAGAAATGTAAAAAAGAAAACTCTTCATTGGCTTTGGCAGTCCCCCATCTTCCTATATACAGGGCCCTGATACACAGTGCCCAGTAAGCACCAACAGAATTGAAAGAAAAAATGAGGCTCCAACTGAGCATCTGAGGACTTGCCTGCTAGTTAGGAAGAACCCAGGCACCCTCCTTATTAGGAAGGTTGTATTTTATCCTGTAAACAGTAAAAAACCACAGAATGATTTTTCACCAGTGGTGTGTCATGGCTGTCCTGGTGGGAGTGTGGGGAATTGTAGTCGACGAGAGTTCGACTCCTGCTCCAAACAAATGACTTTGTGACCTTGGCTAGTTGTCTCACTCCTCTGAGCCCAGTTTCCATGTCTGTAGCATGGTAATTTAATTCCTGCCCCTCAGGATGGTTGTAAGGATTTAATGATATAACGTATATAAAGTACAGAGCGCCGTGCCTAGCACATAGTAAGTAAATACCCGTGGCTATTATTCTTATTATCATCACCACTTCTAGATATATACCCGAGACATGAAAACATATGTCCATGCAAAGACTTGTACACAGATGTTCGTAGCAGCATATTCATAATAGCCAAAAGGGGGGAACAACTCAAATGTTCATCAGCTGGTGAATAGGTAAACAAAATGGGGTACGTCCATAGAATGGAATATTATTCAACCATAAAAGAAAGAAGTACGTGCTATATTCCTACATTCATGTTGTAGCATGAATGACATGTGCTGCAACATGGATGAACCTTGAAAACATGCTAAATTTAAAAAGCCAGACTTAAAAGACCACATGTTGTATGATGCCATTTATATGAAATGTCAAGTGTAGGCAAATACAGGAACAGAAAGTAGGCTAATGGTTGCTGGGGTTGAGGGGAATGAGGAGTGTCTCTGATAATGGTGACGGGGTTTCCTTTCAGGATGATGAAAGTGATCTGGAATTAGATAGTGCTGATGATGTATGATGTTGTAAGTGCATTTAAAACCACTGAATTGTATATTTATTTTTTTGAATTGTATACTTTAAATGGTATGTGAATTATATTGTAGTAAAGATTATTTATATTAATATTTTATACCAGATTTCTATTAGAAAATAGGATCGTATATAAAAGTATTAATTTTTCTTATTGACAGTAAGTTTCCTTGGCCTGGATCATACTTTCTGCTCTCTGTTCCTTTCCCCTCATCCTCCCACACCTCTTCTCTGCAGCCCAGGCAGACAGCCACTTGTAAATGCTTAATGAATGTTTGCCATTGTCGGTAAGTATATAGTCCTTTAAGAAGCAGAGAGTTGGGCTTCCCTGGTGACACAGTGGTTGAGAGTCCACCTGCCGATGCAGGGGACACGGGTTCGTGCCCTGGTCCAGGAAGATCCCACATGCCACGGAGCAGCTGGGCCCGTGAGCCATGGCCGCTGAGCCTGCGCATCCGGAGCCTGTGCTCCGCAACGGGAGAGGCCACAACAGTGAGAGGCCCGCATACCGCAAAAAAAAAAAAAAAGAAGCAGAGAGTTTCAATAGGAATGATTTTATATCATGATATAAATGTTTCCTCAGCCTGGGATTGAGAAACACTGATTTTTACTGTCCATCAACAAACAGTGGCTGGACATCCCCCCGAGCCAGGCCTCGTGGTGACACGGCCTTACCTGTGTATTTAGTGTCCCCAGCCAACTTATTATATCCTGTGGCAGGGACTGTGTCTTAACCCTTCTTTACTTCTAGACAACACTTCCCTAGCAAAAAAGAAGATCAAGGAACACTAGTTGACCACTACCTTAATGTTCCATTTAACACATAGTTCTTGAGAGAAGTGCTTTTAGAGCAGGGCCAGATCTGAGTCTTCCATGTTCCCAGGCCCCACATTCAAGATTTGGCAAATTGAATGGAATGGACAGTTTTTGAAGAGGAGAGTGAGGTGCTCAGACCTAGGCTTTGGGAAGGAGATTCTGATAGCATGGGGGTTAGAGTAGCCTTTCCTCCACGACTGCCTGTCCACAAGGCTTTGCACCAAGTGGACACTTTATTCAGGGCTCATCAGCTGCCGGCACTTAAAAGTGAGAGAAGGTAGATGCATGGCCCCCAGCAAGCCTCTTCTTTTTGTTATACTTAAAGTTCTTTGTCTTCAAATCATAGGAACTAATGATTGGAGGAAATGCCTGCCTGAGTGCACAAACTCACCAACAAGTAGCACCGGTGAGGGCTGGCACAGCCAGGTTGCTGATGATGACCAGAGGACTCAGCTGACTCTGGTAGGCAGGAAGTGTCCAGAAGGAAAAGAGCATTAAAGGAGAGGGAGAGGCAGAGAGCAGAAAGAAGGGGGCCTTTTCACGGTTATTTCGTATATTCTGTGCTTTAGATTTTTATATGATTTTGATGAATGAATATTCATCTGTGTACAAACGAATTTGATAATGCGGGCATTTTAATGAATAACGCATTGGTGTTGGGGTGTATTAATCTATGTGCGTGTTTGGTGTATTTTTTAGCATGTTTGGCTGTGTGTATTTTTGTATGCACAGCACACCTGTGTGTGTGTATAGCATATCTGTGTGGGTGGCACCTCTCTGCATGGGTGGTGTGTTTCTGCACGTGTGCATGCCCATGTAGGAGCCTCAGTACCCTGACCACTGTGTCAGAGAGGACTGAGAACTCCTCTCTCAGAGTAGCTTAACATGTATTTCAATCTCTTAGGTTTCTGTTGCTCCATATTTCTGTGGGCATTCCTTACACTGAAATCAAGGCACAAGCCACCTCTGAGGGAAGGCCGAGAGCCCACTGATCACTCATAGAGGCTCTATTTCTCCTTCTCCTCCTGCCAGGAGCTAACCCCCTGCAGAGGAATGAAATGGGACACACACCCTTGGATTATGCTCGAGAAGGGGAGGTGATGAAACTCTTAAGGACTTCTGAGGCCAAGGTAAGTCTCAAAGAAAGGAGAAGGCCTGTGGGTACTCCATGCTGCATTTGGTCTTTCACTCATTAAATTATGTCAGGCTCCACACCAAGGGCCACTTCTCCTTAGGGGATTATTGTCTATTTAAATTGAAATCCAACCCCCACTCTCATCAAGAATAGGAAGCCGCCCCTCTTCCTGACCAGGAAGAGGCCTGGGCCACTTCTGTCTTCTGAGGACTTTCAAATTCAGTTTTTGAGGTAATGGACCTTCCAGCTCCTTTTCATAGGAGGAAGGACAGCAAGACATAAATCTCAGCCTAAGTACTATTTCCTCAGGCCTCATGTATTCTTTAGCCTCATCAAGTAATCCTTTCCCATCACCACTCCTTCTAGAGCTATTCCCTGACCTCTTCCCTCCACACACACTCCAGAGAGCCTTGTATGGAATCTGAGCCAAAACAATCTCCATCTTCATTTGATCTTCTCAACCAGACTTTTGAACCTTCTGAAAACAGGCTGCCTTCTGCTCCTCTCAGCCACCCAATTATATCTCAGAAAGTGCTTGGCAGAATCCAAGAACTAGAATCACAAATCTCAGAGCTGGCAGGGACCTGAGAAGTCATCAAGTCCGGTGATGGGAAATCTTATCGAAGTCTAAACAAATAAGTCAGAGGAAAAGAGAGCTGTTCTTGTTGAAGGAGAGGTGGCCCAGTGCCCCGCCCACCGGACTGTCCCTACCCCCCAGGTAACCTCCCTGAAGGCTGTGCTGTGGGCACACATTTTAAATCTCTGAAACCTAAATCAAATGACTTCTTTTCCTCCTGGGGAGACTGGACCCCAGGGATGTGGTGTGACTTGCATTTGGTCCCAGAGTGAGTTACTGTCAAAACCGTAACTAAGACTTGGACAGGGGGTCATATAGTAGGTTCACTGGCAGGACTGGAACTGGAAGGCTTGGTTTCTGACTCTCAGTCTTGAGCTCTTTCCAGCATCGTGGAGTCTCTCATTGGCAAACTGGCCGAAGTGCTTTGAGATGATTAAGAGTGACAGGTCCCACCTAGTGGCACATATTCTCTGTGTCTTGAGTAAGAGCACTTAGGTCACCGGACTAAGACAGACAAGACAGGGGTTGTGATCCCAGCTCCCCCACTCACTGACTGGGTGACCTCGGGTGAGCGCTTCCCCTCTTGAAGATCAGTTTACCTTTATGAAAACATTGTGACTAAGTGGTTTCTAAGGTTCCATTCAAAATACCATTGTCTGTGTAGCAGTCAGGATAAACTAGGTCATGGTATCGTAACAACCCAAAATTTCGGAGGCTTAAAACAGCAAAGATTCATTTTTACCTCATGCTACACATGAACGTCAGCAGAGGCGGGTTGTGCTCATCCTAGGTCCTCAGGGACCTGACTGGCAGAGCAGCCACCCTCTGAAATACTGCTGCTTGCTTACAGAGAGGAGAGAGTGCTCTGAAGGGCCTTGCATCTGCAGCTAACTGCTCAGCCTGGAAGTAGGACCCTTTACTTCCACTCACAACTCACTGGAACTAATCCCATGTTCCTGTCCTGTAGTTGGGTCAGCTTCCCCCATGCCATAAGGAAATCCCTGAGCACTGTTTCAAGTCACCTCAGGGACTGCCTCCCCATCATTATCTCCCTTTTCAGGCCAAACCACTGTCCCCTGAGAGCAAGCGCTGCACTTGGCCAAAAGTACCCATATTTGTCAGGTGGTGTGACATAGGGCAGGCCCTGGTCTAGTCATGTAAAGCAGGAGAACAGGCCACTTAGTGCCAGAGAGGGTGGAAGGGTTAGGGCTGCAGAGGGACCCTTAACAAAATTTGGCTGCCCAAGAAATGGCCTGATGTCAGCCACATCAGTACAAAGCTGGTGTCCCGAGTGAATACGTGGCAGTTGCGTCCTCTGTGCCAGTCAGATCCTTCTGGACCACAGAGGGCAATTGCAGATGCTACCTTCTGAGTAGACTGAGCTCTTAGAATCTGTGCAGAGGGGGGCAGTAAGGAGGCAAGCAGAACTGTGCCATGAGAAAAGGCCGAAGGCAATGGGGCGTCTGGCCCGGAAAGGAGAGATGCACGTAGACACAGGGACGACTGGGGGGGATGGGAGGGAGGAAATTAATTCAGTATTAGGACTAGGACAGAGCCAGGCCTAACGGATGGCTGCTGCAGGAGGAGCTCCCTCACAGAGCTGTGACCCCAGGCAGGGACTGCCTTTAGAGGCTAGAAGACCACTCAGAGCCAGCCCAGGGGTTCTGTCACCTCTCAGCTGGAAGACTTTCTCTGTCGTCACCTCTCTGCACTTGATCCCTTTACCCAGTCTGGATTTCCTCCTTCCAAAGTGTTCACCTGTCTGCTGAGCACTTCCACTTGATTGCTCTGCAGTCCCCTCAAATTCTACCCACGTGAACCACCCTCACCTCTCCCTGGATGTCAGCAGCGTTGTCTTTCTCTTAGTTGCTCAGCATCTCCATGGTCACCCATTCTTTCCACTCTGCTTTTTTCCTCCAAGCTGCAAAAAACTGCCTTTTCAAAATTGTGCGGAAGAGTTTTGCAGAAGAGTTTCAGGGGAAGAACACTGCTTTAGACTGGGTTCTGTCTCCCTCTGCCAGTAAGTAAGCAGCAGCTGCTCCTTTCTGAGTTCAGGCCCCATGTCAGTAACATAATGATTCAGGCCTGGAGGGTGCTGAGGCTCCAACCTGAGACCTCATCTCCTGGCTCTTTGTCTAGACATAGGTTACCACCACTCTGATCTTATCTTCCTCCCCTGCTTTCCATCCGGATCCCCCTGCCACCCAGCTCAGCCTCTTCCACCTTCACCTACCTCTATAGTCAGTTATGGGCTCTTTATAGAAAATTTGTAATTATAAAAGTCATCTTTCCCATTATGGAAAATTTGGAGAGTAAAATGAAGAGAATTAAATAAGTCAGTACATATTTATGAATGACTGTGTGCCAGGCTCTCAGCTAGATGGGAAGAAGACAGCTGGGTGAAACCCTCAAGGAAGTCCCAATCTGGTGAGGAGACAGGCAAGTAAAGCATGATACCACCAACTCATCAGTCCCAGGGAAGGCCAGGGCCAGGGACTATGGAAAGCCAAGGTGGCTTCTAATACTGCCTGGGAGATCAAGGAAGGCTTCCTGGAAGAGATGTCAACTGAACTGAATCTCAGTTAAAAACGTTTTAGCCTGATAGCTTGACTACCTGTACATAACTGCTATATATGTTTTTAATTATTTATAATAATTGTAGGTACCATTTATCAAGTGCATCTAGGCACTCTGCCAGGTGTTCTAATATATATTTTTTCTAATCCTGTAACAAAGCCATGAAGTAGCTCTTATTCCCCACATTTTACAAATGAGAAATCTGAAGCTGAAATAAAGCATGTGACTTTAGAAAATCAAGCTATTATTAGCAACTATTGGGATAGGAATCAGATATTTCTTCTTATGATACTACATTTGCCTTTTCTGAACCATATCTATATATATTTATATAAGTGGTCTTTTTTTTTTAACCTGGTTAGTAGCCTACTGTATAAACCCCAGGGGTCTCAAACTGGCAGCCATGTTTTATTTTGCCAACGTTTTTTCTTTTTAAATGTGAGTATAATGCCTTAGAGGTTGGAGCATGGACTCTCCAGCCACAGGCACCTATTTCCTATTGTATTATGTGCTTGCCTGTCAGACATTTGTATTTCCTACTTGGTCCTGAAGGTGTTATGAGTTATGATCCTAGTTCCATATTTGGAATCTGCTTTTTTCACTTATTATTTCTTGATGATTTTCTCATTTTAGAATTATCCATAAGCCTAATTTTTAATTTTCTTCTGCCTTTTAAAATGTGTCACTCACTTATCTAAGAATCTCTGTCACCTTAGGTGGCTTAAATAAGTTTCTCCTCATGGCTGGTTTGCTCAGTTCTCTCAGCATTCTCTGTGTGCAGAAGCCCCCTTGGGCCCCCTGAGAAGATCCAGAGGTGGATGAAGCCCAGCTCCTGTCTCCTGAGCTGGCTGTTGGGAGAGGAAGATGGGGAGAGGCAGGCGCTCTTAGCTCTGATACGCACAGACTGACTTGTGCCTTAGGAGGGGTCCATACAGAGTGTGTGGGGGCCCCAGGAAAGCATGGATCACCTCCAGACAGAATAAGCAGGGCAGGCTTCATAGAGAAGATAACTGTGATCTCACTTTGAAGGATTTCAGTAGCTGGAGAGTTTAATACTTAAAGCTTAGACCATTTCCACATCTTAACTAAGAGATGAAGGAGAGGTAGAAATCTATCTCTGTGCACACGATGGCAGATAAAACAAAAATATAGGGAGCTATTCCATGATGAATATTCAGCTGAGGGGGACGTGCTTGTGCCAGCCCGCATCTCCACTCCCAGATCCTCACTCCACCGAGACTCACGAGGAATTTATTGCTCATTTTAATCACATCCAGAGAATGAATTGGCAGGAATATTAGGCAGATAGGCCTATCATATATATTTTATTTGCATATCCCAGTGACAGAATCACAAGCACATTTCCTATCTCTGTATTTTTTCATTTGCTTCAGGGGTAGCTGGGGATGCAGTGCTCCCCTGAGCCCCTCATTCTGGGCTGCAAGCCTGGGTGCTCCCATCAGATCTGAAGGAAGCTATCAGGAGAGAACAGGTGAGGTATACAGGAGGGTAAGAGAGTTATGTTCCTCCTGGCTTAGGGTGAAGAGCTATCCCTTCCCTGCCTTGCCCAACCTGCTCCCTGCTTCGCATCTCATTTCGAGAGCCACTGTGCCGCATGCCTGGCTCTGTGCTTGGCCCAGATGGCCCAGACAGCACCATCTGACCTTCATTACAGGTTCTCCATGGGCCAAGAACAGCACTCCATGCTTTACAGGGACAGGCTTTTGCTTTCTTTCTTTTTCTTTTTGCTTCTTTTTTGTGTGTGTGTGGCTGCGTTGGGTCTTCGTTGCTGCGCGCAGGCTTTCTCTAGTTGCGGTGAGCAGGGGCTACTCTTCATTGCGGTGCGCAGGCTTCTCATTACGGTGGCTTCTCTTGTTGCAGAGGTGCACGGGCTTCAGTAGTTGTGGCACGTGGGCTCAGTAGTTGTGGCTCGCGGGCTCTAGAGCGCAGGCGCACATTGTGGCACACAGGGCTTAGTTGCTCTGCTGCATATGGGATCTTCCCGGACCAGGGCTCGAACCCGTGTCGCCTGCATTGGCAGGCGGATTCTTAACAACTGCGCCACCAGGGAAGTCCCTTCTTTTAACTTCTCAAAAACTGTTTGTTGAAACATATTTGTATAAAGTACGCATAAGTATACAGCTCACTGTATTTTTACAAGCTGAATATACCTGATCAAGAAATAGACTATTACAAGTACTCATTTGCATCATACTCCCCTCCAGTCACTACCCATCCCTAAGGGTAAGCATTGTCCTGATTTGTTTCACTTTTACTTTTACATAATTTCAAAGATAGTACAGCAAATTCCCATAAACCTTCACCCATAATACCAATTGTTAACATTTTATTGCACTTGCTTTATTACTTATGTATATATAAATAATATATATAGAGAGATATGTATAATTTTTTCTGAACCATTTGAGGGTTAAGTTATATACTCGATACCCCTTTACCCCTAAATACTTGTATGAATTTCCTAAAAAATAAAGGGCAATTTTCTTATATAATCTCAGTACAATCCTTAAAATCAGAGCATTAATATTGATATTAACTAGTCTATAGATATTATTCAGATTTCACCAGTTGTCCCAATAATTCTCTTTACAAGAAAAGAAAATTCTGGATCTGAAGCTGGATTCAGTTTTCATGTCTCTTTGGTCTCCTTTATTTTTTAATTATTTTTTATTTTATTTTTTTTATTTTTTATTTTTTTTGGCTGTGTTGGGTCTTTGTTGTCGCACGTGGCTTTCTCTAGTTGCAGCGAGCGGGAGCTACTCTTCGTTGCGGTACGTGGGGCTTCTCGTTGCGGTGGCTTCTCTTGCTGTGGAGCACGGGCTCTAGGTGCGCTAGCTACAGTAGTTGTGGCACACAGGCTCAGTAGTTTTGCGGTTCACGGGCTCTAGAGCGCAGGCTCAGTAGTTGTGGCACACGGGCTTCATTGCTCCGCGGCATGTGGGATCTTCCCGGACCAGGGCTCGAACCCGTGTCCCTTGCATTGGCAGGCAGATTCTTAACAACTGCGCCACCAGGGAAGCCCTGATCTCCTTTAATCTGGAACAGTTCCTCAGTCTGTCTTTCATGACCTTGACATTCTAACGAGTACAAGCTGGTTATTTTGTAGACCGTCCTCAATTTGGGTTTGTCTGATGTTTCCTATGATTCAACTCAGATTATGCATTTCTGGCAAGAACACACTCTGGTGCTTATTTTCAATAAATTCGTTAGGTAACCCCATGCTAAAAGTAGGAATATGAAATTTGTGTTTTAAGTCTCATCTTCCTAAACAGGCTCTGAACTTCCTGAAGGCAAGAACAGGTCTTTTCTTATCTCCAGGGTGGAAAGTGCAGGCACTGGAGTTAGACTACAAGGGTTAGTGTTCTGCCTTTATTACTTGCTACCAGTGGGACCCTGCTCTAATTACTTCATCTCTGGACAGTGAGGGAGGAGGAGATCCTCTGAACTCCACAGGGCTGTGAGACTTAGAACAGTTGGTTCTAAATCAAGCAAGACTCATCAGTCCATGTTCAAACTAGTGAGTGGAAGTTTGAGGAGTAACAGGATATTTTCACAGTCACTGAGTCCCACCCCACAAGGTACTTATTAATTACAAAGGGAAAAATTTTGGAGAAACTTAGCACAGATCACCTTAACCAAGTGATCAAAATTAACATCCCCAGCCACAGGTACAGGAGCATCACGTGCCTCCTGATGTGATGGACTGAGGAGAACATAACCCATTTTCTCACCTTAGCCACTCCTTGCGCCTCTTAACCTTCTCTCACCACTCTTGTCTCTGGGTTAACCCAGCTATTTGCAAAGGAATGACATGATCTGATTTACATGTTAAAAATATGGCTCTGGCAGCAAAAGGAGGATCGACTGGAGGAGAGGAGAATGGAATCTGGGATGCTGACATAGTGGTTCTCAAGTCTGATGGGACTGATGCCTGCTCTGTACCCAGCTTTCCTCTACAAGGATGTGGATTCTGAGCTAGTTCAAGAGACTTTGAAGTCCCTTAGGTGCCCCTCTTGTCCCCCAGTCTCCTCTCCTGTCTGCGCTGTATTTCCCAGGCTCCTTTGTTGGACCCCTAGGCTCCTCTTGTCATCACCCCCCTTTTCAGGACTCTTTCCATCATCCCACACCCCTCCAGTCTCATCTGTTGCCCCATGGTCCCCTTTGTTGTCCTCTGCACCCAGTCCTCTCTGTCCCCCACAGCTTCAGGGCATGGTAGAAGCCCTGACTGTGATGTAAGTTGGGGTTGGATCAGGGAGTCAGGAGGATGGGGCATATCTGAGTGTGTGAGCAGCCAGTGGGCTCTGCCCTGACCTCCCACAAGAGACACACTGCAGCTTGGCCTCTCTTCTCTTCCCTCCTCCATGCTTATCCTGTTCTTGTCCAGGGTCTCATTCTGCCTACCAGCCCTAACCTAGCTCCTCTCTCAGTGAATGTACTACCAGGTTTATTATCAGACCTGTTCCTGAGGAATGCCCAACAGTAGGTGTGCTGCCATACCCCTTCTCCCTGTAACCCTCCTCCACAGATCCTCTCTGCCCAGCCACCCACTTCCTAGCGAGAGCCCAGCTAGGCTTCGCCTCGGCCTCCCAGGCCTTTCCTGTAAATGCACTCAGAGCCAGGAGGGGTGCCATATTAAATCAAGAATGATGGAAACCAGTGGCCATGATTATCCAGCCGAGATGAAGCATTGGGAGCTGGTTGCTGCTAGCTCCAGGTGAGGGCTTCTGAAGCTAATTGCATGTGGCTTTTATTAAGAAGATGATCACTCCCCCGCTCTTGCTCTCCTGGGTAGCTTCTTGGGCCTCTCAGCCCAGTGCCCCCTACTTTTGCAGACTGGGTCATCTAACCTGTCTTCTCCTCCAGTGGAATCCTGTCAAAGCAGGGCCTTGACCTCAGTCCCTGTAGCCTTCCTCCCCATTTCCTCAGAAAGCCGGGAACAGCAGTAGCCCACATTCATAGACCCTTACCAAGTGCCTTCTCCCATCCTTCTCTCTCCTCTCCCCCAAATAGAATATATACAGACCAAATGTTTTCCTTTCCTAGGTTCTTCCACTGGTTAGTTTTCCAAAAGCCTGAACTCATAGCTCATGCCTTAAAAAGTCATTCATTCATTCAGCATATTTTTTAATATAAACTCTGTGCTAATAAGCATTAGGAAAAGAGCATGAAGCAGTAACCTTCTACCTGGTTTAATCCCATTGTCCCGTACATTTTTATCAAAAAGTCTGATCCAGTTTCAGAAGTTTCTCTGAGGAGATATATAGGGCTTCAGGCTGGGAGGGAGTATGCTAGAATCAGGATGTGCTCAGATTTAAGCCATAGGTTGAATCTTTCCCAGTACCATCTAGAAAGCTCCTGAGAAACCAGCCAGATCACAGTGCAACCTTTCCCCCATGCTCACCCCCATAAAAGTCAAGAACCCTTTCCCATTGCCCAAGAAAATAATAGGAATACTAAGATAACCTAAAATCATGACAGTGAAGTCGAGTTATAGGAGGTAGAAATATTTCCCTGAAAAAGACTTAAGGAGGCCATGGTGGCCGTACCCAAACCAACAAAGTGGCGGGAAATGTCATGTTAGGCTTTGCCTGTAGCAAAGGAAAGAAGATATGTTTTGTGAGGCCCCACAAACTAATAGATGAAAAGTACCTAGATATGGAGTTCTCTACCGCGTAAGGAAAATTGACAGGCAGAGCTGAGCCACCCCAGACAGTAGAGGCGTCCTGAGAACTCAGTTGGTGTTGAGACTGTACCCTGCAGACCCAGGGTTCCTAGGGGGAGAAGCCTCAGGAGCCACACTGGGGCAAGTGGGGGCATCCACGTGGACTTGGCCTCTGGCTTCTGCTTAAGCCGGAGCAACTGTTCCCCTTATCTGTGGGCTCCGTGCAGATTAAATTAGTTAAAAGGGTTCCAGCACCAAAACAAAAACAAACAAACAAAAAAGGCACTGGTTTAGATAATCAGTTATCAAAATGCAGCAAAGGAGAAGTTACATTTATCAGAGGCCTGCCACGGGCCAGGTACTATGCTGGCCACTTGAGTCTCTCACATAGCGACTTCTACATACACATTTGTTGTATGCCAGAGACCTATCAGTTGTTTCATATACATCACCTCACTTAATCCTCACAAGGATCCTGCAAGGTAGGTGTGAGTACCATCACCGTGTTAGATATGCGGAAACTGAAATTCAGGGAGGTGAATTAACTTCCCCAAGGTCAGCTAACTAGTAACTGGATTAGGCGAGGTCTAAATTCACATCTTTGTGGAGCAAAGCTGCTGCTTTCTGCCACACTGTGTGCCCCACTGTGAGCCAGAAGAGGAGTCAAACTCCAGATGGGGACTACTATAAGAATTCAGTGAGACACTACATATAAAGTGCTGAGTACCGTGCCTTTCACACAGCAGCTGTTCCACAAACGGTAGTTACCTCATTCGGTTGGCAACATGTATTGACTTCTTCTGTGAGTAGGGCCCTATGCTAGGCGCTGGAGCTATAGCAATGAATAAAACATGGGCTTTGTCACTACGGACCTCATGTGTGGATTAAGGAGACATAAACAGTCAGTTAAATAAGTGCTCTGGAGGTCCCGGGGCCAGGGCAACAGGCTCCTTAGGCAATTTGGTATTTAAACTGAGATCACTTAGAGGTAGGTGGGAATAGAGAAGACTTTTGTGCTGAGGGAGCAGTGTGAGCAAAAGGCCCAGAGGCAGGAATACCCATCCCTGAGGGGAAGTGACGAAACAGACCTAACAAACCCTCCGAGGCCAGCTTCCTTCTGCAGCCAGACTGACTGTGAGCTGGCCAGGCTGCTGGCCAGTGCTGTACCAGCAGGTATGTGTGCATCTCACCATCAGAGCCTTCCACCCCAGTGGACTCTAGTGCTGAGAGGGGCTGAGTGGACAGGGAGGAGGAAGCAGATATATGCCTGGAGTCGGCAGAGCCAGGTGATGTATGTGGCGCCTGAGGGAGCTGCACGATGACACGTTGGATTCCAACCAGCAAGTGTTGCTCCGCTGGGATCAGCGCTGAATTATTGCTCCGTATGAAACCCCGGAACTGATGGGAGCTTTCAGTTACAGACTGATAGCAACAGCCGAAATTGGATTGTTTGCTATTTATTTTTTTTAACTTCTGTCAAGGTCACTACCTTAACAGGAAAACACTGCCCAAGCAGCAGGTATTTTTCATCCACTCTCCCTGCAAGAGCAATCTGCAGCCACAACTTTTGTGACAAGGCCATACCTTGGCAGCTCGCTTTCTAGAAAGCTGTCAGTATTACAGGGGCCCTAGGGGAAAGAAGCCTCCTGAAGACCCAGGTCTTTCCATCCCACTTCAAGACCTGTTTCCTTCCCCCACCCTCCATCCCCTGGCCTCCATAAATGCTTTATCATCAGACCCACACACTCACCCCTCCTTGCCCAGTCTCCAGATAGTCCCACAGCTCCCACCTAGCCCAGTATTCCAGCTCCTACAAGCCTCCTGTCTCCCAGAATTGTTCCGTGCTTTATGTATCCTTCCCTTCTCTGTACTCCTACATCACCCAGTCTAGCTGTTAATTTCTCTTTATATCTGTCATCAACTTCATTTTTGCAAGTATTCACCAGATGCCTCCACTGTGCCAGGACCCGTGCCGGGAATAGCAGTGAGTAAAAGGCAGTGCCTACCCTCAGGGGGCTCATAATTGATTTGGAAGACAGAATCACACACATGCAACAAACTGGTTTTCAAGTAATTTTTTTTTTTTAGTGATAGGTACAAGGCTAGAAATAGGCACACATGCTTTGGAACCATGAGGGAAATGGCTAATTCTGCCTGAGTAGTATTTGTGTACAGACCCTGCCTCTCCTCCCCTGCACAACTTTGAGCTTCCTGAGAGCAAGGCCTGGCTCTTCTCTTCTCCCTCGCAGCAGGACCAAGCTCGGGCCTCCTCCATCTGCCTTTTCTGAAATGGACCAAGCCGGAGGCCAGACACATGCCAGGCACTCAGCATCATCTAAACCTCCCAGGGGGCAGGGTATAATCCTCCTCCTTCCCCCTGCCCCACCTTTCCATCATTGCATGCACAGGGCCAGGCACACAGCAATTGCTGAATAGTTGTGTTTAATTGAAATGCAGTATCATTGAAGTAGAGGGTGTTCGTAGCTCTGGTTTAAAAACCAAAATGGTTTTCAAGAGGTTAAGTGGAGGACTTCCCTGGTGGTGCAGTGGTTAAGAATCCACCTGCCAATGCAGGGGACACGGGTCGATCCCTGGTCTGGAAAGATCCCACATGTCGTGGAACAACTAAGCCTGTGCGCCACCACTACTGAGCCTGCACTCTAGAGCCCGTGGACCACAACTACTGAAGCCCGCACGCCTAGAGCCCGTGCCCTGCAACAAGAGAAGCCACCACAGTGAGAAGCCCACGCACCGCAACAAAGAGTAGCCCTCACTCACCACAGCTAAAAGAAAGCCCGCGTGCAGCAACAAGGACCCAACACAGCCAAAAATAAAATAAATAAATAAATAAATTTATAGAAAAAGAGGATAAGTGGAAAAGGAAAGGAACCTATATTTGTAAGCACTCAGTGCACATCAGCCATGATGCTAGGCACATTCTATATACATTATCATATTTAATCCCCAATTTACGGAGGAGAAAACTGGGGCAAAGTAACTTGCTCCAGGTAATGAGCACATCTTGTAAGTGATAGAGCTGAGATTCGAACCAAATCTTCTGTCAGACGCCAGAGTCAAGGGTTAATTTACTAGCAGTACTTACTAGCAGGGTGAGGCAGGACCCCTGAGCAGTGGCCACCCGAGGTAGGAGATGAGGTGAGGCCTAGGTCGAGGGGCAGGGGGAGGACTGGGCCAGCCTCCAGTGGTCATGAGCCAGAGCTGTGCATCAGGACCCTCAGAGAAAAAACCCTGTGTTTTTCCCCCCTGGGTTGGGGGATAGAATGAAACTAGGATCCTCCTGGGCCCAGCACTCCTGAGCCAGCTTCCCTCTCTCCCCACAGTACCAAGAG
This sequence comes from Orcinus orca, assembly GCF_937001465.1. Lineage (NCBI taxonomy): Eukaryota > Metazoa > Chordata > Mammalia > Artiodactyla > Delphinidae > Orcinus > Orcinus orca. Next base: position 50,057,787 of record NC_064566.1, on the reverse strand, counting down.
AAGCAGCGGAAACGTGAGGCCGAGGAACGGCGCCGCTTTCCCCTGGAGCAGCGGCTGAAGGAGCACATCATTGGCCAGGAGAGTGCCATCGCCACAGTAGGTGCTGGTGAGTATGCGAGATGCTGGCCTGCACCAAAAAGAGCAAGGAAGCTCGCGGTCTGCCCTAGTGAGCTGTAGTCCTGCTGTCTCCATGCTGGGGAGAAGTGGCTAATAATATTACAACATAACATTTGTTGAATACTTCCTATGTTCCAGGCAGTGTTCTAAACTCTTTGCATATGTTGTGTCATTTAATCTTTACAGCAACCCTATGAGGTTGGTGCCATTAAATTCCTCTTTTACAGATGAGGAAGCTGAGACAGAGCACTTCAGTAATTTGCTCAAGGCTGCCTTCGTATGCTTTGAATTTAACTCTAACCTTCATCTGGTCTACTGCCCCCACCCCACTCCCATTTTTCAGGTAGGGAAACTGAGACCCAGAGAGGAACAAGAGTTTGTCCATCACTAGTAATATAGCAGTTGAGCCAGAACTAGAACTTTTATCTTCTGTCTCCCAGCACAGGACTCTGCCACACTTCAGTATAATTTGTCAGCAGCTGGTTCAATTTTGGGGAAAATATTCTGAACAAGTCTTGAGTGCCTTCTTCTCCACCTCAGAAGTTCTTTATGTCTGATACTTTGACCCCTGGGAGCTAGACTGCCTGCTGGTGTAACTCCTAATCTAATGGCCCTCCTCCCCATGCAGATCCCACTAGAGAGATATATCAAACTGAGATTCTGCTCAGGATGGTGGCCTCACTATTGTTCCTCTACTCAGGTGCATGACTCCCTGAGGGTGACCTCAGACAGGTGAGGTAAGGTCAGTGGAACCCTATGCCTGGCCTAGACAAGGGGTATCCCCCAGGGCAGTGGTTCTCAAAGTGGTCTCTGGACCAGCAGCACCAGCATCCTCTGGGAACTCGTTGGAAATGTAGATCTGAGGCCTCAGCCCAGACCTATGGAATAAGAAGTTCTCGCAGGGGGCCCCAGAAATCTGTGGGTTTTGTTTTTGGGGGTTATTTTTTAATTTATTTTTTTGGCCATGCCATGCAGCTTATGGGATCTTAGTTCTCCGACCAAGGATTGAACCCAGGCCCTCGGCAGTGAAAGCAGAGTCCTAACCACTGGGCCCCCAGGGAATTCCCCAGAAATCTGTGTTTTAACAGGCCCTGCAGGCAATCTGATGCTCAGCTCAAGTTTAAAAACTTCTTTCCGGTACTTCCCTGGAGGTCCAGTGGTTAGGACTCTGCGCTTCCACTGCAGAGGGTGCAGGTTCAATCCCTGGTCAGGGACTGGGATCCCGCGTGCCACGTGGCTTGGCCAAAAAAAAAAAAAGAAAATTAAAAACCTCTTCCCTGTGATGTCGTGGTCAGTCCCACTCACATGTTGCATCTGGTGCTGCATCTAGTCCCACCAGCTGCAGCCCAGCGACTGCCAAGGCCAGCACCAGTTCTCGCCAGTAAAAGGAGAAATGAGTCTGAAATTGTGGTGCCCCTCTGGAACATTCTGGAGTGGCCTTGTCAGCCCTAGGAAACCTATTAGAGGAGTCATTGAACAATGAAGGCAGTCACCCCTGTGACACACTAAGCCCAGCCCAGTCTCCATCATCCTCACACACCAGTGGGACTGTTAATTTCTCATTATATCTGTCATCAACGTCGTTTTTGCAAGTATTCACCAGATGCCTCACACACCAGTAGGATCGTGAGCCCCTCATCAGAGGCCTGACCATCAGTGAATAAGAGGAGCCCATAGGGACTTCCCTGGTGGCACAGTGGGTAAGACTCCGCGCTCCCAATGCAGGGGGCCCAGGTTCAATCCCTGGTCAGGGAACTAGAGCCCACATGCATGCCGCAACTAAGAATTCACATGCCGCAACTAAGGAGCACACTTGCCACAACTAAGGAGCCAGCAAGCTGCAACTAAGGAACCCTGGAGCTGCAACTAAGGAGCACGCCTGCCACAACTAAGGAGTCCACATGCTGCAACTAAGGAGCTGGCGAGCTGCAACTAAGGAGCCCACCTGCCGCAACTAAGAAGACCCAGTACAACCAAAATTAATTAATTAATTTAAAAAAAAAAAAAAGAGGAGCCCATAGACCAGAGCTGCCTCACCAGCTAGAGGTCAGAAGGCTGCCTGCAGGCACACACAGGAGCCAGGGAAAGCTTTTATGAATACACAAGTTCCTGCTACTCAGGCCCAGACCACACCAGGCTGCCCTTTTGGGTCTGGATACAGACAGCCACCCTCAGCCACCACCTTGGAGGTGGCAACACCACACTCTGTGTCTGAGGTAGAGGGGAAGGAGACCTGGGAACTCTTGAGTTGAAGAAGAGAGGAGGAGGAGCCCATGGGAGAGACAGGTGACCTAGCAGAGATCTGAGAAAGCATATCCTGCTGGAGTCCCATGTCTACTTGGGCCAGAACTGCAGCTGCCATCATGATATTTTCCCCCCACTTCTTACACAGCCCTTTCCCAGCAGGTTGCCTGCTCCTCTTACCTCCTGCTACTCACCAGCTTCTCAAGCCCATAAGCTATGAAGCTCGCAGAAGTAGCTGGGGGGAGAGGGAGGATCAACCAGGGCTCAAATCGTAGGTGGGCCACTTACCAGCTGTGCAGCTGAGGCTGGTCATTCAGCTTCTTTGAGCATCAGTTTCCTCATCTCTGTACCGGGGAGCCAAATCCAGGACTGTTGGACTGTAAAGCACATGCTTCCTCCAGCGTGTACCAGATAGCACTCAACAAAATCTAGTCCCCTTCCTCAAGATGTTTACCACCTAGGGTTGGGTACTGTGCTCTACAGGTCAGGCCCACAGTTATTTCCTTCAACCCGGGACTTATCCCTAGTCCCAGCCCCAGACTGGTCTCTTCCCCAGGTCCTACATCACCTTGTCTGTCCCTGCCCTTGGCCCAGAGCAGGAGTAGATGATTCCACTCCCCACCTCCTAGGACCTGTCAGAATGTCTGCCCCGAGTGCTTCCTTCTATCCAAAGCTCCATTCTGTCACCCGAACTGCCTCAGATCTGGAGGCAGATCTTTGTCCTGTGGTATGTAGGTTGACCCTGCTATGGCTCCAGTGATGCTGGAAAAGATACAGAGGCCGTGGATGGCCTGGGCTGAGGGGTTGGTATGTTCTCTTCCATTTGTAAAGCAGTGACTGTGCACCCACCTTGCTAGAGGCCCTGCAGCCAGGATCACACTGATAATAGATTGTGTTCAGCTACAAACTCAGGTGAAGCATGAGGCACTCTTTGGGTTGGAATTTGTGGCAGGTAAGCAGCAGCCAGTGCCTCAGGACCTCAAGACTGAAGTAGGTGCAGGAGAGGGAGGCGGATCTAGAGGGTAGGCCAGACCTCCCTGAGTCCTCTAGGCTAGTGTCAGATATGTGCTGGGGGCTGGCTGGGTGGAGCCTGGCACCCCAGGGGTACCACGAGGATGGGCAGGCAGAGAAGTGCCGCAGAATGAATTGATTTGATAAATGGCCATTTATTACCCTCACGAATTGACTGAAACCAATTTCGGTCACATCAACCCCTGGTAAGTGCTGGGATATTGATTTGTGCAAAGTAATACAGTGAATTTATCAGTGTGATCCCCAGCTGCAGGGCTTCTAGCAAGGCTGGCGCACAGTTACCGCCTTACAAATGGAGGAGATAAAGCACCAGCCCCACAGCCCAGGCCCCCATGGCCTCTCTGGTCTTCTGGGGTCACTGGAGCCAAAACAGGACCAACCTACAGACCACAAGCCAGAGCACTGACATTGAAAGTGAGGCTCTCCATCCAGAATGCAGAGCCGTTCTTGAACATGGGGAAGGGGAGGATGCCTGTTCTACTGGGCAGACCTCCTGGGAGCTCAGAGCCTCTGTGTCCCACCATCCTCAGAAACGCAAGCAGTTGTCTATTCAGCCCATTCAGAGCTAGACTCCGCCCCCCTCCTCCAACCCACCCTCCTCCCATGTTCCTGTCTCAGTAAAGGCACTACCGTTCCCTGGTCTCCTAAATAGAAACTTAGGTGTTTCCTTGGTCCTTCCCTCCCCCTCACCCCTCACAGCCCATCAAGTTCTATCATTGTAACTCTCTGTTCTTCTCCCCTCTGTTCCTAATACCGCTGCCCCAGCTCAGGACCTCAGTATCTCCCATGTGAACCAAGCAGTGGCCTCCTCACTGGTGTCTCTGCCTCCTTTTCTTTCCCTGTAATCACTTCTCCCCAGCTAGAGTGAGCTTTGTAAAGTATAGGGGGGAAAAAAAAAAAAGCCTGTTTAAAATCTTTGAGTGGCTGCCCTAGCCTGGCACACAGGGCCCACCCCTGCTGCTCCCCCTCCTCGGTTGCCCCCACCCGTCCCCACCTGGCACTGCACAGAACGGCTGCTTCTGCTACCCCGCATGTGCTGTGTTGATCTCCTGCCTGCATTTGTTGATGCTGCCCCCTCTGCTTGTAATTCCCTTTCTTCTGGCCCCTTCCCCACCCCAGCCCTGCCCACCTCCCACACTCGGGCTGGTTTTTACTTAGCCTAACTCAGTTCAGGAGCAATAGACTGTAGACTCCTGAGGGCAGAGACCATGACTGAATCATTTTTGTTTTCCCATGTCCTGGCACAGCGCTCTGCTCGAAGTAGATGCTTAGTGAAGTTTGTCAGATTAATTATTTTGGTATGGCCCTTTGTCCATCTCTGATGTGCTCTGAGGAAAGAAGAGAAGCTGTAAGCCTGCTTTCTAGTTGTTCACAAGCGTACTAGGAATGTGACTGTAGCGAAATAGTTAATTACAACACCCATACTACTCAGCCTTTGACCCCTTTTCCCCAGACCTGCTCCAAGAAGCTTTTTCTGGGCAGCAGGTCATCCTGTACACCCTGTTGCTCCCTCTGACCAGGGGCCTGTCCCCAGAACCCATTGCATCTGGTCCCAGTTGACTCAAGCCCATGAACTCCCCCGGGAAGCTCTACCACCTTGACTGCTCTTCCAAGGTCTGTCCCGAATTCAGAATCTCAACATCAGCCATGTGCACACAGTAGGCGCACCATCCTTTCTTGTGCTCCACGTCCCTCTTTGACTAATCCAAAAATGTAATCTTCCTAAGCACTGCACCTTTCTGGACCCTCCCTTGGAGTCCTGTTTCTAATCTGAGAAATACATCCAGGTCATCCCTGAGTTGTAGAGAGGCAGTGACTGATTTAGAAAACTTCTTACAGTTCCACTTCCCCACCTCACCACTTCAGGTGTCCCTCCTGTGCGCCTGCCATTCTTATTGTCTGGACTGCCCTGCCCTTCCACTCACCTGCCGGGACCCTCAACACCGAGGCCTCCTCCAGGAAGCCTTCCTTAGCCCTCCACCTGGGTGCAGGGCCCTTTCTCTGGGCTTCCCGTGGACATCTTTTAAAACTGAACTTACCACATGGCATCAGTGGTCTTTCTCCCTCCCAAGGTCAGGAACTACCTCTCATTCAGGTCTGTTTCCCCAGGGTTGGTACACAGGTGTGTAAAAGGTTGAACTCAAGTGAACTCAAATGAACAAAGTCTGAGACCATCTTGACGTTCTGCCTCTCCTCAGCACAAATTCTGATCTCAGCCTCTTTCTGGAAGGGTGTCAATCTTCCTTCAGGGATCCCTTACCTCACAGCATGCACATAGGCACATATAATGGGGTGGGCTCAACAAAAGCTGTTTTTTGCAATTTTAATACGTAACCCCTTAGTAGCAATAGTTTGTCTTCAGAAAGACTAATCCTTACAGACTAAGAAGAGAACTCTCTCTCATCATCCACCAAACCCAAGGCACCAGTATCCACTCAGTCAGCAGATACTTCTTGAGCTGTGCTCCTCGAACCTATAAGCTTAGATAGGAAATTGCTAATAGACATTTAGATGACTCAGCCATGGAGTCCCTCTGAAGGACAGGTTTCCCTAGGAGGTGGCACAAGCATGGAACAAACATGTTCCAGTTAGGTTAAAAAAATCTCTCCCACTGCATCACCAGAACTTATCAGGAAAGAAGTGTCAGCCTGCCCAGACTCCCCCAGAACCTTGAGCTAGATGGAGGCAAAGGCCTGGCATGGGAGGAGGAGGCAGTACTTTTGTCTCACTTTGGTTTTGCACACACCAGGGCTTTCCTCTGGAATGTCCCTTCATACCCAGACTGCCTGACCATCTCTCCCTCATACTTCAGGCACAAATGGCTCTTCCCACACTTCTCCCAGTTGCTCCCATCCCGCTTGGAACCCACAGTTTTCATAGCAGCGTTGAACCAAAAGGCACAAACCTTGTTTTAGGCTTCTTTGTAGGTGCCCCAGCACTCAACACAGAGCTTTTTTGCTGAGCAAATGAATAAGGCTCCCTGGAGAGAGGTTAAGAAGAGAGTGGAAACCTTATTCACCCAAGGGTAGTAGTAGTAGTAGTAGTAGTAGTAGTAACCAGTTGAAGCCATAAGAGACTCTTGGGTCCAGGCCTCACTCTTCTCTGTAAAATGGGAGTTGAAGTGTCTGTTCTTTTCCCCTTGTGATTCCAGAAAAACCAAGAATTCATTCATTTAGTCAGCACACATGAAACCAGTGATGGGCAAGAGTCCCTCGGGAAGTAGAATGCCTAGCACATGCACCCACGGAGTACACAGGTTGAGGCACACCCTCCCCCTGATACGAGGGCAGAGACAGATGAAACCTGTTCCACTGCCCCCCTTTGAGCCTCAGTCTCTTCTTCTGTAAAACGGAGGTAATGTCTACTTCTCTGAATTATTGTAAGGATGAAAGAGAGATCTGTAAAATAGCAAAGCTAATGGCAGCTGCCACTACTGCTGCTATGACTACCATTATTTTTATTATTATTCCATTCTTTGCAACTTATAGCCATTAACTATACTATACTATAGCCATTAACTCATTTTAATCTTCATGTGCGGCTGACTGAGCATGTATGGCTCTTCCCATTTTATAGATGAAGAAACCAAGCGTCTAAATCAGTAAGTGTTTTACTCAAAGTCAATCAGCTAATAAGTGGTAGAGCCAGGACTCCAAACTAGGTCCTGTAACTCCTGCCCTCTCCATCATACTGCCCCATAGATGAACATAGGAGTTAATGGAGCAGATGTGATGCGGTGGAATAAACAGGAAAGAGTTGTTGCAGGTGAGACTTAGGATGGTCTGGTAGTGGTTGACATGGTCAGGAGAAGACGTTCTGGTAAGGGGAAGAACCCAGCAAGGAGGCCCTGGAGCTGGCTCAGCATGTGGAGAGGCTGCCAAACCTGTTGGAGCTTTCAGAGATGGGACTGGCCAGAGAAGGGGCTGAGCTGCCTGCTCAGGGAACCTGACACCATCTCAAGCCCAGAGAGCAGTGGTCAGGATATGGTCAGGGGCAGGGGCTCCTGAGACCATGTATGGAATGGCTGAGCCAGCCAGACTGGAAGACTGCAGTGCGGTGGCTTTCCAGGTGAGGCGAGGGAATGAGGAGATGTTGTGGTAGGGGAGAGCCAACTCCTTTCTCTAAACTCCTGAAGCACCAGTTCATGCTCAGGAGCTAGCCAGAGCCAGGGTTAAAGCCCAGGTTCATTTATTTACCTGTGTAGTCTTGAGCAGGTCACCTAACTTCTTTATATATATTTCCTCGTCTGTAAAATGGGAATCAGGTTACCTGCCCTGCCAGCCTCATGGGTTCATAACCAGCCTCAAATGAAGTTATGTCTACAGAAGTTCTTTACAGACTCTGAAGTGCTAGCAGAGGAAGTTGCTGCATTTGCCTGTCCACAGAGCACCAACACCTGTGGCCACATCCCAAATGGGCCTATCCAGGTCTCTGTCTGTCCCAGCCTCTGCCCCAGCCTGACAGAACCCTGAGGCACCCAGCCTTGGTCCTCAGCCACCCTGCCAACCACACACCCCAGGGCCCGCCTTCCCCGGTCTTTCGTAGCTGCTTCCATTTTTCATTCTGTCGGACGCCATCTGCTTGGCCATTTTTCTCTTCAGATATTATTAGAAATATCCAGAGTTGTAATTGTTTAATGGTTGGCATTTTGCCTGTTTCACGGGGATCCCAGATCAAGCCCACCCCAGACTCATGCCCTGGGTCTGGCAGAATTGACCAGGGACAGCTGTGCAGTGGAGTCTGCTTGGCATTATAAAGAGCTCTCTCCCAGGTGCATTATTAGAAAAGAAGGGGGAAAAGATGGCCCCTGGCGTAATCCAATTCCGCATTCTCCATGGTGTTTTTGAACTGCATAGCCCAGAGGCATGCAGCTCTTGGTGGGCTGGGAAGCTTCCTGAAAGAGAAGTCAAGATCAGAACCTCAGGTTCATGACACCTGGGGAACCCTGGTCCCCCAGGCCACCTGTCTGAGTGATGCCTGGATACTTTTGCCTCCCCAAATACCCCCATGAAGGCTGAATCCAGTTTTTGCTCAGCTTCTTTCCAACCTAGATTCTCAACTTAGCCAACTTTTGGAAGAGTGTGTCTCCTTTCATATAACCCCTTCTGTCACCCTTGCCTCAACACACATCCACACATAATGTTCACAGAAGTCTAGCCTTTGCCATTTTACAGTATCTCCACCTCCCCAAATACCCCAACCCACAGGATCTTGTTTCTGTCAGGACACTGGGGGCTCCCTCTCACCAGGCTGGGACTTCTCCATCTTCATCCCCAGCCTTCAGATACCTATGAGGTCTGTGGATTCCCATCATGGCCAGGCCTTCCAGAGGACCAAGCCAGTCAGTTTAGAGATGATCTGAGACCTAGCCCAAGGGAGAGGTTAGACAGTGTTTTCTCAGGCCCCTCTCAGGAGTCTCAGGGAGTATCTCCCGAGCAGGCAGAGTGGCTAGTCTGGTGTCCATGAGGTTGCACAGTTTTTTTTTCCTGCTGAGGCCAGAACTAGAAAGTATCTTAGGTAGAAGCATTAGAGATTGAGGTGACAAAGCCCACAGTGTGGACCTGAACTCCTAAGACAGGGATTCGAGACCTCTTTGATCTGATCCCACCCACAAGTACTCACGTTCATTCCTGTCTCTCCACCTCTGTCATGCTGCTGCATTTGCCCCCTCCAGATCCCACCCAGTCTCTGTGATCTGTCATCAGTCCCACTTCTTCCAAAAGCCTTCCCTGATCTCTCCAGCTGCTTCTTTGAAACCCAACCACACAGATTATACCACACAGTATAGCATTTAGGATCTTTGCACCTCAAGAATGGACGATGCTTCCCTAAGACTGTCAACTCTTCCTCCATTGACTTGGTTTCCATGCCTTGTCCTCTGACATATATCCTTTTGCTCATCTCCCCTTAACGCTCTGGGGACCAGACCATATATGCTGTTCCGTCTGCAGGATGACCTTGACGTTGCACAATGGTCTCTCCCCTTCCTTCTTCTGACGGCCGTGTTTCCGTTTATGGCAACCCAAATTGATACTAGCTTTTGTAAGTAACCATATGTGACAAAAAAAGAAGACAGGTTTAGAGATGCAACTCTAACATCTCCACCAGTCAGCTGGTAATCTACTAGTTGTGTGACTTGGGCAGATCTCTTTATCTCTTGTTTCAGTTTCCTGTTCAGTATGATGGAATTGAAAATAATGTTTTCCACTCAGGGTATGGGTCTTGAGTAATAAAATGTTGGCGATTTTTCCATTGGGCCTAGCAGATAGCATGTTTAATAAATGATTCTTCTGATTGTTCTGCCTCATTCTGTTCCTACTCTTATACTTGAGTGATGCTTCTGAGCCTGACTCTCCCACTCTGTGGTTGGGCACTTAATTTCCTCATCTTGCACATAGAACCCTTGAAGAGGAGAGGTTAGCACTCACTCTAGCAGAGCTGAGCCCTGGGGAACCTAGTACGTGTTTATTCCCGTTCCCCTACCTCTGCCCAGTGGAGGCCATGTTGGTGGAGGTGCTCACCCTTCCATGCCCTGAGCTCCACACTACCCTTCATTGGCTTCCAGAAAGTGCATTTGGCTGTATTTCCTAACAGCAGATGAGACCTTAGTTCCCCCAAATGGGAAAGAGTTCAGAGCTCACACCCCAGATCCCCAAGGGCCTGCCATGGGCTTCTGCCTCTCCCATTTGCATAGGGGCAGGCTCAGACTCCTGCCAGTGGTGAGTAGATGGGTTACCAGTGGAGAGCTAAAGTTCCTCTCGAATTCTCCTTCACCAGCCCCCCACCCCCTTCACCTCCATTCACCATCCACCCGCCTTTCAGTTTCCTTGGCAACGCTGAGTGCTCATCCTGGAAAACTTTATCCGAAATCTGCTCTGGGCAGCTTTCCAAATCCATGCTAACCTGATTAGGTGTCTCTAGGGGCCTTGCCAGCTAATCAGATTAGGCAGCACTAATGGTAGTGAGGACTTTGAGTGGGCGCAGAGCAGTAAAACATATTGTATACTTAGTGATAATTATCCTGCCTTTTGTGTCATTGATTTATCTGCCTCCCTCCCTGTCCTCCCGTCTTATGTGTTTGGCCATAGCGATCCGGAGGAAGGAGAATGGCTGGTACGACGAAGAACACCCTCTGGTCTTCCTCTTCCTGGGATCATCTGGAATAGGTAACTGGAAGTAGATCAGCCTGTGGGGAAGGAGAGCTGGGGGAGCCCCAGCTGCTATGGGCCAGAGTCACACGACCCACCTCTCATTCAAATCTAGCTCCCAGAACAACTTCCTCCAAATTACAGAGCCAGCAAGAGGATCATCTGTCACATTAGGAACAGCTGGAATTATGCCCCTCCCTCTGGAAGCTGTGGTGCAGGACCTACTTCACCTGGAAGGCCAGGCCCTTGGGGTCCTTTGAGTCCTGGTCCAGCCACTCTGCAACCCCAGAGGCTGCCCTTTAGGAACTGAACCACCTCCACTGCCCAGTGCACCAGGCTTATCTAGTGTAGCCTGGGACATAACCCTCTAGGAAGCTAAAGAAAGCCCCTGATGGCCAGCACAGTGCTAAGTGCATAGCAAAATTGGTTGCAGTGAAATGGGTCGGGGATTTTTATAGCCATTTGGGCTGGATTATCTGAGGCATTCTCACCCCCTCACTCTCTGCCCTCACAGATACTTCCCACTGCCACCACCACACCACCACCACCTCCCGTTGTCTTTTTGTTTTTCTCTCTCCCATTGTCTTGATAGGGAATTTCATGCATCTGTTGCCTCCTCTTCCCCTCTCAGCATCTTCATGGGTGCTCCCTCAGATGTAGGGTCCCAAAGGGTTACCATTACCTCACATGATACTATAGAACTTGACCCATACCAGATAGTGACTTCCAAAGGCTTGACCATCATGCCAAATGGCCCTTCAGAGCCACCACTTCGGTATTATCATTCCTTCTTTATGTTACAAAGCAAGGCTGTGAAGCCAAGGAGAGGTGCTTTTTATCCTCTCCCAGCCTCTATTTGGCCTGTGGCTCCAGGGCCTGGCTGGATGGCAAGACCGTGGGTGTCCAGAGAGATACAGTGCAGTGAGCCAGGAAGTCAGGGTGCTCCTAGGACAGGCAAGGTTTATGCTGGGCTTCAAAGGACAGGATGGCTCTGGATTGTAAGAGTCAACCTCTCACTCTTAGGATGCTGCTGTAGAGAAAAGGCTTCAATCCCCATCCACAAAAAATCAAGATGCAATGCAGACTTTGATTCTGGTCCCAGTTTTACCATTAATTCCCTTGGTGACTTTGAGAGAGTCACTGACCCTCTCTGGGCCTCAACATTCCCATCCATAACATACATTATTTCCAGCATCCATGCATTTCTAATATGCTTTCATCACAGGAGATAGTCATCTGGTCCTAACCCAACACTTCTCTTTTCCTTCTTATTAGGAAAAACAGAACTGGCCAAGCAGACAGCCAAATATATGCACAAAGATGCCAAAAAGGTAAGGGCTGGGATCTACGCCCAATTGGCAGGCCATGGAGAGCTCACCACTCCTGCTAGCCCAAAAAATCCTAGGCTCCCTGAATCTGGCAATAGCCAATCAAAAAGATGGGCCCTGGCCCAGGAAGCAGGCCTCAGCTATGGCCCCAACTTGGCCACCAATTGCTCCAGGAATTTGGGCAAGTTATTCAACCTCTTTGTGCCTCAATTTCTTCATCTGTGAAATAGGATGAATAATCCTTGCCCTGCCTGACTCTTGAGGCACTTGGGAGAACCCAGTGAGATTCATTTATACAACATTTCTAAGCATCTACTCTATGCCGGGTATTGTACTAGATCCTGATAATACAGCGTTCATTAAGACACTCCCCTGCCCTGAGGAGCTCAGTCTTGAGGGGGAAACAGCTTTAGAAACATATCACTACTGTCCAGTGCCATCAAGGCCATGCTAGAGGGAGTCTCAGACCTGTAGGAGAAAAGTAGAAATAAGAGGATTTGCTTTTCTACATGAGCTTTTTTTTTTTTTTTTTTTTTTTGCGGTATGCGGGCCTCTCACTGCTGGGGCCTCTCCCGTTGCGGAGCACAGGCTCCAGACGCGCAGGCCCAGCGGCCATGGCTCACGGGCCCAGCTGCTCCGCGGCATGTGGGATCCTCCCGGACCGGAACACAAACCCGCGTCCCCCACATCGGCAGGCGGACTCTCAACCACTGCGCCACCAGGGAAGCCCCATTCTACATGAGCTTTTAAACATGATTTCTTAATGCCCTAAGCTATGAGGTGGTCAGTCTCCTTTTTCCCATGACCCAGAGGCCTGGATTCTCCATAGGACAGGGCTGTGCCCATCCCCTTATTCAGACTCTGGCTTTCCAAGGCCTGCTCAGTTTGACTTTCTAGACTGACAGGAAATACTTTCACACAGACAGAAATGTCAGAGCAGTCCTTGGAGATTGCAGAAACATTTCAACTTAAAGCCACACATTCTTCTTCCTACTGGCCTTCCCAGTGTGGAGGCATCACAGGTTGCCCGTGACCCTGGATGCCCTTGCCTACTTTCTGTGGAAAACCTCCCCAGCTGAGGTGATGAGGAATTGCCCAGGCCTCCGCCAGCCAAACTGCCAGCAACAGAGTCCTGGCCACCTCCTTTCCTGCTTTTGCCTAGCTCCCCCTTCACCACCTCCCTGAGGGCCTGGCAGCCACAGAAACAAGGTAGCTCAGGCTGTGTCCTTCTGAGCTGCATTCATAGCCCCCTTCTACTGACTCTGCCAGTAGCTGCTGTGAGCTGTCTCAACCAAAGCTAGAGCAGACCCACTCAACAGGCAGGCAGGCAGGCAGGCAAGAAGCAGCGCATGGCATGCTAATATGCTCCAACCGAAATAGCGTTTTTAAGACAATTCATCAGGTTGGCAGCGATTGAAACAATTAGCACTCTGGAAAGGGCCATAAACTAGCAAGACTATTAGGGAAGATGCAGTTATGGGCAGGAACCACCTGATTAGGGATGAAGAATTCCGAGTGGTTTAATTTTAATACTGTCAGAAAGGTTAATATTTAATTACAAATCATAATCTCCTTATCCAAGCTGTCTTAATATGTCTTCATACACAGTGGAAGTAGAAGGAAGGTATCTGCTGACTTGCTGGTGTAGAAAGGAGAAGGGGCTTGATAAAAGACTGATGATGCAGGTCATTTTTCAGTTGGAGCATCTAAACAAGAGGCAGATTTCCATCAGTGCAGTGTGTCCTGAAAGCTGATGATGGCATCCTTCAGTACATGCCTCACCTAGGAGACGGAGTTAACACCGTCACCACTTGGAGTCAGTGGCCTGGGTGATCCAGGCTCTGGAGTCAGCCATTCCTTGGCACAGGTTCTACTGGTCCTAGACAGGTTGCTTTACCCCTCTTAAGTTTCAGCTCTTGCCTCAAAGTGAAGCTAATCAGTCCTGTGTCTAAGGTTGTCGTGAGCATCAAGTGAGATACTATGAATCACAGAGAACACAGGTTCTAGCACCCAGTAAGTGCCTGATCCCTTGTCTTATATTTATTCATCACTCTGTACTTTCCACAACAGTACTCCCATCCATTGTCTTATTTGATCCTATAAGGAAGATAGCATAAATGCTAAATTAGACCCACTTTTTAGATGAGAGAACTGAGACCCTACAGCGTTAAGCATCCAGAGTCACCTGTTAGGGGAAGAAGTAAAATCAGAATCCAGTCTCTCAACTCTTCTCTCAGAACTGTTGTTCTCAGCCACAAGAGGAGGCTAGATTATAAACTTGTCCATTTGTCCCCATGTCACATAGGGAGATGAGAGGCATGAGAAGCCCAATATAACCATGTATTTTATTTTTAAATCATAATTGTTGCTTCTATAAAACTTCTACCTTCACCAGCCCTGAGGACCAACTCATTACAGCATCTATGTCTAGCATAGACATTCTCTGGACATGTAACAGGCATGTTTGAAACCTGCCTTCAAAATCTGAGGGTTCTGGGCTTCCCTGGTGGCACAGTGGTTGGGGATCCGCCTGCCAATGCAGGAGACAAGGGTTCAAGCCCTGGTCCGGGAGGTTCCCACACGCCGCAGAGCAGCAACGCCCGTGCGCCACAACTACTGGTCCTGCACTCTGGAGCCCACGAGCCACAACTACGGAAGCCCACGTGCCTGGAGCCTGTGCTCCGCAACAAGAGAAGCCACCGCAATGAGAAGCCCACGTACCGCAACCAAGAGTAGCCCCCGCTCACGGCAACTAGAGAAAGCATGCACGCAGCAGGGAAGACCCAACGCAGCCAAAAATAAATAAATAAATAAATAAATAAAATTGAAAAATAAAACAAAATCTGAGGGTTCTGGACTGTAAGCTGTCTAACCAGGGTACCTGACATCACCAGGACCCATGGAGTGATGTGTGGGAAGTGTCATGTACAGGGCCCAGTATAAAGGAGGACTGAGCACTGACCTGGGAGTTGGTGACTTGAATTCAAGTTCTGGCTCTCTGATCCTTAGTTTCCTCATTTGTAAAGAGTCACAATACCTCCAGACCTGGCTGCCTCTCAAGGACTTGTTTGCACATTTTTATAATTTCTTTTTTATTATTAATTTATTTATGTTTGGCTGTGTTGGGTCTTCATTGCTGCGTGCGGGGCCTACTCTTCATTGCAGTGTGCGGGCTTCTCATTGCGGTGGCTTCTCTTGTTGCGGAGCACGGGCTCTAGGCACGCGGGCTTCAGTAGTTGTGGCACACGGGCTCAGTAGTTGTGGCTCGAAGGCTCAGTAGTTGTGGCATATGGGCTCAGTTGCTCCATGGCATGTGAGATCTTCCCAGACCAGGGCTCAAACCTGTGTCCCCTGCCTTGGCAGGTGGATTCTTAACCACTGCGCCACCAGGGAAGTCCTGTAATTTGTTTAACAGACTTGTGAGCTTATTATTTTTCTCTCATTAACCTCTACTATTTCTCCCAAATTGAGCAGCTTTGTTAACT
This sequence comes from Orcinus orca, assembly GCF_937001465.1. Classification (NCBI taxonomy): domain Eukaryota; kingdom Metazoa; phylum Chordata; class Mammalia; order Artiodactyla; family Delphinidae; genus Orcinus; species Orcinus orca. The sequence continues at coordinate 50,042,433 of NC_064566.1, read as the reverse complement.
CCCATTATTAGGGTTAATAATCCTTGAGAAGAAACCTTAATGGCATTCCGTGATTTCATCCTGAAGTAGGGTGGTGAAGCCCTAACGACTGCAGTTATAGTGGCAGTATGATGAAGGGATCAAGAGCAGGGCTCTGGGTCCAATGCTAAACGACTCTGTGGAGTTGGCTGAGATCTCTGTTTACATCAGTTTTCTCATTTGTAAAATGGATTCAATAATGGTGCCTGTCTCATTGGATTGTTATGAAGGTTAAGTGAGATAATGATGTAAAATGCTAAACACCATTCTTGGCACATAGTAAGCAATCAGTACATGTTAGATATAATTGTTATTATTGTTGCCTCACTTCTAGATAACCCTAAGGTAAGATCATTTGAAACCAAAATTATTCTAGCCAAGAAAATCAAGCCCTTAGATTTGTTGAGAGTTACTCAGCAAATCAGTAGGACTAGGATAAGAACCCAGGTAATTTGACATAAGCGTAAGTGAGCACTGAAGTCTGTACTCCCTGTTATCTTGGGGCATTGATTGACACTGGTTCTGGACACAAAGCTCAGAACCCTTCAAATGAAGATGCCAAGAGCCCAGCTGATTGATGGAGTGGGAAATATGAGGCAGGAGGGTATAGTGGCTAAGAGCACAGGCTTGGAGCCAGATTGTCAAGCTTGAGTGACCTTGGGCAAGTTACTTTAATCTGTGGCTCGGTTTTCTCATCTGTAAGGTGGGAATGATAATACTACTTTTATCTCATAGACTTACACACATTCTAAGCCCTTTATAGCTTGCTTATTTAGAACATCGCCAGACACATAGTAAGCGCCCAGTGAGTGTCACCTATTATCCAGATACCCATCTCATGGCTTCCAGCTCATTGCTCCCTCTGGGCAGCACTCCCAGCTTCCCCATGTCTATCTTCCAACACTTCCTGAAGCCAGTGTTTCTCTTGGCCGAGCTGCCTGGGTCCCTCTGAAGATGCTTGCTGGCTAATGCTCCATGTCCTCTGATAACACACCCTCATGACCTTAAGAACTTCTCCAAGGCCTTTCCAACCTCTTGGATTAGGTCCTCTCCTCAGGCCATAACATAAAGGAGAAACAGCGAGAGGGCATAAGGGCCTGAGTATATAGGAAGAAACTGCAGCTCCAAAAGGGAAAGCAGCCAAGGCCACACAGATAGTGGAGAACTGGGGCTGGAAGCCAAGCCTTGGGCTCTTTCTGCCACCCTATACCTCACGTACAGAGTGACAGGACAGAGAAAAAAATAGAATACATCACAGACTGAATTTCTGGCCAGCTAGAGTATAGCCTGGATTTCAGACATAGCTACCTCCCTCTCAGGGTCTTGAGTATAGCCTAGAACTAGAGTATAGCCTGGATTTCAGACATAGCTACCTCCCTCTCAGGGTCTTGGCACGCCCTCCCTTATCCCCAGCTCTCAGGAGAAGCATAGGCAGTGGGTGCATTCTCTTAGCTGGAAGCATGTGCCAGTAGGAGAGGAGCCTGAGGAGTCTCTGGGGAACCCTGATCTGGGTGGAGAGACAGGGCCTCTGAATGCCCTTATAATGCCCTAAATCCCTAAATTCTTCATGAAAAGTCATGGGCATTCTGCTTGTTTTAACTCGCAAATCCCACTCCAGAGGGTGTGCTCTTCCCCTGGGGCTAATTATGGTCGGGCCTCACCCCAGGGGGCCAGTTCCCTGGAAATCAGCCCTAGGCCCAACCATGGAGAGAGAAGGGCTGCAAGCTACATTCTAGATAGCTTTTAAGTGAAAACATGTAAATAAATGAGAAAGATTTATTAGTTTAAAAGAAAAGTAGGGGGCTTCCCTGGTGGCGCAGTGGTTGAGAGTCTGCCTGCCAATGCAGGGGACACGGGTTCGTGCCCCGGTCCGGGAAGATCCCACATGCCACGGAGCGGCTGGGCCCATGAGCCATGGCTGCTGAGCCTGCGCGTCCGGAGCCTGTGCTCCGCAACGGGAGAGGCCACAACACTGAGAGGCCCGCATACCGCAAAAAAAAAAAAAAAGAAAAAAAGAAAAGTAGGGACTTCCCTGGTGGCGCAGTGGTTAAGAATCTGCCTGCCAATGCAGGGGACACGGGTTCGATCCCTGGCCTGGGAAGATCCCACATGCCGCGGAGCACCTGGGCCTGTGTGCCACAATTAGCCTGCACTCTAGAGGCCACGAGCCACAACTACTGAAGCCCACGTGCCTAGAGCCCATGCTCCACAACAAGAGAAGCCACTGCAATAAGAAACCTGCACACCGCAACAGAGTAGCCCCTGCTTGCTGCAACTAGAGAAAGCCTGCGCACAGCAACGAAGGCCCAATGCAGCCAAAAAATAAATAAAATAAATTTTTTTTTTTAAAAACTGTGATAAAAAAAATTTTTTAATAAATAATATAAAAATAAATTGGTGCAGCCACTGTGGAGAGCAGTATGGAGGTTCCTTAAAAAACTAAAAATAGAGTTACCGTATGTCGCAGCAATCCCTCTCCTGGGCATATATCCAGAAAAGACGAAAACTCCAATTTGAAAAGATACATGCAGCCCAGTGATCATTGCAGCACTATTTACAATAGCCAGGACATGGAAACAACCTAAATGTCCATCGACAGACGAATGGATAAAGAAGATGTGGTACATATATTACAATGGAATACTACTCAGCCATAAAAAAAGAATGAAATAATGCCATTTGCAGCAACATGGATGGACCTAGAGATTATCATACTAAGTGAAGTAAGTCAGACAGAGAAAGACAAATATTGTATCGTACACTTATATGTGGACACTAAAAGAATGATACAGATGAACTTATTTATGAAACAGAAATAGACTCTCAGACGTAGAAAACAAACTCATGGTTAACAAAGGGAGAAGGGGGAGAGGATAAGTTAGTAGTTTGGGATTAACATATACACACTACTATATATAAAAAAGGTAAGTAATAAGGACCTACTTATAGCACGGGGAACTGTATTCAATATCTTGTAATAATCTATAATGGAAAAGAATCTGAAAAAGAATATATATATGTATATATGTGGGTGTGTGTATGTATAACTGAATCACTTTGCTGTACACCTGAAACTAACACAACTTTGTAAATCAACTATACTTAAAAAAAAAAGAAAAAGGGGCATGTGCCCACATAGACTTGCAAGGTTGAGGGCACCATGGAGCTGTCTGGGTGCTTGTTGCTCCCCTCCATCTCAAAATGATCCCACGCTGATGGTGACTGACTTTGTCCATGTCAGCCTGCCCCACTCAGGTGCTGCTAGAGACCAGAGACATAGCTCCAGTGCTTGGCACACACAGTATGCCCTCAGGAAATGTGGGATGAGTGGATGATGTGGTGATCAGACCCAGTAGAAGCCTGAAAAAAGAGACATTCCAAGCCAGATTTAAGGCAGGAACACGACTTGGGTTTATTAAGGTAGGGCATGAGGGAATCGTGGGGGATGAGTGGACAGAAAAAGGAGGCAAGGAGCCAGAAAAAACTATATCATGAAAATGGGATAGAAAATCTTGGCTTGGTGTGGCTTAAAAGCCGAAATATATTTGAGATCTCTCCTCGTTAACCCTTCCCCCTGCCTTCTTCAAATGGACTCCTGCTTGTTTCCACACAGGGTTTCATCAGGCTTGACATGTCTGAGTTCCAGGAGCGGCATGAGGTGAGTGAGAGTCCTTGGTGAAGTGTGGTTTGGAGAGCCTGTCAACAGGGCTCTGCCTGGCTATTTTGATGTGACTTGTCGATTAGGCCTGAGATAATTCCAGCAGCCTTGGGATTTGTCCTTTGCGGGGAGCATATGTACACAGCAGGGTCACTGATCTGTTTTGCATACGATTTGCTCTGAAGAGTAAACACAGAAAAGATCATCTGCTCTCCCATCACAGCAGGATTCCTTCCACCCAAAGAGACAACCTGATTGTCCTTGTTGAGACAGGCAATCTTAACAGTATATAAAGCCATCTTACCGTTGCATGTCCCATATTGGAAACTAAAAGCATAGAAAGGCCTTCCTAACTTATTTCCTTCCTTCCATCAGGTGGCCAAATTTATTGGGTCCCCACCAGGCTACATCGGCCATGAGGAGGGTGGCCAGCTGACCAAGAAGCTGAAGCAGTGCCCCAACGCTGTGGTGCTCTTCGATGAGGTGGACAAAGCCCATCCAGATGTGCTCACCATCATGCTGCAGCTGTTTGATGAGGTGCCAGTCAGCTTGGGCCGGGATGGAGTTGGGGACACCTGTAGGTATGGGGGGCTGTGAACAGCAGGACCCAGGGGCCCAGAATTGATCATTCCTCAAGTTGCTGCTTCCTCGTATGTACGTTCAGTCACTTAGCAGGTGTGGCTTCACCCCCTCTCTGGACCGGGGCCCAGACTGGGCACCCAAGGAAGACCAGCACTGCCCAACAGTTGAAATGTTGTGGCTGCCCAGACTACCTTCGAAAGAGACAGAATGGGACAGGGGTGCCAGGGGAGAGAGAGAGAGAGCTGAATTTTTAGTTCTAGCTCTGCCCCATCTCTCGGCATCAGGGACCTCGTTTGACAAACAAGGAGGCTGGATCCAATAAGCTCCAAGAACCTTTCTGGCTCAGACAGCTCCTGCTCCTCCCCCTGTCAGCCATCATTTTCACCAGTTCTTTAAAACGCCAGGGACGTTGCTGCTGTCTGTGATGGTGACCATGATGATGGAATGGTGGTGCCCTGGTTCATGGAACCGTCTTCTCCAGAGGAGCTCCAGGCTGGTCACAAGCAAGGACAGTCTCCCTCTTAACTGGTGAAATGAGCTCTAAATGAGAACAACTTCCTCTTTTTCAGCACAGTCTATGTAATAGGCCTGTGCTAAAGACTTTACAGACGTTCTTGCTAATCATCACAATAGCCAGGCAAGGTACCAATCATTTGTTACAGATGAAGAAACTGAGGTTCAGCAAGGTTATAAATGACTTGCCCAAGGCCACAGAGCTACTGTGTGGAAGAGCCAGAAATGGGCTGCAGATACATCTGGTCCCAGAGCCCCAGTTCTCCCCATCTGTACCAGTCCTTATCTTGAGCAGCGGAGGGAGAGCTTATGATCGTGGGAGGGGCTGCCATCCACCTTTTCCAGGGGTCCTGCAGAACTGGGGATGAGGCCTCCCATCTGCTCCCATGCAGGGACTATATTAGCCAGCACATGGCCGGATGGAGTCCAGTCCAGGGAAAATGTCCAGCCCCATTTTCCCTCCAGCCCTGGGAAAATGGAAAGAGGTTTGCTGCCCATGTCAAAGTGCACTAACAAAATGCAGGAATGGATACCCGTGGACCAAATAGCACATCAGGTACCAAGCCAGGAAGAACCAGATCCAAATGTCCCCACAGCTGCCCACTGCCTGTCCCACCTGGCCCAGCATCCTTGCCCCTGCCCCAGTTTATTGCTCTCTTCCTAGGCTCTCATCTGCTCCCTGTCTCGAGACCCACCCCCCACCCCCACTGAGGAATGAAGGCCAAGCCTTCAAAGGTCACATATTCTGTTTCCCGCACCTGTGCTCTGAGACCACCCCGACCCCGACCCCCGCTGCCGCCTTCTAGCCTCTTGGTGGGATTCAGGTACACAGCTGTGGACCAGACCCAAACCTGCCCTCTGGGAACTCCCTACCTAGTAGACAGCAGAAAGGAGATATGATAAAGTTGACATTTTTGTACTTTGTGTGCAGGGCACTGTTATTGCATGTATGAACTCCTTTAATCCTCCCAGAAGGAGGATTGGTTCCCAGAAGATGGTTATTATTACTGACTCCATGTAACAAATGTAGAAACTGAAGTAAAGTGAGACGATTTATTCACCCATGGTCACACAGTTGGGAAGAGGAAATCCAGGATTTGAACCCAGGCAGTCCAGTTCCAGAGCCTGCAGCTAAAATAGTAACTACCATGCAGCCAAGGCCAAAAGAGAACAGTAGATCTGGAATGAAGCATTCACAGGAAGGGAGAGCCCGGCTTAGGGAAGGTGAGCACAGCAGCCTGGTTGGCCTCTCACTTCCCTGGAGAGGTTCCTGGTCCAGAAAGAGGGAAGGCAACTGCTGACTGAAATACAACCAACCCCACCTGGAAAATGCTTACCACTCCCGTGTGTAAGCCCTGTCCACCCCACCCACTGCTGCTGTCACTCCACTGACTACCTTGGGGAGTTGATAATAACTCCTTCCTACAGCTCCCGACAACCTGCTACAGTTTCTGATGTTTATGCGCTTGCATCCATTGACCAAAGCTGCCATCTGAGCTTACTTAGCCAGATTTATGCATGTTTGCTTCTTGAGGACAGAGACCTTGTCTCACTCCAACCATTCCCAGAACCCACAGCGCCAGGAGAAATGCCCTGTTGACAAACTTAATTCAGTAGTAATTCAGCAAACCTTCCAAGGATGAATAAGTATTTGCCAGGTGAACAGAGTGGAGAAGGGCTGGCAGTAGACACCCAGTGTGCAGAAGCACAGGGGCATGAGGCAGCCTGGTATATGCAGAGAACTACAGCTGTTCAGTATTGATCGACTGCAGAGGGAAAGGGAGAATAGAATGGTGGAGATAGGTGGATAAGGTAGACAGGGGCAGGTAAGAATGCCAGGCAGAGGAGTGTGGACTTTTTTGGTGAACAGTAAGAAGCCTTTAAAGACTTTAGGCAAGAGAGAAATATGATCAGGTTTTCACTTTATAAAGATCCTATAGGCAGCAGTGAGCAAATGGACTAGAAGGAAGAAGAGAGACCAGTGAGGAGACTGTTGAAGAGTCCAGGCGAGAGCTTGGGAGGCCTGCTCTCAAGCAGGGCTGTGAGATGGGGAGAGCTCCCGGGAAGTCCGCTGTGCAGGGCTCGGTGGTTGGATGTGAGGAGAGAGGGAGGGACCAAGGATGACCAGCGGCAGGATTTCTGGCCTGGGTGACCCATGGGTGCTGCTGCCATCAACCTGCGGCAGGGAACACAAGGGGATGAGCAACAGATTGATGAGGAAGGTAAGGAGCTAAGGTTTGAAATTGTTGAAAATGAAATGCCACAGCCAGATGGGTATGTCCAAGAAGTCGCTCATCAGTTTGAGCGGTCTGGAGTGTAAGAGAGGCCTGCACCGGAAGCAGAGACTCAGGAATGCTTCAGCACAGAGAGAGTACCAGAAGCCACAGGAAGGGGTGAGATCTCTGACCTAGTGAGAGTATGGTGTGCAGAGAAGAGAGGTAAGAACAGCCTTGCAACCTCTCCAAAAAGAGTCAAAGGCAGAATTGCCAGAGAGTAAGAGGCAAACCAGGAGAAGGTGGTTCAGTGCGGGGCAGAGAGGACAGAGGGAGAACAGACAGTCCCTGCCTCAGTGTTTCTGAGCGAGGGGGAGACAGGCAGCAAAGAGCAGTCCAGCCACTGTGGTGAGTGGTGTGCTAGGATAAGTAGGAGTTATAAGGGCACCTGATCCAGTCTGGGGGAATAGGGAAGCCCCCCCCCCCATATCCACCCAGCCCAGACCTCCCAAGCTTGGACCCAGAAAAGCAGAAGCCCTAATGCTCTCACCAAAACACCAAGCAGAGCTAATGCAGGTCACTTCTCTGTTGACCCCAGAGTCTGTAGCACAGGGCAGAAGTCCTAGGAAGCCCACCCACTGCTCCTTCCTTCAAGGACAGAAACGGGGGAAAGCAGCCCCTATAACCCTGAGGTGAGCATTCACGCGCCACCCAGGATGCGTGCACTCCAGTCGTTGCTGAGAGGCAGGACAGCAACAGCTCCCTCTTTGGGACACATTTTCTTGCCAGGGACTCTGAGGAGAAGGAGACGTGAACAGTGTGAAGGTCACCCTTTGGGTCAGTAATACACTGCACCTGCTCCCCTCACCCACCTGGGACCCATCCTCAGGCCCAGTTATGAGCAGAGCTTTGATCTCTCTGAAAGAAATGGCCACTGGTTATTGCTCTGGCCAGTACAGCAGTGTGTGTGCTCAGTCCTCAGGGATGAGCTCTGCGAACACACACAGGGTCATCTGCACGCACTTGGGCACATCACACATGCACGCAGACATGGTCCCCAAAACTAGAGTTGCCCTTAGTGGATTCTGTCATGTTGTAACCCATAAGCAGGGGGTGAAGTAGGAAGCTAATGGCCAAGCTCAGGAACATCTGCTTGCACCCTTGCCTTCTCTTCGTCCCTCCCAAGGCTGGGACGGGAGAGTGACCAGGATTTGGATCTTGAGGGCCCTGTTGAATAGACCCCCTTGGAACTAACACTTTCTGAGGTCTGTGCCAAGGTCCCATGTAAAGTGAGGCAGAAAAGCACTTGGTACTGTGCCCAGTACACAGTAGGCGCTCAGTTAATGCACATTCCTTTTTTACCTCTGAGGGCCAGGGCTGGTCTGCCTTTGCATTGGCTTTAGAACCAAGGGCTGACCTTGAGTGAGGCCCTCGCCACCAGGGAAAGGGGAACACTTGAGGAGGATTGGTTACCTGAGGCTGGGGCAGGGCCCAGCATCACTGGCTTGGGCAGGTGCCAACAGGCTGAGGTCAGTGACCTTTCCCCAAAGCCATGTTCTCAAACTTGGCAGGAGTTATGCTTTTGCATGCAACCCAGATGAGTTCCCAGGAAGGTCTGCCTCTCCCCACACCTGTCCCGGTAGCTTGTTTCCTGTCAGGATCAAAGGATGCAAACTGAATTTGGCAGAATTCTGAGAAATTTTTATTTAGGGAAAGAAAATTGCATGAGGCCTCATTTTATCCCACACTGTTGGTATGACCCCAGTAGCCTGGTGTACAGTGAAGGATATGGGTTCTGGGGTCAGACAGTTCAATAGAGCCTCAGCTCTACTGTATTCTAGCTGTGAGACCTTGTACAAATTACTTAACCTCTCTGAGCCTCAGCTTCTTTGTAGGGGTGGTGAGGATTCAAGCATTCAGCAAGCAAGTGTTGAGCACATGCTATATGCCAGACACTGTTCTAGGACCCAGTGAGAGCAAGACCCAGCCTCTGCCCTCATAAAGCGACCTTCTAGTGGGCAGAGTGCAACAGTGCACGGAAAGCACTAAGCAGGGCACCGGCAGTGGAAGTAGATGTGCCCATCAAAGTCAGACTCCATCAGTTCCTCTCAATGGGGCCCTGATTAGTGCTTTTTTATAAATGACTGCAAAGTGCTGTTGTACCATGCTAGCCTTGAGGTTTGCTGAGTGGGCAGAGTTCCTTGCCCTTGAACTGAATGGCCCTGGACAGCTACAATTTTCTCATTCTTCTGTCTCCTCCCTCTACTGTTGCCCCTTTTCTCTTTCCTTGTGCATCTGTTTCTAGTAAAGATGCTTTCTTCTGTGTAACCTCTAGAAAAAGCTAAAGATTCCAAGGCAATTTCCCAAGTTGGTTAAAGGAGGGACATTAACCAGGCCAGAGGATGGCTCTAAAGATGCAGAGATTATACCTGTTTCAGTTCATTTACCTGGTCCTCACAATGACCCTGTAGAATACCCTCCTCTGACCTCCTACAGCAGCGTGGCCTTCCCTTTATCATAACATTTAACCACTGAATTGTGACTGCTTGTTTCCTGACCTCACTCCTTCTCTAGACTGGGAGCATGTCAGAGGCTCAGTGAGTCCCCAGTGCCCCAACACAGAGCCTGGCCCAGACTGGGCCTCCAGGAGAGTATGTTGGATGGATGCATGTACAGTCAAGCTGGCTTCTGGGTGCCCTCAGAGATGCCAGACAGCAGGTTCAGTCTCAACCTGGGGCACTCCCAGCAGGTGAGCACTGTAGCCGAGGTGTGAGAACAGTGCTCAGAGACCCCAGAGGAGGGAGTGCTGACTCTGCTGGAGGAGGGGGAGGCACAGGGGTTCTGGAGAGAGCTCCTGGGAGAGGGGCCCAGCCTTACCACTCCCTGACCATGCAGTCACGGTTCCTTCCCAGGGCCGGCTGACAGATGGAAAAGGGAAGACCATCGACTGCAAGGACGCCATCTTCATCATGACCTCCAACGTGGGCAGTGACGAGATAGCACAGCACGCGCTGCAGCTGAGGCAGGAAGCTTTGGAGATGAGCCATAACCGGATCGCCGAGAACCTTGGTACAGCACGTGGCCCGAGCTCTCTGGGCAACTGGTCAAGTGACCAGGCCGCCAGCGCATCTCCTGAGGTCAAGGATGGCAGGATGGCATTGGTGTCCTGGGGCCAGATGAGGGCCCTGGTAGCATCTTTGTTCCTAGCTGGTCCTGACCAGACACCAAGCACCCTACTACATAGTGGAGGGAGGCAGACAGACGGTGCCCCTACTTCCTCAAGAAATCCCCAAGTCTCTTGGGTGACAGGAGGGCTCCAGACAGAGTAATGGACAGAGCCACACCAGGGCATGGGGCCAGGAAGAGGCCAGGGCCTAAGGGGACTGAAGGGATGCACACTCAACAGATGGAGACACTTCGGTGCAATGAGGGGATAGCAGATCAGAAACCGTATGGAGGTGACACAGCCTTTTTCAGCCAGGGAGCCTTCCTGCATAGGAGGAAAGGAGGAGCATGTCAGGCAGGAGGCCACATCTGTCACCTTTCTATTTAGGATTGAACTCTCCAGCCCAGTCTTGGTCCTGACTCTTCTCCTCTCCCTTCCCCTCCTTCATACAGTTCCTACCAGTACATGAGCAGTGGAAGGGCCTAGGAGGTACCCAGTCCAGGCCTCTCATTGTGCAGGTGAGGAGAAGGCTGAGGCCCAGACAGCCTGAGACCTTGACCAGGAACACACAGACCATAAGGGTCAGGACCAGGGCTTTTTTCATGGATAGAGTGAAGGAGCAGGCACAGCTCCCAAAGGTCCTGGGTTTATGATTCTGTCTCTACAGGGGATGTCCAGACTAGTGACAAGATCACCATCTCTAAGAACTTCAAGGAAAATGTGATTCGCCCCATCCTAAAAGTAAGAGCTCTTTGTCATTCCTGCTGGAGCCTCGGGTTGGGGGGGATCCCCTTAGCCATCGTGAAGATACGGAAACCCTCCCACACCCATCTTCCCCAATAGGGTCCAGTAATTCCTTTATACCCTCTGGGTCACTGAGTTCACCCCATCCCTAACCTGGCCCTATAGGCTCACTTCAGGAGAGATGAGTTTCTGGGACGAATCAATGAGATCGTCTACTTCCTCCCCTTCTGCCACTCGGAGCTCATCCAACTCGTCAACAAGGAGCTGAATTTCTGGGCCAAGAGAGTAAGAGCGGGGACTGCCTGTGGGTGGGGGTGGGATATATGCCCACTGGAAGTCAGGGAACACTAGGCTGGGAGCGCCACCCCCAGAAGAAGGAGCACAGAGGGGTCCAGTGGCTATAGGGCACACAGTCTCTCACAGGCCCAGGCCTCAGGCCAGAGCGCTGAGAGATAGAAAGCCCTGGCCCACATTCAGGCATGCTCCTATCTGACCTGTCCCAGGCCAAGCAAAGGCACAACATCACACTGCTCTGGGACCGTGAGGTGGCAGACGTGTTGGTTGACGGCTACAACGTGCACTATGGCGCCCGCTCCATTAAGCATGAGGTGAGCACAGGAGCCTGAGAGAAGTGAGGCACCTCCACACCTCCCTCCCTGGTGCCCCCAGACGCATTCCCTGGGCTCCCAGTCTGTCCAGACAGGCAGGAATTGTTCTTAGAGCAGATGCCTCTTCAGAACCAAAAACAATATAATCAAGTAAAACCCCTATCCTAAAGGGTAACTGAGTTTGAACCCCTACCAGTGTGAGAAACTGGGCTGAGAACCTCAGAAACTGACATTAATGTGTCATTAGCACTGTCCTGCAAGCTTGCGTTGTTAGCCTTTTGCAGATGAAAAAGCTGAAGCTTTGAGTAAGTACTTGCCTGAGCAGTAAGTGATAGAGCCAGGCCTCCAGGCTTTGGCAGTGAAGACCACTTCACCTACCACCTGCAGGTGGAGCGCCGTGTGGTAAACCAGCTGGCGGCCGCCTACGAGCAGGACCTGCTGCCAGGGGGCTGCACTCTGCGCATCACTGTGGAGGACTCAGACAAGCAGCTACTCAAGAGTCCTGAACTGCCCTCACCCCAGGCTGAGAAGCGTCCACCCAAGCTGCGGCTGGAGATCATCGATAAGGACAGCAAGACCCACAGATTGGACATCCAGGCACCACTAAACCCTGAGAAGGTGTGCCACACCCTCTAGTGTCTACCTACCTGCCTATACGTGCCCTGAACACCTAATAAAGCCCCCTTGGCTGTGGCATGGTAACGACCTACCTTCTCCTCCTGCCTCTCGCTCCTCTCCAAAGTCAAAAGCAGGAATTTTGCCCTACCCTGATCCCTTCCTGTGGGCCCCACATGTGCTAACAGGTCTCTGGGAGAGGAGCTGCTCCTCCATCCCCTTCAAGCCAGGGGGAAGAGGGAGGTCTCTTATCTCTGTCCTTCAGCGTGATCCCCATGTCCCAGCGTCTCTGGAACTTTATCATGTTTCCTGGAAGCTCAGAAGTATGGCAGCTGAGAACAGATCTGGCTGGAAAGAGACAGGGACCAGGCTGTGACCTGCCACCCTTTACTGGCTCTCATGCAACTGAGTCCCCAGAATGTCTCCACTGGGAATGGAGAAGAATGCAGAGGCCCAGGCACAGAGGTTCTGCATTTAGGCCGTAGCTTCCTCTTTCCCAAGCTCTAAAATTCCAAGGGAAAGGGACTCTCAGGGACACTACTGTGTCATAGCTACTGTTGCTCCCCACCCCGTGTTCAGAGGTCAGACCAGAGCATGTCTCTCCAGCCTTGGAACTAAGCCAGCATAGGGCATCTTTAGGAGGAAGGCTGACTGGGTACTACCCTGCCCTACACGGAGACTGGACAGAAGTTACCAAATGACCAAGCAAGGTCAGCTCTACAGGGCCTCCTTCAGGAGACCAACTACGTAGACATTGGGGAACTGCAGGAGGAGGAATCATGGGGTCGGGCTCTGCCCAGATGGCCATGGAGCCTGCCTCAGCCCCGTCTATACTATGATCCCAGCTAAGTGAACCTGGAATAAACAGCTCCCCTGTGCAGTCTGCATGTTAGTCACTAAGCAGAGGGACTGCACACCATCCCCCAAGGCATTCCACAGACCAGACATGTTCCAGCCTCAGCTTAGCAGGGCACAGCAAGGCTTGGTACACCTTGGGAACCATCTGCAATAGCCACCATCGATGACCATGTCATCACCCTCCCCCTGCGGGGCCATTTTGGAACCTTCCTTTGGTGTTACAAAGTCTCTTTCAGGAAGCAGAAAATGGGGACAGGAATCAAAATCCCTTGGGTGATGACAACATGGCGAGTGTGAGGCAGTCAGAAGCCAGAACATGGGCTCCAGCAGATGCTCCAGAAATCACTGTCCAGCCCCTCAAGGAGTTGTCTGCTGCTTCTTAACCTCAGTGACTGCCATTCTTTTTTTTTTTTAATTTATTTTATTTACTTATTTTTGGCTGCGTTGGGTCTTTGTTGCTGCACGCGGGCTTTCTGTAGTTGCAGCGAGTGGGGGCTACTCTTCGTTGCGGTGTGTGGGCTTCTCATTGCTGTGGCTTCTCTTGTTGCAGAGCATGAGCTCTAGGTGCACAGGTTTCAGTAGTTGTGGCACGTGGGCTCAGTAGTTGTAGCTCACGTGCCATTCTTTTTTGTGTGTTATTATTATTATTATTATTATTTTACTTCTTGCTCTGAAATAATTTTAGACTTACAGGTAGTTGCCAAAATAATAGAGTTCCCATGCACCCTTCACCAGCTTCTCCTAATATTAACATCTTTAAAAATTATTAAATTACAGTATAATTAGTAAAACCAGGAAATTAACATGATACAGTACTACTAACTAATCTGTAGACATTCAAATTTTGCCATGTTCCCCACTGATGTCCTTTTTCTGGTCCAGAATCCAATCGAGGAGCCCACATTGCATTTTGTTATGTTTTCTTCATCTCCTTCAGCCTGTGACAGTTCCTCTGGCTTTCTTTGCCTTTTATGACCTTGACACTTTTGAAATGTCCAGATCAGTTAATTTGTAGAATGTCCCTTAATTTGGGTTTGCCTGCTGTTTTCACATGATTAGATCGAGGGTCTACATTTTGGGCAAGACTAACCCACAAGTGATGCTGTGCCCTTCTTAGTGCCTCATAGTGGCAGCACATGGCTGAGGTTGTGTGTGCCAGTTTCTCCACTGTAGGTTTACTAATTTCCCTTTTGAAATTAATAAGAATCTCATGGAAAGATAGGAGCTGTATAGATGTCTTATTTATCCTTAGAATTTTGCCTATTGATTTTTAGCATCCATCAATGGTTCTTACTTATAACAAGCATTAATATTGTATTTGCCTAATGATGACTTTCTCTTTTCTTATTCCATCTATGTTTATTAATTGGTATTCTACTGTAAGGAACAGCTGTCTCTTTTCCCCCATTTATTTATTCAGTAATTTATTTATATTAGTATAAACTAATGGATATTTGTTTTAGTCTATGGGTTATAACCTAATACTAACATAGTTTTTTTTTTGCTCATTTGGCCTAGATTTGGCCATTGGGAGCTCCTAAATTGGCTCCTGTGTTGTTTCAACATTGCCCCATCATTTTTTTTAGTATTGCCTTACTTTCTGGTACCACAGGATATTCCAGGCTCACTCATACTTTTCTTGTCCCAGCCCTGGCATCAGCCATTTCTCTAAGCAGCTCCTGGTTCCTTTTATTTGAGAATGGTACTTAGAAACTAAGGTGGTATATTCATTGCTACTGGAGTGTTGTTGCTTCTAGGCCTTTTCAGCACACAAAGCTAGGAAATATATGTGTGTATGTTAACACATGTATCACACACAACTGAATTTATTACTGTATCTGTCCATCTGTATATTATTAAAAACTATGAGTCTGTATTGATGCCTACAGTTCTAATCCAATACCACAAGGTTTGCAATTTGCCCTTATTATTATGACTTTACTATTCTTTTTCTGCTTCTTCCTCTCCTGCTATCTCTGTTTCTTCTCCTCTCACTCTGTTTTTTGTTCAGACTTCCCTTAGAGGCTCTAATTAAGTCAGTCGGTGACCATCCTATATGGAACATTCCTATTGGATAAAGTTCTTATGCTTGGCTGTCAGTCCCTTGGTTTAGTCAGCTGCGGCCAGGAGCAGCAGACATATAACTCAAAACCAGATAATTTTTGTACAAGAAAACCCAATGGCCACCTTTCTGAGAAGAGGGTAGGGGACAGGGTAGACCCTCAGATTCTGAGGAACTTAAGTATCACTTGTAGGGAATCTTAGCTAGACCTCCTAGGTGATGTTGGACCATAGCATCCTAGGCAGTATTCAGCTCACTTGCATTATCTGTTCTATGTAAGAACAAATAGAGTGTAAGATCCAAGAGGGCAGATACCCAGTTATTCCACTCACTATCCTATTCATAGAAGCTGGCACAGAGCCATCACATGATGGCTGCTCCAGGTATTTGGATGGATGGGTGGGCCCTGCAGCAAGCATAGACCTTCATAGTGAGTCCCAGGACAGAACAGTATCATATGTTCATGGAGTACACATTTGTCATGTGTTTGTGGCAGGCAGTAGAACCTGCTAGACCCTTAGTGAATGGGGCAAAGTAAGACCCCAGATACTTACTGAGTATCCAGAAATACATGAGGCTGGACTTGCAAATGAAAATGTAATATCTTTATTGTTCAAAAGGAAAAATTCAAAGATATGTAGTGATGGTTTTAGGAATTTAGAAAAAAACACATTTAAAGCATAGGAAAATAGAAAATGGATCAATTAAAGATAAAACCTGAAGTTAAGTAGGAATTCAAAAAACAAAAAAAGGAGAAAGGATAAGAAAACTATTCTTTTTGAAAACACCAATAAAATAGATAAAATCTCCTCAGCCTGATATAAGGAAAAAGCAAAAAAAAAAAAAACAAGATTAGGAATGAGAAATCAGACATAACCACATATATGAAAGTATTTAAAATAATTTTAGGAGAAGTCTGTGGCCACAATTTTGAAAACAGAGCAGATAGATCGTTTCCTAGCAAACACTGACCCAAGTCAGTGGTTTGAATACGCCAATTAGTTACCAAAAGAAGAGATTGGAAAGGTCATTAAAATTTTATCTTTTTAAAAGATTGTTTTCTTTAAACTTTTTAAATTGACATATACATGGAAAAGTACACAAATCACAAGTATACAATTCAATGAGTTATCCACAAAGTGAATACCACTGTAGCCATCATCCAGCCCAAAAAATAGATCAGAGTAATTTTTAATTACTATAAAAACTGATTCAGATCATGGGAAAAGATGGAAAGATGCTCAGTTGATTTTTAAAGGCCAGCGTAAGATTAATACTCAAACCCGCTAAACTGCCAAAAAGAATGCCATAGCTTAATCTCATCTACGACTATAGAGGCAAAACTTCCAAATAAAACTAAGTTGAATTATACAACATAATTACGTAAGTTTTATTTCAGCAATACAAGCCTCAGTATCAGGAAATTTATTAATATAATCCATTACATCAAGAACTTGAAGATTATTTAAATGTCTGTAGATTAATATTAATTTTCTTATTTTGATAATAGTTCTTATGATTATGTAAGAGAATATCCTTGTTTTTAGAAAATATACATTGAAATATTTAAAGATAAAGACAGTTGGCAAACGTTTCAGGAAGCTAAATTATACATACACACACATACAGAAGTATACATACAGAATGATAAAACAAAAGTAAAGTATTTACATGGAGGAAATCTGAGTGAAGGGTATACAGGAACTCTTTGTATTGTTTTTGCAACTTTTCTGTAAGTCTAAAATTATTTCAGAATAAAGTTTTTTTAATGAAAGGAGATGAACATTTTATCAGTATATGCTGAAAAAGCATTTGATAAAATATTACAGCTTTAAGTATGATTTGATAAACTCCAAGTAAAAGAAACCATCAAAAGCCAATAGCAAACATTTTTAATTATAAATACTAAAGCTACTTCTGTTAAAGTCTGAAATAAGACAAGAGTCAACACTGCTTTGAAAATTTAGGTGTAAATAATTAGGCAAGAAAAGTGAGTAATTGGTATCTATTGGAAAATAATAAATGATCTTGTTTTGTTGATATGTGACTATGCTTTTAGGAGATCTAAGAGGCTATAAGTAAAACCTATTAGCATTAATAAGGAAATTTGGTAAGTGAGTAAAAGATAAATGTACAAAAATCAATTGCTTTTTTCTATTCCAGCAATAATCAACTAGAAACAATAACAAAAGTATTCCATTCACAATTGAAATAAATAGGTGTATGTATATGCTCATATAAATATAAAATATCTCTGGAAGAGAGAAGAATTGGGCAGAGAGGAGATTGCAATGGAAGGGTAAATTCACTGTATTCACTTTTATAATTTAAAGTTTTGAACCATATTAATGTGATACCTATTCAAAATTATAAAATACGAAGAATAAACAAAAAATCATATTGAAGGGCATAGAACAAGATCTGACAAGTGAAAAGACATACCAGGTTCTTGGAAGGGTGACTTGATATCATTAAAGTGTCAATTCTTTAATATACAATTCAGTGCAAGCATAGTTAGACTCGAACATCTTTAATTTAATAAAATTAAAATCATGTTATACTGAAGTGTCTAGTAGCTTCACCATATGGAGCTACTGTTTTCTGGGTTAGGGAGATAATGAGTTACTACTGCTGTCAGTTACTACAATTCCATCTTGATAGCACGCAAACTAGAGAATAAGTAAATGTAACTACTATCAATGTACACCCTAAATAAAATTATGAGAGAATAGAAAGAGAAGAATTAATGTCTGTGACTGGAGTGTAGAGAGTGTATGTGAGTGTGAAGAAGAGGAGAACGTGGTGGGAAATGAAGCTAGAGAGATGAGTTTCTGTACTTCATAGTGTCTTGAATGCCATGCTGAGAGGATGAAATGGCCATATTTGTGTCTTTAAAAGACCCTATGGGGCTTCCTTGGTGGCACAGTGGTTGAGAGTCTGCCTGCCGATGCAGGGGACACGCGTTCGTGCCCCGGTCCAGGAAGATCCCATATGCCGCGGAGCGGCTGGGCCCGTGAGCCATGGCCGCTGAGCCTGCGCGTCCGGAGCCTGTGCTCCGCAACAGGAGAGGCCAGAACAGTGAGAGGCCCACGTACCGCAAAAAAAAAAAAAAAAAGCCCCTTGATTGCAGTATGCAGAATGTTTGGGGGTGACTTCTGACCAATATATCAATATAACAGACAGTAGTTCCAGGCAAACTCACTTCCTACCTCAAATATAGAAATATTGAATATTATGTAGCCAAAAAAAAAAGTTTGACACACAACTGGACTTAAACCTAAAAATGGGAAATCCCAGGGTTCCAGAAATGAATGGGAACCCAAAAGTCAGAGGGTTTGTGAGAGTGGAGGTCAAAGAGTTCATGGAGACTTGGGACTCAGATATAGGCCTAATGGCTGAGTGCTAGGCCTTCAACACTGA
Source organism: Orcinus orca (assembly GCF_937001465.1). Taxonomy (NCBI): domain Eukaryota; kingdom Metazoa; phylum Chordata; class Mammalia; order Artiodactyla; family Delphinidae; genus Orcinus; species Orcinus orca. The sequence continues at coordinate 50,023,976 of NC_064566.1, read as the reverse complement.
AACAGGAGTCTCAAAGGACTACTTCCTTGTGAAATGAAGACTAGAAAAACACTGCTCCTTAACCTGGGAATCAGTAGGGAAATACAAAAAAGTCTAACATCACTCAGAGATGTAAGTAGAAAGAGTCAGCTACAAAGAAACTAAGACATTTGCTGTTTGTGAGAGTGTGGTCTAAATTCACAGTACCCAAATGTTACTGGAACGTCAAGATGAAAAACTAACAAAAAACTGGTCCTGGGCCGTAGGATCCCTTAGAAGCAAACACAAAACTGTTCTGTAAGGATATTCTTGTAACCAAGTTTTCACAAAGGAACCTTTGGAAAAACAAGTCCTATTGAAATGAGCTTACAGGAAAACTTACCCCAAATAAAGGAGGAGGAGAAGAGAAAACGAAAGAAGAAGAAGCAAACCACCATGAAGGAGAGCAAACTCAGCAGATGCAACAAGTGGGAGATTTTGCACTCCAAGAATTGTAGCAGAAGAATCTGAATTTAAAAGACGTATGTTGGCACTTCCCTGGTGGTGCAGTGGTTAAGAATCCGCCTGCCAATGCAGGGGACACGGGTTCGATCCCTGGTCCGGGAAGATCCCACATGCCGTGGAGCAACTAAGCCCGTGCGCCACAACTACTGAGCCTGTGCTCTGGAGCCCGTGAGCCACAACTACTGAGCCCACGTGCCACAACTACTGAAGCCTGTGCACCTAGAGCCTGTGCTCCGCAACAAGAGAAGCCACTGCAATGAGAAGCCCACGTACTGCAACGAAGAGTAGCCCCCACTCGCCGCAACTAGAGAAAGCCCACACACAGCAGCAAAGACCAAATGCAGCCATAAATAAATAAATAAATTTTTTAAAAATTAAAAATAAAAGTATGTTTAGGGACTTACCTGGTGGTGCAGTGGTTAAGAATCTGCCTGCCAATGCAGGGGACATGGGTTCGAGCCCTGGTCTGGGAGGATCCTGCATGCCGCGGAGCAAGTAATCCTGTGCACCACAACTACTGAGCCTGTGCTCTAGAGCCCGTGAGCCACAACTACTGAGCCCACATGCCAAAACTACTGAAGCCCACGTGCCTAGAGCCTGTGCTCTGCAACAAGAGAAGCCCATGTACCACAAGGAGGAGTAGCCCCCACTCGGCACAACTAGAGAAAGCCCGCACGCAGCAGCAAAGACCCAACACAGCCAAAAATAAATAAATTTTAATAAATAAAAAATAAAGTATGTTTAAAATATTCAGAGAAATAAAGGGAGGACTAGAAACCATAAGGCAAGAAAGGACAGTATGAAAAAAGAATAGGTGAACTTGAAAAAAGAACCTTTGTTCTAGGTGGTTTCTTTAGATTTATTTCCTTTTTTTTTTTTTCCCCTGAACAATTTTCTCTACTGTGGTCTTAACTGATTTAGGTATTAAATAACAGAACCACTAAGTACTCGTATTCTTTAAAGGATAAAGATTTGGGTCACCCACTGGGCTCCAAGGAGCTGACCTAGGACAAGGGAAATACCCGCTAGGGTTGGGGGAAGAGGGCAGTCACCAGTGTGCCACCCCCAGGGCCATGATCAGTTGCAGAAATAAGGAATGTACCTGCCAGCACAATCCTGGAACTCTGCCCACCATCCTGCAAGAGTCGTTCCAGTCTAATCCCAGCATTCCTCACAGGTTTGTCAAAGTAATTTCAAGAGGTCTGAACGTCAGTGGTCATCTACCATCACCTCATCACATAGTGTTCCCAACACTTCCCTGTGCCCCCAGTTCTTCCTTCAATAATCAACAAATTTTTCTATATAAGCATCTTGTTGGAATGTTTGCTCCATCTCTTCACCATTTTTTCTTTTTTTTTTCTGTTACTGAAGTATAGTTGATTTACAATATTGTGTTAGTTTCAGGTGTACAGCAAAGTGATCCGGTTATATGTATAGATGTGTATATTCTTATTTTCCAATTCTTTTCCATTATAGTTCATTACAAGATTTTGAATATAGTTCTCTGTGCTATACAGTAAATCCTTGTTGTTTATTTTATATATGGTAGTATGCATCTGTTAATCCCATACTCCCCAATTTATCCCTCCCCACCTCTTACCTTTTGGTAACCATGAGTTTATTTTCTATGTCCATGAGCCTGTTTTTGTTTTGTAAATTCGTTTGTACTGCTTTTTAGATTACACATATGAGTGATATAATATTTGTCTTTCTCTTTCTTACTTAGTATGATGATCTCTAGGTCCATCAATGTTGCTGCAAATGACATTACTTCATTTTTTTATGGCTGAGTAATATTTCATTGTATATATATACCACATCTTCTTTATCCATTCATCTGTTCATGGACCCTTAGGTTTCTTCCATGTCTTGGCTGTTGTAAATAATGCTGCTATGAACATTGGGGTGCATGTGTCTTTTGGAATTAGAGCTTTCGTCTTTTTTGCATATATGCCCAGTAGTGGGATTGATGGATCATATGGTAGTTCTATTTTTAGTTTTTTAAGGAACCTCCATACTGTTCTCCATAGTGGCTGTACCAATTTACGTTCCCCCCAGCAGTGTAGGAGGGATCCCTTTTCTCCACACCCTCTCCAGCGTTTGTTATTTGTAGACTTTCTGATGTTGCCCATTGTGACTGGTGTGAGGTGATACCTTATTGTAGTTTTGATTTGCTTTTCTCTAATAATTAGTGATGTTGAACATCTTTTCATGTGCTTGTTGGCCATCTGTATGTCTTTGGAGGAATATCTATTTCAGTCTTCTGCCCATTTTTTGATTGTTTTTTTGTTATTGCATTATATGAGCCGTTTGTATATTTTGGAAGTTAAGCCCTTGTCGGTCACATGATTTGCAAATATTTTCTCCCAGTCCATAGGTTGTCTTTTCATTTTGTTTATGGTTTCCTTTGCTGTGCAAAAGCTTATAAGTTTGATTAGGTCCCATTTGTTTATTTTTGCTTTTATTTCTATTGTGTTGGGAGACTGACCTAAGAAAACATTGCTATGATTTATGTCAGAGAATATTTTTCACCTTAACTGTCTCCTGAAGGTATCGTTTACTCTGGCTGTCCCTTAAGATGCTTCTTCCCCTGTAGTCCTCTTAGGTGGCAGCTGCTTTTATTGTCAGACCCAGGAAGTGAGCCCCCACTGCTTCTCTGTGATTATTGCTCATCTTTCCTCCTAGCTTTTTTAAGTTCAGCAGTTTGACTATTCCAGCCCTCTGTCATTGCCCTATCTACTGATCTCTCAACAACTTCCCTCACACAAGGAAGATCTTAGGCCCCATATCACTTTCTCCCTTCCTCAACACATGCCATCATTCTTGGTGGCTTCAACTTCCCATGAATGACTTATCCAATACCCTACTTTGCTTACACTTAGTGACCTTTTTGTGCCCCTGCCCACCTTAGCCACCTGTATCATGGTCACATCTAAATTTTATCAACAATAACTGTACTTCCTCCAAAACCCCGATCCTTCTCTGGCCAGTCTAGTATACTGAGTAAATGAAAAACTTTTACAACTCAACAATAAAAAGACAATTTAAATAGGAAAAGCATCTGAGTAAACATATCTCCAAAGAAGGTATACAAATGTCCAATAAGCACATCCTTAGCCATCAGGGAAATGCAAACCAAAACTGCACACCCACTAGAATGGCTATAATCAAAAAGATAGACAATAGCTAGTGTTGGTGAGGATGCTGAGAAACTGGGAATGTAAAATGATGCAACCACTTTGGAAAAGAGTCTAGCAGTCCCTTAAAAGATTAAACATAGCATTTCCATGTCCCAGCAATTCCATTCCTAAGTATACCTAAGAGACCTGAAAACATACACCCACACAAAAACTTGTTGCACAAATGTTCAGAAAGTAGAAACAACCCAAATGCCCATCAAACTAATGAATGAATAAACAAAACTTGGTATATCCATACAATAGAATATTATTTATCCATAAAAAGAATGAAGTAATGACTCATGCTACAACATGGATGAACCTTGAAAACATGCTAAATGAAAGAAGCCAGTTACAAAAGAATACATATTATGATTCCTTTTATATGGAAATGTCTAGATAGGCAAATCAATAGAGACAGAAAGTAGATTAGTGGTTGTCAGCGGCTGAGGGAAGAGGGGAATGGGAACAACTGATAATGGGCTTCTTTTGGAATGATGAAAATGTTATAGAATTACATAGTGGTGACGGTTGCACAACTTTGTGCAGTCACGCAATTGTACACTTCAAAGGGTAAATTTTATGATGTGAGTTACCTCAATTTTTTATATCAAAAAATTATACATCAAATGTAAGAAAATTTTCTTTAAAAATAAGGCTTTTTTTTTTAATGTATCGAAGTTAAATATCAAGAGAATGGGAAGACAAGCCATAGACTGAGAGAAAATATTTGCAAAACATAGTATCTGATGAAGGACTGATAGCCAAAATATACAAAGAACTCTTAAAACTCAACAATAACAAAATGAACAACCAGATTACAAACTGGGCAAAAGATCTGAACAGATAACTTCTCCAAAGAAGACCTACAGATGGCAAATAAGCATATGAAAAGATGTTCAACATCATATGTCATCAGGGAAATACAGATTAACGAACGAGATACCACTACACACCTATTAGAATGGCCAAAATCTGGAACACTGACAGCAAGAAATGCTGACACAGAGCAACAGGCACTTTCATTCATTGCTGGTGGGAATGCACAAACTGGAAGACAATTTGACGGTTTCTTAAAAAACTAAATATACTCTTACCATGCAATCCTGTAATCGTACTCATTGGCATTTGCCCAAAGAAGCTGAAAATGGATGTCCACACAAAAACCTATACACAAATGTTTGTAGCAGCTTTATTCATATTCAAGTTGCCAAAACTTGGAAACAACCAAGATATTCTTTGATTGGCAAGTGCATAAGCAAACTCTGGTACATCCAGACAATGGAATATTATTTAGCACTAAAAAGAAATAAGCTATCAAGCTAGAAAAAGACATGGAGAAACCATAAGTGAAAGAAACCAATCTACAAAGGCTACATACTATATGATTCCATTCTGGAAAAGGCAAAACTATGGAGAGAGTAAGAAACATCAGTGGTTGCTAGGAACTTGAGTGGGGGGCAGAGATGAACAGGTAGAGAACAGGGGAGTTTTAGAACAGTGAAACTATTCTGTATGATAATGGTGGGTATGTGACATTATACATTTGTCAAAACCCATGGAATGGACAACAGTGAACCCTAATGTAAACTATGGAATTCGGTTGATAATGATGTGTCAATATTGGTTCATCAGTTGTAATAAAGGTGCCATTCCAATGCTGATGTTGATAGTGGGGAGACTTTGGGGCAGGTGTGAAATACGGGAACTCTATTTTCCACCCAGTTTTGCTGTGAACCTAAAGCTGCTCTAAAAAAGTCTTATCAATTTTAAAAAGTAAAACTACATTTTAATAGAGCTGTATCAAAGAAGTCAAGGTTCATATTTTAACAGGTTAAAATTACAAAACTGTCTTAGGGTCTTCCTCTGCTTGATTTCTGTGGCTTCTCTGGGCATACTCAGACACAGAGTAGATGCTTACCTAGTGCTTGTTGGAAGAGCAAATTCCTCAATATGCTTTCTATGGCATAATTTCATGATTTGGAATTTTATCTTTGACAGTTTCTTCCTATTACAGTAACTCCTCATCCAGCTGCCTTTTTCTGACAATTAAATATATAAAATAATTATAATTTCCTGATGACTAAAGCATACCAGCTTAAAGTCCTCACAATGTGGCAGTTAGCATTCCCAGAGCAATCTTAGAGTCAGGCAGAAGCAGCACTGTCTTGTATGATCTAGGTCTCAGAGGTACCACACCATTATTCCCACCATAGTCTCTCCATTAAAAGTGAGTTTCCTATGGAAAACAATATGGAGTTTCCTCAAAAAATTAAAAATAGAACTACCTATGATCCAGCAGTTCCACTTCTGGGTATTTATCCGAAGAAAATGAAAACACTAACTCAGAAAGATATATGCATCCCCATGTTCATTGCAACATTTACAATAGCCAAAGTTTGGAAACAACCTAAGAGTCCATTGATGGATGAATGGGTAAAGAAAATGTGAGATATAAACACACACTGGAATATTATTCAGCCATTAAAAAAATGAAATCTTGCCGTTTGGGACATGGATGGACCTTGAGGATCACACTTATATGTGGAATCTTAAAAAAAAAAAAAAAAAGCTATAGCTACAGAAAACAATTTGGTTGTTGCCAGAGGCAGGGCCAGGTGGGGAGGTGGGTGAAATGGGTTAAGGGGGTCAAAAGGAACAAAGTAAGGTTCAGGTTATAAAATAAGTCATAGGGATGTAATATGAAAAAAAAAATTGGAACTATGTATGGTGACAATTAACTAGACATTGATCACTTCTGCAATACATACAATTGAATCATGTTGCACACCTGAAACTAACACAATGTTATATGTCAAATCTCAATCAAAAAAAAATCAAGGGCTTCCCTGGTGGCGCAGTGGTTGAGAGTCCGCCTGCCGATGCAGGGGACATGGGTTCGTGCCCTGGTCCGGGAAGATCCCACATGCCGCGGAGCGGCTGGGCCCGTGAGCCACGGCCGCTGAGCCTGCGCGTCTGGAGCCTGTGCTCCGCAATGGGAGAGGCCACAGCAGTGAGAGGCCCGCGTACCGCAAAAAAAAAAAAAAAAATCAAGACAGAAATTTTAAAAATTCCACCTTATACCTGGAAAAAAAGAAGCAAGTCTCTAAGTCTATCCCAAACTTAAGAGGAGGGGAATTAAGCTCCACCTTCTAAAACATCAAAGACTTTGTATGCATATTTTTATTTATTTATTTATTTATTTATTTTTGGCTGTGTTGGGTCTTCGTTTCTGTGCGTGGGCTTTCTCTAGTTGCGGCGAGCGGGGGCCACTCTTCATCGCGGTACGCAGGCCTCTCACTGTCGTGGCCTCTCTTGTTGCGGAGCACAAGCTCCAGACGCGCAGGCTCAGTAGTTGTGGCTCATGGGCCTAGTTGCTCCGCGGCATGTGGGATCTTCCCAGACCAGGGCTCGAACCCGTGTCCCCTGCATTGGCAGGCAGATTCTCAACCACTGCGCCACCAGGGAAGACCTGTATGCATATTTTTAAACTACTACACACGCCTGGACTTATATTTAGATTCCAAAAACCAAAGATAAAGAGACAATCTTGAAAGCAGCCAGAGAAAAAAGACATTATACAGAGGAAAAAAGCACACTTCTCACCAGAAACTCTGTAAGCTAGAAGACAGTAGAGTGACATCTTTGAAGTGCTAAAGGAAGAAACTGTCAACTCAGCATTCTAAACCCAATGAAAATGTTTCAAAAATAAAAATTAAGTACTTTTTCAGACAAATACAAGTTGAGAGAATTCATTTTCATCAGACATGCATTACAAGAAATATTACAGAAACTCCTTCAGGATGATGGAATGTGATATCAGAGAGAAACTTGGATCTACATAAAGAAATGTAGATCTCCATAAATGGTTAAAATGAAGACTTTTGTAGGCAAGTCCTGGCCTTGTTTGAACAATAATTCCTACTGCTTTTCACCTTCGCTTGAAAGGACCACACAGCTTTGGAGGCCCAAAGAGAAGGTTGTGCTGATGGGTTCCAAACTGGTAAAGGCATCTTTGATTGGGTAGGATCTCTTCTCTGTGACCCAGGGAACCTTTGGCATGGTCATTATAAAAGCTTCTCTAAGGACTTGAATTCCCTTTGAATGACGGCATCACTGAAATCTTACCCCTTCCAGGAAGTCTCATCAAAGAATTAAAAGATTCAGTAATGGCAGACCCCTAGAAGAAGCAGAAGCAATACAGGAAAACTTCCCCCCAAATCTATGATATCCATAGAGAAAAAAGAGAAAATAATATAGCCATGAAAGAAAAACAAGATCCTTCTTTTAAAAGTAATAACAGAGGGGCTTCCCTGGTGGAGCAGGGGTTAAGAATCTGCCTACCAGTGCAGGGGACATAGGTTCGAGCCCTGGTCCGGGAAGATCCCACATGCTGCGGAGTAACTAAGCCTGTGTGCCACAACTACTGAAGCCCGCGCACTCTAGAGCACTCGAGCCACAACTAGTGAGCCCACGTCCCTAGAGCCCATGCTCCACAAGAGAAGCCACCACAATGAGAAGCCTGTGCACCGCAACGAAGAGTAGCCCCCGCTCGCCACAACCAGAGAAAGCCTGCACGCAGCAACGAAGACCCAATGCAGCCAAAGATAAATAAATTAAGTAAATTTATATTAAAAAAAGTAATAACAGAAGAGAATAACTTTTAGAATTTTAAGATATGGTAGTTAATTTTTTTAATCCATAAAATAATTGGAAGATAAACTTGAGAAAATCTCCCAAGAAGTAAAACAAAAAGAAATGAAAAATGTGAGAGACCAGATAAAGTTAGAAAAATCAATTAAGAATGCCCAACATCCACCTAGTAGGGGTTTTTAAAAGAAAGAAGAGGTAACTCCCTGGGTTGTCCAGTGGTTAGGACTCCACGCTTTCACTGCTGAGGGCCCGGGTTCAATCCCTGGTCAGGGAGCTAAGATCCTGCAAGCCATGCAGCCAGAAAAAAAAAAAAAAAGGATTAAGTGAGGCAGAAAATATTATCAAATAATTAGTATAGAAGAAATTTTCCATCGCTAAAGGACATGAATTTTTCAGACTGAAAGGACCCACCAAATGCCCATTGGTTGAAAGCAGATTCCTACCCAGTCATATCATATTGAAATATCAAAACCCTCAGGATGTAAAGAAGATTCTAAAAGCTTCCAAAGGAAAACTAAAGTCATGTACAAAGAATAAGGAGTCATAATGATATCCCTCAAAAGCAACATAGGAAGCTGAAAGAAAATGGTGAAATTATGAGAGAAAATTATTTTCAACCTAGAAATACAAACCTAGCCAAATTATTAATCAAATGTAATGGCCCAATAAATGTGTTCAGATATGCATGGGTCTCAAAAGATATTCCTATCTTGCACCCATTCTCAGGTAGCTACTTGAGGATGTGCTCCTTTAAAACAAGGAAATAAACCAAGAAAAAGAAAGTCACAGAATTCAATAAATGGGGTATCTGGCCCAATAGATACGCAAAGGCATATCCCAGGACAATAGCTCTATAGAGCAACAGCTAGTCCAGATTCATGAAGGAGGACAGAAGGTATATTAGTATTTTCTGTGTAATAAGATCTCAAAACCTCGGGAGCTTACAACAATATTTTTCATGTTCGTGGGTCTGCATACGGGCTAGAGTTCAATCAATACAACTGCACTCAGCTGGACTTGCCTCTAGACTGAGGTTTCAGTTCAGGTCTTCTCCCCATGTTTTCTCGTTCTCCTTGAACCAACAGCTATCCAAGCCATGTCCTTTTCACGGTGGATTGCAGAGGCTCAAGAAGCAAGCCAGATTACACAAGCACATTGAAATCTCTTTTCCTCTCACGTCTGTTAAAATTCTTGAGCCAAAGCAGGTCACAGGGCCATGCTCAACATCAGTGGGACAGGAAAATATACTCCCCCTACTCTAGGGAGAGATACTGCAAAGTCACATGGCAAAAATCAGGGGTGTATAATTCTCTTAACTGGAAAGAAGTGAAGCACTGGGAACAATAATCCAATCTACCCCAGAAAGCTCCAGGAAAGATGTCTCCAGGAAAAAAAATATGGGACTGATAGAAGACTTGATATATCCGACTGTGTGGAAAAGACTATCTCCAAGAATTTTACAGTTCCTTAGGAGAGTGACAGTGATAGAGGCTTAGGAAACTAAGCAAATGAAAAATAGGTAATTATTACTTCTATGAAAATTCATACAAGGAAATTAAGGACTTCCCTGGTGGCACAGTGGTTAAGAATCCGCCTGGCAAGGCAGGGGACACGGGTGCGAGCCCTGGTCCGGGAAGATCCCACATGCCACGGAGCAACTAAGCCCGTGCGCCACAACTACTGAGCCTGCACTCTAGAGCCCATGAGCCACAACTACTGAGCCCACGCACCACAACTACTGAAGCCCGCTCGCCTAGAGCCCGTGTTCTGCAAAAGAGAAGCCACCACAATGAGAAGCCCGTGCACCGCAAAGAGGAATAGCCCCCACTCGATGCAACTAGAGAAAGCCCACGTGCAAAAACGAAGACCCGGGCTTCCCTGGTGGCGCAGTGGTTGAGAGTCCGCCTGCTGATGCAGGGGACGCGGGTTCGTGCCCCGGTCCGGGAAGATCCCACATGCCGCGGAGCGGCTGGGCCCGTAAGCCATGGCCGCTGAGCCTGCGCCTCCGGAGCCTGTGCTCTGCAGCGGGAGAGGCCACAGCAGTGAGAGGCCTGCGTACCACAAAAAAAAAAAAAAAAAAAAAGAAGACCCAACACAGCCAAAAAAAAAAAACTGGAATCTGAAAATCTGAAATCAAGATCCATTACAATCATTGTCAGCCAGGCAATGGTTGTGACATAGATGCAACTGCCATGTGCAAACATGATTGCTATTTCTATTGGCATGACTAGATAACTGCCACTCCTGGAGATTTCAGTCCACAAACCATTTAAGTGTCATTTGAGGAATGAATATAAGTCCAGGTTTTGTCTAAGACGTTTTCATTTATACTTTCTGGAAAAAACAAGGAAGTGCCAGTATCAAAACTCGCAGAATGAATATCAATGGTTTGGAAGAAAATTCTATTCATGATTGCAGATCAGATCCCTCTTTTTTAAAATGCTGTATCACCAATACTTTTGAAGTTTCAGAGTATGATATTGTGTTTAAATTAATTAAATGTGGGCATTGACATCTTTGAGGCAAAAAATGATTCAAAAAATGGGACTCTGAATATAAAGAAGTTTTAGAAATACTTAAGCCAACTTATTTGCTTATATTTTTCTTTTTCTTTTTCTTTCTTTTGAATTTTTTGGCCGCTCAGCACTGCATGCGGGATCTTAGCTCTCCAACCAGGGATCGAACCCGTGCCCCTTGCAGTGGAAGTGCGGAGTCTTAACCACTGGACAGCCAGGGAAGTCCCTTATATTTTTCTTTTTATTGCTTGCAAGCACCAAAGTATATAATAAATTATACATCTAAAGTATAAAGGATCTATTTCAATAAATATAAAAATGCTAAGGGATAAGAAAGCATTGTGGTTATTTTGGTTATTTTTTTCTTTTTTAGCGGTATACAGAAGTGTGGCTTACAATCAGTGATGTCTTAGATCAATGAAATGTGGAATATTGAGATAATAGAGACACGGCGGGGCCTTGGGTGGTGTGAGTTATAATTATTCATATTAGGATGCCAGGAGTCTAAAATCAGTCAATCAAGAAATCACAGGGTAAACATTATACTGGAAGAACACACTGCCTGAGATTAAATCCCAGCTCTGCCATTTGCTAACAATGTGACTTTATGTAATTACTTGATCCCTCTGTGACTCGATTTTTCTCATCTCTAAAATAGGAATAGAAATAGTGCCTACAATATAAGGTGATTGAGAGGATTAGACAATGCATGCAAAGCACTTAGGATAGAGCCTGACACATTGTAAATGTTACCTAAAATTATGATTTATCTAAATGTATGGAGATAAATACCAAAAGAAACAGCTAGAATGGTTTAGAGAGTAGGTTCTGGGTTCTGAGAATAAAAGTGGGGAGAGAAGAGGACTGATGTTTTTCATTATGTCTTGATTGTTTTTAAATTCTGTACTTTTAATTTGATTTAAAATTCTTCTTTTTTTATTTGTTTCTTTTTGATAAAATAATTATTTAAAATACACACGTAGGGACTTCCCTGGTGGTGCAGTGGTTAAGAATCTACCTGCCAGTGCAGGAGACACAGGTTCGAGTCCTGGTCCGGGAAGATCCCACATGCTGCAGAGCAACTAAGCCCGTGCAACACAACTACTGAGCCCGCGTGCCACAACTACTGAAGCCCGCGTGCCTAGAGCCCGTGCTCCACAACAAGAGAAGCCACCACATGAGAAGCCCACGCACCACAATGAAGAGTAGCCCCCGCTCGCCACAACTAGAGAAAGCCCACACACAGCAATGAAGACCTGACACAGCCAAAAATTAATTAATTAATTTAAAATAATAATAATAAAATACACATGTTAGTGGGTCATAGACCTAAATGTAAAATGCAAAACTATAAAACTCGTAGAAGATAACATAGGAGAAAACTGAGGTGATCTTTGGTTTAGCAATGGCTGTTTGTCTGTTTTTGGCCATGCTGCAGGGCTTGCGGGATCTTAGTTTTCTGACCAGGGATTGAACCTGGGCCCCGGCAGTGAAAGTGCCGAGTCCTAACCACTGGACCACCAGGGAACTCTCAAATAGCTCTTTAGATATAACACCAAAAGCAAGATCCATGAAAGAAGAAACAGATAAGTAGGACTTGATTAAAATTAGAAACTTCTGTTCTGCAAAAGACACTGTTAAGAGAATGGAAGAACAAGCCACAGCCTTGGAGAAAATATTTGCAAAACACATATCTGACTCGTATTCAACATACACAAAGAACCCTTAAAACTCAACAATAAAAAAAAAAACCACCTCATTTTAAAATAGGCAAAAGATCTGAACAGCACCTCACCAAAATGATATACAGATATCAAATAAGCACATGAAAAAATGTTCCACATAATATGTTATCAGAGAATTGCAAAGTAAAACGATGAGACACCACTACACACTTACTAGAATGACTAAAATCCCAAACACTGACAACACCAACTCACTAAGACATGCAGGGTACCTGATACTTCCTGCTATTTAGGTTTTATCAGCATTTTGTCATAATCATAGTGGACCAATGTGTTGTCTTATGGGATGCTAAGGTGATCAAAGTCCCTGTGGACTAAATTGTGGCCCAGAGGCAAAGTTAACTTGGTCCTGAAGCAAAATGGTGAAGATGTACTTCTGCCCTTGACAGGTTAAACAAAACTACTTTTGGCCTTCTTTGCTATTGAAATAAAGAAAAAACAGTCACAAGTTAATAACTTTATTATAGGTGGCAGAGGCTCTATTGTTTTGCTCTAGTAAAGAAACTATATCTGGAACAGCAGTACAATTGGAGTCATCACCTGTCTTAACCTTTCAATAATCCACTGTCATTCTCCAAGGCTCTTCTGACTTCATCATGAGCCAGAGAGGTGAGTCAAGTGGGTAAGTAACAGGAATCACCACCTCTGAATTTTCAGGTCTTTGATGGTTACCAAGTCTTGCATTTCCCCCCAATGATGTGTTATTATTTGTTGTTTATAATTTTGATAGGAAGGAAGCCCTAGGGCTTCCACTTAGCCCTTTCAACCATAATAGCTGTATTCCCTGTATTAGAGAGACATATTCTGCCAACTGCTTACTATCCCTAATCTATACACTCTGGAACTAGAGAAATCATGGGGAAAGGGGTTTAAGGACTAGATTGATGTTGAAGTAGATTAGAATCAAGTCAATTTATCACTTGACTCCACTCTGAATGGTGGACCACTGTGCCAACTACAGCCCCAATTAGCATTACAGCCAGTGTCAACAATCCCAGTATCACAGTTATTCTATTCATTTTCCAGGGCTGCCATAACAAAGTACCACAAACTGGGTGACTTAAAACAACAGAAGTTTATTCTCTTGCGGTTCTGGAGAACAGAAGTCCAAAGTCAAAGTGTTGCCACGGCTGGTTCCTTCTGAGGCTTCGAGGGGCATCTATTCCATGCCTCTCTCCTAGCTTCTGGTGGTTACCAGCAGACCTTGGCATTCCTCGCCTTGCAGTTGCATCACTCCAACCTCTGCCTCCATCCTCACATGGTGTTCTCTGTGTGTGTGTCCAAAATTCCCTCTTCTTATAAGGACATCAGTCATTGGATTAGGGCCCACACTAATTCCATATGACCTCATCTTAACTTGATTACATCTGTAAAGAACATATTTCCAAATAAGGTCACCTATTCCAAAGGTACCTGGGTGAGGACTTCAACATATCTTTTTGGGAGACATAATTCAACCCATAATTTACCCTGAGAAATGACTACAGGTCCCATCAGGGAAATCTACAAGGAATATATAGACAGATATTTATATACATCTTCCATAAGTGTACTTGCTTTCACTTCATTCAAGGTACTCGAAATCTGTGAACTAACCCAGGCCTGGAAATTGGGTTAAATATCATAACTATCTTGTCTTAAGTTCACCCTCTGTTCACCAGTTCCAGAGGACTTTGGTTTTACAAATTAGGATATTAGTGAACTACCCATATTCTTTAGTCCCATCTGTAGTGTCTTCCTCCAGCATCACTGGCCTGCAGAAACCAGTTGCTACAGCACTTTCCAAAGATGCCATCACCCTCTCACAAATGTATTTCTCAACACCTTGGTGAAGAGAATGTCATCTGGGCCCTCTCAGGGGGTGGAATTGGGTGTAGATGAATCACACTTATAAACCTAGAAGGAGAGGTTTATAAACCAACATTCTCATCTCCTTAAGTGTTTTAATTATTTCTTCTTCATTATACCAAAGGATTCTCAATTTCATTTAACTTCATCAGTGAATCCAGGTGTCAGTCAACCAACTGGAAAAAAAGGCAATTAAATCTATTATACACCCACCAGAATGGAAAATATTAAAAAGACTGACACTATTTGACTTTCAAGAGTATGTGGAACAACCAGAGTTCACATACATTATTGGTGAGAGTGTAAAATGGCACAACTACTTTAGGAAAACTCTGGCAGTTTCTTAGAAAACTAAATACACATCTACCCTATGACCCAAGAGAAATGAAAACATATAACCACAAAAAAAGTCTTGTACATAAATGTTCATAGCAGCATGATTGATAATAGTCTAAAACTAGAAATAACCCATATGTCCATCAAAAGAGAATGGCTAAGCAAACTGCGGTATTATATTAGTTTGTTATTGCTGTGTAACAAATAACCCCACAACTTAGCAGCTGAAAACAATGTTCATTTCAGCTCACAAGTTTGTATTTCAAAGTCTGGCACAGTTCTCATCTACTCAGAACGTGGCTGGACTATCATCTGCTCTGGATCTCAGGGTGTCAGTTGAGCTGCATTCCTTTCTGGGGGCTCTGAGGAAGAATCCACTCTTAGGTTTATTCAGGTTCTTAGCTGACTTCAGATCCTTGTGGCTGTAGGACTGAGGTCCTGTTTTCTTACTGGCTGTCAGCTGGAAATCACTTTCAACTCCTAGAGGTCACCCACATTCTTTGCAATGTGGCCTCTCCATCCAGCAATGAAGAATCATCCTCCTGTTGAGTGTCTCTCATGCTTCACATCTCTCTGACTTCACTGTTTAAGACCTCTTGAACCAAATGTAAACGGTTCATGTCATTAGGTTAGATCCACCCAGATAATCCCCCTTTCTAAAAGTCAAATGTGCGGGACTTCCCTGGTGGCGCTGTGGTTAAGAATCCGCCTGCCGAGTCAGGGGATGTGGGTTCAAGCCCTGGTCCGGGAAGTTCCCACATATCGCGGAGCAACAAAGCCCATGTGCCACAACTACCGAGCCTGCGCTCTAGAGCCTGTGAGCCACAACTACTGAGCCCACGTGCCACAACTACTGAAGCCCGTGCACCTAGAGCCTGTGCTCCGCAACAAGAGAAGCCACCACAATGAGAGGCCCGAGCACCACAATGAAGAGTAGCCCCTGCTCGCTGCAACTAGAGAAAGCCCGTGCCCAGCAACAAAGACCCAGTGCAGCCAAAAAATAATTTAGAAACAGAAAAAAAAATTTTTTTTTTAAAGTCAAATGTGCTATATAAGTGGTCCCCAACTTTTTGACACCAGGGACTAGTTTCATGGAAGACAATTTTTCCACGGACTGGAGGCAGGGAGGATGGTTTGGGGATGATTCAAGTGCATTGATTTATTATGGTTTCTGTGCAGTCAAACCTCTCTGCTAATAATAATCTGTATTTGCAGCCGCTCCCCAGCGCTGGCATCACCACCTCAGCTCCACCTCAGATCATCCAGCATTAGATTCTCACAAGGAGTGCACAACCTGGATCCCTCGCATGCACAGTTCACAGTAAGGTTCGCACTCCTATGAGAATCTAATGCCACCGCTGATCTGACAGAAGGCAGAGCTCAGGCAGTAATGCAAGTGATGGGGAGTGGCTGTAAATACAGATGAAGCTTCGCTCCCTCACCTGCCTCTCACCTCCTGCTGTGTGGCCCAGTTGCTAACAGGCCACAGACCGGTAGCAGTCCGTGGCCTGGGGGCTGGGGACCCCTGTGCTATATGATATAACCTAATCATGGGAGTGCTATCCCATCGTATTCACAGAATTGGGGATTGTACAGGCCATGTGCACCAGGAAGCAGGAATCTTGGGGGACATCTTAGAATTCTGCCTACACAGGTATATTCATTCAATGAAACACTACTCAGCAATAAAAAGTAGTGAACTATTGATACACACAACATGGATGAATCTCAAAAATATTATGCTGAGTAAAAAAGAAGGCTTACACAAAGAGTACTCAGAGGAATTCAAGAACAGGCAACATTAATCTGTAGTGGAAAAGAATCAGAAGAGTGGTTGCCTCTGAGGGAGCGGGCTTGGGATTGATTGGGAAGAGGCATGAAAGAACTTTCTGGGGTGATGGTAAGGGGTAGGGTTGCACAGATATATGCATGTGTCAAACTCATTGAATGGTACACTTAGATTTATTCATTTCACTATATGAAAATTTTACCTGAAAAATTAACAATAATTTTCTCTACTTAATGATATGCACACTGAAGTGTTAGGGGCCAAGTGTATGGATGTCTGCAACTTACTGTGAATGCATCAAAAATACAGTCTGAAAAATCTACATGCTCTGTGATTCTATTCTGGAAAAGGCAAAAATATAGAGACAGTATTGGAAAGGGGAGAGGGATTAATAGTTGAAACACAGGGGCAGTGAAACTATTCTGTATGACACTGTAATGGTGAATAAAGACATGTATTTGTCAAAAACTATAGAAACATATAACACAAAGAGTAAACCTTAATGTAAACTATGGACTTTAGTTAATAATAATATATAAATACTGGTTCATTAATAGTAACAGATACACAACACTAATGTAAGATGTTGATAATAGGAGAAACTAGGGTGGGGGAGGGGAGTATATGAGAACTTTCTCTATTATCTGCTCATTTTCTATGTTAATCCAAAATTGTCCTAAATACTAAAATCTATTAATTAAAAAAATAATCTGAAAAAAAATACAATGAATTGACAGAAAAATGCATAGATGGGTGGATATGTGATCAAGTGAACATAATAAGATGTTAGACTCTAAGAAAAAATAAACTCATCTCTTTTGTACAAAAAGGTGATTAGAACTCCCAGCTCTTAAAATCGGCACATGGAATCCAGGCTCTCTGGTAAGTGCACTCATATTGGTCATTTCATTCTAATTTTAAATTATGTTCCTCCTCCTTAGTCCTGAACCCTCAGAATCCATTCCCACATATATTTGCTAAATTTTATTGATATAAATTTGAAAAATCTTTTAATTCTTTTAGTGAGAAGGCCTTCTTGTGAATTTGAGCTCCTATTTGACCCTGATGCATGTTGGGGTCTGATTTTGATAATGAGTATGGAGACGATTAAGTCAGTGGGATGGGGCATGAGGAGACTTGGCTTCCTCTTGCCACATAATTCCCCATGGGAAGTCTACATATAGTCTTCACACCAGAGGGAAGCAACCCCATTGGACAGGGAGAGGGTGCTATAGTCTCTGGCTATTTTCAGTAGTAGGTTGGGGTTGTAAGAGAGATCACCAATTGCCTGCTGTGGTAGACAGCTTCTGACATGACTCCCAGAGATCCCTGCCTCCTGATGCTCATGCCCTGTGTAATCCCCTCTCCCTGGGTGTGAGCAGGAAGACATAGTAACTTGCTTCTAAGGAATAGAAATGGCAAAAGTGACAGAATGTCATTTCCAAGGATAGGTTATAAAAGGCTGACTTCAGTCTTGCTGGCATTCTCTCTGGCTCTTCCTACATGCTTGCCCTGATGGAGAGGCCCATAGGCCAAGGGAATGAGGGTAACCACTGGCAAACATCTGATAAGGACTGAGCCTTTCAGACTAACAGCCCTGGAGGAACTGAGTCCTGGCAACAACCATGTGAGTGAGCTTGGGGGAAATCATTCCTTAGTCAAGCCTTCATTTGAGACTGCAGAACTAGCACCTCGATTGCATCCTTGGGCGAGGCCCTTGAAGCAGAAGACTCAGGTTAGCCACACCCAGATTTCTTACCCACAGAAACTGTGACTTTATAAGTATGTGGTTTCTTTGGGGTTTTTTTGTTTTGCTTTGCGGTACGCGGGCCTCTCACTGTTGTGGCCTCTCCCGTTGCAGAGCACAGGCTCCGGACGCGCAAGCTCAGCGGCCATGGCTCACGAGCCTAGCCGCTCCGCGGCATGTGGGATCCTCCCGGACCCGGGCACGAACCCATGTCCCATGCATCGGCAGGCGGACTCTCAACCACTGCGCCACCAGGGAAGCCAAGTGTGTGTTGTTTTAAGCTAGTAAGTTTGGGGTAATTTGTTATGCAGCAATGGATAACTAATACACTTGCCTAATATCCATTCTCTCCTTATTCCTCAGCAACAGAGACTCTATTTTATTTGGGATACTAACATGCCCAGCTAAAATCATGCTGTTTCTAATCTCTCATTAAGTCTGATGTGACCATATGACTGAGTTCAGGCAGAAAAGAAGTAAGCAGAAGTGTTGCATGGAACTTCTGGAACGTTCCTTATAGGGAGATATCTCACTGAGAAATGTACCTTTTTTTTCCTTCTTCCTCATTCTTGCCATCTAGAATGTGGATGTGATGACTGGAATTCCTGCAGCCATCTTAGAACATGAAGTAACTTTGAGGTTAGAAATCATACTCTAGGAAACAGAAAGGAAGAAGGAATATGAGTCCCTGATGTGCACTCAGCAGCCATACCAACACTGGACTCCTTACCTCCAGACTTACTTTGAGTGAAGAAGAAATAATCTGTTATCTTGTTTACACTATTGTTATTTTGGATTTTCCCTTATGTGCACCCAAAATAACCCTAACTCGTAGAGGACTCAGGGCTCTCTTAGCCATGCACGTCCTCTCATTTATCACCAACCCATGTCCCTCTTCCAAACAATACTCAAACTCTCACACAGGAGCAATCTTTGAGTTTGATTTTTACATTTTTCAATCTCTTTAAGCTTTCCACACCTCCTCACAATCCTTGCATTCCTCATTCTCTTTATACTGATCTCTGACAGTCCCCCAAGTCTGTGCTCTCAATGGACACTTCATTCCAGGTGCCACTAGTAATAAACTGATGAGCTGTTTTGCCCCTGAATGCCACTCCATCTCTGGATTTCCACTAACTCTAGTCCCAACAAAGCCACACAACTATTCCCAGATTCCAACTAGTACCCTGAGAGTTTGATGCCCTCAGCCAATCTAGTACCGATTTCTTTATCAATCAGTCATTAGTTACAAGCAACAGAAACTAACTTCATCTTATTTAAGCAAAATAAAATTTTATGTTAAACATATTACATTTATAAAACATATCTCAGGGGATTGCTGAAATGACTGGAGGACCAAATACAGAGCCACACAACTAGAAACAATGCCCTAAATTAAGCTGCATTGTTGTCTCCATGAGGACAGCCCCATCACCACTGCCCCTTGCACAGCTGGCATGGTTGGCACTGAACCCTCAATGCTGCCCAAAACAAGCTATGTCGGGGCCCTGCTGCACCTAGAACTAGATCTTGCTGTAAAGCCATTTCCCCTGGAGAGAATTCTTATGGTCACTGAGTGCTCACTTCCTTAGCTACAGAGTCATTAGCTTAGGCTGTGATCAAGGTACATGCTTGGCTGAGAATAGGTCAGGTGTCTGCACTCTGGTTTTAAGGGAAGTTCAGAGAGTATCTGGCATCTATTAGGTAGGGAATTCCCCTAACATAGGAAGTGGTTTCAGATGCCAGATGTCAAAAAAAATGCCAACTTTTTCCTACTCTCAGGCCAGGGTGCCAAGAAGGACTGGGAGAATCACACTTCCCTAATTTCTCTAGGTCTTCCCAAATATTCCCATTATCACCTGTCAAACAGTCAATGTTTCCCAATCAATGCATTCACTCTAGAGTGTGGCAGAGAACTTGGCTATAACCAATCTGCAGATCACATGGCTATCCTCCTGCAGCAGCCTCAGATTGCTGGCCATGGGCAGAGGCTTCCTTACCAGAGTTACAAATTGTCATGCTGTTCCTCATCTGCTTGTCCCCTCTTAAACCCCTTCCCAAGGTTGCCAGATGTGAATTATTTTACCACTTTTCTACTTAATCCTCTGCAGTTACAACCACAGGGCAATGGGGAAAGTTGAGGTCAAGCTCTAAGAGACAACATGCAGTAGTTTTCCCAGTTACTTCATTATCACCTAACAAGGACATCTCATTTCCAGGCTCAGAATGGAGGGATTCTCACTGCATCCCACCCTATATCAACAAGGCCAGTTCTTTTTTAGGGTCTGCTGTTTGCATCACTGCATACCTTATACCTATTTTTTATTTGAATCTCTTTGTTTGGAAGTGACAGAAATCCAACTTGAAATAGATTAAACATAAAGAAGACTGTATTGGGTAACAAAATTCAATAAAGGGCTGAAGAACTAATTTGCAAAAAGAGTAAGGATGTCTCAGGAATAACTGGAGCTAGGCTCTTAAATTCTAACATAAGTCTCTATATCTTTTGCCTCAGCTTCTTATTTATTCTTTCTTCACTTCAACCACCTTCCTTCTCTTCATGTTGGGGAACATGGCTGCAAACATTTCCTGAGCTTTACATTTATAGTTTTCACCATTCAAAAGAGAATGACTGGTTTCTCAATTCAAATAAGAAAAAAATGATGAGAAAGGGTTTTATTGACCCATCTTCAAACAGGTACCCACACCTGGACCAGTTATGGCTGAGGGTAGGATTATGTAAGAACAATGGTTCCGTGGGTAGCCATGTTTGGAGGAGGATGTTTGGATGGAGGAGACAGTTCCCAAGAGAAAAGTTGTGCTGGGCTAACCACACTACAGATGTCCACGATGGTGGCCCTGAGTCAAGTCCTTTCTCATGCACAAAAGCTTGAATAAGCTTATCAATGTATGGCATGTTTGGTAGGATCAAACCCTTTTTTCCCCCTTCCCTTTTTTAAAAAAGAGCCATCTTGTGTCACCTTCTATGTACCATTCTCTTGCCCAGACAACTAAAATATTCTAAGGAGAGCCTCCCCATAAGTTAAGTGCCTATGTGCCCACCAGATCGGAAGATCCTTAAAGAAAGCAACCAGGATTAATTTATCGCCATGTGTCGACTGCCCCATGATTCCATCATAGATCAGACACTCAAGAAATAGTTGTAGAACTGAGTTAAGATCTCTTCTCACTCTTCAGCGATCTCTGAGAACTGAACATTTTAGATGTTTAGGATCCCTGGAAAGGCCTAATGCTAGAAGCTAAAAATAAAAGTGGAAATTAATAGAAGACCGGGTAACTTAAGGTAGTGGTGGGAAGAAAAAAAATAGTCAGTAAGGGTTGTCCCCATAACAGAGAGATGAACAAGAGACTACAGGTTATGATAGACAGGTTGGGAATATACAGTTAATATACTTGCCTCCAACCTTCCCTGGACCCAAAATTATAGCAGGAGAGAAGAGCCATTGGGAAGAACATTGCTGATGGAGTTGGTAGATATATGGGGGTGAAAGGAATTTTAAGGTCCTTAAGCAGGACCAGAAATGTGCTAACTTTTCACTGATAGATAAGCTCCATCCTTTATTAGAAGGTCGACATGGATGTCTAATCAAGCTTGGCTTCTAATCATAGTTGTACAGTGATGACACTGAGGACATTGCTTCAGAGAGTGAGAAGATGCATTTCAAAGGTAAGGAGGCGCCATCACTTTCTGTTCTCCCCCTAGAGAGAGAAGGACTGACAGGAGTGCACTGGGTTAGTAAATCAGCCTGGTGCCCACATTCTGAGCCCTGGAGATCCTTGCTCAGAGTTCTGAGGGAGGCTAAGATCTGTGGCTGCTCTAGAAGTAGCCTGGGAATTCTCCAAGTGACCACAGGCAGGGAGAGTTCTCCAAGGCATGGGTCCTTTCTCCTCTGTTCTCAAGGTAATTCCACTATCCAGGCTCGCAGAGTTGGGATCGAAGCAGCAGAAAAAGGACAGTCCCCACTGTACCCTCTCCCCAGGTTCCTTTTTGCATGCTGCTCCCTCTCTGGAAGGAATCCTCCCCACCATGACACACTCTCGCTGTTTTCACTTTTCCTCCAGGACTCCTCTCTGGGCATCAGTTTCTTCATCTTCAAAAATTAAGGGGTCAGGCTGGGTAACTCTGCAGGGCCCTGATATCTTCTGAAATCTCGAAGGTAGAAGTGATGCTGTGATGCAAAGACAGGAGTCCATGCCCAGATTATATGTCCAGGTATCAGGTGCAACAGATCAGAGGAGCTTGACTAGAGTGTGGTCTGGGTCTGTCAGTCACAGGCCTCAATCACTTGGTGAGAGAGAGAAGGGGTGGTGGTGGGAGCTAATTTATTTAATGTTTACTATGTGCCAGACACTGTTCAAACACTTCATATATATATATATATATATATATATATATATATATATATATATATTTTAATAAATTTATATTTTTTGGCTGCGCTCGGTCTTGGTTGCTGTGCGCGGGCTTTCTCTAGTTGTGGCGAGCAGGGGCTACTCTTTGTTGTGGTGCGTGGGCTTCTTGTTGCAGTGGCTTCTCTCGTTGCAGAGCATGGGCTCTAGGCGCGCGGGCTTCAGTAGTTGCGGCACGCGGGCTTGGTAATTGTGGTTTGTGGGCTGTAGAGCACAGGCTCAGTAGTTGTGGCACATGGGCTTAGTTGCTCCGTGGCATGTGGGATCTTCCTGGACCAGGGCTTGAACCCTTGTCCCCTGCATTGGCAGGTGGATTCTTAACCACTGTGCCACCAGGGGAGTCCTACTTCATATATTTTAATTCACCTAATCATTAAAATAAACCAGGTTACAGGTGAAAAAGGTGAGGCACAGAGAGGTTGAATAACTTACCCTAAGTCATCCAGCTTGGAAGTGGCAGTGTCAGAGCCAGAACCCAGCAATCAGGCTCCAGAATATGTCATCAGTTATGGAAGTGAGGACATGCTTAGCAAGGAGGCTTCACAGCAGGAGTGCTGTGACAGTGTTTCATGTCAGAGCATTTTTAGTTCCCCAGGAGTGCACGCATTTGGGAGGGGGTCTCAGTCAGGATGAGCTCCCACATCAGATCACAGCCACTAGCCTCTCTGGTATGAGGCCCTTGCAAAGCCCAGCCCACTCTGCCTGTCTCCTTCTTTTATGGTGAGTTCTCAGGAAGCCCTCTTGGGTGTCCGCGTATCACACACACACACACACAGATGCACACAGCCTGGCCTCCAAAGTCCCCCCACCTCCACCACCTGAAACACCTGAACCCAACAGTGGACAGGGTTCAAAGCATTTTCTTGGGCTTCATCTCAGTTTCAGTGCCAATCAGCAGATACAAATGGCTCCTTGCAGAGAGAGGAGGCTCGAACTTCACAGTCCTGAGCCAGGGGAAGGGCAGCTCCTGCCCAGCCGACCCTAAAACATGCATGTTACCATAAAACTTCCAATCACAGCCATTTGTTTGATTATCTGTAAAGGTGTCAAGTATTTATAGGTTATACTGCTCAGAGCTCTTGGTTTTAAGTGTCAGAAGCCCAACTTAAAGCAGTTTAGACAGAATGAGGAACTTAATGGCTCAATGACCAAACTGTAGAAATGACAGGGATGGCTCATGGAAACAGAGACAGGTGGAACCAGGGCCTCATATCTCTGCTGGTCCCTGCATGAAAGCTTCAGTTGCTCCTTTGCTTCAGCTTTGTCCCTGTGGAAGGGATATGGCCCCTTGAAAATTCCTCAGATGAGGAAGGACTTTCTCCCAGGCAGAAGGTTGGCCCAGATGGAGGAAGTTTCCTGTCCTTGAGGATCGAGGGAATGAAGACGGGAGTATGATCCCTTTTCAGAGAGTGGGGAGTGGGAGGCTGGGGATGGGGATTCCTTCCCTAGAAACAAGGGCAGGATTCCCCAACACAAAGAGTTCAGCCTAGCCTTCACTAATTCATTCAACAAACAGATATGGGAAGGCCTATGATGTGCAGTGATGCCATAGACATCGTGGGTAGGCTGCAGAGAAAGTGATCAACATGAGGACACAGCTCTGCCCTGAGACCTTGCACTTTATTGCAAATACTTCAACAAGGTGAGTAACCAAAAGAGAGGGAGGTACTGTGGGACACCCAACCTAGTCTAGGGGTATCAGGGAAGGCTTCCAGGAAGCAGTGACTTCCAAGTTGATACCCAGTGGACAAACAAGCGTCAACCAGGTTTTGGCTTGCTTTTTGGTGAGGGATGGGGGGAGTGTGGTGGGATGGAGACTGGAATGAACATTCCAGCCAGAGAGAACAGCTCTGAACTAAAAGATCAATGTGTGAGGGCTGCAAAGAAAACCACGGTGAGGAGGAAGCAGACTGGAGCACTGGCATGGAGGACATTGTGGGCCAGAATGGATTTGATCCTGAGGGCAATGGAGAGCCATGGGAGGTCTAAGGAAGAGAGCAGTGGCACTGTCTGATTTCCCAATTGTGAGATCACTTGGGTCCCTGGGTCAAGGTAGAGAGGTGCACCTCCCACACCAGTGGAGAGAACATTTTGAATCAGTTTTGCTCTCAGTTTTAGAAGCTTAGACCTAAAAATAATTAGAGAAAATACCTCAAAGAAACACCCTGAAAAGGAGTGGTTACAGAAAGGGGGATAGGTGTCCTTGTGTTAAGCAAAGAATGAGTGGCCAGGGAAGTGAATCACCTGAGGGTGGGCATGCTCCCCACTGTGCTGGTAAGCTGGGGGGAGGGATTCCAGGAGCCGTCTCTCAACCCCCGAGGACTCTGGTTGGTGACAAGGGGGCCCCCCTGCCTTCTTGCTGGGTCTCCACTTCTCCACCTGCAGAACTTGCCAAGATTGGGTGCAGGAGGCTGGGGGTTGGGTGGGAAAGCTGCTAAATCCTCCTTAGGTGAGCTGCGGGGGTGGAAGAGTTCTCTAGTCTCTTCTCCTGGAAAGGATTCTGTATCCTGTGGCCCCACAGTATGGAGGCCAATGGCTAAGTCCGTGGAGCGCGTCTGTGGCCAAGTCCAGACTGAGTCTAGGTGGTTTTCCTGAAGAAGAAAAAGGCCTCTGCAGGAGGGGGTGGAAGCTGAGAAAGAGTGAAGGGGTCATTTGGTTACTCCCCAGTCTTGACATTCATCACACACACACACACTCTGTGCCGAGGGTGCTGGGGACCAGAGACTCACACCCAGCAGCAGCGGGGAGAGGGGCTGAACTGTGGGACCTGGGGGAGGGGAGAGGCAGGCTGGGCCTTGAAGGTGCAGGGCAGGGTCCTGTGGCCTTCAGGACAAGTTAGGAGAGAGGCAACCCTCCCCCTCTGCAGCTTCACACCGCGCCTCCACTACAGTCCTTCTGCCCGCTGGGCGCTCCAGCTGGTGGGTCTCGGCTCTCCAAAGGCTCTTTCTCTCCGCCCCTTAGCCTCTGTTCCTCTGTTGTGTCTGTCCCTGGCCTTGTCTCACTGAGACTGACCCTCCGTGTGTGTCTGTCTCACTATCACTGCCCTGTTTTGTCTCATCTCTCTCTTCATCTCCATCACAATCCTTCTTTCCAACCGTGTCTCTTCCCTGTGTTTTCTGTCTCCATGCCTGCCTCACTTGCTTTCTCTGTCCCCCTCTCATCTCTCTCTTATCTTTGTCTCCTCTATCTCTGCCTTGTCCCACCTCCTTCCCTTCCTTCCTCTTGTACATGTTTCACCTTTGTCGCCACCTCTGTCCCTGTCTCCCTCTTGCCGCCCACCCCCCCCGCCCACGTCTCCAATCTATCTCTCTCGTCCATGTCTCATCCTTATCTCCATCTGTGTACCTGTATCTCTCTTGTCCCTTTCTCCATCTTTCTCCATCACTGTTTCTGTCCCTTTCTCTCCCTGTCTCCGTCTCTGTCTCCTCTCTTCATCCACATCCTCTGTCCCCATCTCAGGCCCCGTCTCTTCCTCGTCCTTGTCTTCATTCCCCCTCCTGAGCCATCTCCGTGGTCCCTTCCGGGATGGGACCTCGCTGGGGGCGGGGCCGAGGGACTGGATCGGAATAACTCGGTTATCAGGACGAATTGAATTAACTTCTTCACACGAGCGCCGCCGGGCCTGTTTCCCCTCCCTTCTGCGGGGCCGCAGGTGGAGAGGCCAGGGAGAGGGGTCGGGACCCTACGGCTGCGCACGATGCATAGACTGAAGGTCTGGTCCGGATTGGGGCGGGATGGGGGACTCTAGGGATGGGGCCCCGCGCAGCCTGCCCTGCACATCCCGAGCTCTAAGAGGGCGGCGGCGACCCTTTGGGGTGGGGGTCGGGGGCGGCTGGGGGCGGGGCCTTGGCCGTCCAGGCCCCGCCCCGACGAGCTCGCCCCGCCCCGCCCCCTCCTCGGGGTCCTACGCGTTAAAAGGCGCGCGGGCCGGGTTGGGCTGCACTTGCGTTGCACCGGGGCGGAGCGCGGCCGCGACGGGGCGGGCGGACTCGCGAGCTCTGAGAGCCGGCCTCGGGTCCTCGGCCCCTGGCGCTCCAACCCCCATCTTGACCCCCACCCGGCCCGGGACACCAACTCCGACCCGGCCCGGCCCGGCCCCCGCCCCCGCCCCCCGGGCCGATGGACTACTCCTACCTCAATTCGTACGACTCGTGCGTGGCGGCCATGGAGGCGTCCGCCTACGGCGACTTCGGCGCCTGCAGCCAGCCCGGCGGCTTCCAGTACAGTCCCCTGCGGCCCGCCTTCCCCGCGGCCGGGCCTCCCTGCCCCGCGCTCGGCTCCTCCAACTGCGCGCTTGGCGCTCTACGCGACCATCAGCCTGCGCCCTACTCGGCAGGTGAGCCCATCCCCGGTACCACCCTCCTTCCAAATCCTACAGCACCCCTAGCCCCTGACCTACTCGGCTAGTGGTTGCGACTGTCCCCCACAGCCGCCACAATCCCTGCCCTAGTCAGACCCTCCAACTCCCCGCGGGATCCACAGTCCCTCGTGTAAGACGGGATTCCCTAGGCAGAGTTGAGCCCCACCCTCTCCTCCTTCCCGTTCCTCTTCTCGCTGCCGTATCCCTATCCCGTGCTCTTTAGGTCAAGGAAATAGATCCCCAGTGTAGCCCCAGGCTCCTCACCAGGCCCTCCCCTGCCCATCTGCAAAGACTGACCACTAAACCTCTCCATGCCCTGTATCCTTGGAAAATGCTCTCGGCTCAGGCCAATAAGACCTCCCATCCTTATCATTCCCACCCCGCTTCATGCCCGACCCCCAGCATGGACCCCTGCGGCAGATGAGCTGCCCAGCTGGGAGCCTTCCCAGAGCCCCAGCACCATCAAGCCCCTACTGCCTGGTTTTGAACCCATCCTACCTGTGCCCAAACCCTCTTGCGCTACTGAAACCCATTCTGTGGCCAGAAGAAAAGGATGCTCAGGTCATTGAGCAACTTTCATTTCCCCATGCCTCCTGGAGATTCTCCCAGCTAGAGTACTGCAGAACCCAGAAGCAGTCCCATGCAATACCCAAGCCCCCTGATCCAAGACCCCATCTGAACCTTCAACCTCGTGGAGCCTCTTAGCCACCCCCATTGCTCCAGTTAGAGTTCAAGCTGCCCCACCCATTCTCCTTATCTTCTTCCCTCCTGGGAAGACCACCGGGACCCAGTAGAAGATTGGGACCTGTGTGGTGGGGAGGGATGGTGAGAGAGACCTGGATTTGGAGAAGTGAGAACCAGAGAGATGGAGTCAGAAACTGGAACGGGGATGGGGAGATTGGGTACTCTGGGTCATATGCAGATGGGGACTGGGGAGCTGGAAACAGGAAATGGGGAGATGGGCCCTAGAAAGATGGAGGTCTGAGATGGAGAAGACAGGGACAGATATAGAGAGATGTGAGCAGAGATGGGAAGATTGGGGTACTTGGAAGAAATGGAGAACCAGGGTTGGGGAGATGGAGATAAAAACCAGGTGATGGGGACAGGAATTATGGGAGATGGGGACCAAGGAAGATTGAAAACAGAGATGAGAAAGATGGGGATAGGAATGGGGTGTTGGAGACAGGATTAGGGGAGATAGAGAACTAGGGAGATATGACAAAGATAAGGATATTGGGGATCCCTGGAGAACAGGGAGAACTAAACGGGGGCTGGAGACAAGGATGGGGAGATAGTGTCAGAAATACTGTCCGTGGGACAATGGGTACTGGGAAGGGGTAGATGGGAGACAGGGATGGGAAGAGTGAAGGGAAGGGTTGGGGCTGGTTTTTGGAGGAGTTGGGAGACAGAGAGAGATGTCTGGGAGGAAGAAGAAGGGCAAAGAGAAGATGGAGGAACCTGGGAGGGGAGAAATAAGAACCCTTCTCAATGGGCACAAAGAGAAGAATGGTCCAGGAGGGGAAAGTTGCAGATAGATGTGGTTGGAGAGAGATGAAAAAGAGAGGGGGACACCTGGAAGAGAATTCGATATGAGATCGGGCTGAGGAAATGAGGCCTAGGAAGGAGAGGGATGCAGGGTAGAGGCGGCCAAATTTTTACATGTCAGAGAGTCCGTGGCAGGCCTGAAAGTAGACCCGCGGTCCATGACTGGTTACTGGGGAGACACAGGATGTTGATGAGACCTGACAGACAGCTAAGGCTAGAATGGATATAGCAGGACCTGAAGTCAGGCCGACTGAGGGAGAAACACACTGAGGGTCGGGTCCGGTAGACTGGCGGGAGATAGAGGGAACACTGCGGAGGGCCAACGACAGGCCAGCAGCCTGGATCCGAGGATCAGATTTTGGTTCCCTCTCTGCGGCTCTTGGGCCCCAGGCCTCCCCGCGCCCCGTCCGCTTTCACCCCTGCCGGCTCCATCCAGCGATAGGGAAGCCGATCCGTACTGAGAGGACCAAGCCGAGGGGCCAGGTCAGGGGCGGGGGATGGTGAGCGATCCCTCAGGGGCAGAACACAGCGGGCCGGGATCGGCCCCTCACATCCCCACCCTTGTTGATTTCCCCCCTCCTGCACACACCCGTAGTGCCCTACAAATTCTTCCCGGAGCCGTCGGGCCTGCACGAGAAGCGCAAGCAGCGGCGCATCCGCACCACGTTTACCAGCGCGCAGCTGAAGGAGCTGGAACGCGTCTTCGCCGAGACTCACTACCCCGACATTTACACGCGCGAGGAGCTGGCGCTCAAGATCGACCTTACCGAGGCTCGCGTGCAGGTGCGTGTTTGCGCGGAAGTGTGTGCGCGCGGAGCGGGGCCGGGAAGTTAGTGCCTGACACCTGGGGGTCCGAGGGACAGAGGGGCCTCACTCGGGCAGCGGGCGGGTACAGCCCGGGGGCGGCGAACTAGGACCAGGGGCCAGGGTGCAGTCTGGAGGTGATTGGGCAGGGGAGGACCGGCAGCCCCGGGAGGCGGTGGGGCCAGGCGGGTCCTGAGGCCTTCGGAAGAACTGAGCTGTTCAGCCCCACGATTTCTCCTCAGTCTCCCGGGTAGGGCTGGGCACGCAGAGTGATGCTTGGGAAGCCAGGACGGAGGCCGAGTGGATAGAGGGTCAGCTCCAGGTGGCCTCGGGGCCAAACAAGGCCGAGCAGTGGGGGAAAGCCAGTCAGCGCCTCCAGGTCCCCTCTTCGGCTCTGCAACGGTGAAACTTCTGAGTCTGGAAAGCCCGGGTTCAGGGTAGGCGCAGGAGCTGGGTCGGGACGGACTTTTCGTCGATCTTACAAATCTGAGTACAGATGTTCAGCTGGCATGCCTTTACTGGAGACCCTGCACAAAAGGCTTCCCGAGTGCCCTAACCCTCTCTCCACTGCCGTGGGACGCTCCGGGGGGACTCCCGGAGCTCCTTGTAGGAAAGAACTGGGGCGAGGGCTTTGGGTGATGAGGAGAGCGAAGGCGGAGTTCCCTCCGGGAGACAGAGAACACTGGGAGGCAGCGGGATCCGCGGGTGAGCAGATCCCAAGGGGAAGAGCCTAAGGACCTGGAGGAAGGGGCTAGTGGAAGAGGGGAGGGAGGCGAGAGACGAGGAGGGGAGGGAGGCGAGAGACGAGGAGGGCAACGAGCAGAGTGGTGGAGGGGGTCAAGACTCAGAAGGCTGGTAATAATCCTGACCAGCCCCCTCCGGAAGGAGGTCTCACCGCGCCCGCCGGCCCCGGGCTGACCGGCCCCTGTGCCCGCAGGTCTGGTTCCAGAACCGCCGGGCCAAGTTCCGCAAACAGGAGCGTGCGGCCAGCGCCAAGGGTGCGGCGGGCGCGGCGGGCGCCAAAAAGGGTGAGGCGCGCTGCTCGTCTGAGGACGACGACTCCAAGGAGTCCACGTGCAGCCCCACGCCCGACAGCACCGCGTCGCTGCCGCCGCCGCCGCCCGCGCCCGGCCTGGCCAGCCCGCGCCTGAGCCCCAGCCCGCTGCCCGCCGCCCTGGGGTCCGGACCTGGAGCCGGGCCGGGGCCACAGCCGCTCAAGGGCCCGTTGTGGGCCGGCGTGGCGGGCGGTGGGGGCGGCGGACCGGGCGCGGGCGCGGCGGAGCTGCTTAAGGCTTGGCAGCCGGCGGAACCCGGACCAGGGCCCTTCTCGGGGGTTCTGTCTTCCTTCCACCGGAAGCCCGGCCCCTCCCTGAAGACCAATCTCTTCTAGCTGCCGGCCTCTAGAGGCTCCGGGCCTGCCGCCTGAGACGCCCCTGCCCCTCCAGGATCTGACAGAGTCCCTCCTCATCCTGGCCACCTGCCTGATGTCCCCATCTGTCCCACCCCCCACCGTGTCTGACACCTATGTGTGCCCTCCCCAGCTTTGGAGACCAAGTCAGGGCCACTCTCATCCTCACCCACCCCTACTCAGTGGAGGGGGGTACTTTTCACTGGGATGCCCTCCAGGAGAGCCCAGAACCCCTTCTAGCCTGGTATTCTTCAGAACCGGAATCAAACAACACCTGCCCCTAACACAGTGCCCAAAGGTGACTCCTCAAACGGGGACAGCCTGGCTTCCTCCCCTGCCCCTGTAGCTGGCTGGGTCACTCAGCTTGGAGAGCAGTCTGCTGCTCCAGCCCTTGGGCCCACCCACACTGACCCCACCCGTGCAAAGGCTGGTCGTCATTGGGATAACGAGTGGCCTGAAGGGTCCCACCACCAATTTCACCCTCATGCATCCCCTCCCATCCCCAGCCGGTCTGGCACAGAGGGCAGGCCCGTTAGATGAGTGGAGGAGCTGCCAGGGCAACGGGATGGAGGGGCTTCCTCGTTCCTGTTTTTTTGTCGTTGTTGCTGTTGTTGCTCTTTTCCTTTGAAAAACCTGTAATTTATTGAGGTGAGTTTTGCTCAATCCAAATAAAACTTAATTTATTGAAGACAGCACACCGGCAACCCTTCTGAGTACCCACGATGGGGACAGGCTACCTGCAAGAGACCGGTTCCCCTTGTGACCAGCGAGGAACCCTGAGCTGCTACACAGCCCCAGGGCAGGGCGGTACAGACCAGGAGACAAATCTAAGCAAACTGGCGCTTTATGGCCAAAATTATTCCCCCCCACCTAAACCGGCCCCCATAACATTAAAGTGCCCGCCCTCCCTAAGCCCATACAGAAAAGCTTAAATAAACCCTAGCCCAGTTCTCGGGCTATTCCTTCATTTCCGGACGGACACCCCCCAGAATGGGGGTTGGGAGAGGTCCTAGCCGAGCCCCTCCACCTGTGGTTCAGGCCAGGTGGAGGGCAGCAGGAACAACGGTGAGAGTGGGGGCCCACGACGTACCCATATGGACCCCATGGCCTCCCTGGGGCTGGAGAAGGGGTCCAGAAAGGGAGGACAGCACCAGAATAACCAAGATCCTCGGTAACCACGGCAACTGACCTCCTGGGCCCTGACTCTAAAAGGTGAGGGGCAGGATGTCCTAACTAGGGCATTCCAAATGATTGGGCAGTAGGGAACGCAGATCCCCAATAAATAGGCAGAGAAGTACTGCCCCGCCCGCTCGTAACTTTTTCAACTCCGGAGCTCTGGCTGGGCCTTCAAGGGCAGGTTGAGGCGCTCAGTTCTTAGCTTCGCAGTGCCACCGCGGTCACTTGCTGAGCTGCAGGGTGTCCAGAAGGAGGCGCTTGTGAGCCGGGTCCTGCACCCCAGCTTCCTCCAGATCTTCTTCGGTGATGTCGCTGTAGGGGTAAAAGACGCTGGGAGAAGGGCGAGGTGGTCCAGAGAGCCCGTAGCTCCGCCCCCGAGGCCAGCCCCACCCCCACCCCCCCACCTCCGTCCACCTCCAGCCCCGCCCCCACCTGAGAAACTCCAGGTCGTCCCAGCCATTGTGCACCAGGCCCTCCTCATAGCGCTCCAAGCCGATGGCCCGCAGCCAGGCTCCCATGCCTGCCTCGCCCAGCCCACCAGACCGCCCGACCTGCGGGCACGGAGCCTGAGGGAATAGGGCACGTCAGAGAGAGCACTGAGGGTGCCTCACACAGCAACATTCTACCACGTGCTCTGGGGTGGGGAGAGAGGCCAGGAGCGGGGCTGATTCATATGACCTCCAACTCCTCCCCAGTGCCCAGCTCAGGGCAGAGGCAACACCACTGAGTGCTGAATGAAGTAAAAGTATACCACGACCCATGGGCAAGCACACACCGACAGCCACCCCTGGTGCACATACCTCTTCTGCCAGGTCCTCCTGAATGCTCTCTCGGATGCGAGGTGGAGGGAAGCTGAGAGGCCGGCCATAGTCCGAGGGCAGTCCCCGGGGCGGCTGCAGCTCCAGGGGTCCTGGCAGGAGCACGGAGCGGCCAGGCCCAGCAGGAGCGTAGTCCACCTCACTCAGTGTCTTGGCCATCTGCAGCACTGAGCAGGAGCGGTCATCCCCACTGGCTGCCTCCCCCAGGAAAGTGCTGGTGGGAGAGGGGCCTGGGGGCAGTGGGGGTCTTGGATGGGCCTTGGGAGGTGGTGGGCCACGGGCCTCACCCGCACTGCGGCCCCGGATCACTGGCCCTGGCAAAGGATCCAGGCTGGGGGGCAGGAAGATGGCCGAATCCGGCAGAGGTGGGGGTGGAAAGTCTGGAGGGGGCAGTGTGCCCCCAGACTCTTCATCTGATGAGCTTCCCTCTCCCACACGGGGAGGCCGGTGGCGCCCAAGCTGCGGAGCAGGCACTGTGATGGCCACTTTGTTCTTGGTGGCAGGTGGGACAGGGGCCCTGGCAGGCGAGGGTGGCTCCGGGGGCAGCAGCTGGTGTGGGACCCCTTCAAGGACGTAGTAAGCAGGGTTATTGAAGCTGTTCTTAGGTGAGGGCGCCACCACCCCTTCCAGCTCTGGAGCGCCCTCTGGCTTCAACCTGGGTTTGGGAGCAGAATAACTAAATCAGGACCCAGCAACCCAAAGGGAAGGCGGTGGGTGGGTGCAGTGGAAGGAGAACTGGACTGCGAGTCAGGAGACGTAAGCCCCTGGTCCTAGACTTGCACGTGACCTTGAGCACATCACTTTCCCTCTCTGTCCCTTGGGGTCCTCATCTCTAAAACTGGGGAGACGGGGGAGTTGAATGGATAACCCCTAAACTTCCTTGTCTTACTCGCTAAGATTCTGCAATCTTTTTTGATTTTGTAACGGTGAAAGCTGAGCGTAAATGGGTGAAAACAGAGCCCAGAAGGAAGGACAATAAAAGTCTTCAATGAGAATGACCAGCCAGATTCGGAAAGCCTCTGGAGGCATCTGAGGCCGATCTACTGGGGAATCTTACTCAGGGATTCAGGTTAGTTTTACTCAAGCCTAGAGATAAAACCAAGGTGACTGATAACAGCTGAAGATGACTGAAAACACACCAGCAGTTTTTATTTACGTTCAAGTAACAACTGGATATAATTAAAAAGCAAGCCTCACTTTCCCAAAGTATGATCCACAGAATACTACAGTTGACCATTGAACAACACGGGCTTGAACTGCACGGGTCCACTCATACGCAGATTTTTTTCAGTACTGCAGCACTACATGATCTACAAGCCACAATGGTTGAACCTGTGGATGTGGAACTGCAGATATGGAAGAACTGGGGATACAGAGGGATGACTCTAAGTTATACACCCCTAACCCCTG
The DNA here is from genome assembly GCF_937001465.1 of Orcinus orca. Lineage (NCBI taxonomy): Eukaryota > Metazoa > Chordata > Mammalia > Artiodactyla > Delphinidae > Orcinus > Orcinus orca. Next base: position 49,989,728 of record NC_064566.1, on the reverse strand, counting down.
CCATGTTCAAGGGTCAACTGTAGTGCCCCAGGATATTAATAGTTATTGCATGGAAAAGTTTCCTGGCCCATTAAGTTTGGGAAACTATATTCAACAGAGTTGAAAAAGGATTTCCTTCCTGTCCACATGCTCAGAGCTTTTGCTGATACTATTGTGCACTGGGAATACCTAAGAAAAGAATCTAGCAACAACCATTTCCCAAACTCATTTGACAACAAACCAGTTACCAGCGGGGGCATCTTGTAGGACAGTGGTCCATAGAACACCCCTAGGGAAATCCGTGCTGAGATGAAGGCCTATCCCCAAACAGAAGGCTCAAGTTAAGTGTTTACACAGAGGGAGCTGTTGCAGAAACAATTTCTAATTCTATTTTTTAAGGCAGGATTGAGAGGAAAGGCTGACTGTGCTCCCTTTGACCAGAGAGCCACACCTTCAGGAGGCCTGGCTGGCCAGTGGCCACGAGCGTAGGGCCCTGGCACCTCCGGCCATGTGGCAGCAGAGCAGCCAAGCAGCAGGTGATCCCCAAGCTGGCCCTGAGAGCCACGCACAGCGATGGATAAAGTCAGGGGGTGACAGTTTCCTTCTCTCACCTGGGGGTCAAGGGCTCCTCCCGGGGAGCAGCTCGAGGTGGGGCTGGGGGCCTCCCAGTTGGTGGTGGTTTCTCTGGTTCTTCAAATAACTTGGAGAGTGGACAGGAGGCCTCTCCAGAGGCTGGCTTGCGGCTCCCTGACCTGCCAGGGGTGCACAGGGGAGGAGAGGTGAAGTAGGGGCTGACCAAGAGCCCCCGGGCACCCCTCACGTAGCACACCACACAGCCCCAGCTCACCTGGGCTCCTGGCTGCCTCGGGACACAGAGGGGGCTTTGCTCTTTGCTCCTGCCTCATCCTTATCAATGCTGATCCACTCTGGGGGAGGAAGGGAAAGGAGACTCAGAGGAGACTTGGGGTCCTACATCCCACAGACACCCCAGTGGGCTGCTAGCCCCTTCCCAGCTACTCCTTAGGGCAGGCCCACCCCCAGACCTGGCTGCAGAACCGCCAAATGTTCCAGGGATTCCAACATGCCTTCCCTGCAGCCCTGGTCCTCCCCTCCTAGACCCGCCCACACCACCCCGTCTTATGCCCCACACCCCTCCCAATGGGGCCCCCACCATAGAGTCGCTCACGGGTGCCCAGGCGCTCTGTGGGCACCCGCACCTTCATGGAGCCACGGATGTTGCCTGTCTCTTCGCCGCGGTGGGACAGGAAGGTCAGGAACTGCTGGGCCGTGCTGCCAATCATGGACTTGAGCGCCACCACGCACTCCCCTGAAGGGCAGATGGAGCAGACCAGCAGACTGCCAAGCCTTTCTAGGGCCCTGCCCAGCTTTCTGTGCCCCTTGGCCCCCCTCGACCCTCACCATAGGATTCGTAGCCGTCCATGGACTTGACTGTGAGCAGGAGGTGCTGGTCCTGCAGGTACTCGATGTCAGCCAGAATGGGCTTGAGCTGGGGCACAGAGAGGCCCAGTGAGGAACAAAGGCCCGCCCACCCCCACGTGCCACACCGCCACTCACCCCACCCTCAAGCTCGTCCATGCTCACTCCCGTCCACTCTTAGGAAAGATCCTAATCCATAAGGTAGAAGACACAGTCCTGCATGGGCCTCTCAGAGCACTTAACAGCCCTGTAATTAATTAATTTTCTGCATCAGCAATGACCAACACAGGACCTGATGTTTAGCAAAGGCTCAAGAGCTATTCATTGAATGAATGAATGAACCAGCTGCAACTTGGCTCCCCCCACTCCCCCAAACAGAGCACGTGCCCTCATCCTCACTCACGCCCACCCCACACACAAGCCTGTGCTGCCGGCTCTGCCCGCCCTCCCAGGCAGGCTCCAGGTGGCGCTCTGCTGCACCTCCCTCTCTGTGTCCTCACCCACAAGCCTCACCGTGGGCAGCTGGCGTGAGGACCACTGCACCTTGAGGAAGTTGATGTTGTCACTGCTCTGGGCATCATTTTCGAAGCTCTTCTTGTACTCTGGGTGGGGGTGGGGGATACCCAACTGAGTGCCACCTCTCAGCTTCCCTTCTCTCTAACTAGAGGGCTGACCACTCTGGGCACCTCGGACCTCCCATACCCTGTGGCCCACACCCAGCCCTGGGTCCCGCCTCTGACCCTCCAGGCAGGTGGAGTAGAACTCAATGAAGAACTTGGTGCGGCTGGCTGTCTTCACAATGGCCTCAATGCTCTCAAACTCGATGTAGGCCTGGTCTGAGGTCTTTGAGAGCCCTGAGGGGCAAAGGGAGGAATATAGACAGGAGGGCTGAGAGGGTGGCAGAAGGAATGGGATAGAGAGACTGAGTGCTGGGACAGGGAATCAGCAGCCCTGGCAGAGCAGGAGGGAAGGCCAGGAGGGGCCTCCTCCATCCCAAGCAACCAGTAGCGAGACCCCAAAGCCCAGACCTGGGACTGGGACAAACAGACAACCCAAGATGAGAGACTACCTGAGAGAGGACCAGGGACCAGAATGCCTGCAGGATATGCCTGCCGACAACCCACCACACCACCAGGCACACTCGGGTACTCAAGTGGCCCCAGGCAGATAGACACACGTACATGTTTACGTTCACACGCTCTTGGGCATGTACCTCCTGTGATGACCCAGGCAACACAGACACCCTCACACATCACATATTCAGAAACATTCCTACACGTACATGTAAACACCCAAACACACACACACACACACACACATTTAGATGTATTCAAACCTATGCACATCCCCAGGCCAGCACCTGCAGCCACCCAGATGGACGCCACACCCACAAGCACATCCAGAATAGCCACCTTTCTTGGAGATGAACTGAGAGGTAACTCCAACCTCAAATGTCCCAAACACAGGGGAGTGGTCGCTGGTGACGATGTCATCTGTGCAGCCTGGGGAGGGGAGTAGGAATGAGGGCTCAGGGGAAAGCTCCTTATTCTCTGCTGGCACTTCCCAAAGCTGAGGCAGAGTTGGGTCAGTGACCACCCAAGACCACCCATCACCCTGTCTGGGAGGCTCTGACCATAGGAATTGCAGATGATGTGGGTCTCGGGATAGGACTTCCAGAGAATCCGGTCACACCATGAAGGCACGTTGGTCCGGACCTGGGGCAGGGGATGGCAGCATGGTCAGAGGTCAGCTGGGGCCCCACCACAGTGGCCCCAGCGCCCACCTCCTTCCTTGGATCCTCACAACATGCAGGAGCACCCCAGAGGCCCCAAAAGGGGCCACGGAAGCTGGAGCGGTAAGTGCAGAGGCCTGGACCCTTGACCCCACACACACTCTTGATTCACTGCAGCCCTGGGGGGTCTCCCCAGGCCCAGCTCCTTCTCTTCACTCACCCCAGTTGGCTTCTGCTTGTGCCAGGCATATGTGTCCCGGGAACCCCGCTCATAGCGGTAGGTGGGTGGGAAGGAGATCTCCTCCTCACCTAGGGAAGGCGGGGGGGATGGAGGAGTCAGGGCCCGGAAGACCCAGGGATACCACAAGGATCCTGGCCCTCAGGGACCCCCTGCCGGGCCCACACTCACTGAATCGAAGGAAAACCTTGTGCTTTTCCCGCTCCAGATTGAGCTGGTCCACCCTGAGCAGGGGCTCAAACTCCTTCCTGCTGATGTAGTTCAGGATCTCCTGGGGTGGGGACACAAAGGCTGGAGACTTTCCCCCTCGAGCCAAAGCCAGAGGTGAGAGCCCACCTGGCCCCAGCCCAGCCTCCCTACCAGCCACCTGCCGGGCCCTGCTCACACCTGTATATCCATGTCAAGGCGGTAGTTGAGGTCCCCAAACCAGAAGAGGTGAGTGAAACGCAGAGAGATGTCAAAGGCACTGAGCTGCCGGTCACCCAGCGAGAGCAGCCGCAGGATGTCCAGGTAGTTCTGGTTCCGTCTACAGTGGGGGGTGGGGGGAGGCCTCTAGGGTCAGGTGTCAGGGACAGGCATGAAGGTAAGATATCTCTGGCTGGGGTCAGGGATGGGCCAGGGATCAGGGTCCCTGGGGACAGAGGAAGGAACTGGGGACAAGGTCAAAGTCAGGGAGAGACAGAGGGGTCCTGAGTTGAGGTAAGGAAGAAGGGGGCCTTTGGGGACAGGGATGTAGGATGTACTGTAGACTAGGATATGGGAGAGGGAATAGGTCTTTGGCAAAGAGAGGATGAGGCTAAAGAGACAGTTGAGAAGGTGCCCCCTCACCGGGCAGTCTTCTCATTTCCCGAGGTGAGGTGGCAATTCACAAAGCCAAACGAGGTGCCATTGAACATGAAGGAGACACCCACGGCCCCCTTGTTTCCTGTCAGGGCAACAGAAGAAGGCCTGAGTCACCCCCGGTGGGCTCCCGACTCCCCTCTGCCTGTCTAAGCAGCAGTGGGAAGATCCTCCCGACTTCCCCACATACCATGAGGCAGGCAGGCCCCTGCACACACACACACGCCTTCCCGGGGGTCCACACGGGGCACATGCAGCCCCATCTGGATGGCCTGGGTCTGTCGGCATGTGTGAACAGAGAGCCCCTGGAGATCACAGGGGACCCCAATAGTGAAGCTGCAAGAACCTGCAGATTCTGAGCAGAATCTATCCTGAGGGACCACTGGACTGCAAACAGGGAGACCTGGGCACTATGCCAGGTGCCGGGCTCTACCATGTACTAGCTGTGTGACCTTGGACAGCTCACTTGACCACTCTGGGCCTGAGTTTTATCATCTAAGAAATGGAGGTAATTATCCTGGCCCTGCCTTCCTGGTGGGGCTGGAAGAGATTTAGAATACGAACACGCTTTGCAAAGTTCAAAGAGTTCTATAGATGGGAAAGCTGAGACTACCCAAAAGGGGGAGACCCTGGACCCTGGGCTGGAGAGGAAGCAAGAAGCGTGGACAGAGGGACCCACCCTCCCTACTCACCCAGGGTATTGGCGATGCCAGTCTTCACACTGGATGTACTGACGTGGCTGATGCGGTTCTCATGCTCTGGCTTGACCAGCACAGCCACCTTGATGTTCCACAGTGACTGCATGGCAATCTGGGGAAGGGGTGCGGGGTCACCCCTGCCCCGAGCTGGGCCACTGTCCACATCTCCCCCACCCCGCCCAGCCCATACTACAGACTGTTCTGGAAGTCACAAAATAGGAAGGGCTGCCACCCCTTTTTCCTGAGGGACCAGAGAGAAAGAGCCCTTCCCATAGCATAAAGGACTCCAGTTAAACTTCCTAAAGGATATGCCCAGGGACCAGAGGGAGAGCTCTCCAGGGTCGTGCGTGAGGTCAAGCAGGATAGTTGGGGGCAGTGTGTGAGGAGGCGGGCTGGACAAGAGGATGACCCTCACCGGGCGGTAATCCAGATCTGTGAGCTCCTTGAGGCTCCCGCGGAGCAGGTCCAGCCACTCGCGGTCGCCCACCGAGTTCTCCTGGGTCCCAAAAACATAGATGTCATGAGGTATGGTCACCGTGACCTCATCCAGGGTCTTCCCCAGACCCTTCGATGTGAACCAAGATGTCACATTTTTTGGAGGCGGCACACTTCCTGGAGGGGGAGTGGATGCAGGTGGTCAGGCCCCTGCATGGGGCCCTTCCTCTCTCCCACCCCAGCCCCTGCACGGGCCTGACCCATGTTCCAGGTGCCTATGAAGACGGAGATCATGTCGGGCTCGTCCTGCTTGGAGTGCTTATTCTTCATGAGCTGCAGCAGCTGGCAGAAGGCCTCCCGCTTCTGGGGGAACAGCAGCCAGTCAGGGGCAGGTGGGTGGCCAGGAAACCCCCTTCCACGGGGACACCCTGCTAGGTGGCAGGTCCAGGAGGAGACGGACATACCTCTCTGGCTCACCACCATACACCCACTCCTCAAGCATACAACAGGTGCTCAGTAAACGTTCACTGAATGAATATTTGAATCCACCCTCAGGCTGCCCACTCTCAGTATACACACTCTCTGCTCCGTCAGAACTGCCCCCACCACGAGGGATGGCATGCCTACATCATGTGTTCCCTCTCTTCCCATCCAGCAGGGACTCCTGCAGCCCCCAGTGGCCTGGCCCACCCGCTGCTCACCCGGGCGCTGACAAAGATGAAGTCCTTGCGCTGTGTCCGGTCCTTCTCTTTCTCAAACACGACGCCCAACTTGTTCTGGACCCGCTGGGACTTAATGAGCTGGCGGACTAGGGGATGGAGGATGGGTCACACCAGCCTGTGCCCTGAGGCCCAGGGGCCCACCCCACCCCCCATCCCAGGGTGGGCCCTGGCTCACTGCGGTCATGCGTGAAGGTCGTCCAGTCCTCCTGTGAGTCCCGCTGTCTCCGCAATAGCACCAGCCGCCCACCCTCCACGTCCACACTCAGCGTGAACTTCTGTGACTTCCCAATCTTGGTCAGGTCACCCAGGGTCACATCCAGCTTCACCTACAGGCCAGGAGGTGGAGGGGCTGCTGAAAAGACCTGGGGGCAGGCAGCACCCCCTTCACCTCCACCCACTCTTTGCCCTGTGAGGTTCCCCCCCGCCCCCCACCATGTACCTCAAAGGCCTGCACAGGGATGGTCTTGGCCTTACGTGTGGATGGCTGCAGCGGGGTCGGGGGTGCTGTGGAACTCATGTCCTGTAGGGCCTTCAGGGCCTGGAGGGGGCAAGGACAGGGCAAGGTTAGGAGCCTTGCTGAGGGCTGGGGCGGGGAGGGACACAGCTGATGTGGGGCTCAGTGCTAAACTACAGATTCAGGGTTCAGATCAGTTAGAGCAACGCAAGTGGCCAGGGACCGGTGAGTGGGTCAGGGATCAGAGGTCAGGGGTCGGGGCACCTTCTTCTGGATGCCTGACAGGAAGTCCTTTAGCACTGACAGCTTTAGCACCAGGCTCTCTAGCTCCTGCTCCCCAGTCTGTGGTGGGTTCTGCGGGGAGAAAGAATGAGGCTCGTCCGTGAGGCCACCAAGCAGGAGGCACCCCACTCAGCGCCAGAACATGAACCCACTCCCCAGAGGTTTCTCCACAATCCCACCTGCTGCTGCAAAAGGCGGGTCACCATGGGCGAGCTTTGCTGGTCAAACACCTTGGACAGGATCTCCAGGCCCGACAGGACCTTGTCCACCTCACTATGGGAAACATCAGGTCAGAACTCCCCACCCCGACCCAAGCATAGGGAAGAGGGGCTGAGTGTGTAGCTTCAGCTGCCACCGAGAGGATACAAGGGTTCAGGCGAGGAAAAGTCAGGAGGCAATAGCTGGTTCCTGGTTCAGGGCCAGAGGTCAAAGGTCAGGGCATTTGTGTAGCAAGGCAGCAGGAGAGGACAGGTGAGAGGTAAGGGTGCAGCGCGTGGAGCTGGACGTCCCAGGTACCTGTGCAGCCTCCGGCATGAGGTGGCAAGGGTGCGGGTGAGGTGCGGCAGGTTGCTGGCTCCACCCCGCACAGCCTCCAGATCCAGCCCGTAGCTACCCTTCAGGTACTCGTGCGAGACAGTGCTCAGCCCATTGGGAGCACTTCAGGAGGGGTTAAGAAGTCAGTGGAGGCCCCGCTGACCCTGTCCCAGCAACCCCACCCCACTCCTAGAGGAGACGGTACAGGTGGCAGTCATAGTACGACAGGCCAGGGTGTCTGCCTCTGGGGCTGAGACAGGGCGGGGGTCCCTGGGGAGGGCTGGGGGCTTAAAGGTCTTCCCACCTTCGGTGAGGACACAGTTCTCAGAGAAGAAAGGGACTTCCTGCTCAGGAGGGGGTTGGGGTCTCACCTCTCAGCAGCCGGAGTCGTGGGGGTCTCAGGGGCTGGCAGGGGGCTGCTGGGCCCGAGGGGGGCAGAAATGCTGGTAGAGCCAGAGCGCGGGGGCAGTGGGGGCTTCTCATCCTCCCCATCTGTGGACAGGGGCCAGTGGGCAGCGGTGTGAGCCCCCTGCCCTCAGTGAAGTACGGGGGACACGATGGCTGTCAGAGACTTGCGTGGAAAGGGGTAAAGGGCCCAGGCACCATGGAGAGTGGCAGCGGGCTTCAGGGGAGTCAGGCTGAGAAGATGGGTTGGGAAGTCGCAGGTAATGGCCGGGGATGGGCGCAGGGAAGGCATTCGTACATCGCACCCCGGGCAGCACCTGAGGCATCGCGGTCATCCGGCAGGTCTGGCTCTCGCTCCCGCTCCACAGGCAGAAGCAGGGCACACACCAGGCCCTGGTTGGGCTGGGCGTACAGGCCGATGAGCTCCCCCAGGGTCTGGAAGCGGCGCACAGGCACACCCTGCGAGGTCTGCAGGCCAGCAAGAGTGGGAGAAGCGTCAATCAGCTGGTCCCAAACCTTAGGCTGGAATCAAGGTCAGGGGTCAGGGTCTAAGCTCCTACCTGCACGGCCAGGAAATCTTCTCCATCAGGGAGAATTCGATATGTGTGCACATGCTTCTGATACCTGACAGCAGAGCAGGGGATCAGAATCTGTCACCCCCAGGCTGGGGTCTAAGTCCCAAGACCCCGTTTCCTCCTACCAGCGGGCTCAGCCCCCAGGCCCCTCATCTAGGTTTCCTTAAAGCTGTTTGCCCAGGCTGCACAGGGTTAATGATGGGGCCAGTCCCCTCTATCCTGCTAGTGCCAAGCAGAACAGGAATGCCCAGACCCACCCACCCCCACCCCAGGCCTACATACACTCCACATCCACTGTAGGGCCCCGGAAGCATCAGGCGGCTCTTTTGTGGCCTCCACAGCTGTCTAAACAGACCCTCTGGGCTTTGGTACCAGTCTGGGCCCCCCGCCAGAGTAAGAGTCCTCAGAGGCCTGGGTAACCCGTCTGCGTGCATGGGTGACGTGCTATCACACGTGTGCCTGCTGCCTGTGTTTACACTGGTGTCTGGCTCTGCTGGAGTCAGGTGTGTCTGGAGTAGTTTTGCTGGGGGGGTGTGAGGATATCATTCTAGGGCTTTCTCCCCCCTTCCCCAGACACCAGGAAATTGGGATGACCCACGGGGGCCCTCTATGGGAGAGGTGGGCCTCTAGGAGCCCCAAGCTAAGGAGGGGCAAGAGGGGTGCTGACAGATGGTAGCAACAGCTGAGCAGGTGACAGCTGAGCCTGGCCTGGATGGTACAGGCTGCACTCAGTGGGGGTGGAGGATCCCTCTGCAGCCGCACCTCAGGGCAGGCTTGCAAAGGGGGTCACCTAGGCCGTGTGTGTTGGAGGTGGGTATCACTAGAGAGGACCAAATGCCTATTTGAGGAGACTCTACACCCTAGCCACAGGGCCATCCTCTCCCCTCAGGTAAGCCCTGTCCAGGGGCTCTCCTGACCACTGGGCACAAACTGTGTGGCTATCTGTGTGTGACTGGGTGTGTTGGTTTTTGGACTGTGGGTCTGTGTTTGTAAGAGTAATAGCATCCCATTAACTGAGTCCTGTCTCTGTGACAAGTCAGGTACTCAACGTCCTACAGACGTGATCTCATTTAATCCTCACGTTTTAAGGCAGATATTATTATTATCCCTCTTCTCCAGAAGAAGAAACGGGCGCAAGGAAGAAAAGTGATTTGCCTAAGGTCACAGAGCAAGTAAAAGGTAAGTAAAAGGCAGAGCTGGCATTTAAAGTCAGGACGGAGGCCAGGACCTGTATCCGGGCCTGCTGGTTGGATTGACTGCACCTGCTGGGGCAGGGCCGTGTCCTGAATGTTTCCCCTGTATGCGTGGGTGGCATATACAGGTAAGCAAGTATGTTTCTGATCACCCACTCCCAGGTTCCTGAGATGCAGGGAGTAACCAGAGTCAGCCGGTAAAGCTGAAGTCCTCACACACAGACAGCCCCTCACCCCACCCGTCCCCTCCCCGGCAATGGAGCCAGGACTTTTCCCTCCTGGGACAATAATGTTCCCATCCAGACACAGGCCCAGCTGTCCCCCTCCCACTCAACAGCTGATCTAGCACCTGCCTCCCTCCCCTCCCTAATTAGGGGGTACGCCTCAGAGAGGGTTGGCATGCAGGACTCTAGGTTATTCATCTGCCTAGGCTGTCCCTCTTCAGTCCCCTATTGGGCCTCAGATATGGGACATAAGCTGAAACTTGAGGGACCCCTTCCTCTTCAGGTCCACTGCCTAGGCCAGGGTTGTTCAACCCTCAGCACCACTGACATTTTGGACTACATAATTCTTTGTGGTGAGGGACAGTACTGTGCATTGTCGGATGTTTAGCAGCAACCCTGGCTTCTACCCACTAGGAGCCAGTAGTACGATCCCAGTTGTGACAACCAAAAATGTCTCCAGACATTGCCAAACATCCCCTGAGGGGTAAAATCAACCCCAATTGAGAACCACTGGCCTAGGCCAGTGTACACCTAAAGATGTGAGGAGAACAGAAGGGAAAGAGACACAGGGATAGGGACTTGGGAGGGCTCACGGGCCTGAGGAGGAACATAACTAGGTCTAAACAAAGCAGCCCCACCACTTCCCACTCACCACCTCCACTCCAGAGGCCTACAGGAGCCCACCCAATGTCAGATTCTGGGGCTCAGGGGGGCAGCTCAGGAAGAAGACTCCAAAACTGAGAGTGCAAACTCACCCAACACCACTGCCATGCACGGCAGATGGGTACAAGCACAAAACCAGGCCCACTCAGAGAGCTGCCAAGCCTAGCCCCACACTCAGCACCCACAGCTCAGGGCTAGGGCAGCAGGATCCCAGAGCCAGGGCACACACACTCACTCACTGATTCATGAAATAATGACAGGGAGCCATACTGCCTCACTCCCCTTCTCAACACCACCCTGTCCCCAGCCGCAGTCATACATACGCAGGCAGGCCCCAGCCTCAGTCCCGGGAAACAGAAAGCCCCCTAAGGAAGCTGCTGGGCATCCCCACACACCCCATTAGTTCCTCTGGCCCCAACTCCCACTCAGACACCCAATCCCTACATAAACAGAAGTGCACACAACCGTGGGATGCACATCCTCACCCCTGCCTGGAGGATGCCTGAGGGGGTCTGCCAGAGACTCCCTACACTTTCCCCAATTATAGCGACCCTGGGCCGCAGGACCCCGCATACTCTGCCCTCAGTGCCGCAGCAAGTGCCCCCAGACACACAGCAGGAAGGAAGTGCTCCCGGCATCCTTCCTCAGGCCCAGCAGAGAGCCAAGGCCCCCACTGTGGCGGGCGCAGGCGTCCCACTGTCCCGGGCCCTCCCCACAGCACTCAACGAAGCCCGGGCCGTGCCCCCGCCCGCCGGGAGCCTCAGCCCCACTCACAGGACGCAGAGCGCGAAGGCTCCCGCCACGCTCTCGCTGTCTCGGACCAGGAAGCTGCCATCGCGGCCTGCCCGGGCCAGCAGCTCCTCGGCGGCGGCGCGGCTCAGGTCGCGGTGGTACCAGGCGGGGGCCGGGCTGCCCAGAGCGGCCCCAGGCCCGGCGCCCCCTGGGCCCGGCGCCCCGCACGCCGAGGCCATGGCCAGGGCAGGGTTCAGCGCCGCCCGCGCCCACCGCCCCGCGCCATCCGCCCTGGGACGCTCGGCGCTGACGCTGGGACCGGGCCCGGGTACCGGGGCTGGGGACCGAGCCTGATGATCCGCTGGCGGGACCGAGCCGGGGATCGGGGTTCCGTGCTCCGCCGCGCTTGCCGCCCGGTTTGCCGCGCAGCCGCCGCCGCCAGCAGCGCCGGCCTCAACTTGAAGAGAAAGAAAAGTTTGTTCAGAGGCGGCGGGGGAGGGGCAGGAGCGGAGCGCAGTGCCGGGCGGCCGGCCCCCACCCCCACCGCTCGGCCCAAGGCCCGTCCCGCCCCTGCCCTCACCCTCTTCCCCGCGGGGAAGCCGCCCTCTGCATTCCCGCAGGAGCCGGGACCCCCCAAACCCCAGGGGAGGCCGGCCTCCCAAACCCCACAATGATCCTGCCCAGCCATCACCACCCGGAGAAGATCCAGCTCCTAACGCCCGCCTCCAAGCCCAAGTCAACCCATCCTGCGCCCCGACACTTTGGGATTCCCGATCCCCTCCCCCTCCTTTCAATACTCACAATTATATGACCCCCAACTCCCATAAACGTCTGATTCCACCCCCAAATCCTTTCCATTCGGCCCCCCTACAGACTCGTAGGATCGAGTTACCAAAATCCCCGAAGGATCCCATGATGAACCAACCTCCTGCCGTCTCTCTCCCCATCACCCCCAACTCCCGTGAAATCCAGCCCCTACTTAGGCCTGAACCCCCAAACTCCACTGGGTCCCAGTCCCGCGTGGGGGATCCCCCACAAACCCCCAGAGGAGGTCCAGTGTCCTCGAATCCCCATGCACCGTCCCCGGCAGCCCCTCTCAGCCCAGGCAGAGCCCTTCCCCCCTCTCGGCCAAGTTCCCTGGCACCATCCCCCATACCCGCAGGCCCCGGCCTTGAGGGGTTCAGCAGCCCGAGATCAGGCCTTTCCTTGCCCATCTAGAAGAAAGTTCCCTCAAACCCCCGGGCTCCCGACCTCTCCCCAGAGCCCCGGCCGCCGTACTCAGACCCCCACCTCCTGGGCTGCTCCGATGCCCCCTTCCCCGGGGAAGCAGCCCTGGACTCCCAGCGGCCACTTAAGATGGCCATCCTCTGCCGCCGCACCCCCCCACCTCGCCTTCCGCCCCGCCCGCCGCCCCGCCCCCGCGGCTCTCCGCCGAGCCGGGGGTAGAACCCGCGCCCCGCCTCGCCCGGCCCAGTGCCTTGATTCCGGAGCCGCTAACCAGCCGATTGACCTCGGGCGAGTCACGGCGCCTCTCAGAGCCTCGCCTTCCGGCTCTGTAAAATGGGGATAACTTTATGAGGGCAGACTCAATAGGACCGTTCTTGTAAAGCTCTCCGCACGGGGCCTGGCATTCAGTGGGCGCTCCCGAACAGCGGCTATTTTTATTATTAATTAAGGAGTAACGAAGGTGACAGCTGTGTAAACTGTAAAGCGAGGCAATGGAACGAACGAGTATTATTAGCACCCGCCCCCATCCCAGCTACTCCCTCCAAGTCAACAAACTCGAGCCTCTGTGGGCGGGACGCGGAGCCAGGAGCGCCCTAGACCAGGCTCGCTCCGACAACCCCCGGCCCCTTCCCCTCCCACAAGGGGCGGTAGGGCCCCCCTGGGCCTCCCGGAAAGGGGGCGGGGTCCTTAGGAGGGTCTGGCCCGCCCCTCCCCACAAAAAGACCTAGCCGGTGGCGGCGTCTCCTGGGAGTCCGCTTCCTGCCCCGCCCCTCCGCCCCCTGGATCCTTAAAGGCGCAGGCCTCCAGCCTGGCTCCCATTGCTGCCAACTCTTAGGCCGCTGTCGGAGGATCCCCTTTAACCTGCGAGAGAACTTTCACTTTGCTAAATTGAACCTGTGTCTGGGTCAGTTCCGACGAGCTCCTTTCTCTGTTTCAAATGTGCATTGACTTCACCCAGCTGGAGCAAAGCCTGGGACGTGGAGCGGGGTCCGTGGGGCCTTCCAGACTAGGTAAATGTAGTGACTGAGACTCACCCACACGGTAAACAGCGTCTCAGGACCCCTCCAGCAACCCAATAACCCGTCCTCCAATCTGTGGCCAGCTTCCCCTATCAGTCACCTCTTGGTATGAGGCGGCGGGAGAGACCTGGACTACGAGTCTTCACTTCTGGGTTCTCGTCCTAGCTTGATGACACCTCCTGCCTGGCGTTCTCACACAGGTACCTGCGCCTCTCTGACGATAACTGCGGTTGGGATGTGGAGACAAAGGCTTCCCCAGGGGGAAAGGGGAAGGGGGAGACCCTGAGATATAAACTCAGGCCCAGTTCCTGGGGGCTGTGCAACGACAGAGCAATCCTCTAGGAGAGGCATATCTACCAACCCTGGAGGGGACAAAGGTGCCAGAGAAGTTCCTGCCCCTGGGAAGCCCCTAAGGGTTTCCGCCGCTTTTCCAGCCACGCTTCCAGGATACAGCAGGGCTGAACCAGTGCAAGGCTCCGGAGTATTTCCTCCCCAGGAACCTCACAGATGCTCTCCCCAATCTGCTGTCTTCCTCCTCTGAGGCTCCCAAGCCCCAACTCTGCCCCTTCAATCCACATGGGTGAATTTATTTTCACACCAGACCCACTGTACCCCCTGCCCCGGGAATCCAAAGCCTTCCCTGGCTCCCATCCCCAGCTTTCCCAGAGCAGCAGAGCTGAGCACAGAGCCAGGCAGACAAGGCCTGGGGGAAAGGCAGGGTATTTGGGGCCCAGTATAAATAATGAAGTTCTGGACTTGGCGCTCTCATTTGGGGCTACAAGGGCAACAGGATCCCTGAGGACTATTAATGTGCAGGCACTAGGCACACATGGTTTTTAGGCAACATTTAACAACCATGAGAGAAGGAAGGATTATTATCTTCATTTTATTGAGGAGGTATGGTTTAGAGCAGTCAAGCAACTGCTTCACTTTCACATAGTAGCAGAGCTGGGTTTCAAACCCATGTCTCATTTCTCTAATCTGAAGGAATCCAAAAACTATGGAATCTGCCCTCTACCACCCACAAACTCACAACCAAAATAATTAATCAGACACGGATGTGTTGGTCTGTTTTTTAGAACTGGCTGTCAGAGAAACCACAGGCCCCACCATGGAGCAGGAACTAGATGACAGAGGGATGGGTAATGGATGGAGGCATGCTTATGGCTTCCTCATTTGTGGGAGCTGAGCTGAGCCCAGCCTGGTCATCAAACCTGAGGACTGTCTGGGGATGGCTGGACTCATTCATGGAGCCAGAGTGGCAAAATCAGGGCCAGGCAGAGCAGGAGAGGTCTAATCCCCTGGGGCATGGCCCCAGCACTCATGGCCAAGGCATAGAACCTCGCCACCTCCTCGTTGGGGTTGCCCTGGGCGGGGTCGAACCACATCTGGATGCAGCGGCCACTGCCCCGGCTGTAGTTGCTGAGCTTGTAGGAGTTACTCCAGAGGCCCTCACACAGGGCTGCTGGCGTGGGGAAGTAGAACTCAAATGTGCCACAGGTGGTCCCAGTTGGGCACTTGTTAGATCCTGCAGGGGGAGAGAGGGTAGGCACGGACATTCAGCCCCTGGGCCCAAAACTCATTTCTGGCCCCCCTTAGAAATACTTGCCCAACCCCAAATCCTCAAACCCCCTTTCTCCATTCTCCACCTCCATCTCCCCACCCTCAGGCCCTCACCTGAGGTCCAGTTCCAGCCTTTGTGCCAGTCGGCCTTGCAGGTGTAGGAGGTGCGGCAGTCTTCCCACCAGCTCTGACAGTCCTCTTTGCACAGGGGCACGTTCAGGAACCGTTCTTTGCGCCAGCTCTGGTTCACCTGGGGGGAGCCGGGGGAGGGAGGGCTCCAGTCAGCCTGAGATGTTGGTAGGAACAGCCTTGACTGAGTTGGGCGACAGCCTGCTGGGGTGGGGTGAGGGAGACACCAATACCTCCTGGATCCAGGGCCCCAGGTTAGGTGAGCACTCGTAGAGGCAGTTGTCCTGAATGAAGTGGCGCTTGCAGGCGGGCTTCATCTTGCCACAGTGCTCCCAGTTAAAGTTATACAGGGAGGAGGTGTCCCTGTGCAGCTCCTGGCTGACTTTGGCAGAGCAGCAGGCATTCTTCTTCCAGGGGATGCACTGCGGGGGGGCGGGGGGGGGAAAGACATGAGACTAACTGCCTCCCCGACCACAAGCTCTGCCACCTCCAGCCTCTTCCCATTTGGCTCTTGCCCTCCTGCCCCAGGTAGGTTGTCCTAGGAACGCTCGCTGTTAGGACCTCTCTGTCCTTGGCCTCCAGAAACTCTGGTCTTGGGAGAGACTCAATTACAACAGTGTGATGGGGAGGCAGGGGTGGTGAGAGCCTGGGAGAGACCCTGCCTTGGGGAGACAATAGTTTTCATTTATACAGCGCTTGATACTTATACAAAGTATTTTATTTTTTCACTAAAAAATAATTACTGAGTACTTGTTTTATGCCAGTTGCTGTTCTAGATGCTGGGAATATAGAAGAGAACAAAACAGAAATATGTGTTCTGGTGAGGGGAGACAGTAAGAACTAAAAGAGAAAAAATATATATCAAGATCCGATCAGTTATATGGAGGAAATTACAGCAGGGAATGGAAATATGGAGTATGGGATGACTGTTGAAATTTTCTGGCTGGTTGTGAACAGCCTCACTGGAAGGTGGCATTCTGAGCAAAGGAGGAAAGGGGATACGCTATGCAGTAATATACGCTGAAGTCTCTCACCCTTTAAACCCCTGGAGTTGCCCACCTCAGTCCTACCCCTACCCCACCACAAGGGCAAGTCCTGTCCCATTCCTTTGTGTGTCTGTGTGCTTCTCTGGGCCTCAGTTTCCTAATTTGTGTCATGTGGAGGAGAACATCATCTACCCACATCACAGGACCCCTGGGAATATGAAATCACACACGGAAAACACATGACACCTGGTAGGTGCTCAGTAAACGATCATTCCGCCTTATTGCCGACACGGTGTCGTATCCTGAGCAGGCCACCCCTAGAATCACGCCAGCCACTCCCCCGCATCCTACCTTCACCTTCTCCCACAGTGATAATTCAGGATGTGTGTGTGTGGTGAAGGGGCTGACCCCGCGACCCCTCCCTCGCCACCCTGACTTCCTCTTCCTTGTCTGAACAAGCCCCCTCCCTGCCCAGAGCCACAGTCCATCCTCACCTGGTCATGTAGCTTGTCCTCAGGGCCTGGCTTTACCTTGTGGTGCTTGGCATCCATGCAGACATTGAGCAGGTCTGTCCTGGGCTGGGCACTGCACTGGTAGGCCATCCAGGCCAGAAACAGCAGAAGGGGTGTTAATTTCCAGGGCATGTCTTTCTTTTCCTGCAGAGGCAGCTGTGGTTAGGGAGACCAAAGCCTGAGGGGAGAGAGTCCAATGCAGGGTGCCCCCTTCACCTCTTGCCTCAGTCTCCCCAGCTCCACACTGAAGGATGGGGTCAGACCCTGTTCCTTCAGTGTTGGGGTCCTGAGGCTCCTTGAGACTGAAGTAGAGAAGATCGGCAAAAGGGGTGGCTCCCTCACCTCAGGCTCGAAGGGCTCAGAAGGGGATCTGGGATTAGAGGGTGAGCCCTGGGGGAATCTTCCCAAGGTGGAGGAGATGCCTTGTGCCCTCAAGTCTCTGGACTTGATCTAAGAAAAGTAACTAAATAATTCAGGTCCATGCTCTGCTCCCCTGAAAGGGGCCAGGGACACACAGTGCCCTCATCCTGTGTCCAGCAAGTGCCCTGCCTTTACACCCTGGATCACCTGGGTTCCCATGCCAGGTTAGAAACCCTGTTACCCCTGGGGTGGCAGCGACCCAGCTCTGCTGAGTTCTCCGGATCAGCACAAGGATCAAGTGAGGTAACACGCAGGATGGTGTTTGGTTAAATGATACAGAAATGACAAGGGTGGTTTTTGTTTGTTTGTTTTTTTAAAGATTCCACATATAAGCAGTATCATATGATACTTGTCTTTCTCTGTCTGGTTCATTTCACTTAGTATGATAATCTCTAGGTCCATCCATGTTGTTGCAAATGGCATCATTTCATTCTTTTTTATGGCTGAATAATATTCCATTGTATATATGTACCACATCTTCTTTATCCACTCAGTCTGTTGATGGACATTTAGGTTGCTACTGGGACTCTACTTTTTTTTTTTTAATTTATTTTTGGCTGCATTAGGTCTTTGTTGCTGCACGAGGGCTTTCTTTAGTTGTGTCTAGTGGGGGCTACTCTGCGTTGCAGTGTGCAGGCTTCTCATTGCAGTGGCTTCTCTTGTTGCGGAGCACGGGCTCTAGGCACGCGGGCTTCAGTAATTGTGGCACACGGGCTCGGTAGTTGTGGCACATGGGCTCTAGAGCGCAGGCTCAGTAGTCGTAGCACACGGGCTTAGTTGCTCCGCAGCATGTGGGATCTTCCTGGACCAGCTCGAACCCGTGTCCCCTGCCTTGGCAGGCAGATTCTTAACCACTGCACCACAAGGGAAGCCCCTGGGGTGGTTGTTTTTAAACAGCTTTGCTTTCTCAGACTTTTTCCTTCCCTATTCTCTGAAAGCCATTTCCTCCTGTCCACCCCCCACATTGTGACTCTGGCCTCCTCAGCTCTTTCTGGACAGATGCACCAGATCCCTACCTTATCCCTCAAAACACAAATGCAGGACCCTAGGACCTGAGGACCTCACATTGGAGCTGCTAACCAGACAAGCACTTAGAGTCGTGGGAGACCCCCAGCAAAAGTGACGGCCCACTACTCTGTCCATGACTGCCTCTCACCTTTCACCCCGCCCATGACAGATCTTTTCCTTTAGGCTCTGTCACCGAGGGACCTAAGAGTTGATAATAGAGACTTTCCTCTCCCTCCCCATCCTCCATGCAGTTGATCACCAAGCCCTGGCAAGGTCTCTCCGAAAACGTTTCTGGAATTCACTTCCCTTGGCTCTGTGTTTGGGGTAAGGTCTTCCCTCCTCCAGTTTCTTCCCCTTCCAGTCACCTTCCCCGCAGGAGCCAGAGTGATCTTTCTAAAGAGAGGTATGCCCCGCCCCTGTGCGCCAACCTGCCAAGTCTCCCCAGTGTCCTGTCACCATCCCCTCCTTAGGGCAACTTGCCTGAGCCTCCTTTGCTGCTGGGCGCACACACAACTCTGGATTGGCCTGTCTTCAGGTTGGCAGCAGCTCCAAGCCGCAGCACTGCCCTCTGTGTTCTCTGTCCTCAGCGCCGGATAGACTGACTAGGAGCTCTGGGAAGCATAGATACAATTTCCTCTTTCAGCTTTCCTCCTGCTCTTCCTTCTCTTCCGATCCCACCCTCTTCAGGATTGCTTTAGTCTGTCAAATGATCCATTCCTGTTTTCATTCATCTCTTTATTTGTTAATTTCTTCATTCCAGGGTCTACACATTCAACATGCATCAAAATCTAGATGATTGCTCATCTCCAAGGGGGATCTGAATTTTTGACCCCAAGCGGTTGTTAGGATAAAGCTAACTTGAGGGGAATGGGACCTAGTGAGAAAGAACCCAGGCTTTGGGGCCAGGTCATGGGACCCAGTGATAGCTCCATCCCTCCCACAACTGTGGGAAATATCACTGAATCTTTCTCAGCTTCAGTTTGCTCACAAGAAGATTGTTGAGAATTATATGTAGAAAAGCCTGACATATACTGAGTAGGCTTAAAAAATTTTTTTAATTAACTATATTTGATTTATAATATTGTGTTAGCTTCAGGTGTACAGCTTCAGATTCTTTTCCATTATAGGTTATTACAAGATATTGAATATAGTTCCCTATGCTATACAGTAAATCCCTGTTGTTCATCTATTTTATATATAGTGGTGTGTATCTGTTAATTCCATACTCCTAATTTATCCTTCTCCCTCCCCTTTCCCGTTAGGTAACCATAAGTTTGTTTTCTATGTCTGTGACTCTGTTTCTATTTTGTAAATAAGTTGATTTGTATTATTATTATTTTGGCCACACCACATGGCAATGTATTATTTTTTTAGATTCCACATATAAGTGATATCATGTAATATTTGTCTTTTTCTGCCTGACATTTCACTTAGTATCATAATCTGTACATCCATTCATATGCTGCAAATGGTAATATTTCATTTGTTTTTATGGCTGAGTAATATTCCATTGTGTGTATATACCACATTTTATCCATTCATCCATCCATAGACATTTGAGCTGCTTCCACCTTTTTTTTTTTTTGCTGTACGTGGGCCTCTCACTGTTGTGGCCTCTCCCGTTTTGGAGCACAGGCTCTGGACGCGTAGGCTCAGCGGCCATGGCTCACGGGCCCAGCCACTCCACGGCATGTGGGATCTTCCTGGACCAGGGCACGAACCCGCGTCTCCTGCATCGGCAGGCGGACTCTCAACCACTGCGCCACCAGGGAAGCCCTGCTTCCACCTTTTGACTACTGTAAAGAATACTACTATGAACACATCTTCTTTTTCCATTCATCTATTGATGGACATTTAGGTTGCTTGAGTAGGCTTAAATGGCAGCTATCAGATTAATTTATGAGCAGCCAGATGGACACAGGTAGAAGATGAGGTACAGAAGTCCAGGGTCACAGAGAAAAATTGTCTCAAATCTGATAAATGAGAATACCTCAATTAAACAATATTTTAGCCTTTTAAAAAATTGTGGTAAAATACAGACTATATAAAATTTACTGCCTTAACCATTTTAAGTATACAATTCAGTAGTGTTAAGTATATTCATATTGTTGTGCAACAAATCTCTAGGACATTTTCATCCTGTAAAACTGAAACTCTATTTCCATTAGTCAGCAGCTCCCCATTTCCTTCTCTCCCCAGTCCTCAGTAACCACCATTCAACCTTCTGTCTCTAAGAATTTGACTGCTCTAGATATCTCATATAATTGGGGTCATACATTATTTGTCCTTTTGTGACTGGCTTATTACACTTAGCATAATGTCCTCAAGGTTCATCCATGTGTCAGAATTTCATTCCTTTTTATAGTTGAATAATATTCCATTGTGTGTATATACCACATTTTATCCATTCATCCATCCATGGACACTTGAGCTGCTTCCACCTTCTGACTATTGTGAAGAATGCTACTATGAACACAGGTATACAACTATCTCTTTGGGACCCTGCTTTCAATTCTTTTGGATATATAACCAGAAGTGGAATAGCTGGATCATATGGTAATTCTATTTTTAATTTTTGAGGAACTGTCGTACTGTTTTCCAAAATGGTTGCACAATTTTACATTTCCACCAGCAGTGTACAAGGATTTCAATTTCTCCACATCCTGGCTACACTTGTTATTTTCTGTTGGTTTGTTTGTTTCTTTAATTGTAGCCATCCTAGTGGATATGAGGTGGTATGTCACTGTGGTTTTGATTTGCATTTCTCTAATGATTAGTAATGTTGAGCCTATTTTTGTATGCTTGTTGGTAATTTGTATATCTTCTTTGGAGAAATGTTTATTCATGTTATTTGCCCATTTTTTAATCAGGTTATTTTGTTTTTGTTAAATTATAGGAGTTCTTTATATATTCTGGATTAATCCCTTATCAGATACATGATTTGCAAATATTTTCTCCCATTCTGTATGTTGCCTTTCATTCTATTAATTGTCTTTTGCTGGACAGAAGTTTTAAATTTTGATGTAGTCCAATTTGTCTTTTTTTTCTTTTGTTACCTGTGCTTTTGCTATCATATCCAAGAAATCACTGCCTAATGTAATATTATGAAGCTCTTCCCCTACGTTTTCTTACAGTTTTATAGTTTTAGCTCTTATGGTTAGGCCTTTGATCCATTTTGAGTTAGTTTTTGTGTGTGGTGTAAAATAGAGTCCAGCTTAATTTTTTTGCATGTGAATATTCAGTTGTGAATGTGCACCATATTTTGAAAAGATTATGCTTTTCCCTCTTGCATTGTCTTAGCACTGTTGTCAAAAATCTGGACTCTCAGCTTCATCCTGCTACTGTACTGTCTTATAGTTTTGTAGTAAGTTTCAAAATCAGGAAGTGTGAGTCCTCTAATTTTGTTCTTTTTCAAGATTGTTTTGGCTATTGTAGGTCTCTTTCATGTCCATGTGGATTTTAGGATCAGGTTGTCAGTTACTCCAAAATAGCCAGCTGAGATTTTGATAAGAATTGAGTTCAATCTGTAGATCAATTTGGGAAGTATTGTCCTCATAACACTATCAAGTCTTCTCATTGATGAACATGGAATTTCTTTCCATTTATTTAGGTTTTGCATTTCTTTCAACAATGTTTTGTAATTTTCAGTGTACAAGTTTTTTTGTTGTTGTTTTTTAATTTGGCCTCGCCATGTGGCATGTGGGATCTTATTTCCCTGTCTAGGGATTGAACCCACGCCCCTTGCAGTGGAAGCACGGAGTCTTTTTTTTTTTTAATTCTTTATTGGAGTATAATTGCTTTACAATGGTGTGTTAGTTCCTGCTTTATAACAAAGTGAATCAGTTATACATATATCCCCATATCTCTTCCCTCTTTCGTCTCCCTCCCTCCCACCCTCCCTATCCCACCCCTCTAGGTGGTCACAAAGCACCGAGCTGATCTCCCTGTGCTATGCGGCTGGGAAGCACGGAGTCTTAACCACTGGACTGCCAGGGAAGTCCCCTGTGCAAGTCTTTTACTTCGTTTGTTAAATTTTTTCCTGTGTATTTGATTCTTTTTTAAGCTATTGTGAATGGAACTGTATTTTTCTTTTGTTTTTTTTTATCCTGGGCCACACATTTTATTTTATTTTTTTAAAATAAATTTATTTATTTATTTAATTTATTTTTGGCTGCGTTGGGTCTTCGTTGCTGTGCACGGGCTTTCTCTAGCTGCGGCAAGCGGGGGCTACTCTTTATTGTGGTGCGCAGGCTTCTCATTGCGGTGACTTCTCTTGTTGCGGAGCACGGGCTCTAGGCACAAGGGCTTCAGTAGTTGTGGCACGCGGGCTCAGTAGTTGTGGCTTGTGGGCTCTAGGACGCAGGCTCAGTAGTTGTGGCGCACGGGCTTAGTTGCTCCGCGGCATGTGGGATTTTCCCGGACCAGGGCTTGAACCCGTGTACCCTGCATTGGCAGACAGATTCTCAACCACTGCGCCACCAGGGAAGCCTGGAACTGTATTCTTAAATTTATTTTTGTATTGTTCATTGCTAGTGTATAGAAATACAAATGATTTTTGCATATTGATCTGGTATCCTACAAAGTTGCTGAACTCATTTGTTAGTAATCATGTGTTTGAGGATTCCTTAGGATTTTCTATATAGAATATCACATCATTTGTGAATAGAAATTGTTTTACTTCTAACATTCCAATTTGTATGGATCTTATTTCTTTTTCTTCACTAATAGCCCTAGCTACAACTTTTATACAGTGTTGAGTAGACATGATGAGAGTGGATATACCTGTCTTATTGCTGATCTTAGGGGTAAAGCCTTTTGGCATAGAACAGGATGTTAGCTGTGGGTTTTTCATAGATGTCCTTTATCACATTGGGGAAAATCCCTTCTATTCCTTGTTTGTTCAGTGCTTTATTTTTTTTATTTTTATTTTTTTTGCGGTACGCGGGCCTCTCACTGTTGTGGCCTCTCCCGTTGCGGAGCACAGGCTCCAGACGCGCAGGCTCAGCGGCCATGGCTCATGGGCCCAGCCGCTCCGCGGCATGTGGGATCTTCCCGGACCGGGGCACGAACCCGTGTCCCCTGCATCGGCAGGCGGACTCTCAACAACTGCGCCACCAGGGAAGCCCAGGATAATGATTTTTTTATCTGCTGATCTCTGCACTTTTATTGGGAGTATTTAATCCATTTATATAAAATATAATTACTAATGATATGTTTTACATCTTTAATTTTATTTGCTTTATATATGTTGTTTGTCTTTTTTGTCCCTCCGTTTCTCTATTACTGCCGTCTTTGTGTTTAATTCATATTTTGTAGTGTACCATTTTAATGCCTTTGTTGTTTCTTTTACTATAATTTTTGAGTTTTTTCTTACTAGTTGCTCCGAGATTACAACTAACATCATAATTTATAACAATCTAGTTGATGTTAATACCGAGTTTCAATAGTATTCAAAACTTTGCTCCAATATAGCTTCATTCCCTCCCCCACTCCTTTGTACTATTATTGTCATACAAAGTATAATTTTACACATTATGAACATATCAACAGACTTTTAATAAGTATTATTTTACACAGCTGTCTTTTTCCATTAGATAGGATAAGTGTTACAACATAAATACATTTATACCATATTTTATATTTCTTTGTATATTAACTTTTACTTATGCTCTTGATTTCTTCATGGGGATTCACATACTGTCTGGTGGCCTTTCATTTCAGCTTGAAGAACAACCTTTAGTATTTCTTGTAAAGAAAGTCTGCTAGCAACAAATTCTCTCACTTTTGGTTTATTTGGGTATGTCTTAATTTTGCCTTCCTTTTTTTTTTAAATATTCATTTATTTGGTTGCACTGGGTCTTAGTTGCAGCATGTGGGCTCCTTAATTGCAGCACACGGGCTCCTTAGTTGTGGCATGTGAACTCTTAGTCGTGGCACGCATGTGGGATCTAGTTCCCTGACCAGGGATTGAACCCAGGCCCCCTGCATTGGGAGCGCAGAGTCTTAACCACTGTGCCACCAGGGAAAGTCCCTCTCCTTCATTTTTGAAGGATAGTTTTTCTGGTTATAGAATTCTTTTTTTTTTTCTTTTTCTTTTTTTTTTTTTGGATGAACTGTGCAGCTTGCGGGGTTTTAGTTCCCTGACCAGGGATTAAACCCATACCCTTGGCAGTGAAAGCAGGGAGTCCTAACCACTGGACCACCAGGCAATTCCCCTTGATTATAGAATTCTTGATTGAGCTTTTTCACTTCAGCACTTTGAATATATTATCCCACTGCCTCCTGGCCTTCATCGTTGCTGATGAAACATTAGCAGTTACTCTTATTGAGGGTACTTTGTACATGATAAGTTGTTTTTCTATTGCTGCTTGTAGGATTCTCTCTTTGTCTTCCAGTAGTTTGACTCTGATGTGTTTAAGTGTGTATTTCTTTGAGTTTATATTATCTTGACGTCATTGAGCTTCTCAGATGTGTAGATTAATTTTTTTAATAAAATCTGAGATTAGGCCATGATTCCTCCAATACTATAATATTTATATCTTCCCCCCCCTTATAGAACTCCCATTGTACATATTTTGGTATGCATGATGGTTACCACAAGTCCCTGAGGCTGTGTTCATTTTTCCCTTTTTTTTTTTTGTTCTTAAGAGTGGACAATTTCTGTTTTCCATCTTCACATATATAGATTCTTCAAACCTGAAGCCACTTCAAACCTGCTTTTGAGCACCTCTAATAAAAAAAACTTTTATTCAGGCTTTCGTTTTTTAGAGCAGCTTAAGGTTCACAATGAAATTGAGGGGAAGGTACAGAAATTTCCTATATATCCCCTGCCCCCACACGTACATAGCTTCCTCCATTATAACATCCTCAACCAGAGTGGTAACATTGTTACATTGATGAACCTACATTGACACATCTTAATCAGCCAAAGTCCATAATTTACATTAGGGTTCACTCTTGGTGTTGCACATGCAATGAATTTGGACAAATGCATAATGGTATCCATCATTATAATATACAGAGTATTTTCACTGCACTAAAAATCCTCTGTGCTCTGCCTACACCCCCCTCCCCACAATCCCAGCAACCACTGATCCTTTTGCTATCTCTATACTTTTGCCTTTTCCAGATGTCATATAGTTAGAAACATACAGTATGTAGCTTTTTCATATTGGCTTCTTCCACTTAGTAATATATATTTACGGTTCCTCCATGTCTTTTTTATAAAATATTTATTTAATTTATTTATTTTCTTTATTTTTTTTGGCTGCGTCTGGTCTTAGTTGCGGCATGCAGGCTCTTCGTCATAGCGCACGGGCTTCTTTCTAGTTGTGGCATGCAGGGTTTTTTTCTCTAGTTGTGGTGCACAGGCTCCAGGACACGTGCGCTCTGTAGTTTGTGGCACACGGACTCTCTTGTCAAGGCACTCGAGCTCAGTAGTTGTCGTGTGCCAGCTGAGTTGCCCCGCAGCATGTGGGATCTTAGTTCCCCGACCAGGGATTGAACCCGCATCCCCTGCATTGGAAGGTGGATCCTTAACCACTGGACCACCAGGGAAGTCCCCAGTTCCCCCATCTGTTTTCATGGCTTGATAGTTCATTTCTTTTTAGTGTTGAATAATATTCCATTATCTGGGTGTACCACAGTTTATTTACTCACTCACCTACTGAAGGACATCTTGGTTGCTTCCAAGGTTTAGCAGTTATGAATAAAGCTGCTCTAGACCTTAATGTGCAGGTCTTAGTGTAGAAATAACTTTTCAGCTCCTTTGGGTAAATACTAAGGAGCATGAGTGCTGGATCATGTGGTAAGAGTATGTTTAGTTTTTTAAGAAACCATCAAACTATCTTCCAAAGTGGCTGTATTACTGTGCATTCCCACCAGCAATGAGTGAAGGTTCCTTTTGCTCCACATCCTCGCCAGTATTTGGTGTTGTCAGTGTTCCAGATTCTGGACATTCTAATAGGTGTGTAATGGTATCATGTTGTTGTGTGTTTTTTTTGGCTGTACGCGGGCCTCTCACTGTTGTGGCCTCTCCCATTGCGGAGCACAGGCTCCGGACGCGCAGGCTCAGCGACCATGGCTCACGGGCCCAGCCGCTCCGTGGCATGTGGAATCCTCCTGGACCGGGGCACGAACCCGCGTCCCCTGCATTGGCAGGCAGACGCTCAACCACTGCACCACCAGGGAAGCCCTTGTTGTTTTTTTAAAATAAATTTATTTATTTATTTATTTATTTATTTATTTATTTATTTATGGCTGCGTTGGGTCTTCGTTGCTGTGTGCAGGCTTCTCATTGCAGTGGCTTCTCTTGTTGTGGAGCACAGGCTCTAGGGTGCAGCCTCAGTGGTTTTGGCGCATGGGCTTAGCTGCTCCGCGGCATGTGGAATCTTCCCGGACCAGGGCTCAAACCCGTGTTCCCTGTATTGGCAGGCGGATTCTTAACCACTGTGCCACCAGGGAAGCCCCATGTTGTTGTTTTAATTTGCACTTCCTAATGACATATAATGTGCAGCATGTTTTCATATGCTTATTTGCCATCTGTATATCTTCTTTGATGAAATATCCGTTAATTAATATCTTTTGCCCATTTTTTTTAATCAGGTTGTTTTCTTATTGTTTAGTTTTAAAAGTTCTTTGTATATTTTGGATAACAGGCATTTATCAGATATATCTTTTGCAAATATGTTCTCACAGTCTGTGGCTTGTCCTTTCACCTTTCACTCTCTTGATAATGTCTTCTTTTTTTTTTTTTTTTTTGACATGCTGCACGGCTTGCAGTATCTTAGTTCCTCAACTAGGGATCGAACTCAGGCCCCGGCAGTGAAAGCATTGAGTCCTAACCACTGGACCTCCAGGGAATTTCCAACAATGTCTTTAATCGCGCAAAAAATTTTAATTTTGATTAAATCTAGCTTATCAGTTCTTTCTTTCATGGATCTTGCCTTTGGATCATCACCTAACCCAGAGCTGAGGGATTGGAGCCTTCTCAGGTATTTCCTGGACATATTCACAGTTCTGCAAATGCACGTGAATTCAAGATCCCCAGGTAGAGATGTCAGAGCTTTTCAAAGCTCCCTTTTGGCATCTCATTCCCTGATGTTCCTTTTAAGTTTTTTGTCCTGCCTCTTGTTTGCCACAACTGATAGGAAGCTGGGATGTCAAATAATTTGCTGCTGATTATTTAGACAAACACCTAGGCGTTGGGTTTCTCACTGGGTGGGCTCTGAGTCAGACAAGCCTTGTGAATGGGGCTCTTAACAGAGCTTCCAGATAGATCAAGTAGTGACGGTTCTCTAGGGATAGGGCTTTTTGGGGAGATCCACACCCACTCTGCCCCCTCTAGTGGCTGCTAGGCCACTGGTTTTCATAGCTACTGTAGTTGTGAGGCTGCTGATTTTGGAGACTACTGTGGAGTTGGGGAGAGGAGGATGGGAAAAAGCAAATAAAAGTACCACAAAGCTCACTGTTCCTACTGATATTCAGCCATTTTTCTTGAATAAATTCTCCGTAGGTTTTTGAAAGCTTTGATTAATTTCCAGAGTTCTGGAAAAGTTGATTTTGACAAGTTTTGCCAGTGTTATTGCTTTTATGGGGGAGTGGATTTTCAGATGTCCTTACTCTGTCATTCCAGAAGTGCTTCTTCAGATTACTTCTATTTTAAGAAGCATAAAGCTTTAAATAATATTGGTCACTTGTAAGTAAAATGGTTTTCGAGTATACAGTCTATTGTTAACACGAATAAATAAAAGTTATTTTTTGTTTCCTGTGTGTTTTGCCCTCATAGCAAAGTTTAGGTCGTTATCAACCTGAATTTGAACTTTCACTTCTCAAAAAAGCATGTTAATTATTTGGGCTTTGTGCTGACTTGCATCATGCTCTTGGGTCATGATATAACATGAAACAATAGGATCCCTCATTTCTAGAGAAGTTAAAATTCTTGGTGACAAGGTTGTTATAACATATAGTTTTCGTATTAATAACACAGCCAAGACTGAGGTTATTTCCTGACAACACTTTTTTTTTTTTTCTGTTTCCCTTCTCCAAGATCAGGTCCTAAATTCAGAATAATAAAACTATCAAGGCATATTTTATACCAAAATCATCTTGGCACTTCCCAGACAGCTGCTAGAATACATAAAAAATTTGTTCCCTCACAGCATGGTACTCATAAGTAAAGAAGGAGGCAAGGAGGGATGCTAAAAATAGTTAGGTATAATTGGTATGCTCCGTGTTTTAAAATTCAGCTTATCAGTATCATAAGAGCTGCCCTGTACATCATGTTCACATTGTGGAGAAAGATGTTAGAGCAAAGAGAAGAATTCGTCCTTTCTAGAGGATTTTTATACAAGGTAAAGGATTGTGTCTGTGAATGTTTAGTGATTGCAGACTTTCCTACATGAGTAAAAGCACACGCATTTTAATGAGCAAGGGTCTGCATGACGACTGTCAACAAGTCTATTTCCAAGATGATTTTATCCTTTATTTTAAAATAACCTTTTATTATTGATAGTAATTTTCATGCACATCTTACAAAACAGACTGTGAGGCCCTCAAGATTTCTAAATACATCCACTGTCCATATCTCCCTTGGAGCTGAGGCAATAGAGAGGACAAATGGAATTATAAAAAATAAGTTTGTTAAATTGATTGAGAAGACAAACTCTCCTTGTCCACCTCTCCCTCTCCAGGTTCTAATAATATGTTCTCCTCAAAACAGCTATCAACTGAGACCTCATGAAATATAGCAGTTGACAGTAAGTTCATGCTCTGTTGTATTACACCCCAGTGAAAATTCTTCCCTCTTTTATTCTGGTATTAGAAATTAATAGATTGACCGATCTTCCGTTTGTGCTAACAAGGAGTTTCTCTTCTCTCCTTTTGTTTTCCTGAAGATCGTACCATAATTGACTGACTGGAAAATAGACTCATGGATCTGACATCACCACCGTAAACTAATGCTTGGATGATTCAAGCTGTCAGAGCCCTGGGACTTGAGACTTCCAGAAAAATTCCAGCCCCAAAGCAGAAGACTTCTATGGAGAAAGATGCTAAGCCACAAACAGGTAACAAGAAACAATTTTTAAAGAATTAGGGAAGTTGATGAAGGCGATATGATTGTGGTTATTATGTTGGTATTTTTGGTAATGTGCTTCATGTTCTTTTTTTGATTAGTCATATGATGCAGCCCTTTTTGTTTCCCCTGGCTGTGGTCTCTAACCCTCAATTCAGTAGACCATACTTGTGCCAACCGCAATAAGCACTCTCTCTAAAAAAAATTCTTGGCAGTGGGCCACCCTCCTAAGCATCCCTATTGGTATTGTTTACATCTACACCAAGTACTGACTCCCTCCTTGACTGCCACGTTGGTCCAACCAGTTTCTCAAAGTTCATGATGGAATAGAGTTTGGCTCAGATGATAGATTTTTATGGAGCCAGATGCTAAATTCCTTAGAATGCATCCCCTCATGGGTACACTCCACAGAAATTTCAGAAATCTATAAAATTCCTTATATGCTACCTTTGCAAGGGAGAGTATTCTATAGGCAATCACTCATTCATTCATTCATTTTCCATGTCATAAAATTCACCCATTTAACGTTTACAGTGACTTTGTGGAGTGGTGCAACCTGATCATAAATGAGTTTTAGAACATTTTCATCCCCCTTGTGCCCATTTACAGTTAATCCCTATTCCGAAATCCAGCCTCAGGCAACCACTAGTGTACTTTCTGTCTCTATAAATTTGCTTTTTCTGGAACTTTCATACAAATGGACTTTCACTTAGCATAATGTTTTTAAGATTCACCCATGACATAGCATATGTCAGTAGTTCATTACTTTTTATTGCTGAATAGTATTCTGTTGTATGGATACGACACATTTTGTCTGTCTACTCACCAGTTGATGGACATTGAGCTTATTTTCAGTTTGGGGCTATTACGACTAATGCTGCTATGAACATTCACATGCACGTCTTCATGTGGATATGTATTTTCATGTCTCTTGAGTAGATGCTTAGAAGTAGAATTGATGGGTCGTATGACAGTTTTGTGTTAACCTTTTGAGAAACTGCCACACTGTTTTCCAAAGGACAGTGCCATTTTATATTCCCATCAGCAATATAGGAGGGTTCCAGTTTCTCTATATCTTTATGAACATTTGTTATTGCTTGTCTTATTATTGTAGCTATTCTAGTGGGTATGAAATAGTATCTCATTTTGGTTTTAATTTGCATTTTCCTAATGACTGATGATGTTGAGCATCTTTTTGTGTACTTTCTTTGATAAGATATCTATTCATTTCTTTAGCCCATTAGTTAATTTGTTGTTTGTCTTATTAAGTTGTCGGTATTCTTTGTATATTATGGATACAAGTCCTTTATCAGATATGTGTTTTGCAGATATTTCCTCTTGGCTATTTCTTGTCTTTTATTTTCTTAATGATGTCTTTTGAAGTGCAGAAGTTTTGAATTTTGATGATGTCCAGTTTATCAGTTTTTTCAGTGATAGACTGTGTTTTTGGTCCAAAAAAGAAACAAATGATGGGTGGAAGCATTAATATAAGAAATCTTTGCCTAACACAGGGTCTGGAAGGTGTTCTCCTGTTTTCTTCTAAAGTTTTTATTGTTTTATCTGTTACATTTAAGTTTATGATCCCTTTTGAGTTATTTTTGTTTATGTTATGAGTTGAAGGTCTAAATTCATCTTTTTGTATGTGGATAATCAATTGTACCAGCACATTTATTGAACCGATTATCCTTTATCCCAATGAATTGCCTTAGCACCTTTGTCAGAAATCGATCAACTATAAATATAAGGGTTTATTTCTGGACTCTCAATTCTGTTTCATTGATCTCTATGTCTATTTTTATGCCAGTACTGCTGCTCTAGGAAATCTTAATTTGGAAAATTATTAATACATCCTCAAGCTAATGACTCCTCAGAAGTTGAGGATGACAACTACAGAAAGTGGGATTCTAACCAGTATTTTTAGAAACAGTTCAGAAACAGCAATATAGGCCTTTGATAAGGTATATTGGATTGAGATGGTACTTATCTTAAATTTCACTAATTCTAATATATCTGTAAACAAGTCATATGTATAAATAGTGTCACTGGCTCTATAGAGAATGAAACATTGAATGGCTGTGTTCACAAGAGTGACTAGGGTGGTGGCCAGTGCATTGCTCCACTTTTTGTGTTGATATAGTTCTATGTATAAGTTCAAAGAGTTGGTTCTTCTTGCCAGGATCTAACTGAAAAATTAAATTTGTAACCGTGACCATGCCAGAAATATAACTGACCATAACATAATAAGGTCTTTGCAGCAGCCTGTAAGTCTGTTGACAAATATCCTGATTCCCCTCTGCTTCCAGGCATGTGTTAGGACCGTATTTTTCCTGGCCTCCTGGAAGTTAGTCATGGTCATGACTAGATTTAGCCAATGAAATAAGTGATGGGTGGAAGTTTTAAGAGCCTATATGGAATTCACCAAGTTCCCTATTCCTGTCTCATGGAAGTGTGTGATGAGATGGAGTCTCCATCAGCCTGGGCCCCTAAGTGACAAGCAGAATCCCCCTGACAACCCATATTAAGCACCATAGCTTGAGCAAGAAATCAGTGTTAGTTGTGTGAAGGCACTGAGGTATTAGGGATGTTGCTGTAACATAACCTAGCTTATTACAACTTCTACAAATTATGCTTAATGTAGGAACACTGCCTAAAAATCTGTCAGATCATTGGTTTGGGACCTGCTCTAGGCATCTAGGTGTGGGTTCCAACCCTAGCTCTGCCAGACTAGCTCAGGCTTAGCTCCTCTAGTCAGGCCTGGGGTCTGTTATCCCTTTAAGATGCATTTGGGACGGTGCCCGGCAGATAGCGCTTTGGGGTGTTATCTGTTAGGGGGTTAGAGCTCCTGTGGCTACCCTTCACTTCTTCCCAGCCAGCCATCCAGAACATGCTGGACACTCCTATTCCCCTCTCTTCTATTGGAGAGCTGAGCACGGGGCAGAACAGTTAACCCTGGGAGGCTTGGGTCCAATTCAAATGATAAAATCCTGGGCCTGGCTCTAGACCAGAGCTGTAGTGAAAAATGAAATTGAAAGGTATGACTGTGTCCCAGCTTGGAAGAATAGTTAAGTTATCTGGCAAGTTCATAGCAAGTATCAGAGCTGAGAACTGACCAAGTCTAACTAGCTTCAATCAGTGGGAACTGGGAAGCACAAGTCACATTTCCATTCACACTCAAATGACTGACACGACCGACACATGTGGGGTGTCTGGTTTTATTCAAACAGTCAAGAGTTCCCACCAAGAAACAGAAACTGACGAATTGGGAGCTGTGGCTCTTAACAGGGCAGGGATGTCCAGGTATCAGAAAATAAAAGGAGCTCAGTTGAGCAGCCAGAGCAACATTAGGACCAGGCCGAAACGCAGAGGCCAGGCCTCATGGAGCCCAGCCCCACTCATGGTCTCAGCGTAGAACCTTGCCACCTCCTCGTTGGGGTTGCCCTGGGCCGGGTCGAACCACATCTGGATGCAGCGGCCGCTGCCCCGGCCATAGTTGCTGACTTTGTAGGAGTGACTCCAGATTTCATTGCACAGAGCAGCAGGCGTGGGGAAGTAGAAGTCAAAGCGGTGGCAGGCAGCTCTCACTGGGCACTGGTTATACCCTGTGGGGAGGATGGAAGACCTGTAGCCACTGGGTCCAGAACCGTCTCTTGTTCCACCAGCCCCACAGCCTCAAATCTCCATATACTCGGTCCACACACCCCCTCCACCTCCAAACCCCTCCCTCTCCCCGCCCCCACCCCCGCCCAGTCCCT
Source organism: Orcinus orca (assembly GCF_937001465.1). Lineage (NCBI taxonomy): Eukaryota > Metazoa > Chordata > Mammalia > Artiodactyla > Delphinidae > Orcinus > Orcinus orca. The sequence goes on along the minus strand of NC_064566.1, from coordinate 49,956,895 downwards.
CACCTGAGGTCCAGTTCCAGCCCTTGTGCCAGTTGGTCTTGCAGGTGTAGGAGGTGCGGCAGTCTTCCCACCAGATCTGACAGTCCTCTTTGCAGAGGGGCACGTTCAGGAACCGTTCTTTGCGCCAGCTCTGGTTCACCTGGGGGGAGCGGGGGGAGGGAGGGCTCCAGTCAGCCAGGGATCTCAGCTGCTACAGCCTTGATGGGGTCCAGGGCTGGGGGAGGGGGCGGTGCCTCTACTGTTACCAAACTCCGGTTCCGCTGTTCTCTGCTCAAAAGCCCATAATCGAGAGGCGAGAGGCCAGTGTCAGTAGAAAGGAAAGTTGCTTTAATCAGAAAAGCCGGCAATCTGGGGAAAAGGTGAACTCATGTCCCGAGACCAACTCCGAAGATTCTGCTCAGCCATGACAGTTTTTAAAGGGAAAAAGGGGAAAGAATCTCAGTGAATCATCAAGGCAGGAGGTTGGATTCTGCATCATTCTCCATTGTGTGCAGACTGGCTGACTCTCTCTTCAGATATTATCTTGCCCAAGTGATCTGCCTGCAGGATTGCTAAGGGAGCTGTTGGAGGTAGAGAGCTAGTCATTTTTTAACTACTTAATTCTTCATTCTTACTTTTAATCTAGGAAAAGAACCAACAGGTTAGGCAAGGCATAGTGTCTATTCAGGAGAGCATAAGTCAGGAGTTAGGTTAAATTGCCTGGTGATCTCATTCCTATAATTAGGCTCCTTTAAGGTTAGAGGGGAACAGAAATGGGCAAACAGGAAAGGGGCAAGAGAGCTGCGTTCACTACCACCCTCAGTCCAGAGTTCCTGGACCACGCCCTCCCTGCAAGTGGCTGGTGGGCCCTGCCCTCTGCTGAGGTTCATGTCTGTGGGGATGGTGCCCATACCTCCTGGATCCAGGGCCCCAGGTTAGGCGAGCACTCGTAGAGGCAGGTGTCCTGAATGAAGTGGTGTTTGCAGGCGGGCTTCATCTTGCCACAGTGGTCCCAGTTGAATCTGTACAGGTAGGAAATATCCTTATGGGCTTCTTGGCTGGTATTGACGGAGCAGCAGGCGTTCTTTTTCCAGGGACTGCACTGGGAGGGGAAGACACGGGACTAAGTCCTTGCTCACCATGGCCATCTCCTCCAGAATCTGGTTCCTCTGCCTCGGGTAGGTCACCCAGAGGAATCGTCGCTGGGGAGGCTGCCTCTAAGCCTGGCCTTGAGGAGCCCTCATTGTGGGGTAGAGGCAATAATAATACTGACTTTTAACTCTCACACCCAGCATAACCAGAATATTCACATGCGTAGCCTCTCCCCTTTTAGTCCTTGATTCCCCAACACAGTCTTCAGGGAAACACTTGCTACTGGGGGGCCTTCTTTGGGGGAGAAGGCTTTCCAAGACTGTGGAATCCCAGGAGGGAGCCTCACCCAGAGATGCAGTCATCACAACATTCATTAATTCAAGTCTTTATTGAGCTCCTACTTATTCTAACCCAGGCATTTTTCTAGAAACTGGGAACACAAGGAAAACTTATCACTGGATAATTGCTTTGGGAAAAAACAAAGCGGGAGAGGAATGGGAAATTGTTTTCTACAAGGGTAAGATTAAGCCTCTTTCAGAAGGTGAGAAAGACCTGGAGGTAAGGAAGCAAGTTAAATAAACTGCAACCCCAGAATAGTTCTAATTACAGAAATACTCAGTACATTCTTATTGAATGAATGAAAACCCATGGCCTAGAATTTAGTATAAAAGCACAATATTAAGATGTGCACTTTAAAAAATATATAGGCTGAAGGGGCTTCCCTGGTGGCACAGTGGTTGAGAGTCCGCCTGCCGATGCAGGGGACACGGGTTCGTGCCCCGGTCCGGGAAGATCCCACATGCCGCGGAGTGGCTAGGCCCGTGAGCCATGGCCGCTGAGCCTGCGCGTCTGGAGCCTGTGCTCCGCAACGGGAGAGGCCACAACGGTGAGAGGCCCGCATACAGCAAAAAAAAAATTAAAAAAAAAAAAATAAAATAAAATAAAAAATATATAGGCTGAAGAGGGTAAAGTCAAGGCTGCTGGAAGTATCCAAGTAGTACCACCACTTGTCAGGCTGCACTGGCAGCTAGGGGCTCAATGATGCAAAACAAGCACAAATAGCGGACTGTGACCATTATCTGCTGATGAGATAAATATGAACATTTACATATTGAAATGCATAGTTCAAGTGACTTGCCTTTTGTTTTTTTCTTTACAGCTATGACATCACATTGACTTTTTTTTTTTTTAACTTTTAGATAGGTTCAGGAGATTGAAGGGATTGTGGCAAAGTCATTGTCATAGGAAGGAGACCTCAGGTCCAATAGGGTTGACAGCCCCAGAGGACATGTTTGTCTCGCACCCAGCCTCACTGTGAGAGACCCTCTTTTCCTGAGCTGTTTGGGGCTGGCAGAAAAGAAGCCGCCACATGCAGTGTGCTCTTTCTCCTCTCAGATCCTTGGAGGGGTTAGCCCCAGTCTAAACTCAGAAATCAAAATCAACCCCCCAGACAGGTCTCTCCAGGCTCTTCTCCAGGCCTGCTTCCTGATTTTAGTAACACGGAAACCCAACAACCAAGAAGCTGAGCTCTTGGAATTGCCTGACAACACTGGGCACACAGTATGTGTTAAAGTGTCGCCCATAAACCAGTGCAAACTGAAGACCTGCTCAGGCGGCCTCCTGCCTCCACGAAGGAGGCAGGCAGACGTTCCCTGAGGCAGCTCTTCCCCAACTCAGACCACTTCTCGGCCCACCTGCTCATGTAGCTTGTCTTCAGGACCTGGCTTTTCCTTATGGTGCTTGGCATTCATGCAGACATTGAGAAGCTCAGTCCTGGGCCGGGCTGTCCATACGGCAACCACCCCTACCAAAAGGAACAGTAGCCACGTTGTCTTCCAGGCCATGCTTGTCCCTGAAGAAATAACTGTGGTCAAAGGCAGCAAGGAATGTGAGAATGCGGGAATGCAGAGGTGGGTCCTCAAGGTGTTAATAACAGTCTTAGGTGGGTGGAGCCTAGGGCGGATCAGACTGACACCCTAGTCTTGCCAGCCTCAGGGAGGGTTGGGTCCACTGGGACAGTACCTGGCTGGGATCTCCCTGGCTTCTTTACAAGATCATGAGGATCAAGCGCAACTAAGGGATGGAGTTTGGGCAAAATGCAGAAATAGCCAGGAGATTGCCATAGGTTCCCAATCCCTTGCTCGAAATCCTTGGAGGCAAATGTTTCAGAGCTTAAAACTTTTCAGATTTTGTTGACTGAAAAAAATGTACAATGTAAGAGCTCTGAGTTGAGGTTACTCAGTGTCTATAGCCCAGGAGACTGCTCTGCAAAACTGTTCTGAAGAGGTGAAGGGGGAGATCAGTACATATGTGATTTCGGCCAAGGGGTACGTGCAGTCAAGCACACATCTCGGGAGAAGGTTGCTGCTAGTCGCGAGGAACAGATATCTTAGGTAATGGTTTTAGTGCTTTTCTAGATATGAGAAGATGCAAGAATTGGTGTTCATAAAATTTTTTCCTAAAAATATCTAACCATCCGAAAGGCCTGTTCTGCCAATTTTCCCAGAGCACAGAGTGCCTTGTTCCTGATCTCCACCCTGAATTTCTTTTAGTGTGTGTTAAAGGTCAGCAACTGCAGTCACTAATAACTTAATCCTTATAGAACCTGGGTGGCAGTGACATTCTTTAGTTGGCAATTTTATCAAAGGTAATACAAAATAAGATATACAATTTACAGGCAGTCAATGATCAAGCACACATTCTGTGGGGAAGAAAATAGGTATACTGGTGGAATAAGTAAAAACTATAATAACCTCACATTAATTTTCAGGTCAGATTTTTTTAAAAAATTTTTTTTTATTTTTGGCTACTTTGGTTCTTTGTTGCTGTACGCGGCTTTCTCTAGTTGCGGAGAGCGGGGGCTGCTCCTCGCTGCAGTACGTGGGCTTCTCATTGCAGTGGCCTCCCCTGTTGCAGAGCACGGGCTCCAGGCGCGCGGGCTCAGCAGTTGTGGCTCGCGGGCTCCAGAGCACAGGCTCAGCAGCTGTGGCGCACAGGCCTAGCTGCCCTGTGGCATGTGGGATCTTCCCGGACCAGGGCTCGAACTCGTGTCCCCTGCACCGGCAGGCAGATTCTCAACCACTGCGCCACCAGGGAAGCCCTCAGGTCAGATTTTGATACCAAATGACTTTGTGTAAAAGTTTATCTTAGTTTTGGAACTCCAGATGCAGATCAATGTTTAAAAAAAAAGCCCTGCTTCCAGCCCTTTCCAGCCTCATTATTTGGCCTCTCCCAGAGACCCTGTGACCTGGAGGATGTCACAGGGCAGAGGCTTGGGGGTGGACATGGGCAGCCAAACAGCCCACCACCCCTGGGGCCTAGGGAGGCTCCTGAACCCCTGCTACAGAGCTGGCCTCTCCTTGGCCTTCATAGCATCTCAATCCCCTGACCTCTGACGCTGAGCTTTGGGAGGTGCCTGTTCCCTCATGCCGCTGGTCACCAGGTGCCTGGTTCTCCTAAAACACTCAGAATTCATTTCGTACAGCTCCTAAAGCTTATGCATCCTCCCTGCTCACAAAGTTGCCTCGCCACCACATTGCCCCCATCTTCTGCAAAACTCCAGCATCTTGCCTGGGCCTCCTGGATGGGGCCTGAACTGGGTGGACTCCAGGCTGACTCTGCCCAGCAGGGCTCGGGGAAACCTGGGATTACATTCCCACCTAGCTCTCCTCACTTCACACCCTTCCACAATCCATTATCCTGCTACACTGTTTATTCCAGTGTTCATTCATTTGCTAATTCATTCATTCCAGGACCCAATCATCTCTCCATTGATCCCGTCACTCCCTGATCTCCAAGAGCACAGGACAAATCTGTACTCTTGGAAATGCCAGGTGATTCAGGATCAGGCTCCTTTGGGGAAACAGAGTCTAGCAGTTTAGAGCACAGGATTCCAGATCCGCCTGTCCATGATCCCAGCTCTCACACTCCCCCTCCTGCTTGACCTTGGGAGAAAATAACTCACATTATCTTGAGGCTTAGTTTCCTCACCTGAGGATTAAATGTAGGGGGGAAAACCCTAAGAAATACTAGCCAGCTGGGCACGGATTGAGGAATCAGTTGGGCATGGGTTGAGGAACGTGTCCCAAGTCACACAGTAGGGACCACCCAAGTCCAACTCAGGACCCTCAAGTCCAGAGCTCCTTCAGCTTTTGTCCCCTGCTCTTTCCCTGTGCTGAGGCTCCCATAGGGGTAACTGACACAGAGTACTGGGGGAGTACTGGGAGGGCTGAGAAAACCCTTTCTCCAGGTCCTGCTGGATCCCACTCAGTCAGTCGGTGGTTTTTCTTGCTGTGGCTGCTTTCTAGAGCCAGAGCTCTCTTCCCCTCCATGCCACCTACATCACCCTGCAAGCCCCTCCCCCCTCCTAGTCTCAGCTTCAGTTCTGGGTCCAGCTCAGACCCCACCGCCACCACCAATCACCATCCTCTACACCGCCACCCCTCCCCCCAGGGTCCCAGACTTGAAGCTCTGAGAACTCAGTGCTGTGCTGAAAGGCGAGTCCTGGGTTCTGCTAACTTGTAGTTTAACCTTGGGCAGGCCCCGTCTCTGCTTCTGGATTCTCTGCCTTTCGGCAGTGGATCCTCCCAGTTCAAATCCTTTAATACTTGCTGGGAGTGCCCTAGGGTGTGTTGCTCTGAGAGGGGGTGCAGAGTGGCATACCTGGGAGAAGAGGTGGCCCTCGGTCTGGCTCAGGCTTCTGCTCTGCTCTGCTGTCCCCTTGCCTCACTCTAGGGGACAGAAGGAGCTTAGTGGCCTAGGAGACGGGCAGTGGGAATGTGGCCCAGGAGAGGCGCTTAGGATAGGGCGAAGGCCACCCAGGAGTTAATTATTGCACGTGGGCTCCAGCAAGGCCTCCAAGGAAGGGTGATGGGTGGGAGGGACTGGATTAATAGTGCAGGCCTAAGGCCAGTCCCCAGGCCCCACTTATTCCATTTTCTCCCCTACACTCAGGTCTGAGAAAACCTTGCAGCCTGAGTTGCTGGGATCCTTTAAAGAAATCTCCTCCACTTCTAACACCCTCATCCTGTTATACCGATGAAGAGAATGAGACCCAGAGAATCAGGACAGAGCTCGTTGCGGGGCAAGGGCTGGAGCTCGGGCCTCCCAGCTCCCAGGCAGTTGTAGAGAGTATGGAGCTCCCATATCCCCAACTTACAGAGCCACCAACTCTTCAACCTCAGCAGCCTCAGGCATCGCCCACCTGCAGCTATAAAATCACAGATGTTCAGACTACCAGAGCCTCAGCTATTCCAAGGCTCCAGCTCCCCTCCCTTCCCCCCACTCCCCTACCCACTCACACACAAGCCCCTTTTCTCCAGCAGCTAAGAGTCTGCTCTAATGTAGACTCCTCCCACCACTCCTACCCTAGCCAGGGACAGAAGCCTTTCTTTTTTCACCCTCTGAGGCCAGGCTGGTACCACTGGTGGGGAAAGGGAAGAGGGGAGGAGCAAATTTGGGCCAGAGTGAACGTTGAGCTCTGTTTTGTCGAGGTGCCTGTGTGCAACCCGGCGGGGAGGTGGTGGTAGAGGTGAAAGCCCGGGGAAGGGTCCAGGTTGGATGTGGGAGCCATCAGCCTATGATGGCAGCAGAAGTTTAAGGAACATGGGGCCTCACTATCCTTGGAAAGGCCACAGGTCTGAGCCCATGGAGCAGGGGGCAGGGCTGGGAGCCAGAGGAGGCAGCTGGATCACTGCAGGAGAATCAGCCAGGAAGGAAAGCCCTAAAGAGCCTGCAAAGAAATTGACTCCAGTGGGGGGGAGGGTGGAGAAATCAACTCCCAGGAGACCCCCAGCCTGTGCCCTGCTTTCCCTCTCCCTCAGAGTGAGCCATACTTGACTTCTGTGATAACTCGGGAGGGTTAAGCCCTCTGAAGACCTGAGCAGGTAGAGGGCTGCTAGAACCCCCAGACCTCCCTCCTGGCTTTACAAGCCCAGCGCAGCCTTCTCCTAATTGGATCATGACCAGGTGTCTAGGAATGCCCAAAAGCATTCCTCTAGATGCTCTTCTAGATGGGACTTACCCCTGTCCCCCATCCTCCACCCCTGCGCCAGGAACTGATCATAAACTGGGCTTTATAGTTCCTCCACTGCAGGAGTGATGTTTGGCCTCCGAGACCTCAGGGGTTCAGAAGAAGTGACCAGCAAGTGGGAAGTGAGTTGGAGGTGGAGTTCTAATCCGTGAGGAGTCCCTGCCCTTCTTGAGCCTTATGCCAGGCTCTGAATCTGAATCCTCAGTGCTCAGGCCACCTGGCCAACAGGGAGGGATACAGTCAAACATCCACTGTGGAGCCAATCCCGAGAGTATCTGCCCAGACTGGAAGCTTAATACCAGCCAAGTTAGCCATTGGCATCCTTGTGGACCCCGATCTGAAGGCTGCCCTGTGACTTGACAAAGATGAAAGGGAGGTCTTTGGCCCTGCGTGGGTGGGGCTCTGGGCTGCAGGGAGTAGGGATGAGAGAAACTGGGGCTTTTCCTGAGTGCCAGCCCATGGCATATGCAGTCGCTTATCACCCATCCTCACAGCTGCGAAAACTGCGGTTCCCAGGCAGCAGAGAGGGGCTAGAGCTGAGTCTGATTCCAAGCCTGGCTTCTTCCACAAAGAAAGGAGAGAGCACTGTGAGGGCATCAGAGTCTCGAGGGTTGCAGATCCAGTGTTTCTTCTCTGGCCTCATTTCCTGCCCTTGCCCTCTTATCTTCTGTCTTAGCCACCTAGAAATTCTGCTGTGCTTCTATCACTTCCAAGCCTTTGCACTTCCTGAACCCTCTCCATGGAATGCCATTCCTCCACCTAGTCTGCTTGGCAAACATTATGCTTTGGAAGCTTTCCCTAACCTTTATGGGCTTCCACGGAACTACGCCACACTCTGTGCTCCCCTGGAGCAAACCCTCAGCTCACTGTTCTAAGAGTTACTGGTTCTCACATCTGTCTGCCCCCACCAGACAGCGCAAGGTACTCAATTCCCTTCCTGTCGGCCGACACCGGCAGATTGGGTGTTCAGAAGGCATCTGCTGACTGACAGAATGAGTGCATGTATTCCTTCACTTTCTAAGCACCTCCTCTGTGCTAGGCACTGACCCAGGCCCAGGGGATCTGGCACAAAATGTCATAGACATGGCCCCTGCTTTCAGGTGTGTATGTTTTGTTAGGGAAAAGTCAGACAGTAAACACAGTGGATGGATATCTGTACAAGAGGACTTCTTTTGGTTGAGTGGTCAGAAGTCATTTTAGTGGGGAATTAATTATAGGTTGAAATCTAAGTGGCTACAAGGAGCCAGCCTGCAGAGTATAAAAGAGCATTCCAGGAACCCAGAGAGGGAATATTTGGAGTAAAAGAACCTCCCTCCCTCAAATATCCATCAGTAGGTGACTGAATTAAATGTGATCTATACATAGAACGGAATATTGCCCAGCAATGGAAGAGAATGAATTAGATCTTGTAGATCAATATGGAAAGATCTCAGAAACTGTGTTCTCATGGTAAGAAACATGGCAAGTGAAAACTCCACTGAGATGCCCTTTATCCCACCTATCAGTTTAGCAGAAAATCAGCTTAGCAGAAAATTCATAGTTTAACGCTATACTGTGTTGACCAGATTGTGGGGAAACAAGGCTAGTGGGGGCCACAATGATATAACCCCTGTAAAATTGTAACTATCAAAATTATAAATCCAAATACTCCTTGACCCAGCAATCCCCCTTCTGGAATTCAATGCTATAGCATTCTACTATGTGCATGATTTTTCACTGTAGAATTGTCATTTTTAAAAAATGGAGACAATGCAAGTGTTCATCACGGGGATCTGCCCACTAATATCTCCATAAGGGAAGGAAAGGGAAAGAAACTTTCAGGAGCCTGGTAACTCATCTGCCAATCTCTCCCCAGCTTCCCTCCACCAATTCCCTTGTTCCCTTGTGGCATAGGAGGGTGCATGAGGGGGAAGGCTGGTGCAGAAGTAAGAGCCCCAGGCTAAGGGATCCACTTCCACCCCCTACTTGCTGCTGAACTTCATGTTAGTCCCAGTTCTTCTTCCGGCCTCTCGAGAGGAATGATGAAGCAATGAGGCATGCCCCCACCCCCAACCCACACATCCCCAAATTATTTATAAGGCACAGGACACAATAGATATATCTATTAGAATAGGCTGGCAGAGGATCCCTGTAGGACCTTGGATCAGGAACCAATGACCAGGGTATTGTGGGTCCTTCTCATCTGAGAGAGTGGAGCTGGGCTGAGCTGAGGTTGGGTGCAGGCAAGGAAGTTATCCAGGTGTCAGCAGTGGAAACAGCTTAGCCAAGGAACCAGCGTTGCAGTATCTGGGTCAGGTTGAGCAGGAGAGGTCCAATCCCCTGGGGCATGGCCCCAGAATTTGTGGTCTCAGCGTAGAACCTCGCCACCTCCTCGTTGGGGTTGCCCTGGGCCGGGTCGAACCACATCTGGATGCAGCGGCCGCTGCCCCGGCCATAGTTGCTGACTTTGTAGGAGTGACTCCAGATTTCATTGCACAGAGCAGCAGGCGTGGGGAAGTAGAAGTCAAAGCGGTGGCAGGCAGCTCTCACTGGGCACTGGTTATACCCTGTGGGGAGGATGGAAGACCTGTAGCCACTGGGTCCAGAGCCGTCTCTTGTTCCACCAGCCCCACAGCCTCAAATCTCCATATACTCGTTCCACACACCCACTCCACCTCCAAACCCCTCCCTCCCCCCAGCCCCCGCCCCCACCCAGTCCCTCACCTGAGGTCCAGTTCCAGCCCTTGTGCCAGTTGGTCTTGCAGGTGTAGGAGGTGCGGCAGTCTTCCCACCAGATCTGACAGTCCTCTTTGCAGAGGGGCACGTTCAGGAACCGTTCTTTGCGCCAGCTCTGGTTCACCTGGGGGGAGCGGGGGGAGGGAGGGCTCCAGTCAGCCAGGGATCTCAGCTGCTACAGCCTTGATGGAGTCCAGGGCTGGGGGAGGGGGCGGTGCCTCTTCCGCCCTCAGTCCAGAGTTCCTGGGCCACGCCCTCCCTGCAAGTGGCCGGTGGGCCCTGCCCTCTGCTGAGGTTCATGTCTGTGGGGATGGTGCCCATACCTCCTGGATCCAGGGCCCCAGGTTAGGCGAGCACTCGTAGAGGCAGGTGTCCTGAATGAAGTGGCGCTTGCAGGCGGGCTTCATCTTGCCACAGTGGTCCCAGTTGAATCTGTACAGGTAGGAAATATCCTTATGGGCTTCTTGGCTGGTGTTGACGGAGCAGCAGGCGTTCTTCTTCCAGGGACTGCACTGGGAGGGGAAGACACGGGGCTAAGTCCTTGACCCACCATGGCCATCTCCTCCAGAATGTGGTTCCTCTGCCTCGCGTAGGTCACCCAGAGGAACCGTCGCTGGGGAGGCTGCCTCTAAGCCTGGCCTTGAGGAGCCCTCATTGTGGGGTAAAGGCAATAATAGTATTGACTTTTAACAGAAAGTAACACAGGGGATGTGGGAGACCTGGGGAACCATCGTCTGGGGGGGCAATTATTATTTGTACATGTCTGAGCAGTTTACAAAGTTATTTCATGTTTTCTGGGTTATTTAGATTACTCATTTTGCGCTGAGACAGTATGAACTGAGTGCAGGCACTGTGCTGGGTGCTGCGAATACTGTAATGAACAAAATAGATCACATCTCTGCCCTCCTTGCGCTTCTGGTTTTAGTTAGGGGTGGGGAGGGGGGAGACAGAGAACACGGGGGGCAGTGAAAATAGCAGACGCAAAGTCCCTGAGGCTTTTGCACTTTATCTTCTCAATAACCGGTTATCGAGTAAAAGATCGTTACTCCGATTTTTACAGAGCTTAAGTAAGCTGCACCCCTTGTGGATGGTAAGGTTAAGGTTTTACGTCAGGACAGAGAGGAGAGGGAGGAGCCTGGTCCAGGTTGCGGTGAGGGGTGGAGGGGAAGGGGGCCAGTCTGGCTCTCTCAGGGTCTGGAACCCCAGGCGAGGGGACTCCTGGTAGGTCTTAAAAGCAGCGGGGCACAGAGGGGCAATGACCACACATAGGCCTGAACATGGGCCTGGCTAAACATGGGACGCAATCCTAGAAAGGTGAATTCAAGGCAGGTAAGATGGTAGAAGTGGTGGAGATTTCTCTTTAGAAATTGCCGTAGGCTGGGAGTCAAGAGCTGAGCAATCATGAGCCAGTTGCTAAAAATGTCTGAGATGAACTCTAGCATCCAGGCTCAAGTGAGAAGGGAGATGTGACAGGTCTGGGCACTCAGGAGAAACTAAGGAAAATCCCTGAGGGTGGATCCAAACCAACCCCATTCCAATAAGCCAGCCCACGCCCGGGGCTGCTGCCGCAGAACCTGCTTCCAGGCCTCCCCAGCTTCGTGCATGCAGTTCCTTAGGTGCTCAACTCTTGGTCGCCCTGCAAGACCCCATGCACCTCATCCCCGACCTGTCAGCCAGGGTCAGTGGTTTCTGCCTCCAAAAGAGCTAGTTAATATAATGAAAAGCGGGGTGGGCTTCCCTGGTGGTGCAGTGGTTGAGAGTCCACCTGCCGATGCAGGAGACGTGGGTTCGTGTCCCGGTCCGGGAAGATGCCACATGCGGAGCGGCTAGGCCCGTGAGCCGTGGCCGCTGAGCCTGCGCGTCCGGAGCCTGTGCCCCACAACGGGAGAGGCCACAACAGTGAGAGGCCCGCGTACCACAAAAAAAAATTTTAAAAAAAAGCGGGGAATTCCCTGGCGGTCCGGTGGTTAGGACTCCACGCTTTCACTGCCAAGGACGTGGGTTCAATCCCTGGTCGGGGAACTAAGATCCTGTAAGCTGTGCTCCACGGCCAATAAATAAATTAATTGACTAAATTAAATAGAATGAAAAGCACTTCCTGGCCTATGCTAGAGACTCAGCAAAACCAGCCACTCCCATATAGCCTGCATCCCTCAGAATTAGAATCACCTGACTCCCTCCAAGGTCTGTGTCTGCATCATTTCTTGGCAAAGAGGAAGTGCTGCTTAGCGTTCTTTAAAGCAACCTTTAGAACTTAAAAAGTTCTGGGGATTCCCTGGCGGTCCAGTGCGCTTTCACTGCCGAGGGCCCAGGTTTGATCCCTGGTCAGGGAACTAAGATCCTACAAGCCGCGGGGTGCGGCAAAAAAAACAATTCCTATAAAGAACTTTAAAAGTTCTAGAAATGCAGTGATGGGTGTGGACTTTCAGTTTGGGAGGATGAAAAAGTTCTGGAGATGGATGGTGGTGATGTTTGCACAACAATGTGAATCTACCTAATGCTACAGAACTGTGCACTTAGAAATGCTTAAACAGCAAGTTTTATGTTATGGATATTTTACTACACACACATGCACACACACACCGAGCAAATGAACAGCTGGAAATGACTCGGAGGTAATGGGCTGCTGGGCTTCCCTCTTTTCACTTGGAGCCCCTGGAAGCAGTCCATGCCAGCCTTTCCCTGGGAACACCCCAGCCCTCCAGCAGCGTGAAGCCTTGTAGGGGGGAGAGGGGGTGACCGGAAGGAATGAGATATCGGCATCTCTCAGGAGCCTGGAGTTCAACTTCAAGCTCAGATTGTCTGAGCTGCTTCAGGAGCCTTCCCTATGACATGGGGACTCAGGCCTCACCTCCCCTTCTCTGTGTGCAGCAATATCCTTGGCTCTGGCCACACTAGACTTGCCACCGCTTGTGCTGTCACCCTCCAACCCGTGTACATGCTGTCCTCTGCTAGGCTGCCTTTTCCTTCTTTGTCTTCCTGGAAAACTCTGGTTCATCCTCCAAGGCCAAGGCCAATGGTCCCTTTGCTTGGAAGTCTTCCCAGCGTACCTGATTTGTCACTGTCTCTTCAGGACCTAATGTGGGTGGGGACCTGGCCTGTTTGTAGTTATTTGTCACATCATGACCATGAGGGGACCTGTCTGTTCTACCTTGACTTTGAGTTCCGTGGGCTGGCACATAATGAAGGTTGGGAAAGGTTCCACCAGTCCCTCTCCTGCACCTGCTAATGACTGGCTTCTCAGTTCCCACATGTACCTGTGCCCTCTCTGGGCCTATTTCCTCATTTGTATAAGTAGAGACCACCATCCACCTACCAAGGAGGCCTTTTGGACACATTCACGACAAGGTGTGAGGAAAACACTTGGCCCATAGAGGGTGCTAGATAAATAGTCACCCCGGTATTGTAGTGGCCTCCTGAGAGAGGGTCCACCAGGATCACCTCAGCCACCCTCCCGCCTCCATCACCTGCCAAAGCTGATCTTCCCATCTCCCTAACTTCTCCCCTTTGTGGGGTCAGCTGTCTCCCCTACCCCAGACATCACTCCATCCTCACCTGGTCATGTAGCTTGTCCTCAGGGCCTGGCTTTGTCTTGTGGTGCTTGGCATCCATGCAGACGTTGAGCCGGTCTGTCCTGGCCTGTGAAATCCTGGGCTGGGCACCCCGTGCAGCAGCCACCAAAGCCAGAAGCAGCAACTGTGTCATCCGCCAGGCCATGTCCACACACTTCTGCCAGAAAGCCACCGTAAGACTCTTGGTCAGATTTCCTGTCTCCCCCGCAAGTGCAGATCTTCTGGCCTCCCCACCCAGCTTACCCCACAGCACAGCTGAGCCGAGCGACGAACGGCCTGGCGAGGTCTGGGCCAGATGGTAGGAATCCACCGCCACCTGAGGACATTTTAACACTAGCTTGCTCTGTGACGTGGAGGGAGCCACCACCCCTCTCTAGACATCCCCTTCCGGATTTTGCCAGCCAGTATTTCACCCACAATCAGAGGGTCCTGCATAAGAGGAACCACAAGGCATGATCTGCTGATGGGGTTGGGGAGTGAGAGGAGGGGCGCCAGACAGGCTCTGCTGCTGCTTCCTCAGCCCATTCCCACTAGCCCAAAGCAGTCTAGGTTTAGGCGCCCAGAGATTGCCAGTGGGGCAGACAGGAAAGCTGACCCGGGGCCAGATGAAGGCCACTGAGCCATTCAGTTCTTGCTTCAGGTCCTGGACGATGTGCCAGGGGAGCCGGGAGTAGGGGCAGAGCTATGTGGGAAGCCAGTGAGACTGCAGGCCCAGAGAAATAAATAAACCCCAGGTCCTTACACTGAGGCAACCCTCTCCAACCCCCGCAGACGGGTCTTGGGAAGTTCCCCGGGGCAGAGTCAGGCCTAGACCTGGGGGAAGGCCAAGAGGTAAGGGGAATGTGGAGGAGAAGCTGAGTCCGAGTAGTGGGTGGTGGGGCACCAGAGGAAAAGTCTGAGAGAAACCAGCCTCCCAGGGCACCGGGGAGCTCCCACCTTGCCTCTCCCCTCCTGCCTTTCCTCCCTGTCCTGCCCTTACCTCTGCCTTCAGTCCACCTGGGATGGTAGAGTGTCTCCCCACCTCCGCACACTTTTTTATAAGCCCGTCCTGACTGCTTGATCAGCCGCTCTGTCAAGGAAGGCTGGAGGCTTTGTCTAGGAAACAGCTTAATGGTCTTTCAGTTAGGGGCCAGTTAAACAAATTATGGTACGTACACGCAATGAGATTTAACCTGGTGAAAAAGAATAAGGAAGCTCTTGATGTACAAATATGGAAAAATTTCCAAGTATATTGTTAAGTGAAAGAAGAAAGGTGTGTACACTTACGGTCAATTAAACTACAACAAAGGAGCCAAGAGCACACAATGGAGAAAAGAGCCTCTTCAATAAGTGGTGCTGGGAAAACTGGACAGTTACGTGTAAAAGAATGAAGTTAGAACATTCTCTAACACTATATACAAAAATAAACGCAAAATGGATTAAAGACCTAAATGTAAGACTGGAAACCATAAAATTCCTAGAAGAAAACATAGGCGTAACACTCTGACATAAATCGCAGCAGTATTTTTTTGGATCTGTCTCCTAAAGCAAAGGAAATAAAAGCAAAAGTAAACAAATGGGACCTAATTATACTTAAAAGCTTTTGCACAGCAAAGGAAACCATCAGCAAAACGACAAGACAACCTACTAAGGGAATTCCCTGGCGGTCCAGTGGTTTATGACTTTGCGCTTCCATTGCAAGGGGGCATGGATTCCATCCCTGGTTGGGGAACTAAGATCCCGAAAGCTGTGTGGTGCCACCAGAAAAAAAAAAAAAAAAGAGACAACCTACTGAATGGGAGAAGAGATTTGTAAATGATATGGCCGATAAGGAGTTAATACCCAAAATATATAAACGTCTCCTACAACTGGACACCAAAACAGCAAACAACCTGATTTAAAAATGGGCAAAGACCTCAACAGATATTTTTTCGAAGAAAACATGCAGATGGCCAACAGTCACATGAAAAGATGCTCAACATCATTAATCATCAGGAAAATGCAAATCAGAACCACAATGAGATATCACCTCACACTTGTCAGGATGGTTATCATCAAAAAGAACACAAATAACAAACGTTGGTGAGGATGTGGTGAAAAGGGAACCCTCATACACTGTTGGTGGACTGTAAATTGGTGTGGCCGCTATAGAAAACTGTATGGACATTTCTTAAAAAACTAAAAATAGAACTACCATATGACCCATCAATTCCACTCCTGGATGTATATCCAAAAAAACAGGAACATTAATTTAAAAAGATACATGCACCCCAATGTTCATAGCAGCATTGTTTACAATTGCCAAGATATGGAAGCAGCCTTAGTGTTCATCAACAAATGAGTGGGTAAAAAAGATGTGTATGCACACACGCACACACACACACTGGAATACAACTCAGCCATAAAAAAGAATGAAATTTTGCCATTTGTAACAACATGGATGGACTTGAAGGGTATTATGCTGAGTGAAATAAGTCAGACAGAGAAGGACAAATACTGGATGATGTCACTTACTGTGGAATCTAAAAACTACAACAGGGAATTCCCTGGCAGTCCAGTGGTTAAAACTCCATGCTTACACTGCAGGGGGCAAGGGTTCGGTCCCCGGTTGGGGAACTAAGATCCAACATCCCACATACCTCAGGGCACAGCCAAAAAAAAAATTTTTTTTAAATAGAATAAAAAATACAACAAACTAGTGAACATAACAAAAAAGAAACAGATATAGAAAACAAGCTAGTGGTTACCAGTGAGGAGAGAGAAGGGGGGAGGGGCAACACTGGGGTAGGGGCTTAAGAGGTACAAAGTTTTATGTGTGAAATAAACTACAAGGATATACCGTATGGCATAGGAAATATCGCCAATATTTTATAATAGCTATAAATGGAGTATAACCTTTAAAAATTGTGAATCACTATATTGTACACCTGTAACAGATAATATTATATATCAACTATACTTCAATTTAAAAAAAAAAGAAAGGTGCAGAAAGGTGACAATAGAATGCAATCTTTTGTGTAAAAAAGGAGGAGGGAGAATATATGTGTTTGCATAAGAAAACTTTGGAGGGAGTTCCCTCGTGGCCTAGTGGTTTGGATACCGGGCTTTCACTGCCATGGCCCAGGTTCATTCCCTGGTTGGGGAACTGAGATCATGCAAGATGCACAGCACAGCCAAAAGAAAAAGTAAAGAAAGGAAGAAAGAAAGAAAGAGAATTATGGAAAGGTACAAAAAAAAATTTTTTTAAGTGGTTGCTTGGGGAGAGGGCACGGCTTAGGGATGAGACTTTCCTCTGTAAACCTTTCTATGCTGTTTTGATTTTTGAACCGTATGAATATACATATACCTTATTGAAATATACATGTATTTATGTATAGTTATATAAATATACAAAAGGTTGAATGGAAAAATAAGATACAGAATGATGCATCTGATTTGATACCATTTATGTAAATTTGAATAACATGATTAACAATGTAAACAATGCTACATGTCAGTTATGGATGCTATACATATGTTTACAAAAGTATAAACATGAGGCTACCAATAGTCCTAGTTCCTTGGGTATACTGCCGGAGAAATTCTATGCATTTATGCCACACATATCCCATTTTTATGCACAGATGATGGCATACTGTTCTGTGCTTTGCATTTTTGGATACTTTTACTGTACATTTATGCTTTTCACAAAAGAAACAAAAACCTCATGAAATCAAGTTATCCACACTTATACACTAGAGTATTATTGTCACATCTGATAGCATAACCTTCAAGTTACTTCTTTGTGCTTTTTACGGTCTGAAATTCATTCAAATGCTCCCTGTGACAAAAAATCGTTTCATTAACCATTATAACAAAAAGTTAAGAAGGAAAAGTTCACTTTTGCTAGCTAAAAGTGCTTGATTCTCAGTCTTCATTTCTCAAACATTATTGCAGACAGTAAAACTGCTACCTCACTTAGGAAGACAAATGGTACTGCTCTTGTTTGTTTATTTATTTTATTTATTATTTTTGGCTGCGTTGGGTCTTCATTGCTGCACGCAGGCTTTCTCTAGTTGTGACGAGCGGGGGCTACTCTTTGTTGCGGTGCGAGGGCTTCTCATTGCGGTGGCTTCTCTTGTTGTGGAGCACGGGCTCTAGGCACGCGGGCTTCGGTAGTTGTGGCTCGCGGGCTCTAGAGCGCACGCAGGCTCAGTAGTTGCGGCGCACGGGCTTAGGTGCTCCACAGCATGTGGGATCTTCCCGGACCAGGGCCTGAACCCATGTCCCCTGCATTGCCAGGCGGATTCTTAACCACTGCGCCACCAGGGAAGCCCCTTGTTTTTTTTTTTTTAGTCATGTATATTGATTTTTTCCCATTATGATTTGGGG
Source organism: Orcinus orca (assembly GCF_937001465.1). Lineage (NCBI taxonomy): Eukaryota > Metazoa > Chordata > Mammalia > Artiodactyla > Delphinidae > Orcinus > Orcinus orca. The sequence goes on along the minus strand of NC_064566.1, from coordinate 49,939,156 downwards.
AAAACCTCCAAATCCTGTCATCACCTACTCAGCTAGTAGAATGCCTCTCCAGGGGGGCAGGGTCTGTGGTTTCAGTCTGTTCTCAGTACATGGTCCTGCTGCAGGTAAGTCTGAGGTGACAAGGTCAGTGTCCGGTTATGAGGTGCTCACCTTGCCCCATCTGCCTGCCCAGGGCTCCATCAGTGCTGAGTGCTGGACCACAGTCAGCAGTCCCCTGCCCTCCTTCCATTGTACCAGCCTGTGATCTTCAGTGTGTTCCTGGTCTTTGTATCTTCAGTTTATAAATAGGGACGTGTATATATCTATCTGTCTTCCTTCTCTTAGGAGTAGTTTGAAAGTATTATTTGTAGCCTACTAAACATTACTGTACATAATCACACTAGTAGTCATATACTGAGAACTACTTTATACCAATTAGAATAATAGATGCTTTACTTACACTGTTGTGTCTTGTAATCCTCACAACACCCTGCAAAGTTGACATTATTCCCAACATAAGGATGAGGAAGTTGAGGCTCTGGTAACTAGCTGAATTCCCAAACAGCTAGAAAGTAGAGGAGTCAGGATTCAACCCAAGTGGGTTTAGTTGCAAAGCCCATGCGTTTTCACTGTAATACCATCTCCAGATCAAACGTTTTATTTTCCTACCTTACCTACAGGAAATTTAGCTGAGAAACCACAGCCTGTGTTTACTTTTTAGAACAATCTTTAGAGCCTGTCTCTCTCTTTTTTTTTTTTTTTTTTTGGCCGCACCATGAGCGGCATGTGGGATCTTTGTTTCCTGACCGGGGATCGAACCCAGGGCCCTGCAGTGAAAGCACAGAGTCTTAACCACTGGGCCGCCAGGGAAGTTCGAGCCTCTCTCTCCAGAAAGCTCTTAGACTGTACAGTTATTTTTTTAGTTCTGCTAAGTTTTGCCAAATAATGCAAATAAGGGAAATATGATATTTTAGAAATAAGAGTATCGTGTCACCCCATTCCAACCATAGATAAGCTTAGAAGTTCTTTCTAGTCACATTATCAAGCAGGTATACAAATCATAAATGACACAAAAAGGAAAAACATAAGCTTTCCTTTGCCTTTTTGAAAAAAGCTAAGCAAATACACAAACAAATAAATATATAAAGGCAGTCCATGCCTGCATCAATGATGAGAGTATGCTGGAGAAACTCCCTGGTGGTCCGGTGGTTAGGACTTGGCACTCTCACTGCCAACGGTGCAGGTTCGATCCCTGGTTGGGGAACTAAGATCTTACAAGCCACGTGGCACATCCAAAAAACCAAAAAACGTATGCCAAGAACCAAGGGTTATGATTAATCTAATCTCTTTCCCATGTGTGATGGGTTAAAAAAAAGGAACAAATTCTTTGACTATTGAGAAGTGAGGTCTGTGTCCCCTTCCCTTGAATGTAGACAGGCTCTGTGACTGCTCTGACTAATATTATATGGTGAAAGTAACACTCTGCCAGTTTCTAGCTCCAGGCTGTAAGGGACTGTTATGGACTGAATATTTGTGTCTCTCCAAAATTCGTATGTTGAAACCGTCTATCTTCCATGTGATGGTATTGGGTGGTGGGACCTTTGGGAGGTGATTAGGGTTAGAGGAGGTGATTAGTATTAGATGGGATTAGTGCCCTTATAAGAATCATGAGAGAACTTGCCTCATTCTGCTCTCTACCATGTCTGGATACATTAAGAAGTCAGCAGTCTGCAACCCAGAAGATGGTCCTCACCAGAACTGGCTGTGCTGGCACCCTGATCTCAGACTCCCAGGCTTCAGAATGTTACCAAGTCCAAGCTTGTACTGCTTGCCACATGACAGGACAATAAATTGAGAGATGAGTTTTGGGGGCAAGGAGTAGCAACTTTATATGGAAAACCAGCAGGCTAAGATGGTGGACTAGTGTCCCAAAGAACCATCTTACCTGAATTTGAATTCAGGCTTCTTTTGTACTAAAAGGGGGAGGAGGTGTGGCTGGTTGTTGCACACTCCTTGGTTCAGGGATCCCTAGTTCTTGCAGCTGTCCAAATCCTGGTCACAATGTTCCTATAAACCTGCAACAAGGCAATGGTTATTTTCTTTTCTAAGTTAATTCATTTATTTATTTTTTTGCCACACCATGTGGCTTGCAGGATGTTAGTTCCCCTACCAGGGATTGAACCCACACCCTTGGCAGTGAAAGCGTGAAGTTCTAACTGGCAATTGCTATTTTTTGTTCTGCAACTTTTTTTTTTTAATATTTATTTGGCTGCACCGGGTCTTAGTTGCGGCACGTGGGATCTTCGTCACCATGTGTGAGATCTTTGTTGTGGCACCCAGGATCTAGAGTTGCGGCCTGTGGGATCTAGTTCCTTGAGCCGGGGTCTGACCCGGGATCAAACCTGGCCCCCCTGCATTGGGAGTGCCAGAGTCTTAACCGCTGGATCACCAGGGAAGTCCCTGTTCTGCAACTTTTTATCTCTATACGAAGGGAAAAGTGTTATACCTTTAAAGGTCAGAGCCTCCAGAATGGGCTATCATGTATATTTCAGGCTATAGGCAACGTTCTTTACAAAAGGTGCAGAGCCAGCTTGAGTAAGCATGGGCAATAGAGCACAAGGGTTTGAGCTAAAGGAAGAGATCTGACAGGTAGTCAGGTTTGTTCTTGTCTGTTATAAGAACTGTGAGAAATAAATTTTGGTTGTTTAAGCCCCCCAATCTATGGTATTCTGTTACAGCAACCCAAATTGACCAAGACAGGGACTGGCAGCTTCTACTTCCTGTATTTTGGAATACTAGCTCTTAGATCCCAGAGACACCATGTAAGAAGACTGACTACCCTGCAGGGGAGGCCACATTGAGAAGTCCAGGGACTACATAGAGAGGAGGGGGCCGCAGTTGAGGCCTGCCTTCCAGCAATTCTTGCCCACATGCCAAGCACATGAATAAAATCATCTTGGATGCTCAGGACCAACTCAGACACAAGCTGAATATCACCAAGTGACCCCAGTCACTGCAGCGTGGAACAGAAGGATTATCCTGCTGAGTCTTGCCCAAATTCCTGACTCACAGAATCTTGAAATATTATAAAATAGCTATTATTTTAAACCACTAAGCGTATTTTATTTTTTAATCTTTATATTTTGTAGTAATTTTTGACTTACAGAAAAATAGCAGAAGTAGTACAGTTCCCGTATACTTTTCATCCAGTTTCCTCAAATGTTGAAATATAACCAGCGTACAATCATAAGAAATCAGGAAGTTGGCTTTGATTCAATTCTCTTAATTCATTTATAAACTTCATTTCATCTTTTCCAGTTTTTGCACCAATGTCCCTTCTCTGGTCCAGGATCCAGTCAATCTGTGAATCCAGATTGCATTTAATTGTCCTGTCTCTTTATTCTCCTCCAATCTATGACAGTTCCTCAAACTGTCTTTGTCTTTTATGACTGACACTTTTGAAGAGTACTGGTCAGTTATTTTATAGAATGTCCCTCACTTTAGGTTTGTCTGATATTTTCTCATAGTTAGGTAGAGATTATGTATTTTTGGCAAGAAAATCAGAGGAGTAATGTCCTTTTCTCACTGCATCACATCAAGGGATACATGATGTTGTACAGGATGCTAGTAATCATTTGGTTAAGGTGGTTTTTCTAGCATATAGTTATTAGTTTCCCTTTGTGAGTAATCAGTATTTGGTGGGAAGAGACTTTGACACAATGTAAATATCTTCATCATACTTTAATCCACTTATTTTAACATCCAGTTTGGCCTGCAACAATAAGCCACGTAGTTATGAGATGGTTTGTTATGCAGCAATAGCTAACTGGTAACACTGTGATAGTACTGCCTTTTTTAGGGTCTCAAATAATTTGGCTTATAACCCTAATACAGTCACATAGCAGTTATTTTATTTTATTTTTTTTTGGCCACACTGTGGGGCTTGTGGGGTCTTAGCTCCCTGCCCAGGGATTGAACCCATGCCCCCTGCAGTGGAATTGCAGAGTCCTAACCACTGGACCACCAGGGAATTCCCCAGTTATTCTTACTAAAATAAGATTCTGAGGAAAACCAGATTATCACACTAATCTTTAAATCCAGCCAGTTACAAATCTTAGTAGTTATGAAATTCACATTTCTGTTTATCCTCTTTGAATATTCTGCACAATGCTTTTAAGACAGTGGACTGAAGAATTATTCAAGAAATCAGCACTGCCTCAATTACTTTATGATTTGTCCTTGTGAAGTAGTGAACAGAAGATTTCATAGATAATACTGGCTCCTCAGGGCTTCCTCAATCCTGACAATGTTTCTGAGCAAATATTTCTATGGAGGCTGATCACAGATCTGGGGTCTTTCCCCCCCACCACCACCATAATTATTCCAGTAACCAAAGTCATATTATTCCCATCTCTGTACTTTTACAAACAGTGTTAAGACCTACCCCACCCCACCCACAGGGTCCAAAGAGAGGGTGGTGTGTCCTCAACCAGTGGGCCTGTAGAATCATACCTTCTTTGAAATTCACACCCTCCAATCCCAGCTTCTATGATCATGGCCAAGGCCAGGTCTGCCTGATTTGCCAGTGGTGCTAAATACTCTACTATAGTCCCTGGTGAGTGCCAAGACCAACCTTCATCCAATTCTCCTGAATGTCTTTAATCAACGTCCTTGGTTCTCAGCAGCCCCTAGATGAAAGGTACAGTGATTTGTGACACCTAAAACTATAGCTATTGTTTTTTTACCTTTTGCTTTGACCTGGAGCCCACATTATGCATGACTGCTCTCAAAGGCTTTCTATCGCAGATGATCAAAGATTATGACAGGAACAGAATGCCTTTTCATCACATCCAAGAACAGATGGTCAGCCCTGAGTCCGGCATCTAGGTGTACTCAGCCCCTAGGGAGACCAGGCTACTGTGGAGAGTGGATGGGCCAATCTTGCAACAGGATACCATGGCGACAATCCCTAGAAGTAAGGTTACCCCCAATTCCCTTGCACTTTGCTTTGTTCATTTAACAGGATGTGCTACAGATGGTTCCTTATCAGTGTATATAGAGCTATGTGATTCTATTAACGTAAATAACTTTATTGACTTTAAGTGGCTTCTACTACTTCAGTCAGTGCTGTAGTGAGTGTCCTTGCATATCTATCCATCCTTGTACGTAAGAATCTATGTAGAGGAGTGGGAATTCAAAATGGTGCAGCTACTGTGAAAACAGTATGGTGGTTCCTTAAAAAATTAAATATAGTACCATATGATCCAGCAATTCTATTTCTTCAAGAATTGAAGGCAGGAACTCAAATAGATATTTGTTTACTCATTTTCATGGCAGCACTATTCCACAATAGCCAAGAGGTGGAAGCAACCCAAGGGTCCATCAGCAGATGAATAAACAAAATGTGGTCTATACACACAATGGAATTAAAAAATGGAATTCACCCTTAGAAAGGAAGAAAATTCTGACACATGCTACAACATGGAAGAAACTTGAAGACATTATACTAAGTGAGATAAGGCAGTTGTAAAAGGACACATACTGTATGGCTCCACTCATATGAGGTACCTGGAGTAGTCAAATTCATAGAGACAGGAAGTAGAATGGTAGTTGGCAGAAGGCTGGGGAGAGGGGAATGGGCATGGAGTTCCAGTTTGAGAAGATGAAAAGGTTCTGTAGGTGGATGGTAGTGGTTGTTTCACAGAAATATGAATGTACTTAATGAAGCTGAACTGTACACATGAATATGGCTGAAATGGTAAATTTTTTGTTACGTATATTTTACCACAATTTACAGATTTCTTTAAATTCTATAAAACAATGAAGAAAAAAAAGAACCTACTTAGAGGATAAATTCCTAGATATGGAATTGTTGGGACAAAAGGTACATACATTATTTACTTTGAGAAATATTATCACATTGCCCTCCGGTGTGCACTCATACCAGTAAGAGTGACTATTTCCACAAAATCTCATCAATTGGAGGAATTATCAAATTATTTGATCATTGCAGAGTTTAAGCTGGGGAGTGAATTCAGTTGGCAGTTCTGAAATATCCCCTTGGCTGGTGTTTGCAGAAGGGGTTGAGTGTGGGCATGGGGGTGAGCCAGGTGGACTAGTTAGGGAGCTGCTTCAGGAGTCCAGGGCTGGGGTGATGGTGCCTCGGACCAGCAGGGTGGCAGTGGGGATTTATTCAACAAATCATTCTAGATTAATCAAGTGACTGCTATGTGCTGGGCTGTTCTAGGTGTTGGGGCTACAACAGTGAACCAGACAAAATCCCTGCTCTCATGAAGCTGACATTCTAATAGGAGGAGAGGAGGGGAGAGAAAACAGATAGTTGGTGATGGTGCTATGAAAAAAATTAAAGCAGGGAAAGGGGAGGTGATATTTGGGCAGAGACCACAGTGAAATGAGGAAAGGAGAGCCCTGTGGATATGGTGGGGTGTTTTGTGCCGGTCTCAGCCTATCAAGCAATGATGTGGTTGGATTGGCCGTCGTGATTGCAAGACACCCTTCAGCAACAACCATTGGGAAACTTTGAAAAAACAAAGGTTTTTTACTTACAGCACCTGGAAGTCACACAGCACCTGGGGCCACACAGCGAGGTCATGGGGAGAGAGAGAGAAAGCATGTGTGAGCCTGGGGTTCTGCTTTTATTGGGGTCAAGGGTGGGGACCAAGGTTTTTGCGCGCTCACTCTTTATTGGTGAATTTAAAACATAAGGACAGAAATTTAAAGCATGGAAAGAGAAAACACAAGCGGCCCAAACAGTTATCAAATTCAACCAACATCGCTAAAACAAAGGAACCTCAATGCAGGGAGGCGGCCTGGCTTTTTATCTAGTGGCTAGCAATGTGTTTATTCTAGATAGCCGTCTTTGAACACAGGAGCCAAAATCTTTTTATCATCTCTGTGAAGGGGATCAAGGGACAACTGAATAGACTTCCTCCTGCTGGTATGGGTGATATGGTGAGGGCCACTGTCAAGAAAGGCAAACTAGCGGACTTCCCTGGTGGTCCAGTGGTTAAGACTCTGCACTTACAGTGCAGGGGGCATGGGTTCCATCCCTGGTAGGGGAACTAAGATCCCACGTGCCTCGTGGCATGGCCAAAAAAAAAAAAAGTACTTAAAGAAGAAAGGCAAACCAGAGCTCAGAAAGAAAGTACATCCAGCAGCGGTAATTTGACAACAAAAGTCTTACCAGAGAAAAGATGGCATGTTTCTTTAATTTGAAGATAACACTGGGATCATAGTAAACAGTAGAGGTGAGATGAAAGGTTCAGCCATCACAGAACCAGTTGCAAAAGAGTGTGCAGACTTGTGGCCCAGGATTGCATCCAATGCTAGCAGCATTGCGTGATTCTGTGGTGTATTTGGAAAGAAAGAAAGGAAGGAAGGAAGGAAATTTAAAATTATTTGCTTCCCCTGCCCAAAAGATAGTCATCTTTGAAGTGGATACATAGGCAATCAAAACTTAAGTCAGGCACTTGCATTATAAAAAAACATAAAAATCCAACAACCTGTCAGGGTTTACAATGCAATCTTCCCTGTGATGCAGAAGCATCAGAATCAATGGTGAGGACATTAACTGGCTGGGTACCTGATTGGCTAAAAGTTGGGGTAGGGTACATTGTAACCAGAAATTGCACATCTAAATAGGGTTATAGTAGCAAATCTGATAATAATTATACAGGCAATAGTCTGAAATTCAGTCCATAGCCATTGTATCAAACTTGAAAAGTCCAGTCTTGAAAGTAGATCAGTTATCTCCGGGGGAGGGGGGGCGCTGGCAATCTGTTCAAAGATTTGGTAAGATTGTGGAATACTTTAACATCTTGGGCCATCTGGTGTAAGTAGTGTTGAACCTGTCCTGAGTTGGGAGATTGCTCTATATCTCATCGAACCAGTCTTTTAGTCCTGAGAATAGGTGAGTTAAAGGGTTATATCCCATTTTTGGAAGCAGTGATGCAGGTGGGTTCCCCAAGTTAGGCCTACATGATGCAGGTATTTGGATCAGGTATTTATTTATTTATTTAATTGTTTAAACTTTTTTTGCCTTCGACGCTTGTGGGATCTTAGTTCCCTGACCAGGGGTTGAACCCAGTCCCTCTGTGGTAGAAGCTCCAAGTCCTAACCACTGGACTGTCAGGGAATTCCCTTGGATCAGGTATTCAATAAGAGGCATTTCTAGGGAAACAGAAGAAACAAGCAAACAAAAAAGGTTCATGACTGGAGCATATTATAATCCAAGTTTCTGAGTTCTGAAGGCAACAGTCAAGAAGATTTCTAGACGTCAGGCTTGAGGCATTTTCAGGTGGAATGAGGGCAGACAATGGCAATCTGATAGATTTTCCTGGTTTGCAGTTTGAATGTCTCTGGTGATTTTTCTTAGTGGCCCACATAGCAACAGTCATGAAGATTGTCCATACATGAGCTGTCGTGGAGATCTCTCTGAAGTTTACATCAAGTTGTCCCACTTCAGCCTGCATAGCTTTGGGGAAAGGGTGGTTTTTGTTCTTAATGATTCCAAGTCAGAGGGTAGGAGAAAAATTGGAAACATTAGTCTGGAGAGTTGTAGCCAGATATTGGAGGAAACAAGAAGAATTCAGCATCCAGTCCAGTTGACAGGTACAAAACAAAATGCCAAAGACGATTAACAGGACTAGAATCTGATGTCTCCAAGGTATACAATAGTTTTCCATTGAAACATAATTTTTTTCTCTATATACTCACTCCCATTTCTATCAGAGATAATCAAAGTAAGACTAATTTGTTTGCAAAATAAGTCTAGTCTCATTAAACGTGGCCTGATTATTTACATAGGTGCAGCAAGAATAGTGATTGATCATATAGGCTCTTTTAAGTCTGCCTTGCTGGAACTTTTCATAAGGAATCTCCAGATTGAATTTTTAAATGCCTCTTGAGGCTAGGAAACCAAGCCTAGAATTTACCATCAGACTTTGCCTGCAATACCTGTAGAATTGGGTGAATTCCTCTCTCTTCTTGAGGTTCCCTAAATATCCTGAGGTTCTTGGGCCTTCCAGTAAGTGATCTCATAATGCTGCTGAAACCCTGTAAGCAAGGAACCAGGGTGATTTTTCCAAGGGGTTTATTGACTCTATAAAGTCAACTTATTTCCTTAAAGCCATCTGGCCATACCTGAGTCTGTGTATGTCTCTCTCAAATATGATATTCCTGTCAAAAACCTTGGTGATATAATCAACATTTCCAATTTTGTCCTGTCACAAGGAGAGCAGATTCTTGTTGCCCTTATGCAAATAACTATATGGCCATGAAAATAAGAATACTCAATGGGAGTTTCCAAATTCTGGAGGGATCAGGTAGGAGGGAAAAGTAATTGTTTCATCTTTGTTCACAAAGATATACTTTACCAAATTACTGTAAGTCATAGCTTAAGAGGAAAAGTTTCCTTAAATCTGGAAAACTAAAGATTAAAGAACCAACAGTGCTTCAAGCAAAAGGCATTAAAAAATTATAATTATCCTCAGCAGTTCATTCAATCCTATGTAATTAATTCTTTTTTTAATTAATTAATTTATTTATTTGGCTGCATTGGGTCTTCATTGCTGTATGCAGGCTTTCTCTAGTTGTGGCGAGTGGGGGCCACTCTTCGTTGCAGTGCACGGGCTTCTCATTGGGTTGGCTTCTCTTGTTGCGGAGCACGGGCTCTAGAGCACAGGCTCAGTAGTTGTGGCGCACAGGCTTAGTTGCTCCGCAGGATCTTCCCAGAGCAGGGCTCGAACCCGTGTTCCCTGCATTGGCAGGCGGATTCTTAACCACTGTGCCACCAGGGAAGTCCCTATGTAATTAATTCTTTTTTTTTTTTTTTTTTTTTTGCGGTACGCGGGTCTCTCACTGTTGTGGCCTCTCCTGTTGCGGAGCACAGGCTCCGGACGCGCAGGCTCAGCGGCCATGGCTTACGGGCCCAGCCACTCCGCGGCATGCGGGATCTTCTTGGACCGGGGCACGAACCCGTGTCCCCTGCATCGGCAGGTGGACTCTCAACCACTGCACCACCAGGGAAGCCCTGTAATTAATTCTTGACCTTGGTCTTTTGTTAGCAGTTTTATGAATCCAGTTTTCCTTAGACCCCTAGAAGATCCCAAAGTTACTCCCAGGTCAAAAAGACTTCACTTAGAATTTGATTTGGGGAAGTTTGTCCAAAATATCAAAAGGTTTTGGACACTTAACTAAATAACATCACAGATCATTATGAAAAAATACTTAATTATCTACTTAACCAAAGTGACAAAAGATTTAAAAGGCAAATACAGAAGGCCCCAGAGTTGTGAGTTCTCATAATATTCAGAAGACTCAGTTTTCTTAGTAATCAAACACCTGATTAAGATAACATGAAGCAGAGGAAATTATTTTGGTAAAACACAACATCTTTGATTCCTAGCCAGATTACTTAAAAGGTAAAGAAAAACCTTTTGTAATCTCTTACGAGGAGTACATCAATGCTCCAAGATAACTTTGTCCTTTTAGCAGATGAAAGAAAATACATAAGCATACTACTGATGCTAAAGCCTATGTTTAAAAAAAAACCCTTATAGTAACAATTCCATTTTAGCCAACTTGACCCCACAAGGTAAATTTCTCTGTTCCTTTCTCTTTCTTCCCAACTTTCTATACCACTTCATCCTTTATTTTCCTCTTTCCCATTCTGAAATAACCAGTTTTACTTTAGGAAAAATTTACTTTCTTTTCCCTTAACAAAAGTGCATCTCCATACCTCATACCTTCTCTAAGCCAAAAATAAAAATCCTACTTTCCTTGCATACAGAGTTGTTTACCTTATTATTTCTAGTAGCTTTAATTATGTATATTAATTAGAATTCTTAACCTTTAGGAACCTTAATTTCGAATGAACACTAAGAAGTAAGCACATGTGTGGGGAGTTCCCTGGTGGTCTAGTGGTTAGGATTTGGCACTTTGACTGCTGTGGCCCGGGTCGAGTCCTTGGTTTGGGAACTGTGATCCCTCAAGCTGTGCGGTGCGGCCAAAAAAAAAAAAAAAAAAGTAAGCACTTGTGAACTGAACTGTTAAATCAGCATTCTTTACATTGGCAAATTTATGAATACATTTCATAATTTCTAGAAACATACATTTCTTCATAGTATAGTTTTTCAACGTGGCACAGGACATGCTTCCTAATAGAAGAAAATACCGTTTCCTCTGTAATAGGAGGTCAAAATTAGGTAAACTTAGACTTGTTGAGCAATTCCTATTTCAGTATTTTATCATATTTGGAAATGATCTGGACATTAAATGAATTCCCATCATTTAATTTAACTTAGCAAAATTTTCAGGGTGGGAGTTACCAAAGATTTGGGAAACTATTCTTAAGTAGACATACCATAACACATAATTATTGCAGTAAAGTTCACCTAAAAACTCTTCTCCCACTTACATTTATCTATCTCCCAACAATTATGTTTAGACTACCCACAAAAAGTTCATTAGAAACAAGTCAGCCATCATCCAAAACTACCTTTCTTGCTGACAAATTTTGTAATGGAGATATCATGAATTTATTTGACTAGTAAGCCCAGGGAGAAATAAAAGTTGTTTATCTGCATTTTATTTATTTATTTATTTATTTATTGGCCATGTGTCATGTGGGATCTTAGTTCCCCAACCAGGGATCGAACCCGCACGCCCTGCAGTGGAAGTGTGGAGTCTTAACCACTGGACCACCAGGGAGGTCCCAGTCTGCATTTTATTTAATGCTGGTAACTCTAAAGACATACCTATTTTAATTTAACCAGTTTTTATTTACCAGCGATTACCCCGGATCATGTGAACTCAAAAAACATTTGAGTTAGTTACTGTATTTCTGAGTTTTAGGAATACTTAATTGATAACTATTTATTTTTAAACCAATTAAATAAGATCTCTTTTAGAAATTAATTTTAGCATTTCCATCCAGAGGTAGAGAAAGAAAAAAATCACATATATATAATGTGCATGCATAGATATACATAAATGGGCAGACAGACACAGACACTCTATAGCTTCTGTTCCAAAATGTTAGCTATGAATCACATACAACAATATAAAACTCATTAGTTTATAATAACAGTTGAATCCAAGTTGGCAGATGGAACAATTTAAGGTTACCTGCTCCAATGGCTAAAGCTTCTTACTAATATTTGTGGAGAAGACTTTTAAGATTTGTATTTGTCCTTGACAAGTAATCTCCTGGGGTGTTTATAGTTCAAAGACATTTTAAGATTTACATCTTCAAGGGACAGAGAAAGAATCTAAGTTTTCTTCTTGGAGTTTTAGTGCCTTTTGGATGGTTTTGGCGGTCCCAATAAAATGTAGTAGTGCTGCCCTGTAATTAGGGGAGTACCTTCTAAAAATAATCCTCTGGACTCCAGGTCAGAGTGGGCTTTTTCAGGGTTGAAAATGAAAAGGGGTGGATCACTGTGGTGATTGGCATAGTGTATTGGGTCACTGGCACAGTGATATTGGATCACTGTGGTCACAGAAATGATAAACCTATTGAACCATGCCAATTTTGCGCAGCAGGATACGGGCTTCATCTTAATGTTTTCCATTCATTGTGAGCCTTACCAGTAGTCACTGTGATGGAAGAATGGTCATGGTGCCAGGCACTAAACATCCAAGTGAGGAGAGGAAGTCCCCTGGTACGAATATCAGTGGCTCTAAGGGCCTTTGCCTTCCCATTTCCCTCTTCCTCCTCACAAGAGATTGGTAACCTTGTCACCTTTTCCCTTGGGGGCAGGGACACCCATGACTCATACTTCTAATTCTGCCCCATACAGGGGAAAGTCCAGGGGCCTCGGGATCTGTAATATCTCAGAGGAAATGAGCTCAAATGAATCTTTAAGAAAGTTATGGATTTTAGTGTCTTTAGAGATACCAGCCAGTTGACACATTTTGGCAGCTGTAAATATCACTTCAGAGACTGTCTTGTTCCAACCAAACAAGAAAATCCAAGAAATCCACAATAGCCAATTAGTTTCCCTCTCTCTTTCCCCATGCATAAAATCTAAATAATATTTTAGTTTCAGTTAAGGTACAGTTTTTGATCTCAGTTTCCACTTCCTGTTTTTATCCTGTTACCTTTATCTTGTGTGCTGTTACCAGAAATTTTTGGATGATGTCACTGTGAGCCCTCTTTGTGGGTGGCTGCTTTCCTTTCCACGGGGTATCCCAAGAGACCTCGCCAGGATTGGGTCTGCCTCCACTAACGGGAGATATGCATATAGTCTTTGGGAAAAGTGTAATTTTTCCCCTGGAGTGTAATTCCAGAGTTTTGGCATGTTGGTATGCATGGCTTTAAATAACACCCAGGAGGCACTTCCCTGGTGGTCCAGCGGTTAAGACGCCACGCTCCCAATTCAGGGGGCCCGGGTTCGATCCCTGGTCAGGGAACTAGATCCCACATGCCTGCAACTAAAGATCCTGCATGCTGCAACTAAAAGATCCCGCATGCCACAACCAAGACCCAGCACAGCCAAATAAATAAATAAATATTCAAATAAATAAATAACACCCAGGAAGCATCTGTGGGGTTTTGCATTTGTCAAGGAGATGGTGTACCCCGTCAGGGTTCTTAGGAGACATTGGCACCAGATGTTTAGGACATTTATATTTGTCTATTAATTTTTTTAGTAACACTGATGCCAAAAGGTCAGCCTCTGTGCACCTGTGCCAAATCAAATCTCTCGGAGACAACAGTTTTAAAGGAAGTAGAAAAGAATAGCTTTATTGCTTTGCCAGGCAAAGAGTACACAGTGGGCTCCTGCCCTGAAAAACTGTACGTCCCTAACCCGGGAGGATTTGATGAGGAGTTTTATAGCAACAGTTCAAGCGTGGAGTTGCTGATAAGATTAGGGTGGGTGCAGAGCCTGCACTCCTTTAATCTCATCTCAGGTGGTCTCAATCTTTTTTTGTTTGTTTTATTTTTGTTTTATTTATTTTGTTTTGTTTGTTTTATTTTTGGCTGAGTTGGATCTTTGTTGCTGCACATGGCTTTCTCTAGTTGCAGCGAGAGGGGGCTACTCTTTGTTGCGGTGCGCTGGCTTCTCATTGCAGTGGCTTCTCTTGTTGCGGAGCACGGGCTCTAGGTGCACGGGCTTCAGTAGTTGTGGCTTGCGGGCTCTAGAGCGCAGGCTCAGTACTTGTGGCTCGCGGGATCTAGAGTGCAGGCTCAGTAGTTGTGGCGCATGGGCTTAGTTGCTCTGCGGCGTGTGGGATCTTCCTGGACCAGGGCTCCAACCTGTGTCCCCTGCATTGGCAGGCGGATCCTTAACCACTGCGCTTAACCACTGTCTCCTAATCTTGATGAGTTTCTCTGGTCCCTTTAATCTCGCCTCAGGTGGCTTCTTGGCTGCTTCTCCCTTGATTAGCCACTGTTTGAATCTCCCTTTTGGAACTCAGGGAAGGTCATGGATGCTGGAGTCTGTTCCCTACAAATAAGAAACGGGGGACAGAAAGGCTTCCATGCCCAGGAGCCCCACAGGGTCCTGCTCAGTTGCAACATCACACCAGGGATTGGATCCATAATATTCCATCAGTTCAGGGGACCAAGTAGTGAGTGAAGTGGTGACACAGAGACTGTAAGCCTCTGTCATATTTCCCCTCTGGTGTTGCCACTGGTTTCTGGCTGCAAGGCTATTTCATTCTTCTTGGTTAGGACACATAGTCCTACCTAGCACAACCTACTGACAGTGGTAGCAGTAAGAGATCTCCTATCCTCTTCCCCTAAGGGAATGTTTTTCTCATACCTTTAGCCTCTCCTTGAGTAGTGACAATAGCCTTGCAATTCAAGGCTCCTTAGCTCTCCTTGGCCTTGAGGCATGGAGGACCCTTAGGCAATAGTCAATTAAGCCCTTTATAATTAGTGGCCTACTCTTCTCATTAGACCATTTAGTCTTTATCACACCACTCTGGGGAGATCCTTGGATTATTATAGCAGCTGTGACCTTTTGGGTTGGATACCACAGGCAACACACCACTGAGAATCATGTGAAAGCACATGGTAGCGCAACAGGCCCCCAGCAAGGGGTGCTGCTTCCTCAGATGGTGTTACCCACCCGAGTTAGGTGGTTAGTAAGCAAGTTACAGGTAAAAAGGGCATTCCCCTTGTTTAATTGCAAGGGCAATCATGCAATCCTGCCCACTATGCCAATTGTTTTGTGCCTGTCTCTGCCTGTCAAAAAGCAATGTTATGGCTGGACTGGCCCTTAAAGTTCTTATTATGATTGCAAGATATCTTGCAGCAATAAGCATCAGGAAACTTTGAAAGAATAAAGGTTCATTTACAGGACCCGGAAATTACACAGCGTACCTGTGGCCATAGAGCAAGGTTGCCATAGAGAGAGGAAGAAAGAATGTGTGGGCTTGGGGTTCTGCTTTTATTGGCGTTGAGGATGGGGACCTAGGGTTTCAGTCTCTCTTCATTGATGAATTTAAAATATTTGATGGGCTTCCCTGGAGGCACAGTGGTTAAGAATCCGCCTCCCAACGCAGGGGACAAGGGTTCGAGCCCTGGTCCAGGAAAATTCCACATGTCACGGAGCGACTAGGCCCATGCGCCACAACTACTGAGCCTGCGTGCCACAATTACTGAAGCCCGTGCACCTACAGCCCATGCTCCGCAACAAGAGAAGCCACCACAATGAGAAGCCGGTGCACCACGACGAAAAGTAGGCCCCGTTTGCTGCAACTAGAGAAAGCCCGCGCGCAGCAACGAAGACCCAACACAGCCATAAATAAATAAATAAATGTATTAAAAAAACAAAAAAAAACCATATGAGCAGGAATTTAAAGTGTGGGAAGGGAAAAAACAAGTGGCCCAGCCATAAAAAGAAACGAAATTGAATTATTTGTAGTGAGGTGGATGGACCTAGAGTCTGTCATACAGAGTGAAGTCAGAAAGAGAAAGACAAATACTGTATGCTAACACATATATATGGAATCTAAAAAAAAAAAAAAATGTCATGAAGAACCTAGGGGTAAGACGGGAGTAAAGACATAGACCTACTAGAGAATGGACTTGAGGATATGGGGAGGGGGAAGGGTAAGCTGTGACAAAGTGAGAGAGTGGCATGAACATATATACACTACCAAACATAAACTAGATAGCTACTGGGAAGCAGCCACATAGCACAGGGAAATCAGCACGGTGCTTTGTGACCACCTAGAGGGATGGTATAGGGAGGGTGGGAGGGAGGGAGAGGCAAGAGGGAAGAGATATGGGGACATATGTATATGTATAACTGATTCACTTTGTTATAAAGCAGAAACTAACACACCATTGTAAAGCAATTATACTCCAATAATGATGTTAAAAAAAAAAAAAAA
The DNA here is from genome assembly GCF_937001465.1 of Orcinus orca. Taxonomy (NCBI): domain Eukaryota; kingdom Metazoa; phylum Chordata; class Mammalia; order Artiodactyla; family Delphinidae; genus Orcinus; species Orcinus orca. The sequence continues at coordinate 49,922,812 of NC_064566.1, read as the reverse complement.
ACACCAAGTGGCCCAAATGGTCAGTTACTGAGATCAACCAATACCTCTAAAACAAAGGAGCCTCAGTTCCAGGAGGCAGGCTGACTCTTTATCTAGTGATTTGTTCATTCAAGATATCCTTTGATGTGGCTGCCTCAGTAATCAAAGCTTAAGACAGGCACTTTCATTACAAAAGAAAAAGAACCTAACAGTCAGTTTATACTACAAGGGAGAAGTATTCCAGTCAGAGGGAACAGTAAGTCCAAAGGCCCTGAGGCAGGAATATACTCAGTGCCTTCTAAGAACAAACAGCGAGGAAGCCAGTGGGACTGGTGAGCAGGGAGCAGGGCACACGGTATAGGAGTGTGTGGTCTGGACCAGAATCTAGAAGGCCGCATTAGTCAGACTGGGTACGGATTTGGGATTTTACTCTGAATGCAATGGAAACTTTTTTTTTTTTTTTTTTTCCAGTTCAGCATCTGATCTAGGAACAGATTCTAGGGACAAGGGAAAGCAAGCAAAGAACATGAAGGTCTATTTTGAACAGCACAAGCTCAAGGCAACCATGACTTGAAGCAGGGGGTAAGCGGTGGCAGAGGGGGCGGTGAAAGGGTGGGAATCTGGATGTAGTTTGAAGGGAGTGCTAGTGAGATTTGCTGATGGATTGGATACTGGGTGGGAGAAAGGGAGGAATTAGGATGACTCCAAGGGTTCTTGGGCTGAGAAATCGGAAGAGTGTGTGGCCATTTGCTGAGATGAGGAAGGCTATGAGTGGAGTAGGGCTGGAGGGGGATGGGGAAAAAAGAATTTTGGAATTGAGGGAAGTAGTGGATTCATGAGATACTTAGTGAATAAAATCTCTAGGGCCTGGGGACTTTTGGGGTGTAGGGAGAGAGGGAGAGGTCAGGGACAAAAATGAGTCTCAGGTTTCTGGCTTATGGACTGGGAGATGTTGGCACCATTTTCTGAGACAGAAGATGGGAAAGGTGCTGGCTGGTACTGCAGCAGGAAATCTGGGTAGCAGCTGCTGGAAGTGATGCTATTTCCAGCCTGGAATATTCCACCACTTCCATATTGCTCTCTGCCTCCTTCCTTTGGAAATCTGTTTAAATGTCTGCTTATTAGCGAACCTTTTCCTGACCACCTTCTCTCGAATATGGTTGCCATCCTCACCCCTGTGTGCTCCGTTGCCTTCCCTGGCTTTATTCTTTTTCAGCACATTTATCACCATCTGATATTACTGCCTGTTTATGGGATGGTCTCCCACCACTACAAAGTGAACCATATGAGAGCAAGGAATTGTGTCAGTTTTGTTCCCAACTTAAAACAGTACCAAGTATCTAGTCAGTGCTCAGGAAATATTTGTAGTCTAAATGAATGGTGAATGCCGAGTAGGGGCTGGGATGATCGCTGGGCCCCCTCTGATTAATTTGAGACTGTCACCAGTTTGGATTCAGTGCATCTTGGTGAAACTGCCCTGGCCCTGGAGGCTGAGAGCAGAAAGGACAGTGGCAGAGGAGATCCGGGAGCTGGAGTGAGGAGGAAGGGGTAGAGCCTCAATATCTCTACCTGTAAAATAGAAATGTAAAATGAAGTGTGACTTCCATAAGGGGCTGTGAGTGAGGATTGGATGTGGGAGAAATATTTGGATTAAGGTTCCTGGAGTGCAGGGTAGGGGGTGCAGGCAGGGATAGTGTGAGACAGTAAATGTTTGCAATTTAGTAATAAAGGGTGTTTTTTTGTGAAAGGTTGGTTGTCATTGGGGTGGGAGGAGGCTGGCCTGCCTGGAAAAGCCCAGGAAATGGAAGGGAAGGGCAGAGCACAGGTTAGGGGGCAGTTAGGTCCTGGGGCTGTAACTACCCGTGACAAGATTGGGGCAATTTGTGAGCTGGGGTGGTGAAGCAGTCTGGAACTCACTCCCTGGTCTCCATCCAACATTCCTGGCTCCATGAGAGCCCTCCTCCAGGGGGAGGCTGGAGGGAGGGAGGGCAGGGCAGACTGAGGCTATTATCTTCTGGAAGAAGAGATTGATGCCCAAGTGGGAGAAGGATGGTACTAGTGCCCATGTCCTAATCCCCAGAACCTGTGAATGTTACTTTGTATGGCAAAAGGGACTTTGCAGATGTGATTAAGGTACAGATCTTGAGATAGGGAGATTATTCTGGATTATCTGAATGGGCCGATATCATCACAAGGATCCTTATAAGAGGAAGGCAGGAGATCAGAGAGTCCAGTAGAAGTTATAAGGGTGGAAGTAAGAGGTTGGAGTGATACGAGGAAGGGGCCCACAGCACAGGCATACAGGTGGTCTCTGGAGGCTGGAAAAGACATGGAAATGGATCTTTCCTGAAGCCTTCAGAAGGAATGCAGTCCTGTTGAAACCTTGATTTTAGACTTCTGACCTCCAGAACTGTAAGAGAATAAATCCGTGTTGTTTTCAGCCACAAAGTTTTCGGTAGTTTGTTATAGCAGCCATAAGAAACTAATACAGATCCAAGGTCACCTGGGGACTGATGGTGGACTTGGAACTGGATTAGAACCTTGTTAGTCCAGATGTCTCAGTCGAAGCCTCCTTGCTTCCTGTATGCTTCGGCCAAAGCTTCTGGGTCACTGTGCAGCTCCCTGGGACAGTAACTGGACCCTTATCACATGTATTTCATTTGACCTTGACAAGAACCCTGTGGGGCAGACAGCCCCTACTTTACACATAGAGAAACTGAGGTTCAGAGGTGAAGTGTCTTGGCCAAGGTCAGAGCACACAATGAGGAATCAATGAGCTAGATCCCAGATCCAAGTCCTCTGCCCTTCCCTGAACAGTACAGATACCACACGTGTCCAGTATTTTGGTCTCTCATTCGTTCATTCAACAAATATTTATTGAATATCAGCTGATGCCTGGCCACTGTGCTCAGTGCTGCGGAGCCACTAGTGAACAGTCATGACGTCCAGAGACTAGGAATCCTTTGTTCTTGCATCTGTCTACATAGGTCAGTCAGGTCATGATGTTCCTGTAAACCTCCAACAAGACAAATATTATTCTCTGTTCTGCAACTTTTTATCTCTATATGAAGGGAAAAGTGTTATACCTTTAAAGGTCAGAGCCTTGAGAATGGACTATCATGTATATTTCAGACTATAGGCAGCATTCTCCACCCCCCCCACCCCCCACCCCGCCGGTACGTGGGCCTCTCACTGTTGCGGCCTCTCCCGTTGCGGAGCACACGCTCCGGACATGCAGGCTCAGGGGCCATGGCTCACGGGCCCAACCACTCTGCGGCATGTGGGATCCTCCCGGACCGGGGCACGAACCCATGTCCCCTGCATCGGCAGGCGGACTCTCAACCACTGCGCCACCAGGGAAGCCCTATTTTTTTAAATTAATTTTTATTGGAATATAGTTGATTTACAATGTTGTGTTAGCTTCTGCTGTACAGCAAAGTGAATCAGTTATACATATACATATATCTGCTCTTTTTTTTATTCTTTTCCCATATAGGTCATTACAGAGTATTGAGTAGAGTTCCCTGTGCTATACAGTAGGTTCTTATTACTTATCTGTTTTATATATAGAGCTGTGTATATATCAACACTAATCTCCCAATTTATCCCTCCCCGCCCACACAATAGGCAACATTCTTAACTCAAAGCAAAAGCAATAGAATACAAAGGTTAAAGTAAAAGAAACAGATCTAATGTGGAGTCAGATTTGTTCTTCTCTATTATGCCTGCAACCACCATGCCACTTTTTTTTAAGTTATTTTAGTTTTGGCTGCGTTGGGTCTTCGTTGCTGCGTGCGGGCTTTCTCTAGTTGTGGCGAGCGGGGGCTACTCTTCGTTGCGATGCGCAGGCTTCTCATTGGGTGGCTTCTCTTGTTGCGGAGCACGGGCTCTAGGCACGCAGGCTTCAGTAGTTGTGGCTCACAGGCTCAGTAGTTGTGGCTCGCAGTCTCTAGAGCGCAGGCTCAGTAGTTGTGGCACACGGGCTTAGTTGCTCCGTGGCACGTGGGATCTTCCTGGACCAGGGCTCAAACCCGTGTCCCCTGCATTGGCAGGCGGATTCTTAACCACTGCGCCACCAGGAAGTCCCCAATACAGTATTATTAACTGTAGTCACTATGTAATGCTGTGAATACATTAAATCCTCATGATTTGTTTATCTTATAAGTGGAAGTCTGTACCTTTTGACCATCTTCACCCATTTTTTTTTTTTTTTTTTAATTTATTTGGTTGCACCGGGTCTTGGTTGCAGCATGCATGTGGGATCTAGTTCCCCGGCCAGGGATCGAACCCAGGCCCCCTGCATTGGGAGCATGGAGTCTTAACCACTGTGCCACCAGGGAAGTCCCTATCTTCACCCATTTTACTCACCCCTTACCCCCTGCCTCTGACTACCACCAGTCTGTTCTTTCTATCGATGAGTTCAGGTTTTTTCTTCTTCTTCTTTTTTTTTTTTTTTTTTTGGCTGCACTGCGTGGCTTGTGGGATCTTAGTCTTTTTTTTTTAAATTTCTTTTTAGATTTTACATATACTCTCACCTTTTATTTATTTTTATTTTTTATTTTAATTTTATTGGCGTATACTTGATTTACAGTGTTCTGTTAGTTTCTGCTGTACAGTAAAGTGATTCAGTTATACATATACATATATTCATTCTTTTTTAGATTCTTTTCTCATATAGGTTATCACAGAATGTTGAATAGAGTTCCCTGTGCTGCATAGTAGGTACTTGTTGGTTATCTGTCTTATACATAGTAGTGTGTGTATGTTCATCCCAAGGTCCTCCATGCCACATTTCTCCTTTGGTAACCATAAATTTGTTTTCAATATTTGTAAGTCTGTTTCTGTTTTGTAAATAAGTTCATTTGTATTATTTTAAAAATTAGATTCCACATATGAGTAATATCATATGATATTTGTCTTTCTCTGCCTGACTTACTTCACTTAGTATGGTCATCTTTAGGTCCATCCATTGTTGCTGCAGATGGCATTATTTCATTCTTTTTGATGGCTGAGTAATATTCCATTGTATATATGTACCACATCTTCTTTATCCATTCCTCTGTTGATGGACATTTAGGTTGCTTCCATGTCTTGGCTATTGTAAATAGTGCTGCTGTGAACATTGGGGTGCATGTATCTTTTCAGATTATGGTTTTCTCTGGATATATGCCCAGGAGTGGGATTGCTGGATCATATGGTTGTTCTATCTTTAGTTTTTTAAGGAACCTCCATACTGTTCTCCATCGTGGTTTACCAATTTACATTCCCACCAACAGTGTAGGAGGGTTCCCTTTTCTCCACACCCTCTCCAGTATTTATTGTTTGTAGACTTTTTGATAATGGCCATTCTGGCTGGTATGCAGTGATACCTCATTATAGTTTTGATTTGCATTTCTCTGATAATTAGTGATGTTGAGCATCTTTTCATGTGATTTTTGGCCATCTGTAGTCTTTGGAGAAATGTCTATTTAGATCTTCTGCCCATTTTTTGAGTGTGTTGTTTGTCTTTTTGACATAGAGCTGCTTGAGCTGTTTGTATATTTTAGAGATTAAGCCCTTGTGGGTCGCTTCATTTGCAGATATTTTCTCCCATTCTGTGGGTTGTCTTTTCGTTTTTTTTTTTTTATGGTTTCTGTTGCTGTGCAGAAGCTTTGAAGTTTAATTAGATCTGTTTGTTTATTTTTGTTTTTATTTCCATTACTCTAGGAGGTGGATCAAAAAAGATATTGCTGCTATTTATGTCAAAGAGTGTTCTCTCTCTGTTTTCCTCTAAGAGTTTTATAGTGTACGGCCTTACATTTAGGTCTTTTTTTTTTTTTTCTTTTTTTTTTATCCATTTATACCACAAATATTTACTGCATATATGCTGTTTCGGGAGCAGGAGTCACTGTCTTAAGTGAAAGGCTACTTTGAAAGTGCTCTGTAAACTTAAATTACAGTTATTAGTATTATGTTTAAATCAAGGGTGAATCTGACAGGCTTGATGGGCTTCAGGTGACCTGAGGGTCGCAGTGGATCTGTATTGGCGGCTGAAGACCCAGGTAACGCGGGGGCGACAGAGAAAGCGCGTGTGTTGGGCAGGACAGCGTGTGTGTGCGGGCTGGGGAAGTGCGTGAGTAGGCAAGGGGCGTCTGCAGGCGTGGAGACAGGCACAGGAAGCAGGGACGCTCCGGGCGCAAGACGCGGTGACGATTACGCCGGACGTGGTGACGTAGCGCCCATTTAGGTCTTTGATCCATTTTGAGTTTATTTTGTGTATGGTGTTAGAGAATGTTCTAATTTCATTCTTTTACATGTAGCTGTCCAGTTTTCCCAGCACCACTTGTTGAAAAGACTGTCTTTTCTCCATTGTATATTTAAGGCAACATTCTTAACACAAAGCAAAAGCAATAGAATAAAAGGTTAAAGTAGGGCTTCCCTGGTGGCACAGTGGTTGAGAGTCCACCTGCCGATGCAGGGGACACGGGTCCGGGAGGATCCCACGTGCCGCGGAGCGGCTGGGCCCATGAGCCATGGCCGCTGAGCGCAGCGGGAGAGGCCACAGCAGTGAGAGGCCCGTGTACCACACAAAAAAATAAATTAAAAAAAAAAAAAAGGTTAAAGTAAAAGAAACAGATCTAATATGGAGTATGGAGTCAGGTTTATTTTTCCCTGTTACAGCACCCCTCCTGGGGCCGGCTTTCTAGGGACTTGGAAGAGAATCCACAGCAATCACTTATAACTCATTCATCCATCCTAAACTCAGAGTCAGGCCCAGGAGAGACCTCAGTGACTGTTTGCTAACCAGAAAATAAATGACGTGTTGAGTTGAAATGTGCCATGTAATTTACAAGGCCCGTAAAGTAGAAACAAAATAATACATCAAGAACAGAAGTTTTTTTTTGTTTTTTTGTTTTTCCTTTTGGTTTTTTTTCGGAGTATCAGGGAAACTACAGATATGGATACAACTTGCTGAAGTCTCTCCAACTGAGCATCAGGATGGGAGGTGCATTGAAGGACTACAATGATGACTGATAGTGAACTTTAAATCCACCGCATGGGGAATTTCCTGGTGGTGCAGTGGTTAGGACTCCATGCGTCCACTGCAGGGGGCCCCAGGTTCTATCCCTGACTGGGGAACTAGAATGCCACAAGCAGTGCAGTGGCAGGACCAAAAAAAAAAAATCCACTACATGTTACATATGGACACCCCCCCCACACACACACATACACACAATTTGCACATGCCACCCAGGAAGAGACAGGAAAAGCAGTCAGTCCTGCCTGAGCAGAAAACTCCTTAAACTTACATGCACTTTCCACCAATCATTTCCAAGGCCCCCCCCCCCCGACTTCCTGTTTCCAAGATAAATATCCCACTCAAAAACCCATGAGCAGACACATCTGCACAGTGCCTCCTGTCTCCTAGTTTGGCTGCAATAAAGTCTTTTCTCTCTGCACACAACCGTTGCCTGCTATTTGGTCTTTCCGTTGGGCAGCAGGCAACGAGCCCATTTGCTCCATTACAATGACCCTGAGGTAGAGGAATCTTGTACCCCAAGCAAAAGTATACTCCCTCAGCCAGCCCACCCAGTGGGGCTCTCCAGCTCCTCACAGCATCTCCACAGGCCTGCCATGCTCTCCTGCCAAGCAGTCTCCTCATTCACCACACACCCCAGTGCCTGCTCAGGGAGTCCCCTCCCACCAGGAAGGTTTCTTTTTTCCTCCTTTCTCACTCTCTAACTCTGAAGCATGGTTCAAGGTACAGCTGAAGTCTCTCCTGCTCAAGGAAGCCCTTCTCGATGTCTCCTCGTCCTTCTCCAAGGGTATGTGTCATCCTTTGAGGACGGGGTATAACAGAGAATAACAAACTTGACTCCATATTGAATCTATTCCTTTAGCACTGACCTTTGTGCTGTTGCCTGTGCTGAGTTATGCTGGCTTTGCCCCTTTTGTAAAAGAATGTTGCCTATAACCTGAAATATACAGGATAGCCCGTTCTCAAGGCTCGGACCCTTTAAGGTGTCATTCCATTCATGTAGAGACTAAAAGGTGCAGAACAGAGGATAACATTTGTCTTGTTGAAGTTATATGGGAATACTGTGACCACACCTACATGGACAGCTGCAAGAACAAAGGATTCCTACACCAAGCCACACCTGCTCCCCTTTTAGTATAAAAGAAGCCTGAATTCTAACTCAGGTAAGATGATTCTTTGGGACACTAGTCCACCATCTTCTCGGTCTGCTGGCTTTCCAAATAAAGTCACTATTCCTTATCCCAACAACTCATATCTCGATTTATTGGCCTGTCATGCAGTGAGCGGTACAAGCTTGGACTTGGTAACAAGGGCACCATTTTTTCATCCTGTCTCCTCTCATTGTGCCCATCACCAGGATGGCCACAAGGAGGCCCGCAAGCATGGCCATGCCCCAGGCACACCACACTCTTTCAGGCCTCTTTTGCACTTGCAGCCCCCTCTTGTCTAGACTGTCCTCTCCTGACTTCTCCTCCTTCAAAGTCTCATCTCCCTGAGGATCCCTCCCCACCTCCACACCCACATGTTACCCTTCTCTGCTCACTGCCCCCACTCTTCTCAGAATCTGTCTCTAGTGTAGCAATTGTCACACGAACACACGTCTAATGAATTCAGTTCCATTAGATTGAAGGGAAGAAAAGCCCATCTTTTACATTTCTTGAGTGGCTACTCTGTGCCAGGCACTGTGCTGTGTGCTAAGGAAATAGAGATGAATCAGAGACCTGCCCTCAAGGGCCTAATGATTTGCTTGAGGCCTCCCAAACTAGACTGGGGGCTTCCAGGGGATGAGGACTCAGATCTGATTCCCCTGTGGGTCCCCCATCACCAAGCACAGACTGGCTCATAAGAAAGCTTTGTGGAGCGAATGCAAGATTGACCTTCTTAAGTTGTAGCTTCAGCTCGGACAAGCCACTTCACTTTCCAGAGCCTCACGTTCCTCGTAGGCTAACCGGGAGCAGGGTTTCCAGGACTGGGGTGAGGATAAGAGGAAATGACAAGTGTGAAAGCTCTTTGGAGACCAAATATCCTTCGGTATACGTAAGAGATGGTGACTGACGTTTCCCTCTGTCCCCTACCAGGGCCAGCCATACTCCTCAAGGACCATGGAAGCAGCCCTCACTGGCATTGAATTCACATCACTCAGGTCTAAGCCTTCCTGGATCCTGGAGAATTCTCTGCACAGAGCCATGGATTTCTCTCTCCAGCCTACGGGCTTTGGATTTATTTCTGACTTGGGAAATCCCCATCCTGCCTTCTGCTTTCAGCCCAGGCCCTGGCTTGGGTAAAACATGAGGAAGCAGGTGACATCTCAGGACAGAAGGGGCCAGGTCAGGGAAGTGTCTTCCAGGGATTCACACCAGAGCTGGAGACATGGTTGGGATATTATGTTAGAGAAAATGAAAGCTGGGAGAGCGGGAGGGACCTGCCTCGGGTCTCCAGAAAGTCAGTAATAGAGCCAAGGTAAGTCCCAGGATGCCTGGCTCTCATCACATCCACTCTATCTCAGGGCCACCAAAGCCCTACCCCATCAGAGTCCCCCTAACGTTCCTTCTCATCTCTCTTTCTACCCCGAGACACTTAGTTCTGCCCAAAAAGATTCTCAGTGTTCTCCAAATACATCATCTGCTTTTAACTCCGTGCCTTTGCATGCAATACGCCTTTTTGTGCATCCCCTTCTCCCACTTGTCTACTAGGTAAACCCCTACTCATCCCTCAAGGCCCGTTCAAATAAATGTTTCCTTCCTTCAAACAAAGTCTAGACTCAGTTTATCCAGAATCCATTCATCTCTCTTTCCTCTGTGTTCTTATAACACTCTCTGTATACACTGATTTTAATATTTACTACCCTCTTCTATAATTGTCTATAACTGTCTTAGTCCTCACTAGACTGTATTCTCCTCTAGGATAGGGATTATTTCTGCTTCATCTCTCTGTCCCCAGGGCCTATCAAGGTGTCTGGCACTCAATTGGCACTCAATAAATGTCGACCAAATAGTGGAACAGATGAAGGAATATGAAGCAAATTTTTAACCTTTTTAAATTTTATATTTTTAAGGAATATGAGTCTTTATTTATTTATTTATTTGGCCATTCCACGCAGCTTGCAGGATCTTAGTTCCCCAACCAGGGATTGAACCCGTGCCCTCGGCAGTGAAAGCATGGAGTCCTACCACTGGACCACCAGGAAATTCCCTCAGAGTCTTAGTTTATTATCCTTGAAATGAAAGGAAAAAAAAACTCAAGCACTTGGTAAGGATAAATGGTGGATAATGAATGTGGCACCATCACTGACTCAGTTGCCTGAGCCAAAAATAGGGTATCACCCCAAATTTCCACTTATCCCTCTTCCTTTTCCCCTTCTCCTGTCACCATGGCTTTTTTTTTTTTAATTAATTTATTTTATTTTTGGCTGCGTTGGGTCTTCGTTGCTGTGCTCAGGCTTTTCTCTAGTTGCGGTGAGCAGGGGCTACACTTCGTTGTGGTGCGCGGGCTTCTCATTGCAGTGGCTTCTCTTGTCATGGAGAACGGGCTCTAGGTGCGCGGGCTTCAGTAGTTGTGGCATGAGGGCTCAGTAGTTGTGGCTTGCGGGCTCTAGAGCGCAGCCTCAGTAGTTGTGGCGCACGGACTTAGTTGCTCTGCAGCATGTGGGATCTTCCCGGACCAGGGCTCGAACCCGTGTCCGCTGCATCGGCAGGCAGATTCTTAACCACTGCACCACCAGGGAAGCTCACCATGGCTTGTTGAACCTGGCTGAGGAGCTAGGTAAGAAACTCTAGGTTACTGGGGGATTTCCATCAGGCCAGAGCTGTCAGGAAGGACGGAGGCAAAGGATGCCGGACGTAGGGATCCTGTAACTAAAAGAACCAGAGGGAGTGACTGCTGGGGACACTGAAGGAGCAGATAAGGGATGGAGAAGGGAGAAGTCAAGGGTGTGTTCTGGGGACTTAGAAACCACTCAGTCTCTGCCCTCAAGGAGCTCATGGTCTGCTGAGGAAACAAATAGAAACAGTTTTATACAGAACTCCACTGTAGTGCAGCACTACCTCCTTCCTGATACCCCTTTTTTATTTGGCTTCCAGGATACCACCCAACTTACCTGGCTTTCTGCTTATCTTCTTGGCCCTCCTTCTCATTAGTTTGCTGCTTCTCCTAGTTTTCTCAAATTCTGAATTTTGAAGGAAATGATTTTCCATCTACACTCACTCCTTTGGTGGGCTCATCCACTCTCATGGCTTTAAACACCATCCATGTGCTGATGACTCTCAAACTGATATTTCCAGTCTTGATCTCTCCCTTGACCTTCAGACCTATATGCCCTCCTGCTCCCTCAACAACCCTACTCTAATGGACATCTCAAAGCCAACACACTCAAAAATGAGCTCCAGATATTTCCCCCCAAAACCAGCACCTCCCTTGTCTTTCCAACTGGTCTCCCTGCTTCTGCCACTGACCCCACTGAATTTTTCTTCATAAAACAGCCAGAGTAACTCTGTTAAAATCTAAATCAGATTGTGTGGATCCTCTGCTCATAACCCTTCACGGGATCCTCAACATGGGGTAAATGGGGTAAAACCAAAGTCCTTATCGTAATCTGTGAAGCTGTACTCTCTGGCTCCTATCTCTATCCTCATCTTCTCCCATTCTCCCCACAGAACACTATGCTCCAGCCATTCCAGGCCCTTTGCACTTGTTCCTTCCTGATGTTCTTCCCTAAATATCAGAATAGTGCCCCCTTTCTTTTTTCTTCAGATCTTTTACTCAAAGGTCACCTTCCCAGTAAGGTCTTCCTTGGCCCCCTAACTGAAAGGAAACGTCTCCCCTACCAACATTTTATTTCCACTTCTCTGACTTATTTTTTCTCCTCAATATTTACTGCAGTCTTAAAACTCTATATTTTATTTACCTATCTTCTTTATCTCTCATTAAAATGGAAGCACCATGAGTCTCCTCATGATTTGGTTTTTTTTTGGTCTGTTTTGTTCACTGTTGTGTATCCATTACTTAGAATAGTGGCAGGCATATGTAGGGTACTCAGTAGATATTGCTTGAATGAATGAAAGAAAAAGGTGGACATTTCCAAGGGGCAAATTTTACTCTAATGAAAAACTTTATAACACCCAGAGCTGCTTGTCAACAACGACAGTCGATATGCACAGTACACTACCTCTTAAATATGTTATCTCATGAAATCCTCACATCAGTCCAAGATGCGAAGAAGGCTGGGCAGAGATTATGATGCTGGTTGAAAAGGAAACTGAGCCCAGACATGGAAAAGGGATTTGTTAAAGGTCACACATTTGGTCAGGGCAGGAGGGGAACTATGGATGACTGCTGGCCTTGAAAGGGGCTGGTGAGTGATGGAGCTTAATGGGGGTTGGGTTTGAAGGACTTACGTTGCCAGAAGGCATAAGGATCTCTGAAAGGGAAGCTGAGTCAGAGGTTAGTAAAACGGAGGCATCAGCAAAGGAGTGGGAGAGAGATGTGACAAGGCTGACAGCTAAGCTTATTTAGCCCAGTCCTGGAGAGGGCAGCTGAATTTCCCAGCAGCAGAATGCTGCGCCTGAGATTGGGTAATCAAGCCCTTACAAAATCTGGAATGCAGAACTGGAAAGGCAGTCTTCAGAGACCAGTGAGTCCACTGCAGGTCTACAGAGTCTGGCTTCCCCACTGGTCTGTGAGGTCTTTGAGGGCAGGGACCGTGTTCCTAGATTTAGCCCCAGCTTCTAGCAGGGCCTGGAATATGGAATATAGTAGGGACTCAAATACTTCTGTCGAAGGAATACATAAATGAATGTATGCACCCAAACGGGAAACTGAGGGGGAGACGAGACAAACAGGAGGGGCGAGGCGTAAAATCACCCAGCGATTCTGGGGTAGAAGCAGACTAATTTTCCTGGGACGCAGCAAGACAAACAGTCCTAGCACTAACGCTGGTTGCCACCAGGTGTTTTTCAACAGGGATTGGCAAGCAAATACCGCCTGGGGACAGAAAGGCGGGGCTAAATGGGGCCGTTGGGGCGGGTCCAGGCTGGAGAGGCCGATTGGCTGAGACTCAAGGCGGGGCCAATAGAGCAGGCGCGCCAAATTTCCACCCAACACGTGACTAACGTGTGTAACGTCACTTCCAGTCCGGTGGGCGGGAGCGGGAAACAAAAGAAGACCAAGGACGCATGCGTTTGGTGTGTCCCAGGTTCCGATGGATTCTTCCGCTCAGGGAGAATAAAGTGCTTCCGGGTCGCCGCCGCCTGCCGACTCCCGGCGCGGTAAGTACATAAGACAGGCTGCTGTTGCTGTCTCTTTGCCCCTTCTTTCCTCCCTTCCCCAGAGAAACCTCATTCCCTTGACCCGCCTCCTCAGCAGCTGCCTGTTCACACTCCCTTTAACATTAAAAGAGTTCCAGCTCATTGGCCGCTTCCTCGAAACTAAGCCCCACCCCGTCGCATAAGGTCCGTCACTCATTGGTGTCACTTCCTGTCACCCAGCAGTTCTTGCAGTTAATTGGCCTTATCCAGGCCCCGCTCCTTTCTCTGTAGCAACCCCAAATACCTGCCTGAATCCCGCCCATGCCTTCTTCCTGTTGGTCAACTCCACGGTCATTATCATAATAAGCCGAGAATGGGCGGTGGCTTTGCGGTGAGGGGTTGGGCTTTCGGAGCCGCGGTCTCTGGCCCTTCAGTGCTTATGGGACTTGAGAGAGGGTTCTGTTGTGCCTCTTAAACGCGCCGGGCAGCTGAGCTCCACGGAAGGGCAGCGGCTGGCCCCGGATTGGTCAAGTGCGTTAGGGCGAGAGCAGAATTAGACGTAGATCCTTTTCTCCTGCTCACCTCTAGTGCCCGGCCTGGATCTCTTCCCCGCGAGAGTTCTATGCCCAACTCACCGTGGCACCTAGAGCCAGTCGTTGCCTGTCGCTGGGCCTCAGTTTTCCTGTGAGCTGAAAGGTTTTAATTCAGATTCTCTGGGACCTCCCGTTCAGCTCCCTCAGCTGCTGAATCTGAGCTGAATATACTTGTTCTCTTACATGTTAGTTCATCCAGTCTTTCATCTGCTCATACCTTTAGAATGTTACTGAGCCATACGTGCACGTGATAACACCTCCCCTCCCTGCCCCCCAGTTTGGCTGTGGTTCATTATAGAGGTGGTCAGGGTCCAAAATTTCTGACACTGGGTGGGTATGGTGTGGGCGGCATGGAGGAGCAGAAAGTAGGTCTCAGTGTTTGGAGGAGGTGGAGAGAGTTTCAGTAGAGTCCTGCTGTCTTTAATTTTGTAAGGCCAGTCTGCATTCTGGTTTCCTCTCTCTACATTTGGCTTCCATTCTCTTCCCTCCTTGAACAGCTTACAAACAGCTTTACTTACCCATAAAGTAAATTACTTAATTATCAGAATAACTATGAGGGTGGCATAATTGTTACTGTCCCCGTTTTACAGATGAGGAAACTGAGGCTCAGAGAGGTTAAGTGACTTGGCCAAGGTCAAACAGCTAGTAAGCGGTGGAGCCAGGACTCAAACCCAGGTCTGTCTGATTCCCACAGGGAAGGGGTACTTTCCTGCTACCTTCCACACTACCCGATCCCCAAATCAAAATGTAACCAAATACAAACTAAAACCAAACACATCTGAGAGCTGGATTCACCTGACGCTTTTCCTCAGTCTAGGAGCCATGTCCACGTTGTTTCCCTCACTCTTCCCCCGTGTGACTGAGACACTGTGGTTTAATCTGGATCGACCCTGTGTGGAGGAGACAGAGCTGCAGCAGCAAGAACAGCAGCATCAGGCCTGGGTGAGTGAGGACATAGCACAGCGGTGGAGCTTCAGTCAGGTGCCCCGCCCCCCTTCACTGGCGTTGACCCAGACCTACTCTGGAGACCTGCTCTGGGGGAGCTTTTTGTCCTGAGCTGGGGGCCTAGGTTCTCACTTTTGTGTTACCCTAATTTGCCAGGGGACTGTGGGAGCTCTAGGCCAGGTTGGAGCCCAGGCTCTTTTCCCTAAAGCATAGAAAATAATAATTTTGACTGTTTATTGAGGACCTAGCAGATGTCATGTTCTAGGCTGATAGTCTCACTTCATCCTCACCATAAGCTTATGAGGAAACCAAGGACCAGAGAGTTTACGTAGTTGGATCAAGTTCATAAGTAAGTGGCAGATGACAGGAGAGAAAGGGATTGAATCTTCCAGAGAGCTGGAAGGAAGCTTCTCCTTCACACTTGGGGGTCTTCCTGGGGGCAGGGCAGGTGAGTGCCATGCCCCTGACTGCCCTGCTTGGGCCCTGGCCTTGCTCTTCTCCCCCTGTGGCCACAGCTCCAGAGCATTGCAGAGAAAGACAACAACCTCGTACCTATTGGCAAGCCGGCCTCAGAGGTGAGTGGCTCCAGCAGGTGGGGCCTCTGTGGGGCCCAGGTGGACCAAGGCTCTGCTCTAATTCGGAAGGTCTGGCCTCTGACTCCAGAGCAGTCGTGGTCCTCAGCTCTGGGTGGAGGACAGAAAAGAGGAGGTAGAGGGGGAGGGCACTGGGCTCAGCACTAAGGTCCTGCAGAACGTGCACCAGCCTGCTAGATTAAAGTGGGACAGGACTGGGGAATGGAGCTCATTCGTTGTCCCCAGAGAGAGGCTCCAAGTGGGCCAGTCCTTGAACTGGCCCAGGCAGACCTGTAGAGGCTACAGGCTCTTCCCTGCCTCACCAGCACTATGATGACGAGGAAGAGGAAGATGAAGACGACGACGAGGACAGTGAAGAGGACTCGGAGGATGATGAGGACATGCAGGACATGGATGAGATGAATGACTACAATGAGTCACCTGACGATGGAGAGGTCAATGAGGTAGGCAGGGCCTCTGCTCCTGGGCCCCTACCCCTGACCTCACTGGCAGCCAGCGGGTACAGAAACCCTGGATCCAGCCAGGGGCAGGATCTGGGACTGGGGCTGGCTGGGTGGCTGAGGCCCCTCCCCACCCACACCCAGCCTCCTCTCCAGGTGGACATGGAAGGCAACGAGCAGGATCAGGACCAGTGGATGATCTAGGTAGACAAGGCAGGGTGGTCTCAGAAAGACTCCAGGCCCGCCCAACCTATCCTGGAGCCCCTGCAGACCCAGCTGATCACCCAACCCCCCCTGCCCCGGTGCCTGAAAGCTCACCCTCGGGCACCTCCTTAGCTGCTGCCAGCACCTGGTATCCTTGGCCCCTCCCAGGCCATCAGTCTGCCCTTGAATCCGCAGAGCCTGAGCCCACCCCACCTTTCTGGCCAGCACCTCATCCCTTGGTTGCCAGATCTAGTCTCTTTCTAACTCTCTTTAATAAAGACACAGGACTGATTTTTTTCCCCACATCTATTCCCTATTTCTTGGTGGGGCCTAGAGGAGTGCAGCATCTTCTCTTGAGCTTTGGGGAGAGGGTTCTCAAGGGACTTCAGGCAAATCTACCTGGCCACGCGGGCTGGGGCTAGGGAAGGCCAGGGTAGCCCTGGCTGTGGGCCCAGGCTCCACTGCCATTTCCTCTGGCCCAGCTTGCACCCAGCCATTCCTGCAGGGCCTCTAACTCAGTGTTTACTGTTTCCTTTGATCCCACCTGGAATGGGATGGGGTGGGGTGGGGGGTGGGAGGCAGGCTTTCTGAGCGCCAGAACTGGGAGGCCCCTGGAGCTCTCCTAGTCAACTTCCTTGGTGTTAGAACAGATTAGATCTCAGAGCAGGGCAGGGACTCCCATGGAGTAACCCAGCAAATCAGTGACAGGGCTGTGTTGTGAGCTGAAGTCTCTTGCCTGTCAGTCCATGACTCTGGACTGGAAGGAGGGGGACCAGTGGGATCAAACAGCCTGACAGAACTTGAGGCCTCAGGTTAGTGTGGAGCCAGAGTGAGACAGAGGTGGGAGGAGAGACTCCCTAGCCCTGAGCCCAGTATGTGTCAGTCCACAAGCAGGGAGGGGAGGGGATATTCTGAGGTCCTTGCTTGGTTGGGGGGTGGGGGGAGGCAGCAGTAAGTACCCCTGGGCCTGGACCTCAGCCAGGCCCTGAGTAGGTGAGCTGGGCTATGCCATCCTTGATGGCAGGGAAGTCAGGGAGGCCAGTGTGGTGGAGGCGGCAGCGGTAGCGGCCACAGCTCTTGGCGTACTGCAGGAAGCGAGGTGCACCAGGGAAGAGCACGTGGTCAGCTAACACTGTGGCACCAGCTGGCAGCAGGGCATGGGCCTCCAGCAGTTGCAGGTCCCGCAAATAACGTCGGGGCCTGTGTGCCAGGAGCACCAGGTCAATCCGATTCATATGGTACTGGGTTCTTAGGCGCGGGATCACCTCCTCTGATCTACCCACGATGAGCTCCACCTGTGGGGGTGGGAAGAGTTGGAGATGAGGGTGGGAGCGGTTGTTCTCTCACACCAGACCCTACCGGGATCTGGCTTATTTTGTGCCAGGCCCTGGCCTAGGTCTCCGTGTGTGTTCTCATATTTCCCCTGGCCTCAGAACCCAAGGAGTCAGGATCAGCATTGTGATTTTCATTCTGCTAGTAAAGAAGCTGAGATTCAGAGGACAGGTGCTTTGCCCAAGATCACACAGCCAACAAGAGGCAGACTAAGGTTTGGACCCAGATTTGCTGGGCTCCAGAGACTTTCCTCCTAACTGCTTCTTTGTCATCCAGCAGCAGATACATGCCAGTAACTTGGAACAGAAGAACAAGAGCTCATACACTCTCCAGGTTCACAGTTCCCTACGTGGAGCTGTTTCCTTCTCCTAGGTGGGATTCCCCCATGGGGGAAGCTGGCTAGGGCAGAGCTGGGGGTGGCAGGAAAGAGACCAGGGTTGGGGAGGTGGGGGCTGACCGTGCGCTCGTCGAAGCCAGCCAGGCGGATGAGTTTTTCAGCCACTGCTGCTGTGCGTGGATCCCGCTCCACAGTGAGAAGGCGACCCCCAGGGGGCAGGGCACGGGCAATAAGCAGTGTGGAGTACCCGCAGTAGGTGCCCAGCTCCAGTGCACAAGCAGGGGCCTTCTCCTCCACCAGCCGCATCACGATCTGACCTATGGTGGGAGATGGTTATTGCAGCAGACATGGGAGATGGATGCAGGGGCCCTCATGGAAAGGGGTCTCAAATGCCCACTTGCCACTGCAACCCCCAACCAGTGGGAGTCTCATTTCTTTCTTGGATTACAGTCCTAGCAGCCCCAGTGGCCTCCCTGCCCCTCTCAGCTTGCCTCCTTCACACCAACCACTAGGAATCTTTCTGACAAATCTGACCCTAATGCTCCCTGGTTCCTATGAACCTAAAGGCCTTTGGGATTGAACGTGGGATCCTCAGCCTGACATTCAGAACTTTCTTGGACCTGATCCTATCCTACCTTTCCAGTTTCAGCTCTCAATTCTTCCCACCACAGCCATCCCAAACAACTGTGCCCAGAGCCAACCATGCTGGTTCATTTCTTCATGCCACATTTAGATATGTGGCTGGCTTTGTCCTCCCCCACCTCTGTCCTCAACTACCTGGCCAACTCGAAAGCAATCCCTCTAGGCCCAGTTCAAATGTTGCTTCCTCCAGGAGGGCCCAGGCAGAAACAACCACCAGAGAGAGACCAGGCTTCTGAGAGACCACTGTCCAGGCTCCCGAGAGATCTTTGCTAGACCTTCTAGTTTCATTCTCCCTTGATTTGTTCATTGAATATCTTTCTAACCATTGAATTGGATGAATTTCTTAAATAAGACTCTAAAAACACATGTGCTGACAGCTGGGACTCAGACAAATCCAGCCAGACAGCTACCCTGAATGGGCTGGCGAAAACTCCATGGTGGGGGAGAAAGACTCAGACACAGATAATTACAAGGTTTTGGGTTGTGTGCTGAGGTGGTTATTCTCCTGTATCATGCCCCCTTTGAGGCCAGCCTTTGTGGCTGATTCATCCCTGGCCTCTACCTCCTCCCCCAGCACCTAGCACATGCCTGGTACAAAAGAGGTGGTGATAAATTTTACTGGATGAATGTATAACTTTGCCCAGCCCCCTCATTTCCAGAGAAGAAAAAAGAGACCCACAGAAGATCAAGAACCTGCCTAATTCACCCAGTAAGGCAGTGGCAAATCCCAGATCTTCCTTCACCATCTTGGAGGTGCTTCCTGGAGCAGAAGGCTAAGGAACACTGACCTTTGACAGGCCCCATGTGGCTCAGGTACTCGCAGTGGCTGCTCCAGTGGTCCAGGGTGGTGAGGATATGACCAGGGTCCCCAGGCAGGGCGTGGGTGAGCACATAGCTGAAGGCCCGCTCCTCAATCCGCATCCCTGACAGGCAGTCTCGGAGGCTCCGGAGTAAGACCATGCGTACCAGTAGTCGGAAGTAGTGCCGGTACCTCACCAGCAATGTCACCACCAGTGGCAGGAAGGCCAGCGCGATGGCGGGGGACATGGTCCCTACCTGGGCCTGGGGTGGAGGAAGGGAGGGAAACCCACACATGTCATTTGCCTGTCATTTGTGCAGCCCTTACCAGTAGCAATTATCCCTATATTTTACACACCATGGCTCAGAAAGGTTAAGTCCTTTGTCCAGAGTCACACGGAAGAACTAGGATTTGAATCCAAGCTGGTCTGATTCCAAGCCCACGTACTTTCAAGGACAACATACTGTCTTATGTTCAGCACCCAACCCCAAACTACCTCTTCCTACTCCTGGTTCATCTTCACCTTGCTCCCTCCACCCATTTTCCCTTATCTCTGTAGTCACTCTTCTTCAGAACCCCTTTCACCAGTTCCTTCCTGAGTTCTCCTCCCACCTTACCCACTGCCTGCTTGGTCTCTGACCCATTACTGTGTAGCAAAAGAGCACAACTTTGTAGTCAGGAACCCCTTCACTGTCACTCTTCTGCCTCAGTAAAAGGCAATCAAAACACTCCATGGCGTGTTAGGATGAGATATCCTTAACCACCCCAGGACCCTCCCTCTGTCAGCATTTCCCTGGGGGTGGGAACAGTCCGTGATTGTATATTTATTCTCTAGTCCTATTTCCCCTCCCCTGCACTCCCCTCCTATCCTCTCTCTCAGCATTCCATTCACATTTACATTCACATATACACACAGCACACACGTTCCCCCAACTCAGCCTCTTCTCCCCACTCCCCCCACCCCCTGTCTGGGATAAGTGCCCTGTCTTCTCCCACACACTGGACCATCTGACCCTTTTGAGGCCACTGGTGGTGGTGACTAAAAATTAAAGTAGGAGTGTATGAATGGAGTGAATAGGTAGGTGAGTGACGGTGAATCTGAATTGATGCGCTTGGGAACCCACACTCAAGGGCCCCGCTTACCTGGGCTGGAGGCTCCTGCTTGGGGAAGATCAGAGCATAGGACAGGAGGGGGAGTCCTTGGGGTGGGGAAGAACCCTGAGGCAGGCTGGACTTGCTGTCAATTATTGATGCTGCGGCTGCTGCTGTCACCTGAGACCTGCAGTTCAAGTTACCAACCCCAGGTACAAGCTTGAGCTGCCTCCTACCCTTCAGGAGTCCTCAAAGAACTTACAGAACTCCGGGGTCTTGATTTGAGGGGTAATAAAGCTACTGGGTTTGGTGACCTCTCCTCAAATCCCTTGGTTCAGGACATAGGGTATGGTGTGAGCCAAGGTGATAGGGAGGTTGTGAGTTACTCAATAATTCCAAATCCTAAGCAAGTGCCAAGGCTTGAGTCACAGAGAAGAGTCGGATCCTGTCCCTGTCCCCCTGGAACTCCACCTTTGTTAGAAGAGACTGACACAGGAACAGAGAATATAATGTGAGCACTAGAAGGCATGCTCCATGAACACAGGCGCTTTGGGCAGGCAGACCGGGTGGGGAGACAGTGTGCCAGGCCATGTGTGTAAAGTCCAGAAAGTCAATCAGGAAACTCCAAGTATTTCCCTGTGGTTGGTGAGGCATTCCCCCAACCCCTGCTCCACTGCCCTGGGCTTGGAGTGGGTGTCAGGCTCTGCAAGATCTTGCACGACAGACTTGGACTTGTGTTGAGTCCAAGGGAAGATGTGGGATGCTTCTAAGAAGCGCACTGATTGTGAGCTTTGTGTGTTAGATTACTATGACTGCTGTAAAAAGGCAAGATTGAAGAGAAATGCCTGAGGGCAAGGAGATCACTGAGGTGGCCTCTATCTCCTCCACCAGGATTGAGCTCCACTCTGCTTCGGTTTGTGAAGGTATAAGGTCCCTTCTTCCAGTAAGTCTCAGATCCCCAGTCCAGGTTGGGTGACACACCCTCTGTATGTCGCCAGCCTTGGCACCAGGCAACTGGGCCTATCGGTGTGTACTCTTGGAGCATAGAGCCTGGATCCTACTCGCCCCTCTAAAGGCATTTAGGAGAGTATTTCATGACGGCAGTTGGTATAAATTCGCTCACTGGCCCACAAAGGTAGCCTGGCGCCCACGGAAACACATAATACACTTAACACGAGGGCTTCTATAACCGTCACTGGAAGTCTCCGGCTGAGACCCGGAAGAGGCTGAAGTCATATGATCCGCCCCTCCCTTTCCTTGCATCACGTGTCTCACGGCCTGTCACGCAGCGTGTGCCTTCCCATTGGTTGGCTAAGATCACGTGGTAGGGGCGGGGCCGGAAGCCGGGGTTCCGGCGGCAGCCGCGGCGGCTAAGCTCCTCTGGGAAGGGGTAGGCGCGGGGGAGGTGGTTACTTGCTGGATGCAGGCGCGGGTCATGTGACCGGAAGGGCTCCTGACGGACGCCGTCCCTCCTCGGCGCGGCCTGAGCGCCCGGCCCGACCCCCGCCATGGGGTGCTGCTACAGCAGCGAGAACGAGGACTCGGACCAGGTGCGGCCGCCGCGGGCGGGGCTCGGGAGTGAGGGCAGAGATCCTGGGGCATGGGGCCCAGAGAAAAGGCTGCAGAAGAGGGTCAGCAGGACTTCAGGGCTCACTGAGTACGGGGGCCCGGAGAGGACAGATTACAGAGGAGACGCCGGGCCGGGCTGCTACCCCTTTTAAAGCCTCATTTCTTTCTGCACAGCCCCTGTGTTGGGATGTGCAGGCAGCCGCGTGTCCCGCTCGCTCGCGCGCCTTCCATCTTTCCCTACCTTCAGACCTTTACAATTTCAAGGATCCTCAGCCTAGGTCTCGGGGAAGCACTTTCTTCCCAGCTTCCTTCTCTGTGTTTTGTATTAGCGGGCTTTGTGAATCCATTGTAAAGGTGGGTAAGCTGAGGCTCTGAGTTAGAGTGTCCCGATATGAATCAGGAATCTGTGTATACTCTGAATCCCTGGGGTTGAAGAAGGAAGGTCACTGCTGATCTGGGGTCGGAGAAGGCCTATGGAAGTTGGTGTCATTTGAGTTGATCAGTGAAGGTTTTAATAGACACAGTGAGGACATCAGGACCTGTGGGAAGTTGGAAAGCAACAAATCGGGTTTAGCTTTGGCTAGATTGGGGGGAAAAGAGAGGTGGGCTGGGGAGCTCAGTTTGGCCTGCCTCAGTGCAGTCCCTACCTGGGGCCTCAGGGTTCCTCTAGCTAGAAGGGTGTTTGTCCTGGGAATTTGGCTGTAGATCTGATCCTTTTGCAGAAAGGATTAGGCTGGGAAGGCCTGTACAGTTTTAAATTCTGTCTCTTCCCCTTGGTGTATTCTAACTTCCTGCCACACTTAAATCCTTGCCCTGCCTGCCTGACCTCCTTTGAGGAGGGGAAGACCTTTTCAAGGATGAAGTCTCAAGTTGTTGGCCACTTGCCTTTTTGGTTACCTCTAAGCCTGGATTGTATATTTCAACACATATAGAGACAAAAACTGTAGAAAGGTTTCAGCAAGTAGCTCACAGTCCAGTGGAGTAGATGGTCACAGAAACGGATTATATCACTGGTAAATGGGAAGTAGGTCTTTCCCCAGTGACTCATGTTAATCTATTTTGGGTCAAGGACTTAAGCTGGGGAAAATGTCACTTGTATGAGAGGGATGGGTGGCCCCTGGGCCTCATTAAGCCTCCAAATGCCCAGTGAACATATACATATGTCTGTGACTTATGTTAGGCATGCCATACAGCCAGTACTTCACACTTCACTCCAGCCTGTTAGAAATAGGAGGCAATATCCCTGCCTACTGGGAAAGCTATGGTTTAATGGGAAATTGTCCCTTAAACCATAATATGGACTCTTGCAGGGAATGAGTCAAGGGTTAACTCTTTATGAGAAAGGATACCAGCTTCTAGCTGGAATTGCGGTTTTCTTGAATCTCCACCTTCCCCTTGATGGGCTTTCATTTCTGTTTTTAACCCCCAGAGATGGTGCTTGATCAGTCCTGGGTGATCTGAGGCCTCACGTGGAGAAGGTCTGCTTACTACCTGGTCTACAAGCCAAAACCATTCACTGTCCCCTCTTTCGGGTCTTGGGCAGGCCCCTCTCACACTCTCATATTGGACCCTTTGTTATAATAATAAAGAGAAATGTATAACGTTACAGTTTTCAAAGACCTTTTACAGTTATCCCACTTGATTCTTGCCAAAACATCTGTCATATAGGTACCAGTTATGTCTATTTAAATGTGAAGAAAAACTTCAGAGAGGCTAAGTGATTTAGCCAAGGTTACAGAGCTGAGAAGTGCCACAGGCAAGGTATTTTGATGACAAGTCATGTCTTTATCCGTTGGGCAGACTTGTGTCTTCTAGCTGTGCCCACAGACCAGGTGGCTAGTGATAGGCCACATACATGTCTGTGCTACAGTAGGCAGTGAAGCTCTGACTCCCAGGTTGACGTTGACTCCAGGACAAACGTTGGTGTGAAAACCTCCCCCATGCTCCAGTCACCCTTTTGGGGATGGGGTGATGTTATTTGTCCACTCTAATTGTGGTAGCATGGCCTCTTCCAGGAGTCTAGGTCTCAGGAAAACAACCTTGTTCTTGGAGAACCCCTTGTCCTGCAGGAGGATCTGTCTGAATTGGGGCTGGGGAAAAGATGGACATATAAGAAGCAGCAAACTCCGGCTTCATTATGGAGCTGGCTTTCCTTAGAGATAGTTTAATCTTTGGCAAACATCTTGTTTTTAGTACTTAGCTTGTGTTTTAGGGGGTCGGGGTGTCTAGGAGTTGGGAGCTGATGAGGCAGAAGCCCATAGCTTCTGTCTCATGCTCTTGGGAACTGGGGACATGGGCAACCTAGGCTTGAGACAGAAGAGTAATGTCAAAAGGCTGGCCCTGCCTAGGGCAGGGCAAGCAGGGTAGGAGGAAGTGTCCTCTGTAAGGAGAGTTGTGGAGTTGTGGGCAGGGGAGCTGGGAGCCTGCAAGTGTGAAAGTCTGGTAGGAACTGAGATAGGCCTGAAACGGAACACTAAGGAGTCCAGTGGTCTGGCACTGAGGGCTGGTGAGTCCGCTTTAGCCAGGATGCACCCTTGTCTCTGGTTTTGTCCTGGGTACCCTTGTTCTTTATGCTTTGGATAGATACCCAGCATATCCACTTATCCAGTTTGCAGCTGACACAAAGCCAGCAGGGATTTGCAGCTGATGGGCTTAAGGCAGGGTTGTATTCAGAAAGATTGCAGTAGATAAGAACAAGGGGCTAAAACGAGGAGGAATAACACATAGAATTATACAGGACCAGGGAGACTTGGTTTGGTCCCAGGTCAGTTCTGGGGCTTGTGGTGATTAGCATAGGCTAGCAGAAACAGGGCTGCTGAAACTAATGAAACCACATTCACAGAGGTGTGGTGGCTTGGCAAGGGAGGGAACGACTCCAACTTTTCAGGTAAGGATACACCGGGAGCACCAAGTTTGGTTCTGGGAGTCCCACACAAAGAGCATCGGAAGAGAGGAGAGTGATCACCTGAGAGTAGAAGGGACCTGCCCTCAAGAAGGGACACTTGGGGACTTCCCTAGTGGTCCAGTGGGTACGACTCTGCACTTCCAATGCAGGGGGTCTGGGTTCGACCCCTGGTCAGGGAGCTAGATCCCGCATGCACGCCGCAACTAAGAGTTTGCATGCCACAACTAAGGAGTCCGCATGCCGCAAGTGAGACTTGGTGCAGCCAAAATAAATAAATAAATGTTTAAAAAATTAAAAAAATAAAAGAAGGGACACTTGGGAATTTCCCTGGTGGTCCATTGGCTAAGGCTCCATGCTCCAAATGCATGGGGCCCAAGTTCGATCCCTGGTTAGGGAACTAGATTCCCACATGCCGCAGCTAAAGATCCTGCACGCTGCAACTAAGACCCAGTGCAGCCAAATAAATAAATAATTTTTTAAAAAAAGGGCTTCCCTGGTGGCGCAGTGGTTAAGAATCCGCCTGGCAATGCAGGGGACACGGGCTTGAGCCCTGGTCTGGGAAGATCCCACATGCCGCAGAGCAACTAAGCCCGTGTGCTACAACTACTGAGCCTGCACTCTAGAGCCCACGCGCCTAGAGCCCATTCTCGGTAACAGGAGAAGCCATGGTAATGAGAAGCCCATGCAATACAACGAAGAGTAGCCCCCACTCGCCACAACTAGAGAAAGCCCATGCGCAGCAATGAAGCTCCAACGCAGCCAAAGATAAAATAAATAAATTTATTTAAAAAAAGAGAAAAGAAAAAGAAGGGACACTCGGACTGTGGGGCCCAGAGTTTGCAGCTGGAACTCCTGTCCTGAGATAATATGAGGAATGGCCATTGAGAGGTTGGACTTGCTTTTCCTTGGGGCCTAGGGCCTTGTCTGGCCTCACAGGGCCTCTCCATCCTGGGAGCAGACAGCCTTGCTGGGGAGGATCTGGTCTGGGGGATTAGGAGGGCCATTCTTGGGCCCCTGACTTGTATTAGTTTCTCCTCTACACCCCACTGTTTTGGTATTTTCCGTTTTGGTATTTTCCACCTCCTCTGTCTTCCAGTCTCCAATATCCTTTCTCTGCTGGGGGCTGGACCATTTTCTTTTTTCTTTTTTCTTTTTTTTAAAATTTATTTATTTATTTATTTATTTTTGGCTGTGTTGGGTCTTCGTTGCTGTGTGCGGGCTTCTCATTGCAGTGGCTTCTCTTGTTGCAGAGCACAGGCTCTAGGCATGCGGGATTCAGTAGTTGTGGCACGGGGGCTCAGTAGTTGTGGCTCACAGGCTCTAGAGCGCAGGCTCAGTAGTTGTGGTGCACCAGCTTAGTTGCTCCGCGGCATGTGGGATCTTCCCGGACCAGGGCTCGAACCCGTGTCCTCTGCATTAGCAGGTAGATTCTTAACCACTGCACCACCAGGGAAGCCCTGGATCATTTTCTGAAGCTGCAGGACTGTTACTAAATACCTGCTTTGTGCCTCTGCCCGTCTTTTCAGGGCCTCTAAGACTGCTTGGTTCCACTTTAATTCATCCTAGACCACCAGCTTAGCTTAGCTTAGCTTCCAAGGGCAGGCAGGATCTGAGTCTTAGAGCCGACATTCCGTACAGTTGGGCACTTGGGATATTCCTAATAAAAATATTTTTGGTGCTTAAAGGTCAGAGCTGGGCTGAGAAGAGAGCCTAATAAAGGTGGGTTGGACTAAGGGCCTCAGGGCTGATGTCTACCCCCATGGCCTCTCCTAGGACCGAGAGGAGCGGAAGCTGCTGCTGGACCCTAGCAGCCCACCCACCAAAGCCCTCAATGGAGCCGAGCCCAACTATCACAGCCTGCCTTCCGCTCGCACCGATGAGCAGGCACTGCTCTCCTCCATCCTCGCCAAGACAGCCAGGTGGGCATCACAGGACCGGGCCTGGGGCAGACCTCCTTCATCCATATTAAAGACTGGGATGGAGAGCCAGGCCCAGGACGTGGGGGATGGGATAAGATCAGTGGGAAGAGGTGCCTCTGGGCCCAGCCCTGCTCCCGTAGGCAGGCAGGGACACTGGTGTCAGATAGCCCTGGAGTTGGCACCTGGCAGTGAGTCTTGTTTGTCCATCTCGGAAGCACCTGTTATGTCCTCTCTGCCTCTTCTCCCCAAAGCAACATCATCGACGTGTCTGCTGCAGACTCCCAGGGCATGGAGCAGCACGAGTACATGGACCGGGCGAGGCAGTACAGGTGAGCCTCTGGCCGGCTGGGATCCCTCAGGCTGCTTGGGCCCCTCCCTTCCCCTCCCTCTGATCCAGCTTTGGAGCCTGGGCCCCAGTCCGGGCTTCTCCTTTGGGTGTGGCCTGGGGGGTGGCCCCAAGTCACTTGGGTGCCTCAGTAGATGGTCCTGTTGAGCCAGTTTGCCCCATGACACTCAAGGGTATGGAGACTAAAGGAGGTCGGCCTGGAGTGGGTTTGTGGTGAGCTGAGGCTCCTGTCACCTACTTCTCTGGTCTGAGGAAGTGAAGCTTGCCTGGGCTGGCTGGGCCGACTGTGGCCTGACTGCCTGTCCCCCCTCCTCCCCCTCGGCCAGCACCCGCCTGGCTGTGCTGAGCAGCAGCCTGACCCATTGGAAGAAGCTGCCGCCGCTGCCGTCCCTCACCAGCCAGCCTCACCAAGTGCTGGCCAGCGAGCCTGTCCCGTTCGCCGACTTGCAGCAGGTGAGCCACCCCTCGCCCCGCCCCTGCCGCTGGGTGGCAGCGAGGCACAGGGTTCGCCCCTCCACCTCAGAGGAGGTAGGGAAGTGGAGTTAGGGAGCCTGGTAGCCTGTGGGCCCTGCTCACTCCCACCTCACTCTTACTTTTCTTCTTCTCCCCATCCCCTCTCTTAAACCTTCATTCTTTTGCTACCCTTTGTTCTTCCCTTCTGTCTTTCCCATCCCTGCCTTTCTCTTTGGCTCCCTGTCCCCCATCATTCCCTCTCTGGCCACCCATCCCCTCCGCCTGCTTCCGGATCTCCCTTCTCACCTGTCTCTCTGTTCCTCTCTCCCGGTCCCTCTGTCCCAGGTCTCCAGGATAGCTGCTTATGCCTACAGTGCACTTTCTCAGATCCGTGTGGACGCAAAAGAGGAGCTGGTTGTACAGTTTGGGATTCCATGAAGAGAGGGGTCCCTGGACAGCTCTTCTTCTCCTCTCTTCACTCCGTCTCCACCCTGCCTCCCCTGGCCCCCAGCCTCACTGTGGCTTATACAGTATCCTAACCTGCTACTAATCACAGAAGAAAGTGGAGGAGGAGGAGAAGAGTGAGGCGAGAAGCCTGAGCAAGTGAGGATGGAACAGGGGAGGGTAGAACCATTTGGGACTGGTCTTCAAAGCCCTGGCCACGGGTGGGGTGGGGGTCACAGGGACAGGGCCTGGTAGGTCTTCACTGTCACTGGGAAGGTGCAGGTGCCGGTGTGAGGGTGATCACTAGGGGGCCTCTTAGGACCCCCTGCCTACCCTTTCTTGGCCTCACTTCTGTCCCCCTCTCCCTGACTTGGTGCTCACATGCACCTCACGAGGGCTTGTGACCAGGGTCTGGATGAGCTTGAATTTGAATGAATTGAGTTTGTATTTCTAGCACCCTGGGTTTTTACATGTTTGGTTTTTTTTGTTTTGGTTTGGTTTGTCACCCTCGATAAAGGAAGTGTATCCATCTGTGTGCTGGTTCCAGCCCCTCTGTCCTGCCCACCCCACTACTACTTACTTCTGGCTACTCAAGTCTGTGAGCAGCGAGGTGGAGGATGGGGAGGGGGCATCTTCTAGGGGCACTAAAAGGAATCAAGGAGATAAGGCTTCAGGGTTCCCAGGTCTTAGCTGAGACTTGGCCTGCACTAACCTCAGATATGATAAGACTCAGCTTGTCCCTCCTCCAGTGATGGGAACACTGTCAAAGCTGAACTTGAATCTGAGGCAGCTCTCACTGTTGTGGGTATTGCCTCAGGCTCAGTGGAATTACCAAGAAGCCTGGTGAGGGAGTGGATGTATGCAGGGAGACCAACAGCACCTGGTACAGAGTCAGCAGACACATAGTTTCAAGCAGAAGATTCTTTTTATCAAGTGAAATCTTAAGTAGAATCGTGATACGTAAACACGACAGTGGAACTACTCTCATCTGATTGATTGAAGTGAGGGGTTCAGAGGTCACAGCCCATCTTATTGGCCTCCTGTCATGGAAGCCTCTGAGGCATCTCCACAGAACCTTGGTGCTCTGCGAAGCAACTCTAACCTCAGGATATCTGACCTAAAGAGTGAAAAGGGGCCCAGACAGGTTAGATAAGTTTCCCAAGGCCATGCAATCAGCCCAGGTCTCCTGCGTCCCAAGCCAGCAGGCCTCTCCTTCCACTTCCTCCTTGTTCCAGTGAAGTAAGACCAGAGCTACAGGCGCTTGCCTGAGTTGGGGGGCATCTTTACATGGTATAAGAGACTTCTGCTGAACAGCTCAAATCATTTATTGTCAAACCAAGCTGAGCATCCCCAGGCCTTCAGGACTGCTGGGGTCCCTGGAACCTCACAGTGCATTGTGCTTGATCCAGACCTTCTGGGGTTTGATGTTCATGCGTTTCCACACTTCAGCTGTTGAACGGTCTGCCTTGGTGACCCCACTGAAGTCGAACGTGGTGATACGGGGCAGAGTGCACAGCACGTATTGCCTGTGGGGAAGACTTGGGCTGGGGGTCAGGCCCCCTTCTAGAACCCCTTTCCCCCTCCACCAGTCGCTCCTATCTCCTCTGACTGCAAGGAATGGAGGGACTTGAGTAGAGTGTGGGGGAGACTGAATTTATCCTGACTGACATCAAGAAATGCCTAAAGCCCTCTACTCCCTTCCCTGGTCCAAGCATAGCAGAAGGATGGTGTTAGGTTTCTAACCCTAACGCTCCTCCTTTCCCTCATGGGAGCCCAGCGGAGCCCACCTCCAGGCAGGGCACTTACCTATACCCCTTCTCTTCCTCTATGGGGTTCCCATGGAGTGTCAGGCTGCGGAGCCGAGGGAGGACAGCCAGCTTGTTCACCTCTCCAAGGCGCTGGATGCTGTTGCCATGGAGATAGAGCACACTCAAGTTGAAGAAAGTTGTCAGGACCTGTTGGGGAAGGAAACCGGAAGCTAGACTGGACAGAGCCGTGTATCTGTGCTCAGGACTGACTTGTGGGCAGAGAAGGAAGAGTTTGGGGAATGATTTGTCACCCCCAGAGCCATACTAGATTGATTCCAACCTACTTTTATTTGCCTTTGAAGGGGTACAGGGGCACCACACTGACAGAGCACTGTGATCCGAGGGGCAGAAGGTATGGGCCTGGGTCCTATCACTGCCACTGACTTGCCAGGTGCCTGGGCTCTCCTGCTTCTCCTTGAGCCTTAGCTGTCCCTTCACTGAAGACCATTCCAGCTTTGGTGTTCTAAGATTCTATCACAACAGGGGACAGGGGACAGCATCATGCTAGGTACATAAGAGCTTTTAAAATAGTAGTTAAATTGAGATCAGTGCACCTGGGGAACAGTTTACAAGTCATACTCTAACTCCTTTCCCCTCTAGCACAGATCCTGGATGAAAAGGGGCCAGTTTTGTTTGTTTCTTAAAATTTAGCCTGAGTTCATGGAAAGTAACTGCTGTACTTTTAGTACCTACCTCTGCAAAAGAACTTGGCACAAAGCACAGTGGGTGCCCAATAATAAGCTACGATTTTACTTCAGCCTCCTATGTGAAGGCTTGCTATGTGCCGGTTGCTTTTCATTTGTTCTCATTTAATCCTCACAAAATGTTTATAATGCTGGCATATTATCCCCATTTTTCAGACAGCAAGGCTGAGGTTTTGAAAGGTTAGGAGCTTGCCCAAGGTCACAGTCTGAGGCAGATCTAGTATTTGAACCTATATCTATTTGAGCCCATAGCCATGTGCTTTGCAGGGCACCATGCTGCCTCACTACTTCCTTGATAATATGCGGGAGGTGGAGAGGCTGGGGACTGGACAAGGTGGCTTCAGGTCCACCCTCTGGACTCACAGGGTCAATGGAAGTCAGGTCGTTGAAGGACAGGTCAATCCAGGCCAGGTTCTCTGGATGCTCCAGAAGCTGTGAAACCACATGGTTGAAGTCTCTGAGGTCATTGAGGACGTTGTTGTTCAGCCACAGGGACTGAGATATAGACTTCCCTGACTTTGCGTGCCTTAGTGGTCGTAGCCCTGTCCGTGGCTTCTCGTTTAACAGATCTGTGGGGACAGAGTGAACTTTGGGTATGTCATCTTTGCTTTTCTGGCTCGGGGTGGGGGGTGGCAAAGGAACAGAACTGGGAGAATTTGTAGCTAGAGGAGCTGGCAGGGCCAGAATCCCATGCTTGTGTCCAGTGCGACTGTATGCACTGCTCCCCAGGCCCCAGCAGTCAGAGTGAGCTTGGATTAAGGGTCAAAGACTTCACATCCCAAACTCTTGGTTTGGGTCACGTGCTCCTCTCAGGTCTATTGTATCATTGGGTCCTCTGTATACCACCCCTGTGTGGGAGTTGGAGGGAGGCGGATTTTATAGATGAGGAAACCAAGAAGCAGAGGTGTTGGACTTGAGCCAAGATGCTGAAGCACAAAATCCAGAATCATCCACTGGTAGAGCCTATGGAATTCACTTCAGTGTCACACACTCTTGATGTCCTCTCCCTCTTCCATTAGTATTGAGTATGCTGTGTGCCAGATACTGGATATACAATGGTGAACAAAATGAGAGATAAGCTCTGTATGAATAATAGAGCAGGGGTGAAGCAGATGTTTATGCCTTGGAGGAGCTCAGATGGGAAAGATGAAAACAAATGGTGAATATACTATAATAAATGCTATTTAAATTGTGGAAGCACGGAAAAGGGTCTCCTAACCCAGTTTGGGAGCTTAGGGAAGTTTCCCAGGGAAGGTGAAGCCTGAGCTGGATATCTCAGTGGGTTAGGAGACGTTAACCAGGCAAAGAAGGGTGGAAAGGGTGAGAAGAGCATGAGCAAAGTTACAGAGGTATGGAATAGCATGGGCACACACACACGTACTACACAAGGGGGCAAGGAGGGAAAAGGAGACACGGAGCCTTGAAAACCAGACTGAGCATCTTAGACTTTATCCTGTAGAAGATGGGAAGCCACTGTAGGGTTGAAAGCAAAGGAGATGATACAGCTCTCTCAATTCAGAAAGATCACTGAAGGTTTAGTGTGGAGCATGGATTGTAGGGAGTGGGTGGGACTGGAAGACCAATTTGGCTCTTTCAGTCATTTAAGCAAGGATGAGGGACATACAAACAGCATGACTTGATGGTTGACTAGATGCAAGGGTAGAATAATATTCAAGGGTGTTGGGACTTCCCTGGCGGTCCAGTGGTTAAGACTCTGCACTTCCAACACAGGGGATGCAGGTTCAATTCCTGGTCTGGGAACTAAGATCCCACATGCTGTGTGGCGCGGTTAAAAAAAAAAAAAAATTCAAGGGTATTGCCCAATGTTCTTGATGACTGGTGAGATGCCAGTCCTATGAACTGATACAGGATTAAGAAAAGGAGAAGAGGGACTTCCCTGGTGGTCCAGTGGTAAAGAATCTGCCTTCCAGTGCAGGGGACGTGCATTTGATCCCTGGTCGGGGAACTAAGATCCCACATGCCGCAGGGCAACTAAGCCTGCGCACCACAACTACTGAGCCTGCGTGTCTCAACTAGAGAACCCGCGTGCCGCAAACTACAGAGCCCGCACACCACAACTAAAGAGAGGAAAAACCCACACGCCACAACTAGAGAGGAGCCCACACGCTGCAGCAAAGAGCCGCGTGTGCCGCAACGAAAAGATCCCACATGCTGCAATGAAGATCCCGCGTGCCACAACTAAGACCCCACGCAGCCAGAAAAATAAATAAATCAATCAAAAAAAAAAGAAAAAAGAAAAGTTGGGAAGGTGATGAGTTCAGGCTTGGCCTTGGCATATCTGAGGTTCCTATAGTACTAGAAAGAGGAGAAGCCGAGTAAGCAGTTGGATATGAAGGAGACATAGACTTGAGAATCATTAGCATAGAGTGTATACAAGTTAGAGAAATAGATAAGATTCTTCAAGCAGAACGAGGGTGGGGGGAGGGGCATCCATTAAAGAAGTTAAGAACCAGGGCAGGGAGAACCAGGAGGCTCACAGTCTCAGTGGCAGAGTCAGAACCATACACCAGCTCTGGCTGAGGTGACTAGATGCTTCCTGTTGCCTCTATGCCTTTAGTTACTTGTCTAAAGCTGCCTCTCAGAAAGGAAGTAGTACTTTCTGAACTGGTCCACTTGTCTTCACCCTCTCCTCAGCTCTTACTAGACACACTTCTCTTCCCCCCCCACCCAGCTTGAACTTTTTCTCCTCAGCTGCAGGTCAGGCAGCATCCACCAGGTGGCTCTCTGTCTTGGTCCGGGAGTGAGTGGACCCACAGTTGGGGCCTGAGGGTGGGGGGGAGGTGGCAGGAGGGTCATGAAGCGGAGTACCCCAGCTCGTGAATAAACCCTAATCCTGACCCCCAGCCTCACATCGCCTGACTGCAAACCCTGAAATGAAAAGAGAGATGAGTAAAAGTTAAGATCAAAATAAGCCCACCTACGGACTAGCCTCCAGTCTGGTGAGGCAGCAGCTTGGGGAATGCCAGCAAGCATGGGCTGATCCCCAGCTCAGGGGGAGCCACTGGGGATGGCATTGCCTAGAACTTGAGGCTGCCTGGGATTGCTGTTATCATGGGTGGAGGGGGGTGTCCAGGCTGCTCTCCGCAGACTCCATCAGAGCACTGCATTGCCTGAGGATCTGTCAAAGCTGCCCTGTTCAGAGTAGGCCAAGGCGGGTCTGGAAATTGGACCACAGATATCAACACTCAGAGAACTAGGGGTTGTCTAGCCCCAGGAAGATCTGGGGAAGACATAATTCTGTCTTCATATCTATGAAGGGTTGCCATGCAGCTTTTCCCACGTGTCCACAGAGAACACGTGTTTGATGTGAAGAACTTTCTTGTGTCATTCCTCACCCTGTAATGGAAGGGCTGGTAGGTGTGTGGTATGGGACTCCCTTAACTGGGTTTGTGAGCAGTTAGAGCACTATGGGTTGGAGGTAGTAGACTGGATGCCTTCTAAAGTCACTGCCATTTCAGATTCTATGATCCATATATTGATTAATTCAGGAAATAGTGTACCAGGTACCCCAAAACTCTACCCTGTCCTCTAACCCCAATTTTAAGTAAGTGTGCCAAATGCCCTGGGGAACCTGAGGGGACTGGCCTTTTGGGGCTTAGATGTGCCTCTCCTTCTCCCTTCCCCACTCAGCAAGGAGCATATGCCTGGCATACGTGTACAGACCTAAACACACATATATAGAAGGCTTAATAATAGTGGGTGCTCAAGATTTAACTGTTAAATGAAAGACAGGGCATCTGTGCAGATTATGTTTTGTGCTGTGCAGTTATCCTTGGTCATAGTAACTTGTCTCTCCCCTCCTTCTGAGGACACCATAGAGGGCTAAGCCACACTCCCCACTCAGATCTAGGAATTCTCAGGGTAGGTAGGAGCCATACTTCTCTCCTTCCTCTGTCACCTCAGCTATCTTGTACATAGCCATTATTGCAGCTAAAACCCTGTGAAACATGGACTACATCAATCAGAAGTGACGCTGTGCATAATAAAGGAGGATCACGGCAAGTGGGTGTGTGCTATGAGAGAACAAATGGGAGTTACTGTTGTAGCTGACGGCAACCCAAGTAGTAAGTACCCTAAACCCAAACCCAAGTAGTATCCAGTACCCTTGATAACTATTCATGTGCTTCCTGAACTTAAAGGTGGCCGCTGCTTGCCTAAGAGAGTCAACCAAAGCCAGATAATGGCTCTAGGTTATGTTGATGCCAACCTGTGTTCTGTGAAGGCAGACGTACTGATGTGTTTATGAGAGCAGATAACAAAGACAGCAGAACTTCCCTGGGAAGAAGCACATTCTCTTGAGAATATGATCTTGATGAGAGCCTCCCTCTGTCCCCTCCTGAAAGGTACTAGCTGCCCATTTACACACACACTGAATGATAAAACAGGAATGAGCGTGCGCAGTGCTGGGACCTGTAATAAGTGTGGGTGATAATGGAATAAATTTGGATATGACTGAAATGAATATAAAATTTGTCAATAAATATTTAGGCTGGAAACATGCCAGTTTGTTAATAACAAGACCTTACATGTTTTACCAGTGATCAGAACAGGCTTGTGTCCTCAGAGTGGGTTCTGCCTGTTGGCTGGACTCTGTAGCAGCCTGTGTTTTCCTTTCATTAGTCTCTTCTCTCCAGGTAAAAAGTGGAGAATATACTATTGGCTGATAGACTGGCTCTCCTGTTTTCTTCCACCTGACTGTCTTGCTGTAGCCTGGCTTCTTTTGAAGATCATCAGTTACCCTGAAAGCCCCCTGGGTCCTTTCAGATTTGCTGGTAATTTTTTAAAAGGCCAAACTCTTCCACTCCCACCTTCCTACCCACTACTCTCCCCAAAATAGCAGCAACAAATATCCCATATGCTTATGCAAAGAATCTCTTCAGGCTTTTAAGTAGAAGACTGGCTTCTCCCTAGGGACCACACCCATCCTGCTGCCATGGTGAGTGGAATGCTGTGCTCTGGGGGCTGACCTTGGGTCACGTGGATGTTTCGGAAGGAGTAGTCCACAGGGGGCTCTTGCACCGAAGTGTTCGTATAGTCCTGTTTGTTCATAACTCAAGCCATCATTTGTCAGGTGGAAGCATGGGCCCTGGGAATCCGGGTTCAGCCTGGGAGGACAGAGAAGGACTGGTGTTTGGCCCTCAGGTTTCCTCATAGCTCTCCACGCCTGCTATATACCCTCCACTACTCCAGGTTTGCATGGCTGCATTTCTACTTTAAGATAACAATCATGATTCCTTGCATTTGTAGGGCACTTCCTACTTCTCTGAGCACCTTCACATCCCTTAGAGTTCATTGATAGTTATAATACCCATTTCTACTTTCCAAAGAAACTGAGGCCCCAGGGTGAAAGCACTTACCCAAAGTTAAGCCAGTGAGTCAGCTGTGGACTACAATCCTAGTCTTCTGAATCCTACTCTGAGTCCTTTTCTGCTACTCCATAGTAGTTGCCATGAAGGCTGTCTTTATAGCTACCCTCTGGTGACATCAACTGGGCTATTCTATTGCTTAACAAACCCCTGAGGGCCTGCACTGGATCTGGTGTCTGACAGCCCTTTGCAGTCTGACCCATATGGGGATTTGCTACCTTCTCTGCTCACCTTGTCTGTCGGCCCCATTATCTTTTCATCGGAAGACCCTACTTTCAGCTACGTCCTGAATGTAGTCATACATATATAAACATACATACATATAAGACCAGAGTCTGCCTCACTCTCACTCACCTGTCACTGATGCCTGAAACTCCACCATTAGGGATTCATTCCTTTGGGTTCAGGGATTGTTCCCTGTTAAAATGGAAATACCCCTTGAGAGGGGTGAACACAGTGTTATCAGTCATTTACAATGTGGTGTGAATTGTCTTATCAGATCCTTTCCAATTTATTAGCTCAAATAAAGCTGAGAATTTTTCGACTGGGCAGAGCCATGAGAACACCACTCACCTGTGAAGAGGAGAGCTGACACAAACAAAAGACAAATAGACTGACAAATACATGTCCCAGTCAACCTCCCCTTCTCACTTCATCCACTACTGTCACCTCCTTTGCATTTACTACTTTACTTGCTTTCCAAAAGGATTTGAGGTATTTTATGGTAATAACACACTCATAAAACAGGATGATTTGTAGAACAGAGCTGTCCAACAAATATAATGAACATCACAAATGCAAGCCATGTGTATATATTTTTTCCACATATGTAATTTAAAATTTTCTAGTAGAAAAGTCAAAAGAAACAGGTGAGGTTATGTTTAATAATATATTTTATTTAACCTAATATATCTAAAATATCATTCAACATATAATTGATATTAAAATTTGAGATACTTTACACTTACAGCACATCCCAACTGGGACAAGCTACCTGTCAAGTGCTTAATAGCCACTTGTGACTAGAGGCTACCATACTGGACAGTACAGATATAGAAAATGAAAACATGGAAGAGAAAGATTAGAAGCCAGAATAAAGGAAGAGAGAGAGATGAACCAGGGAATTAGGAAACTATGCCTCTATTTATCCCTGAAATTCCTGGCAACTAAAGCAAAAGTGGAAACCTTAGTATATGTGGTTCTCATCATTCAATTCAAAGAAACAATTTGTATCCAGAGACTATGAAATTCACAAATGTTCTTAAAATGGAATTCCTCTTAAAAAACCATGGACCTGAGAGCTTATAATTCAGCTTAAGCTTAACACAGTCTAGGTAAATTCCTTTTTTGGTGACTTAACATATGAAGGATAGAGTTTAACAGGTTTAGAGGAATGGAAAGTGAATGTCTTCCTCTCAAAAAGCAGCAGTCTCAACTGAGCTTTGGGTAAGTGATGGCTTGAGTCACTTCACAGATGAATTCTCTGTCAAGTGTGAGACTGGCCTGATGGGCATGGGTTGTTGATTGGGGAGACCTGAATCTTTGGATATCAAATCTACAGACACAACAAAGAACACATTATTCTTTTGTAGAAATAGAGGAAGCTGGCTTGCTTCTCACCTAGACGCGTCCCACTTGAGAACCCACAAGAAGTTTGATGCCTCTGAGCAAGACTGGATACTTTTCTCAAGTTGGGACCCCAGAGTTCAGCACTACAGGACATGGATTTTAGCTTAAAACATTTAAGGGCGGATTTTTACCATTAATCTTGACCATCAGAGAACCTCAGTGCAGTTCCAAAGGACTTCTGATTTTGTGTAGCACCAGCTCCTGAAGCATTTTTCTGGATGAGTTAGTATTAAAAATAGAGCCCTGGGGCTTCCCTGGTGGCGCAGTGGTTAAGAATCTGCCTGCTGATGCAGGGGACACGGGTTTGAGCCCTAGTCCGGGAAGATCCCCCATGCCGCGGAGCAACTAAGCCCATGTGCCACAACTACTGAGCCTGCACTCTAGAGCCCACAAGCCACAACTACTGAGCCTATGTGCCACAACTACTGAAGCCTGCGCGCCTAGAGCCTGTGCTCCGCGACAAGAGAAGCCTCCACAATGAGAAGCCCGTGCACTGCAACAAAGAGTAGCCCCTGCTTGATGCAACTAAAGAAAGCCCGAGTGCAGCAACGAAGACCCAATGCAGCCATAAATAAATACATAAATAAATTTATTTATTTATTAAAGATAAAATGGACCCCAAGTAGTTCGACAAATTTGCCCGTTGGAAAGGGTTATTAGTCTTCTCCATTTAAACACCAGCCCAGGCTGTGAGCTAGTGTTGTGTCTTATTCATCATCTAACACAGAACCTGGCTTACAGCAGGCACTCAGGAAATGTTTGTGGGAGGAATGAATGAGAAACTGCCAAATACAAGGATTTCTGTTTTGGGGGTGTTGATGCTAAGCTGCACTTTCTAACAATTGGCTCCGAGGTTCAGCTATTTCAGTCCACACCTCATTCACAGTAAGATATTTAATTCAATTCTTCAAACATTTGTTCAGCGCCTGCTGCCCTATGCTTGACCAGAAGGAATGAAGCCAAGATACAAATAATAGAACCCTGTCTGTAAAGAGCACAGGAAATCCTGCTGGGTTGCTATTGATTGTGGCAAACCAGCCTGCATCCAGTTCTAAGAAACAGCTGCCTACTTAGTGAATACTCTCATGTTTCAGTACTCAGCTCTAGCATACCCTCTTTGATGAAGACTTTCTTTCCAGATAAAATTGATCATTGTGCCCTGTATCAGATTGATTCCCTTGATGAACTCTATCATGGTCTCCCCTGTATCCATCTCTTTTGCCCTCTTTGTAGTTCCATCCACTCTGATGCTGGGTTCAGCCATGCGACTTGCTTTGGCCAACAGGATGTTGGTAAACATGAAGCAAATAGAAGCTTAAAGAGAGGACTTGCCCTGTGCTCTTTGCCAGTGCCAAGAGAACATGGTTAGCCTGCTGGAGGGATATGAGAAACGTGTAGGTGAGATACGTGAAAAAGAAAGCCAGTGATCCCAGGTGAGGCCATCCTAGACTAGCCTATAGCCAGCCTACCCGAAGGCAAGATCACGAGAGTCACCCAACCCACATGTGACTGCAAACACATGAATGAGCCCTGCCAAGACCAGAAGAAACACATGGCTGACTCGGAGGCTTGGAAGCAATAATAAGTGTTCATTGTTTTAAGCCACCATGTTTTTGGATGGTTTGTTATACAACAATAACTAATTGATATATGCCCCCACTGTACTTTGAATAAAATTTCATCACAGCCTGTTTCCTTATCTGTAAAATGGAGACAAACCCTGTCTTGAGAGCTGTTGTAATGTCCTGTAGCAGGTGTTCAATAAATTGAACCAGTTGTACTCTCTGTACTCATTTCTTTATAACCTACTTCCTGTTCCCTCCCTGTAAGCTTGAGGACAGGGAAAGAAGTCAGACTTCTTTCTCTCTTCCCACCATTACCCTGCACCAAGCCTGGGTATTCACTAAAGCCTTGATGGATAAATGGAGAAATGAAAGAAATGAAGGAATAAATGAATGATATCTTCAAGGTGTCACATAGTGAACCTGACTGCTGGGGAGAACTGACGAGCCTTGAGGTTGCCTTACTCGCTCCAGTGGCTATGTTTTTGGAGTCAGTCTTTCCCAGCTGCTGTTCAGCCTCATCACCAGGAGCTAGTCAGACCCTAGCGCCTTCCTCATTTGTCTACGTTGACTGAATTGATGAATGACAGGGTTAGGGGCATACCTGCTCTGTTTTGGAGTTTTTCTTCTCCCGACTGGAAATATCATTTACTGTTTTTCTTTCTTTTTTTTTTTTGCGGTACGTGGGCCTCTCACTGTTGTGGCCTCTCCCGTTGCGGAGCACAGGCTCGGGACGCGCAGGCTCAGCGGCCATGGCTCACGGGCCCAGCCGCTCCACGGCATGTGGGTTCTTCCCGGACGGGGGCACGAACCCGTGTCACCTGCATCGGCAGGCGGACTCTCAACCACTGCACCGCCAGGGAAGCCCTACTGTTTTTCTTTTTTAATTTTAAAAGTTAACGTGATAGCTGAATAAAGTCAAACAACATAGAGAGATACATCAAGTGAAAACGAAAAGCGTGGCTCTCCATCTCACTCTCCAAGAACGCTCATGATTTACAGTTTGGGAATATAACCTCCTAGAAGACATATATAACAAACTTATGTATATTTTAAAATAAACACATACTTTCTGTTCCTTTGTAAAGCCACTTTTTTCTTTTCAAATTGTTGTAGACTCTCTTACCCTTTTTAATAGCTGCAGAGTGTTCCATAGAATTTGTGTGTACCCTACTTTAACTTTACTTGGGCTCCCCCGGTGATGCAGTGGTTAAGAATCCGCCTGCCTGTGGCACATATATACAATGGAGTATTACTCAGCCATAAAAAGAAACGAAATTGAGTTATTTGTAGTGAGGTGGATGGACCTAGAGTCTATCATACAGAGTGAAGTAAGAAAGAGAAAAACCAATACCGTATGCTAACACATATATATGGAATCTAAAAAAAAATAAGTGGTACTGATGAACCTAGTTGCAGGGCAGGAACAGAGAGAATGGACTAGAGGACTTGTAGTGGGAGGGGGAAGCTGGGGCGAAGTGAGAGTAGCATTGACATATATACACTACCGGATGTAAAATAGTTGGCTGGTGGGAAGCAGCAGCATAGCACAGGGAAATAGCTTTAGTGCTTTGTGATAACCTAGAGGGGTGGGATAGGGAGGATGGGAGGGAGGCTCAAGAGGGAGGGGATATGGGGACGTGTATGCATATGGCTGATTCGCTTTGTTGTGCAACAGAATCTAACACAGTATTGTGAAGCAATTATACTCCAATAAAGATCTATTTTAAAAAAAATAAGGCCTGGGAGTCAGAAGAAAAAAGAATCCGCCTGCCAATGCAGGAGACACAGGTTCGAGCCCTGGTCTGGGAAGGTCCCACATGCCGTGGAGCAAATATGCCTGTGCGCCACAACTACTGAGCCTGTGCTCTAGAGCCCACGAGCCACAACTACTGAGCCTGCGCTCTAGAGCCCGTGAACCACAACTACTGAAGCCCACGCACCTAGAGCCCGTGCTCCGCAACAAGAGAAGCCACCACAATGAGAAGCCTGCCCACCCCAATGAAGAGTAGCCCCCGCTCGCCGCAACTAGAGAAAGCCTGCGCGCAGCAACGAAGACCCAACGCAGGGCTTCCCTGGTGGCTCAGTGGTTGAGAGTCTGCCTGCCAATGCAGGGGACAAGGGTTCGAGCCCTGGTCCGGGAAGATCCCACATGCCGTGCAGCAAATAAGCCCATGTGCCACAACTACTGAGCCCGTGCGCCTGGAGCCCATGCTCCGCTACCAGAGAAGCCACTGCAAAGAGAAGCCCGCGCACCACAACAAAGAGTAGCCCCCACTCGCTGCAACTAGAAAAAGCCCGCGTGTAGCAATGAAGAACCAACGCAGCCAAAAATAAAATTAAATAAATAAAATTATATATAAAAAAAAAACTTTACTGGGCTTCCCTGGTGGCACAGTGGTTGAGAGTCCGCCTGCCGATGCAGGGGACACGGGTTCGTGCCCCGGTCCGGGAAGATCCCACATGCCGCAGAGAGGCTGGGCCCGTGAGCCATGGCCGCTGAGCCTGCGCGTCCGGAACAGGCTCCGTAATGGGAGAGGCCACAACAGTGAGAGGCCCGCGTACCAAAAAAAAAAAAACTTTACTTCATTTAACTTCATTTAACCAATCCCAAGTTGATGATGGAAATTTGTTTTTAGTTTTTGGAAATTGCTAACAATTGGAATTTGATTTGTTGATAGCCTGTCTCTTCTCTCTCTCAGGTAAGTAGCAACATTATGGCCCAGGAAGCTGTGAGGAATATTGAGATGAAGAGATCTGATAGGAGATTCAACAGCCTGGCCTAGTGAGGGTTTCTATTTATGGGCTACAGGTGGAAGAAAAACCAAAGACCGTCATGAAAAGTCTTCCACATAATCTAATGTATTCTGGGAAGTTATATTTCTAGGTGCCAAAGGTAGGCCCCAAATTCAAACTGGTTCCTGCCCATCTCTCTACTCCCATCTCTTATCCTCACCTCCAATTCTGCAGGCCAGCCAAATGCAACTACTCGGAGTAAGTTCCCTGCACCTGCCTCTGGGCTTCTGCACATCCAGCTTTCTCTGCTTGGAGTACAGTTTCTTCTTTTTGCCTTGCTAATTTTTAATGACTCAGCTCCGGTTTCCCTTTTTTCTGAGGAGCCTACCCTCATGCCCAAGTCTGGATGTGCGACTTCTCTTCTGGACTCCCATAACACCCTATATTTACCCTTGGTAGCACTCGTAACACTAGTATTATCTCCTTACTATCTGTGTGTACATAAACTCCACCAGGGCAGAAGCCATGTTTTTCTCATGGTTGCATCCTGACAGTGGAGGCAAGTAGTAGGTACTTAACAATATGTTAAACATTGCAACAGTGAATAACACTATAAAGGAGAGGGACATGACGTTGCTATAATTGAGGGATCTGAGCTGCTCTAGGCAGTCAGGGGAGATAGTCCTAAAGAAGTGATTGAGAGGGACCTCCCTGGCGGTCCAGTGGTTAAGACTCTGTGCTTCCAATGCAGGGGCGTGCGGGTTCATCCTTGGTGGGGGAACTAAGATCCCACATGACACGCGGCTCGGCCAAAAAAAAAAAAAATAG
Organism: Orcinus orca; assembly: GCF_937001465.1. Classification (NCBI taxonomy): domain Eukaryota; kingdom Metazoa; phylum Chordata; class Mammalia; order Artiodactyla; family Delphinidae; genus Orcinus; species Orcinus orca. Next base: position 49,880,306 of record NC_064566.1, on the reverse strand, counting down.
TGATCGAGAGAAATATGAAGGATACGTACAAATTAACTATGGCAGAGGGAAAAGATGAACATTCCAGGAAGAAATAACAGCATGTGCGAAGGCTCTATGGTAAGTGGTTACTTGAAATTTTGAAGACCTTAAAGAAGGCCATATAACTGGAGGGAGAGTGGGAGGGAAATGTATGGTTAGACTGGAGGCTGGAGAGGTGGGTAGGAGCCAAGCTGAGATGTTCCTTGATGCTAAGCAATAGGAATCCCAAGGTATATTTTTAATTGGGGGTATTGTGGGGAAAGTGAACAATATCAGATTTGCATTTTGAAGGATTACTCTGGTTGCAGTATGCAAAATGGCTCGGAGGGAAGGCAGGAAGGATGTGATGGTAGCTACGACCAGAGAAAAGATACTAGGAGTAAAGCTGACAGGATTTTATGATGGATGGGAAATGAAAGAGGTATTAAAGATAATGCTTGTTGTTTTGACTTCTGTAATGGTGGACAGAGGTGAGAACACTGGAAGAAATTCAGGCTTGGAGTACATAGGGATTATGAGTTCAGCTGCAAACATGTTGAGTTTGGATGTTTTTGAGATATCCTGAAGGAGATGTTGAAGATGCAATTGGTTATATAGATCTGGAGCTTGGAGATGAGGGTTGGGTGGAGTTGGAGATACACACTCCCGTACATCTGCATATAGGTGGTAAATGAAGTTGTGGATGAGAATATCCAAGAAGAGAATCTTAGAGTGAGGTGGGAAGTGGGCCTAGGACCAAGCATGGCGGAGCTTTAAGACAGTAAGTGGACCAATCAGGGCCAGCTAGGAGCCAGCCAGAAGCTAACTAATCATGGCAGCATCAGACATGGGTGCTGTGTTAGCAAGACTGTTTACTTCTTGTTTAGTTAAATCTGTATGATTCCCATTGTCTTTAGTCTCTCTAGTTCTCTTTCCCCATTTAAACTTTCAAGAAAGGATCTGAAACCCATTCAGGCTGAAATGTAAATAACTCAATGTAGGCGATACAAATTTCTTTTCCCTGGGGCAGTTTATCTTACTACTTTGAACAAGTCCTTAAGCTAGAGAGGCTGTAGGCTCAAGCTAGAGACTTGGCTGGAAGTTGGCAAACAGGGGTCTAGTCCTAGCTGTCACTGACTTGGTGTGTGGCCTCCAGCAAGTCACTGCTCCTCTCTAGGTTTCAGTTTTCCAATCTGTGAAATGGGGATAAATATCCTTGGACTCACCAAGCTCAAAAGAAAGACTGGATGTGAAGACACTGGGTAAGTTGTAACAGATCTGTCATGAAGACTGTAAAAGGAGTGAAGCTCTGACTGCAGAACTTGGAGAAGCAGACCACAGAGGAGGTGTAGGGAGAAGAGGTAATTTAAGGACAGGACCCCTAATAAGTATGTGTGGGAAGATCCTGCTGACTCTCTGAAAAGGAGGCTCTACCCTGGGGTCTTCCTGCTTGGAAGGAAAGGGGCAGTTCAAGCCCCAGAAAGTTTCCTACAAATCCAGAATTAGGGACTGTGATTTATTCTAATCTTACTCCCATGTCTTGAAGAGGGTCTCAGTCGACCAGAGGAAAACCAACCCCATGTCTGAAGGCGTTTCAGATCTCCCAAGATGTGTCAGGGATTTGAGACAGTAGTATTAGGGGGTCCCATCTTTGTGATGGGGGAGGTTCTTAAGCACCCCCAAATCTGTCTGGGTATGTGTCTCAGCCTTCCCTTCCCTCCCCGCGCCCGTCTATCCCATATGGGTTTGTGTCTTGTTCACTGCGAAAAGGGATAAGGGGTAAGGCGGGGAGGTCTCAGGCCCCCGAGAAAGGAAGATCTTAGTCTTTCTGGGTGCCCCTCCCCTCTCCATAGAGTTCTTGTCCCCTAGAGCAGGTTTCCTGTTTTCCCGCCCAACTCACCCGCAGTTGCTTCCCCTCCAGCCTCTGCGTCCCACTATCTCAGGGTTACTCAGAGCAACTCTATGGTAACTACCTATGTCACCACGTCCCAGCTGAGCGCCGTAGGCGCTGCCGCGATGCCTACCGGGAGCTGTAGTCCGTCAGGGGCTGGGTTCCAAGGCCGCGGGCAGTGCAGCGATTTGTACTTGCCTTCGCCCTCAAGCCGAGGGCCGGGGTCCGGAAGTTGTGACACCCTTTCTCCCTTTCCAGTGGCCCTCACACTTCCTTTTCCCGGGTCCTCCAGCGTGCTCTTGCGTGCGACGCCAGCCGACAGGGGCCAATTGAAGGGCGGCGCGAGGGGGCGGGGCCATAGTTTAAACTAATTGTGTGCTTACGGCGCTGGCGCGAGCCCGCGACCAACGCAATCCGGGGAAAGCCAGAGTAGCAGCGGGAGAGCGGGGCCGGGTAACCGCTGCTGGCGTGTGGTTTGGGCGCCCGCAGGGATGCCCGGGCCCAAGGGGGATGCTGGAGAGGCGGGTGTGAGCGGAAGGGCTCCTTCGTAACCGAGGCTGACTGGGGAGAGTCTATCTAGGGTAAGGTTTGTAAGGAGAGGGCCTTGTCCGAGGGGGAGGTGCCGGGCGTGCTTAGGGGGGAGGGTCTGTTTGGGGGCGTGTCCATGGAATCGTGTCAGAGGGCGACGCGAGTGCCGGTAATGCGGGTTCCTGAGAGGCTCGTCGCCGAGGGTTCCTGTAGTGGGAAGGCTTCGCCTATTATTGTTAACAATAGTGGTAGTAGTAATAAACATTTTCTCAACCCCAACGACGTTTGAGACATTGTGCCACACCCTTTATATGGATCTTTTTAATATTCCTAACAGCATTATTATACTTTATTACAGGTGGGCCATCTGAGGTTTATGTTCAGCTTGGCCAGGGTTGCATAGGTAGTGCGTGGTTGGCTATACCGGGGTTTTTGTGGAGTTGGGCTTAAGTGGGGGGGGAGGGGCTGTGTTGGCGGTGCGGGTTGTCTTGGACTAACGAGTCAGTTTATTTTGAGCCTCACTTTTCACTTATGATGTAAACAACGAATTTACCTGCCTTACCTACTTTCCTGGGGTGGTTCTGAGGGTGGAATCAGGTAAGCTGTTTCTTGGAAGCATCTTGGAGAGTAAACATTTTTGACTATAAGTGATGTGACTGTGTGAAGGTTTTTGTTGGAAGAGAGCCCAGCTGGGTTGATGCTGCCTCTTCTGGGCGCCCTCTTTTGCTTACACCTGAGATAGCGCTTTTCATCTGGTATTTGTTTGTCTCCCCTACTAGATAGAGACGGTGTCTTTTGTACCTCCATCCTCATGCCTATGCAGGGTGTGAAATGTATCATGGTCATTAACGTATGCTTTGAAATGAATGAGCTTACTTGCGCTGAAAAGGGATAGGAGCCTGGCTTTTCCATCTGTATTTAGTGGCTTTTGAACCTCTTACTATGTCCTCTTGCCTGGAAGGGCACTGCCTTCGAAAAATGTGATAATACTTACTTACTTTAACGCATGCTTACCTTTCTCTGGGGTCTGTTGCCTGGTCATGTTGTCTGGTCATGTGTTTCTAAAGTTCTGGATAATCAAGTGTGGTGAGCAGAAACCTTTGATGAGAAGGGAATTGGAGCTCTACATTGTGGAGATCTTTACTGCTGTGAATATATGGGAACCTTGAGGGAATGTTCACATCAAGTAAGGCATCTTTCAGCCAGCAGGGATGAATGTATGTGTTCCCTCCCTCTCTGTTCCTGTGTGGTATTTTCTCCTTCAGAGGAAGAGGAACATACTTCTTAGTAAAAGCTGCCAAAGTATTCTCTTCTTGGCCCAAGTTCAAGCAAGTGATGACTAATTGTAAAGCCTGAATTACAGTCTAAAGCCCCAAACTGTACTCCCCCAAACTAGAAGATCTTAACCAAAAGCTCATATAAGGAACATTTCTATTTAGAATGTTCATTTTTTAATTTATGGAATATGGGAGTGGGAAGAATGCCTTGAACTAAAACTTGAGTTCTAGAACTGTTAGGATAGGGGAAAGCCCTGCCACAGATGGATAAACAGAGCTGATCAGGGAATGTTTTGACAGCTGTGTCTAATTGATAAAACCCTATGGTCAGTAGGTATGTCAGGGGTCATTTATTTCAGCCTCTTACCCAGTTTACATTAAACATATCGAAACATATTGTCCAGACTCAAAATGAGCATTTCCAAGAATGAGACCACTTCCAAAGGTAGTCATCTTAATGTTAGAACAATTCTAATAAATAATAATTGTTTTGTGCTGTCACTGATTATTTCATTTTACCATATACATTTACTGTTTGCTTTTTCATTATTCTTTCTTGCGTTTTATCCCTTCTTTTTGTGTCAAATAGATGAATACATCCTTCAGTTTTTTGTTTTTTGGGGGTTTTTTTGGCCATGCCAGCGGCATGCGGGATCTTAGTTCCCTGACCAGGGATCGAACCTGTGCTCCCTGCAGTGGCAGTGCGGAGTCCTAACCACTGGACCACTGGGGAATTCCCCCTTCAAATGTTTTCTTTGTGAGGGTCTGTTAGTGGTAAATACTCTGTTGGAAAATATCATTATTTCCTGATTGATAGTTCAGCTGCGTACTAGGCTTCCAATTATTTTTTTCCCCAGTGCTTTGAAAATGTCATTTTACAGAAATTCTGGCTTTTTGTTGTTACTCTTGAGAACTGTGCTCACAATTGAACTATTATTTCATTGTATGTAACCTGCCTTTTTCTCTGGTTTTTTTTAAGATCCTTTTTTTTTTTTTGTCATTTGTGTTCTGCAGTTTCATTACATGGTGTGGATTTAATTTTATCCTACTGGGGGCGTATAGTGATGCCTCAATCTGAGATTTCATACCTTTCAATTTTGTAAAAATTCCCCTCTTTATTTAAAAAAAATGTTTTTCCGGGCTTCCCTGGTGGTGCAGTGGTTAAGAATCCGCCTGCTAGTGCAGGGGACGCGGGTTCAAGCCCTGGTCCAGGAAGATCCTACGTGCCCCAGAGCAACTAAGCCCATGCACCACAGCTACTGAGCCTGCACTCTAGGGCCCGCGAGCCACAACTACTGAAGCCTGCGTGCCTAGAGCCTCGTGCTCCGCAACAAGAGAAGCCACCGCAATGAGAAGCCCCCACTTGCTGCAACTAGAGAAAGCCCGGGCACAGCAACAAAGACCCAATGCAGCCAAAAATAAATAAAATAAATTTTTAAAAAAACCAAAAAAGTTATTCCATCTGTCACTATACAAAAATATTACATTACCGATTATATTCCTCACACTGTACAGTTAATACCCGTGACTCACTTATTTTGTAACTGGAAGTTTGTATCTCTTAATCTCCCTCACCTATTTTTCATCCCCCCAGTCAGCTTCCCTAGCAACTACCTGTTTGTTCTCTGTGACTCTTTCTGTTCTGTTCTGTTTTTTAGATTTCACATATAATTGAAATGGTACAGTATTTGTCTCTCTCTCTCTGACTTATTTCACTTACCTAGTACCCTCTAGGTCCATCTGTGTTGTCGCAAATGGTAAGATTTCATTCTTTTTTACAGCTGAGTAATATTCCATTGGATATATGTACCACATCTTCTTTATCCATTCATCTATCCATGGGCATTTAGGTTGCTTTCATATCTTGGCTATTATAAATAATGCTGCAATGAACATAGGGGTGTATATATCTTTTCACCTCGTTTTTGTTTTCTTTGGATAAACACCCAGGAGTGGAATTGCTGGATCATATAGTAGTTCTGTTTTAATTTTTTGAGGAACTTCCATACTATTTTCCATAGTGGCTGCACCAGTTTACATTCTGCCAACAGTGCCAGAGGGTTCCCTTTTCTCCACATCCTCCCCAGGACTTGTGGTTTGTTGTCTTTTTGATAATAGCCATTCTAACAGGTATGAGGTGATATCTTATAGTGGTTTTAATTTGCATTTCCCTGATGATTAGTGATGTTGAGCATCTTTTCATGTGGCCATTGGCCATCTGTTTGTCTTCTTTGAAAAAAATGTTCAGGTCCTCTGCCCATTTTTTAATTTGGTTTTTTTTTTAAATGTTGAGTTATATGAGTTCTTTGTATATTTTGGATATTAACCCTTTGTCAGATATATTGTTTGTGAATATCTTCTCCCATACCATGTTTTGGTCTTCTTTTCACTTTTTTGTTGCTAGTTTCCATTGCTATACAAAAGCTCTTTAGTTTGATGTAGTCCCATTTGTTTATTTTTGCTTTTGTTTCCCTTGCCTGAAGAGACATATCCAAAAAAATATTGCTAAGACTGATGTCAAAGAGCACACTGCTTGAGTTTTCTTCTAAGAGGTTTATGGTTTCAGGTCTTACATTTAAGTCTTCATTCATTTGGAATTTATTTTTGTATATGGTATGAGAAAGGAGAAAGTAGTCCAGTTTGAATCTTGCATGTAGCTGTACAGTTTTCCTAATACTATTTATTGAAGAGACTTTTACTCATTGTATAGTCTCATCTCCTTTGTTGTAGATTGATTGATCATGTAAGTGTATGTTCATTTCTGCATTCTCTATTCTGTTCCATTGATCTGTGTGTCTTTTTTTTTTAATTAATTTATTTAATTTATTTATTTTTGTCTGCATTGGGTCTCTGTTGCGGTACGTGGGCTTCTCATTGCGGAGGCTTCTCTTTGTTTCGGAGCACGGGCTCTAGGCATGCGGGCTTCAGTAGTTGTGGTGTGTGGGCTCAGTAGTTGTGGCACACGGGCTCTAGAGCACAGGCTCAGTAGTTGTGGCACACAAGCTTAGTTGCTCCGCGGCATGTGGGATCTTCCTGGACCAGGGCTTGAACCCATGTTCACTGCATTAGCAGATGGATTCTTACCCACTGTGCCACCAGGGAAGCCCCTGTGTGTCTGTTTTGGTGTACTGTTTTGGTTAGTATAGTTTTGTAGTATAGTTTGAAATCAGGGAGCATGATACCTTCAGTTTTGTTCTTCAGGATTGTTTTGGCTATTCAGGGTCTTTTGTGTTTCCATTACAAATTTTAGAATTATTTGTCCTAGTTCTGTGAAAAATTCCCTTGGTATTTTGATAGGGATTGCACCGAATTTGTAGAATGCCTTAGGCTAGAATGGTCATTTTAACAATACAGTAAGTCCTCTACATACGAACCTTCAAGTTGCAAACTTTCAAAGATGCGAACATGTATTCAAATGTCCAATCACATAAGGTAGTTCACGTGTCTGGCATACATTGTCACGTGCATGCATCTTCTACAAGTGGTTCTGCTTTTGTGTACTTTTCTGTACAGTACTCTGTACAGTACAGTAGTACAGTATCTTTATTTCAAGCCCAGGATGTCCAGAAGCAAGCATAAAAACAGCAGTGATGTAGCTGGTACTACTGTACATTTCAAGGTACTCTACTGTAAAATTAAAATTTTATTTTTGTGTTTGTTTTTTATGTATTATTTGTGTGAACAGTATTATAAACCTATTATAGTACAGTACTATATAGCCAATTATGTTAGTTGGCCATCTAGGCTAACTTTGTTGGACTTGGGAACAAATTGGACTTACACTCTTGGAAGGGAACTTGTTCGTACATAGGGGACTTAACTGTATTAATTCTTCCAATCCATTAGCATGGTGTATCTTTCCATTTGTTAGTATCATCTTTAATTTCTTTCATCAGCATCTTGTCTTTTTTTTAGTACAGGTCTTTTACCTCAGTTAGATTTATTACTAGATATTTTATTCCTTTTGATGCAATTGTAAATAAAATTGCTTTCTTAATTTCTCTTTTTGATAATTCTTTGTTAGTGTATAGAAACACAACAGATTTCTGTATATTAATTTTGTATTCTGCAACTTTACTGAATTCATTGATGAGTTCTAATTTTTTTTGGTGGCCCCTTTAGGATTTTCTGTAGTATCATGTCATCTGCAAACAGTGACAGTTTTACTTCTTCCTTCCCAATTTGGATTCTTTTTATTTCTTTTTCTTGCCTGATTGCTGTGGCTAGGACTTCCAATACTAGGTTGACTAAAAGTGGTGAGAGTGGGCATTCTGTCTTGTTCCTGATCTTAGAGGAAATGCCTTCAGCTTTTTACTGTTGAATATGACGTTAGCTGTGGGCTTGTCATACGTGGTCTTTATTTTGTTGAGATGTTCCCTCTAGACCCACCTTTTTTTTTTTGTCATTTAAAAAAAATATTTATTTTTCGCTGCATTGGGTCTTTGTTGCTACGTGTGCACTTTGTAGTTGCGGTGAGCAGGGGCTACTCTTTGTTGTGTTGCACAGTCTTCTCATTTTGGTGGCTTCTCTTGTTGCGGAGCACGGGCTCTAGGCACGTGAGCTTCAGTAGTTGTGGCTCGTGGGCTCTAGAGTGCAGGCTCAGTAGTTGTGGCACACGGGCTTAGTTGCTCCGCGGCACGTGGGATATTCCTGGACCAGGGATCGAACCTATGTCCCCTGCATTGGCAAGCGGATTCTTAACCACTGCACCACCAGGGAAGTCCCATCTAGACCCACTTTGATGCTATTTTTTTTTAAATCATAAATGGATGTTGAATTTTGTCAGAAGTGTTTTCTGCATTCATTTAGATGATTTTTATTCTTCAGTTTGTTAATGTGGTGTATCACACTGATTGATTTGTGGATATTGAACCATCTTTGCATCCCTGGGATAAATACCACTTGATCATGGTGCATGATCCTTTTATTGTGTTGTTGAATTTGGTTTGCTAATATTTTGTTGAGGATTTTCACAACTATAAAGTGATATTGGCCTGTAATTTTCTTTCTTTGTGATATCTTTGTCTGGTTTTGGTGTTGTGGTGATGCTGGCCTTGAAAATGTTTGGAAGCCTTCCTTTCTCTGTAATTATTTTGGAATAGTTTGAGAAGAATAGGTGTTAACTCTTCTTTAAATGTTTGGTAGAATTCACCTGTGAAGTCGTCTGGTCCTTCACCTTTGTTTATTGGCAGTTTTTTTGTTTTGTTTTGTTTTTGTTTTGAGGTACGCGGGCCTCTCACTGCTGTGGCCTCTCCTGTTGCAGAGCACAGGCTCCGGATGCGCAGGCTCAGCGGCCATGGCTCACGGGCCCAGCCGCTCCGCGGCATGTGGGATCCTCCCGGACCGGGGCACAAACCCGTGTCCCCTGCATCGGCAGGCAGACTCTCAACCACTGCGCCACCAGGGAAGCCCCTATTGGCAGTTTTTTTAAATTGCTGATTCAATTTTATTACTGGGAATTGGTCTATTTATATTTTCTATTTCTTCCTGATTCAGTCTTGGGAGATTGTACATTTCTAGGAATTTGTCCATTTCTCTTAGGTTGTCCATTTTATTGGCATATACCTCTTTAAATAGTGCCTCTCCCTGATCTCATATTTAACTTACCTTGAACCTTCTATTGTTAATTCTGTCCTCCACATCTCTTATTCTTTTCTTCATGATTTCTGTCTCTCTCTTTCTGTGTTACCTCTAGATAATTTCCTTAAATCTATCTCCTAGCATACTAATTACTCTTAAGCTAGAACTAATTTATTTTTTTAATATATAAATTTAAATATTTACTTATTTATTTTTGGCTGCGTTGCTGCACGTGGGCTTTCTCTAGTTGCGGCAAGTGGGGGCTACTCTTCGTTGAGTTGCACGGGCTTCTTGTTGCGGTGGCTTCTCTTGTTTTGGAGCATGGGCTCTAGGCACATGGGCTTCGGTAGTTGTGGCGCGTGGGCTTAGTTGCTCTGTGGCATGTGGGATCTTCCCGGACCAGGGATCAAACCCGTGTCCCCTGCATTGGCAGGCAGATTCTTAACCACTGTGCCACCAGGGAAGCCCCAAATTTACTTTTTGAATTCTTATTTTCATTACCTAAGTTTTTCATTTCCTCAAGTACTCTTTGGTTCATTTTCAAATCTGCCTCTTTGTTTTTCATGGTATCTTGTTTTTGTCCTGTGTTTTCAATTCATCTATATTAATTTTAAATAAATTTAACTTACTGTGTTTGTTCAGTTTTCTGAAGCTTTTCGAGTATAATCCTGCCATTTGTTTTAATGACTCTTTGTCATGATGGATTGTTTCCTCAAGTATTTTATAATTTTGGATTGTGAGCTCATATTCAAAGGAGTATTATCTATGATAGCCTTATGTAGCTTGAGTTGAGGTCAGTTCTCTCAAGAACAGCTTTTTTATTTTAATCAGCTTTGCTTAATTATAATTTATGCATTTATAACGCTTTATTTAAAGTAAAAGAAGTTTTTACAGATTTATACACTTATAAAAAGCTGCCCCAATCAAGATACAGAGCATTCCCATCACTCCCAAAAGTTTCCTTATGCCTCTTTACAGTTCATCTTTCCCTTTACCTTGGCCCCAGGAACCACTATAGATTAATCTGTATTTTCTAGAATTTTATCTAAGTCAAATTATACAGTGTACCTTTATGTCTGCTTTCTTTCAGGCAGTGTGATGCATTTCAAATTTATCTATTTAGTACATATAACAGTAATTTGTTACTTTCTGTTCCTAAGTAGTATTCTGTTATATGACTATATCATACAGTTTTGTTTATCATTTACTGTTGATGGACATTGGGGTTGTTTCCAGTTTTTGGCTGTTGTGATAAAATTGTTGTGAGCATTCATGTACAAATCTTTGAGTGGACATGTATTTTCTTGACTCTTCGGAGTGAAATGGCTGGGTCATATGGCATGTTATCTTTAAATTTTTAAGAAATTACCAGTTTTCCAAAGTGGCTGTACTGTTTCATGTTCCCATTGCAGTATCTGAGAGCTCTAGTTTCTTTATATTCTTACCAACACTTGGTATTGTCAGTCTTTTTAATTTTAGCCGTTCTCATGGAGGTGTAGTGTTATTGTGGTTTTAATTTGCATTTTCCTGATGATGTTGAACATCTTTTGGCCGTTTGTGTATCTCCTGCAGCAACTTTGTATTTGCTCCTGCTGGGAACTAAAGGCTGTTCCCAACCTGGGAGTAAAATGTCTGGAATTTTTCTGTACTTGTAGATTTCCAGGCCACAGACTTAGTATAAATTTTTAACTCCAAATCCACCTCTTGTGTGCACTTTTTTAGTATAAATTTTTAACTCCAAATCCACCTCTTGTGTGCACCTATGGTTATTAATTCCTAGAAAGTTTTGTGTTTTTGTTGTTGTTGTTGTTGTTTTGCGGTATGTGGGCCTCTCACTGTTGTGGCCTCTCTGGTTGCAGAGCACAGGCTCCGGACGCGCAGGCTCAGCGGCCATGGCTCACGGGCCCAGCTGCTCCACATGTGGGATCTTCCCGGACCGGGGCACGAACCCGCCTCCCCTGCATTGGCAGGTGGACTCTCAACCACTGTGCCACCAGGGAAGCCCTCCTAGAAAGTTTTTTCCTCCCACTTTACTAGATGAGCAAGGCAACCTCTCTTATTTCCCTGTGGACAGATTTTTTTTTTTTCCTAGTCTGTCTTTTTTACTGAGGATCCCAGCCTTTATACAGAGATCTCAGGTTTTTTTTATGGGCTCAAGATCTCCTGGACTATGAGGAGGTCACGAATTCCTTACATTGCTGGGACAGCTATGCCTCACTAATCCAATTTTCAGCTTCTTTCTTTCGTTTCCTGGGATTTCTCCTACTTTCTTGTGAGTTCAGTTTATCTAGTGTAAGTTAGGATCCTATCAGGAAAATAGAAACCACACACAGATATTTTAATAGAGTGAATCAGTAAAGGTGTTTAGTTTAAACCCTTGTTGGAGGGCTGAAAGAGCAAAAAGGGAGTCTTAAAGTAACTTTGATATAATAACTGCATAAAGCACCTGCCTCATCCAGGACTGAAAAACAAAGGGAAGAAGGTAGGGGTTGTCAGAACCTAGAATTCTGGAGGGATCTGATGGAACTGCATGCACCCTGATTCTCTGAGGAGAGGGTGTTGCTGGTTCCTCAGGAGCTCACAGGAGGGGCCTGGAGGAGCCAGGTTTGGTTGAGCCCTGCCCTGCTGGTGCTGGTGCCTCTGAGAGGGAGTTTAGAAAGAAGCAGGGAAGAATCAACTGCTGTTGTCAAGAAACAGCGAGCCACAGGAAGAAGGAAGTCCCTTGCAGCCTCTTCCTGCCTTCCATTTTCCCTTTAGCACCCCCTGTAGACAGAACCTAACTGGGAGCCCGCTGGCAAAGGTGAGATAGTATTGGTGGAGTCCGAGCCCCAGCATCACAGAGCAGAGCATAACAGGGTAGGTGTGGAGCTGAGAGAAAATAACTTAACTAGCAAGTCTAAAAGAATTTTTATTATATTTTTCTAAGCATTTCCAGGCATATTGAGTAGGAATATTTTCGGGTTATCTGGTCCATTATATCAACAGTTAGTAATAGCAATAGATGACTTTCTTTTTTTTTCAGCGTATACTGTTCTAAGCACTTTACATGAACTGCTTCCCAAAGTTCTATGAGGTAAGTACTATTATTTCTACTATAAATTAATCTACCCAAAGCCATACAGTTTGTAAGTGGTAGGGTTGGTGTTCTAATCCAAGCATTCTGGGTTCCATAATGCACATTCTTATTTATTGTGCTGAAAGTTCTTTCCTACATCAAACCAAAATCTATCCTCCTTTAACTTGTACTAACTAGTTCTGGTTTTGGCTTCTTGCACGGGGACACGTAAGTCTTTCTCCTTGTCTACATGACAAGCATGCATATGTTTGAAAAAAGTTTTCATGTTTTCCCTGGCATAACATCTGTAGTTCTCCCCTCACATTTGCCATGACATGACTTTCAGACCCTTCACCACAGTGGTTGTCATTCTTTCTCGCACGTGCTCTGACTTTGCTTTTCAGAGGTGGGGCACAGAGTCGTCTTCTACTAACATGACCTGAGCCACATTGATGTTTTGGGTAGGTCTGTCAGATTGATGGTTCGCAGGGGAGTGTCTGGAGTAACAGCCTGTCCTCCACTTCCCACCATAGGCAGCCTTTTTTTCCCCCCAAAGGCAACATTTTTAATATGAACTGTTGTACCAGGTCCTTACCATCCCATGTTAGTTTGGTTGATTTCTTTTATTCTAAATGCAGGGCTTTATGTGTAGTCCTGTTAAATTATTTATTGGCTATTTTTGGTATCATTGAAGCTGTTAAGATCTTTTTGCCGGATCAAATCTAAAAACATTGTGTTTTCTTTTCTTCACAGTTTACAATTCCAAAGTTTAACAAGCAGACCTTACATGTTTTCATTCTGTCTTTGGTAAAAATGCTAAACATGGTAGGTTTGAGAAGAAAGCTGAATGTTACACCTCTGGAGATCTTACTTCAGTTGATGGAGGTTTGGGGGGAATAGTTTTGACTATTCTTTCTGCTAAATTGGGGGAGGAGCTGTCTGGAAAGGGCAGAATCTTGGCTGTCAATGAGGGGAGGAGAGAGTCAAGGCTAAGGATTGGCCTTTGGGCAGTCAGTCACCCTAATAAGGGGCCACTTGGCAGAAGTAAAATGATCTGGTGGCTGTAGAAGGGAGAGAGGGCATATTGCACAGCATGCTTCTGGGTTGAGGCCTCTCTTGGCAGCTGTGTCAGCTGTCCTTTCTGTCCTCTTTAAGGGCCAGTTTCTTTGAAGCCAGTGCAGGAAATGCCAGTGATTCAGCCTTGCATATTTCTTCTGCCTTATTGCAGCTCAGGACTGGTTTGTCTGGTGAGGAGTGAAGACTGTGCATGTATTTCAGGCTTATTTATTTGACCACCTGGGTGCCTTCCTGTGACTGGCTAGAGACACTTGCTTTGCAGGCTGTCAAGTTTTTGGTGCCCTGTGGCAACGTGAATACAGTGTGACCCAAGGTCTTGGTCCTGTGTGTGGGTAGCAACTGCATTCTGCCCTGTAAGGGGGCATTTGTCAAGTGCCTGACTTCTGGATGGTCTCAGTGAGGGATGAGGTAACAATAGCGTTGATTGCCTACTTTTCTGTCTTTCCTATGGCGTGACGATGTGAGTTTGAGGGAAACCTCTTGTTCCCTTAGAGTTTGCCACAGTACCCCTCATGAACTACTGCAAAGTGGACTCTGTCTGGTTGCTGACCCCCAAAGCCCAGTTTCCTTAGGCAGTGAGCAAATCATAATGAGTGCCTATTATACCTCTCAAAGAGCTGAATATTTAACAAGTGTATTTATAATACAGGATTTCCCTACTCCCCAACTGTTCAAACCTACAGATACTTAACAAGAATAATGTAACAAATGCTTGTATATTCTTCACCAAGATTCACTAATTGTTAACAGTTTGCTATTTTTGGTCTCTATCCTTCATTTTCTGAACCTTTTGACTGTTAGATGTAAACATCATGTTACTTCATCCCTAAATATTTCCACAAATATTTCCTAAAAAAATAAGAGTATCTTCCTATCATAACCACAATAAAATTACACTCAGAAATTCAATTCATCCGGTATACAGTACTTGTTCAGATTGCTCTAATTTTTCCAATGATGTCTTTCATAGACTTTTTGTCAGTTCAGGATCCATTGAAGGATCATGCATGCGTTAGTTGTCACGACTTTGTCAAGCCTTTATTCTGCTTTAACTTTGAACAGTTTTTAAATCCCTTAATCTTGAATGCCTTTTCATCTGTCATAGCATTGACATTCTTTAGAGTTCAAGTTAGTTTTTTGCAGAATGTCTCTTAATTTGGATTTGTATGACTATTTCCTCTTGACTAGATACAGGTTAAACATTTTTGGTAAAACTAGATAGGTTAATACAGTAGTTTGATTAGTGAAGCTAGAAAACACATGGAAACAGTATTCAGTTTTGCATGACAGTACATAATTTAGCACTCAGTTATGTTGTCTAATCTGTAAGCCCCATCAGAGAAGAGGGAATTCAGTAGGACCTGGAGGTACTAGGAGAGACTTTAGTAGGAAGATGGGGTTTGGAAGATGGATAGAATTTGAGGCAGTTGGAGTATGGTTAGACAAGCTGCTATTTGGACTTCTCATCCCACTAGTAAGGTTATATATCATGAAAAGTGAATTTCCTCTCCAGAGTTTAGAGCTCTGTATCTTTCATGGTGTTTGTACTGCTGGGAAGCCTAATAGTTTAGAGCTCTTGCTTTGGTTTCAGACAGGCCTAGAGACTGTGCTCAGCATTTTGACAGCTGCCTAACCTCAGGGAAGTTTCCTTACGTGCAAGCTAGAAAGAGTATTGGTAACTCTTTAAAATGTTATTGTGATGCTCAGAGTGAAATATTGCATAAATACTTGAATTAAAACATTTGAATGCCTTTAGGTGGGGGCAACACTTCCTAGTTTTTCCATGTGCCACACTGGAACATTCATTTCTATTACCTGCCGAACCCCTGAAGGGGCTTGAATTTACCACTGCTGGATAACTGAAGGCATGGAAATGAGAAAGGGCTTGGCTCATGCAGAGAGAAATGGGAAGACTGGCTTGATTAGCTCAGAGTGTACACTGTGGAACAGTGGGAAATAAGGTTGAATAAATGACTTGAGGCTGTATAATGGAGGTCTTGGACAGTTAAGCCAAGGGATTTAGATATGGTGCTTTAGGAAGAAAACCATGGAAGGCTTTTGAGCAGGAGGGACACACTTAGAAATGTGAGTGGTATGGAGCCTCCTGAGGAAGGACCTTTCCTGCTTTAGAGACTGGAGCCCTAGTATGGCAGAGCCTCCCCAGTGCTGACCACGTTGGGGTGTGGTTTGGCTGTCTTGCCACAGGAGGCCAGACTTTCTGCCCCGGTGACTCTTCCTGCTCTGCCACTGACCCACCCCATTGAACTAGGCTGTGTGGCTTCCCTTCCGGTGGCTGTCTGATCTACAGAATGCTGGGGCTGCCCAGGATGATGTGAGGCTCAGCTGACCAACAGTCGGCGGGATGGGGGAATGAACAGCATTCCTGTCCCTTTGCCCCTTCCTTGGGTGGAGGCTAATTATAAGCCAGATTGCCAGGGATCACTTTGTCCGAACCTGAGAAAGCTGTTCACCAGGAGGTAAGTCAAGATGGTTCCTGCCCCCTCTCTGCTTTTTCATAGGTCAGCTTTTTCCCGAACAGGATCTCTACTGCTTTCTTTTTCCTTGATCCAGGTTCTTCTAAGTAACCTTCTTTCAATTACTTGAAGTAAACAGGTTACTGCAGGAGGTGGGCAGAGATGTTTAATAAACATATTCTTCTAGCTGTGGGAGGAGAGTCTAGGGGGTTTCACTGACCCCTGTTGTGAGGTAGATTACCCAGAACTCTTGTGAACCAGGCACTAAAGGATGGCTCATACTCATAGGAGCCGCTGCAGAGAAGTCCTGATCTTAAGCTATCATTTCTCAGAAACTGGGTTTCAAAACCATTCTTGCTGTGCTTTAGTGTCCTGAGTTATCTCCCCTTTGAAAGACAGCAGCGAGGAACAGGAAGGGGGAGGTGCATGGATTAGGGTGTTTGTGGCTTTTGCTGGGAGTCAGGGTGACTAGGTTTCTAGTCCTGATTACTGCTAACCAGCTGTGTGACCAGGGACAAACTGCCTAACCCCAGTGGACTATAATTTTTTATACGTAAACATGAGCAGTTTAGATTATATGATCTAGAAGATTTCTTCCAGAGCCAAAATTTATGATTATGTAATGTGTGGCTGTAAATTAGTATAATAGTTTATCTTTAACACACGTGACATATACTGCCCATACCTTGTCCCCTTCATTGTAATTTTGGGACAATTAGAGTATTTGTAAGTTTGTCCCCCTCGAAGTAATCGTGTTCTCAGCCTTTACGTTTACTCAGGTGATGCTGCCAGTGCTCAAAACATCTTTGGCCTCTCAGCCAATCTTTTGAATATTCTCAGAGGTAGCAAATCTTCACTCTTGCTTGGTAGATTCAGTTTTTGGAAACAGCTAGAAGATGTTGTGAGCCAAAGACAAGCAAGGCAGTATCTTTTCTGGTGAAGAATGAGGTGTGACTGTAAAATAATATTTAATTTTTGTGTGTGTCTCGCATGGAGTAGCCTTTAAAGGCAGTTCCCAAAGTAGTGTCTTGTAAATCTTAGGAGACTATTTTGATTACAGTTTTCACTTGATTCAACAAGATTGGAAATGTTTGTTTAAAAGGGCGTCACTTCCTTTTTACTCCCTGTGCGTATGCCTGCTTCTAGGTCAAAGTGACAAGATAGTGGGCGGGGAAAATTAGCCTTTCTTGTGGTAGTCCTCCCAAATCACAAATGTGCTGAGGGTCAAAAAGGGTTGGAACATGCTGCTATGGGACATTGTAGCTGAGGAGCCACTGCAGTCCTGGCTCCAGAAGACTCAGCAGCCACAAGTTGCTCAGGCTGCAGCAACCACTGCTCACCAGCACACCATAGTCCATCAGGGTGATTCCCAGGTGGCGTGGCTGAAGCAGATGATTTGGTAGCTCCAGTCTTTTGTAGGGGAAATGATGTATCAGCTTACTTGCTTTGTTGTCTGTTGTTGTTTATTTGTTTTCCTCAGCAGTTTGAGTTTGAGGAGGGGTGGGGATGGGTGGGGGTCGGGTGGGGGTCAAAGCAGAGGGGCTCTTTTTTTTTAAATTAATTAATTAATTTATGGCTGTGTCGGGTCTTCCTTTCTGTGCGTGGGCTTTCTCTAGTTGTGGCAAGCAGGGGCCACTCTTCATCGCGGTGTGCGGGTCTCTCAGTATCGCGGCCTTTTGTTGCAGAGCACAGGCTCCAGACGCACAGGCTCAGTAATTGTGGCTCACGGGCCCAGTTGCTCCGCGGCATGTGGGATCTTCCCCAGACCAGGGCTCGAACCTGTGTCCCCTGCATTGGCAGACAGATTCTCAACCACTGCGCCACCAGGGAAGCCCCAGAGGGGCTCGAACCCGTGTCCCCTGCATTGGCAGACAGATTCTCAACCACTGCGCCACCAAGGAAGCCCCAGAGGGGCTCTCTTGAACGCATTTCAGTTAGGCTGTCTGTAGTATCCTGGACTTTGTTCCTGGAAATGGTGTCTTGTTGATAACTAGTCAAGAAAATAAGGCGTTAAGCATCCTAATCAAAAGGTTCTGTCACTAAGTCACTTTGTGATTCTCTTTCTCACGGCCATGTTTTCTTCATTTTTCTTCATTGAAAGAGTTAGATACTAAGAGTTCTAGATCTGAAAACAGGTAGGCCAAAGGAGGTTTGAGGTAGGGAGCTATCTGTTTGTTCTAAGCTGCTTGACTATTAGACTAGGGAGGTAGGAGTGGAATTCCTTTTTAGTCCTTAAATTGTAGTGACTATACTCTCTACTCGCAGTCACAGCTGAGTGATCAAACGTGAAGCAGCTATTTAATGAGAAGCAGGCACTGGGAGCTTTCTCCTGAAAAACAATCACAGGACATGCTGATCTTGAGAGAGGTAGTCGTTCCCTGGTAGGACCTATTGTTTGAAGGAGGTGGGGGTGAATATCATCAAAATGGACAGTGTGGATATTGTGGTTTAGAAGGGTTAGAGACTTTGTTCCCTGCTGTTGTTAATTTCAAGCCTCTCTTTAAAGGGATTTTCTTAATGATTGGAGCAGTGTGGGAATCATTTAGAGAAAAAGCCCCATGTAACCACAATAGAAATTAAATGCCTAAGAGCAGAGCCAGTTGCTGGAGAGACCTAATCAGTTGCTTTTCAATACTTAGATCCTACAGTGACAGCAAGGAGAGAATAGGCTGCTTGGTGAGCTCGCTATGTACTAGGCTGGGAGATTTGGGCTCTAAACAGAGGAGGAGGTGATCTGTAGAGTCCACACCTCTTAATCTCCCTATTTCTCTTCTTTCCCTCAGTGCCCTTTAGTTTTAATTAGGATTGTGTAAACACAGTCAGCTTGCCAGTCCCCTTAAAGTGGCAGGCCCATGACATTTTCTGCTGGTCACTCTTGCTAGGTATGTGGCTTTAAAGTAGAGGGATTGTCCTCTTTGACAGTTTGGCTTCGCTGGCTGCCTCACTGAAAGAATTCTCTAGATTAGGGCCAGTTGGCTGTCATTCAGTTGGGCAGCATTATTTAGCACCTGCGGTGTGCAAGCATTGTGCTGGAACGGAGCTGATAGGTGAATAAGATGGTTTCTGCTCTTCAGGAGCTTATTAGTCAAGTGAAATACATATGCAGCTAACGTTGACCCAAGGAGGAATGAAGTAAAGTGTGTAGAGGAACAAGCAGTATGGAGCATATAGAGGAAACAAAAATTATTCCTGAATTGGGGGGAACAAGGAGAGCTTCTGAAGGGAGAAAGCATTTGAGCTAGGTTGTAAAGGGTGAATTAGAATTCCTTAAGTTCAGAAGAAAGGACATTTTGGGTTTTTTTGATTTTTTTTTTTTTTTTTTTTTTTTTTTTTTACCGTGCCACGTGGCTTGTGGGATCCTAGTTCGCTCAAACCCGGGCCCTTGGCACTGAGAGCACAGAGTCCCAACCACTGGACCACCAGGGAATTCCCTTTTTTAAAAAATGTTTTTTACCTTTTTCGTTTTTTAGAAAGGGCATTATGGAGGAGGTCACAGCATGGGCAAAGGCACAGAGCCTGGAAAATGCCTGGCATGTCTGGGAAAAGTGTTCCTGAGATAGAAGATATTTTAGAGGAATGAGCTGGAGATGAGGCTGGAAAAGATGTTTGATGGTTGGATCTTAAAGAACATTTAAGTGTCATGCTAAGGGATTTGGATTTTATTCTTCATGGAGTTAGCTCTTGAGTGTTTTGGAGTGTTTTTCAAGTGTAAGGTCTTAGATTTCAGGGTTGAGAAGGTGGTGGTCTTGGTTCTTAAAGTATAAAGTTTGTCAGCCATCTAATGTTTATGTACTTGATTCCTTAGTTATATTTTCTAAAGCACCTCCAACCACAAGAAGGCAGGAAATAGTCAGCAGTGTCCCTTTAGACTGCGCTTTCGCCACTCCCCAAAGATGAAGATTTTCTTAGGCATATACATCCTACAGTCTTGTTTAGTGAGTTCCTTACTACTGCTAATCCTTTTGAATATACAGTGGAAACCAAAAACATTTTTTTGAACTGATTGAAAATAGTATATATTCACTGTAGGAAATATGAAAAATACAGAAAAGTATAAAGAAAACTAAAATCATCCATAGCCCTACCATCTGGAGAAAATCAGTTATTTCCATTTTAGTGTTTCCTTTCAATATTTTGTACCTATGCACATTTCTGTGTGGCATAGTCCAGATCATATGTTACCTACAATTTTGTCTTCTGCTTTTTTTCCATTTCCCATTGTTTTCATTATATAAATTCATATATGTTTATAATGTTACTGAAGCTCTTTACAAATATTCCTTTTTTCTTTTTTCTTTTTGGTTGTGCCTCTCGGCTTGTGGCATCTTAGTTCCCTGACTAGGGATCGAACCTGGGCCCCCTGCAGTGGAAGCTCAGAGTCCTAATCACTGGACCACCAGGGAATTCGCGATATTTCTAATGGCTGCATAATAGTCTATCATATAGGATTTTTATAGTGCTTTCAGTTTTTTCTATTTTAAACAATACTCTAATACTTAGATACAAATTATAAAAGTAATATATATAATAAGTCAGTCCCTTGCACATTACCCTTTATCCTAATCCTACTCTGCAGAGGTAACAATTACTTATTAATAGTTTTTATTAATTTATAATTAGTAATTTCTGGTGTATCTTTGCATGAACATTATTATGCATAAGTTTTGATCAGTATTTTTCATTATTTTCTTATGATACATCTCTGCAAGTGAATTACTGGGTCAAATGATGTGAAATTAAATTTTTTTTCCTGATTGTACTTCATGGTACAGTTTAGAAAACATGAAAAGTAAGGTTTTTAAGGGAGGAAGTAAGAATACCCATAATTCCACAACTCACAAATAAACATTATTTGGTATATTTCCTTATAAATATAACATGCATATTCACACTCACAACTGTGCATGTGTGTGTATGTATCACATACACACTTGTATATGTAGTTTAAAAAATAAAGTCATACCACACTAACACTATGTATAGTGCTTTTAAAATACAACATTTCCCCATGTCATTAAAATTATTTAGAATATTTTTAATGACTGCATAAGGCTTCATCATATGGATATATCATAATTTACTTGAGTTATTGTTAGATACTTAGTTTTTCTCCAGTTTTTCATAATGATAAATAATTATATTAATACATATATATCTTTGTTTATATTTCAGATAATTTTCTAAACTTTTATTGCTGTGAATGGAATTATTTGATCAAAGAACACAAACTTTGTTTTTTTTAGCAGTCTCACTTTAAAATTTTTAAAATTTTAAAGTGTTAAATTCACAATTTTTTTTTTTTTTTTTTGTGATACGTGGGCCTCTCACTGCTGTGGCCTCTCCCGTTGTGGAGCACAGGCTCCGGACGCGCAGGCTTAGCGGCCATGGCTCACAGGCCCAGCCGCTCTGCGGCATGTGGGATCTTCCCGGACCGGGGTACGAACCCACGTCTCCTGCATCGGCAGGTGGACTCTCAACCACTGCGCCACCAGGGAAGCCCTTAAATTCACAATTTAAATTCACAATTAAGTGTGCAATTCAGTGACATTAGGTATATTTACAGTGTTGTGCAGTCATCACTGCTGTTCATTTTCAGGACATTTTGTCATCCCAAGCAGAATCTCTGTACCCGTTGAACAATAGCCCCATTCCTTCCTCCCCCAGTCCCTGGTAACCTCTATTTTACTTTCGGTCTCTATGAATTTGCCCATTCTAGGTACCTCATAAATGGGATCATACAATTTTTGTCCCTTTGTGTCTAGTTTATTTCACTTAGCATAATACGGGCATTTTTTAGGTTCTTGGTATGTATTGCCAAATTTCTTTCCAGAGAACCACTTAAAGAATGCCTGCTTACTTACATGAGAAAATGCACTGTTCCTTCTTTAATCATTAACTTCTCAATCAAAACCCTAGATTAAGTTATCTCTCCAGGAAAGTATGATAGCTTCTTTGCCATTATTATATAAAATCAATATTTGGGAGAGGATGGAAGGAGAAAGTGGGGTGGGTGGGAGTGTCAGTGTATGAAGGTCGCATTTGCTAAAATGAAAGATCAATTCCCCTCAATTCCCCGTGTATAAAATGGGGATGATGGCACTTTCCCCATCTGCCCTACAGGAGCTGAATGGCCTAAAGTTCCCAGTTGAAATTAATTACTTTTGTGGCCAGGATCTTCAGAAGGGTAGGATATAGAGAGGGAGAATTGGCTTTCCTTTGCCACAAAAATCAGGGTCCTAGCTCTTAGCAGTTGGCTAGACATACTGGAAATGTTAGCTGCTTCCTGGTGAATCTTCTCTCTATAAGCAAAAGGGAAGGAGAGACCCCTATAATGTGGTGATGGGGCTTCCTTTGCTTTCATATTTTCATTGTAGCGTGTGAGTGGGAGCTACATTGCTCGTCCAAGTCACTGAAGGACAGTAGGAACCGGATCTGTTTCCCATTAGTTGAAATTAAAGAGACAAGGAAGATGATGAATAGCACATAGGAAACTCTTTAGAGTAGTGTCCTAACCAAGAAGTAGAGGAGTGTCTTTTGACTTCTTTTGAGTGTTTTGGATTCTTTTCTTCAATATTATATACCAGACCTGTACTGCATATACTTTATTTTAAAATGAGCCACACTGTCTAAGATAGCCACACTCTAGTCAATTGGACAACAGTTAATCTCATTATGAAACTTTTCTTTAGGTGTTAAATGTGAGTTATTGTTTTGTTTAGGCCCAGGTATAAATCTTTTTCATTTTGCAGGCCACGTAGTTGCAACTACTCACCTTTGCCATTGGTGAACTGAAGTAGCCATAGACAATACATAAATGAATGGGCATGGCTGTATTCCAGTAAAACTTGATTTACAGAATTGGGGCAGCTTGCCCTCAGGCCATAGTTTATTGACCTCTGGGTAGTGGAAAATACTTTAGATAGTCAGAAGGCCTAGCTTTGATGGGAAGTTGTTCAAAAATTTAGCTTTGATGTCTGCTACTTACTAGCTATGTCACCTTAGCCTCTCTGAGTTCTCTTGTTTAAATTCAAAATGGTAATACTTTCCATTAAAAATAAGAATGACTAATTACACATATGGATATTTAACTTTTCTGGAAATCAGGAAAATGTAAATTAAAACAATAGTATATTGTTTTCTATCCTTTATATTGGTAAAATAGAAAATAACATCTATTGTTGGAAGGGTGTCGAAAAGGGAAGTTTTATGTCCTGTTGGTGGAACTATAAATTGGTATACCTTTTTGGTTGCTAATTTGGGTACCTGTCAACATTTAACATGCACAGACTTCATCAATTCCAATTATTGGTACATATCCTAGAGAAATATTAGCTTGTATGTAAAAAGAGGTTCACCAGCATTATCGATGTAGCATTCTTTGTCATGACAAAACACTATGAACAACCTAAATATTCAAACATAGCAAAATGAGAAAATAAAGTGGCACAACCTTACCGTGGCACTTTTCATGAGCTCTTAAAAGTATGAGGAATCCATTATATACTAATAAGAAACAGGTCGAAAATTTTTAAGTGAAAAAGTCAAGTTGCAGGGGCTTCCCTGGTGGCGCAGCGGTTGAGAGTCCGCCTGCCGATGCAGGGGACACGGGTTCGTGCCCCAGTCCGGGAAGATCCCACATGTCGCGGAGCAGCTGGGCCCGTGAGCCATGGCCGCTGAGCCTGCGTGTCCAGAGCCTGTGCTCCGCAACAGGAGAGGCCACAACAGTGAGAGCCCCGCGTACCGCAAAAAAAAAAAAAAAAAAGTCAAGTTGCAGGACAAAGTATACAGTATGACAACAGGTAGGTGGACCAAACACACAACACACTCTTTGTCTACACACATACGTGTATGCATATGTATATGTATGTATACATATCTATGTGTATCTCTATACATACATGTATATATACATGTGTGTGTGTGTGTGTGTGCATGCTTAGGAAAATTCTGAAAGGTTATACAGCAAACTTATAACAGTGGTACCTCTGAGGAGGGGAGGGCCATTGGCAAATGTGGGTTAAAGTTTGGTGAATGGGGAGTTTTGCATTTTACTCTGTGTACTTCTGTATTATATTATTTCATAGTGGTCATGTATTCTCTCTCCTTCCCACTAGTTTGGATTGCTGGTGGGCTTGTCTGCACTTGTCAGGGTCAGGAGTGTGACACAGTAGGATTAATTCCCCAATCCAGCTCTGCCCACGTCAGTTGAGTTGGAAGCAGCTGCCGAGACCAGAACAAGGAGTGCATGGATGAGGGGGTGGGCGGGCACTGTGCGCAGGTGGCTGGGAGAGGCGGCCAGACAGGCCAATTCTAATTTACCAACAGTAACCATCACATGTCGCGTCTTGACATTCTCCAGATTGCT
Source organism: Orcinus orca (assembly GCF_937001465.1). Taxonomy (NCBI): domain Eukaryota; kingdom Metazoa; phylum Chordata; class Mammalia; order Artiodactyla; family Delphinidae; genus Orcinus; species Orcinus orca. Next base: position 49,856,059 of record NC_064566.1, on the reverse strand, counting down.
TTGTTCTTGGTTATCACACGGGGCCCTGAGAAGAATTCTGTGAGCAAGCAAGGCATGGATGATGATAGGAAAAGAAGCAGTCAAAACGTGGGACAACAAGGAAAGCGTGTGTGTAGAAATAGTTTTTTTGTTTCATTTAGAAAGAAATATGTACAGGGATATTCATTACAGCACTGTTTGAAATGCTAACATTGGAAATAGCCATGTCCATCAATAGGAAAATATGTGAACACATTATGGTATATCCTTTATATGTACTGTTATTATACAGTTTTTTAAAAGTATGAGTTAGAATTTTATTTACTGATCCTTGGGGGGGATGTTCATGATCAATTATTAAGTGAGAAAAATAAGTTACTGAGCAACGTTAATATGTAAGCCTAGCTTTTGAAAAATAGAGAACAATAAAAAGAATCCTCTTAAATATAAAAATATATTTGTGCTTATGTTTTTGGGGGGACTTGGAGGCTGAGAGAGTACTAATTTTGTTTTTTATCTAACTTTGTATTGCTTCATTGGTTTTAGAGAACAAGGAATATAAACTTGTCTAAGTAAAAATTGAAGTTTCCTAAACAGTTTTTCATCTTAATTTTTAAGAGGTGCTTTAATTATTTTTAGTGAGTTAATGAAATAAAGAATTATGAAAGTAAAAACAGAGTTATCATGTAAATCTTCTCTTGGGTTTAGGGGAGGTATCTGGGTAGTGGAAAGAGAACCCGGGAGTAAGGGAACCAATTTTGTAGTTGTAGTTCTAAATTTTTTGATGTGTGAGCTTTAATTTAATAAGATCATTTAACAACTGTTAAACAAGGGCCTCTAAAATGAAGAGCTTGTACCAGGAGATGTTGATCTCCAAGGTCCTTCCTAGCCCTAACGTTCCACAGGTTTATGGTTCTACAGTTCTACAGTTGAACCACCTCTTGAGATTTTAGAACATTACATTTCATTTATTTTTAAATGGCTTTTATTGTTTTTCTTTTTTAAAATATTTATTTATTTATTTTTGGCCATGTTGGGTCTTTGTTGCTGCGGTGCGGACTTTCTCTAGTTGCGGTGAGTGGGGGCTACTCCTCGTTGCAGTGCACGGGCTTCTCATTGTCGTGGCTTCTCTTGTTGCGGAGCACAGGCTCTAGGCGTGTGGGCTTCAGTAGCTGTGGCATGTGGACTCAGTAGTTGTGGCTTGCGGGCTCTAGAGCTCAGGCTCAGTAGCTGTGGAGCACGAGCTTAGTTGCTCCGCGGCATGTGGGATCTTCCTCGGCCAGGGCTCGAACCTGTGTCCCTTGCATTGGCAGGCAGATTCTTAAGCACTGCGCCACCAGGGAAGCCCATCTTTTGTTATTGTTGTTTTTACATTTTAACAGTCTAAAATTAGAATGCCTTTTATAATTGGCATTGGCCATTTTTTCACATTTTTATTATCTCTGAAATTGAAATATCTTATCATTGATGATATAGGATAGTTCTACTTTTCAGTGCCAATTTCTATTTCATTAACTATACTCTTGGCCCCTTCCTGGGGTTCCCTTTCTCCTAATCCCAGTGGGTGGATATGGTGTTTGAGTATGCAAGGATTTTGTGCTTATTTAACTGGTAGGTGTCCTTTATGTAGCTGCTCCGTGAGAAGTTAGATAAATATGTATGTAGCCCTGAGGCATCCAACTTAAAGCTTCTGAATTTTGATTAGTCTCTATCATAATTTTGCCTGGTATTTGCTTTTTAAAGTATAACATACACACAGAAAAGTTTATAAAGTATATAGCTCCTGACTTTACAGAAGGTGAACACACCTGTGGATAACTAGTGCTATATCAAGAAATAGAACATTAGCAGCATCCCATTATGCCCTTCCAGTCATTATCCCCGTGCTGTTTTCTTTTTAAATGCAGTGAAAGTATACATCAGGATGGCTCATAATTATCTTGGGTGAGTCTGCTGGAAAGAGCTCCAGGTTTGGAGCCAGAGGATCAGAGTTGCATCGTGGTCCTGTTGCTTTTTAGTTGTGTGACCTTAGGTAAGGTACTTTTATGAACTTCATTTCTTTTTGATAAAATGAAAACAATAGTGTCTATCTCACAGAGCTGTTGTGATCTCACGTGAAATATTTTGTAGATGGAAAACACTGTCAGTGGTGAAAAGCTGTACAGAGCTGCTAGTCATTTTTGGTGAGGGACGTAGAGTCCCAAGCAGGAGATGATGTGAACCTCAAGTAAGAAGAGAAAATGAAGAAGTTTGTCTGATCCTCAAATCCATTCTCTTAACCACCTGTGTTATCTCCTTTTTTTGTTGACATTGTTGTAGTCACTAGTTTCTGTTAAATTCTCCAAAATGGAAATAACATATAAGACCTAAAAGGAATCCCTAAGGATTTGGAATTTCTCCCAAAGTCTCTCATTTCCTGTCTTAATGCTGGTGCTTCCTGGAGCTGTGTAAGGCAGAGGCTTTGGCCTAAGATTAACCAATTTCAATAGCAAATGAATACACCATCCCTTTACAGGCCTAAGAGGCAAGTGTGATCCCACCATAGACCCACTTCTGATTATAGTCACACTGTTACAAATGTGACCCAAATCTCTATCTCTAGCCTTCTGTATAAAGATTGCATCTGAAGAGGTTCACTTTAATGACATAATTTGAAACCTTTCATTCATTCAATAAATGCTTATCAGGTACCTTCTGTGTGCCAGGAGTTTTTTCAGTTCTAAGAATTCAGTGGTGAGCACACAGTATGTGAGTTCATGGAACTTATGGTAATAGGAAAAAGAGAAATTAATGAAATATAAAAAGATGTAATTAGAGACTATGAGTGCTATGAAGGAAAGGGTATGGTGCTGTGCATAGTAGGAACCTGACCTAATCTAGATGGTTAGGGAGAGTTTACATGGGGAAGTAACATTTGAGCTAAGATATGAAGGATAAGTTAGAATTAATCAGGTGAATAGGTAGGAAGAGAAAGCTTCAGGTAGGAAGAAGAGCCTGGACAACACTAGACCACACGAGGAAGTAACTTTTTACTAATGAATTTTCAGCCTCTAATAGTAGCTACATTTATCTCTGTACCAGGTACTGTGCTAAGCACTTTCTTTACACATACTATCTTGTGAATTCCTTATATCAACCCTCTGAGAAAGTATTATTCTTTTTTTTTTAATAATTGTAATACTTTATTACTGAAGGTTATTTACATAGTGTTTAAGGCACAATAAAAAATAAATTACAATACAAAAGTTCTCTTCAAGTAAAAGACACTGAACAGCAGGGCTATATTAACCCTTGAATATTTAGCCAAGACACAAAAGCTACAAGTTTTGCTGGGAACACCTTCCATGAGTTTTTAACTACCTCTTTACACTTATGGAACATCACCCAGGCCATCTGTTTGAAGAAATACCCAGTTACTATATTTTCAAAGGTTGAATTATAGGGAAAAATAGAAAATGTGAAAGATAATATAGACTTTAAATGTAATTTTTAGTTTCAAAACTGGGTACTGAAACTGTACGTTTTTAGACAGTATAAAAGGCAAAATGACAGGTATGGAATGCATTTCAGAATCAAGGTCCATATGTAAATTATACCAGGTTTTCTTTTAGTATTGGAAAAAATATCAAAGTTCATCATCTTTAAATACAGATAAACTATTTGGAAATTCCAGTTCGTTAAAAGAAATAACATCTTCAGCCTAGTTGGTGAAAACTGAAAATATCAAGCTGTAAACATGGGGGGGCAGGGGGTAGGGGGAGAGGTTCCTAAACGTTTAGATGTTTTCTATTCTTCAGATAAGTGCTGCAGTAGCTTAAGTTTGGAAAGACACTGGGAGACTAGACACTTCTTTAAAAGCACTCTTCTTTCCATGACCCACTTATAAAGTTTGTTTTATCTACTAGTATAAGAGAAAAAAAATAATAAAGTTGGTTGTTGGTTTCATTCTGTTAGTTTTGGTATTTCTTTGCCCCCACACCAAATCCTCCCCCCAAATAAGCAACTGAATTAAAAAATAAATAAAAGAAAAAAAATTAAATAATCTCTTCCAGTTCTCAGAGCTTTGTATAACACTATACAAAATTATTATCATTTAGGGTTGATGTTTTTCACTAGCCCTAAATTTTTAAATTGTAATATACTCCTTCAGAAACCTTCATTTAACTGCTTAATGATTCCAGTCTACAAATGAGCATAGATTTTGCTCTATTGTTATAAATAATTGAATTGGGGGAAAAACTATAGTAAGCTAAACTTCACTGCTCGTGAAAGATCTGAACTGTTGATTGCTTGTCACAGCACAGAAAAAAGGTGACAAGCAATTCATCTTGAGGTGGTATTTGTCAATCTATTAGCATTTATGTAACCTTCCCTAGTTACTCTGTGGTTTAGACTTGTACTACTGTAAACCTTGGATCAATTGACCAAAAACAAAAACCTACCATCTAGGGTATTGCAAGAAATTCAATAAAATAATACGTGTCCCATACTTCAGGAGAGCCATGAAAATCAAACTGTTCTTTAACAGTTTGAATTTAGAATTTTCTGTTAATCACTCAAAAACAGTTGGGAGAATTAGCTCACCTTTTGAGAGTGTGAGAAGGAAAGAGTAAACATGTTAACTTTAGTAGCAAGAATGCTGCTCTAAGGAAACTAATATATTAAAGGAAATGTTATGACAGACAAAGTTGACTTTTATCCCATTTGATGCCAATATATGTGTATACAAGTCATAATCCACAAGGAGCATTTAAGGGCAAAAATGTAGCTTCCTAGTATATAAAAGCTAATGGGCATTTGAAAAAAATACAGTATTAGTACTCTGAAATTAAATAAAACCTTAGTAACAGGGCTGTGTGTGTGTGAGCCTGGTGGTATCTGCTCAAGAAGGGCCCTTTGCTGGCTCCAGAGGAACGTTGCTTGTCTAGGTGGTTATATACTGCAGAGCTGGTTGGAAGACAGGTCACAACTGGAAAAGCCAAAGAAAAGCTTCCATTAACTCCAACTTGTCTCCGGGTTTTTGTTCTTGGAAATCTTCAGCTTCCATCTAATAATGTTAGTCTGTGTCTTCTAAGTAAGCAGAAGCCTTTTTTTCTTGGTTGAGCTTTTCTTCTTCTTTTCAGTGTGCACGACTCTGAGCTGGATCTCCCCTATCAGCCCATCAACATCAGGTGGGTTCTTCACCTGGCAGGTGTATGTCCCATTGTCATCAAACTGTAGCTTCCAGAGGAGGATGGAGACATCATACCGCTCAGGGTTCCCATCCCAGACCACCCAGTCCTTGAAATGCCCACTCATGGGTCTGAAGGGATCCACGTGGTAGTAGAAAACAAACTGCTTAGACCCCCATCTTGAGGACAGAAATTCCAGGTCGCTGTTAGAGCATCACCCACAGGGGCAAAGCTGGAGAAAGTGCATTTTAACTGAACATCTGTCCCATTGAGAGCCTCCAGCACATGGGGGGTGTAAATTTCCACAGCTGCTATTGGCCAAAGAGAAACTGGAGAACACTTATACCACAGAAGTCCACCCACTGGAGCGAAGGCTCCGAGCCCCACGCCAGGCCTCCCAACCTGGGGGTCCGGCAACAGGAGGAGGAATTCCGAGAGAATCAGACCTCGGAGGCTAGCGGGATTTGACTGCAGGACTTCCAACAGGACCTGCTAGTATTGGAGGGTCCCCTGCAGAGGCGGGGAATGGCCGTGTGTCACCGTGAGGACAAGGACACTGGCAGCAGAAGTTCTGGGAAGCACTCCCCAGCATGAGCCCTCCCAGAGTCTGCCACCAGCTCCACCAAAAAGCCGGGTAGGCTCCAGTGCTGGGTCGCCTCAGGCCAAAAAACTGAAAGTATTATTCTTAGTCCCATTTTACAGATGGGGAACCTGGGAGCACAGGGAAGCTAAATAACTAGTCCAAGCTTGCACAGCTAGTAAGGTCTAGAGCCAGGATTTTAGGGAGGCTGTCCAACTCCAGACCCCATGCTCTTAGCCATTATGCTGTATTGCGTTCCTCCTATTTCTCACCATTCTAGCCTGTGCTTCATACCGACTGGAACACAGATCTGATGTATATTACTCCCCCTTACTTCTTCCCTTTAGAAACCTTGGTTGTTTCCCATCGCCTACAGGATAAAAGCTGAATTCCTTAGTGTGATGTAAGTACCTCACAATTTAGTACTAGTTGGCCTCATCATCTGCTACACCTTACTAAATCTGCATGCCATTGCTCAAATGTAATAAGCTCTGTCTTTGCACATGCTGTTCTCCCTGCTAGAATGCTTTTTTTTTTTTTTTTTTTAACTTTTGGGAAGCCCTACTCATCCTACTCATACTTTAAGTACTCCGCTTAAATGTTACTTCCTTGGTAAAGCTTTCCTCATCATCCCTCCTGAGTGAATCAGTCCCTCACAGCTCCCGTAAAACAGTAACTCCTGTGTTCCTCTTCTGAAGTCTTTCACCAAAGCAAGAATCCTAGAGGTTTTTTCTGCTCCCCACCTGTCCCACACTCCCGTATCCTAAGAGCTTGGAGTCTACCTCCGCAATGCCTTTTAAATATACCTTTCTTTTTAGTTCCTACTGCCTTTGCCTGACAGGAGCAGTTTTGTCTCTGCCACTACGATTGCCGCCTAACTCGATGTTCTGCCTCTGGACTCAATGTCATGCCAGATTCATCTTTTCCCAAAGCACATACAAGTATGCCATTCTCCTGCTCAGAACCCTTCAGCACCTCTCAGTGCTCTTTAGTAAGTCACTCCTGGTCTCCACTAGACTTTCCAGTGTTCTCTCACCTTCCTTTCAACACTACCCGAGGCCATGTTCTTTGGGCTCATGTTTAGGTGAGTTATAGGTATGTTTGTTTCTACACAGGATCTTGAGCCTGTCTAATTCATCTTTGAGTCCCCAGCACAGTATTTATAGGTGTTTCTTTCATGTTTATAGTTGAATGTCCCTGATTAAATTTCATTAACTACAAGTAAAGAGTAACATATCTTATGCATTTTCGAGACTTTGTATTACAAATAGTTTTTTTTAAAAAAAGGTTTGGTCCTAAAGGGAGGAAGTTTTTAGGAAAATTGCTTGTGAGGAATTTTGTACTTTTCAGTGATGCCAGAGACATGGGATGTTATTTTATCGACTGCAGTTCAAGTTACTTAGTATCTTTAAGGATGGAGAAAATTATTCCTGCCTTGCCCATTTCAGGAGCTGTAGGAAAAACAATTTGAACAAGGATTTCCTAAGTGCTTTGTATGAATAAAAGGCTATGCTCTTTCGGGGACTGTGAAGCAGGGAAGGTCCTGGCTGGGAGAAGGACGTTGGATCTGATCGTCCTCCCAGCCTTTCGACCCTCCCCCAAAGCCCCTTAATAGAATGACTTGATCAAAAAAAAAAAAAAAAGGCTATGCTGATGAGAAAGGTATAGGATGTAGCTGAGTTGGGCTGGAGAGAGCCATGGATTTAGACTTGAGTTCTGGTTCTGCAACCTTGGTGGTTGACCTTGAGGCAGGTATTGTCTTCTTTTTGAGGCTTAGGTTCCTAGTTATAAAATTGTAATAAACATGCTTGCCTTTTAGGGTTCTAAATTTAGGGGGGATTAATTGAGATGTGAGACATAGCCTTCTTTAAATCCTTGAAGTCTGTTAAATAGTTAGGGTTTTTTAAAAATTTTTTATCATGACCATGTTAGACATTAGTCCCATTTATTTTACTTATTGGTAACATATTGCCAAGTTTGGTTCTTGAGTCAATCTGGCATCCTTTTCAGAAATCCAGCCCCTATTAATATTTGTATTTGTTCATTTCTATCAGTGGTTAAAGTCATCCTGGTGTGGTAGAAGGAGAAATGGATTTGAACCAGAAAAACAGAGGTTTCAGTGCTATGTAGGAGGTGGAGATATGGAAGATAGAGCGAGGAAGAGGAAGACAGAGAAAGAGAGAGTGGGAGAGAGGGAGAGAAGGGAAAAGAGAGAGATGTCCTCTGAGTTTTGTGGCTACTTAAAGCCTGTTTGAAACAAACCAGATCCTGGGCAGGGTCCCTGTTCTCCAAGCTTATGTTCTGAAATCACAAGATGTCTCAAATTGGCAGGCCTTGCTCAGGCATACAAATAAGTTGTAAAATTTCTGTCTTGGGCTTCCGTGGTGGCGCAGTGGTTAAGAATCCTCCTGCCAGTGCAGGGGACACACAGGTTCGAGCCCTGGTCCAGGAAGATAACACATGCTGTGGAGCAACTAAGCCTGTGCGCCACAACTACTGAGCCTGCACTCTAGAGCCCACGAGCCAGAAAACTACTGAGCCCGCATGCCACAACTACTGAAGCCCGCGTGCCTAGAGCCCGTGCTCCACAACAAGAGAAGCCACTGCAATGAGAAGCCCACGCACATCAATGAAGACCCAACGCAGCCAAAAAAATAAATTAATTAAAAAAAATATTTCTGTCTCAGTCAGAAGATAGGAAATCTTCAGCAAAGTTGTCACGTGTATTCCCTCATGGATGTAAGGGGGGACTAGAAGACCATTAAGGTCTCTTTCATCCTTGAGATTCTGTGATTTGTTGACCAGGTATAGAAAGCTGCTTTTCTTTAGGCTGTTTAGATAAATGTAATTATAAATTGCACTTTCTCTGTGGCTTTTATTTTATTTTTTAAAATTATTTTTTATTTTATTTTTAAATTTATTTTTGGCTGCGTTGGGTCTTTGTTGCTGCGCGTAGGCTTTCTCTAGTTGCCGCGAGCGGGGGCTACTCTTTATTGTGGTGCGCGCGCGGGCTTCTCATTGCGGTGGCTTCTCTTGTTGCGGAGCACGGGCTCTAGGCGTACGGGCTTCAGTAGTTGTAGCACACAGCCTCAGTAGTTGTGGCTCGTGGGCTCTAGAGCACAGGCTCAGTAGTTGTGGCTCACGGGCTTAGTTGCTCCATGGCATGTGGGATCTTCCTGGACCAGGGCTCGAACCCGTGTCCCCTGCATTGGCAGGCGGATTCTTAACCACTGCGCCACCAGGGAAGCCCTATTGCAAGATTTTTGTTGTTGAGAATGGTGTCCTGGAGAAAGAAATCATGGGAAATTTTTGGAGATACTTTAGATATGATCTGACCCTCACCTTTTACTGAGACCCAAGGTAGGGCAAGTGCCTTGCTTAAAGCCACAAATACAGTCTGTGGCTGATACAGAATTTACCTCTGGGGCTTCCAACAGCAAACCTAGTGTGTTTTCCATCATTAGCAAGGCTGTCTCCAGGAGTTGCATATCTTTACATTAAAACTGTTCCTAGGGAGCGGCTTGGCCCGTGAGCCATGGCCGCTGAGACTGCGCGTCCGGAGCCGGTGCTCCGCAGCGGGAGAGGCCACGGCAGTGGGAGGCCCGCGTACCGCACAAAACAAAACAAAACAAAACAAAAACCTGTTCTTTTAGTTTCTTTTACCTTATCATCAGTTCTGTGTTTGTGAGCAAACACTGTGCTAGATATGTTGCCTTTAGGGACAGAGCCATTTGCTCCTCTGTGACGATGAAAAAGGGTGACAGGTTCTTAGGTGTTTTGTAGAAAGACGTTCTTGAGGGAGAACTGAGTAGAGCCTCTTGGATGTCATAATGAATCGTCTCTGGGTTTTCATTTACCCTCTGCTTTTCTCCCCAGAAAGATCAGGCTTACCAACACTGCCTCATTACTTTGCCATTACCCTCTGGAGAGGGAGAATGAGGCCTGGTAAATAAGCTCCAGGTCAGGGTTCTGAAATATTAGTCCTTCCCTCCAGCCAGTGGCATTTCCTGCAGCCTTCTTTCTCCATGGCTTCTCACCTTTGAGGTATGTCAACATCTCTTCTAGTAGAAGACTCTCCTTCTGTGCTTGCTGCCTCAGAGGAGTTTTTGTCCTTGAATGTTTGTAAAGCTATTGCATCTTCAGAAAAAAAGTCTCTAGTGGTTACTTTTGAAATTGGAACTGTTGAATGTTTTTGATTAAACAGTTGATTTTTATTAGGAGGTAGAGGTACAAGGCTTCTTTGAGCCACTGAGAATGTGCTACCTTTTTTTCACTCATTCAATGATTGCTTATTCAAGAGCAGTAGACAATAGTACAGAGACCGGGTAGATAACTCACTACTTATGTGACTAAGTCACTTAATTCCTGAGCCTCAGATTTCCTCATCTTTAGAAATAAAACCCACCTTATAGATTGTCCTGAGAGTTAGATGAAATGACCATGTAAGTGTAAGAGGATGGGACCTGGGCTCAAGGTGGGCTCAAATTTTGCCTCTAACACTTACTCTTTGTGACCTTAGGCAAGTTATGTAATCTTTCTAATTCTCAGTTTCCTTTTCGGTAAAATAGTGATAATCATAGTATTTTGGGTTATTGTGTCACTGGGTTATTATGAGGATTAAACGAAATAAAGCTCGGAAGTGTTTAGCGTAGTGTCTGGCACATACCAAGTGCTCATTTAAATATTAGCTATTAATTACAACAGTAACAGCAACAATAATGTTAGTCTTTATGTATTTATTATGCTAGGACCTCAGGTGGCAGAGGGAGGAGGGACTAGAAGGCATTGCATAGGGTAATGGAACCCTAAGAATTTTTTTCCTGCCAGCTTTCCTCGTGGGAGGGCCTGTAGGGACTGAGAGAGAGGCTCTCATTGGCCCTTAGCCTACAGCTTCCTATGGTGAAAGCTTCCCTTCCAGGCTGGTGGGCTGAGGTAGGAGGTTCAGAGGGACTTCAGAAGATAGTGAGAAGACCAGTCAGGCAGGGTGGAGGGTTTGGGTAAGGGCAGTAGATGACTCTGGAAGGTAAGACCGGGGTCAGGTCATAGATGGCCTTGAAGGCCAGACAAATTATTTGTATTAAGAACCACCCATTCCAGAACTGTCTCAGGGGAATCTCTCACTTCCCATCTTCTGTTTAAACTTATAAAATTTGTAATACACTTAAAATTATAACATTTACATTTTAAACAAGAATAATAAAACACCCATACACCATATACCACCCAGCTCAGAAGATGTAATATTACCAGGCCCTTTGAAACACCCTGTGCATTCTGCACCCATCACCAACCCCCTCCAACCTCTATCTGAAGCCTATTCCAAATTTTGTGTTATGTGTCATTTTCTTTCCCTTCTTTCTTTTTCTTTCACTCTCTCTTTTAAAAATGGTTTTACCACTCTTATCCCTTTTAGTCTTTTGGACAGTGAGCTAGGGCTGTGGAATCCAGCAGGAGCCATGTGGCCTGCCTACTGCCTGGCTAGGCTTGGAGGAGGGGTGGGGAAGTTCTGCTGGCTGGCTGCCATGGGAGGGGAGGGGAGGGGTGGCTCTGTGGTGGGGGAGGGAGAGGCTGGGGAAACTGCCCCCTCCCCCCGCTCAGAAGCTTGGCAACTCTGGTGGACAGGTTCCAGAGGAGAGTTCAGAGCCTCTGAGGCTGCACAGCTGGAAGCTGTTGCCTTGAGTTTAGAGCCAAGGGAGGGTGGGGGGAGAACCTCTTGTATTCTTTTGAGACACAGTATCAATTCTTTCATGTGTTAGGGAGCAGCAGGGCTGACACAGTGCCAGATGTGGCCAGGGTGATTTGAGCAGGCCTGCCTCCTCTTTTCACCCCATACCTTTTTTGGAGTGTTGATCGTGCCTGTCATTAAATTATGTTTGCCACCTTGCTTTTCTATAAAAGCTTTGGTTTTTGCTTTGCCTTTACTTTCCTGGTGCATCTTTGAATACCAATAGCGATTGCTAACCACAGACTGCAAGTGATACCATAGGAATAGGATACAGGGCCTGCCTGGGAGAAGAAGCCGGGGCATGGGAGGTCTCTGCAGCAATGGACCTTGGTCTGACCCCCTCCACAGTATCTCCACCACTCACCACGGTCGTTCTCTGGTGGCCAGAAGGTTGAATTTGGAAGCCTTCCATCCAGATGTAGTTCAATGGAACAGATTCAAGGAGCCCTAGTGTGCTAGGTACTATGGGGGATCATAGAGAGATGGAACTGGTTATGCCCTTGAGAAATTTACATTCTAGATGTGAAAACAAGACTTCCCTGCATATACAGTTAAGTCAGTACCAGTGACAAATGCAGAATATAGACACATTTTTCTGATCACCAGTGTAATACATGGTTATTAAAATTAAATTCAAACATAAAAAGAAACATATATTGTAGAAAGTCCCCTACAATCTAACTCCTCCCCAAGAACCACCGTTATCCGTTAATATTTGAGGTGCTGACATTTAAGCTGACCTTAAAGTAAAATCCATAGAGACAGACTGATGGAAGGAAAGCAAGCATCCTGAGGATCTAATCTTTTTCAGGAAGGAGCACCCCACTAGCTTCCCTGACAAATGGTGAGCCAACTTATGCTTGGACACCTTGGTGACAAGGGGCCAAAATGCCTAAGTAGGAATTAACCTTTGGTAAGTACCACCCTGTGCCTTATGTGCTAGCCAAAATGTTGGGCATCTTATAGATGTGATTTAATCCTCATCACAATCTTATAAAATATCTTTATCCTTGTTTTACAAATAGGAATACTGAGACTCAGAGGTTACTTGCCAGGGTGACAGAGCAGCAAGTGGTATCAGTCCTGCCATTCATGAGCTGTGTGATCTTGGGCAAATTATTTTATCTCGGTGGCTCAGTTTCTTCACTGTAAAGATGAGTGATAATAGTATCTACTTTACAAAGGGAGTTTTTCAGATTTATGAGTTAACACACATTAGGCCAGCAGAACAGTGCTTGGTGCACAGTATGTATTCAGTCAGCATTAGCTGCTATCTATTGCACCTTGTTTTCTCTCTTGTTCTAACATGATCCCTAGCATTTTTACACTTATTTTAATTCTATATATGGCCTCTCTGTCCTCCCTGCCATCCCTCACACTTTCTTTGTTATAATTCCTTCCTCTGCTTCCAGTCATTCCCTTCTCTTCATCCTGTCTCCACCGTGTGTCTCATTCCCCTTCTTTGCACTTTCTCTTACCTTACCCCCCAAGTCCTCATCACCTGTCTCCTGCCTGTTGTGGCAGCCTTCTGACCCACCTCCCTGCTGCTAGTCTCATTCATTTATATACCAGAATAATTTCTCATAGCACACTTCTCATCACACCACATCTCTATGCTAAAAACAAACAACAAAATGAACGTCCAGATTTCAATTCGATTTCTTGAAGTTTAAGATTCTCCAGCTCTTACCCCAGTTCCCTCTTCAAGTCTGTTCCTCCACTACTTCCACACCTTCTCTCTGCTTTCCCTTCTTCCTTACTTCTCCATTTCCATCTGGGCAAGTTCTACCTATGTGTTTTTTTGTTTGTTTGTTTGTTTTTTTGCGGTACGCGGGCCTCTCACTGTTGTGGCCTCTCCCGTTGGCCTCTCCCGTTGCGGAGCACAGGCTCCGGACGCGCAGGCTTAGCGACCATGGCCCACGGGCCCAGCCGCTTCGCGGCATGTGGGATCTTCCCGGACCGGGGCACGAACCCGTGTCCCCTGCACCGGCAGGCGGACTCTCAACCACTGCGCCACCAGGGAAGCCCTACCTATGTGTTTTAAGATCCAGATTAAAATATCACTTAGTTTTTAGTCCTTCCCTATTCTCAACTGGTTAGAATTTTTGTATCTTTTTGTGAGAGCACATGCTGTCTTGAAATACAATTTCAAGTCACATTTCTTAGAATTATAATCGACCTTAGCATCTAAAATGTCTTCCAGCAGTACCTTTTGCCCAGTAGGTGCTTAATAAATGTTTGTGGTGTAAGTGGAAGATGAGGGGCTTCCTGATGACTGGTGGGTTTCTCTCGCGGTCTTGGTGAGGGTCACTGTTTAATGGGTGTAAACGCGGTGGTTTTGTTTTCTAAGAGTCAGACATCTTTCCTTTTCGGCCATGCCGGCGCTGGGTCCCAGTGCCTGTGTGTGTTAAGGGGCTCCAGCCAGTGCCTGCCGTACTAGGTCCCGTGCCTTGGCCCCTCAGCCCCTCCCCACAAATGCTCAGCGGAACAGGGGATTAGGTTCTGGCAGCACAGCTGGGATTTTGGCGGCCATTCCGCAGTCGACAATAGCACGCAGTCACGACAGCGCAGGCCTGCGCTCCAGGGCCGCAGTCTGCCGGGGCTCCTTGTTTGGGTGGCCGAGGGGGAGGAGCGGGCGCAGCGCAGCAGTCTGGCCAAGCCACGCAGAAGGTACGGGCTGGAGAGATTCCCTCGGGGAACGGGCTCGGGGGCGGCCATGTCCCAGGGCAGGCGGCGCCCGCGTAAGGAGGCCGGCGCTTTGTGTGCGAGCGGCCTGTGTGCTTGGAGACGCAGCGCTCCCTGGAGCCGGCAGGAAGCTGCCCGCGTTTAAATGGGCTTGCGTCTTGCTCGCTCTCCAAAGCCTCTGTTCCCGGGTCTTCCTCCCTGCCCTGCTCGCCGCCAGGCAGGGCTGATCTAATCATCAGGGCAGTCTGTGGCCTACCCTTCCGCTGCTGGCCAGAGATGGACAGGCTGTCACTGCTGTCTTAAGAGCGCAAAGGGGGAGTGTCCGGGGGATATCAGGTTTGTCAGGCAGGCCGCTGTGAGGTGTGTTTTGTGTTTACGCCACAATTTGCTTTGGCTCTCGCCACCGTTTCAGTTCAGTACTTTTGTCTGCCGGCTCCTCCCCCACCCGCACCCCACCCCCCGTGCGCCCTAGTCTCTTGTTTGCGGGCGAAGCCTTAGCCGCCCCACCTCTCTAGTGCTCCAGGGCCCCCTCCTCCTTGCCCCCGACTGCCACCCCTCCCCCCCTTGCTGAACGTTCCCTGCTTCGCCTGCGCTCCCAGATCGCGGAAGCTTGCTGCGCCTTTAAAGAAAGCAGACTCCTGATTGTGACGCACTTCTGGCTGTCAGCCAGGAAGATCGCTCCTGCCAGGCTGAGAAGAAAACCAACAACTTTTCTTTTGTGTGTGGGGTTACTTTCCACTAGACCCCCCCTTCCTCCTCTCCTTTCAAGATTTAAGTGCTAATGGCGGATTAGAACCTGTAGATACGTGTGGCTTTGGGAGTCTGGTAAGGCCACCCCCCCACCCCCACCCCCACCCCCACCCCCGCGCTGAGACTTTCTCTCCCTCACTGTTTCTCTGGGTTTTTGTTCAAACATGGAGGAGGGGGTGCGGTAGACTCCCCTCTTCACCTCCCTTTCCTGCACCATCCTTGAAGGGGAGGGAGAGGAGAGGGAGAGCAAGTAAACACTCTGAAACTGGCGCTGGGAGCAGAGCTTGCCAACATCCGGGAGTTGGCGCCTTTCAGAGCAAAGGGTTGCTTTCTTCCCCCCTCGCGTAGATGTCAGCGTGTTTTTGTTCAGAGGGGGAAAGCGTGTGCGCCTGCATGTTGAGCTGTAGACAGCTCGGGGGAGCGTCTCCATTCCCGAGTGAGGCCTGGGTGTGTACGCGGTGGTGGGGAGTGGAAAAGGTTCATTTCGTCAGCTGGTAGGGACCAGGGGGTGTGAATATAGCAGTGGGGCAGGTGCTGATGAACTGCTGGAGTGAACTCGGGTGTGCGTGTGTAGTCTGTGGCTCTAGGCCCCAGATCTGGTTCATGATTGCAGCCCTTGTGCCCACGGCCTTCTGATCTAGACCCTCCAGAGCATGGGGGGAAGGGCGATAGCAGTAAGCCACTTGGAAGAAACGAGGGAAACCTTGGTTTCCCTTGCAGTTCGTCTCGTGTTCCTCACCAGGACTCTGGGCCGAATTCTAGGCTACACAGAGGGGATGGTCTGTGTGAAGAGGGGGAGGCCTGAGTCCACAGTGAGCCCCTCAGAGGGCTCAGGAAATACATCCAGCAAGCTGGTTTGCCCTGACCTCAGGGGTGCAGAAAACTTCTTTGGACTTGCACAAGACATCCTGCTTAGAACTCCCCAGGGGTTGAAAAGGATTGTGTTTTTCCTTCCTTGGCTTCTCTTGAAGCTGCTGGTCCTTGGGCCTTTTACCTCCTGGGAGCCAGGGGATGCACCAGCAAGGTATTTCCTGTCCTGTTCTTTATGACAAGTTAGCCCTTGATCACATAGCTTGACCTTCGTTGGGCTGCTCCGGGGTAACCCACCAGATGAGGTCTGAGTGCTTGCTGGAGTGTGCCTCCACACCTGTCAGAGGAGAACGCCCTCAGGGTTAGGATGTTCACTCTTTGGATGGGGCGGTCTCTCGGATGGTGGTGGTATCCCTTTTAGAAAGGCGTACAGAGCTTGGAATGCTTATGGCTACAGGCAGGCAGGCTGGCTGTTTGGGTAAGTAGTGGTAAATCTTGCTATTCAACGTGGGCACAGAGTTGGGAAAGCCATTTCCCTTATGAGTTGTCAGCCTGTGGGCCTTTGGAACCCACGGTAGAGAGGGGGTGGGTCTTAGGGCAGGAACCTTGGAGGTGAGAGTTTGTGTGGGCTTTGGGTCCTGAAATTCTGGGAATGGGAGCTAGCACCTGAAAGAATGAGGGTCCAGCGGAGGTGAGGGCCCATGGGCTGAGTGCAGTATAGTTCTACAGCTCTCTGAGACCAAAGATGACTTTGGTGTTATCTTGGGATAGGGCTGGTGTTTAGGAGGTCAGTTAAGTGGCTAAGAGGTGCTGGCACCCAAGTTGAGGGGGGGGCGGTAAGGAGAGCAGTGCTGCCACAACTCAGACCTCTGGCCTTTGGCCTATCACTTGGTGAACCCTTAAAACTGAAGCTTTTCCAGAACAGACCCCAGAGCTCAGCAACCTGACCCTCCAGTCCTGGTCCTTGCATCTGAGCAGGTGGTTTGCATTAGCTTCAGCCCTGGTACGAAACCAGGACTAGGTTTTAACTCTTTAAGACCCAGAGAGGGTACAGGCCAGGTGCCAGCGTATCTCTTGAGTGTCAAGTTCCTCGTCCTGATATATCTTCTCTGGAAACATAGAGGGGTTACTGTAAATGTGGGAATTGATCCTGATGTGAGGGAGTTATATTATGTCAGTTTTGAAAATGTAAAGAGGTTGCAAGGGCTTTAGTTTATAAGGCAGCTGCTTCTGTGTCTTGGTTCCTTCTTGAGCCCAGAGAAAAGAGAGGGTGCCTTCTCTTCTGGGGCACTTCTTTTCAAAGAAAGAGGTAGGTAGGAACTCTGAAGGTGTCCACAGAGGGCCTGCATTTTGAGATTTTGTTTGTTGATCGGGGGTGGTGGGGGTGAGGAGTTGCCTGTTTGAGTTAGGGGTGAATCTTAGCAGACCCTTCTGTGAAATGGTTCCAGGCTACAATTGCGGGGATCTGTTTTTCAGTCACCATCACCCAGTCTTCTGGGTGGGGCCTGCCTCAGATTTCAGGGGGAGGGTGTGGAGGATGGTGCTCTGGCTGGGATCCCTAGGTTCCAAGCCAAGGCCTGCTTAAAGTTGTAGTCCCCGTGCCGAGGACTAGCTGTGCCACTGGCTTCAGTCATTCATTACCTGGAGAAGAGTGAAGGGCTGGGCTGCCCTAAAAGCCCTGAAAGTGTCCTGTCTCTGAGAAAGGGCCCCTCTATGGGATTTGAGCTGATAAGGTCTTGCCTCATGTTGAGTATTGGATTCTGCCTGTTCCTGTGCCTGGGGAGCACAGAAGAAGGCATTTGGCCTTGACACCAGTTTTAGACAGGCTCCCCTGGGAGGATGTAAGGGTTGTATGTTTTGCCTCTGAGATAAAGGGGAGAGGTTCGTCGGGTCATTTTTAGCAACACAGCTGTGGAATCTCTCAGAGGGGGCAAGATCTACCTTCGGTTGCAAATAAAATTTGACTGCAGTTTTGGGCCTCACCAAAAGGATAGCAAGTCTAGAGGCAGCAGTGGGGATGACAGGGAGGTAATCTGGGCCTCATTTCCCTTGTTCCTGAGTTGCTCAGACCTTACCGCCCCCCCGCCCCCGTCCCGCAAAGAAGCCCCACTAGAGCATTTGGACATTTCTACCTTCACTCCAAGGGCCAAGCATGGTCCTTCTAACTTTAGGTCGGCCAACCACCAGAAAAGCCTTTTTGCAGTGCAGTAGTTGAGCCTTATCTGCCTTAATCCTACCTAGGGAGCAAGGCAGTCAGTGCCCACAGATGGGCCATGCTGGATGAAAATCATCCAAAACTGAGGAAAACATAGGCCCCTTAGCTTCTCTGCCGTCCTGAGAACTCCCTTAATCACTTCACTTGCTTTTGCCAAAGCCTAGGTGAATTGGCTCATTTCCAAGATTGTGATGTTTGTATGACAGGTGGAATCACGTTGGGTTTTGCAGGGTCAGGAAGCAATTAATTATAATTAGCATTTAGTTATATTTAGCATTTACTTATTTTCTTCTATTATTTCATGCTTCTCGTATGTTTTCTAAAATTAATTTATTTTTGGCTGCGTTGGGTCTTCGTTGCTGCCTGCGGGCTTTCTGTAGCTGCGGTGAGCAGGGGCGCTACTCTTCGTTGCGGTGCGTGGGCTTCTCATTGCAGTGGCTTCCCTTGTTGCAGAGCACGGGCTCGAGGCGCATGCGTGGGCTTCAGTAGTTGTGGCTCGTGGGCTGTAGAGTGCAGGCTCAGTAGTTGTGCACAGGCTTAGTTGCTCAGTGGCATGTGGGATCTTCCTAGACCAGGGCTCGAACCTGTGTCGCCTGCATTGGCAGGCAGATTCTTAACCACTGCGCCACCAGGGAAGTCCACTTCTTTTTTTTTTAATAAATGTATTTTATTTTATTTTGGCTGTGTTGGGTCTTTGTTGCTGCACGCAGGCTTTTCTGTGGTTGTGGCGAGCGGGGGCTACTCTTCGTTGTGGTGTGCAGGCTTCTCATTGTGGTGGCTTCTCTTGTTGGGAGCATGGGCTCTAGGCACGCAGGCTTCAGTAGTTGTGGCACATGGGCTCAGTAGTTGTGGCTCATGGGCTCTAGAGCGCAGGCTCAGTAGTTGTGGCGCATGGTCTTAGTTGTTCTGTGGCATGTGGGATCTTCCCAGACCAGAGCTTGAATCCGTGCCTCCTGCATTGGCAGGCGGATTCTTAAGCACTGCGCCACCAGGGAAGCCCCGGGAAGTCCGCTTCTCGTATGTTTACCTTTACTCCTCACCATGCTGTAAGCCCCTCAAAGCAGGGACCATGTCATTGTCTCCCATTTCCCACGAAGCTTCCAGCACAGGATGAACATATGTAAGGACTAAGAAAATAACCTTTTGGTTGGTTGATAAAGCAGAGTACACTTGCATAGGAAGGCCTCAAGAGATGATGGGTAGTGGCTTATCAGATTTACGTTTCTCTTTCCCCTATTATTTCCTCACTATTAGACAGTGAGCACCTTATGGACAAGAATGGTGTCTTTCTTATCCCCAGCACTTTGTATTCAGAAAGTACTTAGCAAATGTTGTTTCCACAGAACCCACACCTTGGAGATGCTGATATGTGGGGAGAGTTATAGGTGATGTGGCTCTTACCACTCTTGTTCCTCCTTCTACTGGAGTAGTGACAAACTTAGCACACCTGTGGCAGTAGTAGGCAGGTGGTGGGGCTGATTACTCCCAGGAAGATTTGTGGGAATTATGGGGGCCTGCTAAGCGGTGTTGAGGAGTATTTAGTCACCATGTCCGTGGTCTCTTGAGCCAGTTAGCAGGCAGATGGCTGATTCCCACTGGGAAGGGAAACTGGGGTAAGAATACCAGGACCCAGTACCTAATCTTTCATTAAATGTCCCATGGGATCTCCCCCAGAATTGGATTTGGCTTCATCCAGTCTCCCATTTGAAATATGTCTTTGACATTTTTGTGGGGGATATAAAAATCCAGAATTTGAAGTGGTTTCCCCCAAGGACTTGGTTATTGTTTATTAGGTAGACTTTGGGTACCTGCAGAAAGAGCCAGAAATCAACCTTTTAGCTTAAGAACAGTGATCATTTATTGAATACGTACTGTGTGCCAGGCACTGTGCTGTTTGCTTTATCTGCTTTATCTTGAAGCATCACATAACCCAGAGAGGTTTTTGCAGGTCCCATTTTGCAGATGAGGAAACTGAGACTAAAAGAAGTTATGCTACTTGTCCAAGGTCACAAGACCATGGTCACATGGAATCAACATTCACACCTAGGTGTGTCTGAAAAACCATGTTTGTTCCATGTTTTAAGGGCACCACCATCCCAAAGAGTAGGGTTGAAGTCTAGCTTTGAATGTTGTATTTTCTAAGGGACAGAGAGATTGTGTGTAGAGCTTGTGGACATTGAATTAAATGCAGGGTTCTTTATTGTCAGCTGTGACCCAGTAAGTTTTATAGTAATTTTGATGTGTACTCTGAGCTTTCTAAAAACTCCCATGGTCCCTTGGTAGATTAAGTGCCAAGTGAAGAGTGACTTATTTAAGTGTTCAGAGCTGGTAAGTGAAACCATTTCCCCCCTCTTCCTTCATCGTGGATATCTGATATAATTAACTGTACTGCCTCTTCTCTTGGGTTCCAGGTGCATCAGGGTGACTGTCTGGTTTCAGCAAGATGACGCTGCATGCCACCCGGGCAGCTGCACTCCTCTCTTGGGTGAGTGGTCTTCCTCTCCTTTGTATGCCAGACTTTTCCAGGAGGCTTGGGAGAGGTGAGAGAGGAGTTTTCTAGGAGTCAGGGCTATGTAGAGTCTTCTCCTCTCCAGACAAAGGAAATAAGTTTCCTTTTGCCTTTCCCCTTAGTTTTTAACTTTTATTATTCTCAGTGATGTTGCTGCTGACATGTGATCCACAACTTGTGTAGCTTAGAAAAGGCTTCTCTGAGGTATATTATTCCTTTTTGGTCATGGGAAGGGTGGCTGCAGAGCAGCATGGAAACCCATTTTTTGTGCATTTCCTTGTGCCTGTTTCTGAAAAAGCGTTGACACTGAATTTCAGTGGCATGTAGGGACTTTGGTCTCGAAAGGCCTTTAATCTCAGGGCAAGGTTCTCCTGGCTCTCCTTACCACGTTTCTGTGAGCTTCCATTGTCCTCTTGGTGCCTTCTTGATTACTTCACCAAAATTCTTCTGCTAGGTCTTTTCATATACTTCTGCCCAAGACAACGGCAAATGAAAAAATAATGCTGAGCGTTGGGAACTACAGAGAAACAGAAGAGGCCACGGGGTGTAACGATGACACGCATGGGCCTTAGAGTCAGACAGCCCAGCTGAGAATCATTGCTCTAGCCTGTGTGACCCAAGACAAGTTACTTAGTCTCTCAGCACCTCATTTTTAAAATGGAAAGAAAAAAAAGTTTTTTAATATATTCTAAAAATAAAATAATAATCATTATTGTGAGGATAATAAGGTAATGTCTGTAAAAAGCACTTAAATATTAAAATATTGCCTGGGCGACTTCCCTGGCAGTGCAGTGGTTAAGACTCTGCACTTCCACTGCCGGCAGCACGGGTTTGATCCCTGGTTGGGGAACTAAGATTCCACATGCTGCACAGAGCAGCCAAAAAATAAATAAATAAATAAATAAAATATTGCCTGGGCATGCTATTTGGTAAAGGGTATTTTAGTAGTCACCCTGACTATTGACCAATCAGGGCCAATTAAAGAGCCAACTTCAAGAAAGAATTACAGAATCCTTAAAGGAAATGAATTTTTAATTTCCAAGGAGGGTAGGGGTTTAATAAAACAGGGTCTTTAATCACTGTCAAATCTGTAGTCAGGAAGTATGTATTTAGCATACAAAATGTGCATCCTTAGTCTTCAGTTTCTGAAATAGATGCAAACTTTAGTTGTACAGTTTAAAATGGTTGTTTTATATTTATGTTTTATATTTACATTTCAGTGTTTTATGTCTGTATTAGAAACATTATCTCTTTTTCCCCAGGAGAAGGCTGGTTGGGTTGTGTCTCTGTGTCTAGTTCAGTAGATTAACTGAATATTAGGGGATCGTTTAGCCACGTTGTTTTAAGTTTATCAGTTTATTTATTTTGGTCCTAGGCTTGTTTTTATAGTGACTACTACCTTTACAGAGAAAAACAGACACAAGACTAGTTTTATTTAACAGCAGATACTTGTATACTTTTCTCAAAAATCACAATGAACATGCATTAATATATTAAAATATAGTTAGATATAATCTTTCAGTTTAAACAAAAGTTAGGCAGCTGCAGTGGGTTTTATGACACTGTAGCAACATGGAATAATGCTTGGTAGCCAGAAGAGTGGCATAGAACACACGCGTGTGACAATCACAACTGTGATTTTTTAAGAAAATGACTTAGGAAAAAAGACTAGAAAGAAATATATCAAAATGCTGAAAGTGGGCTTCCCTGGTGGCGCAGTGGTTGGGAGTCCACCTGCCGATGCAGGGGACACAGGTTCGTGCCCCGGTCCGGGAAGATCCCACATGGCGCGGAGCGGCTGGGCCCGTGAGCCATGGCCGCTGAGCCTGTGTGTCCAGAGCCTGTGCTCTGCAACAGGAGAGGCCACAATAGTGAGAGGCCCGCGTACCGCAAAAAAAAAAGGCTGAAAGTGCATGTATTAAAATACTAGTGAGTGGAGTTTTTCTGTTTTCCAAATTTTCAGTAATTTACTTTCTAATGTAAAAATAAATTTATATTTTATTTAACTTAAAGTATGGCTTGAAATTATTCTGTACCCAGCAATTTGATGAGTATATTGTTTTTTTGTGTTTTTTTGTTTTTTCTTTCGGTACGGGGGCCTCTCACTGTTGCGGCCTCTCCCATTGTGGAGCATGGGCTCCGGACGCGCAGGCTCAGCGGCCATGGCTCACGGGCCCAGCCGCTCCGCGGCATGTGGGATCCTCCCTGACCGGGGCATGAGCCCGTGACCCCTGCATCAGCAGGCGGACTCTCAACCACTGTGCCACCAGGGAAGCCCCTTGATGAGTATATTGTTATAGGGAATATAGGGAACTTTAAGATTCAACAACCTTTGGGACTTCCCTGGTGGCGAAGTTGTTAAGAATCTGCCTGCCAATGCAGGGGACACGGGTTTGAGCCCTGGTCCGGGAAGATCCCACGTGCTGCAGAGCAACTAAGCCCGTGCGCCACAACTCCAGAGCCTGCTCTCTAGAGCCCACGAGCTGCAGCTATTGAGCGTTCCTGCCCTAGAGCCCATGCCCCACAACAAGAGAAGCCACTGCAATGAATGGTCCACGCACCGCAATGAAGAGTATCCCCCACTCGCCACAGCTAGAGAAAGCCCACGTGCAGCAACGAAGACCCAACACAGCCAAAAACAAATAAATAAATTTACTAAAAAAAAAAAAAAGATTCAGGCACCTTAAATGACCCGGAAAGCCTTACAGGCACTTATTCAGTGAGCTTGGTCCTCTCTCACGTTTTATACCCTGACTAGAGATAAAGGAGCTTCTTCACTTCTTCAGCTTTTAAATGATTTATCATTTGAGAGCAAAATAATGCACAGGAAGAAAATACATTTTTATATCCATGAAAGAAACTATTGCTGGATTATTACTTAATTGGTATGAGATGAATCCAGATTCCTTAAGTGACTTTAAATCAGCTAACTGGTACGATTTTTTTCAATCTTGTTAGCGAACGAGCATTCACAGCCCTTGAATGTTTTACCTAGATTGCAGATATTAAAAGAAGATGGTTTTTGTATGCTTAAGTCATGCAGTCTCTTCATTTTCAGCAGGTGGAAAGGGACCTTGGCCTGGAATATTCAGTCTTCCTAGAAAATTTACACTGGCCTTTTCTAATTAGATTAAGCACCCCCCCCAAAGGTGGTATAAATTATTATCTTTAAGAGTCCAGTGAGAAGGTCGTATTTTATATTCTGCACTTAAATTTTTTTTTTTACTTTCAACCTATTTTTTAAAAAAAATTTTTAGTAAATTTATTTATTTTTGGCTGCGTTGGGTCTTCGTTGCTGCGTGCAGGCTTTCTCTAGTTGCAGCGAGCAGGGGCTACTCTTCTTTGCGGTGCACGGGCTCCTCATTGCGGTGGCTTCTCTTGTTGTGGTGCACGGGCTTCAGTAGTTGTGGCACGTGGGCTTAGTAGTTGTGGCTTGCGAGGTCTAGAGTGCAGGCTCAGTAGTTCTGGCTCCCAGGCTTAGTTGCTCCGCGGCATGTGGGATCTTCCTGGACCAGGGCTCGAACCCATGTCCCCTGCTTTGGCAGGCAGAGTCTTAACCACTGCGCCACCAGGCAAGTCCCTCAACCTATTTTAATTTAGATTTATCTAGAAGTTTTTCTAATATAAAATTATTTAATGGAAATAAGTACTATCATTTCTGTAGCTGAATCACTGATTTTTTTTTTTAATCCTCTTGATCCTCCAGTGCAGTCAGCTAATTTAACTGTTAAGAAGTAGAAGTGTTGCTGGATCTACTTCATAACCGTAATAGTGCTTTGCATTTAGTACTTTTATTTCGTAATGTGTTCTTGCATTCACAATCCCATTTGAACACACACTGGTCTTTTAAGGTAGATAAGTTTGACAAGTGAGAAAACAGTCACAGAAAGAAACAAAGTTGATAAACAAAGGTTCCTGGCAAGTTAGTGGAGGAGCTGGACTCAAAAATCCTTGTCTGGGAGCCCCCAGCCCAGTGCCTGTTGAAGAGCACATTTAAGTGGGAGGGACACATTAGGGGTAAGGGATTAACAGATACAGAACTACTACACATAAATAGATAAGCAACAAGGGTATACGGTATAGCACAGGGAATTATACCCATTATCTTGTAATAACCTATAATGGAGGATAATCTGCAAAAATACTGAATCACTATGAAACTAAGAGGTTATTGTAAATCAGCTATACTTCAATTAAAAAAATAAAGAGCACATTTATAAATAGAATCTACTCGTTTGTGCATAACCACTATGCTGAAGTTTTAAAAAATAACTTGTAAAGCAGGATAAGTCTCCCTTCTCCCTCAGTCTTGCATATGTGATTGATTGACTTAGCAGACCCTTCCTTCTTAATAAGGTACTACAAAGGTGAACTTCAGCTCGGGCTTCTGAACTTGGTACCTGTGGAATTTATGAGGTTTTCCTGTAGAAGTCCGCCATATATGCTTGTTGAATAACCTGTGTACCTGCTTCATTTGCATGTGACTGCTGGTGAACTTTCTAGTGGGAAAGACTGATTTAGATGAATGTCTGCCTGAAGGCAAGGAAAGGGAGAGGCCATTGGATATTGACAAGTTTTTCTTTGGGGTTCCTAGCTTTTCTTTCCCTTCCTCCCTTCTTCTTCTTATCTTGTTGGCTCATCATTTCTCCCTGCCTCAGCTGAAGTTTCATGTCTGGAAAGAATTTTAAAATGCATCAATCACAAGATTTTATATCTGTGTGGGAGTATATAAAATATATGTAGTATATAATGTAAATTTTGAGTAGACGCAAAATTCAAATTTGAAGAGCTATAACATTCTGTAAATTTTAGCTGTAAAAATTTGAGCTACGAAGGTTTATAATGTAACCATTCAAGAGATACAAAGCGCTAGAGTATAAAAAGCCTTTTTCCTACCTCAGCTCCCAACCATCAAGTTCCTCTCTTTCGAGGCAGTGGTGGTTCGATTTTCTTCTAGAAACTATCAGTATTCTTGTAGAACCATTTTATGCCTAATTATATTTAAAGCACACCCCAAGTGCTGGAACATTCTGGGAGAATTTAAGCTCTTATTTAGTTGAAGCCAAAGGAAGGACTGTGATGGCGGCATTCAGGTGGCTGTTAGTGGATGAGCTGGAAGTTAAAAGTCCTAGAATCACCTGTTCTCTCATTCCTTTAGTTACAACTATAGGCAGTTGGAACAAACAGAATTGTCAACACCTGGGGAAGGGAGTGGAACTCCGCCCCCCTCCCTCCCGGGGCTTCTGGCACTTATGACGGTTTCACCAGGCTCTTCCCTTTGCCTCGCAGGTGAACAGTCTGCACGTGGCTGACCCCGTGGAGGCCGTGCTGCAACTCCAGGACTGCAGCGTCTTCCTCAGGATCATTGACAGCATGTGAGTTTGTGCCACATCCCTCTCCAGCCTCTCAAGTGAAGCTGCATGCTGGGGTGGGGACTGCATTTGTTTCCTTGTTGACAGCTGTGACCAGAAAGCACCGCAGGACTGGGATGTCTAGGCCAGTGTGGGCCCCAGAGGCAAAACAGATGACCTCGTTCTCCAGTCATTGTGTGTCTTTATGAGAGAGGTTTCACTCTTTCGCAGAAGAGCCTCCAAGTCTCCGTGTTCTCACAATGTTCCGGGAACCTGCTCCGGGGCTCCGTCCTCTGTCTCAATGGGAGTCTTCTACAGCCCTCTTTTCGTGACTCATCCTTATCTCACAAGCCCTCTTTGCAACCTGTAGGCCCAGGAAGAAGAAACGGGAAGCTTTTAAACTTGAGGGAAGTAAGCAGCGCCTAAAAATCTCTAATTTGTTAGCACAGCACAGACATGCCCCTCTCTAACCCATTATAGCATTCCCGGGGTTTTCACCTGCCTCATTAACTTGCTTTGTGAGGTCGATTAGCATTAGATAAGCTGCTTGTCATGTAGCCAGGATTTTAGTTTAGGCCTTTAAATTTTATATCTGTGTCTTTAGCACATTTCCTTTGAACTTCACCATTATCTGGGAAATGAGTGGAGTGGGGCCTCCTCCTCATACCTTACCTTTCTGGAACCCAGCAAAGATGGGTCAAGCTGTAACCTACATTTATCTTTTTAAAGCTCATGTGGTTCACCCTTTTTCCTGTATCCTCAACTTTTAGCAATTATGAAGGGCAAAACTGACAAACTTCTTACTTCTTTGTGCTATGGGCAAAAGTAGGGGCCAGCCATGATATAAGGAATTGGGGGGACAGTGGAGAGGACCGACCCTCCCTGTCTAAAGGGAAGCACAATAGACGTGAGGTCTCTCAGACCAAGATCTGAAGTGTTGAGGTGTTTGTGTTTCACACACAGCAGGTAGGAACTGGTGTTGGGGATTCAGCATCTCTGTGAAGCAGGTTCATAGGCAGCAGCTCATTGACAGGGAAAGAAGGTAGAACTGAGCTTGTCAAAGGCAGGATCTGGGTCTGATTCATCTTCGGGTCCTCCATACCTAGCTTAGCACAGTGCAGTGATTAGGTTTTAATTAATGTTTGTTGGTGAAAATGAGTGAATGAAAATGTAGTTGATATTCTCTTATCAGCAAAGTCTAGTGGGGCTGAGTGCCCCCATGACAGATGGGTTTGCTAGAGTGTTTTTTTTTTTTTAATCTTTTGAGATTTACATTGATAATGGAGTGTCCAATATGATTTCTTAAAAGTCCCTGTGGGGGAAAAAAAAAAAAAAGTCCCTGTGGCTCTAACCATCCCACCTACCTTAGTGAAGAAGTCACTGTATTCTTATTTTGATACAGACACTACCATTTTCTTTCTTTTTTTTTTCCCTGCCGCACAGCGTAGCTTGCGGGTTCTTAGTTCCCTGACCAAGGATAGAATCCGGGCCCTGGCAGTGAAAGTGCCGAGTGCTAACCACTGGACCGCCAGGGAATGCCTGGACACTCCCGGTTTCTTTCCCGGTTACCCAGACAGGCCATTTCAACATCATCTTGAATTCCTCCTTCACCTGGGCACGGATTTCTAATTGGTCACCATCCTCTCAGTGTGTCCTTTAGAAGATTTCTCACGTCCCTTCCTCTGCCTCATTCTGGATACCAGGGCCTGGAGACTTCGTTCTTCTCTAAACTGTCCTTATTCCAGGGTGTTCCTGTACCTGTGATCTCAGGGCTCTCATTGTGATGCTCCACAGCTGATGGACCTCAGCGGCGCTTCCTTGCCAGGAGGTTGAAATATAAAATCTGCAGCTTGGTATTCAGAGCTTTCATCAGGGGCCCTCCCAGTCTTGTTTCCTACTCATTTCTACCTCCATACCCCACTCCTTTTTTTTTTTGATCCTGTAGAATCTCCTAAATTCTGACTTTTGTTAATTGTGTCTTTATGGTACTACTTAACTTGTTCTTCCCCTTGTTGCCTATAAACTGGTAATTAGATCTTAAACTTAATTGGCTTAAGATTTTTTTCAAGGATACTATATAGATGGAGTTGTGCACTACCTATAAATCATCATTTTGCCACTCCTAATGAAAATTATCATTTTGCAAACCCTAATGAAAGTAGTAGGTCTAGGCAACAACTAACATCAATGGCCAGTAAAACTGTTAGGCTGGCAATACCTAACCTACAATTTAACATCACTAAAGGAGAGGCAGCCAGGTATGATATGCCTTGTTGTAACACACAGTAGGGTGCAGCATGCTTTTTTTGGACTTAAGAATGGATCAAGGAGCTTTTGCTTTTGAGGAGATAAATTTCCTTGGCCTGATGACAAGAGCAGTAGATGTGTCCAGGGGTGAGGATGTATGTCCTTGGTGTAGCCATTGTAGGTTTATGACCCTGTGGGAAATTTTCATAAGGAGGGTCAAAAATTCAAGATGCCCATTTTCCAAGTTGTTTTCTAAGGTGCTGCCTGAGCTTTAGACTAGAAGAGACTTGTGGGGGGACGGGGGGGGCGGAGAGAGAGAGAATGTGTGTGTGTGTTGGATGGAGGGGCTGTTGAAATCCCAGGTTAACCCTGATTTCCATCTCAAATCCAGGATGATTCAGACCAACTTCCTTTGGGAAAACAGACGTTCTTGGTGAACGTGTTCTGGCTGATTCATTTGTGATGCTCCTACTGTTGCTAACTGAAATCAGACACCTAGTTCTCAGGGGAAGGCAGTGGAGGATGGCAGGGTTGGTGGCAGATAGAAGCTGTGGGAATCGAACAAAAGCTTGTTCCTTGGCCACTTGGCCTTCTCTCTGGGAGAATTCTTTGGGCTCCACCCCTCTGATAAGTTTCCCTTTCTGTTTTCCTGTGCATGGTGAATAGCCTAAAGCAAAAAGCCTGTCCCATTTCTTTGATATCTATGAGGCTTGCATAGCAAAGTTTAGTGGAGGCATTTTTCCAGAAAACTTAAAGCTCTGACATTTGTCTTACTGACATTGACCTCTGCTCTTCCCAGTAAAAAGTATTCCTCATCTGTCAGTCAGCCCATATGTACTCAGCACCTGCTGTATTCCTAGCTTTCAGCTCACAAAGAGCGGTCAGTTATAAATGATGCACCTGTATCCGTGAGTACTGTAGGAATTCCTGAGAAGGAGAGGGGAGACGTGACTTGCAGTGGTTCTGCTTGGCTTCCTGCCAGAGATGAGACTTGAGTGCCGTCTTAAAGGATGGGCTGGATTTCCCCAGGACTAGTGTTTTCCAAAGCATGTTCCGTGCACCTGTACTTATCCCAGGGGCTCAGTGGGGGAAAGAAGAGGTTTGTGGTCAGATAGGTTTAGGAAATAATGCGTATTTATACCTTCTTTAGAAAATGTTCAGTTTGGTTTAACCCAGTATTTCTCAAACATTTAGCCCAAGTACCCTGTTTATTTTTATCCAATGGAATACACTTAGGTAAATTACTACTCTGTGCTGAGGGCAAAGAGAGTCACAACAGTCCAGATTGTGGGTGGGTAGGGAAGATGGCTCTTTCAGGAGTCTGTGAGGAGATTAGCATCTATAAAAGACTTT
The DNA here is from genome assembly GCF_937001465.1 of Orcinus orca. Taxonomy (NCBI): domain Eukaryota; kingdom Metazoa; phylum Chordata; class Mammalia; order Artiodactyla; family Delphinidae; genus Orcinus; species Orcinus orca. Next base: position 49,826,684 of record NC_064566.1, on the reverse strand, counting down.
GTAGGTGTCCCTAGTCACAGACCAGCTACCCAAAGTGCTTCCTGTGGGGGGTTCACTTGGAAGAAGCCTTTGTAATCCCGTGGGAGCTGGAGGGAGCTACTCTCATGGTCTTGCCTAGGATGCTTCTTGTGCTTTGCAGGATGTCTGGCACTGGAGGATTCTAGAGTCTGCCCTGCCCTCCAGAAAGTTGATTGAAACTTAGAGATTCGGGTTCTGAAGAACAGGAGGCTTTTCAATCAGTGTCTTCAGCCGTAGCCTAGATAGAAAAGTCAGCTTTCTAACTTGAAGTAAGGGTAGTCCCTTCCGAAAATGAAACTGCACTTAGCCTGAGGGGCCGGGGTCAAGGGGCCAGGGCAGTGTGAGAGCGCCCCCTGCTGCCTCCCTGCCCTCATTGCTCTCCACACTTGGCTTGCCTTTCCACTTAAACAAACACAAGCACCGCAAAGGCCACAGATGGAGAGTGATTGTCCCTTGGCCTGGCCTCTTGGAGGCCACCTCAGCCTTCAGTGTGTGGTGAACTTCGCCCTGTCACTTCAGAGCCTCGTTCCCTCCTGTTCTTTCAGTTTTTAGATCTGTTTTTCCCTTTCCATAGTCCTCTCTGACTCGTACTCTAGCCACATTCACAGGCATCCTGACGTTTTACACTTGAGCCGTTGAAGGCTATCAGTCCTGGCTTGCCAGTCATCTGTGCTGCCTCCATCGCCTCTCGACCCCCTTCCCACAGAGCTTTTTGATATTCACAAATGCCATCTTTTCCAGGAGGACCTCATGCCTCAAGTCCCCACTTCTCAACCACGACACAGTTCCTTCTGGCTAAATGGTGTCTTGGTATCTTCTCCCCTGCCTCCAATGTCTGGTCTGGTTCTCCCCCGGATCCAGCACAGATCCAACCTGAAGGGATGGGAAGGTGGTATGTAATGCGGTAGCAAGGAGGGAAGGATTGCTAAGTACTCTGGTTCTAATACTTGCTCTTTTTCTAGCCATGGCACTGACGAAGGGCAGCAGATTCTGCAGCAGCCGGTGCCAGAGAGACTGGAATTTGTGTGCAGTTTTCTGCAGAGTAAGCACTTTTCTTATCTAGCTGGGAAGGAGCTGCTTCCTCAGCTCCTGGGACTTGGGTATCTGGACCTGGAAGAACCAGGTCCCAGGTATCTGGGGGAGCAAAGGCTTGAGGCTGCCCACTCTGTACCACCAAGATGAGTACAACTGGGGCGGCTTCCCTGGGCCTGGTGATGCCTGCACCAGTTGGGGAGGAGTGTCTCTGCAGTCCCAGAGCCCATTTCGGGATCCAGGTAGAGCCAGAGGGTCGGTTTTGGGGACTCATCATCTTGGGCTCCCATTCCTCCCACTGCAAGGAGACAGAAGGATCCATGTTACCCTCTTCCCCTTGCAAGAAAAACATTTTCCCCTGATAACATTGAATTAGTTGCTTAGGTGATAGGTATAGGGGCACAGGCAGGTTAAGGTTGAAATCTTGGCCCTTCTACTCTACTGTTTGTGTGACCTTTCTGGACATGGGTTCCCTGTCTTTAAAATGAAGATCATAGTAATTGCTCTTAAGGTTGATGGATAGAGTAAATAACACATGCGGGATTTCCCCGGTGGTCCAGTGGTTAGGACTCCGCGCTCCCAATGCAGGGGACCTGGGTTCGATCCCTGGTCAGGGAACTAGATCCCGCATGCCGCAACGAAGATCCCGCATGCCGCAGCTAAGACCCGGTGCAGCCAAATAAATAAATGAATGAGTGAATGAATATTAAAAAAAATAACACATGCAAAGCTTCTAGCACAGCACTTGTCAATTCTCCTCCCTCATATAGCTGTGGACAGAGTCCTCATCTTTGACACGGGAGCTATCTACCATCCCCACCTCAAGAGAATTATAAGAAAGGTGATAATGGATTTAGATAAAGCAGGGTGTTAGTAATTGAGCCCTGCCCCTCTGGCAGCATAAGAACCAGGTGTCCCAGCCCTGGTCTGACTCAGCTGCAGGTGGGCTTCCTCTGCAGCCGCAGTTGGAATGAGACTCTTGAGTGACCTGGAATCTCTGGGCTCCTCCTCTGTGGTGCTGAGTGGGAGTTGGTGCGTGGGTAGGTGAGTGCAATGTCAGGCCCCAGAGCTGCTGTGAATTCCAGGCTCCTTTCTTCTTTAACTATCCCTGTAGTCCTTGGACCAATCCAGGATAGAACTAACTTCAGGTGGAAACGTGTATGTTGGGCGAGAGGGGACCTAGGAATAAGGAGCCCTGCATCTCCTGGTCCCACCAGCCATTCTGCTCCTCTGACTGTGAGGTGTTCTGATGATCTCAGAGATGGTCCCCAGGAAATTCACCGTGTTTTCTACATTGTTGTCATTACAGAAAACCGAAAACATCCCTCTTCTCCAGAACGCCTGGTGTCAGTGCAGAAGGTGATGGAGGGATCAGAGCTGGAACTTGCCAAGGTACCCGTGGAATACCAGACTGGTCTGGGGGGAGGGTGGCACCAGAGGGGCCTGCAGAGGGGCCTTTTCTTAACCCAGAAGAAGTGGTGGGGCTTTATTTCTGGGCCTCGTGGAGGTAGGCGGTAGGTCCAGGCAGCTACCTAGTGAGGCAGAGGCTGATTCAGCCAAGGATTTTAGGAGCCCACCTTTATGACAGGGAGGTTGACTAGATCATTACTGTGGCCTCAATGGAGACCTGGCAGGAATCAGGCCTCACCCAGCTGTCGTCACACTTTTCTTTTTAGCTCAGTCCACTTCATTCCCTCTTCTGTTTCTGGGTGCTGGCCTATAGATGATGCCTTAAGCTTCATACCCAGGGTTCCATGAGTCCAGGAATTTAGTTATGCAGGAATTCTGGCACCTGGCTTTTTGCAGAGTGAGCACTGAGTCCTCAATCAAGTGATTCCTGATGCAGTTAAGGGCAGCGGCCTGGGGCTGCTGAATTCTAGGAGCTTTGGAAGGGTCTCAGAATAGCTCAGAGTCCCCAGAGTGGGGCAGGGGTGGGGACCGAGAAGAGAACCCTGCTCAGTGATTGCCTCCTGTTTGGCTTCTAGATGACCATGCTGCTCTTATACCACTCCTCCATGAGCTCCAGAAGTCCCAGGGACTGGGAACAATTTGAATACAAGATTCAGGTAAGGCCTTGTGCCTCCACCCCACCCAGCAGGTCTTGCCTGTGTTTTATCTCATTCCAGTTGTTTTTCTTTAAACAGCGTATGTTGTTCTTTTTAAAAATTATGTTATAGTAGTTATAGCCATTCATTATAGAAAGTCTGGAAGATATTGAAAAGCACAAAGAAGGAAGTACCAGTTGCCAGTAATCTCATTCTCAGCAATAACTGGTAACTTTTAAAGGATATACTTCCAAGTCCTTTTCATGTACGTAAATTTAACTGTACCCTTACCTGAACTGTTTGGATAATACATAGAAATTATTCTTTCTCCGTGTATGTGTTCCCGTATGTACGTGTGTGTGTTTTACACAAACTGTCACTCCATTTCTTCCTCCTTTCCTCTGGTAGGAAGGATTAGTGAGAATGTCTTTGTCCGCCATGACAGTCTAGCTGAGAGCGGTTACGTCCTGTCCCCTGCTCTGCATGGTCCCTAAGTGAAGAGTTGGTGCGTCTGTTTCATTAGAGAGGGAATTGACCTGGTTTCCAGGAACTACCTGCCATATGGGTCCTGATGTTTTCCTTGCTTCCTATATGAGCAGCTGTCCTTTATTTTCCAGAGCAGAAGCAGCTGGGATGCCACAGTGGGTAATGTAGGTGACTGGTGGGGCAGTGTCCAGAGAGCTGTGGCCTTTCACGTGGTGGTAGAAATGTTGAGTCATCCCATCTCGTACTCACTTAGCTCATGGCTCGTCTCTGGGGTTGGGGGTTGTAGTGGCGTGGGAGGCATGGGTGGCTCCTTCCTTTCTTTAACCTTTTCTTTGCTCCAAGCTGATCATAGACCTGGTAGAAACAGATTCTAAAGGAATAAGGAACTACAGAGATGGCCAGGAAAATCAGATAAACTCTGTAGCTTTGGAATTCAAACAGAGAAGGCAAGATTATACCTGCTGGTGGCTAAGCTTTGGATGAGCCCTGGAGGAGTTCTCACTCAGACAAAGAACAACAGTGAGGTCAGCTGGAAGAGGCCAACAGGGTTATGTATGAAAGCTTTCTGACTGCATTACTTTGCTTGCCCATTCTCATCTCATGGTCAGGAGCAAAGTCAGTTTGGACCTCTGTCTCACCCTGGGTACGTCTTTAGGGGAGAAGAGGGGCTGGGGACAAGTAGGGTGACCATGTCTCTGGTGGAGTGTTCTTGGCTGGACCGTGGGTCTTCAGGTCTGAGAGGAAGAATGGGCTCCAGCAGGCTCCTAGGGCTGGCACGGCCAGGATGGTGCCCTCCATCCCTTCGGGCCTCCCGAACACCTAAATGATGCTCTTTCTCTGTCTGTGGTCCAGGCTGAGTTAGCTGTCATTCTCAAATTTGTGCTGGACCATGAGGATGGGCTAAACCTGAATGAGGACTCAGAGAACTTCTTACAGAAAGGTAAGTTGGGATCATTCCCAAGGATCCTCTCTTTTCTGAGCTGGGGAGTGCTAGGATGCTGAGTTGTCAGGAAGTGCAGTGGGGATTTGCCCCAACACAAGTCACAGAGTTGGTGCTTAGGAAACGTGTGTAAGGGGGTAAGTTGATTTCTGGGCCATCTTGCCATCATCCCAGTTCCCACAGAGCTCCTTCTTGCGCCTGGCAGCAGCTAAGCAGAACATTTATAAGTGATCATGTCTGCTGTGGGTTCTCCTTGATTACCCGCCCCCGCTCCCCTCACACACACACACTTCTTTTTTTGTTTTTTGTAGTTTAAATAGTCATTACTCTAGGTTTATAAGCTGGGAGTACACAGTCTTAGAAAATTGTTTTTCCTACATAATGCCCGTGTTCTAGGTGGGAAGGCAGATACATAAACCAGAATGTATGATAAGGAATAAGTGCTAGAACAGGGAGATATCGAATCTACCAAGTGTCTTGCTGGAAGTACATCAGAGAGAGTGAGAGTGCTGCCTGTTTGGAAGAGCCGTCTGACAGCAACAGGGTGTAAGGTGTGGGTCTAGGCACGTTCATCCAGCCACTGAATTGGATGTTCCTTGTGTTCAGGTTCCTCGTCAGCCCTTCAGGTGGAGATGTTGCAGATGTGAGTCTAGAATGCAGGAGAGGGCTCTGGGCCAGGCTGTGGGCTTGCAAGTCTGTGTATGGATGGCCATTGAAGCCTTGGGCACCGTGGGCAGAGCACACGGGCCCCATCAGAGCTCTGGGGCTTGGAGGGCAGGTGGGAGAGGGAGGCGGGAGGAGCAGGTGAGGGAGACCGAGACCCGGTGTTAGAAGTAGGAGGGCCATGCGAAGGTCACCGTGGGAACCAGGGGAAGAGGAGGTTTTGAGAAAGAAGTCATGCTGGCAGTGCACGATTTCAGAATGGAGGGCTTCAGCAAGGAGGCTGGTGGTTCTGACTCGAGAGGTCATTGGGGCTGAGAGGAGATCTGCTCAGGGTTGGCTTGAGGGAAAAGCGTGAGCACTTGGTCCAGTCTCTGAGCACGGGGGACACAGTCACTTCACTGCGCTCTTTGAGTGCTGGGGATCTGTGGAAGCAGAAGCCCCTTGCTTGATTTGGCTTAGGGCACTGACCTCTGGGTAACCCAGACACCAGGCTTCACGTTCTGCCCAAGCGCCTCCCTCTGCAGCTTACCTATAAGTGTCTGGATTCATTCCCACTAAGGCGAGTTCTCAAATTGCATAAAGATGCAAATCTGTCCACCCTCTTACTAACCTCTCTTTGGCTTGTTTACTCCTTCCCCTCTAGCTCCTGTCCCTTCCCCCTGTTCCAGCACCATCTCTGAAGAGCTCTCCCCACCCAGCCACCAGGCCAAGAGGGAGGTTCGCTTCCTAGAGCTACAGAAAGTCGCCTCTTCCAGTGGGAACAAGTATGTGCTGGGCCTCTTCTCCTGGGATGGGGCCTCAACATCCAGTCCTCAGATCCCTGCATCCTAGAGGCTAAGCTGTTGACCAGCCCCTTATGTCATCAAGAGTGCTTGGAGTATCTTGTAGATCTGGGATGCCCTCCCCTGCCCCAGTACTAATGGGGGAATTGGTTGGGATCTGTCCTCGGCAGAAGGCCTTTCAAAGGCTGTTCTTTGTTTATGGAATTTCTTGCTTCCCTGGAGACTGTGCTAAAGTCCGTTCTCCTAGTGCAGCTCTGTAGAGGCAAAGGGAATGCACTCCTTTTGCAGCGATGGGGGCGGGGGAGGGCATAGAGAAATTAAGGCTTGGAGGAAGAAGAAAAGCTTTCTCAGGGTCATGTCATAAGGCACGAGGTAGCACTGCAGACAGACCCCAGGTGTTTGGGCCCCGCAGCCGGTGCTCACAACCATAGGGCCGGGCTCCCCCAGCCCCGCCTGTGGTCGGTAGCTTCAGCCCTCACGTCGGTTTCTGACCATGGCATCTGGACCATCTCCTTCCTCAGCTTCCTCCCAGGTTCTCCAGCCTCCCCCATGGGTGACATTCTGCAGACCCCACAATTCCAGATGAGGCGGCTGAAGAAGCAGCTTGCAGATGAGAGAAATAATCGAGACGAGCTGGAGCTGGAGTTGGCCGAGAACCGCAAGCTCCTCACAGAGAAGGGTAGGTGGCCTGCCGCTGGCAGATGTGTGTTAACGGGCAGCATTTGGGATTTTCATCCGGGGAAGTGCTGGGCTTGTCTGAGGCGTGGCCCCTCTGTCTTCTGTGTTGTCGCCTCTGCTGGCCCGGATGCTTAGAGCTCAGCCCTGGGCCTGTCAGGCTGACCTCCTGGAAGCTGGTTCTGTCCTTGCCACCCTCCTTCCTTTCCCCGGGATTGGACGCCTCTTCCTTCCTCCCCCTCCTCCCCTTAGTCCTGTGCTAACTCTCCTCTGTCCTCCCCTCCTCTGGGGCAGATGCGCAGATAGCCGTGATGCAGCAGCGCATCGACCGCCTGGCTCTGCTGCACGAGAAGCAGGCAGCCAGTCCGCTGGAGCCCAGGGAGCTTGAGGAGCTCCGTGGCAAGAATGAGAGGTACAGTGCTCCCTACCGTCCTTCCCACTCCCGGGGCAGGGGAGATATGCTCTTTCCTCACTGCTCCCCTCCCTTGCAGCCTCACCATACGGCTCCACGAAACTCTGAGGCAGTGCCAGGACCTGAAGACAGAGAAGAGCCAGATGGATCGCAAAATTAACCAGCTTTCTGAAGAGAATGGGGACCTTTCCTTTAAGGTGAGTGTTGAGGTTTCTGGCCCCCACCTGGAAGCCCCTTTGCTTGAATTGGTCTGGAAAATTCCCCCAAAGAGTGTTGAGGAGAATGTCCTCATTCCGTAATTGGCTGCTGCCAGGGACCGGCTGGTGGCCCTAAGTTTTGATTTGTAGTCCTGAGTCAGAGACGTGAATAGTTGCGATTGGTTTGAGGAAGGTTGGAAGGCTAATGGGAGCTGTCCAGGCCCTGGAGCTCAGGGGTCAGATAGCAGTGGTGTTGGCAGTTTTGACCCTGGGTGATGGGCGTTCCCTCTTGTCTGTCTCAGCTGCGGGAGTTTGCCAGTCACCTGCAGCAACTACAGGGGGCCCTCAATGAACTGACAGAAGAGCACAGCAAGGCCACTCGGGAGTGGGTGGAGAAGCAGACCCATCTGGAGAAGGAGCTCGGCACAGCCCTGCAGGACAAGGTAACCCTCTGCTTGGGGAAGTCAGGGCCACAGTCTTGACCACACACTCAAAGCTGAATTCCGTTTACCGCTCTATTCTTTGGGGCCTTTGGGAATTATGCTGCCTACTTTTCAAGGCTTAATAGTGTGCTGTAATGGGCTTCAGGCCAGTACACCTATGAATCCTGTCTCTGCTGTTTACAAGGTGTGGCTCTTGGACAAGTTACTTGACTTTCTTTCTAGGCATCCTTTTCCTAAAATGGGAAAAAGAATGGGTAGCTGCCTCATTATCCGTCGTAAGATAATGCATATGGAGCACTGAACACACATTGTCTGGTGCAAAGTGAGCTCTCAGTGAATTAGTTACTGTTATTTATTATTGCTAATAAGAATCCAGCTCTGCCACTTATTAATAACCATGTAGCCCGGGGGCAAAGCACTTTACTTCTGAGCTTCAGATTCTTACCCTGTAGAAAAAAAAAAAGGGATGGTAGTAGCTACCTCCCAGATCTGTTGGGTAGGTTAGAAATTCAGAGAGGTACCCAGCACAGTGCCTGGCCTATTGTAGGTACTTAGTGAACAGTGGTGTAAAGTGGGGCAGGGGACCAGGGGATGCTGCTGCTGTTGATGCTCAGACTGTTGGGATATTTTTAAGCTGATGGGTTTTTGGATTATCTGAGAGTCAAGACATGAGTGAGGAAGGGCATACAGTGAGGAAATCTGGAGTAAACTCAGCAGCCTTGGAGAAGAAATGAGCAGGTCACTTGACTTAACTGAGCCCTGGTACCAGGGCTAGAGAGTCAGGTCTCTCATGGTCCCAGGTCCTTGATTTCTGCAAGTTTTCCCCTACCTAGGTCAGGGCAAAAGGAGATCTTGGTAATAAGGTAATAGGGTCTTATGTTTTGTTGATGTTCAAAAGGGTTTGTGTGGTAATCCGGTGCCTGTTCCACTTCTGTTAACATGGGGCTCTTGTATACTCCCAGAAATGCCTTGAAGAGAAGAATGAAATCCTTCAGGGAAAACTTTCACAGCTGGAAGAACATTTGGCCCAGCTGCGGGAGAACCCACCCCGGGAGAAGGGCGAGGTGCTGGGTGATGTCTTGCAGGTAGGATCTCAGGGGCAGGGGTGAGACCTGTGTGCTGGGATTGCTGCAGACCCACGTTCGCCGTGTTCAGGTTCCTGGCGGTCCTCAATCCCCAGAGGGGCCGGGGGACCGAGGAGTCGTGCTGAGCCCCATTTGTCTCTTTATCTCACCAGCTGGAGACTCTCAAACAAGAGGCAGCCACTCTCGCTGCAGACAACACCCAGCTCCAAGCCAGAGTGGAGGTGCTGGAGACTGAGCTGGGCCAGCGGGAAGCCAAGTTGCTTGCCGAGCGGAGCCACTTTGAAGAAGAAAAGCAGCAGTTGGCCAGCCTGATTGCCGAGCTGCAGGGCTCCCTGTCCAACCTTGGCCAGGCCAAGGAAGAGCTGGAGCAGGCCTCTCAGGCTCAAGGGGCCCGGCTGTCTGCCCAGGTGGCCACGATGACCTCCGAGCTCGCCACCCTCAATGCCACCGTCCAGCAGCGGGATCAAGAACTGGCTGGCCTGAAGCAGCAGGCCCAAACAGAGCAGGCGCAGCTCGCGCAGACCCTCCAGCGGCAGGAACAGGCCTCCCAGAGCCTCCGCCAGCAGGTGGAGCAGCTGAGCAGCAGCCTGGAGCAGAAGGAACAGCAGTTGGAAGAGGCCACCAAGGAGCAGAAGGCCACCCGGCGAGACCACGCCCAGCAGCTGGCCGCTGCGGCTGAGGAGCGGGAGGCCTCTTTACGGGAGAGGGATGCGGCCCTCCAGCAGCTGGAGGCACTGGGGAAGGAGAAGGCCGCCGAGCTGGAAGTCCTGCAACAGCAGCTTCAGGCTGCTAGTGAAGCCCGGGACAGTGCCCAGACCTCGGTGACACAGGCCCGGCGGGAGAAGGCAGAGCTGAGCCAGAAGGTGGAGGAGCTCCATGCCCGTGCTGAGGCAGCCCACCAGGAGCGGTGTGAGGCGCAGGCCCAGGTGGCAGAGCTGAAGGCCCAGCTGAGGTCTGAGCAGCAAAAAGCAACCGAGAGAGAAACGGTGGCCCAGGAGAAGGCCCAGCTCCAGGAGCAGGTCCGGGCCCTTGAGGAGTCCTTGAAGGTCACCAAGGGCAGCCTGGAAGAGGAGAAGCACAGGGCTGCAGACATCCTGGAAGAGCAGCAGCGATGCATCTCCAGGCTGGAGGCGGAGGCCCGGAGCCTGGTGGAGCAGCACGAGCAGGAACAGCAGGAGCTGGAAGAAGAGAAGGCTGGGCGCAGGGGGCTGGAGGCCCGACTGCAGCAGCTCGGGGAGGCCCATCAGGCCAAGACAGAAGCCCTGCGGCAGGAGCTGGCTGAGGCCATCGCCTCCCAGCGCGAGGCTGAGACTGAGTGTGAGCAGCTTGCCAAGGAGGTGGCCACCTGGCGTGAGCGGTACGAGGACAGCCAGCAGGAGGAGGCACAGTACGGAGCCATATTCCAGGAACAGCTGATGACCCTGAAGGAGGAATGCGAAAAGGCCCGCCAGGAGCTGCAGGAGGCAAAGGAGAAGGTGGCAGGGATAGAGGCCCACAGCGAGCTCCAGATCGGCCGGCAGCAGAGTGAGCTTGCTCAGCTCCACGCCAGCCTGGCCAGGGCCCTGCAGCAGGTCCAGGAGAAGGAGGTCAGGGCCCAGAAGCTCGCAGACGACCTGTCCGCTCTGCAGGAGAAGATGGCTGCCACCAGCAAGGAGGTGGTCCGCCTGGAGGCCTTGGTGCGCAAGGCGGGTGAGCAGCATGAAACGGCCTCCCAGGAGCTACTCAAGGAGCCGCCCAGGGCAGGAGACAGAGAGTCGGAGTGGCTGAAAGAGCATCAGGGACGCCCGTTCTGCAGCACGCAGGCTGCACTGCAGGCCATGGAGCGTGAGGCAGAGCAAATGGGCAGTGAGCTGGAGAGGCTGCGCGCCGCGCTGATGGAGAGCCAGGGGCAGCAGCAGGAGGAGCGTGGACAGCAGGAGAGGGAGGTGGCGCGGCTGACCCAGGAGCGGGGCCGGGCCCAAGCCGACCTTGCCCTGGAGAAGGCCGCCAAGGCCGAGCTTGAGATGCGGCTGCAGAATGCCCTCAACGAGCAGCGTGTGGAGTTTGCTGCCTTGCAGGAGGCACTGGCCCGCGCCCTGATGGAAAAGGAGGGGAAGGATCAGGAGCTGGCCAAGCTTCGTGGGCAGGAGGCAGCCCAGGGGGCAGAGCTGAAGGAGCTTCAGCAGACTGTGGAGCGGCTGAAGGAACAGCTGGCCGGGAAAGAGGAGGAGTGCCCACAGTCTCTAGGGACGGCCAGCCGAGAAGACGCTTCCGGGTCGGGAGCCCAGTCTGAGGCTACCGGAAAGACGGAGCAAACAGGCCCGGAGCTGGAGGCTCTGCGGGCAGAGGTGAGCAGGCTGGAGCAACAGGTCTGCGAGTATCAGGAGAAGTCCTCCAGCCTGGAGCGCAGCCTCGAGGCTGAGCGCGCCTCCCACGCGGAGCAGGCCAGTGCTCTGGAGACTTTGCGGGGCCAGTTAGAGCAGAAGGCCCAGGAACTGGGGAGCGGTCAGGACACCTTAGCCTCAGCCCAGAGGGAGCTGGCCACCCTCCGCGCCAAGGCCCAAGAGCATGGCAAGGCTGAGGATGGGTGGAAGGCACAGGTGGCCCGGAGTCAGCAGGAGGCTGAGAGGAAAAACAGCCTCATCAGCAGCTTGGAGGAGGAGGTGTCCATCCTGAACCGCCAGGTGCTGGAGAAGGAAGGCGAGAGCAAGGAGTTGAAGCGGCTGGTTATTGCCGAGTCAGAGAAGAGTCAGAAGCTGGAAGAGAGGCTGCGTCTGCTCCAGGCAGAGACGGCCAGCAGCAGCGCCAGGGCCGCGGAACGCAGTTCCGCTCTGCGGGAGGAGGTCCAGACCCTCCGGGAGGAGGCAGAGAAGCAGCGGGTGGCTTCCGAGAGCCTGAGGCAGGAGCTGGCCTCGCAGGCAGAGCGAGCAGAAGAGCTGGGCCAAGAGTTGAAGGCTTGGCAGGAGAAGTTCTTCCAGAAGGAGCAGGCCCTCTCTGCCCTGCAGCTTGAGCACACCAGCACGCAGGCCCTGGTGAGCGAGCTGCTGCCCGCTAAGCACCTGTGCCAGCAGCTGCAGGCTGAGCAGGCAGCCACTGAGAAACGCCATCGAGAGGAGCTGGAGCAGAGCAAGCAGGCAGCCGGTGGGCTGCGCGCAGAGCTGCTGCGGGCCCAGCGCGAGCTCGGGGAGCTGGTGCCCCTGCGGCAGAAGGTGGCAGAGCAGGAGCGAGCAGCCCAGCAGCTGCGGGCAGAGAAGGCCAGCTATGCAGAGCAGCTGAGCATGCTGAAGAAGGCTCATGGCCTGCTGGCGGAGGAGAACCGGGGGCTGGGCGAGCGGGCCAACCTCGGCCGGCAGTTCCTGGAAGTGGAGCTGGACCAGGCCCGGGAGAAGTACGGCCAAGAGCTGGCAGCTGTGCGTGCTGAGGCTGAGACCCGTCTGGCCGAGATGCAGCGGGAGGCACAGAGTTCTGCCCGGGAGCTGGAGGTGATGACTGCCAAGTACGAGGGTGCCAAGGCCAAGGTCCTGGAGGAGAGGCAGCGTTTCCAGGAGGAGAGGCAGAAACTCACAGCCCAGGTGAGGCATCCAGCTCAAGTACGCCCCCAGAGAGCAGCCCTGTGGGAGGGGGGGACGTTGTCTCTCTGCATTCCTGGGCCTCCGGCTCCCACATGATTAGAGTGTCTTGTCTTCCCACACTCACTGGGTGGCAGAGGAAGAGAGGTGACTGGTAGAGTTCAAGTCTGTTGCCCCCACCCCGTTGGCCTACAGAAAATACCAATAGCCTCCTCTTCTCCGAAGCCTCTGTCCCTGGAGAGTCAGGCTGCAAAGGCCATCAGCCCGTTGAGGCACAGTGTCGTGAGGAGGCGCACTTGCAGTGGAGGCCCTGAGAGCCACCGGCGACTAGAATGACCCGAGCTAGCATTTACAAAAATTTTTAGACGTCTAGTTCCATGGGAAGATTAGAGCCTCGGTGAGGTCAGCCTGGCACCAGGGCCAGTGCCTCTTTGGCCCCCATCTCATGCTGTCTCCGTTGCTCCTCCCCACGCACAGGTGGAGCAGCTAGAGTTATTTCAGAGAGAGCAAACTAAGCAGGTAATGCCTGAGGTCCTCGCTAAATGCTGGCTGCTTAAGCGGTGACTGGTCTCGGTGCATGACCCCGGCTGCAGCTTGCCTCCGCTGGCTCCTGTTGTGAACTGTTTGTGAAGGGGGCAGGGTCAAGCCGTGGAACCCAGGCCCAGGCCGCCCCAGAGTGCAGTGTGCTAGGCCCTCTCTCAGGCCTCATCCCACCCATCCCAGGTCGGCCTCTCCACTTTTCTGTGCTTTCATCGCTTGTCAGGGATGAGGGGTAGGGTAGGCTTCATCTTTCCCATACCAGATCCAGCGACAGACTGCTCTTGGGATTCCTGAACCTCCAAGACCTACTCCAAGTTTGGGTACTCAACTGTGGGGACTCGCAGGATGCCCATGGGCCTTGTTTAACACAGGCCCCTTCTTTCCCACAGAAACCAGAAAGATGATGTGCAGGAGGTCCCCATAGATTAGGGGGGTTGTGAGCTCAGGACGCCTGCCCATCACTCTCTGGGGTTTTAACCCCGAGCATGGAGTAGTGATGTCTGGGAGCAAGAAGGCCAAGGTTGAGAGGAGCAGGAGGGGCTCCCACAAGTCAGAGGAGGGGAGGTCTGGCTGCCGTGCCCTCACAAGGATCTCTGCTGCCCTAGATGTCAAAGCTATCGAACTGGTATTTAGTGGGAGCACGCTTTCCACCACTCCTCCTACCCTGTCACCTTGGGCCTGCTGAGGAGTCGGCCCTTCTCTCCTCCCATCATCTCCTCCGAGGAGCCTGAGATGATGGGGAAGCTCAAACTGAATAGCAAACAGTTAGCAATGGAGCCCTTGCCTCTCACCTTTGCTGATCATGCTTGAGCTCCTGGAATGCCTGGGGGAGCCAGGAGTGTTTGTGGCTGTTATGCTCCCTCTCGTCCCCTCCCTCCCTTCGCTCTTCCTCTCTGTGGGAGTGGGGTGGGCTTGGAGTACATGTGCTGCCCCTGCCCTCCTCTTCCAGCAGCCTGACCCCCAGTGCTAATCACAGCAGCCACACCGCTAGCACCAACCCTAACGGCTTGTGGATATTGGGAAGAGGTCCGAGCATCTGGCTTTTCCTCTGGCCGTATCTGGGAGGAGGGGGGATGGGCACTCACTGAGTACGTCTGCTGGAGTGGTAGACTGGGTCCCCTGGTCCTGTCTGGCCCGGGAAGGTTGGGGCTGGAGCGGCAGCAGCGGCAGTAGGACGTGGTGGGGTGTCGGCTCCTGAGTCAGCTGTGCTGTCTCTGTCTCTGCAGGTGGGGGTTGGAGGCGAGCACAGGCAGGTGGCTCTGGCAGCACTTGAGTTGGGTCACATCACTCAATGTCCTGCTGACCAGCCTGGGCAGCAGGCCGTTCCCTAATTAGAGGCCAGAGAAAGGACCTGAGTTTCTTCTTCCAGGAACACTGGGGACTGGTCTGGGGAAAACCGCGTAATTTGTCTGGACATCCAGGGGAAGGCCTCCCTGAGTCTTGTCTTCTCCTTTTCCCTTCCTGCCCCAGGTGGAAGAACTGAGTAAGAAGCTAGCTGACCATGACCAAGCCAGCAAGGTGCAGCAGCAGAAGCTGAAGGTGGGACAGCTGGGGGATGGGCCTGCCCTCTGCTAGCCTCAGGTCAAGCGGGGAGGGAAGGTGCTAAGCCCCTGGGTTGGGGCACCCTGGGGCCTGGCAGCCTCAGGAGCCCCGCCTGTGCCTCTGGGAGCTCTCAAGGGAAGACTGGAGTGGCCCCCAACCCCCATACCTTCACTGTCTGCTACAGTAGCCACTAGCCATGTGTGGTTATTTAAATTGAAATGAAATTTAAAATTCAGTTTCTCAGTTGCGCTAGCCACAGTTCCACTAGCCACAGTTCCACTGCTCAGTAGCCATGTGTGGCTAGTGGCTGCTGTACTGGACAGGGCAAATCAGAACATTTCCATCACTGCAGAAAGTTCAGTTGGGTTGCGCTGCTAAATCTCAGGGAGGAGCGTCAGTAACGTTTAATATTACAATGCAATTTAATATTCTTAATGCTTTCAGCGATGTCACCTTCTTTGGTTTAATATTTGCTTTTTTGCAGCTCTAGGCGTCACAGCTTTTAGTTAGGGGCAAAGGAATTTGGCACCAGTGGCCCTCGGAGGGTCACAGAGTTGGTGGGAGCTCAGCTTTGTTTCCCCAGCTCACTGCCATGTACTCCACACCATGTCACAATTACGTGATAAACAGATGCTTATTACACTCTTCTTAGGGGCCTTCCTGGTGCTGGGAGATGTGGAGAGGTAAGGCTGGATCTGGATGGCCCTGTCCAGTGCCTGCTACAGACGTAGTATTTGCTGGTGTTGTAGGTGGACAGAGAATCCGCCACAGGCCCTGCTCCCCAGGAGTCTATGGTCTGGATAGGAGGCAGTGCCGGCATCATAAATGAGCCCACACAGGCTTTGGAGTCAGGTGGACCAAGGTTCAAGTCTTACTCTGCTGTTTAGTTACTGTGACCCTGGTCAATTTGCTTTCAAGGTCTGAGCTCAGTTTCTTCATCTCTGAAGTGGAGATAGTTAGTTCCTAGAGTGGTTTTGAGCAGAAATGAATTCACGTGTCCTCAGAGAGCACACATGCTGTGTGCCTAGCTCCATGCTCTGCACCCTGGTGTTCCCTGGGGATCAGTGCCCTTCCTCCTCGGGGAGACTGTACTCATGGAGAGAGAGTGAGATGGTTTGTGCCTGGTCTCAAAGAAGCAAAGGCAGGCTGCCAGAACTCTTCCAGAAATGGCATTAGCTGGACAGGAAAAGCTCCTATAGAAGGTGCACTTCGAGGGGTGTGTGGTGTTTTGGTAGGCTGGAGTTGGGAGCGGGTAAAAGGTCTTTTTGTGTGTCCTGAGAGGTTAGGCAGGAGTCTGAAAACATCCATGGAGCCCAGGAGGCTATGGATTCGGGTGGAGCAAACAGACCAGCAGCCCTGATCAGCCCTTGTGCTTTCCAGGCCCAGGGAGGTGAGAGCCAGCAAGAGGCGCAGCGCCTCCAGGCCCAGCTGAATGAGCTGCAGGCCCAGCTGAGCCAGAAGGAGCAGGCGGCTGAGCACTACAAGCTGCAGGTAAGGAGCCTGGTCCTGCCCACCTGCCCTCTTGCCCCACCCTACCCCAGCCCCACCAACACACCTGCCCTCTGCCCACCCAGATGGAGAAGGCCAAGACTCATTATGATGCCAAGAAGCAGCAGAACCAAGAGCTGCAGGAGCAGCTGCGGGGCCTGGAGCAGCTGCAGACAGAGAACAAGGAGCTGCGGGCTGAAGCGGATCGGCTGGGCCGGGAACTGCAGCAGGCCGGGCTGAAGACCAGGGAGGCCGAGCAGACCTGCCGTCACCTCACCGCCCAGGTGCGCAGCCTGGAGGCACAGGTAGGGCCCTGGCTGCACTGACGCCCTCCTCTCCTCAGCCATCCCTGCTTAGGCCTCCCTTCACTCTCTCGGCTCTCCTTCCCAGGTTGCCCACGCTGACCAGCAGCTTCGGGACCTGGGCAAGTTCCAGGTGGCGACTGACGCCTTAAAGAGCCGGGAGCCGCAGGCTAAGCCTCAGCTGGACTTGAGCATTGACAGCCTGGATCTGAGCTGCGAGGAGGGGACCCCACTCACTATCACCAGGTCAGGAGGCACCCTTCCTCCCTCCGTCTGTTGTCCTTTGAGCGCCCCCTGTTTATCAGGCTGTATCCTGGGCACTGGGGCTGTGAGATAAATAAGACGTGAACCCTTTGCCCTCTGGAAGCTTATTCTTAGAGAAGAATAAAGAAAGTATTAGAGGTATTAGACCAGATGTTTGTATATAGCACAGTGGGAGTAAATAAAAATGAGTGGTCAGAAAAGGCATCATGGAGGCTGTCACTCCTGCTCTGAGTCTTGAAAGAAGCCGTAGGGGTGTGTCTGATGGACGGAGGAGAGTGGTTGAGAGCAGAGGCCGAGAAAGAGCCTGGATGGGCTGGAACATGAAGTTGCAAGGGCTTGGGCCCAAGTCCCTGAGGACCGGCTGGACTCCCCACTGAGTGGGGGGTGAGCACATGTGTTGAGGAGCACATGGTCCGGTTTGCATCTTAGAAAGCCTGTCCTGATAGGGGAAAACTGAGAGTTTAATAAAAACAATAAATGTGTTTTTAGAAATGTTCAACACTTATGTGTGTCAGACACTGTTATAAACACCTGAAAAGTATTCATTCATTTATCCCTTAACAACTCTGAGGAAGCGTCTATGATTATCTCCTTTCACAGATGAAATTGGGGCAGAGGGGCAGTCACTTGCCCAAGGTGCCACAGTGGCAGGGCTAGGCTTGAACCTGGGCAGCCTGGCTCGAGTCCTTGTTTGTCTCCACTCTGTGTCTCTCAGAGGCTGTTGTAAGTCTAGGTGAGAAGGGGGCAAGGCAGGCAGGGAGGGGCGTGAGAGTGGAGTATGGTGTGGTTAGGAGAGCTCTCAGGAGACTCACTCGCCGATTGGGTTTGGCAGGAGAGGGAAGAGGTAGGACTGTGCCTGTGTTCGTGGCTGGGGGCTTGGGTGGAGGCCGCCCCTCCCAGCTCCTACTTGCTGAAATAGGAGATACAGGAGGAGGAACAGACAATGGACTTGGTTTGGGACATGTTCGTTAGTTGTGGAATCCATGGGGGAGGTCTGGGGCTGTGGATATATGGGTCTGGGAGCAGGGTTTGGGAATTGCCAGTATTGAGTTCAGAGAGCCATGGAGTGGATAGGCTCACCAGGGATGGAGAACGGATGGAAGGCCAAGGTCAAGAACTCTCCTTGATACCTCTGAGAAATCAGAGAGGGTGGGGTGCTTGACTTAGTCTTCTTGTAATAATAAATGTAGGACTTGGTCGCTTTGGAGCAAAGGGATGGACAAAATGCCTTGTAGCCCCAGGAATGGCACCTCAGCAGATGTTTTCCCCACAGCAAGTTGCCTCGTACCCAGCCAGATGGCACCAGCATCCCTGGAGAGCCAGCCTCGCCCATCTCCCAGCGTCTGCCCCCCAAGGTAGAATCCCTGGAGAGTCTCTACTTCACCCCCATCCCCGCTCGGGGTCAGCCCCCCCTGGAGAGCAGCCTGGACTCCCTGGGGGATGTCTTCCTGGACTCAGGCCGGAAGACCCGCTCCTCTCGTCGGCGCACCACGCAAATCATCAACATCACCATGACCAAGGTCAGGCTGCTGCAAGTGGGGCTGCAGGGTAGCAATGCTTGCTTCCTCTCAAGGGCATCTTTCCATCGGGTCCTCAAAACAGCCTCAAGAAGCAGGCAGGGCTGACCAGTCCATACCCACAGATGGGAAAGCTTAAGGGTGGTGACTTGCTTAGGCCTCTGGTAGAAAGGGGCAGGGCTGGACGTGGCTGCCTGTCCACTGACTCTAAGGCTGCTGTCCTCTCCGTGTACAGCAGTGACCCTGTGCAGGCTTAAGGGAGACAATGTGGAGAAGTTGCAGTCCGGCCCGTGCCTCCCCACACACCCCTGGGTACACCCTTGGGTAGCTGAGATGCGTTGTGGTTGCCCAGTGGGCTGCCTGCCTGGCTGGGGGCTCTGGTCCTTGTTTCCATAGCACTAGGAGGTTGGGGAGGAGAGGAGGGGGGCATCTCTGGTGGGGAGAAGCTGGAGAAGTTCTAAAAGATGGTCAGGGGCCTGGCACACTTGGGTGGAAGGACACTGTGGGATGAACCCAACAAGCTCAGGAGACGTGAGTTCTAGCCCCAGCTCTGCCGCTTCCTTGCTTTGTGCCCTGTGGGCCAGTCACTTCATTCCTTTGCACCTCACTTCTAAAATGGTCTGATGCACTCTGCCTTCCCTCCCTCAAAGCATTGTTAATAGACTCAATGGAAAAATGGACAGAAAAGAGTCTTGACAGCCTCAGTACCTTGTGTGGGATTCTGGCAACAAGGCCCATTTCTTGCAGAAGTGCAGCTAAGGACCCCATGCAAGGCAGTGTGGATACGTGCAGCCATGGGGTCTGAGGCGCTTCGGGAAGGGGAACGGGAGGCTTCTTGATGGGGTGTCAGGGCCCCTATCCCTACTACAACAGGTGCATCCTCTCTTCCAGAAGCTAGATGTGGAGGAGCCAGACAGCGCCAACTCCTCCTTCTATAGCACGCAGTCTGCCCCTGCTTCCCAGGCTGGCCCAAGAGCTGCCTCCTCCACCCAGTCTCTAGCCCGCCTGGGCTCTCCCGACGAAGGCAACTCGGCTCTGCTAAGCCTGCCTGGCTACCGGCCCACCACTCGCAGCTCCGCTCGCCGCTCCCAGGCTGGGGTGTCCAGCGGGGCCCCTCCAGGTGAGGGGATTGTGGGGACTTAACACACCCAAAGATTAGACTGGAAGCAGATCCTGGCACAGGGAAGGGACAAGCTTTTAAAAACCCAAGGCTGGCTTCCTGGCCGCCACCCAGCACCTCACCTGCCTTTCCTCCCTGCAGTCTGAGGGCCTTGCCTGTTGTCACATCAAGGGGCTGTGCTGGGCAATAACACTGATGTCATTCTCAGCCAGGCTATAAACCAGAAAACACATGACGGGCCTGGGATTCCCAGCACAAGAGTGCTGCCCGGCTGCTGTCAGTCGTCCTCCAGGCCCCTTCTCGGGTGGGAAGGGGCTGCCAGAGAGGCCACACTGGCCTGGGAGCTATGCTCAGATTCTTTTCTGAGGCTCTTGCCTTCAGGGACCACTCTGGGTATCGATTCCTGGCCCTCCATTAGTTTCTCTCGGTGTCACAGCCTCTGCATATGACCCCAGGGAGGAAGCAATGAGCCAGTCCCCAGGGTAGGGATGGTCTGTGAGCCCCGAGCCTGTATCTGCAGCACTGAGCAGAGCAGGGCTCTGGGGTGCTAGGCTTGAAGTTCAAGGGCTAGGTGCATGGGAGTGGTGGCAGCAAAGGCTGGTGGGATGCTACCTCCCCCCTCTCCTCCTGGCCTTCCAGCCCCACTTGCTCCAATTTCCTCGCCCTCCACAGGCAGGAACAGCTTCTACATGGGCACTTGCCAGGATGAGCCTGAGCAGCTGGATGACTGGAACCGCATTGCAGAGTTGCAGCAGCGCAATCGAGTGTGCCCCCCGCACTTAAAGACCTGCTACCCTCTGGAGTCCAGGGTGAGCTCTGGGGCCCCCTGCCATGGACCTGCCCCTGTTGGCTCACCTCTTCCTCGTCATCCCACCCCAGTGCCCTGGCCTGCCAAGGAGGGTGACCTGTTTCCAGTCAAATAGCTGGCAGGGAGGGAGCTCAGGGGTGAAGGTCCTGTGGGTGGGCAGGAGCTTGGAGAGGTCTCTTGGGACTGCTCTTTGCAGCCATAGTGGAGGGCGTAGGTGGGGAGCTTTTTGCGATAGGAAGGCTCTAGCTGCTCCACAAGATAGGCCAGTGAAGAGAGTTCTGGGGCGGTCCTGCTCCACCTCCAAACAGCTTGGCTCCACCGACCACTTTTTCTACCCCACGCAGCCTTCCCTGAGCCTGCCTACCATCACAGATGAGGAGATAAAAACCGGTGACCCCCGGGAGACCCTGCGCCGAGCGAGCATGCAGCCAGCCCAGATAGCTGAGGGCGCTGGCATCACCACCCGGCAGCAGCGCAAACGGGTCTCTGCAGAGCCCCACCAGGGCCCTGGCACCCCCGAGGTGGGTGACGTCGGCTCCCATAAGTTGATTAGCGGGGAGGCTCCCGGCTCAGAAGGGGGACGGGTGCTGGTTGGACACGGTCCACTTGTCCTCTGGCTTAACTGTTCTCTTCCCCATAGTCTAAGAAGGCCACCACCTGTTTCCCACGCCCCATGACTCCCCGGGACCGACATGAAGGGCGCAGACAGAGCACTACCGAGGCCCAGAAGAAAGCAGCTCCAGCTGTTGTTAAACAGGTTAGTCAGGGGCTGAAGGGAGACCCTGGAGGGGCCTTGCTGGCCGAGCCCTGGAGCAGCAGGTTGGCCTGGGAGGCCAGTGGCACCCCCAGTTTGACAGCCTCTCCCTACAGGCTGACCGCCGCCAGTCAATGGCCTTCAGCATCCTCAACACACCCAAGAAGCTCGGGAATAGCCTTCTGCGGAGGGCAGCCTCTAAGAAAGCCCCATCCAAGGCCTCCCCCAACCCCCGCAGTGGGACCCGCCGCTCTCCTCGCATCGCCACCACCACAGCCAGTGCCGCCACTGCCGCCGCCATTGCCGCTGCCACTGCCACCCCTCGGGCCAAGGGCAAGGTGGAGGCACTGTCAGGGGAGGGAGAGGGTTCGGCTCTTAGGAATCTGGTAGGAGCATGGGCACCCCCCCCCCCCCCCCGCCAGCCACCCCAGGGGCTGCTTCCAGGCAGGGCTGAGCTAGGCTGCTGGAGGGCGGGGAGGGCGGGGGCTGAGAGCAGGTGCTCCCGGCCTGGTTAGCTGCTCCTTACGGAGGAGAGGACACGCCTCCATTTCTCCCGAGAGCACCCAGAGCTGCTTAGGCACAGCCAGCCACTGGTAACCTGAAGGTAGATTGGGTCCAGGGCCACACCAAGGAGGGGACCCTAGTCTGGGTGTGGGGGGGCACTGGTGCAGCCTGGCACCGAGTCTCTTCCACTTGAGTGACTGTCTCTCTCTCTTCCAGGCAAAGCAATAAAGAGCCGGTACCAGTGAGTGGCCCCACCTGTGTCCTTGATGCTGCCCTCGCCTGGTCCTTTTTGTTCTGTCCCTTTCAGTGCCTTCTCTCAGCTCCCAGGCCAGCAGTGGCCAAACCCCTATAGACAGTGACGCCTGCCCACACCCCGGCCTGGTACCCGGACCTTCGCCAGGTGAACAGGTGTGTCCTCAAGAGTTGGCCCGGAGCCTGGATAGTCTGGGTCCTCTCCCTGCCTCGCCTCCTGATGTTTTCTTAGAGCAGTCACTTCTCCAGCGCCATCACAAGAAGATTTGGGGCTGGCTTTGAGTGGCTGGGTCCTTGGGCCCAGTCAGTCCTCCTCTCAGCCTCTGGATCTAGAAGGGACCGACCATTGGAGGAGCAGGCCCTGGTCCCTGCTGCTCCCGGTGGCTGGGCCGAGCAAGGGCCCTTGCTTTTGAAGTCCAGGACTGGGCATTGACCTAGTGGGAGCACCCCACCCCCAGGTGCTCCCATCCACCCAAGGGCACAGTTGCCCGAAGGATGCTCTTTTCCAGGAGAAACGGGCCCTGTGCCTCAGTGGGGGATGGGGGCGGGGGGGGGCAGCCTTCAGTGGCAGCTCATCCCCTTCCTTCCCCAGATTTCACTGGGGTGGGATTTGGAGTGATGGGAAGGTTTTTAAGGGCCAGGGATGGATCTTTTCTAAATGTTATTACTTGTAAATAAAGTCTATTTTTCTCCCTTGAATGCCGAGACACCTTGATCTGTGTGGGAAAAGTAGGGAAACCTGGGCTTTGTAGAGCAGCGTACCTTTGTCCCTGTGGAGACTCCAGACCCACATACCTTCTCTCAGATCCCTTCTCCTGGCCTTTCTCAGGCCACAGGATCTTCCCACACTCCATTTCTGGCCTCTGCTCCTGAGGAGCATTATGGGCCGGCCTCTTCTCTTCTGAGGGCCTGTGTCCCCTGAATCTGGTTTTGTCTGTAGCTTCTGAGTGGCATTCTCTCTCCTCTTCCCACACTCCCTCCTCAGACAGGCCACGTTCTGTGAGTAGAATGATGGCCAAAAGGATAAATGAATGGGCAGACATCAGTACGCCACCACTGAAGATCATTTATGAGCACCCGTCGTAGGTCTTGCTGGGGTGACAGAGATACAGCTATGGGTCAGAAGCAGCCTCTCCCCGCATACCTTCCCTGGGACAGTCGAAACAAATACAACATTAAGTCGATGCAGAATGTGGCCTGGGCTGAGAGCGTGTAGAGCTCAATGAAGAGGTGGCATTTCAACCAGGCTTTGGAGCTTGGGGTTCATTATCAGGATGGTGAGGCTGAGGGGACTTGCTGGAGGACAGGGCTTCTTGTGTCGGGGGTACGCTCGTCTTCAGCCCAGCCTGGGGGAGTGAAGCAAACAAGGATCAGGGCCAAGGTGGGAGGGACATCCCTTGTCACTTTTCTCCAGGCCATGCCTCCCCTGCCTGAATCCTGTTCCTTTTAGTTTCCGCCTCAGGCTCGGGGAATTGGTGGGCATTAGCTGGAGGCTACTGTGGACAGAGCCCACCCTTTCCTCCCCACGCCAAAGCAGAGCTCCTCCTGTCCCTGGAAGTCCATCCCTTGGGTTCCTCACCCAGAGCTGGGCCAGGACGAGGTGACGCTGGGCAGTCTGCCCAGGATCCGAGAAAACACAGGAGAAGTTGGTGTCTCGCAGGGCGGGGCTCAGCTCCTCCAGCACCAAGGCCCTCCACAGCTGGGTCCTCGTGCCCCTGTGCTCCCGCCTGGAGCAGAAGAGAAGGAAAGGCCATGAGAGGACCGTAGGAGGAGGCCTCCCTCCCACCGGCCTCATCGCCGCGCCCCTCACCTGGTGCTGCCCTCCCGCAGCCGGCCCGGGAGGTGCTCGATGAAGGAGCTGTTGCCCAGCCAGTAAAGGATGCTGAAGTGGGGGAAGCGGCTGCAGGCAGTACAGGACAAGGTCAGCGTTCCATCTAGGGACACGTGTGGCTGTTAACCCGACTGTACAGCAGACCCTCCCCTCTGCCACGCTGTGGCCTGCCCACCCTGCCCAGCTTCCCAGCTGCCATGATCCAGGAACCTGGAGTGGAGAGTCTGTTAAGAGAAGTGCGGTCATCTACCAGGGGACCCTGGCTGAGTAGGAGGAATTTGGGGACGGGTCCTTGGTCTAGGTCCTTGACTCCTGAGCTTTCTTCTTCAGAATGACCCTTTCTAGCACCCAGCTCCAGTGACTCTAGGAGCCCTGGCTGAGGAGGCAGCACCAGTAGGCCACTGCTCCTCTGAGGAGGCCAGAGGGCAAGTGGGCTCTGGGAGGAGGGGCTGGGCTTGCAGCCACTGCAGTCAAGGCTCTGGGAGTCCGCTGACTGTTCCTTCTGTCTGAATCCTCTCCGTCCCCTTTGACAGGGAGCATCTTGGGAGCTGCGAGCTGAGCCCTGTGCCACACTGGCGATGCTGGCGGGGAGAGGAAGTCAGTGCTCAGCCAAGCTGACCTGGTTGGTGGTGGGCTACATGACAGAAGGTTGGGGGACAGGTGCTCAGAAACCAACCCCACCCTTGGTACCTCCGTGCCCTCAGCCCGCCCTCTGACCACCGTGTTCTCCTGGGCTCCCATCAGAATGGCTCCTTACTCAGTGAGACTTCCACTTCCGGCCAGGTCACCTCCAATGCTGGGCACTGCTTAGCTGTCGGGAGCGCTGGGGGCCGGGAGGGGCAGGTGTCCTTTGCGATCCCAGCTGAGGCAGTGGCAGCTGTAGTGGCCTGAGGCACAGATGTGGCTCTGGCCAGGTGGGAGACGATGTGGGCACAGAGGAGCAGGGCCCAAAGAGGGCTGGGGTCTGAAAAAAGGACAGTCACAGAGGTCAGCAGCTGTCTGACCTCCGGGGATTGCCCGGCATCCTAGCTCGGATGTTGGCTAGAGAGGGAGTTGCTGCCGGGATGTAAGTCTGGCAGAGATTCTTGGGCTCTGCCCAGGGAACGGGAGAGGCAGAAGAACCCCTCAAGCCCCACCTCTTGGCCCTTTTTGAATGGAGCACAGGGAGACCTTGGAATGGAGCCAGAGCCACAGCATCCGGGCAGAGGCCGAAAGCAACAGCACAGCAGCTGAGGGGAGCCCACCTGGGGGTGAGGCTCAGGGCCAGCCACATGGCTCCACTCTGGTCTCAGGATGCCCCCCACCCCTCCACCCGCATGTGCACAGCCCCAGGTCCCACCTGGAATCCAGTTCTGTCTCATGGTCGTGATGCGTGTGTCAGGAGCTGGCACGCCTGGATCTATATATCTGTGACAACTTCCTCCTCTCTGGGGGAGGCGGGGGAGGAGATGGTGAAAAACTGCTTCTCCCACGTCTTCTGAGTGGCTTGCTTAGATCCCAGGCATACATGTGGCCTTCTTCCTGTGGACTCCACAGCCCCTCCCTACCTCTAGTTTTTCAGTGGGCTGTCAGGCACTGCTATTTACTCTGTCCTGTCCACCTGTGACAACTCCTGGAGGACTGGCATCGGGCATAGGCTAGAGCTCTTCCAGCCCCTAAAAACAAAGCCAGGGGATCCCCACCCTAGCTCTTATTACCATCAACATTATACTGGTTACTAGTCCAATCTAACCCCTTCATTACAGGCATGGAAACTGAGGCCCAAAGAGGACCAGGGACTTACCTAGTCACAAAGGGAGGTAAAGTTCTCTCCACTGCCAGAGCTGGTTCTGGGAAGGGCAGGATATACAGTGAAATCCTTCTGCGAAAGCACTGAACTCTCCCTTCTATTTCACTTTCACTTTTATTTAACCAGGGAATCTAGAGCGGACTCTGGCTACCAAGAGAAGGCACACATACATGACAGCAGTCTGAGCCCAGTCCTTAAGGTTCCTGCACACTGCGCCTCTCTTCCTGAGCCGGAGTTCACAGTGGCCAGGAACTGGCCAGGAACCTTCTTGCTAACTCCCAGGCCCCCCGCTTTCCAGATGGTATCAGTCTGGGGTCTTTAACCTTCCTCAGGCCCACCCTCCCAGGGGCACACAGGGCATGAACCAATGAAAGAGTCTCTCACACATGAATTCTTCCATCCCAGCCAACGGTCAGGACTTCGGTGTCCACCTTTGCTCTTCTATGTGAACAGGCCTCCTGCTTCTTCCTTCACAGCCACACCATATTCAAAGGGACAACTCTCCTAATCACTGGAGACCCCAAGCTGGATCACTCTGACCATTTCAGACTCCATGTCACACCAGCCCATCCACATTCTGGCCTTTCTCAGGCTCCCCACCTCCCTCCAACCAGCAACCCAACGACCACCCATCACTCCCATGAATCCTTCTCACTTCTGTCCTCCCAGCCCCTTGGCCAGAGCTACAGATCTAAGTTCACCAGGAAGTCTAGATTCCCCCTACCTGGTTCACAGGAAGCCCTGAAAAACCCTCCTTTCCGGAACCCCCCGTTTTTGGAGCTCCACAGCTCAGCTCAGCTGCGTCTGGCCCCACGTGAGCCACACCATGGGAGCTACACTGAGAGCACCTCCAGGCCTTGTGGGCAGGAACCTCTCAGACAAGCCGAGCACTTGGAACACAAGCTGGAGCACTGGACCTAAGAGGAGGAGAGGGTGCTTCCCAGGGTAAGAGGGCACGTACCCAGCACTGGCTCGAGCAACTGTGAAGGACCAGACCCAAGTGTCTGGGATCAGGAGGATGGGATGCTGGGGACAGAACCAGGGAGGCCAGGAGGTGGAATTAGGTTTGGAAGACGTGTCCGAACACTGCTGCAATCCCAAGGGTTTTGTGTGCGTGTCATATGCATGTGCGTGTGTATGTATAAAAACCCGACTCATTCCCAATTAGACGTGGAGACTAAAAGTCAACTCCTCTTCTCCAGGGCTCTAGCTGACATTTTCATCTTCTCAGTTCCTCCCCCACCGCCTGCCCCAGGAGCTTCTGTGCTGTTAGATGCAGAGTAACTCCTCCCTAGGAACACCAGTGTCTCCAGCAGTTAGGTCAGGAGGCAAAGCTGCCCAGGACTTCAGAGACACAGTCCTTTGGGGAAGGGGGTGGGGATGCGAGGGAGAGGAGGCAGGACTCTACCTGTGAGTGTAACCAAGGCCAGAGTCGGGCTGCTGGGAGGTCATGGGACTCAGGACTGTTGAAGTATGAAGAGACAGCCTTGGACAGCCTGGCCTCGGTTCTCACATGAGCCTGATGCAGGGGTACGGGGACAAAAGTGATGCTCCCTGCCGCCATTCCACTCTCTGAGGATGAGCCCACTGGCATGCAGACCTCGGAAGCCACGGCTGGGTAAGAGAAGCCAAAGCTGAGAGTGATCCGCGAGAGGGGTGGTGGTGGCAGGGCACTGACCTCAGGTGGTGAGGACAGTCACCCAGCGATGGCGCAGGGCACCTTCTGCTACAGGACGAAAGCCCGGCATTCCACCTTGCTCAGGGATGTTGGGCAGGGCCAACCACCCCCAGGCCCCGGCTCTCAAATGGGAAGAGCAAGAGGCAGCAAGGGCCAGGCACCCACGGGGACTGCAGGGAAAGAGGTGGGAAGAAGAAAAGCAAGATGGATGTTCAGCTTTCCAACCCAGCTCACGGAGCTTTATTCAGAATGGATGACAAGATCCTGCTTGGTTCTTACTGCACTTGAAGGGCCATATTCCCTAGGAACCCAGCACGGAAGGACCACGTTTGCCCTCCCATTTCCTTCAAAATTCCTAGGACCAGAGCTGGGGCCTACCTGGAACCCCTTTTCAGAACCCATACTTACCTGGGCCTGACCCTCTTCCCACCCACCTCACCATTTGTGTTGCCAGGCCCAGGCAGGACTCATGGATGACAAGGCTGACATGAGGATATTCCTTGGGCTGGGAATCCCCTGGCAGCTTCAAGGGAACAATGTCTGACCACAGGAAGAAGCCTCACATCTGTCATAGTTCTTCTACCACGCACGCGCACACACACACACACACACGCTCTCCGGCTTTCGGGGAAGGAAGTGATGTGGCAGTGGCCTTCAGCACGTGTCACCACTTCTGGGCAGAGGATCAGCTTGCACAAGCGGCCCTCAATCACCGCTGCCAGCAGTAACCCCTGTGGCCCAACTATATATAGATGGTCTTTGTTCTTGGCTGAGTACAGCCCCACTTAGTGGGAGGTTCCCCAAGCTGCTACAGCTCTGGTCACCCCCACACAAATCCCCGGTGAATTCCGAGGTCCTAGAGCTTCCCTTGCTGCATAAGTCACGACAAGGTCCCACTTGTCTCCACCAGCCTACGGCCCCCAACAGGGAAGACGGAGCCAGACAACGCCCAACTGTGGCCTTAGCCAGGGAGGACGGAGGACACCTCACCCCTCAGTGCTCATCAGTGGCACTGGCCAGAGCTCCCTGGCTCTTCCACACTGAGTGTACCAGGCTCAAGCCCCACATACAGAAGGAAGGGGAGGTGGGCTGGGGCTCTCAGCCAGAGAAGAGATGGCTCCTTTACACCAAAAATGTGGCTCTGCTCCTGCCCTGCTCAAGCAGGGAGGCTGAGGCCTGGAGGAATTGGGGCAATTCCTATGCTCCACAATAAAAAAGGTTTTTAAATATATTCATCAAAATAGTTTTCTTTTAAAAAGCCCCCCACTGCTGACAGCCCCACCTGCTGGCTCTCCATCATATCCCTCCCCAGCCCGGACACAGCCGGAGGGGTCCTGAGTGGCCCGAGTGCCCCTTTGAGTCTTTCCCACCCAGGAGGTCTTGGAGGGCAGGGAGGAGAGTGCCCTGAGGTCCATGGTGGGTGGATGCTCTTCTTCCTGACTATTCCAGGCCCAGGATATAGTTGATGCCTTGCACCAGGCCAATGATGACAGGCTGCCAGGCTACCAAGTATCGAAGCCAGTCCAGCAGTTGCCCGTACATGACATGAGGCCTCTCCCAGCTGTCACTGCGTCAAAGAAAAGAGGTTACGTGTTTGAGTTGCTAAGGCTGGTCTAGGGGATGGGTGAGAGGGTCTACCTACACTTTCCAGATGCTCCACAGAAATGGGCCTACAGAGAAAGGAAGCTGCTTTCTAGAAAGCCCCACCCAGCCCCTATATGTTGGAATGCAGGGCTAAACCCAGAGAATGGGGGCAGGAGGGCAGAGAGGAAGAAGTGCAGAAGATCGGACAGATGCGGGAGAGGGTGGAGGGGTGAAACTAAGCTCTCCATGACCAACATACAGACAGGGCTCCGCATAACCTTCTAAGATTGGACCGCCAGTGTGCCCGAGACTGCTGTAGATTATGGGTGATGATGGCATCAGGGAGGCGGGGAGTGGGATAAGGTAACCCAAAGGTTCTTGCAATGTCCAAAATGAGAGGTTTTCTAGGTCAAGGAAGGGATTGAGTCTCGGGACAGAGGCATGAGGGGGCAGAGCAAGAGGCTGGTCATAGGGGATAACCCCAGGCAAAGGCTCTAAGGAATCCCCACCCAAGGGCACTGAGCACCAGGCCCTACTGAGGCCAAGCGGCCCCTGGAGATAAGTCCCTTCCTTTCACTTTACAGCTAACTGCCGGGCAAGACATGGAGAGGGAGCCTGGGAAACCAGCTCCGGGGAAAGCACAGGTTGAACCTCATGAGACTACGGGGAATCCCTCTGAAGGCATCAGAAAGCACAGCCGGGCCCATTCCTGAGAACTAAGGGAAGCCCCAACCTTCAGCTTGACCATGGAGTTACTAAACTGTTCCTGAACTAGACCCTGGAAGAACCAAGCAAGGAACCTTAAAGGGGAACACAGTGGCCCCGCACGGCCCAGCTAGTGTCCAGGGGACAGGGAACCCTGGCAGAGAGAGGAAGGGCAGCTGGGAGAAGTCCCTGGATCCCAGGGGAAAGGCGGGGTGGGGGGGGGTGGCCAAAGAAGTGGCTGGGTACTTTCCGACAGACAGGCTGCCCGGAGGAAGCGGAGGCTGAAGGCAAAGTAGGGAGGGCTGGTCAGGTAGGGAGGGGCAGCTCAGAGGAGCACAGGTCCTGTGTTCAGGTGGATGGGGACAGGGGTCCCCGCCTTCCCTGTACCTTGCAGGTCCTGCACAGGCACAGAGCTGGTCTCCAGCCCTGCCTGTCACAGGTAAGGCACAACCCATTAGTTATATCACCTTGAACAAATTATTCAATCTTTAAACTGTTTCACTGGTAAAACGAGGATAATATTACCCAGGTCATAAAGCTCTAGAGAATCAAGTGAGCTAATACGAGTAAAGCACTTAGCACAGTGCCAGGCACATAGTAAGCAAGCAGTAAATGGTAGCTGCTATCACCACCGATTTACCCTTGAGGAATCCTGAACCAAGAGGAGAAGCTGAGCTGCTGGTCCTGCCCCACATCCCACCCACTTCCCAAGACCACAAGCTGCATGGACTGGTGGGCAGCAGCCAGGCTGGGGGCAGGAGGGAGGGCCCCAACACCCACCCGGATGCAGGCCAGTACTTTCTTACCACTGCCCACTCCCAAAAAGAACCCAAACAAAGGATACGGGTTGCTGAACATCCTCTTGAGGTCTACCTTCTCTTTGCAGTAGGGACACGTCTGCTTCTTTCCCACAATGCACCAGCCGCGGATACAGAACTCGTGGAATCTGAGCACCACTGGTCAAGGGAAATGGTGGGCGGCCAGGATGGCACTCCAACCCCATGCCGGTCTTCAAGGTGCCCAGGCCCTAGCTCTGGAGGAAGGTTCAAATCCTGGCTTCACCTCTTACCAGTTGTATAATCTTGGGCAAGTCCCTTCTCTCTGACCCTGCTTCGTCATATGTGAAGTGAGGATAATGAACTCTGCCTTACAGGGCTGTTATGGGGCAAAACGGAGATAACACATGGTACAGAATGGGAGCTGAGTAAGGACGTGGTAAATGTCACAAGTGCTATTCAGGCGGATTTGATTCTGAAACTGAGGGTGCCAGTTAGAGGGTGTTCCTCCCCTGTGACTGACCCAGTCTCGGGGCAGCTAGTGCAGCTGCCGGCTCCTTTCTGATCCAGCCAGGCTACATGTAAGAGTGGCTCCCGTCTGTGAGAAGGAGCAAAGGAGGCAGCCATTTCTACTCCTGGGGGTTGGTTTCCCTAGCAGAGGACATCACCCAAATGTCTGCTTCTTGTGACTCCCCTACCCTCAAAGGTCTGGACAGCACGCCCAGAGCCTCAAAGGTCTGGACAGCACGCCCAGGGTCATGATCACACCCTTCCCTCCCTGACTGGAGTGTGCACGTGGCAAGAGAGACGTGGCCCAGGAGCTCTAGGCAGGATACACATGATTGCAAGACAGCCTATACGTGTTCTCGATGATGCCCTCTTCACTGACATCCACAAAGATCTGCTGCCCACACACGGCACACACACTGTCCGAGAGGTGTTTGGTGGGCATGCCCGACTCACTGTAGAACTGAGAGAGAAGAGCAGGAGGAAAAGACAGAAAAGACGTGAGAATCAGCCAAAGTGGGAAGGTACCACAGAGGCCTTAGGTCTTCTGTAGAGGAGGCGACATGATAGGGGGAGTCCCCAGAGCTAGAGAATATCTCATACACCAGATCGCCCTCATCTCTGCTGGGCAGATGGGTGAAAGGAAGTCAGATCTGATAGGACCTGAAGACTGGGAGGGTCGGCATCAGGGACAAGGAGAATGGGAAAAAGAAGGGCTCAGGGCTGGTGATTGGGAACTACGTCAGTGAAGCCACTGTGCAGCCAGATTATGGTTCCATCAGAGATGGACAACATCTCTTCTCCAAGATTCAAAACAGTGAAACATCTGGTGCAATGCTGGTTTGGTGACAAGGGCATTCTCAGACACTTGTGGCAGAAGCAAAAGAGGTTCAACCCTTTTGGACAGCATTTGGCATGATGTCTCAAACTGTCACACCATTTAACCTATTAA
Source organism: Orcinus orca (assembly GCF_937001465.1). Classification (NCBI taxonomy): domain Eukaryota; kingdom Metazoa; phylum Chordata; class Mammalia; order Artiodactyla; family Delphinidae; genus Orcinus; species Orcinus orca. The sequence goes on along the minus strand of NC_064566.1, from coordinate 49,795,445 downwards.
TTTCACCTTAAGGAGTTTAAAGGAGTAAAAATATCAAAAAAGCTTCAAGCATACAGATACTCATTTAAGTGTTATTTATAATTAAAGAAGCAAAGAGTTTGGCAATCCCTCATAAAGTTAAATGTGGAATTACCATATGACACAGCAATTCCATTCTTAGGTACACACTCCTAAAGAATAAAAACAGAGACTAACCACACACTTGTATACCAATGCTCATAGCAGCATTATTCACAAATAGCCAAAAGGTGTAAACAACCCAAGTGTCCGGAAACAGAAGCATGGATAAACAAAATGGGGTCTATCCCTCCAATGAAATGTTATTCAGTCATAAGAATAATGAAGTTCTGATACATGTTACAACATGCAGGCACCTTGAAAATATTACACTAAGTAAAATAAGTCAGACACAAAAGGATAAACATTGTATATTATTCCATTTATATAAAATATCTACAATAGGCAAATTCATAGACAGAAAACAGATTAGAGGTAACCAGCGGTGGGAGGAGGAAATGGGGAGTTACTGCTTAATGGGCACAGTCGCTGTTTGGAGTGATGAAAAATTCTGGAAGTAGACAGTACACTTAAGGATGGCTAAAATGGTGAATTTTACATTACATATATTTTATTTAAAAAATAGTAAAAAAAAAAAAAAACGAGAAGAATTGGAAATAACCATAAATGACCAACAATAGAAGAATGCCTCAATAAGTTATACTCAAGGGCCTAGAGAGGTGGTGGGTTAACTGAAGCTTGAGATATAACACTGAGTGTCAAAAGCAGGGTACAAAATTGGAGGCACAGTATTATTGGTACATATATATGTAAAGACAATCCAAATCTATCAAAAGATCAGAAGGAAATGTATGAGAATATTCACACCAGTGATGTCTTGGTAGTAGGATTATAGGTGATTTTCTTTCTTTTGCCTATTTTTCTGTACTCAAATTTTCCTTAATGAACATATATTACAAGCAAACCTCAGAGATATTGAGGGCTCGGTTCCAGAACACCACAATAAAGCAAGTCACGTAGATTTTTTGGTTTCCCGGTGTATTTAAACGTTATGTTTATACTTACTGTAGCCTATTAAGTGTGCAACAGCATTATGTCTAAAAAACCAATTACAATAATAACATCAAAGATCACAGGTCACCATAACAAATCTAATAATAAAGAAAAAGTTCGAAATATTGTAGTCACCAAAATGTGACACAAAGACACAAAGTGAGCAACTGCTGTTGGAAAATGGTGCTGATAGACTTGCTTGATGCAGGGCTGTCACAAACCCTCAATTTGTAAACAAAACAAAACAAACACAATTATCTGCAAAGCGCAATAAAGGAAAGCACAATAAAACGAGGTATGCTCATACTTTAAAAGATTATGTATTACCATGGTTAATCACAATGGATAACCAATTCCATGCTCCAAAAAGAAATTCCAAATTTTGCGTACTTTCCTTGTGGTTTATTGTTAAATAGCTACAGAGCATTTCCCCTTCACCCCAAGGAGAAAAGACTTGAATTTTATTTGTTGATATAGTCTAAGACCTACTGTTTTTTTTTCTTTGCACTGTCCTAAAAATTATGGTAAAACACACGTAACACAGAATTTACCATCTTAACTATTTTAAAATATACAGTTCGGTAATGTTAATAAGTATATTCACATTGCTGTGCAGCTAATCTCCAGAACTTCACATCTTGCAAAACTGTAAAATGAATTTTTAGACAGGATTCTGCATTTATTATTACAATTTTATCTTTACCTATAAGGGAAATAGATTATACTTAGCCTTTTTGTATTTTCTTCAGTTTGCTCTGTTTTTTATTTCCAAGCAACTGTCTTCTGAAAAAGCCACAGCCCTGAAGCTGGGTGAGGGATAGCAGTGAAGGAGGGGTGGGCATACAGGTGCTGGGATAGGGAGTAAGGAGGATGGTGACAGCCAGATCAGACACAGCTACACCTGCCAGAACCTCTGCTCAACATGGAGGCATCTCTGACTCCAAGCTGCCCTTATAAGAAATGGGCTCTCTTGACTCCCAAGAGTCCTCAAGCGTAGAAGGTAGAGCCACACCACCCCAAGAATCCATGAATAGAGAGCTTCCTGCCTTCACCCCTACCTCACCGTCTTACAAAACTGTCTGAAGTGGCTCAAGGTGAACTCGTTACTATCACAGAACACCAGAGCAGCCCCGTCCCTGGGGAAACCAAAGCCCAGAAAGGAAAGAAACTAGCTGTGATGAGAACGCAGCCCCTCTGACTCCTAACCCAAGTTCTACCCAAGACGTCCATTAACATCTGCTGAATGCTGCAGAAAGATCAGCTACTTAGCTCACTGAGGGCCAGTAATTCAAAAGGTTCTGATATGTTTATCGAGAGTGCAAAAGGATAAGCAAGAGTTAGGGCAGGGCCAAACCTGTGGAAGCCCACTAACTGCAACTCTCCAAAGCTGGAATCTGAATGTTAGTGTTGAGGGGAAAACACTTCTCCAGCGCTCAAGAGGCTTATGGCTCTGAAATATGTCTGGCTTAGAATTTCTAGGCACATCAACTGAACAGAGAGAAAATAGGCCAAGAAGTCTGGGTCCAGCTCTGGCACTGAGTCCCTGCACAATCATGCAGCACAGGAACATGGCCACTCACTCTGGCCCACAGCGTTGGCAGTGAAATAAGTGGGAACGCCTCAACTCAGGAGATGGGTGAGAGCTCTGAGGAAGAGCTTTACCTCAAATCATCCCTGAGTTCTGCCCCAAGACACTGAGGCAAGGGATACAGGATGCAAGAGAACTTGGATGAGATAATGAGAGTAGGAGGGATGCCCAGGAAAATGTCTATTAGGCCCCTAGCTTCTGGAGTTCTCCCCGCAAGCTAATGTGGCAACAGGCCGGCAGGGTCAAATCCCACAAATTTTCAACAAAGTTATCAGGTAAGCCTGTCAAGTCAGGAACGGCCCAGCAACCCTGCGGTTTGCAGAACCCACAGAGACTGTATCAGGAGGCACTGAGGCCGAGTAGGGTAAAGTACAGGGAGGCAGATTTCAGTTTAACCTCAAGAGCCTGATGCCTCAGTGTGGAAAGGGCTCAAGGGGCCACATAATTTGTCAGGATTAGACACACCACATTTCCATCCTCTGTCACTTACTATCTTGATGACCTTGAGCAAGCCACCCAAATTCTTCTTTCCTTCCATCAGAATATATTGGGCACCTACTAAGTACCAGCCACTGGACTGGGTCCTTGGGCTAGAATGCTGGAAAAACACAGACCTGGCCTCTGTCCTCATGAAACCTACAGCTAGGGGAGACTGACATTAAATAAATAAGTATTGGGCTTCCCTGGTGGCGCAGTAGTTGAGAGTCCGCCTGCCGATGCATGGGACGCGGGTTCATGCCCCGATCCGGGAGGATCCCACATGCCGCGGAGCGGCTGGGCCCGTGAGCCATGGCCACTGAGCCTGCGCACCCGGGGCCTGTGCTCCGCAACGGGAGAGGCCACAGCAGTGAGAGGCCCGCGTACCGCAAAAAAAAAAAAACTAAAAAAAAAAAAACCTAAAAATAGAGTTGCCACATGATCCAGCAATCCCACTCCTGGGCATATATCCAGACAAAACTATAATTCGAAAAGATACATGCACCCTTTATGTCCACAGCAGCACTATTTACAACAGCCAAGACATGGAAACAACCTAAATGTCCATCAACCAATGAATGGACAAAGAAGATGTGGTACATATATATACAGTTGAATATTACTCGGCCATCGAAAAGAATGAAATAATGCCACTTGCAGCAACATGGATGGATCCAGAGATTATCATACTAAGCGAAGTAAGTCAGAAAGAGAAAGACAAACACCATGTGGTATCACTTATATGTGGAATCTAAAATACAATACAAATCAATGTATCTATGAAACAAAAACAGACTCACAGGTATAGAGAGCAAACTTGTGGTTGCCAAGGGGTAGGGGGGATAGGGGAAGGAAGGAATGGGAGTTTGGGATTAGCAGAGGCAAAATATTATATAAAGGATGGATAAACAACAAGGATAAACAACAAGGTCCTACGTATAGCACGGGGAACTATATTCAATTTCCTGTGACAAACCATAGTGGAAAAGAATATGAAAAAACTGAGTCATTTTGCTGTACAGAAGAAATTAACACAACATTGTAAGTCAACTATACGTCAAAAAAATTTTTTTTAATTTATATAAAATGAGGACTAATTATTTAAAAGGCTAAAATAAGAATTATTTAAAAGGCATTAAAAGGGCTATCAAAGAACACTGCAATGAAGGGGTTTAACTAAACCTAGGTCATCAAGGGAGTGGCATTTTAGGCTGAGGTAAAGGATAGGTGGGAGTTAGTAAGATGAAGAGAGGCAGAAGTGACAAGAGGAGGCCCTGGAGCAGGAAGGACCTGGTGCGCTTGAGAAACTGAAAGGAACCTAACGCCCTTATGGCTGCATGGAGGATCTTGGACTTGAAATGAGAAATCATCTAAAGGCTTTATTTAAGTACGGAGTAATATGATCAGACTCATATTTTAAAAGAGCACTCTGGGGCTTCCCTGGTGGCACAGTGGTTGGGGGTCCGCCTGCTGATGCAGGGGACACGGGTTCGTGCCCCGGTCTGGGAAGATCCCACATGCCGCAGAGCGGCTGGGCCCGTGAGCCATGGCTGCTGAGCCTGTGCGTCCGGAGCCTCTGCGTCCGGAGCCTGTGCTCCGCAATGGGAGAGGCCACAACAGTGAGAAGCCCGCGTACCAGAAAAAAAAAAAAAAAAAAGAGCACTCTGTCTTCTGTGTGAAAAATGGATTGGAGATGAGGCCAAAATGGATTCAGAGAGACCAGCTAAGAGACAGTTACAATTCTTTAAATGCTGTATGGGGGCCTGTGCTAAGGTGATGTCTTGGGCTAATTTGATGGCAGTAAAAATTGAGAGAAGTGGACTGTTGATACCAGAGGCAGCTGAATAGTAAAGGCCTGGAGTTCAGAAGAGAGTTTTGGATTAGAGATCTGGAAGCCGTGGAAGAAGAAAAGGGAAATACCTAGGCGAAGAGCAAAGAAGATGGTTTAGCCTTGAGCTCGGAGGAACAATAACATTTAAGGGGATGGAAAGTTAGCAGAGGAGACAGAAAATACCAGAGAGACAGAAAGAAAACCAGGACAGTGTAATGTCACAAAATCCAAGGGGGGGAAAACCTTTTTAAGAAGGAAGCAGTGCTGAGTCAACTGTGCTGATGACTGCTGAGATCAGAATCAATCCACCAGAATGAGTGACACAGAGTCACCGGTGACCTGAGTAAGAGTCACTTCAGAAGAAGGGCATGAGCAGAGGCCAGTTAGAATGGGCCAAGGATAAGTGAAAGGTGATAAAAAAGGAAACAGGAACTTCCTGCAAGTTTAACTGTGAGTGACAGGAAATGGCTCAGTAGCTAGAAGTGACAGTGGGTCAAAAAGAGGACATTTTTGAAAAAGAACACTTAGAACGTTAATGGAAAGAGCCCAGTAGAGGGAAAAGGTGAAGTCATGGGAGAGAAAGGAAGTCAACAGCATATCGGGTCCCTGAGCAGGCAGGAGGTGTGGAATCCAGAGCACAGGTAGGGCTGGCCTCTGATGGGAGAAAGGACACTTATTCCACTGTTACAGGAGGGAAGGAGAAGATGGATGCAAACAGGAGCAGATCTGTAGATACGGTGTCAGGAATTGTGGGGATTCCTGTTTGGTTTCTAGTTGCTCAGGTAAACAGGAGGCGAGGTCATCTGCAGAGAATGAAGGGACAGAAGGAAGGGATGTGAGAGGTTTGAGAGTAGAGAAGGTTTGAAACAGGTTACTCAAAGTGGGAGAGTAAGCTCTTCAGATGAAGAGTCAGATTTCTCCTTTGTAGGACAGGAACACTACCCCCGGCCTCACATGGTACTAGGAAGACACACTGAGAAAACACACAAGACCCCAGCACAGGAGCTCGCATGTAGTAGGTGCTCAGGATGTATAAGTTATAATCCACACCATTGACCATCACAGGAAATGTGTGCCATGAAAGCCTAGTGGGCTCTTCTGGGCCACCCCCTCGACTAGTAAGGAGACTACTGCCCAAGGAGGAAAGCCTCACTCGAGGCCAGAGAGGGCTGGTGGCAGGGCTGACCTGGCTCCCAGTCAGTTCAAGTAGATGATTTCAGAAATACCTGTTGAAAAACTGAATAAAATACCCATTTCCAGAATTATAGTGGAGGAGATTCCATATCACAGAGTGTCTAAGATGGCTTCAGACAATAGATGGCGTTAAGAGAGAACTGGCAATTACTCATGGTTGATGATCTGTCTTATGTCTTGCTTTGTGTGTTGAGTATGATGAAGATACAAAGACAAATTCTATAAGGACCCTGTGCTCCAGGTGATTACAGACATAAAATACATGGTCGTACAGCACAGCAGGACTGTATAGTAGGTACTTAATAAATGGTAGCTATCATCATCGCTGTCATCATCATCATCATCATCATCATCATCATGATGTGAGTGTTTGCCATGGGCCAGGCTACTCTGCAAAGTGCTTGACATTAACCCATTTGTTCCTTACCACAATTCTATAAGGCTGACAATATTATTACAGCTAAGAAAACAAGATCAGAGAGGTAAAGCAACTTGCTCAAGCGTATACAGATAATTAAAAGTGGAGGAGAATTTGAAATCAGATCTGTCTGATTCTAACCTCCTGGCTCTTTCTACTACTTCAAGTCAGATGAATGAGCAGATAGTCCTGTCCTCACATTATCTGGGGCTGCTGAGGATCCAGGAAGCAGTAAATCTGGGGCACAGCAATTTGCTCAGGAGATAGAAAATGTGAGGCAGGACACCTGGCCCAATGCAGCACAAACAATGTGTTACTACCCTGCCTGCCCAATCACTCTCGCAGAGGAGGAAGCCCCAGAAATAAGCTTATTTCACAATCCCCCACTCCCCCACTCCCCCACCTCCACCCCACCCCAACATGATTTTTGGGTGTGAATGGAAACTAGACTGTCTGGCTGTCACAAGCTTATGACCTCACAGTAACCAGCTGGAGAACACAGACACCATCCATGATTCCCTTGAATCGACCTGACTCAAAACAGTTACAAATTTCTCCAAGTGAGGCAAAACAAAGAGCTATTCTACTCTAAAAAGAGTAGTGCAGAATGGTGTAAAAGGAATTGAGAATGCTTGTTAATACAATTATAAAACATCATGGTCTTATTTCTAGGAATTGTGAAATTAATTAATTACAGATCTTTTTAGGTCAAACTACTCCCAGAGGTAGACCAAGAGATGAATCAGACCTAGTTCCTGACCTGGTAACAGCTCCAAAATCAACTTTGACTCTCTGGGATAGAAGCTGTGATCACAGAACATACAAAAGACTACGAAAAATAACCAGGACGGAAAATGTGGTATATACACACAATGGAATATTACTTAGCCTTAAAAAGGAAGGAAATTCTGACACATGACACATAGATAAACCCTGAAGACATTATGCTAAGCGAAATAAGCCAGTCACAAAAGACAAATACTGTATATGAGTCCACTTATATGAGGCACCTAGAGTGGTCAAATTCATAAAGACAGAAAGTAGAATGATTGTTGCCAGGGGCTAGGGAGAGTGGGGATTGGGGAATTATTGTTTAATGGGTATGAAGCTTCAGTTTTGCAAAATGAAGAGTTTTATGGATGGATCATGGTGACAGTTGAAGAACAATGTAAATGTATTAATGCTACTGAACTGTACACTTTAAAATGGTTAAGATGGTATGTTATGTGTATTTTACCACAATTAAAAAAAAAAAACAACTAGGGCTGCTACTGAAAGTGGGCAGTGGTGCTAGTAAGGGCTACACTCAGTCACACTCTGTACATTGTAGATGGTTGATAAATAACTGTTGCTTGAATAAATAATGAGTTGGCCAATGAATGCGTGGAAAGCTGGAGTCTCCTGGCTTCCTCAAACTGCCCTCCCCAAAGCACTGATCAGATTTTGGCTTCAAGGCCAGCAATATTCTTTAAATTCAGGTTGTTGTGGCTCAGGGGCCCAGGTGTTCCTGAGCAGACCAACGCCCACTTGACCAAAGACATGGGCAGAAATAACAGAGTCTTGGATTTCTCAGGGTTGGAAAGCACTCCAAGGTGGTGCAATCTATCCCTTTATCCCATGTTGGAGTCTCTTCTCCCATATTCCTGCCTGGTCTAATCTCTTGGCATCCTGAGCCCTAGCAGAAGGCCTGTCACTAAGTCTCAGCAATATTTGCTAAGAGTATTGGAAAACAACAAATGCGTTAACTCCTGGTGACTCACCCAGTACTATCACAAGCTATCCTAGTCTTCCTATGAACCCCCAAGAAAGGAACCTGGGGAAACAGCAAACTGCTTGTCTATAGTCAGGATCAGCAAGGTCACATTCTGTTGGATAGTTTTCAGAATGACTCCTCTGAAAGAGACATTTGGATAGAGTGGCTCCTCTGAAAAGGAAAGCCATTCTCAATGTCAATTACCTAGGGAAGAGGTAGATCCTCATGTAAGATACCCTGTGGTATAGGGGAGGGGCAGCATCATTTTTGTCAGGAACACAGGCTTTAGGTCTAGGCATCTGGAGGACTGTATTGTCCAGATGTGGATTCTAAGTGGTGGGTGTTAAGATGACACCCAGTATACAGTATACAGAGGTAGGCTGAGAGTTAGATGAGGCAGGGTCTGAAAACCCTGGAAAGCAGGCAGCCTGATAACTCAGATCAACCTCATTCAAATACTCACAGTTTATTTTCCTGTTATTCATCCTCAACCTTTAATAAAGTCCGACGTGACTGTTTGATTCTGTGCTAAGAGGTACAGGGAGGTATGTGGGTTTATCCTTGGGACAGACTGTTATTGTGGAGTGGTGGGGGTATCTAGTGAGATCCCATAAAAGGAAGGAGAGTATGAGGGGTCAGGAGCTAGTGTTTGAGGCACTCTCCACCCTAACGAGAAATTCTCCCACCAGGTCTCTTGGTGAAGCTGGAATTTATCATTATTAGGGAAGTATCTTATGAGGGATTATCACTTATAATCACTGCAGCACCCAATAATTCTTCCCAAGAGCACGGAAAGTGGCCCAGCTCAAACTGCATCTTACGGAGGCCAATTTAATAATTCTATCTCCCAGAGCAGAAGCTAACTTGTGGATCAATTCTGAGCTCAGAAAAGGGATTCTGTAGATTGGTTATTAGGGACCCCCACCTGAGGGAATAAAGGCTATGCTTAAACTGGCAGCTGATAATAACCTTGAGATAAAGTTGGTAACAACCTGGGAAAATCAGAGAATTGGTCCTGTAAAAACAGAATGAGAAGAAAAAGAAATCACTAGAGGGATTCTCTGAAAAGCTGGCTGTGCCACAGAAGCAGTCTCAGTGAACAGCTGTTGTTGAAAGTGAAGTTAGTAATTAGACAATCTCTGCTGTTGAAAGCAAAGTTACTAATTAGACAATCTAGGGTCTGGAAATCTCTTCGGGGAGTGAACTGGTTAAAGGAAGAGCTGAAGTCTACACAAATAGATGAGACAGTGAAATGTTGCTAAAACATAAGACAGCTGTTCAGAAAAGAATCTAACAGGCTGTCTATAAAGTGACCCAATACACTGTTTTCAATCTGATCCATTACAGGAAAAATAAAAATAGTCCCAGGATACTGAGAAACAAAGTCCTAGACCTAAAACTGTACTTGATTAATGTTACCCAAGAATAATAGCTGAGTCTCCTGCTTAACGTGAATTGCCCTAAGCCTACCAGCCCGTGGCATGAATGAGATCACAGTAGCAGTGACATACAAATTTGCACAGCCAATAGGCCCCCACCTGCAAAACTGCCTCAGACTCAGCAAGAGTTCCTGAGGTGCCTCATATGAAGTCAGTGCCAAGCTTTCATGTACTTCTCAACTGGTCTCCACTGATATCTGCTGCCTAAAAGCTAGGACTGGTATCTGGATGCTCCAAGAGAACCTGCTTCCCTGACATTCTCCTAGGGTTTCTCTCCAACCTGCCAAACCTCTTGCTACCTCAGAAGTAGCAAGAACTTCTGAATGCCTTTCAGTCCCCACTCATCAGACAGAACCACACTTATTTCAGCACAGAACTGGAGAAATGTCTATTAAACTTGGAAATATTCCTTCTTATGGCTGGGTCTAATAGGATGATACTCAGATGGGAAGCACTTCTGTGTTGTTCACACAATTACAAAAAAGAATGTATTACTTTTACAAACAGCAAAACAACAGACATTTTGAAAAAAAAGATATAAGGATATTGAGTTGGGTTTCTTACACTGGCTGTTACTTTACCTATATTTTAAGCTTGAAGAATCTCTGCATGGTCTCCACTTGGTCCTCTTGCAGCATTTCCTATCTCAGTGAAGGATCCAAGGAGTTGCTTGAGTTAGAAATGTCAGCTTTGATACCTACCTTTCTTTCTTTCATGTTTTTTCCTTCAGTCTCCAGAACCAATCTATATCCAAGTCCTGTCAACCTTACCTCCAGAATATCTCTCCAATAGTCCGTTTCTCTCACTTTTCACCATCTCTACCCTAATCCAAGCTACCTTCATCTTGCCCAGACTACTGCAATTGTCTCTTAAAGACTAAGTGGGTCACTCTGGTCTGTGGACCCCTCTCCAATCTGTTCTCTACCCAAGCAGCCAGAATGATCTTTTCAAAGTGCAAATCTGATGATGTCATTTTCTATCTTAGCCCCCTAGTATTTTTAGTATAAAAATCACAATCTTTCATTTGGCCTCTACGGCTTTTTCTAGCCTAGCCTTTGATTATTCCTCCATACACTTCCACTATAATTCAGCCCTACAACCACATGAGCCTAGTGCCTTAAAATGCTCACCCTTTCTCCCACTACAGGCCTCTTACACATGCTATTTCCTCTACCTGGTATACATTTCACTTTTCACTTCATCTGGTTAACTCTACTCATTGTTCAGGTCAGCTCAATAGTTACATCTTCAGGGAAGCCATCTTTGAGCCCCAAGACTAGGTCAAATGACATGACTATATTTGTTCATAGTATCATGAACCTCCCCTTCATAATATTTATTAAAGTTATAATTTTAATAATATATCATAAAGTATCATATATAATTTGTGTTTTTATTACTTTAATACCCATCTCTGTCACTAGACAGAGGCATTAAATAAGTATCTGTTGAGTGACTGTTAACTTCCTGTGGGGTAAAGTGATTCTTATAATAGCTTAGAGTTAAAAATTCCAGGGTACATCTGAGATCGGTTTTCCAAATTTTAAGGAAGGAACCTCCATACATACCACTCACATCCTGAAGGATTTTGTATGGCTTATCTCTTCCATCAAACAAGTGATGCTATCCTGAACTCTTTGGAGGTGGCAGGAGGCAGTATTAAAGAGTCCAAGTGAACTCACCCCTATGGTAGATGCCATGTAGTCTGCACACATTTCTGCAAAGTCCCGCTCAAGAACACCATAGTAGAGGCCATAGAAGAGGAGAGAAATGCCAAAGTCCATGGCATCTTCTGGTTTGATCCTGTAAGGGAAGCAGCATGGCCTGTAAGGCCTGCCCTGAGATGCAACTGCTTTGGATTACTACTCTGGGACACAAATGGCAGCGTCTAAAGCTGGAAGCTTTAATAGCTGGAGCAAGTGTTGGCAAACTAAAACCAAATCCAGCCTGTTGCCTGTCTGTATATGACCTGTGGGCACCACCTGAACAGCCTAGGACTGGGAGCTGTGAAGACCAAGCCAGGGTATCCCTTTCTGCTCACTTCCCCACTCTGTTTCCAGTGCCTGCCTCCTCTGACTGATGACCATGCTTGCAGCTCCCTAGTTGGCACCTATATGTTGGGGACTCCACTACTGGCAACTGCTACACACTAAGCAGTGGAATTTTCAGTCCGGAAGTTAGCAACTCACTATTGAATTGCCTCACCTCCAGCCAGTTGCCCAAGTTGAAATAGCTGAGCCCTCCAAAAGGAGGGAAGGGCACAGCAGGATCTGGGTGTCACTGGAGCAGAGAGTGAAAATGATCCCAGGGGTCACCCACCTCCATCAGGCCCCTCCTTCTAAGAATGTTTCATATGATAGCAAGTGGGCACAAAGTATGTCCACCATCTGAGACAGGCCACCCAGGCAAATAGGGTGGAGCAAGGGAGGAGTTTTCTCTCGTTATATAAGTACCTATATACCATCCTAGAGTTTGCCTTTTGTCCCACAAAGCCTAAAATATTTATTATTTGGCCCTTTATAAAGAAGTTTGCCAACCACATCTTTAGAAAACAAAGATAAAGTTAGTAAATATACACATACCAGTTACCATAAAATTTTAACTTGCATCTATACATATTCTGTATCATGTCATCAAAGTTAAATTTTGGTCCAAGTCTCCTTACTAAGGACAATAGGCCTATAATATTAGGAAGTTTGTTTTAGTAATTCCAGGGACCAACAGTTTGCAAACTTGAGTCTTTAAATGTTTATTATAGAAAACTACCTTTGTTAAAACATTTGTACCAAGAACTGTACGTGTTCACTTAAAGTTGTAAATTACATTTAGCTTAGAAAGTTGAATTTGCCCACCAATCTTACAACATTTAACGTACTAACTAGACGTCATGATCTTACACCAATTAACCTGATTAGTAGCATAAAAATGGTCAAGATTCTCAATTATGTTTTCCTCCTTATACAGTTTATCAAAGTAAAAAAGAAACTGTAATTCTAGAATAAATACCTTTAAAACATAATAGAGAATCTTGGTTTTTACTTTTTTTAACCATCCAGGTTAGGAAGATATCTGGAAGTACCTTGGTTTTCTTTGATGAGATGTGTTGACTCTACACTGATAAATTCCTGTAAATATTTGTGGAGCCTGTTTATTCTTTCAGCCTGTACTACCCCTGGAAGAAAGAATTCCATGGGTGTCCTCTCATTATATAAAGTAGGACTTATTCCTTTCAGTTTCAGAGATTCCTGCCTACAGTATACCTGGTTTGGGGAAGAGGCCAGTGGTCATGAATTGAAATTTGAATCCTAAATCTCTAGCTTCAATGCATTGTCCCAATCCACAGCCTACAGCTGTAGAAACCACATTCTTACCCTTTTCTGCCCTGCTTACTCACTGTACCCTCCAGTCCCAGAGTCCAGGATTACTTGGCTTCTGCCTTAACTGGGGGTAGAGGAAACCTGTATGCTGATACAGACCTTTTGGAAAGCTTATGACAATATGAAGCAACAGCCAGAATTCCACTCCTGGTCATGTACCCTTAGGAAGCAACTCTGCAATGTTATCTGTGACAGCGCTGCACTGAAAAAACAACCTACGTGACCAACAATGGAGCAGGACTTAAAAGTCCACAGGTTAACTCTGTTTCCTGAGAAATCTCTTAAAGGTGGAATGTCAGCTGTGTCACAAAGTAGCAATGCTTATATATTAAACCTGACCTGCGATTAGAACACTGCATCTGGACCGGGAGAGTTTTAAACCTGATGTGTTCCTTGGAGAAGAAGGTCTTCTGGGCCTGGCTGGCTGCCACACTCATCTGTGTGGTCTCACTCTCTCATATCTCAGCCCTGGGACTATTGTGAGGACTCCTGCAGACGCTGCCCTGCTATTTCCTGTCTTGTATCTTTCTAGGTGGATCTGTTGCCAGGTGTGGCCAGCTGTGTCCCATGAGTTCAACTGTCTAGTCCAGGGTCGGCAAACTTTTTCTGTAAAGGTCCAGATTGTAAGTATTTTAGGTTTTGTGGCCCATATAGTCTCTGCCACGATTATCCAACTCTGCTGTTTTACTGCAAAAACAGCCATAGACAATGTGTAAACAAATGAATATGAGTGTTCCAGTAAAATATTTTTATTTTATAAAAACAGAAGGTAGGCCAACTTGGCCCACAGGATGTAGTTTGCCAACTCCTACTCTCCTTGAACATAAGACCACTCAGGTAGAGTGGATGTTACAGTAAACAATACACACATGGAAAAGGAAAATGGTTCTGTTGGGGTGATGGAGTTATGAGTAACTGGCTATAATCATTATTATGCTTACTTTTGTTATTATACTTTCCCACTAAAATATAAATTCTTGGAAAGTACAACCAATGATTTGAGACTCTAACTCTGTATTATTCAGACATTCCTTTCTCTTTGCCAGCACAAATCATGGAAGGCCCACCCATCCTCCCATCCTCTAAAGCCAAGTCTCCTATCCTAGGTGCCATGTTCCCCTTGTTCATACTCAGGACCTGTCCCAGGAACAAAGGTACATCTCACCAGTCCCTCCTCCCCAGACACTAGCAAAAACAAAAGCAAAGGGTACTCACTTGAATAACAAGTTAAGACCAAAGAGGGTAAACATGACAGCCATGTAGCCAATGATGCCAGTGGCATAGCTGATTTTATAGATCAGCAGGAACCACTTATAAACCAACCTGGAGAAAGGAGAAAAAATTAGTAAAGCTGACACAGAAAGACTGGCCTAAGAGCCTCTGGACCACCAGAATCCCTTACTCTCACATCAATGGGGACATCAGGCTCTTTGCTTAGGACTTTTATTGAGCAAGGCTGGTCACTCCCTCAATTGCAGAAACACCTCCACATACCAGGGAGCTAGTGCTTTGTATTTTCCTGGTCTCAGACCAAGGGAAGAAAAGAGAAGTTTAACCTCAAACAAAGAAAGTACACAGCTGACCTCAGATAAGTATGTCATCTCAAATTCAGGTTAGTTGGATGAGGAAGTGAAAATTAGTAACTACAGCTGTGCTCAGAAGGAAACAGGCATTCTTATCAGGAAAGAGGATTCAAGGGAAGATGAATAAAAGGTAGAATTAGCTACAGGCTTTTGTAACTGGGCATGGTTAATGTAAATACTGCTTCACTCCTACCCACAGGCTAATAACAAAATGAAATATATCTAATGAGTTTGCTTCTGAATTTATTTTTTTTCCTGAAGGAGAGGGGATAAGGAAGGAGGCACTCAACGAATACCCTTGAATTGGATGTGTGTGCGTGATGGGGGCGGGGTGCAGTAGAATGGGACTGTGCGATTCTCCTGAAGGAGGAGCCATGCTCCCTAGGATCCAATGAAAAGCAGTGTGGAATCTGGTTGATTGACTGCAACTAGGATCAGAGAGGAAAGATGGTTCCCAGAATGTACCAGAGCCTTTTAAATGTTATGGAGGTAGGTCCCTGATATCAGGAGCCACTGTTCTACCTGTGAGGAGAGCTAAGGAGTAATTTAGCAATCTGCCTGGCTCCTGAGAGCTGAGTAGGTTACTGCCAACCCTGCTGGGCCTCAGGGAGAATGCTCAAGGTCCCTGCCTGGGCCTCCCTGCTGTGGCTAAACAAGGGGCGATGGCTTCTCAGGCTGGCGGAGGGACCCGAACACCTTGCAGTGTCTGCCCTCAAAGACCACAGAGAGCTCCATTATCCAGGGTTTGTACTGATCAGATGGGACTGAGACACAGTGGAAAGGATGTGGCATTTTAGGTGGAACCTGGATTAAGTGAGGTTTAGTAGCTGGGTAACCCCAGATAAGTCATATCAACCTGAGACAAGTTTACTTATTTCTAAAACAGGAACCCCCTGCCACCTTTCTCACTGGATTGTACATAGTGTATATAATTTCCTGGTGTAAATAATACATACCCAATAAATGCTGCATGAATAAATGTGGGTGTTTATGAAAGTACTTTGAAATTGTAAAGCACTGTCGAATGCTAGTTGTTACTGTTATCAAAAACCTCCCATGTTATAGACACATTTTCAGTCATTTTAGCTAGATGTTGAAAATGTTACTCGATGACTCTTAACATGCTTTATTACACTTTTTCTTCATATTACCCTATATGAGGTAGCAATTATTATCAGAGGTAGCAATTATTATCACATTTTTAGGGATAAAGAATTCAAGGCTGAGAAACATGCAGTCATAGGGGTCATATAATTAACAACTGGCAGGGCTAGGGTTTCCAATCCATATCCATCTGGCTCCAGAGTCTGTAATATTCTATACTGGCTTTTAATGTAAACTACCACAGCCAGAGAGGGGCTTCTAGATCACTGACCTCACCTTGCAGATAAATTTTACTTTGTAGAATGAAACTCAGAAAGCCAAAGAAAGGCTTGTAGTAAAGTGGAACATAAGAGGCATGGGAAAAAGAGCAAGTTGCAACTTGGAAAACTTTGGATCAGATAGTCACAACTCTTGAGGCTAGCTGGTTCTTCTCTTAGGCTCTCCTGAACCTGTACACACGTGTCTCACAGTACTTACCAACTGCACTAAAACAGCTGCTTTCTTGTCCATTTCCTCCATTAAACCAAGTACTGCTTGAGGACAGGGACCATGTCTTTTCCAGCTCTGTATCCCCAGTGCTCAGCACAGGGCCTGACACATAGCAGGTGCTTGTTGAATGAATGAATGAATAAATGAGAAAATCTCTTTTTTTTTCTGTCAAGTATAGATATTAAATGACCTCACAAGCTGGTTGGGAGGATCAAATGAGAAATGCATTTGGAAATACAAAGAATTATACAGGGGACTTCCCTGGTGGCGCAGTGGTTAAGCATCTGCCTGCCAATGCAGGGGACATGCGTTTCAGCCCTGGTCCGGGAAGATCCCACATGCCGCTGAGCAACTAAGCCCGCCCGCCACAACTACTGAGTGTGCGCTCTAGAGCCCATGCACCACAACTACTGAAGCCTGCATGCCTAGAGCCCATGCTCCGCAACAAGAGAAGCCACCTCAATGAGAAGCCCGTGCACCGCAACAAAGAGTAGCCCCCACTCGCCGCAACTAGAGAAAGCCCGCGCGTGGCAGCTAAGACACAATGTAGCCAAAAATAAATAAATTAATAAATTAATTAATTAATTAAAAAAGAAAAAAGATGTATACAGGCAGGGGCTGCTTTGTGACCAAAGAAGGAAGTATTGTTTGCTGGAAAATTGTAAATTTGCTGAGATTCATTCATTCAACAAAAATTCAGACAATAGGCTACTATGTGCCAGACCCCGTGGTAGGGCCTGGATATACAGTGACAAACAAAATGGATGTGGTTCCTGATCTCATAGTTAGTTTAGTGGGGGAGACAGACACTCAAAATAATATTTAGTTATAAACTACAATAAGTTTTATGAAGGAAAACTACAGGGCACTAGGAGAGAATGTGACAGAAAATCTAATTTAGAGATCAGAGAAGAGGTTACAGAAGAAAATGACAGTTATAATGAAACCACAATGACCAGGATTTGCTTACTTATTTTGTTAGCTTTTAATATAAACAGACCTTGATGTAAACTGTAAGGTAAGCTATAGGGAAAGACTTGGAGGTTTTTATTCTGTGAATGGGGCAGGAGGTCTCCCAATCAGCTCGTTTTGGTGGGGCTTTGTGCCAAGTAATCTTGGCAGACAAAAACTGCAATTTTTTCAGTCTAACCCACTTGTCTCCCGTGCATCCCAACCCGTTAGTTCAGGAAGCCTAGCTCCTTCCCACTACCCACTCCTAAATTCTCACCTTGGGGTTGTCTGTACTAGTGGTTTTCGGGTGGCTCGGAAGGTGACAAAGGCTGTGACGGCAGAGAACAAGATCCAGATCACTAGGAACCTCCACCAGTGCAGCTTCACTGTGAAATAGAGGGGAACAACCCACATCTGAAAGAGGGTCACCATCTGAAACACAAACACAAGCACTTCAGCTCTAGCCAGCTCCCTCTGCAGCTCTATCTGCAAATCCAGAGCGCATCTTGTGTGTTCCATTTTAGCCTGATCCTCTCCTACATTTCCAATTTTGGATAAAGGCACATCCTAGTGACCCAAGTTAGAAATCTGGGACCGTGCTTGACACCAACCTTTTACCCCCCCACCCGACTGTTTATTGTACATATTCTTTCCTTTACATGTGAGCCCTTGCTACCCCTTACCTGGCTGACTATGACCTCTTTGTTAAGTCTCCTTGCATTCAGTGTCTCCCCCTCCAATCTATCCTTCCCAGGAGCACACAGTCTTGAAGTATGTCATCCCCCTGCTTAGAACCCTCTAAGGGTCCCCAGTCTACAGGATAAGATTCAACATCCTTAGACTCAACATCCTTAGACAGGCAGTCAAATCCCCCACAATGGAGCCCCAAACTACTATTTCAAGGACCACCTCCTACCATTCCCCATGCCTGTAGTCAGGTTGTTCCCCTCAGGGCAAAATATCCTTCCCATCTGTCTTTTGGCCTGAGGGTATCACATCCAAGACAAACAAAGGCTTCAGTCTCCCTTCTAGGCAGAATAAATCATGACTTCCTATTGCTCCAAACGCATTTTCTTTTCTACCATCATTACAGTGCTTACCTAGAGTATGAGACTGGATTCAAATTCGTTCTCTAGCTTACTGTAACCTCCTTGAGAGCAGTGACAAGGCCACACTCATCTGATTCCTCTGTGCTAGGAAACTGTCTGGCCCATGACAGATCCTCAGTGAATTTAGATAAATGAGGGGAAAGCAAGACTAGAACCCTAAGAGGGAAGCACATTTGTTTTAAAGAGCATCTATTTTACTTTCCCCCCTTCATATCTTTACCTCAGACTTGTTAGCTACAGAGTTCCAAATGTATAAAACAATTCTAAGTCAGAAGTTTGGACCAATCACGAGTCTTCTGCTCTCCAATGTCTCCTAACTCCCTCCCGCAACCACCCAATTTTTACTAGATGTCACTCTTCTCAGGTGAATAGCAAGTGTAAAAACAGATAATTAGCACTTAATAGAGGCTTTCTTCTTGGTAGCATTAAATGAAATGAAAATTTTTTTTTAAAAAAAGGGGGGGGTGGCTATAGAGAGGAAAATATTAGCTAGTTTCCTAAAGTTCCACAGAAGAGAAAACTTTTTTTTTTTTTTTGGTACGTGGGCCTCTCACTGTTGTGGCCTCTCCCGTCGCGGAGCACAGGCTCCGGACGCGCAGGCTCAGCGGCCATGGCTCATGGGGCCCAGCCGCTCCACGGCATGTGGGATCTTCCCGGACCGGGGCACGAACCCATGTCCCCTGCATCGGCAGGCGGACTCTCAACCACTGCGCCACCAGGGAAGCCCCCAGAAGAGAAAACTTTTGAGAAACTATTTACTCTTGGGGATTTCTAGACTAGTCTGCCCAGTCCAAATATAATGTGAGTCTCATATGTAAGTTTAAGTTTTCTAGGGGGGAAAGCAGGGAGGAGGCAGGGAGTCGTGGTGGGATGAATTGGGAGATTGACATACATACACTAATATGTATAAAATAGATAACTAGTAAGAACCTGCTGTATAAAAATAAATAAATAAAGTTAAAAAAGAAATAAATTGATGGAGAGGGTGTGGAGAAAAGGGAACCCTACTACACTGTTGGTGGGAATATAAACTGGTAAAGCCACTATAAAAAAATAAATAAGTTTTCTAGTAGCTATGTTAAAAAAAAGTAAAAAGAAACAGATGATCTTAATTTTAATAATATATTTTATTTAACCCAATATATCTAAAATATTACTGTTTCAAGATGTAGTCAATATAAAACTATCTATGAAATATTTTACTTTTTTTTTTGTACTATGGCTTTAAAATCCGATGTTTATTTTATATTTACAGTATATCTCAAAAGAGACCAGTCACATTTCCAGTGTTCAGCTGTCACATGGGACTGGTGGTTACAACACTGGATAGTGCAGCTTAAAGCATCTTTTTAGTGTTAAGCTGTCTGTAGCTACTACTCTCTCATAGACTGCTCTGTGGCAAGAAAAAGCGTTAGTTTTTTAGTGTTATTTTACATATTAAAAAAAAAGAGAGAGACAGTGGAAGAAAATGGTGAGCAGCCACTTTGCTTTAGAGCTTCCAGTGCTGTGTGCCCACTGGTCAGCGAACAATGTAGTCTCAGTACCAATTCCACTGTACAGCAACCTGCAGTTGACTCTGAATGAAGTGTTCTAAAATATTCTGGCCTTACAAAAAAAAGTGTGAAAAGCACCAGGATGTACTAACTACCCAAATAATGTTCCAGGTGACATTCTAGGAGATACTTGGAGACCAGGAAAAGACATCACAGATTATTTAAACTAGGGGATAAGGCAACCAGAATCGTGACACTAAAAGGGGGATAGATGAAGGTGGGTATGGAAAGAAGGGCTACAGGCAGGGTCTTTAGCCTTCACATTGTTTGCTTTAACAGGCTCATGGGGGTGTTTACAAAACAGTAGGCCCAGAAACTAGAGAAGAATTAAATCACATGGCCTGGTCACATGTGTCCGCTCTGAGAAAGAACAGGAATTCCTATCTCCTTTGAGGTTTTCCAAAAAGTTGGCTGTTACATAAAAACCACCAGCCTGCCCTAATAGCCTCTTTCCCACTCCCCATCAATCACCAATAGCATGTTCTGGGGGGGAAATCCAGTCAAGATAATTTTCCCTATGTGAGCTGCAGCTCTGCATATTTTGGGTGTGGTGAGAGGCAGAGGACCTGGATTCTATTCTGAGTTGAACAAAGACATAATTAGGAGTAAGTCTGGGCATCGGTGTAAAATGAATGGAAAATCTTGCCTCATTTTGTAACGTTCAGGCTTGAAACTTTAAGGGTGTAAAGCTACTCAACTTACACATCATGAAAGATAAGAGAGGAGGGGGGTGGGTAGGAAAGGGAAGAAAGGAAGGAGATTTAGGGACAGGATTAGGCTCTTTGAAACCAGATGGCCCAGTAGAAGCCCAGCAAACCTGGATTCTAGTTCTGTTCTGCCTCCAACTCAGTAGGTAACCCTAAGGAGGGCCTTCCTCCTTAAAGGAAGGGTTTGACTTGATTTTCAAACTCCTTCAAGCTCTAGCACGCTAAGGTTCTGTTAAGCAGCCCTGTATCTCAGACTTCCTGGGAGAGTGAAGGCAGCCTTCACTCATTCATCCAAGTACTTACTTTGCACTTCATGAGAAGAGGAATGCAGAAATAAATAAACATGACCTCTAGTTCGTCCCTGTCTTCAAGGAGCTAACAGTCTAGCAGCAGGAGAATAACATAGATCAAACCCATATTTTAATGATTCTATGAATCCTTACACCCTTTCTAAAGAAGAAGTACAAACAGACATCATTAAAGAGCAAATGAACAAAGCAGAATGCGATAATATAGTGAAAAGAACAGTAATTTTAGAATTAAAGAGTTCTAGATATGAATCCCAATACGGCTATTTACTGTGTTACCTTAGGCAAGTCACTTAACTCTGACAGCCTGTTTTCTGAACTGTAAATGAGGTAAACAGTACCTACTCTCATCAGGCTATATAGGTCATGGGAGTTAATGCATGGAAAACTTTTAGAACAGTACCCAACAAGGCAAGCATTCAATATAAGTAATATAATAAATATAATTTAAGGATTCAATATAATAGCTCTTATATTTCAATAGCAGCAATGTATATAAAACAACAAGCATAGTTGCATAGTAAGCATTAAGTAAATGAGAGCTCTTATTATGGCTTCACATGATCAAAAATGAATAAAGCCACATATATAAGGGAGCAAAGATTGCAATGAGATAACCAAAATAATCAACATATTAAAGGTGGTGGGGTTATAGCAATTTCTTTATAATGTTTAATTTGTCCTTTCCAGGAAAAATAAATGATCCAAAAACCCAAACCAAGGATTTGAAGCCATTTTCAGGTATCGAGACGCTCTGTGCCAGGGAGGCTTGAAAGTCAGATTCTCTTCAAGGCCTGGAAAGCAGCTGCTGGGGTGAGAGCTCAGTGCCTGACAAGCAGCAGGCAGAGGGGCTGTGTGAACACAATAGTCTACTATGGGGGAAAATGGTAAGTTACAATTTTGCCTGGTTAATTTACTTGTGTCTACTGTAGTATTTATTGGCATTCTACTTAATAAATAAATTGAAGCTTCCTCATTAAGGAAGGCATTTTTAATGGCTAGCTTGGCAATAAATGGCTGAAAGTTACTCAAGATTCTCAGAGCAACAGCAGGAACTCTGGTGCCACCTGGTGGCGACACATTTGGTTCAACAGTTTGCTCAACCAAGTGCCTGTACTTGATGCTGTGAAAGGCACAAAATAATGGGAAGCCGTGGCCCTAACTTCTCTTCCAGAATTTGGGGTGATGAGACATAAATGCATGAATTGGGCAGCCATGCAAAGCATCAAGCACTGCTATGGGAGTTCAGAGGAGAGATGTAGCAGTGTGGTCAGGAGCTGTCAAGGGGAGACTGACTGGAAATGGCAGAGCTCTGGTTCTGAAGGAGGCTTCATTATGGCGTGTGCGCGTGCATGTGCATGTGCGCGTGCGTGCGTGCGTGCGTGTGTGTGTGTGTGTGTGTGTGTGTGTGTGTGTGTGTGTGTAAGCCACTCATCCTTCTCTCCCTGAATCTGAAAATATGAAGCTGAAGTGAAGACTAGCCTGAAACTCACTCACTGATTCATTCAGCAAACATTTGCTGAGGAACAATCCCAGCTTCTCTGATCTGGAAGATAAGAATAACAACATCCCACTTCTCTCTCCACAAGGCTACACAGTTGAGATGATGATGTTAGATGCTAACAGTAAGAGCTAGCCCAATTTAAATGGACTGTCTTTGTTTTAGATTTCTTTCATCTCAGAAACCGTAATTCACGAAAAGTCAAAAAAGAGCTCTCAGATCACATCCTTCTCTGGGCACCAGCTCCCCTGTTAGTGTGCTGATGTTTGGCACTTCTGACTTCTGGCATTCTCATCACTTCTATATCTTCCTACGTTATGGGGGCAGGGCCACCCACCGTGCTTGGCTGAAGAGGAATACTGAGGGTGAAACGAAAACGACAAGCCCAGGTAGCTGAACAAAGTCAGAGACTCACAGCTTGAATCAGCGTGAAAAAAATGCTGATAAATGGACAGAAATCAATTGGAAGAAGGTGTCTAGGATATGCTCTACAGCTCTGGTCAATATTTTCATGAATGATTTGGATGAAAATACAAAGGATCTGCTTACCACACTGTGAATAGTACAAAGCTTGGGAAGGAGAGAGGAGCAAGGCAGTGAACATGGGAAACAGAAACAAGATCCAAAATGAATAAAGCTCATTCCTAGAGTTCTTCTAGCTCTAACATGCTGTGACCTGAGAAGCTGAAATGAAGAACCAAAACCTTACAATGAAACCTCACCAACTACCCAAGTATAGGTTGGGGAAGGAGTGGCTTAACAGCAGCTCATGTGAAACAGATCTAGGGGTTTCACCTGACTACAACTTGCCAGGGAATATACGCCAACAGGGCCATTACCAAAAAAGCCAAGGCAACACTACGCTGTTTAACTAAGAATAAACCCAGAATGAAGGAGGCAGCAGCTCTACCATTCTCTGCTCTGTCAAAGCAAACTTGGGCCCTGAGATCAGGTATTAGGACCACAATGTAGAAAGAACAGTGATGAATAAGCATGACCACAACAGAGCAGCCAGGATTACAAAGGGTTTGGAAACCAAATCACATAAGGAAGAGCTGAAGGCACTGGCATATTAGGCCTGGACAAAACTACAGGAAGGCATGGCTATTATCTGAAGATCATCCAGAGGCCCAGCAAGCAGATATAATAGCACAGTTTCTGTGACCTGGTAAGACCCCACATATTGCTGGAATATTCTACAGGGCAGAAACTTGGTTGGCAATTACCTCCTACCACACCCCTGGCAAATGGTCAACCTTACCACATGAAGCAGGCATTCCAATGATAACAAATGCACTAGATAGTTCTTTCCTGGTGCTGACCTGAAAAAAAATCTGCCTTTGCCTCCTCCTTCTGCCTCTGGGTCAAACTCTTGTCCTTCAGAGAAGCACAGAGTAAATTTACTCCCTATTTCTTATGCTTACTCTCCTAATTTTATGTCTTTTTTTTCCCAGGTCTTCTCCTCTCCAGGCAGAAGAGTCACTCAAGCAGTCATTTAATAAACATTTACTGGACACCAGGCTAAGGACTGGGGAATTCAAAGATAAAATACAAAACCGCCTCAAGAAGAAGTCTACTGAGGAGAAACAAATAACTATAATCCAAAATGATAAGTGCTATAATGGAGTAGGCCCTGGTAGCCAAGGAAGTAGAGTAGAGGTGCTTCACTCAATGTGGAGGAATCAAGCAAGGCTTCCTGAAGAAAGGAACCTACCATCTCCGTCCTGATGGTCCAATAGGTGCAGGTGGAGAAAGGTATCATGATGCAGGAACATGGTATACCTGAGAGAGTACAACTAGTACCCGAGGGAGGTGTGAGAAATGAGCCTAAAGAGGCAGGCAAGGCTCAGAGGAGGCTGATCACACTTAGGAGTTTTTATTATATTCTGAGGAGAAAAGTTTTCCTTTCTCTTAAGAAGTGGATTACAGCCCTTTACCATCTTAGCATTCTCTAGCCACATTCTAGTAACCCTCTTAACGTCTTGGTCTGAGAAAAATCTATAGAACTTTAAAGATTTCCAGGTAGGAGATTTTGCCACTCATCCATTCCAGGAGGAAACAGCAGTTTAGGGGATAGGAGTCTGAAAAGATACTATATTTGGTAACAGACAGACATGATGAAAGCTTCTCCTTGGAGATCTTTAAAAATAGGATACTTTTCCAGGCATAAACTTACTCCTTCCCCTAACATCCCTGAGGGAGCTAAGGAGCAAGTAAGATTAGATTCTCTGAATAGATGATGAAAACTGAGCTACAGAGAAGCCAAACAGCAAGTGTGGCCTGGGCTAGGCTGCCAATCCAGATCTTCTGTCTCCCAAGTTCTGCCTCCCAGCATCAGTCACTAAGCTGGGGTGGAAACCCTGAGGAAGCAAGACAATGTAGAGCCAAGGGAGGTAGTTGTGAAACTACCTGAAATCCAAGAAAAGGACTTGGGCAAAAATTATTAAAGGAAAAATCAGGGGAGTTAAAAACAGAAATGACCATGGCAGAACTGACAACAATTTCCTGAAGCTTTTGGAAACCTCAAAAAATGGTTGAGTACTCTGTGGAAAAGCGCACTTAACCAAGAACCAGATTTTACATCTGGCTCTCCAGACGTAAATTTAAAGGTCACGTGCTCCTGATAAATCACTTCAGGATTCTGCACTTTGGTTTACTAATCTGAAAAATGGAGACAAATCCCTATCCTATCTTATAAAGCTATTTGTTGTGAGGTTCCAAAGAGAGAACAGATGAGAAAAGTATTTTTTTTAAATCAACAAATTCAAAACTCTAAGCAGTTTAAGGTATTATTACTATTGTTGCTGAAAAGAACAGTACCTGAAATTTAAATACAGAAAACCGTAAGATCACTTGTTCCCAACAGCAGTTAATTTAGGCTAAGTTTCTCTTCTTTTAAAGTGAAGTTTCTTTTCTTTGAACTCCTAAATTACAGAGAGAAGTTTGATACTTTTCACAGTGAAACCAGTAGGTTGGCATACTTGCTCATAATCAATCTCATGGCTGGCAACATCCATGCTGCTCTAGGTCCTAGAGTCTAGGACAGTGTTTCTCACTGGGAGTGAATTTTCTCCCCAGGGGACATCTGGCAATGTCTGGGGACATTTTTGGTTGTCACAATTGGGGGAGGGGTGTTACCAGCCATCTATCTGGTGGGTAGAGGCCAGGGCTGCTGCTACTGCTAAACATCCTACAATGTACAGGATAGCCCCTCGAAAAAATAATCATTTGGCCAATATGTTAATAGTCTCCCTACTGAGAAACCTGGTCTAGGAGAATAGAGCTAGTGTTTTTCTACTTAGCGGTCATGGGTGCCCAATGGAAGGCTGGGCCACCAACCAGCACTAGTGAAGAACAGAAAATTTCGTTCAGTTTGAGAGAAACAGAGCCTTATCAATTAATTCCATCATTTCTTGGCATGCCATAAGAAGCATTTTTTGAAAAGCTCTGACAGCTAATCTCAAACAGCTCATATTTCTCTCCTTTACACAACATTCTTGTGGGAGTTGTTTTGTTTTGGTTCTTTTTTATTCCCATTCCTCACTCCACAGACATTCTAATGTGTTTAATATGTATATTTTTGATTAATTAATTGGCATTGTGTTGTGTATCTTTCAGTTTGTTACTTTTTCCACTCCGTACTATGCTTTTAAGGGCCACAAGTTGTTATGGGTACACAGTGTCATGATATGCATCCACCACATTTTGCCTATTAACTCAGAGACAGGTATCTAGATTGCCCACAACTCTTCAATTAACTGCCAGACTTAACATTTAAATGAACACCCTCTCATATATCCTGTTAGGATATGTCACAAGACATGTATATATTCCATCTGATTGAACAGTGCCATGCTGCTCTCCACAATGCCTGCAACAGGCTTCACAGCCACGAAGAATGCATGGGAGTTCCTACAGCCTCTGATCCATGCCAATACTTGTAAATATCTGGCTTTCTAGTTTCTAGCCAATCGAATAAATTGATAATTCATTGCTGTTTTAATGTTCATTTCTCTAACTACTAATGACTTTGAGCATCTCTTCTTGATGGACTTTTGGATTTCCTCTCCTGTAAACTGCCCGTTCATATTCTTTGCCTATTTTTCTACTGGAGCTGCTGTCTTTCCTTTGTTGATTTGTAGGAGTTACTTCATATAGTCTAGATACTAATCTACTGTCAGTTTTAATCATTATTAATCTCTCATTCTGTTATCAGCTAACTTTGCCTGTAGTATCCTTTATCCAACAAAAATCCTTAATCTTAATATAATCAAATTTATCAAATCTTTATCTTATTAGCCTATACATTTTTCATTAACTTTATAATTTTGCCTTTCATAATTAGATCTTTAATCTATCTTTAGTTCCTTTTTGTATGCAGTGTTATATAGGAATTTAGTTTTAATTTTTCTCTATATGGCGAGCCAGTTTTCTCAACACAATCTACTTAACAATGATTATTTTCTTCACTGATTGATGATTACATCTTTAGTGTATATTAAGTTCCCATTATACAAGGATTTATCTCTGAGATCTTCACTCTCTTCCATTGGTCTATTTGTCTATTCCTTATAGTATGTCTTAATATCTGGTAAGGTCCCTGTCTTGGGAACTGCTTTCTTTCTTGCCTTTATTTTTGAACTTCTAGTAGAGAAAAAAATTAATCAGAATCTCTGGTTAATGAATATTCTCATCGTTAGTCTATGCATAGACCACTTTTGTTTTAATTTTTAAAAACTATTTTTGGGAGTTCCCTGGTGGTCCAGTGGTTAGGACTCAGCGCTTTCACTGCTGTGGCCTGGGTTCAATTCCCTGGTTGGGAAACTAAGATCCCACAAGCTGTGCAACATGGCAAAAAAAAATTTAATTGTGGTTAAAAAAAAACCCACATAAAATTTACCATCTTAACCATTTTCAAAAGTGTAGAGTTAAGTAGTGGTAAGTACATTCACACTGCTGCGCAACAGATCTCCAGAACTTTTTCATCTTGCCAAACCTGAAACTCTGTACCCATTAAACAACAACTTCCCAATCCCACCCACCCCCAGCCCATGGCAACCACCATTCTACGTTCTCTCTGTATGAATCTGACTACTCTAGGTACCTCATATAAGTGGAAGTATTTGTCTTTTTATGACCAGCTTATTTCACTTAGCATAATGTCCCAAAGGTTCATTTATGTGAAGCAGTGACAGGATTTATTTCCTTTTCAAGTTAATTATTATTTAATTATATAACAAATACTGAACCCACCATCCAACATAAGAACTGAAACACCTAAACGTACTTATATTTAGCTACGTCCTCTTCTTCTCTATCCTATCCTCCAGTTCTCCATCCAACATCAGCCTTATCCTGAATCTTGATTTTATCATTCCCTTGCTTTTTAAAATATGATCTTATCACTCACATATATATTTCTAAAACATTGTTTAGTTTTCATTGTTTTTAGCTTTCTATAAAAGGTATAAAGTTATAAGTACTCTTCTGGGACTTTTTTCACTCAATATTATATTGCTAAGATTCATCCTTACCATGATTTGTAACTATAGTTAATTATTTTTGTGTTATTCTATATATTTATATATGCATTATTTTATAAGTTATATCCATTGTGAAAATATATCACAACTAACCTATCCACTCACCTATATATGGGTATTGGGGTCATTTTCAAGTTTTTGCTATTACAAATAGTGCTGATAGGAAAATTCTGGTACATCCTCCCTCCTGGGATGCATGTGCAAACATTTCTCTTGGCATATATCTAGGAATTAAACTCCTGGGTCATAGGGAATGTGAATATCCAACTTTATAAACTCTTTTTCAAAGTGATTTCTCGATGAAACAATATTAACTGACTACTAACAATATTAACAATATTAACTGACTACTGACTAGCACGGGGCTAAAAAGGATCAAAGAATATTTGCTAATTGAACAAACAAACAAACAGACATCAGGGAAGAGTGAAGGAGAGCACAGGAGTCAGAGGGACTGGACGTGAATCCTGACTCTGCTAATCATTGGTTGAGTGGGGCTCAGTAATCTCTTTGAGCTTTAGTTTCTTGATCCATACAATGACAAAGATTAAATTACCCACCACAGAGCAAAATACTTGGCACATTATGAAGTACTCAATAAACGGTAGCTGGTATTATTAATTATGTTTATGCAATAGTGAAGTTCATACTTTAGTGATGGCCCAACTATATTTCTGCTCTGCTTCTCCTCCCTGAAGCCCATCTTCAGCCTAGAGCAGATTTGAATTTCAAGGTGAGGGGGTCCCTTAAGAACTAAAAACTTGCAGTTACAGCAAGTACCTAAAATTTGTTTAGGCAGGGAGAAGAACTGCCTAAACTGCACCAGGATGGAAAACAAGGAATACCAAATGGGCCATCCAAACAGAACAGCAAATAACAGAATCCTCAGCCCTCAGGGTGGTTCATAAATCTAGTCTACAAAAATTTCTGTACCAATTCTACAAATAAAATCAGATAGCAATCTGAGGAAAGATACCTGCAACACGTATGACAAAAGGTTTATTCATAATATACAAAGAGCTGTTATAAATCAATAAGAAACATTCCAAAAGAATCCTAAGCAAGGAAAGAAAATATGACCAAATACACCAAGTGGTTCAACTGTGAATAACATTTATATGTCACAATAATGTAAATAGGGAATATTTATTTAACTAAAAACTGGGAGGAAAAGTGTGTATGTGATGGGTATAATGTAGCAGTATAAGATAATTACCACCTTCCATGGTAGAAAGACAAAAGGAAAATTATATATATGTGTGTGTGTGTGTGTGTATATATATATATGTGTATGTGTGTGTGTGTGAGTGTATGTGTAATCATGTTACTTAAAAATATAGAGGTCAGGATCAGAAAACAACTAAAAAAAGTTTAAAGTGGTTGCCACTGAAATAATAATCAGGGATGGATAGAGATAGGCAGAGGGTTGATGTGTTTTGCTTTTTAAACCTTACAGAACTTCTTGACTTTTTTGTTTTGTTTTGTTTGTTTGTTTTGGCCACGCTGCAGCTTGTGGGACCTTAGTTCCCCAACCAGAGATCAAACCCGTGCCCCCTGCAGTGGAAGTGTGGGTCCTAACTACTGGACTGCCAGGGAAGTGCCAGAACTACTTGACTTTTATTTTTTTATTATATTTTTTATAATTTATTTATTTAATTTATTTATTATTTTTGGTTTGGCTGCATTGAGTCTTTGCCACTGAGCGCGGGCTTTCTCTAGTTGTAGCGAGGGGGGCTACTCTTTGTTGCGGTGCCCGGGCCTCTCACTGCGATGGCTTCTCCCGATGCGGAGCACGGGCTCCAGGCACACAGGCCTCAGCAGTTGCGGCTCATGGGCTCTAGAGCGTAGGCTCAGCAGTTATGAAGCACAGGCCCAGCTGCTCTGCTGCATGTGGGATCCTCCTGGACCAGGGCTGGAACCCGTGTCCCCTGCATTGGTAGGCAGACTCCCAACTACTGCGCCACCAGGGAAGCCCTACTTGACTTTTAAATTAGGTATTTTCACCCTATTAGATTGACAAAGATTAAAAATACTGAGGATTCTCTATACTCTCTTTAACACTGGGTAATAGCACTGTTTAACACCTCTTGGTGGGATTATAAACTGCTATAACTTTTTTGAAGGGCAGTTTGACAAGATCCATTAATGATTAAATGGCAATTCCACTTGACCAGGCAATTCCATTTCTAGGAATTCATTCTCCAGAAACGCTGGCCCAGCTGTGCAAATTATATATGTAAAAAGTTTACTGAACCATTGTTGCAACTGAGATAAACTGTTAATTAACACGTCTATTAATAGACATAAGTTAAATTTAAAAAAACCAATTTAAAAGAATACTATGCTTTAGTAGTTTAAAAGGATGGCACACATACTAATACGGATAGACATACAAACTAATATGGCTTGTATATCTGAGAGCCAGTACAGGCATACCTTGTTTTATTATATTTTGCTTTACTGCGCTTTGCAGATACTGCAGTTTTTTACAAACTGAAGGCTTGTGGCAACCCTGAGTTGAACACGTCTATCAGCGCCATTTTTCCAACAGTTCATGTCTCTGTGTCACATCTTGGTAATTCTCACAATATTTCAAACTTTTTCATTATTTTTATATTTGTTATGGTGATCGGTGATCAGTGATCTTTGATGTCACTATTGTAATTGTTTTGGGGCACCACAAACTAGGCCATATAAGACAACAAACTTAACAAACGCTGTGTATGTTCTGACTGCTCCACTGACCAGCTATTCCCCATCTCTCTCCCTTTCCCTGGGCTTCCCTATTCCCTGTGACACACAATATTGAAATTAGACCAATTAATAACCCTACAATGACCTCTAAGTGTTCAAGTGAAAGGAAGAGTCACACATCTCTCATTTTAAATCAAAAGCTAGAAATGATTAAGCTCAGTGAGTAGGCATGCTGAAAGCTGAGACAGGCTGAAAGTTAGGCCTCTTGTGTCAGTTAACCCATGTTGTGAATGCAAAGGAAAAGTTCTTGAAGGAAATTAAAAGTGCTACTCCAGTGAACACATGAATGATAAGAAAGCAAAACAGCCTGACTGCTGATATGAAGAAAGTTGCAGTGGTTAGATAAAAGATCAAACCAGCCACAACTTTCCCTTAAGCCAAAACCTAATCCAGAGCAATTCTCTGAAGGCTGAGAGAGGTGAGGAAGCTGCAGAAGAAAAGTTTAAAGCTAGCAGAAGTTGGTTCATAAGGTTTAAGGAAAGAAACCATCTTCACAACATAAAATTGCAAGGTGAAGCAACAAATGCGGATGAAGAAGCTGCAGCAAGTTACCCAGAAGATCTAGCTAAGATGATGAATCAAAGTAGCCACACTAAACAACAGATTTTCAAGCAGATGACATCTATGACTTTCACAGACAGGAGAAGTCAGTGCCTGGCTTCAAAGCTTCAAAGGACAAAATGACTCTCTCTTTAGGGGATAATGCACCTGGTGACTTTAAGTTGAAGCCAATGCTC
The DNA here is from genome assembly GCF_937001465.1 of Orcinus orca. Classification (NCBI taxonomy): domain Eukaryota; kingdom Metazoa; phylum Chordata; class Mammalia; order Artiodactyla; family Delphinidae; genus Orcinus; species Orcinus orca. Next base: position 49,763,958 of record NC_064566.1, on the reverse strand, counting down.
ATTTACCATTCCCAAAATCCTAGGGCCCTTAAAAATTATGTTAAATCTACTCTGCCTGTGCTCTATAAGTGGAACAACAAAGCCTGGATGACAGCCCATCAGTTTACAACATGGTTTACTGAATATTTTAAGCCCACTATTGAGTCCTACTGCTCAGAAAAAAAAAAGAGTCCTTTCAAAATATTACTGCTCACTGACAATGCACCTGATCAACCAAGAGCTCTGATGGAAATGTACAATGAGATTAATGTTGTTTTCATGCCAGCTAACACAACATCCATTCTGCAGCCCATGCATCAAGGAGTAACTTCAACTTTCAAGTCCTGTTATTTAAGAAATACATTTTGTAAAACTACAGCTGCCATAGATATTGATTCCTTGTTTGGATCTGGGCAAAGAAAACTGAAAACGTTCTGGAAAGGATTCACCATACTAGATGCTATTAAGAACATTTACAATTCACTGGAAAGAAGTCAGAATAGCAACATGAACAGGAATTTGGAAGAAATGTAGTCCAACCCTTGTGGATGAATTTGAGGGGTTAAAGACTTTAGTGGAGGAAGTAACTGCAGAAGTGGTAGAAATAGCAAGAGAACTAGAATTAGAAGTAGAGTCTGAATATGTGACTGAATTGCTGCAATCTCATGATAAACCTTTAACAGCTTAAGAGCTGCTTCTTACACATGAGCAAAGAAAGTAGTTTCCTGAGATGGAATCCACTCCTGGTAAAGATGCTGTGAAGACTGTTGAAATGACAACAAAGGATTTAGAATAATACATAAACTTAAGTTGCTAAGGCAGGGTTTGAGAGGATTGACTCCAATTTTGAAAGAAGTTCTACTGTAGGCAAAATGCTATCAAACAGCACTGGGTGCTGCAGAGAAATCATTTGTAAAAGGACAATTGATACAGCAAACTTCATTGTTGTCTTATTTTAAGAAATTGCCACAGCTATTCCAAAATTCAGCAACCACCAGCCTGATCAGTCAGCAGCCAACAGCATCTAGGCAAGACCCTCCACCAACAAAAAGACTGACTCAATGAAGGCTCAGATGATAGCATTTTTCAGCAATAAAGTATTTTAAAATTAAGGTATGTACATTGTTTTTTTAGACATAACACTATTGCATACTTAACAGACTACATACAGTGTAAATATAACTTTTATATGCCCTGAGAAACCAAAAATTTTGTGTGACTTACTTTATTGCATATTCACTTTATTGCAATGGTCTGGAACCAAACCCATGATATCTCTGAGGTATGCCTATATTAGGTGGAAAATGTTGCAGAGCCCAATGGATGTCATAAATATCTAAAAATTTATAAATATTAACATATGCATAGAAAAAAATCTGCAAGTGTAACAAATGTTTAACAGTGATTCTCTCTGGGCACTTCTGAATTTTTTATAACATGTATAACATTTGTAATGAGAACAAAAACAAAACAAAAACAGAACGATGGGTCTCCCTGGTGGCGCAGTGGTTGAGAGTCCGCCTGCCGATGCAGGGGACACGGGTTTGTGCCCCGGTCCGGAAGGATCCCGCATGCCGCGGAGCGGCTGGGCCCGTGAGCTATGGCCGCTGAACTTGCGCATCCGGTGCCTGTGCTCCGCAACAGGAGAGGCCACAACAGTGAAAGGTCCACGTACCGCCAAAAAAAAACCAGAACGAAACCTCATCCTGTCTCTCGACAGGTCAGCTTTGTCCTCTTAAGAATGAGACAGGCCTTCGCCTCTCTTGGTAATTCGATGATACAGATTTTAGAGCTTAGAGGGAGTACTTAGAAGAAGTCCAGCCAACCATTCCGTAAAACTCACAAAAATCTGCTCCACAACATCCCTGACGGGGTTGTCTAGCCCCTAATAAAACATAGTTGTAATGGGAAGAGCATTCCCTTCTAAGACAGTTCATTCCACTGTGGAACAGCCCTCACTGTTGAAAATTTCTTTATAATACTTAGCCAAAATCTGCATTCTTAAAACTCTCATTCCTTAGCTTTAATTTGGGCCTTTGGAGTTAAACAAAATAACAGTAATGAAAAACTATTTTAAAGTTTGAAGAGACATTAGCAATCATCTAGTCTTCAACCCTCACTTTAAAGATGAAACATGAGAATGAGGCGAGGCTAAGAGGGAATAAGTAATTTGCCCAAGGTCCATTGCTAATTAGCAGTGATGCTAGAAATAGATCTTAGATCAAGTGACTCCCACTTCAAGGCTTTTTATACTACACCAAAATTCCATTCCTCAAAAAACAGAAAAGAAGGTAACACTTCCTAACTTATCTATGAGGCCCCATTTTCCTGATACCAAAGCAAGACAAAAATATGACAAGAAAAGTACAAACCAATCTCTGTTATGAATGCAGAGGCAAAAATCCTCAACAAAATACTAGCAAACCAAATCTAGCAGCATATTAAAAGGATTACACACCATGACCACGTAAGATTTATCCCAGGGATGCACCACATGATCACCTCAATTGATGTAGAAAAAGCATTTGAGGAATTCAACACCCATTCAATGATAAACACACAAACTAGGAATAGAAGGGAATTTCCTCAACATGATAAAGGGCATTTATGAAATATCCACAGCTAACATACTTAAAGATTAAAGACTGAAAGCTTCTCCCCTAAGATCAGGAAAAAGACAAGGATGCCCATCTCACTACTATTATTTAACATTGTACTGGAAGTTTTAGCCAGAGCAATTATGCAAGAAAAGGAAATAAAAGGCATCTAATCGGAAAAAAAGAAGCAAAACAGAGGACATGATTTATATAAAGAAAACCCTAAAGAATCTACACTAAAAAAACTATTGGTTAATAAACAAATTCAGCAAAGTTGCAAAACACAAAATCTACACACAAAAATCAGTTTTATTTCTATATATTAACAATGAACAATCCAAAAAGGAAATTAAGAAAATAATTCCATTCACAATAACATCAAAAAGAACAAAATACTGAGGAATAAATTTGACCAAGGAGATATGGGACTTGTACATTGGAAATTACAAAACATTAATGAAAGAAATTAAAGAAGACTGAAATAAATGAAAAGACAATTAATGCTCATGAAAGTTCATGGAATGGGAAGATTGATATTGCTAACATGGTAATACTCCCTCAAATGATCTACAGATTCAGAGCAATCCTTATCAAAATCACAACTGCCTTTTTTTGCAGAAATGGAAAAACTGATCTTAAAATTAGCATGGAATTGCAAGGGATCTAGAATAGTCAAAGCAATCTTGAAAAGGAACCAGTATGGAGGACTCATGATTCCTAATTTCAGAACTTACTACATTGCTATGGTAATCAAAAGTGTGATAGTGGCATTAGTATAGATCTATAGTTCAATGGAATATAACTGAAAGTACAAAAATAAGTGCATACATCTATGGTCAATTGATTTTTGACAATAGTGCTAATAAGACCATTAAATGGAGGAAGAAGTCTCTTCAATAAATGGTGCTAGGACAACTGGATATCCACACGCAAAAAAATAAAGTTAGATCCTTATCTCACACCACTTACAAAAAATTAACTCAAAATGGATCAAAGACCTAAATCCTAAGAGCTAAAAGTATAAAACTCTTCAAAGAAAACACAGGGGAAAATCTTAATAATCTTGGATTTGTCAATGGATTCTTAGACATGACATTAAAAGCATAAGCAACAAAAGAAAAAAATAGGTTTAACAGTACAAACTTGCAACTAGTAGTAAATAAGCCATAGTAGTAAATAAGCCATAGAGATCTAATGCACAGAATAATGAATATGGACAATGATGTTGAACTTTAATGATCAAACTTGCTAACAGACTAGAACTTAGTTATTCCAACCACACTAAAAAGAAAGAATAATTATGTAATGTGATAGAGGTGCTAAATATCACTACAATGGCAATCATGCTATAATATATAAATGTAGCAAATTAACGTTACACACCTTAAATTTATACAATGTTATATGTTAAATATATTCAAAAAAAATTGGATTCACCAAACTTAAAAATGTTTATGCATAAAAGGATACTACTATCAAGAAAGTGAAAAGGCAACACACAGAACGGGAGAAAATATTCGTAAATCATTATCTAACAATGGTGTAGTATCCAGACTATATAAAGAACTTCTACAATTCAACAACAAAAAGTCAAAAATCTGGGAGTTCCCTGACGATCCAGTGGTTAGGATTTGGCACTTTCACTGTCGTGGCCCAGGTTCAACCCCTAGTCAGGGAACTAAGATCCCAAAAGCTGCACAGAACATCCAAAAAGAAAAAAAAAAAGACATCCAATTAAAAAATGGGTAAAGAACGTGAATAGACATTTCTCCAAAAAAGATATACAAATAGCCAATAAAAACATCAAAAGAGGACTTCCTGACGGTCCAGTGGTAAGACTCCGTGCTTCCATTACAGGGGGTATGGGTTCAATCCCTGGTCAGGGAGCTAAGATCCCACATGCTGCAGTGTGGCCAAAAACAACAACAACAAACCACCACCAACAAAAAAAACCCCAAAACATCAAAAGATGCTCAACACCATTAGGGAAATACAAATTAAACCACAATGAAATCCCACTTTATGCCCACTAGGGTGGCTATAATACAAAAAAAGAAAAAAGGAAGCAAGGAAGCAAGGAAGGAAAAGAAAAAGAAAAATAACAAGTGTTGGCGAGAATGTGGAGAAATTGGAACCCAATATATTGTGAGTTAGAATGTAAAATCCTGCAGCTGCTATAGAAAACCATTTGGCAGTTCCTCAAAAAGTTAAACATAGAGTTACATATGACTCAGCAAATCCACTCCAGGATATACCCAAGAACTGAAAATAGGTGTTCAAATAAAAACTTACAATGAATGTTCCTAGCAACACTATTCAAAATAGCCCAAGGCTTCCCTGGTGGCACAGTGTTTAAGAATCCACCTGCCAATGCAGGGGACATGGGTACTATTCCTGGTCCGGGAAGATCCCACATGCGGCGGAGCAACTAAGCCCGTGCGCCACAACTACTGAGCCTGTGCTCTAGGGCCCGCGAGCCACAACTACTGAGCCCATGTGTCACAACTACTGAAGCCCACGTGCCCTGGAGCCCGTGCTCTGCAACGAGAGAAGCCACTGCAATGAGAAGGCTGTACACCGCAACGAAGAGTAGCCCCTGCTCACCGCAACCAGAGAAAGCCGCATGCAGCAACGAAGACCCAATGCAGCCAAAAATAAATAAAATTAATTAATAAATAAAAAACAAAACGAAACAAAATAGCCCAAAGGTGGAAACAACTCAAGTGTCCATCAACTAAAGAATGGATAAACAAAATGTAGCATATCCACACAATGGAATATTACACAACCATAAAAGGAATGAAATACTGGTAGATACTACAATATGAAAGAACTTTGGAAACATTATGCTAAGTGAAAGAAGCCAAGCACAAAAGGCCACATATTATATGATTCTATTTATATGAATATACAGAATAGGCAAATACATAGAAAGCACATTAGTGGTTGCCAGGGTGTGCTGGGAGGGGGAAATGGGAAGTGATTGCTTAATGGGTATGGGGTTTCCTTTGGCGTAACAAAAACATTCTAGAACTAAATAGTGGCCATGGTTGCACAACAACGTGGATGTGCTAAAAGCCAGTGAATTATACACTTTAAAACAGTTAAAACTGTGAATTTTGTTATGTGAAATTGTCCTCAATAAAATCTATTCCACTTCCACATAAAATAGTACCTGAAGGTATTTTTATGTCTTGAGACTTTTCTCTTAGGAGTAGGAGGAACAAAGTCACTAACATTAGCTTTAGAGTTTACAAAACACTTTGCCATGCAATTTTATATAATCTTCACAACCCAGGAGATAGATATTATCACCCCAATTTAGAGATAAGAACTGAGGCTCAGGGAGGTATAAAGTCATATAGCCAGGAAGCATGGAGCTGGCTAATCAAGCCAGATGGTCTAACTCCACTGTATTTACTGCTACAAGGCAAACAGCTCCAACTTCTGATAAGCTTGAAAAAGGACAGGAGATGCCATTATGTACAGGCATCTTGGGCAATTTTTCTTCCTCCAAAGTTAGTACTTTAATCAAAGCAGTAAAAACATTCATTGTACCCAAGTTAATAAAAGTTTTAACAAAAGCAATATAGATCATTATTGTATAAGAGCAGCATAAAGCAGGACACTACAGATTTCTTCTTCCAATTTTCTAAAGATGAGTTTAAGTTTCTCAGTGTAAGATATGCTATAATGTTAGCATGTCCTCTCACCAATGTAGTTCAGCATGTTTACAGGATGTGGCAATAAAGTAATGAGACAACTGTGCGTATTCCTTACAACAACTGGCCTCATTAAGTCACAATCACATTCCTATTAAAGATTAATGAATGGGGCTTCCCTGGTGGTGCAGTGGTTGAGAGTCCGCCTGCCGATGCAGGGCACACGGGTTCGTGCCCCGGTCCGGGAAGATCTCACATGCCGCGGAGCGGCTGGGCCCGTGAGCCATGGCCGCTGAGCCTGCGCGTCCAGAGCCTGTGCTCCGCGACGGGAGAGGCCACAACAGTGAGAGGCCCGCGTACCGCAAAAGAAAAAAAAAAAAAGATTAATGAATGAATGACACATCAGTGGTTTTCTAACACTCTGATGTGTCCTATAGATGTTCCTGAGAAAGCGGAGGGGTCAGGGTTACCAGCCCAAGAAGAGCATCCTCTTATTTTCTACACTGGGTTTTTCCTTAAGATACTGTTTGAAGAAAGGACTCCACAGCCTTTTAAAAAACTACATACTGAAAACCACTGCAGTACATTATGCATCCTCACTTCTTCAGAGGTTTTCAGAAATCTCTGCATATTAGCCAACAATATATAATTATTTCTAAATTCAAGCACAGAAATTCCAAGGGGTCTCTCTACATTTGGTTTATGATTTTTTGTATTTTCCAGGCTCAATTAAACCATCCTGATAAATCCCCATTTTATAGAGCAGGTACTATAAGCACACACTGAAAAACAAGTGACTTATCTCAGATGGCAGGGTGAAGCACGAGCAGGGTCCAGATATGAAGCCCCACCCCAGATGGCTCAGCCTGCTGGATGGTGCCTAGTTCAAAAAGCCTTGGTGCCATGAGGTCATTCCATGCACTATGACCTGAAGGTACAGATGTCTCTACTTGCAGTGCATGACAACACATGAGGTGGCTATAGGCCAGTAATGTCTGGAACAAGTGCCAGCTCAAGGGCAAAGATTAGTCTCTCTTCTGCCTACGCTCCATATTATCCCTTGGTTCCCTTGATGGAAAATCCTTTCCAGAAGCACCATATGGTATAGTAGAAATTATGAAATATGAAACAGAAGACTTGGGTTTAAATCCTGGCTCTATTAGTATCCCCCCTTCATGCCTGAACTCTCTGGGCCTCAGTTTGTTCATAGTACTTACATCATGGGCTATTAGGAGGGTTAAATGAGATAGTGTAGCAGTTCACATCCTGTGGGCTACAGACCTCTGGGCATCTTTGGCCCTATTACAAGAGGTCTGAAAAAGCATACTAGAGAAAAAGAAGCATTTAGGGATTAAGACTAAAAGCCCTGGAGTAAAATTGTCTTGGTTCAAATAATGGTTTTACCAGTGGAGCAAGTTACTTAGCCTTTCTGCCTCAGTTCCTCATCTGTAATTGGAGAAAACAGTATTTATTGGGTTACTGTGAGGATTAAATGAGTTATATATGTAAAGTGCTTAGAACAGTGACTGGCATAGTAAAAATTCAATAAATGTTAGCTATTGTTACTACTATATGTGTTTATGTATTCTTTCAAACTATTATCACATGGATGTTTGCCAAGTTTTTTATGTTAAAAAAGGGTTATACTTGAAAAGGTTAAATACTTCTAAGATAATAGTTGTAAAAGAATCCAGTATACCACCTGCCGTGTCCTAATCCAGAGTAGTTGCATCTATGATTTTAATGTTTTTTAATTTACTGAAGCTTATTTTGTGGTCCAACATATAGTCTATCCTGGAGAATGGCCCATGTGTACTTGAGAAGAACATGTATTCTGCTGTTGTTGGGTGGAGTATGCTGTATATGTCTGTTAGGTCTAATTGGTTTATAATGTTGTTCAAGTCCTCTTTTACCTGTTGATCTACCTGGCTATTCTATCCATTACTGAAAGTGGGGTACTGAACTCTCCAACTATTATTGTAGAACCATCTGTTTCTTCCTTCAATTTTGTCAATTTTTGCTTCACATATTTGGGGGTTCCTTTGTTAGGTACATATATGTTTATAACTGTTACATCTTCTGGCTGTAATGAACCTTTTATCAATATGTAATGTCCTTCTTTATTTCATGTAACCTTTTTTGATTTAAAGGCTATTTTGTCTGACATTTAAGAGCCACCAGCTCTTTCTTGGTTATCATTTGCATGAAATATCTTTTTCCATCCTTTTACTTTTTTTTAATATTTATTTATGTATTTATCTTTGGCTGCATTGGGTCTTTGTTGCTGTTTGCGGGCTTTCTCTATTTGCAGCGAGTGGGGGCTACTCTTTGTTGTGGTGGCTTCTCTTGTTGCGGAGCATGGGCTCTAGGTGTGCGGGCTTCAGTAGTTCTGGCTCGCGGGCTCAGTAGTTGGCTCGCAGGCTCTAGAGCACAGGCTCAGTAGTTGGGGCGCATGGGCTTAGTGGGATCTTCCCAGACCAGGGATCAAACCCATGTCCCCTGCATTGGCAGGCAGATTCTTAACCACTGCACCACCAGCGAAGCCCCATCCTTTTACTTTTATCTCTTGTTTCTTTATATCTAAAGTGAGTATCTTATAGACAGTATAAACATGGATAATGTGGTTTTTTAAATCAACGTAACAATCTCTGCTTTTTAATAGGAGAATTTAATCCATTTACATTTAAAGTAATTACTAATAAGGAAGGATTTACTTTGCCATTTAGCTGTATGTTTTCTGTACATTTTATGTTTTTGTTCCTTATTTCCTCTAGAACTGCCTTTTTAGGTCTCTCTAACTCTGACCCTGCCTTCTTACCACTTGTTACATTGCCTCCTCTTTATTACTGCATTTTCAAAATATTAATCTAAAGATTCATTGGAGGCTTGGTCTTCCCAATCAAGTGATCATCTCTCCCTCTATTTGAATAGTTCCTAATGAACAGCTCCTTCATGAATCTATCCCAAAATGTTAAAAGGAAGGATCTACCTTTTCTGGCTATGAAAGTACATTCAGGTTCTTTCCCAGTTTTCACAATCTGAATCGCCTGTCCCTTAAACACACACCCAACATACACTATTCACCATTCACACATACAGTTTAGTATTATTATCTATTCCTTGCCTACATGTGGCCTGGGTTAGGCTGGACCCTAGAATACTTAAGAAGGGTCTCTTGATGACTGGCAAACAAAAAAATGAACAAAGTGGCTTACATTGTAGGAGCGGGGGTGCCTCTGTTTCCACTGTACCAGGAGCAGCTGGGCCACCACCAAGGTAGCGATGAGGATGAGGACCATTTCAGCGTGCATGGCTTCGTGGCCGCGGTGCTTGGCATGCATGCGTGCGTGCTCGACCCTGAAAGCCAAACAGATGGGGTGAGCTAGGTCAGGGATGGTGTGGCGGTAAAGGAGCAGTGTTTTCCAGGGATATCTCACTGGTCCATAGTGTAGAACACACTCTTGTACTGTATGAAATATGGGCTAGAAACACACATGCCCTAGAGGACAGGCATTTTGGAATAGAACAGGGGTTCTATGGGCCCTAGTCACCAAGGTTAGGTATTGGGGTTAAAGGTGGGTGGTCTGCTGCCCAGCCCCAATGTTAAAAACAGCTGATACCTTTCCATTTCAGTTCTATTTCAACCTGTCACTGGAAGAAGAAAGTAACCCAGAGAGGTCACAGCCATAAAGGCTCATACTCTTACTCAATGATATTTATGATACCAGTAAAGGAGTAATATTGCAAATATGTGCAAATTCCAGGGTTAAAGTCTTGCTTTATTTGTCCTACCCTCTCTGCCAGGACCAGAGATCCTAAAGATTAAAGCCTGAAAAATCTGAACTTCAATAGTGCTTCGATTTTACACTATTCCAACAGTGACTTCATTATCAGTATCCACAGGTAAATAGACTCTTCAAGGGCTCAAGGAGAGTACAACTGGAAACTCTTATTTAATCTAAGAGTTTAAAGGCCGGCATTCTCTGGTCCCGAGGATTGGCAACAAGTGATTCCCTTGGCCAGTATAGGCAAAAAGCTTCCTCTGAGAACAGGAAAGAAAAGTCACTCCTACAGCCAAGGGAGAGGAATAAAGAAGGAATTAGGAAACTAAGTACAAATGTAACCCGTAGTCAGGAGCTTTTGTGCAAGTTCTCCATACCCAGGGGTATTAGGGAGAAAGGGAAAGGACAACATAAATGGTATCTTCATGGAATTCCCAAGGGCAATGAGAGACTAAGCAAGAAGAACCCAGTGGGATGCATTATGGATAGACAAATCATAAAATATAGCAAAAAGTTAGTTGTACAATCTAGGTGGTGGGTACAAGGGTGTTCACTGTACAATTCTTTCAACTTTTCTGTATATTTGAGATTTTTCATAATAAAATGTTAGGAGGGGGGAAACTTGGTGGGCAGCCAAATGTCAGTCAGCCTGGCAGTCACAGCACCTAAGGGTTCACCTTACATAAAACTTTATCCTAGGTGACAGAATCTGACAAAATATAATAGGGGTAGGAGTCAGAAACTTAGGTTCAGACACAACCTATGTGGCCTTAGCGAAGAAAATTTACATCTCTACATCACGATTTCTTCATCCATCAAAAGGAGTCCTTATCTTTTCTGCCACCCTCATAGGGTTGTTGTGAGGATAAGCTAAACTAAAAGGGCAAAGGATATTTTAAAATCCCAAGGATTATGGGGAGTTATAAAGATAATAAGAGATAAGTTTCTTGTTCTCAGACAGTATATAACTGAATGGATGTGTACAACAAGAAATCAAAAAAAGGACTGAGAAAACACCAGAAGGCACCTAGCTCAAGTTACCACTCAATGTAAAAATTATTTTTGCAATCATTTGTTTGAATACCTCCACTGGCTGAGAATACATGCCTCTTAAAATAATCTATTCTAGAACCAGCAGTGTCTGACACATTGTAGGAACTCATACGTGCTTATGAAGGAATAAAATTCCAAAGCTTTAAGAAGCAGGAAGCTCTGTGCCTCACAATATACCACGATTATTAACAATGTTTCTGATAATGAGACTAAATTATCTTACTACAGCTTCAGTCCTTTGGACCTAATCCTACACTCTGGAACATATCCACTCTCTCTTTCCCAATGCTGCCCCTTCAAATATTTATCATACTATTATTTTAAAAAAAAAACCAATCCTGTTTCTACCATCATTTTCCTGGGCCCTTTTAGGTTAACAGTTCTGGATCTTTATACACGATGCATATAACATAATGTGAAGACCATTAATCCTGATTGCCTTCTTCTAGACATATCTAGCTAAAGATCTTCATATGCAGTGTTTACAACAAAATCAATGTGGACTCAGCAAAGCAGAACACAGTAGCACTGTCACTTCCCTTAAGGCAGATAGTATATTTTCAATGAACATCTTCGCAAACTGTACAGTATTTTGGTAGCTTAGGTACACAACTGGTGCATATTAAGCTTAAAGTCACCTAAAATCTTGCTGGGCCTGTCATATGAGTTGATATCTTTGCCATTCTACATTTTTTATAATCAATAGTTTTAATCTAAACGAGGTGTTTTTTGCTCACTATTAAACTTTTACTTGGTTGATTTCAGCTCACTGGTCAGTTACCTTATAAAGTTTGTGGGGCAAGCACTTTTGAAACTCCTCTACCAATGAGAAATAATGACAATAAAATATTTGTTGACTCACTCTGGTTACAAAGCAAGTTAGTAGCAGAGTTGAGATCAGAAGACACATCTCGCATTTTCTCAAACAGCGCTCTCTGCCCTGTTTCATGGATCATGATGATGTTAATGATGATAATCATCCTTAAAGCAGGTAACACTTACTGGAAGTTTACCACATGCCAGGCACTGTTCTAAGAATTTCATACATGTTGATCTTCACAACAACTGTTATGATCCTCATTTTACAAATTGGGAAAACTAAGGTAGTGTGAAGTTAAGTAACTTGCCCAAGATCACATTGCTAGGAAATGGCAGAACTAGTATTCAAAACCCAGATGGGTGGTTTGGTGCAATTATCTATTTACTCCCAAGGACCGAGGGAGCTACCCAAGAGTGACCCAAATACTGGGAAAGATCTCAAATGACCTGTCCTACTGGTCATAGGTCACTGCCTGCCACAGAAAAGGAAGCAAAAAGGGTAGATATACAACTCTTTTAGTAGGATTAATCTATAGTTCCCACCAAGAGGGGCCCACACTGTCACACTTACCTCCATTGCTCCTCTGGAGAGAGGTCTGACATATCAACCTGTAGAAAGACACCACCATAAAAATCCATTACTGTCTTAGAACTGTCCCTGCCCAACATACAATGATCACACACTGCTAGAGCTAAAAGTTTGAATTATGATTTGTGGGACATGAAGCTAGATAAAATATTCTGTCATATAATACCATTTGACTCTAAATGGCCCCATTAGACTAGGGTGAACTAAGCTTAAGTTTGCGCCCAGCACCTTGTTTGCTTCACCCTAGTCCAAGTCCTTGCTCTGCTATTAAGTAGCAGTGTAATATATACGGAATCTAAAAACAAACAAACAAACAAAAATGGTTCTGAAGAACCTAGGGGCAGGACAGGAATAAAGACGCAGACGTAGAGAATGGACTTGGGAACACGGGGAGGGGGAAGGGTAAGCTGGGAAGAAGTGAGAGAGTGGCATGGACATATACACACTACCAAATGTAAAACAGATAGCTAGTGGGAAGCAGCCACCTAGCACAGGGAGAACAGCTCAGTGCTTTGTGACCACCTAGAGGGGTGGGATAGGGAGGATGGGAGGGAGACGCGAGAGGGCGGAGATATGGAGATATATGTATATGTATAGCTGATTCACTTTGTTATACAGCAGAAACTAACACACCATTGTAAAGCAATTATACTCCAATAAAGATGTTAAAAAAAAAGTAGCAGTGTGGCCTTCCAACCTCAAAGTTCCAGTTCTATTTGTTAGTCTTATCCTTTTAGAGCAGGATTTCTTAAACCTTGGCACTAGTGATATTCTGGGCTGGTTGATTCTCTGGGTTGTTTTTTTGTGGGGGTGGGGGTGGGGGTGGGGGGTGGGGATCTGTACACTGTAGGATGTTTAGCAGCATCCCTAGCCTCTACCCACTAGATGCCAGCAGCATCTCCACAGATAAAACCAAAAAAGTCTACAGGCATTATCAAATGACCCTTGGGGGACAAAAATTGTCCCAGCTGAAAAACCACTGCTCTAGAATACTACTAAGTTCTTTGAGATCACAGCTCAAGTCTTCTACTTCCTTGTAGCCATACAGAAGCATACCCAAAGCCTCAGTACATAAGTCACTCGATACATTCTTATACTGAACTGAGCTGAAAATGCTCCTTGATATACAGAAGAAAGGCCCTCATAATCACCAAAGGTATCAATCAACAAATATTCCTTTAATTCTTACGAAGTTCAAGGCCCAGTTTCCCACTGTTCCTCTGATAACTTCAGAAAAGTACCTTAAGTGGGATGTTTGAAGTAAAATGGGCAGAACTCCATACTACTACTGAGTAAAATCAGTACATATTTACCATGCATCCTTTATGTGTGGGTACTGGGAATGTCCACCATTGCTTAGAGAGGGCTTTCTGGTTTCTACGTGTCCCAGCTGAGGAAGGAAGGAAAGGAAAGGAAGGGAAGGGGAGGGAAGGAAGGAAGGAAGGGAGGGAGAGAGGGAGGGAGAGAGGGAGGGAGGGAGGGAGGGAAAGAAAGAGAGAGAAGGAGGGAGGGAGGGAAGGAAAAGAGGAGGGTAGAGGAGGAAAAGAGGGGAGGGGTGAAGAGGGAAAAGAGAGGAGAGGGAAGGAGAGGGGAAGACAGAGGGCAGGGGAGGGGAGGGAAGAAACAATATCCTAAGGCTTCCCCCAGCCAATCAGGGTAATGAAGTCAACCACCCTCCTCGTCCTACTTCACACTGCCTCACAGAATTTATTCATGTGACCTGACTCAGTCCTTCATCCCCCCAGAAGGACAGAGGTCCCCTCCAAGAGGAGACAAGTAGATGCAGGAAATGGAAAGGCCCAGCTGGGTGGTACCTGAGCAGACAATTAAAGACCACAATCTTTTTTTTTTTTTTTTTTTTTCCAGTATGCGGGCCTCTCACTGTCGCGGCCTCTCCCTTGCGGAGCAACAGGCTCCAGACACGCAGGCTCAGCGGCCATGGCCCACGGGCCCAGCCGCTCCGCGGCATGCGGGATTCTCCCAGACCGGAGCACGAACCCATGTCCCCTGCATCGGCAGGCAGACTCCCAACCACTGCGCCACCAGGGAAGCCCAAGGACCACGATCTTATGTTATCTTAGACATGCTTTCCAAGTGACCTAACTGCTTCTTAAATCCAGGGCCAGGGCCAGGACCAGGGTGGTGCAAGCAAGGGACCTAGAGCTCAAAATTTAAGAAGGCACACATTTTCAGGTACTGACACTGCACTTGCATGACCTTGAGAGTGAGTGCCTCCTTCAAGTTTGCGCCCAGCGCCTTGTTTGCTTCACCCTAGTCCAAGTCCTGCTTATGTCTATCTTGCTCCCATCCTAGAAGATCCCACAGAGCCGAGGAGAATACACTGCTTTTTCGTCTTTCAAGTAGAATAGCAGAGCTGAGTGTATATTAAGCACTCACTGAGTACTTGTGAAATTGAACAGAATTCCCTCCAACAGGGTAATAAGTAAGTATGCTGACACACCAGCACCCCACCTGGAGATGCTTAAATGGGAGTGTAAACAACACTTGAAAAATACCTAATAAGCATCTGAGAAAGAAGTATTCATTTTCTGGAGGCACCCAGAAAATCATGTTTAAAAAACTACACGTCAAAACAAAACAAAACAACAACAACTACATGTTCAAAGAAGCAAGGTAAGTCCATTGAAGAGAAAACAAGGAAGATTCAGAGAACCGGACCAGGCATGGGGACACCTCTCCATGAGATAGTGGTCAAGCATGCTACTGTCTGTGCCTTTGTTTCTCCCGCTGGAAAATAGAGAATAAGTCTTCTGACTTCACTGTGGGGCTGTGAGGGTAATTATATTCCAAGTGACCAAGTGATTTCATTGCCTTTCTTCCTAGGAGAGTGAGTGTACTTTAAAAAGTACTCAGAGAGGCCAGGGAACTGAATGTTGGTGAAGCACAGGGCAGTAATGCTTTCAGAGCTCAGGGAACAGCTGAGAAGGGCAAGCACTAAGGCTGAGACTAGACTTGGTGCTTAGAGGACCATTTAGCACTTCGTGGAGTAGTACGAGCACCAGAGTGGAGTAATGCTGAGTAAAGACATGATTTGGCTTTAATATTTGCATGCTGAATGAAAAGATTTTAAAAATTACATCCAAATCAGTCTTCTAGCTCAGGTGGAAAAACAAGGAAAGCTATAAGCTATACCTATAATTAACCTGTACCATCTGGAAATACATCTTTATTTGCTCCCTCATTAATGAGTTTATTCACCTGGGGCCAAGAAGTAAGTCAGTCTAAACTTGACCTGTCCAGAGCTCAGGTAGCTAATTAGGTAGGTTCTCAGGGCAAGATTACTGATTGATGGGCCCATTTCCCACTCCTAAGACCCATACACAGAATGTCTTTTTGCCAACAAATCACTCCCCTCCTAGGATGTCGCAAGGTCTCTAGTCATGTCAATCTACCTAGGTCCAGATTTGAAAGAAGTTAGACCAAAAATGTCAGGCAGAGGGCAAGAGAAAACTTTACAAAAATGGAAAATGATCTGCGGTTGACTGATATTTTCTCAGGTGCGAAAGACTCAAGGTCCACCAGTATAATACCACAAACAGACCTCCTATCCCCCACAAATACTGATACTCGGTGGTCTCTGAGTCTTTACACAGGCTGGTTACTTTGTCCCTTCAGCCCCTCTCTTCCACCAAACCACATTCTGCCTTCATGCAAAATGCTAGACAAATCCTCCTGGATCCTGAAAGGCTCTTTAGACTGACCCCATTCACTGGAAAAAAAAAAAAAAAAATCCTTTACTGCCTTGATGAGCATGATCCACAGCCCAGAAGCATTAGCACCCTGAGAGCTTAAGAAATAGATGCTTCAGAATCCATCCCAGGGCTTCCCTGGTGGCGCAGTGGTTGAGAGTCCGCCTGCCGATGCAGGGGACACGGGTTCGTGCCCCGGTCCGGGAGGATCCCGCATGCCGCGGAGCGGCTGGGCCCGTGGGCCATGGCCGCTGAGCCTGCGCGTCCGGAGCCTGTGCTCTGCGGAAGAGAATCCATCCCAGACCTCCTGAATCAGAATCTGCATTTAATAAGATACCTAGGTAATTCATATGCATATAAAAGCATTGCTATTACAATCACTTTGCTGTACACCTGAAATACAACACTGGTAATCAACTATACTCCAATATAAAATTAAAAGTTAAAAAAATAAAAGGATTATCATAAAAAAAATTGCTATTGCATCCCAGCACTCACATCCACACTTTGTCCTACAGTCATATACCTCTATACACCTGAGTTGTTTTTAACAACAGCATTACTGAGATCTAATTCACATACCGTAAAATTCATCCATTTAAAATGTACTATTCAGTGCTTTTAGTATATTGAGTTGTGCCACCATCACCACTATTTAAATTTAGAACATTTTTACCACCCCAAAAAGAAACCACATACCAGTCAGCCATCACTCTCCAATCTCCCCCCAGCCCAAGGAACCACCAATTTACTTTTGATCTCTATCTATAGATTTGCCTATTCTTGACATTTCATATAAACGAGATCATACAATATGTGGT
The DNA here is from genome assembly GCF_937001465.1 of Orcinus orca. Classification (NCBI taxonomy): domain Eukaryota; kingdom Metazoa; phylum Chordata; class Mammalia; order Artiodactyla; family Delphinidae; genus Orcinus; species Orcinus orca. The sequence goes on along the minus strand of NC_064566.1, from coordinate 49,746,946 downwards.
TTTTTGTGAATGGCTTCTTTCACTTAGCATGTTTTCAGTGTTGCAGCAGGTACTGTAATTCATTCCTTTCTATTACCAAATAATATTGTATTGTATGGATATACGACATTTTCTTTGTCCATCCATCAGTTGATGGACATTTGGGTTGTTTATAGTTTTGAGCTATTACAAATAATGCTGTTACGAACATTCATTTACAAGTTTTCATGTAGACATGCTTTCATTTTTCTTGAGCATGTATCTAGTAGTGGAACTGTCTGGTCACATGTAACTCTATGCTTAACCTTTTGAGGAACTGCCAAACTGTTTTCCACAGCAGCTGCACCATTTTACATTCCCACCAGCAGTGTATGAGAGTTCCAATTTCTCCACATCTTCAACAACACTTATTGTCTTTTTGGTAAAAAGCATCCCAATGGGTGTGAAATGGCAGATCAATATGATTTTGAATTTCCCTGATGTATAATGATGTTGAACACCTTTTCATATGCTTATTAGCCATGCACATATCTTCTTTGGAGAAAAGTTTATTCAGATCCTTTGTCCCTTGTCCACTTTTAAAAAATAACTTTTTTTTTTTTACAGCAGTTTTAGATTCACAACAAAATTGAGTGGAAAGCACAGAGATTTCCCATACGCACCCTGCTCCCAAATATGCATAGCCTCCCTCATTACCTACATCCCCATCAGAGCGGTACCTTTGTTCTAACTGAAGAACCTACATTGACATACCATCACCCAAAGTCCATAGTTTACCTGAGAGTTCACTATTGATGTACATTCTGTGGATTTGGACAAACATATAATGTCCTCATGGACACATATCCATCATTAGAGTATCATACAGCGTAGTTTCACTGACTTAAGAATTCTCTGTGCCCTGCTTATTCATCTCTCCATCCCCCCAATCTCTAGCAACCACTGATCTTTTTACTGTCTCCACAGTATTGCCTCTTCCAGAATGTCATATAGTTGAAATCATATAGTATGTAGCCTTTTCACATTGGCTTCTTTCACTTAGTAATATGCATTTAACATTCCTCCATCTCTTTTTATGGCTTGATAGCTCACTTCTTTTTAGTACTGAATAATATTCCATTCTCTGGATGTACCACAGTTTATGTATCCATTCACCTACTGAAAGGCATCTTGGTGGCTTCCAAATTTTGACAATTATGAATAAAGCTGCTATAAACATCTGTGTGCAGGTTTCTGTGTGGACATAAGAGCTCCTCTGGGGAAATATTAAGGAGCACAATTGCTGGATTCGGTAACAGTATGTTTAGTTTTGCAAGAAGCCACCAAACTATCTTCCAAAGTGGCTGTATTATTTTGCATTCCCACCAGCAATGAATGAGAGTTCTTGTTGCTCCACATCCTTGCTAGCATTTGGTATTGTCAGTGTCTCAGATTTCAATCATTCTAATAGGTGTGTAGTGGTATCTCATTTTAATTTGAATTTCCCTGAAGATGCCTGTGGGGCATCTTTCCATATACTTATATGCCATCTATATATCTTCTTTGGTGGGCTATATGTTAAGGTCTCTAGCCCACTTTTTTTCCCCATTTATTTATTTATTTATTTATGGCTGGGTTGGGTCTTCGTTGCTGCGTGCGGGCTTTCTCTAGTTGCGGTGAGCAGGGGCTACTCTTCATTGCAGTGTGTGGGCTTCTCACTGCAGTGGCTTCTCTTGTTGTGGACCACGGGCTCTAGGTGTGCAAGCTTCAGTAGTTGTGGCTCTTGGGCTCTAGAGGACAGGCTCAGTAGCTGTGGTGCACCGCCTTAGTTCCTCCACGGCATGTGAGATCTTCCCAGACCAGGGATCGAACCCATGTCCCCTGCACTGGCACATGGATTCTTAACCATTGCGCCACCAGGCAAGTCCCTCTAGCCCACTTTTAATCAGGTTTTCTTTCTTTTTTTTTTTTTAGTACCTTGGCCTCTCACTGTTGTGGCCTCTCCCACTGCGGAGCACAGGCTCCAGACGCGCAGGCCCAGCGGCCATGGCTCACGGGCCAAGCCGCTCCGCGGCATGCGGGATCCTTCCGGACCGGGGCACAACCCGCGTCCCCGGCATCGACAGGCAGACTCTAAACCACTGCGCCAACAGGGAAGCCCCACGTTGTTTTCTTATTACTGCGTTTAAAGAGTTCTTTGTATATTTTGGATAACAATCCTTTATCTGATAGGTCTTTTGCAAATACATTCTTCCGGTTTGTGGCTTGTGCTTTCATTCTCCTGACAGTTTCTTTTGCAGAGCATAAATTTTTAATTTTAATTAAGTCTAGCTTATCAATTCTTTCTTTCAGGGATCATGCCTTTGATGTTGTATCTAAAAAGTCATTGCCAAACCCAAGGTCACCTAGATTTTCTCCTATGTTATCTTCTAAGAGTTTTACAGTTTTGCTTTGTGATCTCATTGAGGTTTGTGGTCCATTTTAAGTTACCTTTTGTGAGGGGTATAAAGCCTGTGTCTAGAACCTTTTTTTTTTTTTTTTTTACTTGTGGATGTCTGATTGCTCTAGCACCATTTGTTGACAGACTCTCTTTGCTCCATTGTATTGCCTTTACCCCTTTGTCAAAGATCAATTGATAAATTTACATAGGTCTATCTCTGAGCTCTCCATTCTGTTCCACTGATCTATTTGTCTGTTCTTTGACCAGTACCACAGTGTCTTGATTACTGTAACTTTATAGTAAGTTTTGAAGTTGGGTAAGTAGTCCTCCAATTTTGTTCTTCTTCAGTACTGTATTGGCTATTCTAGGTATTTTGCTTCTCCATATAAACTTCAGAATCAGTCTATTGATATCTATAAAATACCTTGCTGGGATTTTGACTGGGATTGCAATGAATCTATAGATCAAGTTGGGAAGAACTGACATCTTGACAACATTGAGTCTTCCTTTACACGGACATGGAATATCTCTCCATTTAGTTCTTCTTTGATATCTTTCATCGGTTTTACAGTTTTCCTCATAGATCTTGTACATATTTTTCTATATTTATATCTACATATGTTATTTTTATTGGTGCTAAAGTACATGGTATTGTGGGGTTTCTTAAAAAATTTTTTTTTGATATGGACCATTTTTAAAGTCTTTACTGAATTTGTTGCAATACTGCTTCTGTTTTATGTTTTGGTTTTTTTGGCTGAGTCACGTAGGATCTCAGCTCCCCGACCAGGGATCGAACCCACACCCGCTGCATTAGAAGGTGAACTCGAATGACTGGACCACCAGGGAAGTCCCTGGTATTGTGCTTTTAATTGTAAATTCCATTTGTTCATTCTTGGTATACAGGAAAGCAGTTAACTTTTGTATATTAACTGCGTATCCTGCAACCCTACTATAATAGTTTATTAGTACTAGGAGGTTTTTGGTTGATCCTTTCTATAGATGACCATTTCATCTGTGAACAAAGATGGTTTTATTTCTTCCTTTCAAATCTATATTCATTTTATTTCCTTTTCTTGCCTTATTGTGTTAGCTAGGACTTCCAGTATGATGTTGAAAAGCAGTGGTCAGAGGGAACAACCTTCCCTTGTTCCTGATCTTAGTGGAAAACTTCATGCTTCTCACCAGGTAAGTATGTTAGCTGTAAGTTTTGGGTAGATATTCTTTATCAAGTTGAGGAAGTTCCCCTATATTCCTAGTTTAATGAGAAATTTTTATCTTGAATGGGTGCTGGATTTTGTCAAATAATTTTTCTGCATATATAGATATGTTCATGTAATTTTTCTTCTTTAACCTGTTGATGTGATAGATTACATTAATTTTTCAAATATTGAACCAGGTTTGCATACCTAGGATAAATTCCACCTGGTCATGGTGTATGATCCTTTTTATACACTGCTGGTTTCAATCTGTTAATGTTTTATTAATGATTTTTACATCTATGTTCATGAGAGACATTGGTCTATAGTTGTCTTATAATATCTTTGTCTGGTTTTGGTATTAGGGTAATGCTGACTTCATAGAATGAGTTAGGAAGTATTCACTCTGCTTCTATCTTCTGAAAGAGATTGTAGAGAATTGGTATAATTTCTTCCTTAAATGTTTGGTAGAATTCACCAGTGAACCCATCTGGGCCTGGTACTTTCTGCTTTGGAAGGTTATTAATTATTCAATGAATTTCTTTAATAGATATAGGCCAATTCTGATTGTCTGTCTTCTTGTGTGAGTTTTGACCGATTGCGTCTTTGAAGGAATTGGTCCATTTCATCTAGGTTATCAAATTTGTGGTCACAGAGTTGCTCATAGTATTCCTTTATTATCCCTTTAGTGTCCATTGGCTCTGTAGTGATATCCCCTCTTTCATTTCTGATGTTAGGAATTTGTATCCTCTCTCTTTTTTTCCTTAGTTAGCCTGGCTACAGGTTTAACAACTTTATTAATCTTTTCAAAGAACCAACTTTTGATTTTGTTGATTTTTTCTAGATTTCCTGTTTTCAATTTCATTGATTTCTGCTCTAATTTTTATTATTTCTTTTCTTCTGCTTATCTTGGATTTAATTTGCTCTTTTTCTAGTTTCCAAAGGTGGAAGTTTGGATGACTGATTTTATATCTTTCCTTTTTTTCTAATATGTGCATTCAGTGCTACACATTTCCCTCTAAGCTCTACTTTTGCTGTATCCACAAATTTTGATATGTTTTGTTTTCATATTCATTTAGTTCAAACATATTTAAATTTCTCGAGATTTCTTTTTTGATCCATGTGTTATTTAAGCAGTATGGTGTTTAATCTCCCAAGTATTTGTGGATTTTCCAGCTATCTTCCTGTTACTGATTTCTGATTTAATTCCATTGTGCACTGAGAGCAGAAAATATATGATTTTTATTCTTTTAAATTTGTTAAGGTATATATATATATTTTTTTGGCGGGGGGTACACCGGCCTCTCACCATCGTGGCCTCTCCCATTGCGGAGCACAGGCTCCGACGCGCAGGCTCAGCGGCCATGGCTCACGGGCCCAGCCGCTCCGCGGAATCTGGGATCTTCCCAGACTGGGGCACGAACCCATGTCCCCTGCATCGGCAGGTTGACTCTAAACCACTGCGTCACCAGGGAAGCCCTAAGGTATATTTTATGGTCCACAATGTGGTCTATCCTGGTGAATGCTCCATGAGAACTTGAGACGATTGTCTATTCTGCTGTTGCTGGATGAAGTAGTCTATAAATACCCATTATATTCAGTTAATTAATGGTGTCATTGAGTTCAGCCCTGCCTTCATGAATTTTCTGCTTGCTAGATCTGCCCCTTTCTGACACAGGAGTGTTGAATTCTCCAACTGTAACAGTGGATTCATCTATTTCTCCTTGCAATACTATCATTTTTTGCCTTCTGTATTTTCACACCCTATTGTTAGGTACACACACATTAAGACATCGTTATGTCTTCTTGGAGAACTGACTTCTTTATCATTATGTAATGCCCCTCTTTTTTTAAATTAATTAATTAATTAACTTATTTATTTTTGGCTGCGTTGGGTCTTCGTTGCTGCGTGCAGGCTTTCTCTAGTTGTGGCGAGTGGGGGCTACTCTTCAGTGCTATGCACAGGCTTCTCATTGCAGTGGCTTCTCTTGTTGTGGAGCACAGGCTCTAGGCATGCGGACTTCAGTAGTTGTGGCACATGGGCTTGGTTACTCTGAACCCGTGTCCCCTGCACTGGCAGGGGGATTCTTAACCACTGCGCCACCAGGGAAGCCCTGTAATGCTCCTCTTGATCCCTGATAACTTTCTGTGTTCTGAAGTCTGCTCTACCTGAAATTAATATAGCTACTCCTGCTTTCTTTTGATTGTCAGCCTGATATATCTTTCCCCATTCCTTTACTTTTAATCTATATGTGTCCTTTTATTTAAAATGGGGTTCTTTTAGATATAGAGTTGGGTCTTGTATTTTTTATCCACTCTGACAATCTCTGTTTTTTAACTGATGTATTTAGACCATTAACGTTCAAAGTGATTATTAATATAGTTGGATTAGCATCTACTATATTTGTTACTGTTTTCTATTTGTTGCCCTTATTCTTTGTTTCTATTTTTGTCTTCCAATCTTTTTCTGCCTTTTATAGTTTTAACTGAGAATATTATATGATTACATTCTCTTTCCTTTCTTAGCTTATCAGTTATACTTTTTTTAAAAATTTATTATTATTAATATTTTTTGGCCTCACTGTGCAGCTTGTGGGATCTTGGTTCCCTGACCAGGGATCAAACCCAGGCCCTCGGCAGTGAAAGCGCACTGGACTACCAGGGAATTCCCTATACTTTTATTTTTACTTCTTTTAGTGGTTGCTCTAGAGTAAAACCCACTTTCAAATAATACTATACCACCTTACAGATAGTTTGAGTACCTTATAACAACAAAATAATCCTAATTCTTCCCTCTCAACGCTTGTTGTATCATTGCTGTCATTCATTTCACTTATCCATAAATACACACACACATACATAGTCAAATGTAGTGTTGGTATTATTACTTTGAAAAAACTATTCCGTTAGATCAATCAACAATATATAAAACAGGGAATTCCCTGGTGGTCCAGTGGTTAAAACTCCATGCTCTCACTGCCAAGGGCCCAGGTTCGATCCCTGGTCGAGAAATTAAAATCCTATAAGCTGTGTGGTGCAGCAAAAAAAAAAAAAAAAAACAATATATAAAATAAAAGAGCATCTACAAATATCCTATAGCTTACATTATATTTAATGGTGAAAGATTGAATGCTTTCCCCCTAAGATCCGAAATGTCAGGATGTCCACCCTCACCACTACTATTCAACATAATACTGAAGTTTCTAGCCAGCAAAATAAGGCAATAAAAGGTACAGATTGGAAAGAAATAAAACTGCCCCTTATTTGCAGATGACATCATGGCCTACATAGAATATCCCAAAGAATCTACCAAAAAAAAAAAAAGGGCTAGAATTTATAAGAGAGTTCAACGAGGTGGCAGAATACAATATAAACATACACACAAAAATTGTATTTCTATATAGTAGCTATGAACATATGGAAAATGACATTTAAGATAGAATAAAACTTAAAATCGCTCATTAAAAAAAGAATTAGTAAAATAAATGTTTTTATTCTACCTTCACTTATTCCCTCTCCAATGCTCTTCCTTTCTTTATGTAGATCTGAGGCTCTGACTTCCATTATTTTCCTCTCTCTAAAGAACTTCTTTTAACATTTCTTGCAAGGCAGGCCTACTGGCAATAAATTTGCTCTATTTTTGTCTGTCTTTATTTCTCCTCTTTTGAAGGCTAATTTCATGGGATACTGAATTCTAGGCTGGTGGGGTTTTTGTTTTTTTCAACACTGTAAACATTTCATTCTACTCTCTTCCTGCTTGCATGGTTTCTGAGGATAAACTGGGGGTTAATTCTTATCTTTGCTCCTCTGTAGGTTAAGGTGTTGTCTCCTCTGGCTTCTTTCAGGATTTTTTGTCTTTGATTTTCTATCATTTGAAAAATGATATGCCTAGATCTATTGGGGGGTTCTGGCATTTATCCTTAGTGTTCTCTGAACTTCCTGGATCAGTGGTTTGGTGTCTGACATTAATTTGGGAAAATTCTCAGTCATTATTGTTTCAAATATTCTGTTTCTCTCCTTCTTCTCCTTCTGGTATTCTCATGATGCATCTGTCTTAGTCTGTTCAGGCTGCTATAATAAAATACCATTGACCGGGTGGCTTATAAACAACAAACATTTACTTCTCACATTTCTGGAGTGTGGAAAGTCCAGGATCACAGCACAAGCAGATTCTGTGTCTGGTGAGGGCTTCCTGGTTCACAGACAGCTGACTTTTTGTTATGTCCTCACATGGTGCAAGGGGCTAGGAAACTCTGTGGGGCCTCTTTTATAAGTGCACAAATCCCAATTATGAGGGCTCTGCCCTCATGACCTAATCACCTCCCAAAGGCCCCACCTCCTAATACCATCACCTTGAGGATTAGGAGTTTAACATATGAATTTGGGGGGAACACAAATATTCAGATCACAGCAGCATACATTACTTTTGTAGTTGTCCCACAGTTCTTGGTTATTTTGCTTTTTCTAGTCGTTTTTCTTTTTACTTTTATAGGTTTCTACTCAAATATCCTCAAGCTCAGAGATTCTTTCCTCAGCCATGTCTAGTCTACTGATAAGCCCATTAAAGGCATTCTTCATTTCTGTTACAGTGTTTTTGATCTCTAAACATTTCTTTTTGGTTCTTTCTTAGAATTTCCATCTCTCTGCTTACAATGCCCAGTTGTTCTTGCATGTCATCTACTTTATCCATTCGAGCCTTAGCACGGTAAATCATACTTATTTTAAATTCCCTGTCTAATAATTCCAAGATCCCTGCCATAGATGGGTCTAATTCTGATACCTGGTATGTCTCTTCAAAGTGTGTATTTTGCTTTTTAGTATATCTTGTAATTTTTTCTTGATAGCTGGGCATGATATACCAGGTAAAAGGAACTGCTATAAATAGACCTTTAGTAATGTGGTGGCATGTTGAGGGAGGGGAAGCATTCTATAGTCCTATGATTGGGTTTCAGTCTTTTAGGGAGTCTGTGCCTCTGGAATGTGAACTTCACAAGTGCTTCTCAGTGCCTCACCCACCCCTCTTAGGTGGGACATGATGGTGTGAGTAGACTGGAATTGGGTATTTCCCTTCTCCAAGATGAAAGGCTAGGGCTGACTAGAGATGGGTATTTCCTTTTCCCTGGGTCAGTTAGGCTCTGATAAAACCCCAACAGGGGCTTCCCTGGTGGCACAGTGGTTGAGAGTCCGCCTGCCGATGCAGGGGACACGGGTTCGTGCCCCGGTCCGGGAAGATCCCACATGCCGCAGAGCAGCTGGGCCCATGAGCCATGGCCGCTGAGCCTGCGCGTCCGGAGCCTGTGCTCCGCAACTGGAGAGGCCATAACAGTGAGAGGCCCGCGTACCGCAAACAACAACAACAACAACAACAAAAAAACCCCAACAGGTTAGGCTTTGGTTAAAGTTTCCCCTGATGGCAGACCTTAAGAAGAACAGAATGCTCTGTAGTATTTTTAAATGGCTCCTTTCCCCCACCCCTCCCCAAAGCACAAATGGGTTTTTCTCAATACTCAGTGTAAGAACCTGATAGATATCCAAGAAGTCATTGTGGGGGGCCCTCAATGACTGAGTCCCCCTGGAGTTTTTTAACTCTGAGTTGTCCATACTGAGCCTCCAGCAATTCATCAATTACAATCCAGGTTTCCCTTCTCCAGCACTGGTTCCCAAAGAGGTTTCTGCTTCTGTAAGTTGTGATTCTCTGTATTCACCTGTTCGTCTCTCCAATTTGGGGGGCAGCAATTTGCCTTTGCCCTATGACCTTACTTCTCTTAAAAATCTAAGAATTGTTGATTTTTCAGTTTGTTCAGCTTTTTACTTGTTCTTAGGACAGAATGGTGATTTCCAAGCTTCTTACATGCCTATTGGAACTCTTTTGCCCATTTTTTTTTTTTTTTTTTTTTGCGGTACACGGGCCTCTCACTGTTGTGGCCTCTCCCGTTGCGGAGCACAGGCTCCGGACGCGCAGGCTCAGCGGCCATGGCTCACGGGCCCAGCCACTCCGCGGCATGTGGGATCTTCCCGAACCCGGGCACGAACCCGTGTCCCCTGCATCGGCAGGCAGACTCTCAACCACTGCGCCACCAGGGAAGCCCTCTTTTGCCCATTTTAAAAATTATTTATATTTTTATTGTTGAGTTGTAAAAGTTTTTTATATATTCTGGATACAAAATCCTTTATCTGATATATGACTTGCAAGAATTTTCTCCCATTCTGTGGGTTGCCTTTTTACTTTCTTGGTGGTATCCTTTGCAATACAAAAGTTTTTCATTGTGATGACACCCAATTTACTTTTTCTTTTATTGCTTGTGTTTTTGGTGTCATATCTAAGAAATCGTTACCTAATTTGGTAGTGATTTATAACTGTTTTCTTCTAAGAGTTTTATAGTTTTAGTTATTACATTTAGGTCATTGGTCTGTTTTGAGTCAATGTTTGTATATGGTGTGAGGCAGGAGTCCTACTAGCTGTGGCTATCTAGTTGTTTCAGCATCATTTGTTGAAAAGACTATTCATTCCCCATGTGTACCTGATTGATCACATCGGCTCTTAACTCTCTAAGATGGTGCAACACTCTTGTTTTCCACATCATTTTCTTAAGTGTCCACATAGCTCTATAAATTTTGCTGACAGAACCTCAGAAAGACTAAAAAGGTAGCTGGAGATATATAATACCATATATCCAATACCATAAAGAACATACGTAAATCATACCATAGAGAAAGATAAAGCCTAAAGAAAGCCTCTGAAGCTATCTGTGAGGTTTGATACATTTATTCATTTACTCTCATTTAAGGTACTTCTGTTCTAAATGTGTAGGTTCTGGGCTAGGCATGGAGATACAAAGATGAACCAGACTTTTTTTCCTGCCCTTGAGAAGACAGATTTAAAAATAAAATAATTAGGTTGTTTTAAAAGCATGAATTTACTCAGCAGAAGGAACACAATTGTTTCCATTTTACAGAAGGCACAAATGAGATATAAAGGAGAAAAATGACTCACTGAATGAAGATCACCGTTATGGGGCATAGGGATAGGAGTGATGGGGAGAGGATCACAGACCTTAAGGGAGAAATCAGAGTCAGGGCTTAGGGCCACAAATGGCCAAGCCAATGACTAGTCACAAGGTCCTGCTAGTGCCACATTATGACTTTCATGGGCCCTAGGTACTTTTGCCTTTGTGGAACCCTTTCTCTATTAGAAAAATATTTTAAAATATATTTTATGACTGTATTGATATAATATAATCCAAGATGAATTATATTCATTTTTTCTTCTGATTGAAAGAAGTTAAGACATCTTTATGGGCCCCTGGGTACTGTGCCTATTGGATAAGTCAGCCCTGAGTCCTGCTGTCTCCCCACAGCTATGCACCAAGAATTCTCTCCCCAGCTGCCAAATCACATAGCTCTGCTGCTTCTGAGATTCTGTTCTCTACCCGGCCTGATCAAGCGGCATGAGGTTTAGGTTCACATTAAATCTCACACTGCCTAAATCCACACAGAAAAGGTAACCTCACTCTACTCCTATGAGCACTATACAGTTATTGGGCAATCATTTGCCAATAATGTGTATTCTGTGTTCAAGGAAGGTTTAGATACATTCATGATCAAATGCAAACAAAGAAACAGACATGTCATGACCTACAAACACCAAAGTCATAGGAAGCATGTGCCTGGCACCTTGACAGCCCATAAATATCTGTTCATTCAATTACAAGACAGGCATAAAACAAAGTCTCTTCCCTTATAAAACTTACCATATAATGAAGAAGACAGACAATAAATATACAAATAAGCATATATTTATATATATGAAATAATTTCTGGTAGCAGTGTTATGAAGAAAAAGAAAGCAGGGTAAGAGAAGAAAGAATGAAAAAGGAGGCCATTATGTGGCTACATGTAGACACTCTGGTTTGGTTTCCCCAGAAAGCCTTCCAATAACAGGAGAACTTGCTGAAACTAGCCCATGTAGTATGTCTTATTTCCTTGGGTTTTACCTCATTCCCACTTTTCACCCCAAGAAATGGCTTCAGGGCAACAACCACCTTTCTCAGTGACAAGAAAAAGAGTTGTAGGTCCTGATCTGGCATAGCTATTTACTTGCTATATGTCAATGAACAGGGCACTTCTCTCTATGCCTGTTTCCCCATATATAAAATGAGGAAATTGGCTTAAGTTACTTTCAAGGTCCCTTAAAGCTAAAATGCTATAATAATTCATACCAAATCTGTCAAATCTGTCTAACTCCAAAGCTTTGGAGTCAGCTATAATACTTTGGCTTTCCAAACTGCCACAGTTACCTTAGTTACCACAGAAGTGAAAGCAAAATGCCTTTAGTGTAGTGAGGTGTGATTTAACAGGATGCTACCAAATTAAATCAATGAAAATTTACCAAGTGACTACCATAAGCATGCATCAGGAATATCCATCACTTGGGGGATGACCTCTTGCCCTGGCTTCAAGTACCTTCTAACTGCAAAGGGCCCTAAACTCTGGAACCCCATCTACCAGGGCAACCGGGAACTTCAAAGGTCTCAGCTGATCCTGTCAAGTTACAGAATGATCAATCATGCAGCTAGAGACTTCACTCTTTCACAAAACATTAGAGATGAATAAGCCCAACCTTTGCCCTTGAGGTAGTCACAGTCCAGGGGGTAGGGGTGAGACAGATTAAACATAATATGATAAGGATAACCACTGATGTATAAACAAAATGCTGTGTAAGCCCAGAGAAAGGAGAGATTAGTTAGTTCCTGAACCTGGTACAGCAAAACCACCAGGCTGGCTGCCTCTATCTCGGGGGGGACAGATACTATGGTGTGCTGAGTGATTAGGATTACAAATGAAGTCCAAAGTTTCACAGGCTACCCCTATTTGTGGCTCTGTATTCCCCTCTCACTCACATTTTTCTCCAACTCCTTAGCCCTGGCAAGAATTCCAGGCCAATAAATTAAAGTGGAACTACCTCACTTTTCAGACCTCCATATCAGGTGGACAGTTCAATGACTGTTCATATATTTAGAGAGTTGTACAGCCATCTTATTTTAAATCATTTCCATCACACTAAAAAGAAAGCTCAAGCCCACTGGCCAACTCCCTATTCCTATCCCTAGACTTAAGCAACCACTAATCAATCTACTTTATATCTCTATAGATCTGTCTATTCTGGACCTTTCATGTAAACGAAATCATACAATATGCTGTCTTTTTTGACTGGCCTCTTTTTTTAAAAAAATAAAATTACTTTTGTTTGTTGATTGATTGATTGATTGATTGGCTGTGTTGGGTCTACGTTGCTCCACGCAGGCTTTCTCTAGTTGTGGTGAGCAGTGGCTACTCTTAGTTGCGATGTGCGGGCTTCTCATTGCTGTGGCTTCTCTTGTTGTGGAGCACGGGCTCTAGGCGCATGGGCTTCAGTAGTTGTGGCACGTGGGCTCAGCAGTTGTGGTTCACAGGCTCTAGAGTGCAGGCTCAGTAGTTGTGGCACATGGACTTAGTTGCTCTGTGGTATGTGTGATCTTCCTGGACCAGGGATCGAACCTGTGTCCCCTGCACTGGCAGGCGGCTTCTTAACCATTGCACCACCAGGGAAGTCCCTTGACTGGCTTCTTTCATGTACCATAATGTTCTTCAAAGATCATCCATGTTACAACATGTATCAGTAGTTCACTCCTTTTTCTTGACAAGTAATCTTGCACTGTATGGACATACATTTTATTTATCCATTTACCAGCTGATACACATTTGAGTTGTTTCTACTTTTGGGCTATTATAATATTGCTATGAACATTCGTGTATAAGCTTTTATAGGGACATATGTTTTTATTTCTCAAGTATATATCTGGAGTGGAATTACTGGGTCATGTGGTAACTCTACGCTTAACCTTTTGAGGAATTGCCAAACTGTTTTCCACAGCAGCTGCACCATTTTACATTTCCACTAGCAGTGTATGAGGATTCCAACTTTTCCACATCCACAACACTCGTTATTATGTCTTTTTGATTATAGCATCATAGTGAGTATGAAGTGGTATCTCACTGTAGTTTTGATTTGCATTTCTCAGATGGCTAATGATGTTCAACATCTTTTCATGTGCTTATTGGCCATTTATATATTTTCTTTGGAGATAGGTCTATTCAGATCGTTTGGTGTATTCAGATCTTTTGTTCATTTTTTATTGGATTATTTATCTTTTTCTTGTTGAGTTGTAAGAGTTCATTACATATCCCAAACACAAGTCCCTCATCAGATATATGGTTTGCAAATATTTTTTCCCATTTAGCAATCCTAAGTGGTCTGAGGATCATCTGATTCTTACTAATTTTTGCATTTCAAAGAACTAGCACGTAATCTGGCACATTGTATGTGTTCAATAAATGTTAAATGGATGTTACATAACATTAACTGCTTTGAAGACAAGAATAATGCCTTAGGTACTTCCCTGGTGGTGCAGTGGTTAAGAATCCACCTGCCAGTGCAGGGAACATGGGTTCAAGCCCTGGTCCAGGAAGATCCCACATGCAACTAAGCCCATGTGCAACAACTACTGAGCCTGCATTCTAGAGCCTGCGAGCCACAACTACTGAGCCCACGAGCCACAACTATTGAAGCCCGCACGCCTAGAGCCCATGCTCCACAATGAAAGGCCGCTGCAACAAGAGAAGCCACCGCAACAAGAGAAGCCACTGCACCGAGAAGCACGTGCACCGCAATGAAGAGTAGCCCTGGCTCTCCGCAACTAGAGAAAGAAAGCCCATGCACAGCAACGAAGACCCAACACAGCCAAAAATAAATAAATTTATTTTTTTAAAAAAGAATAATGCCTTACTCATTCAGCATCTCCCTCACACTTTACACCTAGCGCTAGACACAAAGCACACACCTTGGAAATACACAGAGACTGAGTAACTCTCACTTGAACAGACAGTGGGGATGATGTTGCAAAAGAATCCAGAGGAACTTGGAAAGCCATCTGAAACCAACAGAACTTACCTGTTTATACTGGCTACTACCAGTTACCCCTGAGACAGAGAATAAGAAGCAACTTCTATATAAGCCATTCTTGCAGCGGCCCACGCTCAGAAGTAGTCATCAAAATGCTCTATTACTTAGAAAACTGGCCCCCTCCCTCCATTCCCTTAGCCAGTGGGAGATATCAAGCACATGACAGCACTAAATGACATGCTGGCTTTGCCTGAAGTGCCCTTTCTTCTCCTTAAGGAGCTCAAACTTGATCTAGAGAGACAGGCTGGTATCTGGACCACATCAGTGATGTACAGCTGGCAAAGGTGCTCCATCCTTTGTGGTTTCTAAGTTAGAAAGTGACTCTTCTTCTTAAGCACTAACATGAAATCCTTCGTGATCATTAATAGCCAACAGTAAATACTTTCCAAACTTAACACAGAATACAAATAGGACTGAAGGAAGCTTTGGGGAGAAGGAAAAACTGAAGAACATGGCTCGTTGCACCAGAAGGCCTAGGTCAGTGAGGCAGGAAATGTCTCTAACATCTCTTCCTTTCTATAATACTATTCAAGCTACAAACATAATCTAGGCCCTTCAACTTCATGCCCTTCCTGCTAGTCACTGTGTCACTCAAATTCAAAATCTTCTGGTTTGCCAATGCTGCCTATAAGAGAAAGGAAGAACTCCTCAGTAGGCCACACAGTGCCCTCCACGACAGCATTGAGAGTAACCTCTCCTGTGACCACACAAGGCCATGATCTGACTCCAGTCTGCCTGGCACTTAACATATGCTCCCCTGCACTATGTATAATACACCGGAAAGCACATGCACTTTGGAATTAGAAAGTCTGGAAGCCCTACTTGCCTGGATTAAGGTATGTCTTCCCTGCCTCTTTATTATTTTTTTTTTTTTCTGGCTATCATCTTTACATCTTACTTACTTACTTACTTACTTATTTATTTATTGGCTGCGTTGGATCTTTGTTGCTGCACACAGGCTTTCTCTAGTTGCAGCGAGCAGGGGCTACTCTTTGTTGCAGTGCACAGGCTTCTCATTGCGGTGGCTTCTCTTCTTGCAGAGCACGGGCTCTAGGAGCGTGGGCTTCAGTAGTTGCAGCACACGGGCTCAGCAGTTGCGGCTCGTGGGCTCTAGAGTGCAGGCTCAGTAGTTGTGGCACATGGGCTTAGTTGCTCCGCAGCATGTGGGATCTTCCCAGACCAGGGCTCGAACCCGTGTCCCCTGCATTAGCAGGCGGATTCTTAACCACTGAGCCACCATTCCCTGCCTCTTTAATCCCTTCTCCAATCCAAACTCCTTAGCATAGCATATAAGGCCTTACATGATCTTATACCTGCCTCCCTTTCCAGTCTTCCTACTTCCTCATTACGCCCCACCTCCTACTTGGATGCTCCAATAATACTATACCTTATACAGTGACCTGTCAGTGCTGTTCTCTCCCTCTCACCTCCCACCTTGCACATGTTGCTCCTCCTGCTTAGAGGGCCCTCCGCCTCTCTCTTTGGCTGGTTAATTTCTAGTCATTTTCCACATCAGCTAAAGTGCTGCTTCTCTGGGGAGCCTCTCCTGATCCCTTTCCCACCATTTTCTGTGCTCCCAGAGAGCTCTGTGCTTCTCTGTATTACAGCAGTTATTACATCTGCTTATTTCACTAACTCTTCCACTGGACTATGAGCAGCCTGAGAGTAGGGCCTATGTCTTCGTTATCCTTCACAGCTAAGGCAGTGCCTTTGTAAATGCTCAGGGTATACTTGATGAATGGATAAATGAATGAAAAGGATTTTCCCACCATATACATAAGGCTGGCATAACAAATAACTTCATTATTACTTTAAGCCAACAACATTGCAACTCAGAGTGTCGTACTGACTTGTATCACGTAACAACCGTGTGGTAGATAGAGCTAGTATAAAAAGCCAGATCTTCAGAGACCCAGACCAATGTCCGGACCTCTCCCCTGACTCTAAGCTCATATTTCCAACTGCCTAATTAACAACACCACTTAGATGTTTATGTAGCCATCTCAAACTTAACATGGCCAAAATTTTTCTGCATTTCCTCCCCACCGCCCAACAAAAATTTCTCCCAGTCCATCCTGTTTCAGTACACAATAACATCAGCCATGGTGTTGCCAACTACAAGTCAAAGCAAAACAAATTCATAAAACCTGAAAGTCAAGCTTGATTATTTCTTTCCCTTACGTCCCATATCCAATCCACCAGCAAGTCTTGTAGGCTCTACTTCAAAACATATTCTAATTTCATCCACTTTGCTCCATCTCTGCCACCCTACCCGCCCCGCCCCCAAACTCCAAAACTATCATTTCTCACCCAGACTACTGCAATAGTCTCTTAACTACCCTCCTCGAAAGCCTTCCTACAATCCGTTCTCCTCAAAGCAGCCAGAAAGATCTTTTTGAAAAATGCAAATCAGCTCACCTCACTCCTATTTTTAACACCATCCAAAATTTTCATTGTACTCTCAATAAAATTCAACAAATTTAGCAGTATCTACAAGGCCTTACAGATCTGACTCTGCTATAAACTCCTTGACTTCATATGGTACTATTTTTCTCTTGCTCACTATAATTCAGTCCCATTGGCCTTCTTTTTTGGTCCCAAGACATGCCTAACTCGTTCCCACCGATTTATACTTGCTTCTCCCTCCACTTGACACACTTATGCTTCCAAATCTTCAAATTGCTAAGTCTTCTTCATTCAGGTCTTAGTTCAAATATCACCTCCTCAGAGGCATTCCATAAACCACCGTATTAAAAGTAGCACCTCTCCTCTAGTCGTTCTCTATCCTATCACCATTTGGAGTTATCCTGCTTATTACTTATTCATTACTTGCATTTCCCCCATTTAGAAAGTAAACTTCACAAGAGCAAGGACCTTGGTTGTCCTGTTCACTGCTGAATTACTGGACCTAGGAATATTCCTGACATCCTGAAGTCACAAGTATTTGAAGAGGGGAAGAATGAATAAACAATACAGATTACATACTTAATAAATGCTTGATGAATGTGTGAGTGAATGAATTAGGGAGTGGAATGGAAAGGGAAAAAAAACAGTGGAAGCACTGCTATTTAATATTTTTATAGCCACTCACTTTTCTCCACCCTCACTGCCTTTGCTCTTGCTCAGATCCCCACCATCTCTTTTTTTTTTTTTTTTTTTTTTTTGCGGTACACGGGCCTCTCACTGTTGTGGTCTCTCCCGTTGCGGAGCACGGGCTCCGGACGCGCAGGCTCAGCGGCCATGGCTCACGGGCCCAGCCGCTCCGCGGCATGTGGGATCTTCCCGGACCAGGGCACGAACCCGTGTCCCCTGCGTCGGCAGGCAGACTCTCAACCACTGCGCCACCAGGGAAGCCCCCCACCATCTCTTAGACGACTGCAGTACTTCCCAACTAATTTCTTCTCCTTTCCCCAAGCTGAGCCCTCCAAAAATAACTTCCACACTTCCACCAGACTTGATCACTCTGAGACATAGATCTGAACATGTTATAAGCCCAAGCTTCTTCTTATGTTGTTAGAAAAGCCTCGCCAACCTTATCACTCACTGCTATCCCCCTACATTTAACCTATACTCCAGTAATGCAGGCATTCTTACAGTTCCCAGAATATTCCAGGCTGTTTAATGCCTCCAAGCCTTTGCGTATCTTTTCATTTTGCTGGACCACTCTTCCATACCTCACAGACTTTTGACTACCTACTGAACTCAAACTTACTCCTCAAGAACCATCTCAAGCATCTTCTCTGTTAAGTCTTTAATGATTCCCCCAAGCAGAGTTAATCACTCCCTCCTTTGTCACCACAGTACATAACACATACTTATAATACACTACCATCATTTGTTTCCATGTCCGTCTTTCGCTATGTGACTATTAGCCCCCTGAAAGCTGGAGCCATGTCTCCATGTTTGTGTCCCCAGCACCATATTTGGCATATTCAAGCACTCAATAATTGCTGACTGAAGGAATGAATGGATATATCTTAACTCCTCAACCTGGTGTTTAAAGTCAACCTCGGGACTTCCCTGGTGCTCCAGTGGTTAAGAATCCGTCTTGTAATGCAGGGGACGCCAGTTCCATCCCTGGTCAGGGAACTAAGATCCCACGTGCTGCAGGGTGCAGCATAACTCGAGAGCCCACGTGCCGCAACTACAGAGCCCACATGCTCTGGAGCCCACGCACCACAACTAGAGAGAATCCCGTGCATGCACCACAATTAAGTGAAGAGCCCACGCACCGCCAACAAAAGATCCCACGCGCCACAACGAAAGATCTCACGTGCCACAACTAAGACCCAATGCAGCCAAATAAATAAATAAATAAATAAATATTTAAAATAAAATAAAGTCAACCTCATATTGGCTCCAACCCATGTTTCTAGATTTAGTACTTAGTCCTCTCTTACTTGCTGATTCCCCAAACGCATCCTTCTTTCTCACATTTACTTGGGGCCTTTATTCCTGATGCTCTCTATAGTGAAATTTAAATCATCGGGTGGCTCCTTCTCCACGAAGTCTTCCCTAACCCCTCCAATGAGATTTACTTCCCAAATAGCACTTTTTTTTTCAATTGATAAGGTATTTAGAACTTATTTTATAATTATAGCCTTTCCAACTGGACTACATGTACTATTTTTCTAACTGAACTGTATAAGCTCCTTGAAGGTATGAAACATGAATTAGCGTCTTTCCTCTCAACCTAAGTACCTAACACGGTAGCTTGCACAAAGCAAGCAGGTATCACTAAATCTTTTATTAGTGGAGAATAGTATGTTTAATAGTATGCTTAAAGATATCATGCTTCCACTCCTTCATATATGTGCTTTTAGCTTGGTGTAAACCGGCCTCCTAGCCATATGATAAACTTTATCCCTCCTTTAAGAATCAGCCCAATGACATATCATCTCTGAAGTCTCCCCTAACTCTCCGAAATACACTTTCACACTCCTCCCATGCACCTGTGATACCTGTATATAGCTCTACTCATCACACTACATCGTCATTATCACTTGATGGGTCCCTCTCCCCACTAGACCATAAACTCTTTTGGAGCACAGATAGTCTCTTTAACCATTTATGAATCCCCAAGACCAAATAAAGTATCTGGCAAAATTAAATGCTCAATAAATATATGGTGAATTTTGAAAACAGTAAATCCATGTTATAGAGGACACCAGCAATAGAGATCATGGAGTCACATCACCAGGTTCAAATCCCAAGTCTACTTACAAGCTATCCAACCTTGAATAAATTACTTGGCAGTGCCTCAGTTTTCACTGATCCAGAAGGTGAAGACAATAATAGTATTAAAATATAATTAAAAGAGTTAATGTATGTAAAATGCTTGGTATAACGCCTGGCATTATACCAGTATGCAATAAAAAAGTTAGCTATTATTTGTTATCATTAAAATAGAAGGAGAAAAGTCTGCTTCTGCAAGGCGCTAAATGACAGGCTCAGGAAGAGGTTAGGTTCAATCCTATGGGCAATGGAAAATAAAATGCCACTGGAGACCTCCTTAATAACAGACACATTCAGTTATTGAGAATATCCTACTGGGAAGGGGGAAGGAGGGCAGAGGGAACACAAACCTTGGCAGGGCTACGCTCTCTGCTTCCAGCTTCCCCTTTCCCCACTGGTTCTCCCTAGTTGCTCAGGACCAAAAGCCCCATGGTCATAACTCAGCATCCTCCTGGGAAAGCTGCACTTTAGAGGGAACTAATGAGTTTATGTTTACCTACAGATTTTCCTCTGAGGAGCAGAGAGATAACAAATGACTTCAAGAAGGGAAAACACAAAAATAAAATAGAGAAGAGGAATGATGCTGGATGGCTTATCCTGGGTTGGCTTTCATGGAGTAAGCTTTCAGGACAAATAGCTCCAGGTGGACTGAGACTAAACTCCTCAGAGGCATTCTCTGTCAGTGCATGTGCCTCCATGGGTCAAAGATGCAAAGAAGCAGGATCTGGAAAAGGAGGACTAAAAAGGTGACGCTACAGAAATAAGAATTCTAGCCCAGTATGAAGAATATTGCAACAGGGGAATTCGAAGAGGGAACAGGCTGACCACAGAATGATAAGCTCCCTATCATTAGAGGGATTTAAACACAGACGAGGTGATCACTTGCTGGGAGTGTTCAACATGGGTGGATGGACTAGATTTAAGATTCAAGTTCAGGGCTTCCCTGGTGGCGCAGTGGTTAAGAATCCGCCTGCCAAGGCAGGGGACACGGGTTCGATCCCTGGTCCGGGAAGATCCCACATGCCATGGAGCAACTAAGCCCGTGTGCCACAAGTACTGAGCCTGCGCTCTAGAGCCCACAAGCCACAACTACTGAGCCTGAGTGCCGCAACTACTGAAGCCCGTGCGCCTAGAGCTCGTGCTCTGCAACAAGAGAAGCCACTGCAATGAGAAGCCCACACACGGCAACGAAGAGCAGCCCCCACTCGTCGCAACTAGAGAAAGCCCACATGCAGCGACGAAGACCCAACGCAGCCAAAAAATAAATAAAATTAATTTATTTTTAAAAAAAGGATTCAAGTTCAATAAGCATCTGAATATCTATTCTGTGCTAGCCGCTGAGAGAGATTAGGTGCTGGGAACACAGAGATGAAAAATGGTATGGTTCTGTCCCCTCAAGGAGTTCACTGAGCGATGGGGGAGACAAACAAAACAACATGTTAAGTGTTGATAGATGTCTATACAGAGTGCTGTTGGGGCGGAAAGCAGGTCCTCAGATACTGTGCCTATGACTCACTGGTAAGGAGGAATATGGCACTAATTAAAAACGAAAATGCTTCATAAGCAGTTTATAAGCAAATAGTACTGTCAGGCACTACTGTGTTATTGCCAGAACAGAGTACATCAGTTAACCTTTGCAATTTAGTCAACACTTCCTTAAACCTGAGTAGAATCCATATCTACAAACATTCTCATTTATTCAACAAATGTCTGCTATGCGCCAAGAACTGAGGAATGTAGAGAGATGAAAACGATAGTCCCTGCACTCAAGAAGTTAGAACATTCCTCTTCATTTTTTCTTCCTCTCTCCTACCCTCCTTTATTGACCAGAGGACACCTTAAATTCCTTCTGGAAGTAGATGAGTTATTAAGTAATGGGTTAACCAAACAAATGACTGCAAAAAGTAAGAGTGAGGGACTCCTCTGGCGGTCCGGTAGTTAAGACTCCACGCTTCCAATGCAGGGGACGTGGGTTCAATCCCTGGTCCGGGGAACTAAGATTCCATATGCTGTGTGGCACAGCTAAAAAAAGAGCTGGGGATGGGAGGTTTATAATGGGAAACCAAATGGGAAGGAAAGACTGTCTGCAAATAGGGTGTCTGCCAGAGTATGAGACTCTGCACAAAAAGACAAAGGTTACAGAATTGGAGGTTACATGTAGGCCTTTTTGTGTATAACTTCCCTATCACCATTTTTTTCTTCTCTCATCCCAAGATTATTTGCACAGATTATTAATAATAATTATACCTTCATTTGGTTATTCCCTAGTATCCACCGAGTACCCAAAAGAAACTGTAGGAAACACAAGGCACAGTAAAATCCTGGGATCCAAGACTTTCAAAGCTGCGGGAAACCTCTAGAAGGTCATCTAGTCCAAACCTATCATTTCACATATGAAGATTTAAGGTATGGGGCTTCCCTGGTGGTGCAGTGGTTGAGAGTCTGCCTGCCGATGCAGGGGACACGGGTTCGTGCCCCGGTCCGGGAAGATCCCACATGCCGCGGAGCAGCTGGGCCCGTGAGCCATGGCCGCTGAGCCTGCGCATCCAGAGCCTGTGCTCCACAATGGGAGAGGCCACAACAGTGAGAGGCCCAAGAACCGCAAAAAAAAAAAAAAAAAAAAAAAGAATTAAGGTATGGAATCTTTCATGAGTTGGCATCTTCAAACGTTTATTGAATCATACTCTATGTCAGGCACCAGGGATATAAGGATGGATAGGGCTTTCAAGGAGAACTCAGTCTCATGGGAGAGACTGACAAATAGCGTTACCCCAGTCAAATCACCTCTATAAATGAAGTCCTACACTTATATAGTAGAAATGTCTAACATAAGACAGTATGGGAAGCATACAGTACTCACACTGCCCAGAGTGGTTAAAAGCACAGATGTAGGAGTCATCCTGGATTTGAACCCTACCTCTGTCACTTACCTAGCTGTGTGACAGTGGGCAAATTACTTAAACTCTCTATGCCTCAGTTTCCATATCTGAAGAATGGACATAACCATCATAATACCTACCTTGTAAGGTTGTGGTATGAAATTAGATAATGCATATAAAATACTTGGCACCAGGACCTGGCACAGAGTAAGTACTCTATATCATTTCACCTTTAGCACTCTCCTGCTGAACCCTGGTCTCAGAATCCTTCTCAACACAACCTTCTAAGCAGCTGTTATCATTTGGCTGTCTCTGCGATAAAACAAAATCTGCTATTTCTAGTCTAGAATCTAGGTCTATTGTTTACTACTCTAGTTTTTTCCCCCACTACATTATGCTACTACTCATTTTACACGTCTTTAAAAAAAAAATCCAAAGATATATGGTCAGATGTCCAAGATTAAACTTCAGTCACACATGCGTCAATCCCTCAATAAGATCTTGGCTTTAACCAAGAATTCCTAGAGAAAAAAAATCCCTGGAAACAAGGAACATTTATCAAATGTCTACAGGGAGAGACCCACAGGAGGAAAAACAAAACAGTCCAAGATTACTACTTTGAAGAAGCATGGGATGGGAACTTCTACAGCCTCCCTGAGAAGATATAACAGACTCCTACTTCCTCCTTGATGTACCCACTACACATATTCCACTGACACAGCACCTGTGACACATTTTTGTACTTATTTATCACTCTCTCTCCACCCAGGCTAGTCTGTGAACTCCTTGAAGGCAGTTATCACGCATTACCCATCTTGGTATGATCAAGCATAGCACAGTACCTGGCATACAGAAGGTGCTTCCAAAAAGTTTGATGAATTGATAAATGAACACAGAGAAAACTATGAAACACAAGGAAAGAAGATATCATTGTAAATCAGAATAGTTCTACAAAGCAAGAGAGCCTTGGGCTAGAAGCTTAAAGTACAGGTGGGATTTGGAAAGACACGGGGGAAAGGAAAGGTACTCTAGGCAGACAAGACAGCACAAACAAAGACCTGGCGGTAATCAGAAACATGGTACACAGTATGTTAGAGCTTTAGTCATGACTTAGTCCAACAGTTCAAATCTCATAGGGATGCTGTAAACATTCAATAAAAAAGCACATACTACTAAGGAGAGGAGCTTATTACCACTACTCAAAAATAATAATCACCTTTATGCCAGGCACCATACTGAGTGAAGGGACTGCAACAATGAGCAAGATAGACTTGTACTCCGCTCTCATGTAGCTAAGAGTCTAGTGGGGAAGACAGACAGTTAAAATAATGCTTGGTAGAGCTGGGTTAGAGGAAGTACAGGGGGGCTGAAGGAACATAAAGTAGGGTCACCCAATCAGTTGGCAGTAAGAGAAAGCTCCCTGATTTTCAAAGTGTGGCTTGAGATACTCAAGGGGTTCTGAGTCCCTTCAAGGACCACAAGGCTTCAAAGTGAGATTTTTTTTTGAATAAAGGGTTTCATGACTAAAGGTTTAAAAACAACCAATCTAGTCCAATCTCCTCTTTTAACAAGAATAAAACAAGGCCCAGAAGAGGGAAATTACACACTAAAGGCAATAATAACTCAAGTTAGCTGTAGGGTGAGATACCTGCTTTGAACTTGAGCTGGAAACTACTCACTACTCTGCATAATATCACATCATTTTGGCAGATGAACAATTACTGGGAGTAGACACATCCGGAATTCACAGGCACTAGCCAGGCAGGCAGGCTGGCCCTGATTGGATGTAGAAGTGCTTTTTCACCTTAGGTCCCAAACCAGCTCTCTGTGCCAAGATGATGCCTCCAATTCTTCTCATGGTTAGCCAGGTCCCCCTTCAAGAAGGAACTCACTGGCTCCAGAATAGGTCTGCTTCTGGGCCTCCAAGCTGGTACCCATGCTTTATCCTCCCTAACATTCTCAAGCACCCTGTGATTTAGCAAGTTGAAGAACTTAGCCAGTCATCAAAGCGTTTAATACCTAGCCCTAGCCTGAGCTGGCTAGACCCATCTCTCATCTCCCTAATTGCCACTGGGCTCATCACTCCCCGTGACCAGGGGTTCAGCAGAATCAAATTACAGGTAAATTAAACGACCTGTGTAGAAAAACCAATATTCCTTTAGTTAACCCCCACTTTGAATCTCTCAGGAATGAAATGCTGCTTCACATTTTGGAGATGGGACTTTTTTTTTTTTTCTTGCGGTACGCGGGCCTCTCACTGTTGTGGCCTCTCCCGTTGCAGAGCAGAGGCTCCGGACGCGCAGGCTCAGAGGCCATGGCTCACAGGCCCAGCCGCTCCGCGGCATGTGGGATCCTCCCGGACCGGGCATGAACCCGTGTCCCCTGCGTCGGCAGGCGGACTCTCAACCACTGCGCCATCAGGGAAGCCCGGAGATGGGACTTTTGTATATTAAGAAAAAGGTAGTTTACTTTGGTAAGATGAGTCTGGCATGAGAAATGGAACCGAGGCGTTCAGTATAGTATGGCGGTGTAAAACTTAGTTCAGTATAGCACAGGCAGACCAGGGATGGAATCTGCACTTCCCCTCACAAACTGTGGAATCCTAGGAATGCTACTTAACCTCTCTTGCCTCAATGTCATTTATAAAATGCGGTAAACACCAACTAATTCACAGGGCTGCTGTCAGTAATGAGATAATGTAGGCTTTAAACAGGGGCTGGTTTATGGTAAGGGCTCAATAAACAGCAGGCTTTTCTATTGGTAGCTCTTTTCCTCTCAAAAACAGAAGCAGTGAGCAAAGTCTTAATTACCTTAACTAAATACTATAGAAAGTAATAATGAAACCGACAAAAGGAACATAAATAAACTGATGGCTGCTATTCCAGACTAGTTATCATGCTAACGGCATCTGATATTGGAAAACACAGGCCCGATATCCTAGAGAACAAATCAGAGCATGCAATCTTTCCAAAGAAGTGGCAAGGAGTACCCTACTGCATCTTAGCTAGGCTATCCATTACTCTTTTATAATTTGAGCTCCACAACAGTCTCTCTACCAAGCAGAAGGTACTACAGGAGAGCAACTCTGATGCCATATGCTTCTTTATAAACCTAACCTTTAATTTTTCAACTCAAATCCATCTCCATCATAAAGATCTCACTGAATCCCCCAGCAGACTTGAGTGCTTGTCTCTTGTGCCCCACTGAATCTGTTACACACTTCCATTACAGCAATTATCTAGTATTGCAGTGGGCCATTTGCATGTCTCTTCTCTACACTATAAATTGGTAAAGATCCTGTCTTACGCATCTTTGGATTCCCAGTGCATAAAACACAGTAGACCCCCATAATTACAAATTAAAGGATGGATTTCACCTTCTCTTTCACTAGTTAAGGCTACTAAGAAACAGCTGGGGAGACAGAAGTATCGAAAGAAACTCACAAACTAAGGTCTGCCAGACCATACCCCTGCCCACCCCTCCTTTTTTTTGAGCTTGAAGGGATGTCTGTTCCTGCTTCTCAAAGTTACTTTTTTAAACACACAAGGAAAAGGATAGAACCATCCACACAGAATTTTCAGACAACAGATTATATTATTTCTCAGTAAATGAAACAAGGAACAGAAGTTTCTGGGATAAATGCTAGTGGTTACATATAAAGTTGACCTCTAGACATGACTCTCTGGAAGTATAATTATTATACTAGAAGCTCTTAAGTTCTTAAAACCATAAGGGAAAAAAAGCTAAGAAGCAAAAATCAAAAATGTTTAACATCAAAACTTTAAGTTCTTTTCTCCTTTGCCAAAACTTTTGCTCTTTATCTCAATGAACCCTGATATATGTAACTGAAATCTGCCCCCCCAAAGGAGAGCCCATGACTAACAAACCATGTATAATAACTTAAATACAGTACTTACTTTTTCAAGGCACTTTCAAATATATCTCATTGAACTACAACCAACCATAATCACAGAAACTGAAAGCTGAAAGGGGTCTTGGAAGTCATTTCCACGACTACCACACCTCACCAACCAAGTGGCATCCAAACATCCCTGGTCTTTAGTGACTGAAAGATATGGGTCTAAAATGCTTCTTTAAAAATCTCTCCCTGCTCTGACCACCTGCCAGTTTCTCAGTCTCCTCCCCTCCACCTTAATGTTCCCAAACAGGTAAACCAAAACCTCCAAGTCATCCCACCACCAAACAACAGTTTTTGCTTCTCAAGTCGACTTCTACTCTCTTTCTCTGGGCCTCATCCCCAATCCTCACCCCCAACACACAGCCAGGGCCTCTAAGATTCTGATCCCTCAGAGATCCCACTGGTTCCATCCCCAACAATCAATCCCCTTTCTCCTATTTCTCCCTGCCGTCCATATGCTGTCATGGGCAAAACCACAAGCACCCCTAGCCATGAATGTACCTCTGGCCTCAGAATCTTTTCCCTTTCCTTTCTCACCTCTCTCTGCTTCTCAGTGCTGTCCCTTCATTCCTTCAAACTCAATGTCTCCTTCCTCCTAGTGATTTCCTTCAAGGACCACTGGTAATTGAATACACCAGTTGTTAAATGCCTGTTATGTAGGTAAAGGGGACATATACCCTCAAGAGCTCACTCTCAAAGAACTTCTAAGTCTAGAAGGAGGGAAGAAGGGAGGCGGGTGGGGGGGGGGAGAGAGAGAGAGAGAAAGAAAAAGAAAGAGGGAGAGAGAATCACTTATCTGTTAAGACTCATCTCCTCTGGGAAGCCTTCCCTAGCCCAAACTGAATTGGTCCCCTCTTCTCAGTCCCACCATTATACCTCCGATGCAATGACTAGTCTTCTTATGCGTCTCCCACCACCATACTGTGAGCTCTTCAATGGGAAGGTCCCTAGCACTTAGCCCAGGACTCGGCACAAAGGGGATACTTGTTGTTTGTTAAGTGAGTGAATGAGTGAATTCCGATATACAGTTGTCCATGCATCCATTCGTTCTATCATTCGATGACCAAAACTTCACTGAGCCCACATTATGTACAAAGTTCTAGAATGTAAAGAGCTCTTACGTAAACATAACCCGAAGCCCTAATACTAGTAGATAAGCACTCTTCCGCGGTCCGCGTCCCCAGCCCCACTGAAAACCTAGACAGAGTCTCTTCCCTCAGTAAAACCCGGCTTTCCCTTGCAGGAGCCCACGCCCCTCCAACTCAAGCTACCTGGCGGCCCTCTAATCCTCCCAGGACCCCCACCTAATAATCCCAAATCTTAACACCCCAACCCCTCTGGCTTCTCTTCCTGTCCTCCAACTCCACCCTTGAGGTTACTGCAAGTCTTCTGCCCCACGACCGCCTCCGAGTCCCTGAGTCCTGGAGTCCAGGGTACCTCAGATTTCCCCCTCCCCGCACCCGTCTCCTGTTGGCTCCTTCCCTCTCAGGATTCCATCTCTCCTAGGACCCCCACTTCCGATACCTCCCCTCCCCTCCCTTCAGTTTCAGGTTGGGTCTCTCCTCTCCTCGACTCTCAACTCTTCTTACCTCATCCAACTCCCGTTCCCCGGCAGCACCTGCTCCAACCTCCACCTCCACCACCGCCGCCATTTTCACAACTCTCCCCCTCCCCGCAGGCCCCGCGCGAGCCAGCTGCTTCCGCCGCTCAAGTGCTCCTAGCCAATCGGCGGTGCGGGCTCCGGCAGAGGGGGCGGGACACCAAGACAGGCGGAGACCTGAGGCGAACTAAGAGACCATCTACCTGCTACCCACTTAAAGGTCAAGGAGGGACGGATCCCGTATACTTCTAACCTTCCGCGGAGGAGAGTTCTTGGAAAATGAGAAATCGGCCTTGTATTATTTTCAGTGCAAATATTTCACCAATTTCCCCCTTTGGAGAGCCAAAGAGAAGGGTCCCTAAACCGTCTACTTTCGCGACGCTCCCTCACTCTGGGCAACAGGAGTGAAGCGTGGAGACTAAGGACTACATTTCCTAGAATGCATGGAAGCTGACCCGGAAGTTTAAATTCCGCTCTCTCTAGAGGAGATTTGTAACGAGTGAAATATACATAAACCACCGAATGTATTTTCCTGGCAATAGTACATGCCTTCTTACCTAGGTGGGAGTCATTTCCGGAAACAGCGGCTTCTTGAGGCCCCAGAACGAATTCACGGACTTCGGGAGGCGGAAGAGTGGCGCTTTGGGTCGGAAGGCGGAGGTCAGAGAGCAGAATTGGCAGGATAATGGGTTTGTGGCCCAGGATCTGAGGCAGAGGTGGCTCTTCGAGGCCCATTATCCCGGGTGAGGGTCGTTGGGGTTGTCGATGGGGAGGGGAATGGACGAAAGGGAGGAAGGGTGACCATCAAGGAAGTGGACAGAACAGCGCATTCCGAGGAGCCGTGGAAGTAGCGGCTTAGGCTTCCGAAGCTGAGAGCTGAAGAGCCTTGCGGGACTTGCACGGCCCCCAACTGCTTCTTAGGCTCTCATGCCTCAGGATCCACTTCACACAGCTCCGTACTCTTTCCTATGCCCACACTTTGCGTCCCCAGCTCCTACCTTTACCCTCGTCCTGTACACCTTATTCACTGTGCTGCACCCCGACTTATAGCTTCCTAACTCATTTCCAACCCCCTGCCTCCTAACCAGGACTGTCAACTTTTGAGCTTCAGGGAACATTCTCACAACTCCTTTCCCCAGTTCAACTCAGCTAATTCCATATTATCAAAGCATTCCTAATAATATTATCTATAAGGTAAGGTTAGTCACAGATATTTATTAGAGCTTACTAAGTGTCAGGCACTGTCCTTTGTATTTACATAAATTATTTTATTGAATCCTCTTTATTTTAATTTAAATTTTTTTTTATTTTCTTAGGTTGCTCTGGGTCTTAGTTGCAGCAGGCAGGCTCCTTGTTTGCAGCTCACGGGCTCCTTAGTTGTGGCATGCGAACTCTTAGTTGCAGCATGCGTGTGGGATCTAGTTCCCTGACCAGGGATGGAACCCGTGTCCCCTGCATTGGAAGGCAGATTCTTAACCACTGTGCCACCAGGGAAGTCCCCGAATCCTCTTTACAAAAATAAAATAAAATAAAAGTACTTCTGCATACTATCCAAGTTTATATGTGTTACAGATATCTTTCAGTCAGTCGTTTGTATTTTAACCTTGTGTTACCTTATTTTTCATATTTACATCTTTGATCCATTTGAGTAAAATTTTAAAAATATGTTATGAGGTAGGGATCTGCTTTTATTTTTCTTCACATTGTGAACCGGTTTTCTTTATTTCTTTTTTTTTTTTTACATCTTTATTGGTGTATAATTGCTTTACAATGCTGTATTAGTTTCTGCTGTATAACAAAGTGAATCAGCTATATGTATACATATATCCCCATATCCCCTCCCTCTTCAGCCTCCCTCCCACCCTCCCTATCCCATCCCTCTAGGTGTGAACCAGTTTTCTGAACACCATTTATTACTTCATCTTTTTCTGACAAAATCATGCTCTATCTTACAGTCAACTTAACAGGTTGTAAATTCCCATTTATATGAGTCTGTTTCTGGAATCTATTTGCTTGTTTCTATAGACCATATGTTGAAATACTGTAATTTTGTAATTCTTTTCAGAGTTGTTCTCCACCTCTTTGATCCATCTTTTTAGAATTGTCTTAGCAATTTGTGGCCCTTTATTGGTTGATGACTTTGTGGTGATTGCCAGCAACTTCTGCTGGAATTCTGATTAGAATTATGTTGACTTAATAAACTACTTTCTTCTTTTCTTTTTTTTTTAAAATTTATTTTACTTATTTTTGGCTGCATTGGGTCTTCGTTGCTGCGTGGGGTTTCTCTAGTTGCAGTGAGCGGGGGCTACTCTTCGTTGCTGTGCACAGGCTTCTCACTGCGGTGGCTTCTCTTGTTGCGGAGCACGGGCTCTAGGCGCGTGGGCTTCAGCAATTGTGGCACGTGGGCTTGGTAGTTGTGGCTCGCAGGCTCTAGAGCGCAGGCTCAGTAGTTGTGGCACACGGGCCCAGCTGCTCCGCGGCATGTGGGATCCTCCTGGACCGGGGCACGAACCCGTGTCCCCTGCGTCGGCAGGCGGACTCTCAACCACTGCGCCACCAGGGAAGCCCCTAATGTAGAATTTAATTTCAGAGTAAAACAGATAAAAGTGGTAGCATTGTTATTTTCCTTAAAAGAGGGAAAGTATTTACTTACCTACATTCTCATATCCCACATTTGGGGGCTTTTGAAGAAGTAGAGATTCCAGAAATCCCAAAGCTACTAGTAATAATTTCTATCTGAGTTGAGAAGTAGCATGGAAAAGTAACTAGCAATACCACCTCCTCAGCCAGAATGCCTGGCTGCCCACCTCGTTAAGTGGTTTGGCATGTCTGTATGTCAGCTTCTTCTCCTGTTAAAGAGGGAATGATAGCTCCTACCTTACAGGGATATTTAAGAATTGAATGAATTACTTACTTATGAAGCGTTTTGAAAACTACCTGTACTTAAGCACTACATAAGTGTTACCTAAAACAAAAATGGAAATTTGTGTTATTGTGTGTTTGGGATAGGAAGACTATAATGTTGCCTGGGTATAGAGGGTTAAGGGCTTGAAGGTGGAAGGGTGAGGGAGGCCCCAAAGCAAAGGAGGTTGGAGACTCGGGGTCCCACCCTCTCTACTCCTTCATCCAGCCTCAGCCTAAGTGGACCGAGATCGTGAACAGAAAGCTTAAGTTCCCACCTCCGCTGCTGGGTGCCATTGGACCTGGTGTAGCAGCTGCTGGAGTTGCGGGTTGAGACCACAGACGGCAGGTCAGGCGGGCCCCTGCAGAATGTGGAGGAGGCTGAGGACCACTGCTGGAGGGAGGCGCTCAATCTGGCCATCCACCTGGGCCACAAGGCCATCAGTGGTGTGCTGTTGGCCAGTGTCAAGTTCGACTTCCGGCAGATCCACGAGGCCCTGCTGGTGGCTGTGGACACAAACCAGCCGGCAGTGGTGCGTCGCCTGCTGGCCTGGCTGGAATGGGAGAAGGGCCGCAAGGTGGACACCAGGTCTTTCTCACTGGCCTTCTTTGACTCATCAGTCGATGGCCCCCGCTTTGCCCCTGGTGTCACCTCCCTCACCCTGGCCTGCCAGAAGGACCTGTATGAGATCGCCCAGCTGCTCATGGACCAGGGCCACAGCATCGCCCGGCCCCACCCTGTCTCCTGTGCCTGCCTCGAGTGCAGCAACACATGCTGCTGTGATCTGCTCCAGTTCTCCCTGTCCCGCATCAACACCTGTCATGGCATTGCCAGCTGCGCCCACCTCTCACTGGCCAGTGAGGACGCCATGCTGGCTGCCTTCCAGCTCAGCTGCGAGCTCAGGCGCCTTGCCCACAAGGAGCCTGAGTTTAAGGTTGGTTTCTGCTCCCTTCCCCTGCCCTTGGTGTCCCGTATCTGTCCTCCACCGGGGCGTGGTCGGGCCTGTGGTGGGTGTTCTGGGAAGAGGGAAACAACAGAAAGATGTTCTCAGGAAACCTCCATTCTGATGGGGAGCTGCAGAATTCCACCCTGAGGGGGATCTCATTCTAATTGCAGACAGCTGTCACTCTAGGGGTACCTAGTCTTATGGGGGTGGGACAGACCCTATCCTAGGTGTCTCCTGGGTCAGTCTGAGGGAGGAGAGAGAACATAGATAGGAAGGCAGCTGGACGGACTTAGAGATGACATTCAGTAGAACCTGTCCTTTCTGAATACCTACTGTGTGGTCCCACCTAGAGCATTGTGCGTTGGGGCCTCATGCTTGTGATCGCAGCAGGGAGAGAGAGGTCAGAGAGAGGCGGACAAGACTCCCAGGATGCTCAGCTTCATTCAGGGTCTCTGTGGATGGTACCAGAGGGCTTCTAAGGAGCAGAAAAGAGGTCAGGAAGCTACAGATGTTGTGTGCAGGGCAGACTCCTTGGAAGAAGTGGGATTAATCTTGGCTACACAACGAGGTGGTTTAACACAAGTGAAGAGGAGTAGGGAGGATATTTGAGGTAGGGATTCCGTCCAAGCAAAGACTCTCGGCTAGTAACAGTAGACATGGGATGAGTGCAGGAACCCTGTGCAGACAGAATGCGTGAAGGGGAGCCAGGGAGGCCTGGAGGCAGGGGCTGGTCAGGGGCTTTGAATTCACCAGTCCAGTTCCATCCATCACTCATCCACTGACATCCCCTCTGTGCCAGGCAGACTTGGTTCCCATGGTCAAGATTACCATTAGGTGGGGAAACCAAGGATATTAACAGAGTCCTAGGGCAGGATGACCTGTGCCAGACGAGCTCAGGGAAGAGCATGCTGCTTCTCCAGAGTTGTAGAAGGATCAGGGAATGAAGAGCCTCCACTTCACAGGTAGCAGGGAAGAGCAGCCCTTTCCAAAGGACCATCCCTCATCCTCGTAGCAGCCCACGGAAGGAGGCAGCAGGAATGATCATCCCCACTTTCCAGGCAAGGGGGCTGAGGCTTGGATAGGGGAAATACCTTACCCAGCGTGACACCACCTGAGGGACCATGCTGGGCCTCAGACCTAGCCTCCTAAAATCCTAGCCTGGATTCTCTCTGGTGTTAGGGCCCCAAGTAAAACTGAGGCTAGGACGGGTAAAGTGGAAACAAGAACTGCCCACTCGTGTCTGCACTCCTAAAACTGCCAGCACGGGCTCTCATATAAGGTAGGTGCTCAACAAAGTAATTCAATTAACCCAAGAAGGCATGAAGAATAGGAGCGGAAGTGGGACAGGAATAGGGAGGAGGAAGTACAAGGGGTGGACAAAGGTGACGGAGGGGTCAGAGTTGAAATGACTCAGCAATGAGGTAGATGCAGCGACAGAGAAGCAAAGTTGACCCAAGAAGTGCCTCGTTATAGCCAAGAGGATAGGTGGGGTGGAAGGGAAGAAAGGAATAGAGGACTCAGGGTGACACCAGCTGTGGGGAAGTGACGGCCGAGGGCAGAACAGAGTGGCCCAGACCCACTTTTGGGAGGGTGGGGGCTGACCTAATGGGGCTGGGCCCCCAGGGTGGCAGGCGCACACGGACTTCCTCCCTACAGCCTGAGTACATTGCCCTGGAGTCGCTGAGCCAGGACTACGGCTTTGAACTGCTGGGCATGTGCCAGAACCAGAGCAAGGTCACTGCGGTGCTCGATGACTTGGGCGAGGACAGCAAGACTGAGCCCAAGGCCGAGGGTCTGGACCAGGCCTTTGAGGAAAGCATCCCCAACCTGGCGAGGCTGCGACTGGCCATCACCTACAACCAGAAGTGGGTCAGCTGGGCCCTACCCACCCCCTCCTCCCCCGCCCTGCCCTGACCCCTTGCCCTGCCACCTCTACGTAGTCCCTGCTCCAACCCTAAGCAAGTCCTTTCACTGCCCTCAGGACCCCTCTTAGATCTTCATTCTGAGCACGCTTCTATCTAGACCCTTGATTCTGTGGGTCTCCCACCTGCCCTTCTTACCTTCAGTCTAAGTCCCTAACCTCTCCCCAGCCCTTGGAAGTCCCATTACCCACCCAGACCCCACCTTCAGAACAGACTTCTGGGTCTTACCCTCAGCTCAGCCTCTGGCCTGCTGAGTAGGTTTGGTGTGGTCTTTTTCTGTTGTTAGACTTCAGTATCTCACTCTATTCAGCAAGATTAGACTACATCTCTCAGGGCTTAAGGGTCAAGTGATTCCATGGTTCCCCATTGCACTAGACGCCTGTCCCCTAAGCCTAAGACATGCTCTCCTTCTAGCCTACCCCCCCCTTACTGCTCCCTCTCACCTACCCTAGATATCCTAGCCCACCAGGAGCTTAGCCAAAAACCTTCCTTCACAATGGCTCCCTAAGACACCAGAGCCCACTTTCCCTGCTCCTCCCTCCTCAAGACCATGAAGGCTGGTGCCTCACGTCTCTAAGAAGACAAGGAATCCTGCGGGTTCTGGGACTGGGTACCCAGTTGCACCCACCACTGCCTGACTTAGATTCAGGAATGCAGGATCTGGAAAGTCCAGGAAAATCTTTGAATTCAACTTCTTCATAGACTAGGAAACCAAGTCCCAAAGAGGGGTGGGGTCTGCCCAAGGTCACATGGCAAGTGGGTTGCCTCTCTTCTGAGCTGGCTGGCCTGGGAAGAAAAAAAACATGGTTCAACCTCTATGGCAGGGAAGTCAGTGCACCCAACTAGCTCCCCTTCCTCCTCCCTGGCTGGTGGCCACCCCCTCTCCTCACTCCCATCTCTGCTTAGTTTGTAGCACCCCCCATCTGCCAGCAGGTCCTGTCCTCCATCTGGCATGGGAGCCTGGCTGGCTGGCGTGGGAGCACCAGTATCTGGAAGCTCTTTGGTCGCCTTCCTCATCGTCCTCTCCACGCCCTTCCTCTGCCTTGGCCACTGGCTGGCGCCCAAGTCCCGGGTACTAAGAATAGAAGTAATGATAACTGTCATTTATTGAGCACTTGCTTTATGCCAGGCCCTGGGCCAGGCACTTTGGGAATGTTCCCATCAGGTAATTTGAGGTGGTCCTGGAAGGTAGGCATTGCACCTGGATTTTACAGTGGAGACACAAGGAACAGAATGCTCTTTTGTCCACAGTAAATAGCAGAGTCAGGATTGAAACTGAGGTCTCTCTGCCTCCGAAGCCTGAGTCGTATATACAGCCCTACAATCTCCTAAAGAGACTCTGCCCCAACCTACAGATTCTTTGGGAGCCCTTGTGGACCCAGATATTTCTATTCCTTCACCCAACAAATATTTCCTTGAGACCCTACTATGAACCAGGCATCGTGCCTGGTGCTGGGGATATAATAAAGAGCAAGCCAGGTACCTGTAAATCAAGTGAGGAATAGGGTGAGCAGTGCTCCAGGAAGAAGAACAGCATGTCCATCAACGGCCCAGGGAGGGAGAATGCAAACTATTAGAGACTGAGAGGAACTCTGTGTAGCTAAAGCATAAGTGCAAATGGCGAGTGGTAGGAGGTAAGCAGGGGCCCGGGTCCCACAGAGCCTTATGCAATGATGGGAGCCACTGGAAGACTGTAATGAGGTGAGAGATCCTATTAGTTTTGTGTTTTAGAAAGCTCTCTCTCCTAGTGGTGTAAAGGATGGATTGGGGGAGGGGCGGGAGTTAGGGAGACTGTCAGAGTGTATGAGAGAGAGGATGCAGAGATGGCTTTAAGCTTCCTGGTCTGGGTGGCCAGGACGTTTTCTAAGATGGGGAAACAGGAGGAAGAGGAGAAGGAACAAGTTTGGGATCAAAAGTGATGAATTTCTTTTTAACATGGTTGTGATTGAAGAGCCTGTGGGACCCCCCAGGGAAAGTTACTTTATCTCTGTGATCCTCAGTTCCTTAGCTAAAAAATGGGAATAACGATACCCACCTCATACGGTTGTGAAGGAAAAAATAGATACGAAAGGGGAAGGCCTAATATACAGTACATTCTTCATAAATGTCTGAATAAGTGAGTGAATGAGAGGAGGAGACATATGGGGCTGAGCATCCCGGAAGTTATCCAGGGTGGGGAGAGATTTGAACAGGACTCTGAGAGCCCTGCTCTCCTTCCTTCCCCCAAGCTGGGCTGCCTGATGAAGATCCCGGTGCTGAAGTTCCTGCTGCACTCGGCCTCCTATCTGTGGTTCCGCATCTTCCTGCTGGGAGAGTCCCTGGTCATGGAAACACAGCTGAGTACCTTCCGAGGCCGCAGCCACAGTGTCTGGGAGACTTCACTACGCATGGTTTGGGTTGCAGGTACATGTGTGGGCCTTTTATTTGTGGCAGACCCCCTTGGGGGCCCCCTCACTTTTCTTCACAGTAAGCACCCCCGTGGAGGGGGGCTGCCCCTGTAGATTCTCCCTGAACACATAACCAGACCCCTCCGGGCTCTGGTCCACCAAGGGTTTCCTCTTCACCTCTAATCAGGGGACCTAGCCCTGTGATAGACCCCCTGAGCAAGGACCCCATTCTTCCCCTACCCTGGCACCAGTCGCTACCCATTCTGGATGTTCATATCCTCCCACAAATAAGACACTGGTCCACTGTGTCCGGTGGGAGATTACCTTGGTGTAATGGTAGCCAGCAAGTACACCACCAGGCAATCTATCCCGAAGGTCATGGAACAGAAAGGCTCACAGACCAAATTAAGTTGCTTGAATCATACAGTTTATTAAACCCATAAATGGTGTACTTATGATGGTGGTGTTTCGAGGACCAGAGTGAGGTTTGAGCAGAGGATACAACAGCCGGAAGCAGACTGGCCCCAACACTTGATTGGAGGAGAAACACAGGGGCAAGTATGTCTGACCACAGCTGTAGCTTACTAATCATCCTGGTGAACAGCTGTGACTTTTCTTCGCAATTTTTGGGCAGAGGACATGTGAGGCCAGAATGGGTATCACCAGTGGGGAGCTGATTTAAGATCTGATGAATCCTAAGGGCCTCATCTGCCTTGTGTATATTCAGCGTATTATTAATATTTAGTGTCTACCCTAAATATTCTACATATGTTCACACACATATGCTCTACTTGCTTTATTTGTCCAACATGTCACCCAGATAACTAACTTATATATGCTTAATGCATAAGTTCCAGCCATTCCATTGGTGTTCTTTGCTTCTATAGCAGAATTGAGTATTCTCAAACAATTCAGCAAATGCAGTTGACAGTAACCTCCAGGGCTCTACCGAGCATTTGGCTGGTCAGCTCAGCAGCTGGACTGGGGGTCCCTTCCTCATCTGTCTTCCCTTTACTTGTCTCTAGCTTAGTTAGCAAACTCCCAAGACACCAGTAGACTAAGTCTGCTACTCTACCCTGTACCAAGCCAGTCAGTAAGGCCTGAAAGACTATTTGGCCAAGAAACTCTGGGGAAGAAAACAAGAGCCATGCAAGAGGAAAAGTTTCTCATGCAGTTATTTACTAAACATTATTGACCTGTATTGGGTGCAGATGAAACCAATACAGTTCCTGCCCACGGGGGAAGAAGTCTTAAGAAACAACACTCCGGGCTTCCCTGGTGGCACAGTGGTTAAGAATCTGCCTGCCAATGCAGGGGACACGGGTTCAACCCCTGGTCTGGGAAGATCCCACATGCTGCGGAGCAACTAAGCCCGTGCGCCACCACTACTGAGCCTGCACTCTAGAGCCCGCGAGCCACAACTACTGAAGCCCGCACGCCTAGAGCCCGTGCTCCTCAACAAGAGAAGCCACTGCAATGAGAAGCCCGCGCACCGCAATGAAGAGTAGCCCCTGCTCGCCGCAACTAGAGAAAGCCCACGCACAGCCGTGAAGACCCAACACAGCCAAAGCTAAATAAAATAAAATAAAATAAAATAATAAATAAATAAAAGAACACTCCTTGTTTCTTCATGCAATAAACACTTGCTGCTGCCCTACTGTGAGTGAAGCCCTGAGAACACACAGATAAACTAAATAGGGTTCCTTCTACACATCCAACGTATTTAAATAAGCATCCACCCCCTGCTGCCGTGGGAATGGATGCAGTTCTCACCTCGCCTGCACTGCTTGTCTCCAGGCCCGCGCACGTTCTCTTTCCCCACAGCCCTCTCCCTGCCCGTGCTGCCCCTTCACCTGGCCTGCTCCTACTCCTCCATCAGGTCTCAGTTCAGACGTCACTTTCTGGGAGAAGTGAAGCTTTCCCTGGTCCCCAAATCAGGGTGAGGATCTGTTCCTAAACATTCTCACAACAGCCTCTGTTCCCCTCCTTTCCACCTTAACAGTTACCACACTGGCTTGTAACGACTTGGCTACTTGCCCGCCTCCCTCACTAGATTATGAACCCGGGGAGGCCAGGGACTGTATTTGTCTTATTCACCACAGGATCCCACTGGCACATGGTAGGAGCTTAATCAGTTTTTAGTCAATAGTAACTACTGGGCCTTGTTCTGGGCACCGGGGACAAGGAGGTGAATAGGCCATGGTCCCTGCCCTTGAGGGGTTCAAAGTTCAGGGGAGGGGACGGTGGGGGTGGACCCAGGAAGAGATCTCCTGCAGTGCCCCACAGCGATGGTATCACAGAGGTCTGAAGAGAGCTGCGAGAACTCACTCCCCCGGTTAGGGAAGGCTTCACAGAGGAGGTAAGATTTGTCCTGGGCCACAAAGGCGAGCCTGCCTTCAAAAGGGTGTGGAAGGGCTTTCTAGGTGGACAGAACCATGAGTAAAAAAGCACATGCTTGTATCCAGGGAACGGAGAAGGGTATGACATGGCAGGGTCACCTGGCTAATGGGGTCCAGCTCCCGAGACCCTCCATCCCCAGGTCAGGCCCTGGGCCCCGGGCTGATAAGGAGCAGGTTGATAATTTGGAGCCCCTTCAAATCAATATTCTTGAAATAGTTGTCCAATATATACTTGGTGGAGGGAAGGGGGAAGCAGATTTTGATCATCCCCTCCCAATAACCAGCTTCTCAAGGTGTTACTCACTTTGAGTTTATCAGCCAACTGGGATCAGAGGCACAGGCTCCGTGGCAGCTGAGTCTGCATCAGCCAGAAGTTCTTTTTATTTTCACGTAAGATCTCTGTACTTAAGCAGACTAAACGTCTACATTTTATCCATTTCATGCCTTTCATATCTTAGTTCTCCCACCCCATGGATAGTTTCCCCCTACAACCATACCTGCAACCCAGCTCTGACCTGGACGGAGGAGGCGCCTCACCCTGCCCTGGCTCCCTACCACCTCCTTCAGGCTTCCTGTGGTTTGAGTGTAAGGAAGTGTGGATCGAGGGCCTGTGCAGTTACCTCCTGGACTGGTGGAACATCCTGGACACGGTCGTCTTGTCCCTGTACCTGGCGGCCTTCGTGCTCCTGGCAGGGCTGGCCTATAGGCGCTGCTGGGATGCCCCGGACGGGGCTGCCTGCCGCTACTTTACCTTGGCTGGTGAGTGCCTCCCAGCTCTGCCCTGAGTCCCCCAGTCCCCTCCCTTCCTTGGTTCTCGGCCTCAGCCCCCCAACCCCGTTCCACCTGCACAAAGCGGAGTGAGTGGCGCACGGAAGACCACGAGTTCCTGGCTGAGGTGCTCTTTGCTTCACCCGCCTGGCCTACGTCCTGTCGGCCCATGAGTCGCTGGGCGCCCTGCAGATTTCCGTTGGCAGGATGATCGACGACATGATCAGGTGCGTACTGCTCCTGCTCGAGCATCTTCCCCTCCGATGGACCCCACTTGATCTCCTTCTGAAGCTCCCAGCTCTAGTTAGCACAGGGATTCTTATCCTGGGTTGCTTGTACAGGCTCCAGAGACCTCGGAAACCCTGAAAATAAAGGCAAATTTTCGGATGTAAATGTAAAGGTACATTTCTCTGCAGAGAGGGTCTATAACTTTCATCTAATTCTCAAAGAGGCCCATGACTCCAAAGATCAGGAACCACCAATAGCAGTAAGAGCCCTTGGCTGGCATTCCAGTCCCAGTTCCTTTGTTGTCTCCATGGCCCTCTCTGGGGCTCAGTTTTCCCATCTTTGTGGTGAGGCACTGGACTCAGGGGTCCCTTTGGATGGTTTCCACTGTACAACTGCTTTTGGAATTCATGGAATTATCTGGTCTTCCTGGTAATTATCATCAAATCATTTACAGCCTACCTGGCCTTTCACCCTAATCAGAGCCCATTTTTCGTGCCTGCTTCCCTGGGAAAACCCTGCCTGAGGTGGGACAGGTGTGGGTGCCCTTGATGGGAAAAGCCCTGGTTACATCTGTGAACATCTTCAGCTCAGCTCAGCTTGGAGAACTTGCCATCCCACCCCTGAGACTCTCCTAGCCTTCCGTGTTGCCAGCCAACTCAACTCACATGTGGCTTTAACTCCACTGGTGATAAATCCTGTCCAGTAGGACTCTGTGACTCTCCCTCATCCTTGTACCACATCTCAGCATCTCGGTCCCTCCCTGGGAGCCTGACCCATGCCCAGCTTTGACTGTTTCAACCCAGAATCCTTTATTCTGGAGGGAGAGCTTCTGCTTCAGCACCCTTTAAATTCCTTCTCATTTCCCACCCCTTAATTTCTCTCTTCTTAATAATAACCACACTGAATCCTTGTCAAGTAGAGGCTGAGACTGGGAGCCATCACCCCCATCTCTCTTCCCAGAGCCTGACTTCTCCCAGGGAAGAGACCTGCTCTGACCCTCCCCCATCCCACCCCCTGCCAGGTTCATGTTCATTCTCACGATTATCCTGACCGCCTTCCTCTGCGGCCTCAACAACATCTACGTGCCTTACCAGGAGACAGAGCGGCTGGGCAAGTACTCAGGGGCAGAGGTAGGATGGGCAGGTGGGATTCTGGGACCGTGAACTTGGAGCTTAGTAATCACCTCTTCCTCATGATCAGATTCAACTTAAGCAATTTTGGCAAGAACGCAACCTAATTGATGATGTGTACTTTCCATCATATCACATCAGGAGGCTCACAATGTCAGTTTAGCCCATTGGTGAGGCCCATTGGTCTAGCAAACCTCTCCATTGAAAAGGAGATACCCTTGTGGTAATGAAGAGAGTTGCTGAGACTGTGTGCCTAGACCACTTTCTTGCAACTTTGCTCTGAGTGGATTTATCATCCACAAATGATTTTTGTTTAATTAATTAATTTTTGCCTGCATTGGGTCTTCATTGTGGCGCGCAGGCTTCTCATTGCGGTGGCTTCTCTTGTTGCAGGGCTCAGGCTCTAGGCGCGTGGGCTTCAGTAGCTGTGGCTCGCAGGCTCTGTAGTTGTGGCGCACAGGCTTAGTTGCTCTGCGGCATGTGGGATCTTCCTGGACCAGGAATCGAACCCACGTGCCCTGCACTGGCAAACAGACTCTTAACCACTGCGCCACCAGGGAAGTCCCTTTACAGATGATTTTTACCTGCATCAGTTATTATAACAGTGGTTTCAAGATGCTGATTTTCTATTGCTGTAATTCCCTGTACATTTCTTTGCTGGCATTCTGCCATAAAGAAGTGCTTCCTTCTCCACTCTTTTTGAATATCACTATGGATTCAAAGATTTTTAAAAAATATAATAATCCATTACAGTCATTATTCTTTTTTTGTTAATTAATTAATTAATTTGTTTTTATATTTGGCTGTGTTGGGTCTTCGTTGCTGTGCGTGGACTTTCCCCAGTTGCGGTGACTGGGGGCTACTCTTCGTTGCAGTGTGCGGACCTTTCATTGTCGTGGCTTCTCTTGTTGCAGAGCACGGGCTCTAGGCGTGCGGGCTTCAGTAGTTGTGGCATGCAGGCTCAGTAGTTGTGGCTCGCGGGCTCAGTAGTTGTGGCTCACGGGCTCTAGAGCTCAGGCTCAGTAGTTGTGGCACATGGGCTTAGTTGCTCCTCGGCATGTGGGATCTTCCCAGGCCAGGGTTCGAACCCGTGTCCCCTACGTGGGCAGGCGGATTCTTAACCACTGTGCCGCCAGGGAAGCCCCATTATTCTTTTTGATACTCAGTTCTCCCTAAATATGGTCAATAACTAATTCCTTGTTCATTCACTCACTCATTCATTGTTCACTCATTCATTCACTCACTTTTTAAATTCATTCACTTTCTTAGTCATTCATTCATTGCTGTTTGAGTTCACACCCATTTATGACACCTTCTTTGTAGTAGGTCCTGTCCCTGGCACTGGAAGCACAGACAGAAGTGAACCAGACTCAGTCTCCTGGAGAAGATAGCCACGTGCACAAATAAGCTCAGTTTGAGATGATGAGTGATGTGAGGAAGGAGGGCTTATGCTGAGGGTAACCAGAAGGGAAAGCCCCTTCCTCTGTCTTGATGATCAGGGAAGACTTCATAGAGAAGGGAACTCTGGACTCCACCTACAAAGGTTGTAAACTTCAGAGAAGGTACAGAGCATTATGGGCAGAAGGGGGCACATACTAAGGCAAGGAGGTATGTTTGGAGAAGAGCAAGACTTCCTCCATGGTTGGTGCATAGAGGGGATTTTGAGAGGGGAGGCTGGAGAGGGTAGAGGGGCCGGGTCACGGAGCCCATGAAGGTCCTGCTGAGAAGCCTGGCTTGCCCAGCAGACCAGGGAGCTCCGGATGGCCTCCCAAGCAATTGTTCAATCATGAATTCTTCCTGAGTGCAACTACATGATGAACCTGAAGGACCCATGGTTGGGCCTGTGGATGTTGGTCAAGTCTTTCTCATGGTTCCAAAGTAAATGGAGGCTTTATTCAGACCAATCCTCTTACCAAGAATCCTTGTTCCCATCCTGGCTTCAAGATGTTGAGGAAGTCTGCTGACACAGTTGAAATCATGAATCTTAGTGCCAGGGACAGGACCTAGTCCTTCCAGCCTGCTTCATGGGTCCTGGTGTCATTCCACGGCAGCACAGGCAGGCTGAGCTCCCCTGCTCATTTATGGGGGACAGCTAATTAAGTCAAAAGTATTTTTGCTAAAAACCTCAGGTACGTTGCATGGTGGGCATTTGGACTGAGAGTAGTCAGGAGCATTTAAAGTTTGACAAGCAGAAGTACAGCACATCAGATCAGCATTTAGAAAGAACACCTTCAGTGCAGTGTGGAGGATGGAAGGACGAGAGAGGGACTGGGGCCAGAGACCCGCTGTGGAGACTGTTGCAGTCATCTAGGCTTGAACTGAAGCAGCATGGGTGGCTGCTTCCATGGTCCAATCACCATCCTCTCTCACCCAGACCATGGCAACAGCTTCTTGACTGGTCTCCGTGCCCCCACTCTCTCATCTGCTTCTCTTCCACTCTCCTCACAGCAGCCAGTGTGATCTTATCAAAAGTAATTCAGGGGTCACCCCTCTGCTTAGAATTCTTCATAGCTTCCTAAGGCTCCTAGGCCATAGTGAGGACCTTTGTTTTTATCCTACAGGGCCCTGCATGACCTGGTTGGTCTCTGCTTCCCTCTCACGAGCTTCTCTCTCCTTTGCCGTCTGAGATGAGCTATGCTGGCCGTCTCTCAGTTCCTCAAATGCCCCCCAGACTCCCCTACCTTGGGCACGCTTCACATCTCCTTCCCTTCCCCCTGGTTGATTCCCTCAACCTTCAGAGCTCAGCTTGAATGTTTTTTGAGGAAGTTTTCCCCAGCTCCCAGACTAGGCCATAACATCCTGTGCTGCTGCTTCATAGCACTTGCCACAATTTAGGGATGTTTGTAGAGTTGGTGTCCATCTCACCCCCTCTCCCCACCCAGAACATAACGTCCTTGAAGACACGGACTGTGCTTGTCTTGTTCAAGGCTGTATCCTTAGCACCTGTTCCTGGCACTGCTATACGCTCAGTAAATTCTGGAGGGAGATCAGAAATGACAAGCGGTCCAACGGGCTTCGTGGAAGCACAGCGCCTTTGCCTGGGTCCTGAGGGCGAGGAGGAGTGGGTCTGGGTGGCGCTCTGGCTCATCTCCCACCCCTCACATCCTACTCTTCAGCCCCCCATGCCAGTTTCAACGAGACCTTCCAGTTTCTGTTCTGGACGATGTTCGGCACGGAGGAACACAGTATGGTTGACATGCCCCAGTTTCTGGTGCCGGAACTGGTGGGCCAGGCCCTCTACGGTATCTTTACCATCGTCCTGGTCATTGCGCTGCTCAACATGCTCATTGCCATGATCACCAGCTCCTTCCAGGAGACTGAGGTGCATGAACTGAGGGTGGCTCAGGCCAGAGGGAAGAAGAGAGAAAGGAATGGAGAGGAATAGCATGCAAGGAGTGGAGACATTTGGGTTCCGGCTCTGCCTCCACTACTGCCTTGTTTTGTGACTGGAGACAAGTTTTCCTCTCTAGGCCTCACTTTCCTCATCTGTAGATTGAGGGTCTTAATGATGTTATTATTTTCTCCAGATACAAGTCTAGTGCTCTTTCCACCTTATAATGGGGAGGAAGGATGTGTTGTGGAAAAGTAGGTGGGAACGTGAGAAGGGAGAGGGAAGGAGATGGATGG
Source organism: Orcinus orca (assembly GCF_937001465.1). Classification (NCBI taxonomy): domain Eukaryota; kingdom Metazoa; phylum Chordata; class Mammalia; order Artiodactyla; family Delphinidae; genus Orcinus; species Orcinus orca. Next base: position 49,702,408 of record NC_064566.1, on the reverse strand, counting down.
GTTACGGTTTGTGGCTGGAGAATAGTCCGGATGGAACTGGATGTCAGAAGCATGAAAGGTGGTGGGGAGGAAGAGGGGAAGGGGGGTACAGGCAGGGGAAATGTGGGTGATAGGTGGAGGTGCAGATAAGAATGGGGAGAAGAAAGAGGTTGGAGAAGAGACATGAGGGCTGGGGGGAAATGGGGCAGACTGAGTGGGCAGGAGGGCTAGGCACCAAAGTGGTCCTTGCAGAGCCCCTGCCTCCTGGCCCCCAGGACGCTGCTGACGTGGAGTGGAAGTTTGCTTGCTCCAAGCTCTACCTGTCCTACTTCCGAGAGGGCCTGACGCTGCCCGTGCCCTTCAGCATCCTGCCCTCCCCCAAGGCTACCTTCTACCTTCTCAGGTGATGACCTCCGAGCTCTCACTCCCAACCCCCCAGCACTCAGCACCCCTATCCCAGCTCCTGCCCCATTAGCCTAGACCCTGTCCTCTAACTACCCCCCTCCCTTCACCTCAATTTCTCAGGAGAATTTTCCTCTTCATTTGCTGTTGCTGCTCCTGCTGCAAAGCCAAGAAGCCAGCCTCTCCCCCAGTCCCCACCTTTGTGAGCACCTCCTCTGCCTGCTGTGGGTCTTCCTCACACCGGGTCTTCAGCTGTATTGCCTATACCGTCCATTTGTCTGAACACCCCTGGCTTGTCTGTCTTTCCTTGTATGTTTCCCAGAAAGCCTGCTCCCAATTCCTGCTCTCTCATATGGCTTGCCTTTCCCTCCTCCTGGCTTTGGCCATTTCCTAAATTTCCAATCCTGTGTCACCCAGCTCGAACAGAAGTTCATGCCACCCTCCTCCCAAGCTGCCAATACCCCATAAGCTCTAGGCAAAACTTTTTGCCCTAAACTGGGTCAAGGTATCGTTGAACGTTTTTCAAAGTAACGTGTTAAGAAGCCAAGGGGAGAATGCCCCACAAACTGGAAATTAGAAGGTGGCTGAGGCCTGAGAGAGGAGGGCAGGCCTCCAAGGCACTAACTTACCTCTCATTATCTGCTCCCTAACTCAGTCTGGCTTGGCATGGGACCCCTTGCTAATTCAGATAGCATTACTGCCAGGTCTGTAGGGGGTCCTATCTGTTCCCCTTAAAACATGTTACCTAAAAAAAAAAAAAAAAAACATGTTACCTGAGGGTCTCTCTAAGACAGGGCCTTCAGGTCAGCTCTGCGAGGCCACAGGCCAACTCTGAAGCTCTGAGGCCCCTGGATCCCCAGGTGAGGAAGGCCTTCCCTTATCTGATTGGTCAACAGTTTGTTTAACAAACACTTGTCAAAGCACACCAATTCTGGAAATAAAGATATGCAGGACGGTGGTCCTTTGAGGTGCTGACAGTCTAGAGCATCAGAAGGAAATGGACTGTAATTGTGCCTGATGACAAACCTATGATAGAAAGAAGCACAGGGGGCTATTGGAGCAGGGACGAGAGGCCCCAGACCCAGCCTCAGGGGTCAGGGAGCTTCCCGGAGACCTTGAGGGCAGAGTAGAATCCTGAAGGATAAACAGGAGGTTGATGGGCAGGTACGGTGGAGAAGGGAGTTCTAGGCGCAGGAAACAGCATGTGCAAAAGCATGGAGAAAACATGACATTTACAAGAAACTAAATGCCAGGGGTTCCCAGTTCCCACCATCCTAGCTCCAGGCTATCCTGCATGGTACCTCTTACACCCTAATGCATCTCAAACTCCACATTCTGGAACTATCACCCTTTCACCCTGACCACTTCCTGGCCCTGTCCAGGTTGCCAGGTGATGCATATTTGCAGACCCCATGTCAGGGCTGCTTCCCCTCTAGGGTGCAACTCAGCATCTTCACCTGAAGTTGTATTCAGTTCTCTGGGCCTGTGCTGGGAGTCACTGAGTCCTGATGGATCCCACTATACCAGCCAGCTGGGGGTCTCCCCCACCCTCCACTGAACCCCCAGTGAGGTTCCACCCCTCCTCCAGCTGCCCCCCACCTCACTAGCCTGCTCTTTGGTGACCCCATCAGATGTCTCCTCCCACCTACCCTGCACCTTAGGAAATGGCTTTTCCAAAGCTCTTATTCCTTATTTTATACAAGAAATACGCTTTATATACTCTGCAGCTGAAAAGACCCATCGTTCTCTCTCATGCTTCTGCTGTACCATCTCTGCCAATCCTGTCTCTCCTTTCAAAATATTTAAGAAAAGGCTTTGCTTTTTTACATTATAAAAGTAAATAGGCTAGGGACTTTCCTGGTGGTCCAGTGGTTAAGACTCTGCACTTCCACTGCAGAGGACATGGGTTTGATCCTTGGCCAGGGAAGTAAGATCCCACAGGCCACACGGTGAGGCCAAAAAATAGAGAGAAAAAAAAAAAAGTAAATAGGCTAACCATAAAATATCTAGAGAGCTAAATAAATACAGATAAATAAAAATCATTATTTCCTAAGCATTTAGAGATCCTCTACTCCATGCCAGGGAAGTACCAGCCTGGGAAGTAGGCGTTATCACCATCTCCACTTTAAATCTGGAGACCTTCAGCCTGAAGAAGTTGAGTAGCTTGCTCGAGGCACACAGTGGCGAAGTGACCGAGCTGGGATTTGAGCCTGTCTTCTGAGTCCAGCACTTTGCCTACTTCACCTCTGCTCTCTCTCTCCTTTATCTGCCCCAGATGCCCGACTTGCCCTCCTGGTACTGTCCTGAGGCCTAAAACTGGACCCAGAACTAATCATTCTAATTTGCATGATGATTTCCATCTCATGTGCATGAGCTGGTCCAAGGACATGCCTCCCCACATTCCCTAGTCTCCCCTCTGTGGAATTTGAAGGACAGGGTTAACCTGCACTAACTCAACTCAAGAAAACCAAGGTTGGGTTGGTGGCAGGAGAGAGCTCAGCTCTGCCTTGCTCAGCATTTCTCTCTACCCACACTCTGCTTCTCCTCCTAACCCTCACCCACCTCCCACCCTGGTTCTCTTGCACTCAGCCATTCCACCCCTTCTGGCCTCCATCCAGACTACCTTCCAGGTCTGAATGAGGGTCTAGATGTGTGGCCTTCAGGGATAGAAAAGTCTGCACAGACTTTGCCTCCATCTTTATTGCCTGGGGGAGGATGCAGTGACTAGAGAAAAGCTGGGGGTGAAAACTCTCTCTCGCCCTCCTGTCTTCCCATCCCAGGCCAATCCTGGGGCAGGGGCAGGGCCTGGGGAGGAAGAGCGTGGATCCTACTGGCTTCATGTCATCAAGGCTCTGGTACAGCGCTACATAGAGACTCCGCGGCGGGAGTTTGAGGAGACCCGTCGGAAAAGTTAGTTGCTCCCCTCCAGGCCTTTCCCATTCCTGTCCCTTGCTCAGCTGGAACACCCAGCCTCACACCCCTCCAACCAGCCTGCAATTCTCTATGTGGCCCCCCTCCGACCCACCCTTGGAAGCCAAAACCTGCCCAGATCGTGTGGGCCCTTGCACTCAATTACCCTTGTACCTGTTTAGACATTTATTACACTCACTTGATTTAATCCTTCATTCCCACCTTCATTCTTGTGTTCATTTATTCTCTCATTCACTCCCTTTCCCATTCACTCATTCACCTTATTCATCATTCATTCATTCACTCATTCAACCAGGGTTCATTGCTAGGTCCCCTTTGTTCCCAGCAGGGACACATAGAAAGCTTTCAGTCTGCTGAGGAAGAGAAACCATCTCGCTAGGCAGAAAGTGCTTAGAAACAGAGACACAAATTGCAGTGGGAGCCCAAAGAAGAGAAAGAGTCTATCATTTTGAGAGGCTCATGGGAAGGTAGAAGGATAGAGTACCAGAAGCTGGAGAAAGAGGAGGTGGAATCAGAACTGGGCTCTGAGGGTGGGTATGAGCTGGACAGGTGTAGATGGGGAAGAAGGCAGAGGGGGCGGATGTACAAATCTCTACTCATTAGAAAATTTCCCATCCTATGACTCCTGACCCCTTCTCTGGTCCATAAGACTTTCCTTCTTGGTATCTTCTAAACTCACCACCATCCCAGCCCTGCTGATTCACCTGCGCCTGACTCGGCCTGCCCACCTGACCCACATGCCATAAGCCAGTCCCTCACTTCCTCCAGTTCTCCTGCCTAGGACCCCCGGCATAAATGTCCCCCGGGGTTGTGCTGAGGGTAGAAGTGGTCCAGGGCAGGCTCATCTTCTGAGTGGCCTCCCCGTCACTACTGCCACGCCCCACCCCTCCCCAAGACCTGGGCAACAGACTGACAGAGCTGACCAAGACAGTATCTCGACTGCAAAGCGAGGTAGCCGGTGTGCAGCGGACTCTGGTGGAGGGAAGGCTGCACCGGCCACCAGACGGTGCCAGCATCCTCTGTCGCTCCATAAGCCGAGTGTGCAACAGCTTCCAGAACCTGGGCCCTCCCATCCCTGAGAACCCAGAGCTGACAGTGCCAGGGATTGTAGGCACCCAGGTGTCTTCAGAAACTGGGCTTCAGGACGCAGGCAAGGCCAGGACTCCAGCATCTGGAGAGTCTGGCCCCTCCCCCCCAGCTCACGTGCTAGGGCACAGGGAGCAAGAATCAGAGGGGGCTGGGGACGTGCCCCAGGAGGAAGACCTGGGAACCAAGGAGGGGTCCTGATGCAGTGGGAGGGTCCCGCCTTCTGGTGCTGAGTAGAACACCCCAGATGGGTGAGGGTGGGGCTCAGTAGGAGCCCGTGCTGCTTTCCTTGCCTCAATAAAGCCTCTGTTCTGGATGTCAGATGCCTCCAGAGTGTGTGAGAATCTCTGTCTCTTGATGTTTTGAGATCCCCAAGCCCAAAATGAACCCTGTGGGAGCAGGGCAGAGAGAAATGGCTTGCTCTGGGGTCCCAGATATCTGGGGCTTAGGATCCTACTTTGAGTTCCTTCAGATGTTTGGTGGAAAGGGTTCTGGACTAGGAAGTAAGGGTCCTGGTTTCAGCACTACCTCTCTGACCTTCAGCAAGTTGCTTCCTTCCTTGGCTCTGCATTCCTCATCTGACAAGTGGCCTAGGAAGCCATCTGTCCCCCTTCCTCCCTTCAGGGCTGTTGTGAGGAACCTCTGTCTATTAAAGCGTCTGGGTTTGCAGGTTACAGTGTGTGACAAGGGTCTGCACTGAGACCATGTCTAAAAGTGATCAAAAAGTCATTCTTTTTAGTCCCTCAGTCCCTGAGTCCCATATGGCCAGAGCAGGGCAGATGGTCTAGTCTCATGGAACAAACCAATCATGAAATTTGAGGTCACCACACTGCAACACTGTTTAATCCAGTGGCTGTCACAGTACTACCCTTGCTTGCCCCCTGGAGTCCCTAGCACGTAGCGGGGATCCCTCCACCCTACCATGGCCTCAGATCTGCCAACATCCTGGCCGGGGTGCTAGGTCTGGGTCCGAAACCATGTTCTGGCTTCTCCAGGCTCTTCAAAGCCTCCCATCTTCATATGGATGTCATCATTTCCCAGGACTCCTACGTGGCAGGCACTGAACTTTCAGAGCCCAGCTCCTAAGAGCTGGAACCCCTAAGAGGCCAAGGGCAGGGCCTTCCAGGAGAGCAGAGAGAAGGCCCCCTTGGAGAGTGAGTCGGCCTGTCCTCCTGCTGGAGAGAGAGGAAAAGGTGGTGAAGGGTCAGCAGGGCCAGGGAGAGTCAAAGCAGCTGAGGGAGGGGCAGGAGGGTGACTCACTTGGCACAGACTCACATCTTGGCCTCTTCTTCGCTGCAACAGACAGCACAGTGAGGCCTCCATGCAGACAGACCCTCACACCCCAAACTTCCCTTCTCACCAGTCCCTGGCACGGCCATTCCCAATCTCAATCTAGCTTTCCCTTGTCCTAAATACAAACTTCTGACTTCCCTTCCTCCTTCTTCTTCGAGGAAATCTTCCCAGATTGCCTTTCCATCCCTGCTACCATCCTGGACGCATTCTGTCCCTGACTCAGCACTTGGGAATAGCGCATGTGTTACGCTATTACGCCCAGGGCCTCCTGAGATCTGAAGCAGCACTCCTGTCACTTTCCTCTGCTTATTGCCCCTCTCAACCAGGTTCTTTTGGTCTTTTAGACTGTATAGCAGAAGGAAACGTTCAAGGACCTTTATAGAATCATCTGAGAATATTCACAGATCCAGAAAACACTTATAGGGCCTTCTCTGAGCTGGCAAAACCTGAGTCACAGAGAAAAATAACTCCAGCTAACTTCCAGCCCTCAACTTCCCCATTAATCACGTGGGTCTCCTGAAGGCCCTGGGGACTGAAATAAATCAGGGACATCCTGCCAGTCCTGCTTCCCTCATGCATGGCTCACCACCCAGATAGGCGCAGTTAAAGTGGCTGCACATCTGATTATTGCTGGAGAGAGTCACCAGGTTCCGGGCTCCATCCTGGGAGAAACTGGTAACCAAGAAGACTTCATGCGGGGGGATCAGCACCTCACGCTCCTTGGGAAAGACAGACAGGGCCTGGATCGGGGCCCCAAAGCAAGTCCTTAGAGAGAAGAAGGTGGCATTACCAAATCTGCGGGCCACTGCCTCATCCAGGGAGCTGGAGGTAAACTGGCCTAAGCGGACAGAGACCCCCAGCTCCTTGGGTTCAAATCGAATGGCGCCCACGCCTCGGAACACCACCTGCCCAGGTTCCCTGCTGCAGTCCCTACTGCCCCGCAGCAGCTGCAGGGCCTGGGTCAGGTAGAAGTGCAGGGCCTTGAAGGGGAAGTGCTGCATGTAGAACTCCCTGGAGTCACCGCCTGTCCGCACAGCCTGGTTCAGCTCCCGGTATAAAGGGTTGGATGAGTTGGTGTAGACCATGACGGCGATTCCGTGCTGGGTTTTGAAGCCAGGAGGCAGGCTGAGCCCTGGACACCTTTGCTCCCAGGCCTTCTGGGCTGTCTCCCAGGACTCCCGCAGCCTGGTATGGTTAGCCATCTCCTCCGCTAGCAGATGGACTGCCTTCTCCTCCATCTCCTCCGAGCAGCCCACATAGGCATCATCGAAGGTGTTTGGAGCCAGGCTCAGGTTCTGGATGGAAACATTCTGGGCCTATAGAGGTAAGGAAGAGAGGGGCCACACAGGAAAGGGTGTAAGTTCAGGGTACTGGGCAGAGGTTCTGGCGGCAGATCAGTTCAGAAACACAGAATCTCATTTCTATGCCCAAATATCTGGGGTGTGAAATTTGGCAAGAGCTCAAGGGCTTAAATAACAGGCACTGGAGCCAGACAGACATGGGTTCAAATCCTGGCTTCACCACCTATGGGCTGTGAGATCTTGGGCGAGTCTCTTAACTTTTCTGGACCTCAGGTTCTCCACCTATAAATTGAGGATACTTCCAACCCCACAGGGTTATTGTAAGGATAGCATATAGATCCTCACTTGTGTACTAACTAAGAGGGGTCATTTATCATTAGAGAGGTTCCTGCACTCAGTGGGACGTGGGGCTGCAAGACTTCCAAGCACCGTTCTGGCTCTAAGGCTCAGTATGCAGGTGACATACAAACGTATGGCCAGTCTCCAATTACCTGACCCCATCCCCATCCTCAGGTTCTTTCCCCCTCACACAGGTGCTAGACACCACAGCAAGTCACTGGCAGCTCTGAGGCTCTGAGTCCTCTCCTGCTCGAGAAGCCCTCATCCTCAAACCTGGGGGTGGGGACTGGGAGGAGGTCAAGCCCTGGTGTGGGAGGGGCTGCGGGAGGGCAGTACACAGGTAGCCCAAAGGAGTTTGTTAGGCTGGGCCTGTGGTGGGAGATGGGAAGTGACAGGAGAAAGATGCAGGCAATCCCAAGGGAGGACCATAGAAGGAAGGAGGATCACAGCAGGACCAATGGGTGGAGGTCGGGTTCTGGGAGATGGAATGGGAAGTTGGGGCTCCCTATAGTGATGGAGGTTCCTGAGAGGAAGAGGATTAAGAGGAATGGCATCATAGAGAAGCGTCCCTGGGAAGGCTCTTTGAGGAGTCAGGCCCCGGGTCCACCCCAACTGTTCCCTTTGTGGCAGCAAATGGTTCCCCCCAGTTACCTGCCAGGGGGCATAAATGCGGATGCCGCTGAGAGTGTGGATGCCAAGGCAGCTAAGGGCGATCAACAGAGCCACCAACATCATTCCTCTGGGAGACTTGGAGAGTGAGATCCCGCTGAGGGTGGGACCAGCGACGGTGGAGTCTTGGCTTCGATGGGCTGGGGGACAGAAAGTTGGAGAGTTTCTTCTACAGTGTGAGGGGTCCCTGGTCTAAGACTTGGCCCGGCGGGGCGCGGGCGGTGCCCAGAGCAGCCCTAAGTGTGTGGGCGGGTCTTGGATTTTATCCTCCACCCACCCCACCCCACCCCCCCACCCCCCGCCTCCACCCCAGCACAACCCCAGTCTCAGCTCCCCCACCTCCCAGCTGCCCGGGTGCTCAGCACCTTCTGCTCGGGAATGCTAAAGGGAGAGCGGTAATTTGGCTCCGCTTGGAGAAGGGAGGGGACGGGGAGCCGGGGACTCACCTGGAGGTGGCGGAGGCGGAGAGCGGGAAGGGGCACTGAAGGTTCCTGGCGGCGGGGACTGAAGTCTGCGGAGGCGCCGCGCTGCCTCCTGTCTCCGGAGTCCCGCGGATCAACGAAGTCCCGCGGCTAATTATAGCGCCACTGGCGGTAACCCGACACCTCTCTTCCCCAACGACAAACACTGGGGCTCGGGGGGCGGGGCTGAGGGTCGTACTTAACTCTCCTTCCCAAGGACTGCACGGTCTTTCTCCAGGACCCTTTTCTCCGAGCAAAACCAGTGCTAGAGGAGGGGAATTACGAGACGTGGTCTCTCCCTCGGGCGGCCACTGACCGCCACGGCCCGGGCTCCAGACAACTAGGCCGAAGAGACCAAGAGGGTCCAGCCAGCCGAGAGGTCACCACTTGCGCGCTCGTTCATTTGCATACAATTTGCATATGGCGAACACGTGGGTCACGTGTGGTCCAGCATCTTAGCGGCCCCCACCCCACTCCCTTCTCTTTATGCCCCTTCCCTTCAGCAAGCTTGGCCCAGATGCAGAGCTCTCTCCCTCACAACCTCAGGGTCCAGCCCCGCCCCTCCCTACACCCTCTCTCCCTTGACCTCGCAGACTCAGGTGACCCCATGTTTATCAACACTAGCCTTTCCCCCTCACCTCCCTGGGCTTGCCTATAAATAACCTGGCTCTGAGTCTTAGATGCCCACTGGGAGGTAATGGGAGAAGGGGCCAGCTGAGGGATCAGCAGCTCTGGGAAGAGCTTTCTGGCAGCCTGAACCTCTGGTATCATGGCTTTGTCTTCTCTCTACCCTCTGGCTTTGGGGAATTGCTTCTCCCATCCCGAGACCTGGAACCCCAAGAAAGACCCCAAGAGATGGAGTCAAACCTAGTCACTGAACAGGGGTCTTGAGTGAAGCAGAAAGTCCTCCAAGATCACATGGCCAAGGAGTGCTAGAGTTGGGACCCAGGCTTTTTGGGAATCTCGCCTTGCACCTTAGGTGAGTCTCCATGCTCACATGAAAGGAAAAATAAGGAGATACTCCTTGAGGCCAGGGGTGCTCAATGCTGGACCAAACCCAGTGGGGAGGCAGCTGTTCTAGCCTGGATCCTTGATTTCCCTCTGGCTTCAGGGGTTCCCTTTTCATGGGACGTGCTCTGGCCCAGAGCAGACTGGGCAGATGCTAGTCCAGAAATAGATGGGGGAGTGTCACATTTCTGAGCAGCTGTGTGGGAGAGGTACAAGGGGTGGGGGACTGACGGTATAAAAGAGAAATCTGCCCTTCCCCTCCCCTGGTGGCCATCGCTGGAGACCAGTACCAGCTTCCCCATCCCGGAGAAAGTCTAGGTAAGGGGCACACCACTTGTTCCTGGGCACTGGGCATGAAAAGCGGTTTTTTTAAAGGGGAAATTAGAGGTATTAATGGGAGAGTCACAGGAATCATTGGAAGAGTTTCAGGGAACTTTATACCTTAGTCTGTTTAGACCGCTATAACAAAATACCACAGACTGGGTAACTTATCAACAACAAACAAACATTTCTCATAGTTCTGGAGGCTGAAAGTCTGAGATCAGCGTGCCAGCCTGGTCAGATGAGGGCCCTTTTCCTGATTCATAGCCAGTACCTTCCCACTGTGTTCTCACATGGTAGAAGGTGCTAGGGAAGTCCGTGGGGTGTCTTTTATAAGAACAGCAATCCCAGTCATGAGGGTTCATGAACTAATGAACTAATTATCTCCCAAAGCCCCCCCCCTCTTCTAATACCATCACATCAGGCATTAGGGTTTCAACATATGAATTTTGGGGAGACACAAATATTCAGACCATTGCACCTCTGATGGAGAGGTTTGGGATACCTAGGGAGGTTTGAGGCCATTGGGAAATTTTGGGATTTCTAGGGAGGGATTTGGAGTCACATCCCCAGTAGGGAATGTTCATCAAGGGTCTGGATGAGGGGAAACTGACAAGAAGTGCCCTGAGCAGGAGGAGAGGAAGGACAGAAGGGTAGCTGGGATAGGAAAAGGAGTTGCCCAGTGCCTCCACTTCCTGGCCTCCCAGGCCCTCCCCACCACTTTGGCCTCCACACCATTCCCTGCAAAACTGGTCACAAAGTCACCAATGCACCTGTTCTGCAGTGCTCTACATTGTTGGCTGCACCCAGAAAGCCTCTCAGACTTGCAGCAAACATTCCAGGAGGGCTCACTTGTGCCTGGCCTTGGGCTGAGCTCTGGGGACACAGAATGGGTCATACCTGGTCCCTGCCCTTAGGGAATTCACAGGCCAGGGGGGAGGCAGACATTGAAGGGCAGCACAGTACGATTAGGACAGTGACAGGGGAAAGCACAGGGTGATTTAGGAAGCCAGAGGAGTCAGAGGGCTTCCTGGAGGAGGTGGCTCCTGAGCGAAGCCTTGAAGAGTGGGTTGGAAAAGGGCATCCCCAGCACATGGAGGGAAGCAGCAGCGCCTCACCTGGAACTTTGCTCTGTACTGTAGAAGTCAAGCAGGGGTGGTGGGGCACGAGGCTGAAGAGGTTATGGCAGGCAAGGTCACAGAGCACTTCAAATGCCAGTGCCTGGAGGTTGGATTCTGTCCTGAGGGTAAGGAGGTACGTTTTGTTTTGATCTCTTGCTTTTTTTTTTTTTTTTTCTCTTTCTGGATGTCTTCTCATCTCTTGCCTCATAATTGTCATCTCTGCATTTTGAGATATTTCTTCCAGTCAGGTTTGCCACAGAGGGTTTTCAAGCAGGTAAGGAACATGACCAACTGTGCTTTAGAAACATTGTTCTCCCTACTCCGCGGAGCAGCAGCAGTGTGGATTAGCAGGGGTGACAGCGGAGGTAGGGAGATCAGGGAGAAGGCAGGGGCTGACCTGAGCCATGGCAGGGCATGTGGGGATGGGGAAAGGGAAGGAGCATCGAGGTTGGACCCATACTGTGCCCAGCACTAGTTGACAACTAATCTAGTGTTTGATGAATGGCTGAATGAATGGAAACCCAAGTAACCATCTTGGGTGACTGGATGAATAATAAGGATGGTAGATTACGCGAGACTCTTCTGTTGGCAAGTTCACGGGAACCACCCTGAGCTGGATGAAGCCCAAAGAGGAATTAATCACAAGGATCCCAGGGTATCTAACAGGACCCAAAGGCCAGAAGTGAAGAGTCCCTAGAAACCCAAGGAAGTGTCTTGCTCTGCCTGTGCCTTGGCTTCAAGCTGCTCTCTTTTTTCCTCAACCCTCCCTGCCTCTTTCCCTGGGGACCTTATCTCTTCCCTGACCTCAATACACCTATGACTCTCAAATGTCTTTTATTGTCCATTCTGCTCCATCTTGGATGTCTGCCCCTAGAGTGTCCACATGTGCCAAACTGAACTCACCAGTTCCCCTCCTAACCTGATCATTTATTCAATACATTTTTTTAATTGAGCACCTACTATGTGCTGGGATGAGCTTTTAAAGTTTCCTCTGCTTCTCCTCTGTATTTCCAACCCTGAGCATGGGAACCAGAGTTGTGAGCCTTGATTTCCCATCTCATCCCCTAAATCCCATCAGACACCAAGTCTAGTAAATTCTACCTAGTAATGCTGTGTCCACCTTCACTGCCAATACCTTAGTCTGGCCACATGATTCAATGTCTGACTTCACAGTTCTCCTGCCCTATCACAAGCCTCTGGTACCTTTTATTGCTGTGTTTCTGCAGGGCAGAGACGGGGACAGAAACAGGATAGTGGAGAGGCAGTGACAGACATAGTTTGCCTCATGTTTTCACTGCATGACCATTTTGCTGTGTGCCACAAAATCTCAGTGGCATGCAAACATTTATTCTCATACTCCTGGGTCTTCACGTTGACTGTAGATTGGCTAAAGTGAGCTTGGATGGGCAGCTCTGCTTCAGGCTGCCAGTCTGCCTCAGCTGGGCACCTCCCTGTTGTGGGCTGGGCCCAGGTCTGCTCCACTGGGTCCAGGCTGAAGGAACAGTTCTGGGCCATGTTCTGATGGTTTCTGACCCAAAGAGAAGACCTTCTCTCTTGGTTCCCCCAAAAGCCGACCCCGAGACAAGGATTGGGTGTAGTCAGCTTATCTGAAAGGTGATCCCAGGAAGTACCACTGAAGGAGTGGCAAAGTGAGTTGAAGAAGAGAGAAAAGCTCCCCCACAAAAATTGTGCGACCACTGTGGTCAACTATGTCCCATCGGGGACCCTCTGTGGAATAGAGAATCTGACTACCCTCACTGGGTGACAGCTGTCCTTGGGAACATTAAATCTCCTGCACTTTGGGGTTGCCCTGAGCAAGCTCCCAGGGTGATGGAGAAAGCCTTGGACACAGAAATATATAGAACACTAAGGGTGGGAAGCTGTCAGATGCTTGAGGACTATCCATTGCACCTGTGTTGAACTTCAAGATGAGCTGAGGGGATACGGGCTGGGGAATCAACAGTGTCTGGCACACTCTCTTTTACACAACACCCATCTATCAAATCTCAGGAAAGACTCTGAGCCAATCACAATGGCCAGGGCATTAGAGCACCAGTTTGGGGTCATGTATTCCCCTCATGGGGGTACAGAGTGAGGAAAGCCCCACTTGAACCCATGGACTAATTTCTCCACAAAGAGAAGATTATAGAAGCTCAGGCTTTTCTGGTGGATTCCAAGAGACCACAAGAGTTCAACTAGTTTTTTGCTGCTGAATTCTCTGCCCATTAGCATTCTATCCTGGAATTAGGGAGCGGTATCTCAGGTTTACACCCCACTGTGATGCCATTTTTTTGCAGTACGCGGGCTTCTCACTGTTGTGGCCTCTCCCGTTGCGGAGCACAGGCTCCGGGTGCGCAGGCTCAGCAGCCATGGCTCACGGGCCTAGCCACTCCGCGGCATGTGGGATCTTCCCGGACCGGGGCACAAACCCGTGTCCCCTGCATTGGCAGGCTGACTCTCAACCACTGCACCACCAGGGAAGCCCTGTGATGCCATTTTTAATTCTACCTGCTCCGAATCTCCTCTGGTCAGCCCCTCACTTAAACCCACTCCTTGTACAAATGTGTTTCCATCAGGCTCTCTGGGTTCTTGTAACATGCTACTTGAAATTCCTCACTCCAACTCCATCTCCACCTTAAAAGAGCTTAAAGAAGCAGGGATGTGGGTTTTGTTGTTTCTGTTCATAATTTTATCCTCAGTGCCTGACACATTACAGATGCTCAAGAATTTTCTGAATAAATGAGTAAGCAGGTTTTGAGGGAGGGAAGATAAGTTCAGTTTGGGACATGTTGAATTTGATAAACTCTGCTGGATGCTAACTCCATTGCCCAGAGAAACTCACACCTCAATTTAAACTGTATACTGGCAATTAGAGGATCTTAGATTTGGAGACTCACAAAATTATAGCCACATAACATCCCAGCATCTTAGGGTCACTGAACTATCAAAACTTAGGCCCCACCAGAAGCCAGAGGAGATTCGGGAGCAAGGATGCTTAACCTGAGTGAGACTGGGGCAGATGCATAACCACCCTGAAATTTGTGTAACGTCTGTGTGAAGGTGCATATATCCATTTTCTGAGGAGCAGTTTCAGGTTTCATCAGACTTCTAAAGATAAAAAACCACTAACTGTATTACAGTCTGTATAAAAGAAGGAAAAGAGAAATACCCGAGAAGTTGCTGGTATGCGTCTAGAGTATCTCTGGAAGGATATACAGGAAATGGGAACATTGGTTAGCTCTGGGGAGAGCAGGTTGGGGCTGGGGGATCAGTGAGAGAAAGACGTTTCACTGCATGCTTCGTGGACTATAAATTTTGAATAATGAAAATGTACTACCTTTTATTAAGTTAAAACTTTAAAAAATTAAAATTATGGGGATTTCCTGGCAATCCAGTGGTTAGGACTCCAGCTTTCACTGCCGAGGGCCCAGGTTCGATCCCAGGCTGGGGCACTGAGATGCCACCTGCCACGCATCGCAGCCAAAAAAAAAAAAAAAAAAAAAAATTACAGTTATGATTGATCCTGTTAAGTGACCAGAGACGTAAATTAAGAACTAGATACCATTTGTACCACCAGTTAAATGAAAATTAAGAGAGATTAATAATGCCCAGTGTTGGCAAAGACATGGAGAAAAGGGCACTTTTGTCCATTGTTGGTGGGAGGGTGAAGTGGGACCTTTTGGATGGCAACCTGGCAGTGGCGCAGTGGCTATCTAAATGAATACTATTCAGATCCTTTAAATATCATCTTCCTGATATCTTTCCTATAAAAATATGCAGACAAGAGGACAAAGATTTATATACATGGATGTTCACTGCAATATCATGTGTAATAACAAAAAATTAGGAAAAAAACCCTAAGTGTCCCTCAATAAGGAAATGGTTAAATAAATTATGGATTAACTATATATGAAATTCCATGCTGCCATCATAATGAACAAGGTAGATATGCATGTGTGACATGGCAGGAAGTCCATGGTACATTGTTACCTGGGAAAAGGTTGTAGAACATGTATGTGTAAGCACACTTCCTTTTTCTTTTTGAAAATAGTGACAATAAAAAAACCCAAAACAGGCTGTATACAGAAAACTATGTGTGTATGTATATTTAAATATATTACTTGTGTGTGCATCAGAAAAGGTCTTGAAGGTACATTACCACGGAAACAGCAGGCATGGGTAACAGTGAGAAGGGGGACATGGAGGGAAAGCAAGAAAAGGGGGACTAGGGCTTTGTGATTCATTCATACACAATAAGCATGCATTACTCGGTAATAAAATAAAAAAAGCAGCAGCACCAACTTAGAAACTGTCTGTTCCAATCTTGACCCAAAGCTGAGACACCTTCTTGGAGCCACTTTGGGCCCTCAGCGTGCCCACCCAGAGGATGCAGGAGGCTTCCCTGGGGGAAGCAGTACCCTCTGTACTCTCCCCCACCCAGCCCCTCTTCCCGCACCACCTGGGGGTCCCTGCCTGGCATCAGCTGAGGGCTTAGGGTGAGGGTTCAGTTGGCAGCAGGATTGCAGGGACAGAGGAGGACCCTCTGGATCCCCAAGCCCTGCTCTAAGCCTGACCCTGGAGTCCTGCTGTGGCCCCACCAGCTGACCACTCCTGGATCTGCCCTGTTCCAGCCTCATGTCCCCCTGAGAAGAAGCCTGGACCTCTCACTGTGGCAGTCAAGCTCCTTCAGGACTGGCCCCAGGCTTTCCAACACTGCAACTGCCACACCAGCCAGAACGTCTTTCACTCTTTACATCCCGAGTCCCTACCTCTAATACCATTGCTCTTCCCATTCCTGCTGTCCCAAACTCCTTTCCCACCCTCAACCCCAATCTTTTCTCTCCTACCTCCCTTGACTGAAGCCTTATTCTCCTATTTGTCCCACAAGACCCTGTTCACATGTCACCTCCTCCAGGAAGTCTCCCATGTTCCTTCCGGCAAGAAGGGTCCCCTCTCTCTTCTGAGCCTCCGTTTCTATGTTGTGACTCTGTGTCAAGCACCCAAAGGGGCCCAGGCTAGGTGTCAATTCATCACAATTTATTAAACTGTGCAGATTCCCATTTTCCAGACGAGGAAACTGAGACCCAAAGAGTAACTTGCCCAAGGTCACCTCCAACATGCAGACCCCTGCCATGATGTCTCTGCTGCTCGTGTCCATGGGCCTCATGGAAGCACTTCAGGTACAGTCATCCTCCGCTGACCCCATCCCCTAGCTGCTGGCTTCTGAAGTCTGCCGGATGCTTCGCTTGGAGATCGCTCAGAGCTTGGAGATCGGACAGCCCCAGAGCCTGGTCTCGGGGATCTGTAGCTAGTAGTTCCCAAGCCCCTTCCCCTCCAGGTGTGTCTGGGGCCCTTACTCTTTCTCAGCTCAGTGGAGGGGGAAGCTGGATAACAGGGCTCCCGTTCTCCCAGGGCCTAATCTCTCAGTCCTTGCTGCTCCCCCTGCCTCAGGCCCAGAGCCACCCCATCACACGACGAGACCTCTTCTCTCGAGAAATGCCCCTGGACATGGCCCTGGCCTCCTTTGACGACCAGTATGCTGGCTGTGCCGCAGCCATGGCGGCGGCTCTCCCGGATCTCAACCGCACGGAGTTCCAGGCCAACAAAGTGTACGCCGATGTCTGGGCTCAGGCAAGCAGTCAGTGGCAGGAGCGCCAGGCCTGGGGGTCCAAGTGGGGCCTCAGCCCTACCCGTCTGTCCCCGCCCGCAGGCTTCCGAGAAGAGCACGGGGTGGCCCTCCTGGCCTACACAGCTAACAGCCCCCTGCACAAAGAATTCAACGCGGCCGTGCGCGAGGCTGGCCGCTCCCGGCTCCACTACCTCCACCACTTCTCCTTCAAGACACTCCACTTCCTGCTGACTGAGGCCCTGCAGCTGCTGGGCAGGGGCCAGCGTCCACCCCAGTGCCGCCAGGTGTTCCGAGGGGTGCAGGGCCTACGCTTCCGGCCAGCAGGGCCCGGGGCCACCGTCAGGCTGGGGGGCTTTGCCTCTGCATCCTTGCAGAATGTTGCAGCCCAGCAGTTTGGGGAAGACACCTTCTTTGGCATCTGGACCTGCCTCGGGGCCCCTATCAAGGGCTACTCCTTTTTCCCTGGGGAGGAGGAGGTGCTGATCCCTCCCTTCGAGACCTTCCAGGTGATCAATGCCAGCAGACCGGCCCAGGGCCCCACCCGCATCTACCTCCGGGCCCTGGGCCAGCGCAGCACATACAACTGTGAGTACATCAAAGGTGAGCAGGGCACGTGCCAGCCAGCAGCTGGGCGGAAGGTGGCCTTGCCCGTCCCGTTTTCAGAAGATACATACAGAGATATTAGAAACAGTGAGAAGGACCGAGTCCTGTCCCCCAGCCCCTCCACCCCTTCCGTCCAAGGAGAGACATAACCTTCTTAAGTAGCACGCTTGCTTCTCGACCCTGGAGGTGTCTAAGCCAGAGCTGGCCACTTGCCTGCGGGGAGACTGAAGAGGGTTTCCTGACCAACGCAGGTGTCTTTGGCCATCTGAGGGCAAAGAGACTTGGTGTCAGGCTTTCCTCCCAGCTGGAAGCTGCTGCCAGAAATGAGTAAGCGGCCCACCCCAGTTTTCTGAGAGGAGTGTGTTTATTTGACTGCATAGAACCCCTGTGCCGTCATGTGTGCTGGCGGGGGTGGGGTGGGGTGGTGAGCCAGCAGTCAGGTGTATTACCCCTAAATTCCAGCTTGGGCTCTGGCAGGTCTCGGATGCTTTCCTGTCCATCCTCCCTGGACCATCCAGAGGAGTAATCATGAAGATGGGCCCAGGTCCTTAACCTCTGAAGGGGCTGTGGGCTGCTGGTCCTCATTGAGGGATGCCCAGGGGCCTGTGAGGCCCACTTTTCATATCAATAGTTAGAGGCAGGCTGTTGGCTGGACCCATGGACCACATCTCAAGGGATAAGGTCCAGCGTGGCTTCAGTTACCACCTTGGACAGCATCACGAGCGTGCACGAGTTGATGGAAGGTGAAGGAGACACACAAACTAGCCCCTCCTTGGCTGGGACAAGACATGGGAGAGGGAGAGGCGGGTGTGGCATGGAGGCAAAGTTACAGGCCGGGGGGGCAGGAGGAGTGCCCAGATGACCCTGGCTTCAAGGGCTGGCGCCTTTCTGGCCCTGCTAGTCATGGGTCAAGTCAAACCCAGGCAAGGGAGGTCCCACTGTAAGGAAGCAGAATCAGGAGAAAACACACCAGCTTCTCCTAGAGCAAGTCAGGACCATGGGGCTCTGGAGTCCCTTACCATCCCGAGAGCTGCCGAGCCTTTGATTCTTTGCTGTTTCTTCCCTACAGACAAGCAGTGCAAGTCAGGGCCCTGCTGTCTGGATAACTCAGGTGAGGGCTGCGGGCATCTGTGGGGCTCTGCTGGGGGCTGAGCTGGCTATCCTGGGTCTGGGCCCCTCTCCTGGATGGACATCCCCCGTAAAATAAAAACAACCCCCTTTCAATCAAAAAAAGTAGACTCCCTTAAGCAGACACCTGTGGGAGGTTGCTAACCCTCCCCACTGAATGTGTATGTGGGAGATGGCCACCCAGCCTGGGGCCGTCCCCGCCTTCCCAGGAGCCCACTGACCAGAGCCCAGAGAGCTCCAGGCTGCACTGAGGCGACGGAGGGAAGGGCCGCTCCACAAAGTCCTCCTGGGCCTTCTCCTCCTCCTGCCGCAGAGCCCTCGGTCTGTTACTGCCTTCAGAGCTCTCTCAGACCACCTCCCAAGATCAAGGTCAGGTCTTGGCTTCTGGAGACCTGGGCTCTAGCCCAGGCTCTGCCCTAACTCTCTCTGTGACCAAACATCCCTCTCTGGGCCTCAGTTTCCTTATCTGCATAGTAGGCATATCGGACTACACGGTCCCCAGGTTCCCTTTGGCTATGACTCTTCCCTTCCCTTGAACACCTGCTGTGCCAGGTCCTGCCTCAGCCACCACTTCTCTAGGCGGGAACAGGCCATTCTCAGGGAAGAAATCACAGCCGCCCCTCCCCCTCGGGTCCCGCCTCCACCCTCAGGGCTCTGAGAACAGCGGATAGGAAGGAGCCCCAGCCACCCTTCTCCATGACACAGTACCACTCAGGGTTCCATGAATCCTCACCATGATCCAATGATGCAGGTAATGTCATCGCCCCTGTTCCACAGATGAGAGAAGGCAGGCACAAAGAGATGATGCAACCAGCCCCACACACAGAACTAGAAAAGTGTTCAGTCCAAACAGCCTGGCCCTGGAGCTGAACCTGGAACCACCGTACCAGGCTGGCCCCCACCTCCTCAGATACCATCTCATTTTATCCTTACTGGACAACTATCGACTGGAAGGAGGTGGGACAGGGAGTATTATCCTCATTATATAGTAAAGTGAGACTCGGAGACAGAAGTGACTTGCTCCAGGTGAGAGTGAGTTAGTGGCAGAGTCAAGACCAGCCAGGTCTCCAGACGCCAACTCGGCCTCTTTGAGGTCTGATAACATAATTTCAAGCACTGCGAGAGTTTAGGATTCCCGCCCCCCTCCCCATCCCCCATCCCAGTGCACCAGCAACTCTCCCACCAGAGTTTGAGCAGAGGAGCAAAGACCTGCATCACCAGATCCCACTCAGATCTCTAACCCTTTTCATCCCACCCTGCAGTGCCTCAGCTGTGTCAGTAGGAGACTGGGGGACAGACCTAAGGACCTCTGGAAGGGGAACTGGGGCTCTCCTTGGTCTCATCTCCACCTTCCTCCCTAATTTTGTGTATCAGTCAGCTCACTCTGCTCTGTTCATCTTGTTTCTTTGTGTATCTCATGTTGCCCCTAAATCTCTGTGCCTCTGTTTTCCCTGCAGCCATGGGTCAGGGCCCCCTGTCTGCAGTCTGGTCCCTTCTACTGCTGCTCTGGTTCCTTGTTGGAGAAGCCTTTCCAGAGAGTCCAGGACTCCTCTAATCCATCAGCCACTGAACAGCTCTGCCGTCACCTCTGCCCAACATGAGGCTGTCAGCCGCATGTATGCTTTAAGCGTGCCCAAGATCTGCGGTAATTCCATCTGGAGGGAACTCTGGGATTTTCTCTGGCAGCTGCCAGGCTTGCTAGCGGGAAGAGGAAAATGTAGGGACTGGGCCTCATCCAGGGGTCTAGGAGTAAGACGGTGAATAGAGGTGGGGGGACTGCAGGACAGGTAACCACTCACTTGGAGATAGAAGATTAAAGTCGTTTGGAGGTGGGGCGATTGGGGAGAACAATACTTGGCCACGGTATTTGCTGATACTACTCAAATGCTTCCCATGTACACCTGGACTGCTCCTATTCGCTCCTCCAGGAAGCCTTCTCTGGCCTCTCCACCCTGCTGGGTTAGGGGCCCCGCCTCTGTGCTCCCAAAGGGCCATGGTCTCCCAAGTCCAACTGTGAGCTTATGAGGGCAGGGACGGCGTCCGAGGCACAGAGGTGGTGCCAGAAGATGTGTGGAAGTCAGAAAGGAACAAATAAAT
This sequence comes from Orcinus orca, assembly GCF_937001465.1. NCBI lineage: Eukaryota > Metazoa > Chordata > Mammalia > Artiodactyla > Delphinidae > Orcinus > Orcinus orca. The sequence goes on along the minus strand of NC_064566.1, from coordinate 49,682,040 downwards.
ACCTTGTGAATGCTGGTTCCTGTACTGCCCCTACCTTGGGCACCTTCAAGCTCTCCGGATGTCACTGTGTGGGAACAGGGTAGACTGGATCTCATTTTCTTGTCAGCAAAGATGTAATTTCTGCTCTGATGCATGAGTCCTAAGGTCCCTAAGAGGCTGGTCCCCAAGTTCCACCACCATGGGCCCTAAAGATAAGAGAGGACGTGGAGGAAGTGATAGGCACACACTTTATTATCAGTCGGGGCTTTGGGGCCAAATCCTTGTGTGGCCTCCTGCTCTGGAAACTGGACCAGGAATCCTGAATTCCCAGTTGCCATCCCTGAGCCCCCAGGTAGGGACAGGCAAGACCAAGTCCCTGTAACAGCAGCCACAGAGGAAAGAAGAGAAGACAGGAAGTGTGGCAGTTCTGTTTGTACTACCTGCACTCTCCTCACTGAAAGCACTAACACTCAGCATCGGAGTTCAGTTCTGTCCCTGCAGGACTGCCCTTTGATCTTGACCCTTCTTAGAGTCCCTCCTCTGCAGGAATCAGGGGAGCGGAAAGCTCTGGATTTCCCTTGGAGGTTAGGGTACAGAGACAATGAGTACTCCCTCTGGTGTGTGAAGTAAGTAGCGCTGAAGAGAGGATGTCCCAGGCTCTGAGGGCCAGTGGAGAGAGACTGAGTGGCCTGAGGGCCAACCACCACCTGGCCTGGCCATTCCATCCCCGTCTGGAGGTGCTGTGGCTGCAGCAGACCCCTGGGACTCACAGGGCCTGCACCAGCACGAGAAGGCTCATCACCAGAGCCATGGAGAAGAAGATGCCCAGGAAGAAACGGTCCATGACACGGGCCAGGCGCTTCCACTCCTCATGGCAGCGCTGGGCAGCCCTGTGTCTGTGGAAGGTGTTGGTGATGGTGGCTACATGGCGCAGCAGGGCTTCCTGATGGCACAGACACCGAGGCTCATGGCAAGGGCCTGCTGGTGGGCCAGCTTCTCTGTCAGGAGGCTGGGGGCTGGGGGATGACTCAGGAGGTCTAGACTGCCCACAGGGCTCCCCTCGTTCCCGCACACACAGGCCCCGCGCCAGGCGTCCCAGCAGGAGGGTCCGAGCCCAGGCTGGCACTGGGCGGGCACTGGGACCACAGTAATGCAAGTTCATGATAAGGATGGTGAGCGCTGTGGAGAAGGTAACCATGGTCATGGTGGCCATGTAGTACTTTCCTGCAAGAGAGGGAAAGGGAACTGAGGCCCCAAACAAGAACTCAGGGGGCCTGAGCTCCCCAACTGCCTGAGCACAAGGAGGAATGAGCTCATTCCCCCGTAAGGCTCGCAGGACCCTCCAAGCCCAATGGATGGAAGCGGGAAGGAGGTAAGGGCCAAGGGCTCCCTCTCCCGCACTCCCCCGTCAGGTTCTCAGAAGCGACCTGCTCCCTAATTGTTCCCCCCGACTGCTGGAGGCTGGACTCACCCACAGTCCCGTGAAAGTCATGCTCTTAAATAGAACCAGCATGATCTGAAGCAAGTTATAACAGAACCTTCCTCACAGGTGTGTGGTGCTGCTTCCTTGAGTTAATAAACGTCAAGTGTTTAGGAGACCGCCTGACACGCAGTGAGTACTTAGTATGGTTTGCCTGTGATTATAACACTGGGGATGTCGACCTTCCTCCATCAAGTCCTTGAGGAAAGAGCAACTCTTTCCTCTGCCCCTTCTCCCTGGAAGGGGCCGACCTCTTCCCCCTCAATCTCAGAACGAGGCCGGACCCCAAGACGGTCGGCGGGGCCCCTCCGCTGACCCAGGCCGGTCCGGCTCCCACTCCTGCACCTGCGGACACCCGCGCACTTCAAACCCGGGTTGAGGGCGTCCTCTTCCGGCCGCCTCCCCCGCCACCCCGGGCCCTCAGAGCTCACCGATGAGCGGCACGCTCTCGGCCGGCGGCATGCTCTCGGCCAGGAGCAGCTGGAAGACCGTGAGCGCCAGCAGCACGGTGACGCCGAGCGACACCTTCTCGCCCGAGTCGGCGGGCAGGTGGAAGGCGAGAGGCGCCAGCAGCGAGATGAGCACGCAGGGCAGCAGCAGGTTGCACACGTAGGCGGCGGCGCGGCGGCGCAGCAGCAGCGTGAAGGTCACGTCCGGGTAGGGCTCGGAGCAGCAGCCGTAGGTGAGCACGCGCCGCCGGGCCGGCATGCCCAGCACACGCCACTCCACGTTCTCCACGAAGTCGGCCAGGCTGGCGGCGGCGCCGCGCGTCTGTACGTCCAGCTGGTGCCCGCCGTGCGTCCACGAGCCGAACGTCAGGCCGCAGCGCTGCGCGTCGAATGGGAAGGCCGACACGTCGACGCGGCACGAGCTGCGCGTGATGGCCGGCGCGTCCCAGCGCACGGCGCCGTCGTGCCGCAGGACCACGTTGGTGCTGGCTGAGGCTGGCGCCTGCGCATCCGCCCTGCGGGCAGGGGGTGGGGCTGCCTGAGGCGCCGTGGCCTGGGAGGTAAGGGCTGCCCCTTGAAAGGGGTGCGCTTCCGGCCCGCTGGGGGCGGCACAGAGGGCAAAGGGAGCGGTAGAGAGGGCCCTCTGTGCCTTTGGAGGCCTAGCGGGGCCGGCGCCTGTAGGGCCCAGAACGAGACACAGACCTAGCTCAAAAGTTGGCGCGGGGCGCACGGTGGCTTTCCTTGAGTGTCATCTGCAAAGCTCCTAGAGGGGCCCTGAGGAAAATATGCGGAGCTATGTGTTGTCTGGGAAGCACAGAACTGGCTTAGGCGGCATAAGGGACTACAGAGGGCTAAGCCCTGAAGGTAAATCCCTAGGCAGGCCCTGGGGTGCCCTGAGAAAAGGGTGGAGAGTGCCATAAAGAGGCACTTGTGTCCCAGAACCCCTTCTGCGAGAGATACAGAATTGGCCCTGGACCACACGGAGGATTCCTAGGAGACACTCAGCCTGGGTTGGCTTGAGACAGCCTAAAGTGGAGGTGCCATCAAGGGGCTGTGAGGTCCCTCCTGCAGGCCCTTGCCATGAGCCGCTGTGTGTGTGTGTGTGTGTGTGTGTGTGTGTGTGTGTGTGTGTGGTCAGGAAGCCCTACTGCACCATGCAGCCACAATTGCCAACACCTTCCTGGCAGCATAGAAGGGTCCTAGGGGAAAGCGTCTAGGGCACCATAGGAGCCGGGTTCGATGTGGAGGATGGGGGACAAGTGCATCACCAGAGCCAAGGGCAACTCTAGGGAGGGGTAGGAGAGGGAAGGGGCCCAGGTAGGAAGTACTTGTTATAGAGTATGATGTCCGGTCGCCACACGAGACTGCTGGGGATGCGGATGGCATCCAGGCCACCATAGGCGTCAGGGTCCCATCGTAGGTAGGCATCTGTCCACTCCTGTCGGATCCACAGGTACAGGGTCAGCACCTGGTTCCGCTCATCCTAGTTGGGGGCAGAGAGTGGGCATAGATGTGGACAGACGTCTGCACATAGCCTGCCCTGTGTGTGCACACTCACCTATAGAGCTCTGGTCAGCACCCGCAAACCTGACTTGCCCATACAGTTCAGTTCCCAGCCAGCCTTGCTAGGTGACCTTGGCAGGTCCTTCTCTTCTCTGGGCCTGAGTTTCCTCAGAAGTTACATGGGTGGTAATCTCTGCTAGGCATGGATTCAAGTGTGCAAAGTATTGGGCACACTGTGGGCGCCCAACAGTTAGGCTCCAACAGTTGGTAGCTGTTATTGTTGCTAATCTTAATGTTTACAGGAAAGAATTGATTGGAGATTAATCCCAGTCTCCCATTCCCCCATTCCTTGACACTGTCACCAGCACACTCCACGACTGTACAACAACCAACGCACCATGTCGATGATCTGGGACAACGTCACTTCCAGGGTCACGTTCAGAGCCTGGTCTGTGTCTGCCACAGGTCTCAGGGCACTTGTGTAGTTGGCAAAGAGGTCTCGGAACAGCTTGTGTGCCAGCCTGCCCTCAGCTCCGAAGCACTCTGGGGGACCAGTAAGAAAGGGTGTCCATCCGAGACCCTAGTCCAGGGGCCTCTGCTCACAACCTGTACCCTCCACAAGACTGAGGCCCTGTCAGCTGCTCCACTGTCTCACAGCTGTCTAACTGTCCCTGTTCTCTGTCTGTCTACCTGTGGCTCTAGTTCCTCCCTGGCCTGCCTCCAAGGATAGATGAGGTGAAGGCCATAGTGTGAGTAGGTACTATCTTCTGAAGCAAGGCTGTTGGGTTTCTTCCCCACCATTCCCTTCCCAAGGACCTGGATTCTGCTTGCCCCACCACAAATGCTGGAGGGGCTGGGAATTCCCTGACAGTCCAGTGGTTAAGATTCCACGCTTCCACTGCAGCGGGCACGGGTTCGATTCCTGGTTGGAGAACTAAGATCCTGCATGGCGTGTGATGTGGCCAAAACAAAACAAACAAAAGAACAAATGCTGGAGGGGCCCAAACAGATGGCAAGAGTCCCAGTTCTCAACCAGGCATCCAGAACCCTGTTGCCCTGCCTCTTCCAGTCCCTCCAGCCTGTCTCTGCTTCTCTAGCTGCACTTCAGTTGATGTCTTCAAAGCTTCTGACACTATGGGCCCCTCCTTCCTGAAAACACACTCTTCCCCGGGTTTTGTGACACATCCCATTGTCCTCAGTCCCTTTTTTTTTTTCTCAGTCCTTGATTTAGGTATTGTTCCCCAGAATCTTGTCCTTTGCCCTTGTCTCCTTTTTTCTTCAGCCCAGATTTTTCTCCTGAGCTCCAGACCTGAATGTCCTAAATGTCCTGTAGGCACTTTAAACTGTGTAGGGCCAAAATATGAACTTCTTTCCTCCTACCACGTTCTTGTTTTCTTTTTTTCTTTTTTTAAAAATTTATTATTTATTTGGCTGTGCTGGGTCTTAGTTGCAGCACACGGGATCTTCGTTGTGGCGTGCGGGATCATTTCACTTGTGGCGTGTGGACTCTTTAGTTGCGGCATGCAGGCTCTTAGTTGCGGCACGTGGGCTCTTAGTTGCGGCCTGTGGGATCTAGTTCCCTGATCAGGGATCGAACCCGGGCCCCCTGCATTGGGAGCGCGGAGTCTTAACTGCTAGACCACCAGGGAAGACTCTCCTCCCTCCATGTTCTGAAACCTGTTCCTTGTCCTGTGTTCCCCATCTCAGCAAACAGCACTCCCCGGTGACCTCAGCTGGAAATCTGGTAATTTGTCTCTCCCTTCTGCCCCTCCTCTCTGCAGACCACTCTGTGCCCGCATCCTGTCAGTCATACTGCTGAATGCTCTTGAATGCTTCATCACCTCTCCAGCTCGGGCCCATCCTCCCTGCATATGGACCACGGCAGCAGCCGCCTCCTCCCTGCTCTCCCACCTCGGGCTCACCTCTCTAACCACCTGCCACACTTCTGAGAGATCAAGCTTTTAAACAAATGAATCTGACTAGACCAGTAGCTGCTTAAACCTGTTCAATGGCTCCCCAGGCCTGCTAGATAAAGCCCAAACTCACCCTTCGCGCTCTGGTCCCCCTGGCTTTCCCAGCCCTATCCCTGGGAGCTGCCCCATCAACTGCTCCCGCCCCAGTCAGGCAAGCCCCCTCTTGCCCTCTTCAGCTCCCCCTCCTCCACACTCCCCAGACAGTGCTTGCTCCCAGCACAGAAATGAAGAGAGAGCACGTGGAGAGAGGTTTGGGGAGCATGGGAACAGCAGCAACGCCCAGAGAGGCCAGGGCTGGTTTACTGAGCATACCTGGCAGGAGTGGGAGCAGAAGCAGAAGGCCCAGACTGGAGACAGAGATGCTGAGGCTGAGGCGGTGGCTGCCGGGCCCCATGGCCTTGCCGCAGCCAGAGGAAGGGCAGGTCTCTGGACAGGAGCCTCCTGGCCTGACCTACGGCAGCATCAGGCCCTGCTGGCAAGGATGGTGTAGACAGTCCCTGCAAGGCAGAAGGAAGACTGGGATCTCTGTTGAGTCCAACTACCCTGCAGGGAGTCCTGCAGCCCTTCCAGTTCCTTGACCCTGCTATTTGTACCTGCCCTGGGATTTTAGTCCTTGGGCCTTGGCATCTACTGTTTCTCCTTCTCTTCTGGCCTCTGCCTCTGCCCTGTTCTTCGCCCCCCACCCCCTTTACCTCTCACTCAGCCTCTCTGTCTCGATTTCCTTCTAGCCGTCCCTCTGTAACTCTTTCTTGGTCTCTGCCTCCCTGACTCTGGTCTTCCTCTCTCTCTTCCTTTCTCCTGCCTCTATTTCAGCCCCCTTGACTTCCTCAAGCCCTTCCCCACACCTGACTCTGGGGGAGCCTGGCGCATTCTCAGCAAGACAGGGACAGGGACTCCATCAGCCCTGAGCCTTCTGAGGCACAGGACAGAAGGCCGTGCCCCCTTTCCCTTTCATTAGCTTAATTACAGAGTTGGGACACCTGTGTCCATGGGAACAGAGCAACTGAAACTGACACCTCAGGTCACTGGGACCTGAATTATTCAAATTCTGTAAGGTAGCACCCATGCTCAGGCCCAACTTGGGGGATTGGAGGGTACAGAGATGCCAGGTCAGGATCTGCAAGAGACTGGGGCTTAAAGGTGTGAGGGGACAGGGCCAGTGGATGGTAACTGTCCTCCCAGCTCTGTCATCATTACTGAATTCTTCAGGCTCCCTTTCATCTGTCAGCTGTGCCCTCAGTTAGGGACGGAACACATCTGTCTAGGCCGGGTGCTTTGTGCCAAGCAAGCTCTCCCCTCCTGGTGAGAGGGGTGCCAAGACTGAGGCTGCTCCAGGTGGCCCCACAAAGCAGGAGATGCAGCCTGCATCCTCGCCATCCCACAGCCATCCCAGTCTGAGCCTCAGTATTCTCCCTATGCTTAAACATCACGGGCGGTATTGGGCCACAGGGAAAACACAGCCTTTATTTATTTATATTTATTTATTTTTTAATATCTTTATTGGAGTATAATTGCTTTACAATGGTGTATTATTTTCTGCTGTATAACAAAGTGAATCAGCTATACATATACATATATCCCCATATCTCCTCCCTCTTGCATCTCCCTCCCACCCTCCCTATCCCACCCCTCTAGGTGGTCACAAAGCAAGGAGCTGATCTCCCTGTGCTATGTGGCTGCTTCCCACTAGCTATCTATTTTACGTTTGGTAGTGTATATATGTCCATGCTACTCTCTCACTTCATCCCAGCTTACCCTTCCCCCTCCCCGTGTCCTCATGTCCATTCTCCACGTCTGTGTCTTTATTCCTGTCCTGCCCCTAGGTTCTTCAGAACCATTTTTTTTTTTTTTTTTTTAGATTCCATATATATGTGTTAGCATACGGTATTTGTTTTTCTCTTTCTGACTTACTTCACTCTGTATGACAGACTCTAGGTCCATCCACCTCACTACAAATAACTCAATTCCGTTTCTTTTCATGGCTGAGTAATAGTCCATTGTATATATGTGCTACATCTTCTTTATCCATTCATCCGATGATGGACACTTAGGTTGCTTCCATGACCTGGCTATTGTAAGTAGAGCTGCAATGAACATTGTGGTACATGACTATTCTTGAATTATGGTTTTCTCAGGGTATATGCCCAGTAGTGGGATTGCTGGGTCGTATGGTAGTTCTATTTTAGTTTTTTAAGGAACCTCCATACTGTTCTCCATAGTGGCTGTATCAATTTACATTCCCACCAACAGTGCAAGAGAGTTCCCTTTTCTCCACACCCTCTCCAGCATTTATTGTTTTTAGATTTTTTGATGATGGCCATTCTGACTGGTGTGAGGGGATACCTCATTGTAGTTTTTTTTTTTGTGGTATGCGGGCCTCTCACTGTTGTGGCCTCTCCCGTTGCGGAGCACAGGCTCCGGACGCGCAGTCTCAGCGGCCATGGCTCACGGGCCCAGCCGCTCCGGGGCATGTGGGATCTTCCCAGACCGGGGTACGAACCCGTGTCCCCTGCATCGGCAGGCGGACTCTCAACCACTGCGCCACCAGGGAAGCCCCTCATTGTAGTTTTGATTTGCATTTCTCTAATGATTAGTGATGTTGAGCATTCTTTCATGTGTTTGTTGGCAATCTGTATTTCTTCTTTGGAGAAATGTCTATTTAGGTCTTCTGCCCATTTTTGGATTGGGTTGTTTTTTTGATATTGAGCTACATGAGCTGCTTGTAAATTTTGGAGATTAATCCTTTGTCAGTTGCTTCATTTGCAAATATTTCTCCCATTCTGAGGGTTGTTTTTTTTGTCTTATTTATGGTTTCCTTTGCTGTTCAAAAGCTTTTAAGTTTCATTAGGTCCCATTTGTTTATTTTTGTTTTTATTTCCATTTCTCTAAGAGGTGGGTCAAAAAGGATCTTGCTGAGGTTTATGTCGTAGAGTGTTCTATGTTTTCCTCTAAGAGTTTTATAGTGTCTGGCCTTACATTTAGGTCTTTAATCCATTTTAAGTTTATTTTTGTGTATGGTGTTAGGGAGTGTTCTGATTTCATTCTTTTACATGTAGCTGTCCAGTTTTTCCAGCGCCACTTATTGAAGAGGCTGTCTTTTCTCCATTGTATATTCTTGCCTTCTTTATCAAAAATAAGGTGACCATATATGCATGGGCTTTTCTCTGGGCTTTCTATCCTGTTCCATTGATCTATATTTCTGGGAAAACAGCCTTTTTTTTTTTTAACATCTTTATTGGAGTATAATTGCTTTACAATGGTGTGTTAGTTTCTGCTGTAAAACAAAGTGAATCAGCCATACATATACATATATCCCCATATCTCCTCCCTCTTGCATCTCCCTCCCACCCTCCCTATCCCACCCTCCCTATCCCACCCCTCTAGGTGGTCACAAAGCACAAGCTGATCTCCCTGAAGACAAAGCCTTTAGAGTTACTTTCAGCTCTGTCCTATGAGCTGTCTGACCTGGGTAAGATACTGAAACTCTCTGTGTTTCAGTTTTATCAAACAGGTTAGTGGGATTAACAGTCCTCACCTAAATAGTTGTCGTAAGAATTAAATGAGACAATGCAAGTACCTGATAATGCAAGGCAACTGCCTAGTACATTGACAAATGCACAGCAATCAACAGTATTTGCACTATGGTCCTAGTGAGTTAGTCAAGATATCTTCAGAAACACACATTTAGATTCATAAGCCCCAGCCCCCGGCAAATACCATTCTTCCTTCTGTCTCTATGAAATCATGTCAGTATTTGTCTTTTTTTTTGGCTGCGCTGTGCAGCCCACAGGATCTTAGTTCCCTGACCAGGGATCGAACCTGTGCCCAGTGCAGTGGAAGCACAGAGTCCTAACCACTGGACCACCAGGGAAATCCCAGTATTTGTCTTTTTGTGCCTGGCTTATTTCACTTCATATAATGTCCTAAAGTTTCATGCATGTTGTAGTATATGTCAGAATTTCCTTCCTTTTTAAGGCTGAATAACATTCTATTGTATGTATATACCACATTTTGCTTATCCATTCATCTCTTGATGGGCACTTGGGTTGCTTTCACATTTCAGTTATTGTGAATAATGCTGCTATGAACATGGATGTACAAATATCCTTTCAAGATTCTGCTTTCAGTTCTTTTGGATATATACCCAGAAGTGGAATTGCTGGATCATATGGTAATTGTTTTTAATTTTTTGAAGAATTGCCATACTGTTTTCCACAGCGGACATACCTTTTTATTGAATACATTCCCACCAACAATGCACAAAGCTTCCAATCTCTCCACATCCTCACCAACATCTTTTACTTTGTTTTCTTTGATAATGGCCATCCTAATGCATACGAGGTGGTATCTGGTTCATAGTTTTGATTTGTATCTCCCTAATGATTAGCGATGTTGAGCATCTTTTTACGTGCTTATTGGCCATTTGTATATCCTCGTTGGAGAAATGTCCGTTCAAGTCCTTTGTTCATTTTTAAATTGATTTTTTTTTCTCTTTATGTTGTTGAGTTCTAGGAGTCCTCTATATATTCTGGATATTAATCCCTTATCAGATAAATTATTTGCAAATGTTTCTCCCATTCTCTAGGTTGCCTTTTTACTCAGTGTCTTTAGAATGAACAAAATTAAAAATTCTTCATGTAGTTCATTTTGTCTATTTTTTTCTTTTGTTGCTTGTGCCTTTGGTGTCATATCCAAGAAATAATTACCAAATCCAATGTTAAGATTTTACCCTCTATTTTCTTCTAAGAGTTTTATAATTTTATTTATTTAAATATTTACTTATTTATTTGGCTGTGCCAGGTCTTAGTTGTGGCATGTGGGATCTTCGCTGCTGCATGCAGGATCTTTTAGTTGCGATTTGTGGCCTCCTGTAGTTGCAGCATGTGGAATCTAGTTCCCTGACCAGGGATTGAAACCAGGCTCCCTGCATTGGGAGTGTGGAGTCTTAACCACTGGACCACCAGGGGAGTCCCTAAGAGTTTTATAATTTTAGGTCTTACATCTAAGTCTTTGATCTAATTTGACTTAGTTTTTCTATGTGGTGTTAGATTCTGATGAAATATATAAATAGAAGGTGGTATGTCCATACAATCAAGTATCATATGGCCATAAGATGGCATGAAGTACCAATGTATGCTACAACATGGATGAACCTTGAAAGTATTATGCTAAGGGAAAGAATCCAGTTACAAAAGGTCACATATTGTGTGATTCCATTTATATGAAATGTCCAGGACAGGCAAATCTATAGAGATAGGAGGTAGATTAGTGGTTGTGTACGTCTGGGAAAGTTGGGGAATGATGGCTGAAAGCTATGGCGTTTCTTTTTAGGAGGATGAAAATGTTCTAAAATTGATTGTGTGGTGATGGCTGCACAACTCTGTGAATATAGCTAAACTAATTGTACGCATTAAATGGGTAATTGTATGGTATGTGAATTCTATTTCAGTAAAGCTGTTATCAAAAATATTGGGGGGGCTTCCCTGGTGGCACAGTGGTTGAGGGTCCGCCTGCCGATGCAGGGAAAACGGGTTCGTGCCCTGGTCCGGGAAGATCCCACATGCCACAGAGCGGCTGGGCCCGTGAGCCATGGCTGCTGAGCCTGAGCATCCGGAGCCTGTGCTCCACAACGGGAGAGGCCAGAACAGTGAGAGGCCCGTGTACCGCAAAAAAAAAAAAAAAAATATTGGGACTTCCCTGATGGTCCAGTGGTTAGGACTCTGAGATCCCAGTGCGGGGGGCCCGGGTTTGATCCCTGGTCAGGGAACTGGATCCCACATGCTGCAACTAAGGATCCCTCGTGCCTCAGCTAAGACCCTGCGCAGCCAAATAAATTAATAAATATTAAAAAAATCATAATCCACCATGAATGAGTTAGCTGAAACAAAAACACTCATAGAAACAAGCAAGAGATCACATATTGGACATATTAATGATAATTTGAGTAGCTAATATACTTTGGGTAGTGCTCTAAGCACTTTAACATATATTAATCCATAATTCTCACAACACCCTATGAAGTAAATACTATTATTGATTCCATTTTACAAATGAGGTAACTGAGGCACAGGAAATAACTTAGCCAAGATTCCATAGGATATTCCAGTGGACCCAGGATTTGAACATAATTGGGGTAAACAGTCCATCCCTATACTACACTATACTACAATTATACTGCCTCTTTTAAAAACAACATATAAGTGTATGTAATATGATTTAAGAAATAAATGAGGACTGAAAAGTGAAAACAAGAGGACTATCAAGAATGAGTAGGTAGGGACTTTTCCCTGGTGGTCCAGTGGCTAAGTCTCTGTGCTCCCAATGCAGGGGGCCCAGGTTTGATCCCTGGTCAGTGAACTAGATGCCACGTGCTGCAACTAAGATTTCACATGCCGCAACTAAAGATCCCGCCATGTGGGAAGCCGCATGCCATGCGGCGCGGCCAAAAAACCAAACCAAAACCAAAAAAACAAAACAAAAACAAAGGAGGAAGACAAGACTTAAGAGTGAGTGGCAGGGCTTCTCTGGTGGTGCCGTGGTTGGGAATCCACCTGCCAATGTAGGGGACACGGGTTCGAGCCCTGGTCCAGGAAGATCCCACATGCCGCAGAGAAACTAAGCCCGTGTACAACCACTACTGAAGCCCGCGCGCCTAGAGCCCGTGCTCCACAAGAGAAGCCACTGCAATAAGAAGCCCACACACCGCAACCAAGAGTACCCCCCCCACCGTAACTACAGAAAGCCCACGCGCAGCAACAAAGACCCAACACAGCCAAAAATAAAATAAATTTATTAAAAAAAAAAAAAAAGAGTGGCAAATGTTGTAGGGATGGGTGTCGGGGTAAAAGATGCATTTTTCTTTCCGTACCATTTTCTTCAGCAGTTATTCAATCTTTTGGGGGCACAAGGTTGTCTTACCCTCAAATTACATTTAAAAGCAACATTTTGCAGAATACCTTTAGGCCAAAATAAAGGCTAAATTCAAGAGTGCTTCAAAACACATGGAAATACCACATACATAGAATAGACTGGAGAGTTACAGAAAAATTGGTATGTTTACCTGAAAAAATGGTGAAATATTTCTTATAACATATTTAGTGTGTTTTAGGGTAAAAATGTTAATTTGAAAAAAATAATTCTAAAAGTTGGTGGGGGGCTTCCCTGGTGGTGCAGTGGTTAAGAATCCGCCTGCCAATGCAGGGGACACAGGTTTGAGCTCTGGTCTGGGAAGACCCTACATGCTGCAGGGTAACTAGGCCCGTGCGCCACAACTACTGAGCCTGTGCTCTAGAGCCCGCGAGCCACAACTACTGAGCCCACGCGCCTAGAGCCCGTGCTCCGCAACGAGAGAGGCCACTGCAGTGAGAAGCCCGCGCATGGCAACGAGGAGGGGCCCCCGCTCGCCGCAACTAAAGAAAGCCGCGCACAGCAACAAAGAAGCAAAGTAGCCAAAAATAAATAAATTTATTTAAAAAAAAAAGTTGGTGGGTTATTTTTAAAAAGCCATTTTGGAAAAAAAAAGTACCTGAACAACAACTGATTTTAGTCTCTATTTTGAAAATACTGAATCATCACATATAAAAAGATAAGGAATATGCGATGATGAAACAGTGAATCTTGGTCATGATTATTAGGTGGAAGGTTGAGGGAAGCTTTAGAAAGGGTGAATCAGGCTGACAACACCTGAATCAACAATCTTAACATCACTAGAAGTAGAACAGCGAGACAGTGTCTTCCGTAGTGATGAAACACAGCACCACGTATGAGAAGGACCCTGAATCTAATCAAGTCTCTAGATCTAACCAGTGGTATACAGCAAGTAAGGGAGGTAGAGGCACAATCAGCCAAATCTACAAGCCCCTGGCCCTCTATGCTAAAGGATGAATGTCCCAGGTACTTCATCAAATAAAGGGCATTTAAAAAAGGAGAGAGGAGAACTGTTAATAGATTAAAAGAGACTTATCAGCCAAATGCAAGTGTGGACTCTGTTTAGATCCTGATTTAATTTAAACAAATCAACTGTAGTAAGATTTTACTTTTGAGACAACTGGGGAATTCGAAAATGCAGAGAGTATTAGTTAATATTTTGGAATTATTGTTAATTTTGTTAGGTACGACAATGGTATTGTGATTATATTTATAAAAATTTATCTTAGAAATGCTTAGGTATTGATGAAATGATGATCTCCCTTAGAAATACCATGGTGAGGGACTTCCCTGGTGGCACAGTGGTTAAGAATCCGCCTGCCAATGCAGGGGACACGGGTTCAAGCCCTGGTCCGGGAAGATCCCACATGCTGCAGAGCAACTAAGCCCGGTCGCCACAACTACTGAGCCTGCGCTCTAGAGCCCGCAAGCCACAACTACTGAAGCCCACGTGCCTAGAGCCCGCGCTCTGCAGCAAGAAAAGCCACCGCAATGAGAAGCCCACACACCACAATGAAGAGTAGCCCCCGCTCGCTGCAACTAGAGAAAGCCCACGCACAGCAACGAAGACCCAATGCAGTCAAAAATAAATTAAAAAAAAAAAAAAAAGAAAGAAATACCATGGTGGGTGCGTGGGTAGGAATAAGAATGGGGGTAAAGATATTAAATAAGATTGAAAAACTGAGACATCATTTTATTTTTGCATGGGTGAAAATTTCTACAATAAAAGATTTTTAAAAACCCTTAGGAAAGCATAAGAAATGAATGTTTAAAGCAGAAATGAATATATTACAATACAGAACTCCAATAAAACTGTTACATCTGAGAGCTGGTTCTCTGAAAGACAACAAATTTAAAAAATCTGAAATAATTCCCTGGGAATACAAAGTAACAAAACAAGTCAAACAGCTAAAAAAGACCAGCTAGCCTGCAGGTCTTGGCTCTGCTAATCCAACATTTAATCTCCAGACCTCTATTAACTTTGATTTTGGCATTATTCCAGCATTCTGCTGAGGAAATACTTTGAACATTGTATGAGGTTGTGGATTCCACAGATCTGTTGAGTTTTGAGACAACTGGTTCTTATTTTTATATTTTTGAGAAACTTAAATTTTTAAAAATACGTTTCACTGGGATTTTGAAATATAGAAGAGACCGCTTATCATCTTTATTGTTCACTTTAACTGTAAGTCTATTCTCTGTGACGCAAATAGCTGCTGTGATAAATATTTGACTTACAGGTTTTGTTTTTTTTTTTTTTTAAAGGAAATACCTAAGAGGAAATACTGCCCATATTCACAGTGCTTAACATTTCTAAAGGTAAACCACTTCTAAAGCACTCACTTTTCACAAAACACCTCTGGTGAGGAACGCAGAACAAATTCTTTGCTCTAAGTCCAGCAAATGCTCCGTGACTCGCTCAGGTTCACAGTCAGTCAGTAATGGTGGGAGATTCCCAGCTGAGTAACCCTTATCCTCAGGGGCCCAAATTAAAGGGAAGCCCCAGCCACTGCTTGCTCATCTCATCGATGTCCCAGAAATCTTTGGCCTAATCCTCATTGGAAATTGCTCATATCTTCAATTTAACACAACCAACCTACCAACCTACTCATCAGCCTCATTTGATCCCTCTCAAGCACAGCTCTGTGAAGCAGCAACATCAGGGATCATTCTCTCTTTTACACAATGGAAGCTGAAAGATGAAGTGCCAAGGTTTAAAAACAAAAACCCCAGAGCAGAGAGGCTTTGAATACTAAGTATATACCACTGGGCAATTTGAAACCCTGCCCCATTCCCCACTAGGAATCCAAGCGCATAAAAATAAATGTATAGCAGTCAGGATCCATCAATAATCTCAACCCCCTCACCCCAAAATTGACCCTTATAAACCTAGCCTTGATCTAGTCTGCAACTATTCTCTCATTAACCCACGGCCAGTCTCTCTTTAGAGTGCAAATCAAACAAGGCCACCATAAAGCTCCTTGGGACAAGGCTCAAAACCACAAAAGGAAAGCCAATACCAGGAATGCTATAAACATTTCATTTTATTTATTTTTTTTAAGAAAGTAGCTTCAGAAAAAGAGGAAAATAATCTAGGTCATATATATATATATATATATATATATATATATATATATATATATATATACTTTTTAATAAAATCCTTTCTGTAATCTTCATGCATGAAGACCCAGGGAGGCATGCCATGTTGTCTGTGACAGCCCTCACACCGCAGTCTCAGACCGTTACCTGGGGCTCCCCACAGCTGTGGGCAGCAGTGTAGCAAAAGCCCCCTGCCTCCCCCTGAAGCCCAGATCCTTGCCTGCCTCAGTGATGGTTTCACCATCTGGGACTGTAAATGGAGGATGGGAAATGCTCTGGGCTAGAGTGGGAGGGACAGGGAGGGCTACCCAACCTGCCATGTTTCATCCAAACTCTTCAGGCAAATCCAGACAGGAGGCCTAGCAAGATGACTGAAAACCCGGCACCAAACTGAATTCTGGGAGTTTCCCAGAGATGTGTGATCTGGTACCAAGAGCTCCTGCACGGGGAAGGTTTGGTGTTCACAGAACATTCAAGGCAGGAAGAACAATCAAGCCTTGAAGCCCCACCCCTCGATGGCAGGCACTCACTTCTACCCTAAATGGGTCAGAAAGACCCTGTTCTGCCTCCTAATTCAGTCCAACTCTCTTCTGACGCCAAAAGTCAGTGTTAATCAACAACCTACTTCAGAGACAGATTCTCCTTCCTTCTGTGGATAGTTTACTTGTTAAGAGAGGACAGTCCTAGGTCAACACATTTGTCCCATCACCTGTCCCACTCCTTCTAAAGAGTCCTAGTATAAAAGGGCAGGAGTAGGAGTAGGGTAGCAGTTTGGCATCGAGTCACAAGATCCAGAATGGCTGACGGAGGAAAAGCATTCCCTGGTTTTTAGGGGGTGCGGGAATTCTGCCAAAGGTGCTTTACCGACGCTTTACTGACCATTTACAAAAAGAAAGGGGAAAAAAAAAAAAAGAATAGTCTTCAGGATGGTAAAAAAGAGACTTGGATCCTTTTTTGGGGGTTCCAAAAGCCCTTATGCTGTGTTTAGTATTAAGAAAGCCGTGAACAACTGGAGGTTGCTGCTTGGGCAGCAGGAAGGGAGGGTGGATTCCATGGCCAACCCAGAGAATGGCAAATGGTGCCAATCAACTCAACGTAGGGGACCTCTGCGTAGTGAGTGTGAATCGGCATGTGAGTGTGGTGCGCGGAGCCTGGGGCTCACTGGCTCCCCACAGTCAGTTCCCGCAGGTAGGACTGTGTGAGACTGCGCAGTTCCTCCAAGGCATAGTCCTCAGGCATGGGGAGCCGGCCAATGTGGGGAGCCAACAGGCGCAAAGGGACTCGCTGAGGGTCTGGCGTTGAGTCGGAGGTTGCATCAGGGGCATGCTGAAGGCTCAGTACCACCCGCAGCAGGTTGGCTACACGTTTGGCCATGTCTGGAGAAAGAGAGCAGAGTAAGCACTAAAGGACTGGGGGTGAGGTGTGGTTATAATAATCATAAAGACAGGCAATGAGCAGGCAGGAAGGGGGAGGAGGCGAGAGGCTGACCTGACTGAGCCAGGCGATCCTTGGCATTGTAACACTGGATCTGCTCTATCCGGTTGCACAGTGAGGTCACTTTGGTATGTAACTGCTCTAGCTCATAACCTGAGCAATCCACCTACAAAGAAGCAGAGGAACCAATTAGGCCAAGAGGAGCTCCCATCACTCCAATCCTACCCACAGATTGACTATGCACTCTGAAACAAGAGTGAGGTGAGGGAGGGGAAAATCCAAGAAGCTGGCCGGCAGTGCCATGTCACCACCATCCAGCCTAGTCGCTGAGGATAAGACGAGACCTTAGCAATTATACACAACAGGAAAACAATATAGTGTACAGGGCCTAGGATTGGGCAAGTCTTGAAATCACCATTCGTGAACCATGTAACTATCAGGCTTTAACACTGCACCAAAAATCTACATAAATCTGGGTTCACAAACATGGTATTGATTTCTTAAGAGCACACAGTGAGAGGTGGAGCCCAAGCCAGCACTTACTTTAAGTCTCCTGACTCCAACTAAGAATCAGCATTTAATTATGCAGATATTAACAGGAATTGTGGCTTTGTTAACAACAGAAATCAATTACTTTCATGCCAAATGTTATGTGAAACATCCTCACCAAATCTCTGACCTTACTTTATCTCTCAACCCTAAGCTTCTCATTTAAAACTAGGGGAAAAGATGAGAACAAGGGGAGGAGACTGACTATGGACAAGGCTTAGGAATGTCCATTGTACACACTACTTGGCAATAAGCACCAAAAAACGTTTTAAAGTTTTGATAGAGCTGTCATAGTAACTACATCAAATTAGCTTCATCAAAATATCCCTCCTGGGCTTCCCTGGTGGCGCAGTGGTTGAGAGTCCGCCTGCCGATGCAGGGGACACGGGTTCGTGCCCCGGTCTGGGAGGATCCCACATGCCGCGGAGCGGCTGGGCCCGTGAGCCATGGCCGCTGAGCCTGCACGTCCGGAGCCTGTGCTCCGCAACGAGAGCGGCCACAACAGCGAGAGGCCCACGTACCGCAAAAAAAAAAAAAATCCCTCCTACACTGACAGTGCCATCTCTGCCAATGAGTTTTTCAAGTCGTTGCTCAAGCCTTTGGAGGTCGCTATGGCTCTGTGGGCCAGGGAAAGGGGAAACTAGGCCGTGGTTTAAGGAACTCAGGCACCTGCTGTATATGATGGAGCATTTCGATGACCCGAATGTAGTCCAGGTAAACAAGCCCAGATGTCTCCCAGTCCTGGATTAGGCTGCTGCGCTCCGGGGGTGCCAGGTCTTCCAAGAACCCCTTCAGGTAGTCATAGTTCTCGTTAATAATGGCATCTGAAGAAACAAAATATTGACCAAAAGTGCACAAAGGAAGGACATGGCAGAAAGATCTAAGACAGGAAGAAAGGGAAAATTATGTTGGGTCAGACTTGAGAATTACAGTAGAATATTTTGAAATTCTCTTAAGAAAACTGTGAAGAATTTCTGGCTTCAGTTTCCCAAACAGATATTTCTGGTGTTGCTGAATAAAACTCCCTAAATAAACAAAGAGTTTAACATAATTAGTGAATATCAAGAATATTCCTGGCAAATGGGAATGTAACAATATTGCTATTGACCCCGCCCCTCACCCTTACCAAGCATCTTCTGCACAGAGAGCTTTTACAAAGTGTGATCTGATTCAAGTCTGCCATACCCTGTTCTGATCATCATTTCTGGCCTGACTCATCATGGGCTCAGAGACTGGAAGAATTGGGGGTAATTCCAGGAGACACAGGCCCTAGTCTGAAGCACTCACCAGAAGCTAAGTGCTGGATGACGAGTTTGTGGCAGCGGTTCCAGTGCCCCGCTTTAAATAAATAGAGGGCCTCCAAGTGCCTGTCGGATTCCATGTGTGCTCGCACTGCTTTGGCCTCATGAATCCACTCAGCAGGCACACAGAGCTTCTCCGTCAGGAAAATCTCCTTAGCCCACGATTCAGGGGTCTCCAACAGTTGGCAGTGCCGCGTAAGCAGCTCTCGAACAGCCTTCTCACGCATGCTATAGGAGGAAAGGTCAGCTGGGATAAATCTCATTCTCACTGATGGAGAAGGCTGCCTCAGACAGCTCACAGTGGCCCGTGAGGCAGTCTCTTAAACTGCAGGTCCTGACCCTTAGCGGATCACCTCAAACTTCACTTAAAAAGCTATCACACCAGCATTAATTTTTAAAATGAAACAGAATAGAAGCATTCTGTAAAAACATTATATTTTCATGGTCAAAAAAGTCTGAAAACGAATACTCTTGGGAAGGTTGCCCACTACCCTGAAAAGGTTTTCTCCTGACTCGGCTCATTTCTTTCCTTTTTAAAAATTTTATTGGAGTACAGCTGATTTACAATGTTGTGTTAGTTTCAGGTGTACAGCAAAGTGATTCAGTTATACATGTACATATATTCATTCTTTTTTAGATTTTTTTCTCATACAGGTTATCACAGAATATTGAGTAGAGTTCCCTGTGCTCTACAGTAGGTCCTTGTTGTTTATCGATCTTATATATAGTAGTGTGTGTGTGTTCATCCCAGTAGGCTCATTTCTTTGTTTCCTTTCTCTAACAGGAGATGAAGGACTGGGATAGGGGAATTCTAGATCCACCGAGCACTCTGCAGTTTATTTCTAACCTCCTCCCTGCCCTCTGTCTCACGTGGTCAATGCAAGAAAACAAAGTAGTTTTTAAACATAAGGTCTCTTCCAGGTCGTTTTTTCCCTTAAAAGTCATCGGCCTTCCTAATTCCTTTTCTCTTTACTGCTAGACTTAGGCTAAACTCAATCTTTCTGCTCTCAAGGCCACTTAAATAGAGTCCTTCTATGTCTGGGCCAAAGGATCAGTCATTTTAATTTCAGATCAAAGCTATTCTCCTCATCTTAGATTCTTTTCTCAACTCCTAGCTTTTTCAAAGGACTCCCAATCTCATGACAACTGCCTCCTTTTTTCCTCCCCTTTAGGAAATAGGATCTGCTTTCCCACAGCCAATCATCAATCATCCCATCAGCCAGCCTTTTACCACGTGAAATTCTCCATGAGTGTGTTTAAATAAACTCAGAGGAAAATTCTGGGATCATTTTGTTTCCTGGTAAGGAGCAAGAGGAAAGAGAAATTCCTTAAAAGTAAGGTTGTGCTGGATGCTTTACACTTTTAATTCCACAGTCACCTTTGAATAGAGATTAATATTTAAAAAAACTGAGGTCTAGAGAGTGTCTTTACTCAAAGTCAAAAGTGAAGTAAGCTCTACCTTAGGTCAAAGTGAGTACATGGTGGAGCCAGAATTTAGAAAGCTCTGACTACAAAACAACTTCTTTCCACACCCTAAGACATGACAGATAGTACAGTACAATGATCAAGAGCACAGACTCTGGGTGTCTTGAGTTGAAAGGCTCACTCTGCCATTTAGTACCTATGTGACCTTGAACAAAAGTTACCTAATCTCTCTATCCCTTGGGTTGCTCATCTATAAAATAGATAGTAAGAGTGTCTCATAGGTTCATTATGAGCATTCAATGAGTTAATATATTTAAAGTACTTGCAACAGTGTATAAAGATATATAAAAGCATTATATAACAAAGTATTATATAAATGTTTTTGTTCTTAGTGTTATGCCATGCTGCTACCATTAACAAAAAACCTCCAACTTCATCTCATTCAAAGCATGGAACAGAGATGTTTCTCTGGTTTTTGTTCAGCACAAAGAACCAAAACATTACACATCTAAGCAAGATTGTATTGGTAAATAGGTAAATACAACACTATCAAACTTGAGGGATAGGGGTGGGTGGATGGAAAGGGAAGGGCCAGTAAAGAAAAAGCAGGGGCCCTCCCTGCCAACCATTACTCCACAGATCCAACTCGGACAGCACTATTTCTGCATAATTCTAAACATGCCACATTCAAGGAATCTGTGCCTAGTTAATGGGGTTTCTCCACCCGGGCATATCTTTCCTTCCCACTTAATTATTTCCTATACCAATTTTACACGTACTTTGAATCTTATCTCTAGAGAGACTCAGAGATTCTGCAGTTCACAGAGATCTCTTCTCCCTTCTCAGACTATTGGGAGGCCTTATGATAAATAGCACGATTTGGCACTTAATCAAAGGCAATCTTTCTAACGTGTTCACATGAATACAGAGACAGTCTGGGCTGCAGGTTGAACTGTCTTAAGGTTTATCACAAGGCTGGACCCAAAAATACATTCTAAACACTTACTTGCTGAACTGAACCCTAAGAGACTGATTCCTTTGGCATTGCCCTGTAGCACTGGATGCAACCAGTGTGTTTGATGGCTTCTCACTCACCTTGAGTTGTCAATGTGCAGGAGGACAAAGATGGCCCACTCCCAGAGCCCCTCACTTTCCAGCTGGCCAGCATAACTGGCCTGCAGCACACCCTCACACTGCTCTGAGAGATGGGTGTAGTTAAGAGCCCGTAGCACCTCCCACAAGTGCCAGCTTAGACGGTAGTCCAAAGGATCTGCTGTTATGCTTCGAGGCTCCAGCAGCTGGTTGAGATCATAATGTCTGCAAAGGAGAATGTGCTGAGAGTTACCAAACCCAGCTAGCAGACCACCTGTACTGGACGAGTCAACTGTCTCAGCTACAGCTTACAAAACAATAAAGGCAGGCAGCCAGGAGCAGAAGCATCATAAGCCTTATAGTCTTCCTCCTCTAGGTTCAGCCACATTACCGATCTACCAAAAACCAAGGCACTTCGTCTTCGGTGGCTCTTCTACCAGGTTTGCTGGTAGTTGTTTGGTCTATTTTTACCATCCTGGTACAGGGAGTCTTCACAACTCTCTCCCTTCCATTCTTTCACTGTAGTATCAATTACTTTTCTTAACGATTTAAAAAATACACGTTAATTCAAAAAGAGACATGTACCACAATGTTCACTGCAGCACTATTTACAATTGCCAGGACATGGAATGTCCATCAACAGATGAATGGATAAAGATGTGGCACATACATACAATGGAATATTACTCAGCCATAAAAAGAAACGAAACTGAGTTATCTGTAGTGAGGTGGATGGACCTAGAGTCTGTCATACAGAGTGAAGTCAGAAAGAGAAAAACAAATACCATATGCTAACACATATATACAGAATCTAAAAAAAAAAAAAAGGTACTGATGAACCTAGTTGCAGGGCAAGAATAAAGATGCATAGAGAATGGACTTGAGGACATGGGGTGGGAAGGGGAAGCTGGGGCAAAGTGAGAGTAGCATCGATATATATATACTACTGAATGTAAAATAGTTAGCTAGTGGGAAGCAGTCGCGTAGCACAGGGAGATCAGCTCGGTGCCCTGCAATGACCTAGAGGTGTGGGATAGGGAGGATGGGAGGGAGGGAGACGCAAGAGGGAGGGGATATGGGGACATATGTATGCATACGGCTGATTCACTTTGTTGTACAACAGAAATTAACACAGTATTGTGAAGCCATTAGACTCCAATAAAGATCTATCAAAAAATATATATATAAGTTATTTAGTATCTTTCAGGTTGTTTTACTATCTGAAGTTGCTGGAATGCTACTTCACCTGTTTGTTTGACCAGCTAACTAGTCTTTTTTGTTGTTGTTTTATTTTTTTAAATTCAGATTTATTTATTCATTTATTTTGGCTGCCCTGGATCTTCGTTGCAATGCATGGGCTTCTCTAGTTGTGGCACACGGGCTTAGGTGCCCAGTGGCAGGTGGGATCTTAGTTCTCTGACCAGGGACTGAACCTGGGCCCCCTGCGTCGGGAGTGTGGAGTCTTAACCACTGTACCATTAGGGAAGTCCCAATAGCTAACCAGTCTTGATGGTTATTTCCTTCTATGGCTTATAAATCTTACTTTTGATTTTGTCTACAGTATGTATTATTCTTTATATAGAAATCCAGGTTTGAAAGTCTCCCTACAGACTTTCACTTTTTTTTCTGCTGAGCGCCCAGGGACTTCAAAGACTCTGGACCAGTTTATGTGTTATGTTCTTAGCTTCCAAGTCCCAGACCATAAGAAGAGTAAGAACTAAGATCCCACACCTAAAAGTTTTAAAGATCTGGGCCTTGATTACCAACCAAAACTTTTCCCTTTCACCTAAGATCCCAGACATTTTACAAGTTCCTAACACCTCCCCAAGTAATAAGTAGTTTTTCTTGACCGGTGCTGTCAAACTGAACTCTGTGTGATGATGGAAATGTTCTATAATCTGCCTTGACCAATAAGATAGCCACTAGCCACATTAAACACTTGAAATATGGCTAGTGTGAATAAGTAATTATATTTAAAAACTAATTTAAAGTAGTATTATGAGAATAGCGGCCATTATACAGTGCAGTTCCTTACAGTTTATGTAAGGGTTTTAGTCATAGCAATTCTACCTTACATGAGAAGAACACTTTATTATCTCATTCAGGCTTTGGTTTCTCTATTTCTGACACTTTGAGATATATACTTTTCTTCCTCTTCCTTTTTTCTTTTTTTTTGACATTAAAAAAATTGACATACAGGGCTTCCCCTGGTGGCGCAGTGTCCGCCTGCCAATGCGGGGGACACGGGTTCGTGCCCCGGTCCGGGAGGATCCCACATGCCATGGAGCGGCTGGGCCCGTGAGCCATGGCCACTGGGCCTGTGCGTTCGGGGCCTGTGCTCCGCAACGGGAGGGGCCGCGGCGGTGAGAGGCCCGCATACCGCAAAAATAAATAAATAAATAAGAAAAATTGACATACAATAAACTGTACATATTTAGAATGTACAATTTTCATAAGTTTAAACATATATATACACCTGTGAAACTACCACCAAGGTCAAGATAACAAGCATACCCATCACCTCCAAAAGTTTCCTTAAGTCCCTCTGTGATCCCTCTCTCCTGCCCCTCCCTACACCTACCCTTCCCAGGCAACCACTGATCTTTCTATCATTATAGATTAGTTTGCATTTTCCAGAGTTTTACATAAATTAGAATCAAGCAGTAGGTACATTTTTGGGGGTATTTTTTTTTCTCACCGCTTCAAAAATAAGTAAAAGTATTCTGTGATTCACCATGCTGTTGCATTTTATCAACAGTTCATTCTTTCTTACTGCTGAGATAGTATTCCATTGTATAGATGTACCACAATTTGCTTATCTAATCACCTGTTGATGGAAATTTGGGTTGTTTCCCGTTTTGGACCTTTACAAATAAAGCTGCTATCAACATATAAATAGACATATGTTTTCATTCATCTTGGGTAAATACCTACGAGTGGAATGGCTGGATCATATGTATGTAGCCGTATGTTTAACTTTTTAAGCCGCCAAACTGTTTTTCCAAGTGCCAGTATTATTTTACATTTTCCCCCAGCAGGGTTGAGAATTCCAAATGTTCCGCTTCCATGATGACATTTGGTGCAGGTGTCTTAATTTTTAGCCATTCTAATAGATGGGTAGTGGCATCCCATGACGGCTTTAATTTGCATGTCCCTGATGTCTACTGATAAAAACTTTTCATGGGCTTTATATGTACGTCCTCTTTGGGGAAGCATCCCTTTAAATATTTTTCCCAATTTTTAAATTGGATTGTTTTCTTATTATTGAGTTCAGAGAGTTCTTTACATGCTCTGGATAAAAGTCCTTTATCAGATATATGAATTGCAAGTATCTTCTCCCAATTTGTGGCTCATCTTTTCATTCTCTTAACAGTCTGTCTAATGAGTAGTAGTTTTTAATTTTGTTAAAGTCCAATTTATCAATTTTTTCTTTTATGGATGTGTTTGGTATCTAAGAAATCTTTGCCTAACCCACAGTTGCAAAGATTTTCTTCTAAGAGGTTATTGTTTTAAGTTTGACATTTAGGTTTATGATTCATTTTGAGCTAGTTGACTAATTGAGATAACCAATGAAACCAAAAGCTGGAGACAGACTAATCAAGAGAAAAAGAGAGAAGACACAAATACCAATATCATGGAAGAAAGAGACACAGCCACACATCCTACAGACATTAAAAAAGAATAAGGGGGCTTCCCTGGTGGCGCAGTGGTTAAGAGTTCGCCTGCTAATGCAGGGGACATGGGTTTGAGCCCTGGTTCGGGAGGATCCCACATGCCGCGGAGCAGCTAAGCCCGTGTGCCACGACTACTGAGCCTGCGCTCTGGCGCCCGTGAGCCACAACTACTGAGCCCACGTGCTGCAACTACTGAAGCCTGTGCGCCTAGAGCCCGTGCTCTGCAACGAGAGAGGCCACCGCAATGAGAAGCCCGTGCACCGCAATGAAGAGCAGCCCCCGCTCGCTGCAACTAGAGAAAGCCCGCATGCAGCAACAAAGACCCAATGCAGCCAAAAATGAATAAATAATTTAAAAAAATGAATAAGGAGGGACTTCCCTGGTGGCTCAGTGGTTAGAATCTGCCTGCTAATGCAGCGGACACGGGTTCGACCCCTGGTCCAGGAAGGTCCCACATGCCACGAAGCAACTAAGTCCGTGTGCAACAACTACTGAAGCCCGTGCGCCTAGAACCCGTGGCTCCGCAATAAGAGAAGCCACCAAAATGAGAAGCCCGCGCACCACAACGAAGAGTAGCCCCTGCTCGCCACCAACTAGAGAAAGCCCGCATGCAGCAACGAAGACCCAACGCGGTCAAAAATGAGTGAATGAATGAATAAATAAATAAAAGAATATAGAAATGTTATAAAGAACTTTATGCTAATAAATTTGGTGACTTTGGTGAAACAGACAAATTCCTTAGGAAAAACAAATGAGCAAAACTGACTCAAGAATAAATAGAAAACCTCGACAGCTCTGTATCTATTAAAGAAACTGATTTTATAGTTTAAAAACTTCAATAAATTGGACTTTATAAAAATGTAAAACTTCTGTGCCTGTGTATTGGGAGAAAATAATTGCAAAAACACATTTATAATAAAGGACTTGCATCCTAAATATATAAAGAACTATTACAACACAATAACTATTAGGCGACCCTATTAAAAAAAGGGGGGCAAAAGGTTTCTAATAGATTTCAACAAGGAAGATATATAGACAGATGGTAAATAAGCACATGAAAAAATGCCTGCCACCATTAGGCATTAGGGAAATGCAAATTAAAACACAATTTTAATTATGTGTATTTTACCACAATAAAAGGCTGTATTATTCTATAATTTATATAGTTAATTTAAAAAAGTATTTAAATAAAGAAATGAAATGAGATGTGAGCTAATACTTTTGACTGGAGAAAACCACTCAGTGTTTCTGATAAGGTAAAAAGACAGCTCTGAGATAGTTTTGATTATCTGATTAGATATCATAGCATGTTATTATATTAATTTCTTATTAAGCACACAAAAAATGACACACCACTATGTGCCCACTAAAATGGTAAAATTTTAAAAGCTGACAATACCAAGTTTTGAAGAGGATATGGAGCAATTACAGATCTTGGTGGGAATGCAAAATGATACAAACATTTTTAGATACAAATGTTCATAGCAGCTTTATTCTTAACAGCCCAAAACAAGAAAACTGTCCATTAACAAATGAATAAATAAATAAATTTCTGATACACATATTAACATGGATAAATCTCAGAATCACTATGCTGGGTAAAAGAAGCCAGGCACAAAAGATAACATACAGAATGATCCCAATTACATAAAATTCTATAACAGCAAAACTAATCTACAGTAATGAAAAGTCAGTCAGTAGCTGTCTGTGGTGTAGACTGATTGCAAAGGGACATGAGGTAACTTTTTGAGGGTAATGTACATGTTACCTTGATAGTGATGGTAGTTAGATTACATTAAAACATATCAAACCACAAATTCATTATGTGTAAAACTGTATCTCATTAAAGTTGATTAAAATAATTTTTAGATTTTTAAAAAACAATTTCATTTAAGTATAGTTGATTTAAAATGTGAATTTTTAGATTTCTAATTCCAGTTCCCATGCTCTTTGCACTCAATTACTGTAAGTTATATTTTGGTAATTTATATAGACTTAGTGCAATTTGACCACATATAAAAGGGAAAGGACTCCCTAGGGTTCATGGAACCCTCGAGTGACTATAACATATGGCTCTGATTTACCTGTCACTATAGAGTTTTAGAAGGTGAAAGCAGACATCTTGAAGAGGTCTCTGTGAGTCTTGCTCCTCCTCTACCACAAAGCCAGAGTCCTCCAGGTATGAGGGAAGTGGGCAGCAGGCATATCTGTCACCCTCAGAGGTATTCTGAAGAATTTGATAAAACAATACATCAGCTGCTAGTATGTTTCACTAGATTCTACTGTGTCTCAGTTACTCAGATGTGTATTAAGAATGGTGCGACATCCTCTAAAGGAGTGTTTCAAGGATTTTAAACTTATTTTGATCAGTGACATATTCCACCTGCCTTCAATGGACTGGCAAAGACCTCAGACAGCTCTAACCCCACCACCTTTCTTGCCACAATTCTTATTACACTCAATTTTTTTTAGTGTTCTCTTTTTCCTGACAAATACTTATAATTCTGGCAAATGATATCAAAGACAATAAAAATGAACAGTAAGAGAAGAACCAAATAATGGCATTAAAAACATTAATAATCCTTTAACCTCCAAATGGACAAGGAATATGAAATATAGTGATATTTAGAGGCAAATTTCAGACCTGCTAATTTGGGGCTATAATAAACACGAGGTCAGGCTGTATCTCAGGGAATTCCTGAAGGAATAAGACAGCATTAGGAATGAAGAAAAACCCTCCAATGTTGAGGCAGGAAAACAGCAGTAAGAAAATAAATTGTGGAAACTCATCGTATTAAACAAAATAGAAGCAGAAACTTGAAGAAGTTTCCCATCAGATTTCCTGTGTCCATTTCAATTCTATGGTACTTTTCAAAAAGCAGTTAGGAAAAAGTATTATGAAATGTGATTTGATGGTTTTTTCTCTGTAGTACTTTTCTGGCAAAAACAGAAATCCTACCAGGACTCTTTTGTTTGGCTATACTGGATACATATACCTGAAATGCTTCTTCATACATGCTGAGTGCCTTGGAAATGGAGGCTGTTGGTGGGAGCAAATACCAAAGATGGATAGCCAGGGACCTTTTCCAATCCAACTGTGAGCACACGTTGATTTGCTTCTGCTCTGAGAGCTGCCATACCTACAGGAGACAAAATCACCATCACAGCTCTAAATTATACATTACCTTGTTATTGGCCAGGCCTGCACGTTGCTCACTTACTCAAGTTGATTCTAAATGATTTAAATAGCAGTGTTAATGATCCGGATATAAAATACACAGTCCCTTCGTGGCAGGTGATAGGGTGGACTTAGACAGTAAGTGCTGAGAAGAGGTGAGAACCACTCATTGACCACAGCTGCCAACTTTAAGATGTGAATAAATTCTGATTAGTGATTTCATTTTTGGAAATTGACTTTAAGATGGCAAGCAAAATGGGTAGGCAGCAAGAAAACTGGCTTAAAGTAATTATGATACATCATTCATAAAATGGAAGAGAAGTGGCTATTGAAAGAAGAGAGGCCACACAACATGAAAAATGATCATATTCAGTAAGTTAAAAAAAAGGTTGCAGAACTGCTACATATAATTCATTTTATTTGAATATGTAACAAGTGTAAATATGCACACATATATGTCAAAATAGACTTAAAATGTGTCTAGAAAGACAGACAATGAATTATGTTGTTTATCACTATGATATGGGATATGGTGAATTTTAACATTTTAATTTCTATATAACCAGTATTTCTTCACCACAATGTACATGTTGTACATTTAAAATTTGAAAATATTTCTGCTGAAAGTTAAATACAAGTTGCTTAGTTATATGTAATAGTGTACAATTTACAAAGATAGCTCTTTGCCTTAACCTCAAGCAATCCTGAACCTATGAGAAAATTTATGTAAGTTTATGAGAAAAGAGAAAAATACCGGTTTTCCAGCCAAGAGGGCAAAGATACGCAGTCTCTCCTCCTGGATGAAACAGTCAGCCTGGAGCTGATGCCAATCTACCAGCTGCATAGTAAGCAGCTCCCGGACCGACTGGCTGCCAACCAACTGGGATAAAAGAAGGGCAAGACGATGATCACCTACAAGAGAAACAGTTCTCTGGTGATACTGAGCATTTACAGACTTGGGAAAACACTTGGGGGCATTATTTTATTTCTTCTGGCCCTCAAGAAACACCTCTGACTGCTCTCTGCAGTAGTGCTAAAATACTGATCAAGAACTTAACGTTTTTGGCTTGGGTAGGAAACCTTCAAAGTATTGTAGCTTAAACTAATTACATATAGATTATATAGTACACAGAGTTCAGTGTCAGATCTACTATTATTTCTGTGACCCTACACAAGGTACCTCATCTGTAAAATGGAGGGAAGTATCATTTGATTCAAAGGTCTATAGTGAAAACTGAGATGACATAACTGTAAACATGCCCAACTAGCAGGTACTATATAATGACACTGAGAAATGGCAAACTCAAACCTAGAGGAAAAACAAATGTATGATATAAAGAAAATGGTTGAGTCTTTCACTCTCTAGAGTCCAGTATCTCTTTTAATAAAAAATTTTAAGTACAAAGGCTTGAGGCAATAAAAAAATTCTAGGGACTTCCCTGGTGGCGCAGTGATTAAGAATTGGACTGTCAATTCAGGGGACATGGGTTCAAGCCCTGGTCCGGGAAGATCCCACATGCCGCGGAGCAACTAAGCCTGCGCACCTCAACTACTCAGCCTGCACTCTAGAGCCCGCGAGCCTCAACTACTGAGGCCCGCACGCGTGCTTAGAGCCCATGCTCCACGACCAGAAGCCACTGTAATAAGAAGCCCGTGCACCACAACGAAGAGTAGCCCCCGCTCACAGCAACTAGAGAAAGCCCACGCGCAGCAACGAAGACCCAACACAGCCAAAAAATAAATAAATAGATAGATAGATAAATAAAATTTATCTAAGGTTATAAAAGGAAAACTGGAAGACAGAGTCCCTACCTATTCTGGAGGAACTGGCGATCTTCCTGGGAAGTTTATACTTAACATTCGGGTTAGAAGACAAGGGCAAACGCACGATTAAGGGGTAGGGACAGTGAGTAAGAAGTAGGCAGGGGTGCAGAGAAGGACGGTATGCCCCACCTGACTGCTGGGCCAGGGAGCAGGCCTCACTGATCCTCTTGCCCGTGAGGTAGCTGAAGACAGCCTCCACATGGTTGTCTTTTCGGGTTAGGGAGACTTCCTCCTCAATTCGAGGTGCAGCTGTATGGGACAGCCAGCGAGAGAAAGCTCTTCTTCGCTCCAGAATCTGAATGTATTCAGTGGGCTCATCCAGCTGGCTGTCAAGCTCCTTCAGGTGGCCCCATAGAGCTTCACATAATGTCCACGTTAGGCTCCAGTGCTTCACAACTAAGGAAGGGACAGGAAAATAATGCAATGACATGAAGCCATACAATAACTACAGAGAGGGGATCACTTCAATGTGGCTTTAAAAATACATAAATTAATAAATACCCCAAACAACAACTCAAGTTGATTTCCCTGAATCTGTCTCCACCTCACTCACCTGTGTCTTACAAGCTCCAGAGGTGTGTGGTATTGCCTGCTCACTCCATGTATCCATGGTACTTACATAACAAATGTAACTCCAGGCTCCTTTAAACAGGTTCCTCTAGCCTAATTATGGCTACATATAGTCTCAAATGATAGAGAAAAATCCTCTAATTTGATCAAATTCTGTTCAAAAAATGCTTTAAGAAATATAAAGTGCTCTGAAAACTTGTGAGGGATTATTATCTGCTATAGGCACAGCCTAACATTTTAGTGAGCCTAAATGATACTGTTCAAAGCACTCAGGAGTAAACCAACTCTCATCTACACAATGTAACTATACAATAGTTACCACCTTCATTTTACAGATGAAGAAACTGAGGTACAGATCATTAAGTGACTTGCTCAAGGTTACAGGCAAGATGTAACAGAGCCAGGATTCAAACTCAAGTACTCAGAGTCCAACTCTATACTCTTAACCACTAATGCTATATTGCCCCTCACAAAGGAAAACAAAAAGGAAGCACTGTTTACCACCTTAAGCTACTTACAAGTATGCATTGGGAAGATGGCTCACATATTTGAAGAGATAAGACAACTACAGCAAACACAAAAAAATGAACATAAACAATTCCCAAAACATGTGGTATGGAACATTCTAATAGTCCCCATTTTTCAGTAAAAGTGACGTGAAATGTTGTGTGAAACATGTAATTTTTCTACTTGAAATAGTAAGTGCCCAAATTAGAAAAGCCCTTTATGGAAGTACTGGTTCAGAAAAACATGATCAGAATCATTATAGAGAGGTAATAGTGAGAGAAGTCAGGAAGGGAAGTTATAACCACCAAAGTTGTTGGGAAGAACAAGTGGGACTTGAGTTGGACATGGAAGAATGGGTAGGACTTAGGTAGGATCTCTCTCCCGCTATGTTCTCCGGGTAGGGTAAGGGATCTAATTTTATAAGCCCACGGGATGTGACTGGCTACAGTTCCTTTGAACAGTGGCCTAAGAGTAATGATAAACAATGATGTGATTTCTTCCTGCTTGAGATTTTGCTCATCCCAACTCAACTACAGATAAAGTGTAAGCTCAGGCATCCACCACTACATTGGCACAAGGAAACTGTGTCCTCCTATGAACATATGCTCCTACTCCTGTTCCTGGGGCATCAAGGGTTAGAAGTATAGTCCATACTCACTTTGTGGTTCCAGTAAGTCTCCTGATGCTTCCTTAACCCAATCTGCATAGTCATGAATGATAGCAACTCCCGGATTGGGGACAATGAGAGGACACAGCTCATCCACATGGACAGTGCTATGTTTTAATTTAAGCTCCAGAGATGTCTGGTATAATTGCAGGTCTTCATCCAGCTTCTTTTGCCTCAAACTGAGTTTTTCCAAATGAACTTTGAATGGAGACTCAGTTAGGCTACAAGAGAAAATAACAAATAAGAAAAGACAGATGGTAGAATTTTCCTACAATGAAACCTGTTTCTTTTTATAATTACAAAATAGGACACGAAACATTCCACTTTGATTTTAAAGAAAATTTGTTTCTTAATATCAAACTATAATGAACTTATTTGATATATATTGAGCAAATTACCTGACCGATGCATTCAGAAAAGAATCCTAAGCCTTCTTAGGCCAGATTATAATAGGCATAGGAGTGAGTACAATTAGACCTGGAAATGGCTCTGCATGTATATAGATACTATGAAATCCAACGGTCAAAAGCTAGTGTGGGACACCCATTTCTCAAACCACACTTAACTCATTAAGTTATGAGTTATCAGTATCAAAAGTCATGAGGCAGGGCTTCCCTGGTGGCGCAGTGGTTGAGAGTCCGCCTGCCGATGCAGGGGACGCGGGTTCGTGCCCCGGTTTGGGAGGATCCCACATGCCGCGGAGCGGCTGGGCCTATGAGCCATGGCCGCTGAGCCTGCGCGTCCGGAGCCTGTTCTCCGCAACGGGAGAGGCCACAATAGTGAGAGGCCCGCGTACAGCAAAAAAAAAAAAAAAAAAAAAAAAGTCATGAGGCTAAGCTTACAGATACTAAAGAACTGACTCTCAATTAAGATGAGCATACAGTTGAGCAGCCTTGATCCAATTTTTAGGACTGACATTAACAATCTCTAAAATATCATGACATCATGGATAACCTGGGTTTAGGATCAATATTCCTAATTGTGAGGTATAAGAGATGCTGTTGATTTTTTATTTCTTCAAAATCAACTTTAAAAACTAATAATAATAGGTGATCATAATCACAATCTGTAGTAAAGAAAGCAGTTTGTTACAATTATGAAAAGTAAATAGAAAAATGTTACAAATTTTACAAAAAACTGTATGCATACTACGTAATGACTACCAGAACACTATATATATTTTTATATATATATATAAAATCAGTACGTAATATATAGTATATAAAGTATATACAGAACTATAATCATACATATGTAAATATTAATGGTGGGAACTGTGTAGAGATATATAACATGTATAATTATCAGATGTCATCTTATTTCCAAATACTTGTGTATGGATTATCCACAGTTCATACATTTACCTTATTAAGTCTAAGACACAGGGAATGTGCTTTAATGAGAATATACCTTACTTATGAAGATATTACCAATATCTAAGTGAGAAAATAGAAAAATGACTAATGCAGTAAAAAGGATGAAAACTCAAGGAATGCTGCAGCATTAGCTTTGAGTCTGTTACTTTTCCACCTAAAGTTTAACTGTTAGATAACTATTCTATACTCTTCATACCTTGATGGTACAAATGGAGCTATTAATCATTTTAGCTTTTAATTATACAAATAAAATTGTGCTAAGAATATATCTAGAAAGATCACAAAGCAGGGCCCTGAACATGGGTCTCCTGGTGATGAAAAGCTTTTTCTCACCTACCACGTTGCCCTTCTCAAAAAGCATAAGAATACGTGACTCACGATTTAACAGCTACTGGATTAGGCAGGAATCCATATTCCATAGAATCAGCAATCTGATGATTTTCCAGTTCCTGAGGGCCACTCAGCTGTTCTCCACTATTAGCAAGAGTCCAGTTAGGGCCCCAACCAACCCGAAATGAGCGTCCCATAAACAGGGCCAGGTCCATCAGGAGTTTCCCCTTTCCATAGGTGACAGACTTTTCAAGAGGGACTAGGCCTGGTTGTCTGCGTGTACCCACTGTTTTCAACTGAACCTCAGGTGCTGGGCTGGGCACCGTAAACACAGAGGTCAGGGGTGGAGGGACAGACCAAGGGGATGTGGATGGAATATTCATCAATGACGATGTTCTGGGAGTGCGACACTCTTGTAAAGAGGCACTTGGTGAAAGAAAAGTTCCACTTGCAAATTTTGATTGTAGTAACCCACCTACTAAAATAAGGAAAAAAAAAAGACTATTAGAAAATACAGTCTATTGATTCTTGAACAACAACCATCAAGGCTGAAATTATAGTTTTATTAAGCTACTTAAATCACATACAGATGACCAGGAGTAGCTTATATCAGACTCTACAGAAATTCCTCTTTCACACAGGAAATCAAGGCAGGAATTCTAATGATGATGATGTCACCAACAATAACAACATTAATAACACAACTACTACTACTACTACTACTACTACTACTACTACTACTACTACTACTACTACTACTACTATTTAAAAAAACTATCTAGCAGTTATCTGCAGCAGACTCTATATAAGCCATTTATATACACTGTTTCATTTCATCCTTCAATAACTTTAAATGAAGAACATTACAGTCCTCACTTTATAGATGGGAAAACTGGGCTCAGTTAAGTGACTTGTCCAAATCCACAAAGCTACTAAGTGGCAGAACTAAGAGATAAACCCAGCTAAGTCTGACACCAATACTCATGCCCTTATCAGAATGCCAAATGTAACCTTTCTTAGTCAATATAAAAAGTTGGTAAGATCAAAAGTCAAATTCATAGCACTCCAGTGCTCGATGTCAGACTTAAGAAAACAGAAACCTATCTGTGATTGCATATATGCCTTTCAGAGGCATCTTGTGATTGCATATATGCCCTTCAGAAGGATAGTTCTTGTTATTTTTGCCTGTTTTCCAATTTTATGTATTTCCTGTCTAAAGCAAGGACTTAGTTACTGAAGTATGAGATTTTCATGTAGTGTTCATTACGGAAAAGCTTGCTATAAATGTTTAACTGATGCTTTATTAAAGTATTTTTAAAAAGGAAAGTTAACTAGGGTACTCAAAAGAACTGAAAAATAAACATTTAGTTTTTGTTTTTGTTTTTGTTTTTGTTTTGGTACGCGGGCCTCTCCCGTTGCGGAGCACAGGCTCCGGACGCGCAGGCTCAGCGGCCACGGCTCACGGGTCCAGCTGCTCCGCGGCATGTGGGATCTTCACGGACTGGGGCACGAACCCGTGTCCCCTGCATCGGCAGGCGGACTCTCAACCACTGTGCCACCAGGGAAGCCCAAACATTTAGTTTTTAAGGCAATATAACAAATATCTTCCTGGTAGTTCCTCTGGCTTTCAAACCGTTTTGAAATTACACCTGCTGAACTCCTCTGTTGATATCAATACTCTACCTCCAATCCCACATAGTTACAAGCCCACTAGAAGAGATAAGAAAAGCTTTAAAATGTACAGGCAACTGCTGTCCTGGGAATTTGGGAAGGTTTAGGGAAAGGTAGAAATCTGAAAAGTTTTGCACATTATAAGAAGCAACATTTGCCCCTAGAAAGCAATAATGATAGTGTTAGAACTGCACAAAAAGAGTACAGAGCAAGACAACTTGCTGATTCCTCTAAGGTATGATAAAAATTAGGAAATCTGAGCTTACTATCTAACCCACACTCATAAGCAAATAAAAACATGCCCCCCAACAAAACAAATGCTTTTTTTCTCCATACAACTTCTGCATCTGCACCAGTGACCATGTTTTTTAAAAACTGGCCCCACCTAACAGGTGCATTTATAAGAGTATATTTCTGCTTGGCATCATTATGTCATACACCTTTAGGGAGTTGTTTGCTAAAGAAGTCAACTCAGCTTAGAAGAAGATATGTGAAAAGCCAGACTTTACAGCTTTCTTGCAAAAGAGCATCTTTTACAGTACCTAATGAACGGGATTTTGATGAGTGAGTTGCTGAAATGGGGAGCCTGGGAGAACAGATTTCTTGAGACGTATCTGCTTTAGAAGGAAGGCGACTGAAGCGTTGATCCAGGACCATATCTACATCTTCTTCATCAGCAAGCAATGATGCTTTCATGATCTAAAAAGGCAATATCTATAGAATGAATGTGCTCCCCCAAATCCAAAGGCCATAAAAGAAAAATGCAGTTTACAACGACCAATTTTTTAAAAAGCTCTGTCTCAGGCTGTGTCCAGAGCTAGTATAATATTTGTGTGACTCTGTTCCACTGTATGTGCCTGAAGGACAGAAGTTATATAAAACTCCTCTGCTTTGTATATACAGTCTCACCAGAGGCTGGCACACAGCAGTTGCTCACATGTCTGCTGAATGAATTAATTTCAAAGTCAAATGTAAGTCAAAGGCTAAATTCATAATATGACAAAAGGCACAGGCAGGGAGAAGTTGAGACAGAGCTTAAAGAAACTTGTAACTACAATTTAAAAAAGAGAAAAAATAAACAAATGAACAAACAAAACTCCTGTGGAGCACTTTCCAGAGCTTCAAAACCTCTCTGTAAAGTAAATGAAATTAATATTTTATAGTGCTCACATTAAATGACTTGCCTAAAGTCACACAGTAACAGTTACAAAACTGGGGTTAGAATCCAGGTCTTCTGAATCTCACTATAGCCTTCCTCCCACGAATGGGAAAATGATGCCTAAACATGGGCCATATTCCTGGTTTTTCTCATTCCAGTGACCATTCAACACTCTTAAGTGATTAATGAAAGGAAAAGCCTGATGTTATGAAGGGAAGATAAATATTAGTTTGGATTCCTGTTGTAGTAAGGGTGGGTTAGGACTTCACCTGTAAGACATGTGGATTAATTCCCAGTGAAGACGCAATGTGTGTTGAGGCAGACACAGGTTCCTGATCCTCAGGCACGCTCTCTTCTAACATGGAATCCAAAACTGGCTCCTGGGTGATATCTATCATGTCACTGTCCAGTTCCACAACCCTCCCTAACTGCTCCACCTCTGGGCTCTGGCTCTGTAGACAGCAGAAAGATCAGGGAAGCAGCATTAAACGACACCAAATAGACACAAAGCTTCTAGACCATATTTACTTTATTCAAAATATGATACAACAATATTAGATTCTGCCCATTCCATCATAATGTGAGGTAGCATATTTGCTAAAGAGGATTTAAAAATTACCCCCAAATTCCTCTATTAGTACTTGGGATCCAAATGAGGATTCATGGAATCACCCTTCTGTAATATTATGGTCTGGAGCCTGGAACCTAAGCCAGCACCCATACCGAACATATGGTCTTCTTGAGACAAAGATTATGCCTTACTTGATTTAGTTAGCAACTATAATTTTCTGATTTATACAGGGTTACCCTTCCCTCACATTCCTTGCAGTCAGAAGCCATTGGGAAAAGAGAATAAAAGATACAAATATCAAAGTCTCCAGTAACTCTGCATTTTCTTAAAGAAAACATTTAGACATAAATTTCTAGTTATCACAAACACAATTTTGGGCCTGGAATTTATCTTTCAGGAGACTGAATCCTAAGGTTAGCTGGGCTCTACCCGTGCAGTATCATATCAGATGACGAACGTGTACTCTAATTTCCCAAAAGAAAAAGCAAAGTTCTATTAGGAACAATTTTTATCTGGGAATAATTCCTTTATGTTTAAATGTGTCAAGAGTTAGATTTACATTTATTAAGCAGTTTTAAAGATACAGCCATGATTAAGTCTATGGTTTGAAAAGGTAAACATTCATAAAGTGGAAACACACTGTAAAATTGGCTCAGTGCAAATTCATTAAATATGTCCTAAACTTGCATATGACCTGGTTAAAATGTTAACAAGCGGCTAAGCCAATTTACGAAACATTCTCAAATCTAAAAGTTCTTCCAATTAGTTTTCTTCCATAATCTCATCTGTAGATTACTAACCTTCCACAATTTTTGGCTTATCTTTCATGAGTGGCCTATTTCATGCTAAACTTCAAATGGATGCTATTGTACAATAGGTGGTTAAAAAAAAAAGTTTCATGATTTCTTTGAACCAAGAAACAACCATTAGCATAACTTTTTAAACTTTAAACTTTTCAATGGTGTATTATCTATTACTCCCCTGAATTCCTTTAACAAATATCCTTACTAAAAGAATGACTATTTCCATCTATAACTGTAGAAAAGTTGAGGTGTTGGAAACGTGGTGAATTGCCACTTAAGTTGTGAACAATCCCCAAGGACTGCTCTAACAAACTGGAGGCTAAATAATGGTTAAAAGACAAAATGATACTATTTTTTACCTATTGGGGAGGCTACAGGCAGGTCTAACTACTTTTACGTTTTAAAATTCTGGAAAAAAAATGAAAAGCAGCCCTGGTGGTGATCCTCTCATTATAATTACAAGAATCATGGGAACACTCCAATGCCCTCTGGTCTGTTAACTTTTAACCAATTCACTTTAGGAATAGTTCTGAAATTCCCCATCCTCTGTCAACCTGTCAGGATACCCTCTTCTGCTGGGCTCCCGTAACACCTTGTCTATACCTATTTTATACACTATATCATGGTATAATTCCTTGTGTGTGTGTGTATACACACATACACACACACACACATATATATATATTTGACCCACCAGATTGTGAAGGCTTGAAAGTAGAGATTATAGCCTACTATTTTCTGTATCTAACACCAAGCACATTGTTAAATTCACCAAAACACTTTGTTATTTCTACTGGCTAATGCAGTGTCTGCCACGCAGTAGGAAAAGCTAATACCTATGAAAGATAAGGAGCGAGTATAGGTGCGAGGAAAGGAAGGAGGAAGAGGGTTTCAATTTACTATACTATTCAACAAAGGAATAACAGTAACAGCAACAGATGCTCACTTAGAACACTTTTAGGCAGTGGCAGGATTTCATCAAGTAACTAGATTAGAGACCTAAGGGACTCAGCCTATCTTTAAGAAAGCTAAGGATCAAGGTTTTATTTGTTTCATCCTCATGCATAGACTTCAAAGCTACTGTCATCTAATAAGTGGACAGGGCGAAGTGAATTTGAAACTATGAGGACCTGGTAAACTCCTAGAAACCCCATGTGTGGATTTCATTTAAGTATATCTAAGTAATTTCAACAAACTACCCCAACAGATGTTATTTTCAGAGAAATCTTGGGAGATCAGGTGCTTCCTCAAAGCCAGTACTAGAAAGAAAAGTAGACAATAAAAAAAATTGGTGACACAGAAGGACCTGAGTAAGGAAAGAAGGGGGTTAAAAAAAAAGAAGCCCATCAAATACTAAGTAAACAGACAAGATCTACAAAATGACTCTCTTTAGATATATGGAGGGTGATGTTTCACAACTGAAACCTTTAATGTTTTTAGAAACCTCCACTCTCCAGCTCAAAAGAATCTTCCTCATGTAAACAATACCCTAAAGATACAGCATCTCTTAATCCAACAGATAAAGTAATGCAATGAAGTTAAATCAAGGTACCCTTATTCAACAAAGGGTAAATATCCAATCCAAGGTCAAATCCATGTTTAAATAATTCATATTGTTCTCCCAGCCAAATAGCCTAATCCAGTATATAAGTACTACTATTGCCTGCCTCCAACTCGTTTTCTAACAGCAAAGAATGTTTCATATTCATTTTGCTGGAAAATCAGCCCTGTCAACAATACTGTATTCAAGAGCAATCCCATGTCAGGGTTACAAGGGCCCATGAAAGTGTGCATGTTTCTACACATACATTCACGGATATTACTGCAGGAGGCATAGGATTCAATAACATGAATATCTGAAAAAGGCTTGTGACTATAGAATTATTTTATATATAACATGTATAAATTACATAAAATATAAATTAAAATATATATTGATTCACTGGCTAAATTTAGATACCTGCCACTTTTTCAAACAAGTAAACACAAGATAAAATGGAACTTTCTTCTAAATTCTGATCACTTTTTCCTTTAAAAAACTTTTAAAGTTATTTGAATGTACTCACCGAGTAAACAATGCTAAGTTTCTGAGCAAGTCAACTAGTGTGTCTTGATGGTACTGAACACAAGTTACATTTCAGTATAAGGCTTAGGAAAAAGCTACATGTCTCTCTACGTCACTGCTAAAGATCTGAAGCCTTTTGACAGTTTCGAAACGAGGCTACATATCTCAATCACTTGGGGGAAAGCATTTAAAATATAAATATGCCTGAGCCTCAATGCCAGATACATGGGCTCTCCAAGATATTGATGCAGTTGGCTGAAAATTGGGTCTTAGATCAGCATTTTAGAATAAATGTTCTAACTACCAAACAAATGTTTCTGTAACTGCCCTAATTCACCTGTGATGAAGGGTTTTCTGCCAACATTTTCTCTAACTTAAAAGGCATAGAGAGGGAGTTCCCTGGTGGCCTAGTGGTTAGGATTTGGTGCTTGCACTGCTGTGGCCGGGGTTCAATCCCTGGTTGGGGAACTGTGATCCCACAAGCCATTCAGCGCAGCCAAAAAAAAGGCACAGAGGAGAAGATTACATAAAAATATAGTTACCTTTCTGTTTTCTGATTGCTTAGATTCACTTGCTGTTTAAGGAGCAAAGCAAGGTTTAAGAACGAACTGCAAAGACAGGACTGAGGATATTATACAAAAGATAGTTGAATAAATGTAACCATTAAACAAAACTATATATCTTCCTAATGCCTTAAGGACACCCCCCCCCCCCCCCCGCTAAAGTCAGAGAACCTGAGATTGTGTACAGTGGGGGAAAGAAAGCTACAGCAGACGGAAGGAACACCGTATCACGGAAATCAACCCCTCCAGGGAGCCAGGTGACAATGTGAAGACAGTCATCTTGACACTGGGATGAGAAGACTGTGTTGTTTCCAGTTTATTCAGATGGCTCAAGTATTTTCCTCATGCCAAGTAAAATGTAGGTCCTGCTGCTAATAACTCAAAAAACTGTGCAACCACTGGCATTTCCCCTAACCTCACTTAGGTCACTGGGCATTACAAAGAGTTCTCCAAAGTCCCCTGTTATTGTTCTAACACATTAGCCTAAATATCTAAACAAGTCTACCCATTTCTCCCTTCTGCATCCAAAAGGTCAAAAGACGGCCCACTTCCTCAATAAAAGGAGATATCTGGATAAGATACCTATTCACTATATTCTCTTTGCCCATCTTGATCCTTACCACCTCTCCTTTTCCTAGAACCTTCTCCTGAAATTTTTTGGTGCTCAGTTTTTCAAAAGAACTCTCTCACCTACTGTAGTACCATCACAGGAATTTATTGTTTTCTCTTACTATTTGTATTCTGGAAATTAAAGAGCCTAGAAATCACTGATGGTCAACATTACATAAATTTGCTCTACCTGTCCAAAAGATGAAGCTTTTCTTTTTCAGCTGTATCTTTAAGGAGCCTACATATTACTTTTATTGGCAGAAAAGAAGGCTATCTGACTCTTATCCAAAGAAATACATATACAGTATACTGCAAAATTGGAAAGAGAGATTATACAAAGCATATGATTCAGACAAAATGAATGTGGGTAACTGGAAAACCAAGTCCATTTACAGCATTTCTTTAGTTCAGAAGAGATGTATTCTAAATAGAGGGGTATTCTAAAGGCTAAAATTATAAACATAAAAGTCAACATATTTCCCATTTCCCACTTGTATCATACCCTCCCCCTCCCCCTGTACGCGCAAACGTGAACATATATACACAAAAGTCTCCAAAGTGCCTCCCAAGAAATTATTTAATCAATCATAAAAATCGCACATTTCAGCAGCCTTCAGCATTAAGAATTGTAGCATGGAAAATTCCAAAGGTCCTGCTTTTAGCAGCTGAGAGGTAGAGGATGCTTTACAAAGACATTTTATATCAAGTTCTCTTCTTTGAGATGAGTATGGCAGCACAGAAAAAAACTGTTATAACCTGATTGAATATAAACAACATCCAAATGAAAGTAAAACTCCCTTATGATTTGGCAAAGAAACTACCTGATATTTAAATTACAAACCTTTCCTTACAACGACAAAAGGTTTATACTGGCTTAACAATACTGAAAAAGAGTGTGGTACAGGTAATTGCA
Organism: Orcinus orca; assembly: GCF_937001465.1. Lineage (NCBI taxonomy): Eukaryota > Metazoa > Chordata > Mammalia > Artiodactyla > Delphinidae > Orcinus > Orcinus orca. The sequence goes on along the minus strand of NC_064566.1, from coordinate 49,640,346 downwards.
ATAAATGATGTAGCCCCTACTCTCCCCAAGCCAACAATTCATTTGTGTTCTAAAGCTTTATGTATTTTCATAAAGATTATGTATTGTCAAAATACAAATATCAAGAGATTACCTGAAGTATAAGCAAACAACTTGAGAAAAATGGAGTTAAAAACCCTTGCAGAAAGCTAACCTGAACTTTTAAAAAAACCATGGAGGTAAAGAATAAGATTAAACTGCACATTAGGTAGTCAACAGAAGTCGGGTTTACTCTGCATCAACCCACACAAGCAAAATACTATCTTAAGTTGATCACTGAGCAGAGAATTCAGCAAGTCCAAATGAAGAGAGAGGGAGGTGTTTAAGAATGACAATCTGTAGAAGGAATGATCCAAACAGCAAGAGAACTCTTTGAATCTCTCAAGTAAACAACAGATACCAGTACCACCTCATGCCCTCCCTTGTAATTGTCTTAACATGATTGCCAATACATTTGTACTCTTCAAAGTTCCGGGGTCATAAAACAGCTTTGTACTAGCTGAATGACTTGCTTTCAACGTCTGTATCATGGACTCCATTCAAATTCATTGTCCTGTCTCTACCTGGGGCGGAGGTGCTGGTTTGCCATTAAGAGCCATCTGGAATGGGGTGGCCTGGCCTGCAGGAGGTAAAGGGGCAGTCTTCAACTTCTTTGTACTAGTTTTGGATGGCCGTTCCTCCTCCTCTTCATCAGAATCCTGAAGGCCATACTTAGAAAAATGAGAGACCTAAGGAAGAGAAGAATCCAACAAAATCACTTTTAACACTGTTATATTCAGAAGGGCTTCCATTATACTTGCCCTTGCAATCTTACAGAATTAGCTTCAAAAAAAAAAAAAAGAGATCAAAATATTTAAAGCAAAATGAAATGTCACGTATCATACTTTACTGTTTTTTTCTACGATTTAGATAATGTTTGGTGCGTGTACTATTAATACAGGAAACCAAATCCAGAAGAGTCATTACTATTTTCGGTATATATTATGTGCGTGCGCGCGCATGCGTGCGTGTGTGTGTATGTACTGCCTAGTTGTTCCCTACCTACACAAGGGCCTTCGACAAGCTAAATAATCCAACTGGTCTAGAAGAGAAAGAATCCACTGGACTAAACTATTAAGGAAGGGAGGAAGTCAACCTCTACATACCCAGAAATCTTTAAAAGAATAAAAATTATTTATGAAGAGGTGATCAAGAGACAAAAATTCTGCCTGATGTCCCCAATGATGTCACAAATTAGAAAAACACACCATAGAAGTATATCTAAATGGTCATAAGATGGGGCGTAGAACTTGAATCATGTGCTCAAAAAGTTTATAATAGCTCCTTACTGCTCTGGGGTTTAATGAGATGTGTAATTTGAAGCAAATTATGATGTATCTCTATATCTATTTCCTAATTTGTAGAAACAGAATTTAAAAAAGGATCTCTTCTAACACAGTTTATAACTACAGTTTATAAGAACTAGGTTAAATGACTATACCTTAAAAAAAAAAAAAAAAAAGACTATACCTTAAATACCCAAGAACCAGTTTCAGGACGGTACTCTTTGAACTGAGCTCCCTGTTTCCTTGAAACTGCTTCCAATCTTCCCTCATAGTTGATATCAGCAAGTCGATCTGGGCTCTTTATTAAACAACGAGATGTTTTATCTGTTGGCCAAACTCCATCCAATGTAACTTCAGCCTTCCTGTAATGTACAATCAAGTAAAGTGTAAATGTTTCATATCTATGACCAGAAAGCCAAGTAACACATATATACACAGCAAATAAAGGTACCTGTGTTACTGTGGAATTATTCTGCAGGTGTTTCATAAACTTGAGTCTTGGCTCCTAAGGTAGATAGGCTTAAGAGTAAGGAATTACCCCCACATCAACTAGCTAAATATCTGGTTCAAGAGTGTCAAACCCCACTTACTTCAAACTACCATGGTACATCAATTATCTCCAATCCGATTTTTTTTGTAGTAAATTTATTTATTTATTTATCTTGGGCTGCGTTGGGTCTTCATTGCTGCGTGCGGGCTTTTCTCTAGTTGTGGCGAGCGGGGGCTACTCTTCATTGCGGTGCGCAGGCTTCTCATTGTGGTGGCTTCTCTTGTTGCGGAGCATGGGCTCTAGACACGTGGGCTTCAGTAGTTGTGGCTCACAGGCTCTGGAGTGCAGGCTCAGTAGTTGCAGCGCATGGGCTTAGCTGCTCCACAGCATGTGAGATCTTCCTGGACCAGAGCTCAAACCTGTGTCCCCTGCACTGGCAGGCGGATTCTCAACCATTGCGCCACCAGGGAAGCCCCTCCAATCCGATTTTTTTTTTTTAATGGACGGGGACGGGGGTGCGGGGGGAGCCTGCATTGGGTCTTCATTGCTGTGCTGGGGTTTTCTCTAGTTGCAGGGGGCTACTCTTCGCTGAGGTGGCTTCTCTTGCTGCGGAGCACGGGCTCTGGGCATGCGGGCTTCAGTAGTTGCAGCACGTGGGCTCAGTAGTTGTTGCGCACGTGCTTAGTTGCTCCGTGGCGTGTGGGATGTTCCTGGACCAGGGATTGAACCCGTGTCACCCGCATTGGCAGGCGGATTCTCTTTTAATTTTATTTATTTATTTATTTATTTATTGTCTGTGTTGGGTCTTCGTTGCTGTGCATGGGCTTTCTCTAGTTGCGGTGAGTGGGGGCTACTCTTTGCTGTGGTGCGCGGGCTTCTCGTTGTGGTGCGCAGGCTTTTTGTTGCGGTGACTTCTCTTGTTGTGGAGCACGGGCTTCAGCAGTTGTGGCACACGGGCTCTAGAGCGCAGGATCAGTAGTTGTGGCGCATGGGCTTAGTTGCTCCGCAGCATGTGGGATCTTCCTGGGCCAGGGCTCGAACCCATGTCCCCTACATTGGCAGGTGGATTCTTAACCACTGCGGCAGGCAGATTCTTAACCACTGTGCCACCAGGGTCCCCAATCTGATTTTAGTAACACTTAAGCTATGCATCCTTGACCAAGTCCAGTGTTAATAGTTCAGTGCAAAGACCTAAGTGTTAGTGAAGGTCTTAAAGTGTTATTGTACATAACAACAACAGTAATAATAGCAGCAACTACCATTAACAACGAATGCCTGCAGAATGAGGTATCAGGAACATCACAGTATTAACCATTAAATGAGTGTGAATTGATGATAATAATGGTAATATAATCCTTCTAATAGCAATATCTGAGATCAAGGACTGTGTCCTATTCATCCAGTATGCCTTGCATTTAGTACAGTGATTACCAGATAATAATAGATTACTTTTTTTTGATGACTTTAACATTAATTTTTATTGTGGTTAAAAAGGTATAACAAAAGTTATCATCACCATTCTACTGTCTTGTTTCTATGAATCTGACTCTCTACGTGCCTCAAATAAGTTGACTCATACATTATTTGTCTTTCTGCAAGCAACTGGCTTATTTCACTTAGTATAATGTCCTGAAGGTTCATCCGTTCCGTAGCATGTGTCAAAGTTTCCTTCCTTTTTAAGGCTAAATAATATTCCACTGTGTGTACATACATTTTGTTTATTCACGGACACTTGGGTTTCTTCTACCTCTTGGCTATTATGAACAGTGCTGCTATGAATATCGGTGTGCACATATCTTTTCAAGACTCTATTTTTCAATTCTTTTGGATATATACTCAGAATTAGAATTGCTGGTTCATTTTTAAGTTTTTGAGGAACCACCATACATACTCTTTCCCATAGCAGCTGCACCACATTTTACATTCCCACCAACAATACACAAAGGTTCTCATTTCTCCACACTCTTGCAAAAACGTTATTTTTCTTTTAAAGTAACCTCCTAAGGGGTGTGATAACTCACTGTGGTTTTGATTTGCATTTCCCTAATTATTATCAATGTTGAGCATCTTTTCATATGCTTGTTGGCCACTTTTTTATCATATTTGGAGAATCATGTATTCAAGTCCTTTGCCCATTTTTAATTATTTTTTTTTAAATGGTTGAGCTATAGAAGTTCTTCATATTCTGGGTATTAACCCCTTATTAGATACATGATTTGCTGGCTTTTCATTCTGTTGATTATGCCCTTTGATGTACAGAAGTTTTAAATTTTGATGTAGTCCACTTTGTCTATTTATTTATAAATTTATTTATTTTATTTATTTATTTTTGGCTGTGTTGGGTTTTCGTTGCTGCGCGCAGGCTTTCCCCAATTGTGGCAAGCAGGGGCCACCCCTTGTTGCGGTGTGCGGGCTTCTCATTGCGGTGTGCGGGCTTCTCATTGCGGTGGACTTCCTCCCTCCCTGTGGTGGGCTCTAGGCACACGGGCTTCAGTAGTTGTGGCATGTGGGCTCAGTAGTTGTGGCTCGCGGGCTCTAGAGCCCAGGCTCAGCAGCCGTGGCGCACAGGCTCAGCTGCTCTGCGGCATGTGGGATCCTCCTGGACCAGGGCTCGAACCCGTGTCCCCCGCACTGGCAGGTGGACTCTCAACCACTGCGCCACCAGGGAAGCCCCAGTTTGTTTATTTTTACTATTTGTTGCCTATGCATTCAGTGTCGTACCCAGGAAGTCTTTGCCATATATGTTGTGAAACATATTCTAAGAGTTTTATAGTTTTAAGTCTTATGTTTTAGGTCTTTGATCAATTTTGAGTTCATTTTTATTTATGGCATAAGGTAAGGATACAACTTCATTCTTCTGTTGTGGATATCCAGTGTTCCCAAAACCATTTGCTGAAGAGATTTCTTTCTCCATTGCATGGTCTTGGCAACCCTGTCAACATTTAACCCTATATGTGTGGGCTCTCTATTCTGTTCCATTACTCTATATGTCTGTCTTTATGCCAGTAACACACTGTTTTGGTTACTGTAGCTTTGTTTTTCAAGTCAGGAAGTGTGAGTCCTCCAGCTCTGTTATTTTTCAAGATTAGTCTGGCTATTCATGGTACCCTTGAAATTCCGTATGTTTTAGGATCATTTTTTCTATTTCTGCAAAAGATGCAGTTGGGATTTTGATAGGGACTGCATTAACTCAGTTGACTGCTTTGGGCAGTATGGACATCTTAACAATTTAAGTCTTCCTATCCATGAACATGGGATATCTATTCATTTATATGTCTTCTTTAATTTCTCTCAGCAGTGTTTTGTAGTTTTCAGCATATAAGTCTTTTGCCTCCTTGGTTAAGTTTATTCCTAAGTATTTTATTCTTCTTGATGCTACTGTAAATGAAACTGTCTTAACTTCCTTTTCAAATTATTGTTAGTGTACAGAAACTCAACTGTTTTTTGCGTGTTGATTTTGTACCTTGCTAAATGTGTTTATTAGCTGTAAAGTTTTTTGTGGAATCTTTAGGCTTTCTACATATAAGATCACATCATCTGGGACTTCCCTGGCATCCCAGAGGTTAAGACTCTGCACTTCCACTGGAGGGGGCATGGGTTTGATCCCTGGTTAAGAAACTAAGATCCCACGTGCCACACGGCACGGCCAAAAAAATAAATAAGTAAAAATTAAAAAAGAAAAAGATCACATCATCTGTGAACAGAGATAAAGTTACTTCTTTCTTTTCAATTTGAATGTCTTTTATTTCTTTATCTTGTTTAATTGGTTTGGCTCGGACTTCCAGCAGTGGCAAAAGCAAGCATCCTTGTCTTGTTCCTGATCTTAGAAGAAAAGCTCTCAGTCTTTCACTACTGAGTATGATGTTCCCTGTGGGTTTTTCAAATATGGCCTTTTTATGCTGAGGTAGTTTCCTTCTATCTTTATTTTGCTGAGTGTCTTTAAAATGAAAAGGTACTGAATTCAGTCTACTGCTTTTTCTGCACCAAGATGATCATGTGGTTTTCTTCCTTCGTAAATGTGATGCATTACATTCATCAATTTTTGTATGTTAAGCCATCTGTGCATTCCAGAAATAAATCCCATTTGGTCATGGTGTGTAATCCAATCGATGCAGTACTGAATTCTGTCTGCTAGTATTTTGTTGAGGATATTTACATCAATATTTATTAAAGATACTGGTCTGTAGTCTTTTCTTGTAGCATCTTTGTTTAGCTTTGGAATCAGGGTAACGCTTGCCTCAAAGAATTAGAAAAGTGTTCCCTCCTCAATTTTTGGGAGGAGTTTGAGGAGAATGGTGTAAATTCTTCTTTAAATGTTTAGTATAATTCACCAGTGAAGCCATCTGGTCCAGCACTTGGGTGAAGCGGGCACCAGGGAAGGGGGTATTGATTACTAATTCAATTTCCTTATTAGTTACAGGGCTGTTCAGAACTTCTATTTCTTTGTTTTTATTATCATTTATAAATTTATTTATTTATTTATTTTTTTGGCTGTGTTGGGTCTTCGTTGCTGCGTGCAGGCTTTCTCTAGTTGTGGCGAGCGGGGGCCACTCCTCGTTGTGGTGCGTGGGCCTCTCATTAAGGTGGCTTCTCCTGTTGTGGAGCACGCGCTCCAGGCATGTGGGCTTTGGTAGTTGTGGCACTCAGGCTCGGTAGTTGTGGCTCATGGGCTCTAGAGCGCAGGTTCAGTAGTTGGGGTGCACAGGCTTAGTTGCTTAGCACGTGGGATCTTCCCAGACCAGGGTTCGAACCCGTGTCCCCTGCACTGGCAGGCAGATTCTTAACCACTGCGCCACCAGGGAAGCCCTAGAGCTTCTATTTCTTCATGATTCAATCTCAGTGGGTTGTGAACATAAATGACTTTAATTATGGCCCTTTCACCTGGACCCTATTAGAAGCTAGTATCTCACACTAACATATAGAGAAAGAGTTAAGCACAGTCACAGCAGAAACAAGAAAAAAATACTATTAAAAAGCATTTTCCGGGACTTCCCTGGCAGTCCAGTGGTTAAGAATCTGTGCTTCCACTGCAGAGGGCAAGGGTTCACCCCCTGGTTGGGGAACTAAGATGCCACATGGTACGCAGTGTGGCCAAAAGAAAAAAAAAAGGCGTTTCCCAAAAGTTTTTGGAAACTAACCAATTGGACCTGATGATATTAGGGAAAAGAAGCCAAAGAAGTCATACTATATCATTTCTTTATCACTTACACTTTTAAATGAAAGTAGAGAAACAATAATCATACACTATAGTAAGTCAAAGGAACAAGTTGCAAAAAAATGTATATAATATGAATACATTTGTGTTAACAGAAAAAAACTGTGATTTAACTGATTATTTTTTAAATATGTAAATAAATTCATACCTATTTAGCCCTTCACCCACAGGTGGTTTTTGGTTATCATCTAAGTAAACAATCACTTCTTTCCTTCGGATATGCACAATGTCATCTAAATTTAGATTTGTCAAATTCACATCTCCTTCAAAATAGATTGAACCATAACCTATAAATCAGAACAAACAGTTAAAAACTCATCCTGTATAGAGGGCAAATACCCATTTCATACTTCTAGTGATTATATAATGAGAAGGAGCAAGCAGCTTTAAACATTAATCAATATTCTAAATCACCCAGCAATTCCTTGAATGGGTTATTTCATCTATAATATGTATTAGAAGGTGACATCAAATACATTTATCTGATTTAACATGTGTGTTTTTACAGCACTTAACGTTATCCTCAAAATAGCCTTTTTAAATCTCTCCCCAAATTTAAATCTCTCCGGCTGCTACATAAACAACACTTAACACCTAGCCTGCAGTATGAATTAAAATACTTGAGCCCTTCTTTTAATACAATACAGCAAGATGAGATTTTTCCCCAAGAAAATTTATCTGTAATAACTTAATAATATGAAGTTGAACCTAAGTATTACCCATCTCTTGTCAACTATTAATTTTCTCACTATTTCTTGCTGTTTACAGTATTTTAATTGTAGAAAATTGCAATGAGCCAAATACTTACAAACAGTCTTTGTGAAGACTATTACAAAGTTCTAGTCTTTTTTTGTTACTTGTCAATCAAGTGTCTATTCAGGCCAAGGTGGGTCCAAATGTAGGTAAAAAACAAATTTAGCTATCAAGAGCTTCCTTTACTTAATTATAAAAATAAAGTGAAGATCTCTGGCTTATACACTACTAACTCTTAAATTCACACTCACCTTTACGACCAATAGTGAAGTCAGAGACAATGCACTCTCCTTTTTCATTGGTAATTTTAGCTAGGTCATCCATGGATGGAATAGTATAGTAGCCAACCTTAGTGAGAACGATGCCTATGACAAAAGAAACAGAAAATAATAGTTGTGACTGACCTCAGGTAGAAGAATTTTCGGTAGTATTTATTTCACTTTTTCCTTTTTAAAAATTTTCTACAGAATGGATAATTTAAAAATTACCTGATCAGTAAATTATTATAAAAAGAGAAAATATATAGGAATAAAGCATTTTTCCAAGCTAGTTTTCTTTTTTTTTTTCAATCTGCTTTTCTAAGAGACACTATTCCTAAGAGAAACCAAGTGTTTTTTTAAAAAAACCTCATGGTTAAGTAAGTCTGGAGAACATGCACAAGATAGTATATTACAGGTTCTGAAAACTCACAAAACAATGAAATCTATTTACTTAATCCAGTGTTTCCAAGACTTATTTAACCACAGACCTTCCTTTTCATATGACACCTATTAACATACGTGCACTATGAAAGGCATTCCATAGAATACATTCTGGGAAAGACTTATTGTTTTCTTTTATTTTACACATGGAAGACGCCCAAACCCAGGTTTTTGGCTTATGTGGTAATTCAGTGGATTAGAGGTGGAGCTAAAACTCCAAAACCAATGCTTTTAGTTTTACATGTTATTGCCTTCTATAAACCTCTTGTATCTTTCAAATTTACATCCTCAAATTGAGAGCTAAAATCAAGATGAAAAATCCTACATGAGAAAGTCCCATAGACAAATGGAAACTTAAAGGACTACACTGATGTTATTTTAAAAAGTGCTAACTAGGCAGATTTCTGAAGAAATCAAAGAAAATATAGCATGGGTATGCTTGTTCTAGTCACTCCTTATTCCATTTACAGGAAGAGATCAGGCTAACTTGCTCTCTGAGAGGAAAGAGTTTAAGGCCAATGTAAGATCAAATTCCAGCCTCCAGCAATGCCCACTCACATGTTTAACTTGCTTCTCTATGGGCGAGTTTTAGAGGGTTGTTAAAGTGTCCTTGAGAATGGAATTTTAAATTGGGAGGCGGCAAAAAATGTCAGTGAAAAAACTCGAAACAATAAAAAAAGATCTAGACTGGATATTTAAGATGTAGTATTATAATGAACTCATGTAGATGTCTAAACACAAATGTAGATAACATAGGATTCTTAATGTGGAAGTATAAAGTTGTTTCCTTAGGGCGCCAAGTGGCCAAAAATATATATGAAGGCAATAAGATAATTAGATATAGAACAAGTTTACAGACACATCAAGACAAACTGTAAAATAAATTAAAAAAAAAAAAAGACTAGGCAAAACTAATCTATGTGACAGAAACGAGACTGTGGTTGACTTCTTGAGATGGGGACAGAAAAGAACTTTCCAGAGTGAAAGAAATGTTCTATCTCTTGATTGAGTATATATATGTCAAAATTCATTGAAATGAACACTTAAGATCTGTGTACTTCACTATATGTAAATTGTACCTCAATTAAAAGGGGGGAAGGGGGAATGTAATGACATTTGTCAAAACCCAAATGAGATGTTAAGTCAACAGAGAGAAAAAGCAAACTTTAAGCATCCCATCAAGATACTTCAATCTTGTAGTTTATACTGTTTCATGGATTAGTGTGGAAAAACTAATCAGTTCATTGTTGGGGACAAAAAAGAAAAGCACAGAACTGAGGTGATAATAACCATAGCAACCACTAACATTTGAATGCCTATTCTAGTCAGGCATTATGGTCTACTCAAATCTCAAAAATCTCATATGATAATACTGCTATAATTTTAATTAAAAAACCAATAAACAATATGTGAGTTTATAAAGCTAGGAAAAATTATGAGGATAGTCTCTCTGGCTACAAAATTTGGGATATTTAAACTATACCAGGATAATTAATAAAATGAATTTTAACTACTCCAAAGGTACAAAAAAAAAGTGAATTCCAAATCAACCAAAGCATCAGTGAGAAGTGTTTAAGTGTTAACTTCCATAAAATGCAATAAAAAACATTTAGAAGTTCAGATAGCTGACTTCTATTATGTTGAAAATCAGTGACAAACAGGAGGTCTCATATGACTGGTAGGAGATTACTTAAGTGCCAGTCTGAATCTGACCTGCTGGATGCATATGGTAAGTATTATTTTCTATTTCTTCTCGGTCATCCTGAAGTGACTCCTCATGAAAAGAGGTCTCTTCACTGCTTCCTTCCAGCCCATTTCGCAAGGCAGCATGCATGTTTAACGCAACAATGGTATCATCCACACTGTTGCTGCTGTTATGTTTATTTCCAGCACTCTCTGGGGTTTGAGGAATGGGTTTGGCAATAGGGTTAGTATAAAAACGTGACACAAGAGAATCATCATCTCCATCCTGCTGATGGTTTTCATCGACTGGTTTGCTCAGAAAACTGAATCTGAAAAGGGAGAAAATAAATACTATCTTAGTCCCTTGAGTAGGAACAGTAGTAAAATGGTAACAATCAAACATTACTAGGCTTTTACTAGCTTCTGGCACCGTTCTAGGTAATTCCATGTATTAAAAATTCACTTAATACTTATGGTAAACCTGTAAAATAGGCTATCATTCTCTGTATTTTACAGAAAACTCGGACACAGAAAAATAACTTGCCAAGGTCACAAAGCTGTTAAGTGCTAGAGTTGGGATTGTAACCCAGGAAATCTGGCTGTAGATTCCACAGCTTTAGCTGACCTATTTTCATGAATGAATGAACCTGAGCGTCACAACATTTAGTTTAAAGGGGGAAGGGGGTGTCTACTATGTGGGGTCAAATAATCAGTGGTGAATTTCAATATAAAAAACTGAAAATTTAAAATTTTTAATATTATAATCAATAAGGTATTAGTGATTCATTTATGAAAACTCAAACTAAAATTTTATCCAAAGAGAAAAAAACAGAAGTGCAAAGACATATATACAAGGATTTTTCACTGAAGCATTATTTTGAATATAGGAATACCAAAATAATCTAAATGTCGTCTTATAGAGAACTGATTGAATTACCTTACATTTACAATAATGGTTACAGACTCATTTAAAAAGAGGAGGCAGGTTATTCATATTGATACGGAAAGGTGTTTACAGTAAATGGAAATAAGCAGGTTACAGAATATTATTTCATGCATAAACTCTACAATATATAAGAATATATTTATAAATAAATTTTTAAAATGTAAGAATATATACTGAACTCTTAAGAATTAGTGTATATACTTGTACTTCCTCCTTTATATATTTCTATACTTTTTTATTTTTTTGGTTTGGTTACAGTGACTGTGTATCACTTTAACAACCCCATCCAAAATGACATACATGGATACCAAAATAGTTTTGCAGAAATGAATCAGAAAAATAATTTTATGGTCTAAAGTACTCAAGAAGCAACAACACAACATAACTTCTAGATGCTGATATGCTGTAATATTGGGTTGGCCAAAAAGTTCGTTTGGACTTTTCCGTAAGATGTTATGGAAAAATCCGAACGAACTTTTTGGCCAACCCAATACTTCTAACTTCATACAATTTCATAGAATGAATAAATTCTAAGCTCAGAATCTTTTCTAAATGAGCACAAGGCCCTCTACCAGAAGTAACCCAAATGAGAATTCAGTTTACCTCTCTCCATTTTCTGGATAATCAGATGGTGAAGCTAGATCTTCTGAATCATGATTAACAGGAGAGAAGAGATTGCTATTGTTAAGGTTTTTCAAAACCAACTTCTTAATGCTCTTCCTATAAAGAGACCAAAAGAAAAAAAAGAAAGAACTCAGGCACACATAATTACATCAAAGACCATCTTAAAACCTTAAGTGGAAAGGGACACTCTTATTCAATTCATATATATCTAAAATTGACCTAACAAGTTCAATTCACCAACTTATCCCATAAATACATAACCAGAACACAAGGTCTCAAATATATTACACTCTGGTGTTTCGAAGAATAAGCTAAGCACATCAAAATCAAGTAGGAAATCCCCCAGAAAATACTCTTCCCTTTCTGAACTCCCTGAGCATTTTGTTCAGACACTAGTTTACTCATCACACTGTCATATATTTCAATTACTTCTCGACATGTCTTTTCTCTCGTTAAATACTTTTTCTTTTTTGGCAGTCAGGATTTATGACTGCTCCTGCATAGAACCTGGCACGCTGCCTTGAAGGAAAATAGGATAGATGTTTGTTGATTAAATGAGAAAGGTTTCTTTAAAAAAAAAGACAAGAAAGAGGAGTAAAATCCCCTGATATCCAATGATGGAAATGACCATGAATACCTAAAAAGTTCGTTTGTGTACAATAGGTTTATTTAAGGCAACAACCTCTACAGCATACCAGCTTTAAGTAGAAAAACAATACAAGAGATCTTAATCAACCTCCACTTAAAAAGTCACTGGATTACCTAATGCACTCCATTCCCTCTTTTAGAAAAACCAACCACTGGGAATTCCCTGGAGGTCCAGTGGTTAGGACTGCACGTTTCCACTTCGTGGTTTGATCCCTGGTTGGGGAACTAAGATCCTATATGGTGTGCGGTACAGCCAAAAAAACAAAAACAAAGCAAAACAAAAAAAACCCCACCAACCAACCCGCCTCCCCACCCCCCGCCCCGACCGCCGCCCAAAACCAACCATTAAGTAGTTAGGCCACTCTCTAATTTATTCTAGTCTCAACAACTGGGTTATATAGTAACAAACATCTAGTGTTTGTTCCTTACCTATGTATGCTATTTATACTCCCTATAGTCATGATGTTATTAAGTATTAAGTAAGCCAATGAAATAGGCACTTGACAATAAAAAATTATTATTTCCATGAAAAATAAAAGTTGCTCTCCTATTAATGGTAGACTAGGTAATGCAGACTAATTCTCCTAGGAAGGATTACCAGAAAACTCAGAGCTCTTTCTAGGCATTAAGAGCCAACAAGATAGTAAAAAATGACTGTACCAGCAACCTGGGGGGACAGTGGTATGGGGAGCTGTCCGATATTTTGGGTTGCTTTTCTCCTGGAGACTTTTCGGATCCAAAGGGAAGGCTGAGAGGCTGATGGTGAACTTGACAAGTCTTGTGGGACCAGGGAGGCAGAGATGAGTCTAGAGCCACCAAGGGGGTGGGTCACTAGTAAATGCCACTTGTTTTGTATTGGGACCTGAAAAGTCTCTACCCCTGGAGTTAAGAAAGAACTAAAAGTAAAAAGCACATGGTCCTAAGTTCAGCTATGACTCATCTCATAAGCACTGTCATAAAAAAAGAAAAAAAAACTCTGAAGGTCAATCTCATCATCCTTGAATTCCAGTTACTGCCAGTTTTCTTCAAAGAAGATAAATGGCTAATAAGCACATAAGACACACAACATCATAAAGGGAATGCAAATTACAAGCATGAGGTACCACTTCACCCCCACTACAATGGCTGTTATAAACAGACAGACATACCAGAAAATAACAAGAGCTGACAAGGATATGGAGAAAATTAAAACATTGTGCACTGCTGGTGGGAATGTAAAATGGTGCAGCGGCTATGGAAAACAGTTTGGCAGTTCGTTCTTTCTTTTTTCCTTTATTTTTTAACATCTTTAGTGGAGTATAATTGCTCTACAATGGTGTTAGTTTCTGCTTTATAACAAAGTGAATCAGCCATACATATACATATATCCCCACACCTCCTCCCTCTTGCGACTCCCTCCCACCCTCCCTAACCCACCACTCTAGGTGGTCACAAAGCATGGAGCTGATCTCCCTGTGCTATGCGGCTGTTTCCCACTAGCTACCGATATTACATATGGTAGTGTATATATGTCCATGCCACTCTCTCACTTCATCCCAGCTTACCCTTCCCCCTCCCCGTGTCCTCAAGTCCATTCTCTACGTCTGCGTCTTTATTCCTGTCCTGCCCCTAGGTTCTTCAGAAGCAATTTTTTCTTTTTTTTAGATTCCATATTTATGTGTTAGTATATGGTACTTTTCTCTTTCTGACTTACTTCACTCTGTATGACAGACTCTAGGTGCATCCACCTCACTACAAATAACTCAATTTCGTTCTTTTTATGGCTGAGTAATAGTCCATTGTATATATGTGACACATCTTCTTTATCCATTCATCTGTCAATGGACACTTAGGTTGCTTCCATGTCCTGGCTATTGTAAACAGAGCTGCAATGAACACTGTGGTACATGACTCTTTTTGAATTATGGTTTTCTCAGGGTATATGCCCAGTAGTAGGATTGCTGGGTCATATGGTAGTTCTATTTTTAGTTTTTTAAGGAACCTCCATACTGTTCTCCATAGTGGCTGTATCAATTTACATTCCTACCAACAGTGTAAGAAGGTTCCCTTTTCTCCACACCCTCTCCAGTGTTTTTTGTAGATTTTTTTGATGATGGCCATTCTGACTGGTGTGAGGTGATACCTCATTGTAGTTTTGATTTGCATTTCTCTAATGATTCGTGATGCTGACCATCCTTTCATGTGTTTGTTGCCAATCTGTATATCTTCTTTGGAAAAATGTCTATTTAGGTCTTCTGCCTATTTCTGGATTGGGTTGTTTGTTTTTTGGATATTGAACTGCATGAGCTGCTTGTAAATTTTAGATATTAATCCTTTGTCAGTTGCTTTGTTTGCAAATATTTTCTCCCATTCTGAGGGTTGTCTTTTCGTCTTGTTTATGGCTTCCTTTGCTGTGCAAGAGCTTTTAAGTTTCATTAGATCCCATCTGTTTTTGTTTTTATTTCCATTTCTCTAGAAGGTGGGCCAAAAAGGATCTTGCTGTGATTTATGTCAAAGAGTGTTCTTCCTATGTTTTCCTCTAAGAGTTTTATAGTGCCTGGCCTTACATTTATGTCTTTAATCCATTTTGAGTTTATTTTTGTGTATGGTGTTAGGGAGTGTTCTAATTTCATTCTTTTACATGTAGCTGTCCAGTTTTCCCAGCACCACTTATTGAAGAGGCTGTCTCTTCTCCACTGTATATTCGTGCCTCCTTTATCAAAAACAAGGTGACTATATGTGGGTGGGTTTATCTCTGGGCTTTCTATCCTGTTCCATTGATCTATATGTCTGTTTTTGTGCCAGTATCATACTGTCTTGATGACTGTAGCTTTGTAGTATAGTCTGAAGTCCAGGAGCCTGATTCCTCCAGCTCCATTTTTCTTTCTCAAGACTGCTTTGGCTCTTCGGGGTCTTTTGTGTTTCCATACAAATTGTGAAATTTTTTGTTCTAGTTCTGTGAAAAATGCCATTGGTAGTTTGATAGGGATTGCATTGAATCTGTAGATGCTTTGGGTAGCATAGTCATTTTCACAATGTTGATTCTTCCAATCCAAGAACATGGTATATCTCTCCACATGTTTGTAACATCTTTAATTTCTTTCATCAGTGTCTTCTAGTTTTCTGCATACATACAAGTCTTTTGTCTCCTTAGGTAGGTTTATTCCTAGGTATTTTATTCTTTTTGTGGCAGTGGTAAATGGGAATGTTTCCTTAATTTCTCTTTCAGATTTTACATCATCTTTCACCATCTGAAGAGTTTGAGAAGGACAGGTGTTAGCTCTTCTCTAAATGTTTGCTGGAATTCGTCTGTGAAGCCATCTGGTCCTGGGCTTTTGTTTGTTGGAAGATTTTTAATCACAGTCTCAATTTCAGTGCTTGTCATTGGTCTGTTTAAATTTTCTCTCTCTTCCTGGTTCAGGCTCGGAAGGTTGTGCTTTTCTAAGAATTTGTCCATTTCTTCCAGGTTGTCCATTTTATTGGCATATAATTGCTTGTAGTAATCTCTCATGATCCTTTGTATTTCTGCAGTTAGTTGTTATTTCTCCTTTTTCATTTCTAATTCTACTGATTTGAGTCTTCTCCCTTTTTTTCTTGATGAGTCTGGCTAATGGTTTATCAATTTTGTTTATCTTCTCAAAGAACCAGCTTTTAGTTTTACTAATCTTTGCTATCATTTCCTTCATTTCTTTTTCATTTATTTCTGACCTGATATTTATGATTTCTTTCCTTCAGCTAACTTTGGGGTTTTTTTGGTCCTTCTTTCTCTAATTGCTTTAGGTATAACGTTCTGTTGTTTATTTGAGATGTTTCTTGAGGCAGGATTGTTTATTTGAGATGTTTCTTGTTTCTTGAGGCAGGAATGTATTGCTATAAACTTCCGTCTTAAGAACTGCTTTTGCTGCATCCCATAGGTTTTGGGTCGTTGTGTTTTCTTCATTGTCATTTGTTTCTAGGTATTTTTTGATTTCCTCTTTGATTTCTTCAGTGATCTCTTGGTTAAATAGTAGTGTACTGTTTAGCCTCCATGTGTTTGTATTTCTTTTTACAGATTTTTTTCTGTAATTGATACGTAGTCTCATAGTGTTGTGATTGGAAAAGATACTTGATACAATTTCAATTTTCTTAAATTTACCAAGGCTTGATTTGTGACCCAAGATATGATCTATCCTGGAGAATGTTCCATGAGCACTTGAGAAGAAAGTATATTCTGTTATTTTTGGATGGAATGTCCTATATCAATTAAGTCCATCTTGTTTAATGTATCATTTAAAGCTTGTGCTTCCTTATTTATTTTCATTTTGTATGATCTGTCCATTGGTGAAAGTGGGGTGTTAAAGTCCCCTACTATGATTGTGTTACCGTTGATTTCCCCTTTTATGGCTGTAAGCATTTGCCTTATGTATTGAGGTGCTTCTATGTTGGGTGCATAAATATTTACAAATGTTATATCTTCTTCTTGGATCGATCCCTTGATCATTATGTAGTGTCCTTCTTTGTCTCTTGTAATAGTGTTTATTTTAAAGACTATGTTGTCTGACATGAGAATTGCTACTCCAGCTTTCTTTTGATTTCCATTTGTATGGAATATCTTTTTCCATCCCCTCACTTTCAGTCTGTATGTGTCCCTAGGTCTGAAGTGGGTCTCTTGTAGACAGCATATATACACGGCTTGTCTTTGTATCCATTCAGCCAATCTATGCCTTTTGGTTGGAGTATTTAATCTATTTACATTTAAGGTAGTTATCGACATGTATGTTCCTATTACCATTTTCTTAATTGTTTTGGGTTTGTTATTGTAGGTCTTTTCCTTCTCTTCTGTTTCCTGCCTAGAGAAGTTCCTTTAGCATTTGTTGTAAAGTTGATTTGGTGGTGCTGAATTCTCTTAGCTTTTGCTTGTCTGTAAAGGTTTTAATTTCTCCGTCAAGTCTGAATGAGATCCTTGCTGGGTATTCTTGGTTGTAGGTTTTTCCCTTTCATCACTTTAAGTATATCATGCCACTCCCTTCTGGCTTGTAGAGTTTCTGCTGACAAATCAGCTGTTAACCTTATGGGAGTTCCCTTGTATGTTATTTGTCGTTTTTCCCTTGCTGCTTTCAAGAAGTTTTCTTTGTCTTTAATTTTTGCCAATTTGATTACTATGTTAACCTGACGGGGATTCCCTTATATGTTATTTGTTGTTTTTCCCTTGCTGCTTTTAGTATGTTTTCTTTGTATTTAATTTTTGATAGTTTGATGAATATGTGTCTTGGCGTCTTTCTCCTTGGATTTATCCTGTATGGGACTCTGTGCTTCCTGGACTTGATTAACTATTTCCTTTCCCATATTAGGGAAGTTTTCAAATATAATCTCTTCAAATATTTTCTCAGTCCCTTTCTTTTTCTCTTCCTCTTCTGGGACCCCTATAATTTGAACGTTGGTGTGTTTAATGTTGTCCCGGAGGTCTCTGAGACTGTCCTCAATTCTTCTCATTTGTTTTTCTTTATTTTGCTCTGAGGTAGTTATTTTCACTACTTTATCTTCCAGGTCATTTATCCGTTCTTCTGCCTCATTTATTCTGCTATTGATTCCTTCTAGAGAATTTTTAATTTCTTTTATTGTGTTGTTCATCATTGTTTGTTTGCTCTTCAGGTCATCTAGGTCCTTGTTAAACGTTTCTTGTATTTTCTCCATTCTATTTCCAAGGTTTTGGATCATCTTTACTATCATTACTCTGAATTGTTTTTCAGGTAGCCCGAACAGTTTGGCAGTTCTTTAAAAGGTTAAGTATAGAATCAATGTATGACCAAACCATTCAAGTCCTGGATATATACTCAAAGGAATTGAAACTGGGACTCTGATACTTGTACACCAACATTTATAGCAGCAGTATTCACACAGCTGAAAGGTGGAAACAACCCAAAAGTCCATCAATAGATGGAATGGATAAACAAAATGTGGGTTAACCATACAGTGGAATATTATTCAGCCTTAAAAAGAAATGAAGTTCTGGGCTTCCCTGGTGGCGCAGTGGTTGAGAGTCCGCCTGCCGATGCAGGGGACACGGGTTCGTGCCCCAGTCTGGGAAGATTCCACATGCCGCGGAGCGGCTGGGCCCGTGAGCCATGGCCGCTGAGCCTGCGTGTCCGGAGCCTGTGCTCTACAACGGGAGAGGCCACAACAGTGAGAGGCCCACGTACAGCCAAAAAAAAAAAAAAAAAAAATGAAGTTCTGATACATGCTACAACTTAATGAACCTCTAAAACATTATGCCAACTAATGAGAACATACTGTATAGCACAGGGAACTCTACTTAATGCACTGTGCTGACATGAATGGGAAGGAAGTCCAAAAGGGAGGGGATATGTGTATATGTATGGCTGATTCATTTTGCTGTACAGCAGAAATTACACAACATTGTAAAGCAACTATACTCCAATAAAATTTAAACAAATAAAATAAAACATTATGCCAAGTAAAATAATCCAGACATGAAAGAAAGAATAAATTCTGTATGATTCTCTGTATATTAGGTATCTAAAATAGGCAAATTCTTACAGACAGAAGGTAATATAAAGGTTAAGAGGTTAACAGGTTTCTTCTTCTGTGGGAAGAAGAAAATAGGGAATTATCGCATGGCAGGTACAGAGTTTCTGTTTGGGATGATGAAGTTCTGGAGATACTGGTGGTGATAGTTACACAATATTGTAAATATACTTAACACCACTGAACTGTAATTGTACGTAACATAAATTTTACCATTTTTACCATTTTCATGTATATTTTACCACAATAAAAATTAGTAAGTAAAAAAAACACAAGTCATTCACGCACACATTTGTAAAAGCTGTTAAATATTAGAATAGATAAATTTAGGAAAACTGAAGATGTGTTTATATACGTTTTTGTGATTTGGAGGTTAAGGAAATAAAGTAACTGAAATATCCAAACCAAATAAATCACTATGTATGTAGAAGACCTAAATGATTAGCAAGCTTAGTTTAATTTAATATCCCCATACCCAACAATTACGGAATATATATTCTTTTCAAATACACATGGAATGTTTATGAAAACTAACCACATGTTGGACTATTAAAGCAAGCCACAAGTTTCAAAGAACTGAAATCACCTGAAGTACTCTTTTCTTTTGCACATAAGCTAGAAATCAGTAACAAAGAGATAACTTAAAAATCTCCATGTTAGGAATTTATATTCTTGAATAACCCAAGGCTTAAAAAACCCTATGAAAATCAGAAAGCATTTATCATATAATTATTTTTTGAACATTAAGAGTACTCCATATCAAAACTTGTAGAGTACAAATAGAGCTGAACTAAAAGGGAAATTTACATCTCTAGATGCATAATTAATATTTGAAAAGAAGGAAAGCTGAAAATAAAAGCTAAGCATCCATTTAGACAAAGGACAGAAAATTAAATACCATAAAAGGAGGGGGGGGAATGGACCTCCCTGGTGGCACAGTGGTTAAGAATCCGCCTGCCAATGCAGGGGACATGGGTTCGAGCCCCGGTCCGTGAAGATCCTACATGCTGCGGAGCAACTAAGCCTGTGCACCACAACTACTGAGCCTGAGCTCTAGAGCCTGCGAGCCACAACTACTGAGCCCGCACACCCAGAGCCCATGCTCCACAACAAGAGAAGCCACCGCAATGAGAAGCCTGTGCAGTGCAACGAAGAGTAGCCCCCGCTTGCCACAACTAGAGAAAAGCCCGCGTGCAGGCAACAAAGAACCAATGCAGTCAAAAATAAAATAATTTTTTTTTTTAAAAAGAGGGGGGAATGGACTAAAAATAAATATTAGTGAAAATATGATAAATAAAATTAAAAATTAATGAAAGAGGAATTAGACTCAAGAGCATCAATAATGCCAGAAGTTAGTTCTTTGAAGTGGTCAATAAAACTGGTAGATCCCTGACCACATTGCTAAAATGAGAAGGCACAAAATACCTACATGTCAGGAATGAAAACACAGACATCCCCACAGATTCTACTAAAATGAAAAAGACAGTAAGGATATTTTTAAACAACTTTATGCCAGTAAGTATGGAATTTTAATGAGCTGAAATGAATATTATAAGAACATAACTTGTCAAAAGTGACTCAAAAAAATGAAAAAGCTGATGTCCTATAACTTTAAAGTCAATAATTAAAACAAAACACCTTACTACAAATAATACTTCAGACTCGTATCTTCACTAGTATCCAACATCTAATGGAAGGGGGGTGGGGAAAGGCCTATCTTACCCAAAGTCTTCCAGAGAATAGAGGAAATGATACAATTTGTGAGGTCAGCCTAATTTTTATACCAAAACTGGGTAAGGAAATTATAAGACAGGAACATCCAAGCCAATCTAAATCAGGAACACAGAAGGCAAAAAAAGTCCTGGACAAAATTTTACATGGTGAACTCTACAAGAAAGTAAGTTGGGCTTCCCTGGTGGCACAGTGGTTGAGAATCTGCCTGCCAGTGCAGGGGACGCAGGTTCGAGCCCTGGTCCGGGAGGATCCCACATGCCGCGGAGCAACCAGGCCCGTGCGCCACAACTACTGAGCCTGCGCGTCTGGAGCCTGTGCTCCACAACAAGAGAGGCCGTGGTAGTAAGAGGCCCGCGCACTGCGATGAAGAGTGGCCCCCGCTTGCTGCAACTAGAGAAAAAGCCCTCGCACAGAAACGAAGACCCAACACAGCCAAAAATAAATAAATTAATTAATTAATTAGGAAAAAAAGTTTAAAAAAAAAAGAAAGTAAGTTACCAAACACTATCAGGGTCTATGGAAAGGACTTAGGAGCCAACATAAAAGGGTCCCTTCTGGCCAAAGAGCGAATAACCTAGTGATCACAGAAAATATTAGCTGTAATGGATGGAAACACAGCAACAGGGGTGGGGTGGGGGGCAGGAGAGAAGATGGCTTAATTAAATGTTTCACATGAAGAACGTACAAGTAAAAAACAAGGAACTAAATATGAAACATAAAAACAGTGTCAGGCAAATGTGAAGAGGACTGGAATCAGAAATATCAAGGTGAGACAGGTACAAAGAACAGACACAAGAAGCCAAAGAACAGAAAAGTGTTGCACAATTTGTGAAGCAAAACTATGTGACTTTGAACACCAGATTTATTTCAACAATGAAATATTTCATAAGTAAAAACAAGTGACAGATTCATGTATATTTCGCCATATTTACGTCACTGCCCTCACTTGGCTTATAGGAATATAGCGATATAGGAATAAGAGTTACTTGTTTGAACTTGTATTGAACTTGTTTCCCACAACCTTGCTACATTTACTTATTAGTTCAGAACTGACATACAGTAAACAGCACATATTAAGTTTTGACATGTGTATAAGTTTTGAAATGTGTATACGCCAGTGAAACCATCATCACAATCAAGAAAAACAACACAGCCATAAATACCCAGAAGTCTCCTCATACACCTTGTAATCTCTCCTTTCTATCCCTCCAAGACCTCTCCCTCATGCCCAGGCAACAACTTGCACTTTCCAGTATTTTCTATTAATGGGGCGGTGGGGGGAGAGACTATCTTGATAAATACAAGACAGAATACCATTCGGTCAAGTCATGTTTGAAACAAACATTGAAAAAAAAAACTGGAAAATAAAATTATATCCGCTTGAAAAAATATATGTGTATTTAAAACCAGAAACATAACAAAATACTCCCTCTGCCTGACAGTCCTCCCTATCCCTCTTCAGTTTAAACAACACATCCTCAGAGAAGCTTTCCTTCATCATTCTGTTAGTCTCTCCTACAGTGGCAATCTCTACTTGTCACTTGTCTCACTTGTGATTATTTTGTCAACATCTTTCTTCCCCCATAGTTTGTGACAGAGGAATGTGTCTTGTTCACAGCAACTAAGCCCGTGTGCCACAACTACTGAGTCTGTGCTCTACAGCCTGCAAGTCACAACTACTGAGGCCCACATGCCTAGAGCCCGTGCTCCACAACAAGAGAAGCCACTGCAATGAGAAGCCCGCGCACCGCAACGAAGAGTAGCCCCTGCTCGCCGCAACTAGAGAAAGCCCTTGCGCAGCAACAAAGACCCAACGCAGCCAAAAAAACAAAACCCCCCACAACATTGTAATCAACTATATTTCAATAAGTTATTTAAAACTTAAAAAAAAAAGAATAAACACACATGCAAACGAACAAGCATATAACTTGAATAGAGAATCACCTAATACATCAAAGTAGCATTTAAATTCCCTTGGGAATGGTGCAGTTTGTTTAACAAATGATGCTGGCATAACTGGCAGAAAAAATAAATAAATAAAAGAACATGGGGAGTTCTGACAAGAGAAAAGATGGGTAAAATTTAAAATAGGGTGGCCAGAGTAGTATTCACCAATGTGACATTTGAGTAAAGAGCAAGAGAGTTAGCTATTAGGATTTATGGGGAGAAGTGTTTTAGGCAAAGAGAACAATTGGAGGAAAGATCCAAAGGCAATAGCATGCCTTTCTTGTCCTAACAGCAGCAAGGAGATTATGGTGGAGTAAACAGTGAAGACAGTAGTAGATGTGTTTACAGAGGTAATGGAACATCAGATCTTACAGGGCCTCATATGCCACTGTAAGGAATTCAGCTTTTACTGGGTGAAGTATGAACCACAATTGAGTTTTGGACAGAAAGTGACGTGGTCTGACTTAAACTTCAAAGGAATCACTGTTAGCTTTATTCTGAACAGAATGCAAAGGAACAAGGGTAAAAGCAAAAAGATCAGTTAGGAGAATATTGCAATAATTCAGTCAAGAGATGATGGTGCCTTGGGTCAAGGTAATTAGTAGCAGTGAAGGTGGTAAGAATTGGTCAGATTCTGGATAACTTTTAAAGGTAGAACAAAGATTTGCTGATGGCTTAGATATGGGATGTATGAAAAACGTCAATGATGATTCCAAAATTTTTGGCCTGAGCAACTAGAGTGATAGAAATGCAATTATCTGCAACAGGAAAGGCTTTGGGTGGAACAGCTTTAAGGTGGAAGATCAGTTCAGTTCTGGACATGTTAATTTTGAAATAAATGTCTATTAGACATGCAAGTGGAGATGTTGAGGAGGGCTGGACATTGGATATGAGTGTGGAGTTTGCGAGAGAGGTCCAGGCTGGAGATAAAAGTTTGAGAATTAGACTACAGATGATCAAAAAGTCTTGAATTAAATTAAATCACTTTGGGAGTGAGTAAAGATAATGTGATCAAGAACTGAGCCTAGGGGCACTCCAATTTTAAGAGGCCAGGAAGAAGAGTAACCAGCAAGGGAGACAGAAGGAGCAACCAGTAAGGTAGGAACAAAACTAGAAAAGTGGGGGGTTCCTGGAAGCCACATTTCCAGGAAAGTAAATCAAGGAAAAGTGACAGGTAAACCATGTACTTCCAATACATCAAGTAAAGACTGTTGAGAGCAACACCACAGAAGTAGAAGCCAGGAAGGGGATACCATATTAACAGCAAAACGTGTGCTTTCCCACTCCAATCCTCTCTATTTGTATATCATATTTGTAGATCCTAAGACCTGGTGAAATTGCCCTGAAAGCTGTTGATCTAATGACTGGACTAAAAAGGGTGACTCTAAGCCCTTTCTATTTACTCTGTGCCGAACAATTTGCTAAATGCTGGGGACATAAACGTGAATAATACACAGTCCCTGCCTTCAAAATAATCTAGTGATGTTCTAAAGAAATGCATAAAATCGGACTTTCCATCTTTTCTGAAGCAGCTGTCCAACATACTTTTAAGAGAAAAAAAGGAGTGATAATTTTTTACACTTTATAACATTCACAGACTAAGAACTATAAGAGATGAATTTCTACTTTTCCCCCCAAAGCTTTAAAAAAAAAAAAAAAAAAGCTTTCCTTTCTGATTAGAAAAGTATTCGGTATTTTAAAAAAGCCTCTGTGTGTGTTTAGCAATGTATCTAGAAAAATAAACAACTTAGAAATGAAATGCCCTGAAATTATATCTCCAGAAGTTAACTACTGTTGACACTTTGGTATGTATTTTTCTTGTTTTTTTCCCCCATGCATATATAGTAACACTCTAATAAGGCATGTTTGCATACTGTAAGTATAATTTTCAATGTTTACCAACAACTCTTCTACATACTTTCCTGAATTTATTTTCAATGTAATTAGTTATTTTATTATTTAATATCTATATGTGGGCTTCCCTGGTGGCGCAGTGGTTGAGAGTCCGCCTGCCGATGCAGGGGACGCGGGTTCGTGTCCCGGTCCGGGAAGATCCCACATGCCGCGGAGCGGCTGGGCCCGTGGGCCATGGCTGCTGAGCCTGTGCATCCAGAGCCTGTGCTCCGCAACGGGAGAGGCCACAACAGTGAGAGGCCCACATACCGCAAAAAAAAAAAAAAAAAAAAAAATCTATATGTGTAGGAATGAAAACAAATGTGTGTATACGTATATATATTTTTTCTTAACTAGTTTGGCCAATTTGAGTTGTAAGAAAACAGTGTCTTCTGCTTAAAATAATGTAAGCACTAGCACTAGCTTATCAAAAACAAAACCAAATAACATGATATAGGCAAAACTTGAAGGATGTTAACCAAAACATGTTAACTATGATTATCTCTGGGAGTGACTGAGTTATTTTTATTCTTCTTCATGATATTCTATATTTATCACATTAAGAAAAAAATGTATATATAACATTTGTAGCACATTTAAGTAAACAGTTTTATACTTAGTTTATATTAATATTTTACATCTAATTTAACAGAAACTCACTTGGGCATGAATGCTCCATTGGCTAAGGATGGTTCATCGTCATCTAGCCCATCGAAGAGGTGTGACTTGGCTGTGCCTGTTGTTTGTAAAGCCTTCGGTCGGACTCTGGTGGCAGGGCGGGGTGTCAGTTTATAATGCGTAGGTGTTGTGAGAGCCTTCTGGGCTGCTGGATTTGTCGGTTTCAATCTCTGAAAAACAAAAAAATCAAGGACAGTTCTAGTTTAACTCAAATATGATACTGGCCTTAAAAATCAGAAGACCAGAGTTCATACCTCGTCTCTGCCATTCACCTGTTAGATCCCTCTTGGAGTCTTGGCTCTCAGAACACAAGGATTTCCCACCCAACTTTGTATGTAAGAATGCTAATGCTAATTAGCATTCTTACATACAAAGTAATGCTTTGTAACTGAATGCTAATGTACAAAGTAATGCTTTGTAACTGAATGCTAATGTAACTGTCTTTATTTCTCTATAATTGATTTTCATTCATCTCCCCAGCCCCCATTTCACTGGGTTTGTCTGACTTGTTTCAAAATGTAATTGAGACACTGCATCTGAAGTGCTTTGTAAATCGAAATGTACTAACATATTAATATACCTTGTGGATTTCTCTTCATCTTACAAAAGAGAATAGCCTGCAGTTGTTTTGCTTTCTAAAACAAAGACGACAGTATTTACATTCAATTTTAAGAAAATACCAAAATAATTCTAAGCCTAATTATTTTTCAATTAAACCAAAAATCTTATCCTTCAAGAAAAACTGAGACACAGCCATAAATATTCAACTTTTATGCAATCTACATCACTCTGAAAAAATGGATAGATATTAGCCTTTATTTATCCACCATTTAATAAATGCTGATAATTACCATGAGTCAAACACTAAGAATAAAAATAATACAGTTGGGACTTCCCTGGTGGTGTAATGGTTAAGAATCCGTCTGCCAATGCAGGGGACACGGGTTCGAGCCCTGGCCCAGGAAGATCCCACATGCTGCGGAGCAACTAAGCCCGTGTGCCACAACTACTGAGCCTATGCTCTAGAGCCTGCGAGCCACGATGACTGAGCCCAAATGCCACAACTACTGAAGCCCATGTGCCTAGAGACCATGCTCTGCAACAAGAGAAGCCACTGCAATGAGAAGACTGCGCACCACAACGAAGAGTAGCCCCCACTCACTGCAACTAGAGAAAGCCGGTGTGCAGCAACGAAGAAAGAAAGGAAAGAAAGGAAGGAAAGGAAGGAAGGAAGGAAGGAAAGGAAGGAAGGAAGGAAGGAAGGAAGGAAGGAAGGAAGGAAGGGAAAGGAAGGAAAGAAAAGAAAGAAAGAAACGAAAAAGAAAGAAAGAAAAGAAAAAGAAATTTAAAATAATACAAATACTCTCCCTGATTTTTGAGGGTATTAAAAGTTAGTGGAGGAGACATACAACTAAATTAATTAGTCTTCAGGTTAGTTTTTTTTGTGTGTGTGGTACGCGGGCCTCTCTCACTGTTGTGGCCTCTCCCGTTGCGGAGCAACAGGCTCCGGACGTGCAGGCCCAGCAGCCATGGCTCACGGACCCAGCTGCTCCACGGCACGTGGGATCTTCCCGGACCGGGGCACGAACCCGTGTCCCCTGCATCGGCAGGCGGACTCTCAACCACTGCGCCACCAGGGAAGCCCTTCAGGTTGGTTTTGATGGCACCTTTACTATGTCTCCATAGTATCTTTAGGATGTTATACATTTGTTTTTCTAAACAGTATACATGGGATTATATAACACTTGAAACAACAATATCTAAAATATAAAAACTGTCACAGTTTATTCTTCTCTTCACAATGCAGACTGTTTACACTTCAGTAACAACAAACCTTCCCAAATCTCTTTTGAGATCTTTCACAATTCTGTGCCTTTGCTTGGAATGTCTTGACCTAGATCTACCAACTTCTACATATGTTCTCAAAAAAAATTAAACCTTACCTCTTCTGAAAACCTTTATCAAACTTACCCAAGAATCTATGCTCTTCCCTCTGTGATATTTTAAAATATTTATTAACATGAAATTCACTAACATAAAATTCACCATTTTAATGCATTTAATTCAGTTGAGTTTTAGTATATTTACAAGGCTGTACAACCACCAACCACTAAATTCCAGAACATTTCCCTCATTCCAAAAAGAAATCCCGTGCCTCCCAATTCCTCTCTTTATCTCTCTCTTTTTTTTTTAACATTCATTTATTTTATTATTTATTTGGCTGTGTCAGATCCTAGTTGTGGCATGTGGGACCTTTTAGTTACAGCATGTAGAATCTTTAGTTGCAGCATGTGGGATCTAGTTCCCTGACTAGGGATCAAACCCGGGCCCCCAGCACTGGGAGTGTGGAGTCTTAGCCACTGGACCACCAGGGAAGTCCCCTCTATCTCTTGGCAAGCATGTACTTTCTGTCTCTATGGATTTGCCTATTCTACACATTTTATATAAATAGAATCATGTGGCCTTTGCGTTTGGCTTCTTTGACTTAGCATGTTTTCAAGATTCATCCATGTTGTAGCATGGATCATCACTTCATTCCTTTTTATGGCTGAATGATATTCCATTATATAGACATACAACATTGTGTTTATCCATTCATCAGTTGATGGGCTCATCTATTACTGCATATACTATACTAAAGCTGAGTAAATTTAAGCATGTACAGGTCTGATCTTCCTCACTAGATAGCAAGCTCTTAGAGAATAAATTCTTGTTTACTTTTATTAGGTATCCTCAGTGCTGAACACAGTAACTAGTGAGACATAAATGGCTAAATAATAATTTCTGTATACTGAGCAACTTACTCTAATTCTCAACACTGAACAGAATTGCTATTCCCATTCTACAGATGAAACACATTTCAGAGAGGCAAAAGGAGATGCCCAATATCTCACAGACTGTAAGTGGTAAAAAAGGATTAAACCGACCAAAGACTACTTTCAATGCCACAACACAGTGAGCACAAGATCATTTCTAGAGCCTAAGAGATTAAGACAAAGCTATGCAGAAATCAGGAGAAAAGAATTTTGATTTGCCGCTTAAGACATTATGATGTTAGAGAAATCAGCCTCTGTGAGCCTTAGTTTGCTCAACTATAAAATGAGTATAATATCTGCCTCATATCAGGGCTGTTGAAAAGTCTCAGCCTTCACTTCCAGTTCAACACTTATTTCACTGTCATGCTGCCTTCCAGGTACAAAAATAATTTACCCCCTGGCCTAGTGAAAAGCATAAATAATGCGTCTTAAAAGCTTAATTACACCTAAGTTTCTCCTACTCTGAGAACAGATTTTATAGAAACATCCTTAAACTTACCTCTTCTTTCTTCTTAGGGTCTGACATGGGATTCCGGAAGAGAGGAGAGTCTCCAAAAGGTGAGTATGTCAGACTATTGATGTGCTGTTGGAGAACAGCCTGCTGGGCAGCAGAAGCATTTGGATCTGTCAAAGCTTTTTAAAAAAAGAAAAGAAAAAGCAAGATGTCAGTCCAAGGATCCAGTGCCTTAAATCAAGAGAACTTGAGATTCTCTTCAAAATGTTCAGACTCACTCAGTGGCATTACTGGTTGAGAGCAAAGGAGCAAACTGTGAAGAAAATCAACAATCAAATAATCTAAAAGGTCAAAGATATGTGGAGCACTTCATAAGAGACAACACACATAAAATTTTACTTAGGTGTTCATTATTGCCAACAATCAAAGAAATGTAAACCTAAACAATGGTGAAGAAATTTTATATCTACCTCATTATCTATCAATGGCATAGCTATATAAAAAGGGATCAGTCTGACTTCCAGAAACACTGCAAATTGGTTTAATGTCTAAAAGAAACAATATGACAGTACACAGAGCAAGTAACGTTTTTATATTTTTTAACCTAATAATTTTAATCATAAAAATCTAACCCAAGGACTTAATCAAACTAGAAGGAAAATAAAGACATATTTGTAAGTGTTCACTGACCGTTATCTGTAATGGTCAAGACTTGGAAACAACCTACGTCCAACATTAACAGTTGTAAAAATCATGATTCATTAACATGGTGGATTAAGTAGTTGTTAAAAATGACAATGTGGAAATAAAGTATCTTTGATTTAATAAGTAAAAAATTCCAGAATAAAAAATATTAAGTATACTGAGAATATAGAGGAAGAGGGTAGCAAATGAAAATGGCTGTTAAGGTATCCTTATATTTACTATTTGCATTTGATATTCATATTCCATTTAAGTAAAAATTGAAAGGAAAAAAAGATCACCCCATTTTCTTTCAAAGTGTAAGAACAGGGCTTCCCTGGTGGCGTAGTGGTTAAGAATCCGCCTGCCAATGCAAGGGACACGGGTTTGAGCCCTGGTCCAGGAAGATCCCACATGCCACGGAGCAACTAAGCCCATGAGCCACAACTACTGAGCCTGCGCTCTAGAGCCCGCAAGCCACAACTACTGAGTCTGTGTGCTGTGACTACTGAAGCCTGCGTGCCTAGAGCCCATGCTCTGCAACAAGAGAAGCCACCACAATGAGAACCCGTGCACAGCAAAGAAGAGTAGCCCCCGCTCGCTGCAACCAGAGAAAGACTGTGCACAGCAACGAAGACCCAACACAGCCAAAAAAATAAAGAAAGAAATAAAATAAAGAAATAGAGAAAAAAAAAAGTGTAACAAGAAACGTCATCAGACAGGAACAATGATCTACAATTGTACACGGTAAAAAGAAAACAGCAACAAAAAAATCTGCACTGTACCCTGATTGATGAAGAAACCTCTTCACAAGATAAATATTTCAAAAAAAAATACTGGTAAAAAAATCAAATCAGGGCTTCCCTGGTGGCACAGTGGTTGAGAGTTCGCCTGCCGATGCAGGGACATGGGTTCATGCCCCGGTCCGGGAAGATCCCGCATGCTGCAGAGCGGCTGGGATAATCCACAGAAAAGAAGTGCCACAAACAAAAAATTTTGAAAAATTTAATACAATGGAGCAGAGTGGGGGGTGGGGGAGTGGAGAGACAATAGCAGCATCAACAACAAACTCAAAACAGTTAAAATAAAATTAATGAAAAGGGGTAGATCCACTGTAGTCAAATTAAGCATTCTTAAAACTGGATGTATTCACTAAATACTAAAACACTGTATGTTGATATTCTAGGAGAGGGTACAAATTTGCTCAGGATTGTGAAACCCAGAGGAGATGTCAATTTAATGATCATATAGTAAAGCATCTGTATTCAGAAAGCTCCTAAATCCAATTTAAGACTACTGGTGAGAAAAAAATACAGAAAAGTAGCCACCCAATAACATAATGTTGTTCTGTGGACTATTCAATAAGATTAAAAAAACCCTGGATATTTTTAATGAACTCTGATATTCACTAGTCAGTTTGTTACCTGACAGCCAATTACACATTAAAAAAACACTGATCAGGGACTTCCCTGGTGGTCCAGTGGTAAAGAATCTGCCTTCTAATGCAGGGGATGCAGGTTCGCTCCCTGGGCGGGGAACCAAGATCCCACATGCCGCAGGGCAACTAAGCCTGCGCGCCACAACTACTGAGCTCGCGTGCCTCAACCAGAGAGCCTGCGTGCCGCAAACCACTGAGCCCACACGCCCTGGAGCCCACACACCACAACTAGAGAGAGAAAAACCCGCACGCCACAACTAGAGAGAAGCCCCTGCGCAGCAACGAAAGATCCCGTGAGCCGCAACTAAGACCCAACACAGCCAAATAAATAAATTAATTAAAAGAAAAACACTGACCAGCACTAGCTGATCCCACCATATAACAAGTATAGGTCACCCCTCCTGGGTATGCTCAAATAAAAACTTCCAGGGCTTCCCTGGTGGCGCAGTGGTTGAAGAGTCCACCTGCCGATGCAGGGGACACGGGTTCGTGACCCGGTCCGGGAGGATCCCACGTGCCGCGGAGCGGCTGGGCCCGTGAGCCATGGCCGCTGAGCCTGCGCGTCCGGAGCCTGTGCTCCGCAACGGGAGAGGCCGCAACAGTGAGAGGCCCGCTTACCACAAAAAAAACCAAAAAACAAAAAAAAAAAACTTCCTCAACAAATTCAAACATACGTAATTAGGAAAGTGTGTGAGGATGTCTTTATTTCTGTATGTTTAAATATGAAATTTTCTCTGTTAACTGAATTATTTCAAATAAAATACAGAAAAGAGAGCTGATAAGTTAGCAAAAATAAGAGAATAAGCAAGCATAAGCGCTAGTTAAGCTATCATTTACTGGTGTTATATTCAGTTCTGGTCATAATAATTTGAAAACATACTGAAAAACCATATCATAACCAAATGATTAAAGAGATAGAAAAAAGGTATAAAAATCAAGTCTTCTGAGACCAGACGAAACTGATACTTTATCTGAAAGAAAGGCAATAGGTTACCACAAAGAAATTGTAGGAGACTGATTTTGCTTGGCTTTAGGAGATAGAAGTAGAACCACCGGGTGGAAATTCTATAAAGGCAGGTTTTGGTTTCTAATCAACCTGAACAAAACAATGGACTGGACTAACCTGTAAGAAAGCCACCATAGCCAAGGCTTTTAAGTAACGGACTCCCACAAGCTCTAAAGCACCTTATAACTAAGATCCTGTGATGCAAAGATGTACATTCTAAATCAATACAACTACATTTAAATGAGCAGAAACACTACTGTATATAACTGTAATATCAAATTCATGTCAGGAACTTTTTATTGGCTTTGGGAAAAGATGGATTATTAAAAACCATTCAAAAGCTATCTATGTAAATAGCAGGTTATGGTATTTATGCTACCTCCTACTAAAATCAAAACTAAGGAAAACAAATAAAATTTGAATATAATTTTATGATAAAACTGATTCTAATTTTCACAGAGAAATTAGAGTTCTAATTCACCTCTGCTAGCTCCAAAGACCTAATTTAAAGCTATGGATAAAACAAATTAAAATAACTACACAGCCCACAATGACAAAGAATAGGAAGGTAGTAAATGAACAGATGAGAAAATATAACAAATGCCTAGAAGAAAGAAGTGGACAAGCAGGAGAGAGTAAACCATACCTTGGAGTACACTCAAAGGGGATTACAGCCAAAAGGAGGGACTATCTGCCTGAAGCACAGAAAGCTGAGAGATTCAAGAAGACTAAATTTGATAAACTGAGACTGTGGAAGGAGAGAAGAACCAATGCAAAGCATATATACACAACAACTACTATACCCTGTCATCCTCCTAATCCCTGATGCTCAACAGATAAGTCAAAATATCAGAGAGAGTTCCTCTGATGAAATCAAGTTAACAAGGGCAACAAGGGGACCTGCATCATCCCAGAGCTAAGAATGTGATATTCTAACATTTAGAGGACCCTTGGCTAATAGCTGGTCCCTGGGCTACTTATCAAATGAAATCTACTGATGAAAATGCTCTACCCAGGTACACAAGTTGCCAGTGAGATTTTTATTATTTTATTCTTAAATATGACTGGAAAGCATCACTGAGTATTAAAGAATAGGATCAAAACAAAAATAAAACAAACAAAAAAACCACAAAAATAATCCTGAAAATTTAAGGAACAGAAGAATTCTAAAAAAATTTTAATGCCAATTAAATTCAGAGTTTCAAGAAAAAAACTGCATCTAAGAACTGGATGCTTAAAAAAAGGAACTTCCAGAGAATGAGAAAGACAGTAAAAAAAAATCCAAAAGGATGATTCAGAAGACAATTAAAAAAAAACTTCTAGAAAGTAGAAACATGGGTGAAAAAAATCAAATGTTAAGACAGAAAAGGTCTAGGAATTCCCTGGTGGTCCAGTGGTTAGGACTCAGCGCTCTCACTGCTGGGGCCCAGGTTCAATCCCTGGTCAGGGAACTAAGATGCTGCATGCCTCATGGCGTGGCCAAAAAAGAAAAAAGACAGAAAAGGTCTAAGCAAATCACTGAAATTTCAGAACAAAGGGACAATCCTAAATGGTTGTGAGCCTGGGGGTAACAAGTCTCAAGAATCAGAAAGGCATTAGACTTCTTATCAGAGATGGTTAATCCAAGAAGTATCGTCAAAGTTCTGAGGGTGAATTATTTTTACACCAGAATTCCATAACATTAAAGTGTGTGGAACAAATGAAGATGTTTTCAGAACTGTAAGTAGTCAAAGTTTACCTTTCATATCCATGTTACTTGAAGACACATTCCAGAAAATTTAGGAAATAGAGGAAAACCCTATATCCAGGACATAGCAGTCCCCACTGAGTAGACTTGAAGGGAATATACTAGAGCAATGCTGAAGGCCTAGGGAGTAATCAGAGTTCATACTGCTACAGGAGGACAGAGAGATCAAAGAATGAGGTACCCAGGGTAAAAGAATTCTAATACTACCCTTAAGAATTTGGACTAGTGTTAAGAAGGTGATAAGGGCAGGTAATGTAATGCAAGGGAAAAAAATTAGAAGTTCCAGGACAAAGAAAAAGCTGTATGAGAAAAGATTACTTGGTTAAGCAGCAATATTTTCACAGTTATAATAAAATGCTATGCTCATTTGAAACTTTTATTCTTTCCCCAAAGAAAAAAAGACAGTAATTATTAGGAGAGAGTACTTTATCAACTTTATCAATACAAAAATATAAAAAGGGCAAAGAAATGACAGAAAAAGAAGGGTAAGGAAGAGCACTATTAGCCTTACTTGACCAAGGGGACTCAAGAAATACTATCTCCTAGTTGACAGAGTAAGAAAAAGTATGCAAGGACATGGCTTAAATTTGCAAAGTATGTAAGGACATGGAAATTTGCATGGCTTCTCAAAATGTGAAACATGGATCATGATAATACAGGAGATGAATTTAATGGTACAGAGACTCACTCCTTCCTTCTCTCCTTCCTTCCATCCATCCATCCATCCATCCATCTCAGTTACTCTATATCTGCCAGGTGACATCAGTTTTTTATTTTTGGTAAAACATAATTTTCTTTAAAAAAAGATATTTAAGTTACAAAGTAAGTTAATTTTAAATAAGAAATAATAACAAAGGTGGCAGGCAGATATAGCAAAAACTAGGAACGGGTATTCAAACAAATGAAGTATGAAAAACACTTTAATAGATAAAACTAAACTTGTGGGGGACTTCCCTGGTGGCACAGTGGATAAGACTCTGCGCTCCCAATGCAGGGGGCCTGGGTTCGATCCCTGGTCAGGGAACTAGATCTCACATGCATGCTGCAACTAAGAGTTTGCATGCCACAACTAAGGAGCCAGCAAGCCGCAATTAAGGAGCCCATGAGACGCAACTAAGACCTGGCACAACCAAATAAGTAATATTTTAAAAATGTCTCAAATCCAGCTACAACAACAACAAAAAAACCCCCTAACCTTAGGGAATTTAGTAAACAGATATATTGGGAGAAGTGAATAAAAAACAGAGCTGATAACTGAGCTAAATTCTCATCTACCATTAACAAGTTAAATATTGATATATGTAGACTTAAGCAAAACACAGCAATATAAGCACATCATTCAGAGATATAAACTTACTTACATGCCAGATGAATTAAAAGCTGTAACAAAAGTGGTTTCTTTGGGGGAGTAAACCTAGGAGTGGGGAAGCGGGGAAGGTCAGGACCTATTATAAGTGCTTCTGCACTACATGATTGTTTAATGACCTATGTGTAATATACCGCTTTGGTAGGGACGGGATAGGGTGGGGCGGAAAATCAAGTCAGCAAGTTAAGTATTAGCAAGAAATAAACTGAGTAAAGGCTTCTAAAGTGACTGACACTTACCTACTGGGGCCTGGGGGGCTCCAAAGCCCAAAGTGGCTGTCGTAGTATTAAATCCAGGGGCCCCAAAGGCTCCTGTACCAAGAGGCCCTCCGATCTTAGGTTGGTTGTTCCCAAATAAAGATGCTTGTCCAGCACCAAGAGCTATGGAGACAAGAGGAAAGAAAAAGCACCACAGAAGATCCTTTGAATGTTACGCCAGAGGTCAGTTACTTAAAAATGTAATACATTTGGAAACTTCATAATAACCACTCATTTCAAAAAAAAATCTAATACAGTAAATGCTAACTATATGCCAAGAACTGTTGAGTACATCGTATATATCATAGGCAAAATACTTAACCTCTTTGTGCTTCAGTTTCCTCAACTATAACATGAGATAATAATACATAGCTTAGATATTTATCCTACGATTAAAATAAACACATATTAAGCATTGTAGAGGTCTGGTAGATACTAACATTCATTAGATATTAACTACTATCATCTCATTTAACCTTCACAAGCCTGAAGCAGGAACTATTGTCCCTATTTTACAGAAGAGAAAATGGAGGCTTTAATAATTAGCTCAATGTCACAAACGTAGTAAGTGGTGAAACCAGAGTTCACACCTCGATGCATCTGACAATACAACCAGGGCTCTTAATTGCTACTCTATAGTAAAACAGATTTCTAAAGAATTTCAAAATTGTCAATTCTCCTTAAATTTCAGTATCTGCAAATCAAATACTCAACTGAACCAATTAAAACGTCACCTTTTTGACTAACATGCAGGTTATAGAAAACCAAATCCAATATATCTTCTTTGAAGAGCAAAAAGTAACACTTTCAAGTATACCGTCTCATGAAAACTATTTCCGACAATTTTTTTTTTGTTTTATAAAAAGCTGAATGCCTTGTGATGAGGTTACTAAACAGATTCAAGTTTCAGCCTAAATCTGTGGATGAAATAAGAACTTATCTTCACCAGGGAGAAGGCCGCTGCAGAAACCTGTAATGTTTTAAAGCTTAATGAATCTTGCTTATGGACCGTGCTGTTGGCAATGATTTTAAAGTGTAAAGTGGGAAGAATTTAGTTTTTTTAGGATAAGTTATTGGCATAAATTAAAAACATTTTTCCATCCCTCCCCCACCCCAAAGAAAAAGTTAATAGCAATTTGGAAGATCTGAAGTTCTTTTTTTTTTTTTTTTTTTGTGGTATGCGGGCCTCTCACTGCTGTGGCCTCTCCCGTTGCGGAGCACAGGCTCCGGATGTGCAGGCTCAGCGGCCATGGCTCACAGACCCAGCCGCTCCGTGGCATGTGGGATCTTCCCGGACCGGGGCACGAACCCGTGTGTCCCTTGCATCGGCAGGCAGACTCTCAACCACTG
Organism: Orcinus orca; assembly: GCF_937001465.1. NCBI lineage: Eukaryota > Metazoa > Chordata > Mammalia > Artiodactyla > Delphinidae > Orcinus > Orcinus orca. Next base: position 49,604,072 of record NC_064566.1, on the reverse strand, counting down.
CACCACCAGGGAAGCCCTGAAGTTCTTTTTAACATACAATGTTTCTTGACAGAGATATGGTTTACCAGGAAAATCACTTCAAACATATAATATAATACTTGGAGGTCAAAAATATCGAATGGAAACTGTCTTGAGATTGCAACCCCAAAAAAAGGATAGGAAGTTTACACTCAGAGAATGCATTACAATATAAATTAATGAGGATGACTCCTAAATGAACAAAGCATTCCTTAACTGTCCAACTCTCACTAATAATAATAAGATAACAATATAGCAATGGGATTATTTCACCTTAAAATACCCAGCTTTGAAACAGGGAATAAGACTTCTTTTAAAGTTCCAACCCATTAGAAACTGGTGAAAATTCCAAGAAAAACTAAAATTATATTACTCCCTTTTTTTTTTTTTTTTTTGCGGTACGTGGGCCTCTCACTGTTGTGGCCTCTCCTGTTGCGGAGCACAGGCTCCGGACGCACAGGCTCAGTGGCCATGGCTCACGGGCCCAGCCGCTCCGCGGCATGGGGGATCCTCCCGGACCGGGGCACGAACCCGCGTCCCCTGCATCGGCAGGCGGACTCTCAACCACTGCGCCACCAGGGAAGCCCATATTACTTCCTTTTTGAAAAAATTTATTTATTTTTGGCTGCATGGGTCTTCATTGCTGCGCGTGGGCTTTCTCTAGTTGTGGCAAGTGGGGGCTACTCTTCGTTGCGGTGCGCGGGCTTCTCATTACAGTGGCTCCTCTTGTCGTGGAGCACAGGCTCTAGGCACGCGGGCTTCCGTAGTTGTGGCACGAGGGCTCTATAGCGCAGGCTCCATAGTTGTGGCGCACAGGCTTAGCTGCTCCGCGGCATGTGGGATCTTCCCAGACCAGGGCTCGAACCCATGTCCCCTGCGTTGGCAGGCGGATTCTTAAGCACTGCACCCCCAGGGAAGTCCCTATATTACTCCCTTAAAGAACATGGTTTACAGTAAAAATTTCAGGATTCTTCTTTTTTCTCCCAGAGAACAAAACCTCCTTACCACCCCTAAACAAAAGGCTTAGATGAAACCTGAATATATAAAATGGATAAAAATTTCTGTTCTGGATGGGTGTGTATTTGCATTAGCCCTGAAGGAAGAATCATGAAACAGTCTAAAAATCACTATATTTCAATAACCTACAAAATAATAAAAACATGTATTTTATCCAGATCAGTCTTATATTATGTACAAATGGCTTTTTATACTTAGTGAAAGGACTTACACAAGTTGAGGGACATTCTGATGTATAATAATGTCAATTTATGAATTGTGTTATATTTACAGGTAGCTGTAGGAGTCATAAGGAAGATATACTGGTGGCACCATGGTAACAGTGGTCCTAAAAACTCTAAGGATGCTCAAAGAATAAATAAAAATGGTTATACTTTATTGAGATTTTCTAATAAATGTTAGAATTTAATTTTATCTATGGTACCTATTAGCTTTGGGTAGATTTTTCTGTGTATATCTTAGTGTAACAAACTTTACTAGATGTACCCTTAAACTTATGGCTTCATAGAAAATTTTAAGAACTAAAACTTCTCAGTATTGTTACTAAGTAACTACCAAGAAAATGGCATACTATTGATAGTGCTAATGACAGTTAATACCTGTGTGAAACAAGAAACTGATGCACCCATGATTTAATCATACACCAAAGGATAATATAAAACATTTTACACTAAGATTGGTCACTTAAATCTAGGTGTACAAAAAATTTATGTATTTGTACACTTAAGGTTTCTACAGTCGACTACTCATGAAGTACCCAAAGGCCTATGTTACATGAAAATGTACTTCTGTTGAGCTATGAGTTTGAATCTCTTATCATTCAAAACAAGAAGCTATCTACATAGGAATACCCACTTAGCTAATGACCCCCTAAAACACAGTCCAAAGCTACAATGTTATCCTAATTGTGATACCATGAAATGCAGAATTCATTAATGTGGGTATTTATATCTGATAGTCTCCAGACACATTCCTCTCAGAGCCAAAAGTCTGCTTTAGCAGACGTGACCACCAAAGAATTTCAATAGTGTGTACTCAGTGATTCACAATTCTCGTTTCCCTACATGATCTATTGCTGCTAAGGTGGGGGTGTAAAATTCTTTATTAATTTTATTTGGCTTTTAGTTTATATGGGCAAAGCATGAATTAGGATTATATAACAGCAGTGAAAATGAGATTCATTGTCTGTGAGGTACAACTGTTCAAGGAAAACCGAATATATTCAAATAAAGAGGTTGAGGTATTACATTATTGTAGAACAGAAGACAACAGCATCAGGAAAAAAAGTTATAGGCGACTTTATAATCTTAGACTACAGAAATAAAGCACTGCTAATCATAATCTGCAAGACCCAGAAGCCAAAGAGGAGAGAATGACAACTTTGACCACATAAAAATAAAACTTGTACATTAAGATATCACAAACAAAATTAAATGATAAACAAAGACTGAGTGGAAATATCTGGTAACAGACATTAGAGCAGCATCTTATCCCAGCTTAGGTTTATGGTTCATAAGCTGTCTAGCATCAAACTACCTTGAAAAAGACCACACCAAAGTTAATTTTCCTTCTGGGATTAGAAGAGAACATGATGTCAGATGTTATATTCTGCTTAAGTTTAAGGATCACATTGTACAAAAAACTACAGCTTTTTAGTTTTTATTTCTTGCAAAATATATGTAGTAGAATTTGAGTAAGCTCAAAGGCTCAAGAAGTTTACCATATGACCCAAAAGAGTTAATATCCACAATATATAAAACGTTCTCAAAAATAAAGAAACAATGATCAACAATGATTATGAATAGAGAACTGAAAGATTCAAATGTCCAGTAAACATACACAAGGGTATCCTTCACCGGTAATCAGTGAAGTGTAAATCAGAACATACCAACTTCCACTATCAGGCACACAAAGATGAAGAAGCCCAACAATATGGAAAGGGTATGAAAAAATGGGCATTTTTATAAAATATGAGCAAAAATGCAAACTGGCATTCTTTTTGGAAGGCAAATTAAAAATTGGCAAGACTGACCAAAATTCAAAATATGTGTATCTTCTGACATAACACATTAAGTACTGAAAATCCCAGGCACACCAGGACTATCAGAGGACAAACATTTTGTACAAAAGGAACAGACAGCCTCTAAGATAAATGTGCCAGCATTTTAAAATCTGGTAAAGCATATGGGAATGTTTTCTAAATCCATTTGTGAAAATGAAAATCTAGGCCTCTTATTTCCATGTATATGATCAAACAAAGGTCTTAAGTTGCAGCAATTAGATTTAGTTGTATCACTTCCTAAATCTTATGGTACAGTTCCTTACCTGTTCCAAATCCTGCACCAAGCCCGGCTCCCAGAGTTCCAGGTCCTGGTTTACTTCCAAAAATACTATTCCCACTGGTATTTGTGCCAAACCCTAGAAGGACAAAAGAATGAGTGGACTGTACATTAACACAACTCTCAATGTCCTGTACAAGGGAATTTCAAACAAAGCAGTCTGACCCTAAGTTTTGCATCCCTTCATTTTTTGATATTTAGAAATCCTAAATGGTAGGCTAATTTAATGTTTAAGTTTAAGTAAGTATAAACAGATCCCACAGTCTTCCTATTTACTTAATTGTATTTTAGACTTGAAATATCAATTCAATATAGGATAATACCCAATATTAAAGCAAAGTGATTGTGCTTGAGCTTGGGGAACATTCCCTTCGTAATACTCAAAGCCTCCATTCTATGTTTCATGTTTAATTAGTAGAAGAAAAATTAATCCCCCCAAACTTTCACTAAAAAATAAGACAGTCAACAAATCACTTCACTGAACCTAAAGGTTCTTGCTAAGAGAAGATTACCTATAAAAATCTCTACAACAGCTTTTGTTTTGAACAGATGGACCTTGTATGAATAGTAATGTGTGGCTGATCACACATGAGGAGCGTTAATGGAGTCAGACTCAAACAGCTCATAGGAGCATTCGAGGACTCAGCTAGCTGACGTTAAAAAGGGAAGATAATCTATGAATAACCTTTCTTGAATTGAATTGTTTCATTATCGGAGATGATGGAGAGTTGAACAAACCATCCTCTTTCACTATGACCCAACATTTAGAGAAAATCCTGTGATTCCCCTCTAAAATCCACAAGTCTCCCCACAAAGACACCTACACATTACATTACTGCTATTATTTCTCTTTTGTTCAGATGTGTGCACAGTTTCTGTACTCCTTTTGGAGCTAAATATCAACAAATGATAATGAACATATCATTAATCTCTTTTGATAAGAGGAAAAAAACCCCAATCACTGGCCAGCAAATCCTGTTTGTGGTACACCTGAAGTCTTTTAAAAAGGTATCATGGAGGTGAACAAGTTCAACATAACAGAATAAAGAAAGTGTCTTGGAATATATGTCAGTGTCACCAACTAAGATTATACTTTGTCAGGCCAATATTTGAATTTATATATGAATGAAAAATGTAAAGAACAAAAGTTAAAGAATTATACAGTTTGAAAACGTATTTCTAATGTCATTTAAAAATCTAAGCAAGTAACCTGACTTACTTTCAATACATTTAATTCATGCATTAAGTCTTTTCTTCAATTTTTCTAACAGCTATGGCCACAAAAATGGAGTACTGCCCACTCAAGCACAATCAATTTTCTTTAAAGAAAAAAAAACAAAAAACCCAGAAAATGTACTTGGAGATGTTGTCTTTCTGAGTTAAAATTTAACTAAAAAGGATCTTCCAACCCCATAAACAGCAGAAAACAAGATACTAGTGAACTACCTCAAACCCACAGGAGGGAAGTAAGTCCCAACTTATACTGTTTATACCACACATTTCCACAGATTCTTACTGACAAAAGTTTATCAACTCTGTTATTTCAAAACAACTTTAAAGTAAAATTAAGAACAATTAATTAATTAACAGTCAATAATTTATGACAAAGGAGCCAAGAATATACAATGGAGAAAGGACAGTCTTCAATAAATGGTGTTGGGAAAACTGGACAACCACATGTGTAAAAGAATAAAACTGGACCATTATCGTACAACATAAACAAAATGGATTACAGACTTGAATATAAGATCTAAAATCATAAAACTCCTAGAAGGAAACATAGGGGTAAGCGAGAAAAAAAACTTTCTATCTATATATGATGACAGACGTTACTTAGACTTACTGTGGTAATCATCTCACAATTATACAAATATTGGACCATTACATTGTATTGGGTGGGCCAAAAAGTGCCTTCAGTTTTTAAAGTAAAAATAAAAGATACATTTTTCATTTTCACCAAGAACTTTACTGAACAACATATTCACCCTTTTGTTCCACTACCTTCTGACATTTTTCAGCCCACTTCATAATTCTATCTTCCCAAAACTTTTTATCTTTTTGAGCAAATAACTGTTCCAGGTGCCTTTTACAGTCTTCCAGGGAATTGAAATTTTTTTCCATTAATAGAATTTTGTAAAGACCGAAATAAATGGAAATCTGAAGGTACAATGTCTGGTGAATATGGCGGATGAATCAGAACTTCCCAGCCAAGCTTTAACAGTTTTTGCTTGGTCATCAAAGAAACACGTGGTCTTGCGTTATCCTGATGGAAGATGATGCATTTTCTGTAGACTAATTCTGGACGCTTTTCATCAAGTGCCGCTTTCAGTTGGTCTAACTGGGAGCAGTGCTTATTGGAATTAATTGTTTGGTTTTCCGGAAGGAGCTCATAATGGAGGATTCCCTTCCAATCCCACCATATATACAACATCACCTTCTCTGGATGAAGACCGGCCTTTGGTGTGGTTGGTGGTGGTTCATTTCGCTTGCCCCACGATCTCTTCCGTTCCACATTGTTGTACAGTATCCACTTTTCATCGCCCATCACAATTTGTTTTAAAAACGCAATGTTTTCATTACGTTTCAGTAGAGAATCGCATGTGGAAATACGGTCAAGAAGGTTTCTTTCGTTTAACTTATGTGGAACTCACACATCAAAGCAATGAACATAACCAAGCTGGTGCAAGTGATTTTCAAAGCTCGATTTTGGTATTTTGAGTATGTCGGCTGTCTCCCGCGTGGTTTAACGTTTATTGTTCTCAATTATTGTTCCAATTTGATTGCTATCAACTTCAACTGGTCTACCCAACCGTGGAACATTGTCCAGTGAATGAAAGCATGAAACTTTGCGAACCACTTTTGACACATTTTTCAGTCACAGCACCTTCTCCATATGCTGCACAAATCTTTTTGTGCGTTTCAGTTGCGTTTTTACCTTTCTTGAAATAATAAAGCATAATATGCCGAAAATGTTGTTCTCTTCCATCTTCAATATTAAAATGGCTACACAAAAATTCACCAATTTTGATAAGTCTTTTTTCAAATGCATGCTGTCACATACAATCTAACAAAATTGTTTCAAATGAAGTTAGACAACTAAGTGCTGTTAGAGCCATCTTACGAAAAACGAACTTTTTGGCCCACCCAATACATCTGAAATATAATGTTACATGTCAATTATATCTCAATTAAAAAAAAACGCTTAAAATATCAGATGTCTATGTACACAAAGAGCTAAACTGTCCCCTTAACCATGTAGCATGAGGAACCAATAATTTATTACCAAGTACCATCTTATCAATACCCAAAAGATCTTCAACCTCTTTAAACTGTTGCTCACAAGTGCTGACATCCTGCTTGTAATTTCTCTCCTGAAACAATTCTATTCATTCACTTAACCTTAAACTAGTCCCTGTTAGGTTAATTACTAAGAAAATGAACTGATGACTCTAAAGAATGACTTAAGGATGTGGCAACATCAATTGTAGATGAACCTTTTCACTCTGTGGATTAATCACCATCATAATGAAACACAATCCCATACTGGGTAACGTGCAACCAACAATGATATGATACTACAAATCTTTGTGTAACCTTATTCCATTTCCAGATTTGTTATATGACTTATTACCAAATCAGAAGATCATCTCTGCCCACAACACCAAAGTTGATAGCTTCCCAAGACAACAGGAACATCAAAGAAAGTCTTAGTTAGATCTGGATCCCTCTGGGGTGGTAATGGAATGACAAGTTCACCCAAGAGTAAAACAAAACTTGCCACCCTGCAACCCCTACTTGTATAGGGAATCTTTCCTCTCAGGGCCCCACTTATTCATTAATAAACTTTTAGTGAGCACCTAGTCTATGCCAGGTACTAGGTCAACATTAAGGATTTAAAAAAAAAAAGGACAATTCAAATTCAGCACATAAGTAGTGAGGCATATCAAATAAAGATGAGAGTTTTCATTTTCAAATCAATAGCCTACATAAGCACCTTGTCAGATAGAAAATATATTTAATTCTGAACGTGAAGTATGCTATCAAAAAACATGCATTTTCTTTTTTTTCCTTTTTTTTTTTTTTTTTGCGGTATGCAGGCCTCCCACTGTTGTGGCCCCTCCCATCGTGGAGCACAGGCTCTGGATGCACAGGCTCAGCGGCCACGGCTCACGGGCCCAGCCGCTCCGCAGCATGTGGGATCTTCCTGGACCGGGGCACAAACCTGTGTCCCCTGCATCGGCAGGCGGCTCTCAACCACTGCGCCACCAGGGAAGCCCAGAAGATAATTTTTAAGAGGAAAAAGGTCTACAAAGTCTCTCTGGGGAAGAGGGAGTGACAGTGATTTAAAAAAAAAAAAAAAAAAAAAAAAAAGGCTGAAAAACACTGATTTAACCCTTAAGTATCTTTCCCATCTTACTTCATAGATAAGAAACAAATACACAAAATTTGATATCCATGCTAACCAAGTCTACTGCCTCAAAACCATTCTTTCATCGAGCACAGCCAAAAAGAATTACAGGTAGAATGATAATCATTACTAGGAATGAATGAACCCAACAAAAGGGGTTATAAAACTCAAATCAAAACATTAATTTAGGAATTGGCACCTGACAAGGACCTATCTATCTCCTTCACATAGTTCATATTTCCATGAACACATATAACTTTCCAATGGATGCTTAATGTAGCCTCTTTCTCCAGTACACGATCATTAAAAAAACTCACTGAAGGGCTTCACTGGTGGCACAGCAGTTAAGAATCCGCCTGCCAATGCAGGGGACACGGGTTCGAGCCCTGGTCCAGGAAGATCCCACATGCCACGGAGCAACTAAGCCCGTGCGCCACAACTACTGAGCCTGTGCTCTAGAGCCCGTGAGCCTCAACTACTGAAGCCCGCACGCCTAGAGACCACGCTCCACAACATGAGAAGCCACCACAACGAGAAGCCCACGCACCGCAAGGAAGAGTAGCCCCCGCTTCCACAACTAGAGAAAGCCCGTGCGCAGCAACAAAGACCCAACTCAGCCAAAAATTAATTAAATAAATTTATTAAAAAAAAAAACTCACTGAAAAACTGTAACTGCTGACTTACGGCAAATGGCCATATGTTTGTACTCATCACCCACTAGATATCCAGAACCTAATGTTGCATCTGGCACATGAAATCCTTAAAACAAATATTTCAACCACTATTCCCCTTGGTAATGAAATGAACTTTTCATATATGATTTATCTCAAAATACATTGAATTTGTTTGAAAACTTAATTAGGTAGTTATAAAAGACAGTTAAAATAATAGAAATAATGTTTCTATTAAACGAATTTAAAATTTTCCAGCATATCTCTGGAAAGTAGTATAAGGTTTGTTTTTCTGTTATTCAATCTTACATATATTTTCCAAATTTCTTCCAATGAACATGTATTCAAAAATACACACAGCTATAGGAAAACTAATGAACAGTCCCCCAAATCAGAGAGGCTTCAACTTCCAATGAGAATCATTAAATCTCAAAAAAACAACAAAACACAAAACAACAACAGAAAGTTAAAAAAAAGAATCATCTAATCTCATCTGTTTACTACTTCCCTGCTTGAAACCTGGCCTAACAGAATGTGTTATCTCAAGCAAATGTGTTTCACTTATTGTTTCTCAATTATTGGTGAGGTAATCCAAAGAAAATGATTCCTTATTTTGAAAAAAATCTACCTCCATTAGAGAACTAACATTCTGCACAGCACTGCTACTGCATGTGCTGAATGCCCCATTTTATCCAAAGCAGGGAGTCAAGAGAATATAAATTAGTTAAGGCAATTTACATACATCTCTTCCAGGCATCTCAACCCAAGTCCTTGATTTTAAACCTTTCCCTCTGGAACCTCATATCAAGCCACAGCTTACCTGAGAATTTTAAAATATTCCCAATAATATGAATCAGGAGAATGTGTGGTATAGTCAGTATAACTTTAAGAGAGTCAAACCTGCTTTTTATATGTACCAAAATTGGAAGTGTTTGTATTGGTTCCTAAAGTCAGGGTTGGTTTGTTACCAAAGAGCCCGCCACTGGTTGTACCAAACGAAGGAGCACTGGTTGTGCTGGTTCCAAATGTAGTAAGCTTGTTATTGCCAAACAGGGTCTAAAAAGAACACAACACAGGAAAATATTAAGTAGTATAAAGATACACTCCAAACAGGAAACAGAGGTTACCTTAGGTACACTGGATTGGGTGTGTGGTAAGGGAGAGAAGATATCATAATTTTTATTAAAAAGGTATAAAGAAGGATGAATAACTATCAGAAAAACATACTAATCTGAGCAAGATTAACAAGACAGAATGCTCCTGGCTTGAGAAGTTAATGGTAACACTTCATCAACCATAATATTTCAGTGAGACAAAGAAAACAACAACAACAACAACAAGTCAATCAAATATTTTTTACCTGGTAACAGAAACGTTATCATGTATTTAACGTGCCAGTAGAAAGAGTTACAGTAAAAAGTTTAAACATGCTACAACATGGATGAAACTTCAAAACATTATGCTAAGTAAAACAAGTCACAAAAGATGTGACTCCATTTATATGAAATGTCCAGAATAGGTAAATCCATAGACAGCAGGCCTGAAGTGACTTGGGGGAAATGAGAAGTGACTACTAATGGGGATGACGTTTCTTTTTAGGGTGACAAATATGTTCTAAAATTGACTATGGTGATAGCTGCACAATCTGTGAATATGCTAAAAACAGCTGAATTTTAAACTTTAAAAGGGTGAATTGCATGGCAAATGGATTATATCCCAATAAAGTTGTTAAAAAATAACTTTCTGAAGCATTAGGTAATTTTCTCAATTTCTCACCTCAAATAAGAAATAATAGATTTCAATCTCCATGAAAACAACCACATGATTTGGGAACTTTTCCTTTTTTTTTTTAAACTGAAGTTCAAAGCTTGTTATAATGCGTACATAATACAGACATATAGTTTCTCTAAGTGGTATTTACTATTGTTTTTTAGGTCAAGTGTATTCCTATATAGTAATTTTTTACTTAAATGACTTAACAAGGAAAAAAATTTAGTTAAGCCTCCAGTGGCATGAAGACCTTCAGAACACCAACAATTTTAACAACTTGATCACCACCAAAAATACTTAATTAACAAATACGATACTAACTTATCACCCAAAATAGAAGTTAGAAATAGGAATTTAAAATTACCTGATTTGGGGCTTCCCTGGTGGCACAGTGGTTAAGAATCTGACTGCCAGTGCAGGGAACCTGGGTTTGAGCCCTGGGTCAGGAAGATCCTACATGCTGCGAAGCAACGAAGCCCGTGCGCCACAACTACTGAGGCTGCGCTCTAGAGCCCACGAGCCACAACTACTGAAGTCTGCGTGCCACAACTACTGACGCCCGCATGCCTAGAGCCCGTGCTCCGCAACGAGAAGCCACCACAATGAGAAGCCTGTGCACCACAACGAAGAGTAGCCCCCTCTCCTCGCAAATAGAGAAAGCCCGCGTGCAGCGGCGAAAGCCCAACACAGCCATAAATAAAATAAATAAATAAATAAATATTTATTTATTTAAAAAAGAAAAAAAAACCTGATTTTAAGAGCAAAAGCACCTCAACTTAAACTCAACAATTTAACCAACGGGAGTGAAATTTTACTAAAAGAAGTAAACTCCACATAAGTATTGAAACAAACAAGTTTTAAAAAGAACTTACTTTTTGAAAATAAACCTATTATAAGTTGCCTATTTTTAAGTTACCGAATAGCTTTCAGTTACTATCAGTATCAAATCATACACTATAACCCAAAAGAATACTTGAAGACAGACTTTTCTTTCTTCTTTTTTAAATTCAGCATTCTTTTTTCTTATTCTGTTTTTTTTTTTTTTTTTGCAGTATGCGGGCCTCTCACTGTTGTGGCCTCTCCCGTTGCGGAGCACAGGCTCCGGACGCGCAGGCTCAGCGGCCATGGCTCACGGGCCCAGCCGCTCCGCAGCATGTGGGATCCTCCCGGACTGGGGCACGAACCCGCGTCCCCTGCATCTGCAGGCGGACTCTCAACCACTGCGCCACCAGGGAATCCCTATTTTTCTTTTTTTAAAATTTATTTATTTATTTTTTTGGCTGTGTTGCGTGGCTTGTAGGATCTTAGTTCCTTGATCAGGGCTTGAACCCAGGCCCATGGCAGTAAAAGCACTGAGTATTAACCACTGGACCACCAGGGAATTCCCAAAAGACAGATTTTTCTTAGAAATTCCTTTAACAGATTTATACACATCTTCAAGTTACAGTCAACTGCAAAAACCTACCGAACCAACAGCACCAAATCCAGTACTGGTCTGCCCAAAGAGACCTGTTCCCGTTCCAAATGCTGTCCCAGTGCTGGTGTTTGTAGCTGTCCCAAAAAGACCTCCCGGCTGTGAGGCTTGGGTTACTCCAAATAAACCCTGTAAAAGGTAGTCTAGATTACAAGAAAACCTACAATAGTCAGTTGTCTTTAAAAGTCTTAGATTATTAATAATAGTTGCCATTTTTTTAAGTTTATGTGACAGACATTATGCTAAATACATAGAACATTTCTTTTCTTCACAACAACCCTGAAACGCAGGGCCGTTTTCCGAAAGAAAATAAGGCTCAGAGCAGTTAAAAACTTGCCCAAGATGTCACAGCCCCTAAGTGGAAGGACCAGAAATTCGTATCTGTATCTAAGCCTGATGAGCAACACAGTCCTGGACAGCTATAAAAACTTTATACTAACTCTTGTGCTCTAAGAGATAACAGGGTTGCCACACTGAAAACAAAATGCCATGACAGGGTGCTTCATTTTCAGAGTTATGCCAAAAGAACGTATTAATACTGAGCTGGGGAATGGACTTTGAATCAAATAACTGAAAATAATCAGCTGAAAATAATAAAATTAATCTGAACAAAGGCAGTAGTGTAATGTTAAGTCTTCATTTGTTATGATAAACTACACAATTTCAAATAAGCAAAGTTTGTATCATCCAATGTTTAAAGATTTTTTTATGCATTAGTCAACAAAAGAAAAATATTTAATTAGTGGGCTATAGCTGAATTGAGAATTCAACGTAGTGTTTTAAACAGCTTTATTGAGATATAATTCACATACCATAAAGTTTACCTATTTAAAGTGGACTATTCAGTGGGTTTTTTCTATGTTCAGTGCTATGCAACCATCCCCACTCTAAATTCAGAAAATTTTGATCACTCTAAAAAGAAACCCTGGACCCATTAGCAGTCACTCCCCATTCCTAGGCAACCAACCACTAATCTACTTTCTGTTCCCATAGATTTGTCCATTCTGAACATTTCATATGAGTGGAATCATACAAAACGTGGTCTTTTGTGAATGGCTTCTTTCACTTAGCATGTTTAAAAGGTCTCTCCATGTTGTAGCATGTATCAGTACTTCATTCCATTTTAATGGCTGAATAATAGTCCACTGTATGGATATACCGCATTCATTTATCCCTTCATCACTGATGGACATTTGGGTTGTTTCCACCTTTTAGTTATTATGATCAGTTGTATACAAGTTCTTGTGTTTTCATTTCTCTTGGGGGAAATACCAAGGTGTGCAACTGCTGGGTCATATGTTAACTCTACATTTAGCATTTTGAGGCATTGCCAAATTTTTCCAAAGTGGCTGCACTATTTTATATTCCAAACAGCAATGCATGAGGGTTCCAATTTCTCCAAATTCTTGAAAACATTCATTATCATTGTCTCTCTTTTTGTTTATAGCCTTCCTAGTGTGGATATGAAGTGATATCTCACTGTGGTTTTGAAGTGCAGTTTCCCTGATGCCTACTGACATTGAGTACCTTTTCATGTGCTTATTAGTCATTTATCTTCTTTGGAAAAATGTCTATTCAAGTATTCGGCCCATTTCTTAATGGTCTGTCTTATTATTCAATTATAAGAGTTCTTAATTGTTTGGACACAAGTCCTTTGTGAGATATATGACTTGAAAATATTTTCTCCAATTTGCAGGTATTCTTTTCGCTTTCTTGATGGTATCCCCTTTGACCCACCAAAGTTTTTAACTTTGAAGAAGCCCAATCTATTTTTCCCTTTTGCTGCTTTTGCTTTTGGTGTACTGTCTAACAGATCATTGCCTAACTCCTTTTCTTCTATGAGTTTTATAGTTTTAGCTCTTACATTTGATCCATTTTAAGCTTTTATAGTTACCACAATTGTATAAAGAAAAGGTCCAACCTCGTGCTTTTGCACGTGGAAAACCATTATCCCAGCACTCTTTGTTGAAAGATTCTCTCCGTAGTGAACTGTTTTAGTACTCTTGTTGAAAATCAATTAACCATGAGGACTTGTTTCTGGACTCTCAATTCTAGTCCCCTGATTTTATATGTCTAGCCTTATGCCAGTATTACACTGTCTTCATCACTTCATCACTCCAGCTTTCTTTTCTTTCAAGACTGTTCTGGCTATTCTGAGCTCCCTTCTATTCCTTTTTGAGTGTTTTTATTATGAAAGGTTGTCAAATGTCTTTTCTCTACCTACTGAGGTGACAATATGGCTTTTGTACTTTATTCTACTTTATGGTTTATTACATTAATATGAAAATATGTTGAACCAACCTTCCTAGGATAAATCCCACTTGGTCACAGTGTATAATCCTTTTTATATGTTGTTGAATTCAATTTGCCAGTATTTTGAAGATTTTTGGGTCTACCTGTACTTTTTATTTTTTAATCAGGCAAAGTATCTCTAATTTTAAAACCAGGTATATCCCAAGGATTCCAATCAATAAATCATACCTCAAATTTACCTTTAATTTTATACTTCCCTAAAAGAGTCCCTAGAAATAAACTGCTCATGACTATAAGGACTTTCTCTTCTACTATCTGGACAGAAGTAGCAATTATCCAACATGGCTCTAAGTTTTAGTTCTCTCTTATTTATTTTAATGAACTAAACTTCTTTGCCTGATTCCACTTAAGGGAATGAGCTGAAAGAACCTTCTGAAATAGAGCCAGTAGTTTATAAATATTTTCTCCTATACTCTACAGAATGCCTGGAGTCAATGTCCTAAGGTATAGCTTCAGGACGGCCAATTCTAGCACACTAAGCAGCGATTAGTGATGAGAAAATATGCCCAGAAAGGATAAGTGACTTGTTCAATAGCCCCTCATTAAATACGGAGTAGAGCCTGGACTAGAATCTATGTCTTAATTATTCAAAGATTTTTGCTCTCTTCCCTTTACTACACATACGTATCGTCAACCCTTAAGAACTGCAGTAGAGATAGAACTTGTTAATTTGACATGATTAGAAGCCTCATTACTTAGCTCTACAAATAAGACCTGTTTCCTTACCATGGTGTTGGTGCTTGGCTGTCCTAGTGTGTTGGTATTACCAAAGGAAAAGCCAGTGGTCTGGGTGGTTATGGCCTGGGCAAATGGTTTGCTGAAGAGGCTGGTAGCCTGCTGATTCTGTTGGCCAAAAAGACCACCTGGATTTGTTCCAAATCCAGTCGTACCTTTCAGGAAAAGAAAAGGAAAGATAAACGGTGGGGGGAAATGCCAAACCTCACATTATCTAGTTACTTCAATAGTCTATGTTATTGATTATATATCTAAATTACCCTACATTCATTCATTACTCAAACTGGATAACCACTTCATTTTCCACCTTTCTTCACGTAACTCCAGATTTGGTTCAGACTCGACTTTCTATAAAAATACTCTGACCCCAAGAACCCAGGCTGGGCTAAGTAATCTTCCTTTGTGACCCCACAGCTTTTCGTCTATTTTACAAGGTAACACACTACACTTAAAGTCTATGTGTGTATTTTTAACCTTGTTAGACTAAGTTTTTCTTCAGAACAGGGGCTTTCTCTTTATAGCAATATATCCAGCATAGGGTGTGACACAATAACAATACTTAATAATGGCTAAACTAAATCACAGAATACCAAAACTGAAAAGAATGTAAATGCCATTTAAACGTGTATTCATTTGTGTATTTGTGTATGTAACTCTATAGAAAGCTACCCTCAAAAATGTAACTTTTGCTTGTTTCTACAGAAGCAAACTGGTGGCTAAGGGGGAAAAAAAGAAAAGACCTTTGGATATGTACGTTTTTGTATATCATGAACTTTAAATCATATGTGTATATTACTTTTGCAAAAGTAACACTTTTATAAAGTAATTTAGTAATCATCCTAAACTCCCCTCTTTCACATCCCACATAAATCAATCCATCAATAAATCCCATCGGTTCTACATTCAAACTGGCTCCAGAATCTGACACTTTTACCATACCATAGCACCATTCTCTGCAAGCCACATCATCTCTCATGTGGATAGGGCAACAGCTTTTCTAACTGATTTGTTTCCACCCTTGCCCCCATACAATCTACTCTTAATACAGCAGCCTTCAGAATGATCCTTTATTCATAATCACATGACTTATCTAAACCTTCTAATGGCTTCCTGACTCAAATAAAAATTCAGATCTTGACACTGGCCCACAAAGGCCTATAAAATATATTCCCCTAGGGCTTCCCTGGTGGCGCAGTTGTTGAGAGTCTGCCTGCTGATGCAGGAGACATGGGTTCGTGCCCTGGTCCGAGAGGATCCCACATGCTGCGGAGCGGCTGGGCCCGTGAGCCGTGGCTGCTGAGCCTGCGCGTCCAGAGCCTGTGCTCCGCAACGGGAGAGGCCACAACAGTGAGAGGCCCGCGTACCGCAAAAAAAAAAAAAAAAAAAAAAAAAAAAATATATATATATACATATACATACATATATTCCCCTATATCCTCCAGTACTTCCCCTTGTCCTCTCCCCTTTGGCAAAAACTCAGGATTTCTAGACTTCTAGTTTCCTCCAGCTGGAATATTCTTCCCCCAGAAATCTGTATAGCTTTATGCTTCACCTTCTTCAGATAGGTCACTGATCAAACACCACCTATCAGTGAAGCCCTTCTTAATCATCTGCACTTAATACTATATTTCTCCCCACCCCCCACAAACATACCAGGCATTTCCTATTCCTCTAGCACCCCTGAATCATTTTTATCCATAGCGCTTAGGCACAAAAATGACAATTATGTTTTACTTTCAGCTATCTGTCCCTCCTCAATATGGCCCAACATGATGTCAAGTGCTTACTAGTTCCAAAGCCTGTTTTGTTCTGACCATAGGCAAAGCCTGAATTTGTAGTGGAAGAACTGAAGAGTCCTGTTGCACTGGAGGTGGCTGGAGAAGACCCAAACAAGCCAGTCGTGGTACCTGCTCCCACCTGGTTCTGCGGGCCTTTCCGGTTGGCCTGATAATCCTCTAAACGAAGTTCCTAGAGTAAGTGAAAACATATTCCAAATTAATATGCAGCCAAAAAAATTATTTAGGAGGCTAAATAATACTTGCATTTAGTATTCAATTTCTATGTTCACATAGGAACCATGATTAAAAAAACAGAAAACTATGGAATGGTTAACTTACTATCATTACAGAAAAACACTTTCAACAGTGTATAATGGACATTAAAATCCATACCATAATTACCATAAAACTACAGGCCAAAGGACCAGCCAACCACATCTTAAATTTCAATTTTCTTCTATAGACAATAATACTTTCATTTAGACAATAATATCTACTCCCACCCCAAATGTAAAGATTAGCTGATTAAAAGATGGATGATTCTGAGGAATTCAGAAAACTCAGGAAAAGAAGAGATAAAGTTTAACAGTTTTGTCTCACAAGTAAGGGTGTTTCTGTATACTCCAAAGAAGCAAGCACAGTCTGGGATGTAAAAGAAGCAACAGCAACAACCAGAGATGACAGTCAAAATGTACAACGAACTATCACACAACAATGATAATGAACAACCTATAACTTCGCACAACATGGATAAACATCACAATGCTGAAAGACAGATTTAAGAGTACGTAATATAAGATCCCATCTACGTAAAATTCAAAAATGGGCAAAACATGGGCAGTCAGGATAGTGGTTACCTTTGGAAGGGGAGGATTGTGACTCTGGGGGCAGGGCCCAAAGGGGACATCAGGGATGCTGATAATGATTTACTTATTGTGTTGCACACTTATGACTTTGCATGAGTTTACTAAAAACACATGCATGTGCACACATTGCCCAGTGTAGTATGAGCAACAGCCAATCAGAAGAGACTATTAGTAAAACTGTACCCGTACATACAAGCTGAATATCACCCTTGCCTAAAACAACAAATATCTATAAATAATGTATTAATGAAAAAAAATTGGTTAATCTTAATTTTTTACATAAATCCTAAAAAATAATCAAAAACATTTTAAAAAGCTGCTTCCCAATAGAATCAAAAGGTTAGGGTGATACTCTGTAATGCATTTTACTGACCTCTAGGGACTTGCTTTCATATTCTTTCATAGCAGTAATACACTGGTGCTTGGTACTGATGTTAGTGCTAACTCCAGCTTTAACCATAGTATCTGTACCAGTTGGAGGCTGCAAAGGAAGATAAAGGCAAATCTGAAAGTCTAAAGAAAACGTTTAAGTTCAAGCTTTATAACCCTACTCTCCCAGACACAATTCTTCAACGACTGAACTCTATAACCAGTCCCCTAGGTTCTTTACTTAATGGGACAGTTTTAAGAGTGCTTGATT
Source organism: Orcinus orca (assembly GCF_937001465.1). Taxonomy (NCBI): domain Eukaryota; kingdom Metazoa; phylum Chordata; class Mammalia; order Artiodactyla; family Delphinidae; genus Orcinus; species Orcinus orca. Next base: position 49,586,043 of record NC_064566.1, on the reverse strand, counting down.
AAATATACTGCATTCTTGATCTCTCCCTGTATCAAGGTTATCTGCATAAGTCAATCTCAGAAACAGTTATCAAAAACCCAGGGATTAATCCCATAACGAAGCCATTCAATTATCTACTAAAATACACTTAATAATATATGCATAAGGGAAGCTTTATCCAATTTACCTAATATATACATTTAAACCTCTATTTCTGAGTTCTAATTCCTACTCTGCTCTGAAGTGTCTGCTTTGTGACTATTGTTGCATTTATGAAATATGGAAGCCTGGTTTTTCCCCCATAAGCTTATGAGGCAAAAGGCACTAGGTAACTAAAGATTCCTACTTAGGGTCTTCCCTGGTGGCACAGTGGTTGAGAGTCCACCTGCCGATGCAGGGGACACAGGTTCGTGCCCCGGTCCGGGAAGATCCCACATGCCGCGGAGCAGCTGGGCCCGTGAGCCATGGCTGCTGAGCCTGCGCGTCCGGAGCCTGTGCTCCGCAACGGGAGAGGCCACAACAGTGAGAAGCCCGCATATCGCAAAAAAAAAAAAAAAGATTCCTACTTGTATTGTTAGTTTTCTCAATTACTGTACTTTCTAAGAGACAACACACAGTATTTTTCTCTATCATTTACATTTAACTTTATTTTAAATTCAGGATTCTAAATTCAGTATTATGAATTCAACACCCTGCCTAAGAAATTCTTCATTTTCTGGAAGAATTTTAACAAGTTTTGCCAATCCCTATATTTGCCAGAGATTTCCATTAGACTAACTGCACTGCCAGCCTATCCTAAGTATCTCCAAAACAATCACATCAAGTAGTATCATACATCAAGTGGTATTCCATGTATTTTCATAAACAATCTTTCATTCTAACCCTCTATCCAACTTCTCTCAAAAAAGCTGAAGAAAACACAAAACTCATTTGCTTCATTTTGTCATTTCACCACAAAAGTTTTATTTCTAATTGGCACACAGAAACTGATGAGTTATTCCATACAGCTCCTTAAGGAGGCCCTATTTTCAATGATTTTTACAGTTTGCCCCATCGTTCCTTCTTTACTTCTGTAAAGAATGGTTGACGATTCAGAGGCCAATTAATGAACACAGTAAATACAAGCTCAACCTGATATTTCCTTTTTTCTGGCTGCACCACAAGGCTTGTGGAATCTCAGTTCCCTAACCAGGGATTGAACCCGGGCCACGACAGTGAAAGCCTGGAATCCTAACCACTAAGCCATCAGGGAACTGTAATCAACTACTACTGTAATCAACCTTGTGAATACAAATTTAATTGGTTTGAGCATAATTCAAATATAAATTATAATCTAGATTTATGTTTCATGACTCTTCCTGTCTACTATACAACTATTCCCAGATATTGTTCTTAACACATATTTCAGGAAGAGTGAGACTAAGCTATGCATAACTGGAAAGAGAAGAAATGTTATGATTCCTCCTACAAAAAAACATACAGGAGACAAAAATATTACACAAAGATCGAAAGACAATACTTACGTTAAACTTAATAGTAGTCCCAGTAGGAGCAGCTGTAAAACTACTTGGCCCAAAGAGGGAGCCAGATGTGCTACCAAAAGGATTAGAGGTGGTATTTGTAGTTCCAAAAAGTCCCCCGCTGCTGGTACTTGTTCCAAAATCTATAAATTAGAAAGAAAAATGGGATGGTAACAGTAAAGAATTTAAGAATCTGTAAGCTATCTTGGAATTGGCCTGTGGCATTAGAGCAGCATTACTTCCAAATCCTCAGGTTTTCTATCTTTCCAATCTCCCTAGCAAGTACCTTCAAACAGATATTTCATACAGACACACACAGTTCTAGGCTCACAACTTTGACGTGAAACAAAATCTGAATCTTTAGTCAGCTAAGTGTCTGTAAAGTCCTTGGGCATACTTAAACAACAAGTTAGAAGAAATAGTATTGTTTCATTAAATATTTTATCTTATTTCTCTTGGTAAGACCAGATGCTCAATGAACTTGTCTTTCTGACAATGCCTTACCACAACAGACCTGAACAAGAGTCACAGTATATTTTATTTACATATATTATTACAAACACCCACATATAACCAAAACGTTTAAAACAAACAAATGGTCCCATTAGGGTAACCACACATAGGTTAATATAAAATTTCACCCAGAAAAATAATTTAGAAAAATTAGTAGGCATGTTGGTCATTTATAAAAATAAATCTACTTTCCCAAATAGCTGAGTTTAAAAAAAAATACATAACAGAGAATTTAACTGTAATCTAAGGAATGTATTCTTCAAAATATAAGATACTACTTCTAAAGAAATTACACATATGGTACCAGAAATAGCAGTAAGCAATACAAAGTTATTTGCCAATATTTAATATTAAGTGACATCCTAATACCAAGTTAAGAGGAATGTGATTTCTCACTGGCAGTCATACTATTTCTTTTCTAAAAACATGTCCTAATATATAAAGTAAATAGGCATATGTCTTTTGAATTAGTATTTTAGATTGCATTTTATATTGTCATGGTTAAATATTTCAACATCCCCTCAAACAACTTTCCCTTTGTAAAATACTGATAGCTGGCTAACTTACTTATTCTACCATACCAGTGCTGGGAATGGCATCAACTCACAGGGCACACCTGTGCAACTAGCAGTGTTTCTGCCTCAAAGAACTGTGTGGTGAAGTATCCCTGGGCCACATTTAGACTTAAAGAGAAAGAAGCCATCAATTAAAAACACCTGCCATGGCTAAGGAATGGAGGAGTAACCATGTCACATCCAGTACTTACCATTCCTGCTTTAGTCTCTTCAAACCAAAAGCGGAACAAAGGCAGGAAGGTGCCCCTGCAGTATACTACAGTTAACTACACATATTTCTCCTTGAAATTCTCCCTTCTTGACACCTATGACAGTACTCTGACCTGGCTTTTCATCTTATTCTCTGGTCATTCTATATCAGGTACCTCTTCCTCTGCATATTCCTTAAATACCAGTGCCCCTCAGACTTCCATTCTTGAAGAGATGTACCCCTTCCCTTCCAGCCTATTAAACTTTTCAATACCATTTTGAGTTTTCCTCTCCCCATGTTTTTGCTATGTGGTGAGAAAAGGAGGTGGGTGAACACAGGGAAAAGGAGAAGAGAGAACACATTCAATAAGCAAATCAAATTGTTAGATGCAGAAATCCAATGATTTACTACTTACTCCCAAAGCCTGTTGGTTTATTTTGTGCAAAGGCATTGTTTTGGGATGAGAAGAGACTGGTCCCTGTGCTTGCAGTTCCAAACAAGCTGTTTGATGTTCCTGTTGATGTGCCAAACCCAAAGCCACTGCTTGTGGAGGTAGCTGGCTGGCTAAATGAATTGGTACCAAATAAGCCTCCTGAAGAGATAGAGAGGGGAAAAAAAGGGTTAAACAGACTGGAGTCACTAAGTGAAGCCCTATACCAGCTATGAATAAACCAACTGTATTCCAAATAAAGCCCCTACCTGGTTTGGTCTGTGAATTTCCAAACAGGCCTCCGGTATTGTTGCTAGAACCAAATGCAGATGTTCCAAATGCCCCTCCACTAGTAGTGCCAAAACCAGTATCTGATAAAGCAAAATCCAGGGTCAGAATAAAATCTAAACCAGGTGGCCCAATGAAAGAGGATTTTAATATTTCTTAACATTCTGCATTTGAACAGGACCACTGGTCTAATCCAAAAACTATTTTTTCAAAATTCCATCAGACTACTTATAACAGAGCTGATATTAAGCCACACTTTATTCATTGTCCTGGGTAAAGTAAGGAAACAAAGTTAAAAAGCTTATAACTTTTCAATAAGTTAAAGATGTTGATAGGTTTAAAAAAAAAAGTGTCAAGCTACTATGAACTACAGACAAAAATAATCAAAATTTGGGTTTCCTGGTGGCACAGTGGTTAAGAATCCACCTGCCAATGCAGGGGACACGGGTTCGAGCCCAGTCCAGGAAGATCCCACATGCCGCCGAGCAACTAAACTCGTGCGCCACAACTACTGAGCCTGCACTCTAGGGCCCGCGAGTCACAACTACAGAAGCCCATGTGCCTAGAGCCCGTGATCCGCAACAAGAGAAGCCACCGCAATGAGAAGCCTGCGCACCGCAACAAAGAGTAGCCCCTGCTCACCGCAACTAGAGAAAGCCCACGCACAGCAACGAAGACCCAACGCAGCCAAAAAACAAAACAAAAACAAAACAAAAGAAACAAAACTGTTAAAATTTTCTCCAGACACCGTACACTCTACAGTCTCTGGGATGAATGGTCCTTAATTAGAGGAGCACATCAGAATGACCTGGGAAGTTATCAAAATACACATGTTCAACTTCCAATCCCAGAGATTCTAATTCCATAGTTCTATGATGGGATATATATATTTCGGGAACAAACCTCCAAGAGTGACTCTGAGATAAACAACAAGGTCCTACTGTATAGCACAGGGAACTATTAATGTAGTCAATATCTTATAAAATGAACTATAATGGGAAAGAATCTGAAAAAATATGTGTGTATAACTGAATCATGCTGCTATACACCAGAAACTAACACAACATTGTAAATCAAGTATATTTCAATAAAAAAAAAAATTTTTTTTTAAGTGACTCTGGGGGCTTCCCTGGTGGCGCAATGGTTGAGAATCCACCTGCCAATTCAGGAGACACGGGTTCGATCCCCGGTCTGGGAAGATCCCACATGTCGCAGGGCAACTAAGCCCGTGCGCCACAACTACGGAGGCTGCGCTCTAGAGCCCATGAGCCACAACCACTGAGCCTGTGTGCCGCAACTACTGAAGCCCACGTGCCTAGAGCCCGTGCTCCGTAACAAGAGAAGCCACCGCACTGAGAAGCCCATACACGGCAATGAAGAGTAGCCCCTGCTCACCGCTACTAGAGAAAGCCCACATGCAGCTACAAAGACCCACCTCAGCCAAAAATAAATAAATTAAAAAAAAAAAAAGTGACTCTGGACTTCCCTGGTGGTCCAGTGGTTAAGAATCCACCTGGTGGGCACTCTTGGTTAAAAATCAAGGACCTAGATATATAAAATAGTTTAAGAAAAGGTCAGGGGTCACTTGTAAAAATTTTCTCTAATATTTTTGTTAGGAATGATTGAGGTTTGGTAGTTATGCTTTTTAAAAATCTTCATGAATTAAAGTTCCTGGGATTTCCATTAAAAAACTGTTCAGATGCTCCACTTAAAAAGAGAGGGATAGGGCTTCCTTGGTGGCGCAGTGGTTGAGACTCTGCCTGCCGATGCAGGGGACACGGGTTTGTGCCCCAGTCCGGGAAGATCCCACGTGCCGCAGAGCGGCTAGGCCTGTGAGCTATGGCCGCTGAGCCTGCACGTCCAGAGCCTGTGCTCCACAACGGGAGAGGCCACAACAGTGAGAGGCCCGCGTGTACCGTTAAAAAAAAAAAAGAGAGAGGGATAAAAACAAGATCGGGAAAATGCTGATAGCTGAAACTGGGAAATAAGTACATGAGAGTTCGTTATACCATTCCTTCTGTTTTTGTGTTTAAGTATAAATTTTTAACAAAAAGTTTAAAAGTGAGTAAGGGTTGCTATAGGCAACTAGTGCCATGTGGAATGGAAGGGGAAATGGATCTCAAGAGGGCTGGTGGGAATTAGGGACTCTTACATTTTAACCGTTGTTTCTTATTCACAGAGCAAATCTCAGAGCTGTTATTCAGTAACTGCATTTTATTTTATTTTATTTTTTTGGCCACGCAGCATGAGGGATCTTAGTTCCCCGACCAGGGATCCAACCCAGGCCCCTTGCAGTGGAAGCAGGGCATCTTAACCACTGGACTGCCAGGATGTCCCTCAATAATTGCATTTCATTTTTTTAAAGATTTATTTATTTATTTTTGGCTGTGTTGGGTCTTAGTTGCGGCACACGGGATCATTGCTGCAGCTCGTGGGCTCTTCATTGCAGCAAACGGGCTTCTCTCTAGTTGTGGCGTGCAGGTTCCAGAGCATGTGGGCTCTGCAGCTTGTGGCACACAGCCTCTCTAGTTGAGGCGTGCAAGCTCTGGCACGCGGGCTTAGCTGCCCTGCGGCATGTGGGGATCTTTGTTCCCTGACCAGGGATCGAACCCGCGTCCCCTGCATTGTAAGGCGGATTCTTTACCACTGGGCCACCAGGGAAGTCCCAATAATTGCATTTTAGACTTCAATATTTAAAAAAGGATTTCCTGGTCTGAAAATTAGTAACAAATTATAAATTTCTGCCAAAAGAGCCAATTAATAACAATACTTTAAATACCTTCTACTGATGATCAGAAAACCATGAAAACTCAGAACTTATTTCTCTTTTTCTTAGAAAATTTTAACAAGATCATATCCTGGTCATTTTTCAAAGTTATTATAAAGACCAAAGCATAAATTAATTCCTATCTAAAACTACTGGAGTGGATTTATTCTTAATAATAGCTGAAGATTTTTCTCCCTCATTTGTTATTTTTTAAAACTTACTCTGCCCAAATGTTGAAGCTGTGCCAAAGCCACCGGTGCCACCCCCAAAGGGTGTTCCAAATGACTTATTAAACATCTTCGAAATCTTCAGAAAGCTGGAAAGAAGAAAAAAATTATCACTTTTTAAAGACCACAGAATGCAATGGAATTTTTTTCAGAAAAATATATCATTCTACAAATTTAGTTAGGTCTATTCAAACTACAGCATAACGTTCACTCTCATTCAATATCCTAAAACTCTATATGATAAAACAGACTTTGTAAAGTTGAGCTGAAATGAATTAGTACCATAATGTGAAGTTAAACTTCATATCCCACCAACAACCATCCCTTTAAAACAATGTTTTTCGACCTTTTTGAAAAACCTAAGCCCCCCTTTAATAAAGATTTCAGGTCTACTATACCAGATTTTGGTATGTCCCACGTAGTAAGTTATGCAGAATACCCATTAAAAATTACAAGGATATTCTCTTATCCCAACCACCTGAGAAGCTAAAATTTTTGTCAGGCTTTAGTTTCAACAGTTTGCATTGTAAAGTTTCCCCCCCATTTGCTTGTATATAAAATGATGTAATATTGTTCTTCAAACTATACACACACCTCCTCCTCCCATCTCTAAATCCCAGAGATTCTGGTGCCCTGACATTCTTTTTGAGATTACTTCTTAACACTACTCTCTATGGTCCCCTGCTTATCTATCTTCTACTTCTTCTGGGAATATTACAGAAAACCTTTGGTCAAAACCCCCACTGCATATGAATGAGTCCCCTCCAGTATCCAAACTATACACCCAGGCACACTTAATGAATTGGACCAAAGTTCCAACAAGTACAAAAATGAAGTTTGACTTCCCCCACCTAGATCTGAATGAAAACAAGGTAAAGGTATAGTTTACTAAAGAAGTAAACACTTTCCCCCTCTATAAATTTTCCTTAAACTTAGGACATCTGCTACCACTTACCTGCCAGCAGACAAGAAAATAATGAGTAAACTACTTTAAATATGAAAACTCAGAAAATAGTCAATCATGTTTGTTTGGATTTTATAACAGGCATGATGGCTTTTTTATTATTTACACATAATGAAGTAGTTTTTTTCTTCTAGTAAAATCATATGCCTCATTCATATAATAGAATTAAACGTATCAATAACATGTGGAGGTGTGCCCCACCCACAATATTCCAGTGTCCCATTAGCACTTTGGTATTCTAACATCCAAAACATTTTGTGCAACACTGGAAAAAAGGTGAAATAAGAAATGCTTTTTATAGAAAGCAACATTCTGCCCCCTGTGTTCCCCTAGAAAAAAAATTCCAGCACTTAGTTCTTTATCCTAACATCCAGGAATTTAATAACTCCTTCAATTAAACAAAGCTCACTGAAACCAGTGGTTCAAGAAGGCCACATCAGAATTAGATGGCAAGCTTTTCAAAGTACAAGCCTCTAGGCCCCATTCCAGAAGTCAGAAACCAAAATGTCCAGGATTGGGATGTAGACATTTGCATTTTGAAAGGCTCCTCAAGTGACTCTAATGCATTCCCTTGGAACTGGAGGCTATATTTCAGGTAATCATCATTTCTCTTTCAGTAATGAGATCTGCTTGAAGTTTCCTGCCTTCCCAATTTATCAGATGTCACAAAGTGACAGACTGGACCTTTACCATATTAACTGGTGACTCTCCCTTCCAGGGGAAATATTCTTGGAAGTACTATTGTTTTGCTTTTCAACAGTTAATTCAGAATTGACAGTTATGCTAGGGGTCAGATGTCTGGACCAACTCATTTTGATTGTACTCTCTCTCACACTGCAGTCCTGGGTCACAGCCCCAACTAAATCCACTTTATCTGCTGACTAAATTTTTTGACCTGTCACCAGTAAGGTAAAAACTGAGTTGTAATATTGTTATCATGCTAAATCTGCCATTTGTTTTCTTATTTGACCCCACAAATAGCAATCTATTCGTGTAAATCTGACATCTTCCATACAGCTGACATGTCAGGATGCAAAAGCCTAGTTAATAGTTTTTCTCTATGAAATCTGTCCTCATATAGAAGATTTTAGTGTTAATTAGGGTTTCAGTGGCACTAGGTTCTACAGACCAAATCCACAACTTCTAGCAATCAAAATTTGATTTTAAACAGTCTTATCCTAACATAAAAACCTAGTATCACACATATATTCCACAAAGGATTTTAAGTAGTAATAAAATATCCTGAGAAACACCTCACAGTTTACAAGCCCTTATATATTATCTCAACAACCCTAAAAGGATCGTATGGAAACAGGATCAGGTGTTCAGCAAGTTTCCCCAAGGTCAAAGAAGTGATAAGTGGTAGATCCCCAGTTTAACCTCTGACTTCCCATGGACACCTTCAATCCTAGGATGGAAGATACTAAGAAACAAGCAAGAACATGTGCTGTGGGCTTCCCTGGTGGCGCAGTGGTTGAGAGTCCACCTGCCGATGCAGGGGACACGGGTTCGTGCCCCGGTCCGGGAAGATCCCACATGCCGCGGAGCGGCTAGGCCCATAAGCCATGGCCGCTGAGCCAGCACGTCCGGAGCCTGTGCTCTGCAACGAGAGAGGCCACGACAGTGAGAGGCCCACATAACGCAAAAAAAAAAAAAAAAAAAAAAAAAAAAAAGAACATGTGCTGTATATTAAGGAAATTCATCTGTTCCAGACCCAAGAACAAGGACAATACAGGGACCAAATCCAATTTAGACTCCTGGAAAAAAAGCTTCTCACTCAAGCTCAGCCTATCTTTTTGGTTCTGGCAAGGATGAGCCTGGTTTAGCCTCAAGCCTGATCACACTGGGATTCTAAGTGTTTTTTTAAAAACTATCACCATGGAAGCCAACCAAGATTTTGGAAACAGCCTCATTATTTTTATCATGATCGTTAGAAATTAAAGAATGGCTAATACATTAAACCCTTTGCTCTTCAAACAAATCAATTTCCTGAATATGCTATGAAACGTCAGTGACTCATGAGAAATGCCCCCCCCCCACCGCCCCTACCAAACAACGTACTAATTCATTCTTCAAAACCTAGTTCAAATGACATCTCTTCTATAAGCCTTCTCAAACTCCCTTTAGCAATTAGTCATTCCTTTGGGCTTCCATGGCACATTATGATTTGTTTACACATATCTATCTTGACTCTATAGTGGACCTGTGATAACACCAACTACACAGATCTCCCTTTGGAACTCAAGGATTTGTTGTCCCAGCTGCTGAGAAGTACTACCAAAAGATTGCCCTCAGCTGTCGGCCCTCTTCAGAACAGCTGAGAGCTGCCTCACCCAAGGTCAGATCATCTCCGGAGGATAGACCATATCCAAAAGCCAGGCACCTTTGCTCCACCTTAGGGTAACTCTGAAGGGTGATTCTAGCTTCATACTCTCCATGGATTGGCTGAGGCCTTCATTAAGATCACAATTCAATTTCTTCCTCAGCTCATTTCTGCTTCCTTCTCTCCCACAGATGGTGATCCCAAGCTCACTCTCTAATAAAACTCATGCAGGATTATCTCCAAGTCAGTGGCTGCTTCCCAAGGAAGTCAACCTCTCAACCTCCCCCAACGATCCCCTCAATACGTAATCAACTCCTCTAAGGTAGGAATAGTACCATTTGTTTACTATCCCAAAATGTAACAATGGGTCTGAAACATAGATGTACTCATTTTCCAAATTAATGATAATCATCACGAATGTGCCTTTAAAACACAGTCTAAATGATCAAGTTACTTTTTTTTTTTTTTTAATTTATTTATTTGGCTGCACCGGGTCTTAGTTGCAGCATGCGGGATCTAGTTCTTTGACCAGGGATCGAACCGGGGGCCCCCTGCACTGGGAGTATAGAGTCTTAACTGCTGGACCACCAGGGAAGTCCCATGATCAAGTTACTTTAGAAGTACCTTCTAACTTAAAATTATGCTAGATTAATTCTCACAACAAAAGGAAGCCATGAAAGGAAAGATTCTTGGTAGAATTTATCATTTAATTCAGAGGTTGCTAAAGGGAAGAGATCACACAATGGCTGGATACAACCACCAGACACTTCTTTGGCCTGTTATATATACATACACACACACACATACACACACACACACACACACGGTATATTATACACATACATATGTATGTATGTATTTTGAAATGTTTATGTATATATATATATAGTCAATCTAGCTGATAACATTTAAAATAGGGATATGTCAGAAAAATGATTAAGCAGACTAGGATTATAATCACTTCATGGCAGTAAGAGTCTGGAGCTTAGTAGGAACTGTCTCTTTTGGTCATAGCCATACTCTAATGTGCCACAATACCCACCCAGTATCATTCATCTCCATCAGCTGCCTGGCCCCAACAGGTTTTGAGTTTGTAACTTCTGATATAATCAGAGAAAGAACCCACACATTAAGAACTCAAAGAGCATGTAATTGCCAAGAAGAAAGAAGTCAAAATTAGGCAGGAAAATGGGCGAGAACTGTGAGGAAAAATTCCTGATGACTTAGAATGCGAACTAGGTCTTAAGGGATTAGAAAGAGAAGAGAGGGAAAGCATAAGAAAGGTACACAGGTAAGAATGGGTTATTTGTGTACCTCTCCTATCTGGCCTTGTATCTCAACACCAAGCTCAGTTTCCCTCATATGATAAACATATAATAAATGTACTTAACAGTTTATTATGTAGTGATGTCATTAACATTAAATTACCCAATTAAAGGAGTGAATCAGAGCATTCTGCTAAGTATGTACCCAGAATATGGTGTATCAAGAGTAAGGCACCACCAGAACATTTGAACAAAGTTACCCTATGAGAATTATTCCAAGTAAAAGATGTTTAATGAAAAAAGGAAGTTGAAAAAGATACATTTGGCAGATTCTTTCTGTAAAATAGAAAAGGTAATACACTGTTATTTATGGATACATATATACATAGTAAAAGTAAAAGAGGGAGACTGGTTACTAAAATAGATGAAGGTGGTTGCCTCTGGGGAGAGGAAGGGAAATGAGGCATGGGGCAGAGATTCAGAGGACCCAAACTTTTCTGTAATGTTTACTTCCTCTATTAACAATAACAAAAGATCTAGAGGATGCAGATATTTGCACTAACTCTCTATTTCCATTAAAAAATCTATTCAAAAAAGAGAAAGAAGTAATCCTAGAGACTGAAATGTGTGGAACTTCTAAATTCATTCAAGTTTAAAGGAATAGCACATATTCAAGTCTTTATCCTTTCAAATACATTAACCTGGCCCAAACTAAAACCCTCCTAGAGGAAATAATACTAGCTAATACTTAAGTTCCTACTGTGTCCCAAGGGCTGTTCTAAGTGCTTTTTTAAAAAAATTCTATTCACTTATTTATGGCTGCGTTGGGTCTTCGTTGCTGCGCGCGGGCTTTCTTTAGTCTTCGTTGCGGTGCGCAGGCTTCTCATTGCAGTGGCTTCTCTTGTTGCAGAGCACAGGTTCTAGGCACGCGGACTCAGTACTTACGTCGCAGGCTCTAGAGTGCAGGCTCAGCAGTTGTGCACACGGGCTTAGTTGCTCCAAGGCATGTGGGATCTTCCCGGACCAGGGTTGAACCCCTGCTCCCTGCATTGGCAGGCAGATTCTTTTTTTTTCTTTTTTAAATTAACATCTTTATTGGAGTATAACTGCTTTACAATGGTGTGTTAGTTTCTGCTATATAACAAAGTGAATCAGCTATACATATATCCCCATATTTCCTCCCTCTTGCGTCTCCCTCCCACCCTCCCTATCCCACCCCTCTAGGTGGACACAAAGCACCAAGCTGATCTCCCTGTGCTATGCGGCTGCTTCCCACTAGCTATCTATTTTACATTTGGTAGTGTATATATGTCCATGCTACTCTCTCACTTCGTCCCAGCTTACCCTTCCCCCTCCCAGTGTCCTCAAGTTCATTCTCTATGTCTGCATCTTTATTCTGGCAGGCGGATTCTTTTTTTTTTTTAATTTTTTTTCGGTACGCGGGCCTCTCACCGTTGCGGCCTCTCCCGTTGCGGAGCACAGGCTCCGGACGCGCAGGTTCAGCGGCCATGGCTCGGGCCCAGCTGCTCCGCGGCATGTGGGATCCTCCCGGACCGGGGCACGAACCCGTGTCCCCTGCATCGGCAGGCGGACTCTCAACCACTGCGCCACCAGGGAAGCCCCTAAGTGCTTTTTAATGAATTCTCTTATAAACCTCCCAAAAATCCAATAAGGTAGTTATTCTTATCCTTATTTTACAAATGGGGAAATTGAGACAGAAATAACTTGCCGAAGATCACAAAGTTATTATTTACTCCAGAAGCTATGCTCCTAGAGTCCTCCTTAAGAAAGAACACTGACAACTAAAGGGAAATGACTTTACATTCATTACAAATAGGGAACCTATAAGACCAAAATTTGGCAGTATTGATCCAGCACTATCAGGAGAAAGAGACACTTCTCTGGCAAACATGGGAGTTCTAGTCACCAGGAAGGTAATCTCTCTTAGGGACTGACAATTCATAAGGTTATCACCGTGGCTTCTATGAACTTTCCTACAAAGATTAACCACTTCCTCTATGGACGGACTGACTTACACTCGTTGCAATTTTTTTTGGTGTAAGACATATTTAGAGGGACGTCCCTGGTGGCGCAGTAGTTAAGAATCCACCTGCCAACGCAGGGGACACGGGTTCGAGCCCTGGTCCGGGAAGATCCCACATGCCGCGGAGCAACTAAGCCCATGTACCACAACTACTGAGCCTGCACACCACAACTACTGAAGCCCACACGCCTAGAGCCCGTGCTTTGCAACAAGAGAAGCCACCTCAATGAGAAGCCTGTGCACCTTAACGAAGAGTAGCCCCTGCTCGCCGCAACTAGAGAAAGCCCAGGCACAGCACCAAAGACCCAATGCAGCCCAATAAAAGTGTCTTTCAACTATTTCAATTTATTCAATTTCCCCTTAAAATTAAAAAAAGACATATTTAGAAAGAAAAAATAAAAATGAAATAGTGTTATACGGAAAGAGACAATGTCCTTAAATTTACTGTTCTCTATGCTCAATCTTCTAATTAATAATTCAGACTGTGAGATATAAGAAAGAGGTAGCCTTAATGACAGGTTAACAGTAGTCCAGTATTCTCCCACCGTCCCAACTAAAGCTCAATAAACTGATGTCCAATTTTCGTGAGCTTTGTGAACTCTGGGCACAATGACAAAACTGTTTTCTTCCAGAAAAGTGGTGGACAGACCCTGAAACATGGTAACACCCAGTCAACTGCCAACTTTAAGTGCTATCTGAATGACTAAGCAAGCTTGCTGCTCTCTGACAACAGAAAGTCACATAAATGGGAAGTAATTTTTTCTTTCCACTTCACTGAGTTCCTTTGTATCAAACTCAGTAAAGAGCAAAAACACTAAATATCTGTTAGACAAATGGACTAGTATAGTACTTTCCAGCTTACGAAGTACTTTTTCATATAGTCTCTCATCTAATCTTCACAAAAGTACTTAAAAAGACAGGAATTATCATCACAGATAAACTGAATAGAAAAATACTAATTTTTGCCTTGGATGAGAGAGGAGGGATGGGAGTTGGGGAGAATTCCAGGTAAAAGAGATTGGCCTAATCTTAATCACCTAATAATATAGCCCAGCAAAACTATCCACTTGTTTTACAGTATCCTTCCTATGATTAATCCCCAGATCAAGCCATTCCCCTTGTTAGAACATTCATTCTTCTCTCTAAATACTATGTTCCCTTTTCTTTCTAAAAATTGCTGCTCAAGCCTCACCTGCTTCACATGACTGTCCCAGATTAGACCCTTCAGACTCTTATCAGTATAAAAATACTTCCCCTCCCCCTCCCCCTTTCCAACCCCTATTACATAAACTAATGCCTCCCAGCTGTTTTTAGTTATGCAATATATTTGCTGTTATACCTGCCACTTGAGTATATGAGTTGTTTGCTGCCCTGGTAAAAAGCATCTTGATTTTGCTTCATTTCTCCCATTCGTGTGTAAAATTAACTTGAAATAATCCAGTGTCTAATACAGCTCCTTCCTCATAGTGCTGAGTAGCATTTTTTCATCCCCTTAACATAACACTCATTTTACAAACTGAAGTAGTGAAGAATACATTAGCTTTAGAGACAAATCTATATTAAAAACTCTCTGCCACTTAGTATGTTTGCAGTTCTCTGTAAATCTAAAATTAATTCAAAATAAAAAGGTAAAAGAGGAATAAAAAACCGCTGCTACTTGCTACTGTGTAATTGTAGTTAAGTCATGATATTCAACCTCAGATCTCAATTTCTGTTGATACATCTGAACAATAGGGATTATACAGCCTACACCAAAGAACTGTTAGGAGGACAAAGTTGTCTCAAACTAGAGTTCCTCAAAAGCAGGTTTGTGTTCAGTTTTACAATATTTTTAATTAGAAAAATGTAATAATTTCCCCCCACTCTAAACCTTGATTGATCAATGCCTAGCTAGAACTCCATACATAATATGACTTATTTCCCAATACTTCAGTGTCATCTACTGACCACTTAACACAACTGTAAAGCACCACTGCAAACAATGAAAACAATTACCTCCCCACACAATATACCGAGTCACTCTGGATCATTCATTCACTTCTGCTCCTTTCACATCTCTAGCCTCATTCCCAACTACTCACCTTTTTAATTTACAAAACCATTTGCCTATTTCTTAAGAAGCTTATTCCAGCAAGAAGGGTTCGGGGGGGCAGATACTAGTAATCTTTGTGTAAAAGAAGCACATGGAGGTCTAAACAAAGGTGTGATGATGAGTGACTCCAACACGTATTCAAGGAGGATGAACTGTTCCCTTCCTGAACAGATTAATTCAGGCATTCGATTATTCTTCCCTTGATCAGTGGTTTTCAAATAGTTAGCTATGGAACCCACTCCATAAAACAGACATAAGCACAAAAGCTGCCCTGGCTGAAGTAAAGAGGGGTGGGGGCACAGTAGAACCCCATCAGCTGACTCTTTCAAAGAAGCTTACAGCTGTATGAACCAGTGTGAAAAATCATTGCCCTAGATTAGTGGTTCTCAAACTGTGGTCCAAAGGCTCCTAGAAGTCCCCAAGACCTTGTTCGGGGGCCCAAGAAGTCAAAACCATTTTCATAACAATCCTAAGATATTATTTGCCTTTTTAAAAAAAACTGTGCTGACCTCTACACCTAGAACCTGAGCATGAAACAAGACAACGGCCCCAAACTGTATACTCACTGGATTCTTCACTGCCACCCACTTATAGCACACACAAAACTCCACTTTCAGGCTTCCCTGGTGGCGCAGTGGTTGAGAGTCCACCTGCCGATGCAGGGGACACGGGTTCGTGCCCCGGTTCGGGAAGATCCCACATGCCGCGGAGCGGCTGGGCCCATGAGTCATGGCCGCTGAGCCTGCGCTCCGCAACGGGAGAGGCCACAACAGTGAGAGGCCCGCATACCGCAAAAAAAAAAAAAAAAAAAAATCCACTTTCACTTAAATGTCCTTGATGGAGCAGTAAAAATTATGGATTGTATTACCGCTTGACATTTCAGTACACATCTTTTCAATACTGTGTGATTATTTGGGGGGACGAAGTGGGAAGTACTCAAAAGCACTTCTACATATTGAAATACAATGGCTGTCCCAAGGAAAAACACTTGGGTGATTACTTTTGAGTAGAAAGCTGAACCAACTTTTTTTTAATGGAACACCATTTTTATTTCAAAGAATAAATGACAAACTATGGTTACTTAGATTTGAAGAGAAAATTGGAATATTGAAAACTTGTGTACACCACTATGAGCTTGTCAACTTCCCAATTCTTAAAAGATTTATCTGATGAAATGGGTGGAAATATTAGCAACTGTAAATTTGTCAACATTTGGAAGAGCTGCGTAACTCAGTGCACCAATGATTCCTAATGACCAATATATAATGTCATAAAATCATGCACAGGTAAACAAACACCCATTCAAAGTGCAAGACAGACCAATGAATTTTAATGTAACATTGTACAAAAGTTCAATGATATGGTTTCAGATTCCATGTTGCAACAAACCTTTAAGAAGGTTTGAGTGTACTGTCAAAGGAGAAATCTACAATTATTTGAAGAGGTCATTAGAACACTCCTTTTTCCAAATACTATATATCTGTATAAGGCTGGATTTCTTCACATACTTCAACTAAAACAACATACCAACCATCTGAATGCAAAAGATCTGCAAATTCAGTGATCTTCTATTAAGCCAGACATTAAAAAGATTTGCAAAAATGTAAAACAATGCCACTGTTGTCACTAAATTTTTTAGTAACTTTTCGTAAGAGTATTTTTTAAATCAATAAATCTTTTAAATATTAGTTTCAGTTTCTAGCTGTTCAGAGTCCACAATAATTCTTAAAAGCATAAAGGAGTCCCAAGACCTCAAACTTTGAGAACTGCTAGACCATTGCTAGAGCCTCCTTCTAATCGTCTGACTCCAGTTTCACACCTTCCAATTTACCCTACTACCTCCCAGCTTAAACAAACTCTTAGTACCAGACTTAGCTAATTAGACCTATACTTTAAGAAATCATTTTTATTTCTCTACTAAAAAATTACAATTGTTTCGCAGTACACTGAATTAAGTACAAACTCTTAAAATGTGGCAAATAATTCTCAGTGTTTATTAAATTCTCAGAGTCAGTACAATGGGACAAGACCTCCGATTCATGTGGCAGGTCGTGTATCAGTGAAATGGAAAGAGAATGGAATCACAGAGCATCACATTTAATTGTATCAATTCAACTACAAGCTCTTTTTTGCCCTCTTCCACAAAAACAAATAAATATTGCTCTATTTACCCAACAACCTATCTCCTTTCAAACAGGACTTTGATTTCTCCTATCTCAGAGGAAGGGAGGTTACCACAGAAATGAAAGGAGAAACTAAAGAAAGTGACTCTAAGACTCTTAGCTTTTCAGCTTCCCATACCAGATTCTGACAATTTAAGGGTTTTCGAGAACAGTTTCAACCAGATGCAACTTATTAGCGGACTCCACAAGCATAGACCAGACATGATAAAGGTAAGATTTTTTTACTGAAATACTGGGAACGTTTTCTCTAGAGCAGTGGTCTCACTCAGGGGCAGTTTTGCCTCCCAGGTAACATGTGACAATGTTTGGAGACATTCTTGGTTGTTACAACTTAGGGAGGGGGTGTTATGAGTACCTAATGGGTAAAATACTACAATACACAAATGCCAAATACTTAGGTTCAATTCCAAACACACAGAATGCACCAAGTTCTTAAGAAACGCTGTTTACATACTTTGTCTCTAATACCTACTGGTAAATCTCTAAATTTCTTAATCTCCTAAACTTTGGACAAATTGCATAATTGCAGATGTGCTCTTTATTTACTGGAAATTAAATATCAGTACTACTACCCCTTTCTTCCTAAGGTTAATTGCTACTATAAAAAATCACAATAAAGTAATATTACTGATTTTTTCCAAGCTATGAACTTGGTTCCCTAAAAGTTGTGCTTGTTCTTAGTTATCCAGGAGCAAGTGGACATGAATAAAGTCAGGTACCAAAGTACCGTGTATCACACGAATGGTATGGGTCCTCTCATCTGGGCCCCGTATTTCAGGAGTACACAAATACCCAGCCTCTTCATAGACTATTTTTAGGCTTAACTCCTCCATATCTGTTTATCCATTCAGGCAAGCACACTTACTGCGGGCCTACTCTGTGCTAAGCAAACTGAATACAAAGTCAAAAATTTTTTTACCAGTCTAATAAACAGACACAGCTAAAATACAAAATGATTTGTGCTATAAATAGAAGTATCAAATAAGTGTTATGGAAGCTTGCAGGGGAAAGAACGCCAGGAAAGGCTTCCCAGAAGAGAACATGTCACAGAAAACATACCCTGTTCACCTCTTAGTATTAAGACTACAGTTCTCTTCTGCTCTTACATACATTTTTCAGTTTTTGCTTCGTCATCTAAACAAGAGGAAAGTGACAATCTGACTTATGTGAACAGACCAAAGTGGCCTTCATCAAATCTCAATGAAGAGTCAAAAAATAACCTTATCAAATTATTTCCCAGTACCTCCTTCCTGTCCAACTTCTGGTTTGTTTTTTAAATATCCTAACTTCTTCGATCAAGTTCCAAACACACCATCTGTCACTCACTCAGTCAACAAGTGTTTCCTTCTGAATTTATAAGACTGTCACAGGGGATGATCACTGCTCTTTTCTTTCTTTCTTCCAGTTAGCTTCTTCTCCCAAAATAGTTTAATCTTCTCATTTCATTCTACTACAATTTTCAAATTCAGTAAGAGAGGCGCTATGACTTCCGAGGTACAAGAAATACAAAATGACTGCTGTGTACCTTTCTAAATCTTGTCCATATTTCTGGTTTTCTATTGCAATATTGCTGTAGTTCATTAACTGGACTCTTTCTTCTGAGTCCCCAGCAGCTGTCACAAATAAAAATTTCAGACCTGGGACAGGAAACTAGCCAATGACATGTAGTTTTATCGATTCATTTCCAATACATAACATAACTAACATTCTTTAACCAACTTGTAAGTTTAGTTCTCATAGTCTAGGTGAACTAATGAAGCGTCTGCCTTACCACGAACAGAGCTGGTAGTAACTAAATCGGAAACGCTATTGAAGACTAGGTCTGCTCCTAACTATCCATGTCCCTACCTTAACCCCTCCACTCTTCCAAAGGGAATCCTCAGTAATGGGAGGCTGGAACACCCAGGGCGGGCAGTGTAGTAGAAAAATTTCTACACTGAGTCAGATGTAGCATTGGCTAATCCTGTTTCTTCTCTGGGCCTCGGTTTCTCCACCTATAGAACTTGCATTTAACGTAGAGTAGGGGGATTGGCTTAATTTCTAAGGTCCTTATGGCGATAGTAATTCAAAAACCTCACCTCGTCTAGCTTTACGTGGAACACGTGGGAGAACAGAAAATAAGCTTTCACTCCATTAAACCGACCTTAATTCTCAGATACTGTTTTAAAAAGGTAACAAACTCCCGACGCACTCACACTCCCCTGGGGCTGCAAATTTCCCCTTGGAGAAGCCAAGGCACATAAAGCCCATCCCGCACGATGGTCAGAGAAGTGCTGGGAAAACCGTACTCAGGGTCTCAAGGCGCTGCCCCCGCAAAGGGCCGGCCCACCTAACCACCGCCCGGCAAATGAATGAGTACAACCAGCTAAAGGGACGCCCCTCAACGTAGGCTGCAACGCGAGACCCCAGGGCCCAGATCCCACCGATAGCGACTCCTTCCCGGAGCCCGAAAAGCTGGGCCTCGGGGCCGCAGGGTCGCGGGCCCCGTCCCCTCCCTCAGGGCAGAAGGTGCGCGCCCCGGCTCGAGACTCGGGCGCGGAGAGGGCCTGGGACTCCCCGCGAACCCGCCCGCCCTGAGAGGAGGTGGAGCCTGCCGGTCCCCGGCCGCCACCACCCCGGCTCCCGACTTACCGCGATGCGGTGGGGGACGGGAAGTGTCAGGAGTGAGGGCCTAGGCCCGTCTGCCACCCGCCGCTCAGAGAGCAGCGCGCGGCCGCCACAAAACCGTCGCCGCCGCTACCACCTCCGCTACCGACCGCCGCTTCGGGCGCAGCGCGCAGAGGGCCCGCCTGCGTCACACGCCGCCTGCCGTCAGAGGCTCGCTGCGGGCGCTCCGCCCTCGCTGTCTGCTCATTGGCAGATACCGCCGCCAGTCTAGGCCCACCCTGTTATGCATTGGACCTAGAGTCTTTTGAAACCGAACGTGAGGGCTGTCTTTGGGAGACTGGAGAGGGGGAAGAGGAGGGACGGAAGGAATTAGGGGGAGGAAGCGGGAGGGGCAGTGGGAGGGACATGAAGTACGGCCCCTCGCCGCCGCGGTTGGCTGGGAGGGAGTCGTGACGTCACAAGGGCCCCTAGAGGTAGGCTGGTGAGTGGCTACATCGGGCGGGGGGAGGGGAGAAGAGTGATGACGCTATGCTGAGGCTCCGCCCCCTTCTTTGGAGCGGAGAGACTCGGGTTGCTGATGCTCGGGCCAATCAGAGTGAAGGCTCCAGGATGGCATGGTAACTATTCTACCCTTACTTTTCCCCAGTCCTCGGGCTGTGACGGGAAAGCTCCCCCGTTGTCTTGCCCTTACTTCCTGGCCAGACCACGTGCGGAGCTGGAGGGACCTCCTAGGAGGTCTATCTGCGTAGCTCACCTGCAGCTGCTCCGAGGCCAGCAAACCTGGCCTCCTTGTCTCCTGACCCATGCCAACCCAACACAACCTTTCCCTCTCTGAATCCCTAGAATGGACGTTAGGAACATTAGAGGTGCCTTAAGGGAATGGTTCAGCTTAGAGTTTGGTACAAATGACAATTCTCGGAACTTCTTTCCCACCTGCACTTTAGGAACCCCTACTTATTCTTAAAGTCTAGTTGAAATGTTCCCGCTTCTCTGGGATCTCTCACAGCTAGTTGGAGTAATGCTTGGGCAGGCCTCTGTTACAGCCTTGTTACTTTGTATTCTGTTATTTACTTTCCTATCTTCTGGTGCTGGGCTCTTGAAGGCCAGAGCTTCATTTTCAAGTTGGTGTTCCTTTCCCTCAAGGCCTAGCCCAGAGCAGAAGCCTGATATCTCAAGGGGGTGGGTTGAGCATGTTCTAGAAACTAGATCTAGTGACCGTGGGTCCCACACAAAATAGCAGGGACTGTGTTCAGAAAGCAAAACCTATTATGATTACCGCTCCACCACCCCCTCCTCCTGGGACATATCTACAAAATTGAAATGGGCCCTGCCCAAAACATGGATAAACTTAAATCACTCTGGGTTTTCAGTGGTGGCAAGGGATTAGAGTTACTTAGTCAAAAAGTGAACACACCATTGTAAAGCAGTTATACTCCAATAAAGATGTTAAAAAAAAAAAAAGTGGAGTGATCCGGTAGTAAAGGTAAAATAAGATAATGGATGGAAGAAACCTAGTGCATTGTAGATGTTCAGTAGGTGCTTGAAGAAAGAAAAAAATAAATATGTGGATGGTCAAATAGGAAAGCTAAACATCTGACTCCAGACACCTTTCCCCAACTACTCCATCCAAACATCACTCCTTTCCCTCCACCCTCCCTTGCCTATATTCAGCATCAGAAAGTCATTAGGTCTCCCTGGAGAGTTACAGTAGCTTCCTCACTGCCCTCCTGAACCTTTGATTTCTCACCTTCCAATCCTCAAACCCAGCTCTGTTTAAGGCTCTCCTCTGCTTATTTATTCTGATGTCCCTAAGGCCAGCCACACAGCATAGGTGTGCATTAAACGTTTGATGCATGAATGAGAGAATTATTTTCTTAAATAGAAAAGAAGTATGGGACTTTTGAGTCAGAGAACCCTGGGTTTAAATCTGAGCCAGACCATGTATTAACTGTATGAACTTTGGGCAAATTTCTTAACCCCTCTGAAACTCAGTTTCCTTGTCTGTAAAATGGGGGTAATAATTGTACTTGCCTCACAGAGTTGTGAGAATTAAATGAGCTGAGGCATATGGTAACTGGTACACAGGTACCCTCAATAAATGATAGATATTATTTGTATTCTTTAAAAATGTTAAGGAATTCCCATTCTAAATATTCTAAGACATGGATTCTGACACAGAAAAGGAGCTCAGAAATATGTCTTGTGTGAGTGAGTGTATTTAGTCCAGAGTACTAGCAGGTATGCAGGAGTTGGGTCCCTTAAGTAGTGTATACTTATTGGAAGACTGGAGGGAGAGACACTGGACAAGGAGTGCTCCAGGGAGGAATTTCCTGTGATCATGGTGATTTCTAAGTAGAAGGACCTCTTGTTAGGTACTCTGGCAGGCATGTGGCCTACAAGCTCATCATTCCCAGGGACTTCTGCCCCAGGAAGGACTTCTTTGTGGACCAGGGCTTCCTAGGCCCACATAGTCTTACTCTGCCTAATTCTCATAATACCCCTTTTGATTGTCATCATCTGCCTTCTTCTCCTCTAAAGCCAAGGAATTTGGTGCATGTTCTCAAAAGCTTGCTGAGCCAAGCTCTGTCCTGGGCATTAGGAGCCCAGAGATGTCCACCGCTCAACACTCTGCCGTGGCCAAGAGAGACAGAGCTAAGTAAAGTCCATTTCTGTCCTGGAAGCTTCCAGTCTCTCTCACACATGCCCTGAGAACTCACTCTATGCAGCTCTGAAGGATTGATGCCCAGGGAGGATAGAGACCTGTAAGGACTGCAGAATTATAAAAGAACACGAGACTTCCTTCCAGAGAGATGATTCTAAATTTCTTATATGGTACATTGGAAAGAGCAGCAGAGTTAGATTCAAACAGATCTAAGTTCAAGTCCTAGATCTACTACTTTTTAGACCTTGCACAAATTATTTAATTGTTCTGTGCACCAGTTTCATTGTCTATAAAGTGGGCACAATAATTTCTGTTTCATAAGGTGCTTGTGAAGGTCAAATAAGATCATGAAATTTGCAAAGGACTGGGCCCCTGTTTGGTACATGGTAAGCATGCAGTAAATGTTGATTTCCTTCTTTTCCTATAACTTGATAAGGAAGGGTGATGTTTATAAATGACATATAATTAGATTTATATAAATCTTGTGTGAATATCTGACTTTTAACTAGAGCATTTAGTCAATTGCATTTAACGAATTTACTGGTATATTTAGGATTTTATCTAACATTTTAGACTTTCTGTTTGCCCCAGATGTTCTGTTTCTGTGCTTTTTAAAAAAAAATTTTTTTTTTTTGGTAAAAATAACTGCCATTTACTGAGGCCAAGCTCTTTGCCAGATTTTTTTTTAAAAATTGAGATATAATTTGCATAATATAACATTCACCCATTTGAAGTGTACAATTCAGAGATTTTTAGTATATTCACAAGGTTGTGCAACTACCACCACTATATAATTCCAGAACATTTTCATAATCCCAGAAGAAACTCCAGGCCCATTAGCAATCATTCCCCATCTCCCCCTTCCCCCCAGCTCCTGGCAATTGACTAGTACACTTTCTGTCTCAATGGATTTGCCTACTCTGGACACTTCATATAAATGGAATCATAAAATACGTGGCCTTTGTGTCTGACTTCTTTCACTTATCATGATGTTTCAAAGTTTCACCCATTTTTATAGGAGAATAATATTCCATTTTATGAATATACCATATTTTGTTTATACAGTCATGAGTTGGATGGCATTTGAGTTGTTTCATCATGAATAATGATTATTCCATTATTCCACTATGAATAGTACTGCTATGGACATTCATGTAAAAGTTTTTTGTGGACATGTGTTTTCAATTCTCTTGTGTTTATACCTAGGAGTGGATTTGCAGGGTCATATAGTAACTCTATATTTAGCTTCTTAAGGAGCTGCCAAACTGTTTTCCAAACTGGCTGTACCATTTTACATTCCTGCCAGCCACATCTTTGCCAACACTTGTTATTTTCTTTTTTCTTTCTTTTTAAATTATAGCCATGCTAGGTGGTGTGAAGTGGCATCTCACTGTGGTTTTTTTTATACATTTCCCCGGTGACTAATGATGTTGACCATCTTTTCACGTGCTTATTGGCCATTTAAATCTCCTTTCTTGCATTCTTTTGGATTACTTCATTTTTATTCCTGCATCAGTTTGGAAATTAAATTCTTTTTCTATTATTTTAGTGATAGCCCTAGAAGTTACTGCATGCATGCCTAACTCACTAAAGTGTCATGCTAATCTATACCTTTATAAGAAGGGTAGAGTTTGCTGAGACAAGGAAAAGATGCATTCCATGCCAGATGAACAGGGAGAACAGAGATGTGGGACCAGGAAAGAGCTCCGTGTATCCATGGGTGCAAACTGGGACTTCATCCTAGAAGTGATAGGGGAGGGGCTTTACTGGTGGCACAGTAGTTAAGAATCCACCTGCCAATGCAGGGGACACGGGTTCGAGCCCTGGTCCGGGAAGATCCCACGTGCCACGGAGCAACTAAGCCTGTGTGCCACCACTACCGAGCCTGCGCTCTAGAGCCCGTGAGCCACAACTACTGAACTGAAGCCCGCGCGCCTAGAGCCCGTGCTCCGCAATAAGAGAAACCACTGCAATGTGAAGCCCGCGCATCACAACGCTCGCCGCAACTAGAGAAAGCCCACTCTCAGCAACGAAGACCCAACACGGCCAAAAATAAATAAATAATTTTTTATAAAAAAGAAGTGATAGGGAAGCTAAAGAATGTTCTATAGAACAATGAAGATGTAATTACTATTTGAGGCAGAATGGAGCTAGAGCAAGATGGGTGAGCCTAGGGTAAATAGTTTAAAGCCATCCAAGAAGGATGTCTCTGCCATGAGAAAGATCTCTGGGAAGAAAAAAAGAACACTCCTCCTCAACCCAGGAAGACTTTCCTAAGGCTGCCCAGGAGGCAGGGCAGCGTTTGGCCTGAAATTGGATGCTTTTAGCACTGTTTCTGTCTCTGTCACTTTACCTACCTCCCACCCCCACCCCGAGCCATGCACCCTCTGCCTCCACCCTCTATTCCCAGCAGTCATTCTTCAAAGGCCTTTCTTGCAGTTCCTAAATCTCTTCTTGATATATCTAAATCCTACCCATCCTTCAAAATCCAGTTCAATTAAATCAATCTAGCAAATATTTTCTGGACTCTTACTGTATGCCCATGCCTGGGCTAAGCTGAGAGATTCAGAAATAAACGGAACAGGTGGAGGTTCTGTCCTTAAATGAGCTCCCAGGAGGGTCGGGGAAACAGGCAACAGATTATTTTGCTTCATTGTGGTTAGAGCCCTCATAAGGGTGTGATGGAAGGCCATCCAAGGCTGCCTGAGGAGTGGGAAGGTGGGCAGATCATGGGGGGTAGGGAGAGATAAGGAGGAAGTTAAACAAAGCTCCATGGAAGAGGTGAGTGTAGTTAGAATGTAAAACAAATGGTTGCTGGAGTAGAGGATGGCCACGTTATGAAGGATACTGAGCATCACACTAAGGAATTTGCCCTTGATGCTAAAAGCCATGAAAATTTACTACTTTGCCACAAGGCACAAGGGCGGGACATGATCAGATCTGTGTTGTAAGAAGAGCCAATGTGGCTAATGGGGAGAATGATGGAGAGATAGGAGGGCAGTGAAGGAGTGAAGGAGATCTCCTACAGGAAGCTTTCCTTGACAACTATATCCCACCTTCACTTCCCCTCTTCTGCCCCCCACCTCTACACCGCCCTATGCTCCTGGGAGCTGGAACATCCCTGAAAACAAATGCTCAGTGAGCTTGGCATATCTGGTACGTGTATGTGGAAAGGGGAGTGGAGCAGTGATCATGGCTAAAGCTTGAAGATAGTGGTGCTGTTTCAGGCACAGGCCTCTCTGGGATATGTCCAGGCACCAGGCAAACCAACCAGGAGGGAGGAGACGCTGAAAGGCTTCAACAGCAGCAGCAGCTACTTGGACAATGGACAAATGCCAGTTCAGCAAACACTGAGAGCATCCTGAGTAAGGTCGAGCCTAGATGCTTAGATGCTTGTTCAATTTTTTAATCTGTAAAATGGCTTTCATCAAACCTACCTCATCAGATTATTAAGAGGATCAAATAAGAGAATGCATATATAGTCCCTGGCACATAGTAAGAACTCATCTTTTTCTTCCACTTTTCCTCATATAAATCAAGTAGGTGATAGTCTTTCAAACTGACAGTGGAGGAAACAGATTCAGAGAGGGTCAGTGACAGCTGAGGTCAGACAGTTCGGAAAAGGCTCAATCAGGACAAATTCAGACTGTTGCTGACACATCTAGCTGTCATCAACCTGGCACACTGCTCTATTACCTCATCTAATTCTCACAACAACAGTATAATGTGGATATTCCTAAAACCATTTTACAGATGAGGAAACAGACTGAGGACTGTATGGTGGGGAAGTGCCCAAATCACCAGAGAATTAAAGGCCAGTTAGAGCACCTCAAGTTTCAGGCACTGGGGGGTAGTCTAGAGGCAGGGAGAAGAGACCCAGCCTCAGGGAATGGTACTTAGAGCCAAAGGAACAGACAAGGGGTTAAGACCGGCAACAGGGGCCAGGAGCAGGCATGTGTGGGTTGGAGCTAGACAAAGAGCATCACGTGAAGCCCCAAGGAAGAAAACCTAAATCCAGTTATCAAAACTAAATGGGAGTGGTTCTTTCAGTAACAATTAGTTTTACTAATTGTTCATTTGCCCTGGGACTTTAAAGGCCGGGGTGGGGTGGGGAGGGGTGGCAGAATTCAAGTCAAGAAAACTATTTTTTTTAGAATAAGACACCTTCCCTGTAGACTTGGACCCCCAGGAGTGAGCACGATATCTCTGGGTCCCCCACCATTGCCCAACCCAGGGCCTGTCACAGAGGGGGCCTAGGCTGAGTAAATGAACAAGAGTGGATGCATGCAAAAGGGTTCTGGCAAGTTAATCAAATTTGGGCCTTTGTTTCCCCGAATTAACAGTATATAGTGATTAAGGGAATGACCTCAGGTGCCAGACTTGAATCCTGGCTTCTGACACTTACTAGCTGTGTGAGTAGGTAACTCATCTTCTCTGTTTTCCATTGGTGAAATGGAGATATTAATAGTATCTACCTCATAGGGCTTTTATCAGGATTAAATGGGATAACATAAAAAAGTAGAAAAGTGCCTGGGACACCGGGGGTGCTCAAAATGTGCTAATTATTACTGTGGGGATTTAAACGGGAAAAATGTGATGGTAACGGTGTCTAGGTCAGATGTTCTCCACCTGCTGCAGGTGCTCTGACAATCCCACATTGTAACTGTAGGAGGGATTACTGGTCCCTTCATTCTTTTTCCCCCGTTGAGGTAGGACGGTCTTTACAAAGGTAGCCAAGAGTCCCCCTCAGATTCCTTTAGGGGGTCAGTCAGGGTGGGGAAGGAACCCTGGCTGGGGGCTGGTTTCTGGGGATCAGCCCTCTCATGGTGAAGAGGGACCAGGACTAGGGTGGGGTTGGGGGGCAGGAGATCCGCTCTCTGCATTTCGACAGGCGGGACAGGGCGCCCTCTCCTGATCAAAGGTGGGAATAGCTGTGGCCCAGAGTTTCTCCGGTGGGCCCCACGGGATCTCGTTCCCTGTGAGGCACTCTTCCCTTTGCTGAAATGCCCCGATTGGGCTCTGGGGAGCAAAGTTTGGGGAAGGGGCGCCGAGGCTGGGGCCAAACTGGTTTAATGTTTAAGAAGTGCGAAACTGGATAATTTCGTCTAGGTTGGGGTGGGAGGTGGATGGAGACTGGGGTCAAGGAAATGAGAGAATTCGAGGTCCTGTTGAATTAATTTTATGTTCTTTCAACAGGTGATGGAACGCAGCCGAGAGGTAAGTGACAAGGTGGCTGATCCAACGTGTCAGACCCAGGTGTCCAGTGCTCTTCCGGCTGCCCCCATGCAGCTGGAATTAGTGGAGCTGACCAGTGCTGGATCGGCATGGCATGAGGGGACGCCAGATTAAGGGGGACAGCCCGGGGTCCCGGGCCGCAGAAGCGGGGAGGGGCCAGCAGAGGATCTGGGTGCTGTTTCCTTCCCAAGTTCCGCCCCAAGCGCGCCGGCCCCGCCCCCGCCGTTCCCGCTCCGACCCGCCCCCCACCGCTCGCCCCCCGGGCCCGGCCTGGGCTTCCCCCGGGTGCTCCCTGCTCTCGGACTGCGCCGGCGCGGCCTCCTCGCCGCCACGGCCTGGGTGAGTATGGAGATGGGTGTGTTGGACTGCCGGGCAGCCCCACTTGGGGGAGCTCGGCCACGCGGTCTGGCCTCCGCGGGGCCCGGCCCCGGGCTGTGGGGATCCTGGTGTCTGTCCAGGACCTGCTGCTGTGCCCGCTGGGGTAGCTGACCCCTTTCCCCTCTGCTCCCTGACAGGGGCCCGATGTTCCAGAGTGAGCTCTCCCTTCTTCACCCCGCCGGCACTCCTGGTCCAGATTCTTCCTTAGGTGCCCCAGGAGAGAGGTGCCGGGGACCTGCAACCCTTTAGATTAGTTTCAAATCCCAACTCTGCCAGCTGTTAGCCTGTGACCTTGAGCAAATGTTAACCTCCCTGAGCCTCACTTGCCTCTTCTGTAAAATGGAAATATACAGGCTATAGCTAGCGCCTACCTCATAGAGTTGTAGTGAGAATTAAAAGAAACAATGTATATCTAGTGCTAAGCAGGGTGCCTAGTACTCAGAAGGCGCCCAGTAAGTGTGGATTTGGACTGGAGGCTGAGAAGATCTTTGAGGATCTTTGGAAATAAGGTAGGGATACTCCTAAGAAAGCAGTTTTCAGTTAAGTGGTACCTGTGTGGAAGTTAGAGTTGACTGGGGCTGGACAGCTGCCCTTCAGATAGTGAGCTCCCTGTCCTGAAGCCTGGGAGAGCAGAATGACCTAGTTGGTATGGCCTTATTAGTCATCCAAACCACAAGATCCCCGTGTTGTACAACTGTGAAAACAGGCCCAGAGTGGTTAGGTGACTTGCCCAAGGTCACACAGCTAAAAGGGAGGTTAGGCATACCTCCAACAAGTGGAACAGACTGTTCCTCAAACCTTATCAACCCCTGCCTTGGGCACTGCCTAGTCATTCCCTGAGGATCTGGTCTTTGGTTTGGGGGTCCCAGTGATTCCTGAGGGATCCAGAGCAGCTGGCTTCAGGAAGGGATGTTGGAAGGGGGGACTAGTACCATTGCAACCACAGAATCTGGGTTTGGGCTGGGTGGGGAAGGTCTTTGGGGATGATCCAAGGACTGTAGGAATGTGCTTGATTTGGGAGGGCCACCAGAGCCACTTCCACCGCTCCTGGGAAACCCCAGGCCCGCAGAAGGAGGAAGGAGGTTGAGCAGTTGGGGCAGGCTGCCTGATGGAGCCTGGCAGAGAGGTGGGTGGAGGAAGATGGTTGAGAGGCATATCCACCTGGCTTGTTCCAGATGCCATGAGGCCAGCCTCCTGGAGGTCAGGGTTCTTCCTGAGGGCGGGACTAGGAGAGCGTCCTGAGGGCGGGGCCAGGAAGAGCTAGGACTTGATCTCCAGGAAAGGTCCTGGAGTCCAGAAGGGCAGGTTCTTTATGTATCCGGAGCCAGCCCTAGTTTGGCAACTAGAAGCCTAAATTCTGAGGATGGCTTTCCCTCAGGTTCAGCATATGGCTTTGAGGAAAGACCTTCCTCTCTCTGTGTCTTGGTTCCTCTGTCTTTAAAATGGGAACGGGGCTGACTGACTCATTTATATAAGATTTGGTTTTTTAGTTTTTTTCCTCCTATGGACAGGTACCCCTTCACTTTTCCCTCCTAACCTGACGTAACCTGACCTCTCTGCCCAGAGCTCTGGCCCAGAGAGCAAAGGGTCAAGGAAGGTGAGAGCTGCAGTTTGTGACACTGTGAGCCCCACATCTGCCCACTGCTGGCTCTTCCTTCTATTTGCTATGTGACCCTGAGCAGGGTCCTGCCCCTCTCTTGGCCTCAACTTCCCCTTCTATACACTGAGGGGGTCCGGGCTAGGATTGCTGGTATATACTTGGCTAGTAGTATAGTACATGACCTCATATCCTCATCTGAGTGGGGGAGTGCAGTGGGGAGGAGCCCAGTCCTCAGGAGCCCTTACCTAGTCTCCAGAGGGGAGCGGACAGGCCCCTGGGCACTGGGAAGCCTCCAGAAGCTGACCAGGCAGCTCTCTCTAGCAAACAGCAAGCCCAGGCTAGCACCAGGCCTGATTTTGCAAAGCCTTTCACCCTCAGAGCACGTGAGGCAGCAGGTGGGGACAGACAGGGGTTTGAGGTTCTGCTGGCTTCCATGGAGTCCTTGCTGCTGTGGACTGCGGTACAGGCACACAGAGCACACAGAGCTGGGAAGGGATTGAAGGTGCAGAAGCACCCCGGGCCGGTGGGTGAAGCAGTGAGAGCTGATAGGAGGCCCTGAAACATGGAGGTTCCAAGGCCTGGGGGAGGAGATGGGCCATTCTGTTCACTGGGAGGTTTTAGGATTGGTTCCTGAAACAAGAGAGACTAGTTCAACCGGCTCCTGTAGTACTAGGCCTGTCAAGCCAGGCCTAGGGATGAGAAGAAGTTTTCCCAATCTATTCCGGCTTCATCTTAGCACAGATTTGGTTCATTGTCTTTCCTCTGAAATTGAGGGTGAATGTTCTCATGGGATTCTCAGTCCATCTTCCTCATCCAGGGCAGTAGCTGTCCAAGTTTAGGGGTTAGGTGGCTTCCTTCTCAGACTCTCCACCCCATAGCATAGCTAAGCTGAGGACTGAGCACAAGGGCTAACTTCACCACTGAGTCCCAGCCTCACTACCTTGGGCCCTGACAGCACACCACTCCATCCCCAGGTCTGACAAGATGTACGAGGTCCCACTGCCACTGGATCGGGATGGGACCCTGGTCCGGCTCCGCTTCACCCTGGTGGCCCTGGTCACGGTCTGCTGTCCACTTGTCGCCTTCCTCTTCTGCGTCCTCTGGTCCCTGCTCTTCCACTTCAAGGAGACTACGGCCACACACTGTGGGGTAGGGCTTGTGGAGGGGGGCACTGATACCTCATGTTCAGGCCCAATCAGATCTATTTTGGATCCTGATTCTGTTGTAACAGGATTAGCCATCAAACATACTGGGCTGCTGGGGGGATGCCTGCAAATTGAGGTCCCAAGGAATAGTCTCCCTCCACCTTCAACGGAGGTCATTGAGGGCCAGGGTCCCTGAAGTTGGGCAGCCCCAGAACCCCGAACCCAATCCTTAGTTCATAGAGGGGCAGATTCAGCAGCCCCAGGGTTTTCTGGGGGACAGAGGAAAAAAACTGGGCTAGAGGGCATTTGGGGCTTTTTAGTGGGGCACTGTGGGCTGTGCCTGTCCCTACGGGAATGTGATTATGTATATGTGCATGTGTTAACTGTGAGGGACATGACTATAATGGCTTTGAGTGGGCTATGTGTGTGAGAGAGACTATATCTGTGTCTGTCTGGTTGGGGACCTGATTATGTGTGTGTACATGTGTTTTCTGGGGTAGGTCCCATGACCTCTGAGGTTCCATAGGTGGCCATACACCCTCTTGGACAGGGATATAGGGTGCTGGGCCAGGAAGAAAGTTGTGAGAGTTCTTTCTCTGTATGTTATGGGTGTAAATGGGGTGAGACCTGTGTGGACCTTTGTTATCCTGCTAGTTCATCCACTGACTCTGTATATTACCTGAATTTCAGAGGCTGAGCCTCAGTTTCCCCATGTCTATCAGGGTTGCTAATTCCTGTCCTCCTCCTTCTCAGTGTTAGTGTAGCGCTCCAGGTGGAGGAAATAGGAAAGTGGTTTGGGAAATGTGAAAGGGGAGGAGCAGAAGGAGGAAGAGGAAAAGGAGATTGTCAAGTTGGAAGACAGGGCAGGAGAGGAAGTTAGCCAAGGGTCTCTAGGTGGGAAAGAGGCAGAGCCTGGACATGGACCCTTGAACTAGCCTCACAGAGAGCTCAGAAGGCCCCCAATCAGCTGAGCTTCCACCTTCCTATAAAGAGCATTTGCTTGAGAAAAAGGGGTACAACCAGGAGTGGGATCTGGCTGGCAAGCATGGGGGCCCACTTCTTTTGTTCATATGACTTCAAGTTTTCCCTCTTCTTGATTTGTCAGTGGGTAGATGTGGGCCTTGAGTTGTGGGCAGCCAGCCTGGTGAGACTCAGGGCTGGGAGCTATCAGAAAGAACAGGACTGGAAGAAAAGGGGGTGACCAGGTGATCAGAGGGGGAAGATCAGAAAGGGTCCATCCAACAGCCTCTCCTGACCTAGTTCTCACCTTAGATAATGCATCAAATGTTCTATTACCCTGGCCAACTCCTCTTCATCCTGCAAAACCCTTCTCATATGTCTCCTCCTCCAAAAAGCTTTCTGCAGCCTCCATGGGGCAAGCTTAATCACTCCCTCCTCTGGGTGCCCATAGTTCCAGGTGTTCTCTCTGATATGGTTCTATCACATTATATTTGTGTCTCTCTTCCCTACTAGGCTGGGAGCTCCTTGAAGATGGGCACTGCATCTGAATCAGAATGTATTTGTTGAGGGACTTCCCTGGTGGTCCAGTGGTTACGACTTTGTGCTTCCACTGCAGGGGGCATGGGTTTGATCCCTGGTCGGGGAACTAAGGTCCCGCATGCCACACAGCGCGGCCAGGGGAAAAAAAAAGTATTTGTTGAATAAATGGATAGGACTCCCCCCCCCCGACACACACACACACACACACACACACACACACACACACACACACACACACACACACACACACACACACACACACACATCAGCCCTGGGAAAAGGAAGGCAGGATATAATGCAGTCATAGTCCATACAGAGAATTATAATATTTGTATGGCATATGGAGTTAGACGGAGTAGGCTGTTTGCTCTGGTCCTCGTGGCTGGCTCCAAATGATAATGGGATCAGTAACCTCAGCATACTTATAACCCATTCTCAACATACTAGATAGGGAGCTAAGGCATAGGTAGCTGCTGGAGGGGTACCTGGCCTCTCTGGGGCAAGACTAGGCCTAGTGACCCCAGTGGTATTTTGTCCCTACTCCCTGGGACTACTATGATGGATACACCTGGGAATTTTCACATATACTCTGAATTTTTCACCCAGAGAATCCCAGGAATGGCCAACTGAGGAATGAAAGAAGTAGCCTTAGTCTATAATTGCCAATAGATGACATTGCCTCTGCTTGCACATCCCCAGTGATGGAGAGCTTCTTTCCTTCCCAGGCAGCTGATTCTGAGGAGACTTAGTAACTAACAATTAGCAAGCTCTTTCTTTCTTTTTTTTTTTTGCGGTACACGGGCCTCTCACTGTTGTGGCCTCTCCCGTTGCGGAGCACAGGCTCCGGATGCGCAGGCTCAGAGGCCATGGCTGACGGGCCCAGCTGCTCCATGGCATGTGGGATCTTCCCGGACCGGGGCATGAACCCGTGTCCCCTGCATGGGCAGGCGGACTCTCAACCACTGCGCCACCAGGGAAGCCCAGCAAGCTCTTATAGTGAGCATACACCCTCTTTCTGGTGAATCTCTGTCCTGGCTCTGGCTCTGCTTTGGGACCCTTGGAGCTACTTTTTCCACCTGGCTTCCAGCCAGCCCTGCAGAGATGGGAAGGCAGTAATGGCGGGGGAGGAGGGTCCCCTGAGTTTACTTTTCTCAGGTAGCATAGCTCCAGTTCCTTCAGGCAATCCTTACAAGACATGTGCCCTGGACTTGGCCCAGTTGATCACTGTCCTCTCCTAGGCCCTGATCTGGGCATAGGACTTCATATGGCCTGGGAAGAACAGCCCAAATCAGGACTGTTCTATTCCTATTACTGGCTGTTAGACCTCTGTTAATGCAGCCTGAGCTGCCACTAGCTGTTTCTGCACAGGTACAGGCTGGACACTGATACCTCATATTCAGGCCTGTCTAGATCTGTTTTGGACTGCGAATCTACTGTTTAAGATTAGCTAGCTCTCTGATGGGGCCCAACAAACATATTCAGTCCTGCTCCAACAGAAAGGGGCTAAATCCTATTCTGCTTTCTCCCTTTCCCTTCCCAGAAACCTGCCTACATGCCTGGACCCAACCCTCAGAAAGGTCCCCACCGCCATGTCTGGCAAAGGGATCTGCTGTGGGCCAACCTTGGCCACTATCATTCTTACCTTTGCAGAGTGTTCTGGGATTTATGACATGGCCTTGTTGGTCGTGGGAAGGCTGTGTGCCCGGGGAAGGCGTGGAGATCCGGGCTCTGTGGGCGGGAGGCAGGCCCTCAGGAACTGGGGGTGGGACCCTCCAGTCTTAGAGCAGTCTCAGTCTGGCTAGAGCCCTCAACCCAAGCCCCGGATCCTTCAGCACCCAGTGTGAGTGTTGCTTAGTGCGCGTACCCCCACCCTGATTCCCTAATGCTGAGCTGGACTAGTAGACTAGGGTTCCCTTAATGGAGGGAGGTCTGAGTCCCCAGGGGAGATTTGGTCCTAGGCCTTTTAATACAAATCTGCCCTCCAGAAGGAAGCCCAGCGTGAAGGGTCATGGTGGTCGGCGCAGTGGGGGTGGGGGAGGGAGTTCTCTGCCCAGAGGGAGAAGAAGCAGAAGAAGCCCAGCTGCCTCAGTCTGGGTCTGTCCTTCCTGGGTCTGGCCCAGCACAGGAGACTCAACCTGAGTGGAGAAGGTTCCCATGACCCTCAGTTCCCGAAAATCTTGGATCGGGTGACATGGTCTTCTCAGAGAGGAAGGAGATAGAGGTCTGGGCCTCTGGAGGGACTCTGGTATCTCGGGGTCAGGGTACTGCTGGCCTGAGGCTTGGATCATTCTGAGCCTGGGGGTGGGATGGCTGGTAGCCTGTGGTCCCATTGAAATAGGTTATGGGGCCCTCCCACTGTTCCTAGTTAACTTGGGTGAAGAGCAGGAATGTGGTCAGACAGGGTCAGTGGGAAGGCTTGGGTCAGTCTGAGCCAAGGTCCTTTATCTAGGTTACTTGGCCTGAAGTAAACCTTGACTTGGAGCCTTAAGCTATCAAGTGGCAAGAGGCCTTAGTCCTAATGTTTGATCCTAGCTTAGTTCTGGGCCTTGGTCTTCCCTTCTGTGCAATGGGAATAATAACCCTTCCACCTCTGACCCTTCTCCTGAGTGGGTATGAGGGTCATGGGAATGAGGTGGGCCATCAGAGCTCCCATATCCAGGCCACTGGGAGCCTCTATTCTCCATACTCTTCAAGAGGTGAACCTATAGGACCAGTGTGCCAAACGGATTCCTATGAGCTGACCCTGTCTCTCTGCTGTTCCTGCCCCATCTCCCTCTGTACCTCCTCTTCTGCACTGCTTTCCTTTTTCCTTTATGCCCTTCCTACTCTTTATACTCTGGCTCTTCCCTATACTCTGAAAAGCCAGCTCTGGAAAAGGCCCCACTTTCCTAGGCCCAGGTAACCCTACCAGGCCCCAAGTTGTGTCCCTTGCCCTGCCTGGGCACCACTCCCTACAGGATGTTCTCTGCGGCCTCCCAGCCCTTGGACCCCGATGGGACCGTGTTCCGGCTCCGCTTCACGGCCATGGTCTGGTGCGTCATCACTTTCCCCGTGTTTGGCTTCTTCTTCTGCATCATCTGGTCCCTGGTGTTCCACTTTGAGTACACAGTGGCCACTGACTGTGGGGTGAGTGCCAGGCTCCCCAACACCTGGGTCAGGGCCAGGTCAGGAGATGGTGATAAGGGTGGAATCAGACAGTAGGAGAGAAGGTGGAGGGACAGAGAGAGGGGAGAGGGATAAAAGGATGGTGGGGGGAAAGTCAGAGCTGGGGGAAATTTGGGGAGAGAGACTCAGGGAAAGTAGAGTCACAGTCCTCCAAGAGTAGAAGAGGATTGTAGAGGGTACAAGGGAGCAGAGGGGGCCTGGGGGAAGGGAAGAGAGTGGGAATAAGCAGGAGAGATTGAGAGAGGGAGAAGGGGGCTGAAGAAAGACCAGACTGGAAAGGAAGCCAGGACTGAGGAGGTAAGATGAGGCCAGGAGCCAGGAGAAGTAACAGGTCCTTTAGCCCAGACTAGGGGCCTGACCTGAGAAGACGCCCAGCCCTGCCCTGGCTTCTTCTATCTTTGTTTCTCCTCTGGCAGTCTCAGGCCCCACAACCTATATCCACTCAGAGCTTTGCCAGCTAGAAACCTAGAAAGAGTTCTTGTCTCCAAGAGCAGTCCATCAAGCCTTTCTTGAGGGCCCAGGGGTGGAGGTTCTGTGTCAGGGGCATGGAATTGAACATGGACTTGCCCTTAGCATCTTATTCCTCCAAGAGACAGACCTAGGCACAGACAGTCACAACACTGTGAGATGAGATCCCTTCTGTGATAAAAGGGAGCACAGGGATGCGGGGCCCAGGAGAAGCACTTAAACCGGCTTGGATGTTGGAGACTTCCTTCCTGGAGGACGGGGAATTGTTGCTGTGGGGTGAAGAAGGACCTTTGTGAGTGCCAGGCGGACAGCTTTTGATTTTATCCAGAGGGCAATGGGGAGCTTTGGAAAGATTTTAAGCAGGGAAGGGACACGATCAGATTTGAGCTTTAGAAGACCATTCTGGCTCCTGAGTGGAGAACAGATTCAACGGCAGAGGGCAAGAGTAGGGAGACCAGTAAGGAAGCTAGTGCAATAGCTCATGGTACAGGGGATACCAGTGCTAAGATGGGGGACTATGAGGTTAGAGAAGAGGGGATGGAGTCCAGAGAAGAGTAGCAAGTAGGATTGACAGGAATGGGAGTTTTTGTCTAGTTGGTGGGGAGGGGAAGGGGTGGTAACGTGTAAAGAAAAGTCATCCATAATTTCAGGGTACTTTTATCTGAGGCCAGAGGAATGAACCTCTAATGGTGAAACATGAGGTTGTATGATAAGGAAGTTTTGGGACCCTCTCCCTTTGTACCATGTGAATTTCTGATCTACTGCCCTGCCATAGATCCACTGAGCCATGTCTTCCAGGCCAAAGGGTTTCTATTCTTGGGGAAAGAGGTTATGTTCCCATCTCTCAGTACCCTTAGCTCTGGGCTTTTGGGGAGGTTTGTGGTGAGCTGTGTACGTGGGCTCTGATATCTCCTCACGTTGCTTGTTGTTGGCATAGTTGGTGAGTGGGGAACTTGTGTATTCGGAATGGCGGGGGTGTATATGAGTATCTGTACCTGATTAAGCGTATGTGTGTGTGTGTGTGTGTGTGTGTGTGTGTGTGTGTGTGTGTGTGTGATGAAGGAGGCAATCCCTGCTCTTAGAATCCTGCCCCACCCTTAATTTGAGAGGAGCTTGTGAGGATGGGACAGGCAGCCACAGGGCCCTAACCCTCATCCTCCTGAGGCATCCCCCTAACTCCGTGCCATCTCTACCCTTTACCTCTTTCCCAGCATCAGTCAGGGCTCTGGGCCCTTGAATACTCTCGGCTCTCCCAGCCAAGCCTTAGATGTTGGTACTGTTCCCTTTAAAGTAGCTGAGATTGGGGCAGGAGTTTTCAAAATGAATATTCTAGAAAGTGGAGGCAACACTCCCACTAATCCTACTCAGGGGACCTACCCAGAGAGGCAGAAAAGTCAAGTAAGGAGGCTTGGAGGTCTCAGAAGTGTCCAGTCAAGATATGATTCCCACCTTTCACTCATAAGTCGGCCTTGCCACGTTCAGTAGCCACATAGATCACAGCCAATTTGCAGGCTTTTCAGGAAAGTTTGTCTTCTGAAAGCCATCGCTTGTACTCACTGCGTGCTAGACACTGCAGATGCCTTGCATACATTATATTTAGTAATTCACCGTCCCCTGCAAGGTAGGTGACGTCATCCCTATTTTGCCAATGAGGAAATCAAAGCTCAGAGAGGTGAAGTGACTTGCTAAAGGTCAGCCAGCTAATAAAGGCAGAGCTGGAATGTAGACCCAGGTTTGTGTGGCTCCAAAGCCTCCATGTTGCCCTTCACTGATTACTCAGAGTGAATATCTGAGCCTGGTCTCAAGCTATGGTATCTCAAGCCATGGCCTCGATAGCATCACCCTCTCTCTGAGAGCTCTGCACTTAGCTTCCTCTGACAGTGCTGAGGGGAATCCATCTCCGTTTCTGTGAAGGCTTGTGAGGGCCCTGGCTGGTCCTGTCCCAGGCCCACCCCTGCCCTGTGAGCTTCCTCCATCATTGCCTGCCTTCCCAGCCACTCTGGAGACCCATTCAGCATCCCCACTGGGAGAAAGGAAGGGGTCTTCCAGAACTCCATCTCTGAAGACTTGTCCTGCCATAGTCACAGCAGGGTCATTCCCTCTCTGGGTTTCTGGGCTCTGGCACTGCTCTGGCTCTTGTTGAAGGTCTAAAAAAGTCCACGGAAAGTGTGGGCAACAGACTGGTAGATTCTGCAGTCATGGAATCTTTTAGAAATGCAGATTCTCAGATTCCAGACCTTCTGCATTCTCACACAATTCCAGGTGACTCGTATGCATATTAAAGTTTGAGACATACTGCTCTAGGCCCCTGAGTCTAAGAGATCCTCTTCCTATTCCTGACCTTCCTGTTCCCATCGAAACTACTGTTCATCCATCCCCCATTCTCTTACCCCCCAAAATAAGCAACATCAGTCCTTGCAGCTGTGTGATATTATCTCCTTCCTCAGCTTTAAAGAACGACACTCCAGTTCCTTAAGGAATGAGGGAATTCCAGCCTTTGAGAAAGATGGATGAGAGAGATGCATAAGAACAGGGTCATTTTCTTAGACTACCCCAGGTTAGGAGCACCCATTTTCCTAAACGTGACCAGAGTGAATGTATCTTCTGGCCCAGCTTCCCTAGGATCTCACAGCACCCTCTACTACCTTGGTACCCCAGACCAGAAGAACAAGGGAAGCTGGGAGCAGTCAGGAACAGCTTAGCTGGGCAGTGAATCCAGCGCTGTGCCGAGGAAGCTCAGATGCTCTGTGACTCGTTTCTGTCCTTGGGACTGAATCTGGGTTGCTGGGCTCATGGACCCTCCCACAGGACTTTATCCAGGTCACAGCCCTGTGCTGTGGGCTCAGAGAGCATCTGAACCTGCCTATAGCTTTCCCAGCCACCTGTAGGGAGATGGAGGCGGTCCCACTATGCCCCAGCACAAACCCCAAGCTGGCTAGGGAATGAGAACCAGGCACACTGGGGACCTGGAAGGGGACCTGGAAGGACCTGGAAGGGGAGGTCTCCCTGGAGAGCTCTGGGGCTCTGAAGAAGGACATCCTGGAGGCAGGGGACTGGACCAGAGCCTTCTGAGTGTCAAGGTGATTCCACAGAGAGGAAGATCTCAAGGTGGGTGGGGCCGGCAGGGGGCTGGTGCCCAGATGGTTCACAACTCTCTAGGTGCCCAATTACCTGCCGTCGGTGAGCTCGGCCATCGGCGGAGAGGTGCCCCAGCGCTACGTATGGCGCTTCTGCATTGGCCTGCACTCAGCACCCCGCTTCTTGGTGGCCTTCGCCTACTGGAACCACTACCTCAGCTGCGCCTCCCCGTGTCCCAGCTACCGCCAGCTTTGCCGCCTCAATTTCGGCCTCAACGTCGTGGAGAACCTTGCGCTGCTAGTGCTCACCTATGTCTCCTCTTCCGAGGACTTCAGTGGGTGCCCAGACAAGGGAAGGAGGAGCGGGGAGGGGTTCCGGGAGGGGATGTCCCTGCCCCCCACCCCCGCCCCCCGACCTTACGACGCAGGGCTCTGGGTGCTCCCTGCGGTGCATGCTCCCAGCCCTCCTCTCTCCCTCCAGCCATCCATGAAAACGCTTTCATTGTGTTCATCGCCTCATCCCTCAGTCACATGCTCCTCACCTGCATTCTCTGGCGGCTGACCAAGAAGCACACAGTAAGTCAAGAGGTACGGTCTACTCCTAGTGGGGCTGCAGGCGGCCCAGAGGAAAATCAAGGACACTCGTCCTCAGGATGCGGGTAATGGTGAGGTGGGAAATGGAGTTCTTTTGCAAACTGGGGCTGGGGCTGGGCTTGGGGACAAGTGGAGGGTGATTGATCAGAATCTGGGGCTGTGTTTGGGTAGCATGGGAAAATGGAGAATAGAAGAGGTAGTGCCTCCAAATGGGAGTAGAATGAGGGGCAGCACCCAGGCTGCAGCGGGAACACTGCGTCAGGGGTCTGTGGTCTGTAATAACTCTGGTGCCTCCCCCCGGCCCTGCCCCCCCACACCCCGTACTTTTCTTCTCCCCACAGCATCTGGAGGTGTTGGGTTGGTGGGTAACTCCAAGTAACTTTCATACTCTGTCCCCCTGAAATGGGAGGGACAGGGACCCCACTGTACCTTGGCCTCATTACACCAAATGCAGGGGTATGAAATGCCCATCATTCCTGCTGCCCCTGCCTCTGCCCCCTTCCATGACCAAAGGAGGCAAGACAACAGCCCTTAGGAGTTGGGGCCAAGAGGGGAGGCTGTCCGCACATATCTAACAAGCTGCAGAGTGATCAGACAGCCCATCCCCTAGGAGCGCAAGTCCTACAACTGGAAACAGCGGCTCTTCATCATCAACTTCGTCTCCTTCTTCACGGCGCTGGCTGCGTACTTTCGGCACAACATGTATTGTGAGGCTGGAGGTGAGGCCAGGCGAGGATCCATAGGTGGTCACAGTGGCTAAGGGACAGTTGGGATGTTTTCTGTAATGTGCAGTATGGCAGTGGCAGTGGTCTTGGGGACTGCCTGCCATTGTGTTCTTTGCGTAGTGATGCAGTGGTGGCGATCTATCAAGAGGCCCCTGGGGGGTAGGGAAGGAGGCTTATCACGCCCTGTTCCTTGTGTCCTTCCCACAGTATACACCATTTTTGCCATCCTGGAGTATACT
This sequence comes from Orcinus orca, assembly GCF_937001465.1. Taxonomy (NCBI): domain Eukaryota; kingdom Metazoa; phylum Chordata; class Mammalia; order Artiodactyla; family Delphinidae; genus Orcinus; species Orcinus orca. The sequence goes on along the minus strand of NC_064566.1, from coordinate 49,545,288 downwards.
GTTGTCCTAACCAACATGGCGTTCCACATGACGGCCTGGTGGGACTTCGGGAACAAGGAGCTGCTCATTACCTCCCAGCCTGAGGAAAAACGGTTCTAAACCCTTCTCTCCTGCTGGCGAGGAGGCCCACTGCCCAGAGAAACTAGGACAGGATACCACTCTGGCCTTCCCTTACCCCCTGCGTCCTCTCTGAGCCCTACTGAAGCTGGGGTAGAGGGGAAGAAGGGAAGAAAGGCACAGGACAAGGCTTTCCCCGGCCCTACTGGCTCCTCCTTTCCCCCAGCCCACGTGAAGGCACAGGCTCCTTCAAGCAGCATCACCCGTACCTGAGAAGCCCCAAGAAGCTGAGCTGGCAGGAGAGCTCCACCATCTGGTGCTAAAAGAAGTCCTGAGGTTCATAACCACCATCTGGTTCTTGGCCTTTACATAGCCACCTCTCGCTGAGGTCAGGGACCACTGAGCAGTGGCTGCTACCAGAAAACCGCAGCCATTTCTCCCCATGGGGTCATTCACTTGACCCATGCGTCTAATGATCTACTCTGCACATTCAGGCCTGTGACCACATTCCCCTGCTGAGTATGCCCAGGTGTCCCAGACCCGACTTCCCCTCTGATATGGTGTATGCCCTTCCCTATGTGAGCCTCCTCGTGTCCGTGTGGATGATGGGGGTGAGGGGTGGGAGGCTATATGGTTTCCGAGGGCTCTGCCAGTCTGTGCTTCTCCCTGTGGAGGTGGTGTTCTGTACCCAAAGGATACAGAAAAAGCACTGGCACAGCATGTATTTCCCTTCCCTTCTGGAATCTCTGGTTTACAGACTCTTCCTCCTTGGCAAAAGGTGCCAGGTAGAGGGGACAGAGGCACAGATTCCTACCCCAAAACGGGCTCTCTGGTGTCCCCCCATCCTCCCTACTGCCTTAGGCCCTGTGCTCTTTTGGTTGTACATTTTATTTCAAAGGAAAATAAATTTTTTTTTTTTTGCCAACAGTCTGGGCTAGGCTTGCTTGTTCGGGGGCTTGTCTCTTTAATGGAACTGAGGGGAGGGACAGGCTCCAGGATGGAGGGAATAAGTCCATGGTAGGGTATGATTCCATGTGGCGTTTCCCCCCCCCACCCCCTTAGGCCTGGAGTCTCCCAAGGCTGGTCCAAGCCTTGATTTGATGAGCAGGAGTGACTGAGCTATCCCTGTGATGACTCCAGGTCTGGAAGCTGGGCTACCTGGGAGAGTCTTGGGTTGAGGCGATGGCCTGAGTTCCAGCCCCAACTCTGACAGTAAAGATTTGTCCCCTTGAGGGTATAAGGGGACAGCTCTCAGATGCACGACTGTGAGAGCACCCACCTGCAGGCTGATGGCTCTCAACCTCTCCCTTTCTGAGTCCTAGATCAGGAAGTTTTTCCTCATGCTTTGCATCCCAGTCTACTACAGAATATGTGGCTGGGCCCCAGAACAAGACTGGCCCCTCCAAGGGAGCCCAGAGCTTTGTTAGGGAAATTGGGGGGTGGGGGGACCACAATGAAGCCTATTGTCCCCTGTCCCCTCTTGTAGGAAACAAAAGGCTCCCAGTCTCTGGGGAGCCCTAGCCCATGCCCGGCCCCTGCCCAACCCCCCATGCCCAGCACACAGGGAGGAGCCAGCGCCACTGGAGACAGGAGGTTTTATTGATGCTGATGGGGGTAGGAGGGGCCCCCAGGAGCCCAGAGGGGGTGGGGGTGGGGCTGAGTCAGTCAGCGGATGCGTACAGCCTGGGCACATGGGGGTAGGTTAGGGCACATTCATCTTCTTAGGAGTCTGTGGCTCCTTCTCTGGGGAGGGGAGAGAGCATCTTGGGGGGTGGGGGGCAATTTGAAGAGCAGCGAGGGAGAGGTTAGGGATGGCTGAGAGCTCCTAACCTGAGAGAAGGCACCACAATAGGCAGCAACATCTGTGTGGAAAGCTGGATCAACTGGTCAGTAGGGGAAAGTGGGGAGGAGGCACTGGGTTGGCTTCTTGGGGAGGGGTCCGGCCTTGGCCTGGGTGAGCTCTTGAGCATACCTGGTGTTCCCAAGCAGAGTGGGGCAGGGCCCAAAGCCCCTTTCTCCGTGGGCCTCCTCAAGGAGAAAAAGGCATTCAGGGAGCCCCCTTGGCAAGGGGTGCCAGAATTAGTCCTTAAGGCACAGCTGGGGGCAGACAAGGCGCCAAGGCACAAAGGCACAACTGGTGGCGGGGCAGGGGCAGCCTCCAAGCTGAGTGCCAGGGTCACAAGAGGATGCAGGACCGCCCACGTTTGACGGGCGTGGGGTTGAGCACGGCCCGGACAGCCTCAGCAAACACTTCCTTGACGCCGTCCTGCTGCAGGGCTGAGCACTCGAGGTAGCGCACAGCATGGATCTGCTTGGCCAGCGCCTGGCCCTGCTGCGGTGTGATGGGTGCCTGGCCCTGCTCCTTCAGGCGCCGTAGGGTGTCAGGCTGGGCTCTCAGGTCCTTCTTGGTGCCCACCAGGAGGATGGGCACGTCGGGGCAGTGGTGGCACACCTCTGGATGCCACTTGTGCCGCACATTCTCATAGGAGGGCGGACTGGCAATGGAGAAACAGATGACAAACACGTTGGTCTGAGGGTAGGAGAGTGTGCGGAGGCGGTCGTACTCCTCCTGGCCCGCTGTGTCCCACAGGTTCAGGTTCACTGTGCGCCCGTCAACGGCACTCTGGGCGCTATAATTGTCGAACACTGTGGGGATGTACTCCTTGGGAAAGGCGTTGGTTGTGTAGCAGATGAGCAGGCACGTCTTGCCCACAGCCCCATCGCCTACCACCACACACTTGATGCTCTGCATGGCGGGTGCAGCTGCTGTGGTGGAGGCTATGCCTCCTTCCCCTTCCGGGCCCCTCTGGATGCAGTGACCTATGGACAGATGAGAGGGATACTCTTGGTTAGGGAGGCCTGTATCCACTGGGAAGAAAGGATGGGGGCATACAGAGGGAAACCAGCTCCAGTTCTTTTAACCTGAACACCATCCTGCAATCCCATCAAGACAGACCTCAGAGAGACAGACACGAAATGGGAGAGAGGCCCTGAGACCACACAAAGATGCTCAGGGATAAAGAGGCTGGCACTAAGGTGTAATATATTATGCAAAGCACATACGTTCTGATGCCAGACTGACAAAGGTCAAAATCTGGTTCTCCTATCTCCTAGATGTATGACCCTAAACAAATTACTTAACCTCTCTATGTTTCATTTTTCTAATCTGTAAAATGGGGATAAAATAATACCTACTTCATTGGGTTGTTGTGAGGATTATATGAGTTAACTCACGTAAAGCATTTAGAACAGTGCCTGGTCATAATAAGCATTCAATAAGTATTAGCTACTTTTATTTTTCCTCCAGGAAGTATAGACGCAAAAGGAGGGTGCGCATTTGTAGGGATCTACCAGATCCTCTGTCAGATATGGACCCCTCCCACCAAGTAGACTGGAGAGGGCTTCTAGCACAAGGCAGCTGTCCCAGGTCACTCTGAGTTGCAGCCATGGGCGGAGCCTCTCCCAACTCAGGGCCCACCCTGCCTAGTGCACTGATGCTTCAACTCCAAACCTGACATCTTGGCTACTGAACGCAAACCAAAAGGTGCAATGAGAAACCTGCTGAGTAGGGGCACAATTCTCTAGACAGTTGCCCTGTCTCAATCCAGGGTACCCTGGGGATGGGGAAAAGGAGGGAGAGCTTACCCCATCATTCTTGGAAGCATGGGAAACCCTATCTGGCCACACATACCCAGGCTGGCAACTCAGTGTAGGAGAACACTGGAGACCGAGCCAGGGCTGGAATTCGGTCTGGAATCTGTGTGTGTAATGATGAATGAGGCAGAGGCTGTGGCTCCCAGATGTCTGCATCTTCTCTCAAGGTAGGGTGAGGCAGATCCTCCAAGCCCAGCCAGAAGGGATGAACAGAAGAGTAAGACAAAAACTTGATTTTCCCCCTTAATCTTCTGTCCCTTTCCTGAGACCATGGGCTGTGCCTCTGAAGAACTTGAGGGGCTTCCAGACTCTTGGGTAGAGAACACAGTGCCATTAAAGCACTATCACTGAGAAGACATGCTGGAATCAGACTGGTCAGGGATTCTAATCACAGCTCCACCAACTAGTCATGTATGATCTCGGGCAACACATTTAAGTTTCCTGAGCCTCAAATTTTCTCATCTGTAAGATGGGGATAATCTTGCCTATTGGGTTAGAGTTGGTCAGAGTATGAAATGAGCTAACATGTAGAAAGTGTTTGGCATGAGGCGTGGCACACAGGAAGTGCCAAATAAATAAGCTGCTGTAATTATCAGTGGGGTGAGTTTCAGAGGAGTCCTAGCTCCAGCCATCACCCTGGTCACCTGGGCAGCTCACAGGGCCTTCAGGTGAGGAACTGCTCTTCTGAGTTGTGGAAAAGAACAGAGCTTCCGGAAACCCTGTGATTATTTATACTGCTGTGGCAGGGGTCCTCCTCTAATTGGCTACTTCCTCTCAGCCATGGGGGACTTTTTCTAGCTAGTATGTGACTTCCTTTCCCTGCTACTCTCTCACGACCAGGCCCCTGCTCCCTGGAAGGGGATAGTCCTGTTTCAGACACACCCAGAGCTCTTAAGTATCCCCCGCTCCACCCCAGCACCTTCACCACTGGCCCATTTTCTCCATTTCACTTTATACACAGCAAGACTGCACCCTGGTCTGACAACCTCTTACCTCCCAGCCTGACCTCTCAACCACTGGTTCCAAAGCCTCAAAAATCACGTTGGGAGAGGGAGGGAGAATCCGCCACTGGGAAGTGGAAAAGGAACTCCATGGTGTGGAACCTGCAGAGGATCCAGGGCTTGGTCCCAGCTCCCTCCCAGGCCCCAGCTTCCCCTGGGACCAGCTGGGAGGGAAATGAGTTCATTCTATGAGGTTGCCTCTCTGGTTCACATTAAAAATATTTCCACCTTATTTGCATGAGTAAGTGTGTGTGTTCAACCTCAGGAGAGAGGATACAGAGCCTTGGGGTATGGATCCAGGAAGAAAATAAGGACCCTCTAGGGCAGTAGAGAATTTGGGATTGGGAGTCAAGAGAACTAACCTAAGTCCTAGCCCCAGCTCTGCTCTGCTGCTGACTCACTGTAACCAAGCATGAGGCACTTACCCTCTCTGAGACTCAGTTTCCCAACCCATGAACTGGAGAGAAAAAAGCCTGTGCAAGGGTACTAAGTGGATGAGGTGAGACATTAAGGAATCTGAGAGCAGGAGATAGGACGATGGGGATAGGAAAGGCCCGCAGGAGCACGGGATGGGGGTGGGAGGGCTGATCAGTCAAGCAAATGCGTTAAGACCTCAGCATGTGGGGTCAAGTCAGGCCACATTCATCTCAGGATTCTGTGGCTTCTTCCTTGGGGGAGAAGAGACAGCATCTTGGGGTGGTCGGTATTGGTGCCATTACTTGTGTCCACTGGATTTTCCAGGAGACCCCAGCATCTCGAAAGCACAACTCCTAGGCCTGTAAATCCTCAGTTCCACACAAAGCAAGGGAGTGGGCATGGCAGTGTGACGGGGAACTCTTCCCCCTCAAGCCCAGCACTGGGCTGGCCCAGGCAGGAAGGCGAGGAGGGAACTCTGGCCGGCAGTCACAAGGCCCAAGAGACTGAAAGTACAGCTGGCTCCAGGCAGCTTTCTAGGGAGGGGTTATCAACCAGCAATCAGTAAATCGGCCCTCAAAGGAGCGAGGAGGGAGAGGGAAGTTTCCGGGCTGGCAAGGGAACAGGGACTGACACCACCGGAAAAGGATCACGAGTGAGGTAGTGTCCAGAAACAAGCAGGGCAGAGGCGGTATAGTATAGGGCCAAGAGCACCGGCACCTGAATCTGACCTCCTGGGTTCACCTGCCCACTCTGCCACTTGATTAAAAGCCCTCACAAGGTACAACCCTTTATAGATCACAATATAGATCATATTACATTGTTTTGATCCTTATAACAACTCATTGGTACTATTCCTATTTACAGGTAAGGAAACAAACCCAGAGCAGTTAAAATAACCCAACATCACATAGCTAGTCAGCACGGGAGCTAACACAGATGCCAGTTTTTTAACACGGACCCCAGTTTTGCAATCCAAAGTCCTATGTTTTCCTCAATGTGTCACAGAGCCTCCAAGTTACCCCTTAACAGCTGACTTTGTGACCTTGAGCAAGTAAGTCACTTCCCTTCCTGGAACCTCAGTTTCTTCAACTGTACAACAGGCATGATAAAACTTGCCCTCCCTGTCTCAAAGGACAGCAGTGAGGATCCTGAGCACAGGAATGAATGTGCTTTCTAAATTCAGAAGTGGGGTGCACAGAGAAGGTGGCAAAAGCAAAGTCTTTCATACCAAGAGGCAGGAATCATTGAGTACGCAGGTGTCTGAGTGGTGGCGGCAGCCCAATTCTCCCTCTTCAGGTCTAGTTCAGACCCTTATCCTCTCTCCCAGGACAACTCTTTTCTCTGAAATCCTATGGCCTGAACTGGGTCAAGTAAGTTCCCACAGCTCATTTAAGGAGGGCACATGCTAAAAGGTAGGGTCTAGCCTGTACCACGCAGGAAAAAGGGACGGTCAACGCTGCAGGAGGCCACACAAGGAGAGTGGCTTGCCTGGGGTTGGGGATCGACTGTGGCTTATTCACCAAGTCACTTTTTTTTTTTTTTTTTAAAGAAAAGAACTTTTGTTTAGTAAATAAATAATATTTGCAGATTGGTATAGTATTAACCATATTACAATGACTTGTTCTGGCTTTCGATTCCCAGCTTAATTCAGATCATGCCTGGTCCTTCATCTTGGCATTCAGAATTCTTCATAATCTGGCAGGGGTTTTGGAGTCAGATAGACCTGGGTTTAAATCCTAGTTCTGCCACGATGAGCTAGGTAATAGTACCAACCTTATAAGGTTGTTAAACGGATGAAGTGAGTTAATGCACAATGTATATATATAAAGCAGGTACTCGGCAATGTGAGTTCCCTGCTCCAGAGGGGTCTATATTGTCCTGTGTAAACAAGCCAGGATCATTCTGGCCTCTGAACTTTTACTCTTGTTGTTCTCTCTGCTGCCATTCCTTCTCCCCTCTCAAATCTTCCTGACTCAAAGCCTAGCTTAAGTCTCATGGTCCCACGAGGCTACTGAATTCTCCTTTCTTTGAACTTCCACAGTATGGCCACCCTTTAAATCCTTCTTTGGCTCTGTGTGACTCTCCTTCTCCAGTAGTCATACATAAGTTCCTTAGCTTGTGGATGCCCCCCCAACCCCAAGCAATACTGAAGCTTGAGCTTCTCGACTCCCCTACAGAAAAGCTAAGTATAGAACTTCTGACCTGCTTGCTTCTGTCTGTGTTACTGAGATCTGGATAGACAGGTCAGAAGCTCAGAACTGGGCTGATACCCCCCCAGTCAAAACTGCAATGCTGAATCTTTTTGGACAGCAATAGCAGCCAAAAGCTTTGACTGGGATAGGAAAATCTTTCCTCCCAGTAGCAGCTGGACCTGGCTCCCGCAGGGAGCACAGCCCATGGGGCTCACCCTGAGTGTAGTCCCCAGAGCCCAGCTTGTACCCAGTGGGGCCTGGTCTTGGGTGTGGCCCAGGCAGGCCCAGAATGGGGGAGGAAAAGGAAGCAGTGGATTGCCTGATTGCCAGATCTCCTGATTGCCAGATCTCTGTGGCCATAATAGCAGGGGAAGTGTCCCAACTGGGAGTGGAGGAGGGGAGGAATAGGCCCGAAGAGATGGGGGAGTGTGGAGGCAATAGGAACTTACTACAGCCTTCTAATCTGCCTCCCTGACACGGGGGATCCCCTTTTGCAGCCCTCGCTGAAACTCATTCTGACTGTAATCTATCACTCTGGGTATTCTGATCCTAAGCTCTGGCCACATCACCCTGATCCTCTCTACAAGCAGCCTCTACATTCTCTTTCCCAAAACACATCAAGCAGCCATATTCACTGTCCCGGTGGGAATCCAGTATTTCTCCTCCATTTCCATCCTTCAACCCCCCACCCAGCAGCCCAGAAGACTCCAGTTGCCTCAAAGGATCCCCCAATTGGTCCTCCAGAGCCAAGCATCATTGCCACCTCCTTCAGGGAAGTTTTGTAAATCACCCAAGTCACAAATGACTTATCCCATCCATGGTCTGGTCCCATTTTCTCACAAGTGCATTATCTTAGTCACGTGGAAGCTGATCTGAATCTTATCTCTTGTCACTAGACTGGGAGGACCTAGAGGGCAAGGTCCCGGCTGATCTGTCTCCCCAGGCTGAGCACAGCACACAGTGGCTGTCAGTAAAAAGCTGAATGAACACAATCTGTCCTTCATGTCTTTGCACATGGGAGCTCCTCTTCCTGGAATTCTGCTTCCTGCCCCCACCCCCTCACCCTACCCCACAGCCTCCCAGTCCTTTAGGGCCCAGCTCCATTCCCCAGCTTCTCCAGGACACCACAGCCACCCCTTCTTCTGCCCTACCTTCCCCAGCACTGTTATTATGGTTCACTGTGCTGAACTTAACAGGATGCCTCATGAGGAGGGAAATCTGTCCTGCTTACTTCCAGAAGCCCAGCAGAGAGCTGAGCAAAAGCTGCAGACTGACACACATCTCCTCCCTCATCAATTCAGATTTTGACTCTGGGAACAAGGAAGAGCCTCCATGCCCAGGAGACATCAGACAAAGGTAACTAACTTCCTCCCCCTGAGGAGTACAATTCAGAGTAATGAACACATTGGCTAGATTGTCTTGTCCTCAACTGGAAGGGTGAGAGGGGTGGAGCAGGCATAGCTCTAGCCCAGTGGTGATGAGGAAGATGCGTAGGAAAAGTGGTCCTGATGAGGCTAAGGACTGGGGATATCTGAAGACCAGGATTGGTCAAGGACGAGGCCAGGGTCAGGGTCAGGGTCATGGTCATGGTTAGTGTTAGAAACAGCTTCAGAAGCTCTGCCAGTCTGTCTGTTTGTTTTGAAGGGAGGAGTGGAGGAGAGATGGTACGAAGAGGCTCAAAGGGGCTGCAGCTGGGCTAGGAGGAGGAGGCTGGGGGAGACATGAGGTCAGCGTGGGGCTGGGACCAGGCCAAGGGCTGAGTCTCTCTTTTTCTTCCCCTTCTCTCATTAGCAGGGGCAGAACCCAAGACAGCCTAGTTCCCAGCCTTAAAAAAAAATTCACACTGGAGAATTCTCCACCTCTTGCCATTCTCCACCCTTCAGCCCCTGCAGAGGATCCTGCACTCCATGGATAGGGTAAGAGACGGAGTGAGTTGACTTTACCCACTAGGGACTGGAGAGGAGGAGGAAACAAGACAGCTATAGCTGGGAGGGCTGTGGGAGGCTGGGACCCTTTCACTCAGTCCCAGTTCCCTTCCTTCTCTCAGTGTCCCAGCACCTGGGATGCTCCACACACAGTAAGTCCCAGGGTTAGGGCAGCTCTGGCTGGGGGAGCTAAGGAGGCTGCCCCTCCCCCACCAGGCAGCACAGAGGAAGGCCCAACACTTGCTTCCTTCTGCCTTCCTCCTCCCCACCTAACAGCAGCTCAGTAGTCCTGGGGCCCCATGAAAGGCCCGTGAAGTGGCACTTCCTTTGCCTTTGCTCACTTCGCACGAGGCTGTACAGAAGTGCCATCCTCCCAATCCTGCCTCCCCCACCTGAAAACACCCACAGAGAGACCCAGGGCTGCCCAGTCCCTTGAACCCCGCCCCAGATCTGAGGGGGTTTCCACAAGGGAAAAAAACATCAGGGAGGAAACTCCGGCATCTATTTTCCACTGTCAGTTGGGGCAGAGCTGGAGCAGGGCACCGGGTACCCCCCCACATTGCTGAGCCCTGGCAAAATCCTTGACACTCTCTGCCCTCTTCTCTTGTGCTTTGGGGAAAGGGGCCACAGTACTTGTCCCAGACAGATACTTAGACCTGTTCAAGGCTGGGTCCAGAGTCAGGGGCACAGCTATGAGGAGCCTCTTGAGGGAAAGAGAGTCAGAGCCATCAGTATTCTGTATACTCTTTGGAACTATTGATAGGCAACTTCTTAATCTTGAAGCTGAGCCACAAGAGACAAAGCTGACTAGGGTTATACAGAGGGTTGCGAGCAAATCCAGGACAAGGACCTGGGTCTCCTGATCTCCAGCCTGGGAATGGGCCCATCTCTCTGACCTCATTCAGGATGACCCTACCATGGTTTATCCCTTCAGGAAATGGGCCAAAGGGGCCAGGTTGGCGTCTGAGCCCGTTTTGCTTCCAGGGCCTCATGCCTAGCCCATGCCGGGGCACCCATGATTTAGAACTGACATTACTGGACAGACAGCCACCCTGAACTAGCCGAGGAGAGCCTCCTCTAGGCTCAGCTCCTGGGGAGATGCCCTCCCCCCATGACATGAGGACAAAAGAGGAAGCTGGACCCTGGACAGGAAAACCGATCTGTTCTGGGGAGGCGGCCCAGGCTTTGTCTTTGGTTTCCCTCCTCAAAGAACCCTACAAGCCTCACCACTAATGGGTCTATACTCTGTATGGAGAGGGGTCTTCAGTCGGGGACCACATCTTCTTCACAGTTGCCCTGCTACCCTCATTCTTATATCTTCTCAACTGTCTCGCTACAGCCACAACCTCTCAAATCTTCCTGCTTATTACCCCCTAAAAGCTCACACCAGCCACCTCAACTGCCTTAGTATCTTGCCAGAAACAACTCTCCGTATTCTCAACCAGGATCTGTGACAATCTTGTATCAGCCACTTCTGTTCATGTCAAGACCTTGACCATATTTCTTTAGCCAAGACCTCAAGGGCAGCCTCCCTTGAGGGATATAGCAGACACATATCCCCCACCCTCATCCCCCCACAAAATATTTCCCCACTTAGATTCCTCCCACCCTGGTTATATTTTTCCAGCAGTGAATTTCATGCAATTAGCTCAAACCTCCAGTGGGGCCACATCTTGCCTGGGAGAACCCGTCTCATCCATCCTGTCTTCACTCTCAGAGTCCTGTGGGTTGCTCAGTTATCTAAAATAAGTACTGGTTTGGCAGGTGGGGAGTCAGGACTCCTGGGTGGTTTTTTACTGAGCCCTGATGCTGGGAAAGTGCCTTGCATACATATCCTTCCCTGAGCTGGGATTTTTATGTAGGTCCCTGGGATTTCCTGCTGGGGCCAAACTCCCCTGTACCTCCCAGAATCAGAGTAGCAGAGACAGGAGTGTGGAGGAAGGGACAATCCATGGGAGAGGGACAATGGTGAGAAGGAAAGAGGGCAGAATGGGGAACAGGGATAGTCCTTAAATCTAGCTGTGCTTGGGAATCCCATAAAAAATAGCACTTGCTCCCCTCCACTTCTCTTTTCTTCTAGTGGACAGAAATGAATAGAGTAGACTTGAGGAGGTAGAGAGAAACAGGATCTCTCAGCATGCATCCCAAAGGCTTAAAGAAGGAGCTCTAGAATGGGAACAGCAAGAGCTTATAGAGCCAGGCTGGAATACAGTTAGACTTGGAAGAAATTCCCGAAAGAGAGGGAATAGGGTCCTAGGTGAGGGGGGCATGTTAAGGATGTGTGAAGGCAGAGGGGTAAGCAGAACTCCAGAGAGCTTCCTGGTCACCAAGGCCTTGATGCAGCCCTGGGCACATGGGAATCTGGCCTGCGCAGGCCTTGGAAGGCAGCAGGAAAGAGGGGGCAGACACCTTTGCCTCATACCCTTCTTTTTTTCCTGAATTGGAACTACCACAGTTAAGACTGAACTTAGACCAGCTATAGTCTTCCCTCCAGAATCCTGCCTTTACCCCTCCCTTTCCTTCCATCACACCTAGTTGACCTGGTTCCATTGTCCCCACAAGGTGGTGCTGGAACCAGTGAGCACTGGAGTCAGGGACCTTTAGGCTGTCCCCCAGCTTCCAGGCCTGGCCTCTTGATCAAGCACCCAAGGGTCTGGGGGATTTTGATTTCCCACGGCCTCTCTCACCAGACCTATTCCTGTGTCACTCTACCCTGATACCCTGACTGCTACAGACTGCTTCCTCCTACCTAACCACAACCTCACCCACTGCAGGTTCCCTTCATTCTGCTGGCTTCCCCTGCTCTGGGCCCTCACAAGGCTGAGGGCAGTTATTTTGTCTCCAAAAGATAAAGATGTGGACATGCAGACACTTGCATGCACATACACATACACAGCGGTTTTCCAGCCCTTTCATCACCTCTACCAAGGGGAGGCTGCAGCCTGCCTCTCTGAACTAGGGAGGTCTGAAAAGGCTCCCCAAAGCTGGAGATAAGTGGCAGAAAGGAAAGGAGAAGAGAGGGATCCAGAGGAATGAGGGGAGATAGAAGAAACAGAGGGTGGATGTGTGTGCAGGAGCCAGAAGCTGGGCACGGAAGGGAGGGGGAAGGCCACTGGGAGAGGACAGAGATGGACAGAGAAGCAGGGTAGGTGAGAGGTCAGGGCCCAGGCATGACTGTGGGGGGGAGAAGGGACTGAAGAGAACGCAAGAAGAGAGTGACGGAGGGTTCGTGTCTGAAGTCTGATGGAATCTGAAGAAGGAATGGAGGAAGACAGAATGAGAACATGTAGAATTCAGGGACTAATAAAGGGGGCGGGGGGGGGCAAGACCAGGAGATGGCTCCTGATCATCTTCCAAGGCTAGAGCCTCGTGCTGCCTCCCAGAAGCCCTGTTCTCTCCATCTCCTGAAACCAGTCCTGCTCTCCTCAAGTCCTGCTCTCCTGATGCCATCTCCTCAAGGACTATCAGTACCTCTGAATAAGAGTCCTTTCACCTCTAGTCACAGGGCAAGACCAGGTCCCTTCCTTCCTCAGTTTACCCAGCAAAGACAAAGCCAGGCACTAAGCAGCGAGGCACAGCCGATGTCTGCTCATTAAAATACCTGTTGCTCTGTTCCAGGGATGGAGAAGTTGGGCCTCAGAAAAACAGACATAAAGAGAGAAGGATTGGGGTCGGGGGGCTCCCCCACCCTCCGCCTGAGCGCAGAGGACCCTTAGGTTGCAGGCTGCGGCTGTGGGTCTGGACCAGCTTCGATCTTCCAGGGAAGGAGCTCTTTCTCCGCAGCCTCGGGCTTCAGAGGCAACAGACAGCCTCTCTCTCTACCTCACAAGTGTCACAACTGCCAAAGCAGCGGGAGCGCCTTCTCTAGCCCAGAGGCCCCTTCCTCTCAACACACTTCGTAACAGCCCCCTGCAACTCCTGGGGGCACCCCACCTCTGAGTCCCATCTCCCAGCCCTAAGCTCTTCCACTCAGAGACTTTTCTCTCGGAGCGGGAGACCCTCCAACCTCAGGAGTTCCTCGCGGCTCCCGGGGGCCGGTACCGCCGCCCTTGGTACAGGAACCCACAGTCCCCGAACCGCCGCCGGCTTGCAGTGGCCCGTCCCCGCCCCGCCCGGCCGGCCGGCCGCGCCCGCCCAACTTGAAGCGAGCCGAGCACCTCCCGCCGCGGCCTCCGGCAGCCAAACTTCCCGGGCCCGCGGCCGCGTCCAGTCCAGGGCCGGGCGGGCTCCCCTCCCACGGACCCCCAGCCTGCCGGCCGGAGCCAGGCCTCACCTGGTGCCCTCCCCGCCGCGGGGGAGCTGGGGGGCGGCGGCAGCGGGTCGGGGCTGGAGAAGGAAGTGAGAGCAGGAGGCCGGAGGAAGTGGGGGGGGCGGGCCGGCCGGCGGGGCGGGGCAGGGCGCGGGGGCGGGGTGGGGCGGGGCTCGACAAGGAAGTCCGCCGGCCGGTTCACCCCCCCGCCCTGGTCGCCCCCACCGGGTGGGTCCCGGGCCGGGTACTGGGCTCCCCCACCCCAGCCCTTTACCTCTGAGGCCCTTAAGGTCAGTCTTCCCAGTCCCCTTCTTGCCACCTCCACCCCAGCAGAGGCCCTAGCCTAGGCGCTTGGCTTTTGTCCCCCCTCCCCCTATCTCGCCCCCACCAACCCCTGCGGTAAGATGCTGTGAACAGGCGCCCCTAGGCCTGGTACCTTCAGTCAAGCCCAGGGATCGAGCGATGGCCCAGGCTGGGGGTTGGCCAGAATAGGTCCGGCGGGGCAGTCCCCACCTCTGCCCCGAGCCCCGGGGGAGTGCGGGGTGGCGGTGATTCAGCAGTGGGAAGGCCCCAGACCCCTGGGAAGGGTGCGGAGACTGGGGGAAGGAGAGCTGGCGTCAGCACCCGGGGAAAGACAAGATCAGCAGAGGCGCAGGCGGAGCCGCGGGCCCCAAAAACAGGATGTCGTGTCGTTGTTCCGCACCCGGCGGCTCCGCGCGCCTGGGCTCTGGGGAGGGGGTGGGGCGGAGCCAGGACGTGGGGCTCCCCTCGCACCCTCTTCTCGCTGGGGCGCTCAACTGCTTGGGACAGAAGGGCCGCACCCAGTCCTGAATCTTGCCGGGGCTCTGGGGACCGGCGGGTGGGCGGACTCGTGGGCGCCCTCTGGTGCTTCTGCTCCCTGGCCTTGCGCGTGGAGCTCTGACTTGAGAAAGGATATCCTTCGTTCATCACAAACTTTCTGAGTGCCTACCACGTGCAGAGCTGCGTGCAGAGCTAGATGCTGTGGAGGAGAACAGGCATTAACGAAAGGCTCCCTGTCTCCAAGAGGCTTTCCAGATAAAGAGGAAGAACAACTCCGAGAATAAATAGTCCAACCTTTCTGAACCTCCATTCTGTCTTTGGCAAAATAGAGTAACTTCCCCTTCATCCTGTAGTTGTGAAGATGAGAATGGATGTAAAAGGCCTGCTGCCAATACCTGGTTCAAAGTAAACACTCAACAAATACTTCTTTTCCGCTTCTTTTTAAAAATCATACTACTGTAAGAATGAGTTCCCAAAACACAGTGTGCCAGCCCACATCTTTGGGTCTTTGTGCATTCTATTCTTTCCGCCTCTTTCCTGTATTGACTGCCGGGCGAAATCGACTCAGTCTTTCACAATCTGGCGGTGATGGACCACTGCCTCCAATGACACTCGCACGCGCGCACACATGCATGCACACACACCACCTCTGCCATGCACTTGGTAGTCTCCTAGTGCTGTCTAGTGGAAATATATTGTAAGCCACATATGCAACTTAAAACTTCCTAGTGATGACATTTTTTTTTTAAAGTAAAACGAAGGATTTCCCTGGCGGTCCAGTGGTTAGGACTCCACCCTTCCATTGCAGGGGGCACGGGTTCGATCACTGGTTGGGGAACTAAGATCCCACAGCCGTGCAGCAAATAAATAAATAAAAAGAAACAGGTAAAATTTAATTTTAATAATATATTTTACTTAGCCCAACATACGCAAAATATAATCATTCAACTTCAGCATGAATCTGTATAAAATTATTGCTTATAAAAATGAATAGGAGGGGCTTCCCTGGTGGCGCAGTGGTTGAGAGTCCGCCTGGCGAAGCAGGGGACACGGGTTCGTGCCCCGGTCCGGGAAGATCCCACATGCCGCGGAGCGGCTGGGCCCGTGAGCCATGGCCGCTGAGCCTGCGCGTCTGGAGCCTGTGCTCCGCAACAGGAGAGGCCACAACAGTGAGAGGCCCGTGTACCGCAAAAAAACAAAACAAAAAGAATAGGATAGTCTACATTCTTTTTTTGTACTGAGTCTGAAATCTGGTGTATGTTTTACACTTAGAGTACGTTTGAATTTTGACTAGACACATTTCAAATGCTTGATGGTTCATGTAGCTAGTGGGTATGGTGTGGAACAGAATATTAAAGTCTCTATCAGATTCAGGCTGGTAAATGATTGAGTAGATGAATTCATTCTCCATGATCCTTCTGCTCAAGCTTCCCCAGATCCTCCAGGCAGAGTTTGGGTCTCTCTCCTCCCTCCCCACAGCACTTGGGACATACTCCTCTGTGTGGAGACGAGGAAACAAGGAAAGACAAGGGGAAAATCAGATTCCCCTCCGTACTCTAGTGGGAGCACATGGCTGGTGTTTGCCATTTGATGATGAAGAAAGGATTGTGAGTTTCCATTAAAGACAGGGTTCAGTGGAGGACCATATACTAAAATGGCTTCTATGAAGCCATTAAAAATTGTCCCACGAAGTGAGAGAGTGGCATGGACATATATACACTACTAAATGTAAAATAGCTAGTGGGAAGCAGCCGCATAGCACAGGGAGATCAGCTCAGTGCTTTGTGTCCACCTAGAGGGGTGGGATAGGGAGGGTGGGAGGGAGATGCAAGAGGGAGGAGATATGGGGTTATACGTATATGTTTGGCTGATTCACTTTGTTATACAGCAGAAACTAACACACCATTGTAAAGCAATTATACTCCAATAAAGATGTTAAAAAAAAAATTGTGTCCCAGAACAAAGGTTTTTGAACTGTGTTCCTAAAGTTCCCTTCCCAGGACTTGAGGGTGGGAAAATAGTGGGGCTCTGGCCTTCCTTTCCTTCAACTGGAATTGGTTCACTTTTATCTGATTTATATACTAGTGTTCTGGGTAAAAGGCTCTTTAAAAAAAAAAGTTTTCTGCAAAAATATTTGAAAATCATTTTAGAAGCATAGTGGTAAAAATAGGTACGGTAGACCAAAAGGCTGGATTGGTAGTCTGGGGTGACTGCATTTCCTGAGGCCTTGGTCTTGGACATGCCTGACCCTGGTTCAGCTTGCTTAGGTGGAAGAACCTGACTTGGCCTTGAGGATGTCATGGTCTGATGGGATATGGGACTGTTGCATATGAAGCTACTAGCAGAGGAGGAAAGGGCCCTTGGCTGGGCTTCAGAAGACCCAAAGTCTAGTCTTGGCTCAGCCAGACTGGCTTGTGAGACTTTAGACGAGGCCTGGCCTTTCTCTGGGTCTCAGACTCCTCCACCGGAAAGCAAGGAGTTGAACCAGATGATACTTTTGAGCTGTGACCTTCTATGATACACACTTAAAAATAATCATTAAGTAATTAAGGTTTATGCATGTAACATATTGCTCATAGTTCTTTAATACCATTTAGGTCATCTTGCTTTGTGCTCCAGTTAATTGTATCTGTGCCTAATGTCTGCCTTCTCCACTAAGTGTAAGTCATTTGAGGTGGTGTCTGGTTCATCTCTGTGTCCAACCACTGGGCCTGGCACAGGCAGGCCTTCAGTATATTGCAGAATATACTTGCCTGCAGTATATTTGCCTTCAGTATATTAGCAGAATAAAATTGCCTTAATAAAGCACTAATATGTATGGAAGCATCAGAGACCAGGTGACTTGGAGCCACTTTTATGGCACAGGCATAGGAAGGGCCAATAAGGCCAGAGGAGAAGGAGACAGGTAGACAGGTGGGGCTGTCTGCAAAGGCTTCTTGGAGGAAGAAGGTGGTGAGATGAAGAGGGTAGGAAGAGGACACAACTCCAGATGGACTGTTTCTCTCACTTGCTTTCCCTGAATAGGTGAGTTCTTGGCAGTGTACATTTGTGTTCACAAGCAGCTGAGAGAAAAGGTCACTGAGCTAGGACATTTAGAAATGAGAGAATATATGAAAGCACTTGGTAGGGGTAGAATAGAGAGATCAGAGACAGGTTCTGGAGCCAGACGGTCCAGGATTCAAATCCTGGTCGTACCACTTACATTGTGGCTTTTGACAAGTCACATGACCTCTCTTATTCATTCCTTAAACACATATTTATCGAAAACCTCTCGGCCAAGCATAGTGTCACATGCCAATGATGCAGTGGTGAAAACAAAAGCAAGCCCCTATCCTGATGTAACTAGAAAGGGAGATAAATCTTAAACAGGTAATGATACAAAAGTACAGAGTGCTATAAAAGCGTACAACAGAGGCATTTACTTTCATTTTAAAATCAGAATGACAATACTGTGTGCTTTGTGGGATTGCGAGGATTCAGTGAGATAAGCAAGCTGAGTGTCTAGCAGATTGCCCAGGGTACAATTAATAAACATTTATTTCTGCATGTACTCATGTTGTTTTCAAGTTTTTCTCCCTGATAATTCTTCCCTCTTTCTCAAGATCAAATGCTAAAGCTGACTCAGTTCCCCTGAAAGAGCAGGATGAAGACAGAGAGGGGGAGGAGAAAGGCCCTGAATTGATCTCACCCCTGCCCTGGTGTTTTCCAAACGGGTCTTCCCAGCCTGGTCCTCACTGAGCTCCAGCTCCTATGGCTCACCAGTGGCCCACAGGGTTTTCTGCTCAGTCCCAGTCCCAGCCTCTTCAAGCTAACCCTAAATCTGAGTTCTTCTTTTTCTCTCATGTGGCTCCAGGGACTCAGCCGTCTTGGTTCTCCTCTTGATCCCCTGGCCTTCCCTCTTTCAGGCTGCCTGAGCGGAAATACGAGTCTCCTGCTCATTATTCCCCTTATTGCTACTCCCAAAGATAAGCCCAATGTCTCATTTCATGAAATGAGAAGGTGATGGGTAATACAGGAGATAGCAGAAAGAACAAACAGGGGAAGTGACAAATGAAACAAAGTTCTAGAGTCGCATCCTCGGACCAATTGTTCCTGATTCCCCCTGAGGAAATAACTGGATGGAGGGAAGGGGGACCAAGCACATGCCCAATCCTTCTGGAGGGTCCCTCCTCCCAGACAGGCAGAACAGTAGTTGTCCTGTTTGCCTCCAGGACACCTTTGCCTCTTTGAGCTTCTCCAAACTGGGTGGTACCCAGGTCATCTGGCATACTCCCTCTGGGAAATTCCTCTTTCTTCAGCCCTGGTACATTCCAGGAGCAGCTTGGTTTGCCCAGAGTCACACAGCAGAGCCACGATGTGAATCTAGGCAGTATAATTCCAGAACCAGTCCTCCTCCCCCAATCCGTATGCACAGCCTCTCTGACTGTTTTAGGCAGTTACTTGTTCCTCCTCTGTGCTCCTTCACTTGCCCCTGTACCAATTTCTCTCAAGACATTATCAACACGTTCTAATTACTCTTCATCTATACATTTCCCCGAAAAATTGAGCTCTTTGAGGGTAGGAACTGGGTTGTTACAAACAGGGGCTTGGTAGATGTTGAATGAACGAACATTGGCCGTGAGATTCTAGAACTGATTCTGGAAAGGAAGATGATTGTCTTTGTGAAGCTAGCCTGGGAAGAGTTGTTACAAGCCAAGTTTTCTCTCCTCATTCTGTACACAGCCAGACTCTTAGTGATAGCTGTACTTGCCATTTTTGGACACCAGGGAGCACCACTGATAACACAGCCTAAACTTACAGATTCCTAAACTTTTCTGAGCAGGAGATTTCGGACTCTTTTAGTACACTTCTACTGAAGATTCTCTTGAAGATTCTCTCACTTTCCAAATGAAAGCTGTTGGTAATCAGAAACCCTGTGAGAGAAAGGACAGCTAAGCTGCTGTACAGAACACTCATCGTTCATTCGTTTACTCTTACTGAGTACCATCTCTGTACTGGGTACAGTCCTATCTTGGGAGAATACAAAGATAAATGAAAAGGGGCTTCCCTGGTGGCACAGTGGTTGAGAGTCCGCCTGCCGATACAGGGGACACGGGTTCGTGCCCCGGTCCGGGAAGATCCCACATGTTGCGGAGCAGCTGGGCCCGTGAGCCATGGCCGCTGAGCCTGCGCGTCCGGAGCCTGTGCTCCACAACGGGAGAGTCCACAACAGTGAGAGGCCTGTGTACCGCAAAAAATAAATAAATAAATAAATGAAAAGAAGTCCTGGGACTTCTCTGGTGGTCCAGCGGTTAAGACTCCACGCTTCCAATGCAGGGGGTGTGGGTTTGATCCCTGGTTGGGGAACTAAGATTCCACATGATGTGCCATGGGGCCAAAAAATTAAAAAAACAGAAAAAAAAGAAATGAAGTCCTTGATAAACTCAGGAGCTAATGGGGAAGATAAATACTTATTGGATAATCATAATTCAGTTATATAAGTACTCTAAGGTACTTAGAGTAGCAGGAGACTGGAGAGACAGGGTAAGTCAGGGAAGGTGGGAAAAGAAGGGAGGTGACTTTTGAGCTGGCTCTTTTTTTTTTTTTGACTAATCATAACTTTTGGTTCATGCTATGCTGTCATCAGTGATCAAGGTATGGCTGATTTGTATCACTTGAACTGAGACTTGAAGGATAGGGAGGAAATCCCAGAGGAGAAAGAGAACTTGATGTGGTTGCCACTTCTTCTTAGGCTCAGTTTCCTCATCTGTAAAATGAGTATAGTCTCTGACTTATCTAGCAGAGGTTTTGTGAGAGAGAGATAAGATAATAGATGTGAAAGCTCTTGCAAATAGTAGAATAGAGGCATAAGAATTGTTAATCCGGTTTGATTTAACCAACATCTGCAGAATATCTATTAGGAGCAAGGCCCTAAGAGTGATGCAAGGGAGATATTCCTGGCACACGGTAAAGGCTTGGTGTATAGGTTTCAAAAAGACACAGAGATGAAAAAAACAAAACAAAACCAAGCTCTCAATTTCCTCCTGAGACACAATGTGGTGAGGGCTTCTTGCAGAGGCTACACTTACATGAGGACCCAATCTAGGGTCTACTGAGGTGAGAGTCACAGCTTCTGATCCAGGAAGATCCACGAGGTCTCAGGATTTTCCTACCTTATAGAATATTAAAGCTGAACTGGATCAATAATCTGGTCCCTACCCATCCTATAGTTGGGGAGACTGAGATCCAGAGGGGCACTGGCTTTTCTGATGTCACATCATGATCTTGGAGGCAGAGATGAGACAAGAATGTTTCTCCTAATGTCCAGGCCATGGCTTTTGCTTCCAGACACCATTTATTTTTACTTTTATTTTTAACTGTGGTAAAATACACATAATATAAGATTTACATTTTAAGTGTATTAAGTACATTCACATTGTTTTGCAACCAGTTTCCAGAACTCTTTTCATCTTGCAAAATGGAAACCATATCCACTAAACAATTCCCTATCCTCTTCTCCCCCCAGCCCCTGGTGACCACTATCCTGCTTTCTGTCTCTATGAATTTCACTACTCTAGGAACCTTATATAAGTGGAATCATACAGTATTTGTCCTTTTGTGACCAACTTATTTCACTTAGCATAATGTCCTTGAGGTTCATTCATGTGTAGTATGGAGAATTTCCTTCCTTTTAAAGGCCGAATAATATTCCATTGCATATATATATATATATATTTGTCACAGTTTGTTTATATAGTCATCCATCCGTGGACACTTACTTGGGTTGCGTTTGGCTATTGTGAAGAGTGTTGTTATGAATATGGGTGTACAGATATCTCTTTGAGACCCTGCTTTCAATTTTTTTTGGCATACGCCCAGAAGTGGAATTGTTGCAGCATATGGTAATTCTGTTTTTAGTTCCTGGAGACCATTTTAGCCTCACAGGAAATGCAGCAGGCTCTGAGAGTTTCAAGGTCTTGTTGTGAATTGGTAATAGACCCTTGCTTCCTGTCTCCAAGACCCAGGCTCTTTGTACCACATGGGTTTTGCAACCATACCCCCAAAGAACTCACATGGTAGCTAAGAGAAAGATGCACTTGAGTATAAAGGAGGTTGTATTAAGCATGATTTATTTTTCTTTTTTCTTGTGTGTTCTCTTTGACAAATGAGTACACAGGCAGGTGGGTTGGCTTAGGCAGAAATTATAAACTTGTAGTCTGAGTGATCAATTTATGCTATAGATGTAGGGCTATATCATTTTTAAAGGGCTATATCATTTTTTTTTCTGTTTTGATTTTTTTAAATTTATTTTTTTGGCTTCTCTGGTGGCGCAGTGGTTGAGAATCTGCCTGCTAATGCAGGGGACACGGGTTCGAGCCCTGGTCTGGGAGGATCCCACATGCCGCGGAGCAATTAGGCCCGTGAGCTACAACTACTGAGCCTGCGCATCTGGAGCCTGTGCTCCGCAACAAGAGAGGCCGCGATAGTGAGAGGCCTGCGCACCGCGATGAAGAGCGGCCCCTGCTTGCCACAACTAGAGAAAGCCCTCGCACAGAAACGAAGATGTAACACAGCAAAAATAGATAAATTAATTAATAAAAACTCTTACCCCCAACATCAAAAAAAATTTATTTTTAAAATTTAATTTTTGTTTTATATTGGGGTATAGCTGATTTACAATGTTGTGTTAGTTTTAGGTGTACAGCAAAGTGGTTCAGTTATACATATACATATATCCATTATTTTTCAGATTCTTTCCCCATATAGGTTATTACAGAATATTGAGCTCCCTGTGCTATACAGTAGGTCTGTGTTGATAAAGGGGCTACATCATTTAAAAGTCCAGATTCCCATCTTCTCTTAAAGATGATCCAGCAATACTGAGTTCACCTTCTTGCCTGCTTACCAGTGTGCCCCAGTCCCTACCACTCCCTATTACTCGCACCTACTTCTCTCAATAATATTAGCTATTTTCCCATTTTCCATTTGAATTTCAGACTCCTGGTTCCGAGTGTAGGTCTAGTAGAACCTAGATCAGGGGCTCATCTTCTGTTAGGGCCAATTTCCCAGCAACACAGTTGTTACTCAATAAATATTTGCATGATCAAATGAATTAACTCATGTCAACCAGCTTTTATTGAGCACTTACGATGTACAGGGCCTATGGCTGGATGGCCATTTCCCAGAGATGAATAAGGCACAGCCCCTGACCTCTGAAAAGTCACAATCCTATGGGGCGGGGGAAGGCAGATATGAGTATGGTCCAATTGTGGACCTGACGTGGCAGTCAGAGTAGGATTTTCTGAGAAGATCTTGAACTGCATCTGGAAGAATGAGAGGCCAGCCATACGAGGGAGTTGATGGGGAGGCCAGGAGGGGAGACGGTTTCAGGTAGAAGCAACAGCCGATACAAGGGCCGGGAGGTGGCTGATGTTCCATGTGTTTGAGAAACTTAAAGAAGGCCAGTGCGACTGAAGTTTAATAAGAGAGTGGGAAGAGTGGTAGTAGATGACGTCAGACGTGTGTTTTTATATCGACAGCCTAACCCTTAAGCCAGGCAGCTATTGGGCAAATCCGTGTTCCCAGTCTTCAGAAGCCTTGCTCAGAACAGGTAGCTGGCTTAGCACTGTCAGAGTGGGGACGGGGCCTAATCCCTTCCTCTGCCTCAGGTGCCAAGGACAGGGTAGGGCACAGAGCAGGTTTCAGTAAAGATTTGCTGACAGCACACTTGAGAACAGGAAGTGCAGGCTCTGTTGAAGGAGGCCCAGGCTCAACTCCCTCTTTATGGGGGCACTCATTCTCAAGTCGCTAACACCCCCAAGCCACACAGAGAGCTGGGAGAGTGAGATGCAGGGAGGAACCAGCCACAGGCCCTACCCGCAAAAACCTCAGAGGGGAGGGTATTTGGAGGGGGGGTTAGGAAAACGGGCTGTGAGAGTTAAGGGAGGGCATCCGACTTAGCTTGGATGAGGCGGGGAGGGGGCGTCAGGTAGGCAGATGGGGTCATTTAGCCAAGACTTACGGTATGTGTAGGGCAATTTTACCTACAGTGGTTTGGACGCTTCGTGTATTTTCTGGCATCATTTCCTCCGAAACCACTAGCAGGCCCTAATGGGCCTCCCCCGGGGCGGGTCCTAGCTCTATTCCTCAATCCTCTGCAAAGGGGCAGGGCCTCCCAACGAGCTCGGGCCCTGTTCGCAGCGCCCAGATTTGCCCGCCAGGGGCCGCTGCACACGGGTGACGAAGCGCGAGGGTTCCTAAGCTGCAGAGAGGCGGAAGCGGATTGGTTGCAAGGCGCGGCGGGGAGGGCGGAGCCTGGGATACCGGCCTGGAGTGGGGGGCTGGCAATGGGTCCCCCGGCCGAACCGGGCTGGGCAGTTGTCGCCTCAGGCAGCCCCGGGCGGCAGTCGTGGTACCGAGGGTCTTTGCCCTGACCAGCTCTAGAGCTTGGGCGAGTGGAGCAGCACCGAGGCCCGGAGATCGGGCAGGGCAGCTACTGTCATCGTCGCTGCCGCCGCAGGCCTGGGTTACCTGAGCGACTGCGTGTCAGGGGCCCGCCCGCTCGTTCGCGGGCTGTTAGTGCGGGAGGGGCTCTCGTGGGGGAAAGGGAGGCCGGGACCCGACCCTTGGCTGGGGAGAGGGGTCCTGGCGGAGACTAGAGCGGGCCGAGAGCCGGGAGAGCCCTCCGGGGTCTGGGGGTGCCGGGCGGCTGTCTCTAACAGGTTATTCTGGGGTAAGCCGGGCGCTGGGGCGGGCTCGGGCTTCGCTGGGGGCCGGGCGGCGCGGGGCGGGCCTGCGGGAGAGCACGCCCCCGCCCGCCCCGGGCCCGCCCCGCGCCTCCCGCCCGCTCGCCGGGGAGCCTCTGTCCCGGGCCTGGCCCGTGCGCGTCCGCCTGCTGAACCTGGGCACCGCCGGCCTCCTGGGCACGGGACTGGGCGGGAGCACTGACCTCGGCCTAGGAGGCCTGGGATCCCCGAGCCGCCTGCGCCCGCGGGGGCCTGGAAGTCGCACGCCCTTCCCGAACCTGTGCCCCTCGCCGATTCTCGGCGGTGCGAGGCCAGGTGCCCCCCTCTTTCCCTCCCTTCTTTCCCTCCCCCACTCCGGTGCCCGCTGGAGGTCCCGCCCGCCCGCCTCCTCCGGCAGGGGTGTAGCCGGCTGCGGAGCTGACACCGGCTCCGCGGCCACCCTGTCTAAACTCTCCGGAAGCGGCCCGAGCCGACCGGGTACTCAGGCCGTCGCAGCTCCGGCGGACCCACTGTTGGACCCGAGGCGCCGGCCCTCCTCCCGCGCCCAAACTTGGAGCACTTGACCTTTGGCTGTCTGAGGAGGCAGACTCACGGGTGGCTGGACAGCTGCGGCACCTCGAGGGCATCTTGCCTGGGGTTCCAGGACCGTCAGCTGCACTCCCGGGCTCCCAGCTTTGCCTCTGGGATCCTGAGGAGTCTACATCAGGCGCATGTTGACTGAGACCTGGAGTCATGGATGTGTGCGCCCGTCTTGCCCTGTGGCTCCTCTGGGGGCTTCTCCTGCATCACGGCCAGAGCCTCAGCCAAAGCCACAGCGAGAAGACGACGGGAACCGGCTCGGGGGCCAGTTCTGAGGAGTCCACTGTAGCAGGTAAGGCCTTGGCCACGGACAAGAACTGAGTTGCCCAAGTGGGGAAGTCGAACCCTAGGTTTATACACCTGCGATTGATGGCAGACCCACACATGGCACTGCCTGTTCTTAGTAGTCCAAAGAGTTCTTTCCCTTCTAATGTCTTTGTCTCTCTTGAACAACTTTCCTCATCCCTCCTCAGGATATCTTTTGTTGGCAGTGAAAAGAGCTTTGCTTTTGGGGCACCTTGGCCTTTCATATCAGCAAGTCAAGACCCCTTCTCATGACTACTTGTCTGGACTGATGCCCTGGGCAGATGATAAGTCTGTTGCTCTTGGCCAGTTTCAGCACTTGGCAGCACAGGGGAGGCTGAGGCTACTTGGGTTGGGTAGGAAGAGTCAGGACTGGGCCAACTCTATTACTCTCTAACTTAGTGTCGAGGTGTGCCTTTCTATTCCAATGAGCGTGGGGACCCTATTCTCTCCCTTCCCTTAGGTAATCTGCTGTCTTCTAGCTGTGCCCATTTGAAATATCAAGGCAGTTCCTTAGATGGAATCCTATTTACCACCAGGGAGTTAAATGGCCTTTTGTTGACATGGGCATGATGTAATTCCTGGGACCACTTGTTGACTTATTCTGTTTCTTCTGACTGATGAGGGTAGGAATTGTACAATATTTTTGATCTGTCCTGGTTTTTCCTATGCACTTATGGAGGCTTGTCAAACAGTAGGAGCCCTGGTATTGTTGCAGAAGAAAGAGCACTTTTAAAATGCAGTTGTTTTACACAAGGCTTAGAGGTATTCAGTTTTTTATCCCTGTTTCTCTCACCCGGTCACTGTGATCTGCCCAAAGTAGTGAGATGCAGAATGAGGAGAGTTTATAGCTGGGTTCTTTCTACGGCGGGGCAAGCTCAAGTGAGGGGACGCCTCAGTGAATACCTGTTGATACAAGGAGGAAAAGGAAGTGTAAATCATGGTGGCCAGGAAGTTTCATGGATGGATCCAGAGGCTGGCTTTGGTGCTAGACCCTTTCTTAGGAAACCCCCTTTTAAATTCCTTGACTGGGCTGGGTGTGACTGCAGGTACCCCAAGGGTTGGCTTCCAAGTGAGGCCAGGGTTGCCCTATGTACAAGCATGGCACCTAGGCTGTTGCTTTGAAGATAGGTCCTTCTTGCATATTAATCCTGTTTCTCCATACAGTGTCTCCTTGGCCCCTGAACCCTAGCTCAAAGCTTGGCTCTCATTGGGCTATGAAGGCAGATGTAGGTCAAACTGTGCAGAAGACCTGAGGAGCATCTCTGCTGTCCCAGTGACATCCCTGTTTGTAACTGATAATATGTCCTTTTTTCACCCTAAAATATGAGTGCCTGACATAAAATGAATTTTCTTTGGTGGGGGAGGAAGTGTTCTTTATTTTAGACACAGTGCTAAAAGAGATGAAGTTTTGAATTTAGGCATTAGCTAGCTGTCAGGAAGATTTGTGTGTTTGTACATGCCATAGGTAAGAGGCACTCCAGCATCCCTCGTAAGCAGCCCCTGGCTTGAGCTTATGGAGACAGCCCTCCACACAACATATTTTAGAGGCTTGGCTGTGTTGATTATACTACTTAGGCTTCTCTTTTGGTCTTTTCTTCCTCTCAGTTCAGAAATTAGTTTCTATTGTCACAGTAATATTGAAGCCCAGGGAGGAAATCTCAGAGACCCTAGGTGCTGGGAATGACTATAGTTTGTGGTAACCTGGAGGCCCCAGCACTGTTGTTCTGGTAGGTTATCACCTTGGGCCTGTCTGGGACTTTGACTCAGATAAGAACTCATTTTTGCAAAGAGGTGGACTGGGCTCATGGACGGGGCGCTTCTAAAGGATTTGGTGAGGAGCTGTCTACACAGCCAGGAACTCTTGTAGCCTTTCCAGTCCCTCTGTATCCTCAGAACACAGGAGTTTTACTTACCCTTAAAGCTTCCACTTTTCTAAATCAGATTCAACATATCTAGTCAATTTGTATGTTCTGTAAAGTTTGTATTTTACACAGCTGTTTTTCCCATAGTCTCGCAATTGCTCTATTAGAATGCAGGGCAGGTGGTATTATCCCCATTTTTATTGTTGAAGAAATTGAGTCCTATGCTCAGTTTTCTGATTTTTTTTAAAAGATTTTTTTGATGTGGACCATTTTTAAAGTCTTTATTGAATTTGTTACAGTATTACTTCTGTTTATGTTTTGGTTTTTTGGCTGCAAGGCATGTGGGATCTTAGCTCCCTGACCAGGGATTGAACCCGCACCCTCTGCATTGGAAGACAAAGTCTTAACTACTGGACCACCAAGGAAGTCCCACGTTTTCTGATTCTTAAGTCCTAGACTTCTTCTGTCTTCTCAGGCCCTGCCCTGTTAAAGGAGCACTAGGTAAGGCCAAGAGAATGTTACTTTCCTCTTGGTGAGTTAGTTAGGCAGCCCCTGGTGACTCTGTAGCAGAGATCCAAAAAAAGGCTGTCTTTTTCTCCTCTGGAGGGTCTTCTGCAGGGGCCAGAAAATTGCATTTTTTCTCTTGTTGGATGTACATGGCTATCTTAAAGGTCTGCCCCTCCAGGGAAGGCAGGTGCTCTGCTAGAAGGCCTTCTCATTGGGAGAGGCCATTCCTGTCACCTTCTGGCTCTTTGATGCCTGTATACCCAGTTGTGCTAAGTTACTTTCTCAGTAAAGATCTGTGCTTGACTGTGCTGCTCTGAAGCCTGCACTTCTGAAACTGCCTGGAATTGATGCTTGGAACCTCCCTTAGACTCTGGACTCATTGCCTCCAGAAACTCAAAATGTTTCCTGCAGAATGTGTATGAGGGGTCCCACGTGAGTCTGGAGTTGTGACTGCCAGTGTTGGTTGAGGACCTCTACTCAGGAACTGTGGTTCTACTCAGTATAACTAGAACTGGGCTTTGGAGGATAGGCCTCTAGGCAGTTTATGGAGTGCAGGTTGGCTTCTCAATTCACCCCTAATGGAGTGGGAGGCCAGAGTCTTGCCTGCCCACCCAGCTAGTTGCTGCTGCCTCCAAGGCTATAAATGGCCTGGCCATCTTGGTGGCTATGCTAATTTTAGCTGAGGGTGGTTCCCGGAACTGGATTGGAGCCAAGGGCAGGTGGGTGCGGCTTGGCTGAGGCTAATATTGGGGGATGGGCAGAGGGTCACACTAATCCTGGGGCAGCTAGGACATCATCTGCACCCACACCTCAGCTTTGACAATCATCCTTAACCAGGTTAATTTATTCAGCAAACATTGAACAGTGTCAGCTCACGTGCTATGTATTCAGCATATATTTGAGTGCCTGCTCTGGGCCAGGCACTGTGTTTGGTGTTGGGAATTAAAGGATGAACAAAACAGACATGTTCTCTGCCCTCATGGAGTTTACAGTCTAGTGGGGAGATAGAAAATAAATACATAAATAAATATAGTGTCTTGTAATTTTTGTGGAAGAAAACATAAACAGAGTACTGTGATGGAGAACGGGAAGAGGACAGAGATCCAGCTGAAGTAGGAACCCAGTGCCTAGCAAGACATTAATAACATCAGTAACATCAACAATAATAGCAACTGACATTTTTTAGTGCCTACTGTGTGGCAGGCACTATTCCAAACATTTTATTCTTTTTAATTCTTACAGCCATCCTGTGTGCTTGGTATTATCCCTGTTTTATAAGTGAGGAACTGAAATCATA
Source organism: Orcinus orca (assembly GCF_937001465.1). Lineage (NCBI taxonomy): Eukaryota > Metazoa > Chordata > Mammalia > Artiodactyla > Delphinidae > Orcinus > Orcinus orca. Next base: position 49,516,716 of record NC_064566.1, on the reverse strand, counting down.
GAGAGGTCAAGTAAATTACCCAATGTTATACAGATAGTAGGGAATAGAGCCAGAATTTGAACCCAGGCAGTCTGACTCTTCTCCCCACCTCCACCTCAGCCACTAGGTTATACACTCTTTCAGAACTTTGTGACAAGCGCTGTAGTAGAGGTATGATATATGCATACAAAAGGCTGTGGGAAGCCCAGAGGAGCAAGTGACTAACCCTGCCTGGGAGAGCTGGGGGAGGCTTCTCAGTTTCCTCATAATTTTTCTCAGATCTTGGGGAGATAAAAAGTGGTTGCCTAATTCAAAAGTTAAGAGGTGGAAACATCAGTTAGTTCAACTTATTTATTTTTACATATGAGGAAACTGATGTCCAGAGAGGCGTCACATAGAAATTCCACAATGGGTTATTAGTAGAACTAGACTAAGACATTTGAGTCAGGGACCCTGGCGTAATCAGTTATTCAATCCACAAGTCTGTAATGAGTGCTTACTGCTTGCTTTGTACTATGGAAGGAATTTAGGGCTACCAAAGTAGTCTAGTTTGGGGGTGGGGGTGGGGATATATATTTAGAGACTATTAAATACAACATAATGCACAGGCTTAATGAAGCACAAAACCAAGCAGGGTAGACAGTGTAGGCTAAGGATTACAAGAGCTCTGCGTGGGCTGAGCTAGGCTAAGGTGGCTGGGGAGGGCTTCCTGGAAGGAGGGGTTGTGCGGAGGCATAAGAGAACGGGGTGGGGAGTGGTCTGACTTGGGGATTGTTGGAGGGAAGGGGGCATTGTAGAGGTCTGGATCACCAGTGTGAGCACATGGAGTCTCACTGGCGGCTGAACAATAACTGGGCAGAGTTGCTTCACAGTTGGCCAACTACCTCGCATGAGGGCTGGTAGACAGGAAGACTGCAGTCACGTGTGGTCTGTGGCAGGTCTCATAACTACTGTAATTTTGAAGTAATGATGATTATGAATAATATTTGGAGATATCTATACCAATGTAATGTGACATGAAAATGTCTGTACTTTCTGTTGGTGACAAAATCATAGGTAGTGCTAATAATATTATGGTTGGTTATTATGTATGATTGAAGGAAATGCTAACTTTCAGTAAGAGAATGTTGAAAATAAAGATGTAATTTCTTTCCCATCCAAATTCACACCCCCCCCCAATTCTTCTCATGGGCTCCTTAGGAATGTGGAGCCATCATGCTAAGAACTCCTGATCTCTGACAAGGAAGGGATGAGGTCCTGATGGGAGGGTTTCCTAGGTCTTCACAGGACTTGAGTTTGAGCCCCAGGGGGCCCCTCATTTCCTGCTGAGTGGCTTTGAGATACAGTGCTGAGTGACTTCATGGGCATGCTGTGGTATACTGCTTTCTGTGAGAAATGATTCTCCAGGAAACCCAGCAGTTCTGGCTGTCAAAGTTTTTGGGAGAGTGAAAGATACCAAACTGGGTCTCCAACAGAGCTTTCTTTTTTTGTTACTGCTGATCAAAAAAAAATTATGAACTATTAAGATATACAACTAAGTATAAAGAATAATACATTGAATACGCCTGTGCCCATAACACAGTGTAAGAAATCAAGTAATAACAATACAGAGCTTTCTTTATTACCCCCTGGATACTTTGTATAAATTTCTAATTTAACACATAGCACACTGTACATATATTTGCTCACTTACAAGTGTAAGCTCTTTGTGGAAGAAAGGAGGAGGGGTTGTATTTTATTTATCTCTGTTTTTATTGTGCCCAGCCTAAAATTTCTGTTAAAGTTTGTTGGAAAAGCTGAAATCAGGGCCTGTTTGAATGGATCATATTTTCTCTCTTCCTTTCATACCTTCTCATATATCTTGGTACACATTCTGGGCTTTTCAGCAACCCTTCATGGTGTTGCTCACCCAGGGCACTTTGTATTTTCATCCAAGTTCAGATCTGTTTATCCCTTTTCAATGTATTATTTTATTTTATTTATTTATTTTTAAATTTTTAATTTTTTTTGCGGTACGTGGGCCTCTCACTGTTGTGGCCTCTCCCGTTGCGGAGCACAGGCTCCGGATGCGCAGGCTCAGCAGCCATGGCTCACGGGCCCAGCCGCTCCGCAGCATGTGGGATCTTCCCGGACCAGGGCACGAACCCGTGTCCCCTGCATCGGCAGGCGGACTCAACCACTGCACCACCAGGGAAGCCTGTATTATTTTATCTTATCCTCAACTTTGGAAGTAGGTATACCTGTTTTTATTATTATGCCCATTTTTTTTGGCCATGCCACGTGACATGCAGGATCTTACTTCCCCAACCAGGGATTGAACCCCTGCGCCGTGCAGTGGAAGCATGGAGTCCTAACCACTGGACCACCAGGGAATTCCCATTATGCCCATTTTAAAGGTGAAGAATTCGTAGCTGAGAAATTTGTGTTCTTTGTCACATAACTAAAAAGTGGCAGGATCAGAACCATAACTCTGGGGATCTGTGTATCAAGCCCTTGTTGTTTTTATCAAAACACAGTACCTGTCAATGTGTCCCTCACCAATCTGGCATGCAGAGCCTTAGCCTCAATGGTCTGGCCATAGCTGTGCTAACAAAGGTGTTTGAGTAGTCTTGTCACCTATGACAAAGTGCTGCTCTGGAGGATGATGGAGTCTATAATCTTACCAATCATGCTACCCTGTTGGAGTTACCTGTGTATGTGCCGGCCTTCCTTGATAAAAACTCCTCGAGGGTTAGGACAGGAAGCTCCTAGCACAAGCCTTGGCACATGGTATACTTTACATACTGTAGAGTTTGTAAAACTGAATTGAAGGGGATTTATTGTCTGGTTCTTTTTCAACTGTAGTTTACTAGGTTGGAAGTTGAAGAAGTTTTACTTCGAAAGGGTTAGGTAAAGTGGAAGAAATAAGCTTCACTTATTTAGAAAGTTCACTGTTCTAGAATTTCTCATTTTTTGGGAATTCCCTGGTGGTCCAGTGATTAGGACTCTTGTGCTTTCACTGCTGGGGTCCAGGTTCGATCCCTGGTCGGGGAACTAAGATCCTGCAAGCCATGTGGTGAGGCAAAACAAACAAACAAACAAAAAATAGAATTTCTTGTTTTTTGCTTTTGTTAAAAAAGTCATCCAGATCAGTTTGAGTCCAATGGCCTCATTTTGCTTGGAAGAAGTTTGTCTAGGATTTTAAAGAAACCAGACTCTTGTTGTTGCAGGCCTTAGCATGAGAATGCGGTTGGGAGTAGCTGGGAAACTGTCTAGTTCCACAAAAGACCTATGTGTAGCGGGGAGGAGAGAGTTGGGAAATGAGTGGGTGGGGCTGGGTAGAAGCTCAGATGAGATGATTGGCTTTGGTTGGCAAAAGGGTCTCAGTTGGCCACAGCCAGCAGACATAAATATCTGGATTTAGGGGAGCTTCAGAGTTCCAGCTTTTTTTCTTACTGTCTGTGGACCTTGTAGAGGGTAAGTCACTTTGCCTCTCTCAGCCTTAGTTTTTTCATTTGTAGAAAGAGCATAACCTTAATGAATAGATTTGTAGTGAGGATCAAATGAGATAACTTATGTGGTGAAAGGGCTTTATAAACTCTAAAGTACTACACAATTAGGGATAGTGGGGTCCTCACAACCTCTGCTTTTATGGGCCTGGAAAAGCCTCAGTCAGAATCTGAGTGTCTTCTTACGGTTGCGCCTCTCTAATGGAAGTTGCTTCTCTGGAACTGCTGTAGTGCCATTGTTTTACATCAGGTGTACCCACCAGACTTATATGAACCCTGCGTGTGGCCAAATTAGGCTTTTACTCAAAGCTTACTCTAGGCCATAGGGAAGCTGTTGATAAAGTCTGGGTGCTAGTATTTCACCTTATTTCCGGCCTATATCCCCTTCCTTTTGCTGGCTGTAACCACTTCCCTAGCCCCACCTGCAGACTTGAAACGGCTGACCAGATGGGCCTAGTCCCTACCTGTATTGGTACATAACAAATTATCCTTAAATGCAGAGGCTTAAAATAGTAAACATTTATTATTTTCAGTTTCTGTGGGTTAGGAATCTGGGTGCTGCTTAGCTGGGTGCCTCTGGCTCAAGGTCTCTCATAAGGTTGTAGTCAAGCTGTTGGGCTGGGACTGAAGGCTCAACTGCGGGGAGAGTATTTACTTTCAAGCTCATTTATGTGGTTGTTGGTAGGCCTTGGTCCTTTGCCACATGGGCCTCTGCACTGGGCTGCCTCATGACCTGACAGTTGGCTTCCCCCAGGACAAGTGATCCAAGAGGGAGCGCCCAAGATGAGAGCTGCAATCTTTTTATTGCCTAATCTTGCAATTGATGTGCCACAACTTCTGCCATATTCTATTTGTTAGAAACAAGTCAAGGTGAAGGGATTATAAAATGGCATGAATACCAGGAGGGTAGGGATCACTGGGGGCCATCATAGAGGATGCCTGTGACATCATTCTAGGGCCATGATCTTGGGAACAATGGGTGCTGAGTCCTCTTAGTTTTCCTCTGACTTCCTTTGCTTGCCTCCTAGAGTCTTGTGGTGTCTTTCTGTACTCCCTTTGGTATTATGTCCTTTTGATTCATGCATGACCGCATTGCTTTGACATGTAGAGTTGACATGGCCCTTCCACCTGTATTCCTCCCCTGTTTTAAACCCAATTCTAAACTAGATTTTTATCCTAGGTTCTAGTCATGCCTCCCAACTCCTTGTTTGGTACCTTTAGTTCTGGAGCACATTGTACAGCCACTGACCTTGGAGGCTTTACTGCCCCAACTTGCCTTCTGAGAGCTAGACTTATAAGTGGCATTGAACTGGGACTTACACATTGACAGCTGAAAAACTTACTGTGACCTTTAGGGCCGTTGATGTTGGGTGCTATCACATCCTAGTGTGTCAAAGTTGGAAGGGCTTTTAAGTACCATCTCAACTAAACTCCTCAGTCTACATATGACAGGAACAAATTTGCCCAAGGTCTCAGTTGGGGCCAGAATCTAATTTTGTCTGATTATTATTCACATGCTGTTCCCACTCTGTTGTGGAGCTTCTTTACCCTAACACAACCAGTTTGGGTTGTTAGGGGGTCTGAGACCTATACAGAGGAAAACCAGAAAGCAGTTCACAATATTGTATTGTGTTCACAGAAATTGTGCTGGGCAGAACTGGGGGGGTATGCAAAGTCAGTGCTGCTTCTGAGGATCTTCCCTGCCCAGCTAGGGAGCTTTTATATGATGCGCAGAAAAAGAAGCCCAGTGATATCTGTGGCGTATGGTGACTAATGTCTGCATTCTGTACTCCCCTGGCAATCTCAATTCAAGCAAGGAGAGATCTGTTTGTTTTGATGTACAGAGCAGATTTCCCGAAGGAGGTGGGTCAGAGTGTCGTACTGCATATCTCACCATTGTTTGGCTCAGCTGGTTGCTTTATGTATAGATTTGGGGCCTCCACAGGCAGGGTAAATGTATCTAAAGCCCTGTGGGGTTACTCGTGGCCACCTAGGGGGACCTTTCTGGGCACTGAGAATTTGACAAAGCCTTGCCTGTGTTGGCACAACTTGCTAAGGCAGGCGAGACTTGAATAGGGATGGCTATGGCCCTGTCATGTTGATCAGAGTGGAGCAGATTTATTTCAGTGAGAGACCTGCAAGGAAAAACCTGAAATGAGCCAACAGCACTGTACTTTTGTTTTCTGCTGGGGAGCTTGGAATAGAGACGGTGTAAACCCTAAAATCCCTCTATGGGTGGTAGTTTCCTTCCTGACCCAGGGTTCCGGCCCCAGACCACTTTGCCCACTTCATCTTCCTCGGTTCCCCTCTCTAAATTTTGGCCCAGCCAGGCTTTTTTCTTTGTCCTGGTCTGCAGAGCACACCTTATACTGCTTCTCTTTTGCCTTTACTTATGAATGCCATTTTACTGCCTCCCAGAATGTCCTCCCCTCTCCTCCTTCCTTCCTACCTAACCTCTGAGTCCTCTGTGAAGTGATCCCTGACATTAATGCTAGCCACAAACTCCCTCTCATTTCCAAACTCCGGTAGCACTTGCTATCTACAATACTCTCTGTGCCCTTCACACCCTACTTATGCCTCTTAAAGCAAGAGATAGCCTGATGTGGGAATCAAGAGCACTGGGCACTGACTTGAGTCCTTACTGACAGTATGATCCAAACTACAGTTTCCTCACTTGAAAATGGGATTAAAACTTGTATGAAATAGCTTTTAAAGCCTTTTTTTTTTGCATATTTTCCTCTCTCTTGAAGGCAAGAGCCATGTCTATTTTTTCTGACCATAGCACCCGTCCTTAGTATCTATCACAGTACGGGTCACAGGGTATGTGCCCAATAGATATTTGCTGAATAAATGGATGAATAACAACGAGTTGATCTTTGGATTGAGTAGTCATGGAGGGAGAGTGCCAAGTGACGAGCTTGGACAAGAGTGCCCTGAGATTAGGGGTAGAGTTCACGTGGGGGATTTCTGAGGTGTTCTGTGGGCACTCACTATTTTTCTGCTGCCTGGTACTTCATCCCTGTTTACTGAGTACCTCCTGAAGCTGCGCTCAGCGACAGTTACCAGTCGCACTGGGGGATGGTTCGGCCCTTGACTCTGGCTGGCCTTTTCTGTTTGCCATAGCACTGGCTGCCCTGAGCAGGTGGCTGTAGTAGGAGTGGAGCAGGGCTGTGCTCCTGGAGGCCTGAGATGAGGCTTGTGGGCGGGGCTTCCTTGGCTCCTGCTGCTGCTTGGCTTTGGCTCCATGGACCCCCTGGGTTTACCACAGGGCAAATGTGAGGCAGCTGAAGGAACAGAACTACTTTCCTTAGCCTGGCTTGTGGGATGGAGAAGGGAGCCTTCGTTCATGCTGGGCTTTGCAGCAGGGAGGTGGGATAGCCCAGTGAAGATCACTGGTGTTTTAAAGGTTATCTCCGATTCTGCGAACTCCCTGGGCCTCAGAGAACTCCAGCCTGAGCAGACATCACACCAGCTTTCCTTCAAGGCATTGGGGAGGGGCCTCTAGGGGAACTTGGTAAAGGAGGCAGAGGCATAAAAGAGTCAGCTGTGCTGTCAGCATGGCCCCGCTGGGCCAAACCTGTCCCTTTTCCTGTTAGCCATTTTACAGAGCTCCTGGCTGCCTTGTGTTGAATGTTGGCCTAAGTAATGACCAGAAATCTCACTGAGAGGCAGGCAGGCAGGCAGGCAGGCAGGCAGGCAGGCTTCCAAGTCTCATGTGCCTCTGATTTTCTCCAGTGAGATTCAGTAGCTCTGCTCCTGATTGGCTCTCTGGGTCATCTCAGGGCTTGTAGGAAGCTCTCGGAGCTCTCATCACTGCAGTGTGTACATTAAAGCAAATGTGTTTGTGTTTTCCAAGTTCCTAGAGCCAGCATCTGGAATGTAGGGACCAGGGGAGCTGGGTGCCCTTCAGGTGTAACACATACACCGGTTAGAAAGCAGCTTCTGTGTGTGTGTGTACCTGGGTACTCAGACTTGTGGAGGTCTTATTTCAAGAAACTTTTGCCGACAAGGGCAAAGTTCACTGAAACTCATATTGTGTATTGCTAAAGAGATAAGTATGTAATTGAGACAACTCAAATAACTTCAATGATAAGAATGATGATGAGGGGCTTCGCTGGTGGCGCAGTGGTTGAGAATCTGCCTGCTAATGCAGGGGACACGGGTTCGAGCCCTGGTCTGGGAAGATCCCACATGCCATGGAGCAACTAGGCCCATGAGCCACAACTACTGAGCCTGCGCGTCTGGAGCCTGTGCTCCGCAACAACAGAGGTTGCGACAGTGAGAGGCCCACGCACCGCAATGAGGAGTGGCCCCCGCTTGCCACAACTAGAGAAAGCCCTCTCACAGAAACAAAGACCCAACACAGCCCAAAATAAATACATATTAAAAAAAAAAAGAATGATGATGATAACTGCTATTTATTGAGCACCTGTTATCTTCTAGGCCCTGGGCTAGGTGCTTTACAGCTGTATAACAACACTTAAAGGTGGATATTTTTCTCATTTTATAGATGGGGAAACTGTAACTCTGAGAATTTAAGTAATTTTCCCAAGGTGACTAAGCCAGGATTTGAATTTAGGTTTATCTGACCCAAAGGCCAATGTTGTTTCTATTCTTGTTTAATAACTGTGGAAAGGAAGGAAACAGCTATATGAATTTAAGTAGAGATGTGTGTTTGGATTGAAAAGTGTACAATTTATCAGACTGTTAGTGGCATTAGTTTGTTCTATTGCCTAAGTGGCCTGGAATAAACTGGGATTGGAATTTGTAGGGGATGGGGGAGGGAATGAGAAAGTGTATCCACTTAATAAATTCTGAATGGGAGTATCACACTGGTGAAGTGTATAGCTACAGAGTGCTGTGTGTTCAGTTTGTATCCTCCAAAAACAGCATTATGGTTGAGCTCTTGTGGATATAAGCTTTGGGATAGGGTCTGTATCTATGTAGTGTTTACCTCTTCAGCTAACATTTAACATGTATGTTATACCTTGCCCGGTAAAAGGATTGAATATAATAGGGAAGTTAAGATGTGTACGAACATTTTTCCTTATAATAATAAGAGCTCCTATTTATTGAGCACATATTCTATACCAGGACTGGGTTAGATACTTTCACATACGTAATCTTGTTTAATCCTCACAACGGGTTTCCCATTTTACAGTTTATCGTGCAAGGCAATCTAGTTTCAGTGCCCTATGAATAATACCTGTGATCCTATTGCAAAATGGGATCACCTCTGCCTGGAGAGATCAGGGAAGCTTTATGGAGGAGGTAGCAGCTTAGTAGGTCTTCAGGTACTTCAGGCAGAAATACAAGGTTTCCTCTGGCTGGGAAGCATTCCAGCCAAAGGAAATGTCATGAATAAAGGCATGGAGTGAGACAAAGTGAAGAGTCTTTAGGGGACATTGGTTAGTCCAGGTTGGCTAGAGAGTGGCATCTATGAAGGAGAGTATGATAAAATAAGGCAAAAAAAGATTAATTGAGGAAAGATAATGGAGGGCCTCAGTGTTTGGCTAAAGAGTTCAGACTTTGCTGTGTAGGCAGTAAGTAGTCCTTGCAGGTTTTGAGCAGGGGAGAGACTTGACCTGAGTTTTGCTTTAGGCAGATTAATCTCACAGAACATGCACAATGCATTGGTGGGATGAGGTTGGAGGCAGGGAGTCTAGATAGGAGACTTTGCAATTGTTCATGAGCAGAGAGGTGTGTACTATGGAGGCAGAATCAGTAGGACTCAGCGTTTAAGTGTAGGGAGGGAAGGAAAGAGGCAAAGATGTAGCCATGTTTTGCCTGTGGGTAATGAGGTGCCTGGTGGTGCCAGTAACAGAAAATATATGGCAGTCTGAAGGAGGGGGCCAGTGCTAGGCTGTGATGACTAGGGGGGTAGTTGACTTTTTTTGACGTGCTAGGCAAGGGCTACACTTCACAGTACTCTAGGAACCAAAGAATTGTCTTCTCTCTACGCTTGTTTTACATCACTTCATTTTACAGATGAGTTTTCTGATGCCCAAAGATGTGAAGGGATTTGCCAAAGGTCATACAAGAACTGCTTGGTGGATTCCAAGTCTGAGAATACAGGTCTCTTGTTTTTAGCTATTAAGCTTCCTTACAAAGCTGGGCCTTCACTGCAGGAAAATCAGAGACTCTTGCAGATAGGAATACCTGGGTTCAACTCCAGGCTTTGCCATTTTCCATTTGTGACATCTTTGTTTTTTTCATTTTTTTTTTTATATATAAATTTACTTATTTTATTTATTTTTGGCTGTCTTGGGTCTTTGTTGCTGTGTGTGCATGGGTTTTCTCTAGTTGCGGTGAGCAGGGTCTACTCTTCGTTGCGGTGTGCGGGCTTCTCATTGTGGTGGCTTCCTTTGTTGTGGAGCACGGGCTCTAGGCGTGCGGGCTTCAGTAGTTGTGGCTCGCGGGCTCAGTAGTTGTGGCTCGCAGGCTCAGTAGTTGTGGCTCATGGGCTCAGTAGTTGTGGCACACGGGCTTCGTTGCTCCGCGGCATGTGGGATCTTCCCGGACCAGGGCTCGAACCTGTGTCCCCTGCATTGGCAGGTGGATTCTTAACCACCGCGCCACCAGGGAGCCCCATTTGTGACATCTTGAACAGGTTGCTTTTTTTCTCTGATCCTTAGTTTCCAAATTTGCAATAAAAGGAATATTAACCTCATGGAGGCAATGGAAGATAAGGCACTTTGTGAAACCTTCAAGTGCTATGTGAGGGTGTTATTCCAGGATTTTGGCATGGGTTGGAGCCATATATACAGTGATTATTTTGGCCGAGTGAGAGCAGACAAACTCACAGTTTCTCAGGGAAGGTCTCCTTTCACTTTAGGCTTCCTAGGCTACTCACTCACCTGCAGTTGGGGCTTTCAGGTATGGGAACTGCTGAGTTTTCCACAGTCACACATCTCTAATTTTCTAGTGTGAAATGGAGTTGCAGAAGGAATACTAATCCATCATACCCTGTCAGGAGTTCTTGGCCTGAGAGAAGATGATTACTATCCCTTTTCCCCAGGGTCTTCTACCAACCTTCAGCTGGCTCAAGGTGGGGGGGGCACAGTGCTAGCTGAATTTAGGCTATGCTTTGAGGGGAAATTCCTGCTGGACTAGAGTAAGCCCTGGCTGGGGACAGAGGTGCCAGGGTGCAGCTGCTGATCAAAACTAGTACCTGGAGTCCTCTTGTAGTCATCTGTTTGGTTTAGCACACATGTTCCTGCGTCATCTTGAGAGGGGGAGGAGGCTGCTCAGGTATTGTCAGGTAGCAGGTCTGTGGTTGTGTCAGCTCATTGTCATGGGAGCAGGCATGAAACTGGCCATCTTGTCTGATGTCTTGTCACATAACCTCTGAGAGGGTGGAAGGGGGATTGCAAGAAGATTTTCTGATTAATGAGATAGCTGTTTACTGTTTTGTAGCCTTTTTTTTTTTTTAAAGAGGGCCTGATTCTTTTTTATTCATTTATTTATTTAGTTGCATTGGGTCTTAGTTGTGGCAGGCGGGCCCCTTAGTTGTGGCATGCATGTGGGATTTAGTTTCCTGACCAGGGATCAAACCTGGGCCCCCTGCACTGGGAGCATGGAGTCTTACCCACTGCGCCACCAGGGAAGTCCCTGTAGCTTCTGTCTTAAAGTGTGTTTTTTTCCACTTTTTCCCTTGAACCCTTTTTTCTTTTTCTTCCCTCTTTCTAGCTAGAGTCAAGAAGCTCTAGTTCTCTTGAGTCTCCATAACTTTCTTTATGAAAAATCTAGTTTAATAAAAAAGAACAGTAGACTAGGAATTAGCTGTGGTTGTGATACTATTGACGTTTCTGGGCCTCAGTTTCCCCATGCCAGGTATTTTGAACCTATCTCACAAGGTTGATGAATGCAGATTTTATGAGATAATGTGACAAGTATTTAGTGTTATACAGATGTGAGTAATTTATTATTAGTTCTCTTTTTCTGAATTGTCTGATCAACTATACAGTTCCCTGGTTCTTCCCCTCTTTTTACTACTTTATGTCTCCTAGGTTCTCACTTTTCCTTATAACCTTCCTTTTTAACTCTTAATGACAACTGGAAAAGTGTGGCCACACCTGGTACAGTTGTAAGGCAGAGGGCTGAGCCTTAGAAAAAGTGATGTTTGTTAGCTTTTGAGTGTAATATCTTGTCATTAACTTGAACGAGACTCTTTACCGTTCTGCGCCTCAATTTTCACATTTGCTCCCGGTGTACCACGCAGCTTGATTCTTGTGAGCCTTGAAGTCATTTTCATTCTGGAGAATCTCCTTTAAAATACAAGCATTACTGGGTTGAGGGTACCCTTGAACTGAGAATCAAAACTAGCCTTTGTTAGATTCCATATATATGTGTTAGCATACGGTATTTGTCTTTCTCTTTCTGACTTACTTCACTCTGTATGACAGACTCTAGGTCCATCCACCTCACTACAAATAACTCAATTTCATTTCTTTTTATGGCTGAGTAATATTACATTGTATATATGTGCCACATCTTCTTTATCCATTCATCTGTTGATGGACACTTATGTTGCTTCCTTGTCCTGGCTATTGTAAATAGAGCTGCAGTGAACATTTTGGTACATGACTCTTTTTGAATTATGGTTTTCTCAGGGTATATGCCCACTAGTGGTATGGGTCATATGGTAGTTCTATATGTAAGTTTTTAAGGAACCTCCATACTGTTCTCCACAGTGGCTGTATCAATTTACATTCCCACCAACAGTGCAAGAGTGTTCCCTTTTCTCCACACCCTCTCCAGCATTTATTGTTTCTAGATAAGAACGTAGGGGTAAGACGGGAATAAAGACACAGACCTACTAGAGCATGGACTTGAGGATATGGGGAGGGAGAAGGGTAAGCTGTGACAAAGTAAGAGAGTGGCATAGACATATATACACTACCAAACGTGAAATAGATAGCTAGTGGGAAGCAGCCGCATAGCACAGGGAGATCAGCTTGGTGCTTTGTGACCACTTAGAGGGGTGGGATGGGGAGGGTGGGAGGGAGGGAGTCTCAAGAGGGAAGAGATATGGGAACATATGTGTATGTATAACTGATTCACTTTGTTATAAAGCAGAAACTAACACACCATTGTAAAGCAATTATACTCCAATAAAGATGTTAAAAAGACAAAAAAAAAAACCCGCAAAAAACTAGCCTTTGCTAGTGCGGATTAGGTTAGGGTATATCCACTGGGGGAATAGGTCACAGTAGGACACTGGGGTGGGGGATGGAGGCTGGCAAGAGGGCAATTCTTAGTTTACTGATGCAGGAAGGGTGTCAGGGCCTCAGGGCATACTTGATGCTGCCTTTCTTGTAACCCACACCCAACTTCTCTTCCTGAGCTGAGCAGGTACCTGTACTCTCAGCCAGAAGTCAGAGCTTGGTGAAGCCTGATTCCCCCAGGAATTCAGTGATAAAAATTAGGGCACTTGAACAGATCTAATTGGCTGAACTGAGTGAAGGGCAGAGGCTTTCCCTGGGGGCTCCTTGTAATCTCCTGTGGTTATAGACTTTTCAGGTTGGACTAATTAAAATGTTGGCAGCTGGACTCAATACTTTCCTTGTACTAGGTCCTGCTTCAGACTCCTGGAGTACCAGAAGTTGGCATGGGGCGGTCTTTCCTGGGGAACTGAGGAGTGGGTTTCCATTTCCACATCTAACTAAATGCATGATGATGTAATAATTTCTGTCCAGAATGGGCGGCTACACATTTCATGGTGGAGAGAGATGTAGGCTGAGCCCTGCATCCACATATGCCTGGATTTGGTACTCTCCAGACTCCCAAGGTGCCCTTTCAGGTCGATTGTCTGTTCTATTAGCTCTCAAGTGGCTTTGCTCTGTCAGCTGGCAAGTAATTTCCATTGCCCTGGGGTATCCTTCCCTGATGTGTGTTCCTGTTCCAGAAAAAGGGATATTTATTAAGTCCTGCCATGTGCCAGGTCAGGGCTAGTGTTTCACACAGCTGTCTTTTGAGATATGGCCACATCTTTTCATAATGCCCAATTTATAGATGAGAAAATACTCATAAAAGGAAAATAATTTGCCTGATAGTCATTACAGCCTGTAAGCAACTGAACCAGAATTCAAATCCAGGTCTCTCCCAAAGCCTCTGGTTACCTTCCTAAGGCAGCACAAACACTTTCCTATCCTCATATCTTTCTAAGCTGAGCAAATTTCCTGCCTCCAGTTCCTACAGCCAGAATTATTTTCTTGACCTGCCTTTCCAGAGCACTCTGCCCTTCCCTCTATTCTGGCTGATATCCAATGAGGCATGGATCTACCTCCCTCATTTGGCTGCTCCCACTCCTGCAAGCTGTGGCCCTCAGGATGTGTTCTCCGAAGACCCAAAGGAAGCTGTAGTGTTGAAACTTCAGGCATCATGACAGACTGGTAAGGAGAGAGGTTTTGGGCATAGTCTCGGCTAGTTCCCTGCACGAAGCCAGGCCTGGGTCTTCTTGGTTTGCGGGAGTGTGCTTTGTTGTTCTCGAGGCAGTAGGGCCTTCTAGGCAGCATGCCTTTTGGGTTCCCAAGGAGCAGGCATCTTTTCCCTCAGGTCATTTTCCTTGGCATCTGGCTTTACAGTTTCTTTCTCGTAGTCTCCCTTTGATTAAGAGTCAGATCTGTGCCACCTGGAGTAAAGTACTATGACAAAGCCCTCGGCCTGGCCTTGGTTGCTGGAATATTCCTGCTGACTGTGGGTACTTGGGTTATTTTTGCAAAGAGCATGCTAAGTTATTAACCCTGCATTTGGGTCTTATGTTTTCTGCAGCCTCTGCCTACTGGTGTGCCTCACTTCACAGGATAAAGGCTTTCCTGAAGAAGGCAAGCCTGTGAAGGCATTTTTAAAAGTTGAATTATCTTTCTCACTGACTTGAAAAAAATTATAAAAGTATTTTCATGCCTTTTTCTATGCATATAGCATATATGTTTAGTGTTTAACATCAAAAGTTTGTTCCTTTGGGAATAAATGGCAAATTAGAACATAACAAAATACAGTTAAAAGACCTTTAACAGGGAAAATAATAAAATATTAATGACAATCAAAATAAATTCCAAAATAGGTAGGCTGAAACACAGTGTTTTTTGTTTGTTTGTTCTGTTTGGATACAATGGGAAATCTGGAATAGCATAATCAGCAGAATGATCTAGATAGTGACATGATACCGTTTTGCCTTCTCCAGTATTAGCAATAGATTAGGAGATGTCCTTAGGCGAAGGGGAGAAGAATGCATTCTGGGACTAGAACTGTGTAGTTCCAACTACTCATTTGTGTCTAAGGACAGAAGTAACTAGTAACTACCTTTCTGGGTGTCTGTTTCCATGTTAAATGAAAGCAATACCTACCCTGTTTAATTTTATGAGGATTAAATAAGACAATGTATGTAAAGTGTTTTGTAAACTCTGAAATACTATTGTTGTCATACTCAGTGGGTGACTGGAGCCAATTTGCTAGCACTGCAGGAGGCTTTTGGTTTAAGATATGCCTTAGGGACTTCCCTGGTAGTCCAGTGGTTAAGACCCTGCACTCCCAATGCAGGGGGTATGGGTTTGATCCCTGGTGGTCCGGGAACTAAGATCCTGAGTGCTGCCTGGCACAGCCAAAACAGCAACAAGAAAAAGATGTGGCTTAAACCTATGACATAGGTGGGAAGAAGAATGCTAAGTTGATGAGTAAACCGTTGAATGCTGTTTGGGCAGCAGCTGAGAGGAATTCCTGTGAGGTGAGAGAAAGAGCCACATTCGTCCCTTCATTCTGTATCTGTTGAGTCCTGTCGGGTGGAGGAGAAAGAAATACAGATGTCTACCTATTAAATGTATGGTATGCTAAGTATGGAGGGTTCTTGATTTAGGAATGAAAGCTCCATAAAGACAGGAGTTTTTGTCTGTCTTTTACACTGCTGTGTTTTCACCCAAGAGCAGTACTTGGCACATGGTAGGCTCTTGATAAATATTTGTGGAAAGAAAGGCTAAGTTTTGGAATCAGACAGACTGGGTTCATATTTGGGCTCTGCCCTTCACCAGCCCCTTTCCTGAGCAAGCTGCTTAATCTCTCTGATGCTCAGTTACCTCATTTATAAAATGGGACTAGGATTAGCTATTACAGAGGATAATTGGGGGGATTTTTTTTTAAAGTAAAGGTTTTAAAACTTTTGTACAAGTCCTAGTAAGTGCTCAATGAAAGATGGTTCCTTTTGTTTTCCCTTCCTGGTTTGCAAAGTGGGATGGAAGCACCGAGGACAAAGCAGATCTGCTTGGGGAGCCTAGCCAATGGCTTCACAGGTTTGATCTGACCACATCTTTCTAATGTGTGAGATTAGAATTATTGGTATTATTTCCTCACAAACAGAAGTCCCTGGGATTGAGCAGGAGTGTTGGAATATATATGCTTTGCCTCTGTGTTTCCCGGGGTCTTGGTGGGAGGGTCTGGCTCTTGTCTTTCAAGGCAAGATAATGTTTGCCCTGCAGGTTTGTGCAGAGGTTGTTCCCAGAAAGAGCAGCTTCCCCTGGAGAGTCTGGACTCACCTGATTTGGATTAGGCTTTCATAGCCAGCCATCACTGCCTCCCCTTACACCAGTTATTGTTAGTTATAGCTTTGAAAGGTGTCCTTAGCTTGACTTCTGCTCCGGATCAGTTGTAAATTCTCACAGCACATGGAGCAGAGCATGTTTGCATGAGTTAATCAGGTATTTATGAGTTGACCTTTGCTAGTGAAAACCTAATTTTCCCTCATGCCTGGGTGACTCCAGCAGGCTGAGGGCCTTTTTCTGAGACATTCCTGGAACTGTTGGAAGTGGCAGCAGGTTTGCCTGCCCTTGTCATATGTGCACAAGACCAGTGGGATATATTTGCCCTTCAGCAAGGGTGCTCAGTGCCTCTCCTTTCTATCCTGTGGTCTTAAGACACTGGACATAATACCACTCTCCTTTCTTTTATCAACATTTAGACTTCAGAGCTTTCTCTTCTGGTTTAGTTTCTTGGAGGATGAGTAAGCAGGGAGGAATTGTCTGGCCATCAGACAGTTGAATTGAAGCCACTTGGCCAGAAGCAGCTAAAGAACATGTTCCTAGATGGGGGTAGTCAGGCACTGGGTAAGTTAGGGTTAGTTTAGGGGTTAAGTGGACCTGGTGTCTTCTAGAAGTAGAGACAGTAGGTGCTCTGGCTGTGTCCTCAGTGCCCTCCTTTGGGAGCTGAGCATTGCTACAAGGGAGATCTCAAATATAGGCTTGAGGAAAGGAGACAGAGGGAAGAGAAGGAATTTTGCTGAGCTGTTGTTATGCTAGGTGCTTTAGACCAATTATTTCCTTTAATATTTACAACAACCTTGTGAAGTTTACAGATGATGAAACTGAAGCCCAGAGAAGTTAAGCAACTTTCCCAAGGTCACAAAGCTAGTGAGCGATAATAATAGTTATCATTTGTTGTATGTCGAGAAGGCACATACCAAGTTTCTTTTTTTAAGTGCTTTATATCTAGTACTCACCACCATCCTATGAAAGATTATTATTACTTCTGCATTGCAAATAAGGAAACTGGGAATTAGAGAGCTTTGGTTACTTGATGAAGGTCACTCATCTAGCAATGGTGGCACAAGGACTTGAATCCAGAATTCTGTGATTGTGAAGCTTGTTCTTTGATGTACACGTCACTGAAGCTGGTAGAGTAGGATTCAGACACAGAGTCACGAGCGCAAGTTTCATGTTTTATTCCATCTCTGTATCCTTATAATCTGAGATAGCGCCTACCGCATTATTAGTCCTCAATAAATGTTTGCTGTGAAATCCAGCTCTGCTCTCCCCCATTGTCCCCTGTTGCTGACTGCATCCTGCCCCAGCTCCTTGGCCTGACTGTCTCCTCTCCACAGTCTGGCCTTACCCTACCTCCCATTGTGGCCTCTCAGAGCTCCCAACACACAGCGTATGATCCAGCTCTGTTCCTCTCTTGCTTCTTCACCACTCTTTTCCCTGGCTACATACTTTTGCTGCCACTATTGCTCTCCATCCCTCTTCAATCCTGTCTGTTCTTTTCTATGCAGTTTCTCTGACTAATCCCTGAGAATACCCCTATCCAGAGTATAATCTTCTCAGTCTGTGCCATATAACTTGGCACCTAATTCACTACTGTTTCACCTTCTAATTGTTTCATGGGCATTAATCTTCTCTCCAGCCAGCTTGTGGTAGTCATATCATAATGGCCCCTCATTAATTTGTGCTTCACACTTTTCAAAGCATTCTCCTATTCAAGACCTGTCTTTTTGCTTGTCATGTCCACAGTAAACCTGTGAAATATGATGGGAGGGAATTGTTATTTCCATATTATATCAGAAAACACAAGTGCAAAGAAGGCAGGTGACTTCCCAAGGTTGTATAACTAATTAGGGGCAGAACTGAGACTAGGTCTCAGGTCTACTGATTTCTGGCTTGGTGTTTTCTTTGCCATGCCTTCCACATTTGTGTTTCTCTCTGGCATTTCTCCTCCTACCTTCAAGGCAGAACATCTATGTTTGGGTTTTCAGCAGGCTTGATTGGTGACCTGGGGAATGGTGGAGTAGCCCGGATAGCAATCTCAGGTACTTCTCAGTGGTGTCAGTGCTCTGGGTTTCTACTGCCTGAGAGAGGTTCTGTCCTTGAACTACTAGGATTATGTTAAACTGAGAAGCATTTTTTTTTTTTTTTTTTTGCGGTACGAGGGTCTCTCACTGTTGTGGCCTCTCCCGTTGCAGAGCACAGGCTCCGGACGCACAGGCTCAGTGGCCATGGCTCACGGGCCTAGCCGCGAGCGGCATGTGGGATCCTCCCGGATCGGAGCATGAACCCGTGTCCCCTGCATCGGCAGGCGGACTCTCAACCACTGCGCCACCAGGGAAGCCCCCGAAAGTGCTTTCTTAAATGGTGATAGCATGATGCTTGGCTCTTCCTTTCCGAAGTCAAGAGGATGAGTGAGTAGTGTGGGAGCCAGCCAGATGTTTTCAGCACCTTGAAGACCAAGGAACTGGTTTACACTAGAAACTGCGTGACACCTTATTCAGAACAGTGACTGATGCAGCCCTGATTCAGGGGCTGAGAGCGAAACCCATGCTCCAAGTGAAGCTCTGTGTAAATTGGTCAAAGGGAATAGCCTGGGGAATTTGGAGCCTATTTAGCTCAGCCTCCAGGAGCAAGAATGTGATTTCTCTACTCTCCTGTGCGGTGCTCGCATTCTCTCTCTCTGTCTATGTCTCTTGCTCTTGCTCTCTCTCATTTTGGCCTTGTTTCCTGCTATGTCTGAATCCAACCAAAGGGAGTAATAATAGTCAGCAGTCCTCCAGAAACATTTAGATTGAACCTCTTGCTCTGAGTTCTGCTTTTGCTGCACTTGGGCCGTAGAAGAGACTAAAACATGTCCTCTATTCTTGTCTTTGGGGAACTTACAAATCAGATAATTTCTTAACTAGTTAGAGAGCGGTTAAATAAATGTGAAACATAGAAGAAGAGAATAGTGTGGACTGGAGTAATCCAAGAAGACTTTCTGAAGGAGATGGTGCTTGAAGGGGCCTAGAGTATAGGATGAATAGGTTAGATTAGTGGTTCTTTTTCATGCTTCTTTAATGAAGTCATTTTTTTTTTTTGATATCCTGATATGACTTCTACTCTTTTGAAGTCCCTTAGCTCTTTTTCTGGACTTCATTCGTGCCATTAGCACATCTTGCCTTATTATAATCATTTGTGTGTAATATAGTGGTTAAAAAGACAGACTCTGGAGTCAGATTTTGTGGGTTTAAATCATGGCTCTATTTACTAGCTGTGTGACTTTAGGCAAGTTATTTAACTCCTAAAAGCCTTGATTTTCCCATCTATAAAATGGGAATATACTTACATGAGGCTGTTATGATGATTAAAAGAGATAATCCCTGTACAGGTCTTGGTGCAGTGTCTGACCCATTGTAAACATCCATTAAATGTTAGCTATAATTGTTCTAATTATCTTATTCTTCTAGATCAGCACTGTCCAATAGAACTTTCTGTAATGATGGGAATGTTCTATATCTGTGCTGTCCAATATAGTAGCCACTAGCTAAGATGGTAGCCGCTGGGCTTCTTTAGGTGTGTTGGAGAGTGGGGCTGACCATGGAAAGTCTTGACAGAGAGGAAGGCAGAGGAGTGAGTTAAAGTGTTTTAAAAGGTAATTTCACCTCTAAGTTAAACATAGAGTTACCATGTGACCTAGCAATTCCCCTTATAGGTATATACTCATGAGAATTGAAAACACTTTCATAGAAAAACTTGCACACGAGTGTTCACAGTAGCATTATTCATAATAGCGAAAAAGTGGAGACAACCCAGATGTTCATAAACTGAGGAATAAATAAACAAAATGTGATATACCCATATATTGAATATTTTTCAGCCATAAAATGGAATGAAGTACAGATACATGCTACAACGTGGATGAACCTTGAAAACATTACTCTAGGTGGAAAGGCCACATATTACATGATTCTATTTACATGAAATGCCCAGAATAGGCAAATCTATAGAGAAAGAAAACAGATTAGTGGTTATCATGAGCTAGAGGGTGGGGATAATGGGGAGTGACTGCTAATGGTTATGGGGTTTCTTTTGGGGGTGATAAAAATGTTCTGAAATTAGATTGTGGTGATGGCTGCACAACTTCATGAGTATACTGAAAACCATTGAACTGTGTACTTTAAATGGGTGAATTGTACCTAAATAAAAACAAAGATAATTTGGGTCTGCTAAAAACTATTGGTTTTGGGCTTCCCTGGTGGCGCAGTGGTTAAGCATCCGCCTGCCGATGCAGGGGACACGGGTTTGATCCCTGGTCCGCAAAGATCCCACATGCCGCGGAGCAACTAAGCGTCTGCACCACAACTACTGAGCCTGAGCTCTAGAGCCCGCAAGCTACAACTACTGAGCCCACATGCCACAACTACTGAAGCCTGCGTGCCTAGGGCCCGTGCTCCGCAACGAGAAGCCACGACAGTGAGAAGCCCACGCACTGCAACGAAGAGTAGCCCCCGCTCACTGCAACTAGAGAAAGCCCGCACACAGCAACGAAGACCCAACACGGCCAAAAATAAATAAATAAATATATTAAACCCCCCCCCAAAACTATTGGTTTTAACACAGCTGTAGAAAGTTATAATTTATTTTCTTTTCTGATTGGAAGTCTTCCCCCAGGACTTCAGCCCACAAAAGTGAGGACTTAGGGGCCCACTCCCGGTTAGAGACGTGAACCTGAACATGATCTTAGGCACGGGCTCACCAGTGGGTAGGTGCAGGATGCAGCATTGTCCTGCTTTGGTTCAAGGGAACTTTTCCTGTCTTTGGCTGGGATTGGCATAGATGAGTCACCCCTTGTAGTGTGAGGGATGTGGGATGTGAAGAATGAGCTGTCATCTCTGTTCTGATGACATCTTGAGTATCACACAATTGTAGGCCAAATATAGGTGCTGAACCATTTGGCCTGAATTCTTTATGGAGAATTCCCTGGGAACCAGCTGAGGACATGGCGAAAGAGAGATAATCTAAGCCTGTGGGAGCAACCAGGTAAAACCAGGTGAGGGATGCTGGTGCAGATATTCTTTTCACCTTTTCACAGATGAGCAATTGAAAGCTCAAGGGAAGTTGATTTTCTTTTTCTTCCCTCTGTAAACAATTATTGGTGGATTACCCTGTGGCTGGTCCATGGGCCTTGTGCTCAAGGAGATCCCAAACACACCCAGGAGATGAAACAGACATCTAATATGTCAAGAACCATCTAGGGAATGCTTCAGATAGGATTGTGCAGAGCCAAAGGAGGGAGAGATGGCTGTGAGCTTGGTGATAAGAGAGGGAGCCTGAGCCTAGGGCCAGAGGGCAGCATGTACTGGGTGGGGACTCCAGGGGGAGTAAGGCAAGATACGTTCTTGTCCTTACACTTCCTGTCCTGTTTCTGTACCTGCTCACTTTCGCTCTACAACAAGCAGGCCTTTGTGCTCCTAATCTAAGCATGCCCCTGTGCTGGGCAAAACTGGAGACACAGACATTATGAGACCTGGGCCCTGTTTCTAGAAGTGCTTAAGGTGTTGGGGGAGACAGACCTGGAAACAGTTGACTCTAATGGTGTGGATCAGGGTGTGTAATAGACAGGGTTGGACTTGGTGTGTAAGACTGAAGACTGATTGACTCTAATTTGGGATTAGGTAAATCTGCCCTTAAATGGGCATTGAGTTAGGACCTTGATAGAGAAGCCTCTTACGGTCATTGCCAAAAAGATGAAGCAGAGTTATAGAATGGTTCTTTTTTTTGGGTGTGGGCTGCTTTGGGTGTCTTTCTTTTTACCCTTAGATTTTATGAAAGAATAGCGGATCTGTGTCCGGGAATAGCTCTCTCTTTCCCTGCCATGCCTTCAAGCAGTGCTGGGCTGACTGCAGAAGACCCTTGTCTGTTCTGCACTTGTTCCATTGCTGTTTTGGAAATATGAAGCCTGAGAAGTGCCAGAGCTATGCCAGTTGCTATAGGGCCGGAAACAGGTGAGGCTTCCAGCCCTGCCTGAGCTCAGGAGTAAGGGGCTTGTCCTCTTCAGCCAGCTTAAGGCCTGCCTTTGCAATGAAACTGGATAAGTAGTCCACACAGCTTGTTTTTCATCTGGGGCTATTTTCAGCCCTGGAGCCCAGCAAGGTGGAATGACCGAGATGCTTTTGTGGGGTTCAAGCTTTTGCCAGATCCTATTTGCCAGGATATGGGCCCAGCCATTTCCCAGGAGATTAGCTTTTCTAAACAAGCAGCGCTAAAAGGAAGGAGCCTTTCCTTCCTTCTCAGTGGGGAGTGTAGGAAATGTGACGGTGGGTGTTCAGTTTAATATTCCAGCTCAGGTCCTAAATGGAGATGTAGGGAGTTTGGAACATTGCCGTATGGTCTCTCAGGTGGTTTTGAGGAAGTCATCTGGATCCTTCTTATATTTTTCTGGTCACCTCAATGGCCAGGCTCTACTATGGGAGGGGCTCTGTACACATGTAGACCTGCTGCTGGCCAGGGACTTGATCTCTTCTGTGTTTGCATGTCTCCAGGGTTAGCAGAGCAGATGGATTGGTCTTGCTGTACTGGCAAGCGACCCATCAGTGGTCCGTGTCCAGTAGTCTTCTCGGGAGTTCCCTATTTAGTGAGTGCTTATTGGATCCAGGCAGCTATGATGGGCGCTGTGCTAGATACTGAGGTTCCATCAGAGAAGCCTCAGATAAGATCATCGTCTTACTCCTGAGGCTTAACACAGTACCCTCAGGAGTACTGTGTTAAGGGAGCTAGCAGTCATTGAGTGACTGCTATGTTCAGCTACTGTGTTAAGTGCTTTCATGGACATTTACTTTTTCATACAGTCTTCTGAGATGACTATTGTTATTAGTATCTTACAGATGAACAGTTAAGAGGTTAAATTACTAGGCCAAACTAACTTTCTCTTAGCCTCTTTCTTGAGGGTCTGGCCTCTTGCCCTGGCAGATGCCTAATAGGATACATGTGCCTTATTTTTAGTATTGTGGGTGTGAGTGGGTCTAGTCTGAGTCTTTTCTAAGTCAGCAGGAGGTGCAGCTATATGCTTAGGCTGGGTGTTGATAATATAGGTAAAGATAATAAAATGTGTATAACCTTGAGGAACTGCCATCGAATGGGGGAGATAGGTAAACAGATATTACAGGGTAGTAGGTATTAAAGGAGCCATAAAAGCAAGGAGGGACCCTTTTACTTTGTGAGGGATGTGGTGAGCAGGGACTTCTACTCTGAGGCCTTCTGTACCTGGTTTCTTGTTCTTCCTTTTCATACCTGTAGCTCCTCATAGGAATCTCCCTTACCACCTGATAATGTGTTTTAACAGTTTTGTGAGTCTTACCTTGTCATCAAGATTGTCAGTCCTTGAGACTAGGTGCTTTTTTTTTTTTTGCTGCTTCTTAGATATCTGACTTGGGGTATCTCACTTACCGTCTCTGGACCTCAGTTGCTTCCTGTAAAATGAGGCTAATGATAGATAGGTATATTACAGTCTGAAAGCGGGGGCCAATCCAGGTGGTAATCTCTGGATATCCACCTACTTCTCCCAATTCTATGATTTCTGTGATCTTACCCTTCTGATCCTGATATAGGACTGGGTGTCCAGCAGGCTTTGAGTTGTTTGTCACAGCGATTGCTGAGAATGTTTTATGGCACCTCAAAAGTCTAAAACTTTCCTCCTGTTAGACCCAGCAGCACTGGCAGAAGCTCTTGGCTTCTCTTTTGGACTCAGTCAACCTTTCTAGCCTGGCAGTTAAGATTTGACTTAGGTTTTAAGCTCAAGGGGATATTGTATTTAAACGTGTTTTCTAGTGTGGTTTCCTTCATTATCATCTAGGTCAGCTAGAGGTAGTGGTTTCCTGATTTTGCTTCTGGAAGTCATGGCTTAGGCAATGGGGATTGGGACCCCACCCTTAGGACTTTTATCTCTCTAGGCTTTGGGCCAGAAGTCTAAAGCTCCTTGAAACACTCTGTGTACAATACCCACGTGAGCTCTAAGCTTGTAAAATACTCAACTTTGGTAAGACTTGGGGAGGGTCATGGAGGGGGTCTCAGGGGACTTAGGGAGAAGTCACAGGAACTCTGAGTGATAGCTAAGTCCACCCACCACTAATCAAACAGTTAATAATAATGAAAATAAAATAAAATAATAAAAATACTGTTAATTGTTATGATAAAAGACAAAGGTATATTGAGTATGTATGTGTTAGGTACAATTCTGCATTTACCTTATTTAATCCACACAACAGCCAATGAGATAGATATTGTTATTCTCATTTTATAAATGAGGAATCTAAGGTCACATATCTAGTACCTGGTGGAAGTGGGACTCAACCTAATATGGGCTAGGCTGCCTCTTTGGAAGGAAGGAGATGTGGTTACAGGCTGTCTCTTCCTTAGCACCTGAGTCATTTATTTTTGGAATGCCTGCTGAGTGGCAGGCACTGTTTGTATACCAGGGGTACTAATTTTATTAATTCATAGTTTTTTTCAATAAAAAGGTAGTATAGCATAAAGTTAAGAGCACTGAGCTACATCCAGAATCCTTGCTCCACTTCTTACTAGCTTTGTGACGTTGGACAAGTTATTCAACTTATTTTAAATTGATTAGTATGTTTAAAGCTCTTCAAACAGTGTCTGGAACCGAGAAAGTGGTCAATAAATGTTAGCTATTATTAATATGATTTCTAAATTGAGGGCTAATAAATGTATCAGGCTGTGGGAATACAGTGGTAAACAAGATAATCCCAACCCTGTCCTTAAGGAGTTTATAACGTAGTGAGGAAGACAGATTTTTAAACAAATGATTAGAAATATGCTGCGTGCTATGGAGAAATGTAGAGTGTGGTGGGTTTCTATATAGAGGGTCTTAACACCGACCTGGGGCTCAGGATTCTCTGAGTCATAGGTAGGAGAATGGCACAAACTCTGGGGCCTAAGTGCCTGCGTTCAAATGCTGGCTCTGCCATTTATTAGCTGTGCTACTTTGGGCAAGTTACTTAATAAGCCTATGCCTTTTACCTGAATAATGAGGAAAATAATAGTATCTATCTCACAAGGTAGTTATGAGGATTAATAAGTAATATTTGCAGTGCTTGGCACATAAGTACTCTGTGTATATATTAAATAAATAGATGCTTTTATGCATTTATCCTTTTTAAAGCATAAATCTTGGTATTCTTTTGTAAAAAACCCTTTATTAACTTGTGCTATCTTGTAGGTCAAAGTCCAAG
Organism: Orcinus orca; assembly: GCF_937001465.1. NCBI lineage: Eukaryota > Metazoa > Chordata > Mammalia > Artiodactyla > Delphinidae > Orcinus > Orcinus orca. The sequence goes on along the minus strand of NC_064566.1, from coordinate 49,491,489 downwards.
TTCTTTAATATGGCACATTATAGGGTTATGATATTTTCCTGGGGTAGTCTTTGTTTACAACTATTTTTCTGGTTCTCTTTTACTCTCAGAAGTGACCCTGTTTAGACTATAAATTATGTGGCCACCCCTCATATGAGGCTTTCCATGATCTGACCCCTTCATATTGCTCCAGTCTCATCTTTTGACATTGCTCTGCTAGCACCTTATCTAAGTGTTTCTGTGAGTTACTTGTCATTTATGAAAGGCATGCCTTTTTTTTTTTTTTCCTTTTCCTTCAGTTCTGAGCCTTTGCATATGCTGTCCCCTCTGCCTGGAATAACCTCTCCCTTTCACCTCCATTTTTCTTTCTCTACCACTGCCCTTCTGGTATATACCTACTCATTCTTCAAGATATACTTCAGTTATCTTCCCTACGAAGACTTGGCCTTGCATTCCTGGCTAGGTTTTCGTTTTCTCTTTTGTACCATTACTGTAATTAGTATAGCTCTTCATTATGATTCTTACCACCATTGTACTGCAGTTGTTTACTTTTATGGCCTCTACCAGATTTTGAGTTGCTAGAGGGCAGGGACCAAGTATTCTTTATTTCATTAAAAAAATTGAGTTATGACGATAAAATGAATCTTTACATATGTGTATACCCATGTAACTACCACCCAGATCAAGATACAGATACACTTCTGCATCTTCAGAGTTTAGCATAGAGGTTGGCAAACATTTTCTGTAAAGTAGCAGATAGCAAATATTTTAGGGCCATACGGTTTTTGTCGAAGTGGCAAGTTGTTGCAGGAAAGCAGTCATAGACAATATGCAAATGATCATGCATGGCTGTGTTCCAGTACAATTTTATTTGCAAAAACAGGTGTTGGGCTGGATTTGGCCTGAGGGCCAAATTGCTGATCTCTTATCTAGCACAAATCTGTTGAACTGTAGACAAAGACCTTGCTCTCAGAAACCCTTTTCTTGATTTTCCGGTAGTGGACCAGCTTGTATCTCCAGGGCAGGGCTATGTTTTTGAGAGGTACTTCTTGAAGCAGGTTGCCTTTTCACAGGTTGTTCATATTTATAAGGGAGTAAAATGTAAAATTCCTTCCAGCACAGTTTTGGTGCCCTGTGGTCTGTGGAAATTTAGAGATTAAAGGAATTTATTTGTGTGACTCCCTCATAGTCCCTTGAGGCCGTGGACTGTCTTATTCATTTTGTGCTTAGCGCCTAGCTAGAGTAAGGTCTTAGACAGGGATGCTTAGTAAATATTTGTTTTTGAATGAATAAATTAAATTGCTTTCAGTATTTCAGTAAGCCTAATGAAAATTGTATATTTACATACAATTCAAGTGTCTTTGCTTTTGGTTTCAATTATGCCAGTGCTGTGTGGTAATACTAGTTTGCTCATGCTGATTGGTGATTTGACTGGCAGTTGATGGCATCATAGGACATAAACCTGTCCAGTGAGTGAATGACCTTGGACACAAGTACAGAGCCAAAATAAGCAACTGGTAGCAGGGCCCAGTGCTTGAATGTCTACATGTTTACTTTCACTTTCTTGCTCATTTAGCGTCAAAGCCAGGATGGAGAGGTGTGTGATTTCACAATATGGTTATGGAGTTCTGATAACTGTATATGGTTGGTTAAAATCTGGACCAGCATTTTGAAAAGAAAAAGTAGTGATAATAAACACAGCTGAGAATGTTGAATTATTTCTCAATAAATGTACTTTGTTTATAGACAAAATCATTCAAACAATGAGGAGCTGTGAAAGGAAAATAATCAAAGAGTTGATAAAAAGGATAGGTCCTATTATTTCTGAGTCAGGAATAGGCAGCTAAACTCTGTCATTAACACTAAAATTTTTCCCCTAATGGTTGGCCTTCATCACAAGTACTTTTTACTTATTTTTTTCATTTGGGACTTGTAGTTTAGAGACCTAGATCCTAGTCTGAGGGTAACTTTTCAGTAATCTCTAGGGCACTTTCCCACTACCTGTCCTCCGCCTACCCCCCAAACACATACACACTAAAGCTGGCCAGGCACATAGGGGTTGCCCACTGAGTGACCCTTATTTCCTGCTTCCCCTCATGTCTTAACAGAATTTACATGTATTTGCTGAGGATTGGAAGGGATTGGCATGAAGATTAGGGTGGGGTGGGGGTTGAGTAACTTTACTGTCAAGAAAAAAAGGCAAATTCTCTCCCTAATGGTCCTAATAATAATGAACATATAGATGTTAAGAATACAAAGGATTTTCCACCTTCCAATGCAGGGGACGTGAGTTCGATCCCTGGTCAGGGAACTAAGATCCCACATGCCGTGGGGCAGCTAAGCCCGTGCGCCGCAACTAGAGAGAAGCCCATGTGCCGCAATGAAGAGCCTGCACGCTGCAACTAAGACCTGATGCAGCCAAATAAATAGATAGATAAATAAATATTAAAAAAAAAAAAGAACTATAGCAGTGCCTCTTTTTTTAAAAAAAGGGGGTACTTCCCTGGTGGTCCAGTGGTTAAGAATCGGTCTTGCAATGCAGGGGATGCTGGTTTGATCCCTGGTTGGGGAACTAAGATCCCACATGCCACGGGGCGACTAAGCCTGTGCGCTGCAACTACTGAGCCCACAAGCTGCAACCGGAGAGCCCGCATGCTGCAACTAATGAGCACATGCACTCTGGGGTCCGCGCCACAACTAGAGAGAAGCCCATGCACCGGAACGAAAGATCCCATGGGCCGCAGCTAAGACCCGACGCAGCCAAATAATAGATAAGTGAATATTTTTTTTAAAAAAAGAGAATATAACGATTTCAATCCCTTATTTTCTTTGACCCTCATTGCTATCCTGGGAGATAGTCCTATTTGCACACGAGTAAGACGAAGCTCAGAGGGTACCTTCTTTAAGGTGTCACACTGCTATTAAGGCGGCAGAGCCAAGATTTGAAACCAGGTTCTCTTACTCAGGTATCTGTGTTCCTTATAATGCAGGAGTGTTTTTCAAACTGTTTCTAGGTGTCCTAGGGCTTCTCAGAGTGCCTAGGAATCGCCGTGGGAGAGGTGAGTCATGGGAAGAGCTCTAGACTTTTCTCATATGTCACAACCGTAACTCCTCTACACTCAGCTTATTATTATTATTTTTAACATCTTTATTGGAGTATAATTGCTTTACAGTGGTGTGTTAGTTTCTGCTGTATAACAAAGTGAATCAGCTATACATATACATATATACCCATATCTCCTCCCTCTTGTGTCTCCCTCCCACCCTCCGTATCCCACCCCTCTAGGTGGACACAAAGCACCAAGCTGATCTCCCTGTGCTATGCGGCTACTTCCCACTAGCTATCTATTTTACATTTGGTAGTGTATATATGTCCATGCCACAAAAAAAACTTTTCTATTATGGAAAATTTTAAACATATTTAAAACGAGAGAGGGCAGTATAATGAACCCCTATGTGCCCATTAGTCCCCATATACAATTACCTACTCATGGCTGATTTTATCAATCTTGTTTCATCTTTATCCTCCCACCCCCTTGGATTATTTTGAAGCAAATTCCAGACATATCATTTCATTCACAAACATTTTAGTATATATTTCTTTTTTTTAAAAATAAATTAATTTATTTAATTTATTTATTTTTGGCTGTGTTGGGTCTTCGTTGCTGCGCGTGGGCTTTCTCTAGTTGTGGCGAGCAGGGGCTACTCTTTGTTGCAGTGCGCGGGCTTCTCATCACGGTGGCTTCTCTCATAGTGGAGCATGGGCTCTAGGTGCACGGACCTCAGTAGTTGCTGCACGCGGGCTCAGTAGTTGTGGTGCACGGGCTTAGTTGCTCCGTGGCATCTTCCCGGACCAGGGATCGAACCCATGTCCCCTTCGTTGGCAGGCGGGTTCTCAACCACTGCGCCACCAGGGAAGCCCCTGGTATATATTTCTAAAAGAACTGTGTTTGAAAACATAACCAAAATATCATTATCATGCTTAAAAATATAACAATAATCCCTTAATATCATCAACAGTTAGTGTTTAATTTCTCGTAATGACTCAAAAAATTTTTTTAAGTTGATTTATTCATATCAGTATCTGAAGAAGGTCTACACATTCATTGATCTAAATCTTGAGTCTCATCTAATCCATAGCTTCCCCCTTCTTTCCTTTCTTTTCCTTGAAATTTTATATTGAAGAAGCTGGGTCATTTGTCCTGAAGAGTTTCCCAGTTTCTGGGTTTTGCTGATTATCTCCCTGTGATGGCATTTAACATGTTCCTACATCCTCTGTATTTTATATAAATTGGTAGTTGGATCTTAAGCCTTGATCAGATACAGGATCAGATAAAGAATCATTTCCGTTCCTTCCTCCCTTCCTCCCTTCCTTCCTCTCTCTTTCATTTTTTTTTGAAAATATGTTTAACCACATCTGACTTTCTGTCTTTTTGTAATGTTAACATCGAGGAATGGGTTCAGATGTTGTTAACTTGATCTATTCATTAAAATATTTCCCATCAGCTTTTTGTCTAATGATTTTAGGAGCCACTGATGTTTACTACCTAGATCCATTATTTCATTAGAGACCTAATTAGATATTGAGACTACTAATTAGGTTTAATTTGAACTGCGTTTGAAAAAGAGGGTTACATTGTTTAAAAATAAACTTTGAAAACTATTGGATTGTAGCTGTTCTCTAAGAGCACCTCTTATGACAAGAACTAGGAACTGTGAAGTGGGGACAGTGACTGTAAGTAACTTGTAAGACTTTTTAAACTTCTTTACTTCCTCGCGTGTGTTGTTTTGGCCTATAGTCTTTCCCAACCCAACGGTTAAACCCTTATAACAAAAAGAGGCCATATGTTTTAACTTTTGAAGGGTGAGATGAATGGACTGACAGTTTAACCCTAGATCTAGGTTTCGGGTAGGGAGCCCTAAGGGGCAGAGTGAGAGTTCTGCATTAATGAGCAAAGGAAGTGGCTAAGTCCCTGGGGCCTATGCAGCCTGAAGAACTTGAAAAATGGCCTTGGGAGCATCTAAGACAAAATACTACTAGCTGAGAATGGGAAGACCAGGCCCTTATCCTTACCCCTTAAGGAGACTCCCTAGTCTGTCCAGAGGGCCCGGCTGGTCGGGCTTCAGTTGTGTCACATCTGACATGTTCCAGACCCAGGGTCCTAGTAGCTGTGTTTAGGGCTGACTCTTAGGAATCCTAAACTGATAACCTCAGGACAGCCCGAGGGCTCCTTGTTTTGGCTGTGCTCTGAGGAAGGCCAAGGGCAAGAACCTTTTAGCAAAAGCTTTGGCTAATCCTTAGCCAGCAATACCTTGTCACTCTGGCCAAGAGAAGAGCTTCTGTGGAGCACTTGGTGTTCTCGAGCCTTTGCAGAGGTCACAGGCAGACAGGGCAGGGGAGTGAAGCCTTAATTAGTTAGGGACTGCAGGAGCAAAGCCATTTGGCAGTGTCTTACCTCAGCTCCTCAGTGGGACAGGCTCCTTCCTGTAGTGACAGTGCAAATATGCCCTCCTTTTTTAGATTTTGGTCTCTGAGAAATCACTCTTCTGTGAGCTTCAAGACACTTGTATGCAGTGTGGTTCAAGGCTGATTAAAAGCCAGATAGGTGGTATGACAAAAATTCCTTCCATCTGTGCAGTGCTTTTTAACCATTGAAGCACATTTTATTTCATTTGTTCCAAACCAACAGTTCTTGTTTTGTGGATGAGGAAATTGAAGCCCAGAAAGGAGAAGTAACTAAGATTATAGCTAATTAGATTCTGGATTCCCAGACTAGTGTTCTTTCTACCAATATATGTAGGACAAGGGGAAAGGAGGAGGATGGTAAATGAAATTGACTGCCTTTTATGTGCGAGGAGCTATATAAGGTGCTTGGCTTAGTTTTCTCAGAAAGTTATATGGTAAAAAATGTTACCACTCTGAGTCCCAGAGTGATTAAGTGACAGCTAAGATCATATAGCTAAGAAGGGCTGTGCCTGGACAGATCTAAGTCCGTTTGACCTTGAAGTCTGTGTATTTCTATCATCAGTTGTTTACTCTAAAAAATCGTTATTGAGCTGCAAATGCAATGCTAGGTATGAGGGATATAAGGAAGCATAAGGTTTAGTAATCTCTGCCTTCATGGAATTCATAATTTGGTGATGCTCACTGCTGTGATAGAGGGAATGGGGACAAAGGGGTAGAGAGAGGAATGGAGGGGGCGATGGGAGCCAGGGGCCCCCTAATTTTTGGTAGGAGAGGAAGTTGTCAAGGGAGGCTTCCTGGAGAAGTTGGTACCTTAGCTAGTCTAAGGATGAAGGACATGAGCCCTGGGGTTGGTCTGCCTGGGTGCCATCTCTTGCTAGTAATACTTTGGCCAAGTTACTTAACCTCTCTGAGCCTACTTCCTGATCTGTAACAGGGAGATAATCATCTTATCCACCTCATAGGGCTGTTATGAAGATTAAGATGAGATAATCCATTTTGAGCACTTAGCAGATTGCCTGACACATAATAAGCTCATTGATTGCCAACCATTATAATTATCATTGTCTAACGTGTGGTTCTCCCATATTCAGCTCGTGGGGACAAATGAAGCCAGGCTGTCTTAGGACCTCTTACCATCAGGGAAGTGGGGGTTTAAGTGATTTCAAAGTATTCCTTTCAGGCCTAAGATTCTGTCAAAGTAAATACTGCCCGGTTGTTTCCAGGAGGGCAACTGGCAAGTAACTTTGTGTCTGGCAGCAACCCAACCTGTGTGTGCTCCCTTGAAGCCATCTCTGGTTGGCCCCCAGAAATGCTATATCTGATAAACACCCCTCTTTTCTTTGCTGTCTCTTCACTGGATGGTCTGGAAGCTGGCCTCCTGTAGAAACTGGTCTTTTCCCCTCGAGCTGATGTTCTTCATCGCTAGACTAGCTGAGGTACCAACTTCTCTGGGAAGCCTTCCCTAACAACTTCCCCTGCCACATTGATTAGGGGGCCCCCTGAGCTCCCATTGCCCCCCATCCCTCTATCCCTATTTCCCTATTCCCTCTATCACAGCTGTGAGCATCAGCCAATTATGAGTTCCATGAAGGCAGATATTACTAAATCTTATGCTTCCTCATATCCCTTGCTGTATTTCATCTGCAGCTCAACAAAGATTTTTTTTTTTTTTGCGGTACGCAGACCTCTCACTGTTGGGGCCCTTCCCTTTGCGGAGCACAGGCTCCGGACGCGCAGGCTCAGCGGCCATGGCTCATGCGCCCAGCTGCTCCGCGGCATGTGGGATCTTCCCGGACTGGGGCACGAACCCGCGTCCCCTGCATCGGCAGGCGGACTCTCAACCACTGCGCCACCAGGGAAGCCCAACAAAGATTTTTTAGAATGAACAACTGTCAAGGAATATAATATAATGATGGGACGACACAGGCTTTAAAGTCAAACAGACTTAGATCTGAATCTAGGTTAACCTTTCCACAAGTTTATTGTGTTGGCGAAAGTAATGTAATTTTAGTAGTCCAAGTGGTCCAGGCATTCTCTTCTACTTTAGGGTCCTGTCCATTTTGTGTAACCGTGGAGTAACAGTACCTTTATATATTTTACAGTGCACTCTTTTAAAATAAGTGTTCTTTAGAACATCACTATCATATGAAAAGACAATAGGTATTAGTCTGTAAAAGACCTTTGAGATTAAGTTTGGAAAAGCTGTGAGTCTTTAATATGGTAAGGAAAAGTATGCAGGGTTTTCTACATTTAAAAACATTAAAAAAATTTATTATTATTGTTTAAAAAATTTTTTGGCTGCACTGCATGGCATGTGGGATCTTAGTTCCCTGACCAGGGATTGAACCCACTCTCCCTGCCTTGGAAGCATGGAGTCTTAGCCACTGGACTGCCAGGGAAGTCCCTACATTTTTTTAAAAATTGAAGTATAGATGACTCTACATATTTTGATCATGGAATTCCACCCCCCCCAAAAAAACAAACCAACAACCCATCTATTGATATTTCATAAAATACCAGTGTTCCATGTGACACAATTAGGTAAAATGAGCATAAAGTGGCTACTGATTTTCTGTTAGTTGGATTTGAAGAAGTAGAATGGCAAACTGTCCTTTGGCTGGCAAAGTACCTCTAGGACTTCCCTTCTTTTCACAGACTGGGGGGTTGTTATAGAAAGCTAGAAATCTTGGTTAATCCACCAGTCCCTGGTTATGTCCCAGACTCAATGGTAGGAGATTTAGCTAATCGAGCCTCTATAGTTGGCCTTGTTTGCTACTTCTGGAAGGGGAAGTAAATGGTCGGCTTTGAGGGAATAATACTTAGTTCAATCAGAGAACTATCTATTTGCTCTCTTGTTAATTGCAGCTGGCTAAGAAGTGGGTTGGGTAGGGGGGATTGCATTCAATATTTCAGTCTTAGGGAGTTCTGGGTTCCAGTCTCACTTTGAGTTAAGTTAGGTACTTCTACTTTCTCAACCTTGATTTCCTTATTTAAAGATGCAGAAGTTGTGTTAGATTGATTACATTCAATAAATATTTACTAAACATTTACTATGATCCAGTCATAGTAAAGGATAATTCTAGGATAATGGGAATGTTCTAGGATAATGGGAATGTAGTGATGGAAAACCAGACACTGCCTCAGGAACTTAATCTAGTAGAGATGATTAGATTATGTGAGAATGGAAGTGTGTGTTATAGGTTAAGATTTTAGTAGTTGAGGGAAGGCAGACATTTGCATTAGTCGCTGTAGTCTAGCAGGCTTCCTGGAGATGGTGTGACTTAGTCTCTAAAACTGTAAGGTTTTTATACTGCAGAAGTTCAGGGAAGCATTTGGATTATGCAGGTGACCGGAGTGCAGGTAGGAGTGAACATGAAATGCTCAGAAGAAGGTGGTATCCTGTACTGCTCTTAGCCATGGCATCTCCTATGGGCACTCTGCTGAGGGGGCTTATTTCCGGGGCAGTTGAAGGTAGCACTGCCAGAGAGAATTTGCAGCTAAGGACAGAGTGGGGGGCTGGGCAGATGGGGATTGGTATTATGGGTAGGGGGAAAGAATCATAAGTGATGAAGTCAGAAGTTAAAAGGATTGGGAGCTGGTCAGTTGAAGAATGGGAAATGGGTCAGGGTAACAGTTCATGTCTCAGGCTATGAAGATAGAGGACTTGAAACCTGAATATGTTTTGTATAACATACGAAGTTCTTTCCATGTGCTAGGCGCTGTTGTTAGCATTTTTTTTAAATTAATTAATCAGTTTATTTATTTATGTATATTTTTGGCTGCGTTGGGTCTTTGTTGCTGCGTGCGGGCTTTCTTTAGTTGTGGCGAGCGGGGGCTACTCTTCGTTGCAGTGTGCGGGCTTCTCATTGCGGTGGCTTCTCGTTGCGGAGCACGGGCTCTAAGCGCATGGGCTTCAGTAGTTGTGGCTCATGGGCTCTAGAGCTCAGGCTCAGTAGTTGTGGCGCATGGTCTTAGCTGCTCCGCAGCATGTGGGATCTTCCCGGACCAGGGCTCGAACCCGTGTCCCCTGCATTGGCAGGCGGATTCTTAACCGCTGCGCCACCAGGGAAGTCCCCTGTTGTTAGCATTTTTAATGCTAAGCTTATTTAATTCTTTTTTCATTATTTACTTCTTATTATTAGTATATTTAATCTTTATACCAGGTCTAAGAGGGTAGGTACTATTATTTTCCTATTTTAAAGGTGAGAAAATTGAGGCCCAGAGACTTGCTCAAACTCGTATGGTTAATAAATGATGAAGTTAGGGTTCATGCCTGGGTGATATTTTTCCAGAATCCTTGCTCTAAATCACCATGTTATGCAGTTTTAGGCCATCATACATCATACAGTGAGAAGCCACCATAGATTTCTGGCTAGTGAAGCAACTTATTGCAAGTAGCATGGTACAGGGCAATTTCCCAAGGCGGGGTGGTGGCATTGAAGGCAAGAAGACTCGCCACAGATTGTCGTAGTAATCATCTCAGTTGATTTTGAAGGTGTAGAAAGATCTTGAAGTTATTTCACAAATTACTTCCTGAGGTGGCCCTGGTAGTTGCCAGTTGTACCTGTAATCTTGGCCCATTTTAGAAATCATTTTCCAAAGAATTTTAATCTACAGGAAACTCTCCTATCCCCTGCCTGTTCTAGGCAGAGGGGCCCCAGGAATCAGGTCAGGAATACCTCCTGTGGGGTCAGAGTCCAAGCAGCATCTGGAAGCATTTGCAAGAGGGGAAGCTGAACCTATTAAGACTTCCTGTTGCCATTGGAGTTTGCTCTCCTGATATGGGGGAGTATCCCTTGTCATAACTGATAGTGAACCTGGTTGCTCACTTTGAGAGACTGGGCAAGTGGGCTGGGGTATAGAGATGTGATATGATCCTTGTCTTTGAGCAATCCACAAATTACTGAGAAGATAAGCACATAAGAAAGTACACTCAATATAATGTCACAAGTGCGACAATAGAGGAACATAGAAAAATAGACTGAGAGACAAAGGAAGGAGGGTCTAAATGCTTAGCAAGAGAGAGTCAGGGAAGGCTTCAGAGTTCTTCAGGCTGGATCTTTAAGGATGACCAGAAGTATGCCAGGCAGAGAGGGCCCTGGGATGCATTCCAGGTATTGTGAGCGTGGAAGTGCACGGCATATTCAGGGAATGGTGAGCTGTTCATCATGCTGGAATGGGGGTGCTTGGGAGGGATTCTGAATGCTGAAGACCTTAAATCCTATCAGAGTGGTGTTTTAGAAGATCTCTTTGATGCCTGTGCTTAGGAGGATTGGAATGGATTGAGTAAACTAGAGGCCGGGAAGCCAGCTAGAAGACTGTTGCAGTAGCAAATGATGAGGCTGGATCCAGGGCAGTGATCATGGTTGTTGATTTAAATTGTGTGACTAAAGGAAGAGGGAAGAAATGTTAGGTGTCTGGGTATTACTATGATGCTATTAACACATGGAATACAGGCTGGAGAGGCTGGTTTGGGGAAGTTAATGTTGGTTTTGAGATGCCTTTGGGTGACATTCAGGAGAAAATATCTGGTACTTGGGGGAGAAGATATGAGTTTTGGAGTCCTGAGAGAGGTAGGATTGATCATAGATGTAGGAATGATGATTTCTAAGTGAGAGTGGAAACCATAGGAATAGATGAAATTGCCTGCGTAAAATCCATAAAATGGGGAACGGAAGGAGGCTGAGGATAGAGCTCAGAGGAGCTCGGATATGTGTAGCCAGAAAAGTTAGGGAAGGCATCTGAGGAGGAGCAGTCAGAGAGGCAGGAGAAAGTACTGTCTGGGAAGTCAGGAATGAGAAGAGCTTGTAAAAGGAGGCGAATGCTTGTTGGAGCTGAGAACAAGTAGGGTGAGCCCTGAAGTGGGGCTACTGAGTCATTGGTGGCGCAGTGAAGGCAGTTTCAGTGGAGGGGTGGAGACAGAAGCTAGACTGCTGTGGCTTAGGGAGTGAGTGTGAGGTGAGGGCCTAGAGGCAGCAAGTACAGACTTCTCTTTTGAGAAATATGGTGTTCCGGGAAGGAAGGAAAGAGGGTTTTTTATATATATATATATATATATATATATATATATATATATATATATATATATATATATATATATATTTGCGGTACGCGGACCTCTCACTGTTGTGGCCTCTCCCGTTGTGGAGCACAGGCTCCGGACGCGCAGGCTCAGTGGCCATGGCTCACGGGCCCAGCCGCTCCGCGGCATGTGGGATCCTCCCGGACGGGGCACGAACCCGTGTCCCCTGCATCGGCAGGCGGACTCTCAACCACTGCGTCACCAGGGAAGCCCGAGGGTAATATTTTGAGGAGGAACCAGGGGGTGCAGGTTCAAAGATTTTGTTTTTTCAATGTTGGGGAATGGAATGGGGACCTGAGCTGGTATAGGTTGAGGGACAAGAGATAGAGAAAGGTGGCCAAGTAAAGGTGCCGTGGCTTTCTGAATACTCCATATTAATGTGGGAGCCCTAAACCGTGGTGCTGTGCTGAAGCCTGCAGTCACTAGAAAGAGTGTGGAGTAGACAAGAGAGACCTTGACATTCATAATAATTAATGACAGCACCATGTATTGAGTAACCTCTGTATGCCAGGAACTTTTCTAGATACATCTAAACATTAGATGCAATTCTAACACTCACCACAACTCCCAGAAATAAGTATTGTCACCATTTTCCGGATTTGGAAACAGACAAGTTAAGAAGCATACAGCTAGTTAGTGGTAGAGCCAAAGTTTCAGCCCAGGTCCATGAAACTGCAAGGTGTGCTCTTTCTACTCCACAGTGCTGTCTTTTCCATTTGGAGCTCAACGTTGAGACTCTAAAGAGGTCTGGAAGGGAGAGTAGGGATGGATGGACCAGAGGGACAAAGGCAGAGCTCTGAAGATGGCCCTAGCCTGGAGGGAACATGACTTAATTTCTGAGATGAAGGAGAAGGGTCTTGGTCTGGCCTTGCCCAGCCTTCTCTCTGCTTAGCCAGTGGCTTTGGTGACTGTAGGCTTTCATTTTTCTCCATCTTTCTGTAGCTTCCGACCACGGCCTCTGAGGTCCTAGCTGCTGCCTGTTATTGATGGTTTATAGAGAAAAAAGGATCCACCTCTAAGCCCAAAGAGCTTACCCTTTCTGAGAAGCAACCTGCAAGGAATTGCTGAGCTGTAGGATGGCACTCTTTTTGGCACAGGCCATATGGTAGGCTTCTTCCTGATAAGTATTTCTATTTGAAATGAATAATTTTGGATCGGTGGAAGGAGCAAAACACTGAAAATTAGAAGACATGATTTCTAGCCTAAGTGATTGCTCAGGTTACCTTGGGCAAGTCACTTCCCCCTTGTGTGTTTACTTGACATAAGGTAGGGACTGTTTTACTCATCCCTGTATCCCACCTACCTGGCACATGGCCTGACTGAAGAGGTGTCCTGAGTAAGTTTATTATGGAGTAAGTTAATTTGCTTATCTGTTAAATGAGGGAATTGGACCTTTTGATTTCTAAAAGTCATTCCAATTCTAAGTGTATTGTTCTATGAAGATTTATATGCTTTAGTTATAAAATAATAAGTACTATCATTTATTTAGCACCTACTTTTTGCCCAGGCACTGTGTGAGGCTCTTTACGTATTTATTTTATTTAGATGATTTTTTAAATTTAAAACTTTTGTCTGGTCCTTTAGAAGTATTATGGTCCCTTGGGCAATAAGCTCTGTGAGGACAGTATCTGTGCCTGTTTACTACTGTAACTCTAGTGCTAAACACAGTCCTGGGCATGTGATGAATACTCAGTAAATATTTATTGAACAAATGAATGAATGGATGTCTTATTGTTACAACAATCCTGTAACATAGGTACTATTAGCCCCATCTTACGGATAAGAAAATTGAGGTTCAAAGGTCATAGAACTAATACGTGGCTAAGATGGAGGATTCAAACCCAATTCTGTCTAACTCTAAAATTGGTGCCTTTACCACTTAACACCACAATGCCTCCACTTATTTAGTGTTTTAATTGAAAATTTGGAAGGAAGGAAGGGAGTTGAGGGATTGGGGATGGGGTTGGAGGTTGGGCACTGAAGTTTAAGTATTCATGGTAAGAGTTGGCAAGTATTTCTAGCACCTTAAGAAAACAAAGGGGGGCTTTCCTGGTGGCGCGGTGGTTAAGAAACCGCCTACCAATGCAGGGGACACGGGTTCGAGCCCTGGTCCGGGAAGATCCCACATGCCGCAGAGCAACTAAGCCCGTGCGCCACAACTACTGAGCCTGCGCTCTAGAGCCCCCCAGCCACAACTACTGAACCCGTGTGCCACAACTACTGAAGCCTGTGTGCCTAGAGCCCATGCTCAGCAACAAGAGAAGCCACTGCAATGAGAAGCCTGTGCACCGCAACGAAGAGTAGCCCTGGCTCACTGCAACTAGATAAAGCCTGTGCGCAGCAACAAAGACCCAACATAGCGCAAAATAAATTTTATAAAACCCAAAAAACAAAAAGGGGTTATAATAGCAGTTACTATTCACTGGGTAATTCATTTATTGAGCAATAAATAAATGGCATTTAAAAGCCACTTTAATGGTTTTAATTATCATCTGTTAATTGACAACTCTCAAATCTGTGTGTCTAGCTCAGACGCTCCTCTGAACTTTAGCCTTGTATAGCCAACCCCTTAATTGACATTTTGGATGTCTAACTGGCATTTTAATTTAAACAAGTTCACACTTAACATTCACTCTGTCAGCAGATCCTATTGGTTCTACCTTTAAAACACATCAAAAATTTAGACACTTTTCATTGCCTCTGCTCCTACCACCTTGATCCGAGCTACCATTGTTTCTTGCCCGGAGAAATAATAGCCTCTTGATTGGTTTCCCTGCTTCTGCCCTTGCCTGCCTACAGTTGTTCTAAACAGAGCTGCCAGAGCAATCCTTTCAAAACGTGAATCCAGTCATATAGATCACAGTCCTTTAGTGGCTTCCCATATCCCTCAGAGAACAAGGCAAAGTCCTTAGAGTGACTTGGCTCCCAGCAACCTGGCTTATCCTTATCTCCTCTCCACCTGCTCACCCTGCCCCATTGGCTTCCTCACTCTCCTTTGAACAAGGTAAATATGCTCTTGCCTCCTTTGCATTTGTTCTTCCCTCTTTCTCCTCTGCATGGCTTATTATCTCTTTTCCTTCAGATCCTTTGTTCAAATGTCATATTCTCAGTGAGGCCTTCTTCAATCATTCTATTTAAAAATAACAAACCCTCCCCTGTAGCATATTCTCTACTTAATTTTTCTCCGTAGCATTTATCATCCTCTGACATATTTATTTGTCAGGCCCTTTACTTTGCCCCCTACTCCCTGATAGTTCCATAAGAGCAGTGATTTTTGTTCATTGCTGAATCCTTAGTGCCTAGAACACTGACTGGCACATAACATATGCTTAGTAGATATTTGTTGAGTGAAATATTTTGGGCCAGGTACACTGGTAGATACCTTATATATGTTTACTTTTCTTCACAACAGCCCTGCAAGATATTCCCATTTTACAAATGAGGAAAGTTATGTGCCTAGGATTGCATGGCTAGAAATTTGTAAAGCCTAGGTCTGTTCCACTTAAAACATTACCAAAGTCAAATAAAATATTTTAGAAGGATGGAGTCTAAATATTATTTCTTTGTTTCTGAATGGAGTGTTTAAACCACAGGCCTAGAAACCAGAAGAAAGGCAAAGTCCAAATGCCCAAATTGGGCATTGTTCATTCACTCGCATGGAAACACACTGATATTTGTGATGCTGCTGCAGTTAGAAGCCTAAAACACCTGGAAAAAGGCCTTTGTGTGAGATCTTCCTGTGCACCATTTGACAAAACTTTGGCATGTATATACAGAAAGTCAGAAGAGTTTTGTGATAATTTGGAAAAATTTTCTCCCCCACTCCCCAGGAAAAACCTTCTTTCCCTACTTTGGAATAACATTAAGGTTATTTTGGGCCAATTGCTTCGCATCACTTTCCTTTCCTGAGGTTTAATGTCACCCAAGGTCAGAGTGCAAACCATCTTCAGAGTATTCTGTAGCATGACTTTCTTTATGGTGTGGTGATTGGGAAGGCCTAGATCAGAGCTATTCCCAGAGTAAGATGAGGCTGGAGTCAGAGATATCTCCAGGGTAAAATGGGGCTGGGTTCAAATGCCATCCAAATAAAGGTACATCATTCTTGGGCTTCCCTGGTGGCGCAGTGGTTAAGAATCCGCCTGCCAATGCAGGGGACACGGGTTTGAGCCCTGGTTTGGGAAGATCCAACATGCCGTGGAGCAACTAAGCCCGTGCGCCACAACTACTGAGGCTGTGCTCTAGAGC
Organism: Orcinus orca; assembly: GCF_937001465.1. NCBI lineage: Eukaryota > Metazoa > Chordata > Mammalia > Artiodactyla > Delphinidae > Orcinus > Orcinus orca. The sequence continues at coordinate 49,475,716 of NC_064566.1, read as the reverse complement.
CCGAGAGCCACAACTACTGAGTCCATGTGCCACAACTACTGAAGCCTGCTCACCTAGAGCCTGTGCTCCACAACAAGAGAAGCCACCGCAATAAGAAGCCCGCTCACTGCAACGAAGAGTAGCCCCCTTGGGCTTCTCTGGTGGCGCAGTGGTTGAGAATCTGCCTGCTAATGCAGGGAGCACGGGTTCGAGCCCTGGTCTGGGAAGATCCCACATGCCACGGAGCGGCTGGACCCGTGAGCCACAACTACTGAGCCTGCACGTCTGGAGCCTGTGCTCCGCAACAAGAGAGGCCGCGATAGTGAGAGGCCCGTGCACTGCGATGAAGAGCGGCCCCCGCTTGCCACAACTAGAGAAAGCCCTTGCACAGAAATGAAGACCCAACACAGCCCAAAATAAATAAATAAACAAACAAACAAAAAGGAGTAGCCCCTGCTCGTCGTACCTAAAGCCCGCGCACAGCAACGAAGACCTAACGCAGCCAAAAATGAATAATAAAATAAAATAAATAAATTTATTTTTTAAAAAAAGGTGTATCTTTCAGAAACGAAGGTCAGGGAGAATGAGACCAGGAGCCAACCCCTCAGCTGGCTGGGATATAGTTATATGTCTCTCCTAGGTCTCAGGTACCCATAAATTTTTCCCCAAATTAAAAAAAATTGTGGTAATATAACACATAACATGAAATTTACCATTTTAATCATTTTTAAAGTGTATAGTTTAGAGGTATTAAATACATTCATAATGTGCAGTCACCACCATCATCCATCTCCATAACTCTTTTCATCTTGTAACACAAAAACTCTGTACCCATTTAAACAGTAATTCCCCATTCCCGCTTCTCCCCAGCCCCCGGCAGCCACCATTCTGCTTTCTGTCTCTACGATTTTTAATATGTACTCTAAAGCCCACATACGAACTTTGGGTTGGGAGACCTGGTGAAGCCCTGGGCTTATGGGAGGCCCAGATGGAGGGAGCAGAAGCTGATTATTCAGGGTAAAGCTCTTCTCAGTAACATGACAGAAGTAGAAGAGGAGGAGGTAGAAAAAAGTCATTCTATGGTATGATGTGGTCAGTGACATATCCAGAGAACGGTGAATAGTGAAGTGTGGATCAGAGTGGTCTCCAGGGTAAAATGAGACTGGGATCAGAGCTGTTCCCAGGGAATAATGAAAATAGGATGAGAACTCTCCCCGGGGTAAGATAAGCCTGGGGGAAAAGTGTATGGGGATGACAGCACCATTCCCAGGGTGAGAGAAAGAAAATAGATGTTGGAGCAGTCTCAAGTAGCAAGGGAAACATAATGAGAGGAAAGAATTTTAGGGCAACATGTTTAGGAGATGAGGGTAGGGAACAAGCAGATTCCAGGTTGCAGAGAGTCTTGTATGTCATGTTAAGAATTTGAAACTTCATTCTTTGGGCAAAGCAGAGCCACTGAAAAGTTTTAAATAAGAGATAGACATGGTCATATTTGCTTCTGGTCACTATGCCCTGTGTTCCCAGGGGAGGTGAGGTCAGGAAAGGCTAGGAGACAGGATGGCAGCCGCAGGACTGTAGACAGATGTTTGCTGAAAGCCACAGTCATCTGGCATATCTGTCTGAGCAGAGACACCTGAGGAGTGAGTGGGTGGAGCCTGACCTCAGTGAAATCACAGAGGCTTTCCTGGACCTTGTCAAAAACTGAGAACTTTGGTGGTTGCACGACATTGGGAATATACTAAATGCCACTGAACTGTTCATTTAAAAATGATTAATACTGTGTTATGTGAATTTCACCTCAATAGAAAAGCTTAAAAGCAAACAAAACTAAGAACCTCATCCTGCCTCGGTCTTTGTAGGACTTGGCCTGGGGTTTTGTTACTGCCTTTCTTCTGCAAGGACTTGGCTTATCGGTGGCGGTACTGGGGAGTCAAGGATGGGACTAGGTGTAGCAGCAGGGATGTGAGCCCAATGCATGTTCTCTTTTTGTCCATCCTTCCTATAGGCTGCCATAGTCATCTTTCTAACAGGTCAATCTAACCATGGCCCTTCCCTGCTAAGAATTCTCTGTTGCTTTCCCATTCCCTACATTGTAAAATCCAAGCTTTTGATTGAATCTGGTTTCATGGCATTCCATGATCTGGCTCCTGCATTATTGTCTTTTCAGTAAACATCTTGCATGTTTTTATTCATGCTTTACATCTTGCTTGAATATCTTCCTACCTTTTCTATCTGGTAAACTCATCCTTCTACACTCAGCTCCAGTGTTAACCACTTTTTTGAAGCTTTCTTGGTTCTCCCTGCCCATAGGCAGACAGTCCATTCCTATGTTATTCTTCCATTAAATTTTATATGTCTCTCTGTTAATTATCTCACTGCATTGTGATCGCTTTGTGTGTGGTTGCCACACAGATGGGGAGTTTTTCAAAGACACATGCCCTACAGGTTTTTTTCTGTACCCCTGCCCCAGTATTGCACATAGACAGCTCTTACTGTTTCTTTCTTTCTTTTTTTTTTAAAGAAGCGTTTATTTCTACACTGTAAATTTCCAGTGACGAAAGGCAAATAATAGGCTATGTTGGCATTGGTCATTGCAGTGAGGCTAACAGGGGACATCAGTCCATAACTGCCTTGCACTCCTTTTCTTGTCTTTCTACCCTAGCTGGGAGGTTCCACTGAACAATAACTGCAGACCTCTGGGTAGCTGGGCTTTGGAATAAGTTCTTCGTTTAATTAGACAAATAATAAAAAAATAAAGAGTATTTGAAGTGAGTATGGCAGAGACTGTTAATTGTCTTTGCCAATATTGACTCTCTCATTCGTTTTTTTTTTTTTGGCTGCTCCGCTTGACATGCAGGATATTAGTTCCTCGACCAGGGATTGAACCTGTGCCCCCTGCAGTGGAAGCTTGGAGTCCTAACCACTGGACCGCCAGGGAATTCCCTCTCATTCTTTTTTTAATGATAGAATGCCTGAGTTTTAGCGAGGCATATAGTCCCCCAGCCTCTTTTGCAACCAAATGTGGCCATATGTCTAAGTTCTAACCAGTAGGATCTAAAATGGAAGTGGTGCACCTACCACTTCTGGGGCCAGGTGCTTGAACAGAGTGGGTAAGTACTTCTCTTGCCCTCTTTCTCCTCCTGCTAGCTGGGAGATTGTGAGAGTACAGCACTCTTTTTGGTCCCAGAGATGGAAGCATCATGTTGAGTGAGGATGGCAAAGTTCCACTCAGCCCCAGACTGCTCGCTACCAAACTATTATACGAAAGAGAAAGAAACTTCTCTTTGGTTTAATCTACTCTGGGCAGGCGTCTCTTAGTTTTAGCAGGTTTGCCTGTACCCTCACCAATGTAGGGAAGCTTCCGGGTGCTGCAGCATCAAGTGGCTTCTTGTTGCTGTTCCCGGACATCTCTTACGTCAGACTATTTACTGGGTTCCTGACAATTTTTGCCTTGCCTTGCCACTTAGCCCTGATTCCTGCTTCCCAGATGATTGCTTGAGTTCTCTCATGTACTTTTTTTTTTTTTTTTGCGGTACGTGGGCCTCTCACTGTTGCGGCCTCTCCCGTTGCGGAGCACAGGCTTCGGACGTGCAGGCTCAGTGGCCATGGCTCACGGGCCCAGCCACTCCGCGGCATGTGGGATCCTCCCGGACTGGGGCACGAACCCGTGACCCCTGCATCGGCAGGCGGACTCTCAACCACTGCGCCACCAGGGAAGCCCTCTCTCATGTACTTTTAAAGCATTTATTAATGTGAAAGTCACATAACATAAAATCAACCTTTTTTTTTGCGGTATGCGGGCCTCTCACTGTTGGGGCCTCTCCCATTGCGGAGCACAGGCTCCGGACGCGCAGGCTCAGCGGTCATGGCTCACGGGCCTAGCCGCTCCGCGGCATGTGGTATCTTCCCGAACCGGGGCACGAACCCGTGTCCACTGCATCGACAGGCAGACTCTCAACCACTGCGCCACCAGGGAAGCCCAAAATCAACCGTTTTAAATTGAACAATTCAGTGGCATTTGGTACATTTACAATGTTGTACAACCATCACCTCTCTCTAGTTCCAAAACATTTTCATTACTCCACAGTAAAACACCTTACCGATTAAGCAGTTTCTCCTCATTTCTCCCTCCACCTGGCAGCCATCAATCTGCATTCTGTCTCTGTGGATTTACCTGTTCTGGATATTTTATATAAATGGAGTCATACAATATGTGACCTTTTGTGTCTGGCTTTTTTAACTTAGCATAATATTTTGTAGCATGTGTCAGTACATCATTCTCTTTTTTCTTTTTTCATTGTTGTGGTAAAATGTATAGCATAAAATTAGCCATTTTAACCATTTTTAAGTGTGTAATTCTGTGGCAATAATTACATTCACGCCATTGTGCAACCATTACCACTATTCCAAAACTTTTTCATCATCTCTGACAGAAACTCTCTACCCATTAAGCAATAACTCCCCATTTCCCCCTCCTCCTAGATCCTGTTAAAACTCTAATCTACTTTCTGTTTCCATGAATTTGTCTATTCTAGATATTTCATCTAAGTGGAATCATACAATATTTGTCCTTTTGAGTCTGGCTTATTTCACTAAGCATAATGTTTATAAGGTTCATCCATGTTGTAGTATGTACCAGAAAACTTCGTTCCTTTTTATGGCTGGAAAATACCACCATTTGTTTATCCGTTTTCTGATGATAGACGCTTTGGCTGTTTCTACTTTGTGGCTATTGTGAATAGTGCTGCTATGGACATGCGTGTACATGTACTTGTTTGAGTACCAGTTTTCAATTCTTTTGGCTATATACCTAGGAGTGGAATGGTGGGGTTGTATGGTAATTCTGTGTTTAACGTTTTGAGGGACTGCCAAACTGTTTTCCACAGCAGCTGCACCATTTTACAATCCCATCAGCAATATGTAAGGGTTCCATTTCTCTACTTCTCTGCCAACACTTGTTATTTTTTGGTTTGTTTGTTTGTTTTAATTACAGCTATCCTCATGGGTGTGAAGTGACATCTTATTGTGGTTTTGATTTGCATTTCCCTAATGCTAATGATGTTGAGTATCTTTCCATGTACTTGTTGGCCATGTACATTTCTTCTTTGGAGCAATGTCTGTTCAGGTCCTTTTTTTGTTTAAAATTAGGTTGTTTATCTTTTTGTTGTTGAATTGTTAGATTTCTTTATATATTTTGGATACCAGATCCTTATCAGATATATGGTTTGCAAATATTCCTTCCCATTCTGTAGGGTAATTTTTCACTTTCTTGATAATGTTCTTTGATGCACAGTAGTTTTTAATTTTTATGGAGTCACATTTATCTATGTTTTCTTTTGTTACTCATGCCTTTTGTGTCATATCTAAGAATCTACTGCCAAATCTAAGGTAGTTAAGATTATCCCTTTGTTTTCTTCTAAGAGTTTTATGGTTTTAGCTCTTGGGTTGTTGATCCATTTTCAGTTAATTTTTGTATATAGCATGAGCCGAATGTATTTTTAAACCCTTGAAGGTACACTGTTGGAGTTTTTCCAGTCAGTAATGATTTTTGGATCTTCAGATTCCAATAGTTATAGAAGTTGTATTAGTTTCTGTTAGTTGACTTGCAGCTTCTCATCATAGGCGCACCTTATTTCTTCCTCCTCAGATCTTATCTATTGATGTGCATTTGATAATTCTAGGGCTACTTTGAGAGTAAGGCTACTGACTTTCAGTGTTGCCAGTCAGTTGAGTGACACACCCTTATGTGCAGGCAGTGGGATGCTGTGCTATGAGCTTGTCTTTATCTCAGGCTATGTGGAAACGGAGCAGGGCGAGGCCTGTTTGAAACAAGGCAAAGCTGCCAAGGGTCAGGGGAACATTGCTGTCAGGTAGCAAGTCTGTACTGAGCCCAGGCAGGTTCCCAGACTTGTGCATGGCTTGCTGAGAACTGTGCAAAGCAGTAATGAGTAGTAAAAAGGTATAATTTGGAGACAGAAACCTTGATTTCAAATTGGATGACTTAGGTTAGTCACTTCTCTCTGAGCCTCAATGTCTTCAAATATACAGTGTGAATGCTGACCTCACAGGGTTGTTTTTGGAGATCAGGCGAGATTATCAATGGAAACTGTAAAATACCATGCATTTTCTTTCTTTTTTTAAAAAAAATTTATTTATTTTATTTTATTTATTTTTGGCTGCATTGGGTCTTCGTGCTGTGCAGGGGCTTTCTCTAGTTGTGGCGAGCGGGGGCTACTCTTCGTTGTGGTGGGCGGGCTTCTCATTGTGGTGGTTTCTCTTGTTGCACAGCATGGCCTGTAGGTGCGCAGGCTTAGTGGTTATGGCTTGTGGGCTCTAGAGCGCAGGCTCAGTGGTTGTGGCGCACAGGCTTAGTTGCTCCACGGCATGTGGGATCTTCCCGGACCAGGGCTCGAACCCGTGTCCCCTGCATTGGCAGGCAAATTCTTTTTTTCTTTTGTTTTAAAATTAATTATTTTTAATTTTAAAATTTATTTATTTAATTTTTAAACATCTTTATTGGAGTATAATTGCTTTACAATGGTGTGTTAGTTTCTGCTTTATAACAAAGCAAGTCAACTGTACATATACATATATCCCCATATCTCCTCCCTCTTGTGTCTCCCTCCCACCCTCCCTAATCCACCCCTCTAGGTGGTCACAAAGCACTGAGCTGATCTCCCTGTGCTATGCGGCTGCTTCCCACTAGCTATCTATTTTACATTTGGTAGTATATATAAGTCCGTGCCACTCTCTCACTTTGTCCCAGCTTACCCTTCCCACTCCCACTGTCCTCAAGTCCATTCTCTACATCTGTGTCTTTATTCCTGTCCTGCCCCTAGGTTCTTCAGAACCATGTTTTTTTGTTTTTTTTTTTAGATTACATATATATGTGTTAGCATATGGTATTTGTTTTTCTCTTTCTGACTTACTTCACTCTGTATGACAGACTCTAGGTCCATTCACCTCACTACAAATAACTCAATTTCGTCTCTTTTTATGGCTGAGTAATATTCCATTGTATATATGTGCCACATCTTCTTTTTCCATTCATCTGTTCTTGGACACTTAGGTTGGTTCCATATCCTGGCTATTGTAAATAGAGCTGCAATGAACATTTTGGTACATGACTCTTCTTGAATTATGGTTTTCTCAGGGTATATGCCCAGTAGTGGGACTGCTGGGTCATATGGTAGTTCTATTTTTAGTTTTTTAAGGAACCTCCATACTGTTCTCCATAGTGGCTGTATCAATTTACATTACCACCAACAGTGCAAGAGGGTTCCCTTTTCTCCACACCCTCTGCAGCATTTATTGTTTGTAGAGTTTTTTTTTTTTTTAAACATCTTTATTGGAGTATAATTGCTTTACAATGGTATGTTAGTTTCAGCTTCACAACAAAATGAATCAGTTATATATATACATATATTCCCATATCTCTTCCCGCTTGCGTCTCCCTCCCTCCCACCCTCCCTATCCCACCCCTCCAGGCTGTCACAAAGCACCGAGCTGATCTCCCTGTGCTATGCGGCTGCTTCCCACTAGCTATCTACCTGACGTTTGGTAGTGTATATATGTCCATGCCTCTTTATCGCTTTGTCACCGTTTACCCTTCCCCCTCCCCATAGCCTCAAGTCCATTCTCTAGTAAGTCTGTGTCTTTATTCCTGTTTCACCCCTAGGTTTTTCATGACATTTTTTTTTTTCTTAAATTCCATATATATGTGTTAGCATACGGTATTTGTCTCTCTCTTTCTGACTTACTTCACTCTGTATGACAGACTCTAGGTCTATCCACCTCATTACAAATAGCTCAATTTCGTCTCTTTTTATGGCTGAGTAATATTCCATTGTATATATGTGCCACATCTTCTTTATCCATTCATCCGATTATGGACACTTAGGTTGTTTCCATCTCTGGGCTATTGTAAATAAAGCTGCAATGAACATTTTGGTACATGACTCTTTTTGAATTATGGTTTTCTCAGGGTATATGCCCAGTAGTGGGATTGCTGGGTCATATGGTAGTTCTATTTGTAGCTTTTTAAGGAACCTCCATACTGTTCTCCACAGTGGCTGTATCAATTTACATTCCCACCAACAGTGTAAGAGGGTTCCCTTTTCTCCACACCCTCTCCAGCATTTATTGTTTCTAGATTTTTTGATGATGGCCATTCTGACTGGTGTGAGATGGTATCTCATTGTAGTTTTGATTTGCATTTCTCTAATGATTAGTGATGTTGAGCATTCTTTCATGTGTTTGTTGGCACTCTGTAGATCTTCTTTGGAGAAATGTCTATTTAGGTCTTCTGCCCAGTTTTGGATTGGGTTGTTTGTTTTTTTGTTATTAAGCTGCGTGAGCTGCTTATAAATTTTGGAGATTAATCCTTTGTCAGTTGCTTCATTTGCAAATATTTTCTCCCATTCTGAGGGTTGTCTTTTGGTCTTCTTTATGGTTTCCTTGGCTGTGCAAAAGCTTTTAAGTTTCATTAGGTCCCATTTGTTTACTTTTGTTTTTATTTCCATTTCTCTAGGAGGTGGGTCAAAAAGGACCTTGCTGTGATTTATGTCATAGAGTGTTCTGCCTATGTTTTCCTCTAAGAGTTTGATAGTTTCTGGCCTTACATTTAGGTCTTTAATCCATTTTGAGCTTATTTTTGTGTATGGTGTTAGGGAGTGATCTAATCTCATACTTTTACATGTAGCTGTCCAGTTTTCCCAGCACCACTTATTGAATAGGCTGTCCTTTCTCCACTGTACATTTCTGCCTCCTTTGTCAAAGATAAGGTGACCATATGTGCGTGGGTTTATCTCTGGGCTTTCTATCCTGTTCCATTGATCTATATTTCTGTTTTTGTGCCAGTACCATACTGTCTTGATTACTGTAGCTTTGTAGTATAGTCTGAAGTCAGGAAGCCTGATTCCTCCAGCTCCATTTTTCTTTCTCAAGATTGCTTTGGCTATTCGGGGTCTTTTGTGTTTCCATACAAATTGTGAAATTTTTTGTTCTAGTTCTGTGAAAAATGCCAGTGGTAGTTTCATAGGGATTGCATTGAATCTGTAGATTGCTTTGGGTAGTAGAGTCATTTTCACAATGTTGATTCTTCCAATCCAAGAACATGATATATCTCTCCATCTATTTGTATCATCTTTAATTTCTTTCATCAGTGTCTTATAATTTTCTGCATAGAGGTCTTTTGTCTCCTTAGGTAGGTTTATTCCTAGGTATTTTATTCTTTTTGTTGCAATGGTAAATGGGAGTGTTTTCTTGATTTCACTTTCAGATTTTTCATCCTTAGTGTATACGAATGCCAGAGATTTCTGTGCATTAATTTTGTATCCTGCTACTTTAACAAATTCATTGATTAGCTCTAGTAGTTTTCTGGTAGCATCTTTAGGATTCTCTATGTATAGTATCATGTCATCTGCAAACAGTGACAGCTTTACTTCTTCTTTTCCGATTTGGATTCCTTTTATTTCCTTTTCTTCTCTGATTGCTGTGGCTAAAACTTCCAAAACTATGTTGAATAAGAGTGGTGAGAGTGGGCAACCTTGTCTTGTTCCTGATCTTAGTGGAAATGCTTTCAGTTTTTCACCATTGAGGACGATGTTGGCTGTGGGTTTGTCATTTATGGCCTTTATTATGTTGAGGAAAGTTCCCTGTATGCCTACTTTCTGCAGGGTTTTTATCATAAATGGGTGTTGAATTTTGTCAAAAGCTTTCTCTGCATCTATTGAGATGATCATATGGTTTTTCTCCTTCAATTTGTTAATATGGTGTATCACGTTGATTGATTTGCGTATATTGAAGAATCCTTGCATTCCTGGGATAAACCCCACTTGATCATGGTGTATGATCCGTTTAATGTGCTGTTGGATTCTGTTTGCTAGTATTTTGTTGAGGATCTTTGCATCTATGTTCATCAGTGATATTGGCCTGTAGTTTTCTTTCTTTGTGACATCCTTGTCTGGTTTTGGTATCAGGGTGATGGTGGCCTCGTAGAATGAGTTGGGGAGTCTTCCTCCCTCTGCTATATTTTGGAAGAGTCTGAGAAGGATAGGTGATAGCTCTTCTCTAAATGTTTGATAGAATTCGCCTGTGAAGCCATCTGGTCCTGGGCTTTTGCTTGTTGGAAGATTTTTAATCACAGTTTCAATTTCAGTGCTTGTGATTGGTCTGTTCATATTTTCTATTTCTTCCTGATTCAGTCTTGGCAGGTTGTGCCTTTCTAAGAATTTGTCCATTTCTTCCAGGTTGCCCATTTTATTGGCATACAGTTGCTTGTAGTAATCTCTCATGATCTTTTTTATTTCTGCAGTGTCAGTTGTTACTTCTCCTTTTTCATTTCTAATTCTATTGATTTGAGTCTTCTCCCTTTTTTTCTTGATGAGTCTGGCTAATGGTTTATCAATTTTGTTTATCCTTTCAAAGAACCAGCTTTTAGTTTTATTGATCTTTGCTATCATTTCCTTCATTTCTTTTTCATTTATTTCTGATCTGATTTTTATGATTTCTTTCCTCCTGCTAACTTTGGGGTTTTTTTGTTCTTCTTTCTCTAATTGCTTTAGGTGCAAGGTTAGGTTGTTTATTCGAGATGTTTCCTGTTTCTTAAGGTAAGATTGTATTGCTATAAACTTCCCTCTTAGAACTGCTTTTGCTGCATCCCATAGATTTTGAGTCGTCGTGTCTCCATTGTCATTTGTTTCTAGGTATTTTTTGATTTCCTCTTTGATTTCTTCAGTGATCACTTCGTTATTAAGTAGTGTATTGTTTAGCCTCCATGTGTTTGTATTTTTTACAGATCTTCTCCTGTAATTGATATCGAGTCTCATAGCGTTGTGGTCGGAAAAGATACTTGATACAATTTCAATTTTCTTAAATTTACCAAGGCTTGATTTGTGACCCAAGATATGATCTATCCTGGAGAATGTTCCATGAGCACTTGAGAAAAATGTGTATTCTGTTGTTTTTGGATGGAATGTCCTGTAAATATCAATTAACTCCATCTCGTTTAATGTATCATTTAAAGCTAGTGTTTCCTTATTTATTTTCATTTTGGATGATCTGTCCATTGGTGAAAGTGGGGTGTTAAAGTCCCCTACTATGAATGTGTTACTGTCAATTTCCCCTTTTATGGCTGTCAGTATTTGCCTTATGTATTGAGGTGCACCTATGTTGGGTGCATAAATATTTACAATTGTTATATCTTCCTCTTGGATCGATCCCTTGATCATTATGTAGTGTCCTTCTTTATCTCTTCTAATAGTCTTTGTTATAAAGTCTATTTTGTCTGATATGAGAATTGCTACTCCAGCTTTCTTTTGGTTTCCATTTGCATGAAATACCTTTTTCCATCCCCTTACTTTCAGTCTGTATGTGTCTCTAGGTCTGAAGTGGGTCTCTTGTAGACAGCAAATATATGCGTCTTGTTTTTGTATCCATTCAGCCAATCTGTGTCTTTTGGTGGGAGCATTTAGTCCATTTACATTTAAGGTAATTATCGATATGTGTGTTCCCATTCCCATTTTCTTAATTGTTTTGGGTTCGTTATTGTAGGTCTTTTCCTTCTTTTGTGTTTCTTGCCTAGAGAAGTTCCTTTAGCAGTTGTTGTAGAGCTGGTTTGGTGGTGCTGAACTGTCTCAGCTTTTGCTTGTCTGTAAAGGTTTTAATTTCTCCATCAAATATGAATGAGATCCTTGCTGGGTAGAGTAATCTTGGTTGCAGGTTTTTCTCCTTCAACACTTTCAATATGTCCTGCCACTCCCTTCTGGCTTGCAGAGTTTCTGCTGAAAGATCAGCTGTTAACCTTATGGGGATTCCCTTGTGTGTTATTTGTTGTTTTTCCCTTGCTGCTTTTAATATGTTTTCTTTGTATTTAATTTTTGACAGTTTGATTAATATGTGTCTTGGAGTATTTCTCCTTGGATTTTTCCTGTATGGGACTCTCTGTGCTTCCTGGACTTGATTAACTATTTCCTTTCCCATATTAGGGAAGTTTTCAACTATAATCTCTTCAAATATTTTCTCAGTCCCTTTCTTTTTCTCTTCTTCTTCTGGAACCCCTATAATTCAAATGTTGGTGCGTTTAATGTTGTCCCAGAGGTCTCTGAGACTGTCCTCAGTTCTTTTCATTCTTTTTTCTTTATTCTGCTCTGCAGTAGTTATTTCCACTATTTTATCTTCCAGGTCACTTATCCGTTCTTCTGCCTCAGTTATTCTGCTATTGATCCCATCTAGAGTACTTTTAATTTCATTTATTGTGTTGTTCATCGTTGCTTGTTTCATCTTTAGTTCTCCTAGGTCCTTGTTAACTGATTCTTGCATTTTGTCCATTCTATTGTCCATTCTATCTCCAAGATTTCGGATCAACCTTACTATCATTATTCTGAATTCTTTTTCAGGTAGACTGCCTATTTCCTCTTCATTTGTTAGGTCTGGTGGGTTTTTATCTTGCTCCTTCATCTGCTGTGTGTTTTTCTGTCTTTTCATTTTGCTTATCTTACTGTGTTTGGGGTCTCCTTTTTTGCAGGCTGAAGGTTCGTAGTTCCTGTTGTTTTTTGTGTCTGTCCCCAGTGGCTAAGGTTGGTTCAGTGGGTTGTGTAGGCTTCCTGGTGGAGGGTACTAGTGCCTGTGTTCTGGTGGATGAGGCTGGATCTTGTCTTTCTGGTGGGCAGGTTCACGTCTGGTGGTGTGTTTTGGGGTGTCTGTAGGCTTATTATGATTTTGGGCAGCCTCTCTGCTAATGGGTGGGGTTGTGTTCCTGTCTTGCTAGTTGTTTGGCATAGGATGTCCAGCACTGTAGCTTGCTGGTCGTTGAGTGAAGCTGGGTGCTGGCGTTGAGATGGAGATCTCTTGGAGATTTTTGCTGTTTGATATTATGTGCAGCTGGGAGGCCTCTTGTGGGCCAGTGTCCTGAAGTTGGCTCTCCCACCTCAGAGGCACAGTACTGACTCCTGGCTGCAGCACCAAGAGCCTTTCATCCACAGGGCTCCTTAATTTGGGATGATTCGTTGTCTATTCAGGTATTCCACAGATGCAGGGTATATCAAGTTGATTGTGGAGCTTTAATCCGCTGCTTCTGAGGCTGCTGGGAGAGATTTCCCTTTCTCTTCTTTGTTCTCACAGTTCCCAGGGGCTCAGCTTTGGATTTAGCCCCGCCTGTGCGTGTAGGTCGCCGGAGGGCGTCTGTTCTTTGCTCAGACAGGACGGGGTTAAAGGAGCCGCTGATTCGGAGGCTCTGGCTCACTCAGGCCGGGGGGTAGGGAGGGTCACGGAGTGTGGGGCGGGCCTGCAGCGGCAGAGGCCGGCATGACGTTGCAGCCTGAGGCGCGCCGTGCGTTCTCCCGGGGGAGTTGTCCCTGGATCCCGGGACCCTGGCAGTGGCGGGCTGTACAGGCTCCCCGGAAGGGCGTGTGGCTAGTGACCTGTGTTCGCACACAGGCCTCCTGGTGGCGGCAGCAGCGGCCTTAGCGTCTCATGTCTGTCTCTGGGCTCCGCACTTTTAGCCGCGGCTCGCGCCCGTCCCTGGAGCTCTCTCAAGCAGCGTTCTTAATCCCCTCTCCTCGTGCACCAGGAAACAAAGAGGGACGTAAAAGTCTCTTGCCTCTTCGGCAGGTCCAGACTTTTCCCCGGACTCTCTCCCGGCTAGCCGCGGTGCACTAACGCCCTGCAGGCTGTGTTCACGCCGCCAACCTCAGTCCTCTCCCGGCGCTCCGACAAAAGCCGGAGCCTCAGCTCCCAGTCCCGCCCGCCCCGGCGGGCGAGCAGACAAGCCTCTCGGCTGGTGAGTGCCGGTCGGCCCGATCCTCTGCGCTGGAATCTGTCCGCTTTGCCCTCCGCACCCCTGTTGCTGTGCTCTCCTCCGCGGCTCCCAAGCTCCCCCACTCCGCCTCCCGAAGTCTCCACCCGCGAAGGGGCTTCCTAGTGTGTGGACACTTTTCCTCCTTCACAGCTCTCTCCCGCTGGTGCAGGACCCGTCCCTATCCTTTTGTCTCTGTTTAGTGTTTTCTTTTGCCCTAACCAGGTACGTGGGGGGTTCCTTGCCTTTTGGGAGGTCTGAGGTCTTCTGCCAGCGTTCAGTAGGTGCTCCCTAGGAGTTGTTCCACGCGTAGATGTATTTCTGGTGTATCTGTGGGGAGGAAGGTGATCTCCGCGTCTTACTCTTCCGCCATCTTCCCGGAAGTCTCTGTTTGTAGAGTTTTTGATGATGGCCATTCTGACTGGTGTGAGGTGATACCTCATTGTAGTTTTGATTTGCATTTCTCTAATGATTAGTGATGTTGAGCATCCTTTCATGTGTTTGTTGGCAGTCTGTATATCTTCTTTGGAGAAATGTCTATTTAGGTCTTCTGCCCATTTTTGGATTGGATTGTTTTTTTGATATTGAGCTACATGAGCTGCTTGTAAATTTTGGAGATTAATCCTTTGTCAGTTACTTCATTTGCTAGTATTTTCTCCCATTCTGAGGGTTGTCTTTTTTTTTTTTTTTTTGCGGTAAGCGGGCCTCTCACTGTTGTGGCCTCTCCCGTTGCGGAGCACAGGCTCTGGACGCGCAGGCTCAGCGGCCATGGCTCATGGGCCCAGCCGCTCTGAGGCATGTGGGATCTTCCCGGACTGGGCAAGAACCCGTGTCCCCTGCATCGGCAGGCAGACTCTCAACCACTGCGCCACCAGGGAAGCCCTGAGGGTTGTCTTTTCGTCTTGTTTATGGTTTCCTTTGCTGTGCAAAAGCTTTTAAGTTTCATTAAGTCCCAATTGTTTATTTTTGTTTTTATTTCTATTTCTCTAGGAGGTGGGTCAAAAAGGACCTTGCTGTGATTTATGTCATAGAATGTTCTGCCTATGTTTTCCTCTAAGAGTTTTGTAGTGTCTGGCCTTACATTTAGGTCTTTAATCCTTTTGAATTTATTTTTGTGTATGGTGTTAGGGAGTGTTCTAATTTCATCCTTTTACATGTAGCTGTCCAGTTTTCCCAGCACCACTTATTGAAGAGGCCGTCGTCTTTTCTCCATTATATTCTTGCCTCCTTTGTCAAAGATAAGGTGACCATATGTGCGTGGGTTTATCTCTGGGCTTTCTATCCTGTTCCATTGATCTATATTTCTGTTTTTGTGCCAGTACCATACTGTCTTGATGACTGTAGCTTTGTAGTATAGTCTGAAGTCAGGGAGTCTGAGACCTCCAGCTCCATTTTTCTTTCTCAAGATTGCTTTGGCTATTCGGGGTCTTTTGTGTTTCCATACAAATTGTGAAATTTTTTCCTCTAGTTCTGTGGAAAATGCCATTGGTAGTTTGATAAGGATTGCATTGAATCTGTAGATTGCTTTGGGTAGTATAGTCATTTTCACAATGTTGATTCTTCCAATCCAAGAACATGGTATATCTCTCCATCTGTTGATATCATCTTTAATTTCTTGCATCAGTGTCTTATAATTTTCTGCATACAGGTCTTTTGTCTCCTTAGGTAGGTTTATTCCTAGGTATTTTATTCTTTTTGTTGCAATGGTAAATGGGGGTGTTTCCTTAATTTCTCTTTCAGGTTTTTCATCATTAGTGTGTAGGAATGCAAGAGATATCTGTGCAGTAATTTTGTATCCTGCAACTTTACCAAATTCATTGATTAGTTCTAGTAGTTTTCTGGTAGCATCTTTAGGATTCTCTATATATAGTAGTATCATGTCATCTGCAAACAGTGACAACTTTACTTCTTCTTTTCTGATTTGGATTCCTTTTATTTCTTTTTCTTCTCTGACTGCTGTGGCTAAAACTTCCAAAACTATGTTGAATAATAGTGGTGAGAGTGGACAAACTTGTCTTGTTCCTATCTTAGTGGAAATGGTTTCAGTTTTTCACCATTGAGGACAATGTTGGCTGTGGGTTTGTCATTTATGGCATTTATTATGTTGAGGTAAGTTCCCTCTCTGAATACTTTCTGAAGGGTTTTTATCATAAATGGGTGTTGAATTTTGTCGAAAGCTTTTTCTGCATCTATTGAGATGATTGCATGGTCTTTATCCTTCAGTTTGTTAATGTGGTGTATCACATTGATTGATTTGAGTATATTGAGGAATCCTTGCATTCCTGGGGTAAACCCCACTTGATCATGGTGTATGATCCTTTTAATGTGCTGTTGGATTCTGTTTCCTAGTATTTTGTTGAGGATTTTTGTATCTATGTTCATCAGTGATATTGGCCTGTAGTTTTCTTTCTTTGTGACATCTTTGTCTGGTTTTGGTATCAGGGTGATGGTGGTCTCGTAGAATGAGTTTGGGAGTATTCCTCCCTCTGGCAGGTGGATTCTTAACCAGTGCGCCACCAGGGAAGCCCATACCATGCATTTTTGGGAATGTAATGAGGAGTCAAGGAGAAGACTAATCTCCTGGGAGCTTTTTTCTAAAATTTTCTCTTTTTTTAAAAAATATTCTTTCCCCAACTGTGATTTACGGTAAACGTTTGAGGTTTATTGACCAGATGGATGTTTTTAATTTTTTTCAAATAATTTTACATTTGTTGTGCCTTCTTTGCAAGTGACAGAAATACAGGTCAGACTGACTTATGAGAGGCACTTATGACTGAAGTAACTAAAAAGCCTAGAAGGAGATTTACCTTTAGACACAGCAAGATCCAGGGACTTGAATCATGTCATTTGGACCTAATCTCTCTCCTCTTGGCTCCGCTTTTCTTTGTTTTGGTGTTAGGCAGCCTCCACCCATGTAGTGGCGAAGGTAGTTGTCAGCTTTGGGTGTGTAATCTACCAGCTAAGCAACCACTATTGGAAAGATAATACCTCTTTCCTGATGGTGCTGGCAGTCGTGGGTATGATTTTGGCTTGGGTCATTTGCCCACCCTAAAGTATCACTGTGACTGGAAGAATGCTGGACTTTCATTGGTCAACAGTTATATTCTACTCATGGAGCCCAGGGATCATGGTCAGCTACCCTGGAATCATGTGGACTGAGAGCAGGGGAGGGATGGTTCCCTCAGGGAAAATCAAGGTACATGTACTTAAAGAGGGCTTGGGAGGTGGGGAGATTGTTAAATCAGCAAAATTCATAGATGTTTGCTACACAATTGTGCCATTTTAATTTCTTTTTTGTTTTAAGTGTGCTTGCAATATTTAAAACTCAACAAAGTAGAGCTGCTCTGCTTGAAGTAGTAGATATTGCCAAGGAACCTGAGTGGGAGGAGGGATCTGCAGAGCATAATTTGAAAACTGCTAGACAGTTTGTCCAATAAATATTTGTTTGAGGTGTGATAGTCACTGAATCCTTTCTTCCTGCCTTTCTGGCTTTATGTAGAAGAGATTGTATTTTCCTTCAAATCTGGGACAGTGAGGTAAGTAGCAGAGCCAGCTATTGCCTGGGGTTGAAGATGCCAAGGACCTTGCTTAGCCTGGACACCAAACTGGTTTTTTATTTTTTTGAAGCCATGAGCCTTTCAAATTTAAATAGGGACTCCTAGAGAACAGGAAGAAGTGACTTTACAATGTACTGGTTGATGTGAATGATGAAATATATTTGTATCCTAAGCATTTTGCAAGGGCTCAGTATACTAGAATGTATAGCGCCATGAGCTGGATTCTGTATTGTAAATTGAGTGAGGGTGAAAGCAGCCCTCATACATCAGCCAGCTGCATAAGGCAGCCAACAGCTGTCTTTGTTTTTCTATTTTTGTTTTTTTTAATGTGATAAAATTCACATAACATAAAATTTGCCATTTTAAAATATACAATTCAGTGGTTTCTAACAATTTTGTGGAACATCTCCACTATCTAATTCCAGAATATTTTCATCACCCCCAAAAGGAACCTTGTTACCCATTAAGCAGTCGCTCCCTATTCTCTAGTCCCTGGCGACCACTAATCTACTTTCCATCTCTGTGGATTTGCCTATTCTACACATTTCATATAAATGGAATCATGTCTGGCTTCTTTCACTTAGTGTAATGTTAACATATATTTATCTAATTACTTTCTCATGATACTTTTTAGAATTATCCCACAGACCTATCCTCAAATGTATAATTGGGATGCACATACTTAACAGTTGGAGTAGCACCCCCATCAGAACCTTGACCTGTCACATAAGAGCTACCATAGTGGAGAAGGCCAAGTGGAAGCTTTTGAAACTGTTGCATTTTCCTCTGGCCAAGATAGTGAATCAAAACTAATATCATATTCTGTGATGGATGGTGGAAATAGTGCTATCCTTAAGTATCTTTAGAATGCAGGGTGGTGGTCCCTATTATGTCTACATTTAATTCACTAGTCTGCCCTCTTCTGCAAAACTGGATGGATTCTGGAGAACGTAGACCTCAGCAAGTTTAATTTAGTAGCCCCAATTATGGATTCTGTGATGGATATGGTATCTTTGCTAGAGCAAATTAATATGGTATGTGGGCATTTGTTTGGTGAATGTGTTCTTTTCTGTCTCAATCAGAAAAAAAGGCCAAAAACAGTTTGCATTCTTGTGGAACAGATATCATTACACCTCCATAGTTTTGCCGAGGGCTATATAAACACTTCCACTCTTCTACTCTTTGTCATAATATAGTCAGAAGAGACTTGGACCATCTGGCCATCTATAGAACATCACTTTGATCTGTTACGTTGATGACATCATGCTAATCAGACAGCATGAACAAGAGGAGGTTAGCACACGGAGGCCTTGGTAAGATACATGTGCTCCACAGTGGGTACTGCCACATTCTTTGCCAAAGTAAGTGTATTTGTTTTTAAATATGTCCACGAATTGTTTGATACCCCTCCCATCAAGAGGTGGAACCTAATTCCCCTCCCTTTGACTCAGCTAGACCCTAGTAACTCAATTCTAAGAAATAGAATAAAATGAAAGTGATGGTATATGACTTCAGTGACTAGGTCATAAAAGGTACTACTGTTTGTCTGTCTCACTGTCTCTTGGATCACTCACTCTGTTGGAAGCCTGCCTACATACTGTGGGGACACTCAAGCAGGCTGTGGAACAGCCCACATGGAGAAGAACTGAGGCTTCCTGACCCACCCAGCACTGACTTGCTAGGAGTGTGAGTGAGCCATCTTGGAAGCAGATCCTCCAGCCCCGGTCAGGTCTCCAGTGGCCCTAGCCCTTTATGAATCTTATGCGAGATCTGAGCCAGAACCACTCAGTTAAGCCACTCTTTGTCCCTGACACTCAGAAACTGTGTGTGATAATAAATGTTTATTGTTTTAAGCAACTTAGTTTTAGGGTAGTTATTATACAACAAGCGATACTAATACACAGTCCCACAAGCTGTGTGTGTGTACTAGTTTTTTGACATCCTTTCCAACATCTAATATTTCCCTATTTTTGTCATTTTAGCCATTCTGATTGGTGTATAGTGTTCTCACGCTGTGGTTTTAATTTGTGATTCCCCAATGACTATGAAGTAGAGCATCTTTTCATTCATATATATCTATATACATGTATATAGATATATACAAATACTGTCTATCTGTATATACATACATACATACATACACACACATACATATACACACATACACACACATAGTCTGGACTTATTATTTTGTAAAGTGTTCAAGTTTTTTGCCTACTGTTCTTTGGGTTGCTTGCCATTTTTTAGTTGCTTTGTAGGAGTTCATGTATTCTGGATCCAAGTCCTTTGTCTTATATGTAGTGTGAATATCTTTCTCAGTTTATCAACTTTTTCCTTCATGTTTAGGCCTTTTGGTGTCCTGTTCAAGAAAACTTTGCCTACTCCAAGATCATGAATATGTTCTCCTATTTCCTCATTTAAAAGCTTTATTGTTTTACCTTTCATGTTAGATCTGCTGTCCATTTGAAATGAATTTTTTTGTGATGGTGTGAGGTAGTGAGTCAAGGTATATTCCCCCCCATATGGATATCCATTTGATCTAATACTATTTATTGAAGAGGTCATTCTTTCCCTTCTGTACTGTAGTGTCACCTTTGTTATAAGTCAGGTGACTGTTATGTGTGGCTGTGTTTCTGGACTCCATTCTATTCTATTGGCTATTTTTGTATCCTTGCAATTGATACCACACTGTCTTAATTATTATTACAATAGGTTTTTTTTTGATAAATTTTTTTATTTTTGGCTGCGTTAGGTCTTTGTTGCTGTGCATAGGCTTTCTCTAGTTGCGGCAAGCGGGAGCTACTCTTTGTTGCGGTGCGTGGGCTTCTCATTGTGGTGCGTGGGCTTCTCATTGTGGTGCGTGGGCTTCTCATTGTGGTGCATGGGCTTCTCATTTCACCCTTAAGGTTCACTTTAAAGAAGTAAAGAGTGTTGCACATTCTATGGGTTTGCACAAAAGTATGATGACATATATCCATCATTATAATGTCATTCAAAGTATTTCCACTGCTCATAAAAACTTCCATACTCTGTGTATTCATCTCCTCTCTCCCCCCACACACGTGGCAACCATTGATCTTTTTATTGTCTCCATAGTTTTGCCTTTTCCAGAATGGCATATAGTTGGAATCCATTTTTCTTTTTCTTTTTTTTTTTTCTTGAAAAGAGAGATTCAAAGCCTTTATGTCTATAGGACCACTCGTGGCCCACCCATGTAGACTGGACAGGCTCTAGGTGGCAAACTCCCCACATAAATACTGTAGCTTTTCTACCAGTATTGAGCTCTGACCCAGCAGCCACGTGGAGGTGCAGGGGGGACATGTGTCAGGTATTTGTTCATAGGAAGGCCACAAGTTTTGTGTCCCTTGTCACAATGTACCCAGATTCCTGTTGGATGTGTTGTAAACAGAGGAACCATTTCTTCAGGCCCCCTGCTCTGAGCACACCCCATATAGGGGATATTTCTTTTTTTGTACATTTTTCCTTTAGTGGCCCTTAAAAAGCAGTTCCTTTTGTACTTCAGTATTTAACAGAATGTAGCAAATACATTTAAGTGGCACATGAAGGGAAACTTACATTCTACAGTCTAGCGATCTCCCGAGCTCCATAGTTTGTAATTTTTATTTTTTTGTTTTTTTAAATTTACGTTTTTTATAGTTTATTATTATTATTTTAAAATTAATGAATTAATTAATTTTTGGCTGCCGTTGCGTCTTCGTTGCTGCACGCGGGCTTTCTCTAGTTGCAGTGAGCAGGGGCTACTCTTTGTTGCGGTGCGCGGGCTTCTCATTGCGGTGGCTTCTCTCGTTGCAGAGCACGGGCTCTAGGCGTGCGGGCTTCCGTAGTTGTGGCATGCGGGCTTCAGTAGTTGTGCCTCACGGGCTGTAGTGCGCAGGCTTAGTAGTTGTGGCGCACAGGCTTAGTTGCTCCGTGGCATGTGGGATATTCCCGGACCAAGACTCCAACCTGTGTCGCCTGCATTGGCAGGAGGATTCTTAACCACTCTGCCACCAGAGAAGCCCTATTTTTTTTAATCTTAAGAAATATTTTGTATATATTGTTCAAATCACATTTGCTGGCAAATGAATGCAGTTTACAAAATATTGCTTTTCATGTCCTATTTAATCCCATTTTTCACTGCAGCAAGAAGGAAATAGTGTTTCACCAGTGATATGTGCCTTTTATTTTTCACTATTAAGCAGGAAACCTATAAAGAGACTTCTTAACTGGATTGAATATCTTCAGACTTTAAGCATCGCAGAAAATTTGTAGAGTTTTATCTTTAGATTTAATTTTTAGATGTATTTTAAATCATGATAGCTTTATATCATCATTATTAAATACAAAGATTGGAAAACTACACTTGCTTCTACAAATAAATCCATATATATATATATTTTGTATATTATCTGTGGCTACCTTTGCACTAATGGCAGAGTTATTTAGTTACAAAAGAATAGAGGGTGTTTGGCCTGTGAGCCTGAAATATTCACTGTCTGGCCCTTTATAGAAAATGTTTGCTGACC
Source organism: Orcinus orca (assembly GCF_937001465.1). Lineage (NCBI taxonomy): Eukaryota > Metazoa > Chordata > Mammalia > Artiodactyla > Delphinidae > Orcinus > Orcinus orca. Next base: position 49,453,859 of record NC_064566.1, on the reverse strand, counting down.
CCTGATTTAGTGTAACGTATCAAGACACAGTATATACTAAGGATGAAGTTCACTGTTAATGAGAAACGTAAATCCATCTTTCCAGAAGTTTTTTTGATAGTTTTCAATCTTTTTGGCCAACTTATTATTTGAACCAGTTAGATTGTTTTTACCCTGTAATGTAGCTGATAGAGAGTTTAGGAATAGAATTCGGAATAGAAAGGTCAGCTCTGTCATTTTCTTGTTATTTATTTTTGTGTGTAATTTTAATATTATCTTCAACCAGTGGGGATTGTTTTTTATTTTTGTTTACTTATTTGCAAGAATCCTTTAAAATCATTGATCTATGTGGTGGGGGTTGGTTTAGTTGGGAAAAAAATAGAAACCATAATTTGTAAGTTTATTTAGTCAGACATGTATTAATTGCAGTACAGTATGTCATGGTATCCTGAAAGCACATGAGTAACTGCAGACAGACACTGTTGTTCTCCCTCGAACACTGTGGAACTTCCATTCTATTCTCAGGACACCTTATATGTAATAAATGACATGGAAACACTTGACAGATTCAGAGAGGGCATCATTGTTCGTCTGTACATTTAATACTGGCAAAGTGTAATTCTTATAGTTTAAGATTAAAAACAGGATAAAATAAGAGTTTTAATGTTTCTGTACTTTCATTGGAAAGTCTTGTGCATTCCGGTTAGGAGATGACTCTCTTATATACTGTTTGTGTAAGTTCTTTCTGAATGTAGGCGTAATCCCTGAATATAAATAAAAGGTTGTAGCATAATAAGAATTGAGCTTGAAGTCCGGCAAAGACTCTCTTGTGTGAATAGTACTATCAGCAACTATGGTTAGAGAATCTGGAGGCCAAACAAAGCCTCACTTAGGTGCCTTATCTGTTCTTGTCCTCTGTGGATAGCCATATCTCTTCCAATAAGATTTTGTATCTGCAGCTAATTAAATCCAGAATAGAACCTTAGAATGGAGGTTACAGGACTGTGTCTTCTTGCCATTCTGTAACCCACCAGAAACATTGCAATGAGCAAGACACTACCTAATAGGCTTCCTTAGGTGGGAATTTACTTTGGGGAGCTGACAAAGATATGGAGTCACACTACCTGGGTTCAAATTCTGGACTTCTCATTTTATTAGCTGTGTATTCTTAGGCAAGTTTACTTTAAACTCTGTGTCACAGTTTCCTCTTATGTTAAATGGGGAGAATGGTATCCAATTTATAAGGTTGTTATGAAAAATTAGTTAATCCATATACAGTGCTTAGGATAGTATCTGGCACATATGAAGTGCTCAACGAATGTTTGTTAGTATTTCACTTTTTTTTTTTTTTTTTTTGCTGTACGCGGGCCTCTCACAGCTGTGGCCTCTCCCGTTGCGGAGCACAGGCTCCGGACGCGCAGGCTGAGCAGCCATGGCTCACGGGCCCAGCCGCTCCGCGGCGTGTGGGATCCTCCCGGACCGGGGCATGAACCCGTGTCCCCTGCATTGGCAGGCGGACTCCCAACCACTGCGCCACCAGGGAAGCCCAGTATTTCACTTTTTGAAGGTTCAGATTTTGTCGGTAAGCTGAGAATATTTATCTCTTCAAGCAAATTCTCTTAACCAAGTTCACGAGGCTGATATATAAAAACCTCAAGAATGCCTGTGTTGGTATGACCAGTGCTTTTTTTGCCTTTGGGTGGCAATGTGGAACACCAAATCCTAAGCAGAAAGGTTATGGTGAACATGAAATTTGAATTAGGGCCATTAGTTAGATGAATCCAGTGTTTTGTGTATAATACCAAAGTAGCTAAAATGAATATTTATTACCTTTTCCTGTATTTAAGAATTTCTCCACTTAAAATGCCAGACATCTACTTTCAACCTCATTTGCAGCTTGCCGTAGGTTCTTTTGGTCTGATCCGCTTTCCATGGACTTTGACTCTGAAGAGCTGGTGATGCAAGCAAGCAGGGACTGCAGTGGTGGTGGTGCATGTAGCAAGATTGAGTTCCCAGAGCAGCAGTGGTAGTCGTATTGCAGTGGCTGGGGATAGTGGAAGTTGGCAGTGGAAGCAGAGATATCCTGACCAGACTAGTTCTACTGCCAGATTTTAGGTGTTGTTCTTGACATCCATCCCTGGGTTTTCAACTTCTCCAGGTGAGTCTGAGCTGCTCTTAAAATAAGGTTTTGTTTTGTTTTTTTTTCTGCTTAGACTATCTAGAATCAGTTTTAGTTGCTGAACTTACAGACTAAGTTGTTCTTGCGACTAAGGACTCTGGCTGATACTGACGCTACAGTAGCCTGATGCATTCGTCTCACAGTAGGGATGGAAAGGTCATGGGAATTCAGCTGGAATGTTTGAAGTTCATTGGCTCCCTCTTTTTTGAGAGTGTTAGGGTCACTATATTCCCAGGGCCTAGAATTGTGCCTGGTATATAGTAGGTGCTCAGTAAACCTCTGTGGAATGAATGAGTGATGGGTTCATTCTGCCAATGAACCCAATTGTATGTCTGCCAATATGTGTATCAGTGATTGCTTTTTCTCAGCTTCTGGGGCTGTCCAAAACTTCTGAATGAAGTACAGATTTTTTTCTTTAGGTGTGTTAATACATATGTAATCCTATATAACAGTTACATTTTATTGGTTTGGGAATTGTTTTGTCTTTTAAACTCATTTGGCTTATCTGTGCTCTGTGGGCGTTTTAGTTTAGCCCTGGGGTGTATGATTGTCTGTGATTTTGTGTGTGTGTGTGTGTGTGTGTGTGTGTGTGTGTGTGTAGAGGGGCACTTCACAGAGCCCCAAAGTGCTGACAAGGACTTAAATCCCTTCCTGGTGTCAGAGCTTTCCCGGCATTCTGGAAGCCATCACTTCTTGAGTCTTCCTCATGAGGCTTGTTGGTGGAATAAAGAAAAGACCATACACCCACAGACAGTTCCGTACACGTGTGCACACGCATGTGCATGCACACACACACACACAGAGAACTGTATTTAAATCTAATAACTTTATGACTTTATGTAGTTAAGTTTCCTACAGATGTCCTGCTTTTCCCCTGATGGTGATGCTGAAATTGGGAAAGACAGAAAATACAGGCCCCTTATCTCCTCTTTTCTTTTTCCTCTGTTCCAGGTCTTCCCTTTAAGAAACTGTATGGGAACTGGCAATTTACACCCATATTCTGGTCATTTGCCTACATTTACTGAGCCCCTTCCTGGGTGCCATAGGATGATGGCCTTCTGAGGCTGGAGGTGCTGGGATTTGAGAGGTCGAGGTGGCTTGTTCCCAGTTCCTTATGTTCCTTGCCTCTCTTCCTGGTCAAGGGGCTGAGGCTGGTGGCAGAGGGCAGTATACCGGAGATCCCTCTCTCTCCATCTCTAGAACACAGTGTTTTAGACTTCGTGTTCTCATAAATCAGGACTTTGAGATGAAGATTCGTGAACAAGCTCATCAAGAGGTAGGATCATCTGGCCTTCCCTTCTTGAGTTTCAGATAAAGAAACAAGCCTAGAGGGTAGTGACTCATCCACGGTGATGCAGTTGGTCAGGGCTAGAGTGAGTATCTAAATATATTTCCAAGGGCAAACTGAAATCCTATAAACGCTGAGCCCCATCTGAGGCCTCCTGTAACATAAAGCTAGCAGGGTTGGGGAGGGTGAGGGATTTATTCTGTAGTTTCCTTCCTTGCATCTTATGAAGAGTCAACACCTTACTTCTGGTTGCTCTAGTTTGCTACCATGCTTCATTGTTGAGAGTGGACCCCAGTCTGCAGTCTTTGGTCTGGAACACAGCCCAGTCCTAAATTGCCTGTCTGGGGTCATGGGTTACCAAGTTTACAGACAACAATCCTGTGCCTCTGTAGACACGTGACCAGGCTATTAATAGATCTGAAGTTCTGGGAGAGTCTCAGCTCTTCCCCCACTTCCCCACTCCCAGCAGCCTGCCTGCTGGTAATTTCCTCAGTGCTCAGCTAGACACAGAATGGAAACAGGGCAGTCTGCCCATCCCCTTTTAGGAGGTAAGACAGGCCCAAGTCTGTATGAGTAACCTCTGGCCTTGTGGGTCTCTGTGCTGTATCAGGTCAAATGAAAGTGCTTAGCATTTAGGAGGAAATAATAGCCCTGTGCTCTAGGTGGGATTTTTTTTTTTAAATAAATCTGTGTTGGACCCTTACTATATGAAAGACACTGAACTAGGCCCTTTGAATGTGTTATCTCAACCTTCTCTACAACCTTGTGAGATAGGTATTGTTCTTATTTTATAGAGATTATTAAAACTCAGAAAGGTTGACTAAGTAACCTACTGTCACACAGCTAAACAACACTTGAATCCAGGCCCTCTGATCTTGTTTTTCCTAAATGACAGCTTCCCTGTTTACAACTTTCTTTAGTAAAATTGGGCTAGGGTAATTTGCACAAATTATCATTGGGGGCACCTGTGTTATTGAATGATTCCACACAGCTCAGAGAAATGGGGGTGAACCTGAAGGGAGGGCAAGAAGGCCTGTCAGTCTGTGGGCAATCAAAGGGAACTCAGTGGGTGGCTATAGCAGGATGGTACCTTTCATAGGCCTGTGTGCCCTGAGTGAACTCAGGTCAGATAGTGGTTGTCCTGCAGGCTAATAAACCATATTCCTTAGCATGGCATTCAAGGCACTCAGAGGTGGGGTTTCTGCTTCATAACTCCTCCTCCGTCTCTTCTTACTTCCTGTCACACAGACTGTTCTTTGTTCTATTGTTCGTCAAGTCTGCTGTCATCTTCCATGCATGGGCATTTGTAGGCTCTATTAAGGTCTGAATCAAAAAGTAACCATTGACAGCTTAGGGCTGAGCAGATAGTTTTGAATCCCCAGTCACTCCAGAGCCATTTTGGACTGGAGCTCTCTCATTCCTTCATTCCTTCACTCATGTATTCAGTTATTCTAACATATTGGGCACTCCCTCTGTGCCAGGTACTGTACTAGGCTCTGGGAATCAGTATAATGAACAAGACAGATATGGTTCCTGCTCTCCTAGAGCTTACAGTGTAGGAGGGAAGGCAAAAATAAAACAGATAATCACAATGAAGTCTGATGACTTATGAGGCAGAAATAGGGGATGTGATGAGAGCGTACTTATGGCTGGGGAACTTAATATTGTTTAGGGTGTCAGGAAAGACCTCAACACTACCATAATAGATGACATTTAAGTTGAGACCTGAGAATTGAGAAAAAATAGCTAAGTAAGTGGGGTTAAGAAAGGTAAATTCTAGGCAGCAGATAGAGTATATGCAGAGGCCTAAAGTCCAGGTGATAGGGATAAGGCCACGTCCTTGTTGGTTCATTTATTAAGCAACCATTTACAGCTGGTGGGTTGTGTCATGCACTGTGCTAGGGTCTGGGGACATACAAAACAATCAGACGTGGTCCCTACCTGCCCTGGAGACGCTCAGTTAGGAGCAGTGGCTTTACTGCTTGGTAACCAGGGTGCTAAAGTCATCCTAGGTCTTGGATTCAATCTCCTGGCTCCCATGTGACAAGACTTAACACCTTCAGAGACACTGCCTGCCCTTGAGTATTTGGGCCACCTGTCAAGCAGAGAGGATGTGGACCACAGCTGGAAACTTGTAGCATTTGCTTTCATCCCTGGCTTCACACTTGCCAGATCCTTGGTTGATGGGGTTCATCTACAGACCTGAGGTCGATGGAGGTCAAGAAATTGGCTTTTACCTCAGCAGGAGCATAGAAGAGGCTTTCTGGCTAAGATGGAGTTGCCGTGGTTGTCAGAGATGTGTCCCTGTTGCCTCATATTTGTTAGTTGGATTGATTGTGTGGTCTCAGACCCATCCATTGTCTTGAATACACCTATGGTGGTATTTTAGCTCTGTTTTTCTGAGTTCTGGTACCTCTTATAATAGACAGAAGGCTCAGTGGCTGGCTGCCTTGGACTGTGCAATTGCCTAACTCCAGGGTGCGCTGTTCACATAGACTGTGTTGTGAATGGGGCCACCCCTCCCTAACTGTGCAGCAGTGCATCCTTGTGGCTCTGGTTAAAGGGAAAGGAAGTTATTTAAACACTGACTGTGTGCCTCAGGCTAGTGGTTTATATTCTTTACTTCATTTAATAATCTCAATAATGCTCTGAGGTAAATACTATTATTATGCTTATTTACAGATGAGAAGACTGAAGGTTCGGTGAAGCTAGTGAGTAGTGCCTTGGGATTAGAGCTCGGGTCTGACTGAAGTTCATGCTTCTCTGCCACTCCCAGCTGTTTCCCAATGTGGTCACAGACTTCAGGTCTTGCGTGTCATCTTGTTTCCATGGCTTGCTTGGCCTTGTCTATTTTGACTTATCTGTCTGGCCGCCCTGTGTCAGTAACCTAAGGATTCTCAGCATGGCTGAGGCTCAGGAATGTGTCCTGCTTGGGAGATACTCTAGAGTCATTTTTTTTTCCATCTAAAATTATTTTTGTGTTTAGCAGGAGGCAACAATATAACTGTAGCTAAAGTCATTTTAAAGGGTAAGTCAGCTCTGGATTTGCTGGGCTGCCTTTCTCACTGCAGCTCCCACAGCGTTCTCAGTAGGATAGAAGCTGGGGATGGCTCACTGGAGATGAGTTTGGGTGAAAAAGGCATTGGATCTGGGCTTGGCTGATGGGATGAGATTCCCTCAGCCTTTCTAAGTTGCATGGCTGCTAGGGTTGGTTGGATCTTTGCAAATTAGTACTTAATGTTCCTTTTCCAGGGACCTGTGGTTCTCGTTTCTCCCTTTTAGGAGAGGACCTGCCTCTTCAACTGGGGATTCTGGAGCTACTGACCTTAGAGTGGGGAGGGTTTTTCCTTCCTGGAGTTTTCAGGGGTGTGTTTGGTGTGGGAGAGGGCTGTGTCAGGCAGAGTCTGGGGGAAGGCGGGAGGAGAGGTGGGTTGTGTATTTACTGCCTCATCTGCTTTTCAGTACTCTTTCTTCCCTTCCTTTCTCTTGGCAGTTTTGCAGTCCCATTTGAGAAGTAGGATCTAAATAACAGAAGGCCTCTGCACTCACCTAGCTTGTGCTTCAGCTACCCCAGACTGCTTGCAGGTCCTGAAGCATGACAGGCTATTTCATATCTCAGGTCTTTGTACATTCTGTTCCCTCTGTCCTTTCCATCCCTAGAGAAGAGGGAAGATGTCCTTTCCATCTTCTCTGCCCCATGGATACATCCTCATCCTTTCAAGACTCAGTTTAGATGTTACCTTTTCAGTGACATTGCCTTTGATCCCCTCTTTCTATGGAGGTAGGCACTCTGTACAGGCCTTTGTTGTACCATGTTTACTCACTTAACTCTCTGCTTCGCTGTGCATATCTTGAGCCCCTTAAGAGCAAGAGACTGAGTCGGTTTCATCTTTCTTTAGCAGGCACAGGACCTGAAGGAGACTAGAGTATCAAGAAATTTGAACTGAACTACACTGATGCCTGAACTAGATGGTTGTACAACTATCTTGTGTACCTCCATAAACTAAAAAAGGATTCTCTTGCATAATTCACTGTATTGTGTTATCTTCTAGGTCCCATAGTCCTTCAAACATGCATGACGGTAGCTGACTTCCAGAGAGAACAGTGTCGTGCTCTACAGATGTTGTCTTTGCCTGCTTTGCCCTTCATCTCACAGTGCTCTTCTAGCCCCCTGGGCCTGATCCAGGGAATGAATAGGGAGGAAATGCCAGAAATGAGCCACGCTTGGTATCCTGAATCCTTAATTTGCAGGTTTGGTCCTGTGGGGCAGTGCAAGATGAGAAAATAGAAATGAACCCGTTCCCTGTAATAGCAGCTGAACCGATTGCCTCCAAGTTATGACTGCCATCACTGTTGCTGCAGCAGCCATAGCCATGAGGCACTCCCCTTACTGTATTCTGGGTCTAAGACAATCAGTTCTTCTAAATCAGCTCACTTGGCTCACCCTGAGTTTCTCAGAGGACTGAGATCCCGAAACAAGTCCTATTACACTTTTTTTTCTACCATTGTCGGGCCACAGACTGTGAGATCGTTTATTCTTATCCCTTCATTTTTATAGGGGAGGAAACTGAAGTTCACAGTGCCCTGGGACTAGCTCATGGTCATGTGACTAGTAAGTGTCAGCTGAGGCTAGACACCGGTCTTCCAGCTCCCTGCAGAGTGGTCTCTTCACTATGCCTTGTTGCCTCTGATATGTTTCCTCTTTTTATTTGTAATTCCTGTAGATTGTGAACTTGGTGAGGGTGAGGGAGCCAGGAAACTTGATATCTTTTCCTTCTGTCACCCCCTCCTCCTGCCTAGGCTAGGCAGAGAAGACGTTCAGGGAAGACTTGGTGAAGGACTGAATAGAAACCTAAGTTGGCCCAGGAAGATCTCATGGGCTAAGCCAGAGGAAGACTAAAGAAAACAGATCCCTCCCAGTTTCACTGGAACATCTTTGATTTTGGTGATGATTCCTGTGGTTTGGCTTTGCTAGTGTTAAACGCAACCTTGGCTGGAGCATGGACGAGGTGTGGTTTGTGATACTGGTATTTTATCTGGTGAAAGCCATAATGAAACTTCTGGGAAAATACCACATCTCAGCTAACTGAAGATCCCTTTGGGTTTTCAGACCCCTCCCTTGCTCTCCAGCAGCAATCACAGGGCATAGAGATTGGACGCATCATTGCTAACTCCATTACAAATAGATAACGTTGCTTCAGTGCTTACTATGATTTCTGGAACTATTTTAGGTATTTCAAAATTCTTTTAATCCTCACAATCCTCCATGAGTAGTTACTGTAATTTTTTTTAACCTTTCAAATCGATTTTATTGAGATGTAATTTACATATAGTAAAATGCACTCATTTTAAGTGTTCAGTTTGAGTTTTGACAAATATATACACCTCTGGAACCTCTCCCCTGCAGTCAAGATATAGAACATTTCCATCAGTGGGTACTATTATTATCTTCATTCTACAGGGAGAACACTGAGGTACAGAGGAATTAAGTGGTTTGTTCAAGGTCTCATGGCTAATAAGTGATAGAACCAAGATTTGAACCCAGGCTGTCTGACTCCAGAGCCCATGTTCTTAACTACTGTGCTATTCTGCCTTCCGTCTCTTCTTTTGTGGTCCAGCCATTGCCTGTCTTGCCCTGGTGGACAAGTGCATTAAAGAGTAAGATGACATAGGCTTAATAGTCTACGCACTAAAGGGGTCTTGAGGAGCAAGAGGCCCAGAAGTAGGCGGTGGAGAGGGATGAAACAGCTATCAGTACCGCTAGAACCTCAGGACCAAAGTAGGCAGAACTACTTGCCTTATGCCCAGCCTTTGCCTCTCCAGGCCTGTGAAGAATGGGGTGGACTAGGGAGCCTGCTAACAGGGTATAATGTAGTGTCTGAAAAAGGGACTGGCTCCTAGGCTCACAGAACAAGATATAGAAATATAGATGATAGATCACGATAGTCGCATATGCTCTGAGACTGCTCTCTGTGGTAGGCTGCAGCCAGTTCTGGGCTAGGCACTATAAGGGCAACATGGACAGGCCAGAGCATATGTAAAGGAGGCAAGATGGAGGGGGGCCTTGAAATCTAGTGCTTTGGAGAGGAATTGAAGGAGCCAGGTTTGGAAGCCCTGAAGAGAAAATGTAATCATTGTCTTCCTATCCTTGAAAGGCTGTTCTTTGGAAGAGAAAATCAACTTGTTTTCCTGTGTGGCTTCAGAAGGCATAATTAGAGCCCTATGGGTGGGCCAGTATAGCATATTTTGGAAAAATTAAAGTGCAGTGGATATGAAATGCCTCATTAGCTTGTCATCTGTTTGAAGTACAAATAAGGTCTGATGTCTTTCCAATATTAAGGTTAATCTCTTGAATGACTATAAAATTATCAGGAAATTTAGTATGTTTCTCTTGGGGATTTTCCTCCTCCCTCTTTCTCTTTCTGAAGTATTAAGAACTCTAAGGGGTCAGGCTTAGTTCCAAATAGTGGGCTAGAGAATCTTATTGGTCTGGTTGTGGGCCCCATATTTTAGCTTCTGTTGATGATAACACATTGTGGCTTTTAAAAACGGACTACTCACAGTATGTTGTTTCCTTATTTAGTGTAGCTGTGAGGACTTGGTTCTGCACAAGTGACAGTGGTTCTTTGAGGGAGGATGATATAGTGCTCCTTGAATGTCACACCTGGCCTAGGCTTTACTGTGTTTGACCTCTCCAAGTCATGTCTATATATGCTCGTCCACCGGAGAAGGGAACTTCTTCAATCTCTAGTTGGCTGGGTCTAGAAGTGTTTGCATAGCCAGCATTCTTCCATGATCATTTTGGTTATGGTATTGAGCTTAGAACACCCATTCATACTTTCTCTTTCCTCAGTGTGAGTGCTTACTGTAGGCTCTTACTGTCCTTTCCTACCTTTAACTTGACTTAAAATCTCAAGTCAGTCTGAGAAATTCTAATAGTATAGAACCTCAAAAGAAAGGTGGTCAAGGTTTCAGTCTTTGGTCCTGGGAGAGCTTTGGACCCTGTGTATATTTGTATTCATTTTTCCCAGTTTTACATACCAAGGAGTATTGGGAACAGTCTTTGCCAAGTCACAGAAGATCATGTTGTATCCTTTTCCCCAGGGATAATGTGTGCCTGCTTGCTTTATATTTATATAATTAAAGGGGGGTTAAAAAAACCCTTAAGAACAATAGTCTGTGCCAAGATGACTTGATATTTCTAAGAGAGAGAGGGGCTGACAACTTTTAAAATGGCAGTTTTTCTCTAACTAAAGTAGTTTGGATTGTTGTTTTATCTGGTCCCCTGCTAATAAACAAGGAAGATTTTCCAAACTACTGTAACTCCCTATCACTGGGCCATGCAGAGATAGGAGTGGGCCATGCAGAGATAGGAGTGCTTTGACTTTACAACTGTTAAGCAGAGACTAGCTGCCTAGGGCCACAGGGAGGAAATGCTGAATTTCTTAATAAGACCACCATCCAGAATGACTAAGGTTGGCATTAGAAGATGTGAGAAGGGGCAACTGGACCATGTCATCTGAACCTGGATCTTGAAACCCTTTCCTTCATTGAGGGACTGATTCTTACTAAATATCTGTACTACCACCATACTAGCTTCTGGAAGGTACTGCTTTCCTTTTATGTTTGGGTCCAAGTTGGGTACAGGAGCTTTTTTTTTCACTATCATGTAACTGGGTCCTACACAGAATGTTGTTGTTTGGTCTTGCTTGACTATTTTCCTTTATTTCTTTTCCTTTTTTTTTTGAATTTTATTTTTTATACAGCAGGTTCTTATTAGTTATCTATTTTATACACATCAGTGTGTACATGTCTATCCCAATCTCCCAATTCATCACAACCCCATCCCCACCCCCCACCTCACTTTCCCCCGCTGGTGTCCATACGTTTGTTCTCTACATCTGTGTCTCAATTTCTACCCTGCAAACTGGTTCATCTGTACCATTTTTCTAGGTTCCACATATATGCGTTAATATACGATATTTGTTTTTCTCTTTCTGATTTACTTCTCTCTGTATGACAGTCTCTAGGTCCATCCACGTCTCTACAAATGACCCAATTTCGTTCCGTTTTATAGCTGAGTAATATTCCATTGTATATATGTACCATGTCTTCTTTATCCATTCGTCTGTTGATGGGCATTTAGGTTGCTTCCATGACCTGGCTATTGTAAAGAGTGCTGCAGTGAACATTGGGGTGCATATGTCTTTTTGAATTAAGGTTTTCTCTGGGTATATCCCCAGTAGTGGGATTGCTGGGTCATATGGTAGTTCTATTTTTAGTTTTTTTTTTTTTTTTTTTTTTTTGTGGTATGCGGGCCTCTCACTGTTGTGGCCTCTCCCGTTGCGGAGCACAGGCTCCGGACGCGCAGGCTCAGCGGCCATGGCTCAGGGGCGCAGCCGCTCCGTGTTATGTGGGATCTTCCCGGACCGGGGCACGAACCCACGTCCCCTGCATCGGCAGGCGGACGCTCAACCACTGCGCCACCAGGGAAGCCCTATTTTTAGTTTTTTAAGGAACCTCCGTACTGTTCTCCATAGTGGCTGTATCAATTTACATTCCCACCAACAGTGCAAAAGCGTTCCCTTTTCTCCACACCCTTTCCAGCACTTACTGTTTGTAGAGTTTCTGATGATGCCGATTCTAACTGGTGTGAGGTGGTACCTCACTGTAGTTTTGATTTGCATTTCTCTAATAATTAGTGATGTTGAGCAGCTTTTCATGTGCTTCTTGGCCATCTGTATGTCTTCTTCGGAGAAATGTCTATTTAGGTCTTCTGCCCATTTTTGGATTGGGTTGTTTGTTTTCTTGTTATTGAGCTGCATGAGCTGTTTATATATTTTGGAGATTAATCCTTTGTCCGTTGATTCATTTGCAAATATTTTCTCCCATTCTGAGGGTTGCCTTTTTGTCTTGTTTGTAGTTTCCTTTGCTTTGAAAAAGCTTTGAAGTTTCATTAGGTCCCATTTGTTTATTTTTGTTTTTATTTCCATTACTCTAGGAGGTGGATCCAAAAAAATCTTGTTGTGATTTATGTCATAGAGTGTTCTGCCTATGTTTTCCTCTAAGAGTTTTATAGTGTCTGGTCTTAAATTTAGGTCTCTAATCCATGTTGAGTTTATTTTTGTGTATGGTGTTAGGAAGTGTTCTAATTTCATTCTTTTACATGTAGCTGTCCAGTTTTCCCAGCACCACTAATTGAAGAGACTGTTTTTTCTCCGTTGTATATCCTTGCCTCCTTTGTCATAGATTAGTTGAATATAGGTGCGTGGGTTTATCTCTGGGCTTTCTATCCTGTTTCATTGATCTGTATATCTGTTTTTGTGCCAGTACCATATTGTCTTGATGACTGTAGCTTTGTAGTATAGTCTGAAGTCAGGCAGTCTGGTTCCTCCAGCTCCGTTTTTCTTTCTCAAGATTGCTTTAGCTATTCAGGGTCTTTTGTGTTTCCATACAAATTGTGAAATTTTTTGTTCTAGTTCTGTGAAAAATGCCATTGGTAGTTTGATATGGATCGCATTGCATCTGTAGATTGCTTTGGGTAGTATAGTCATTTTCACAATGTTGATTCTTCCAATCCAAGAACATGGTATATCTCTCCATCTGTTTGTGTCATCTTTGATTTCTTTCATCAGTGTCTTATAGTTTTCTGAGTACAGGTCTTTTACCTCCTTAGGTAGGCTTATTCCTTGGTATTTTATTCTTTTTGTTGCAATGGTGAATGAGATTGTTTCCTTAATTTCTCTTTCTGATCTTTTGTTGTTAGTGTATAGGAATGCAAGAGATTTCTGTGCATTAATTTTGTATCCTCCAACTTTACCAAATTCACTGATTAGCTCTAGTAGTTTTCTGGGGGCATCTTTAGGATTCTCTATGTATGGTATCATGTCATCTGCAAACAGTCACAGTTTTACTTCTTCTTTTCCAATTTGTATTCCTTTTATTTCTTTTTCTTCTCTGACTGCCATGGCTAGGACTTCCAAAACTATGTTGAAAAATAGTGGTGAGAGTGGACAACCTTGTCTTGTTCCTGATCTTAGAGGAAATGGTTTCAGTTTTTCACCATTGAGAATGATGTTTGCTGTGGGTCTGTCATATATGGCCTTTATTATGTTGAGGTAGGTTCCCTCTATGCCCACTTTCTGGAGAGTTTTTATCTTAAATGGGTGTTGAATTTTGTCAAAAGTTTTTTCTGCATCTATTGAGATGATCATATGGTTTTTCTTCTTCAATTTGTTAATATGGTGTATCACATTGATTGATTTGCGTATATTGAAGAATCCTTGCATCCCTGGGATAAATCCCACTTGATCATGGTGTATGATCCTTTTAATGTGTTGTTGGGTTCTGTTTGCTGGTATTTTGTTGAGGATGTTTGCATCTATAGTCATCAGTGATATTGGTCTGTAATTTTCTTTTTTTGAAGTATCTTTGTCTGGTTTTGGAATCCAGGTCATGGTGGACTCATAGAATGAGTTTGGGAGTGTTCCTTCCTCTGAAAAGTTTTGGAAGAGTTTGAGAAGGATGGGTGTTAGGTCTTCTCTAAATGTTTGATAGAATTCACCTGTGAAGCCATCTGGTCCTGGACTTTTGTTTGTTGGAAGATTTTAAATCACAGTTTCAATTTCATTACTTGTGATTGGTCTGTTCATATTTTCTATTTCTTCCTGGTTCAGTCTTGGAAGGTTATATCTTGCTAAGAATTTGTCCATTTCTTCCAGTTTGTCCATTTTTTTGGCATAAAGTTGCTTGTAGTAGTCTCTTATGATGCTTTGTATTTCTGCGGTATCCATTGTAACTTCTCCTTTTTCATTTCTAAATTTATTGATTTGAATCTTCTCCCTCTTTTTCTTGATGAATCTGGCTGAAGGTTTATCAATTTTGTTTATCTTCTCAAACATCCAGCTTTTAGTTTTATTGATCTTTGCTATTGTTTTCTTTGTTTCTTTTTCATTTATTTCTGCTCTGATTTTTATGATTTCTTTCCTTCTACTAACTTTGGGTTTTGTTTGTTCTTCTTTCTCTAGTTCCTTTAGGTGTAAGGTTAGATCGTTTATTTGAGATTTTTCGTGTTTCTTGAGGTAGGCTTGTATTGTTATAAACTTCCCTCTTAGAACTGCTTTTGCTGCATCCCAAAGGTTTTGGATCGTTGTGTTTTCATTGTCATTTGTCTCTAGGTATTTTTTGATTTCCTCTTTGATTTCTTCAGTGATCCCTTGGTTATTCAGTAACGTATTTAGCCTCCATGTGTTTGTGTTTTTTACATTTTTTACCCTGGAATTGATTTCTAATCTCATAGCGTTGTGGTCGGAAAAGATGCTTGATACGATTTCAAGTTTCTTAAATTTACCGAGGCTTGATTTGTGACCCAAGATGTGATCTATCCTGGAGAATGTTCCGTGTGCACTTGAGAAGAAAGTGTAATCTGCTGTTTTTGGATGGAATGTCCTATAAATATCAATTAAATCTATCTGTTCTATTGTGTCATTTAGAGCTTGTGTTTCCTTTTTAATATTCTGTCTGGATGATGTGTCCATTGGTGTAAGTGAGATGTTAAAGTCCCCACTATTATTGTGTTACTGTCGAATTCCTCTTTTTTTTTTTGCGGTATGCGGGCCTCTCACCATTGTGGCCTCTCCCATTGCAGAGCACAGGTTCCGGACGCGCAGGCTCAGCGGCCATGGCTCACGGGCCCAGCCGCTCCGCGACATGTGGAATCTTCCCAGACCGGGGCACAAACCCACGTCCCCTGCATTGGCAGGCAGACTCTCAGCCACTGCGCCACCAGGGAAGCCCTGAATTCCTCTTTTATAGCTGTTAGCAGTTGCCTTATGTATTGAGGTGCTCCTATGTTGGGTGCATATATATTTATAATTGTTATATCTTCTTCTTGGATTGATCCCTTCATCATTATGTAGTGTCCTTTGTCTTTTGTAATAGTCTTTATTTTAAAGTCTATTTTGTCTATTATGAGAATTGCTACTCTGGCTTTCTTTTTATTTACATTTGCATGGAATATCTTTTTCCATCCCCTCACTTTCAGTCTGTATGTGTCCCTAGGTCTGAAGTGGGTCTCTTGTAGACAGCATATATGTGAGTCTTGTTTTTGTATCCATTCAGGGAGCCTGTGTCTTTTGGTTGGAGCATTTAATCCATTCACGTTTAAGGTAATTATCGATATGTATGTTCCTGTTACCATTTTCTTAATTGTTATGGGTTTGTCTTTGTAGGTCCTTTTTTTCTCTTGTGTTTCCCACTTAGAGAAGTTCCTTTAGCATTTGTTATAGAGCTGGTTTGGTGGTGCTGAATTCTCTTAGCTTTTGCTTGTCTGTAAAGCTTTTGATGTCTCCATGAATCTGAATGAGATCCTTGCTGGGTTGGGTAATCTTGGTTGTAGTTTCTTCCCTTTCATCACTTTAAATATGTCATGCCACTCCCTTCTGGCTTGTAGAGTTTCTGCTGAGAGATCAGCTGTTAACCTTATGGGAGTTCCCTTGTATGTTGTCATTTTTCCCTTGTTGCTTTCAATAATTTTTGTCTTTAATTTTTGTCAGTTTGATTACTATGTGTCTTGATGTGTTTCTCCTTGTGTTTGTCCTGCCTGGAACTCTCTGCACTTCCTGGACTTGAGTGGCTATTTCCTTTCCCATATTAGGGAAGTTTTCTACTATAATCTCTTCAAATATTTTCTCAGGTCCTTTCTCTCTCTCTTCTCCTTCTGGGACTCCTATAATGCGAATGTTGTTGTGTTTAATGTTGTCCCAGAGGTCTCTTAGACGGTCTTCATTTCTTTTCATTCTTTTTTCTTTATTCTGTTCCACGGCAGTGAATTCCACCATTCTGTCTTCCAGGTCACTTATCCATTCTTCTGCTTCAGTTATTCTGTTATTGATTCCTTCTAGTGTATTTTTCATTTCAGTTATTGTATTGTTCCTCTCTGTTTGTTTGTTCTTTCATTCTTCTAGGTGTTTGTTCTTTAATTCTTCTAGGTCTTTGTTAAACATTTCTTGTGTCTTCTGGATCTTTGTCTCCATTCTTTGTCTGAGGTCCTGGATCAACTAAACTATCATTATTATGAATTCTTTTTCTGGAAGGTTGTCTATCTCTATTTCCTTTAGTTGTTTTTCTAGGGTTTTATCTTGTTCCTTCATCTGGTACAAAGTCCTCTACCTTTTTATTTTGTCTGTCTTTCTGTGAAAGTGGTTTTCCTTCCACAGGCTGCAGGATTGTAGTTCTTCTTGCTTCTTCTGTCTGCCCTCTGGTGGATGAGGATATTTAAGAGGCTTGTGCAAGCCTCTGGTCATGGGTGGAGCTGTATGTTGCTCTGGTGGGCAGAACTCAATAAAACTTTAATCCACTTGTCTGCTGATGGATGGGGCTGGGTTCCCTCCCTGTTGGTTGTTTGGCCTGAGGCAACCCAACACTGGAGGCTACCTGCCTCTTTGGTGAGGCTAATGGCAGACTCTGGGAGGGCTCATGCCAAGCAGTACTTCCCAGAACTTCTGCTGCCAGTGTCCTTGTCCCCATGGTGAGCCACAGCCACCCCCTACCTCTGCAGGAGACCCTCCAGTACTAGCAGGTAGGTCTGGTTCAGTCTCCTTTGGGGTCACTGCTCCGTCCCCTGGGTCCCGATGCGTACACTACTTTGTGTGTGCCCTCCAAGAGTGGAGTCTCTGTTTCCCCCTGTCCTGTTGAAGTCCTGCAGTCAAGTCCTGCTAGCCTTCAAAGTCTGATTCTCAGGGAATTCCTCCTCTCATTGCCGGACCCCCAGGTTGGGAAGCCTGACATGGGGCTCAGAACCTTCCCTCCAGTGGGTGGACTTCTGTGGTATAAATGTTCTCCAGTTTGTGAGTTACCCACCCAGAAGTTATGGGATTTGATTTTATTGTGATCGTGACCCTCCTACCGTCTCATTGTGGCTTCTCCTTTGTCTTTGGATGTGGGATATCTTTTTTGGTGAGTTCCAGTGTCTTCCTGTCGATTATTGCTCAGCAGTTGGTTGTGATTCTGGTGCTCTCACAAGAGGGAGCGAGTGCATGTCCTTCTACTCCGCCATCTTGAACCAATCTCCCTACACAGAATGTTTAGACAAGAATTTTCTAAAGACTCAGACATGGCAATAGGACAGTAAATATAGTTATTGAAACTAGATAACCTGGCTTATAAAATGCTGTTTGATATCTGATGCTCTCAGAAGATAGGCAGTGCCATCACAGTTATCTGGTGATAAGCTGGAAGAAAGATGAGACATGGATGTGGGTCACGATGAGTTTCATCCGAAAGGCCCTTCTAGCTCTGAGAGTCTATGAGTCTTTTAGACCTTTCCATTCCTGAAAATTCTAGAACTGACTTTGTGCAGTGATTCCTGGAAATCTTACAGGCCCAACAAGGGGTCAGGAGAGTGGGTGACTGTGACGAAGTTGAGGTTACCGCTGATCTCATTTCTGCATTTCTGCCCACCACTGCTCTGCCCTTAGGCCAGAGAAATACAGATATAAAATAGAGCCACTTATGTTATGTGTGCTTTACCACAATTAAAATAATCCCACAGGCTTATACTTTGTCCATGATGTTGATCTGTCCTTTTCTCATTTGACCCTCTCAACAGCTTGTGAAATGGGCAAGAAAGTGCTTATTAAGCTCTTTTTAGAGGTCCAGAAAAGTTAAGTAACTTGCTTGTCTGGATTACACACTAGATTGACTGGTATCCTCAGTACTTTCAGTAAGTGTTGTTGAATAAATGAATGAACCAGAACTGGAGCCCACATCCTCTGCTTCCTTGGCCAGTAGTTTGCTACTATATTCTTCTGAGCCCTCTGGGGGCCTTCTGTGAGCAACTTTAGGATTGGTTGGGTTTTGCTGGCCTTTCCTTTGGGATTCCCTCATTCCATAGCTGAAGCTGTGTGCACCCGTTAGAGAGCATCATCCCAATTGTGTTCCCTACAAAGTGGGAAGGGAAAAAACACTCCACCCACTGTAATTCTTTTTTTGCTACTTGTTTTCTGGTATCTTCATGTTATTGCTGACAGGAGTGACTCATAGACTTCACTGTGTGATTTTCTTGGTTAAGAGAACTTTTTCCTTAGCTCTAGAAGAAATTAATTAATAGTTATGTGTGGTTAAGGCACAGGTGTTCAGCAGCTTTACCCAGAACACAAGAGTCCTCTCTTCTAGCTAAGGCCAGACATGTTGCTTTGGTTTGGTAAAATTCTGTAGCCATTGTGTGCTTAGCTATGTGTTAGGTGCAATAGGGGAAGTCCTTGGGCTGAGAGGCTCAGAGTTCAGCTGGAGAGATAAGACACATATATAAACAGGAAAATAATATGAGACAGTTTTTAATAAAATACAAAATCAAATAGTATACCTGTAATTATTTAAACATGGGGAAAAAGTCATAAGGGACTTAGAAGGTATAGTGGAAAGAGTGTGTGCTTTAGTATTGTGGGCCATTGACAAGTTAACCTTCTGAACTACTTTTTTCTTTTCTGTGAAGCAGGCATAGTGATAGCAGCCTTACAGGGTTGTGAAGATCGAATGAGGGTAATGTGTCTAAGGCACCCGCATAGTGTCTGATGCATGGTGGGCATAAAACCAGTGGTAATTCCCTCCTCCCCTTTTCCAGGAGCCTTCCTAGAGGAGCTAAGCCTGAAAGGTTGATTAGGATTTGGGGGAAGGGAAGAGTGGAAGAAGGGTGATAGAAAGAGGGGGGATGGGAAGGTTCAGGTCCCATGAGTATGTCAGTCTGGTGGGAATGGAGGGCACATGGAAGAAGCAGTAAGAAGTAAAGCTAAAGAGACAGAAGTTTAGGCTTTATTTAAAAGAGAGGTTGGGGACTTCCCTGATGGTCCAGTGGGTAAGACTCCATGCTTCTAATTCAGGGGGCATGGGTTCTATCCCTGGTCGGGGAACTAGATCCCATGTGCATGCCACAACTAAGAGTCCGCGTGCTGCAACTAAAAAGATCCACATGCCGCAACTAAGACCTGTTACAGCCAAAATAAATAAATAAATACTAAAAAAAAAATAAAAGAGATGTTATCACGGGAAGGTTTTTTTTGAGATCTCTATACTGGTGTATATATATGTATTTAAAAGCCCCTTTTTTTAAAATTTTTTTTTGCGGTACGTGGGCCTCTCACTGTTGTGGCCTCTCCCGTTGTGGAGCACAGACTCCGGACGCGCAGGCTCAGTGGCCATGGCTCACGGGCCCAGCCGCTCCGCGGCATGTGGGATCTTCCCGGACCAGGGCACGAACCCGTGTCCCCTGCATCGGCAGGCGGACTCTCAACCACTGCGCCACCAGGAAAGCCCTAAAAGCCCTTTTCATACTCTATTGTGTAGTATGGTAGCTAGAGGCTTGGACTCTGGAGCCAGACTACCTGTCTCTAAATGCCACCACTTAGTTTATTTCTCTGTGCCTTAGCTTCTTGATCTGAAAAATGGAGATGATAATAATGATACCTTGTAAGGCTGTTGTGAGGACGAATGAGATAACAAATAGAAAGTGCTTGAATAGTGCCTGACACATAGTACTACATAAATGTTAGCTGCTATAATTATTGTTGTTATTCTTTAAATGAAATAAAACTTCCATAAAACAGTGTATGCCCTTACTGATGGACTCTGATAAATTAAAAAAATAATCTGATCTATTAACTCAGGGATTGCCATCTGTACTTTGAAGACCTCTGCTCTAGGTAGTGAAGAGTCATCACCGTGGTGAGCCTGCATAAAGTGGTGGTAAACAAGATCTGATCGGGAAGTGCAGGCTGAATTAGAGGGAGGAGAATTGGCACTGGGCTCTTGAGGTAGGTTGTGTCCACGTTAAATCATCTAGTATAATAGATTTGTTGCATGCAGAGGCACTTCTTGGTGGGGTTAGGCAGTAGATGTGTAGGACTTGGGCAGCCTTGTCAAAGAATTTGAGTTCCGGTGAGGGGAATGCAGCAGTACCACAGCAAAGAGTGCTGCCATAGAAAAAGCATTGCTACATATTTTCTGAGTGAATAAATGTTGTCTGAATGAAATAGGGTGATCATTGAGGACTGCAGGAGGCTGGAAGCTGTTCTCAGAGGAGACAGTATGTGGATTGGGCTTGAAGGTATGGTAGGATTTGATATTGGGGACTGCATGGAGGTGAGAATGGGTGTAGAATATGATCAAGTTGGTCACCAAACTTCAACCCGCTTTCTCTATTTCAGAGCAGCACTCCTTAAATAGCCATTAGTATCTAGACTGCGTGTGGCAGTCCTGTCATGTGGGCTGCAAAAGTAGCCCGCATTTCCTGAGATGTGTGGTCTGTGGTGCTTAGGTGGTACATTGCCAGCTTCTTTGCGGATTTTCAAGTCCCACAGGGGCCAGGCTGGGCTGGCATTCTGTGGGGTCGGGATGGGGCATGGGAAGGGTGCAGCTGCTCTCTTCCATTTGGATAGTGTTTCAGGTAAGCGTCTGAGCACCTGCTCCCCTACCCTTCTTTCCAGTGCTGCTTGTGCTGTGTGCCTAGGCTGGGCCTAGCTGGAACATGGGTTTGGTGACAGGTGGGTAGGGTGGCAGGGACTACCGAATTTGCAGCTTCCACTGAATGGACTGTAGTTTGATATGAGCTGTTTGCTTTGTTCTGTGTTTGTGCATTAAAAGGACTTTTGTCTTCATCTTTGGCTCGCTCAAGGTTAAAGCACTAATGGTTGCATTTGAACTGAACTGTTTCTCATTTTGTCTGGCTTTAAGTCTTAAGACAATTAATGGTGGTATCCACCAGCAGAGCTCTTTGGGAGATAAGGTGGCTCTGGTTGCTGTGTGCAAGACAGGAAGAAGTGTGTGAGGGCAAGATAGAGAAGTCTCTTGTAGAGTCTCAGAGCTTATGCTCAGAGCTTTGGGTCTGTTTGAGTGCAGGGTAGAGTTTGGTCCGTTACAGAGTCTGATGAACTTTACCTGGAGCAGATGCCCCAGAGGGGTAATATAATTTTTGAAATAACCAGGGCCATGACATATTTCTTTTATCCCAAGGCAACGCCTCTGCTAGGAACCTAGGACTACTCTTTTTTTTTTTTTTTTATGGCCACGCCAAGGAGCTTGCGGGATCTTAGTTCCTAGACAGGGGATCGAACCCGGGCCCTCAGAAGTGGAAGCACAGAGTCCTAACCACTGCCAGGAAATTCCCAACCTAGGGCTGTTCAGTCTGCCCTTAGAGACCTCTCCTGCCCTGTCTGTGCAGGCTCAGCATTCTAGCATCTAGATGTTCCATATTCTCTGAGGCCAAGCCAATGGCCAAGCCAATCTTCTCTGGGAAGTCTTTCCCTGACCGTTAAAGGAGAATTAGTCATCTTGCTTCCACAGAACGTGGTATATCCCTTGATTATACCTCTTTCCTTGTATCCTGATTGCCTGCCTTCTCCACTAGAAGGTAAGGTTTTGTTTCTGTTTTTCTGGTAAAGCTATTGATTTTTTTTTTTTTTTAATAAAAAGAGATTATTGGGACTTCCCTAGTGACGTAGTGGTTAAGAATCTGCCTGCCAATGCAGGGGACACGGGTTCGAGCTCTGGTCCGGGAAGATCCCACATGCCATGGAGCAACTAAGCCCGTGCGCCACAACTACTGAGCCTCTGCTCTAGATCCCACGAGCCACAACTACTAAGTCTGTGTGCCATAACTACTGAAACCCGCATGTCTAGAGCCTGTGCTCCGCAACAAGAGAAGCCTCCTCAATGAGAAGCCTGCTCACTGCAACAAAGAGTAGCCCCCGCTCGCTGCAACTAGAGAAAGCCCGCGCGCAGCAATGAAAACCCAACACAGCCAATTAATTAATTAATTAAAGGAAAAATAAAAGATTATTTACGGCTGAACATAGCTCTTTCCAAAAGAACCTCAGGCCAACTCAAGTTTCTAAAA
The DNA here is from genome assembly GCF_937001465.1 of Orcinus orca. Lineage (NCBI taxonomy): Eukaryota > Metazoa > Chordata > Mammalia > Artiodactyla > Delphinidae > Orcinus > Orcinus orca. The sequence goes on along the minus strand of NC_064566.1, from coordinate 49,431,524 downwards.
AGAAAATCTTCCGGAATAGATGAAAAAATATATCAAAGAACAAACACGCCTTTCCTTCATTCTTCCTCTCCGTGTAACTCCCATAGTCATATTACTAAGACTTGAAAAACACAAATTATCACTTATATACATAAAACTCACATAAATGATAGAAGCAAATGAATTAGTAAAAAATGGCTTCATCTACAACAATGGAGCATAAACTAAAAGTTAAGCTTTTTGAAGGCAGAGGTTGTGTGTGTGTGAGTGTGTGTGGCTCTAACACCTAAGTTGTATGCAAGGTAAACATCAATCATAAAGAAAGAATGAATGAATGAATGATTTAATGATGGAGTTTTAGTACTTTTCCTTATTAAAAATTCAAGATCCCAACTGAGTTGATTTTGTGGGTGGACCTCAGGCTGGGGCTAAATATGATGTCTCTGTGCAGACTTAAGAATCGTTTGAGATGTTCTCCCCTCATAGGGTGTTTCTCCCTGGCCTTTCCTTTTTCAGCATTCCTCTCTTTTCTTTAATTGCTATTTAAAGATCTGTATGCTGAGGAAGAGCTGGTGGAGGGGAATGTTTCCCTGAGGACATGGTGTCTAATAGCAGCCAAGGCTTTGTGTTTGATTAACTCACTGATTGAATCACTGACTTTCAGGCATCAAGGGAGGGAGCATGGGTATACGTAAGCAGAGTTTAAGAACTCTGTGTGCATGTATGGTGAGGGGTGGAGGGGGTGGAGTGGTGGGAGTGATGGTAAAATGAAAAGAGAATGGTCAGAGAAATCTAGAATTTTAAACTCTTCCTAAATACAATGTTTTGAATTTTCCTTTTTGTGATCTAGAGTCAGAGTAGGTTAGTAGAAAGAGCAGAAGTCAAGAGACTTGACTTTCTTCTGCCACCACCTCATATCTAGGACAAATCACTGCTGCTCTATTGGTCTCATTTTTCTCATTTGTCAAGTGGGAATTGGGAGTCTCTGCCCTGCCTGATTCCCTTGACTGTAGTGAGGATTGGTGAGATGTTGGATGAGAAAGCTCTGCAGAACAGAGGTAATGGTACCCTGATCAGAGCAGGAGAAGAGTAAAATGACTCTGGTCACCCTTTCATCTTTTCTCACCAGAGACTTCCTGTCTCTGGAGCAATCAACTATTGTAGCCCAGTCCTCGATGCTCAGGTTCCTCTGACCTTTCTGTGCTTTCTAGCCTCTAGATAGTCATTCTTCATTACAGTTGTCCCAGCAAGGCCCTCCATTGCCTCCGGCCTCCCTCTATCAGAGCCCTCACCAGAGTGTCTTGCCATTGCCTGTTTGGAAGTGGCTATTAACAGTATAGGCTCTGGGGCTTCCCTGGTGGTCCAGTGGTAAAGAATCCGCCTTCCAATGCAGGGGACATGGGTTTGATCCCTGGTTGGGGAACTAAGATCCTACGTGCCGAGGGGCAACTAAGTCCGCGTGCCACAATTACTGAGCTTGCAGGTCTCAACTAGAGAGCCCGCATGCTGCAAAACTATAAAGCCCACGTGCCACAACTAAAGAGAAAACCCGCACGCCACAACTAGAAAACCCGCACGCCACAACCATAACGAAGAGCCCGCATGTTGCAACGAAAGATCCCGCATGCCTCAACGAATATCCCGTGTGCTGCAACTAAGACCCAACACAGCCAAATGAATAAATAAATAAATAGATAAATAAATAAATAAAATAAATATTTTTTAAAAAAGAGTATAAGCTCTAAAGAGGGAACTCTCCTACACTGTTGGTGGAAATGTAAATTGGTGCAGCCACTATGAAAAACAGTATGGAGGTTTCTTGAAAAACAATATGGAGGTTTCTTAAAAAACTAAAAATAGAGTTGCCATATGATCCAGCAATTTCACTCCTGGGAATATATCCAGATAAAACTATAATTCAAAAAATAATGCACCCCTATGTTCATAGTAGCAGTATGGACAATAGCCAAGACATTGAAACAACCTAAATGTCCATCAAAAGATGAATGGATAAAGAAGATGTGGTACATATATACAATGGAATACTACTCAGCCATAAAAAAGAATGAAATAACGCCATTTACAACAACATGGATGGACCTAGAGATTATCATACTGAGGTAAGTCAAAAAGAGAAAGACAAATACCATATGATATCACTTATATGTGGAATCTAAAATATGACACAAGTGAACTTATATACAAAACAGACTCACAGACATAGAGAATAGACTTGTGGTTGCCAAGGGGTGGTAGGTGTGGGAGAGGGATGGCTTGGAAGTTTGGGATTAGCAGATGCAAACTATTATATGGATAAATGACAGGGTCCTACTGTATAGCCCAGGGAACTATATTCAATATCCTGTGATAAACCATAATTGAAAAGAATGTGAAAAAGAATGTATATATAACTGAATCAATTAGCTGTAAAGTAAAATTAATGCAACATTGTAAATAAACTATACCTGTGTAAATTAAAAAAAAAAAAAGAAAAGATTATAGGCTCTAGAGTCAAGCTGCCTGGGTTTGAATCCTTACTTTTACAACTTACTGGCTGTGTGCTCTTGAGCAAGTTACTTAATCTCTCTGTGCCTTAGTTTCCTACCTGTACATGAGGAGAATAATAGTAACTACCTTGGGATTCCCTGGTGGTCCAGTGGTTAGGACTCAGCGCTTTCACTACTGTGGCCCGGGTGTAATCCCTGGCTGGGGAGCTAAAATCCTGCAAGCTGCGTGGTGTAGGCAAAAAAAAAAAAGAAAAGTAACTACCTCACTAAATTACTGTGAGAATTAAATGCAGCAGTATATGTGGAGAGCTTAGAATAGCACCTGGCATATGGTAAGCATTCAAAAATGTTCTATATTGTTATAATAATTATTACTTAACTCTCTAATCCCTGATTGGAACTCCTGTAGGCTGGGCGCTATATCTATTTCCTCACTGTATCCCTAGCCCTGTTCCACAGGATTGGAACAGCAGGCATTTGCTAAGAATTTCTGGAATGAGAGTTTATGTTTGAATACTGTATTTGCCATATACAATACTAACTTTACGATTGTGAACAAGAGACTTGTCTTCTCTAAACCCTAGTTTCCACATCTGTTAAATGACAATCATGGGACTTCCCTGGTGGCGCAGTGGTTAAGAATCCGCCTGCCAATGCAGGGGACACAGGTTCGATCCCTGGTCCGGGAAGATCCCATATGCTGCAGAGCAACTAAGCCTGTGCGCCACAACTACTGAGCCCGTGTGCCACAACTACTGAAGCCTGCGCACCACAGCTACTGAAGCCTGAGCGCCTAGAGCCCGTGCTCCGCAGCAAAAGAAGCCACTGCAATGAGAAGCCCGTGTACCGCAATGAAGAGTAGCCCCTGCTCACCACAACTAGAGAAAGCCCATGGGCTGCAACGAAGACCCAACTCAGCCAATAAATAAATAAATAAATAAATTTTTAAAAATGGCAGTCATGAGCCTTGTCATGCAGGGCTGATGTGAGGATTGAATATATATGAACTGCCAGGAGTTGTGTAAATGTAGTTCCCCACCACACCTGCCAGCTGTGTGGCATGTGGGGCCCGGGAATCTGCTGATTACTATAGTACCCCATAGTGGCCTGCTGAACCCAGGGTTGCTCCTGCGGTGATGTTTTCTGGATATTTTGGCCTAGGACGGAAGAAGGAAGCAGTACCTTGGGATTTCCCTTAGGGTTTCCGGCCTTTTCTGTCTGCCTTCCCTACTTGTTCTTATTTGGATTTTAAGTTCCTAGAATAGCCAAAATATTTTTCTGCCTCTTAGTTTCCCAAAGTGTCTTAAGCAACCAGACCACTTTGGTTTTGGCTCCTTTAAGCTTGCTCTGTATGGTCCTTGTCATTCTTCATTAGCTGTTAGTATATTCTGCTTATTTTCAATTTCCTGACATGTATTTTTTCCGAGACCAAAACAGCACTCAGATCATCTGAGGCAAACCCCTTTATCTTATTCACTCTAACTAGTGGGAAGCATACTGGCCTGTGAGGTAGAAGACCCGGGTTCCAGTGCTGCCTCTGACCCAGTCTAGCTGTGTGACATTGGGCAAGCCTCTTTCCCTTTCTGGGTCTCAGACAGCTCATCATTAAAGTGAAAGATTTGAACCACGTAAGTGGTTTCTAAGGGTCCTTAAATTCTGTGGTGTGAGTTTGGACACGTTATTTTTCTTTTTTGGGGGGTCTTAGCTTCCTCATCTGTAAAACTAAGTGGGTTGGCCTGAATAATTTATAGTCAATTCTAAGCCTCAGTCGTTTCCTTTTTCTCTGCCTTGTATTACTTTCTGGAGCGTTTCTGTGACAGTTAACAGCTGTGGACAGGAAACCCGTGAACACTTCTAACTTGGCAAAGGTTGCTACGCCCTCTGAACCTCACCCCAGCCCATTTCCTGTGTTTACAGTGTTTGGCTTTTTTGCTTAGTGACAGGCCTGACAGTTCATACTCCAGTTCTGTCTCCATGGCCTGGTGGTGCAGGGTAGACCAAAATGAGCGCTAATTTGGGAGCTGGGAGACAGGGTTTCAGTCTCCATTCAGCTGTGTGACCTTAGGCAAATAACCTTGCCTTTTAGGGTTCAACATCCTCATCTGTAAAACCAGAGAATTTAACTAGTGAGTCTTTCTGGCTCTGATATTATAGGATATGAATATTTGCCTCCCTTTTTATTACCCCTGAAGGGCCCTTGGTTTAGCCTGTTTCTTCCACATACTCCAACCTGGAAGGGACACAGGGGAGCTCCCTTCGCATTTCCTATGTGGGACAAAATAAGAGGAAGAAAGAAAGTCAAACAACTGTCTCGGGCCCAAATTGGCAGCAAAGAGGAGTTGAGATTGGGAGGCTGGTGTGACCGAATTGCCTAACAAATCAGCTATATGGTTGGTAACCAGGCAGATACCAATATGCACTTATTATTATGAAGACTCTGGAGATAGATAGTATCCCAGTTCCAGCCCTACTTTCACCATTTATGTGACTTGAGTAAGTCATGTAGTATATCTGGGCCTCAGTTTCCTCATCTTATATTGGGGATAATAAAGGTACCACCTTCACAGAGTTGTAAAGAGACACCATATGTAGAAGTTGCTGCATAGTTCTTGTCATGTTCATCCTCCCTTTCTCCCTTAGGCAGTTTGAATGTCCTTAATTCTGTTCTTGTGGAGATAGCAGCAAGACAGTCAAGTCCCACTCCAGAGGAGCTAACAGGCCACGTGGGGGACATAATTCAATTATGATTAGAAGAAACCTTATGAGGTGGTGCCTGGACCAGACTGGGTTCAGTGCTCTGACCTCAGAAGGGGAGACTCATAGGGGCTGGAGTGGTTCAAGAAGGTTTCCCGGTGGAGATGGACTTTCCCTGGGCCTTGAAGGGCCAGCAAGTCTCCATTAAACATGAGGAGCTGAGGGGAGAGTAATTCTAGGTACCCGTCTACACCCTTTGTCAAGCTGGTACTTTGTGTAGGTCGGTTTCACATACATCTCATTCTCCCATCAGCTAGGTAGTTATTATTCAAGGGATATATTTTCAAAATTTTAAGAGAAAAAAAATTTTTTTGAGTCAAGGGGAAGACATAACATTTATCCAGACCAAAGTAGTTTTACTTCAATCAATGGGCTAGGTAGTTTTCTTGCATAATCTTAAATACTTAGTAAATTGTGTTATTATGCCACATTTTACAGAGGAGGAAACAGTGCCTCCAAAAGGTTAAGCAACTTTTTCAGCTCAATGTTAACAAGTTACAATGACAAATCAAAGGGAGTTCTTCATAATAATTGAGTACAGCCAAAGCCAGGTTAGGAGATATGTATAATTTAGCAGTTCTCAGTTGTGTTTATTCACCCAAGTTCTCAGTAACGTGTAATAGTGCTTACCTTTCTGAGATGGCTATCTTATTCCTTGCTTGCACCCTATACTTACCTCTTGCTCTTAGTAGTAATTCCCAATTTTCTAGATCCCCCGTGCTACCATTGACTTAAATTCTACCTCCTTACCTCAAACTTAGATCCCTTAATTCTTTTCCCAAATATTGATCAGGCACCTACCATAGACCTAGAGATGGATGCAAATACTGATTCCTGCTTGTATCTTTTACTGTAGTGGTTAGACAGACAATTAGAACAAAAACAACTTGGTAGTAATCGAACGCTTACTGTGTGCCATGCTCTATTTGAAGTACTTTAGATGTATTAACTCATTTAATTTGCACAACTTTATGAGATAGGTACATATTATTTTCTATTTATTTTAAGATAACGAAATGAGGGGACTTCACTGGCAGTCCAGTGGTTAGGACTCTGCACTTCCAGGGGGTCCGGGTTTGATCCCTGATTGGGGAACTAGGATCCCAGAAGCTGTGAGGCGTGGCCAAAAATAAATAAATAAATAAAATGAAATGGGGCATCAAGAAGTTGAGTAATTGGTCTAAGTGTGATAGAGGGAAGCACAGGGAATATGAGAGCACAGAAGAGGGGCTCCTAATCTAACCCTAGGAGTTTCGGTGCAGAGAAGACTTCTTGGAGGAATTAGAAAAAGCCTGAGTAGAATCTTGAAACTTGAGTAGGAGTTAGTCAGGCATAGAATGGGGCAAGGATATTGCAGGCAGAGGGTACATCATGTACAAAGCCGCAAAGTGAATCTTGTGTATTTATGGAATTGCATGTGGTTTAGTGCGGTGAGAGCGTGGGGTATGTGTGAGTGAGCGGCATGGGGTAAGGCTAGAGAACTCGGAAGGGACCACCTCTTGAAAAGCCTTGTATGCTTTGTTCATTTATATTCATTATATGGGCCAGGGGTTTCCAGTCTTGGGGATCTGAAGCCCTGAAAAGGGTCCTTGAGGGGTGTCTCTTGAATCCATATTATTTCCACTATCATTTTTCAGTTGGTGGATACTAAAAGAGCAACCATTATTATATGGAGCTTTTTGAATTACTCATTGAAAAAAAGTTAGGAATCACTGTTGTAGGAATTTGGGAGCCCTGCAAAGGATTTTGTTTTTAAATTAGAATTTTTATTGAGATAATTATAGCTTTATCTGCAGTTTTAAGAAATAATATAAGTGTTTCCCTGGTGGCGCAGTGGTTGAGAGTCCGCCTGCCGATGCAGGGGACACGGGTTCGTGCCCCGGTCCGGGAAGATCCCACATGCCGCGGAGTGGCTGGGCCCGTGAGCCATCGCCGCTGAGCCTGCGCGTCCGGAGCCTGTGCTCCGCAACGGGAGAGGCCACAACAGTGAGAGGCCCGCTTACCGCAAAAAAAAAAAAAAAAAAAAAAAGAAATAATATAGAGATCACTGGGAAACTTTGTGTAGTTTCCCCCACAGTAACATTTTGAAAAACTGTAGTATAATATCACAATCAGAATATTGACATTAACACAATCCACTGATCTTGTTCAGATTTCCTCACTTTTACATGTATTTGTGTATGTGTGTGTGTGTGTGTGTGTGTGTGTGTACCAAGTTCTGTTCCAACACCGTAAGGATCATTCATGTTATCTTTCTATTTTATTTTTTCTTTTTCAGCCGGCCGAGTGGCTTGTGGGGTTCTTAGTTCCCCGACCAGGGATCGACCCGGGCCCTTGGCAGTGAAAGCGCCAAGTCCTAACCACTGGACTGCCAGGGAATTCCCTCATGTTGTCCTGTAATCACACCCTTCCCTCCCATGCCCTTCTGTGTCCCTAACCCCTCTATCCTCCATTTCTAAAATTCTGCCCTTTAAAAAATGTTATATAGGGCTTCCCTGGTGGCTCAGTGATTGAGAGTCCGCCTGCCAATGCAGGGGACGTGGGTTCGTGCCCCGGTCCGGGACGATCCCCCATGCCGCGGAGCGGCTGGGCCCGTGAGCCATGGCCACTGAGCCTGCGTGTCCGGAGCCCGTGCTCCGCAGCGGGAGAGGCCACAGCAGTGAGAGGCCCGCGTACCGCAAAAAAAAAAAAAAAAAAAAAATGTTATATAAATAGAATTGTGGAGTTTGTAACCTTTTTGAATTGGCTTTTTTTGCACAGCATAATTCCCTGGGACTTCACCCAGGGAAGGTATGTGAATCATTACTTCATTCCTGTTTATTGCTGAGTAATATGTAAGTACTAGAGTGTAACCATTCACCTGTTGAAGGACATATAGCCTGCTTCCATTTTTTGGCCATTACACATAAAACTTCTATGAACATTTGTGTACAGGTTTTTATGGGAACCTGAAAAGGATTTTATTCAGGACCGTGGTCTAGTCAGATTTGAATTTTAGAAAAATTATACTGACTGCTTTGGTAGAGGATGAGTTTAAGAGAGACTAGAGCAGAGGCAGGGAGATCAGCGAGGAAGCTATTGTAGTAACCCAGGCAAGAGACTTTGAGACCTGAACTCCGTTCTCTGTGAGCTGGAATGTGCTTTGCCAGAGAGGCCTTTCCTCAGAAATAGCATCAGTCTTGTGCAGATGAGGGAGCAGGGTCAGGGAGCCTGGGCTGTAAGGAGGCTCAGGCATACTTCATTCCTAATAGTCCCTCTTCAGGGGAATTGCTCTGCCACCATAGCTGAGAGCTGCATCAGGTAAGGAAGGGCTGCGAACCTTTAAGAACCTAAAGTTCTTAAAACGATCATCCTGACTGCCAGGTTTTTCAGTAGGTGTTCTTGGTTATCTTCTCTCAGGAAAATAGAAGGGGGCCCAGTTAGCTTCCTTGTATTGTTTGAGTGGAGGCTTATATGGGGCAGAAAGATGGTGAGAAGTTCTCTCCTAGTCTTGGTCTCTTTTGGAGCCTAGGAATGTGTTCTCTGGTAAGCCAGCCAGCAGTAGGCCTGGGAGGCTTGAGGAAGAACCTCTTGTTGCTATGGAAACTGTAATCCACATTGTTTTTACCCCATGCAGTGGTGTGCCTGGCTCCTCAGTGTTTATATCTTAAAGGCCTTTATCACTGTGCTCTTGGGGCTGCTGTGATAAGCACTGATTATTGGGAGCCAGCCCCACTTCTGAACCCAGAGGGTATAATCCTAGAGGGTCCACTAATAGGTTGGACATCTCCCCAGGGCACTGCGCCAAGTCCCTATCTGGGCTGGTCCTTGGATGGCCACCCCAGCACTGTTAGAAAACTCTTCCTAGCAGAAAGCTGTTTTGAGTTGTTTGTCATTATTTTTTTGGCCATCGCAGACCCTGACAAGTACTGGCCAGGACACAGGAATGTTTGGGTCAGGCGCCAGATCAGAGAATTTGGGGTGGCTTTTGAACGAGAGTGTGTTGAATTTCTCTGGGACAGTCACACTTCTTGGCACAGACGCCTTCAGAATGTAAAGAATGTAAAGACCTGTGGTGTGTGGGACCCCAGATCCGAGGAAGTGAATCTTCCAAACCTGTACGCACCTTTCAGTTGTCACTAGAACCGGGTACTGTGCTGCCCAGCCCAGGGCCAGACACAAGGGATACTGGAAAAATCAGACTCCTCCTGCTGTAGTTGGGAACATCAGACTCACAGGTAAAGCAAAGAATAGAGAACTGACAAATGAACGACTGACATTTTTATAGGAGTTTACCGATTTTAAAGAACTTTACTGATTTTTCAGATAAGAAAATTAATCCTTAGGAGTAGTCAGGGTATAAGAAAGTCAGATTCAAAGACCTACATCTACCACTTATGTAATTCAGTATATATTTTAGTAATTGGGGGGTAGGAATGGAGGGGACCCTGGAGGCCAGAAAAGTGTGTCTTACTTCTCTTTGTACTGCCACTGCCTTTAGCTAGCTATTTCATCAAATAGCTGTTTGAAAGTCATAAATGAGTGTTAAAATGCCAGCATGTGAGCACTGAATTTGGGGTCAGACACTTCTAATTCAGTCAGAAAGGTTATAGGTTTAAAAGTGCAGGCAAATAGGCTGTTAAGCAGATGGGCAAGAGTCCAAAGCCCTGCAGGAGACCCAGGAGTAGGCACCAGGAGTCAGAACAGCCAGAAGGACCAGAAGCCCAAGTTATTGAGGGCATGGCCTGCCTGGTGGGGACTAACTTTAAGGATTAGCCATCTTCTTCTGGAAGGAGGCTTCTTGTGAGATCAAAATTTGAAGAAAAGAATACTGAGAGGAGGAAGATGGTAGAAATGGGACACAAAGGGGTGACTGAGTGCCCCTCTAGTGTCTTTTTAACTTTGTTTCTAAGTCCTAGTGAAGAAGGGCCTTTGGCTAGTGCTAGACACTGAAGAAGTTAAGGCAAAACCGGGAAGTTCTGTTTTACCCTGCTTGGGGAATGGCACAAGCTCAGTTAGGGCTTCTGTGTTTGCCCTTAATAGACAAACAGAACCTAATGGAACCCATTCCCCGCTACCCCTGTTTGTTGGCCTTGGAGAGTAAGAATTAGTCGTTCTAAGAAGCCCTGTTGCACAGGCTTATCTGGATCTCCCAACCATAGTCTTGCTACAAGACATGGTATAAGAAGATGGTGAGGCTTCTCACCAGTCAGAATGGCCATCATTAAAAAGACTACAAATAACAAATGCTGAAGAGGCTGTGGAGAAAAGGGAACCCTCCTGCACTGTTGTTGGGAATGTAAGTTGGTGCAGCCACTATGGAGAACAGTTTGGAGGGTCCTCAAAAAACGAAAAATAGAGCTACCATGTGATCCAGCAATCACACTCCTGGGCATATATCTAGAAAAAAACTATAATTCGAAAAGATACATGCACCCCTATGTTCATAGCAGCACTATTCACAATAGCCAAGACATGGAAATAACCTAGATGTCCATTGACAGAGGAAAGGATAAAGAAGATGTGGTGTACATGTACTATGGAATACTACTCAGCCATAAAAAAATGAAATAATGCCATTTGCAGCAACATGGATGGACCTAGAGGTTATCATACTAAGTGAAGTAAGTCAGAAAGAGAAAGACACATACCATATGATACCACTTATATGTGGAGTCTAAAATATGACACAAATGAACTTATCTATAAAACAGAAACAGACTCACAGATATAGAGAACAGACTCGTATGTGCCAAGCGGGAGGGGGGTGGGGGGTGGATGGATTGGGAGTGTGGGGTTGGCAGATACAAACTATTATATCTAGAATGGATAAACAACAAGGTCCTACAGTAGAACACAGGGAACTATATTCAATATCCTATGATAAACTGTAATGGAAAAGAATATTTAAAAATATTACATATATGTAAAACTGAATTACTTTGCTGCACAGTAGAAATCAACACAACATTGTAAATCAACCATACTTCAATAAAATAAATTAAAAAAAAGTTAGTGAGGCTTCTAATCTGGTTCTAACAGTATTTTGCCAGCCCACCTACGGCAAAACAACCCCATTTCATGGCCTCAGTTTCCTTCTCTACTTGTAAAGTGAGCAGTGGCCCTTAATGCCTCCAAAGCTCCTCCAACTCTGCCATTTAGAGTTTGAGTTTGATGAGAGATCCCACTATCTGTTACTCCCATTCTATGCCAGGAGCTTTTGCAAGATTGGCAAAAAGAACCCTTTGACTTTGGCCTATTTGTTTATTTATTTATTTATTTAGGCTGCACCAGATCTTAGTTGCAGCATGCGGGATCTTTAGTTGTAGCCTGCAGACTTCTTAGTTACAGCATACGAACTCTTAGTTGTGGCATGCACGCGGGATCTAGTTCCCCGACCAGGGATCGAACCCGGGCCCCCTGCATTGGGAGCGTGGAGTCTTACCACTGGACCACCAGGGAAGTTCTGACTTTGGCTCTTTTAATAAATCAAACCATGTGAGGTGCTGTGCTCCTTGCTTTTGGGTTGCTGTGCTTAGGTAGCCTTCCCTTCTGCCCCCACTGCCTTCTACCTGTTGTTCAGACTGTGCTGTCTCCTGTTGCTCTGGTCTCCTGACCCTTTACCATATTCTACTTTGTGTCTTTGTAACTCATGTACTATGTTCATTCTAGTACTTTCTGTGAGCAAGGACTGTATTTGTTCATCTCTGAATTTGCTCCTTCATGCAACAGGTTCTTTTGGGCATTCATTTGTTTATACAACAAATGTTTATTGAAGCCCAGCTGTTGTGCTAGGGACTTTGCTAGGTGCTAGAGTTTGGCTGGAAGCTAGGATTCAGCCACGAAGAAGATAGCCATGATTCCTGCTGCTATGGAGCTTACAGTTTAGTGGAGAAGAGAGATATTAAGCAAAGTATCACACAAATAATTACAATTGTGAAAAGTGTTATAAATGAAAAATATAGGGTACTTTGGAGAAAATATAATTTGGGCCTAAACTAGTTTGGGAAAGAAGATGAATCAAAGAAGATTCTTTGGAGAAAAAGTATTTAAGCTGAGACTAGCAGTATGAGTCAGAGTTTGCAGGTTAAGAAAGAGAAGAGCCTTTCATATAAAAGGAATTCTAGGTGGTTCTCAACCTGGGCTTCACATTAGCATCATCACCAGGTATAAGAGAGTATAGGAAGCAACAGGACTGGTGCTTCGTACTGGTGCTTACTGGTGGGAGTATAAAGTGATACAACTGCTTTGGAAAACAGTTTGGCAGTTACTTAAAAAGTTAAGCATACCCCTGTCATCTAATCCAGCAATTCCACCCCTAGTGGAACTCAAGGAATAAAACACTCATTTTCACTCAAGAAAAATGAAAACATGTGTACACACATAGACTTATACACTTAACGTTCATAACCTTTATTTGTAACAGCTAGAAATTGGTTAATGGATAAACAAATTGTATATCCATTCAATGGAACACTACTCAGCAATAAATTGGAGCAAACTACTGATTCACGTGACAGCATGGTTGAATCTCAAATCATGCTGAACAAAAGCAGCCAGACACAAAAGAGTACAGAGCTGTGATTATATTTATTTGAAGTTCTAGAAGAGGCAAAACTAATTTCTAATGATAGAAATCAGATCAGTGGTTGTGTGGGGACGGGGATGAAGGTTGGCACTGAAGAGCCAAGTGGGAGCATTTTGAGACCATGGAGGTGTTCTAGATCTTAATCAGGGTGGTGGTCATATGAATGCATATGTTTGTCAAACACATAGAACTGTATACTTAGAATGGGGGCATTTTATTGTGTGCAACTGTACCCTAAAAATATGCATGCTCCATTTTTTTTTTTTTCTTTTTTTGCGGTACGCAGGCCTCTCACTGTCGTGGCCTCTCCCGTTGCGGAGCACAGGCTCCGGACGCGCAGGCTCAGCGGCGATGGCTCACGGGCCCAGCCGCTCCGTGGCATGTGGGATCCTCCCGGACCGGGGCACAAACCCGTGTCGCCTGCATCGGCAGGCAGACTCTCAACCACTGTGCCACCAGGGAAGCCCCATGCTCCATTTTAATAAATGTCGGGAAAAAAGGCAAAACTTATCTATGGTGATGAAAGTCAGAATAGTGGTTACCGCTGTGGGGTCGTGGTAGTAGTGATTGGAGAGGGACAAGGGGAGGGAGTCTTCCTGGAGTGTTAGGAATGTTCTGTATCTGGATTTTGGTGAAAGTTACATGTGTATATATATATATATATATATATACACACACATATATATATTTAAATTGATCCTTATGTTTATTTATGTACTTTACTATATGTGTGTTATTTCTCAATTAAAGAAAAAACAAAAAAAAACAACCCCAAAACCCAAACCCATACCTAGGTCTCACCCACAGAGATACTGGGGGCTGCGTGTCAGCAGTTTAAGAGCTCCTTAGGTGATTCTAATATGCTGCCAGAGCCGAGAACCACTGTGCTGTGTGGAAAGGAGGGAAGAAACTTGGCACATCAAAGAAGGGTCACACGAAGCAGGAGGAGTTGCTGGACATGAGACCAGAAAGGTGGCAGGTGGCAGATCGTTCTGGCCCTGGCAGGCCACAGTAGGGACTTTGAACTTTTTTTTTAAAAATAAATTTATTTATTTTATTTATTTATGTTTGGCTGCGTTGGGTCTTCGTTGCTGCGCGCAGACTTTCTCTAATTGCGGCGAGCGGGGGCTACTCTTTGTTGTGGTGTATGGGCTTCTTATTGCGGTGGCTTCTCTTGCTGTGGAGCACAGGCTCTAGGCGCACGGGCTTCAGTAGTTGTGGCTCGCGGGCTCTAGAGCTCAGGTTCAGTAGTTGTGGCACATGGGCTTTGTTGCTCCGCGGCATGTGGGATCTTCCCGGACCAGGGCTCAAACCCGTGTCCCCCGCGTTGGCAGGCAGATTCTTAACCACTGCGCCACCAGGGAAGTCCTGAACTTTATCTTGAGAATAATGAGAAACTTTTGAAGGGTTTTAGGAAGGGAGAGGCCTTGGACAGATATGCAGGTGGTACGCGCGAGCACTGCCTATAGCCAGCACTCCTGCTGATTGCTCATTAAATATTTAGAATCTCTCTGCTGAGAGTGACATGCTGTGTGGAGAATGAGATCTGGAATAGTTAAGAGTCTTGAACTAGGATTGGTGATTGATTAAATGTGGGGAGTGAGGGAGAGTGAAATGTCAAGGTTTCTGACACAAACAACTGGTGAAGTAGGAAGTTTGGGGGAAAGGTAATGAGTTTAGATTTAGACATTATGAGTTGAGGTGCCTGTTACACATCCACATGGAGATGTTTAGTAGGTAGTTGGAGTCTGTGGGTTTCTGTAGGCCAAAAGTGAAACTTGAACCAGAAACATCATTTTGTTTTTTGGGAGTTGGTAATGGCTAGTAATTTCTTTAAAGGGTAGTTGAAGCTATGAGGAGAGGTAAGATTACTTAGGAGAGAGTGTAGTATGAGAACAGAGCCTAGGACTGAGCCCACATTCTTTGAAAGCCCAACATTTAAAAGTCAGGTAGAGGGGCTTCCCTAGTAGCGCAGTGGTTAAGAATCCGCCTGCCAATGCAGGGGACACGGGTTCGAGCCCTGGTCCGGGAAGATCCCACGTGCTGTGGAGCAACTAAGCCCGTGCGCCACAACTACTGATCCTGTGCTCTAGAGCCCGTGAGCCACAACTACTGAGCCTTCGAGCCACAACTATGGAAGCCCGCATGCCTAGAGCCCGTGTTCTGCAACGAAAGAAGCCACCGCAATGAGAAGCCCGTGCACCGTAATGAAAAGTAGCCCCCACTCAATGCAACTAGAGAAAGCCTGCACACAGCAACGAAGACCCAACACAGCCAAAAATAAATAAAATAAATAAATTTATTAAAAAAAAAAGTCAGGTAGAGAGGAGAAGTCTGCTCTGCACATTAGGGAAGACAAAGATTTATTTATTCATTCAACAAATCTTTACTGAATACCTACTATGTGCCAGGCACTATATGAGTCCCTGGAGATACTGCAGTAAACAAAAAAAGTCCCTGCTTATGAACCTTACATCTATTGGAGGGAGACAGACAATAAACAAATAAATGAACAAGTATATCATGTGTGAGGTGGTAGTAGGTGCTATGAAAAAATGAAAAAGACATAGCTCTGCCCTCAGATACCCTCAGATAACTGCAGCTGTAAGCTGACCGTGGTAAGCCTACATGAGGTACAAAGTCAGAAATGCTGAAACTCAGAGGTATATCTCATTATGTTGCTCATTGGAGCTTTATATATAGTTGATGCCATGGATTATCATTTTTCCACTGATGACTTTCTTTAATTATGTTTAATATAAATTAAACAACTGTTAAAGAAGACGTGGTACATATATACAATGGAATATTACTCAGCCGTAACAAGGGACGAAATTGGGTCATTTGTAGAGACGTGGATGGACCTAGAGACTGTCATACAGAGTGAAGTAAGTCAGAAAGAGAAAAACCAATATCGTATATTAATGCATATATGTGGAATCTAGAAAAATGGTACAGATTATCTTATTTGCAAAATAGCAATAGAGACACATGTAGAGAACAAACATATGTAAACCCAGGGGGGAAAGGAGCGGGGCGGGGGGTGAGATGAATTGGGAGATTGGGATTGACACATACACACTATTGATACTATGTATAAAATAGGTAACTAATGAGAACCTACTGCATAGCTCAGGGAACTCTACTCAGTGCTCTGTGGTGACCTAAATGGGAAGGAAATCCAAAAAAGAGGGGATATATGTATACGTATAGCTGATTCACTTTGCTGTACAGTGGAAACTAACACAACATTGTAAAGCAACTATATTTCAATAAAAATTAATTTAAAAAAAGAGAAAATAAAAAAATAAAATAAACAACTGTTACTGGATTATTCAAATCTCAGGTTAGAGTGAGAATATAATTATCTCACATTATAATCAACATATGTAATATTTTTAAAAGCAGGCTAATAAGAATTGAACAAAATCTCCACCAATCTCACACATATTACAGGCTATGTTTTTTTTTAAGACTTTATTTTTTAGAGCAGTTTTATGATTACAGCAGAATTGAGAGGCAGGTACAGAGATTTCCCATATAGCTCCTGCCTCCACACATGCATAGCCAGCCCCGTTATCAACATTTCTCACCAGAATGGTGCTTCTTTTTTTTAACCAAGGATGAACTTACATCAACACGTCGTAATCACCCAAAGCCCGTGGTTTACGTTAGGGTTCACTCTTGGTGCTGTATGGGTTATTTTTTATGTATTCTCCCTCTGAGGAGAAGTGAGCATGGTCAGAAGTCTTTTGGGTCAGTGCTGCTTGGGTAGCTGAAACCAGTGCCAGCTTTGTCTAGAAGGGAAGCGCTTCTCAGTTCTTGCCCCCTGCTGAGAAGAGCTGGGCCTCTTCTTGGATATGAGGACGTGATGTTCTAACAGGGGAAGGAACATCCCTCAGGTAGGCTGGATTTTACACAGCCCAGGAATCCTCTTTCCTCAAAGAGGACTCCTCTTTCCTCTGTGGCTAGGGCTGCTACATGCTGTATTCCAGGGGGGACCTTTTCTTGACAGTTCCATGTCCCAAGCCAGTTCCCCTTCTCAGCCTTCACATTTTTGTCTAGAGGGTCCCCTGCCCTCCTCCCCAGCCCCATCCTCATTCTAGGTTCCAGGCTGTTTTATCTCTGGAACCTCATGGTCCTTGGTCAAATCTGAAAGTCTTCCTAGGGCTCATGCTCTCAGTCTTACAGTCTTTTGAGCCCTTTCTAAGGGTAAGGGTGGATTCTGATCCCATCAGAGTCACTGCAAAGCCTGCCAGTCCTGGCTGGGGGGTGGAGGCTGAAGGGGGAGAAATTATTTTCGGAGATGAGGCCCCTGTTGGTAAACTTTAGCCATTTCCATCCAGATTCCCCTCAGGTTCCAGCCAAGCGCTGAGGACCAGTCTGACCAGTGCCCTTCTCTCCTCCTTCTCTCTGCCTTCTTCCTTGACTGCTTCTCTCATTTCTTTCCCTCTAGGCTTGTGTCTCACATCAGGTAATCCACTGTCCAGCTCAACTGTAGTGGCTCTGCACGGTAGTGCTGGGAGAGGAGGGGCATTAGGTGCATGGTAGATATTGCTGGTGGGAACTGGTGGGTTGCCCTCAAGAATTCTGTTGCCTTTTGGGGAGGTGGTTTGTTATGAATCCATTCATTCATGCATTCATTCGTTCAGCCAGCACTTACTGATTTCGTACTTGACAAGGTGGATATTAGTGATGGTGCCATACTGGGCCCTGGGGGATAGAGTGAGTCAAATTTAGCCCTTGCCCTTTTCTGGATGTGGCATGCAAACAACTCAGAGCATGAGAATTAATATAACAGAGTTATGTACAGAGTGCTTTGGAGCATAAAACAGTAAATGATTAGCTCTGCCTTGAGAAAGGAGAGGAGATTTGGACATGAGGGAAAAGCCTTTGTGGTTTTGTCCGCCAGTGGTTAACAAAGTGTGGTCTGCAGACCACTGGAGGTCACCAAGATCTTTGTGGGGATCCAGAAGGTCAAAGCCATTTAATAATAATACTAAGATGCTATTTGCTTTTTCCATCGTGTGTACTTTTGCACCGTTGGTGCAGAAGAAATTAGTAGGTAAAACTGCTGGCACCTTAACAGGAGTCAAAAGAGTGGCACAAAATTGTGCCAGTAATCACTGCATTCCTCACCTCCATGCCCTCTCAGTTTTTTTTAAGCTTTTAATAGAGAAGTAAAAATTTATTAATTTTATTAAATTGTATCCCATGAATACATGTCTCTTTAGTATTCTGTGTGATAAAACAGGAAGTATGCATAAAGCACTTTTGCTGCACGTAGGAGCCTGATGTTTATCTCAAGGAAATGCATTTGTGTGATTGAGTTGCAAGCTGAACTACCTCCTTTTCTCGGGGAACACTAGTTTTACTTGAAAAAATAACTGACAAATTGCAATTACTCAGACTTATGCTTTTGGCAGACATCTTCTTGAAAATGAATGAAGTGAGTCTGCTACTTTAAGGAAAACAACTGATAGTATTTGTTGCCAGTGATAAAATTCCAGCTTTTAATTGAAAATAAGAGTTTGGGAAAACTTGTATCTGCCACTGTGAGCTTGACAGCTTCTCCAGATTTACAGCTTTTCTGATGAAATCAGTGGTGATATTAATAATTGTGATTATTTTGATATTGTATAAATGAACTGTGTCAAATTTGGAAGCTCTGCCTAACTCATCGAATCACTAGTTTCCAAATGATTAGTGTATCATGTTTCAAAATCACCAATGGGTAGGGACTTACCTGGTGGTCCAGTGGTTAAGACTCCATGCTTCCACTGCAGGGTGCGTGGGTTCAATCCCTTGTCAGGGAACTAAGATCTGATCCCGCATGACGTGTGGCCAAAAAGAAAAAAAAAATCACCTATGGATAAAAGATCCATTCAAAGTGCAAGATAGACCAATGGATTTTATTGTAATAGAGTACAAAAAGTTCATCTGTATAGTTTCAGATTTCACCTTGTAACTAACCTTTAATATACTTCCTACTTGTTGAGTTTCGGTGAAGTATCAGAGAAGAATGACCACAATTATCTGAAAGGTTATTAAAATACTCCTGCATTTTCCAACTGCATATCTATGTTTTGATCTTCAATCAAAACAACACCTTGAATGTGGAAACAGATATAATGAGGCTGTAACAGCTGTTTTCTATCAAGTCAGACATTAAAGAGATTTACAAAAGTGTGTAACAATACCACTCTTCTCATGAATTTTTTTGCAGAAAACAATTATTTTTCATTAAAACATGTTTATATTAATGTATATGAGATTTTATTGTTTTAAAATGAATTAATTACTAAATATTAGAATTTATGTTTTAATTTCTAATATAGTAAATATCAAACAGTTTGGGACTTTCAATTTTTTTTTTTTTTTTTGTGGTACGTGGGCCTCTCACTGTTGTGGCTTCTTCCTTTGCAGAGCACAGGCTCCAGACGCGCAGGCCCAGCGGCCATGGCTCACGGGCCCAGCCACTCCGTGGCATGTGGGATCTTCCTGGACTGGGGCATGAACCCGTGTCCCCTGTATCAGCAGGCGGACTCTCAATCACTGTGCCACCAGGGAAGCCCAAGGGATTTTCAATTTTTAAGTGTAAAAAGGAGTCCTGAGACCAAAAAATTTAAAACTTGGTCCTGTACTATTCTCTCTACCTAAAATTCTCTTTTCTGCCTACAGAAATCCCATATATAATTGTAGAGCTGATATTTAGTTATTCATTCAGAAAACATTTACTGAGCATCTACCAAGAACCTGGTTTTTTCTTGCTGCTGGGTACATAGTCCCTAGCCCTTATGGGGAAGACAAATTAAATAGACAACTACAACACAGTATGATAAATGTTACCAGTGATAGACATATAAATGCTGTGGGAAGACAGACCATTGTCAGAGTTGCTTGCCAGCTCACCTAGAACGTTCCTCTGAGCAATGTGATTGGACTGTACTGCCTGTGTTTGATTCTTTATGGTCTTAGAGGGAAAGTGGCTGAAGTTAGCAAAAGATGGGAACTGTTCACTTGCTGGTCTGGGAGGAAAAAAGGAGACTACAAATGTATTAAATGTCAGCTTCATGCAGGCCCTATGCTAGGTGTTTTAACAAATGTGGTCTTGCTTAACTCTCACAAAAACCCTATGCAGCAGAGTTAATTATCCTTATTTTGCAAATGAGATATTGGAGGCTCAGAGAAGTTAAACAACTTGTCCAATATCATATGGTTGTAACTGATGAAGCTGGGATTTTGACACATGTGTTCTGACTCCAAGTGCAGGGCTCTTTCATTGCAGTAATAATGTGTTGCTAAAATGGGTGGATCTTTTAAGGTAATTTCTGGATGGGTCTGGGAAACCTTGCCAGATTGGAATGTATTAAGAGAAGATAGAAAAGGTCTCAGGAAGGAGAGAGAGAGACAGCCTAGAAAATGCTTCATTGAAGGAATTATTTGTGAATTTTGGCTGACATGATTTTTCTGGACAGGATTCTATGGCCATATGGAACATCAAGATTTTGTACTCCCTTAATCTCAATCCCTTTAATCCTTCTCTATGCCAGATGATGCCAGCAGCAAAGGTCACCTGTCTGTCTGATCAGGTTACAAACTAGAGCCTGATGCTTGAAGCCTAGATTTCTTGGACCTGCTGTAGGCCAATTGTGCCCAGGCTGGAGACCCCAGTCCCTAGAGCTTGGTAAACTATTCCCATTATTTTTTAAAAGCCTAATAGAAGTACTTTACTTAGGTTCATCCTGTGGGTGGATACTTGCTAATGAAAAGATTAGGTTTCTTTGTTTTGGGTCAGAAATCTGTCGATCTGATGTGCTTCAGGTGTGCTACCTATGGAACTCTAGAAAAGGGGTCAGCAAAGTATGGTCCAAGGGCCAAATCCAACCCACCACCTGTTTTTGTAAATAAAATTTTGTTGGAACACAGCTAAGTTCTCTCACTCATGTTTTGTCTGTGGCTGTTTTTGTGCTCAATGACATAGTTCAGTAGCTGCCACAGAGACTATATGGCCCATAAATCCTGAATGTTTACTGTCTGGCTTTTTACAGAAGTTGCTGACCCCTAGCATAACCTCAATTCTTTCTATTATGGCCCTTAGCGCATAGTGTTTTAATTGCTTATCTCCCCCACTTTTATAATTGAGCTCCTTGAGAGCAAAGATGAAGTCTGATTCATCTCTTTATACCCTGTGCTGATTATAGACCCTGATATATGAAGAGTACTCAATAAATGTTGTTTAAATGGGCATATCCTATGCTGATCAAAAAGCTCTTATAGGCAATTATATATGCCTTTGAGTAATATAAAAACAGGAATAAGGGAAGGAAAGTGTTATGTTGGTTATGCTAATCTCAGTGCTGTGTGCTTCATCTTTGGACTAGTTGTTACTTCCTGCAATTTTTGGGGGATAGGTAATTTGTGGATAGGAGTCCATGAATGAAGCAATCATGCCAAGAGCTCTCGTTGGTGAGGAAACTGAGAAACAATTCCTTAATTTTTGGCTATTTTCTACTCTTTTCCTCAATACCCACCACCCCTTTACCCCACCCTCCATTTTCCACTCCACCTTGCCAGGACAAAGGTAGAGGAACATAAGGTTGCATGGAGGTACTTATTTCTTTTGTATGCATACTATTTATCTACTTTTTTCTTTTATAAAGCCATTTCTTCAGTGTGCTTCCTACCAGCATTACTGTCCGTGGCTTCCAGAAGATGAAACTAAAGCTGTCTGGTTACCTTGGCATAAAGGCAGTCAGGTGAAGTGCTGGCCTGCGAGTCAGCAGACCCGGGCTCTTGCTGTGCCTCTTCAGCTACCTTTGACTTTGGGCACATCCGTTAACATCTGTGAGCTTCAATATCCAACATATTTTTATTGAGTCACATCTGGGACTTAAAAAATTTAATATTTACACACCTTCTCATTTTGAAAAGGATTTGAGCAACTAGCAAGCGATAGAGAGGTGACCTGTCCAATCCTGTCTCTGTTTCTCACCAGCAGACAAGTAAATGATTAGATGGATTAGTGTTTCCGGTCTCTGATCAGGGACTTCTAGAAGGCTTCACAGCCACAGCTTCTTCACCCTGTCCTTGCTTTCTCTTCTGTGACTGCTTCTGTTATCTGGGAGGTCACGGTTTTTCTTCTGTCTTCTTTGGGGGTGATCTGAAGAGTATTTTGCCTAGAAAGATCAGGGTCGAAAGGCAAGAGGAATTTTATACTCTAGGAATTGGAAGAAATACCAGAAACTTTAGTTAAAATATCTTTTTCAAATAGTGAACTTGAAGCCTGAAGAAGGGAAGTGACCTCCTTAGAGCCACATAGTAGAGCTACTAGACTAGATTCCAGGCTCTTTCTGCTATGTGCCTTGACCAGGCTAGGTGTTTTCCAGGTTCGTAAGAGAGGATTAGGTGTCATGAAAGAGACATGGGTGGGCTAGGCTCTTGTGCTGGTTTTATTGCTGTATGACTGTATGGTGGTGGGTGGAGGAAGTTTCACTCCAGACCTCCATGCTTGCTGAATGTAGCTGTCCTGGAGAAGGCATAAGATGTGAAGGGTTTCCTCAGTTGGCCTGTGGCTGGCATTATATGTACAGGCAGTGACAAAGTGAACAAAAAGGAAAACTACGTAGTACTCTGGCCTTGGAACAAATGGCCTGTTTTCCTATTTCTAGAAAGATTGTATTAATTCACCTTTATTTATTGACTAAAAATGATGTTTCATTTGAATATGTATTTCTTTGATTTTACTAGTAAGACCTTTCCCTGTGTTCATCAGCTATTTGTATTTTCTCTCACTTGTATATTTTTTCCTTGTGAGTTATTTATTCATGTTCTTTGTGTAGATCCCAGTGTATTCCTAGTCCTATGCTTGACTTCCCTGCCAAGGAACTATTAGGATAATAAAGCATTGACCCTAAATAGGGAAGACAGTTACTATGAAATACTTTTATCACTGTACAAATAGTCTGTTAAGTGGCTGTGTGAGGAGTCAGGCTCTAGAAGCCAGGGACTGTGAGACAGGTAGGTAATAGAGCTGGGTGGCAGCCCCCAGTAATGTTGTCTCTTGCTTTTCCTGTACAGAGTTCTGCCGGATTGACAAGCCCCTGTGCCACAGTGAGGATGAGAAGCTCAGCTTTGATGCAGTCCGCAGCATCCACAAGCTGATGGACGATGATGCCAATGGTGACGTGGATGTGGAAGAAAGTGATGAGGTGAGCTCCCTCACCCTGTGCGGCTCTCTTCTCCTCCTGTGTGAACAGTCTGTGAAGCTGTCTAGACAGGCTGTTCCCTGAGGAGAGGTGTTCTTGACATTGGCTTGTCCTCTAGGAATGCATCCTTGTCAGGGAAGGTGATTCTCAGCAGAGCAGCCTCTAGGAGCCGGCCTGCCAGAGTGCAGGCCTTAACATCTGTGTGTGTGCCTGGACTGGCTCCTGTTTGCCTACCGGCTAGAAGCACAACACCGACCGAGCTGTGCTGTTTGAGAGGAGAGGGAGCCCTGAGGCTCATCTGTACAGTTTCCCTGAATCCTTGCTGTAATCCTGCTGTAGAAGGAGGGCATCCGTCTGTCCTTACTCTGTGCTCAGCCCTGTGCTGGCATGTGGAAGAGAAGGCAAGACAGTCAGATCTTGCCCTTTGGAAGCGTATACTCTATTTGTGAGGAAGAAACAAAGGTTCCTAGAAAGATCATTCTGAATTCCAGGCTGCAGTTGCTGGGATCCAGTTGAGTGGTCCAGATAGTAAGAGCGAGAGGAATCTCTAGGTGGAAATAGCTCTGTTATTGTTTCACCGTTTGGCGTGACTGCAGCTCCAATTCCACAGAGCCCAGAGCCCAAAGTCATCATGTGTCAAAAGACTGAAAAGCTTCAGTTGTTTTCAAGCTCCACTTGAGCCAGCAATGGGGTGAAGCTGGCAAGTTATGCCAGCTTTTAGTAGCAATAGGGTGTATATAATGAGGGAGGGGCCAATCTAGTCTCTCCTCCTCTGGTTAGCCCACCTTTAAGTTGTGAATTCAACTTTGGATTTCACGTTGCCAAAAACATTTGAAACAGTGAAAGAGAGGAGTGACATGAATGATGAAGGGTATGGAAACTCTGAAACGGACGGCATTCAATACAATTCAGTGTTTATAACTGTCTATTATATGTGTGCCAGGCACTGTTCTAGACGTGGGGATGTGGCAGCAAATACACATAATTACATAGAGATACATCTGTCCTCATATAATTTACAGTCTAGTGAAGAAACTTTAGCCTGGAAAAGAAAAGATTCAGATAATACAATTTCTATTTTCAAATGCAATCGAAGTAGAGGAATCAGACTTAAATGATGACGATGATAACAGTGAAATCCTTACTCTGTGCCAGGCACATTGTTAAGCTCTTTGCATAGTTACTTTTTTAACTTTGTTGATAGCCTTAGGAAGTTGGTATTACCATCAAGGACTGGAACTTTGGAAAGGTTAAGCATTTTGTTCAAGGACACGCTGGGTAGGAGAACAGATCTGATTTCAAAGCCTATGCTGTTAAGTACTGCAGTATTGTTTCTCTTATGCTAAGGGCAGAACCAGGACCACTGTGGGGAAAGTAAAATATAGGCATATTCTTCTGGAATAAAGAATCACCTCACAGCGCTATCTCGTCATAGAAGAGGCTTCCTTGGTAGGTGGGTAGTGAACTCCCTGTCACTGAAGATGGGACAGTAGAACACAGCACTCCACTGATTGGTCAGCAGAGGGGATCCTTGTATCAGGTTGAACTAGATAATGTCTAAGGAACTTATAAGAGGAGAAAAATAGACTTCCTGGAGGAAACAGAATTGGGAGAGAGTGGAAGGGGTGGGGCAGCCTGAACAGCAGGAAGCAGTGTGAGCAAAGATGTGGAGGCAGTAAGAAGCATGGAGGGTAGGTTTGGTCACACAGAGTGACTGTGGGAGAAAACTGCAGGGCAAAAGCCTGGCAAGGAAAGGGGGCCCAGGCAACCAGGCTGAGATATGTATACTTGCTGAACCTGGCAGCTGGAGGTTCTTAAGCAAGGCCAACAGCCATGATGAAAGTATCCGAACTTTTGGTCACATCTAGATGTGTCACTGACCCTCAGAGGACCCACATTTTATTTGTCTGTGCTGGGAATAGAGCCATGTTGCTGGTGGTGAGGGAGGCCTAGAGGTTTCCTGACCACAGGACTGGGAGATGCGTGGCACCACAGTCAAGAAGGTGATACGATCCAAGATCCACAAATTCCTGGATATCTTTGTCATCCGCTCCTCCTTCTTTTTTCACTTTCTGCTGAATTACTTTGTCAATGGAGGGAGGAAGAAAATGTTCTTTTTAGAGGAATGTACCACAACAAAAAGCTCATCAGCACAAACTGTTCTAAAATAACACAAAAGCTGTCACCCTGCTTTTCCCTGTGCCAGTGGTGAGCTGTTCTTTTTCAGTGTAGCTTCTGCCTGCCTTGGCTTCAGCTGCTCTCCCTACAGTCCGGGCCTCTGGTGGGCAGAGGGGCCTGCCAGTCTGGGGTCTCATGATCATTCACAAGCTATTTTCTCCTTGAAAGAGAAAGTCACGGTAGCAAAGTGTGTGTGTTTGAGTCAGTCTCAACATAGATGGAGTTCATGATCTAACTAGACCATTGGGTGGGCAGCTCAGAGCTTGGAATATCAGATTATGGATGCTGAGACACCAGAGATGAAACCCTGGTTGTGCTGGCCATCAAGGACCTGAGATTCTTATGTCCCGCTTAAAAGAATTGCTGATTACCCAAGGACCCTAGGAGAAATCTGCTGGGATACTCTATTAAGCCCTCATTTATTCAGCCTCATATCGGTAAGTTTTTCAGATAACTGAACTATAACCTCATTTCTAGATATTTAAAAATCTTAGCCATTTTTGAAGTAAGTTTTCCTTCTTACAGATGACTGTGAACAGATTGTTACTTTCTTTGGATTATTCAAAGCATGTCTTCAGGGCCTCTTGCACTGTTACCCCAGTGCTTACATTCCTGTATGCATTGTTGTGATTTCTTTTTATAGTTTTCTATCTCTTCGTTGATTCATTCTCATTTCTGATCTTTCTGTCTCTGCTGTAAGCTATGAAATTAGACTTTCGGTAAACTGAGACTCAGCAGCCATTTTATAGACAATATACAGTCGCTCGTGTGGGGGGAAGCCAATTTGACTTCTCAAGTGTCATCTCTGCTTGCTTTTGTCCTAGGTAGCAGAGGCTATGGATTGTGGGCCCTTCAGATGAGCAAGATGGCACTATTGGTGCTGGTGTCCTCCTTGCAAAGCTGACAGGGAGTTCTGCCAGCCTGGCAGTGTGGGAATTCATGACCTGTGCTCTACTGAGACCTCTGGTAGGGATACTGCCTCTGGGCAAAGGATTTGCAGCAATGGGATGGCGCTTCAGCCTGTCCTGATAGTCTGAGGTGGGCAGACAAGAGCCTTCCTAAAACCACTGTCCCCTTGACTGAACCAGACAGTTTGAGAGCAGTTCTATTGTCTTCTGTGGAGCCTACGTGGAAAATAAAGGACATTTGTTCAGCCATTAAACAAATTCTTATTGAATACCTGTTATGTGTGAGGCACTGTTGTAGGGCTATAGATTCCATGATGAACAAAGCAGATAAGATCCCTGCTTTAATAGAGCTTGCATTCTAGTAATATGTATGTCATAGGTGATTAAGTGATACGTAAACTTTGAAATTAGGCAGAACTGTGATCAGGTTATAGTAGTTTAGTGACTTCCCTTTGGTTTTCTCAGGGTAAAATGGTGGTTAATGATTCCTACCCTTGCAGCGTTGCTATCAGGATTAAGTGAGAAAAGTGCTGTTAAAAGTTCCCAGTCCAAATAAAGAACTCTCAAAACTCATCAATAGACAATAAGCAACTCAATAAAAAAATGAGACAAAATTTGAGCAGACACTTCATCAGAGAAGATATATGCATGGCAAATAAGC
The DNA here is from genome assembly GCF_937001465.1 of Orcinus orca. Taxonomy (NCBI): domain Eukaryota; kingdom Metazoa; phylum Chordata; class Mammalia; order Artiodactyla; family Delphinidae; genus Orcinus; species Orcinus orca. Next base: position 49,404,762 of record NC_064566.1, on the reverse strand, counting down.
ATATGAAAAAATGCTCAATATCATTAGCTATTAGGGACGTACAAATTAAAACCACATTGAGGGACTTCCTTGGTGGTCCAGTGGGTAAGACTCTGTGCTCCCAATGCAGGGGGCCTGGGTTCGATCCCTGGCTGGGGAACTAGACCCCTCATGCATGCTTCAACTAAAAGTTTGCATGCCACAACTAAAGATCCTGCATGCGGCAACTAAGACCCGGTGCAGCCAAAAAAAAAAAAAAAAACCAACCCACAATGAGATATCACTATACACCTATTTGGATGGGTAAAATTAGAAAGTAGTCAAAACCAAGTACCATGTGAGGAGGAAGAGCCACTAGAACTCTTACAGAGTTTCTTATAAAGCTGAACACAATTTAATACATATCTCAGGAGTCCTACTTCTAGGTATTTACCCCGATAGATAAAAGAAAATTTATATTTGTATTAAAACCTGTACACAAATGTTTATAGCAGCTTTACTCATTATCACCAAAAACTGGACACAAATCAGATGTCCTTCAGTGTGTGAATGGATAAAACAAACTATGGAAGACTACTCAGCAATAAGAGGAATGAACTATTGATGTACACAGCATAGATGAATCTCAAAGGCGTTACTCTGAGTGAAGGAAACCATCTCAGATAGTTACATACTATATGATAACATCTAATGACATTCTAAGAAAGGCAAATCTATAGGGATGGAGGCCAGATCAGTGGTTACCAGGGGTTAGGGGTGTGGGGAGGGTTTGATTACAAAGGGGCAGCATGAGGGAGTTTTTTTTTGGTAATGGAACTGTCCCATGTCTGGATTGTGGGGCAGTTATAAGAATCTACGTAGGTACTAAAACTCATAGGACCAGATTCCCCCTGTGCCCTCCACCACAGTTAATTTCATCATATGTTAAGTAAGAAAAATGTTCCCAGCATAGCATTGACACACAATTCAGGCTCAGTGAACGCTACTTATTGCCACCTTTCTGTTTCCTCTATATTTCCAGGAAAGCTACCTACATCTGATGATTGTATATATATATATATTAATTTATTTATTTATTTTTGGCTGCATTGGGTTTTCATTGCTGCACGCGGGCTTTCTCTAGTTGTGGTGAGCAGGGGCTACTCTTCGTTGTGGTGCGCGGGCTCTCACTGTGGTGGCTTCTCTTGTTGCGGAGCACAGGCTCTCAGCACACGGGCTTCAGTAGTTGTGGCTCATGGGCTCTCGAGTGCAGGCTCAGTAGTTGTGACATATGGACTTAGCTGCTCCGTGGCATGTGGGATCTTCCCGGACCAGGGCTCGAACCTGTGTACCCTGCGCTGGCAGGCAGATTCTTAACCACTGCGCCACCAGGGAAGTCCCTGACAATTGTATTTTAATGTTCATGTGTGGAATGACTGACCAATATCACTGTAGCAAGCATGTCGTCAGGCTGAGATGGGAGTCTTATTGCAAGGGTGAGATCACACATTTTGCGGGGTGGAGATGGGTACGTTAGTATGAGCCTAGAAAGCTGCAAAATATACTTAACCTTCTGTTAGTGCCTGTGGTGTCTGGTGTAGAATAGCACAGGGTTAAAAGCTTGTGCTGCAGAGTCACACAGACCCAGGTTTAAACCTGGCTTTCCCTTCACCAGCTGTGGAAACTTTGAGAAGTTACTTAATCTCTTTAAGCCTCAGTTTCCTCATTAGAAGTTGAGTGATACCCATTTACCATTGCAACAAAAAGAATAAAATACCTGGGAATAAACCTACCTAAGGAGACAAAAGACCTGTATGCAGAAAACTGTATGACACTGATGAAAGAAATTAAAGATGATACAAACAGATGGAGAGCTATACCATGTTCTTGGATTGGAAGAATCAACATTGTGAAAATGACTCTACTACCCAAAGCAATCTACAGATTCAACGCAATCCCTGTCAAACTACCACTGGCATTTTTCACAGAACTAGAACAAAAAATTTCACAATTTGTATGGAAACACAAAAGACCCCGAATAGCCAAAGCAATCTTGAGAACGAAAAATGGGGCTGGAGGAATGAGACTATAGTACATACTTCTATATATACTATACTTTAGACTATAGTACAAAGCTACAGTCATCAAGACGGTATGGTACTGGCACAAAAACAGAAATATAGATCAATGGAACAGGATAGAAAGCCCAGAGATAAACCCACACACATATGGTCAACTTATTTTTGATTAAGGGGGCAAGAATATACAATGGAGAAAAGACAGCCTCTTCAGTAAGAGGTGCTGGGAAAATTGGACAGCTACATGTAAAAGAATGAAATTAGAACAGTCCCTAATACCATACACAAAAATAAACTCAAAATGGATTAAAGACCTAAATGTAAGGCCAGACACTATCACACTCTTAGAGGAAAACATAGGCAGAACACTCTATGACATAAATCACAGCAAGATCCGTTTTAACCCACCTCCTAGAGAAAGGGAAATAAAAACAAAAATAAATAAATGGGACCTAATGAAACTTAACATCTTTTGCACAGCAAAGGAAACCATAAACAAGATGAAAAGACAACCCTTAGAATGGGAGAAAATATTTGTAAACGAAGCAACTGACAAAGGATTAATCTCCAAAATATACAAGCAGCTCATGCAGCTTAATATCAAAAACACGAACAACCCAATCCAAAAATGGGCAGAAGGCCGAGATAGATATTTCTCCAAAGAAGATATACAGATTGCCAAGAAACACATGAAAGGATGCTCAACATCACTAATCATTAGAGAAATGCAAATCAAAACTACAATGAGGTATCACCTCACACCAGTCAGAATGACCATCATCAAAAAATCTACAAACACTAAATGCTGGAGAGGGTGTGGAGAAAAGGGAACCCTCTTGCACTGTTGGTGGGAATGTAAATTGATACAGCCACTATGGAGAGCAGTATGGAGGTTCCTTAAAAAACTAAAAATAGAATTACCATATGACCCAGTGATCCCATTACTGGGCATATACCCTGAGAAAACCATAATTCAAAAAGAGTCATGTACCACAATGTTCATTGCAGCACTATTTATGATAGCCAGGACCTGCAACCAACCTAAGTGTCCACTGACAGATGAATGGATAAAGAAGATGTGTTACATATATATAGTGGAATATTACTCAGCCATAAAAAGAGACGAAATTGAGTTATTTTTAGTGAGGTTGATGGACCTAGAGTCTGTCATACAGAGTGAAGTAAGTCAGAAAGAGAAAAACAAATACTGTATGCTAACACATATATATGGAATCTAAAAAAAAAACAAAAAAACATGGTTCTGAAGAACCTAGGGGCAGGACAGGAATAAAGACGCAGACATAGAGAATGGACTTGAGGACAGTGGGAGGGGGAAGGGTAAGCTGGGAAGAAGTGAGAGAGTGGCATGGACATATATACACTACCAAACGTAAAATAGATAGCTAGTGGGAAGCAGCCGCATAGCACAGGGAGATCAGCTCAGTGCTTTGTGACCACCTAGAGGGGTGGGATAGGGAAGGTGGGAGGGAGACACAAGAGGGAGGGGATATGGGGATATATGTATATATATAGATGACTCACTTTGTTATACAGCAGAAACTAACACACCATTGTAAAGCAATTATACTCCAGTAAAGATGTTAAAAAAAAAAAAAGTGGAGTGATAATAGTAGGTACCTCATGAAGTTGTTGTGAAGATTAAATGAAATAATGCATATCAAGCAATTAGTACAATGCCTGGCATATAGAACAGGCTCAATAAAAGTTAGTTTTTGTTGTTATTATTATTGTTGTTATCATCAGAAAGAACCTACATTTTGTTAGAGATAGGCCTGTGTTCAAAACCTGGCTTTGCCACTTACTGTCTATGTGACATATAGGCAAATAACTTCACCTCTCTGAGCCTCAATTATTCAGCTATTTGAGGAGGGTAACTCTTTGCAGGGTTGTTGTAAGCATTTAATGTATTCAAAGCCCCAAGCACAAGGGCTGGCACGTGATAGGTTCTAAATTCATGTTTTTCCTCCCTCAGCGTGATGGTACAGATAGTGAGGGCTGGCTTGTATCGCAAGAATTCCAAATCAGCTCTCTCATCATCCCAGGGCACCACAGTGTTCAGCTCTGGGAGCCACCCCCAGCAGCTCGGCTGACACGGCTAGGGACAGGACCCTGCAGGAGGTAGTTCTGTCTTCACCCGAGTAGCTGATGTTAAGGGAAATGGCGCGTGATAGAGCAGTCACACGTTTCTAGGGGCCACAACTTCTCTGTTAGCTCACTCAGCCTCCTGCCTATGCCTTTATTTTAAAAAAGGTCTAGGTGAGAACTTTTGATTTTCCCCTACCCATCTGGAAGGCTAGAGGATTTTGAACAAGGCCATGCTGTGGTAGTGTCATTAGATCTGCTTGACTTTAGCATGGTGAAAGTTGACTTGTTTTTTACCTTTTTAAAATTGTTCCACCAAGAAGCATGCTAGGTCCTGGGAGGCTGTGAGGGTTGAGGAAGGATGGACTCTGGCACCAGGTGGAATCAGGGCTGGGGAAACAACCCGAAGGGGTGCAGCCGGCAGTTCCACTTGCAATAGCCAGAGGCCCAGTAGGAATTGGGCTGGAGGGGCAGTATATAGGGCCCTAAGAGCTTCTCACACGTAGCCAGTGCTGTGGCCAGCATGGGTTAATTTGGACGAAGATAAGTAGCTGCATTATGCTCAGAAGTTATCATCATGACTAACAACGATTGTTATTCCCTCCTGAGGCTTGTGGCTTCATTTCTTTGTATCCAGATAGCTGTAGACAGCCCTCAGTATTCCGTTGCCTCTAATTTCTCCTTCACCAGCACATGTACACGCTGCCAGTGATCTTTCTAAGTTACATTTTAATTTCCTTTTCTTATTCCATCTGACTTCCTGTGCCTGGCACGCCATCCCTTCAAATCTGGCCTTAACCTTTTTTTTTTTTTTTCCCTTTGGCCATGCTGTGTAGCCTGTGGGATCTTAGTTCCCTGGCCAGGGATTGAAGCCGGGCCATGGCAGTGAAAGTGCCAAGTCCTAACCACTGGACCACCAGGGAATTCCCCGGCCTTAGCCTGTAAGTCTCTCTAGACATACCTCCTACCACTCTGATCTGACTCTTGTCCTTCTTTGGGTCATAGTCATTCCATGTTTATTCCAGGTGCCTTTCTTTGCTCAGATAGTTCTCCTTTCTGGGAATTAACTTTTTATATCCCTCCCTCCAACCCCTGGCTCTGTGTGTATTGGTCTTAGGTGTCCTCTGGAATGCCCCAGCTTCACTTTTCATGAACCTTGCCTGGCTTTCTTCCCCCACTGATCTCTCTCATCTCAGTACTAACTCCTGTAGCACAGTCTACATCACTCGTTTAGCACTTAGAATGTCTGGCTTTGTACCCCAATGATTTTGATTGTATTGTTGCCTATAAGTTTGTCTTTTTGCACTAATACTGGAATTGCTAAAGCACGACTCTGATCGTTAGTCCTACCTTGTAAAGGGAGTGCGGTGGAAAAGTAACATTCCTACCATGTAATAAGTCCTGTGCCAGCTGAGTATATATGCGGTTTCATTTACTTCTCAACCACTCTGTGAACTCGGTGTTATTAACTCTGTTTTAGAGATGATGAAATTGTAAGAATGGCTTACCTTCACTTACTAAACTAATCTAAACTCTGACCTGCCCGCCAGGGTTCCTGCAGTCTGACTTTAGCTCGCCTGACTAGTTCTTCTTATACCCTGCATTCCCTCACTCTGTGCTGCAGCCATCTCAAACATGCTCTTAATCTCTCATCACTGTGCCTTTGCTCCAGATAAACCCTCATCCTGGCATCGCTCTGTTTCCCACTTTTGCCTGTAAAAATTCTACTTGTCCTCCAAGGCCTAATCAGGGTTTCTCAGCCTCAGCACTGCTGACGTTTTGGGCCAGATTGTAGGATGTTTAGCACCATCCCTAACCTTTCTACACTAGAGGCTAAGAGCAGCCACCCCACGCCCCACACCACCCAAGTTGTGACAACCAAACTTTTTTTATTGCCACTTGTCAGTTGCCCTGGGGAATAGAATTGCTCCTGGTTGAGAACTACTGGCCCTAGATTAAATGTTGCCTCCAAGAAATCTTGTTTGTTCCCCTACAGTGGGAAGTAATCCTTCCTCTCCCATGCTCCAGAGTACTTGGCATGAAGCCTGCATCTGGCATATTGCTTTGCTCCATATTGTAATTAGTTGGGTGCATCCTTGTCTGTCCTACCAGACTGTGAATGCCTCCCAGGAGCAGGAACCAGGTCTCATGCATCACTGCTTCTCCCACAGTGCTTGTTGCAGGGCCTTGCACACAAAGGTGATGAGTTACATTTTTTTGAATTTGAAAGCAAAGATTCTATCTTATCTGTGTGTGCTCCTTAAATTGTTTCACTAGGGCAGAGCAAGAGTATAGAGTTGGCTGGTCAATGGTATGGGGGACAGGGTGCTTTTGACTTGTGAGTTCCTGGCCAGGATAGCAGCTGAGTCAATGGTGGGCTGTTTCTAGAAGTTGCTAGGGTCTGGGCTCCAGGCGTTTGTGTATGATGTGTGTGTCTGACCTCCTCTGTGACCGCTTCCCTATCCCTCTGCCCTGTGCTATGAATCATATACAGAATCTGGATGGAGGTGAAATCACTATAGTTAAAATGTTAGGAAAGACAGAGAAGAACATACAAGAGGGGTGTTGAAGAAAGGAAAAGACGCTGCTGAGACTGCTGAAAGGCTGTGTGACTGAGCAAAGGCATGCAGAGGCATTGGAGCAAGAAAGACGAGGGTTTTAGGTGTACAGTTAATAGTTGTATGACCTTGGGAAGTTTGTTAAACTCTGTGAGCTTCGTTTCCTCACTGTCAAATGGGGACAGTAATCCTTACCTTGAAAGGTTATGGCACAGATGAAATGAACTTGTGCATAGAGAGTCCCCAGCCTGTGGCTTAGTTCCCAGTAGTAGTATTACTTACTACTTCTTCTACTCCTACCCGCCTGTAATGTGCTAGGCCTGTGCTGGGTGCTTCTACATACAATCGCTCATGTCATCTTTACAAGAAACGTCTACTGTGGGGTACATAGTGATTTTTCCATATAACTGGTAAGGAAACTGAGACTGAATTAGCTCACAGTTATCCATTTTTTGGGGTTATTGCAACGCACATCTGCCTCAGGCTGATGAAAATGTTTCAGACTTGTGGTGGTTGTACACCTCTGTAATTATGCTAAAAACCCTTGAGCTGTACACTAAGATGGTATGTGCATTATATCTCAATGAAGATGTTAAAAAAATAAAAGTGTCACTACATTGGTTGGAGTAGTGATCACCTTCCACTTGCCTTTCTGTAGCCCAATCCATAAGAATCCCTAGTGCTCTGTAGAAAACACATTGAAAACCATGTTGACTTCTATCTCCCTTTCCCCCACTCCTTACTTTGACAGATATGAAGAGGTGCTTCTAAGTCTGAATTACCATGGTTTCTGGAAGCAGAGATCCCTGGTTAGCTAGCTGACAGCTAGGTTCCCTCTGTTTCTGGGCAGGTGTAGATCGCTTTTGAGGACACCAGACTGAACAGCCTTTGGGAGAATTTCTTTTTCCTCCCTCCCTCCCCTCCTCCCTTCCTCCCTCCCTTCTTTCTCTTTTTTTATAGTTGTCACTTCTGGGGAAGCTAAGGGAGAGCCAGGTGGTAATTCTCTCTCACCCACACACTAGGGACCTGAATCCAATTCTTGACCCTTATCATATGGAGCTCCATGACAGGAGATATCAAACGCAGCTGGCTAATTGGCCCCAGTTTTATTTTTCCTGGGTTTGCCTTGTGCTCAGGGTCTTCCTCTGATACCTAGTACTGCTACCATGCTGGCCCCTCAGAAGCAGAGTTCTCCCCTTGGTCCCTGAACATAGATTTTCCTTGTTTCCTCTTTGAACAGCTTTGACAGCCTAGAGGTTTTTTTTGTTTTGTTTTGTTTTGCTTTTTTAAGTTTACTATATGAAAAGTAGGGCAGAAAAAAACTTGCACACAATTATTCAAATAACCTCAGCATGGGTTTCGATGTATACATTTCTGCTGCTGCAATAACTCTTCTTTGACCTAAAGGACTGTTACAGTTTGGAGGCACTTTGCTGTTTTTTTGCCTTCTAGCTCCCTGCCTATCTCCTGGTGCAGTCACCATCCTATCTCCTGCCTTGTGGAACATTCTGACCGCCTGCCCTTAATTCAGACAAAGCACAGATTGAAGTCTGCTCAGACCCTTTGGACAGAACAGAGATGACTGATACCATGAGAGATCATCCTTCAGATAACACGTGCTCTTTAGGCTAGGGAATGACCTATCCCCATTTTTCCTTGTAAATACTTAATTATGGATGGCTGTAGCATTCACTCACCAGGGGTACCTCATAGTCAGCTTCCAGGCTACAACCCCAGTGAGTCCAAGCTCTGTGGCCTTCCTCAGGCATTCAGCCCTAACTTCTAGGAGGGCTTCCTGGCATTTTGTGAGTTTCTTAGAATAAAGTATCTGGAAATTGACTTTTAAAAGTCTAAGCATGAGCTGTGGAGTCTGACCTGAGTTCAGATGCACGCTCGGCAGCGTACTAGCTATAAGGCCAAGTAATTCGGAGGCTCACTTTCCTCATCTGTAGAATAGAATAGAGATGAAAATAAGACACTCTTTGCCATTCATAAGCCCTTAGGCTAGTGAGAGAGGCGGGTATGTAAACTGGCAATGACAACAGCACATCTTCAGGGCTGTAATGGTGGTGTGCACAGGAGACTGTGGGAGTTTCAAGAGGAATAGGGGTGAGGTAATCTAACATGTGCTGGTGTAGCAGAAGACACATTGTCAGCCAGCACTCAGGGAGGGGTACTGGTTGCTAGACAAACTGAGCTACACATCAGAGGGAGTAAGCGTCGTTTGCAATCTGTCCTAGTGCCTTAGCCAGATACAGGGTGAAGCAGCAGCTCCCCCAGATGGTTCCACTCATGTTTCCAGGAAAACCCAGACGGTGGTTTGCTTTGACAGATAGGGAAATTCTTTCTCACTAAGCAGACTGTTGTTTTCCTTCCTCCCATCTTTGTTGGTGAGTCTGCTTTGTCTATTCTGGATGGCAATCCTGTTAATGGCAGGGATTAGTTGTACTTGTAAGGCTTCTGTGTGTGTGTCCATATATGTGTATATGTCTATATGTGCCTTTGTGTTTGTTTCTTTGTGGGTGTGTATACATCATTTTGTGCCTTTCTGTATTTAGATGTGTCTGTGTGCATAAGAAGTAGAGGAGGGGAGGAACACTGAGCCAAGGAGGTAGGAGCTGAGAGAAGGCCCATGAGCCAGGTCAGAGATCAAGGAGAAGATTAGGAGCGAAAGGTTACAGTGCAGTACGGTGTGCAGGACCTGGGGGCAAAAACAGAGCCAGGAAGTATGATCAGGAGTCCAAAGCTGCTGTTAGTCTAGGCAGGATCTGGGCCCTACAAAGTGGTAGGCAGAATGCAAGGGTCATCTATGGCCAGAAATGGTCAAGCCAGCAGAGAGAGAAAAGATCTGCTTCAGGTATTAAGTAAGCTTCTGGATCTTCCTGTCTAAGGAGGAATCAGCCACTGGCTCCCAAGGTCCTGCTTGTCTTCAGACCTAACTGGTGTTTGTGTTTGTTTGTCTGTATGTATCTATATTTATGCCAGTCTCTCTGCATGTGCATCACATTCAGTGTACTTAATGGCATTAGAAACAATTGGTTTCCAATGCAATGTCTGATTCACTTGAGGATCCATGACCATCACCACCCCTTATTTGTCCTCGTGTTCCCCATCCCCTTATTTCTGTCTTCCTTCTCTAAACATATTTAGTGTCTGGTCTGTGCTGGATGTTGGGTATGCAAAGACTAATAAGGAAGACAGATTTTCTACCTGCAGAGAGCTCACGTATTAGTGAGGCAGAAAGACACACGTGTTCAATCCTAACAGGTATTGTGACCAGAGATGAGCACTGCATGCTCCGTAAGTACAGAAGAGGGAATTTAACCCATCCTAGGGTGCCAGGAAAGACGACACAGAAGAGGTGATGCCTGAGATGAATAGGAGTTAGCCTTGGGAAGAGAAAGGTATAGCAAGTGGAGGAATGAGTATGATGTCCTTTTGGGATCTGTGAATCAGTGATTGTTTTACTTTGAGCATAGAAGGTAATGGTGGGGCAGGGAGGGAGAGGTTGGAAATGAGGTTGGAGAGGCAGGCATAAGCCAGATTCTTGCCATGCTGAGAAACTTGGATTTTATCCCAAAGATGATGAGCTAGAAGGATTTTAAACAGAGATGGCTCTAATTCTGACTGAAGGTATGTCAGGAGCAGGCCTTGCCAAGCAGATCAAACTGGAACTTGGTCTTCAAAGGGGAGCAGGGTTTACCAATGAAGAAAGAAGGAAGAGCATTCCAGGAAAGATGAACTTTATGAGTAAAGGCAGGAGGCAAAAAAAGAAAAGGGCAAGTTTGGGAGACATCAAGTAGGGAGATGTCTAGAGAATAGTTTCCTCATCTACAAGATAGCGATACCGGTAATACATCCCTTTGACGGCTGGTGTAAGGCTCAAATAATATAATGGCTGTAAAGAAGCCTTTGTAAACCATAACGCTGTATGAACATTTCAATAGTAGCAGTTGGTACGCAGCTTGTCCTCTTCTGCCCTCAGTGCCCAGCAGCCTCAGGCCCTCCCGGGGGTAGGTCAGGTAGGCATGCACCTCAGCAGCATGGCATGATCGGGTAAGAACCAGGCCCTCTTTCACCTAGCAGCCCTGCATCTTGAGAAGGAGGGGCTTAGAAGCTGCTGGGACTCAGAGCTGGTTCACTCAGGATACGTCATTTTCCACAGTGTGACCCCTCTTGCCAAGCGACCCAGGTTCAGAATAGTCAAACATTTCTGAAGCATCTTCTACATACAGGTACTGTGAGGGACTGTGCCTTACATGATCTCATTGTCTCCACACTGTAACTGTGAGTTAGTCTGCATTTTACAGACTTAAAGTGATGTGGTGAGTAAGTGGCAGAGATGGGATTCGAGTCTGTATCGGTGAGGTTTTTTCCTGTATGTCCCTTCACAAGTCTTCTGGTATCTCTGGGTGGTGAGCAAGTTCCCTGATTAGTTCAGAGTGGAAAATTCTGTGAGGTCTCAGGCAGTGTGGGGTTGAGAGGATTGGAGAAAGTGTTTCTGGGCTCTGCCTTTGGGATTGAGCCGTAGCCCTTTCCTCCACATAGGACAGTGGTTCTTGCCTTCAGGGACTGACTTTCCCCCATATAGCTGACTCACCCAGGTGCTTTCAATATGTCTGATTAATCTCTGTGTCCTCAGATACCAGCATAGGCAATGCCACATAGTCACTACTCAGAAGATGCTGGTTGGGCAAATGAATGAACAAATGCCTCTTAATAGAGGCTTCATGGCTTCACTCATCCCTTCTGCCTTCTCTTGTGGTACCATCATGCTCTAAAATGAGATTCTGCTCTTAAGGATTTTTTTTTATATTGCTCATTGACACATAAGCCTAAATTCTCCCTCTTAGAGTTGATTAGGAGCCAGAAGGTTCTTAAAGAGGAGGCATGAGTTTGCCTTACTCTCTTATATTCTCTGTTCCCAAGCCTTTTCCTCTATCCACTCAGTGCCCAAAGGTGAGTGGCATTTATAAAGAACACATGGTGAGCCCTCAACTCTTACCAAGTTGATGTTCTATTTTGGAAATGGAGTCCGGGAGGTTTTCCTGCTGTTGAGTACTTGGCTGGGTTTGTATTTCCCAGGGTGTTGGAAAGCCATGCATAGGAATGGTAGTGAGTGTGGGGGCAAAACTGAAAGGGGAATCAAAACTGACTCTTGTTCATGGGGATTGTAAGGGAGAGAGATTTCCTTAGTACTTGAAGCCATAATGGAGGGAGGATTAGGTGCATTTAGTCCAGGGTCAGCAAAATATGACCCCCTTCCTGTTTTTTATAGAGTCCACAAACTAAGAATAGCTTTTATTTTTTTTTTTTAAAATTTTTTTGAATTTTATTTAATTTATTTTTTTATACATCAGGTTCTTATTACTTATCTACTTTATACATATTAGTGTATATATGTCAATCCCAATCTCCCAAGAATAGCTTTTACATTTTTAAATAGCTGGGAGAAGAATCCAAAGAAGAATTTTGTGACATGTGAAATCTGTATGAAATTCAAATTTCAGTGTCCATAAGTAAAGATTCATTGGCACAGAGCCACTCTTATTCATCTACATCTTGTCCATGGCTACTTTCACAGAAGAGCAGAGTTGAGTCAAGTAGTTGTAACAGACTGTATGGCTCACCAAGTCTAAAATATTTACTGTCTGGCCCTTTACAGAAAAAGTTTGTCTGGCCCTGGTCAAACCCACCAGTTTTTAAAAAATAGCTTTATTGGGATATAATTCACATACCATATAATGTACCCATTTACAATTTAATGGTTATTAATGTACAATTTAATGGTTATTACTGTATTCACAGATATGTGCAACCATCACTGGAGTCCGTTTTAGAAAATTTTTGTCACCTCAGAGAGAAAACTAATACACATTAGCTATTGTCCCCCTGTCCTCCTATTCCCCCTAGCCCTAATCTACTCTCTGTCTCTAAAGATTTGCTTATTCTAGACATTTCATATTGGAATCATATAATATGTGGTCCTTTGTGACTGGCTTATTTCACTTAATATAATGTTTTCCAGGTTCATCCATGTTGTAGCATGTATCAGAACTTGATTCCTTTTTATGGCTGAATAATATTCTATTGTATGGACACACTACATTTTGCTTATTCACCCATCAGTTGATGGATATTTGGGTTGTTTCTACCTTTTGGGTGTTATGAATAATGCTGCTATGGTACAGGTTTTTGTGGATAGATTTTTTATTTTATTTAATTTATTTAAAGAATTAAAAAAAATTCTTATTATTTTGACCACACTGCATGGCTTGTGGGATCTTAGTTTCCCAACCAGGGATTGAACCCGGGCCACGGCAGTGAAAGCTCGGAGTCCTAACCACTGGAGCGTCAGGGGATTCCCAGTGGACAGATGTTTTTATTTCTCTTGGGTATATACTTAGGAGTGGAATTGCTGGGTCATATGTTGACTATGTTTACCCTTTGAGGAACTGCCAGACTGTTTTCCAAAGTGGCTGAACCATTTTACATTCATGTCAGCAGAGCATGGGTTCTAATTTCTCCATATCCTAATACTTGTTATTATCTGATTTTTTAAATTATTGCTATCCTAGTGGATGTGAAATAATATCTCATTATGGTTTTGATTTGCATTTCCCTGGTGATTAATTTTGCCAAACATCTTTTCATGTGCCTATTGATCATTTGTATATCTTGTTTTGAGAAATTAAAAAAATTATTTTATATTGGAGCATAGTTGATTAACAATGTTGTGTTAGTTTCAGGTATACAGCAAAGTGATTCAGTTATACATATACATGTATCTATTCTTTTTCAAATTCTTTTCCCATTAAGGTGCTGTATAATACTGAGCAGCGTCCCCTGGGCTATACAGTAGGTCCTTGTTGGTTATCTATTTTAAGTACAGCAGTGTATATATGTCCATCCCAAACTCCCAAAGTCCCCTTCTAAGAATTTGAAAGGGATCTGAAACTTACCATGACCCAAACTGGGTTCTAAATGTCACCTCATCCAAAACCTTCTCTTCCTACAGCCTTTGTCATCTCAGTTGAAGGCAACTCCATTATTTCCATTGCCTGGACCAAAAAATACTCTGAATCATCCATAATTCCTCTCATCCCCATATCCATTGGTAAATCCAGTGGGTTCTACCTTCAAAATATGTCCAAAATTTAATCATTTCGCACCCCTACTCCACTGTAGGTACTGAGACTCAACAGCATCATAACAGATCACCATGTCTACAGTCTATTCTCAGTGTAGCAACCAGAGAGCTTTAAAAGATGTAAACCAGATCATTTCACTCCTCTACTCAAAACCCTGTTTTAGCTCCATTTCTCATTTAGTATGAAAGCCAAAGTTAACACAAGAGTCAGCAAGGTCCAGGGCTTCCCTAGTGGCGCAGTGGTTGAGAATCTGCCTGCCAATGCGGGGGACACAGGTTCGATCCCTGGTCCGGGAAGATCCCACATGCCGCGGAGCAACTAAGCCCGTGCGCCACAACTACTGAGCCTGTGTTCTAGAGCCCGTGAGCCACAACTACTGAGCCTGCATGCTGCAACTACTGAAGCCCATGCGCCTAGAGCCCGTGCTCCGCAGCAAGAGAAGCCACCGCGAGAAGCCTGTGCACCTCAACGAAGAGTAGTCCCTGCTCGCTGCAACTAGAGAAAGCTTGCGCACAGCAATGAAGACCCAACACAGCCGAAAAAAAAAAAAAAGAGTCAGTAAGGTCCTATGTGACCTGGCTTCCACTTATCATTAGGATCTCCTCCTCTTCATCTATCTCCTTTGGTCTTTCACTTCAGCCACACTCCATGCTGTTTCTCAAACACTCCTTGTTTTTCCTGTCTTAGGGCCTTTGTTCTAGCTCTTACCTCTGTCTGGAATATTCTTCCCCCAGATATCCACTTTGATAACTCCCTCATGTTTCCCAATATTTTGTCTTTTCTCATACTTCTCCTTATCAATGAGACCTTTCCCAGACTACTCTATGTAATAATGAAATCTGCAAGCCTACTGCATTTCTGGCACCTACATCCTCATTACACATCACTTCTTTTTTTTTGTTTGTTATTTTGGGTTTTTTTTTATTTTTAAGGACTTAATCACCTTCTGGATTCTATCATTTAATCCATAAGGGCAGGGGATCTGTTTTGTTCACTGCTAAATCCCTGGTACCTAGAATAGTGCTCAGTGTTGGTACTCTATAAATATTGTTAAGTGAATGAATGCATTTATTTAAAAAGGAACAGATTTATTTTTTTACATGGATTCAAATTACTATCTGGGGTCCCTTACTAACCTTAAAAATGTCCTTTAGTGCTTTTTATCAATATCAGGTGTGTCAGCTAGCAATGAATTTTTTCAGTGTTTATTTTGCCTTCACTTTTTTTTTTAAATTAATTTTTGGCTGCGCTGGGTCATCGTTGCTGCGCTAGTGCTTTCTCTAGTTGCGGCGAGCAGGGGTTATTCTTCGTTGTGGTGCTCCGGCCTCTCATTGAGGTGGCTTCTCATTGCGGAGCACGGGCTCTAGAGCGCAGGCTCAGTATTTGTGGCGCACGGGCTTAGCTGCTCTGCGGCATGTGAGATCTTCTCGGACCAGAGCTGGAACCCATGTCCCCTGCATTGGCAGGCAGATTCTTTTTTTTTTTTTGCGGTACGCAGGCCTCCCACTGCTGTGGCCCCTCCCGTCGCAGAGCACAGGCTCCGGACGCGCAGGCTCAGCAGCCATGGCTCACGGGCCCAGCCGCTCCGCGGCATGTGGGATCTTCCCGGACCGGGGCACGAACTCATGTCCCCTGCATCGGCAGGCGGACTCTCAACCACTGCGCCACCAGGGAAGTCCCGCAGTAGGATTCTTAACCACTGCACCACCAGGGAAGTCCCGCATCCATTGCTTTTGATGAGAAGTAGGCTGTTATTTTTATTTGGCTTCCTTTATGTGTAATGAATTATTTTTCTTTTGCTGCTTTTAAGATTTTCTCCTTGCCTTTGGCTTTTAGCTTTTTCTGTGATGTGTCTGTGGATCTCTTTGCATTTATCCTATCCTCTTTGAAGTTTGTTGAACTTTCTGGATAGGTAGATTAATGCTTTTCAATAAACTTGGGAAATTCCCAGACATTATTTCTTTCTCTCTATATATATTTTTTCTGCTCCTTTCTCTTCACCCTCTCCTTTTATTTATTTTTACTTTTAATTTTTTTTGGCCACACCACACGACTTGTGGGATCTCAGTTCCCCGACCAGGGATTGAACCGCGGGCCACAGCAGTGAAAGCCCGGAATCCTGACCACTGGGCCACCAAGGAACTCCCCATCCTCGCCTTTTGATCCTTCCATTACGCATATGAGCAAAATGGTGTTCCACATTTCTCTGGAACTGTTCATTTTTTCTCATTCTTTTTTTCTCTCTGTTTTTTGGATTGTGTAATCTCCTTCAGCCTATCTTCCAGTTTGCTAATTCTGTCTTTTGCTGGTTCAGAGCTGCTGTTGAGCTCCTCTCTTAGTTACTGTACTTTTCAACTCCACAACATACCTTTGGTTCTTTTTTGTAATTTCTGTCTATTGATATTCTTTATTTGATGTGACATTGTCACCACACATTCCCTTACTTCTTTAATCATGGTTGCCTTTAGTCTTTGAAGATATTTATAATGGCTACTTTGGAGCCTTTTTTTGTCAAATTTGAAATTTGCTTGCTCTCACAGACAGTTTCTGTTGCCTGCTTTTTCTCTGGTGTATGGCTCATACTTTCCTGTTAATTCGCATGCCATATATATATATATATATATATATATATGAGAAACAATATATGTATTGTTAGAAACTGGATGTTTTTGATCATATACTGGAGCAATTCTGGCTACTGGTCCAACCCCTCTGGGGCTTGTTATTATTTACTTGTTTGTTTGTTTGGTGACTGGAAAGATTATTTCAGTGGTCTGTTCCCACCACCTCCTGACCGTGTGAAGCCTCTGATGTTGCTTCTCAGAGGGTGCAGCTTTGGATATGCCCACAGTCACCTTTGGATGGCAATGGTTTTGGCAGGGCTGTCTTTGACTCTGTCTTCTCCTGGCCCCACTCAGCTGTTAAGCTCTGTTAGTTGCCATCTGATTACTCTATTGTTTTCAACAATGCCCTGGGGCATAAATTTTCTCCACAGACTGATCCACTCATATTAGGGCTCCTTTGAAAGGATAGTTCCTGAGATCAGTGTTTGAGATTTGTTCTTACAAGAGGAGGGCTCCTCCCAGCTGTCTCTGTTCCCAGTCAGCAAATTCTTTCCCCTGCAGTTCAGCCTATATCTCCAATAAATCCACCCCTCTCCTCCCAATTGCCTTTCACCAGAACTTTCACTGTTTTTCAGAGAGCCCTTGGTCTTAAACTTCTTCACATTCTGTTGCAAATAAAATAATTTCCTTTGGGGAGAGGTTCAAAACTCTCTAAAGCCTGCTTCTCCTACCAGGCAAGAACTCTGAGCTATGGTTCTGGAGTTGGAGGTGGGGACGATGACGTTCTTCTCTTTGAGTGACACCCCCATTTTAGGAGCTGAGCACTTGGTGGAGGGATGGCAGTAGCCTCGTGCCTTCTTGGCTTGCCTCTCCTAGAGTATAATTGCTGTCTTATAAGCTAGGGAAATGGCAGTCAGGTCCCCAGTATGCTCAGTGGCTCTGCATCCAAGGTGAAGTCCCTGCCCCATGAGTGGGGGCTGGGTGGAAGTAGGGAGGCCCACTTCTTTGCTGGATTCACCTAGAACTTAGCTTTAGCAACAGGTAACTGGAAGAAGGAGGAGACATAGCCTTCCAACTGGGAGCTTGGGGATGAGGGAGCCCTGTGTTCTCAGCTGTACCAGTCTGGAATGGAGTTTCTGTCTTACTGATTTGGCAGTGGGGAGAGAGAGAGGGAGCAAGTGTTAATTAAAATACTACAGACTCTCACTGTTCTTACTGAGTTTTAGTAGATCTTCTTGAGCAAATGTTTCTTCATTTGCTATATGCCCTAGGACAATTTCTAGAGATTTTGAATGATGGCTTTTTTTTTTTTACGGTATCAGAGATTATATATTTGCATTTTCCAAGTTTTCTGTGATAATGAAAGTTATTTGTCATCCGTGAAAACATGCTTATTAAAAAAACCCAAATAACCTAGAATGAAGTAAATTACGTAAAGCCCCTTTCATTCCTCCTCTTCCAGTCCTAGTGCCTTGGGCAGAGGAAACCATCAACAACTTGATATGCATTATTACAGACTTTTTTCTAGGCATGCACAGACACACGCATGCCATATATATGTAAACAGGTCCATAACCATATAAACATAAACAGGAGTGTGTGATTCAGTATTATTGTACACCTTGTTTTTCATATCACTATGTCTTAGAAATATTTTCATGTCCACACTATAGAGCTCTTTTCATCTGCTGCAGAGTATTGCCTGGTAGGAGTTAGTGTGTATTACTTCAACAATTTCTTCATTTATGTACAATCATGTTTCAAATTTTTTGTTATTTCAAAAAATGCTTCGATACACCTACTTATACGTGACTCCTAGGACTTGCGTGAAGATTTCTTCAGGTTGGATGCCTACAGTCAGAGCTGTTAAATCAGAGGCTAGACACCTTTTAAGTATTGATATACACTGACAAATTGTCCACCTGAAAAGCTATGGATGTATACCTTCTCCAACAATGACAGAGTGCTCATTATGTCCAGCGCTAGTTATTACCAATCCTTTCATAGCTGCCTTTTCAAGGGATGGGAAAATGGTATTCATTTTAATTTTTGACTGCTTATGAAGTTGAAAGTTTATACATGTTTGTTTATATTTCTTCTTTATAAAAATATTTTTATATCTTTTGTTCATCTTTTGTTTGGTTTCTAGGTGCTCTTATATTAAGGATCTTTAACTTTCTGTTATATGTCACATAATGAATGATTGCTTTTAAAAAAGAACTTTTGCCACTTTCACTGGAGAGTGGTTCTATGGAGCTTCTCACACTGTCAAGCCAGAAGTCCCCTCTAACTCATCAGTTTTTTTTTTTGCGGTACGCGGGCCTCTCACTGCCGTGGCCTCTCCCGTTGCGGAGCACAGGCTCCGGACATGCAGGCCCAGCGGCCACGGCTCACACGCCCAGCCGCTCCGCGGCATGCGGGATCCTCCCGGACCGGGGCATGAGCCCGCGTCCCCTGCATCGACAGGCGGACTCTCAACCACTGCGCCACCAGGGAAGCCCCAAACTCATCAGTTTTTAAAAACATTTTTACCCATAACACATTCTGTCCAGTGCTATGTATTCCTCCTATGTAAATGTAGCAGTATTGACCCCAAGAAGATAATCCTTTCTGTCTGGGGAAATATTTTTAAATTAGTGATCCATTTCTATCCCCCTTTCATAAGATTCCCCTGGCAGTAGTCCTTGGCTAGCTTGGATACTTTGGTCCCAATAGTTTGCAAGACTGGCGATGTCAAAATTTCTTAGTCTTTGCCATTCTGGCCAGGTACCTAGCAAGTTGCAACTTCAGATGCTGCCTCTAGGATTTGATCTGTGTCATGTGACCAATGTCATGGCCTGAGGACATCAAAGATGATTCCATGACAAGGACTAAACTTTATCATCGACCTCAGAGAGATTCTCTGTACCTGCATGTGTGCTGGGTACTAGATATATAGGAGTAAAAGGGAAGGTGAAGTTGCTGCCTTAGAAGAAATTCCTCTAGTTGTGGAAATAGCCATGTAAACAGACGAGGATACTGCAGTAGGATAAGTGGATACTGTGATGGCGTCACGGAAGAGGAAGACCTAAGTTAGTTTTACCCATGTACAGAGTTGCTGATATGTCGTTTTGGTCCGAAGAGATGATGGGAGAAGGAGAGTGTTTTAGCTAAGGGAACAGTATGTGCAAAGACATGAGACTGGTCAAGAGCCTGGTACTTTCAGAGAACTTCAAGTATTTCATTATCATTGGGGTTGGGAGGAAGTGACAGTTGATGTGGCAAAGAAGGCAGGGAGGGTCTTGCCAAGGTTGTGAAATCTCTGTTTTAAATGGAGTTAAAGCTTTCAAAGTAAGGAACATAGAGTAGAATGGAAAGGGCCTTAGAGGTCAGTAGATTACAGTGCCTTGTCTATTGCTGATCGCTTGGCACATGGTCTTCGTGTAGCAAGCACTTAGGAAATATCTGTCTTCTACCTCCTCTGTGTGTCTCCTTTACATATGAGAGATCAGCATCATTGTAATAGTGGGCTTCAGGATTGCACATTCTTAGTATCTTTATATTCCTCTTATAGTGTATATCAAATGTATTAATATTTAGGAGAGCTCAATTCATACATAGGAGAGCTTATTTTGTGCCAGGTACTATTCTAAGTTCTTTAGGTGAATTAATCCATTTATAATACCCTCAATATAAGCGTATTATGAAGTTTGTACTATTATGTCCATTTTACAAATGATGTGACTAATACAATGAAAGTGAGTGGTAGAACCAGGATTCAAACCCAGGCAGCCTGGCTCTAGAATCAAGCTCTAAACCATCATGTTACACTGAACCCAAGCCAGTGTAACCCTCTGGCCCCTAGCTGGATATCTTTGTTTTAGATTGGCTGGCAATGTGGGGACCTTTTTCTTTCTTCTGTATAGTAGACATAATATGCATTGAGTACCTACTCTAAGCTAAGCATTCTTCTGGGTGTTCTAGGACAAGCTCAAGTGAGAGATACTCATTCAGTTATTTAATAACCACACACCTTGCTCTGTGCCAGGCTCTATGCTTGGAGCTTGGCTTACAGAGCTAAATTAATTATTTATTTACGTGTTCCAGAAAATTTGCAAGATGCCGGATAAAGAGATAAGTGACAAATAAAACACAGTTTCTAGATTTGAGTTGCTTAGGGGGAGTAAAAAGGGGGTAATTAAATAGTAATTATGGTATAATGGGATAAATACTGTCATAGATATATACCCTGAGGACTAAGAGAACAAATAGGATAGGGCAATTAATTTGCTTGGGAGAGGTCTGGAAAACTTCACAGAGGCAGTGACTTTCTTCAGCAGATAAAGAGAAGGAGAAACATCTTAAAAGGAGCCCCTTGTGTAAAGGAAAAAGAGCATGGTTAGTTTGTTCAAGGAGCCTGAAGTGGCTTGATGTATCTAGAGCAAATGTTGGCAAACTTTTTCTATTAAGGGTCAGATAGTCAATATTTTAGGCTTTGCTGGCCACACAGTCTCTGTCACAACGACTCAAGTCTGCCTTTGAAGCATGAAAGCAGCTATAGATAGTGCATAAATGAATGAATGTGGCCGAGTTCCAATAAAACTTTATTTACAAAAACAAGCAGCAAGCTGGATTTGGCCCATGGCCATAGTTTCTTGACCCCTGGCCTGGAGCGTAGATGTCTGATAGGGAGGGAGAATGGCCAGGAAGCTGACTGGAAAGTTAGTCTATGGGGCAGATTGTAAAAGGCCTTGAATGTAAGGCCAAGAGGCTAGGGCTTTATCCTATTGGTAATGGGGAGTCATGAGATTTTAAGTAGGTACATTGGTATAGTTAGATTTATACTTTACAAAGGTCATTCTGGTGACTAATGTGGTAGATGGACTGGCAGAAGTGAGACTAGATGTACAAAGGTGAGTGAGAAATGACTGTCCTCTCCCTGACTTTTTTTTTTTTTTTTTTTTTTTGCATACGCGGGCCTCTCACTGTTGTGGCCTCTCCCATTGCGGAGCACAGGCTCTGGACGCGCAGGCTCAGCGGCCATGGCTCACGGGCCCAACCGCTCTGCGGCATGTGGGATCTTCCCGGACCGGGACACAAACCCGTGTCCCCTGCATCGGCAGGCGGACTCTCAACCACTGCGCCACCAGGGAAGCCCGTTCTCTCCCTGACTTTGAGCAATAGCTTCTGGTCTCACTGAGGACAGATTTTTCACCCCTGAGATGTCCATGTCCCCAGCATTCTGTACCAGTGACATTCAGAGCTGTTGTATCTAAAATTTGTGTCCTTGCTAGATGTTCACGTGGTAAGCAAGAGTTGGGAAGCTTCTCAGATCTGGGGCACGTGTGTTGTGGGTTCTAAACATTGTATGTGTGGGGAAGCGGGAGTGGTGCTGTGGTGGTGTGGTTTGGGAGACGTGGTGCATCAGCAGTGGGGAACAAGGGTGGAAAGGGGAAGGAGGAGTAATTGCTTCCAGGCAAGAACCCAGGAGACCTGCCTGATTCCTGCACCCACAGATGTGCTGCTCCTCTTCAAGCTTTACCCCAGTGAATTCTGTTCCCTGATGAAGCTGGCTGGGCCTGTTTTGTTGGGAATTCTAGAGACATGTCTCCCCTCCTGTCTGCTCTCACCCACGCCCCCTCACTACTGCTTCACTTGGGATGGGGTTGCATGCTTTGTGCCATTGCCAGGGAGATCACTTTTCTGAGCTCATAGAACTAAATATACCTAGTAACAACTGGTCCCTTGGCTCTTCAGAGAGCTATTGAGCTGCAGCTCTAGCCAGTGCTGTATTCCCCCTGGTAAGGCAGGACTTTCAGGGAGCCTCCTTAGACCTTCCTGAGAGAAGAGCTGCTTGTTCTGAGTCCGAAATAGTAAATCCTTGTTGTGGGAGCCAAAAGTTGCCTCTTTGGTTTTGTTTTGGTTTTGCTTTTTGTTGCTTTTAAACTTTGTCTTATATCAGACACTAGCCATTAGCTGGATGTGGGACAGTGTTCAGAGCAATATGTGATAATGCCTACCTCAAGTATATTGGACATCAAAGTTCTAGTTCTGTACAATTTTCTTGTATGCTATGTTTATGGCTGGGTAACTGGGACCATCTATCAGAGGGTATATGGTTTGGTAGGGGAGGTAGACGCATAACAAGACTGATTAGGGTATACACAGGGACTGTGGGAGCACAGAATAATCATCTTTGATCAAGAAGCCCTCGTTGGGCTTCCCTGGTGGCACAGTGGTTAAGAATCCGCCTGCCAATGCAGGGGACACAGGTTCAAGCCCTGGTCCAGGAAGATCCCACATACCACGGAGCAACTAAGCCCGTGCGCCACAACTGCTGAGCCCGTGTGCTGTAGCTGCCGAAGCCCACGTACCTAGAGCCCGTGTTCCGCAACAAGGGAAGCCACTGCAGTGAGAAGCCCGCGCACCGCTACAAAGAGTAGCCCCCGCTCGCCACAACTAGAGAAAGCCCGCGCTCAGCAACGAAGACCCAATGCAGCCAAAAATAAATAAATAAAGGAAAAAAAATTTTTTTTAATTAAGAAAAAAAAAAGAAACCCTCGTTATCTTCCTCAGGACCAACTGCCCCACCTCTAAGCTGCCCCAAATTGCGACTTATGTATAATACTGTTTGATACGGACAATTAATTTTTTCTTAATTTTAAGTAAAATGTAAACAAAAACATCTTCATAAAATGTTGCATTATAAAATTAATTTGTAATGAACGATCTACATAAAAACAATGTGCTTGCTTTGCAAACACAACCTCATGACAAGTCCCTTAGCCACCACCCTCCCTTCCAATCAAATTGTAGCCCTTAAGCCTCTCCCAAATAAAATTCCAGAGTTGTCACTGGAGCTCAGTGTTGCTAGACCTTTAAATTGTTTTTTTAAAGAGAACTGGACTTTTGGGGTGAAATTTGATTTTTTTAAAAAAATATTTATTTATTTGGCTGAGCTGGGTCTTAGTTGTGGCACGCAGGATCTTCATTGCGGCATGCAGGATCTTTTTAGTTGTGGCATGTGGGCTCCTTTAGTTGTGGCTTGCAGGCTCCTAGTTGCAGCATGTGGGATCTAGTTCCTTGACCAGGGATTGAACCCAGGCCCCCTGCGTTGGGAGTGTGGAGTCTTAACCACTGGACCACCAGGGAAGAAGTCCCTGTGATTTTTAAATATAGTTTCAATTTATAAAATGCTCTGTGGGCCATTAAAAGACATGTGCAAAGGCAGTCTATGACTTGTGCAAACATGAGTCATTTAATCCTTATCACACTCAAATGAGAGGGATAATTAGCCCTCATTTTGAGGGGAATACAGGCTCAGAGATGCTAAGTAGCTTGCCCAAAAGTCACATAGGAAGTGGTCTGTTTCTAAAGGTTCTGAACTCTTTATATTTACAGTACACCGCCTTTCCTCCCCTTAAAGCCTCAGCTTGGTACTTTGTGACCACCTAGAGGGGTGGGAGGGAGACGTAAGAGGGAGGAGATATGGGGATATATGTATGTGTATAGCTGATTTGCTCTGTTATACAGCAGAAACTAACACACCATTGTAAAGCAATTATACTCCAATAAAGATGTTAAAAAAGAAAAAAGCCTGATTGTTGCAGCCGCACTTCCTTGTTCTCTAAAGAGTTTCCATCCAGCATCTGGCCCTTCCTTCAGGTATAGCTTCTGTCAGCCCACACTCCTTGTTTGGCACCACCTTCTTGCTGGCCTTGTTTTCTGCCCTTACTCTTTCTTTGCATGCTTTGTGGTACCAGCAGAGCCTGATGTGAGCCCCTGTGCAGATACTCCTTGCACTTTCTTCCCATGAGCTTCTCTGCTCTCCATACACCTCAATGACCAGACTTGGCTATAAAAAGCAGTCTATTTCTTGTTGGCTCCCTAAAAGTAGCTGGTATATCTCATCACATGGTTTCCTGGAGTTAGCTGATAATGGTAGAAAATCCTCTTCCTTGGGGATTTTGGCATTTCTGCTCCTAAGGCCTGCATATGACAAGTGTTTCTCTAGTCTTAGATTAAGAGGGTCTGGGTTAGAGCCTAGGAGGACTAAAGTAGGGTATACCTTAAAGGACCCCTGATGAATCAAAACTAAAAAAGTTATGAGGATTAGAAATTTGATCTCTGTAAAGTTTATGTAAAACCTGACAGCTTCTCATTATATCCACATTACTACTTTGTTTCAAGCCACCATTAGCTCACATCTTGATTATTGCAATTGCCACCTGGTTTCCCCGCATCTGCCCTTGTCCTCCTATAGTCTGCTTCTCAACACAGCGTTCAGAGAAATGCTTTTAAAGATGTAAATGCGATCGTGTCGCATATCTCTTCAAATTCCTCCAACAGCTTCCATCTCAGAGTAAAACTCAAAGTCCTTATGATGACCTACAAAAGCCTTTATGATCTGTACCCCTGTTGCTTCTCTGAGTTCATCTCCTGCTAGTTACCACCTCACTTGTTTCTCTTTGGCCACACTGGCCTCCTTGCTATTCCTTGAACATACTTGTTCTTGGCTCAGGGCCTTTGCATTTGCCATTTTCTGTTCTTGGGATACTCTTCCAGTTATCCTGTTTGCCTTTCTCCAACATCTCCTTCAGATATTTGCTTAAAAGTCACTTTCTTTTTTTTTTTTTTTGGCGGTACGCGGGTCTCTCACTGCTGTGGCCTCTCCCGTTGAGGAGCACAGACTCCGGACACGCAGGCTCAGCGGCCATGGCTCACGGGTCCAGCCGCTCCGCGGCATGTGGGATCTTCCCGGACCCGGGGCACAAACCCGTGTCCCCTGCATCGGCAGGTGGGCTCTCAACCACTGCGCCATCAGGGAAGCCTGAAAGTCACTTTCTTAATGAGACTTTCCTTGACACCTCTAATGAAGATGATAAATCACTAATACCACAACTCTTGGCCTTCCCTCTTGACCTTTCCTGCTTTATACAAATTATTGTCTCTCTCACCCAAATTGGATGTTAGCTCAATGAGGACAAAGATTTTTGTCTGTTTTGTTTACTAGTTACTGCATTTCTAGTGCCCGGAATATAGAAATCTTATATTTGTTGAATAAATGAATGAATGAATTTCTGCCTCCAGACTGACTGTCTCAGACTGCTTGTAACTGTGTCTTCCCTGATATGTCCTAGGGTTTGGTGTTTAAGGTCCAGTGATCTCATCACTTACTCATCACCCAGTGAGAGTAATCAGACTCTCAATAAAATTAACAAAATTGTTTTAAAATTCGTTTTGAAAAATAAGTAACTGAGATTGACAAGAAATGTTCTGAA
Source organism: Orcinus orca (assembly GCF_937001465.1). Classification (NCBI taxonomy): domain Eukaryota; kingdom Metazoa; phylum Chordata; class Mammalia; order Artiodactyla; family Delphinidae; genus Orcinus; species Orcinus orca. The sequence goes on along the minus strand of NC_064566.1, from coordinate 49,379,090 downwards.
ATAAAAGAGCCATGGAAAGAGGGGGTCAAGACATTAGAAAAATTTTAAAAGCATAAAATAAAATAAAATTGAATTAAAATAAAAAGTATAATAAAATAGTCAAGTGCTAGCAAAAAATATGGTTTAGTGCAAAAGAATGGAGAGGCTAGAAATATACCCAACTATATATGTAGTTGTTATTACTTTATAATTACTTCTTATTAAATAACATTTTTCCAAAAAGGGAATAAAAGACAGATAATTTTTTTTAAGGTCTAAGGCATTTATTTATTTATTTTAATTGAAGTATAGTTGATTTACAATGTTGTGCTAGTTTCTGGTGTACAGCAAAGTGATTCAGTTTTTTATGTATTGATATATGTATGTGTATATATGTGTGTGTATATATATATGTATATATGTGTATATATATATTCTTTTTCATATTCTTTTCTATTATAGGTTATTACAAGGTTTTGAATATAGTTCCCTGTGCTATACAGTTGGACCTTGTTCTTTATCTATTTTATATATAGTAGTTTATATCTGCTAATCCCAAACTCCTAATTTATCCCCCACCCACCCCCATTTCTCCTTTGGTAACTGTAAGTTTGTTTTCTATGTCTGTGAGTCTGTTTCTGTTTCGTAAATAAGTTTGTATCAGTTTTTTAGATTCTACATATAGGTGATATCATATGATATTTGTCTTTCTCTGTCTGATTTACTTCACTTAGTATGATAATCTCTAGGTCCATCCATTGCTGCAAATGGCATGATTTCATTCTTTTTTATGGCTGAGTAATATTCCATTGTGTATATATACCACATCTTCTTTATCCATTTATCTGTCAATGGACATTTAGGTTGCTTCCATGGAAAGACAGATAATTTAATAAATGGAGTTGGGATACTGGGTAGCAATTTGGGAAAAAAATGTTAAGAGTCACAATTTATAGCATACAATACATTGGATGTTAGGTGGTCTAAAGGGCTGACTATTAAAAAATCCAAACATGTTAAATACTTCAGTCAGTTTACCTTTCTAAGAATTGACAAAATCTCCTTGCTCTGGGCCCTTCACCATGTCACTTCCCTAATTCTTATTAAAAAGTAGATTCTCTCGCCAATTTCAGATGAGACATTGGGGAGCTGGAGAACCTAACCCACACGTGTCAGAAGGAACCTGAGTTTAGTTGTGGGGGGAGGACACAGAGAACTGTTAAACTTAGGCACTGCTCTTCACTCCTCATCTCACCGGAGGTCTTGACTTCCCTTCAGGATTCTAGCCTCCATGGGAATGTAGCTAGGCCGTACCTATACCCCAGGTAGTAGATTGCACTAGAGCTGTACTCCAGTATGTAGCTATTAGCCACATGTGGCCATTTAAACTTAAATTAATTTTAAAAAAATTTCAGTTCTTTAGTCATACTAGCCACATTATGAGTGTTCAATAGCTGCCTGTGCCTAGTGACAGTTGATTGGACAGGACAGATATTGAAGCTTTCCATTATTGCAGAAAGTTGTATTGGACAGTGCTACGTTATAGTTGTGGACATTGTCAAGTTCCTTGTGCTCAGCAGCCTATACCCTGACTAGGTTGAGAGTAATCCAGTGTGGTCTCTCTTCAAACTTCTCTCCTGAGTCTTTAAGCCCAGACATCTTATGTCTGAAAAACCCAGGGGAGAAAATCATCCCTCGATTATGGGTTTAAGGAATCTGGGACCATTCTGTCAATCATCTGTTCATTTAGTCAACAACATTTACTGACATTACTCTGGGTCAGACCCTTTCCTTTCTTGGACCCTGGGGATAATGAAAGGTGGATAAGAGACATTTCCTGAAAATTCTACTAAAATGTGTTCTTGTGAGAGTAGTGATCAGAGTTGCGTATTTCTTTGATGTTTGAGGCTCTGTGGAAAGCAGTGATCACTGTTCAATCTTATACATACTAATGTGGTTAAGGATTGGGCTGAATGAGTATCTGTGAAATTAATTACCAGTTAAATTTCTAAAAGCTTTGATTTCTTTTGCTTTTCTTTTTTCTTATAAAAGTATAGTGTGAAAAAAAATCCACATAACTAAAGGACAGCATATGCGGTACAGGGGAAAACTTTAGACTATAAAGTCAAATACCTTGGGTTGGAATACTAACTCTATCACTTATCAGCTCTAACCCTGGGCAGATGTTTCAGTTATCTAATGCTGCATAACAAACTTCCCCCAAACTTAGTGGCTCCAAACAACAAAAACATTTATTTTATCATGTTTCTGCAATCTTGGCTTGGCTTATCAGGGACAGCTCCTGTGTGTCCACTTGGCATCAGGTGAAGTAACTCAAAATCTAGGGGCTAGAATCACCTGAAGTCTCAGTCACTCACATGTCTGACTCCTGGGCTGGAAGACTCAGACAGCTTGTGCTGCTCAGACATTGCTAGCTCTAAATAGTCTTTACACATTATCTCTCCAGAATGATAGCTTCAGAGTAGCCAGGCTTCTTACATGGTGGCTCAGAGCTCCCAAGGCATGTGTCCCCAAAGGGAGTGAGCCAGGTGGAATCTATACTGCCTTTTCTAACCTAGCCTGGGAAGTCATTTGACATCATTGCTGCCACATTCTGTTTGTTAGAAGATGAGTCATTAATGTCAGCCTATATTCAAGGGCAGAAGAATTCAACTTTTATGGAAGGATTGTCAAAGAATTGTGGACATATTTTAAAATCATCACAGCAAGTAATTAAATCTCTTTAAACTTAATGTTTTGAGAATTTGGGGCAAACTGTGTTCTTTAAGACTATTACTGCTTTTGGGCTTCCCTGGTGGCGCAGTGGTTAAGAATCTGCCTGCCAATGCAAGGGACACGGGTTCGAACCCTGGTCCGGGAAGATCCCACAGCTGCAGAGCAACTAAACCCACGTGCCACAACTACTGAGCCTTGCTCTAGAGCCCGCGAGCCACAACTACTGAGCCTGCGTACTGCAACTACTGAAGCCTGCATGCCTAGAGCCCGTGCTCCACAACAAGGGAAGCCACTGCAATGAGAAGCCCCAGCACCACAACGAAGAGTAGCCCCCGCTCGCCGCAACTAGAGAAAAGCCTGCGAGCAGCAGCGAAGACCCAACACAGCCTAAATAAATAAATAAATAAAGACTATTACTCTTCTCATTTGTAAAATAGGTGTGATAATTCATTAGTTGTGAAGATTAGATGAGAAAATATAAGCTCTTGGAATGTTGCTTAGTGTGTAAATGAGTACTCAAAAGTTGTTAATTCTTCCTTTTCCATAATTAAAAAATATGAGGAAGGAATTTCTTATTCACGTTTATTTTTTTCTCAAATGAAACATATAACAAAGAAGAAAAGGCAGTCTAGTTAGTAAGTAGGACATATTCACATGGAAGGATACATGGGTGATGTGATACACTTGTACATCCGGCAGGTGGGATGTGCTGTGGGTAGCTAGGTGACCTGTGAGGAGATCTTAGTGGGCTGGCTCCCAGATATCTCTTGTGACTTATGTGCTTTCCCTTGCAGTTCCTGAGGGAAGACCTCAATTACCACGACCCAACGGTGAAACACAGCACCTTCCATGGTGAGGATAAGCTCATCAGCGTAGAGGACTTGTGGAAGGCATGGAAGTCTTCAGAAGGTAATAGGCAGCTTGGTTGTCAATCCTAGTTGCCGGAAGGTTTAGAGAAGAGAGAAGAAGATGGGTAGCAATTTGGCCTTTAAAGGACATGAGTATAAAATGCTTAGTAAAGAGCAAATTACTGAAATGGTTCTACATACAGTCACTGAATAGAGACTGTATAGAGACTGAGTAAGACTGAAGAGAGTCACTGTGCTGAGAATGGGGGAAGATGCTCCAAACAGAGTTGGAGTTGTTCTCATTAGAATTCTTATCGAATCCTATCCTATCCTTACACCTCTCCTTACCAGCTCCCCCCATCCCCCAAAGGAACCTCACAGCTTTGGCTGCTTCATCTCCAGAGACAGGGAGCTTGCTGGCCTTTTGAGGCAGCCCCTTTCTTCTGAAGCTCCCCACTTGGTCCTGGCTCTGCTGAGTCCTAGATGATTCAAAGGTTGGGTCGAAGTGCAGTTGAACTCTCTCCCGAGTCTTCTCTTCCAGGTTAAATAGCCCTAGTTCTTTGAAGAAAACATTTTTTTCCAGCCTCCTCTTCATCTTGGTCTCCTGCATATGGACACTTTTGTTAATGTATTTCTTAGATCATGGCTCCTACAGTTGGACGCAGACCCCCAGGTGTGGTTTGATCAGCACAGAGCCGAGCAGGACCATCCGCTTCTCAGTTCTGGACCCTGTGTGTCTGTTAATGCAGTCTGATTAGATACTGGTACCCTCAGCAGTCAAATCACTCTGCTGACTCATGTTGAACTTATTAAATTAAAACTTTAGGGCTTCCCTGGTGGCGCAGTGGTTGAGAGTCTGCCTGCTGATGCAGGGAACACGGGTTCGTGCCCTGGTCTGGGAAGATCCCACATGCCGCGGAGCGGCTGGGCCCGTGAGCCATGGCCGCTGAGCCTGCGCGTCCGGAGCCTGTGCTCCGCAACGGGAGAGGCCACAACAGTGAGAGGCCCGCGTATGCAAAAAAAAAAAAAAAAAAAAATTAAAACTTTAGCTCTTTAGATCTTTTTCATGTGTAAGACTGCTAAACCATGATTACCTTTTTTTTTTTTTTTTTTTCTCCTAGAGCATTTGCTTCAGAATTCTGAGTGAAAGAGCATGTCTAATTGTATGAGGCTTGACAGGGATGGAAAAAACAGTGCCTTAGCCTCCTTTCCATTTGTGTCTATGGCTAGAGCTTCCTTTGATACTAATAAGAATGGAAGCAATCTCTCCCCTGGGTCTCTTAGGGTATGTCTTGATGCTAAGAAGAGTTAAAAATAAGTGACCACCAGCATTCCTGGTTTTTCAGATGAGGAACCTTAGGCCTAAATTTATTTATTTATTTATTTATTTAATAAAAAAATTTTTTTTAACATCTTTATTGGAGTATAATTACTTTACAATGATGTGTTAGTTTCTGCTTTATAACAAAGTGAATCAGCTATACATATACATATATCCCCATATCTCCTCCCTCAGGCCTAAATTTATAAAGTTACTTGTTCATTGTATTTAGTAAATAGTGGAGCCAGGACTTAGACCTGGACCTTCTGCTCTCTAGGCCAGTGCTTTTCCATGCCACCGTGGTTGAAAGCACTGGTCTGGTTGTAGAGAAGACCAGTTTTGGTAGGAATGAGGCAGTTTCTATTTTTGTTTAAATTCTTACCTGGGGGGCTTCCTTGGTGGCATAGTGGTTAAGAATCTGCCTGCCAGTGCAGGGGACACAGGTTCGAGCCCTGGTCCGGTAAGATCCCACATGCTGCGGAGCAATTAAACCTGTGCGCCACAACTACTGAGCCTGTGTGCCACAACTACTGAAACCCATGTGCCTAGAGCCCATGCTACACAGCAAGAGAAGCCACCACAGTGAGAAGCCTGAACACTGCAAGGAAGAGTAGCCCCTACTTGCCACAACTAGAGAAGGCCCGCGTGCAGGAATGAAGACACAGTGCAGCCAAAAATAAATAAATTAAAAAAGAAAATTCTTACCTAGGATTATGGAATTTCAATTCTGGAAGGGATCATCTATAATATAGATGGAGAACATTAGATTTAAACAGGAAGACCTGGATTTTTTAAAAAATATTTTATTTATTTATTTGGCTGCTCTGGGTCTTAGTTGTGGTATGCGGTATCTTTGTTGCCACTTGTGGGATCTTCATTGTGGCATGTGGGCTCTTTAGTTGAGGCATGCAGGATCTTTTAGTTGCGGCATGTGGGATCTAGTTCTCTGACCAGGCCGAACCTGTACCCCCTGCACTGGGAACATGGAGTCCTAATCAGTGGACCACCAGGGAAGCCCCAGGAAGACCTGGATTCTAATCCTGGTTGTAGGATGGACAGGCTGATGCTTGTTAACTCTGTTTTTAATCAATTTAGAAGAAGCATAATTTAGCTATATAGATAGCTTTCTGGAAATTGTTATCCTTGTGGGGGCTTTTAATAAGCTCCTGAGCAACTCAGGCTGTCTACTGATGAGAGATCAAGCACAGAAATGATCTTTGGAATGATACCAGCACTGCCAGGAAAAATCTTCTAACAGTACTATTTAATTTTAGTTTTCTTCTTTTTCTGTAATAACTTGAGGCCATGGCGCCTGGGTTTTAAGAGAGGGTGTCAAAAGTCGGAACTTAGAATGAAAGATGGCAGGGAGAGCATTCCTGACCTTCTCTGAAAGCCAAAGAGAAGTAGCTGGGAAGGGAAAGTGACCAAGAGAGGGCAGAAACAGAGGGATTAAATCATAGTATTAGAAAACAGCTCAAGACAATTTTCTGGTAAGAACTTTATTTCTGGACTCAGCAACTAATCAGAACACTACCAAGCATGTTCTAAATGGCAGGAAGATGGAAGACAATGGAGTGAGTTTTGCAGAGTTGGTACCCGTTACTGATGAGCAGAGAAAAACATTTCAATGCACAGTGATGTAGCTCATAGCTAAGCTAGAAGTGATATATATGTACCATTTTAAGATTTGCTCACCATGTGTCATGCCTGATGGTTTGACAAACTAAAAGTGAGAATCTTCTTGTGTACTATTTCTCCCAACAGTTTGTTTCATTCCAAGTAAGGCCCCTAATCTCTCTGGAGTTATGATTTCCAGAGCTACAAAAAACATGTACTATCCTGTCACTGGCTCAAACTGGCTGGCCTGAGTTTTTCTAGATGATGTAGATATCAGCAGTGGTCATTTGTATTCAGAACATTAGCTGACTAATGCCAGTACCATCTATGTGATTAATGTTGTTAACATTTTCTGACTAATGTTGGGGCCAGCCTTTTCTCTGTGTTATTTAGATTTAAGCAGAAAAGCCTGATAATCTCTACATTAGCCAGCTCTGGACTTTAATAATAAAAACAACAACAACAACTACAAAACTACTCTAATGTTTATATCGTATTTACTATGTGCTAGGCAGTGTTCTGAGTGCTTTACAAATATTAACTCTTATTTCTTACAAAAACCTTATGAAGTTTAAATATTACGATTGTCTCCATTTACAGATGAGGAAGATGAAGCAGAAAGAGAGTGATTAAGTGAAATAATGTAATGCAATTTTGTCACTAACTATCCAGGGTTAGTGCAGACTTCATAAGAAAAGGGCACAATACCTAACAAGAATACTGTCACTTCAGACACCAAACTAGCCATAAACTCTGGGTGTTCCTAGACCACCTGTGCTCTGACCAACTGGCTACAAAATCAGGGGTTCCCACAATCCCCTCAGGTTTAATAATTTACTAAATAACTCTTAGGATTCAGGGAAGTGCTATGCTTATGACTACAATTTCATTATAAAGGATAAAAATTAGGACCAGCAAAAAGAAGACACTCATATGGAAAAGTCTTGTAGGGTCCTGAATGTGGACCTTCTGTGTCCTCTCCCCATGGAATCAGGACATATTGCCCTCCTGGCACATCAGTCATCAATGCAACCGTGAAGTTCAACCAAGCCTCATTGTCCAGAGTTTTCATTGGGGTTTCCTATAACTTAGGCATGATTGATTGACCACATGATTGAACTCAATCACCAGCCTTCTATTCCTCCCCAAAGGCTGGGCTGATATCACCTGGCTCAAAGCCCCAGTTCTCTAGTCACATGGTTGATCTTTCTGGTGACCAGCCCCCATCCAGAGTCATCTCATTAGCATGAACTCAAGTGTGACCCAAGGGCCTACCATGAATAACAAAGATACTCCTATAATCAGGGAAATTGACCTAAAGATAAAAACCAGCCAAATTCTTTATTATACAAAATTAAGTCATTAAGTAAGGAAGAGCTGAACTAGTAGAGCTGAGGAAGAGTTGAGAACAAGGGCAACTCCAGGGATCCCAGCATCAGGGACTACGGGATGGGCCTCTTCTAATTAGTAACTCTCATATGTCTCGGCTACATTCATTCTTCATCTCTGTCTTTGCTCAAGAGTCAGATACAGTGGAGGGAGAATCAGATTGGCATAGTTTGGATCACAGACTTATGTAGGGTAGTAATAGTGAGAGAAGAGAGTATGTGTGTGTGGCAAGAGTTGGAGGGTGCTGCAAATTCCAATCTCTCTAAGATCCTTGAGGTAGGGAGAGTAGCAGTACTACTGCTACTTTTTTTTTTTGCGGTACATGTGCCTCTCACTATTGTGGCCTCTTGCGGAGCACAGGCTCCGGATGGCTAGTCGCTCCGCGGCATGTGGGATCTTCATGGGCCTAGTCGCTCCGCGGCATGTGGGATCTTCCCAGACCGGGGCACGAACCCGTGTCCTCTGCATCGGCAGGCAGATTCTCAACCACTGCACCACCAGGGAAGCCCGGAGTAGCAGTTCTTTAACAGAAGAGTTGCCAGGTGAATTTTGTAGAATCTTTGAGCAGTAGAATTGTTGTTTGTATGTTTGAGCCAATGGAAACAGTAACTATGCCCTTTGTAGTGAAGGGTGGTGGGAGGCATTGACCTATGAGGATTCCCTTCTAAAGCATGGCTTCCATTCTTCTAAACAAAGTGCAGTGTTACTGTTTCTTCTCCCTTTTCGTGGACATGAGATTTAAAAAGATGTTGTCTGCCAAACAAAGCATATTTCTTAATAATTTCTTTACCCATTTTTATGGATCAAAGGCACCTTAACCATCAGTTTTGATTCTAACTAAAGAGTATGATTCCAGCTAAAAGCAAAATAACCTGGTATTCTAGTGTCACTCTGAACTTTGTCTTGAGAAGATGTTTTTGTTTTTTTAAAAAATAAATTTATTTATTTATTTTTGGCTGCATTGGGTCTTTGTTGCTGCACGCTACTCTTCGTTGCGGTGTGCAGGCTTCTCATTGCAGTGGCTTCTCTTGTTGCGGGGCATGGGCTCTAGGCGCATGGGCTCAGTACTTGTGGCACACAGGCTTAGTTGCTCTGCAGCATGTGGGATCTTCCCAGACCAGGGATCTAACCCGTGTCCCCTGCATTGGCAGGCAGGTTCTTAACCACTGCACCACCAGGGAAGTCCCGAGAAGATGTTTGTTTTCTACTAGGCTTTTGGAAATAAGAAAATAAGCTGACAGATCTCCTATTCAGTCTGTTCGTTTGTAGGACAGGATTTTTTATTGGAGCAGTAGAGCAGTACTGGAGAACCAGGAGGGTTTTAGGGAGAAAACTCAGCAGAACTGGCCTCTCTGTTGACATAACACAGGGAGCCAGGTGGCATTGGACTTTTGTATAAACCATTTCAAAAGTCAGATCAATATAAAAGAGTTGACATCCCCTTTTTGCTTTTATATAAACCTGATGAGAGATCTATTTGTTCTGTTCTTTTAGCTGTTTAAAAATTACTTTGCTAAGTGAATCTTCAAGTCATTTAGTTAAATTCCTCAACCATAGTTGTTTGTTGCTATATTTTTTGGGGAAAAGGTACAACTGGCTTTTTCTTTCTCTTACATTCTTTCAGGTATAAATATAAAATTACCATGATGTGTTAAATCATTACATCAACGCTGGTTGTTTTTTGTTATCTGAAGAAAATGAACTTATCACAGTCATTTTCTATTTATATTACATAGCTATTTGAGGGTAAAATGTCTTACTTGTATCCACATTTAATAAAGGAAACTGAGCATCTCTTACCTATTTCTGTTCCCAAGTCCTGAGGATTCTACCTCTTTAATATATTTTATGTGCATCTCCTATGATACTGTTTTAGCTCAACTTCCTCTTTTGAAAGAGATTTATTGAGTTGTAATTGACAATAAAATAAGGTATAAATATTTAAAATGTACAATTTTCAAAGTTCTGACACATGTATACAACTGTGAAACCATCACCACAATCAAGATAGTGAATATATTCATCACCCCTACAATTTTTCTCACAGCCTTTTGTGATCTCTCCCCTCCTACCTCTCAGACAACTACTGATCTTTCAGCTGCTATAGGCGTGTTTGCATTTTATAGAATTTTATATACATGAAATCATATAATATACACTTAAAAAATTGGCTTCTTTCACTTAGCATAATTATTTTGAGATTTATTCATATTGTTGCATATATAAATATTTTATTTATTTTTATTGCTGAGTAGTAGTCCATTGTCTAAATATACCACAGTTTGTTTATCCATCACCTGCTGATAGACATTTGAGTTATTTCCAGTTTTTGGTTATTACAAATAAAGCTTCTATGAACATTCATGTACAAGTCTTTCTATGGGCACATATTTTCTTTTCTCTTAGGTAAATATCTAGTAATGGAATGGCTAGATCACATGGTAGGTATATATTTTTAAAAAACTGTTGGACCATCTTCAAAGTAGTTGTATCATTTTACATTCCCAGCAGCAGTGTATGACTTTCAGTGCTTGCACATCCTTACCAGCACTTGGTATGGTCTTTTAAATTTTAGCTATTCTAATAGTGTAGTGTTATTACATAGTGGTTTTATTTTGCATTTAGCTGATGACTAATGATGTTGGGCATCTTTTCATGTGCTTTAACTGCCATTCATATATCTTTTTTGGTGGATTATCTGTCCAAATCTTATGTCTTTTAAAAAATTGGGTTGTTTGTTTTCTTATTGTTGAGCTTTTAGAGTCCTGTATATATTCTGGATATAAATCCTTTATGAGACGTACGCTTTGCAAAGATTTTCTCTCAGTCTGTGGCTTATCATCCTCTTTACAGTGTCTTCTAAAGAACAGGAAGTTTTAATTTTTCTGAAGTCCAGTTTATCAATTGGTTCTTTTATGGATCATGCTTTTGGTATCACGTATAAGGAATCTTTGCCTAACCCAAGCTTACACAAACATTTTCTCCTACCTTCTAGAAGTTTTATAGTTTTAGGTTTTACATTTAGGCCTATGATCTGTTTTGTATTAATTTTTGTATATGGTGTTAAGTATGGATTTTAGTTCTTTTTTGTGCTTGTGGATGTCCCAATTGTTCTAGAATCATTTGTTGAAAATTCTATCCTTTCTCCACTGCATTGCCTTGCACCTTTTGTCAAAAATCAGTTGTCCATATAAACATGGGTTTATTTATGAACTCTCTATTCTGATCTACTGATCTATTTGTCTGTCTTTATGTCAATGCCATGCTATTTTGATTACAATAGCCTTATAGTAATTCTTTCAGTCAGACAGTATTAGCCCTCCAACTTTGTTTTTCTTTTTCAAAGTTGTTTTGGCTGTTTGTCCTTGAACCAGCTTGTCAATTTCTACAAAAAACCCTACTGGGATTTTGACTGAGATTGCATCAGATCTATAGATTAGTTTGAGAGAGTTGACATCTTAACAATATTTAGTTTTCTGACCTATGGACAAAGTATATCTCTCCATTTATTCAGGAGATAACACCTTCAGCAATGTTTTGTAGTTTTCAGGATACAGGTCTTTCATATATTTTGTCATATTTGTTTCTAAGCATTTCATAGGTTTTGTTCCTATTGTAAATAGTATTTTTTAAATTGTGGTAAAATATACATAACATACATTTTACTATTAAATGGTATTAAAAATTTAATTCCTGATTGTTTCTTTATATAGAAATATAATTGATTTTATATATTGATCTTGTATTCTGCAACATTGCTAAACTCACTTATCAGTAGGATACCATCAGATTTTCAAATTAGACAATCATGTCTGCTGGTAAAGAAAGTTTAACTTTTTCTTTTCCAACCTGGATGCCTTTAAAAAATATTTTTCTTATTTGATTGCCCTAGTTAGTATCACCAGTACAGTGTTGAAGAGAAGCGGTAAGAGCAGACATCTTCGTCTTGTTTCTGATATTAAAGGGAAAGCATTCAGTCTTTCGCCATTAAATATAACATTCGCTGTGGGTTTTTTTGTTTGTCTGTTTGTTTTTGTAAAAGACCTTTGTTACATCAAGGAAGCTACCTTCTATTCCTAGTTTTCTGAGAGCTTTGATCAGAAATGCATGTTGAATTTTATCAAATGAGTTTTCTGTGTCTTTTGAGATGATTGCCTGGTTTTTCTATTTTTGTTTGCTAATGTGATAAATTATACTGACTGATTTTTCCATGTTAAACTAACTGCATTCTTGGGATAAACCCCACTTGGTCATCTTCTTAATATATAGTTGGATTTTACTTTTTAAAAATTTTATTTTTAATTTTTCTATTAAAATGTTTAAATGGAAGTATAGTTGATTTACAGTATTATATTAGTTTCAGGTGTACAGCATGGTGATTTAGTGTTTTTTACAGATTGTACTCCATTAAAAGTTATTACAAAGTAATGGCCATGGTTCCCTGAGCTATACAATATATCCTTGTTGCTTATCTATTTTATACATAGTAGTTTGTAGCTCTTAATCCCACATCCCTAATTTTCCCCTTCCTCCCCTTCCCTCTTCCATTTGGTAACCACTAGTTTGTTTTCTGTATTTCCTATTTGCTAAAACTTTGTTTCAAACTTGTGCACCTTTGTTAGTGAAGGATATTGGTTTGTCATTTTCTTTTCTTGAAATATCTTTGTTTTTGGTATCAGGATAATGCTGGCCTCATAGAATGCGTTGGGAAGTATTCCTCTTCAATTTTTTCAGAAGACTTCATACAGAATTGTTATATTTTTCCTTGAATATTTGGGAGAATTCACCAGTAAAGCTGTTTGAGCCTGGTGTTTTCCTTTGTGGGACGGGTTTTTTGTTTTTTTTTTCCTACAGTATCAATTTCTTTAATAGGTATAGGTTATTTACTTCTTCTCTAGTGAGCTTTTGTAGTTTGTGTCTTCAAGGAATTTTTCCATTACATTAAGTTGTCAAATTTACTGGCATACATTTGCTCATAACATTCCCTTATTATTCTTATAATATGCCTTAAATCTGTAATGATGTATCATTCCTGATGTTGGTAATTTGTGACTTCTCTCTTTTTTTTACTGATCTTGTTAGATTTTATTAATTTTATTGATCTTCTCAAAGAATCAGTATTTGGTTTCAAGGATTTTCTCTGTTGTTGTTTATTTCATTGACTTTTACTTTGAACTTTATTTCCTCTGATTACTTAGGGTTTAATTTGCTCTTTTTTTCTAGTTCGTTAAGGTGGAAGCTAAGGATATTGATTCAAGACCTTTCTTTTTTTTTCTAATATAGGCGTTCAGTGCTATAAATTTCCTCTAGGTCTTGCTTTAGCAGCATTTCACAAATTCTAGTGTGTTGTAGTTTTTTGCTTTTTTCCAACTGATTTATTCATAGCATAGACAGAGTGAAAATATCTAAAATGAAAACGCAACTGATGGTAAATGCTTATTTTCACCTTTTTGGGGGGCCTGATATAGTCTTTAATAACTTAGCATCCCTTAACGTGTTCCAACTTGAGGGATTATTTTTGCCCTAGAAATGCATACCTCTGAAATCTGTCTTATATCTTAGTATTGGCTCTTCACTATCTCAGATGATGTGTTTTGTTTTTATTTTCATTCAGCTTTAAATACTTTGTTTCCTTTTTGATATCTTCTTTGATTCATGAATTATTGAGAAGCAAGTTATTTAGTTTCCAAATATTGGGGATTTTTTTAGAGATTTTTCTGTTATTGATTTGCATTTCAAATCCATTGTGGTCTGAGGACATACTTTATATTTAATATTTTTAAAATATTTTAAGACTTCTTTAAAAATGTACCTGAACATGATCTATCTTGGTAAATGTTCCATGTGCCCTTGGCATTTGTTGGGTAGAGTGTTCTGTAAAATTCAGTCTGGCCATGTTGGTTTATGGTTTTTCAAGTCTACTATATCTTTGCTGATTTTCTGCCTACTTGTTCTATCAATTAATGAGAGAGGAGTATTTTAATTTCCAACTATAATTGTGGATTTACCTATTTCTTGCAATTAATTCTGTGAGTCTTTGCTTCATTTTGAAAGTCTGTTAACTAGGTGCATACAGATCTAGGATTATTATGTCTTCTTGATGAACTGGCCTCTTTATTATTATGAAATGACCTTCTTTATCCCTGGTAATATACTTTGCCTTGAAATCTACTTTGATATTAATATAGCTTTCTTTTGAGAATTGTTAGTTTGGTGTATCTTTTTCCATCTATTTTTAACCTATTTGTGCTTTTCTATTTAAAGTGCATTTCTTATAGACAGCATATGGTTGAGCCCGATTTTTTTTTTTTTTTTGCAATAAGACAGTCTCTGCCTTTTCATTGGGGTGTTTAAACCATTTACATTAAATATGTTTATTAATATGGTTAGATCTGAGTCCATCATCTTGCTGTTCATTTCCTGTTTTTCCCATCTGTTCTTCGTTCACTCTTCCTTATTTTCTACCCTCTTTTGGATTAATGAGTATTTTTTATAATTCCAGTTTATCTTCTTTGTTGGCTTAACTTTTTACTTTGTCATTTTAGTGGTTGTTTTAGGAGGTAAAATACACATCTTTAACTTATCACAGTCTATTTTCAAGAGATAATAGTACCTCTTGCCACATATAGTATAAGAACCTCCCAACAGTGTATTTCCATTTCTGCCCTCTCAACCTTAGTTTCACTCTCTGCACAGTGGCCTGGAAATTTTCTCACAGCCATAAGCTGGGGCAGTTGTAAGATTTGCCTCATTTGTTTACCAGCTCTCAAGATCACTGTCCATTGTAGGCTGATGTCCAGTGTCTTGAAAACCATTGTTTCGTATGTTTTGTCTTTTTTTTTTTTTTTTTTTGGTTGTTTCATGAGGCAGGGTGAATTCCATCCCTGTTACTTCATCTTGGCCTGAAGCAGAAGTCTTAGTTTAATCATCTTTTGCTTTGCTTGAATGTTTTCATACTATTCTTCTTGGCCCAGTCTAACTCTACTGCAGTTTGTACTTTAGTTGGTTCCAGAGAGATCTTTCTAAAACAAATATCTGACCAAGTCTCTGCTTTTCAGTGGCTCCCCATTTCTTTTTTAAATAATGAAACAAACATGCTAAGACACCAAATTTCTGTGTGGAGTAAATATTACTAAATGGAACCTGGAGAAATAAAGGTATTGCTAAAAATTTTACAAGTAAATTCCTGCATAATCATATATAGTAACCATATATTATTTTGAAAAGATAAATATTGATTTTTCTATTGGTCAGGTAACAATTTGTATAGAACTAGCTTTTAATTTAAATCACAACTGCTGTCTCATTTGGAACTCAATAAAATATTGAAAGCTCAGTAGTTGTTGACAAAATTAATTATTACAGGGCTTCCCTGGTGGCGCAGTGGTCAAGAATCCGCCTGCCAGTGCAGGGGACACGGGTTCGAGCCCTGGTCCGGGAAGATCCCACATGCCGCAGAGCAACTAAGCCCGTGAGCCACAACTACTGAGCCTGTGCTCTAGAGCCCGTCAGCCACAACTGCTGAGCCTGTGTTCCACAACTGCCGAGCCCGTGTGCTGCAACTGCTGAAGCCTACGTGCCTGGAGCCCGTGATCCATGACAAGAGAAGCCATCGCAATAAGAAGCCCACACAATGAAGAGTAGTCACTGCAATGAAGAGTAGCCCCTGCTCACCACAACTAGAGAAAGACCACTCGCAGCAACGAAGACCCAATGCAGCCAAAAATAAAATAAATAAATTTATTAAAAAAGATTGTTACAGAAAATGCCACTGATTTTTTCATGTTTATCTATGAGATGTTAGTCAGATGCATTGACATTAACCCACTTGTAATCTCAAAATGAATTACCTCAATTAGGAAAAAAAGATCAATATGTACATATATGTAAAAATCTGGTTGTCTTCTCTTATATTCTGAGAATTTCTTAATATTTTCATGCTGTCATTCCTTACTCACCTCTGTAGTATTGGCCTCAGTAGGTACTGTTTCTCTCTTCCAATTTGTGCAAACATGCCTGCAAAAAACAAACAAATAAAATTAACTGAGTACCTTCTACATACCAGGCATTGTGCCAGATTACTTTAACATACCAGGCTCAGGCTCGTTTCTCTGCTCCACTTATTTTCATATTTTCTATCACTGTTTATCACACATCCTTCTCTGTACCTGCACTGATTTATCTGCAGTTATTACGATATGCCATTCTCTTTCATCCTTTGATGCTTTCTCATATAGTGTTCCCTCTGTCTTCCTTTGTTGATCTGGTTAAATCCTACTTGATAATTAAGACTCAATTTCAGTATACCCTTTTTAGGAAATCTTCCCTGAAAACCACAGGCTAGGTTAGGTGCCTTCTGTGTTCCCACAGCCTCTTACATTTATCTCATCACAGCACTTAGCACACTAATTGCAACTATCTGTTCCCCTTCCTTTTTATTTCCCCACCAGACTGCTTGAGGGCAGTATCTTATATGATTCCATATCTTAACACATAGCCCAGGACCTGTGGACTGGCTGACCAAAAGACTGACCAAAAGCCGACCAAGTGACCAACTAACTGACTAACAGCTGTGTGAAAGAGAGGCGAAGAAGGTACTGGTAACTTTTCTGCCAGTCATAGTTCTTTTGGGATGTGAGTTTGAAACTACAAAAGTGAGGGCTTTATTTGGAGGTACCACCAGGCCATTAGGGGAAAGACATACTGATTCAGGAGCCCATTTCTTACTGCTTATTCTTTCTCTGACAAGAAAAAGGATTGGCTAAGGCCAAGGATCTGTTCTGGCATATCCCTGGAGGTATCACTATAGCTCATGTGCTAGGAGTAGTACTTACTGTTCCATCTGCCTGGAATGCCCTTCCCCCAAGTATGCACATGGCTCATGACTTCATTTTATTTTCTCCTCAAATGTCATCTCGTCAAAGAGGCCTTCCTTGATCTGGTCTGATATAGCACTACTCTTTATCCTCTTACCCTGCTTTATTTTTCTTCTTGTATTTATCACTACCCAACATACAATTATTTGTTACAGTGTTTTAGTTTGTCTCTCTCCACCAGAATATAAACACTAGGAATCTGTGACTCTTTTGCGTACTGTTATATTCCTAGCTTCTAGAGCAGTGCCTGGCAAGTAGTAGGTACTCAATAAAAATTTCCCCCCAATGAATAAATGAATTTGGAATTTTGGACCGACTGCTTTCAAGGCCTTTTATCATTTGGCCTCAGCAGTGCCTCACCCTCCTTGTCCCTATATATAACCCTTGGACTCCAGGCAGACGGGAGTCAGAGTTCTCTGAACAGGCCCCACACTTTATAGTTCTGTGTCTTTGCTCATGATTTTAAAATGGACTCCAAAGAGTTTCAATAAGTGAAGAGGTAGAGCTGGGTTTTAAGGGTTAGTTGGTGTTTATCAGGCCAGGAAGAGGGAAGAGAGCTTTTCCAGAAACAGCAACGACCTAGAAGTTTGAGAGCAATGTTCAAGGATAAATAAGTAAATAGTGCAAGATACTGATTCTAGAAGAAGACTGAGAAGCTAAAAGCTATAACTGAGGCAGCATGTAGGGTAAAGCTGTGAAGTTTGGGTCAATAGTTTCCAACTGTACAAGACAATCAATTGGGGTGCCCCAAGAGAATATAATAGCTTGTATTTATATTGCATTTATTTTTATCTCATTTAATTTTTATGTATGTTTTTACAGTATACCTAATGTTAGTACATATATCTAATTTATAAACAGATATTCTTATATTGGCAATGTGTGCTCAAATTTTGTTTTACATGTAGATTATGTCATTAGAAAGGTTGGCGGCTACATAGTCAGTCACCTTGTGCATTTCTTTTATAAAGGACTATTTGTTGTGGAAAACTCCAGAGGTTGGCTTTCTCCGATTCTGTGTAGTACTGTTGGTCATTTTGCCCAGAGATGTAGTCTTTGATGTCTCTAGGAGCAAAATGGACAGGCTTAGGGGGATGAGAGAATCATGACCTTAGAAAACTCTCTTTTGCTTGCATATCCTCCTGGGGTTTGGTCGTGTGAGTCACTTGGAGTCTCTATCTGTACTAAGCTCCCCTGGTCAAATTCTGTCTCCTTTTACTGTCAGCCACAGCTCTCTGTACTTGCTGTTACCTTCTTCCTCACTTCGGCTCAGGGATTCTTCCCATTTTCTCTTTTGGAATGAGAAAGCAGAACAAGATTTTTAACTTTTAGATACTTGAACCTTAGGAACAAGGGGCCCTAATATCTCACCTTGACTGTTGAGTGAGATCTTCATGCTGGGACACAGCATTGCTGTCTGACAAGGATGCAGCTCGTCCTGGCTTACTTTGTTCAGACTGCAGTGACTCTGAGTGGGCAACACCATACTGCCAAGCCTTACCTAGGTAGGGCATCTGCCAGGTAACAGAATAATATGTGGAGCACAAAACACAAAAAACAAGTGCCTTGAGGTTTGTCCTGACATGCTGAAGTCATCATCCTTTTCTGCAAAGCTTAGTTCTGTAGGGACTGACTATGTTCAGAGTCCATCCTTATTGGAGTGTAGTGGTCTCCTTACAGACCCTCTGCCTCACTTAGTGTAGTGTTTAGAGCAGTAGTTCTCAGTGGGGGGCAGTTTTGTTCCCCAGAGAATGTTTGGCAGTATCTGGAGATACTTTTGATTGTTATGACTGGCAGCATGCTACTGGCATCTGGTGGGTGGGTGCCAGGGCTATTGTTAAACATCCTACAATGCATAGGACAGCCCCCAACAACAAAGAATTAACCTGTCCAAAAGGTCAGTGCTGCAGAGACTGAGAAACCCCGGTCTAGAGTGACTTCTGTCTCCACTGCAGTGTAGGGCACAAGTGGGGGAGTTCCTGCATGCCAAGCGTTTATGCTCAGGCTTCTATCAGGTCGTCTTCCCCGTAGACAGAAGACCCTTGTGGCACCGCTGGCCTCAAGGCTTTCAAGCAACAATACGTGACATGGCCTTTCTACTCCATACGCCATGCTGGGTGAGGCCAAGCTCCCTTGACAGTAGGGGCAGGAATGTGTTCTCTGCACTTTGCAGGCTAGCACTTGTCTGTCTGCCTCACATCTTGTGCCACTCTGCTAGGCCTTCATTACCTAACACTCTGGACCGTAGCAAGTGATCACGTTTATAGTGTATGTGGAGATATATTCATTTTCAGCAATAAAAGGCCAGTCTATTCTACTTTCCTCAACACTTCTTTAACCCCAGTTCTGTCATCCCTCCTTTCCTAAGCCCTAGGACTTGAGCATATCTCTTGGAAATTAATCTTTCTCTTCCCTCCAATGTATTCTAGTCTGGAAATTAGATATTCAACCAGGCAATGACTAAGCACTCACCGCCTAAGCCTCCGGGATCTTGTCTTCTAGGATGCAGTCAATCTGAGTGCACTAGACCTGCCTCATTTCCTCTCCTGGAACCTTTCCTGTGCCTCTGCAAATGGTCTAATCTACCTTCAAAGTCTCTTGGCTTCAGAACTTTCCTCCTGAGCTCCAGCAGCTTCTTGGGGACATGGAGAGATTAGAGCATTTTTGTCTTCTATTGTTTCATTCGGAATGTTTCTCTGAGTGTCTGCTTTGTACCGTGTGCTGGGCTCCCCTATGGGAGGTAGAAGGATGAAGGGTCAGAGCCCAGCCTTCCAACTTCTCTAGTTTATATGCGAGTGACAGAAACAACCTAAGATCTGAGGTGTGTCTACCAGAGGAATGCTGATTTTTGGACAAGCATTTCAGAAATTAACCTCCACCTGAGCTGTATATTTGTCTAGGAGGATTGTGGCTGCTGTCTGGAGGCCCACATTCAGAACATTTCTGGAACTCCTCATTTAGGGTAGTTATTCTTTCAGTAAATTCTTATTGATGCCACTGTATAAGAGGCACTATTTTAGCGACAAAGGGGTGAGCAAAAATGAATAGGATGTGGTCCCTGCCTTCAATGTCTCCTGACTATTAAGGAGAAATTAGAAAGCATTCTGATGAAGGACAATTTTGGGGAAAGATATGTATCTTAAGAGAGGAGGGTGATAAATCTCACCATTTCATTCTGCTTCAAAACTTTTTTGGCTTCTTGCTGCTCACAGCGGTAGTTTTCAACTTGAGAAATGTACAGATTCCTTTTAAGGGAAATCATTTATCTTGGGCCTGCAAAGCTGGTTTTATTTAATGGTATTTAAATATGTAGAAACATAAAATGAGGTTTAAGTTGCTATATAAAATTTGTGTACAAATATAAACAAAAACACACTGATACATTAAATAAAAGCAAATTTCAAATCCAATAAAATGACATGTTTTTGCTGAAACCCAGTTGCTCCCACCCAAGGCTCTTTAAGTTCAGCATAGCTGTATTACTGGGTGCTATATGGTGACTCAGTCCTCCCACCATTTTTCTCTACTCAAGCTCCTATGAAACTTTGATTTATATAATACATCATGATGTCATTTGACTTTTACTTGGCTTGAACATATTCCTTGCATGTTAAGTCCTCTTCTGTTCTTTTATTGTTGATTCTTGATAAAGTATGGAAATAAATTTGTTATATATGTGGCTAAATACCACAGAAATATAAAATTATTTTACAAGGATTATTTTTATGGTTGTCCATTTAAAAAAATCACAGTCTTATAGTATTGAGGAAATGATTAGGTACAGTGATCCGTGTATGGTAATGACATGATTTACCATGTTGTGAATGATCACTGAGTAATTGTTTCAGTTAGAATTGGCTCCTGCTGTGACAGAAAATCTTTTTAATCTGATATAAGCAAAATGGGAAAATACTTTTTGCACAAAACTGAAAAATGTATGAATAGGGCTGTCTACAGGTGTGATCTCATTCAGGGCTTAAGTGATGTCATCTGGATCCATCACTCGGCTCAGACTTGCCTTAGTATGAAGCTTTCCAGCAGCGTCAGGGAGGATATATGTATGTGTGTATGTGTGTGTGTCCATATATATATATCCTTTATATATATTATTTATATAAATTTTAAAATGTTATATACGTATTATATTTATGACATAATGGCTAGGGCAAGGGCTATTGACGCCAGACTGCTTGAGTCCAAAATTGGCTTTACCAATTCCTGGCTGGATAACTTTGGGAAAGTTACATAACCTTTTTGTGTGTCAGTTTCTTCATCTGTAAAATAGGGATGAAGTGGAACATATCCTTCACATGGTAGTTGCAAAGATTAGTGAGCTAATATCTGTGACGTGCTTAGCACAGTACCTGTTATATAGTAAGTGCTATGTAAATGATGGCTTCTATTAATATCATTTGTTATTATTATATTGCAATAATATATAATATAATACTATATATAATGTAGTATATTATATAATAATTAAGGATTATTTTATCCCAGATACCTGAATAGTGGAAGAACAAGTCCATCCCCTATAGGTCAAACAAAAAGTACTGTATGTATTCCTTTCATACTTGGGATTTTATGGGAGAGAGATCTGTTAAACACATAGACATGTGGTGAATGTTAAGGTCGTGGAGACTGTGACAGTAAGAACAAGCAGTGCTTGCGTTCTGGAGTCATGGCTTGGCTTATCTCTTCCCGCAGTATACAACTGGACCGTGGATGAGGTGGTGCAGTGGCTGATCACATATGTGGAGCTGCCTCAGTATGAGGAGACCTTCCGGAAGCTGCAGCTCAGTGGCCATGCCATGCCGAGGTCAGGAAGGGACTGGGTTCTCTCACTGGGGGTGCGGGGAATGGGCTGGGGTCGGCTTGCCCTCACGTTGCTCTCACCTGTTAACTGAAGTTTCACCCCTTTCAGGGCAGGATCTGTAGACTTCTCACATTTACTGTGCACTTGCTAGAAAGCATATGGACACTCCACATCTATTCTCTTACTTAATAGTTCTGTCAATCCTGGGACTAGTACTAATAGCTACCATTTATTGAGTGCTTAGTGTATGCCAGGCACTCTACTCAACACTTTATGTACAGTATCTCATTTAATTCTTACATCAATCCTGTAAGGTAGGTATTATTGTATCTAGATGATGAACCTGGCCTAGTAACTTTTCCAAGGTCACATGGCTAGTTAGAGGCAAAACTGCGATTTGAACCTAGATCTGGGTAGACTTCAAAGCCTGTGTTTTTTCTCTTTTTCTTTTGCTGTCCCCCCAGCAGTTGCCTCTTTCATTGCCCAGGGGACTCGGGGCTCTTTTAACCTTCCCGGAACTATCCATCTGCAGTTTAGCTCTAAAGAACCGGTGCAGAGGTGGGGGCTGACTACCATTGGCCCCAGTCTCCTCTCTGGAATGACTCTTCCAACAGCTGTTATGCCCTAGCTCTGCCTCCCTTTCAGGCACAATGTACTAGGACTTGGGGTGGGTGTGGGGAGGGGATGGAATACTGCTTGGACTTCTTGTTATGTCAAACTAGCGCCATATGTCATTCAGTCATTAATCCATTCACTTATTCATTCACCCAGTATTTACTGGGTACCTGCTCTGGGCCAAGCACTTGTGCTGGGTGCTGGGGATAAAGATGACAACAACCTGCCCTTGCCCTCAAAGGGCTTACTGTCTGGTAAGTGCTGATTATGTATAATCTGTCATCTTATTATGTAGGTGCATCTGGTTATGAGCTTCAGCAAAGGGGAAAGGGGAAGGGGAAGCTGTTGGAATGCCCACACATCGCAGCCTCCAGCCACAGGGCTACCGGGTGCTGCTGTCCAGGCCTAGCTGAGCTGGCTGGTCCCTCCTCTGCTGCCTGCAGCCTCTTATTCACAGCTTCTCCCTACTCTGAGAGAGTAATAATCTTAATGTCTGTACATCCCTTTATAGGGTACTTTCCTACCTATTATTTCAGTTGATTCTCACAATTCTGGGAGGAAGGAATTATTATCCCAACTTTCGGGCAAGCAAACTGAACTTCAGATATTTTATGATTTTTCAGAGCTGGTAAGTGGCAGAGCTGGGATTTGAACTCAGGTCTGCCTGGTTCTAAGTGCCCTGCTTTTTTCACTGCACCTTCCTCTTGCCCCATGTAGTTTGAAAATAGGCTTCCTGGAAATACTCAGTTTAGTTCTATTTAGCAAAACTTTACCAAGCACTTACCATGTGCCATGCTCTCTCCTGGGTCCTGAGGACAAAGAAATGCATTAGACCTCACATTTGCCTTGAGGAACTCCACGTTTAGTGGAAAAGACAGACAATTAAACAGATGATTGACCATGAAGCTCCAGGATTTAGGTTTCTTTCCCATGGAAATAGCAGTATTGCCTTGTGGATCCCTGGCCTATTCCATCTTGAAGAACGGCTATGGCTTGGATTAAAACTGTAAAACATAGGGTAAGAAGTTAGTTCTCAGGCAGTGCGCTCACTTGGCCATTCTGTGACTAGGATTAGATCCAAGACCAGACCCAGCCAGGCTGGGCATAGGGGTAGAGATAAACAAGCTGTGGTACCTTAGCGACAGCAGGAAGCATGGAGCATTCAGAGAGTAGGGTGTGGGGTAGAGTGTGGGCGCTTCTAGGCCCATCCCTAGGCAGCGTGGTATAATGGGACGGATCTAGCAGATTTGCGTTGTATCCTGCCTTTGCCACTTACTTGCTGCGTGACTTTGGGAAGTTACTTACCTCTAAGTCTCATTTTTCTTATCTGTAAAATGGAGCTAATAATAGAACTGGGTTCTTAAAGTGTGAGGACTAAGTGAGGTATTGTATCTAAAGTGTCAGAACAATATGAGATATACACAGCTGCTTATTAAATGTTAGCTCATTTCTCATTTCTTAGAAGCTCTAATGCAATGCTTGTTGCATTGCATTATAAGAAGACTAATGCAATGCTTGTTGTCAGCAGATTTATATTTAATGACAATGTGTTAGGATTAGGATAATTCAGAGGTCCCTAGAATCGCTGGGTCACGTGGCATAACATTTTGACCTGGGCTGGACAGGCGAATGTGTTTGCAAATGGTGGGAGTATGGGGACAGGTATATAGTGGATAATCCCTGGAAGGAGAAGTACAACAGAAAATTTACAGTTGGGTGTGGGAATGGTTACAGATGGATAATCCTTCGAGAGTAGGATATTCAGGAGATGGTGGACATGGGGAGAAGGGTGAACAAATTCTTGGTGAATGTTATGTGTCCTGTTCACTGCTTGTTGAGATCCACTGGTACAGACTCTGTGTACTAGAGTGCAGAGGGGAGCAATTGCCAGGAGCTAGAAGTCATGGAAGTGTTCCTGGGCGAGGTGGGTAGTCCTACCAGGATCCTTCCTGCTTTGCCGGCAGGGAACTGAGCCCCTACTCTTTGTCCCAACAGGCTCGCTGTAACCAACACCACCATGACAGGGACTGTGCTAAAGATGACAGACCGGAGCCATCGGCAGAAGCTGCAGCTGAAGGCCCTGGACACAGTGCTCTTTGGGCCTCCTCTCTGTGAGTCCTGTGGCAAGAAGGGCTGCTGATGTGCCATGGACCCGAAGGCAGTTGGAGTGGCTGGGTTGAGGTCCTGGGTCTGCCCTAAAGGGATAAAATGAATGTTCTAGAGAGGTACACAATGCTGCTGAGATCCAGGGGAGGGATAAAGAAGGCATCCTATAGAAGAGGTGGCGTGTGACCTCTGCCTTTAAAGATGGATAGGGTTTTATTCCATGGAGGTGGCAGGAGAGGGCATTCTAGGTGGAGGAAACAACCTGAGCAGGGATACAAACGCTAAAATATGAATGGCATGCTCAGGTATAAAAAGTAACCCAAAAGGGGCCGAGTGCCGTTTAGCTGTTCCTGTTCTCAGCTGTGGATATGCAGAGGGTATGAACTGATTGCTGGACATTTTGTGTCCTTGGACAGACAAACGGGATTAAGCAGGCTTTCACTGAATCAATAGAGACACACTCAGACCAAGGAAGTTTGGTCTCTTCAACCCAGGGTTAGTTGAGGGTATTAGGTGCTTCAACTCCTGAAAATCTGCGAGGTGGGAAGGGCCAACCTTGCCAACCTTTTTTTATTCTAAGTGAACTCAGCACAGAAGTAGCAAGATTTCTTAGAAAATTAGTCTTGACCAAACAGTCTCTTAGGGCCTACTCCCTGCCCTTTGGGAGCTGTTGGCATCAATTGAGGATGCCAGCAGCAGAATGCTATAGAACCAAGAACCAGTCCAGAGAAGCAGCTGGCAGGCAGGGTCATGGGCAGTATAACATTTCCCTGTCCGTGCATTTGGCTTGACAAGTGCCCAAGCTGATGTCTCAATAGAGGTGGATGGGTCTGTACTTTCCGTGGTTTAAAAAAATTTTAATAGACTTTATTTATTTAGTTATTTGGCCATGCGGCTTGTGGGATCTTAGTTCCCCAGCCAGGGATCGAGCCCAGGCCCACAGCAGTGAAAGCCCGAGTCCTAACCACTGGACCATGAGGGAATTCCCTATTTTCATTTTTTTAATTCAAAAAAATTAAAAAAATTTTTTTTTAGCCACACTGCACAGTATTCTAGTTCCCCGACCAGGGATTGAACCCGTGCCCCATGCAGTGGAAGTGCAGAGTCTTAACCACTAGACCACCAGGGAAGTCCCTAGACTTTATTTTTTAGAGTAGCTTTAGGTTTACATCAGAATTGAGTGGAAGCTACAGAGATTTTCCATATACCTCCTGCCCGCATGCATGCACAGCCTCCCCCATTATCAGCATCCTCACCACAGTGGTACACTGTAACAACTGCTGAACCTGCACTGACACAGCATTATCAGCCAGAGTCTGTAGTTTACATTAAGGTTCACTCTTGGTGTTGTGCAGTCTGTGGATTTCGACAAATGTATAATGATGTGTATCCATCTGTGTGGTGTCATACAGAATGGTTTCACTGCCCTAAAGATCCTCTGTGCTCCACCTATTTACCCTGCTCTCCTCCTCAACCCCTGGCAATCACTGATTTTTTACTTCTCCATAGTTTTGCCTTTTCCAGAAGGTCTATATCTTTTGAAAACGTGAAACAGAGCAACATGGGAGAAGACCATTTCCATCTCCTTTGTTGCCCTGTTTTTGGTCCTAGGACACATTTTTTCTTGTGATTCATTTATAAGTTTTGAGTAAATGACACAGCGAAGGCACTACTCTTTATATGAGACCCACCCTGCATACTGAGCAATGGCCTTTCATTCATCCACTAACATTTATTGAGCACCTACTGTGTACCACTATGCATGACAGGGTCCCTGCTCTCAAGAAGTTCCCTCTGAGTGGAGATTGGCATGTCAACAAATTGAATAAATGGTCAACAAATACGGTGGTATAACTGTCGTGTAAGTCATTCCATAGTTCAGGCGGGAGCACAAAGTAGGGAGGAGTTTTCAATTGCAGACCAAGAAGCTTTATGGAGAGGATCCCTCTTGAGCTGACTCTTGAAAAATGGGAAGTGGCTTTATTAAACTCTCTCCGTTAACAGCCTATTCCCCCCTCTTTGTATACACCAGCAAGAACACTTCTGCCAGAAGAATCAAACCCAGCAGTGAAAGCTAAGCTATCTTTGCAGAGGCTGTCTTCTGTCACACCTTAGTTAGGGGAGGTCTCCGCCAGCCTGAAAGTCTTCCTTAGTCTTCTGAGACATATTAACAGACTGTTACATGTTCTGATTCAAAATAGGATTTACCATATCTGAAAGGGTACATTAGAAACTGCAGGTTAAAGTCAGCAAGGATTGTATATGGAAAAATCAGCTAGGGCTGGAGAGCATAGGAACCAGAATCCTGAGTACATACATGGTACTGAGTCCCAGAGGTCAGAGCCAGCAAGAGGAGCCTTGGTGAAGCAGGTTAGACTGATATCAGGACAGGAGTATCTTCTCCTAGACTCATTTCATATAGCCTATAGGTTGCATATGACCTAATCTAAGGGAGGTCAGAGGTCAGCAGAAAACTATTTCTGAGATTGGCAGAGCAGGGGTACTAGAGCTAAGAAGATACTTCACACCCACTAGGATAGCTACAATAAAAGCGAAAACAAAAAACAGAAAGTAAGTGTTGGCAGGGGTGTGGAGAAATCAGAACCCTTGTACATTTCTAGTGATAATGTAAAAAGGTTCAGCTACTGTAGAAAATAGTGTTCCTCAAAAAATTAAGCATAGTTATCATATAACTCAGCGATTCCATGCCTAGGAATGTACCCAAAGAACTGAAAACAGCACTGAAACAAGTATATATACATAGCAGCATTATTCACAATAGCTGAAAAGTGGAAGCAACCCATATATCCATCAATGGATGAATGGATAAATAGTTGTGGTATATAAATACAATGAAATATTATAAAAAATTTTTTTAAAATTTTTTTAAATTTTTAAAATTTAAAAATTTATTTAATTTTTTATTTAAAAATATTTAAAAAAATTTAAAAAAAATTTATTTAAATTTAAAATTTAAAAATTTAAAAAGCCATAAAAAAGAATGAAGCTCTTCATGATGGTACAACATGGATGAACCTGGAAAAAAGTGGCCTAAAAAAGTGAAAGAAGTGACAGAACTGAGGGAGTGGAAGAAGCCAGGCATGAAAAAGGACACATATTGTGTGATTCCATTTATATGAAATATTCAGAATAGATAAATCCATAGGGACCAAGTGCAGATTGGTGGCTGGCAGGGGCTGGAGGGAGTGGGAAATGGGAAGCGACTGGTAATGGGTATGGGATTTCTTTTTGAGGTAATGATAAGGTTCTAACATTAATTGTGCTGATGGTTACACAGCCTTGTGAATACGCTAAAAGCACTGAATTGTACAATTTAAAAGAGTGAACTTTAGGGTATGTGGATTATATCTCCATCATAATCATCATCATCATCATCATCATTATACACAAACTGATTTTTTATAACTCCTGGACTTCCATTTAGAGAACTTCTTATAAAGTTTAGGAAAGCACCTTGGTCTCTTCAGAATTGCCACTCACTGTGTGACCCGGTGTAGGTCACTTTTCTCAGTATGTGTTTGCTGATTTGGATCATGAAACAGCTGAACTAAAGGATCCTTATAATTCCTTTCAGCTGTACATTCCATGATTTTGGGCAAGAACCCTTTGGTTGATAAGGGTTCTGTGTAAAAGACAGGAGGAGGTCTGTTCTTTCCTCCTGTATCCTGTATCCTGTACTTTTAGGATTTCTGTATTTGGCCCTTGCCTTATCAAGTGACCTTTGGCAATTTAGTTCTCCTGCCTAGATTTAGCTTCCCTCATCTGTAAAATGGGCTTGGTCGTTAAGGCTCTTACTGGCTCTCTCATTCAAGGACTCAGATAGAGTTGGTGTACTCCTGGGAGCTAAGATTTTGGAATCCAGCAGCTGTCCTGATGGCAGAGATTGTTTTTATACTTTCCTGCTGATGCTTCTTAAAGAAAAATTTTGAAAATTGCCAGCTGGAACCTGAGGAAGATACTAGGAAGCTCTTTGCCAGGAGACTTCTGCAAGGGCGGGGCCATGCCTGGTGGGTATTTGCAAAGAATCCCTTGATCTGTGTCCCTCTCAGCTCTGTTTTCCCATTTGCGCATGGACTGAAATCCCTAGGTCAGTGCTCTTCCCTGTGCAGCACTCACGTAGGACTTAGAGTGATGGTCTGTGCTGGCTCTGCTGGGTTCTACATCCAGGGTGAGCGCTCAGGCCTCAACACAGGCTTGTAGTAAACACCCCCAGAGCACCTGGGCCCACTTCAGTTTCCAGTCATGGCTACCTCTCCCAGTCTTAACGGGTCTGAGGTTTGAGAAATCGCAAATCAAAATTTTGTTTACAGTAGCTGGGGGTGTCTGCTGAGTGAGCAGGATCCATCTACCCACAGCAGCCTCAGAGCTTGGGAAGGGGGAAGAGGGATCACACTGGCTCAGCCCAGAGTCCTGACAATGGCAGACAGCTCAGTCCTCCCCATGTGGCCACAGAGCAGCACAGGTGCTTTCCTGTCTTTTCCACCTGCAGAGTTGGCTCCAGGCTGGCCCACCTGGGGCTCTCCTGGCCGTGCCGCTAGTCAGGTGTCAGGTGTGCTCTGAGACATAGAGGCCCAAGGACAGTGTTCAGTTTGGGGCCTAAGTTGATGTCTCATTAGGGCAGCAAATGATTCACTGAGGGAGAAATTGAGGCCCAGATGAGGTGAGTTTTTAGACGTCGTTCAGCTTTTCAATAGCAGAGCCATGCCTCAAACCTAGGTCTTTTTTTTTTTTTTTTTTTTTTTTTGCGGTACGCGGGCCTCTCACTGTTGCGGCCTCTCCCGTTGCGGAGCACAGGCTCCGGACGCGCAGGCTCAGTGGCCATGGCTCACGGGCCCAGCCACTCCGCGGCACGTGGGATCTTCCCGGACCAGGGCACGAACCCGTGTCCCCTGCATCGGCAGGTGGACTCTCGACCACTGCGCCACCAGGGAAGCCCCTAAACCTAGGTCTTTAACTTACATTTCAGTGCTCTTTTCTACTGTATTATCCCACCCTCTACTTGTGTTAGAGGAAACAAGATATAAGAGTTTTAGCTTTGAAATCAAGCAAACTGGCTCTATCACTCACTCACTCGCTTTGTGACCTTGGGCACATTCCTAAGGTTCTCTGTGTCCCAGTTTCCCCTAAGTAAATGATAGCTACTGTTTTTAGTGTAATGCCTGCTGTGGTTGGTCTCGGGCTAAGGGCTTATGTGCCCTTTGTGCTCTTAGCACAAAGAGAAGGGTGCAGAGAAGGGTGCAGAGAGAGGCCTGCCCAGTAATTGCGAGGGCTGGGGAATTTTCCTTTGTAATAGAGGAAAAGACGAGATTGCACCTTGTCTTCCTTCCTCAGTGGCCCAGGTAATAGGGAAAAGTCCTCAGGAAGCAGGAGTAGCTGCCTCTCTGGCACAGCTTGCTCTGGTCTCTGTCAGCTCTGTTCTTACCCTCTTTCTCGTTTTTGTTATGTTCCAACTTACCCTTCAAGCCTTCTCTAGGATGCCTTTCCAGCCTCTTCCCGGGCATGCTCAACCCTTCTCTCTTACTTTCCTCTGGGGATTCACAGCCCTTTGTACCTGCTTTTTTGTGTGTTTGTTATTTCAGATTTGCCTTTTTTTTTTTTTGAAGTATAGTTGATTTACAATATCGTGTTAGTTTCAGGTGCACAGCAAAGTAATTGTACCTGCTTTCTGTATAACAATCTGTTTTCCTGTCTGTTACCCTTTAAACTGGAAACTCCTTGAGGGTAGACACAGCTTTGTTCATCTGTCATCAGCACTCAGTGTAAGGCCCAGCAAGGAAGAAGTGCCAGGAGATGAATGCTAGAAGTTACACAGAAGGAAGCTGGGGGAGGTGGGAGAAGAGTCTGGCCCAGCTTAGTTGTGGGGAGAACCGCTCCCTATGTAGTGTCTGTGCATAGGTGAGGCAGCTAAGGCAGTTTTTGGCTACAACCAGAAGGGAGGAGGGCCCAGAAATAGTTCTTACAGGTTAAACAGATACCTCAGCACAGAAGGCTGTGTAAATGACAAGAGAAACTCCTAGCACATACATTAGTGTGGGCAGTAGAGCGGTGGAGAGAATAGACTGGGAGAGGGGATTCCAGAAAGTGATAATTATTGGAGGCTCACATTCTCAGTGCTAACTGGCACCCTGAAAATTCTCACCATCACCCCTGACTGTGTTCACATGTAAGCATCTCATTTGTTTACACCCTCCTCCCTTGCCTCGGGCCTGATTGTGTTAACAGTTGACCTAATTTTGCTAAAATCTGTTTGCAGCACTCAGGCTGGGAATTCTGCCACCCTCTGGCTCCCCAGGTCCTAACCAGCTTCCCTGGGTTCGCTCTGTTCACCTAGCCAGCCACCTCTGCTCTCATGAAACCTCCATGGTTTCTCTGTGGCTGTGTTCCCTGGTGTGAGGTGGATTCTGAGAGCTGAGCTCCAGTCGGGGCTGTGAGGACAGCTTGCCATATTTTTTCTGATCCCAGGAGCTGGTATTTATTTGCCTTCTACGTGCACTTTATATTGTACCTCCCCTTTCCTGCTAAAACCTCCCTTTCTTCTTCCCTTTTTCTCTCCTTTCCACCTTTGCTGAGTACCTGCTCTGGCCAGCCTCTATGCTAAGTATGAGGCTACAGAGATAAGTAAGTCTTGTGCCCTGGTCCTGAGTAACTCACAGATTACCAGAAGGTGACTGCCATGGAAGCTGAAAAACACACAGGGCCGACCTTGAGATAATACGTGCTTTTAGCTGTCCAAAGAGTGGGTTGGTCAGGGAATCCTAGGGCAGACCTTGAGATAATACATGTTTTTAGCTGTCCAAAGAGTGGGTTGGTCAGGGAATCCTAGTTCAGAGGAGAAGGAATGGGCAGGTCTCTGTGAACTGTGGTAGGCTGGGAAGGTGGTGGGAATTGAAGAATAGGATTGAGATTATGATAGGAAGAGGTACATCACTAATAAGGCATGGACTAGACTCTTAAATTCCCTATTTTCCCTTCTTTTTCTGACACAATAGTTTATAGATTCTGTATTTGTCAGGGTTCTCCAGAGAAACAGAACCAATAGGTTATGTATATAGATATATATACGAGGAGATGTATTATGAGAATTGATTCATGCTATTATGGAGGCCAAGAAGCTCCACAATCTTTCCGTCTGCAATCTGGGACCCCAGGAAAGCCAGTGGTATAATTCAGTCTGAGTCTGAAGGCTGAGAACCAGGGGAGCTGATGGTGTGAGTCCTCGTCTGAGTCTGAAGATTGAGAGCCAGGGGAGCTGATGTAAGAGGGCAGGGGAAGATGGATGTCTCAGCTCAAGCTGAGAGAGCATATTTGCCCTACCTCTGCTTTTTAGTTCTGTTCAGGCCCTTAGTGGCATGTGGACGATTGGATGATGTCCAGTCGCATTAGTGAAGATGACCTTCTTTACTTAAGTGTACCGATTCAAATACTAATCTCTTATGAAGACAACTCCACAGACACACCCAGAAATAATGCTTTACCAGCTATTCAGACATCCCTTAGCCCAGTCAGGGTGACACATAAAGTAAACCCTCACAGATTCCCTTAGGACTGTGGGGTTCAGCCTGGGGCCCCACTGAAGGGAACTGACAATTCTCACATCTACTTCTCCAACTCCTACCTCTTCCTCAAATCCCACATCTACATTCTTTATTACCTATGGGATATGCCCATCTAAATGTCTCCAAACACCTCAAAGCACTTTCATTTACAGCTATGCATTTGATCTTTTAGTAATTCTGTGATAATGCATTTTACAGTTGAGGAAGCTGAGACCCAGATGGGGGAAATGAATTTCATGACAGATTGGGGCAGAGGCAAGCATAGAACCCAGACTTCCTCATACTAAGTGCAGGATGCTTCCTCTGATGAAACAAAAATTTCTCTACATGAGGCCTTACGTGTAACCTCAAAGGCCTGGCCATTCAGCCTTTGGATCTTCACTGTCCTGATGACAATGCCACAGCCAGCTCCCAGCATGTTGTTTCGTGGGAAAACTCAGGCCTTGGAATCCTTAGAGTTGAACTCAGGCTAGATCAGGGGATATAGGCATCTCCATGGTGAGAGATGTTTGCATGTAGTAAAACAGAAACAATACCTGCTGCATGAGTATGAGAAAGTGGGGTGTAGCAGAAAGACCGTGCAGTCAGGCAAATCTGGATTTGAATCCAAGCTCTGTCACTTTTTATGGACTCTGGCAAGTCAGTGCCTCTCTGGAGCCTCAGTTTTCTGGTCTGCAGAATGGGAAGACTCTACCTTATAGAATAGTTGTGAGAATTTGAAATGAATATAAATGCCCGTTCCATTTTATATTTTCTCTATTTCCCTTCTTTGCTTATGTGGATTAAAGAGAGGGAGATATCACACTTGAGGCTTGTCAGTGAAGATTCATTCCCACTAATATTTATTGAATACCTTCTGTGTGCTGGTCAGTGCTGTGCTGGGCACTGGCCTACAGACAAGGGATGGTCAGTAGGGGCCACAGAGTAAACCAGCTAGATTAGACTTATTTTCTTCCCACCAAGCTTGGTAGCCCACGGGATGCGACAGGCAGTATATTTGAGCTTCAGCTATGCATTTGAAAAGGCAGAGGGATATATGGGATGGATGCTTGTGTATTTAGGTGGAGTCAAAACTGGCTGAAGAGACCCAGGGGTGACTGATAGAGCCTATCCTTGCCCCTGGTCATTCAGTATTTTTATTTATGCGTTGGATGAGAACATGAAGCTGGGAAAAATAGGATCTTGTTTCAAATCGATCTAGAGAAGGTAGAATAAGGGACTGATAGAATATATCCGCGCCCAATCTGTATGCCCACCTTAAGAACTTTGAAGTGTTGGAGGTAATAGGGGGAGGGTGCTGGTCGCATGGAGTCTTGTTTGAACAGAGTACCTTTGACTTTGAGTAGGAACGTAAAGGAGATGTTGATGGTGAGAAACCCTGGGAAGCCAAGATGAAAAGTCTTTAATAAACAGGGGAGACAAACAGTACCCCAGCCTTTGGTGGAGGCTGGATAGGAGGCAGGTGTGTTCCAGAAAGGAAAGCAGCTCACTGTGCTGCAGAGAGATCCCTTCTTGGGACCTGAAGGACGGGAGAGTGGGGACTTGAGAATGGCTGGAAGGAAGCTAGAGGATGGCCGCTAGAGGACCCTCAGTTTTCTCTGTTAGAGTCTGGCGTAAACACGTAAAGGACACGGCTACACCCTGGACCTAGTAACTCCCCTCCCTTGGATGGAAATAGAATGTGCTAATCTGTCCTTGACCCCACACCATCCCCAGGTCCTACTGCTCAGCCTTTCAATGAGGAGCTATGAATATAACCCTTTTTGTCAAACTGGGCCTCAGCTTCATGCAGTGGGATTTCAGCTCCATGTGTCTTTTCCTGCTGTCTAGACCCTGCCTCAACTCGGTGGCTCTACTGGATCCTTTTGGATTCCCCTCAGCCCCTTGTCCTTACTGGGCACGGAAATCCCGTCAGTCCTGCCTCCCCCTCCCCAACACCAGGTGACGCACTGTGCACAGGACGTCATTACCTCTTTTCCCTCGTCTGGGGCCCCTCTGAGCCATAGCTGCTCTATCTCAAGTGGAGTACAATGCAGGCAGGGCCTACAGGAGCAGCCTCTTTCCCTCCTGGTGTCTCTTTCAGTCTCCTGTGCTGTGGCCGAGAGCCCAGGTCTGGCACACCGGGACCAATCTCAGGCTCCAGGACTGCCCCTCTTCTGGCTGGCTCAGTTCTTGGGACGTGGTTTTTACTCTTATCTTCTGATGTTATTCCTTGTCTAGCTTTTTGGTTTTGCTCTGGAGACTGAGCATTGCTTTGAACCCCAGCTGGCGGCCAGGGCCCTCGCACCTCACCAGATTGCTGCCAGGCCTTCCCTGGAGGTATTCTCTCTTCCTGGCACATGTCATGTCTTAATGTGTACCAATCTCTTGATGCTACTCCTGTTCTACCTGGTCTCTGGGCTGAGCCGCAGCCTAGAAATGCTCTCTGTAGATGAGACTTGCAGACCTTTACCTGCTCTGTTCTTTGTACCTTGTACGTAGAATAGCCTCGTAGTCCAGGAGACCCAGCTCCTGCAATAATCTCAGTCCCACAGCCAGTCCTCAGGCTCCAGTGACATTGCTTGGTACCCTTACCAGCCATCCCCTTCTACCTAGTGTAGCACTGTAGCCTTGCTTACCCTGTAGGGTAGAAGCCACTGCATCTGGGCACATGGGCTCATCGCAGCCCAGAATGGCTGGGATGTATTGAGAAGGCACTAGTTCTCTTCACTGCGTATTAGGAGAGTATGATCCAGTAAGCTTCCTGTATTGCTCTAAGGCCTCTCATCCTTTCCAAACTAGGCCTTGACTTAGTAGAGAAAATGGCCCAGAGTGTGGCCAGTGTGTGTCTAAGAAGAGAAACGACTTCCTCCTGAGCGGGAAGGCTTTGTGGAGGAGGGGATGCAGCAGAGTCTGCAGGGCTAAGTGTGTAGTGGGCACCCCAACTCACTGTACCCTTCTTCTCTGGCAGTGACCCGCCATAATCACCTCAAGGACTTCATGCTTGTGGTGTCTATCGTTATTGGTGTGGGCGGCTGCTGGTTTGCTTATATCCAGAACCGTTACTCCAAGGAGCACATGAAGAAGATGATGAAGGATCTGGAGGGCTTACACCGAGCTGAGCAGAGTCTGCATGACCTTCAGGAAAGGTAAGGCCCTGTCCCTTCCCCATGGCCCTGGTGCTGCCATCTCTTGGGAGCCTCCAGTTTCCATCTGCGCTGTGGGCCGTCTGGCTCCTGAGACCCTGCCGATGACGAAGAGGCCCAGGCTGTGTCATCCTTCCAAACCTGCATCAAGCCTAGGTTCCTGCCATTCCATTCGCACAGGCAAGTATTCCTCCCCAGGGCAGAAGCTTATTTCTCTCTTTTCTCCCTCGGAGCTTCAGAGGGAGAAGTGTGGAGCTGTCAGAGGTCTTGAGCTTCCCTGGTTGGATGACTAGTTAGGGGTCATTCTATCCTCCGTCCCACCTCTGGACTGCTTCCCTTCCCATAGAAGTAGACATAATTAACTGTTCTTCACTGTTTCCCAAAGAAACCTCACAAATCTGTCTTCCTAATACCTTTCATGCTTTCTTGTACAGCATCTAAATCTCATGAGACTCACTTGTTGTATGACTTTGGGTAAATCCCTTTCCTTTCTAGGACTTATTTCCTCATCAGTAATGTAAAGGCATTGAACTAGGAGAATACCAGGGCCTTCTAGCTCTGATAGTCTGGTATTCTGTTTAAATAAAACATGGCTTAGAAACTATTGTAGAAGATCTAGCTGTGAAGAGAAGGTGCCAGTCAGTCAGCCAACCTAAGTATTGGTTGGCCAAAAGTTTCCTTCGGTTTTTAAAGTAAAAATAAAAGACACATTTTTCATTTTCACCAAGAACTTTATTGAACAGTGTATTCACCGTTTTGTTCCACTACCTTCTGCCATTTTTCAGACAGCTTCGTAGTTCCATCTCCCCAAAACTTTTTATCTTTTTGAGCAAAGAACCGTTCCAGGTGCCTTTTACAGTCTTTCAGGGTATTGAAATTTTTTCCATTAAGAGAATTTTGTAAAGACCGAAATAAATGGAAATCCGAAGGTGCAATATCTGGTGAATACGGCGGGTGAATCAGAACTTCCCAGCCAAGCTGTAACAGTTTTTGCCTGGTCATCAAAGAAACATGCGGTCTTGCGTCATCCCGATCAAAGATTATGCATTTTCTGTTGAATAATTCTAGACGCTTTTCGTCGAGTGCTGCTTTCATTTGGTCTAATTGGGAGCAATACTTGTTGGAATTAATCGTTCGGTTTTCCAGAAAAAGCTCGTAATAGAGGACTCCCTTCCAATCCTACCATATACACAACATCACCTTCTTTGGATGAAGACCGTTCTTTGGTGTGGTTGGTGGTGGTTCATTTCACTTCCCCCACGATCTCTTCCCTTCCACATTATTGTACAGTATCCGCTTTTCATCGCCCGTCACAATTTGTTTTACAGACAGAACATTTTCGTTACACTTAAGTAGAGAACCGCATGTGGAAATATGGTCAAGAAGGTTTTTTTGCTTAACTCATGTGAAACGCAAACATCAAAGCGATTCACATAACCAAACTGGTGCAAATGATTTCCTACATTTGATTTGGATATTTTGAGTATGTTGGCTATCTCCCGCGTGGTGTAATGTTGATTATTCTCAACTAATGTCTTGATTTTATTGCTATCAACTTCAACTGGCCTACCTGACCGTGGAGCATCATCCAGCAAGCACGAAACTTCGCAAACCACTTTTGACATGTTCAATCAGTCACAGCACCTTCTCCATACACTGCACAAGTCTTTTTCTGTGTTTCATTTGTGTTTTTATCTTTCTTGAAATAATAAAGCCTAATAAGCTGAAAAATGTTGTTTTTTTCTTCCATCTTCAATATTAAAATGGCTACACAAAAATTCACCAGTTTTTTTTTTTTTTTGCGGTACACGGGCCTCTCACTGTTGCGGCCTCTCCTGTTGCAGAGCACAGGCTCCGGACGCGCAGGCTCAGCGGCCATGGCTCACGGGCCCAGCCGCTCCGTGGCATGTGGGATCTTCCCGGACCGGGGCACGAACCCGTGTCCCCTGCATCGGCAGGCGGACTCTCAACCACTGCGCCACCAGAGAAGCCCCCAAAATTCACCAATTTTGATAAGTTTTTTTTTAAATGCATGCTGATATGACAGCTGTCACAATACAATCTAACAAAATTGTTTCTAATGAAGTTAAAGACAACTAAGCGCTACTGGAACCATCTTACAGAGAAAAACCAAACGAACTTTTTGGCCAACCCAACACTTCCTGAAGTCTAGGAATCAGGTCTGTGCAGGGAATTGTAAGGAAGTCACTGCTCCTGGGGCCACAAAGCTCACACTTAAGAAGGAGCAGTGACTCAGTGCCAGCTTATGGGACGAGAGCTTCAAGGACTGGAAGGGCACAGAGGTAGGAGATGAGTGGATGTGGAGTCTGAGGAGGTGGCCTTGAAAGACGAGTAGGAAAGATGTAACCTGGTAGTTCTGGTTGAATGTATAGAGTGAGGCCAGATCCCTGGCACCTACAGACTCACATGGAGAAATTTAGCAGGATGCAAAAGGCAATAGAGAGTCAATGTAGGTATTTGGCTTTTTTGCTTTGTTTTGGTTTTGAGAAAAGGAGAAGCCTACTTCAGGACTGTCTTTTAGAAAATTATTCCAACAGCCTAGGGGCTCCAGTTGGGAAGTCTTTGCAGGAATCCATGTAAAAAGGAATGAAGAAGTCTGGCTCTTTTCTGTTATTTTAAAATGATAGATATAATTTTCTTTGGAGGGATGGGGAAAGGATTTCTTAAGAGCTAGGTATTGTTAAGTACTTAAATGTATTATTGTTTTTAATCACCACAACCCTGTTAGGTAGGTATTGTTATCCCAATTTTCAAGTTGAAGAAATGAAGCCTCAGAGAGGGTGAGTGTCAGTAAGTAGTAAGCTAGGAATTTCGACACCCACAGGGTGCTGCCTCAATAAAGGCAGGCTTAGCAGATTCATTTCCATGGGCTGGACTTTTAGGAGGCAAGAGGAGTTTTATCTTTGAGCCGATTCCTGGCTACTTTGCTGGACCCCCTTGTTCCTGGGCCCTTTTCCAAACGGGGGCTAAATGCTGCTATGTGGGCAGTCCCCGTTCTTCATTTGTCTGAAAAACATGTACTGTTTTCATTCCAAAGGCAAAGAATCTAGGCAGGAGACATTCCAAGTTTGGGGATAAAACTAAGCTCCCAGCCCTCCCTGCTCCGCACGGCCTCCAGAGCTAAATGACCACTGCGGCACTTGGAGAAACAAATGCACACACTCCCCAAAGACAGGCTTGCACCTGTGCACACACATATCCTCCTCTGACAGTGTCCAGAGCCCATGTGCCTCCTTGTCCCTCCTCACTTTGGCAGGCCTACACTGTCAGCCACCAAAGAGCTTTTTTACAGAGTTCCTGATATTTTGGGTGAATAAATGTAATGCTACATGTGCATTCCAGTTAGGATTTCACTGGGTTTCAAGATAATTCTTTGAGGCAGGCAGGAATTTTGATTCCCATTTACAAAGGAAGAAACAGGCCTAGTCCAGGGAACAGACTTGTCCATAGTCGTACAGCTGCTTAGAGCCAGGGCTTGCAGTCAGGCTGCCTGATTTTCTTGCTTGTAATGGTAACTGATTGCTGCCTTCAGGGTGCTCAGTCTTCTGTGGAGGAGATGTAGTGAGACAAGGCTTGATTGTATATTCATTTTCTCATTTCTGTACCCAGTGGTATTTATTGATCTTCATCTCTATTAGATCCTGTTAGGGTTATGAAAGTGGGTCAGTTCTGATTCTACTTTAAAAGGAGCTCCCTATTGTATGGAGAAGACAGGCATATCACAGGCTTTTCAGAAGAGGCTGCTTCTGGAGAGGATAATATTTCAGTGAAGAATCGAATCCCTAGTGGTGTAATTTCAAGCAGTGGGGTCATGGAAGAATACAATAAAGGAGGACATTCAGCAAGGGGAAGGGGATGGGGCTGGAAATGGCGCCTCTGATTTGTTTTTAGCTGTGCATGTAGCGCCACCTGCTGTATACCTTAAGGAGGTTCAACTCCCTTTCACTCCAGGAACAAAGTAGATAGAAGGCTGCAGTTTGTCAGCAGGAAGCTTGCAGCCTAGACATTTTTCCTCTTCCCTCCTTACTTGTCACCACATCTGTTGAGGCTTCAGTCACTGACACATCTGGACTTGGGATTATTTAGAGGCTGAGTTCTGTTTCTGCCTCTTCTGTTTCACCTTCTTAATTAACTCAGTGGTCAGTGCCCTTCTCTGTGGGCGCTACTTGTTCTGTAGCCTATCCTTCCTCTTCTGTACCTCAAGTCTAAAGCCATATATCACTTGTCTTCTTCCTCATCCTTTCCCCCTCTTATCCTGGTTCCCCGGTAACTTGGTGGTTCCTACTAAGATCGGAAGACCTGACAGTGGCTAAGTCCTTTCCCTCTTCCAGAGGGACTAGCCAACTGTTACTCTTTCTTCTGGGTGTAGTCCCAGGCCTCACCTTCCCTGACTCCTTTCAGGCAGAGTTGATCACCCCATCCCTGGGGCCTACCCAACACCTTGTATATCTCTCTATCATAGAACTTATCACACTGTGTGCACCTATCTGTTTACTTGTTTATATTGGACTAGATTATGAGTACCTCAGCAGCAGAGACAGTTTTCTCACTCATTTCAATATACCTAGGGCTCAGCACAGGGCTTGGCATTTAGTAGATGCCTTAAAGTACTTGGTGAATGAATGGATGGATGAATGAATGAACATAGATATGTGGCGGAAAGAAGGGAGGAAGGAAGGAAGCTTGGTTGGATGGATGAGAGGTTTTGTCAGTAAACAGAGGGAATGTGTGGGTGGGTACAAGGGCATATTTTCATTATAACTGATGCCCTTGAGATCTTACCCACCATGGAAGATACTTAGGAAG
The DNA here is from genome assembly GCF_937001465.1 of Orcinus orca. Classification (NCBI taxonomy): domain Eukaryota; kingdom Metazoa; phylum Chordata; class Mammalia; order Artiodactyla; family Delphinidae; genus Orcinus; species Orcinus orca. The sequence goes on along the minus strand of NC_064566.1, from coordinate 49,339,258 downwards.
GGAACTCAGGGCTGGGGGCAGCAGGGGCTCTCCCAAATCCTGTCCAGCCCCTTTGGCATGAATTTCATTTTTCGGTGCTGCTGGGAACAGGTACTCAGGAGTCCAAGAGGTACAGCTCAATAGTTCCTCTCTCATCTTCCTTAAATCCCCCCCACTACCACCACCCCTGTCACATCTCACCATCAGGCTTTCTCTGGGTCTTTGGTCTAGCTTGCAGGGTTTTCTACATTTTTTGCACCTTCCAGATGCCTTGGTATAAGGGTAGTAACTGTGGGATTTGAAGACATACAGATTGGAATTCTGGTCTCAGTTCTACATGCAGTTAATTCCTGTCTCTAAGCCTTCATGTCCGTATCTGTCCCAGGCTTATAATGATACAATATATCATTATCTGCAGGGAGAACAAATGTGAAATACCTTGTAAATTAGTAGTTGTTACGATCTGAGTATGTGAGACACCTTAGAAGGAAGGATTCAGGTACCCAGGAACCTAGCTTCACAGCCTTTATTACTGGCAGCAGAATGATGGCCCACATAAGAATTATGGTAGTGACCGTGGTTTCTGTTGGCCCTGAGCTACCTCAGAGCCAGGCAGGCAGCAGAGTAGGGAGAATATGTTCAGAGTGCTGGAGCCCTCATTTTCCTCTTGGATGCCATGGCTCGTGGCGTGTTGGCTGGCGCCTGCTTGCCTGGCCTTCTCCAGCTCCCCGCATCGCCCCCCAGGCTGCACAAAGCTCAGGAGGAGCACCGCACAGTGGAAGTGGAGAAGGTACACCTTGAGAAGAAGCTGCGTGATGAGATCAGCCTTGCCAAGCAGGAAGCCCAGCGGCTGAAGGAGCTGCGGGAGGGTACTGAGAATGAACGGAGCCGCCAAAAATATGCTGAGGAGGAGTTGGAGCAGGTAGGGGAAATCTGCGAATTCTTGGACACCCCGAGGGGGTGGGGTAAAAGGGCAGGGGCCAAAGGTCTGGCTAAGAGTAGTGGGAAAGTTGCAAAAAATGGTCACTGCAGTTGTCAAAGAACAGTGAATAACAGGTGGTAACAGTTATTTTGTTCCTTTTTAATTGAGGTATTTACATAAAGTATACAAATCATAAGTATACAGCTGGCACACTTTTACATATGCATGTACTTGTGTAACGACCATCCAGATCAAGATACAGACTCTCTTAAGCACTCAGAAGGCTCGCTTTTGCCTCCCCTTTCTCCCTGTCAGTATTCCACCCAAAAGGTAACTACAGTCTTAATCTCTAAACCAGATTAGTTTCACGTGCTTTTTGAACGTCATCTAAATAGCATTATACAGTATGTATTCTTTTGTGTTTCGTTTCTTTCACTCAACATTGTGCCTGTGAGAGTCATCCATGTTTCATGTAGTGATAACTGATTTATTTCCATTGCTGAGTATTAATCCATTGTATGAATATACTGTAAATTATTTATCCATTCTCCTGTTGATAGACTTTTGGGTTGTTTGCAGATTTTTTTTTTTTTTTTGCAGTTTATCAATAACATTGTTTATGAACCTCCTTGGTGGGCATCACTTATTTCTGTTGGATATGCAGTAGGTCATTTATATATTTAACTTTATCAGAAATTGACTATTTTCCAAAATGGTTGTACCAATCTATACTGCCACCAGCAATAGTGTGCGAGTTCTAGTTGAGCTACAACCTTGGTATTTTTAGGCATTTTCATTTTATACATTCTGATATGGATGTAATGGTATCTCATGGTGATTTTAATTTTAATTTTCCTATTGACCAATAATATTGAATACCTTTCCATAAGTTTATTGACCACTTTATTTGGGAATCTCTTCTAATTTAAAAAATTGGGTTGTATTTTTTCTTAATTGATTTGTAAGAGTTTTAAAATATATTCTGGATGTAAGTCTTCATGTCTATATATATATACATACATATTGCAAATATTTTCTCCCAGACTGTGGCTTGCTTTTTTGCTCTTTTAATATTGTCTTTTAATGAACAGACGTTCTTGACTTTAATGAAGACCAATTACTCAATCTTTTTTTTTTTAATGGTTGATGTTTTTTGTGGCCTGTTTAAGAAATCTTTTCCTAACTCCAAGATATTTTCCTCTAGAAGCTTTATTGTTTTACTTTTCACATTTAGGGATATGGCTTATTTCAAACTAATTTTTATGTATAAGATGAGATAGGAGATCAAGATTTTTTCCCAGGTAGATACGCTGTTCTGTGGTCTATATGTCTATCCTTATCCCACATTGTCTTACAACAAGTCTTGATATCTGGCAGTGTTAGGTTCTCCAGCTTTGTCCTCCTGCCAGATGGCCTTGGCTATTCTAGGTTCTTTGCATTTCCATGTTGGCTTGTCATTCCGTTACAGTGTGCTCTGCTGGGATTGTTATTTGTTTTTACATTGAATCTATAGATTAATGTGGGGGAAAACTGACACTTTAACCAAATAATTATTCTAATTCATGAGCACTGGTTATCCTGTCACCTATTTAGGTCTCTAAAAATTTCTCTCAACAATGTTTTGTAGTTTTCAGTGTAGAAGTCTTGCACTTAAATTTTTTTTTAACTTGTTCTTATTTTTCTAGCTGCTTGAGATGGAAGAATAGGTTATAGATTTTAAACCTTTAATCTTTTCTAACACATGCATTTAGAGCTATAAATTCCCATCTCAGCACTGCTTTAGCTGCATTTACTAAGTTTTGATATTTCATATTTTCATTATCATTCACTTCAAAATATTTTCTAATTTCCATTGTGATTTCTTATTTGGCCTGTGGTTATTTAGAAGTGTGTTGCCTAATTTTCAAACACTTGGGTACTTTCCTATTTATCTTTCTCATTGATTTCCAGTTTAATTTTGCTGTGGTCAAACAGTGTGTGCCATAGGGTTTAGTCCTTTCCAATGTGCTGAGACTTGGTTGATGTAAACAGACTACACAAAACGATTGAAAGGCAAAGTGTCAGACTGGATAAAAAACAAAACCCAACTATATGCTGTTTACAAGAGGCAAGCTTTACAAATAAGGATACAAGATGGTTAAAAGTAAAAGGATGAGAACACTAGGATAAACACTAAGCAAAATAAAGCAGCTGTAGCTATATTAATATCAGACAAAGTAGACTTTAGAGAAAGAAGTATTACTAGAGACAAAAATGGACATTTCACTTATGATATGTGTGAATTAAACAGTAATATATAACAACCCTTAATTTGGTACACCTAATAATATAGTTAAAATACATATGTAAAGCAAAAGTTAAGAAAACTAAAAAGACAAATTCATAATCAAAGTTAGAGATTTGAGCATCTATCTCTCAGTAATAAGCAGCCAAAAATATCAGTAAGGATATAAAAAATTTAAACATGGTCAATCAATTTCACCTCATTGATGTATATAGAGCATTTTACCCAACAACTGCAGAATACACGTTCTCTGTAGTGTGTATTTTGCTTAGTTCTGTTCTTTATTTCTCTCTGTGCTTTGGTTTGGTTATTTTATATCGATCTGTCTTTGAGTTCCCTAATCCTGTGTTCTGCCGAGAATTGTGCTATTTAGCCCATCCAGTGGAATCCTACTCTCGGATAATGTATTTTTCTAGAATGCCCTTTCATAGGGCATTTTCTAGAATGCTCTTTTATAGGTTCTCATTCCCTGTCCAGAGTCTCCATGTTTTCATGTTTCCTGTCCATCTTTTCCCATATTTTCTTTAACATTTCAATCATAGTTGTTTTAAAGTCCTTGACTGGTAACTCTTAACATCTGGATCATTTATGGGACTGCTTATTTTTTCTCTTGATTATTGCTTATATTTTCCTGCCTCTTCTCATGTCTAGTAATTTATTTTTATTAAATGCTGGACAGTGTGCATAAAAAATAATAGAGGCTGCAGGTGATTTTTAATCTTCCATCAGATATAGGGTTCTGTTAGGTATGTTGGGTGAGGCTCTGATTGCCTCAAGCCAATGAGAGACTGACATATGTTGGAACTGGGTTGTAGTTTAATAAGACTTGGTCTAAGGCTCATTTGTCCCAGTTTCTCAGGTATGCCCCTTCCTGACTTGTTATTCAGATCTGGTGGATTTCTTTCTCCTCAGCCCTGAAAGGCTATGAGAGATTCATTTCTGCCCCTTGGAGGTTTTTTTTTTGCGGTACGCGGGCCTCTCACTGTTGTGGCCTCTCCCGTTGCGGAGCACAGGCTCCAGACACGCGGGCTCAGCGGCCACGGCTCACAGGACCAGCCGCTCCACGGCATGTGGGATCTTCCCAGACCGGGGCACGAACCCGTGTCCCCTGCATCGGCAGGCGGACCCTCAACCACTGTGCCACCAGGGAAGCCCTCCTTGGAGGTTTTTAAGTTAGCGCTTTGTCCTCCTGCTCCTCATAGCTTCAAAGTTTTGCAGCTACATCAAACTGCTTTTAATGTAGAACTTGATCCTACACTTCCAGACTCGGTGTACCAGCCTCTAAGGTATCTGTTCCTCATTTTAAATCTATAAAGCCAGGAGTGGGCCATTTTATAGTTTCCTTTTCAAGGAGCAAAAACCAATTGATGCTTCATCTTGTCATTGGCTTTCAGAGGAATGAAGGTGTTCTGTCCTTAGCTAAGGCCCTCCCGGTCTATATTAGGCTCAGGGGAGGACCTCAGGCCTGCTATGGGATACTTCCCCAGTGGCTGAAGTTGGGCATGAGACTGCTCTCAATCTCTTTTCTCTGGGATTCTGACCAGCTAAAAGTCAGTGTTCAGATGGGGGAGTTGGGGATCATTTATACTGGTAGGCTGGGTGAGATAGAAGGAATTCAGTGAATATAATGGATTCTGTATATACTCTCAGATTCATGCTTAAGTGCTTTGTGACCATCTGCTTCATTTTATGCTCCTTGCTGAGAAGTCAGTGAGGAGGTGTCTGCTTACACATTGGTCCTTCCATATCTTGGCCTCTGTTGGCAGTGCCCATGTTAGGTATAAGCTTGCTTGTTGTTTTCTTGCCTTGTAGAGAGTGCCCATTACAGCCTACCCACCCATCTCAATGGGAGAATCACAGATAAAGTCTCTGGGCTGGAGGAGACTTTGGAGAGTATTCAGGCCAATCCCCTTCTGGATCAGCAATCATTTTGAAGGTCTTTCAGACATGAGCTCTTTACATACCTCTCATGACGGGGAGCTCACGCTCTCCTGAGATCACCCCTTCGCTTACAGTTTGGATTTGCATGGGAGAAAGCCTTACACTGATTGAGGTCTGCTTTAGGAAACACATGGTCACACAGCCAGTTGAGTGACAGACCAGGGACCAGATCATATTTCCAGACTCCCAACCAGATGCTTTTCCTGCCACATTGTGATGTCTTGAGTCCAGGAACAGACCCAACTGTCAGAAAGAAGAGGATTTATTGAGATAGCCTGTACCTTATGAGAGCAGGGAAGATTGCTGAGATTGGCTATATGATGAGGAGAGGCAACCAGTATGTGAGAATAGATTGCTCTACTCTGGCAGCAAAAATAGATAAATAAATAAATAAATCTCCATCTGAGTTCTGGTTGACACTACTGACTGTGTGACCTTGAGGAGGTTACTTTCCTTCTCCAAGCTTGGTTTCTTGTATGTAAAATACAGAGAATAATCCTTGCCCCTTCTCCCTCTTGGGAGAGTTGTGAAGCTTAGGTGAGATAGAAGAAAAGAACTCTGAAGTATCATACAGAGGCATTGGAGAGGGTCTTGGTAGTAGTAAGGACTCACATCCTCTTGGCTACACAGGTCCGGGAGGCCTTGAGGAAAGCAGAGAAGGAGCTGGAATCACATAGCTCATGGTATGCTCCAGAGGCCCTTCAGAAGTGGCTGCAGCTGACACACGAGGTGGAGGTACAGTACTACAACATCAAGAAGCAAAATGCCGAGAAGCAGCTGCTGGTGGCCAAGGAGGGGGTGAGACCTGCCTTCCTGCTGCCCTCTTCTCTCCCCCCACCTTCCTTTCACCTGCCTTTCTTCCTCCTCTCTGCCTCTCTATATCCCTCCTGTTGGACACAGAGACATCCTGGTGTTGGGTTTTGTTTCTTTTCCTGATAATACAGTTTCTAATAATGTCTTCAGGCTTCTGGAGGAGGGAATGAGGGTGTGGGGCTACTCCCACCTGCCTTTTGGGAAAGATGAAGCAAGTGGAGGCAGGTAGAGGGAAGTCTCTGCTGGCCCCAGACTGACATGGGGACAGAATCCTCCTGGGGCCAGGATCCCTTTGCTTGTCTCATTGCCTCTATTTTCTTTCTTCCCCTACGCTTTTCTCTCCTGTTGCCTTCTGTTTTCCTTTCCCTTCTTGTCTTCCTTCTTCTTGTGCAGCCTAAGCTGTGCTAGGAGGAGGGGGAACCAGTCACAGAATAGCATTTCTCACTTCTCCAGCCTCTATCCCTGCTCTTTTTAAGCTGAGGGCCTCATCTTTGCAGGCTGAGAAGATAAAAAAGAAGAGAAACACACTCTTTGGCACCTTCCACGTGGCCCACAGCTCTTCCCTGGATGATGTGGATCACAAAATCTTAACAGCTAAGTAAGTAGCACCTGTGGCCCAGCTCTGGTGATGTCCATCCCATCCTCAGAGTCGGAGGTTGTCCAGGGCCTCCAGCCCTAACTCTGCTTCTTCACTGGTAGAGGTACAGCTCTGGTCTCGTGCCGCAGCCCTTGGCTATTTCCCACCTTGCTCTTAAGTTTATGATTTAACTGTGTTTCTTATTTACACATATCCCCCCAACTTGCTCCTCTGAGAAGAAGCCTCACTTCTGTTGGGGCTCACACCCATGCCTGCCATTTCCTTTCATCCCTCTTCAGGCAAGCTCTGAGCGAGGTGACGGCAGCACTGCGGGAACGCCTGCACCGCTGGCAACAGATTGAGATCCTCTGTGGCTTCCAGATTGTCAATAACCCTGGTGTCCACTCCCTGGTGGCTGCCCTCAACATAGATCCCAGCTGGATGGGTAGTACGCGCCCCAACCCTGCCCACTTCATCATGACTGACGATGTGGACGACATGGATGAGGAGATTGTGTCACCCTTGTCCATGCAGTGTAGGTGACCTCTTGGCTGGGGAGGAGGGAAGGAGCCTTTGATGTGCAGATTGAGAAGTTGGCCTCTGCTGTGCTTAAGCAACATATGGGGCAGAAACCAAGATGGTTTAACTCATGACCTTGGTTAGTAAAGCATAATCCGCATCAAGATACCCCTTTATAATTGTCCTTTTGGTGGTTTTCCCTTGCTATATATTCTGTTTACCCTATGGGTCTGTTGTGTTAAGTGTGTCTCCCTTCACTCTTTGTGTTTTTTTTAATCTCTTTATTCTCCTTTCCCCCCGCTCCTATCTATCTTTATAAAAATAATCTCCTTTAGTGGTTCATAATATAAAAATGGCATTCATTTTGACTACTTATTGCTTTAATTGGTTTTAATTTTATATTCCTTACTTTTAACTGCTAAAGTAGTTGAATGGAATGATGTCTCTTTCTTTTTGTTTTTTCGTGTGAGGCCCCAGGAAGCAATAGTCCCTTACGGTAAAAGAGCCCTAAATCCTCCAAGCCAGAAAGACATTCTTGTCCAGGAGGGATCTCCTGCACAAGCATGTCTGTCTTTCCACCTGAACTCTCGGCCATCCCCACCCTCTGTCCTGGGTCTTCCCTCTTCCTTTTCTCCCCTGCGAGTGGTAAGAGCTGAGTAGAGCAGAATTGAAGGAGACAGCACTCTGTGGGAATTCTTCAGTGAAGGAAGGGACATACCCCTTACTGACCCTGTTGAATTTTTCTCTGGATCAGAGGCTATTTTAGATAAATAGGATAGACTTTTATGGAAAAGCTCTTGTGCTGGGCCCATATCCCATGAGTGCAGAGGGGATGGCAGAAAGCTGGGCTGGGTTAGGGGCTCACTTTCAGAAAGTCAGATTCTTTAATCAGGCTGGATTCCAGCTCCAGACAGGATTTATTTGTAAGTTTCTTCAACGATAGTCTGCCTCTGGGCAAGCCTCTTCTTTCCCTGGGCTGCTAACTTGGCAGGGCTTTAGTCAGAGGCCCAGCAAGGTTAGGACCCCTAGCAGGTAGAGCTTGATCTTGATGTATTGATCTAAAGGCTCCCATGTTCTCCGGGTTGGGAGGGACCTTCATTAGCTCTGAGCCACCCACCCCTTGCCCCCTGGCCCTTCCCTTATCCCACTGAGGGGCAGGGCGAAGCCCTCTGTAAATCAGATTCTCTTCTCCTTTTGGCCTGGCTGTTGGACCCTAGATGCTGCCTGGCTGATGGGGCGTAGGTTCAGTGACCGCTCTCTCTGCTCAGCATCCGCCGGCTCGGATGATCAGTCCCTCTGGAAATACCCGGGTTTGAGGAGCCCCTTTGGGGCTTTTGTTTTTCCAACTTTTGGGGCTAAACCAACACTCCTATCCCACGGGCCCCTTCTCCTGCCTGCATCCCTCCCCTGCCTGCTCTGCTATTCCCTCACCACGGTCCCTACTAACTTCAGGGAAGGGTTCGGAGGTGAGAAGAATCAGCCTGCTCAGCTGAGTGCTTGAGAGAGAACAGCCATGGTGATGGGAGGCTTAGGCTTCTCCTTTCAGCCCAGCTAGACAGATGTCCTGGCGGCCCTTCATCTAGCTGGGCTGAGATGAAAGAGGGAAGGAAAGATCCTCTTCCTCTTTTCTCCTTCTGTGTTCCCCGTCTGTCTCTCTTTCCCCGTCCCTATTCCATGCCTCCTCTTCCCCTTAAGCCTCCCTTTCATGTCTCGAAAGCCACCAGCCATAGAAGCCCTGGCTCCCTAGCTCTCCATCACCATGGAACTGTGTTCTCTTCCTGGTGGCCCTTCCAAGGCTTCTGCCATCCATGTAACCGTGTCCTTTCTCCCATCTTTAGGGAGAAGGCAAGGAGGCCCATATATCAGGGTAGAGGAGAAAAAAACAAAGGTGTGAATTCTGTTTTCAACTGGAGCTGGGAGTGAGCCCAAGGGGGATGTTCTAGCACATCTCTAAGTTATCTGGTACCCACATACCCCTTCTCTGGGCATGGTGGCCCTCATCTTCCAAGAGCCTGATCTGCAGCATTGATCCAAGAGCTGGTTCTTTGTTGGGTACATGCTTATTAGAAGAAATTTGCATAGTAAAAAGAGTAAATGTGGGCATAAAAAGGTACCTGTAATCCCATCATATTGAGTACCTTCTCTTTCAGTCTTTTGTCTGTGAATTTTTAAATAATTTTTTTATGTGGTCAAGATAATGATAACCACTACCATTTATTGAGTGCCATGAACTGTGTCAGGTACTTTAAAAATATTATCTTGAAGCCTCAGGACAACCCTGAAGGATTTTGTAAATTAGGAATTAAAATAGGAAAGTAAGTTACTCAAGGTCACAGCTAGAAACAGAAAGGCCTTGTTTCAAATTCCTGTCTTTTTTATTCTATAGCTCAAGGTATTCCTTTTACATGAAATTTGGTAGCCTTTTGTTTTTCCTGAGCATTTTAATAGACATTTTTCTATGTTTTAAAAATCTTCTCATGAGCAGCTTTTTTTTTTTTTTTTTTGGCTGCACAATGCGGCTTGCAGAATCTTAGTTCCCCAACCAGGGATCGAACCTAGGGCCTGGCAGTGAAAGCGCTGAGTCCTAACCACTGGACCGCCAGGGAATTCCCATAAGCATCATGTTTAATAGCTGTGTAACCTTCCAGCAGTTGGATGTGTTATCATCTTCCTGTCGTTCCACCTTTATTTTTACTTTCATACAATTATTAATAATGATGTGATGAGCATGTCTGTGTATAAATCCTTGTCTGAGTTGTGAATTATTTCCTGAGTTTGGCTTTCTAAAAAGGCTGGTTCTTAGTGCCCTCCCGGACCTTGTCCCAAACCCCTATCCTACCCCGTCCTGCCTGTGCCCTCCCACTAACTGCCTTACCGTCTCCCTTCATAGTAATGTTGGCCCTAGGTCTGCTTCCATTGGAATTGCCATTAAAACTGACCTGGGTACCTCATCTTCAACTTCCCCTTCCTTTTAGGACCCCTGGTGGGAGGTTTCGGGGAGGAGGCGCCCCATTCTCCAGATTGGCCACTGAAGGCCCAGAGTGGTCTCCAGTAAGCATTTCTCCATGGGCAAACCTGCTTGCCACCAGCCCAAAGTAGGCTGGCCCTTCCTCACACTTTCTTCACTCTCCTTGCAGCCCCCAGCCTGCAGAGCAGCAGCGTCCGGCAGCGCCTGACGGAACCACAGCATGGCCTGGGATCTCAGAGGTTGGTAGAGGGCGAGGCTGGCCGCTTCTTGACAAGCCGGGTCTCTCTGCGGCGAATGCGCAGCCTTTCATCTGGACAGTCTTTCAGTTCTGAAGGCCTCGGGACCAGCGCTCCATCTGCCTCTGCTTCTTCTTCCTGCTCCTCTACCACCACCACCACTGCCACCACCTCCAGCACCATCACCACCACCACCACCTCCATCACCACCGTCCACATCCACCCTGTTTATTACCACCACAGCACTTCCTATTTCCTCCAGATGGAGCCCTACCCTGACCCACCCCCTTCTGACAGCACCGCTGTGATGCCTTGGCATTCAGAGACCTTGGGGTACCAGCTGTCTCTCTTCTCTTTCCTTTCTCCCTTCCTTGCCCCTCTGCTGCCTTTACCTCGGCCTTTGCCTGCTGGCTGCTGCTTGGTCAGCTGCAGGGGGTGTGTGTGCGGTGGGGCACTTCTCCTTGTCCTAACCTTTCCCAGCCTGCGAATCCTCCTTAAGGTCAGCCTAACTCCCTAAGGCTTTCTTCCCTTCTCTGTTTGGGGTTTGCTGACTCTAAAAATGAGTAACAACCCCGCTCCCTCACAGTCCTATAGCACCTTGGCCTAAACTTTCACATCTGTTATCTCAATGGAGTCCTCACTTCCTTCACTCCCTCAACGAACATTTATTGATACCTACTCTGCCAGGCTCTGCTGGGCATGGGGATTCGTAGATGATAAGATACAATCCCAGCCATCAAGAATTGCAGTCTGGTCTGGGAGAGGTACATAAATGATTCCGGAACAGTTTGATAAGTGCTAAGGGGGTGTTGAAGAAGGAATGGCTAACAGTGTGAACCCGGGTGGAATGCTTCACAAGAGAGATGACATTTGTGCTGGCACCCTGTGTGCAGGCAAAGGAGAAAGTGTATTCTAGGCAGAGGAAACACATGCACAGGCATAGAGTTTCAAGAGAACCTGATCTACGTGTGGTTAGAACATTGGCTATGTGTTGGTGGGAAGGGGTAGCAGATGAGGCTAGAATGATGAGGGGTTCTGAAAGGACACGGGCTTTGGCCATTACCCTTTAGGAGACGGAGAACTGCAAAGGGGTTTTTAGAAGAAAGTGAATTGGTCATATTTGCATTTTAGAAATAACATTTTAGTGGCCTGTATAAAGGAAACAATGGGGAGACTACAGGAATTTGGAAGTCATTGCAGTAGGCCATCAGGGGAGGTAACAAGGTCTTGGTATAGAAACAAGAGGATTAATTTGGTAACTGGCTTTGAGGGGTGGAGGAGAGGAAGGAGTGTAGGATGATGCCCAGGTTTCTAGCTTGGGTGACTGAATGGATGTAGTACCCTTCATGGAATTACTCTTCAGAAGGGGGGGAAACAGATTTAGGGGTTTTGGACAAGCGAGGTTTATAGGTCGGGCCAGCATTAAAAACACTCACGTCTGAGAAGGAAGTTAAGGTTCTGAAAGGTTAAGTAATTTTCCCCAGGTCCCAAAGCTAATTAGGAGCAGAACACAGACTAGGACTTGGCTTTCCATTCCAGGACACTCTGTCGGATATTTTTGTCCTTTCACAAGGTCTCAGTAAGTGAACTGTATCAGAACTGGTGAAAGGCTTTCTCCCACAGCCTGGTGTGGCAGCTGCAGGGACTTTCCCTGCTAATAGCTCAAGGTGATAGGCTAGGGTCAGATATAGTAGCCTTGACCTCACCTGAACAAGCTTAGAGGACCCTCAGGAAGTCCCTCTCCTCTGGAAGGACCTCTCATCTCTGAAGCTGTGGCCACGGCTCAATCCTGGTCTCTGGGTTGCAGCCGCCTTACCCTGTTGCTTCCTTTTGGTCCTGCCTCACCCTGGATGCCAATCTCTCTAGCTCTGCCCCTCAAACCTCTGGATAATTATCCTTGAAGGCTGTTCCTTTCTCTTTCACAAAAGGACAGCCTTTACTAGAAGCAGAGCTACTCATCTTCATCCTCACCCTCATCTTCATCTAAAAGCCTAGGCAGGGAGACTGCCCTTCCCAGTACAGATGGAGAGGACTGAAGTGGGTTGGGGGCACTAGAGGATGCTGTGAATCTCACGCTCCAAGGCCCAGGCTGAGGGCAGTGGGGAGGGAGGGTGGGGAAGTACGTGCCTCTGCCTGGCCTGTTCACTACTGAATTTTCTTTTGCACCATGCATCAGAGGATCGTCTCTAAAGGCAAACAGGCTCTCTAGTAAGGTTAGTAGCTTGGGGTGGGAGCCCAAGGCAGCCCAACCTTTGGGGAGGGACACCCCTGACCTGAATTGTCTCAAAGACTCAGGGAGGGAAGGTGAGCTTGCCTCAATGGGCCTTTCCCCTCCTATGTCCACCCAGGCTTCCTCCCAGGTTCTTTTCTTGCTTTGGAAGCCTCAGCTTTCGTTGATGATGGAGGCACAGAGGGATGGGAATCATGACCAAATGGGGCAGTGGGCCAGGGGGAGTGAGTCTGGGTAGACCCCAACCTCTTGACCTCTCGTCCTTCCTTGGTATTAGAAAGGTGGGCTCCTAGGATCCTCACCTCCTCAGCCTGGAGGGCCCCTCTTCCCGGTGTGGCTGCCCCCCAGAATTTCCTTGGCACCATGCTCAGTGGTTCACACCTGTGTGGAAAAGGCAGGATACGGAGAGGGTCATCTTGGGACTTAGAGAAACAAGGACACATTTAGATAGAAGCAAGGACACCATCAGAAATATGAAAGCAAATATGAGACCGTTCATAAACACTAGAGTACGTGGCTGAAACAGTATTTGGAATGGGAGTTGGAGCTGGGATTGTTCTCTGCTATCCCCTGTCTTCAGCAAGGTACTGGCCCACAGCGCGGCTGCTTAAGTTAATTGCTTCCTGCTGAGAATTAAACCTATAATAACTATTAGTCAACCTCCTGCTTTTGCCTGTTTTTGGAGCCTGGTGCCCTCCCTAATTTTTCCACCCACAGCCTCCTTCTTTCCGGGTCCTGCTGTGCTCTCCTCTCCCACTCATGACCCTTTCCCTTTGGTTTCCTGACTTGGATGTTTAAACATTTCCCTTAGCCCTCTCTGCCTCTGCCATGGGTTCTCAGGCCTCTGGGAAAGGAGAAGGAGGGTTACGGGATTGTCAGGGGACTCCCATATCTACCCTCTTGTCTATAGAGGCAGGAGGTGTGGCGTCCAGAATTAGTTCGTGGTCTTCTTAGGAACAGCCAGCCCCTTAAAGGGTCTCGACTATCCTGGACTGCCTCTGTGTGTGCACGTCCAGTGTGCAGTGCCGTGCCCCCGTAGCTCAGCCTTGCAAAGAAACCTCTTGTGACTGGCCCACGGAAGGGTCTTCCTGCTTGACTGGCCTCATCATCTTCATTCCCACAATACTTTCTACATTTTCAAGTGCTTTGCCAACATATTTGGCCTCCAAACAGTCTTGCAAGATAATTGAATTGGTGTTATCTTCATTTGGCCAAAATTGAGGACCAGCAAGGTTAGATGACTTGTCCAAGGTCATACAGCAAGCCTCAGGCAAAGATGGAAATTGAATTAGACCTTAGGACTTCCAGCGTGCAGCTCTTCTGAACCACTGCTCCTTAAAGGCCAATGTCCTGTCTTTCTATGCCTCCCTACGTTCTCCCCGTCTGCAGAGCTCTGAGAAAGACCCCAGCCTTCCTGCTGTCAGCCAGCTTTGGTTTGAATGCTGAAACACTTCTCTGCGACCTCCTTTGAATCCTGACAGAGGGTTGGAAGAGGCAGCATCTTGGCCTTTTGGGGTGGGTGAGGGATTGTTTGCAAGGCTGTTCTTACCTTTCTCTCCCCAGGCTGGGTCAGGCTCACTTATTGCATGTGCCCTGTTCCTTGGGGCCTGGCCCAGACTGGATGTGTCCCAGGGGTGACAGGAGTAAATGGGGGAGGGAGGCATGGAAAATGGTGACTCAGAGAAATATACGGGTTCTGGGTTAGCTTAGGGTGCAGTTGTAAGAAATCTAGCCAGCTATGGAAGCAGAGATTTTATTGAGGAGGATGCCTGTGGCATTGAAGCCAATGGTTGCACCGGTTTAGGGCCTGGCCATTCATCAGGGGTGGGGCGCAGGCCTTAGAAAGCCCTTTGCCAGAAAGGTAATGGTATAATGACATTTGTTTTTGATTCTTGTCTGTCTCTTCTCTCTCCATCACTTTTGCCTCTTTCTTTTCTTCTCTCCCCTTGGTCCTCTTTATTTCTACCTGCTTCTCCTTTTGCTTTTCTTCCTCCCCAATTTTACTCTTTTCTCCTTATCTCTTCTCCAATCTATCCTTATTCCCTATTCCTTCCTTCTCTCTTATCCCGTGCTTATGGCCTGCTCAACTTCCCTCTGTTTCTCATTCTTCCCTCTTTCCCACCTGCTATTCACCTTATTTTATCTCTCCTGCCCCTCTCTCCATCCCCATTTTCCTACCCTGCCCTTGTCTTCTCTCTTGGCCCCTGTCTCCTCTTCAAATTCCCCCCTGCCCCCCATCCTCTATGTGTCCCTTTCTTCCTCTCTGACCTATCTTACAGGGATTTGACCCATTCCGATTCGGAGTCCTCCCTCCACATGAGTGACCGCCAACGTCTGGTCCTCAAGCCTCCTCAGATGGTCCGTGCTGCAGATGAGGCTCTCAGTGCCATGACTTCCAACGGCAGCCACCGGCTGATTGAGGGGGTCCATCCCGCCTCTCTGGTGGAGAAACTGCCTGACAGCCCTGCCCTGGCCAAGAAGGCACTGCTGGCACTGAACCACGGGCTGGACAAGGCCCACAGCCTGATGGAGCTGAGCTCCCCAGCCCCACCTAGTGGTTCTCCACATTTGGATTCTTCCCGTTCTCACAGCCCCAGTTCCCCAGACCCAGACACGCCGTCTCCAGCTGGGGACAGCAGAGCCCTGCAGTCTAGCCGAAATACACGTATTCCCCACCTGGCTGGCAAGAAGGCCGTGGCTGAGGAGGATAATGGCTCCATTGGTGAGGAGACAGACTCCAGCCCAGGCCGGAAGAAGTTTCCCCTCAAAATCTTTAAGAAGCCTCTTAAGAAGTAGGCAGGATGAGGGTGGCAGTTGTGGGACAGCTTGTCCTCACCTGGTCTTCTGCCTCCCCTTCCCTCCCTTCCAACATACCTGGCCCCCAGCATGGGGCATGGGAGGGGCTGGCCCTGGGGCCTGGGCACTGTACATACTTGCCCCCCGTATCCTTGGGTCCTTCAACATTATTTATTAACTGACCACCATGGCCTGCCTGCCCTGCCTCCCTCCCAACCATGGGCTGCTGCTGTCACTCCCTCTCCACTTCAGTGCATGTCTTAGTTGCTGCCCCCTCAGCTCTCAGTCCACCTCTGGGGTCCAGCTTCTGTCTCTGCTGTCCCAGTTTTGAGGTTTGGTTTCTTGTTTCTCTCTGTCTCCTGCTTTTGGACTCCCCCCCCCCCGCCACTCCCCAACTTCCCCTAGAGGCTAGGGGGGAAGAGAGGGGCAGTAACTTCTGACACCTGTGCCTCAGATCTCTTCCACCTCACCGACCATGGTTCTGTTTGCCCCAGACTGGGGCCTAGGACCTAATATTTGCAGTTTGCCCTCTGGGAGTGTGGTGGGCCAGAGGGAACCTCGGCCTGGAGCTCACTGAGGCCTCCAGGGGTCCATGGGGGAGCGAAACCAACTCCCAGAGGACAAGCCACTAGAGTTCTGAAGAGAGGCTAGGCTAGGGGATAGATCGGAAGAGACTTCTCCTAGTTGGAGGATGAGTGGAAGCCAGAGGTGTGGGCTACAAAGCAGTCACCTTTTCTCTCTTCTCTCACTCACACCTGCCTCTCTCTTATCCCCGCTCCCCCACCCTGCAGGAGGGTTTGTCTATAAGAGGCGCTGCCCCAATGCTCCCCAAGCCTCATTACTCCTGAGGCTCAGGACAGTGGGCTCCCATGGCCGTGGGAGCCTCAGCTATGATACAGGGCTCTAATGGGGCCTTGGAGCTGCTGGGCAGGATGTTGTCACATTTGAACCAAAAGACAGTTTAAAGTTGAAAAATGAAATCTCCTGAATTTCCCAAGTGCCTGCACTGCATACTTTGCCCTGTGAGACCCCATTTTCATGTTACTGCATAGCCTGGGCCAGAGGCTCAAGAAGGACACAGCCGGTTTAGGGAAGGGGGTGGCTAAGGAAGATGGTGTAGGTCAAGGTGGCTGTGTGACCACTCCCCCGCCCTTCCCACCCTCTAGACAACTCTCTCCCTTCCCTGTTTTTGCAATGGCTGTAAAGGTATTTTCCCTCTGCCCCACTCCCTGCCGTGTCTTTACTCTGGGATCCTATTTTGGGCCTGGGGTGGGGGCACCTGGGGCTGGTCTTGGGAGGGTGCTAGGCTGCAGACTGCCTTGTACCCCCTGGACACCCTCACATGGGTTTTTCTGTGTTATTTCATAAGACTCTTTGAAGTCCAATAAAGCATGTAGGAGATTTTAACCTCTGCTGGCTTT
Organism: Orcinus orca; assembly: GCF_937001465.1. Lineage (NCBI taxonomy): Eukaryota > Metazoa > Chordata > Mammalia > Artiodactyla > Delphinidae > Orcinus > Orcinus orca. Next base: position 49,322,572 of record NC_064566.1, on the reverse strand, counting down.
GACTGACTCTCCTTGTGTTCTCTGTGCTCTTTGTGGCACAGCAGACAGGATGTAGAGACATTTCTCTGCTGCCAAGGGAAAGTGAAACTCTCATACACATTCCCAAAAGCTCTCTGGGTAGGGTTACCAGATGAAATACAGGATACAGTAGTTGAATATTAGACAAACAAATAAATTTTTAGTATAATTATGTTCCATGAAATATTGGGGATACATTTTTATTAGCTAAATCTGGCAACCCTATCTCTAGGCCATCTGACCCTATCTATCATATGGCTTCACTTATCACCTGTGACTGTTAGAATTACAGGCATAACTCATTTTATTGCACTTCGCGAGTATTGCATTTTTTACAGATTGAAGATTTGTGGCAAGCAAGTCTTATCAGCACCATTTTTCTAACAGCATTTGCTTGCTTCATGTCTCTGTGTCACATTTGGTAATTCTTGCAATATTTCAAACCCTCCACCAGCCAAAAGATTACCACTTGCTGAAGGCTCAGATGGTGGTTAACATTTTTTAGCAACAAAGTATTTTTTATTAATGTATGTACATTTTTTTAATAGACATAATGCTATTGCACACTTAATAGACTACAGTATAGTGTAAATATAACTTTTATATGCACCGGGAAACCAAAAAGTTTGTGTGACTTGCTTTATTGTGATATTTGCTATATTGCAGTTGTCTGGAACCAATATCTTTGAGGTACCACTGTACTTCACAGGAACCTTGGAACCACCTTGAGGGCAGTAAGGAACCAGTGAAAGGTTTTAGGGAGGGGCTGCCACGTGAGATATCATAAAAATCAGTCTGCCTAGCCCAAATCGGAAGCTTCTACACCAGCCTTGTGAGTCATGTCTCACCTATTCTGACTCCCCACATTCGGTAACCAAGTCCTGTCCATTCTACCTCCACGAGCCACATCCACTGGATAATTCTTTTTTTTTTTTTTTTTTAATTTATTTATTTATTTATTTTTGGCTGTGTTGGGTCTTCGTTTCTGTGCCAGGGCTTTCTCTAGTTGCGGCAAGTGGGGGCCACTCCTCATCGCGGTGCGCGGGCCTCTCACTATCGCGGCCTCTCCCGTTGCGGAGCACAGGCTCCAGACGCGCAGGCTCAGTAATTGTGACTCACAGGGCTAGTTGCTCCGCGGCATGTGGGATCTTCCCAGACCAGGGCTCGAACCCATGTCGTCTGCATTGGCAGGCGGATTCTTAACCACTGCGCCACCAGGGAAGCCCTCCATTGGATAATTCTAAAAGCAAATGGATCATAGCCCTGCCCTGCTCAAAACTCTGCCAGGGCTCGTTCCCATTTCCGTCAAGATAAACTCCAAAGGCCCTTGGCCTAGCAAGGCTCTCTTCCAACCTGACTTGAGTGCGAGATTTCAGGCCGCCCGAAGGGCCCTGGGGCCCTCCGGCTGCGGATCTCAGGCTAGAGCTCAGCTCGGACGGCAGTCTTGGGTTATCATCACGTAACAGTCTTCAAGACAAGAAAAAGCGGATGGTTGGGGTTTTGCTATTTCAAAAATACTCGAACCGCCCTGACTTCCGCGGGGCCTGCCGGCAAGAGAGGCGGAGGCACGCCTGGCCTGCCTCTGCGCGCTACGTCCGGCCGCGGAGCCCCAGATAGGGCTTTGCCCACACCCAACATGGCGGCCGAAGAGCGGCGTTCCCGCCGGGCGCACCCACACCTAACACGACCGTGGGAGAGGCGCCGTCTCCTGGGCCCTGCCCACACTCAACATGGCGGCTGTGGGAACGACGCTCTGCTACGCTAGGCCTGCCCGCCGGCCGCCGCGCTGGCCCCGTCGCATAACTTCCTGCGAGCTCTGTCGCGCCCCTTTTGCGTTGCGGCTGGCGGGAGCGGGAAGAGGATTCGGATTACCTTGCCCTGTTCTGTGGAGGGGAAGTGCGCTCTGGCCCTGACGCCAGGCCCTGCACCCGAGCAACCCCTCGAGCCTGACCTTCCGCACTCTGCCACCTTCTCGATCCTGCCGGCGCGTCAGAGCTGCAGCCGCGTCTCGCATCCCTCGGCGCCTCAGCCACTAGCTGCGATGCATGTTATCAAGCGAGGTGAGACGCCGGGGAGGGGGCGGTGGGGGAGGTACGCGGGCTGCCGCCGCCCTAGCAGTTAGCCGCGCCCGCCCGTCTCCGCCGCTTCCCGCGCTGCCGGCGGCAGCTTCCCGCCCTGTCACCTTCTCGGCCTCCTGCCCTTTCGTCAGTCTGTCCCCAACCCCCCTCTGACCTTTAGTCTGCGCCCCGTGGCTCTGCCATCCGGCCGCATGTCGAAAGGGTAACACCTTCCCTTTAGCGAATAGTAGCTGTGCGCGCACAGCTCTTTGCAGGCGGTACTTGATTCCTCACCGGGAGCCCCTGAGGTAGGGGTTATTGGGTCCGCCTCGCGGGTGAAGATACTGAAGCGCAGAGAAAGGTGCGGAGACTGCACGGTCACCCGGTTCGATGCTGGTGAGGCCAGGCTTCGAACCCATAGCGAACAACAGAGTTTTATTTGAAAGGCTTGGTCAGCTGTCCTAGGCACGGGGGGATCTAGTGAAGCAGGGGCTCTGCACCCTACACGGGCACCTAGCAGCTTCCTGAGCTCTTTTGTGGGGTGAAAAACGTCAGGCTCAGATACAGACATCTCCACGGAGTTTGCCCTTCGTGAGGGATGTGTTGCCGTTTGCCCCAGGAGTGGTCCCGGAGGAGTTTGGGATCGGGACTGGCTGGCCTTACCCTTGATGGGAAGAGATATGGAATTAGAGTAGGGTGGCCAAGACATCTTCTGGCGGCGTGGGGGACCGGGAAGGGCCAGGGACTTGTGTTCTTCCTCAACACTTATTTCCCGTTAGGCTTGCTGAGTACCTTCCTTTGTGTCAGTCCTTTGCTTGATTCTGTGAAATTAATTATAAGAGGAGACAGACTTGCCTCCGGAAAAGATTTAAGCAGGTTGGAAAAACAAGAGCAAAACATACTCTTAACAGAGAACCATATGGGACAGGTACGAACACGTTTTGAGTCGACTCTACTTGCCTCTGTTGAAGCAAAGAAGTTATTTCAAAATTGTAGGCACTTAGTGAACACTGATTGACTGATTGTTTTGTCCACTAGGCTGTGAGTGTTTCAAAGATGAGGACTTTATGCCCACACTTAGCACAGGACCTGCCATGAATATAGATGCTCATTCATGAGTGGATGAGAATAATTATTTTAAAATATAGGATATCATGAGTGTTGTGAGTAGGCAGGTAGTTGATTTGGTTGTAACTAGGTGGCGTACAGCTGAGAGATGGACAGTGGTGGACCTTCCTGGCATCAGTATCTTTAGAACATCATTCTCTGAATTTCCCAAGTCTCCCGTTTTAGCTGATGAGACCAAAGATCAAAATACATAGTGCACTTTTATTGGTCCATACCTGTGAATGAGAGAGGAGCATTCAGTTTTTTAGACCTTTAGAAAAAGGTATGTAAGTATGAGGAGCACTTATGATAAATCTGTAACAGATGAATTGACAACTTGTGGACTTAGATCTCTGGAGTGGGTAACACCTCTGTGTTGCATTTTTAACCTTTTGGGTCCACTTTCAAATACTGTGGTTTAAAAAGTACTATCTGCAACAAACAAAAGGCAGGTCTTATTTTGTTTCTCATTCCTTCAGAGAACCTAATATGATCCAGATGGTTTGCTGCTAGACTCTGCCAGCCTTGTTTTTTCTTTTCTTTTCTTTTTTATTAGTTATCTAATTTATACATATTAGTGTATATATGTCAATCCCAGTCTCCCAATTCACACACACACCCCGCCCCCCAGCGCTTTCCTCCCTTGTTGTCCATAGGTTTATTCCCTACCTCTGTGTCTCTATTTCTGCCTTGCAAACTGGTTCATCTGTAAAGGCTTGTTAATATACAACATTGTACTTAGATTTGTTTCTTTATTTTATTTTTGATCTTTAGTTTGCTTAGGGTATCCACCCCCGCCCCCCCCATTGCTGGCATGATAGTGTAGTAGCAGACTAACTCATGTAGGTTTTGTTAATCTTAATGTGATTATTCAGGAGGGCAACTAGCAGCCTACCTAACGTATTACTTACTGAATGTGCTAATATCTTGCTTAGCACCATGAGGGAAATAATAGAGGGAGAAGGCATCTCCATCTTCCGTGATCTTAGGGCTGTTAGGGATGCAGGAATAATCCATATGAAAATTGTTAGATAACAGAAGGGAATAGTAGATGAGTTTTTCTCATCTGCTGTCTTGGGCTATTTTTCTTGGTGGGACAGTATCGTATTGCTCAAGGAGATTAAGGTTAAAAAAAAAAAGTTGAGAACCAATGGAACAAATGCAGTGTAGCTTGAGTTGAAAAGTGTGCTTTGGACTTTAGTATAGTGTTTTCAAAACTTTGCATTTTACATCATGACTGAGTACACACACATGTATATGTAAATATTTACATAAAACTGAAACAAAAGTTTGCAAAATAATACCTTTTAAAGCATCTGTTTGCCCTCTGATAATCTCTTCTATTCCATATCCTTTGTCTATCCCTCCCTCTCTTCTCCCTTCCTCCCTCCCATCCTTTCTAATTCCCTTTACAGCCCACTGTGTTACTATATTTTACAGATCTGTGTGGATACTGTGCTGGGCACTGAGGTTACAGTGGTGAGTAGGCAGACATAGGTCTTGTTTTCAAAAATCTTTACAATCAATTGAGAAAGATAGACAAGAACAATAATATAATAAAATATGTTCAGTATTCTAATAGGTAAAGTATAGGCTATAGAAGCCCATTCATTCAATTATTCAGAAGTAAATATTCAGATATTTACTTCTGAATATTCAATTATTTACAAATATTCAATTATTTACAGTCATTCCTCAGTATCCATGGGCATTTGGTTCCAGGACCTGCTGTGGATACCAAAATCCGTGTATGCTCAAGTCCCATAGTAGTCCCTCGGCCTCCGTGGGTTTTGCATCTGTGAGTTCCAGTTCCCCATCCAGGGCTCCAACCAACTGCGGATCGTAAATTGTACATGATCCACGGTCGGTTGAATCTGTTCATGTGGAACCCACTGTATTCAGCATCTCTTTATGCCAGGAACTGTTTTAGGTACTGGGGATTCAGCAGTGAACAAAACAAGCTAAATCCCTTTTCTCATTGGAGTTTACATTCTGCGGTGAGTGACAGTAGTTAAGTGTATATAAGAAACAAGTAAACATGTAAGAATCAGTTAATTCCAGATAGTGGTTAGTGAGATGATGGTAGTAAAACAGGGTAATGTGATAAAGATGAATGAGAAAGTAATCTTGGTTTGTATCCTCAGGGAGGGAGCTGACATTTGATCTGAGCCCTGAATAATACTAAGAGTCAGCTATGTGAAGGTCCGTGGGCTGAACGTTGCTGGTAGAGGGAATAGAAAGTTCATATCTTGTAGAAGAGACACATCCTTGGTCTTACAGTATTAGCAAAGTCTTCCTGAAGAGAGAGGAATTAAAAAAGACAGCTTACACCCAAGAGGAAATCAGACAATTAGTGTTCTAGAGGATTTCACAGGAAGAAGAGGTCAATGTGGGTTACAGTTGTTGGGGCAGGTTTCATGGATGTGGTGAGAGTTGAATAGTGAGGAGGAGTTAGATGTATGGAAAGGTGGAAGAGGGACTTTTAGGCAGAGTAAGGTATAAGCAGTGATATGGATGTGGGAATGGGAGGCCCTGTTGGGACTTAGGCTATTTCACAAGGAACAGTAGAGGAGATGTGGTACCAAATTAAGGAAGGCCTTGTTTGAGAGGATAATAATGTAAGCAGGGATTAGTGATACGATAAAATCAACATGTGGGTTGAAAAAAGTGACCAAGAGGAATGATAGGCTAGAGAACAGTGGATCATTGGTCCTTCAGCCCCTTAGTGTGCCTCCACTTTCCAGTGTGAATTAAGACAGTTGCCATTGTACTTTCTGTCAGTTTCCTGATTAATTTGGCAGCTGCAGATTCTCAGTTTGCTAATATTGCCTTGTGGTCACCTGTCTGCCTAACCAGCTGGTAGAGCATTGAGGGCTCAGTCCCAGTGTAGGCCAGCTAATTAACTGTATTCCAGAGTTAAACACTGGCATATGTGCGTCTGGTTAGAAAAGGAGGTCACAGTGGTGATCAGAAAGAGAAGGGCTATCTTAGTTAATATATCAGTGTTTAAGAGAAACTAACTTGTTCTATTGGTGATGGGTTACTAGTGGTATCTAACTGTTTATTTATTCTTTATCAAACATTTGAGAACGTCCTTGGGCCAGCCAGGACTTTTTGTTAGGAAGAGCAAAGAGCAATAGGATCTAAGTCCAAAACCATAAAAGGACTAACTAGATGAGATCCATATGTATATGCTTCCGTATCTCCAAAATAAAAACTAAGAGGTTGCCTCTGGAAGATTGTTTTGAGTTACAAATAGAAAGAAGTACTTCTTTACATGGTGTGAAGTAAATTCAAAATCATTAATTACTCTAGGAGAGTATGTAAGCCAAATTTATCATGAAGATGTTAGAATGGAGACAGGTTTATAAATCATTTAGCATTCAATAAATATTTGAGTACCTACTATGTGGTAGGCCTTGGTCTTTGGTCTGGGCACTGGGGAATACATTGGTACATAAACCGTGACAAAATCTTTTTCTTTTTGGAAATTGTATTCTAGTGGATGTGGAGAGCCACACAATAAACAAATACGTAAGTAAAACATAGAGTATGTCAGATGACCATAAGTGCTATAGAGAAAAATAAAGCATAGAAGGAGCATAAAGAGGAGCAAGGCTGTGTTTGGGGCATTGCAGTTTAAAATAGAGTGATCTGGGAAAGCCTTATTGAGAAGGTGACATTGAGCAAAGACCTAAAAGAGGTATAGATAGCAAGGAGCCAGGGTTGCGGGGTATGGTGAGTGAGGAAGGTGGGAGAGTAGGAGATGAAGTTGGGAAAGGGGGCACACAAGGCAGGTTGTGTAGGATTCTGTGGACTGTTGTAATGATTTTGACTTGATTCTGAAGGAGATGATAAACCTCTGTTGGGCGGCGGTGGGTAGTGATATGATTTTGACTTAAGTTTTAAAGAATAATTCTGCCTGTCATTTGGACAAGGTGGGGTAGGGAAATTTATTGCAAGAATCCATCTGATGTATAATGTAAGGGAAGAATCAGTATAGAATCCCTGCTTTTTGAAGATGAAAAAATAATCTCTCGATGAACTCTTGGGGGTCTGAATCTTTTATCTATGAAATTGCATTTCATGTTGGCCAATTTAAAAAGTTTACATGCTGATTACATTTGATTCTTTGACATTGCTATCTTAATAAGTGCTAACATGAATTTATGGTTTGATTCTTTAGATGGCCGCCAAGAGCGAGTTATGTTTGACAAAATTACATCTCGAATCCAGAAGCTTTGTTATGGACTCAATGTGGACTTTGTTGATCCTGTAAGTAAATGGGCTTTATATCTTGGGTTCCTTGCTTCATGCGCTTCTTTTTACTTGTCTCTTATCTCTGGCCCTTCACTCCCTTGCTCTGTATTTTGGTTTGGCCTTGGATATAAAATGTGAATTTATTGCTTAAAACTTTCTTCTTTCCTGGGAATTCCCTAGTGGTCCAGTGGTTAGGACATGGTGCTTTCACTGCCATGGCCTGGGTTTGATCCCTGGTCAGGGAACTAAGATCCCTCAAGCCGTGTGGCGTGGCAAAAAAAAATGAAACAGACAAAACAAAACAAAACAAAACTTTTTTTCTAAATCTTGTTCCGTGCTGTGAGTTCTGACTTTTCAGAGAACTATAAAAGTGAGCAAAGAGGAAAACTTGACATTAACATTTCATATTAGAGAGTTCTTTGAGCAAATTATTTTATTCATAAGTGGAAAAACTTGTTTTGGAATTGTGGTCATTTGGGTAGAAACTGGTTGGAAATTTGCTTTTCTGTTATCTATGTAGAAAGAATACATTAAAGTAATATAAAGTAATATAAAAGTAATATAAAATAGATTTCATGGCCAGCTTTTAAATTAAGGAGAGCCAGCTATTCATAAGCAAGTTGCTGTGCTTTTCTCTTTCTATAACTCCTCTACTCTAGACCCTCAGCATCCCTTATCTAGACTGCTATCTGTAGTGGTCTCTGAAGTGTTCTCCTGGTCTTCCTCTCATCTTGCCGTCTTCAAATACATCTTCCACATGGCTTTCAAAATGATCTTACTAAACGGAGTCTCTAAGAACCTTCTTTTTTTTTAAACCCATACTGCCCCCTCCTTATTTAGGTATTTTATCTGTCCTACTCTAGCACTTGTGCTGGCCTCATAGCATTAACCACCTAGTATAGAAATTAATTATATGTCTCTGTCCTCCCCGAGAGTTGCTGGGGAGGCCTGTATCTTGTTCTTGTGATATCCACAATGCTTAACACATATATAATTAGATGCTCAATAAATATTGAATTGACCAAAATGGTCAAAAGAAAATAATTTTATACAGCTTTAAAATATGCTTATTATAAATTCCCTTTTACATTTAGAAATCTAGACAATAATTAGAATAGTAGAATATTAGAGTTGGAACGAACCTGAGAGATCATCGTATTTCATCTTCCTTGTTTTATAGATAAGGAAGGTCCAAAGTGAAGGGGAGTGACTTGTACAAATGAGTGGGAGTGTAGGAAGAAGAACTTAGGTATCTTGACTCGTAGGTGTTCTATTGCCTCATGCACACATTTCAGAGTGCAGGTGTGCTAGAGCTGACTCGAGCTTTCTAGGGTAGATTTAGTTGAAAAAGTCTACGTGTTTTTAGATCTGGCATGGTTATTAGCACACAGACGTTATTTTATTCTGAGTTCTGATTACTTGCCACGTAGCACCAGAAATCATTTAGAAGACTTCACTACTCTTTTACTGAACATGAGTTAATTGTTGGATCTGAGAAGAAAGGAGCAACCTGAGCTTAGGTCTGAAATTTAATTGGAATAGATTTTAAACTAGTAAGTACACACTTTTTTTTGAGGGGGCATGCTTTTGTCAACTGGGAAATGGCATCATTTTCTGTTGGATTAATCTGTTTTTTTTTTTTTTTTTTTCGGCTGCATGGCTTGTGGGAATTAGTTCCCCGACCAGAGATTGAACCCGTGCCCCCTGCAGTGGAAGCTTGGAGACACAGTCACTGGACCACTGGGAAATTCCCTAATCTTTTTTTTTTTTTTTTTTTTAAAGATTCAGTAAACACATACATATATACAACATGGAATTTGTCTTTTTTTTTTTTTTTTTTTTTGGTACGTGGGCCTCTCACTGCTGTGGCCTCTCCCGTTGCGGAGCACAGGCTCCGGACGCACAGACTCAGTGGCCATGGTTCACGGGCCCCACTGCTCCGCGGCATGTGGGGTCCTCCTGGACCGGGGCACGAACCCATGTCCCCTGCATTGGCAGGCGGACTCTCAACCACTGCGCCACCAGGGAAGCCCCGAATTTGTCTTTCTTGACTTGTGCATTGTGTGTTTTATTTATCTATGTATTTATTTATTCTTTAACATCTTTATTGGAGTATAATTGCTTTACAATGGTGTGTTTCTGCTTTATAACAAAGTGAATCAGCTATACATATACATATGTTCCCATATCTCTTCCCTCTTGCGTCTCTCTCCCTCCCACCCTCCCTATCCCACCCCTCTAGGTGGTCACAAAGCACCGAGCTGATCTCCCTGTGCTAGGCGGCTGCTTCCCACTAGCTATCTATTTTGCATTTGGTAGTGTATATATGTCCATGCCACGCTCTCACTTTGTCCCAGCTTACCCTTCCCCCTCCCTGTGTCCTCAAGTCCATTCTCTAGTAGGTCTGCGTCTTTATTCCTGTCCTGACCCTAGGTTCTTCATAACCTTTTTTTTTTTAGATTCCATATATATGTGTGTTAGCGTCGTGTGTTTTAAAGAGGGGTATCTCTTACAGTACGGTCTTGAAAACAGTGAAATGCATTGAGGTTGAATGGGATGTGGAGCCAGAAGACTTAGATAGTAAAGCTTGGGCAAGTCCCAGTAACCTGGTTCCTCATGTAAAGTGGTGAAAGTTGTATACCCATCTCACAGGTAATTGTGAAATGTCAGAGAAGATCATGAAAGTTGAGATATTTTGTAATTTGTGAAATGTTAAAGAGGGAGTAGCCATTAAATTATTTGATGACTCAGCCCCAACTCTAACTTATATCTTCATCTCCTTTCATTGGAATGATTAAAGTTTGATTCATTTGCTTTCCCGTACTTGTCCTTAGGTAGAATTGGGGCAAAATGGGTAAGTATGTAGCGTGAACCCTGATTATATAGAGAGAATTTGAATGAAAGATGGGGAAATAATTATAGAATCATTGATCTGTTTTCAGCTGTTTCCCTGTGTGACTGTTAATCTCTGTAAAAGCTCTACTTAGATTTTAAAACTAACTTCCTTCCTTCCTCCCTTCCTCCCCCCGCTTTCTTTCTTTCTCTTTCTCTCTTTCTTTCGTCCCACACTTCTTCATTGTATATGTAGTATGCATTTTCTAGCAGCTCTGTTGGCTTATGAATTCTCATTACTAAATTTTCCACAGCCCACCATTCTGAAAGATAATTTTTCATAAAAGGAAGTTGTCTTTTATCTTGATATAAATTGATTGTTTTCTTCATTGCTCTCTTAAGGAAGCTCTTGGTTCTTGGGAAAGCACAAGTAATTCTTGGTTTTGCTTTTATAGGCTCAGATCACCATGAAAGTAATCCAAGGCTTATACAGTGGGGTCACTACTGTGGAACTAGATACTTTGGCTGCTGAAACAGCTGCGACCTTGACTACTAAGCACCCTGACTATGCCATCCTGGCAGCAAGGATTGCCGTCTCTAACTTGCACAAAGAAACAAAGAAAGTATTCAGTGGTGAGTCTAGAGGAAAAAGAAAGAATTTAGTATTCTCAGAAAATTTATAAGTTTACTAGAATGAAACCTTGAGTGTCAGAAAGAGAAATTCCATCTTGTTTAAAAAAGCAAAGTGTGCAGGTTAGTGGCAGAGGGAGACTAGAACTTCCTATTTCTCCATGCTGCTGACCTGCTGCATGGAAGGGTCAATGGATACTTTTCTTTATCTTTTTGTTTCTTTTTTTTTTTGAAACGCATCTTTAGATGCTTGGTGGTGGTGTGGTTGGAAAAAAGAATAATATTTATTGATAATTTCTGGGTTAAACAAAGTGTTACAGTCAGTCTTTTGTCACCATTAGTCAGCACTCCCATTTTATAGCTCAGGGAATGTGGGCAAAGGAAGGTTAAATAATTTGTTAGGTATATAAAAAGTGGTATATAAGAAGTCAGCTGGTAGACTGAGAGTAGAAATCTTTCAGCTTTCAATTCGAGATCTGTTATATGGGGACTTAAACATTATATCTCACTCTTCAGTAGATTTATTGTAAAGATATCAGTTCTCCCGAAATTAACTATGGATTCAAGTCAAATTCAGTCAGAATGCCAGCTTTGTGTATATGTGTATTATATGTATAAATGCAGAGGACTAAATACTGCTGTGATGTCTGGAAGAGAGAGGGCTTATTACTAAATGTGCATTTATAGAAGTAAAATGCCTGGGATGATAGGTTTTGAATTTTAAGTTGAGTGTCTGTTTTGTTAGGATAAAAAAAACTTGAGAAGAGGTTGTAATTTCTGTTTTTCTTTATTTTCAACCAGTAATTCTCAATGGGGTTATATGTCAGAATCATCTGGCAGTCTTTTTCAAACTACAGGAGCCTATGCTCACTCTAACTCTGGAAGATTTAGCTTATAAATATATATATTTCCTTATATATTTATTAGACGTGTGTATGTTCATTGAGCACTTTCTGTGCTAGGTACTAAGGTGGGTTGGGATGAAAAACGGTTGAGAACCACTGTTTTAAACTGTTACCTGAAGATTGAATTAGCTGTTAAGTGATTTTGATATTTTAATTTTCTGTTGTTTTGTTTTTAGATGTAATGGAAGACCTCTTCAACTACATAAATCCGCATAATGGCAAGCACTCTCCCATGGTGGCCAAGTCAACAGTGGATATTGTTTTGGCCAATAAAGATGTATGTATAATGCTTTTCTGGTGAAAAATTTTTTATAGATTCTTTTTTTTAAGACAATAAGCGCATTTTTAAAAATTTAAACACTACAAGAGATAGAGGTAAAAAGTAATTCTTTCTGCTTCTCTGAATCCTAGTTTTCCTCTCTAGAAACAGCAACATTTTGTCATTTTAAAATGTAGTTTTCCAGAGCTGTTCTATAATACATGTATGTGTACCTTTATTTTTCCTTTTAGTGGTAGTGTACTGTGCATACTATTCTTTCTGTTACTTTTTCACTTGCAAGTATATCTTAGAGATAGTTCTTTATTAGCATTTATGAATTACCTGCATAGAATTCCATTCTGTAGCTGTATCATCATTATATATATATGTAAGAATTGCTGTAGTGATGAATATTTGTTTTCCATTTTTCACTGCAGTGAATATCCTTGTATGGTAGCACTTTACTTGTAGATGAGTGTATCGGTAGGGTAAATTCCTTAAGTGGAATTGCTGAGCCAAAGAGTATGTACATTTAAAATTTTAGTAGACATTGCTAAACTGACTTCCAAAAGGGTGGTTCAGGTAAAATTTTGAAAGATCTTCTTGCTCAGCAACTTAAAAATTATCCATTTGTGTTTCAACCCCTTTCTTAATTACATCCCAAAGAACAGAAGGGAAAAGATGGGTAGGTCCAGCCAGCCCTTTTGCACACAGGATTTATTTACCATGGATATCTGCACAGGTTAGAAACCACTTTTAACTGTAGGTAATAGAATGATTAGTCGGCTGTCTCTAAATATGTATCTGATGTTAAAGAGACTGAGAGAAGACTGAGTTGTGTGTTGTTCATATGTATAATCTTGAAGACAGGTGAAAAACAAAAATAAAATGACGACAGCAAAAACCTGTATCTAAAAAATAAATATTGATAATCAAGTATTTCAGTTCTCCATTTTTCATGCAAGGCCCCTACCTGTCTTTGGCAACAAAGATGCCCTTAAAAATTTAAGAGGAAGGGAAGAGTTTTGTTTTTCTTTTTTACATCTTTATTGGAGTATAATTGCTTTACAATGGTGTGTTTGTTTCTGCTTTATAACAAAGTGAATCAGTTGTACATATACTTATGTCTCCATATCTCTTCCCTCTTGCGTCTCCCTCCCTCCCACCCTCCCTGTTATGGTTTTCATTTTATGACAACTTACACTAGTCTTTCACTTATGGAATCAACATACAAGTTTCTTTCTTTTTTTTGGCAATGTCCTGCAGCTTGTGGGATCTTAGTTCCCCTACCAGGGATTGAACCCGGCAGTGAAAGCATAGTGTCGTAACCACTGGACTGCCAGGGAATTCCCACAAGTTTCTTTTTCAAATAAACTTATTAAAGTCAAAAAAAGTGAGAATGAAAGTCTTAATAGAATGGATGGTAGTTAACACAAATCATGGAGATGAGATGATACCTGAATGAATGGAATTTGGAAAATGTTGAAATATACTGTGTAAAGCAGTATTTCTCGGGCTCAGAGCGCGGGCTCAGTAGTTATGGCGCACGGACTTAGTAGGGAAGAGTTTTGTATAGATTTTTCAAGTCCTTGGACATGGATCCTTATATGGAAATACTGATAGTATTTTGAAAGACTGGCTCCACATTTCTCTATCCAAAATGATTATTTGTACCTAATTGCTTTTGTTTTCTTTAAATGTCTCTATAGCCTACAAAAGCCTGTAACAATGGCCAGTTCTGCTTTAAAATATTACTGTCACAGCAGTAGTTTGTTTAAAACCTGTTAAAGGACCATGGATTTGATGAGCCTTAGAATTAACGTAATTATTTATCTTATATATTGTTATGTGCAGTTTAAAATGGAAGATAAAAATACATATTATTAATTATATGGCTCCGATACTTTTGGAGTAATAGCTAATCTAAAAACATGTTTAAGGGTGATAATATAGTCCCTTTTATGCTCATGTTCTTTCCTTCTTCAGAGATGTACTGTAAACATAATAGGGAAAGTTTGGTAAGTCACATATGTATTTTTACTTATATACAACTTATACTTAAATGTTTTCTTCTAGTCCTTTAATGTACATGTTTTTAAACCTAATTAGGATACTCAATTTATATAATTTTTTTTTCTTGACATCAGGTATGGATTTCTATTCTATACTAAGTAATACTTAGTGTTATCGCTTTTATATTCTATGTCAGTTTTAGTTCTGGAGTCAGGGCTGAAAGATACCAGAGTTTGTGAAAATAAATCTAATTATCTTAATTACGGATTTTTTTTTTACCTTCACCAGCGCCTGAATTCTGCCATTATCTATGACCGAGATTTCTCTTATAATTACTTTGGCTTTAAGGTAAATAATGGGTTTCAAATGAGTGGGAATTCCTCCTTGAATCAGGAAATACAGGTTTTTGTTTATGTTTTAGTGATATAATTATAGAGGTAGTAATTTGTTGGGAGTTGGGGGACCTGTGGGATTAGTGGGGTTAGAGTGGTGGTCGTTGTTTGAATTAAGGAAAGATAGCTTATTCATTTGCAGTTTTCAAGTTTTCCAAATATTACTTCTGGATACCTTTGGAGTTATGCAGGTAATTTGCCAGAATGATTCCATATTCTACTGTTTATGCAACAACTGTTTATTGAATTCCTACTATGTGCCAAGTGCTTTTCTAGGTACTTTTGTGTTGATAAACAGTATTATGTAGTGATTGAGAACATGAATGTTGGTGTCAGACCACCTGGGTTCAAATCTCTGCTCCATTTCTTATTAGCAAGATACTTAATCTCTCTGTCCTCAGTTTCCTCATCTTTAGAATGGGGATAATAATAAAATTTCAACAGCAAATTCTCTTGAGGAGTGAGTGTGTGTGTTACTTTGGTCAATGCCTAGCCTGTTATAAGCACTTCATAAATGTTAACCATTATGATGTGGTGATGAATACTACAACATCTGCTATTAACATTATACATATTAACATAGAGCTGGCTTTTTCCAGAAATTTTCAGGCAGTCTTTTCCAAAACAAATAGCCAATTGATAACGTTCCAAGCTAAAGCTAGTAAAACGAAATATGCTATTCTTGTCATTTAAGATTATATTAAAAACGGAGAAGATTTAAAAAGATTGCCTTATTGTGAATGATATATCTACTATGTCTTTAAAAACTATGCCCTGGAAGTTTTTTGTTGTTTTGCTTTTTCTAGACGCTGGAGCGATCCTATTTGTTGAAGATCAGTGGAAAAGGTGAGACATGAATGTGTTTGTGTGGTACATTTTCTATTCATTATATTGAAAATAGAGCTTTGAGCTATTAGCCTTAGCACTTCTATTTAAACTCTCACATTTTAAACTTCAGGTTTAGTTTATGAATAATTTTGCTGCTTATTGGTGTAAAATTTTTAAAATTGTCTTTTGGTGTTCCTTTTTTTGACTCAAGTACATATCTCAGCCTAGTTTTTCTCACATGTCCCATTACGTGAAAATTCCTCTTTTGTTTTTAGTGGCTGAAAGACCACAGCATATGTTGATGAGGGTATCTGTGGGCATTCACAAAGAAGATATTGATGCTGCTATTGAAACGTACAACCTTCTCTCTGAGAAGTGGTTTACCCATGCCTCTCCCACTCTCTTCAATGCTGGCACCAACCGCCCACAACTTTCTAGGTATGTGTCATCTGTAGTCGCTTTTAATGTTCTGAAATGCTTTTGCTAGGGAAATAAACCTTGACCTGAAGAAACTAGGCAGTTCATCACTTAAAAATTAATTTGATATACATTTTTTTTTTTTTTTTGCGGTACGCGGGCCTCTTACTGTTGTGGCCTCTCCTGTTGCGGAGCACAGGCTCTGGACGTGCAGGCTCAGCGGCCATGGCTCATGGGCCCAGCCGCTCCGCGGCATGTGGGACCCTCCTGGACAGGGGCACGAACCTGTGTCCCCTGCATCGGCAGGCGGACTCTCAACCACTGCGCCACGAGGGAAGCCCTGATATACATTTAATCGCTCCTGTTCTGATTAAATGAGATTTACTTTCTGGAAAGCTCTCTTACTGCAGTGTGGTAAATGAATTGAAGAGAGACAAATGCCGATAATAAAATTTTAAACATGATTGTGGTGATGGTTGTACAACTCTGTGAATATACTAAAAACCATTAATTGTACACTTTAAATGGGGAATTGTATGGTATGTGAATTATATCTCAATAAAGTTTTTTTTTAAAAAGTAAATACTGACAGTAATTAGAGGGCTCTAATCATAGTCTGTATGAGAGATTATGGTATTTTGGGTTAGGGAGGTGAAAGTAGAGATTGAGAGAAATAGACAAATTCAGGAGATTTGGGAGGTAAAATTGATAGAATTTGATGATTTGGATATGAGTCAAGAGTGGTTCCTGAGTTTATGGGTAGAGTAACAGGATTTATTATGGTGCCATTTTCTGATAAAGGAAACATTGGAACAGAGTCTGGTAATTTGTAAAAAAAAAAAAAAAAAAAGACTAATACACCCTAAGCAAGTTTGTTTTATCCAAGGAACTCAAGGATATGCTAACATCAAAAAGTGTATTAATGTACTTCATTGCACTAACATTTTATATCATTTAATACTTTCATAATAAAAAAACTAGCAAAATAGATACAGAAAATAACTTCCTTTATTTGGTAAAAGATAATCCACTAAAAACTTAGATCTATTGGACCTCTGTTTTCAGCATTGTAGTGGAGGCCTGATCCAGCATTGTAAGATAAGAAAAAAAAAAAGATTGGAAATGAGGGAACAAAACTGTAATGATTCCTGAAGAGCATCTACAGACAAATTATTAGAATTAAAAAGAGATTTCAGCAGAATATCTGGATGTAAATTCAACATAAATTAATCAGTTGAGTTTCTGTATTTTAGCTGTTAGAAGATTTAAGTTTAAAACATATCATAATACTGGAAGGTACCCAAGAATAAATCTAATGAAAGGTGTGTAAGGCTTTTAAGGAAAAAATTCTAAAACGTAATTGAAGGACATTAAAAAACAAATAAATGGAGAGTGATCTTATATTCATAAATGGATTTAATATTGTAACAATGTCAGTTTTTTCCAAGTTAATCTATAGTTTCAGTGTAATTCCAGTCAGAATTTCAACATGCTGATTCTAAAGTTTATATGGAAGAGCAAAATGCTAAGAATAATCTAGTGCTGCTCAAAGATATCAGGTCCTAATCCCTGGAACCTGTAAATGTTACTTTATAAGGAAAAGAGTCTTTGCAGTTATGATTAAGAAAGATCTTGACATAGGGAGATTATCCTGAATTATTCAGGTGGGCCCTGAATCCAGTAAAAATATCCTTATAAGAGAGAGGTTGAGGGAGATATGGATACATACAGAAGAAAAGAAGGCAGTGTGTAGATAGAGGCAGATATTGGAGTGATGTGGCTACAAGCAAAGGAGCCACCAGAAGCTGGAAGAGGCAAGGAGTATATTCTCCCCTAGAGCCTCTGGAGGAATGTTCTTAATTTTGACCCAGTGAAACTGATGTTGAACTTCTGGCCTCCTGAACTGTGAGAGAATAAATTTCTATATTAAGCCACTGAGTTAGTGGTATTTGTTAGGACAGCTACAGGAAACTAATATAAATAACAAGATAGTTTTGAAGAAAAAGTCCTACCAGATTTCAAGACCACTATAAACCCATGGTTTGTCTATCCCAGAGTAAATACCATACTTTGTGATATTTACTCTGGGATAGTATAGTATTTGCTCTGGCCACTGGAACATAACAGAGAGCTCAAAAAGAGATTCAGGCTTATATGGGAACTTGATGAATAACGGTATCATTGCATTTCATTGGGAAAACAGTGCTAAGGAAATTGGTTATCCTATGGGGAAAAGTATAATTAGATTTCCCTTCTTCATGCCATATATAGAAATAAATTCAAGAGAATGTGAAAGTAAAATCTTTTAGAAGAACATATAGAGAAAATAAATATTTTCCTCCTCAACTTTTTAATATGAATTTCAAACATTCAGAAAATTTAAAGAAAAGGACAGTGAACTCCACCCATGCACTCACTTCTGCCTAGATAAAAAACTTACTAACATTTTGCCATATATATGTATTTTTATCTTTAAAATTAAAAAAAATTTTTTTTTGGCTGAGTCATTTGAAAGTGAGCTGCAGACATCATGACTATCAACCTAAATCTTGATAGATTATATATGACCTCAGAGTAGTGAAGGATTTCTTAAAGTAGATACAATAAGCAAACAATATAAGGAAAAATTGACTACATTAAAACTTAAAACTTCTGTGAACCAAATACAGTGAAAAAAGTTTCAGACTGGGAGAAGATATTTGCAATGTATGTTAACTGTTGAAGGATTATAAGAAAAAGACACAAAACGAAATAGAAACATGGGCTAATTTGTAGAAGAAACTGATTGGCTAATAAACACGTGAGATGATGATAAACTTTGCTGGTGATTAGAAAATGAAAGTTAATATC
Organism: Orcinus orca; assembly: GCF_937001465.1. NCBI lineage: Eukaryota > Metazoa > Chordata > Mammalia > Artiodactyla > Delphinidae > Orcinus > Orcinus orca. Next base: position 49,304,004 of record NC_064566.1, on the reverse strand, counting down.
ATAATGAGATATTTCATACCCAACAGATTGATACAAATTAAAAGGCTGATAATAGTAAGTATTGGTAAGAGTGTGGAACATAGGGAACTCTCATGCATTGCTAGATGGAGTATATGTACCCATTCACTTTGGAGAATCTTTAGTAAAGTGGAACACATGCATATGTTTGGACCCAGAAATTCCTCTCCTAGGTTTATACCCTATAGAAATCCTTAGACATAAGCACAAGGAGATATGTTTAAGAACTTTCACAGCAGCATTGTTTAGAATAGCAAACAAATTGGAAGTAATCCAAATGTCCACCAGTAGGCAAATGGACAAAATATATTGGTATATTCATACAATGGAATACATTACAGCAGTGAAAATAAACTAGTCCTATATGTATCAGTAGGAATGAATCTCTAACACAGTATTGAGTTAAATAAAAGTGGGTTACAGGGAGATAAGATGGAGCCAGAAATTTCAAAAATGTGGAACATATGTCAATGCTAAAAGAACGTAGAAAGGCATGGAAATGGTATATGATTGTAATTAGGTTATATTTGTAGTGTCTTATTTCTTGAGGTAGGTGCTAAGTACAAAGTATATGTTATATTATTCTCTGTGCCTTTCTGAATGTCTGAATATCTAATAGAAAAAGTCAACAGAGTCCGTCTGATTGGTTGAATTTTTAAGTTACTGAAGGGATCATTGGAAGACTAAGGTTCCTGGGGTAGGAGGATAAGATCCAAAGCACAGGTAGAAGGGTTGTCTTCAAAAAGACTGTAAGGAAGCTAAATTTTGATGGACATACCAAATTTGGTTCAGTATTGGATAGGTGGGGTTTTTTAAATAAATGTTTAATTTTTCTTGGCTTACCAATAGGTTGAAAAGGTGTTATGTATGCTTAGGAATTTACATGAGAAAATGTTATAATGGCACATTTGCAGTCTGGTGAACATGGAAGCTAATATTTTTAGACTTATCTCTTAAGCCTTCCTTCCAGGCTTAGCATCTAGGGTAGGCAGCAAGGTGATTTTAAAACAATATATGTTGATATATCTTATTGTGTCATATCCAGTAAAAAGTTTTATTTTGTGTTTTTCCTTCTAAAAACTCCTAGGAATTTTGTAAGCTTCAAATTGTTTATTTGCCTAACTTACTGTCTTTGGATTATTTAGTCATTTTTTGATTCTGCTTTGCTTCGGTTCCTTGCTGAGTTGTGACTTTTTTCCCCTGTAGCTGTTTCCTTCTGAGTATGAAAGATGATAGCATTGAAGGTATTTATGACACTCTAAAGCAGTGTGCATTGATATCCAAGTCGGCTGGGGGAATTGGTGTTGCTGTGAGTTGTATTCGAGCTACTGGCAGCTACATTGCTGGGGTAAGCCTCTGTTGTGTGACTAAAAGTGTATAGGCTTAGGGGGATTCAGGTCCGTAAGCAACCAGGCTTGTGATTGAGAGGGCATTTGCTGGGGCTTGGGAGACCTGGATCTCTGTTAATTACTTGCTGGCTGTGTGACTTAGACTGAGTAATTTCACCACTTCTGGTCTCATTTTCATCTGTCTTATTAGAGGTTGATTAGATGGTCTCTAGGGTCAGATTTTGGAATCCTGATTTATTTTAGCAATAATGATAGCATTATTATTATTCATTGCTCACTACATGCTGAATCCGTTGTAAAAGTTTTATGTGAATTACACATTTAACCCTTACTGCAACCTTATGAGATAGATATCATTACAGATACAGTAAACTTTATTCCTTACAGTAACTTTGTGAGTATAGCCACAAAGTCTTCATTTGATAAGTGAGGAAGCTGAAGCTTAGAAAGCTAAATTACTTCCAGAGATTAGTCACTTAATATGTGATAGAGCCAAGATTCAAGCTTTAAACATTGTCACTTAATGAGGTAAATTTCATCTCTTCTAGTTCACTATTCACTGGGAGTCAAGATCATGGTTTTGGGTAGAATCTAAAAAATAATACAACTGGATGTATATGCAATACAGAAACAGACTCACAGATAAAGAAAACAAACTTGTGGTTACTGAAGGGGAGAGAGACGGGGGGAGGGACAAATTAGGGGCATGGGATTAACAGATACAAACTGCTATATATTAAAATAGATAAGCAACCAGGATATACTGTATAGCACAGGGAATTATACCCATTATGCTGTAATAACCTATAATGGAGTATAATATGCAAAAACGCTGAATCACTGTGCTGTACACCTGAAACTAACTATTGTAAATCAACTATACTTCAGTTAGGAAAAAAAAGAAAAAAAAAGGTAATCGTTTTGGTTAAGTCCTGGATTTAAATCCTATCTTCACTAATTACTAGTAGTGTGGCCTAGTGCAAGTTATTTTACATCTCTGAGTTTGTTTCCTCCTCTGTAAGGTGAAGAACATATCTAACCCTATAGAATAAAGTTAGAGTCCAGAAGAAAACCATTCCATTACGTGGTGTTCATTACATAATAGTAGGGTGAGCCATTGCTCACTTATCTTTCTAGGTTGTTTAAAGGCTTGCCTTGAGGTTAGAAGGATTATTTTTAAAATTTGATGAGGTATCTTTTAGTCTTAAGAGTTTATGTATTTTTTGCATCTTCATTCTAGAATCCATTTATTGCTGAGAATCTCCATTTACCTTATTGTCTTGATTTATCCATTGCATATAATTCTTATTGTAAATTGCCTTGAATTCTTTTGGGAAAAAGATACTGTAGTAGCGTTTTTACTCTACCCAAAGTATTTCTTTATATAATGACCTTTTGAACGTGTGGGGTTTAAATTTAGCTATCCTGATTTTGGATTCTTTTGACTTGTAATTTCTCATTGTAAATTAGAGATGCCATGAAATAACTTCGTACATAATTGCGATTTATTCAGCAAAATTTTATTTTATGTTGGGCATTATGTTTTTAAAGCAGAGGGAGAGATGGGGAGCAGATGAAACTGTAGACTGGGAGAGAGTAATTTGTCCACTGTTGAACCGTTTTGTTCTCTTTCTTGCTGAGCCCCCTATTTCTCCTCCAGATGCCTTTATCCTCAGTTTCTCTTTCAGACTAATGGCAATTCCAATGGTCTTGTACCGATGTTGAGAGTATATAACAACACAGCTCGATATGTGGATCAAGGTGGAAACAAGGTATGCTTTGTTACTGAAAGTCCTAGAAACCAGAACTGAAAATCTTTTCTCATATATGCTTATAATAAGATGGCTCATTGTGTATGTTTCTAACAACTTTGCTTTTTTTCCACTTTTATGATCAATTTAATGAGTATAATTTTTACTTTTAAGTGTATACAATTGAAGTATACATTTTGATGATTTTGACAGATGTATATACTTGTGTAATCACACCAGTCAAGACATAGAACATTTCCATAACCCCAGCATGTTTCCTCATGCACCTTTGTATTACTCACCCATCACTCCCACCAATACATACTTTATCCCTGGCTCCAGGCAGCCAGTGATTGAGTCAGCTGTCTTACATGACAGTTTATTTGCAAGGAATTTCTAAAGTTGTGATTCATATTGATACCTAACCTTGAAAAAGGGTTGTAATATGTTTTCTAGGTTTTTCTTTAAAAAAAGAAAACAAAAACAAAACAAAACTCTGTCTATTTTATAGAGGGAAAAGTAAAGTTGAGAGTATTGGATCATTTATCCAATGTTATCAGCAGGATAGTTTGCAACTATCTAGCCTGCCTTTTATGGATATGTAGGCATAGTAATCACCTATTAGTTTATGAATTTCCTTCTGATGCACTTAAAAAAAATCTATGGTGGGGGGACTTTCCTGGTGGCACAGTGGTTGAGAGTCCGCCTGCCAATGCAGGGGACATGGGTTCGTGCCCCGGTCTGGGAAGATCCCACATGCCGTGGAGCGGCTGGGCCCGTGAGCCATGGCCACTGAGCCTGCGCGTCCGGAGCCTGTGCTCTGCAACGGGAGAGGCCACAACAGTGAGAGGCCCGCATACCGCAAAAAAAAAAAAAAAAAAAAATCTATGGGGACCTTGATAAGACATACCACCTTCTTGACCTTTTGAGCACGACATTATTGTCAAAGTTAAAGTGATTTTCTTTGGGCTTTGCATACATGTCACATAGTGTAAAGTGAGCTGGACGACTGCTGAAGTGGAAGCTCCATCCCTAGTTCACTGTGTCATTTTGGATAAATTATTTAGTCTTTTATTTTTCTTATATTTTTAAAATAAATTTATTTATTTATTTTTGGCTGAGTTGGGTCTTTGTTGCTGCACGAGGGCTTTCTCTAGTTGCGGCGAGTGGGGGCTACCCTTTGTTGAGGTGCGTGGGCTTCTCATTGCGGTGGCTTCTCTTGTTGCAGAACACGGGCTCCAGGCACGCGGGCTTCAGTAGTTGCAGCACGCGGGCTCAACAGTTGTGGCTCACGGGCTCTAGAGCGCAGGCTCCTAGTAGTTGTGGCTCACGAGCTTAGTTGCTCTGTGGCATGTGGGATCTTCCCGGACCACGGCTTGAACCCTTGTACCCTACATTGGCAGGTGGATTCTCAACCACTGCGCCACCAGGGAAGTCCTATTTAGTCTTTCTTGTTCCACATTTTCTTTATGTTAAATGCTCTTTTTTACTGCTAGAATTGTAAGAAAACTACTACTACTTTATATTTTTATAGTACTTTTATTTGTATTATCTCATTTAATTCATTAATTGTAGTGAAGATCCAAGGAGATATTATTGAAGTGCTTTGGAAAATATGAAGTTTCTTTGTTTTATTCTGATTCTGAGAAGAATGATGATTTGTTTACCATTAGCGACCTGGGGCATTTGCTATTTACCTGGAGCCTTGGCATTTAGACATCTTTGAGTTCCTTGATTTAAAGAAGAACACAGGAAAGGAAGAACAGCGTGCCAGGGACCTTTTCTTTGCCCTTTGGATTCCGGATCTCTTCATGAAACGAGTGGAGACTAATCAGGTGAGAGATAGGTACTTGTTAGTAATAACAACTTGATTCATATAAGTTTTCTCCTCAGTCATCTTAAATCATGCTTAGGAAGAGTCCACCTATATGTTATGCCATGGAAAGGCATGCTGAACAAGTTAAGAGATGCCGTTCTTGCCTTCTTGGATTTTTATTCTCTAAAGTAGATGCTATCTGACCTAAATGGTTGAAGGGTCATGAACAAACATGCAAAACTAGATGTTTGGGCCTGAGCCTAAAATTATTATTTCTAAAGCAAATTTTTAAGACAGTCTATGGAAGCCACAATATCCCTTGCAGTGTTCCTAATGGACTACGTGTGGTTGGTTATTTGAAGTTTCTTATGGTTGGTACTCTTCTTCCCTTTGCAGGACTGGTCTTTGATGTGTCCAAATGAGTGTCCTGGTCTGGATGAGGTCTGGGGAGAAGAATTTGAGAAGCTATATGAAAGGTATGGGAAAAATATGAGAGTAATAATGCTTTAACTGTGTGTTTCTTTTATTTACAGGATCTAAATTTTAAAACTACGTCAATCATTAGCCAGTTTCTAGGAATCTTGAGAAGCATCTAGAAGAGAATGTGACTAATAATTTTATTTTGGTCATGTTTTCTTCCTGAATCTTCACCAAAATTTTGGTTTGTCTTCTTTCTTGAAACTTTGGGACATGTAAATAGGTATTCAGGTTTTTTTAATTGATCCTTTAAAAAATTAATGCAAAGAGTTATTTAGCAGGGTTGTTATTAATTTGCTTTGTCATAAAGTACATTTGACAGAACAAGTTACGCTTTGTGTAGTACACAGGAATCAAGGGCAACTGGGACACACATGTCAATAGTTCATTAAATAATAGCACAACAGTACTGCTTTAGCACAGTAGCACAATTTGAGTACTTCAGGTTTTGTTCCTTTTTATTATGGAAGGTTTTGTTGATTTAGTGGGATTGACTTTAGCCATAGTAAAATAAATATCATATTCCTAATTTCTTTCTCTTAGCAAAACTTAGTAAGAAATTTAAGAGTTTTCAATATTTTATATTTTGGTGTTTCTCTTCATGTTATCTGCAATAAAGATTTTCCTTAGGGAATATTAAAATAATACTAGCTTTGCCTTTCAGTTATGAGAAAGAGGGTCGTTTCCGCAAAGTTGTAAAAGCTCAGCAGCTTTGGTATGCCATCATTGAGTCTCAGACAGAGACAGGTACCCCGTACATGCTCTACAAAGATTCCTGTAATCGGAAGAGCAACCAGCAGAACCTAGGAACGATCAAATGCAGCAACCTGTGCACAGAAATAGTAGAATATACCAGCAAAGATGAGGTAGGTAGAAAAACTTCTGCCTCAGGTACTGAGAGAAGAATCTTAAGGAGTTTGTGAATTATTTGTGACTCCCTCACATGATTTCCCTTAAGTTGGGTGAAGGGGGTTTTCGTAGCTTGCTGTAAGCAGAAGGGCACTAAAATAGAGATTATAAAGGAAGAGGTGTGATGTGTGCCCTTAAATATCTTTTAGTCTGAGCCATGTAGAAAAGACTGTCAATTTTTTATTTCACACACATTGTTGTAATAACCTTTACTTGAGAAAAATAGCAATATATAGTTATTTAGGTTAGGGTTAGGACAAACACAGTAACGTGTTAGGGTGCTCATTCAGTTTAAAGTATGTAAGCATGAGAGAGTCCTTTCAGTGAATGGTGAGACAGAGTTCTCATCTCAGATCTTTAAGGTGATTCACAGAAGAGGCAAGGCTAGAAATGAGACATAGATTTGGATATTTTAAAAAGAAATTTATGGAAAAGCTTTCCATTTGGGAAGAACTGCCTGTATGACAGATCAGAGACAGGGATAGGTTTTGTGCAGTGAGTGTAAAAGTTTGTTTGTTTTGATGGAGCAAATACATTAAGGTTTGGTGTATGGAGAGATGGCTGCAACTGGGGGAAGGGAGATAGTATGTGAAAGATGACATGTCTCAGACGCAGGAAAGCCCTTGTAGATTTCTGAAAGGAAAATAGCATCCCTAGGATAGGAAGGATGGCTCTTGCTTCTGGTTATAGAATGGCTTAGTGTGAGAAGAGGCTGGAGGTTAGTTTAAGGAGATTGTTGCATTAGTCAGATGTCAGGCAGCTTGGATATTGGATGTAAACTACGAAAATGCGGAGGAAGGAGCAGATCCCAAATTCTAGGACCTAAAAAACACATGACAAATGAAAAGTCAGAAAGAAAATGGTGAGTGAATTGAACATATTGCTAAGGTTGCAGTTTAATTTAACAAAGTTTATTGAGCACCAGCCATGTGTAAGACACTATACTAAGTGCTCTCAGATATAAATGAATGTGGCTCAGCCCCTGCCCTCTGGAAACAATTTAGTTGGAGGAAATTGACATACTCATGACTATTATACAAGATAGATTATATTATAGAGAATAAAATGACCCTTCTTAAAACAAACATCAGATCATATCATTCCTCTGCACAATACTTGTCTTTGATTTTCCAGCCCATCCAGAGTTCGTTCATCCTTTTTTTTTAAATTGAGATATAATTCACATACCATAAATTTCACCCTTCTAAAGTATACAATTCAGTGTTTTTTTAATATATTCACAAGGTTGTGCAACCATCACTGATAACTAATTCCAGAACATTTTCATCACCCCAGAAAGAAATCTTGTACCCTTTAGCAGTCACTCCCTGTTCCCCTCTTCACCCAGACCCCGGCACCGCTAACCTATTTTCTGTCTCTGGATTTGTCTATTGTAGGTATTCCATATAAATGGAATCATATGATATTTGGTCTTTTGTGTCATTTGTCCATACTGTAGCATGTATCAGTACCTCATTTCTGTCCTTGTAATGCCCTGTGAGATCCTACACAACTGAGTATCCCACCTCATCTGCTCTTACTTTCCCCCTTCCTCACTGTGCTCCAGCTCTACTAATTTTATTGCTGTTTCTCAAACATATGAAGCATACTCCTGTCTCAGGATTTTTGAATGTTAAAATGCTCTTCTCCCCAGGTAGCCATGTGGCTTGCTTTCTGACTTCTTCAGTTCTTTCTTCATATATCCCATTCTCAGTGAGGTCTTCCTTGGCAACTCTATTTAAAAATGGCACTCCTGGGCTTCCCTGGTGGCGCAGTGGTTGAGAGTCCACCTGCCGATGTAGGGGACATGGATTCGTGCCCCGGTCCAGGAAGATCCCACATGCTGCGGAGCGGCTGGGCCCGTGAGCCATAGCCGCTGAGCCTGCGCGTCCGGAGCCTGTGCTCCGCAGTGGGAGAGGCCACAACAGTGAGAGGCCCGCGTACCGCAAAAAAAAAAAAAAGAAAAAATGGCACTCCTTCCATCCTTAGCCCCAAGACTCTGTTTTCTTTTCCTGCCTTATTTTTCTCCCTAGCATTTATTAGGCTTACATGATTCAAGCTATGTTTTAAAAATGGGTACTTTGGCAACATGTGTAAAATTGAGTAGATGTGAAGGGCATGAGGGAGTCTAGGTGAGAGGAGTTAAGGGCTGTCAGAGTCTCAATGAGGGTGAAGTAGACTTGCAGTTTGGAAGAGCTTTCTGCAGTGATAGAAATGTTCTGTATTGGGTGGCTACTGAGCACATGAAATGTGACTAGTGCAATTGAGAAACTGAATTTTAAATTTCATTTAGTTTTAATCTAGTGGCTGCTGTGTTGGACAGTGCACATCTACTGACAGATATATATGAAAAATTATAGCATAATGTGGCATACGTCTGGTAGTAGAGCCATGTACCATGAAGCATATGGTTCTTTCCCCATCTTACCTATTTCACTGGTGTGTGGTACAGTTCACATATGTGAATAGGTTTTGGGATTTAGAAATGAACTGGTGAATGATGAGGAGGGAGGAGTCAAAATAGAAATTTAAAATTTTAATGTCAGCAAGTGTTAGAGGCTTACAGAGTAGTGTCATTGACACAGTGGAAGAAATAAAAATCGTGTGACTCTTGACCCTTTTTTTCCGAATTCCAGGTTGCAGTTTGTAACTTGGCTTCCCTGGCCCTGAATATGTATGTTACATCGGAACACACATATGACTTTATGAAATTGGCTGAAGTCACCAAAGTCATTGTCCGAAACCTGAATAAAATTATTGATATTAACTACTACCCTGTCCCAGAGGTATGAATAGATTTCTCTGCTTATTGGTAATTATTGAAATCCAAGATGGAAGGAGTTTATCACAGTCTTCTAGTCATTGTCTAAATGGTTATCATTGGAATGGTGTGAGAAAACTGAGATAGAGAGAGTGTGTCATTTGTTACAGAATGTTGCTTTTACTGTTCATTAATGTTGTCTCTTCTCTAAATCTGTTGGCACAAAGGCAAGCGTATCAAATAGATGCCATCGCCCCATTGGAATTGGGGTACAAGGTCTGGCAGACGCTTTTATTCTGATGAGGTACCCTTTTGAGAGTCCGGAGGCCCAGTTATTGAATAAGCAGATCTTTGAAACCATTTATTATGGAGCCTTGGAAGCCAGCTGTGAATTGGCCAAGGAGTATGGCCCATATGAAACCTATGAGGGCTCTCCAGTCAGCAAAGGAGTAAGTATATGCATGAAGTTTCTTTTTGCCTGTGAGTTCCTATGGTAGGCTGAATGGTAGCCTTCAAAAAGATGTGTTCACATCCTAATGCCTGGAACCTATGACTGTTACCTTATTTGGTTTAAAAAGGGTCTTTACAGATATTGTTAAGGAACTTGAGATGAGGAGATTATCCTGGATTATCCAGGTAGGCCCTAAATCCGGTGACAGTTGTCCTTACAAGAGACACAGAGAAGAAGAGGAGGCAACACGACCATAGAGGCAGAGATCGGAGTGATGCAGCCGCAACCCAGGAGTACTGAGAGCCACTGGAAGTTGGAGAGGCAAAGAACAGAATCTCTTCCAGCCTGTGGAGGGAGTGAGGCCTTCCCAACGTAATGAGTTCGGGCTTCTGGCCTTGAGAACTATGAGAGAATAAATTTTTATTTTAAGCCACTAAATCTGTGGTAATTTGTTACACCAGACAGAGTAAACTCATATGGTCTGTTTGTCCTCTGGAGTAAAAAGGATACTCTGTTTAAAACTAATCATTGCTAAAATGACGTAAGAAGAATGCTGACTGTATTAATTTTTTTTTTCTTTTTTGGCCGCGCCATGCGCAGCTTGCAGGATCTTAGTTCTCCGACCAGGGTTCGAACCAGGGCCCACAACAGTGAAAGCGCTGAATCTTAACCACTAGACTACCAGGGAACTCCCAAGTATTAGTTTTCTGTTACTAAACTTAGTGTATTAAAACAACATACATTGAGTATCAGTTTGCATGGGTCATGAGTGCAGACTTGGGTTAGCTGAGTCTTGATCTCTGGATCTCTCAAAGCTACAGTCAGAATGTCGGTAGAGGCTGTGGTCTCATCTGAGGCTCAGGGTCCTCCTCCAAGCTTACCTGGTTCATTTCCTTGTAACTCCAGAACTCTTGGCATCTTGCTTCTTCAAAGCCAGTAGGAGGGAGAGTCCCTCATTTCAAGAAGAGCCCAGTCCTGTCGCCCATTTGAGGGTTTTCATTTGTTAGGTCAGGGCCCACCCAGGATAGTCTCACTTTTAACTAAAAAATTAACTGATTTTCACCCTTAATTGCACCTGCAGAAATCCTTCACATTTGTCATAGTTATGTGAGTGGCATCCATTGTATTTCCAGGTCCTGTATACACTGAAGGGGAGGAGAATATAATGGCCTATACCCTAGGGGGCTGGGAATCTGGGAGCTGTCCTAGAATTCCACGATCCACACTGCCTTCATCATGAGTAGTATGATTCTCCTCCCTGTAAAATAAGATGTTATTTTTCGTTCTCACAGTTCCTGCTGATATTTAGGAACTCTACATTGTTTGAAAATAAGTTTATTAGCTAAATAGATAGATTGAGAGGCAGATCAAGGCAGTTAAAAAAGATGAGGCTAGAGTAATTCTTTTACTGTACAAAAACAACATGCTTTCATAAATGTTAGAATTTCCTGGTTTGTAGATATGGTAGGGGTCCTCTGAGAGGACTCAGCCAGAGACATGGGGAAGAGGTAAGCCTTAATGAGTTTTCTTAGCCTGCTTCTAATCAATATGACTACATAGAAATTTGTCCAGGAAAGTCTCTGGTCCTTGTATTTCTTACACAGCTTTACCAAAAGACAGCATTTGTTGGGATGTGGGGGCATGGCAGTTAGTTATTTGTTTGGTTTTTGTCATAGTTTTAAATTGTCATACAATGATTTATCATAAATTTGGGTTGTTTATTCCTTAGATCCTTCAGTATGATATGTGGAATGTTACTCCTACAAACCTGTGGGACTGGAAACTTCTCAAGGAGAAGATTGCAAAGTAAGTAGAGATGTAAAGTGGCTTTGAAGTGAGGAGGGTTCAGGTTTTCAGCCTGGCTCTTTCGAACTTAGGTATGTTATTTTAGCTTCTGAAATTCATTTTTTGTCTTTTAAATGGGACTAAAAGGACCTATCCATAGAACTATTTTTTTAAAAATGCTTCCTAGGACAATATATTTTATATGTATAGTAACCTGCAAATTGCTTGGCACAATGAAAGCATTTTAATACCTGGTAGGTATTATTATTATTAGTTGATCTTGTTTTAGGGGCTTGAGTACCAAGATTAGGTAATTCTTTTTCTCGTTAAACCTTCATATTTCCAAGTGTGTTTGCTTTTTAAATGTTTTTTTAACTTTTATTTATTGCTTAACCACATTGGGCACATAAATGACTTTCAATGAATTGATTGTCATAGGACTTCATTACGGATTTTGGAAGAGCTTTTGGAGGGTTTAATGTGTTAAACTGTGTGAAAGAAAAATGTAAAAATTGAAAAATGTAGTCCTTTCCAGCTAATAAACATAAGAGATTTGAGTGCAGGCAGAATGTTTTGCTGAATGTTTGTCTGTCATGTCTAGGTTAATGCATATACAAAGTGTTTAATGTTTGCAGAAGGAAGCAGTAGCTTTAAAATGCTCTTTAAAATATGTTTACCTTAAAATTATTTTGTTACTCAAATAATACATGTTAGATAATTTAGAAAACATACATGTGGAAAGGGAATAAAATGAAAATTATCCCAGTACCATCACCCCCCAAAAAAACCTGTTTGTATCTTTTTGTCTATCATCCTCAGACTTTCTTATGAGTGTGTATATATGTGTATATTTACATGCAAATTCAATTTTTACAAAAATGGACCTGTATTCTATTTATTATTCTGTTTTTCTCAAAATAATGTAGTTTAAATATTTTTTATGTATAACTTTTTTAAATTTCAAAATTAATACATGAATACACATTCATTGTTAATAAAGTTCAAATATGGAAATAAAATAGAAATAAAAGCCCTTCTTTATACCATTTATATATAAATGGTTCTGCCAACCATTTTGTCCCACAAAACAAACAAAAAAACCAACTGACTCCTTTTCTCAGAGATAACCATTGTGAATGGTGTATATTTTTCTAGACCTTTTTCAGTACATTTGCAGATACGCACACACAGTTTTATTATATAAATGAGATCAAACTTGACATGTTTTGAGACTTTTTATTTAGTGATTTATTTTGGAGATGTTTCTCTTTCAGTACATGCAGATTTACCTATTGTTTTTAGTGATTACAGACAATTCCATAGCTTGGATATATCATATATATATGACTTTTCAAAACATTTTCCTGTCTCTGGACAGGAAACCACTGTCCACTCTACTGAGGGAGTAAAGACATGGAGATAGTTGGTGGTTTGCTTGATGCCTCACAACTAGAAAGTGACATAGAGAGGTTGAAAGTCCAGTTGTACAGACTCCATTAGGATGTGAGTCTCTATGCTAAGTGCTGTATGAATCCAGAGGTATGGAATGTAGGAAAGATGAACTCTTTGTCCTTGAGAAACTTAAAACTAGGTAAGGTAAGACATGTAACACAAATATACGTAAAGGTACAGGTCACAGAAAATATTTGCAATGCAAATATTTGTATTTGACAGTTGTATTTAGTGTTGTCTGCCTGGTTAGGAAAGATGTTGTAGAGTAAGTATCTCTTAGGCTGACGGGCCCAGCCGCTCCGCGGCATGTGGGATCCTCCCAGACCGGGGCACGAACCCGCGTCCCCTGCATTGGCAGGCGGACTCTCAACCACTGCGCCACCAGGGAAGCCCTAGGCTGAGCTTTGAAGGATGTGCTTAGGACAGTTTGAAGATTTCTCAGAGTTCAGATACTATATATTTATTTATTTTTTATTTATTTATTTTTTTGCGGTACGCAGGCCTCTCACTGTTGTGGCCTCTCCCGTTGCGGAGCACAGGCTCCGGATGCGCAGGCTCAGCGGCCATGGCTCATGGGCCCCGCCGCTCCGCGGCATGTGGGATCTTCCCGGACCGGGGCACGAACCCGTGTCCCCTGCATCGGCAGGCGGACTCTCAACCACTGCGCCACCAGGGAAGCCCTAGATACTATATTTTCATGCACTCTCTTTGGCACTGAATAGAGTCAAAAGATGTTAGCGTTCTTCTAGGAAATTTAATTAAAGAGGTGATAGAGGAAGTCAGAAATATACTTGGAGCATAATTTTTTCTATTCATTATCCTGTTCAGGATAAATGGAGAATTGCGGGGATAGAGGTCTGGTTCTGACCACTTTCACATCATTATGTTTCCTTAAAGGGCCTAGCACAGTGATCACATAGGCACTTAGAAAAGAGTAAGGGTTGAATGAGTGTACCCTGATACAGGTGGGGACTCTCCAATAACCATGTGAGTGTTTTCTTGGGCAAGATAGTGTATCAAGTGCTGTGATTCCTAACTTGATACGGAATCACAGCATGGCATGATAAGGTTTACCAGCAGTAAAAATGGTGCTGATTCTGTTTAGGAATTAGGCATTTAGGAGAGGGCCAAGTTATACCACCCATACTGTGGAGTTGCATCCCTTTAGGGGTTAAATGCGAAAGTCAACATGTGAGTCTAATGGATGTTTGGTATTACTCGCAGCAACTGCATTTACTACAATGACTTAAAGTAGCTGTCTTCCTGACAGATTGTAGCTTCAGGACCAGCACCTAATAATCTCCTTTTCTTTAGGTATGGTATAAGAAACAGTTTACTCATTGCCCCGATGCCTACTGCTTCAACTGCTCAGATATTGGGAAATAATGAGTCAATTGAACCTTATACCAGTAACATCTATACTCGCAGAGTCTTGTCAGGAGAATTTCAGGTGAGAAGATCACAACCAGACCTACAGGAAAATCTTTTAGAAGCCTGATGTTGGGAGTAAATGCTACTTATATTTAGTATATGCCCCTTTATTTTAGTGTCGGTGCAAAGTTTTGATAAAGTGAGTTATCATCTCTAATATTGTTTATGTTATTTCAGCATATAATAGACATTTAATAAATATCTGTCAAAAGAATGAAGGATTGAGGGTTGAGTATGAAAGCAACTTGATATTAGAGTTCACATGATGTTTAACCATTTTGTAATCATAGTGACATATACTATAACCTCATATGCTTAAGTTGATGATACTCAAGGTGTATAGAAGTATCTTTTAAGATAGTGGTTCTCAGCCTTGGTTACAAATTAGAATTTCTGATGGGCAGGACCAGTGTTTTTTTTAAGGTTCCCAGGTAATTCTCATTTGTAGGTTGAGAACCACTAATTTAAAAGATACTTATTTGTGAATTTGCAGATACTCTGAAATAAATTTCTGTAAGGTTTGGCGTGGGTACGTTTCTAATTTTCTTAAGTATTTATTATGTCCTTACTTAAAAAGAAAAAAGAATCATTCTACATACCCAGCTTAGGCAGCATTAGCTCTTTTCACTTTTGCAAATACCATGTGTTATGTTTTGAATAACAGATATAAAGATTTTAGAGGAATATAGCTTTCATGTAGTGGGATAGGTCTCTCAGTTTTATAAAAAATAGAATTTACCAAGCAATCTAATGTTCTTCATTGATCTTATTTACTTTAAGCTCCAAGTCTGTGATCCTGTTTAGGCCCTGTCTTTGTTGTTTATTCCTTCACATCTTTCTCCTTTCCGTTTCAGATTGTAAATCCTCACTTACTGAAAGATCTTACTGAGCGGGGCTTGTGGAATGAAGAGATGAAAAATCAGATTATTGCATGCAATGGCTCTATCCAGGTACAGAATTAAAAAAAAAAAAGTGTTCTCTTCAGGAGCTAAGTTGGTAGTCACATTGGTAACTTCTCACTTATCCCAGGCAATGCAGAGAAAGAATGGCTATTCACTGTGGTCATATAGGCTTATGTAGCTCTGTTCAACTCTGCATTGCTGTGCTAGGATTAAATGCATCTTCACATAGCTAGGCCTTACCCTCTTGTTTGTGCAGCAGTATAAAGTAGTGGTTCCCAACTTCTCTGCACATTAGAATACATTGAAGAGCTTTTAAAATCCTGAAGCTTAGGTTGTACCCCATACAAATTAAATGTCTGGGAGTGAGAGCCAGGCATCAGTATTTTTTAAAGACTCCCTAGATAATTGCCAAGTGAGTCAGAGTTTGGGGACCAGTGATATAAAGCCTGAAATTAGAGTCAAACTTAATTAAAAAGTATGATGGAGAATTGAAGACTGATAGTCCAAAAGACAGAGCCAGAAATAGTGTTTAACAGTGAAATATTTGCAACTGAGAATCAAGAAGCATTTATTTATTTGTAAATAGAGGCCTCTGGCTAAATATTTGTCTGCTTGGCAACACAGATAAAGATTCTTGTAACATTTCTATATTTGCTGATGGAAGCTGTAGCATTAGCCAGTCTGTGTTTTGATGCAAGCTAACCCTAGACCTAAGAAATAGGAAAACCTTTTTCTGTTGACTCCAAATGGAGTTTGTGAAGTCCTAGCTTATTTAAAGGGTTTTGCCTCATTGCTTCCTTGTGTCATGTCCCTGTGAGTTACAGCCCTGAGTATTTGTATTTTCTGCAAAAGTCAAGGGTCATTTATTGTTGCTTAGCTCTGACTTTTCAGTGAATGTTTTGGCCATTAACCAATTAAAGATGAGTCTTAAATAACTACCACCAGATTGATATTTTGTTGTTTAGATGGGGTTTTGTTTGACTTCATAAGCCAGAAGTGAGTAGTCTTAGGAAACTTGATAAGGATCATACTGTATTAAATGGAATGGTAGCGTCAGATATGGCTGGAAGTAGAACCAAGGCCAGACCCTGGGGGTCACCATTCTGTTAATCATACTGCTTTCTTCAACCAGAGTGCAATAAACATTTGATTTCCCTTCTTCAGAGCATACCAGAAATTCCTGAGGACCTGAAGCAACTTTATAAGACTGTGTGGGAAATCTCTCAGAAAACCATACTCAAGATGGCAGCTGAGAGAGGAGCTTTCATTGATCAAAGCCAGTCTTTGAACATACATATTGCTGAGCCTAACTATGGCAAACTCACTAGTATGCACTTCTACGGCTGGAAACAGGTTAGTGGAGGAAGTCAACCAGCTTGGGATATTTTAGAATTGGAACAGAGTTCTATATTCTAGCTACATACTAAGTATTGCCACCTGGAAGTTCTTTCACTTTAAGTCCAGTATATTAGAACCAACCCATGGGTTTTATACCAGATTAAGCTCTCACTTTGAATTTTCTTATTTCTTTTAGGATTATTTTATTCTAAGCTTGAAACCTTGGAGTTACCTATGATCCTTCCTTTACTTTCCATGCAGTCGTTCACCATGTAGTGTCAGTTGTTCCTTTGTACTATTTCTTGAATGTCTTACTTTCTATTCCACTGTTGTTATTTTTAACTTCTTAACTGATCTCTTTTCTTCTGGTATCTCTACTCTAGGCCATCTTGTGTACTGCTACCATTCCTAAAATAAAACTTTACACATGTCAACCCACTGTTCAAAAATATCCATTGTTTCCCCACTTTATCTACAGGATAAAAGCCAATCACTTAGCTAGTCATTGCCAACTGTAAAGGCCTGTGAGTCTATAATGTATTCTTATTCCCTAGCAATATTCTAGGTGTTTATATAGAATTATGAATTTATTTTTCTATTTAGCAAACTTTTATTGAACTTATACTATGTTCCAGGACTGGGGATACTGAATAGAGAATGGTGATTCTTATCCTTGAATTAGTCATAATCTGTTCTTATACAGAGATACAGTCTAGACCTCTAAATAGTTATAATTTAAGGCAGACATGTTTTCTTAGGCACACTTGGAAGTCATACACATAAAAACAAACAAACAAAAAGACTAGAGAACAAAAATATTTGACATTTTCAAAGAGATAAGCTTGTTTTAGGGGTGAAAAGGACAGAGTATACTGTTTGACCATCTCTTTCTCTCTTTAAGCATTTTTGAGAGGGCTTCCTAGAGGAGATATAATTCTAAGTTTAGAAAGCAATTTGACCTGGTTTATGGAAATGTATTTTAAACATTGGTCTTGAATGTCTAGTGTTCTCACAGCTTCTCCTAATTAGTTGTATTTACTTCCCTTTTAGGGTTTGAAGACTGGGATGTATTATTTAAGGACAAGACCAGCAGCTAATCCGATCCAGTTCACTCTAAATAAAGAAAAGCTGAAAGATAAGGAAAAGGTATCAAAAGAAGAAGAGAAGGAGAGGAACACAGCAGCCATGGTGTGCTCTTTGGAAAATAGAGATGAATGTCTGATGTGTGGATCCTGAGGAAAGGCTTAGAAGAGACCAGCCCTTCTTTAATAGCCAAACTACTTCTTGAGCATAGATAGGTATAGTAGGTTTGCTTGAAGTGATAAGGTTTTGCTGGACTTTATTGCAGCAAAAGAATCAATTGATTTAAAGTCAATTTAAATCAATTTAAATCAATTGATTTAAAGTCAATTTATATAAGCGTGAAAGTAATGATTTTTTAAAATTGATATATTGGGAATCAAAGTAGATGTTTTAGGAATGCAAAAGAAGTCATCTTGCAAATAGGGAGTGATTAAGTAGGGTTTCATCACCCATCTGGTACCCCTTTTCTGGTGACTTCAGTTTTGGTAAGGAGACTTTGACCGGTGTGTCCATAGAAGCAAAACTGAGTCATAACACGTGAGAAGTGCTGACAGGACCTTTATCTGGATAAGGTCCTAATAGGTCATTCTGAAATAAAGATAAACATTTCTAAATGATTGTGTGAGACTAATTTTGTCATTTATTTTCATACAAAGGTCAACTTTGATAAAGGATTTTTTGTTATTTGAGGGTTCAGGGAAGAAATTTTAAGACAAATTACTTAGACACCATATAGAATTCTGATTTTAATATATGTCTTTTTCTTCTTTTTAAAAAAATTGTGGTAAAATATACATAACATAAATGTTACCATTTTACCCATTTTAAAGCATACAATTTAGTGGCATTAAGTACATGTACAATGTACAACCATCACCACTATCTATTTTCAGAACTCTTTCATCATCCCAAACAGAAAGTCTATACATAAAACAATAATTCCCCATTCCCTTCTTCCATTATTCCCTGGTACCCTCTATTCTACTCTCTGACTCTGAATTTGCTTGTTCTAGGTATCTCAAATAAAAGGGATCATACAATATGTGTCCTTTTATGTCTGGCTTATTTCACTTAGCATAATGTTTTCAAGGTTCATTTATGTGTTGTGTCAGAATTTCATTCCTTTTTTAAGGCTGAGTAATATCTCATTATATATATATATATATATATATATATATATATATATATATATAGACATTTGGGTTATTTCCACCTTTTGGCTGTTGTGAATAATGCTGCTGTGAACATTGATGCACAAGTATCTGTTTGAATTCCTGCTTTCTGTTCTTTTGGGTGTGTACCTAGAAGTGGAATTATTGGACTAGATGGTAATCTTATATTTAACTTTTTGAGGAATTGCCGAACTGTTTTCTACAGCAAGTGCACCATTTTACATTTCTACCAACAGTACACGAGAGTTCCAGTTATTCCACATCTTTGCCAATACTTGTTAATTTTTTGTATTTTTTATAATAACCATCCTAATGGCTTTTGACAGTTTGATTATAATGTGTCTTGGTGTGGGTCTCTGAATTTAGCCTAATTGGGGTTTGTTGAGCTGCTTGGATTGATATATTCACATCTTGTGTTAAATTTGGGAAGTTTTCAGCCATTATTTCTTCAGGTAATCTTTTTTGCCCCTTTCCCTCTTTTCCTTCTGGAGTTCCAATGTTGCATCTATTGGTCCACTTAGCAATGTCCCAACAGGTCCCTTAGGCTTAGTTCACTTTTCTTCATCCTACTTCAGCTCCTTAGACTCAGTAGTTTCAATTGCCTTATCGTCAAGTTCATTTATTCTTTCTTCTTCTTGCTCAGCTTTGCTGTTGAGTCCCTCTAGTGAAATTTTCATTTCAGTTATTGCTCTTTCCAGCTCTAGACTTTCTGTTTGGTTCCTTTTAATTGTTTCTACATCTTTGTTGATAGTCTGATTTTGTTAATACATTGTTTTCCTGATTTCCTTTACCTGTTTTCCTTTAGCTCTTCAATCATATTTAAGACAGTTGTTTTAATGTCTGTCTAGAAAGTCTGACGGCTGGGCTTCCTCAGGGGTGGTTTCTGTCAGTTTATCTTTTTCCTTTGAATGGTCTATGTTTACCTGTTTCTTTATAATGCCTGTGATTTTTTTCTTGTTGAAATATTCTGAGACTAAACTTTTTGCGGTGAAGTCTCTTCTGCAGAGTATGTTCAGTTAATGTTTTGACAGCTTTCCTTGGTCTTTGCAGATTGACTCTGTGCTAGGACACTCCCATACTTGGTTAGGCTTGCTGTAAGCCTAGGCAATGTCATGGTTAATTTTATTTGCCAACTGGCTAGGCCATGGTATCCAGATATTTGATCAAACACTAGATAGAGCTGTGAAGGTATTGTTTTTAGATGAAATTAGCATTTGAATTCGTAGACTTTGAGTAAATCAGATTATCCTCCATAATGCGGGTGACCTCATCCAATCAGTTGAAGTCCTTAAGAGGAAAAATGCTGAGGTCCTCTGAGAAAGGACTTCTGCCTACAGGCTGCCGTTGGACATGACCTGCAGTATCAGCTGTTCTCTGGGTTTCCATCCTGGAAGCCTACTCTGCCAGTTTGGGATTTGCCAGTTCCACAATTGTGAGCCCATTACTTACTTACTTACTTACTTAACTTATTTATTTATTTATTTATTGCTGCATTGGGTCTTCGTTGCTGCACACAGCCTTTCTCTAGTTGTGGTGAGTGGAGGCTACTCTTCATTGTAGTGCACGGGCTTCTCATTGCTGTGGCTTCTCTTGTTGCGGAGCATGGGCTCTAGTTGTGTGGGCTTCAGTAGTTGCAGCACACAGGCTCAGTAGTTGTGGTTCGCAGGCTGTCGAGCGCAGGCTGGGTAGTTGTAGCACACGGGCTTAGTTGCTCCATGGCATGTGGGATCTTCCTGGACCGGGGCTTGGACCTGTGTCCCCTGCATTGGCAGGTGGATTCTTAACAACTGCACCACCAGGGAAGTCCCCCGTATTACTTTGTGTGTGTGTGTGTGTGTGTGTGTATAGAGAGAGAGAGAGAGAGAGAGAGATGTATATGGTTGACCCTTGAAAAACATGAATTTGAACTGCATGGGTCCACTTACACTTGGATTTTTTCAATAAGTACTACAATACTACACAGTCTGTGGTTGGTTGAATCTGTGGATGTGGACCCGTGGATATAGACACTGTATGGAACTTGAACATCCGTGGATTTTTGTATCCTCTGTGTGTCCTGGAACTAATCCCTGCATTGTTCAAGGGTCAACTGAATATATAGATAAGATTTTGTGTGTGTGTGTGTGTGTGTGTATATACACACCTTATTGGTTCTGTTTCTCTGGAGAACGAGAACACTGACTAATATAGGTTCTGGTACTGGAAATGGTTCTAGAGGAATGGAATCCTAAGGATGAGTTTTCTGGGTTGGTTCTCTAATTTGATGAGATTTAAGCATGACTTTTCAGTAGTAAAGAGAGCTCTGGTAGTCCCTGGTGGTGATGTGGCAATAGAGACATGCAGAATACCATCACTGGATACTCCTAATCAAACAGAGAGGCAAGGGTCTGGGTGACCATGTATGTGTTCTGCCTCAGGGGTGTATCAGTTATCAGCTCTCTAGCCCAGTGTCATAATTTAGTTCATCTTGATCACTTTTCCTTTCCACAGTACATCACAAAGCTCCATTACGTTGAGATGCGGATTGGACCTAGCAGGAAATGGCAGCAACTCTAGACTTACTGGTAAGACGTTTGTGTGTCAGAGAATGAGAAATAAATCAAACAAAAATTCAGGGACCTTCTACCTCAGTGAAATTTCTTGGGGTCCAATGATATAAGGCATGTTGGGATATTCCTTCTATGATGAGGGATAAATTCTTCTATCTGGCTCCTCTTACAACCAAAAGAAAGGTATAAGGGCTAGTGGGCCTCTTTGGATTTTCGAGGCGACATGGCAACGTATTCCTCTTTTGGATGTGCTACTCTGGCCCATTTACCATGTGACCCTAAAAGCTGCTAGTTTTGAGTGGGGCCCAGGACAAAGAACAAACCTGGCTCTGCAACAGGTCCAGTCTGCCATGCAAGCTGCTCAAGTATCAGTGGCAGATAGGGATGCTGTTGGAAGCCTTTGGCAGGCCCTGCCATCCTCTCTTGATAAATACTTACCTTGTGAGAGACAGCTTTCGGCTGCTACTGGGACTTGAAGACTGCCTAACCAAAGACCACGAAGTTACCATGCAACCTGAGCTGCCTGTCATGAACTGGGTGTTGTCTGACCCCCTAAGCCTAAAGTTGGGCATGCATAGTAGCATTCCATCATCAAATGGAAGTGGTATATACAAGATTGGGCTCAAGCAGGCCCTGAAAGCACAAGTGATCTACTGAAGAACTGGCCCAAATGCCCATGGTTCTCGCTCCTGCTACACCTTCTCTCTCCCAGCCTGCACCCATGGCCTCATGGGACATTCCATATGATCAAGTGATAGAGGAAGAGAAAACTTGGGTGGTTTACAGAAGGTCCTGCACAGTATGGGACACCATACCCTCTTTCTGGGACATCCCTAAAGGATAGATACTCCATTCTATAGATGACAGCTATGGAGGTCTTTCAAGCAGGGGTGACTTAGATAAATCACACTGGCTACCATGGGAAAGAGTGGCATGACCTCTGGGTTTGGGTCAAGCTCAAGTACAGATAAGGGCCTAGTCTGGTCTTTGGATGAATTTGGGTCCCAAGGAGAAGACCTGGCTTGGGTGTCTGTCAGACTGGAGGGCCCCCTGGCTGGACTTGACCTGTTTGGGCTAGACTGGACCCCTGGGGTAGGCCTGACCTGTGTGCCTGGGGATATCAGACTGGGAATATCAGGCAGAGCCTCACCTGTGTTTGGAACTGATTGGACTCTAGAACCTAACTCGTGTGTTTGCATTAGACTGATGGCATCAAAACTGACCTGTATATTCGGTGAGACTGGGCTTCATGTCAAGTCTTACTATGTATCTGGGAGAGACTGGGCACCAGGGAAGAGCCTGGCCTGTTTATTTGTTTCAGACTGGGTGTTCAGGGCAAGTCGTGGTCTGTGCAACTTGCTCTATACAACTTCCAGTGGAGCTCCATATATCCAGATATTAACTGGGGGGCTTTCTCAGGAGTCAGGGAGAAGAGGACAGAGAAACTAAACTAACAAGGATAAATAGGGAAAAGCAATTTTTTCATTGGAGTGAAAACAGAGCATTCTAAGAATTCAAAAAGGAATAGTTTACCAACAATGAACCTGCTGTTGCGTCCTCCATGATCTCAGGAAATTCCAGCCTGTGCCTCAGTACTGCCTGCTTATCTCTTGTTCCCAGAGGTCACAGCCCCAATTTCCCAAGCTGATGAAGTTCTCTCACCCTGGCAGTTTCTCCTTCACTCTCATATTCTGCAGCCTCTCTGGCTTCTCCCTAACCTCCTGGGCTAATTCCTTTCCACAGAGCATCTTTTCTACATGTTGCCTGATCTCTCTGATCCTTACCGCCTAGATGACAGGATTCAAGGCTCCTGGGAGCAGCAGATAGATGGCACTGAGCAGGTTCTGGACATTCCGAGACACAGCCTTGGCTACTCGGAAAACGATGGAAGTGGAGAGACTAGAGAGGTAGATGGTGAGGATGACCAATGGGAGTGGGAGCCACACGTGTGCAAGGCCTTGGTTCGGGCTCCCCCAGGAGATATCCAGAAGACAGCATAGATGATGCGGGTGTAGGAGGTCCCCAGCAGGGCTAGATCAAAGGTCACAGTGACCAACCGCATGGCCAGCCCCAACTGGTTGTTGAAGGTCAAGTCTCCACAAGCTATGCTCAGCAGTGCGATGTACTCACAGGTACAGTGTCAGATCACTGCTGTCTGGCAGAATCAAGCTCGTGAAGTTAGCACTACCAAGGGCACTGCCACTCCCAGGCTACGTGTCAGGGCAAAAAAGGCCAGCACGCCTAGCAGACGGGAGGTCATCCGGTCACTATAACAGTGTGGGTGGCACGTGGCCACCAAGCAGTCTAGGGCCATGGCCAGCAGGAGGTTGTAGTCCAGAAGGAGAGTGAAGTAGATGAAAAACATCTGGGCCAGGCAGCCATGCAGTGATATGGGGTTAACATAATGCACAAAGCCCTCCAGCATTTTGGGTATCACCGCTGTAGCAGTACAAATGTTGACAGCCAGGAGCAGGGCAATGAGCATGTACATGGGCTGATGCAGGCTCTGCTGGGCCGCCACCGTGTGGATGATGAGGGCATTGGCAGAGACGATGGTCACATAGGGAAAAGTAAGAGGCAGGACCAGGAGGGGCCTCCACTGTCGCAATCCAGAGAAGCCCCCCAGGAAGAAGTTGGTGTAGGAGATGTTGAAGGTGCTGCTATTTCCATTCTTACCCACTGGCTTTGGCCCTGAGCTGGCCCCAGGAGTGGGGATCAGAGACTGTTAGAACAAAATGGTCAATGGAAGAAAACCTATTTTTATTTTAGGGCCTGCGTGGTTTGCGATGAAGATCCACCTCTTCGTGCACGTATGTCTACTCTTTTGGGGCACAGACAGGTACTATGTCAGGTGTCATGGGAGCAACAAAGATGAACAAGACATTCCTTGTCCTTAGGGAGCTCTTGGCTTTTGTATGTGAAATGTAAACTTACAAGATGCTGTTTATCTGTGATACTCCAGGTATTTGATTGCTGAGTAAAAGATTAGGCGGAAAGTAGGTGTGGTATAGGAGAGAAAAAAGAGTGATGGGCCAGAGGCAATAGAAAGGATGAAGAAGATTCTTGATTAGGAGGAAAAAAGAATATATGAAGAATCTTTGGTCCAAGAAGCCTGGGAAGAACCAAGTGGGGCTTATTGGGAGAGAGGAACAAGTCAGGAATGATGGCCTCACTTTTGTGCCTGGGGTACACTGTGTGGCAAGGGGAGAGGAAAGTTGCTGAGGAGTACTTCTGTTCCTCCTGGACACAAACAACGGGCCACAGAGACTTCTCCCTTCCTAAGACCCTCTAGACTGGATGTGGGGCCTCCTGCCTGGCCTTGACATCAGTGTCATGAATGATGCTTGCATTCCTTTCAGAATGTGAGTTCAAGGAGAACAGGGGTAACAGCATACCTCTATTGTGTTCTCTGAAGCTCCAAGCACAGAGCCACCATAAACACACAGGAAGTGCTCGAGCATTGCTTGTCGGGTAAGGTGAATGAGGAACAGGTAAGAAGCTAAACAGTTAACTGGGCTCTGAGAGTAGTAATTTCAAAGCTTTGGCCAGGTTTTTGTATAATTAAGAGAGCAGATATTAAGATTAAAGATGTGTGATTCAGTACTGGGCTCACATCTTATCCAGATTCTTAGGGAGCACCATTTTTGGTGGTGGTAGGTGTGATGATTAGAGGAATTAACACTGATATGCATAAAAGTAGCTGACACCTGTTGGACATTTACCGTATGTTAGGCAGTGTTCTAAATGCTTTCATGTATTAACTTTTTAAAATCTTCTTAATTTTACTGAGGAAGAAAGTGAGGCACAGAGAGATTAAGTCTAGTTCAAGATCATACAGCTGGTAAGTGGCAGAGCTGGATTTGCATGCTCTTAACTTCAGGATGACCAACTAGTCCTGGCTTGCTGGAGACTTACCTGGTGTTAGACCTGAACATCCGGTGTCCCAGGAAACCTTTCAGGCAAATGAGGCAGTTGATCATTTTACTATAACTACTAATTACGTTGAAGATTAGAGAAGCCTTATGAATTGTGGAGCAGCTAGGAAGAAATATTCTTCTTTCTTATAGGTTTAAATTAATTGTCTCTGAAAATCAATGTTTACATTGGTGTTACTATAGCCACCCTCTGAATACGCAGAAGACTAAAGAGGAACATCTCTAAGTTCACAGACAGACCTCAAAAGGAAGTGGATTTGGAATTCCAAAGCCCACCCTAGAATGTGTTTCTGGAACCCTTAGAGCATTATTTTAGTCAGAATAACTCAAATTTTGGGAAATGTACTTTCATTGTGGTTGGGCAAAGACCAGACAACACTTGTGCGGAGGTGGTAAAAATTCTTAGGGGAGGTCTGTTGAAGACTTTCCTGGGGGGGGTGGAATTCAGGAGCTGAGAGTGAGTGAGGTGAGAGGTGAGCTGTGATGGAATAAAGGGGCATGGAGGAAAACGCAGCACGGAGGAGCAGTGGCCAAGAAGACATTTAGGGACCCCCGCTCCTTCCCAAATACCACAGGATGGTCATCCTTAAGGGGGAGAATAAGCTGGCATGGGCTGCCCACAAACATCTTAACTTGGACAAGGTTGGTCTGTCTCCGTCACGTGAACTGTAATTTTCTCTCCTGTTCTGTATCTTAGGATTACTTAGGTAAACTCCTAAAGGAGCTTCTTTGACACTGGGCTCCAAAGCAGTCAGTAGAGGAAATGTAGAATAACAAGCTCCTCAAGGCAGGGCAGAAGGAATGGAAAAGACTGTAAAAGATGAGGAGATCAGTTTACTGGCTAATGAAGGTCTTAAGAGAGATGAATAGATGTTTCTAGAGACAGATCAATCAGACTTAAGAACTAAGTGGAAGTGGAGAGAGACAGAGGAATCAACAATAATTTCAAGGTTTTTTTTGCTTTTGTTTTTCAGCTATGATAACTGCTAAAACCTGAGGAAGGAGGAACAGTGTTGGAGTGTTGGGAGGTACACTTAATAAACCCATTTGGATGTTGTGAAAACTCACAAATGAAGAGATGTCCAGTCAACAACTGGAAATAAGGGTGGAGTGCTCAGATGAAGGATTAAAGCTGGATTTGGGGATTATAATGTTATTGAAGGCATGAGATAGAATCTTAAGGGGCCGACAGAGTAACATAACAGGTGTCAGTGAAGGAGACAGAAAAAGAGGGAAGAGGGGTGGAATGAGAACGAGGAGCAAATGGGATTCTGGAAACCAGAGAAGGAGACGTTCTGCTGCTCTGGAGGCTTCAAGGTAAAGAATTTACAGACTGGGCTTCCCTGGTGGTGCAGTGGTTGAGAGTCCGCCTGCCAATGCAGGGGACATGGGTTCGTGCCCCGGTCCGGGAGGATCCCACATGCTGCAGAGTGGCTGGGCCCGTGAGCCATGGCCGCTGAGCCTGCGCACCTGGAGCCTGTGCTCTGCAACGGGAGAGGCCACAGCAGTGAGAGGCCCGCGTACCGGGAAAAAAAAAAAAAAAAAAAAGAATTTACAGACTAGTAGAGGCGAAAGACCAACACAACTAAGCCACCCTGCAAGGCTTAATGTTCTGAGTAGCAGAGGAGGGGGACAGATAGGAGGGCAGAGATAAAGAGGCCAGACGTCATGTGCTCTCTGCAGAAAGAGACACAGCTCCTCTACTGTAAAAGTCAGCACCACAGACAAGAGCTCCTTTAACTTCCCTGTCCCCACAAACTGGCTACTGTGCTCATCTTTCTCTCTTCCTTCTATTCCCAGTGAAAGAGATGTCTTTCCTCACTTTTGTCCTCAGGATATCTTCCACTTTTCCCCTCTTACCCTCAGCGTATGGAGTTCAGGTCTGTCATTGTTGAAAATAAACTCATCCTTAACTTCTTTCAGTCCTCAAGCTTCCAATCTTTCTCCTCACCATTAAAGCCAAGGCCCTGGACATGTCTTTATCATGCTATAATTGCTGGCTTGCTGATCTAGCTCCCCACTAGACTGAAAGTGTTGCTGGTGGGGAGACCATGTCTTACTCATCTGTCTCCCAGTGCCCGGCACAGAGCCCACTGCAGAGTACGTATGTGCTCAGTAAGTGTTGTGTTGAAGGAATACATGAATGCACCAAGGGATTTTAATAAACATTTTCATTTGCAGCTAACTTAGAGTAGCTCTTTGAAGTTGAATGAATGAATGAATGAAAAACTAACCCCATCAAGGCTAGGAGATTCTAAGTGATTTGCTTAGTCTCACCTAGCAAGAAGAGCCTGGCCTCAAATCTAGGTCTTCTTGGACTCTTCTGTCTACACCACCATTTTCTCCCTCACACCCCACACACAAGGCAGCATCAGAGAGGCTCCAAGCAGTCTTAGTCTCAGCAACAATACTACAAGTTAGCATTTATTGAGTAGTTACTACATGCCAGGCATGGTTCCAAGGGTTTTTCCATAGAGTATCTCTAATATTCACAGGAACCCTAAGGGACGAATACTATTTATTAACCCAGTTTACAGATGAAAATACTGAGGCTTAAAGAAGCTAACTAATTAAAGTGTCATAAGTGTTAAATGATAGCTGGGATATGAATGTAGATTTGTCAATGGTAAATGTGGAGTTCAATTCCAATCTCATGTTTACCACCTCAAATCCCCCATAAATCTCTTGTCTTTTCATCCCCAACCTCACCGTGGTAGCCTGTAGAGGACTCCCGTTGGGTCATAGCCTTCTGTGGCTTTGTTTTCACCTCTGAAAAGGTAAGGCCTGAGGTCAGTGCCCAGCTCCAAGGCACTTCTCTATGAGGCTGAGAGGAGGGATGGATAAGTAGCCCTGTGACTCCAGGGGATTTCCAGTGGAGTATGAGATACCCAGTGGGGAGGCATTTCCAGGGACTCAAAGGAGGAAACAATGAGAAACCCAGAAGAACTTAGGGAGGACCCCAGGGATAGAGGCTGGGTGGAGATGACAGTGTACTAACATTTTAATTTCTATGGCTCTTGTTTTTTCTCACAGAGCAGTCACATCTGCTGAGGGGTTTCCCTACTTTACAGGTGAGCCATTAGAGAGAGCAAGTCAGGGTTCAGGGCAGCTTCCATTTCAGGGGCACTAACAGGCAGAAGCTGGGGATGACCTGGGACTCAGCTGAGGGCGAGCGGCTCCTGCAATTTGGGGGTCACCCAAAGGCAGGAAAGGGCACTTGGGTGACAGTGAAAGCCCTGTGGTGGAGACAAGGACATGATTTAGGTGTGGTGTGTGTGTGCGCATGCATGTGCCTGAGTGCCTGACCATGTATGCACACGCTGAGATTCATGAGGCATCTACTTCCCCATAATAGGCAGCTTAGGAGCTCGGGAAGGAGGTGACTTTGGGTTGTACTGAGAACAGCCAGGACTCACAGAGACAGGGGCTGGCTCTTCCAGAGAGGCATTTTTTTTGTCCTCTGGAATTTGAGAGCAGTAGGACTGAAAAACTTTTCCTCTTTTTCTGCCTTCTTTGGGTTCACGATTTTCATGATTTCATTTTATCTTCTTTGTTGGCTTATAAGCTGTGCCTCTTAGTGGTTGCTTTAGGATTTGTAGTACACATCTTTAACTTACCATAATCTACTTTTAAGTAATATTATGCCACTCCAACAAAGAGTATGAGATCCTTACCACAGGATTCTTCTGTTTCCCCCCTTCCATTGTTTGTGTTATTGTTGTCATAGGCTTTATTTATGCATAAATTATAAGCCCCACAATACATCTGTTATATTTTTGGCTTTATACAGTCTATTGTATTCTAAGGAGATTTACAAAAATAAGGAAAAATTAATATTTGTTTTGCAAAATTCATTCATGCTTTTATGTGACTGTAGCTTACTTTATTGCTAGCATCCAGTGTATAAATGTACCATAATCTATTTACATATTCTATTGCTGAGGGACATTTATGTTGTTTCTGGTTTTCCACAATTAGGAATAATGTCAATATGAATATTCTTGTACATGTATTTTGATGCCCAAGTGCCTGAGGAGATTTCCGGGATCAAAGGGTATGCATATATATCTTTGATTTTACTAGAAAATGGCAAACTGTCTTCCAAAATGGTTGTACCAGTCTATAACCTCAGTAGTAGTGCATGAGAGTTTCCAGTGCCATCTGCTGAGAAATTGTTTGAATACATATACAAATTTACTATGTCTACACAATAGATGTTGTGAGGTTGTATAGTGCACAACCTGAACATCTGTATATGAGAGGCTGGAGATCAAATACCTTTTCTCTTTTTTTATTCTTTTTTTTTCAGTGGGAGCCAGAATAGACATAATACCTATACCCAAAAGCCTACATCCATAAGGACATTCTGAGGTCAACCAAGAGATGTGAGCTCTGAAGTTTCACCACTTTTTAAAAATCTTCTCCCATTCATGAGATTATAGTAGTAGCAGCCATTTTGTACCATTTTATACAATTTAGTCATGCCACCAGCCCCAGTCATAGTTGATAGACCATAAGCAAATGTTGACCAAGCTAGTATAATCAGAGACCTTTCTCCCAGAATGAGGAATAAAGAGATTAAATTTTTGTATCATGTAGGTGGTTATATGTAGGGCACGCAAAAATCCAGTTTTCAGAGAGAGAGAGAGATTGTAGAAAAAATAAATCACACTCTTAGAGGATAGATGAGCAAAGGAAAACAGAGAATCTTAGTCATTTTTATAGTTGTTTGTTCTTTCCAGAAATTTCTTCAGGTTAAGCTGCACTCCAATCTTTTGGTGACTTAGCACCTTCATTTTAGAATTCCCCAATTTGTGTTAGCACTGGTTTGCCTTGGTATGTACGTATTTGCAACAACTTAAATGTGAAATCCATAAAGGCAATGAGTTTTGTTGGTTTTGTTCACTATTATGCCTCTTAGCATCTAAAAGAATTCTTGCACCTAGAACTCTCTCAGTGAGTAGCTGTTTGTTTTTTTGTTTTGTTTTTTTTTTTTGCGGTACGCAGGCCTTTCACTGTTGTGGCCTCTCCCGCTGCGGAGCACAGGCTCAGGACGCGCAGGTTCAGCGGCCATGGCTCACGGGCCCAGCCACTCCGCGGCATGTGGATCTTCCCGGACCAGGGCACGAACCCGTGTCCCCTGCATCGGCAGGTGGACTCTCAACCACTGCGCCACCATGGAAGCCCCAGTAAGTAGCTGTTGAATGAGTGAATTGAAGAGCAACAACAAAAAAATGTCTACACAAGTCTCATAGAATTGTCCCTTATTTCAAGAGAGTTCTGGTTAGATTACAACAGGAATAAGAAAAAGAAAAGTACTTAGACTACAATAAAAGAGAAAAGTACAAGGTTCTATGACCTCTAAGATAAAACAATTGACTCTTTTCAAGGTCTTAGCTAATCAGTGAGGGCTTCACTGATGTGGCATTTGGGATAAATATTGAAGGATGTCATAAGAATAAACAGTAGTGATTCAGGCTGGAGAAAATATGAAATTTAGAAAAGATTTAGATTAGGTTAGAATTTTCTAATCTGAAAATTAGAAAGAGGAAACAGAACATGAGGATTCCCAGAGGCACAAAAAAAGATAATGAATATATTCCGGATGCTTAAAAATTACCTTATGATTGACAGAATTTATGTGGGAATCTAACTATGGGTGAGACTAGAGAGAACTGGGTAGAAGATCACATCACTAGGTCTTATAATCATAATTAGGAAGTTATCAATATTCACCCAAAAGCAATTGGGACCCACTGAAAATCATGTCACTCTTCATAGTAACTCCTGATCTCCCCAAACTGTGATATGTTCATTTTCTGAACACTTGACCTCTTGCCTGCTTTTGAATGACAGATAAGTAAGTAGCTTACATTAAAAAGTTTTTAGTCCATTATTTTTCTAATGGTACATTGCTTTGTTGATTTATTTCTCTATGCTACTTATTTAAAAAAATACATTAACAAACAAACAAAAAACCCACACTCATTCTGACTTCAGAAGCCTATGTTCATATCTGCTCTGCTGTGCTGCAATCTAACTGGCTAGTCCTACTTTCTACTTTCTACTGTTCTTTCCCATTAGGAGAAGGAATTAAATGCATTGGAAATAGCTGGAATATAGCAAATGATTAGCTCTTGTATTGATGGAGGCTGTAGAAGTACTTAATTTTCTAGGACAACTGGCTTACTTTTATCCAGGTTCTATGGAAAATTCCAAGTCTAGCTGTGGACACGAAACAGTTCTTAGTCTACAAAAGTGATTTTCTTCCCAATTTAATGCAGTGTGATGTGACTTTAGTGCCATGGAAAATGATGACACCCATGGTA
The DNA here is from genome assembly GCF_937001465.1 of Orcinus orca. Lineage (NCBI taxonomy): Eukaryota > Metazoa > Chordata > Mammalia > Artiodactyla > Delphinidae > Orcinus > Orcinus orca. Next base: position 49,272,496 of record NC_064566.1, on the reverse strand, counting down.
TATAACGACCATGCCAATTTCAGCCAAATTATCTTGGTCCTTTTGCAGTTTCTCTGTGGAAACTCTAATTTAGCTGAAGAAATCAAGTTTCTTTAACTGAAATATTTTTGTTTTTTCTTTTTACATTTTTTAAAAACTGTGAAATACATTTAGTTTGTTTTAAATATGTGAGCTAGAGTGAGACATTTCATTCTGCTTTAAATCATAAATGACTAACATTTGAATTCTGAAATAGTATAGACAAATACCTTTTCATATGCTTATTTTCTGAAGTGACTGTCAAATCTTTTATCAATTTTACCTATTTATGAAATAAGTTATCTGTCTTCTTATTGATTTGTAGTTATTCTTTATAAATTCTGGATACTAGTTCTCTGTTGGTTAAATGTATTGTAAATATCTTCCCCAAATCTGTGGCATGCTTTTTCACTTACTTATGACATCTTTTGATTGAAGATATGTCTAGTACATAGGATACCTTTGTACAAATTACAAAAAGGCTCCGTTTCTAATGGCTTGGTAAGTGTGGTGTGGTAAGTGCAGTATGGGCTGAATTTCATCTTTCACTTGCTTTTGTCAGATGCCTTTGTGCAGATTACCTATATAATGTATTACATAAAAGTGGCAGGTCTGCTTTTGATTACCAAACATTCTGAATTTTAATGTAGTCAAATTTATATCATTTTTTCTTTCCTCTGTAAAAAAAGGTTAGTGCTTGTTGTGTCCTATTTAAAAAGACTTTCATTACCGCAATGTCGTGAAGATATATTCCTCTATTATCTTATAAAAGCTTTATGGTTTGGACTTTAACATTTAGATGTACCTTTCTTTAATATTTCCAATAAATAATGAAGTGTAATGTATACAGTTATTATATCGTGTGCATAGCCTCTTGTGAGTTCTGATAATACAGAGCCCTCAGCATGATTTCAGCAAGTTCCTGTGGCTTAACATATCACTTTCACTTTGTCTTTGTTCTTATGTTTGCTGTTCTCTTAGGTTTCTGCGTGGCTTTTGTGATTTTGTAGCCATCACTGAGGGGGCTTAAAGGAGGGTCACACTATAGAGTCTGCACACTTTTGTCGTGTCCTAGATTGTCCTTTCTCTTTCTCATTTTCCTTCTCTCTAGGAGGTCAACATTTCCCTCATTTTTCCCGGAGAATAGTTCTACCCACTTTTACAAATGTTTAAAAAATTTTCAATTTTGAAATAATTTTAGAATTAAAAAATGTTGCAACAACAGTACAGAAAATTCCTGTGTACCCTTCACCTGGATTCGCCAATGTTAGCGTCTTCCATAACCGCAGTACACTTATCAAAACCAGGAAACTAATGTCAATACAATACTGTTTTCTAATTTACAGACATTATCCAAATTCTGCCAAATGTCCCACTAATGTCCCTTTTCTGATCTAGGATACAATCCAACATTGCATGTTTGCATTTAGTTTTCATATCTTCATATTCTCCTTTATTTAGAATAGTTCTTCAGTTTTTCCTTGTCTTTCATGATTTTAACACTTTTGAAAAGTACTGGACAGTTGTTTTGTAGAGCATACCTCATTTTGGGTCTGTTTCATGTTTCCTCTTGATTTAATTCAAGTTATATATATATTTTTGCAAGAATACCACAAAAGTGGTATTGTGCCCTTCTCAGTACATCATTTCAGAAGATATATGATACCACTTTGTGCCATTACTGGTGATGTTAACATCTATCATTTGTTTAAGAGAATACAGTTTTCTCCATTGCTTTCTGGCAGTATAAGAGAATCTAGATCATCTTCCATTTTCCGTACCCCAACACTGAATCAGCCATTTCCCCAGGCATCCTTGATTCCTTTTATTGGCACTATCCCCTCACTGTTAATACCTTCTACCTTCAAGCAACTGTCAATGTATTTTCTCTAACAAACAATGACTTTCCTATTAAAAGAATAATGTTTTCTTACTACCTTACTCTGATATCTTTAAAATACAGTTTCTACCCTTATAGAACACACTGTTAAGCAGTTAAAAAGACATTTATCCAACATACATTACTATAGTGGGATATGGGAAAAAGGCAAATATTTATTGTAGACATAATATGTAGAAACCATTGTTTAGTCATTTTGTCAATTATCTCTTATCACAAAATTGCTGTGTAACGAGCAGTCACAGAAAAATCAATGGCACGTACTTACTGTAAGCATTTATTGTTCGCACACTTGGGGCGGTCAGCTAGGTGGCTGGGCTAACTCACGTGTTGGCTGGCTATAAGCTTATCTAGGTTAGCATTGGGTGGGATGGTTGGGGCAACTCAGCTATGCATCTTCTGTTCCTCCAGCAGGCTAGCCCAAGCACGCTCTCACAGTCACGGCAGAGATGCAAGAACATAAGTAGAAATACTATAGAAGAAAAACCAGAGTTGGATAGTAGTTAAAGAGGTAAAAACAGATTTTATTCAAAACTATGTCAATAGCAGAAGAGAGACCTCAGTATAGAACCAGGCTCAATTACAAACACGACATGGTCAAGTGGGAATTTATAGACAAGAAGCAGGAGGGGGGTCAATGGATGGAGAATTACTAAGAAGAAACAATAAGGGTCAGGGGATTTGGGCTAAAGGGACCTACCAGGATTCTTTGCTCAAGGACAGGCCAGGTGATCAGACATTACCTGAGGGATGGTAGAGGCTGAGGAACTGGATTTTTGATATTGAGGGTGAAGGATTCTAGTTAAACTGACTTTTGATATTGAGGGTGAAGGATTCTAGTTAAACTGACTTAGCAGGGTTCTTGCTGAGACTGGATTTTACAAGGAAGTGCACAGATGGGCGTAGGAGAAGGTTCAGGAGCCTGACCAGAGTTTGGTCAAGCAAAGATTCTTTGTCAATACCCAGGCACTTTTTTGAGTCTTTGCTTGTATCAGCTTTGCTAACATCCCCTTGGCCAAAGAAAATCCCATGGCTTAACTCAGAATCAGAGTTTCCTCTCTGCTTTTCTTGCCTTAGTCCTCTGATTAGTCTCAGGCCAACGCCACATATTTTATTTTATTTTATTGTTTTTGCGGTACGCGGGCCTCTCACTGTTGCGGCCTCTCCCATTGCGGAGCACAGGCTCCGGACGCGCAGGCTCAGCGGCCATGGCTCACGGGCCCAGCCGCTCCGCGGCATGTGGGATCTTCCCGGACCGGGGCACGAACCCGTGTCCCCTGCATCGGCAGGCGGACTCTCAACCACTGCGCCACCAGGGAAGCCCGTAATGCCACATATTTTAGATTTTTGTTATACAGCACCCTACTCCTGCTACCACTATCTGTTTCACTTGTCTATTGCGACAAAATTGCCATGGAACAAACTACTGCGAACCGTCAGTGGGACACAGACATCAGCAAGAACTTATTGCTCCCATCTTGTTGGTTGACCAGCCTGCTCTGTTGATTTTGACTGGGCTTGCTCACGTTATGGCTACTGGCTGCCCTTGGCTGGGATAACTGGGGTGACTCGGCTCTGCTCCATCTATTTTTCATCCTTTTGCAAATTAATCTGAGAATGTTCTCTTGGGGATGGCAGATGTGCAAGAGAGCAAGAAGAAACAAACACTTTGTCAAGATCTGCTAATCTCCCTTTCACCAAGACAAGTTGTTACCGAATTGGTTAACTTGACCCGCGCTGGAGTCCTAGCCCATCTGAGACTCCTTGTCTCTGCCAGGGAGGTTCTTTTTCCAATTGGATTCGCACAGCCAGTAACTGGAGCAGCACAAGTTTTATTCAATGGCAAAGAATGGAGAAGCTGGCACCTAATTTGCAAGTCAGCTCAACCCAGTTCAGCGGAAACACCAAATATACAGGAAGGTTGAGATAAAAGGGAGGGAGTTGTAAAGAGTGGGAGGAATACTCATGAGTTATCTGAGAACAGGGGAGAACCTGGAACTGAGACAACTCTCCTTTTCCATCCTTGTATGGGCTTTTCTTATTGTTGTCATGGAGATTGTCAACTGTCACAGCGCTGGTGGCTGTGTCATTCAGCATGCTTATGCATTACAATGAGTGTATAAAGAGGTTCAAGAACTCCTGGAAGTCGAATCTTCCACCATCTTGGGCCTAGTTGGTTCTAACCCGTTCTTGTTTTTTCTCTTTGCAGTTTCCTTCCAAAACTTAGATAACAGTAATTGGTTTCCATTCAAGGGAGGGGCAGGGGTATGATTCTGGGGCAACAGCCTTGGTAACAAAGTCACTTGCTGTCATTGCAATATCTGTTACAGGAGCTATTGTGGGAATATCCTAGACAGTATGCCTATCTTCCTGGCTGAACAAAATGTAAAGGGAGCCTTTCATGGTCCTCTTTCAATGTGTGTAAAATATATAAGAAATAGACCAGAGTTCTTCTCTGCTCACTTGCAGAATGGTTAGGTCAGGCCAACAAGGTCAGGCAATACTCTCATTTTCTCTTTTTCTGTGAAACATTTTTTGCAACAGTTTCAAAGTTGTGAAGCTATCATGTCTCACCCCAAACTCGACCTTCTATACTCAGCTTTGTTATGGTGGGGTTAGGACTCTGCAAATTACTTCTTATTCGGGCAGGCATTAGTTTGTATTACTCTATCGATGGATACTTGAGGGTTATTGGAAAGAAGGAGGAAGGCAGAATGGACTGGCTCCTTCCTGTTTGCTTATTATTCCGGTCAGTATCACCACCAACAGACCTTTGCTCTGGCAACTGCAATCGGTTTCAGCTTATAACTTCTCTGGGCCCTCCCAGATCCAGCCTCATTGTATCCCCTCAGAGGTACCAGCACCTTCTGGGCAGTCCCCAGCCCACCAAGAGGTCTGCATCCCAGTCTCATGGGGCTCTGAGCTCCAAAGGTACAACACTAGCCAAAAAGCACCTCCTTCTCATAAATCTGTGTCCCCGCTGTACACAGCCCTTCCTATGAGCTCCTAAGGTACCAGCAGCATCCTTGCAGCACCTTCTGCTCAGAAGCCCAAGTTTCAGCTCTGGATACTTCTTCTCCAAGTTTCTAGGTTCTGACCATCTCAACCTCTTCCCTTTGTTCCTTGAACCCTGGGGGTGGTCGCTGCTCCTGCTACCCATGTGTTACCTCAGGGTTTTCTTTTTGCCTTTTCAAGTCTCTACCTCCTGTCTAACTAAATTCCTTACATTAAATTCTCTGTTGAAATACCTAGTGTGGTTTCTGATTTCCTGACTGGACCCTGACTGGTAAAACTTGTTAGGGGACCATTTATATCTTCAGAATGGTTTTCTCTTTAGAGAAGATGTTAGGGCAATTTAACTGATACTCTGAAGGTGGAACTAGGAGAGAGTGAGATAAAATCCCAGGTGATCATTTTGGTTTGTGGCTTCTAGTTCTGTGAAAACTTCCCCTCACCTTTAGAACAGTGAAGCTGCAAGCAGGGCTCAGAGAGGGCTTGCTGTGCTAATATTTTCTTCTGTAGGTCTGCATTTGTCCTTTGTTCATCATGCCTACCAAGCAGCTCAACCTTCAGGCATAGCTGGGTTTTAAACCAACATCTAATGGACTTTAATACCCATGCTCTTTGCTCCACGTTGAACAGTGTCCTCAGGTGCTTAGTGGTGAAGATGAAGGCAAGGACGTGAGGGACTCTATGGAAAGCATTAGGAGACATTCTGTTGTATTTTGAAATCATATCTGGACGCTTTGGACAGTCATGGGACAGAGCAGTGGCTGACTCAGAAATGAGTAGCCACCTTAGAATGGAGAGAATTGCTTCTGCCTCCCTAGTATTTTCTCTAGGGTTATGACATGTCACTGAATTTAATCAAGAAACATTTATTGGGCTTCTTTGGAAACTTGACTGTTTCTGTCTGGTAGAGAAGGAGAGTGGTGGAGCAGCAGAGTGCTAGTAGTGAGTATATACTTAGACCAAGAGTACCCTGAAGGTGAGGGCTATTTCCTCCTGCAGGGAGGAGAACATGCTGCCTCCGAAATCCTTGGAAGACCACAACACGTCTATCAGCCCCGGTGCTGCCCACTTTGTGCTTCTCTCCTTGTACACTCAAAGCCTGGGAAGGATGACTTCCGTGCTATTGCACTCTCCTGTTCCCAGGGACATTGTAAACATGCTTGTTTATTCTCCTCATGTGTCCCCCACCCCATGTTCTTCCTAAGAAAAATCAAGAAATATCCCCCCAACCCCATCAATAATATCTGCTATACTCATTACATGTTGTTACTTTGAAAGAGAACTGATGGAAAACTTGGGATGTAACTTGGCCCGGTGAAGAGAAGAGCAGGTTATATAAAAAAATAAATTAAATAAAATTCAAAAATTAAAAAAAATCAATTAAAAATTAATTAATTAAAAAAAGAAAAAAATTTTAAATATATTTATTTATTTTTGGCTGCATTGGGTCTTTGTTGCTGCATGTGGGCTTTCTTTAGTTGCAGTGAGCGGGGGCTACTCTTTGTTGGGGTGTGCAGGCTTCTCATTGTGCTGGCTTCTCTTGTGGAGCATGGGCTCTAGTCGCACAGGCTTCAGTAGTTGTGGCATGTGGGCTCAGTAGTTGTGGTTCACGGGCTCTATGGCGCAGGCTCAGTAGTGGTGGCACTTGGGCTTAGTTGCTCCGCGGCATGTGGGATCTTCCCGGGCCAGGGCTTGAACCCGTGTCCCCTGCATTGGCAGGCGGATTCTTAACCACTGCACCACCAGGGAAGTCCCAAGAAATCTTTTTTTAAAAAATTTGTTTTATTCAAGTATAGTTGATTAACAATGTTGTGCTAATTTCTGCTATACAGCAAAGTGATTCAGTTATATATATATATGTATATATATTCTTTTGCATATTCTTTTCCATTGTGGTTTATCACAGGATATTGAATACAGTTCCCTGTGCTATACAGTAGGACCTTGTTTTTTATCTATCCTGTATATAATAGTTTGCATCTGCTAGTCCAAAACTCCCAATCCAACTCTCCCCCACCCCCTCCCACTTGGCAACCACAAGTCTGTTTTCTGTGTCTGTGAGTCTGTTTTGTAGATAGGTTCATTTGTGTCATTTTTTTTTAAATAAACATTTCTAAGAATTCTTTTTTTTTTAAGATATTTATTTATTTATATATTTATTTTCGCTGCTCTGGGTCTTAGTTGCAGCACATAGGACCTTCTAGTTGCAGCATGCAACTCTTTAGTTGCAGCATGCATGTGGGATCTAGTTCCCTGACCAGGGATCGAACCCGGGCCCCCTGCATTGGGAATGTGGAGTCTTACCCACTGAACCACCTAGGAAGTCCTGTCATATTTTATTTTTTTAATTAAAAATTATTTTATTAAAAATTTATTGTATTTTATATTGGAGCATAGTTGATTAACAATATTGTGTTAGTTTCAGGTGTACAGCAAAGTGATTCAGTTATACATATACACATATCTATTCTTTTTCAAATTCTTTTCCCCTTTAGGTTTTTACAGAATATTGAGCAGAGTTCCCTGTGCTATACAGTAGGTCCTTTTTGGTTATCTATTTTAAATATAGCAGAGTGTACATGTCGATTCCAAACTCCCAATCTATCCCTCCCCTCACCCTTCCCCCTGGATACCATAAGTTCGTTCTCTAAGTCTGAGTCTGTTTCTGTTTTGTAAATAAGTTTATTTGTATCACTTTTTTTTTTTTAAGATTCAGCATATAAGCGATATCATATGATATTTGTCTTTTTCTGTCTGACTTACTTCACTTAGTATGATAATCTGCAGGTCCATCCATGTTGCTGCAAATGGCATTATTTCATTCTTTTTAATGGCTAATATTCTATTGTATATACGTACCACATCTTCTTTATTCATTCATCCGTTGATGGACATTTAGGTTGCTTCCGTGTCTTGGCTATTGTAAACAGCACTGCAATGAACATTGGGGTGCATGTATCCTTTTATTTATTTATTTTTTGGCTGCATGCGGGCTTTCTTTAGTTGAGGTGAATGGGGGCTACTCTTTGTTGCAGTACGTGGGCTTCTCATTGCGGTGGCTTCTCTTGTTGTGGAGCATAGTCTCTAGGCGTGTGGGCTTTAGTAGTTGTGGCACGCAGGCTCTAGAGCACAGGCTCAGTAGTTGTGGCGACAGGGCTTAGATGCTCCGTGGCATGTGGGATCTTCCCGGACCAGGGCTTGAACCCGTGTCCCCTGAATTGGCAGGCAGATTCTTAACCACTGTGCCACCAGGGAAGTCCCTACATGTATCCTTTGGAACCATGTTTTTCTCCAGATATATGCCCAGGAGTGGGATTGCTGGATCATATGGTAGCTCTATTTTTAGTTTTTTTGTGAACCTCCATACTGTTTTCCATAACGGATGCACCAATTTACGTTCTCACCAACAGTGTAGGAGGGTTCCCTTTTCTCCACACCCTCTCCAGCATTTGTTATTTGTAGACTTTGAAATAATGGCCATTCTGACCGATGTGAGCTGGTACCTCATTGTAGTTTTGATTTGAATTTCTCTAATAATTAGCAATGTTGAGCATCTTTTCACGTGTCTGTTGGCCATCTGTATGTTTTTGGAGAAATGTCTATTTAGGTCTTCTGCTCGTTTTTCAATTGGGTTGTCTGTTTTTTTGTTATTGAGTTTTTTGAGCTGTTTGTATATTTTTGGAAATTAAGCCCTTGTTGGCCACATCATTTGCAAATATTACCTCCCATTCTGAGGGTCGTCTTTTCGTTTTGTTTATGGTTTCCTTTGCTTATAAGTTTGATTAGGTTCCATTTGTTTATTTTTGCTTTTATTTCTATTGCCATGGAGATTGACATAAGAAAACATTGGTACGATTTACGTCAGAGAATGTTTTGCCTATGTTCTCTTCTAGGAGTTTTATGATGTCATGTCTTATATTTAAGTCTTTAAACCTTTTTTTTTTTGGCCGCACTGTGCGGCTTGTGGGATGTTAGTTCCCCAACCAGGGATTGAACCTGGGCCCTCACCAGTGAAAATGCCAAGTCCTAACCACTGGACCGCCAGGAAATTCCCTCTTTAAACCATTTTGAGTTTATTCTTGTGTATGGTGTGAGGGTGTGTTCTAACTTCATTGATTTATATGTGGCTGTCCAACTTCCCCAATACCACTTGCTGAAGAGACTGTCTTTTCTCCATTGTATACTCTTGCCTCCTTTGTTGAAGATTAATTGACCGTAGGTGTGTGGGTTTATTTCTGGGCTCTGTATTTTGTTCCATTGATCCGTATGTCTGTTTTTGTGCCAATACCATGCTGTTTTGATTAGTGTATCTTTGTAGTATTGGCTGAAGTCCCCAGCAGGAGGGTTATGCCTCCTGCTTTGTTCTTTTTCCTCAGGATTGAGATAGCTGTTTTTTGTTTTTTGTTTTAAACCACTTTATGGAGCTATGATTGACATACAAAAAGCTGTACATATTTAATGTATTTAACCAGATGAATTTGGTGATAAATACAATTGACCCTTGAACAACATAGGTTTGAACTGCATGGGTCCGCTTATATGTGGATTTTTTTTTTTTCAATAGTAAATACCACAGTACGACACAATCTGCAGTTGGTTGAATTCACAGGTGTAGAACCGTGGGTACAGAGGGCCATCTGTAAGTTTTTCATGTATTTTCATCTGTGCAGAGGGTGTGTATCTCTAAGGCCTGCGTTGTTCAAGGGTTGATTGTATACACCCATGACACCATCATCACAATCTATGCCATAAACCTATCATCACCTCCAAAAGTTTCCTCCTGCCTATTTATTTACTTATTATAATTATTTTTTGTGATGTAGCCTAACACCTAACATCAGATCTACCCTCTTTCATGTTCCTCAACTGATTTGATTTCCCCATTACACCGGGGAGGTAGGAGGCACCACTTTATGGCTGAGGCTTGGAGTCAGCAGTCTTGCAGCTGCTTGGTAACAGAACGGGGCCTGGAGCTGGTCCCCTGGCTCCTCCTGGCTCCTGAGCTCACTCTCGTCACTGGGGAGCTGGAGGTCCCCTCAGTACTGGGGATGTTGTGGTAGGTTCTCTCCATGTGTGATGGGCATGGACCAGGACTAGCCCAGTTTCCCTCCTCTTGCTCACCTTGCTGTGTCCAGTCTTGAAGATGACTCTCTGTCCCCTCAGGCAGACCCCTGGCCTCTCCACACTTAGCTCCTCCTCTTGGGAAGGGGCGGGGGAAACCTTCCAAGGGTGGCAGGTCAGTGGGCCTTCGCCTAGGAGAGAGGGCTTCCTTTCCCAATGCGACAGCTCTCAAATCTTCTCCTCTTCAGGGAGCAGGCTGGTCTCTCCAGACAGGCTTCTGGGGCCCACCCTGCCTTGGCTAGAGAGAGGGGCCTGACTAGCTGTCTTTCAGCACAGGGTAGGGGGCAGAGCAGGGGGTGGGGGCAGACCTCCAGCCAGGGTGGTTCCCTATACCAGGCACAGCCTTGTCAGCAGACTCACCTGTGGGTCCATCTTTGAGCCCAAGGGAAGAATGCCTGGGCCTGAGGAAGATGGGACACCAGCTGCCTGACTCTGAAGGGTCAGACCTGATTTGCCTAAGCCTGGGGTCTGTCTTTGGCTACTTTTATCAGTTGTGACTGGAGTGCTTCAGCCTCCTCTAAGCTCTCTCAGTGACCCCCTCCCCTGGCTGGCCGGGGGCTAAAGGGAAGGAGTAGCTCATTCAACTAGCTCCTGCCCTGGCCAGGCCTCGTACCTGGGGTGTTACATGTCGTATCTCATTTAAAACAAGCCCTTGCAAGGTGGTAATCATTAAACCCATCTTACAGATGAAGAAACTGAGTCTCAGAGAGGTTACTATTGGCCAAGCCTCGGCATTAGTAAGTGGCAGAGTTGGGACTTGAAGTCAAGTCTGGTTCTGATCCCCAGACCCATAAGATGCCTGACCTGGCCAAGGCTGGTGGTAGCCCCCGTCTCCTGCAAGAATGGGAAATGGGAAGGAGGCACTCTATAGACTGTCAGTCCATGAGGGCAGGTCTCAGATTGAATGAATGCCTGCCTGAATCTCAGTACTTGCTCTGTTGTTTGATTTGTAGGAAAAGGGGGTCCTTATTGAGAATCCACTGGTTTGACAGTCTGGAGGCCTGGGTTCTGGGACTGCCTGGCCAGGGCCCATCCCCCTGTGGGCCTCATATTCATAAGGAAGGAGAGGGAATTCTCCACTCTGAGGGTCATTTGGGCTGAACACCCCAGTCCTAAGAAACCAGGCTGTAGACCCAAAGACCTCAGGCTGTGGCAGTGGGAAATCTGGCAAGTGGCCTGATATGGCCCCTGTGTGTGTGGTTTGTGAGACGGGCAAGTGAGGGGCCATCTGGGGTTGGTGGTCCAGAAAGTCAGAGGCCATAGGCCCCTGCTAGACACATGAGCACCACCTGCCCCCATCTCTGCCTGACCTAGCCATAAACAAATTATTTGGCTCTAGGTGCCCTTTGGTCTCTGAGAGAAGCTTTTGGAGCAGCCTGTCCTTCCCTATCCATGTCTGGGCTGGGGACCTTGCCCAGGATCTTTGGACTGACAGCTGTCTGCATGCAGGGCTGACCTTCCTCCGCACGGTGAGGCCTTCTGGCCAGGCCAGGTGCAGCCTGCACTTCCCAGAATAGCCACAGGGTGGCACCCAAGCACCACGTCAGGCAGAGGCTGCCTCGATTCAGGCCTGTGCTGCAGTCTGTGCCTGGGGGAAAGAGTATTCTGTGCCTGGCAGGGCTAGTTAGAGATGCCTCATCCTTGGACATTCCTGGTGCACACAGCCCCCTCCCTGTGAGCCTGAGTCAGTCAGAACACACTGGTGTCAGGGCCTGGGACAGGAGGCCTGGCTCTGTGTGGCCCTAGCAAGTTGCCTGCTCTCTTTTTGAGCCTCAGTGTGCTCTCCTGAAAAGTGGGCATAATAATAACACCAATCCCATCTTCGTTCACTCATTCATTGAATACATATTTATTGAGCACCCAGTAGGCTAGGTAAAGTATAGAGCTGTGAACAAGCAAAGCCTCGCAGTGATGTTCTAAGGATCAAATGCGGCAACGTCTGTAACTTATTCAGCACAGTTACTAACACAGTGTGGACTCTATAAATATTGGCTAAGACTTTCTCTCTAATCCTCACAACCCGTGTGTGGTTGGCCCCCACATTTTATAGAGAAGGAAACCAGTAAAGGCCACACACTTGTCCAAAGCCATGCAGCCTGTAAGTGGCAGAGCTGGGACCTGAACTTAGGCTGTCTGACTCGAACGCCACTGCTGCTGGTTTCCACATTTAATGTGTGTGTGTGTGTGTGTGTGTGTGCGCGCGCGCGCGCGTGCGCGAGCATCCTCAGCTCTCTCCAAATATCCCCCAGGGGACCTGGGACCAACCTGGGTCACCTCCTCAGACCTTCCCATCCAGATCCTCAGCCCCCTCCCTCCCCCATAGTCTCCAACTTCTCCTGCAGGTTTGGTTCTTCTGGAAGGGGAAGTCTGTGGCCACCAATGATTCAGGGGCCTGAGAAAGTCCCAAGCCCAGCTCCCTTCTGCTTTCACCTAGGATCAAGTCCTGCAGGGGAACAGAGGTCAGAGCTATTCAGGCCCAGCCCTGGTCCATCGTGATGACCCATTACACTGAGCTCAGACCTTTCCTAAGGGGCAGAGAGCGGAGGGCCCATGAGATTTTCTCTCTCAGAGAGACTGTGGGGCCCCCATCTGATTGGAAGGGGGCTTTGGGACACGTCTTGAAGTAGTGTGTCTATAGCAGGCTCTCTGCTTCTGCATAAATTGTGGGGTTATCTGGTGGCAAAGGAAGCAGAGGAGGGAGGGTCCTGGAGCTCATAGGTATATGTCTGAGCAGAGAGAGACAGTGGAGGCAGCTGTCAGCCCTCACTCCCTCTGGATGCCCCCAGGCTGTGTTCCCTTTCCTCATGTATTTTGAGTATCTCCTGCTTGTCTTACTGACCGGCAACTGTGAGCCCCTGGGAAGACGTAGGGTCTGCCCCACACATCTCACCTGCTGGCCAGGGAGTCTGGAGGTGGAAGGCTGAGGAAGGCTGCCATTCCTGCCAGGGTGTCGAGCATTGTCTGGGTAGAAAAACCCTGGGATTCATTCTGGGCTTGGACACCACCAGCTGGGTGACCTTGGGTAATGATGGGAGGTCCCCGGACCTCAGCCTCCTCATCTGTGGAACAGTAGGGATATTTCTATACGGCTCTAGAATCTACCGACCATGCTTACCTTCGTCATGCACCCAGCTCTCATGATAACACTTCGGGGAAGGTATCTCGTTTAACAAATGATAAAGCTGGGCTTGGAGAGGCCAAGTGACATCTCAGACTGACCGCTGAGCTGTCCTCCCCTCCCAGTGCACTTATTTCCTGGTCTCCCCCAGCTTGGGGAGGGCAGGGAGAGCCTCTAACTGACACTGCAAACTCTAGGGCCTGGGACAGAGCCTGGCATGGATCAAGGGGGCAAACATATTTTTTGAATTGCTGGCTCCAAATCCTGTGCTTTTTTCATTCCACCGAGCAATCAGTCATTTAATGAATGTTTACCCTGGGCCAGGACTGTGATTGGCCGTTTATATATGTTGTCTTTAACCTCACAATCTTATGAAACAGAGATGACCTCCCCAATTTACGGATGAAGAAACAAAGACTCAGAGAAGTTAGATAAGGTACATAAGTTTACACAGCTGGTTAAATGGCAGGGATTTGAGCCCAAATTAGTCGCACTTCAAAGCTAGTATGTTCATACAGGAAAAGCTTGTATGAGGTGTGTGAACTTATCTCTGAGTCTCAGCTTACTTATCTATGAAATAGGGATACTAATTCCCACCTCATGGGGCTTATCTGAAGGGTACATGGGCTGATGCATAGAAGATGTTTAGCTCTGAGATAGTGACCTTTTGTTTACCACTGTCATCATCTTTACATCACCCTTCCTGCCTCTTTCCTGAGGCTGGTGTGAGGAAAAATGGGCTAACGGGTAGGGCCTCGGCGCACTGCCTCGGGGTTGGGAGGCCCATGGTCATGTTGACTGCCAGACATCTCTTCCCCATCAGGGATGTAGTTCTCGGCTCGGGGGAGGGCCCAGACCCTGCTCCCCGGGTGTGGAGGGTATGCTGTTCCACCAAGTGTCCTGGGATGGGGTGGGCGAGTGGAGGACAGAGCTAGGGCAACCCTCCCCAGACTGAGGGCATCCATGAGGCTCTGGGGAGCTGGGAGGCGCCTCAGACAACCAGGCTACAGCTGAGGGTTATACCAGCCCCAGCGTGACAGCAGTGTATCAGTGGTGCACCTGGGCCTGGGCATCTTGGAGAAACCTGGGCACCAACAGGGACCTCGGTGCCCCTAAGGGCTGGGAAAGTTTGGGCCACTGCGGAGAAAGTTTTGGCTGCTCAAACTTTTCTCACTCTGAGCTCATCACTCTGCGTCCCTGAGGTTGGCTGAGTGATTTGCCACCAATTAGGCCATAATGAGCCGGACCTTGGTGGCCTGTGAGGCTCCCCGGGGGACAAAGGCTCAGCAGGACACGTGGGGCCCAGTTACAGCAGCCTGGGCCTGGCGCTGGGTCCAGCGGTGGCCTGAGCCCCAAGGAGCTCTGCCTGCCCACATGTGCCCACTTTTCTTGCCTGGCCAAACTTTTAATGAGTGGAAAAGGCTACTTCTTTCACTTGACTCTGGTCCAGCCATGCCACCTGGGTCCTGCTCACTCCCTCCTTAAAGAGCCGGAGAAATTTCTGGAATATGGCTTATTGCAATTTAAATTGATCAATCAACAAGGTGGGTCATGTGAGGTCTAGATGCTGAGACACTGTGTGACCCTGGGCAAGACCTAGTCCTCTCTAGGCCTTAGTTCTCAGGGGTAATAATCACAGGGTTGGCATGAGACCCAGGTGAGATAATGCAAACTGTAAAGTGCTGGCTACCTGTGAATGGTCACTATTGCCCTTAGTTATTATTATCACAGTAGCCTGGCTGGGACCTTGACCCTGACCCCCGCTCCTAGCTGAATTAAGCCACCTCTGACCTGGGTGCTCACAGAGGCCGCAGTGGGGCCTCTCCCTGCTCTGCTGGGCCCTGGCCTGCCCTCTGCTCCAGGCTGGGCCCACCAAGCTCTTGTGCTGTTTCTAGGTTTCTCTTGGCCCAACCTCCCTTTCCCGCTCTCCTTCCCTGCCTTCTAGGCCTGCAGACAAGCATCATCATGAGTGTAAGAGCTTTGATATATAATAAGTCCAACCTTTATTTCATAGATGGGGAAACCAAGGCCTGGGAGGAGCAGGCCTTGAACCAGGGATTCCTTCCTCTTCTGGGAACTCATGACAATAAACCTCTGTGCACATGTAGGGCTTTTAGTATCTTTTGGCCTTCTCAGCAGCCATGCGGGAAGGTAGGCACCCATCTGTTCACTTTTTTATTGTGGTTTAGCTTACAGGCTCTAAAGCCAGACTGACTGGGTTCAGATTCTTCTCTTTTTTTTAAAATAAATTTATTTATTTTTGGCTGTGTTGGGTCTTTGTTGCCGTGCGTGGGCTTTCTCTAGTTGCAGCAACGGGGGCTACTCTTCCTTGCAGTGCGCAGGCTTCTCATTGTGGTAGTTTCTCTTGTTGCAGAGCACGGGCTCTAGGCGCGCAGGCTCAGTGGTTGTGGCGCACAGGCTTAGTTGCTCCACGGCATGTGGGATCTTCCCGGACCAGGGCTCGAACCCGTGTCCCCTGCATTGGCTGGCAGATTCTTAACCACTGTGCCACCAGGGAAGTCCTGGGTTCAGAATCTATCTCTGGGTTCAGATTCTATCTCCACATTTATCAGACACATCTCTGTGTCCGTTTCCTCAAATGGAAAAACAATAGTGCTTACTTCAAATGGTTGTTGTATTAGATGAGTTAGAATCTGTAAAATATTTAGAACGGGGCCTAGTGCACAGTGGGTTCTCAATTAATATTAGCTATATCTCTTGTTATAATTCAATCATTAAGTCAGCAAACATTAATTGTGTTCCTAATGAAAAGGGAAACCTCATATGCTGTTGGTGGGAATGTAAATTGATACAGCCACTATGGAAAACATTATGGAGGTTCCTTAAAAAACTAAAAATAGAATTACCATATGACCTAACAATCCCACTACTGGGCATATACCCAGAGAAAACCATAATTTAAAAAACCACATGCACCCCAATGTTCATAGCAGCACTATTTACAATGGCCAGGACATGGAAGCAACCTTAATGTCCATCAACAGAGGAATGGATAATGAAGATGTGGCACACATATACAATGGAATATTACTCAGCCATAAAAAGGAATGAAATTGGGTCATTTGTAGAGACGTGGATGGACCTAGAGAATGTCATACAGAGTGAAGTAAGTCAGAAAGAGAAAAGCAAATATCGTATAATAACACATATATGTGAAATCTAGAAAAATGGTATATATGATCTTATTTGAAAAGCAGAAATAGAGACATAGACGTAGAGAACAAATGCATGGATACCAAGGGGGAAAGGGGTGGGGAGGGAGGAATTGGGAGACTGGGATTGACACATATACATTATTGATACTATGTATAAAATAGACAACTGATGGGAACATACTGTATAGCACAGGGAACTCTACCTAATGCACTGTGGTAACCTAATGGGAGGGAAGTCCAAAAGGGAGGGGATATCTGTACGTGTATAGCTGATTCATTTTGCTGTGCAGTGGAGGCTAACACAACATTGTAAAGCAACCACACTCCAGTAAAAATTGATAAAAAATAAACAAAAAAATTAAAAAATTGGGCTCCTACTATGTGCTGAGCTCGGTGTGCTACGCCCTGGGGATATAGCCGTGAATGAGACTGACTTTGGGGCTCAATTTTGTGAAATAAAACCATAATTTCAAGACCAGGAGGTGTGGCAGGCTGAGGTGGGGATAAGCCAGGGACACAGCTGAGAGGTCCTGACCCGCGTGGGGGTGGAGGAAGGCACACACAGTCAGGGAATTCTTCTCAGAAGAGGTGGAAGGGGCCATCATTTATTGAGTGCTTAGAGTAGGTCAGGCCCTGTGCTAAGTACTTTATATCCATTATTTCAGTCCATCCTCACACAAACCTGTCAGGTAGATGGTGCTCTCTCTTTTTTAAAAAAATTATTTTATTGAAGTATAGTTATTTACAATGTTGTGTTAATTTCTCCTGTACAGCAAAGTGATTCAGTTATACATATATATGTATATTCTTTTCCATTATGGTTTATTAGAGGATATTGAATAGAGTTCCCTGTGCTATACAGTAGGATCTTGTTGTTCATCCATTCTATATATAATAGTTTGTATCTGCTAATCCCAAACTCTCAGTCCATTCTCTCCCCACTCCCCTACCACAAGTCTGTTCTCTATGTCTGTGAGTCTGTTTCTGTTTCATAGATAGGTTGATTTGTGTCATGTTTTAGATTCCACATATAAGTGATACAGGGTATTTGTCTTCCTCTTTCTGACTTACTTCACTTAGTATGATAATATCTTGGTCCAACCATGTTGCTGCAAATGGCATTATTTCATTCTTTGTTATGACTGAGTAGTATTCCATTGTATATATATACCACATCTTCTTTATCCATTCCTCTGTTGATGGACGTTTAGGTTGTTTCCATGTCTTGGCTATTATGAATAGTGCTGCTACGAATATTGGGGTGCATGTATCTTTTTGAATTATAGTTTTCTCTGGGTATATGACCAGGAGTGGGATTGCTGGGTCATGTGGTAACTCTATTTTTAGTTTTTTGAGGAACCTCCATACTGTTTTCCATAGTGGCTGCACCAATTTACATTTCCGCCAACAGTGTAGGAGGGTTCCCTTTTCTCCACACCCTCTCCAGCATTTGTTTTTTGTAGACTTTTAAATGATGGCCATTCTGACTGGTGTGAGGTGGTACCTCATTGTAGTTTTGATTTGCATTTCTCTAATAATTAGCGATGACAGATGGTGCTCTTTTCACCGAAGAGAAAATTGATGGTTAAGTTACTTGTCTAAGATCCCAGTCAGTAAATGGTGAGGCTGGGGTCCAGTCCAGTGTTGTCTAACCCCAAGTCTTGTCCCCTTTCTTCTCCCATGAGGGAGCTTGTGGTGGTTGTTATGACAGGCAGATGGCATGGGCAGGATGGGGGATGTGGCCCTAGATAGAGAAGAGATGCTGTCACAGGCAATGCTGGCTTTGCTGATGAGGGCCCAGATCCAGGGTGTCCCCTCCACCTCTGGCAGAGAGGCAGACTGTATAGTGGTTACCAGCATAGGCCCTGCCCCCAGGCTGCCTGGGTTTCAATCCACTCACTACCAGTGTGACCTAGAGCAAGATACTTAATTTTTCTCTGCCTCAGTTTCCTCCTCAGTAAAATAGAAATAATGATAATAGCAAATGCTTGTAGTAATTCCAAGTGCTTTCTTCTAAGAAGTTTACATCTCTTACTTATTTAATCATCATGGTCTCATACCCCCCCCCCCTTTTTTTCCTGCCGGGTGGGGATAACACCTGGGTAATTGTAAGGTATAAGTTAGTTAATACATACAAAGCACTTAGAGCAGTGCTTGGTACATAAGAAGTGCTCAGTAAATGTTAGTTATTATTATTATCCAGCACTACAGAGTGGCCAAAAGGCCACAAACAGGATCCCTAAAATATAATGAAGCAAATGATGATGATAACAATAATAATAATCCGTGCCCTCATAGCTCTACAAGCACTTTTCAGTGTCACTTCCCAGGAACTTCCACATCTATCCTTTCATTGGAGAATAGGGAGGCAAGTGTGTTCCAAAGTGTATTTCATGCAACACATTTCCACAGGATGCCAAGAGTGTCTTTTAAAGAAGAGGTTTTCTGTTCAACTTAGTTTGGAAAGCACTGAATTAAACCAAGGCAAACAGTCTTCTTCTCTGAGAGGCTCTAATTCACTAAAATGCTTTGTCAGCCTCCACAAAAGCAGAGGGAGATACAGTATCCAGTGTTTCTCCAAATGATTGGGCCATGGAATCCCTTGCTCTGAGGAGCATCTGTGTGGGTTGTGAGGCCTGGAAGACACATGAAAACACTGGAGTAAAGAACTTTGGCTTTGAGTCACTTCCTGGCTGTGTGCCTTCCGGTCAAGTCATTGTGATCCTAGGCCTCAGTGTTCCTATCTGTGAAATGGAAATAACGGTACACATCTGACAGGTCCCGTCAGCGTTGGTATGAAGACTAAACGAGGTAACTGGTGTAACAACGCACCCAGCCTAATTCCTGGCTAATGGTAAATGGGCAGTGTGCTCATTATCGTACAGCAACCCTATTACCCCCATTCAGATAAGCAGAGCTCAGGGAGGTTAGCAAGTAGCTCCCGAGCCCCTTCAATTTCATGAGTATGGCTAGAGCACCCACACAGCTCCAGCTGAGGGCTGAGGGCGCCACAGACTTTCCCTTTTAGGGTCATCGGTTTTGGTGGGGCGAGGGAGAGTGCACCGGGGTCCCCAGCCTAGTCCTCGGTGGCAGCCGAGCCGGGGGGCCGGGGGAGGGGGTGGTATGGGAGCGCTCCCGGTGTACAGCCGCGGGCAGCGATGGACACGCCTAGTGGGAAGCTGCGGAAGCTCTGCAGCTGGCGTCTGCGTTGCTAGGAGACGGCCTCTGGCGGCTTCGCCCAGCCAGGTGGCCAAGGCCGAGCTTCTTTGGCCGCCGCGCTCCCGCGGGGCTCGTTAGCTCTGCCCGGCCGGCCGCCGCCGCCCCGGCCCCGGGGAGCCGGGCCACCTCGCAAACAGCGGACCCGCCGCGCGCTGACGAGGCCCGGGGGCGACTAGCGGCGTCTTGAACCGCCGGGCTGGCGGCGCGCCCGCGAGCACTAGGCGTAGTGCTCGCGGGCGCGCCGCCGGGACCCAGGACACTCGAGGCAGGTGCGCTTCCCGCCCGCGTCATTCCGTGGACTCAGGCGTCCCCGCGCGGCCGCGGGAGGGAAGCGCACCTGCCTCGAGTGTCCTGGGTCCCGGCGGTGGGTCCCCGAGGCCTAGTGCTCGCGGGCGGGACCCAGGACACTCGAGGCAGGTGCGCTTCCCTCCCGCGGCCGCGCGGGGGCGCCTGAGTCCACGGAATGACGCGGGCGGGGCAGCCGGCTGGAGCCGAGGGTGGCACCGCCGCCCAGACCCAGACGGGCCCTTGCCGGCGGCCTGGGCGGGCTTGGAGCGGGTGCCATCAGGGAAGGCGGTTGCTAACCTTCCAGTTTAGTGGGCAGAAGCCAGTAGGGTGGGACCTGGGGCACAGGGTTGCCTGCCGGATGCAGCACCGATCCTTATGCTTGCTCACTCGGCTATTTTAAGAGCAACTCTGAAGGCTTGAAACCACGGTCCGAGGCTGGTAGAGCTGTAGGAGAAGGTCTTGGCTTTAAGATTTCTGGATGCCTCAGTTTAATTTTTCCACCTTATTACCTGGCAGTAGTTGGTTTTTCTCAACGACTATTTTTTCTGTTCTAGCCTTAAAGCCAGTTAATTTTCTCCACCCCTTACCAAAGGAAAAATAACAAAATCAATCCAGGATGTCTAAGCCTCATCTTAAAGCCTATACTTTCACTTGTTAGCCACACAGGTGAGAGTAACCCGGGTCTCAGGATGTGTGTCAACTCTCCAAGTAGCCTGACTGTCTTGGGGAACAGAGCCTGTGGGCTTCAGGGTGGCCTTGCAGGAGCATGTGCCCATCGCTTAACAGACAAGGGCCGTGCTTGTGACGCTCTGTTTGGCCTCAGGCGTTCTGAGTGGGGGCCTGGTGCTGCCTGTCTTCCCTTTCTGCTGTATCCTTATCCCCTTGGTCCAGAAAGCTGTAATGCTGTCCCTCTGAGAATAGCTCGTCTTTTCTTATACCTAAGGCCACTCTTTATGCCGTGCTGCCTGCTGCCTGCACTGTTACATTGCATTGGCACGTGCTGATGTCTATTTGCAGATGGCTTCCTAACAATAGTAACCAGTGCACTATGCATTACTCCGTTCTTCCGCCCCAGCCCCACCCCCAGACCTCTGCTCTTAGGGTCATGTTTGACTGGAGTGGGACAGGGAAGATTTGGCTACTATGTAGAAAAGGTCAAGAAGCCAAGTCTTGGCTAAAAAATGAAATTCGGTCAAAAGTTACCTTTCTGACTCTTTAAAATCCTATCTTTTATAAAAATTAAAAAAATTTCCCTTTCAAATATTCCCTTTTACATATTTAAATACATTAAGGTGTGAGTTACATGGATTACAAAGGAACTTTAGCACATTTTTAAATACCCACATCATCATCTAAGATCAAAGTTGGCTGCTTGAGGACCTCTTCTGAGTTTGTGACTAGGGTGAGAACTCTGAAGGGGAGAGTTCTTAGGAAACGCCTGGCTTGGGGAGCAGGCTAGCCATTTTGGAATTAGGGAGTGGGTGCAGTGTGCTAGAATGGATGGCAGCACTGTTGTGGCTCCCAGGCAGAGGTTTGCATAGTGGGGGAGGCAGTTCTATACATCCTCAGTTCCCCTCTGCCCTTGGCCTAGCTTCTGAGGTTACAGCCAGCATGGTAACATTTATTTATTTATGGCTGCATTGGGTCTTCATTGCTGCGCGTGGGCTTTCTCTAGTTGTGGCGAGCGGGGGCTACTCCTCGTTGCGGTGCGCGGGCTTCTCATTGCGGTGGCTTCTCTTGTTGCAGAGCACGGGCTTTAGGTGCGCGGGCTTCAGTAGTTGTGGCTCACGGGCTCTAGAGCGCAGGCTCAGTAGTGGTGGCACACGGGCTTAGTTGCTCCGCGGCATGTGGGATCTTCCCGGGCCAGGGCTCGAACCCATGTCCCCTGCATTGGCAGGTGGAGTCTCAATTACTGCGCCACCAGGGAAGCCCCCCAGCATTGTAACTTTTGACTTGGTTGTGATGAAATTAACTTGGGTGGCAATCATGGCTACTCTGTTCCTGAAGGTACAGAGGTGGCACTGGAGGCAGATTGTTGTAAGGAAGCTAGGGGAGACCCACCCCGGTGGTACTGTTCTCACAACTCCTCCCCACCCCCACAAACAAAATAAAACAAAGCAAGCAAACAAAACCCCTCCAGGTAGCCTGTTGTATTTTCAGTTCTGCCCAGGATGATCCTCTCTTTAGCCTGTATTGTTTCCCAAGGGCTTCAGCTGGCCTAATGCTTGGTCAGGACCCACATCTTGGCAGGAACTGAGGAGAGAGACTTCCTTCCTGCTCAGAGGGAAGAGGGTCCCTCCTGGGTCTGCAGGGCTATACTCCCACCTGTGCTACAAGGAAAAACACACTGGACAGGAGTCAGATATGGTTCTATCTCTCTTCTCAGTCTCTCACTCACCAGGGCCTTGGACAAGTCAATTCTTTGTCCTTACCAGCATCTTGGGCAGAATAGCCCTTGAGGGATCTTTCAACTCTTGAGTCTCCTTCCACATCCAGGCCTAGGTGAGGCAGGAGGGGACAGGGAAGAAGTCTTGGTGCAGATTGTATAGTGTACTTCACAGCAGGGCCTGCATGAGGGAGGAGTTGGATAAGAAGGGCTGAGTAAGACCCGGGGGTGGGATGAACAGTTAGTGATTCTTGGGCTGGAAGATAACCTTCAGGTCCTCTTAAGGCTTTACAGACGTGAGAGCTGGGGGTTTGCTGCAGCAGCTCCTCCTTTGCCGGGGCTTAGTTTTCCCATCCCTCACTTCTTGTCTGGACCAAACTTGGCTGTTTGTCACAAGGCTCACATGAAATTGTGACCGTGAAAAGTGTAAAGTGGGGTAGAAATACAAGGACGGGGCCCTGCTTTGTCACGGGCAAGGCTAGGATGTCTTTAATATTTGGGATCTGGGGAAGCGGTTTGCAGGAGTGGGTGGATGGCTCATGCTCCAGTCCTCTGCTCTGGGAGCTCCCCACATGGGAGTTGGATAGTAGAGTGTTAGGAGGAGCTCGAAATGGGGAAGGGCAGGCTGGATAGTCAGCCTCTGTGCCAAGTATGGCAGTACCAGTTACTACAATTTTGAAACACTAGATACTATCTATTTTTTTCTTTTCAATCTCAGCATTTTATTTTATATTTATTTATTTTTTATTTATTTTTTAACATCTTTATTGGAGTATAATTGCTTTGCAATGGTGTGTTAGTTTCTGCTTTATAACAAAGTGAATCAGTTAGACATATACATATGTCCCCATATCTCCTCCCTCTTGCGTCTCCCTCCCTCCCACCCTCCCTATCCCACCCCTCTAGGTGGTCACAAAGCACCGAGCTGATCTCCCTGTGCTATGCGGCTGCTTCCCACTACCTATCTACTTTACATTTGGTAGTGTATATATGTCCATGCCGCTGTCTGACTTTGTCCCAGCTTACCATTCCCCCTCCCCGTATCCTCAAGTCCATTCTCTAGTAGGTCTGCATCTTTATTCCCGTCTTGCCCCTAGGTTCTTCTGACCATTTTTTTTTCTTGTTTTCTTTTTTTAGGTTCCATATATATGTGTTAGCATACGGTATTTGTTTTTCTCTTTCTGACTTACTTCACTGTATGACAGTCTCTAGATCCATCCACGTCACTACAAATAACTCAATTTCGTTTCTTTTTATGGCTGAGTAATATTCCATTGTATATATGTGCCACATCTTCTTTATCCATTCATCTGTTGATGGACACTTAGGTTGCTTCCATGTCCTGGCTATTGTAAATAGAGCTACAATGAACATTGTGGTACATGACTCTTTTTGAATTATGGTTTTCTCAGGGTATATGCCCAGTAGTGGGATTGCTGGGTCATATGATAGCTCTATTTTTATTTTTTTAAGGAACCTCCCTTCTGAAACACTAGATACCATTTGGAAATGGCTGGGGCCCCAAGCTCCCTGAGAACCCCCAGCCACCTTGGCCCCCAGAAACCTTGTGTGGACCCCATCAGGGGTTGAGCTTGTGCTCATTGGCTGACACACCATCAGTGCTGCTGTCCTCGGGCTGACCCCTGTGTCTGTGTGTCCACCGACCAGGGTGCGCACCTGGACCCTGGTGGGAAGACCACTTCCCCAGGGATGGTGCCGGAGTTCCCAGATGCACTCGTGGGCCCCTGAGACTGTGGCTGTGGGATGGTGCCTGAGTCACTCTCGCTTGGCAGCCTGTGGGACTCCTGCCTCCACTGTGAGGTGTATCTATTGTTAAATGTGTGTGTGTGTGTGTGTGTGTGTTTGTAAAAGATGCTACTCTGCACACATTTTATGCTTGGAGAATTCCTACGCATTCTTTTTTTTTTCTTTTTAATTTTTATTGGAGCATAGTTGACTTACAATGTTGTGTTAGTGTCAGGTGTATAGCAAAGTGAATCAGTCATACATATACACGTAACCACTCTTTTTTTTTTTTTTTTTTGCGGTACGCGGGCCTCTCACTGTTGTGGCCTCTCCCGTTGCGGAGCACAGGCTCCGGATGCGCAGGCTCAGCGGCCATTGCTCGCGGGCCCAGCCGCTCCGCGGCATGTGGGATCTTCCCAGACCAGGGCACGAACCTGTGTCCCCTGCATCGGCAGGCGGACTCTCAACCGCTGCGCCACCAGGGAAGCCCCGTAGCCACTCTTTTTTAGGTTCTTTTCCCATATAGGCCATTACAGAGTACTGAGTACAGTTCCCTGTGCTATACAGCAGGTCCTTATTTGTTATCTATTTTATATATAGGAGTGTGTGTATGCCAGTCCCAATCTCCCAATTTATCCCTCCCCCCTTTAACCCCTGGTAACTATAAGTTTGTTTTCTACATCTGTGACTCTATTTTTGTTTTGTAGATAAATTCATTTGTACCCTCTTTTTAGATTCCACATATAAGCGGTAACATATGATATTTGTCTTTCTCTGTCTGACTTACTTCACTTAGTATGATAATCTCCAGGTCCATCCATGTTGCTGCAAATGGCATTATTTTGTTCGTTTAATATTTTCCCTATTTTTTTGCTGAACTGCACAGCATGCAGGATCTTAGTTCCCTGACCAGGGATCAACGCGCACCCCCTGCTGTGAAAGCGTGGCATCCCAACCACTGGGCTGCCAGGGAAGTCCCTATTTCATTCCTTTTTATGACTGAGTAATATTCCATTGTATATATGTACCACATCTTCTTCATCCATTGCTCTGTTGATGGACATTTAGGTTGCTTTCATGTCCTGGCTATTGTAAATAGAGCTGCAATGAAAAATGGGGTGCATGCATCCTTTTGCATTATGGTATTCTCCGGATATATGCCCAGTAGTGGGATTTCTGAGTCATATGGTAGTTCTATTTTTAGTTTTTTAAGGAACCTCCATACTGTCCTCCATAGTGGCTGTACCAATTTACATTCTCACCAACAGTGCAAGAGGGTTCCCTTTTCTCCATGCTCTCTCCAGCATTTATTGTTTGTAGATTTTTTGATGATGGCCATTCTGACCAGTGTGAGGTGCGATTTCACTGTAGTTTTGATTTTCATTTCTCTAATGATTAGAGATGTTGAGCATCTTTTCATGCACTGTTAAGTATTTTGACAATCACTGCTGGATAGGGGTGGGGACAGCAGGGTGAGGAATTCTGTTCTGGCATCTGGTCTCTCCACTGTGGGGACAGGGTGGCAAGACCTGGCGGGTTTGTGGTCTTCCTCAGCTGTGGTGAAGAGGGTTGAGGGTGCCCAATCCAGTCCATCGGGGTTCCCACAGACCCTGGCATCTCCCCCCAACAGGCAGGGCCATCCGTCTGGTGCAGCCCACCCCCAGTTGTTACCTGCCCTTCCTGTTAGCCACCCCTGGCACAAGCCCCTGCTCTGCTCCCGGGAGCTGAGTCCTGCTGGGAGCTGGTGCCCGCCGAAGGCTGGGGGCCATTTCTTCCTCTACTCTCTGCGGGTAGAGCAGTTGAAGGGCCGAGTCTCTGCTTCCCTTGGCCAGTCCCTGCCACAGCTAATCTCCGTGTGTCCCGTTCCTGCAGTGAGCCCTCTCTGGCAGAGCAGGCTGCACGTGGGGTGTCTTTCCCAGGCAAGCCTGCCTCTGTTGCTGGCACTGGCCCCGTTTCCCTGGAATCTTTCCTGGGTCGCACCATTCCCTGTAGAATTCTCCTGGGAGCCTCCAGAGTGCCTCTCTTGCTAGTCCAGCACACAATCACTTTCCTGGATATGCCCCCTTAAAGTCTCCTGGTGTTTGCAGGGTGTCTTAACGGTGCACAGAGCACGTTCGTATTTTATCTCATCAGATGCTCAGAAGCCCCTCCGAGAGGAAGTGGTGCCCTGAGGCTGAGGGCCCAGGACGAGGCAGATTTCCTGACCGATTTGCTCCAACTCTGCCTTTGGGGCCTCGGCCAGGGCTTCATGGGAGACTGTGTCCTGAAGGTCTGGATGGGGCATGTGTGTGGCTATCTCGTGGGGGTGGCCATGTGGCCTCTTCTTCTGGGGGAGGCATCAGAGGGGTCAGGAGAGTCTGGAGCTGCTGTGGTGGCCAGAGCTGAAACCAAGAGGGTCTTACAAGAGCAACTGCTTTGGGATTGATCTGTAGGGGCCGTGAGAAAGGGTGTGTGTGCTGGTCTCCTGCGTTCTCAGGCCTCATGGAGACTTTCTGGGCTTGGAATGGGCTCAGGAAGCTACCCGATGAGGGGCACTCACTAGGGACAGATGTGGGTATGGGGGTGGAGCTGGGAAGGAATAACTGATCCATCAGTTGGGTCCATACAATATCTTGAGTGCCAGAATTTGGGAAAATGTCGTTTCCCCAAACTGGACAAGGCAACCTGAAGTTTGCAAGAGCTGGTGAGCTCGCTAATCCTTCTTGGTGGTTTGTAGCAGGCTGCCGCCAAGGCCATTTCCACCAAACGATTCGGGGACGGCTCCCTGACCTTGCCCTGCCCGTCCTTCCGTGGGTCTGCCTGGCCCCAGGGCTGAGGAGGGCTTTGCGGGGTGGGAGTCCTTCCCCTGCAGCCTGGTGTGCCCTGTGGCTGACTTCGGACCCTCCCCTTCCACCGGGCCTCCCCCCACGATGGGACTGGGCTCCAGTGGAGTAATCCGTGGACTCCGGGGCTCCATTTGTTTGTCTTCCAACAGTGGGAAAGTGAGATGGGGGAAGACAATTGTTTTTTCAAAATGTCACAGTTGATTAGTCATGGTCTGTGGCCCCTTCTAAGGGGTTCCTGGGGGCCACCTCCCTCTCCATCTGCCCACTTCTTACCCCTGAGTCTGAGAGCCCCTCCAGGCTGACTCCTGTGTCCTTCTGTCATGTCCCCATCCTTCTCTGAGCACTTCCCTATTTTATGGCACAACAAGGTATTCCAGGCTCATCTTGTACTTTCTCTGCCCAAGCTCTGGAATGAGGTTTTTCTAAGAAACACTGTTTCTTTTTAGTAGAAAATGGTGTTTACAAACAAACCAAGACCTGGAATAGGTGTGTTCATCGCTGGGGTGCCATTGTTGCCAGGCTTTGTCAGGGGGCTGAGCTAGGATACATGTGTATGCTTTAAGCACACACACATGTGTGTATACATACATGTGTGTATATGTGATCTATCAATATCTATATCTATCCACAAATATATAGTTAAATATACACACACAAACACAACCACCCACGTTGATCTATCATCTTCTTATCTCTTTCTCTATGTATCTCCTATCTATCCATCTTAACAACCAGGAGTTTGTACTGATACGGGTTGGCCAAAAGGTTCATTTGGTTTTGCTGTAAGATGGCTCTAGTAGTGCTTAGTTGTCTTAACTTCCTTTGAAACAATTCTGTTAGATTGGATTGTGACAGCTGTCGTATCAGCACGCATTTAAAAAAAGACATCAAAATTGGTGAACTTTTATGTAGCCATTTTAATATTGAAGATGGAAGAAAAAAAGCAACATTTTCAGCATATTATGCTTTATTATTTCAAGAAAGGTAAAAATGCAACGGAAATGCCAAAAAAATATTTGTGCAGTGTGTGGAGAAGGTGCTGTGACTGATCAAAAGCGGTTTGCGAAGTTTCGTGCTGGAGATTTCTCTCTGGATGATGCTCCACCGTCAGGTAGACCAGTTGAAGTTGATAGCGATCAAAATGAGGCATTAATTGAGAACAATCAGTGTTGTACCACGCGGGAGATAGCCGACATACTCAAAATATCCAAATCAAGTGTTGAAAGTCATTTGCTTGGTTATGTGAATCGCTTTGATGTTTGGGTTCCACATTAAGTTCATCGAAAAAAACCTTCTCGACCCTATTTCTGCACGTGATTCTCTACTGAAACGTAATGAAAATGTTCCGTTTTTAAAACAAATTGTGACGGGTGATGAAAAGTGAATACTGTACAACAATGTGGAATGGAAGAGATCGCGGGGCAAGTGAAATAAACCACCACCAACCACACCAAAGGCCGGTCTTCATCCAAAGAAGGGGATGTTGTGTATGTGGTGGGATTGGAAGGGAGTCCTCTATTATGAGCACCTCCTGGAAAACCAAACGATTAATTCCAACAAGCCCTGCTCCCAATTAGACCAAATGAAAGCTGCAGTCGCTGAAAAGCATCCAAAATTAGTCAACAGAAAATGCATAATCTTCCATCAGGATAATGAAAGACCGCATGTTTCTGATGACCAGGCAAAAACTGTTACAGATTGGCTGGGAAGTTCTGATTCATCCACCGTACTCATCAGACATTGCACCTTCCAATTTCCATTTATTTCAGTCTTTACAAAATTCTTCTAATGGAAAAAATTTCAATTTCCTGGAAGACTATAAAAGACACCTGGAACAGTGCTTTGTTCAAAAAGATAAAACGTTTTGGGAAGATGAAATAATGAAGTTGCCTGAAAAATGGAAGAAGGTAGTGGAACAAAACAGTGAATGCGTTGCTCAAGAAAGTTCTTGGTGAAAATGAAAAATGTGTCTTTTATTTGTACTTACAAACCGAAGGCACTTTTTGGCCCACCCAATACCTCCAGGTCCAATCAAACAGCTAAGATTCATTTGAACTTCCTCTCTTTCCATATATGTCAGTCCTCTAATGGTGAAGTACCAGGCTTCCATTATCTACAATATATTTACATGTTTGCTTAAGCCTAGAATACATAGACTGTAGTTTCAGAATTGCTAACTCATTCTGTGGTGGAAACCAATCAAATCTAGTACATGGAATCCAGTATTTGTTAGAACCTGAAGGTTTAGAGCCTAAATACTGGTTCAAAGCTTACTTTTTCATCCCTTCAGTGTGTTACGTCATTCACTGGAAATATAGTTTGATTCACTTGCTTTCATTTGTATTCTATGTTAGGGTTTCTCTCTTTTATCCTTGATTTTTATTCATTAAAAAATTGAGTATGTGAAACATTAGCACAAACTCTAAAAACATAAAACCATAAAGTCTACTAAGTGTCTCTCCCCCATCTTTCCTACTCCGTTGCCACCATCTTATTCTTTTCACCCCATTTCCACCCACTCCCTGGATGTAATCAGTCTCATTAGTTTCTGGGTTACCTTCCTTTCATAAAAGGTGGCATACTGCAAATATTCTTTCTCACATTTTGCTTTTTTAAAAATTAATTTTTATTGGAGTATAGTTGCTTTACAATGTTGTGTTAGTTTCTACTGTACAGCAAAATGAATCAGCCATACATATACAAATATCCCTATCCCTTTAGGACTTCCTTCACACTTTGCTTTTTTAATTTAACAATATATTTTGGACTTCAATATATTTTTCTACTTCTGTATGATCTGATTTTTCAAAAAATAGCATACTTTCACATATTACTTTTATAGTGATCAGTCAGTATACAACATGAAATATAAAAGAACTAGGAAGCCTGCTACCTAGTAGTTATTCGAGAAATTTAATTTTACGAATGGGTAAATCAATGCCCATGAGTACTGAACCAGAAATCTTTTTATTTTTAATATAAATTTATTTATTTTATTTTTAGCTGCATTTGGTCTTTGTTGCTGTGCGCAGGCTTTTTCTAGTTGCAGCAAGCGGGAGCAACTCTTTGTTGTGGTGCACGGGCTTCTCATTGCAGTGGGTTCTCTTGCTGCAGAGCATGGGCTCTAGGCACGTGGGCTTCAGTAGTTGTGGCACACGGGCTTCAGTAGTTATGGCTTGCGGGCTCCCTCTAGAGCGCAGGCTCAGTAGTTGTGGCGCACGGGCTTAGTTGCTCTGAGGCATGTGGGATCTTCCCAGACCAGGGCTCGAATCCATGTCCCCTGCATTGGCGGGTGGATTCCTAACCGCTGCGCCACCAGGGAAGTTCCCCGAACCAGAAATCTTTTATGCACCACTTCAGATCCTCTTGGCCTCATCCATCTCTTTTTTCCTGTTGCTGCTGTGGCCAGCACCTCTGTCCAGCTTCGTGCAGCCTGACAGCACCTCTCCTCCAGCCTGTGCTGTGAGCCTCTGGGCTCCCACCTTGGGGCCTCCCCACCGAGGCTGTTGCTGGACTGCCCTTGGTGTTTGTACATAAGCAACCTGTGGTGCAAGGGATTCATGCCCCATGGAGTAAACCTCTGACCAATGGGGGATGGAGCCGGTGGGTGCACTCTTCACTGTGTCACCCATGGACGGTCTGGAGATGCAATTTAGAAGGATTATGTAACACTCACCCTTGCTTACTCTCACAGCTATACCTACCTCCCTGCTGGTTTTTGAATGATACAGGGGTGATCCCTCCCCAAGACAGTTGCTATAACTGGCCTTTCTTCCTGAAGCTCTATTCCCCAGGACAAGCTTGGCTGGCTCCCTCCTTTCCCTGTAGTCTTATCTTACATCTTATATTCTCAGGATACTGATCCTGACCCTTATTTAATGTCATGGCCTGTCACCCCCAATCCTCTTACCCTCTACATTTTCCTGTTTCCATAACGCTTATCGTCTTCTAGCACATGGCACAATTTGATTATTTATTGCATATGTGGTTTATTGTCTCTCTCCCCTCTCCACACTGTAAGCATCACAAAGGCAGAATCTTTGTTCAAAATGTCCCATTTTCACCGATGCCTCCCAAATGCCTAGAGCAGTGTTTGGATCATACTATGGGCTGAATTAATTGTTGAATGAATTACCTTTATAAAGTGATTAGAACAGTTGCTGGTAGAAATAAAATTGTTTCTTAAACAAATACAATGTATAATGTAAGAAAACTGTCCTTTTGGCCTCTAAGCTCAGGCTCTTGAGCCCTCTGCAGGTGCGCCTAGCTCCTCAAGATCAGATACACTAGGAGAGTAACAGTGTACATTTTTTCTCCCTGTAACTTTACTTATAGACCCACATGGCGAATCTCTCTTAGAATGAATTATATGGTAAAGTTCTTTCTCCCGAGGAACAAAACTACTAGATTCATTTTATATTCCTACCGTTGTCATGGTAGCTCAGAGTTCCATGTTGTGCAAGTCAGGGCAGACAACTTTTCTAAGTTAAGGAACAATCATCTCCTCTATTCCTGCCTTCCTGTATGTGGTGTCAGACCTATATGTTACTTTTTTGTTCTATACCTTCCTTTTGGGGGCTGTCCCCACAAATACCTTTCAGAAGTAGGAGAAGTATGAATTATAACAAAAAATTTACACTTCTCACCCAAGAGGTGACCTACCCCTGGGCACACTGAACCTTTTCCTGCTGGAGGAGATGAAGTACTCAAGAGGTGGCAATATGACCCAGAGATCAGCTTTCAGCACAGTCATTTTAAGTATGGAAACCTGGCTGGGTCCCATGTGAGCCAGTTTAGGTAATTTAGCTCACCATTTTAAGCCTCAGTCTCCTGTTCTGTAAAATGGGGATAATAGAACTAATACACCATTGCAATGTTGAGAAAATTAAATGAGAACAATGTAAGCCACTGTTTTACTTTTATTAAGATTTTTTTGATGTGAATGTTACAATATTGCTTCTGTTTTATGCTTTGGTTTTTTGGCTGTGAGGCACGTGGGATCTTAGCTCCCTGACCAGGGATCAAACTCACACCCCCTGCATTGGAAGGCAAAGTCTTAACCACTGGACCACCAGGGAAGTCCCTGTAAGCCACTGTTTTAAAGGCCCAATAAATATCACTTAGAAACTGTATCCATCTTATGTGGTGAAAGGACCTCTAATTCTTTGAAAGATCATCTACGTGGCACAAATTTCAGTTCAGGGCTCTTTCTACATTGCAATGTTTCATCTGAACTGACTGCGAAGATCAGTTCAGGTTTAGAGATGAATGGACTTTGGGCTGTGAAGAGAGCATGTACAGCAAGAGACTAATGCAGTCCATCGCCAGCTAAGGGCTCTTTTCATCTTTCCCTTAGTGCCCTCTCTTTGATAACTTCTGTAGCCCCTGTGATGCCCCCCATGGAAAGACCTAGCTCCAAGAAGTCCTCTAGCCCCAGAAGGGAGGTGGTTGTGAGGTGTGATCTTCAAAGGAACGTTTATGAGAACACCCTGAAGCGGGGGAAGAATTGGAAAGAATAGGCCGTCCATGGAGAACCCCATTGCTGGGCACTGGATCCCAGTGCCGTGGCTGTGATAGTCAATGCCTCACCAAAGCATAGGCCCTGCCACATGTAGAGCCTTTCCCATTGTCTGGAAGGCTCACATTCGCTTCGGGGGCTGCAGAGGGAGATCAACACACACCAGTTCCCATTTTCATTCCTTTTAAGCTTCTCCCTTTCAAGGCACCAACTGGATGCTGGAAAACTTATAAGCCCTAAGCACTTTAATACATCCTTGGTCAAAAATTCAATTGAAGATGGAGAATACAAAATAAAATAACATTTCATGAAAAGCCTAAAAAGGAGAGGTAGTAGACATAGCAGTTTTGAAATGTAATCCTCTGGGCAAAGATTATCCTTTGATGTGACAATTAGAGAGTTACAGATTATTTAAAAAGTCATAAGAACAACTACAACATTATTGAGGTGGGACAAAGGTCCTATTTATATTAGATACATGCATATTCTCTATTTTGTTATCATAAAATTGACTCCCAGATTAATTCTTTTGCAAAAAGTTTTCCTATAATATTTTTATTAAATTAAAAAAACTCATCTGTTGTGAAATGTAACACTTCATATCAGGATTCAAAGCTCATATGGATATTTGTAGTAGGAAACTACATTTATTAAAAATACATGTTAGAGAAAATAAACTAGAGAAAGGAACTTGTTCAGTTATACATTTTTTGCACTGATTATGATGACTCTAAATTTGTTAAAATCAATCTGGCTAGCTATAAGTCGTGCATGTTGTATTTTTTGTGAAACAATTTTTCTTTTTTAAATTTAGATTTTTTTCCTTGCAAGGGTTTTGCAAATAAAACATCAACTTGATCATAGAGAAGAATCTAATCCTGCATCCCAGCCAGGACTCTCTCTGGTGGATGGGGATTACTGGTGCATCAGCCCAGGAACCTCAGCTTCCTGGAATAATAAAACCGTTTCCTTTGTGGGTGTTTCATCTTCTCCACTTAAAAATATCCCTGGGAAGATTTAAAGCTCAGTGGAGAGATAATTAAGTAAATCAAACTCACTGTATTTATATTTTTGGGTTAGCATGGGAATATCCTGTATGTTTGTTACTTAATGTCTTATAATATGTAAGAGAATTTGGCATACTAGAGTACTGACAGACATAGTACTTAATAGATTCCAACTTTTAAGTGTCTATATGAATAACTGCTATAGCATAATTTTAAATTTAAATGTATAATAAAATTCCAGTAAACTTACTTTAAAAAAATAAATTTATTTATTTATGGCTGTGTTGGGTCTTCGTTGCTGCGTGTAGGCTTTTCTCTAGTTGCGGCTAGAGGGGGCTACCCTTCGTTGCGGTGCACAGGCTTCTCAATGCGGTGGTTTCTCTCGTTGCGGAACACGGGCTGTATGTGCACGGGCTTCAGTAGTTGTGGCTCTCGGGCTCTAGAGCGCAGGCTTGGTAGTTGTGGCGCACTGGCTTAGTTGCTCTGCGGCATGTGGGATCTTCCTGGACCAGGGCTCGAACCCGTGTCCCCTGCACTGGCAGGCAGATTCTTAACCACTGTGCCACCAGGGAAGTCCAGTAAACTTATTTTTAAGAGAACCTCACATCTACCG
This sequence comes from Orcinus orca, assembly GCF_937001465.1. Taxonomy (NCBI): domain Eukaryota; kingdom Metazoa; phylum Chordata; class Mammalia; order Artiodactyla; family Delphinidae; genus Orcinus; species Orcinus orca. The sequence goes on along the minus strand of NC_064566.1, from coordinate 49,238,549 downwards.
TAGTTCTAAATTTATTTTATTAGATTGTAATTGTTTATTAGGAACTCGGTAAGACACTCAGATTGAAAAGCAATTTATATACTTAAAAGGGGAAATCAAAACTTGGAAGTTTATAAACATAGTTTAAAATTTTTAGAGAAAGTTAATTAAATAAGTAGTATTGGTCCCTTAAAAATGATTACTAACATTATCTAGAATTGTAAATAGAAGGAAAAATTTTGTAAATTGAACTTAAAAATATCAGAAATAATGAGGTTTCTTAGTATGTAAAGAATTACACACTGAAAACTTACCAAAAAAATGAAAGAAAGGGTTAAGTAACACACATAAGTGGAAAGACACCTTGTGTTCATGGACTGGAAGAACTAATATTGTTAAAATGTCCATACTACTCAAAGAAACCTACAGATTCAATGCAACCCCTATTAAAATCCCAAAGCTGTTAAATTTTTTTAAATTGAAATATAATTGATTTACAATGTTGTGTTAGTTTCAGGTATACAGTAAAGTGATTCAGTTATACATATATATATATATATACATATAAATATATATCCTTTTTTTACATTCTCTTCCATTATAGGTTATTACAAGATATTGAGTATAATTCCCTGTGCTATACCATAAGTCCTTGTTGTTTATCTATTTTATATATAGTAGTGTGTATGTTTTAATCCCAAACTCCTAATTTATCCCTCTCTCCCCTTTGGTAATCATAAGTTTGTTTTCTATGTCTGTGAGTCTATTTCTGTTTTGTAAATAAGTTCATTTGCCTCCCTTTTTTAGATTCCACATATAAGCAATATCATACGATATTTGTCTTTGTCTGACTTACTTCACTTAGTATGATAATCTCTAGGTCCATCCAGTTGCTGCAAGTGACATTATTTTGTTCTTTTTTATGGCTGGGTAATATTCCATTGTATATATGTACCACATCTTCTTTATCTATCCCTCTGTCAATGGACACTTAGGTTGCTTCCATGTCTTGGCTATTGTAAGTAGTGCTGCTATGAACATTGGGGTGCATGTATCTTTTTGAATTATAGTTTTCTCCAGATATGTGCCCAGGTAGCTCTATTTTTGGTTGGTTTCTTAAGGAACCTCTATACTGTTCTCCATAATGGCTGTACCAATTTACATAACCACACAACAGTGTAGGAGGGTTCCCTTTTCTCCACACCCTCTCCAGCATTTATTGTTTGTAAACTTTTTGATGACGGCCATTCTGACCAATGTAAGGTGATACCTCACTGTAGTTTTGATTTGCATTTCTCTAATAATTAGCGATGTTGAGCATCTTTTCATGTGCTTTTGGCCATCTGTATGTCTTCTTTGGAGAAATGTCTATTTAGATCTTCTGCCCACTTTTTTTTTTTTTTTGCGGTACGTAGGCCTCTCACTGTTGTGGCCTCTCCCGTTGCGGAGCACAGGCTCCGGACGCGCAGGCTCAGCGGCCATGGCTCACGGGCCCAGCCGCTCCACGGCACGTGGGATCCTCCTGGACTGGGGCACAAACCCGCGTCCCCTGCATCAGCAGGCAGACTCTCAACCACTGCACCACCAGGGAAGGCCCTCTGCCCACTGTCTGATTGGGTTGTTTTCTTTTCTTGATATTGAGCTGCATGAGCTGTTTGTATATTTTGGAGATTAATCCCTTGTGGGGCGCATCGTTTGCAAATATATTCTCCCATTCTGTGGGTTGTCTTTTCGTTTTGTTTATGGTTTCCTTTGCTGTGCAGAAGCTTTTAAGCTTAATTAGGTCCCAATTGTTTATTTTTGTTTTCATTTTCATTATTCTAGGAGGTGGATCCAAAAACATATTGCTGCAATTCATGTCAAAGAGTGTTCTGCTTATGTTTTTCCCTGGGATAAATCCCACTTGATCATGGTATATAATCATTTTAATATATTGTTGGATTTGATTTACTAGTATTTTGTTGAGGATTTTTGCATCTATGTTCATCAGTGATATTGGCCTGTAATTTTCTTTTTTTTTTTTGTGGTATCTTTGTCTGGTTTTGGTATCAGGGTGATGGTGGACTCATAGAATGAGTTTGGAAGTGTTCCTTCCTCTGAAATTTTTTGGAATAGTTTCAGAAGGACAGGTGTTAACTCTTCTTTAAGTGTTTGATAGAATTTGCCTGTGACGCCATCTGGTCCTTGACTTTTGTTTGTTGGGAGTTTTTAAACTGCAGACTCAAATTCAGTACTTGTAATTGGTCTGTTCATATTTTCTGTTTCTTCCTGGTTCAGTCTTGGGAGATTGTACCTTTCTAAGAATTTGTCCATTTCTTCTAGGTTGTCCATTTTGTTGGCGTATAGTTGCTTATAGTAGTCTCTTAGGCTTCTTTGTATTTCTGTGGTGTCGGTTGTAACTTCTCCTTTTTCGTTTCTAATTTTATTGATTTGGGCCCTCTCCCTTTTTCTCTTGATGGGTCTGGCTAAAGGCTTCTCAGTTTTGTTTATCTTCTCAAAGAACCAGCTTTTAGTTTCATCGATCTTTTCTATTGTTTACTTTTAATCTCTTTCATTTATTTCTTCTCCTGAACTTTATGATTTCTTTCCTTCTAATAACTTTGGGTTTTGTTTGTTCTTCTTTCTCTAGTTGCTTTAGGTGCATTGTTAGGTTGTTTGTTTGAGTTCTTTCCAAAGCCATTTTTAATAGAAATAGAAAAAAATAATCCTGAAGTTCATATGAAACCTGAAAAGACCCTGAATAGCCAAAGCAATTTTGAATGAAAAGAACACAGTTGGAGACATAGCACTTCCTGATTTCAAAATATATTACAAAGCTACAGTATGGAACTGGCAGGTACTGTCAACTCATCTTTAACAAGTGTGCCAAGAACACACAATGGGGAAAGGATAGTCTCTCTTCAATAAATAGTTTTGGAAAAACTGGATATCAACATCCAAAAAAATAAAATTGGACCCTTATCTTGAGTTGACTATTGATTTTAAAAAGTCAGACAATTGCACTGCAAAGCTTTCTGTAAGAAACTCAAAGAATTCACATGAACAAATGTAGCTTTAAAAAGTTTCAGTTCACTGATGTCCTAAAGTACATGAAACATAAATTGTTGCCTGGGTTCTTGAAGTAATTTGGAAATAAACAAACTGTGTTCAGCCACAGAAATACAACTGAGTGTCCACTGATTTCACATAAAAATGTGTCTGGAGAATATGGACTTTCTTGTAGAGGTAATTACAAGAAGACATAAGAACTTTGAGGGCAAGGTATTTTTTTCCAGAATAGACTTTAAAAAATTGGAAATAAAGTAGTAATAATAAAAAAGACATTTAAAACATTCAAAAAATACTGACTATAGGAAAAACCATCTTTTAAAAAATTGAAGTATGGTTGATTTACAATATTGTGTTAGTTTTTAGGTGTACAGCAAAGTGATGCAATTATATATATATCTATATGTATATATATATATTATATATATTTCCAGATTATTTTCCATTATGGGTTATTATAAGACATTGAATATAGTTCCCTGTGCTATACCATAAATCCTTGTTGCTTATCTATTTTATGTACAGTAGTTGTATCTGTTAATCTCATACTCCTAATTTATCCCCCCTCCCTTTCTCCTTTGGGGAGTGTAGCTTCAGGCAGGGGAAACCCAAGCCTCCTCATGCCCAAGGATGTTATTTTCTCAGTTAGATGGTCACTTATCATTCAGGTCTGAGGGACCATGAACGGTAACATACAGTGGCTACTGTTCCTCATTCTTCTACTCCAATACTGTCTTCCAGCCAGGTCTGGACTTATTTCTGAGGTTGAAATATGAACCATGGACTAGAACCCACTTGAGCGTCTCATGGACTTTCCCAGGGATAAGAGCAGCTGGAGCTCAGGAAGCTGGGGAGGAAGCAGAGAGAAAAAAATAATTCTGAATAGTCACTGTAAATTTAGATTTATTCTTTGTACAAAATGACAGTACTTAATATAGAAGACAAAACTGTAAATTTAATTTAGAAAAAAATTAATATATAGGTATGCTGGTGCATCCATTGGTACATCCATAGCTTGTTTCACAAATTTTTCATTTTGGGCCTCAAACAAGTAGGGAAATATTTTTATTGCATAAAAGCATTGATTGTCTTGTACTTATACTCACTGCAGTATTCCAACTATATACTGGGTGACATCTTAACACGAGAGCTTCTCCTTCAACTCTCTGGCTGTCCTTCAACTTAGGCGGTTGAACAAGAAATTATTGTTGAGCTTGAAAACTTGGATGGTGCCTTTCAAAGCTTTCAAGCAGATTTTTCAGACCTCCAAAGGAAGAGATATATTATCTATTCCTGTATATTCTCTCAAGGAGTAAAAATTGGCTGCAAAACAACCTGACATTGAAGTGGATGAAACTACAGCAATTTTCGTAGTCACCATCTTTCTGAAACACATTTGTATTTATATCCAAGAAATGAGAGAAAACAGATACATCTAGTCCATACATCTGAAAGTCAACTTTATCAAATAGGATTTTCTGTACTTAGATTCCCTTAGTAGCCGGATAACACAGGTACACAAATATTAGGTCTCTGGTCACCTAAGCTGAGTAAATTGGAGAGAGAATGCACAAAGGAGGTGATTGTGATCTGAGCAGTGGCTGTGTGTTCCTGCTGTAAACAAGCAGGACACTATGGGCCTTCTGGGGACTGACCCACCCTCCCCCCACCTGTCCTTTGCCTATCTCTTGTTTGTAGAAAAACTTTATCCTCCTAGGCCTTCTCTGAGTTCCAAAGAATAAATTTAATCAGAGAAGTGAGAAAATTCAGAAACAAAAGCAAAGAGTTAATAAGATAAAATAATAGTTTTGTCATTAAACAAAGTCAAGGACCTTAAGTTCCTTCTCAAGGGCTGTAAGATGATATGCTGAGCCATATCCTTTGAGTGATTTTGCAGATGCTACAACCCCCACAAGGTGGAAGAAGTTAACTGCATGCTAATCACAAGCATGTAGACCCCAGACCAGTTGGAACTAGAAGGTTGATGATGCTGACTCCCCATTACCTCACCACCAACCAATCAGAAGAAAGTCTATGAGGTGATCACTCACTGTGCAACCCTCTACTGCACACTGTCTTTAAAAACCTTTCACTAGAAGCCATGGGGAGTTTGGGTCTTTTGAGTATTTGCCACCTGGACTCCTTGTTTGGCACCTGCAATAAACACTGCACTTTCCTTTCCCCAAACCCGGTGTCAGTAGATTGGCTTTACTGAGCTTGGGCAAGCGGACCAAAGTTTGGTTCGGTAAGACTACCCTCTCCTTCATCTGCTGTTTGAGGCACATCTTTTTGTCTTTTGTCAATTGCAAAGCTCTCAGACCTTAGTCCTTGTCTTTGAAATATTTATAGAAGTAGTTCTCCCTGCCCTCCTTAGAGAAGCCCAAGATTTCTAGACAGTGAGAATTCTTCCAAAGGCCAAAGCTTTGTCAGGTCATTGAGTCAAATGGTGATGTGATGGGAGGTTTTGGGAAGTAGAGTGCTCTGCAGTAAACTGCTCAGCAGGTGAGGTATTATTCGCTGCTCCACTCAGTCTTAATGGATCATATGTGTGCTCCTCACAGGGTTATCTCGGTTCCTTGAACTAATCCAGGAAGAACAGGAGTCTCTCAGGCTGGGCCAGGATCTCTGAATAGGGTCACAGAAGTCTGTTTAATACAGGCATCACATCTGAGATACAGATGAGTCCTCATAGCTCACATTTATAGTTCAGTTCATAACATTAATTAAGGTTGGACCAACACTCAGTAGAAATTTTCCGTGCATCTTCTTGCTGAGCCTGTGATGGCAATAGGCAACTACTTATGGTCCTGGAGATCCTGGATGGGGACTTCTCCTTTGGTGATGATTTAACTTTGAAGACACAATAGATATTTTCTAAAATGATCCAGATAAACATTTTATTAAAAAATATCTGTCTGATAATTCCAATATTTAATTCATTTGTAGTTCTGTGCCTGTTACATTTTCCTCAATGATTTTTGTTAATGATGATATTTCTTGAAATGCTTGGTAAAATTTGATTGGGTGTGATTGCATAATAGACATTGTATGTGAAAAACTGCAGAGGTTATAGCTACTGTTCTTTCTCCAAAAATGCAGATCTTGCAGTGATTTACCATTTCCTAAAGATATATAAGCAGATGTACACAACCTTAACAGGAAAGGTAAAGAATGCTAGAGCAGGAATGGAACCTTACACACCTTGGGAAGAAATGAGAGAATCAAACCCCACTCAGAAGATTCAAGACTGCAAGTATCCCTTTGATGTCAATTCCACCTGTGAGGAGAGCATCTTCAACAGAATTGTGGAAGATCTGTGTGCTAGAGAGCAGGAGACCTGTCAGACTGTGCACTTGATCAATGTGGACACGGATGACACCCTGGAGGACACCACCCTTGGAGCTTTGATCATCTGTGAGCTCTGCCAATGCCTCCAGCATGCTGATGACCTAGAAGACCATCTGGCCCAGCTGCTCCTGGCAGTGGAGGGGAAAACTAGAAGGAGCTTTCTTCACATGGTCTGCTTCTACTGAAGATCTTGGGCTTCTTCAGCCATCAGAACTTGTGCCTGGAACTTTGAACTAGTCTGTATTTTCTATGAGAGGTGTCTTTAATGCTCTTTCCATTAAAATATCTTTGTACGATTTTTTTCAGGTACACCTACCCAGGGAAGAAAATGGATGGGAAAAGCGTTTTGTGGAAATTGGAACATGGACTACCAGTAGTCATAAAATCCCTTCCTATGTGGGAGACGATGCTCAAGGTACTTACCTTGGAAGAGACAATCAGGGATCACATCACTCTGCAATGAAGTTACCATCCAGGAACTCCATTTTCCAGATGAGCAAATTATGGCTGATCCTCCCAGTCTCCTCCCTTCACCTCTGTCCAAATTATACAGCACTATTTTGTGAACTGGCCTTCAAGGATTGGCTTAGCTTAGTGCTTCTCAATGCCTTTGAAACGTGATCCTCCCCTTGGGTCATGATTATAATTTGGGCTCTGAGACCTTAATTCTCTCCTTTAAAAATTTTATTTTATTTGATCTTTTTACACTATTCTTTACTGTTTAATTGAAGTATAGTTGATATACAATATTACATTAGTAATATTGTATATCAATATACAAAAGGGGTACAGCAAGGTAATTCAAAATTTTATAGATTATACTCCATTTAAAGTTATTACAAGATAATGTCTGTATTTCCCTGTGCTGTACAATATATCCTTGTTGCTTATCTATTTTATACCTAGTAGTTTGTGCCTCTTTATATATATATATATTTATATTAATATATATATATTTAATTGAAGTATAGTTGATGTACGATGTTGTGTTAGTTTCAGTTGCTCAGCACAGTGATTCAGGTGTATATATGTGTATATATATGTACACATACATATATATATACACACATATATATACATATATATATTCTTCCTCACATTCTTTTCCCTTATAGGTTATTACAAAATTATGAGAATAGTTCCCTGTGCTATACAGTAGGTCTCTCTTTTTTTTTTTTTTTTTTGCGGTACGCGGGCCTCTCACTGCTGTGGCCTCTCCCGTTGCGGAGCACAGGCTCCGGACGCGCAGGCTCAGCGGCCATGGCTTACAGGCCCAGCTGCTCCGTGGCATGTGGGATCCTCCTGGACTGGGGCACGAACCCGTGTCCCCTGCATCAGCAGGCGGACTCTCAACCACTGCGCCACCAGGGAAGCCCTCTCTTCTATTCTTGAAACAGTGCTTTTTACAACTTCCCAGGGACTTCCAAGGTCCAGTCAAGTTACAGAAACCTCTGCCTCGAGGCAGGTGCTCTTAAGCCTTGGTGTAATACACAATCATATGAGTGTTTCTAAAAAAGACAGATCTATGGGCTCCACTCCCAGAGATACTGATTGGGTGATCTGGGGTCAAAATTTGCAAAATTTGCCTTAATACATTCCCAATTGATGTTGATGCTTCTTGTTTGGGGATTCCACTATGAGTGGTGGAGGCCACTGGAGTCTTTCGAGAATTATCATGAATTTAAGAAAATCAAAAGGAGGATGTGTGGTGTTCTTGTAACTCCTGAAACACTATTAGCAGGGATGTTTTCCAGAAGTCAATTTTTACACTGGTGAATCATTTTATGATTTTATGGACAAAACTGTGTGTGCCTTCCTCTGCTTTAACACAGTTACATTTGTAGAGTATCAATCGTATGAAAGAAATATGCAAAAACACTTTTAATTTTACATATAACTGAATTAAGTGTAAGCATGAAAATTTCAAACACATTTTCCACATGCGTGTTCACAGGTCACTGGAGCGGTCGGTGACAAGCTTGGGAATAGTCTAGGTATTTTGTCTAATATCAATAGTAGTCCCATACACAGGTGAACAAACAGGGCTAACTAGAGATTTCAAAACGCTCCCAGTGGGTAACCATACCCTTGCAAAGAATTAGATTTTCAGTTCATTTAATCACCTGATTGTTCTGATGACTAGATTGAGTTCTCTGGTCAGAGCCCACTATCCAAACCCAGCCAATCGAGAGTTAACCCAATCAATCAATCAATCAATCAAGAGTTCTCCAGGCACCAAGGGTGGGTGGTGATTTAATATAAGCCTGGTCTCTGTTCTTTGACAGTACACTAGTTGGAAGAGCTGGATGGAGGCAGTCTTCCCTGGCTTCAGAGTCCCCTCAATCTCCAGCCGTCTGGCTGGAGTCCCAAGTGGCAACCACCATGCCCTCCTTCTCGCTCTGGGTGGCTATGGTCTGTATGAGTAACATGAACAGGAGCGTGGAAGCCCACAGCATTCTCATGAAGAAAGGGTTCAGTGTCAAATCTTTTGGAGTCGGATCCCGTGTGAGGCTCCCAGGACCCACAGGCAACCTCTATGTCCTTTGCTCAGTCAACTGTGCAAACTAACAAAAGGAATGGAACTATAAATGACTATTTCAATATAGAATGGTCTGACAGAGCCATACTTGAAGACATGGGAGAGCTGGTGGAGGCCACTTCAGTCCCTGGAGAATCATCATGAATTCAAGAAAATCAATAGGAGGATGTGTAGTGTTCTTGTAACTCCTGAAACACTGTCAGCAGGGATGTTTTCAAGGAGTCGCTTTTTACACTGGTGAATCATTTTATTACTTTATGGGCAAAACTATAGGAATCGTCCTGAGATTTGACACAATTACACTTCTAGAATATCAGCTGATGAAAGGAATATGAAACAACCCTTGTAATTTTATGTAAAATTGACTTAAGTGTGAGCTTGGAAGTTTCAAACACGTTTTTCACAGGCATGTTCTCAGGTCACTGGAGGGGCTGGTGACAAGTTTTGGAGGACTCTAGGTAATTTGCCTAATATCAATCGTAGCCCCATCCACAGGTGCACCAACAGGGCTAAGTGGAGATTTCAAGACACACCCACGGGGTAAGCATACCCTTGTGGAGATTTAGATGTTCAGGTGATTTAACGACCGGATGGTTCTGATGACTGGATTGGGTTCTCTGGTCAGAGCCCACTATCCAAACCCAATCACTCAAGAGCTAAGCCAATCATCAATCAAGAATTCTCCTCCCACTGTGGGGAGGTGACTCCATATAAACCCGGTTTCCGTTGTTTGACACTAACACAGGTTGGGAGAGCTGGACCCAGCTGGTCATCCTTCTGGCTTCAGAGTTCCCTCGGCCCCTGAAGTCCACTCATCTGGCTGGGAGTCCCAAGGAGCTTCCATCATGCCCTCCTCTCTACTCAGGGTGGCTGTGGTCTGTATGAGTAACATGAACAGGAGCATGGAAGCCCACAGCGTCCTCATGAAGAAAGGGTTCAATGTCAAGTCTTTTGGAGTCGGATCCTGTGTGAGGCTCCCAGGACGTGCAGGTAACCTCCCCGTGGTTTATGATTTTTCCACCACGTATGAGCAAATGAGCAAGGACCTTCTCCGCAAAGATGGAGAACGCTATAGAAGCAATGGCGTCTTACACGTCTTGGGAAGAAATGAGAAAATCAAGCCTCACCCGGAAAGATTTCAAGAGTGCAGGGATCCCTTTGATGTCATCTTCACATGTCAGGAGAGCGTCTATGACAGGGTGGTGGCAGATCTGTGCACCCGAGAGCAGGAGACCTGTCAGCCTGTTCACGTGATCAACGTGGACATAGACGACACCCTGGAGGACGCCACTCTTGGATCTCTGATCATCTGTGAGCTCTGCCAAGGTCTCCAGCAGGTAGATGACATGGAAAGCAGTCTGGCTGAGCTTCTCCTGGCAGCAGAGGGGAAAACAGGAAGGAGCTTTCTGCACACGGTCTGCTTCTACTGAAGATCTTTGCTGATTTGAACTCCTTCCTCGGTAAGAACTTGTGCCTGGACTTTTGGGCTAGTTGGTATTTTCTGTGAGAAGTGTATTCAAAACTCTTTTTGCTAAAGGACATGTGTATGATTTTTTTTTTCAGAGACACCCCAGCCAGGGAAGGAAGTGGGGAAAAGCATTTTATGGGAAATGGAACACGGACTACCACTAGGCATAAAACCCTTCCAACACTGGGGACAGCATTCGAGGTACTTTCCTTGGAAGAGACAATTCAGTGCTCACATAGTTCCGTGAGGAAGTGAACATCCAGGAACTCCACTTCCAGATGAGCAAACCATGGCCGATCCCCCGAGTTTCCCCCCTTCACCTTCTTCACATTATGTGGCACCAGTTAGTGTACTAGTCTTCAAGGGTTGGCTTAAAGAAGTATTTCTCAATTCTTCTGAAACATGGTCCTCCCCTCTGGTCTTGATTATAGTTTGAGCCCAAGATCTTGCTCTTCGCCGTGTGTTAGAATGTTTTAGGTCTGGGTCACTGACGCTAATAAAAAAAATTTCATGCTATATGTAAGTTCTGAGTACATTTTCATTTATGCCTGGTTTTTCCTACCATGACTTTTCTCTTACGAACATCCTGCTTCCTTGTGCTCTTGAAGCCCTGCTTGGAATGAATTCCCAGGGACTTCCAAGGTCCAGCCAAGGCTCAGGACGCTCTGCTTTGAGACAGCTGCTCTCATGCTTTGGTGCACATCACAATAACCTGAAGGGCTTCGTACATCCCAGATCTCCAGGCTCGACTCCCAGAGTTTCTGATTTGGTGGTCTGTGGTCCAAATTTGCCTTTGTCTCACATTCCAGGTTGATGTTAAGGCCCTGGGTCTTGGATTCACGCTTTGAGAAGACCGAGTGCGTTTACTGAGGTAGGACTCTTTTCAATGTGACAATCACTATAATTGACAGAGGCACAGGGACATAAAATCTGTGGCTTTCTAAATGGATGTTCATTCTGTACCATTTTGAAGTGACAGGACTGTCTCTCCTTCCTGTTTGGTGTCCCGTTCATGACCTTTGCTCAGTCAACTGTGCAAACTAACAAAAGGAGTGGAACTATAAATGACTATTTCAGTATAGAATGGTCTGACAGAGCCGTACTTGAAGACATGGGAGAGCCGGTGGAGGCCACTTCAGTCCCTGGAGAATCATCATGAATTCAAGAAAATCAATAGGAGGATGTGTAGTGTTCTTGTAACTCCTGAAACACTGTCAGCAGGGATGTTTTCCAGGAGTCGCTTTTTACACTGGTGAATCATTTTATTACTTTATGGGCAAAACTATAGGAATCGTCCTGAGATTTGACACAATTACACTTCTAGAATATCAGCTGATGAAAGGAATATGAAACAACCCTTGTAATTTTATGTAAAATTGACTTAAGTGTGAGCTTGGAAGTTTCAAACACGTTTTTCACAGGCATGTTCTCAAGTCACTGGAGGGGCTGGTGACAAGTTTTGGAGGACTCTAGGTAATTTGCGTAATATCAATCGTAGCCCCATCCACAGGTGCACCAACAGGGCTAAGTGGAGATTTCAAGACACACCCACGGGGTAAGCATACCCTTGTGGAGATTTAGATGTTCAGGTGATTTAACGACCGGATGGTTCTGATGACTGGATTGGGTTCTCTGGTCAGAGCCCACTATCCAAACCCAATCACTCAAGAGCTAAGCCAATCATCAATCAAGAATTCTCCTCCCACTGTGGGGAGGTGACTCCATATAAACCCGGTTTCCGTTGTTTGACACTAACACAGGTTGGGAGAGCTGGACCCAGCCGGCCAACCTCCTGGCTTCAGAGTTCCCTCGGCCCCTGAAGTCCACTCGTCTGGCTGGGAGTCCCAAGGAGCCGCCATAATGCCCTCCTCTCCTGTCAGGGTGGCTGTGGTCTGTATGTGTAACATAAACAGGAGCATGGAAGCCCACAGCATCCTCAGGAAGAAAAGTTTCAGTGTCAGGTCTTTTGGAATGGGATCCCTCGTGAGGTTCCCAAGACTGGCGCCCAAGGAACCAGTGGCTTATGACTTTTCAACTTCATGTAATATGATGCACAAGGACCTTTCCTGTAAAGACCGAAAATACTACAAAGGGAATGGAGTCTTACACATCTTGAAAGGAAATGACAGAATCAAGCCTCACCCAGAAAGATTTCAAGAGTGCAGAGATCCCTTCGATGTCATCTTCACCTGTGCGGAGAGAGTCTAACAGGGTTGTGGCAGATATGTGTGCCAGAGATCAGGAGACCTGGCAGCCTGTGCACGTGATCAACGTGGACATAGAGGACACCCTGGAATTAGCCACCCTTGGATCTCTGATCATCTGTGAGCTCTGCCAAGGTCTCCAGCAGGCAGAAGACATGGAAGGCAGTCTGGCTGAGTTGCTCCAGGCAGAGAAGGAGAAAACAGGAGGGAACTTTCTTCACACAGTCTGCTTCTACTGAAGATCTTGGCTGATTTCAGCTCCTTTGCAGATAAGAACTTGTGCCTGGGCTTTTGGGCTAGTGGTATCTTCTGTGAGAAGTGTCCTCAAAGCCCTTTCCACTAAGGGCTGTCTCTATAATTTTTTTCAAGTACCCTTTTTTTCAACCCAGGGAAGGAAGTGGAGGAGAATATATTTCATGGGAAACGGAACATGGACCGCTAGTCGGCATCCAAAGCCTTCCAATTTGAGGGACAATGGTGTGGGTACTTGACTCAGAAGAAAGAATTCATGCCCTCTCTCGCTTTGTCACAGCCCACCCTTCCCCCTCCCCATATCCTCAAGTCCATTCTCTAGTAGGTCTGTGTCTTTATTCCTGTCTTACCCCTAGGTTCTTCATGACATTTATTTTTCTTAAATTCCATATATATGTGTTAGGATACGATATTCGTCTTTCTCTTTCTGACTTACTTCACTCTGTATGACAGACTCTAGGTCTACCCACCTCATTACAAATAGCTCAATTTCGTTTCTTTTTATGGCAGAGTAATATTCCATTGTATATATGTGCCACATCTTTTTTTTTTTTTTAACATCTTTATTGGGGTATAATTGCTTTACAATGGTGTGTTAGTTTCTGCTTTATAACAAAGTGAATCAGTTATACATATACATATGTTCCCCTATCTCTTCCCTCTTGCGTCTCCCTCCATCCCACCCTCCCTATCCCACCCCTCCAGGCGGTCACAAAGCACCGAGCCGATATCCCTGTGCCATGCGGCTGCTTCCCACTAGCTATCTACCTTACATTTGGGAGTGTATATATGTCCATGCCTCTCTCTCGCTTTGTCACAGTTTACACTTCCCCCTCCCCATATCCTCAAGTCTGTTCTCCAGTAGGTCTGTGTCTTTATTCCTGTCTTACCCCTAGGTCCTTCATGACATTTTTTTTCTTAAATTCCATATATATGTGTTAGCATACGGTATTTGTCTTTCTCTTTCTGACTTACCTCACTCTGTATGACAGACTCTAGGTCTATCCACCTCATTACAAATCACTCAATTTCGTTTCTTTTTATGGCTGAGTAATATTCCATTGTATATATGTGCCACATCTTCTTTTTTTTTTTTTTTTTTTTTTAACATCTTTATTGGGGTATAATTGCTTTACAATGGTGTGTTAGTTTCTGCTTTATAACAAAGTGAATCAGTCATACATAAACATATGTTCCCATATGTCTTCCCTGTTGCGTCTCCCTCCCTCCCACCCTCCCTATCCCACCCCTCCAGGCTGTCACAAAGCACCGAGCCAATATCCCTGTGCCATGTGGCTGCTTCCCACTAGCTATCTACCTTACTGCCTTTGTTAGTGTGTATATGCCCATGACTCTCTCTCACCCTGTCACAGCTCACCCTTCCCCCTCCCCATAACCTCAAGTCCGTTCTCTAAGAGGTCTGCGTCTTTATTCCTGCTTTACCCCTAGGTTCTTCATGACTTTTTTTTCTTAAATTCCATATATATGTGTTAGCATACGGTATTTGTCTTTTTCTTTCTGACTTACTTCACTCTGTATGACAGACTCTAGGTCTATCCACCTCATCACAAATAGCTCAATTTCGTTTCTTTTTATGGCTGAGTAATATTCCATTGTATATATGTGCCACATCTTCTTTATCCATTCATCCGATGACGGGCACTTAGGTTGTTTCCATCTCCGGGCTATTGTAAATAGAGCTGCAATGAACATTTTGGTACATGACTCTTTTTGAATTATGGTTTTCTCAGGGTATATGCCCAGTAGTGGGATTGCTGGGTCATATGGTAGTTCTATTTGTAGGTTTTTAAGGAACCTCCATACTGTTCTCCATAGTGGCTGTACCAATTCACATTCCCACCAGCAGTGCAAGAGTATTCCCTTTTCTCCACACCCTCTCCAGCATTTATTGTTTCTAGATTTTTGGTGATGGCCATTCTGACTGGTGTGAGATGATGTCTCATTGTAGTTTTGATTTGCATTTCTCTAATGAGAGGCATGGACATATATACACTACCAAACGTAAGGTAAATAGCTAGTGGAAAGCAGCCACATAGCACAGGGAGATCAGCTCAGTGACTGCCTGGAGGGGTGGGATAGGGAGGGTAGGAGGGAGGGTGACGCAAGAGGGAAGAGATATGGGAACATATGTATATGTATAACTGATTCACTTTGTTATAAAGCAGAAACTAACACACCATTGTAAAGCAATTATACCCCAATAAAGATGTTAAAAAAAAAAAAAGGAAAGAATTCAGTGCTCACACGGCTCTGCCAGGAAGTTAACCTCAAGGACTCCGTTTTCCCGATGAACAAACCACAGCTTATAATCGAGTGCTGGATAAGTGATGTGATGAAGGATGCTCTGGAAAAAAAAACCCATTGTGTATTCCATCCATTTATATCAATTTCCTTTTGCCCTTTTGGCGAGGTGTATGTTAATTTTTTTTTCGTGAGATAAAATTATATTAAATGTTTGAACTTTGAAATATTTTTATTTTTAGATTGTATGTCTTTTACTAATGCCAACTGTATTAGAAACTCAGGGTAGATAATGGGTGGCATTTATTACTAAAATCCTGGTATGATCTGTTTAATTAAATAGCTCATTAAATGAAATAAAACCTCTAATTTAAAGATAAGGTGTCTTTTCATTTGTGGTAGGGGATGCATATTACAAACGGATCCCCTTGGCTTCTTATTGTTCAAGCCATTTGAATTCCATGGAGAAAAGCATTCTTTCCTAAGGAGAATTTTCTTTATGCTTAAAACATTCATCATTTTGAGTTTTGTGCTCCTCTGAAAGTGGATCCTTACTATTGGGAAGTAAAACACTCTTGGTTCTAATCAGCAGTGGCACCAAGTCCTGTGTGACATGCAGGAGAAAATAAAGGAGAGGTAGTTGGGTTGGTTGAATTAGGTTACTTGCTATGTCACAAAGTAGATGTCGACTTTCTTTACAGAGTGTAGGCACATTGGAGCAAGGTTGGACCTGTTGGGACTAGCTTGTACAGTAATTCCTGAGGATAAGAGTGGACCCAGTTGTAAGGTGGTGGCTCTGGAGAGGTGGAGTAGATATGGGACCAGAGAGATATTGGAGTTGAAATTACAGGACTTGCTGAAGAGCAGAGAGAGGGAGGAATTTAGAAGCACTCTCAATTTTCTGGTTTTCACCATAGGTGACCAGGTGCACGTACATTCATGTGGCAGTGCTGGTGGTAGGGCGGTGAGGGTTTCTTTCCCGGTAGATTCAGTACCCTTTATGATCAGTCTCTCCTCTGATGGTTGGTAGAGGGTCAGGATAGGTGCCAGGAGGGGATAATCCATTGAGGCCATCATTTCATGTGATGGGAACACCAAATTGAAGTAGATTTTTAGGTAGTTTTGGGTGTTCTGAAGATAGAAATGTTTCATCCAGTTGATATTATTTTTGCTGGAAAATCCATTTTGAGGAAAATTTAATATGTTGCTAATTGAGTTCCTATCTGTTTGGGCAAGTCAATGAAAATATGACAGATCTGTAGAATGTTGCAGGTGCTAAAATATAGTGATCACAGTGATGAATTACAAAATATAAAGTGTATATAAAATAGATAACTAATAAGGACCTACTGTATAGCACAAGGAACTCTTTTCAACTCTGTAATGAGCTATATGGGAAAAGAATCTAAAAAAGAGTGGATATATATATGTATAACTGATTCACTTTGCTGTACAGTATAAACTAATACAACATTGTAAATCAAGTATATAGTCCAATAAAAATTAAAAATAATATAATACATTTACTTAAAAAAACAAAATATAAAGTGTATGTGAATAAGTGAAAAGGAATGGGACTGGATTAAATAGATGGTGGAACATTGTTTGTGTAAGAGTCCTTATAGGCCATAAACATATAAAAGAGATTGGAAAGTTAGAACTTTAATGTTGGTGAATTTACTGTTTCAATTTTGATCTAGTGGTAGAGTTCTTGATGGAACTGTAGAAGTTGGTGTCTCTTGTAGAGTTAGAAAAATGCAGTTGAGGGACTTCCCAGGTAGCCCAGTGGTTGGGACTTCACCTTCCAAGGTAGGGGGTGGGGGTTTGATCCCTGGTCAGGGAGCTAAGATCCCACGTGCCTTGCAGGAAAAATGCCAAAAAATAAAACAGAAGCAAGATTGTAACCAATTCAGTAAAGACTTTTAAAAAAATGGTCCACATCACAAAAATCTTTTAAAAAAAAGATGCAGTTGAGGAAGACGTCAAAACCCTGAACAGTGGGCATTGAGTGGGTAAACTTTTGGTTGCTGGAGTTGCTAAGAATGAGAGCAGAAGGTGAGATAAAGGTCACCTGGGAGGCTGCCTGGGCCCATGTTTCCTCCCGAACCCATGCAGCACCGGGGGCTTCCTTGTGTGGAGAGTCGGAGACAGATTAGAAGGGGTGATTGGAACCCAGAGATCATTTATGTGGAGCTGTAGATGTTACCCACAGTGTTTAGCCAGGATTGCGAACTGCTGGCTATCTTCGGGTCTTACTTGTGGTGAGTGCAGTCCCAGGATGTCGAATCCTGATCTTCATCATTGGACAATCCTTTTACCAGTATCTTAGGATGCTCTTCATTGTGGCAAGTTCTTTCCAGCTTCAGATCCACCAAAATTGAGTCAGAATTTGGACCAGAAAGCTGCTAAATTCTCTGTGGTCCTCCGGGTGCTACATTAAAAAAAAATCATTGGGTGGGGAGGATGGGGCTAGATCAGGTATTAGTTAAATATGGTGGGAGAACAGTTGCCATGTGGTCTGAACACCACTGGTGTTGGTAGTTTTGCTAAATGGAGGGGAAGTTATGCTTGTAAATTGTAATTGTAGCTAACAGTAATATCGTTCTGTCTAACCATGAGGAATGGGAAATAAAGATTCAGATGTGCTGCTGGAAATACAGCAGTTTCTTGAGTAGACAGACATGGTTCCAGTTAAGACACAGAGGCAAATGGAATATTTAGAAGGTTGTTGAAGATGAAATGGCAGCATTTAGATGCAAATTGCTGTAAGATATGAATATACGTGTAACTAGAAAGGTTAGGTATGCCAAGGATGGCTTTGTGACTGTGACTGGGCACATGGACACAGCTGCAGGTGTGTCTGATCAAGTTTTATTTCTTAACCTAGGTGATGTTTGCCTTATAAGAATTTGTTAGGCCATTCATTTGTTTTGTTTTGTTTTCTGTATTTGTGTGTTTACAATAACAATTTTAAAAAGTCCAAAAATGACAGAAATACTTTATAATCCAAGAAGCAATAACCTCACAATATAAGTGTGTCAGTAGCTTCATTTGTAATTATTTTATTTCAGTTCCCTCACTTCCCAAGTCCAATCTACCCTGGTGTTGCTTCTTGATTATATATTCACCTTCTGACTGTTGTTCCTACTTTCACTTCACTGTAAATCCACTGGGCAGAGGATATAATACTTCCACCTCACTCCATTGGCCAAAGCAAGTCATGAGGCCATCACAGATGCAAGGGAGTGGATAATAGACTGTAGCTCATGATGGAGGAGTTGTCTTGTGTGGACAGCAGAGGGAAGAATTATTGCCATCCATTTGTGCAGATAGTCCCACTCGACAAACTATCAGATTGACAAATGTTCAATGACTTGACAATATAGTCTACAGGCAAGTCTGTGAGGAAAAAGTTACTTTCATACATTGCTGTTAGTAATGAAAGATAGTGTAGCCTCTCAAAGGGAATCTATCCACATAGGACAAAACTACAAATGCATTTACCCCTTGACCAAGGTAACCCTACTTGTGGAAATAGACAATCAGATCTTTCAATAGAATTATCCAGCTGGAGAAGAGACAGAAAATACAGAAAAATCAAGAGACTTTCAAATACTGATGCAACAATGTCAAAAGGTCTAACATATGTGCTGTTGTTGGGATGTCGAAATGAAATGAGAGAAGGGGACAGAAAAATGTTTTGTAAGAAATAATTGCTGAGTATATCCAAATGTGGTAAAAACAATAAATTTACAGAGTCGAAAATCTCTGAGAACTTCAAGGACTTTAAAAACAAAGAAAGCTATGTGTAGGCCTCTGCAGATCAAACTGAAAATTAAGATAAAGTGAACAATCTTGAACGCAGTTAAAGGAGTTAGTTAGGCAAATGAAATAGAGACATGTCTAAGGCATCAAGACTCACACGTCTCCTACTAACTGCTAAGCTTGTACAATTCTATACCCTTAGACAACAGAGGTAAACATCAGTATTCATGACTCTGGAATTTGAAACTCATGTGAATTTCATTAATTGTTTTCATGAAGAATAAAACTTTAAAAACCATGAGTCCATATTAATTGTAGGTATTTATATTCCTGTTGTATTACAGTAGGCCTGAAGCAAGGCTGGTTTACATGGTAGATGATTTATGTGTCAGATTATCTGGAGATGAAAAAGAGAGAAAAGGAGCGGGAGGAAGTGAGGAAGATGTGAAGTGGTCTTAGAGACCCAGACCATTTAGGAAGAAGGTGAGGCTCTTGGAGACAGTTCTGTCCCTGGAGCCCTGGTGTAAGTGCTTTCCCTCAAGGGCTCTCGTGACAGAGGATAAACAGCCCAAATCCTGCAACAAGGTAAATTTCCTCTCCAATTGAACGGCTGTTCCTGAAGACTCAGTCTAAGGCTGATAAATGAATTATACACCTGCAGATGGGGTTGGTTCAAGGACGAAGGTAAGTGCTGGACAGGTGTTATGTCCCAGACAGGCCAGAGGGTACAGGACGCTTGGAGGCTGTTAGTATGTGTGGAATGATAGTGACCAGAGACACAAATCTGGTTGGTTCTAGCAGAAGTGGAGGGTGAGGTCTGGGGAGGGAGGTGAGAATACATGGTCTATCTGATGTTCCTGAAAGTTAGTAATAAGGAGTCATCATCCAAAAAAATAACTGGTGCCCAATAAGTGGACCGGGCATTAAAAGATGGAGATACTGACTTAGACTGCAGATATGTCTTAGCAAATATGAGAGGAGCCCTGAGAATGTCTGGGATCTGTGCTGGGGTTCCTAAAGCAGGGTGTGGAAAGAGGAGACCTCCAGGCCCTCTTAGGCAGATGTGAGAAGAAAACATGAGACAGGAGACATTTGAAAGGGGATTTCTAGGATGAACATGTATTACACCAAAGTCGCTCTATCAGGAGACCAAACAGGCAAATACCCCTGAGTTCCCTGGCTTCCATTTTTCAGTGAAAAAACCGCCCAAAAACAAACAGCACTTCCCTTTTACTCTTTTTCTCCAAACACACACCCATCCTCAGCTTCTATCATCTCCTCCCTTCTCAAGCCCCTCTCTGTGTTGAATTGTGTCTTTCTGGCTTTTTCCTTCTCACAGAGTAGCCCTATACTCTCCAGAGACAGTTCACTGTATCAAGGCCAGTGACTAGGCTCTCTTGACCAGTAACTGTAATTGTAGAACAGTTTCTTCCATCACTGGGAGGATGGTTATAGGAGCTGATTTTCCTCCGCTCAAAGAAGAAACAGAGGCACAAAGAGAGGTAACCTGGGATGGAAGATAAACTATTAATGAGCCTAAGACATAACTTATACTGAAATAGATATTCTGAGATACCCATCAACAGAAAGAATCAACATTTATCTCCAATATTCTAAAACCACCTGCTTAAAGATTGCTTCACTCTCAAACTTAAGCCCCTAGGATCCTGGAAGTTTCCCATTTTTTTCTGCATCTGGATTAATGAATGAATGAATGTACACTAAGAACCAAATGACAATATTTCTGCCTGCAGAAAAATCTTCCAATGTCATCCCCATCCCCTTCCAGCACTAATGCCTTATTTTCCAATTTCAGTCATTTCTAAACGTAGTTCCTAAGATGTGAGCATGAGCAGTGTGTCACCTCAGGCACTCAGGCCCTGTCAGTGTTACTCCTTAACCTTTGTCTACTGAATCCCTTCACAAGTGTGCAAATTGTATGTGGTGAATTCAGAGAGATTTTAAATCTCATTTCCATTAGTTAGGCTAGATCTGCCTGTATGACCCCACATGCTGCTTTCTTCAGTATTCCCTGTGCATAGCCGCCTGGATCTGAATAAACACTGTTCATAGATGGTATACTTCAATTTGAATACCTACGTTTTCCATATTACTTTGTTCTCTTTTCATTCTCTTTATGATAAACCATCCACCACAAGGTGAAGTTCAAGTTTATATTCAAGAAACCTCTTGTTACAGCCTTCACAGGTACATATAATGATTTCCTTTGAATATTAATAAGCCTCTGTTGGTAGGAGAAATATATACAATGATATGTTTTGTTTGATTATCTGGAGATATGCATATCTTTTAATTAGACTGTCACTCATTGAAGCAGAGAACATACCCTATTGACCTTTTATGTTTCTTATTATTTGCATGTTCAAAGAAGATGGAGAGTGTGAGATACGCCAAAAGGATATTCCAGGAAAATCTGGATTTTTCATCTCTGTGAGTATGAGGTGATGTCTCTGGTGGTCTCCATGGGTATGTTTCCTTAAACCACACTGGTGTCAGTCACACAGTCTTCCACTTGCTGGGCATCCCTGGCCTAGAGGACCAGCACATGTGGATTTCCATCCCTTTCTTCTTTTCGTACGTCATTGCCCTATCTGGGAACAGCCTTCTCATATTCATTATTGTGACAAAACACAGCCTCCATGAACCCATGTACCTCTTCCTCTGCATGCTGGCTGGGGCAGACTTTGTCCTCTCCACATGCGTAGTACCTCAGGCCTTGGCCATCTTCTGGTTCTGTGCTGGGGACATCTCCTTGAATCGCTGCATCACACAGTTCTTCATTACACACAGCACTTTCATGTCTGAGTCAGGGACCTTGGTGGTGTGGTATTTGACTGCTACATTGCCATATGCTTCTACCCACTGAGATACACCACTATTCTTACACACACACTGATCGGGCAAATTGGTGTTACCATCTTTCTGAGAAGTTATTGTATGATTTTCCCCATGATATTTCTTCTGAAAAGACTGACTTTCTGCCAAAGTAATATAATTCCAGACACCTGTTGTGAACACATTGGCTTGGCCAAATATGCTTGTAATGACATACGAGTAAACATCTGGTATGGACTCTCTGTTATAATGTCAACAGTGGTCTTAGATGTCCTATTAATTTTCGTTTCCTACACGCTTATTCTCCATGCTGTCTTCCACGTGCTTTCCCAAGATGCTCGTCACAAGGCTCTCAACACGTGTGGCTCTCATGTCTGCATCATCATCCTCTTTTATGGGCCTGTGATCATCACAACGATTACTCAGCAGTTTGGAAGCCAGGTTCCACCTCATATCCACATCTTGTTGGATAATGTGTGCATTCTGGCTCCACCTATGCTGAATCCCATCACTTATGGGATCAAGATCGAGCAAATTCGAGAGCAGGTAGCTCACATATTTTTTCCAATGCAGAAATAACTTTGGAGGAGGAACAGCGTTTTCAACATCTCTAGCTATCCATGATGTGAACTATGGAACTGGTGGATATAAATGCTAGTGGTAAACTAACACACTAGGTAATAGTTTAGTGAATTGTTTCTGTAGAATGTTCACCAGGTAGGTACTGAACTTCCAGTTTCTACTATCGAAGCAGTACAGTGAACAATGTCGTGTTTGACTGAGTAAGCTCCATCCTGCACAGAGTATGTGGCTAGAAATAGGACTTCCCAAAGTCTTACATCTTACATATCACTAACCTGATCTTTGGTAATAGAAGAAATGAGAACAATGCTCTGGTTTCACATTTTTTTCAATTATTCGTCACTGAGTTTCTCATCCTTTGAGACATCTTGTGACATCCCTGAACTATCACATATAAACCTGCATTCCTTTATGTCTTTCTATATAGCTAAGCGACTTTCTTAGAATCAGTGATTCTTAGGGTTTCAGGTATTTTTATTATACTATAATTTATATCTTATCACATATATGTCAGAGCACAGGAATGTAAATGAATTGCTTGAATCACATTTTCAAAACCCTTTGGGAGACTGAGGCTGATCCCTTGTGTAACGGGAAAATGCTAACGTGGTATTTGATGGGTGCTATGTACCAGGAGAATGTTGAAGAATGGGAAGTCCCTCAATCTTCACATCAGACCATGATCTTCAGTGATCTCATCAGCTGGGCAGTCAAGGACTGTTTTTTGGCCTCCTTTAATGCAGTACTTCCTAGATCAATTTCCAAGGAATCTGCTCTTCCACTGACCCGCCAGCTCATTAACTCTTTACCTTTCCTAATTCATGCCATACTCCAAATATATCCATGCTTTGTCTTGGGATAACATCTCTTGACTTGTAGAAAATATTTTCTCCCAGGTTTATTGAGATATAGTTGCCATACAACATTGTGTAATTTAAGGTGTATATCTTGTTGTTCCTACACACTTAGTTTTTTACAGCATGATTGCCACAGTAGCATTAGTTAACACCTCCATCATCGAACAAAGCTATCATTTCCTTTTTTTGTGGTGAGAACATCTAAGATGTACAGTGTTATCGACTTTCAAGTATATGACACAGTGTTGTTCACTCTAATCACCATGCTGTTATTATCCTGAGAACTTAGTCCTCTTCTAACTGGTAGTTTGTACCCTTTGACCAACATCTCCTCCTTTCCCCCACCCCCAGACTCTGGCAACCACCTTTCTATTACCAATCTCTCTGAGCTCAACTTCTTTAGATTTCACATACAAGTGATATCACACAGTATTTATTTTTTCTCTGTCTAACCTATTTCACTTGACATAATGCCATCAAGTTCCATCTATGTTATCACAAATGGCAGGATTTATTTATTTTTTAATCTGGAATAATATTTCATGATACATATGCTGTATTTTCTTTATCTATCCATGCATCCATGTACACTTAGGTTGTTGCCATGCCTTAGCTATGGTAAATAATGCTGCAATAATAAACCTGGGGGTGCAGATGGTTTTTGAGTCAGTATTTTCATTTCCTTCAGATAAATACCCAGAAGTGCAATTTGAGGATCACATGGTAGCTATATTTTTAATTTTTTGAGGAACCTCCGTACTCTTTTCTGTAGTGGTTGCAACAATTTACATTCCCACAACAGTGCACGGTGGTTCCCTTTTCTTCACATCCTCACTGGCACTTGTTATTTCTTGTCTTTTTGATAATATCCACTGCAAAGGTGTGAGATGACATCTCCTTGTGGTTTTGATTTGTATTTCTCTGATGATTAATGATGCTGACCTCCTTTTCATGTACCTGTTGGCCATCTGTATGTCTTCTTTGGAAAAATGTTTATTCAGATCCTCTGCTCATTTTAAAATCAGATTGTTTCAGTTTTTCCTATTGAGCTGTATGAGTTCTTCATATATTTTGGATATTAAGCCCTTACCATTGTTGAAAAATTCAATTAACAATCAAATTGAGAAGAAAAAGAGAATTTTTTTCGAGCCAAATTGAGGATTATAACCCGGGAGACAGACCCTCGGAATCTCTGAGAACTGTTCTGTCTCTTAGAAGTAGAAGGCAGAGTACATTTTTGAGACAAAGGATCATATATCAAATGACATACTGACATTTTACATAAAATTCACCAAAGATACATAGTCCAGATAAGCAGGTACAAAGTGAACAGCAAGTCACCATGACCCCCTACAGAGTTGGAAAGAAGGCTGATATTTTAAGAAGTTACAGTGTTAGCTTCAGAAGAAAGGAAGAAACACATTGCTCTTTGTGATTGAGAAATATTTCTCCCTTTGAGGAGATCTGTTTAATGTGTAAGGCAGATGCACATTGCACATTAGGGAGGGAAGGAGGAAGCCCAGACAGACAGAGCAAAGAATCTTATGTTTAAATTGTTCTTGTCCTGCCTTAAAATATACATTTTATTTCATTACCAGATACACGATTTGCAAATATTTTTTTCCCAGTTGGTAGTTTGTCTTTCCATTTTGTTGATGGTTTCCTTTGCTGTTCAGAGGCTTTTTAGTTTGATGTAATCTCACTTGTTTATTTTACTTTTGCCTTTGGTGTCAGTTTCAAGAAATTATCACCAAGACCAATGTCACATGGCTTACTGCCTATGTTTCCTTCTAGGTGGTTTACAGTTTCAGGTCTTCTGTTCAAGTCTTTAATCCATTTTGAATTGATTTTTATGAATGGTATAAGAGAGGGGTCCAGTTTCACTCTTTTGCATGTGGCTGTTGAGTTTTTCCAAGACCATTTGTTGAAGAGACTGTCCTTTCCCTATTGTATATGCTTGTCTTCTTTGTTGTAAGTCAATTAACTTTATATGGATAGGTTGATTACTTGGCTCTCTTTTCTGTTCCATTGATCTATGTGTCTGTGTTTATGCCAATACCATGTTTGATTACCATGGCTTTGTGAATTAGTGTGAACTCAGGAAGCATGATGCCTCTAGCTTGCTCTTTCTCAAGATTGGTTTGGTTATTTGGGGGTTTTGTAGCTCCATACAAATTTTAGTATTGTTTTTCTATATCTCTGAAAAATGCCATTGGAATTTTTATAGGGGTTGCATTGTATTTGTAGATTGCTTTGGGTAGTATGGTTCTTTCAACAACATGAGTTCTTCCAATCCATGACCACAAAATAATTTTCCATTTGTTTGTGTCTTCTTCAATTTCTTCCACCAATGTCTTATAGTTTTTAGGGTACAGGTCTTTCATCTCTTTGGTTAAATTTATTCCTAGGTAGTTTATTCATTTTATGTAATTGTAAATGGAATTGTGTGTTAATTTCTCTTTTGGATTGTTTGTTATTAGTGTATAGATACAGAACTGATTTTTGTGTATTGATTTGTATCCTGCAAGTTAGCTGAATTTGGGTTTTTTGCTAACAGTTTTTTGATTACTACTGAGTTTGAATATTTGTTGGATAGTTTTATTTCTTCTTGTGAGTTAAAGATAGCTATCATTTGTTAAGTGATTAGCAAATTGCAGCTCCATGCAATAAGCATGATACTGAGGAAACTGAAACTCTGCCAAGATCAATGGAAGAGGTAGGGACAAACCAATTTCTGTTTTATTTTTAAAGTCTGTTCTCTTGGGTCCTTTAACTTGTAAATGATCTGGCTCTTCCTGTCTTTGCTCATTTAACTCTTGAAAGCTCTATGTTTTTCTTTTCTATTTTCATTTTCTTTAAAAAACCAATAATTATATTTTCTCTATTATATTTAGTTTAACTATTTGTGCAGTATTTTTAAAAACTTTTTATTTTATATTGGAGTATAGCTGATTAACAAAGTTCTGATAATTTCAGGTGCACAGCAAAGCGACTCAGTCATACATATACATGTATCCATTCTCCCAGAAACTCCCCTCCCATCCAAGCTGCCACATAACATTGAGCAGAGTTCCATGTGCTATACAGTAGGTCCTTGTTGGTTATCCATTTTAAATATAGCAATGTGTACATGTCAATCACAAACTCCCTAACTATCCCTTCCCCCACCCTTCCCCCCAGTAACCATGTTTGTTCTCTAAATCTGTGAGTCTGTTTTGTAAATAAATTCATCTGTATCATTTCTTTTTAGATTCCACATATAAGTGTATCATACAACATTTCTCTTTGTCTGACTTGCTTCACTTAGTATGATAATCTCTAGGTCCATCCATGTTCCTGCAAATGGCATTATTTCATTCTCTTTAATGGCAAAGTAATACTCCATTAGTTAAAAAAAAGACAAACATTAATAGCTATATTTGTGAAATATACTTTGTCTTTTTCATTGTTTAATGTTTGAAAATTCTTAAGCTACGATTTGAATATTGTTTACATCAATTT
Organism: Orcinus orca; assembly: GCF_937001465.1. Classification (NCBI taxonomy): domain Eukaryota; kingdom Metazoa; phylum Chordata; class Mammalia; order Artiodactyla; family Delphinidae; genus Orcinus; species Orcinus orca. The sequence goes on along the minus strand of NC_064566.1, from coordinate 49,211,888 downwards.
CTATATTTTAGTTTTTAAACTTAAAAATGAAAGATTATTTAATCAACAGAGAATTTGAGTGAGGATTACATGGGATATTATACATAAAGTACTTGGAAAGGCATCTATAGATTTAGAGGTTTTATATATATATTTGCTGATTATGAATGATTATGTTCATTCTTTTTTGTTTCATTGAAGTTTTATTTATTTATTTTATTGATTTACAATGTGCAAGTTTCCAGTGCATAGCAAAATAACTCAGTTATAAGTGTATATGTATATATATTCTTTTTCATATTAATTTCCATTATGGTTTATTACAGGATATTGAATATATTTCCCTGTGGTATAAAGTAGGACTTTGTTGTTTATCTATTTTATTTTTAAATTATTATTTTAAAAAACTGATGTATAGTGGAATTACAATATTGTGTTAGTTTCTGGTGTACAGCATAGTGATTCAGATATATATATGTGTGTGTATATATATATATATATATATATATATATACACACACACACACACACATACATATAATCTTTTCCTTTTCTTTCTCATCAAAAGTATTAGAAGATATTGAATGTAGTTCCCTGTGCTGTACATATATATATATGTTGTTTATCTATTTTCTATATAGTAGTTTGTATCTGCTAATCCTAAACTCCTAATTTATCCCTCCTCCACCCCCTTTCCCCTTTGGTAACCATAAGCTTGTTTTCTATGGCTGTGAGACTGTTTCTGTTTTATAAATGAGTTAATTTTTGTTATATTTTAGATTCCACATATAAGTGGTATCATACGCTATTTGTCTCTCTTTCTGACTTACTTCACTTAGTATGATAATCTCTGGGTCCATGCATGTTGCTGCAAATGTCATTATTTTGTTCTTTTTATGGTTGAGTAATATTCCATTGCATATGAGTACCACATCCTCCTAATCCATTCTTCTGTCAATGGACATTTAGGTTGCTTCCATGTCTGGCTATTGTAAATAGAGCTACAATGAACATTGGGGGTGCATGTATCTTTTCAAATTAGAGTTTCCTCCAAATATAGGCCCAGGAATGGAATTGCTAGATCATGTGGCAACTCTATTTTTAGTTTTTTGAGGAACCTCCATACAGTTTTCCATAGTTGCTGCACCAATTTACATTCCCAACCACAGTGTAGGAGGGTTCCCTTTCCTGCCCACCCTCTCCAGCATTTATTTTTAAACATTTTAATGATGGCCATTCTGACTGGTGTGAAGTGATACCTCATTGTAGTTTTGATTTGTATTTCTCTAATTAGTGATGTTCAGCATCTTCTTATGGGCTTATTGGCCATCTGTATCTCTTCTTTGGAGAAATGTCTATTTAGCTCTTCTGCCCATCTTTTGATGGGTTGTTTGTTTTTTTGTTATTGAGTTGTATGAGCTGTTTGTATACTTCGTAAAGTAAGCTTCTGTTGGTTGTACGGTTTGCAGATATTTTCTCCCATTCTGTAGGTTGTCTTTTCATTTCATTAATCGTTTTATTTGCTGTGCATGTTTAATTTTTTTTTTTTCCGGTACGCGGGCCTCTCACTGTTGTGGCCTCTTCCATTGCGGAGCACAGGCTCCAGATGCGCAGGTTCAGCGGCCATGGCTCACGGGCCCAGCCGCTCCGCCGCATGTGGGATCTTCCCAGACCGGGGCACGAACCCGCGTCCCCTGCATCGGCAGGCAGACTCTCAACCACTGCGCCACCAGGGAAGCCCTGTTTAGTATTTTTGATGTTTGTTTTGTGACCCAGGATGTGGCTTATTTTGTTGTATGATCTCCAAAATCTTGAAAAAATATATTCTGCTGTTGATGGATGGACTGATGTATACATGTCCATTAGAATTTGTTGGTGGTGTTATTCAGGCCTTCTCTATCTTTGCAGATTTACTGTCTAGTAGTTGTATCAATTAGTGAGAATGGGCTATTAAATCCCCAATTATAAATGTAGATTTGTCTGTTTTTCCTTATAGTTCTATCAGTTTGGGGAGGAGCGTCAAGATGGCAGAAGAGTAAGACGCGGAGATCACCTTCCTCCCCACAAATACATCAGAAATACATCTACATGTGGAACAATTCCTACAGAACACCTACTGAACGCTGGCAGAAGACCTCAGACCTCCCAAAAGGCAAGAAACTCCCCCACGTACCTGGGTAGGGCAAAAGAAAAAAGAAAAAACAGACGCAAAAGAATAAGGACGGGACCTGCACCAGTGGGAGGGAGCTGGGAAGGAGGAAAGGTTTCCACACACTAGGAAGGCCCTTCGCGGGCGGAGACTGCGGGTGGCGGAGGGGGGAAGCTTCGGAGCCGCGGAGGAGGGAAGCTTCGGAGCCGCGGAGGAGAGTGCAGCAACAGGGGTGCGGAGGGCAAAGCGGAGAGATTCCCGCACAGAGGATCGGTGCCGACCGGCACTCACCAGCCCGAGAGGCTTGTCTGCTCACCCGCCCCGGCGGGCTGGGAGCTGAGGCTCGGGCTTCGGTCAGAACGCCGGGAGAGGACTGGGGTTGGTGGCGTGAACACAGCCTGCAGGGAGTTAGTGCACCAAGGCTAGCTGGGAGGGAGGCCGGGGAAAAGTCTGGAGCTGCCGAAGAGGCAAGAGACTTTTTCTTCCCTCTTTGTTTCCTGGTGCGGGAGGAGAGGGGATTAAGAGTGCTGCTTAAAGGAGCTCCAGAGACGGGCGCGAGCCGCGGCTAAAAGCGCGGACCCCAGAGACGGGCATGAGACGCTAAGGCTGCTGCTGCCGCCACCACCAAGAAGCCTGTGTGCAAGCACAGGTCACCATCTACACCCCCCTTCCGGGAGCCTGTGCAGACCGCCACTGCCAGGGTCCCGGGATCCAGGGACAACTTCCTTGGGCGTGCAACGTCACGCCAGCCTCTGCCGCCAGCAGGCTCGCCCCGCACTCTGTACCCCCTCCCCCCCCCACCCCGGCCTGAGTGAGTCAGAGCCCCCAGTCAGCTGCTCCTTTAACCCCGCCCTGTCTAAGCGGGAACAGAAGCCCTCAGGCGACCTACACCCACAGGCGGGGCCAAATCCAAACTGAACCCCAGGAGCTGTGCGAACAAAGAAGAGAAAGGGAAATTTCTCCCAGCAGCCTCAGGAGCAGCGGATTAAATCTCCACCATCAACTTGATGTGCCCTGAATCTGTGGAATACCTGAATAGACAACGAATCATCCCAAATTGAGGAGGTGGACTTTGGGAGCAAAGATATATTATTTTTTCCCCTTTTTCTCTTTTTGTGAGTGTGTATGTGTATGCTTCTGTGTGTGATTTTGTCTGTATAGCTTTGCTTTCACCATTTGTCCTAGGGTTCTGTCTGTCCTTTTCTTTAAACAAAGAAACAAACAACCCAATCCAAAAATGGGCAGACCTAAATAGACATTTCTCCAAAGAAGATATACAGATTGCCAACAAACACATGAAAGAATGCTCAACATCATTAATCATTAGAGAAATGCAAATCAAAACTACAATGAGATATCATCTCACACCGGTCAGAATGGCCATCATCAAAAAATCTAGAAACAATAAATGCTGGAGAGGGTATGGAGAAAAGGGAACACTCTTGCACTGCTGGTGGGAATGTGAATTGGTACAGCCACTATGGAGAACAGTATGGAGATTCCTTAAAAAACTACAAATAGAACTACCATATGACCCAGCAATCCCACTACTGGGCATATACCCTGAGAAAACCATAATTCAAAAAGAGTCATGTACCAAAATGTTCATTGCAGCTCTATTTACAATAGCCTGGAGATGGAAACAGGCTAAGTGTCCATCAACAGATGAATGGATAAAGAAGATGTGGCATATATATACAATGGAATATTACTCAGCCATAAAAAGAAATGAAGTTGAGCTATTTGTAATGAGGTCGATAGACCTAGAGTCTGTCATACAGAGTGAGGTAAGTCAGAAAGAGAAAGACAAATACCGTATGCTGACACATATATATGGAATTTAAGAAAAAAAAAATGTCATGAAGAACCTAGGGATAAGACACGAATAAAGACACAGACCTACTAGAGAATGGACTTGAGGATATGGGGAGGGGGAAGCGTAAGCTGTGACAAAGCGAGAAAGTGGCATGGACATATATACACTACCAAACGTAGAATAGATAGCTAGTGGGAAGCAGCCGCATAGCGCAGGGAGATCAGCTCGGTGCTTTGTGACCACCTAGAGAGGTGGGATAGGGAGGGTGGGATGGAGGGAGATGCAAGAGGGAAGAGATATGGGAACATATGTATATGTATAACTGATTCACTTTGTTATAAAGCAGAAACTAACACATCATTGTAAAGCAGTTATACTCCAATAAAGATGTAAAAAAAATTTCTTTTTCTTAATAATTATTTTTAGTTTTAATTATTTTATTTTATTTTACTTTATTTTATTTTATCTTCTTCTTCCTTTCTTCCTTCCTTTTCTTTCTCCCTTTTATTCTGAGCCATGTGGATGACAGGCTCTAGGTGCTCCAGCCAGGCATCAGGGCTGTGCCTCTGAGATGGGAGAGGGAAGTTCAGGACACGGGTGCACAAGAGACCTCCCAGCTCCATGTAATATCAAACGGCGGAAATCTCCCAGAGATCTCCATCTCAACGCCAAGACCCAGCTCCACTCAAGGACCAGCAAGCTACAGTGCTGGACACCCTACGCCAAACAACTAGCAAGACAGGAACACAACTCCATCCATTAGCACAGAGGCTGCCTAAAATCATAAGGCCATAAACACCCCAAAACACACCACGAGACGTGGACTTGCCCACCAGAAAGACAAGATCCAGCCTCCTCCACCAGAACACAGGCACTAATCCCCTCCACCAGGAAGCCTACACAACCCACTGAACCAACCTTAGCCACTGGGGACAGACACCAAAAACAACGGGAACTATGAACCTGCAGCCTGCGAAAAGGAGACCCCAAACACAGTAAGTTAAGCATAATGAGAAGACAGAGAAACAGCAGATGAAGGCGCAAGATAAAAACCCACCAGACCTAACAAATGAAGAGGAAATAGGCAGTCTACCTGAAAAAGAATTCAGAATAATGATAGTAAAGGTGATCCAATATATTGGAAATAGAATGGAGAAAATACAAGAAACATTTAAAAAGGACCTAGAAGAACTAAAGAGCAAACAGTGATGAACAACACAATAAATGAAACTAAAAATTCTCTAGATGGGATCAATAGCAGAATAACGGAGACAGAAGAACGGATAAGTGACCTGGAAGATAAAATAGTGGCAATAATTACTGCAGAGCAGAATAAAGAAAAAAGGATGAAAAGAACTGAGGACAGTCTCAGAGACCTCTGGGACAACATTAAACGCATTAAGTTTCTAATGATCTCCTTAGCTCTATCCAATAAGCTGTTTAACCAATCCATTGTTTTAATGTTTTTAATTTCAAGGATTGCATTAAAAAATTAATAGATATTATTTTTTAAGAGTAGTTTTAAGTTTATAGAAAGTAGAGAGAGTTCCCATATACACCCTACCCCCTTCCTCCTCCTTTGATCAGAGAGTTTCCCCTATTATTAGCATCTTGCATTAGTGTGGCACATTTGTTACAGTTAATGAACCAATACTGATACATTATCATTAATGAAAGACTGTAGCTTATATTAGGGTACACTCTTTGTGTTGTATAGTTTATGGGTTTTGAAAAATGTATAATGACATGTATCCACCATTATAGTACTATTCAGAATATTTTCAATGCCCTAAAAATCCCTGTTTGCCCCTATTTATCCCTCTCCTGCTCACTCAAAATTCCTGAAAGTCATGGATTTTTTTTTTACTATCTCCATAGATTTACCTTTTTCCAGAATGTCATAAGGTTGGTATCATACAGCATGTAACCTTTACAGAGCACCTTATTTTGCTGAGTATAATGCTTTTAAAATTCCTCCATGTCTTTTTGTCTTATCTCACTTCTTTATATTGCTGAATAATATTCCATTGTTCGGATGTACCTGAGTTTGTTCATCCATTCACCTGTTCAAAGGCATTTTGGCTGCTTCCAAAATTTAGCAATTATGCATAAAGATTCTGTAAATGTCTGTGTGCAGGTTTTTGTGTAGACATAAATTTTCAGCTTCTTTGGGTAAATACTAAGAAGTGTGATTGCTGGATCATGTGGTAAGAGTATGTTTAGCTTTGTAGGAAACTGCAGAACAGTTTTCTAAAGTGTCTTTACCATTTTGCATTTCTACCAGCAATGAATAAGAGTCCTATTGATCCACATTCTTACCAGCATTTGGTATTGTTAGTGTATTGGATTTTAGCCATTCTTCTAGGTGTGTAGTGGTAACTCATTGTTGTTTTAATTTGCATTTCCTTAATGAAGTATGATGATATTGGGTATTTTTTCATATGCTCATTTGACATCTCATTGGACCCTCCTTACCAGGACAGCTATTGGTTAATTTATCAACATTTTCCTCCCCAGACTATACAATCACTGCAAGTTTTAGCCCAAATAATGCTTTGCAGGTTCATGACTATGAATGCTCAGGCTAACCTTTCTTATTGGTGTCCAGAGAACAAATGGAGGGATTATTACTTGACAGGAGAGACAGTTCCTCAGCAAGAAGGAATGAAGAGAGAGTAGGAGCAGATGTAGTTGTGTTTTAAGATTTAGAGTCTTGAATTTGTGTGGGTTTCTCACTGATCAGTTCTGATTTAGTAGGCTACCTTTTCTGCCAAAGGTAGAGAGGTGGGTTCTTGAATCAAGGTTGGAGGTTTGAATAGGGTGTACACACAAAGCATTAATTAGGTGGAGTGGGGGAATGAGCTGACTTGAGCAAAATGTGTAAACTGGGCTCTGTTGGTAGCCTAGGTTGGTAATCATTTAATGGCACCATTCTGTTCTCTGGGTGACTACCCAAACCTAGTTATTGATTTGGTGTATAATAACTTTGGGATGGACCAGAAAGAATGGAGAAAAAGATTTAAAGGATTTGAGAATACTTAGAAGAGATTTATTATAATGAAGAGCATGGAATCTAAACTTAAGAATCAGAGAGTGGGTTGGTGGTTTGGAAAGAAAATTGTAGTGTTAATAGATTAGCAGTTTTTGTGATGCTTAAAAAACAGGCATAGTTAAGACATATTTGGGCTTAAGTACTTATGGCTGGACAGTGGGATGTTAGAATTAGTGAATTTGGAAAAGGAGAAAGGAGGTGGTTATGGGAGTGCATAACTACAGTAGAGTGAAGGGAAAGACAACTCAGATTAGGAGGAAATGGAATCAAGAGCACAGGATGAAGAATTAGCTTTCCACATGGACACCGAAGTCCCTCTAATACTAATGTAATGACTTGCATGCATTTGTTTATGAGGGAATTGAAAAGAACTTAAGACAGCATTGAAGAGTAGAAGGAAGATAGCATGAGTCTCAAAGCAGAATTAGTCTATAAGAAAGTGAATGAGCATTATTTTGGAACAAAACCTGGGAAATATTTGGAAGTAAAAATGGCCCCCAAATCAGTTTATAACTTTAAAATATCAAGAGCTCCCACAAGTTCTAAATATATGGCAGCAAAGTACTAATGAACAAAAATACTTAACTGGAGGATTTTGCTTTTTGTCTTTGTACCATAAATTCCACAAAGACACCTGTGTTGTTCACTCTTGTATTGCAAAGTGCCTGGCACAGAGTAGGTTGCCAGTGAAAAAATTTAACTTTGTCACAAAAAAAGAACTCTAAATAATTATGAAAGTATGAGAAAATTATATCAATAAAAACTACATAGAAACATTGCCATAATAATTTCCTTCTTTTGAATATTGAATATTTAAATAAAATAATCTGGAAAACATACAGAAGTTTATCTATAAATATACTCATCACAGGGCTTCCCTGGTGGCGCAGTGGTTGAGAGTCCGCCTGCCGATGCGGGAGACACGGGTTCGTGCCCCGGTCCGGGAAGATCTCACATGCCGCGGAGCGGCTGGGCCCCTGAGCCATGGCCGCTGAGCCTGCGCGTCTGGAGCCTGTGCTCCGCAACGGGAGAGGCCACAACAGTGAGAGGCCCACGTACTGCAAAAAAAAAAAAAAATATATATATATATATATATATGTGTGTATATATATATATATATATATATATACTCATCACAGAATTTTTTTAGTGAAGTATAGTTGGTTTATAATATTCTATTAGTTTCAGATGTACATCAAAGTGATTCAGTTATATATATAATTTTTTCAGATAATTTTTCATTATAAGTTTTTACAAGATATTGAATATTTTCTCCTGTGTTACACAGTAAATCCTGTTGCTTACCTATTTTATATATAATGGTGTGTATATACTCCTAATTTATCCCCCCTCTTTCCCCTTTGGTATACATAAGTTTGTTTTCTATGTTTTGTCACAGAATATATTTTTTAATGTCTTTATTGGAGTATAATTGCTTTACAATGTTGTGTTAGTTTCTGCTGTACAACAAAGTGAATCAGCTATATGTATATATGTATTGCTATATTCCCTCCCTCTTGAGCCTCCCTCCCACCCTCCCTATCCCACTCCTCTAAGTCATCACAAAGCATCGAGCTGATCTCCCTGTGCTATGCAGCAGCTTCCCACTAGCCATACATTTTACATCTGTTAGTATATATATATCAGTGCTACTCTCTCACTTCATACCACTTACCCTTCCCCACCGTGTCCTCAAGTCCGTTCTCTACATCTGCATCTTTATTCCTGCACTGCCACTAGGTTAATCAGTACCGTTTTTTTAAGATTCCATATATGTGCGTTAGCATACGGTATTTGTTTTTCTCTTTCTGACTTACTTCACTCTGTATGACAGACTCTAGGTCCATCCACCTCATTACAAATAACTCAATTTCATTTCTTTTTATGGCTGAGTAATATTCCATCATATATATTTGCCACATCTTCTTATCCATTCATCTGTCGGTTTAGGTTGCTTCCATGTCCTGGCTATTGTAAATAGTGCTACAGTGAACATTGTGGTACATGTCTCTTTTTGAATTATGGTTTTCTCAGGGTATATGCCCAGTAGTGGGATTGCTGGGTCATATGGTAGTTCTGTTTTTAGGTTTTAAGGAACCTTCATACTGTTCTCTATAGTGACTGTATCAATTTACATTCCCACCAACAGTGCAGGAGGGTTCCCTTTTTTCCACACCTTCTCCAGCATTTATTGTTTGTAGATTTTTTGATGATGGCCATTCTGACCGGTGTGAGGTGATACCTCATTGTGGTTTTGATTTGCATTTCTCTAATGATTAGTGATGTTGAGCATCTTTTCATGTGTTTGGCAATCTGTATGTCTTCTTTGGAGAAATGTCTATTTCGGTCTTCTGCTCATTTTGGGATTGGGTTGTTTGTATTTTTAATATTGAGCTGCATGAGCTGCTTGTATATTTTGGAGATTAATCCTTTGTCAGTTGCTTTGTTTGCAAATATTTTCACCCATTCTGAGGGTTGTCTTTTCCTCTTGTTTATGGTTTCCTTTTCTGTGCAAAAGCTTTTAAGTTTCATTAGGTCCCATTTGTTTATTTTTGTTTTTATTTCCATTCCTCTAGGAGGTAGATGAAAAAGGATCTTGCTGTGATTTATGTCACAGAGTGTTCTGCCTATGTTTTCCTTAAGAGTTTTATAGTGCCTGGCCTTACATTTATGTCTTTAATCCATTTTGAGTTTATTTTTGTGTATGGTGTTAGGGAGTGTTCTAATTTCATTCTTTTACATGTAGCTGTCCAGTTTTCCCAGCACCACTTATTGAAGAGCCTGTCTTTTCTCCACTGTATATTCTTGCCTCCTTTGTCAAACATAAGGTGACCATATGTGTGTGGGTTTATCTCTGGGCTTTCTATCCTGTTCCATTGATCTATATTTCTGTTTTTGTTCCAGTACCATACTGTCTTTATTACTGTTGCTTTGTAGTATAGTACGAAGTCAGGGAGCCTGATTCCTCCAGCTCCATTTTTCTTTCTCAAGATTGCTTTGGCTATTCTGGGTCTTCCGTGTTTCCATACAATTTGTAAATTTTTTTGTTCTAGTTCTGTGAAAAATGCCATTGGTAATTTGATAGGGATTGCACTGAATCTATAGATTGCTTTGGGTAGTACAGTCATTTTCACAATGTTGATTCTTCCAATCCAAGAACATGGTATATCTTTCCATCTGTTTGTATCGTCTTTGATTTCTTTCATCAGTCATTATAGAATACATTTAACAGAGGAAAATGGAAGCTATATAAATATTCAATATTAGTGGATAGGTTAAACATATTGTAGTACATCACCAAGGTGGAATATTTAGTTACATATTTTTTCAAGAAGTACTTACAGAGTACATGCATACATCATTTTACTGTGCTTTGCTTTATTGCACTTTGCAGATATTGCATTTTTTTTAGAAATAGAAGGTCTGTGGCAACCCTGCATCGAGCAAGTCTATCAGCACAATTTTTCCAGCAGCATTTGTTCACTTTGTGCCCCTTTGTCACATTTTGATATTTCTCTCAGTATTTCAAACCTTTTCATTATTATTATATTTATTATAGTGAACTGTGATCAGTGATCTTTGATCTTACTGTTGTAACTGTTTTGGGGTGGCAAGAACTGTTTGTACGTAAGACAGAGAAAACTTGATGATAAATGTGTGAGTTTTGACTGCTCATCTCTCTCCCTCTCCTTAAGCCTCTCTATTGCCTGAGATGCAACAATATTGAAATTAGGTCAATTAATAACCCTACAATAGCCTTCTTGTGTTCAAGTGAGGGAAGAGTCACACATTTCTCACTTTAAATCAAAAGCTAAAAATGATGAAACTTAATGGGGAAGACATGTTGAAAGCCAACATAGGCTGAAAGCTAGGACTCTTGTGCTAAACAGTTAGCCAAGTTGGAAATGCAAAGGAAGTTCCTGAAGGAAATTAAAAGTGCCACTCCAGGGCTTCCCTGGTGGCGCAGTGGTTGAGAGTCCGCCTGCCGATGCAGGGGACGTGGGTTCGTGCCCCGGTCTGGGAGGATCTCACATGCCGCGGAGCAGCTGGCCCCGTGAGCCATGGCCGCTGAGCCTGCGCGTCCGGAGCCTGTGCTCCGCAATGGGAGAGACCACAACAGTGAGAGGCCCATGTACCGCAAAAAAAAAAAAAAAAAAAAAAAGTGCCACTCCAGGGCTTCTCTGGTGGTGCAGTGGCTGAGGGTCCGCCTGCCGATGCAGGGGACACGGGTTCGTGCCCCGATCTGGGAAGATCCCACGTACCACGGAGTGGCTAGGCCCGTGAGCCATGGCCGCTGAGCTTGCACGTTCGGAGCCTGTGCTCCACAACGGGAGAAGCCACAACAGTGAGAGGCCCGCGTACCGCAAAAAAAAAAAAAAAAAAAAAAAAAAAAAAGTGCCACTCCAGTGAATGATGAGAAAGTCAAACAGCCTTATTACTGATATGGAGAAATTTAGTGGTCTGGATAGAAGATCCAAGAAGCCACAACATTCCCTTAAGCTAAAGTCTAATCCAGAGCAAGCCCCAAACTCTCTTAAATTCTATGAAGACTGAGAGAACTGAGGAAGTTGCAGAAGAAGAGTTTGAATGTAGCAGAGGTTGGTTCATGAGGTTTAAGAAAAGAAGCCATCATACAACATAAAAGTGCAAGATGAAACAGCAAGTACTAATGTAGAAGCTGCAGCAAGTTATCCGGAAGATATAGCTAAGATAGTTAATGAAGGTGGCTACACTAAACAACAGAGTTTCAATGTAGATGAAACAGCCTTGTATTGGAAGGAGATGCCATTGAGCACTTTCAGAGCTAGAGAGGAGGTCAATGCCTGGCTTCAAACTTCAAAGAACAGGCTGACTTTCTCGTTAGGGAATAATGCAGCTGGTAAATTTAAGTTGAAGCCAATGCTCACTTACCATTCCAAAATCCCAGGGCTCTTAAGAATTATGCTAAATCTACTCTGCCTGTGCTCTAAAATGGAAGGACAAAGCCTGGATGACAGCACATCTATTTACAACATGGTTTACGGAATAGTTTAAGCCACTGTTGAGACCTACTGCTCAGAAAAAGAGACTCCTTTCAAACTGTTACTGCTCATTGACAATGACCTTGTCACCCAAGAGCTCTGATGAAAGATGTACAATGAAATTAATATTGCTTTCATGACTGCTAACACAATATTCCTTCTACAGTCCATGGATCAAGGAGTAATATTTAAGTCTTGTTATTTAAGAAACACATTTCATACGGCTATAGCTGCCATTGATAGTGATTCCCCTGGTGGACATGGACAAAGTAAATTGAAATCCTTCTGGAAAAGATTCACCATTCCAGATACTATTAAGAACATTCATGATTTATGGTAAGAGGTCAAAATATCAACATTAACAGGAGTTTGGAAGAAGCTAAGTCCAACACTCATGGATAACTTTGAAAGGTTCAAGACTTCAGTGGAGGAAGTAACTGCAGAAGTGGTGGAAATAGCAAGAGAAGAATTAGAAGATGAGCCTGATGATGTGACTAAATTGCTGCAATCTCATGATAAAACTTTAGTGGATTAAGAGTTGCTTCTTACGGATGAGCAAAGAAAGTGGTTTCTTAAGATGGAATCTACTCCTGGTGAAGATACTGTGAAACCGTTGAAATGACAACAAAGGATTCAGAATATTACAGAAGCTTAGTTGATAAAGCAGCAGCAGGGTTTGAGATGACTGACTTCAATTTTGAAGGAAGTTCTACTGTGGGTAAAATGCTGTCAAACAGCACTGCATGTTACAGAGAAATCGTTTGTGAAAGGAAGAGTCAATCAATATGGTAAACTTCATTCTTGTTTTATTTTAAGAAATTGCCACAGATACCTAACTTTCAGCCACCACCATCCTGACTAGTCAGCAACCATCAACACAGAAGCAAGATCCTTCACTAACAAAAAGATTAGGACTCGCTGAAGCCTCAGATGATGGGTAACATTTTTTAGCAATAAAGTATTTTTAAATTAAGGTATGTACATTGTTTTTTAAAGACAATGCTATTGCACACATAATAGACTAGTATAGTGTAAATATATTTGGGATACACGGGGAAATAAAAAATTTGTGTCATTGCTTTATTGTGATATTCACTTTATTGTGGTGGTCTGGATCTGAACCAGCAATATCTCTGAGGTATGCCTGTACTAACTATGTGTGTGGCATTGTGTCATACTGAAGACAAATGCAGCTGTAATAAAGGAGCATTTGTTACCATTGAAAATTTCTATATTATGAAAGTAAAGAGCATGGCACGTGTACAATATGATCCATCATCACAATGTAAAAATCCATAAATAGAGCAGAGAAAAAACTTGGAGGGTTATCAATGAAAATGTTCCAGTGAAAATCCCCTGAAAAAGGGAACCGTGGTACACTGTTGGTGGGAATGTAATTGGGGGAAGCCACTGTGGAAAACAGTATGGAGGGTCTTCAAAATACTAAAAATAAAACTACCGACTTCCCTGATGGTGCAGTGGTTAAGAATCCGCCTACCAATGCAGGGGATATGGGTTTGAGCCCTAGTCCGGGAAGACCCCACATGTCGCGGAGCAACTAAGCCCGCATGCCACAACTACGGAGCCTGAGCTCTAGAGCCCATGTGCCACAACTACTGAAGCCCGTGCGCCTAGAGCCCGTGCTCCATAACAATGAGAAGCCCACGCACCGCAATAAAGAGTAGCCTCTGCTCGCCGCAACTAGAGAAAGCCCCCATGCAGCAACAAAGACCCAACGCAGCCAAAAAACAAAAACAAAAGAAAACTACCATTTGACCCAGAAATTCCACTGTTGGGTATATATCTCCCCCAAAAATGCTAATTCAAAAAGATACACCCCAATGTTCATAGCAGCACTATTTACAGTTGACAAGATATGGAAGTGTCCAACAGATGAATGGATAAAGAAGATACACACACACACACACACACACACACACACACACAATGGAATACTACTCAGCCATAACAAAGAATGAAGATTTGCCATTTGCAACAACATGGATGGACCTGGAGTATATTATGCTAAGTGAAATAAGTCAGACAGAGAAAGACAAATACTGTGTGATGTCACTTATATGTGGGATCTAAAACATACAACAAACTAGTGGATATAACAGAAAAGAAACAGACTCACAGATATAGAGAACAAACTAGTGGTTACCAGTGGGGGGAGGAAAGGGAGAAAGAGCTATACAGGGGGAGGGGATTAAGAGGTACAAACTATTATATATAAAATAAGCTACAGGGATATATTGTACAACACAAGGAACATAACCAATATTTTATAATAACTGTAAATGGAATAAACCTTTAAAAATTGTGAATTACTATATTGTACACTTGTAACATATAGTATTGTACATCAACTCTACTTCGATGAAAATAAATAAATAATTAAAAAAGAAAATCCTCCAATGAAAGAATCAAAGCATTAGTCTCAATACAAAACAATATAATTAAATTTTAAGTGGATTTGATTTTGTTCAACATCTTATTATGGTGCCATTAACATAGTTAGCACTTAATACACATTGGCTTGAATGAGTGGTGAATGAATATATGAATGTTTGAGAGACTCTATAGCAGGGATCCCCAGCCCGCGGGCCACGGACCGGTACCAGTCCGTGGCCTGTTAGGAACCGGGCTGCACAGCAGGAGATAAGTGGCGGGCAAGCGATCTGTATTTACAGCTGCTTCCCATTGCTCGCATTACTGCCTGAGCTCCGCCTCCTGTCAGATCAGCTGCGGCATTAGATTCTCATAGGAGCGGGAACCTTACTGTGAACTGCGCATGCGAGTGATCTGGGTTGCAAGCTCCTTATGAGAAGCTAATGTTTGATGATCTGAGGTGGAGCTGAGGCGGTGATGCTGGCACTGGGGAGCGGTCACAAATATAGATTATCATTAGCAGAGAGGTTTGACTGCACAGAGACCATAATAAACCAGTTGCTTGCCGACTCATATCAAAACCCTATCAGTGAGTGGCAAGTGAAAACAAGCTCAGGGCTCCCTGTGATTCTGCATCATGGTGAGTTGTATCATTATTTAATTATATATTACAATGTAATAATAATAGAAATAAAGTGCACAATAAATGTAATGCCCTTGAATCATCCTGAAACCTGCCCTTACCCCCCCCGCCCCCACTCTCTGTGGAAAAATTGTCTTCCACGAAACCGGCCCCTGGTGCCAAAAATGTTGGGGACCGCTGGTCTATAAGACTCCAGCTCCTGAAGCGTTTCTATGCCTTCTGGAAGTCAGGGTTGTTGAAGATGCACTGGAATAAGTTCCGGGCCCTTGACCAGGTTCCGGGGACTTAACCACACTCCCATTCTTTGCCCTGACCTCTCACTCCAAAACTTCTCTCCCACCTCCTTTTCTCTCTTAAGCTCATATAACCTCTCTGGCATTCTTTTCACATGAGGCTTCTGGCACTCAGACAAGAAGGGTTAAGGGCTTTACAGTTACATCACGAAGGAGATCCTCAGTAGAGGAGATCCTAGGGGAGAAGAGAGTCACATGAGTAAGCCCATGGTCCCCAAAGATGCTCAGAGAAAAAATAATTTGCCCTACAGTTCCTCCTCCAGCTTGGTCCCCTGGCCATTGAACACAGTCTGCTGGTTATCGGAATACCCTGCCACCTAGGCAGGGGCATGGCTCCAGTCTGCGATTCCTGATGGCTGTGATAGACAGTTTGGGGTGAAGAGAGATGTAGGTTGGTACTGACCAGGGTGGGCTGGTGCCTCTTTGGGTCCTTCTGCCTATGGGCAGGAATGGTGGGGTTAAAGGAGGTGGGAAACGCTGAGTTTATTGATGAGAGAGATGGGAAACAATAATGAATTGTCTTCATCCTTTGGTCACCCAATAGAGGCTGTATTTGGAATTCTCCATCCCCTGAGAGCAGAGTCAGAGAGGACAGACCAAAATGTGTCTGCAGAAGCTTTGTGGCATGGTGGAAACAGTGGCATGATAGGCAAGAAAGCTTAACTCACTTCCTCTGTGGCCTTGGGAAAATTACCTTTCCTTCTGTGGCTTTTATAAATAATAAATCATACAACAAGATTATTCTAAAGCAGGGATTGCCAAAATTTTTTTGTAAAGGGCAACAGCAAATATTTTAAGTTTCGAATGTAGTCTCCGCTGCGACTATTCAATCTGTCCCACGAAAGCAGTCACAGACAATATGTAAGTAACTGGGCGTGGTTGTGTTCCAATAAGATTTTATTTATAAAAGAAGGCGGTGGGCAGGATTTGGCCCACAGGCAGCAGTTTGACGACCGCTGGTATAAAGTGTCAACCAGCATTGATATTTTACATCTCTGATTCATGTTTGGGCAATTCCAGGGTGGAACTGGTGAAGCAGGGTGGGGGGTTGTCTTGTGAATTGCATTCCCAGAGAGAGTTCTTTGTTCTGGCCTATGTTATAGGACTGTCAGCCTGGAGGCAGAGGTAAGAGTTGAATAACATTTGGAATCTCCACCTCCCTGAGGAAACTGATTTAATGGGAGGAAAGCTAGCACGCTGAATGGAGATAGGCAAAGTTATGACTTAGATAAGTGAAAGTGAGTTTGACTGGGTAATGACTGTGCGAATTTCGGTGGGTATCTACTTGAAGGAAAGTTTAAAAGTGTGTGTATGTGTGTGTGTGTGTGTGTGTGTGTGTGCTTGCGTTCATGGGGAAGGGCCGTTTGTGTGAATAGGGAAAATGTGTGTTAGTGTGTAAATCATCAAAATTTGTGTGAGTAAATATGTGTGTTGTGACTGTATAAATGAATGTGTATGATAATATGGTAATATGAATGAAAGTTTGTGTGTTTGTGGATTTGAAGCAGGCAGAGCTGGAACTGAACTCAGGTAGGTCTAAAGCCCATATGATTTTTCCTCTATTACATTGTCTTACATGTCTCAGACATTCTGGCAAAATAAAAGAATGAGAAGGGAGTGGAGGGGAAGCCAAAGAAAGGTGGTTAGGTAATCAACAAACAAGTGGACATTTCAAAAGCTAATGGAAGCTTTGGCTCTAATAATCTTGGTTTCAAATATCAGCTTAGCCTCTAACAGGTTGTTTGACTTTGGGCAGTTGCCTATATGAGATTAGTTTCTTCACGCAGGAACTAGATACTTTCAATTTCATACGTTTGGTGCAATAATTAGAAATAATAAATATATCTAACAGTAGATATTTAATGGTTGCTATCATCAAATAAAGAAGTATTAATGATAGAAATTGGAGATTACTAGTAATAAGAAATGAAAACTAATATTTGATTTGGCAACTATGATATGATAGATTATTTTGGAAAAGGAAGTTTTAGTGGCACATTGGTGTTATAAGTAAAATGGCATTGGGTAAAGATTACGAGGGTGGTAAGAGGATAGATGAAGAGAGTGCACATCTCTCCTTTTGTAAAGCTGAGGTGAACAGGGGAAGAGACACACTAAGGAGAAGGGGCCAGCAGAGAGGGAGAGTTTGAAATTACCAGTGACAGATTAATGGAGAGAAGGTTGGGATCCAGTGCACCAATGGAGGGCTGAGCCTTGAATGGAAGAGAGAGGGAAAAGACAATTCAAATATAAATTTGTAGGTGGCAGAATGAGGGTGGTTAAGGGAATTAACAACAGGTGACTTTTGTTTTCTCCCTTGGATCAGGAGTCAGGAAACCACAAGCACCTGATGAAGGGGACCAAGGTGGAGTAAGGTAGATGTGATGTGATTCAAAGCATGGTGTGGGTAGCCAAATTCTAGCTCCACCATTTACCAGCCAGGTGACCTTGGGTGGGGGGATGATGAACTCTCTAAGCTCTCTTTGCTCCCCTTTGGTAAAATGGGAAAATGAGTACAGTTATCTCACATGGTGGTGATTGAGATGATGCACGTGCAGCCCTTAGTGCAGAGCTGCTCCTAAACGATCCGTCTCAGTCCTCCAACCTGCCTCTTTCTTTCCCCACCCTTCTTACACAGTACTGCCAGAGAGAGAGCGACCCAAAATGCAAACTGCACCATGCCATTCTCTCACTACAAACCCTTCAGTGGCTCCAACTGCTTCAACATAAATTCTAAATTCCTTACAGTTGTACCCAGAGCCCTAAGTGATGTGGCCCCTACTTCACTGCCTGACATTATTTCCGATCATTACGTGCCATGTCCTCCAGGCTATGGTAACCCTGAATCATGATAATTTTCCTCCAAACTCCATGTCCTTTCAGATCTCTGTGACTTTGTGTTCTCCCCTCCCGTCATGACTTTACTTGGCAAACTCTTACTTATTTTTCAAGGTTCAAATCAGGGTGGCACCTTTAGAAAAACTTTTCTGAACTCCTAGAAAACTTTCCATGTTTCCACAGCCCCTGTGTTTAACATTCTTCTACACTATCTGTATTGTAGAGCTATTTTGTTTAATTGTCTGTCTCCCCTCAAGTAGGTCCTCCAGGAGCCAGTGCTCAGTGTGTTCAGTAAGGTTTGTTAAATTGATGACTCAGTTACCATTTGCCTTTTGAGATGCATATCCCGTTCTGATGGTCAAAGTGGAAACTGCAGTGATATTCACAGCTCTCAACTGTTTGTAACCATCTGATGCTAAGAGCCTATGGCATTCTAGAGCTGGAACCACTCTCTTACAGATATCTAGTTCAACTTTAGTTTTAAAGTGATAAAAGAGAAACCCAGAGCAGGGAAGTGATTTTACTGAGATCACATAGCTGGTGAATAGAATGGCAAGGTACGCGGGCCTCTCACCGTTGTGGCCTCTCCCGTTGCGGAGCACAGGCTCCGGACGCGCAGGCTCAGCGGCCATGGCTCACGGGCCCAGCCGCTCCGCGGCATGTGGGATCTTCCCGGACCGGGACACGAACCCGTGTCCCCTGCATCGGCAGGCGGACCCTCAACCACTGCGCCACCAGGGAAGCCCTGGCAAGGAGTTTTAACCCATGTTTCCTGATATCCTGACCGGGTCCCTTTCTACTTCTCATTCAGTGAAAAGTGATCTGTTTCCACTTCCCCCACTCCAGCCCCATTCACCATTTTGGAAAGAGAGAAGAGATGACTGCCAAATCCCATATACCAACATCCAAATGACTCATCCCAGGCATGGCAACCCCCAACCACACTGGTACCAGCCATTCACTCTTCATTCTGCTGGGGATCCCTGGCCTGGAAGACCAGCACATATGGATCTCTCGCCCCTTCTTTATTTCTCACCTTGTTGCTGTCCTTGGGAATAGCCTCCTTGTCTTCATCGTCGTCACTGAATGCAGCCTCCATGAACCCACGTACTTCTTCCTCTGCATGCTGGCTGTGGCTGACCTCATCTTGTCCACTACCACTGTGCCCAAAGCCCTGGCCGTATTCCGGTTCCATGCTGGAGAGATTTCCCTCGATGGCTGTGCCACCCAAATCCTCTTCATCCATGCCACCTTCATTGCTGAATCGGTAATCCTGTTGGCCATGGCATTTGACTGCTCTGTGGCCGTCTGTGACCCACTGCGCTATGTCAGTGTGCCCTGTTGTGAAGTAATCATAAGGGTTGGTCTGGCTGTGGTCCTGAGGAGCTTCTCTGTGATACTCCCAGGTGTGTTCCTGGTGAAGAGACCACCTTTCTGCCATAGCAATGTGCTACCACATACCTACTGTGAGCACATGGCTGTTGCTAAATTTGCTTGTGCTGACATTCGTGTCAATGTCTGGTATGGCTTGTCTGCTCTGCTCTCTACTGCAATGATAGATGCCTTGCACATCTGGGTTTCCTATACCTTCATCCTCAACGCAGTCTTCCGCCTCCCTTCCCGAGGAGCTTGGCAAAAGGCCCTAGGCACGTGTGGCTCCCATCTTGGGGTCATTTCCATGTTCAACTTACTGGCATTTTTACCATAATCGCCCAGCAGTTTGGGCATCATGTTCCTCCTTATGCCCACATTCTGCTGGCAAACACCTGCATGTTTGAAGGGAACATCAAACATCCTCAACTGAAGGGAAAAAATCCCCACCATCATTTACATTGGCCAAACCCAAGACAGAGACACAGAGAAGCAGAAAAGCTGATTTCGTAACCTACTCTTCTATTAAAAAATATTTCTCTATGACCCATGTTGGGTATACAGAATCCAACCCTCCCCCAGTACATCCCATTCATAGAGGACTGAGTTCTCCTCCATATTCTCTCCAGTGGATCAACCAAGGCACTGGTCGACTTTGCCAACTTACACTGATTTAACTCTGTGATGTTCTCTTGCCTGAGGATTCTGTTCTTTTTATCTTTCCATCAAAGTATCTTCTTTCCGTCCAATGTTGAGATAGACCATTACTCATTCTTAGAAACAACTCCTTTATCAATAGGCTCTTTTTAAGGTCACTGACATCTTTGTATAGTATCTAAGTTTTTCATGAAATATTTAGATGTGCTAAGGGCAATCTGAGATTCTATTTAGATAAGGAATCAGGGTTCCTAGAAGGTTGGTGGCTCTCAGGCAGCCTACTGATGCTCAGGTGTAGAACTTCATTGTGCCAACCTTAAAAGCTTAAATTCGAGAGTTTGATGAAACCAGGTGACACTGTTACCTCCATCCTGGCCTTCACACCAGTAAGGGTTCAACTGGAGAAGGAGAACTAGCAGGAGATAAATATTAAGAGATTTACTTATTTATTGCAAAACATTCACATATACAACAGTGGGAGCCGGCAAAGCAAGTTGTAAATCCGCAGGGCAGGCTATCAGGAAGGGGACACGGGGACTCTTGGGCATGCGTTGAAGCTTCTGTTCACAAATGGAATAGCTTCTTCAGGAAAGCCTCAGATCTGGCCCTTAGGGACTTTCATCTGATTGAACATTAGGCCCACCCAGCTTATCTAAGACAGTCTCCCTTATTTAAAGTCAAATGATTATGGACTTTGATGACATCTACAACAATACCTTCACAGCAACATCTGGATTAGTGTTTGATTGAAAAATTGGGGGCTTATAGCCTAGGCAAGTTGGCATATCAAAACCCATCACACCTGCCATTTATATTGATATGCCCTTTAACCAGCTCCACTAACAAGAAGATGTGGTTGGGAGATAATAGTGGGAATGGGGGAGCACATGCGGCTGGATATTTAACATGGCAATTGGAGGCACGCATAATTCAGCCTTTATTTTACCTTTTTTTTTTTTCTTTTGGCTGCACCACGGGGCTTGCGGATCTTAGTTCCCTGACCAGGGATTGAACCCGCACCCTCAGCAGCGAAAGCGTGGAGTCCTAACCGCTGGGCCACCAGGGAATTACCTCAGCCTTTATTTTAAAAGTGTGGCTGCTGGGCTTCCCTGGTGGCGCAGTGGTTGAGAGTCCGCCTGCTGATGCAGGAGACACAGGTTCGTGCCCTGGTCCGGGAAGATCCCACATGCCACGGAGTGGCTGGGCCCGTGAGCCATGGCCGCTGAGCATGTGCGTCCGGAGCCTGTGCTCCGCAACGGGAGAGGCCACAACAGTGAGAGGCCCGCGTACCGCAAAAAAAAAAAAAAAAAAAAAAAGTGTGGCTGCTAATGGCTGTTTTTCTATAGGCAGTGGGGAGCCACTCATGATCTGATGCGTGTATATTGGAAAGATAATCCTAGATGTGTACGAGACAGGAATGATGGGATAGACTGAGGCCCAATTTATTTAGGAAGCCCTTTGCAAGATACATAGTAGGGATCTGACCAAAGGCCTAGAGATGGAGAGGAGAAAACAAAACTCGAATCACATAAGGAAGGCAGAAACATGTTTTAGTTGATCCAGATGAGTTTGGGGGCCAAATACAAGTAGCTTGTTTCATGGAGGGAATCATAAGGCAATGCAGGGCAGGAATATTGGTGTTGCAGGTCATTTGATATAGACCTGCGGTGACCTCCCTGCCAAAGTTTGCCTGCTGGCATCCTGACACCTCTGCAGAGACAAAGGTGGTTTGGAGTTCATGGGCAAAGGAGACAGGGCCAGTGGCTGAGAAGGGGAACCAACAGAGAGGTGCTGGTGTCCAGAGAGAGCCATCTGGATCCCTACCAGCCCATCGTCAGTGGACAGAGGGTCAGAGGGGCTGCATTTCTTCCTCCGTCATTGAAACCAGGATTGAAGAAGGGCCGCAGAGGTCCAGTGAAGGCACATTCAGAGAAGGTGTACATGAGGGAGCCATGGTCAGTGATGTTGTAGAAGGAAACAGTGCTGGCCTCATAGTCTAGGAAGATCCCAACTCGGCGTGGAGGCACCTGAAGGTGGAGGGGAGTCTGGGGGCAGGTGCCAGCCTCATAGTTTTGTTTGTTCCATAGCCAAATTGTCCAGAAGCCATTGTCGGGGCTGAGCAAAAACTGCCCCTTCCTCTTCACGGAGTCTCTACAAACCCCCAGGTCCCAGGCCTCCTTTCCCGTCACATCTACCTCCCAGTAAACTTTTCCAGAGTCAAAGCGCTGGGTACCCAGGACCATGGGGTAGGTATCAAATCTCTCCTCGTTTTCAGGCACTTCCTGCTGGGTGTCTCCAAGCCTCACTTGTCTCCGATTCTCCGAAAGGATGAGCCACGCATTGGCTGTTTGTGGATCCAGAGTGACGTGTACTGCAGAGAGAAGACTACAGTCAGGCCAGGAGAGTGTGGGGAGTCAGTGACCCTGTGTCTGGTGGGGGGATGAGGATGAACGGGTGACCCTGAGCCTCACTGGGTGAGGAAATGACCCCCTAGCCAACTCTCACCCTTGCCCTGACCTTTGAGGGAACCACCTTCCCTATTTCTGCCCCTGCCCCACCTACTCTGACCTGCCATCTCTCCGCCACCCTGGGATGCACTGTGAAGCCTCCTTATCCCCTTTCACTCCCCGGCAGGCCAGTCCCACAACCCTGGTACTGGCCTCACCTCCACATGTCCTCAGCATCTTCTTAACCCCGGGCACATAGCACACATTCCTCAGGTCTGGGGAGGTGATGTCCAGCTCCTTCAGGTTCCAAGACTCACTCCTGGGGGAAAAAGAGTTAGAGACCCTGACTCCAACTCCTACCTCACCCAATTCCTGTTGCTATAATCGCCTTCGGGGATGACTGATAATTTAATATAATGCAAATTTGCAAAAACACCTCCCGTGTTAGGATTCCTGAGGGTGAAGGGCAAAAGGAGGTAGGATTTAGTGTCTATCCAAGCCTTGCTGGCTACAATGGGCCTCTGCAGCACCTGGACAGTCTGTATCTCCACTCCGAGCCTGAGGTCACCACGCAAGCACATTCTGTTTCATTTTACATCAAGGTGTCTAATATAGGCTGAATCACTTCCATGAGGAACCTAAGGAGTCTCACCCCTATCGTGGGTCTTACCCATGGCTCTTTCTGGGAGGTTTGAAACTGGTTAGATTCTTTTTAAAGAAAGAGTCCCAGCAGGCTGTAGACTCAGAACTTCCCTGTTGGTCATAACTTCACTTTGTGAAGACGTTACAATCCAATTACTCTGGGCAACTCACCAACTGAGATGTCCATTAATTAGCTTTCTGAGACCAGAAAATATTTTATGGAGGATTGGGTCTTTGAGAATAGGGAAGAGGATGGGTATAACTTCAGTGCACATTTTCTAACTCAAAACCGTTTTTCACAGGTATATATGCCTCCTGCTGCCCCATCCTCTAACAAAGAAAACCTCTCCTTACCTTTCCAGGACACTTTTCACCTCCTGAGGAGAAAAGAGATAGAGAGTAAGATCTGGAGTCATTGGTTTACGACTGAGACTTCAGTCCTGTGGGTGACGCGATGCCACCCTGAGGTCCATAGGATACTGCTCTCTGCCCCATCCCTCTGGGCCAAGGCCCAAAAGATGCTTCTGACCAGCTTGGAACAAAAGGCATGTGTGGGTGCTTGTGGGGGAAGCAGAAACCCAGCATGGGTATGACTTACAGTTAGGGGAAGCAAGAGCAGCTTACAAACTCTGACTCAGAAGACAAATTAAAAAGACCAGATTCTTGGTGGGGGTGGGTGGGAGAGAAAAAAGGGGCAGAAATAGCCAGGCTGGCTGAGGCCCAGAGACAGTCACAGAGAAAGAATGGCCAAGTCAGCATGCACAGAACGCACAGAAACTGCCCTTATCTGTGGGCTTGCACCATTCGGGGAGGAAGGGCTGGCTAGTTAGAGCTCTGTCCTCTGCTGTAGTTAATGTAGCCCCCGTCACGTATGTGAAACCAAAACATCTGAGAATATTCTGTGGCAGGGGTTGGGGTCCTTAGCTGGGGAACTGGCAGGCTCCTAGGCCCAGGCAAAAGTGCCTTAGAAAGCTCTGCTCAATGCTGGGCAGAAGCAAGATTTAGATAACGGGAAGAAGACAGCCTGCCAAGTCAAATCAATCCTGTGGGCTTTTCTGCACAAACCAGAAATGGCTTCATGACCATATCTGACCCAGAGACAGTGAAAAGGTGTGGGGAAAAGAGGAACCATAGAATGTTACAGCATAGAGGGACTTTTGAGACCATCTGGTCCAAAGGTTCCCAAAGTGAGGCAAGCATTATCATTGGTGGATGTGAGATGACTTTAAGTAGAACACACATCAATGAATGTATAAAAACTAGTTAAAAAAATAAATTCACTGATGTGTGTTCTACTTAATACCTCTAACTATTCAGGTGAACTTGGTTAAGCTATTTAGCTTTAGTCTCTCACTAAGTCTCTTCACATCTCTGCACCTTAGTTTTCTCATCTATGAAATGGGGATAACAGTAGCATCCAACTCATTGTGTTGTCATGAGGGACTAAACACCTGGCATGTTATATATACTATTTAAGAATTTGCAGTTATTAATATTATTGTTACGAAATACATTAGAAAAGGTATCAGTAACATAACACATGGCTACTATTGCTTAGGACAAATTTCTTTTTCTTTCTTTTTTTTGTATAACTTGTCTTGTTTAATTATTACTAAACTCCTATTAGGTAAGTACTGTTATTTATATTCCATTTACAGATTAGGAAACAGGCACAGAACAAGCAAAGTCACAAGGATAGCCATATAACTCAATAATTCGTGCAATTAGCATATACAGCTAAGCTATATTACCAAATGAGAACGCTGGCTTAGTCCAAATAAGGGAGAAACAAAGTCACATTTTAATATTTCTCTAAAATTCTCATTTCCTGGTCCTGATTTTCCTGGGAGGACAAAATTATGCTCACAAGGTTTAATTTTATTTTCTCAGTTATTTTACTTTTAGCTTTATTTCCTCATTTCCAATCTACTGTTTTTATGTTCAGTAGCTAGTTAATAATATAAATGACAATAAAGTTAACTAACATTTATGCAACCACATACTGTATTCCAGGTACTGTTCTAAGCATTTTATATGTACTGAAACCGAGCAGGACCCTGTGTGGCTTTCCCAAGAGCAGACCCTTTTTTTTGTCCCATCTCTTTTTTCTTTTTTTTTAAATTGAAGTATAGTTGATTTTAATTGAAGTATAGTTAATGTTTCAGGTGTACGGCAAAGTGATTCAGTTACACATATATATATATACATATCGATTCTTTTTCAGATTCTTTTCCATTATAGATTATTGCAAGATATTGAATACAGTTCCCTGTGCTATTCAGTAGGTCCTTGTTATTTATCTATTTTATATACAGTAGTGTATATCTGTTAGTCCCAAACCTCTAATTTATCTCCCACCCCCTTTCCCCCTTGGTAACCATAAGTCTGTTTTTTATGTCTGTGAGTCTGTTTCTGTTTTGTAAAATAAGTTCCTTTGTATTATTTTTTTAGATTCCACATATAAGTGATATCATGATATTTGTCTTTGAGGACAAATTTCCTTTTAAACTAAATTTATTCAGGTAAAAGAGGGAGACAATTTAAAGAAAAAAGTAACATGCTCAAATCATTTGGGTAGTTCACAGAAGTAGCAGAAAGTGTAAAGACGATAAATTTATGACTAAAGCCTGGGGAACCCCTGTTATTTAGCCCACTCCCTCCCCCTTGTTTCACAAATGGAGAAATTAGGTCTAGGAAAGGAAAATGACAACTTAGGGTAACAGAGAGAATTGGTGGCAGGGCTGGGGCTGGTCTACCGTCTCTCTGAGATATGTAATACTCTAATATCCATTTAACATATGAGAAGCCTGATCCTCAGAAAGATTAAGGTACTTTCTCAAGGTCATGAATCTGGTATGTATTAGAGCAGGCACTTAGCAGAGATGTCCATTTCTTTTAACTGCTGCATGGAATATTCCCACCTAAATTTGTACCTTTCCATGCCTTGAATGCAAACCACTCATGGGTCTGAATTCCAGTTTGTTTTATTTAAGAAAACTCCAGGGACCAAGTCTCTGTGTGCTCTGAAGGTAGCCCTGAAGAGCTCTGGCTTTTTTCAATTACTCCTTGAATCTCAGAGGGGAGCCCGTCCTCAGGCCTCACCTGCAGCAGTTCCAGCGCTGAGCCCCGACTCCTCCTGTCTAGTTCTGAGATCAGCTCCTGCAGGGCCTGGCTCTGCTGGGCCAGGCTGGCCTCGGTGGCCCCCAGGACTCTCAGCTGTTCCCTCTCATCCTCCTCCAGCTTCTGCAGTTGCCTCTGCTCCTCTTCAGCCAGGAAGTTTTTCTGTCTTACAAACTCTTCGTGAATCCTCAATTTGTGTCCCTCAACCTTCCCCTTTGGTGTCAATGGAAAGAAAAGAGGTGTTTTTTTTTTTTTTTTATCACAGTCTCCTAAGCTTTGGGAATGGAAGTGCCCATATCTATTTCTATTCCTGGAAGACTCACCACTCTGGCTCTGTCTGGGAATAAACACACACATCTACAATTTTGCTGGGGAGGTGGGGGGCTGAGGCTCCTGGGACTAAGAGGGGAACAGGGCTGCTGGGGGTGCACCATGGCTGCCCTGCAACCACAGCGGCATCCGCCTATGGTATCGGAGATTTCCTCAACCTCCTTCAAATCGCCACCCAAACATGCCCCTTGGTCTTCATATCTCAGTGAGTAACTGAGGGAGTAACATCTGGCCCCACTGCCAACAACCTCGCAAAGACAGGCTCACAACCCCGTTCCTAAGTTCTGGGGAAAAGGAGTCTTTGGGATATTCTTGGCTTGCTCTCTCCTGCTTGTAACTGGAGGGTCACTCGATGACACAGGATGACCCCTTTTGCCACCACAGCCTGACTCACCCTTCCCTGGTCCCAAATCTTCCTCTTCTGGGATCTCCTGGCCATGAGCTCCTTCCCCTCCCTTCTAGTCCCTGGCATGCCCCGCCTCCTAATTCCTGGTGCAGAACAAGCTGTAGCTCTCCATTACACTTGGACCAGTGATCTGGTCAAGCAACCAACTGGTCAGACTGTTTTTCCTACCTTAGACCTTGATGGTTCCCTTAGCCTGTTCCTCACAGCCCGTGTCATTTCCCGACGGGCCAAGTCATTGGCATCTCTCCTGGGATTCCTCCGTCCCAGACACTGAGGCTCTGTGCTGTCATCTCCAGAGCCTGGGCTCAAGGAGAAGGAGCTTCAGGGTGTGTCTTGTCCCTCAGCAGCTTCTCTTAAGACTCTCCATCTGATTGGGAGCTCTCTTTGAGCTCCACCCTTTTTTATTCCCCTCCATCAGGAGACCTAGGGGACAGCTGGTTCTTGGGGAGTGAGATATAGGGACTGGCATAGCTATGGTTAGGGCTTTCTTGAGTCCAGGACCCTGGACCCTCCCCAGGCTTCTGATCTAAGATTCCCTTCAGGACATGACTCTTGCCTTCCAGGCTGCTTTCTTCTTTGCAACATCCACTTCCAACTTCTCAGTCAACCTCTGCTTGTTTCTTAGTTTCTGTAGTGCCCCCTGGAGCTTCTCCTGCAGAGAAAGATAGCAGGTTAATGCCCACTCAGATCAAGAAGTAAGATGCGGTGGCATGAGGTGGGGGAAGATCATACTGATTCTTAGAAAAGTCTGAGTGCAGAGGATGAGCAAGAACTAGAGTCCGTTTGGGGTAGGAATGCTGTGGATGGGAAGACTTTGGAAAAAGCCTGATGTTTCTTACAAAATAGAGCCACACTGTTGGGGTAGTAGGGATGGGGGCACTACTCATTCTTAATTAACCAGGAGGCCACAGGGAAACATGATCCATGCAGCACTTTCCCATAGCATATACCCTGCTCCTGGGGAATGAGAAAATTGTGCTGAGCTTGCAATTCTCCCCTTAAATAAGACACAGAAGGCAGGAGACCCCATCCTTTCCCCATCCCCTCAACTCCACAGGTGACTCTCTCCCATTCCCAGCCCTGGGGAACAAAGCAGTCATCAAGGCCCTATCTGCTTTCTACCCGTTCGTGCCTCCATGCTAAGGCCTCACCTGGTACTCCTGAGCTGCTTCCTCAATAGGGACCATGGGGTGGTCACGGTGTTTCTGGGACTGGGAACACACCCAGCAAAGGGCCTTCCCATCTTCCTTACAAAATAGGTGAAGTTTCTCTCTGTGCACCACACACAGCTCCCCTTGTGTGCCCTCCTTGGCATCCTGGCTGATTTTTCTAAGATTCTCCACCATGTTGGCCACCTGTCGATTGGGCCGGAGGTTCCGGAGCAGGAAGCGGTGCCGGCACACAGGACAGACGCTGCCCCCAATTTTCCCAACCTCAGAGATGCATTCCTGGCAGAAGCTGTGACCACATTCGATGCTCACGGGCTCCACCATGGGATCCAGGCAGATAGAGCACGTGACCTCCTCCCACATCATTGTCAAGGGCACTGCTGAGGCCATAGGGGTAATGTTCCTATTAAGCACCACTGGGGAGATCTTCCAGTAGCCTAGTGGGAGAGAAGAGGAAAGGAGGAGATGAGAAGAGCTGTGTGAGAAAAGCAAGACAATTCAAGGGAAACCACCAGGGAGAGTGAGCTGGAGGGAGTGAAAACAAGAAAAGAAAAGGAACTCAACCTGAATAACAAGAGCTTCTCCTCCATAGTCTGGTTCACTGATCCAGTCAGACAGAAGGGGAAACTGAGTCCCCAAAAGAGATAGCAAAAATTGTTGAGAACCTGAGATACTGCTGCTTACAATTTGACTTTCATCATGTCCATCCCTTCTTAAGCCCTCAGTGCTCAGGCTTTACCTGTCCATCTTCCATCTCAGGCCACTGGTCTTTGACTCCGTTGACAGCTAATCCTAATAGTAGCGACCATTTACCATGCACCTTCCATGTGCCAGGTGCTACCTACTTCACATAGATCTTCATTAAGTTTTGCAATAATGGCAGGAACTATCTATATCTATCTGTAATATGAATATATATAAGAATATTTATATTTATTCTTATATATTCTCATAAGTATGTATATATATCTGTATGTGCACATATGTATATGTGTATATACATATGTGTATACACACACACATACACACAAATGTGTGGTTGGTTGAGCACTCCCTGGGCTCTTCTCTCAGCTACTCTGAACCTGGCACCTGTCTTCGTTTCTTCCAGGGCATAGACCCATACGTTTCTAACATTCTAAGCAACCCTGTCCCTCTCACCTCCAGAGGGGGCCTTTTGGGGATAGGAGTCTCAGGGATTGCAGAACCACCCCACACCGGGCTCCCCTGGACCACCCTCCGAGCTAGGTTGCCATCCTAGTTCTCCCAGTTTCCCTGGGTCCTTCATCCCAGCTCAGGTGCCGGCAGCAGGGCAGCCCGAGTTCATTCTTGGAAGTCAGGTTCGCAGCCCAGCCTCCACCCAGGCAGCAGGGGAAGAACTGCTGGGTTAGGGTTGACGGAGACCTGCTGCGAAGGGAAAACTGAGATCGAAGGCTCTAGGGGTGGGAACTGCTTAGGAAGGGGCTCTTCAGATCTGGGGAAGGGGAGAGAGGTCCCCAAGGCAGGGCTGGGGTACCTCCGTCTAGCCAAATTCACTCACCTTTTCAAAGACCTTAGCAGGTAGTAGCCGGCTCCCTGTTTCACTTTCGATTTCCTGTCAAAGACCCGTCTGAAAGGGAGGGGGGCGGAGCAGGAGGTGAGTGGGAGGGGCAAAGGGAGGAGGAAGGAGGAGGGGTTGAGGTGCGGCCTGCGACGGGAACCGTGGGCGGGGTTTTTTGGAGGCTGGGGCTGAGTGAAAGCTTCGCAGCATTTAGTCCTTGCTTTGCGCTCCCTCTCGTGTCCTCACTGTCTGAGAGTAAAATATCGTTATCTGCTGCGTGGAGGAGTCATGCTGCTTTATCTGACACTGGTCATCACCCCACGCCTAAGTGGTGTGCCCGCGTGCAGGAGCGGCTTTTAAGGAGGTTTGGATGGACAGGAGTGCCCGGAGCTCTCCCGCAAAGGCCACCTTCTGTTTCCTACTTCCCCAAACCATTCCTTTTCAGGAGACTTGATATTCTTTTTATTTTTTTTTTTTTTTTTGCGGTACACGGGCCTCTCACTGTTGTGGCCTCTCCCGTTGCGGAGCACAGGCTCCGGACGCGCAGGCTCAGCGGCCATGGCTCACGGGCCCAGCCGCTCCGCGGCATGTGGGATCTTCCCGGACTGGGGCACGAACCCGTGTCCCCTGCCTCGGCAGGCGGACTCTCAACCACTGCGCCACTAGGGAAGCCCAGGAGACTTGATATTCTTTTAATATCGGGGGAGAGAGATTCTTTTCGCATTACCCCAAGGTGGCATCACATCAGTGAGTGGTAAGAAGGGACTTGACATTTATTTATTCAGCACCAACTGTGCACTTATCACTGAGCTAGGGATTTTCTCTGGCTGTTATATTAGTATTATTAAAGTTGTGGAAAAATACACATAACATTTACCATCTTAACCAATTTTAAGTGTATAGTTCAGTGTCATTCAATACATTCACATTGTTGTATAACCATTACCACCACCCATGCACAGAACTTTCTTCATCTTGCCAGACTAAAACTCTGTACCCATTAAACAATAATTTCCCATTCCCTCCCCTCAGACCCTGGCAACCACCGTTTTGTTTCTGTAAGTTTGACTATTTTAGGTGCCTCATGTAAGTGGAATCATACCCTATTTGTCCCTTCGTGACTGGTTTCTTTTACTTAACGTAATGTCCTCAATGTTTATCCATGTTGTAGCATGTAACAGAATTTCCTTCCTCTTTAAGTCTGAATAATATTCCAGTGTCTGGGTATACATTTTGATTATCCATTCATCTGTCAGTGGATGCTTGGGTGGCTTCCATCTTTTGGCTATTGTGAATAACACTGCTATGTCAGGTTATATTATTTAAGTCACACAACAACTTAGCAATTCAGGGTTTATTACTCATATTACAGGAACGGACACAGAGGCTGAATGGAGTGAGGTGACTTGCTTTAAGTGATGCAGTAGGCATAGTGCATGAGAGTTAAAGTTCCAGGGAAAATCCTCATTTTAGGGACAGCCAGGAGATAACAGGCTGCCCTGATAGTTCGGGCAGAGGCTGCAGGGGCAGCTGATAGAAATGTGGCTGTAGAGGAGGAAGGAGAAAAGAGGAAGGATGGTAAGGCTAGAAGAATTCTCAATTCCTTCTTACTCATTCTTTTTTTTTTTTTTGGTCCCTGTATAACTTAAGGTAAAAACATCCGTTGAACTTCACTTAATATTTTCTATAGATTTTGGAAACCTAAAGACACTTCATGCTTCTTTGAAATTTCCAATTCTGTTTTGAAGAGAATTTGCTCAGTGAAAGGCTCTCAGGTGATATCTAATGTCCAAATTGTGCCACTCTACCCAGACTTAATTCCAGGAACATAGTCCCAGAAAGCAAAGTTGGAAACAGAGTTAAACAAACAAACAAACAAACAAACAAATGAAAAAATGAAAGGAAGAAGAGACTTGTATGTGAGTTTGAAAACACTCAGAAAATGGCTGCTTCACATCACTGCAGACCCTCTGTGGTTTCCAGCAGGCACGAAGTAGAACTGTTGGGAGGAGAACTGCAGAAAAGAGCACAGGTCTCATGATAGGGCAGACTGGATTCAGTGCTAGCCTTGCTGTTTACTAGTGACATGCCATTTTCTGAGCATCCGTGTCCTCATCTATCATATGAGGATGTTAATACATACGCCACAGGGTTTCTTTGGCAAATGTTCAATAATATGCACACAGATCAATTAACGTAATGCGTACATAGCTGCAACAGTTCCCACCTTGGCAATTGGCTGTAAGACCAAAGTTGCCACTCATTCCAAATTCTCCTCATTCACTGCCAGCACTTTAGTACTTCAGTGTTCTTTTCCTAGTAAGGTGACCCAAATCTTCATTCCTGAAGGTTCAATATCAATGTTCCTATCTTTAATGCATTGGCCACTGTTACTGGACAATGGTAACTAGGAATCTCTCCAATGCATATTTTAGGTTTTAGGCATAGTCTTCCTTGCCCACATTATGTACCAGCAACTCAAGTTCTCTTGGTAATAGGGATGTCATTCCAGCTAGTATAGAAACCCCATCCTCTATTTCTTCAGTGGCTTCTTCACTATCCCCAAAGATCCAGGGGATAGTGGCAAATTCCTATTTATTAGAACAGATTTTCTTACTCTGGTGGAAGAGCTTCTCCTTTCTTTACTAGACCCTTCGAACAGTGCTGAGCCCTATGTTGGGGAGGTGGAAAGAAAATGTTCTGTAAATATTACTAGTTTGATGGTAATAGGGGCCACATCCACCTCCCTTCTTGATTCTCTGAAGAGTGTGTTTATAATGGATATAAAAATCACATATTAGTTGTTGATTTTAAGCATGTACCAGAATTTATGGGACAACTTTCTTATATCATAGGGTGGGCTTTCCAAATTGCTGCCATACCTGAGCCTTCAGCAGTACATCCCAGAGTTTTATTGGGCCAACTTTTTCTGGCTGATGGTGTACATTGTCAGACCACTGCATTCCACAGGGCAATCCCACTATCAGAATTCTTGGACTGTAAAATCAGTTCCTTGGTTGCAGGTGATATTGTTGGATACACAGATGGTATAAGTCTAAAAATGGTGGTGCTGGCAGAAGCAATGTAAGATGGAAAATGGATCTGTCTCTGGAACAGTACCTATTTTGTGAGGACAAATTGCTGTCGGTTCAATGTAATTAACATTCCACTAGAAGACTGTCTAGATTCTCTTAGAAATAGGGAAAAATCAGGCTTCAGAGTTGGCCTTTTAGGTGCAAGTGTCGGTAGCAGCAGGGATATAATCTCTGCCTGAGCATGGGTTTCTCCTCAAGCTATCTGTTTACCACTACTGATAAAGACACTTGTATAAGAGCCCACTGAACAAGAAACATGTGACTGGGAAGAGGCTGATCAACACCCACAGGACAGGTCATCTTATTTACCTGATTATTGAGTGCCTTCTCTGTGTTGTATGTCCTCTGGTGTGTATTCACATGGGACAAAAATATCTTCACTCTGGACCCTTTCCTAGATGCTCAATGCATACTTCTATCCATAACTCTTTGTTATCAATCTTTGAATCTTTTATTTTTCAGCCCTGGACCACAGGCCAACCTGTAAGACACAGTCAAGGTGGTATATATATCATCTACATCAATTCATCTTTTTTTTTTTTCCAAGCAAAGCAGACAACCCCCTGCTTCAAGTTTTGTCCATTGGGAAGATTTTCCTTCACCACTGTCTTGCGGGATGATATGTATTGGATACTAATCTTGTGCACCATATCAGGTTCTCTAGAACCCCCTCTTATTCTCTTAGCACCCTACCAGTGCTGGGTTACCACTCCATACACACACTGTCGGATTTGGATGAGACATCACGCTGCAGGGCATGGGATCCAGATTTCTGAGCAGCTGTTATAGGCAAATGCCACAAGCAAAAAGTGCAGGGGGTTAGTTCTCCATGAGGTGAACATTGATAGGAGAGATAGGAGAGAGTGGGACTGATGAATTCCCTTCCTTTCTCTCCCCTGGACTATTTCTAGATGAGACTCCTTCTTGCAGTTCTGATGAGCAAATCCACTGGCCAAGGAGCTTGTCAGGTCTTTTTTGAAACTCATTAGGAATCATTATCCAGTGTGATAATGCATTGAATTGCATTGTTTTGCATTTTTTCCTTGCCTCACTTCCCTTTCCCCCAAGGCTGATTGTCTTGCTTCTCTTTTTTCTTACCCTCACTGCCTGCTGAATAAAGGTCACTAATTTAATCATACCTCAGGTTCATCTAGAGGATCTGGTCAACCTTCCTCCAATGTTTGCAATGCTTAAACCCAGTTAGAAACCAGATCGCAAGGGAGCCTGGGAAACCCAGCATTCAGGAATTAACCTCTTGCAATAAAGAGGGAGAAGGGATATATTTGAGAGCAAACATGCAAATGACTGGCTCGGTGTTTTATACATATCATCTTATTTATAACTCTCTAGATAGTCTTATCATCTCAGTTTTATAGAATGGATGCTGACCCATTTAGAGTCTAGGTACCTGGCACCTAGTACCTAGTTTAAAACTAGTTTAAAACTAGGTACCTAGTTTAAAAGTCAGGAGTTTAAGTTCTACTTGTTGCCATATACAATGATCTTAACTATAATCCAGGCAAGCCTTTTGTTTTTATGTATTTAAGGCCAACGTATCCTTAAAGTCTCAACTCAAACACCATCCTCTTTTACATAAAGCCTTCCCTATTCCTCCTTGTCTACTAAAGGAGAGAGTAATATACCAGTTTAGTTTTTACACACATTTACTCTTTTTTTGAGGCATAAGCTACTAGAGGATAGGATTGATGCCTATCTAATCTCTGGGTAAAACACAGTGAATAAAGGGACCCCAAATTTGTGAACCATTTCAAATAATATTGGATAATTTAGATTTTAGAATGAGTAGAATGGGGAGCAGTCTCTCATAAGAAGATAGAATTACACTTAAGTTTCACCTGCCTACTTCCATTTATCATTCTTTATCCCATCCCTGATTTGAGAGCTGACTCTGGCATTAGCCATATTTATTACTTGTAAGGCAAAGAAAGCATCCTAGAATTAGGTACTGGAAAAGCTAAAGAAAATATTTCATCAGAGAGATGTCAGTATTTCAACAAACAGTTAAGAATTCATTAAAAATGATCTCTTTATCCCTAGAAACTGAAATATAAGAAACTCCAAAATTTCTAAAATTTCAATGAATGAAAAAATGGTGTGTAATAGGTATAGGAAGGCTTATATTGGGGTGTGGCCCATGGAGGACAGAGAGATTGGTCTCCTGGTTGAAAGAACCACGTGGAAAACCCCAGGAACTGCTAATAGCCTCAAGCAGACAGAACCTGGAAATACCCTGTTCCCTAATCTGCAGGAAACACTGGAACCTGGAGTGGAATAAAGAGAAGTTAGGACTCACAGATATAGAGAGCAAACAGTGGTTACCAGTGGGCGTGGAGGGGAAATATAGGGGTGGGGGAGTGGAGCTTACAAACTACTGGGTGTAAGATAGCCTCAGGAATGTATTGTACAACACAGGGGATATAGACAATGTTTTGTAATAACTGTAAATGGAAAGTAACCTTTAAAAATTGTATAAGAAATAAAACTAAATTTAAAAAAAGAGGCGTCAGGACATCCTGCAGTGTAGCCTGACACCTCTACATTGTCTTCTTTTCATGCTAGAGAGAAAGGAAGAGAGGATGGCTTTTCTACAAAATAACTGACCAACTTTCTTAAGACTCTCAAGGTCATGAAAACCAAGGAAAAATTGAGAAACCATCACAGACCAGAAGAGACTAAGGAGACATGATAACTAATTGGGATATAGTACCTACATTGAATCCTGGAACAGACAGAAAACAGACACTAGTGAGAAAACTGGTGAAATCCAAATAAAATCTGAACTTTAGTTGATAGTAATGTACCAATATTAGTCCCTTAGTTTTGACAAATGTACCATGTTTTTGTATTACGTTAACATTAAGAAAACTGGGTGAAGGGTATACAGAAATTCTCTACACTATCTTTTTAACTTTTCCACAAATCTAAATTTATCCCAAGATAAAAAGTTTATTTTAAAAGAGCCAAAACTCTGACTCTGAGTGGTGGAGGAAGTGTGGCATATGGATGGACAATGCAGAAGAGTCCAGGCAGATTACTGAAGCCTGTTCTCAATTTCCTATTGGAAAGGAAAAGGGAGTATGTATGGAGCTTATATGATGTGTCAAGTTCCTTTCTGAGTGCCTTTCTATTGTAATATAATTCTAACCACGATCCCATGAAATAATTATTATTCCTGGTTTACAAGTGAACCATGAAAGGTTCAGGGAGTTAAAGTCATTTGCTCATTATCACACAGTTGATGAGTGACAGAGCCAGAAATAGATCGCAGCTTTTCTACATCATGCTTGATGTATGATCCCTGAGGGTATTAACAGGTGAGAGATGTTGCTTCATCATTATAACTGTTTTCAACCACCTTCATTCCCTAGGTACAGACATAAAGTTAGATAGAAAACTTTTCTCCTTTCCAGCACACTCTCCACCTTTAAAGCACTTACACATGTCTCTTTGGTTACATGCCTGATTTCTCATTCTCTCTAGAAATGGAAATTCCTTGCAGCCTCTG
This sequence comes from Orcinus orca, assembly GCF_937001465.1. Taxonomy (NCBI): domain Eukaryota; kingdom Metazoa; phylum Chordata; class Mammalia; order Artiodactyla; family Delphinidae; genus Orcinus; species Orcinus orca. Next base: position 49,175,406 of record NC_064566.1, on the reverse strand, counting down.
TTACTGCAGGAGGACAGACTATGTCCCAGTCTCTTAACTATTACCGACCAGGGTTCTTGGCCTTCCCCAGTCAATAGAAATTGACTAGAGGCCAGACAAGAAATTCAAGCAAGGCTTTATTGGGGCCCCTGCTGCAGCAGCGGGGAGTGAGAACAAACAACAGGTTCCCTTGCTTGCTGCCTGAAGTGGGGGGCACGTTTGTTCCTTATATGGGGTGAGGGTAGGGGTGTGTCCAGGGGTCGTGCCAGAGGGGTGACTTAGGTGTTTTGCCCACTGCTTAGGTGGTGTGTGCAGGGGGCAAGCTCAGTACCCTGCTTTTGCTCCCGACTCCCTGTTTTTGCTCCAGGCTCTTCAAAAGTGGCAGTTGGGTTTTTTTGGTCTCTTTGTAACTTTTGGGTCCAGAATTTGCCCGATCTGGGCATGCACGCAGTTACTTTTAGTTCCGTACAGTTTCTTTGTATTTTGTTGCTTGAGGAGAGGTGTGTCCAGGTGCAAGCACTGCAGCACTGCAGCAAAGGGCCCCAGGTCTCAGCCTGTCTCAGAACCATCCTCTTAGGCCCCACCTGCCTCCACTTATCGCTGGGCTACTTAGGGGCTGGCTCTTTGGGAAGGAGCAGGCGTACTGTAGTCTCCTCTGGCGGCCCCTCTGAGAAATCATCAGGATGTACTGCTTGATGCTTCTTCCAAGTCCCAGGGCTGCCTGGCCCAGCACTCAGGGGGTTCAGGAAGTTCAACTATGAAAATCTCTTGGCTTTGCACGCAGATCTCAGCAGACCTGTTACTTCCCTACCTCCATCAGGAGGTTTATAAAGTACTGGTCTTTATTGACACAGCAGAAAATGCTTTTCACAAACACCGGTTCAGATGAGAGGAGACACAAGCTCTGGAGCCATGGTGAGTGCCGGGACCGTGGTGTCAGAGCTGGGGCCTGGGGTGAGGGCACTGAGCCTGGAGGCTTTGCGCCACTGCCCTACACCAGCATTTCTTCCTCTGGGCAGTACTAAATGGTCTCTGCTCAGGGCAGGCAACTACCCTCCAGGTCGTCCCATAACCTGAGAGGTGAGAGTTACCTCAAGGCCTTTGCCATCCTCCTTTTAATAACATAATGGGCTTGGGTGGGCATCGCTAGTGAGTTCTTATCACATCAACGTCCTTTCTGAGCTTGACAGTTCCTTGCTGAGAAACATGGTCACCTCATGATAAAAGGAAACACTGAACCTTCTCAGTCCTCAACCAACTAGCCAAACTGACGCTACAAGCTCCAGATTCCCCAGATTCACCTGCAGGGGCTGCTCCTTGCACAGGCTTAAACTGACAGGTTTCCTGCAGCCTACTGTGGGTCTTCTGATTATGGGGCAAAGATAGTCATAAATGATAGACTCTGCCTTAATTTGGGGTCGAGCTGCGTGAGCAAACCTCCCCTTAGGCAGCATATTCTGACAAGTTTGAGCAGGCATAGAGGGCCACTTTCTAGCTCATCCTTAGCTAACTCAAGGTGAGAAGGCTAGTAGCTATGCAACAGCTGATCAGAGTTAACGTTCATTAAGGGATTAGGAATTCTTGGTGACCTCATTTAACCTCAGCACAACTCAGTGCGAGAAATTTCTCTTTTACAGCTGAGAACCTTAGGACAGAGAAGTGTTAAGAAATTTGCCCATGGTCATATAGTTAATCAGTAGTAAAGCCAGGATTTAAACTCAGGCGGTCTGGGTCTGGAGCATGTACTTCTACTATGTACTGCCTACCCTGGATAAGATATATGTAAGATGCCAACCTATCCCAGCCTCTGAAATGCTAATGTGACGAGACTCACGATTTTAATAGAACATCCATTATTCATGCTATTTAAGACATTCAAGGAAGTTAAAGAGATATCACATTTACAGACATATCAGACATCCTTAGCAGATTTATCTTTGTTAATCCTGGAGGGAGAATCATAGAAGGCTGTGTTACAACGTCTTCACAGGTACTGGTGATTTACACAAACAAGCCTCTAAACCAGATTGATTCTACCTATCTACCTACTTACCTATCTACCATTTTAACGTAAATATTATTCAGTACTAGAGACATTCTTGATCCATTCCAGACCCTGGCATCTCTTCCCAAATAACCAGGCTTCACCAGTTAAATCTAATCAAGGATTTTGGTTGACAGCTTTTGAAATGAGGCAACACTTATATAGTCAGATTTGAAGGGGGTCTCCTGTTAAAAAACATTTAAAGAGATCAAGTAAAGAAAAGAATTTTTAAAAGACTGATGGGATCAGATTTATTTAATAATCATGATTTTTTTTTGTATATGGATCCCAAATCCGTAAACAAACTAAGACTTTTAGAAGAATTCCAGTTTTATTCCTTTACTCAGATTTCACTGAAATTTCATTGATAGCTTTCAGGATTTAAGTCTTGTCTTAAAGTAGCGGCCTCTGAGTATCTCTTAGTTTATATGTAGTGTGGGGTGGACATCTCTCCACACATTCCTTCTTCAGCCCTAGAACATAATAAAGCTTAACACTTCTAGAAAGCAGCAGGAGATGGAAGGGGTCCGAGTTGTTTCTGAGGAGCTGGAGCCCCTGCAGACAGGTAGTGGCTTCCCAGTTACAGGTGCCCGATCTAGACAGGTTTGTGCTAAGCTCATTTCCGAGCAGAGAAGTATTAGAGCTAATCTTGGCTAAAGTACAACAGTATCAAGGGCTTGGGGAAGACTTGGATCCCCGTCTTCTGATAGTTTTTGCTAGGCTAGGACTGCAGTGTCAGGGCCTATTTTTCTGTAACCTCCCTTTTGGCCCTAGGCCTGGGGCTTCTTCAGTCCCAGGACTCAGCTGACAAATCCAGAGGCTTAAAGCCTTACATCCCCTTGGGCATTAGTTACCATAGGACTCTTCTTGTGGGAAGAGGGTCTCCAACTTTCTCTAAGCTGGGTCATTTCTTTTTGGTGGCTCATAATTTGGCCTTGAACCATCTGGGGACAGACTTCCTTGATTAGATAAATATAATCTTTGCACTATTCCTGGTCTTCTGGAACCTGGATGAGTAAAATGGTGGAGGGGCAGAGAGTGTAGTTTAATTTTTTTTTCACTCATCCTTGAAAGGGTCTGCTATGCATTGATTCTCTCTCTCCACCTCTTTCTTTCTTTCATTGTTTCCTCCCGCAGGTAGTTTTATCGCGTTTTTCTTTTGCTTTCTCAGGAGATTACTTCTTTGAGGAGGACATGCTTCTTCCTAAGCCATAAGCCTGTAACTAAACTCATGCAGTGTGCAATACAGAAATTGTCAGTATGCACGTGGGCCCCTTATAGCCTTAGAACTTCAAGGATTGATGCATATAAGCAGTGAGGGAGGAGGTAGGAGTGGTAAATGAGATCTTATAAATCTGTAATCCTATTTCATCTTCTTTGGGGATGAGAATTTGCAGCTTTCATAATAATAGCCATCATAGCTAGCAGACAGAGGCAGCATAACACAGTGCTTAAGAATGTAGGCTCTGAAGTTACAGCACAGGGAACTTGACTCAATATTCTGTAATAACCTAAATGGGAAAATAATTTGAAAAGGAATAGTATATGTATATGTATAGCTGAATCACTTTGCTGTACACCTGAAACTAATACAGCATTGTAAATCAACTATACTCCAATATAAAATAAAAATTAAAATAAATAGAAATTAGAGGGAAAAAAAGAATGTGGGATCTGGAATCCGACTGCTTAGATTTAAACCCTGGCTCATCCACTTTCTTACTTCATGATCTTAGACAAGTTATTCAACCACTTGGTGCCTCAGTTTTCCTATATGCAGAATGGGAATGGAAATGATTCCTACCTCATAAGGCAGTAAATACTTGATAAATATCAAGCATTATTATTTTTAAGTGCTTATTATGTGCCAGGCACTATGCTAAGTGCTTTGCATGTATTCTCAATCTCTATATTGATTTCAAGAGACAAATATTATTTTCAAAGATTTTAGAGAGGAGAGTGCTGAGGGATGGACAGATGCATGAGCTTTGGAGTCAAATGGGACGTTCTTGAAACCGGTCTCTTCTGCTTCCTCTTAATGGGGTCACTGACAGGTTTCCTCATCTCTGAGGCTCTATTGCCTCATCTATGGAAAGGGGATGACGCCACTCACAGGCTTTGTTCTTTTTCTTTTTAAACATCTTTATTGGGGTATAATTGCTTTACAATGGTGTGTTAGTTTCTGCTTTATAACAAAGTGAATCAGTTATACATATACATATGTTCCCATATCTCTTCCCTCTTGCATCTCCCTCCCTCCCACCCTCCCAATCCCACCCCTCCAGGCAGTCACAAAGCACTGAGCTGATCTCCCTATGCTATGCGGCTCTCACAGGCTTTGGAAGGAGGTGGACGTCATGAGATAAGGGGCGTGAAAATCCTAGGTGTCTCTGCTTATTGTTACATTTTAATAAATGCCTACTGTGTGCTAAACAGTTTACAGTCTTTCCCATGTTCACAACCACTCTGCGAAGTCAATGTTATTGTTTTTTTCGTTTTTTTTTTTTTTACATGATAAGCGCACAACTTTTTGTTGAACTCCTTGTCACCCTGCAGCATTAGAACAGGGGGAGGAGAATGCAACCTCCCTTGTATCACACACTGCTGAATTCTTGGGTGCAGGTGCGCTGTGCAAGGTAAATTGGCCATTGTATTCAGACGATGAGCCACATCCTGTGTGGAAAGGTTGGAAGAACCGGGAGTGATGGAAGCAGAGAGGCCTGGCTGGACTGGTTTGAAGGCCACTTCTCTTAGCATATGACTTCACTCTGGTCTCAAACCTCTGCATCTGCTTTAAAGGGAGATGGGGTTGGAGGGAGGGGACAGAAAAACTGGCCTTTAAATTATCCTGAGGACAAAGGATCTAATAACCACAAAGCGCCAGAATTGCTTTTTCTTCTATGAAGCAGTTAAGCGAGTAGCCTTTGTCTTTAGGCCAGCTTGGATTTAAATCCTGGATCTATCACCTAACATCATGACCTTGGGGAAGTTACTTAGCCTCTCTGAGACCCAATTTCTTCATCAGAAAATGGGAAAATATACCACAGGGTCAGAGGATTAAGTAAGCATAGGTGTAGAGAGCATTTATAAAAGACAAATGTGTTTTTTTCTGACTCTTACTATTATTTAGTAAAAAAAATAAACTTAGGACCCTGAAGAAGTGTCAGAAAGCAAGAGACCTGGTAAAAAGGGGAAAAAATAGGGTAAGGCAAGGTGTATTTAACCCCAGCACAGTGATGCAGGGATCTCTAGGGACCACAGAGAAAGAGGATGTCCAAGTTGCTTGAGAAGGTCCAAATGCTTGAGAAGGCCGTTCTATTTTTCAGGCGGGATTGTGGGCACTTGGGTGTCATTTTACTCTGCTGTGGACAGAAGCTTTGTGCAAAACTATATGATGCCATATGGAATGACAGTCCATGAAAACATTGCTCGCAGGTGGGCCTCAAGCTGCTATTTTTGTATGGGTTAAGTTGCATCTGGAGAAAAAGCCTTTCTGTTTGGGCTCCGGCCTATCAGGTAATGTATGTCTTGCCTGACGGTTTGGGAAATGTTTCAGAGCTTTCTGATAGCACGTGGCCTTGAGAATCAGGGCTGAGCTGAGATCAGGATCATTCACTCTGGCTTAACAGCAAGTTATTCAGCCTGAGACTCGGCTCTTTACTGTGAAGATGGTAGGGAACATCCTTACTCAGTGTCTGAACATAGTCAAGAGATGATAGCAATTACTCTTACTATCATTGCGAATAATCATCATCAGAAACCAGGTGGTGGAATCGCACATGCTCATAGTGGAACAAATAAGCACATTCCTTTAGGGGACTCCTGCTTCACGTGAGCTTTCATTGCTATATGCTGTTTCCTGGCACAGTTCTTGACACATAATGGAAAGTCAGTTTAGTAAGACGGTGATTGTAAAACGTAAACCAAACCATCTATTCATTCCTTTAATAAATAGACATAAAGTTGAGTGGAGGGAGGCAGACAGGAAAGAGTATATATATAGATAATGCATGACATATACAGGCAAAATCAGGATAGTGTTTATCATAGAGAGGATCGCGTGACTGGAAGGGGTAACAAGGGAAGTCTGGCAGGCTGACAATATTCTGTTTCTTGATCTGGGTGCTTGTTACGTGGGTGTGCTCACTTTGAGGAAATTCATCAAGTTTTACATTTAGGAGATGTAGGCTTTTCTATGTGTATTTTATATTTCAACAAAAAAGACATTTTAAGAATTATCAAATATGGTAAGTTTGATGAGTAGAATGATAGCTTATGAGTAGCATTTATAAGACTTAGGGGAGAGGTGACTGTATAGGCTACAGATGTCGGATGAACAAGGTCCTTCCTCTTCTGGACCCAGTATAAAGATCTTACTTAGACCTGATCCTGAAGCATCAGGGACCAGTGAGGATCATTAAAGTTATGGTAGGAGATATATTCCTGAAGCAAATATGATCACTGTGTTTCCTCCCCAGGTGCATACTCATTTCCATGTCCATGCTTGCCTTTTCTTCAGTATTCTGGTCATGATTCGAATGGAAATTTAGAAGGTGAATCAGAATACGGAAAGACTGAAGAAAGTGGGATAGTTAGGAGGCTGTTATAATATTAAGGGAAATGATGGTGATTTGGGCTAGATTATTTTCATTGGGATCTGAAAGGAGGGGATAGTTCAAAGTTGACTTGGGGAATGTATTACAGAGTGAAAAGAGATTCTAGTTTGTTTGTTTGTTTTGTTTTCCTGGAGTTTTCATGGATAACAGGAAAGGGAGGAAGGCCCAACAGGTCTTAGAGGGTGAACTCGGGGGAAAGGGGAATTATAATTTGTGGTTCTGCTAGATGTTCAGTTTACAAGGCACACCAATGTGAAGATACTTAATAGACAAATGAAGACAAACATTCCCATTGCAGAGGAAAGAAGTTGGAGAGGCTTTGCAGCCCAAAAGTGTTATGTGAAGTAATGGGAATATATGAGCTTACACACTACACTCTGGGCTCCTTGCTAAATGTTATTAACCCTGGGGTTCTGGAAACTCATGATTCTCTGCCTGGCTCTGTAGGTGATGCCCCTCAAGACCTGTCAGCTTCACCCTCCAGCCCCCAACTCTGGAGAACTTCAAAGCACTTGGTGCTGTCATAACAGCTTTTATGATAAGAGGGATGAAAAAAAAGATATTTAAGAGAAAAGTGCCTTCTAATTAAGCCCATGGCCATAGGACTGTCTCAAAGGCAAGGTCAGAAGAAAATGTACAAGTTTAAGCAGCCAGTGAGGTGGAGGTGGGATTGGGTAAGAAGGAGTTTAACAAAAGTGAATTCATCTCAGTTCCCATCTTGTTTACCAGATTTAGCTTCAAAGAACTGTTGAATACTTCCTCTAGGCCAACCCACCTTCACGGGAGATAAATTTGTCACTATTGAGCACATTGGATAGAACCTTTGCGCTCCAAAGGCTTTTCCAGAAAAGAAACACGGAAGATGTTGGTTCTTTAACAGCGCCAGAGGAAAAAACAACCAGCCTCCTCAGAGGGTGGTTTTGAAAATACATCATTTGTTTGAATGTGTCTCTTTTGTTAACAGGTAGGTCACACTATGGAAAACCTGTCTCTAAGAATAAATAGAAATAGAGTCTAAACTGCTTGTTCCTAACATCATACTAAATTTAAACAGAAAATTATTCTCCCTTCTTCATTATTTATTTTGAGAATACAGTCTGGAGATAGGCTTTTGGGTATAGCTTAAGTGAGAAAGGAAGTTGTTTATTTAGGCCAAAGAGAGAATAGATACTGAGAGGCTAAAGCAATAAGCAGAGATTAGCTCATAAAATTTATTCAATATCACTTTATTCAAGGAGAAGATTAAATTATACAGAAAATGGAGGGAATGGAGCTCCTCAGAGGAATGAGTTTTCTCTCATGGCCTGAGAAAGGGTGACGGGGCAGCTCTTCCTTTCCAGCCCTTAGTACTTGGTAGGGACTTTGTAAGTGATGATCAAATGAATGAATGTTTCTTACATATAGGGTGGACAGCTCCCTCCTGGAATCACTATGTTTTCCTGCAACACCAGCACTTCTGGTTATTCTACCTTCCTCCTCACTGGCTTCCCAGGTCTAGGAGCATCTCATCATTGGGTTTCCATCCCCATCAACCTCATCTGTGTGGTTTCCATCCTGGGTAACAGTATCATCCTCTTCCTGATCTGCACAGATCCAGCCTTACACGAACCCATGTACATCTTCCTGTCCATGCTGGCAGCCTCTGATCTGGGCCTCTGGGCCTCCATCTTCCCCACCATGGTGCAGCTCTTCTGGCTGGGTGTTGGTGAGCTGCCCTTCAATCTTTGTGCGGCACAGATGTTCTTCATCCACACGTTCACCTATGTGGAATTTGGTGTGCTGCTGGCCATGGCCTTTGATCACTTTGTTGCCATCCAGGACCCTCTGCACTGTGCCTCAGTTCTTACCCACTCAGCCATGGCCAAAGTGGGGCCTGCCATCCTGGTGAGGGCCATCCTGCTCAATCTCCCAGGACCCATCCTCCTGCAGTGTCTGCTCTTTCCCCAGATCAGTGTACCCTCTCACTGTTACTGCCTTCACGTGACCTTGTGGGTTTGGCCTGCTCAGAAACTCAGGTCAACAGCCTGGTTGGCCTGGTCTCCATCCTCCTCTCTTTGGGCTTTGACTCTTCCCTCATCATACTCTCCTTTGCCCTGATCCTACGGACTGTGCTGAGCATTGCATCACCTGGGAAACGACTAAAGGCACTCAACATGTGTGTCTCACACCTCTGCATTGTTCTCATATTTCACTCGCCCAAGCTGGGGCTGTCTGTGTTGCACCGAGTAGAGAAGCACAGCTACCCTGCTCTGGCAGTGCTTATGGCCAACCTGCACTTCTTGGTTCCACCCTTCATGAACCCCATTGTCTACTGCATCAAGTCTAAGCAGATCCGTCAGGGCCTCCTAAAGCACTTCCAGCAGAAAAGGGTTGATGTATCGTAGAGCAGCAGAAGGACACAGTGGCACACAACCCCTGTGGGTCAACCTGGATCTCAGGGGAGGATTAGTGCTGGAGTTAACTTTTGAGGTTTCTGAAAGTTTCAGATCTTACCACTGAGCCTTTTGTGGGGCAGCATCAGCTTCTATAATTACAGTTTTGGGGGACTAGATCATTGGAAAGCATATAGAAGTATCATCTTGGTAATCCTCTTGTTGCACTGATCAGAGTTGAACTCTTTCATACTCATATATACTGTAACATCTCCTTGCCTAGGGGACTCACTGAGAGGATGTGTGTGCGTATCTATTCATGCAGGCACTTCTATCCTTTTCCCCACTGGATTTTACCCCGACCCATTTCATTTCAAACCTAAGGAAGAACTATATTTCTATTCTATTATGTATAATAAGAATATTATGTGTAAGTAAGCTATATTCACCTTAATACTAGCCCTCTTCTCCCACATTTAATATTAACCAGCTCATATACCAAGAAATAGAAAAGGGGAGTGGTTGGTGGGAAACACGTAGGAATAATACTGTACCTGCTGAGTTCACTTAGCACCTATTTACACCTTAGGGAGTGGCAGCTTTCTTTTGTTTCTCTTCATGTGTGTCTCTGCTTTGAGCTAGAGAGAAAAGTTTGGTGTTGCCAAGCCCAGGAAAGCTTCTCACTGTCCACTTAGATTTTCTTATGATTAAGTATTGATATTTGAAATTATGGTTAGGGCCACATTCTGAGCCTGCATTAGAGCCCACGTGAGGAAAAAGTCCACATTTGTTGCTAGATTCCATCGTTTTTTTAAGAAAGAATTTCACCTAGGATTTACAAAATGTCTGTCTCTAAAACTGCCAACCCTATCAGGTATGATTAATAAAGATTTAAATATTAATTTTCATATTCTGATGTCACTACTTAGTAACTGCATGATGGGTGAGCCATTCCCACGCATGAGACAATGAAAGGAATTCCTTCAGCATTAACAGCTCCTATCTTTCAGGGCTTTATTATTTTTTTTCTTCCTTCCTGAGGGGAGTTCTTTTTATTGATTCATTTTTTTTAAAAAGCCAGTTTATTGAGGTATGATCGGCATATTAAAAGCTGTGCATATTTAGTGTATACAACTTGATGGGTTTGGCGATAAGAGGTCTACCGTACAGCATAGTCCCTGTCGTTAACAATACTATATTGTATCTTAAAAATTTTCTAAGAGGGTAGATCTTGTGTTCCTATCAAATATAAAACTAATAATAAATAAAAAAGGCAAGAGGAAACTTTTGGAGGTGATGGATATGTTTATGGCATAGATTGGGGTGATAGTTTCACAGAGCCCTTAATTTTATTGGTGTCATCTACTTGACATTTTTAAGATGTGAACCCTATCATTCTGACTGAACACTTATATCACAGGAGGCTGGGTAGGTTTGCAGCCATGTACACTTTAGCCATTTGCCTTATTTATTTATTTAATTGAAATGTAGTTGATTTACAATGTGGTTGTTTCTGGTGTACAGCAAAGTGATTCATTTATATACACATACACATATATATTCTATTTCATATTCTTTTCCATTAAAGTTTATCACAAGATATTGAATATAGTTCCATGTTCTATATAGTAGGACTTTTTAAAAAAATCTATTTTATATATAGTAGTTTGTATCTGCTAATCCCAAACTCCTAATTTATCCCTCCTCCCATTCCCCTTTGGTAACCATAAGCTTGTTTGCTATGTCTGTGAGTCTGTTTCTGTTTTGTAAATAAGTTCATTTGTATCATATTTTTAGATTACACATATAAGTGATATCATATGATATTTATCTTTGTCTGAATTACTTAGTATGATAATTTTTAGGTCCATTCATGTTGCTGCAAATGACATTATTTCATTCCTTTTAATGGCTGAATAGTATTCCAGTGTGTGTGTGTGTGTGTGTGTGTGTATCTGTATATTACATCTTTATTCATTCATCTGTCAATGGACATTTAGGTTGATTCCATATCTTGGCTATTGTAAATAGTGCTACTATGAGCATAGGGGTACATATACCTTTTTGAACTATACTTTTGTCTGGGTATATGCCCAGGAGTGGGATTGCTGGATCATATGGCAACTTTTTAGATTTTTAAGGAATGTTTGCACTATTCCCCATAGTGGCTATACCAGTTTATATTCCCACCAACAGTGTAGGAGGGTTCCTTTTTCTCTACATCCTCTCCAGCATTTAACATTTGTAGACTTTTTGGTGATGGCCATTCTGACTGGTGTGAGGTGACACCTCATTGTAGTTTCGATTTCATTTCTCTAATAATTAGCTATGTTGAGCATTTTTTCATGTGCCTCTTATTGGCCATCCATATTCTTTGGAGAGATGTCTGTTTATGTCTTCTGCCCAGTTTTTGGATTCGGTTGTTTGGTTTTTTTCGATATTGAGCTGTATGAGCTATTTGTTTATTTCGGAAATTAAGCCATTTTTCATCGCATTGTTTGCACATACCTTCTTCCATTCCATAGACTGTCTTTCTGTTTTCTTTATGGTTTCCTTTGCTGTGCAAAAGCTAATAAGTTTGATTAGGTTTCATTTGTTTATTTTTACTTTTATTTCTATTGCCTTGGGAGACTGATTGAAGAAAACATTGCTACAATTTATTTCAGAGAAAGTTTTGCCTATATTCTCTTCTAGGAGTTTTATGGTGTCATGTCTTATATTTAAGTCTTTAAGCCATTTTGAGTTTATTTTTGTGTATGGTGTGAGTTAGTGTTCTGAACTTCATTGATTTGCATGTAGCTGTCCAGCTTTCCCAACACCACTTGCAGAAAAGACTGTCTTTTCTCCACTGTATATTCTTGCTCCTTTGTTGAAGATGTATTTATCATAAGTGTGTTGGCTTTCTGTTCTGTTCCACTGATCCATATGTCTATTTTTGTGCCAGTACCACACTGTTTTGATTACTGTTGCTTTGTGGTATTGTCTGAAGTCTGAGAGGGTTATGCCTCCAGCTTTGTTCTTTTCCCTCAGGATTGCTTTGGTAAGTCTGGGTCTTTTATGGTTTCACATAAATTTTAGGATTATTTGCTCTAGTTTGGTGAAAAATGTCATGGGTAATTTGATGGGGATCACAATAAATCTATAGATTGCTTTGGGTAGTATGGCCATTTTAACAATATTAATTCTTCCAATCCAAGAGCATGGGATATCTTTCCATTTTTAAAATCACCTTCAATTTCTTTTATCAATGTTTTTTCATTCCTAGCATACAAATCTTTAACCTCCTTGGTCAGGTTTATTCCTACATATTTTTTTTTGATGTGATTGTAAAAGGGATTTTTTTAAACTTTCCCTTTCTGATATTTCATTGTTAGTGTAAAGAAATGTGACAGATTTCTGTTTGTTAATCTTGCATCCTGCTACTTTGCTGAATTTGTTTGTCAGTTCTAGTGGTTTTTGTGTGGAGTCTTTAGGGTTTTCTATATATAGTATCATGTCATCTGCATATAATGACAATTTCACCTCTTCCCTTCCAGTTTGGATCCCTTTTACTTCTTTTCCCTGTCTGATTGATGTGGCTAGGTCTTCCAGTACTATGTTGAATAACAGTGGTGAGAGTGGGCATCCTTGTCTTTTTCCAGATTTTAGAAGGAAGGCTTTCAGTATTTCACCATTGAGTATTATGTTGGTGGTGGATTTGTTATAAGTAGCTTTTATCATGCTGCAGTATATTCCTTCTATGCCCACTTTGGTGAGAGTTTTTATCATGAATGGATGTTAAATTTTATGAAATGCTTTTTCTGTATCTAATTGAGATGATCATGTGGTTTCTGTCTTTTGTTGGTATGGTATATATCACATTGATTCGCATATGTTGAATCATCCTTGTCACACAGGGATGAATCCAACTTGGTTGTGGTGTATGATCCTTTTTATGTGTTGTTGGACTCAGTTTGCTAATATTTTATTGAGAAATTTTACATCTATATTCATAAAAGATATTGGCCTTTTATTTTTTGGTAGTGTCTTTGTTTGGTTTTGGTCATGGTGGCTTCATAGAATGACTTTGGGAGTGTTCTCTCCTCTTCAATCTTTTGGAAGAGTTTGAGCAGAATCGGTTTAAGTTCTTTGTATATTTGGTAGAATTCCCCAGTTAAACCATCCAGTCTTAATCTTTTGTTTGCAGGGAGTTTTTTTTTTTCCTTCTAAAATTACAGATTCAATTTTACCTCTAGCGATTGGTCTGTTCAAATTATCTATTTCTTCTTGATTCAGTTTTGGTGGGCTACATGTTTCTAGAAACTTGTCCATTTCTTCTAGGTTGTCCGGTTTGTTGGCATATAATTGTTCATGGTGTACTCTTATAATTTTTTGTAGTTCTGTGGTAGTGGTTGTTATTTCTCCTCCTTCATTTCTTATTTTTATTTGGGTCCTCTGTCTTTTCTTCTTGGTGAACCTGGCCAGAGGTTTGTTGATATTTATCCTTTCAAGAAACCAGCTCCTGGTTTGATTAATTTTTTCTATTTTTTTGGTCTAAAATCTTTGTTTTTATTTATATTCATTAAAAAAAATTTATTGAAGTACAGTTGATTTACAATGTTGCATTAATTTCTTCTTTACAGTAAAGTGACTCAGTTATACACACACATATTTATGTATGTATACACATACATATATACATACATATATATATGTGTGTGTGTATATATATATATATATATATATATATATTCTTTTTCATATTCTTTTCCATTTTGGTTTGTCAGAGAATATTGCCTATAGTTCCCTGTGCTATACAGTATGACCTTGTTGTTTATCCATCCTGTATATAACAGTTAGCCTCTGATAATTCCAAGCTCCCATTCCTTTCCTCCCCTCCCCCCACCTCCCTTGGCAACCACAAGTCTGTTCTCTATATCTGTGAATCTTTTTTTGTTTCATAGATGTGTTGATTTGTATTGTATTTTAGATTCCACATATAAGTGATATCATATGTTATTTGTCTTTCTCTTTCTGACTTACTTCACTTAGTATGATAAGCTCTAGGTCCATCCATGCTGCTGCAAATGGCATTATTTCATTCTTTTTGATGGCTGAGTAGTATTCCATTGTATATATACCATGTCATCTTTATCCATTCATCTGTTGATGGACATTTAGATTGTTTCCATATCTTGGCTATTGTAAATAGTGCTACTGTGAATATAGGGGTAAATGTGCCCTTTCGAATTATACTTTTCTCTGGGTATATGCCCAGGAGTGGGATTGCTGGGTCATTGGCAACACTATTTTTAGTTTTTTGAGGAACCTCCATACTGTTTTCCATAGTGGCTGCACCAATTTACATTCCTGCCAACAGTGTAAGAGGGTTCCCTTTTCTCCAAACCCTCTCCAGCAATTGTTATTTGTAGACTTTTAAATGATGGTCATTCTGACTGGTGTGAGGTGGTACCTCATTTTAGTTTTGATTTGCATTTCTCTAATAATTAGCGATGATGAAAATCTTTTCATGTGTTTGTTGGCCATCTGTATGTCTTCTTTGGAGAAATGTCTACTTAGGTCTTCTGCCCATTTTGTTGTTTGGGTTGTTTGTTTTGTTGTTGTTGAGTTATAAGAGCTGTTTGTATATTTTGGAAATTAAGCCCTTGTCAGAGGCATTGTTTGAAAATATTCTCTCCCACTCCAGAGGTTGTCTTTTCATTTTGTTTATGGTTTCCTTTGCTCTGCAAATCTTGTAAGTTTGATTAGGTCCCATTTGTTTACTTTTGCTTTTATTTCTCTTGCCTTGGGGGACTGACCTTAGAAAACATTGGTATGATTTATGTCAAAGAATATTTTGCCTATGTTCTCTCCTAGGAGTTTATGGTGGTATACCTTATGTTTAAATCTTTAAGCCAGTTTGAGTTTATTTTTGTGTATGATGTGAGGATGTGTTCTAAATTTACTGATGTACATGCAGCTGTCCAACTTTCCCAGCACCACTTACTAAAGAGATTGTCTTTTTCCCATTTCATATTCTTGCCTCCTGTATCAAAGATTTTTTTTTAAACATCTTTACAGGACTATAATTACTTTACAACAGCGTGTTAGTTTCTGCTCTATAACAAAGTGAATCAGCTATACATATACATATATCCTCCCTATACATATCTCCCCATTCTTGTGTCTCCCTCCCACCCTCCCTATCCCACCCCTTTAGGTGAACACAAAGCACTGAGCTGATCTCCCTGTGCTATGTGGCTGCTTCCCACTAGCTATCTATTTTACATTTGGTAGTGTATATATGTCCATGCCACTCTCTCACTTTGTCCAGCTTACCCTTCACCCTCCCCATGTCCTCAAATCCATTGTCTAGTCTGTGTCTTTATTCCTGTCCTGCCCCTAGGTTCTTAAGAACCATTATTATTATTTTTTAGATTCCATATATATGTGGTAGCGTACGGTATTTGTTTTTCTCTTTCTGACTTACTTCACTCTGTATGACAGTCTCTAGGTCCATCCACCTCACTACAAACAACTCAGTTTCTTTTTATGGCTGAGTAATATTACATTGTACATATGTGCTACATCTTCTTTATCCATTCATCTGTTGATGGACACTTATGTTGCTTCCATGTCCTGGCTATTGTAAATAATGCTGCAATGAACATTGTGGTACGTGACCCTTTTTGAATTATGGTTTTCTCAGGGTATATGCCCACTAGTGGGATTGCTTGTTCATATGGTAGTTCCATTTTAAGTTTTTTAAGGAACCTCCATACTATTCTCCATAGTGGCTGTATCAATTTACATTCCCACCAACAGTGCAAGAAGGTTCCCTTTTCTCCACACCCTTTCCAGCATTTACTGTGTGTAGACATTTTGATGATGGCCATTCTGACTGGTGTGAGGTGATACCTCATCATGGTTTTGATTTGCATTTCTCTAATGATTAGTGATGTTGAGCATCCTTTCATGTGTTTGTTGCCAATCAGTATATCTTCTTTGGAGAAATGTCTATTTAGGTCTTCTACCCATTTTTGGATTGGGTTGTTTGCTTTTTTGATATTGAGCTGTGTGAGCTGCTTGTATATTTTGGATATTAATCCTTTGTCAGTTGCTTCATTTGCAAATATTTTCTCCTATTCTGAGGGTTGTCTTTTTGTTTTATTTATGGTTTCCTTTGCTATGCAAAAGCTTTTACATTTCATTAGGTCCTATTTGTTTATTTTTGTTTTTATCTCCCTTTCTCTAGGAGGTGGGTTAAAAAAGATTGTGCTGTGATTTATGTCATAGAGTGTTCTGCCTATGTTTTTCTCTAAGAGTTTTATAGTGTCTGGACTTACATTTAGGTCTTTACTCCATTTTGAGTTTATTTTTGTGTATGGTGTTATGGAGTGTTCTAATTTCATTCTTTTACATGTAGCTGTCCAGTTTTCCCAGGACCACTTATTGAAGAGGCTGTCTTTTCTCCATTGTATACTCTTGCCTCCTTTATCAAAGATAAGGTGACCATATGTGCAGGGGTTTATATCTGCGCTTTCTGTCCTGTTCCACTGATCTGTATTTCTGTTTTTGTGCCAGTACCATACTGTTTCGATTACTGTAACTTTGTAGTATAGTCTGATGTCTGGGAGCCTGATTCCTCCAGCTCCATATTTCTTTCTCAAGATTGCTTTGGCTATTCGGGGTCTTTTGTGTTTCCATACAAATTGTGAAATTTTTTGTTCTAGTTCTGTGAAAAATGCCAGTGGTAGTTTGATAGTGATTGTATTGAATCTGTAGATTGCTTTGACTAGTAGAGTCATTTTCACAATGTTGATTCTTCCAATCCAAGAACATGGTATATCTCTCCATCTATTTGTATCATCTTTAATTTCTTTCATCAGTGTCTTATAGTTTTCTGCATACAGGTCTTTTGTCTCCTTAGGTAGGTTTATTCCTAGGTATTTTATTCTTTTTGTTGCAATGGTAAATGGGAGTGTTTCCTTAATTTCTCTTTCAGATTTTTCATCATTAGTGTATAGGAATGCAAGAGATTTCTGTGCATTAATTTTGAATCCTGCTACTTTACCAAATTCATTGATTAACTCTAGTAGTTTTCTGGTGGCATCTTTAGGATTCTCTATGTATAGTATCATGTCATCTGCAAATACTGACAGCTTTACTTCTTCTTTTTCAATTTGGATTCCTTTTATTTCTTTTTCTTCTATGATTGCTATGGCTAAAACTTCCAAAACTATGTTGAATAATAGTGGTGAGAATGGGCATCCTTGTCTTGTTCCTGATCTTAGTGGAAATGGTTTCAGTTTTTCACCATTGAGAACGATGTTGACTGTGAGTTTGTCATATATGGCCATTATTATGTTGAGGTAAGTTCCCTCTATGCCTACTTTCTGGTGGATTTTTATCATAAATGGGTGTTGAATTTTGTCTACAGCCTTTTCTGCATCTATAGAGATGATCATATGGTTTTTCTCCTTCACTTTGTTAATATAGTGTATCACATTGATTGATTTGCATATATTGAAGAAATCTTGCATTCCTGGGATTATTCCCACTTTATCATGGTTTATGATACTTTTAATGTGCTGTTGGATTCTGTTTGCTAGTATTTCGTTGAGGATTTTTGCATCTATGTTCATCAGTGATATTGGCCTGTAGTTTTCATTTTTTGTGACATCTTTATCTGGTTTTGGTATCAGGGTGATGGTGGCCTCATAGAATGAGTTTGGGAGTGTTCCTCCCTCTGCTATATTTTGGAAGAGTTTGAGAAGGATAGGTGTTAGCTCTTCTCTGAATGTTGATAGAATTCGCCTGTGAAGCTCTCTGGTCCTGGGCTTTTGTTTGTTGGAAGACTTTTAATCACAGTTTCAATTTCAGTGCTTGTGATTGGTCTGATTATATTTTTATTTCTTCCTTGTTCAGTCTTGGAAGGTGGTGCTTTTCTAAGAATTTGTCCATTTCTTCCAGGTTGTAAATTTTATTGGCATAGAGTTGCTTCTAATAATCTCTCATGATCCTTTGTATTTCTGCAGTATCAGTTGTTACTTCTCCTTTTTCATTTCCAATTCTATTGATTTGAGTCTTCTCCCTTTTTTTCTTGATGAGTCTGGCTAATGGTTTATCAATTTTGTTTATCTTCTCAAAGAACCAGCTTTCAGTTTTATTGATCTTTGCTATCATTTCCTTCATTTCTTTTTCATTTATTTCTGATCTGATCTTTATGATTTCTTTCCTTCTGCTACCTTTGGGTTTTTTTTGTTCTTCTTTCTCTACTGCTTTAGGTGTAAGTTTAGGTTCTTTATTTGAGATGTTTCTTGTTTCTTGAGGTAGGATTGTACTGCTATAAACTTCCCTCTTAGAACTGCTTTTGCTGCATCCCATAGGTTTTGGTTCATCGTGTTTTCATTGCCATTTGTTTCTAGGTATTTTTTTATTTCCTCTTCGATTTCTTCAGTGATCTCTTGGTTATTTAGTCGCATATTGTTCAGCCTCCATGTGTTTGTATTTTTTACAGTTTTTTTCCTGTCATGGATATCTAGTCTCATAGCATTGTGGTCAGAAAATCTACTTGGTATGATTTCAGTTTTCTTAAATTTACCAAGGCTTGATTTGTGACCCAAGTTATGATCTACCCTGGAGAATGTTCCAGGAGCACTTGAGAAGAAAGTGTATTCTGTTGTTTTTGGATGGAATGTCATTTAAATATCAATTAAATTTGTCTGGTCTGTTGTGTCATTTAAAGCTTGTGTTTCCTTATCTATTTTCATTTTGGATGAACTGTCTATTGGTGAAAGTGGGGTGCTAAAGTCCCCTACTATGATTGTGTTACTGTTGATTTCCCCTTTTATGGCTGTTATATTTGCCTTATGTATTGAGGTGCTCCTATGTTGGGTGCATAAATATTTACAATTGTTATATCTTCTCCTTGGATTGATCCCTTGATCATTATGTAGTGTCCCACTTTGTCTCTTGTAATAGTCTTTGTTTTAAAGTCTATTTTGTGTGATATGAGAATTGCTACTCCAGCTGTCTTTTGATTTCCATTTGCATGGAATATCTTTTTCCATCCCCTCACTTTCAGTCTGTATGCATCTCTAGGTCTGAAGTAGGTCTCTTGTAGAAAGCATTTATTTGGGTTTTGTAATTGTATTCATTCAGCCAGTCTATGTCTTTTTGTTGGAGCATTTAATCCATTTACATTTCAGGTAATTATTGATATGTATGCTCCTATTACCATTTTCTTAATTGTTTTGGGTTTGTTATTGTAGGTGTTTTCCTTTTCTTGTGTTTCTTGCCTAGAGAATTTCCTTTAGCATTTGTTGTAAAGCTGATTTGGTGGTGTTGAATTCTCTTAACTTTTCTTGTCTGTAAATATTTTAATTTCTCTGTCAAATCTGAGTGATATCCTTGTTGATTAGAGTAATCTTCATTGTAGGTTTTTCCCTTTTATCACTTTAAATATGTCCTGCCACTCCCTTCTGGCTTGCAGAGTTTCTGCTGACAGATCAGCTGTTAACCTTATGGGGATTCCCTTGTATGTTATTTGTTGCTTTTCCCTTGCTGCTTTTAATATTTTTTCTTTGTAATTAATTTTTTATAGTTTGATGAATATGTGTCTTGGCATGTTTCTCCTTGGATTTATCCTTTATGGGACTCTCTGTGCTTCCTGGATTTGATTAACTCTTCCCTTTCCCATATTAGGGATGTTTTCAACTATAATGTCCTCAAATATTTTCTCAGACCCTTTCTTTTTCTCTTCTTCTTTTAGGAACCCTATAATTTGAATATTGGTGTATTTAATGTCCCAGACGTCTCTGAGACTGTCCTCAATTCTTTTCATTCTTTTTTCTTTATTCTGCTCTGTGGTTGTTATTTCCAGTATTTTATCTTCCTGTTCACATATCCATTCTTCTGCTTCAGTTATTCTGCTATTGATTCCTTCTAGTGAATTTTTAATTTCATTTTTTTTGTGTGTTGTTCATCATTGTTTGTTTGGCCTTTTTTTCTTCTAGGTCCTTGTTAAATGTTTCTTGTATTTTCTCCATTCTATTTACAAGATTTGGATCATCTTTACTATTATTACTCTGAATTCTTTTTCAGGTAACTGCCTATTTTCTCTTTGTTTTGTCTGGTGGGTTTTTACCTTGCTCCTTCATCTGCATATTTCTCTGTCTCTTCATTTTGTTTAACCTACTGTTTTGGGGGTCTCCTTTTTGCAGGCTGCTGGTTCATTGTTCCCATTGTTTTTCGTGTCTGCCCCCAGTGGATGAGGTTGGTTCAGTCTTGTGTAGGCTTCCTGGTGGAGGGAACTGGTGCCTGTGTTCTGGTGGGTGGGGCTGGATCCTGTCTTTCTGGTGGGCAGGGTTGCATCTGATGGTGTTCTTTTGGGGTATCTGTGAACTTATGATTTTAGGCAGCTTCTCTGCTAATGGGTGGGGTTGTGTTCTCATCTTGCTAGTTGTTTGGCCTGGGACATTCAGCAATGGAGCTTGCTTGCCGTTGGGTGGAGCTGAGTCTTAGTGTTGAAACGGAGATCTCTGGGAGAGCTCTCACTGATTGATATTACTTGAGGCCTGGATATCTCTGGTGTTCCAGTGTCCTGAACTCGGCTCTCCCACCTCAGAGGCTCAGGTCTGACACCAGGATGGAGCACCAAGACCCTGTCAGCCACACAGCTCAGAAGAATAGGGAGAAAAATGAAAGAAAAAAATTAAAAAAAGAAATAGAAGAAAATAAAACAATTAAAATAAAAAATGAGAAATTATTAAATAAAAAAGTAATAAAAAAAAGAGAGCAAGGCGACCAATAAACAAGTCCACCAATGATAACAAGCGCTAATAACTATACTAAGATAAACATGAAAATCAGAACAAGTCAGTCGCATACAGCAAACCTGAAGTCTACAGTTGCTCCCAAAGTCCACCACCTAAATTTTGGGCTGATTTTTTGTCTATTCAGGTATTCCACAGATGCAGCATACCTCAAGTTGATTGTGGGGATTTAATCTGCTGCTCCTGAGGCTGCTGGGAGAAATTTCCCTTTCTCTTCTTTGTTCACTCAGCTCCTGGTGTTCAGCTTTGGTTTTGGCCTCACCTCTGCGTGTAGGTTGTCCTCAGGCTTCTGTTCCCACCTAGACAGGATGGGGTTAAAGCAACGGCTGGTTAGGAGGCTCTGCCTCACTCATGCCAGGGGGAGGGAGGGGTAGGGTAGTTATAATTGGGATGCAGGGTGAGCCTGCAGTGGCAGAGGCCAGCGTGACATTGCAGCATCCTGAAGCATGCCGTGTGTTCTCCCAGGGAAGTTGTCCCTAGATCACGGGATCTTGGCAGTGGTGTGCTGCATAGGCTCCTGGGGGGTAGTGTGGATAGTGACCTGTTCTTGCACACAGGATTCTTGATGGCTACAGCAGCAGCGTTAGTGTTTCATGCCCATCTCTGGTGTCTGAGCTGATAGCCATGGCTCACCCCTGTCTCTGGAGCTTGTTTAGGTGGTCCTCTGCCTTCTGTGGGCAGACAGGGAAGGAGTCCCCTCTCCTTGTGCACCCCGAAACAATGGTCTCTTGCCTCTTAGGCAGGTCCAGAGTTTTTCCTGGACTCCCTCCTGGCTAGCTGTGGTGCACTAGCCCCCTTCAGGCTGTGTCCACGCAGCCAACCCCAGTCCTCTCCCTGGGATCCGACCTCCGAAGCCCGAGACTCAGCTCCCAGCCCCAGCTCCCAGCCCCCACCTTACCAGTGGTTGAGCAGACAAGCCTCTCGGGCTGGTGAGTGCTGGTTGGCACTGATCCTCTGTGCGGAAATCTCTCCACTTTGCCCTCTGCACCCCTGTTGCTGCACTCTCCTCTGTGGCTCCAAAGCTCCGCCCCCGCCCACCCACCGTCTCTGCCAGTGAAGGGACTTCCTAGTGTGTGGAAACTCTTCCTCCTTCACAGCTCCCTTCCAGTGGTGCAGGTCCCGTCCCTATTCTTTTGTCTCTGTTTTTCCTTTTTTCTTTTGCCCTACTCAGGTACGTGGGGGAGTTTCTTGCCTTTTGGGAAGTCTGAAGTCTTCTGCCAATGTTCAGTAGGTGTCCTCTGGAGTTGTTCCACATGTAGATGTATTTTTGATGTATTTGTGGGGAAGAAGGTGATCTCCATGTCTTACTCCTCTGCCATCTTGAAGGTACCCTGTCTTCTTGAGTGTTTAAAGACTTTATTTGAAATTGTTTTCTCGTCCAAGTTTTCTCTTAGTGTTAGGACTTCTGATAGTTAAAACAAAAAATTTATAAAGATCTAAATGTGAATCTTTCCATTTGGAATGTCTTGATTTAAGGCACTTTTGAAAATTTAGTCAAATCTTCTAGCTTTCTTGGAAGAAACATCTGTCTAAATCCTCACCTACCCTAAGACCTAACATATTCACCCATATTGCTATACCAAGAATTAAAGTTACTTTCATGTTTAAATTCTGAATTCAACTGGAGTTCATTTTTGTATATGGAGTGAGGTTGGGATCTAATGATCTTCCATGTGGATAGTGATTTTTTCCAGCTACACTAATTGAACAGGGCTTCCTTTCAATAAGTTCTTACTGAGTTAAGATAAAGGTGGAATGCCGTGTACGAAGAGATGATTGTCCTGTTTACTGTGATCTTCTGGTCTGTGAGATTGTACCTGTACCCAGGGGTCTGTGGCATAGGTCTTAGACATATATAATTGAAAAGGCAAGATTCCAGTGGGATATCAATGCAGGGATCTCTGAGTAAAGTGCAACTTAACTCATTTTAGCCTCATCCTTTCATTCTTTCTTATCCTCAAACATTCACATCCCTGCAGGGATGAGGAGTCCAAGAGGCTGCATAGTTGTAGGACCTCACAATGGGATTGAAGATGGAGGACTGCTCTATTTCCTGTCCCCTATACTTCTACAAAGCTAAGCCAATTTTATGCCAAATTAAAGCCTATTGTGTCTTATGCACATAATCCAAACACATGATCACTTCTCCTAGTGAGCCGTCTATTCTAATAATTCTCCTTCTGATGGACTCTAATTCAGTGAGGTCTTTTTTCTTAAACAGTTGTTTTTCAGACATATTTGTTATGTTCTGTGAGTTCACCTCCCCTGGAGGCATTGGCTACTGTAGGACAATGAACATGTGCTGCAAAATCCCCAGCATCAATGAAAGGGTGTGTGAGGTCCTTGGATGAAGAGCCTAAGGCACCAAATACAGATAGTAAATCTTCCCCCTCCCCACGAAACTAAATAAAAAAACCTATGTCCACTAGGGAGAAGCAGATTTGGGAGTAGAAATATCCTTGGGTAATGTGTCAGTCCTGAGAGCTTTAGAAGGTTGGGGACACTATTTACTGAGGTTAGTTGTGAACCAAAATGGGCAAAGACCATTCTATGTGCTATGAATGTTCTAATATCAAAGCTATAGTTGGGGCTGAGAAAGTCCCTTTAGATAATAGCTATTAAATCAGTAAGAGACATTTTCTAAAAGTGGGCTCAGTAGAGATGAGGATAGGGCAACCTCAGGGAACAGGTGGAGAAAGGGACCTCCACATAGGAAGAAAGTCCAAACAACTCAGATTGGTAGTCAACACAACTAAAATTTCAGCCCAGTGGCTGAGATGCTGAGGTACCTCCAGGAGTATTTTAGTCTGCTTCCTTTGAAAACCTAGAGCTATTTAGAAGTTTTGTCCTCACAAGGGCCAAGCAGTTGGTAATATATCCTTTATGCTCTTTTCCCATCTGTTCTGAATACAACAGTTGGGAGGGAGAGGGAGGGACAACTTAGAATGAAAACTTAAGTGGTAAGTCAATAGTCATAATCAAACACTTAAAAATAAGCTGCTACAGGGCAAAACTGACATTGCAGCCCAGTTTCCTCAACCTGCTAGGATACAGCAGTCTCAGGCTATTCTTGTAGCTGTCTCTCCCTTCCAACCAGGCATCATGAATTGTGAGAAAGCCTGTTAACTTCAAGCCAGCTCTGCCTTCAGGCTACACCTTGAACTCAATTGTTTGACACTTCTGACAGGAGGTCCTTCAGATTTATCTACACTAGAACGACCCTCATGTATTCTGTTCCAGGGTTAGGAAAAGAGAGCATCGCTAAGCTATGTGTTGAGGGTTGTGACAGTTACACGGCTTTCATTCTCAAAGGTCTGAGAGCAGTCTTTGAAAAGGGGCTTGTTGAAAGAAATAACCAATAAACAACCTATAATAGGAAATACTTTCTTGAGCCAAACTAAGGACTGTAGCCCAGGAGACAGCCTCTCAGCTTTGAGAAATTGCTCAGTTGATGCATATTTCCGCATAGTCTTATGTTCCTTGTTCTGATAAGATATCAACATGACAGGGGGATATTCCTTCAAAGTTTCAAAAGAGACACACTGAGTATTTATACAGTGAGACAGCAGGACCCTCGTGTCTGGGAAGGGAACCTTATCTTTGAAGGAGTGTTAACATGAACACCATAGGAAGGGAGTTATTTATCCTTATCTTTGAAAGGGACGTTTTTTACCTTAATGGTTAAAAAGCATGTGCTGTGTGTTTAATAGGCCATGAATAAGGCTGTCTTAGTTCACAGAAAGTCAAGTTGAACCATGTGTAAGCCAAAAAGACTTCCCCATACCTCAATATGTGAACATTTTCTCCATCAGGTTTATAGTCATAGAGGTATTAGCTTTCCCCACAGGACTGACTTGTGCACACGAGTTGAAGATTTTTCAGTGGGAGTTGCTATAGTTGCATTAGAATGGGCCCTGTGAGAAGCAGGTGCCAACATTAAATTAGATGTGTCAGAGGTATACAGAGGGGAAATGCTCATGAAGGAAATGCTCATGAAGTAAGACAAAGAGGGATCCTGAGGCTGGAAGAGCCATGAAATCACAAGAAGATCTGATCCGAGAGGGAGGGAGGAAAGAAGAGGAAGCTCTTAGACTTTAGTATAGCTCTAAGACCACTTTGGCAAAGCTGCAGGTAAGTCTTGAGTCAATGGAACTTATGAAGAAATTAGTATTGCACTGCAATAGACCTGTCTTATTAGTGCTGTGCTCACCCATTGGTTGGAAACAGCTCATAACTAGGGCTTAGACAATGCTATAAACTCCATAGCACAATGACTGAGGCTATCAGTCAAATATGCTCCCTGCAGTCAAATCTGAAAAGAATATTTTTTATGGCCACCACAGTGCATTCTTGCATTGCAGAGGTCTCCTTCGGATTTTAGGAGCAGTTCCTCCATAGTTCCCATGGGTCTGTCTTGCTAACGGCAAAATTGAAAGGAGGGAAGGATGAGATCTACAGCCCCAGTTTCTGAAATTCCTTGCAGAGCCACAACTGTTACTCATCCTCTCCTTCTATTTGGAATTCCCTTCACCCTCAGCTCTCAACCCCATAAATCTAGGTGGCTTACCAGTGGAGTGACCCAAACCTTCATTTCTGAGGGGGTTGAAACCTGAATAATCATACTCTTCAAGATGGTTGCATTTGTACACCCATGGTTACAATGAAGCAAGGGAATACCATTAATCACCCCAGTGGATCACCTGAGTTCTCCACTATTTACAAATTCTTCCCTGCATTTATTGTATAAAAGCAGCCCTGTCTCCTCAGTTCAGGGTCTACTACTCCTGTCAGTATAGTAACTCCTCTTCTCACCTGTTTGTTCCTGGGCATAGGGGTCTGGAGGAGCCTGATGGTAGCTGTAACTTGTAGCTCAATTGGACCCTTGCTGTGTCCCTTTGAGGACCAGGACTTCCAATCCTGCAAGACCAACATTTATAGGGAAAGGAAGCAGAAATCCCCTAGTGGATCATTGGGAATGAGGGATGGAATATTCCTCCCTCTATCCCTTTGTTTCTGGCCTCCTGTATTCTTCCTGTTGGGGAGCTAACACCATATAGAGATCTGGTTTAGTTCATAGACTGCATCCTAGAGGACAGCACTCCACTTCTGTGAATTGCTGCCTTCTGAACTGCTTTTTAGCTGTGTTTTAGAAGATGGCTCTGGCATTCTGTGAGGCCAACTGCTTCTGGTTGGTGAGGAAATGTAATACTATCAGTGGGTCCCATGGTCATGAGCCCTATCCTTCTCTGAATAATGTCTTTTCTTTGAGTACTATGTCATGTGGGATGTCCTGTCTATAAATCCGGCATTCAGGAAGCCCTTAAAGAGAAGTGCTGGCCAAGGCTCTGTGAGCAAGAAAGGCAAATCTACACCAAGAACAAGTATGTTATCATTGGCAGTGCAAACCACCATACTTCCTAGGATGCAAGAGACCCAGAGTGGTTGACTTGCCACCAAGTGGCCTCCTTGAAGAATAAT
Organism: Orcinus orca; assembly: GCF_937001465.1. Taxonomy (NCBI): domain Eukaryota; kingdom Metazoa; phylum Chordata; class Mammalia; order Artiodactyla; family Delphinidae; genus Orcinus; species Orcinus orca. The sequence goes on along the minus strand of NC_064566.1, from coordinate 49,149,101 downwards.
CCTATTGTAACTAGGTTTCAGCATTGATGTCTCTTGCTGACAGGCATTCAAAGGCAGCAGTCAACCTTGGTCATTGGGCATCTATATGGCTGGGCCCACACATAGTCTCCTTTGCTGCTACTGTTGCTAGTTTATCACAAGCAGTGATGCTTGTACCATAGTCTGGACCCGAAACAGTCTATTCTTGCTTTGGACCCACTCAAAGCTATACTTCCATATCCTTTTGTATATGGACTAAAGCAGGATTCCTAAGTGAGGAATACATTCTCTTCAGAATCCAGTGTGGTATGCATTGTGCTTTCTTTCTGGTAGAAGATGAAAGATGACAATCTTTTACCTTGATAATGTTTCTTTACCATTGGACCCCTAATATTCACTTAAGTTCTAGGTTCCTGAATATTCTTAGGATCTGTCTCCTACCCTCTGGAACATATGTGTCTTACTAAGGCCTCTATTTTACTAAACACCTCTAGCTCATTTTGCCCAATCAACATGATGCCATTGATGGATCAAGGTGGTGGTCCATGGGATGCCCAGTCATCTCTTAGAACTGTTTAATGGCACATGAAAAAAAGAGTTAACATGCCCCTGAGGCAAACCATGTATGAAAACTATTGCCCATCCCCTGTTAATGGAAACAACTTCTGATCTTTTACAATTAGAGTGGAAAACAACACATTTGCCAAATTCTATACCATGCACCTGGGAAGCATTTTTTACTCTCTTGGTTGAGAGAAGTGTTAGAGGTTATTTTGCCTTCCCCACTCTTTGGCTCTTACCTCACAGACCAGGAACACAGGTAGTTACTTCAACTACCAAGAATAGCCATTCTAATTATGCATTAAGTGACTGAGCACTGGCTTTCTCCAGGACTCCATTTACTAACTGGACTCTGCTACCTAGAGTAGAGCCCCAGCTCTAACCCAGGGGACCATAACCATGCTTTTGATTTCTGAGTAACAATGTCAACTCAAACTCTGTTTGTTAACATTCAATGTCTTGGCATTATCCTCTTCTTTAGTATAAAATTGCCTATGTAGCCAATACCTTTAAGGAAGATCTCAGGAAATCTTCAGGATATATAATATACATTTTTTTTTAAATTCTTCCAGTTAGGGATCAGGTGCCTCTTTAGGTAATGAGTCCAGGACCTGAACATTGGCACAGATCTGGGAAATGAGCAAGAGACTGACTTTACTGGAGTGAACATCCTCAGCTTTCTAACCCTCCATTCTTGCCTTGCTCTTTTTTTTAATTTTTAAAAATTTTATTTTATTTACTTTTTGTACAGCAGGTTCTTTTTTCTTTTAACATCTTTATTGGAGTATAAGTGCTTTACAATGGTGTGTTAGTTTCTGCTTTATAACAAAGTGAATCAGTTATATATATACATATGTTCCCATATCTCTTCACCCTTGCATCTCCCTCCCTCCCACCCTCCCTATCCCACCTCTCTAGGTGGTCACAAAACACCAAGCTGATCTCCCTGTGCTATGCAGCTGCTTCCCACTAGCTATCTATTTTACGTTTGGTAGTGTATATATGTCCATGCCACTCTCTCACTTTGTCCCAGCTTACCCTTCCCTCTCCCCACATCCTCAAGTCCATTCTCTAGTAGGTCTGTCTTTATCCCCGTCTTATCCCTAGGTTCTTCATGACCGTTTTTTTTTCTCTTAGATTCCATATATATGTGTTAACATACGGTATTTGTTTTTCTCTTTCTGACTTACTTCACTCTGTATGACAGACTCTAGGTCCATCCACTTCACTACAAATAACTCAATTTCGTTTCTTTTTATGGCAGAGTAATATTCCATTGTATATATGTGCCATATCTTCTTTATCCATTCATCTGTTGATGGACACTTAGGTTGCTTCCATGTCCTGGATATTGTAAATAGAGCTGCAATGAACATTTTGGTACATGACTCTTTTTTTTTACATCTTTATTGAAGTATAACTGCTTTACAATGGTGTGTTAGTTTCTGCTTTATAACAAAGTGAATCAGTTATACATATACATATGTTCCCATACCTCTTCCCTCTTGCGTCTCCCTCCCTCCTACCCTCCCTATCCCACCCCTCCAGGTGGTCACAAAGCACCAAGCTGATCTCCCATGACTCTTTTTGAATTATAGTTTGCTCAGGGTATACGCCCAGTAGTGGGATTGCTGGGTCATATGGTAGTTCTATTTTTAGGTTTTTAAGGAAGCTCCATACTGTACTCTATAGTGGCTGTATCACTTTACATTCCCACCAAAAGTGCAAGAGGGTTCCCTTTTCTCCACACCCTCTCCAGCATTTATTGTTTGTAGATTTTTAGATGATGGCCATTCTGACTGGTGTGAGATGATATCTCATTGTAGTTCTGATTTGCACTTCTCTAATGATTAATGATGCTGAGCATTCTTTCATGTGTTTGTTGGCAATCTGTATATCTTCTTTGGAGAAATGTCTATTTAGGTCTTCTGCCCATTTTTGGATTGGGTTGTTTGTTTTTTTGATATTGAGCTGCATGAGCTGCTTGTAAATTTTGCAGATTAATCCTTTGTCAGTTGCTTCATTTGCAAATATTTTCTCCCATTCTGAGGGTTGCCTTTCGTCTTGTTTATGGTTTCCTTTGCTGTGCAAAAGCTATTAAGTTTCATTAGGTCCCATTTGTTTATTTTTGTTTTCATTTCCATTTCTCTAGAAGGTGGGTCAAAAGGATCTTGCTGTGATTTATGTCATAGAGTGTTCTGCCTATGTTTTCCTCTAAGAGTTTGATAGTGTCTGGCCTTATATTTAGGTCTTTAATCCATTTTGAGTTTATTTTTGTGTATGGTGTTAGGGAGGGTTCTAATTTCATACTTTTACATATACCTGTCCAGTTTTCCCAGCACCACTTATTGAAGAGGCTGTCTTTTTTCCATTGTATATTCTTGCCTCCTTTATCAAAGATAAGGTGACCGGAGCTTCCCTGTTGGCGCAGTGGTTGAGAGTCCACCTGCCAATGCAGGGGACACGGGTTCATGCCCCGGTCTGGGAAGATCCCACATGCCGCCGAGTGGCTGGGCCCGTGAGCCATGGTTGCTGAGCCTGCACATCTGGAGCCTGTGCTCCACAATGGGAGAGGCCACAACAGTGAGAGACCTGCGTTCCGAAGGAAAAAAAAAAAGATAAGGTGACCATAGGTGCATGGGTTTATCTCTGGGATTTCTATCCTGTTCCATTGATTTATATTTCTGTTTTTGTGCCAGTACCATACTGTCTTGATTACTGTAGCTTTGTAGTATAGTCTGAAGTCAGGGGGCCTGATTCCTTCAGCTCCATTTTTCTTTCCCAAGATTGTTTGGCTCTTCAGGGTCTTTTGTGTTTCCATATAAATTGTGAAATTTTTTGTTCTAGTTCTGTGAAAAATGTCAGTGGTAGTTTGGTAGGGATTGCATTGAATCTGTAGATTGCTTTGGGTAGTAGAGTCATTTACACAATGTTGATTCTTCCAATCCAAGAACATGGTACATCTCTCTATTTGTATCATCTTTAATTTCTTTCATCAGTGTCATTTCTGCATACAGGTCTTTTGTCCCCTTAGGTAGGTTTATTCCTGGATATTTTATTCTTTTTGTTGCAATGGTATATGGGAGTGTTTTCTTAATTTCTGTTTCAGATTTTTCATCCTTACTGTATAGGAATGCAAGAGATTTCTGTGCATTAATTTTGTATCCTGCTACATTACCAAATTCATTGATTAGCTCTAGTAGTTTTCTGGTGGCATCTTTAGGATTCTCTATGTATAGTATCATGTCATCTGCAAACAGTGACACCTTTACCTCTTCTTTTCTGATTTTCCTTTTATTTCTTTTTCTTGTCTGATTGCTATGGCTAAAAATGCCAAAGCTATGTTGAATAATAGTGATGAGAGTGGGCAAACTTGTCTTGTTTCTGCTCTTAGTGGAAATGGTTTCAGTTTTTCACCATTGAGGATGAAGTTGGCTGTGGGTTTGTCACATACGACCTTTATTATGTTGAGGAAAGTTCCCTCTATGCCTACTTTCTGCAGGGTTTTTTTTTTTATCATATATGGGTGTTGAATTTTGTTAAAAACTTTCTCTGCATCGATTGCAATGATCATATGGTTTTTCTCCTTCAATTTGTTAATATGGTGTATCACATTGATTGATTTGCGTATATTGAAGAATCCTTGCATTCCAGGGATAAACCCCACTTGATCATGGTGTATGATCCTTTTAATGTGCTGTTGGATTCTGTTTGCTAGTATTTTGTTGAGGATTTTTGCATCTATGTTCATCAGTGATATTGGCCTGTAGTTTTCTTTCTTTGTGACGTCTTTGTCTGGTTTAGGTATCAGGGTGATGGTGGCTTCGTAGAATGAGTTTGGGAGTGTTCCTCCCTCTGCTATATTTTGGAAGAGTTTGAGAAGGATAGGTGTTAGCTCTTCTCTAAATGTTTGATAGAATTCGCCCGTAAAGCCATCTGGTCCTGGGCTTTTGTTGGAAGATTTTTAATCACAGTTTCAATTTCAATGCTTGTGATTGGTCTGTTCATATTTTCTATTTCTTGCTGGTTCAGTCTTGGAACGTTGTACTTTTCAAAGAATTTGTCCATTTCTTCCAGGTTGTCCATTTTACTGGCATACAGTTGGTTGCAGTAATCTCTCATCTTTTGTATTTCTGCAGTGTCACTTGTTACTTCTTTTTCATTTCTAATTGTATTGATTTGAGTCTTCTCCCTTTTTTTCTTGATATGTCTGGCTAATGGTTTATCAATTTTCTTTATCTTCTCAAAGAACTATCTTTTCATTTTATTGATCTTTGCTATTGTTTCCTTCATTTCTTTTTCATTTATTTGTGATCTAATCTTTATGATATCCTTCCTTCTGCTAACTTGGGTTGTTTTTTGTTCTTCTTTCTCTAATTGCTTTAGATGTAAGGTTAGGTTACTTATTTGAGATGTTTCTTGTTTCTTGAGGTTGGATTGTATTGTTATAAACTTCCCTCTTAGAACTGCTTTTGCTGCATCCCATAGGTTTTGGGTCATCCTGTCTTCATTGTCATTTGTTTGTAGGTGTTTTTTGATTTCCTCTTTGATTTCTTCAGTGATCTCTTGGTTATTAAGTAGTGTATTGTGTAGCCGCCATGTGTCTGTATTTTTTACAGATTTTTTCCTGTAGTTGATATCTAGTCTCATAGCGTTGTTGTTGGAAAAGATACTTGATACGATTTCAATTTTCTTAAATTTACCAAGGCTTGATTTGTGACCCAAGATATGATCTATCCTGGAGAATATGCCATGAGCACTTGAGAAGAATGTGTATTCTGTTATTTTTGGATGGAATGTCCTATAAATATTAATTAAGCCTGGAATGTCCTATAAATATCAATTAAGTCCATCTTGTTTAATGTATCATTTAAAGCTTGTGTTTCCTTATTTACTTTCACTTTGGATGAAAGTGGGGTGAAAGTAGGGTGTTAACATCCCTTACTATGATTGTGTTACTGTCAATTTCCCCTTTTATGGGTGTTATTATTTGCCTTATGTATTGAGGTGCTCCTATGTTAGGTATATAAATACTTACAGTTGTTATGTCTTCTTCTTAGATCGATCTCTTGATCATTATGTAGTGTCCCACTTTGTCTCTTGTAACAGTCTTTATTTTAAAGTCTATTTTGTCTGATTTGAGAATTGTTACTCCAGCTTTCTTTTGATTTCCATTTGCGTGGAATATCTTTTTCCATTCCCTCACTTTCAGTCTGTATGTGTCTCTAGGTCTGAAGTGAGTCTCTTGTAGACAGCATGTATACGGGTCTTGTTTTTTTTTTTAACATCTTTATTGGAGTATAATTGCTTTACAATGGTGTGTTAGTTTCTGCTTTACAACAAAATGAATCAGTTATATATATACATATGTTCCCATATCTCTTCCCTCTTGCATCTCCCTCCCTCCCACCCTCCCTATCCCACCCCTCCAGGCGGTCACAAAGCACCAAGCTGATCTCCTTGTGCTATGCAACTGCTTCCCACTAGCTATCTACCTTACGTTTGGTAGTGTATATATGTCAATGTCTCTCTCTCGCTTTGTCACAGCTTATCCTTCCCCCTCCCCATATCCTCAAGTCCATTCTCTAGTAGGTGTGGGTCTTTATTCCTGTCTTATCCCTAGGCTCTTCATGACATTTCTTTCCCCTTAAATTCCATATATGTGTGTTAGCATACGGTATTTGTCTTTGTCTTTCTGACTTACTTCACTCTGTCTGACAGACTCTAGGTCTATCCACCTCATTAAAACTAGTTCAATTTCATTTCTTTTCATGGCTGAGTAATATTCCATTGTATATATGTACCACGTTTTCTTTATCCATTCATCTGATGATGGACACTTAGGTTCTTTCCATCTCCAGGCTATTGTAAATAGAGCTGCAAGGAACATTTTGGTACATGATTCTTTTTGAAATATGGTTTTCTCAGGGTATATGCCCAGTAGTGGGATTGCTGGGTCATATGGTAGTTCTATTTGTAGTTTTTTAAGGAAACTCCATACTGTTCTCCACAGTGGCTGTATCAATTTACATTCCCACAAACAGTGCAAGAGGGTTCCCTTTTCTCCACATCCTCTCCAAACTTTATTGTCTCTAGATTTTTTGATGATGGCCATTCTGACTGGTGTGAGATGATATCTCATTGTAGTTTTGATTTGCAGTTCTCTAATGATTAATGATGTTGAGCATTCCTTCATGTGTTTGTTGGCAAACTGTATATCTTGTAGCAATCTCTCATGATCCTTTGTATTTCTTCAGTGTCAGTTGTTACTTCTCCTTTTTCATTTCTAATTCAAGTGGTTTGAGTCTTCTCCCTTTTTTTCTTGATGAGTCTGCCTAATGGCTTACCATTTTGTTTATCTTCTCATACAACCAGCTTTTAGTTTTATTGATCTTTGCTATCATTTCCTTCATTTCTTTTTCATTTATTTCTGATCAGATCTTTATGATTTCTTTCCTTCTGCCAACTTTGGGTTTTTTTTTGTTCTTTTTTCTCTAATTGTTTTAGGTGGAATATTAGTTTGTTTATTTGAGTTGTTTCTTGAGGTAGGATTGTATTGCTATAAACTTCCCTCTTAGAACTGCTTTTGCTGCATCCCATAGGGTTTGGGTCATCGTGTTTCCTTGTCATTTGTTTCTAGGTATTTTTTTATTTCCTCTTTGATATCTTCAGTGATCTCTTAGTTATTTAGTAGTGTATTGTTTAGCCTCCATATGTTTATACTTTTTACAGTTTTTTTTCCTGTAGTTGATATCTAGTCTCATAGCATTGTTGTTGGAAAAGATATTTGATATGGTTTCAATTTTCTTACATTTATGAAAGCTTTATTTGTGACCCAAGATATGATCTATCCTGGAGAATATGCCATGAGCACTTGAGAAGAAAGTGTATTCTGTTGTTTTTGGATGGAATGTCCTATAAATATCAATTAAGTCCATCTTGTTTAATATGTTATTTAAAGCCTGTGTTTCCTTATTTATTTTCATTTTGGATGATCTGTTGGTGAAAGTGGGGTGTTAAAGTCCCCTAATATTATTGTGTTACTGTCAATTTCCCCTTTTACAGCTGTTAGAATTTCCCTTATGTAGTGAGGTGCTCCTATGTTGGGTGCATAAATATTTACAATTGTTATATCTTCTGCTTCGATTGATCCCTTGATCATTATGTAGTGTCCTTCTTTGTCTCTTGTAATGGTGTTTATTTTAAAATATTTTTTCTGACATGAGAATTGCTACTGCAGTTTTCTTTTGATTTCCTTTTGCATGGAATATCTTTTCCCATCCCCTCACTTTCAGTCTGTATGTGTCCCTAGGTCTGAAGTGGGTCTCTTGTGGACAGCATATATACGGGTCTTGTTTTTGTATCCATTCAGCCAGTCTGTGTCTTTTGGTTGGACATTCAATCCATTTACATTTAAGGTAATTATCAATATGTATGTTCCTATTACCATTTTCTTAATTGTTTTGGGTTTGTTATTGTAGGTCTTGTCCTTCCCCTGTGTTTCCTGCCTAGAGAAGTTCCTTTGGCATTTGTTGTAAAGCTGGTTATGTGGTGCTGAATTCTTTTAGCTTTTGCTTGTCTGTAAAGGTTTTAATTTCTGAATGAGATCCTTGCTAGTTAGAGTAATCTTCATTGTAGGTTTTTCCCTTACATCACTTTAAATATGTCCTTCCACACCCTTCTGGCTTGCAGTTTCTGCTGAAAGATCAGCTGTTCACCTTATGGGAATCCCCTTGTTCGTTATTTGTGCATTTTCCCTTGCTGCTTTTAATATTGGTTCTTTGTATTTAATTTTTGATAGTTTGATTAATATGTGTCTTGGCATGTTTCTCCTTGGATTTATCCTGTATGGGACTCTCTGAGCTTCCTGGATTTGATTGACTATTTCCTTTCCCATATTAGGAAAGTTTTTGACTATAATCTCTTCAAATATTTTCTCAGTCCCTTTCTCTTTCTCTTCTTCTTCTCTGACCCCTATAATTCGAATGTTGGTGAGTTTAATATTGTCCCAGAGGTCTCTGAGACTGTCCTCAGTTGTTTTCATTCTTTTTTCTTTATTCTGCTCTGCAGTAGTTATTTCCACTATTTTATCTTCCAGGTCACTTATCCGTTCTTCTGCGTCTGTTATTCTGCTATTGATTCCTTCTAGAGAATTTTTAATTTCATTTATTGTATTGTTCATCATTGTTTGTTTGCTCTTTAGTTCTTCTAGATCTTTGTTAAATGTTCCTTGTATTTTCTCCATTCTAGTTCCAAGATTTTGGATCATCTTAGTATCATTACTCTGAATTCTTTTTCAGGTAGACTGCCTATTTCCTGTTCATTTGTTTGGTCTCTTGGGCTTTTACCTTGCTCCTTCATCTGCTGTATATTTCTCTGTCTCCTCATTTTGCTTAACTTACTGTGTTTGGGGGTCTCCTTTTCGCAGGCTGCAAGTTCTTAGTTCCTGTTGCTTTTGGTGTCTACCCCCATGGGGTAAGTTTGGTTCCATGTGTTGTGTAGGCTTCCTGGTGGAGGGGACTGGTGCATGTGTTCTGATGGATGAGGCTGGATCTTGTCTTTCTGGTGGGCAGGACTGCATCCAGTGATGTGTTTGGGTGTGTCTGTGAACTTATTATGATTTTAGGCAGCCTTTCTACTAATGGGTGGGGCTGTGTTCCTGTCTTGCTAGCTGTTTGGCATGGGGTGTCCAGCACTGTAGCTTGCTGGTCGTTTAGTGGAGCTGGGACTTTGTGTTGAGATTGAGATCTCTGGGAGAGCTCTCACTGATTGATATTATGAGGGGCTGCAAGGTCTCTGGTGGACCAATGTCCTGAACTTGGCTCTCCCACTTCAGAGGCTCAGATCTGACACCCAACCGGATCACCAAGACCCTGTCAGCCACACGACCAGGTATGTGGGGAGTTTCTTGCCTTTTGGGAAGTCTGAGGTCTTCTCCCAGTGTTCAGTAGGTGCTCTGTAGTTGTTCCACATGTAGATGTATTTTTCATGTATTTGTGGGGAGGAAGGTGATCCCCCATATCTTACTCATTCAGCATCTTGAAGCTTATTTTCTGGTTAACTTTTTGACTGAAGTATAACATATCAATATATACTGTGTAAAATGCACAGAAGGTGTATATTTGATAAAGTTGTATAAAGTGAGCACATGAACACTACCCATATCAAGATACAGGCACAATTGCTTCCTGGTTGTTAAGGTGCACTGTTCTTCAGAAAGCTCTGTCCAAACTCTCCTAAGACATTTCCAGCCTAGAACCTGCCTCTGCCTTCAACTCTGCAGAGACATTCACATGAAGACCTGGAGAGCCAATCACTAAACAAAAGCTTAGACAAGTCACTTAACTAAATCATAGGATATGTGAGGGATTTTTTATTCCTATTTAAAGGGTGGGAAATACACAATTCAAATTAAGATTGTCTTAAAGGTAAAAGCAGTAATGCGTAATTCATTCAAATGAAGGCTTTGTGTTTATGATAACCCTATGCCTCCACTCTACAACCAAAAGCACATACCCCCAATCAGCCCTACTGCCCAGTTTCTATTCTCATAACTCCCCCTGGTCCCTGAAAACTGTCTCTCCATTATCCCAAGGTGAGACATACCCCTTCCTCTCACAGCTTTGAACCAAAGTATCATGTGTTCCCTGTTCCTTTCCTTTCCCCAATTGTCCCATCACTTCCAGAATGTGATCCTAATATCAGCAGTACTCACAAGACCTGACCAGCCCTTTTTAGTGGGGTTAAGGACTTAGATCCTCCATTCTAGGGTGACCCTGCCTTTGAGACTTCATCACGCCCAACACCCAGTCCCCAACTCAGTTACCCACCACTCTGGAGTTTTCTGTATTTGACTTCCTCTGGTAGTCCACATTTCTTTCACTCAAAAGAAGGGGGATTTATACAGGAACCTTCAGGAGGAGCAGGAAGAGTGACACAAGATCAAATATGAACAACGTAGAGTCATGGTGAGGAGTACTGTCATTTTCAAAGACTTCCCATGGGGAGCCCTCTTCCCCTATAGGTTCTCTATCACCCTGCTTTTTCCCTGGACCCTCCAGCTTCCCTTGACCTCTGCCCAGCAACCAAACACTGTAACTCCTCCAGAGACTGATTTTTTGTTTGTACTCTACCCCCTGGAGTGTTCCAAATTGCAGGAACAGGAAGGTGCTTAGTGGATGAAAAGTCTTTGTTTCTTCAAGTCCTCAGGGGATACCTAAGAGTTAGAAGAATATAGCATGCATTCTGAAAAGAAAACAAAATGCCCAAGATTAGTTAGATTTGTGAAACCCTGTTATATGCCAAGCACCCTGCTAAACACTTTTCAAAGATGATCTCATTCAATTTTCACAATCCTTTGAGATAAGCTACCATTATCACATCTACATTTTACAGATGAAATTGAGGTGCATAGAAGGTCACAAAGATAGTAAACCAGTCATGATTCAAATTCTAGCACTCATATTTCATTTCACTTTGTTGTCACACTGATAGCATACTTAATCTCCAAAGTCTGCTTCTCTGTTCATTTCCTCCATTCCGCCTGAGAACTCATGTAGGGCTTCTCCTAGCAATGTGTTATAAAGTCTTATTTGAAAAGAGAATGGAAATAGAGTATAAGGGAAGCCAAGGAAGATAAGCTTTTCAAACTGGGGGAAGAGCGTGGACTTCAGCACAAAGATATGAAAAGACAAAATATTCTCCAAACAGAAGATAAACCAGAGACGGTAGAATGCAGGGTACTTGAAAGAGAATGCAAATAAATGAGGCTAGAGTGGTACATGGGCCATATTTTAGAGGTCCTGACTTCTGCCTGGGTATCACCATGGGGCAGGAATAAAGCTGAGAGAAAGAAGCCAACATGTGCAAGATATAAAGGTTTTTTAGTGGCAAAAGATACAGAGAGGGCTTCCGTGGTGGCGTAGTGGTTGAGAGTCCGCCTGCTGATGCAGGGGACACGGGTTCGTGCCCCGGTCCGGGAAGATCCCACATGCCACGGTACGGCTGGGCCCATGAGCCATGGCCACTGAGACTGCACGTCCGGAGCCTGTGCTCCACAACGGGAGAGGCCACAACAGTGAGGGGCCCACGTACCGCAAAAAAAAGAAAAAAAAAATAGAAAAAAAAGATACAGAGATACATGGAAATATGAAAAATCAGGAGACAATGCTGCATCTCCCAGTTCCCCGATTCCTCAGCAGAGACATAGTTATTAGTGATGTGAATGGTGAGAGGCATTCTGCTGCCTTTTGAAGGGGCGTGGAGCTGCTTCATGCCTTCCTCAGCCAATACATTTCTAATGACTGGGAGGTAGTCTAGGTTCAATGTACTATGCTTAGCCTCCATTAGAAGGTCCATTCTTCAAGCCTGAAAGAGAACTAGTCCCCAAGACTGCTGTACTGTGCTCTGCCCCAAGGCAGACAAGGAGACATTCAGAAATTAACCAAAGATCTATCCTTAGGAACATGCCATCCAAGTTTGTTGTTATTTACATTAGTTGATACAGAACCTCAGTTCCCAAGACCCCTGCCCAAAATATTACTGAGATTTCTCAGGAGTTACCTGTAGTAGGTATCTGATATTCATACCCATTTCTATTCCCCTCCTCCCCTTGAGTGTGGACTCAACTTAGTGACTTGCTTCTAATGAGTACAAAGCTGCAAAAGTGACGGGATTTCACTTTGGAGAGTAGGTTACCAACAGACTGTGACTTCCAACTTGCTCACTCTGTTTTGCTGTCTTTCTCACTCTTTCTGAGGTTCTGAGGTAAGCCAGCTGCTATGTTATGAGCTGCCCTGTGGGGATATCCAAAATGGCAAGGAAATTATATCTCTGAGTGAGCCTGGAAGTGCATCTTCTGAGGCTTGCCACCAGCCATGTGAATGAGCTGGGAAGCAAATCCTCCTCCAAGTGAATCTTCAGATGACTAAGTTGTGGTCAACGACTTCATTGCAACCTGTAAGGCAACCTGAGCCAGAGGCACCTAATTAAGCCACATCCAGATTTCTGGCCACCACTCCCCCATCAGAAACTGTGAGATAATAAATGTTGTCTAAGCTGCTGAATTCGGGCTAATTTGTTACACAGGAAATATAACTAATACAGTAGATAACCACATATCTATAGTTTCACATTTACTACAAGAGGAAAGTTAATGCCACCACCACTGGCCATTTTTGCTTTTGAGGGCAGTTAATTGATCATGACCATCCTGGACCTCTGGGTCCCAAAATTGCATGATAATAATGTGTGGGGAAGATGACTTTTCCTGCTGTTAATGATCTGATAGTTCTGTTCCACTAAAAACTGAGAGGCAGATCTCAAGGTAGTTTGCTTGTGACATGGTATGTCTGAGTTTATTTGCAAACCTCTGTGCCTGGGACCCTGGAGGAACAGACAGGGGCCAGATGCAATTAACCTCCTTCAGGCTCTCTACCTAAATTACCTCTCACATTCAACATACCTGGCTTCTATTCCTCTTAGGAGATATTATCTGTCTAGATGATCTTCAGTGCCACTCTGCAGGCAACAACCAGACTACTTTTGGAATATTTGACCATTTATATCTTCGACTCAGGATATGCTTCTGAGAAAACACAGTCTAAGGAAGTGGATGCTCTTGCCTTATTCCTGATCTTCATGGTAATGGTTTACTCTTTCTCCCTTAAGTAAGATGCATTTAGGAATGAAGTACACATATCAATTACAATCAGTTCTTATTCGAGTGCTTTATGAACAGTAAGTGGCAAGAGTCTTTTTATCGTCTCTGGAAAGAAGCCTGTTGTGCTGTGTTTTCCTTTTATCAATTAATGTGGTGATTTAAATTAAAGAATTTCCCATAATTGAACCACACTTACTTTCATTGAATAATCCCACTTGGTCATGGTGGGTTACTTTCATAATGTGGTTGGATTTGTTTGCTGATATTTTAATTAGTATCTTTGTATCAATACTTTTGAGGAAGTTCATCCCTAGTTTTCCTTTTCTGCACAGTCTGTCTCAGGTTCAGCCATCGATGTAACTCTTCCTATGTAGAGGAAAAATGGATGTCTTCCTTCTTAGAAATCTCTCTTTTGTTTTCTGACTTTCCTGTGAAATCATCTGAACCTATTGTTTTTTCAGAGTAGTTCTTACCTTTATTTCTTCAGTGCAAATTTGTACTTTCTACCGCTACTGAGGTCAATTTTGACCAAAGGTATTACATTCTATTTTACTGTATTGTACTGTATTCTACTGTACCAATTTCACCCAGGTTTTCCAACTTATTTGCATAGAATTGTGTAATCTCTAATCATTTTTTATTTTATCAGTTTCAGTGATTACTTCTTCTTGTTCTTTTTTTTTCTCATACTTTAATGAAGTATAGTTGATTTACAGTGTTGTGTTAGTTTCAGGTGTGCAGCAAAGCAGTTCAGTTATATACATATTTACATTCTTTTTCAGATTCTTTTTCATTATAGGTTTTTACAAGATATTGAATATACTTATATTATACAGTAGGTCCTTGTTAGTTATCTATTTTATATATAGTAGTGTGTATCTTTTAACCCCAAACTCCTAATTTATCCCTCCGCACCCCTGTCCCCTTTGGTAACTGTAAGTTTGTTTTGTATGTCTTTGTAAATTAGTTCATTTGTATCATATTTTATATTCCATATATAAGTGATATCATATGGTATTTGTTTTTATCTTTCTGACTTACTTGATTTACTATGCTAATCTCTATGTCCACCCATGTTGCTACAATAGCAATATTTCATTATTTTTATGCCTGAGTAATATTCCATTGTATATATATATATACCACATCTTCTTTAGCCATTCATCTGTCAATGACATTTAGGTTGCTTCTATGTCTTAGCTATTGTAAATAGTGCTGATATGAACATTGGGGTACTTGTATCTTTTCAAAACAGACTTTTCTCCGGATATATGACCAGGAGTGGGAATGCTGGATCATATGGCAACTCTATTTTTGGGTTTGAAGGAACCTCTATGCTATTTTCCATAGTGGCTATATCAATTTACATTCCCACCAACAGTGCAGCAGGGTTCCTTTTTCTCCAACCCTCTCCAGCATTTATTATTTGTAGACTTTTTGATAATGGCAATTCTGACCAGTGTGAGGTGATACCTCTTTGTAGTTTTGATTTGCATTTCTCTAATAATTAGCAGTGTTGAAAATCCTTTCATGTGCCTGTTGGCCATCTGTATATCTTGTTTGCAAAAATGTCTATTTAGGTCTTCTTCCCATTTTTGATTGGGTTGTTGTTATTTTTTTGATATTGAGCTGTAAGAGCTGTTGGTGTATTTTGCAAATTAACTCCTGTCAGTCGCATTGTTTGAAAATATTTTCTGCCAGTCTGTAGGTTTTCTTTTCATTTTGTTTGTGGTTTCCTTTGCTATGCAAATCCTTTAAGTTTAATTAGGTTCCATTTTTTATTTTTGCTTTTATATTCATTACTCTAGGAAATGGATCCATAAAAAGTGTGGCTGCGATTTTATGCCAAAGACTGTTCTGCCTATGTTTTCTTCTAGGAGTTTATAGTATCCAGGCTTACATTTAGCTCTTCAATCCACTTTGAGTTTATTTTTGTTTATGCTGTTAGAGAATGTTCTAATTTCATTCTTTTATATGTAGCTGTCCAGTTTTCCCATCACCACTTATTGAAGAGACTGTCTTTTCTCCATTGTATATTCTTGTCTCCTTTGTTGTAGATTAATTGCCCATTTAAGTATGGGTTTATTCTTGGGCTCTCAATTTTGTTCTATGATCTATGTGTCTGTTTTTGTGCCAGTACCATAATCTTTTGATTACTGTAGCTTTGTAGTATAGTCTGAAGTCATGGAGCCTGATTCCTCCATCTTAGTTTTTCTTTCTCAAGATTGTTTTGGCTATCTGGGATCTTTTGTTTCCCTACAAAGTTAAATTTTTTTGTCCTAGTTATGTGAAAAATACCATTGGTAATTTGATAGGGATTGCATTGAATCTGTAATTGCCTTGGGTAGTATGGTCATTTTAATAATATTGTTTCTTCCAATCCAAGAGCATGATATATCTTTCCATCTGTTTATGTCATCTTCAGTTTCTTTCAGCAGCATTTTATGGTTTTTGGAGTACAGGTCTTTTGCCTTCTCTGATAGGTTTATTCCTAGATATTTTATTCCTTTTGATGTGATGGTAAATGGGATTGTTTTCTTAATTTCTCTTTCTGATATTTGGATGTTAGTGTATAGAAGTGCAACTGATTTCTGTATATTGATTTTGTATCCTGCAACATTATCAAATTCATTGATGAGCTCTAATAGTTTTCTGGTGGTGTCTTTATGATTTTCTATGTATAGCATCATGTCATCTGCAAACAGTGACACTTTTACTTCTTTCCAATTTGGATTCCCTTTATTTGCTTTTCTTCTCTGATTGCTGTGGCTAGGACTTCCAAAACTATGTTGAATAAAAGTGGTGAGAGTGAACACTCTTGTCTTGTTCCAGTTTTTAGAGGGAATGCTTTCAGGTTTTCACCACTGTGTATGGTGTTAGCTGTGGGTGTCATATATGGCCTTTATTATGTTGAGGTACATTCCCTCCATGCCCAGTTTCTGGAGAGTTTTTGTCATAAATGGATGTTGAATTTTATCAAAAGCTTTTTCTGTATCTACTGAGATGATCATTGGTTTTTCTCTTTCAATTTGTTAATGTGATGTATCACATTGATTGATTTGTGGATACTAAAACCCCTTCATCCCTGGGATAAATCCCACTTGATCATAGTGTATGATCCTTTTAAAGTATTGCTGGACTCAGTTTGCTAGTATTTTGTTGAGGATTTTTTCTTCTGTGTCCATCACTGGTATTGGTCTGTAATTTTCTTTTTGTGTGTGTGTGATATCTTCTTTTTGTGTGTGGTACACGGGCCTCTCACTGTTGTGGCCTCTCCCGTTGTGGAGCACAGGCTTCGGACGTGCAGTCTCAGTGGCCATGGCTCATGGGCTCAGCCGCTCCGCGGCATGTGGAATCTTCCTGGACTGGGGCACGAACCTGTGTCCCCTGCATCAGCAGGCAGACTCTCAACCACTGTGCCACCAGGGAAGCCCAGTGTGTGTGATATCTTTGTCTGGTTTTGGTGTCAGGGTGATGCTGGCCACATAGAATGAGTTTCAAAGTGTTCCTTCCTCTGCAATTTTTGGGAATAGTGTGAGAAGGATAGGTGTTAACTCTTCTTTGAATGTTTGGTATAATTCACCTGTGAAGCTATCTGTTCCTGGACTTGGGTTTGTTGGAAGGTTTTAAATTCCTGATTCAATTTCAGTACTGGTAATTTGTCTGTTCATGCTTTCTATTTCTTCCTGAGTCAGTCTTGGGAGATTGTACCATTCTAAGAATTTGTCCATTTCTTCTAGGTTGTCATTTTACTGGCATATAGTTGCTTGTAGTAGTTTCTTATGATCCTTTGTATTTCTGTAGTGTTGGCTTAACTTGTTTTTCATTTCTGATTTTATTGATTTGGGACCTCTCCCTTTTTTCCTTGATGCATCTAGCTAAAGGGCTATCAATTTTGTTTATCTTTTCAAAGAACCAACTTTTAGTTTTGTCGATCTTTTTTTTTTTGTCTTCATTTCATTTATTTCTGATCTGGTTGTTATGATTTCTTTCCTTCTACTAACATTGGGTTTTGTTTGTTCTTTTTCTAGTTGCTTTAAGTGTAAGGTTACATTGTTTATTTGAAATTTTTCTTGTTTCTAGATGTAAGTTTGTTATCACTATAAACTTCCCTTTTAGAACTGCTTTTGCTGCATCCCATAGGTTTTGGATGGTTGTGTGTTCATCTTCATTTGTCTCTAGGTATTTTTAAATTTCCTCTTTGATTTCTTCAGTGATCCATTGGTTGTTTTGTACCATATTGTTTAGCCTCCATGTGTTTGTGTTTTTTGTAATTTTTTTCTTGTAGTTGATTTCTAGTCTCATAGTGTTGTGGTCAAAAAGGTGCTTGAAAAAAAAAAGGTGTTTGATATTATTTCAGTTTTCTTAAATTTACTGAGGCTTTATGGTCTAGCATGTGATCTATCCTGGAGAATGCTCCATGTACACTTGAAAAGAATATGTATTCTGCTTTTGGATGGAATGATGTGTATGTATGTGTGTATATATATATATATATATATATATATATATATATATAAAAATATACATACATAAAATCAATTAAGTGCATTTGGTGTAATGTGTTGTTTAAGGCCTGTGTTTCCATGCTGATTTTCTGTCTGGATGATCTCTCCATTGGTGTAAATGGGGTGTTAAAATCCCCCACTATTATTGTGTTAGTTTCAATTTCTCCTTTTATGTCTATTAATATTTGCTTTATATATTGAGCTGTTCCTATGTTGGGTGCATATATATTTACAATTGTTATAACTTCTTGGATTGATCACTTGGTCATTATGTAGTGTCCTTCTTTGTCTCTTGTAACAGTCTCTATTTTAAAGTCTATTTTGTCTGATATATGTATTGCTAGTTTGGTAGTTTTGATATATGTATTGCCACCTTGCTTTTTTTGGTTTCCATTTGCATGCATTACCTTTTCCCACCCCCTCACTTTAGTATGTATGTGTCCCTAGATCTGAAGTGAGTCTCTTTAGGCAACATATATACAGGTCTTGTTTTTGTATCCATTCAGCCAGTCTATGTCTTTTGGTTCAAGCATTTAGTATGTTTACATTTAAGGTAATTATCAATATGTATGTTCTTATTGCCATTTTGTTGTTTTGTATTTGTTTGTAATAGGTCTTTTTTTCCCCTTTCTTCTTTTATTCTCTTGTGATTTGAAGACTATCTTTAGTGTTATGTTTAGATTCCTTTTTATTTTTTGTGTGTAGATCTATTATAGATTTTTGGTTTGTTGTTACCATCAAGTTTTATATTGTAGTATATGCACACACACACACACACGCACACACACACACACACACACACACACACATAATGTGATTGTCTGAAGTTGCTGATCTCTTAATTTCAAATGCATTTTAAAAACCCTGCATTTGTACTCTCCTACCTTCACAATTATTATTTTTGATATCATATTTTACATCTAATTTTTTTGTGTATCCCTTAGTTGCTTGTTGTACATGTAGAAAAGTTTACTATTGGGTGGGCCAAAAGGTTCATTCGTTTTTTCCTGTAAGATGGCTCTAGTAGGACTTAGTTGTCTTTAACTTCATTTGAAACAATTTTGTTAGATTGTATGTGACAGCTGTCATATCAGTGTGCATTTAAAACAAGACTTATCAGGCTTCCCTAGTGGTGCAGTGGTTAAGCATCTGCCTGCCAGTGCAGGGGACACAGATTCGAGCCCTGGTCCGGGAAGATTCCACATGCCACGGAGCAACTAAACCCGTGCGCCAAAACTACTGAGCCTGCACTCTAGAGCCCAGAAGCCACAACTGCTGAAGCCCGCACGCCTAGAGCCCATGCTCCACAAGAGAAGCCACCGCGATGAGAAGCCTGCGCACCGATACGAAGAGTAGCCCCCACTCGCCGCAAGTAGAGAAAGCCCGCACAGCAACGAAGACCCAATGCAGACAAAAATTAATTAATTAAATAAATCTATATTAAGAAAAAGACATCAGGGCTTCCCTGGTGGTGCAGTGGTTGAGAGTCCGCCTGCCGATGCAGGGGACGTGGGTTCGTGCCCTGGTCCGGGAAGATCCCACATGCTGCCGAGCGGCTGGACCCGTGGGCCATGGCCACTGAGCCTGTGCGTCCAGAGCCTGTGCTCGGCCACGGGAGAGGCCACAACAGTGAGAGGCCCGCATACCGCCAAAAAAAAAAAAAAAAAGACATCAAAATTGGTGAATTTTTGTGTAGCTATTTTAATATTGATGATGGAAGAGAAAAAGCAACATTTTCAGCATATTATGCTTTTATTAGTTCAGGAAAGGTACTAACGCAACTGAAACGCAAAAAAAGATTTGTGCAGTGTATGGAGAAGGTGCTGTGACTGATTGAACATGTCAAAAGTGGTTTGTGAAGTTTCGTGCTGGAGATCTTACACTAGACGATGCTCCGTGTTGGGTAGCCCAGTTGAAGTGGATAGCAATCAAATTGAAACAATAATTGAGAACAATCAACGTTATACCACATGGGAGATAGCCGACATACTCAAAATATCCAAAGCAAGTGCTGAAAATCATTTGCACCAGCTTGGTTATGTTCATTGCTTTGATGTTTGGGTTCCACATAAGTTAAGTGAAAAAACCTTCTTGACCTTATTTCCGCATGTGATTCTCTAATGAAACGTAAGGAAAATTTTCCGTTTTTAAAACAAATTGTGACAGGTGATGAAAAGTGGATACTGTACAACAATGTGGAATGGAAGAGGTTATGGGACAAGTGAAATGAACCACCACCAACCACACCAAAGTTCGGTCTTCATCCTAAGAAGGTTATGCTGTATAAGTGGTGGGATTGGAAGGGAGTCCTCTATTATGAGCTCCTTCCGGAAAACCAAATGATTAATTCCAACAAGTACTGCTCCCAATTAGACCAAATGAAAGTGGCCCTCGACAAAAAGCGTCCAAAATTAGTCAACAGATAAAGCATAATCTTCCATCAGGATAACACAAGACTGCATTTTTTTTTTAACATCTTTATTGGAGTATAATTGCTTTACAATGGTGTTAGTTTCTGCTTTATAACAAAGTGAATCCGTCATATATATACATATATCCCCATATCTCTTCCTTCTTGCGTCTCCCACCCTCCCTATCCCACCCTTCTAGCTGGTCACAAAGCACCGAGCTGATCTCCCTGTGCTATGCGACTGCTTCCCACTAGCTATCTATTTTACATTTGGTAGTGTATATATGTCCATATATACACTACCACTCTCTCACTTTGTCCCAGCTTTGGCCAGGCAAAAACTGTTACAGCTTGGCTGGGAAGTTCTGATTCATCTGCCGTACTCACCAGACATCGCATCTTTGGATTTACATTTATTTCAGTCTTTACAAAATTCTCTTAGTGGAAAAAATTTCAATTTCCTGGAAGACTGTGAAAGGCACCTGGAACAGTTCTTTGCTCAAAAAGATAGAAAGTTTTGGGAAGATGGAATTATGAAGCTGCCTGAAAAATGGCAAAAGGTAGTGGAACAAAAGAGTGAATATGTTGTTCAATAAAGTTCTTGGTGAAAATGAAAAATGTGTCATTTATTTTTGCTTAAAAAACTGAAGGCAATTTTTGGCCCACCCAATACTTTTCTCTTTTAACCTCCCTACTAGCTTTGTGTGTGGATGATTTCCTACCTTCACTGTATGTTTGCCATTACTGGTGAGCTTTTTCATTTTGTAATTTTCTTTTTTCTAGTTGTGGCCTTTCATTTTTTCACTTAGAGAAATTCCTTTAACATTTGTTGTAAAGCTGGCTTGGTGGTGCTAAATTCTTTTAGCTTTTGCTTATCTGAAAAGCTTTTGATATCTCCATAAAACCTGAATAAGAGCCTAGATGCCAGTTTGGGAAGGCCTTGCTAGTTGGGGAGCTGTCCTCCAGAGTGAAGTATTCTCTAAACCAACAACCAACATATAGCACTGTGTCCCCAATAACTAGAATCCATGTTCCAGGAAGCAAGGGATAGGAATATGTTTAGCTTCTCTCACCATCACCCCCAGCATTCCAGTTTTGGTATTTAAACTTCCTCTTCTCACAATCGTAGGCTCTTTTGAGTTTGAGATCTTAGTTCAGAGGAAATATTTCTACCAGAGTTCTAGTAAAACTTCTACTGAACTTGAATCCTCAACTACCACTTGGTCTCCTTGGGTTCTTCATGTCAACAGACTAGCAGGTAAAGATGTGTATCTCTACTGATAACCTTAGCTGACCCTGATTACCAAAATGAGCCATCATTGTTGCTACACGATGGAGGTGGAGAGGAATATACCTGGAATGCAGGGGATTAATCAGCATGTCTCTTGGTTTTTCCATGCTCAGTAGTAATAGCATATGGGCAAATGAAGCAACTGGCCTGACAAGGACAAGACACATAATAGTCCAGACTCCTGGGGAGTAAAGATCTAGTTTACCCACTAGGCAGGCAACCGACACTAGTCAAAGGGTTAGACAAGAGTGAGAAAAATCTATAATGAGTGGAGGAGGAAGAGGAGATGAACATCAAATATAACCTTAGGGTCAGAAATTACAGTAGAGATTATAGCTTGTTTTACTCATCCCCTTGCCTTAACTCATGCCAGAGACTGCAGCTACCTACTACTTTGAAGATAAATACACAAATGATTAACTCGTACCTTACCTTTCTGGGAAGAAGTGAAAGCATGTTGTTTTTACAAAATAGATAGGCCACGTACTGTGGTGTGAGAGCTGGATATAATGGATGGCATGCATAGACATGCATGGTGCAAGGAGTGAAATATATCCACCTTTGTATATACCACGTTGGGTCTTCTCATCTTCATCTGTCCCCTGCACCTTTGTCCACTTGTTTCATTCCATCCACTGCTGTGGCAGCTTCTCTGTGTAGAGCCTGATCAAGTTCATGTAGGCACATCCACACAGTTCTTCACCTCATGCCCAAAATGCTTATGTCTCACTTCCCACCTCTAGGCTTCCTTGTTCACACTGAGTAATAATGTCCTGTGGAACCTACTTGGTACTCATGCATGGGCAATCCAGAAGTAGGACCAGTTAATACGTAATGCAGCCAATGTTTATTAACAGGATATGGAAGCTGGAAGATAAATTCTCCTTCCCTTATCCTTACTCCAGACAGGTTTTTCTAATATGGTATCATTCATTTGCACTTTTACAAGATGCTTGCCTGTTGGTAAGCATTCAGTCACGCTTGTTACAAAATGGTGATCATCTTAGTAAAACACCATCATATTCCCTTGCCTTTCTTCTCTGTATCACTTCACCTTTTCCCACTCCTGCTTCCCTGAAATTACAACTGTTAATGAAGTACCAGTAAATAAGCCTTTTTTTTACATTGATCTACATGCATTTTATTTTATTTTTTTAACATCTTTATTGGAGTATAATTGCTTTACAATGGTGTGTTAGTTTCTGCTTTATACCAAAGTGAATCAGCTTTACATATACATATATCCCCATATCTCCTCCCTCTTGTGTCTCCCTCCTACCCTCCCTATCCCACCCCTCTAGGTGGTCACAAAGCACCGAGCTGATCTCCCAAACAAAAACAATCAGTTAAGTTTCTTAAGCTTCTACTCTAGAATGTTCTTTTTTTGCAGGCAGGTCCTGTGTCTTTCTGGTTTCTCCCTTTTCCCACAGTGAAATTTCTGGTGTGTAGTAGAAAGTTAAATATTTGTTGTGCATATTTGTTGAACACAGCTGTTGACTATGTTCAACAAGTACTAATGTTTCATTAATTCTCTAAATGTAATCAGAAAGAAATAAGAAATGGTCTTTCAAAAATGAAAGAAGCTGAAGGTAGAAATACTATTTGACTATCCGTGGGCACTAATTCTATCCCTGAATGCCTTTTTGACATTGAGTTTACTTCAAGAAGCCAGAGAACTTGATGCTTGTAAACATTCTCTTAAAGGATACACATAAAATTAGCATTTCTTGCTTTTTAGATTTTACTTGAGTAGCGACATAATTTCCCAATCTAAAAGGTCAGGTGAGGGGGAGGTGGAGGAGGGTTTGATTGGGAGTTTGGGACTAGCAGATGCAAACTATTATATATAGAATGGATAAAAAACAAGGTCGTATTGTATAGCACAGGGAACTATATTCAATACCCTGTAATAAACCATAATAAAAAAGAGAACAAAATTTTTTGGATAAAATTAAATGATGTGGGGAAAAAGCTGGTCAGGTGCAACAAGTTTTGAGCTTCCAGATCCAGGGGGATTCTAAGTGTCCCCGGCAGCTGTGACCACCCCCTTCAAGTAGGAACCCTTCTGAAGTATGATGTATCTACGTCTCCTCTGGGTAGACACCTAAGCTCTGATAAGTTTCTGCATCCTAGAGGAAAAATTATGGATTTAAACTACCCTGATAGTAAGCACATATGAGATCTCTGTTTTTCTAATCTGTGACCTGCCAGGAATGCGTTGAAAAGTGAATTGCATTAATAAGTTACCTAATGTTAACCTATCTTTGGAGTTTTTGGTTAGAATCGCTTGGTTATTTATGTGTTATTATGATGCACTTTTGGTTTTGATTTGCTGATTTTAATTTTGGGAAGATTTTTTTATCCTTTGTCATAAGTGAATAGTGTATAATTTTGTTTGTTTCTTTACTATACTATTGTTATTCTAATTTGACTTCAGGATGATGTTACCTCCATATTGTGAAGCTTTCTATATTTAACATATTGTACAATAAGCCCCCATTTGGATTTCCATCAAGGTTTTTCCATAGCAATTACCTCCTTCCCCATATGCCTTTGTCTATACTTAGTAGAGTTTTTGCTACATAGGTGATACTTGAGTGTCCACTTGTTATTTATTGATTTACTAATTCATTGAACTGGCAATTCTGCAATGCTGTTGTTGAGTTGCTTGCCTTTTCCTTTTATCTCTAGGAAATTAGATAATCTTAAAAAAATAAACAAAACAGTGCTTCTAGGTAACTTTAGGATGAGTATAATGTAAAACCTTTATTCTGTAGCTAGGGAAATAGAAGAGACCTATGGGGGAGAAGGGCTTTTCTTGACATATCAAAGAAATGCCTCAACTTTGGTCCCCCAAATCTGTAATTGTGCTTATGTTCTATGAAACCCTCCTTTCAGGATTTTCTATATGCTGTGTGAATCCTAGCTCCTCCATAATTTTCGGAAGTCTCTATTCTAAGTCTATTCTGTCACTCATGTCACACTTCAAGTCAGCTGATTCTGTTCAGTAATGAACTGCTGAGAAGTAGCACGGACAATAACAGAGTGTAGTAATCTTCAAAAAAGTCATGTTCTTGAATCTGGGCTTGGTCACTTATTAATTGCTTAGTTTTGAGTAGGTTATTTAATATCTAAAAGG
This sequence comes from Orcinus orca, assembly GCF_937001465.1. Lineage (NCBI taxonomy): Eukaryota > Metazoa > Chordata > Mammalia > Artiodactyla > Delphinidae > Orcinus > Orcinus orca. The sequence continues at coordinate 49,124,552 of NC_064566.1, read as the reverse complement.
CTCAGTTCCTCAAATATAAAAGAGCTCTGAAAATAGCTACCTCACAGTGATTAAATAAAATGGTAAATTGTAAAGCACTTAGCACATGGCCCTACTTGTAATTAGTTCTCTATAAATCAGCTGGGTATATTGTTCTGGAGGTGATGAGGGAGGTCTGGATGCGAGTTAAAGATTTGGTAATCAACTTCAGTTTGCACCAAGATGGTAACTGAATTCATGAATAATGAAGGCAGTGGTTAACAACCTTGGCTGCACAAATCACCCAGAGAACTTTGCAAAAGCTACAGTTGGTGTTTAGAAAAGCAACACAGCCCCACAAGATTCTGACTGAACTGGTATAGAGCAGTGGTTCTCCAACTTCAGCATGCATTGGAATCACCTGGAAGGTTTGGTAAACCACAGATTGTTGACCTCTATCCCAAGAGTTTCTGATTCAGAAGATTAAGAATTTGCATTTCCAATACGTCTCAGGTGATGCTGCTGGTGCAGCTGCTGGAGAGAAGATTCATAAACATGAATATTCTCCTGGCAGCATAAGCACTCTTCTACTAATGTGTCAGAGTAAAAATAATAACTGCACTCCAGCTGTCCTCATTGGAGATTTCACCAATTTTCCTAAGCTCAAAGCTGAGGATGAGGATGTATTGATGAGCAAAACTAAGACATGAAAAGTGGGTTTTGATATCAGGTACAGCTATCTAGAGGGAGAGTGTGAGACGATGAAGTAACTGAATGGCTACTAGTCACAATCTTGTTTTGCCCAAACCTGTTTCTGGAGGAAGATGGTTGGGCTGTAAGAAGAGACCCTAAAAAGGAGGGAGTTCGCAGTGGTTTCTGCTCACACAGAAAGTGATAAAGACTTGTGTCTTCTTCTATAATAATTAAGGAAATGTTTATTGTATTTCAGGTGGAGTGGTGTAATATCACTATTTGCTAAGTTTATTTTCTTTACTATCAAGTTTAAGATTCTAGCCCATTTCTGACAGTTGCAACTTTTTTTTCTTGTTGAAGAGTGAATTACCATACAGTACTTACAGGTGGACATACTTTAAGGTCTCCCTCCCAATTAAAAAAAAAGCACCAGTCCTCAGCTGCCACTTTACTTCTGGTTTAACAGATTCAGGAAGCTCATTGGTTCCAGCCTGACCAATCATGTCCGGCCCCCAACTCTGACCAATTAGGTTCACTTCACTTCTGCTTAAGTGAGATTCTGCAGCTTGCCAGCTCTTTCTACTGCAGACTGGAGCGAAACGAGGATTGATCATAAGTACTAGAGGTGAGAGCCTGGAGCTTTTCAAATTTAGGTTCTATTTTCTGTTAGTGTCTGTTTTTCTTTGCTTTTCTGTTTCTACCTCCTTTGGGAGACAGTGAATTTCCTGCTGCGGGGTGGGCGTGGGGTGGAAACAAGCAAAATGAACAAGGCACCTAGATTTTAGTCCTCTTTCCTTTCATCTCGCTTACAATCCCAAACTATTTGCAAGAAGTCAAGACTTGGGCTTTCTTTTCACTAATGAAAAAAGAGAAACTTGGGGCTTCCCTGGTGATGCAGTGGTTGAGAGTCTGTCTGCCGATGCAGGGGACACGGTTTCGTGCCCCGGTCCGGGAAGATCCCACATGCCGCGGAGCGGCTGGGCCCGTGAGGCATGGCCGCTGAGCCTGTGCGTCCGGAGCCTGTGCTTATTAACGGGAGAGGCCACAGCAGTGAGAGGCCTGCGTACCGCAAAAAAAAAAAAAAAAGAGAAACTTGGTACTGAGTTGAAGAAATGCTTAGGGCTGATCAGATACTGGAAACTATCTCTTCAGGTGGAATCCTTTCCTCCACCCTTGCTTCATTTACTTGGCTTGTTGTGGGGCTCTTGGAAAACCTGGAACTGGAAATAAGTCTCAAAGATGATGCTGGCTAAAGGGCCGGGCTACCAGCACTAACCCTGCTTTCATTAGGAAGGGCATTCCTAATTTTCCATATGGCATCCCTTACGATGGAGCGCTGCAAGAAGGACCTTCTTTGGTTGGCTCAACCTTTGGTTCTAACTCTACCTTAATCTCTTAAAAGTAGCCTCACCATCCCTGACAAGGGCGGATATGGGCTACTTTCTCTCCTGACTCGTAACATCAGAGGGAAACTATGAATACAGCCTATTGTCTTCCTAGTGGCTTCAATAGGCTTACTTTATAGTTACCTTCTACTCCAAAGCCATCCAGAACTTTCAGGAAGGATTCAGTGTCTAGTCATTTTGTGTGTAGAACATTTGTCGTGTATGAGATCCATTTTTTAACGAAGTCTTTTCAGGACACAAGGGTTGTTAGTCTAATTTAACTTTCCTGATCTCTCCATTCCTCTTAATCAGACTCTTTCTTAGGTTGAAATCTGGGAGACACTTTTTTTTTTAATAATAACTTTTATTCAAGTGTTTAAAATTTTAAATTAAAGCATTATTATAAACATACACATATATACATATGTATATGTATACATATGTGTGTGTGTATTATGGAAGTAAACCAAATTTCTGGTGAAAATTGGAAATCTACAAGATAATTTCATTCTGACCTAATGCAGTTTTTCTTGATAAATTATAAGGAAGTAATTCCTTGAAATTTGCTATCCCTTAGAGAGACTAATTCCTAAGAAGCATCATAAGAAGCATCATTAAAGTTGATAGGACATCTCCTCATGATATTTTTTTTGTTGTTATTAATAAACATCATTTTTTAGAGCAGTTTTACATTCACAACAAAATTGAGCAGGAGATATAGAGAGTTCCATGTACATATAACTTCTATGTTCTGCACATTCCTCACCAGAATCCTACACTTGTTAACAATCAATGCATCTTTGCTGACACATCATCACCCAAAATCCATAATTTACATTAGGGTTTACTCTTGTTGTTATACATTTTATGAGTTTTGATAAATATAAAATGACATGTATCCACCATTGTAGTATCATAAAGAATTGTTTCACTGTCCAGAAGTCCCTTGTGCTCTGCCTATTCATCTCTCCCTCTGGGAGACACTCGTGTTCATTTAGATTCTGATTCCATGTGTATTCATGGAATTTTGGAGGCAAGACCCAAGGCTAGGGAATGACTTGTACTGAGGGGATAGACTATACTATCCATAATGTCCTCATATTCGTGCTGTTTAGATGTCCCTCGTTTTCTTTCGAGCTCTTGACTTGGCGTTTTTGTCTTCATAGAAACAGGTGGTTCCTCTTGTGTACTTCCTTGGCCCCTAACTGTTAAAGTCTTTGAAATTATTTAATTTTGTCAGAAGTAGTCTTTCTTTTATAACCCTAGGATTTTCAATTAATCATAACGGTACTGCTGAAATCAAAGTCTGCAGCTTTCTTATGGGACTCCAGACTTGAGAGTTCCCTTCCATAATTCATGTCCAAACTACAGACCTTTAAATTCAAGAATCTATACTTCAGAACCTATTTTCCGGTAGGGTTTGCTCATGTTCCTCAGCCTGCAGTTGAGACTCATTAACCTCATAATTGAGTTGAGAAACAAGATCCCTGTAAAGTATATGGGTTGGAGGATGGAATTGGGCCAGTAAATGGGATTATGACACTGATTCCAGAAGTTTTCCTTCCTCCCTGATACTGCTTGTGTCCTCAGAGAGTGAAAGAATCCTGTTACAGGAGAAGCCATGAAATGCACTGGGACCCTGTTGATAGGTGAAATCTAAGTGCACTTCCTAAAGGGCTCATTTGTCTGTTGCTTAAAGGGAATTCAAAGTTTTCCTTAGTGCATGAGTAGTTATTTCTGACTGAGGGCTGAGATAGCATGTTAAGTCAGAAGCTCACAGATGCCGTTCATCACTTACTAATACGACTAACCCAGCAGGATTAAATACCCTCACTTGTGGCTGGCTTCCTTTAGAGAGCTTATCTTCATCCATGTGGAATAATCTTATTCTTATTGTGAGCCATCACAACGTGAAGCAGAATATCTTAGGACCCTGTTTCCTATCAACTATTACAGAATTTTTAACTTAAAGATGTCATAAGGCAGACCAACAACCCACTAACAATCCTAGTTATGTGGTGAAAGTGGCAGCTGCCATATTGTGTGGGGGGAGGTGGTCAAATCCTGGATCAAATGATGAGGAAGGAGTTTTCACCAGGGAAGATGAGAGCAGGGACAATTAAGGAGACCTGCGAGTTCAGGAGAAATGCCCCTTGCAGTAGGGTACCCTAGGTGTTTGTAGCCTCGAGGACTCCCTTTCAGGAATGGAACACTGCTGTAGTAGCAGGAGTTGCTGTTCAATGTAACATGTTATCTTCAGCAGCTGTTACCTAGACTTAATATTAAATACCAGTGGAAAGCTTCCTAGTCTCTGTTTTGCTAACAGTATTGCCTTGGGCTTATTTTAGGACTCTTGTCCCATAGGAACTAGAGGTTGATGGTTCAGTGCTCTTCACAAGATTTGTGAGTCTGCATAACTGTTCTTCTAACTGAAGACTATTCAGATCATTGGGAGCTTTTTGTTTATGCCTACAAGATGGCTCCCGAGCTGGGTTCAACTTGGGATGATGTTTTAAAGCAGTCTTAAACTTTCGCTGTCTGGTCTTATGGAAGCTGTCCAGGTCAGAGCAGTGATAATTGTCAACCCTAAGAAAAGGACATGACAGGGTAATTGCATCTTCAGTTTCCTCATATTTCTGTGTTCTGTTGCTGAGGATTCCAAGCTCTCATGTGGGGTTTCTCCAGGGTTTGCATGTCCGATATTGGTATCAAGAATTCTTTTAAGTAGATCTAGGTAGAAAGCAATCCTTTTTTGGAACAGTTAAGTCTGGACTCACTGCACATAAGTTTGGATGCACACAATAGGGTGCAAGCTATTACCTTGCTTCCTTTTTTCCTATAAACAGACTTCTGATTGGCTGCCTTACTCCATGTGCTTTATAGAGGTTCTGGCATCAACAGCCAGAAGAAGTGGGATGTGTGGTGAGGGGTTAATGCAAACTCAGTACATGCCTTTTCCTTCTGGCTGCTGCTACTTAACAGTAGTTTCTTGGACAGCAAACTTTGCAGTATCTCTCTTCTGCAATGACCACCAGCTAATGCATGTTCTTAAAGAATCACTATTGAACTTGACTGTCAAATAACAAGCCATAAACATTCATCCCTCTGATAAAGAACCTCCTATAAGCAGTCACCTTTTCCACCAATGACTGCCTAACACTCAAAAAGGTTCTTTATTCATGCCCTTAAAGACAGTTTTCAGATTTATCCAGGTTCCTCTAAAACCTTGCATTTTGATAGTGTTGGGGTGAGTTAGGGTTAGCAACTGAGAGAGTCTGAGTGAGATACCAAGAAACTTAGTTAGCATTCTACAACTAGGATACTGGGGCTTTGTATTGTCTAGCTGACAACTTGACTCAGCATCCTAACTAGTTTTGAGGAAATAAAACTTTAAACACAACATCCTGCCAACAGAACCACTCCACAAAGGTACAAGAGAAGTATTGAATAAGCATTAGCATGTGGTGCTCATGACGAGCAGCTAGCTAAAGAGATTTCAAAGACAGAAATTTTGTCCATTTATATAGCAAAGTAGATATCCCATTACATGCCTGTTATCAAGATAGATGATAAGTAAGGAGTGAAGAGCACCATTGGTTGCACAGTTATCTTAAATTCACCTGGTAATTTGGGTAGTCACCTGTGTTTAATAGCCTTTATCCAGAGGAAAAATTTCTCACATTTTCATATGTGAGGTAGATTGGCAACTTGGAGCCAAGCATTGGCTGAAATAAGGCTCCTACCCTCCTGCCACAGAAACTTGGAGATAGACTTGTACAATTCAATTTTAGATAGCTTAGAAAGCCAGGGAGAGCAGTAGAGATAAGATGCCTATAGAAAGAGATGTGGTACACCCAAGTTAATACTCTTTACAAGACTTGATCTGTTTTTGCAGCAGCTCAAATTAATTGAGCTCTGCCTTAAATGCAGAGCACAGAATCCATGTTTCTGTTTATCTAAATGTACATATTACAAGTTAGTCATTCTTTACTTAAACAGTGTTCTGTGTAATCCCTTCATATATCTGATTTGAAGACGTCATCTCTATGTTGCCGTAGTTCATTCTGACTTGTCTGACATTTCATTGTGTAAATACATAGTTTATGCATGCTCTTACTGAGTCTTTGGAGTTTTAGGACTTTGCTATTAAGTGCATCTGTGAACACTTTTACATGTCCATTGTTGTACATGTAAGCTTCTTGGTATACTGAGAGTGAAACTCAAACTATAGGGGTATACAAATGCTCAGTTGTAGGAGACAGTGCGAAACTGTCATTCAAAGTCGTTGCCTTGATTTACATCATAAAAAAAACTTAACCAACACCCTCTCCAACACTAATCAGATCTTATTTTTCAAAATTAAATGGCCTTCAATGATAATATCTCGATATATATTACTGATTGCTATTTATAATTTCTTGTGTGTTTAAAGGTTTTGTTTGAAACCATTTTCTTGTCCAATTTCTCTTAACATTAGGACATTTGATAGTTATTTAGATCTTTATAAGTCCTTTGTGTATGTGAATCTTTCCATTTATAATGTCTTATAATTTAAGGCACTTTTGAAAATTTAGTCCAATTTTCTACATTTCTTGGAGGAGACATATGTCTAAATTCTCATTTCCCCCAAGAACTAACTTATTCACCTATATTTCTATACCAAGAATTAAAGTTACTTTCACATTTAAATTCTTAATACATCTGGAATTCATTTTTGTTTACGGAGTAAGGTTGGGATCTAAAGAATTTCCATGTGGATAGTGATTTTTCCAGGTACACTAATTGAACAGGCCCTCCTGTCAGTAAATTCTTACTGAGTTAAGATAAAGGTGGAATGCTGTGCACAAAGAGATGATTGTCCTGTTGACTGATCTCCTGGTCTGTGAGAAAAAGATGGACCTGTGGGTCTATGGCACAGGTCCTGGATGTACATACTTGGAAAGGCAAAACTCCAGTGGAATATCAATGCAGGGATCTCTGTGTAAGGTGGAACGTAACTCATGTTAGCCTCATCCTTTGATCCTTTCTCATCTTCATTCACATCCCTGCAGGGATGAGAGTCCAGGAGGCTGCATAGTTATAGGACCTCCCAATGGGGCTGAGGATGAAGGACTGTTCTATTTCCTTACCCATATACTTCTACAAAGCTAAGGCAAGTTTGTGCCAAGTTAAATCCTGTTTGTCTTATGCACATAATACAAACACATGACCACTGCTAGTAGTCCTCCATCTGTTCTAATAATTCTCCTTTAACACCTTTATTGGAGTATAGCTGCTTTACAATGTTGTGTTAGTTTCTGCTACATAACAAAGTGAATCAGTGATATGTATACATATATCCCCATATCCCCTCCCTCTTGCATCTCCCTTCCACACTCGCTGTCCCACCCCTCTAGGTGGTCACAAAGCGCGGAGTTGATCTCGCTGTGCTATGCTGCTACTACCAACTAGCTATCTATTTTACATTTGGTAGTGTATATAAGTCAGTGCTACTCTCTCTCTACCCAGCTTACCCTTCCCCCTCCCTGTGTCCTCAAGTCTATACGTCTGCGTCTTTATTCCTGTCCTCCCCGAGGTTCATCAGAACCATTTTTTTTTAGATTCCATACATATGTGTTAGCATACGGTATTTGTTTTGCTCTTTCTGACTTCACTCTGTATGAGAGACTCTAGGTCCATCCACCTCACTACAATAACTCAATTTCATTTCTTTTTATGGCTTAGTAGTATTCCATTGTATATATGTGCTACATCTTGTTTTTTTAACATCTTTATTGGAGTATAATTGCTTTACAATGGTGTGTTTCTGCTTTATAACAAAGTGAATCAGTTATACATATGTTCCCATATCTCTTCCTTCTTGCATTTCCCTCCCTCCCACCCTCCCTATCCCACCACACTAGGTGGTCACAAACCACCGAGCTGATCTCCCTGTGCCATGCAGCTGCTTCCCACTACCTATTTTACATTTGGTGTGTATATATGTCCATGCCACTCGCACTTTCTCACAGCTTACTCGTCACCCTCCCCATATCCTCAAGTGCGTTCTCTAGTAGGTCTGTGTCTTTATTCCCATCTTACCCCTAGGTTCTTCATGACTTTTTTTTTTAAACGTCTTTATTGGAGTATAATTGCTTTACAATGGTGTGTTAGTTTCTGCTTTATAACAAAGTGAATCAGTTATACATATACATATGTTCCCATATCTCTTCCCTCTTGCGTCTCCCTCCCTCCCACCCTCTCTATCCCACCCCTCCAGGAGGTCAAAAAGCACCGAGCTGATCTCCCTGTGCTATGCGGCTGCTTCCTACTAGCTAGCTACCTTACGTTTGGTAGTGTATATATGTCCATGCCACTCTCTCACTTTGTCACAGCTTACCCTTCCCCCTCTCCATATCCTCAAGTCCATTCTCTAGTAGGTCTGTGTCTTTATTCCCGTCTTACCCCTAGGTTCTTCATGACCCTTTTTTCCCCTTAGATTCCATATATATATGTGTTAGCATATGGTATTTGTTTTTTTCTTTCTGACTTACTTCACTCTGTATGACAGACTCTAGGTCCATCCACCTCACTACAAATAACTCAATTTCGTTTCATTTTATGGCTGAGTAATATTCCATTGTATATATGTGCCACATCTTCTTTATCCATTCATCCAATGATGGACACTTAGGTAGCTTCCATCTCCTGGCTATTGTAAATATAGCTGCAATGAACATTTTGGTACATGACTCTTTGAATTATGGTTTTCTCAGGGTATATGCCCACTAGTGGGATTGCTGGCTCATATGGTAGTTTTATTTTTAGTTTTTTAAGGAACCTCCATACTGTTCTCCATTATGGCTGTATCAATATACATTGCCACCAACAGTGCAAGAGGGTTCCCTTTTCTCCACACCCTCTCCAGCATTTATTGTTTGAAGATTGTTTGATGGTGGCCATTCTGACTGGTGTGAGGTAATATCTCGCTGTGGTTTTGATTTGCATTTCTCTAATGATTAATGATGTTGAACATTCCTTCATGTGTTTGTTGGCAGTCTGTATATCTTCTTTGGAGAAATTTCTATTTAGGTCTTCTGCCCATTATGGATTGGATTGTTTGTTTCTTTGGTATTGAGCTGCATGAGCTGCTTGTATATTTTGGAGATTAATCCTTTGTCAGTTGCTTTGTGTGCAAATATTTTCTCCCATTCTGAGGGTTGTCTTTTGGTCTTGTTTATGGTTTCCTTTGCTGTTCAAAAGCTTTTAAGTGTCATTAGGTCCCATTTGTTTATTTTTGTTTTTATTTCTATTTCTCTAGGAGGTGGGTCAAAAAGGATCTTGCTGTGATTTATGTCATAGAGTGTTCTGCCTACGTTTTCCTCTAAGAGTGTGATAGTGTCTGGCCTTACATTTAGGTCTTTAATCCATTTTGAGTTTATTTTTGTGTATGGTGTTATGGAGTGTTCTAATTTCATTCTTTTACATTTACCTGTCCAGTTTTCCCAGCACCACTTATTGAAGAGACTGTCCTTTCTCCATTGTATATCCTTGCCTCCTTTGTCATAGATTAATTGACCATAGGTGCGTGGGTTTAGCTCTGGGCTTTCTCTGCTGTTCCATTGATCTATATTTCTGTTTTTGTGCCAGTACCATACTGTCTTGATTACTGTAGCTTTGTAGCATAGTCTGAGGTCAGGCAGCCTGATTCCTCCAGCTCTGTTTTTCTTTCTCAAGATTACTTTGGCTATTCGGGATCTTTTGTGTTTCCATACAAATTGTGAAATTTCTTGTTCTAGTTCTGTGAAAAATGCCATTGGTAGTTTGATAGGGATTGCACTGAATCTGTAGATTGCTTTGGGTAGTAGAGTCATTTTCACAATATTGATTCTTCGAATCCAAGAACATGGCATATCTTTCCATCTGTTTGTATCATCTTTAATTTCTTTCATCAGTGTCTTATAATTTTCTGCCTACAGGTCTTTTGTCTCCTTAGGTAGGTTTATTCCTAGGTATTTTATTCTTTTTGTTGCAGTGGTAAATGGGAGAGTTTCATTACATTCTCTTTCAGATTTTTCATCATTAGTGTATAGGAAGACCAGAGATTTCTGTGCATTAATTTTGTATCCTGCTACTTTACCAAATTCATTGATTAGCTCTAGTAGTTTTCTGGTCGCATCTTTAGGATACATCTCTATGTATAGTATCATGTCATCTGCCAACAGTGACAATTTTACTCATGCTTTTCTGATTTGGATTCCTTTTCTTTTTTTCTATGATTGCTGTTGCTAAAAATTCCAAAACTATGTTGAATGAGAGTGGTGAGAGTGGGCAACCTTGGCTTGTTCCTGATCTTAGAAGAAATGGTTTGTTTTTCACCATTGAGAACGATATTGGCTCTGGGTTTCTCATATAAAGCCTTTATTATGTTGAGGTAGTTTCCCTCTGTGTCCATTGTCTGAAGAGTTTTTATTAAAAATGGATGAATTTTGTCAAGCTTTTTCTGCATCTATTGAGGTTATCATATGGTTTTTCTCCTTCCATTTGTTAATATGGTGTATCACATTGATTGATTTGCATATACTGAAGAATCCTTGTATTCCTGGGATAAACCCCGCTTGATCATGTTGCACCATCCTTTTAATGTGCTGTTGGATTCTGTTTGCTAGTATGTTGAGGATTTTTGCATCTATGTTCATCAGTGATATTGGCCTGTAGTTTTCTTTTTTTGTGACATCTTTGTCCGATTTTGGTATCAGGGTGACGGTGGCCTCATAGAATGAGTTTGGGAGTGTTCATCCCTCTGCTATATTTTGGAAGAGTTTGAGGATAGGTTTTAGCTCTTCTCTAAGTGTTTGATAGAATTTGCCTGTGAAGCCATCTGGTCCTGGGCTTTAGTTTGTTGGAAGATTTTTAATCACAGTTTCAATTTCAGTGCTTGTGATTGGTCTGTTCATATTTTCTATTTCTTGCTGGTTCAGTCTTGGAAGGTTGTAATTTTCAAAGAATTTGTCCATTTCTTCCAGGTTGTCCATTTTATTGGCATATAGTTGCTTGTAGTAGTCTCTCATGATCCTTTATATTTCTGCAGTGTCAGTTGTTACTTCTCCTTTTCCATTTCTAATTCTGTTCATTTGAGTCTTCTCCCTTTTTTTTCTTGATGAGTCTGGCTAATGCTTTATCAATTTTGTTTATCTTAAAGAAACAGATTTTAATTTTATTGATCTGTGCTATTGTTTCCTTCATTTCTTTTTCATTTATTTCTGATCTGATATTTATGATTTCTTTCCTTCTAACTTAGGGTTTTTTTTTTTGTTCTTTCTTTAATGGCTTTAGGTGTAAGGTTAGGTTGTTTATTTGAGATTTTTCTTGTTTCTTGAGGTAGGATTGCATTGCTATAAACTTCCCTTTTAGATCTGCTTTTGCTGCAACCCATAGGTTTTGAGTCATTGTGTTTTCATTGTCATTTGTTTCTAGGGGTTTTTTGATTTCCTCTTTGATTTCTTCAGTGATCTCTTGGTTACTAAGTAGTGTATTGTTTAGCCTCCATGTGTTTGTATTTTTTACAGTTTTTTTTCTGTAATTGATAATCTAGTCTCAAAGCATTGTGGTCAGAAAAGATACTTGATACAATTTCAATTTTCTTACATTTATGAAAGCTTGATTTGTGACCCAAGATATGATTTATCCTGGAGAATATTCCATGAGCACTTGAGAAGAAAGTGTATTCTGTTGTTTTTGGATGGAATGTCCTATAAATATCATTTAAGTTCATCTGATCTAATGTGTCTTTTAAAGCTTTTTCTTATTTTCATTTTGGGTGCTCTGTCCATTGGTGAAAGTGGGGTGTTAATGTCCCCTACTATTGTGTTACTGTCGGTTTCCCTTTTTATGGCTGTTAACATTTGCCTTATGTATTGAGGTGCTCCTATGTTGACTGTATAAATACTTACAAAAGTTATATCTTCTTCTTGGGTTGATCCCTTGATCATATGTAGTGTCCTTCTTGTCTCTTCTAATAGTCTTTATTTTAAAGTCTATTTTGTCTGATGTGAGTATTGCTACTCCAGCTTTTTGATTTCCTTTTGCATGGAATATCTTTTTCCATCCCCTCACTTTCAGTCTGTATGTGTGCCTAGATCTGAAGTGGGTCTCTTGTAGACAGCATATATATATATATATATATATATATATATATATATATATCTTTTTTTTGTATCCATTCAGCCAGTCTGTGTCTTTTGGTTGGAGCATTTAATCCATTTACATTTAAGGTAATTATTGATATGTATATTCCTATTACCATTTTCTTAATTGTTTTGTGTTTGTTATTGTAGGTGTTTTCCTTCTCGTGTTTCCTGCCTAGAGAAGTTCCTTTAGCATTTGTTGTTAAGCTGGTTTGGTGGTGCTGAATTCTTAGCTTTTGCTTATCTGTACAGGTTTTAACTTCTCCGTCGGAAATGAATGAGATCCTTGCTGGATAGAGTAATCTTGGTTGTAGGTTTTTCTCTTTCATCACTTTAAATATGTCCTGCCACTTCCCTTCTGGCTTGCCGAGTTTCTGCTGTAAGTTCAGCTGCTAACCTTTGGGGTTTCCCTTGTATGTTATTTGTTGCTTTTCCCTTGCTGCTTTTAATATTTTTTCTTTGAATTTAATTTTTGATAGTTTGATTAATGTATGTGTTGGTGTGTTTCTCCTTGGGTTTATCCTGTATGGGACTCTCTGTGCTTTCTGGACTTGATTATTTACTTTCCCATGTTAAGGAAGTTTTCAACTATAATCTCTTCAAATATTTTCTCAAACCCTTTCTTTTTCTCTTCTTCTCCTGGGACCCATACAGTTCTCATGTTGGTGTGTTTAATGTTGTCCAAGAGGTCTCTGAGGCTGTCCTCAATTCTTTTCATTCATTTTTCTTTTGCTGTGTGGCAGTTATTTCTTCTATTTTATCTTCCAGGTCATTTATCCATTCTTCTGCCTCAGTTATTCTGCTGTTTATTCTGCTGTTGATTCCTTCTAGAGTATTTTTAATTTCATTTATTGTGTTGTTCATCATTGTTTGTTTGCTCTTAAGTTCTTCTAGGTCCTTGTTAAACAGTTCTTGTATTTTCTCCATTCTATTTCCAAGATTTTGGATCATCTTTACTATCATTACCCTGGATTCTTTTTCAGGTAGACTGCCTATTTTCTCTTCATTTATTTGGTCTGGTGGGTTTTTACCTTGCTTCTTCATCTGCTGCACATTTCTTTGTCTTCTCATTTTGTTTAACTTACTGTATTGGGGGTCTCCATTTAGCTGGCTGCAGGTTCATAATTCCCGTTATTTTTGTTGTCTACCCCCAGTGTGTGAGGTTGGTTCAGTGGCTTGTGGAGGGGACTGGTGCCTGTGTTCTGGTGTATGGGGCTATATATTGTTTTTCTGGTGGGCTGGACTGCATCTGGTTGTGTGTTTTGGAGTGTCTGAACTTAGTATGACTTTAGGCAGCCTCTCTGCTAATGGGTGGGGTTTGTTCCTGTCTTGCTAGTTTGGCATGGGGCTTCCAGCTCTGGAGCTTGCTAGCTGTTGCATGGGGCTTGGTCTTAGTGTTAAGACAAAGATCCCTGGGAGAGCTCTCGCCAATTGACATTACATGGGACTGGGAGGTTTCTGGTGGTCCAGTGTCCTGGACTCAGCCCTCCCAACTCAGAGGCTCAGGTCTGACACCTGGCCAGAGCACCAAGACCTTGCCAGCCACACAGCTTAGAAGAAAAGGAAGAAAGAAAGAAAGAAGAAGAAGAAGAAGAAAAAACCAGACAAAATCCTTGGACAAATGGTAAAAGCAAACCTAAAAAGACAATCACACAAATAAGCATACACATACACACTCAGAGAAAAAGGAAAACAATTTTTTTAAATGTTTAAAAATGTATAAAAATAAAAAATATACAAAAATTTAGAAAGAGAGCACCAAACCAATAAACAAATCCACCACTGATAATAAGCACTGAAACTAAACTAAGATAAATATAAAATCAGAAACAAATTAGACACAGAAAGCAAACCCCAAGTCTACAGTTGCTCCCAAAGTCCACCACCTCAATTTTGGGAACATTTGTTGTCTATTCAGGTATTCTACAGATGCAGCGTTTATCAAGTTGATCGTGGGGATTTAATCAATTCCTCCTGAGGCTACTGGGGAGATTTCCCTTTCTCTTCTTTGTTCTCACAGCTCCTGGGGTTCAGCTTTGATTTTAGCCCCTGCCGCTGTGTGTAGGCCACCTTGAGGAGTCTGTTCCCCACCTAGACAGAAAGGGGTAAAGCAGCAGCTGATTAGTGCTCTCTTGCTCACTCAAGCCTGGGAGAGGGAGGGGTACGGTAGTCATAATTGGAATGAGGGGTGATCCTGTAGCAGCAGAGGCCAGTGTGACATTGCAACAGCCTGAGGCATGCCGTGTGTTCTCCTGGGGAAGTTGTCTCTGGATTACGCGACCCTGGCAGTGGCGTGCTGCACAGGCTCCCAGGGGGGTGTGCGTAGTGACCTGTGCTTGCACACAGGCTTCTTGGTGGCAGTGGCAGCAGTGTTAGCAGTTCATGCCCAACTCTGGAGTCGGAGCTGATAGCTGTGGTTTGTGCCCGTCTCTGGAGCTCACTTAGGTGGTGGTGCTCTGACTTCTGTGGGCACACAGGGAAGGAATCCCCTCTTCTCATACACCCTGAAACAATGGTCTCTTGCCTCTTTGGCAGGTCCAGACTGTTTCCCGGACTCCCTCCCAGCTAGCTGTGGTGCACTAGCCCCCTTCCGGCTATCTTCACACAGCCAACCCCAGTCTTCTCCCTGGGGTCTAATCTCCAAAGCCTGAGCCTCAACTCCCAGCCCTCACCCGCCCTGGTGGTTGAGCAGACAAATGTCTCAGGCTGGTGAGTGCTAGTCAGCACCAGTCCTTTGTGTGAGAATCTCTCCGCCTTTTCTTCTGCGCACCTGTTGCTGTGCTCTCCTCTGTGGCTCCAAAGTTTCCCCCACTCCACCTTCCGTTCCGGCCAGTGAAGAGGCTTCCTAGTGTGTGGAAACTTTTCCTCCTTCACAGCTCCCTCCCAGAGGTGCAGGTCCTGTCCCTATTCTTTTGTCCTTTTTTTTATTTTTGCTTTTGCCCTATCCAGGTATGTGGGGATTTTCTTGCCTTTTGGGAAGTCTGAGGTCTTCTGCCAGTGTTCAGCAGGTGTTCTGTAGGAGTTGTTCCACATGTAGATGTATTTCTGATGTATTTGTGGGGAGGAAGGTGATCTCCACATCTTACTCCTTTGCCATCTTGAAGGTCTTGCCAGTAATTCTCCTTCTAATGGACTCTAATTCAGTGGGGTCTTTTTTCTTAGAGTAGTTTCTCAGACATCTTTGTTCTGTCTTGTGAGGTCACTGCCCCTGGACGCATTGGCTACTATAGGACGATGAGCATGTGCTGCAAAATCCCCAGCATCAGTGAAAGGTTGTGTGAGGTCCTTGGATGAAGAGCCCAAGGCACCAAATACAGATAGTAAATCTTCCCTCTCCCCACAAAATAAAATAAAAAACCTACATCTAATAGGGAAGAATCAGATTTGGGGGTAGAGATGTCCTTGTGTAATGTGTCAGTCCTCAGTATTAGAAGGCTGGGGACACTATTACCTGTAGCTCTATGTGAACCAAAATGGGCAAAGACCATTATCTATGAGCTATGAATGTTCTAACATCAAAGCTGTAGTTTGGAGCTGAGAGAGTCCCATTAGGTATTATCTATTAAATAAGTAAGAGACACTTTCCAAGAGTGAGCTGAGTAGAGATAAGCATAGGGCAACCTCAGGGACCAGATGGAGAAAGGGACCTCCACATAGGAAGAAAGTCCAAACAACTCAGATTGGTAGTCAACACAATTAAAATTTCAGCCCAGTGGCTGAGATGCTGAGGTACCTCCAGGAGTATTTTAGTCAGCTTCCCCCCAAATCCCAGAGCTGTTCAAATTTTTGTCTCACAAGGGCCAAACAGTTGGTAATATACCCCTTATACTATTTTCCCATCTGTTCTGAGTACAAAGTTGGGAGGGGGAGAGAGGAGCAATTTGGAATGAAAACTTAAAAAAAAAAAAGTGGTAATTCAATGGTAGTAACCAAACACTTAAAAACAAACACTGTTGCAGCCCAGGTTCCTCAATCTGCTAGTCTAGAGCAGTATCAGGCTATTCTTATAGCTGTGTCTCCCTTCCTATGAGGCATCATGAATTGTGGGAATGCCTGTTAACTTCAAGGTAGTTGCTCTGCCTTCGGGCTACACCTTAAACTCAATTGCTTGAGGACATTACTGACACGAGGTCCTTCAGATTTATCTGCACTTAGAACTTTGCTCATGTATTCTGTTCCAGGGTAAGGAAAAGAGAGCATCGCTAAGCTATGTATTGAGAGTTGTGACAGTTACACAGCTTTCATTCTCAAAGTTCTGAGAGCAGTCTTTGAAGAGAGATCAGGGGCTGGATGACAGAAATAATCAATAAACAGCCTATAATAGGAAAGACTTTCTTGAGCCAAACAGGACTGTAGCCCAGGAGACAGCCTCTCAGTTTTGAGAAACTGCTCAGTTGATGCATATTTCTGCATAGTCTTATATTCCTTGTTCTGATAAGGCATAAACATGATAGGGGGATGTTCCTTTAAAGTTTCAAAAGAGACAAACTTAGTGTCTGTACAGTGAGACAGCAGGACCCTGGTGTCTGGGAAGGGAACCTTATTTTTGATGGAGTGTTAACATGGATGCCATAGGCAAGGAGTTATTTATCCTTATCTTTAAAATGGACATTCTTTAGCTTAATGGTTAAAGAGCATGTGCTGTGTGTTTGATAGGCCATGAATGAGTCTGTCTTAGTTCACAGAAAGTCAAGTTGAACCATGTGTAAGCCAGAAAGACTTCCCCATACCTCAATATGTGAACATTTTCTCCATCAGGTTTATAATCATAACAGGTATTAGCTTTCCTCACAGGACTGACTTGTGCACACGAGTTGAAGATTTTTCAGTGGGAGTTACCATAGTTGCATTAGAATGGGCCCTCTGAGGAGCAGGTGCCAACATTAAATTAGATGTGTCAGAGGTATTCTGACACAGAGGGGAAATGCTCATGAAGGAAATGCTCATGAAGTAAGACAAGGAGGGATCCTGAGGCTGGAAGAGCCATGAAATCACAAGTAGATCTGACCTGAGAAGGAGGGAGGAAAGAAGAGGAAGGTCTTAGGCTTTCGTGTATTTCTAAGAATACTTTGGCAAGGCTGCGTGTAAGTCTTGAGCCAAGGGAACTCATGAGAAATCCAGTATTACACTCCAGTAGATTTGCCTTATCAGCGCTGTGTTCATCTATTGGTTGGAAGCCACTAGGGCTTAGCAATGCCATGAACTTGAGAGCACAATGCTTGAGACTATCAGTCAAATATGCTCCTTGCAGGCCAATCTGAAAAGCATATTTTTTATGGTCACCACATCCCTGCTTGCCTTGTACAGATCTCCTTCAGATTTTAGGAGCAGCTCCACCATAGTTACTGTGGGCCTGTCTTGCTAAGGGCAAAATGGAAAGGAAGGAAGGATGAGCTCTACAGCCCCAGTTTCTGAAATGTTGCTCAGATACAGCTGCTACTTCAGTTGATAGATTGCATCCTAAAGGATAGGACTCCAATTCTGTGAAGTGCTGCCTTTTGAACTGTGTTTTAGCTGTTTTTAGAAGACTGCTCTGGCATTCTGTGGGTCCAGCTCCTTCTGGTTGGTGAAACTGGTAATGCTACCAGTGGATCCCATGGTTATGAGCCCTGTCCTGCATATCCTTCTCTGAAGAGTGTCTGTTCTTTCAGTACTATGTCATATGGGATGTCCTGCCTATAATCAGTCATTCAGGAGGCCCTCAAAGAGAAGTGCTGGTCAAGGCTCTGTGGGAAAGAAAGGCAAATACATGCCCAGAATAGTATATGTCGTTGGTAGTGCAAACCACTGTACTTCCTAGGATTCAAGAGGCCCAGAGGAGTTGACTTGCCAGCAAGTGGCCTCCTTGAGGAATAACCCTAATATATCTGGGTTTCAGCATTGATGTCTATTGCTGACAGGCATTCAGAGGCAGCAGTCAACCTTGATCATGGGGCACCTACATGGCTGGGTCCACACGTAGTCTCCTTTGCTGCTACTGTTGCTCGTTCATGATGTTAAGTGGCAGTGATACTTGTACCGTAGTCTGGACCAAAAACAGCCTTCTAGCTTTGGGCCCACTCAAAGCTATACTTCCATGTCTTTGGGTATATGGACTAAAGCAAGATTCCTAAGTGAGGGATACATTCTCTTCAGAATCCAAGGTGGTAGGCATTATGCTTTCTATCTGGTAAAATATGTAAGATGAAGATCTTTTACTGATAATGATTTTTAACCATTGGCCCCCTAAAATTCACTGAAGTTCTAGGTTTTGAGTGTTAAGATTTGTCTCCTACCCTTTAAAGCATGTGTGTCTTACTAAGGCCTCTATTGTACTAAACACCTTTAGCTCATTTTGCCAGATCAACATGCCATCGATGGATGATGGTGGAGGTCCATAGGATGCCCAGTCATCTTTAAATTATGTTATGACACAGGAAGAGTTAACATGCCCTTGAGGCAAACCGTATATGAGAACTATTGTCCACCCCCTGTTAATGGAAATTGTTTTTGGGATTTTATCACTAAGATGGAAAACAATACATTTGCCAAATTCTCCATGTACCTCTGAAGCATTTTTGACTCTTGGTGGAGAGAAGTGTTAGAGGTTATTTGGCCTTCCCAACTCTTTGGCTCTTACCTCACAAGCCAGCAACACCACATGGAAGTTACTCAACCTACCAAGTACAATCATTCTAATTATTCATTAAGTGACTGAGAACTGACTTTCTCCAAAACTTCAATTACTAACTAGACTCTGCTACCCAGAGTAGAACCCCAACTCTAATAGAGGGACCACGATAATGCTTTTGATTTCTGGGTGTCAGGGTCAACTCAAACTTTAACCTTCAGTGCCTTGGTATTCCCCTGTTTTTAGTATAAAAGTGCCTGAGTAAATGGCCAAAGTTATCTTTTAGGAAGGTCTCAGGAAATCATCATGGTATATAATAGGCATGCTTTTTTCACAGTTCTTCCACTTAGGTATCCAGGTACCTCTTTAGTTACAGTCCTAGATCTTAACACTGGCACAGGTCTGGGAACTGAGCAAGAGACTGACTTTATTGGAGTGACCATCCTCAGCCTCCTCATCCTCCATTCTTGCCTTGTTCTATGAATGGTAAGCAGAGCCTTGCTGGATGCCCATCTATTTTGGCCCTTGGGACACAATATCCTATTAACTATCTTTAACACTCCCTGTGGGCCAAGCCCCTTTGATTTTCACCAGTTTTTAGAGTAATTTCAACCCTCTGGCTTGTTAAGTGCTTCCATCTGGCCTCTGCTATGGCAAGGGGACCACAGCCATGTGCTCACAGTAGGAGTGGGAGATGACACAGGCTTTGTAAAGGGGCAGCTGCAGGTGGATCATCAGAGGCAGGGGTCCAATGTGGAATACACCCCAGAAGAGGCCAGCTAGCCCCAAACATCCTACCATAGTATGAGTGAGCACTGTGGTATGATGGAGTGGGTTGCAGATGGCTATGTAGTGGTCAAAAGCCATGGCAAGGAAGATGCCTTACTCAACCGTGGCGAAGCAGTGGATGAGGAACATTTGAGCCAAGGAGCCATTCAAGCCAATGTCAACAGCACCAAATCAGAAGATTCCCAGCAGTCTGGGAATAGTGGAAGTGGACAGAACCAGGTCAATGATAGCCTCTAGGTACAGGAAGAAGTACATGGGCTGGTGCAGGTAGTGCTCCACCATTACCACAGCCAGAGTGGTGACATTCCCTTCCATGGCCACCAGGTATATGGAGCCAAAGGGGATGGAGAGCCAGATGTGCAGGGACTCCAATCCTGGAATGACAGTGAGCTGGAAGGAGCTGGGTGTCGAGCAGACATTATGAAAAGTGAGTGTGGCTAGTTATAAATGCACCTTCTCACCTGTGCCTCAAAATGCAGTAGAACTTTTTTCTGGAAATAGAAGAATATTCGTAGGTCCTATAATAAGGAATAGGTTGTTGACTAGATAAGATTCTATAAACATTCTTCAAAGTTACAGAATAATGTCACAAGTTATTACTATGTGAAGATATCTACAGATTTTTCAAGCACAGGCCAGAATACATATTTGAATGAAATGTATGAATATCTTTTTTGCAATATGACTGTCAAAGTAATGTTTTTGCATCAATGAAAGTGACCTAAGGTGGACAAGTAACTATTAAGTCATTTAACTCTTGTAGGTTGGCTATTAGGTATTTCTTAGAATCATATAAGCAGGATTTGGTGTGCGGGCTCCTTGATTAGAGATGCATTGATACTGAAAGATACAGTCTGGGACTCTAGATAGACCCCTGGGACTATCTAGACTCTATAGTAAGTCAAAGCTTAATCTTGGGGCCAGCATTAGCTATTGGATGAGCTGAAATATTTAATCTGCAGACCAAGATCACAAGGCAGATGCAAGCTGGTGAAGAAGACTCTCTGGGGGGTGGAACAAAAATGATTTCTGACAGGTGAGAGCTGATGATTGGAGCTCAGTTTGTGTCTGCCCAAAGGCAGATCCATGCAAGGGCTTACTGCTTTCTTGGAGGCTGAGTGAGGATAAGATTCTAGAAGCAGAGAGTGTTCTCCCCAGGAGGGAAAAAATATAATATTCATTGTAGAATAGCATGATGCCTAGATGACTATTTGGCCAAAGAATCGGATTTGCTCAGAGTTCAGTGCAATTGGCTAATGGGGAGATGTATATTGAGAAAGACAACATGGAAATACTTTTATATTTTTTTAGGATCTAAAGGATCATGCCAGAATGTGTTCCTATATACAATAGAAGAATGTCAGGGGAATAAGTATGTAAGAAGCTTTGTCTTCTACATCTTGAGCCTAGTTGGTTTGAATATAGCAAAGTAGCCAGTATCTGGCCTTTAGAATTTTTCAGATCTGATTTCATATCTTGGCAGTAGGAGCTTGAGGCAAATTACTTTATCCCATTAGTTAAATACAACTGACCTCATTCTACAACAAAATTAAGTAGTGTGTCCTAGAGAAGTCATGAGGATTGAATGAGAAGGCAGTGTCTGAGGAACAGTAACCCTAAGCTTTAGCTCTTTAGACAGTTGAGACTAATGTGTAAAACCAAAGATACATTCAGTAAACTTCAAGAAACATTGGAATGTCTCTCTCCAGGTAGCCATGGTGCCAGGAGGATGGCAACTCGTGTAAGCTGTTTGTAGTGACTTTATCCCACAGAATCCCTCCGCTTGAGCTGGGTTTTTCCTCCATCTCAAGGTTCTCATACATGACTATGAATGAGAATAGAGAAAGTGTTGGCAGAAACAGGAAAAAGGGAAGGTGAAAAGGCTGAGTTACTGGGGCTGGGAAAGAAAGTGTGCACAGGAGTCAGCCTGTGATTGAGATGAGGAGGTGGAGTGAGGCAAGGCTTTAGGCTGGGGGGACCCTCTCTTTGTTTCTTACCCTTTGTGTTGCTTATTCTCCATCTGTTCTCCATCTATTCCTCCAGATCTCTATTCTCTGTCCCCAGAAGCTGACATTTATGGAGTACTGCTTTTCTTTTTCCCTCCAGTTTCTAGGTGGGTTCAGCCCATGGGATGCAGGAGATGAGAGGGTGAGACTAGCCATCAAGAACTTATTCCCCAGTCCCTTTCTGCCAGGCGCGCTTGGCAGTGCTGTGATTTTCTACCAAAGACCACAGCTCCTGAAAAGTGACAACCCCCCGCCCCGCACTTGTGTTCTGGCAACTGCATCTTGCCTTACCTGGTAGGCCTGAGTTAGCTGATGCTGCTCCCTGGGGTTAGTCCTGGGCCTCCACCATCCCTTGTCAGTTTCCTTAACCCTTCCCAGGCCTCTGTAGATGGTCTCTTCAGTTGCCCCCTTGACCATGCCACTTCTTCTTTGGATATATCAGACCAGATCCCAATAGTGTACAGTCTTCACCAGTATCATCTCTTGAAAACCTGCCTCCTTCCTCACTAGGACACATTGGAAAGTGGACAACTTCACAGAACTAGTTCCAAAGGCAAAAGAGTTCTAATCTCATTGTGGTCAAATGCTAAATGATCTTTACCACGATTTTTAGATTTACAATAAAAGGGGACTTGTCTACTTCACTCTTACCTCCTAATTTACTGGCTCTCATAACTTGATGTTTTACCATGCAAAATGTAATCATGTGAAGAAATCTAGCTTCCCTCCAGAAAAGAGAGAGTCCTTAAATGGAAAAATCAGTGAGACTTGCCAAATGAATTTGTCTTCTGTTCTGATGCTTGTCTCCCTTACTGTGGTTACCTTCCTCCTATGTTAGTGGGGAAGCTGTTTGACTGTCTATCTTCCCTTCTGAAGTTTTTTGAGTCCCATCACTACTGAGACACACCCTGGGGCAGTGGTTCCCTTCTAGGTTTGAGCAGAGAAGACACATTGTAGGATGATCTCACAGACCAAATTACATAAGAGGCTAAATCTATATCCAGTGAATTATGAGCATAAGAAATGTTTTCTCTCGAAAGTAGGCAGACCTCTACTACATCTCAGACCTTGTTAGATCCAAGCCAAATGTCTTCAGTCCTGTGAACTGGCCTCAAGCCCTGGAGAAGGTGGATTTGATTTTTATCCCTCTTTCCTTCCTCATACCTGACAACACACAGAGCTGTTTTCCTGATGGATGTTCCATCTACATTTCATCTCTTCCTCTTCCTATCCATCTCCAGGAACGTATCATGAAACTGAAAGGGGTACCTATGACTGGAGGGATGCACTTCAGCTCCTGGATGGAGAAGGATGAGCCTTGGGGTTAGCTTTACTGACTTTTATCCTTTCCCTAATATCGTAACACTCCTTAATTTATGCCTCCCTAGTCTGAATGGCAGCCCTTACTGCTTAAACAGTAGAAGGAGGCTACGGCAGCTCCTGTTCAGTGGGGCTGTGAGTATATGCGATCAGAGCAGGACAGCTCCCACCTGAGTTATATCCAAATATATTTGCGAATACAAACCACAATTCTTAGCATTTTCACCCTGCTCACTACCTTTCTACATGGCTGAATTTTTCTTTTTCCCAAATGTGTCATGATCTTTTGCCCCTGATAATTACCGATGTTCTTTCCTGGTGTTGGAATAGCCTACTCATCTTCCTCTCCTGGCTAGTCCTTATACATGGCACATTGCCACAGCTTAGGTATCAACCTAAAGAGGCCTGTCTTTGTACTGCACACACATAGTACTCTGGATTGCTTGTTTACCTGCCTGTTTCCCTGAACAGAATATAAGTTTCATGAGAGTAGGGAGCATGTTTATCTCATTCTCTGTTGTAATACTTATGCTAGCACAGTGCCTGGCAATTGAAGAAGAATAAAATACATCGTGCCTTTTTAAAGCACCTGGAGGTATTTTGGAGGTTCCTGTATTGGCATTAGTGAACTAGAGGGCCTCTTCAGCCTCCTTGTGTATGGCTCTGTGTGGACTCCATCCTCTCTGTCTCCTTCCAAGAGAATTCCTTCCCTCTGGGTCTTAGAAACTTATATAGGAGCACGATCTAAAGTTGGTTGCCCAACTTTAAGTTCTTTCTTATAGGCTGGGAACACATACTGATGACCTTTGCTCCTTTTCTAGATCCTCCTTGTAAGATGTTCTTACCTGGGATGTGTAGTGTCAGCAAGAGCCTGGGGCTCTGCAAATGCCTCTGAGGCCTGGCACGTATAAGCATTCTGCTCAGGGGTAATTCCACTTGTAACCTTCCCACTATCTTAGTGGAGAAGGAAAATAGCAGTCTTTGTCCCACAAGGATGGACACAGGTTCTAAATTTGAACACAGCTATCCGCAGCATGTTAGGGTTGGTCCAGAGAGGTCTAAGTCTATGGAGGACAGACCTGTTAATTGAGTCATGATCCCTTGGGTCCAAGTCCTGCTCTTGTTTGTTGTCTGGCCTCCCTGGAGTCTGCAGCTAGTCTAAGGACGCCAAGTAGAAATCAGAAAGGCCTTTCTAGAAGAGGGATGAAGAATCTTCTTGGGATTAGAACTCAGCCTGGCTGTCAAACTTTAAGGAAGTTTGATACCCTTACAGCACTTGGAAGTGGTGGTAGAATCCTGAATTAACTTCAAGACAGACAAATAGCAATTACCTAAAAGTAAGATACTGCAGACTTTTCCCCTTGCTCTGGTTTACATTGTGAGGGAAGAACTCCATGGACTTGTGTGGAGCAGTGCATGTCCTTTACATCCTTCTGAACCTAAATTTCCCAACCTGAAATCCTGTTTCTTAGGAAGGGGAAAACCTGCTTTCTCAGTTTGACTTATCCCCTGGTGTGTCCTAATGGGCTTCTCATGGGTTGTGCGGCATCACACTTTAGGACATGTGACAAGACATGGCCTTTGAAGCTCCAGTGGCTTGAGTTTGCAAGCCAGCTCAGTGACATACCTACTGTGTAACCTTGAACAAGTTGAACACTTGAACACTTTCACTTCCTCAAGCATAAAGTGGGAATAATACCTATCTCTGGGTAGCTCTTATAATTGAGATACTATATACAAAGGGGCTAGTAAGGAAACTAACATACCAGGTGCTTAAATAGCATTGTTGTTACCATCACTGCTTTTTTGTTTCTTGGAGGGGTTAAACCTCGGAGAGACATTTTTAACTGTCTCTTTCAGACCAGGAGCCAATATGGTCAGGGCAGTGGCTATGAAGTAGAATCAATGAAGAAAGAATTTACTTTTTACTCTTACTCCCCTTTTAGAGGATTCTATTTCTGTGGCACGTCAGGAAAAGCTAGGAACTTCTAGAAGCTTTCTCTCTGCTCCCCAATCTTAAACTTTACTTTCTATGTAAAACTGCTTGTAGTTGATTTGAAATATAGTGTTATTTCTTCCAAACCTGTGCACAGGTTATACCCTAGGCCAGTAAAAGGAGGAATTTCATTCCATACAGATTCATATCTAGCTTTTGAAACTTTGGTTCAGTAATCTCCTTGTCCAGTTGATAAACTCTGCCTTTAGAGTTTAATGGATGAGCTATGTTCCTTTTGTACCTGACTCTCTTGCATGATATTTAGAAATAAGTATTCAATAAGTCAGTGCATTTGAATTTAATCATATTATAGCTTAAAGTAAGGCTTCTGCCTTTAATAATTAGATTTTAAAGACCAACTCAGTACAACCTTTCTCAACTGATGGAAAGGTACAGAAGAGCATTAGAGATAAACTTTTCCATAGACTATATCTTAAATATATATTAAATAAGATTTGTATTCAGCCTTGGAAGCAGAGATGAATCAGAAGCAAACTTTACCTGTGCTCATTCTAACACTGTCCAGGAGAGGGAATTCTGGCCCAAGGATGAGAAACCAATAGCAGACTGGGCTCTACAAAACAAAGGAAAACATCAACCTTGGTGTCACTAAATATCTTTTTAAAAAATTTTTATTTTATATTGGAGCATAGTTAATTAATAATGTTGTGTTAATTTCAGGTGTACAGCAAAGTGATTCAGTTATACATATATATGTATCTGTTTTTTTTCAAATTCTTTTCCCATTTAGGATATTACAGAATACTGAGCAGCGTTCCCTGTGCTATACAGTAGGACTTTGTTGGTTATCTACTTTAAACATAGCAGTGTGTACATGTCAGTCCCAAACTCCCAATCTATCCCTGCCCCACACCCTTCCTCCCTGGTAACCATAAGTTTGTTCACTAAGTCTATGAGTCTGTTTCTGTTTTGTACATAAGTTCATTTGTGTCATTATTTTTAGATTTCGCATATAAGTGACATCTTTTTTTTTCTTAAGTGACATCTTATGATATTTGTCTTGCTCTGTCTGACTTACTTTACTAGTATGATAATCTCCAGGTTCATCCATGTTGCTGCAAATGGCATCATTTCATTCTTTTTTTTGCTGAGTAATATTCCATTGTATATATGTACCACACCTTCTTTATGCATTCTTCTGTCAATGGACATTTAGGTTGCTTCCATGTCTTGGCTATTGTAAACAGTGTTGCAATGAACATTGGGGTGCATGTATCCTTTTGAACCATGTTCTTCTATGGATATATGCCCAGGAGTGGGATTGCTGGATCATATGGTAACTCTAGTTTCTTAAGGAACCTCCTTGCTGTTCTCCATAGTGGCTATACCAAGTTACGTTCCCACCAACAGTGCAAGAGGGTTCCCTTTTCTCCACACCCCCTCCGGCATTTATCGTTTGTAGATTTTTTGATGATGGCCATTCGGACTGGTGTGAGGTGATATCTCATTGTAGTTTTGATTTGCATTTCTCTAATAATTAGTGATGTTGAGCATCTTTTCATGTGCCTGTTGGCCATCTGTATGTCTTCTTTGGAGAAATGTCTATTTAGGTCTTCTGCCCATTTTTTGATTGGGTTGTTTGTTTTCTTGAGCTGTTTGTAAATTTTGGAGACTAATCCCTTGTCAGTTGCATTGTTTGCAAATATTTTCTCCCATTCTGTGGATTGTCCTTTTGAAAACAAGTTCCACCAAATGAGATATTCAGAGATCAAAAACAACTTCTCTCTTCAACTCTTGCTGGATATCTGGGGTTCTCTGAGCCACAAAGGGTCTGATTAACTAACTTGAAATTCCTCAGGTTACCTTTATCCACACCTGTATATTGCAATATGCGTCAAATCTGAGGGATTTTCTGGTGGCCATGGGCACACCCCTTACAGCTTATTGAAACTTCTGCTTCGGCACTTGCTTTCAGAGCCCTACCAGGATGCGCTCTCCATAATGCTCAATTCAAGCCTTATCTTCTAGGTCATTCATGTCCCACCCTGGATCTATGGTGGGAATTGCATTTGCTGCTGGTGCTCAGATAGGATTGCCAGGCAGTAACATGCAGTGTATCTGCCTCTTCATTAGCCTTTTCTAGCACCATCTCTCTCTTCCTCAGTCAACAGGGTAGTTAGTACACTTTGAACATAGCCCTACTTGAGTTGTGGGTGGCAGAGATGGAGAATAAATTTCCTATCCTAGTAGGGTCATTCCAAAAAGTTGGCATATTTTTCCAATTAAACAAGTCTGATGTGAAAAGGGAGAGTGAAAATAAAGGAGGGTAGGAGAGTGTATCCACACAGATCCTGCTGCCTGATCTTGGGTATTTATTCCTCCAGTGGGAATCTGCCTCAGTGGGAATTGCCCTACCTGAACAAGAGTGGCTCCCTGGCTGAACTGGGTGCCCTGTCAGGTACAGGAGGGAGAGATCGTCCCTCTTTCCTCCAGGTTGTTTTCTCCTCCTTCAGCTCCCACCAGAGTTGGCAGGAGTGTGTCAGCACTATGGGATCAAGGTCCCTGGCCCCTGCTTCCCCATTCTGCTCTCCATGCAACAGTGGCAGTGCTGTAGGATCATTTGTTTGTTGAATTTGTTCATCTCTCAATTCCTGAGAATTGGGTAAAACTTTTAATATCTCTTATTGGAAGGAATTTTTTTGTATCATAATTCTGTGCATGTTACATTTTCTCTGAATAGTCCCCCTTTGATGCAACATAATAAAAGCCTGTATATAAGAAACTTCACTCCATTTTCCTCCCATTTCACAAAATAGTTCTAGTTGAAAGATGGTGTTACAATTTAGAGAGCCATTAGGGGCTCCAGATCCTGAGGAGAACCGAGGCCAAGTAGTGTTACAAGAGAACACCATCTTATTTCTTTTCATTGGTGCATAACTAAAATTCCCAATTCTTCAAAATACACCCTAGTGGGCTACAAGGTGGAACAGAGCTCTGAGTACTCATTTTTAGTTGTTCACGGCTGATGCTGTCAAATATCAAGCAAGCAAGCAAATACAATGAGGTCTCTCAGGGTTACAGATTGCTTAGTTCAGTAGGGAATAATCCCAGCAAAATCAATGCCCCATCACAGACAGAGCCAAGTGACTAAGAAAAAAATACCCTGGTGCCAGTGCCTGTGAGCTCTACTACTTAACAGAGGCATGTCAACCAGCAAGTGCTTTGTTTCCTTCACCACAAAATCAAAAGCATCATGGGCCAATGATGTCTGGTGGCAGCAAGCACTTGGTGCTGTCCATGAGACAAAGGTGCTCGGGCATCTTCTGGACAGAACTTGAGAACTGCCACTAGCCAGGGGCCAATGTGCCATGGGCAAGATGCCCACTCAGGATGGTAGTGCCTTTGTGGTCACCAAAATTGTTACCAAATGGATCTCAGTTTCACTGACCTGACACACAGCAAAGCCAATCTACTGACACTGGCTTGTGATAAAGGAAACTACAGTGTTTATTTGCAGAGCACCAAGCAAGAATAAGCAGCTAATGCTTAAAGGCCCCAATCTCTCCAATGACTTTCAGGCAAGGGTTTTTAAAGAACAAAATTAAGGGTAAGGGTCTTAAGTGCATGATCAACTCATGCGTTCTTCTGATTAGTTGGGTCTTAAGCAACAAAGAGATATTTATGGGCCTTGAGCATCACTCTTCTTGCTCCAAATTGATGGGGTCTCCATGGCTGTGGTCAGCATTTTCCATCTGGTGGGGTCCTGGTTTCTGCAAAATGACTGAAGCATATGCATCAGATTGTTAGCTGTATCCCTTGGGGAGAAGCTAGGAGTCCTGTGACTGTTTTATGGTGGAAGTCCTGTGACCGCTTTATGGTTGACTGGTTGTTCAAATTATTACTTTTCTTGCTTAACTGTTTTTCGTTTTTCTGCATTTTCTCACTTCTCTAATTACTAACTGCTCAAGGCTGCTCTTTGGAATTCAGAAGGTCTAGGAAGGTTTTTTTTTTTTTTTTTCAAACATGCAGGGGGCATTGAAGAACTTGTATCTGGAAGTCCCAGTGGGTCCTGCTCAGTTTCAAATCTATAAATCTATGCCTTGATTAATCTGGCAAATCATTGCCCCTTGCATTTCCTGGTCAGAGTTTTCATTATAATCTTTGCCTTCCAGCTCTTTAAATTCTTCCAAACTGGGGTAAATAGAAGAGATGTGCTTGGGGCCCTTTAGGTCTATCCAATCTCTGGTAGTGCTGCATTAACACCTTTGTTTTACTCCATCATTGTCTACTTTATTTATTCTGTTTCTCAGTCACCTAAAGTTTCACTCTGCTAGAGTTCCTTGACACTCCCCTTTGTCTCTCCCCATTTTCTTAATTACTCTAACGTTCTTGGTATTAGTCAGATCCATACAAGGAAGCTGAGAGAGCAAATCATTGTTTAATTTTGTAGGAGTAAAGTTACATGAGATACGTATGCAAGAGGGGCCCCCTTAATTACAGCATTTACCATACCTGGCTAATGGACATATCCAGGAGGTGAATATCCTGGTCATCATAAAGCCGATCCCACATGGTTTGCATGCAAAGCATATCAGCTGCTTCATCTGGGGTGTTCCATTTTGGCATTTATAGGGGGAGTTGGGAAGTTCCCCTCCTCAGGATAAACACTCTTTATAGTAGTGGCTTTATCCAGTCCACCAAGCTGGCTGTTCCCTCAGAAATAACCTCCCATGTGTCTGGATCACAAACAGCTGTCTCATTGTTCAATAGTGAATTGCAGGTGCTGTATCAACACAAACATATGCTTGCATTCTGTAGCATTCAAATCCAAAGACACAGCCCCCTAACTGGTTGTTCTCACAATGCATTTTATTTTATTTATTTATTTATTTTTTGCGGTACGTGGGCCTCTCACTGTTGCAGCCTCTCCCTCTGCGGAGCACAGGCTCCGGACGCGCAGGCTCAGCGGCCACGGCTCATGGGCCCAGCCGCTCCGCGGCATGTGGGATCCTCCCGGACCGGGGCACGAACCCGTGTCCCCTGCATTGGCAGGCGGACCCCCAACCACTGCACCACAGGGAAGCCCTCACAATGCATTTTAGTAAAGATTCTTTAGTAAGTTGGTTCTGATCCACAAAGTAACAGTTCTTTGACACTATATCTTCTGTTTCAGTAGTTCCTTAGTTTTGTCCTTCTAAATTGACTAGCATCGTGGTGTGGTTATAGCTGGTATTTCTAACTACCTTCTTCCACTATTCGTTCTGTATTACCTTTACCTTCAGCAAGCACCTCAACTTGTCATTGTTCTTTACTTAGTAGAGTGACCCAAATCTTTATTCCTGAATAATATGGTCGATTAGTAGTCCTGCCTGAATTGGGTTGTTGGAGTTTTCCATTGACCTTAATCACAGGGCATGGTAATACCTAAGGAATCTCCTGTATATCCAGATACCTTCTTCCTTACTTCCATTGTGAAGTAGTAGACCAATTTCCCCTCGGTAGTAAAGATCAATCTTACCAGCCCACAGAGTAATTCCCTACTTTACCTTTTGATTCAGACATGAGCTCAAAGTGACTGGGTGGCAATCTTAACTTTCAGTTCAATGGAATCATTGTGTCTCCTGGTAGAAGCTTTGAAACTAAGACTTCTAGGTCAACAAGGCATAAGGTTGTGGAAACAGCAAAAATTTTGCTAGTAGCTCACTAGGGGAAATAATGGTATCACTCCCATTTTATTCCTTCATTCCTAGACCTGTGAATCCTGGCTATGGGAGAAATAGTACCATATGTTGGATGCTGATTCAGAGAATATGCAGCCTTCTGGAGAACCTTCTGCAGGCTTGCAAGGTATTGCTAACTAGCTGGTATTGTAACTGAGCCTTCAAAAGGCCATTCCATTGTCCTATAACTCCAGCTGCTTCAGGGTGGTGGGAAACATGGTAACACTAGTGAATTCCATGAGCAGGGACCCATTACTGTACTTCATTTGCTGTGAACTGAGTTCCTGTCAGAAACCATGGAATACCATGATGGTGGATAAGGCATTCTATATGTCCACAGATAAGTTTGGAAGAAGCATTGCATGCAGGGAAGGGAAAACCATATCCAGAATGTCTATTCCAATAAGAACAAAACACTGCCCCTTCCATGATGGAAGCAGTCTAGTGTAATCAACCTGTCGCACGGTAGCTGGCTCGTCACCTTGGGGAATGGTGCCATATTGGAGACTTGGTGTTCATCTCTGCTACTGCCAGATTGGGCAGTCAGCAGTGACCATAGCCAGTTTGTCCTTGGTGAGTCCATATTACTGAGGTCATACATAACCTCCATCCCTGGCACCATGGCCACTTTGTTCATGACTCCATTGGGCAATGACAGGGGTGGCTAGGAAAAGAGACTGATTAATATCTATAGGGCAGGTCATCCTATCCACCTGACTTTTAAATCCTCCTCTGCTGAGGTCATCCTTTGATGAGCATTCACATGGGGCACATCTTCATTTTTTTGCCCTTCCTGAGAAGTCTCTCATTTTCCCTAAATTTTCTTGTTACCAATTTTCTCATTATGTTCCTTCCAAGTCCCTGACTATCCAGCCAAACCATTGGCCACAGCCCATGAGTCAGTATATAATTGTGCCTCTGGCCATTTCTCCTTCCAAGCAAAAGAAAACAACCGGCTGTGCTGATCAAAGTTCTGCCCACAGAGGGATTTTTCTTCAGCACTTTCCTTTAGGGTTGGCCCAGAAAGGGATTATAGGATGCAGCATCCATTTTTGGGTGGTACCTGTATATTGTACAGAACCTGCTATAAACTAGGTCCAAGTCTTAGGTTCCTCTGTAAACTGATCCTAGGGGACTCCTCATGAGGTCATAGCTGTAAGTATGGAGAAAGTGTAGCAGGAGTGCAGACAGTGGGCATTGGGGCCACTTCATGTAACTTGTGCCTTCGGGACCTGCTTGGGTCTGATCACATGTGTACCACTTCTCTTTGATGGAGTCCTGCTGTTCAAGCTCCACTTAATGGCTTGGTGAGTCAGATAAAATCCAGGTTAGGAAGGGAAGCTCCAATCACATGGTCACTTGATGGCCCATGCTCAAGCATTCAGCCTCTACTAAGGCCCAGTAGTAGGCCAAGAGCTATTTCTTAAGTGGAGAGTAGTAATCCACAAAAGATGTCAGGGCTTTACTCCAAAATCCTAAGTCCCTCTACTGCAATTCATCTATAGGTGCCTGCCAAAGGCTCCAATCAGCATGCCTATCTGCCACTGATACTTCAAGCATCATTGGATCCTATGGCCCAGGTGGCAAGGGAGCTTGTTCAGCAGCCTGAGACTGCTGCAGATTCTATTGCCAGGCCCCAGTCAAAACTAGAAGCTTTGAGCGTCACTCAGTAAGTGGGCTGGAGTAACACACCCAAATGAGGAATATGTTGCCTCTTAAACCCCCCAAAGAAGGCCACTAGGCATTGTGGGTTTTTTTTTTTTGGTTTTATAAGAGGCCAGATGCACCAACTTATCCTTAGAAAGGGATATCTCAACATGCTTCACACCACTGGACCCATAGAAGTTTTTTTTTTAATTCATTTTATTCAAGTGTAGTTGATTTACAATGTTGTGTTAATTTCTGCTGTACAGCAAAGTGATCCAGGTACATATATATGTGTATATATATATACATGTATATATATATATATTATTTTCCATGTTCTTTTCCATTATGTTTTATTACAGGATATTGCGTATAGTTCCCTGCGCTATACAGTAGGACCTCCTTGTTTATCCATCTATGTATAATATTGTGCATCACCTAATCCCAGACTCCCACTCAATCCCTCCTCAATTTACCCTCCCTCTTGGCAACCTCAAGTCTGTTCTCTATATCTGTGAGTCTGTTTCTGTTTTGTAGATAAGTTCATTTGTGCCATATTTTAGATACCACATATAAGTGATATCATATGGTATTTATCTTTCTCTTTGCGACTTACCTCAGTATGATAATCTCTAGGTTCATCCATGTTGCTGCAAATGACATTATTTCAGTCTTTTTTATGGCTGAGTAGTATTCCATTATATATATGTGTGTGTATATATATATCAATGAACGTTTAGATTGCTTCCATGTCTTGGCTATTGTGAATAGTGCTGCTATGAACATTGTGGTGCACATGTTTCTTTTTGAATAGAGTACTGTCCAGATAGGTGTCCAGGAGTGGGAGTGCTAGATCATATGGCAACTCTACTTTTAGTTTTTTGAGGAACCTCCATACAATTTTCCATAGTGGCTGCACCAATTTATAGTCCCACCAATAGTGTAGGAGGGTTCCCTACTCTCCACACCCTCTCCAGTGTTTGCTATTTGTAGACTTTTTAATGACAGCCATTCTGACTGGTGTGAGGTGGTACCTCACTGCAGTTTTGATTTGCATTTCTCTAGTGATTAGTGATGATGAGCATATTTTCATGTGCTTATTGGCCATGGCTGTGTCTTCTTTGGAGGATGTCTGTTTTTTGACTGGGTTGGTATTTTTTTGTTATTGAGTTGTATGATCTGTTTGTATATTTTGGAAATTGAGCCCTCGTTGATTGCATTATTTGCAAATATTTTCTCCCAGTCTGTAGGTTATCTTTTCATTTTGTTTATGGTTTCCTTTGCTTGCAAAAGCTTATAAGTTTGATTAGGTCCCATTTGTTTATTCTTTTATATTTATTGCCTTGGGAGACTAACTTAAGAAAATATTGCTATGATTTGTGTCAGAGAATGTTTTCCGTATGTTCTCTTCTAGGAGTTTTATGGTGTCGTGTCTTATATTTAAGTCTTTAAGCCATTTTGAGTTTATATTTGGGTGACATGATGGAGTGTTCTAACTTGATTGATTTACATGTGGCTGTGCAGCTTTCCCAGCACCACTTATTGAAGAGACTGTCTTTTCCCCATTGTATATTCTTGCCTCCTTTTTTGAAGATTAATTGACCGTTGGGGTGTGGGTTTATTTCTGGGCTCTCTATACTGTTCCATTGATCCATATGTCTGTTTTGGTGCCATTGCCACACTGTTTTGATTACTCTAGCTTGTAATATTGTCTGAAGTCTGGGAGGGTTATGCCTCCTGCTTTGTTCTTTTTCCTCAGGATTGCTTTGGCAATTCTGGGTCTTTTATGGTTCCATATATATATTTTAAGATTACTAGTTGTAGTTCTGTGAAAAATGTCATGGGTAATTTGATAAGGATCAGATTAAATCTGTAGATTGCTTTGTGGACTCATAGAAGTTTTATTGAAGTAGAAGGCCCTTGAATGTAATACATACTTTATATTTTAGAGCAGTTTTAGGTTCATAGCAAAAATGAGCAGAGGGTACAAACTTCCTATATATTCCCCATCCCCACACATGCATAGTTGCCTTCATCACCAATATCTCCCAAGAGAGCAGTACATTTGTTACAAGTGAACCACATAGATGCAAACTACACCCAAAGTCCATGGTTTACATCAGGGTTCTCTTGGTGTTGTATGGGTTTGGACAAATATATAATGACATGCATCCACTGTCGGTATCATACAGGATATTTTCACTGCCCTAACATCACTTTGTGCTACCTACTCATCTTTCCCTATGCTAACCCCTGCAACCACTGATCTTTTAATTGTCTCAGTAGTTTGGAGATTACTGTAAAGGGCGGAGATGGATCTGAACCAGTAACTTTCAGACTGTGTATGTGTTGCACAATCTAAGCTTCAGTATCCTCTTTTTGAAAATGGAAGTAATGATAGTAACTCCTCATGGGTTAGTTATAAGGATATAATGAGATAATGAATCTAAAATTCCTGCATACTCACTGGCACATAAAAAAACAATTTGCCTTTTAATAACCATATTTTATCATTCACTGAAAGGCCTATGGGAGGATCAAGTATAAAGAATAACTGCAGAAAGTTCCTTGGGAAAGCCAAAGAATGTCTGCAGTTGTGCCTCACTCATAAATGTACCAGCCTCAGCTTTAGAAAACACTCTCTGTCCTCTGCTTCTCTGTAGAAAATCATATCAACAGAGCCAGCTTTCCTCTGTTCTCCTTGGCTGCCCAGTACCCACCCCTGTAAATCTGAGGCTTTTTAACTAGTGACACCCACCTAATTATAGTCTTGTGATGGTAAAAGTCTAAATACCTCTAAATATTTCCTTGTATAACAAGTAAAAAAATTATAATCATAGACTCAGTTGTGCAAAATGTCATTTACTTCATTCTTTCTCTTTCTGCATTATTTATGCACAATGGGGGTTAGAATAATAATAAAATCAAACTGAGTTGTAGAAGATAGCACTTCCAAGCAAATTCAATCAACTTTGGATTTCTTAGTCAATTCCAATTTATAATTTAGTCTGATACAGGATTAACTCCCCCCCGCCCCCGCTCCCCCCCAACCACCACCACAGGAGTTTTTATTTCACCGTCTTCCTTGTGCTAGATTTAAAACTGCAGTAGGGGATGGGTGGGTTCTCACATGATTGCCACCTTGGTACTCATATGGGAGAGGACTGTCTCCTGCTTCCTTGGCTGGCCTCAACTCCAGATACATCTTATGCTGTAATTATGGTATTTCTTCACACCGTGGCCTCTGGTACATGACCTCCTTCTACTAGACTCTCTAATACTGTTGATCCACTGAGATTGCAGTCACAGCCCCATAGTACCCTGGCAGAGACTATCTACTCTATCTTTCCGTTACTCATCCCTTTGTCCCAGCTGCTGAACCCTCTGCAAACTGACCTGACGGATCACTCTTACTCTCTCTCAGCCAACTTATTTATTTTACTCATGCCCCAGGAATGCTTAGGATCCACTTCCACACCACTTGGAGCCTTGGGAGCCTAAGTTTAAGGAGTGGGAGGCATGGTCCCAACTAATGTTCTTCCATCTGCCAGGCACAGAGGATCTTTGTGCCTAACCTAATCTGAAACCAGGAAAATAAACCTATTCTGCCATATCAGATGCGCTTATACATCTTTTGTCATCTTTTTTTTATTTGTCTTTCTCTTTCTGACTTACTTCAGTATGATAATCTCTAGTTGCAACCATGTTGCTGCAAATGGCATTATTTTGTTCTCTTTTTATGGCTGAGTAGTATTGCATTGTGTATATATTGACCTGGGTTTGAAACCTCGTTCTACCATTGTGTCTACAAAGACACAATGTTTTCACTGTCATGCTATCACTGTGCTACTACTCCCTCTGTTGGGACATCCTTCATTGAGGTGGACCAATAATGAAGAGAGAGAATTGTTCAACAGACTTGTTTTGTTTAACCAGAGGTCCTGCTGGCTCCTAGAGTTTAGGACAGGTACCTCATAGTAGATCAGGCTCACTTACTCTCATCTGTTTCAAGAAAGTTCAGCTCTGTATAATTCTATTTTGAACCATGAATCAATGAGAAAAATAATACTTCTGTTTCTGTATTATCTCTGGGAAGAACTTCTGCGAAGATTAAATGACCAAAATTTATAAGCGTTAGTTTGTTTTAAGGCTTATAGGCCCAAACCAGGAAATTCCTGGTTCAGATAGCTTTCTTAGCTTGACACACCCTCTGTTGAGTGCCTCCTTATCTTTCAAGGCTCTTTCTGAACTAACAATATAGTCTTACATAAGAGAGAGATCTTGACTGGCAGGCTTCCCCAGGATGAATCTTCCCAAGCCTCCCTGAATGTCTAGGTTTCTGAATTAAAATTTTTTGTGTAAAAATAAATACTTATCTATAAAAATCAAGCTATGAGATTTTATGACTATATTTAAAAAAAAACAGTAATTCATTTGTACTCAACTATATGTGACCTTGAATGAGAGATTTACCTACTAATTTTGGGACTTCAATGGCATCTGTAAAATGAGATTTTAGCAGATCACCCCAAGCTCCTTTTTAAGTTCTAAATTAAAAAGAAATAGTGGGTCTCACCAAGGGAAGAGAGGGGTGGACCCTTTTACATGCCTATGAGGACCAGATATAGAAGCAATATTCCATTAAGGATCTTTCAGCAGGCTCAGCTTCTGAGGATTTTTATCCCTCATTGAATGATTATGGAAACTGCTGTTTCTGATCATGATACAGGATCTAGAAGTTTTCCTTCCATTCTTGTCTTTCATTCTTATATCTTTCTTGTGGGTGATATTGCTGGTAATGGCAGAAACTGGGAACTATAGAATAGTATAGACTGTAGCCAGAGTCAGAAGATGGGAAGAAGCAAGATGTCAGTCATCAAATAGATTGCAATTAGACTCACAACTAACTCTTAGGCAAAACTTTGAAGCAGCCATCAGAAAACCAAGCACTTACCAAGCTGGAATAGGGCAGAGAATCAGGGCAGAGTAGGCTTTTAGGAATGGGTGCTGAGAGAGACCATGGATGAAAGGTTCTAACTCTAGCATTCAAGTCTCTTTGATGCTGGTCTCTCACACTTGGTCTCCTGTCACATTGCCCTATAGCTCTGATCCTGTAATTCATGAGTACAAGAATACCACCTGTAACATTAAGGCCTCAATAAATGTTTGGATATATGGATGGATGAATGAAAAAACTTCTCTAAGTTCAGATTGATGAGATGATCAAATTGTTTATGACTCAGGGGTTTTACAAAGTAATGTAATTAAGATGTTACTGTCTTGAGGCTTCAGAAAAAACTTAGAGTCATAGGTGGTTATTGGTTCCACCAATAGCCCAAGCCAAGTGCTGACAGTGGACTTGGCGATCATTATTAAGGATCAAATTGGTACTTATGTTATCTATAAGTTGACACTGCACCATGCACATAATATTAGTTTCTTGATTAGTGCTTAACCTCATGAGGGATTAAGATAGGTAAAACCACTCTAAAGTCCTACAGTGGAAGCCAAGTTGTTTGATCTGCATTTCTATATTGAAGATAGGTCCATCCAAATCCTGCCCATTCTGGAAGTTTCAGATCAAACACCAGGGTCTGCATATGTGCTTTAGAGAATAGATTCTCCAACTTTTTGCAAGTGAACTCCTTAAATGCATGAGGACAAATGCAATTTTTCAAAATCAAGTTTACATCTAGAATCTTTATCATCCCATTAAATAATTCCAAATATATAATTCCTGGGTTATACTTAATATGGTCATTTAAAAATAAAACTGCTACATTAAAATTTTAAATATATTCAATGTTATAAAAAATAATTGATACCTACCATTACCTGTTTAAATTAAGAACAAACTCTTAACAGTCAGAAAATTTATATCATCTTTTTCTTTTTAAAATTGTAGCATTTGTCTTGAAAAAGAAGTGACGTTACAGCCTCAGTGTCACAAAAGTTTCAGAAGTAAGGAGGGAAGCAAAGCCAGGACCAACCAACCATTCTCAGAGGGAGGTCTCAGCATTATAGGAACTCACCTACCAAAAATGAAACTAGACATCTCCCAACCTGAGATCACACCTAAGGGAGACCTTCTCTCAGACTCCTAGGCTCTAGTCGTGTGGTTTACTGAGGGTAGCAGCAAGGGTCACTCTTCAGTCCAGTCCTAGTTTTACTCACTGAGCTTCTCAAACACAATTGTGCATGAAACTCCCCTTCTAAGAATGACTGTAGAAATACTTAGGATTCAACTCTACTTGGTATCACAACCACTTAAAAAATACACCAAATGCCATCCCTGGGTAAAGGCGGGGGGACTTAACCCTTGGACTAGAGCAGAAATCAGAACATGCTTTCCCAAGAAGGAGGTAAAAATAGCTGAAGTAGACTTAAAAAATTCAAGTCAGTATACTGTAGATTTGATCATTCACGTGTTTATGTGTATGTATGTATGTATCAAAGACCGTAGCCAGATTCTGGCATTTCTACCTTCACGGAATACAACAAAAATCAAGAATGACATCAACGTAGAAGTAGTCATTGGAACATGAGGAAATGTGGAGTTGGTAAAGGATTGAAGAAATCATGAAGTGATAGACTATCCATAAACTGTAGAAGCAGAAATCTGAATTTAAACTATTGAAGGTGTGTGTATATATATATATGTGTATATATGTATACATATATATGTATATATACACATATTGATTACTGTATTATGTAAACAAACAATATGTACTTTATCACATGGCATTATATTAGTATTTTATATTATAAAACATACAATAATGTAAATATTAAAAGGCTTAAGAAAATAGGAACAAAAGGAAACTTTAAGATTCTTCCTTTACCTGAGTAGACCATTTTGTGCCCCTGTTTTGCAGACCAACCTTTTTAGACAATTGGGGACTTTGGAATCTATGAGAATATATGCACCACTTTGACATCTTCAGTAGTTTAAATTCAGATTTCTGCTTCTACAGTATATGAACAGTCTATCACTTCATGATTTCTTCAACTCTTTACCCAATTCCACATCTTCTTAGGTTCTGATGACTACTCCTGCTTTGATGTCATTCTTGATTTTTGTTCTATTCATAGAAAGCCAGGATCTGGCCATGGCCTTTGATTCTTTCTATACTATCTGATTAAGTGATCACATACACTTTAAAAAATCTGAATTCCAATTTTATGCATGTGGTACCCCCAAAATACATCAAACATATACATCCACGGGAGCTAGGGTTCATAGGGCAGAGTACCAGAGAGGAGAGAGCTGCAGAGAGAGAGAGAATGCATTGGAGATCTTCAGTCTTCATCTGAGTACTGTTCAGTGCTTACATGGGAGGAAAATTACGTGAAACTAGGGAAAGTCCACTCAAAATCAGAGGAAAAAAATCTCCAATACTCATACAAGGCTGGGAATAGTTTCTGTTCCCACAAGCCAGAGTGGAAAGCCTCATAACTTACAAGTCACCATAGATTTTTCAAAAATGTTTTTATTCGGTAGTGGTAACAAATAAAGCCTGAACTAAAAGCTTCTCTAGTCCTGACTAATAAAACCTAAAAGCAAAACCTGAATGGAATCAAACTGTTTTCAACAACTTAACCATGTCCCAGAACAAAGCTCAAGAATATATATAAGAATACAGGAATAAAGATGCAGACATAGAGAATGGACTTGAGGACACAGGGAGGGGGAAGGGTAAGCTGAGATGAAGTGAGAGAGTGGCATGGACATATATACACTGCCAAATGTAAAATAGATAGATAGCTAGTGGGAAGCAGCCGCATAGCACAAGGAGATCAGCTCAGTGCTTTGTGACCACCTAGAGGGGTGGGATAGGGAGGGTGGGAGGGAGGGGATATGGGAATATATGTATATGTAGAGCTGATTCACTTTGTTATACAGCAGCAACTAACACAACAATGTAAAGCAATTATACCTCAATAAAGATGTTTTAAAAAAAGAAAGAATACAGGAGTATCTAGTACCCCAAAATTCAACACATCTGGCATTCAATAAAGAAATTACCAGGAAAATATACATAATAAAAATCAATCAGTCAAAACCAATAAAATAGGTACCTATGATAAAGTTAGCATATAAAGATATTAAACAATTATAAAGATATTTTGTATATTCAAGATGCTAGAGAAAATATTGAGCATGTCAGATACAGGCCTCAGAAGATGTAAAAAATAACCAAATCAAATTTTGAGAGATGAAAACCACAATATCTGAGATGAAAGAAAAACACATTTATCTATGAAAATTACAATATCTGAGATGAAAAATACAATAGAGGGAGGTAACAAGCACAATAGTGATGCAGAAGTATTCCAAGCAAAACACATGAAATGATATTCAAGTACTTTGGTTACTTCTAATGTGTTTGCTAAAATGTAGACTGAAGCTTGACTTCCTTGTTTTGTTAGTCGGTATTCTAAGTCTGTCATTTGGTCATTTCCAAGCTATCAATGGGCTGGGGCTGTCATAGCTAACATGGATGTCTGGGTCACTCAATGATTCATGTAGAGGCATTGTCTGGGCAACTTACTGACAGTTACTCAGGGTCCAGGAAATCCAGAGCTAGGGTGCATGAATGATTGGAGGTGTTGTAATTAAGTTAGAATTCGTTCAAATGCATTTTCTGTATCCTCTTGTATTTGTGTAATGGTAAACCTTCAAGTCTAAAAATAGCTTGCGTGTACTGTTCTCATGAGGGCTGTGCTCCGTCTAAGCACACAGTGTTGATATAAGATAGGAAATAACTATTTGTGAATAAAGCTAACAGTGCATACTGTTGTTTATTACATGGTAATGGAGTTCATATACTATTAGACTTCTTTGTGGGGCAAAAATCACTCTCTGTGGGAGGGTATGCGTGTCACTTAAAAGGCAAGGTCATTCCTGTACCAAACACAGGGACAAATCAGATCTTATATCCTGGGAATACTTAAT
Source organism: Orcinus orca (assembly GCF_937001465.1). Classification (NCBI taxonomy): domain Eukaryota; kingdom Metazoa; phylum Chordata; class Mammalia; order Artiodactyla; family Delphinidae; genus Orcinus; species Orcinus orca. Next base: position 49,083,342 of record NC_064566.1, on the reverse strand, counting down.
CAATTATATTCAATTTACTAAATAATAATGACAGAAACAGTTATTTTCCAGAATGTACTGTGGAACAAATACCCACAAAAATCTCAGTGGCATACAACATAAAATGTATGTTGTACATACATAAAAATGTATCTCTCATACATCTGGAGATTGGCTGAGATGACTGCTGATCTCAACTGGATTTGCTTATGCATCTGAAGGTCAGCAGAGGATCTGATGATCCAAGCTGGACTTGGCTGTGAGGCTCTGCTTCAAGCTGCAAGTTGATCAGGCAGCTCTGCTCCACTTTTCCCTCATCCTCCTTGGACCAGTGTGCTAACCAGGGCACATTCTCATGGTGCAGCAGAGTCAGAAGACAACAAGCCCGACTGTATAAGCAAATTTCAAGCCTCTGCTTGTACCACATCTGCTTATACCCCATTGATCAAAGTGATGCAGATGGCTATCCTCATGGTCAATATGTGGGGAAGTATACTCTGGGAGAGTGAATATTTTTGAACAATTTGTCACATAGAATGCTTCATCTCTACTGAGAAAAACCAAACTAGAGTTTGGGAAGTCTTAGGGGACAGAGTCAGAGGCCTTTGTTTCATACTGCTTCTTGCCTTGCTGTCCAATTACCCCACCTCAACGTCTGGATGACTGAGACACTGGGAACTGGCCAGAGACCCATTGAAACCACCAACCTTCATGTGTGCCTAAGAGGCAAGCCGTGACACAACATGGGCCTGGAGGGTCAGGAGATGCTTTTTCAGAGACTGTCAGGTTTCTGTGTTCTTTTCTTAGAATCGAAGAAACTTCTTTTAATTATTACTGAAGAAAGAAAAGGGTCACAAAATGAAAAACAGAACATGGTTGTATAAGCAGGCCTTCACGAAAAGTGTGTATGAGAGATTCTTTTTACAAAGAACTGACTAAAGGAGTGTTCAATTATTAGAGTTTGCATAAGAAGACAAAAGCAGAAAGATAAGTGAAACCCAGTATCATTTTTAAGATATACTAGAAGAAGAAATAGTGCATTTTCTTTTCTTTAAATACTTGGTCTTGAACTGTCATGAGTTGGAGTGCAAGAAAGAGCTCACAACTCCAACGATCAGCTTTCCCTGGCTTATTCGATGAAACAACTTCCAAATCTCAGTGGTTTACTACAAAAAAATAAACCCAACAAAATCATCCTTGCTCATGTTATATGAACACTGTGGGTCATCTGTGGCTATATTCCAGGCTGTGAGTCAGATTCACATCTGCTCCATGTATCTTTTCTATCACTGGTCTAGATTGAAGGAAGAACTCTGGGGACATGATCATTGTCGTAAGCAGAGGAGAAAATTGAGCGCTACTGAGCCAAGCTACACAACACATTTTAACATTTCTGATGATTGTGGCACATTTCAAGACCATTCAAATTCCACTGGTCAAAGAAAGTCAATATTTAACATTCCTTGAGTGAGGAAAACCCTCTCGCATGGTAGAGGGACAAGAGAATAAATATCCTAACAGTAATTCAGCCTATCGCAATTATGTATTGTAACTATTTTCTTCTTTAGCTTCAGCAGTCTCAACTTTAAGTTGGAAGGGTATTAATTACTGTTTCTACATTCCATAGCTCAAGGATCATGTTCAGCTCTTCTATTCATTCATTCAATAAATATTACTAAGTTTTTTTGGAGACAGAAGGCATATACATGTGAAAAGTTAGTTACATGATGATATAAGTTTATATAAATGGATGTCAGGAGACTCTTCTGCTAAGTGTTCAATAAAAGAATTGGTCATTAGTATGAGTCAGAAGTCAGAAAGGAACTGACTTAATGGAAGGAATAAGTCTCATTGGAAGTGGAGCTGTCCAACTGTAGAGCTAATAACATTGAGTGGTAGTAGGCTAAAAAAGAGTGGCAGAGGCTGGAGGCCACTTATCAGAAGGATTTTGTGGCAATTTCAGTACTAGTTGTGGTGCTGGCATTTTAGTCATAAAATTTGTGGTTCAATTCCTCAGTCTGGATGAAGAGTTCACCAAGACCTCAGTTTCTTGTGCCAATCTCAGGCAGTATTTCGACCGTCTTTCACCTAGATGACAATAATGCTTTGAGAGGTTCTTTATGTTTTCCTTTATCATGTGATGAACCTATAAGAATAGGAAGGTCAAACCTCTGCTATCAGACTATAGCGACACACCCGGTTTGATCTGACTGGTAGATCTGTGAGAAGTGGGACCTTGTCATACTGGAGAATTGCCAAACTCTGAAATTTTCTTTCTGAGATTTTCCCTCTCCATCTCAATTCAGTATCCACTGGACTGATAGGTCCTGGACTAGTGGTTAAGGAAGAAAGTATGTATCTATACATTCTTTCTCTGGAATAGACTGAGCACATGATCACAAATCTGCTTGGTCTTGACACCATAGATGGGATTGACCATGGGTGAGAAAAGAAGATAAAAGATAGCAAGGAATATGTGGACATGAGGGGCATCCCGGTGAGCCACACGGTGTATCACTGAGCAGATGACCACAGGTGTGTAGGTGGACAAGATAGCACCTATGTGGGACACACATGTCCCAAAGGCCTTGTAGTGGGCCTCCTGAGAGGCAAGCTGTAGAACTGCGCAAAGGATGAAGATATAAGACAGGACAAAAAAGAGCAGGTCCAACACCACTATGAACATGGCCACGGCAATGCCATGGATATTGTTGAAGCGAATGTCCCCACAGGCCAGCCTTACCACACCCACGTACCCATAGTAACAGTGGGCAATCACTGGACCTCAGCAGTAATGGAAGCATCTAAGCAGAAAGGGGAGTGGAGTCATTAGTGTCACAGCCTGAGTCACAGCAGCCAAGCCAGTCTTGGTGATAAGTGGCCCAGTAAGCATGGTGATATAGTGCAGTGGCTTGCAGATGGCCACATAGTGGTCAAAGGCCATGGCCAGCAGCACTGCTGACTCCATGATAGAGAAGGAGTAGAGAAAGAACATCTGGACTAGATTGGCATAGAAGTTGATCTCCTGATCTCTGAACCAAAAAATAGCCAGCATTTTGGGAAGTGTTGTAGAAGAGAAGATCAGATCAGTGGCTGCCAACACGGCCAAAAAGAGGCCCATGGGCTTGTGGAGGGCTGTATCACCTCGAATGATGAAGAGGAGGGTGCAGGTTACCAAGCAGGGCCAGAGTATAGGCGAAGCAGAAGGGAATGGAGATCCAGACATGCAGTTGCTCCAAACCTGGAATTCCTACCAACAGGAAGGCAACTGGATGGATTGAGGTAATATTAGAGGCTAGCAAGTCTCCTAAAGATTCTCCTTGTCAGTTTTTACAGGGTCCCTTCTCCCATGTATAACTTCTTGGGAGGATTAGCCCTTATTCTCATTGCTGGACCTTAAACAAAATTAGTAGTCCTGATAGACTAGAGAAGACATAGACATAGACATGGAGAAGCATAACCCATATTTTCTACCCTTAAGGAACTTTGAATCTCATTTAATAGATAGAACATTAAACATCATTAAAATGGATATCACAAGACAATTTTATAAAGGAACGGAGAAAAGGTAGTGTTTTCTGTGTTCATGGTGATGTCAGAAATACCCTGATAAAAAGAAGTAAAAATACATTTAAACCAATTTCCTTAGAATATACATTGGTACCTTTCTATATGATAATCAAGCTAAACTCACAATCACAAAAGCCAATGTTCTGTTTAGAAATCTCAGGCTTGGGTGCCTCGATAAGTCAATTAATAGGGGCATGCAATTTCCAATGCCCATATTAATTACACAATCTGTATATTTTCTCTAACACTACTACATCTGATGTGGTTGCCACTAGCCACACATGGCTATTTAAATTTGTTGAAATTAAATTAAAATTCAATACTTCAGTCACACAAAACACTTTTTAAGTGCTCAGTAACACATGTAACTAGTGGCTACAATATTGGACCATTCAGATACAGAATATTTCCATCACTGCAGAAAGTTCTACTGGAGAGAACTGTTCTAGAATATATCTCCCAAGTCCCTTCCACAACCACAAATCTCTGTAAATACAGCTCTGCCTCCAGCTTGCTGAAAAATGAACCACCTCTTTTGATTCTCCATCATCTCAATTCAAATTAACTTCCATATTCATGTGGCTCTCCCTCCATCCATCTTCCAGCTCCTTCATTTTCATCACAGAAGACTTCTCATCTTCAGTAAGACTGATATCTGGCTTCCATTTTTAAAAAAGCCCTTTATTCCTAACACTATTTAATCTTTCCCTCTTATTTTTCTCTTTTCTTTCGAGTCCTTAAACATTGGAGTGGCCCAGTTTTTACACAGCTACTCTTCTCTCTTCTAGGTCCAGGTAATGTGTTTTTTTTATGAGCATTAACAAGATAATGAATTTAAAACATTTACCATAACACTGAATAAAGTAAGTACTGAAAGAACTTGCTCTCTTGTCAATATTAGAAAATTTTTGGAAACTTAAAATCTCTAAAATATCATAGTAGTGTTAGGCAGCTGGTTCTAGCTTTCTCCAATTCCAGTGTCCTAAATAACAAGGCTTTATTTCTTCCATTAAAATGCTTTATATGCAATACAAGTTCAGCATATCCAAATTGAAAACAACCTAATTTCTTTCCATGCGGTAGAGAAAAAATTTAGAATCTGAAGGTCTTGTATCAAATCATGACTGCCACTTATACTAGCTGCATGACCTTGCACATATCACTTATCTCCAAGCCTGTTTCTTTGTAAATGGGGAATTGCAATGCTCTACCTCACTTAGTGAAGGCTGTAGAGAGTGTAAGTGGGATTATGTATAAGATCTTTTTGTATAATTCTTTAGTGTTTGCAGAGCTTTATTTGCCATTTACATCTCTCCTCCTCCATAGAACTACACTTTTCTTTAAAAAATTATATTGATTAATATCCTCCCTCCCTTGTTTTTATGTTCTCCTCCTTCTATTACCTCAAATCTCTGCTGCTTTTCACAGAAAACATCTAGAAATGCTTATATTCAGTCTCAACTGATTCAAATAGCATTTGGTAATAAAACATTTCATTCCCATTACTTCCCTGGAACTGCTCTCATTCACCACCAATGACCTCCATGATGATGGTGCCATTGTAACTTACCTTCTTTCATGCAACTCAGCCTCTCAGCAACTTTTATCTGAATTACAACTCTCTCCTTTTTATAACCCTCTTTTCTCTTTGGTACGATGATATTACCATTTCCTACCTTCTTAGATTCTCATTTCACTCCTTTTTCTGCCTTACCTCTAAATATTGAATTCCTGAAGGGCTCAGTATTGAGATGTGGTCAATTTTATATTCACAGAACATTCAGTAAATATATTCAGTAAATTTCTGGAAAAATATTTTTACTGAATAGGTTAGGGATAAATCCAAGAACAAAGCAGACTAATACCTTTAGTAGAACGTTTGTTCTAATAAAAGAACGTAATAATTGAATTACATAGTATGATTGAAGGTATTATTATAGTGAAAAAAAACAGGGTGATGAGGATAGTAAATCCTGAAGTTGGAGGAGTGGTAAGGTAGCAATTTTAAATAAAGAGATCAAGAAGGGAACTTACGCAAAGATTGAGGTGAGAAAATAAATTAGCTTGGTTTCTGGCTTCTTTAAAAGAACTTGGGGTTCCATGCAGGTGGTTTATGTGGAGAAAATAATAGGAAGCAAGAGTGGGATGACATAGTAAAACGGGAAAGCAGAGAAGCATATCCAAAAGTGCAGTACTGAGCTGGATAATGCTATCAACTGTGTCCAATCCCCCATGAAGAACCATGTAGAAGGCACCTCAGAATTATCTACTCAAGACACAAAAGAGGGGTATATTTATCCACTGGTTTCCACCCCACCACCAGGTCAAGGGTTAATTTCTTCACACTTCAGGTTCACATAGGCTCCAGAACACCTGAGCAGTCTCCTTCAGGTACGCCACACCATGGAGCAGAGAAACACAGGGGCAGGAAACAGCTGAGTAAGGTGCAGTCAGGTTCTAACTGCACTCAAGTGGTTGCCACAGCAATGGCTTGAGCAAAAAGGTGGATGAGAGGACATGAGACAGGCATCAAAGATGGAGAATATAGGGAATTACCCTTGTGTGAAGAACTCTAAGCAAAGGGAACAGTCAGAACAAATGCCCTAAGACAGAATACACTGAGGGCTCAAAGATCAGCTAGAGGTCCATGTAGTTAGATGATGTGAATGAGTGGGAGATTTCTAGAGGTCATATATTTAGATCCAGATCACACAGGGCCCTATAGGTCTTCATAGAACTTTGCAAATGCTGCTTATTTCTCTCACTGACACTTTTTTTTGAGAAGAAAAGTGATAGACTTGAAAAATATATTTTTAAAGTTTTTTTGCATCTTCTGTAATGAGAATAGCATGAAATGGTAAGGGCAAAAACAGAAGGAAAAAAAGACTCTAGAGGCTGGCTGTAATCAGGGAAGGAGAATGTTGGCTAAGAACCAAGGTGGCAGCATATGTGGTAAGAAGTGATTCAGATTTGGGATATATTTGAGAAAAGAGCCATGGGATTTTTTGACAGATTAAATACAGGTCATGAGAGAAAAGGAAGTCAAAGATGACACCAAGATATTTGGCTTGAGCAACTGAAAAAAGAAGTTGCTCTCAGTTGAGATGGGGGAGGCTATGAAGGGGAAGATCAACATTTTAATTTTGGATATGTTTTATTTAGGAAGTCAATCAGAAATCCAAGTGAACATGTTGATATATTTAGATATACAAGTCTGGAGTTCAAGACAGATCTTGGCTGCTGATATAAACTTATGATCACTGGAAATAGATAATATTAATAGCTATGAAGCTGAGATCACCAAGGCACTGAGTGTTCATAAAGAGCAGAGAACCAAGAACTAAATCCCAATATTAAGAACTGGAGTAAAGTAGAAATTGAGGCGAATGGAGGAAGAGTCAGCAAAAGAGACTGAGAATGGGCAACCTATCAGAGACTTTTAAAGATGATGTACTGTCTTGATAGGCTGTTGAATGTAGTGTATTAAGGAGGAGGGGACTATTACCATACTAAGTGCTACTGATGAGTCAAATAATTCCAGTACAGAGAATTGGCCTTGTGTTTAGAAATGAGGTAAACTGGATACCTTGGTAAGAAAAATTTTGAATAGAGGGAGGAAAAACCTGGTTTGACTGAGTTAGATAAGAAAAATAGGAGGAATTGAAATTGGTTCACATGGCTCACTCTTTTGAGGAGGTTTGCTGCAAAGACCATCAGTAAAAGGGACACTGGCTGCAAAGGAAAGTGGAGTAAAGGCAAGGTTATGTGTGTGTGTGTGTGTGTGTGTGTGTGTATGCGTGCATGGATGTGTGTGTGTGTGGAAGTGTGGGGGTGTTCATTTGTTTTTAAGAAGGAAGAGAAAATGGCATGTTTTTAAGCTGAGGAGAATTATCCAGTAGCAAGGGAAAACTTAAAACACAGGAGAGGAAGGAGAATATTGCTTCTGAAAAGTCTTTGAACATTGTTCTCTTTCTAGGTGTTGTACTTGTTTACCATGGATTTTGTTCTCAGACGCTAAAACTTCACAAATAAATTTCCATGTCTTACCTTCCCTCTGAGCCACAGACTAGCATATCCAACTGTCTATTTAATAACCCCATGTAGCAGTCTTGCAGATATCTCAACCTATAATGCTTAAGGCAGAAATATTGATTTCTGCCCTCTGTGAATTTCATACATCAACATGCAATATCCTCTTCAATCAGCTGCTCCACCTAAAATCAAGTGAACCTTTGTTCCACCCTTTACTTTCTGCACCACATTAGCAGGTCCAATTGGGTCCACCTCCACAGTAAGTCACAAAGTTGCCTACTCTGATTTAATTACCTCCACTCTATTCAAACCACCATCATCTGTCAATTACTTAAAGTAGATAGCTAGTGGGAAGCAGCTGCATAGCACAGGGAGATCAGCTTAGTGCTTGTGACCACCTAGAGGGGTGGGATAGGGAGAGTGGGAGGGAGACGCAAGAGGGAGGGTATATGGGGATATATGTATATGTATAGCTGATTCACTGTTATACAGCAGAAACTAACACACCATTGTAAAGCAATTATACTCCAATAAAGATGTTAAAATAAAATAGAGAAAAAAAAAAGACTCCTAAAATTTTTTAAACATTTCTGCTTTTGTTCTCCAATTTCTATCCTTCCACAGTTACCTGCCATATTCTGAAGTGAAGGATAGAGCAAAGGGACTGTACCTTCATTCACTTCTATGACCCCCAACCTCTGGCATACATACTGTGTTGAATATTTCACCAAATGAAGCATGAACAACCAGACTAATGGAAAATGTCTCCTCACTTTGTTAGAAGACCTCCCTATCTGATCCAATCCTAGAATAGTTGCTTCTCATCTAATTTTTCATCCATGATAGAAGTTCTAAGGAACCCCCCACTAGCCTTGGTTGCATGTATCAGCATAACATCCTCTTCTCATTGGAAAGTCTTTTTGCATGTCTTACTAATATTCTCTGGAACCAAGGACTTAGCTTTGTAGGAAACAAAATTATGACAGCAGGAACTTCTTTTGTTTTTCACTGGTTTATCTTCAGTGCCCCAAACAGTGCCAGGTACATATCAAGCACTCTATAAATGACTGTTAATGATCCCATATACCTGTTGCAACTTTACCTTCAGTAAATATGCATTTCCACAAAACCAAACATATTTAACTTTACCTCTGAGTCTCTACATTTCCCTGGCTTACTCTGTACATTTTCAGAACATAACTGACTACTCTGTGTAGTAGTCAGTACAGAGAGTGAGAGTACAGTCAGTGTGAGAAAGTACTCCTTTCTCACACAAAGAAAAATGTAATCCTGGTAAAGAAATTGGATTGCTCAGATACATTTTTCTAATCTCTTCTCTGAGGGTTGACACTAGGGTTCCCCTATCCCAGGGCTCCACCCCTGGGGTTTTCTGCAGCCCATGTCCTGTCCATATTTAGTGGTGCCAATTCATGCCTCCCAAAGGTCATTTCTTGCTCTCCAGAGGCTGTGAGCACTTCAGGTACAGCCCGCTTGTACCTTGGTCTTTCATGTGCCTCTCCTTATTCCTACCCTACATATACAGTGTCTTCTAAGAAAGAGAGCCCCATTAGAACATGTAAACTGCAACCAAGTCCTATCTGATAGGACCTGTAAGGGCAGGAGTTCTAGCTGAACCAGGCTAAGGCCAAGATCATCTCTTAGGTATTTGTTTTGCATACATGTTACATATTGGCACTGATTTCCAGCTTATAACTTTGGAATGGCACTTTCTCTGGTTTTACTCTGTTTCTTATATCTAAAATGGAGATAATATTCTCAATTTTTCCTAATTCACAGGATGAAGGGAGGATATAAGTATATATTTGAGAAGGTACTATTATTATAATTATCAATAAATAATTACCAACCATCTATAAATAATAAAGGTTGATCTTTCTACCTACAACTGACTTTAATATCTGCTGTTTTGCAAAGTCCAGAGTCAGAAGCCAGTTTTTATCAGGGTCCACCATGAACTTTACCTGCCCTAATTCCCCATGATACTTTAAGAAAAGTAATTTCAGATCTAGGTACCTCAATCACACCCACTCCCTTCCTACAGAGATACCTGGACCTAACTTTATCTTCCCTTATTGTTAGCCTCCAGGGGTAGTTGATTCAGTGAACTCAATCCCCCAGAGCCCACAACCTCCAGCTCCAAAGATAGGCCTGATACCCTGAGATGTTAAGATAAAGTGGAATTCCTGCATAATACCTTTAAAGTTGGAGCCTAAATTAACCAAGCATAGATAGTCCAAAAGTTGGCATCAGGACCAAAGCAAGCAAGATGGAGAAAAAACAGGCTTGCGTTGAGAGGAAGCTAATCATGGAACAGAGGACACACTGTTAAGTTAGAAATAGCACACTCATAGGAAATGGGGATCTAGGCCATGGCCAGGAAGGCTGAGGTGATACAGACTTAATTGAGCGACTATAGCTTTTAGTCGGAATGTCCAGACAAGAGCCAGATAAAGCAGGCAGGGCTTGAGGGGACAAAATACCTTATTTTGCCCCCTGACTCCATTCTGGGGGCCTAAAGCCTGATGTCATGGGGAAAGGATGAAAAAGACATGGAGTGGGGAGTGACCATAGGCTAGATAACTGTGTTGGAGATAACAGATAGAATACTGGAACATCTCTGCTCAATTCCATGTGTGTTTTCCTGACTTTGGTGCATCAATATTAATTTACATTTATCCACATATTTAACTTTTCTGGTATTCTTCATTCTCTCTGCAATTCTATGTTTCTATCTGATTCACTTTTCTTCTGCCTGAAGAACTTTTAGTTTTGCTTTTAGTGCAGGCCTACTAGTGATGCTCTCCATCAATAATTGTTTATAAAACTCTTTCAATCATCTTCAATCTCAAAAGATATTTTCACTGGGAATAGAATTCTGGATAAGCTATTCTCTTCTTTTACCCATTTAAAGCTATTATTCAATTTTATTCTGCTTTCTCTTTTTTTATTTTTGGTCCCATGAATTTAATTTTTAATGTGTCTTTCACACCCACTCTGGCACTTTTTTTTTTTTTTAGCTTGTTTGTTCCTTTGCTTGTTTGTTTGTCTTTGGCTAGCTGAGTTTTGTGATCACACAGAAACTTAGACCAGGTAAGGACTTAGCAAACGTTCTTAATTTTTCTCAGGGTAAAAGCCAGAGTTTTGAGCAGAGAATTGGCATGACTTGACATATGTTTTTAAAAGCTTGCTTCTGAATTCTGTGATAAGAACAGAGGAAGGAGGTGAGGGTAGAAGCAGGGAGAGGTCCTACAGTAATCCAGAGAACATGATGTTTCATAACCAAAGTGGTAACAATGCATGAGGTGAGAAGTCATCAGATTTTGTATTATTTCTAAAATGTGCCAATGGGATTTCTTAAAAGATTAGATATAGGATTTAAGAGAAAAGAGATTTAAAGATAACAGCAAGAGTTTTGACTCAAGTAACAGAAGGAAGGAGTTGTGCGATCGCTGAGCAGAACTAAGTCCTACCCTCAGGCACTGTTCCTGCTACTTCATAGGTGATATGCAGCTCTGCACCCTCATTTGGGATGTTGGGAAGTCTAGTTATTAGGTGATTAGAAATATCGTCACTAGGCCCAAACTAATGCATCAGGCTTCTTTTTCATAATCTCATATTCCTGCGTGACAGTAAAATTTTATGTACCTATAGGCTGCTCCCATTTCTTGTTCATGCTTTGTTTGTATGCCACACTCAGATGAGCAAATACAGAAGGTAATTTCCTTTTACTGTTTGTGACTAATCACGGTTGCTCTGGTGTTAGAGGTATCACCTGACTGTGGGAGCCTTGTGATATTGAACTTGTACTGGAAACAAAGCCATTCCTTCTTCATTGGGAATGGATATGACCTACAGGCTGGTGATATTCCTTGCACAGTCCTCGAGGGGATAAGCAGACCTCTGTTTTGAAAATTGTTTCTTTTAAGGCATGTTACTCTCTATGTGTTGTTAGAATTTACTGTCATTTTTAAGCTTTCCAACTGTCCCCACTATGCTAAAAAAACAAACAAACAAAAAACAAGAAAGAAGTTTTGACCACATAGGAACTAAAGGTAGAATCTTATTTTCTTGGGGATTTACGTGTGTGTGTGTGTGTGTGTGTGTGTGTGTGTGTGTCAGAGGGAATTATGAGAGTAAAGATAGAAACAGCATAAGTAGGTCTCTGGGTTCTTTCTGTACCCTTCCCTCTTTGACAACTTCCAACCTTTCATATCCCATTTGACACAGGCTTGGAGATTCTCTGTCAAAGATAAAAAATAAAGATAGAAATATGTAGAGATAGATGTACATAATTCATAAACAGTAGTCTCTGAGGAAACAAAGGGATCATTGGATAAAAGTGCAAAAATACATCTGTGAAAGATGTTGTATGATGGTGTACAAGTTTGCTGAGCTCTCGTAATAAAGCACCATATACTGGGTGGCTTAAATAAGAGAAATTTACTTTTTCACAATCTTGGAGGCTAGAAGTCCAAGTTAAGGTGCTGGCAGGGTTGGTTTCTTCTGAGGCTTTTCTCCTTAGCTTGTACCTGGCATTTGTCTCCCGGTACCTTCACAGGGTCTTCCCTCTGTGTGTGTCCATGTCCAAATTTCCTCTTCTCATAAGGACATATATTAGAACTCCTTTATGGTTTTTTTAAATTGTGGCAAAAGACACATCACCAAAAATTTAGCATCTTAACCATTTTGAAGTGTATAGTTAAGTAGTATTACATACATTCATACTGTTGTGCAATCATCACCATCCATCTCCAGAACTCTTTTCATCTTGAAAAATTAAAACTCTGTACACACTAAACAGTAAAAGCTTATTCCTCCTTCCCCTCTGTCCTGGGATACCACCATTCTATTTTCTATCTCTATGAATTTGACGATTTAGGTACCTCATATAAGTGGAGTCACGTAGTATATGTCTTTTGTGACCAGCTTATTTCTTTTAGTATAATGTCCTCGAGGTCCATCCATGTGGCAGCATGTGTCAGAATATCCATTCATTTTAAGGTTAAATAATATTCTATTATTTGTATACATCACATTTTGTTTATCCTTTTATCCATACTTAGACACTTGGGTTGCTTCCACCTCATACATATTATAAATAACGTTACTAAAGGAATGGGTGTACAAACATCCCTTTGAAACCCTGCTTTCAGTTGTTTTGGGTATATATACAGATTTGGAATTGCTGGATCATATGGTGATTCTATTTTTAATTTTTTGAGAAACTGCCATACTGTTATACCTTTTTATATTCCCATCAACAGTGTATAAGGGGTTCCAATTTCCCCACATCCTCATCAGCAATTTTCTGGGGTTTTTTTTGAAGTGTAGTTGATTTACAACATTATATTAGTTTCAGGTGTACAACATAGTGAATGAATATTTTTATAGATTATTTCACATCCCAAATATGAATGAAAACATATAGTATTTATGTCTATCTGATTTCCTTCACTGAGTATAATATCCTCCAAGTCCATCTGTGTTGTTGCAAATGGCAAAATTTCATTCTTATTTATGGCATTCTTATTTGGGCTGATTTATATATATAATATGTATATTATATATATAATATGTATACTATTAAATACCATCACATCTTCTTTATCTATTAACCTGTAGTTGGATACCTAGCTTGTTTCCATATCTTGGCTGTTGTAAATAATGCTGCTATGAACATTAGAGTACATGTTTTTTTGAATTAGTGTTTACATTTTCTTCAGATATATACCCAGAATTGGAATTGCTGGATCATATTGTATTTCCACTTTTAATTTTTTGAGTAATCTCCATACTGTTTTCCATAATGGCTTTCCCAATTTACATTCCCACCAATAGTGACTAGGGTTCCCTTTTCTCCACATCCTCACCAACACTTATTTGTTGTCTTTTTGATGACAGTCATTCTAACAGTTGTGAGGTGATATCTCATTGTGGTTTTGATTTGCATTTCCCTGATAATTAGTGATGTTGATCATATTTTCATGTGCTTCTTGGCCGTCTGTATGCCTTCTTTGAAAAAAAAGTCTATTCAGGTCTTCTGCCCATTTTTAAATTGGATTGTTGCTTTTTTTGATACTGAGTTGTATGAGCTCTTTATATATTTTGGACATTAACGCCTTATTTGTCATATCACTTGCAAATATCTTCTCCCATTCAGTAGGTTGTCGTTTCGTTGATGGTTTCCTTCACTGCGCAAAAGCCTTTACATTTAATTAGATCCTATTTGTTTATTTTTACTTTGGTTTTACTTACCTAAGGATACAGATTGAAAAGAATATATTGCTAAGTCTTATGTCAAAAAGTGTACTGCCTATGTTTTCTTCTAGGAGGTTTGGGATTTACAGTCTTACATTTAAGTCTTTAATCCCTTTTGAGTTTATTTTTGTATATGGTGTGAAGAATGTTCTAATTTCATTCATCTACATGTAGCTCTCTAGTTTTCTCATAATTGTTTATTAAAGAGACTGTCTCTATTGTATATTTTTGCCACCCTTGTCATAAATTAATTGACCACATGTGTGTGGGTTTATTTGTGGCTCTCTATTCTGTTGCATTGATCTATGTGTCTATTTTTGTACCAGTGCCGTAGTGTTCTGATTATTGTAGCTTTATAGTATAGTCTGAAGACAGGGAGGGTAATACTTGCACTTTGTTCATTTTTCTCAAGTTTGCTTTGGCAATTTGGGGTCTCTTGTTTCATAAAAATTTTAGGATTATTTAAGTTCTATGAAAAATATGGGTATTTTGAGAGGGATTACTAAATCTGTAGATTGCTTTGAGTAGTATGGACATTTTAACAATATTAATTCTTCCAATCCATGAAAATAAGATATCTTTCCCTTTACATGTATCATCTTCAGTTTCCTTCATCAATGTCATAATTTTTAGAGTATAGGTCTTTCACCTCCTTGAAGTTTATTCCTAGATATTTTGTATTTCTTGATGCAATTGTAAATGAGATTGTTTTCTTGATTTCTATTTCTGATAGTTTATTACTAGTGTATAGAAAAGCAACAGATTTCTGTATGTTAACTCGTATGCTGCAACTTTACTGAATTCATTTATTCTAATAGTTTTTTGGTAGAGACTTAAGCGTTTTTTATATATACTGTCATGTTATCTGCAAATAGTGACAGTTTTACTTCTCTTCCAATTTGGATGTCTTTTACTTCTTGTCTGATTGCTGAAGCTAGGACTTCCAATACTATGTTAAATAGAAATGGTGAGAGTGGCCATCCTTGTCTTCCTGATTTTAGATGAACACTTATCAGTTTTTCACCATTGAGTATGACGTTAGCTGTGCGTTTGCATAAATGGTCTTTATCATGTTGAAATATGGTCTCTCTATACCCACTTTGTTGAGAGTTTTTATCATGAATCAGTGTAGAATTTTGACAGATGCTTTTCCTGCATCTATTGAGATGATCATGTGATTTATATGTGTTTTGTTAATGTGTATTACATTGATTTTTTGTGGATATTGAACCATCCTCGCATCCCTGGAATAAATTCCACTTGATCATGGTGTATGATCCTTTTTATATATTGTTGAATTTGGCTTGCTAATATTTTCTAAAGAGTATTTGCATCTATATTCATCAGAGATAGTACCCTATAATTTTCTTTCTCCCCTCCTTCCCCTCCTCCCCCTCCCCCTCCTTCTCCTCTCCCTCCTCCCCCTCGCCCTCCCCTTTCTCCTCCACCTCCTCCTCCTCCTCCTCCTCCTCCTTTTTGGTAGTGTCTTTGTGTGGTTTGGTATCAGGGTAATGGTGACCTGATATAGTGGACTTGGGAGTGATCCCTCCTCTTCAAATTTTTTGAATAGTTTGAGGATAGGTATTAAAAACTCTTCTTTATATGTTTGGCAGAATTCCCCTGTAAAGATGTCTGGTCCTGGACTTTTTTGGGGGGGAGGTTTTTGACTACTGATCCAATTTCAATACTAGTAATTGGTCTGTTCACATTATATATTTTTTTCCTAATTCAGTCTTAAAAGATTGTATGTTTGTAGCAATGCATCCATTTCTTCTAAGTTGTCCATTTTGGGGGACTATAACTGTTCATAGTATTCTTATGATTATATTTCTGTGATATTGGTTGTAATTTCTCCTCTTTCATTTCTTATTTGTTTATTTGGGTACTCTATCTTTTTTCTTAATGAGGCAGGCTAAAGGCTTATCAATTTCATCTTTTCAAAAAAAACAGCTCGTGGTTTCATTGATATTTTTTATTGATTTTTGGTTTCTATTTTACTATTTCCTCTCTGATCTTATTTCCTTCCTTATGGCATTCATCTTTGTTCTTCTTTCTATAAATCTTTTAGATAGTAGGTTAGGTTGTTTAAGATGTTTCTTTGGTAGGCCTGTATTATTAGAAAATTCTATCTTAGAACTGCTTTTGCTGCATCCCATGGGAAAAGGGTGTTTTTATTTTCATTGGTCTCAAGGTATTTACTGATTTCCTCCTTGATTTCTTCATTGATGTATTGGTTTTTTAGTAGCATGTTATTAGGCTCCACAAAAGGGTCCTCCACAGGTCTTTGTACATAAATCTACTTCTATCCCTGGTTTCTGCTGAAATGGCTATTTGGATCAACAAGTAACAAACCTAATCTTTTTTAGAAAATGGTTTCCCAAGCATGCCCTAGATGTTTTCCCCTCAATACATTCTAATTTTTTGCATATAAATAGGCTGAGAATTTTCCAGATATTCAAGTTCTGGTTCCTTTTTGCTTAACAAATCTTTCTTCAATTTATCTCTTTCCACTCTCATTTTACTGTAAGCAGCAAGGTAAAACCAGGACATATCTTCAAGACTTTGTTTAGAAATATCAGCTAAATATCCAAGTTCATCACTTACAAGTTCTGTATTGCACAAAATTTAAAAACAATAAAGTGGCAAAAAACATGGCCAAACTGTAATTAGGATCACCTTTCCTCCAGTTTCCAATAACACATCCCATCTTTCTGTCTGAGACAGTACCAGAAGCACTTTATTGTTCATATTCTACCAAAGTTCTGTTCATGATGATGTATGATATCTGTTCTGTCTTCTAAGAATATAGAAATTTTCTCTACAGTTCTTTTTCTGAGCCCTAACCAGAATTGCCTTTATTTGTTTTAAGTGTCATAACTTACTTTCAAGTTGTTATAACAATAACACACAAATTGCAAAGATAAATTTTTAAAAGAGACTATATGTCAGTCCTAATCTCCCAATTCGTCCCACCCTCCATGCATTAAATAGATAGCTGGCAGGAACATGCTATAAAGCACAGGAAGCTCAGCTCGGTGCTCTGTGATGACCTAGATGGGTGGGATGTGGGAGGTGGGAGGGAGATCCAAGAGGGAGGGGATATAGGTATACATATAGCTGATTCATTTCATTGTACAGCAGAAACTAACATAACATTGTAAAGCAATTATACGCCAATAAAAATTTTAAAAAAAGAGACTATAAACCTAACAAGATTATAACTAGAGACCTTAGCAATGATAATAAAAAAGCTCCCATTGTATATATGTACCACATCTTCTTTATCCATTCCTCTGTTAATGGACATTTAGGTTGCTTCCATGTCCTGGCTATTGTAAATAGTGCTGCAGTGAATATTGAGGTGCATGTATCTTTTGGAATTATGGTTTTCTCTGGGTATACGCCCAGAAGTGGGATTGCTGGGTCATATGGTAGTTCTATTTTTAGTTTTTTAAGGAACCTCCATACTGTTCTCCATAGTGGCTGTATCAATTTACATTCCCACCAACAGTGTAAGAAGGTTCCATTTTCCCCACACCCTCTCGAGCATTTATTGTTTGTAGATTTTTTGGTGATGGCCATTCTGACCAGTGTGAGGTGATACCTCATTGTAGTTTTGATTTGCATTTCTCTAATCATTAGTGACGTTGAGCTTTTTTTTCATGTGTCTCTTGGCCATCTGTATGTCTTCTTTGGAGAAATGTCTGTTTAGGTCTTCTGCCCATTTCTTGATTGGGCTGTTTGTTTTTTGCTGTTGAGCTGCATGAGCTGTTTATATATTTTGGAGATTAATCCCTTGTCAGTCGCTTCATCATATTTTGTCCCATTCTATGTGTTGTGTTTTTGCTTTGTTTATGGTTTTCTTTACTGTGCAAAAGTTTTTAAGTTTAATTAGGTCTATTTGTTTATGTTTGGTTTTATTTTCATTACTCTGGGAGGTGGATCAAAAAAGATATTGCTGAAATTTATGTCAGACAATGTTCTGCTTATGTTTTTTTCTAAGAGTTTTACAGTATCTGGTCTTACATCTAGATCTTTAATCCATTTTGAGTTTATTTTTGTGTATGGTATTAGAGAATGTTCTAATTTCATTCCTTTACATGTAGCTGTCCAGTTTTCCCAGCAACACTTATTGAAGAGACTGTCTTTTCTCCACTGTATAGTCTTGCCTCCTTTGTCATAGATTAATTGACCACAAGTGTATGGGTTTATTTCTGGGCTTTGTATCCTGTTCCATTGATCTATATTTCTGTTTTTGTGCCAGTACCATACTGTCTTGATTACTGTAGCTTTGTAGTATAGTCTGAAGTCAGGGAGCCTGATTCCTCCAGCTCTGTTTTTCATTCTCAAGATTGCTTTGGCTATTTGGGGTCTTTTGTGTTTCCATACAAATTGTAAAACTTTTTGTTCTAATTCTGTGAAAAATGTCATTGGTAATTTGATAGGGATTGCACTGAATCTGTAGATTGCTTTGGGTAGTATAGTCATTTTCACAATATTGATTCTTCCAATCCAAGGACATGATATATCTTTCCATCTGTTTGTGTCATTTTTGATTTCTTTCATCAGTATCTTATAGTTTTCTTTTGCCTCCTTAGGTAAGTTTATTCCTAGGTATTTTATTCTTTTTGTTGCAATGGTAAATGTGATTATTTCCTTAATTTGTCTTTCTGATTTTGTGTTGTTAGTTTACAGGAATGCAAGAGATTTCTGTGAATTAATTTTGTATCCTGCAACTTTACCAAATTCATTGATTAGCTCTAGTAGCTTTCTGGTGGCATCTGTAGGATTTTCTATGTATAGTATCTTGCCATCTGCAAACAGTGACAGTTTTGCTTCTTTTCCAATTTGGATTCCTTTTATTTCTTTTTCTTCTCTGATTGCCATGACTAGGACTTCCAAAACTATGTTGAATAATAGTGCCGAGAGTGGACACCATTGTCTTGTTCCTGGTCTTTCATTTTTTCACCACTGAGAATGAAGTTTGCTGTGGGTTTGTTGTATATGGCCTTTATTATGTTGAGGTAGTTTCCTTCTATTCCCATTTTCTGGAGAGTTTTTTGGGTTTTTTTTTGCGTTACGCGGGCCAATCACTGTTGTGGCCTCTCCCGTTGTGGAGCACAGGCTCCGGACGCGCAGGCTCAGTGGCCATGGCTCTGCAGCATGTGGGATCTTCCCAGACCGGGGCACGAACCCGCATCCCCTGCATCGGCAGGCGGACTCTCAACCACTGTGCCACCAGGGAAGCCCCTTCTGGAGAGTTTTTATCATAAATGGGTATTGAATTTTGTTAAAAGTTTTCTTTGTCTATTGAGATTATCATATGGTTTTTATTCAGTTTGTTAATATGGTGTATCACATTGATTGATTTGTGTATATTGAAGAATCCTTGCATCCCTTGAATAAATCCCACTTGATCACAGACTGTGATCTTTTTAATCTGTTTTTGGATTCTGTTTGCTAGTATTTTGTTGAGGATTTTTACCTCTATATTCATTAGTGATATTGGTCTGTAATTTTCTTTTTCTGTGATATCTTTGGTTTTGGTATCAGGGTGATGGTGGCCTCATAGAATGAGCTTGGGTGTGCTCCTCTGCAATTTTTGGGAAGAGTTTGACAAGGATTGGTATTAGCTCTTCTCTAAATGTTTGATAGAATTCTCCTGTGAAGCCATCTGGTTCTGGACTTTTGTTTGGAAGTTTTTTAATCAAAGTTTCAATTTCATTACTTGTGATTGGTCTGTTCATATTTTTTATTTTTTCCTGGTTCAGTCTTGGAAGGTTGTACCTTTCTAAGAATTTGTCCATTTCTTCCAGGTTGTCCATTTTACTGGCATATAGTTGCTTGTAGTAGAGCACAGAATTTGAGAGAGTGTCCTAGATTATCCTGGTGGGCCAATCTAAATCCTGAAAAGCAGAGAACCTTTCCTGGTTGGGTCAGAGAAATGAGACATTGCTGAAGTTGAACATGGAAGAAGAGGACTACAAGCCAAGGAAAGCAGGTGGTCTCTAGAAACTGCAAAAAGCAAGGAAATGAATTCTCCACCAGAGCCTCCAGAAGGAAAGCAGCCCTACCCATGCCTTGATTTTTACCTCAGTGAAACTCATGTTGGATTTCTAACCTAACTGAAGAACTGTAAGAAAATTAATTAGTGCTGTTTTAAGCCACTCCCTAAGTTTGTGCTAACTTGTTATAGCAGTAATAGAAAAATAGTGCAGAGTGTTACAAGAGAAGACTTCTGAGTTCACAGCATTGTTAGTGGTAATCATAGGGAGAAAAATCTTCATATTTTTTATCTTTAAAGAAGGTAAAATTTTACCACGTGAGAATGTGTGTTAGGTGCATCCATTTATACCTCTGCATTTACTGCTCCTTAATTCAGTTGTGGAGAAGAATCAATTTCATACTGTAGATTTTTTGCTTACCTTGCATGGAAGAAAATTGTCCAGCTATTATTACCTTTTAAATTTGTCAAGATTTGGACATATAAAAACCAGAATTGCCTTTAATGTCCATATTACTACCAACAATATCTTTGAGGCAATATAGGCTTTTTCTAACATGTATCTCAAATTTTCTAACCTCTACGCATTTCCCAGTTCCAAATCCACTTATATATTTTAGGTATTTGTTACACCAGCACCTCACTTAGCACTGAGAACCTTTATCCCTGGAAGGTCACAAGCTCTCCAAAATTCTAAGCATTTAGTCAGAGGCTGGACACCACCTGTCAGAGTGACTAAGGAAGGATTCTCATATCAGATGGAATGTTAAGACCTGAGAGAGTACTGAGTAGATAATTAACCAAATTCTCATGGACTCAGGGTAGAAACTAAGATTCTCGGTCTTCTCGTAAGTAATCGAACTTGGAAACATCTTTGTTTTTAGGTGATGTCACCAAGAGAAGAGTTGGTTAAGCCTTTATGAAACTCATATCATTAATGAGGACTCTGTGAAGAAAGAGCGAAGTCAGCAGTTTGAGTCCAAGGACTCAGACCCTTGAGTCCTAATCAGACTGGAGACCCTTGAGCATTTTGGGACATTATTTAGTTTTTTCATTTTAGGGCCTAAACAGGAAGGGCCTAAACAAGGAGACTCTGGCAGCCCTCTACTTCTTATTATATCACCATCCCCACTCCAGCAGTCAACATGTCCCTCTCTTTCTCCACCTGTCCCTCACTTTCCATTTACACGTCTTTTCTCAGGAATAATCCTAAGACTCGTTCACAAATCTGCTTGGTCTTGACCCCATAGATGATGGGATTGACCATGGGTGTGAAGAGCAGATTGAAATTGGCAAGGAATATGTGCACAGGTGAGGCAGCCCGGCAAGCCACACGGTGCATCACTGAGGAGATGACCACAGGTGTGTAAAAGGCTAAAATGGCACCTATATGGGACATGTATGTCCCAAAAACCTTGTAACGGGCCTCCTGAGAGGCAAGCTATAGAACTGCCCGAAGGATGAAGATATAAGACAGGATAATAAAGAGCAGGTCCAATACTACTATGAACATGGCCACAGCAATGCCATAGATATTGTTGAAGTGAGTGTCCCCACAGGCCAACCTTACCACAGCCATGTGCTCACAGTAGCAGTGGGCAATCACTGGACTTCAGCAGTGGTGGAAGCGTCTGAGCAGAAAGGGGAGTAGAGTCATTATTGTCACAGCCCGAGTCACAGCAGCCATGCCAACCTTGGTGCTAAGTGGTCTAGTAAGGTGTAGTGCAGTGGCTTGCAGATGGCCACGTAGTGATCAAAGGCCCTTGCCAGCAGCACTGGCAAGGTGAAGGAGTGGAGAAAGAACATCTGGACCAGGCAGGCATAGAAGTTGATTTCTCAGTCCCTGAACCAGAATATGGCAAGCATTTTAGGCAGTGCTGAAGAAGAAAGGACCAGATCAATGGTTGCCAACATGGCCAGGAAGAGGTACATGGCTTCATGAAGGGCTACATTAACCAGGATAATAAAAAAAAAGTGTGTAGTTTCCCAGCAGGACCAGAGTATAGGCAAAGCAGAAGGGAATGGAGATCCAGATCTGCAAGTGCTCCAAACCTGGAATTCCTACCAACAGGAAGGAGCTTGGATGGGTTGAGGTAATATTGGCTCCTGGAAATTCTTCTTGTTGATTTTCTTAGGCTCCTTCACCTTGGGAGAGTATTCAGGGCATATAGGATTAGAGAGATCAAGCTATGACATCCCATCTTGGAGGATTAATTCTTGATCCTGGTCCTAGTCTTTAAATAAAATCAGCTAGTCTTGAAAGATGTGAAGAAACATAATTCAGGTTTTCTGCCCACACAGAACTCTGTGTTTTATTGAGTAATATTTTAAATATCAATAGAACTGATACCACACAACAGCTTTCTTAAAAGAATGCAGAGAAGGTAGTGTTTTGTGTTCTTAATGATGACAGGATTGTACTGATAAAAGAAGTGAAATATATTTAAATTAACTGCTTTAGAAGACATATTTTTACCATACTACCTGCCAAACAAAATTCCCAACCACATAAGTAAATATTCTGTCTTAATCTCTGGCTTGGGTGCCTATATAAATCAAATAAACTGCAATTTCTAGTGCCCCAATTAATCATACAATGTTTATTTTCTCTAGAACTGTGCAATTGGATATGGTTGCCACTGGTCACATGTGTCTATTTCTGTTAATTAAAATTAAATTAAAAATTCAATACCCCAGTCACACAGAGCGCTTTAAGTGTTCAATAGCCACATGTGACTAGTGGCTACCAAATTGTACGTTTCAGATACAGAAAATTTCCATCCTTGCAGAAAGTTCATTGGAGGGAACTGTTCAGGTGTATATGTTCCAGGTGTTCTCAACACCCAGAAACCTCTAAATATAGCCCTGCCTGCCCCTTACTGAGAAAATCAGGAGCCTCATCTTTTGTC
This sequence comes from Orcinus orca, assembly GCF_937001465.1. Classification (NCBI taxonomy): domain Eukaryota; kingdom Metazoa; phylum Chordata; class Mammalia; order Artiodactyla; family Delphinidae; genus Orcinus; species Orcinus orca. The sequence goes on along the minus strand of NC_064566.1, from coordinate 49,060,569 downwards.
TCTCCTTCATCTAAATTCATGGTAACCTCTCTATTCATGGAGCTCTACCTCCACCCATCTTCCAGCACCTTCATTTTCATCAAGAAGAACTCTCATATTTAGCAAGACTGACCTCTTAATTCCATGCAAAATATGCTTATTCTCAACAATCTTTAATCTCCACCCCCCCCCGCCCTCATTTTTCTCCTTTCTTCTGTTAAATTACTAAACACTGACGTTGCCCCGTTTTTATCCAGGTACTCTTCTCTACTTTTACAGGATCAACTTAATGAAGCTCTTCTGAGTATTAAATTAAATAATGTATTCAAACACCAAGGTCCATGAACAAAATAAGCACTAAAAAATTTATTAGTCTCTTTTTTCAATAGGAAAAAATTGAGTTTGGAAAATTAAGTAATATCTCTAAAATACCATAGCTAGTAGTATCAGGCAGCCAATTTTGTGTTTTAGGACTTTGCAAATCCAGTGTCCTAAAAATTGTGCCTTACTGTTTTCACCAAAACACCCAGAGGCAACATACATCAGCATATCCAGATTGGAAATAGACTAACTTATTTCCATGTGGTATGGGAAAATTTTAGAATCTGATTTCTTGGCTCAAGTCATGACCACCACTTATTCTAGATGCATGACCTTGTATAATATAAATCCATCTCTGTAAATAGGGAATTTCACTCCCCTACCTTTATCTGAGAGTTGTAGGGAGAGTAAGTTCAATTATGTATAAAATCTTTGTATAATTATTTACTGTTTACACAGCCTTAATTTTCATTTATGTTACTATATCTTAATAGAATTCTGATTTTTTAAAAAAAGTCATTGTTGATTAATACCTACATAATCCTTCCTTCCATGATCTTATATCCTCCTCCAAATTTCTGCTCCTCTTCACATCAAAATATCAAGAAGTACTTCTGTATTCAGTCAACTCTCTCAAATCTCATTTGGAAATGATACGTTGCAAATTGTACTGAAATTGCTCTTACTAGGGCCAGAAATGACCTTCATATGGTGGTACCATGGGCACTTACCTGCATTCATTTATCTCTACTTTATAGCAGATTTTATTTGAATTGACCACGGTCCTCTTAAAATACTTTCTTAGCTCCCATAATATATCCACTCCTCACCTCCCTGACTTCTCTTTTTAGTTTCCTACTTCTTACCTTCCTCTAAATGTGCAATTTGTTCAGGTATTAAGCTTGAACTCTGTTCAATTTTTTTAAAAACATCTTTATTGGAGTATAATTGCTTTACAATTGTGTGTTAGTTTCTGCTATATAACAAAGTGAATCAGCTATACATATACATTTAACCCCATTTCTCATCCCTCTTGTATCTCTCTCACACCCTCCCTATACCACCCCTCTGGGTGGACACAAAGCACCAAGCTGATATACCTGTGCCATGCGGCTGCTTCCCACTAGCTATCTATTTTACATTTGGTAGTGTATATATGTTCATGCCACTCTCTCACTTCGTCCCAGCTTACACTTCCCACTCCCCATGTCTTTAAGTCCATTCTCTACATCTGTGTCTTTATTCCTGTCCTGCCCCTAGGTTCATCAGAACTTTTTTTTTTTAAGATTTCATATATATATATATGTAAGCATACAGTATTTATTTTTCTCTTTCTGATTTACTTCACTCTGTATGATAGACTCTAGGTCCATCCACCTCACTACAAATAACTCAATTTTGTTTTTTATGGCTGAGTAATATTCCATTGTATATATTGCCACATCTTCTTTATCCATTCATCTGTCAGTGGACACTTACGTTGCTTCCATGTCCTGGCTATTGTAAATAGTGCTGCGATGAACATTGTAGTACATGACTCTTTTTAAATTATGGTTTTCTCAGGGTATATGCCCAGTAGTGGGATTGCTATGTCATACGGTAGTTCCATTTTTAGTTTTTTAAGGAACCTCCATACTGTTCTCCATAGTGACTGTATCAATTTACATTCCAACCAACAGTGCAAGAGGGTTCCCTTTTCTCTACACCTTGTCCAGCATTTATTGTTTGTAGATTTTCTGATGCTGCCCATTCTGACCGGTGTGAGGTGATAGCTCATTGTCGTTTTGATTTGCATTTCTCTAATTATTAGTGATGTTGAGTGTCATTACATGTGTTTGTTGGCAATCTGTATATCTTCTTTGGAGAAATGTCTATTTAGCTCTTCTGCCCATTTTTGGATTGGGTTGTTTATTTTTTAATATTGAGCTGCATGAGCTGCTTGTATATTTTGGAGATAAAACCTTTGTCAGTTGTTTCATATGCAAATATTTTCTCCCATTCTGAGGGTTGTCTTTTTGTCTTGTTTACAGTTTCCTTTGCTGTGTAAAAGCTTTTAAATTTCATTAGGTCCCATTTGTATACTTTTGTTTTTATTTCCATTTCTCTATGAGGTTGGTCAAAAAGGATCTTGCTGTGATTTATGTCATGGAGTGTTCTGCCTATGTTTTCCTCTAAGAGTTTGATAGTGTCTGGCCTTACATTTAGGTGTTTAATGCATTTTGAGTTTATTTTTGTGTATGGTGTTAGGAAGCATTCTAATTTCATCCTTTTACATGTAGCCGTCCAGTTTTCCCAGCACCGCTTATTGAAGAGGCTGTCTTTTCTCCATTGTATATTCTTGCCTCATTTATCAAAGATAAGGTGACCATATGTGCACAGGTTTATCTCTGGGCTTTCTATTCTGTTCCATTGATCTGTTTTTCTGTTTTTGTGCCAGTACCGTACTATCCTGATTACTATTGCGTTGTAGTATAGTCTGAAGTCAGGGAGCCTGATTGCTCCAGCTCCATTTTTCTTTTTTTAACATCTTTATTGGAGTATAATTGCTTTACAATGGTGTGTTAGTTTCTGCATTATAACAAAGTGAATCAGTTATACATATACATATGTTCCCATATCTCTTCCCTCTTGCATCTGACTCCCACCTACCCTCCCTATCCCACCCCTCTAGGTGGTCACAGAGCACCAAACTGATCTCGCTGTGCTATGCGGCTGCTTCCCACTAGCTATCTATTTTACGTTTGGTAGTGTATATATGTCCATGCCTCTCTCTCGCTTTGTCACCGTTTACCCTTCCCCCTCCCCATATCCTCAAGTCCATTCTCTAGTAAGTCTGTGTCTTTATTCCCATCTTACCCCTAGGTTCTTCATGATATATTTTTTTCTTATTCCATATATATGTGTTAGCGTACGGAATTTGTCTTTCTCTTTCTGACTTACTTCACTCTGTAAGACAGACTCTAGGTCCATCCGCCTCACTACAAATAACTCAATTTCGTTTCCTTTTATGGCTGAGTAATATTCCATTGTATATATGTGCCACATCTTCTTTATGCATTGATCCGATAATGGACACTTAGGTTGCTTCCATGTCCTGGCTATTGTAAATACAGCTGTAATGAACGTTTTGGTACATGACTTTTTTTTTTTAACATTTTTATTGGAGTATAATTGCTTTACAATGGTGTATTAGTTTCTGCTTTATAACAAAGTGAATCAGTCATACATAAACATATGTTCCCATATGTCTTCCCTGTTGCGTCTCCCTCCCTCCCACCCTCCCTATCCCACCCCTCCAGGCTGTCACAAAGCACCGAGCCAATATCCCTGTGCCATGCGGCTGCTTCCCACTAGCTATCTACCTTACTGCGTTTGTTAGTGTGTATATGCCCATGACTCTCTCTCGCCCTGTCACAGCTCACCCTTCCCCCTCCCCATAACCTCAAGTCCGTTCTCTAGGAGGTCTGCGTCTTTATTCCTGCTTTACCCCTAGGTTCTTCATGACATTTTTTTTTCTTAAATTCCATATATATATGTGTTAGCATACGGTATTTGTCTTTTTCTTTCTGACTTACTTCACTCTGTATGACAGACTCTAAGTCTATCCACCTCATTACAAATAGCTCAATTTCGTTTCTTTTTATGGCTGAGTAATATTCCATTGTATATATGTGCCACATCTTCTTTATCCATTCATCCGATGACGGGCACTTAGGTTGTTTCCATCTCCGGGCTATTGTAAATAGAGCTGCAATGAACATTTTGGTACATGACTCTTTTTGAATTTTGGTTTTCTCAGGGTATATGCCCAGTAGTGGGATTGCTGGGTCATATGGTAGTTCTATTTGTAGTTTTTTAAGGAACCTCCATACTGTTCTCCATAGTGGCTGTACCAAATCACATTCCCACCAGCAGTGCAAGAGTGTTCCCTTTTCTCCACACCCTCTCCAGCATTTATTGTTTCTAGATTTTTTGATGATGGCCATTCTGACTGGTGTGAGATGATAACTCATTGTAGTTTTGATTTGCATTTCTCTAATGATTAATGATGTTGAGCATTCTTTCATGTGTTTGTTGGCAATCTGTCTATCTTCTTTGGAGAAATGTCTATTTAGGTCTTCTGCCCATTTTTGGATTAGGTTGTTTGTTTTTTGTTATTAAGCTGCATGAGCTGCTTATAAATTTTGGAGATTAATACTTTGTCAGTTGTTTCATTTGCAACTATTTTCTCCCATTCTGAGGGTTGTCTATTGGCCTTGTTTATGGTTTCCTTTGCTGTGCAAAAGCTTTGAAGTTTCATTAGGTCGCATTTGTTTATTTTTGTTTTTATTTCCATTTCTCTATGAGGTGGGTCAAAAAGGATCTTGCTGTGATTTATGTCATAGAGTGTTCTGCCTATGTTTTCCTCTAAGAGTTTGATAGTTTCTGGCCTTACATTTAGGTCTTTAATCCATTTTGAGCTTATTTTTGTGTATGGTGTTAGGGAGTGATCTAATCTCATACTTTTAAATGTATCTGTCCAGTTTTCCCAGCACCACTTATTGAAGAGGCTGTCCTTTCTCCACTCTACATTCCTGCCACCTTTATCAAAGATAAGGTGTCCATATGTGCGTGGGTTTATCTCTGGGCTTTCTATCCTGTTCCATTGATCTATCTTTCTGTTTTTGTGCCAGTACCATACTGTCTTGATTACTGTAGCTTTGTAGTATAGTCTGAAGTCAGGGAGCCTGATTCCTCCAGCTCCATATTTCTTTCTCAAGATTGCTTTGGCTATTCGGGGTCTTTTGTGTTTCCATACGAATTATGAATTTTTTTGTTCTAGTTTGTTCTAGTTCTAGTTCTGTGAAAAATGCCAGTGGTAGTTTGCATTGAATCTGTAGATTGCTTTGGGTAGTAGAAGCATTTTCACAATGTTGATTCTTCCAGTCCAAGGACATGGTATATAGCTCTCCATCTGTTTGTATCATTTTTAATTTCTTTCATCAGTGTCTTCTAGTTTTCTGCATAGAGGTATTTTGTCTACTTAGGTAAGTTTATTTCTAGGTATTTTATTCTTTATGTTGCAGTGGTAAATGGGAGTGTTTCCCTAATTTATTTTTCAGATTTTTCATCATTAGTGTATAGGAATGCAAGAGATTTCTGTGCATTAATTTTGTATCCCGTTCCTTTACCAAATTCATTGATTAGCTCTAGTAGTTTTCTGGTAGCATCTTTAGGATTCTCTCTATATAGTATCATGTCATCTGCAAACAGTGACAGCTTTACTTCTTCTTTTCTGATTTGGATTCCTTTTATTTCCTTTTCTTCTGTGATTGCTGTGGCTAAAACTTCCAAAACTGTGTTGAATAGTAATGGTGAGAGTGGGCAACCTTGTCTTGTTCCTGATCTTAGTGGAAATGGTTTCAGTTCTTCACCATTGAGAACGATGCTGGCTGTGGTTTTGTCATATATATCCTTTATTATGCTGAAATAAGTTCCCTCTATGCCTACTTGCTGGAGAGTTTTTATCATAAATGGGTGTTGAATTTTGTAGAAAACTTTTTCTGCATCTATTGAGATGATCATATGGTTTTTCTCCTTCAGTTTGTTAATATGGTGTATCACATTGATTTATTTGTGTATACTGAAGAATCCTTGCATTCATGGGATAAACCCCACTTGATCATGGTGTATGATCCTTTTAATGTGCTGTTGGATTCTGTTTGCTAGTATTTTGTTGAGGACTTTTGCACTTACGTTCATCAGTGATTTTGGCCTGTAGTTTTCTTTCTTTCTGACATCTTTTTCTGGTTTTGACATCAGTGTGATGGTGACCTCATAGAATGAGTTTGGGAGTGTTTCCCCCTCTGCTATATTTTGCAAGAGTTTGAGAAGGATAGGTGTTAGCTCTTCTCTAAATGTTTGATAGAATTCGCCTCTGAAGCCTTCTGGTCCAAGTCTTTTGATTGTTGGAAGATTCACAGTTTCAATTTCAGTGCTTGTGATTGGTCTGTTTATATTTTCTATTTCTTCCTTGTTCACTCTCGTAATGTTGTGCTTTTCTAAGAATTTATCCATTTCTTCCAGGATGTCAATTTTATTGGCATATTGTTGCTTGTAGTAATCTCTCATGATCCTTTGTATTTCTGCCCTGTCAGTTGTTACTTCTCCTTTTTTATTTTTAATTCTATTGATTTGAGTCTTCTCTCTTTTTTTCTTGATGAGTCTGGCTAATGGCTTATCAATTTTGTTTATCCTCTCAAAGAACCAGCTTTTAGTTTTATTGATCTTTGTTATCATTTCCTTTATTTCTTTTTCAGTTATACTGATCTGATCGTTTTGATTTCTTTCCTTCTGCTAACTTTGGGGGTTTTTTTGTTCTTCTTTCTCTAGTTGCTTTAGGTGTAAGGTGGGTTGTTTATTTGAGATGTTTCTTGTTTCTTGCAGTAGGATTATATTGCTATAAAATTCCCTCTTAGAACTGCTATTGCTGCATCCCATAGGTTTTGGATCATTGTGTTTTCATTGTCTTTTGTCTCTAGGTTTTTGTGTGTGTGTGGTACTCGGGCCCCTCAGTGCTGCGGCCCCCGCCCCCCCACCACCACGGAGCACAGGCTCCGGACGCGCAGGCCCAGTGGTCACGGCCCACGGGCCCAGCCGCTCTGCAGTATGTGGGATCCTCCCAGACCGGGGCATGAACCCGCGTCCCCCGAACCAGCAGGCAGACCCCCAACCACTGTGCCATCAGGGAAGCCCTCTCGGTATTCTTTGATTTCCCCCTTTGATTTCTTCAGTGATCTCTTCGTTATTTAGTAGTGTATTGTTTAGCCTCCATGTGTTTGTATTTTTTACAGATTATTTCCTGTAATTGATACCTAGTCTCATAACGTTGTGATTGGAAAAGTTACTTGATACAATTTCAATTTTTGAAAATTTGCCAGGGCTTGATTTGTGACCCAAGGTACGATCTGTCCTGGAGAATCTTCCATGAGCACTTGAGAAGAAAGTGTATCCTATTGTTTATATATGGATTGTCCTATAAATATCAATTAAATCCATCTTGTTTAATGTATCATTTAAAGCTCGTGTTTCCTTATTTATTTTCATTTTGGATGATCTGTCCATTGGTGAAAGTGGGCTTTTAAAGTCCTTTACTATGACTGTGTTACTGTTGATTTCCCCTTTTATGGCTGTTAGCATTTGCCTTATGTATTGAGGTGCTCCTATGTTGGGTGCATAAATATTTACAAATGTTATATCTTCTTCTTGGATTGACCCCTTCATAATTATGTAGTGTCCTTCTTTGTCTCTTGTAATAGTGTTTATTTGAAAGTCTGTTTTGTCTGATAGGAGAATTGCTATGCCAGCTTTCTTTTGATTTCCATTTACATGGAATATCTTTTTCCATCCCCTCACTTTCAGTCTGTATGTGTCCCTAGGTCTGAAATGGGTCTCTTGTAGACAGCATATGTATGGTTCTTGTATTTGTATCCATTCAGGCAGTCTATGTGTTTTAGTTGGAGCATTTAATCCATTTACTTTTAAGGAAGTTATTGATATGTATGTTCCTATTACCATTTTCTTAATTGTTTTGCATTTGTGATTGTAGGCCTTTTTGTTCTCTTGTGTTTCCTGCTTAGAGAAGTTCCTTTAGCATTCGTTGTAAACCTGGTTTGGTGGTGCTGAAGTCTCTTAGCTTTTGCTTGTCTGTAAAGGTTTTAAATTCTCTGTCAAATCTGAATGAGATCCTTGCCGGGTAGGGTAATCTTGGTTGTAGGTTTTTCCCTTTCATCACTTTAAATATGTGTTGCCACACCCTTCTGGCTTGCAGAGTTTCTGCTGACAGATTACCTGTTGACATTATGGGGATTACCTTGTATGTTATTTGTTGCTTTTCCCTTGCTGCCTTTAATATTTTTCCTTTGTATTTAATTTTTGATAGTTTGATTAATATGTGTCTCGGCATGTTTCTCCTTGGATTTATCATGTATGAGACTCTCTGTGTTTCCTGGACTTGTTTGACTATTTCCTTTCCCATATTAGGGAAGCTTTCAACTATAATCTCTTCAAATATTTTCTCAGTCCCTTTCTCCTTCTCCTTGTGGGACCCCTATAATTTGAATGTTGGTGCGTTTATTGCTGTCCCAGAGGTCTCTGAGACTGTCCTCAATTCTTTTCAGTCTTTATTCTGCTCTGTGGTAGTTATTTCCACTATTTTATCTTCCAGGTCACTTATCCGTTTCTCTGCCTCAATTATTCTGCTATTGATTATTTCTGGAGAATTTTAAATTTCATTTACTGTGTTGTTCATCATTGTTTGCTTTTTAGTTCTTCTAGGTCCTTGTTAAACGTTTCTTGTATTTTCTCCATTCTGTTTCCAAGATTTTGGATCATCTTTACTATCATTATTCTGAATTCTTTTTTAGGTAGACTGCCTATTTCCTCTTCATTTGTTAGGTCTGGTGCATTTTTATCTTGCTCCTTCATCTGCTGCATATTTCTCTGTCTACTAATTTTGCTTAACTTACTGTGTTTGGGGTCTGCTTTTCGCTGGCTGCAGGTTCGTAGTTCCTGTTGTTTTGGGCGTTTGTCCCCAGTGGTTAAGGTTGGTTCAGTGGGTTGTGTAGGCTTCCTGGTGGAGGAGACTGGTGCCTGTGTTCTGGTTGATGAGGCTGGATCTTGTCTTTCTGGTGGGCAGGACCACATCCAGTGGTGTGTTTTGTGGTGTCTGTGACCTTATTATGATTTTAGGCAGCCTCTCTGCTAATGGGTGGGGTTGTGTTCCTGTCTTGCTAGTTGTTTGGCATAGGGTGTCCAGCACTGTGGCTTGCTGGTCATTGAGTGAAGCTGGGTGCTGGTGTTGAGATGGAGATCTCTGGGAGATTTTCACCATTTGATATTATGTGGAGCTGGGAGGTCTCTTGTGGACCAGTGTCCTGAAGTTGGCTCTCCCACCTCAGAGGCACAGCACTGACTCCTGGCAGCAGTACTAAGAGCCTTTCATCCACACGGCTCAGAATAAAAGGGAGAAAAAGTAAAAACAAAGAATTAGTAGAAGTAGAAAGAAAGAAAGAAAGAAAGGAGGGAGGGAGGGAGGAAGGAAGGAAAAAAGAAAAGAAAGAAGGTAAAGTAAAATAAAGTAAGATAAAATATAAAGTTATTAAAATAAAAATATTAAGAAAAAAATTTTTAAAAAAAAGGATGGATAGAACCCTGGGACAAATGGTGGAAGCAAAGCTATACAGACAGGATCTCACACAGAAGCATACACATACACACTCACAAAAAAGAGGAAAAGAGGAGAAAATCATAAGTCTTGCTCTCAAAGTCCACTTCCTCAATTTGGGATGATTCGTTGTCTATTCATATATTCCACAGGTGCAGGGTACATCAAGTTGATGGTGGAGATTTAATCTGCTGCTCCTGAGGCTGCTGGGAGAGATTTCCCTTTCTCTTCTTTGTTCTCACAGCTCCCAGGGTCTCAGCTTTGGATTTGGCCCCGCCTCTGCGTGCAGTTCGCTGGAGGGCATCTGTTCTTCGCTCAGACAGGACGGGGTTAAAGGAGCAGCTGATTCGGGGGCTCTGGCTCACTCAGGCCGGGGGGAGGGAGGGGCACGATGCGGGGCGAGCCTGCGGAGGCAGAGGCCAGCGTGAGGTTACACCAGCATGAGGAGTGCCGTGCGTTCTCCCGGCGGAGTTGTCCCTGGATCCCGGGACCCTGGCAGTGGCGGTCTGCACAGGCTCCTCGGAAGGGAGGTGTGGAGAGTGACCTGTGCTTGCACACAGGCTTCTTGGTGGCGGCAGCAGCAGCCTTAGCGTCTCATGCCCGTCTCTGGGGTCCACGCTTTTAGCCGCGGCTCGCGCCCGTCTCTGGAGCTCCTTTAAGCAGCACTCTTAATCCCCTCTCCTCCCGCACCAGGAAACAAAGAGGGAAGAAAAAGTCTATTGCCTCTTCGGCAGCTCCAGACTTTTCCTCGGCCTCCCTCCCAGCTAGCCGTGGTGCACTAACTCCCTGCAGGCTGTGTTCACGCCGCCAACCCCAGTCCTCTCCCTGCTCCGACCGAAGCCCGAGCCTCAGCTCCCAGCCCCGCCCGCCCCGGCGGGGGAGCAGACAAGCCTCTCTGGCTGGTGAGTGCCCGTCGGCACCGATCCTCTGTGCAGGAATCTCTCCGCTTTGCCCTCCGCACCCCTGTTACTGCGGTCTCCTCCGCGGCTCCGAAGCTTTCCCCCTCTGCCACCTGCAGTCTCCGCCCGCAAAGGGGCTTCCTAGTGTGTGGAAACCTTTCCTCCTTCACAGCTCCCTCCCACTGGTGCAGGCCCCGTCCCTAACCTTTTGTCTCTGTTTATTCTTTTTTTCTTTTGCCCTACCCAGGTATGTGGGGAGTTTCTTGCCTTTTGGGAGGTCTGAGGTCTTCTGCCAGCGTTCAGTAGGTGTTCTGTAGGAGCTGTTCCACGTGTAGATGTATTTCTGGTGTATCTGTGGGGAAGAAGGTGATCTCTGAGTCTTACTCTTCCGCTATCTTCCCCTCGTCCCCCCCGTTTTATTCTTTTTAATGCAATTGTCAATGGGATTGTTTTCTTAATTTCTCTCTTTTTAAAATTAAAGTATAGTTATTACATATTTCTTCAGATTCTTTCCCCATTATAGTTTATTACAAGCTATTGAATATAGTTCCCTGTTCTATGCAGTAGGTCATTGTTTATTTTATATATAGTAGTTTGTATCTGCTACTCCTAAACTCCTAATTTATCCCTTCCCTGCCTCTTGCTCCTTTGGTACCCATAAGTTTGTTTTCTATGTCTGTGAGTCTGTTTCTGTTTTGTAAATAAGTTCATTTGTATCTTTTTAAGATTCCACGTATGAGTGATATCATATGATAGTTGTCTTTGTCTGACTGACTTAGCATAATCTCTAGGTTTATCCATGTTGCTGCAAATGGCATTATTTCATTCTCTTTTGTGGCTGAGTAATACTGCATTGTTTATATATATACCACATCTTCTTTATTCATCTGCAAGTGGACACCTATGTTCCTTTCATGTCTTGGCTATTGTAAATAGTGCTGCAGTGAACAGGGGGGGTGCATGTATCTTTTCGAATTATGGTTTTCTCCAGATATACGCCCAGAAGTGGGATTGCTGGATTATATGGTAATTGTATATTTAGTTTTTAAAGGAACCTTCATTCTGTTCTCCATAGTGGCTGCACCAATTTACATTCCAGCCAACAGTATAGGAGGGTTCCCTTTTCTCCACACCCTCTCCAGCATTTATTATTTGTAAACTTTTTGATGATAGCCATTCTGACTGGTGTGAGTTGATACCTCATTGTAGTTTTGATTTGCATTTCTCTAATAATTAGTGTAGTTGAGCATCTTTTCATATGCCTACTGGCCATGTGTATGTCTTTGGAGAAATGTCTATTTATGTCTTCTGTCCATTTTTTGATTGGATTGTTTTTATGTTGTTGAGTTGTGTGAGCTGTTTGTATAATGTGGAAATTAATCCCTTATCAGTTGCATCATTTGCAAACATTTTCTCCCAGGCAGTACATTGCTTTTTGTTTTGTTTACAATTTCCTTTGCTGTGGAAAAGCTTATAAATTTGATTTGGCCCCATTAGTTTATTTTTGCTTGTATTTCTATTGCCTTGGGAGACTGACCTAAGAAAACTCTGGTACAGTAAGTCCCCTACATATGAACAAGTTCATCCTGAGAGCACATTCATAAGTCCAATTTGTTTGTAAGTCCAACTAAGTTAGCCTAGGTACCCAACTAACACAACTGGCTATATAGCACTGTACTGTAATAGGTTTATAATACTTTCCACATAAATAATACATAAAGTACAGTAGTACCAGCTGCATTACCACTGCTTTTACACTTGCTTCCAGACATTCTGGGCTTTAAATAAAGATACTGTACTACTGTACTCTATACAGTACTGTAAAGTACATAAAAACACAACCACTTGTACAGGATGCATGCACATGACAATGTACGCCAGACAAGTGAACTTATGTGATTGCACATTTGAATGCATGTTCACTTCTTTGAAAGTTTGGCACTTGAAGGTTTGTATGTAGGGGACTTACTGTACAATTTATGTCAGAGAATGTTTTGCCTATGTTCTCTTCTAGGAGTTTTATGATGTCATGTCTTATATCTAAGTCTTTAAGCCATTTTGAATTTTTTTTGTGTATGGTGTGAATTAATATGCTAAGTTCATTGATCTGTATGCGGCTGTCCAGGTTTCCCAGCACTATTTGCTGAAGAGACTGTTCTCCACTGTATATTCTTGCTTCCTTCGTTGAAGATTGACTCTAGGTGTGTGGGTTTATTTCTGGGCTCTCTATTCTGTTTTATTGATCCATATGCCTGTTTTTGTGCTAATACCACACTGTTTTGATTACTGTTGCTTTGTAGTATTGTCTGAAGCCTGGGAGTGGTATGCCTCAGCTTTGTTGTTTTTCCTCAGGATTGCTTTGGCAATTCTGGGTCTTTTGTGGTTCCATATAAATCTTTTCACAAAACTTGAATAAATAATGATAAGTGTCATGGGTAATTTGATAGGGATCACATTGAATCTGTGGATTGCTTTGGGTAGTATGACCATTTTAACAATGTTAATTCTTCTAATCCAAGAGCATGGGATATCTTTCCATTTCTTTTTAATTCTTCAGTGTTTTATGGTTCTCAGCATATAAGTCTTTCACCTCCTTGGTCAGGTTTATTTCTATGTATTTTATTTTTATTTTTTTGATGCAATTTAAAAATGTTTTTCACTTTCTTTTTCTGATATTTCATTGTTAGTGTAAAGAAATGCAACAGATTTCTGTATGTTAATCTTGTATCTTGCTACCTTGCTGACCATATATGGTACCATGTCATCTGCATATAATGACAATGTTACCTCTTCCCTTCCAATTTGGATACCTTTTACTTTACTGATTTCGGTGGCTTGGACCAATACTATGTTGAAAAGAAGTGGTGAGAGTGAGCATGCATATCTTATTTCAGATTTTAGTGGGAAGGCTTTCAGCATTTCACTGAGTATTATGTTGGCTGTGGGTTTGTCATAAATAGCTTTTATTATACTGAGATATGTTCCCTCTATGACCACTTTGGTAAGTGTTCTTATCATGAATGGATGTTGAGTTTTATCAGATGCTTTTTATGCATCTATTGAGATGATCAGGTGGTTTTTATCTTGTTGATGTGATGTACCACACTGATTGATTGGCATATGTTTTTATTTTTTTAATTTAATTTTTATTTTATATTGCAGTATAGTTAATTTAAAACATTGTGTTAGTTTCAGGTGTACAGAAAAGTGATTCAGTTGTACTTATACATATATCATTCTTCTTAAAATTATTTTTCCCATATAGATTATTACAGAATATTGAGTATAGTTCCCTGTGCTATACAGTGGGTCCTCATTGATTATGTATTTTATATAGAGTAGTGTGTATATGTTAATCCTAAACTCCTAATTTATCCCTCCCTCCCAACTTTTCCTTTTGGTAACCGTAAGTTTGTTTTCTAAGTCTGTGAGTCTGTTTTTGTTTTGTAAATAAGTTCATTTGTATAATTTTTTTCGATTCCACATATAAGTGATATCATATGATGTTTGCTTCCTTTGTCATAGATTGACCATACGTGCATGGGTTTATTTCTGGGCTTTCTATCCTTTTCTACTGATCTATATTTCTGTTTTTGTGCAGGTACCATAGTGTTTTGATGACTGTAGTTTTGTAGTATAGTCTGGTCAGGGAGCCTGATTCCTGCAGCTCCATTCTTCTTTCTCAAGATAGTTTTGGCTATTCAGGGTCTTCTGTGTTTCCATACAAATTTTAAAATTATTTGTTCTAGTTCTGTGAAAAAAAATGCCATTGGTAATTTGTTAGGGATTGCATTTAATCTGTAGATTACCTTGGGTAGTATGGTCATTTTGACAATATTGATTCTTCCAGTACAAGAACTTGGTATAACTTTCCCTGTTTGTGTCATCTTCTATTTCTTTAATCAGCATCTTATAGTTTTCAGAGTACATACAAGTTTTTTCCTCCTTAGGTAGGTTTAATCCTAGATATTTTATTCTTTTTGATGCAATGCTAAATCAGATTGTTTCCTTAATTTATCTTTCTGGTGTTTCATTGTTAGTGTATAGAAATGCAAGTGATTTCTATGTATTAATTTTTTATACTGCAACTTTACCAAATTCATTGATGAGCTCTAGTAGTTTTCTGGTAGCATCTTTAGGATTTTTCTATGTACAGTATCATGCCATCTGCAAATAGTGACAATTTCACTTCTTATTTTACAATTTGTATTCTTTTAATTTCTTTTTCTTCTTTGATTGCCATGGCTGGGACTTCCAAAACTATGTTGAATAAAAGTGGTGAGAGTGGACATCCTTGTCTTGTTCCTGATCTTAGAGGAAATTCTTTCAGTTTTTCACCATTGAGTATGATGTTAGCTGTAGGTTTGTCGTATATGGCCTTTATTATGTTGAGGTAGGTTCCATCTATGCCCAATTTCTGGAGAGTTATTATTATTATCATAAATGGGTGTTCAATTTTGTCAAATGCTTTTTCTGCATCTCATGAGATGATCATATGGTTTTTATTCAGTTTGTTAATGTGGTATATCACACTGATTGATTTGTGGATTTGAAGAACGCTTACATCCCTGGGATAAATCCCACTTGATCATGGTGTATGATCCCTTTAATGTATTATTGGATTCTGTTTGCTCGTATTTTGTTGAGGATTTTAGCATGTATGTTCATTAGTGATACTGGCCTGTAATTTTCTTTTTTTGTGGTATCTTTGTCTGGTTTTGGTATCAGGATGATGATAGCTTTGTAGAATGAGTTTGGGAGTGTTCCTTCCTCTGCAATTGTTTGAAATACCTTTAGAAGGATACTTTTAGCTCTTCTCTAAATGTTTGATAGAATTCACCTGTGAAACCATCTTGTCTTGGACTTTCGTTTGTTGGGAGTTTTTAAATCAGTTTCAGTTTCAATACTTGTGCCCAGTCTGTTCATATTTTATATTTAATTCCTGGTTCAGTCTTGGAAGGTTGTACATTTCTAAGAATTTGTCCATTTCTTCCAGGTTGTCCATTTTATTGGCATACAGTTGCATATAGTAGTCTCTTATGATCGTTTGGATTTCTGTGCTGTCTGTTGTAACTTCTTTTTTGTTTTTAATCTTACTGATTTTAACCCTCTCCCTTTTTTTCTTCATGAGTCTGGCTAAAGGTTTATCAATGCTGTTTATCTTTTCAAAGAACCTGGTTTTAGTGTCATTGATCTTTTCTATTGTTTTCTTCATCTCTATTTCTGCTCTGATCTTTATGATTTCTTTCCTTCTACTCACTTTGGGTTTTCTTTGTTCTTGTTTCTCTAGTTGCTTTAGGTGTAAGGTTAGGTTGTTTGAGATTTTTCTTGTTTCCTGAGGTAAAATTGTATTGCTATGAAATTGTCTTAGAACTGCTTTTGCTGCATCCCATAGGCTTTGGATTGTTGTTTTTGTTTTCCTTTCTCTGTATTTTCTGATTTCCCTTTGATTTCTTCAGTGATCCATTGGTTGTTTAGCAACACTGTTTAACCTCCAAGTATTTGCGTTTTCTTGCAGCTTTTTCTTGTAGTTGATTTCTAATCTCATAGTGTTGTCAGAAAAGTTGCTTGATATGATTTCAATTTTCTTAAATTTACTGAGGCTCCCTTTGTGGCTCAACATGTGATCTATCCTGGAGAATGTTCTCTGTACACTTGAGAAGATTGTGTATTCTGCTTCTTTCAGATGGAATGCCCTATAAATATCAATTAAGGCCATCTTGTCTAATGTGTCATTTAAGGCCTGTGTTTCCTTATTGATTTTTCTGTCTTGATGATCTGTCCATTGATGAAAGTGGTGTGTTAAAGTCCCCACTATTATTATGTTACTGTCAATTTCTCCTTTATGGCTGTTAGTATTTGCCTTATATATTGAGGTGCTTCTATGTTAGGTGCATATATATTTATAGTAGTTATATCTTCTTGGATTTATCCTATGATCATTATGCAGTGTCCTTGTCTCTTGTAACATTATTTTAAAGTTTATTTTGTCTGATATGAGTATTGCTACTCCACCTTTCTTTTGATTTCCATTTGCATGGAATATCTTTTCCATTCCCTCACTTTCAGTCTGTATGTGTCCCTGGATCTGAAGTGTGTCTCCTGTAGACAGTATATATATGGGTCTTGTTTTGTATCCTTTCAGCCAGTCTGTGTCTTTTGGTTGGAGAATTTAATGTTTACATTTAAGGTAATTATCAATATGTATGTTGCCATGTTAGTTGTTTTGGATAGGTCTTTGGGTTTTGTTTTTATAGGTCTTTTTCTTCTCTTCCTCTTTTTTTCTCTTCTCTTGTGATTTGATACCTAACTTTAGTGTTGTGTTTGGTTTGCTTTCTCTTTTGTGTTTCTATTGTAGATTTTAAGTTTGTGGTTACCATGAGGCTCTGATATAGCAGTCTATATATAAACAAGATTGTTTTAACTTTCTGGTCTTTTAATTCCAAATGCATTTCCAATATCATGCATTTGTACTCTCCTCACAATTGCTGGTTTTGATATCATATTTGTGTGTGGATTGTTTCCTACCTTTCCTGTATGTTTGCCTTTACTGGTGAACTTTACCACTCTTAATTTCCTTGTTTCTAGTTGTGGCCTTTTCTTTTCTGCCTGGAGAAGTTCCTTCAGTATTTTTGTAAAGCTGGTATGGTGGTGCTGAATCCTCTTTATGATTTCTCCACTGAGTTTGAACAAGAGCTATGCTGGGTAGAGTATTCTTGGTTGTAGGTTTTTCCCTTTCATCATTTAAAATATATCTTGCCACTCCCTTCTGGCCTGCAGGGTTTCTGCTGAAAAATCAGATGATAACCTTATGGGGATTCCTTTGCATGTTATTTGTTGCTTTTCCCTTTTTGCTTTCAATATTTTGTCTTTAATTTTTGTCAGTTTGATTAATATGTGTGTTGGCGTGTTCCTCCTTGGGTTTATCGTGTATGGGACTCTCTGTGCTTCCTGGACTTGAGTTAATGTTTCCCATGTTAGGGAAGTTTTCAGCTAATGTTTCCCATGTTAGGGAAGTTTTCAGCTATTATCTCTTCAAATATTTTCTCAGGCCCTCTTTCACTTTTCTCCTTCCGGGATCCCTATAATGTGAATGTTGGTGCATTTAATGTTGTCTCAGAGGTCTCTGAGACTGTCCTCATTCCTTTTTTGTGTGTGGTATGTGGGCCTCTCACTGTTGTGGCCTCTCCCATTGTGGAGCACAGGCTCAATGGCCATGGCTCATGGGCCCAGCCACTCCATGGCATGTGGGATCCTCCCGGACCGGGGCACGAACCTGGCAGGCAGATTCTCAACCACTGAACCACCAGGGAAGCCCGTTCTCATTCCTTTTTATTTTTTCCTTATTCTGTTCTGTGGCAGTGATTTCCACCACTCTGTCTTCCACCTCACTTATTCATTCTTCTGTCTCAGTTATTGACCTGCCCCCATTTCTTTTTAAAAGTTTGTTATTAGTGTGTAGAAATGCAACAGATGTTTAAAAATTAGTTGATTTAGGGGGCTTCCCTGGTGGCGCAGTGGTTGAGAGTCCACCTGCCGATGCAGGGGACACGGGTTCGTGCCCCGTTCCGGGAAGATCCCACATGCTGCGGAGCGGCTGGGCTCGTGAGCCATGGCCGCTGAGCCTGCGCGTCCGGAGCCTGTGCTCCGCAATGGGGGAGGCCACAACAGTGAGAGGCCCACGTACCGCAAAAAAAAAAAAAAAAAAAAAATTAGTTGATTTATAATGTTAGGTGTACAGCATAGTGATTCAGTATTTTTGCAGATAATACTCCATTATAGGTTATTACAAGACAATGGCTATAATTCTCTGTGCTATACAGTATATCCTTGTTGCTTATCCATTTTATACATAGTAGTTTGTATCTATTAATCTCATACCCAGATTTGTCCCTCCACTTTCCCTTTCCCCTTTGGTTACCACAAATTTGTGTTCTATATCTATGGGTCTGTTTGTTTTGCATATATATTCATTTGTATTAATTTTAGGTTCCATATATAAGTGATATTATACAGTATTTGTCATTCTCAGCCTGACTTATTTCACTGAGCATAATATTCTCTAGGTCCATCCACATTGCTGCAAATGGCAGTATTTTATTTATGGCTGAGTAATACTCATATATATACATACACAACATATATATATGTATATGTGTGTGTATATATATATAAAGTCTCACATCTATATAATGCAGTCGCCGGTTTAATGGGCACTTGGGTTGTGTCTATGTCTTGGTTGTTGTAAATAGTGCTGCTATAAACATTGGGGTGCATATATCTTTTTGAATTAGAGGTTTTTTTTTTTCAGATATATGCCAAGCAGTTCAATTGCTGGATCATATGGTAGTTCTATTTTTAGTTTTTTGAGCAAACTCCATATTTTCCATAGTGGCTGCATCAACTTACATTCCCACTAACACTGTACAAGGGTTCCTTTTTCTCCACATCCTTGCCAACATTTGTTATTTGTAGACTTTTTATGATAGAAATAGCCATTTCATTTCTGCCTTCCAGTATCACAGAAATATGTCTTCTGGCCAGCCCCAATCAGAAACCACACAGGGAAAGGAATTCTAGGAAACCTAGTTCCAGCTTGGCCAAGATGATACAGTACAATACCCTTACAACACTGGATGCATCTGAGAAATCTTGGATAAACCAAATTAAGAATAACATTAGTTCCTGAGTGATCATCTACTGGTTTGTCTACTTATCTATATCATATATCTGTCCAACTAATCTGCCTATAGAACATAGTGAGATGCTTGTATCCTTTAACTATGTCTCACCTCAATTACTCTCATACCCACCCAACTTTAACAGATAAGGATTGAACCAAAAAATATTCCTTGAAAGGGAGGAGTCCTGGCCAAGATTCTCATCCAGCTCTCAATTCTGAATACCATAATCAATTTTATATTTTGTTGGTGTTTGTTCCATTTGAATCAAGTGAGTCAGTTTTCCTTGTTGAAGACAGAAGTAAACAGTCAACCATACTATTCCCTAAAAAGATTTGCACTGGTCAGGCAATATTTCTACAACTATAGATCCTTCAGATCTTAGGCTTTTCTTTTTAGATCTTCTGCAGAGTCATTTCTCAAACTCAATTCTAGAATTCTCATTTCTAGAATCCAGTCATAGAAGGATACCAGTTCCTCCAGGACCTCACATGTTGCCCCTTTAGCAGGACATAGAATTCTTGGCTTTGCCCCTTTAGCAGGACATAGAATTCTTGGCTTTTAAATTTAAAAGCTTTGAACCAAAAAGATGACAAAAATGTATAGGGGGTATCTGACCTGGCAGAACAGCTTTCTGTTCCTGGTTTCAGATTAGGTTAGGCACAAAGACTGTGCCTGGTGGGAGGAAGAACACTAGTTGGGACCATACTTTCTCCTTCTTAAGCTGAGGCTCCCAAGACTCCAAGTGCTGTGAAATCGGATCTGGGGGCACAGATGAAATAAATAAGTTGGCTCAGAGAAAGAATAAGAGTGGTCACTTTGGCCAGCTTGCAGAGGGTGCCGCAGCTGGGACAAAGGGATGAGTATGAGAAAGATAGAGTGGACAGTCTCTGCCAGGGTCCTGTGGGGGTGTGACTGCAATTTCAGTGGATCAACTGTATCAGAGAGACTAGTAGGAGGAGGTCACGTACCACAGGCCACAGTGTGAAAAAATACCATAATTATAGCACAAGATGTATATGGGGTCGAGGCCAGCCAAGAAAAGGAAGCAGGAAATAGTTGTCTCCCATATAATTGCCATGGTGGCAGTCTTGTAAGAACCCACCCCCCCCACTGCAGTTTTAAATCTAACACAAAGAAGAGGGTGATGTAAAAACTCCTGGGGGAGTTTTAAAAACTGTATTAGCCTAAATTAAGGATTTCTTAATCAATTGCAATTTATAAAGTTGATTGGATTTGGTTGGAAATGCTATCTTGTATAACTTAATTTTATTTTTACTCTAAACCCCATTGTGGATGGATGATGCCAGTGAAAAAAAGAAGGAAATGACATTTTGCACAACTGAGTTTGTATTAATTTTTTACTTGTTATACCAGGAAATATTTAGAGGTATTTAGCCTTTTACTGTCACAAGACTAATTAGGTGGGTGTCAATAGTTAAAAAGCCTCAGATGTACATGAGTGGGTACCAGGCAGCTAAAGAGAACAGAGGAAAGCTGAATCTGTTTATATAACTAATTTTCTGTAGAGAAGCAAAGAACAGAGAGTGTTTTCTAGAGCAGAGACTAGTACACTTACGAGTGAGGCACAATTGCAGACATTCTTTGGCTTTTCCAGGAACTTGTTCCAGTTATTCTTCCTGACTTATTACCCTTCCCATGGGCCTTTCAGTGCATGATAAAGTACTATTTTTAAAAGACAAGTTGTGTTTCGTGTGCCAGGGATTATGCAGGCATTTTAGATTCATTATCTCATTATATCCTTATAATTAACCCATAAGGAGCTACTATTGTTGCTTTAAGAGGAGGAGACTGGAGGAAACTTACAAAAGCCTCTTAGATAGCCTCATCCACCAGAGGGCAGACAGCAGAAGCAAGAAGAATTACAATCCTGCATCCTGTGGAACAAAAACCACATTCACAGGAAGATAGACAAGATGAAAAGGCAGAGGGCTATGTACCAGATCAAGGAACAAGATAAAACCCCAGAAAAACAACTAAATGGAGTGGAGATAGGCAACCTTCCAGAAAAAGAATTCAGAATAATGATAGTGAAGATGATCCAGGACCTCGGAAAAACAATGGAGGCAAAGATTGAGAAGATGCAAGAAATGTTTAACAAAGACCTAGAAGAATTAAAGAACAAACAGACATGAACAATATAAATAATACAATAACTGAAATGAAAACTGCACTAGAAGGAATCAATAGCAGAATAACTGAGGCAGAAGAATGGATAAGTGACCTGGAAGACAGAATGGTGGAATTCACTGCTGCAGAACAGAATAAAGAATGAAAAGAAATGAAGACAGCCTAACAGACCTCTGAGACAACATTAAACACAACAACATTCGCATTATAGGGGTCCCAGAAGGAGAAGAGAGAGAGAAAGGACCCGAGAAAATATTTCAAGAGATTATAGTCGAAAACTTCCCTACCATGGGAAAGGAAATAGCCACCCAAGTCCAGGAAGTGCAGAGAATCCCATACAGGATAAACCCAAAGAGAAACATGCCGAGACACAAAAATTAAAGACAAAGAAAAATTATTGAAAGCAGCAAGGGGAAAACGACAGATAACATACAAGGGAACTCCCATGAGGTTAACAGCTGATTTCACAGCAGAAACTCTACAGTCCAGAAGGGAGTGGCATGATATACTTAAAGTGATGAAAGGGAAGAACCTACAACCAAGATTACTCTACCTGTCAAGGATTTCATTCAGATTCCATGGAGAAATCAAAAGCTTTATAGACAAGCAAAAGCTAAGAGAATTCAGCACCACCAAACCAGCCCTAAAACAAATGCTAAAGGAACTTCTCTAGGCAGGAGACACAAGAGAAGGAAAAGACCTACAAAAACACACCTAAAACAATTAAGAAAATGGTCATAGGAACATACATATCAATAATTACCTTAAACGTGAATGGATTAAGTGCTCCAACCAAAAGACACAGGCTTGCTGAATGGATACACAAACAAGACCCATATATATGCTGTCTACAAGAGACCCACTTCAGACCTACGGACACATACAGAGTGAAAGTGAGGGGATGGAAAAAGATATTCCATGCAAATGGAAATCAAAAGAAAGCTGGAGTAGCAATACTCATATCAGATAAAATAGACTTTAAAATAAAGAATGTTACAAGAGTCAAGGAAGGACACTACATAATGATCAAGGGATTAATCCAAGAAGAAGATATAACAATTATAAATATATATGCACCCAATATAGGAGCACCTCAGTACATAAGGCAACTGCTAACAGCTATAAAAGAGGAAATTGACAGTAACACAATAATAGTGGGGGACTTTAACACCTCACTTACACCAATGGACAGATCATCCAAAATGAAAATAAATAAGGAAACAGAAGCTTTAAATGACACAATAGACCAGATAGATTTAATTGATATTTATAGGACATTCCATCCAAAAACAGCAGATTACACTTTCTTCTCAAGTGTGCACAGAACATTCTCCAGGATAGATCACATCTCAGGACACAAATCAAGCCTCAGTAAATTTAAGAAAATTGAAATCATATCAAATATCTTTTCTGACCACAACGTTATGAGATTAGAAATGAATTACAGGGAAAGAAACGTAAAGAACACAAACACATGGAGGCTAAACAATACGTTACTAAAGAAGCAAGAGATCACTGAAGAAATCAAAGAGGAAATCAAAAAATACCTAGAGCCAAATGACAATGAAAACACGATGATCCAAAACCTATGGGATGCAGCAAAAGCAATTCTAAGAGGGAAGTTTACAGCTATACAAGCCTACCTCAAGAAACAAGAAACATCTCAAATCAACAATCTAACTTTACACTTAAAGGAATTAGAGAAAGAAGAACAAACAAAACCCAAAGTAAGCAGAAGGAAAGAAATCATAAAGATCAGAGCAGAAATAAATGAAATAGAAAGAAAGAAAACAATAGCAAAGATCAATAAAACTAAAAGCTGGTTCTTTGAGAAGATAAACAATATTGAAAAACCTTTAGCCAGACTCACCAAGAAGAAGAGGGAGAGGACTCAAATCAATAAAATTAGAAATGAAAAAGAAGTTACCACAGACACCACAGAAATACAAAGCATCCTAAGAGACTACTACAAGCAACTCTATGCCAATAAAATGGACAACCTGGAAGAAATGGACAAATTCTTAGAAAGGTATAACCTTCCAAGACTGAACCAGGAAGAAACAGAAAATATGAACAGACCAATCACAAGTAATGAAATTGAAACTGATTAAAAATCTTCCAACAAACAAAAGTCTAGGACCAGATGGCTTCACAGGTGAATTCTATCAAACATTTAGAGAAGAGCTAACACCCATCCTTCTCAAACTCTTGCAAAAAACTGCAGAGGAAAGAACACTCCCAAACTCATTCTATGAGGCCACCATCACCCTGATACCCAAACCAGACAAAGATAGTACAAAAAAAGAAAATTACAGACCAATATCACTGATGAATATAAATGCAAAAATCTTCAACAAAATACTAGCAAACAGAATCCAACAACACATTAAAAGGATCATACACCATGATCAAGTGGGATTTATCTCAGGGATGCAAGGATTCTTCAATATATGCAAATCAATGTGACACACCATATTAACAAATTGAAGAATAAAAACCATAAAAGAAAAATAAGAGGAGACTGAAGCTTAGATTGTGCAACACGTCCAAAGTCTGAAAATTACTGGTTCAGATCCATCTCTGCCCTTTATTCTAAGTCCAAAGCCCAAGTTAACTACCTGTGCCACATGACCCTTTAATAGCTATAATGATTCCTCCTCCCTTAACTGTTTCCTAGTCTTCATTTTTTTCCATGAAGACGTGCAGACTCACAAGACAATGATGAGGACTTCCCTGGTGGTTCAGAATCTGCCTACCAGTGCAGGGGACATGGGTTCTAGCCCTGGCCCAGGAAGATCCCACATGCCTCAGAGCAACTAAGCCCACGTGCCACAACTATTGAGCCTGTGTGCCACAACTATTGAGACCACAACCTAGAGCTAGAGCTCGTGGTCTGCAACAAGAGAAGCCACTGCAATGAGAAGGCCGTGCACCACAATGAAGAGTAGCCTCCGCTTGTCGCAACTAGAGAAAGCCCGTGCACAGCGACGAAGACCCGATGCAGCCAAAAATAAATACATTTATTAAAAACAAAACAAAAAAAAGGCGATGATGAAAGTGTCTTTTACTTCCAGCCTGAGTATCAGTAACAGAAGAGAAAAAGGTATTTGTGTGAAGGAGAAACACGGTGCTGGCTTTGAATAAGATGGATATTCAGTTGTTGGACCTATTTGTCACATCCTCATATTGCATTCACCAGGGTATCTTCCCTCTTATCCTGTTCACCATGAAAGGGCTCAGCCATGACTATAGTTGACAATGGGATTAAATGCTCTACTATATGATCTATAATTTACCTCATAGCCTGAGTCTGATAGGCCTGGGTGTTGTCATGGTTGGTTGTCCCTGGATGGAGCAGGAGCACACATACAGGTAGTATTTTTCTTCTTTTTCCTCATACAGTATTGAATGACTGACTGGAGATAAAGAAACTGGAGATTATTCGTATTTGTTCTTGATCTAAAGAAGAACTAACAGGTCATCTATAGAGGAACCCCTTACTGTGGCATTTCGGAGGATATTCGGCTAGAAAGTACTTAGTACTAATCCTCTTGAATTCAATTAAGTCCACATTAAGAGCCATGGATCTCCATACACACACTCTGCTTTACATAGTATAAATGGACTTTCAGCTAATGCCAAAGAGCTATCCCATGACAAATGTTCCTTGTCATTTCTCTCACAGCACTGGTGCCACTGACAGACATGAACATCATCTTCATTTTCTCCAAAGCACAAGTTATGGTAAGGAGATAACTCTGTAAAATAAGCTTCTAACTCTGGTAATTTTATGGTATCTTTTCATCAACTCCTAAGAAAATCTAGCAGACACATTACATTTGGCATTTAAATTATGTTCATAGAACACAATGTTTCCCCAATAAATGACTTAGGTTTGGTACTGAACTCCAGGACCCTTGGTAAGGAGATGGGGAAATAAGTACCCTTCACCCCAAAACAATGGGAAAAAATTAATAAATGTTATCCATTCAACCTTAGGCATAGGATTCTGAGGAAATAGAAATTTAGACCTGGCTTAGGGACATTAAGCCAAACTTTAGAAAAAATTTCTGATATTCTAAGTCCTTCATTTTTTTGTTGATGATATATGAGGTTTAAATTTTAGCTCTGGTTTAATCATTGGCTTCTTTAGATTATACGTTCAAATGTGAAGATGATTCCTTTTAAGCCTAAGGTAAGTCACCTTAGCTTTTAAATTTTTGTAATGGTTTGTAAATTGAGGAGGTTAAATGAGAATTTTCAATTTAAAGTCTGAAACATTTTACAACTAAAATGGACATACTATAATTGAGTGTGATTGCTTCATTCCGTTTTTTTCATGCATTATCACGAAATTTCTATAGGTTTCTAGCCTGAAGTAGTCATCTCATTATGGAACTTCTATGATCAATAAATAATAAAAGTTCATACATTTATTTTGATAATTTGTCTCTAAGAATTCTCCAAAGAAATCTAAAGTTATATAAAGGTTTGCATCTACCACTGGGAATATATTTATTCTCATCATCTCTACTCAGTTCTCTACCCAACCTCTTTCATGTCAATAATCCCACTCTTACCTTCTTGCTTCTGTCGTTTTACTTCAGTTTGGCTGCTGTCCTTCATGTAGGCTATTTCAGGGTTTCCAAAATGGAATCTCCTAATGTCTCCTCCTCCCCACTCGTAGTTAATTTTATTATGAGGAGATGTGGGATACTCATCTCCTGAGAAATGTGGAGGTAAATGGAAATGCCCACATTTCCAGTTATCTATTTAAATGGGAGAATGACCTGTCTTGAGGACTTTAACTCCTGTGAGCAGTAGTCCCATTCCAAGTCTCATTATATTATATTAAGGTTTCTCACATTCATATCGCCTCCATTCTCAACAAAAGACCTTTTATGGGGCAAGTGAAAAGAATTGGAAAATCTTGCCAACACGATTTTTCCAGACCTTTACGAACAGAATTTGTAAACTGTCTTCAAGAAGGTGTTAAATTATAATTTTACCTTCTCGAAATTGTGCAAAACGCTCTCTCCAAAGAGAAACCAGAAATCCTTCACCAAAAAAGTCAAAGATATAAATGATCCTACTTTTGTGGTCTGTATGCTTGTGTCTATTGTGCTTAATTTTATGAAGTCAAATAGTAAAAGGAATATTGTACAAAAACTCAGGCCCTGATTTCCTCTTTCAAATATTTCAGATATTCCCCTTTCAGGAAATCCATGGTCAAGCAGAATATATTCTAGCATTCCTCTTAGACCCTTTTCTCCATAACTCAGGTAAGACTTGGTTGCATGGGTCTTATTTCATTGGTTTCCCTGGTCAGAGCCTCTTCCTGCCATCACTAAATATCTGTCTCATAGATTCAGAACAGTCACTTGGGTTGAGCCCCTGAGACAGATATTTAGCCATCACTAAATATCTGTCTCATAGATTCAGAACAGTCACTTGGGTTGAGCCCCTGACTTAAGAATGTGGAGAAGTCTCTCTCGAATTTGTTTAGTGTGAACAGCATAGACAATTGGGTTGAGGACGGGTGGAATGAGGAGGTAAAAGTTGGCCAAAAGGATATGGATATGGGGAGGGACATGATGGCCAAAGCGGTGAGTCAGAGAGGAAACAGCAATGGGGATATAGAAGACAAGGATAGCACAAATACGAGAACTGCATGTTCCTAGGGTTTGAAGCCTAGCCTCAGGGGTGGTCAACCCTATGACAGCCCTAAAAATCACCACATAGGAGGCAGTGATGGCTAATGAATCCAGGATCAATACCAGGAAGCCAATTCCCATTCCATATAAGTTGTTGTGTCACTACATGCCAAGGTGACCACGGCCATGTACTCAGAGTAGGAGTGGGCAGTGATTTGGGTCCGGTAAAGGGGCAGCCTCAGGCAAATCAGCAGGGGCAGAGGTCCAATGTAGAGTACTCCATGAAGGAGGGCAGCCGGGCCCAAACGTCCTACCACTGCATGGGTGAGCATTGAGGTGTGGCATAGTGGGTCACAGATGGCCACATAGTGATCAAAAGCCATGGCAAGGAAGATGCCTGACTCTACCATGATGAAGCAGTGGATAAAGAACATTTGGGTCAAGCAAGTATCTAGGTCAATGTGACAGGCACAAAAACAGGAGATGGTTAGCAGTTTGGGCATGGTAGAGGTTGACAGGACCAAGTCAATGACAGCCAACATGCACAGGAAGAAGTACATGGGCTGGTGCAGGCTGTGCTCCAACTTTACCATGGCCAGGATGGTCACATTCCCCACCACAGCCACCAGGTACATAGAGCTAAAGGGGATGGAGAGCCAGATGTGCAGGGACTCCAGCCCTGGGATGCCAGTAAGCCAGAAAGAAGTAGGCACCAAGCAGGAATTATTAGCAAGCAGACATGAACATGTTTGAGGGCTTAGAGTAGCTAGGGGACAGGAGCTCTTAGTTTTAGATTTTTACTGCTATAACAGTTATTGCCTCTGGAAACAGTAGACTACTGGAATCTTATTTCCATCCTGGCAGAACCTATAATAAAGAAGAATTCTGAATGCCTACTTGAAAATTGACATGTATTTTGTAAAAGAGACTGCATGAAAACACCCACTGGTAAATGTAGAAACAGGTGTGCTTAACATTTCTACTGCTAAATTGCTCTCTTCCATTTCCTTTAGGAAATATTTCCCAAAGCAAAATTACTGGATCAAAGGGGCTGAACAAGTTAGGGGACTTCTACACTGGAAAACACAAAGTTCTACGTGCAATGATTAAATGTAAGTCCATGTAATGTGTTTAGCCTAGTGCCTGCATATGCTTCTCTTTGTTGTATAAAGAGTAACATCAATAACAATGATTAGCTATTTGCAATTCATGATTTTATAGTGAAAATTTAGAATCAATGCGTTCAAAAGTAAAGCATTATTCAATGAATTAGATTTACTATAATATTTTTAAAGTTATGTATTACCTGGTAAAACGTTTATGTCATATTACAGTAAGTGAGGGAATGGCAGAAAGCAGATTAAAGTATTGATACGATATGATTTCATTAAAATATGTGTTTCTTATAGGAATATACCTTGGATGTAAAAACACATTCTTTTAATTTTCTTTCGTGTATGGGTATATTCAGGTTTTGAAGAATAGTGAAAAGCTTTAAAAGTCTTACTTTTTAAAAGTCAAAAACATAACGGGACAATTTACTAAGGAAAATGTATTAGTGGGGTACAATTCCCTTTTCTTTAATGGCTTAATAATGGTTTGGTCAGACTGATGAATCTAATTGATTTCTTTAAAAGATACCTGGCATAGGACCTAATTTTTCAAAAAGATACCTGGCATAGGACCTAATTTTTCAAAGGAAAATATCTCATTTAAGGCTGCCCAGATTTCATGGTTAGAAAGATAGGGTCAACAGCTAGAGTCAACTGTCCTAAGGAACATTAAAGACAGAGTCTATTAAACTTTCTGAGAATCTGGGCATCATCTATAATTTGAGATAGGTAAAAGATGCATCTTTTTATGAGCA
Organism: Orcinus orca; assembly: GCF_937001465.1. NCBI lineage: Eukaryota > Metazoa > Chordata > Mammalia > Artiodactyla > Delphinidae > Orcinus > Orcinus orca. The sequence goes on along the minus strand of NC_064566.1, from coordinate 49,031,812 downwards.
AATCTCACTGGACATTTGCCCATTATCTGATCACAGTGATGAAAGAAAACAGTCAACAGGACCCTTCTTACTGGCCACATACTTCTTGGTCTCTATTCTTTGAAGAGATAGGGAGATCAGCGCTAAATCACTGTCCATTACTTGTAAAAGCCTGGTCCACTTCTTGTTCTTTTGCCCTTCAGGTGCCTCTAAGAATCTAGCAATGGCTCCTACTGCTACACATACTCAGGGTTCAGAAGCTGAGGGCACAGGGTATAATTTGGGTCTTGTCCTGTATTGGGCTTGCCCTCCTCATGTTTCCCATTAGAGTCTCAGATTCAACAAGTCAGGCTCCCCATACTCATGTCATGGTAACATGGTGACTTTCTTCACATGGCTACATTTTTGCTGAGAGATCTCACCACCTTCTTGGTTTTTTTACCCAGGCATCAAGGCCCATTCCAGACCATCTCTCCTCTACAAAGCCGCCTTTGATATCTCTATACCAGAGTGGATGGGTACACAGTCACTGAATTCCCCCCAACTAAATTCCATGCACATTTCAAATTATTCATGTCTAAAATATAAATAGAAGTTACATTTTCATAGCAAATAAGCATAAGAAATGCCCCTACGTAACCTCATGGATTTGTGATTCAGGCTCCAACACACAATGTTAGGATTTTTGAGTTTACTTACTTCTGGGTCAGGTATTGACTAGGTATTGAAAAAAAAGATTAAAGTTCTGTGAACTTTAAGATCGTTCACAGATGTTCTTTTATATTAACTCTGACTTTAGCAATTCTGTGAGTTGAGTATTTGAATATGCCAATAAGTGATACCATGTGTGAAACTACTTCCTCAGGAATCAAATGTAAAGATGCTGTGAATCTTTTGGATAAGAAAAGGAAAGGATGGGAGATAGCACCACAGTAGCAGCTTAGGGTATCAGCTTTACCATCTAACAAAACCAGATTTCCCATCCAGACCATCTTACCCTATGTTTGGGTAAATTGCTTAAACTCTTGAAGTCTCAGTCTTTTTCTTATTAAAAATGGGGAGACTATCAACTGCAAAGGGTAAGGATAAAGAACAAATGAAATAAGTGTGAAGCTCTTGGCATAGGGCATCAGCTTCTTTTCCCCAAATTCTTACTGTTCACTATGGGGTGGGGAGTAGAGCAGAAATTTACATCCTGCAAATTGGAATAGTTTCCTTTGTTTCACTGTCATGTGGGACATCTTTGAAGATTCCTCAAAAGTCCAGGAATTGTAGAGATAAGACAGGGATTTATTGGGAACACTGGTCAATACACAATTTTATCTCATAAAAGGGAGAATATCTGAAGTGTTCTCTGAAGATACTGTGATAGGTCCCTTTATGGTTTAGGATGGTGGCCTAATTACTCAAAATCAGGGAAGGTCAAAGTATCTCATCATAAAAGAATCAATGTTCATGCGATGGACTTAAAACCAGATTTCTAACTTTGATTTGTGCCAGACCCAGTTTAGTCAATGAAATTGTAACTGAGTTTTAGGCTGGGACAAAGAATATGAGCATATGAATAAAAATCCACCAAGTTGATAATTGGCATCTTAAGTGGTGGTTTGAACTAGGTGTGACACCTAAACTGTGTCACTTTACCTATAACATTCTAGAGAAACATTTTCTGTATCAGTCCACATAAGGGCATCCTTACCTGAACACGGGAGACATGCCTGCAAGTCCTGGAAGAGACATCCTGATGGTGGGTCTGAAGCTCCTGAGACAGATGTTTTGCTGTGGTGAAATAAACATGGATTAGAAGCAAGACAAACTTAGTGCAAATACGAACTTTACTGTTTCTGGCTCTGTGACTTAGAAAACAAAGGCAGAGAGATTACATTGCCTGTTTGCCAGTCTGTGAAAGGAAGGGAGTAACAGCTGCCTTAGAGTTGCATCATGTATTAAAATGAACTGTTCATAAATGTGTGTGTTCGCACACACAGAAGGTGAAATATTAGAATGCCTGGCCTCTGGAACAGGCACTGTATTCCCTCCTTACCTACTCCTCTCCTCTGTTCTTTTCCCCCTTCCAGAGAACACAGACACAGTGCTATTTTCATATAACCTTGGTAACTCCATATCCTTCTTTCCCAACTGTATGAATAGCCTTTTAAACATGGATAAAAATAATTAAAGATACCTGTTGATGGTGTAAAGATGCAGTTGGGAGAGAAGTTTGCCTGACTGTGGAGCAGAAGACAAGAGGTCCAATCGGGATGGAATAGTTCAATCTTTTCTCTCATGTTCTGATGGGGAGTACTAGGCAACAAAGCTTTCTACATTGGGGTTTCACCTCTTTCTTGATACATAACCCAGCCCAATTTGTACTCAACTTATTTCCTCTACTTTTTAATTTTTTAAGTTTTAAAATTTTTTTAAAAATTTCCTCTACTTTTGACTAGAACTGTAAAGAAGATAAGCCCTGGATGGACCAAAGACAAATGGAGTCTGATTCCAATAACTTTGTCTCCATCTCTGGAATGTACTTACCCATTTGGGCAAATGTCCACAGAGCTCCTTACAGTAGTCATCTCTTGTCTGGATGCTTTGATGAATTTAGTTCATAGTCAAAGGGAGGCCATGGCTCTGACCTCTTCAATATTTTCTCCTGTGTCCCCTCTTTATCCAGGTACTGAAAACAGCCAGTTGCTTCCCAAGGGTTGCAACAGAGACACCTGCATTCTTCCCTTTGTATCCTGAGTTACCTACCATGGGAGTAATCTTCATACCTTACTCCACTCTACCTCCCAGGACTAGATTATAAGACTTATTCTTACTCTCCTCCTGGGGCCTGTTCACTAGCCCCAGGTCTCTGACTATTCTCCCCCAAGGCCTGAAGTATTCAAGGACTCTAAGAGTGACATTGGGAGAGAGTTCACAGAAGGGTGGGGGAAAAAATAAACATCAGATACTGGTATAACCAATATGGACACTTTTTTTTGGTTAATCTTTGCTTATATTATTTAAAAAACTTAATATAGGGTCTAGGCTATACAAAAGTGATGCTTAAATATAAATTTATTAACATTTTAATTTTCCAGTCTGCTACATTTTTTCAATTTGTGTTTGCTTAAATATTTATAATAAGTTACAGTAGTTGTGTCCTTGTCTGTGGTTATTTTAACCTATTTTTTTCTGGAATAGAAGGCTAGCTTCAGTTTTTTCCACTAAGTGGCACAGACATATTTGTCAATGTCCTTTTTTCTGCTTATCCTTAGGATAAAATACCAGAAGGAAAATTATTGACCATTGTGCAGACCTCATAAATCCTGTTGTCAAATTGTTTTCCAAAAGTGGTTGTCAAATTTGTGTTTAACCCAGCATCAAGTGAGTTCATTCGCTAAATTGCCCTAGTCATTTAAAAAATATAGTAAGTCCCGTACATATAAACAAGTTCCATTCCGAGAGCACGTTTGTTAAGTCCAGTTTGTTCGTAAGTCCTACAAAGTTAGCTTAGGTACTGAACTAACACAATCAGCTATATAGTACTGTACTGTAATAGGTTTATAATACTTTTTACACAAATAATACATAAAAAACAAAAAATGAAAACATTTTAAAACAGTACAGTACCTTGAAAAGTACAGTAGTACAGCACAACAGCTGGCATACAGGGGCTGGCATCAAGTGAAGAGGCAAGAAGAGTTACTGACTGGAGGAGGGAGAAGAGGTGGGAGATGGTAGAGCTGAAGGATCGTCAGCAATAGAAGATGGAGGGCAAGCTGCAATTTCACTCATGTCCAATGTTGATGACACAGGTTCTGGTTCCTTGCTGGATTCAATTCTGTTTACCCTATTGAAGAAAAGATCCAGTGATGCCTGGGTAGTGGCTCTTATTTCCTCGTCACAGATGACATGGTAGCACTGGATTGCATTCTGAATGGCTGCTGCAACCTTCATGTACCATTCTATGTTTGGGTCCTCTGCCTCAAAAACTAACAGTTCCTCCTCAAAGAAAATTCCGTTGCCATTTCCTGTGTTGTGAATCTCTTTGGTTCTTCAGCAGTACCAGCTACATCACCACTGCTTTTACGCTTTCTTCCAGACATCCTGGGCTTGAAATAAAGATACTGTACTACTCTACTTTATACAGTACTATACAGTGAAGTACACAAAAGCACAATCACTTGTAGATGATGCATGCACGTGACAATGTACACCAGACATGTGAACTAACTTACGTGATTGGACATGTGAACACACGTTCGCATCTTTGAAAGTTTGCAACTTGAAGGTTCGTATGTAGGGGACTTACTGTATTTTTATATAGATGAGAACACAAATGCAATAGTTTCATTTCTTTGATTTCTGGGTGAACACGTTAATGTTTGAAAAATTTGTGGCCAGCGTATTTTTTTTTTAACAATTTCTCCCCTATTTTTTCTACCATATACTTAATATGCTTAAAGTGGGGAGAGTGGTTTAATAAAATCTGTGAAAATGTTTCCTATAGGAAGTTCTGACATACATACAAAAGAGCTGCTTTTACAATCACCATTAGCGATTCATGATATTCCATCTTGAATAGAGAACCCTCCTTGAGATTTCCCAATTATTCCTACAGTGGTCTCTCTCTTCTGTATCCTTATAGCTAGGCCCTGAACTCTTATTTCAACCTCCTCACTGGCGTGGTTGGCTCCTGTCTTACTTTTCTGTCTTCCTCCTCTCTACCACTCAGGTGCCATTTTGAAAGTGCAAAATTGATTATTTGTTCTAAATGTTTAAAAAAATGATTGTGATTGCTTTTTTCATAAAGCTCTAGACTATCTTCCAAACATCTCTGGGAAATATCTGCTTTACCACACGTTAAGATCCTCTGTTCTAGAAGATTATTGCTCTCTACCTGATACAGACGCAAGTTAAAGGAATTGTTAAAATCTTAGGCAAAATTGGAAGGATATAGAGATGTAGGATACAGGAGTTAGGTTTAATTTTAAAGTTCCTTTTCTCCCCCCATCAGATTTCTTGAGCTATAATTGGCACAACATTAAGTTTAAGGTCTACAATGTGATGATATGATACACATGTATCAATATTATTAAATGATTAACACAGTAAGGTTAACACATCCATTACTTCATACAATTATAATACGTTTTTGTGGTGAGAACATTTAAGTCTACTCTCTTAACAACTATCAAGTACACTTGACTTTTGGGAGAATGGCAGCCTGGAAAGGGTAGGGAAGCTCCAAGCCCTTTTCCTATACCTTCCTCTCTGCATGTCTTCCATCTGACTGTTCCTGAATTTTATCTGTCATAATGAGCCAATGATCTAAGTTATTTGAGGCTTTGGGTGGAGACAAGATGGCAGAGGAGCAGGACATGGGCTCACTCTTCTTATGAAAATGTCAAAATCACAACTAACTGCTGAACAACCATCGACAAAAAAAAAAAATGCTGGAAACTACCAAAAAAGATATCCTACAATCAAAGATAAAGAAGAAGCCACAATGAGATGGTAGGAGGGTGCAGTTGCAATAAAATCAAATCCCATACCCACCAGGTAGGTTACCCAAAAACTGGAAAAAAATTATATCACAGAGGTTCTCCCACAAGAGTTAAAGTTCTGCACCCCATGTCAGGCATCCCAGCCTGGGGGTCTTGCAATGTGAGGAACAGTCACCAGAGCATCTGGCTTTGAAAGCCAGCGGGGTTTGATTGAAGGAATTCTACAGGACTGGGGGAAACAAACTCCACTCTTGGAGGGTGAACACAAGGTCTCATGTGCCTCAGGACCCAGGGGCAAAAGCAGTGACCTCATAAAAGACTGGGCCAGACCTACCTGCTAGTATTGGATGGTATCCTGTGGAAGTAGGGGGGTTGGTTGTAGCTCATTGTGGGGATAAAGACTGGTGGCGGTAATTCTGGGGATTACTCATTGGCATGAGCCCTCCTGGAGGCTGCCATTTTCTCACCAAGACCTGGTCCCACCCAAAAGCCTGTAGGCTCCAGTGCTGGAATGCCTCAGGCTAAACACCAGCAGGACAGGAACAGAGCCACACCCATCAGCAGACAGTCTGCCTAAAGTCTTTCGGAGCCCATAGCTTCCCGATAAACACACCCCTTGACATGGCCCTGTGCACCAGAGGGACAAGACCCAGCTCCACCCACCAGTCCCTCCCACCAGGAAGCCTGCACAAGCCTCTTAGACTAGCCTCATCCACCAGGGGGCAGACAGCAGAAGCAAGAAAAACTACAATCCTGCAGACCACAAAATGGAGACCACAAGCACAGACAGACAACCTGAGATGGCAGAAGAATATGTTCCAGATGAAGGAACAAGATAAAACCCCAGAAAAACTACTAAGTGAAGTGGAGATAGGAAATCTACCCCCAAAAAAATTCAGAGTAATGATAGTAAAGATGATCCAAGATCTTGGAAAAAGAATGGAGGCAGAGATTGAGAATATATAGGAAATGTTTAACAAAGACCTTGAATGGATCACTGAAGAAATCAAAGAGGAAATCAAAAAACACCTAGAGAGAAACAAAAATGAAAGCACAACAATCCAAAACCTATCGGATGCAGCAAAAGCAGTTCTAAGTGGGAAGTTTATAGCAATACAAACTTACCTCAGGAAACAAGAAAAATCTCAAACAAACTAACCTTACACCTAAACCAAGTAGAGAAAGAACAAAGAAAACCCAAAGTGAGTAGAAGGAAAGAAATCATAAAGATCAGAGCAGAAATAAATGAAACAGAGATGAAGAAAACAATAGAAAAGATTAAATTAAAAGCTGGTTCTTTGAAAAGATAAACAAAATTGATAAACCTTTAGCCAGATTCATCAAGAAAGAGGGAGAGGACTCAAATCAATAAAATTAGAAAATGAAAACGTTACAAAGGGCACAGCAGAAGTACACAGGATCATAAGAGACTACTACAAGCAACTATATGGCGATAAATTGGACAACCTGCAAGAAAAGAACAAATTCTTTGAAAGGGACGATCTCCCACGGCTGAACCAGGAAGAAATAGAAAATATGAACAGACCAATCATAAGTACTGAAATTGAAACTGTGATTTAAAAACTCCCAACAAACAAAAGTCCAAGACCAGATGTCTTTACAGCTGAATTTTATCAAACATTTAGAGGAAAGTTATCACGTATCCTTCAGAAACTCTTCCAAAAACTGCAGAGGAACGAACACTCCTAAACTGATTCTATGAGGCCACCATCATCATGATACCAAAACCAGACAAAAAAATTACAAGCCAATTATCACTGATTGAATATAAACACTACAATCCTCAACAAAATATCAATACTAGCCAATCAAATCCATCAATACATTAAAAGGATCATACACCACAATCAAGTGAGATTTGTCCCAGGGATATAAGTATTCTTCAACATATGTAAAACCATTGTGACACACGACATTAACAAACTGAAGAATAAAAACCATATGATCATCTCAATAGATGCAGAAAAAGCTTTTGATAAAATTCGACACCCATTTATGATAAAAATTCTCCAGAAAGTGGGCATAGAGGGAACATACCTCACCATAATAAAGGCTGTATATGACAAACCTACAGCTAACATCATACTCAATAGTGAAAATCTGAAAGCATTTCTTCTAAGATCAGGAACAGGACAAGGATGTCCACTGTCACCACGTTTATTCAACATAGTTTTGGAAGTCCTAGCCACAGCAATCAGAAGAAAAAGAAATAAAAGTAATACAAATTGGAAAAGAAAAAGTAAAACAGTCACTGTTTGCAGATGATGTGATACTATACATAGAAAATCCTAAAGATGCTACCAGAAAACTACTAGAGCTCAATGAATTCAGTAAAATTGCATTATACAAAATGAATACACAGAAAACTATTGCATTTCTATACCATGAAAGATCAGAGAGAAATTAAAGAAACAATCCTGTTTACCATTGCATCAAAAAAATAAAATACATAGGAATAAACCTACCTAAGGAGGCAAAAGACCTATACTCTGAAAACTATATGATGTTGATGAAAGAAATCAAAGATGACACAAAGATGTCATATCTTTCCAAAGATGGAAATATATACTGTGTTCTTGGAATGGGAGAATATTGTCGAAATGACTATACTACCCAAGGCAATCTACAGATTCAGTGCAATACCTATCAAATTATCAATGGCATTTTTCACAGGACTAGAACAAAAAATTTTACGTTTTGTATGGAAACACAAAAGACCCCAAATAGCCAAAGCAATCTTGAGAAACACAGAGCTGGAGGAATCAGACTACCTGAATTCAGACTATACTAAAAAACTACAGTCATCAAAACAGTATGGTACCGGCACAAAACCAGAAATATAGATCAATGGAACAGGATAGAAAGCCCAGAAATAAATGCACACACCTATAATCACCTAATCTATGACAAAACAGGCAAGAATATACAATGGAGAAAAGACAGTCTCTTCAATAAGCGGTGCAGGGAAAACTGTACAGCCACATGTAAAGGAATGAAATTAGAACACTCCCTAACACCATACACAAAAATAAACTCCAAATGGATTAAAGACTTAAATGTAAGACCAGACACTATAAAACTCTTAGAGGAAAACATAGGAAGAACACTCTTTGACCTAAATTGCAGCAAGATATTTTCTGACCCACCTCCTAGAGTAATGAAAATAAACAAATGAGACCTAATTAAACTCAAAAGCTTTTGTACAGCAAAGGAAACCATAAAGAAAATGAAAAGACAACACACTGAATGGGAGAAAATACTTGCAAATGATGCAACCAACAAGGATTAATCACCCAAATTTACAAATAGCTTATGAAGCTCAATACCCCCCCCAAAAAAAAAAATCAAAAAAATGGGCAGAAGATCTAATCAGATATTTCTCTAAAGAAGACAGGCAGATGATCAAGAAACACATGAAAAGACGCTCAACATCACTAATTATTAGAGAAATCCAAATCAAAACTACAATGAGGTATCACTTCACACCAGTCAGAATGGCCATCATCAAGAAGTCTACAAGTGGGCTTCCCTGGTGGCGCAGTGGTTGAGAGTCTGCCTGCCGATGCAGGGGACACGGGTTCGTGCCCCGGTCGGGGAAGATCCCACATGTCGCGGAGCGGCTAGGCCCATGAGCCATGGCCACTGAGCCTGTGCATCCGGAGCCTGTGCTCTGCCTGGGAGAGGCCACAATGGTGAGAGGCCCGTGTACCGCAAAAAAAAAAAAAGAAGTCTACAAGTAATAAATACTAGAGATGGTGTGGGAAAAAGGGAACGCTCCTACCCTGTTGGTGGGAATATAAATTGGTGCAGCCACGATGGAGAGCAGTATGAATTTCTGTAAAAAAAACTAAATGTAGAGTTACTATAAGATCCAGCAATCCCACTCCTGGGCATATATCTGGAGAAAACTCTAATGCAAAAAGATACATGCACCCCAATGTTCACTGCAGCACTGTTTACAATAGCCAAGACTTGGAAGTCACCTAAATGTCCATTGACAGATGAATGGATAGAAAGATGTGGTATATACACACAACAGAATATTACTCAGCTATAAAAAAGAATGAAATAATGCCATTTTGCAACATGGATAGATGTAGAGATTATAATGCTAAGTGGAGTCAGAAAGACAAATATTATATGATTTTGCTTATACATGGAATCTGAAAAATGATACAAATGAACTTATTTATAAAACAGAAACAGACTCACAGACTTAGAAAACAAACTTATGATTACCAAAGGGGAAAGGTGGGGAGGAGAGATAAACTGGTAGTTTGGGATGGACATATATATACTACTATATTTAAAATAAATAACCAAGAAGGACCTATTGTATAGTACAGGGAACTCTGCTCAATATTCTGTAATAACCTAAATGGGAAAAGAATTTGAAAAAGAATAGATACATGTATATTTATAACTGAATCACTTTGCTGTACACCTGAAACTAACACAACACTGTTAAATCATACTTAATATAAAAAAAAATTTTCAAAAAGTGAGTTCCTTGAAAATTTGAGTGTTATAATATAAAACAGATAAACAACAAGACCTGCTGTATAGCACAGGGAACTATATTCAATATCTTGTAATGACCTATAATGGAAAAGAATCTGAAAGTGTGTGTGTATGTGTATGTATGTATATATAATGTAACTGAATCACTTTGCTGTACACCAGAAACTATCACAACACTATAAATCAACTATACTTCAACTTAAAAAAATGTTGGGAAAAATAGGACATTTGACTTTTGAACAATGAGGAGGTTAGGGGAACAGTGGAAAATTTACCAGTAACTTTACAGTTAGCCATGGGATCCATGGTTCCACACCTGCAGATTCAATCAGCCACGATTCATGTAGTAATGTAGTATGCATTTAGTAGGGAAAAAAAATTAGAGCTTAAAGATGGCGGAAGACTAAGACACGGAGATCACCTTCCTCCCCACAAATACATCAGAAATACATCTACATGTGGAACAACTCCTACAGAACACCTACTGAACGCTGGCAGAAGACCACAGACCTCCCAAAAGGCAAGAAACTCCTCATGTACCTGGGTAGGGCAAAAGAAAAAAAAGAAAAAACAGAGACAAAGAATAGGGACGGGACCTGCACCAGTGGGAGGGAGCTGTGAAGGAGGAAACGTTTCCACACACTAGGAAGCCCCTTCGTGGGCAGAGACTGCGGGTGGCGGAGGGGGGAAGCTTGGGAGCAACGGAGGAGAGCGCAGCAACAGGGGTGCGGAGGGCAAAGCAGGGAGATTCCCGCACAGAGGATCGGTGCCAACCAGCACTCACCAGCCCGGAAGGCTTGTCTGCTCACCCGCCGGGGCGGGCGGGGCTGGGAGCTGAGGCTCCGGCTTCGGTTGGATCCCAGGGAGAGGACTGGTGGTGGCTGCGTGAACACAGCCTGAAGGGGGCTAGTGCACCACGGCTAGCAGGGAGGGAGTGTGGTAAAAAGTCTGGAGCTGCCAAAGAGACAAGAGACTTTTTCTTGCCTCACTGTTACCTGGTGTGCAAGGAGGGGATTAAGAGTGCTACTTAAAGGAGCTCCAGAGACTGGCGTGAGCCATGTCTATCAGCGCGGACCCCAGAGATGGGCATGAGACACTACGGCTGCTGCTGCAGCCACCAAGAAGCCTGTGTGCAAGCACAAGTCACTATCCACACCTCCCCTCCTGGGAGCCTGTGCAGCTTGCCATTGCCACGGTCCCCGGGATCCAGGGACAACTCCCCCAGGAGAACGCAAGGCGTGCCTCAGGCTGGTGCAACGTCATGCTGGCCTCTGCCACCACAGGCTCGCCCCGCACTCCGTGCCCCTCCCTCCCCCTGGCCTGAGTGAGCCAGAGCCCCTGAATCAGCTGCTCCTTTAACCCCGTCCTGTCTGAGTGAAAAACAGATGCCCTCAGAGGACGTACATGCAGAGGCGGGTCCAAATGCAAAGCTGAACCCCAGGAGATGTGCGAACAAAGAGAAAGGGAAATTTTCCCTAGCAGCCTCAGGAGCAGCAGATTAAATTTCCACCATCAATTTGATGTACCCTGCATCTGTGGAATACCTGAATAGACAACAAATCATCCCAAATTGAGGAGGTGGACTTTGGGAGCAACGATAAATATATTTTTTCTGCTTGATCTCTTTTTGTGAATATGTATGTGTATGCTTCTGTGTGTGATTTTGTCTGTATAACTTTGCTTTTACCATTTGTCCTAGGGTTCTGTCTGGTTTTTATTTTTTATTACTTAAAAATTTTTTTTCTCAAAAATTATTTTTTATTTTAATAACTTTATATCATCTTACTTTATCTTATTCTTTCTTTTTTCCTCCCTTTTATTCTGAGCCATGTAGAAGACAGGTTCTTCGTGCTCCAGCCAGGTGTCAGGGATATGCCACTGAGGTGGGAGAGCCAAGTGCAGGACACTGGTACACAAGAGACCTCCCAGGACCCACGTAATATCAAACAGTGAAAATCTCCCAGAGATCTCTATCTCAAAGCCAAGACCCAGGTCCACTCAAGGACCAGCAAGCTACAGTGCTGCACACCCTATGCCAAACAACTAGCAAGACAGGAACACAACCCCATCCATTAGCACAGAGGCTGCCAAAAATCATAATTAGGTCACAGACATCCCAAAACACAGCACCAGACGTGGACCTGCCCACCAGAAAGACAAGATCCAGCCTCATCCACCAGAACACAGGCACTAGTCCCCTCCACCAGGAAGCCTACACAACCCACTGAACCAACCTTAGCCACTGGGGACAGACACCAAAAACAATGGAAATGACAAATCTGCAGCCTGTGAAAAGGAGACCCCAAACACAGTAAGTTAAGCAAAATGAGAAGACAGAGAAACACACAGCAGATGAAGGAGCAAGGCAAAAACCCACCAGACCTAACAAATGAAAGAGGAAATAGGCAGTCTACCTGAAAAAGAATTCCGAATAATGATAGTAAATAACGAATAACGACAGTAAAGATGATCCAAAATCTTGGAAATAGAATGGAGAAAATGCAAGAAATGTTTAACAAAGACGTAGAAGAACTAAAGAGAAAACAAACAATGCTGAACAACACAAAAAATGAAATTAAAAATTCTCTAGAAGGGATCAAGAACAGAATAACAGAGGCAGAAGAACGGATAAGTGACCTGGAAGATAAAATAGTGGAAATAACTACCGCAGAGGAGAATAAAGAAAAAAGAATAAAAAGAATAGAGGACAGTCTCAAAGACCTCTGGGACAACATTAAATGTGCCAACATTCGAATTACAGGGGTCCCAGAAGAGGAAGAGAAAAAGGGACTGAGAAAATATTTGAAGAGATTATAGTTGAAAACTTCCCTAATATGGGAAAGGAAACAGTTAAGTCCAGGAAGCACAGAGAGTCCCAACAGGATAAATCCAAGCAGAAACACGTCAAGACACATATTAATCAAACTATCAAAAATTAAATACAAAGAACAAATATTAGGGCTTCCCTGGTGGCGCAGTGGTTGGGAGTCCGCCTGCCGATGCAGGGGACACGGATCCGTGCCCCGGTCCGGGGGGATCCCACGTGCCGCGGAGCGGCTGCGCCCGTGAGCCATGGCCGCTGAGTCTGCGCTCTGCGACGGGAGGGGCCACAGCAGTGAGAGGCCCGCGTACCGCAAAAAAAAAAAAAAAAAAAAAAAAAAAAGAAGAACAAATATTAAAAGCAGCAAGGGAAAAACGACAAATAACACACAAGGGAATCCCCATAAGGTTAACAGCTGATCTTTCAACAGAAACTCTGCAAGCGAGAAGAGAGGGGCTGGACATATTTAAAGTGATGAAAGAGAAAAATGTATAACTAAGATTACTCTACCCAGCAAGGATCTCATTCAGATTTGATAGGGAAATTAAAAGCTTTACAGACAAGCAAAAGCTAAGAGAATTCAGCACCACCAAACCAGCTTTACAACAAATGCTAAAGGAAGTTCTCTAGGCAGGAGACACAATAGAAGGAAAAGATCTACAATAATAAACCCAAAACAACTAAGAAAATGGTAATAGGAACATACATATTGATAATTACCTTAAATGTAAATGGATTAAATGCTCCAACCAAAAGACATAGACTGGCTGAATGGATACAAAAACAAGACCGGATATATGCTGTCTACAAGAGACCCACTTCAGACCTAGGATACGTACAGACTGAAAGTGAGAGGATGGAAAAAGATATTCCATGCAAATGGAAACCAAAAGAAAGCTGGAGTAGCAATTGTCATCTCAGACAAAATAGACTTTAAAACAAAGACTATTACAAGAGACAAAGAAAGACACTAAATAATGATCAAGGGATCAATCCAAAGGAGAAGACATAACAACTGTAAATATTTATGCACCCAACATAGGAGCACCTCAATACATAAGGCAAATATTAACAGCCATAAAAGAGGAAATCAACAGTAACACAATCATAGTAGGGGACTTTAACACCCCACTTTCACCAATGGACAGTTCATCCAAAACGAAAATAAATAAGGAAACACAAGCTTTAAATGATACATTAAACAAGATGGACTTAATGGATATTTATAGGACATTCCATCCAAAAACAACAACACACATTCTTCTCAAGTGCTCATGGAACATTCTCCAGGATAGATCATGTCTTGGGTCACAAATCAAGCCTTGGTAAATTTAAGGAAATTGATATCATTTCAAGTATCTTTTTCAACCACTACGCTATAAGACTAGATATAAATTACACGAAAAAATCTGTAAGAGATACAAACACATGGAGGCTAAACAACACACTACTTAATAACCAAGAAATCACCAAAGAAATCAAAGAGGAAATCAAAAAATACCTAGAAACAAATGACAATGAAAACACGACAACCCAAAACGTATGGGATGCAGCAAAAGTAGTTCTAAGAGGAAAGTTTATAGCTATACAAGCCTACCTTAAGAAACAAGAAACATCTCAAATAAACAACCTAACCATACACTTAAAGCAATTAGAGAAAGAAGAACATAAAAACCCTAAAGTTAGCAAAAGGAAAGAAATCATAAAAATCCGATCAGAAATAAATGAAAAAGAAATGAAGGAAACAATAACAAAAATCAATAAAACTAAAAGCTGGTTCTTTGAGAAGATAAACAAAATTGATAAAGCATTAGCCAGACATCAAAAAAAGGGAGGAGACGCAAATGAATAGAATTAGAAATGAAAAAGGAGAAGTAAAAACTACCACTGCAGAGATACAAAGGATCATGAGAGATTACTACAAGCAACTCTATGCCAATAAAATGGACAACCTGGAAGAAATGGACAAATTCTTAGAAATGCACAACCTTCTGAGACTGAACCAGGAAGAAATAGAAAATATGAACAGACCAATCACAAGCACTGAAATTAAAACTGTGATTAAAAATCTTCCAACAAACAAAAGCCCAGGACCAGATGGCTTCACAGGCAAATTCTATCAAACATTTAAAGAAGAGCTACACCTATCCTTCTCAAACTCTCCCAAAATATAGCAGAGGAAGGAACACTCCCAAACTCATTCTAGGAGGCTACCATCACTCTGATACCAAAACCAGACAAAGATATCACAAAGAAAGAAAACTACAGGCCAATATCACTGATGAACATAGGTGCAAAAATCCTCAACAAAATACTAGCAAACAGAATCCAACAGCACATTAAAAGGATCATACATTATGATCAAGTGGGGTTTATCCCAGGAATGCAAGGATTCTTCAGTATACACAAATCAGTCAACGTGATACACCATATTAACAAACTGAAGGAGAAAAACCATATGATCATCTCAATAGATGCAGCAAAACCTTTCAATAAAATTCAACACCTATTTATGATAAAAACTCTCCAGAAAGTGGGCATAGAGGAAACTTACCTCAACATAATAAAGGCCATATATGACAAACCCACAGCAAACATCATTCTCGATGGTGAAAAACTGAAAGCATTTCCTCTAAGATCAGGAACAAGACAAGGATGTCCACTCTCACCACTATTATTCAACATAGTTTTGGAAGTCCTTGCCACAGCAAACAGAGAAGAAAAAGAAATAAAAGGAATACAAATTGGAAAAGAAGTAAAACTGTCATGTTTGCAGATGAAATGATACTATATATAGATAATCCTTAAAATGCCACCAGAAAACTACTAGAGCTAATCAATGAATTTGGTAAAGTTGCAGGATACAAAATTAATGCACAGAAATCTCTTGCATTCCTATACACTAATGATGAAAAATCTGAAAGAGAAATTATGGAAACACTCCCATTTACCACTGCAACAAAAAGAGTAAAATACCTAGGAATAAACCTACCTAGGGAGACAAAATATCTGTATGCAGAAAACTATAAGACACTGATGAAAGAAATTAAAGATGATACCAACAGATGGAGAGATATACCATGTTCTTGGATTGGAAGAATCAGTATTGTGAAAATGACTATACTACCCAACGCAATCTACAGATTCAATGCAATCCCTATCAAATTACCAATGGTATTTTTTACGGAACTAGAACAAATCATCTTAAAATTTGTATGGAGACACAAAAGACCCCGAATAGCCAAAGCAGTCTTGAGGGGAAAAAACGGAGCTGGAGGAATCAGACTCCCTGACTTCAGACTATACTACAAAGCTACAGTAATCAAGACAATATGGTACTGGCACAAAAACAGAAACATGGATCAATGGAACAACATAGAAAGCCCAGAGATAAACCAACGCACCTGTGATCAACTAATCTATGACAAAGGAGGCAAAGATATACAATGGAGAAAAGACAGTCTCTTCAATAAGTGGTGCTGGAAAAACTGGACAGCTACATGTAAAAGAATGAACTCAGAACACTCCCTAACACCATACACAAAAATAAACTCAAAATGGATTCAAGACCTAAATGTAAGACTGGACACTATAAAACTCTTAGAGGAAAACATAGGAAGAACACTCTTTGACATAAATCACAGCAAGATCTTTTTTGATCCACCTCCTAGAGTAATGGAAATAAAAACAAAAATAAACAAATGGGACCTAATGAAACTTCAAAGCTTTTGCACAGCAAAGGAAACCATAAACAAGACCAAAAGACAAAGCTCAGAATGGGAGAAAATATTTGCAAATGAATCAACGGACAAAGGATTAAGCTCCAAAATATATAAACAGCTCATGCAGCTCAATATTAAAGAAACAACCCAGTCCGAAAATGGGCAAAAGAGCTAAATAGACATTTCTCCAAAGAAGACATACAGATGGCCAGGAAGCACATGAAAAGCTGCTCAACATCACTAATTATTAGAGAAATGCAAATCAAAACTACAGTGAGGTATCACCTCACACCAGTTAGAATGGGCATCATCAGAAAATCTACAAACAACAAATGCTGGAGAGGGTGCGGAGAAAAGGGAACCTTCTTGCACTGTTGGGAATGTAAATTGATATAGCACTATGGAGAACGGTATGGAGGTTCCTTAAAAAACTAAAAATAGAATTACCATATTATCCAGCAATCCCACTAGTGAGCATATACCCAGAGAAAACCATAATTCAAAAAGACACATGCACCCCAAAGTTCATTGCAGCACTATTTACAATAGCCAGGTCATGGAAGCAACCTAAATGCCCATTGACGGATGGTTAAAGAAGTTGTGGTATATATATACAATGGAATATTACTTAGCCATAAAAAGGAATGAAATAGAGTCATTTGTTGAGACGTGGATGGATCTAGAGACTGTCATACAGAGTGAAGTAAGTCAGAAAGAGTAAAACAAATATCTCATATTAACACATATATGTGGAACCTAGAAAAATGGTACAGATGAACCGGTTTGCAGGGCAGAATTTGAGACAGAGATGTAAAGAACAAACGTATTACCACCAAGGGGGGAAAACCGTGGTGGGGTGGGTATGGTGGTTGTGCTGAATTGGGTGATTGGGATTGACATGTATACTCTGATGTGTATAAAATTGATGACTAATAAGAACCTGCAGTACAAAACAAACAAAAAAACCCCACTAATATTAAACTTTCTCTGGTTTATTTGTAAGCAAATATGTTAATATAAATGTTTCAGACATTACATGAAATTTCTAAAAATCTTATATGTTCTGGTATAATGTTATGTCATAATTCTAGTTATTACTTTAAAATGTATATCTCAGAAATAACTAAATTTCCTTGTCAATTGCATTATTATGAACTTTCATCAAATCTTTAACCGTGGTCATTTTTAAGTCTTTTGTCATTTACAGACAGTTCTGGGTGTACTCTGATGCTTTTGCAAATATGTTCCTATAAAAGGGTTTTGTCTTCAAGGAATTCATGGAAAAGACTCTGACAAGTACAGGTTTCTGGTAACTGACTATACTGCTGAACTGAATGAATAGGCATTTTCAGAACTCTAATGGAAAACTGATGAATTCATAAAAGTGCTAACAAAAGATCGAGATGAAAAAAAAATTAATTACATGGGACTGAGTGAACTGATGAGGATGTTTATAATTTTTGTGACTTTCTGTTTGAATTAAAAAAAATCCCACAAGGACTCAGAGGCAAAAAATATACAAATCAATTTTCACTGCAAAGTAAAGGAGCTGTTACAGTGGAGGATTACTGGACTGAATATCAATATTATGACATAGTATGAGTGTGTTTCATGTTTGGTAATTGCAATCATTGTTGCTTTTGTTGTGGTCATCCATTTACAATGCTTGGTGTCAGTTTATTTGTCTCTTGTAAAAATAAAATACAGTGTGTTTGTGTGAAAAAAATGAAAAAAAAATGCATATTAAGTGAAAAGTCAATCTGAAAAGGCAACATACCATATGACTCAACCTATATGATGTTCCGGAAAAGGCAAACGATGGAGACAATTAAAAGATCAGGGGTTGCAGGAGTTAGGCATAGGGAAAGATGGGTAAGTAGCACACAGGGATATTAGGGTAGTGAAAATACCCTGTATAATACTATAATAGTGGATACATGTCATTACATATTTGTCCAAATCCATACAACACCAAGAGAACCCTAATGTAAACCATGGACTTTGAGTGATTATGATGTGTCTATGTAGTTCAACTGTAACAAATGTGCTGCTCTGGTTGGAGACTTTGGTGGTGAAGGCAACTATGCATGTGTGGGGGCAGGGGGTATATAGGAAGTTTGTACCCTTTGCTTATTTCTGTTGTGAACCTAAAACTGCTCTAAAATATGAGGTATCTATTATATTCAGGGTCCTTTTACTTCAATAAAACTTCTTATGAGCCCAGTGGTGTGAAGCATGTTGAAATATACCTTTTAAAGTGAAGGATAAGTTGGTGCATCTGGCCCCTCCTAAAAAAAGGGGGGACAACACCTACTGGGCTTCTTTGGGTTTAAGAGGCAACATAACTCTTCATTTGGGTGTGTTACTCTGGCCCACTTACTGAGTGACCCTCAAAGCTTCTAGTTTTGACTGGGGCCCAGAAATAGAATCTGCAGCAGTCTCAGGCTGCTGAACAAGCTGCCTTGCCACCTGGGTCATAGGATCCAGCAAATCCAATGATGCTTTAAGTATCAGAGGCAGATAGGCATGCTAATGGGAGCATTTGGCAGGCACCTATAGGTGAACTGCAGTAGAGGGACTTAGGATTTAGGAGTAAAGCCCCGACGTCTTTTGTGGATTACTACTCTCCACTTGAGAAATACCTCTTGGCCTACTACTGGGCCTTAGCAGAGGCTGAATGCTTGAGCATGGGCCATCAAGTGACCATGTGATTGGAGCTTCCCTTCCTAAACTGGGTTTTATCTGACCCACCAAGCCTTTAAGTGGAGTTTGAACAGCAGGACTCCATCAAAGAGAAGTGGTACACATGTGATCAGACCCAAGCACGTCCTGAAGGCACAAGTTACATCAAGTGGCCCCAATGCCCACTGTCTGCACTCCCGCTACACTTTCTCCATGCCTGCAGCTATGACCTCATGAGAAGTTCCCTAGGATCAGTTCACAGAGGAACCTAAGAATTGGGTCTGGTTTACAGGAGGTTGTGTATAGTATACAGGTGCCACCTGAAAATGGACAGCTGCATACTATAATCCCTTTCTGGGCCATCCCTAAAGGAAAGTGCTGAAACAAAATGCCCCTCTGGGCAGAATTTTGATCAGCACAGCTGGTTGTTTACTTTTCTTGGGAGGAGAGATGGCCAGAGGCACAATTATATACTGACTCATGGACAGTGGCCAATGGTTCAGCTGGATGTTCAGGGACTTGGAATGAACATGATTAGAAACTTGGTAACAAGAAAATTTAGGGAAAATAAGAGACTTCCTGGGAAGGGCAAAAAATGAAGATTTCTGTCCCATGTGAATGTTCAAAGGATGACCTCAGCAGAGAAGGATTTAATAATCAAATGGTTAGGATGACCTCAGCAGAGAAGGATTTAATAATCAAATGGTTAGGATGACCTCTTCTAGAGATATTAATCAGTCTTTTTTCTTAGACACCCCTGTCATTGCCCAATGGAATCATGAACAAAGTGGCCATGGTGCCAGGGATGGAGGTTATGTACGACGCCAGCAATAGGGAATCACCAAGGCCAACTTGGCTATGGTCATTGCTGACTGCCCAATCCGCCAGCAGCAGAGACTAACACCAAGTCCACAATATGGCACCATTCCCCAAGGTGATAAGCCAGCTATCCTGTGGCACATTGATTACACTAGACTGCTTCCATCATGGAAGGGGGGGCAGTGTTTTGTTCTTATTGGAATAGACACTCTGGGTATGGTTTTGCCTTCCCTGCATGCAATGCTTCTTCCAAACTTATCTGTGGACTTACACAATGCCTTATCCACCATCTGGTATTCCATGGCTTCTGATAGGAAATCAGTTCACAGCAAATGAAGTACATTTCTCCTTCACTAGTGTTACCATGTTTCTCAACACCCTGAAGCAGGTGGATTTACTGGACAATGGAGTGGTCTTTTGAAGAATCACTTACAGTACCAGCTAGGTAACAATATCTTGCAGGGCTGCAGAAGGTTCCCCAGAAGGCTGCATATGCTCAGAATCAGCATACGATATTAGAACTATTTTCCCCATAGCCAGGATTCACAGGTCTAGGAATGAAGGGGTAAAATGGGAGTGACACCACTATTTCCCCTACTGAGCTACTAGCAAAATTTTTGCTGTTTCCACAACCTTAGGCCTTGTTGACCTAGAGCTCTTAGTTTCAAAGGGGATAATTCTTCTACCAGGAGACATAGTGATTCCACTGAACTGAAAGTTGACTGCCACCCGGTCACTTTGAGCTTATGTCTGAATCAAAAGGTAAAGTAGGGATTTACTGTATGGGCTGGTAAGTTTGATTTTTACTACCAAGGAGAAGTTGGTCTACTAGTTCACAATGGAAGTAAGGAAGAATTTATCTGGATATACAGGAGATTCCTTAGGCTGTCTCTTGGTATTACCATGCCATGTGATTAAGGTCCATGGAAAACAACCACCCAATTCAGGCAGGACTACTAATCGACCATATTCTTCAGCAATAAAGATTTGGGTCACTCTACCAAGTAAGGAACTATGACAAGCAGAGATGCTTGCTGAAGCCAAAGGTAATACAGAATGAATAGTGGAAGTAGGTAGGTAGAAATACTAGCTATAACCACATCACCATGCTAATCAATTTATGGGGAGGACAAAACTAAGGAACTACTGAAATGGAAGGTATAGTGTCAAAGAAATATCACTTTGTGGATCAGTACCAGCTTACTGAAGTATCTTTACAAAAACGCACTGTGAGAATAACCAGTTTGGGGGCTGTGTCTTTGGATTTGAATGTTACAGAGTAGAAGCGCATGTTTGTGTTGATACAGCACCTGCAATTCAGTATTGAACAACAGACAGCTCTTTGTATTCCAGACACAGGAAGTTATTTCTGCGGGAACAGCCAGCTTGGTGGAGCGCATAAAAGCCACTACTATAAAGAGTGTTTATCCTGAGGAGGGGGAATTCCCATCTCCCCCTATAATTGCCAAAATGGAACACCCCAGATGAAGCAGCTGATATGCTTTGTATGCAAACCATGTGGGATTGGCTTTATGGTGACCAGGATATTCAGTCGCTGAATATGTCCATTACCCAGGTATGGTAAGTGCTGTAATTAAGGGGGCCCCTCTTGCATAGGCATCTCATGTAACTTTACTGCTACAAAATTAAACAAAAGTGTGAGAAACCTTATCAGATTTGCTCTCTCTGCTTCCCTGTATATATCTGACTGATTCCAAGAACATTAGAGTAATTAAGAAAATTGGGAGAGACAAAGGGGAGTGTCAAGGAACTCTAGCAGAGTGAAAGTTTAGGTGGTTGAGAAACAAGATGAATAAAGTGGACGATGATGGAGTAAAACAAAGATATTGATGCAGTACTACCAGAGATTGGATAGACCAATGGAACCCCCTGATGGTCCCCCAACAATAAAGGGCCCCCAAAATGTCTCTCCTATTTACCCCAGTTTGGAAGAATTTAAAAAGCTGGAAGGCAAAGATTATAATAAAAAATTTGACCAGGAAATGCAAGGGGCAATGATGAGGCAGATTAATTAAGGCATAGAGTTGAAACTGAGCAGAATCCTATGGGGACTCCCCAGGTATAAGCTCCTCCCTGCTTGTTTGTAAAAAAAAAAAAAAAAAATAGCTTTAGTCTCCTAGGCCTTCTGTGTTCCAAAGAGCAGACTCGAGCAGTTAATAATTAGAGAAGTGAGGAAATACAGAAAAAGTTCAATCATAAAACAGTCCCAGGACTCCTAGTTTCTCCCCAAGGGATATAGCTAACAATCTGGTGCATATGTCAATACTTGAGTCATTTTATGGAAACCAGGATCCCACCAGATGGAAAACGCTGACTACAGCCACGGAGATCCAGTCAATTTGGAGCAAGAAGAGTGATGACCAAAATGCCACAAATATCTACTTTTTGCTTAAGACCCAACTAACCAGATGAACCCATGAGCTGATCATGCACTTGAGCCCCTTACCCTTAATTTTAGTCTTTAAAAGCCCTCACCTGAAAGCTACGGGAGAGATTGGGGCCTTTGAGCATTAGCTGCTTATTCTCCTTGCTTGGTGCTCTGCAGATAAACACTATAGTTTCCTTCATCACCACCCAGCATCAGTAGGTTGGCTTTGCTGTGTGTCAGGTGAGTGAAACCAAATTTGGTTTGGTAACAACTTCAGTGACCACAAAAGGACTACAGTCCTGAGTAGGGATCTTGCTTATGGCAATTGGCCCCTGGCTAGTGGTGGTTCTCAGGTTCTGTCCAGAAGATGCACGAGCATCTTTGTCTCATGGACATTGCCAAGTGCTTGCTGCCACCAGACATCATTGGCCCATGATGCTTTTGATTTTGTGGTGAAGGAAACAAAGCACTTGCTGGTTGACATGCCTCTGGTAAGTAGTAGAGCTCACAGGCACTGGCACCAGGGTATTTTTCTCTTAGTCACTTGGCTGTGTCTGTGATGGGACACTGATTTTGCTGGGATTATTCCCTACTGCACTAAGCAATCTGTAACCCTGAGAGACCTCATTGTATTTGCTTGCTTGCTTGATATTTGACAGCATCAGCCGTGAACAACTAAAAATGAGTACTCAGACCTCTGTTCCATCTTGTAGCTCCCCAGGGTGTATTTTGAAGAATTGAGAATTTTAGTTATGCACCTATGAAAAGAAATAAAATGGTGTTCTCTTCAAACATTGCTTGGCCTCAGTGTTCCTTAGGATCTGGAGAACAGTGCCTCCCTAATGGCTCTCTAAATTGTAATACCAGCGTCCAAGTAGAACTGTTTTGTGAGAGGGAAGGAAAATGGGGTGAAGTTCCTTTTGTACAGGCTTTTGTGATGTTGTATCAAAGTGAGACTATTCAGAGAAAATGTAACATGCATACAATTATGATACAAAAAGTTCCCTCCAATAAGGAGATATTAAAAGTTTTACCCAATACTCAGGAATTGAGAGATGAATAAATTCAACAAATAAATGCTCCTACAGCACTCCCACTGTTGCATGGAGGGCAGAATAGTGAAGCAGGGGCCAGGGACCTTGATCCCATAGCAGCTGACACACTCCTACCAACTCTGGTGGGAGCCGAAGAAGGAGGAAACAACCTGCAGGAAACAGGGATGATCTCTCCCTCCTGTACCCAATTTGGCCAGGGAGCCACTCTTGTTCAGGCAGGGCAATTCCCACTGGAAGAATAAATGCCCAAGATCAGGCAGCAGGATTTGTGTGGATGTACTCTTCTAACCCGCCCCTTTATTTTTCACTCTCCCTTTTCACCTCAGACTTACTCAGTTGGAAAAATATGCCAATTTATTGGGATGACCATTGGTCAAGGATGGAAAATTTATTCTCCATCTCTACTACCCACAACTCAGTTGGGTCAATGTTCAAAGTGTACTAACTACCCTGTTCATTGAGGAAGAGAGGAGGATGGTGCCAGAAAAAGCTAGAGAAGAGGCAGATACACTGCATGTTGCTGTCCTGGCAATCCTACCCAAGCACCAGCAGCAAATGCAATCCCCATCACAGATCCAGGGTGGAACATGAATGACCTAGAAGATAAAGCTTGAATTGAGCATTATGGAGAGTGCATCCTGGTAGGGCTCTGAAAGGGAGTGCTGAAGCAGAAGTTTTAATAAGGTGTAAGGAGTGTGCCCATGGCCACCAGAAAAATCCCTCAGATTTGAGAGAATACAAGGCATATTGCAATATACAAATGTGGACCAACATAATCTGAAGAATTTCAAGTAATCAGACCTTTTGTGTCTCAGAGAGCCCCAGATACCCAGGAAGAGTTGAAGAGAGAAGTTGTTTTGGATCTCCAAATATCTCATTTGGTAGAACTTGTTTTCAAAGTTTTTGAAAAAAACACAAGACCAAAAAGACCTGAAAAATGAAGCAGCCGGTGTCCCTTTTGGTGGTGGCATTCTGAAGAAAAAGGGAACAAGAAATCTGAGGAGATGGTAAGATTCCCAGGGCCCAAGGGAGTGAAGGATGGCCCACAGAAGGGAGACCCCAAAAAGGGACATGTTAAGATGAGTCCCCAATAATGCCTATTGTAAGCAAGAAAGCTAGGGCAATTTTTCTCCCATTGGCCTAGAAAAGAAACTGGAAGAGGATGAGAAAGCATTGTTCATGCCAGAGATAACCAAAGGTGATGAAGAATTGAGGGAGCCTGGGGAGTCTTTCAGGGGAAACAGGCTCCATCTCCCTTTCCCACCAGGAGCCCCAGGTAAACCTTTTGGTGGGAAACAGACTTTCTGATTGATCCTGGAGCCACTCATTTTTTGAACACTTGATTAAGTTAACCCCAAAAGGCAAAATGGTGTAGAGAGTCTCCAAAAAGCTTCTCCAAAAGCTTTTTGCAGTCTCTAGCCTGTCAGATTGGGGCCACCAACTTAAAACACAGTTTGTTTGCACGGCAGAGTGCCCAGTCCCACGGCTGGGGTGAGATTTGTTAACTAAATTGGATGCTACAGTGGCTTTCACACCTGGATGACTGGAAATCATGGTATCCTGTGCCTTGCAGGTGGCCCTCTGTCAAGGAATGGAGGAGCCCACCAACAGCATTCCTGAAGACATCTTTCTTTGGGATCATGGGCTGATGGAGGCTCAGGAAGAGCCAGGACTACTGGACCAGTAAAGATGACGCCGAAGCTGGATACTCAAAACTCTGAGCTTAAGGCGATATGCCTGAAAGGTGCAAGCAAAACAGGTATCCAGCCTTTGATAACTGCCTTTTTCGAATACCAGCTTATTCTCCCTTGTCAGTCACCATATAATACTCCCATCCTGCCTGTTAAAAAGCTCTACACTGAGGAGTACTGGTTTGTTCAGGACCTAACAGCCATACATTAGATAGTGGAAGATGTTTACCCTGCAGACTACCTTATCTAGAGACTTCCATCAGTTCACGGTGTTAGACTTAAGAAACATTTTTCTGTATTCATTTGAATCCTGAGTCTCAAGAATTATGTTTTTGAATCCAGTTTGACAGTATTGCATCCTCAAGGATTTAAAAACTCCCCCACAATATTTGAGGACCTGCTAAGGATTTAAGAGCTCCAGCTATAGGAGCAAGTGCTGCTTCCTTAATCGCTAGGAAGATGAAGGAGAACTCAAAAACACTGTGACTACTTTGAACTTTCTGGCTGAATGAGGTTATAAAGTCTCAAAAAAAGGCCCAGATGTCCCAAACTGTGCTGAAATACCTTGGATTTGAACTGAAAAGGGGCCAAAGGAATTTGCTTCCAGATCACAGTGAGGCAGTAGCCAGAGTGGCACTGCCCACCACCAAAAGACAGTTTTGTGGGTTTCTGGGAATGGCAGGATTCTTCCACATTTGGATTGCAAACTTTGGGCTAAGAGCTAACTATATGAGGCCCTAAAAGAGGCTGACTGTGATCCCTTAGAAGAGAGAGAATGTCAAAAGGGCTTCCAGACAATTAAGGAAAAAAGTACGAGTGCTCCTTTTATGGGGTTGACAGATTTGAAAGAGCCATTTGATCTCTTTGTCCTTGAGAGGCAAGGAGTGGGGCTGGGGGCACTGACCCAGAATCTGGGGAATACAAAACACCCAGGAGACTATTTCTCAAAGACTTTGGGCATTGTAACTCAGGATGGCCAACATGTTTGAGAGCCATAGCTGCTACTTGTGATTTGTTGCAAAGGCAGAGAAATTTATTCTAGGAAAGTCAACCATGGTGCATACATCCCACTGTGTATTGCCACTTTGGGAACAAAAGTGTGGATACTGGCTTACTTCAGGCTGCTTAGGAAGATATATGGCAATTTTGCTTGATAGTCCAAATGTGACTCTAAAGACTGTGCCCTCTTTCAACCCAGCCATGTCTTTCCCCACTCCTTTGGAGGGGCCATGCATGATTATTTGCAGATCACTGAGCAGGTATACTCTAGCCACCTGGACCTGGCTGATGTTCCCTTTGGAGATCTGGACTTGGAGATAGACTATGATGTAAGTATTCAAGGACCATGGAAACAAGATGGCTAGATATGTGGTGGTAAGCTTGCAAGAGATCCTAGAAGCAGAAGCTTTGCTAGCAGGTACCTTGGCTCAGAAGGCTGATATGATCACCCTCACTCTATTTTTTACATCTCGGCGAAAGTAAGAAGGTTAACATCTATACGGACTCAAAATACTCCTTTTTGGTTGTGCATGCACATGGGTCAATTTGGAAAGAGAGGACGGCTCACCTCTGAAAAGAAATCCAACATGTGCCAGATGTTTTGAAACTGCTAGATGAAGTGCTCAAGCCAAAGGAGGTGGCAATTATGCATTTCCTGAGACATCAGAGATCTGACTAGTTTCAAAAAGAAAAAAAGCTGACCAAGCTGCTAAAGCAACTTCCAGGACAAAAACGCCTCCAGTTATGGCTCTGATCCCAAGTATACATCTGACCCAATTTAGCCTGAAATGCTAAATGCACCTGAGGACCTTAAAATTTCACAAGAATGGGGGTTTGATGCTACTAATCTAGAATCTGGGGCTTGGCTGGTGAAAGACTAAGGAATGGTTTTAATTCCTGAACATCTAATGGAGGAAATAATTGGATCAATACACCAGGGCAACCAGTATGGGCGTGATGCCACCCTCCAGTGGATACAGGACCACCTCAAAGGACTAAACATGCAGAGGACAATTCAAAGAATCACATGAAAATGTATGATTTGTGTTAAAA
This sequence comes from Orcinus orca, assembly GCF_937001465.1. Lineage (NCBI taxonomy): Eukaryota > Metazoa > Chordata > Mammalia > Artiodactyla > Delphinidae > Orcinus > Orcinus orca. The sequence goes on along the minus strand of NC_064566.1, from coordinate 49,004,565 downwards.
ATAATTCCAAGACTGGGCCTCCCCTAGCCCACATTGAAGTCCAAGCCAGAGGGGAAAGCCTGGGAGAAGACTGGCAAATAGACTTTACAGTCCTGCCCAAAGCAAAAGGAAAGTTTTGCTACCTGCTGGTGATGGTAGACACCTTTACAGGTTGGGTAGAAACATGCCCTTGCCAGACTGAAAAAGTTTCAGATGTAGTAAAGGTTTGCTTAAGGAGATAATTCCTAGATTTGGGCTACCCAGCTAAATTCAGAGTGCCAGCAGAGGCACTTTATTGCTAATGTTACACAGGAGATATCTAAACAACTTGGAATAAAATGGGATTTGCATGAATCTTGGAGGCTTCAGTCAACTGGAAAGATGGAAAAGATGAATGATACTTTAAAGAGAACTACAGCTAAAATCTGTTGCGAACCTAACTTAAAATGGGATAGAGTATTCCTGTTTGCACTGCTTAGAATTAGAGTGGCCCCTAGAAGCAGGCTCCAATTGAGTACTTATGAAGTACCGTGTAGGAGGCCTATCCTCTATTCTGAGTGGGTAGGTAGACAGATACCTGATCAAAAGGTAAAATAACTAGACACTATGTTATGTACATTCTTATTATTTTTAAGTGTTATTAATAAATTTGCTACTAATCTGTTTTTCGACAAACGTTACCCTCCACCATATTAGACCTGGAGACTGGGTATTCCTAAAAACTTGGAAGGATGCACACCTGGAGAACCAACTCCAGACCTGGTGGGTGGGGCCTTACCAGGTTCTGCAAATAACCTGGTTCACTTCTATTAAATTAACAGGAGTCAAGCTGTGGATCCATCACGAGTGAAGCTGCCTCCTGACTCGACTATAAATTTACAGTCATCCCCATTTACAAAAAAAAAAAAAAATAAGACATCTACAGCCCTAGCAGAAAGTCAGTTCTTCTGCAAGTCTGAACTGGGGGCTCTGGTTAAAATCAAAGAAAGTATCTTAGATAAGTAATGAATGACTCATACCAATTCATAATAATATTTGTAATTGGTTGGAGTATTTTTCTGATTATTTGCTTATGTCCCTTTGCTTGCTTCCTGATTTAACCATTTATCTGAGTGTATGGTAGGCAAACTTGTTGTCATGATATTAATAGGAGATACTTAACCCTGTTCTAACTTAATCCTTGTAATAATGGGGTTAGTACCAAAGGTTAGGGTCACCAGTGTTTTCCCATAAGCTGTTGGCCCTGAGTATACTGATGGCTCTTGTAATTATCATCTCACTGGTGTCTGCTGCCTCCTAGAAAGAAAATAATTATGTTGTCTCAGAGTATAGCCAGAGGTGAAAATTTAAGTGGTTGTTGGATATATCATATCATCTCTCAAACTATTCATGAACAAAATCTCCCTTCAATGGTCCTGATAATTGATTTTGATATTGTACTGGACCCCATGACCGCCTATAATCTTTTGCCTTCAAACATCACATTCCAAATCCAGAGATTTAGGGGACCTCAAAATATTCCAATCCCTTGCTTCATTCTGTTTGAGGTGGCTTCCATTTCAGGGAAAGTTACTATTGGTCCATTGCAGTCCCTTGCATTTCTCATGAGAAAATGTGATGCCCCCAAATCACCTGAAATGTATAACTGACAAATGTGTAAGGGCTAAAAATAACATCCATTCTGGAGAGCCAAACAAGTTAGATACCATGCAAACAAACTATGGAAGTCTTGCAATGGCTCTCGCCTCTGGCTTGATAATGTAATTTCTGAACTCCCCAAAAGTGAAAGCATCAATGACTACCTGGGAGGTAAAGCTGGTGCTACTCCAGGATATATTTGTTGTATAGCGAGTGACTCACCAACATGAGGATGGGCACATTGCTTAGATAGCTAGCAAATTGAAGGGTCATGCCTGCTGGGACACTTTATAACCCCTCTTTCCATGCACAGCCCAGAGAACATCACTTCCCTCCCTAAACCAAACCCTAACCTTTAGAGAGATGTTGGCAGGGTATGAGGACAATATAAGATAAAGTATTCTTGGCATCTTCATACCAAGGTTAGAGTGTGTCAATATAGATATGATTCATACCGTTGCCACAATTGGACAAACTGCCGAGGACATGGCTAAAAGTACTGTGGTCCAATAAACATCTTTGGATTCAATGACTTGAGTGGTCCTCAATTATAGAGTAGCCCTTGATTTCTTAGTGGCAAAATGAGAGTATGTGTAGGGGCTCATACCATGTGCTGAATGATATAAATACCTCTAGAGAAATTGAAACATATCAAAAGGCTACTTGGTTGCAGGATGCAGGTAAAGAGGACCTGTTCCAGGACTTATTTTCCTGGTTGCCATCTGGGAAAAAAAGGACTCTTTCGGGGATTGCTACAAGATTGCATTTTGATCATCATTCTTATTGTAATCTGTTAATTCTCAAATGTTTGTCTACGTGCTGTGACAAAGCAAAGAGGGATGTAGTGTGTTCATAATACAAAATACTGATATTAGGTCTGGGACTCAGGAATTCTTTGAAATGATAGTCTTTCTCTCCTCTAATCCTGAAAGGCTAACATCATCAACTACACTCAGCAGGAATTAGCCAGAGCTGTCGTCACCCCTGTTCCCCTCATGATTGAGGAATATGGAAGAAAGGAGGAGAATGAAACCAAGCAGATCCCTATGGGGCCTTCCTGGGTATAAGGCCCTCTGCATCCCGTTTCTCATTTGTAGAAAAATCTTTGGTCTCCTAGGCCTTCCAAGCTTCAAAAAGCAGACTTGAGCAGTTAAAAGTGGACAAGTGAGAAAATGCAGAAACAAAGAAAAAGAAGTCAAGCAAGAGAAGTAATAATAGCTTGAACAACAGTTCAGCCATAAAACAGTCACAGGACTCCTAGTTTCTCCCCAGCGGATATAGATAACAATGTGGTTCATATCCTTGAGTTGTTTTTACAGAAATCAGGACCCCATGGGATGGAAAGTGCTGACCACAGTCAGGGACACCCAGACAGTTGAAACCAGAAGAGTGATGACCAAGATGCCAGAAATCTCTCTTTGTTGCTTAAGACCCAACCAATCAGAAGAACCCCTGAGCTGATCATGCATTTAAGATATTTACCCTAAATTTTAATCGTTGAAAATCCTTACCTGGCTGGGAAAACTGGACAGCTACATGTAAAAGAATGAAATTAGAACAGTCCCTAACACCATACACAAAAATAAACTCAAAATGGATTAAAGACCTAAATGTAAGGCCAGAAGCTATCAAAATTTTGGAGGAAAACATAGGCAGAACACTCTGAGATAAATCACAGCAAGATCCTTTTTGACCCACCTCCTAGAGAAATGGAAATAAAAACAAAAATAAACAAATGGCACCTAATGAAACTTAAAAGCTTTTGCACAGCAAAGGAAACCATAAACAACACCAAAACACAACCCACAGAATGGGAGAAAATATTTGCAAATGAAGCAACTGACAAAGGATTAATCTCCAAAACATACAAGCAATTCATGCAGCTCAAAATCAAAAAAACAAACAACCCAATCCAAAAATGGGCAGAAGACCTAGACATTTCTCCAAAGAAGATATACAGATTGCAAACAAACAAATGAAAGAATGCTCAACATCATTAATCATTAGAGAAATGCACATCAAAACTACAATGAGATATCATCTCACACCAGTCAGAATGGCCAACAAAAAATCTACAAACAATAAATGCTGGAGAGGGTGTGGAGAAAAGGGAGCCCTCTTGCACTGTTGGTGGGAATGTAAATGGATACAGCCACTATGGAGGTTCCTTAAAAAATTAAAAATAGAACTACCATATGAGCCGGCAATCCCACTAGTGGGCATATACCCTGAGAAAACCATAATTCAAAAAGAGTCATGTACCACAATGTTCATTGTAGCTCTATTTACAATAGCCAGGACGTGGAAGCAACCTAAGTATTCATCAACAGATGAATGGATAAAGAACACGTGGCACATATATACAATGGAATATTACTCAGCCATAAAAAGAAACAAAACTGAGTTATCTGTAGTGAGTTGGATGGACCTAGAGTCTGTCATACAGAGTGAAGTTAAGTCAGAAAGAGAAAAACAAATACTGTATGCTAACACATATATATGCAATCTAAGAAAAAAAAATTGTCATGAAGAACCTAGGGGCAAGATGGGAATAAAGACACAGCCTACTAGAGAATGGACTTGAGGATATGGGGAGGGGGAAGGGTAAGCTGGGACAAAGTGAGAGAGTGGCATGGACATATATACACTACCAAACGTAAAATAGATAGCTAGTGGGAAGCAGCCGCATAGCAAAGGGAGATCAGCTCGGTGCTTTGTGACCACCTAGAGGGGTCAGATATGGAGGATTGGAGGGAGGGAGATGCAAGAGGGAAGAGATATGGGAACATATGTATATGTATAACTGATTCACTTTGTTATAAAGCAGAAACACACCATTGTAAAGCAATTATACTCCAATAAAAATGTTAAAAAAAAAAGTCATGTACCAAAACGTTCATTACAGCTGTATTTACAATAGCCAGGACATGGAAGCAACCTAAGTGTCCATCAACAGATGAATGCATAAAGAAGATGTGGCACATATATATAATGGAATATCACTCAGCCATAAAAAGGAAAGAAACTGAGTTATTTTTAGTGAGGTGGATGGACCTAGAGACTGTCATACAGAGTGAAGTAAGTCAGAAAGAGAAAAACAAATACTGTATGCTAACACATATATATGGAATTTTAAAAAAAAAGAAAATGGTGAGAAGAACCTAGGGGCAATATGGGAATAACGATGCAGAATTACAGGAGAACGGACTTGAGGATATGGGGAGGGGGAAGGGTAAGCTGGGACAAAGTGAGCGAGTGGCATGGACATATATACACTACCAAATGTAAAACAGATAGCTAGTGGGAAGCAGCTGCATAGCACAGGGAGATCAGCTCAGTGTTTTGTGACCACCTAGAGCGGTGGGATAGGGAGGCTGGGAGGGAGAGAGATGCAAGAGGGAAGAGATATGGGGACATATGTATATGTATAACTGATTCACATTGTTATAAAGCAGAAACTGACACACCATTTTAAAGCAAGTATACTCTAATAAAGATGTTTAAAAAAAGAAAAAAAAAACCCTTACCTGAAAGCCACGGGGGAGTTGGGGTCCTTTGAGCATTAGCTACCTATTGTATTGTTATACATTTCCTTTTAGTGAAAAGGAAAAAGCTTCAGGAGATGATAGCCGAGGAACCAAAGTATAGCAGCACAAGGCAACAAGGGGATGAGAACATAAGACAAGAGGAGTACTTGGTGATGCTGGGATAGGGATTTCATTCAATGGCTAAGAATAGAAGGTATTTTTAAATTAGGATAATACAACCTAACACTTGCTAGGTCATTCTGACACCCAAATTAACTGACATTTCCAAGTGGTATCTAGCCAAATACGAATATCTATGAGGATGTATATCACAAGGGGATTCCCATCTAATTGTATATCCATGGTTGTTTTAGGTTCTAACAAAATCCTCCCATGTGTGGAAAACACAGAACGGAGTAGACTATCAATAACCTACATAAGAGTGGATATGGGGAGGCTAGGGATTGGATGGGTTCAGGCTCAGAGAAAATTTATGGGTAGGATGAAGGAGGTACAGGGAATTTATTATTAATACAGGGAGCCAGATACAGGGCTAAAGAATGTGGGAAAGCTCACAAAAGAGGTGAAACTCAGGGGTGGGTATCAAGAAGAGATGGGGATAAAGAATTCAGGTATAGGACTAACTTGGTCCAGGAAACATGTCTAGTGTCAGTACTAGCAGTTAGAAGCAGACAGATGTGGGCTCATGTCTATGCTCTTAACCACTGTGGTGTACCACTTCCCTCAAACAAAGGATGAGTTCAGGTTTGATTCAATACCCCAGCTCTAACACTTGTAAGCCATGAATTTGAAAAAATGCTTTACCTATACCGAGCATCCGTATTCCTATTTTGAATGAGAATTAATCTTCTAGCTTCAGAGAAGATGAATTTTCATTTCACTCAAGTATTTTTTCCCTTCTAATCATTTCATTCCCTGGTCTAACAAGCTCAGGGTTCTGTTCATACACCAGAGTTGTGCATGAACACTGGCTTATTTCAGAGCAAGAGTAACAACTCATTGGTAAGGTTATAAACCAGAAATGCAGTATTCAATTTATAAACAGAAATGGAGCTACATATTTGGGGTTGCTGGTATCATTATGTTGGCCTGAAGCAGCACATTCTCTTCAGCTTTGACTGACCTACATCGGAAGCTAGGTTGCAAGATAGGTTTGTCTTATCTAATTAACCCTGAATTGGCACAGTCAAAGGAAGGATTAAGATATTTATTGACACCAAGCTTGATGCTTTCCTTTACTCTGTAGAGCCCAGTCAGCCATTGGTATCTCATGCTTGTGCCAGGATGCCCTCTCCTGGACAGTGTTAGAATGAGCACAGATAATGTTTGCTTCTGATTCACCTCTGCTTCCAAGGCTGAATACACATCTGATTTAATATATATTTAAGGTGAAGAAAGTTAATTTCTAATGCTCTTCTGCACATCTCATACCTCTGCATCAATTGAGAGGTTGTTTTGAGTTGGTTCATAAAATCAAGTTAAAGAGAGAAGCCTTATTTTAGCCTTCAATTTAAATGCACTGATTTATTGAATACTTATTTCTAAATAACATGCAAGAGGGGGAGAGGGGAAAGATGGTAGAAGAGTAAGATGCGGAGATCACCTTCCTCCCCACAAATACATCAGAAATACATCTACACGTGGAACAACTCCTACAGAACACCTACTGAACGCTGGCAGAAGACCTCAGACCTCCCAAAAGGCAAGAAACTCCCCCACGTACCTGGGTAGGGCACAAGAAAAAAGAATAAACAGAGACAAAAGGATAGGGACAGGACCTGCACTAGTGGGAGGAAGCTGTGAAGGAGGAAAGGTTTCCACACACTAGGAAGCCCCTTTGTGGGCGGAGACTGTGGGTGGCGAAGGGGGGAAGCTTCGGAGCCATGGAGGAGAGCGCAGCAACAGGGGTGCGGAGGGCAAAGCAGAGAGATTCCTGCACAGAGGATCGGTGCCGACTGGCACTCACCAGCCAGAGAGGCTTGTCTGCTCACCCGCCCTGGCGGGCTGGGAGCTGAGGTTTCTCAAGTGCTCATGGAACATTCTCCAGGATAGATCATATCTTGGGTCACAAATCAAGCCTTGGTAAATTGTATCAAGTATCTTTTCCGACCACAATGCTATGAGGCTAGATATCAATTACAGGAAAAGATCTGTAAAAAATACAAACACATGGAGGCTAAACAATACACTACTTTATAACGAAGTGATCACTGAAGAAATCAAAAAATACCTAGAAACAAATGACAATGGAGACACGACGACCCAAAAGCTATGGGATGCAGCAAATGCAGTTCTAAGAGGGAAGGTTATAGCAATACAATCCTACATTAAGAAACAGGAAACATCTCAAATAAACAACCTAACCTTGCACCTAAAGCAATTAGAGAAAAAAGAACCAAGAAACCCCAAAGTTAGCAGAAGGAAAGAAATCATAAAGATCAGATCAGAAATAAATGAAAAAGAAATGAAGGAAATGATAGCAAAGATCAATAAAACTAAAAGCTGGTTCTTTGAGAAGATAAACAAAATTGATAAACCATTAGCCAGACTCATCAAGAAAAAAAGGGAGAAGACTCAAATCAATACAATTAGAAATGAAAAAGGAGAAGTAACAACTGACACTGCAGAAATACAAAAGATCATGAGTTACTACAAGCAACTCTATGCCAATAAAATGGACAACCTGGAAGAAATGGACAAATTCTTAGAAATGCACAACCTGCCAAGACTGAATCAGGAAGAAATAGAAAACATGAACAGACTAATCACAAGCACTGAAATTGAAACTGTGATTAAAAATCTTCCAACAAACAAAAGCCCAGGACCAGATGGCTTCACAGGCGAATTCTATCAAACATTTAGAGAAGAGCTAACACCTACCCTTCTCAAAGTCTTCCAAAATATAGCAGAGGGAGGAGCACTCCCAAACTCATTCTACGAGGCCACCATCACCCTGATACCAAAACCAGACAAGGGTGTCACAAAGAAGGAAAACTACAGGCCAATATCACTGATGAACATAGATGCAAAAAACCTCAACAAAATACTAGCAAAGAGAATCCAACAGCACATTAAAAGGATCATACACTACGATCAAGGGGGGTTTATTCCAGGAATGCAAGGATTCTTCAGTATACGCAAATCAATCAATGTGATACACCATATTAACAAACTGAACGAGAAAATCCATATGGTCATCTCAATAGATGCAGAGAAAGCTTTCGACAAAATTCAACACCCATTTATGATAAAAACCCTCCAGAAAGTAGGCATAGAGGGAACTTACCTCAACATAATAAAGGCCATATATGACAAACCCACAGCCAACATCATCCTCAATGGTGAAAAGCTGAAAGCATTTCCACTAAGATCAGGAACAAGACAAGGTTGCCCACTCTCACCCCTCTTATTCAACATCGTTTTGGAAGTTTTAGCCACTGCAATCAGAAAAGAAAAGGAAACCAAATGGGAAAAGGAGAAGTAAAGCTGTCACTGTTTGCAGATGACATGATACTATACATAGAGAATCCTAAATATGTTACCAGAAAACTACTGGAGCTAATCAACGAATTTGGCAAAGTAGCAGGATACAAAATTAATGCACAGAAATCTCTTGCATTCCTATACACAAATGATGAAAAATCTGAAAGTGAAATCAAGAGAACACTAGCATTTACCACTGCAACAAAAACAATAAAATATCTAGGAATAAACCTACCTATGGAGACAAAAGACCTGTACGCAGAAAATTATAAGACACTGATGAAAGAAATTAAAGACAATACAAATAGATGGAGAGATATATCATGTTCTTGGATTGCAAGAATCAACTTTGTGAAAATGACTCTACTATCCAAAGCAATCTACAGATTCAATGCAATCCCTATCAAACTACCAATGGCATTTTTCACAGAACTAGAACAAAGAATTTCACAATTTGTATGGAAACACAAAAGACCCCGAATAGCCAAAGCAATCTTGAGAAAGAAAAACGGAGCTGGAGCAATCAGGCTCCCTGACTTCAGACTATACTACAAAGGTATAGTAATCAAGACACTATGGTACTGGCACAAAAACAGAAATATAGATCAATGGAACAGGATAGAAAGCCCAGAGATAAACCTGGGCACACATGGTCACCTTATCTTTGATAAACGAGGCAGGAATGTACCGTGGAGAAAGGACAGCCTCTTTAATAAGTGGTGCTGGGAAAACTGGACAGGCACATGTAAAAGAATGAAATTAGAACACTTCCAAACACCATACACAAAAATAAACTCAAAATGGATTAAAGACCTAAATGTAAGGCCAGAAGCTATCAAACTTTAGAGGAAAACATAGGCAGAACACTCTATGAGATAAATCACAGCAAGATCCTTTTTGACCCACCTCCTAGAGAAATGGAAATAAAAACAAAAATAAACAAATGGGACCTAATGAAACTTCAAAGCTTTTGCACAGCAAAGGAAACCATAAACAAGACCAAAAGACAACCCTCAGAATGGGAGAAAATAGTTTCAAATGAAGCAACTGACAAAGGATTAATCTGCAAAATTTACAAGCAGCTCATGCAGCTCAATAAGAGAAAAACAAAAAACCCAATCCAAAAATGGGCAGAAGACCTAAATAGACATTTCTCCAAAGAAGATATACAGACTGCCAACAAACACATGAAAGAATGCTCAACATCATTAATCATTAGAGAAATGCAAATCAAAACTACAATGAGATATCATCTCACACCAGTCAGAATAGCCATCACCAAGAAATATAGAAACAATACATGCTGGAGAGGGTGTGGAGAAAAGGGAACACACTTGCACTGCTGGTGGGAATGTGAATTGGTACAGCCACTATGGAGAACAGCATGGAGGTTCCTTAAAAAACTACAAATAGAACTACCATATGAGCCAGCAATCCCACTAGTGGGCATATACCCTGAGAAAACCATAATTCAAAAAGAGTCATGTACCAAAATGTTCATTGCAGCTCTATTTACAATAGCCCGGAGGTGGAAACAACCTAAGCGTCCATCATCAGATGAATGGATGAAGAAGATGTGGCACATATATACAATGGAATATTACTCAGACATAAAAAGAAACGAATTTGAGCTATTTGTAATGAGGTCGATAGACCTAGAGTCTGTCATGCAGAGTGAAGTAAGTCAGAAAGAGAAAGACAAATACCATATGCTAACACATATATATGGAATTTAAGATAAAAAATGTCATGAAGAACCTAGGGGTAAGACACAAATAACGACACAGACCTACTAGAGAACGGACTTGAGGATATGGGGAGGGGGAAGGGTAAGCTGGGACAAAGTGAGCGAGTGGCATGGACATATATACACTACCAAACGTAAAACAGATAGCTAGTGAGAAGCAGCTGCATAGCACGGGGAGATCAGCTCAGTGTTTTGTGACCACCTAGAGCGGTGGGTTAGGGAGGGTGGGAGGGAGGGAGATGCAAGAGGGAAGATATATGGGGACATATGTATATGTATAACTGATTCACTTTGTTATAAAGCAGAAACTGACACACCATTTTAAAGCAAGTATACTCTAATAAAGATGTTTAAAAAAAGAAGAAAAATAAAAACTTACCTGAAAGCCACTGGGGAGTTTGGGTCCTTTGAGCATTAGCTACCTATGGTATTGTTATACATTTCCTTTTAGTAAAAAGGAAAAATCTTCAGGAGATGATAGCCGAGGAACCAAAGTATAGCAGCACAAGGCAACAAGGGGATGAGAACATAAGACAAGAGGAGTACTTGGTGATGCTGGGATAGGGATTTCATTCAATGGCTAAGAACAGAAGGTATCTTTAAATTAGGATAATACAACCTAACACTTGCCAGGTCATTCTGACACACAAATTAACTGACATTTCCAAGTGGTATCTAGCCAAATACGAATATCTATGAGGATGTATATCACAAGGGGATTCCCATCTAATTGTATATCCATGGTTGTTTTAGGTTCTAACAAAATCCTCCCATGTGTGGAAAACACAGAACGGAGTAGACTGTCAATACCCTACATAAGTGTGGATATGGGGAGGCTAGGGATTGGATGGGTTCAGGCTCAGAGAAAATTTATGGGTAGGATGAAGGAGGTACAGGGAATTCATTATAAGTACAGGGAGCCAGATACAGGGCTAAAGAATGTGGGAAAGCTCACAAAAGAGGTGAAACTCAGGGGTGGGTATCAAGAAGAGATGGGGATAAAGAATTCAGGTATAGGACTAACTTGGTCCAGGAAACATGTCTAGTGTCAGTACTAGCATTTAGAAGCAGACAGATGTGGGCTCATGTCTATGCTCTTAACCACTGTGGTGTACCACTTCCCTCAAACAAAGGATGAGTTCAGGTTTGATTCAATACCCCAGCTCTAACACTTGTAAGCCATGAATTTGAAAAAATGCTTTACCTATACCGAGCATCCGTATTCCTATTTTGAATGAGAATTAATCTTCTAGCTTCAGAGAAGATGAATTTTCATTTCACTCAAGTATTTTTTCCCTTCTAATCATTTCATTCCCTGGTCTAACAAGCTCAGGGTTCTGTTCATACACCAGAGTTGTGCATGAACACTGGCTTATTTCAGAGCAAGAGTAACAACTCATTGGTAAGGTTGTAAACCAGAAATGCAGTATTCAATTTATAAACAGAAATGGAGCTACATATTTGGGGTTGCTGGTATCATTATGTTGGCCTGAAGCAGCACATTCTCTTCAGCTTTGACTGACCTACATCGGAAGCTAGGTTGCAAGATAGGTTTGTCTTATCTAATTAACCCTGAATTGGCACAGTCAAAGGAAGGATTAAGATATTTATTGACACCAAGCTTGATGCTTTCATTTGTTCTGTAGAGCCCAGTCAGCCATTGGTATCTCATGCTTGTGCCAGGATGCCCTCTCCTGGACAGTGTTAGAATGAGCACAGATAATGTTTGCTTCTGATTCACCTCTGCTTCCAAGGCTGAATACACATCTGATTTAATATATATTTAAGGTGAAGAAAGTTAATTTCTAATGCTCTTCTGCACATCTCATACCTCTGCATCAATTGAGAGGTTGTTTTGATTTGGTCCATAAAATCAAGTTAAAGAGAGAAGCCTTATTTTAGCCTTCAATTTAAATGCACTGATTTATTGAATACTTATTTCTAAATAACATGCAAGACGGGGAGAGGGGGAAGATGGTAGAAGAGTAAGATGCGGAGATCACCTTCCTCCCCACAAATACATCAGAAATACATCTACACGTGGAACAACTCCTACAGAACACCTACTGAACGCTGGCAGAAGACCTCAGACTTCCCAAAAGGCAAGAAACTCCCCACGTACCTGGGTAGGGCACAAGAAAAAAGAATAAACAGAGACAAAAGGATAGGGACAGGACCTGCACTAGTGGGAGGAAGCTGTGAAGGAGGAAATGTTTCCACACACTAGGAAGCCCTTTCGTGGGCGGAGACTGCAGGTGGCAGAGCGGGGAAAGCTTCGGAGCCGCGGAGGAGAGCACAGCAAGGCGGGGGGGGGGGGGGGGGGGGGCGGGGGGGGGCGGGGGGGGCGGGCGGGGCTGGGAGCTGAGGCTCAGGCTTCGGTGGGAGCAGCGCAGGGAGAGGACTGGGGTTGGCGGCGTGAACGCAGCCTGCCGGGGGTTAGTGCACCACGGCTAGCCGGGAGGGAGTCCGGGGAAAAGTCTGCAGCTGCCGAAGAGGCAAGAGACATTTTCTTCCCTCTTTGTTTCCTGGTGTGCGAGGAGAGGGGATTAAGAGCGCTGCTTAAAGGAGCTCCAGGGACGGGCGTGAGCCGCTAAGGCTGCTGCTGGCACCACCAAGAAGCCTGGGTTCGAGAACAGGTCACTCTCCACACCTCCCCTCCCAGGAGCCTGTGTAGCCCGCCATTGCCAGGGTCCCGGGTTCCAGGGACAACTTCCCCAGGAGAACGCACGGCACGCCTCAGGCTGATGCAACCTAACGCCGGCCTCTGCTGCCGCAGGCTCTTCCTGCATCCGTACCCCTCCCTTCCCACGGCCTGAGTGAGCCAGAGCCCCTGAAGCAGCTGCTCCTTTAACCCCGTCTTGTCTGAGCGAAGAACAGACGTCCTCCGGAGACCTACACGCAGAAGCGGGGCCAAATCCAAAACTGAGCCCCGGGAGCTGCGCGAACAAAGAAGAGAAAGGGAAATCTCTCCCAGCAGCCTCATGAGCAGCACATTAAATCTCCACCGTCAACCTGATGTACCCTGCATCTGTGGAATACATGAATAGACAACGAATCATCCCAAATTGAGGAGGTGGACTTTAACAGCAAGATTTATTAGTTTTTTCTTCTTTTCCTCTTTTTGTCAGTGTGTGTGTATGCTTCTGGGTGAGATTTTGTCTGTATAGCTTTGCTTTCACCATTTGTCCTAGGGTTCTATCCGTCCTTTTTTTCCTTTATCTTTAAAAATATATTTTTGTTAATTATTATTTTTTATTTTAATAACTTTCTTTTCTTTCTTACTTTCTACTTTTTCTCCCTTTTACTCTGAGCCGTGTGGATGAAAGGCTCTTGGTGCTCCAGCCAGGAGTCAGGGCTGTGCCTCTGAGGTGGGAGAGCCAACTTCAGGACACTGGTCCACAAGAGACCTCCCAGCTCCACGTAATATCAAACGGCGAAAATCTCCCAGAGATCTCCATCTCAACACCAACACCCAGCTTCACTCAACGACCAGCAAGCTACAGTGCTGGACACCCTATGCCAAACAACTAGCAAGACAGGAACACAATCCCGCCCATTAGCAGAGAGGCTGCCGAAAATCATAATAAGTCCAGAGACACCCCAAAACACACCACCAGACGTGGACCTGCCCACCAGAAAGACAAGATCCAGCCTCATCCAGCAGAACACAGGCACTAGTCCCCTCCACCAGGAAGCCAACACAAGCCACTGAACCAACCTTAGCCACTGGGGACAGACACCAAAAACAACGGGAACTACAAACCTGCAGCCTGCAAAAAGGAGACCCCAAACACAGTAAGATAAGCAAAATGAGAAGACAGAAAATCACACAGCAGATGAAGGAGCAAGATAAAAACCCACCAGACCTAACAAATGAAGAGGAAATAGGCAGTCTACCTGAAAAAGAATTCAGAATAATGATAGTAAAGATGATGCCAAATCTTGGAAATAGAATAGAGAAAATGCAAGAAACATATAACAAGGACGTATAAGAACTGAAGATGAAACAAGCAACGATGAACAACACAATAAATGAAATTAAAAATACTCTAGAAGGGATCAATAGCAGAATAACTGAGGCAGAAGAACGGATAAGTGACCTGGAAGATAAAATAGTGGAAATAACTACTGCAGAGCAGAATAAAGAAAAAAGAATGAAAAAAAACTGAGGACAGTTTCAGAGACCTCTGGGACAACATTAAACGCACCAACATTCGAATTATAGGGGTTCCAGAAGAAGAAGAGAAAAATAAAGGGACTGAGAAAATATTTGAAGAGATTATAGTTGAAAACTTCCCTAATATGGGAAAGGAAATAGTTAATCAAGTCCAGGAAGCACAGAGAGTCTCATACAGGATAAATCCAAGGAGAAACATGCCAAGACACATATTAATCAAACTGTCAAAAATTAAATACAAAGAAAACATATTAAAAGCAGCAAGGGAAAAACAACAAATAACACGCAAGGGAATCCCCATAAGGTTAACAGCTGACCTTTCAGTAGAAACTCTGAAAGCAAGAAGAGAGTGGCAGGACATATATTTAAAGTGATGAAGGCGAGAAACCTACAACCAAGATTACTCTACCCAGCAAGGATCTCATTCAGATTTGATGGAGAAATTAAAACCTTTACAGACAAGCAAAAGCTTAGAGAGTTCAGCACCACCAAACCAGCTTTACAACAAATGCTAAAGGATCTTCTCTAGGCAAGAAACACAAGAGAAGGTGAAGAACTACAATAACAAACCCAAAACAATTAAGAAAATGGGAATAGGAACATACATATCAATAATTACCTTAAATGTAAATGGATTAAATGCTCCCACCAAAAGACACAGACTGGCTGAATGGATACTAAAACAAGACCCATATATATGCTGTCTAGAAGAGACCCACTTCAGACCTAGAGACACATACAGACTGAATGTGAGGGGATGGAAAAAGATATTCCATGTAAATGGAAACCAAAAGAAAGCTGGAGTAGCAATTCTCATATTAGACAAAGTAGACTTTATAATAAAGACTATTAGAAGAGACAAAGAAGGACACTACATAATGATCAAGGGATCGATCCAAGAAGATATAACAACTGTAAATATTTATGCACCAAACATAGCACCTCAATACATAAGGCAAATACTAACAGCCACAAAAGGGGAAATCGACAGTAACACATTCATAGTAGGGGACTTTAACGCCCCACTTTCACCAATGGACAGATCATCCAAAATGAAAATAAATAAGGAAACACAAGTTTTAAATGATACATTAAACAAGATGGACTTAATTGATATTTATAGGACATTCCATCTAAAAACAAAAGAATACACATTTTTCTCAACTGCTCATGGAACATTCTCCAGGATAGATCATATCTTGGGTCACAGATCAAGCCTTGGTAAATTTAAGAAAATTGAAATTGTATCAAGTATCTTTTCCAACCACAACGCTATGAGGCTAGATATCAATTACAGGAAAAGATCTGTAAAAAATACAAATACATGGAGGCTAAACAATACACTACTTAATAACAAAGTGATCACTGAAGAAATCAAAAACTACCTAGAAACAAATGACAATGGAGACATGGCGACCCAAAAGCTACGGGATGCAGCAAAAGCAGTTCTAAGAGGGAAGGTTATAGCAATACAATCCTACCTTAAGAAACAGGAAACATCTCAAATAAACAACCTAACCTTGCACCTAAAGCAATTAGAGAAAGAAGAACCAAGAAACCCCAAAGTTAGCAGAAGGAAAGAAATCATAAAGATCAGATCAGAAATAAATGAAAAAGAAATGAAGGAAATGATAGCAAAGATCAATAAAACTAAAAGCTGGTTCTTTGAGAAGATAAACAAAATTGATAAACCACTAGCCAGACTCATCAAGAAAAAAAGGGAGAAGACTCAAATCAATAGAATTAGAAATGAAAAAGGAGAAGTAACAACCAACATCGCAGAAATACAAAGGATCATGAGTTACTACAAGCAACTCTATGCCAATAAAATGTACAACTTGGAAGAAGTGGACAAATTCTTAGAAATGCACAATCTGCCAAGACTGAATCAGGAAGAAATAGAAAATATGAACAGACCAATCACAAGCAGTGAAATTGAAACTGTGATTAAAAATCTTCCAACAAACAAAAGCCCAGGACCAGATGGCTTCACAGGCGAATTCTATCAAACATTTAGAGAAGAGCTAACACCTACCCTTCTCAAAGTCTTCCAAAATATAGCAGAGGGAGGAGCACTCCCAAACTCATTCTACGAGGCCACCATCACCCTGATACCAAAACCAGACAAGGGTGTCACAAAGAAAGAAAACTACAGGCCAATATCACTGATGAACATAGATGCAAAAAACCTCAACAAAACACTAGCAAAGAGAATCCAACAGCACATTAAAAGGATCATACACTACGATCAAGGGGGGTTTATTCCAGGAATGCAAGGATTCTTCAGTATACGCAAATCAATCAATGTGATACACCATATTAACAAATTGAAGGAGAAAAACCATATGGTCATCTCAATAGATGCAGAGAAAGCTTTCGACAAAATTCAACACCCATTTATGATAAAAACCCTCCAGAAAGTAGGCATAGAGGGAACTTACCTCAACATAATAAAGGCCATATATGACAAACCCACAGCCAACATCATCCTCAATGGTGAAAAGCTGAAAGCATTTCCACTAAGATCAGGAACAAGACAAGGTTGCCCACTCTCACCCCTCTTATTCAACATCATTTTGGAAGTTTTAGCCACTGTAATCAGAAAAGAAAAGGAAACCAAATGGGAAAAGGAGAAGTAAAGTTGTCACTGTTTGCAGATGACATGATACTATACATAGAGAATCCTAAAGATGTTACCAGAAAACTACTGGAGCTAATCAATGAAGTTGGCAAAGTAGCAGGATACAAAATTAATGCACAGAAATCTCTGGCATTCCTATACACTAATGATGAAAAATCTGAAAGAGAAATTATGGAAACACTAGCATTTACCCTTGCAACAAAAGAATAAAATATCTAGGAATAAACCTACCTAAGGAGACAAAAGACCTGTACACAGAAAATTATAAGACATTGATGAAAGAAATTAAAGACAATACAAATAGATGGAGAGATATATCATGTTCTTGGATTGGAAGAATCAACATTGTGAAAATGACTCTACTACCCAAAGCAATCTACAGATTCAATGCAATCCCTATCAAACTACCAATGGCATTTTTCACAGAACTAGAACAAAAAATTTCACAATTTGTATGGAAACACAAAAGACCCCGAATAGCCAAAGCAATCTTGAGAAAGAAAAACGGAGCTGGAGCAATCAGGCTCCCTGACTTCAGACTATACTACAAAGGTACAGTAATCAAGACACTATGGTACTGGCACAAAAACAGAAATATAGATCAATGGAACAGGATAGAAAGCCCAGAGATAAACCTGGGCACACATGGTCACCTTATCTTTGATAAACGAGGCAGGAATGTACAGTGGAGAAAGGACAGCCTCTTCAATAAGTGGTGCTGGGAAAACTGGACAGGTACATGTAAAAGAATGAAATTAGAACACTTCCAAACACCATACACAAAAATAAACTCAAAATGGATTAAAGACCTAAATGTAAGGCCAGACGCTATCAAACTTTTAGAGGAAAACATAGGCAGAACACTCTATGAGATAAATCACAGCAAGATCCTTTTTGACCCACCTCCTAGAGAAATGGAAATAAAAACAAAAATAAAAAAATGGGACCCAATGAAACGTCAAAGCTTTTGCACAGCAAAGGAAACCATAAACAAGACCAAAAGACAACCCTCAGAATGGGAGAAAATATTTGCACACAAAGCAACTGACAATGGATTAATCTGCAAAATTTACAAGCAGCCCATACAGCTCAATAGCAAAAAAACAAACCCAATCCAAAAATGGGCAGAAGACCTAAATAGACATTTCTCCAAAGAAGATATACAGACTGCCAACAAACACATGAAAGAATGCTCAACATCATTAATCATTAGAGAAATGCAAATCAAAACTACAATGAGATATCATCTCACACCAGTCAGAATGGACTTGGATACAGCTCAGGTGGGAGCTGTCCTGTAGCCTCCTTCGGTTGTGTTTAAGGTGTGAGGGCTGGGCTTCTGACTAGGGAGGCATAAGTTAAGGTGTGTTAGGATCTTAGAAAGAATAATGGTCACCAAATCTAGTCCCAAAGCTCAGCCACCTCCACCCAGCAGTTGAAGTGCATCCCCCCAGTCGTGGGTACAGTTTTCAGTTTCATATGTTCCTGGAGATGGACAGGAAGAGGAAGAGATGAGATGGAGATGGAATGTCCATCATGAAAACAGCTCTGTGTGTTGTTAGGTATGAGGAAGGAAAGAGGGATAAAAATCAAATCTACCTAACTCCAGGGCTTGAGGCCAGTTCATAGGAAGGGGGACATTAGACATGGATCTAATAAGGTCTGGAACGTAGTAGAGGTCTGCCTACTCTCAAGAGAAATCACTTCTTATGCCAATAATTCACTAGGTATAGATTTAGCCTCTTATGTAATTTGGTCTGTGAGATCCTCCTATAACATGACTACTCTGCCCAAACGTAGAGGGGAACCACTGCCCCAGGGTGTGGCTCAGTAGTGATGAGACTCAACATCAGAAGGGAAGATAGTGTGCAAGATGTTTCAGTGTCTATCACAGGAGGAAGGTAACCACTGTAAGTGGGACAAGTATCAGAACAGAAGACAAATTCATTTGCCAAGTTCCGCTGATTTTTCTATTCAAAAATTTTCCCTTTTCTGGAGTAAGACATTTCTTTGCATGATTACAATTTTGCTTAGTGGGGTAAAGTAGACAAGACCCCTTTAAATGTAAATGTAGACAGCGTGGTCAAGATCATTTAGCACTTGACCACAATGAGATTACAACTCTTTTGTCTTTGGAACTAGTTCTGTGAAGTTGTCCACTTTCAGATGTGTCCTTCTGAGGAAGCCGGCAAGTTTTCAAGCGATGATACTGGTGAAGACTGTACACTATTAGGATCTGGTCTGATATATCCAAAGAAGAAGTGGCATGGTCAAGGGGGCAACTGAAGAGATCATCTACAGAGGCCTGGGAAGGGTTAAGAAAACTGACAAGGGATGGTGGAGGCCCAGGACTAACCCCAGGGAGCAGCATCACCTAACTCAGGCCTACCAGGTAAGGCAAGATGCAGTCGCCAGAACACAAGTGCGGGGCGGGGGGGGGGGTGTCACTTTTCAGGAGCTGTGGTCTTTGGTAGAAAATCACAGCACTGCCAAGTGCGCCTGGCAGAAAGGGACTGGGGAATAAGTTCTTGATGTCTAGTCTCACCCTCATCTCCTGCGTCACATGGGCTGAGCCCACCTAGAAACTGGAGGCAAAGAGAAAAGCAGTACTCCATAGATGTCAACTTCTGGGGACAGAGAACAGAGATCGGGCGGAATAGATGGAGAACAGATGGAGAATAAGCAACACAAAGGGTAAGAAACAAAGACAGGGTCCCCCCAGCCTAAAGCCTTGCCTCACCCCACCTCCTCACCTCAATCACAGGCTGATTCCTGTGCACTCTTTCTTTCCCAGCCCCAGTAACTCAGCCTTTTCACCTTCCCTTTTTCCTGCTTCTGCCAACACTTTCTCTATTCTCATTCATAGTCATCTATGAGAATCTTGAGATGGAGGAAAATCCCAGCTCAAGTGGAGGGATTCTGTGGGATAAAGTCACTACAAACAGCTTACACGAGTTGCCTGGCACCTCATGGCATCCTCCTGGCACCATGGCTACCTGGAGAGAGACATTCCAACGTTTCTTGAAGTTTACTGAATGTATCTTTGGTTTTACACATTAGTCTCAACTGTCTAAAGAGCTAAAGCTTAGGGTTACTGTTCCTCAGACACTGCCTTCTCATTCAATCCTCATGACTTCTCTAGGACACACTACTTAATTTTGTTGTAGAATGAGGTCAGTTGTATTTAACTAATGGGATAAAGTAATTTGCCTCAAGCTCCTACTGCCAAGATATGAAATCAGATCTGAAAAATTCTAAAGGCCAGATACTGGCTACTTTGCTATATCCAAACCAACTAGGCTCAAGATGTAGAAGACAAAGCTTCTTACATACTTGTTCCCCTGACATTCTTCTATTGTATATAGGAACACATTCTGGCATGATCCTTTAGATCCTAAAAAAATATAAAACTATTTCCATGTTGTCTTTCTCAATATACATCTCCCCATTAGCCAATTGCTCTGAACTCTGAGTAAGGCCGATTCTTTGGCCAAATGGTCATCTAGGCTTCATGTTATTCTACAATGTATGTTATATTTTTTCCCTCCTGGGGAGAACCCTCTCTGCTTCTAGAATCTTATCCTCACTCAGCCTCCAAGAAAGCAGTAAGCCCTTGCATGGATCTACCTTTGGGCAGACACAAACTGAGCTCCCATCATCAGCTCTCACCTGTCAGAAATCACTTTTGTTCCACCCCCCGGAGAGTCTTCTTCACCAGCTTGCATCTGCCTTGTGATCTTGGTCTGCAGATTAAATATTTCAGCTCATCCAATAGCTAATCCTGGCCCCAAGATTAAGCTTTGACTTACCATAGAGTCTAGATAGTCCCAGGGGTCTATCTAGAGTCCCAGACTGTATCTTTCAGTATCAATGCATCTCTAATCAAGGAGCCCGCACACCAAATCCTGCTTATGTGATTCTGAGAAATACCTAATAGCCAACCTACAAGAGTTAAATGACTTAATAGTTACTTGTCCACCTTAGGTCACTTTCATTGATGCAAAAACATTACTTTGAGAGTCATATTGCAAAAAAGATATTCATACATTTCATTCAAATATGTATTCTGGCCTGTGCTTGAAAAATCTGTAGATATCTTCACATAGTAATAACTTGTGACATTATTCTGTAACTTTGAGGAATGTTTATAGAATCTTATCTAGTCAACAACCTATTCTTTATTATAGGACCTACGAATATTCTTGTCTTATTTCCAGAAAAAAGTCCTACTGCATTTTGAGGCACGGGTGAGAAGGTGCATTTATAACTAGCCACACTCACTTTTCATAATGTCTGCTCGACACCCAGCTCCTTCCAGCTCACTGTCATTCCAGGATTGGAGTCCCTGCACATCTGGCTCTCCATCCCCTTTGGCTCCATATACCTGGTGGCCATGGAAGGGAATGTCACCACTATGGCTGGTAATGGTGGAGCACTGCCTGCACCAGCCCATGTACTTCTTCCTGTGCCTAGAGGCTATCATTGACCTGGTTCTGTCCACTTCCACTATTCCCAGACTGCTGGGAATCTTGATTTGGTGCTGTTGACATTGGCTTGGATGGCTCCTTGGCTCAAATGTTCCTCATCCACTGCTTTGCCACGGTTCAGTAAGACATCTTCCGTGCCATGGCTTTTGACCACTACATAGCCATCTGCGACCCACTCCATCATACCACAGTGCTCACTCATACTGTGGTGGGATGTTTGGGGCTAGCTGGCCTCTTCTGGGGTGTATTCCACATTGGACCCCCGCCTCTGATGATCCACCTGCAGCTGCCCCTTTACAAAGCCTGTGTCATCTCCACTCCTACTGTGAGCACATGGCTGTGGTCCCCTTGCCATAGCAGAGGCCAGATGGAAGCACTTAACAAGCCAGAGGGTTGAAATTACTCTAAAAACTGGTGAAAATCAAAGGGGCTTGGCCCACAGGGAGTGTTAAAGATAGTTAATAGGATATTGTGTCCCAAGGGCCAAAATAGATGGGCATCCAGCAAGGCTCTGCTTACCATTCATAGAACAAGGCAAGAATGGAGGATGAGGAGGCTGAGGATGGTCACTCCAATAAAGTCAGTCTCTTGCTCAGTTCCCAGACCTGTGCCAGTGTTAAGATCTAGGGCTGTAACTAAAGAGGTACCTGGATACCTAAGTGGAAGAACTGTGAAAAAAAACATGATTATATACCATGATGATTTCCTGAGACCTTCCTAAAAGATAACTTTGGCCATTTACTCAGGCAATTTTATACTAAAAAGAGGGGAATACCAAGGCATTGAAGGTTAAAGTTTGAGTTGACCCTGACACCCAGAAATCAAAAGCATAATCGTGGTCCCTCTATTAGAGTTGGGGTTCTACTCTGGGTAGCAGAGTCTAGTTAGTAATTGAAGTTTTGGAGAAAGTCAGTTGTCAGTCACTTAATGAATAATTAGAATGACTGTACTTGGTAGGTTGAGTAACTTCCATGTGGTGTTGCTGGCCTGTGAGGTAAGAGCCAAAGAGTTGGGAAGGCCAAATAACCTCTAACACTTCTCTCCACCAAGAGTCAAAAATGCTTCAGAGGTACATGGAGAATTTGGCAAATGTATTGTTTTCCATCTTAGTGATAAAATCCCAAAAACAATTTCCATTAACAGGGGGTGGACAATAGTTTTCATATACGGTTTGCCTCAAGGGCATGTTAACTCTTTTCCTGTGTCATAACATAATTTCAAGATGACTGGGCATCCTATGGACCACCACCATCATCCATCAATGGCATGTTGATCTGGCAAAATGAGCTAAAGGTGTTTAGTACAATAGAGGCCTTAGTAAGACACACATGGTTTAAAGGGTAGGAGACAAATCTTAACACTCAAAACCTAGAACTTCAGTGAATTTTAGGGGGCCAATGGTTAAAAATCATTATCAGTAAAAGATCTTCATCTTACATATTTTACCAGATAGAAAGCATAATGCCTGCCACCTTGGATTCTGAAGAGAATGTATCCCTCACTTAGGAATCTTGCTTTAGTCCATATACCCAAAGACATGGAAGTATAGCTTTGAGTGGGCCCAAAGCTAGAAGGCTGTTTTTGGTCCAGACTACGGTACAAGTATCACTGCCACTTAACATTATGAACGAGCAACAGTAGCAGCAAAGGAGACTACGTGTGGACCCAGCCATGTAGGTGCCCCATGATCAAGGTTGACTGCTGCCTCTGAATGCCTGTCAGCAATAGACATCAATGCTGAAACCCAGATATAATAGGGTTATTCCTCAAGGAGGCCACTTGCTGGCAAGTCAACTCCTCTGGGCCTCTTGAATCCTAGGAAGTACAGTGGTTTGCACTACCAATGACACATACTATTCTGGGCATGTATTTGCCTTTCTTTCCCACAGAGCCTTGACCAGCACTTCTCTTTGAGGGCTTCCTGAATGCCTGCTTATAGGCAGGACATCCCATCTGACATAGTACTGAAAGAACAGACACTCTTCAGAGAAGGATATGCAGGACAGGGCTCATAACCATGGGATCCACTGGTAGCATTACCAGTTTCACCAACCAGAAGGAGGTGGACCCATAGAATGCCAGAGCAGTCTTCTAAAAACAGCTAAAACACAGTTCAAAAGGCAGCACTTCACAGAATTGGAGTCCTATCCTTTAGGATGCAATCTATCAACTGAAGTAACAGCTGTATCTGAGCAACATTTCAGAAACTGGGGCTGTAGAGCTCATCCTTCCTTCCTTTCCATTTTGCCCTTAGCAAGACAGGCCCACAGTAATTATGGTGGAGCTGCTCCTAAAATCTGAAGGAGATCTGTGCAAGGCAAGCAGGGATGTGGAGACCGTAAAAAATAGGCTTTTCAGATTGGACTGCAAGGAGCATATTTGACTGATAGTCTCAATCATTGTGCTCTCAAGTTCATGGCATTGCTAAGCCCTAGTGGCTTCCAACCAATAGATGAACACAGCGCTAATAAGGCAAATCTACTGGAGTGTGATACTGGATTTCTCATGAGTTCCTTGCCTCAAGACTTACACACAGCCTTGCCAAAGTGTTCTTAGAAATACACGAAAGCCTAAGACCTTCCTCTTCTTTCCTCCCTCCCTCTCGGATCAGACCTGCTTGTGATTTCATGGCTCTTCCAGCCTCAGGATCCCTCTTTGTCTTACTTCATGAGCATTTCCTTCATGAGCATTTCCCCTCTGTATACCTCTGACACATCTAATTTAATGTTGGCACCTGCTTCTCACAGGGCCCATTCTAATGCAACTATGGTAACTCCCACTGAAAAATCTTCAACTCGTGTGCACAAGTCAGTCCTGTGGGGAAAGCTAATACTTGTTATGATTATAAACCTGATGGAGAAAATGTTCACATATTGAGGTATGGGGAAGTCTTTTTGGCTTATACATGGTTCAACTTGACTTTTTGTGAACTAAGACAGACTCATTCATGGCCTATCAAACACACAGCACATGCTCTTTAACCATTAAGCTAAAGAATGTCCATTTTAAAGATAAGGATAAATAACTCCTTGCCTATGGCATCCATGTTAACACTCCATCAACAATAAGGTTCCCTTCCCAGACACCAGGGTCCTGCTGTCTCACTGTACACATACTCAGTTTGTCTCTTTTGAAACTTTAAAGGAACATCCCCCTATCATGTTTATGCCTTATCAGAACAAGGAATATAAGACTATGCAGAAATATGCATCAACTGAGCAGTTTCTCGAAGCTGAGAGGCTGTCTCCTGGGCTACAGTCCTATTTGGCTCAAGAAAGTCTTTCCTATTATAGGCTGTTTATTGATTATTTCTGCCATCCAGCCCCTGATCTCTCTTCAAAGACTGCTCTCAGAACTTTGAGAATGAAAGCTGTGTAACTGTCACAACTCTCAATACATAGCTTAGCGATGCTTTCTTTTCCTTACCCTGGAACAGAATACATGAGCAAAGTTCTAAGTGCAGATAACAAAAAAATACCAACCCAGTCAAAAAACAGACTTCCTCCAAAGAAGACACAGCCATGGCCAATAAGCACATGAAAATATGCTCATCATCACTAATCACTAGAGAAATGCAAATCAAAACTGCAGTGAGGTACCACCTCACACCAGTCAGAATGGCTGTCATTAAAGGGTCTACAAATAGCAAACACTGGAGAGGGTGTGGAGAGTAGGGAACCCTCCTACACTATTGGTGGGACTATAAATTGGTGCAGCCACTATGGAAAATTGTATGGAGGTTCCTCAAAAAACTAAAAGTAGAGTTGCCATATGATCTAGCACTCCCACTCCTGGACACCTATCTGGACAGTACTCTATTCAAAAAGAAACATGTGCACCACAATGTTCATAGCAGCACTATTCACAATAGCCAAGACATGGAAGCAATCTAAACATTCATTGATATATATATATACGCATATATATATAATGGAATACTACTCAGCCATAAAAAAGCCTGAAATAATGTCATTTGCAGCAACATGGATGAACCTAGAGATTATCATACTGAGGTAAGTCACAAAGAGAAAGATAAATACCATGTGATATCACTTATATGTGGTATCTAAAATACGGCACAAATGAACTTATCTACAAAACAGAAACAGACTCACAGATATAGAGAACAGACTTGAGGTTGCCAAGAGGGAGGGTAAATTGAGGAGGGATTGAGTGGGAGTCTGGGATTAGGTGATGCACAATATTATACATAGATGGATAAACAGGGAGGTCCTACTGTATAGCGCAGGGAACTATACTCAATATCCTGTAATAAAACATAATGGAAAAGAACGTGAAAAATAATATATATATATATATACATGTATATATATGTATATATATATACACATATATATGTACCTGGATCACTTTGCTGTACAGCAGAAATTAACACAACATTGTAAATCAACTACACTTGAATAAAATGAATTAAAAAAAAACTTCTATGGGTCCAGTGGTGTGAAGCATGTTGAGATATCCCTTCTAAGGTGAAGGATAAGTTGGTGCATCTGGCCTCTTATAAAACCAAAAAAAAAAAACCACAATGCCTAGTGGCCTTCTTTGGGGGGTTTAAGAGGCAACATATTCCTCATTTGGGTGTGTTACTCCAGCCCACTTACTGAGTGACGCTCAAAGCTTCTAGTTTTGACTGGGGCCTGGCAATAGAATCTGCAGCAGTCTCAGGCTGCTGAACAAGCTCCCTTGCCACCTGGGCCATAGGATCCAATGATGCTTGAAGTATCAGTGGCAGATAGGCATGCTGATTGGAGCCTTTGGCAGGCACCTATAGATGAATTGCAGTAGAGGGACTTAGGATTTTGGAGTAAAGCCCTGACATCTTTTGTGGATTACTACTCTCCACTTAAGAAATAGCTCTTGGCCTACTACTGGGCCTTAGTAGAGGCTGAATGCTTGAGCATGGGCCATCAAGTGACCATGTGATTGGAGCTTCCCTTCCTAACCTGGATTTTATCTGACTCACCAAGCCATTAAGTGGAGCTTGAACAGCAGGACTCCATCAAAGAGAAGTGGTACACATGTGATCAGACCCAAGCAGGTCCCGAAGGCACAAGTTACATGAAGTGGCCCCAATGCCCACTGTCTGCACTCCTGCTACACTTTCTCCATACTTACAGCTATGACCTCATGAGGAGTCCCCTAGGATCAGTTTACAGAGGAACCTAAGACTTGGACCTAGTTTATAGCAGGTTCTGTACAATATACAGGTACCACCCAAAAATGGATGCTGCATCCTATAATCCCTTTCTGGGCCAACCCTAAAGGAAAGTGCTGAAGAAAAATCCCTCTGTGGGCAGAACTTTGATCAGCACAGCCGGTTGTTTTCTTTTGCTTGGAAGGAGAAA
This sequence comes from Orcinus orca, assembly GCF_937001465.1. Lineage (NCBI taxonomy): Eukaryota > Metazoa > Chordata > Mammalia > Artiodactyla > Delphinidae > Orcinus > Orcinus orca. The sequence goes on along the minus strand of NC_064566.1, from coordinate 48,977,499 downwards.
TGGCCAGAGGCACAATTATATACTGACTCATGGGCTGTGGCCAATGGTTTGGCTGGATAGTCAGGGACTTGGAAGGAACATAATGAGAAAATTGGTAACAAGAAAATTTAGGGAAAATGAGAGACTTCTCAGGAAGGGCAAAAAAATGAAGATGTGCCCCATGTGAATGCTCATCAAAGGATGACCTCAGCAGAGGAGGATTTAAAAGTCAGGTGGATAGGATGACCTGCCCTATAGATATTAATCAGTCTCTTTTCCTAGCCACCCCTGTCATTGCCCAATGGAGTCATGAACAAAGTGGCCATGGTGCCAGGGATGGAGGTTATGTATGACCTCAGTAATATGGACTCACCAAGGCCAAACTGGCTATGGTCACTGCTGACTGCCCAATCTGGCAGTAGCAGAGATGAACACCAAGTCTCCAATATGGCACCATTCCCCAAGGTGACGAGCCAGCTACCGTGCGACAGGTTGATTACACTAGACTGCTTCCATCATGGAAGGGGCAGTGTTTTGTTCTTATTGGAATAGACATTCTGGATATGGTTTTCCCTTCCCTGCATGCAATGCTTCTTCCAAACTTATCTGTGGACATATAGAATGCCTTATCCACCATCATGGTATTCCATGGTTTCTGACAGGAACTCAGTTCACAGCAAATGAAGTACAGTAATGGGTCCCTGCTCATGGAATTCACTAGTGTTACCATGTTTCCCACCACCCTGAAGCAGCTGGAGTTATAGGACAATGGAATGGCCTTTTGAAGGCTCAGTTACAATACCAGCTAGTTAGCAATACCTTGCAAGCCTGCAGAAGGTTCTCCAGAAGGCTGCGTATTCTCTGAATCAGCATCCAATATATGGTACTATTTCTCCCATAGCCAGGATTCACAGGTCTAGGAATGAAGGAATAAAATGGGAGTGATACCATTATTTCCCCTAGTGAGCTACTAGCAAAATTTTTGCTGTTTCCACAACCTTATGCCTTGTTGACCTAGAAGTCTTAGTTTCAAAGCTTCTACCAGGAGACACAATGATTCCATTGAACTGAAAGTTAAGATTGCCACCCAGTCACTTTGAGCTCATGTCTGAATCAAAAGGTAAAGTAGGGAATTACTCTGTGGGCTGGTAAGATTGATCTTTACTACCGAGGGGAAATTGGTCTACTACTTCACAATGGAAGTAAGGAAGAAGGTATCTGGATATACAGGAGATTCCTTAGGTATTACCATGACCTGTGATTAAGGTCAATGGAAAACTCCAACAACCCAATTCAGGCAGGACTACTAATCGACCATATTATTCAGGAATAAAGATTTGGGTCACTCTACTAAGTAAAGAACAATGACAAGTTGAGGTGCTTGCTGAAGGTAAAGGTAATACAGAACGAACAGTGGAAGAAGGTAGTTAGAAATACCAGCTATAACCACACCACGATGCTAGTCAATTTAGAAGGACAAAACTAAGGAACTACTGAAACAGAAGATATAGTGTCAAAGAACTGTTACTTTGTGGATCAGAACCAACTTACTAAAGAATCTTTACTAAAATGCATTGTGAGGGCTTCCCTGGTGGTGCAGTGGTTGGGGGTCCGCCTGCCAATGCAGGGGACACGGGTTCATGCCCCGGTCCGGGAGGATCCCACATGCCGCAGAGCGGCTGGGCCCGTGAGCCATGGCCGCTGAGCCTGCGCATCCGGAGCCTGTGCTCCGTAGAGGGAGAGGCTGCAACAGTGAGAGGCCCGCGTACCGCAAAAAATAAATAAATAAATAAAATAAAATGCATTGTGAGAACAACCAGTTAGGGGGCTGTGTCTTTGGATTTGAATGCTACAGAATGCAAGCATATGTTTGTGTTGATACAGCACCTGCAATTCACTATTGAACAATGAGACAGCTGTTTGTGATCCAGACACATGGGAGGTTATTTCTGAGGGAACAGCCAGCTTGGTGGACTGGATAAAGCCACTACTATAAAGAGTGTTTATCCTGAGGAGGGGAACTTCCCAACTCCCCCTATAAATGCCAAAATGGAACACCCCAGATGAAGCAGCTGATATGCTTTGCATGCAAACCATGTGGGATTGGCTTTATGATGACCAGGATATTCACCTCCTGGATATGTCCATTAGTCAGGTATGGTAAATGCTGTAATTAAGGGGGCCCCTCTTGCATACGTATCTCATGTAACTTTACTCCTACAAAATTAAACAATGATTTGCTCTCTCATCTTCCTTGTATGGATCTGACTAATACCAAGAACGTTAGAGTAATTAAGAAAATGGGGAGAGACAAAGGGGAGTGTCAAGGAACTCTAGCAGAGTGAAACTTTAGGTGACTGAGAAACAGAATAAATAAAGTGGACAATGATGGAGTAAAACAAAGGTGTTAATGCAGCACTACCAAAGATTGGATAGACCTAAAGGGCCCCAAGCACATCTCTTCTATTTACCCCAGTTTGGAAGAATTTAAAGAGCTGGAAGGCAAAGATTATAATGAAAACTCTGACCAGGAAATGCAAGGGGCAATGATTTGCCAGATTAATCAAGGCATAGATTTATAGATTTGAAACTGAGCAGGACCCACTGGGACTTCCAGATACAAGTTCTTCAATGCCCCCTGCTTGTTTGAAAAAAAAAAAAAAGCCTTCCTAGACCTTCTGAATTCCAAAGAGCAGCCTTGAGCAGTTAGTAATTAGAGAAGTGAGAAAATGCAGAAAAACGAAAAACAGTTAAGCAAGAAAAGTAATAATTTGAACAACCAGTCAACCATAAAGCGGTCACAGGATTTCCACCATAAAACAGTCACAGGCCTCCTAGCTTCTCCCCAAGGGATATAGCTAACAATCTGATGCATACGCTTCAGTCATTTTGCAGAAACCAGGACCCCACCAGATGGAAAATGCTGACCACAGCCATGGAGACCCCATCAATTTGGAGCAAGAAGAGTATGCTCAAGACCCATAAATATCTCTTTGTTGCTTAAGACCGAACTAATCAGAAGAACGCATGAGTTGATCATGCACTTAAGACCCTTACCCTTAATTTTGTTCTTTAAAAACCCTTGCCTGAAAGTCATTGGAGAGATTGGGGCCTTTAAGCATTAGCTGCTTATTCTTGCTTGGTGCTCTGCAAATAAACACTGTAGTTTCCTTTATCACAAGCCAGTGTCAGTAGATTGGCTTTGCTGTGTGTCAGGTGAGTGAAACTGAGATCCATTTGGTAACAATTTTGGTGACCACAAAGGCACTACCATCCTGAGTGGGCATCTTGCCCATGGCACATTGGCCCCTGGCTAGTGGCAGTTCTCAAGTTTGTCCAGAAGATGCCCGAGCACCTTTGCCTCATGGACAGCACCAAGTGCTTGCTGCCACCAGACATCATTGGCCCATGATGCTGTTGATTTTGTGGTGAAGGAAACAAAGCACTTGCTGGTTGACATGCCTCTGTTAAGTAGTAGAGCTCACAGGCACTGGCACCAGGGTATTTTTCTCTTAGTCACTTGGCTCTGTCTGTGATGGGGCATTGGGATTATTCCGTATTGCACTAAGCAATCTGTAACCCTGAGAGACCTCATTGTATTTGCTTGCTTGCTTCATATTTGACAGCATCAGCCGTGAACAACTAAAAATGAGTACTCAGAGCTCTGTTCCACCTTGTAGCCCACTAGGGTGTATTTTGAAGAATTGGGAATTTTAGTTATGCACCAATGAAAAGAAATAAGATGGTGTTCTCTTGTAACACTACTTGGCCTCAGTGCTCCTTAGGATCTGGAGCCCCTAATGGCTCTCTAAATTGTAACACCATCTTTCAACTAGAACTATTTTGTGGAATGGGAGGAAAATGGAGTGAAGTTTCTTAAATACAGGCTTTTATTATGTTGCATCAAAGGGGGACTATTCAGAGAAAATGTAACATGCACAGAATTATGATACAAAAAAATTCCTTCCAATAAGGAGATATTAAAAGTTTTACCCAATTCTCAGGAATTGAGAGATGAACAAATTCAACAAACAAATGATCCTACAGCACTCCCACTGTTGCATGGAGAGCAGAATGGGGAAGCAGGGGCTAGGGACCTTGATCCCATAGTGCTGACACACTCCTACCAACTCTGGTGGGAGCTGAAGGAGGAGAAAACAACCTGGAGGAAAGAGGGACGATCTCTCCCTCCTGTACCTGACAGGGCACCCAATTCAGCCAGGGAGCCACTCTTGTTCAGGTAGGGCAATTCCCACTGAGGCAGATTCCCATTGGAGGAATAAATACCCAAGATCAGGCAGCAGGATCTGTGTGGATACACTCTCCTACCCCCCTTCATTTTCACTCTCCCTTTTCACATCAGACTTGTTTAATTGGAAAAATATGCCAACTTTTTGGAATGACCCTACTAGGATAGGAAATTTATTCTCCATCTCTGCCACCCACAACTCAAGTAGGGCTATGTTCAAAGTGTACTAACTACCCTGTTGACTGAGGAAGAGAGAGATGGTGCTAGAAGAGGCTAATGAAGAGGCAGATACACTGCATGTTACTGCCTGGCAATCCTATCTGAGCATCAGCAGCAAATGCAATTCCCACCATAGATCCAGGGTGGGACATGAATGACCTAGAAGATAAGGCTTGAATTGAGCATTATGGAGAGCGCATCCTGGTAGGGCTCTGGAAGCAAGTGCCGAAGCAGAAGTTTCAATAAGGTGTAAGGGGTGTGCCCACGGCCACCAGAAAATCCCTCAGATTTGACGCATATTGCAATATACAGGTGTGGATAAAGATAACCTGAGGAATTTCAAGTTAGTTAATCAGACCCTTTGTGGCTCAGAGAACCCCAGATATCCAGCAAGAGTTGAAGAGAGAAGTTGTTTTTGATCTCTGAATATCTCATTTGGTGGAACTTGTTTTCAAAAGGACAATCCACAGAATGGGAGAAAATATTTGCAAACAATGCAACTGACAAGGGATTAGTCTCCAAAATTTACAAACAGCTCAAGAAAACAAACAACCCAATCAAAAAATGGGCAGAAGACCTAAATAGACATTTCTCCAAAGAAGACATACAGATGGCCAACAGGCACATGAAAAGATGCTCAACATCACTAATTATTAGAGAAATGCAAATCAAAACTACAATGAGATATCACCTCACACCAGTCCGAATGGCCATAATCAAAAAATCTACAAACGATAAATGCCGGAGGGGGTGTGGAGAAAAGGGAACCCTCTTGCACTGTTGGTGGGAACGTAACTTGGTATAGCCACTATGGAGAACAGCAAGGAGGTTCCTTAAGAAACTAGAGTTACCATATGATCCAGCAATCCCACTCCTGGGCATATATCCATAGAAGAACATGGTTCAAAAGGATACATGCACCCCAATGTTCATTGCAACACTGTTTACAATAGCCAAGACATGGAAGCAACCTAAATGTCCATTGACAGAAGAATGCATAAAGAAGGTGTGGTACATATATACAATGGAATATTACTCAACAAAAAAAAGAATGAAATGATGCCATTTGCAGCAACATGGATGAACCTGGAGATTATCACACTAATAAAGTAAGTCAGACAGAGCAAGACAAATATCATAAGATGTCACTTATATGCGAAATCTAAAAATAATGACACAAATGAACTTATATACAAAACAGAAACAGACTCAGACTTAGTGAACAAACTTATGGTTACCAGGGAGGAAGGGTGTGGGGCAGGGATAGATTGGGAGTTTGGGACTGACATGTACACACTGCTATGTTTAAAGTAGATAACCAACAAAGTCCTACTGTATAGCACAGGGAACGCTGCTCAGTATTCTGTAATATCCTAAATGGGAAAAGAATTTGAAAAAAAACAGATACATATATATGTATAACTGAATCACTTTGCTGTACACCTGAAATTAACACAACATTATTAATTAACTATGCTCCAATATAAAATAAAAATTTTTTAAAAAGATATTTAGTGACACCAAGGTTGATGTTTTCCTTTGTTTTGTAGAGCCCAGTCTGCTATTGGTTTCTCATCCTTGGGCCAGAATTCCCTCTCCTGGACAGTGTTAGAATGAGCACAGGTAAAGTTTGCTTCTGATTCTTCTTTGCTTCCAAGGCTGAATACAAATCTTATTTAATATATATTTAAGATATAGTCTATGGAAAAGTTTATCTCTAATGCTCTTCTGTACCTTTCCATCAGTTGAGAAAGGTTGTACTGAGTTGGTCTTTAAAATCTAATTATTAAAGGCAGAAGCCTTACTTTAAGCTATAATATGATTAAATTCAAATGCACTGACTTATTGAATACTTATTTCTAAATATCATGCAAGAGAGTCAGGTACAAAAGAAACATAGCTCATCCATTAAACTCTAAAGGCAGAGTTCATCAAATGGACAAGGAGATTACTGAACCAAAGTTTCAAAAGCTAGATATGAATCTGTATGGAATGAAATTCCTCCTTTTACTGAGCTGAGGGTATAGCCTGTGCACAGGTTTGGAAGAAATAACACTATATTTCAAATCAACTACAAGCAGTTTTACATAGAAAGTAAAGTTTAAGATTGGGGAGCAGAGAGCAAGCTTCTAGAAGTTCCTAGCTTTTCCTGACGTGCCATAGAAATAGAATCCTCTAAAAGGGGAGTAAGAGTAAAAAGTAAATTCTTTCTTCATTGATTCTACTTCATAGCCACTGCCCTGACCATATTGGCTCCTGGTCTGAAAGAGACAGTTAAAAATGTCTCTCCGAGGTTTAACCCCTCCAAGAAACAAAAAAGCAGTGATGGTAACAACAATGCTATTTAAGCACCTGGTATGTTAGTTTCCTTACTAGCCCCTTTGTATATAGTATCTCAATTATAAGAGCTACCCAGAGATAGGTATTATTCCCACTTTATGCTTGAAGAAGTGAAAGTGAAACAACTTGTTCAAGGTTACACAGTAGGTATGTCACTGAGCTGGCTTGCAAACTCAAGCCACTGGAGCTTCAAAGGCCATGTCTTGTCACATGTCCTAAAGTGTGATGCCCCACAACCCATGAGAAGCCCATTAGGACACACCAGGGGATAAGTCAAACTGAGAAAGCAGGTTTTCCCCTTCCTAAGAAACAGGGTTTCAGGTTGGGAAATTTAGGTTCAGAAGGATGTAAAGGACATGCACTGCTCCACACAAGTCCATGGGGTCCTTCCCTCACAATGTAAACCAGAGCAAGGGGAAAAGTCTGCAGTATCTTACTTTTAGGTAATTGCTATTTGTCTGTCTTGAAGTTAATTCAGGATTCTACCACCACTTCCAAGTGCTGTAAGGGTATCAAACTTCCTTAAAGTTTGACAGCCAGGCTGAGTTCTAATCCCAAGAAGATTCTTCATCCCTCTTCTAGAAAGGCCTTTCTGATTTCTACTTGGCGTCCTTAGACTAGCTGCAGACTCCAGGGAGGCCAGACAACAAACAAGAGCAGGACCTGGACCCAAGGGATCATGACTCAATTAACAGGTCTGTCCTCCATAGACTTAGACCTCTCTGGACCAACCCTAACATGCTGCGGATAGCTGTGTTCAAATTTAGAACCTGTGTCCATCCTTGTGGGACAAAGACTGCTATTTTCCTTCTCCACTAAGATAGTGGGAAGGTTCAAGTGGAATTACCCCTGAGCAGAATGCTTATACGTGCCAGGCCTCAGAGGCATTTGCAGAGCCCCAGGCTCTTGCTGACACTACACATCCCAGGTAAGAACGTCTTACAAGGAGGATCTAGAAAAGGAGCAAAGGTCATCAGTATGTGTTCCCAGCCTATAAGAAAGAACTTAAAGTTGGGCAACCAACTTTAGATCGTGCTCCTATATAAGTTTCTAAGACCCAGAGGGAAGGAATTCTCTTGGAAGGAGACAGAGAGGGTGGAGTCCACACAGAGCCATACACAAGGAGGCTGAAGAGGCCCTCTAGTTCACTAATGCCAATACAGGAAACTCCAAAATACCTCCAGGTGCTTTAAAAAGGCACGATGTATTTTATTCTTCTTCAATTGCCAGGCACTGTGCTAGCATAAGTATTACAACAGAGAATGAGATAAACATGCTCCCTACTCTCATGAAACTTATATTCTGTTCAGGGAAACAGGCAGGTAAACAAGCAATCCAGAGTACTATGTGTGTGCAGTACAAAGACAGGCCTCTTTAGGTTGATACCTAAGCTGTGGCAATGTGCCATGTATAAGGACTAGCCAGGAGAGGAAGATGAGTAGGCTATTCCAACACCAGGAAAGAACATCGGTAATTATCAGGGGCAAAAGATCATGACACATTTGGGAAAAAGAAAAATTCAGCCATGTAGAAAGGTAGTGAGCAGGGTGAAAATGCTAAGAATTGTGGTTTGTATTTGCAAATATATTTGGATATAGCTCAGGTGGGAGCTGTCCTGCTCTGATCGCATATACTCACAGCCCCACTGAACAGGAGCTGCCGTAGCCTCCTTCTACTGTGTTTAAGCAGTAAGGGCTGCCATTCAGACTAGGGAGGCATAAGTTAAGGAGTGTTACGATATTAGGGAAAGGATAAAAGTCAGTGAAGCTAACCCCAAGGCTCATCCATCTCCATCCAGGAGCTGAAGTGCATCCCTCCAGTCATAGGTACCCCTTTCAGTTTCATGATATGTTCCTGGAGATGGACAGGAAGAAGAGATGAAATGTAGACGGAACATCCATCAGGAAAACAGCTCTGTGTGTTGTCAGGTATGAGGAAGGAGAGAGGGATAAAAATCAAATCCACCTTCTCCAGGGCTTGAGGCCAGTTCACAGGACTGAGGACATTTGGCTTGGATCTAACAAGGTCTGAGATGTAGTAGAGGTCTGCCTACTTTCGAGAGAAAACATTTCTTATGCTCATAATTCACTGGATATAGATTTAGCCTCTTATGTAATTTGGTCTGTGAGATCATCCTACAATGTGTCTTCTCTGCTCAAACCTAGAAGGGAACCACTGCCCCAGGGTGTGGCTCAGTAGTGATGGGACTCAAATAACTTCAGAAGGGAAGATAGACAGTCAAACAGCTTCCCCACTAACATAGGAGGAAGGTAACCACAGTAAGGGAGACAAGCATCAGAACAGAAGACAAATTCATTTGGCAAGTCTCACTGATTTTTCCATTTAAGGACTCTCTCTTTTCTGGAGGGAAACTAGATTTCTTCACATGATTACACTTTGCTTGGTAAAACATCAAGTTATGAAAGCCAGTAAATTAGGAGGTAGGAGTGAAGTAGACAAGTCCCCTTTTATTGTAAATCTAAAAATCATGGTAAAGATCATTTAGCATTTGACCACAATGAGATTAGAACTCTTTTGCCTTTGGAACTAGTTCTGTGAAGTTGTCCACTTTCCAATGTGTCCTAGTGAGGAAGCAGGCAGGTTTTCAAGAGATGATACTGGTGAAGACTGTACACTATTGGGATCTGGTCTGATATATCCAAAGAAGAAGTGGCATGGTCAAGGGGGCAACTGAAGAGACCATCTACAGAGGCCTGGGAAGGGTTAAGGAAACTGACAAGGGATGGTGGAGGCCCAGGACTAACCCCAGGGAGCAGCATCAGCTAACTCAGGCCTACCAGGTAAGGCAAGATGCAGTTGCCAGAACACAAGTGTGGGGCGGGGGGCTGTCACTTTTCAGGAGCTGTGGTCTTTGGTAGAAAATCACAGCACTGTCAAGTGTGCCTGGCAGAAAGGGACTGGGGAATAAGTTCTTGATGGCTAGTCTCACCCTCTCATCTCCTGCATCACATGGGCTGAACCCACCTAGAAACTGGAGGGAAAAAGAAAAGCAGTACTCCATAAATGTCAGCTTCTGGGGACAGAGAATAGAGATCTGGAGGAATAGATGGAGAACAGATGGAGAATAAGCAACACAAAGGGTAAGAAACAAAGACAGGGTCCCCCCAGCCTAAAGCCTTGCCTCACCCCACCTCCTCATCTCAATCACAGGCTGACTCCTGTGCACACTTTCTTTCCCAGCCCCAGTAACTCAGCCTTTTCACCTTCCTTCACCAATTCCTTCCTTCACCAATTACTAACTAGCAGAGTCTAGTTAGTAATTGAAGTTTTGGAGAAAGTCTGTTTTCAGTCACTTGATGAATAATTAGAATGACTGTACTTGGTAGGTTGAGTAACTTCCATGTGGTGTTGCTTGCCTGTGAGGTAAGAGCCAAAGAGTTGGGAAGGCCAAATAACCTCTAACACTTCTCTCCACCAAGAGTCAAAAATGCTTCAGAGGTACATGGAGAATTTGGCAAATGTATTGTTTTCCATCTTAGTGATAAAATCCCAAAAACAATTTCCATTAACAGGGGGTGGACAATAGTTCTCATATACGGTTTGCCTCAAGGGCATGTTAACTCTTCCTGTGTCATAACATAATTTCAAGATGACTGGGCATCCTATGGACCACCACCATCATCCATCAATGGCATGTTGATCTGGCAAAATGAGCTAAAGGTGTTTAGTACAATAGAGGCCTTAGTAAGACACACATGCTTTAAAGGGTAGGAGACAAATCTTAACACTCAAAACCTAGAACTTCAGTGAATTTTAGGGGGCCAATGGTTAAAAATCATTATCAGTAAAAGATCTTCATCTTACATATTTTACCAGATAGAAAGCATAATGCCTGCCACCTTGGATTCTGAAGAGAATGTATCCCTCACTTAGGAATCTTGCTTTAGTCCATATACCCAAAGACATGGAAGTATAGCTTTGAGTGGGCCCAAAGCTAGAAGGCTGTTTTTGGTCCAGACTACGGTACAAGTATCACTGCCACTTAACATTATGAACGAGCAACAGTAGCAGCAAAGGAGACTACGTGTGGACCCAGCCATGTAGGTGCCCCATGATCAAGGTTGACTGCTGCCTCTGAATGCCTGTCAGCAATAGACATCAATGCTGAAACCCAGATATAATAGGGTTATTCCTCAAGGAGGCCACTTGCTGGCAAGTCAACTCCTCTGGGCCTCTTGAATCCTAGGAAGTACAGTGGTTTGCACTACCAATGACACATAATATTCTGGGCATGTATTTGCCTTTCTTTCCCACAGAGCCTTGACCAGCACTTCTCTTTGAGGGCTTCCTGAATGCCTGCTTATAGGCAGGACATCCCATCTGACATAGTACTGAAAGAACAGACACTCTTCAGAGAAGGATATGCAGGACAGGGCTCATAACCATGGGATCCACTGGTAGCATTACCAGTTTCACCAACCAGAAGGAGGTGGACCCATAGAATGCCAGAGCAGTCTTCTAAAAACAGCTAAAACACTGTTCAAAAGGCAGCACTTCACAGAATTGGAGTCCTATCCTTTAGGATGCAATCTATCAACTGAAGTAACAGCTGTATCTGAGCAACATTTCAGAAACTGGGGCTGTAGAGCTCATCCTTCCTTCCTTTCCATTTTGCCCTTAGCAAGACAGGCCCACAGTAATTATGGTGGAGCTGCTCCTAAAATCTGAAGGAGATCTGTGCAAGGCAAGCAGGGATGTGGAGACCGTAAAAAATAGGCTTTTCAGATTGGACTGCAAGGAGCATATTTGACTGATAGTCTCAATCATTGTGCTCTCAAGTTCATGGCATTGCTAAGCCCTAGTGGCTTCCAACCAATAGATGAGCACAGCGCTAATAAGGCAAATCTACTGGAGTGTAAGACTGGATTTCTCATGAGTTCCCTTGGCTCAAGACTTACACGCATCCTTGCCAAAGTGTTCTTAGAAATACACGAAAGCCTAAGACCTTCCTCTTCTTTCCTCCCTCCCTCTCGGATCAGATCTGCTTGTGATTTCATGGCTCTTCCAGCCTCAGGATCCCTCTTTGTCTTACTTCATGAGCATTTCCTTCATGAGCATTTCCCCTCTGTATACCTCTGACACATCTAATTTAATGTTGGCACCTGCTCCTCAGAGGGTCCATTGTAATGCAACTATGGTAACTCCCACTGAAAAATCTTCAACTCGTGTGCACAAGTCAGTCCTGTGGGGAAAGCTAATACCTGTTATGATTATAAACCTGATGGAGAAAATGTTCATATATTGAGGTATAGGGAAGTCTTTTTGGCTTATACATGGTTCAACTTGACTTTTTGTGAACTAAGACAGACTCATTCATGGCCTATCAAACACACAGCACATGCTCTTTAACCATTAAGCTAAAGAATGTCCATTTTAAAGATAAGGATAAATAACTCCTTGCCTATGGCATCCATGTTAACACTCCATCAACAATAAGGTTCCCTTCCCAGACACCAGGGTCCTGCTGTCTCACTGTACACATACTCAGTTTGTCTCTTTTGAAACTTTAAAGGAACATCCCCCTATCATGTTTATGCCTTATCAGAACAAGGAATATAAGACTATGCAGAAATATGCATCAACTGAGCAGTTTCTCGAAGCTGAGAGGCTGTCTCCTGGGCTACAGTCCTATTTGGCTCAAGAAAGTCTTTCCTATTATAGGCTGTTTATTGATTATTTCTGTCATCCAGCCCCTGATCTCTCTTCAAAGACTGCTCTCAGAACTTTGAGAATGAAAGCTGTGTAACTGTCACAACTCTCAATACATAGCTTAGCGATGCTCTCTTTTCCTTACCCTGGAACAGAATACATGAGCAAAGTTCTAAGTGCAGATAAATCTGAAGAACCTCGTGTCAGTAATGTCCTCAAGCAATTGAGTTATAGGTGTAGCCTGAAGGCAGAGCAGCTAGCTTGAAGTTAACAGGCATTCCCACAATTCATGATGCCTCATGGGAAGGGAGACACAGCTATAAGAATAGCCTGATACTGCTCTAGACTAGCAGATTGAGGAACCTGGGCTGCAACAGTGTTAGTTTTCCTCTGTAGCAGCTTGTTTTTAAGTGTTTCAATACCATTGAATTACCACTTTTTTCAATTTTTTACCATTGAAGTGTTTCAATACCATTGAATTACTTTTTTCACTTTTTTACCATTGAATTACCACTTTTTTCAAGTGTTTCAATACAATTAAATTACCACTTTTTAAGTTTTCATTCCAAATTGCTCCTCTCTCCCCCTCCCAACTGTTGTACTCAGAACAGATGGGAAAATAGTATAAGGGATATATTACCAACTGTTTGGCCCTTGTGAGACAAAAATTTGAACAGCTCTGGGATTTGGGGGGAAGCTGACTAAAATCCTGGAGGTACCTCAGCATCTCAGCCACTGGGCTGAAATTTTAGTTGTGTTGACTACCAATCTGAGTTGTTTGGACTTTCTTCCTATGTGGAGGTCCCTTTCTCCATCTGTTCCCTGAGGTTGCCCTATGCTTATCTCTACTCAGCTCACTCTTGGAAAGTGTCTCTTACTTATTTAATAGATATTACCTAATGGGACTCTCTCAGCTCCAAACTACAGCTTTGATATTAGAACATTCATAGCTCATAGATAATGGTCTTTGCCCATTTTGGTTCACATAGAGCTACAGGTAATAGTGTCCCCAGCCTTCTTATACTGAGGACTGACACGTTACACAAGGACATTTCTACCCCCAAATCTGATTCTTCCCTATTAGATGTAGGTTTTTTATTTTATTTTGTGGGGAGAGGGAAGATTTACTATCTGTATTTGGTGCCTTGGGCTCTTCATCCAAGGACCTCATACAACCTTTCACGGATGCTGGGGATTTTGCAGCACATGCTCATCGTCCTATAGTAGCCAATGCGTCCAGGGGCAGTGACCTCACAAGACAGAACAAAGATGTCTGAGAAACTACTTTAAGAAAAAAGACCCCACTGGATTAGAGTCCATTAGAAGGAGAATTACTGGGAAGACCTTCAAGATGGCAGAGGAGTAAGATGTGGAGATCACCTTCCTCCCCACAAATACATCAGAAATACATCTACATGTGGAAGTACTCCTACAGAACACCTACTGAACACTGGCAGAAGACCTCAGACTTCCCAAAAGGCAAGAAAATCCCCACATACCTGGATAGGGCAAAAGCAAAAAAAAAAAAAAAAAAAAAAAAAAAAAAGGACAAAAGAATAGGGACAGGACCTGCACCTCTGGGAGGGAGCTGTGAAGGAGGAAAAGTTTCCACACACTAGGAAGCCTCTTCACTGTCCAGGATGGGAGGTGGAGAGGGGGAAGCTTTGGAGCCACAGAGGAGAGCACAGCAACAGGGGTGCAGAGGAAAAAGCAGAGAGATTCTCACATAAAGGACACCAACCTGAGACATTTGTCTGCTCAACCACCTGGGCGGGTGAGGGCTGGGAGTTGAGGCTCAGGCTTTGGAGATTAGACCCCAGGGAGAAGACTGGGGTTGGCTGTGTGAAGATAGCCAGAAGGGGGCTAGTGCACCACAGCTAGCTGGGAGGGAGTCTGGGAAATAGTCTGGACCTGCCAAAGAGACAAGAGACCATTGTTTCAGGGTGTATGAGAAGAGGGGATTCCTTCCCTGTGTGCCCACAGAAGGCAGAGCACCACCACCTAAGTGAGCTCCAGAGACGGGCACAAACCACGGCTATCAGCTCGGACAACAGAGTTGGGCATGAACTACTAACACTGCTGCCACTGCCACCAAGAAGCCTGTGTGCAAGCACAGGTCACTACGCACACCCCCCTGGGAGCCTGTGCAGCACGCCACTGCCAGGGTCGCGTAATCCAGAGACAACTTCCCCAGGAGAACACACGGCATGCCTCAGGCTGTTGCAATGTCACACTGGCCTCTGCTGCTACAGGATCACCCCTCATTCCAATTATGACTACCGTACCCCTCCCTCTCCCAGGCTTGAGTGAGCAAGAGAGCACACTAATCAGCTGCTGCTTTACCCCTTTCTGTCTGGGTGGGGAACAGACTCCTCAAGGTGGCCTACACACAGAGGCGGGGGCCAAAATCAAAGCTGAACCCCAGGAGCTGTGAGAACAAAGAAGAGAAAGGGAAATCTCCCCAGCAGCCTCAGGAGCAACTGATTAAATCCCCACGATCAACTTGATAAACGCTGCATCTGTGGAATACCTGAATAGACAACAAATGTTCCTGAAATTGAGGTGGTGGACTTCGGAAGCAACTGTAGACTTGGGGTTTGCTTTCTGTCTCTAATTTGTTTCTGATTTTATATTTATCTTAGTTTAGTTTCAGTGCTTATTATCATTGTTGGATTTGTTTATTTGGTGCTCTCTAAATTTTTATATATATTTTTTTATTTTTATACATCTTTAAACATTAAAAAAATTGTTTTCCTTCTTCTCTGAGTGTGTATGTGTATGCTTATTTGTGTGATTGTCTTTTTAGGTTTGCTTTTACCATTTGTCCAAGGATTTTGACTGGTTTTTTTGCTTCTTCTTTCTTTCTTCCTTTTCTTCTGAGCTGTGTGGCTGGCAAGGTCTTGGTGCTCTGGCTGGGTGTCAGACCTGAGCCCCTGAGGTGGGAGGGCTGAGTCCAGGACACTGGACCACCAGAAACCTCCCAGTCCCATGTAATGTCAATCTGCGAGAGCTTTCCCAGGGATCTTTGTCTCAACACTAAGACCAAGCCCCACTCAACAGCTAGCAAGCTCCAGTGCTGGAAGCCCCATGCCAAACTAGCAAGACAGGAACAAACTCCACCCATTAGCACAGAGGCTGCCTAAAGTCATACTAAGTTCAGACACTCCAAAACACACAACCAGATGCAGCCCAGCCCACCAGAAAAACAAGATCGAGCCCCATCCACCACAACACAGGTACCAGTCCCCTCCACAAGACACTGAACCAACCTCACACACTGGGGGTAGACACCAAAAATAATGGGAACTATGAACCTGCAGCCTGCAGACTATGCTACAAAGCTACAGTAATCACGACAGTATGGTACTGGCACAAAAACAGAAATATAGATCAATGGAACAGGATAGAAATCCCAGAGATAAACCCATGCACCTATGGTCAATTAATCTATGACAAAGGAGGCAAGGATATACAATGGAGAAAGGACAGTCTCTTCAATAAGTGGTGCTGGGAAAACTGGACAGGTACATGTAAAAGAATGAAATTAGAACACTCCCTAACACCATACACAAAAATAAACTCAAAATGGATTAGAGACCTAAATGTAAGGCCAGACACTATCAAACTCTTAGAGGAAAACATAGGCAGAACACTCTATGAGATAAATCACAGCAAGATCCTTTTTGACCCACCTCTTAGAGAAATGGAAATAAAAACAAAACTAAACAAATGGGACCTAATGAAACTTCAAAGCTTTTGCACAGCAAAGGAAACCATAAATAAGACCAAAAGACAACCCTCAGAATGGGAGAAAATATTTGCACACAAAGCAACTGACAATGGATTATCTCCAAAATATATAAGCAGCTCATGCAGCTCAATATCAAAAAAACAAACAATCCAATCCATAATGGGCAGAAGACCTAAATAGACATTTCTCCAAAGAAGATATACAGATTGCCAACAGACACATGAAAGGATGCTCAACATCACTAATCATTAGAGAAATGCAAATCAAAACCACAGCGAGATATCACCTCACACCGGTCAGAATGGCCACCATCAAACAATCTACAAACAATAAATGCTGGAGAGGGTGTGGAGAAAAGGGAACCCTCTTGCACTGTTGGTGGGAATGTATACTGATACAGCCACTATGGAGAACAGTATGGAGGTTCCTTAAAAAACTAAAAATAAAACTACCATATGACCCAGCAATCCCACTAGTGGGCATATACACTGAGAAAACCATAATTCAAAAAGAGTCATGTACCAAAATGTTCACTGCAGCCCTATTTACAATAGCCAGGAGATGGAAGCTACCTAAGTGTCCATCATCAGATGAATGGATAAAGAAGACGTGGCACATATATACAATGGAATATTACTCAGCCATAAAAAGAAACGAAATTGAGTTATTTGTAGTGAGGTGGATGGACCTAGAGTCTGTCATACAGAGTGAAGTAGGTCAGAAACAAAAAAACAAATACCATATGCTAACACATATATATATGGAATCTAAGAAAAAGAAAAGTCATGAAGAACCTAGGGGTAAGGCAGGAATAAAGACGCAGATCTCCTAGAGAACGGACTTGAGGTTATGGGGAGGGGGAAGTGTGAGCTGTGACAGGGCGAGAGAGAGTCATGGACATATACACACTAACAAACGTAGTAAGGTAGATAGCTAGTGGGAAGCAGCCGCATGGCACAGGGATATTGGCTTGGTGCTTTGTGACAGCCTGGAGGGGTGGGATAGGGAGGGTGGGAGGGAGGGAGACGCAAGAGGGAAGACATATGGGAACATATGTTTATGTATGACTGATTCACTTTGTTATAAAGCAGAAACTAACACACCATTGTAAAGCAATTATACCCCAATAAAGATGTTAAAAAAAAAAAAAGAACCTAGGGGTAAGATGGGAATAAAGACACAGACCTACTAGAGAACGGACTTGAGGATGTGGGGAGGGGGAAGTGTAAGCTGTGAGAAAGTGAGAGAGTGGCATGGACATATATACACTACCAAACGTAAAATAGATAGCTAGTGGGAAGAAGCTGCATGGCACAGGGAGATCAGCTTGGTGGTTTGTGACCACCTAGAGGGGTGGGATAGGGAGGGTGGGAGGGAGGGAGATGCAAGAGGGAAGAGATATGGGAACATATGTATAACTGATTCACTTTGCTATAAAGCAGAAACACACCATTGTAAAGCAATTATACTCCAATAAAGATGTTAAAAAATGATGTAGCACATATATACAATGGAATATTACTGAGCCATAAAAAGAAATGAAATTGAGTTATTTGTAGTGAGGTGGATGGACCTAGTCTCTCATACAGAGTGAAGTCAGAAAGAGTGAAACAAATACCGTATGCTAACACATATGTATGGAATCTAAAAAAAAAATGGTTCTGATGAACCTCGGGGAGGACAGGAATAAAGACACAGACGTATAGACTTGAGGACACAGGGAGGGGGAAGGGTAAGCTGGGTAGAGAGAGAGTAGCCCTGACTTATATACACTACCAAATAAAATAGATATCTAGTGGGAAGTAGCAGCATAGCACACCGAGATCAACTCCATGCTTTGTGACCACCTAGAGGGGTGGGACAGCGAGTGTGGAAGGGAGATGCAAGAGGGAGGGGATATGGGGATACATGTATACATATCACTGATTCACTTTGTTATGTAGCAGAAACTAACACAACATTGTAAAGCAGCTATACTCCAATAAAGGTGTTAAAGGAGAATTATTAGAACAGATGGAGGACTACTAGCAGTGGTCATGTGTTTGTATTATGTGCATAAGACAAACAGGATTTAACTTGGCACAAAGTTGTCTTTGCTTTGTAGAAGTATATGGGTAAGGAAATAGAACAGTCCTTCATCCTCAGCCCCATTGGGAGGTCCTATAACTATGCAGCCTCCTGGACTCTCATCCCTGCAGGGATGTGAATGAAGATGAGAAAGGATCAAAGGATGAGGCTAACATGAGTTACGTTCCACCTTACACTGAGATCCCTGCATTGATATTCCACTGGAGTTTTGCCTTTTCAAGTATATACGTCCAGGACCTATGCCATAGACCCACAGGTCCATCTTTTTCTCACAGACCAGGAGATCAGTCAACAGGACAATCATCTCTTTGTGCACAGCATTCCACCTTTATCTTAACTCAGTAAGAACTTACTGACAGGAGGGCCTGTTCAATTAGTGTACCTGGAAAAATCACTATCCACATGGAAATTCTTTAGATCCCAACCTTACTCCATAAACAAAAATGAATTCCAGATGTATGAAGAATTTAAATGTGAAAGTAACTTTAATTCTTGGTATAGAAATATAGGTGAATAAGTTAGTTCTTGGGAGAAATGAGAATTTAGACATATGTCTCCTCCAAGAAATGTAGAAAATTGGACTAAATTTTCAAAAGCGCCTTAAATTATAAGACATTATAAATGGAAAGATTCACATACACAAAGGACTTATAAAGATCTAAATAACCATCAAATGTCCTAATGTTAAGAGAAATTGGACAAGAAAATGGTTTCAAACAAAACCTTTAAACACACAAGAAATTATAAATAGCAATCAGTAATATATATTGAGATATTATCATTGAAGGCCATTTAATTTTGAAAAATAAGATCTGAGTGTTGGAGAGGGTGTTGGTTAAGTTTTTTTTATGATGTAAATCAAGGCAATGACTTTGAATGACAGTTTCGCACTGTCTCCTACAATTGAGCATTTGTATACCCTTATAGTTTGAGTTTCACTCTAAGTATACCAAGAAGCTTACATGTACAACAATGGACATGTAAAAGTGTTCACAGATGCACTTAATAGCAAAGTCCTAAAACTCCAAAGACTCAGTAAGAGCATGCATAAACTATGTATTTACACAATGAAATGTCAGACAAGTCAGAATGAACGACGGCAACGTAGATATGAAGTCTTCAAATCGGTTATATGAAGGGATTACGCAGAACACTGTTTAAGTAAAAAATGACTAACTTCTAATATGTACATTTAGATAAACAGAAACATGGATTTTGTGCTCTGCATTTAAGGCAGAGCTCAATTAATTTGAGCTGCTGCAAAAACAGATCAAGTCTTGTAAAGAGTGTTAACTTGGGTGTACTACATCTCTTTCTACAGGCATCTTATCTCTACTGCTCTCCCTGGCTTTCTAAGCCATCTAAAATTGAACTGTACTAGTCTATCTCCAAGTTTCTGTGGCAGGAGGGTAGGAGGCTTATTTCAGCCAATGCTTGGTTCCAAGTTGCCAATCTACCTCACATATGAAAATGTGAGAAATTTTTCTTCTGGATAAAGGCTATTAAACACAGGTGACTATCCAAATTACCAGGTGAATTTAAGATAACTGTGCAACCAACGGTGCTCTTCAGTCCTTATTTATCATCTATCTTGATAACAGGCATGTAATGGGATACCTACTTTGCTATATAAATGGACAAAATTTCTGTCTTTGCAGTCTCTTTAGCTAGTTGCTTGTCATGAGCACCACATGCTAATGCTTATTCAATACTTCTCTTGTACCTTTGTGGAGTGGTTCTGTTAGCAGGATCCTGTGTTTAAAGTTTTATTTCCTCAAAACTAGTTAGGATGCTGAGTCAAGTTGTCAGCTAGACAATACAAAGCCCCAGTATCCTAGTTGTAGAATGCTAACTAAGTTTCTTGGTATCTCACTCAGATTCTCTCAGTTGCTAACCCTAACTCACCCCAACACTATCAAAATGCAAGGTTTTAGAGGAACCTGGATAAATCTGAAAACTGTCTTTAAGGACATGAATAAAGAACCTTTTTGAGTGTTAGGCAGTCATTGGTGGAAAAGGTGACAGTTTATAAGAGGTTCTTTATCAGAGGGATGAATGTTTATGGCTTGTTATTTGACAGTCAAGTTCAATAGTGATTCTTTAAGAACACGCATTAACTGGTGGTCATTGCAGAAGAGAGATACTGCAAAGTTTGCTGTCCAAGAAACTACTGTTAAGTAGCAGCAGCCAGAAGGAAAAGGCATGTACTGAGTTTGCATTAACCCCTCACCAACACACATCCCACTTTTTCTGGCTGTTGCCGCCACAACCTCTATAAATATCATGGAGTAAGGCAGCCAATCAGAAGTCTGTTTATAGGAAAAAAGGAAGCAAGGTAATAGCTTGCACCCTATTGTGTGCATCCAAACTTATGTGCAGTGAGTCCAGACTTAACTGTTCCAAAAAAGGATTGCTTTCTACCTAGATCTACTCAAAAGAATTCTTGATACCAATATCGGACATGCAAACCCTGGAGAAACCCCACATGGGGGCATGGAATTCTCAGCAACAGAACACAGAAATATGAGGAAACTGAAGATGCAATTACCCTGTCATGTCCTTTTCTTAGGGTTGACAATTATCACTGCTCTGACCTGGACAGCTTCCACAAGACCAGACAGCGAAAGTTTAAGACTGCTTTAAAACATCATCCCAAGTTGAACCCAGCTCAGGAGCCATCATGTAACCATAAACAAAAAGCTCCCAATGACCTGAAGAGTCTTCAGTTAGAAGAACAGTTATGCAGACTCACAAATCTTGTGAAGAGCACTGAACCATCAACCTCTAGCTCCTGTGGGACAAGAGTCCTAAAATAAGCCCAAGGCAATACTGTTAGCAAAACAGGGACTAGGAAGCTTTCCACTGGTATTTAATATTATGTCTAGGTAACAGCTGCTGAAGATAACATGTTAGATTGAACAGCAACTCCTGCTACTATAGCAGTGTTGCATTCCTGAAAGGGAGTCCTCGAGGCTACAAACACCTAGGGTACCCTACTGCAAGGGGCATTTCTCCTGAACTCGCAGGTCTCCTTAATTGTCCCTGCTCTCATCTTCCCCGGTGAAAACTCCTTCCTCATCATTTGATCCAGGATTTGACCACCTCCCCCCACACAATATGGCAGCTGCCACTTTCACCACATAACTAGGATTGTTAGTGAGTTGTTGGTCTGCCTTATGACATCTTTAAGTTAAAAATTCTGTAATAGTTGATAGGAAACAGGGTCCTAAGATATTCTGCTTCACGTTGTGATGGCTCACAATAAGATTATTCTACATGGATGAAGATAAGCTCTCTAAAGGAAGCCAGCCACAAGTGAGGGTATTTAATCCTGCTGGGTTAGTCGTATTAGTAAGTGATGAACGGCATCTGTGAGCTTCTGACTTAACATGCTATCTCAGCCCTCAGTCAGAAATAACTACTCATGCACTAAGGAAAACTTTGAATTCCCTTTAAGCAACAGACAAATGAGCCCTTTAGGAAGTGCACTTAGATTTCACCTATCAACAGGGTCCCAGTGCATTTCATGGCTTCTCCTGTAACAGGATTCTTTCACTCTCTGAGGACACAAGCAGTATCAGGGAGAAAGGAAAACTTCTGGAATCAGTGTCACAATCCCATTTACTGGCCCAATTCCATCCTCCAACCCATATTCTTTACAGGGATCTTGTTTCTCAACTCAATTATGAGGTTAATGAGTCTCAACTGCAGGCTGAGGAACATGAGCAAACCCTACCAGAACATAGGTTCTGAAGTATAGATTCTTGAATTTAAAGGTCTGTAGTTTGGACATGAATTATGGAAGGGAACTCTCAAGTCTGGTGTCCCATAAGAAAGCTGCAGATTGTGATTTCAGCAGTACCGTTATGATTAATTGAAAATCCTAGGGTTATAAAAGAAAGACTACTTCTGACAAAATTAAATAATTTCAAAGACTTTAACAGTTAGGGGC
Source organism: Orcinus orca (assembly GCF_937001465.1). Taxonomy (NCBI): domain Eukaryota; kingdom Metazoa; phylum Chordata; class Mammalia; order Artiodactyla; family Delphinidae; genus Orcinus; species Orcinus orca. Next base: position 48,955,251 of record NC_064566.1, on the reverse strand, counting down.
CAAGGAAGTACACAAGAGGAACCACCTGTTTCTATGAAGACAAAAACGCCAAGTCAAGAGCTCGAAAGAAAACGAGGGACATCTAAACAGCACGAATATGAGGACATTATGGATAGTATAGTCTATCCCCTTAGTACAAGTCATTCCCTAGCCTTGGGTCTTGCCTCCAAAATTCCATGAATACAAATGGAATCAGAATCTAAATGAACACGAGTGTCTCCCAGAGGGAGAGATGAATAGGCAGAGCACAAGGGAATTTTGGACAGTGAAACAATTCTGTATGATACTACAATGGTGGATACATGTCATTTTATATTTATCAAAACTCATAAAATGTATAACAACAAGAGTAAACCCTAATGTAAATTATGGATTTTGGGTGATGATGTGTCAGCAAAGATTCATTGATTGTTAACAAGTGTAGGATTCTGGTGAGGAATGTGCAGAGCATAGAAGTTGTATGTATATGGAACTCTCTATATCTCCTGCTCAATTTTGTTGTGAATCTAAAACAGCTCTAAAAAATAAAGTTTATTAAGAACAACAAAAAAAAGTTTATGAGGAGATGTCCTATCAACTTTAATGATGCTTCTTATGATGCTTCTTAGGAATTAGTCTCTCTAAGGGATAGCAAATTTCAAGGAACTAATTACTTCCTTATAATTTACCAAGAAAAAATGCATTAGATCCGAATGAAATTATCTTGTAGATTTCCAATTTTCACCAGAAATTTGGTTTACTTCCATAACACACACACATATGTATACATATACATATGTATATGTGTATGTTTATAATGCTTTAATTTAAAATTTTAAACACTTGAATAAAAGTTATTATTAAAAAAAAAAGTGACTCCCACATTTCAACCTAAGAAAGAGTCTGATTAAGAGGAATGGAGAAATCAGGAAAGTTAAATTGGACTAACAACCCTTGTGTCCTGAAAAGACTTCGTTAAAAAATGGATCTCATACAGGACAAATGTTCTAGACACAAAATGACTAGACACTGAATCCTTCCTGAAAGTTCTGGATGGCTTTGGAGTAGAAGGTAACTATAAAGTAAGCCTACTGAAGCCACTAGGAAGACAATGGGCTGTATTCATAAAGTTTCCCTCTGATATTATAAGTCAGGAGAGAAAGTAGCCCATATCCGCCCTTGTCAGGGATGGTGAGGCTACTTTTAAGAGATTAAGCTAGAGTTAGAACCAAAGGTTGAGCCAACCAAAGAAGGTCCTTCTTGCAGCGCTCCATCGTAAGGGACGCCATATGGAAAATTAGGAATGCCCTTCCTAATGAAAGCAGGGTTAGTGCTGGTAGCCCGGCCCTTTAGCTAGCATCTTTGAGACTTATTTCCAGTTCCAGGTTTTCCAAGAGCTCCACAACCAGCCAAGTAAATGAAGCAGGGGTGGAGGAAAGAATTCCACCTGAAGAGATAGTTTCCAGTATCTGATCAGCCCTAAGCATTTCTTTAACTCAGTACCAAGTTTCTCTTTTTTTTTTTTTTTTTTTTTTTTTGCAGTATGCGGACTTCTCACTGCTGTGGCCTCTCCCGTTGATGAGCACAGGCTCCGGACGCGCAGGCTCAGCCGCCATGGCTCACGGGCCCAGCCGCTCCACGGCATGTGGGATCTTCCCGGACCGGGGCACAAACCCGTGTCCCCTGCTTCGGCAAGCGGACTGTCAACCACTGCACCACCAGGGAAGCCCCAAGTTTCTCCTTTTTCATTAGTGAAAAGAAAGCCCAAGTCTTGAATTCTTGCAAATAGTTTGGGATTGTAAGCGAGATGAAAGGAAAGAGGACTAAAATCTAGGTGCCTTGTTCATTTTGCTTGTTTCCACCCCACGCCCACCCCGCATCAGGAAATTCACTGTCTCCCAAAGGAGGTAGAAACAGAAAAGCAAAGAAAAACAGACACTAACAGAAAATAGAACCTAAATTTGAAAAGCTCCAGGCTCTCACCTCTAGTACTTATGATCAATCCTCGTTTCGCTCCAGTCCGCAGTAGAAAGAGCTGGCAAACTGCAGAATCCCACTTAAGCAGAAGTGAAGTGACCCTAATTGGTCAGAGTTGGAGGCCGGACATGATTGGTCAGGCTGGAACCAATGAGCTTCCTGAATCTGTTAAACCAGAAGTAAAGTGGCAGCTGAGGACTGGTGCTTACTGTTTTTTTTTAATTGGGAGGGAGACCTTAAAGTATGTCCACCTGTAAGTACTTATGGTAATTCACTCTTCAACAAGAAAAAAAAGTTGCAACTGTCAGAAATGGGCTAGAATCTTAAACTTGATAGTAAAGAAAATAAACTTAGTAAATAGTGATATTACACCACTCCACCTGAAAAACAAATATTTCCTTAATTATTATAGAAGAAGACACAAGTCGTATCACTTTCTGTGTGAGCAGAAACCACTGTGAACTCCCTCCTTTTTAGGGTCTCTTCTTACAGCCCAACCGTCTCCCTCCAGAAACAGGTTTGGGCAAAACAAGACTGTGACTAGTAGCCATTCAGTCACTTCATCATCTCACACTCTCCCTCTAGATAGCTGTACCTGATATCAAAACCCACTTTTCATGTCTTAGTTTTTCTCATCAGTACATCCTCATCCTCAGCTTTGAGCTTAGGGAAATTGGTGAAATCTCTAATGAGGACAGCTGGAGTGCAGTTATTATTTTTACTCTGACACATTAGTAGAAGAGTGCTTATGCTGCCAGGAGAATATTCATGTTTATGAATCGTCTCTCCAGCAGCTGCACCAGCAGCATCACCTGAGACGTACTGGAAATGCAAATTCTTAATCTTCTGAATCAGAAACTCTTGGGATAGAGGTCAACAATCTGTGGTTTACCAAGCCTTCCAGGTGATTCCAATGCATGCTGAAGTTGGAGAACCACTGCTCTATACCAGATCAGTCAGAATCTTGTGGGGCTGTGTTGCTTTTCTAAACACCAACTGTAGCTTTTGCAAAGTTCTCTGGGTGATTTGTGCAGCCAAGGTTGTTAACCACTGCCTTCATTATTCATGAATTCAGTTACCATCTTGGTGCAAACTGAAGTTGATTACCAAATCTTTAACTCGCATCCAGACCTCCCTCATCACCTCCAGAACAATATACCCAGCTGATTTATAGAGAACTAATTACAAGTAGGGCCATGTGCTAAGTGCTTTACAATTTACCATTTTATTTAATCACTGTGAGGTAGCTATTTTCAGAGCTCTTTTATATTTGAGGAACTGAGCCTTTTAGATATTAAATAACCTACTCAAAACTAAGAAATTAATAAGTGACCAAGCCCAGATTCAAGAACATGACTTTTTTGAAGATTACTACACTCTGTTATTGTCCATGCTACTTCTCAGCAGTTCATTACTGAACAGAATCAGCTGACTTGAAGTGTGACATAAGTGACAGAATAGACTTAGAATAGAGACTTCTGAAAATTATGGAGGAGCTAGGATTCACACAGCATATAGAAAATCCTGAAAGGAGGGTTTCATAGAACATAAGCACAATTACAGATTTGGGGGACCAAAGTTGAGGCATTTCTTTGATATGTCAAGAAAAGCCCTTCTCCCCCATAGGTCTCTTCTATTTCCCTAGCTACAGAATAAAGGTTTTACATTATACTCATCCTAAAGTTACCTAGAAGCACTGTTTTGTTTATTTTTTTAAGATTATCTAATTTCCTAGAGATAAAAGGAAAAGGCAAGCAACTCAACAACAGCATTGCAGAATTGCCAGTTCAATGAATTAGTAAATCAATAAATAACAAGTGGGCACTCAAGTATCTCCTATGTAGCAAAAACTCTACTAAGTATAGACAAAGGCATATGGGGAAGGAGGTAATTGCTATGGAAAAACCTTGATGGAAATCCAAATGGGGGCTTATTGTACAATATGTTAAATATAGAAAGCTTCACGATATGGAGGTAACATCATCCTGAAGTCGAATTAGAATAACAATAGTATAGAAAAGAAACAAACAAAATTATACACTATTCACTTATGACAAAGGATAAAAAATCTTCCCAAAATTAAAATCAGCAAATCAAAACCAAAGGTGCATCATAATAACACATAAATAACCAAGTGATTCTAACCAAAAACTCCAAAGATAGGTTAACATTAGGTAACTTATTAATGCAATTCACTTTTCAACGCATTCCTGGCAGGTCACAGATTAGAAAAAAAGAGATCTCATATGTGCTTACTATCAGGGTAGTTTAAATCCATAATTTTTTCCCTAGGATGCAGAAACTTATCAGAGCATAGGTGTCTACCCAGAGGAGACGTAGATACATCATACTTCAGAAGGGTTCCTACTTGAAGGGGGTGGTCACAGCTGCCGGGGACACTTAGAATCCCCCTGGATCTGGAAGCTCAAAACTTGTTGCACCTGACCAGCTTTTTCCCCACATCATTTAATTTTATCCAAAAAATTTTGTTCTCTTTTTTATTATGGTTTATTACAGGGTATTGAATATAGTTCCCTGTGCTATACAATACGACCTTGTTTTTTATCCATTCTATATATAATAGTTTGCATCTGCTAGTCCCAAACTCCCAATCAAACCCTCCTCCACCTCCCCCTCACCTGACCTTTTAGATTGGGAAATTATGTCGCTACTCAAGTAAAATCTAAAAAGCAAGAAATGCTAATTTTATGTGTATCCTTTAAGAGAATGTTTACAAGCATCAAGTTCTCTGGCTTCTTGAAGCAAACTCAATGTCAAAAAGGCATTCAGGGATAGAATTAGTGCCCATGGATAGTCAAATAGTATTTCTCCCTTCAGCTTCTTTCATTTTTGAAAGACCATTTCTTATTTCTTTCTGATTACATTTAGAGAATTAATGAAACATTAGAACTTGTTGAACATAGTCAACAGCTGTGTTCAACAAATACGCACAACAAATATTTAACTTTCTACTACACACCAGAAATTTCACTGTGGGAAAAGGGAGAAACCAGAAAGACACAAGACCTGCCTGCAAAAAAAGAACATTCTAGAGTAGAAGCTTAAGAAACTTAACTGATTGTTTTTGTTTGGGAGATCAGCTCGGTGCTTTGTGACCACCTAGAGGGGTGGGATAGGGAGGGTGGGAGGGAGACACAAGAGGGAGGAGATATGGGGATTATATGTATATGTATAGCTGATTCACTTTGTTATAAAGCAGAAACTAACACACCATTGTAAAGCAATTATACTCCAATAAAGGTGTTAAAATAAATAAATAAAATGCATGTAGATCAATGTAAAAAAAAAGCTTATTTGCTGGTACTTCATTAACAGTTGTAATTTCAGGAAAGCAGGAGTGAGAAAAGCTGAAGTGATACAGAGAAGAAAGGCAAGGGAATATGATGGTGTTTTACTAAGATGATCACCATTTTGTAACAAGCGTGACTGAATGCTTACCAACAGGCAAACATCTTGTAAAAGTGCAAATGAACGATATCATATTAGAAAAACCTGTCCGGAGTAAGGATAAGGGAAGGAGAATTTATCTTCCAGTTTCCATATCCTGTTAATAAACATTGACTGCATTACGTATTAACTGGTCCTACTTCTGGATTGCCCATGCATGAGTACCAAGTAGGTTCCTCAGGACATTATTACTCAGTGTGAACAAGGAAGCCTAGAGGTGGGAAGTGAGACATAAGCATTTTGGGCATGAAGTGAAGAACTGTGTGGATGTGCCTACATGAACTTGATCAGGCTCCACACAGAGAAGCTGCCACAGCAGTGGATGGAATGAAACAAGTGGACAAAGGTGCAGGGGACAGATGAAGATGAGAAGACCCAACGTGGTATATACAAAGGTAGATATATTTCACTCCTTGCACCATGCATGTCTATGCATGCCATCCATTATATCCAGCTCTCACACCACAATACGTGGCCTATCTATTTTGTAAAAACAACATGCTTTCACTTCTTCCCAGAAAGGTAAGGTACGAGTCAATCATTTATGTATTTATCTTCAAAGTAGTAGGTAGCTGCAGTCTCTGGCATGAGTTAAGGCAAGGGGATGAGTAAAACAAGCTATAATCTCTACTGTAATTTCTGACCCTAAGGTTATATTTGATGTTCATCTCCTCTTCCTCCTCCACTCATTATAGATTTTTCTCACTCTTGTCTAACCCTTTGACTAGTGTCGGTTGCCTGCCTAGTGGGTAAACTAGATCTTTACTCCCCAGGAGTCTGGACTATTATGTGTCTTGTCCTTGTCAGGCCAGTTGCTTCATTTGCCCATATGCTATTACTACTGAGCATGGAAAAACCAAGAGACATGCTGATTAATCCCCTGCATTCCAGGTATATTCCTCTCCACCTCCATCGTGTAGCAACAATGATGGCTCATTTTGGTAATCAGGGTCAGCTAAGGTTATCAGTAGAGATACACATCTTTACCTGCTAGTCTGTTGACATGAAGAACCCAAGGAGACCAAGTGGTAGTTGAGGATTCAAGTTCAGTAGAAGTTTTACTAGAACTCTGGTAGAAATATTTCCTCTGAACTAAGATCTCAAACTCAAAAGAGCCTACGATTGTGAGAAGAGGAAGTTTAAATACCAAAACTGGAATGCTGGGGGTGATGGTGAGAGAAGCTAAACATATTCCTATCCCTTGCTTCCTGGAACATGGATTCTAGTTATTGGGGACACAGTGCTATATGTTGGTTGTTGGTTTAGAGAATACTTCACTCTGGAGGACAGCTCCCCAACTAGCAAGGCCTTCCCAAACTGGCATCTAGGCTCTTATTCAGATTTTATGGAGATATCAAAAGCTTTTCAGATAAGCAAAGGCTAAAAGAATTTAGCACCACCAAGCCAGCTTTACAACAAATGTTAAAGGAATTTCTCTAGGTGAAAAACGAAAGGCCACAACTAGAAAAAAGAAAATTACAAAATGAAAAAGCTCACCAGTAATGGCAAACATACAGTGAAGGTAGGAAATCATCCACACACAAAGCTAGTAGGGAGGTTAAAAGAGAAAAGTATTGGGTGGGCCAAAAAGTGCCTTGAGTTTTTTAAGCAAAAATAAAAGACACATTTTTCATTTTCACCAAGAACTTTATTGAACAACATATTCACTCTTTTGTTCCACTACCTTTTGCCATTTTTCAGGCAGCTTCATAATTCCATCTTCCCAAAACTTTTTGAGCAAAGAACTGTTCCAGTTGTCTTTCACAGTCTTCCAGGAAATTGAAATTGTTTCCACTAAGAGAATTTTGTAAAGACTGAAATAAATGTAAATCCAAAGATGCGATGTTTGGTGAGTACGGCAGATGAATCAGAACTTCCCAGCCAAGCTGTAACAGTTTTTGCCTGGTCAAAGCTGGGACAAAGTGAGAGAGCGGTAGTGTATATATGGACATATATACACTACCAAATGTAAAATAGATAGCTAGTGGGAAGCAGTTGCATAGCACAGAGAGATCAGCTCGGTGCTTTGTGACCAGCTAGAAGGGTGGGATAGGGAGGGTGGGAGGGAGGGAGACGCAAGAAGGAAGAGATATGGGGATATATGTATATATATGACTGATTCACTTTGTTATAAAGCAGAAACTAACACACCATTGTAAAGCAATTATACTCCAATAAAAATGTTAAGAAAATAAAAGAAAGAAACATACAGTCTTGCATTATCCTGATGGAAGATTATGTTTTATCTGTTGACTAATTTTGGACGCTTTTTGTCGAGGGTCACTTTCATTTGGTATAATTGGGAGCAGTACTTGTTGGAATTAATCATTTGGTTTTCCAGAAGGAGCTCATAATAGAGGACTCCCTTCCAATCCCACCACTTATACAACATAACCTTCTTAGGATGAAGACCGAACTTTGGTGTGGTTGGTGGTGGTTCATTTCACTTGCCTCATGATCTCTTCCATTCCACATTGTTGTACAGTATCCACTTTTCATCACTGTCACAATTTGTTTTAAAAACGGAACATTTTCCTTATGTTTCATTAGAGAATCACATGCGGAAATATGGTCAAGACGGTTTTTTCACTTAACTTATGTGGAACCCAAACATCAAAGCAATGAACATAACCAAGCTGGTGCAAATGATTTTCAGCACTTGCTTTGGATATTTTGAGTATGTCGGCTATCTCCCATGTGGTATAACGTTGACTGTTCTCAATTATTGTTTCAATTTGATTGCTATCCACTTCAACTGGGCTACCCAACACGGAGCATCGTCTAGTGAGAAATCTCCAGAACAAAACTTCGCAAACCACTTTTGACATGTTCAATCAGTCACAGCACCTTCTCCATACACTGCACAAATCTCTTTTTTTGCGTTTCAGTTGCATTAGTACCTTTCTTGAACTAATAAAGCATAATATGCTGAAAATGTTGCTTTTTTCCTTCCATCATCAATATTAAAATAGCTACACAAAAATTCACCAATTTTGATGTCTTTTTTTTTTTTTTTTTTTTTTTGCGGTATGCGGGCTTCTCACTGTTGTGGCCTCTCCCGTTGCGAAGCACAGGCTCCGGACACACAGGCTCAGAGGCCATGGCCCACGGGTCCAGCCGCTCCGTGGCATGTGGGATCTTCCCGGTCCGGGGCATGAACCCGCGTCCCCTGCATCGGCAGGCGGACTCTCAACCACTGCACCACCAGGGAAGCCCTGATGTCTTTTTCTTAATATAGATTTATTTAATTAATTTATTTATTTTTGGCTGCATTGGGTCTTCGTTGCTGTGCGGGCTTTCTCTACTTGCGGCAAGTGGGGGCTACTCTTCGTATCGGTGCACAGTCTTCTCATTGCGGTGCCTTCTCTTGTTGTGGAGCATGGGCTGTAGGCACGCGGGCTTCAGCAGTTGTGGCTTCTGGGCTCTAGAGCGCAGGCTCAGTAGTTGTGGCGCATGGGTTTAGTTGCTCCGTGGCATGTGGAATCTTCCCGGACCAGGGCTCGAACCCGTGTCCTCTGCACTGGCAGGCGGATGCTTAACCACGGCACCACTAGGGAAGCCTGACAAGTCTTGTTTCAAATGCACACTGATATGACAGCTGTCACGTACAATCTAACAAAATTGTTTCAAATGAAGTTAAAGACAACTAAGTCCTACTAGAGCCATCTTACAGAAAAAAACGAATGAATCTTTTGGCCCACCCAATAGTAAACTTTTCTACATGTACAACAAGCAACTAAGGGATACACAAAAGAATTAGATGTAAAATATGATATCAAAAATAATAATTGTGAAGGTAGGAGAATACAAATGCAGGGTTTTTAAAATGCATTTGAAATTAAGAGATCAGCAACTTCAGACGATCACATTATGTGTGTGTGTGTGTGTGTGTGTATACTACAATATAATAACTTGATGGTAACAACAAACCAAAAATCTATAATAGATCTACACACAAAAAATAAAAAGGAATCCAAACATAACACTAAAGATAGTCTTCAAATCACAAGAGAACAAAAGAAGAAAGGGGAAAAAAAGACCTATTACAAACAAATACAAAACAACAAAATGGCAATAAGAACATACATATTGATAATTACCTTAAATGTAAACATACTAAATGCTCAAACCAAAAGACATAGACTGGCTGAATGGATACAAAAACAAGACCTGTATATATGTTGCCTAAAGAGACTCACTTCAGATCTAGGGACACATACACACTAAAGTGAGGGGATGGGAAAAGGTAATGCATGCAAATGGAAACCAAAAAAAGCAAAGTGGCAATACATATATCAACACCAAAACTACCAAAGTAGCAATACCTATATCAGACAAAATAGACTTTAAAATAGACACTGTTTCAAGAGACAAAGAAGGACACTACATAATGATCAAGCGATCAATCCAAGAAGAAGTTATAACAATTGTAAATATATATGCACCCAACATAGGAGCAGCTCAATATATAAAGCAAATATTAATGGACATAAAAGGAGAAATTGAAAGTAACACAATAATGGTGGGGGATTTTAACACCCCATTTACACCAATGGAGAGATCATCCAGACAGAAAATCAGCATGGAAACACAGGCCTTAAACAACACATTACACCAAATGCACTTAATTGATTTTATGTATGTATATTATATATATATATATACATACATACACATCATTCCATCCAAAAGCAGAATACATATTCTTTTCAAGTGTACATGGAGCATTCTCCAGGATAGATCACATGCTAGACCATAAAGCCTCAGTAAATTTAAGAAAACTGAAATAATATCAAGCACCTTTTTTTTTTCAAGCACCTTTTTGACCACAACACTATGAGACTAGAAATCAACTACAAGAAAAAAATTACAGGCATCTGTGGAATACCTGAATAGTCAACGAATCATCCCAAATTAAGGAGCCCTGTGGATGAAAGGCTCTTGGTGCTGCAGCCAGGAGTCAGTGCTGTGCCTCTGAGGTGGGAGAGCCAACTTCAGGACACTGGTCCACAAGAGGCCTCCCAGCTGCACATAATATCAAACAGCAAAAATCTCCGAGAGATCTCCATCTCAACGCCAGCACCCAGCTTCACTCAACGACCAGCAAGCTACAGTGCTGGACATCCTATGCCAAACAACTAGCAAGACACAAACACAACCCCACCCATTAGCAGAGAGGCTGCCCAAAATCATAATAAGTCTACAGACACCCCAAAACACACCACCAGACGTGGACCTGCCCACCAGAAAGACAAGATCCAGCCTCATCCACCAGAACACAGGCACTAGTACCCTCCACCAGGAAGCCGACACAACCCACTGAACCAACCTTAGCCACTGGGGACAGACACAAAAAACAACAGGAACTATGAACCTTCAGCCTGCAAAAAAGGAGACCCCAAACACAGTAAGATAAGCAAAATGAAAAGACAGAAAAACACACAGCAGATGAAGGAGAAAGATAAAAACCCACCAGACCTAACAAATGAAGAGGAAATAGGCAGTCTACCTGAAAAAGAATTCAGAATAATGATAGTAAGGTTGATCCGAAATCTTGGAGATAGAATGGACAATAGAATGGACAAAATGCAAGAATCAGTTAACAAGGACCTAGAAGAACTAAAGATGAAACAGGCAACGATGAACAACACAATAAATGAAATTAAAAGTACTCTAGATGGGATCAATAGCAGAATAACTGAGGCAGAAGAACGGATAAGTGACCTGGAAGATAAAATAGTGGAAATAACTACTGCAGAGCAGAATAAAGAAAAAAGAATGAAAAGAACTGAGGACAGTCTCAGAGACCTCTGGGACAACATTAAACGCACCAACATTCGAATTATAGGGGTTCCAGAAGAAGAAGAGAAAAAGAAAGGGACTGAGAAAATATTTGAAGAGATTATAGTTGAAAACTTCCCTAATATGGGAAAGGAAATAGTTAATCAAGTCCAGGAAGCACAGAGAGTCCCATACAGGATAAATCCAAGGAGAAATACGCCAAGACACATATTAATCAAACTGTCAAAAATTAAATACAAAGAAAACATATTAAAAGCAGCAAGGGAAAAACAACAAATAACACACAAGGGAATCCCCATAAGGTTAACAGCTGATCTTTCAGCAGAAACTCTGCAAGCCAGAAGGGAGTGGCAGGACATATTGAAAGTGTTGAAGGAGAAAAACCTGCAACCAAGATTACTCTACCCAGCAAGGATCTCATTCAGATTTGATGGAGAAATTAAAACCTTTACAGACAAGCAAAAGCTGAGAGAGTTCAGCACCACCAAACCAGCTCTACAACAACTGCTAAAGGAACTTCTCTAGGCAAGAAACACAAAAGAAGGAAAAGACCTACAATAACAAACCCCAAACAATTAAGAAAATGGGAATGGGAACACACATATCGATAATTACCTTAAATGTAAATGGACTAAATGCTCCCACCAAAAGACACAGATTGGCTGAATGGATACAAAAACAAGACCCATATATTTGCTGTCTACAAGAGACCCACTTCAGACCTAGAGACACATACAGACTGAAAGTAAGGGGATGGAAAAAGGTATTTCATGTAAATGGAAACCAAAAGAAAGCTGGAGTAGCAATTCTCATATAAGTTATATATATATATATATATATATATATATATATATATATATATATATATGTAGTTTGCTTGAGTGCAGTGTTTTTTGTTTTCTGTACTGAATTCATTAGCATGGGTCGGTATAAAATTTAGCATAGGTCAATATGTAATTTGTAAACTAATAAGGTCTTAAAAGTGAGGAATTAAGTCTTTTAAATTTAATTATTTATTGTAAAGAGCAGAATAGCATACATAAACAGGTGCCTAAGGAAAACTTGTATTCTAATATGGAACTCTCATGAACACCTTTTTTTTTTTTTTTTTTTTTTTCTTCTAACGGTATGATAGTAGGCCATTTGATTATTTTTATGGCTTTAACTTTACAACAATGAAATATTCGTAAATTTTAAAAAGTATTTTTCTTTATTTGATGCGGGTGGGATACTGGAGAAATGAAAGGTCAAACATCTATTGAGGAATCCATACTTGTCTATATATTGTGTACTTTTATTTCAAGAACTGATTTAAAATTCCTAAAAGGATGCTATAATAAGTTATTATGCCATTTTACAGACTGAATTAAGTGAATTTCAGGGAGGTATGAAACTTGCCTAAGGCTATCCAGCTACCAAGCGGTAGAAGTGAGAATTAAATCCAGGTATACCTATAAAAAAAAAAAAAAAAAAGAAGGCGAGGGCAGCACCAGGGTATGGGGTTGTTAGTTTTATAGGGGTGAGTAATTTCATACGCTGATGAGTGGGAGGAGTATTCCAGCTATTTTGGGGAAGGGGTGGGGATTTCTAGGAATTGAGCCACCACCCACTTTTTGACCTTTATGGTCATCCTTGGAACTGTCATGGCACCTGTGGGTGTGTCGCTTAGCTTGCTGATGTGTTACAATGAGTGTATACTGAGGCTCAAGGTCTAGTGGAAGTAGACTCGTCCGCCATCTTGGACCTATTTCGTTCTAATCAGTTTATGTTGTGTCCTCGGGCTATGTAATTCTTTTAAAGGTTGTGCCCTGCCCCCTTTCCTCCTGTTTCATATTGAATATATAATATTTACCAGAGTATGTTTTAATAAAAAAAAAAAAAAAAGAAAAGAAAAAAATTACAAAAAACACAAACACATGGAGGCTAAACAATATGGTACAAAACAACCAATGGATCACTGAAGAAATCAAAGAGGAAATTTAAAAATACCTAGAGACAAATGAAGATGAACACACAACCATCCAAAACCTATGGGATGCAGCAAAAGCAGTTCTAAAAGGGAAGTTTATGGTGATAACAAACTTACATCTAGAAACAAGAAAAATCTCAAATAAACAACCTAACCTTACACCTAAAGCAACTAGAAAAAGAACAAACAAAACCCAATGTTAGTAGAAGGAAAGAAATCATAACAACCAGAGCAGAAATAAATGAAATGAAGACAAAAAAAAAAAAAAAAAGATCGACAAAACTAAAAGTTGGTTCTTTGAAAAGATAAACAAAATTGATAGCCCTTTAGCTAGATGCACCAAGGAAAAAAGGGAGAGGTCCCAAACCAATAAAATCAGAAATGAAAAAGAAGTTAAGCCAACACTACAGAAATACAAAGGATCATAAGAAACTACTACAAGCAACTATATGCCAGTAAAATGACAACCTAGAAGAAATGGACAAATTCTTAGAATGGTACAATCTCCCAAGACTGACTCAGGAAGAAATAGAAAGCATGAACAGATAAATTACCAGTACTGAAATTGAATCAGGAATTTAAAACCTTCCAACAAACCCAAGTCCAGGAACAGATAGCTTCACAGGTGAATTATACCAAACATTCAAAGAAGAGTTAACACCTATCCTTCTCACACTATTCCCAAAAATTGCAGAAGAAGGAACACTTTGAAACTCATTCTATGTGGCCAGCATCACCCTGACACCAAAACGAGACAAAGATATCACACACACTGGGCTTCCCTGGTGGCACAGTGGTTGAGAGTCTGCCTGCTGATGCAGGGGACACAGGTTCGTGCCCCAGTCCGGGAAGATCCCACATGCTGTGGAGCAGCTGGGCCCATGAGCCATGGCCACTGAGCCTGCACATCTGGAGCCTGTGCTCTACAATGGGAGAGGCCACAACAGTGAGAGGCCTGCGTACCACAAAAAAAAAAAAAGATATCACACACACAAAAAAAGAAAATTACAGACCAATACCAGTGATGAACACAGAAGAAAAAATCCTCAACAAAATACTAGCAAACTGAGTCCAACAATACTTTAAAAGGATTATACACTATGATCAAGTGGGATTTATCCCAGGGATGAAGGGGTTTTTCAGTATCCACAAATCAATCAATGTGATACACCACATTAACAAATTGAAAGATAAAAACCAATGATCATCTCAATAGATACAGAAAAAGCTTTTGATAAAATTCAACATCCATTTATGATAAAAACTCTCCAGAAAGTGGGCATAGAGGCAATGTACCTCAACATAATAAAGGCCATATATGACACCCACAGGTAACACCATACACAGTGGTGAAAACCTGAAAGCATTCCTTCTAAAAACTGGAACAAGACAAGAGTGTTCACTCTCACCACTTTTATTCAACATAGTTTTGGAAGTCCTAGCCACAGCAATCAGAGAAGAAAAGCAAATAAAGGGAGTCCAAATTGGAAAGAAGTAAAAGTGTCACTGTTTGCAGATGACATGATGCTATACATAGAAAATCATAAAGACACCACCAGAAAACTATTAGAGCTCATCAATGAATTTGGTAATGTTACAGGATACAAAATCAATATACAGAAATCAGTTGCACTTCTATACACTAACATCCAAATATCAGAAAGAGAAATTAAGAAAACAATCCCATTTACCATCACATCAAAAAGAATAAAATATCTAGGAATAAACCTATCAGAGAAGGCAAAAGACCTGTACTCCAAAAACCATAAAATGCTGCTGAAAGAAACTGAAGATGACATAAACAGATGGAAAGATATATCATGTTCTTGGATTGGAAGAAACAATATTATTAAAATGACCATACTACCCAAGGCAATTACAGATCCAATGCAATCCCTATCAAATTACCAATGGTATTTTTCACATAACTAGAACAAAATAATTTAACTTTGTAGGGAAACAAAAGATCCCAGATAGCCAAAACAATCTTGAGAAAGAAAAACTAAGCTGGAGGAATCAGGCTCCATGACTTCAGACTATACTACAAAGCTACAGTAATCAAAAGATTATGGTACTGGCACAAAAACATAGATCATAGAACAAAATTGAGAGCCCAAGAATAAACCCATACTTAAATGGGCAATTAATCTACAACAAAGGAGACAAGAATATACAATGGAGAAAAGACAGTCTCTTCAATAAGTGGTGATGGAAAAACTGGACAGCTACATATAAAAGAATGAAATTAGAACATTCTCTAACAGCATAAACAAAAATAAACTCAAAGTGGATTAAAGACCTAAATGTAAGCCTGGATACTATAAAACTCCTAGAGGAAAACATAGGCAGAACAGTCTTTGACATAAAATCACAGCCACACTTTTTATGGATCCATTTCCTAGAGTAATGGATATAAAAGCAAAAATAAAAAATGGAACCTAATTAAACTTAAAGGATTTGCATAGCAAAGGAAACCACAAACAAAATGAAAAGAAAACCTACAGACTGGCAGAAAATATTTGCAAACAATGAGACTGACAAGGGGTTAATTTGCAAAATATACAAACAGCTCTTACAGCTCAATATCAAAAAAACAACAACAACCCAATCAAAAATGGGAAGAAGACCTAAATAGACATTTTTGCAAAGAAGATATACAGATGGCCAACAGGCACATGAAAAGATTTTCAACACTGCTAATTATTAGAGAAATGCAAATCAAAACTACAATGAGGTATCACCTCACACTGGTCAGAACTGCCATTATCAAAAAGTCTACAAATAATAAATGCTGGAGAGGGTTGGAGAAAAAGGAACCCTCCTGCACTGTTGGTGGGAATGTAAATTGATATAGCCACTATGGAAAATAGCATAGAGGTTCCTTCAAAAACCAAAAATAGAGTTGCCATATGATCCAGCAATCCCACTCCTGGTCATATATCCAGAGAAAAGTCTGTTTTGAAAAGATACAAGTACCCCAATGTTCATATCAGCACTATTTACAATAGCTAAGACATAGAAGCAACCTAAGTGTCATTGACAGATGAATGGATAAAGAAGATGTGATATATATATATACAATGGAATATTCCTCAGCCATAAAAATAATGAAATATTGCCATTGTAGCAACATGGGTGGACATAGAGATTATCACAGTAAATCAAGTAAGTCAGAAAGATAAAAACAAATACCATATGGTATCACTTATATATGGAATATAAAATATGATACAAATGAACTAATTTACAAAGACATACAAACTTACAGTTACCAAAGGGGACAGGGGTGCGGAGGGATAAATTAGGAGTTTGGGGTTAACAGATACACACTACTATATATAAAATAGATAAATAACAAGGACCTACTGTATAATATAAGGAAGTATATTCAATATCTTGTAAAAACCTATAAGGAAAAAGAATCTGAAAAAGAATGTAAATATGTATATAACTGAACTGCTTTGCTGCACACCTGAAACTAACACAACACTGTAAATCAACTATACTTCATTAAAGTATGAGAAAATAAAAAGAACAAGAAGAAGTAATCACTGAAACTGATAAAATAAAAAATGATTAGAGATTACACAATTCTATGCAAATAAGTTGGAAAACCTGTGTGAAATTGGTACAGTAGAATACAGTACAGTACAGTAAAATAGAATGTAATACCTTTGGTCAAAATTGACCTCAGTAGAGGTAGAAAGTACAAATTTGCACTGAAGAAATAAACGTAAGAACTACTCTGAAAAAACAATAGGTTCAGATGATTTCACAGGAGAGTCAGAAAACAAAAGAGAGATTTGCAAGAAAAGAAGAAAGACATCCATTTTTCCTCTACATAGGAAGAGTTACATCGATGGCTGAACCTGAGACAGACTGTGCAGAAAAGGAAAACTAGGGATGAACTTCCTCAAAAGTATTGATACAAAAATACTAATTAAAATATCAGCAAACAGATCCAACCACATTATGAAAGTAACCCACCATGACCAAGTGGGATTATTCAATGAAAGTGTGGTTCAATTATGGGAAATCCTTTAATTTAAATCACCACATTAATCGATAAAAGGAAAACACAGCACAACAGGCTTCTTTCCAGCGACGGTAAAAAGACTCTTGCCACTTACTGTTCATAAAGCACTCGAATAAGAACTGATTGTAATTGATATGTGTACTTCATTCCTAAATGCATCTTACTTAAGGGAGAAAGAGTAAACCATTACCATGAAGATCAGGAATAAGGCAAGAGCATCCACTTCCTTAGACTGTGCTTTCTCAGAAGCATATCCTGAGTCGAAGATTTAAATGGTCAAATATTCCAAAAGTAGTCTGGTTGTTGCCTGCAGAGTGGCACTGAAGATCATCTAGACAGATAATATCTCCTAAGAGGAATAGAAGCCAGGTATGTTGAATGTGAGAGGTAATTTAGGTAGAGAGCCTGAAGGAGGTTAATTGCATCTGGCCCCTGTCTGTTCCTCCAGGGTCCCAGGCACAGAGGTTTGCAAATAAACTCAGACATACCATGTCACAAGCAAACTGCCTTGAGATCTGCCTCTCAGTTTTTAGTGGAACAGAACTATCAGATCATTAACAGCAGGAAAAGTCATCTTCCCCACACATTATCATGCAATTTTGGGACCCAGAGGTCCAGGATGGTCATGATCAATTAACTGCCCTCAAGAGCAAAAATGGCCAGTGGTGGTGGCATTAACTTTCCTCTTGTAGTAAATGTGAAACTATAGATATGTGGTTATCTACTGTATTAGTTATATTTCCTGTGTAACAAATTAGCCCGAATTCAGCAGCTTAGACAACAACATTTATTATCTCACAGTTTCTGATGGGGGAGGGGTGGTCAGAAATATGGATGTGGCTTAATTAGGTGCCTCTGGCTCAGACTGCCTTACAGGTTGCAATGAAGGTGTTGACCAGAACTTAGTCATCTGAAGATTCACTTGGAGGAGGATTTGCTTCCCAGCTCATTCACATGGCTGGTGGCAAGCCTCAGAAGATGCACTTCCAGGCTCACTCAGAGATATAATTTCCTTGCCATTTGGATCTCTCCACAGGGCAGCTCATAACATGGCAGCTGGCTTACCTCAGAACCTCAGAAAGAGTGAGAAACACAGCAAAACAGAGTGAGCAAGTTGGAAGTCACAGTCTGTTGGTAACTTACTCTCCAAAGTGAAATCCCGTCACTTTTGCAGCTTTCTACTCATTAGAAGCAAGTCACTAAGTTGAGTCCACGCTCAAGGGGAGGAGGGAATTACAAATGGATATGAATATCAGATACCTACTACAGGTAACTCCTGAGAAATCTCAGTAATATTTTGGGCAGGGGTCTTGGGAACTGAGGTTCTGTATCAACTAATGTAAATAACAAGTTAATAAACTTGGATGGCATGCTCCTAAGGATAGATCTTTGGTTTATTTCTGAATGTCTCCTTATCTACCTTGAGGCAGAGCACAGTACAGCAGTTTTGGGGACTAGTTCTCTTTCAGGCTTGAAGAATGGACCTTCTAATGGAGGCTAAGCATAGAAAATTGAACCTAGACTACCTCCCGGTCATTAGAAATGTATTGGCTGAGGAAGGCATGAAGCAGCTCCACGCCCCTTCAAAAGGCAGCAGAATGCCTCTCACCATCCACATCACTAATAACTATGTCTCTGCTGAGAAATCGGGGAACTGGGAGCATGCAGCATTGTCTCCTGATTTTTCATATTTCCATATATCTCTATATCTTTTTTTTTTGCGGTACATGGGCCCCTCACTGTTGTGGCCTCTCCCGTTGTGGAGCACAGGCTCCGGACGCACAGGCTCAGTGGCCATGGCTCACGGGCCCAGCCACTCCGTGGCATGTGGGATCTTCCCACACCGGGGCACGAACCCGTGTCCCCTGCATCAGCAGGCGGACTCTCAACCACTGCGCCACCACGGAAGCCCTCTCTATATCTTTTGCCACTAAAAATCCTTTATATCTTGCACATGTTGGCTTCTTTCTCTCAGCTTTTTTCCTGCCCCATGGTGATACCCAGGCAGAAGTCAGGACCTCTAAAATATGGCCCATGCACCTCTCTAGCCTCATTTATTTGCATTCTCTTTCAAGTACCCTGCATTCTACCTTCTCTGGTTTATCTTCTGTTTGGAGAATATTTTGCCTTTTCATATCTTTGTGCTGAGGTCCATGCTCTACCCCCTGTTTGAAAAGCTTATCTTCCTTGGCCTCCCTTACACTCTATTTCCATTCTCTGTTCAAATAAGACTTTATAACACACTGCTAGGAGAAGCCCTACATGAATTTCCAGGTGGAATGGAGGAAATGAACAGAGAAGCAGACTTTGGAGATTAAGTATGCTATCAGTGTGACAACAAAGTGAAATGAAATCTGAGTGCTAGAATCTGAATCATGACTGGTTTACTATCTTTGTGACCTTCTATGCACCTCAATTTCATCTGTAAAATGTAGATGTGATAATGGTAGCTTACCTCAAAGGATTGTGAAAATTGAATGAGATCATCTTTGAAAAGTGTTTAGCAGCGTGCTTGGCATATAACAGGGTTTCACAAATCTAACTAATCTTGGGCATTTTGTTTTCTTTTCAGAATGCATGCTATATTCTTCTAACTCTTAGGTATCCCCTGAGGACTTGAAGAAACAAAGACTTTTCATCCACTAAGCACCTTCCTGTTCCTGCCATTTGGAACACTCCAGGGGGTAGAGTACAAACAAAAAATCAGTCTCTGGAGGAGTTACAGTGTTTGGTTGCTGGGCAGAGGCCAAGGGAAGCTGGAGGGTCCAGGGAAAAAGCAGGGTGATAGAGAACCTATAGGGGAAGATGGCTCCCCATGGGAAGTCTTTGAAAATGACAATACTCCTCACCATGACTCTACGTTGTTCATATTTGATCTTGTGTCACTCTTCCTGCTCCTCCTGAAGGTTCCTGTATAAATCCCCCTTCTTTTGAGTGAAAGAAATGTGGACTACCAGAGGAAGTCAAATACAGAAAACTCCAGAGTGGTGGGTAACTGAGTTGGGGACTGGGTGTTGGGCGTGATGAAGTCTCAAAGGCAGGGTCACCCTAGAAAGGAGGATATAATTCCTTAACCGCACTACAAAGGGCTTGTCAGGTCTTGTGAGTACTGCTGATATTAAGATCACATTCTGGATGTGATGGGACAGTTGGGGAAAGGAAAGGAACAGGGAACACATGATACTTTGGTTCAAAGCTGTGAGAGGAAGGGGTATGTCTCACCTTGGGATAATGGAGAGACAGTTTTCAGGGACCAGGGAGAGTTATGAGACTAGAAACTGGGCAGTAGGGCTGATTGGGGGTATGTGCTTTTGGTTGTAGAGTGGAGGCATAGGGTTATCATAAACACAAAGCCTTCATTTGAATGAATTATGCATTACTGCTTTTACCTTTAAGACAATCTTAATTTGAATTGTGTATTTCCCACCCTTTAAATAGGAATAAAAAATCCCTCACATATCCTATGATTTAGTTAAGTGACTTGTCTAAGCTTTTGTTTAGTGATTGGCTCTCCAGGTCTTCATGTGAATGTCTCTGCAGGGTTGAAGGCAGAGGCAGGTTCTAGGCTGGAAATGTCTTAGGAGAGTTTGGACAGAGCTTTCTGAAGAACAGTACACCTTAACAACCAGGGAGCAATTGTGCTTGTATCTTGATATGGGTAGTGGCCATGAGGGTGTGTTCATGTGCTCACTTTATAAAACTTTATCAACTATACACCTTCTGTGCATTTTACACAGTATATATTGATATGTTATACTTCAATCAAAAAGTTAACCAAAAAATAAGCTTCAAGATGCTGAATGAGTAAGATATGGGGATCACCTTCCTCCCCACAAATACATTAAAAAATACATCTACATGTGGAACAACTACAGAACACCTACTGAACACTGGGAGAAGACCTCAGACTTCCCAAAAGGCAAGAAACTCCCCACATACCTGGCCGTGTGGCTGACAGGGTCTTGGTGATCTGGTTGGGTGTCAGATCTGAGCCTCTGAAGTGGGAGAGCCAAGTTCAGGACATTGGTCTACCAGAGACCTTGCAGCCCCTCATAATATCAATCGGTGAGAGCTCTCCCAGAGATCTCAATCTCAACACAAAGACCCAGCTCCACTCAACGACCAGCAAGCTAGAGTGCTGGACACCCCATGCCAAACAACTAGCAAGACAGGAGCACAACCCCACCCATTAGCAGAGAGGCTGCCTAAAATCATAATAAGTTCACAGACACTCCCAAACACACCACTGGACGCAGTCCTGCCCACCAGAAAGACAAGATCCAGCCGCATCCATCAGAACACATGCACCAGTCCCCTCCACCAGGAAGCCTACACAACCCATGGATCCAACATAACCCAATTGGGGCAGACACCAAAAACAACGGGAACTAAGAACTTGCAGCCTGCAAAAATGAGACCCCAAACAGAGTAAGTTAAGCAAAATGAGAAGACAGAGAAATATGCAGCAGATGAAGGAGCAAGGTAAAAGCCCAAGAGACCAAACAAATGAACAGGAAATAGGCAGTCTACCTGAAAAAGAATTCAGAGTAATGATACTAAGATGATCCAAAATCTTGGAAATAGAATGGAGAAAATACAAGGAACATGTAACAAGGATCTAGAAGAACTAAGGAGCAAACAAACAATGATGAACAATACAATAAATGAAATTTAAAAATCTCTAGAAGGAGTCAATAGCAGAATAACAGAGGCAGAAGAACGGATAAGTGACCTGGAAGATAAAATAGTGGAAATAACTACTGCAGAGCAGAATAAAGAAAAAAGGAATGAAAACAACTGAGGACAGTCTCAGAGACCTCTGGGACAATATTAAACTCACCAACATTCAAATTATAGAGGTCAGAGAAGAAGAAGAGAAAGGGAAAGGGACTGAGAAAATATTTGAAGAGATTATAGTTAAAAACTTCCCTAATATGGGAAAGGAAATAATCAAATCCAGGAAGTGCAGAGAGTCCCATACAGGATAAATCCAAGAAGAAACATGCCAAGACACATATTAATCAAACTATCAAAAATTAAATACAAAGAACAATTATTAAAAGCAGCAAGGGAAAATGCAACAAATAACGAACAAGGGAATTCCCATAAGGTGAACAGCTGATCTTTCAGCAGAAACTGCAAGCCAGAAGGGTGTGGCAGGACATATTTAAAGTGATGAAAGGGAAAAACTTACAATGAATGTTACTCTACCTAGCAAGGATCTCATTCAGAAATTAAAACCTTTACAGACAAGCAAAAGCTAAAAGAATTCAGCACCACAAAACCAGCTTTACAACAAATGTTAAATGAACTTCTCTAGGCAGGAAACACAGGCGAAGGACAAGACCTACAATAACAAACCCAAAACAATTAAGAAAATGGTAATAGGAACATACATATTGATAATTACCTTAAATGTAAATGGATTAAATGCTCCAACCAAAAGACACAGACTGGCTGAACGGATACAAAAACAAGACCTGTATATATGCTGTCCACAAGAGACCCACTTCAGACCTAGGGACACATACAGACTGAAAGTGAGGGGATGGAAAAAGATATTCCATGCAAAAGGAAATCAAAAGAAAACTGGAGTAGCAATTCTCATGTCAGACAAAATACTTTAAAATAAACACCATTACAAGAGACAAAGAAGGACACTACATAATGATCAAGGTATCAATCTAAGAAGATATAACAATTGTAAATATTTATGCACCCAACATAGGAGCACCTCACTACATAAGGGAAATTCTAACAGCTGTAAAAGGGGAAATTGACAGTAACACAATAATAGTAGGGAACTTTAACACCCCACTTTCACCAATGACAGATCATCCAAAATGAAAATAAATAAGGAAACACAAGCTTTAAATAACACATTAAACAAGATGGACTTAGTTAATATTTATAGGACATTCCATCCAAAAACAACAGAATACACTTTCTTCTCAAGTGCTCATGGACCATTCTCCAGGATAGATCATATCTTGGGCCACAAATAAAGCTTTTGTAAATGTAAGAAAATTGAAATCGTATCAAGTATCTTTTCCAGCCACAACACTATGAGACTAGATATCAACTACAGGAAAATAAACTGTAAAAAATACAAACACATGGAGGCTAAACAATACACTACTAAATAACTAAGAGATCACTGAAGATATCAAAGAGGAAATCAAAATATACCTAGAAACAAATGACAATGAAAACATGATGACCCAAAACCTATGGGATGCAGCAAAAGCAGTTCTAAGAGGAAAGTTCATAGCAATACAATCCTACCTCAAGAAACAACTCAAATAAACAAACTAACCTTACACCTAAAACAATTAGAGAAAAAAGAACAAAAAAACCCCAAAGTTAGCAGAAGGAAAGAAATCATAAAGATCAGATCAGAAATAAATGAAAAAGAATTGAAGGAAATGATAACAAAGATCAATAAAACTAAAAGCTGGTTCTTTGAGAAGATAAACAAAACAGATAAGTCATAAACAAAATGGATAAGCCATTAGGCAGACTTATCAAGAAAAAAGGGGAGAAGACTCAAATCAGTTGAATTAGAAAGAAAAAGGAGAAGTAACAACTGACACTAAAGAAATACAAAGGATCATGAGAGATTACTACAAGCAACTATATGCCAATAAAATGGACAACCTGGAAGAAATGGACATTTTCTTAGAAAAGCACAACCTACAGAGACTGAACCAGGAAGAAATAGAAAATATAACCAGACCAATCACAAGCACTGAAGTTGAAACTGTGATTAAAAATCTTCCAACAGACAAAAGCCCATGATCAGATGGATTCACAGGCAAATTCTATCAAACATTTAGAGAAGATCTAGCACCTATCCTTCTCAAACTCTTCCAAAATATAGTAGAGGGAGGAACACACCCAAACTCATTCTACAAGGCCACCGTCAGCCTGACACCAAAACCACACAAAGATGTCACAAAGGAAGAAAACTGCAGGCCAATATCACTGTTGAACATAGATGCAAAAATCCTCAACAAAGGGACTTCCCTGATGGCACAGTGGTTGAGAATCCACCTGCCAAGGCAGGCAACATGGGTTCAAGCCCTTGTCCGGGAAGATCCCACATGCTGTGGAGCAACTAAGCCCATGTGCCACAACTGCTGAGCCTGTGCTCTAGAGCCCGCAAGTCACAACTACTGAGCTCACGTGCCACAGCTACTGAAGCCCGTGCACCTAGAGCCCATGCTCCACAATGAGAAGCGACTGCAATCAGAAGCCCAACACCGCAACGAAGAGTAGCCCATGCTCCCCGCAACAAGAGAAAGCCCATGTGCAGCAACGAAGACCCAATGCAGCCATAAGTAAATAAATAAATAAATAAAATTTACAAAAACAAATCTTCATCAAAATACTAGCAAACAGAATCCAACAGCACATTAAAAGGATCATACACCATGATCAAGTGGGGTTTTTCCCATGAATGCAAGGATTCTTCAATATACGCAAATCAATCAATGTGATAAACCATATTAACAAATCGAAGGAGAAAAAGTATATGATCATCTCAATAGATGCAGAAAAAGCTTTCGACAAAATTCGTCACTGATTTATGATAAAAACCCTCCAGAAAGTAGGCATAGAGGGAGCTTACCTCAACATAATAAAGGCCATGTATGACAAACCCACAGCCAACATCATCCTCAATGGTGAAAAACTGAAACCATTTCCACTGAGATCAGGAAAAAGACAAGGCTGCCCACTCTCACCACTATTATCCAACATAGTTTTGGAAGTTTTAGCCACAGCAATCAGAGAAGAAAAAGAAACAAAAGGAATCCAACTTGGAAAGGAAGAAGTAAACTGTCACTGTTTGCAGATGACATGATACTATTCATAGAGAATCTTAAAGATGCTACCAGAAAACTAGTAGAGCTAATCAATGAATTTGGTAAAGTAGCAGGATACAAAATTAATGCACAGAAATCTCTGGCATTCCTATACACTAATGATAAAAAATCTGAAAGAGAAATTAAGGAAACACTCCCATTTACCACTGCAACAAAAAGAATAAAATATCTAGAAATAAACCTACCTAAGGAGACAAAAGACCTGTATGCAGAAAACTATAAGACAGTGATGAAAGAAATTAAAGATGATACCAAAAGATGGAGAGATATACCATGTTCTTGGATTGGAAGAATCAATATTGTGAAAATGACTATACTACACAAAGCAATCTACAGTTTCAGTGCAATCCCTATCAAACTACAAATGAAGGGCATTTTTCACAGAACTAGAACAAGAAATTTCACAATTTGTATGGAAACACAAAAGACCCTGAATAACCAAAGCAATCTTGAGAAAGAAAAACAGAGCTGGTGGAATCAGGCTGCCTGGACCTCAGACTATGCTACAAAGCTACAGTAGTCAAGACAGTATGGTACTGGCACAAAAACAGAAATATAGATCAATGGAACAGGATAGAAAGCCAAGAGATAAACCCACGTACCTATGGTCAATTAATCTATGACAAAGGATGCAAGGATATACAATGGAGAAAGGACAGTCTCTTCAATAAGTGGTGCTGGGAAAACTGGACAGGTACATGTAAAAGAATGAAATTAGAACACTCCCTAACACCATACACAAAAATAAACTCAAAATGGATTAGAGACCTAAATGTAAGGCCAGACACTATCAAACTCTTAGAGGAAAACATAGAAAGAACACTCTTTGACATAAATCACAGCAAGATCCTTTCTGACCCACCTCCTAGAGTAATGGAAATAAAAACAAAAATAAACAAGTGGGACCTAATGACACTTAAAAGCTTTTTCACAGCAAAGGAAACCATAAACAAGACCAAAAGACAACCCTCAGAATGGGAGAAAATATTTGCAAATGAATCAATGGACAAAGGATTAAGCTCCAAAATATATAAACAGCTCATGCAGCTCAGTATTAAAATAACGAACAACCCAATCCAAAAATGGGCAGAAGACCTAAATAGGCATTTCTCCAAAGAAGATATACAGACTGCCAACAAACACATGAAAGGATGCTCAACATCACTAATCATTAGAGAAATGCAAATCAAAACCACAATGAGGTATCACCACACACCGGTCACAATGGCCATCATCAAAAAATCTAGAAACAATAAATGCTGGAGAGGGTGTGGAGAAAAGGGAACCCTCTTGCACTGTTGGTGGGAATGTAAATTGATACAGCCACTATGGAGAACAGTATGGAGGTTCCTTAAAAAACTAAAACTAGACCTACCATACGACCCAGCAATCCCACTACTGGGCATATACATGGAGAAAATCATAATTAAAAAAGAGTAATGTATCACAATGTTCATTGCAGCTCTATTTACAATAGCCAGGAGATGGAAGCAACTTAAGTGTCCATCATCGGATGAATGGATAAAGGAGATGTGGCACATATATACAATGGAATATTACTCAGCCATAAAAAGAAAGGAAATTGAGTTATTTGTAGTGAGATGGATGGACCTAGAGTCTGTCATACAGAGTGAAGTAAGTCAGAGAGAGAAAAACAAATACTGTATGCTAACACATATATATGGAATCTAAGAAAAAAAATGGTCATGGAGAATCTAGGGGCAAGATGGGAATAAAGACACAGACCTACTAGAGAATGGACTTGAGGATATGGGGAGGGGGAAGGGTAAGCTGGGACAAAGTGAGAGAGTGGCATGGACATATATACATTACCAAACGTAAAATAGATAGCTAGTGGGAAGCAGCCGCATAGCACAGGGAGATCAGCTCGGTGGTTTGTGACCACCTAGAGGGGTGGGATAGGGAGGGTTTGAGGGAGGGAGACGCAAGAGGGAAGAGATATGGGAACAGATGTATATGTATAACTGATTCACTTTATTATAAAACAGAAAGTAACACACCATTGTAAAGCAATTATACACCAATAAAGTTGTTAAAAGAAAAAAAAGATGTGGCACATATATACAATGGAATATTACTGAGCCATAAAAAGAAACGAAATTAAGTTATTTGTAGTGAGATGGATGGACCTAGAGTCTGTCATACAGAGTGAAGTGAGACAGAGAAAAACAAATACTGTATGCTAACACATATATATGGAATATATGAAAAAAGAAAAAGGTTCTGAAGAACCTAAGGGCAGGACAGGAAATAAGACGCAGACGTAGAGAGTTGACTTGAGGACACGGGAAGGGGGAAGGGTAAGCTGCAAGGAAGTGAGAGAGTGGCATGGACGTATATACACTACCATATATAAAATGCATAGCTAGTGGGAAGCAGCCGTATAGTACAGGGAGATCAGCTCTGTGCTTCGTGACCACATAGATGGGTGGGATAGGGAGGGTGGGAGGGAGACACAAGAAGAAGGGGATATGGGGTTATATGTATACGTATAGCTGCTTCACTTTGTGATACGGCAGAAACTAATACACCATTGTAAAGCAATTATACTCCAATAAAGATGTTAAAAAAAATTTAACCGAAAAAAATGAGAGACCAAGTAGTAATGTTAAATGTTTGGGATAGGTCAAGTAAAATAAAGAATGAAAAGAAAACGCTGGATTGGCAGCATGTTATTGATGGAGATCATCGTTGGTCTTAGCAAGAAAATTTTTAGTAGCAATAGACTGAAGAGTGAAAAAGAAAAAAAAAAAGACCAACCAAACTGTCCAGTCATTTGAAAGCACTAATAAGATATGTAAACCTTTAGCAGTGCTAATCGAGAAGAAAAAGGAATGAGGGGGAAAAAATGAGGGGGAAAAAAATCTCTCAAGAGAATGAAAGGTATGACTAGTTACAACTTGCGAGGGCTAGAGAGAGGAGGGATGGGCAGGCACCGGCTGAGACTGCCCTCAGAAGAAAGGTGATTTTATACAGGGCAGAGATGCAGAGAGGAAGATCTTGGATAAGAGGTGAGTGGGGGGAGGAGGCATTCTGGTTCCTTAGACTCTTCTTCGACTTTTTAAGGAATGATGCTTAACCTTGAGTTTGTGGCATTCAGGAAACACACAGCTGTCTTAAGAATATATATGTTTTCACTCTGCACTATCATTCTACTTTAAAAAGTTTTTCCGCATCTTCTCATGATCTATCACTGAAGATGTTTCACTCGTCACAGCAAGGTCCTCTGACCATCAAACAGAGCTCGTTAGTTTATTCAGTCTGTTCCGTTATAATGCATTTCTTATGTTTAGGGTTTTTTTTGTTTGTTTCAATAAAGACCACAGATTGTAATCATATCCCAGAAATTTGGCTTTTTAGAAAACTTTTGAGGACTCTCATCAAGGCTGCTTTGGTACCTGGGTGTGGCGTCAATTAGTGGTAGGCTCTCCAGGGGGTAAATGGAAGGGGCAAATGTATGTCACTTGATTAGCATTGAGAACCAGGTAAATTTTTCTCTCATCCTTGGTTAAAAGAGAAAATGCTACTGTAGCTGATGGGATTCTGTGGCCAGTACTCCATCAATCTGATCTACTCAATTTTTTAGGGAGGAGCCAGGCCTGATGAGAAATCCAAGAAGGGTAAAGTGAAGGCAGTGTCCAAGGATATGGAAAGTTCTTAGCCTTAAAAAACTCCTGACTGAGGGGAGGGACGGGGTGATAATTAATAGCATGCTAGTCTCCAGGCTTGGCAAATAAGCACTCTTCATTTAAGATTGCCTGGACACCTGGGAAACAGTTCTTGGGCTATATAGGACTATCATAAAGTCAACATAGTCACACAATTGGTGTGGTGACCCACTAGCCGGAGGCCTTGAGAGATGCAATATTAGGGAAGTGAGAGATTGAAGAAGGAGAAGATGCACAATGTGACATGTTCAATCTCACGAAGTTTCATTCAACAATTATTAAATATTAGGAACTGAACATACAAAAATAAAAGAAAAACTCTTTCGTTTTCTCATTCATTCATTCAACTGTTTGCTATAATGAGTACACATATCTTCTTTTAATGGACTTGTGCACCACAGCTATGGGTGCACACAGTTGGTATAAGGCCATGAACAAGACACATATGATTGAATACAATAAAGTCACAGGTAGAGTATTGGAATTGTCAATTTAGGTCCCTCAGAGGTCAGCATGGATGAGAGTCCATAAAAGCTCTGAAGGTACCTAATTTAGTTTCCGCATGGGATGGGGCAGGAGGCAGAGAAGGCTTCCTGAAGGACGTAACTCATGATATTTGAACGATGAACAGAAGTTAGTAAGGCACAGTACTGAGGAGGGTGGAAGGTGGAGCAGAAAACTTTGTCAGATGTCACTTCCTTAATCCTGTGGTCCACTGAGTTAAGAATACCATCAGGCTCTCCTAACACCATAGCTGGGAACAAGTCTTACAGGATTGCATCCTTTTACATCATTTTATATATTAACAGGAAAGCAGTCTCATCTGTGATGCTGGGGCCACCCTACAACCATACAATGGAACCCCCTGCCACCTTGTCCTGGTGGGTATTCCAGGTTTGCAATCTTCACATCTTTGGCTGGTTACCTCACTGAACATCATGTATACCAAAGCCCTGTTAGAAAACACCCTCATAGTGACTGTAATGTGGATGGATTCCACCCTACAAGAGCCCATGTGCTGCTCCCTGGATATTCTGGCTGCTGTGGACATTGTCATGGCTTCCTTGGTAGCGCCCAAGATGGTGAGCATTTTCTCCTTAGGAGACAGCTTCATCAGCTTTAATGCTTGTTTCACTCAGATGTATTTTGTCCATGCAGCCACAGCTGTGGAGACAGGGCTGCTACTGGCCACGGCTTTTTGCTGTGTGGCCATCTGTAAGCGCCTACACTACAAGAGAATTCTCACACCTCAAGTGATACTGGGAATGAGTGTGATCATCACCATCGGAGCTATCATATTCATGACTCCATTGAGTTGGATGGTGAGTCATCTGCCTTTCTGTGGCTCCAATGTGGTTCTCCATTCCTACTGTGAGCACATAGCTGTGGCCAAGTTGGCATATGCCCACCCCATGCCCAGTAGTCTCTACAGCTTGATTGGTTCCATTACTGTGAAAACCCACAGAACCTCCATTACTGTGGGTTCTGATGTGGCCTTTATCGCTGCCTCCTATAACTTGATTCTTCAGGCAGTATTTGGTCTCTCCGCAAAGAATGCTCAGTTGAAAGCATTAAGCACATGCGGCTCCCATGTCGGGGTTATGGCTCTGTACTACCTACCTGGGATGGCATCCATCTATGTGGCCTGGCTAGGGAAGGACACAGTGCCTTTGCACATCCAGGTGCTGGTAGCTGACTTGTACCTGATCATCCCACCAACCTCAAACCCCATCATCTATGCCCTGAGAACCAAACAAATAAGGGAGCGAACATGGAGCTTGCTGACGCACTGCCTCTTTAACCACTCCAACCTGGGTTCATGAACACAAAGTCTGTTCAGACCTTGAGCATTCCAGCCAAGTTCAAAGATGCCTGAGAGGTCTGTGGAGCTGCTTTGGTTCACCTGGTACCACAGAAGTTCTAAGATGAAGCTGTAAAGGGTAACTTTGCCTAACTTTTCAATTTTTAGCAAGGATATAAAAGAAATAATTTTCTGACAATGGTTTTATGGTTTCAATTAACTAGTATCTGAATCAGAGGTAAGTTTGGGAAGAGAATATAGATTTGGGATTTTCCCTTCCTGACCTACACTTCCAACTTAGTATCCTACCAGTCCCTCTGCAGAAGAAACCAACTGTTAGGTACCCTTATACCTGACTGATTTTCTCACAACTGTTCATCTCCTTATGTTATTATACGGAAGCAACTTTTAATATATGTGACCCTGACCTCTGGCCCATTGATGAATCCACTCAACTTGGGTCATGTGCTCACACCTGGACCAGAGTCTGTCTCCAGTCAAAATGGATCCCAGTTTATCTGAGGAGATACAAACTTGGGGTCACTGATGGTGGCCATTTTCCAACACACGAACTTGGAAAGAGAAATCTGTTCCACAGCAAGAGAAACAGATTAGCAAAATGGGATGAAGAAACTGAGTCTCTGGTTCCAATTCATTTTGAACACCTAGGTACGCCCCTGTTATTAAGTTCTGTAAGATATACCTCTATAGCCTTTTAATATCCCCACTATTGTTAAGCTAGTTGTAATCAGTATACTAATCACCAGCTTTTTGTTTCTAAGCAGCAGAAGCTAAAGCAACGTGAGTTTGGTTTTGACATCTATCTCTTTGCTTCTTAGTCCTGCCTGTGTAACTAAACTGTAAGATACAAAATAGAGGGATCAAATATAACACAGGTCTTTCTTCTTTTGGACATCTCTAAGGAGGTATGCTCTGGGATAAAAAGTTAATAGAGAACAATAATAATAATGAAGTTGAAATATCACCACTCTTTCCAGGTCATCAGATAATTCATTGGTTTTTGTTTTTATTTTTCCCCTTTCAGAAAGTCTTAAACTGAATAATCAGTGTATGTTAAAAGAAAGAGATTTTATATGTAAGAGGTACATATATTTGACCCTGGTATATTTGAAAATCTTAAGATAATTTCCCAGTAAGTGTTGACAGCAAGTTATTGTATTTGAGTCTTAATATCTCCTTTCTACTGATGAGGAAACAACACTAATTCATAGAGGATATTGAAGATAAAATAATGAATGGAAAGCACATAAAACAATACCTGAATTACTGTATATACTTTAAAAATATACCCAGTAAATTTCTAATTCCATAATTTTAAAGGGTAGCCCTAGGCACTATTGAAACTGTATTCCTGCGTAGATCAGCATTCATGTAGTAACTGTTCCAGAGGGATCTCATGCTTAACAACTTAGCATCCATACTCTTTGCTAATATTGATATTTACCTACCTAGAATGTATTCTATTTCTGAATATCAGAGAAGTAGGAATCAACCTCTCAAAATCAGATAACAATGCATTGAGTTCCCAAAGAGTAGAAAAAAGAAACTCTCCTTCCCTTGCAACCCCATAACATAAAACCAAATCAAGATCGTGAGATGGTTAAGCGTATTTGATAAGATTTCCATTTAGTCACACTATTCTTTCTCTACAAGCAACCCAATGATTTGGCTATGCCCATTTAATCAACGAGTTATTAGACGCATTAAAGCATCTGATGGAAAGTGACAAAGGGATAGTCCAGCCTGCATTCAAAACAGAAATTTCTTTTTGGCATTTCAATCAGAAGCCTGCCCTGCCAGCTTTGTGTTTCATTCACGCCAGTACTCACTGAAACTAGCTAAGACCCACCGTTGGTACTCAAATATTGAACTTCATACTTCCCAAAATGGACTGGTTCTCTGCCATGGCTGCCCCAAACAGAAAAACCTGCGCTTCTCCCAATATATTCAGATACGACCCCTGCCCAGCACGTGAAGCAACGTGTGCTCATTTAACTAGAGCCTGGGAGCAACAGTGGACTCTGTGTTAGGATTCTTGAGATTACAGCCGATCCTGCTTGGAAAAAAGAGAGATTGGATTTCCTGTGGGGAGTTGCTTCCCCAAGGTTTGCCCGCTGTATCCACCTTTCGCAGGACCCAAGCATTTTACCCTTTGAATAGCCTTTCCCCTCAAGGCTCAGGCATTGCACCCCTTGGTTTCTTTGCCAGCAAAACAAGGATGGGCAAAGTTCACCCCTGCCTTGTAGTGAATTATCACACCAAGTTGGAGGTACAACCCTAGGCATTCCAGGGAGCAGTGCAGGCACTCTGCCCTCCACATGGCTACCTGCCTTGTCCCCTTCAGGACCACTTTTGTAATTAGCCATCCAATCAGTTTCTGAACAGGACTGTAATTAAATAACATCCAGTCTTTCAAGCCCCTATGAGGCAAGAAGATCTTATTTTCGTTTTGATTCTAGGTATATGAATGAAAGTTCCCTCACTTAAATATTTAGACACGCGCACACACACACACACACACACACACACACACACACACACACACAATGCTAGACTTGGGCTACAATGGTGAAGCAGACAAATAAGGTTCTTGTTCTTAGAAAGGAAGTGTAAGCAACTACCCTAGAGAAAAGGATTTTCATACACTTAAGACCTTTTATCTTTTTGCCTGGTCTTAAAAATCAGACATTATGATAACACATAATATATTTAACCTTGTAATTCTTTTAACAAGTAATCACAGCACCCAAATCAGCTTATAAATGTAAAAACAAAAAACCCAAAGAACAAATTACAAATAATGTCATTCCACTCCTTAATTCATTCTAGGTTTGAATGAATTTATCACCTAATAATTCTCTTTTTTAGGAACCTTCCAAGATTTGGCCTAATAAAACCACAGAAAAGAACACTGATGCAGTTCCTAGACTCTCTGTTAAGTTTCCATGGACATAGCTGGAAGCACTTCCTAAAGATCTATTTCTCAAGTCTATACACACTTCCCCAGGGAGTCCCCGTGCCCTGCCCTGCTCCCCTACACACACAAAGATATATGGTCCCTCTAATGTAGGTCTGTTCAGCCCTTTGCCAATACCAGGTCTGTGACTTACCAGTTCATTTCCCTCCAGGCGGATGATAGCAAGTTCTCCCCTTCTACTGCTAATGCTCAAGGAGCAACTTGGAAGCATGGTGGGAGGAATGAGTTTATTTCTCCACTTTGGCCTGTTTCACCTCCTTCATATGTGAACAACCAACACAATTAAGGTAGAAAGACAATTTTTGCTATTCTTTATTACAGGAATGATTTTGCTTCTGCCTGTACCTAACCTAGTATCTACTTTGCTGCCCAATCCTAACTCAACAGTCACTACTTTCAAGCTTAGACTACATCAGAGGTTGTGTTACACAGCATCACAGTGACAATACATAATGTATATATTGTAGCCCCTCACAACAGGCAAAACCCATAGTTCTCATATGCTTGCTTTACAGTTTGTTTCCAGCACAATCATTCCCACATCACACTTTTAAGACCGGTAATGAATTATTTTCGTCACACACAACAATCACTCTGAAGGGCCAATAGCCCAGATATACGGTCTTAATTCCCTTTCATTATCATATATGGCTTTTTCTGCCTAGTCCTATTCTTCCTCCCCACACCTCCCTCCTGCTTTATTCCTTCTGTCACAGATTTAGGGAAGAGAAAGGCAGAATATTTACCAGAACCATGAAGATTCCCTTGGTGACAAAGATCCAAACTTTAGCCCAACGAGCTTGTGGGTGAGCCTTCCTTTCAGTGCATTTGTTTTACATTTGTCTTTGTATTATTTCCATTCTCTACCCTAATGTCACAGTCCCTGTTCTAACCCAAAGACAAACACATATAATAGAGGCTCAATATATTACCGTGGCCTGGAGTTGGCCAGGGCATGGGTATCTTTTGGTCTAAAAGGACAGGACTGTCAGGAGAGGCCCTAAGAAGCTAAGGCAGTGCTGCAAAGATGTTGTAAAAAGGTGAGATGGGAAGGTTGCCACCACAGGCAAAATCCATGGCTTGCCTTCCCTGTCCCTGAGAAAGGAACAAAAGTACGGGATGGAACTGAGATCTTCACAACAATCCTGCGAGGTAGGAGAGTATGCAGTTACTATACCCATTTTCCCATTGAGGACACTTAAAATCTTTCAAACATTGGGGTGTTTCAGACCTGAATGTAATGAATGATATGCAGACATGTGACCTGAGAAGTGAGTTTGCCAGTCTGGTTTCATTTGAATGTGAGAAATACTTTATAATCTATACACTCTTCTTTCCATCAGCTTTGTTAGAAATAACTGACTGCACTAAGGCCATTTCAGTCTCTTCATCCATGAAGTGAAAAGAGAAACAAGGCGCACAGGTTTTCCGATTCTGACATTTAGAGAGAAGGGCAGGACCAGGACACAGGTCTCATTACAGTCTGAGATTAGTGACTTGCCCAGCTTGTGCTCAGAGAGGAGATGGCCACTGGGGCGGTCTGGGCAATTGGTGATGCATTTCTCTAGCTGGGAGGTCAGAGAGTTGGGGTGAAATATGGGTGCTCAGAGGCACCTCAGTACACCTCAGGTGAAGCATCCTCCTGCTGCTATCAGCACAGCAACCAGCTCTGGACACGGACAGTATTCTTCTGGCTTGTCGGTAAACCTGACCCAATGGGTTTCCTGAAGATCGGATCTAATTCATCACCCTCACTGAATTATGGCACTGACAGGGATGGGGAAGAGGGGCGTGACCTGCAGAAAGCACTATCCTGGTCCTTAGCGCCGCTGTGATCCTCACCAAAAGCCTTGTCATACCTCCCGCGGGGGTGCGATGCTCCTTTTGCCGAGCCTCAGCTTCTTAACATGAGTGGTTTAGTGGGAGACTGGCCCGGTAGCGACACACCACTGGGTCAGGCAGAGGGATCCCTGGGTTCCAGGCTCAGCTCAGTTCCAGGGGACACTCATCAGGGGCAGGGTCCTCCAAGACCCCTGCGGGCCAGGCGACATTCCAAGGCCTCTGGGTAAAATGGTGGCTCTCTTAGTCGTCCCCGTCCAGGGAGCAGATGGCCAGGGGAGCGGTGTTGTTGGCTCCGATGCTGTAGCAAGGACTGAAATAGGGCAGGAGGCGCCCAGGGAAGGGATAGTGGGGGAAAGTGAAAATGTGGGAGCCGCTGTCAGTCACGTTGTAGAAGGAGATATCATGGGCCTCGTAATCCAGGAAGACTCCCACCCGGCGGGGAGGGACGGGCAAGGACAGGAGTGGGTATTCGTCGGTGCCTGCCCGGTACTCATCGCCCTTCCTCAGCCTGATCACCCAGAATCCGTAGTGGGGGGATAAATAGACCACCTCCTTCCGGTCTACATTTTCCTTACACACTCCCAGGCCCCATTCAGACCTGTCTCCCACCTCCACCTCCCAGTAGTGCCGACCCGAGGAGATGCACTGACTGCCCAGGACGATATTGTAGCGGTAAAATCTCTCAGGATTGTCGGGCAGCTTCTGCTTGGTGTCTCCATAGCGCACGCATTTTCTGTCCTCAGACACGATGAGGCGAGAATAAGCAGTGTCTGGATCCAGCCGCACATCCGCTAGGGAAAAAGATCCTGGTTGGTACCCTGACACAGAGCGAGGGGGCCTGGGCGAGGTCTCTGTGATAGATACAGCCAGCGATTTCCTCAGTGACGGGTGGGCGATGGGCATCCAGAGGGCACTGAGCCATTTCATTTCTCCGGGAGGGGTCCCGCCCCCCGCTCATCACAATCCCGCCGAGCGTTCATTACCTGCATACGTCTTCAGGATCTCTCTGAGCCCCAGCACACGGCAGTCCGTCTTCAGCTCCAGCGAGACTGGTTCTGGTCTCTGCAGGCTCCAAGACTTGCTCCTGATAGAGAGGGGTAGGCCTTGGGGCCAGAAGTCCTGGCTCTGCCACATGGGCCTTCCCTTAGTGCAGGGAAGGGGGCTTGGCCAGGGACGGGGTCAGCGAGGTGCCCCTCCCCAGCAATACCAGGCAGAGCAGAGATGTGATGATTATTTGACTGAGCTGAACGGCTTGTGGCACAGAGAGAATATTCACATACCTAGGCCATGGGAAGGGTTAGGTGTGAATCTGACATTGGGAGAGGAAGAGGTGTACTGCAGAGGAGAAGGGCCCATATGCAGACTCAGAGCACCGATGCTGCTGGAGACAGCTGCAGTCTTCTCCCCTCCTTGGGCCATCTACTTGAAACCATACATTTTATAGCTCTACCTGAAACTCTTATTGGTAATGCTTGAAATGAATTTGGCCAAGCACAAAGTAGAAAAAAGAAAGATGCTGAAAGCTTCCTTAGCCAATACAATGGAAGGGGCAGAAGATTACGGACCAGCACCCACTTTTCTGTAGGTACTTGGTCTACGTTCCTTCCCCACTTCTGGCTCTGGCCAGGACCCACTTTCTCTTACAGGGCTGTCGAGGGGCTCCAGAGATGGAAACATACCTGTTTAAGACTTCCTGAATACCCTAGAAGGAGAAAAAGATATGCAGCACATGAGTATGCCCCATTCCTTGGAGGGACCAGACAGACGCAGAGCTGTAGGAGGGAGTTTCTCCGAGGGAAGGGGAAGGCAGAGAGCAAAGCTGGAGAGAAGGCGTGTAGAGGGAGCGGGGGAGAAGCCTACAGGAGGCAGGCAGGGCAGGCTGAGCCCTGGCTTCACTGGCCAACTTCGGGCTCCATCTCAACTCTCTGGCCAGATGGACGGACGGGTATGATGTGAGGGCCGCCTAGACAATGTCCCTCTAGGAGGCCACGAGGTCATCCACCCAACCAGGGGTAGGGGAACAGCCGGCATTAGCAGCGGGTATACGGAATCCATATCTGGTAGGCTGAGTGCTGACAGGTCCCACTGAAGACGAGGTCCCCCCTCTCCTACAGTCCCAGGCCACCCTCAGCTCTTGCTCAGACTTCCCAGGAAAGCCTGCCCCTCACCTGCAGCATCCAGCGGACAGGCCTCTGAGACCTTTCTTCCAGCTCTGCGATCATCCTCCACAGGACCCGGCTCTGCTGGATGAGTGCGTTGTGACTCACCCCCAGTTTCTGCGTGGTCTCCCCTTCCTCCTGCTCCAGGCTGGCCAGAGCGGCGGCGGCCTCTACTTCCAGCCGCCGACCTGGTGGCTGTTTTTTCTTTAGTAATCGCCGGTACTTCTCAAACTCCCATATGATGCTCTGCTTGCGGGTTTCCACCTGTATCTGTAAAGCCAAGATCAGAAATCAGCACGGATACTGGTCGTGTAAGGGCCACCCAGGATTGAGGACGCTGGTATGTGCACACACACACGCACTCTGGAATGTCCTGGTACCAACTGTGTGCCAGGCACTGTAGAGGCACAGACAAAGGATATGATTTTTCCTAACTTCCTGTTCCCACAGCTCCAGTACATGCTCCTCAGTCCCTATTACTAACTCTTGTTGACCCCAGGAGGGCCCAGGATATTACCTTTGCACTATATATTCCGGACTATTTTCCATTTTCAGAATAATATATTCTATTTTCAGAATAATGACCAGGCAGTGTAACAACTACACTGTCAGATGATTTTGCTTCTTACTGGTATTGTATCAATTCTATATGCTGTTTTAGACTGATTCAGTGTTACCTTCCGTCGATCACAAGTTCTGATAGTTTGATAGTTGTGGGCCTTGGGTCTATTTCTGAAGTGATTTTCCACTATTTTAATAACTTAACTTTTAGTAAATATGCTTTAGCTGAGGAAAGAGAAACAGACACTATGCTTTACTAAGCATTATACAAGTCATACCTCTGTGAGCTAAAGCATATGTGAGGTGTGTACTTTTCCTTTCTCACATATGAGGAGAGCCCAGAAGTTATCTCTACATCACATTCAAGAAACTGGAAGTAAGTGGTCCCAAGGCCAGCTGAAGGCCACACACCTAGTAGAGAAAGCAGGCATGAGGACCCCAGGCTCTCTGACCTCAAACCCCACATTCTGCCTCACAGAGATGAGGAAGGTACCATGGGCCAGCTTCAGGACAACACAGGGACCACACAGACTCCTTTCCCCAGGGGGCAACTTGCCTTCCAGTTTGCAGTTCGTTTCCTCTCACCAACTTCCAGCTTCCAGGCCTCTTCTTGCTCTTTCCTCAGATGTTCCAAAGCCTCATGGAGTTTCCACTGAAAGAGACAAAAACCTCATGAGGACACCTCGGGCAGCCTGGGTGGATAGCCAGGCTTCCTAGCATTGGTAGGTGATGGGAAAACAAGCATCCCTCAGGGGGTGGGCCAGCATGCATGCTGGGAGAAAAGGGAACACCACAGAGGGAGCAGATTCCTGCCCAGATTACATCCAAGGTCTCTCAATCTGAGAATCATTTCAACTCCCACAGTCTCTAAGTTTCTGTAAAGCAGAAGAAAAGGTCCATTTCCAACCTGGCCAGAAAACTATCTCGGACTTTTCCTATCCATGCCTCTTTTTATCCTTATCTGCTTTGTTATCCTATAGCCTCCTAAACCTTGTCATTCAAAGTGTGGTCCACGTGTGTCAGCAGCATCAACATCACCTGGGAGCTTGTTAGCAATGCAGGATCTTGGGCTTCACCCCAGACCTCCTGAATTTTAGCAAGACCCTTGTGTGGTTCATATGCACCCTAAAGATAAGAAGTACCATCCTAGACTCTAATGCAAGAGATGACTACTGGGAAGCATAAAGTAATCTCATAATAATATGGACCATTTTATGAAAGATGTACCAACAAAACTGAGGCTTAGAGAGTGACCTACGCAAAGTCACTCATCTAGTAAATGGTTGGGCTGGGATTTAACCCAGCTCTTTAACTCTTATGCCTATGGTATACTGCCTCCCTATTCTAATACTTGCAAAACAAAATAAATAAATACTTTTAATTTTTCAGAAATTCTTTTTGCATAGGAAAACAGCTAATTCAGGGGATTCATCTTACAATTTTACCTTCTAATCCCAACTTCAAGAAAGAGAATTAAGACCAGTACAGGATCAATGGATCACAGAATCATTGGGATACTGATTCCAATAAAGATATGTCAGCATGGACATCTAAGGAAAATATAAGAAGTTAGAAGTTGATAGGATAGCTATAAAAAAGGAGCAGTGGGTGTCAGAGATGGCTCCCCCTATTGCCCCCAATAAATAGAAGGTAAGGAGAAGAGAAAGAACAGTGGCTGAAGAGTAAGAAGGCCTTTGATCTTCCTTTAACTAACTTAAGTCAGAAGGGTCCCTACAACATTAGATTAGACAATCTCACTCAATCCTAAATGACTCAGCCACGGTCCCTTCTAGCTCTAAAACCAATGATCATGATCTCAAATTTCTAAGCCTTTGTTTTGTCTATAAAATGAGGAGTTTAAAGTGACTCACCTGATGTTCAATGATTATCTGTGGCATTGCTAGGAGGAGTTTGCACGTTCTGATAGGTACAGACTTGACCACCTCATCCAAGGCGCCCAGAACCCCAACTAGACCAAAATGGTCTCCCTCAAATTCTTAGTAAGGAAAGCAAGTTTGGGTTAGGCATTAAACCTGTTGGGACTGGGGTGAGGTGTGGAAGTGGGAAAGAAGGAAGTCAAAGGAGGTCACAAACATAAGGAGAGGTACGGCTCACAGGTCCCCGGGATCTGGGGATGCGAGAAGCCAAAGGAATCGGCTCTCATTTTGTCTCTGGGGTCCCTGGTCAAGTTCTTGATCTAGAGATAGCCAAGTGAAGGGCAGGGGAGAGACTGGGGGGAGCTGGCCTTAATCTCCCACCTTATAATCCCAGGCGACATCCTCCATGGGCACGACACTGTGGGCCTCGTGCTCGGGGGACCGGCCACAGGCCTCGCACACGATCAGGCCATCCTCTTTGCAGAACATCTTTAGCTGCTCCTCGTGGGTCTCGCACACGTCACCCTTCAGCCCCATTCCTGGATGCAGCCCTAGCCGTCGGACTTTTTCTACCACGTTGGCCAGCTGCCAATTAGGCCGCAGGTTCCTTGGCTGGACGGGAGCCCGGCAGAGGGGACACGAGTAACCCCAGTTCTGGGATTCTCCTGGGACTTCCCAGAGTCCAGAGAGACAGTTGTGGCAGAAGCTGTGGCCACAGTCGATGCTCACGGGCTCTTTCAGGAAGGTCATGCAGATGGGACAGGCCACTTCTTCTACAACGGCTTCCACCAATGCTGCGGGATCCATGGCTCCTGTCACACCCTCCTCAGAATATGAATAAAACCAGGCGGAGCCACTGAAGGCTGAGAAGAAGGAAAGAAACCCAAATAAGAGATAAAAGAGCAGAAGAGCAGAGGGATAGGTAAAAGGGATAAGTAGTGACTGAAAAAAATAACTTCCTCTTTTGGATCCTTTACGAACCCTGTTTAATAAGCTCTGGCCTTCCCAACTGAATCCACTGGGTCACGTTTCTCATGCCACGGAAGGGACATCTGGGGATGCCTGAATGTTGGGATGCTGGGAATTCTCAGTTCCCATTCACCTGGTCATCTCTGACCCTCCTGTGGGTTCGCTCGCCAGCCCATTCTCACTCCACCTCCATTGTGCTCTCGAAATCAGCACTGTTTCTCTTGAACTTCGTGTGGTTTCACTCTCCAAATAAGGCCAGAAACACCCACCTTCCTCACTCTCTAGGATGTTTCCATGTATATTTATGTACGTCAACGTGCAGAAAAGGTAATATGCCAGAAGCCCATGGTCTATATGCTCAATTTGTTTTCTTGTGTTGCACACTGAAGTGTAAGGTATAAGGGAACCAGCAACTCTCCCCACCTCCTGTAAACCTCTGCCCCCTTCTCCAGCACTAACAACCGCTAAGATGCCAAGACACCCTCCTCAGTGATACATTAGAAGCAGATATGGACAAACAGCCCTTGGAAGATAAAAACAAAGGTCATCTGATGATAATTAAACCCATATTGATGAATCCACTACTCCAGCAAGAAACCTGAGATTTCTGCTAGGGCCATATGTGGGCACAGAACTTGAATGACCAATGGCAGGCTCTTGGTACAGTTGACAATGTTTATTTGTTCACCATGCAAGTCTGTGTTACCAGTTAGTCTATAAAGGGAAAAGCCCTGATGGTCTTAGTCATCATTGTATCCTTAGGACCTAAAAAGTGCCTGTCATGCAGTTATTGCTGAATAAACATCTGCTGAAGGAATAAATGAGCTAGACACAGAAAACAGTTCTAAAACCCAAAATGTTTTTATAATTAAGTTAGGGAGTTGAGAGCATATTATACATTAATAATAAAAGCGAGCGCTCCTTGAGTACACTATACGCCAGGCACTCTTCTGAGCATTTTACATGGATTGGCTCAATGTATTTCAAAACCCTAAGTAGAAACCATTATTCTACCCTCCCCTCATTTAACAGATGCTTGGTCCTGGGCTCTGCCATTCTATCTTGGGCAAAGTACTTAACCTCTCCAGCTGCAAAGTATAATAAAAATTCAAGAGGAGAGAGAAATCACTGTGGTTTAATGGTAGTCCTGTGAGGTTTCCTGAAGGAAGTGGGGCAGTAAGTAGATTTTGCAGAACTGTCTGTTACAGGCCATCAGCAGGTCCTGCCTTCTCACTGGCCTCCCTGTCTCTTACTTTTCCTCCTCCCACTGTCACTACCAAACTGTAGGACCAATATCCTAAAACCTTGTTTTATTAAATCACTAACCTACTGAAGAGCCTATCCTGGTTCCCCAGCCCTCAGTCCAACAAGAAACTCTCTCTTCACCCTGAAACAGCCCAGTCAAGCAAAAGGAGGAACTTCCACATTTTCTCGCAGACCCCATGTCCATTCATTCCACCCACTTGGATTCCTGCTGTCCTCCCAGCTTGAAATGACTTCTCCAAATTCCTGCTCTTAATGTCATTTGACACATACGTGTTTATTGTCTTACTTCCCACAGTAGAAGTTTCATGAGGATACTGACATACTCTATTTTGCGCACGACCATACCCCTAAGGCCAGAAACAGTGCTCAAATATTTTTGAATACACGAGTATTAAATGTAAATGTTAAGGTCTAGCTGATAGTAGGCTGGATATGGAAGAAATGTCAATATCCTCATCTACCACCACGGAGGGGCCCCAAGAACTACTACCTAAGGCTGACACAACAGAGGCTGATATCTATGATTTAAAGCCACAGAGATTAACAAAGAATTGAAAATAGCTACTGAAAAACTGAGAAGATGGTGGAGAAGGGAAGTGAGGTGATAATCAAGAAATGCGATGGAAGCACATTATTTAGATTTAGTAGAGGGTCATGAAAAGCTCTAAACATGAACAAGTTAAATGTAGTGGCCTCTGCAAAAAAGGATTTAGGGGCGGGCATCTATTGCCTTATTGTTTTGTTTTCATGATACACAGATTACTTTGACAAAACTTTAATTATTAAACATTTAATTGCTTCAACCGTGCATTTGGCACAGTGGGAAGCCTTCTAGGAAAGACATTTGCGGGGGGGGAGGGGGCGAAGCCGGGAAGAGACTCGAGAGGAGGGGCCAAAGTGGGAAGTGAGGAGGCGGTGACCTCCGGGGTTCGGGAGGAGAGAGGGGGAGGGTAACCTCCCGGCCACAGGACGCCGGGCAGGGCCCGAGGGTCCCGGGCGGGTGGGGGCAGAGTGAGGCTGACGGCCTGCAGGACCTCTGAAGAGGCACAACTGTCTACCCACCTCCCTTCTCAGCCGGGAGTAGCGCCCCGAGGCTGAAACCAAACGTGGAGACGCCCGCTTGGTTCCCACGGCCGAGTGTCCGCAGCTTCCGAACCGGCTGGCCCAGCCAGCCCGGCACTTACCGCCGGCTCGGAGACCAAGG
Source organism: Orcinus orca (assembly GCF_937001465.1). NCBI lineage: Eukaryota > Metazoa > Chordata > Mammalia > Artiodactyla > Delphinidae > Orcinus > Orcinus orca. The sequence continues at coordinate 48,911,768 of NC_064566.1, read as the reverse complement.
CCTCAGCAGCACCCAGCTCCTTGGTTTCTCCTGCAGGATTCCGAGGCCCCGCCCACAAGGCCGGAGCCAATGAGCTCGCCGGCGGCATCTTTGTGGGAGCAGCCAATCACAGACAGGGAACAGGACAACCCTAGCCAATCGGAGGAGGGGACAGGGCCCCGCACACCACTTGGCCGGACGGCGTATTTTCTCTTCGGTTTTTCTGGCCTCTTCCCCCACTCAGAGCCCTTTAAACTGTAAGAGGGCCCAGGAGCCAGTCGAGGAGGGGTCGAAGGGGTGAGGCCCTTGGATGAAGCCCCTCGGGCCATGCAGTAACAGAGGCCTAGCTGGCCCTCGGCTCAAAGAACCCCTTGCGCCTCACGCTTACGCTCTGGATGACTAGTGGCTCTTCAGAGCGAACCTTGTTCCTTCCGGGTCGTAGCCCCAGACCTAATGCTGTTCCTTTGCCAGTTTTCCACGTTAAACTCAGCAGCCTATGAGATCAGCCATGTCTGATTCTGAGACCCAATTTAGTGCGGGGCTGGGCACTGATAATGCAGTGGACTCTGCACTTTCCTGCAAGATGAGCGACCTCTCCTGGCTCCAGGCTGCAGATGGTGGTTTCTCATAAAAAACCCTGGGTTTTCTTGGCAAGCTCTTATCCTTCAGTACTTCAGCAGGCAGTCTCTCATCACTATTGCCACATCCCCCCCTTCAGAGTTAGAAGCAGATGGTGGGAACTGGCGGAGGAGAAGTGGCATTCCTCGTCTGAAACTGCTATACAAATTGGAAAAAAATTTTAAACGAGCGGTGTTCGTCCCTCGCCTAAACACACAGACATGTGCACACGCAAAGTCATACTTAAGGCAGTGATTTCGGTTTTTCTTTGTAGTCTCTGCACCTTGTCCTTTTCCTGATACTTCAGTGTTTACTGAATAAGCAAATAAAGGCACATCCTGCCTGTGTGGAAAATAACCAGGAAATCCTCCAACTGAAGCCCAGTTCCAAATGATTTTCTTGTTGGGACTGATACTCTTTGGTTCTTCATGCCAATGTCAGGGCTCAGGCCATGGTTGAAATTCTGAAGGGTGAGGCCCAGAAAATTCCTGAAACAAATGGGACCATGAGCAAAAAAAGAAGAAAAGAGGTAGCTGAGGTCTGAGCTGTACCCTGTGTCTCACCTGGATCTGCAGGCACGGCTGCCTAACAGAGTAGTAAATGGATTAATCGGAACAAGCCACTTTAAACATTTATTGAGCATTCACTTTTTGCACTTTGTGCTGGATGCTGGAATTACAACCATAGGCCACAGACTGTTTAAGGAACTCAAAATCAAGTTAGTTGTACAGTGAGCCCTTAAATATTGCAGGGGCCACCTGTACAGTCAAAAATATGCATATAACTTTTGACTCCCCCAAACCTTAACTGCTAGTAGCCTACAGTTGGCCTGAAATCTTACCAATAACATAAAACAGTCGATTAATACATATTTTGTTTGTATTGTATGCTTATAATAAAGTAAACTAGAGAAAAAACATTAGCAAGAAAATTATAAGGAAGAGAAAATGCATTTACTGTACTGTACTATATCAACATCATAACTTTACATCTTCTGTTTAAAAGATGAATCACCAGTCTATCAGTACATACATCAATATTGTCTTATACAAAACACTGTAGATGTTATAGATATTATTAACACTAGACATAAAAAATGAAAAGATAATGTGAAAAAGAAATTAATATTTGTAGTTATAATAATTCATGCATTGATAACAAAGAAGCAGCAATATGATTGCTTTGTGGTAGCCTGTATAATTGATATGATTGCTTCACCGTAGCCTAGCCTATACACTAATGAAGGAATCATTATAAAATTTTTATGGCATTCAGTATTATAGTCATATTAATAACATAGTATTGGAAACACTTTCATTTTTTAAAAAACAACTTAAATGTGATGATAGGCTGATATACAATTTCCCCATTTATGAGACAGACAGGTATATTGTATGATAATGTAATTCTTTGAAAGCAAAGTTGTAAATCAGTAAGAAAATTAACACATTAATTTTATATTAAATATCACTCACCTTATGCCTATGTAAGGATAGACTAGTATCTACATATAATTTATGCATTCATGACATACCTAACTTTTTCTTACTTTTTCAATATTTCCAGGCTACATGGCTCATCTGTGAGATTTTTCAAATTGTTGCAAATCTCCAAAACATTTTCTGATATATTTATTGAAAAACATCTGCATATAAGTGGACCCACACAATTCAAACCTGTGTTGTTCAAGGGTCGATTGCACTTCTCTGGAGCTTCTGTGAAGTTAAAGCAGTTAAAGGGGAGATCTTTTTCATTTGTAACTTGGCAATTTGTCCATAACTATGATTGACTCTCAAGGGCCCTGGGAAAAGGGCACCTTAGTATTCCTGGGGGCGGGGGTTTGTGTTCCCGAGGAGAAAGCTGGACAGAGCACTTTTGAAGATACATCAGTGCAGTGCACAAGCACAGCAGCTCTTCTTCCTGGCCTCCATCAGGGTGCTTTGTTTGCTGTGAGAGGCAGACAGCTGTGTCCAGGTGAGGCTCTGTCTTGGATATAGCCCATGACTGTAACTACAGATTCCAACCCTCTGCCTGAATCTAAGATGGACCAGGACAACAAGTTGAGTGGCTAACTGTGGGATGAGCTCTCTCTGTGCTAAGGGAGAGGAGTGGCAGAGAATGGAGTCCCAGCTTCCCATGGTGATAACCTGCTTGATAATACACACTTTATTGACTTCCTTTCCTTCCATTTCTCACTTCTCAACACTCCTAATATTTCATCCTGGGATCACCTCCCAGATAAGCTACTTGAAATCAGATCCATGTTTCCAGTTTGTTTCTGGGACATCCACACTAAGACAAGTCAGATTATTTGCTAAGACAATTCTTAAATAATTTCTCCATGTTATCATAGTAATTATGAAAGTGTGATATTGGTGCAGGGTACCACTGGGCCAATGAATAGGAAAAAAAGTCCAGAAGCACACCCGTTCATATATGGCCAGTTGTTCTATGACAAAGGTAGTACTATAGAGCAATGAGGAAAGAAGGATATTTTTAATAAATGGTACTGGCGACACCAAATATCCATATGGAAAAAAATGTAACACGAACCCTAACCTCATATCACTCACATATGGATTGTAGCTATAACTGTAAAAGTCAAAGCAATTAAACTTCCCAAAGTAACTTAAAAGAATATTTTCATGACCTCAGGTAGAGATTGATTCCTTAATGCCAGCAAATTCATCCATGAATATTTATTGAGTACCTGCTATGTAACAGGCACTCTTTCAAGTGGTCGAAATATATCAGTGAACAAAACAGAAAAATGCTTTTGTGGAGCTTACATGCTAGCTGGTATATTTTGGCATTACTTTGTAGGCATATCTGTCTAGATGCATACAGGATAGTTTATTTTTTATTGGAATTCAGAAATTTCATCCGAAATTAAGTATACATCTTTTATTTTATGAATGAGTGAGCATGTTGTATCTTAAGACAGGTTTTGGGCTTTTGGAAATTTTCTCCTAGTTATTTCCTTGATTGTTGATTTTACTCCATCTGCTCCATCCCCTCCTTCCTTTCCTTCTGGAATGCCTGTATTTTCCCCTCCATGTCTCTTACTTTTTCTTGCCCAAGTCTGTATATTTGCTGAAAAAGCAAAGAACTGTGCATGGCCAACTTGAGAGATTCTCCTAGAATGTTGTGCAGAAAGACAAAGGATACTCTGTTTCTATTCAGTGATTTGGTTTTGTTGTTGTTATTGTTGTTGTGTTTTACACCTTAGGGATTAAGGGATTCAAGAAAATACTCCTATCTCTTCCCACTCTTGGTTAAGAACCAACCAAGATTTCCCCATAAAATTTGCACACTCTGTTTTATTGTTATTATTTCAAATAATTCTTATTTTCTTGCACATTGCTTTTATTCAGTAGCAATCTGTTCATGTTTTAACACAACAGGATTTTCTCAGCTCTCACTGATGCTATGGATTTTTTTTTTCTAAATTCTTCCAGTTCTGCCCTGTTTCCTGCTGGGCATTTGATCTGTTTTCTCATATTTGTTCCCTTTCTTCAAGCTCTGATATTTTCCACATTACTTGCTTCCTTTGTTTGCTCATGGTTATGAGAGATGATTTGATAAGTCACTGTTCTTAGCTGATGCAGGTTCTCATGGAGTTCTGCCTCCTTCTCAGTGAACATTAGATTGGGCGTCATCTTAGGAAGGTTATAAGGAACGGCACAGGTCAGCTGGCTGGCCCATACTCTTAAGTAAGGTAAGAACCATGGAGACATGAGGCAGAGCTCTTTCCACAGGGGCCAAATACTGGAGGCTCCGAAGTGAGGGTCTCTCAGCATGGTTTCATCAAAGCTTTCCTTCAAGGTAGGTTAGTTGCCTTCCACCTTACTCTGTACAGACTCACAGGAATCCCAAATTTTAGAAACAACTTTTGCTTTCTTTTGTGTGACAGGATTGTAGATTCTTACTGAATTTTATTTTATTTGAATTTTTTGACACACAAAATTAGAATCGAAGATGTGTTGCCATATTCCCAGAACCCTCCTGAGTGCAATGTTGAATCTTTTCTTCTTCTTCTTTCTTTCTTTCTTTGGCTGCGTTGGGTCTTCGTTGCTGTGCGCGGGCTTTCTCTAGTTGCGGTGAGTGAGGCTACTCTTCGTTTCGGTGCGTGGGCTTGTCATTTCTCATTGCGGTGGCTTCTCTTGTTATGGAGCACAGGATCTAGGCACACGGGCTTTAGTAGTTGTGTCACGCAGGCTCAGTTGTTGTGGCTTGTGAGCTCTAGAGTGCAAGCTCAGTAGTCGTGGCGCACGGGCTTAGTTGCTCCACAGCATGTGGGATCTTCCCAGACCAGGGCTCAAACCTGTGTCCGCTGCATCAGCCGGCGGATTCTAAACCACTGCGCCACCAGGGAAGTCCTCTTTTTATTATTTTATAATGGGCTTCCATTTTGCTACATAGCCTTGTATGGTCCCAAGATAGATAGATAGAAATATCAGGTGCAATCCTAGCACTGAGGATAGAGTGATGATCAAGATATTCCTTGCTATCACTTGAGTTTGAGTTGAACAGGCATAATAACAAAAGAAACAATCAGTAAAATAAAAAGACAACTTATGGAACAGGAAAAAATATTTGCAAATCATCTATCTGATGAGGAATAATATCCAAAATATATAAGGAACTCATACAACTCAATAGCAAAAAACAAAAACAATCCCATTAAAAAGAACTTGGGCAAAGGACTTAAAAGACATTTTTTCCCAAGAAAATATACAAATGGACAACAAGTAATGAAAAGGTGCTCAACATCACTAGTCATAAGGAGATGCAATGAGATTATACCTTACATCTATTGGGTTGGCTATTATCAAAAAGACAAGAGATCAGTGTTGACAGGATGTGAAGAAAAGAAACCCTTGTGTACTGTTAGTGGGAAGGTACATTAGTACAGCCACGATGGAAAACAGCATGGAGGTTTCTCAAAGATTAAAAAAGAAATAGAATTACCATATGATCCAGAAGTACCACTTCTGGGTATATATCTGAAGAAAATAAAATACTATCTCAAAAAGATATCTGCACCGCCACATTCATAGCAGCATTATTTACAATAGCTAAGAAATGAAAACCATCTAAATGTCCACTGATGAATGAATAAAGCAAATGGACTTTCATTTCTATTCATTGGCCCAATTTTCTACCTTACACCAATATCACGCTTTCATAATTACTATAGCTTTATAATAAGTCTTGATATTTGATATAGCAAGTCTTCCCACATTGGTCCAATTCTTTAAGAGTGTTGTGGTTATTTTCAGCAATTTACATTTCACTATAAATTTTTAATTAAACTTATCAAGTTCTACAAAATGACCTGTTAGGATATTAATGAGATTGCATTGAATCTGTAGAAAAATTAGGGGAGATAATTAAATTCTTCAATTAAATTCTTAATATTATTGAGTTTTCCAATAAAAGAACATAGTTTATTCTTCCATTATTTAGATCTTCTTCAGTTTCTCTTAGGGATTCCTTCTGGTTTCCGTGTAGAAGTTTCTCTATATCCTTTACTGGATTTATTCTTAGATATATGACTTTTCTCTCCTATTGTAAATGCTGTTTTAATAAAACCATGTCTGTTTTATAAAGAAATACAGTGGAATTTTGTATATTGACTTTGTAATTTGCAATCTCTTTGTACTTATTAATTCTAATTATTTATCAATGGATTCTTTCGGATTTTTATACATATTCAGTCACTAATCCACAAATAATGATTATATTCGGTTGGCCAAAAAGTTCATTTGGGTTTTCCATAACAGTTTATGGAAAAACCCAAACGAACATTTTGGCCAACTCAATATAATTTTTTTCTAACTCTCATGCTATATATTTCTTTTTCTTGCCTTAATACAAGTTATTAATGTAAAGAATCATTTCTAAAGCCATATTCTCTTTCATGAAGGCTGTCTGTGGCTTTGTATGGCCATGTCCATCAGTGTTTCCTAGCAAAAAACAAGGGAATTATTCATCTGCAAAAGGAATTTGGATACCCTTGGAAACAAGAGAACATTTTCTTACAGGAAAGATTTCCTTGTAGAAACAGTACCTACAGTGGAATCTAAGAATAATTAATATGTAGAGGAGGGAAACAAAGAGGTTGACTATTCCAGACAAAGCAAGTGCTTGGAAGTGGGTGTAAGAAAAGAGAACTTTCATTTGAGGAACTGAAAGAATGCCAGTGTAGGACCATATTCAGGGACAGCTGGTGGGTCATGATATGGAGCTGGGGAATTATTATCAGCAAGTTCATATAACTGAGCATCTCCTATGCCAAGAATTTGAGTATATCCCTGGCCAGAAGTGTCCATTGTTGGCTGGACCTTTTAACACTCTGTTTATGTTGAATGATTTTTTCCTTATTTCTTGTGAAAAATATTGAAACAAAAATATAGGGATATACTATTATTTTAAAAGTTCACCTTATGCAGTAAGATACTATTCTTGTGACTGTAACAAGTGAAAAAATGCTTGAAAAATTCCCATGAAAAATCTTCATTCAAAAATTGTGCCAACTTGGTGCTTGATGTTACTAATAAAAATTTAAGGGGACCGGCCCATTAGACATGACTCAATTGAAGTAACTGAATTGTGAGTTATGAGTGAACAACAATAAGAGGACCAATAATTTCTGTATTAAGAGTGAATGAAAGAAGTCTATGTAAACCTCCCCTATTAAACGTACACATCAGTGTCCATCCCCCGCTATAAAAATAGGAGGATATGATCTGTTTGGAACTATGAAGAATAATTAATCTCATAACGTTAAAGTCTTTAAGTGAAACAAAGGGAAAAAAAGTAAAGTGATTACATCAAGATTAGGACCCAGAATAGATCTTCCTAAGGAAGGTTGTTTAAACAGATATCTGAAAGCTAAGAATTAAGAAAAACAGGAAGTAAGATGAGTATTTTTACCATGGGGAAAAACATATGCGAAGGCTGAAGGGTGAGAGAAAGCATGGTACATTGAAGCAGGGGGATAATTTCAGTGTGCCTGCTACTTGGCATGCAAAAAGGGAGGTAGAATGGTTGAAGATAGGGTGGAAATGTGCACTGAGATTGCACAAGAAGGTTTAAGAATTGGGTTATGGAGTGTGAACTTCAACTTTTCATTCTAAAGTCAATGGGGAAATGCTATGAACTGATTTGTGTTTGGAAGATCACACTGGCCACAGTGTGGACAGTGAATTGGTAGGAAAGATCTTCAATGAGGCTGACCAGTGAACAAGTTATTCTGATGGTCTAGGCAAGAGATTATCTTGGTTAGGAGGCAAAGGGGATGGAGAAAAATAATCTGATTCATGAGATATCCAGGATGTAAATTAAAGAGAACTTGGTGACTGATTGGATGGGATCAGAGAGAGGTAAGAGAGAGGGAGAAGGCAGAGATGAAGGCTTCTAGGTTCCTGGCTGGGGCAACAGAGTCATTTCTGTGACAGGGAACAAAAAATACAGATTGGGGGCAGAGACTGTAGATCAGAGATAATGAACTTAGTTGGAGGCACTGAGTTTGAGGTACCTGAAGAATGCTTAAAGAGTGATGTCCAATAGACATTACCATGTCTGGAGTTCAGGATATTGGTTTTGCCTGTTTGGGTGATGCTATGGGAGCAATTACAATTTCTCATGGTCACTATATAGAGGGGGAAGGACAGAGGGTTTACCTGGGTCACAGCGTTGATGAACTCCACTAGGAATATGAGAAATAAAGGACAGGGAGCCTCTCTACTAACTCCATCCTGTTGACATTTACTTGTGTTTAAGCTCCAAAATACAAATTTAAAAACTCTCCTTAGAGCTATCAATTCTTCATGTATTGCCCATTTCACTCCTTCTCTTCACGTACAAACTTCTCAAAATAGTGGTCTACATCCACTTTCTCCATTTCTTCCCAACTCACTCACTCCTCACTCTGCTGCATTCAGGACTCCACTCCTACCAACGCACCTCAACAGTTCTTCCCAAGGTAACCAGTGGCTTTTTATTTTCAGTCCTCATACTACTTGATCTCTAAGTAGCCTTCTGCACTGCTGTCCACTCTTCCCCCTCAATGTATTTTCTTCCTTTGGCTGTTGTAGCACTATCTCAACTGGATTTCCTTCTATTTCATTGGCTCTTCCAGTTGTTTTGAGCAATAATAATGAACACAGTCATTTACTGGAGAATTGCTAGTATCTCATTTTATTTTTCACATCAAACTGAGGCTAAGGATGGTATGTGATTGAGCCCAGATTTGGACATAAGTCTGTTTCCTGATAGAGCCCCACATTTAAACAACCATTCTACACTGTCTCATTTGGGGGCGGGGGGCAGGAGAGCTATTATTAGCAGCCCGAGGGATAAAGAGTTGGCTTATTAGGGAGAGGGGTGTGAGCTAAGGAGCAGCCGTAGTGCAGTGGCAGGAGCTCACATTCAAGGTAAGTTAAGTCCTTGGTTCATCAACCTCAGTCAGTGCCCAAGTAGCCACGAGGCTGCAATTTGCCTACATTACCATAAGGGGGCAGCATCAAGAAGCGAGAGGCAGTGCCTGAGCACAGGGCTGGATCCCCTAGGATAGTGCCTCTGAGAGTGAGCAGGCGTATTCACGTCTGTGTGCTTTTAGGTGTGCGCCCACGCCTCCATTCCAGTAGCTCCTTTCTTCCAGTGCAGGTTATCCCTCACCTCCACTGCATTACCCTTACCTCTAGTCTCCTAAGGTGGCCTTAGACTAGTAACAGAATGCAGCCCCCCGGGGTAGGAGTCTGGGTTCAGATTTACTTGAGCACCTGAGCGGAGCGGTGCTCCCAGGGAGCCTGGCGTAGTGCACTGTTCATCATCCCTCACGCTCCCTAGGGCCCCCAGGGAAGCTATATAAGGGCAGCTGCCTGGGGCGGAAGCATTGTTGGTGAGTGTGCCAGGCTTAGCCCAGGGTGGGGAGGAAAGGGGAGGGGAGGGGAGATCACAGAGTGGTCTGTGTAGAGAAAGGAAATTGACCTTGGGGTGTTCTGTGCTCCCCAGGGAGGGTAGTGGAGGAAGGAGGATGTGCTTGTGGATACCACAGAGCACTGGTGACAACACAGACTGATTTTCTTTTCATGTCTCAGCTGTATCTGGTTTCCATGTCACAGCCCAGCCAAGCACAATCTGGGACTGACTCTCATGTGGGCCTTGAGAGATCCCAATGAAAGACTATATTCCGTTCTTTGCTGGGGGCTGGAAGGGACAGTCTTTCTTCACTCCTGTCTCCCTACCTCCCAGAAGACCAGAAAGCTTTTCCCAAATTTTTCTGATTAAAAAAAGAAAATCACCTGGAGAGAAAGGATTTGTTGTTTTTTAAACCAGATTTCTGGGCCCTTTCCCGGGAAAACCTTATTCTCTGGGCCTGGAGTAGGACCTGGAGAGATAATGTTTTCAATAACCACTTCAGATGATTCTATCAAGGAATTTTGAGAAACGGTACTCAGGCTGAAACACAAACCTATCTCTTGAAATCTAGGCTCAGACTGACTCCCTGCTTCCCATCCTAAAATCAGATTAGAGTGAGTCTTAAAGGCAACCACAGACTGAACCTCAAACTCTGAACTCAGACAGACCCTAACCCTAACATGCACTAGAAAAGCTGGGATCTGGAAGGATCTGTGCAAGCCTGGCAGTTCTGTTGTGGAAGTAGCCAAGAGCAGTGTCTGTGGTCAGAAACATCAGCTCTGGAAATGAAGAGCTGTTGCACATGTGTTCTGAGTGGGCTTCATACACTGAGATTAATGGGACCCCCAAGGAGGTATTAGAGCAGAAGGAGGCTGGAGTTCAGAATTACCAGAAGTACTTAGTCTTTGTTTGCTGCCCTCACTGTTTCAGTGTCTTTTCCTAATAAGTCCTTTCTCTCCTCTGAGCCATGACTGAGTGATTTCTCCTTTTCTGTTTCATAGACCCTGGACTTGGGATGCAGAAACATTGATTCTTGATTCCTGCCATGGCCACACCAAATGGAACTCTGGTCTACCCAGCATGCTTCCTGCTGGTGGGCATCCCTGGCCTGGGGCCTGGGACCTAATGTCCACTTTTGGCTGGTTTTCCCACTGTGTTGGCCACCCTGGGCAACCTGGCCATTGTCCTCATCATCCGTGTGGAAAGGTGCCTTCATGAGCCCATGTACCTCTTCCTGGCTGTGCTTTCTAGCATTGACCTAGTCCTCTCCTCCATTACTATGCCCAAGATGGCCAGCCTCTTCCTGACGGGCCGAGTTCAACGTCTGTCTGGCCCAGCTGTTCCTTATCCATGCTCTGTCAGCCATGAGTCAGCTGTCCTGCTGGCCATGGCGTTTGACCACGTTGTGACCATCTGCCACCCACTGCGGCATGCTTCTGTGCTCCCAGGGCCTACGGTCACCACGGTCACCAAGATCTGACTAGCTGCCCTGACCAGAGGATTTGTATTCTTCTTCCCCCTGCCCTTCATCCTGAAGCAGTTGTCGTACTGTCAAACATACACTGTCACACACTTCTTCTGTCTGCCCCAAGATATTATGAAGCTATCCTGTACTGACACCACGGTCAGTGTGGTGTACAGGCTCTTCATCATCCTCGCGGTCATGGACGTTGACTCTCTCTTCCCAGGCTTCTCCTGTATCCTCATTCTGAGGGCAGTGTTGGAGCTGTCCTCTCGGGGGGCAGCACTCAAGTCTTTCAACACCTGCATCTCCCATCTCTGTGCTGTGCTGGTCTTCTATGTGCCCCTCATCAGGCTCTCGGTGGTACACAGGCTGGATGGCCCCACTTCCCTTCTCCGTGTGATTACGGCTAATATCTATCTATCTACTACTACCACCCATGGTTAACCCTATAGTCTATGGAGCCAAAACCAAGGAGATTCATTCACAGGGCCTCCATACGTTCTTACAGGACGGCAGGTGAGCAGGATAATCTCTTCAGTGTCCTCAGTCTCTACCAAAGATGGCAGGATTTGGGTCCTGTTGAACATCTTGGTGACTGGCACATCCAACCCACTGGGATGTCTGCTCCCAGTTACTTAAATAGACCTTGAATTTCTGTCTCCAGGAATGTGTCAATACAGAAGGACTTACGACAGTTTGGACAGGTTATCCTGGTGAATGGTCACCCTAGTCTCTCTGCTATGGTGGCCTTGCTGTATTCCTCTCTCCCAACTAGAAAATACACCCAGTACTGACATGAGAAGGCTGTAAATGACATACCTTAGGATTCATTCCAGTCTTGATATATGATTTTAATTATTTTGCTTCCATGTATCCATGTCAGTGAATCTGTGTTAGCTATAAAGCTTCTTTCTTGGACCCCAAAGTGGTTACACAGCCATTTTTAGGGGTTAATGAAGGTATTTGGGTGATAGTAATTGGAGGGAGGGAGACGGTAGCAAACGAAGAAACAGCTCACATGAAATGTTACTTTTCTGTATGCATGTGAGTGTATTTATGTGGAATCTGCCAATGTCAATGTCATCTATGTGGTTCTATTGGAGACTGTTTTTCCTAAAGGGTGATGTTTATCCTGGTTGTGACTGTGAGCATGTGTGTTTATGTGACTATATGTATTTTTAGTGTGTGCGTGTCAGTACATAGAACATGTGCCAGTTGTGTTTTGGTCTGTGTGATAGTTGTGTCCTGGTGTGTATACACTTCATAAATAATGTCTCTGTACGTTTATTATGTTTATGTGGCCTCTGTTAGTTGGTATGTGATGTGCATCTATGTGAGAATGACGGACAATATCTTTATGTGTATCTGATGAGAATGCTGCCTCTTTTTTCCTTCATATCTGTAATATGTAAATGTACAATGTTACATATTCATAACAATGTGGAATATATAATATGCATGAGTGTGTGGAATGTGTAGTGTTGGGATGCTGTGCCTTTTGGCATGTGTGGTGTTTACCTTTGGGCGTATATCTGTTGTGCATCTTATTTGTGATATGAAATCCATTTGTGTAATATATATGTCTTTAGTCATATGTCAGTGGAATATAATGTCTGAAGGATATGTGAAAAAAAAGATATGTGTACAAGGGGGTGTGTGTGTGTATGATTTGTTTGTGATTATTGTGTTTTAGGGAGTATTTCCTTTGTGCACTGGGTATGGATTATATGACACAAGATGGGTATAACTTCTGTGTTCCTGGGCACTGATTGAAGAATGTGTGTATATATCAGGATGGAGGTAGGAAATTGAAATAATTTCCATATTTGGGAGCCATGACTCAAAGAGGCCCAGTTTCTTGGCTTGGGCTCAGCCTGGGATTATGTTTCAGTCTCTGGGACTGATAGAAAAGCACAGTGGTTATCTTCTCAATAGGCAGACCATACCTTCTTCATCCTGACCACAAGGATTTCAGGTGCTTCTGTGACTTCTTCCCTTCTTTCCTCCCACCCTTCTGGAGGCACTGATCTCCCTAAATTGCTGGCCTTCAGTAGCAAATCACATATCTTCCCCTCTCCCTTGGCTTTCTTGCTAATCTACTAAACATGTTTAGGTGTCCTTGATAGTAGGGAGTTTCTTTTAATCCCTTAGGGGAATCAGTGAACGAGGATGGGGGTTGGGTGTGAAGGAGAGTAATAGGAGACATTGTGAAGACTCTGTCACCACCCCCCCAGGGGTCTCGCCCCCCCCCCCACGTAGACTCACTTAACTTCCAGCTCTTGAAATTTGTTAGGTCAAAAACGTTCACATTGAAGAATTATAGGTAGAGAACAATGTACGCTCATTTGAGGCAGAAGGAAGAACACTGAAGTACGACTTATAAGGTTAAAGTCCTGGAAATATCATAAAGTGACATACTGCATTACCTCTCTGGATTTTGTTTCCTCTTCCGTATAATGAGAAACTACAATAGCAGTGATGTTGCAAAGCTTAAACCCTATGAATGTTCTTTGTAGACTTCAAAGTGTTGTAAATATGCAAGAAATGATCATATTCATGGTTGTCTCACTGTACAGCTTTAGGAAACATTGTCCACACCATGGTCCACGTGAATGGTGCTCCCGTATTGTGCAGTGCATCACCAGTTTTGCCACATGTGGCTGTCCTGACTTATTGTTATTAAAACAACTCTTTGTCTCTTAATAAAGTGTTTTCACAAAGCTTCAGACAAGTTGACATTTATTTTCCTGTGCTGGTGTCTGATTTACAAATGATGTTCAAATTTACAAATGAAATTCAAAGACAGCACAACCTTGCCAAGAAATTCCTTTAGACATGGTAGATAACTGTATTAGGAAAAGAGACATTGTGGGGTTGGAATTAGATGCAATAGACATTAGGATCACTAGCTTTAATATTTGGGTAAGTTACTTAGCCTACTGCACCTCAGTAATTTTTGGAAACTCTAAGTGCTGTAAAAAGGAGATATAATGTAGCTCTGGTTGGGTGGTTGTGGGGATTAAATAGGATAATAGGTGTGAAAACACATGGAAAATAGAAAGTAATCAATACACATTGGTGGCAATGGTTTTAATAATAAAACTGATAAAATGAGATATGTTTATTGCATTACAGGGAATTTTCAAAGCACAGCAGACTTCACCTTTCATAACAACCTGTTGTGTCAAGGCCAGGAGCTAGTCCCTTATCCAGGTTGCAGTATCACTGGCTTTAGATTAACTCATGGCCTTCTTTCTCAGGAGATCTTGGGAAATCTCTGTTCCTCCAGAATCTCTTTACTTGGATAACTGGGGGTGACTGGGGTAATTGTTGCTTGTTGGAAAAGTCGGCTAATTGCCAGACTAAATTAAGGACTTCCCCTAGGCTCCCGCAGAGTCTGTTTCCCTCTGTCATAAAACTTAAAGCTTTGCATTCCAACTGGATGTTTATCCCTCTGTCATAGAGCTTAAATAGTTTTATGATAGCTGTCTGTTTATCTTCCATCATAGAACTGAAATATCCATATACATAGTTGTCTGTCTCCCTTGAGGACAACACTAGTTTTCTTTGTCTCTGGGGCCTGACATATAATGTGCTCAATGGCTCTTTGGCTGGGACCCCTTGGAGAGAAGGAGAGGGTGAGTGAGTTCCGGTTTACTTAAGATAAATAAATTGACTTATCCCTCCCCAGCTCTCCCATTCCCCACCCCATCCATGCTCATCTCTTTTTCCTGTCTCTATAAATTATAGTCCTTAGTTTGACCTGTGCTACTTTATAAAGTCAACTAAGTACTTTCCCCACCCATTAATGATCAATTATGATCTAAACCCAACATTATACTATAGATAATATTTGGTTAATTATTCCCCACTATGGAGGCAGGATCCTTCTGTAATCTCTACTCAACGCCCTGTGAATCTTGAAGTTTTCCAGTCTGGCTGGTGGAAACAGTCACTCTCCTTGGCCCTGTGTGAACACTGGGTGGTGGTGCTACCTCTCATCTTTCCAGGTGGCTCTGTCCCAGCTTTAGGTAGCTTGTTCACGTGCATGTGGGCTCAGTACTCAGCTGGAATCTTGCAGAGGGTCCTCTACATGTCTCTGGAGTTCTTTCTCTGTGTAGATCTCTCACCTCCAATACCTGGTCTTCAAACTCTAGCTAGCTGGAACTTCCTGGACTCTCAGCTCCACGGCCCTAACTTAAGGTGTCCTCTGGATTCTGCCTGGGTTCTCCTACCCTGGCCTGCAGCAGGGAACCTCTCTCAAAGCAGTAAGTTGGGGAAACCCCAGGTTCACCTCATTTGTTTCCCAGGCTGCAGGGCTCATTGTCCTTCATTGCCTGATATCCAGTATCTTGCAAAGTATTGTTTTATGTATATTGTCCATTTTAGGTTCCTTCAGGTAGATGTTACTTCCTGTTATTCTGTCTTGGCCAGAAGTAGAAGTCCCTGGGG
The DNA here is from genome assembly GCF_937001465.1 of Orcinus orca. NCBI lineage: Eukaryota > Metazoa > Chordata > Mammalia > Artiodactyla > Delphinidae > Orcinus > Orcinus orca. Next base: position 48,896,326 of record NC_064566.1, on the reverse strand, counting down.
TATCACTTTTTAAGTCTTCACATCGTCTAAGTCTATGGGAGGTTGAAGGAGGCAGCAGAGATGGCTCCAGGGTGATGGCAGTGAGTGTCAGGCTGCAGGTTTACAGGTACTTGGAGATCAGGTAATCACTAGTTTTGATGCGGTCTGAGTCGGAATGACCTGATTTGACATTGTCTAATTTTACATAGTTTAAATCAGCATGCACTGTGTTGTGAATTTAAACTTGTAGTTGTGAAACTGATGAGTAAAACATAAGGAGAAACCAACTAAAATTTACTTTGCTTTATTAATAGACTTTTTAAAAACATTTAAATATGCGAGGTATTTCGTTTCACATTCAAACTGTTCTCTAGCTCTCTAAAATGTCCTCTCACTATTTTTGCCCTTAAGAGAAAAACAGATGTCTTATATGGCTGGGGTTGGAGGTAAGGGAGGGTTAAGGAAACCATGTCCTCCTTCCTCAACAAGAAGTTCAGGAACTCAAGGCCAGGGAGTGGAAGGCAGAGGCATGGTCCCCAGGGATCCCGGTTATGCATTAGCTAGAGACAGTCCCCAGAGCCTGGGGGACAAAGAAGATGCAGCCCTAGAGCTCTGGGGAAAAGCAGGTGGGTCCATTGGGATCCAGGCCCAGCAAGGACCCAAGTGGCACCACCAATGGAAAGAAGGTCAGGGAAAGCTTCAGGAAGGCGATGAGTTGGCACTTAATCTTGGGGTTCCCCTGAAAGTACACCCTGCTTTTCCTCTGGCTGAGTTTGATAAGCCTGGTAAGAAACTTGGAGAAAACTCCTCACAAAGGCCATGGCCACACACATGAGTTTCTTCTAGCTTTTCCTCACTCATTCACTCTGTCTAACTTCACATGGGAACTGGCAGAAATATCCCAGCTGGCACAGGGCCCATCTGGGGAGGATTCTAGAGACCCCTCTACCCACTGCCCCTCCTTCCCCGTACTCCAAGCACACCTTCCCAGAACACAGAAGCCAAGAAGGACACCAGTCCCACAGTTGGCTACAAGTGGTACCTGCTGATAGACCCTCTGGCAGCACCCTGCCCCCTGGCAGGGAGAAGCCAAAGGAGGGAGGAGGTATGACAGAATAAAAAAGCCTGATGTGGGAGGCTCAAAGGAGGGGGCGGAGACAGAGAGGGCAGCTCTTCAGTGCAGCCTGCCAGACTGCTTCTGGAAGAGTCCTGGAGAAAAGGGCACACGTTCCTTCAGCGCAGTTGAGGTGAATGCAGGAGACTGGGGGTGAGTCTGGGTGTGTGGGTTTCTTGCAGCTAGGGGTCCCTCATTAGCCCTGCTGAGTGAATGAGAAACCAGGCCTGGAAGAACCAGAAGTCCAGGGGTAGGACCGGGGATGTAAAGGAGGTCCCTGACTCAAAGGACAGACAGACTTAGCAATTTCTATGTTCGTGTGGTGAAGGGAAGCATGGGTGGTGTTGGATGCTTCCTCGGCAGTTTTCAAGAAATTTTCTAGTGATCGGTTTACTGGGGTGCCCATGTAGAGCCTGGCGGGAATTGGCCTAAATGAAAGTGATGGCGGCAGAGAACAGATGGGGCTGGGACTGAGCTAGAGTTTGATTGGGGTTCAGTGTGAGAACACAGCCAGTCCCACTCAGGTCATTAGTGTGGTCAAACCTCACTTTGTGATCAGGGGTCAGACCATAGCTCTGTTTGGGTTGTGGGCTCTGAATGGGGTCCAGGCTCACGTTGTACTTTGCATCAGGAGTCAGGCTGTGGCTGAGACGGAGACTTAGCAATCTTCCCGGGGCTCTGATCCTGACCCTGTCTGTGTCTAGGATCAGGGTTCAGTCTTCAGCCCATTTAAAAAGTGGATTTTGTGTCCATACTGCGACTGCCCCTGCCTTGCACTCGTTTAACCTCCCACCCCCCTCTTCCCACTGAACCACTTGCAGCTTTTCAAACAGCGTGTGTTCTCTTTCTCTCTGGGTCTTTGCGTTCGCCAGAATGCACTTTTGAAAACAAATTAGGTCAGGTCTATTGCTTAAATTCCCCCAAGTCACTCAGAATTAAATCAAAGCTCCTTGCCATGTCCTGCAAGCCCCTACACGATCTGGCCCCTGCCCTCCTCTCTGACCTCATCTCTTACAACTCTCCTGTGCTCTTGATACATGGGCCACCTTGACCTTCTTCCTTCTGGGAACCCCCAAAGCAGAAGACCTTTTTCTCTTGCCTCCTCTGCCTGAAACACTCTTTGCCTAGATCTTAGAATGGCTGGTGTTTTCTCATGACCCAGCTCTCAGCTCATATATCACTGCCTCAGAGAGGCCTTCACTGACCTGCTTCTCACATAAGGGTGCCTCGCCTCTGTCCTTTTCTACCCATCACTCTGTCTTATCTTCAGTGCACTTATCTTTACCTGAAATGTTCTTGCTTATTTCTTTACCTTCTGTTATGGCTCTCCTTGTGCTTGAGCTCCATGAGAGCAGTGATCTTTGCTGTTTTATCTACTGTTTTATCTCCAGTTTGGGGCACACAGTAGGCGCTCAATGTGTTTTGTCATCTCACTGAATGCTGCTGTCCCCATGCCCCCAACCCTGCCAGCTTAACTGTGACTGGCCCTGCAAGTCTTGGCTCAGATGTCACCTCCTCAGGGAAGCCCTCTGAGCCTGATGACTTGGTGAGCTATTGTCTGCTTTGTTCCCGAGGCTCTTGTACTTACCCCTGTCCTAGCATTTATCACACACAACATGTTATGATAGCTGCATATTTGTCTTAATGTCTCCCCACCACTGGAGGGCTGAACCATGACTTGTTTACTCTGTATTTCAGTATCTCCAGCGCTTAGCACGGAGTCCGGCGTAGTCATTCAGTCAATAATTTTGGGAAAAAAAAAAGAAATCAGTGTACCAATCAAAGTCCCAGATCAGGCTTTTCCACCGCATGTAGGCAACACTCAGAGAAGCCTAGAAGGGCCCTGATAACTAGGTCAAACTTTGAAGGTGTGTGGGAATCTTATTGGCTCTGGTTCTACCTGGGAAATGGATCAGCAGGGCCCTGGACCCCTGGAGCTTGCCTGGGGGTGATTTTGGAGGGCCAGGCTGACTTGAGTGAGGAGAGTGGGAGTGGGAACCTCACACTGCTTTTTGTGAGTCAGAAATTGCAATCTCTCATCTTTCCAATCTCCTCGTGGCCATTCTAAAAAGAATGGCCAAGGCCCTATAAGGGTTCATCTGCATTATCAAATCCAAGCAAGGTATGAGGGACAGAAGATGCAGATGATTTGGGGTGGATATGATTCTGGAGCCAGCACCCTCATGGAGTGTTAAGAGAAGGGCTCCCTCTCCATGAACTGAGTGATGAGCTCTGATCATCCTTGCCAGCCACAGCATCACCCTTGATGTCTGCCTTCCCTCTCTGGGCCTGGGAGTAAGAGCCAGAGGTTCCCAGGTATTCCTGGGCTTCCCTCCAAGGACATTTTCTTCCAGGTGCTCCCATAGAGGCTGGCAGGGGCACAAGAGGCCCCTACCCCACTGCTCTCGGCATGGAACATTCTGTGTGTTTAGCCACTGAACCTAAGTGGGGAGACCTGGTCAGGTGTCCTGAGTCTTAGAGAGGCCTTCTGGACCAAATTTTGCATTCTTTGGAGATTAACATTGAAATAATCCTTAAAAACCATTGGTTTATTCAAAAGGAAACTGGGAAAGGGGCAGGGCAGCAGCTTGGCCTATTGGAAAGCACATGGATTTGAAGCTGAGAGCTCTAACTAACCCTTAACATCCTTATCTGTCAAATGGGATTAATGTTACCTGCCTGACAGGTTGATGAGAGGCCTCTATTGTTTGAGAAGAAAGTACTCAGTAGAGGATAAACCTTTTTACTTTCCACTGTGGGCCCTTCCCAAGTCACAGCCCAAGGAGTTGAGGCTGAAAAGCGGAGAGCACCCAAGTCCCAGTCCAGGAGGGTCCTCTTTACTGCCCTCTTGGTTTCCCTTCCAAGAGTCTAGCTGGGCCAGGTGTCCTACTTACCAAGCCCTTCTTCTACCCTGCCTCTTGGGCAGATTTTATTTGTTTTCAGAAGTTGCAACACAAAGCCGGTTAAAGGGAAAATATACAGGTGTTGGAATTGAACAGTCTAGGTCAAATATCTCTTTTACCGGTCAGCTACTAAACCCTGGGAATATTATTTAACTTCTTGGGGACTCAGTTTTTACACCTATAATGTAGAAATGATACATAGAAGTCCTATTATGCAGAATTGCTCCTGGGTTAGATAATATTTATATAGTGTCTGGCATTCTGTAGGTATTCAGTGATTTCTGTTATAATCCTAAAAACAATAGAATCAATGCTGGCAGTGACCTCATTGTTCTTATGGGTCTGTATCCCTGACTGCTTTTCCACACGTGTCTGAGATGGAAGGCATTCAGAGAGCTCTGGGAAAGAATGTGAGGATGGGCTGGTATGGGGGCTGTGAGGGCACTGGGGGACAGAGTCCTAGAGGCTGGGGGAAGGAATGGGGAGGATTGAAGGCCTCGACGTAGATTTCTATTCTGTATCACTGGAGGCTCCTGAAGCCCCGTCCTCAAGAAAGGTCTAAGATGTTCTTCACAGTTCTCCAATAAACTTCCTGAGACTTGCTAAAATAGTGTGACTTTTCAGAGAAAATCTCAAGCACAGGGCTACTCCCTGGGGGTTAAGACAGTGCAGGCTTTCTAATAAAGAAAAAGACCCCTCTCTTTGTTTATTTTTCCTTGATTATGTTTTGTTTTCAAAATAGAGTGATTTAGCTCCAGTTTCCTTCAGAGCTTCCAAACGTTATCTGGGTGTGTGCTATGGTTCTAATTGCTAAAAGCTGCTCAGGCTGGTAGTCAGCTGGCAGGACTGTGGGAGATTAGGGTGCTTCAGGGCTGAACAGTCTGAAGGGTGATGCTTGGGTCCTCCGGTTGGCTCCCCTCTCTATTCCTTCATTTCTCTCCCGCTGCCGCCTTCTGAGGTCCATCCTGATTTGACCTCCAGTGAGAACTGCCCACTTCGTGCTGTGGAGGTGCCTCCCTTTCAGGCCAGCTGAATCTCAGGGCTTCAACTTTGTGTTTCAGTATCTTCATCTCAGTGCTTAGTCTTTGCCATTGTGAGAGACTGGCTGCTAGTTAGTGTGTGTGTGTGTATAAGTGTGTGCTTGAGGCGAAGTGGCAGTTAAGGTGACAGATGGAAGGGGGATAAAAAGTTTTTGGAAACTTCAGACATTTTCAGAGACTTATTCCCCATTTTTATGGAAATATGAAAAAAAGTGCTTTGTACCCTGTGATGCTGTTTTATGACATCTTTTGACATTCCTGACCTCATTAATTTTGCAGCAACACAATGAGGTTATTAATGTCCTCTGCGTTTACTTAGACCCGAGACTCTCATTTCTAGTCCCAGGGTTCTGCTCAACACGTCACTTTACCCTCCTAGGTAATAGGGTTGAATGTGCCAACCCATGATTCTTCCGCAGTATGTTTCCTAAAGCAGCACATTTTTATCCTGGAAATTGCCCAGCTTTACCTTCTCTGTCCATGTAAAATTTCTGGATGGTATTAATATCTGACCCTCTGGAGCACTAGAGCCTTTTTGCTAATGTCTCCAATCAGGGATCCTAGGTCACCCCCTCTCTTGGGCACAGACTATGCTGCATGCCCACTTTGCATTTATTTAGAGCCAAGACTTTGCACTTGCCCTGTTCTCCACATGCCCATTCTCATGCCCTCTGGCTCCCTGGGTAAGAAAGGTCTTTTCTGTTTGACTCTAAAGTTTCTTGTTCTGAACTTATGACCACCATGCCCTAACCTTCCGAACAGTCTTCATTTCTTCTCAAAAATCTCTATAGTTCAGACAAATGGCAGTCTTTCTTACCCCTTGGCTGTGCTACCCTTGTTAGACACTTATTGAGGAATTCTTCTTTTGATAAAACTCCTTTTATAATATAATGTTTATTTTCAACCAACAGTAACTAAACACTAATTAATCAATATGATAGGGTCCCTGACATTAAGGAATTAATAATTTAGTGGGAAATAAACATAGCAATAATTCCAGTTCAGGATGGTAAATGCATAAAAAGAGACCTAAACAAATTTCTTTGGGAGTCCAGAGCAGGAAACATTTAATCATACCCAAGGGAAAGAGACTTAAGAAAATGCATAGGAAAGAGACAGTAAACCAGGATGTGGAAGATAAGATTTTGCCCAGTAGGAACTTAAGGAGGGAGATCTGGGAGGGCCATGACAAAGGGAAGAGAAGTAAAAAAGACAAGTAGACACAGAGGCATGGGATCAATGTTACATTTATGAAATGGCATGTATTCCAGCGTGCCTGGAGCATAGGGACCATGGTGAGGAGTGGTGAGAGAGAAACTAGGGCCGAATGCTGAAAGACAGAGCTTTGTCCCACCTTAGTAGTTTAGTCTTTATTTCAGAATTAATTTGGAGCTTACAAAGGTATTTTTTAAACAATAAATGGTGACCTGATTTCATGTGGGTAGAAGATTATTGGGCTTGTGCCAATGACAAAGTTAACACTAGGGTCATGGCCATGAGAATCAGGGTATTTAGCTCATGTGTCTGTTTAGGCCACCTTAAGAGAAAAAAAGAAACACTACAGGAAAACAGTTAACAACAACAGATATAATTTTTTGCATATTTACTTTGTTCCAGGCATTGTGTTAAAAGCATTACACTCATCTCATTTAACCCTCACCTTGACTTCTATTAGGCAGTGACTGTTATCCTCATTTTAACAATAAAGAAACTGAGGCTTAGAAAGGTTAAATGATTTGCCCCAGATCACACAGCTAACAAAGTTGTTGACTGGGATTCGAATCCAGGATCGATTTCAGAGCTCATACTCTTACCATTAAGCTATACAATACTGCCTCTGGAAGACTTTGATCTTCAGACATGGAGAGTTTGATGTGCTTGAGAGACAACTCAGTGGACTCTTTTAGTGACTAGAATTATGGATCTGATCACAAAAGATAATTCAGGCCTTCCCAAGTAGATCTGGGAATCAATAGTTTATACGTAAATAATGGGTTTACTGAAGGAGATGAGATGGCCCGGGGAGAGTGTATATAGAGAGAAGAGATCTGAGGATAAAATTCTGAGAGCATTATCATTTAAAAGTACGCTTAAGGGTCAAGTGGAGGAGGCTGAAGACCCAGAAAGAACCAAGAACTAGTAATCAGAGAGAGATGAGGAGAAGCAGAAGGAACAAGGAGAAATTTTAAGAAGGAAGGAACTGATCACAGTGTCATATGCTACGGAGAGGTCAGTACAGAAGATTTAAGTGACACGGAAGACTTTGGCCTCTTAGCCTGAAGTTCTTGGTTAAGCATGGCTCCTTATATCTTCTCCCTCCAGTTGTTTAAACTCTGTCACTCTCTGTTCTAAAACTCATGCTCCCAGTGTCTTCTCCTTTGTGTCTGAGGGAACCTCTGGGTGACAGCTCAACAGTGGAACAAAGACCATCAACACATCCTGAGCCCAGTGAATGGTGTAAGCCCCTCCTGATGCTGCCCATGAGTTCTTCTGTGCATTCAGCTGCTGTCTGGTAGCCCATGCAGAAGCCCCTACCCCAGTTGTCAAGGGTCAGATCTTAAGAACCTAACCCTTCTTTTTTTCTTACCAAGATAAAATTATCTTAAATATACCCTAGCGATAAGTGCCACTATTTTCCTAATGGGAAGAGGACAGCTATATATATATATATATATATATATATATATATATAGAGAGAGAGAGAGAGAGAGAGAGAGAGAGAGAGAGAGAGAATACATACACATATATAGTGTGTGTAACTACAATTATATAATCTAATAAATAGTAGGAGCATGTGAATATTTGTGAATGGAGGAAAGGAAAAAAGGGAGGATGTTAGTTAACTCTGTAGTTGTTTCAACAGAGAGATATGATCTGAGAAAACTCAAATCTGACATTTCCCACCTCAGCAATCTGTACTTATATCCATCACTTTAATAGCCAGATTCAAGGATATTGGAACCCTGGTATAGGATTGATTGTTCCTCCAGTGCTTTTAATGCCATCATCTTTCAGGTTTAGTCCTCTGTGTCAGTCCCACTCTCAAGCCTTGTGGGTCCCCTAGAAACAGAGCTTGAGGTAGAAATTCTTGTTTAAAGGGTATATTGTCATGAGAAGATGAGTGAGGGAAATAAGATAGAGCAGGGAAAGAAAATTATGTGAGGCTGTGGTCTCAGTTGGAGACCAGCTTCAGCTTTGGTTCCTCAAGAAGCTCTGAAGCACACATTACATCGCAGCTTTGGTCCCACCTGAAGACAAGAAGGCTGGCCTTTTGTATCTTTGTGTTAGGCACTCATTGACTTCTAGATGTGCTCTGGTGGGGATAACATAACTTCCTGGGTGAAGTGCCTCTCATTTGATCAAGGAAAATTTTCTCTAGAAAGGGAGAACTCTGAGCCTTTAGTACTCAACACCCACTGCAAATGGGATATAGATGCATTGACTTGGTGAAGGGAATCCGAGTGGGACACCATTGGCATTCATTGCAGTCATTGCTCCTTTTATGACATAATCTGGGCAGTCTGAACAAGTGTAAGACTTTGGGTGGACATTTGGGCAAGAGTGAAATGTAGAGTTAGAGTTCAGGATGAAGTTAGTGTCTTTTTTTTTAAATTAAATTAAGGGTTATCATAATAAAATAGGTGTATGAAGTTTTACATTAAGTTTTAAATAACAACTAAAGTTAAGTCTTAGGTTATTGTTAAAGTTAGGGTTAAGGCTAGAATTGGTGAGATCAGTAGGATTAGTGATAAGGTTAGATTTCAGCATTAATCTATGTTACTAGAGTATTGCTACATTGGACTGGGATTAGTCTTAAAGATAGTCCAATGATATAATTAGAATTACAGTGGGTATTAAGCATAGGGGAGCATAAGGTAGGATAAGATAGAAGTGATGGGAATTTTTATCATCTAAGTCTGATGTGTACTTAGTCAATAACCTATCCTTGGTGAACTAAAAGATTTAAAATGCTTAGAATTTTTACTTTAGTATTTCATTTGTTTTCAGAATTAACTTCAGAGGTGGGGTTAGTAAGAAAGACTGGATGAATGCTCATTTGGGCCTTGAGTTATGAAGGATGGTTAGGCTGAGTTTAGAATAGAATCAGAGTTTGGATAGGCAATGAAGTTAGAGTTCTGGTCAGAGAACAGGACATCAGGGTGGAGGAAAAGAAAAATAGCAGTGGAATTCTGGAGGATCTGACAATGGCTTATCTTTGTATTCCAGCCTCTACCCGCCTGGCATTGGTCTCAGCTCAGCGTCTTCACTATGGTGGATCCCAGTGGCAACGAATCCAGTGCCACATATTTCATTCTAATAGGCCTGCCAGGATTGGAAGAAGCTCAGTTCTGGTTGGCCTTCCCATTGTGCTCCCTCTACTTTATCGCTGTGCTAGGTAACTTGACAATCATCTACATTGTGTGGACGGAGCATAGCCTACACGAACCCATGTATATCTTTCTTTGCATGCTTTCTGGCCTTGATGTCCTCATCTCCACCTCATCCATGCCCAAAATGATGGCCATCTTCTGGTTCAATTCCACTACCATACAGTTTGATGCTTGTCTGCTACAGATGTTTGCCATCCACTCCTTATCTGGCATGGAGTCCACGGTGCTGCTGGCCATGGCCTTTGACCGCTATGTGGCAATCTGCCACCCACTACGCCATGCCACTGTGCTAACATTGCCTCGTGTTACCAAGATTGGCATGGCTGCTGTGGTACGGGGTGTTGCACTTATGGCACCCCTGCCTTTCTTCATCAAACATCTGCCCTTCTGCCGCTCCAATATCCTTTCCCATTCCTACTGCCTACACCAAGATGTCATGAAGCTGGCCTGTGCTGACATCCGTGTCAATATCATCTATGGCCTCATTGTCATCATCTCTGCCATTGGCCTGGACTCACTTCTCATCTCCTTGTCGTATCTGCTTATCCTCAAGACTGTGTTGGGCTTGACACATGAAGCCCAGGCAAAGGCATTTGGTACTTGTGTCTCTCATGTGTGTGCTGTTTTCATATTCTATGTACCTTTCATTGGGTTGTCTATGGTGCACCGGTTTGACAAGCGGCATGACTCCCTCCTGCCTGTCATCATGGCCAACACCTATCTGCTTGTTCCTCCCGTGCTCAACCCTATTGTGTATGGAGTGAAGACAAAGGAGATCCGGCAACGTATCCTTCGTCTTTTGCATGTGACCACCCACACTTCGGATCCCTAGGTGTCAGGAATCAAACTTCTTTTTCACAGGAGCTCCTTCAATTCAGATTTTAATATCAACATTTTGGAAGACAGTATTAGGAAAAAAATTCTTAATGAAAGCACAACTGATCCTTCAAAGATGAAACTGATTGGAGAATCTCCATCTGAGTAGGGGCAGCAGAACTGTATACTCCCAATCCTTATTTTTAAATATTATTTTACCCTTTAGTTCTTTGAGGTAGTTGTGGTTGGAGGATTATTACTTCCCACTTAACCATTCAGTCCAATTCTCAAGTCCAAAAAATTCATATGGTTGCTTGCACTGATAGTTTATAGCATTCTGAGATAAGGGTGATATTTCTAAAAGACATTTACCAAAGGCTTAGGCAAGGCAAAAATAAAATAAATACGAGAATATAATACAATTAGATAATCTGGCTTAAAACCATGATTTCCTCTTCAGAATGCCCTACCATTTTGGATCTTAGGAAAGGAGACATACCTGGATTTCCCTCTTCAAAATGACCACAGAGAAAAAAATAATTTCTCTTCTTCTGAGTAGCAATCCTTAAGAAAAGATTGAAAGTAAATTCACAAAAGATTATATTTATCTACATTAATGAAAGATGATATACTGTATCCTGAGCATTTTCATAGACTGTGAAAATTTTTCCTTCATTTCCAATTTTCTTATCAACCTTTTGATTTAGGCAGGAATATGATTAGTTACCCCCATTGTACCAGTGGGAGAACTGATGTTCAATGAGATCACGCAGGCTCAAAAAAAATTGTCTTTTGATGCCCAATCCCATATTGTGAGGAGGGAATGTTAGACTAGTGGGATAGTGAGTTAGACATTCCAGAGTCTTGCATTTTCTAGGGGAGGTATTTAAGCTCCTTTCTCACTCATCCAGTATTGTATTTAGGAATTTCCTGTTAATGTTGCTGATGGCTTTAATCTCAATAGTTCCTGGCCTATTTGCCATTGTACTTGTGTAGTAGCAACAGGAGTATGTTTGGGTAATTCCCAAACAGTGGCTAGTTTGGGAAATAGTATAATTAACAGTAGGGACATTCACTGGATATCTGGAGAGACACTACATGGAGAAATGCAGCTGAGAAAACCTAGAAGCTCATGGCAGAAAGAGCAGGGTTGGTTATAGACCAGGGAGTCAAGAGCAGGAAGTATTGTGAGACTGAGTAGGGCCAGTGGCCTGGGTGGCTAGCCAGGAAGCAAGGCTTAATCAAACATAGGTGCACAGAAAGTAAATAGAGTATATAAGTGAACACCATGTATTCCCAGGGCTCTGAGCTACCCTTCAGGGAATGCCCACAGCATCAAAGCTCAGAGATCAAGACCATAGGAGAGCTCAGTAAAGACTGCATCCCTGTTAGCTGTACTTAGCATGAGTATGGTTCCAGAGGCCCACCCAGGAGCCCTACAAGCCAAGCACAGCACTCCCAGAAGAAGCAGAATGGGAAGGAGGGGTGTGGGCACTATAGGAGTACAGTAGGAATGAATGGCAGAGGAATGAGATCTCCATCCAAAAGAGAGGTAGGTAAGTGTGAGAAGCAGGTAGTATAGTAGAGAGCATGGCACATGGCCGGCCAGACTTTTCCAGCTATAGCTAGTAGCACAGGACTACTTGGTACAGAGGATATGGAAAGAGCATATCTAATTTCTTGGACTGGAATCCAGAAGATGAGAATTGTGAGCAGTATGGAATCTGCTATGCCCAGGTGAGTGATGGCCAGCAGAACATGGGACATAAACTAGAGTCAGTGCTGGCTTTGGTCACTTTGAACTGTTTGGAGGGTCATCCCAGTTCCTGATAGTGCCTTGACATTGAAATTGAAAGAAAGAAACAGAATGAAAGAGAGAGAAGAGGGAGAAAGAGACAGATTTTTTTTCATATTAGGAAACCAGTATATGATCACTGTAAACAAAAATCTTAGACACTCTGAAAATATAAAAGAAATAAAAATATAATAAAAACTCCAATAAACTTGTCACCTTAAAAAAATTATTGTTGGCGTTTTGGTGTTTATTCTTCCAGATTTTTAATAAGTGTTTGTGTACATGCTTCTGTATGCACATATGATGAATGTGTGTATCTGTATTTTATTGTCTGAAATCCCATTGGAGACATAGATAGGTGGATAATAAAGAGATAAATCAGACAGACACATACAGTTTTCTTTTCCTGGGGATGCTGCCACTATCTTAGATTTCAAAAAGGATTCCAAGTTTATGATAGTTTGTATGCTCAGGATAAAGTTTCACGGTTTTGATCCTAAATGCATTAACCATTTGGTGAATGTAAATACAAACACACATCCACACACACATCCACAACCACATCACCACCACCACCACCTTCTTGTCTTTCTCAATAAGTACTAAATGCCAGATACAGAGACAAAACTATATCCGGTCATTTACTTCATAAATACTTACTGGGTCATCCAGAAGAGCCTGGAGTTAAGAACTAGGATAAGAGGAAAAGGCTGCCTCTTGTAGGAGATTTGGCTAGAAGTTAGGGTATGTTTAAAGACCTTCATCATATACGTTTTACATGGGCATCATTTTACCGTCCCCATTTCCTTTATTTGGATATTCTCGTCTCTGGCCCCACCATCTCAGCTATTGGACCTTTGTTGGGCCCTAGAGAAGTCTGCATAATATGGAATTTCAGTCTGCAAGTCCCTTATTCATTTTTTTAGGTTTTACCTAGAAATGATTTGTAAACATGTCTTGTGTTCTCAATTCTGACTAGCTATTCTCTAGTCAAGATACTCCCCTGTTGCCTGGACACTTGTCAAAACCTCCACACTGGTCTCCTTGCCTTAAACATCTTTTGCATCAGTCCTAAATCCCACATAGCTTATAGGAATTTTTCCAAACACAACTCTGATTAACTTCCCTGCTTAAAAATCATCAGAGATCTTTTATTACTTCCCATAAAAATTTGCACTTCTCAGAATGACAGTAGCCTCCTTTCCCCTTTTATACCTGTTCCCATCTTACTTTTCCAGTATAATATCTCTAATTTTTCCACATACCATATTATTCAGCTACTTTACTTGGTGTCTCTCATTGATTTTATGTACTTTTAAAGCCTCTGTTTCACTCTATTTCTGTTGTCTGATTTGATTTTTGCCATTTTTCTTCTTAGTAACACATTATTAAATGAAGCTGTTTATGATTTGTCAGGCCAAAAGAAGTATTCCCTGTTCAATGTTCCCAGACTTCTTGAAAGACCTTTAGAACTGGACCATTTCCAGTTCAGAAAGGTTTGAGTGAGACCTCTGAGTTGTATCTATTTAAGATAATAAGGTATCTTATATCACTCCTTTAATTACATTGAGATAAGACTCTCTTGGATGCAATAGACATACATGTGAAGAGTCATTGCCTTCCACTATGTCTGGCCGCCTTCTTTTTTTTTTTTTGGCCTTCTTGACATAGGCAGATCTGAACTTGGGAAAGGATTATATTATAACATTGGTTTAGGCTTTCAGAGTTGATACTCATTGTTCATCTCTTAAACAAAGTACTTTCAAACTTCTTGTCCGCTCCCCTGGCAACTCAGCTTTTCATCTTAGATTTGATCCAAAGGGAATGAAGCTGATGCAGAACTTGCCATTTCCCTTCCTAAGGGAGCCAACAAGGATGTAGGGTTTTTAACTCTAACAAAGTTGAAGAATGAGGGTGTGGATAATCTGGAGCAGATCTGAAATGGGGTTATAGAAGAGGATGCAATTGTCAGTGTCAGACTTCATTATGGAATCTGTCAAGCAAGGGGGTCTCTTGGAGAAAAGGACATTCCCGAGAGGGGTTATAAGAAGAGTTAGCGCTGAGGTGGGTGGTACCATATCACAGGATCAACACATTTATTTATTCACTTATTCAATAAAACTTCATGAAAAAATTAAAAATGCCTTTTTCATGTGTTTTTGCCCTAGATTTTCCTCTTTGTTAATTCATAATTTGCCTAGAAAAACCCTATATATTTTTTCAAGATGAAATAAAAACATTCTCCCCTTTGTAGAGGTTTGTCCGATCTTCCCAGGACAGTTCTGGCAAGAACGGATTTGCAGTCCCTAGTAATCTCTTGCACTGAACTTTATTATGGTATGTATAAGTCTACAGTCTAATTGTGTATTTACATGCCTTTATCCTGGCACAAGATTGTGAGTTTCTATAAAGAAATGACCATATTTAACATATTTCTCAGTCTTTAATCCACAGCATTGCTTCTAGTACAAAGTAAATGGTGAACATCCATTTGTATCGTGAAGAAGCCTGATGGTCTTCCCACTGTATTAGCATAGACTAGGAATTTTCAGTGTTTGCTGAGGGTAGCAGGTTCCTATGAGGCTATAGAAAGTGTCTTTTTTGATACCCAGACCCTGCGATATTTCATAATTACATCAGCCTTGGTATTTCCCCCTCAGGACCCTGAGCATGGCCTCCCTGATGGGCTTGGACTTGACATTGTAGACGATGGGGTTGAGCACAGGGGGCACCAGCAGATACACATAGGCAACAAAGGCATGTACAATGGGGAGCATGTGCCTCCCAAAATGGTGGATCATGGACATGGTGATACCTGGAATAAAGAAGACAAAGACAGCCAGGATATGGGAGACACAGGTGTTGAGGGCCCGATGAGCTCCCTGGGAGAGGCCAGCCCCAGGACCGTGGGCAGGATGAGAGTGTAGGATAGGACAATGAGAAGGGAATCTATGCCCCCAGGGGACAGTACCACATAGAACCCATAGAGGATATTTATGGTAATGTCAGCACAGGCTCTTCTCATCACATCAGGATGGAAACAGAATGAATGGGATAAGAGGGTCTTATTAGGGCAGAAGTTCAGACATTTAAGTAGGAATGGTCCTGGGAAGAGAGACAGGGTAGCACAGGCCACAATGGCCAGCCCCATCCTGATGATGACATTGTTTGTGAGGACAGCTGCATAGCGCAGGGGGTTGGAGATGGCCACAAAGTGGTCAAATGACATGGCCAGGAGCACTGAGGACTCCACCATGGAGAAAGAGTGGAGGAAGAACATTTGGACCAAGCAGGCATTGAAGCCAATGAGCTAATGGTCAAACGAGAACACAGCCAGGGTGGTGGGCATTGTGGACAGGGTGAGGCCCACAACGGTGACCAGCAGTATGGACAGGAAGTAGTACATGGGCTGGTGCAGTTTGGGGGTCCTCCTCACAGCCAAGAGGATCAGGCAGTTTCCAGTGAGGGCTGGGCTGCTCTGTACATGGAGGAGAAGGGGATGGAGATCCAGCCATGAACAACCTCCAGCCCTGGAATGCCAATCATCAGGAAAGCAGGTGGCTGGAAGAAGGAGATGTTGCCAAAGGACCGGGAAGGGAGCATCCTTGTGGGATAGATGAGGTCTCCAGAAAGATGTGATCTCTTCAATCTGGGTAGACACTTAGAGAATCCAGGATGATAGGAAAGAAAAATCTAGTATTGAGTCCCAATTCTAAAAATCAATTCTATAACTGGTTATACTATTCACCAATATGTTTAAAACCTAATAATGATAACAATTTAAATCTTCACTGACTCCCTATTATATTATATTTCATATACTATGCTAATGCATTTACCTAGATTCTCTCACTTTATTATAAAAATCATAAATTTCTTTTTAAGGCTGTTCCCTCTCAGCCACAGTACTGGGCCCTAAGAGTCATGTCACTATTACATAATCTTATCTATCCTGCAAAAGTTCATCATCCTTAACATTGAGCTCTGGTATGACTGACGAAATGAAATTTCTCTGCAGGAAACAGTGATTAGAGTTCAGAGAAACTGGTCATTGTCTACTTGTTGGCCAGATTGAGGATGTGTTATTTCCATGTGCATAGGGAGAAAAGGAGAATACCTGTTTGGAGAGAGATAAGGATCATTGAATCAGATATGCAGAAAGAGACAAAGATGAGAGTTCCTGTAGTCCCATAGAAAGAGTGTCTGAAAGAGTGAGAAGCTGCTTTTTTTCCCCCATGGAGATGGCTTTGCACTTCCTGAAACCACTTCCTAAGGTCACATGTTTTTCTTGCTCTTGACTTTTGTATGATACATTTTTGAGTATAATAAATTGATTTGCACTTAAGCATTTTTGACTGAATTTCTCCATCTCAGAATCAACAGAGACTTTGGACAAGGCCGTCTTCCCCCTCCTATTATACAGATGAGGAAACTGAGACTCAACTCTAGTGGCTGACTTCTGAATGAACGGCTCATATATTGTAGTCCTGGATGTTCAATCTGAGTCTCTCTCATTCCAAATCCAATATTCTTTTCTGTGACTTCTTCTTTAAATGAGACAAAGTATGTGAAAAATTGTCTTAAATGCAAAGCACCACAGACATGATTTTTGTTGTTATTGTCTAACATGTTGTATATCTCTAAATCTTTCACTGTATATTATTCCTTTAATCTTCACGATTATCCTGTGATGTAGACCCCGAAGGGATTACTATACCTACTTTAGGGATGATGTAACTGAGGCTCAGGGAAGAGACTGGTTTATGTTACTCCCTTGCTTAACACCCTTCAATCATTCCCCAGTGCACTCTGATAAAATGCTTGTGATATGATGACATATGATGATATTGACCCATCATTTTTTTAAAAAAAATTTAATTGGAGTATAGTTGATTTACAATGTTGTGTTAGTTTCAGGTGTACAGCAAAGTGAATCAGTTATACATATACATATGTCCACTCTTTTTTTTTTTTTTTTGGATTCTTTTCCCATATAAGCTATTACAGAGTATTGAGTAGAGTTCCCTGTGCTATTAGGGTTCTTATTAGTTATCTATTTTATATACAGTAGTGCGTATATGTCAGTGCCAATCTCCCAGTTTATCCCTCCCAACCCCTAGCATCTTGTATCTGCCTAGCTCTCCACCCTTATCACGTAACGGACTAACGCTTGCTCAGTATTCTTTAACGACACTGACCTTATTTCAGTTTATTAAAAAAGCCAAGTTACTTCTTCACTTTGGGGCTTTCCTGTTCATCCAATATCCCTCTCTTTGCTTTTCTCATGGCTGGCTCCTCAGTCTTTAGATCTTAAATATCATTTTCCCAGAGACCATTTGCGATGACTCTCACTAAGTAGGTGCCCAGAGCCCATTATCCTTACCCCACACGTTCTTAATTTCCTTTATACCATTCTACACATTTTATAATTTTATGATTGCTTCTTTCCTTGAAATCTTTTGTTCTCTCTTGCTAGACTGTATGAGCCATGAATAGAGCAGCCATATGGTTTTATTTGCTGACACATAGCTCTTGCATAGTGCAGTGCCTGGCACAGAGCAGATTCTCAAATATTTGCTTGTTTGAATAAATAAATGACAGAATCAATAATCAAACTACAAACTCATGAAAGAGAGGAAATAAAAGAAAATTTCTGTTTCCTTATCCTCCAGATACTAGGATCAGTGGTTGATTTTGAAGAAGAGTGTGGTTGAGGTCTTTCCAGACAATAATGCATCATAGAATCAGAAACACATTTGATTTATGGATGACTGGGCATAGAAGAAATTTCCAATGAAGTGTTTGGTTAAATGTCTGAAAAAATGAATTCATAACAGGTCAACAATGAATCTCAGGTATTTGGGTCTATCCATACTCTGCTTTGAGAAGTGTGATGGGGGCTCTCACAGACACTATGTGTACTTACAATCTTACCATTGGATGATCTGCTTAGAATTAAAGATAATGGATGTCTTTTCATCAACTCATTCTATCTGCCCAATATGCCTTACATCTGTGCTCTCCTTCCCATTTTTCAGCCCCTAATTCAATTGCTCATAATCTCATCATTTCTCTTATGGTTTTCTTAGGGTGGCTGCTTGGCTGGTATCATTTCTCTCCACCGCTCCCCTCCTCTTGCAGATTTCTTGAACTGCTTTAATCAGCTCAATTTTCCTAAGGCACCGCATTGAAATTGGCATATCCCTGCTCCACTGAACTTCTTAATCATTCTCTAGGCCAGTCCATCAGTGCATTCAGCTGGAGCTCTGTACTGTCACTTGGATGTATATTCCTTCAAGGCTCTAGCATCTCTGGGGCAACTGCAAGGGCAGAGACCCTTGGTTTTCTCTCCATGGTTTGTAATTGCTGGAGTAAAACTATCATACAGCATGAAACAGATATGATGCATTTCAACTTATTTTAATGTAGAGAATTAGAGAAGAGATTTCTGGACCCAGCTATGCCACTATATCATTGAGTTGTGCTGGTTATATAAGACACATATTAGAAATTAGTCAAGTTTTGATGAACAATGAATTCCCTCAACTCTGAAACAACATCGTGAGACAGATCTTTCTCCATATATATCAGTGAAGACACTGAGGCTTAGAGAAGTCAAGTGTCTAGTGAGGAGAGAGCGTAGAATGATCTAATCTTGGTTCTGTTTGCCAGAAAATACCTTGTTCTTCCAAATCTGTTTGTCACAGATTGCACCCTGTTGCCAGGCTTACTAAAAATTTGTCACTTTCTCCTTATGGTGCTCAATTTCCTCACCTGTAAAAGGGAACTGGACTAGATTATCCATCTTTCTAATTCTGGCATTCTATGATTGCAAGATCCAGTGGTCCTGAAATAGAGTTATTTTTAAATTTCCCACCTCTTTACTTTATTCTTTTTTTTTTCCCTCCTCTAAATATCCTTCCCCTAAGGTTTTCTTGCTCCTAACCTTTTGTTTTTGCTAAACAACCCTCCCCCACGTCCAACCATTTCTTTCTTCCCTGCTGTTTGTTCATTCATGTCTCTTAGAAACCCCATTCAATCATTCAGTCACTTACATGGTAATTTCTGATTTCTCTCTCCTCTCAGCTAGCTTGAGCCTCCCAAGAACAGTAATTCTGATTTATATTGATAAGGCTCCATTCAGCACAATATATGGTATATCTTGGGAATTTGGTTGTTTTGATGAATGAATGAATGAAAATTTTACTAAAGAGATTTGCAGACTATGCTTGTGTGTTGCCAAGCATGAACATTTCTCTTTTTCTAGAATGGCAGCCCAGAAAAGATTTTGCATCCTCAACCATTACCAATTCAGATCGTCAATATAGGTGTCATTCTTAGAAATAAAGTCTGGGACTCTGAGCCCTTCTCTGAGCTAATCAGAAGCCTCAGCAAGAGATTCTCCTTGATCTCTCCCTTATGCAGAATATGAAACCACCATTGAGGATACTCAATACCCGCTGTGTCCATATTTCTCTGCTACCTCTGCCTTCTGTCATTTATTTCTATTTGACTCTTGTTTTGGAGGAGGAGAGGAGGAGGTAAAAGAGGTGCCCTCCAGGACTCTGGGCATAGAGAAGGGTCTGAGTCTCAGTCCTGGCTACTCACCCTGGCTGCTTCCCCAGGCTGTTTTGTTGTACCATATCCTATAGAAGCCCAGGAAGACCCTGCAGCCAAGACACTCCCCTTTTATGCTGCTGCAGGGAAATGCAGCCCATCTCCAGGGACATCAAGCTTTGCGTCACAGAGAAATTACTCTCTGCTGAGCTTCACCCCTGGAATGGGAACATGTGATGAGAGGGTAAGGAAGATGGAGGAGGCTGAAGGGAGCTCTCAGGAGAAAGGAAAACCCAGGGAGATTAGAGACATGAGCCATCAGAACTCTCGGGAATGTAGAGACTCTGGTTATCTAGCCCAGCCCTCTCTAAGACATGCTTTCAAAAGGTTCACTGACATGCTTCAGTGACCCATCTGTACTGTTTACCTCATTTTTAAAAAGACTATCTTTCTATTTTCTGGAAAGAGGCAGAGTTAGCCAACATGGGGGTAAGACTACTTGTGACTAATACCTAGATGGAACACTCAGTAGGTCATGAGAAAAGAAGCAATGCCTATGTCACAGAAGGAAAGATGCTTTTCACCAAAAGGGCTTTTAAGAACTGAAGGAACATGATGTTTGGACATGGATATTGAGATAACTAACCAAGGTTTTGGAAACCAGGAAGTGGTAAGTACTCTGAATACACTCTTAAGACATATACACATCACAGAGTGGGAGATAAAGTCCTCAAACATTAGGCCGCCTGACACATCAGTGAAGTTCTTATAGGTTTAGTGTTCTGTGTCCTGTCAGCATACCTTCTCCAAGGCAAAAGGCATGTTATTGCACCTTGTCTTTCCTGCTGTCAGCAAAGAGGCACAGCACCTTTTAGTTTTCCTTGGATTTTAGAGAGAGCATATATACCCTTAGGAATAATTCAACAGGTGTGTAGCAGGCTGTCAGTTTTGAGAGGGCCTAGAACAAGAGAGGGCTTTGCAGCAAGTGATGCAAAAATCTATGTCACTTGGGCCATATAACTTGGTAAAACCATGATGCCTGTGTATCTGTGGTAGATAAATATGTGTGAAGTCTCCATAAAGCCCTAATAGGAGAGGTGCAGCACAGACTCCTAGGATTCTGGAGCAAGGCCATGCTGTCTCCAGCAGAGTCCTCTCTGTTCAAAAGACAGGTATAGGAATGTTACTGGACCCTAATAGGAATTAAACACTTGATCATGGGACATCAAGTGACTATGTGACTAAAATTGCCTATTTTAAATGGCTATTGTCAGGCCTACTTATGTCGTAAGGGTGAGTACGGACAGTACTATGAATTATACTGGTACAAGTTTAGCAGGCACAAGTGAGTTACATAAACATGTAGCCTAGACTTCCTGTCACCTGTCTCTTTTGCATCAATGCCTCTTCCTCAGCTGTACCTACAGTCTCATGGGGATTTCCCTATGTCTAACTGATGGAGGAGGAAGTAAGCTGGGCCTGATTCACGGTTGGAGTGGCTTAATATGTAGGTAGAAGTAAAACAAATAGTGCTGCCTCACTACAGTTTTATTCAGAGGTGGTCCTGTAGAATAGTGAGGAGGCCTGAAAGAAGAAATATTGGAAGACTGAAAACAAAAAAGTCTGGGGAAGATATGTGAATGGCTATATGAGAATGTAACTAAAATGTGCAAATCTATGTCTCACATTAATGCTCACCGGAGAGTCTCCATCCTAAAGGAAGCGCTGAACAACCAGGTAAACAGGATGACAGGATGACACATCCAGTGCCCAACAAGCTTCAGTCCCTCCTCACCCCAGTGCCTGCATGATGGGCCCTTATACTGAGTGACCAGGGTGAGAGAGATGGAGGTAAGCAACAGTCCAGTGAAATAAACTCCCTTTCCCCAAGGCAAATCTAGTTACTGCCACTGCTGAATGTCTGACTTGTTAACATTAGATGCCAACACAAATAAATTGCTTATAAAGGTGCCACCTTCCTTAAGGAAAAGGTCTGGATTGCTTGCTGTTGGGTAAGAAGTCTGACCATGAAAGGGTGGAATCTAGAATGGGTGGTAAAAGAGGGAAATTATGAATATTAATTTTACCTTGGGACCAGTCAGAGTAATGGGACCTCTAGATTGTTCCTCTATACGTTTAGTTATAAATCTTTTTCCTTTCCTTCTCTTTCTGAAATTGCCACCACCGTGAAGGATGAGTGATGGATGCAGTTAACTTAGTGTAAACCTGTGATCAGAGTGATGTCAGGTGAAGAGTGTGGTGTACACCGAGCACCCCTCCCATAACCCTCAGCACTCACTTTTCTATCCCGACAGCATCCTCCTGCATCCCAATTATGAGTCCCCACTTGGAGGGTTTCTTTCCGTCACACAGGGGCAGACATGAAGTGCTAGGAAGCAGCTCTCAGCCAATGACAAACAGGAGGGTAAATATCTCACCTTCCTTGCTCCACAGTGGTGATACCTCTGCAGCATATTCTACACTGTGTTTCCAAATTACTCCTTGGGTTTCACCCCTTTTATTCACACAGGTAACACGTTCAATCATTCACCCTTACTGGTTTGCTTACTTCTCTCTCTCTCTATTTTAACAATACTTCCTGGAAAAACCTCTTGAATAAACTACTTGTAATTAAGTCTTGTCTCAAAAATTTGCTTCTGGGAGAAATCAACCTAAGAGTCTTACATACAGTCCTAAGAGTTTTAGACTTTAGGAAGAGGGCATTTTCCAAACTGTGTACCATTTAACTTCTCAATTTTCCTCTTCTTATATCCACCTTGATTTCCTCTGTCTAAGAGTAGTCCCCCAAACTTTGACCAATGGTCACGGGGATATTTTCTTTAAATTTCATCACAAACTATAAAAAATAGGGGAAGAAATGAAACTTTAGGAACTATATCTGCTTAAAGAAATGTACTTATTTTGGATTTCAAGAACCTTGTTATTTCTTTTCCTCATTTTATTATCTTATCCCCCTTGTAGTGGAATGAAGGAAGTATTATTATCCCTATATTTCAAATGCAGAAACTAATACTCTGACTTGAGAAAGTGTTTTTCAAAAGAACACAGGGAAGAAAATAATATCAAGGTCAGGACTAGAATCTAAGTCTTCTGATGTCTAGTTTAATATTCTTTCCATCGGTTCACAGCCTATTTCAACTTAATAAAAATCTCTAAAGTTTCAGCAGACCTAGAATACTGAGTTCTCTTCTGGGTGTGGTTCTGCCCTTTTAGACTTTGGAAAATTCACTCTGGCAAATCATCACCAAGCACAAATTCTCTGCTGGGCCTTTACTTCTAGGAGACAAATAAGAAAAAAAAAAGTCCTTGATATGGGAGTCACTGTAATTTCATTATCACTAGAATATAAAGTAGAAGATAGTAAGTGCTGTATAAACATACAAAGATTCCTTTAAGATCTCACTCTAAAATCCCATTTGCTCTTTATAGTGGGGCATGACCCACTGGAAGCAGCACCATACTTGTACCCAGGAAGAGACCCAACCCCCTTTGCATATACTATATTTTTAAAAGTTCTGCTTGCTTGAGCCCTGCCTTCTACTCCAGCCTCATCTTTTGCCACTTCTCTTCTCTAATCACACTAAACCATTTGTTCTTCTAAGAAAGCAAACTTGCTGTTTCCTCCATTTGCAGTATCCTCTCCTACTCTTTCTCCACTTGCCCCAAACTACTCCGTATTCCCGCATCTGCATAATATACTCTATTTTTCAAAGGATCTAGCCCAGACAGAGCCTCCAGAAAACTCATAAACCGGACAGTTCTACTGGTTTTTTTTTTCTTACACATCCCTGTGCTTACCCTGCATCAATAACTTATTACTTGTTATCATAGTTGCCTACTTATTTTTCTCTTTACTCAAATAGGCAATGAGGTTCTCAAAGGCAAAAATTTGAGTCTGGTTCATTTCTGAGGTCTCAGAAATTAGCCAGAGATCAAACATTGGTTCTGATGAATAAATGAGTGATTAATACAATAACAACAAGAGAAAACTTTTATTGGTATTTACTATATGTTGTACATTACGTTCCACACCTTGATCCTTATAACAACATTATAAGATAGACACTATAATATTCCCATTGTAGAGAAAGCCAAAGCACACTGAGGTGAATAACTTGCTCCTCTGCTTACCCAGAATTCTGCACAAACCTTTAACAATGAGCTTATTACACTGTATTAAACACTTTCTTATTTGGGCTTTTTTTTTTTTTTTTTTTTTTTTTTTTTTTGCTGCATTGGGTCTTCATTGCTGCCCGTAGGCTTTCTCTAGTTGTGGTGAGCGGAGGCTACTCTTCGTTGCGGTGCATGGGCTCCTCATTGCGGCGGCTTCTCTTGTTGCAGAGCACAGGCTCTAGGCGTGCAGGCTTCAGTAGCTGTGGCACATGGGCTCAGTATGGTGCCTTGCGGGCTCTAGAGCGCAGGCTCAGTAGTTGTGGTGCACGGGCTTAGTTGCTTCGTGGCATGTGGGATCTTCCCGGACCAGGGATCGAACCCATGTCCCCTGTATTGGCAGGCGGATTCTTAACCACTGCGCCACCAGGGAAGTCCCCCTTGGGTATTTTTCATATATATTCAAAGGTGAGATGTTTGAAGGGCAAGACCATTTATAAATGATTTCTGTGTTCCTGGTACTTAACATAGGACCTGAAAGAAGTTAGCATTGAGAAAATATATGTGAAATAAGTGAGAGACTAAATAAATGAAAGTCTCTCAGAATCATCTATTATTTTTCCCAGATGCCCAAAAGGAAACTATGGGTGGGACTTGATCTATCCAGAAGTTTATTGTTTGGGCTTACCAAACTCTTTTCAGGGTCCCAATCCTGCAGGCATCCTGCATCATCAACTCTGACCTTTCCCCCTCAGGACCCTGAGCATGGCCTCCCTGATGGGCTTGGACTTGACACTGTAGACGATGGGGTTGAGCACAGGGGGCACCAGCAGGTACACATAGGCAACAAAGGCATGTACAATGGGGAGCAGGTGCCTCCCAAAATGGTGGATCATGGACATGGTGATACCTGGAATAAAGAAGACAAAGAGGGCCAGGATATGGGAGACACAGGTGTTGAGGGCCCGATGAGCTCCCTGGGAGAGGCCAGCCCCAGGACCGTGGGCAGGATGAGAGTGTAGGATAGGACAATGAGCAGGGAATCTATGCCCCCAGGGGACAGTACCACGTAGAACCCATAGAGGATGTTTATGGTGATGTCAGCACAGGCTCTTCTCATCACGTCAGGATGGAAACAGAATGAATGGAATAAGAGGGTCTTATTAGGGCAGAAGTTCAGACATTTAAGTAGGAATGGCCCTGGGAAGAGAGACAGGGTAGCACAGGCCAGCCCCATCCTGATGATGACATTGTTTGTGAGGACAGCTGCATAGCACAGGGGGTTGGAGATGGCCACAAAGCAGTCAAAAGATATGGCCAGGAGCACTGAGGACTCCACCACAGAGAAGTGGAAGAAGAACATCTGGCCCAGACAGGCATTGAAGCTGATGAGCCGATGGTCAAACCAGAGCCCAGCCAGCATGGTGGGCATTGTGGACAAGGTGAGGCCCACACCGATGAGGGCCAGCATAGACAGGAAGTAGTACATGGGTTGGTACAGGCTGGGGGTCCTCCTCACAGCCAAGAGGATCAGGCAGTTTCCAGTGAGGGCCGCAGTGAACGTGGAGGAGAAGGGGATGGAGATCGAGCCATGAATGGCCTCCAGCCCTGATGCCAATCATTCAGAAAGCAGATGGCTGGAAGAAGAAGATGTTGGCAAAGGACTGGGAAGGGAGCATCCTTGGGGCACAGATGAGTTCTTCAGAAAGAGGGGACCTCTTCAATCTGGGCAGAAAAATAAGACAAGACAAAAGCATTGGGAAAACACCAGCTCTGGTATTAGGTGACATGGGTTCACACACAACAGCAAATATGAAATGTGAAAGAGATTGAAAAATGTACTCCATCTAAAAGCAAACTAGAGAATAAGTATAATTTAAACCCACTGACTACAAAAGTAGCATTTCATACGTGAAATGCTGATCTCTTCACATATTGAAGAAAGCAGTGCTTTCTTTAAAAATGTGAGATGATCGTAAAGAGTCTAATAAAAAACTCTCTATTTTTAAACAAGAAGCAGTGGCCTCATGGAAATAAATTTCAAACATACTGTGGAAGCCTGAAGGGTTGACAGCATGGGCTTATTATAACTGTTTTTCTTGGGTTTTCTTTTAAATCTCAATATAAAACAAAACAAGTAAATAAGCAAACAAAAAACTCTTTAAAGGTAGGTTAATAAAAGAATGTAAGGGAAACAGCCTCACAAATATCTTTCAGCAGAGATGAAAAATCCACCAAAAATAGGTCAGAGAACTACAAGGGGCTTTAGTCTGAATCCTGCGGTCTACAGTTATGTCATATCTAGCCAACATAATCAACTCACTCTGAAAGTAGGACTGACCTCTCTTTTTTTCTTTATTTTAGGAGGGTGACAAGCATTGTCCCTCTGGAGCAGAGGATTGTGCATATTCTGGCAGAAGCCTTTTAAAGAAAATGCAGTGAAGTAAAGTTGCTGACAGTGTAGTTCTGGAGTCCTCCATCCCTTCTCTCTCAGACACTATTTCTAAGCACATCAAAACCTGATGGAACTCATTCCATTCAAAAACAAATAAACAGAGAAGTTCCAACACAGAACTTGTGCAGACATATTTTGTAAACAATTATAAGGGATAAAACAAGTTAAAGATATGTAAAAATACTCTTTGAGATAAGGAATTATTCAAAAGAGAGAGGAAAATTCTTTATACAATTTTTTGAAATAAAGAAATCATGAACCAAATTAATTTTTTTG
This sequence comes from Orcinus orca, assembly GCF_937001465.1. NCBI lineage: Eukaryota > Metazoa > Chordata > Mammalia > Artiodactyla > Delphinidae > Orcinus > Orcinus orca. The sequence goes on along the minus strand of NC_064566.1, from coordinate 48,869,869 downwards.
ATATTACAGTATAAAATGGGTTGATAATAAATAAGGAAAATGAATACCAGATGCCGAGAGAACTTGACACTTCCCCTCATCTACTCTCTCTGCAGAGACTACGAGGGACGGCTCTCCCTGGAAATGTGGACTGGGATTCCACTTCTTCTCTGAGTTGTAAGCTTCCTGACCCTCAGGAAGGTAGCCTCCTTCAGCCCCTCTTTTCAAGATGGCACTACTGTCTCCTATTGTTCAAGACTGGTTATGTCTCTTTCTTCTGCCTGACTTCCAGACCTTTCCCACTGTTACCTCCACCTGGATGGTCGAGGATGAGGTGCTGGTGGCCACCCATCCTGGAAGTGGAGAAGAGGGTGTGTTGAGGGTCCAGGTTACTCAACCTGGCTGTTGTCCCCAGCTGTTCTGCCACTCCACGTCCTGCAAGAGCCCAGGATGTCTTTGGGATGTTTAGCTGCAGTGCCTATCTCCAGGGAAGGCCAGGCTTGAGCCACAGAGGAGTCACTCCACTCAGGTCCCTGAGGAGTGAACAAGTTCAGGCTAGCTTTTGGAACCAGGAAGTGGTTGGAGGAACCAAACAATAAGGGGGAAAATGAGACAGACTCATAGATTCTACAATACCCCACCAAGTTTGAATGATCTTCAAAGACTATCTGCTTCAACAGCCCATTTGCATTTGAAATCCTTCCAAGACAATATTCCTGAAGACAGCCTCCTCTTAGCCAGGCCCCAGGACGAATCTGGCAGGAGCAGCCAGTTTTTGTAGAGGGTGGGGGCTATGGAGTGATGTGTTGGTAGCCTAGTAGTGTTGGCCTAACCCAGGCAGAGGGAATCAGGGAAGCCTTCCTAGAGCAAGTGGGGAGAGGGCAGACTTCTGAAAGGCCCACAGATCCTGTTATAAACTCTCAGGTCTCATTCTGGGACAGACTCCAAGACTCTAGGCTTGTAGCTCCAGGCTGGAGCTAGCACAGACTCTGCTCACACTCCTATCCTGGGGCTGACCTGCTGAATCCAACAGGTTCAAAAAGGAGGGAACTTAGTGGAAAGTATATGAACTGCAGAGCCATTAAGAACTGGTTCAGTGCTTCCCTGGTGGCGCAGTGGTTAAGAATCCCCCTGCCAATGCAGGAGACACAGGTTCGAGCCCTGGTCCGGGAAGATCCCACATGCCACGGAGCAACTAAGCCCGTGCGCCACAACTACTGAGCCTGCACTTGAGAGCCCGCGAGCCACAACTACTGAACCCGTGTGCCTAGAGCCCATGCTCTGCAACAAGAGAAGCCACCGCAATGAGAAGCCTGCACACAGCAACGAAGACCCAACGCAGCCAGAAAGAAAGAAGGAACTGGTTCAATTTCTTCTCTGTTTCTTGCTCAGTTTCTCACCACATACAAGTTCTATGTCCCTTCTTTCTCACTTTCTTGAGAGCTCTACTCCAAAATAGCTCTGACCTCAGCTTTTTCCTGTATCAATTTGGACTACACTCATTCACCTGGAGCTGCTTTCTATGAAAACATTTGACTTTTCTCCTCTTTGATTTTGGCTGCACTCTCCCACCTGAACTGGGCCCAGTCTGTCTCCCTTTCTCCTCCAGAGGTGATCAGTAAACTTAGGAAAAATTACTTAACTTTGAAATCTTACATCCAAACAAAGTCATGGTCATTAACCTGAGCTGAGACTTTAGCAGTACTCCATAGTTTTCCTTTCAGTTTTTAAATTGTCACCATTCTTCTCAAGCTATTTATCCAACCTGCCACCTTACTCTCCGTAGTTAATTTGTTACTGTTCCTAACTTCACAGTGAGAAACAAAGGCCATCAAGTGTGCCATCTCTAAGAGTCTTGCCCAGCCCATCTGCTCTCTTACCTGCTTCCACTCCTACAGCCACACCCTGCCAGAGAGACCATTCTAAAGCAGTGTGTTTCATGTCAACCCCATCTCCATCCTTTTAACCACTTCTTTGTTGGCTGCCCGTCACTTACAGCAAAAAATTCTGAATGCCATAGCAGAATCTGAGACACTTCAAGATTTTTTAAAAAATCTTTTTGAGCAGTTGTAGATTCATAAGCAGTTGTAAGACTTAATACAGAGATCCCATGTATCCTTCACTCAATTCCCCCAAAATTAATATCTTGCAAAACAATAGTACAATATCAAAATAAGGATATCGACATTGCTACAGTAATGACACTTAAAATTTCCATCATCACAAGGCTCCCTCATTTTTTTCTTTTATGGCCACGCCCACTTCCCTCTGTCCCCATCCCCTTTTTAATCCCTAGCAATCACTAGTGTGTTCTTTATCTCTATAATTTTGTCAATGCAAGACTGTTATATAAGTGAAGTGATACAGTATAAAATCTTTTGGGATTTTTTCTCACTCAGCATAATTATCCGGAGATTTATCCAGCTTATTCCATGTATTAATAGTTTGTGCCTTTTTTAAATTGAAGCATAATTGATTTACAATATTGTATTAGTTTCAGATGTCTGACATAGTGATTCAATATTTTTATACATTACAAAATGATCACCATGATAAACCTAGTTACCATCTGTCACCATACAACGTTATTGCAGTATTACTGACTATATTCCCTATGCTGTACATGACATCCTCATGGCTTATTTATTTATTTATTTTTGCGGTACGCAGGCCTCTCACTGTTGTGGCCTCTCCCGTTGCGGAGCACAGGCTCCGGACTCTCAGGCTCAGCGGCCATGGCTCACGGGCCCAGCCGCTCTGCGGCATGTGGGATCTTCCTGGACCGGGGCACGAACCCGTGTCCGCTGCATCGGCAGGCGGACTCTCAACCACTGCGCCACCAGGGAAGCCCGGCTTACTTATTTTATAACTAGAAGTTTGTACCTCTTAATCTCTCTTACTTATTACACTCATCCCTCCACGCCTCTCCTCTCTGGCAAGCACCAGTTTGTTCTCTGTATCTATGACTCTGTTTTTGTTTGTTTGTTTTGTTTTTTAGATTTCACATGTAAGTGAAGTTATATAATATTTGTCTTTTTCTGTATGACTATTTCACTTAGCATGATATCCTCCAGGTCCATCCATGTTATTGCAAATGGCAAGACTTCGTTCTTTTTTATGGCTGAGTAATATTCCATTGTATATACCACATCTTCTTCATCCATTCATTTATCAATGGACACTTAGGCTGCTTCTATGTCTTTGTTATTGTAAATAATGCAGCAATGAACATAGGGGTGCATACATCTTTTCAAATAAGTGTTTTTGTTTTCTTCAGAATAAAAACACAGAAGTGGAATTGCTGGACCATTTGGTAGTTTTAATTTTAATTTTTTGGGTAACTCCCATACTGTTTTCCATAGTGACTGCACCAATTTACATTCCCACAAACAGTGCAAGAGGGTTCCCTTTTCTACACATCTTTGTCAACAGTTGTTATTTGTTGTTTTTTTTGATAGCCATTCTGACTGGTGTTAAGTGGTGGCTCTTTGTGGTTTTGATTTGCTTTTCCCTGATTATTAGTGATGTTGAGCATCTTTTCATGTGTCTGTTGCCCATCTGTATTTCTTTTGAAAACTGTTTATTCAGGTTCTATGCCCATTTTTTAATAAGTTTGCTTGTTTGTTTTTATGTTGAGTGTATGAGTTCTTTGTATATTTTTGGATATTGGCCCATTATGAGTTACATCATTTGCAAATATCTTCTCACCATTAAGTAGGCTGCCTTTTGGGTTTGTTGATAGTTTCCTCTGATGTATAAAGGAAAGCTTTTTAGTTTGATGTAGTTTTATTTGTTTATTTTTGTTTTTGTTGCCCTTGACTGAAAAGACATATCCAAAAATTATTCCTAAGACTTATGTCAAAGAGTGTACTGCCTATGTTTCTTCTAGACATTTTATAGTTTTAGGTCTTACATTTAAGTCTTTAATCCATTTTGAGTTTATTTTTGTATATGGTGTGAGAAAGTAGTCCAGTATGATTCTTTTGCATACAGTTGTCCAGTTTTCCCAACACCATTTATTGAAGAGGCTGTCTTTTCTCCATTGTATAATCTTCCCTCCTTTGTCATAGATTAATTGCCCATTTAAGTGTGGGTTTATTTCTGGGCTCTCTATTTTGTTCTATGATCTATGTGTCTGTTTTTGTGCTGGTACCATACTGTTTTGATTACTGTAGCTTTGTAGTGTAATTTGAAATTAGGACGTGTGATACCACCAGGTTTGTTCTTCTTTCTCAAGATTCTTTTAGTTATTGGAGGTCTTTTTTGTGTTTCCATACAAATTTTAGAATTATTTGTTCTAGTACTGTGAAAAATGTCACTGGCATTTTGATAGGAATTGTGTTGAATCTGTAAGTTGCCTTTGGTAGTATAGCCATTTTAACAATATTAATTCTTCCAATTCATGAACACATATATCTCCATTTGTTTGTCATCTTCAATTTCTTTCATCAGTCTTATAGTTTTCCAAGTAAAGGTCTGTTACTGTACTTCCTTGGTTAGATTTATTCCTAGGTTATTTTATTCTTTTTGATGTCATTGTAAGTGGGATTATTTCCTTAATTTCTGCTGGGACTCAGAGCATGGGGATTTTGTGTGTGCTCTTTAAGAGCAGAGTCTCTGTTTCCTACAGCCCTCTACCTCTCCCATACGCAAATCCCACTGGCCTTCAAAGCCAGATGTTCCAGGGTTTCATCTTTCTGATACAAGACCCCTGAACTGGAGAGCCTGATGTAGGACTTGGATATTTTTTTTCTTGGGGAGAACCTCTATTGTGATTATCCTTCTGTTTGTTCATTGCCTTCTCAGGGATGTGAGTCTTGACTACACTCTCTCTGCCCCTCCTACCCATCTTATTGAGGTTTCTTCTTTATATCTTTAGCTGTGGAAAATCTTTTCTGCTAGTCCTCAGGTCATTCTCATAAATAGTTGCTCTGTAAATAGTTGTAATTTTGGTCTACCCGTGGGAGGAATTAAGCTCAGCGTCTTCTTCCTACTCCATCATCTTCAATAGTTTATTCTTTTTAAATGCCTAACAATATTGTAGGGCATATTAAACTGTTTGCTTAACCATTCATCTGTTGAAGAACATATGTGTTGTTTCCAGTTTTTGGCTATTATTTTAAAGTTACTATAAACATTTGTGTACAAGCTTTCAGTGCAAATAATTCATTTCTCTGAGATCAATACCAGAGTGCAAATGCTCAGCCATATATCAGTTGCATGTTTAGTTTTTTTAGAAACTACCAAAATGTTTTTCAGAATGGCTGGCTATACCATTTCACATTTCATCAGCAATGAATTAAGTATCCAATTTCCCCACATCCTTGCTAGCATTTGATGTTTTCATATTTGTAAAAACAGTTACCCATGCTAGCAGATGTGTATTGATATCTCACCATGGTTTTAATTTTCATTTCCTACTGGCTAATAACTTTGAACATCTTTTCATGTGTTTATTTGCATCTATGTATCTTTTCCCATGAAATATCACTTTATGTTTTTTGCCAATTTTTAATTAGAATTTTTTTCTAGTTGAATTTTAAGAGTTTTTTATATTCTAGATACTAGGCCTTTTTCGGATATATAATTTGCATACACATATTCTCACACTCCGTATAGTGTCTTTTTATCCTTTTAACTGAGTCTTTGACATAACAGCAATTTTTATTTTTAGTGAAGCTTAATTTATCAGTTTTTCCTTAAATGAATTATGTTTTTGGTGTCAAGACTAAGAAGGCTTTGCCCTAAATCCTGAAGATTTTCTTTTATGTTTTTCTAAGAGTTTTACAGATTTATGCGTACATCTAAAAAGTTTTACATTTAGGTCAGTGATTGACTTTGAGTTAATTTATGAATGTATTGAGATCTAATTAACAAATAAAACTGCAATATATTTAAAATGTACAATGTGATGATTATATATACATATACATTGTGAAAGAATTGGATTCCCACCATCCAGTTAATTAACAAATTAACTCAAATACGAATTTTTTTCCGCTGAGAACACTTAAGTTATACTTCCTTAGCAATTTTCAATTATACAATATAGTATTATTAACTACAGTCATCATGTTATACATTAGATCCTCAGAACTTACTCATCTTATAACTAAGAGTTTGTATTCTTTTACCAATGTTTCCCTATTTGCACCTCCCCTACCCCAGCCTCTGACAACCACCTTTCTACTCTCTGTTTCTTTGAGTTTGACGTTTTTTCATCTTGATTCCACATATAAGTGATAATGTGCCCTATTTGTCTATCTCTGTCTGAATTATTTCATTTAGCATAATTCCTTCCAGTTTCATCCATCTTGTCATAAATGTCAGGATTTCTTTCTTTTTAAAGGCTGAGTAACATTCCGTATATTTTATATATATATATATATATAATATGTATATGTAATATACATGTATATCACATTTTCTCCATCCAGTCATCCACTAACAGACACTTAGGTTGTTTCCATACATTGGCTATTGTGAATAATGCTGCAATCAATATGGGAGTGCAGATATCTCTTTGAGGTAATGCTTGCTTATGGCATTTTTATTTTTAATTTCTTGAGTGATCTCCATACTGTTTTCCATAGTGGCTGCACCAATTTACAGTCCCATTAACAGTGCACAAATGTTCCTTTTTCTCTACATCCTTGCCAACATTTGTTATCTCTTTTCTTTCGGATAATATCTGACATACACTACAATATCCACTATTGTTTATTTTTGTATCCTTCTCATTTTTTTACAGAGCCTAGAACATTGTAAGTTATCCTCGAACGTTTAATGTTAAATGACATTAAAAAATAGGCATTGGGCATGAATTCTGGCATCAGTTGGGAGAATTCGTGGTGATCATCATTGGAAAGAATCTCAGATATGTTGATTCTGGTAATCTCTGGTCCTAAATGTGTATTGAGAGTAAATCTTTTCTTCTAATAATAAAAAAAGCCTGAGGAAATATCTATCCCCCAAAACAAAAAAACAAACTTATGTTCTGTCCTTATTTCTTGTCAGTCCAGTGTGGGATAAATGATGTGCTGCTCAGAGATGGGGGCTACATGTAATTACTGGGGAGTGATGGGAGCTGTCCTGATTACAGGGCAACCTCAGACACTTTGGCTCTCATGGGGAATTGGCTACCTAAACTGGTGCTGTCCACTGTCCAGGCCAACATAAACATGGCTGGGAACAAGGCAGTGCTTTTATGGTCCTCAGTCCCTGGAGACCTTTTTTCACTGGGAAAGATACTCTCACTACAGTGAACACTTGCCTGAGACCAAGAGGTCTCTCATGGAAGGGGCTGCCTGCGACTACCTCGACGAGTTGACTCAGCTCCCCAAGCATCCAGAGGCCCTCCTCCTGGAAGCCCTTCCAGGTCATTGGGAAACAAAATGCAAACACTCTCCCAGGACCCTGGTCTGTGTGAACAAGCAATAAGCAATGGTCATAAACCCCCTTTAGTTTGTCACCTTCTAGGATGCAATCACATTTTCCAGGGACAACTTTGAAAACTATGGCCTTTCTGTTGATCTTCCTCCTGTAGTGCATAAAATCAGTCATTTCAATCCAATTTGAATCCCATGTAAGTCCCACCTCCCCTATCTACTACACTCCCTTCCTTTATCCCATCTCCCAAATCTTAGTCCTGGTACTGGTATAAGAGAAAGAGAGGAAAAAAGCCCAGGTCCTAAACTCCAAGCTCCCAGGCTAACGTGATCAGATGAGTGTTTAAAAAAAATCTGTGTGCCTTGCTTGCCAAGGCAGAAACCCACATTTCTATCCCGTCAATGTCCCTGAGAGGCAGGAATTATTATCCACCTCCTCCCTGATGATGATGATGATAATAATAATAAGTATTTATTGAGTTCATACTATGTATTAAATATTGCACTAAGCATTGTGCTGGATAATTGCACATAATCCTCACAAAATCACTGAGTGGTCGATTCTATTATTGCTCCTAATAAACAGAAGAGGGAAACGAACCTCACAGGGAGTGAATTGACTTGACGAGTCAGAATGGTTTGCTCTCTCTGTTGGACGGGGCTTCCTTTCAGAGAGCCCGTGAATATCTCCTGTGTGGAAAAGCCTCAGTCTTTGAGAGAAGTTTTGATTTTTGGAAAGAGCTATAATTGGCAGAATCGGGGAGTAGGAGATCAAGTTGATAAATACTGTGTTTGGGTAAATAGCATGTGTGGCCTCAGGGAAGGGGGCTGGTTTTCTTATGTGGGTCAGAAAGCAGTTCCCAAGGAGACCCTGGAGAGCTTCAGACTTGCAGGACCTTTAGAATTGCTCCTGGCTTCTTAATGCTCAGAGCACGTAATATTTAGGATAGAGATGGGATTTAGAGTTTATCTAACTTAATCATCAAGTTTACAAACTTCGTTCAAAGAGATGTGATGTGATTTAGACAAGGTCACCACTTAGTGGCAGAAGAGGGGTTCTGAGCTCCTAAATCTCATCCCAAGGATCTGTCCTCCTCTCAATATGGGGATTAAATATCTTCCTCTTTGGGATACTTTTTAAAAAAATCTTAATAATATATTTCCTTTAACCCAGTGTATCCAAAATGCAATCATTTCAATATGTTCTTGTTATTAAATTGATGGTGATATGTTTTACATTCTTTCTTTGATAATTATTTATCATAGCAAAACATACATAAAATGTACCATTCTAACAAATTGTTTTAGGTGTACAATACAGTGAGATTAAGTATTTTCACATTGTTGTGCAACCATCAGCACTATCCATTTCTAGAACTTTTTCATCATCCCAAACTTAGTACCCATTAAACAATAACCCCTCATTCTCCCTTCTCCCTAGTCCCTGGTAACCTCTATTCTACTTTCTGTCTCAATGAATTTTTAGTACCTTATGTAAGTGGAATCATACAATATTTGTCATTTTGTGTCTAGTTTGTTTCACTTAGCATCATGTTCTCAGGATTCATCCATGTTGTAGAACGTATCATTATTTTGTTCTTTTTTATGGCTGAGTAATATTCCATTGTATGTATATACTAATTTTGTTTATCCATTCATATGTTGAATAACACTTGGGTTATTTCCACATTTTTGGCTATTGTGAATAGTGTTGCTATGAATATAAGACGGTTGACTACTTTTAAAAAAGTGAAAATCTTAGGGTGGAGGGAGGGGTAGGGGAGACAGCAATAGACTATGAATAAATTGTATTGCAGTGAACAGTGAGGAATTTGGGAGCATGAGATACACACTTTATTAAATTGTCATCCTCTTAGGTATATGGCAATAGCCAGGAGGGTATGATTCGAGGCAGAGTAATGCACAGGAAAATAAAAGAGGATGGAAGTTGTGAGGAGAGACATAGGTGGTTCAATCTCATAAAACGAGGCTCCTGACCTCATTATTTGGGGTGAGGCCTAATACCTGAATCTCCACTTTTGCAGAGCATGAGCACCCCTTCGTTTCTTTAGGGAAATCATCCATTTCTTCCATTTTGTCTCTTTCTCTCAGCCCTGGTCTTTTTGCATTGATTAGCTGCAAGACTTTGAAGCCTATTCTACTGCCTCTGGGCAGGGACTCACAACTGGATGCTCACAGATACATATGCTAGGAAGACCCTTCTCCAGAAGAGAGGTTAAGAGTCCGAGGTTCCTTCCTCCTAAGAAAGAGCCCACAGGTTGGAGTCTCCCCCATGGTTTATCCACCCTAATCCCCCACCTGAGACTTGTTCGGTGAAACTACTGAGGGAACACATAGGCCCAATGATTGCCTTCAGATTTTAGCTTCTCATCAGACCTTCTCAACTATACAATGGGAATAGCCCATCTTGAGAAAAGATGTATTCAGATTTCTGCACTGGTGGGAAAGAAGACCAGGGAACTTCTCACATCTCCAAATCTGAGTTTATGGGATTCTATAAACATGAAAGAAATAGGTGTTACCCTTAGTAAAATTTTAAATAAAATTTATAATATCTTATACTTAAGTTGAAACTCAGACATTGGAAATGTTTGACAGATACAGAATACACTTAAAAAAAGGGAGACATGATTGAGAGGATATCTTCTCCCTTAATCTGGAAAGAAGCAGGCTGTAGAACATGTAAAACATGAAGAGTAACCTAGATTTGCTGCTCACAACAAGGGCAGGGTTACCACTCAATACAGATACAGTCATTCACCTCATAAGGCACACAGCAGAGAGAAAACAGGATTTACACAGGCTGAGGAAATGAATGGCAGATGTTAAACAGGAAGCAAGATAGCATGGATATTAAATAACTGTATTTGGTTTTGAAATTTAATTTCAGATCATGGCACAGCACCCACAAGCTGTGTGACTTAGCTTTCTTGTTAATGTAAACCTCATTTCTTTCACTGGTAACAGGGGTCAAAAACAGTACCTACCACATAGGTAGAGATATTTCGTTAGAATAAATTTTCAAAAGTGAGATTACAGCATTAAAGCCTGTAACATTTATTTATTTATTGACCACTCCACACGGCAAGTGGGATCTTTAGTTCCCTGACCAGGGATTGAACCTGTGCCCCGGGCAGTGGAAGCGCAGAGTCTTAACCACTGGACCGCCAGGGAATTCCCTAAAGCATGTAACTTTTAAAAAGTTCTTGCTATATTTTGCCAATTACACCATCAGCTGTGATGCTCGAGGATATGTGTTTCAACACAAACTCTTTCATTGTGAATTTTCATTAATAAAAACTGTAATTTAATCGGCAAAAATGTTACGTATTGTTTTACTATAGGGTTCTTGGATTACTAGTCAGAACAATTTTTCCTCTGTTTCAAAACCAATTGTACTTTTTGTCACTCTTCTTTATGTTCTTTTACTATTGATTTATTTTATTATTTAAGCCTTTTATATAATAAGGATGTCAATAGTATTTTTACCTGTGGAAAAGAATTACGGTAGCCTCAACAAGTTCACCCCAAGCAGAGGAAGTGTTTGGAAGCCAACCAGAGAAAAGCACTGATGTGTTTATGGGCAACTGGGATTAAGCTAACATTAGGAAATCATTATATCAAGCCATTAAGGATAAAAGTGCCATGGTAAGGGTCACCTGCCTCCCACAGCCGGAAAGTCCTTGTCACAGCTGATCTTAAACACAGCTAGCACCCGCGTTCTGATCTGTTTGGTCTTGACACCATAAATAATGGGATTGATCACTGGAGGCAGAAGTAGATAGACATCACCCATGAGAACATGCACAGTGGGATCAAGGCTGTTTCCAAAGCGGTGCACCACTGAGAGGCCAATGAGAGGCACATAGAAGGCCAGTACCACACCAATGTGTGACACACAGGTTCCAAAGGCCTTGGCCCGTTCTGACCTGGAAGGCAGCTGCAGAACTGTTCGTAGAATCAGAAAATAGGACAAAGAGATGAACAGGGCATCCACACCCATGACCACCAGAATGGCGGTAAGACCATAGACCACATTGGGCAATGTGTCTGCATAGGCCAACTTCATTACATCCTGGTGCACACAATAGGAATGTGAGAGCACGTTGGATTGGCAGAAGGCTAGCCGTTTGATGAGCAGAGGCAATGGGATGAAAAAGAGGGATCCACGGGCCACGGCCACCATGCCAATCTGGGCTGTCACTCTATTGTTGAGCACTGCGGCATGGCGCAGTGGGTGGCAGATGGCTATATAACGGTCAAAAGCCATGGCCAGCAGGATGGTGGACTCAATGGCTGAGAGAGCGTGAATAAAGAACATCTGGGTCATACAGGCGTCAAAGGTAATCTCCCGGGAATCAAACCAGAAGAGGGCTAGGATCTTGGGCATGGTGGCTGTGGACAGGGCCAGGTCGATGGCTGCCAGCATGCAGAGAAAGAGGTACATGGGAACGTGCAGGCTGCGCTCCATCCTTACGATGAAGACCACGATGCAGTTTCCAAACACTGCCACGGCATACATAGAAAACAGGGGGAAGCCGATCCAGAAATGAGCTTCTTCTAGTCCTGGGATACCAATAAGCACAAAGGTGGTATGTGTGAAGTTGCAGGCACTCATAGCTGGCACGGAGAAGGGGGCACTGGAGCAGGTGAGGTCACACTGGCAGCCTGCTAGCCTGTTAGGATAAGGAGCACAATCAGAGAGGCTGGCCCTGGAGACCTGGGAACTGAATGCACCTTAGCTCTCCCTCCCCTCTTCTCTCTTTCTGCTTCTCCAAGTCATTTGGGCTCTCTCATACGAAGGCTTTTTGAAGCCTCCTGCCAAAAGGGAAAGTGACAGCTCAAATTCATTTAGCATTCACTACTCTCTAAGTCCATTTACACTTGTAAAAGGGAACCTGGAGATAACAATGCTTATCTCAAAATCTATCCTTCCCAAGTTCCCTGGATGACTCGTCCTGGCCCATACCTTCACTGTCTGCATACTGGGCTGTCCTTTTCTCAGCTAGGTGTTAAGAGATACCTTACCTGGAAACTCTTCCTGAGAGGCTGTGTTTTCCTTTTACCCTTCCTTTCCCTACCCTTCCCTTCCCCTCCCTTCCCTTCAATCATTCATCGGTTCTGTAAGCATTTACTTAGAGGACTTATTATATATGGAGGCTATTTGATAGATGCTGATGACACAGAGTCAAAGACACATCTTTTGCCCTTCAGATGCCCTGTCTAGGGTGAAAGATAGACAAGTAACCCAAATATTAGAATCTTGGGATAAGTGTAAGCAAAAGATGTGCATTTAATGCACGGGAGGGTGAAAGGCATGATCAGAGGAACCTTCCTGAAAAAAGATGGTCCTTCTGTTTAGTCTTGAAACATGAGTAAAAATAAAGCAGACAGAGAAGGGAATAAAAGGTGTTCCAAACAGTGGGAATAGGGAGGTTTTTGGTTTTGTATTGTTTGCAAATCTTCAGGATTCCAGGTCCCCAGGTCTAAGGTCAGTGGAAGAGGAAAAAAACACAATTGTGATTAAAAAATAAAAATAAAAACACAAAATAAAAACTAAGAAAAAAAGGCCAAAATCAATCTCTTAAGGTAACAAGGAAACTTATCTGGGGTCATCAAATGAAAGGCAGTAGTTCCCTCCAATGAATTCCTGGGAGATGGAGGTGCTGGCAGGATCCTAGCGGCCAGGCATGGTCTCTGCGAAGGCTCTCCTCTCTGTTCCTGGCTGATGGGTTCCTCCATACTTAAAAGCTGCCTCTAAGGCCACTCTCACTGCCACAAAGAGAACTTGATTGAGTCCTAATACTCCTAGAGCTTTATCTTTCTTGGAACCTATGCTGACCATTCATGTTAGGCGAGACATTTCTTTTTTAGGAAGCCCGGTGTTGCTCTGCCTCACCCTGTTCTCTGACCTATCATCAAACTGTCTCCCTGATAGGCTCCCTAGATGCCCTGGTATTTAGAGCTAATTGTCTCTAAAGAGCTAAGGGCTTAGCTTAGCTTCAAGAAGAGTTTCTGAATCTTGAGAATAAGCTCTGCAGGTGTCTTCATCAGTGGTATTCAGGTTAACCTGTTCACCTCCCCCCAGGATTCTTCTTCACTCCTAACCTGGGTCCTTTCTGCTACTGGGACATGCCCTTCTATTTGGCCTTAGTGGAGAGAGTTTGGAAAACATGGTCTTAGAATATAATATGATAAAATGAAAACTAAAATTTTAAATTGGATTATCCTCATCTTGGATAAGCAAGGAAGAACAGATCCAAGGTTCAAAGGTCAGAAAATCCACACCTCTGTTTACTCTTTGTTCTTCTCCATTCTCAGAGCATGTGCCAAGATATTACAGCTACCTTCCTTGGCAAATATTAGATCCCAGATTTGGCCCACTCAGTTGCTGTCAGAGAATGAAAAGCCTTTTTCAGATGCAGATGCTTACAGGCATGGAGGGTAGCAAGGGGAGCACAGGAACACACTTCCCCTTTCTCAGGGCCTCTGAAGCTACTGCATCAGCACTGACAGACAGAAGGGTCACTGCTTGTCTCAGAGTCAGATACCTCCCTGACTCTTCTCTCTGCAGGGCCCCTTTTCTGCTTTGCTGGTAACAGCCTAAGACTTGGGGCCATCATCACATCTCCCCAGTTACCTATCCCAGAAGACCTCACGTTTCCCTCCTATGTGCTCTGGCCTTCTGCCTAAAGTGACCCCTGGCCAGACCCAGTTTCAGCTTCAGTTTGGGTCTGAATGTGGTTGTTTCATTTACTCTCACTAGCCTTTCTGGATGTCAGCTAATGCTCTGGAACATTTTGTCTTGGCCCATGAAGGTATGTGTAGGATGCAAGGGCTTCCCCTTCCCCTGCCATGAGACAGTTTGTGGGGCCTTCGAGGTCCCTCAGGATGGCAGGGACCTTGGTCTGCTTGACCTCAGTGAAGATGCACTCACTTGAATATGGTACAGTCCTGTTGAGATGCAGCTGAATCTGACTTTTCCTTTCAAGCACAGGTTTATTTATAACTCTGCCCATGAAGCCCACGGGGACAGGCTAGGGGAATATAGACTGAGGGCCCAGACAGGGGACAATACCTCCATGGCCACTTGTGTGTCACTCCCACTGGCTTCCCACTGTTTCAGTCTGGTGGGTGGGAGGGCGATCACCAGGGACCTACTGCCTCTGCCATGACTCCCGCACTTACACATATAAGACTCTAGACAATCTATTTCTGCTCCTCCAAGTAACTCAAACTCCAGTTAGCCATAGTGGTTAGTGCTTTTCCTCATCAGCTACTTTGCCAGACACAACGTGGGTATATAGTTAGGTCCTTGGGCTCTAGGAGTTCACAACCTCTTTACCGAGATGGGTACACAAAAAAGTAGTCCCAGGGCTTCCCTGGTGGCGCAGTGGTTGACAGTCCGCCTGCTGATGCAGGGGACACGGGTTCGTGCCCCGGTCCAGGAAGATCCCACATGCCGCAGAGCGGCTGGGCCCGTGAGCCATGGCCGCTGAGCCTGCGCGTCCGGAGCCTGTGAGGCCACAGCAGTGAGAGGCCCGCATACCGCAAAAAAAAAAAAAAAAAAAAAAAAATGTAGTCCCATAATTCAAAATACGGTCGTGCACCTCCTGAGCTTTTCTTTTCCCAGCTTTTGTTTCAGTTGATGACACAGACCTTGAGGTAGAGAAGCCACTTTTCATTGCACCTGGGTCACAGATAAAGAATACATGACATAAAGGCTCTTTGCTTAGATCACATAGTTAATGAATTATAATATTGGCCTGAGAACAAGGTATTCTGACTCTTTATTCATTCACATTCAACAAATATTTATCAGGGGCCTACAATGTAATAAGAAAAATAGATGCCACACACACAAATCCCCACCCTCATGCAGTATTCTGGTTAGGGGGACAGACAATAAATGGAGTTGATATAAAAAGTGAAATAGGATGTTAGGTAGTCTTATGGAGAAAAATAAAGGGAAGAAGGGAGCAGATAAATATCAAGGGGGTAGTTGACATTTTAAGTGAAGCTCCTGCACAACATTATGTGCAGAAGGCCACACATAATGAAAACATTTCAGAAGCCTGAGGGAGTGAGAAATATATTTATGGAGATATTCGATGAAGACCATTCCAGGAAGAAGGAACAGAAACTGCAAGTAAAGTTCCTGAGAAGGGAAAGTATCTGGTAGGCCAGTGTTCCTGAGCAGAGGGAACCAGGGCAAGAATAGTAGGCTGATAGAATCAGAGAGGTAATGGGGAATTGGATAATATAGGGCCTTAAAGGATTTACAGGATTTTCACTTGGACTCTGGGTTCAGGTAACTGCAACAGTGGCCATGTATCCACCACTGTTCTGGCTTTTAGGGAAGTCTCCAATTCATGGTGAGCTTGTCCACTTGGGTCACAGATGACATTTACTCTGCAACACCCATTCCCCAAGTGTCCAGATTACACACTCACTTCCTAGGAATGGAAACTTACAAGTTTCTAGGATTGTTGGACAGTGGGGCTTTTCACACGTTAGTGGGTGGCAGGTGTGCTGGGGGAGAAACCTCTGTAGAAGTAGTGAGGACATCTTGACTGTCCAGTTCTTAAAACTGAAGCTCCCTCTCCTTCCCATGTTTAGGACTCTGGGTACCCCATCCTTCTTCTCTAGCCCAAGCCCCTCTTTCTTTCTCTCCTCCCTTTCTCCATGACCCATCTTACGTCACGTGTAGAAAAAAACAAGCAAAAATCCAGTCTGTAAGTCCACATCATCTGTACTTTTTTACTTATGTCCAATAGTGACTAAGACATGGTCCCTGGTCTTGAAAAGTGGGCAGAGTCTGCTGTGGGGAGAACGGTTACAGTAGAGTCTAAAAAGGGATGTCAGGAGGAAGGTGCTGTAGGATCACCTCAGAAGGACACCAGACAGACTTGAGAAGTCGTGAAAACATCTCTGAAGGAAAGTCACTTCTATTCTAAGTCAGGAGAAGGGAGAGAGTGAGGGTGCTGTAGGTGGAGGTGACAGCTTGTGCAAAGACTTGAAAGTGAGATAGAGCAATCAGGGCTAAGGAAATGCAAGTTGTTTGTTGTGCCTGGAGCATAGAGAGGAAGCAATGAAACTTGAGAGGTAAGTGGAGCCACAGCATCCAGAGATGTTATGATTTTTCTATCTGGCAGGCCTTGTTTTAGGGTCTGGAAGATAACGTAAATGAAACAAAGAGTTCCTATTCTCAAAGAGCTTACCTTGCAATGGGGAAACGAGACAAGAAATAAACAGGTATGTAATATGTTGGGGAGAGGGTGAAAGTGCTAGAAATTAAAACAAGGTAGGTAAGGAAGAGAGAGTAAATCAGGCAGGAATTGAGGGAGAGGTGTGTTGTCATTATTATTTTTTATAATATAAAGGGCCCTGTAGTAAGGGGACACATGAGCAGAGCCTGCATGGTAAGAGGCAGTAAGCCAAGGGGGCATCTGGAGGAAGAACATCCCGAGTAAGGAGAACTGCAAGTGCAAAGTCTGCAAATGCAAAGTCTGAAGATGAAGCATGCTTGGTGAGTTTAAGGGAATACTTGGAGGCTATGTGGGTGTAGTAGAGTACATAAAGGGGAGAGTAGTTGGAGATGAAGTTGAGATTATGGAGAGGAGCCAGAACACATAAATCCTTACAAGATATTATAATGACTGTGAATGTTCCCTGGGTAAGACAGGGGGCTTCTGGAACATGCTGTGCAGAGGAAGTGACATGATTTGTCTTGTGTATTAAAATAATCCATCTAACTACGGTGGGGATTAGTTTACTTTACTGTACTTTTATTTTATTTTACTGTACTGTAAAGGAAAAGTGGATTAAAGGAAGATCCACCAGGAGACTATAATATTTCAAGTTCAAGATGATGATGACTTGGATCATGGGGGTAGCAGTTGAGGTAGTAGAAAGCAGTTGTACTCCAGATAGCAACATCTGGAATACCTGGAAGAAAGAGTCGTCAGCATTTGCGAAAAGGTTGGATGTGGAATGGGAGAGACAGACAGGTATCAGGAATAACTCCAAGTGTTCTTTCACAGCAACTTGAAAGGCAGAGTTTCTGAGTTATGGAAGACTGTGGTTGAGAATGTTTTTTCCTTGATGTGAATATTAGGATATGGTTTTGGACATGATGAGTCTAAGATGATTGTTAGATGTTCAAGTGAAGATAGTGATGCATAGGCAATTAGATATGAGTCTGGACTGTAGATATTAATTTGGGATTTGCCAGCATATAGATGGTATTTAAAGACATGATGCTAGATGAGATGACCAAAAATGAGAATATAACAAAGAATAAGCCAGGTCTGAAAACAAAGTCCTGAGACATTCCAACGTACAAAGATCAGGAAGATAAAGACTAGCAATAATTGAGACTAAAAATATTATTGTCAAATATGCTGAGGATTTTGACATCATCCTAATTATTTAGTAGCCGGTACTGTAGTCACTTAATAAATTCCCTGTAGATTTGAATGACTACTTCTACTTCCTTGCTGGATCTGATACCAGCTATAGGGCCCACCATTAGTGAGTGACACCAATGTATTATTGAAATATGTACTTTAAAATTTCTAGAATTATTGGATATACCCAGCTTGGAAAAAATAATTAACTTGCTGGATTAAGCCATTACATAAAAATATGCTACAAGTTAAAACAATTCTAAGTAGATAACACAAGTTGTAATTCCTTTGCAATTCTAGTCACTTTTCAGTTTCTGCTGGGACAGAATGTTGACAGAGGGCAGAAAGAAATTTTAGAATATGCTTAGTTGGAGAAGAACATCAGGTAGAAATACATTTGTGAGGTTTGAAGATTTTGTTTCGGGCTTTTCTTCCATAAATTGGTTGAAAATTTCTAGAGAACAGAGTTTTGTTTTTTGTTTGTTTGACTAAATTATGTCCCTCAGTACAAGTTAATTAATTCATGTATAAATGTATATTATCTTGTTTATATTATATATAATATACATAAATATTTATATTATATATAAATATAGTCTAGATATATAAATATATATATAGTTTATATTATATACAGCAATACAGCATTAAAGTTAAGAGTGGGGGGACCCTGGAGTCAGTTTGCCTGTGGATGTGAAATATAGCTTTGTCACTTACTAGCTGTTTAAATAAGTTACTTAACATTTTTGTGCTTCAACTTTCCCATTGATAGTAAAAGTAACTACCTTGTAAATGTTTTGAATATAAAAATGTGTTAATATATGTAAAAAACAGAACTATGACTGGTCAAAGGAAATAATAAATGCTAGTTACAATTATTATTACAGTTAGAAAATACTACCTATTTCTCAAAAAGGAGTCACTTTTTCATACTGTGCCATTCTAACTGCCGTGAATGTTTAAAGTAAAAAGAGAAAGACTACTGGCAGGATAAACAAGCATAAGCAGGATAAACTCTTTAGAACAAACAGTGATCAGAGGAGAAATTCTAGACAGGCTCTTCATTCCTCCCATTCTTATGTCTCTTGTCTCCTCATTTGTAAATACAGAGGTCAGTCAAGCTGATTTTCTAAATATATTTCATCTTTGATTTTAAATATTTGCACACTTAGCTTCAACAAACACCAGATTTACTTTTCTATTGATAATATGACCTGACACAGACTGTCTCTAGAATTCTATGATTCTATGTGCCTTTGGAATGGAGAATTTTTATCACAGCTCTGCGTATCTGCTTGGTCTTCACACTATAGATGATGGGGTTCATGACTGGGGGGATCAGCAGGTAGGTGTTAGCAATCATAGTATGTACATAGGCTGGGCCTTGTTTCCCAAATCTGTGAACAAAGGAGAGACTGATCAATGGAATATAGAAAATAGCAATAGCCCCAGTATGGGAGATACAGGTGTTGAAGGCTTTCTTCCTCTCTTCTGGGGATGTGATGCTGAGGATAGTCTTAATGATCAAAACGTAAGAAAGGGGGATGAGAATTGAGTCCACACCAACAGTAGAGGTCATGGCAGTCAGCCCAATTGCATTGTTGATCCTGGTGTCTGTGCATGAGAGCTTCATCACATGAGGGTGGAAGCAGTAAGAGTAGTGGAGCACGTGGCTGTGGCAGAAGGACAGTCTCATAAGAATTGCTACCATTGGTGTCAGTGTTAGTGTCCCCCTGATCACAATTGTCACTCCAATTTGAATTATTCTGGAGTCAGTTAAAATGGTGGCATACCTGATGGGATTAGAGATGGCGACAAAACGATCAAAAGCCATGGCC
This sequence comes from Orcinus orca, assembly GCF_937001465.1. Lineage (NCBI taxonomy): Eukaryota > Metazoa > Chordata > Mammalia > Artiodactyla > Delphinidae > Orcinus > Orcinus orca. The sequence continues at coordinate 48,850,234 of NC_064566.1, read as the reverse complement.
AACAGCACTGACAATTCCATGACAGTGAAGAGTTTAACAAAGAACATCTATGACAAGCAGGCAGTAAAGCTGATCTCCCTGGCATTGAACCAGAATATACCCAACATGGTGACCAGAGTGTATACGGACAAGCCAAGGTCAGTGGTAGACAACATGGAGAGGAAATAATACATGGGCTCATGAAGGCTGGGCTGAGTAACAATGGCAAATAGAATCAGGCTGTTTCCTGAGAGAGCTGTTACATAGAGAAAACAGAAGGGAATGGAGATCCAGGTGTGGAAGGCTTCCAGCCCAGGAACACCAGTTAGCAGGAAAATAACGGAAGAGGATGTGATATTCTGGAAGTTTGACATGCTGGATTAAAAGTACGGAATTCCAAGATGAAATTCTGGAATAACCAAAAAAACTTACATTTAAAAAATTAATCCAATTACAAATAATTTTATTCAACCAAAAACTAACCACAGATGAATGTCTATATACTATAAGTATGAATGACTCATTTAAATTGATAAAATAATTGTAAGATTTCAACTGTTGTAGTAGGTACTCTTTTTTTTTTTTTTGTATTTTCCCCAGCCCATGATTTTTTTTCCCTGGGGCCCTTTGCTGGTAGCTAGGTTTATACTATGTGATCTTTTCCTCTAGCCAAAGATGCCTGGACTAAGAAAAGACGCTTTACCCAAGATTGGCCAATCATATTCCATCTTCTTTGGGATGTTTTTCTGTATAGTTGGCATCAGAGAAAAATAGATTGGGGCTTTGGAGCAGCAATATTACATTGGCCATGAGAACAGAAAGCAGTGAAACTTACAGACAATTTGGGAAGCCAGAAAATATTGGGAAAGAGATACTTATAATGCAAAGCAACACATATGAAGTGATAATAAATGGCTTAGGCATCAGTGCAGTCATGAGCAGGTGCCTACAGTATCTAACCTTTCAAGTGACTCTTGCAGTACAGCATCTGGAATTGCATTTGAGAGAGATGTAGAGTTAGAACTCAGACCTATCACCTACAGAGGCCTCTGCCCCCACTTGTTATAATGTGCTGCCATGTTCAAATATATTTCTTTCTTCAATCTGCTTGAAGACTAGCTTTTCTCCATTAGCAAAGAACAGATTTTCTCCATTTTGTTAAGACATACTTCTCAGGTGACACCTAATAGAACGTTATTGTTTCGCTTTGGAGGGGAATATAAAACTTTGTTGCAAACATTATATTTCTTTTTTCATTGAGTAGAGAATTGCAGACTGGATAAATGGGTCTGTATGAGTTGGAAGAGGGGGTCTGGGGGAAAACAGAGATTAGTTTATTAGATTATTCCAAGGCTTTTAGAATGGCATATGTGAAAGTGTTGAGTCTGAATGAACTTGTACTTACAAGAATGAACTTGTAGCCAATGTTAATGTTCCTCAGGGGAACCTAAGTGTTTCCAGACCTCACAAGTTCACCCAAAGTGCAACCTCAAGAATTCCCTAAATAAATCTCTTAGTTTTAACAATGGGAAATTTTTAATTCAAATTAATGGAAAATTAGAGAAAAAAAGAGTGTTAAGCTACATGAGTTGACCAAATCAGTGAACTATGACTTTAGAGTTTCCAGTTTAGAATAGTGAGAGTGTCCTCAGAGAACCAATCAAATTACTATCAAATGTGTTATCAAACCTCATAATGGAAATGAGAGTTAACAAAAAAGGGAACATTTATTTAAAAAGGGAATTTTTTTGGATACTACTTCCAATGATTGTTTATTGAGTGTCATGAATTTGACAAATGTATAGAAACGAAGTAGATATGGTCTTGCCCAACTGGCATGCATTTCACAATTAACTCTGAAAATTTGAAAGATTAACAAGTTCTATTAGTACTTTTCATAAATAGATTGATTTCTGAAAAACATTTTTATAGCTTTTTTTTTTTCATTTTCATAGCTTTAACTTTTAAAAAGTATGTCTTGATCAGAAAGATAAACTAAAAACCTATCAAATGAATACTTATAATAATTGAAAAGAATCGGTTCACCTCTCATTTTCCACAAGCCTTTGACCTGTTTATTTATTATTAATTCACAGAACCTGGGATTCAGTTTTTCAAGTTAACAACTTCCTGGGGTTACTGGGAAGAAGAGTAATCATGAAAAAGGGATCACTTCAATTCTGTGTACAAAAGGTTTGGGGTATTTGGAGAAGGCTTTCCAAGAAAATCAGTGCTTGAAAGATTTCTATGTTTTGTGTATGTCGAGATGAAGTATTCCAAGGCTTTTAGAGTGGCATATGTGAAAACGTGGAGCCAGAACGAACTTGTAATATCCCTTCCTTTGCTCTTGCCTTACACTCTCAGAGACATTTTCTGAGCACCTACTCTGTGCACAGTGCTGTGTTAGAAGCTAAGATATAATACAAACAAAACCCCTCTTAAAGAGTTTATAATCAAGTAAGGGAGAATGGATGTTGCTGTTTATAAATAACTCCAATATCCAGTGTGTTATGATGAATAATAAAAACGATTATGAGAGTGCAGAAGGCCTCTGTCAATTAATTCTGCCTATCACAGTGATTTTCACGGTGATATGCAATGATTGAGTTGCACTTTTTGTCACTGAGTTCTAGGAAATTTTATAAGAGATAAGTTTAAAAAAATAAATTGCTATCTGAACAATTTCTCTTTCACCCTAACATCTTCATGGTTCCCCTTACATTATTTCAGTAATTCAATTTATTCACTGCTCGTTTTCATTCTTCTTATCATTTTTTCCCTTCCCTTTCACAGTGCAGGTTGAACTGATCTGTGCTGAGCCTGGCAGAAGAGAACTCCCTTGAATTCCTTCTTTTTCATTGGTCTACAACCATAAATCCCTGCACCCTCTCATCATCCATGCTGGGCTCAGACACAGAGGTTTCCTTATTCCTTTCATAGCCACTAACCCCACCTAAGCACTTGATCAACCGTCATAAACACTTCATTCATTCCAACATCAAACTGGGAGCTCAGTGTGTATTGTGTCAGCACTAAGGGTACGAAGCAAGTAAAATAACGGTGGTTTGGTGCCTGAGGAAACCAGAGGGGTTGTCAGGACCTCATCTTTATAAGGCTGAAAACCTTATCTTTTTTTTTTTTTTTTTTTTTGCGGTACGTGGGGCTCTCACTGTTGTGGCCTCTCCCGTTGCGGAACACAGGCTCCGGACGCGCAGGCTCAGCGACCATGGCTCACGGGCCCAGCCGCTCTGAGGCATGTGGGATCTTCCCGGACCGGGGCACGAACCCGTGTCCCCTGCATGGGCAGGTGGACTCTCAACCACTGCGCCACCAGGGAAGCCCTGAAAACCTTATCTTTAATGAGTCCAGGGACTCCTCTGAAAATAAAAAATTACCAATTTTGAACACCTACTACATGCCAGACACTATATTCGGCAACGTGTGTATCAGAGGAATCAGAGACGAAGAAATGCCGCTAGTTATAGAGTGCACAAGGGTAAGATGCTTTAGATAAGACAGAAGTTAGTGTGGAGTGACAGAATCTGAGTGCGTGTATACATGAATGTGTTTGGCTGTGTGTCAAGAGGAATTAGTTCCAAGAAACCTTAACAGAGTAGATGAATTTTAACTGTGTAAAGTTTTGATGGGTGGGTGTGAGTGCACAAGGATGGAAAGCAGGAAAGAGGTATTCTTGACATACATAACAAGGGAGCAGAAGCTGAATGTAATAATGACACAATACAGTTTGTTGGCTGACTACAAGAAAATCAATATGCTGAGCCTTAAATGTGAAGCTGGGTGCTGTGGGAAATGAAGCAAGAGAAGGCTGGTGGGAGGAAGGACATTGAAATCTTGAATTCCATGGAAAGGATAAGGAACTTGGATTTTAGTTTCAGAACATCAAAAGCCAGGCATTTCCAAATATTTTATGAATAAGTAAATAAATCATTCTTCATCTCTTCTAATTTAACACCAACAAAATTCCTTTCCTTTGTTAGCATCTTATTTAGTACCATTGACTTCCTTTCTGCAGTCTACAATACTCAAGTTTTACCCCAATCTATTAATGAAAGCTTCCCACACATTTATATCAATGTTGTCAACACATTCAATGCAACCAAGACATACTGAACATCTTTCATAATTGGCCATTGTGCTTAGCTAGTGAGAGAAATAAGATATAAATACTGTTTCTCTCTCAATTTCCTGCCATATCTTTTATAATAACAAAATTGTTCTTTGAAAGACAGTCTGCTTTTGTTTATTATTTCTTCACCTTCAGTAACAATCTGGATTCTTTCCCTAATGACTCTCAGAAATTTCTCCAACTGATGTCACCAATGACTTTGTAAATACCAAGTGCAAAGGTTTATTTTCACATTTGTTTTCCTCTCCTTTATCTCAAATTGTCTCAGTGTTGACTACCTCCACTTTGAAACTTTCTCCTTTATTAGCTTCGATGGTAGTGATTCTGTGAGATTCCTCCCCCACCCCCGTTTATCAAATAATATATTTGTTTTTCTTTTTTTTTTTTTTGTGGTACGCGGGCCTCTCATTGTTGTGGCCTCTCCCATTGCGGAGCACAGGGATGCACAGGCTCAGCGGCCGTGGCTCATGGGCTTAGTTGCTCCACGGCATGTGGGATCTTCCCAAACCGGGGCACGAACCCGTGTCCCCTGCATCGGCAGGCAGACTCTCAACCACTGCGCCACCAGGGAAACCCATCAAATAATATTTTTATTCTCTGTCTTGTAATTTTGCTGTTCTTTAGGAGTCTGTTTTTCTTCCAAGGAGTTCCTTTTCTTTCTTGCTCTCCATATATTCTCCTTGGGATATAGTAGTTATTCCCATGGTTTTAAATAGCACTTATATCCAGATGACTTGCAAACCTTAAATCTAATTATGGCCTCTCCTGAGTTCTGTATTTCAAAAGTTAATAGAATCTTTGAAGCTGTGGCAAGATTTCTAGGCTTAAACTTGAAGGCAGTAATGAATCATGGAACTAGAGTGAGGAGATCAAATTGATGATTTAGAAAAAGAACTGGTAGCAGTTTGGAGAACAAATCAAAGCTCACTGCTTAGTGCCAGTGAATAAAATGTGAATAAACTGTTTTATCTATAGCTGAGGGATATCTCTACTCATACATCCTCAGACACCTCAACCTCAGTAAGAGCCACAAAGACCTCACTCCCTGTCCAATTCCAAACCTGGCTCTCTCTCCAATGCTTCATTTATCAGTAAATGACATCAAATTCTAGCAAATCATCGGCTTAGAATTGTCTACCTCATGCACACACCACACACTCTTCTCCCTCTCTCTCTCATCCTCAACATACACATTGTCATTAAATTTGTATTGATTCTACTTCGGAAATGTCAAAAACTGGAGCCTCAGGAGGTCTATATATGAAGGCTAAGTAATACCAGCCTGTTGGTAGTGGGACCTTGAAGCTGTATTTCATTGCAATTGTCTTAAATTGAGAACACAAAATTGTTCATATCAACAAATAAAGGAAGACTAATGGATATTATTAGGAGGAAGCACAAAAGTTCCCCCAAGTTACTCTTTTTTTGCAGCCATCACAATCGAATCTGTTCAATCCCTGCACATCATCCCCATTCATCCTCTCCAATCGCTGCACAACCTTCATTTTCTCTTGTGAGAAATAAGCTATAGTCTCTCCACTAATTTTCCTGTCCACTTAGATCACAATGATGCTCTTCTTTCATTGCACTGCCATGAGCTGCAGCTTGTGGCTATGTCTTTAACTGCTGAATTAGATAGACCATATGGCATTATCAGTATTGTCCAAGTCATTGCCAATGGCACGGCTATTGTGTGACTGATCTGGGTTTAGATCCTTGCTCAAAAACCAACTAGTTTTGAGATCTTGTATGGCAGCAATAACAAAAAATTTTATAACAACAGCTACCATTTAGTAACTTGTTCTGTGAATGTTACTTTGCCAAGAACTCTATAAACATTTTATCTTTTCATTCTTACTACAATACCATGTGGCAAGTATTATTAAATCACTTTTCTGTTAAAGAAACTGAGTTCAGAGAAGTTATGAAACATATACAGGATTAATACAACTAGTGAATAGCAGAGCTGGGATTCTAGACCTATTTCTTTTTAATTCCAATGTTCATGCTCCTATTTCTTTTTAATTCCAATGCTCATGCACTGAAACCTACAAGTAATGTAAACTTTCTTTGATTCAGTTTCCTTATCTATGAGATAAAATAGACACTGTGTCTAGTACAGTACCTGGCATGCAGTAGATGTTCAAAATTGGTACTTTTCCATTTTTAATAAGAATCGCTGGGCTTAGAAATGAGATTTTCAGCCCCTGAAGACCTCTTTGGTTTTCTTGAGCACCAAACCACTGACCGGGATAAATATATTAGCAACTGATTAAGTCATTTGACTAATGAGCAACAGGGTATCCCACCCACACCTGGCAGAACAAAATGCCCTTTCTTTATAGATTCCCCGAGAATAAATAATTCTACAAATTCTACCATCTGCCTCAGCCCACCATCCCATTAACTAATTTAGTTCTGCACACGGTGAGGAAACTCTCCTCTGTGGGTAAGAAAGTTTGGCTTGTCTAGAGTTGAGCTTTTTCATTGAACAAAATGATTTTACTTACAGGACCTGTGCAGCAATTTTTCTGTCCCTCTCAGGCTGACCCAGAATGCTGAGAAGGCTTTTGATCCAGGGGAGGGCCAAGCTTATGAGGAGACTTCTTGCCCGCCTGGTTGGAGACAGTCACAGAGCTAAGAGGCCAATTCCCGGCAGTGGTGTCATTCACTGTGTCTCCAGGGTATAGAGGTTCCCACAAGGCTTATTTTGCCTCATACAGTATTTTTGTATCTTCCATTATGCAATTGCTTTCTGTGGCTGTGTGCTTTATAAGCTGATGTAATTTTTTGTCCTGAGCCCTTTTATTGAAGGATTTTTTATAAGAACAGTTTGGAGATAGAAGACGCACACCATAAATTCCCCCATTTAAAGTGTACTTTTTTTTTTTTTTAGATTCCATATATATGTGTTAGCATACGGTATTTATTTTCCTCTTTCTGACTTACTTCACTCTGTATGACAGTCTCTAGGTCCACCCACCTCACTACAAATAACTCAATTTCATTTCTTTTTATGGCTGGGTAATATTCCATTGTATATATGTGCTTGAGGACATGGGGCGGGGGAAGGGTAAGCTGGGACGAAGTGAGAGAGTGACATGGACATAAATACACTACCAAACGTAAAATAGATAGCTAGGGGGAAGCAGCCACATAGCACATGGAGATCAACTCAGTGCTTTGTGATCACCTAGAGGGGTGGGATAGGGAGGGTGGGAGAGAGGGAGATGCAAGAGCGAAGAGATATGGGAACATATATATATGTATAACTGATTCACTTTGTTATAAAGCAGAAACTAACACACCATTGTAAGGCAATTATACTCCAATAAAGATGTTAAAAAAAATAAAGTGTACTATTTAATAGGTTCTAGTAAATTCACAGAGTTGTGCAACAACAATCATCACAGTCTAATTTTAGAAAATTTTCATCACCCCAGAAAGAAACCCCATGCCCATTTGCAATCACCATGAAGAGGATTTTTTAAAATGAAAATTTATAGCTGAGTGCTAAAAGGCCTCTGCTATTGTGAGTGTAAATCATATTCCACCCCATAACCCTAGTATCTATCATTAACAGCAGTCCTGTTTCATTAACCCACCTGTGCTTTTAGCAGTCTCTTCTTTCAACTAAGAAAAAATTATTTATTTATCTATACATTTCATAAAACTGTCCTGTATTCCAAACATCATGCAAAGGGCTGGAGGTAAAAAAGAAATAATACAACAATAGTTCTTACTGTCCAGTGACTCCTAGTTTACTGTAGAAAACAGACAGGTTAACCAATAATTACCAATACCAATAACCAATGATAAGTTTTTCTCAGAGAGTGAACCAAGTGTTGGTAAATGTAGTAGATAATCTCAGTCCGTCACTTAAGTGTGCAGAAAATAAAGTTTATTTATCTTTTCATAATTCAGCCTGTATTCTGTTTTAAAGTCCCAGGCCACTAGATGGAAGAAAAGTAATCACAATAATTTGGAGTTCTCCCTACTTGTGTTCAAATTTGGAGGATTTTTTTTTATTGGAGTATAGTTGCTTTATAATGTTGTGCTAGTTTCTGCTGTACAACGAAGTGAATCAGCTATATGTATACATGTATCCCCTCCCTCTTGGACCTCCCTCCCACCCCCACCCATCCCACCCATCTAGGTCATCACAGAGCACCGAACTGAGCTCCCTGTGCTATATAGGGTTCCCACTAGCTATCTGTTTTGCACATGGTAATGTATATATGTCAATCCTAGTCTCCCAATTCGTCCCACCCTCCCTTCCCACCCCCACCGTGTCCACATGTCCATTCTCCACATCTGTGTCTCTATTCCTGCCCTGCAAATAGGTTCATCTGTACCATTTTTACACATCTGAGTACATCTGATGTGAGCTGAATACTGTCTTCTTTAGTCTTTAGTAAATAGTCACCACAGATTTCTATGGGCTATCCATCTTGTCTATTTATGGTACCTTTAGATCCTCAGATATTTCCACCATTTCTGGACCACTGTTGGGTAGATGGGTCTTAGACTCATCCTTGATTTCTACCTCTTACACTCTGTATACAAACCATTGGCAAATCATGCCAATATCATTGAAAATATAACCAGAATTTAATCACTCTCCATCACCTCCAAAAATGCCTTCCTTATCCAGGTCACAATTATCTCTCACTTGGATAATTTCAGTAGTTTCCTAACCATTCTCCCTGCTTCCATCCCCACCACCAAGTCTGTTTCACCACAGAAAATGTCTTGGCCTGAAGTATTTTATTTTTTATAATGTAGCAAAACAAAAACAGCAATATTTGATTATGCATTCTTTGTCCAAGATATAATGCCAAATGTTTCTGGTAAGCAAAATAAGGCCCCCAAAGATGACTGTGTCCTAATGCATGGAACTTGTGAGTATGTTACCTTTACACGACAGAAGGGACTTTGCAGATGTGATGAAAGCTGAATCCCTGGAGATGGGAGATTATCCTGGGTTATCTGGGTAGGTCCAGTCTAATCATATGAGTCCTGAAAAGTGGAGACAGAGAGATGGCAGCATGAGAAGGACTTGACCCACTGTTGCTGGCTTTGAAGGTGGCAGAGGGATACAGTAAGCTAACGAAGGTGGGCAGCTTCTAGAAGGAGAAACGGCAAGGGTATTGATTCTTCCCTAGACCTCTCTTAGACCCTCTAGAAAAGAATACAGCCTTGATGATGCCTTGATTTTAGCTCAGTGAGACATGTCAGACTTTTGACCTACACAACTATAAGATAATACATTTGGTAGGAGGATCCATTATTACTTTGATTTATGCAGTTAGCAAGGATTATAGGGTTTAAGTAACATACTTAGGTCTCTCAGTTAATAAGTGGCATAACCAGTATTCAAAGCCTGGGCTATTGGAGACCCTTTCAGGTTTCAAACACATACCCTAGAGAATTTTCACATGACCATTCATTCACCACTGTTTCCAATTCAAGATGTTCTAAACACATAGCATGCATGAATGCTTGTGTGCCAGGCCGGATGTTAACACGTTGTCACTTGTGTATGCTTCTATTATGCATATGAAGTTTTGTTGTGTTGTGTCGCCTCACAGTGAACTCCTTGGGACCTTTGAAAACATTTTCTCTACCAGGCTGGGCAAATTCTAGAGCAGTGACTGCTTTCCCACTGGTCTCAGAAACTACTCGACAATGAACACAGTTACTTTTCGCCTGGACAAAAGAGTGTTACTTTTCTCTCAAGGTAGTAGAGTTACTATAGTAGTATCATGTGCATTTTGTGCCAGAGCTTGGCACATGTGCAGAGAATTGGTGTGCGTACTGGTGAAGCATTGATCCACATACAGGTGCACATACTTTCAAAATATGGTCCTTCTCACTGCCCTGCTCTCACACCAGCCTAGCAGAAGAGCAGCTGGTAATTGTATCCAACCTTCTGAAAAACCTGAGCAAAATGTCTCTCAAGAAAATCAATTGCAACAGGAATATTCTGTTATTGATACATCAATATCAATAACATTGAGCCTGAGAAACGTACCACAGTCTGTGATGTCATTGGATTCCATACTAATGTTTCTCAAACTTGTTAATCCAAACAGAAAAAGTAGAATTAAAAACAAGAAAACTATGCCTTAGGTACTTGCAATAAATATTACTTTTGAGTATCAACATTTTACTACAGTTAACAGTAAAATATTCTTACCTATCAAATCAGCAAATTTTTTTAAACATAGTACACAGTGTTGTATTGCTGTGTTAGGGTATATACTAAGCACTATTTTACAATATTTGTATAAACTTTATGGAAGTGAATCTTCCAGTACATCATTGTTTTAAAATGTCCATAATATTCCATCTCTAGAAATTTATTCAAAGGAAAAGTATCAGATGCCAGCCACTTTATATGTAGGAAAACATTTATTGCAGCATTATTCACTAGTAAAAAATGTAGGCAATTCTCAATGCTGCAGAAATAAAGTATTTATATGCAGTCATAGGATGTTATAGAACCTTTAAAATTCATGCATGTAGCGGCTGTTGTGGATGGTCATCCTGAATCAGGAAATGGGAAAGCAGGAATCAGGGCTGTGGGTTTTATAAGTTAGTAAACAGTACAGGTTCTGAAAGAAACAGAAAGTCTGAGACAGAAGCAAGAGGTCAGAGGCAAATCAGGTAATCTAGAGTTAATGTATCCAAATTGTAGAAATAAACTTAAAAACAAGTAAACAATAATAACAGCAGCAAAACCTGGTTGCTACCTCAATAATTGTTCTGTTTGGGCCACTATTCACAAAAAATACTAAGGTCCTACAATGCCCACTGGCCCTACATGGTCTGGTGAAAATCCGATTCTCCTCTTCCCCTCGATTCAAGCCTGTTGAATTAGTAGCAGTTCTCCTCCCTTGCTAACTTGGCCAACATTAACCATTCGATTTTAGAGGATAAAGAAATGTATCAATAGCTCTTCCTATTTTCTCTTTTTTAAAATTAATTTTTATTGGAGTATAGTTGCTTTACAATGTTGTGTTAGCATCTACTGCAAGCAAAATGAATCAGCCAGACATATACATATATCCCCTCCATTTAGGACACTACTATTCCTATTATTCCTATTTATTTAATTCCTTTCTGCTCCCACCATGCCTTGTACGTGTTTCCATCAACATTCTTTATTCATTCATCTTCAGAAAAATATTGTATGCACAATATGTCTGTTATTGAGCAAGATCTGATTGTAACATTGCCCCAGATATTACAGACTCTAGTGGAGGATATAATTTAAGAATGTGGGAAATTATGATATCATGTTATAATTACCCTAAAAGGGGAAATGATAGAGATCTTTGCTACTAAAATACTAACAGTGAGACAGGCTGGGATCTGGGACTTGGGACCCTCTGCTGCAGAGCTTTCACCTGGACAAACTTCTCCTCAAGCAACAGAATACAAAGAAACTATAAGGGACTAAAAATAACAGCATGCACAGGTGGGGTCAATTATGAACAATAAGATACAAAAAGGCCACAAACCAACTGCCACTTTCTGAGGTGCTAGGAGTAAAAACAGGGCACTGCCCATGATCCCTGCACACAGCACCACCATGGGGGTGGGCAGACTACCTAAGCACCCACTCTGGCCCAGCTCACTCATCCACCCCTACCCTCGCTCCATTTAAGCAACCAGCTCACTGCTCCCTCCTCGGGGAGTGAGCAAAGGAACCTGTTACTTGTTTTTGGTCCCTCTTGCTGCAGCATGAGTCCCAGTAAAGAGTTGCCTGAATTTCTCATCTGGCCTCTTATCAGTTTCTATTGATTAAAGAGTCCAAGAACCCTGGTTGGTAACAATAGTATTGGCATCACCTGGAAGCTTGTTAGAAATACAGAGTATCAGATGAACAGAATCAAAATCTGCATTTTTGCAAGATATTTAAGAGAGTCATGTGACACACATTTAAGGAGCACTGATGTAGATCACATAGGTGTTGGCACAACCTAGCCCCATGTGAACAAGGGAGACTAGCCAAATATAATTGCTAAAATGAGATTTTAGGAAATGAGGATTTTCCCCAAGGGAGTTAGGGATGAGAGCAGGAGAGTAGCGGGTAGAGAGAGGTGAGGAGAGGAGATGATAGAAGGTTAAAGAAATCTTGCAGACATAGGCAACAGCGGTGGTGTTTTATCCCATAGGCAGACTGAGCACAATATTAGGGAACCATGAAGCAGGAGAGCTAAAAAACAAACCCCAAACAAAACCAAATCAAAGCAAAATTTTTTTAAAACCCACAATATTCAGCCTCCATTAATTTATCTTTAAATCTGAAATCTGAGCATCTAGGAAAAAAAAGCTATTTTAACACAAATGTAAATTTTATGTTAGCGAGTTGAGGTCAAGATGGCAGAATAGAAGGACCTGGGGTTCACCTCTCCCCACAAGTACATGAAGAATACATCTACAAGTGGAACAATTCACACAGAGCACCTGCTGAGCACTAGCAGAGGACCTCGGACACCTAAAAGGACAAGAAAAGATCCCAGTGTAACCAGGTAGGACGAAGGAGAGAAAGGGAAGAAAAAGAAAAGAGGAAATGGGATGGGACCCACACCCCTGGCGGGGAGCTGAAGAAGAGGAGAGGTTACCGCACCTGGGGAGGCCCCCTCACTGATGGTGAGATATGCTGAAATAGAAGTGGGGGGCTTTAGGGACTAGTGGAAGAAAGTGAAGCAGCCGGCTGTGGCAGGCAGGACAGAGCTAGATTTGCACGAATGGTCTGTGCCCCAGCCTGAGATGGGTGTTCACCAATGCTGGTGTGCGCTGGGTGCTGAAGTGTGGGGTTAGGAGAGCGGACCCGGGGAAAGGACTGATGTTGACTGCATGGAGACAGCCTGAGGGGATGGGAATGAGGAGCTCCACAGCTGGTAATGCTCCTGGAAGAGGTGCGGTTTGCCTTGGAAGCGAGGCGCCATTGTTGAGTGGCGCCCAAGGTGCAGGGCCACCATCGTGGACTCTCTCCCCACACGCCAGCCCCTGCCTCCATGGGCATTGGGAGGGACTCCCACCAGAGCAAGCACACCAGTCTGTCGCAGCCTCCTGCCAGCCCCTGCCTTTGCAAGCACTAGAGGGGGATCCCATCGGGGCGAGTGCGTATATCTCAGTCATGGCCCTCTTATCCCTCTCCCGCCTGACGAAGCACACACATCCCATTCAGGTGCTGCCTCTTGCTGCTCCCACCTAAGTGAGCAAATGTGCCCCAATCAGTCGATACCTTTATCCCATCTTGCCTGGGCAGGGAACAGAAGCCTGAGGGTGGCCCACATGCACTGGTGAGGCCAAAAAATCGGACCCCCAAGGGCTGTGCGACTAAGGAAAAGGAACTGAAATCTCTCTGTGCAGTTGCACAAGCCATGGACTAATCCCCTGCAATCGGCTTGGTAAACCCAGCTTCTGTGGAATATCTGAATGGACAAGAAGTGCTTCAACTGAGACTAGTCTAGCTTTAACAGCTATGGACTTTGGGGACACGTACATGTGGGAGTTGGGCCAGATCAGAGTCTGAGCTGCCCCCACAGTGGGTCCAGAGACCTACCTAGAGGTCTTGGAGGGCTTCCTGGGGAGGCAGAGGTTGGCTATGGCTCACCATGGGGGCAAGGACACTTGGAACATGATAAAAAAGAATGAAAAGAAATGGGGACAGTCTTGGAGACCTCTGGGACAACATTAAACTTACCAACATTCAAATTATAGGGGTACCAGAAGAAGAAGAGAAAGAGTCAGAAAATATTTGAAGGGATTACAGTTGAAAACTTCCCTAACATGGGACAGGAAGTCACCCAAGCCCAGGAAGCGTGGAGAGTCCCATACAGGATAAACCCAAGGAGAAATGCACCAAGACTCATATTAATCAAACTAACAAAAATTAAATACAAAGAAAAAATATTAAAAGCAGCAAGGGAAAAACAACAAATAACATACAAGGGAATCCCCATAAGGTTATCGGCTGATTTTTCAGCAGAAACTCAGCAGGCCAGAAGGGAGTGGCATGATATATTTAAAGGAATGAAAGGGAAAAACCTACAACCAAGATTACCCAGCAAGGATCTCATTCAGATTTGACAGAGAAATCAAAAGCTTTACAGACAAGCAAAAGCTAAGAGAATAAAGCACCACAAAACCAGCTTTACAACAAATGCTAAAGGAACTTCTCTAGGCAGGAAACACAAGACAAGAAAAAGACCTACAAAAGCAAGTCCAAAACAATTAAGAAAATGGCAATAGGAACATACATATCGATAATTACCTTAAATGTAAATGGATTAAATGCTCCCACCAAAAGACACAGACTGGCTGAATGGAGACTAAAATAAGACCCGTATATATGCTGTCTACAGGAGACCCACTTCAGACCTAGGGATACATACAGACTGAACGTGACAGGGTGGAAAAAGATATTCCATGTAAATGGAAATCAAAAGAAAGCTAGAGTAGCAATACTCATATCAGACAAAAGAGACTTCAAAATAAAGACTAGTACAAGAGACAAGGAAGGACACTATGTAATGATCAAGGGATCAATCCAAGAAGAAGACATAACAATTGTAAATATATATGCAGCCAACATAGGAGCACCTGAATACATAAGGCAAATGCTAACAGCCATAAAAGGGGAAATCGAGAGTAACACAATAATAGTGGAGGACTTTAACACCCCACTTACACCAATGGATAGATCATCCAGACAGAAAATTAATAAGGAAACACAAGCCTTAAATGACACATTAGATCAGATAGACTTAATTGATATTTATAGGACATTCCATTTGAAAGCATCAGAATACACTTTTCTTCTCAAGTATATATGGAACATTCTCCAGGATAGATCAGATCTTTGGTCACAAATCAAGCCTTGGTAAATTTAAGAAAACTTAAATCATATCAAGCATCATTTCCAACCACAATGCTATGAGATTAGAAATCAATTACAGGAAAAAAAATTGTAAAAATCACAAACACATGGAAGCTAAACAATATGTTACTAAATAAACAATGTATCACTGAAGAAACCAAAGAGGAAATTAAAAAAACCTAGAGACAAATGACAATGAAAACTATAAAATCCAAAAGCTATGCGATGCGGCAAAAGCAGTTCTAAAAGAGAAGTTTATACAATCCTACCTTAAGAAACAAGAAAAATCTCAAATAAACAACCTATCATTACACCTAAAGCAACTAGAGAAAGAAGAACAAGCATAACCCAAAGTTAGTAGATGGAATGAAATCATAAAGATCAGAGCAGAAATAAATGAAATAGAGGCAAAGGAAACAATAGCAAAGATCAAAGAAACTAAAAGCTGGTTCTTTGAGAAGATAAACAAAATTAATAAAACTTAGCCAGACTCATTAAGAAAAAAAGGGAGAGGAATCAAATCAATAAAATTAGAAATGAAAAAGGAGAAGTTACCAAAGACATTGCAGAAATACAAAGGATCATAAGAGATTACTACAAGCAACTATACACCAATAAAATGGACAACCTAGAAGAAATGAACAAATTCTTAGAAAGATACAACCTTCAAAGACTGACCCAGGAAGAAATAGAAAATATGAACAGACCAATCACAAATACTGAAATTGAAACTGTAATGAAAAATCTTCCAACAAACAAAAGTCGAGGGCCAGATGGCTTCACAGGTGAATTCTATCAAACATTGAGAAAAGAGTTAACACCTACTCTTCTGAAACTCTTCCAAAAAATGGCAGAGGGAGGAACACTCCCAAGCTAACTCTATGAGGCCACCATCACCCTGATACCAAAACCAGACAAAGGTATCACAAAAAAAAGAAAATTACAGGCCAATATCACTGATGAACATAGATGCAAAAATCCTCAACAGTATACTAGCAAACCAAATCCAACAACACAATGAAAGGATCATAAACCATGATCAAGCAGGGTTTATCTCAAGGATGCAAGGATTCTTCAATATATGCAAATTGATCAATGTGATACACCACATCAACAAATTGAAGAATAAAAACCATATGATCATATCAATAGATGCAGAAAAAGCTTTTGACAAAGTTCAACACTCATTTATGATAAAAAAAAAAAAACTCTCCAGAAATTGGGCTTAGAGGGAGCCTACCTCAACATAATAAAGGCCATATATGACAGACCTACAGCTAACATCATACTCAATGATGAAAACATGAAATCATTTTCTCTAAGATCAGGAACAAGACAAGGATGTCCACTCTCATCACTTCTATTCAACATAGCTTTGGAAGTCCTAGCCACAGCTATCATAGGAGAAAAAGAAATAAAAGGAATCCAAATTGGAAAAGAAGAAGTAAAACTGTCACTGTTTGCAGACGACATGATATTATACATAGAAAATCCTAAAGATGCTACCAGAAAACTACTAGAGTTTCATCAATGAATTTGGTAATGTTGTAAGATAAAAAATTAATGCACAGAAATCTCTTGCATTCCTATACACTAACAACAAAAGATCAGAGATAGAGAGATCAAAGAAACAATCCCATTTACCACTGCAACAAACAAAATACCTAGGAATAAACCTATGTAAGGAGGTAAAAGACTGTACTCAGAAAGGTATAAGATACTGATGAAAGAAATCAAAGATGACACAAACAGATGGAGAGATTTACCATGTTCTTGGATTGGAAGAATCAATATTGGTAAAATGACTATACTACCCAAAGCAATCTACCAATTCAATACAATCCCTATCAAATTATCAATGGCATTTTTCACAGAATTAGAACAAAAATTTTTACATTTTGTATGGAAACACAAAAGACCCTGAATAGCTAAAGCAATCTTGAGAAAGAAGAACAGAGCTGGAGAAATCAGGTGCCCTGACTTCAGATTATACTACAAAGCTAGAGTCATCAAAACAGTATAGTACTGGCACAAACAAAAAACAGAAATATAGACCAATGGAACAGGATAGAAAGTCCAGAGTAAACCCCCACACCTACAGCCACCTAATCTATGACAAAGGAGGCAAGAATATGCAATGGAGACAAGACAGCCTCTTCAATAAACGGTGCTGGGAAAATGGGACAGCTACATGAAAGCAATGAAACTAGAACACTCCCTAACACCATACACAAAAATAAACTCAAAATGGATTAAAGACCTAAATGTAAGTTCAGACACTATAAAACCCTTAGAGGAAAACATAGGCAGACACTCTTTGACATACATCACAGCAAGATATTTTTTGATCCACCTCCTAGAGTAATGGAAATAAAAACAAAATAAACAAATGAAGCTCAATATCAAAAAAACAACAAACAACCTAATCAAAAAATGGGTGGAAGACCTAAATAGACACTTCTCCAAAGAAGACATAAGATGGCTAACAAACACGTGAAAAGATGCTCAACATTACTAATTATTAGAGAAATGCAAATCCAAACTACAATGAGGTATCACCTCACACAAGTCAGAATGGCCATCATCAAAAAATCTACAAACAAGAAATGCTGGAAAGGGTGTGGAGAAAAGGGAACCTTCCTACACTGTTGGTGGGAATGCAAATTGGTACAGCCACTATGGAGAACAGTATGAAGGTTCCTTAAAAAACTAAAAATAGAGCTACTGTATGACCCAGCAATTCCATTCCTAGGCATATATCCGGAGAAAACCATAATTAGAAAGTATGCATGCACCCCGATGTTCACTGCAGCAGTATTTACAATAGCCAGGACATGGAAGCAACCTAAATGTCCATCAACAGAGGAATGGATAAAAAGATGTGGTGCATATATATAACGGAATATTACTTAGCCATAAAAAGGAACAAAATAGTGCCATTTACAGAGACGTGGATAGACCTAGACCTTGTCATACAGACTAAAGTAAGTCAGAAAGAGAAAAACAAACATTGTATAATATTGCTTATATGTGGAATCTAGAAAAATGGTACAGATGAACTTATTTGCAAAGCAAAAGTAGAGTCACAGATATAGAGAACAAACTTATGGTTACCAAGGCAGAAGGGGAGGTGGGATGAATTGGGAGATTGGGATTGATATATATACACTACTATGTATAAAATAGATAACTAATGAGAACCTACTGTATAGCACAGGGAACTCCACTCAGTGCTCTGTGGTCACCTAAGTGGAAAGGATATCTAAAAAAGAGTGGCTATATGTATATGTATAACTGATTTGCTTTGCTGTATAGCAGAAAGTAACACAATATTGTAAAGCAACTATACTCCAATAAAAATTAATAAAAAAAGAAAAAGTAGTAACTTCAGAAAATGCTTCTTTTCATATTCAATAATACCTTTTTCATGTGACTAAACTTACAGTTAATTTTCAAACTAAAAGGAAATCTGAATATCAAATAAATAAACAAGTAAATAAATAAATAAATTTTGTGTCCATACAAAATAAAATCTCCTTTGAGTTGCATTTGAGGCAGAATTTTGGAAAAGTAAACACCTTAATACTGCCTTGGAGGACAGAATGAGACAAGGCTCAGAGGAGAACGAGAAAAGCATGTCATATTCATGGAATTGAAGATGTGTTCAGTAGAGTTGAAGCAGAAAGAGTAGAAAGACAGTGCTTTCAGGATAGAACTCTAAATGGGTAGGTGAGTGCAGAGAAGTTATTCAAAGTATTCAAGTCCTGGGAAAGGTCAATTAGAAAAGACACTCTCCCCATCAGAAGGGACACTGGTCATTTTACCCTTTGTGTATCCACTGATTATTAGACCTGGGCTGATGAATAATTTAAATTCCTTGGGTTTCTGCTCAAGAAGAGCCTGAGGTTCTGCTAACTGTGTACCATCTCCTGCAGCCCTGCTCATGGGCCAGCACTGTTCAGAATGGAATCCTTATTATGGCCAGCAGGATTTTCCCATTTATATCCCTATAACAGCCTGGCCAACTCCTTTTTCTTCTATACCTTGGAAGCTTCTATTTGAATTGTGCATTTCCACACACACCCCCAACCCTGAGTCTCAAACATTTCCTGGCAAACTTATCCAGGGCTGTGAAAATGTCTCCCCCATCTGCTGAAGTGCTTTCTGGAGGAAGACAATGCTTCTATTAGTCCAGAAGATATCCAAAACAACAGCATATTTTATAGGTTCTTGATGAATTCCTGAAAAGAAACGTGTCTTTCCAGACTTTCCTGGGGATCTAGAATCTTGTGACAAAGGGAAAAAAATTAAACAGTATAAGTAAGGTCTCTGCTCTTCAGTAACTCTAATGGAAATAGTTACCTCATCCTCTTCTTCCATATAGCAGACCTCTTTGCAAGGTAATGTCCACTTGGCATAGCCTTCTATACCAAGAAGCATGTTTAATTAATTAGTGTTCTTAAAACTTACCAACCCTCTCAGTTCATCACAAATTGTCGAAAACTGTATTAAGTGGACAAAGGCTGAAAGCCACTTATGTGTTTTCACAGTTTTGACAGAGGCTGTCTGTCAAACATGGTTAATATCTCCACCAGAGATAACTACACTGGTGTCAATTTCAGGCCAGTTATCAGAACAGCCTAGTGCCTTTGTAAGCTAGCAAGGGACACACAAGGGACTCAAAGTTTTGTAGTCCTCTTTAGTTTTTTTCTTTAAAAATATAGTCTTTATTCACAGCAAATTGAGAGGAAGGTACAGAGATTTCCCATATATTTCTTGTCCCTACACCTGTGTATCCTCTTCATTATCACCCACCCCCCACAGAGTCCTTCATTTGTTACAACTGATGAACCTAAATTGATACATCATTATCACCCGAAATCCATAGTTTACATTGAGGTTCACTCGGTGTTGTGTAGTCTATGGTTATGGACAAATGTATAATGACATGTATCCAACATTATAGTATCATACAGAGTATTTTCACTGTCCTAAAAATCCTCAGTGCTCCACCTATTCCTTCCTACCCCCAAACCCTGGTAATCACTGATCTTTTTTATTAACTCCAATAGTTCAGCTTTTCCAGAATGTCATATAGTTGGAATCATAGAGTTAGAGTAATTTATCCTCCCCTCCCCTCTCCCCTCTGACTGACTTCTTTCGCTAAGTAAATATGCATTTAGGTTTTCTTCATGTTTTTTCATGCCTTAGCAGCTAATTTCTTTTTAGCACTGAAAATATTCCATTGTTTGCATATATCAGTTTATTTATCCATTCACCTACTGAAGGGCCTCTTGGTTATTTCCAAGTTTTGGCAATTATGAATAAAGCTGCTATAAACAGCCATGTGTAATCTTTGTATAGCCATAGGTTTTCAGCTCTTTTGGGTTCCTACTAAGGAGTACAACTGCTGGATTGTGTGGTATGTTTACTTTTGTAAGAAACCACCAAACTGTCTTCTAAAGTGGCTGTACCAATTTGAATTCCCACCAACAATGAATGGGGGTTCCTGTTGCTCCAAATCCTCACCAGGATTGGATGTCAGTGTCAAGGATTTTGGTATTTCTGACAGGTGTGTAGTGATAGCTCATTGTCTTAATTTCATTTCCCTGATGACTTATGATGTGGAGCATGTTTTCATATGCTTTTTTGCTGAGTTGCTGTCTTGTAAGTTGTACAGGGGTAAAATTGCTCTTAAATGAGAACTATAATCATAATCAATCTCCAGGATTCTCTTTTGGAGAAAGAAGAGAAGTTAGACTGAAAAGACATTGCCCTCCATAATCAGTGGTTTGGGGCATAAATGGTTAGCAGGACACAGCTGTATGGAGTTCTCTCCTAGGAATTGGTTGTTTTTCTTCTGAGTAAATGGCTCTCACCAGGCAGTTCCTGGGCTCCTTATAAAGTCTTTCTTTCTCAAATCTGAGTGTTCTCTCATTCCTGAAAACTGCCAGTGAGTTCTCCTGACAAAAGAGAACTTCTTTGGGGATGGTTTAAAGGGGCAAGACTGATCAGGCACTGTTTCCCCAGCCTTAGAACAGAAGACATTTCTGCCTGTAATTTTACGAGGTTGAGATAATTCTCTCTCTCTCTCTCTCTCTCTCTCTCTCTCTCTCTCTCTCTCTTTAAAAGACTCTCTGCTGCTGCCTGGGATGACTTTCAAAGGGTCAAATGACCTCCCTTTCCAGACTCAAAAAGTCTACTTTGCATGAGGTCAGTGTTTTAGTGCATTGAAGTATTTTCTGAATACATCAGGGACTGTATAATCTTCAGATAGTTTATAAAACTAACAGTTCAGAGGAAATTTGTGAACTCAGTACTACATATTCAAGAGATTTGTATATTATAGATATACATGAGTATATCTATATATACATGAGTATGTGATCATTCATTCCACATTTTTCTTTAAAATTAAGTTCTTTTAAAAATAAGAAGTGAAGAGAGCAGAGTGAAGTCAGAGAGAACAAAGTTCAGTTATTAGATTTGCCATGTGGATAAATGTGAGAAAGTAACAGGATTCTTCTAAGCCTTGTTTTTCTAATCTTAGCCTCAATGTTCTCATCTGTGAAAAGGAGCTAATAATACCCAGTGCATGTTGTGATAATGGTGGATGTGAACCTTTGTAATGGGGGCAATATTTACATGTTCTTGGTGGCCTCCTTACAAGGATGTTTAAGTCATAGCCCCTGTCTTAAAGAATTCTCCATGGGGGAGAGATATTTAAATATATATTTCCAAGAATAGTTATTTACTATTAGCTCATTAGATTTAGTGCAAAGATGCCCAAGGGTCGTTTAAGAATCACAGAATTTTAAAAAAGGAAAGCTATTCCTGCCCACAAGTTTTACTAATAGAGTTCCATGAATTAGAATAGCCCTACTATGTTTCCCTTTGATTATATCAGTTGAAAAAAGATACCATGAGAAGCTTGCAGAACAGTGGAAAGAACGATTCAGAAAAAGAGATAAAATGGCGTAAATTGTTTGGCCCACAGGAGACACTGAAATATTATCACTATTATTAAGGAGAAGGCTAGTTTGGACACTTGGATAAACCATTGAGGTCTCTTAATTTATTTACTATAATAAAAAGAGCATTAACTTGAGAGCCTGCTTCTGCTACAGAACCAAACTTGGGTCTGCTTGCCCATGTGCAGTAAAGCCCATCTACTTACAATGTGAAGGAAAATGCAGCACTTAGTGCAGGACACCATGCGAAAAGTTCAGGACAGCCAGTGCTCAAAACACGCGAACTCCCAGATCTGGTGGTTTCAGGAAAGCATTTTTAAAGGCAAGGTGAGGGAGGAGCATCCCAGGGTCTGTGATCAGCTTGGGCACAATTCTCTGATTGGTTGATGGTGAGGGAGCAGGGCAGTGTCACAGGTGTTAACATTATCAATCCTCAGGCTCCAGTGGGTCTGGGGGCTATGTGCTCATCGTCATCAAGTAGTTAAGTTCTTCCATCTGGTGGGGGTTTTAGCATCTGTAAAAAAAACAAAAACCAAAAAACTCAGGAAATGTGCATTAGATACTGTTACCTGGGCATTTCAGAGAGGAGCTAAAGCAGAGGATATGGGGGAGTGGTCTGTCCTGGGAAGGCCCCATATGATCCTGCTCGGTTCCACTTCCTCATCTTAAAAATAAAGAGGACATGGGGCTTTCCTGGTGGCACAGTGGTTGGGAGTCCGCCTGCCAGTGCCGGGGACACGGGTTCGTGCCCCGGTCCGGGAGGATCCCACATGCCGCAGAGTGGCTGGGCCCGTTGAGCCTGCGCGTCCAGAGCCTGTGCTCCGCAACGGGAGAGGCTACAAGAGTGAGAGGCCCGCGTACCGCAAAAAAAATAAAAATTAAAAAAAAAATAAAGAGGATACGATTAAGGGTCCTTACAACTTCATCCAGAAAAATTTGTTTTTATCACCAGATCTAAATTTGAGCAAAGTCCTAGTACCCAAGATAAACACCAGATTAACAAGAAAATTGTCAGCTTATCTCCTATATTAATATATACCAGAATGTTTACATAAACTTTACTTCTAATTTGAAGGAGCTCTATATCAGGAACCACAATATATGCCTGATATTGTGTCTAGGGTCTGTCACAGATGCAATTCAGTTCATTTATTCAACAGATACTCTTAAACACTATTGTGCCAGGCATTTCTCCTGGCTCTGAGATCAAATGTCTGAGAAAAACTGATGAGGTCCTTGCTTTTTCCTGGGGTTCATTTGCGCCTCAGTGGCCATGCCTCTGCAGTCTCATTAGTAGGTTCTACTCTGTCTTTTCCCTAAATACTGCTATTCCCCAGGTCCTTTTTTTCAGGCCTCTTTCCCCTTAGATTTTATTACTGTAAGATATTTTTCACCACTCCTGTGACTTCAACCCAGGCATCAGTTTAACTCTCAAACCTTACTATCAGGGCAGGAGTCACTTTGTTGGGAATGCAGAGGTTAGTACATATTCTAATTCCTGTGAGTCCAAAGTGAAAACAATGAGGCCTCTTTTCCAACTGAGGTCCAAGGGCTGAATCAAAACCCATGGAGTTTAGTTTTTTCTGCATTCCCTCTTAATTCAAAATTTCCAGCCATTATTTATTTATTTATTTTTAGTAAGTTCTTAAGAGGCTACCTGTATTGAACATTTTTTTCTTTTCTTCTCAAACACCCTCTTCATCACAAGTCCTGTAACCAGTTATTCCCACTCAAGTTGAAGCTACTCCCTGTTCTTCAGGGGCTGGAATGAAACTCATCAAATTAACTTACCCTCAGAGGTTTTTTTCCCCAAGTCATGTATAGACCATCTTGGAGTACTAGGTCTAATTCTAATTCTGTTCATTGCACACTGGCATTTTGTTATTTACATATTTCTTGAAAGAATGCATGCATGAATGAGAGAAAGAGGATATACACATACTATAAAAACCAAGCATTCTTTCTACAGATAAAAATAGGGCATCAGAAAACTCAGGACAAGAACCAATATAGAGGAACTTTTTTGATCCTAGAGATTTCTTGACCTGGGTTGAGTGTATGCTCATATCCTCAAACAGAGAAGATGGTTCAGAAGATGGTCCATTCACTATCTGAATGGAGATGCATCCAGCCTTAATGAGGCTTTCTGAGGGACTACACCCCCACCTCAAACCCCTCAATTCATTTTCAGTGTCCTTTTGTTATGATGGAATATTAAGAACCTTACTTAGATCATTCTGTTCCAATTATTATCTGTTAGTTTGCAATGAATTTTTGTTCTTATTAAGGTTAACTTAAGCCCTATTTCTTCAAGGAGATTTTCCTTGAAAATCTTCTTCAAGGAGAAATTCCCTTAAATGATACCAGCTTCACAGGTATTTCTTGAATAAATGCTTTACCAACCGTCACACACTGTAGTCTCTTTGCACAGATTGAATTGCTTCTTTCCTAGTATTTCATTTTTATCAATAGTTCTTGCATATTTATTTAAACAGGAGTATCTTTCTGTAAAATATTGATAGTATCTTAACTATACTGTTTTCATTGGGTATGCAAAGACTTTTAACTCTTAATGGACCTCTTAAGGGTTTTTGCCTTGGAAAGTGAGAAGTGAAGAAGCAGGATGAATTGCCTCTTGTGTTGTCCTAGATTTGTATAGAAATGCCCTATCTGCCCATGACCACAGAATCATAGAAGTGGAAAATATCTTACCATTATCTAATCTAATCTTTTTTATATGTGTATATGGATATATACTGAAGCCTAGAGATAACAAGTGGGCCCTGTTTTTGCAGGACATGTTCCTTTTCCCCAGGGGAATCTGCTTCCTTCACTCATCATGCCATCCTTCAACCAGAGCATTTTCCACTCTGCAGTCTTCTTCCTTACTGGCATCCCTCGTTTTGAAACATACCATGCCTGGATCTCCATCCTCCATTCTGTTGTCTCTTTGCCATTGTCATCTCAGGGAATGGCATGATCTTGTTTGTCATCATCACTGAGTCGAGCCTCCATGAGCCCATGTACTATTTCCTCTCCATGCTTGTCCTTCATGGACCTAGGGCTGTGCCTTTCCACGTTGGTCACCATGGTGGGTATTTTCTGGTTCAATGCTCGAGAAATCAGCTTTGATGTCTGCATTGGCCATATGTTCTTTACCCATGGTTTCACATTAATGGAGTCCTTGTTACTCCTGGCAATGGCCTTTGACCATTACACTGCCATCTGTAACCCACTGAGATATGCCACAATCTTAACCAATTCAAGAATAATCAAAGTGGGCTTTGCAATTGTTATTAGGGTGACAACGGTTGTAGTGCCTTTACTCCTGCTCCTTAAGCATCTGTCCTTTTGTGGAAGTCATGTTTTCACCATCCATATTGTTTCCACCCTGATGTGATGAAGCTTTCATGCACAGACACCAAGATCAACAGTGTATTTGGCCTGGCCATTGTCATCTCTACTGGTACCTTGGACTCTGTCTTGATCCTTCTCTCCTATGTCCTGATCATCCCTTCCGTGCTCAGCATTGCCTCCCCAGAGGAGTGGAAAAAGACCTTTGGTACCTGTGTATCACACATAAGTGCTGTTGCCATCTTCTGCCTCCCCATGGTGAGCTTGTCACTGGTGCATAGGTTTGGGAAGCATGCCCCTCCCCTTCTGCATACTCTCATTGCCAATATTTATCTGCTCATCCCTCCTGTAATGAATCCCATAATCTATAGTGTGAAGACAATGCAAATTTGCAAGGCCATGCTCAAAATATTTCTTTCTAAGCTAACTTAGGACATTTTTCAGTGTATTCCTTCTTTACATTTTCTTCTCTGACTGACGTTTGATTGTTCACTAATGTGAGTTACCGCCGTATACTGATAAATGTTTACACATGCTTTCATTCTTCTGATAATCCAATAACTTACTATTTACAGAGTTCTAGATTGAATTCTTTGAGAACAGGGATTATGTCTTATGTATCTGTAACCCTATACTGCACCTGGCACAGAATAGGACCATGGTTAAAATATGTCTGCAAAATGGACAAATTAAGTCATAAATTGGGGTCCAAAAAGTCTCACCACCTCTAGGGTATGTAACTATCAAGGTGTGTCTGATATAATTTAGATCAGTAGAAAAGTCTAGGTTTTAGTAATTCTTAGTTATTGGTAATGATTATTATTCTCCCAAATAGATTATTCATGGCTGAGGATCATGAATAAGTACAATAAACAAGAAGAAATGTGAATTAAAAGGATACTTTTCTAATTCTTAAAAGAGTTCTTCAGAGCTTTTGGTAAATGTATTGATATTTTAAGTATCTAATGTCTGGTGATTCATCTTCTAAATATGTGTCTAATGGGGGAAAGTGGGCAAGAATGCAGTAATGTGTTGTGATATTCAACACATCATTATATATTGCAATGATAATTTAGAAACTACTTAAACATTTACTTCAGAGTATTGGTAAAATAAAATGTGAACTGTCATGCAACAAGATAAATATTGATATAGATATATATGATATATTAAGAGAAAAGATAGATTACTATACAGTGTACTTATTGTTGTGTGTATATTTCATGTGAATATACACACAAGTATACATGTACATGCACATAAAACATTTGTTATAAAGGTATGGAAAGACATGTTCCAAATGTCAAAATTACTTATCTTTTGATGGGTGAATATTGGTTTATTTATACTTTTTTTTACTTTCCTGTACTTTAAAAATGCTCAGTAATGAGGTTTCTGTTGTTGCTGTGTTTTAACTTCAGATAAGAGAATAATATCCGCTTAACAACTACCTAAAAACACAACTTGTTTGTTCTTCATCTTCCATAGACTCTTCACTCCCATGGATCCTCACAATCTGTCTTCGTACTACCCACTGGATACATTTATAATATGACATCCACTTTCCTTTTGCATCCTTCACTGTTCTCAGTGTGGTCCAGCACCAGAGCATCAAAACCACTTGAAATTCTTTTATAAA
Source organism: Orcinus orca (assembly GCF_937001465.1). Taxonomy (NCBI): domain Eukaryota; kingdom Metazoa; phylum Chordata; class Mammalia; order Artiodactyla; family Delphinidae; genus Orcinus; species Orcinus orca. The sequence continues at coordinate 48,823,247 of NC_064566.1, read as the reverse complement.
GTGCAGATTCCTCAACTCCACCCCAGAACTACTTAGGCACTCTTCTGATGGAGCACAAGAATTTGCATTTTCACAAGCTACCTAGAGGTTATCATGCATATTAGAATAACATTCTTATAAGAGGTTTTCACTTCTGAATAACACCATGAATAACCCTAACCCTTGTCCATAGTCTTCAATCATTTTGCTCTCTCCTACTGAAATATCCACCTGCTTTCATTTATATTTGAAATTTTAAAAAAATATTTTTATTTTATTATTTTTTGCTGGTATTGCTTTTTTCCCCTTCTTCCAGGTACCATTAAGACTCCTTTTTTGTTATAGGTAGTCAGGTCTCTCTTCCCTGACTGATTTGAAACTATTTTATTTTTCTCCCAGTTTTACTGGGAGGTAGTTGACACACAGCACTGTGTAAGTTTAATGGTTACATCACAATAATCACATACATCATGAAAGGATTACCACAATAAGTTTAGTGAACATCATCTCATATAGATACAGCATTAAAGAAATAGAAAAAAAATGTTTCCCTTGTGATGAGAACTCAGAATTTACTCTTAACAACTTTCATAGATAACATATTTATCATGATGTATATTACATCCCTAGTACTTATTTATCTTATAACTAGAAGTTTATACTTTTGACTACCTTCATCCAATTCCTCCTCTCCCCATCCCCACATCTGGTAACCACAAATATGATTTCTTTTCCTATGAGAGTGTTTTTGAAGTAAAATTGACCTATAACACTATGTTAGTTCCTGTTACACAGCATAGTAATTTGATATTTCCATAGATTTCAAAGTAATTACTATGATAAGTCTACTTACCATCTGTTACCATACAAAGATATTACATAATTATTGACTATATTCCCTGCTCTGTATATATCACAGATGTGACTCATTTATTTTATACCTGAAATCTCCCTCATCTATTTCTCTCCTCCCCTCAAACAGCCTTCCTCTGGTAACCACCTGTTTGTTCTCTGTGTCTGTTTCTGTTTCATTATGTTTGTTCATTTGCTTTGTTTCTTAGATCCACATGTAAATGAAATCATACTGTATTTGTCTTTCTCTAGCTGACTTATTTTACTTAGCATAATATTCTCTGGGTCCATCCGTGTGTGGCAAATGGCAAGATTCTATTCTTTTTTATGGCTGAATAATGTTCATTTATATATATTACATCTTTATTCCCTCAAACATTGATGGGCATTTAAGTTGCTTCCACATCTTGGCTATTATTAATAATGCTGCAATGAATATAGGAGTACATGTATCTTTTCAATTAGTGTTTTGTTTTCTTTGGATAAATAACCAGGCGTGGAATTGCTATATCATATGGTAGTTCTATTTTTAATTTTAAAAAATTAACCTCTATATTTTTTTTCCATAGTGGCTGTACTGATTCACATTCCAACAACACTGCACGAGGGTTCCTTTTTCCACATCCTCTCCAACACTTGTTATTTGTTGTCTTTTTGATAATAGTCATTTTGACAAGTTTGAGGTGATATCTCATTGTGGTTTTTATTTGAGTTTCCCTGATGATTAGACATGTTGAGCATCATTTCATTTGCCTGTTTGCCTGTATGTCTTCTTTGGAAAAATGTCTATACAGGAGCTCAGCCCATTTTTTTAATTGGGTTGTTTGTTTTTATGATGGTAAGTTGTATAAATTATATATATTTTTGGATATTAAACCCTTGTTGAATATAGTGTGAAAATATCTTCTACCATTCAGTAGGAGGTTTTTCTGTATTGGTTTTTTCACTGTGCAAAAGCCTTTATTTTGATGTGGTACCAATTGTTTATTTTGTCCTTATATTTCTATTGCCTGAGGAGACTTATCCAAAAAAAATATTGCTAAGACCAATGCCAGAGAGTGTAATACCTATGATTTGTGTAGAAATTTAATGGTTTCAGGTCTTCCATTGAAGTCTTTAATTCGTTGTGAATTTGTTTTTGTATAGGGTGTGAGAAAGTAGTCCAGTTTGTTTCTTTTGCATGTAGCTGTCCAGTTTTCTCAGCACCACTTATTGAAAATACTATCTTTTCCCCATTGTGTATTCTTGCCTCCTTTGTCATAGATTAATTACCCACATAAGTGTGGGTTCATTTCTGAGCTCTCTATTCTGTTCCATTGATCTATGTGTCTGTTTTGTGCCACTACCATGCCATTTAGATTACTGTAGCTTTGTAGTGTAGTTTGAAATCAGGGAGCATGATACTTCCAGTTTTGTCCTTCTTTCTCAAGCTGGAGTTGATGTCCAAAATCTGGTGGGTGGGGCTGGGGCTCAGGGCATCCTGGGGCTAGTGTCCACCCACTGGTGGATGATGCTGGGTCCTGGTGATAGTGTCAGCCTACTGGTGAGTGGAACCAGGTCCAGGGGACTCAGCCTGTGGGGCTCAGGGTTCCTGGAGCTGGTGTCTTTCCACTGGTGAGTGGGCTAGATACACAGCTGGCTGCAGATCCTTGGTAACCTTGAGGCTGGTGTCTACCTGCTAGTGGGTGGGGCTGTGGACCATGTGGTCTCAGGGCTGGTGCCTGCATCCTGGTGGGTGAGGTGGGATCTGATGGCTGGCTATGGGGCCCAGGGATCCTGGGGCTAGTGCTCGCCCACTGGTCTGTGGGGCTGGATCCTGTGGTGGCTGGGGGTTCTGGGGGCCTGCTGGTTGTTGAGGCTGTTTCCCTCCCAGCTAGCTGCTTGACCTGAGGTGTCCCAGGTCTAGTGGCCAGGGCTGGGTCCCAGTATTAACAAGCTAAGATGGAGGATTCCAAAATGGCTCTTGCCAAAACCAGTGTCCTCATGGTGGGATGAGCTCCCAAAAATGGCTGCTGCCATGATCTATGTCCCCAGGGTGAGTCCCAATTGCCTCCTGTCTCTCTGGGAGATTCTCCAAGAGGATCTGACTTAGGCTCCTTTCAAATCACTGCTTCTACTCTGGCCCTTGGAACTTGTGAGGTTTTGTGTGTGCCCTTTAAGAGCGGAGTCTCTGTTTCCCGCAGCCCTCTGGAACTCCAAGTAAGCCCCACTGGCCTTCAAAGCTAGACATTTTGGGAGCTTATCTTCCCAGTGTAAGACCCTTGGCCTGGGAAGCCTGATGTGGGGCTCAGACCCCTTGCTCCTTGGGGAGAATTTCTGCAATTGTAATTCTCCTCCTGTTTGTGGGTCACCTACCTAGGGGTATGGGTCCTGACTACACCACATCTCCACCCCTCCTATACTCCTATGGTTCCTTCTTTATATCTTTAGTTGTAGAAAATCTTTTCTGCTAGTCTTCGGGTAGTTCTCATTGATAGTTACTTTGTAAATTTTTGTGATTTTGGTGTGTGTGGGGGAGGGGGTGTTGGGGGGAAAGGAGGTGAGCTCCAGGTCTTCCTGTTCCTCCATCTGGGCTATACCTGATTTGAAACTTTTTGAAAACAGGCATTATACTTTATACTTTGAGGACTGATATACCTTGCACAGACCCAAACTCAATGCTTTATTAATAATAGCTAACTTAATTTATGCTTATTAAATTTATTTTTGTATAACTTTGTATATATTCTTCTAACATGTTTTGAACATCTTCATTTTGGCAAAACTGTGGGAAACACTGGGGTGAAACAGTGAACAACAAAGACACGGTCTCCATTCTTAAGGAGTAACTATCTGACTATATATATCTAAATTGATATTTTAACTAGTTGTTTCTTATTCATGATACTGTGTATACATCATTGTACCAGATATTAAGAGGAGTCATAGTTGGTGGTCTCTTTCTATAGGAAGAGCATGAAATAAAGGGAAAATCATCAACCCAGGAAACTCTTAGCCCAATGAGACAAATTAGCTCCTAGAAATATACTGTTTAACAGAAGAGACAGAATGCACATTCAAATCTAAGCAATAAAAGCACAAATATCATGATTCAAATTTCATGGATGCTCTGTAAAAGTTTTGAAAATGGAGAATTTAAAGGTAGGACAACCATATCTCTTACTTCTCTATAATGTAATACAATTCACAGAAGACTACCTAAGTATACTCTCTTTTCTTTATTCTTACAGGCAATACTTTTCACTTTTCTTTTTTTTTTTTTTTCACTTTTCTATTAGCTGTGTTTTCCTGTGAATTCACTGTCATCAAATAGAGAGAGGTCTACACCTCTTGTTTTTATTTATAGACCTTATGAAACAATGCTTGTTCAAGATTGTCTGAGCCATGCTGAAAATAATTGCCTGGTTAATCTGATGCAGAATTTGAAAGAGTAAGTGACGAAGTGTTCTGCTGAGACCCTAGAAGTCACTGAGGTTCTGTTTGAGGATGTTTCCTAAACTGATATTTCTATATACCTAATAGATTGTGGTCTAGAGGAAAACGTTATATTCTTATCATTCAGGTTGATACCTCACCAAGCAGGGAACTGCTGTATATTATGGAGCCTCAAATAAGGTGCCTGAATTCTTCAGCTGCTTCACAAGGATCTGTAGAAATGTGCTTTTCTAGGAAAGGAGAAAGATTCAATTTCATACTGAGCAGTTTCTGTTACATTATTTAAATTCAAATGCTTTAGAATGCCTGTAAGGTTTTTTGCAACATGCATCCTGCCTCCATGTCCAGTTTCAGTTGCCACTTGCTGTCCCACTTGCACCCAGAGCTCCAGGCATGCTGAATATGGTATTAGTCACTTCTGTTTTTCCCATAGTCTGTTCTCCCTTGCCTCCTGACAAACTTGGTGCTGACCTTCCTGCAGGATAAATATATGCCCTTTGATGCTCTCATCATAAATATGTCCTGTTGTGATCATCAAGTTTTATGTCTGTTTCGTCAATGGGCTTTGAGCATTTAGAGGGAAGTGACTTGGTTCTATTCTGTACATTACCAGTGCAAAACCCCGGAATGTGATAGATAAAGTGCTTTAAGGAAGAATTAATGACATTTTAAAAAAAGAAACGGAAACTTTTCTTAGAAATGTAAAAAATTCACGTAGGTGTTATTGGAGGCTGATATATTTATCAGCTGGGTGTAGGGTAGTACGGGGATTAGGAATGAGCCTGTGCATAGAGCAGGTGGTTTGTTTCTGGTTTTTTACTGACAAATTTACTTTTAACAAACTTTTACTTAGATACAAAGTCAAGGAAGTATCATACCAATCCCTGCACAGAAATGACAAAAACAACTGTAATGAAGTACAAGGGGAAGGCAGCCCTGAGGTAGAATGAACCCTTGAGAAGCTTCATACTCTGGGGGCCACAAAAAGTCTACCAGGTGTTTCCTGATTAAGATATTTCACACAATCTGCATCATAACTCCTTATATATGCTGCCAATCCCTGAGTAGTAAACCTCCCCAGCTCCTGAGGCCCCTTTCTGGCAAATAGGGCAGGAACGAACACACCTCCATACTGTGTAATAAAACTGCTACATTCAGAGAAAAATATCAGATTTTACTCACACTGGTTTCTTTAAGAATGAGGAAGATTTTTATTAACTGCAAAAACCTCTCATGGTGCCTAAAGAAATTTGTATTTCTGGGGACATAATAACCCCATACTTGTGGGGTTCCATTGGTCTATGGGCCATGTGTCATGCTGCTTAGAATGATTTGTAAGCGTGTTCTTGCAGTTGTGAGTTTTCTGGTTAGTTGTACCACATTTCAAAACCATGTCCGAGGCCAGCTGGCGCTACTAGTACCACTCACCACCATCTTCATCCTCATCCTCATTTACTATTATTAAATGTCTCCCAGGTACTAGTTATCAGATTACATGTTTTACAAATGTTATGTTATTTAATCCTTACAATTTAATGCTATTGGTATGCTACCAATTTCACGGGAGAAGAGTCTAATGTAAAATGCTCATTTGGGGCACCTCATCTAATTGTTGCTAGAGCCAGCAATTGACCCTAGGTTTGCCTGACCCAACAACCATATCAGTAACTTTCTGTAATTCAAGGAGAGAGAGGAATCAAGGTATTCCAGCCCAGAACCTGCAGCATGCTCTTACAGTGAGGCTGGAATATTATCTTCATATAAGGCAAGAATTGCTATCAACAAATGGAAGGAGGTACATAAAAGTTTACCCTACAGTACTAGGAGAGAGTCTTCCATCAAAAAACCCAGTGTGTGCACACACACACACACACACACACACACACACACACACTTGTTTTGTGGGAATGAAAGAGAGTTCAGTGAGATTCCTTTCTCAGTTTACAACTCTTGGATTTAATTTATATCAAGAAGCATATATTTTCTTCCTGCACTGCAAAATATAGTACAAAGTATTGGGAATATAATGATGAATAAGCAATAATCCACCTGCCAGTAGCTAATTTCTGTCAGAGAGACATTTTCAAATAACTCACAATGGAATAACCACTGTTCTAGACGTTAAAATTAAAAAGGATGTGACTCTAGAGGAAGTACTTTCTTTTGACTTGACTTGGAGAAGGTGATGCCACCAAATGTTTTCTAATGTAACTATTTAATGTTTAAATGTAAATAAATGAGATGTTGAATTTATAAATGGTTCAATGGAGCAAATGATGAGTCTAAAGAATGTAGGCTAATTCAAAGAAGAGTGGGAGGTACATGAATTAAGCAAAGCATATCCATATGAAAGAACTTGCTGTATTTGGTAGTGAATTAGAAAAAGCCCAGGTTGACTATATCAAAAGGTTCCTGGGGTAGCAAAGAGGATGGGTGGCAGTTAAAGTAGATTGGGGAGATCTCAACTGCTGTAATAAAGAGATAGAGTTTTGACTTCATGCTGAAGGCAATGAAGAGCTCTGTATGAAGGGTCACGTGGAGATGTAGTTTTGAGAGATCACTTTGGCATCAATATGGAGAAAGTTTGGAAACACTTGAAACTCAGGGCAGGGAAATTACTTATGAGAATATTTCTAAGTTCCTGCAAAACTAATGAGAGTGTTATGTAAAGTATTGGTGGTGGAACTGGAGGATAAGGATAGTCAATCAAAGAATATTGTGGAAGTTGTACCTATGAAAGTTTGGAAATTAGATGGCCTAGAGAGTTATGGAAGGCAGAATTCTAAAAGGACTCTCAAGATTCCTGCCTTTTGTGCACTTATTCAGTATAAAACCCATCCTTTGAGTCTGAGTGGAGCTATGAATGTGATGGGATATCACTTATCTTATTATACTACATTATGTGGCAAAGGGAGTTTACAGATATTAATAAGGTCCACGATTACTTTACTTTGAGTTAATCAAAAGCAAGATTAGGGACTTCCCTGGTGGCACAGTGGTTAAGAATCCACCTGCCAATGCAGGGGACATGGGTTTGAGCCCTGGTCCGGGAAGATCCCACATGCCACGGAGCAACTAAGCCCGTGTGCCATAATTACTGAGCCTGCACTCTAGAGCCCACGAGCCACAACTATTGAGCCCATATGCCACAACTACTGAAGTCTGCGTACGTAGAGCCTGTGCTCTGCAACAAGAGAAGCCTGCACATGCAACGAAGAGTAGCTGCTGCCCGCCACACCTAAAGAAAGCCCACGCGTAGCAACAAAGACCCAATGCAGCCATATATTAATTAGTTAATTAATTAATCAATGAATTAATTAATTTAAATAAATAAAGATGATACTGGGTGGGCCTAACTTAATCATGTATGCCTTTAGAAGAGAATGCAGCAGAAAGATTCTTCTGCTGGATTAGAAGAAGCAAGATGTGATGTTGTGAGAAGTCCACCTGGCTGAAACTGAGAGTAGTCTCTGGGAGTTAAGACCAATCCCAGACCCCAGCCAGCAAGAAAATGGAGACCAGAACCCTACACCACAAGCAACTCACTTCTGCCAACAACCTGAATGAGTCTGGAAGAGGACCCTGAGCTCCAGATGAGAAGACAGGGCTGGCTGAAACCTCAAAAAGAAACCACACTTCTGCTGTAAGTGTGAACCATTAAAGCAGTGTAAGCCCTTAAAGAGAAATGTGAGGACAGACAAACATTCAATAAGTGGTTCGTGAGGAGAAGGAGAAGCATGCAACAGGGAGGCAGAGTTAATAAGAAAAGGTTTCTCTTTTTTTCTTCTTTCCTTTCTTACTTCCTTCATTCCTTCCTTCATTCCTCCCTCTTTTTTTTCAACAAATTGTTTAGGTTGAGGAAGAAACTGGAATATTTACAGACCGTGGGAATGCTACAAATGAAAGAGAATACAAATTTCAAAAAGAAAGAAGAAAATTATTGGGACTATTTCATAGTACGAAAAGAGTTCTATATATTCATTTCTTTTCTTAGTTTTTAGAAAAAAAATCCACATTCCTTACCCCCTTGATGGTGATAAGATAATTCCATACTGGATCCCTGTTATCTTTAAATACTACCCTTTCACAGACTATATCTCACAGTTCAGTAGCATTTTGAAAATATCTGAAACTACATGCTTTTGGACATACTTAGAATTTTTTTCATGTTGATTTTTACCTATTAACTCCTACACAAGTAATCTTCCTGTTCTCTAGGAATCCTTTTTTTTTACCATTACCCACACAACTTTCTAATATATAGGTGAGATATAATATTTCCATCTCTTCTGTCAGCTATCAGATAATAATATATGTGCATATATATATTGTTATTCAGATTCTTTTCCATTATACGTTATTACGAGATATCGAATACAGTTCCTTGTTCTATAAAGTAGGTCCTTGTTGTTTTTTATTTTTTAACATCTTTATTGGAGTATAATTGCTTTACATTGCTGCATTAGTTTCTGCTTTATAACAAAGTGAATCAAAAATACATATATATATATCCCCATATCCCCTCACTCCTACATCTCCCTGCCTCCCTCCCTATCCCACCCATCTAGGGGGTCACAGAGCACCAAGGTGATCTCCCTGTGCTATGCAGCTGCTTCCCACCAGCTACATATTTTACATTTGGTAGTGTATATATGTCCATGCCACTCTCTCAGTTCGTCCCAGCTTACCCTGCCCCATCTCCATGTCCTCAAGTCCATTCTCTACGTCTGCATCTTTATTCCTGTCCTGCCACTAGGTTCTTCAGAACCAATTTTTTTTTTAGATTCCATATATATGTGTTAGTATACAGTATTTGTTTTTCTCTTTCTGACTTACTTCACTCTAACTTACCTCACTACGAATAAGTCAGTTTCATTTATTTTTATGGCTGAGTAATATTCTATTTTATATATGCACTGCATATTTTTTATACATTCATCTGATGATGGACAACTTAGGTTACTTCCATGTCCTGGCTATTGTAAATAGTACTGCAATAAACATTGTGGTACATGACTCTTTTTGAATTACGGTTTTCTCAGGGTACGTGTCCAGTAGTGGGATTGCTGGGTAGTTTTTAGAACTACTAGAACTATGTTGAGGTAATTTCCCTCTATGCCTACTTTCCGGAGGGTTTTTATCATAATTGGTGTTGAATTTTGTCAAAAGCTTTTTCTGCATCTATTGAGATGATCATATGGTTTTTATTCTTCAATTTGTTAATATGGTGTATCACATTGATTGATTTGCATATATTGAAGAATCCTTGCATCTCTGGAATAAATCCCACTTGATCATGGTGTATGATCCTTTTAATGTGTTGTTGGATTCTTTTGCTAGTATTTTGTTGAAGACTTTTGCATTTATATTCATCCGTGACATTGGTCTGTAATTTTCTTTTTTTTGTAGTATCTTTGTCTGGTTTGGATATCAGGGTGATGGTGGCCTCATAGAATGAGTTTGGGAGTATTCCTTCCTCTGCAATTTTTTGGAAGAGTTTGAGACGGATGGGTGTTAGCTCTTCTCTAAATGTTTGATAGAATTCACCTGTGAAGTAATCTGGCCCTGGACTTTTGTTTGTTGGAAGATTTTTAATCATAGTTTCAATTTCGTTACTTGTGATTGGTCTGTTCAGATTTTCTGTTTCTTCCTGGTTAAGTCTTGGCAGGGCATACCTTTCTAAGAATTTGACCATTTCTTCCAGGTTATCGATTTTATTGACATAGAGTTGCTTGTAGTAGTCTCTTAGGATTCTTTGTATTTCAGCAGTGTCTGTTGTAACTTCCACTTTTTCATTTCTAATTTTATTGATTTGAGTCCTCTCCCTCTTTTTCATGATGAGTCTGGCTATTGGTTTATCGATTTTGTTTATTTTCTCAAAGAACCAGCTTTTAGTTTTATTCATCTTTGCTGTTGTTTTCTTTGTTTCTATTTCATTTATTTCTGCTCTGATCTTTATGAATTCTTTCCTTCTGCTATCTTTGGGTTTTGTTTGTTCTTCTTTCTCTAGTTCCTTTAGCTGTAAGGTTAGATTGTTTATTTGAGATTTTTCTTGTTTCTTGAGGTAGGCTTCTATAGCTGTAAACTTCCCTCTTAGAACTGCTTTTGCCGCATACCATAGGTTTTGGATCGTCGTGTTTTCATTGTCATTTGTCTCTAGGTATTTTTTTATTTCCTCTTTGATTTCTTCAGTGACCTCTTGCTTCTTTAGTAACGTATTGTTTAGCCTCCATATGTTTGTGTAATTCATTTCTAATCACATAGCGTTGTAGTCAGAAAAGATGCTTGATATGATTTCAATTTTCTTAAATTTACTGAGGCTTGATTTGTGACCCAAGATGTGATCTATCCTGGAGAATGTTCTGTGCGCACTTGAGAAGAAAGTGTAATCTGCTGTTTTTGGATGGAATGTCCTATAAATATCAATTAAATCTATATAGTCTATTGTGTCATTTAAAGCCTCTGTTTCCTTATTGATTTTCATTTTGGATGATCTATCCATTGGTGTAAGTGAGGTGTTAAATCTATATAGTCTATTGTGTCATTTAAAGCCTCTGTTTCCTTATTGATTTTCATTTTGGATGATCTATCCATTGGTGTAAGTGAGGTTTAACACCTCACTTTGAAGATGAACAATCTTCAAAGTCTGACTCTCTAGGATTTCCTCTTCCCATTGCCGGACCCCCAGGTTGGGAAGCCTGACCTGGGGCTCAGAACCTTCACTCCAGTAGGTGGACTTCTGTAGTATAAGTGTTCACCAGTCTGTGACTCACCCACCCAGCAGTTATGGGATTTGATTTTACTGTGATTGAGCCCCTCCTACCATCTCATTGTGGATTCTCCTTTGTCTTTGGATGTGGGGTATCTTTTTTGGTGAGTTCCAGTGTCTTCCTGTCGATGATTGTCCAGCAACTAGTTGTGATTCTGGTGTTCTCGCAAGAGGGGGTGAGAGCACATCCTTCTACTCCACCATCTTGGTTTCTCCTGAGATTTTAGATTCATGGATATAATTGTCTACTTGATATCTCAATCTGGGTATTTAATCTAAAAATTAAAATTATGGCAATCAAATATTTTATTTTCTCCCCAAATCAATTTTCTCCCTATTTTCTCCTAATGTCATAAAAATGACTCTAACAATCACACAATTGCTTGAGAAAAGTCTTGAGTCATTCTTGATATTCCTCCCCTGTCCATCAAATCCTTCATCAATTTCTATAATTTCCAGCCTAAAACGTACCCTGAATCTGCTCACTTTTCACCTGTAGACCTATATAATGTCAATATCTTGGTTTATAACATCATCATCTGTTCCTTGGTTATTGTAATAATTTGCTAGCCATTGTAATTGTTTTTGCACTTGCCTCCAAAAAATGTATTCTTTCCAGAGAAACCAGACTTTTTCTACGAAAATCTACTAGATCACATAAGCCTTTGTTGAAAACCACTCTGATGGATTCTTATTGCTTTTAAAATAAAGTACAAATTATTTATCGTGGTCAGAAAACTTTACATAAACTGGCCCATCCACCTCTACTTCTACATCAGAGACCACTGTTGGCTTCAATCCCTGATCTCTAACCATCTTTCTCTTCCTCAAAACAAATTAACAGTATTCCTGTCTCAGGATCTTTGTCCTTGATCTTTTATCTGCTTAGAATGATTTTCTCCAAGTTTTTGCACAAAAGCTCCTTTAATCATTTAGGTTTCAGTTCAATGGTGTTTCTTCAGAGTGATTTTTGTAACCCCACCATTATTTCTCCCATTCTCTCAAATAAGTTACTCTCATTGAAATACCCTGCTTTGTATTTATACCACTTATTATATGCTGATTGCCCATTAGATCTATTGGAAGCTCTAGAAGATCAGGAGTTATGTCTGTTTTTTGTTCACTGATTTGTAAAATGAGATTTAGCATACAGTGGGCATGCATCAAATAATTGTTCTATTAATGAATTAATCTATGAAATAAAATCTGTACCATTACAGAGGTATAAAAACAAGACAAATGCAAATATGGTGAAAAGTGCCATGAGACCTAAACACTCATATCTTAAAGTATACATCTGATCCTTGTTGGCCACACACTACCAATCTTGGGTCATCATCTACAAGATTTATATGATATATAAAACAGATGCTGTCCTAGGAATTCTTGCTGATCTTGGTCATAAAACTCAAAATTCAGATACGATTCCTATCATGCCCAGTCTGACCCAGACATATAGGCTAGGCCCTGGGATTGATGCCAAAAGATGCAAATATTCTGTGAATGTAGGCAGGCATTGAAAGAATATACTCTCCTTCAAGCTTCTTCAGATTAGCCACAAATATTAATGGTACTGCCACAGAGAATATAAACATTATAGCAATAGAAGAGTAATAAATGTTGGAGACTTTTAAAAAATTCTGTTTTGAGACATAGTATGGGAATCAGGAGAGGATGGTGTTGATGAGACTAATAAATGAAGATTCCAAGAAGGAAGTGTTCAGATATGTCAGATGCTCCACCCGTACTAAAAAGTAAAAGAAAAAAAAAAGACCCATTCTTTCCCAAAACATCACGCTGTGTAATTGACCACCTCAAAGTCAGTGTGCATAATACTTCTTTCTGAATTTTTGGCAACCAGAACAATGTCTGGCATAAAATAAACAACTGGAGAGGACAAGCATCAGTGAATTTCAGTCTGAGATAATTATATGATTATGATATCCCTCTGTGCAGTTTGTCCAGAGTGCTGATTTGGAAGCATATCTGTGATCAACCTTAAACAGAACATTTTTTTCAGGGAAGGCTTTTCTTATGTTCTCCAATTCAAACTGTCCTACGTGTTCAGGCCCGCCCCCCCTTTTTTTTTCTGTCTTTTGGAAATGATTCCCTATGTGATTGCTTGCTGACTTTTTTCAGATTAGGTAGAGTAATGAACAACAGTCCTTGCTTACCCTAAAAGCACAGAGGAAGAGAGTTAGGTCTAAAAGTCTGTATCTTTATAATTACATTGAATAAATACATCTCTGTATTCTAGGACAATCCAGATTTTTGTTTGTACTTCAGCATAATTATTTAGTGGCACCCACACAGGACCTGCTTTAAAAAATACATTATACTGTCACTCTGATAGCTAATGCCTCTAATGATCCCATCTGGAAACCAGCAGGGGGCAGAAGCAGGCCATGAATTTTTCCCTTTCTTCAAAGATGCTTAAAGCAGGTTTGTTTCAGAATTGAATAAATGTAAGTGAGGCCAGGCCTTTAACAGTTTTGGAATAACTGAAAAGATGAGAAACTTCTACAACCCTAGTCCACGGAGCTAGATGTTCAGGGGTTCTAAATATGTTTGCATCAAAGAGAGCTTATTCACCACAAACCCAGAATGGTTTTAAAATCCCAGTTTACATGAATGGTTATAACTATTCATTTTTGAATGTTCTCCTTTATTCTATATTATTTGTATATTTATATATATTTATTATTTTAATTATTATAAATTGTATATCAATAAATAGTATTCTCATGATTAAAATATTGGAAAATGATTATCCATTATTTAGAAGAATGATAAAAAATTATGTTGCATGGTGCATCTAACTGGAGCCATCTGGGTGTCTGAGAAGTTCCCATCAGGATTTGTATGATTTGATTAGCTTATGACATAAATGAACTTCTATGCTCTTATTATCTGTTCTTGAAAATACTCAGCAACAGCAAAATATAAAAGAGAGCATTTGATGATCTATGTATCAGTCAACTGATTCACATTTTTATATTGATTATTGATGTCTTCATCTCTTTGTTTTTGTTTTGTTTTATTTCAACTGGACTGTTTGGAAACCCCTTTCTATCATCAAATCTTTTTCACCTTTGATTTGACCTCATAAAACCTTCGACTTAAAAATGAGAGACTTTTCTTTACCTTGTGAATTCCAGATGTACATATCAATTCAACTTTCTTCTAGACCTGGATGCTGCTAGCATGGTTGCCTTGTTGTTAAGGTCCATTAAAAATGAGGCTCCAAAATTCCCTACTGTTCAATACCGCCATCTCAGCCTGAGAGCTTTGGCATTTAGGAAGACATGTTAAATGAGTCAACTCACACTTGGTAAATTCTCATCTGGCATACATTTTTGTTAAAAGTCAAAATAGGGAACTTCCGTTGAGATTTTTTTTTCATTTCTCTGCTAAATTTAAAGACTCTATATTTACATACTAAATTATTATATTTTACTGTGATCTATTTCTTAGCTTTCAATTTTTTCCACTGACTTGCACGTTAATAATATTATTTTAATATGCATTAAGAATGGAGAAAATTAAGGCATTTTCAGATAAACCAAAACTAACAAAAATATTTCCAACAAATAAAAATAATATTAAGCATGTTCAGGAAAAAGGAAAATGATTTTAAGGGGAAGGTTAGAAATAAAAATGTATGTTAAGCAAATACATAAATAATTACAAATATTTCTTCACTGTTTAAAGTAATAATAATAGAAAATTTAGGGGATAAAACTACAAAATATTTAAAACATACAACAAAAAGGATAGATTGGAAAGGGGAAAAATGGAGATAAATTGTTCTAAGTCCATTGCATTATCTTGGAAAAGAGTAAAATAACAAATGGATGTTTGTGTCTGGGAAATTAAGGATGTAATTGTAATCATTGAGATGTACTTATTTTTGTTTCATTTGTGTAATATATTTTATAAAAATTGTCAAAACACTCCAAAATGGCACAAAACAAAATCTATATAAAGGGAAACACATGCTATCTTAATGGATAGTACAACTCAAGATTTCTATTCTCCCCAAATGTGTCTCTAAATCCAAGGTAATCTCATTCAGATCACAAGCTAATTGATCAAAGAAACTGTCATTCAGAATACAGATTCAGATAGCCTCATCCACCAGAGGGCAGACAGCAGAAGCAAGAAGACCTACAATCCTGCAGCCTATGGAACAAAAACCACATTCACAGAAAGATAGACAAGATGAAAAGGCAGAGGGCTATGTACCAGATGAAGGAACAAGATAAAACCCCAGAAAAACAACTAAAGGAAGTGGAGATAGGCAACTTTCCAGAAAAAGAATTCAGAATAATGATAGTGAAGATGATCCAGGACCTCAGAAAAAGAATGGAGGCAAAGATTGAGAAGATGCAAGAAATGTTTAACAAAGAACTAGAAGAATTAAAGAACAAACAGAGATGAACAATACAATAACTGAAATGAAAACTGCACTAGAAGGAATCAATAGCAGAATAACTGAGGCAGAAGAACGGATAAGTGACCTGGAAGACAGAATGGTGGAATTCATTGCTGCAGAACAAAATAAAGAAAAAAGAATGAAAACAAATGAAGACAGCCAAGAGACCTCTGGGACAAAATTAAATGCAAAAACATTTACATTATAGGGGTCCCAGAAGGAGAAGAGAGAGAGAAAGGACCCAAGAAAATATTTGAAGAGATTATAGTCAAAAACTTCCCTACTATGGGAAAGGAAATAGCCACCCAAGTCCAGGATGTGCAGTGAGTCCCATACAGGATAAACCCAAAGAGAAACACACCGAGACACATAGTAATCAAATTGGCAAAAATTAAAGACAAAGAAAAATTATTGAAAACAACAAGGGAAAAATGACAAATAACATACAAGGGAACTCCCATAAGGTTAACAGCTGATTTGTGAGCAGAAACTCTACAAGCCAGAAGGGAGTGGCATGATATACTTAAAGTGATGAAAGGGAAGAACTTACAACCAAGATTACTATACCTGGCAAGGATCTCATTTGGATTCAATGGAGAAATCAAAAACTTTACAGACAAGCAAAAGCTAAGAGAATTCAGTACCACCAAACCAGCTCTACAACAAATGCTAAAGGAACTTCTCGAAGTGGGAAACAGAAGAGAAGAAAATGACCTACAAAAACAAACCCAAAATAATTAAGAAAATGATCATAGGAACATACATATCGATAATTACCTTAAACATGAATGGATTAAATGCTCCAACCAAAAGACACAGACTGGCTGAATGGATACAAAAACAAGACCCCTATATATGCTGTCTACAAGAGACCCACTTCAGACCAAGGGATACATACAGACTGAAAATGAGGGGATAGAGAAAGATATTCCATGCAAATGGAAATCAAAAGAACGCTGGAATAGCAATACTCATATCAGATAAAACAGGTTTTAAAATAAAGACTATTACAAGAGACAAGGAAGGAAACTACATAATGATCAAGGGATCAATCCAAGAGGAAGATGTAACAATTATAAATATATAGGCACCCAATATAGGAGCACCTCAATACATAAGGCAACTGCTAACAGCTGTAAAAGAGGAAATCGACAGTAACACAAATATAGTGGGGAATTTTAACACCGCACTTACACCAATGGATAGATCATCCAAAATAAAAATCAGTAAGTAAACAGAATCTTTAAATGACACAATAGACCAGATAGATTTAATTGATATTTATAGGACATTCCATCCAAAAACAGCAGATTACACTTTCTTCTCAAGTGCGCACAGAACATTCTCCAGGATAGATCACATCTTGGGTCACAAATCAAGCCTCAGTAAATTTAAGAAAATTGAAATCATATCAAGCATCTTTTCTGACTACAACGCTATGAGATTAGAAATGAATTACAGGGGAAAAAACGTAAAAAACACAAACATATGGAGGCTAAACAATACGTTATTAAATAAGCAAGAGGTCACTGAAGAAATCAAAGAGGAAATAAAAAATACCTAGAGACAAATGACAATGAAAACACGACGATCCAAAACCTATGGTATGCGGCAAAAGCAGTTCTAAGAGGGAAGTTTACAGCTATACAAGCCTACCTCAAGAAACAAGAAACATCTCAAATCAACAATCTAACCTTACAGCTAAAGGAACTAGAGAAAGAAGAACAAACAAAACCCAAAGATAGCAGAAGGAAAGAATTCATAAAGATCAGAGCAGAAATAAATGAAATAGAAACAAAGAAAACAACAGCAAAGATCAATAAAACTAAAAACTGGCTTTTTGAGAAGATAAACAAAATTGATAAACCATTAGCCAGACTTATCAAGAAAAAGAGGGAGAGGACTCAAATCAATAAAATTAGAAATGAAATAGTGGAAGTTACAACAGACACTGCAGAAATACGGTGCATCCTAAGAGACTATTGCAAGCAACTCTATGTCAATAAAATCGATAACCTGGAAGAAATGGTCAAATTCTTAGAAAAGTATGCCCTGCCAAGACTTAACCAGGAAGAAACAGAAAATCTGAACAGACCAATCACAAGTAATGAAATTAAAACTGTGATTAAAAATCTCCCAACAAACAAAAGTCCACTACCAGATTGCTTCACAGGTGAATTCTATCAAACATTTAGAGAAGAGCTAACACCCATCCGTCTCAAACTCTTCCAAAAAATTGCAGGGGAAGGAACACTCCCAAACTCATTCTGTGAGGCCACCATCACCCTGATACCCAAACCGGACAAAGATACTACAAAAAAAAAAGAAAAATACAGACCAATATCACTGATATATATAAAAGCAAAAATCCTCAACAAAATACTAAAAACAGCATCCAACAACACATTAAAAGGATCATACACCATGATCAAGTGGGATTTATCCCAGAGATGCAAGGATTCTTCAATATATGCAAATCAATCAATGTGATACACCATATTAACAAATTGAAGAATAAAAACCATATGATCATCTCAATAGATGCAGAAAAAGCTATTGACAAAATTCAACACCCATTTATGATAAAAAAAACTCTCCAGAAAGTGGGCATAGAGGGAACCTACCTCAACACAATAAACGCCATATGTGACAAACCCGCAGCAAACATCATTCTCAATGGTGAAAAACTGAAAGCACTTCCTCTAAGATCAGGAACAAGATAAGGTTGTCCATTCACACCACTATTATTCAACGTATTTTTGGAAGTCCTAGCCATGGCAATCAGAGAAGAAAAAGGAATAAAAGGAATCCAAATTGGAAAAGAAGAAATAAAACTGTCACTGTTTGCAGGTGACATGATACTATACATAGAGAATCCTAAAGATGCCACCAGAAAACTACTAGAGCTAATCAATGAATTTGGTAAAGTTGCAGGATACAAAACTAATGCACAGAAATCTCTTGCATTCCTGTACACTAATGATGAAAAATCTGAAAGAGAAATTAAGGAAACACTCCCATTTACCATTGCAACAAAAAGAATAAAATACTTAGGAATAAACCTACCTAGGGAGACAAAAGACCTGTCTGCAGAAAACTATAAGACACTGATGAAAGAAATTAAACATGATACCAACAGATGGAGAGATATGCCATGTTCTTGGATTGGAAGAATCAATATTGTGAGAATGACTATACTACCCAAAGCTATCTACAGATTGAATGCAATCCTTATCAAATTACCATGGCATTTTTTATGGAAGAAAAAATCTTAAAATTTCTATGCAGACACAAAAGACCCCGAATAGCCAAAGCAGTATTGAGGGAAAAAAACGGAGCTGGAGGAATCAGACACCCTGACTTCAGATTATACTACAAAGCTACAGTCATCAAGACAATATGGTATTGGCACAGAAACAGAAATATAGGTCAATGGAACAAGATAGAAAGCCCAGAGATAAACCCACACACCCATGGTCAACTAATCTATTACAAAGGAGGCAAGGATATACCATGGAGAAAAGACAGTCTCTTCAATAAGTGGTGCTGGGTATACTGGACAGCTACATGTAAAAACATGAAATTAGAACACTCCCTGCCACCATACACAAAAATAAACTCAAAATGGATTAGAGACCTAAATGTAAGACCGGACACTATAAAACTCTTAGAGGAAAACATAGGAAGAACAGTCTTTGACATAAATCACAGTAAGATCTTTTTTGATCCACCTCCTAGAGTAATGGAAATAAAAACAAAAATAAACAAATGGGACCTAATGAAACTTCAAAGCTTTTGCACAGCAAAGGAAACCATAAACAAGACAAAAAGACAACCCTCAGAATGGGATAAAATATTTACAAATGAATCAACTGACAAAGGATTAATCTCCAAAATATATAAACAGCTCATGCAGGTCAATGTTAAAGAAACAAACAACCCAATCCCAAAATGGGCAGAAGACCTAAATTGACATTTCTCCAAAGAAGACATACAGATGGCCAAGAAGCACATGAAAAGCTGCTCAGTATCACTAATCATTAGAGAAACGCAAATCAAAATTCCAATGAGGTACCACCTCACACTAGTTAGAATGGGCATCATCAGAGAATCTACAAACAGCAAATGCTGGAGAGGGTGTGGAGAAAAGGGAACCCTCTTGCACTTTTGGTGGGAGTGTAAATTGATACAGCCACTATGGAGAACAGTATGGAGGTTCCTTAAAAAACTAAAAATAGAATTATCATATGATCCAGCAATCCCACTACTGGGCATATACCCAGAGAATACCATAATTCAAAAAGACACATGCACCCCAATATTCATTGCAGCACTATTTACAGTAGCCAGGCCATGGAATCAACCTAAATGCCCATCAACAGACGAATGGATAAAGAAGATGTGGTACATATATACAATGGAATATTATTCAGCCATAAAAAGGAATGAAATTGGGTCATTTGTTGAGACGTGGATGGATCTAGAGACTGTCATACAGAGTGAAGTAAGTCAGAAAGAGAAAAACAAATATATATTAACGCATATATGTTGAACCTAGAAAAATGGTACAGATGAACTGGTTTGCAGGGCAGAAATTGGGACACAGATGTAGAGAACAAATGTATGGACACCAAAGGGGGAAAGCTGCGGGGGGGAGGGAGGTCGTGGTGGTGTGATGAATTGGGCGATTGGGATTGACATGTATACACTGATGTGTATGAAATCGATGACTAATAAGGACATGCTGTATATACAAAAAAAAAGAACCAAAACATCTAAAACAATTTTGAAAAGGAAGAAGAAGATGTGGTAGTGACATGTGTGGAGACTTAATTTATGCAATAATAAGACTTTTAAAATAAAACTTGTGTAATGTTGGCATGGGAGTGGGCAAGTACTGTATGTCAATGTAACAGTTCAGAGTGCTCAAGAAATGACCCACATATAATGAGAACTTGGTGTTATTATAAATTGGCAGTATATTGATTAATCAATATATTGTGCTAGATAATTTTGTATGAAAAAAGTCAACTTAATTCTATTTCTAGGTCTTTTCTTGGAGTTTCAGACTCATACTCAAACAATGTATCCCAAACTGAATTGATTGTAACTTGTCAAACTATTCCTTTTGTATTCTGTGTATCACTAGCAAAGAAATTTGAGAGCCAGTATTTATTCTTCTGCCTCCTAAATTTATCTCGCACAACCAAGAAATAAAATATTTTGTAGAGTTTAAAATAAAAAAATACAGATTCATTCTAAATGTATGTGAATGAGTAATTTAGAAAGAACACATTAGATATTTAGACACACTCTAGAACGTATTTAAAAATAAAGATTTTAAAAATATGATACTAATGGAAGAGTCAACAAACAGAATAATGGAACATATGGAGAGTTCAGAAATAGATCCATGTACCTCTGGGGCCCTGAGCAGTGACAAAGGTGACATCACAAAGCAAAAGAATAAATTGATTAGTAAATGATATTTGGGAAAACCATTCACTACTTGAAGAAAACTGAAGCGATATTCCTGTCACCCTCTATATGCAAATCAGAATTTCAAGTAGAGTATAAACCTAAAAGTTAAAGTAAATTGACAACAAAATATTAAGGAAAAAATATTTGTATTTAAATATTAGGGGAAGAAATTTTAACCCTGATATCCAGGTACAAAGAATGAAAGGAAAATTAATCACTTCAGGTCAATGAATGACACCACAGACAGAATTAATATAGAGATGACAATCTAGAAAAGCATTTTTAACATTTAAAACCAACTAAAAGAATTCTTAAATTTTATCCAAAAATAAGACAATAATAAAAAGTTGAACAAATTCTATGAATAGAATTTCACAAAGACTGAATTGACAAGAGAATTAATGATCCTTAAATAAAGTAGTAATTAGGTAAATTCTAATTTTAGAAAGATGTGATATCACTTTTCACTCCTAATAATATCACATTAGAAGGTTGAATAAAATCAAATGTTGGACAGGAAATTCTAATAGGAATATAAACAGTATACACAATTTTTGAAAGCAGTTTGCTAATGTTAACAAATTAGCAGACTTTATTTTATATAAAGCAACACCACCCATGTTTATATTACACAGGCTATTTGGTTTCGTATAAAAGAGCACATTGGAAGATATTGATTTTATTGGTGTTCGTGTTGGTGGAAATGGAGACCATCTCACTGTTCATTATAAGGGAAAGGCTAAATAAAGCATAATAAATGGATATTATTTTTGCAGCTGTAAGAACCAATCAACTGTATTTTCTTTTTTCTTTTTCTTTTCTAAACATCTTTATTGGAGTATAATTGCTTTACAATGGTGTGTTAGTTTCTGCTTTATAACAAAGTGAATCAGTTATACATATACATATATCCCCATATCTCTTCCCTCTTGCATCTCCCTCCCTCCCAGCCTCCCTATCCCACCCATCTAGGTGGTCACAAAGCACCGAGCTGATCTCCCTGTGCTATGCAGCTGCTTCTCACTAGCTATCTGTTTTACATTTGGTAGTGCATATATGTACATGCCATTCTCTAACTTTGTCCCAGTTTATCCTTCCCTCTCCCCGAGTCCTCAAGTCCATTCTCTAGTAGGTCTGCGTCTTTATTCCAGTCCTGCCCCTAGGTTCTTCATGACCACTTTTTGTTTTTTTTTTTAGATTCCATATATATGTGTTAGCATACAGTATTTGTTTTTCTCTTTCTGACTTACTTCACTCTGTATGACAGACTCTAGGTCCATCCACCTCAGTACAAATAACTCAATTTCGTTTCTTTTTATGGTTGAGTAATATTCCATGAGATATATGTGCCACCTCTTCTTTATCCATTCATCTGTCGATGGACACTTAGGTTGCTTCCATGTCCTGGCTATTGTAAATAGAGCTGCAATGAACATTTTGGTATATGACTCTTTTTGAATTATGGTTTTCTCAGGGTATATGCCCAGTAGTGGGATTGCTGGGTCATATGGTAGTTCTATTTTTAGTTTTTTAAGGAACCTCCATACTGTTCTCCATAGTGGCTATATCAATTTACATTCCCACCAACAGTGCAAGAGTGTTCCCTTTTCTCCACACCCTCTCCAGCATTTATTGTTTGTAGATTTTTTGATGATGGCCATTCTGACTGGTGTGAGGTGATATCTCATTGTAGTTTTGATTTGCATTTCTCTATTGATTAATGATGTTGATCGTTCTTTCCTGTGTTTGTTGGCAATCTCTATATCTTCTTTGGAGAAACGTCTATTTAGGTCTTCTTCCCATTTTGGGATTGGGTTGTTTGTTTTTTTGATATTGAGCTGCATGAGCTGCTTATAAATTTTGGAGATTAATCCTTTGCCAGTTGCTTCATTTGCAAATATTTTATCCCATTCTGAGGGTTGTCTTTTCATCTTGTTTATGATTTCTTTTGCTGTGCAAAAGCTTTTAAGTTTCATTAGGTCCCATTTGTTTATTTTTGGTTTTATTTCCATTTCTCTAGGAGGTGGATCAAAAAAGATCTTGCTGTGATTTGTGTAATAGAGTGTTCTTCCTATGTTTTCCTCTAAGAGTTTTATGGTGTCCGGCCTTACATTTAGGTCTTTAATCCATTTTGAGTTTGTTTTTGTGTATGGTGTTAGGGAGTGTTCTAATTTCATTCTTTTACATGTACCTGTCCAGTTTTCCCAGCACCACTTATTGAGGAGGCTTTCTTTTCTCTATTGTATATTCTTGCCTCCTTTGTCAAAGATAAGGTGATCATATGTTTGTGAATTTATCTCTGGGCTTTCTATCCTGTTCCATTTATCTATATTTCTGTTTTTGTGCCAGTAGCATACTCTCTTGATGACTGTCGCTTTGTAGTATAGTCTGAAGTCAGGGAGACTGATTCCTCCAGCTCTGTTTTTCTTTCTCAAGATTGCTTTGGCTATTCGGGATCTTTTGTGTTTCCATACAAATTGTGAACAATTTTTTTCTAGTTCTGTGAAAAATGCCAGCGGTAGTTTGATAGGGATTGCACTGAATATGTAGATTGTTTTGGGTAGTAGAGTCATTTTCAGAATGTTGATTCCTCCAATCCAAGAACATGGTATATCTCTCCATCTGTTTGTATCATCTTTAATTTCTTTCATCAGTGTCTTATAGTTTTCTGCAGACAGGTTTTTTCTCCTTAGGTAGATTTATTCCTAGGTATTTTATCCTTTTTGTTGCAATGGTAAATGGGAGTGTTTCTTTAATTTCACTTTCAGATTTTTTATTATTAGTATATAGGAATGCAAGAGATTTCTGTGCATTAATTTTGTGTCCTGCTACTTTACCAAATTCATTGATTAGTTCTAGTAGTTTTCTGGTAGCATCTTTAGGATTTTCTATGTATAGTATCATGTCATCTGCTAACAGTGACAGATTTACTTTTTTTCCAATTTGGATTCTTTTTATTTCTTTTTCTTCTGTGATTGCTGTGGCTAAAACTTCCAAAACAATTCAACTGAATTTTCATGTAATATACTGAGTGAGAGAAACAAGCAAAAATGATATTTTATAGGAAAATTCAATTTGTATAAATTACATAAAATCATTGTGCATTTTACAAGGATACATAAACAGTTTCTAATTACATTAGAAGTGATAACAATGTAAGGTTGAAGGATATATTGAAAAAATAAAAGTAAACCTTTTACAGAGTGGTTGAAAATCTGCTATAAAGTAAGACTCTGCTTGAATTTCACAATTATCATCATTATGCTCGTCACTGAAACAGAAACAGAACAGTGGAAGTAATGTATACAATCTTTCTCTTGGATATGGGAGTACAGAATACATACTCTTTTTGTTTGCCCAGAATCTGAACAAGTTGAAAAATATATCAAATTTATACAGAGGAGAAATTGTTAATCCAAACAATGATAAAGTCTGCCCTACTTCTTTTACTAATTTCTTAATCCTCTAAGCACTGCTTTATCATTTGCTAGTCCTAATTGCATTTTTCTCACATATTGCCCTATGTACTCTAAGTGACACAAGCATTTAGTGTAGGCCAGTGGCGGGGTGGGGGGGTGTCAGTTATCAATTGTCTCTTAATTCTTAATCCACTCTTAATTGCCCATATTGTGATGATGGATGTAGACTCTGAAAGAAGCTCTCCTTTTCAAGTTGGCACGATGTTAAGTTTTGTTAGTAGAGTGTTCTGGAGAGGCACTGGAGGAGGAAGGGGATTCTCTTCCTAGTTCTGCTGTGATTCTCTAGTCAGGATGCTGCAACCATCTCTGTCTGTACAGCTCCAGGCTTCAGCAAGGTGCTCAGCTTCTCCAGGGCCAGCTTCCAGCAACACACATGGCTTTGCAGCGGTGGACTGCTAAGGCAGGATCTCCGGTAAATGGCTCCCTCTGACACCCCAGGAGTAATTCTGTAATCCAGTGTTGCTTTTCTGGAATTTTCTCATGAATCATTTCTCCTGTTATACCCCCAGGCAGTTTCATAGGAACATCTGAGGTGCAGTTCCTCCTCCTGGGTGGCTGCCCCTGGCACCCCAGGGAACAGATTTTCAATAAATGCTGCTGACATGGCACTTCCCAATGGATGGATGCCTATGTACCTCACTTCAGGTAGCTTTGCAGCCTGAAATTTTTTTCAACCATGCATTGAGCCTTGGGCATGTTCTGTCTCAAGAGATCTGGGGAAAAGACCTCTCTCATATTGTTTCTTACTTGAATGTTCTATCTCAGCACTAGGAACAGTGCCTGCTTCCTATATCTTCTATTCTTAGCGATTTAGAGTCCTCTTTACTCCTCAGTAATCAGTCTTCCAGTTCTCCAATCTCTTGTTATAATTAACAATGTGATTTCTTTCTCCCAGCTGGACCCCGACTTGTACATTCAGCTGTGGCTATTCAGGAATGAACAAATCACACATATCACTGAATGTAAGAGGTTGGGGAGTGGGGCATGGCTTGTACCAGATAAGAAATAATATTTCTAGTCTTCCCTGGTGGTGCAGTGGTTAAGAATCCGCCTGCCAGTGCATGGGACACAGGCTCGAGCCCTGGTCCGGGAGGATCCCACGTGCCGTGGAGCAACTAAGCCCGTGAGTCACAACTACTGAGCCTGCACTCTAGAGCCCACAAGCCACAACTACTGAAGCCCGCACACCTAGAGCCCGTGCTTCACAACAAGAGAAGCCACTGCAGTGAGAAGCCTGTGCACCACAATGAAGAGTAGCCCCCGCTTGCTGCAACTAGAAAAAGCCCGTACACAGCAACGAAGACCCAACGCAGCCAAAAATAAATAAATAAATAAACAAATTTAAAAAATAACAATATTTTTGGTTATGTTTTTTCTCTTTAATGAGACAATTCTTTCAGGTATCATCATCGGTATCAATGATGCCACTTCTACCCATATTATTCATAATAATTATAACAAAAATGCTATTTAGTTTACATTTGCTGAGCTGTGTGTCAGGCAATGCGAAGTGCCAGATGTTGCAATGAACTTTTTTGTGCACTTTATCTCATTTAATCCTTAAAATCACACCATAAGAATGATATCATTTTGGGTATTTTACAGGTAAGAAAAATGAAGTTCAGCAAAGTTAGCTAATTTTTCACAAAGTCAGAGCTAATAAGTAGTAGAGTTTTTTTTCGATCCAGGCTGTCTGATTTCAAAATTATGTTCTGAACTGTTATACTATCTTACTTTACATGTCAATTAGCAGTGCAAGCATCTCATGAATAATGAGACTGTATCCTCTTGTTTGTGAGTTTTTAATTTTAAGTATATCCCCCACAGTGTTCACCAAAATTCATATACTCTTCTATTCAAATTCATATTCATAGCTTATTCTATTCTATTCCATTCCAGGCAGTTTTGCTTCAATTCTCTTTCCTATTTACTTGAAATTCTCAGAATACACAAACACATTATTCATCGATGATTTGGCATATGTTATCCTCCCTTTCTTTTCTGGTTTTTTTCCTCTTCTCTTTTGGACAAGTATCTACTTATCTTTATCACCCATTTCATACCAAGAGCTTCACTCTCTGATCTCATAAAGCCTTGTACACACTCATCTATAGTCACTTGTTAGATGCATTACCTTCAGAATCTTCCCAACTAGATTCAGAATTGGGATGCAGCAGGGGACAAGGATTACTTGAAATTCATATATTATTTCCAGAATCAAGCATCCACATAAGTGACTATTGAATAATAAAATTAAATTGGCATGTGTTGCTGCTGGTAACACTATGTTAATAACTACAAAGGCAGAGAAACCATCAGAGACAGGATAAGGAAGAGAGCAGACCACCAATCACTTCCTGGATGTAGATGTTAAACCATCTTGAGGAGAATGGAATTCCATTTGGTGTAAGACCATGAAAGAATTACAAGACAGCAGTGAATATCAAGCCACAAAAGCCCCTTTTTACATTGTCTTCAGTCCTATATTTATCACAGTATTACAATACAAGGGAAGAGGTAGCAAATCTACCTCCCCCTGGTTTCTGTCCTTCATGCAGATCTTTATAAGATGACAGAGGAAACTAGGATAAGAGCGGTCAAAGGAGGAGGAGCAATAAGGACAGTAAAATACATAAGGAAAATCTTAGGAGAACAGTGGTGTCTTTAGGCAGAAGAACTTAGTGGAATTATGGCTGTTAGTTTCTGGACAATTAAAGAGAGAGAAGACATTTACAAGGAAGGCTAAATAAAATAATTGATTTAAATAAAACATAGCAATGATCTAACTCCCAAATCAAACTGCAACTTGAATTCTTTAAGGGAAAGTAAGAATAAGCAGCAGAGTCTGTTTTCCACTTATATTAGCTGTTTACAACAACTCCTGTCATGGAGTCCAACATACAGATATATTTTCCCAAGGTCTCAACTAGCCCCTTATTTGTTTATGAATTAAATGCCTGCCCTCCCGTGTGAGAAACATCTGAGTGAGAGATGTGAAATAATTTAAATACACCAGTGCAATGAAGATAAATGTTTTTATTAGGCAGAGACCAGATGCTCAAAACTCTTCTTTATTTTTCTGTGTCCAGATTTTGGGCTCTGAGGACAAAAAGGTCTTTCCTGAAAATCAGGAAAGGGAGCTTAGTGGTAATTGTGGGCCAGGGCATTAGCCACACCAGGCGCCACCTTCTGATAGGCAGCCTGCAACTCCGGGGTGAATTCATTTTTAAGGTTCTCAGCCAGCACAACCACCAGCACGTTGCCCAGGAGCTGTGTGGAAGAGTCGAGAAACAAGGGCGTGGTTATAGAGGGACCCAGCTTGGACTCAGCATATTTCAGTCTCATCACAAACTGTGCCCCTATAATATAATATAATTATGACATTCATCCAGAGATGTGCGGTTTTATCATCTGTTTGAAAAATTACTTTTCAGTTAGAACTCTTTTGTACATGCTCTAGTGTTCAATTTTAATTCTCCAAGTAGACCATTTCAGCAAACTAATCTATATTTTTCTGGATAAAGCAGTTATTATTTACTCTTCTCTCCCAGATACACAATATCTTAGTTACCACAATTTGGGCATTCTTCCAAAAATAATAAACTAAAATAAAATATAACAAAATCAATTAAAACTAAATTAAATGAATACAATTAAATAAAACAAAAATGCTCCGTGAAGAGCAGAACTCATAGAAACAGAGGTCATACACACAGAATAGTTTAAGAATAGTATGGTTTAACTCATTTAAAAAGAAACAAAGTCATATTTCTGTCTATAAAACAATAAATTCAGTATAACCATAACTTTGATAAAGGAATTATATTCTAATTATTACAGAACAGTTAATGTCTCAGTTAGTAACTTCCTTATCAATACTTCCTCTATTGGGCTCAGATTTTCATTCAGAATTAGCTTTGTTTACCTCACAAGTGGGCTATGGTACTGACATATCAAGAGCAAAGGGACAGTCTCTCCCAAGTTAAATCTGGAACTGTACATCTTTAGAGGCAGAATCTTGGCTTCAGTCTGGAAACTGTTTACAAATATGTAAGGCATTAAATCCTAAAGCCAAACCTTCAGGGCCCTTCTCTGAGGCTCAAGAGATGGATAATCTAGAATGTTATGCTGAATTCCCTTGACATTAAATTAGTTTATTTTAAAATGATTATGGAACGCACAGTATTAGTTACTTCCCTTTCTCTCTCATCACCTTCCTTCTCCCCTCCCCTCCCCTCCCCTCCCTTTCCCTCTCTCTCTGACTCTCTGGCTCTGGCTCTCTGTCCTTGCCTCCTTTTGCTTTCCATCTCTCTTTCTTCCACACACATACCCCATCTTCATGAACACATACTGAACATAGTCTATAAAGCAACATGGTAGCAGAAAATAGAAATAACCGTTGGGTAACTTATCACATAAAACTGAAATTAAATATTAAGGGATTAATTTTACTCCTAGACTTTTATGGAAGCTCCACTTTAACAAGGAATGAAAGCATATAACAAGCTGCCAGAGTCTCCTTCCATCTTTTGACCTCCTCACTCCCGATGGGGAGACACCAACACCTAGTATATAGTAATTGTTTGAGCTGGATCCAAGTCTTATCCCAGTGATGTTCTCTTGAATTCTCCAGTATTGGAGATTTTCAGGCCCAACTTCTTGTCTAGATTCATTGGCCAGTTTCAGAGGTGAAGGAACAAAAGAGAGTGTAGTAAGTCTTTATATAGTTTTTATTTTTTATGACCATTTAGAGGGAAGAATGGTACTTTCTTTCCTCATTTCCAGATCGTGAAACCCACAGCCTCTCTTACCCTCTTTCTAATCCTTGGAAAATCTCTTTGTCTCCTAAGGTCTGATTCTTATGATGACTTTTCTGTGCTCAGGAGTGTGAAAGGAAACTTCCTAAAATTCTCCTGAGGCTCCTCTGCTTCTGGGATGTAACCAGGTGGTTCTTAAACATACAGTTGAGATATAGAGCGTTCTCAGTGCCTACTGTGTGCAATGACCTGAGAAGAAACAAATAAACACTTAAAAATCTTCTGCCTTCAGTTAATTCACAATATAGTGGTGAAACAGTAAACTGTAATGCATTGTCTATAACCTGGTGGTAAAACAGAATTATTATAAAAACACCTTTTATAGATGGAAGCAACATGTTCTGTTTCAGGTAGTCAGGTAAGTCTAAAATTAATCAACAGGAACATGATATAGATTTAAAGAAATGCATATAAGTTAGAAGGTTCTCTAAATCCTTCTAATGTTACATTTGACAAAATTAATGCTCAAAGATACTTTATTACCTATGATGACACAGCAAATGTCTGATGAGTGGTTTACTTTCCTATATGCTTCCTCAGTGGTTTACTTTCTTTGTGCATTAACACAAAGAAACCCTATGCAATGGTCTATTGTTTGGATTGTCCTCTACTCCCAGGAGTTCTAAGACAAGAAATAATTATTCATTCATTGATTACTTCATTTAATAAGTATACATTTACTGTCTATGGAGGACCTACTGTAAAAGGCACAGTAGTCACGTAGGATAGTACAAAATACACAGAAATGCTTATACAGCATGGAGGGTGAGTGTGCTTGATAGGAAGAAAAGTGAAAAGTGGGTGAAGGTGGGTGGGGGGTATGGAAAAATTTCCTTAGGCAATACTGGAAAGTTCATTGAGACCAGGGTCAAAAGATATGTGAGCAGGTGGAATGTGAGCAGGGAGGGTAGGGTTAATTTTGAGGTCTTTTGGGGCTAATGAGAGAGGGAGGTTATGCCTTAGAACAGGAACGTCTGATGTAGTATAGCATTGCTGCCTACAGCATGCAAGCAAGAGAAGTAGGACAAAAGGAGACATAACAAGACTTTGAGCAATCATTATGTCTCTGATTAAGCACATTATTTTTTGAGTAATTACTGAAAATGGATCAGAGCATTAACCTGAAGTTTCTCTCTTAGGTTTGAGGTCTACCATAGAGCCCCTGTAATGCCGGTATCCACTCTATATTTCAAGCCTTCTTGACAGTTTTTACGCTCTAAGATAGAAGTTTCATCCATTACTGACTGTGTATGGCCCCCTTCCTTTTCTCATTTCCCTTGACCTCTTTGTATAAGACACAAAGACACCCTATCTGCAGACCTTCAGGGACCTTCCCATATCCTTAGGGAAAGAAATGAGTAAAAGGAATCAGGAAATTGTGCTGAAAGTTCTTTATTAGGCAGAAGCCATACCCTTGAGGGTAGACATTATTTCCCCAAGTTCAGAAAATAGAATCTAGGGAAATATGGTCTTCCGATGGTCACCAAGAAATAGGCCAGGATCTCAATGGTACTTGTGGGCCAAGGCAGTAGCCACACCGGCCACCACCTTCTGATAGGCAGACTGAAGCTCCGGGGTGAATTCCTTGCCAAAGTGGCGAGCCAGCACAACCACCAGCACGTTGCCTAGGAGCTGTGTGGGAGAGATAAAAAGCAAGAGCATGGTTAGTAGAGGGACCCAGCTTAGAGTATTTAAGTCTCATCCCAAACTGTGTCCCTAGGGTATAAGCAGAAAGGTAGCTGAAGTGTAGGTGTTACTACTGATGTGAACCCATCCATATCAGCCTGAATTTATATTTAGAAAGGTTTCTCTCTTTCTGCCTTAATCCAGAACGTGTTTTCATTTTTATTCTTTAGGACCATTTCAAGAAGCAATACAACATTTTATCCTCCTTCCTTCAAAAGGAAGAGATAAGAGGAAAATATTAGATAACATTTTTTAAGTGGATAAAAAAAGAGAGTCTTTTTTAAAAATTAGACACTCAAAATAAAGTGTGATTAAAAAAGGAGAAGCCATTGCAAGAGAACAAACGAGGAGAACAAGAATGAATAAGAGGAGGTGATGGTTGTGAGCAAACAGGGTAAAATAAACTAAAATAAACAAAATGGTCCCAAGGAGTCCATAGTGCCATAACCAGAATACCTCTCTTCCATTCTAAACTGCATCCTGCCATTGAGCCCTCTCCCCATGACACGAGCTTGACCACAAAAAGAAGAAGGAGAACATTGATGGTCCCATAGACTCACCCTGAAGTTCTCAGGATCCACGTGCAGCTTGTCACAGTGCAGCTCACTCAGCGCAGCAAACGTACCCTTGAGGTCATCGAGATGCTTCAGGCCCTCACCAAAGGAGGCTAGCACCTTCTTGCCATGTTTCTTCACGTTAGGGTTTTTCATAACAGCATCAGCAGTGGACAGGTCCCCAAAGGACTCAAAGAACCTCTGAGTCCAGGGGTAGACAACCAGCAGCCTAAGGGGTGAAAACAGCAAAAGGACAGAGGGAGTCAGCACCTGTCAGAATCTCAGGGGCTTTTTCTGTCCCCACGTGCCCAACTGCCATTCACTCTCCTTAAGCCTGCCTTGTAAGCTGGATACCTACCTGCCCAGGGCCTCACCACCAACTTCCTCCACGTTCACCTTGCCCCATAGGGCAGTGACGGCAGACTTCTCCTCACCAGTCAGATGCACCATGGTGTCTGTTCGTGTAGTTGCTAGTGAACACGGTTGTGTCAGAAGCAAGTGTAAGCAGACGCTGGCCTCGCTCTTCCTTTTATGCCCAGCCCTGCCTCCTGCCCTCCCTGCTTCTGTGACCAGATTGGCCCAGCCTGGGGTGTGGTTCCACAGGGTGAGGCTTGAATGATGACAGCCATACGTCTCCTTGGCATTCCTGGCACTGACTCTAGGCCTTCAGCCCTCTCTGTGGGTATCTCCAGGTCCCACTCATTCCAGCAATACAAATTGCTCCTAAAATCATCATCCTTGGCAAGTTTACTTGTACAATTTTTAGAATCACAATGTAGTAATCTCTTAGAGACTGCCTCCTCTATTTTCTTAGTACACAAATGAAGAATCTGAGGTCCAGAATGTGGAAGGGATTTGCCCACTGTGATTCAACTGAAGACTCTATGGATGGATCATATCCTGTGCCTTCAGAATATGCAAAATTATTACAAGGACAGCATGGCTAAAACCTCTGCCCTAGTTCTAAGTATGTATCTCTTTTCTTCTCTTGATTGGGATTAAATCCTTCTGGTAAGAAAACAAATATTCATTCATTCATTCATCTACTCATTCATTTTTTTCTTAATTTATGACCAAATAAATAATGATAGAAATATGAATCAAGAGGTCCTGTGAGATAGTTCGTCTATTAGAGTTTGGGATGAAACAGAGATCTCTCAGTATAGTAAGAAACACAAATAAGTAAAAAATTGATCACAACTCCAAGGTTTTAGTAACCCTGAGGGAAGCAATGTTTTCAAAGACTAAACAGAGGCATATAACTTGTTTCTTCCTGGACTGACCTGGGAAAGGATCTGGGAGAACAGAGAAGCTTCTCCATGATTTAAAAGGAGGGGTAAAAATGTGGAAAGGCATTCTAACCTTGGCTCAGATTATTTCTTTTCCTCCCCTAGGCCACTAAGAATGCTGTGTTTATAACAATTTCTCTTATTTAAATTCATCACCCATCATTCTATTTTTCTATATATTTTTGTTTGTTTGCTCCTTCTTTTACTAAAATTCATTCCTCTATATGTACGACTTTTCCAATATGCCTTCTCCCTCTTTTTTCTCCATGTAATAAATCCTGTTAACTTCTTAGGCAGGAAAAACTTCTCTATAAGTATAGAGTTCTGCTTCTTACTATTAAAAAAGTCAATGAAAAAAGCAAAAGGAGCAAGCATGTCTGAGCTCAGCAGAAGATCTCAAGTGCCCCTATTAGTTATTTTCCCTACTTTTCCTCATCTCTACCTTCTGCATCTTGCCCGCTTCCTGAATTCTAATTTCCTTTCAGTAAGGAAAGGGCCATACAATTTTTACTCACCATGTTTCTCCTACCTTAGAATCTCCTGATTCGGGCAGCTTGATGTCTAGAATCACCTTTCTCTCTCCTTTGTCATCATTGGCAACACATGTTTAACAAAAATCTCTCATCCTTTCAGCTCGAAGGCTCTGAAACTCCAACTAAAATAATTTTTAGGTGAACTAGAAGAAAAGGACGTCTCTATTTCTTATTGTTCCAAAGAAATACATACAATTCCCACTTTCATGTCTCCATTTTCCAAAATATTGTCTCCATCATTGCTAGATAAATAAAGATTCCTCAACCCTTTGACCTGTCCCAAGCCCCATCCAGCGCTTTGAACAAATTCACTCTGATTATTCTCAGACATGTAAGAAAATCTTGGTTCTTGCTTTGCTATCAGGAGGTTAGGGCAGGATTATATGCCCAAAAAAGATTATCAGGGTAAAAAAGATAGAATTTAAACATTTTCCATTTATATTCATTCTTTTCTAAAACCTTGAAGCAAAGAGGATCTTACTATTGTGCTATCCTTGGGAAAAAAATTTTACATGTTGACTTCTGGGGAAAGACGTCTTTCAAATGTTTGAAATGTTAAAAACAAAAACAACCAAAAAAACCAACCCCACATTTGGTTTGACCTTTAGGTTTTGAGTTTCATTTTATTCAATTGAAACCTCTGTTAACTTTATCATTGTTTTACATTTGTACTCTTTTCAAGACCCTATTTCAGACTCCTGATATCAGAGGTCAGGCATATGTACATGAAAGGACCACTTCTGGGGAAGTTTGGACGTATCTTTTCAGGAAACCTGTGTCATGGAAAACTCATGGAACTTACTAAATAATAGTGTAGAATAGGTCTATATTTTCCTGTAAAGAGCCAAATTATCAAGGCTACAATTTTGCCGTCTTGACTGACAGAAATAGCACCTACTTAAAGAATTCCCCTACCATTTCCTGTTTTCAGAGGTGGTTTCCCTAAATTCTTTTGATTTTAATTTTAATTTAATTCATTTTAATTGAAGTATAGTTGATCTACACTATAATATTAGTTTCAGGTGAACAGCATAGTGATTTATTTAGTACTTTTATAGATTATACTCCATTAAAAGCTATTACAAGATAATGGCTATAACTCCAGTGCTATACAATACATCCTTGTTGCTCATCTATTTTATACATGGTAGTTTGTACCTCTTAATTCCCTACCCCATCCTGACCCTCCCCTCTCATCTCTTCCCACTGCTAACCAATAGTTTGCTCTCTATATCTGTGAGTCTCTTTTTCTTTATTTATATTAATTTGTTTTGTTTTTCAGATTCCACATAAAAGTGACAACATACAGTATTTGTCTCTCTCCGTCTGACTTATTTAACCAAGCATAATACCCTCCAGATCAATCCATGTTGTTCTTATGGCTGGGTAATATTCTGCTGTATACATATACACCTAAATTCTTCAATTGTGTCTTCTTTCTTTTTTTTTTTTTTTTAACATCTTTATTGGAGTTGTGTCTTCTTTCTTATGCCTTCCTCTGCCATGGATGGCCTATGAGCCACTCTTTTGTATGGACAACTGTGGCAGCCACCACCATCCAAGCCTCAGGGCAAGAGTTGCTGCTTTGTTTCACTGTTGCTACTTGGTATGATTAAAGAGTGAAACAGGTTTCTCATTCTATTACCATAACCCTGCAGGGACAAGGCTTCAAGTTGTA
This sequence comes from Orcinus orca, assembly GCF_937001465.1. Taxonomy (NCBI): domain Eukaryota; kingdom Metazoa; phylum Chordata; class Mammalia; order Artiodactyla; family Delphinidae; genus Orcinus; species Orcinus orca. Next base: position 48,788,260 of record NC_064566.1, on the reverse strand, counting down.
ATAAGGCATAAAAAGCTCAGACATACCAGGCAAATATAAGGAAGAGTGAATAGAGTGATAAATGGTGTATGTTCAGAGCCTCAAGCTCAAATCAAGGTCAGCACTCAAAGGTTCTGGAACACTTCTCAGGCCCACTGACGCCTTCATCATTGTGAGCTAATTTGTAGTCTGTGAAGGGATCACAGCATGTCTGCTCTACTTTGATTCCAGCCGCAGTGAGCACTAAACACACACATGCCTGGCCCCCCGCACACACACACATGCTACAAGTCCCTGAGAGAGAGGGTTTTTTTTCTTTTTCCTTTACTCTAGTCGGTCAAGTTTAACTAATTCCAAATGTTCTATACCAGATGGGCCTAGTCTGAATATAATTAAGAGGATGATTATTAACTTTCTTCAAGAGAATCATGACATTCATCCAGAGATGTGCGGTTTTATCATCTGTTTCAAAAATTACTTTTCAGTGAGAACACTTTTGTACATGCTCTAGTGTTCAATTTTAATTCCCCAAGTAGACCATTTCAGCAAACTAATCTATATTTTTCTGGGTAAAGCAGTTATTATTTACTCCACTCCCAGATATACAATATCTTAGTTACCACAGTTTTGGCATTCTTCCAAAAATAATAAACTAAAATAAAATATAACAAAATCAATTAAAACTAAATTAAATGAATACAATTAAATAAAACAAAAATGCTCCGTGAAGAGCAGAACTCATAGAAACAGAGGTCATACACACAGAATAGTTTAAGAATAGTATGGTTTAACTCATTTAAAAAGAAACAAAGTCATATTTCTGTCTATAAAACAATAAATTCAGTATAACCATAACTTTGATAAAGGAATTATATTCTAATTATTACAGAACAGTTAATGTCTCAGTTAGTAACTTCCTTATCAATACTTCCTCTATTGGGCTCAGATTTTCATTCAGAATTAGCTTTGTTTACCTCACAAGTGGGCTATGGTACTGACATATCAAGAGCAAAGGGACAGTCTCTCCCAAGTTAAATCTGGAACTGTACATCTTTAGAGGCAGAATCTTGGCTTCAGTCTGGAAACTGTTTACAAATATGTAAGGCATTAAATCCTAAAGCCAAACCTTCAGGGCCCTTCTCTGAGGCTCAAGAGATGGATAATCTAGAATGTTATGCTGAATTCCCTTGACATTAAATTAGTTTATTTTAAAATGATTATGGAACGCACAGTATTAGTTACTTCCCTTTCTCTCTCATCACCTTCCTTCTCCCCTCCCCTCCCCTCCCCTCCCTTTCCCTCTCTCTCTGACTCTCTGGCTCTGGCTCTCTGTCCTTGCCTCCTTTTGCTTTCCATCTCTCTTTCTTCCACACACATACCCCATCTTCATGAACACATACTGAACATAGTCTATAAAGCAACATGGTAGCAGAAAATAGAAATAACCGTTGGGTAACTTATCACATAAAACTGAAATTAAATATTAAGGGATTAATTTTACTCCTAGACTTTTATGGAAGCTCCACTTTAACAAGGAATGAAAGCATATAACAAGCTGCCAGAGTCTCCTTCCATCTTTTGACCTCCTCACTCCCGATGGGGAGACACCAACACCTAGTATATAGTAATTGTTTGAGCTGGATCCAAGTCTTATCCCAGTGATGTTCTCTTGAATTCTCCAGTATTGGAGATTTTCAGGCCCAACTTCTTGTCTAGATTCATTGGCCAGTTTCAGAGGTGAAGGAACAAAAGAGAGTGTAGTAAGTCTTTATATAGTTTTTATTTTTTATGACCATTTAGAGGGAAGAATGGTACTTTCTTTCCTCATTTCCAGATCGTGAAACCCACAGCCTCTCTTACCCTCTTTCTAATCCTTGGAAAATCTCTTTGTCTCCTAAGGTCTGATTCTTATGATGACTTTTCTGTGCTCAGGAGTGTGAAAGGAAACTTCCTAAAATTCTCCTGAGGCTCCTCTGCTTCTGGGATGTAACCAGGTGGTTCTTAAACATACAGTTGAGATATAGAGCGTTCTCAGTGCCTACTGTGTGCAATGACCTGAGAAGAAACAAATAAACACTTAAAAATCTTCTGCCTTCAGTTAATTCACAATATAGTGGTGAAACAGTAAACTGTAATGCATTGTCTATAACCTGGTGGTAAAACAGAATTATTATAAAAACACCTTTTATAGATGGAAGCAACATGTTCTGTTTCAGGTAGTCAGGTAAGTCTAAAATTAATCAACAGGAACATGATATAGATTTAAAGAAATGCATATAAGTTAGAAGGTTCTCTAAATCCTTCTAATGTTACATTTGACAAAATTAATGCTCAAAGATACTTTATTACCTATGATGACACAGCAAATGTCTGATGAGTGGTTTACTTTCCTATATGCTTCCTCAGTGGTTTACTTTCTTTGTGCATTAACACAAAGAAACCCTATGCAATGGTCTATTGTTTGGATTGTCCTCTACTCCCAGGAGTTCTAAGACAAGAAATAATTATTCATTCATTGATTACTTCATTTAATAAGTATACATTTACTGTCTATGGAGGACCTACTGTAAAAGGCACAGTAGTCACGTAGGATAGTACAAAATACACAGAAATGCTTATACAGCATGGAGGGTGAGTGTGCTTGATAGGAAGAAAAGTGAAAAGTGGGTGAAGGTGGGTGGGGGGTATGGAAAAATTTCCTTAGGCAATACTGGAAAGTTCATTGAGACCAGGGTCAAAAGATATGTGAGCAGGTGGAATGTGAGCAGGGAGGGTAGGGTTAATTTTGAGGTCTTTTGGGGCTAATGAGAGAGGGAGGTTATGCCTTAGAACAGGAACGTCTGATGTAGTATAGCATTGCTGCCTACAGCATGCAAGCAAGAGAAGTAGGACAAAAGGAGACATAACAAGACTTTGAGCAACAATTATGTCTCTGATTGAGCACATTATTTTTTGAGTAATTACTGAAAATGGATCAGAGCATTAACCTGAAGTTTCTCTCTTAGGTTTGAGGTCTACCATAGAGCCCCTGTAATGCCGGTATCCACTCTATATTTCAAGCCTTCTTGACAGTTTTTACGCTCTAAGATAGAAGTTTCATCCATTACTGACTGTGTATGGCCCCCTTCCTTTTCTCATTTCCCTTGACCTCTTTGTATAAGACACAAAGACACCCTATCTGCAGACCTTCAGGGACCTTCCCATATCCTTAGGGAAAGAAATGAGTAAAAGGAATCAGGAAATTGTGCTGAAAGTTCTTTATTAGGCAGAAGCCATACCCTTGAGGGTAGACATTATTTCCCCAAGTTCAGAAAATAGAATCTAGGGAAATATGGTCTTCCGATGGTCACCAAGAAATAGGCCAGGATCTCAATGGTACTTGTGGGCCAAGGCAGTAGCCACACCGGTCACCACCTTCTGATAGGCAGACTGAAGCTCCGGGGTGAATTCCTTGCCAAAGTGGCGAGCCAGCACAACCACCAGCACGTTGCCTAGGAGCTGTGTGGGAGAGATAAAAAGCATGAGCATGGTTAGTAGAGGGACTCAGCTTAGAGTATTTAAGTCTCATCCCAAACTGTGTCCCTAGGGTATAAGCAGAAAGGTAGCTGAAGTGTAGGTGTTACTACTGATGTGAATCCATCCATATCAGCCTGAATTTATATTTAGAAAGGTTTCTCTCTTTCTGCCTTAATCCAGAACGTGTTTTCATTTTTATTCTTTAGGACCATTTCAAGAAGCAATACAACATTTTATCCTCCTTCCTTCAAAAGGAAGAGATAAGAGGAAAATATTAGATAACATTTTTTAAGTGGATAAAAAAAGAAAGTCTTTTTTAAAAATTAGACACTCAGGGCTTCCCTGGTGGCGCAATGGTTAAGAGTCCGCCTGCCGATGCAGGGGACACGGGTTCGTGCCTCGGTCCGGGAAGATCCCACATGCCGCGGGGCAGCTAGGCCCGTGAGCCATGGCCGCTGAGCCTGCGTGTCTGGAGCCTGTGCTCTGCAACGGGAGAGGCCACAACAGTGAGAGGCCCGCATATCGCAAAAAAAAAAAAAAAAAAATTAGACAATCAAAATAAAGTGTGATTAAAAAAGGAGAAGGCATTGCAAGAGGACAAACAGAGGAGAACAAGAATGAATAAGAGGAGGTGATGGTTGTGAGCAAACAGGGTAAAATAAACTAAAATAAACAAAATGGTCCCAAGGAGTCCATAGTGCCATAACCAGAATACCTCTCTTCCATTCTAAACTGCATCCTGCCATTGAGCCCTCTCCCCATGACACGAGCTTGACCACAAAAAGAAGAAGGAGAACATTGATGGTCCCATAGACTCACCCTGAAGTTCTCAGGATCCACGTGCAGCTTGTCACAGTGCAGCTCACTCAGCGCAGCAAACGTACCCTTGAGGTCGTCGAGATGCTTCAGGCCCTCACCAAAGGAGGCTAGCACCTTTTGGCCATGTTTCTTCACGTTAGGGTTTTTCATAACAGCATCAGCAGTGGACAGGTCCCCAAAGGACTCAAAGAACCTCTGAGTCCAGGGGTAGACAACCAGCAGCCTAAGGGGTGAAAACAGCAAAAGGACGGAGGGAGTCAGCACCTGTCAGAATCTCAGGGGCTTTTTCTGTCCCCACGTGCCCAACTGCCATTCACTCTCCTTAAGCCTGCCTTGTAAGCTGGATACCTACCTGCCCAGGGCCTCACCACCAACTTCCTCCACGTTCACCTTGCCCCATAGGGCAGTGACGGCAGACTTCTCCTCACCAGTCAGATGCACCATGGTGTCTGTTCGTGTAGTTGCTAGTGAACACGGTTGTGTCAGAAGCAAGTGTAAGCAGCCGCTAGCCCTGCTCTTCCTTTTAAGCCCCACCCAGCTTCCTGCCCTCCCTGCTTCTGAGAGCAGATTGGCCCAGGGCACAACACAAGTTCATTGGTTTGGGGGAATGTGAGATGCACTCTTGTTCCTCAGTTCCCTTCATCTGTGATTGTCTGGTCCAGTGTGTCGGGACTCAGAAACCCTGCTCTCCCTGTACTTACCTCCCAGCTTCATTTCCTTCATCAGTAGCTTCTACAAATATACTGCCAGTCTCATTTATGCATAAATGTTTTAGTCAACATTGTGGAATGTATCTTACAGTTTAACCCATCCAACTCTTTCAATTCATACATAAGAAAACTGAAACCTAGAAAGCAAAAATTTTATGAAGTTGACTCTATATGGAACTTCACTTTGTCTCTAGATATGTTTATAAGTGGTTGGAGTGGATAAATATTTTGCCATAGATTTAACTTTCTTTCTCCTTTGTATAATACTTTGGGTCACAAAATTCTTTCCTTTCCCATCCCTTCATTGAAATAAATGTCCATTAAGTGAAAGAAAAGTAATAAATATTGTCTCTCTACCACCTACTGAAATAGGTTTGGGGAGCATGCATTATATGGAACAATTTAATGAGAAATAAAGAAAAAGATGTGATACCTATTGCATAAGTACTTAAATATATGATGTGAATAAAGAGAGAATGCAAAGGAATTGCAAACAAGATTTATCTTATTCAGCCTGTTAAAGTCTAACAGGGTTTCTGGGAAAACGCCAAGTGCAGAAATTTCCACAGCTGGGTCCTCAAGAAAAAAGTGGAGTTGGACCCAGGAATGAAGATTCAAAGCGAATTTCACTCTTTTCTCAATTGAAAATAATACTACAATGGTATACAAATATATACCCACCAGCATAGCTGGAAAGAAGGAAGGAAGGAAGGAAAGAAGGAAGGAAGGAGGGAGGGAGGAAGGAGGGAGGGAGGGAGGCACAAAGGAAGGAGGGAAGAACGGAGGGAATGGAAGGAGTAAGAGAAGGGAAAATAATGGAATGAGAGGGAAGGAGGAGGGAAAAGAATATAAAGAAGAGGAGAGATGGACAATTCCAAAATTTCACAAGGCTGTAGATAAAGAAAAGTTTTTATACTTTGCTAACGATAGTGTAAAACAGTATAATTGCTTTTGAGAATATTTAGTGGTGTCTACTGAAGCAGAATATATGCAGCACCTATGACCTGGCAATTATACTTTTAGATATACAGAGATGCTTGCTTGTGTGCATCCAAAGGCATGTATAGGAATGCTTGTAACATCAATATGCCTCAGAATCTCAATTCAGTAGCAACTTAATTGTTCCTCATTTAGTGGAATAGATAAATTATACTACGGTAAAAGAATGAAATATTATACAACAATGAAAAGAATCTGTATCACATGCTGTAATACAGATTAATTGTACAACATAATGTTGATTAAAAATTACCAGGGATAATAATTCAAATTATATGATTTATATATAGAAAGATGGACAGTGTGACTATAATTCAGATGACCAGGGGGGAATGTTATATGATAGGAAGTTGCTATGAACGATCTTTACACTATGTTACAGTTTCTTTTTCTTTAACCTGAAAGTCAAATAAAACTTGAAAAATTCAAGGACTGGAGCGGCACGATTTGATTTGTATTATTTTGGCTTCAGTGGACATGGGGGTAAAATAAATGAGAGACAAATAGGATGATGTTGTATTAGGGAGGGAAGTAAAAACATCTCTATTTTCAGGCTTGAGCAATTGATGATGGGATAGTCATTAAGAAGGGGAACACAAAAAGAAGCGTCAGTTAGCAGGAGTAAATTAGGAAAAGATCAAGAGTTCAGTCTTGGACATACTGTATTTGTTGTACTTTTGAGCAATCCAAAAATGGGATATTAAGCAAATAGTTAGATATCTAGTTCTGAAGCTCAGAAATAATGCAATCAGCTCAAGAATATACAATGAAACAGGGTACAGGGCTTCCCTGCTGGCGCAGTGGTTCAGAGTCCGCCTGCCAATGCCAATGTTCGTGCCCTGGTCCAGGAAGATCCCACATGCCGCGGAGCAGCTGGGTCCGTGAGCCATGGCTGCTGAACCTGCGCGTCCGGAGCCTGTGCTCCGCAACGGGAGAGCCCACAACAGTGAGAGGCCCACGTACCGCAAAAAAAAAAAAAAACAGCAGGGCACAGAGGAACAGATCATAATGCATCATATAAACCACTACCACTACCTTTTCAAAAATGACAGACAATGCACTTTACAAATATCTCCTTGAAACCTTGGAATGTATTTGTGGGGTTAGGGATAATTATCCCATTTACAAACAAGGAAATTAATTCTGAAAGATGTTAACTAAATGTTTCAAGCCAATGGGGCAATAATTTGACATTGTCTGTTAATCCAAAAGCCCTGGCTTTTCACTTTATGCCAGGGACTTCAGTACAGAAATTTGAAGTGATTTTTACACAGGTGGCTATGCCCATTGCCAGCTCTAAGTAAGAGACATCTAGGTTTTTTCTTCTTCTGTCAATAGATTTCCTCTTTGCATTCACTAGACAGGGAACCTGGCTATCCTCCATGACTTCTCCACTCTCTATTTCACTATGCTTCAAGTCCTGCAGCATCTTTGCCACAGTGGTCCTTTATTTGATTTTTTTCTTAGTACCGCTGCTTCTGTCAAGTTTAGTCTTTTACCTATCACTTCATTATACTCACAGCAAATTCCTACGCCCAGATTCAGGGTAGATTCTGCCTTGTCAAGTCTATGCCCACACATGGATCAATTTCCCTAAAATACCCTATTGATTATGTCACTCTGGTGTGCAAGAAACCTCACTGGTAATTTTGTTTGCAACAATAGCTTCTTTTCCTTCTTTTTCTGGTCTCTCTAGCAGATTCTCTAATTTTATAAAACCCCACTGCTTTTAATGGGCCAGTTTCTCCTCTGTCAATTAGACCTCGCATGCTGATTCTTGAATTTGTCATTTTCCCTCATAAATGGCCTTTATCTCTACCAATAGAATTAGAAATGTGTTTCAGGTCAAGAGCTACCAGGTGATGACAGATTCAAACCAAAGCTTCCAGTTCATATGCTTTAGGGATGTTGCCTTCATTAGTACCATTGAAGATGCTAGGAAAAAGTTGAGAGCAGAGTCCTTAACTGGGTCTCTAAAAAGTACCATCTTCACTGCATTATAGCTGCTAAAAATATGTTTCTTATATTAAATAGAACTGAGCTATAGTCCAAAAAGAACTCTATTCTGAGTTTATACAAATAACAGCCTATACAGGTCCCCTACTTTGTGTCCTAACAACTCACTATCAATAATCATTTTGCATCTCTCAAGAGTAATTCCATTTCCTTCCTTTTTCTAAAGACCTTGTCCAACTCAAGAGTCTAGTTTCCCTTCGTAGGAGTAATTACCCTTTGAAGCCACTCTAATCCTGTAGAATCTTATAAGGGTCCCTTCTCTATCATCCCCAAACTCTCAATCTCCAATATTCTCATTACAATAGGAGTGCTTTCTTTTAGCTGAATCAACTTATAAAAGATAAAGACAGAGAGAAAATACAAGGATATTCCTTACAGAGCATGACTTTTATTTTATTTGTATTATATAGGAGTTAAGTCTGGAGGCAGGGCTCTCTCCCTCCACCTTCAGGAGATGGACTGTTGGGACCCAGGGCCCTCAGGTAGGCACCAACATAGATGGCCAGGCAACTACTGGTACTTGTTGGCCAGAGCATTAGCCACAGCTTCTGTCAGCTTCTGCCAGGGAACCTGTGTCTTTTGGGTAAATTCCTCGCTGAAGTGGGTTGCAAGACAATCAATATCATGTTGCTTAGAAGCTGGGAATAAAAAGAAGATAGTGCATAGTGAACAGAAGGTCTCAAGCTGCCCCTACAGCAAATAGATATAACATCCATTTCCTTCTTGATAAAAGGTTGAGCAACTTTCATTGTCATGCTCCCACAAAAGTGCATCATTATACGCTTGACATTGGCTTCAGTGACTCCCAGTCCTGAACCCCCAATGTGTTCTATCCTTCTCTCATTTTCCCTGCCAACTTCCGACCCCAGAGCATTGCTATGGATTGCTATGGATTGCTTAGCAATCCATTGCTATGGATTGCTATGGATTGCTATGGATTGCTTCTCTCCTTCTCTCCTTTTTTAAAAGTAGGATTATAGTGCTGGGGCTTGATACGCGTAGTCTAAGTCTTCAGATATTGCATACATTCAAATTGTTTGGACACCCATTTGACAAAGAATCCAGTGCTTTGTATACAAGAGCATTTCATCATTGCTGGACTTGAGAGGAGGAGGGGCAAACCATGAAAAAGTCGTTCTTACTTTGCCCTGCTTACTCCTGGTTCAAATCTCAAGAACCATGCAGAAATGTGTTCATCGATTTTTATAGAAAATTTCAGTTATCAAAGGCAAGGTGTTCTTCTCCCTGGCTCAATTTGTATTCTCCAGGCCAAACTATTTAGCTCACTTTTGTCCAGTGCTCTTCACGACATTTATTTTTAAGAAATATCAGATGGCCAGTGGCCTCCACTGGTCATAGCATAATTAATTACTCTACTTGGTCTTACCTTTGACCTTAGGAACAACCTAACTACCAAAATCAAGCTTTTTCCTGAAATATTACCTCCAAAAAATACCTCTATACGGTAAGACTTAAGAACCTGTGTTCCCTACTGTAACCACAGAACAGATACCTGGATGAAAGAACAAAGCACAAGCATGCCCAGAACTCACCCTGAAGTTCTCAGAATCCACATGCAGCTTGTCAAAGTGCAGCTCACTTAGATGTGCAAAGGTGCCCTTGAGGTCGTCCATGTGTTTAATGGCATTTCCAAAGGAGGTCAGCACCTTCCTGCCACAGGCCTTGACCTTAGGGTTGCCCATTATCGCAGACTCAGAGTATAAGTTAGCAAAACTGTAAAAGAACCTCTGGGTCCATGGGTAGACAACCAGGAACCTATGGGATGGTCATAGTCACAGAGCAGATGGGAAGTCAGAGTATGTAAGAAACCTGACCAATCCGTCTTTCTGGAAAAATCTCTGCCTTTCTGCCCCCTGTCCTACCTGTGTCCAGTGCTTACCTTCCCAAGCTCTCACCTCCAGCCACCTCTACATTCATCTTGGCCCACAGGCTAGCAACAACATCTTTCTCCTCAGCAGTAAAACGCACCATGGTGTCTGGGAGCTTACTGGTGATCACTAATGGGCCAGAAGCAAGTCTGTGCTGCTGCTTCTCTGCATGGCCTTTTATTCCTCATCTCTTGTCCCCAGGCCCTTACTTCTCCCAATAAAATGAGACTATTTTTCAAAGGTGGGTTGTCACCACCAGGGATGGGCCTTGGGCAAGGGAGGGTCAGTTAGATGGACATTTGTGTCTCTGATAATGTTGTGTGGCTCTATCAGGGGGATTCTGCTGTCCTCTCTCCTACCATCTACCATGCAATTCATATCTCAAGCTCCCTGCCACCATCCCTGAATTGACCATAAGGCATAAACAGAATTAGGAAGAGTAACAATTAGAACTCTGTTCAGCATTGTATCAGGTGTTTACAAGACATTGTTCTGCTCTTCAGCCAGGGTATAGAAGAAGTCACAGCTCTTCTTGGTTACCAGTGCTTCTAAAGCTTATATGGGGCTCATAATTTTATAGTTCTTGTAACCAAGAAAAAAGACCTCAATCCAGAATCTGTTTAGAAATAAGATAGGTAAGAACTGGGTAATTTAGAGAAAAATTGAGCACCACCCCATTGTTGTTGAGTTCTACCAATAATATATGCACTTGCCTGAATAATTTTTTTCACTCTGATTATATGGACAAGTGTCTCTGGCCAATACATATATCTATGCATTTGTATCAGAGAATACACAACTGGCTGTTGGGGAAATAGGTGTTCCTGTGTTCAGTGAAGAGAGTATTAGAATTCTCTTTGGCAATGGCTATAGAATAATGGAGTTGTCTCTTGTGTGCTGAATCCACACTCTCTGGCTGTGTGTAATGTTTCTTCATATCTAATCAGGCAGAGGCAATCTTCACTGACAGTACTCCACACACCACTGCCACTGTGATCTAAGGTACTTTGGTCTCACACATCCAAATAAGCATTTACAGGACTAGAAAAGGCACACTTCTAGTGGGAGAGGGAATGGTTCATTTTGTTTCTTTATTTCAGAATTTGTTTTCCTACATTTTGACCTCCAGAAAGCTGGTTTGTTTGTTTCTCCCTGAGATCAATCTTATAAATATATATACATATAATAATAATAAAAAAAAAATCTCCATGTGTATTTACAGAGGTACTCTAAAATTTAAAGACTTCAACTCGATATATTCAGTATATTATAGATGAATTTCTACTACTAGAAAATAAATCCTTTCTGTCTATTTGATATAGCAAGAGGCTTTTATCTATTCAGCTTGGAAAAGACTTAAATGTAAAATGTGGATAAGAATTGCTAAGTTTCTGGAAGCTGGTTTACCATGACAGACATGATTATCTGTGAGCTCTCCATCCCAAGCTATGTTAATGTGAGCACTTTGGTACAGAGATATGAAGAAAAGAGTTTGAATTAATGCTAAAAGAATTTGCTTCAAGATAAGAGGTCAATGAAATAAAATAAAGAAGAGGGACTTATGACTACAGCTAGGAATCCCAGTCACACTCAGGTGTGGGTTTGGCCTGCCGGGGTGGATCCAGGTACTTGCTGTTTGGTGGTCCTGACCCCCATCTTCAGCAGAGTATGTGCACCCTGCAATCCCCCAGATTCAGGGGCATCTGCAACTCTGAGTGTCATGGAATAACCACCCATCTTTCCAGGAAACCAGGCAACAGTTCTGGAAGTTACCTCTAACTCCTGTTTTTCTCTCACCCTTTTTAGATAATCACTCTCTCTGAGCAGTTTATAATGATCTCTCTTCATAAATGCTGTAGCCAATTTGCACACATTTCTCTCCTGATAACAGCAATCAATTTAACATTCCTAGGCAGCTTTCATCACTTTAACCAGACAGCTCTTTAGTAAATCCCACAACCAGTTCTTTGGAGTTGACTTTAAAAACAGTTATCCCTTGCTCTGATGTCCAACCCCTCGCATCCCTAGTCTATCCTCACAAGGTCTGTGACAAACCAGACACCAAAAACAACAGGAACTATGAACCTGCAGCCTGCAAAAAGGAGACCCCAAACACAGTAAAATAAGCAAAATGAGAAGACAGAAAAACACACAGCAGATGACAGAGCAAGATAAAAACCCACCAGACCTAACAAATGAAGAGGAAATGGGCAGTCTACCTGAAAAAGAATTCAGAATAATGATAGTAAAGATGATCCAAACTCTTGGAAATAGAATAGACAAAATGCAAAAAACATTTAACAAGGACCTAGAAGAACTAAAGATGAAACAAGCAACGATGAACAACACAATAAATGAAATTAAAAATACTCTAGATGGGATCAATAGCAGAATAACTGAGGCAGAAGAACGGATAAGTGACCTGGAAGATAAAATAGTGGAAATAACTATTGCAGAGCAGAATAAAGAAAAAAGAATGAAAAGAACTTAGGACAGTCTCAGAGACCTCTGGGACAACATTAAACGCACCAACATTCGAATTATAGGGGTTCCAGAAGAAGAAGAGAAAAAGAAAAGGACTGAGAAAATATTTGAAGAGATTATAGTTGAAAACTTCCCTAATATGGGAAAGGAAATAGTTAATCAAGTCCAGGAAGCACAGAGAGTCCCATACAGGATAAATCCAAGGAGAAATATGCCAAAACACATATTAATCAAACTGTCAAAAATTAAATACAAAGAAAACATATTAAAAGCAGCAAGGCAAAAACAACAAATAACACACAAAGGAATCCCCATAAGGTTAAAAGCTGATCTTTCAGCAGAAACTCTGCAGGCCAGAAGGGAGTGGCAGGACATATTTAAAGTGATGAAGGAGAAAAACCTGTAACCAAGATTACTCTACCCAGCAAGGATCTCATTCAGATTTGATGGAGAAATTAAAACCTTTACAGACAAGCAAAAGCTGAGAGAGTTCAGCACCACCAAACCAGCTTTACAACAAATGCTAAAGGAACTTCCCTAGGCAAGAAACATAAGAGAAGGAAAAGACCTACAACAACGAACCCAAAACAATTAAGAAAATGGGAATAGGAACATACATATTGATAATTACCTTAAAGGTAAATGGATTAAATGCTCCCACCAAAAGACACAGATTGGCTGAATGGATACAAAAACAAGACCCATATATATGCGGTCTACAAGAGACCCACTTCAGACCTAGAGACACATACAGACTGAAAGTAAGGGGATGGAAAAAGATATTCCATGCAAATGGAAACCAAAAGAAAGCTGGAGTAGCAATTCTCATATCAGACAAAATAGACTTTAAAATAAAGACTATTAGAAGAAACAAAGAAGTACACTACATATGATCAAGGGGTTGATCCAAGAAGAAGATATAACAATTGTTAATATTTATGCACCCAACATAGGAGCACCTCAATACATAAGGCAAATACTGACAGCCATAAAAGGGGAAATCTACAGTAACACATTCATAGTAGGGGACTTTAACACCCCACTTTTACCCATGGACAGATCATCCAAAATTAAAATAAATAAGGAAACACAAGCTTTAAATGATACATTAAACAAGATGGACTTAATTGATACTTATAGGACATTCCATCCAAAAACAACAGAATACACATTTTTCTCAAGTGCTCATGGAACATTCTCCAGGATAGATCATATCTTGGGTCACAAATCAAGCCTTGGTTAATTTAAGAAAATTGAAATTGTATCAAGTGTCTTTTCCAACCACAATGTTATGAGACTAGATATCAACTATAGGAAAAGATCTGTAAAAAATACAAACACATGGAGGCTAAACAATACACTACTTAATAACCAAGGGATCACTGAAGAAATCAAAGAGGAAATCAAAAAATACCTAGAAACAAATGAAAATGGAGACACGACGACCCAAAACCTATGGGATGCAGCAAAAGCAGTTCTAAGAGGGAAGGTTATAGCAATGCAATCCTACCTTAAGAAACAGGAAACATCTCGAATAAACAACCTAACCTTGCACCTAAAGCAATTAGAGAAAGAAGAACAAAAAACCCCAAAGTTAACAGAAGGAAAGAAATCATAAAGATCAGATCAGAAATAAATGAAAAAGAAATGAAGGAAACGATAGCAAAGATCAATAAAACTAAAAGCTGATTCTTTGAGAAGATAAACAAAATTGATAAACCATTAGCCAGACTCATCGAGAAAAAAAGGGAGAAGACTCAAATCAACAGAATTAGAAATGAAAAAGGAGAAGTAACAACTGACACTGCAGAAATACAAAAGATCATGAGAGATTACTACAAGCAACTCTATGTCAATAAAATGTACAACCTAGAAGAAATGGACAAATTCTTAGAAATGCACAACCTGCCAAGACTGAATCAGGAAGAAATAGAAAATATGAACAGACCAATCACAAGCACTGAAATTGAAACTGTGATTTAAAATCTTCCAACAAACAAAAGCCCAGGACCAGATGGCTTCACAGGCGAATTCTATCAAACATTTAGAGAAGAGCTAACACCTATCCTTCTCAAACTCTTCCAAAATATAGCAGAGGGAGGAAAACTCCCAAACTCATTCTACGAGGCCACCATCACCTTGATACCAAAACCAGGCAAGGATGTCACAAAGAAAGAAAACTACAGACCAATATCACTGATGAACATAGATGCAAAAATCCTCAACAAAATACTAGCCAACAGAATCCAACAGCACATTTAAAGTATCATCCACCATGATCAAGTAGGGTTTATTCCAGGAATGCAAGGATGCTTCAATATATGCAAATCAATCAACGTGATACACCATATTAACAAACTGAAGGAGAAAAACCATATGATCATATCAATTGATGCAAAGAAAGCTTTTGACAAAATTCAACACCCATTTATGATAAAAACCTTCCAGAAAGAAGGCATAGAGGGAACTTTCTTCAACCTAATAAAGGCAATATATGACAAACCCACAGCCAACATCGTCCTCAAATGTGAAAAACTGAAAGCATTTTCCACTAAGATCAGGAGTAAGACAAGGTTGCCCATGCTCACCTCTCTTATTCAACATAGTTTTGGAAGTTTTAGCCACAGCAATCAGAGAGGAAAAGGAAATAAAAGGAATCCAAATTGGAAAAGAAGAAGTAAAGCTGTCACTGTTTGCAGATGACATGATACTCTACATAGAGAATCCTAAAGATGCTACCAGAAAACTACTAGAGCTAATCAATGAATTTGGTAAAGTAGCAGGATACAAAATTAATGCACAGAAATCTCTGGCATTCCTATATACTAATGATGAAAAATCTGAAAGTGAAATGAAGAAAACACTCCCATTTACCATTGCAACAAAAAGAATAAAATATCTAGGAATAAACCTACCTATGGAGACAAAAGATCTGTATGCAGAAAATTATAAGACACTGATGAAAGAAATTAAAGACAATACAAATAGATGGAGAGATATACCATGTTCTTGGATTGGAAGAATCAACATTGTGAAAATGATATACTACCCAAAGCAATCTGCAGATTCAATGCAATCCCTATCAAACTACCAATGGCATTTTTCACAGAACCTAGAACAAAAAATTTCACAATTTGTATGGAAACACAAAAGACCCCGAATAGCAAAAGCAATCTTGAGAACAAAAAACGGAGCTGGAGGAATCAGGCTCCCTGACTTCAGACTATACTACAAAGCTACAGTAATCAAGACAGTATGGTACTGGCACAAAAACAGAAATATAGATCAATGGAACAGGATAGAAAGCCCAGAGATAAACACACGCACATATGTTCAGCTTATCTTTGATAAAGGAGGCAGGAAAGTACAGTGGAGAAAGGACAGTCTCTTCAATAAGTGGTGCTAGGAAAACTGGACAACTACATATAAAAGTATGAGATTAGATCACTCCCTAACACCATACACAAAAATAAGCTCAAAATGGATTAAAGACCTAAATGTAAGGCCAGAAACTATCAAACTCTTAGAGGAAAACGTAGGCAGGACACTCTATAACATAAATCACAGCAAGATCCTTTTTGACCCACCTCCTAGAGAAATGGAAATGAAAACAAAAATAAACAAATGGGACCTAATGAACCTTCAAAGCTTTTTGCACAGCAAAGGAAACCATAAACAAGACAAAAAGACAACCCTCATAATGGAAGAAAATATTTGCATATGAAGCAACTGACAAAGGATTAATCTCCAAAATTTATAAGCAGCTCATGCAGCTCAATAACAAAAAAGCAAACAACCCAATCCAAAAATGGGCAGAAGACCTAAATAGACATTTCTCCAAAGAAGATATACAGACTGCCAACAAACACATGAAGGAATGTTCAACATAATTAATCATTAGAGAAATGCAAATCAAAACTGCAATGAGATATCATCTCACACTAGTCAGAATGGCCATCATCAAAAAATCTAGAAACAATAAATGCTGGAGAGGGTGTGGAGAAAAGGGAACACTCTTGCACTGCTGGTGGGAATGTGAATTGGTACAGCCACTATGGAGAATAGTATGGAGGTTCCTTAAAACACTAAAAATAGAACTACCATATGACCCAGCAATCCCACTACTGGGCATATACCCTGAGAAAACCATAATTCAAAAAGAGTCATATACCAAAATGTTCATTGCAGCTCTATTTACAATAGCCCGGAGATGGAAACAACCTAAGTGTCCATCACTGGATGAATGGATAAAGAAGATGTGGCACATATATACAATGGAATATTACTCAGCCATAAAAAGAAACGAAATTCAGCTATTTGTAATGAGGTGGATAGACCTTGAGTCTGTCATACAGAGTGAAGTAAGTCAGAAAGAGAAAAACAAATACCGTATGCTAACACATATATATGGAAGTTAAGAAAAAAAATGTCATGAAGAACCTAGGGGTAAGACAGGAATAAAGACACAGACCTACTAGAGAATGGACTTGAGGATATGGGGAGGGGGAAGGGTAAGCTGTGACAAAGTGAGAGAGAGGCATGGACATATGTACACTACCAAATGTAAAATAGCTAGTGGGAAGCAACCGCATAGCACAGGGAGATCAGCTCGGTGCTTTTTGACCTCCTGGAGGGGTGGGATAGGGAGGTTGGGAGGGAGGGAGATGCAAGAGGGAAGACATATGGGAACATATGTATATGTATAACTGGTTCACTTTGTTATAAAGCAGAAACTAACACACCATTGTAAAGCATTTATACTCCAGTAAAGATGTAAAAAAATATAAAAATAAAATTTAAAAAAAGAGTAAATGATGGAGAAGATACAATATTAATTTTTGATCACTGAACAGAATGTACTTTATTAAAGAGAAGCCGGGCTCTCAAGGCCAAACTCCAGTCCCCACGTGTAGAAGGAAGGCATTGGGGACCAAAAATGGTGAACTGAAAGGAGAATTCAGTGGTACTTGTGGGCCAGAGCAGTGGCAACACCAGCCACCAGCTTCTGCCAAGCAGCCTGCAACTCAGGGGTGAATTCTCTGCCAAAGTGCGAAGCCAGAATGATCACCATCACATTGCCCAGGAGCTGTTAGGTGAGAGACAAAATGACAATTAGATATGTTGAGTAGAATTTTCCTAAAAGAGTTGCAGAAAATAATGGCTTAATACCTACACCCACTCCTAACTCCACATCGTAAACTGCTCCATGGTTTGTATCTGTGCAATAAACTCTGATAAGCTAGTTCTTAAATTTTATTTAAATTCTATGAGTCCTCCATTCAACATTCTGTCTACCTATATCCCCTCACTCTCTCCCATTTCACCATTTTTATTTGCCTCTCTCCCTCCCTCTCACATTTACCAATTGTCTAATCTTTGTCATCATAGGATTTCAGGGCTGCATAGGTTCTTAGAGTGAGTTTAGTAAAGTCTCCAACCAATGCAGGAATAAGCTTCCACTTAGTCCCAATATTGATGGGTAATTTAATATATTTAGAGAATTGATTGATATTTCTTTGAGACAATCTGCCTAAAAATTATTCTCCCAAATATCTTCCTAAGCTTCAATCATCAGGAGCCACATAAAATAAGACATTTCTCTTTCCTTGAGACAGGTTTTCATCTACCAAAACCCAGATTCCATTCCTCCTTGAACAAGTCTGTTATTCTCTGATATTCTCTAGGGTAAACAAATCCAGTTCTAACAAAAGTCCCAGAAAACTTTTAAGCAAACTCAGGCTTAAAAGGGCTAGTAGCCCTTTAGTGTCACTAGTCCTGAATCAAGGTGCTCTTGGTATGTCCACTGGAATTCTGCCCTCTTAACACCAACTTTGATCTATGATTTCTGAGATCTTTGCTAGTCTTTGCAACCAAAGACTCAACTTCCATTATCATTCCAAAGTAAAAAGCATAAAAAGAACACATGACCATTTCCTGAACTCACCCTGAAGTTCTCAGGATCCACGTGCAGCTTGTCACAGTGCAGCTCACTCAGCTTAGCAAAGGCGCCCTTGAGGTTGTCCATGTTCTTAACAGCATCTCCAAAGGATGTCAACACCTTCTTGCCATGGGCCTTGACCTTGGGGTTTCCCATTATGGCAGAGGGAGAGGACAGGTTGCCAAAGTTGTCAAAGAACCTCTGGGTCCAGGGGTAGACAACCAGGAGCCTATGAGATGAGACCATAACAGATAGAAAATCAGTGACTCGAAAAGTTTGAAGAATTTCCTGGTCAATTTACCAGGCTCATATTCACCAACCTCCCCCATGAAGTCCAGTTGCTACCTGCCCAGAGCCTCGCCTCCAGCCTCTTCCACATTCACTCTGCCCCACAGGCCAGTGATAGCAGCCTTCTCCTCAGCAGTAAAATGCACCATGATGTCAGGTCTTGAAGCTTACTGGTGATCACAGAAGTGTCAGAAGCAAGTCTGTGCTGCTGCTGGAAGGTGTGGCCTTTTATTCTTTACTGCTGAACTTCTGGCCCTTTGTTCCCCCTAATCCTTTAAAGTCATTGGTCAAGGCTGAGCTGTGTCCCTCAGGGGTGGAGTCAGGTCAGGAAATGGTCAGCAAGGAAGATGTATATTGAGTCTGTGATAATGTGTTGGTTCCTGAAACATCCTTCTTTTGTTGGCTCCTCCTCCATCCTCAACACAATTTTTCATTCATTCTCTCTTTTCACCCTCTTCTCTCCCCATGTCATCCCCCATGATGACATCCATCTCTCCCACTCTCCTTATCCCAGAAAGACCCATAGAATGCAGCTAAGCCCAAGATAGAGTTCCAGTCAAACCAGGTTTAATATTTGGGTTAAGGATGGTGAGATGGTGACAGGGACAAAAACACAGTCAAGAAAAAAAAATACAATTGTTGACACAGAACCTCAGCCAGTTCTAGCTCTCTTGAGGAGTGGATTATAGCCAAGCTCTGGATTTTAGTTTTCTAAGGGAGACAAAACACATACATGGTTACTTCAGGAAGCTGAATGGAAATGCAAGGGATCTACAATAGAACTAAGACCTCAATCCCAAAGTAACATAACCAAAGATTATTTCATAGAGAGAACAGGTAGAATAAGCTTACATCCTGTGCTTCCAGGGAACTCTCTCTCTGTCCATTTCTCTATGACAGCAAGGGAAACTGTCTACTCTGGAGACATTGCCCTGAGTGCTCTTCTTGATTTTCTGTACTTATTTATACCAGCGTGGCTGCTAAGGAGTCTGAAATTATTTAAAACCAGGACTTGTGATCAAACTGAGGAGTAGATGAATTGTTATGATAGGCTAGCAGTTGGAGTATGTTTAATGTTTGTGGAAGCCATCAGTTCAGGAGACTTCAAGTTTCTCTAGTGTCCTTATTTTTTGTTTTCTTTTGTATTTTGATGTCCCTGTTGGCTCTGGGTTTCCCTAAGAACACATCATCATGAAATAGATTATGTACCTTGCAACTTTTCCAGCTGCAATCCTCTGTTATTATACTGGAGTCCTGTTAATATAGTGGTAAGGAATGGTGGAGGAGAAGCCATCTATAATTGTATAATTAAAAATCAGCCTTCAGTGGACCAGTTTTCCTGGGCTGTGACTTTCACAAGTGTTTCTTAGCTTATTCCCCCCTTAAGAAAGATAGGAAAAAATCCCTGGGCTAGACTATGTAACCTAGGATGACAGAATTCTAGGTTGAGAGAGAAGACATTTGATCACTGAAGTAGAGGACCAATGAAAGGACAAGAAGTATCTGGCTACTCAGTGAAGAATAGCCCTTGTATGAATAAGAGTTTTATTTATTTATTTATTTATTTTTAAGTATAGTTGATTTACAATGTTGTGTTAGTTTCAGGTGTACAGCAAAGTGATTCAGTTTTATATATATATATCTTTTCAGATTCTTTTCCCTTATAGGCTATTACAAAATATTGAGTATTGTTCCCTGTGCTATATGGTAGGTCCTTGTTGTTTATCTATTCGATATATAGTAGTGTGTTTATGTTAATCCCAAACTCTGGTAACCATAAGTTTGTTTTCCATGTCTGTGGGTCTATTTCTGTGTTGTATATAAGTTCATTTGTATCATATTTTTTTAGATTCCACATATAAGCGATGTCATATGATATTTGTCTTTGTCTGGCTTACTTCACTTAATATGATAATCCTTAAGTGCATCCACATTGCTGCAAATGGCATTATTTCATTCTATTTTATGGTTGAGTAATATTCCATTGTATGTAAGTACCACATCTCTTTATCCATTCATCTGTCAATGGACATGAAAGTTGCTTCCATGTCTTGGCTATTGTACATAGTGCTGCTACAAACATAGGGGTGCATGTGTCTTTTTAAATTACGGATGATTTTTTAATCAGTAGAGATAGAGTTCTAGGTTTCCAAGGCAAATTTGTATAGATCCACAGTGTGAGTACAGTGACCCTTCCCTTAGACCTTGGGTATGAGGATCAGACATTGTCAAAGCCCAGGGAATAAGAACCAGGCTGCACAAGACCAAGAGTTTGGGAAACAAACCTCATCTGAAGCAGACAGTATGAGTGTGTTCCATTCTCCTTCCAGTTCAGAGTGTGGACACCAGGCTTCTCTTAAATTCAGAGTGTGGAGTTGATCTCCCTTCTCCTCCCTTATACCCATTTCAGGGCTCATATATCCTTCTCTAGTAACAGCATTTGGGAAAAGAACTGGCTTGCCTCCAAGGATCCGGCCCATCCCTTGCTTTCTTATTACTAAAGGTGTGGAAAAAGGCTTCAAGAAATGTTACAGGGTTGAAAGGCAGCATGTCTGTAACTCAGTTCAAGGCTTATGAATTCTGATTCTGAAGTCACTTAAGCTGAATATACTTTCATTTTTGCTTAGGTGCTTGTTGATTCAAGCTCAATTATCTCAGCTGCTCATTTTGAAGTATTTATTTATTTCTCCTGTGAAATACCATGATTATTGTCTCTTTTTCCCAGATGAAAAACCCAAAGTTTAGAGAGATAAATGACGTGATTATCCATGATACATCAGAAAGATTAAATGGTCAAAAAAAAGAAAAAACTAAGATTATTCATTTATTGCCTAGAAATTAAAATTAATAAAATAAAAATGTTATCTCTTAAGGTATTTAAATGAAAAGTTTTAAAAGAAACTTCAAAATTTGTTAAAGATTAACTCCTGCCTCTTAGGATATCCTGTGACATTTGTACTTTGGTAAACTCTACGCAGGATTTTAAGAAAGATGTAAGATGCCTCTTTTTAGCAAGGAAAAATAAAATATTTCCTTAAATCTTGCTAGCTCATTTATGACATATATACTAATCCTGTGAGTCAAATACTGTATTATCTTTAGGTGCTATTAGCATGGAGGATTGTATAAATTACATTGTTAGTAGATAAAATAGGTCTTTGATCCCACCACATTTTTTCACAATATTAGCTGAGAAAAAATCCTTCAAAAGTTATTCTTTACCACAAATGAGTTTTTTTTCTATTTTTAATTTTAAAATTGGAAAATTATGGACTGGGTCTATAAACCATTGAAGGTACAAAAAAAGCTGCTTAGGATTCTTGATTAGTGAAGCTATAAGTTAGTCTGCTTTCATTATGCTTCTCAATTTATCTTCTTATAGCAGAAATAGATGGGATAAAAGTCTTATTAAGTGTTGCATTAGTCTAGAATAAATTGTGTGCCACGAGTAGCAGGAAATTCTAATGGCTTCCATGCAGGGAGCCAATGAATATCTTCTGTTATGATTGCAAAGAATGAGAGAATAGACCACGACCACTGGTCAAGCAACACTACTGCTTTGTAATTGCTGGGCCTCTGCATCATATCTCACAAAGGTTGCCGGTGACTGTGAACCCAAGCTGGGTCTCATTCTCAGAGGCATTTCTTTTGTTGGAGGCTTATAACACAGACATTGATGGTTTGACTGACCTCTGGGACCACTGTGACTAAGGCATAGCCAGAGATGCATGTGAGTGTTAATTAAGCAAGAAGAATCTTCACTGGGAAGAGGGAGTGGAAAGGCAGAACCAGCCAGTTATTGTACACTTGTCTACACGATGAACCTTGAAGGTTAAAACTGGAATCTGGCAACTTAGAAAAGTCAGAAACTTCCCATATTCCCATTTTATAACTTCACTTTCTTGGCTCCCTTGATGCTTTTTGACCTTAAGCAAAGTTGTTTTCATTTATTTTTATGATTAAATTTTTGAGAAATTCCTGGTTTTTTATGTTGTTTAAATAGTATTGCCTAGTATATTCTATGAACTAAGACAGCTCTGAATAGTTAGAAGGAATGACACTATCATTAGAGCCAGTGCTTGCTAATCTTCCTTCCCTCTACCACACTACTATATAGCTCATTGGTCCATATCTCATGGATCTTACTCGAGACTTTAGTCAAGTAGTAATTTACAAACTTTGTTCATATGTAGTAGCTCTGAAGCATACGTAAACTCAATATTTAAATTTCTACCTACGATTGATTCAAATGAGATTCTTCTAGGTTTAAGGCTTAGAATCCTGTGTCCCAAGATTGGGAAGTCCTTGACTTGATGACTTTGAATTTCGAAAAGTTAATGACTATTTTTTTTTTTTTTTTTTTTGCCTAGTCACGTTATCTTCAGTACTTTGCGTACTCAATACTGAAGCTATAGCATAGCATGTTTCTTGAATAAAAAATCTGCATCTATCAAACAGTATAAATTTGAGGTTTGGTAACTATGCAGGCCTTAAATGGAAGCAGTATGGTTAGATCCCACCCATTAACAAGATCATCTACCATGAGGAATTATGAGAAACTAGGATCCTTTGACCTAGTGAGGGCAGTTAATGATCACTCCTCTCCCAAACCCCTTTCAGCCTTTGCTAATTCTAGCCCCAGAAGGGTTCCTTCTGAAACCAAAATTTGACAACCCCTATCTTACTGAGTCTGAGGCATCTCTGAGGGAAAGGAAAACCTCTTAGATTACTAGACCAACAAGCTACTGTAGCCCTTCTCTCTACTCCAGCCCCATTTAGGCATTAATGTCACCAGTTATTTCCTGCACCTGTTTTGTTTTTGTTTGTTTGTTTGTTTTTCTTTCCCTTCCCTTTCCCCTTCCCCTTCTTCTTCTTCCTCCTTCTCCTTCTTCTTCTTCTTCTTCTTCTTCTGTGTATTCATTTGTTTTCTGGGGGTTGGGGGGCATTTATTTTATTTTGGTTTGTTTTTAATTAACAGAGGTAGACAGATCCAGTATTTTTCTCCTTCTGGGGACTTGGGCTGGTGATAGCTGGGCGGGGTCAGAAACTGTGAGCTTAGATAGGAGCTCAGGACTACACAGAGCTGTGGCAAAGAAGAGGACTAGCTAAAGAAGTGAAAGACAAAGTGCTTTTCTTACTGGCTTCAAAGACTCTGTTCTTGGCTTTTATACAAGTAGACAAGTGAAAGACATTTTGGGTTAGTGTTTGGGGGTCTTGCATGGTTAACTGTTTAGAAATGCCTGATAAATATGCTCTGCGTAAAATATATTTGTGTGCGTGTGTGTGTGTGTGTACAAATATGTGAGTATTATAAAAATATGAAGGCAACAGTGACTAGATAATATGCAAGACCTCAAAGGATAGGGGAACAAATCTCACACTAATTTCAATTGCTATCAAAAATAAATTTAGTGATAAAAAAGAGAGACTCAAAGTCACCTGAAAGAAACAGAATGACTCCCAGGCCAGAAGCTCTGAACTATGATTATAATTAGATTATAATCTATGGAATGTTCTGATGTATAAAGAGAAGTGTATTAATCATTAGAGAGTTGGCCAACAAGGAAAGTATAGGAAAAGGAATGTTGTTCTGTTGGCTCAGAATCTAGAGATGTTTTGAACCTCACATAACAGTTATGTCCAAGCCAAACTTATCCTTCCCATGAAGATGGATGAATAAGCTATGTCTGAGCCTAGTGGCAAGATGCTTACTTAGCATGATTGTATCCAGCTGCTTGCTTTGGAACAGTTTGTTTCCTCTACTTTTTCTTGATTGATACAAGGAAAGAATGTATTGCTCACAAAGACATGAGTATTCAAGTTATAAATCTCAATGTAAATGGATAAATAAGTACACAGATTTCTATTTTTAGGTTTGTGTGCCTTTCATTTTAACAAGAATAAGACTTCAAGGGTCAATCTCAGCCTACAGGACAAATGGGCCACATCCTAGAACTAAGTAATTCGATCAAGGTCCTGGTTGCTGAGGTTTAAATACATCTAGTTGGCATTACCTCTTTTGGCATCACTACACCGTATATCTTGGTATGTGTGTAGCGGTGGGTGTATGTGTATATGTCTTTGTAGTGATAGATGTATGTGTTTGGCTCTTCAGTTGTTCATTCAATACTGCAAAAGTTCTGAGTATACAGAAGCAAAACAAAACAAAACATTTTCATGGAGTTGATAGTAAGCAAAGTGAAACAATAAGTAAATAAACAAATAAAATATATGGTATATGCCAAATGATGTTAAGTGCTATGGAGGAAAAGAATACTGGAATGAAGGATAGAGTTTAATGGGGACAAGGGTGGAAGGGTATTACTACTTTAAATTGTGTGGTAGGGATTTCTTCACTGTAAGGGGACACTTGAGAAGACACCGACAGATTATAAATAGCCACTGCATATGGATTAAATGTTTAAGACATAGGGAATTACAAATATAAGTATCTTAAAGTGGGAGGATGCTTAGAATTTTCAGGGATTGAAAATAAGGCCAATGGAGGAGCAGACTGAGAGGGAGAGTAGAAGTGCTGGTTGTGGAGGTGCTAATCTATAAAATTTGTGACAATAATAATACCTGTATCATAGAGTTGTAAGAAAAAGCATATATATATTTATAAACATATATGTATACATATTATATCTGCACATATGTTATATATATACACACATATACACCTATATTTACAAATACACATATAAACATGCACATATATACACACACATATACGTGTGTATGTGCCAACAAACGTTGGCAATTGTTGTTATTGTAGGAAATTGTTATGGTAGGAAATTTGGCTTTATTATGATTGATGCAGGAAACTATCAGAGACCTTTGGACAAAGAGGTTACCATACCTGATTTACACTTTTACAAGTGTGTTTTGGCTGCAGTATTGGGAAGACACTGTCCGGTGGCAGTTGTAGAAGGAGACAGATCAATTAGGAGTCCGCAGTAAGAGTTCAGGTAGAGATTATAACGCCTTACACCAGGGTGGTAGCAATGCAGGTGGTAGCAAGGGGTCAGACTGTAAATAAATGTTTAAAGTAACACCAAATGGATTTTCTAACAGGATGTGGAATTTGGGGGGTGCTTTTGTGTGTGTGTGCACACGTGTATGCCCATGCTCTTGTACATGTTAATTTCTGAATATGAGTATATGTCAGTGTGAGGATTTGGAAGCTGAACAAGGAGAGTCTTTATGTTGAGTTTTGTCAGTTCCTTTGTTCAGCACACTAACTGCCTCAGAATTCTTGCTTTAAAATGAAGATGGTGGAAGGGTAAGTAGGAAAATCAGAAAATATCTCACACGTCAGAACTTTACCCAAAGTGATGTGAAGACTGCGAGCATCTCCTGGGTGCTGAGCAGAGGCTTATAAGTTAAGACGCTTTCCCATGACAGTAGTAGCACCAAGACTGGCATGAGATATTTCCTTAAGTTGAGGGTTCCCAAGTGGCATCCCTAGTCATGACCAGCATGTGAGCGTGGGACCTCTAAGAGCACAGAGCCTTTGTCAGCAGATGTCTGGGGGTACCCTAAAATGCTGAACAATGTTTTCCTTTTCCTCTGTTTCATGCCTCTCTCTTTCATCCTCATATGTCAGTCCTTACCTACAGGACACTGCAAAGTAGGTGTGCAGTATCTGGAATCTTAAAAAGGTGAGACCTGGAAAAATTATTTAGTCATCCAGCCCTGCCACATCTTTATATACATGAGGAAACTGTATATAAAGGTTCTGTCCTGAGTTATATGGTGCATAAGAAAGGGTCAGGGATCTCACTAGCAAAGGTCTTATGCTTCTAATTACTCTGATCACATTTGATTAATGACTGTATATTTTGTGAATTAAAAATCCATACACATGTAGTTATAAGGGTTTTTTTTTTTCCTGCTTCTTGGTGTGAGAGACTACCTGCAAGATGATTGTTAGATAAACAACAACTGATCATTCTATGGCATTTATGGGACAGCCAGAAATATAGTTTTAAATCCAAAGGGAGTATATTCCAGGACATGTCACATTCTGCCTCTGTATCCCTCTCTCTTCATTATGCTGGCTGGAGTTCTCCTTTCTTGTCATCTGTCCTGTAAACCTCCTGCTGGGGACCCAGATAGCAGTCATCACGCAGGGCTGAGAACATCTGGCCATACACCCTAAGCCTCAGCATGACTCAGCATGACTCAGCATGGCTGTGTTGGGGCCAGATCCCGGCCTATAAGGCTATGCAGACCAAGAAGATAGGGAGCAGGACATTGACTCAGAATGGGGCCCGGGCATAAATGTCTATGCTTAGAGTATGGGAAGGCAGCAGCCGAGGCTTAGACAAAAATGAAATATGAATTCAGGGGAAATTGGAGCTTATTTAATTGGAGATAAGGTGGCTGAAGGGGATAGAGGGGCCTGGGCTTGTAGGCAAGACAGTCATCTAGTAAATGTTTTTGGAGTAGTTGCTATGTGCTAGACACTAATTTCAGTACTTGAATCATAAATAAGAATAAGACATGTATCTTGCCTTCCAGCAGTCCTAGTCAAAAACAATAGTTAATTATATACAATATTACAATATTTTCCATACTTAATAGAGATATATGTGGGAGAGGAAACTTATGACTCTCTTAAGTCTGGGATCTTTTTAGGGAGTAAATAATGTACCAAAAGATCTTACAGGATTAAAGAAATGTAAGCTGGGTCTTGAGAGATGAATGGATTTTTCATAATGGAGAATACCTGTTCTCCAATGCTCTTTAGGCAAGGTGTATAGGACTAGCTAGAATGCAGTGAGACAAAGT
Source organism: Orcinus orca (assembly GCF_937001465.1). Lineage (NCBI taxonomy): Eukaryota > Metazoa > Chordata > Mammalia > Artiodactyla > Delphinidae > Orcinus > Orcinus orca. The sequence continues at coordinate 48,760,826 of NC_064566.1, read as the reverse complement.
GATTTAGCCTTAGAGAGGAGCCCCCCTGGTGCATGGTCACAGAAAGAGACTTCATCACTCACCACAATAAACTCTCCCTTCCTCCTCTCTTCTACATCAGAGGTTTCGTAAGTCTATTGAGGTCAGGAAAATCACAGAAAGGAATAGGGCGTCAGAGTCTTCAATGAATACAAGCCCGTTCCTGATCAAATAGGGCTGACAATGCTTTAGCCAAATGTTGCCATGAGGAATTGAGAGAGGTTCTGTGATCCCAACACCACCTACTTCTTATGTAACCTTGGGCAAGTTTCTTAATGTCTCCATGTCTTTGAAATATAGGACGGTAACATGACTTAGCTCATAGTATAAATCATGACAATTAATTTAGTTTATTACGTAAAGAGATAGAGATACAATATATGCTCACTAAGTATTATCTGTTGTTATATTATTATAATAAGTATTTACATATAACTATTAGAGTCACATCTTATGTCCAAAGGATGATTGGAAATACAGATATTTTGAATCATTTCTTTTTTATTTTTTTCTTTTTTAAATAAAAATCATACGTGTGTAAAGTGTATAACATGATGATTTGAAATACATATACATAGCAAAGTGATTACAATAGCAAAGTTAATTATCTGTCTTCTATTCTCCTTGCAGAGGAGAAAGACAGCATGAAACCCAAACGGATCTTGGAAAAGTTAACTTATAAATCAGGGTCCTGCACTGGTAACATTTGTGAGGACTCTCATTGTCAAGCTCTGCAAAGGGAGGTGCAGGGAACTTGCAGAACTTCTTCTCATTTTTTATATTCTTAACTCATCACCACAGCACTGCCCATGGCATGGTTTAGTGTCCTCAGTGCTTGGCACTAACTAAGATGTCACACAGACCTAAATAAATAGATACACATATGTTTTAGGTGCAGTGAGTTTCTAAGCCGTGCAGGGTAAAGAGAGAAGCAGGCAGCTAGGTCTGAAGAATAACTAAAGAATATAATACACTCTCTTCCTTAACCAAACTTGTGGCTTGGCCAAGGGTCAAGAGGTCATTTGGGCCACTATAGACCTCCAGTGTTCTCAGGGACCTATACATAACCTACAATCCAACAATCTCTGTAGTCCAAGCTAGAGCCTCTTTTTATTCTGAACTTGTTTCCAATTTTTTTCTTTAATTCATTCTCTTTCAGACTTTCTTACGGAGACACACCCATGTTGAGGACGTATGGTCTGCAATTATGACTTGAACCCTAATCTCTAATATCCAAGGTATAAAAGTGGGGAATAGGGGCAGTTTAATCTGCTTCTATTTCTTGGGTCCACAGTAGATGTCCGTGTTGGTGTTTTGTTGTAGGAAGAGCACAGTCTTTAGCAGCAGCAGAACTGGGCCTACATCTTAACCTCACTACTTACTAGCTCTATGAGCTTGGACAGGTTATTTCATCTCTTTGACCCTCAAGTCCCCCACACTTAAAAAGAGACAGTGTAATGTAGACAGTAGGAGAGCCTGGACCACCTGGGTTTAGATTGCAAATTGGCTACTTATTCAAGAAATTGTCTTACATTTTCTGCACCTTGGTTTCCTCATCAGTTGAGAAACATTAATGGACTTCTGAATATTGGTATGAGGATAAACTAATTCATATAATGAACTTAAATTATATCTTAGTATATACTAAATACTCAAGAAACATCACTTATCATTAGCATGCATACAGCATGTTTCATGATATATACTTCACAGAACTACCATATTAAATGAGACTATTTAAATACCCTAGAATGGTACCTGACATATAGAAAGATTTCAGTAAGTATTAATTCCCATCCTCTTTTAACTTTCCTCTAGTCTAAATCTCCTCTGTTTTTTCAAATATTTTTCTTGTGGTCTCTAGTTCCTTAATCATCTTGTTTCCTGTTCAACTTCTGTTCAGATTCTTAGTGGATCTCTTATGCTTCAGAATCTAGGATTGTACGTGCTCTTTGTGAAGTGAGGTTTTCTTAAAGTGCAAACTTGCCGTCATCTGCCTTCATCTGCACCTGTGGCTTCAGGTGTTTCAGCCTTAAAGCTAAGCTCTGGACTTTGACCACAGTACCTGGGAAGATAGCCCTCCTGAGGGAGGGGAAGGCTCCTCTCACACGACATCTCAGGCCATTGTTAAATGATATATTGGGCTTTGAGAGTCTCTACATATTTAAGAGTGATTGGTGTTATTTTCTAGAACTTACCTGCTGTTTTGAGATGTCTGGTCCCTAGGGAACCCATAGCTCTGGCCTGAATTGCTGTTACTGGTCCAGACAGTGTGCATCTCTTTTGATCCTCCATAACCCCATAAGATAGATGTAATTATTACTCTTATTTTACAGATGTCAGCACTAAGTTCTTTGCCACTAGTTGAGGGGATGGGGAGTCTCACTTGGTGGTAAAATGTAAATTGCTGCTATGCTGTGCCTCCCTCCCCTTTCCTGTGCTCACTTCTATACTCAGTCTATCTGCCCTGAGACTCATGGCTCCACCCGGAGCCGCCAACCTGCCCTAACCACCTATCTGAGCCCACAGACCTGTAGCCTTTCTGGACTCTGATAACTGGCAGCTAGCCTTGGCCCTGCCCTCTCTGTGATCTCTGATAGACACATCTTGCACCCCAGCTCCCAGGGTCCCCATGGGGACCTCGGGTTTGCTGAGTCAAGGTTCGTTGAAGTTCAAGCCCTAAGAAACTCCTGCTCCCAAAGTTATAGTCATGGACCTCTCCATGCCTGCCTCCTTCAACCAGAGCCCCAGGCCCTGCTTTCCTAGGCCTATCCATCTAATGTTCCTCAACAGTGCAGCAAAGGGCTTGTGAGCAGTAGATCCAGTTTCTGACTTTGGGTCCAAGAACTAGCATTGTCTCTTACATGTCTGACCTTAGGCAAATTCTTTGATTCCTCTGAGCTTAGTCTTGTCATCTAAAAACAGGAATAATAATTGTATCCATCTTATGGAGTTAGTATGAGGTTGGAAAGAAATATGACACACTGTCTGTGAAGCAGTAGCTTGTTTAATTAGACTTTAGAAAAGTTCTCAAAATATAGTAGTAGATTTTATCATCCATTAATCCTGTCCAGCTTCTCCCGCACTCTCCTACTCACTCTCTCTCCTTATTCCCCCATATTCCTCTTCATCCTCTCTTACTTATAGTGATGTTGGATATTTAGAATGGGATTTGGGGATAAGCCATTAACAAGTGAAGTATTTCTTGAAGGAGCCATACTCATCCAATGGATCATCTCAGCAGGGTTCAGGGGGAGGAGGGAGGGTCAAGGTCAACAGCAGGAGCCAAGGAAGGAACCCTGGGCAACTGGATTCGGAAAACTGAGAGTAAGAAGCTGAGGACCAGTCTCTGGGTGCTGGGAGGGTCTCGTCATGGGAAACTCCTTCAACTAAGAGGGGCACAGACTGGGAAGAATAGTTTCTGGATGGAGGTGAGGATATTCTGATAGGACAGTTTGAAGAGAAGGGCTCTGGAGGTTTGGAGCAGGGGGCTCCCTGTCACATGAAGGAAACCAGCTCCATGTGGGCACTGGGTCTCTTTCCTATGCATGTCCCATGGGGCTCCTGATTTTCAGCCAGGCTTCACAAAGCCCTAAATTCCCATCTGCTGGAGCCCTGAATGGGGAGAGAATGTTTTGGTTTTCACTTCACTTGGAACTCTTTCTAGCTCTTTTTCCCAATTTGCCTCAAGACGTCCCCTTGATAGTTTGATTCATCCAATCAAGAAGTGTGGGGAGGACTTCCCTGGTGGCTCAGTGGTTAAGAGTCTGCCTGCCAATGCAGGGGACACAGGTTCCAGCCCTGGTCCGGGAAGATCCCACATGCCGCGGAGCAACTAAGCCCATGTGCCACAACTACTAAGCCTGTGCTCTGCAGCCCATGAGCCACAACTACCGAAGCCAGCGCGCCTAGAGCCCATGCTCCACAACAAGAGAAGTCACCGCAATGAGAAGCCCGCACACCGCAACAAAGAGTAACCCCAGCTCTCAGCAACTAAAGAAAACCTACGTGCAGCAGCAAAGACCCAATGCAGCCAAGAATTAAATAATTGAATAAATAAATAAATTTGTGGAAAAAAAAGTGTGGGGAGAGCCTTTTCTCATGTGCATCCATCATCGTGTATATGATGAGGAAACAGAGAATAAAATGTAATGGCATAAGCCTTCACAGAGCTATGTGAGTCTAGGCATTCATCAAAAACTACCTTCTGCTTAGGGTATGAATCCCCTCTGAAACATCCCTGTTTCATACTATCATGAGTGAAGCACTTTCTAACATGAGGAGGCACTCATGGCTTTTCCACTGAGCCCATGTTTTTGTTAGACAACATAATATTTACAAAGTTCTTATGCAAATGAAAATCGTTTAATTTTTTTGTCACGTAGTATAACTCAAATCCCTGTTTCAGAAGATAACCTTTCCATATTGGAGTATTCATACATTTGTTAAACCCACATTGCATGCTTTGAAACATGTGCTGGTGACATAACAGTGAACCAGAGAGTCATGTCCTTGACTTCACAAAGCCAACTACTTAAACAAAGACAGTAATCATAATCACTACCCTTCCTCTACTTGGTATACTTGTCCCTGACCTCAGAGAAATAAGTTAAATGATATAAGTTATGCAAAATCATTACAATCTTTGCAATGTCTGGCACATTAGTAAGCCTTCAATAAATGTCAGTTATTTTATTATTACTGTTATAAATGAACTGATGTAAAGTGCAGAATAAAATAGTGGTCTGCTGTAGCACGTTGGACACAATAAAAATAGCAAAGGTCTCTCAGAGTACTTAGCATATATAAGCCACTACGTTGCATATATTAACTCTCTCAATGTCAGAACAATCTTATGAGGATGTTAAAACCCCATTTTACAGGTGAGAGAACTGAGTCATATAGATACAAAGAGCTGCTGAGTTCAGCCACTCAGGCCGTCTGGCTCCACAGTCTGTTCTCTTAACCACTGCTCTCTACCGCCTAAGACTTCCCTGCAGTAAAGGGTTGAATCTCTGAAATGAGTTAGTGGTGATGGTTAAGTGGGAAGGGTGTCAAGTTCTTTCCTAAAGGTATGAGAAGAGAGGATAGAAGGGTATTCTCTCTTCTCCACATGCACAAGTGAGCCAGCACACACACAGCTAGTACCCAGTGGGCCTGGTTAAAGAAGAATGAGAGGATCTGAGGATGTCTTGCTAGTATTGGGTTCAAAGAAGTCCTGGTTTAAGAGTTAAGGGAACTTCTGAATTTAATCAACAGAAATTCTCTCCTGGCAGAAGGGCCATTTACTCTAGTCTGTTGTTTACAAAAGAGAGATCTGAAGCACAGAGAAGGATGGGGACTTTCTCAGTATGATATAATTTGTCATAGAAATGCCCAGTCTAGGACTCGAAGCTCCTGACTTGCTCTCCAATGCACTTTCCCTGAGCCCCTTTGCCTTGAACTGTGGTCTTTCTGAGAGAAGGAACAGATGGAATCTAAAATATCTTAGGTAGTTTCCATGCCACAGCCAGGCTGAGTGGGCTCCTGGTTAGCTCCTTAAAAATAAATATGGCATTTGAATACAGAGCTAAGCAAACCCTGCTCAGGGGCTGGGAGGGAGAAGCTGCCCGTCCTGGGTCCTGGCCCTACAGATAGTGTTATCGGAGACCTCATAGAGCCCCTCCCATGCCTGGGCCTTGAAGTGAGTCAGCCTAGCACAGGGGTAGGACAAGCCATATCATTCTGACCTGGATGCTAAGTGGGAGAGAGGAGAAAGGGCTCATAGTCCACAAACTCAGGCTATGACTCTTCTCCCCCTAAGAAAAGGAATGACACTCAGAGGTCTGTATATACCTTGCATCCCTTTTTGTGTGCCTTAGACCTTAAAGAGATCTCTGCTCTCAACGTCATGGTGAGGTCTTTGCACTATATGCCACACCATACAAACCCTTGTGTCACACCACACCCGACATGGACCATACCTTCCCTCCCAGGTCCACATGCTTGTCTTTGTATGATAGTAAAGGAATCACTGAAAAATTTACTATTTCAATTTTTTCTTGTTTCTCTTGCTTCAGTGACTTAGTGGGGAAAGTGCATAATTTTTTCCCCATAAATTGACAATAGATTTAATTTCACAACAACTTTGTTGTGTTTGTGGAAATTCACAATAGCTTTTAATTGTTAGTGTCTGGGAAAGTTATGTTAGGTGAATAAAAGAGAAAGCCATACAAGTTCAGAAAATAAAAGCTATCATCAGACTTCCCTGGTGGCGCCGTGGTTGGGAGTCCACCTGCCGATGCAGGGGACACGGGTTCGCGCCCCGGTCCGGGAAGATCCCACATGCCGCAGAGCGGCTGGGCCCTTGAGCCATGGCCGCTGAGCCTGCGCTTCCGGAGCCTGTGCTCCTCAACGGGAGGGGCCACAACAGTGAGAGGCCCGCGTACCACAAAAAAATAAAAAATAAAAAGCTATCACCACTGGGTCTTAGTTTTTTATCAATAATATAAATATTATAAAACGAACGCAGTTATGTGATAATGTATATATAGCACCTAGTCCAATGCCTGACACATGGTAAAACATCAAGGAAAGGCATTGCAGAGGTTTCCAGTGACAACCTCCTGACCCTGACTATAGGATGGTAAACAGTAGACAATACATAGTTAATGTTCCCAAAACAGTGACTAGAGCAGGGTCGGGATGGAGGTCAGAATTTAATTGTTAATAATCAAAAAGAGCTTAAATCAAAAACAGGAGCTTGGGTCTTTCTAAGCTTGGGGACTGGATGGAATGAGTAGTCTGTAGGAATCTCTGTAAAGAGTTAGTGGTCCCCAAAAAGCCACTGCCTGGAGGTAATATTTTTTCTCATACAAAAAGTGCAAACAAGTCCTTTTCCTGTCCTTTAAAGTCAGCAGAGAGTGACCCTGGTCCACCTTCAGGGTAAGGAAAGACTTGAAGAGTTTAGGACTGTGACTTTGGGGGTTGACATACTGTTCTTTGTCTACCAAGTTCAACTCTCCTGTCTACTTCCGCGGCTGACACAGTAAGAGAGAGACTGAAAGTGTTGAGAACCTGTGATCTCAGATTCAGGGAAAGAGGAGTCATTAGTGTTCATGCCCTATTTTTGTTTTGAACTATAGTTGATTTATAAGATTATATTAGTTTCAGATGTACAGCATAGTGATTCAGTATTTTTACAGATTATACTACATTCAAAGTTATTACAAGATAATGGGTGTAATTCCCTCTGCTGTGCTATGTGTCCTTGTTGCTTACCTATTTCATACATAGTAGTTTGTATCTCTTAATCCTGTATTCCTAATTTGTGCCCCCTTCCCTCTTCCCTTTGGTAATCTCTGGTTTGTTTTCTATATCTGTGAGTCTCTTTTTGTTTTTCATATACACTCATTTGAATTATTTTTTTAGATTCCACGTACAAGTGATCTCATACCATTCATTACCCATTAAACGCTCCTGAAAATTTTTAGTTCCATCATCTATGAAGCATGAGTTGTCGGTCAGAAATTGGGTTTTTTTCCCAAACCTTTTGATTTCCTTTGACATCAGAATTTAACTTAGGCACTGATGAATTAAATAAGGCCGGTATATCAGATCTGAGACCTGGGGCTTTCCTCCTGTCCTGCCCCCACTACCACAAATTATGCAGTCGAGTTTCCGACATTTGGGGAAATTGCAGGGGTCAGCACATCCAGAGTGCAATGGATAAGCCTTGCCCTCGGAAAACCACCTTTGTGATCATGGTATCTCCCTTGCCAGGTTAGTATGAGGCCTGGGCTTTTTAAACAGGGTAAGGAGACAATCAGGAAGGGAAGCATTTACTTCATCTACCCATTCATCTATTCATCTATCATCTGTCTATCTATCTATCTATCATCTATCATATTCATTCGTTCATAAATGTAAGCAAAACGCTTAGCATGTAGAATAGTATGTAAGTGCTCAGGTTTGTGTGTGTGTGTGTGTGTGTGTGTGTGTGTGTGTGTGTGTGTGTTGATATGTGTGTTCAGGGTTGAACTAAAGTGGAAGTACAACTCTGCTGCCCCCCTGTGGTCCCCAGACTACCTTGCAAGTCTCTGTTAATGGCTTAGCTTAATTTTGAGATGCTTTGGGGGGAGTAAACCCTGCCTTCTTTGTGTTTTAATATCCTCATAATAACCACAGAATAATAATTTTCAAAATATGTGTAGGAGGGCATTATCCAAAATTAGACAAACTGCAGTTTGAGTTCAGTCTTTGGAACATACATATGACATTGAGAAATTTAATTAACTTGTATAAGTCCAGAGATCTTCAGCATGAAATTGGTATAATAGTGTCTCCCATCTAGTGTTTAAATTAAACCTTAATTATCTAATGCATCGACATACTTATTATAGTGACTAGCATAAAGTAAGAACCTTATAAATATTACCTTTTAATATATATATTTTAAGCACCTTCAGCATATCATTTACTGATCTGAACTTTACATGCAATATCTCACTGAGTCTTTAATAAACTATGCAGCAAGCATTTATTCCCCTTTTCCAAGTGAGTAAAGTATAACTCAGAATATGCAATAAAATATTTAAGCATTGTATAGCTAGAAAATATTTTCATTTATAGAATACTCTAGCAATACAAATGCATATAAATTAAAATTTGAAAGTTCTTATGCAACCCTAACTTCCTAATCTCATTCCTCTCCCTAAAGGAAACCAGCCTTAGCAGTCTGGTGTGAACCTTTGCGGAATATACTTCTGATATATGGGGTGAGGGAAGCTGTGATGGAGAGGGAGAGAGAGAAAGAGGAACAGAGGGGTGAGGAAAGAGATTCAATATTTGTGTATCTCTTGAAAAAGCTCTTTCCATTACGTTAAATTGAAGGTAATATTGTCCTTTCTGAAATCCTGGAATAAATAAAGACAGATAAATATCTAAAACATTTTGAAGGTCTGTGACATTTTGAAAATGCAAGGTGATGTTTTACTATCCCTTGCTTTACTATTAGCCATTATCTCAGGGGACATTACCGGGGAAAAGGGAAGCTGGGAGAGGTACCCAGATACCTTCCCTCTGCAAGGTGGGGGCACCCACCTTCAATCAAGAGACCCCCTTCAACAGTCCCCTCATGTGGGGGCTCCACCCATCTTAGCCTAGTAACTTCATCAGTATTTCCTTCCTTCTAATGGTCATAGCAACAGCAGCAGCCTAATTGTCTAAACAAATCTTCCAGATATATGTCGGAGAATATAATACACTAATTAAAAGACTATATATATCTATATATACATATTTTTTGTCTTTTTTATCATTGTGATTCCCACTGACATTCTCAGTCTTTCACATGATTGCTCAGGTTTTAACTGAGGTCCAACCGGCTGTGGAACATTAAATCAGAGAAGAGCTTATCTTTATGCTTACAGGTTTAAGCTGAAACTGCTAAGCAGAGTGAATTAGAAAGCTTACAAATGTTTTCCAGAAACAATTCTTCTCCCAGTCAGTGCATAGGAAAGAATAGTGGACAGTGGGCCCTATATTATGATGAGCAACCCTAGCATAAATCCGCACCGATTATTAGTCCAGACATAAGCACAGGCTAAGTGGATCATGTCATGAAGACAAGAGGACAGAGATGGTGGGAGCAAGAAATGAAAAGCCATTTGATCTAGGACAGTAGAAAAGAATAGGCAGGGCATAACAACACATGATTCTGATACTAACAGTTCAGGAGGCTCTGGTAATAAAGATGGAGGCATAATGCGGGGAGTAGCAGATAACCACATGGTAGTCAAAGGATCTGGTTGTCAGTACAGAGGATTCCATAAGGGGTAATCTAAGGAGGAAGCATTATTGGACATAGGCTTAAAAGATAAGATCTGAGGCATTCAAACACAGGACCCGTGACTGTGGGGAGGATGAGGAAGGTAAAGACCAGATGCATTTAATTCCACATGGAAAGGAACATAGGCTCATGAAAGAAGGGTTCCTTCCTGATGTTGGCCAGAATGGCAGCACTGCCCATGAGGACATGTAGAGACAACAAAATGGGATAGAGATCCAAACAGGGAGGGCTAGGGATGTGTCTGTGAGATTAAAGTAGAAGGTTCTTGGTGTTAGTCATTCTGGGTGTGACTGGTAAAACACTGCAGAGGCCTTTTTCTTAAATCTATTCAGAAATCTGGGTCAAAGTTCAAATGTCTAATGCATAAGGATGCAACAATGGATTTAGATAAAGCGCAGTGATTCCTTACAGTTCATGAATGATGGTCAATTTAGGTGACCTTGAGGAAATGAGCAAATGTGGGGAAAGAACTAAGAAAATCTTTTCCATTTTTGGAGGTCTGGAAGCAATAGTCTCTTTATCCTAGGTGAGAATTTTATTGTTTTTGTTTACGCAGGCCTCTCACTATTGTGGCCTCTCCCACTGCGGAGCACAGGCTCCGGACGCGCAGTCTCAGTGGCCATGGCTCACGGGCCCAGTCGCTCCGCGGCATGTGGGATCTTCCCGGACCGGGGCATGAACCCGTGTCCCCTGCATCGGCAGGCGGACTCTCAACCACTGCGCCACCAGGGAAGCCCTTAGGTGAGAATTTTAAATGGCATTGTCAACAGAAAGTAGGATTGGAGTAAAAGGAAACAAATAAGGCATAAACAAATACAAATGCATGATATCAGACCCATGATTTGCTTCATTAACTTTAGGCAGCTTCTCATACAATTCGGGTTTATTTATTGCTTATGTCACAGGCAGATAATAATTATTAGGTAGTTCTCCTGGGCGCTCACCTCCAAGCAGAGGCACAGGAATCCGGACTCTTTCCAGCATCTGAATTCTCTACCTCAGAATCCTTCTCTTCCTCTCATATGGAAGGAGAGACAGAGAGAGAGAGAGAGAGAGAGAGAGAGAGAGAGAGAACATGATGAGAAGGCACCCCTGGCTTTGCCGCTTTGCCAGGAACACATTATTACCTTCATATTCCTTTAGCCAGAACCAGTCCCATGGCCAAGTTAATCATAAGGGCTGATGGAACAGATAGAGGAGCATGTAGATTTCAGGGATCTGTACTGTCTCTGCCATACGAGTCACTGGCGTTTAGCATTATCTCAAAACCTTCTGTCCAAAAACAACAGGAGTATTGATTGTAAAATCAAAGGCATAAAGGAGCATATATTTATTGTGCTTAAGGAGTGAGAATAAGACCTGGAGTGCCAAAATATTACCAGACTCCATAATAAATATTATACAACTAAACAGGTTGAATCTATCTTCTCTCACCTCAAACTGTATCTTATTCCAGAACAAATAATTTAGGCTTTGAAAAAGGTGTCTTATGTGTATTGTTGCACAGTAGTTAAAAGCATATATTCTGGGGCTTCCCTGGTGGCGCAGTGGTTGAGAATCTGCCTGCCAATGCAGGGGACACGGGTTCGAGCCCTGGTCTGGGAAGATCCCACATGCCTTGGAGCAACTGGGCCCATGAGCCACAGCTACTGAGCCTGCGCGTCTGGAGCCTGTGCTCCGCAACAAGAGAGGCCGTGATAGTGACAGGCCCGCACACCGTGATGTGTGTCTTAAATCTATTTGATTTACTGAAAACGCATCCCCCCGCTCGCCGCAACTAGAGAAAGCCCTCACACAGAAATGAAGACCCAACACAGCCAAAATAAATAAATTAATTAATTTTTCTAAAAAAGCATATATTCTGGAGCAAAACAGGTGCATTGATATTTTCCCTCCGCTATTTACTAGAAGCTTGATCTTGGGATATTACTCGGTGTCTCTGTGCTTCTCATCTGCAGAAAGGAGGTTAAAATAGCCCCTGACTCACAGAGTTAATAATGCGTTAACATATGAGCAGTGCTTTGTACATAGAGTCAGCCAGAATAATTATATTATTTTTACTATTACTAGTAGTGTATTATCTTTGAATTATCCTGCTTGTGTATGTTGAGGGTATGGGGAGTTGGAGCAAAGACATGAGGATCGTGTATGGGTAGAAGTGAAAATAAAAGAACGGAATTATATCATCAAGGGTTTACATCAGTTTTTCTCTGAAAAGGGGTAGAGAAGGTTAGTCCCTTCCACAGAAAGGCATGGCAAATGTAACATTTATTCAAGAGAGGCCATGCATTCTATATCCATGTGGTGACTAGCAGAATGCCCAGGAGAACTCTGACTCAGAGCTTTTGGGAACCATGTGCCAATGGACAGACACACCACTCTATTGATTGACTCATGGGTGGATGTGAGATGAACCTCTCTTCTCGCATATGCTAAGACGTGGTTTTATTCTAGAAGTATTTAGAAGACTAGGTCCTAGTTTTTATGGATAAGTACTTTATGTATCGATCATTTGGAGTATAACAAAGTTTCTTCCTTAGAAACAAAGTTCAGTGAAAATTTAAAAGAGTAGAGAACAGACATGTGAACACAGCGGGGGAAGGGGAGGGTGGGATGAATTGGGAGATTAGGATTGACATATATACACTACCAAGTGTAAAATAGATAGCTAGTGGGAACCTGCTATATAGCACAGGGAGCTCAGCTCCGTGCTCTGTGATGACCTAGATGGGTGGGATTGAGGTTGGGGGGAGGAGGTGGGAGGCAGATCCAAGAGGGAGGGGATATATGTATGCATATAGCTGATTCACTTCATTGTACAGCAGAAACTAACACAACATTGTAAAGTAATTATACTCCGATAAAAATAAATAAATATATAAATAACTTTTAAAAATTAAAAAAAATAAAAGAGTAGAGAACATATTATGCTTATTTATTTGAGGTAAACCTTTGAAAATGGATGTGATTTTATCAGGTAAATCAAAAACAAAATCTATTTCTCAAAGAAGCAGAAAGAACAAAGTCCAAAGGGAAATTCCCAGTAATGTACAGAGATTTCTGATAGGAGTATGACATATGCTAATGTATAAAAGTTTTGCAAGTAAGTTAAGTAGTGAAGGATTTGAGAATCTCAGAGTTCATAGATCATTTAGAGCTTTGTACAGTCCTCTGCATTTTGCCTGGATATTTAAAATTATAGTAAATAAATCTGCTGCTTTTTCTCAGATATTTATCAGTGGGCAATCTGTGAGATAGCCTGTTCCATTAGTGTACAACTCTGATAGTTGAAATGTCTTTCCTATATTGATCTAAAAATGTACTTCCTTATAACTTCCCACAATAGATTTTAGTTATTTTATATAAAGGAACTCAGAATAAGGATTACTATTTTTTCCTCAAAATGCCACTTTTATAAAGATATGTTATCTACCCACTCATTTTCTTTACCTTAAACTTCAGTTCTTCTAATCCTTTCTCAGTTTCTATCTACGATTAGGTCTTTGTCACTCTTGTTTTCCTCTCTCCAGTACTTTTGTATGAATAGATTCCTACCTCTATTCATATTTAATAACAGATTAATGGATGCATTTTCAGTACTCAAGGACAGATTTAGGCTAAAACATCTAACCAGCATATATATTACCTTTTAAAATTTATTTGTTGTATTCATCTGTTTCACCATGACAACATGATGAGGAAATATGGAAAGAGAATTCCTGGTACATTTTCTCTTTTAAAGTCACTTCTTATCAGTTAGCTCTTTCTTATCTGCCCCTGGCAGTGTGAGCTGACCATCTTTTCTATGCTCCCAGAAGCTTCTGATAAATATGCTGCATTTCTTATAATTTATTTTGACATATTTCAATTCTGTATTTGCATTTCTTTCTCCCTAACTAGGCTACACAGCCCTAAAGGGATAATTAGGGATATTTTATTTACCTTTGTTTCTCCAGTACCTATTGTAGGACCCGGTGCAGTTTAGACACTTAATGAATTTTGGTGAATGGATAAATTTTAAATGATCCCTCAGGTATTTATTAGATATTCAGTATGATACAAACTTCCCACTGAGATTCAGGGAAGTAGATATACCCAGGCATACAGATATAATAGAGGAATAGACACCTGTGAGCCAGAGGAAGTTGATATCTCTAGGCACACCAGAGGACTTAGGAACAAACCTGCACACTTTTACACACACACTATTCATAAATATAGCCCCTTCACACAGACAAGCATAACGTAGGTCTTACATATACTCTCATAAACATAGCCTTGCCAACCTCCTTCTCCTTCTTCTTAGGGTCACTCACCCTCATACATCTTTCAGATATGACAGCTTGAGCTATGTACCCCTCACTCAAGTCTTCAGCAGGTACACAAGGTCCCTTTTAACGTGTGACAGATGGACAGAATATTCTACTTATGTTCATCTGACCAAAACACCTCACTTGCATCACAAACTCTTTTTTTATGAATATATCTTATTAAGTTCCACAATGTATGATTTTGGATAAAATACTTACCCTACCTAAGAAACCCACCTAAGTCTCAGTCTTTTCATCTGTATATTAGGAGTTTTAATCAAAAGTAACTCGAAGAATTTGTAGGAGGATCGATTAGATAAAAGTTTGAAGCTCTCAGGGCATTGAGTAGCAACACTAAGATAGGTCCACATAACTGACTTTATTCTATTATTGTTACACCCTGAACTCATGTGAGCATCCAGGTTCTACACCTAAGCTTTCAAGCCACCTTAAAAAATACCTGTATTTCCCACTTACAGTTATGGAGTTGAATCTTAATTTTAAATGCAGTACCTATGTTTATCCTTATTACAATTCATTTTGCTAGTTTTGTTCCCTTGCCCCATCTGTCAACAATACCTTTGGATCCAGCTGTTCAACAGTGATAAAGTTTGATAATCATGCCAAGAGGCTTGGGTGGGCTATCAGAGAAGTCAAGGCTAGTGAATGCTATAAGGGGAATCAGTAAGAGGTCAGATAACAGGAGTGGTTGGGGAAGAGGTCTCATGAAGGAGTATCCACAATATGGACAGAAAATAAAGAAAGGAGGAAAATTATACATATAATATAAAGACAACAAGACTCACGTGATTGCTACAAGGTACGTGAGAAAGAGAGGTAAAAAGATAGGAGGATCTGGCATTTAAGATTTGGATGTGGGAGATTTCTGGCTGATGGAAATGGCTTAGGAATGGGCATGGAAAGGGTGGTCAAAGTGGAACATAAGTGGAGGTTAACACCAGCCAATTGAAAATTATTAAGAAACGGTAGAAAAATAGTTAATATCCATGTAACGGAACATCCATATGAGAAATACTACTCAACAATGAAAAGGGAATAAACTATTGATAAACACAACATCTTAGATGAATTTCAAAGCCATTATGCTAAGTGAGAGAAGTTAATCTTAAAAAATTACACATCATACAATTTTTGTTATATGATGTTTTTGAAAAGACAAATGTGATGGTCAGGGCTTAGGCATGGAATGTGTAACTATAAAACACAGCGAGAAGAAGTTATTTTAGGATGTTGGAAATGCTCTGCATCCTGAACAAGTCCATTTTACAGTATGCTAATTAAGAGGGAGAGACAGAGACAGAGAGAGAGAAGATCCAGTAACGTTGTTTCGCAGATGGAGAAAATGGAAACTGAAGACTGAGGTGAGGCCTGGAGAAGATCACATGGCTAAAGAGTGTTTCTGGGGACACCCGCACCCACACATATGCACTCGCCCATGCACAGACTCACACACACCCATGTCCATGCCTACAAACCACCATGAAATAAGGGGAAGAGGACAAGACCCAGGGAACGGAGATTTTAAGAGGTTTAGTAAAATGTTTGTGAAATGTAGTGGTAAAAATTTTTTTTTTCAGATTTCAGGCAAATATAAAAGGAAAGGAAAGAAAAATTACAACATCTTCATTACCATGTTTAAATTATGAAATGTTGAAAACTGTCACTTTTCATTTGTAAATCAGAGTTGTTAAATAATTGTCAAATTCTTTGCCCATAAACAGAGCGTTTGAAAGCTGGGTGTTGCTAGTTCCAGCCTGGCAATGAGTCATTGAAGTTACTTATCCCTCCTCCCCTGAGGTAAACATGTGCTAGAAAATACTGTGAAGAGGTGCATTTAGATAGAGTAGAATAACAGCCAGCCAGCAACCATCTTTTCCTCTAAGATGTAGATATGCTTTTACTACCCTTTTACTACCCTAAATCAGTCCTTCCATAAAGCATATTCATGAATTAACACATTAGTGAGATACACATGTCATCTTGTTGCCCTGACAGGGCTCTGGGTGTGACTCTGACTACTAGCTTCACACAATTCCAGGTGCACTGAGGCCCTGGTGAAACTTAACATTGCAATAAAACACACCTGATTTTATTTAGTACAAACTGATACATTTAAATTATACGGCGTTTTAAAAAATTCTTTACCAATAACCTTTGAGGGCAGGGGCTATGGTCCAGGCATCACCTCCACTTAAATCAACATTCTCTAGCAAAACATAGGTGCTCAATATATGCTGGCTTGCCATATGACCCAGCAATCCCACCACTGGGCATATACCCTGAGAAAACCATAATTCAAAAAGAGTCATGTACCAAAATGTTCATTGCAGCTCTATTTACAATAGCCCGGAGATGGAAGCAATCTACGTGTCCATCATCGGATGAATGGATAAAGAAGATGTGGCACATATATACAATGGAATATTACTCAGCCATAAAAAGAAACGAAATTGAGCTATTTGTAATGAGGTGGATAGACCTAGAGTCTGTCATACAGAGTGAAGTAAGTCAGAAAGAGAAAGACAAATACTGTATGCTAACCCATATATACAGAATTTAAGAAAAAAAATGTCATGAAGAAACTTGGGGTAAGACAGGAATAAAGACACAGACCTAGTAGAGAATGGACTTGAGGATATGGGGAGGGGGAAGGGTAAGCTGTGACAAAGCGAGAGAGAGGCATGGACATATATACACTACCAAATGTAAGGTAGATAGCTAGTGGGAAGCAGCCGCATAGCACAGGGAGATCAGCTCGGTGCTTTGTGACCGCCTAGAGGGGTGGAATAGGGAGGGTGGGAGGGAGGGAGACGCAAGAGGGAAGAGATATAGGAACATATGTATATGTATAACTGATTCACTTTGTTATAAAGCAGAAACCAACACACCACTGTAAAGCAATTATACTCCAATAAAGATGTAAATACATATATATATATATATATATATATATATATATATATGCTGGCTTTAAGACAGGACAAAGTTTATGTCCCTAACCATTCATAGAGGACCTCTGCCTGCCTCTCTGGGGGATCTGAGGAGTCTGATTGTGGCCACAGAGACATGAATGGAGGCTGGAAAGGGGAGGCCCAGAACCATCACCTGCTCTGGGAAACACACAAGTTGAAGCACTGCTAGGAGATAGTTAGAGGGGGGCTTAGAATCGATCAACCACCCTGTGGAGAAGCATGTTGTGGGCCAGTTGATAACACAAGAGCTCCTAAGGGGCATGCGCTGCTTGTCCAGCTTTTGTGCTTGTGCTAAAGATTAGGTGCCTTAGAGATGAGCCCAAGTGGGCAAGATAAACAGTGAGTGAAGAGGACAGAGCAAGCCTTAGGTGGGCAGTGAAAGGTCAGTGGAATAAAGGGAAAGGAAAATGAGTGAAAGGATTATAGAAGACAAAGGAGAAAGGGCCAGAAAATTGAAATGAAGATCAGAAAAGAGTCAAGGGAAGGTCTTTCTGTGGGTCGGATGTTAAAAGAAGACGGGAAATCAGGGTGTTCCTCTGGGTCCCCCCAAAATTCAGGAAAATAATTCTTCACCAATGACTAACCCCTATCCAGGCCCAAGCAGGAGTTCCTGTGCATGCAGGGTTGGGAGAGTTAAGGTGGGGCAGTTATCCGAGCCCAGAGACACAGGCCCAAACTTTTAGCCCCTTCTAGGACTTGGAGTCTTATCTCTTAGCCACAGACCTTATGGTCTCTAACCACTCCTCTCCCAAGCTTTGCAAATACAGCCCACCCCGCTACAGTGAATGAACTAGAAGAAAGGCTCTAGGAAAGGGGCAGAAAACAGTCTCTAATATCTCAATGTGGTTCAGATGGAAGAGAACTGAACACAGGCACGTGAACTTGCAAAGCCCTTTAACCACTGAGTTTTAGTCATTTCTTTGTTAACTGGAATAAAGCCATTTTTAACAGAGGTTTTTGAAGTTAAGAAGAAAAGTGATGTTTCTGATGTGCTGACTTGTCACAACAGAGACACTCGCACAATGTATGCATTCAAATGTATCTTCTTCCTTAAGCATTCCCCCTGTATATATTCTCATTATCTCATGCCTCACAACCAAATCTTGACCAAGATGAAGCATTTCCCGGTCCTTACTCAGCAGTTAGTAAGGACTCAGACATTCTTCAAAGTTTTACTTCTACCAAGGCAAAACTACCCCTCTTACAATTACACCTCACAAGTAACCCCAGCTTCACTGGACTCTTTGCTTCTATGGAGCCGCCAGCTCACTCAGATTTGTTGCACCTTCAACCACTTAATTATGGCTCAGCATGGGTCGTCCAGTTATTACCTCTCTGGATTTCTAAAAACTTACTGTTTCATGCTTCTCTATACATAAACTAGTGCAGTACTTTTGGAATCAGACGGTCTGGTTTAGAATGTCAGTTTCCACTTACTGGCTGTGTACTCTGGCAAATCACTTCATCTTTCTGTGCTTTGGTCTGTTTGGTGTGTTGGATGGTTTTAATGATGAAATGCATTAATACATGTAATGTACCTAATCGTTCCTGGCCCATAGTAAATATTATAGATTTTTTGTTATTATTACTATGATTGTTATTATTAGACATTTTGTGAAAATGGGATTATTGGATATTCAGGATGAGTAGAGACCTGGTCTGACCTGCCACAGAAAGCAAAGACGTTGCAAAACTTTGCTTATAAGCACAATGCTCGAGAGTATGTAAGATATTCTAATGGAAAGATTTGCATTCTATTCTTACAAGAAAAACAGAACCTGGCGGAAGTTTTAGTCCTATTTATCACAAGATTTTTGAGGTTCCCAGAGACTGAGTGACTTAAGGTGTTATGCTTAGAAACAGGAAGAACCAAACTTACAGAGCTAGTGGTGGCTTTCCTCTGTAGGCCAAAGTGTTCTTGGGAGTAGAATGTTGAATTTGCACATTCTCGTGAGGATTCAGGGGAACTCTTCTCTGAGGATGTTAGAAGCATCTACTCAGAAACTTTTGCCTTCCTTGTGGCCCTCACAAATCTAGTATAGACCTGTAAGAAGCCTACATCATGGGTCAGTCATGTGAACCAGATTAGACAGATGTTCATTTACCAACATTTGTTAAGTGCCTTTGAAGTAGAATCTGTGCTAGAGTGCTTAGGATATCAAAATATATACGGCTATATGACCAGGATCTAGGATTAGACATTTAGGGAGGATGAAGTTTTTAAAGGTAGGTATTCATTCATTCACAAATATAAGCTAAGCACGTGCTTGCTATCTAGCACTGCATGAGGCCAACATGATAGAAGATGATACGTACGTGCATGCATGTGGGGTGATAGGCACAAAATGATAATTAATAGTTAGTAGAAATCCATTAGCAGTGGTATTTTAGCAGCCACTGTGAGCCACATGCAGCAGTATTAGGAGATTCACATTCATTATTCCTCAATAAAACTCTATGAAACATACTTTTTACATCTTATTTTTACTAATAAAAAATAAAATATGATAATTTGAGAAAATCTTTTAAGATCATGTAACCAGTAAATAATTGAGTCTTTTAAAATTTCTATGAATACTTTAAATAATTCCATGATACAAATATAACATAGTAGATATACTTCATACATGTTAAATATAAAGTGAAAAACCCCTCACCATTACCTTCGTACCTTCCTTAGAGAGAATCCCTATTTATAATCCCTCTGCCCTTTTTTCAACACACTTACATACACATGTATGAAAATACTCAAACATACAGTCTTGTTTTTGGAGCCAGGAGCTGTGTGGGGCTGTTTCCATCATCCTACACTAAGAGCATTGTTAGCTTGTGTGCATTCTTGGGTTAACGTGAATACAGACTAAGACTCCAAAGAAGCCAATGTTTTTTTTAAGAGTAATGACCTTGTTGTCTTTGCTGTCAACAATGGAAAGAAAAGGGACTTACTTTTAGCATCTCCCCTCGGGAAAAAGAAGTGGGGAAAGAGACCTTGGTTTCCCACCTCCAACCCTCCTTGTATGGGGTCTACAAGTTCTTCCCTCAAAGTGCCCTCTGGATGGCCCCAGCCGAGTCAGCGGTTCCATAAACCACTCCTGCCATCTTGTGGCTTGTACAGCATCTACATGCTGCTCCTGGAGAAAAACGGAGAAAATTAGAAGAAAATGCTACAGGCTACCAAACAGTGACTTAAAGGCAACCATGACAACAATAATCATGAAGGTAGTTATTATGTATTATTCCTATCATTAACAGTCTCAGTCTTTTATAGCGAACCCTAAATTTCAGAGTTTGGATTATTAATGCTATGAGACATCAAATAGGTGAAGAACATATCTACTTCTTATACTGACTGGCCAAGACTGGAACTGCTACAGAAAAGTGAGACAGAAATACATATATTATCTATGTAGACTAAACTAAAGTGGCCAGATCATCAGGTCAGAGTCATTTATAGAAAAAATTAAACTCAAATCTCTAGAGGAGCACTTTCCTTGATATGTTACTGTTCTATCACTGGGCATTGAGTTTTAATGATAGAAAACATCTATTCTGCTTTATTTAGTTAGTTAATGAAAATCATTTATTTATTCATTCATTCATTTATTTAATGGAAAGCCCCTATATTTTAGTGAGTACTAGTTACCGAGGATCTACCACTGCATATATTCTTTGCCTCTATGATGCTTCTATTTTAAGAGGGAAGGCAAATAAAGAAATTTTAAATGCAACAATAAATAATTACAACTTTATGTATCTGCTGTGAAAGAAATGAAAGGTTGATGCAATAGAGAATAACAAAGAAAGAAGTACATCGCTGATGCAACAACTGAGGGCTCTCAGAGGAGGTACTAGAATGTGATGGCAGAGACGTGGGGGTGGAGAAAGCTTTGCCTTACCACCATTGGTCCTGGAGCTCCAGCCAATGAACACGAAGCAGGAAAAGAGCCAAATAACCATATTTCAGAAAAGTGGCTACCCAGGGGGCTGCCTTTTTCAGAGGCACTTAGTGGTCAGAATAGTGATTGAACCCTTCTTTTTGCTGGCCCTAGCTATAGACCACCATGGATATTGAAGTAAGAACCTTTTTCTGGATTTATTTCCCCGCATTTCTAGTATATACAGGGCACTAGCACATGACTGTGATGTGCACACCACATTCTGATGTTCTGATGTTTATTCCTCAGTTCTCATAGGCTTTTCCCAGGAACCAGGGTCTTTTATATTCGTGTTTTATTTTTTTAAATAAAATACAAACATTCAAAAGAAAATGTGAATATAGGATTTTAATATTTTAGTAGGGAAACTGACCAAACAGTAAAAACCTGAGTTATAGCCTAGAGGTATAAAATTCCATCGTAAAGAATTAACAGAGTGACCAGAGGCAGAGGTACCTCAGTAGGTAGTGCTAACAGTACCTAAAGATGCTGACGTTATAAATTGAAGGAAAAAATAATAACTCACTATTTCCAACGGGTGACTTTAGTGTTAATAATGGAAATACCACAGCAGATCATCAACAATTAGAGAATCCAAATTTAATTTGTTTTAGATAAAAGCCCTGGGCTTCCCCGGTGGCGCAGTGGTTGAGAGTCCGCCTGCCGATGCAGGGGACGCGGGCTCGTGCCCCGGCCCGGGAGGATCCCACATGCCGCGGAGCGGCTGGGCCCGTGAGCCGTGGCCGCTGAGCCTGCGCGTCCGGAGCCTGTGCTCCGCAACGGAAGAGGCCACAGCAGTGAGAGGCCCGCGTACCGCAAAAAAAACCACAACAAAATATTTCAAAGTTAAAATTGAAGTAGTAGATTAAATCAAAAAACACCAAAAATACATACACATGTACACATATGCAGGATACGGTAAAGAAAATATTTCTATCCAGTGTAGATACTTGCAGGAGTCAGGGGTGCAAAAATTCTAATGAAATACCACAAATAGTACCCCTCTTCACTTTCTAGCGGTAAGAATTAAAGCATTAATCAACTTGATTTAGTGCAGCAGTTAAGAGTGTAGACTCTGGAAGTTCACTAATTTCAAATCCTGGCTCTATTATGCAGGAGCTGTAAAACTTTAAGCAAAGTACTTCCTCTCTCTTTATGCCTCAGTTTTCCTCATCTGAAGTTAAGAATAATAATACTTGCATTAAAGGACAATTGCGTGGATTCAGATGTAAACAGCTTGGAACAGGGCCTGGCTAGAGGAAAGCCTCAATAATGTTAACTGTTATTTAAAATTAAGTGTAAGTAGTGAAACCCTAAAATATCTAGAAAAAAATGTACCCATGTATTTATGACAGAGATATTAGGGGAACATCTTTAAAACATAAAGAACACAGATGCATAAAAGCACTTTCTGGTCTTTGGATAACACCTTTCTCTTAAATTGCTATCCAGCTACCCGGCTGGCTATTTGTGATGCAAATCAGCTTTTCAAGCTTCACTGCTCTCTGACTTTCTAAAAAATCTCTTGGTCTGAGGAAAGGGTACATTTTCTTTGGGAAGAGCAAGGTCATACTAGGCCCAATATGACCAAAACTATGACTCTGCTTCTCTTCCATCCACACAATCCCCTAGTGTGGGGCCCTTTCAAGGCCCAGATATGTGACTGAGACCACTGCTGATGTCGTGTGAGAGTCAGAGGAGGGACTGTAAATGGGACGCCTCTGGAGGCCTGCCATTTCAGTAACATCAGCCTGAAGCCATCTCCTCCCCAAACTCCAACAGTCTTTATTTTCCCAGGCAGAAGCCCTGGTCCTCTGAGATTGTTTATTTGATTCATATCTACCTAGCTTCCTCGACCACTTTCTCATTTGGTCACTTGTTTCTCCATTCATCATTCAACATTCATTTATTCAATCATTTATTGAATGTTTCCCATGTGCCAGGTCCTACATCAGCTGCTAGGTGGAGGACAGTGACCTTCCCCACCCCAGGAACCTCCTTCCTTTGGACACCACCACGGAGCTGAACATGGAGCTGTTGAGTTCAGTCTCCAATGAGGCAAGAGCAAAGATTCCAAACGCACAATCAACAGTTGAGGGCTCTCCATAGGAGAGGACCCAAAAACAATCCAATAAATGAGCACTCTCCTCTCTACCCAGGACTTTTTGACCCAGATTCCCACCTACTGTCTGCCCTGGTGAGCTGGAATTTACGTCACATGAATACTCAGGCTTTTCGTAGCCCATATGAAAGGTAAATAAAAGCAACATTTCTTTCCCTGAATTTTTTCTCAGACCTACCTGGCCTTCCAAGCGTTGAAATTAGAGATTACAGTAGACAACTTCAGTGGTCAGAAGCAGTCCCAGAGCCTTCTTAGTTGCAGGAAATGAAGAGGCAAGACTTTCGTCTGCCTTTCCCCTAGCCCCAACGTAAACAACAGTTCATTTGCTCTGGACAAGAACTCCCTCACTGATGGGGAGTGAAGAGGGGATAAAAAGGAGGTTTGAAGCCTTGTGCTCCACCTAGAGATTAAAACATAAAACAGTGGGAGAAAGTTGCCCCCAAAGCTCATTTCATCTCTAAGCCATGTGCTGGTAACTAAAAGGTAAAGACAGGTTGGTCCAAGTAACCTAGATTCCAGGCAGAACCTGTTTCTCCCTAAAAGGACCCCCAACACTGAGTCTCTGACTTTTAAACACACACCATGGCCACTTTTACTATAGTGGTATCCTCTTTCAAAGACCCTTTTCTTTCCTTGACAAGAATACAGCATTAGATTTTTGCTTGTTTATACCCCCATCGGTGATAAAACTCTAACAGACTGTGTTTTGTGTGTATGCTCATACATGTGCACAAAAGTGTGCCCATGTGAAGGTGTATTAAAGGGTGAATATGGGTCTTCCCTGGTGGCGCAGTGGTTGAGAGTCCGCCTGTTGATGCAGGGGACGCAGGTTCGTGCCCCGGTCCGGGAAGATCCCACATGCTGCAGAGCGGCTGGGCCCGTGAGCCATGGCCGCTGAGCCTGCACGTCCGGAGCCTGTGCTCCACAACGGGAGAGGCCACAGCAGTGAGAGGCCCGCGTACCACAAAAAAAAAAAAAGGGTGAATATGCATTTTGTGTTAGTGTATTACTCCATAGCGTGTTTACCTGTGTGAGCTCACCGGCACATTTATTTGCTGGAAGGCATGGTTCACTCACTTGATTCATGAATTGTAACACTTTTGCCCCAGAAGCACATGGGTATTGAGAAGCATCCCTGAGTGCAAATGAGAATTTAGTCTGAGATGCTGAGAGCATCTCCTGTGTGCTATGCACACCCTGCCTCAGCACCTTTGTACATAATGGTTCTTCTGCAGAAATACTTTTCCCTCCCCTCTCGAATCTTTCCCTACTTCATTCTTACCACTTTTCAGATTTTAGATTGGAGAACCTGCTCACAGAACCCTTCCCTCTCTCCCCAGACTAGACCAAGCCTCTGTTATGCTATTTCACAGTTCCCCATCTTTTATAGCACTTATCATAGTTTGTGATTATATATAATTAGTACTGTTTGAACAGTTCCAGCTACCATCATACACTCATGAGGGCAGGACCATGCCTCTTTTACTCACATTGAATTCCTAATCCCTAGCAGAATGCTGAGCACAGGGTAGGTCCTCAATTTCTGAGCTAGATATTGCAAGAAAGACAAAATCCAGAACAAGCTGGGTCCGTGGCAGTGGAATCAACTATAAATCTGGCTACCAGGGACAGTAACTTTGTAAACCTGGTGAGATCAGGGAATCTTAGAACTCAGCCTGATTCTTGCTCTATTGCTATCCACTCAGATCAGAATCAAATCCCAAAAGTGAGAGCCACCTGTAGGATAATGCTCAGAGGCAGTAAAAATAAGAAGCTGTGCCCACTTTTCAGTCTGGCTGATGGTAGAGAGCCCCAAAGAACACAGAGTGCATGGTGGCAGCTCCTACAGGACACCAAATCTGGGGGGACCTTTGGAAGGACACCAGGAAAGCTGCAGTCTTCATCTCACCCTCCTCTGTTCCCCGTGCCTCTGAATCTTCTAACTTGAAACCTTTTGGTTTCCCATCCAAGCCCTCCCATCCATGCAGAGACAGCTCTTACCACCACCTCTTCTCCTATACACCCCCCGCTTTTCTCATAGACCACAAAAAAATCAGACTCAGGCAGCAGATGACACGGAAGATTGGATGTAATTGCATCTCAAGATAGGCATTAGCAGAGCTCAGACTGGGGTCCCACGATGGTACAGTGGCAGGGATGGCTGGGTCACTCGCAGCACCCCTACCCTGTCCTGGCTCTCATTCTTCCCAATGACTCTGGAACAACATTGTCTCCACAGTAAAGAGCATCATAGCGCAGCTGCATTCAAGAATGGGGGTGTTAAGGTAGGGGATATGGGGGAAAAAGCACAGAGGAAAAGATACGGTCTGAACAACTAGGGCTCCTACAGCTGCCTCAGCTTCTTCACAGCAGCATCTACATCACCTCCGGTGGCAATGAGGGCCTGCAGATTGGCTTCAGGATTCAGAAAGCCCATGGCCCGCAATTGCTCTAGCTGCACCCGGAAGTGAGTCTCGGGCTGCAGCTGCAGGGGATTGGCGCCAGCTAGGGCTTGCAACATCTGGAGGAAGGGCATGGAATGGAGGCCCAGCTCCACAGAGCCTTGTGCTGAGGGAACTTCAGGACCTGGGGCTAGGGGAGGATCCGCAGGCATAAGGGCACCCTCTCGAGGCTCTGTACTTCCTGCCGTACTTCCCAGCCCTGCTAGGCAAGGCATGAACAAAAGGAGGAGGCGAGGGGCTTCAGTAGCCAGGATCTGCAGACCCTGCTCAATCTGCAGCAAGGCATGCATGGCACGAGGGTTTGCCATGGCTGCCTGAAGGTGCAGCAGCAGTGGCAGCTGCCAGCGCATTTCGTCCTGCAACTGTGGGGCCTCATTCATTCTGGCTGGCCTCAGAGATCTTGGGTAAGCTGGTGGCGGCAGCCAGACATGCTCAGGGGTTCCAGCGGTAACTGCCGTGGGTGAAGGTGGGGAAGGAACAAATGGGGCCTTGTTGGCAGCACACTCCAGCCTGGAGACAAGATCAGGCATGTTGGTGCTGTGGGCAGTGGAGCCATTCCCTGCACCATCTCGGCTTCCAGCTTTTCTAGCACTGCTCTCTGTGGGATATCTCAAGAATGCGGGGCAGGAGGGCTTCCCCTTGATTGCTACTGACTCCCTGGGGAGAGGCCGGCCTGACTCAAGTTCCTGGGATGAGGGTGAAGTTGGGGGAACTTGGCTTCCTGGTGGTGATGGTGGTTCTTGGCTTGGGCTGAGGGTAGATGCAATCCCCTGCAGATAGGTTCTCAGGGACAGGGGCCTCTCATGTAATTGCTGGAGATAGTCATAGAGCCTCATATTACCTAGAATATTGCAAACACTGTTTCTAAGCTCGGATACATCCTGGTCCCCAGGCCTCCTGCCTCTCCTACCAGCTGAGCCTGCAAACGTGGAAGCCCAGGGGTTGGGGAGAGGGTCACAGTTCTCCATCCTTGAAGGTTGGCAGCTACTGGTGGTAGCATTAGCAGTAGTGGTGGTAGCAAAGGGATTGCCACCAAACTGCTCCTGCACTGCATTAAGCATTGGGTGCATGATATCTGTATACATGGTACGGAGCACATTGTAGCCACCAGGGATGCTCTCCAGGTTTCTGAGTGCCCGGTCCTGGCTACGCATCATCTCTTGCATCATGGCAGGTTTGCACAGAAACTCCATTGTCTGCCGCATGATTTCAGGGTTGTTGAGAATGTGCCCAATCTCAGGGTTGTGCTGGATCAGCTGCTGCATATGGGGGTTGTCAAGAACCAGCTGGCGCACCAGGCCTGTGTTGGACAGCAGACCCTGGATGAAGGAGTCATCAATGATCTGAGCCACAAACTCAGGCACAGACATATCCTGCCACATCAGTGAGCTTGGCGGGTCGGGGAAACTACCGGAGGTCAGGCCTAGCCCATTGAGGCCTGTGAGGACACCTAAGCTAAAGGTGGGTAGCCTGTCTGCTGGGTAAATGGAGCTTGGCTGAGGGAGTGATCCAAGGCTTGGGGCTGGGACAGGGACCGAAGCAGCTGGGCACTCAGTGCCCACAGTACGGCGCTGCATCTTGATGACCAGGTGGACAGTGAGGCCATCTCGGACCCCACACTGTGCCAGTGAGTCAGGGTCCTTGAGGATTTTGCCAGCAAATATTAGGATCAGCTGATCAGGGTGGGCCTTAAAACGCTGGGATATCTCTTCCTTCAGCTGCTGGATGGTGCAAGTGTCTGTAACTGAGAAATCCTCCTTGTCCTTGGGCGTCTTCACTGTCACCTTGATGAGGTGAGGATCCTGGACCAGCACCGGGCTGCCCTGCGGCAGGGCCTCTCCACTTTTGGCCATGGTGGGCAGCAGGAGGCCCAGGTCTGTGGGAACACAGCTAGGGGGATGGGGATGGGAGACCGAGATCAGCCTTTTGGGCAGTGGTGAAAGTAGGAAAGGTGAACAGGAAGAGGATCTGGGATCTCAGGGTGGGGGGACTGCAGGGTCCACATGGAAAGGGTTATGAGGTCCCTGGGATAGGATGCTTTGGGAGGATTTTGGGTTTGAGAGATGTCGGGGGTCATGGGAGGGAAACCTGAGGCCCTGGGAAAGAGGTCTACAGTTGATGAGTGAAGGGGCAAGGGCAGCATGAAGGGCCCAGTTTGGGGAAACATACCAATCAGCTGTGGCCCCGTCCTTCCTCTTATACAAGGCTCAAAACTGCCCTCATCTTGCTGAACAGCCACCACGGAAGCCTTCTAAGCCAGAACTCACTCTATCAGGTCTCCTCTGTGACCTCAGCACCGACATCACAGCCTCATACAATGGACCTTTGAGACTTCTCCAAGGTGTTCTGAATCCCTGGGGGCTTCATCTCCCCCAACCCTTCAACTCTTCTATTTCCTTTGTCTCAATTGCCTTCTTCATAGTGAGAGGCCTGGGCTGACACTTCCTTCTCAAGCCAAGAGTTTTGCTTTCACACAGCTGTTTTGTGGTATGTGGAGACTCAGACTGGGATTGGACAATTAAGAAAAGCTCCTTAATCCCTTGTGTGCCCATGAAAACCCAAATTCAGCTACCTACCAGTTGAGCCACTTCCTGGCATCATATGTTCCTGTTTCCTCTCCGATTCAACATTAGCCATGAATTCTTTATTTATATTTCAACATATTGACTTTCTAATGGGTAGGATCTAGAGTATGAAAGAGAGGTTCAGGATGAAATAAACTTTTTATTTTTTTTCCCATTATTATTATCCCCCAGAAAAATTCAAAGAATGGATTGGCTATTTGTTGAGGTAAAAAAATGACCAGGAAATAAGGCTGTTAAATGGAAAATTGAGTTCAGTTTTACATATATTTAAGATGTCTATTTCACATCCAAATAAAAGTGTAGGAAGGTAGTTCAACATTGTGAGTCTAGAGTTCATCAGCATCAACAGAGTATTTAGAACTGTGCAATTAGTGAGCATAGTAAAAGGATAGAGGTAAGAAAAAACTGAGTCATGGATAGTACAATATTTAGAAGTCTGGAGGATTAGATGAATTCAGCAAAGGAAATTGAGAAGAAATAAAACATTAAGTCAGAAAAAGAAGTTAGAGAGAGAAAGAAGCCAAATGAAGAAGAACAGTTTCAAAAAAAGGAGAGAGTAACCAACTGTGTCAAGTGATCCTGGTAGGTCAGTAAGATGAGGACGGAGAACTGATCACTGGATTTGAACAAGAGAGACAGGTTAGATTGAGGGCCACGATGAGGCCAATTTGGAAAAGTGGTGAGGACAGAAAACCTAATTGGTGTGGGTTTAAAAGTAAATGCATAGGGGGCTTCCCTGGTGGCGCAGTGGTTGCGAGTCCGCCTGCCGATGCAGGGGACACGGGTTCGTGCCCCGGTCCGGGAAGATCTCACGTGCCGTGGAGCGGCTGGCCCCGTGAGCCATGGCCGCTGAGCCTGCGCGTCCGGAGCCTGTTCTCCTCAACGGGAGAGGCCACAACTGTTGAGAGGCCCGCGTACCACAAAAAAAAAAAAAAAAAGTAAATGCATAGGAGAGAAAGTGAATCCAATAAGAGTACTGTAAATGAGAAAAGACAGATGGCTGCATGGAAATGGGGAAATAAAGGCTTTGTTGTTGTTTTTTCTTAAGATGAGATGATTACAACATGCTTTTTTAAAAACTTAATTAATCTTTGGCTGCATTGGGTCTTCGTTACTGCACGTGGGCTTTCTTCAGTTGCGGCGAGTGCGGGCTACTCTTCATTGTGGTGTGCAGGCTTCTCATTGTGGTGGATTCTTTTGTTGTGGAGCACGGGCTCTACGAGAGTGGGCTTCAGTAGTTGTGGCTCCCAAGCTCTAGAGCGCAGGCTCAGTAGTTGTGGTGCACAGGTTTATTTGCTCCGTGGCATGTGGGATCTTCCAGGACCAGAGCTCGAACCCATGTCTCCTGCATTGGCAGGCGGACTCTCAACCACTGCGCCACCAGGGAAGCCCGGCCTCTGGTATTATTAAAGCCTGTTGTACCTGCTGTTCTTTAAAATCCTGACACAGTTCTTTCTTGCTTAGGACACACATTTCTTCCTCTTCCCACTTTCTGATTGGTGCTGCAGAGTTCTAGACTTGGAATGACTGAATGTATTTGAATTGGCTCTATAGGAGGTGTTTCTGGCTCCTCCTGTTGCTTCAAGACACTTCCCCACCCCCAGAAGCTTTCCTTAATTTCTGTCCTTTTCTGCATGTGCAAGTATAGGTGAGTGAAGCCAGGCAGCCTTCATCTTCCCTTCAGAGGTTTCACCTCACCCACCAGACTTCAGCAGTTGGCTGGGGTTGGGTAGAGACATGTAGGGAATTTTGCAGGTTTAAAGTGTAATCCAAGCTTGGGGAGAAACATAGAAAAGCTGGTCTCGGGCCATGAAGTGGCTGTGCAAAGGCCATTGTCCAGCAGACCCTGACCCAGAAAGCTGAATGAGATGGGAGGGGGAGGCCTGAAGCCTTGGATAAAGGGATTAATCCCTTGGATAAAGGAATTCAGCCATGAGATAAGAAGAGGTTGGGAGGCCAGCAGCCCACATTTCTTTCTGCTGCAGGAGGTAAGTCCAGTTTCTTTTCTCCCTTTTTTAAAATTTAAATTAGCACTTTATTGAAATACAATTTATATACCATACAATTCACCTATTTCAAGTGCATGATTCAATATTTTTGGTATTATATTCATAGATCTGCGCTACTATCACAACAATTCATTTTAGAACATTACCATTACTCCCCTGCCCCCAACAAAATGTATCCCCTTAGCAATCATTAACATTTTTCTCTCATCCCACCCCTAGCCCTAGGCAACCACTAATCTACTTTCTCTCTTTATAGATTTACCAGTTCTGGACATTTGAAATAAATGGAATCACACAATGTGTGATCTTTTGTGACTGATTTCTTTCATTTTGCATGTTTTCAAGGTTCATGCACGTTGCTGCATGTATCAGTACTTCATTCCTTTTGATAGCTGAATAATATGCCACGGTAAGGATATACCACATTTTGTTTATCCATTCATAAGTAGAAGGACATTTGAATTATTTCTACTTTGCAGCTGTTATAAATAATGCTCCTGTGAACGTTCATGTACAAGTATTTGTAGAATTATGTTTTAATTTCTCTTGGGTTTATACCTAGGAGTAGAAATGCTGAGTCATATGGTAACTACGTTTATCTGTCTGAGGAACATGCCAGGCTGTTTTCCAAAGTGACTATACCAAATTACATTTCTACTTGCATGTATGAAACTCCCAATTTCTTCATATACTCTATAACATTTGTTGTTATTAATATTTTTTTTAAATTCTAGCCCTCTTAGTGGGTGTGACATGGTATCTTACTGTGGTTTTGATTTATATTTCCCTATGGCTAATGATGGTAAGTACAGTTTCCTGCCATGTCCCAATTAGCCCTCATTTATACCCCTGGGAATGGGACTAGAAGTCCAATGTTAGAAAGATTAATTAATGAATAAAATATGTTAAAGTAAATCCAATTCATTTAGAATGGTAGATGCCTCATATTTAGACTTCTGTTTTATTTTTCTTAGAGCTCATGCTTCAGCTATCATCTCTTAAAGAAGATGATAATCTCTGCCCATTTTATTTTCCTGGGTTGTCATGAAAATTGAATAATGGCTTGAAAGTCTTTGGTGAAATTAAATGTACTACACAAACATGAAGAAAGAAAAATGGTAGAGAGTTTGTTCACAGAAATGGGCTTTCCAGCTACCTACCAAACCGGACATTTGCACAGCAAAAAGCAGTGTCTCTGGGCTTGTTCAATGAAGTGCAGACCTGAAATTGCCATTACCCTGTGCTTGTTCCAAGTACGTTTCCTGGTTTTTACTAGAGATGTTGGGGGACTACAAGAGAGAATGTGGTTGACTGCCTAAGAGTGAAGGTAGCTCCTGATCCCAGCCTCTTTCCTACCTAAAAAGAGATACCCCTTTCTCCACTATCTTGTAGGTCTGACTCAGGAGATAATTGATATATTATAATAACACACTATTATATCAGATGCCAGTCTGTCCTAGTTTTACTTCTTGAAGTCTTTGGATATAATAAGTGCAGAACATCTTGCTGAAGTGCAGTACAACTCTCAGTACCTAGAGTTCAATTTGTCTTGAGTCTTTCCTACAGTTCAAAGGAACAGACTCTTTGCCTCCTCAATTAAGCCAAGGCTTCATAGAGGACATGAAGGTGAGTATAGAAAGAGCTAAAAGAAGTCAGAGAAGGACAATCTAACCTGACATTAACCCCACAGGAGAGGCTTTTGAGTGACTAAGTATGGAAAAACTCTAGAAATTCCATGATCTAGGGTATGGGTATTACATGGCCTGAGGGCAAGACTTGGGTTCTTCCTTCTACAGTGATGGAAAGCATGGGTCATAATGCCACAACTCCCAGAATGGATTCAGAATTTGAAGAGGCAAGTGAGTCAAAACACTCCCAGTGATGAGATCGACAGGCAGAATATGGCTCAGACTGCAATTTCTGTAGCACAATAACCAAGTTTTCAGTAATAAAAGTAATGTGAGGACACAGGAAGAGAATCACCAATCCTGAGACTCTTTTTACTCCACATCCCCCACTGACTTTGAGAACTTGCCAAACTCTCTTACCATAGACACTTGCCCATTCCTGCTGATCACGAATCCTTAATACCCAGATCAGTGACCCATATCTGCTAACTGCTCAATATCCCATCTTCCCTACACTATGATTCCCATAAGGGCTCATACCACAGTTCACAAGACAAAGTGACTGACACTCCCCACCCCACCCCCATCCATATATTCTTTTCTGGGACACTTTTCCCCTCCTATGGGAGAAAAGAAAAACAGTTTCAGTCCAGAAGTCATAAAACACTGCCCCCTTTCAGAAAGGCTTAGTATTGCCGTCATAAAAACAAGATCAGGGTCCAGGCAGATTATTCTAGTGAACCCACTGGGGGTCATGAGAAGATACAAAAATAAGAACTCCAGGGTCTACAGCCAGAGAGACTTGCTGGAGATAAAGAGGAGTCTATATTACTTTCTTTTGGTGATCTGATCCCTGAAAAGGAAGTCATGTACTTTCTTCCTTCCACAAGCCAATTCTAAATAATTAGTACATTCTGTGTATTGTTCTACACTCTAGATATACACATATGAATACAGAAATGATCCCTGGCCTTAAAGAGTTCAGAGTGTTATTCTCCAGCCTCTTGTTTCCTATCATTCCATATATACTCCTTAGGGCTATAATTGTATCCCGTAGCTTTAACCCTCGCATAGTGTGTTGACTCACAAATCTAGAGTAAAATATAGTGGCTACAGCTTACTTGGGATCCAGAATTTATTAATCTCATACGAATGATATCCAGAAAGTGCTAACTTGGTTTAAAAAACACAACAACAAATGTGCATTTTTTTTTTCCCTCAGCAAATTGCTTTATCTCCATAATTCCCCACCTTGGTGAAGAGCCTCACCATCTTTCCAATAGCTTAATGCAAAAATCAATCTTAGAAGTTTGGGATTAAAATATACACACTACTCTATATAAAGTAGATAACCAACAAGAATTTACTGTATAGCACAGGGAACTATACTCAATATCTTGTAATAATGTATAATGGAAGAGAATATAAAAAAAGAATATATATATGTATTATATATAATATATATATTATATATAATACATATATATACATATGGTTGAATCGGTTTACTGTACACCTGAAACTAACACAACATTGTAAATCAACTATATTTCAATAAAAAATTTTAAAAAAGAAAAAAAATCCATCTTAGATTCCTCCTTCTTCCTTCCTCCAATATGCTGCTGTCACAGCCTAATCATTCCGTCTTAGCAACTTGTTTCATCAGTTCCTTCATATTCTCACTCTACTGCCTTAGTTTATATAGTTTCATCTGGACTGTTTCAATAGTCATTGAATGGATCTCCCTGATTTCAGCATTGTGCACTTCCAAGCCTCCAACTACCCGGTCACCCAACAGATCTACCCAAAATACAAATTACTGCATCTTCCATTGCCTGTAAAAGAATAAAATCGGACGTCATGGAATAGCTATTGATTGATGGAAAGTAGATGAGCAGATACATTACACAACAACAGCTATTCAGTACCTGATCTGCCAGTTGAGTTTCTCCGAGTTTCTTTGTAAAGATCATGTTCCATTTTTCACAAACGTCTCTGTGATAAGCTGAATTTTAAGTGCAAAAACCGAACCTGTAAAAGCAAATGAAGACACATTTAAGGGGTGAGGGAGCGTGGATTGGGCTTGAATAAAGTAGGGGTTCAAAAGTGTGCGGTGGGGTGAAGGAAATAAGAAAGATCAAGGAAAACTTGTTAGGAGAACTTGAAGATAAAAAGATATTCTAAAAACTGCAGTGTAACTTTTGACTTGGAATTTTGGAGTCGCTGGTCTCTTAAGAGAAATACAAATCAGAAAAGAAATGCAAGTTGTATTGAATGGAATTGATTACCAACTCTTTGATTTATTCATCCTCATGTTTAAAAAACCTTTTGATGAAATGAATTTTGAGCTAATTCTTGTGCTAGATACCAAACTTCTTTTGAATCTTTTCCTTCCCAGACCTAGATACTGGTCTTCTCTAATATCAAGGCTCCCTTGAGCTTTTGCCTTGGCTTTTTGCTCTGTTCCTTCAAGGAACATTCCCTAGAAATAAGTTTCTTCATGTGCTCCCTTGAATATCAGATCACATTTCTTTTTTTTTTTCTGTTTATTTTTTTTTTAAGATTATTTTATTAATTTTTAGTGGAGTAAAGTTGGTTTGCTCAGCTCATTTCTCTCCTTATTTGTATTCTTCATCTCTTAACTAACATACTTTTTCTGCTTAATGTCCTTCACTGAGATGTGAGAGTAAGAGACCTGGGCGTACACCTAGAGTTACTTATCCTTAATCCCCACCTACATATTGTCACCAATTTCATGAAGAGAAAACCAATTATTAACAAATTTATTCTCTTCTATCTATACTCAGTTAAGCAACTTTTCCTCCATACTAAAAGCAATAACTAGCCATGTACTCGTCCTGGATTTAGGCATTTTTTGTCAGCTCCAGACCTCTTCAACTTGCTCAGGGCTGCCAGGTGACCTTTTCTCACTTAACATTTAGACATTCAAAACATGTCATTCCTCATCTGCCCCCTACCATCTCTCTCTCTCTCTCTCTCTCTCTCTGTCTTACACACACACACACACACACACACATACATACACAAAACTCCTTAATGATGGTTTCCTGACAATGTCAAGACAATTCAATGGGGAAAGAATATGGTCCTGAGACAACAGGATATCCACATGCAAAAGAATAAAATTGACCCTCTATCTCACACAGTAGAAACGAACTTAAAATAGATCCTAGATCTAAGTGTAAGAGCTAAATTATAAATTATAAAACTTTAAAAAAAAAAATAGGAGTAAATCCTTATGACTTTGGATCAGGCAAGGCCTTCATAGATATGACATCAAAAGTAGAAGTGACAAAAAGATTGGATTTCATCACAATTAAAAACTTGTTCCTCAAAGGATGAAATCAAGAAAATGAACAGACAACCCTTAGGATGGGAGAAGATATTTACAAATCACAGAATTCATAAAGGACTTGTATCTAGAATATAGAAAGACCTCAGAAAAAGACAAATAACGCAATTAAAAAATGGATAAAGGATCCAATAGACCTTTCCCAAAAAAGATATGCAAATGGATAGTAAAGTGTATGAAAAGATGATAAACACCATTAAGCAAATGCAAATTAAACACCTTAGGCAAACACCTTAGACAAATGCAAATTACAATAACATGAGCTATCACTTCACACCCAGTAAGATGACTATAATAGAAAAAAAACATATAATAACAAGTATTGGCAAAGATGTGGAGACATTGGACCCCTTCTTATACTGTTGGTGGGAATGCAAAACAGTACAATCACTTTGGAAAATAGCCTGGAAGATCCTCAGAAAAGTAAATACAAGATCCAGCAATTCTATGCTTAGGTATACACCCAACAGAAATAAAAAAGCCTATGTTTAGAAAAAAACTTGTACAAGAAAATTCATAGCCACATTATTCACAATAGCCAAAAAGTAAAAACAATCCAAATGTCTAAAAAACTGATGAATGGATAAACAAAATGTGGAAAATCCATGCAATGGAGTATTATCAACCATCAAAGGAACAAAGTACTCATACAAGATACGACATAGATGAACCCTGAAAATATTACGTTAGGTCACCCAGCCCTCTGTCCTGACTTTCATCTGGACACCCTTGGAGGTCCAGGCCCTCCTCCCACAGCTCACCTTCACAGACCAGGTCAATTTCCTTGGGGCAGGAAGTTTAGCCTTACTTTTTTCTCAGAGGTGCCGTGCTATTGAAACCCTATAGTTAAGGTTCCCAGGGCTTTATAAGCTTTGCATGTATTCATAAGGACCTAAGAACAAACATTTACAGTCTCTCAGTTATATAGATTAAAATCACAGATATAAGCTTATATCTGTAATGTAATTTTAAATTATATTCATAATTTTAAATTGATAACTTTTAATAATCTTTTTGCAAGACATGCCATTATAATGCCAGTGGTTATTTTTCCTTACTCATATAACTTTAGATATTTTTTATTCAGACATTTTAATTGGTATTTTAATATGGGGTACAGGTGTATTCTCAGTGTTATCAACACTGACATGAGGTCGGAAAGCTAAAGTGAAGACAATTTACAAGTGCCACCCCTGGCCTTCAGGTGTTCTCCAAGGCCTCAGAATTTTCAGCTCATCAGGTAAGCGGAACAGCTCTCTTGACCCTGGACGGGGCCCTGGAGTGCAGGACCTAATGCCGCGCCGGACAAATCAGCAGCATCTCCTCCCCCCTCGCCCCGCCCCTTTCCCCTTACGCCTTTCTGCTTTGGTGGAGGCTGCGGCAGCTGTAAATCCTCGGCTCTGATCCAAGATACAGATTCCAGGTTGGTGAGCAAATCCGTTTTCTGGCCAGCCACCGCTGTCCCCACTAGTACTCAGAGGTTGACGCGCCCTACAGGTTGGTTGGGAGGTTCGCGGGTGGAGGCAGGGCGAGGGAGACCTCTGCAGTTTTGAGTTGACTCAAGTTCAGGAAGAGAGTACAGAAGAGGCACCTTTGGAGCTGGGAGTAGCCTGTGTAAAGATAGTGATAATGAAGCCCTGATTCTGGAAGCTGAAGGATGTAGGGGAGGCAG
Source organism: Orcinus orca (assembly GCF_937001465.1). Classification (NCBI taxonomy): domain Eukaryota; kingdom Metazoa; phylum Chordata; class Mammalia; order Artiodactyla; family Delphinidae; genus Orcinus; species Orcinus orca. The sequence goes on along the minus strand of NC_064566.1, from coordinate 48,723,890 downwards.
CTCTGAAAGTTTTGATAGGGAATGATGGCAGACCCTGCGGCTGGTGTGGATCCAGAGGTCAGCAGCCCTTCCCCCCATCTCCAGCCTTTCTGCTCCAGGAAGTGAGCACCGTTTATTCTACCGCCCCCCACCCCCACCCCACCCCGCCCCGGGAGGCCCTGACTCCTCCCAGAGGGAGCTGGGAGACGAGCCTTCCGCATTCAGTCTGTGCAAAGGCCGGGCTGGCCCGAGAGCTGTGCATTTCCCCTTAGGTAGCAGGGCCGTGCGCGGTTGTTCAAGAAGAAAGACCAAACGAGTGAGCGCTCTCAGTTGCTCAGAATCTATGTAAAACTCCTTGGTTTGCTCAGAGGAGCTTTGACCACATGGAGCCTCACATCTGGAGCCTCCGTGTGCCGGTCACCTGGAGATGTATGCCATCTGTGGCTGGGCCACTTACTGTCACTTGAAGTGACAGGGCGGTAAAAGAAATGGGGTCCCTTCCCTTTAGGAGCTCATGATACAGATAATTTATCTTTTCATCCTCACTGTGAATGAACTCAGCGAGATTAGCAACAACATTTAATCTATCAATCAATGAAGACAGAAATGTGTGGTTAGGAGCATGGGTGCTGCAAACAGAGTGCCTGGGTTCAAACGCTGCCTCTGACACTTAGACGCTGGCTGTGTACCCCCCACCTTTTGTTTGAGCTCTTTGAGCTTGTCTCTTCCACCTATAAAATGGACAGAGTAATATTTATATTATAGAGTTTTGGTGAGGCTTAAGTGAGGCAGAAGTTTAAACACACAGGAGAGTGCCTGAAAAAATAGTAAATACTCAAAATTATTAAGTCATTATTATGGACAAACTCAATGCCTACCTTAAAAAATGCAAAATCAAAACAATTTTTGAAAGAATAGAGTAGGGAATAAAATATGTACAAATGCACTATGATAAAGGAGACTGACTCCTTCTGACATCTCAACAAGTTAAAATACAGCAGGGTTTAAACGATTAGGAATTACAAGTAGAATATCACAAATGCAGAAAAAAATGATTAGAATTTTATTATCTAACCTAAAAAAAGACACTCAGTTAATGGATTATCTAACACTCAGGGAGAAGAAAACCTGTGCAGGACAATATTTTAAGAATTTGGAAAGTTATTGAATCATTATAAATTTTGAATGCATGAGGTAGTGATTTTTTGAAGTTTTAAAAAAAATTTAAAGTATGTTCCAATTCAAACATTTATCGAGTGCTTCCTGCAAAAGGGCAAAAGAAAATTATTTCTTCAGCACAATCTCAACTCATTTATGCATGCAGTTGCCACGTGTTTAGATTTTTACCCTGTTTTCACTAGAACTCCCAGTTCGGGGGCAGTCCCACCCATCTTATTTCTAACATTCATTCTGAGCCCCAGCCTGGACTAGTGTTATTCTGAAAGCCCTTTTAATATCGAATTGTGTGAGCTTTCATTCTAAAAGATGCTTCAGATCTACATATCAGTCCATTCTTTGGCCTCCCCCACCCACCCTCCCCCTTTTCTATTTTGCACCCTAAATTGCATTTACCTGGGAAGAAGGCTCCTGTGTTTAAGGCAATGCTTCTGAGGCCTTAATGTGCATAGGAATTACCTGAGATCTTATTAAAGCGCAGATACTGAATTGGTCTCGGTGAGGTCTAGAGATTCTGCATAAAGAGCTCCACTGGACGCCAGTGAGGCTAGTTAGCAGACCGCATGGCCTTTTTCTGGCATCTGCTTCTGATTTAACTGGCCCTAGTCGTGAATTTGGCCTGTTTCATTTGCTAATTTGATCTTCAAGGTTCTTCCCCTTAAGGTCTGGTATCTGCGCTCCTCACACAGCCAGACTTATCTTTCTGCCACCCACACTGCTCTTGAGATGTGTCCTTAGTCAGGGACTCTGTTGGCTTTTCTTGTGTCCTCTGGGCTGCGATCAGGAGTAGCTAGTGGTCAAGCCCCTGCTGGCATGTGGGCAGGGCTACGCAAACCCTTTCTAACTGAATGTTAGCCAACTCTGTTCCCCTCGTTCCCTTTCCCAGCCTTAACTTTATACTCTTTAACAAGAGACATCAACTCTTACATAATCTTTTCTGTTCAAGATTCCTTCTCTGCCTTGAATATCTCAAGTAGAGCATTAGATAGAAAAGTAATAGAGAAATATAATAGAGCCACATATATAATTTAAATTTTTCTATGGGCCTTACTAAAACGTTAGAAGAAACAGATGAAATTGATTTTAATATATTTAACTCCATGCTTCCAAAATATATTTAGAACATGTAATCAATGTAAAAAATCCATTAATGAAATGTTTTAGATTATTTTTTCTTACCAAATCTTTGAAATCCAATGTGTGTTTTATACTTAAAACATCTCATTTCCAACTAGCCACATTTCAAGCGCTCAGTAGCCACCTGTGGCTACCATATTTGACAACAGTTATTACTTGTGCCTAGAAGATCAAAAAAGCCAAGCCTCAGTTTTTCTCATTGCATTTCTTCTATTTTGTTTTTGTTAGCTCTAATGAGTTATCATTTACATTTAATAAGTTAGCAATTTTAAGCATACAACTCTGAGTTTTGACTTGTATATAGTTGTCCAAACAACACAGTCATGATATATATAGGCGATTTCTGTCACCCCCCAAATTTTTTTGTGTCCCTTTGCAATTCATCCCCTTCTCACAGCCCTGGGCCCTGGTATCCACTAATCTGATCTCAAATAGTAATGTTCTGGCTTTTTTAGTATTTCATATAAATGGAATCACACAGCAGCTTATCCTTGCTGTCTAGCTTCTTTCACTTTGCGTAGTGCTTTTGAGATTTACTTTGTTGTATATATCAGTACATCCATTTTCTTGGTTGGTAATATTCATTGAGGTCATGTTTTCAGCTCACTCGATCCCCAGCAATGCCCTATACTCACCCTGCTCATCTATGCTGTATCTCACAGACTGTTTTCTTAGTCTGGGACACTTTCTCAGGCCCTTTCTCCTGTAAGGGCTTCTTGTTACTGAGAGGCAATGTGATATTTTTTATCCTACCACGCACTGAGGAGGGGAAAATTGGTGACAGTTACAGGACCTGTTACGAGACTCAATGGTCCAGTATGGACCATATGGGGTGCATAGCCAATGGACACACCAAGTACTTTTGATTAAAGTAGAAGCATTTCTTACTTGTGACCAGTAAGGAGACAGGGAGATAGCTCTCAAAGTACTGTCTTTCCGAACAGCTGGATCAGGGAAGTTTTATGTCTGGGATACGTGCGTGTTCATGCAGGGGCAGGCATGATCTTCCATGTAGTACGGGTTTCTCTAGGTTGCCAAAAACTGCAAGCAAGCAAGTGCTTGGTTGTTTGCTTATACTGTGACAGCTTGTTGATTGGAATGCACTGTAACCTTTTTGAAACATCTGGTGTTTGGAACTTTATGCCACTTAGTGGTTAGTTTCTGCGAAACAAAGCACACCTTCGTTTAACCCCATCCCTTCCCTACTGCTGCCTAGCTGACAGACCTTGTGTTCTTTAATTATGCCCACACTGACCAAGCTGTACATCACTGTACATCTGCCTTTGCAGAGGGAGCCAGACAAAGAAACACTGTGGAATTATATCTGCTCTCAGTCACCCTGTGGCCTATCCTGTACACAAGGGTCACAGCTGGGGTCAGGGGTAGTGTGCCTCCAGCTAGGCAGTGCATTTGTCAGCTGGCTCTTCTTTGGTGGCCCAAACCAGACTCCAGCTAGGCAAACGGAGCATATGGCTTCCAATGAGTAATTCAATGCTGGAATAGTAAAAATAAATAAATAAGTAATCTTAAATGTCTTTAAAAAATTATGTGATTTAAGACTGACGTATATACACTAATATGTATAAAATAGATAACTATTAAGAACCTTCTGTATAAAAAGTAAATAAAATAAAATTCAGAAAAAAATTATGTGATTTAAGACAACAGTAATATAATTTAATGACTGAAAACTTTCAAGAATGAGAATAAGATGTTTTTCAGTGGGGACATACATATTAATTCAGCCCAGACAAAAAATAAAGTTAGGGTTAGTTCCAGCATCTTTAGTTGTCTTGTCAGAGAAGCTACTAGCTTTCTTAACTGACCCTTATTTATGCCAGGCACACAGAAACTACTGGGTAAGGTCCAGCATTCTCACATTGTCCTTAAATGCCATCTTATTAAATCTTGTTATGAATTGAGGTAGTGGATTTTTCTCCTAGGTCCAAAACAAGGAAGAAGATATGAAAGGGGGTGAGAAAGTGATGCATTCATTCTTATACAGATATTTATATAGAGCTATTCATCCACCAGACTCTGCTCTATCCCTATTTCTGGTAAAAATACTGAAGAGGCTCTTTTCCTCATGGTAAGAGGGCAGAGCACTGAAGGATTGAAGAGCAATGACAGTATAAATGTAGTGACAACTAGTTTTTATTGAGACTTTTCTATACATTGGCTCAGATAATTTATCACAAGCGTGCTATAAGGGAGGACTTGTTATCAGCAATACACAAAACATTAAACCACATCTCAGATCAGGAATTACCCCAGTGTTCCAGAACTAGAGACAGATAAATTCAGGATTCAGACCTGTGTCTGTGTTACTCCAGTGTCAGTGCCTTCTCTTCTCACCTCACCCTGCCAGGGCAAGGGAAGCAGCCTGAGTCCTGGGGATGTGCCACCAGGAATGAAGCAGAACAGGGCTGGAGAAGGAGCCTACACATAGCTTAGGAAGAGCTGTAGGATGCCTTCAAATGCCAGGAAGAAGGAGACTATTATGCTGAATCAATGCAGCCCAAAAAATGAGACAAGCACCAGTCAGGAGGTGGGTAGAAAAAAGCTGAGCCACTTTGTGACCTGAGCACCCTTGCAGGTTGGGGGTGGGGGGGCATAAAGGAAACATTCTCTTCCTTTAAGGACCAGACAACAACCTGAGGTTTGCATAAAACTAGATTATAACCTTTACTTTGTCACTTATTCATTCTGAGACCTTTGGTAATTGAATACCTTTTTAAGAAGTTCACTTTTCACATTTGTAAAATAGGTGTTATTAAATGTATCTTATAGAGTTATTGTGGGATTGGATTACATCAATATACTACCTGTAAAGAGTTCAGCCATTACCTCACATAAAAAGCGATCAGAAGATGGTCTCTGATTATTTTCTACCTTCCACTGTTCCTTGAAACAAATATCTGCATGCATATATACTTGCTTGCATTAATGATGATTGTCTTTGCTATGTGTTCAAAAATGGATGTGTTTCTTGCTCGAAGTCTGAATGGTACACCTCCTCGTAGAGTATATATTTCATTCACCGTTATCTCCCCATACCAACTATAGCACTGTGCTTGACTCTTAGATCCTCTCCCACAGCATGCCTTGTGTAAAAGCTGTGGGGTTGGGACAGCTCTGAACCAGAAGTCACAAGATAGCTTCTCCCTCTTATTTTCCTCTCATACAATTTTTTTTAAATTGAGATATAGTTCACAGACCATAAAATTCATCCTTTAAAGGTATACAATTCATTGTTTTGGAAAAATCACAAAGTTTTTCAACTAGCACCACTATCTTATTCCAGAATATTTTCATCACCCCCAAAAGAGACCCCAGACTCATTAGCAGTTATTTCCCATTCCCTCTCCCACCAACTCTTGACAACCACTCATCTACTTTCCACGTCTATAGGTTTGCCTACTCTAGATATTTCCTGTAAATGGAGTTATACAGTGTGTAATCTTTTGTATCTGACTTCACTCACTTAGCATAATGTTTTCAAGGCTCAATCTTGTTATAACATGTGTTGATACTTCATTCCTCTTTTTCCTCCATTTTTATACTTTTCTCCTATTAGCGATTCTGAAATACTTTCCCCAAATGCTATAAGACCTCTTTGTCCCGACCATTCCACCAGCATACCACTGCCTCAGGTCGTTTTTCTGTGAACTCTCGCTAGAACATATGTGGCGTCGACTCTCCCACCTGTCCCCTCTGTCCCCCACACACAGGCACAGAGTTTTGGACAGGCCTGGTGAAATCTCTTCTCCCAAAGCACCAGGTCTGTGCCTGACTTTGACCACCTTCACCACCGTCTTTGGTTAAAGTTATGAGGTTTGAGGACAGAGCTTTGAACTAGGACTCTGGACATGATAGGTTTTGCCAACTCTACATTTTTTTTTTTCTGGTTTAAACTAGTTTAATGAAACAATAATGTCAAGAAACATTTATTGAGCATATACTATATTCGGAGGATTGTCCTGGGTCCTCCAGGAGATACAATGATAACAAATAGTCCAGATACATAGTTCTCAGGGGCTCTCAATCTGAGGGTAGATACACATGAAAACACCTAACCATAATACCAGACAGAATGAATCAGGGGCGGTAGCTGAGGGACAACTAGTAGACATAGCAAACATCCACTGTTTCACCTGCCCACTGTCCCTTCTCTTCTCACAAGTCTCTTGGTTTTCTTTGGGCAACCCCTTTCACTCTCAGTTCACAGTAGAGCTGATTCAACCTCCATGTCCAGGTTTCTTTACCTATAAAATGGGTATACTGACCCTACCTCGAAGCATAATTTTTTTTTAATTTTTGAATTTTATTTTATTTATTTTTTATACAGCAGGTTCTTATTAGAACACATCTATGATTTTATAAGATGTGTGATTTTATAAAGTCACTTACGTCTCTATTTCTTTATCAAGAGGCTAAAAATACTCTTATTAATTCAGAGTTTTCCTATGAGAGATAAAGAAAACAGGGGAATATGATTTCTAAATCACAACTGGTTATACAAGTGTTAATTGTAAAGATATAACATCACCTTATTGTGGTCATTTTTGTTTCTTTGGGTTTTTTGGGGAAGGTGACCATGAGAGATGGGCTCTGTAAAGAGCTGTTAGAAGGTAGACGTGTCGTCACAATAAATGATACTTTTGATCTTGGAGATTAGATCCTGGAGAGCAATGCCAGCACCATGTGAAAGACAGGTGAAGGAGCTCATGAGAAAGGTCTAAACATCTATGGAGGGATGAGGAGGTTCTAGAGTTTTCTTCATCAAAAGTTGAGGACCTGTGTGTTGGACACTGAGCTAGTTCAATAATGAACAAAAGCAGTCTCTGATCTCATGGAGCTTATATTCCAGTGGGAATATTCAAACAATTAAAGATCCATATTAGGTGGTGAGAAAGAAAATCAAGCAGGTAAGTCTACTGAGAGTGATGGTGTGGGTGGCCACGCCTTAGCTAGGCTTGACAGAGCAAACTCTTCGGATAAAACAGGTAAGGAGAGAGTTGAATGAAGTCAGAGAGCCATGCAGATACCAGGGTGAAGGGGCTTCCTTGCAGCAGGAACAGCAAGTGCAAAAACCCTGAGGCAGCAGCATGTCTGGTGCTTTGGACATTGAGGATGTGTTTTGGTGGGCTGAGAAAAGGTTAAACAGACAGTGCCCTACCCAAGGCCACTTCTCTCCAGCACATCATTGTCCCTTCATCCAGTAGGAGTAAAAGGAAACCGTGATCATTGCTCTAATGAGAGTGCAAATTGCTGTCTAATGTGAGCAGGGGCAAAGAACATGCTTGAAGTTAGAATGAGAAGCTCTTGTTACCCCAGGTGCTTGACCTGTTTATCCAGAACAGTCAGCCTGCCTTTGTCTGCCTCATTTCTTACCCTGAACCCTTTTTTTTTGGCCATCTACCCAGGATTCTATACACAAGAAACACCTTAGAAGTCAGGGCTGGGCAGGCAGGAGCCAGGAGAGTGGCTACAATGACTTCAGCAGTCCTGGTGGACATCCAGGACGAAGTGACCTGCCCCATCTGCCTGGAGCTCCTGACAGAACCCCTGAGCATAGACTGTGGACACAGCTTCTGCCAAGCCTGCATCACGGGGGATAGCAAGGAGTTGGGTATTGGCCAAGAAGAAGAGAGCAGCTGTCCTGTGTGCCAGACCAGCTACCAGCCTGGGAACCTGCGACCCAATCGGCACCTGGCCAACATAGCGGACAGGCTCAGGGAGGTGGTGTTGGGCTTGGGGAAGCAGCTGAAGGTGGTTCTTTGTGCACACCATGGAGAGAAACTCCAGCTCTTCTGTAAGGAGGATGGGAAGCTCATTTGCTGGCTGTGCGAGAGGTCCCAGGAGCACCGTGGTCACCACACGTTCCTCATGGAAGAGGTGGCCCAGGAGTACCAGGTGGGAGCCCAGATGGAGGGAAGGCAGGTGGGAACAGACTCCTTGGTAGATTATTAACTTTTCTTTATGCTCTAATCTAATTTCTTTGTAGTCCACCTATTTATGTAGAGGATGAACCTAGAAAAAGCCCCTCTGGCCAAGAGCAGAGATGTAGCTCTTTCTCGCTGCTCATGATTGGTTCTGAATGAGTGGAGGATGCTGCTCGGGGCCAGTAGCGGGCAGGGCAGGTTGAGTTCAGGGGATATGTTGGCAGTGAGAGTAAAGGACTTAAAGTGGTTCATGGTCAGGTTCTTTCCCCTGGAGAAAAGAGAATCAGCCTATTCCCAGTGGTTTCTATCCCCTGTTTATAAAAGATAACTTTGACCTTCTCAGTTTTTCATTCCGGGACAGGCATCTCCTGAGGTCAGCATAATAATCTCTCCCCCATTCATTCCATGTCTCCACACTGAAACAATTTGACACTTGATCCTGCTTGACTTGATGTGTTTCTTCCAGGAGAAGTTCCAGGAGTCTCTGAAGAAGCTGAGGCAAGAGCAGCAGGAAGCTGAGAAACTAACAGCTGTTATCAGAGAGAAGAGGGCATCCTGGAAGGTAAGAGAGATTCTTCTAAAGGTGTCCTGTGACAGGAATCAGGGCAGGATGTGGGAGCCGAGGGCAAAGGGGACCTAGTTCTGTCTGTTCCCTGATTTAGCTAGAAGAGCTTCCCTTTGCCTGTCCTTCACTGCAACCCTTCCAAACAAGGGTATTGTTCTTGGTGCAGAGCCAGGGAGAGAGAAGGGGGAGTTAGAAAACGAACATATCAAAGGGAATCTAGGTTTTTGAAGACAATCATGGGAGAGGAACCATGGCCATTGGCAGCCCTTAATTCCTGATTCTGGACCTTGTTCTATAGTTTCGAGCTCTGAAATTTGGAAAAATAGGTCATGCACAGGCCACTCTCAATATCGAAAACTGGAAGGGGAGGCTGATGGTGAGTCCTGAGAGGCCAGAGAGGCTGCTTGGAATCTAAATCCCACCTAGGAATCAAAGTCTCTATCTCAGAAGCCTAGATAAGACAGCCTGGGGCCAATGGTCTGAGAAGAGCTGAAGGGAGAATAGGAGAAGAGAGCAGGTTCTGCAGGACTTACTCCCCCATTTGCTCATTCCCCCCCAGTGAGACCTGCCAGGAAAGCAGTATAGAGCCTGCCTCCCCAACCTCTTATACAGGAGACCCTCAGCTCAACAGACTAGCAACCTCTTTCTCTTCCATGTTCCCGAAGAATCAGATGGAACCTGAGAGACACAGGATCCAGAAGCAGTTTGATCAGTTGAGGAGCATCCTGGACAGAGAGGAGCAGCGGCAGCTGAAGAAGCTGGAGGAGGAGGAGAGGAAGGGGCTGAACATCATCGCAGAAGCTGAGGGTGAGCTGATGCAGCAGAGCCAGTCCCTGAGAGAGCTCATCTCAGACCTGGAGCGCCGGTGTCAGGGGTCAACAACGGAGCTGCTGCAGGTAGGAATCGCAAAGGAGCCCAAGGTCTGACAGTCAAGGCAAAGAGAGACTAACTTTCCTTCCTTTCTGATGTGGGACTCCTTATCTTGGTGGGGGAAGGAAAAAAATTTCCTTTGACCCTGTAGTGCCTCTTCCCTATTAAACAGTTCAAAGTTCATGGATAAAGCATAGGATAATTAAAAGTACAAATGCTAAAGGAATGTCTCATTTTTATTTCTTATGTATAAAGGATAGTCCAAAAGTTCATTTGATACAATGTAAAAGATCGAGTGATGTTTTACTGCAGCATTTCTCAATCTTGGTACTATTGACCTTTTGGGCTAGAAGATTCTGTGCTGTGAGGGGCTGCCCTGTGCATTGTAGGATGTTCAGCAGCATCCCTGGCCTCTACCCTCTAGATGCCAGTAGCATCCAACTAGCTGTGACAACAAAAAAACCCTCCAGACATTGCCAAATGACCCTGGGGAGAACTTATCCTCCCTCCCCCTGTTGAGAATCACTGGCCATTAGGTACCCGTTGTCTCTGATGCCGTGTTGGGATTGGTCAGGTGCTTTTCACTCAGCTTAGTCACAGGCAAACACATACCAAACTCAAGTACTTAGAGAATTTTTATGTAATTACCAGTCCTTCTTTGCTTCACTTTCTTCTCTAGGGCAGAATCATTGAACATGTTGTAATAGAAGTTTGAACAGGATTTTTGAGGCACAGACAATGAGCTCTGGTCTGTGTGTGTATGTGGATTGGGTGGGTGCAAGCTGTCAAATCCAAAGAGATTTGATGGAGAGATTTGAACTGAGGTTGAAATCTGAGCAGCTGTTGGCTTCATAGAGTGAATAGTGTGACTATTAAGTTGAAGCAGGATGTACCTTGTGACATTCTGGAACCTTCAGGCTCTTCCTTATTTTCTGTTTGCTTTCTTGCTTTCCTCTTGCTCCCTTTCCTGGTGGAATAATAATTTCTTTACTTATACTTGGGCCCTAGTATTGGGGTCATGGGGTAGTTATTTTCCACCTGTTGGAGATTTTCCTCATTCACTGCTTCTGGTTTCACAACTTCAGTTTATTCTTCTTGCTTTTTTCTTCATCTTTGATGTTGGGTTGCCTTAATGCTTGCTCCTTCCCCCACTTGTTCTAGCCCCTTTACAAGTCTCTTCAAACTGGAAAAATTGCTTCGTAAGTGCAAATGGATCATCAATTTATATAATAGCTAGTCCAGGCACCTGTCTAGACTCTTGTACCCACTAGTTAGTATGACTGCCCAATGGTCATTTTAACTAGAGTGTTATCTCACAGTCAATTTTTCCAGAACTTGCCCATCACAGACACTTCCTCCTTCTCTTTTCCATGTTTGTTTGACATGGTTACCCATTAAGATTTGACAGCTGGATGCAAGCCTGCAGCTTTCCAGTTTCAAAATGTGAACCCTGAGAGTAAAGCTAAGAGGAAGAGGCATGAAGTATCACCCTGATTTGATCATTTGAGTTCCTTATTACAAGTATGCCTTAAAATTGATACAATCCTGGATCCACCTCTACCACTTTACATATGCAAGCCAGTTTGAGTTGTGTTTTTGTCAAATACAACCAAAAATAGCTCCAATACCATGAAAGTAGTTATTCCTATGTTACATAGATCAAACCATTGGCCTTTCCTTCTGCTGCATTGAGGTGTATAGAGCAGAAGTTAGGAAGACCAATTCGGAGGCCATGAGACAATTCTACTCAAATGAGGCAGGCAGTGGCAGTGATGATGATAAAGAGCAGTAAGGGTGTGAAATGCACTGGCTTGGTCTAAGATGGAATGTCAGGTAGTTTTTAGGACAGTACTTTGTCTACATTTGGTGACTGGATGCTGGGATCATTGAGGAAGATGGAAGATAACAGAAGAGACCTCATGGTTGCAGGAAAGGTAAGTTTTCTTTCAGATATCTTGAATTTGTGGTGCCCGTGGCTTATGTGAGGGGTATATAAAAGAGATGTAAGCAGAAGTACAGATTTAGGAATCATCAACACATGTGTGTGTTGAAATCAAGAAAAATACACAAAGTCAGAAAAGGTAGCATAGAGGGTTAGGGGAGGTGGAATTTGAGAAACAACCACATTTTATGGCCCTTGTGTCCTCAGCAACCAGAATGTGAGCATCTCGAGGACAGAAATCAGGACTTAGTCATGTGAGAGCATCTAGAAGCAGGCACAGTGCCTGGCAAATAAAAGATGAGGTACATATATAACACCACACACACACACACACACACACACACACACACACACACACACTCTGTTGTAAAAATAAAGGTACTAATGAATGAATTGAATCATTTCCTGACATCCCTACATAGGGTCTCAGGGAGAGTCTGCTTTCAGCTCTTATCTTTACTTTGTGGCCTCCATATTGGATCATCTCTACCTCTGTCATCATGGGGTGGTGAGAATGGGATGAGGGACATGGATGAGGCTGTAGTAGAGGACAAGTCCTATTACCCTTGACTTAACCTGTCTCTTTCTTTCCTAGGATGTGAGTGATGTCGCGAAAAGGTATGTGTAGAACATGACGTGGTTCCCTTGGGTTGACAAAAGACTCCTGTACCCATAGAGTTATCTTGTGGTCAGTGGGAAAGGAAAAAAAAATCACAAAGCAGGGAAGATTTAGGACTGTGGTGTCTTGAGTGGCTTTTCGTGAGAATTTGGGGTCCCCCAAAGTAAAGGGAATGACTTGGTTTCAATGGTAGGAGAATTTGAGTGGCAGAAGGTCACAAATTGGAACAGTAGTGTTCTTAAGAATCAAGGATTACCATATCACTGACTCCCCATGTACCTCGTGATAGAACTCCTTTTCCACAAACCTCTGTACCTGCTTCCAGTCCTGATTCTAGTAGCTCATAGCTACCTCAAAATACGCAGGGATTTTCTTTGCCCACATACTTTATCAGAGGGAAATTTCCCATTTGCTTTTTTTCCCAAGGTCCAGAAATCAGCTCTTGGGACAGCTGCTTAAATTTCCCTTTCCCCCTTGGCTTTGGAACAGGCCATGCCTTGCTACCTAGTTCTCCTCAGTCTTCCATTTTTCTCAATTCCAGTAAAAATATAGACCCGAGGTCTTGAAAAGAGTGGCTTTGGCCCTGAAACAAAAACATGTTCTCTTCTCTGTCACCTACTCTAGAATTCCTTTCATCAAGGTGACCCCTAAAGTAGCCCACATACCTGGTACCTTGAAGCGCCTCACGAACACATGACCTATGGAGCCTGTTGTCCCTTCGGAAGTCTTTATTCTCAGTTTGGAGGTGAGGACGTTTCCTTTCTCCAACTGGCGTAATGTTCCCAGAGACCGAGAATCCTAAGAGGCTGTTCTGAAGGTCTTTCTCCCTAGGCCTCTGCAAGACCTTGAGACCTAAATCACAGACTCTTCTAAGGGAGCCCTTCACCTGATACTCTGAAAGCCCTAGCAGCAGGTCCTGATGTCCTGCCTGTCAACACAGATACCTGTAGGCCCTCTAAGAGGGTGCTGACATTTTAAGTATTTTGTATCTTTTTTAGAGGTAGCAAAGGATTCCCCAGCCATTATTTTATTTAATATTATACAGTCTCTAGGATGCAGAGAAAGAAGGGAAAATTATTGTATTTTACAAAACAACAACAAACCAAACAAAGGAACAAAAATGAGGCTTTGCGGGATAAATCCTCTCAACTTTTTTTTAAATTGATGTATATATAGTTGATTTGCAAAAGTATATTAGTTTCAGATGTACAACATAGTGATTCAATACTTTTATAGATTATACTCCATTTAAAGTTATTATAAAATATTGGCTATATTCCCTGTTCTGTACAAAAGATATATTCACCCCAGTATTCATCGCAGCACTATTTATGATAGCCAAGATGTGGAAGCGACCTAAGTGCCCCTCAACAGATGAATAGATAAAGAAGATGTGGGGTATATATATATATATATATATATATATATATATATATATATATATATAAAAGAGAGAGACAGAGAGAGAGAGAGAGATACTACACAGCCAATAAAAAAAGAATGAAAATCTTACCAGTGTGTACACAGATGGTGAGAAGCTAGTTTTTAGTCCAGTTCTTCTGGCTCCTATGCCAGAGGTCTTTGCAGAATGATGCTAATTTTCTTCAAGGAAGAGTGTTGAAGTTCATCAGTGGGCCTGGGAGATGAAGGAGACAGGTGTTAGAGACACCCAAAGTTAGCAGTGTTGAAGATTCATGTCTGTTCTCTCTAGGAGTGAGCTCTGGACCCTGAAGAAGCCAGAAGCTCTCCCCACCAAGCTGAAGAGTATGTTTCGAGCCCCAGATCTGAAAAAGATGCTGCGAGTGTTTAGAGGTGAGGAGTTTCAGGGAACAGCGTTTAGATGAGGGATCATGGTAGTAGAGGAAATAAAAAGAATGAAGGGTAGGGTTGGTATTTGGGAATAGTGTCAGAGAAAGAGATCAAAGAGGGAGGGACACAATGTGCTGAAGAAGATGCAGGTCATACTGAAGGGGGAATGAAATGGCCGGTTCACATCCTTATAGAATTCCCTTCCACACCTCTCAGCCAGGTAAGGGAGAGACAGCAGACCTGAGACTGATGGTTCTATATAATGTGATTGACTCTTTATCATTACAGAGCTGACAGATGTCCAGAGCTACTGGGGTAAGTAGAAACTGTGGCCTCTTTGAGCTGACATGTTCTTATCCTTGCCAAACATACCCACACACACACTCTCAGGTATGAGGTGTTGCTGTTTCCACCCAGCCCCCCACCACCTAGCTCCAATTCCTCCCACCCATATCCTCGCTTCCTCTTCTCAGAGTCATAAGACCCACATACCCATTCTCATCTGCTGATGCTGTACCTTTCTCCCACAGAGGATGTGACTCTGAATCCACACACGGCTAATTTAAATCTCATTCTGTCTAAGAACCGGAGGCAGGTGAGATTTGTGGGCACTCAGCTGTCTGGGTCTCATCTGGAAGAGCATTATGGCTGTGGTGTCCTGGGCTCTCGGCACTTCTCCTCAGGAAAGCATTACTGGGAGGTAGACGTGGCCAAGAAGACTGACTGGATCCTGGGGGTGTGCAGTGATTCAATGGGACCTACGTTCTCTTTCAACCAGTTTGCGAACAATCGGAATGTTTACTCCCGATACCAGCCTCAAAGTGGATACTGGGTGATTGGGTTACATCATAAGCACGAATACAGAGCCTACGAGGAATCGTCCACCTCCTTGCTCCTCTCCATGATGGTGCCCCCTCGCCGAATTGGGGTGTTCTTAGACTATGAGGCTGGCACGGTCTCCTTTTACAATGTCACCAACCACGGCTTCCCCATCTACACCTTCTCTAAGTATTACTTTCCTACCACCCTATGTCCATATTTTAATCCTTGCAACTGTGTAGTCCCGATGACCCTGCGCCGCCCAAGCTCTTGAACTTTCTGCTGTTCCCACCACCTGAGCCGTACCCTCTACTCCAAGGCTCTTCTGCATCTCAGTTTCTCCTTTCTTACCTCCGATTTTCCTGTGTTCTCACTCCTTTCCTGTTGAACATTTACTCAGTGCTAGAGCTGAGTAACCCAGCGGTAACAGTGAACATCCTTGACAGATTAATTACAGATCTTGAGATGGGTGAGGGGTAGCTGTCAACATTTTTCCCCTTTTTTTTTTTAAAAGAAAGAATTGGAAAATTTTATTCGAGCCAAATTTGAAGATTATAACCTGGGAAGAGCATCTCAGAAAGCTCAGAACTGTTCCCTCAACATTTTACCATTAAGCATGGCATTTGGTGGAGATTTTTCTTTGTTGATGTATGGAATCAAATTTAGGAAATTCTCTTCTATTAATTTGATGTCAGTTTTTGTACTGAGTGGAAAGTTGAATTTCAACATATATTGTCACTGTAATTATTAAGATAATCACACGTCATTTTTATTCTGTTCTTGGAATACATTGATTTATTTCCATTTTTAAATCTAACACAGATTTCTGGAATAAACCACTGTTATTCTTCATATGCAATACTGGATTTGTTTTTGCTCATACGTTGTTTAGGTTTTGTTTTTATCTCTGTTTATGAAAGAAATTGGCCTGTAATTTTACATTCTTGTAACGTCATCAGGTTTTATAAAATGCAATACATGGGCAAAGAAATTGCTGTTTTTTTTATGTAAGTACATATAGGATTGAGTGCTAAAATCCATTATAATGTTAATTTAGGTGGCTTTAAATTCAATTTTAAAAAAAGATTCTAACTTCAGTTTTTACTACAAACTTCATGGATCTTAAAAATCTAAGGTAGTAAAAAAAAAAATCTAAGGTAGTGATTGAAAAAAAAAATCTAAACACACTGAAGTAAAAACAGGAGAGAAGAGGAAAATGTTCAGTCCAATACAGATTTTTCTGTCAGAATGGGAGGGAAATGTAAAAAGAAAATAATCAATATGAAGCACTTTTAGGAAGAGAATGATTTCTTCTAGCTTCTCCATACCTCCTTTTCTTTATGAGCAAACATGAACAGCTTGTGCATGAGCACTTTGTCTTTGGGAGAGGGAATGCTATATGCTTTTTGAGCTAACTGTAAAAGAAATTATGATGAGGGGGCTGTAAGGATGGAATGAATATCAAGGAGTTGAATATCAAGATCTGGCTGTCCACTATGATAGCCAAGAGGCTCCAGTGGCTGTTGAACAATTCAGACATGCCTAGTCTGAATTGAGATGTGCCGTACATATAAAATACACACCATATTTTGAAGACTTAGTTCAAAATATAATGTAGGGGCTTCCCTGGTGGCGCAGTAGTTGAGAGTCCGCCTGCCAATGCAGGGGACACGGGTTCCTACCCCAGTCCGGGAAGATCCCACATGCCGCGGAGCGGCTGGGCCCGTGAGCCATGGCCGCTGAGCCTGCGCGTCTGGAGCCTGTGCTCCGCAACGGGAGAGGCCACAACAGTGAGAGGCCCGCGTAAGCTGAGAGACAAGAACATTTTATGAAGATCAAAAGGATGTTAATAAATGAGGGATTTCTTATTCTCCAGTTTGCATGCCACATGCAAAATTTTTTAGTTATTTCTGGTCTCCAGATGACAGGAAAGATGGAGTCGTGAGGACTGCATGGGATTCAGTCTCAAGTCCAGAAAAAGCAAAAACAGAGCATGCATTCTAAGGCAAGTTGCTTGGAACGAACCAAAATTTGTTAAGCCTTTCTGCAGTATATCAAAATGTGTGTGTGTGTGTGCATGACTGCATGTGTGTGTGTGCCTTGGGAGTAGGGATTACATCTAAGAAGAATTTTTTGTTTAACTAAGAGTAAACATGAATTTTATTCCAAGCCATATCTAGGAGCAAGTTAAAACTTTGCCTCTGACACAAGAAAACATTTGCGGGTAGAGAAAGAAGACAAAGTAAGGTGTGAGGTTTAAATGCAGACAAATGAGTAAGAAGAAAGTAAGTTTCCCAAGACTGAAGGAGAAGATACCACCGAGAGAGTAGAAGCACAATGCCATCTGTAGTATACCCTATGACACACCTCCCAGATCTGCTTTTCAGGACCTATGTACCTATCTCCCAGCTGCTGGGAATATCAGATACTGGGAGCTCACATCTGCACCCCTCCCTGGAATTGTCCTCAGACCCAAGGAGCTACCTTATCCAAAGTTTTGTCCTATCACACAGGGTAATCCTCCGCCAATGACAGGATACCATGGAAGTACAAATAACTGGCTTCCTTGCCTCATTATGGGATAACACAGAAGGGCCATTCCAGCACAGGAGCTTCCCATAGTATCATGCAGGCCCCAGATGCGGCCTCATGGTGAGTCAGCTTCTCCTTTGACCCAATCATACATTACTAGTTTTTTACAAGTATAATTCCTCAGAGATCTCCTCCAAAATCCTTCTACACGCTATTCTATAACCCAGTTTGTATTTATCTAGGACCTTGTATACAATAACTGGAAAGATTGTTTCCAGTAAACTTTTAACTTTCATTTGCTAATTATTGCTGATCACTGCCTATCACTATATAAAGTATACCATGGAGATAAATCTGACACTGATTTTGACCTCAAAGAGATTATACCCTAGTGGTAAAAATTTAGCAGTGTTTTTTTTAAGCTAGAATGAGCATCAGAATCACCTGGAGGGTTCAATAGCATATTACTATGTTCCAGCCCCAGAGATTCTGATATAGTAAGTCTGGGGTAGTGTCCAATAATTAGCATTTATAATAAATTACCAGATAATGCTGATACCCATGGCCCAGGGACTACAGTTTAAGAACCACTGATGGGCTTCCCTGGTGGCACAGTGGTTGAAAGTCCGCCTACCGATGCAGGGGACACGGGTTCGTGCCCCTGTCCGGGAAGATCCCACATGCCGCGGAGCGGCTGGGCCCGTGAGCCATGGTCGCTGAGCCTGCGCATCCGGAGCCTGTGCTCCGCAACAGGAGAGGCCACAACAGTGAGAGGCCCGCGTACCACAAAAAAAAAAAAAAAAAAAAAAAAAGAACCACTGATACCCAATGATAACTAACGTAACAGCAAGATAAATAGACCTCTGGAAAATAATGAAAAGAATAAATAATCATGAAATAAGCCAACTGGGGAAGGCTCTCTGGATAGTATGTCATTAAATCTGAGCTAAGAAATATTTGGTGATGGGTGCTAGAAGGGAAAAGTAATAAGACTTTGTAGTTCTGAGAGAGACTATTGTTCTGCTGGAATTATAGAATAGTCTCCCAATATGTCAAAATTTCTTAATTCCATTCCTTAGCTCAGATCCCAACACCAGCTATTCAATCCACCACCTTTACTGGGTTCCCTCCCATGTACCATCTTCTTTTTTGTTTTTCACTTAGCAATTCCTTGTTCTTTTTCTTAAAATTTTATTGACGTATAGTTGATTTACAATGTTGTGTTAATTTCTGCTGTACAGCAAAGTGACTCAGTTACACATATATATATTCTTTTTCATATTCTTTTCCATTATGGTTTATCACAGGATATTAAATAGAGTCCTCTGTGCTATACAGTAGGAACTTGTTGTTTATTCATCCACATACCATCTTCTTAATTTTCAGGACTATTTTGCAAGAATGTATCATTCCCCTAAACCCTCCACCTCAATCTAAGTCCTGTGATTTTACACACACACACACACACACACACACACACACACACACACACACACCATCTTGCTTAGGCTTTACATCATGATTAACAGATATAATTAATAAATATTTGTTATTTTATAGCCATATGTAGGTTCTTCCTTAGAGACTGAAGGGAAAAAAGCCATAAGAAGTGAAGTGCAGAATTGCTGTTTTTGGAAATTTTCTACATGGTTTTCTGTGTAGGTGAGGCAAATACTTTGAAGTGAGAGTGTCTTTTTAACTCTGGCTCATATTC
Source organism: Orcinus orca (assembly GCF_937001465.1). Taxonomy (NCBI): domain Eukaryota; kingdom Metazoa; phylum Chordata; class Mammalia; order Artiodactyla; family Delphinidae; genus Orcinus; species Orcinus orca. Next base: position 48,704,783 of record NC_064566.1, on the reverse strand, counting down.
ACTCTCTAGGTCTCCTCTGCTGTATCATGGAATTAAAGAATAGATTTTCTATTCCTCCAGAAACTAGGCAACATGCTCTGAAAGAGGTTATGTTCTCTCGCTGGAAGCAAGAAAACTCCTGCAAAAAATGTATCTATAACTAATTCCCACAGATATGCTGCACCCCAACAATATACAGTTCCATCCTTCTTCCTTCCTTCTGATAGGGATTCCAAGGCTGGCAAATGTGAACATCTGGATTGGCTCCCCCTTCTTTGCAGTGTATCTAATAACCCTCATGGGAAATGTCACCATCCTGTTTGTGATCCAGACTGAACGCAGCCTCCACCAGCCTATGTTTTACTTCCTGGCATGTTGGCCTGCACTGACCTTGGCCTGTCTACAGCCACCATCCCCAAGATGCTGGGTGTTTTCTGGTTCAATCTCAGGGAGATTGTGTTTGGTGCTTGCATCACAAGATGTACACAATCCATATATGCACTGGCCTGGAGTCTGCGGTGCTGACAGTCGTGGCCATAGACCGATACATTGCCGTCTGCAACCTCCTGAGATACAGCATGACACTCACCAATAAGGTGATAGCCATCCTGGGCATAGTCATCATGGTCCGGACTTTGGTGTGTGTGTCTCCTTTTAGAGTCCTTATCCTAAGCCTTCCTTTCTGTGATGCCCAGATCATCCCCCACACCTATGGTGAACCCCTGGGTTTGGCAAAGTTGGCTTGTGCCAGTATTAAGGTCAGTGCTTTCTATGGCTTGATTGCTTTTTCCATGGGATATATTGACCTTTCTGTGATTGGATTTTCCTATGTCCAAATCCTCAGAGCAGTCTTCTACCTCCCGTCCTGGGATGCCCGCCTCAAGGCACTCAGGACATTTGGCTCCCATGTCTGCTTAATGTTGGCTTTCCACCTGCCAGCACTCTTCTCCTTCATGACACACTGCTTTGGCCACAACATCCCTCATTATCCCCATACTTCTGGCCAATGTATATGTGGTTTTTCCCCCTGCTCTTAACCCTGGAATCTATGGGGTCAGGACAAAACAGATAAGAGAGCGGGCACTTAGGATGCTTAACCCTAAAAGCTATTGATATTTAACCCCAAGAGGATCTTCCATGATCATTCAGTGGAATGATAAGATCAAAACAGAAGTAAACACTGGAATATTTTTGTTAAAATCCTCTACGTGTAATCCTCTACTACATTTTCCTTATTAGTCATAATGTACACCACATTAGAAGGCAGAGCTCAAAGATTCCAAAATAATCACTCTATTTTTTGCCACAGGAAAAGTACAACAAAAAATTCTCACATTTAAACCCCACTGATACTACAAGATTCCTAAGGTGAGAAAAAAGTTTGAAAAAGTGGCCCCAGTAACTACCTTAAATACTTTTCTTTCTCATGGGGATTCTCTTCATTCACATGTCAGAAGCTGAAGTCCATGACTATAAAAATGATGAATTTCATGAAAACCAAGCAGGATATAGTGGGAAGAGAAATGCACAATGAGTCATGAGATACAGGTTTAGATTCAGGCTCTGGCCTTGACTGGAAGATGTACGTGAGAATGTCACTTAGAGCTCTTTGAGCTTCGGTATCCTTACCAAGAAAATAATTCAAAAAAAAAAAAAAAAACTGTTGTGAAAATCTTTGCAGCTTCTGAAACATAAAAAGGTTTGACAACAAATAAACACATGTATTTCTAGTGTGGTTGTTACTTCTGGTGCATGTAGATTTAACTTACTAAATCCAATCCTACTATACAGTCACTGATATGAAGTGAGGTCTCCAGCTCCAGATGATCCCATTGCTTGGGGGTCTTTAGGGACTCAGCCCTTAGCTTGGTCAGAGCATTTCATTTAGAAAACTATAAAGCCTGAAGAGTTAAGAGGGCTTTCTCTTGGCTTGAGGACTCAGTGAAACCTCATGCCCTGCGGTTCTCCTTAGGGTGAGCTTCAGGGCATGAAATAGAATGACTGCTGACATAATATAAAGTCATTCTCATTTGAGTATGGAAGCTAGATAGGATATTGATTGATTTCTTTGGGTATTCTAGGAGCTGCAAAAACATGAAGTTGGCTTCTAATTGGAAATGGGACCCTGGCTGAAATTTAAGGTAGAATGAGCATGGAATATACAAAGAATAGGGCTAAAGTAATAGTAATGTAAACTAAGAGAGGAAGTAAAACGAAAAAAATGATACTTTGTGTAAATTTATAAAGAAAAATGACCGAATGATCAGTTTCTAAATAGAAATTACAACATTGACACAAACAAGATTTAGAAAAAAACTAAACAGATCAAAATATGAAGGAAGATGACAAAATAAGTCATTGCAGATTTTCTTCCAAGTAAGATGGTAGACTATGATAACTTTTCATATGTTTCTTATACTATATTAACTGTTTTGCAATACTAAAACATTTGCAAAGCTTTCAAAATTATTTAGAAAATTAACATTATCCTGATGACAAAATCAGAAAATAGAGAAAATACAGATTCTCTAAATCATTGCAAATGGCAACACAATTATGAGAAGCTTGACTCAAAGTGGGTATACACAGGGATAGATGCTACCAATTTGTTATAGGGATTTGTAAAGGATGTAGGGACACCAGCTGTTATTCCTCACAATAACTAGCACAATTTTGGCACATGAAGGGGCTCAGTAAACATTCCTTTACTGATGGTATTGAAGTGCCTAAGTGTAGAGTTGACAGATAGTGTCTACAGCGGATTTCTAGTTCCATAGAAGTCAAGCCCTAACTCTAAGCAGACAAGCTACATACTGAAGGGCGGCTCCCTGCCCTGGTTCTAAGGAGAGAGGCTAAAGAGGACCACACGTTCTCACAGCATTGTCAAGCCCAGTGCAGGTGCTTCAAGGAACTGGACACAATAGGCCTAAGACAGGCTTTGGGGTGAGTCTACATACAGATAAAGGAGACAGGGTGGGGGTGGGGGGCAGGATTACTCAAAGAGCCAGATCTTAAAAGGCAGATTCAACTCTGCCATGAAGTTCCAACAGTATTAAAAAACGTCCTAGGGCTTCCCTGCTGGCGCAGTGGTTGAGAGTCCGCCTGCCAGTGCAGGGGACATGGGTTCGTGCCCCGGTCCGGGAAGATCCACGTGCCGCGGAGCGGCTGGGCCCGTGAGCCATGGCTGCTGAGCCTGCGCGTCCGGAGCCTGTGCTCCGCAACGGGAGAGGCCACAACAGTGAGAGGCCCGCGTACCGCCAAAGAAAACCCAAAAACGTCCTATTAGCCCAGTCTTGGTTGGCTAGATTTAGTATTAATTAATGCATTTGAAATTAGTAGACTGTAGATGTTTTGTCAATTTAACTGAGAAAATCTGTTAAGAGTCACTTTGCTATTATAGTCTATGGTCCAACTGTACTGGAAGAAGGTGTATTAAGAACAAGAGAAGGGGAGGGTGGGACCTACCACCTCACTCCCTGGTTTGCAGGTTTGTTGAATTTGCATGAGAAATTTGCATGAGCAACACAGATTCTTTTGAGAAAAAAGATCTGAAACCATTGAACAGTATTCAGGAACAGAGCAAATTTAAATCAAGACCCAGTAGCAAGAGAGAGCAACAGGTTACCTGGGAATTAAATATCTAGAGGAAAAAGAAATCTATCCTGGTGACCAATGCTCAAAACAAAGACCTAAATATTGTTGAGGAAATAAAACTGTGTATTCCACATATCATAAAGTAGAGTTTGGGAGCCTCTTGGTACATAGTCATGTGATATGCTTCAGATATATTCTAAGCATATGGGTGTTAATGATGGGAGCTGTGACCTCAGAGGCCTAGTGTGGGACATCAAGACTGGCAGTCGGGGAGTCTAAACAGCAGAGCATTACTGCCAGGAGTAAATAAATGCTTCATTGTTGGCAACTCAACAGTGCCTCCTCGTGGCTATTAACCAGAATAGCAATACTGAAGTGATTCCAGTTAACTTCTGTTTGGTGTCTGAAAGGAAACTGACAACTTTGAAATCAGAAAACTCCTGGGATCTCCAATGCTAGTGGAGGGTCAGGGGATAGCTTAAAAAAGAAAACAGTGTACTTCATGATCATAAGGCACGTGGGGATTTTAATGATTAATTTTAAAAATAAAAGATATATAACAGTTTATACTCTGATTTTCTTTTCTCCATTGACATTGAAGAGTCAATATCAAATCCATGACATGAGTCAAGTATTCATAAGGATAGAGTATATCTCAGTATTTTTTTTAATCTCAGTATTTTATAACATATTACATTAGCAATGTTTGACTAAGGACAAATTATATATAATAGTAACATTTATTCATTTCTTCATTTTTCAACCAAAAATTAGTTATCGAGTGCTTTATGTGTGATTAGCACGGTAGTGGTTAGCATAGGTAGTTACCAAGAAGTAAACTACTTTCAAAGAGATTATGTTCAAAATAGCCCATGAATTATCATTATTCCCAATCTTGCAGATTAGGCAATTGAGCAAAAAGATAAATTACTAATGATCATTTAATTAATAGTGACCAGAGTCAAGAGTGAGACATTAGGCACATTTGCTACATAAATCTATTTTTCCTATTACATTTTCGAGGAGTGAGCTGCATAGTTAGACTTCAACTGGATAGTTTTGTAGTTTTCTAAAGTTTTTCAGGCTCCAGATTGTAAATAACAAAGGCAGAGCCCTACGCATCCCAACATATATTGAATTAGTCAATGCAAGTAAAGTTAGTTTCTACCACAAAGATATCACAGTAACAATGTAATAGAAGTTTACTTCTCATCCACATACCATTCCAATGAATGTGGGCTTTGTTTCACATCTGCATTTAGAGACCCATGTTTCTTTCATTAGTTGGCTTCTTCATGTTCTTGTCCCTTACAGACTGCCACTGGTTCTTCTGAATCTGTCAGGCAAGTGAAGGGAGAGAATGTGCAAGATTTTGTAGGAGGTTGTAGGGACTCAATCTGGGAGAGATTTACATCATTTTCTCTGTCATTCCATTGGCCAGAAACTTCACATAAATCTAGCTGGAGACACCAGGTGACTAAATATTTATTTCTCCAGAGAAATTATATGAGAGACCCTCACATGTAAAACATACGTAACCTCTTCCCAAATGAGGCTAAGAGAACTCTCATCTAGCCACTATATGCAGCATAGAGTCCAAGATCTCCAGGAGTGTGTGGTCATTTCCATCAGGTCCTGATGTGGTTTCTCTTGGACCAGTCATCTTCCTCCTACCACACGTTTAATGGTGGAGCAGAAACTGAATACCAGTCAAAAAGATTCCCAGTTGAAGTGAAACATGGAATACATTTAACAAGAACTTGTCAGTGGTAATTCTGGAATACTTTGGGGGCAGGCCTTGCAATACTTTTATCTCCTGACAGTAGAATAAGTTCCCTGACTAGGTCCTGGATATGACTCTGGGAGAATCTCTCCTGGCCATTGTTTTCTATGTCCCTTTTTCTGCATATGTGGGATTGTACCTTCTTCAATGTCCCCCATTGCCTTATATGAAGCAGACATTGGAGAATGTGACTTCTTTTGCAGATACTACATATGGAGACTGCTTCATGTCTGTAAAATATTAAAAATTGTTTTAATTTTTAATCAAAAGCATTTTTAAAAGCCTAGCTCATGTTTCTTTGGCAACGAACCCTCTCGAAACTTAACAAGGATTTTCTTAGGTAAAATTTATTTTTTTTTCCTTTTTTTAATGTCTTTTTGCTTTCCCCATGCCACTGCTTTTCTACATAATTGTGTCTACCTAAGTCTATCAGACTTTAGTAGGACAGCTATCCACATAACGTAGTCTCTTCTCAGGGATGCTTTCTATGAGTCTTTGTTACTTAAAGGCATTCTATATCTTTCTCTTAACCTTTGACTTCCCAAGTACTAGGAAAATTCTTCAAGGCTTTATATTTATGGCCTTTATGTATTATGATTCATTTCTGCTTGAAAACCAGCTAACTTTCTGCTAACCTCATTTATTTCTCATAATAACTTGTCAAGTGAAATCAACAATCTCAAACACACATAATTATTTTGAATTCTTTCAACCTTTTCCCTAGAATTGCCATTTAGTAGACAGGTCAACTTGTTAGGTGATCTTTCTAGCACTGGATGTCAATTTTCTCATTGTCTGCAGCCTTAGTTAGAATAACCTTCCAGCTATCAAAAAATCAATTCCAATTTGTCAGTGTTTTAACACAAAACAATTTTATATTTTTTAATAACATCCAGTCCAATGCAATGTGGAAGGGGAAAGCTCTCTTCCTTGCAGTCACTCAGTGTCCTAGCCTCCTCCACTGTGTGGTTCCACCATTTTCCATGGGTTCGTGTCTTCCAGTGGATTATCTGCAACTAACCAGAGGAGGCGGATAGAGTGCAGAGGGCATCAAGGAGGTGGTAAAAGCCATTCCTGGAGGAGCTGCATGCCATTCCCTTGGACAGGCTTAGTCTTATAGCCTCACACAATTGTAGGTATGTCTGAAAATGTAAATTTATTTGTGTTTACGAGGAAAAAGAATTCTGTTCGGAAAAATTAGCCTCGACTCTATCATATATATACATTGATTGCCAAGCTACAATCCAACTTGTGGAGTGAGAATGGTGAGAAGTGGTAGGAGAACCTCTGGAGGTTTCTGTGGTTCTCCTGGTCTCTCTGAGACACTGTCTGCCCTAGAGACTGATCTACATCTTGTTTGCCTCTTACAGATGTTTTATTAAATAATTCACCATCTTTTATTTTAGACTCATAAGAGAGAGAGGCAAAGGGACACTTTTAGATCACTTCCATGTTTTCCAGTGATTCCCCATCACCTGTGGTAGGAAGGAAGAGAAGGCACTGGGTGGAATGTCAGTAAGCTGCATCTCAGGGATAGAAGTTCAATGGATGGAATGCAGGGATTTGAATCCTTCCCCAGACCCAGTCCCCTGCCCAGGACCATCTAAATGTATTCCTGAGACCTGCCTTGCCATTCTGCCATGGTGACATCAGGAGTCCCGTATATGATTCAAACAAGCAATGATTTTCTACTCAGCCTTTGAGTTTATGCAGTTTGTTGTCTGTCAGGAGGCACTGTTGTTGGGACATAATTGGGAAGGGAGACTAGAGGAGTCAATACTCTAGGGACAAACAGACCTTGGTGAATTTCCTCAACAAAGTCACTGAATCTATGACATTTACTTGGATGTTTATAATAGAATTAAGAACTGTGTCCTGCTTGAGAAATAGGCTGAGCCTTTTCTTAGACACATACTTCTGAAAAAGTAAATATTGATTTGTCTGTAGATTGAGCCCAAGGAGGGTATTTATGGGTCCATGTGTCTTGCTTCCTCACGGCTGAGGTGAGAGCAGTCTCCTTGACTTCCCAGATACACTACTGACTTAAAAGGAGTCTGAGAAGTTCTGTACTACATTTATCCAGCCAACTAGTGTCAGCAAGAAGATATTTCTGAGATTTTTTTTCCTGTTGTGGGAAAATACTACCTTGCTTAGTATCATCACTTCACTTTCCTTTTGCAGCAAAGTCTTTTTTTCCTAGCCAAATGGATTGCTTAGTTCACCAAATAATAAACATGTTATAATGATCACTATGCCTCATTCTTCCTACTCTCCACTGAGTGACAGATTGATCAATATGCCATATACTCTTGGGAAAGAGCCTCCAGACACTCACTTTCAGTGTAAAGAGGCTTGGATTTTAAGTGTGGAAGCCAGGTTTAGTATCCTGGCTGGGCTATTGCCAGCTGTATGAATTGAGCAGTTAAACTCCCCATATTTCAGTTTCATTGTCTAAAACACTGATAAAAGTAATTATTTCACTGACTTTTTAATTTAATTATGTACATACATAAAAACATTAATTTTTTTTCTTTTGCGGTACGCAAAATATGTAATGGGAGAAAGAGGATGATTGGTCCAAGAGGAACCACATCAGGATGGAGATGACCACACACTCCTGTAGATCTTGGACTCTGTGCTGCATACAGTGACTAGATGAGAGTTTGGGTGGTCTCACTTGGGAAGAGGTTATGAACGTTTTACATGTGAGAGTCTCTCTTTTGTCATTTCTCTTAAGAAATAAATATTTAGTCACCTGGCCTCTCCTCTAGGCAGCTAGATTTATGTGAGGATTCTGGTCAATGGAATGATAGAGAAAATGATGTAAATCTCTCCCAGATTGGCCCCTGAAACATCCCACAAGATCCTGCACTTTCTCTCCCTTCGCTGTGTGACAGCCAGATTCAAAAGGACCTGTGGAGGTCTCAAAGGGTAATGTGGAATACCCACATATGATAGAAGCATAGGTCCCTAAATGTTGACATGAAGCAAAGCCCGCATGCACTGAAATCAGGATGTGGATGAGAAGTAAACTTATCCTATGCTAAGTTCCTGTGATACCTTTACTGTAGTAACTAACTTTACGTGTATTTACTAATTCAATACATGACGGGTTTTGATGTGCACTATCTATATCTATAATCTGGAACATGAAAAACTTCAGAAAACTACAAATCTATCTAATTGAAGTCAAAAAGTGTAGCTCAATCCCTAGACAATACAATAGGAAAAGTAGATTTAGTAGCAAATATGCCTAATTTATCTCTCTTCATCCTTGTCCCTGTTAGTTGAATGACCATTAGAATTTTATCTTTTTACTCAGTTGCCTAGCCTGCAAAATAGGGAATAATGATAATTCATGGGCTATTTTGACCATAATCTCTCTGAAAGTAGTTTACCTCTTGGTAACATCTATGCTAATCACTACTGTGCTCATCACACATAAAGCACTCAATAACTAAATTTTGGATGCGCAGATGAAGAAATAAATACATGTTGTTATTACATACAGTCCTTAGCAAAATACTACTAATATAACATCTTATTAAATATAATAATACAATACACCCTTGTGAACACCTGATTCATGCTATTGATTTGACATTGTTTTTAAATGTCACTGAAAAAAAGGAAACCAGAAGAAAAAAGAAAAAAGGAAACCAGAGAATAAATTATATCCCTTTTATTTTTAAAATTAATCATTCAGCTCCCCATGTGCTTATGAGCAGGAAGTACAGTATTTTCTTCTTGAAGCTACTCACTACCACTCCCCCTGAGTGTTGGAACGCCAGTTTTTCAGAGTTGTCAGTCCCCTTTCAGAAACAAGCAGAGGTTGAGAACTAAAGTATTACTATTCCTACTTATAGCCACAGGGCAGCAATAGTGACATGTCAGCAACAAAGCTTTTCTCTACGCCTTGCAGTAACGCCATCCTGTTTAGACTCCCTGGCTGCACAGCCTTGAGGTTCCACAGTCTGCCTCTGAGGTCACAGCTCTCATCCTTCACACCCGTATGCTTAGAATATATCCCAAATCACAGTAGAGTATCAGATGACTATGTACTAAGAGGTCCCCAAACTCCACTGTGGAAAACGTAGTTTTGTTCCCTCAGCAATACTTTGGTCTTTGTTATGGGCATTGGTCACCAGCATAGACTCCCTTTTTCCTCCAGATAATTTAATTCCAGGGAACTTGTTGCTCTCTCTTGCCACTGCATCTTGATTTAAATCTGCTCTGATCCTGAATAGCAGTGTTCAGTGGTTTCAGATCTTCTTTCTCAAAAGGCTCTGTGTTCCTCATGCAAATGTGACTAACCTGCAAACCCGGGGAGTTAAGTAAGTGGCCTTAGTAGGTCACTTCTCCCCCCTTCTCATGTTCTTAGTGCACCCCTTCCAGGACAGTTGGATCATAGTCAGCCTCTTGTAGCACTGTGATTCTTCATAGATCTCAGTTAAACTGAGAAAATATCTGTATCCCACCATTTTATTTATTTTATTTTTTCTTTCAGTTTTATTGAGATATAATTGACCTACAGCACTTATAAGTTTAAGTTATACATATGTTGTGAAATGACTACCACAAGAGTTTCGTTAATATCCAACATCTCATATAGGTACCAAAAAGAAGAAAAAGAAAAATGCTTTTTTCCTGTGATGAGAACTTTTAGGATCTACTCTCTTAGCAACTTTCAAATATACCTTAACTAGAGTCATCATGCTGGACATTGCATCTTTGACACTTATTTATAACTAGAAGTTTGTACATTTATACCCCACCAACTTAAAATGCCTTCAGTTTATGCTAATTCATTCTATCCACTCAAGACAGTGTTCAGAGATCTCTACTAAGCACGTTTTTTAATGCTATGGGAACTTCACAGCAGAGTTGTGTCTGCCATTCAAGACTGGGCTTTTTGACTATCCTGTTCCCCCATCCCCTTTTTCTACATGTAGATTCACCCCAAAGCCTACCTTAGGACCACTGTGTCCCATTCCTTGAACCACCTGCACTGGGCTTGACAATTCTGTGAGAACCTGTGGTCCTCTTAACTTCTCTCCTTAGAACCAGAGCAGAGAGCCACCCTTATGTACATGGCATATCTGTTTGTGCCCTGCTTCTATGAAACTAGAGATGCACTGTAGACACTGTCAACTCTTGACTTATCACTTCAGTCTCGTAAATAAGGGGATGTTCACTGAGCCCCTGGATGTGCAAAAATTGTGCTAGTTACTGTGAGGAATGACAACTGGTGTGTTGGTCCCTACATCCTTACAAATCCCTACAACAAGTTGGTAGTATCTATCCCCGTGTGCTCCCAGTTTGAGTCAAGCTTCTCATAATTATGTCAGCTGTTTGCATTGATCTAGAGAAGCCTAGCTGAGGAATTAAGACCCGAATTTTGTCCAACTAACAGACTCTTATTTGAGTTCTTTCTGGGTTTGCAGCTGGGAAAGCATAACAAAGGTAGAGAAAGCACTCCTACAGACCAACAGAGTAGACCAGATGTTTGAAAATATTCCTTGACAATATGTACCATATTCCTATGAATTATATTCTTTCTGTTAGATCTTTTTTTAAAACTCATTTTTATAATCATCCACAGAAGGCTCTTATGAAAATTAAATGTTATCATGCACAAACACTGGTATATTGCAAGTGTTCAAAATATTTGAGCTTTTAATTTCATGATTATTACTATAATTATTATCATTATATAAGGACACTGAGATTATTAGTATCATTAGGCAAGTGGTATTGAAGTTGGCCCTTCTGTCCTCTGAGGGACAGTAGGAGATGGTGGTGCATAAAATTCTTCCGGCAACCATGAGATGGAGAGAATTCCTATTAAAGAATTTCTTTTTAAAAAAATGATAAATACTGAATCATACCTGTGGCTCTGCCTTGAGTAAATAAGAAGCATGTCTGAGGGCATTAAGAGCCCCTTCTTGTAGGGAAATGGATGTCATTTTTCTTTCCCACTGTTATTGAGTGTGGCTTTAGAAGAATCTGCCCCTGGAACCCACATCAGCATTGAGTTGCAGTTACTTTAATCCCCACAGGGTGGGGCAGTTGATCTCCATTCCTGTTGCCGGCTTAATGCCAAATTCTTTCCTAACTATGAAAGCTGCCCCTATAGCATTATGTCACATCTCTTTTTTTGTCTGCACCAGAGGACTTGATTCTGTCTGTGTCTCACTGGGAGGCATGCTGTACTGCAGAGTTCTGCTATAGCTGTCCTTCATGTGGTACTAAGTTTTCAGACTCAAGCAATTGGAGCTGTGCCAATAATTAACTCTTGCCTCTCAGCCCTAGACCCTCCCAGCCAAACATCTTGTGATACTGGGACTTAGACTATAGGACCCTTGGTCAGCCAGCTCCCTCTTAGTTTCCACCTACAGAGAGCAACAGAGAAAGACTGAAGGGTTGAAGCAGAGGAGGGGATATTTGGTCCCTCCTGTCTCTTCCTCTCGTCGGTTTCCCTCAGCAATGACTCTTCCTCCTGGCAGTGGAATTGGTTGTAGCCTCCAGGATTGGTTGGTTGGTTGGTTGGTTGGGTTTTGGATTTTGTTTGGGTTTGGGTTTGGGTTTTGTTTGGGCTTTAGAACTTCCAGGATCAAATCAGCCTCACTGAACTCCCTAAGAGATACCGCCAGCAGGATAGAGTCCTACCTCAGAGGTCTCAGTCCAGGCTGTAAGGGCACATCCTCGGAGGTCCTGTGACACTAGTAGCATTCAGAGGCAGCACTCGTCCTCAGAGTTGTGGGAGTAGTTCAACGAGCCCACCACCAACCTGTTGTCTCCTAATGACCAAATGCTTCCCAAGTATAAGGTTCTTTTTTTTTTAATGACCAGTGTTTTTTGGTTTTTGTTTTTGGTCACACCATGCAGCATATGGGATCTTAGTTCCCCAACCAGGGATCAAACCTGTGACCCCTGCAGTGGAAGTGTGGAGTCCTAACCACTGGACCACCAAGGAATTCCAAGTATAAGGTTCTTCCTGCAGGTACTATCTCTGTGTTACCTCAGCATCCCCCTCCATTTTTTTTTTTTTTGGTTTTTTTTTTTTTTTGGTTTTCAAGTCTGCAATACTTATTTAATCAAGTGCTTACCTTAAATTCTCTAAAAATAGCCAGTGGTGGGGCTTCCCTGGTGGCACAGTGGTTGAGAGTCCGCCTGCCGATGCAGAGGACACGGGTTAGTGCCCCGGTCCGGGAAGATCCCACATGCCGCGGTGTGGCTAGGCCCGTGAGCCATGGCCGCTGAGCCTGCGCGTCCGGAGCCTGTGCTCTGCAAAAGGGAGAGGCCACAACAGTGAGAGGCCCGCGTACCGCAAAAAAAATAAATAAATAAAAAATAAATAAATTTAAAAAAATTAAAATAGCCAGTGGGATTTATTTTCTCCTGACTGGACCCACTGTTACCCAGAAACCTGACACTGTGCTGTGTCTTCCCACCTTCAACTAGAGCTCTTGGGAAGAGTCAACAAGTAAGACTTGACTTTCAGTTCACTGCATGTGCAGCTTAAACACGTGGAGAAGTGGTCAACACACTGACCTGATTTCCCAATTTTTACCCCATTGGTATCCCCCCTCCATACCCCTCTCTCAACCTGTATCCTCATTCTCTAGACTCCCTGAAGGTTGTGAGGCTGCGTAGGACATAGTATGAGGCTGGCATTGCTTTATATTATTATGAGTGCTCTTTCCCTTTGGTCCTGCAGATGCTTTGTCAGATAGGACTCTGCCTTCTCTGAGAACCCCCTGGCTCTCAAAATAGTAGGTACAAGCAGGAAACACCTATGGACATCCAGAAGGACAAAACACAGGCAAAGGAGAGTAGGGTAGAGGCCTGGTCTCCAGCTTCAATTGCACAAGAAGGGGCATTTCTCTAGAAAGACACCAGGCTGTAGAGCCTAGATTTTAATCTCTGCTCTATCACTTCCCAGATATATGATCTCCAGCAGTTTGTTCTCTTAAAATTATATTTTTTCTGCTATGTAAAATAGAAGTAATAGTACCTACAAGAATGTTGTGAAGATTAATTTACTTCACTATAATTGCCCAGGCTCAAAGCAATTACTCAAGAAAAATGAGTTTCTTCCTCTTGCCTACCCCATCCTGAAATAGGTAAGAATAAAGGAAGAAACCTGGGTCAGGCTTTTCTCTAGCTCACGTCTGGGCAAAATCACTGAGAAGGAAGGGGAGAGAGAATTAGAAATCTATTTTACATATTCACATCCCTCTCTGCAGCAATTTCTGAATTCCTTGTTTTATCTCTTTGGTTTGAACCCCATATACAATAGGGTTCAAGGCAAGGGATATGAAGTGGTGAAGAACATTGAGCAGAATCAGGGTGTCCACGGGGATGCTCTTTCTGGCCACAACTGTCAACACCACAACCAGCAGGACGGTGCTGAAGAAGAGGATGAGGGGGCTTCCCTGGTGGTGCAGTGGTTGAAAGTCCGCCTGCCGATGCAGGGGACACAGGTTCGTGCCCCGGTCCGGGAGGATCCCACATGCCGCGGAGCGGCTGGGCCCGTGAGCCATGGCCACTGGGCCTGCGTGTCCAGAGCCTGTGCTCCGCAACGGGAGAGGCCACAACAGTGAGAGGCCCGCGTACTGCAAAAAAAAAAAAAAAAAAAAAAAAAAAAAGAAGAGGATGAGGATGGCGTGGGAGCCACACATGCTCAGAGCCTTGACTGCAGCCCCCTCAGCCTTGAACTTGAGCACAGCTCTTAGGATGAAGATGTAGGAGATGAAGATGAGGATGAAATCTGAGCCTAGTAAGGTCCAACCAGCTACAGATTGGTAGATTCTGTTCAGGGTGAAATTGTCACAGGAGAGCTGGACACAGGTTGGCACAGATGCAGTTCGCAATGACATTTTTCCCACAGTAGAGGAGCTAGGCAGAGAGAATGGGAATGGGTACAGTGAGAAGGGCATTTTGTATGACAACGAAGACACTAGCCTTGGCCACAGAGTGGTTAGTGATGATGGATGGGTATCTCAGTGGATGGCAGATGGCCACATAGCGGTCATAGGCCATGACCATGAGTGTGCAGGACTCCATGGCGAGGAAATTATTCATGATGAACATCTGGAGGAAACAGGCAGAGAAGCTGATGGACTTGAGGTCAAACCAGAAGATGGCCAGGACCTTGGGGATGGCAGTGAGGCAGAGCACCATGCCCAGGAGGGAGGGCAAGCTGAGCAGGTAGTACATGGGCTCGTGCAGAGAGGCCTCAGCTGGATGGTGATCAGGAGGGTGGCGCTGGCCCCCATGGCCAGAATGAAGAGGAGGCTGAGGGACAGGGACAGCCAGTGCTGCCAACTCTGGTAGCTGGGGAAGCAGATGAGGAGGAATTCAAAGACTGGAGCTGTGGAGTCGTTGCTGGGTGATGCCATCCAATGAATCTTGAGCTGAGAAGTCTTTTCTTGACTATTTTCTTGGGCAGATACAAGAGGTAATTTTATCTAATTGACTTCAAGAATAACAATAGGTAGTAACCTTACAATATTAAAAATGTTCAACAAATTAATTCAGTATGGTACCAGTGTAAGAAAAGCAAAACAATAGCATAATGTAGAAGTTGCTTTCTCAATGAAAATTTTGACAAGCACGGGACCAACTTGTCAGCTAAGCAGAAGTTTAATAACATGAGAATATGAATGGCCATTAAACTTTTTTTTTTTTTTTTTTTTTGCCGTACACGGGCCTCTCACTGCTGTGGCCTCTCCCGTTGCAGAGCACAGACTCTGGACGCACAGGCTCAGCGGCCATGGCTTACGGGCCCAGCCGCTCCGCGGCATGTGGGATCTTCCCGGACCGGGACACGAACCCATGTCCCCTGAATCGGCAAGCGGACTCTCAACCACTGCGCCACCAGGGAAGCCCCAGGAAGCCCCACCACTAAGCTTTTTTAAAAGGGTATCATTAGTGATCTGAACATGACTAATTCATTGGACTGGTGGCAATAGAAACCAGAATGAAAGGAGTTGAAGATTTAAGTGAGGAAATGTAAATAGGGAGGGCTGACTATGTAGCTAAAAGGTTCGTTTCAAGCTTGTCATTAAAGAAAAGAGCAAGACAGAAATGGGGAAAGATTATGAATTCAGAAGGAAAGTAAGATAAATGAAGTAGTTAGTTCATTGAGAATGCAACTTCTACTATTATTATAGTTTCTTTGTAGCCCTTTACACATAGATTTTGTACCCTTCTGTCTCCCTCCACCCGACTCAAATATCTGAGGTCAAATAACATGCACTTTTCATTTATACACACCAACATTCTCTAACACCTCATAGATACTTAACAAAAGCCTGCTGAAAAAGGTTTTTTAGTTCCTGGACCTTGGTGTTTACACTGATGGGAAATTTCAAGGAAGGAAAGTGAAAGTGGAGAATTAACCAGAGTTGCAGTGCCGAAGGGAATCCTGAGGAAGGGAAAGGAGAAGCTCTGATCAATACTACGAATGGTGGCTATATTTTAAATGGATAACCAACAAGGACCTACTGTATAGCACAGGGAACTCTGCTCAATATTATGTAACAACCTGAATGGGAAAAGAATTTGAAAAAGAATAGATACATGTATATGCATTACTGAATCACTTTGCTGTACACCTGAAATTATCACATTGTTAATCAACTATACTCCAATATAAAATAAAATTTTTTTAATTTAAAATATTTTAATAAATACTTTTTAAAACTACTACAAATACTGGTCACTGAGGGTCTGTGTGGTGGACTTCAGAGGATGGACTGGGCATGACACAAAATGCATGTTGGAACTTGGAGGCTTATTCATGCCACTGTCTGCAGGTGCTCCTCGATAGCCTGTCCCTTGGTGAGTGGGAAAACCCTGGGCTAGGTCTCTGACTTAATAAATCTTTTGCCCTTGCCCTAAAACAAACACAGAACCACTCTATTGCTCCGAATATGTTAGTAAGAATTTTCTTGAATTCCTTCGGTTTAAATTATTACTAACTTTATCCATACAAAATCTCAGGAGACGAGGGGAAGATGGCGGAAGAGTAAGACGCGGAGATCACCTTACTCCCCACAGTTACACCAGAAATACATCTACACGTGGAACAACTCCTACAGAACACCTACTGAACGCTGGCAGAAGACCTCAGACCTCCCAAAAGGCAAGAAACTCCCCACGTACCTGGGTAGGGCAAAAGAAAAAAGAATAAACAGAGACAAAAGAATAGGGACGGGACCTGCACCAGTGGGAGGGAGCCGTGAAGGAGGAAAGGTATCCACACACTAGGAAGCCCCTTCGCGGGCGGAGACTGTGGGTGGCGGAGGCGGAAAGCTTCGGAGCCACGGAGGAGAGCGCAGGAACAGGGGTGCGGGGGGCAAAGCGGAGAGATTCCCGCACAGAGGATCGGTGCCGACCGGCACTCACCAGCCCGAGAGGCTTGTCTGCTCACCCGCCGAGGCGGGCGGGGGCTGGGAGCTGAGGCTCGGGCTTCTGTCGGAGCGCAGGGAGAGGACTGGGGTTGGCGGCGTGAACACAGCCTGCAGGGGGCTAGTGCGCCACGGCTAGCCGGGAGGGAGTCCGGGGAAAAGTCTGGACCTGCCGAAGAGGCAAGAGACTTTTTCTTCCCTCTTTGTTTCCTGGTGCGCGAGGAGAGGGGATTAAGAGCGCTGCTTAAAGGAGCTCCAGAGACGAGTGCGAGCCGCAGCTAAAAGCGCGGACCCCAGAGACGGGCGTGAGACGCTAAGGCTGCTGCTGCCGCCACCAAGAAGACTGTGTGCGAGCACAGGTCACTATCCACACCCCCCTTCCGGGGAGCCTGTGCAGCCCGCCACTGCAAGGGTCCCGGGACCCAGGGACAACTTCCCCGGGAGAACGCACGGTGCGCCTCAGGCTGGTGCAACGTCCCGCGGCCTCTGCCGCCGCAGGCTAGCCCCGCATTCCGTACCCCTCCCTCCCCCCGGCCTGAGTGAGCCAGAGTCCCCGAAGCAGCTGCTCCTTCAACCCCGTGCTGTCTGAGCGAAGAACAGACGCCCTCCGGCGACCTACACGCAGAGGCGGGGCCAAATCCAAAGCTGAGCCCCGGGAGCTGTGAGAACAAAGAAGAGAAAGGGAAATCTCTCCCAGCAGCCTCAGAAACAGCGGATTAAAGCTCCACAATCAACTTGATTAAAGCTCCACAATTAATCAACAGCGGATTAAAGCTCCACAGTACCCTGCATCTGTGGAATACCTGAATAGACACCGAATCATCCCAAATTGAGGGAGTGGACTTTGAGAGCAAGATTTATGATTTTTTCCCCTTTTCCTCTTTTTGTGAGTATGTGTATGCTTCTGTGTGAGATTTTGTCTGTATAGCTTTGCTTCCACCATTTGTCCTAGGGCTCTATCCGTCCGTTTTTTTTTTTCTTTTTAAAAAAATTTTTTTTCTTAATAATTATTTTTTATTTTAATAATTTTATTTTATCTTCTTTCTTTCTTTCTTTCTTTCTTTCCTTCCTTCCCTCCTTCCTTCCTTCCCTCGTTCCTTCCTCCCTCGTTCCTTCCTCCTTCCCTCCCTCCCTCCCTCCCTCCCTCTCTTCCTTCCTTCCTTCCTTCCTCTCTTTCTTTCTTTCTTACTTTCTACATTTTCTCCCTTTTATTTTGAGCCGTGTGGATGAAAGTCTCTTGGTGCTGCAGCCAGGAGTCAGTGCTGTGTCTCTGAGGTGGGAGAGCCAACTTCAGGACACTGGTCCACAAGAGACCTCCCAGCTCCACATAATATCAAACGGCGAAAATCTCCCAGATATCTCCATCTCAACACCAACACCCAGCTTCACTCAATGACCAGCAAGCTACAGTGCTGGACACCCTATGCCAAACAACTAGCAAGACAGGAACACAATCCCACCCATTAGCAGAGAGGCTGCCGAAAATCATAAGTCCAGAGACACCCCAAAACACACCACCAGACATGGACCTGCCCACCAGAAAGACAAGATCCAGCCTCATCCAGCAGAACACAGGCACTAGTCCCCTCCACCAGGAAGCCTACACAACCCACTGAACCAACTTTAGCCACTGGGGACAGACACCAAAAACAACGGGAACTACGAACCTGCAGCCTGCAAAAAGGAGACCCCAAACACAGTAAGATAAGCAAAATGAGAAGACAGAAAAACACACAGCAGATGAAGGAGCAAGAAAAAAACCCACCAGACCTAACAAATGAAGAGGAAATAGGCAGTCTACTTGAAAAGGAATTCAGAATAATGATAGTAAAGATGATGCCAAATCTTGGAAATAGAATAGACAAAATGCAAGAAACATTGAACAAGGACCTAGAAGAACAAAAGATGAAACAAGCAACGATGAACAACACAATAAATGAAATTAAAAATACTCTAGATAGGGCTCCCCTGGTGGCGCAGTGGTTGAGAGTCCACCTGCCGATGCAGGGGACACGGGTTCGTGCCCCGGTCCGGGAAGGTCCCACATGCCGCGGAGCGGCTGGGCCCGTAAGCCATGGCCGCTGAGCCTGCGCGTCCGGAGCCTGTGCTCCGCAACGGGAGAGGCCACAACAGTGAGAGGCCCGCGTATTGCAAAAAAAAAAAAAAAAACTGAGTCCTTTGGGAACTGTGTTGTATCATGCTCCTGCAGGTAGGAAGTGAGGATATGAAAGATGGAGTGGTTTGAAACTGAGGTAAGAACTTGCCGAGGAGCCAGAAACCAGGGATCTGGTGCATAAGCCTGACTCACAGACATGGTTGAAGATGTAGGAAAGAGACAATAGAGTCTTTATTACAATAATAACTCCAATGTTCTGAGTGCTTTATGAGCAACCTAAACTGCTTAAGTTCTTTATCTAATTTTTCTCATTGAATCATCTCTCTTAGATATGAAAGAGGAACTCTTTGGAGTAGAAACTATTAACCCTACTGTGTGTCGGGGATAGATAGAGAGATGGAGCCTTGCCCAAAGTCACACAGTTAGCCTCCATTCATAGCCACATCAATCTGACTCCAATGTCTGTGTTCTAAATGACTCATCCCCACTGTCGCCACTATTCTGATAAATGTGACTATAGCTATTGAAATCCTAAACAAAATCCTAGTGCATAGAGTTCGGAAAACTGTTAAGATTTGTTTAATTGATAAATATATTTATCCCCTAAAAAATGCAGAGAGAGTTCAACATAAGGAAATCTGACAATCTAACTTAACACATCAAGGTTGTAGATAAGATATGGGAATAAAATCATACAAATCACAAGGAGATTTGAATCCTAGCTCTGACATTTGCTATTTGTGTGACCCATCCATCAAACAAATACTACCTACTATGCTCCACAAACTGTATTAGACACTGTGTACATGGTAAATAAGGCAAACATGATCCCTGTTTTCACCAAGAGTTCATTCCAATTATGTGGTTGTTAAAAGAAAATAGGCATCTCTAAATGTACTTCTTTGAGTAATTTCTGAGATATGTTGTTTAGCAAAGAAGCAAGTGACAAAAACAGTACATAGAATGCTACACAAAATAATTTTGTAATGCTATACCAAGAATGCAATATAAAAAAGTGTATGTATATATACACTTTCTTATATGTTCTTAGATATAATCAAATTACCTCTGGAAGGATACACAAGAAACCTGTAAGAGTAATTCCTTCTGAGAAAGACAAATGTGTCAAACTTGGCAGACAGGAGTAAAAATGGTACGTTAGAGATTGCTGGTTGTTTCCCCAATGCCCCAATTCTTCCTTAGTAACAAAAAAACATTATTTTATTTGGGTACTCATGTATACTGACAAAGTACTATACCTCTCAGATTCCAAATGTTAGTAGATGTCATTTCACAAAGTTTCCAAGAAAACTCTCTAATGTGAACTAACTCAGCTGAGACATGAAGGTCATTTACCCTCCCTGCTTCCACATGGAACAGGCACAGGATTGATGCCTGAATTTCTAGCAGCCACCTTAAACTATTATATGCAGTCAGAAATAATACTAATATAGAGAAAGAATTACTTTTACTGAATACCTTTTTTAATTTTTAAAACTTTGAACTACATGAATATATTTTCTATTTCTTAATTAAATATGTTTTAATTTTATTCTTTTGATCATACAGTTAAAATGCAGAAAGCTTTGGTAATTTTACAAAAGAAAATATACAAAATCCTGTCATATGCCATCATAGAGCATTATTACGGGAGCATTACTTTAGATAAGTGGGATCAAAAAGGCCTTAAGGAATAGAGATATGATGAATGGGAAGAAAAACAAGAGTAGAAGCAGAGAAGCCAGTCAGAAGACTATTACTTGGTCCAGGCAAGAGATGGTGGCCTGGACCAGATTGGTGGTAGAGGAAATAAATTTGAGTGGCAAAATTTTGGAAGAATAGTCAAGTAAATATACAGATGCATTAGAAATGAGGTATTCAATGTAGAAATCAAATATAATTCTTAGGATTCTCTGATAACCTGGTGGATATGGACCCATTTACTGTAATGGCATCACATAGTAAGATTTCTGGGTATTGTTGAGTTTACATTTGAAGTTTGTGATGATAAATTTAATGTGAAGTCAACAAGTTTATTTATGGGATATTTTTCTAGAAAGCTTCAACCTTCCACAGAGGAGACATATTTAGATTTAATCATTTTCCATTATTTCAAGCAGCTACAATGGAGGGTGAGAACAAAGGAGGTTAGATTATTTCCAAGAGCGTAATTGAATGACGGGCCATAGAATCTAAGCTTGACAGGAATAAAGTCAAGTAAAGAGAGGGATATATAATAGAATGAAGGGGATTCTTTCAGTGGCTTGGTAATCTTTAGATCCAACAATTGTGACTGTACTAAGGATAGTTAAAAATTTGAGCCTGCAGTTAGAAGGTGACAATCAGATAGTAGGATGTTTTGAATCTAAGTTTTAGAGGTGGGTCAACCATGAACATGAGGTAAGTCAAAAACTGGGAGTTTAAACAAGAAAGGTTAAGTTTTGAGCAAAAGCTGAACTGAGTATTCAAGCATTTCCAGTTTTCCCAGCCATGGGATGCCCACTGCATGCAAATGACATTCTCATGAAAAATAAATGCATAGAAGTGAAGTAATTAATAATTATAGGAGGGATACATATAGTATAATTTCTTAAATTAAGGATAAATCTGAGAAAAGTTTGGGAGAAGTTTAGACTTCAGACAAAGAATATGTTCAACAGAGAAATGATTTGAGATATGAATTTTTAGTCTGTAGGCTCCCACTGACTTTAGACAAATAATTTAATTAGGCAATAAGTAATTCATTTCCTTCTTGTCTCAGCTGATGCACCTATAGACACAACTGCCTGGGAGGTACCTTGCATTAGAAAATGGACAGAAACTTATTCTGGTGCCCTTTATAAATCTGTCTGGGATTGGTGTAATTGTAGCCGTCTGCTGCTTGTATGGCACTTCCTGATGGTTTATATTGCACTGGAGGATTGAGTTCATCGGTAATAGATAGAAATGAGGAGAACAAATAGATAACAACTCTGGGCAAGCAGGGCAGGAGCTGTTTCTGCTGGGAACTTAGCACAGCTCTATTGTCTTGTGCTGGGAGATGTGCACCTGGAACACAATAGGGCTGTGCGGAGATAGCACCAGAACAGACTAATGGCCAAACTGAAATTTCAAAAGGGATGCTACAATCAAGCCCATAAAAAGTGAAACGGCTGCTTTGTAGTTCCCTCTCCTCCCATCTTTATTTTTACTGTTTCCCATGAGTTCCTAACTGATGACCTTTAAATGTGTCCCTGGGTGGGGGGAGGCGGGGGG
Source organism: Orcinus orca (assembly GCF_937001465.1). Lineage (NCBI taxonomy): Eukaryota > Metazoa > Chordata > Mammalia > Artiodactyla > Delphinidae > Orcinus > Orcinus orca. The sequence continues at coordinate 48,682,639 of NC_064566.1, read as the reverse complement.
GGGGGGGGTAGGTGGTGGTGGGATGAATTGGGAGATTGGGATTGACATGTATACACTGATGTGTATAAAATGGATAACTAATAAGAACCTGCTGTATAAAAGATAAATAAATAAAATTTTAAAAAGAAAAAATATAAGGGAAAATTTTTTTAAGTTTTAAAAATAAACATAGAATTGCAAACTAATGTAAGTGCAATGAAGGAAAGAAATTCAGTCTTTACAGAATAAACATAGCTCACTTTGGAACTTATTTATCAGATACATTACCATAAAAAAAAAAGGTGTCCCTGAATTCATTGACTTCTTACATTTGTTTTCTACTTATAAACACTGATGGGTTTTTCTCACCAGTCCAATACTCATCTTTTGAATCTCACTCTGAACAATACAGCCCAATCAACAGTCATTTTAAATTTTTCCTCCAATTACAAAATAATACATTGACATTCTAGCATTCAGATTATGATATTGTACATCATTTAAAGTCCAGCAAGGGACTTACTGGTGGTCCAGGAGTTAAGACTCCACGTTTCCAATGCAGGGGACGCAGGTTCGATCCCTGGTCGGGGAATTAAGATCCCACATGCCCCGCAGTGTGGCCAAAATAAAAAAGTCCAGCAAAATCTCACCCATTAGAAATAACTGGTGTAAACAATCTGTTGTGTGGTTTTCACCTATTTTTATGTCTATGTTAAGATTTTATATATGTATATATATGATATTATTTATATCTGTTTAACTTATATACATGGGTCTGTTATAGACTCTTTATTATATCCTGTGCCTTTTAGGCAAAACCATTTTATAGATCATGAGTTTGTAGTATGTTTTATTATCTAATCTAAGGTGTGACTTGTATCTTTTTAAAAACTCTCTTCCATTTAGTGAAACTTTCACCTTCCATATACATTTTAGAAAAACTGTAACAAACGTTCCTCTGAAAATCTTGCTGGAGTGTTTCTTGAAATTGCATTGAATTTATCGATTAATCTGGGGAGAACTGACATCTTAAAAATGTTCATGTGTCCTCCCCACGTATATTGTTTTTCTCTACATTTAATCAGATCTTCACTTAAATACATTAACAAATTTTTAAATTATGTCCTTAAAGGTCTTGTGTATTTGTTATGATGCCAATTTCTACCTATTAATAAGTTTTTCCTACTGTAAGTGGTATGTTTATTTCTAATATTTTTAGATAATTTTGCTGGTATAAAAAAAACTATTGACTTTTTCAAGTTTATCTTATATTTGAACATCTTACTGAACATATAACTAGTTCTAAAAATTGCTTATTATTTTAAATTATTGTATCATATAAAACTCATGTTAATTTAACCATTTTTATTCTGATCCTTAAAACTCCTCTTTCTTCCTTGATGTATTGTGCTGGTCAGCACTTCCTCTTTTACACTGAACTGCAGCAATGACAAGGGCATTCGGCTGTGTTCCTCTCAGTGCATTGCCCTTGGCGAAAGGGGGCTGCCTCCTCCAAGGTTATGCTCCCTTCCTGGGGCAACCCCCATCCAGTGACTAGTTGATGAAAGAGGAAGAAGGCCTGGCACACAAGTCTCAATAGAAAACTCTGAAAGTCCGTCCCAAGTTCCCTTTGGGGGTGGTTATGTGAGTTCTTGTCTTTGTTTTCTCAAATATTTTCGGAGAATTTCCACACATGCATGCACCGATCAGTACTCTGCTGAATACTTAAGGGGGTCCCTCTATAGATTTTTGGAATTCTCTTTCTAGGCAATTCTCTTTTCTCCAGTACTCTACCCTGTGAATTCCAGCTGCACTGGCCTCCCCTGACTCCCATGTCCTCAACACAGGAAGACTGTTAGGCTATGCTGAAGTTCACCCTCCCTTTGACATGGCCTGGAATCCCTCTCCAGAACACTGCAACAATCTTTCTCCAGTAAAATGAACTTACCTCGTTTGTTTCCTATCCTCCATTGCCTAATGTCCATTGTCTTCAGAACCATTGTTTCATATATTTTGTCCAGGTTTTGTTATTATTGTTTCAAGTGAGAGGATAAATCTAGAACTTGTCACTCCATATTTAAAAGCTGAAGTCTCTCTTGAATATGTATAATCATGCTGGACAAACAGATGAAAGCACCATCCAACCTCCGACACCTCCCTGGGTTCAGGGTTGGATTTGTGACTGCATAAGCCCTCTACTCTACCCACAGCCAGGAGAGATATGTTTTACATCTGAAGACTTGGTATCTTAGGAGGACTATATACCACAATAAAAGGGAATACACTTCTGGGGGAACCTGAGGTTACAGCAATTTGGGGACTCTAAAATATACCCAAGAAATATATATATGGCTGAGTCGCTTTTGCTGTGCACCTGAAAATATCACAACATTGTTAATTGGCTATACTCCAATATAAAATAAAAAGTTTAAATATGTATGTATGTATATATATATATATACCCAAGAAATTTTAAGAAAATAGATTTTAGGACTGGAGGAAGGGCAGTGGTGTGTAGAAATGGGAAATCAAATGAGATGTGACTACTTCAGGACCTTCAAGATTAAGAATGGCTCTTAGATCTATTTTTAAGTGGAGAGTCTATCAAAATTTTCTTCCCTGTGTGCAGAGACAGACAATAGGATGTGTACTCAGAATTAATATGAGTGTCTCAGGGAAGAACATGTAACTGTCAATCTTTTATTCACAGAGTTAGAGAGTTAAGCAAGGACAGCTACATGACCAGGACTCCAGGTTAATTACGTTGGGCTCTGGGGAACCCAATCTCTGTCTTCACTCATAAGAAGAGAACCTTATGCCAATATGCCTTGAAAAACCAAAGACTGGAGATAAAACCCACAGAAGTGTCAGCATGAAAATATAGTCATCTTTCTCTCCCTCTCACATATCCAACTGATAATCAAGTTCTGCTTATTCTTTAAAGAAATTCCTTAAAATATACTTTCTAACCAATTTTTCTTGCCTTTTGCAATTAAAGAAATCAAGAGCCTTCCAGCTCTCACTTTTCACCAAGTTTTTTAATACTCTAATGCCATATAATAAATACCTTTTCAAATCCAATATCTTCAATTTACCAGTCAAGAGACATTTCAAAAACAGAGATCATATTTGTTGAAAACAATGGATTAGTACTATCTACATTTCAAAGGCCTTTAAGAATTTTGGAATCTACTCACTGGAACCAGTGTTTAAGGACCTCTTAATAGAGTGGCCCTTGCTTTCAGTCTATGGAATTTTACAAATAAGAATTTTGTCTGACATTTGGGTACACCTACTGGATGAGCCCCAAACCTTAAATTTCCTACTACTGATATAAATAATGACACCACTGCCTACCAACTACAATAATATATTGTTTCCTCACCCATATTCACCAGATTGTGACATCCAGAAATTTAACCATATGCCATACTCTCTTCATTTGAGGCCCTTGAGTGCAGCTCCAGACTGTATGGTACATAATTCTGAGCAAACAGAATGTCCCCTATACCACCACAATCAGCTTTACCATTTCCCACATTACTGGTCTTCTTATTCCCCACATCTACCTCCACTTGGGTCCTCAGTGCCCTGGCCTTTCCATAAAGAGTATGAAGGTGTGTGAGGATTCTTCTGGGCATAAGCAGTATCATTATGAATATTATCCTTTTGCAACAGAAGCTGGAACAGTCATGATGAGATAAAGATGGTAACCTCTCTGAGTTCTGTGCCTCTCCTTAGTTCTTCCAGACTCTCAAGGGAGAGAATCTAGAGAGAAGATATCTCTCGGCAGCAGCAGATTCACAAAAATGGCCCAGAGATCGTGGCCTGCAGAGCAGAACTAGAGCTGCAATTGTATGCAAGGAAGGAGTGCTGTGTCAGAAGGGCTCTGGAGACAGACAGACTTGCACTTGTACTGATACTCCACCACTCACCAGATGTGACCTTTGTCAATATTTTTCCATAAATTATTGTTTTCTAATATATAAAGGGGAAGAATAATCCCTGCTCTGTAGTATTGTTATGCAGGTGAAATGATTTAAATATATAAATGTTTAGATACAAAGTTAGGTACCTAAGAATGTTAGCTACCTGTACTAGGTAAATGAATTTTGATACTAGAACAACAGAAACTGGGTAGGAAATGTTCACTATCCAAGTATTATGTGCTTTCTGGAATCACAAATGCTGAAATAGAAACAGAGGAAATAGAAACAGGTGTTTCTATAGAGAGTCTCCTGTGTATTTAAAGCCACCTCTGGGAGGAGCTGGAAGAAGTTGCTGCTGCAGGCGGCGCTGCATTAGGAAGACCAGATATCATCTTGTGCTACTGATCATATTGATATGTTCAGGAGAACCTGAGGCCCAGCAGTTATTATTACTTGCCAGGAGAGGAAAGAGAAAGGAGACACTGGAATTCTTGTAACGACTAGGCGTGTGGCTGAGAGGGTCTTGGTGCTCCAGCTGGGTGTCAAGCGTGAGCCTCTGAGATGGGGTAGCTGAGTTCAGGACATTGGACCACCAGAGACCTCCCAGCCCCACATAATATCAATCAGCGAGAACTCTCCCAGAGATCTCCATCTCAATGCTAAGACCCAGCTCCACTCAAACACCAGCAAACTCCAGTGCTAGACACCTGATGCCAAACAACTAGCAAGACAGGAACACAACCCCGCCCATTAGCAGAGAGGCTGCCTAAAACCATAATGAGTTCACAGACAACCCCAAACACAGCACAGGACATGGTCCTGCCCACCAGAAAGACAAGATCCAGCCTCATCCACCAGGACACAGGCACCAGTTGCCTCCACCAGGAAGTCTACACAACCCACTGAACCAACCTTAACAACTGGGGGCAGACACTGAAAACAACAGGAACTACAAACCTGCAGCCTGCAAAATGGAGACCACAAACACAATAAGTTAAGCAAAATGAGAAGACAGAGAAACACACAGCAGATGAAGGAGCAAGGTAAAAAGCCATCAGAACAAACAAATGAAGAGGAAATAGGCAGTCTACCTGAAAAAGAATTCAGAGTAATGACAGTAAAGATGATACAAAATCTTAGAAATAGAATGGAGACAATACAAGAAATGTTTAACAAGGACCTAGAAAAACTAAAGAGCAAACAAACAATGATGAACAAAAAAATAAATAAAATTAAAAATTCTCTAGAAGGAATAAATAGCAGAAAAACTGAGGCAGAAGAATGGATAAGTGACCAGGAAGATAAAATAGTGGAAATAACTACTGCAGAGCAGAATAAAGAGAAAAGAATGAAAAGAATTGAGGACAGTCTCTGAGACAACATTAAACACACCAACATTCGAATTATAGGGGTCCCAGAAGAGGAGAAAAAGAAAGGGACTGAGAAAATATTTGAAGAGATTATAGTTCAAAACTTCCCAAACATGGGAAAGCAAATAGTCAATCAAGTCCAGGAAACACAGTCCCATACAGGATAAATCCAAGGAGAAACATGCCAAGAAACATATTAATCAAACTATCAAAATTTAATACAAAGAAAAAGTATTAAAAGCAGCAAGGGAAAAGCAACAAATAACATACAAGGTAATACCCATAAGGTTAACAGGTGATCTTTCAGCAGAAACTCTGCAAGCCAGAAGGGAGTGGCATGACATATTTAAAGTGATGAAAGGGAAAAACCTACAGCCAAGGTTACTCTACCTGGCAAGGATCTCACTCAGATTTGACAGAGAAATTAAAACCTTACAGACAAGCAAAAGCTAAGAGAATTCAGCACCATCAAACCAGCTTTACAACAAATGCTAAAGGAACTTCTCTAGGCAGGAAACACAAGAGAAGGAAAAGATCTATAATAACAAACCCAAAACAATTAAGAAAATGGTAATAGGAACATACATATTGATAATTACCTTAAATGTAAATGGATTAAATGCTCCAACCAAAAGACATAGACTGGCTGAATGGATACAAAAACAAGACCCATATATATGCTGTCTACAAGAGACCCACTTCAGACCTAGAGAGGCATACAGACTGAAAGTGAGGGGATGGAAAAAGATATTCCATGCAAATGGAAATCAAAAGAAAGCTGGAGTAGCAATTCTCACATCAGACAAAATAGACTTTAAAATAGAGAGTATTACAAGAGGCATAGAAGGACACTACATAATGATCAAGGGATCAATCCGAGAAGAAGATATAACAATTGTAAATATTTATACACCCAACATAGAGGCACCTCAAAACATAAGGCAAATGCTAACAGCCAAAATAAGGGAAATTCACAGTAACACAATAATAGTAGGAGGCTTTAACACCACACTTTCACCAATGGACAGATCATCCAAAATGAAAATAAATAAGGAAACACAAGCTTTAAATGACACATTAAACAAGATTGACTTAATTGATATTTATAGGACATTCCATCCCCAAACAACAGAATACACTTTCTTCTCAAGTGCTCATGGAACATTCACCAGGATAGATCATATCTTGGGTCACAAATCAAGCCTTGGTAAATTTTAGAAAATTGAAATCATATCAAGTATATTTTCTGACCACAACACTATGAGATTAGATATCAATTACAGGAAAAAAACCTGTAAAAAATACAAACACGTGGAGGCTAAACAATACGCTCCTATACCAAGAGATCACTGAAGAAATCAAAGAGGAAATCAAAAAATACCTAGAAACAAAGGACAATGAAAACGTGAAGACCCAAAACCTATGGGATGCAGCAAAAGCAGTTCTAAGAGGGAAGTTTATAGCAATACAATCCTACCTCAAGAAACAAGAAAAATCTCTAATAAATAACCTAAACTTACACCTAAAACAATTAGACAAAGAATAAAAAAAAGACCCCAAAGTTAGCAGAAGGAAAGAAATCATAAAGATCAGATCAGAAATAAATGAAAAAGAAATGAAAGAAACAATAGCACAGATCAATAAAACTAAAAGCTGGTTCTTTCAGAAGATAAACAAAATTGAAAAACCACTAGCGAGATTCATCAAGGAAAAAAGGGAGAAGACTCAAATCAACAGAATTAGAGATGAAAAAGGAGAAGTAACAACTGACACTGCAGAAGAACAAAGGATCATGAGAGATTACTACAAGCAACTATATGCCAATAAAATGGACAACCTAGAAGAACTGGACAAATTCTGAGATAAGCACAACCTTCCGAGAATATACAAAGAAGAAAGAGAAAATTTAAACGGACCAATCACAAGCACTGAAATGGAAACTGTGATTAAAAATCCTCCAACAAACAAAAGCCCAGGACCAGATGGCTTCACAGGAGAATTCTATCAAACATTTACAGAACAGCTAGCACCTACCCTTCCCAAAGTCTTCCAATATATAGCAGAGAGAGAAACACTCCAAAACTCATTCCATGAGGCCACCATCACCCTGATACTAAAACCAGACAAAGGTGTCACACAAAAAAAGAAAACTACAGGCCAGTATCACTGATGAACATAGATGCAAAAATCCTCAACAAAATACTAGCAAACAGAATCCAACAGCACACTAAATGGATCATACACCATGATCAAGTGGGGTTTATTCCAGGAATGCAAGGATTCTTCAATATATGCAAATCAATCAATGTGATACACCATATTAACAAACTGAAGGATAAAAACCATATGATCATATCAATTGATGCAGAAAAAGCTTTTGAAAAAATTCACCACCCTTTATGATAAAAACCCTCCAGAAAGTAGGCATAGAGGGAACTTACCTCAACATAATAAAGGCCGTATATGACAAACCCACAACCAACGTCATTCTCAATGCTGAACAACTTAAACCATTTCCACTAAGATCAGAAACAAGAGAAGGTTGCCCACTCTCACCACTATTATTCAACATACTTTTGGAAGTTTTGGCCACAGCAATCAGAGAAGAAAAGGAAATAAAAGGAATCCAAATTGGAAAAGAAGAAGTAAAGCTGTCACTGTTTGCAGATGACACAATACTATACATAGAGAATCCTAAAGATGCTACCAGAAAACTACAAGAGCTAATCAATGAATTTGGTAAAGTAGCAGGATACAAAATTAGTGCACAGAAATCTCTTGCATTCCTATACACCTTATGAAAAATCTGAAAGAGAAATTATGGAAACACTCCCATTTACCACTGCAACAAAAATAATAAAATACCTAGGAATAAACCTACCTAAAGAGACAAAAGACCTGTATGCAGAAAACTATAAGACACTGATGAAAGAAATTAAAGATGATACAAACAGATGGAGAGGTATACCATGAAATTGGATAGGAAGCATCAACATTGTGAAAATGAATATACTACACAAAGCAATCTACAGATTCAATGCAATCCCTATCAAACTACCAATGGCACTTTTCACAGAACTAGAACAAAACATTTCACAATGTGTATGGAAACACAAAAGACCCTGAATAGCCAAACCAATCTTGAGAAAGAAAAACGGAGCTGGAGGAATCAGGCTCCTGGTCTTCAGACTATACTACAAAGCTACAGCAATCAAGAGAGTATGGTACTGGCACAAAAACAGAAATATAGATCAATGGAACAGGATAGAAAGCCCAGAGATAAACCCACTCACATATGGTCACCTTACTTTTGATAAAGGAGGCAAGAATATACAATGGAGAAAAGACAGCCTCTTCAATAAGTGGTGCTGAGAAAACTGGACAGCTACATGTAAAAGAATGAAACTAGAACACTCCCTAACACCATACACAAAAATAAACTCAAAATGGATTAAAGACCTAAATGTATGGCCAGACACTATAAAACTCTTAGAGGAAAACATAGGCAGAACACTCTTATGACATAAATCATAGCAATATCCTTATTGACCCACCTCCTAGAGAAATGGAAATAAAAACAAAAGTAAACAAATGGGACCTAATAAAACTTAAAAGCTTTTGCACAGCAAAGGAAACCATAAACAAGACGAAAAGACAACCCTCAGAATGGGCGAAAATATTTGCAAATGAAGCAACTGACAAAGGACTAATCTCCAAAATTTACAAGCAGCTCATGCAGCTCAATATCAAAAAACCAAACAATCCAATCCAAAAATGGGCAGAAGACCTTAATAGACATTTCTCCAAAGAAGATATACAGATTGCCAACAAACACATGAAAGGATGCTCAACATCACTAATCATCAGAGAAATGCAAATCAAAACTACAATGAGGTATCACCTCACACCAGTCAGAGTGGCCATCATCAAAAAATCTACAAACAATAAATGCTGGAGAGGGTGTGGAGAAAAGGGAACCTTCCTGCACTGTTGTTGGGAATGTAAATTGATATAGCCACTATGGAGAACAGTATGGAGGTTCCTAAAAAAACTAAAAATAGAGTTACCATACAACCCAGCAATCCCACTTCTGGACATATACCCTGAGAAAACCATAATTCAAAAAAGTCATGTACCACAATGTTCATTTCAACTCTATTTACAATAGTCAGCACATGGATGCAACCTAAGTGTCCATCGACAGATGAATGGATAAAGAAGATGTGGCACATATATACAATGGAATATTACTCAGCCATAAAAAGAAACGAAATTGAGTTATTTGTAGTGAGGTGGATGAGTGAGGTGGATGGACCTCGAGACTGTCATACAGAGTGAAGTAAGTCAGTAAGAGAAAAACAAATACCATATGCTAACACACATATATGGAATCTAAAGAAAAAATGGTTCTGAAGAACCTAGGGGCAGGACAGGAATAAAGATACAGACGTAGAGAATGTACTTGAGGACACGGGGAAGGGGATGGGTAAGCTGAGACAAAGTGAGAGAGTGGCATTGACATATATACACTACCAAATGTAAAATAGATAGCTAATGGGAAGCAGCTATATAGCACAGGGAGATCAGCTCAATGCTTTGTGACCACCTAGAGGGATAGGAAAGGCAGGGTGCGAGGGAGACGCAAGAGGGAGGGGATATGGGGATATATGTATATGTATAGCTGATTCACTTTGTTATACAGCAGAAACTAACACAACATTGTAAAGCAATTATACTCCAATTAAGATGTTAAAAAGAAAAATTAGATAACCAACCAGGACCTACTGTTTAGCACAGGGAACACTGCTCTATATTCAGTAATAACCTGAACGGGAAAAGAATTTGAAAAAGGATAGATACATGTATGTGTATAACTGAATCGCTTTGCTGTACACCTGAAACTAGCACAACATTGTTAATCAACTATGCTCCAATATAAAATAAATTTTTTATACTACTAAAACATACAACAACACAGGTTAAACTCAAGACCATTATGTTGCATGAAATAGACCAGTCACAAAAGGCTATACACTGCATGATTCCATTTATATGAGGTTCCACACAGATAAAAACCTGTCTATGGTGATAAAAATCATAACAGTGATTGTCTCTGGGGTAGGAGGAAGCAGAAGGCACTTTATCTGATGAAAACATTCTATATATTGAGAGGAGTGTGGGTTACATGGGTGTCTACAAATGTCAGAGGAAGGATTATTTGGAGCATCAAGAAAGAATAAAGAGTAATGAAAAGAGTAGGAATATGGGTAAATGCTTCTTCCCATGAATTTTTTATATCACATGCAATGATTAAAATGAAAGTTATTATACCATCTGACATTCAAGAAATAATATTTTAAAATGGGAAGAGTAAAGGTGCTAAATGGAACTAAGGTTTTACCATTAAAAGTGGTAAAATATTGTTTTCAGTGGACTGTGTATCATACATGTATATTTTAATAGAGCAACCACAAAGAAAACTATACAAAGCCATACACTCAAAAACTCTACAAATAAATCAAGAAGGAATGCTAAAAATCTTCAAGTAACCCACAGAAAGGCAAGAAAACAGAAACAGAGGGACTTCCCTGGCGGTCCAATGGTTAAGACTTCACCTTCCAATGCAGGGGGTATGGGTTCCCTCCTTGGTGGCGGAGCGAAGCTCCCACACGCCTTGAGGCTAAAAAACCAAAACATAAAACGGAAGCAATATTGTAACAAATTCAATAAAGACTTTAAAAATGGTCCACATAAAAAAAAACCTTAAATAACAGAAACAGAGGACTGAGACAAAGAAACAAATAATAAAATGTCAGACTTAAGCCCTAATATATTAAAAATTACCTGAACCATGAATGGTCTAAACACACAAGTTAAAAAAACAGGGACTGGCAAAGTAGATGGAAAAAAAAAAAGAAAACACACCCCAATCGTATGCTGTTAAGAAATTCACTTCATATCCAATGACATAGATAGGTTGAAAATAAAAGGAATATATATATATATATATAATTATACAAACATTCATCAAAACAGCAGGAGTGGCTATATCAATAGCAGATGAAGTAGACTACAAAGCAAAAAAAATTGCTAGTGACAAAGAGACACATTACATAATAATAAAAGCATCAATTCACCAGGAAGATATATCCTAAGCATGTATACACCAAACAACAAAGCCTCAAAACACATTAAGCATAAACTGAAATAACTGAAAAGAAAAATAGACAAATCACAATTATAATTCAGTACTTCAAAACCCCCTCGGTGTTGAAGTTCTTCTATCTCTGCAACTGATAGAACTACTAGACAGAAAACGAACAAGGATATAGGATAACTGACCAACATAACCAACCAACAGGATCTGGTTGACATACATAGAAGACCACCTAACAAGTGACCATACATCTTTTTAAATCAAGCACCCATGGACAATTACCAAGATAGACCTTATTAGGAACCATAAAACAAACCTAAGCAAATTTTTTCCAGTTTTATTGAGAAATAACTGATATACATGACTGTATAAGTTTAAGGCACACAGCATGATGATTTGATTTACATATATTGTGAAATGAGTACCAGCTAGGTTTGGCTAATATCCATCTTCTCATACAGATAAAATAAAAAGAAAAGAAAGGAAAAAGGTTTTCTCCTTGTGATAAGAACTCATAGGATTTTCTCTCTTAACAACTTTCCTACATCATACGGCAACATTAGCTATAGTCATCATGTTTTACATTACATCCCCAGTAATAATTTATCTTATAACTGAAAGTTTGTACCTTTTGACCACCTTTCTCCAATTTCTCCTCCCTCCACCCTCTTCCTCAGGTAACCAAAAGTCTAATCTCTTTTCCTATGAGTTTAGGGTTTTTTCCTTTCTTCATCTTTTTTTTTTTTCTTAGATTCCACATATTAGTGAGATAATACAGTCTTTGCCTTTCTCTCTCTGAGTTATTTTACTTAGCATAATGCCGTCAAAGTCCATCCGTGTTGTCACAAACGGTAGGATTTCCTCATATATATACCACAACTTCTTTATCCATCAACAGACACTTAGGTTATTTCCCTGTGTTGGCTATTGTAAATAATGCTGCTATGAACATGGGGTTGCAGATATCTTTTGGAGTTAGTGTTCTCATTTCCTTTGGATAAACACTTGACCCATGAACAATGCAGGTATTAGGGCCACAGACCCCCCAAACCCCAAACAGTCGAAAATCCACATAAACTTTACATTTGGCCCTCCATATCCATGGATTCAGCCAACTGTGGATTATGTAGTACTGTAGCATGTATTTATTGAAAAAAAAAAAATTCACATATAAGTGGACCCATGCAGTTCAAATCCATGTTGCTCAAGGGTCAACTGTTTCCCAGAAGTGGAATTGCTGGATCATATGGTAGTTCTATTTTTAATCTTTTGTGGATCCTTCATACTACTTCCCATAGTAGCTGTATCAATTTATAGTCCCACCAGTGGTGCATACATGTTCTTCTTTTCTCCACATCCATGCTGGCATTTGTATTCTCTTGTCTTTTAATGATGGCCATTCTAGCATGCATGAAGTGATAGCTCATTGTGGTTTTAATTTGCATTTCCCTAATTACTAGTGATGTTGAACATCTTTTCATGTACTTATTGGCCTTTCACACATATTCTTTGAAGAAATGTCTATTCAGGTCCTTTGCCCATTTTTTATATTGGGTTATTTGGTTTTATGCTATTGAGTTGTATGAGTTCTTTATGTATCTTGGATATTAACCCCTTATCAGATACATGGCTTGCAAAGATTTTTTTCCCATTCCATAGATTGTCTTTTCATTTTGTTGATGGTTTCTTTTGCTGTGCAGAACTTTTTAGTTTGATGTAGTCCTGTTTATTTTTTATTTTGTTGCCTGTGCTTTAGGTGTCATATCCAAAGAAAAATATTACCAAGATCTATGCCAAGAAACTTTATTTCTATGTTTTCTTCTAGGAGTTCCATAATTTCGGGTTCATTCACTAACGTCTTTAATCTATTTTGAGTTAATTTTTGTGAGTGGTGTAAGATATGGATCCAGTTTCATTCTTTTACATGTGAATATCCAATTATCCCAGCACTATTTATTGAAAAGACTCTCTTTTCTCCATCAAGTATTCTTGGCTCCCTTGTCAAATATTAGTTGACTGTGTATGCTTGTGTTTATTCCTGGGCTCTCAGTTCTGTTCCATTGGTCTATTTGTCTGTTTTTCTTCCAGTACCATACTGTTTTGATAACTATAACTTTAGAGTATAGCTTATGTTCTTCTTTCTCATGATTTCTTTGGCTATTCATGGTCTTTTGTGGTTCCGTATAAATTTTAGGAGTATTTTTTTCTACTTCAGTGAAAAAAAAATGCTATTGGAATCTTGATAGGGATTGCATTTGAATCTATAGGTGGCTTTTGGTAGTAGTGACATTTTAACAAAATTAATTCTTCCCGTCCATTAACACAAGATACCCTTCCCACTTATCTGTGTCTTGTTCAATTTCTTTCATCAATGTATTATAGCTTTCAGAATAGAGATCTTTCATCTCCTTAGTTACATTTATTCCTAATTATTTTATTGTTTTTGATTCTATTGTAAATGATTTGGAATCATTTCTTTTATTTTTCAGAAAATTTGTCATTAGCGTATAAAAATGCTACTGAATTTTGCATGTTAATTTTGTATCCTATAACCTTATTGAATTCATTGATTAGATCTAATAGTCTTTTGATTGACTCTTCAGGATTTTCTATATATAAAATCATGTCACCTAAAAATAGAGACCATTTTACTTCTTCCTTTCCAATTCAGATACTTATTTATTTCTTTTTCTTGCCTGATTGCTCTAGTTAGGACTTCTAGTGATATGTGGGGGTGTTTTTTCTGTTGTTTGTTTTGTTTTGTTTTTTAGCCACACCACTCGGCATGTGGGATCTTAGTTCCCTGACCAGGGATCGAACCCGCGCCGCCTGCCTTGGGAGTGTGGAGTCTTAACCACTGGACCACCAGGGAAGTCCTCTAGTGCTATGTTAAATAGGAGTGCTGAGAGTGGGCACCACTGTCTTGTTCCTGATCTTAGAGGAAAAGCTTTCAACCTTTCCCCACTGAGTATGAAGTTAGATGTGGGCTTGTCGTATATGGCCTTTTTTATGTTGAGATATGTTCCTTCTATGCCTAATCTGTTGAGTTTTTATCATGAATAGATGTTGAGTTTTGTCATATGCTTTGTTTGCATCTATTGAGATGATCATGTGATTCTATTTTTCATTCTATTAACATGACGTATCACATTGATTGATTTGTGCATGTTAAATCATCCTTGCATCCCAGGGATAAATCCCACTTGATCATGGTTTATGATACTTTTAATGTATTGCTAAATTTGTTGCTAATATTTTGCTGAGGATTTTTGCACTTATGTTCATCAGTGATATTGACTTGTAATTCTTTTTTTTTTTAATTTCTTTGTCTGGTTTTGATATCAGGGTGATGCTGGCCTCATAGAATGAGCTCAGAAGCATTCCTTACCTTGCAGTATTTCGGAATAGTTTGAGAATAGTTTGAATTTGGTTTGCTGTATTTCATTGAGAATTTTTGCGTCTATATTTATCAGGGATATTGGCCTGTAGTTTTCTTTTCTAGCAGTGTCCTTTTCTGGTTTTGTTATCAGGAGGATACTGGGCTTGTAAAATGAGTTTGGGAGTGTTCCCTCCTCTTGAATTTTTTTCAAAGAAACTCAAACTCTTTGAGTTTCAAAGAAACTCAAATTCAAGCTCTTTTTTCAAAGAGCTTGAGAAGGCTGGGGGTTAATTCTTTAAATATTTGGTAAAATTTTACCAGTGAAGCCATCCGGTCCTGGACTTTTCTTCACCAGGAGAATGTGATTACTGATTCAATCTCCTTACTAGTCATTGGTCTATTCAGATTTTCTACCTTTTTCTGATTCAGTCTTGAACTGTAAATTGTATGTTTCTAAGAATTTTTCCATTTCTTCTAGGTTGTACAGTTAGTTGGTGTACAGTTATTCACGGTAGCATCTTATGACCCTTCGAATTTCTGTGATATCCATTCTAATGTCTCCTTTTTATTTATAATTTTGTTGATTTGGTCTCTTTCTCTTTTTTCCTTGGTTAGTCTAGCTAAGGATTTATTAATTTTGTTTATCGTTTTAAAGAATCAACTCTTAGTTTGGTTAATATTTTCTATCATTTTCCTGTTCTCTACTTCATTTATTTCTGATCTAATCTTTATTATTTCCTTTCTTCTGCTAACTTTGGGCTCAGTTTCTTCTTCTTTTTCTACATCCCTTAAGGTATAGAGTGAGGTTGTTTATTTGGGAATCTTTCTTGCTTCTTAATGCAGGCATTTATTGCTATAACATTCCCCCTTAGAACTGCTTTTACTCATCCCACAGGTTACATTCTAACCTCTTAACGTGTGTAAAATGGTACTACCACTTTTATTAGCTTCCCATCCTTTTTTAAATGTGTCATTGATTAAGTTGTTAATGTTGTGCCCCTACTCCCATTTTTCCCATAGGCCCTGTGGTTTTGTTATATTATCTTACATAGTGTGGTGATTTTTAGAATATGTCTCATTATAGCAGAAAGAATTTTACTCAGTGGACGTGTGGATGATGGTGAATAACTCTTTTTCATTTCCATGGATACCAAAGGCTTCTGAAACTGTAGGAGCCCCTGTTAGCAAATGCTGTTTGCATGGCTGTTTGGGCCAGCAATTTTGTCCCACAATTAAGAGCAATAAATATTTATTTATAGACAACTAACTACCAGGCATTGTGATAAGCAGTGGTAATATTGAGGCTAATAAGCACTGCCTGTAACTCTTTCAGTCTAGTGGGGGAGAGAGAGACAAGTAATTACAACAGAGGGGAACTGATGCTATTAAAGAATAAAGAAAACAAGGTCTTCTCTCCAGACTTCAGGAAGTCAGCAAAGACCTCCCAGAGGAAGTGTTCCTCGAACCCAGATCTTTCCACTGCCAAAAGTCAGTCTCTTTCCTTGTTGCCCCCATCCCTGCCTCCTTACTCTACTTCCTGAGTTACCCAGGCTAGCAGAGGCAGAACAGGGAAGAGTTAATGTGGCCCAGGTGGGAGGGGTAAGGGTCCTGAGGGAAGTGGGTAGAAAGGGCCCCACAGGCATTGGTCAAGGTGAAGAGAAGCTGCAAACACACGGTGCTTAGGCTCTTTCCCCAGTCAAGTTTTCTGCTGGTGCTTTCTTCCTCCTTCATTTATCCATCCAACCTTTATTAAGTTTCTGCCATTGGCTAGATTCTGGGAGGAATCGGTTCTACTCATCCTGCCTCCTCCAACACCAGAGATGCTTCTTCCTCTTCTGGCTGCCACTCTGGGTTGAGTGCCATCTCCTCCCCTTCTGTCACCTGTTCTGCCTCTGGCACCCCAGGAATGAAACTCGAGGGTAATCCCCTTCTGGTTCGTGAAGAAGGAAAGAAGACAGAGAAGTTCCTTTTTTTTGCTGCCATCTCTTTCTCCATTGCTTCCCAGGCCCAGCATCAATTCTCCAGCCCACGTTCAAGTTCACTACTTCAGCATCAAGTTAAGAATAAAATACACATCCCACACCCCAAAAACCCACGAGGTTTTCTCCTGTCACATCAGCCTTCACTCCAGGTCCCATCTGCCTCCTCCTCCTGTTTCTCCCTTTCTCTCTACTCTCCTTCTTTCTTCTTGTGGGTTGGTGCCCAGAATGTTAAAGCTGGGCAACACTTAAGATCACTGCGCTCACCCGCACTGCAGAGCTGAGGAAGCTGAGGCCCAGGAGTTCTGCTTAAGGATACACAGTCAGGGACAAAACCAGCCTGAGGCCTGATCCCCACCCAGCACTGGCCTTCTCCCCATCTACAAGACCGAAATTGACTCTACTTGGACCCTTAGGAAGAAAAACATTCATCTCCGCTCCACTCTCAGCTGAGCTCCAAATGGAGGGCTCCAGCTATACTAGCCACTGCAGCAGTGACACCACACTTCACTACCACTGTCTCCCATTACTCCCCCTGCAATACTCATGGACTTTCAGGCACAAGGATTCTCCCATCCCAGCTAGGGTTGTGACCTGGATTATCCATCCAAAACAGTCAAAGGTTATAACACTGCAAGTCAAAGGTTATAACACTGCAATCCTCCCAGCCCTGCACCACTCCTACACATACCTGGATGGATCTATGCCACTGAGACACCCCCCATATCTCTCCCTTTGTCCTTCTCCTATCAGGACTGATGCCCCCATGAGCCCTAAAGCTTTGACCCCACAGGATGGCAGAAGCTCCACAGTCCAACTCCCCCTTCTCACGCCCAACCTTCTTCATCCCTTCATTCTTCTGGCATTCCAGAGTTCGGGGTTGCCCAGGCCTGTTTGACACTGGTCTTTGGGCCCATGTATCTGCTTTCCCTGCTGGGCAATGGAGCACTGCTGGCAGTGGTGGAGATAGACTCTACACTGCACAAGCCCATGTTTCTGCTCCTGGCCACCCTGGCAGCCACAGACCTGGGTTTAGCCACATCTATAGCTCCAGGGCTGTTGGCTGTGCTGTGGCTTGGGCCCCAGCCTGTGCCATACGTTGCCTGTCTGGTCCAGATGTTGTTTGTTCATGCACCAATGGCCATGGAATCTTGTGTACTGTTGGCCATGGCCTGTGATCGTGCTGTGGCAGTAGGGCGTCCACTGCACTACCCCGTCCTAGTCACCAAAGCCCGCGTGGGCTATGCAGCCCTGGCACTGGCACTGAAAGCTGTGGCAGTTGTTGTGCCTTTCCCTCTGCTGGTTGCACAATTTGGGCACTTCCGAGCCAAGACCACAGACCACGCCTACTGTGCACACATGGCGGTGGTGGAGCTGGTCGGGGGTAACACTCTGGCCAGCAACTTGTATGGGCTGGCGCTTCCATCGGCCGTGTCAGCTGTATAGATATTCTAGGCATCACAGGCTCTTATGGGCTCATTGCCCACGCTGCGCTGCGGCTGCCTACCTGGGAAGCCCGTGCCAAGGCCTTTGGTACATGGAGTTCCCACATCTGTGTCATTCTAGCCTTCTACGTGCCTGGTCTTTTCTCATATCTCACACGCCTCTTTGGTCATCACACCATCCCAAAGCCCATGCACATCCTTCTAACAACTATTTGCTGCTACCATCTGCCCTCAACCCGCTCATCTACGGGGCCCGCACCAAGCAGATCAGCGACCAGCTCCTAGAAACCTTTGCATTCAGAAAAAGCCAGTTCTAATAGGCAGTGAAAACAACGGAGGCTGGGGGTGGAAGTGGGGGGACATTCAGAGGAGTCTGGGGTCTGGAGGTATGGATTATGTCATCTTCGTCCCATGGTCTGCCTATGACTGTGATAATCACTCAACAGATACTTGCTGTGAAGGCTCTACTGTGTGTACCACTGGCATATGTAGACTGGCCTAGCCATGCATTCTGCCTGGGAGGAGGCAGGAGACAGGCTACCACATGTTACCATGCAGAGAAAATAAGAAAAGGGACCAGGGAATTATCATGGGATCACAGTACACACAATTTAACTTAAAGAAGACTACCCTCCTCCTCTTCCCCCTACTCTGCCCCATCATTTTAACCTAAGTCTGCCCCTGTTCCCACACAAAAGCTCCTCTACAGATCCTGGACCCGGGAGCCTGGGAAGACTGACACTGCCTCTGGAGGCAAGTGCTTGGGTACCTGTCTGGGATCACAGCCCTCTATGCCTGGAGCCAGATGCTGTTTTCAGTCTGTCCTTAGGGAAGGAGCTAAACAGGCTTATTCCCCACCTTCTGAGAATCTGGATAATGTGCCCTGGAGTCCCAAATTTGTCTAAAGACCCTGATCCTTAAGACATATTCAGTTCAGAGAATCTTCTTGGTCTCATGTGTAATCACTATTCCTGCTACCCTCACTGCGCTGCCCAAGTCTCGGGAGTTAGTGGCTACAATGTCTCTCCCTGGGCCTGCAGCTTCAGGGGCCAGGGGTCCAACTGAAAGAAATTTTGATATCCCAGAAAATCGTTGTATTTAATATTTCACCTGTTTGCCTGAGGTCGAGGCATTATGGTCTCTTACCAGTCTGCCCTTTTGTGCATCCTGAGCCAGAATGTAGAATTCTCAAAAAACATCCTCATCAAATAGAACCCCCATTTGTTCTGGCCAACATCACGAGTAGCACACGATGCTGGTGCAATATGATGAAATAGGAATATTTCACACTGTTGTGGCTTCCAGAGAACAGAGATATTAAACAGGAAGCGTCGTGGTATTGCCCAACATGGGATTCACTTTCTGCTAAAAGACTCCACACTGCAAGGACATTGCACAAAAAAATCTTTCATGCCAGCATAAAATCCAGAATGAGAATATTCTCAGACAAAAGGCAGGGAGTCACTGTTATGAGGTCAGAGAAAGCTATGGGCTGCACAGGCAGACCCAAGCTCTCTGGGAAAACTATCATAACCGTGGGTATTAGGGTTAGCCATTAAGACCTGAAGACCATTAAGACCTGAAGCCCAGTACAATCTGGACCACTCAGACGGCTGGACCAAGCACCATGGGATATCACACAGGAGGGCTGCAGATCCGAAAAAGCAAGTGATGCCATCTCCACAGCCACATGGGGTCTCACCAGGTCCTCATTAACAAGGAACTA
The DNA here is from genome assembly GCF_937001465.1 of Orcinus orca. Lineage (NCBI taxonomy): Eukaryota > Metazoa > Chordata > Mammalia > Artiodactyla > Delphinidae > Orcinus > Orcinus orca. Next base: position 48,662,675 of record NC_064566.1, on the reverse strand, counting down.
AAGAGACAGCCCAGGAGCTCAGTGTGATTTTCAGAGGTGGTAATGCTGAAGCCAAGTGGATGAGGAGGAAATCTACGGTTCTCCTCAACCCAAGTGTGGGCTCAGTCATTCTCAAGGCTAATCTTTTTTCACGAAGTTCTAAGTTAAAAAGCCCTCCAGGCAATGATTTTACAGATAATTGTGACAAAATTCTAATCCTAATGGGTCATGAGTCTTTAAGATGTACACATCCTTCTCTTAGTGATTCCTCCTCAATAAATCTATCCTGACAAAATAGAGATGTGAACAAAGATGTATGCAGTAAGATACTTATTACAACATTATTATAAAGAAATATAAAGAAATGCGTGACAGTCATGTGTCACACACACCATTTTTTGTCTTTCACCTCTGGTATGTGAAAAGGGAAATCATGTGCAGCCGATGTTCAAAAGCAGTGAGTTGTCTCCCTCCCACCACAGGAAGCCTCTCTGCTAAGGCACCTTCACTCCATGGTTGTGCACAACTCCCAAGGCAGCTGAGTCCAAAGCTGTACCTTGTTCACTGCTAAGCCAAAAGTCCACCCACGCAGACATTTACCTTTTGTTTTGGATTGAGATCACATACATACCTTAGCATGCAGTGTGTTCAGAAGGCTTTTCCGGCACGCTTACTCCTCACTACCACCTGAGAACAATTATAAGCCCATAATCCCTTACCTATAATTACAAAATAAAACATCTCTGAAGAAACAATAGTTTTTTCATAACTTTAACCCAAAATCTGGCCTGACCCGTCATGATCATATTTATATTATTTAACTCACTTAGTATGAATATTCATACATTTAGCTACAGAAATATTGATGGGTTTGATGACAGGGCACCGCCCTCAATCTCACTGGGGTATTGCTTTATATATCATAAGGGCACAATATTCCCTTTCTAAAATCTGAAAAATTCTGAATTCCAAAACACATCCATCCCAAAAGGTTTCAAATAAGCAATTAGGGACCTATAGGATTATCCCTGTAGCCTGAGAGAAGTGAAGAGACTTGTTAGGGCTCTTGATCACTCTGAGGTCTTTGCTATCCAAACTATTCTGTACTGCCCTGGAGGCTCTTGCAGAGAGCAGCATGTTCTCCGGATAACAGCCCCTACCTGTTTGTTTCCCTGTGCTCTCCACTCTGGTCACTCCTCAGATATGCTGATAAGCTGTGCCTTTTTTCCCAGGGAGACGCCAGAACGTGCTACCATGGTGGCAAAACCCATGAACAGGATATGGCCCAAAGAGCCCAGGCCTTGGGCTCATCAGCTCCACCTAGAACTCAGCTGTCATGTGCTTTCCTTCATCAAATTTCAGTCTCAGACTCTGTGAGCTGAAAGGAAAGACGGACTTACTTAGAGAAGGGCAGGGTGGAATTTAGGGATCCTAGAGAATCATGGTATTCAGACCACAAAAGACAGAAGACAGAGGTATGGGCTTCTGGTCGAGGAGTTCAACAGTACCCAATTTCCCCTCCAAGCTCCCTCTATGAACAAAAATCTGAAAGAGAGCCTCATCTGATTTCACCAACAACTCATCATCCTTGCACCCCGATTTCAACCACCCCCTTCTCATTCTGGACCCCCTTCAGGATACAGATGTGCATCACTCTCTGCCTCTGTCTCTCAACAGCTCTCAACGTCTCTGTCCCTCTGCATCTGTCTCCTTGCACTGTTGGTCAGTTTTGCCCCACGTCTGTGTCTCTTGTCCTTGTCTCTGTCTACCTCACTCAGAATTCCTTTCTGAGGGAACAGAGGTGCCAGTTGTACTTTACCAGGTGACCTCTCCTTGTCAACAATAACAAAAAATGTGCTAAAGGGGCAGTAGGAGGAAGAGACTTGGTTTCACGTAACAGGAAGCTTGGGGTTTCCGGTTTGGTCTGTTGCAGCTCTTCTCTCATCCTGCCCATTTCCTTGTCACCACATCACGTTGTACTTCCACCTGGCACACACCCCTCCCACCACACTCAGGAGAGCAGAAGGAACGTGTTGATCTCTCCCTTCACCAAAAGGAACTACTAGTTAATGGTTAAAGCTGGAATCAGGCAGACGCAGATTTGAATCCCAGATCCTCCATTAACTCACTGTATGCCTTGCACTAGTTTATTTAACCTCTCTGAGCCTGTTAATTCACTTGTAAAATGGGGAAATGATAGTTCCTACTTCAAGAAGTTACTAAAAGGATTAACTAAGATAATGCATTCAAAGTGTTTGGAATAGCCCCTAACACATTCAATTTCAACAAATATTTGAATATTAATTCCTCTCCTGGAGCACAGGCCCATGCTCACTTGCCAAACCTTTGCTCAAAGACCTGATACCCAAACTCTCAGCTCTCTAGGAAGACCGGCCCTTTCCTGGGGCCAGTCACCTCTCCTTGAAGAAACTTTTCTTGGTAACACTCTCTCCCACCACGGTAGGACCCTTCCCAGTGCTTCATGCTCATGTCACCTCAGACAATGGTCACTTTGTGGGATAACTCCACATGCTGGGCAAGGATAGGGGAGGATGCTCCCCACACACAAGGAGTCTTCGTGGGCACACAGGAGTGTAGTGGGAAAGCAGCTACTAGAAGGACTCTCTAGAGTGGTTCTTCTCCAAGGAAAAACCACTCTTCTTCTCCAGCAAAACACCAGGTTGAGATCTCTGGATGGAGACGCAAGTGAAAGCCACACATAGATTAGGGCCATAAAGGAAGAGTACCCACTAGATACAAAGCAGCCTTGGAAAGGAAGTAGAGGATGAAGAAAAATTTCCTTAAATTTAGCTGGGTAATTTTGGCTTCCTGAAAGTTCTCTCCAGTTACTAAGGCAACATTATCCCAATTCGATTCTTATCCTCCACATTGTCACCACTCAGCATGGCACCCTCCTACACACACCTGGTTCTCACTGCAACTGTAACCCACTCATTAATAATGAGTTTCAACCTAGGCTGCACATGAGAATTGCCTGGGGAGCTTTTAGAAATCCTGATGCCCAGGCATACTCCAGACCAATTAAACCAGAATTTCTGGGAGTAGGACCCAAGTACCAGTAATTTTTAAAGCTTCCAGGTAATTCCAAAGTATGGCCGAGGTTGAGCGCCACTGCTTTGTTCTCAGTTTAAGTCCTGATCTATGCTTCTCCCATGTCCTTCAGGACCCCAATCCAACCTCACAAAGAAGTCATCTGCAACTGACAAGATAGCATAGCAAATTGCTTTAAGGAGGAAAGGCCCGATACTGTTTCCTTAAAGAACTACACACACACACACACACACACACACACACACACACACACACACACACACACACACACACATACACACACATACAGACATATACAAACACACCCTAATGGAAACCTGCATCTACCTCCCCTAAAGCAGGAGAATGAATAGGTGACTAAAGAGTATGGACTCAGGTGGTGGGTACAGTGAGGCTATGAAAGCGACTGCCCTCTCCCCACCCAAGGCCCCAACACCCGGCAGGACCTCTATGACCTCATGCTGTAGTATGTCAGAGTCCAGGGCCTGGGGCCTCACCTCTATGGGCAGCTTGGGGTTTCTGCAGCAGCTACTGCCCTGCCTAACCCCTCCCACACTCCATCATGTTGGTTGGTACCCCTCACCTGCTGACACTGGATGAAGCTGATGCTACCTGGACCCTCATCAAAGATAAGGTAGGTAAGTAAAGAGGGCTAAAGAGGAAGTAACAAAGTGGGACCTAGATGGGTCTGAGCAGTTTATAAGTTGGAAGGAGTTGGAAGCCTAAAGACAATAATAACTAACATTTACTCAGTGCTGGCTTATGTGTGAGGCACTGCATTAAGTGCTTTGCACAGAGTGTCCAATTTAATTACAATTGCAAAAACAGTAAGAAAGGTTCCTTGAAAGACAATGGATAGGGAGCTATGAGAGCAGAAAAGAGAAGCGCTAAGTCAGGGGTAGACTTAGGAGGTCAGGAAGGCTTCCTGGAGTGAGTACATTCCAGCTTGGCATATAGGAGTTATTCACATGGAGGGAAGAGGAATACCCGGCACATAAAAGGTGCTTAATAAACACCTAATGAGCAAGGGGTGGGGGTGTGTGTGTGAGTGAACAGTGTACTAGTTAAAGGCAGAATATATGCAAAAGCCAAGAGAGAAAGAAAGAAAAATGTAAATTAGTGAACTACAAATGGTCCTCTAGAACAGGGTTCAAAGAATTAGTGGTGAAAATGCGGAAGAAGAGGTATAGGGGCTGACGGTGAAAGGCCTTTTACGTTTTCTAAAGAACCTGAACTTTACCTTTGACCTCTTCACAGATATTCCCTCCAGCTTAACTTCCACAGAATGAGAAATTTGGGTTTTGAGCCAAATATACAGATTTCCAGGAGCAGGCAGATCTCAGCTCTGAGTTGCTGGTGTCCAGAAAATCCCACAAAATCTAGATGGACACTAATTTCTGATATTAGAGAATTTAGGGATCGGGTTCTGGTCAGCCTATCTGAAGGAGAGTGAATTTAAAGCATTTGCAGAAAGCAGCCCACCAAGTTTAAAACAATCATCTTAAAGCAGTAACTACCAAACTCAAAGCAGCCTTAATGGCACGTAGCTCCCATCTGCAATGGAGTAGCAGCTCACCACAAAGGTCAGCTTCCCAAGGAAGCAGAAAGAGAAGAGCCAAGGTCCTCCCAAGAATGAGAGCAACTAGTTTCAGCAGCGTTAGAGGTTGGTCCTGGACTAGATCAATCAGAATTAGGGTGAAGTAAATGGGGTCTTTAACTATTAAAAAGCTACACCATCTCTGAGTATCAGAAAAACTCCCTGTCCTATTTAAATGGAAAATTGCCAGGAAAGTCAGGGTAGGGACATTCAGGATAAATCACTGGTAGTATGTGACAAGTTCAAGAAGTAGGATACCTTTGAGTAACCTGGTTTCCTCTTCCAGAACTGCTGATTTACTGGGCACTTTGTAGAAAAACAGAATGTGGCTCAAGGGCTCCCTATTCAGAATTCAAACCCGCCAAGGTACCTCCAGGAAGATAATCTTCCACCATGACTTTCCTGGGCTGCCCCGGGGAGAGCTGAATTTGCAGGCCTCTAAGTCCTCAGAAATTCTACCCAGAAGTGCAGTGGAAGCAGGTCATGGTCTCAAATGGTGACCATGAACACGTTCACCCTAGCATAGTGTTGAGTGCTTTATTTTTCCTGCTTTAGGATAACCACTGGGGCCCTCAGGGTAAGAATAAGGGCCTAATAAACTTCCATGGCAAATTCATGTCTGTATTCTGAAAGAGAGTTTCCAGCTTAATCACCTTTTAGCAGAAATTTAGACCATAAGAAACATCACACTCCTGTTAGAGGGACCTCTCCTGGAGACGTTCCAATTCGTCTCATTTGTACAGAATCCTAGGCACCAAAGGAGCAGCTAGGCTGGGATTCTGAGGTTATATTTGATGATTATGCTTTCACTGTCATGAGGCAGAGCATTCTATACAAAAATGCTAACCCACCATTGCTCGGCTCTCACCCCTGGAAATCCAACTGTTCTTCTCAGGGTCCTGTTCTTCAGACCTATGCCCCCACCCAAAAGTTAAATGCCCCATACCTTAGTGAAACAAAGGAGAAGGAATGATAGGAAATTCTTCCATGCAGATCAACAAAGAGCACCAGTTATTTCCTTGGCTAGGTGACAAGACAGTAGTGACAAGCTATCTCAGCTTGTGTAAAGTCCAGACACAACTAGCTACGCCCCCCTTACGCTGGGGGGCAGCACTTCCAAAACAGCTTTACGTAGCAAAAAGCAGATCAACCTTAAGGGACCATTGGTGAATTCTACAAGAAAGCCAGTAAAGTGGGCAATGCCATCAGCAGGGGCACAGACACATGGGATTGGGGGTCTGGTGGAGGGAAGTAGAGCACACAGCATTTTAAGAATAGGACTCTAACGTGAAAGGGGCCCAAAGAGGGAACTGTGTATGCTCCTTAGCAGAACACAGAGCCAGAAGTCTCAACCAACAATATCTTGGACGAGTCAAGATCATACCTAAGTACAATTACTAGACAGGATCTTACAGGGCTTCCCAGTTGGTCAAGAAATTAAATTTTCCAGAACTGGGTTACCCAGCACAAAAAGGCCAGAAGGACAAAACCAAGAGGAACTGTAATCTGTGAAAGCCTACTGGAACTAGCATTACAAAGATGAGGCCTCAAATCCCTAAAAGAACTATCCTCTGAAGCTCGGGCAGAAGGTGTATACTAAGATGTTATAGACGCGGTGTGGACTTCCAAACCTATTTCTGTGTAACCACTCTTGGTTAATGACATCACCCATGTAACCCTAATCCTTGAGGATGCCTTTTCCCACACCCCTTAAGTGACCGAGTTCTACTAATTCTATAACCTAAATACCTTCCCCCATTATTTTAGTTCAGGGCCTCACCATGTCTTGCCTGGAATTTTACAATACTCTTAACTGACTTTTTCTCTATTTTATGCCTTCCTATTCAAAATTAACTTTCTAAAATGCCTATCTGAATTGTGCCCCTCCTAACCAGAATCCTTCAAGTGGCTTCCCACTGTCCTCAGGATAAAAGTCCCATCACTTAGCACACACACAAGGCCTTGAATAATCAAGCTCCTGTGTGCTTGTCCCTCTCCACACCCTACACTTAAGTAATATGAAAGTATACTTCCCTGACTATGCCCCTCTTAGTTTGTAAGTTCAAGTTTTTTCACTGGCTGTTCCCTCTGCCTGGATTGACCATTCTCCTACCTGGCTAATTCCTTCAAAGTTAAAGCATTACCACCTAGAAACTATCCTTGATCCTCTTCTATCAAAGACAAAGGCTGTTAAATCACATCTCATCTGCTCCACAGCTTGCTCTCTGAGCTATATCAGGACAAGAACAAAGTCTCATTTTGTAATGCATTCCCAGTATCTAGCAGAGTCTGGCACATAGTAGAGATTCAGGTTTTGCTAGAGGGAACTGGGAGACAAGCAGGAAGCACAACAGTTTGAGCACAGTGTGCAGTGACAGTGGGAGGGTCAAGCTAGAGTAGGCTACCAGATAACTCCTAACTCTGACCCTAACTCAGTCCCTGACCTATAAACTGGCCACCTGCAGGTTACAGAGGAGCGCTTTGGGCCCAATGTAGTGGCAGTACCTTTCCTGTCGGATGCAGCCTGCTTTGACCTACTGGGTGTGCTAGTGAAACAGTCCCGCCCAGTCCACACCCGCCTGGTTCTGCCAGGTCGGCAGGGCCGGCGGGCACTACAACCAGTGGGGCCACTACCGAACCTCCTGGAGCAGGCAGGCTCTGAAGGTGCCTTTGCCCACTGCACTAGAGAATACTCACCAAATGGCCGGGCAGAGACAGCCTATGAAGAAATGCGACTGTTGGATGGGCAGCCCTGCCGGATCCGCTTACATATGGGTGGCCTGCGCAAGAAGGTGGCCTTCCTGCTGCTGCCACCAGGGCAGGTGAGCTTACAGCAGACTCTTCCCTGGCTCCGAAGCACCCACAGCATCTACGTCATCTACCAGGTCTTCTCCTGTTCCTGGCTACAGCTGGGGCTGCTGCCCACAGCCCGGAAGCCCCAACTGCTCTGGTTACAGCGGTCACTGCCTATTGCCTTCTCCTGCCTCAAGTTTTCACTGCAGCCCAAGGGAGTGCTGGGACCACAGAAGCCCCTGATCAAAGACCCACTGCCCCATGGGGCCAGTTGGGTCAGACCTGACCTCAGCATCATGCCACCTCCAGCCCCCATGTCAGCCCCTGCTGATGTCCCCGAAGCTGCTGATGTGCTCTCACCTGGCCCAGCCCCACCTTCACCACCTCCCCAGGAAGGGCCAGAGGGCAGACCACCCAGATTCTCCTACAAGGGCCGAAACCCCTTCCGAAGGGGTCCCCAGATGCTGTCAGGTACTGCTAGGGGAAATGAAGATGAAAGGGATGGGATAAGGTAGAGGGAAAGGGCGTGGGGTGTAGAGCCCAGGAGTGTGTGGGGCACCCATAACTCCACATTGGACCCTGGTGAGGGGGATGGAGTGAGGGAGCCAGGGGAGGGCGAGATGGAAGCGTGGTCCTGGTGAGGGGGTGGGTACAGCACAGAAGACCAGAGGGAGGGACCAGGGCGGCAGAAAGACAAGGGCATGAGTCAAGCTGTGGCTATCCTCAACCCTGGCAGAGAACTGGCTCTTCAGCCCCCGAAGCCCCGCACCAGGAGCCCAGGGTGGGGGCCCTGGGGACCCTGAGCGGCACTCCATGTCCCTGCCCCTGCTGCAGGGTCTGTCCTCGGAGTTCGACAGCGACGACGAATGAAGCTGAGGCGAGAGATACAGGGGGCCAGGCCCCCAAGATCTGACAAAGGGATACTGGTCCCCAATAAACATCAGCTGCTGCTCCCCCAAACCATCCTGGGCCCATGGTGCTTCTTCCTGTAGGAGTGTGGAGGAGGAAAGTCCCAACGTTTTTCCCCAGGCTTCATGTCCCCTCACCCTCTAAAGGCATAAGAAGTACCTCAAAACCTTGGCATCGTGTCCTCGCCAGACAGAAAACACCCTGACCACTTCCCCATCCATGTATAACTTTCTTGGGGCCCCAGCCCTACAGAAAAAGCGTGGGAAAGAAGAATGAGCACAGAATAGAGATTTCCCTTTTATACATATTGCAACAAGTTCTCCAGAAAACATTCATCGGAAATAAATTAAAAAGTCCTCTTGCCACTGCCTCCAAACATAAAAAGGAGCCTACACCCTGGCCCCAGCACAGGCCACTCAAGGCCCTGATTGTCCATGGAAGAAAGTTAAGGATTGAGGGGCCCAAAGCCTGAGATGGGAGGGCCAGATCCCTCCTCTGAAGTATCCAACAAGAAAGGCGAGGTGACAGCGTGGGCCTGGGAGATGGCAGCCAGCTCCTTGAGAAACTCAGGGAAAATGACTGCACAGTAGACAGCATTCTTGACTCGCAGAGCCTCACCTTGGCGGTCAGGGGCCCCACCCCGGGGGGGTAGGACCGGTGTTGATGCCCCAGGGGAGCCCCCACCTAGGCCAAGTCCTGTGCCGTCTCTCCCAGGCTGAAGAACCATCTGTGCCGCCTGCCGAGCCCTGGTTGGACTGTGTGCATGCCGCAGGAGCAACTCCCCCAAGGACGGCCTCCGGCTCTTCACTGGGAACAAACAGGAGTGTCATGAAGCTGCTGGCGTCAGGCAAAGTTCCCTGGCCTGGGAGAGGAGATTCCCCTCCCCACGCACCCCCACTCCCCCAGGGGCATGGACCTCTCCACTAGAACTCTTAACACCAAAGTGCTGCCTGCCCAGCCTCCTTCCCTCTACCCAACCTCCCCAACAGCCAACCATCATGCTCAGTCTTTAGGCAGTCAACCCTTCAGATACTTCATTCCCAGACAAGACCCCTCCCTTCTCCAGGCCCCTTCACCTTGAGGGGTTCTCTTACTGTGCCTCCCTTTCCAATCACTCTTCTACCATCACCAAGCTCTTTCTCCTCAGTCTGTAACATGCGCTTATTCTTGCTGCCCAGCACCCTCCTATACTAGATGGGTCAATCCTCTAGACACTTCCTCCTTCCCCTGCCTATCTGTAACACCTCACCCACACCCCTGCTCCTTCAATACCCACAGGTGCTACATATGCAGTCATAGTTCAGTGACTTTATCAGATCTGTCACACACCACTGTCCCTCCAAGTTCTGCTCTCCTGTGCCACCACTTGGCCTTCCACCAATCCCTCTCCGACATCCACCAAAGCCACCCTCCCACTGGTTGTGGCCAGACAACTTCATGTCAGCTTAGACTCAAATGAACCATTTAAAATACTGCCTTCTCTTCTTTAATTTCCTTCCTCCTAGATTGCTGGCTCTGGATCTGTTCTTGGCCCTGTCCAGGACCTAGGGCCTAGACTCTAGGGATCTAGTCTCTAGATCATGATATCATTCCCATTCTCGACCTCTAATAATGGCTACAGAGATATGCTAAACAGATATATTAGATTTGGCATTCAGAGCCCTTTACAACCAGGTTCACACACTTCCTCGCACCTCTTCTAGAAACTCTCTACACACTTCCTCCCACCTCTTCTAGAAACTCTCCCTGCTTTGGCATCCACACCTATGTGCTCCTCCTGGAACCCTCCAGGCTCCTTTCATGCCTCTGTAGCCCCTTCTGCCTTAATTTTGCTTTCTTCAATGTTTTCATCCTTGGCCTAATTTCCCCATCCCTACCTCTCTTCTAATTTGCCCTCCACTAACTTCCCATTTTACTGCTCTATCACATTGCATTTTAATAACTTGTTCTCATGTCTTCTACCTCATATATTAATCTGTGAGTTTAAGGGCTTGGACTCTGTCTTATTTACCTCTATATCCCTGGGCCCTCCACAGTGAACATAGTACCAGGACTGTGGAAGCCAGAAATAATTCCTGGTACTGGACCATGAGGAAATCATGCTAAGGAACTTCAGCTGGGCCTTCACAGCTATCTAATAACCCTTCTGGTACTCTCTTCCCAACCTATACACTTTCCTCCTTAAGCCCCCATCTCACCTCTGCTCTCTTGCTCAGCATATTATTTTGCCTCCTACTTCAATTAGCAAATAAAGGATGACTTCAACTCCCTAAAATTTCCCTCCACACCTCAAAACTCCACTTGTACATAACATTTCCTCCTTTGATCTCTCCTCATTTGCCTCAAAGGAGGAAAAAAACCTTCCTGTGCTCTGGATCCCACTTACTTCCACCACCATTGGGACCTTGCTCCCTCAGTTATGACAATCCTCTAGTCACTATCTAGACTATCAGCTTTTTGAAAGCAAAGATCACATCTTGTACCTCCCTGAGTCCCCTGTATCACAGACAACACCTAGCACATACGGCAAGCACTCAGATACTTGTTGATGAAAGATCTAAATTTAGAATATCATGGTCATATTTAACTCTTCCTTCTTCCTTATTACCCACAACCACTCACCAAACTCTGCCAGTACTTCCTTCCCATTTCCATCAAATTCTTCCTTTCTATTTCCACTATTCTAATTCAAGCCTCACAGGTCACATCTGCATTATGGCATAAGCCTCCCAATTGCTCTTCTGACTTCATTTTCTCCTAGCTCCAGTGCAACTAGCACATGAACTAACACACTTATCTGTCCATTCCCAGATCTAAGAACCTCCAATGGTTTCTCACTGCCTAAAAGTTTACAACCTCTGCCTAGCCCAACTTCTACGCTGAGAACCTTCTGCTCTGACCAACCCTACTACCAACTGTTCCACCAACTTCCAAATCCCCTGCTCCAACTAAACAATTCATGCTGTCCCCTGAACAAAAGAATAAAGCCATCCCACTCCTTTGCCTACCCAAGTCCTACCCATCTCTCAAGGCCCATGTCAAATGCCATGTCCTTTACCAAGCTTTAACAATATCTCAACCTAGAGACTCTTCTGTCCCCTTGCCCATCCCCAACTTCTAGAGTAGTTTTTGCTGGTACTGTTGGTTTGGCTCTCAGTGGACAGAACTATGTTTTTCCTCTGCCCAGAAACCTGAGGACAAAATCAAGACTCTACTCTCTGCAACTCCCTAGTTCCCGGTGCAAGGCTTCAACCTAAATAAGAAACTCAGTTAACCTGAGCTAATTAGTTGCCTAGGGAGGACAGGGAGGTGGTGGCAGGGTACGCCTCACCTAGGGAATCAGACCGGCGGGGGGCAGATCCTGCCGCAGGGCCCTCCGTCCAGTCCAACTTGCCACGGGCAATGAGGTACTTCTTGGCTTTGGATAGCAGTGCTGGGAAGTCCTCCTGGGAGGCTGCAAAGCTCTCAATCTTATTCTTCACAGAGCCCAGCACCTATGAAGCACAACTTCATGACATTTCTGGGTGGCTCTAGACTGACACAGTCCTTTCTAGCCCCGCTGGGCCTATTCCCAGCCCCCCCAGGGCCACTCCAGCTGTGGGCCTGGCCCACCATGGAGCCTGGACGCACCCATGCATGCATGCATCGCACACCTGCAGCAGGGACTTGACACTGGGCTGGAAGACCATGTTGGTGTTGAGCAGGAAAGAGCGGAGCAGGGGCTGGGGGTGACAGGCCAGCTGGGCCACCAGCCCCGTCAGCAGGAAGTTGACATAGACGGAGTTCTGCAGCATGTTCTCGAGTTTGGCAAAGAGCACAGCCATGAAGGGGCCTGGGGTGGGGTGGGTGGGCACAAGGATACAAGGCCTAAACACAATGCACATCACACGCATTCCTCCCCAAAATGAAACCCCCCACCACCACTAGATGAAAATTATTTGTGTCAGAAAATGATTTGCATGTTTAAATATCCTGTGACCACCTATTCTGGAGGAGATAAAATGGCAGACACCACATGGACCCACAAGAGGTCCAGATGCCAGCTTATACACATTCTAGCTGAAGGACCAGACCACAGGCTCTGGAATCAGACAGACTTGGTTCAAATTTTAGCTTTACCGTTTACTAGTTAAGTTACTGGATGAATCAAAACTCTCCAAGCATAGTTTCCTACTTGGTAAAATAAGAAAATACACCCACCTCATAAGGTTATTAAGAGGATCAAAGAGATACTGATACACAGCATTTAGGCCAAAGTCTAGCAAATTATAAGTATTCAATAATAACCATAAGCTATGTAATAGTTCTCAGTTTTTTAAAAAGCTTCACCCAAGAGGACAACTGAAGAAAGAACAAGTGAGAAAGTGATTAGACCAAAAGAAGAAATCAGGTTACATATAAGACAGGGGATAACACTAGACCTGAGTCAGAAATAAAGCAAGAAGAAAGCATAGTGAAGGCAAAGACGGTGACTAGATTGGTCAACTTAAAGTTAGGGGAGGAATCTTTGGAGAACCAAAAAAGAAATCAGGTCTGTTCAGGAGCGGGGAACCAAGGTGGTGAAATAGAATCTGTAGGGGAAAAAGAGCTTAGTTCAGGGCCAGAGAAAACTGATTCAGGACAGACTCTTTGGTGGAAAGAGGATGGCAGAAGGGATTAGAATGATCTTCCAGGAGAACTGGCCTCAACTGAGCCAGATCACCAACACTAGGACTGTAGAACCATCACAGTCTGTCTGGTCAGGGATTTGTCAGGGAGAGGGAGTGTGCCTAGGAACTGCACTAAGACTTGAGGCAGGAGAACAATGAAGGGCAAGAGACACTGAATCCTGAGAAAGATCCTAGAACATTCTCACTCCACATGCACATGACTAGCCTTAGCTCTAAAACAACTCTAGCTTAGCAGGGTCCTAAGATATCCCATAACTTTGTCCTTCTCATCTCCGGGGACTTTTCTGCAAGAGAAAAAGCTCAGATGAGTTTAGAAGAAGAAAAAGGACAGAACTTCAAATAACGCTTCAAGAAAGTGGTAAAACCTGCACACCACCTTCTCGTGGTCTAGAGAAGGAAAGAGCAGAGCAAAGCCTAAATAAATGAAAAGACATATTTTCTGTAGTCTGCAAGAGAGTTGTCATTACTCCAGAGCAAAAGGCCTGATGCTGTGCAAGGCCCAGCTAGGGCATGTACTGATCAATGCATGATAACTTGACTACAAACAACAGGAAGATATGTGGGTACCTTGGTCAAATTGTATCCGCCATGCACCCAAGAGATGATAATCCTAAACTACCACATGCTGAGTTCTCACAATGTACCAGCATCATAGTAAGTGATTTACATGCAACAAAGACATAGATGGAATGCTAACTCAAGGTATGTCTAGTCCAAAGCACTATACAGCTTCCCAGAAGTGCCTCCCCACCAATCCCCAGCATGGGGTGTAGAGTAGGGACAAGAGCCAGATGAGGGTTGGGCTGGGTAAAGCTGGCTCTCAAACAAAAACAAAGAGGAGTTAGCCCAGCCACTCAGGCCAGATCTAGCTCCAAGGTCTTTTGGAGAGACCAAAAGAACTTAGCCAGGGGGCTCAGGGCCATGCTTTGTCATTTGCCCTGATAGAGGTATTTCACTGATCTAATTTACCCAGAGAGAGGTATTTCACTCTATCTGCTTCAGTTCTTACCACTAACCATAAACCCTTAGAAAGTCTTACTGAGCAGTCAGGGCAACCAACAAGGTGCAAGGATAGGGAACAGGAGAAACTTGAAGCTGAGCCCTTCTCTAAAGAGGCTGGGAGAAAGGAGGCCAGGGCTGAAGAAGGGAAGTATAGCAGAAAGCTGACCCTGGGCCACAGAAGAGCTGACGAGAGACCCAACACCCAGACAGATATATTGGCGGGAACAACATGGAACAGCATGATTTATAGGTGCCTCACATACAGGACAGCACGTATGTCTTCCACATGGTTCAGATGTATTGCTGTGATTCACCAGGAAACACCAAACACAGAATATCCTAATCACACATCCCAGAAAATGGCCAGACTGAGGAAGAGGAGGAACATGCATAAAGGACAGACATACAAGACTCAGACATAAGTCAATACTCAAACCAGCACAAGCATGGAAGACTACAGACAGACACTGAGACACAAGTATGACATGATATGTATCTGGAGGGGACCCAGGCAAAATGGATGAGGAGCTAGGCAAGTACACAGGAATGACATGGGCAAGAAGTCTCAGAAACCAGCACAAACATGTGGAGAACATGCAAAGAGTACACAAAGGAGAAGACCTAGGCTACGTAGCTTACCAGTGAAGGGCTGGCTTGGCAGCTGGCTGAGAGTCCGCAAAGGGCTGCTGAGGAAGGGGCCAGGGGGCTCAGGGGCACAGGTGAAGCTTTCGTAGGCCTCCTCCTCCTCAAGAGGTAGTGAAGGCTCTAGAGGGGGCTCTGAGCCAGCGCCCCCATTGCTCAACGCCACCTCCAGCTCCCGGAGCTCCTGCCCAAAGCTCTCTAGTCCTGCCACGCCCTCGGAGGTGCCCTCTAGTAGTTCCCCAGCTCCCTCCTGTGGCACCCGACGAACCTTCTTGGCCCCCTCAGGCCATGGTCCTGGCACCCCATTGAGCTGGGGAGGGCGCAGGTGGCCAGGGCCCTCCCTCACACCCAGAGCCAGCGCCCCCCTCCCCAGTTCCTCCACCTCCCCTTCCCCTGCATGGCCCCTGCCCTCCTCAGGCAGTAGGCTGCGTTTCTTAGTCCGGGAGCCAACAGGACTGGGCTCAGGAGGGGGCCGCTCGCCATCATAGGGGGCAGACCAGGTACGGCAGGCTTGGACACAGCGGTCCACACCAAGGCGCGCCTCACGCAGATACTCCAGGTAATTGTCTTCCAGCTCACCGGGCTCCTCCACAGGGCTGGGCCGTCGGCCAGGGCTGGAGGCTGGGGATGCAGCAAGCCCCGGTGAGCGAGGAGCTGGGGCTGGGGACTCGGAGCCACCCAGGCTCTGCTGTCGCAGAAAGAGGGCCAGACGAGATGGCGTGGAGGCCCGGGGTACCGTCACCACAGAAGAGGAGTCAACGCTTGGGCTTCCAGGGCCTGCAGAGGGGAAAACACATAAGAGAGATCAAAGAGCCAGAGGTGCAGGAGGAAGGATGAGACACCTTGGGTAACTAAGAGAGAAGGCAATGAAGCAGAAGAAACATGGGACTGATTCAGACAGCTGACTCTCCACCCCTCAAATTAACCTTTTCCTCATCCACCACCCCCTCCTCATTACCACCAACACCACAAAAACAACGGAAATAGAAGAGTACAACTGGAGTGAAGAGAAGGAACAGCTTTGCTCAGAAGATAAATTTCTTTGGTGGAGTTGAGGATCCACCCTACAACACCCCTCATCAACCTCCCCAAAGATGGAATGCCACTCACGGCCACCTCCCTCCTCCCACCTTCTGGCTAGCTCCCCCAGAACCTGGGCCATACCCGTCGTGTCCTCCCTTCTCCCTGCCTCTCTGCTAGGCCCACCTCGTGCCCACGAGGCATGCTCTGGACGAGGTGGGCTGGAGGCACGGTGCCGACAACAGCGTGGGATTAAGGAGAGAAACTTGTCTGCTGCTCGTCCATATAGGTCCACATCGCGCACAGCTGGCTTCTGGCTCAGCATCACATGGTTACACGGGACAAGATACCTGGGAAAGACAGCAAAAAAGGGACACAGGATAGATCAGGAAGGAAGGACAGGGCTTGGGAGAACATCAGTGGAACTATATGGCTAAGCCAGGCTTCGAGAGGACACACACACAAGCAACCCCAATGCAACCCATCACCCCAGCAATGCACAAGGCCCTGAGGGCCCGGAGGGTTCAGGATCAGCCATCCCTCAGCCCTGCCCCCACAGGTACCTGAGAACCAGCTGCAGCAGGACATCCTCACAGCTGAGGTTCAGTAGGGTCCTGAAGAGACTCAGAGAGACCATGCAGAGCTGGGGGGGGGGGGGGCGGGGAGTCACCATAAGAGCTCTCTACCCTCCAAGATGTTTACCAAATGGAAACCTCCCCAACCCCAGGCCCAACCAACCTCTCCTGGAGCAATGATGGCACAGGGCCTGGCACAAAACAATCATTCAAATATTAAATAAATGATCACATGATCTTTGTGGTCAAGACTTCATTATTCACAGATAGGAACGAACCACATGTCAGATTTAATGTATTTCTATAGACCATACACATGTCAGCAAACTCTCTGGCTATATATACCTGGCAGCAGAGATACCAGCAATACTTAAATGGAATGAATACCCATGAAGAGACCCCAGGAAATACTGGGACTGAGTGAATGACTAACAGGAGACAACAGCAACGTGGTTAACTAAGGGAATGCCTGTCAACAGACTATAGCAGCATAGTAACTGAACGCCTACCAACAAAAAACCAGAGGGAACCTGGAAGAATCCCAGCTGGGAAGTGGGTGGGGCTGTGAACAAGGAGTCTGAGTCACCTCTCCAACACCAGTGTCTCTCTCAGAAGGTAGGATAAAGAAAAGTTCAAGGGCAGCTGACAGGAAAAGGAAAAAATAGGTGGGTCCAGAACAAGGGAAACTTTTGTTTTAGAAAAGTAAAAAGGGTGGTTCACCTCTGGCTAGATGAAGAGAAGAGACACATGTAAGCACTCCCTCACTCCTGTGAATCCCCGAAGCACTTTCTCTATACTTCCCTTACGGCAAGTATACCTTGAGCACCCTGAAGACAACTATTGGGTCTTAGTCCAGGGCACTACCTGCACAGTCTAGGTGCTCATCATTAACTAAATGACTGTGGGGGAATTACAAGCCAATCATGGGACTTCCCTGGTGGCTCAGTGGTTAAGAATCTGCCTGCCTGTGCAGGGGACACGGGTTCGATCCCTGGTCCAGGAAGATCCCACATGCCGCGGAGCAACTAAGCCTGTGCGCCACAACTACTGAGCCTGCACTCTAGAGCCCGCAAGCCACAACTACTGAGCCCATGTGCCACAACTACTGAAACCTGCGTGCCTAGAACCCATGCTCCACAACAAAAGAAGCCACCACAATGAGAAGCCCGTGCACCGCAACGAAGGGTAGCCCTCGCTCACCCCTAGAGAAAGCCCACGCACAGCAATGAAGACCCAACACAGCCATAAATAAATAAATGAATACACACATACATTCAAGGAAAAAACAAAACAAAACCAAACAAAAGCCAATCATGGTGGGAAAGAGATAAGATAGCAGTTCCCATTTTAGACAGCATGGATGTTTATCCTAAATGACCATTTTAACTAGCAATGAAAACATTCAGACTCACTGAAAGATTGTGCGGTAGGTAGAAAAAATGGCCCCTCAAAGATGTCCCGGTCCTAATCTCCAGAACCTGTAAGTTACCTTACATGGCAGAAGGGACTTTGCAGGTATGATTCAGGTTATTAAAAAATTTAAGATGGGAAGAGTAGCCTGGATTATCCAGATAGGCCCACTCAAATCACACGAGTCTTTAAAAGCCAAGAACCTTTCCTAGCTGGGTCAAAAAGGAGAGAGATCTGAAGCATGAAAGGGACTCGATCCACCACTGATGGCTTTGAAGATGGAACAAGGGATCACAAGCCAAGGATTTAGTTGGTCTCTAGAAGATGGGAATGGTCCTCAGCCGACAGCCAGCAAGAAAACAGGAGTCTCAGTCCTATATCTACAATTAAGTAAATTCGACCAATGATCCCAGTGAGCAAGGAAGCGGATTTTCTCCTAGGGCCTCCAGAAAGGATGCAGCCCCGCTGATGCTTTGATTTTAGTGGGGTGAGGTCCGTGTCAGATACATGACCTACAGAACTTGTAGAATTACAGAATTTACAAATTCTGTAAAGCAATTTGTGTTGCTTTAAGCCACTATGTTTGTGGTAATTTGTTATGACAGCAATAGGAAACTAATACAGATACGCAGGCTAGCTAGCCAGCATGATTCACCTTAAGCCACAAAAGTTGGACTATAGCAGTTACAAAGTCAGGCCAACAGAATCAAGCTTAAAAGGGCTAAACAGGGGAAAGGAAAGCACCTGCATGTTTAACATGGGCATCCTAAAATCAGAAGAGATTTGGTTCCTCCAAGAACTGAGAGCCAAGAATAAATACCCCAAAACCATGAAAGGCTCCTGAGACCAGGGGACCAAATGCAAGACTAACAGAAATATATGCTGAAGACTAAAGACACTGAGGGAGAATCAAAGAAGTTAGGATAAGATTAAGACAAAAGCAAGACGGACAGAGCCCAATACAGGAAGAAAAATCAAATCCTAGGAAGGAAATCAACATTCCCAAAACATGAACAGGACATTCCATGAGGCCAAACAGATTTAAGACCTTGGTCGAGCTTCAGCATAATGAGAAATAAAACTTTTTCAATGCCTTTGTAAAATTAAAGCTTTGACATCTCTTCCCTATCAGTTTATGACAATAATTCTTAACCCAAGGCATGTATCATAATTACATTTTGGAGTATTATAAAAGTACACATGCCTTGGGCCTACTCCCAAAGATTATAACTCAAGAAATCTAAGGCAGAGCCTAGAATCTGTTGTTATGGTTACTGTCATTTTCAAATTCTAAAGTGTACACTTGGTTCAGAAACACTGGTCAAATCAGAGTCAGTCTAGAATATCTCATATACACCCTAACGTAGCTTCAGAAACCTCAACTATACAAAACATAGCTATCCAGGAACCTTACTTACCTGGAACCCTACTACCAGGTACCTCAGTTATCTAGAACAGTTTTCTAGAACCTTTAGTGATCTAAGAACTTCTATTTTAAACACAAGGACCCAGAGAACGTCAATTATTTATAATAAAAGAAGGAAACAAAAATGGTTGATGGAGCCAAAATAAATGCCATAAAGTCCACGGCTAAACTAATGCTTTACTCCCCCAGAAAGACTTCGGGTCTTTATGACTTAGAAACAATTTACTCCTATTTTATATACATTTCTATTGGTTAAAATCTAAACTTCTTACCATGGTCTACAAGGCCACACATGATCTGAACTCACCCACCTCTCCTTCCCTTCTCCCCTTTGTTCACTATACCTCCAGTCACACTGGTCTTTCATTTCCTCAAATACATTTCATTTCCTGTTCCTCACGTATGTACTTTGCATGCATTGCTCCCTCTGCCTAGACTGTTCTTCCACTTGCTCTTCAATAGGCTAACTCCCTCATGACCTTTAGGTCTCAACTCAATGTCACCTCCTCAGAATGGTTTTTTTGACCACTCTACTGTTTTCTAAGCACCCTGTTGGGTTTTTTATAACAATGACCTCAATTTTCAATTATTTTGGTTATGTGTTTACTTGTCTACCTCCTCTATGAAGGAAGCTCCATGAAGTCAGCAACCACTGCTTACCATTATATCCTCAGTACCAGAGAACAGTATGACATATAGTGAACATTCAATCAAAATGTTCTTCAGGAAGAAGGAACATAAGTAGGTAGGCGGGCAAATGGGTGCCCCAAGTTCTATAACTCTACAGCAAATCCAGAGGGAAGAAAAGGTAAACGTACTAGTAGCAGCTGGATCACCTATCAAAGCAGACATAAAGCCTGAAGAAGTGATCTCAAGTCACCCAGAGCAAGTCACAAAGCGCTACACAGCTGAAGAGAACCTCAGGTCAACGCTACATAACGAGTGTCACACAATGGCAACACCTATAGCCGTGACGAGCAGCCGAAGTCATCCAGAAAAGGTAACTGTGTCCTAGATTTGTATATTACAAAAGCAGGAGGCCACATTAAAATTGTACCCAAAACAGTTAAAAGTTTAATACTAGAAAGAAAATGCCACCTAACTTTGAAGTGATTGCTGGAGACAAAGGCCAAAGAAGGGCAGGAACACCCTCCCAGAACAAAGGTCGGAGAGAGAAGATGGCTCACCCAGGTAAGCCAGGACAGAGGTAGGGGCCATACCCGGGAGTTGCTGCCAATACGGGCAACAAGGGTGTCAAGGATGGTGTGGGTGTCATGCCGGTGTAATAGCAGGAATCGCAGGAAGGTACGGAGCAAGGCAGGCTCTGAAATACTCCGTAGGAAAAGTTCCAGATAAGCGGTACTGGCAATCATCTCCTCCACAGAGGTCTGGACAAAGAAAGGGAAAGTTTGGAAATTTAGGGCTTCCCCACACATATGCTAAGCCATTTTCCCTAAGTTCTAAGGAGGTACCAGGAGCAGACAGGGAAAAAGGGAGGAGTACCCAGCCCACTGCCACCCACATTGGTCCTGGCATTGAGGTTACCACCCCTCAACCTAATCCCTTAATCTGCCTTGCCACCCATGACTCTCACCTTGTGCAGGGCAGGGCCCATGACAGGCACCAGGAACCCATTATGGATATAATCTACCAGCTGCTTTTGCACTAGAGGGTGAGCCACCTGTAAGGGTGCAAGACAGAGGACGGAGGATTTTGAAGGGGGCCACTGTCAGGAAGGGAGCAGAATGGTAGAATACAAATAGGCACCCTACCCCCAAGCTGAAAGAAAACCAGAACTCCAGGGAATGCACCCCCTCCCACCCCATCTCCCCAGAATGACCAAAGGCCAGATCTCCTGGGAACCCCAGGCCCACCTGAATGACTGCGTTGCAGAACTCAAGGGAACTCATGAAGAGAGCAAGGGCTGGCACCCCCAGCCAGTCCTCCCGTCGCAGGCAGTGCCAATCATCTCCTGGAACTTCAATCTTTCGGGGCAGTGAAGAGTACAGGGCACTCAGCCCTGTGGCCAGCACCTGGGGGCCATCCCCAAGGACAGGTTACCAAAGACTCAGACAATATAAAAAAGGGGAACAGGGAACTATTAACCCAGAGTTTTTATGCGAGTAGGGGTAAGAGTTATTACCAGAGCACATATTTAGTCACCCAAGGTGCCAACACATCACCTGGGAACACTGGCCCATGAAGAGCCTTCATACTTGCCTTATCCACCTAAGCCCATGTTTCATCCCCACCCCAACTCCAGGTGCTGCTTTCAAACCCGGGGGGGCTACTTCCTGAAGGAGAGGGCCCTGGTACATAGTCCCTCCACAACTCCTGGACAGGAAGGTGCTCTCCCGTGCCTACACCATACCCTACCCCCCATCCCAGGAGGTGCTGACCGGGCAGAAGTAAGAGTGATCTGCGATGTAGCGGCCCACAGTGGGACTTCCAGCTGATAGAGCCATGAGCAGGAGCAGGGCATCACGGGCCTGCTGGCCCAGGGTGCCCTCTCGATGGACAAAAGGTACAAGGCGAGAAAAGAGGAGAAGACGGGGAGCAGCTCCGGGCTCAGGAGGTGGCTGCAGGAAGAACTCGAGCAATGAAGGCTCCCGGGCCAGACACACGCACAGCTGGCTGAGAAGTAGCACCAGGCCTTCATCCAGTGCTGGGCTACTGGGCACAGGGCGGCCACAGGCATCCAGCAAGATCAGCAGAGCCTCACGAACGGGACTATGCCGCAACAGTGGCTGGCGAGCTTCGCTCACTAGCATCTCAAATAGTTTCAGTTGCTCAGCCCGCCGTTCCTCAACCCCATCCCCAAGCTCATCCCACTGAAGCTGCCACGTCAACACACGGGTTAGCAGATCCTCGCGCAGAGCAAACTCCAGCAGGGGCCCAGGAGCCGTGGGAGCCGAGGGCACCGCACGATCCTCCGCCAGCAGTGTCAGCATCTGGTAAGTGTGGTTGCACACAGCACTGAGATCGTCGGCTCCCCCAGGAGCTGCCCTAGGGCCTTGCCGCTCCAGAATTCGCACCACCTGGGGAATCAGGACAGATAAGAGAAAAAAATTTAAGATGATCAGGTGACTAGATGGCAAGGTGAGAGAACAGAGAATGTTAGGACTTGGGCAGCCAGCAGACTGGGACCTTTAGCATATAGTCTCCTACCTGGGACCAGTGATTCTTGAAGACCATGAGGCAGGTCTCAGGGTCAGCCATGACAGGAGTCTGCAGACTGGCCCCTTGTGGTACACGATGCCCAGGGCCCCGGGAGGCCAGTCTGCTCAGCCAGTTCATCCTCTCCATGAGGTAGGCCGGGCAGGGCCAGTGGCCAGAGGGCCACACTCTGAGAATTTGCCAGCCGGAGGCTTTCTCTACTTGTGTCTCTAGTCTGCTTCATCCGGTCTGTAGGAGCCAGTAACTGTCCATGGAGCCAGAAGATATACCAGGCTGGAGTAGTGAGCTCAGAGGTCACTGCCCGATCCAGACCTACAAATCTAATTCAAAGAGAAAGGATGGAAGAGGTTAATAGAAGTTTGCCTCTCTCTACCGTCCAGCAGTAAGAACTCAGAACCACCACTCCACTGAGAACTCCACACACACAGTCAGCACCTTAAATTCAACATGTCTAAAACAGAACTCATTCCAACACTAAAACTGTGTTACTCCCCCAGCCTTCTCCACCTTAATAAATGATACCAATATTTACCTACTTGTTCAGGCCAAAAGCCTAGGCATCATCCTTCTTTCTTCTTGTCCTTACTTCTAATATCCAGTTCATCAGCCTATCATCTATACCCTCCAAACGTGTCTCACTATTGCAATAGCTTCCAATCTCGTCTTCATACTTCCAGTCTTGCCCCTCTGAGCATCTATTCCCCACACGGCAACCAGAGTTTTAAAACATAAATTATACTACATCTCTCCTCTGCTGAATACCCTCCAATGACTCCCTATCACACTGGTAATAATCCAAATTCTCTACCTTGGTCTCTAGGGCATTACATAATCTAACCTGTATAACCTCCTACCATACCCCTCCTCACTCATACTTTACTCATACAAGGCTTCTTGAATACTTGCTCTTCCCTCTGTCTGGAGTGTACTTTCCCTGATCTTCACATTGCTCACATCGCTCAGTTCTTTCCAAATGCCATCTCCTCAGAGAGGACTTACTTAACAATTCTATCTAAATAGCACATCTTCCCACCTTCACTCTCTAGCTTCCTAATCCTTTTTTCTTAGCAGTTTTTTTACTTTCTAAAAATATTTATTTGCTTATTTATTTGTCTATCTTCCCCACTACAATGAAGCTCATTGAGGGCAAGGTTTCTCTGTTGTATCCCCAGTACCTAGAGCAGTGCCTAGGGACTCAATAAATATTTGCTGAATGTATGGATGCTTAAGTGAATGAGTGAATGAACAAACAAAGATCAGGAAATCCAGTCTTGATCTGACTCCGGCCCTCTGGGGCTGTTGAGGAAGAAATTTTTTTCTAACTATTACAGGTCCCTCCCTAGAATCCCACCCAGGAGGAAATACACTAATAGACCTTTAACTGGCTGAATAATCTTAAGAGGTAAAAATTCAGAGCCAACCAAAAGAGCAAAAGAATTTTCATTCTAGCAAAGAACACAAGGATACACTCCCAATAAACACACATATACCCACTCCTGTCAGATGCATCCAACACTCACTCCTGGGGACATGACGTCACACCCTCACTAGAGAATGGGGAAAAGTACCAAAACAGCTGTTGGCCTCGGCCATGGCTCACAGTTCCTTCTCATCACATCTACCACCCCCTCAACAATACTGTCTGTCAACAATATCTCACAAGTATAAAAACTTCAGAGGAAAAAAACCAAAAAAACTTCAGAGGAAAGGTGTGGTTCAGTTGTCCTTCCTCTTTACACTCAATAAGGCTAAAGGAACCCAGAGACCTGGCAACAGGCCCACATTTGGCCTCCAGTTATATTAACCACCACCCCTTCTACCCAGATACACTCCCTCTCACCATTATCAGCGCACACTAAAGGAAGATAGCAACTATGCTTAAGAAAACCTTCTGGAGAACAAAAGACAGTCTTTTTTTTTTTTTCAAAAGACAGTCTTATAAAGGGTGGGAGCAGTCCTAAACAGCAGGCAGGGCTCACTCACTGATTAAGTCGGTGTACATCATACTGATAAGTGCTGGGACACTGTGCTAATAATAGGTAAGCACTGGAAATACAAAAATGGATAAAAACAGTTGGTGGAGCATAAACAAAAACTCCAATAGATATTATAAACAGAGGTAATTACAAAAATGTCATGGGGGTGCTAAGGAAAGCAACTAAATCTTCCTGGGAAACTATAAGAGGATTCCAGAAAAGAGGTGATATCTGATTTAAATCTTTAACAACGAGATACTGGCCACAAAGAAAGCAGACGGAAAGGCCTTCTTCATATTAAAAACAGTATGTTCAAAAATATGGCACTGTGAAAGAACATAGCAAATTTGAAGAACAGTTGCAAGTTTGGTGTGACTTAATCTCAGACTATTTAGAGAAGAGAGATACAATATTAAGTTGAAGGGTAAACATGGGTGAAGGTTATAAATATCACTGAATATCATGCTAAGGACTTTGGGTTTATCTATCAACACCCTGGAATAAAGGAGGTTTTTAAACAAGGAAATGACAAGGTCAAATTTCCCTTTAAAAATATGTCAGATAGCAACATATGGTGGAGCAAACAGAGACCTAACCTCACACTCATACCCCAGGGGAGCTGAAGAAGGGCCAAGCAACCAGTCTTAGCAAAGTAAGGCCTTAACATGTCCACAACTAAACTGCTTCCAGCTTCTAAAACTCAATTCCAAAGACTAACAAACAGCTTCTGCCTTGGGATGTACCTGGGGCGCCCACCTCTGCTCCACTCCTTGACTAACATAGAGCAATGCTCACAGACCCAAGGGGAACCGGCCTCCAGGACTTTCCCTCCCCACCCCATCCCCATTTCTATTCAAAGACCTCAAAGAGAAAAGCCACACTGAAATCACTGTCTCAGAACCCAAAAGCTAACACTTAACCTGGACCCTCTTCACGTACTTCAGAAATCCAAAAGAAAGCCACAGCTTGGTGTTCCTGTCACCCACCTAAGACTCCCTCACTCCCTGTTAACCCTGAAAAGTTCAGAACAAGACAGAAGAGAATGGGATCACCACCCTATTACTGTGCCCTTTCCTCCCACAGCAAAGTCTAGAGAAAAGTAGATCCCTCTTCCCAAATTTACCTACAGGCTCAGCCACAAGGAAAAGAGAAGGAGATGATCTTTCAGACCCCCCAAAATGGCCAAGGTCAAGCACTCACCGGAGGGCCCGAAATACAGCCTTATAGGAACACTCAGCAAGGGTGTCCACCAACCTGGGAATAGCAGGCACGAGGCAGGAAATGGCTCAGTCTCACTTATGAACCTTTGCCCTGGGAGAGGCAAAGAGGGAGGAAGGTGGGGGCAGGGATACACCTGCAACATCTACAGCAGACAGAGAGAGACCAAAACAACCTTCTAAGACAGGTCAGTGAAGTTCTGAGGCTTCTCTCCCCCTACAATGGCTCTTCCTCTTACTGACGTAAGAGGCAGCGATGGGTTCTTACCCTAGATTCTGAAAGTAGAAAGATCTGATTAAAACTTCATAGTAATACAAAAGGGAAAAACAAATAAACAAACCCCACCTCATAGGAGCCTACGATCTAGAGCTCAGCTCAGACATATCCTCTCTGCCTGTCTATCCCTCAGCCTATATGTAAGAGACAAATGGGTTATCAGTGTATGGTGCTAACTCACTCCCTCCCCTCTCCCCAGTACCACCTCTGCTTCTTGCAGGGATCTCCCCACCTCACTCCAGCAGAGCCCTCATAACTCACAGCGTGAACTCTATTGCACAGTGACTCCCCTTTACAACAGTAAATCCCCACGTCACACACAGCTTTCTCCACCCTTTTGCAGAAGGGCGACAAAGAAGTCAAAGAGGAGGTGAAACTGAACTAGATCCTAATGGATGAGGAAAGTTCACTGGGCAGAGAAGAAAAGGCATTCCTAGCAGAGGAAGCAGCTATTACAAAGATTTCAAGGCTCAAAAAAGTAACACGTTTGCCAGGGAACTGTGAACAATTTATTCAAGCTAGAACACAGAGTAGAGAGAGAGTGGCCCGAGATGAGGCTGGAGAGGTGAGTTGAGGCCAAATGATGCCATATTAAGGAATTTGGATGTTATCCTACAGAACACAAAGAGCCAAAAGTTTTTAGCAGAGGAGCTCCATGATCAAATTTGCATTTTTAGAAAGACCATTCCAGGGACGGATGAGAAAAGAGCAAGCCTGAAGGCAGGAGACTGTCTGGGGAAAAACATCCAGATGAGAGATGAGGAGGTAGTAAACTAAAGCCTTAACTGTGAAGATGTAGCTGTGGAGATGAAGAAAACAGATAATATAAAGGGAAATGTATTAAGATTTTCGTGACTGACTACATACAGGGGGTGAAGGAGCAGAAAGATGGAAGATGACACTGAAGTCCTTGCCTGGATTGCGATATGACACACGGTACAAAAGCAGACTTTCAAAGCAAAGACAACGAGTTCTGTTTTGGACACGTTAACTGCGATACCTGTGGAGATATACCATAGATCACTGAGTAAATATGACTGGAACATAGAGAGAGACTGAGACTAGATACAGACAAGTAATCACCTCATTATGATATACTTTCATATTTCACATTCTCTCTCTCAACTGAAATTATCTTTTCATGTGTCCATCTCTCCCAACCAGATTGAAAATTCCTTGAGACTTCACAGGACCACATCTTATCTATCTTGTTATCTCATAAAATGTGAGCATCACAAGGGCAGACTATATGCTAAAGTATTTGCTGAATGAATAAATGAATTACTATACGAATGAATGAATTTGTCCTCCCAGCACTTACAAGAGTGCCTGGCACATAGCAGATACGGAATAGATGGTTACACACAGCACCCCAAGCATGTGTCTATCTCTACATCATCATCCACATCTATGTTTCATCTCCTCAGATCTACCACTCAGCTATATGTATCATAAAGCAAAATCCATTATACTTAACGCACCACTATTCAACAAAGAATTCAGTATAGCAAACAGGAAGTTTACGAAACCCAGTGCTTTCTCCATATCAGCCAAGAATTTGGACAGTCCCTAAGAACCATCGGACATGTGACTTGACTCACCTATCACTATCACAATGTGATCCAGGTATTATGTACACCTGTTCCTATGTTTTTGCCACATTATTAAACAAAAACTTCAAACCCATGTCACCCTCAGTCTCTTTAACCTCTCTTGGAAACAGAACAATTACAAATCATAGAAAAGACTTTTTTGCCAGGATAACGTCCTCCATGTCATCACAACCCTTCCTGTATATCACATGCTTTTTACTCCACATCACCTTCACTCTCTGTTACAAACTTTTTTTTCCCAAGTCACTGTCACTCTCTTGAGACCAAATTTTGGGTCCAGCTTTGCCACTTTATCACTATGTGGTCTCTGGCTCTTCGATTTGATTCTCCATCTATAAAATAAGAATTCCTGCCCTTGCATACTTCACAAGGAATCTATGTAATTCCAGTAAAATCTGACATCGCTATGTAATGCATGAATGCAATTTAGATGTCAGACAGTAATTCTACTGTATAAATGCATGCTTCCTCAACATAATTCAGCAGGCACACTATCATCACCCTAAATGCCTGGATTTCATGAACCAGTAGAAATAGATTTAAAAATTTTTAAATAGGATTGTTACTTTTTATTTTGGCAAATAGATCCGTTTTTTAAAACCCATCATCCGCTGGCACCATTACTTTACCAGTGAGAGAGAGCACTTTAATACCAAAAGAATAGGAAAGATAATTTAAGAATAAATTTATCTTTATGGAAAACTCATGTTCCGTATGTTGCCTTTCTCTCCTTCCACCTTGAATAGATAAAAAACTTTATCATGGACTGGCACTGTCCTTGGTCCAGTGTTCAGGAATCATTGTTCTAAACTCTTTCATTAAACATGTAAGTTCTATAGGGTTCTGACCATCTGGGCAGATTGCCAAGGGTTCCACCAGCATGAAAACCTGTTCAGCCTCCAGAGAGAAGCAATGAAAACATACCATAGGACAGAACAGTTGGTTCTGAGGCTCAGACTCTAGAACAGAATGGGGACTTGGGCTGCCCCTAATTCCCAAAGAATGGTCTGGATAGGGAAGGTCTACCTCTTCCTGAGGTTGGGGGAGGTATCTGCTCTGTGGCAGACTGTCAATAGAGAGGAAATTTTAGTGGTGTGAAAGGAGCCATTATCTGAGGGCCAACCCAGCTTTCTAGAACATTCAGAATTTCCATGTGCATATGGGTTGGCAGGGAAAAGGGGACCTGTAAAATGCTAATAAAGTGAACCCAATAACATGTCGTGGAACGAGGAATGAACTGCAAAGGGACAGGAGAAAACTTTTGGGGGTGGGAGAAATGTTCAGTATCTTGAAAGTGGTGATGGTTTCACAGATGTAAACGTATGTCAGAACTCATCAAACATGTACATTTTAAATATGAGTAGTTTATTGTACATAAGTTCGCTTTTTTTTTAATTTAACTGTAAGAAAATGAAAGCAAAGCCATCCTGTTTGGGAGTCGAAATACAGCGTTGTATGTAACAAACCATATGATTTCCATGAAAGTAGAATTAGCAGCTGTAAGTGGTTAGTCCAATACAGATGGCAACGGTCAAAGCCCCACAGCTCAGCACAGGTAAGGAGCAGCAGTGGAGTAAGGTTGCCCAGAAGCAGGTGGAAAGACAACAAACATAGGCGGTCATAGCCAAAAAATCTCCATGAGAGGGACCATCTTCAAGTCTGCAGTCCCAAGGAGGAACTTGAGGGAACGAGGGATTCCAATGATGACTCTGTTGAAGAGTAAGCCTAAAAAATCATTTCCATTATCATCGTTACTACTGCCCACGACGCTTATCATTTTTTGATCCTCCAAAGTATGTAGAGCCCATGCAGCAGAAGAGCCAAGAGCACAACACTTCCACCCAAGCTGTGCTACTCAGTCTAAAACTACTGCTCTCACTGGGCAGAACGCTCCACTCAGAACCGACCTCTCACCTTTATCCAAGTCTCACAACCCTCATTCCTTCCCCCATGCCCTACTCTCAACTCCCTCCCGATTCAGCACCAGCCCGCATGCTCCCGCCTTCGCCCTGTCCATTCCCCCGCCCCGCACAGGCCTCAGCCCCTCACTCTGGTCCCAGGGTTGTCCCTCACGCCTGCCCACAGGAGCCCCAGCTCCTCAGTAAATCGTGTTCACAAGTCCCTTCCACTTGGCCCCTCAGAAGGCATCCCGGCCCCTCATACAACCCAGCTCCTTACTTGCCCACTCACCCCGAGGCTCTCGCCCTGCTCCCCTACCTTAGACACTCACACCTGGCCCCTCACCACATGCCAGCCCCTCACCCTGTCCCCTCACAACCAGGACAGTCACCAAACCCAGTGCCGTCATTCCCCAGCCCCTCTTCCCCTCTCACACGCCCTCCGGCCCTCACTTACTGTTCAGTCACAGAACTCCGACCCTGAGCAGGCCCGATCGCCACCGCGGTGCTAGGTGAGTTGAGGCCGCCATCGCTCCTCAGGCGCACCAGCCGCGCCCCGCCCCGCGCCACACGCAACCCGCGCCCCCGCGCACCACACGTAACCGCCCAGCGACGCACCGCTGGGCAGTGGCGTGCCAGCTCATTGGCTGGGCCCGGCCAAAGCCAGAGCGTTGATGCTTGTTTCCTGGCAACGGCAGAGCGCAGGGGCGGGGTCGCCGACGGCATTCCAAGCAAGGAGTACCGCCTCTTCCCCCCAGGTTCCGCCCCCTCGCACTGAAAACCCCGCCCTTCTGAAGGACTCTGGCGTGTCATAGGGGAAGACCTCTGGGGAGGCGGAGGCCCGCGGGGCGGGGGCGGAGCCTGAGGAAGAAAGGTCGAACCGGAGGGCAGAAGGAGGGACCTAAAGAGCGACGCGACTTAAAGAGGCAGGGAAAGACCGGAGGGCGGGGCTTAGGACAGAGATCCGGCTGAAAGAGAGGCTAACGTGATAGGGGCGGGGTCACGGATCTTGACTGGGCTGACCGTGGAAGATGGGGCGTGGAAGGGGAGGAGATAACAAGAGGGTAGGCCTGAGGGGAGGAGTCGGTAGGTGGGCGGGGCCTGTGGAAAAGCAGAGCCCTAGAGAGGGCTGACAGCGAGAGGTCTAGTTCCTTTTTTGCACCATCAGCACGAATGGCTTGGATAGTACCCGGGCGATGACCGCCCCTCGTTGGCTCGCCAACACCTGCTGCCTTGTGATCCCTTGGGCACCGTTTTCAGTCAACCCAAGGAACATGGAGTAAGGTCCTCTTTGTCAGGCAGGATTCCAGATCAATTAAAACCAGTCTCAGCCCTCCAGGACCTCAGCCCTTATTGGTAGACAATTGCAACGTAGTGTAATTGCCATCTTGGAGCAGCACTTAGCGTGTTATGTGTGTTTAGAAGATGAGGGGAAAGAAGAGCGAAGGGGCCTAGGGAAGCCGTCCAGGAGGAGGTGATGTTCGAGCAGTCTTGAGAACCAAGCAAGAGTAAGACTGAGAAATGGAAGTTTCAGATAAGGTCTGCAGTTTAGTTGCAAGTATTGTATCTATGTTAATTCTCCAGTTTTGATCACTGTGCTCTAGTTATATAAGATGATAACAAGGGAACATGGGTAAGGAGTTTACAAGGACTTTTATACTATTTTTGCAACTTTTCTGTAAGCCTAAAATTAGTTCAAAAGGAAAAGTATTTAAAAAGAAAAAGAAATGGAAGTTTCAGCCCAAAGGATCAGCACATAACAAGGTGAGAAAGAATGGACAACATGTGGGAGGTACTCTGGAAACTATAATCAGTACAGCTTGTCTGGAGCCTAGGGAACGTGCAGAGGAAACACTGTGAGATGAGGCTGAAGACACAAACAGAGGTCAGGTATCAGAGAGCTTTGCAGACTGTGTTAATGTGTTTAGATTTTTATCCTTGGGATAATAGAGAGCTATAAAGAATTTTATGATCAGATTGATAAGGCCCAAATTAGAATAGTAAGGATGTAGAGAAATGGATATGTGGTTATTAGGTCACCAGGGCTTGATGACTGGATGAATATGAAAGGAAAATAAGAGGAAGGATTAAAAACTGATGCTTAGTTTATAGAAGACAAACACAGGCAAAACTAAACTACAGGATTGAGAGCCAGGACAGTGATTACCCTTGGAAAAGCGTTGACTGGAAGAGGACAGAGTGGGGCTCTTGATGTGAGTGCTGGTTCATGACTGTGTTCACCTTGTGAAATTCATCAAGCTGTGTACTTAGGAAATATGTACTTTTCTCTATGTATGTTCTGGTTACTATGCTGTGTAACAAACCATCCCAAACTTAATAGTGTAAAAAAATGGCCATTTTTTTATGCTCACAGATTCTGGGAATTTGAACAAGACATGGCAGGAATGGCTTGTCTCTGTTCCCTGATGTCTGGGGGACCTCATCTAGAAAGTTCAAACGTGTGGCGAGTGACTTGAGGCTGGTGGCTGGAATCATCTGGAGGCTTCTTCACTCACATGTCTGATGCTTGAGCTGGGCCTGTCAAACAAAGTACAGACACCTGACTCCTCCTGTGGCTTGGGCTTCTCACAACGTGGCAGCTAGGTTCCAAGAGGGAGCATTCTGAGAGGGAGCTTCCAGACAGTGAGTGTTCAAAGAAAACCAGAAGGAAGCTGCATGGACTTTTATGATCTGGTCTCAGAAGTCACACAACATCATTCCTGCTATACTCTATTGACTGAACAGCCACAAGGAAGGAGCATCAAAGAATTTGTGACTATTTTTGAAAACTGCCACAATGTTATACAATAGTAATAATAATAAATACTGGTGCTAGGTATTTTGGCTGATAAGCCAGAGATAGGGATTATAAGAGAAAGAGCAGATGGGGGAAGATAATGAGCTCAATTATGGAGCCAATGGGCTGAAAGTGACTGTGGAATGTCCGAGTGGGGACATCCAGACAGCAATTAGTGGTATAGGTAGGTCTGGAGCTCAAAGAGAGTTCTTGGGAGACATTAGATGCAAAAGGAGATCCTGTGGGTGACCAAGATTGACCAGAGAGAGTTGGGAGGATGCAAAGAGAGGAAGGCCTAGGACAGAGTCCAAAGAAACACCAAAACAGGAAGGGTGGACACAGGGGCTTATGAAAGAGACTGAGAAGAAATAAGCAGAAAACCAAGACATTATGGTATCAATAGAAGCCATGGGGAAAGAGGATTTCAAAAAAATAAAATAAAATGTTGGAAACTATAGATGTTCCTTCCAAGAAACTCTCTGAAAACACAAATCTAGCCATATCGCTTAACTGTGCAAAACATTTCATGAGTTCTTCATTGCCTTTAGATAAAAATCCTAGCTGTATAACATGACTGACAAAGCTCTCCCTGAGCTGTCCTCTGTCCACCATTCAGCCTCATCTTTTACCACTAGCCTCTCAGGTTCACTACAAAAACCAAGTGATGTTCTCCCAGTCACCCATGCTTTTTGAAATCTCTATGCCTTTGCATACTCTATACACTTTGCCTGAGTGCTCTTCACTCTTCCATCTTATACTTGACTAACTCCTATTCATCCTACAGAACCCAGTCTCAATTAGGACACTTTCTATGTACTGTAATAACCCTCTGTGTACCCACCTAACAGAGTACCCATCAGACTGATGTGTAATTGCCTATCTACCTGACTCTTCCCCCCTACCAGACTGTGAGTTTCTGGAGGGCAAGGAATGTGCTTCATTCATCTTTTATCCCCAATACTTAGCACAATATTGGCCTGGCACATAGCAGGTGTTCTGGTTATGACTTGTTGACTGAGAAAGATGATAGTAGTGAAAGGGACATCAAGTTGAGGGAGAATTTTTAGGATTTTTTTGTTTGTTCTGGTAAGGGAGGTTTAAGCATGTTCACAGAAAGGGAAAACTAAAAGAGGTTGAGGATCTAGAAAGCACATGAAATAACGGGTGAGATCAGGCATGAGAGGTAACAAGAAGGGAATGAGGGCAAAAATGCCACAGGATGGCCCCCATCACACTCATCCAGCAGGAAGGATAGGGTTCAGGTAATGGAAACAGAGCTCATATCTGATGTGACAGGCGTTCTTTGTCCCTGGAGACTAGTTCAGCACCTGACACAAATAAGCCA
The DNA here is from genome assembly GCF_937001465.1 of Orcinus orca. Classification (NCBI taxonomy): domain Eukaryota; kingdom Metazoa; phylum Chordata; class Mammalia; order Artiodactyla; family Delphinidae; genus Orcinus; species Orcinus orca. The sequence continues at coordinate 48,629,280 of NC_064566.1, read as the reverse complement.
TTCAGTGAATAGTTGTTCAATGAATAAAAAATGAGGTGCAAGCAGGGAACTTGCACAGGGTAAAACAGAATGAATTTCTGAGCCTACACTGACACACAGGTCTCCTGACTAGAGGGCCCCTGTGTAGTTCAACTTTGAGGAAGGCGGAGGGAGACGAGGCGTAGCCTTAACGTCTGAGGCATGAAACTCCACCATCTCCAGGGACTCCATTAGAGATGTTTAGTTGGGCAGGTGTAAGCCCAGGCCCTAGGACAGGGGGCGGAGCGCTGGAGCCACACTGCCTCCACTCCTTCAGTAGCGGCTGGCCCTGGTTGTGTTGCTAAGAGCTTTAGAAGACAAAGACAGAGGAATCGCACCTGGAGACCAAGGGCAGCTTGGCACTACCCCCACCTCCTGAAGCCACCTGCAGGCAGAGGCCCTGGGTATCTTACACCCAGGGACCAGGTCACAGAACCATGAGCCAGGACAGCAAAGTGAAGACGACAGAGTCCAGCAGTTCTGCCCCACCCAAGGCCAGGTGAGAGATCCTGGTCCCCTGTGTAAGAGCTGTCTGCCTCACCAGATGGAGGCTGATCCTTCTTTGCTGCTTCTGGTCACAACCGCAGCACTGAACGGTGAATAAGTGAAGCACAACTTCCCCTCTTGCCCAACAGGAAGTTGCTGCCTGTCCTGGACCCATCTGGGGATTACTACTACTGGTGGCTGAACACTATGGTCTTCCCAGTAATGTATAACCTCATCATCGTCGTGTGCAGGTTTGGCACTATGGGAAGGGCCTTAAGCAGAGACCAGGGCTAAAGAGTGAGGCCCAGGAGAGGGGCGGGTCCCTTGCACGGGCTGGTGTAGGGGCGCGAGAGCCCAGCACTTAATGCTCAGCGGCTGCGGGAGAACACCTAACACACGGAGGGCGCCCTTAAGCCAGTCCTTTCTGTCCCTGCCACGCAGAGCCTGCTTTCCCGACTTGCAGCGCTATTATCTGGTGGCCTGGTTAGTACTGGACTGCACGAGTGACCTGCTCTACCTACTGGACATCGTGGTGCACTTCCACACTGGTCAGTGAGTCTCAGGACTGACTTTTTTTCCATGTTCCCTTCCTAAAGAGAGCCTCTTAGTAACAAGAAAGTGACCCCCTCCCTGACAGCACTTTCACATGCCTCTATGTTTACGGTATCCCTGGGCTCACCCCAGAAACCCTGGAGCAGGGTTAAGCCGGCCCCCACCCTGTCCCCAGTAACTGTCTCCCTGGCCTGCCCTGGCCTGCCCACCCTCAACCTCGTTTCTGGGGCAGGCAGATGCCCTGACTCCACCCTATATCTGACACCACCCACGGCGGCCCCCACTTCCCCCACCAGGATTCTTGGAACAAGGCATACTGGTGGTGGACAAGGGTAGGATCTCGAGTCGCTACGTTCGCACCTGGAGCTTCTTCTTGGACCTGGCTTCCCTGTTACCCACGGAAGTGGCCTATGTGAGTCTGGGTCCGCACACGCCCACGCACGCTGAGGCTGAACCGCTTTCTGCGGGTGCCCCGCCTCTTTGAGGCCTTTGACCGCATGGAGACCTGCACAGTTCACCCGAATGCCTTCCGCATCGCCAAGCTGATGCTTTACGTTTTTGCTGTCATCCATTGGAACAGCTGCCTATACTTTGCCCTGTCCCGGTACCTGGGCTTCGGGAGTGACGCCTGGGTGTACCCCGACCCCGTGCAGCCTGGCTTTGAGCAGCTGCGGCGCCAGTACCTCTATAGCTTTTACTTCTCCACGCTGATCCTGACCACCGTGGGCGATACGCCGCTGTCAGACCGGGAGGAGGAGTACCTCTTCATGGTGGGAGACTTCCTACCGGCCGTCATGGGTTTCGCCACCATCATGGGTAGCATGAGCTCTGTCATCTACAACATGAACACTGCAGATGCAGCCTTCTACCCAGACCACGCCCTGGTGAAGAAATACATGAAGCTGCATTGCGTCAACCGCAGGCTGCAGCGGCGAGTCATGGACTTGTGAGGATGCTGGGGTTCCAGACCAGGACAGGGAGAGGTGTACTGGATAGAATCTGAGAAAAGTGGCTGGGTTCTCATTGCCGGGTGGGTCAGGCAGGGCATTCAGGATGTGGCTCATTGGAGGGTTCACTGGGTGGGACTTGGAAAAGGATTTCCTCCACTAATTGGATATGGACTTAGGGCGAGGGGTTGGGTAAAAGATTGACAGGGAGAGGAATTCATACACAAGGAAGGATAACCCAGAACCCAGGGAATGGGAACTGCCACCACCTGGTAGGACTCAGAAGGTCCTGGAAGAGGTAAGAGGGAAAAGCAATACTCCTCAGGGGATGGCCAACAACAAGATGGTTGACTATGTCGTGGAGTCCATACTGTAGGCTGAACAAAGGGAAGTGTCACCAAGTTGGGGACCTAGAGCAGAGGATCGCTAAAGAAGATGGGGCTTGGTGACTGAAGTAGATATCGGTGATATGGTACAAGACATCACTGAATGGTGGGTGAGTAGAGCCTGACAAGAGCTAAAGGGTATCCTAGTCACTGTTCACTGGTGGAGGCTTCCAGGCCCTGGGTGAGGGAGAAGCTGTCAAAACATATCTCTGACCAGCAGGTAGTGCATTAAAGATGTTTATCCACCAACTGTCAAGTATTCCCATGACCCCTGTGAGAACTTGGTGTGGTTGGGTTCTTGGCCGAGGCCAAGCTGAGAGCCCTGATGGAAGACGTAGAGGGAGGCATGTAGCGGGCTGGTGAGGACTGATGATGTACCTTGCCCCCAGGTACCAGCACCTGCAGATCAACAAGAAGATGACCAATGAGGTAGCCATCTTACAGCACTTGCCTGAGCGGTTGCGGGCAGAAGTGGCCGTGTCTGTACACCTGCCTACTCTGAGCCGGGTGCGGATCTTCCAGAACTGTGAGGCCGGCCTGCTGGAGGAGCTGGTGCTGAAGCTGCAGCCCCAGACCTACTCACCAGGCAAACACATCTGCCGCAAGGGGGACACTGGCCGAGAGATGTACATCATCCAAGAGGGTCAGCCGGCTGTGGTAGCCGATGATGGTGTCACTCGGTATGCTGTGCCTGGTGCAGGGCTCTACTGTGGGGAGATCAGCATCATCAACATCAAAGGAGGGCACGCCATCATTGGTTCCGGAGACAGGGCTAGGGGAGGGGAATGGGGACAGCAGAACCCCATGCTGAGACCAGGTGGTACTTCAGAGCCTACAGATTAAGGACACCTGGCCCTTGCCTGAGCCACTAGAGGGCTCAAGAGAGAAGCAGGACAAGGAGGGTCTGTTCCCTGAGAAGAGGCTGTGCCAAGGTCAATGAGCAGGGTGGGTCCTTGGAAGAGAGAGCAGACCTGCTCTGTGGATAGCCACCCAAGGCACCAACAGATCAGTGGAAAGTGCAGAGATAATAACAATCAATAATAATAATAATAATGGTTAATATTTGTTGCCTGCTTACTACATGCCTTGTTCAAAGTTCTCCACATGTACCAATGCATCAAATTCTCACAGCAGCTCTATAAAGTAGGTACTATTATCCCCATTTTAAAGGTAAGGAAATCAGAACACGGAGAGTTTGGGGAACTTGTCCAAGGTCACACAGGTAATAAGTATACACTCCTGGGAACAGTACAAGAAACAAATATCTCATAGCCAAGTGGAAAGGAAGGTAGAAGGAAGGAATTCCTATTTACTGCATCAGCTCCAGTCCAGTCCAGGTACTGCACACTGGCTCATTTGTTCCTCCTATCAGCCTGTGCAGTAGGAGTTGTTCTACCTAATCATGGGTAAAGACACTGAGGCCACAGGAGATGGGAAAGACTGAAAAGGGCACGAGAGCACCAGATGTGCTCTCAGTCTGGGGATCCCACTCTCCAGTTGTCCTAAATGCCTCACATCTTCCTCCAAGGACCCCCTCAAGACCCACATCTTTTATGTAGTTGGCCACTGTTTACCTGACTTCGGACAAGTCACTTCCCTCTTTTAGGCCTCAGTTTCCTCACCTACCCAAGAGGGATGATATTAAAAACCCAAAGAGTTATTTGGGAGGATTAAATGAGCTATGAGTGAGGCACCCAGTGCAATGCCTGGCACATAGCAAGAGTTCAACAAACGGTAGTTCCCTTGCCCCTTCTAAGGTCCTTCTACCTCTGAGACGTTGCAGCATTCAGACGAACCTATCTTCCCACCCACCACCCACCACCATCTTTCTAAAATGCTTGAAATATTTCAATAGTTTCTCACTGTCCTCAACACAAGGTCTGGACTCCTTGCCAGGGCTACGAGGCCAGCATGACCCGGCTCTCTCCATCTCTCCTCACACCCTGAACTTCAGCCTCCCTGGACTGCTTACTGTATTCTGTAACCACCTGAGTCTCTCCTAAGTCCATCCCTCTGCTCGCCTAGCTGCCCTCCCCACCCCCTCCCCTAGTTACCTCCTACTCAGTCCAGGCGTAAGTTCCTCCAGGCTTCCCTAAATTCTCTGCCTTACAGCTTGTCAGGGGCTCTTTGCCTATCTTCCCACAGTACCAGATGCACATCTACGCTGCACTGGCTATACTGTTACGTAACTATCCCCTTAAATGTCTAAGTCCTCTAGACTGTGAACTCTTGGAGGCAGGTCACTGATACCCACCCAGCACAGGGCCCAGTCCCTACCCAGTACTCTACTGGATGAGAGAATTAATGAGGCAGGAAGAGAGGCTTGGAAGCACAAATGTGGAAGTGGGGGTCCTGGTTCCAGAGGGAGATGCCCCCTCACGCCCACCCTGACTAACCTCCCACATGTCTGCCCGTGGCCACAGGGAACATGTCTGGGAACCGCCGTACAGCCAACATCAAGAGTCTAGGTTATTCGGATCTGTTCTGCCTGAGCAAGGAGGACCTGCAGGAAGTGCTGAGCGAGTATCCACAGGCCCAGGCCGTCATGGAGGAAAAGGGCCGTGAGATCCTGCTCACAACGAACAAGTTGGACGTAAATGCCGAGGCAGGTGAGACCGCCCTACAGGAGGCCACGGAGGCCCAGCTGCGAGGCCTCGACCAGCAACTCGATGATCTGCAGACCAGGTTCGCACGACTCCTGGCTGAGCTGGAGTCCAGGGCACTCAAGATCGCCTATCGCATCGAGCGGCTGGAGTGGCAGACTCAGGAGTGGCCAATGCCTGAGGAACTGGCCGAGGCCGACAAGGAGGGCGAACCTGGGGAGGGAACGTCCAAGGATGGAGAGGGCAGAGCTGGCCAGGAGGGACCCCCAAGCCCAGAGGGACCCCATGGCCATTCCCCAGACCCCCACCACCAATTGAATCCAGAGTTGTAGGAAAGCCTGCCTGCAGAAACTCTGCCATCCAGTCTGCTAGGTTACAGAGATGGGAGTGAACTGGGTATGCAGATGCACCACCTAGAGATGCAGGAGTATAGCACACATTTATCCCCTGCTCGCGCAGCACACACACACGCACGCACGCACACACACACGCACACACACACACACGCACGCACACACACACACACGCACACACACACACGCACGCACGCACACACACCTATTTGCATATATCCACACTGGCCATGAGACTGTGAAATCCATATAAAATGCTCTGGAGTTCCCCTTCTCAGGGCACGCATGCTTTCTCACATAGATACGTCTTATACCCACATCATATATGCACATTCAGTCACACACCTCATAAACACACATATACTGAGAATCACACATCAGTACACACAGATGCCTTCCACAGGTTTGCACACACTTGTGAACACACAAAAGTACTCCCATAACCCCCTCGTTCCAAGATATCTTTTAAATGCCCCTCCATATGGGAGGTTCACAAGTGTACCCTGCAAGTAGCACTTCAATAAATATCTGCTTCCTCACTAAGCATTTATGGGGCTGATGGGAAAAATCAAAGCCAATGTGGTCCAGGATGAATTCTGTCTGAATTCTCGGTTACAGGGGAAAGGGACACAGGCTGTGTAGAGTTGGTGGGCTGGATTCAAAGAGGCGGGAGTACCTGATGAATCAAGAAGCACTGAGCCGGGCTTCCCTGGTGGCGCAGTGGTTGAGAGTCCGCCTGCCCATGCAGAGGACACGGGTTCGTGCCCCGGTCCGGGAAGATCCCACATGCCGCGGAGCGGCTGGGCCCGTGAGCCATGGCCGCTGAGCCTGCGCGTCCAGAGCCTGTGCTCTGCAACGGGAGAGGCCACAGCAGTGAGAGGCCCACGTACCGCAAAAAAAAAAAAAAAAAAAAAAAAAAGAAGCACTGAGCCAAGGCAAAGCAGGCTTATGCATCACACTGCTGTAAGTGTGCACATGTTTTCATAGACACATTCACATATACACACTGACCATTGCATCTCACAGCAGAGTTTGTGTCCTCAACCTCATGAGCTCTGAAGGGTTTGATCTAGCTTAGTAAGCCAGAGGAAATACCTCTGCTCCTTTTTCCTTCCTTTGGTTCAGCCCTGGAACCTGAGGCCAGGGCTACCTTGCTCTCGGGACTGATTCCAAGGGGAGAGTATTTCCCAGAACTACTCAGCTGGCCCTGTCCTACCATGCTGGTTCTCAGAGCTGGCCTTTGTCCTGTCAGAAACCCAGCCCTCCTCCTCTATACATTCCAAGATATAGGGTGGAGAATAGAGACTAGGTGGAGTGGAATATCATGACTGGGGACAACAGGAGATGAGTGTTTGGGGAGTTTTGGAGAAACTTTTACATACTTAGAAGAAGGTCTGCAGGTTTGGGGCGGAAAAGGTGTTATAGGGTCTGCGGAGCAGAGTCAGGTGTCATCTCTGAATCAGGTTCACCCTTGCCACAACTCTAGCTCCTCCAGGGCCTGGCAAGTCTTTGGGTGTGGGCTGTGCCAGGTGGTATTTTAAAATGTGCCTGGAATTGAATTTATCAATATCAAACTGATAAATTTATATTACACTGATGAGTGATGACACACTCAGAGATCAATGCCATTGAAAGAAGAATTGATTACTTAGAGTCCTCAACAGGAGGGGGCACACTGTGCCATGCAGGGCCACATGGGGAAGCACCAGCGTTGGTCAGGAGGCAGAAGCAACAAGAAGAAAACATGGGTAAAAGAGCCTTTATTTCTATACCGGTAGCAAGTTTTTAGGTAGGGACATCCCCTATTAGGTAGGAAGCGAAAAACAGTTTGGGGTCTTGTGGTTGAAGTGTTTGCAATATGATTTTCAGGCATCCATGAAAGATCACAGGGGAGATGTAAACAACTTTGGTCATTAATTTTCTCATGATTTCAAGATGTTGAATCATCAGTTACAAAATATCAAGAATGGTTATTACAGGTAGTACAAAAGAATGTAGGGTAGGGCCCCCAGTGCTGTGAGGGCAGGATGTGTAGGGAGCATCTGCTAATGTGTTGTCATGGAGACATTCCCCAGAGCTGTTGGGGCCCTCTAAGCTGATCAACCTTTTAGATATGATGCAGGACTCAGATATGAAGCACCTGAAACACAACTTTTTCAAACAGCCATAGAAACTGAGGCTGTGGCTGGAGCCAGGGTGTCAAGAGAGATTATGAGGGTCATTGCACATTAAGTCTTTTTTTTTTTTCTTTTGCGGTACACGGGCCTCTCACCGCTGTGGCCCCTCCCGCTGCGGAGCACAGGCTCCGGACGCGTAGGCCCAGCGGCCATGGATCACGGGCCCAGCCGCTCCGCGGCACGTGGGATCCTCCCGGACCGGGGCACGAACCCGCGTCCCCTGCATCGGCAGGCAGACTCTCAACCACTGCACCACCAGGGAAGCCCCACATTAAGTCATTTTAAAATGTGTGGTTATTTTTTGATAGCCTCCTCACAAATTATGAGATCCATCAGATTGTCACTGTCTGTCTTGATTATCACTCTATCCTCAGAGCCAAAACTGTGCCTGGCATATGGTAGGTTCCTAAATATATGTTTGGCAACCAAAGAGATGGGAGTCGAAGCAGGTAAAGGCCCAACATTGGAGGAAGACGAGTGTCAATTTCTCAAGAGGTTTTCCTACCATCTCTACCTTCAAATCATGTTGACATAGAATGGGTGGGTATGTAATGAAGGCCTTTTTAGTGGTTCCTGATGGATTTGGGGTGCTGAGAATAAGCTTTTCATTGATAAGGTGCACACCTGTCCCAAGAGAAGGCTCTCTTAGAACAGGTGGCCCTGCCACCCCATAGAATCCTGGTCTACAGCACAAGGAGGGTAATAACTGGCCATCTTGCCTATCTTGGATGCAGGAACAAAATTCTTCTGGAGTCAGCTGTGCCTCTTGCTCTGCCTCTGCTTTTCTAGGATGAGGGGATCAAATTCCTCCTGGTAGAGCCACCACACCACAAGACATCTTGAATATCAGCAATACCGTGCTGGGGTCCTCTAGTTGTGGAGTGACTTCTGTGTGGAAGACAGTGTTTTGACAACTTGGGATCAAGCTGCATAGAGTTGAGTCAGGATGGGCAGAAGGGAACACAATTTTAAGTTCCTGGAATCACAACAACAAAACAACAACAAAAATAATCTTTTAGCCCAAAGAATATTATTTACTGTGTGTCAATTGCTAGGCTAAGTACTTATATATGTGGCAAGAAACTTCACTGAGATATTCATTTGGGTTTTGTTCATTTTATCCCCCCTCTCATCATAAGAAAATACCTAAATCTCTGTATCCCCTTGACTTAAAGCTTTTTGAATTGCAGCATCAAAAATAGAAATTTCCAAAATGGGAAAAGAATTTGAAAAAGAATAGATACATGTATATGTATAACTGAATCACTTTCCTGTACACCTGAAACTAATACAGCATTGTTAATCTACTATACTCCAATATAAAATAAAAAGTTAAAAGCGTATATAAATTTTCAGAAACTCTCTGCCCTACCTTTTGTTTGTGAAAATCAGAGCTCCGAGGTTTTCACAAAAAATTCACCTAGGGGTGAATTGTGCCCGATTGTCTGCGAGGACTGAGAATTGAGGAAGCGGAAGCTTATGGACTTCTGAGGAAGGAGATTCCCCAAGACTAAGAAAAGGAATGGGATTCTTCAGCATTTTATTCGTTTTCTTATGCTGCTGTAACATATTGCCCTTAAATTTAAGAGTTTTAAACAGCACCCATTTATTATCTCACAGTTTTGGAGAAGTAACACCAGAGGGCAAAGACAATGGAAGTAAAAATTCTACCTATCACAGGGTTTCTGGGAAGGAAAGCAGCCTGGACCCCACTTTCACCGCAGGCCCAGAATAGGGAACACTAAGAATTGAGTCTTTGGAAACTGGAGAAAGATCACCTTGCCCCAGTTCACACTGGAGCCTCAGAGCAGCACCCTTAGGGGGAGCACAGGCTTGAGCGAGGTGCATACCTTCATAACCAACATGGTCTGACTGCCAGAGGCCCTCCCCCTCTGCAGCTATTCTGTCCAAAATAAAACCCCCAGAGACTTCTTTAAGACCCTAAATTTGGAGGAAGAGAGAATGGAAAGAAAGTCACAAAACACAAGTGAGATTAAATCTTCTGTAAGGTAGGTGGTTAAACACTTAGATGAGAATTGTCTGATTTAGAGAATCAAGGAAATGTCCAATTTTTTAACACACTGTTATGGAATCACTTATAACTGCTCTATATAAATTATCTCATTTGGAAATTTAAATTAGCAATATTAGGAAATTTAGATGATTTTATGCTCATTTTTCCAAATCAGGAAACAAGCCCATGGAGCAACTAAAAATATTACATATGATTTATTGTAAAGCTGTTTTATGCCAGGTCCTGGGCTAAGTGCATTGTCTCAATTAATCTTTACAACTATGAGAAAGATGTTCTTATTTCCCCATTTTGAAATGAGGAAACCAAGGCTCTGGGAGATTAGATAACTTGCCCAGTATCTCAGGGCCCCTAAGTCACATGGAAAGAAACCGAGGTCTGTCTTACTGTTTCTTTTAGGGAGATAAGTAAAGGGACTACCTCAGCTTGAGGTCAAGGCCAGGCAAGCTCCTTCTTTTCTTGAGAATGACTGTTGCAAGCTGTGATGGTGATAACAAGTAGTAACTAGAGGAGAAGGAGCCAGTGGTGCAGAGCAGAACCTGTGAATCACCAGCAAGCCTGCCCAGTGTGCTGAAGTGTGATCTCAGGGCTACTGCCAAAGACAAGGGACCACCCACTGCTCTGGAGAAGAGCTGCCAATTGCAGCTCTCTGCCCGCACACATGCAGCTGTGGGAGGAGGGCAGGTGTTGAGGAGTCACCGCCAGATTCCTACAGGGGTGTCAGAACTGTTCAAGGGCCCTCCTGCTGAAAGCCCAGCTGCTTCTGGCTTACCTCTTCTCCCTACCGCAGGATCTAGGGCCTCACCCACTTCCCTCATTGGGTCACTAACCTCAGGACACCTTGGCCTGGCTAAGATTTGAGATGTACACTCCTCCTCAGTGTTCCCAGTTAGCTATTCCCCCCACAGAAGCTTCTTTGGCCCTTGTACTTCACCTTTTCCTTTCTGACAGTTTGGCTGCTAGCCCCAAAGAGAGATGGAAATAAAGTATCAAGCTTGGGAGGAAATCCTATTCATAGCGAGACAGGCCATCCAGCCTGGGGAAGATCTGGCGCAGACACTAGGAGCCAGGAACAGGAGGCAGGGTTGGTGGATTCTAGCTTGGGGCTGAAGCTAGGGTTTGGCTTGACGCTTGGATCAGAAATGGATGGTCAAGCTGGACTGGAGCTGGGATCAGGGCATGGCCCAAGTCAGGTCAGGTATTAGACTGGCCTAAAAGCACAACAGATAAGAAAGAGTTTGGAGCCAATCATGTGCTTGTAGGCCAGTCAGAGTCAGATTTTAGTTCCGAAACATTGCTTACTGGCTGGGGGACTCTTCACCTCCTACAAAATCGTTCCAGGTTGTTGAAAGCAGTACTTGGGGAATTAAAATGTAAATGAGATAAGAAATGTAAACTGTCTATCAGTGTCTGACAGATAGCAAATGCTTAATAATGAATAATAGCTATGACCATTACTCCTATCCCTCTAGCAGCTTATTATGCCTTTGAGGACCCTGAGGAGCCGGGTTGTGGCCCCCTGCTTGGCCCTGGGCCTTGGGGCTGTGCTGGCAATGCCAGGTCTGGCCAGCAGAGGGCGCAGGGCTCTCCTTTCCTCCCTTCCTTCCAGCTCCCTCCCAGGCATTAGGATTGCATTGCCTTGCAAAGCTGGGAGAATTCCCCAGGGAGAAATGGAATCTTAGAGACAGAATCGGGCTCTCTACTGGGTTATGAAAAAACTTATTCAGATGTCTTAACAAAAACTAAAATGCAGCAGTGGTGATGCTGAGAGACATTAGCTGTGCCAAATCAGAGCCCAAGGCACCTGGTGGGATCTACACTTATGGAATGGCTGGGATCATTCAAGACTCCCCTACCCGGGAGCTTGAAAACTCCTGTGCTTTTCACGCAGAATGCATGGGCCCTCTCTGTGTCTGGCATTGCCTTTCCGGTTTCGGTACCTTGGCCTGTTGCCCTCAGCCTTGCCCTTCACCAGTAGGTTTCACAGGGCCCCAGAGGCTCAAATGTATTCCTGGAAGCCCTCTATCCATCTGACTTCCTGGGTGAGCCTTCCTATGGCCATTTTAGTCCTCCAGTGAGGCCCTGACCTGGGGGATCCAGGCCTGTCTTGGCCTACCTGTGAGAGCCACATCTGAAGCCAAATGTAACCCTCCAGTGGGAGCCAGCCCCCAGTGTATGCTCTGCTCTCCCCAGCATAAGGCCAGCCTCTGGAGGGCTGCTCCTGCCCCTGGTTTCTTTCCTCTGGCCAGCATCTCTGCCTGCTCTGGCTCCAGGTGGTGTGTCTTCTCAGCCCATTCCCTCTTTGTTGAATTATGCCAAGAGAAGGGGCTTCTGCGTGGGCAGGGAGTGCGTGGGCAGGAGCTCAGCACAGAAGAATATCTGCACATCACAGAAATGCCCAGAAAAGAAGGCCTTGAACGGGGAGGGGAAGAGGCAACCTGATCAGCCACAGGGGGAGGGGCTGAGCCAGTGGGCAAGCTGGCACCCCAAGGCTAAATGACTGGTTCCCCTCCTAGCACTGGATCCCAGCTGCATGTGTGTCTGGGCCAGGGGTGTGGAGACAGAGCATGTTCAGGACCCTCACACCACCGTGTGTGAGCACTGGGTTTCCCAAGGAAAGTGCTGATGTTCTGTGGACCTGCAAGCTAGCTGGAAATAGGTCCTACCTTATAAAGCAGGTTATGTGGCTGTGCATTCGGCACTAAGTGCTCCTGTCTTTCGTTCTTTCCCTTGCACATTTACTGACATGTTGTTTAAACATTCCCCTCTTATCTCAATTGCGATATGGAATATTGAAAGAAGGATCATGTGCCCACCTTGGGCAGTAGCGTGGGTGACTGAAACTTCCCCAAGGCAAAGGTAGATTGTTCTAAGCCACAAGAGTCGAGCGAGGTGGGCCAGCACCCCCTGCAAGACACACACACACACACACACACACACACACACACACAAGCACCAAAAACCAAAAAACTGACAACATTGACAGGTCAAGGCCTGAGTCAGAAAGGCAGCTTCCCTGAGGACTGAACCTGGCCCTACTTCAGGACCTCATGCACTTGCTTCCTTGACCTCTTAGGTTTCTGACTTGTTCTGGAACAAGGGTCCAAGTCTCTGTCCTCCGGCATTGACTTTGCATTCCCCTCCTTGCTCTCATCTAAAATTCCCCTGTTTCCTGGCCCTAAGCAATCCCATTCTCCCCAAGTGTTGCCTTAACTCTCGCATGGATGGAATTTCCTGATTTTGAGAAATGAGCTTTGACCCTCTTAGCAGTGTGTTTTCATCCCTCCTCCTCCCTCCTCTGATCATGATATGTCCTCTTTCCCCACTGTATCCATGACTTGTTTGTTTTTCCTCTTTACAAACCATCTTCTTGAAACAGTTTATACTCACCGTCTCCTGGACCTCACCTCCCCTCACCCAACTGCACTTAGTTCGAGGGGAGAATGTGAGCAGGGTACGCGGATGATGAACAATACGGAAAGCACCATGAAACAATAAACAACTCAAGCTTCCTTGAGCATAAAGAAAAGATAGAAATGAGAGTAGTTTGGGGAGTGGTTTGAGAAAATGTTGGAGAAAAGGACAGACACCAGGCCCTTGAAATATAGACAAGCAAAACGGCAATTACAAGACACATAATTGTAAGAATTACTGTAATGAGAGATACAGGTGTTACAGAAGTACATGGGTTAAGAGGCACCTAACCCAGATGTGTGGGGCTAAGGAAAGCTTCTCAGAGGAGTTTCGTCCTCTGTAACTCCTTTCCCAACATCAGCAAACTGCTATGTCCTCAACTTCGAACACCCTCTCAACTCCCATGTTAACTAAAACCAACCATCCCCCAAGGATAGTATATCCTTCACAGAAAGGGGTGGTTTCTCATCCTCTCATAATCCATGTACACAGATTTGGGGATCCTCTGCCCTCAGCAATGCTGCTTCTTTACTCTCAATAGACCTCTGCTCTTTGACACTCGTATGTTCATTGTGCTACCCTCTTCCTTTCCTTATTGCTGATGACTCCCAACCTTCTAAAGCCTACTTATTACTCATTTAAACTTTGTCACCTACCTCATAGCTCTGTCTTCTCCACGTCCAGCTGAGATTTTGTGGCCCATCATTTCACGCTTGTCCCTTTGTTTTCCATCCCACCCATCTGGTAAAATCTCAACTTAGGAGGAACTGAACCATCAACATTCTCCGTGCTTGCATCCAACTGTCTGGGCTCTGCTGGAGAAACTGATACCACTAGACATTCACGGTCACCAACTCTTAAGTGGGTCCTCAACACTTTCCTAATTGTCTTACTACATTCCTCAGATGTCCACTTTCCCTTTCCCATTATATACAGTTTTCTTAAACCATCTTGACTCCTAAAATTTCAGTCCTATACACATACACACATACATATACACACCACTCACTGTAAACAGATCTCCAATTTCATAGAGAAACCAGAAACTATAAAAAAATAGCTCTCCACCAAATCTAACACCTACTGTCTTAAGCTACAGATCAAGTTATTATGATAAAAGAGAGAAAAAAATTGTAAAGCCTTAAGACTGTAGCTTCTTTCCTTTTCATACAAGAGAACCAGAGGTGGCAAAATGACTTGAGCATGTAGGAGACTCAGGCCCTTTCCATCTTGTCACTCTGCCATCCCTAGTGTGTGAGGGATGCACACTTCACTGCATGACTGAAAGTGGCTTATCCACATCCACAGTCAACCTGCAAGAAAAGTCAACGAGGAAGAGCGAGTTCACTCTTTTCCTTTAAGAACTTGATCTGGAAGCTGCACTTATGACTTCCATCCACAACCACTGTCTAGAATGAAGTCATTAAGCCACACTTAGCTGCAAAAAAAAAGTCTAGGAAATATACTTGTTATCTGGTTGCCATGACATTTTCATCTATATACTTGTTATCTGGTTGCCATGACATTTTCATCTATAATTATTCTCTTCTACTAACTTCTTACAATTGAATCTGTACTCCCATCAAAAGCTAGAACCCTCCACACATGCACTGGGTTCCATACTTCCCTACCTTTTCTCAGGAACCTTGCATTCGTGTCTCTCTCTCGTATCTTCAGTCTTTTCTACACATTGCAGTAATTCCATCTGCCCCTAAAAATGTTCTACTTCTTCCATCTTAAAATCTTGCATTCCACATCCCCCTCTAGTTACTACCCTCTTTCCTTTCCTTAATAACTATTCTTCAAAAAGACTTGTCTAACCAAGGGGGGAAAGTGAGGAGGGGCAGTGCTGTGATGAACTGAGAGATTGGGATTGACATATATACACTAATATGTATAAAATGGATAACTAATAAGAACCTGCTGTATAAAAAAATTAATTAAATAAAAATTTTTTAAAAATCCTTGTCTAAAGTCACTTGTTCCACTTTCTCCCATGACATTCAGCATTCAGTACATCTGATCTGTCTTCTGTCTCTAGGATCTCACCAAAATGGCTCTTTCTGTGGCCAAGGACCTCCAGGTCCCTGAATTCAGAGAACATTTCTCATCCTTGTTTTCTTCGTGCAGGAGCAGTATTTGATTCCATTCAGCATGTCTCCTTTTGCTTTCATGATGCCTTGCTCCCCTTGTTCTCCTTTCACCCCTCTATATGCTCCTTCTTGGTCTCTTTTACAGACTGGTCTTTCTCTATCCAGCCTTTAAATAATGGTCTTTTCCAGACTTCTGACCTGGTTCCTCATTTCTCCTTATTCAACATACTCTCATTAATTCTATGGTTTACGTTACCTCCTATACAAGTTGCTTATTCAGCTCCCTACTGGAATTCCTGCTTAGATGTCTAATAGGCATCTGAAACTTTACTTATCCAAAATGGACCAGATTCCCTGGTGGGAGCTGCTGTCTTATAGCTACTATTTTCCCTATGAAGTGGGAGGCTGTGTTACTTGTTGTGACTGAAGGATGGTATGTGTGTGTGTGTGTGTGTGTGTGTGTGTGTGTGTGTGTGTGTGTTTGTACATATGGGCTGTCAACAGGGTAAGGGATGAAATAAGAGATTTTATAAGTCAAGAAAATTTGAAAAAAATATATTTTGTAAAATGAGAAAAAGAAGGTGACCAGAGAAACAATAAAACTTACACTGGGAAGCAGCATACTAGGAGCACCTGAATTCTGACTTCCCAAATCCCTGGCTTTGAATTGTGGCTTTTTTCACCTAGTAGCTTTGTGGCTTGGGGCAAGTTATTAAAACTCTCTCTGAGCCAGTTTTTTCATTTAAAATAGTGATCAATAATCTTGTGCCCAAATTTGTAGTTCTTTGTGAGGATTAAAGATAATATGCTTGGAACATAGTAGGTGATTATCAAACAGTTCCTATGCAGTTCCCAGTTGGTCCCATTCCTTAAGTTGCTCTCCAAACTAGCTGCCACTACAATATTTCCAAGTCTTTCTAAATTTTAACGAATTTCCAATGCCCTCACTTCTTCCTTGCACGGCTTGCAAGGGTCTGCATTTGCTACCTCCTGAGATGAGAGGTGTGTTATTTTCTATTTCTATGGTAACAAATTATCATGAATTTGGTAGCTTAAAAACATCCACTTATTAGCTCACAGGTAGTATGGCTGGGTTCTTTGCTCAGGGAGGATATCACCAAGCAGAAGTCAGGATGCTAGCCAGACTAAGTTCCCTTCTGGAAGCTCTGGGTGAAAATCTGCTTTCAGGTTCATTCTTGTGATTATGAGGATCCAATTCCTGTGGTTGTAGGACTGTGGTCCCTAGTTTCTTGCTGGCTGTCAGCCAGAGATGGCTCTCAGCTAGAGGCCACTCTCAGGTACTTGTTCTATGCCCTCCTCCATCCTCAAGCCAACCACAGGCACCCCCATTCCTTGCCTCATGGCCCCCTCCATCTTCAAGCCAGCTACAGTGTATCAAATCTTGTTCCTCAAATCTCTTTGACTTCCCCTTCTGCTGCCAACCCGAGAAAATTCGTGGCTTTTAAAGGATTCATATGATTTAGTTAGGACTAGTTGGATAATCTCTGTATCTTGAAGTCAACTGATTAGCATCATTAATTACATCCACAAATACCAAAATCTTAGGAGTAGAGTCTCATCACATTCACAGGTTCCACCCACACCTGAGGGAAGGAGACCATACAAGAGTGAGAGTCATTAGGGATCATCTTTGATTCTGCCTACCCAGGAGGGAAAGCCAGGAGAAACACCCCTGAGAAATGCTGAGACCTTGAGCTGAGATCAGAAGGATGAGTAGGAGTTAATTAAATAAGGAAGGAAAACTTCCAGAGAGAATGCCCAGAAACCATGTAACTAGAGGATATACATCCAAAAACTGGACTAAAGGAAGGCCAGTGTCTTCAGTGGAGAGACCAAGAACAACAGTGACTCAAAACAAGGTGGTTAGAGAGATCAGTAGGAGTCAGGACATGCAGGCTTCATAGACTCTGTTAAAACGCTTTGTCTATCCCCAAAGCGAAGGTCAGAAGAGTGGCATAATCAGATCTGTATTCTAAACGTATCACTCTGGCTATAAGGTGGAGGGTGGATGTAAGGAGGCATCAGTAAAATGTGGACCACTTAGGAGGCTGGGAGAGTAGTACAAGAAACAGTGGGGCAACGTCAGTGGAGCAGTAACTAAAATCAACAGCACTTCATGATGGATTGAACACAGGAGGGAGCCTGTTATGTTCCCCAGGAAGCAGACTCTAAGACAGAGATTACTGTGGAGGATGTTTACTAAGGAGTGCTCTCAGAGTCAACACCTGTATAAGAGAGAGGATGAAAGTGGGATTGGGCAAAGGGAGAAGCTGAGCAGCCCAACAACGACCTCAGTCAACCCTATGAGCAGCTGTGAACATCTTTCAGAGTTGTCCTCTGTCGGGGTGAGGGAGCTGAACCTTTATACCTCTCTGCTGATCAGTCATTGTATGCCCCAGAAAGGGAACATGACCTTAAATGAGCCAGCTTTCTTCAGCTTAGGCAACTCCCAAAGGGGGCTGACAGTTGTGGCCTATCTTCCAGCAGCATTCTCAGTGAAGAAGGAGAGGAAATCCTTCATTTTTCGGCAGGAGTCTGGGCTTTTCATCACAGCCTCCACCACAGGGGTGCAGGAGCATACGGGAGTAGGGCATTCAGGATGATCTGTAAATGTCCGATTTGTGCACCCTGATGGACGCACTTATGACCGTATGTTGCCATCATTGGCTTACCTGTCATTTTCCCCCACTCGCTTGGGAGCTACTCAGGCACAGACCGTGTCGGACAGCTAGTGTACAGCCCTATACCTGGCACATACTTTGCTGAATAAGTAAATGCCCGTCTACTTCTCCTATTTCCACTCCCCTTTCCCCTACATTTCCTTTGCTTCCCTGCTCCCACACCTTACCCGCATCCAGTGTGGGAAAAGTCCAGCAGGTTATCTGAGGCCTCACCTGTGCTGGAGCTGAACAAACAGCAAAATCAGGCTGCTATGGTGGGGAAGGCAGGTAGTGCCAGGAGAAGGGGGGAGGGGGGCGGTTGACAACATTCCCACTGACCTCAGGCTTAAATCCTCCTTCAGTGTCTCATCCCTTATAAACTCAGTGCTAGCTGGACCAGGTTCTCTCCAAAAGACTGATTGGCTAAGAGTCTCTGAATTCCCCATAAACTCAGACCTCATCCCCAGTCTAATGTTCCCTTTGACCGATAACTCCCACCTCTGACAGCTACTGCTGGAGGCCAGAGAATGGAATTCCAGGTCATATCAGAGTTTCTTTGGAATGGAGAAGAATGACCTCAAGCAGGGCTGAACCATTAGAGGAGTTAAGTCCAGCCCAAGGAACCCAGCGCAGGCCTGCGCAGGCCCCCTTCAGTTTTGCTCCCACTGCACTCGGGTGTTCCAGCCCTCTTCCAGCCCCCTCCCGTGGGAACCTGACGCCCTACACAGGCTGCTCCACCTGCGCTGAGAACAAACAGGGAGCGTCAGTGTGTCGGGTGAGGGTGGGCGCTGCCTGGAGACCACAGAGAAAGCCAGCCGCCTCCTCCCGGGTTATGCCTGTGCTGTTCTGGGAACCGAACCATACCCACTCCTGTTTATCCCAGGCAGTTCTCACCGCTACCCCGGCCGCCCCTCAACCCCCAAGTCACTCTTCGTTCAGGCAGCCCTTTTCCCCTGCCAGCGTTCCCCGGGGGGAAATGCTGCCCCTTCCCCATCCTTGCCCGCTGAGAAGGGTTCCTTGAGCGCTTCGGGTGGAAGCGTGGGTGCTGGGCCTGAGGTAAGAGGTGAGGATGCGGGAGCTACTCCAGCCCCGAGGCGAGGAGCTGCAGGGAACTACCAGCGATGGTGTCGCGGTCACTGCCGCCACTGCGGCAAAGTAGGGAACCCGTGGCGCTCCGCGCGGGCTAAGGCATCTGCGCTACAGCCAGGGATCGCAGCATGCGGCCCCGTCTCCACGTTCCCCGACCCACCAGGGAAAGATGCTAGACCCCGCGGCAGCCGGGCTCTCCCTCTTACGCTCCCTCCTTGCCCAACCTCTCCATCCACTCCTACCTAACCTCTCCCCAACCCTCGCCAACACACACACACACACACACACACTCCTAACCTCTCCCCATCCCTCGCCAACACACACACACACACACACACACTCCTAACCTCTCCCCAACCCTCGCCAACACACACACACACACACACACACACTCCTAACCTCTCCCCAACCCTCGCCAACACACACACACACACACACACTCCTAACCTCTCCCCATCCCTCGCCAACACACACACACACACACACACACTCCTAACCTCTCCCCAACCCTCGCCAACACACACACACACACACACACACACACACACACACACACACACGGAGGCTCCCGAGAATTCTCCGGAACCGGGACGCTGGCGAAGGGGAGTGGGCGGGAAGGAAATCTCTAAGAGAAGACCGGAGAGATCTAGGGAGGGGGCGAGGACAGTCGTGGGGGTCGGGGGTGGGAGGACGAGTAAGTCCGGAGCAGGAGAGGGGGGCGAAGAGTCACCTGGCAGGACCGAGGCGGACCCGAGCCTGGGAGGGAGGCGAGCCGAGGCGGGGCGAGGAGAGGAGGAGCGGAGGGGCGGGGGCCGGGGCTGGGGGCGGGAACCAGGCGGGGCGGGAGCCCCAGCCGGAATCTCCGCTGGAGCAGGTGGAGCCGCTGCGGGGAGCCGGCCCGGCCGATCGCAGGGGGCGGCGGATGGGCCGGGGCCATGGAGCTGCTGAAGCCGAACCGGAGCGTGCCGGGATACGGACCCGGGCCGGCGGCTTCCCTGTGCCGCCCGGGGGGCCCCCTCCTCAACGGCAGCGGCACCGGCAACCTCAGCTGTGAGCCCCCGCGCATCCGCGGAGCCGGGACACGAGGTGGGTGCCTCCCTGAGCCCCGTCCACGAGCTCCTTCTCACTGCACCCCGCAACACTCACAGAGGCCCCCACTGCTTCCCCAAACGCCCACGCTGTCCCTTCATAGTACTCCGTCTGTCCCCAAACAGCTCCCCCGACGCATGTGTCCCCCACAGCTCATAAGACTCCATTGCAGCTTCACACTACCAGGTCAGAGCACCTTCACACCCTAGTCCCCTGACCACCCCCAGAGCTCCTGGTCACCCCCAACACACAGCCGCCTCCTAGACAGAGACGGTGGGAAGACAAGGACCTCCTCTGGCCAATCCTCTCAGGTCTCTCCTTTCCTTTTGCAGCCAGTTCACGGAGCCACAGTGGGGAAGGAAAGAAAGGAAGGAAGGCAAGATTGGGGGAAAGAAGGGGCCTGGTTGGGGAAGGGGCACTCGGAAGACCCGAATGGGAAGTTAGCGTTATAATTTCCTGTGTCCCCCACCCAACCCCCTGCCTTCCCAAAAGAGGTCCTCTAACCTGAATTAGGCTGGACATTGGACTGAGGGGCTGCTCTCTAGAGCTGCCTGTCTCCATTTCCTCAGATCCCCTTGCCTCCCAAGTTGGAGTTTTTCTCAAGGGTCTTTACCCTCCCTCTTTTGCTGTCTCCAAGTAATGTCTCCAGGTCCCTTCCAAGCCCCTCTCCAACCTGCCTCTCCTTAGGTTTCAGCCTCCTAGAGCCTGGCTGCCCCATTCATCATCCCACCCCTTTGTGCCACCTTCTCCCCCTCACCACCAGACTGCTTCCACTCACCCAGTCCCCACAGTGACTTTTATTCCTCCCATCAGCCAACATCCACATTTTCTCAACGACCCAGCTCAAGCCTTATTTTCCCCCTTCCTATACCTTTTCTTTCCTTAGATGGTTACTGGACACCTGCTATTATAGTCTCTGGGCTAGGTGCCGGGTACACAGGGCTGAACTAGACCCAGTCTGGACTGTCATCTCCAGTGCAAACGGGAGACAAAAACCAATGGGAGAATCACAGTCAGCATTGGAATTCCCACAAGAGGGACCAAACTCTGGGCACCCGAAGGAGATGGGGTCTGAAAACTTCACAGAGGGAACCTTGAAGTTGGAGTTCAGTAGGCAGAAAAGGAAGAAGTGGGATTCCAGGAGAGGGAACAGTGTTAAGCAGAAGGAAATTATTCCAAGCTTTAGAAGGGAAAATGGGAATAAATTGCAATTCAAGTATTTATTTACCCCCATAAAATATTGCATGCATTCTCCGACCAGTTGTCACACACTCTCTCCTTGTTACACCCAGATTCTTTCACTCAACAAATATTTATGGAGCCAGAGATTGTGCTAAGCACTAAGGACAGGAGTAGAACAAAACCGACACAGCTCCTACTTCATGGAGCTCACGGTTCAGTGGGGGAGAAGGACAAGCAAGCAGAGAATTGCCGTACAGAGTGGGAAGTGCCTTGAGAGGGATGTGGGAACACAGAAGAGGAGCACCTCTATCTAGCCTAGCCTAGGCTTAGGAATCAGAGTTGGCCTCCTGAGGAGGTGAAGGCTAAATTGAAATAAAAATTAAAAAGCTGAGGGAAAGCCAGCCAAGTGAAGGGGCAGAAAAAGCAAAAAGCATCTCGAGCAGAGGACCAGTATGTGTAAACAGCCAGAGTTTAAGTCCACGGCCCTTTTGTTCAGTGTGTCATAGTTTCTGTGTGCCTGAGACATGTGCCATAAGAGAGGAAAAATGAACACTCAAGATGAAGACCAGCCTAAAGCGTTTCCAGAGAGCCTTATGGACCTTGTCTAAGGAGTATGGATTTCATCCTGAGGGCAATGGGAATTACTGAAAGGTTCAGTAGTACTGCCAGGATTAGTTCTGTATTAAAGAGGGTGGCTTGGAGGACAATCCAATGGAGAGAGGAGCATCCTTTAGAAGGCTATTATATTACATTGGTCCTGATGAAAGATAATGCTGGTGTAGACTAAGCTACCGGCAATGGGGATGGAGAGAATTGGGTGGATTTGACAGGCACTTCTGGAAGTGAAATCAACAGAACTTGATGATTTATTAGAAATGGAGAGGGAGGAAGAGGTCAAGGGATGACATCTAGGTTTCTGGCTTAGACAATTGGATGGATGTTGGTGCTGTATAATGAGGATAACAAAGGAACAGAAACAGGTTTGAAGGAGATTATACATTCAGTTTGGAACCCACTGAGTTTAAATGCTGGTAAAATATCCAGGTGGAGTTACCCAGTCAGCTGTTGAATCCAAGGGTCTGGGACATAGGGGAGAGGTATGAGCTAGAAATACAAACTTGAAAGGTGTTTGTCTAGAGGTGGTAACGGAAGCCATGAGAATAGATTAAATCATACCGAGATTGTGTCAGATGGGGAAAAAAAAAAGAGGTCCTGGGACAGGACCCTGAGGAAGACCAATTTTTTTAAAAAAATTATTTATCTATTTATTTTTATACAGCAGGTTCTTATTAGTTATCTATTTTATACATATTAGCATATATATGTCAATCCCAATCTCCCAGCTTATCCCACCACCACCCAGCCCCACTTTCCCCCTTTCATGTCCATACATTTATTCTCTACATCTGTGTCTCTATTTCTGCCTTGCAAACTGGTTCATCTGTACCATTTTTCTAGATTCCACGTTGATATATGATACTTGTTTTTCTCTTTCTGACTTACTTCACTCTGTATGACAGTCTCTACGTCCATCCACGTCTCTACAAATGACCCAATTTTGTTCCTTTTTATGGCTGAGTAATATTCCATTGTATATATGTACCACATCTTCTTTATCCACTCATCTGTCGATGGGCATTTAGGTTGCTTTCATGTCCTGGCTATTGTAAATAGTGCTGCTATGAACATTGGGGTGCATGTGTCTTTTTGAATTATGGTTTTCTCTGGGTATATGCCCAGGAGTGGGATTGCTGGGTCATATGGTTAGTTCTATTTTTAGTTTTTTAAGGAACCTCTATACTGTTCTCCATAGTGGCTGTATCAATTTACATTCCCACCAACAGCGCAAGAGGGTTCCCTTTTCTCCACACCCTCTCCAGCATTTGTTGTTTGTAGATTCTCTGATGATGCCCATTCTAACAGGTGTGAGGTGATACCTCATTGTAGTTTTGATTTGCATTTCTCTAATAATTAGTGATGTTGAGCATCTTTTCATGTGTCTCTTGGCCATCTGCATGGGAAGACCAATTTTTAAAAGCCAAGCAGAGGAAGGAGAGTCCATGAGGTAGATCTAGATGAGACCATCAGAGAGACAAGAAGGCAAGGAAAAAAGAAAGTTTCAAGCAGAGTGGGAGAAGTGATGTCAAATGCTGCCCATATAAGTCAGATAAGGTCATAACAGCATCCTTCCGATTCAATAACAAGGAAGTATTAGGAGGAGCTGTGGGTGTTAGGGGGTGGCTACAGTTGGTAGAAGTTTGGGCCATGGGGGAGGGGTTATAAGAAGTGAACTAAGGTGTGCAGATAAAACTTTCCAGAAGTTTGGTAGGGAGAGAGAGAGAGACAAAGAGAAAACAGAATAGTGCTAGAAATAACATGGGGCTGAGGAGGATAACATGGGGTTGAGGAAGGGTGTGTGTGCGTGTGCGTGTGTGTGTGTGTGAGTGCGCACACTCACTCATGCATAGTTTGTCTTTTGAGTGTGTATGTGTTGTAGAGATAAGACCATTTTAAAAATGTTTTTGGGGAGTGGGCCGAGAGAGAAAGGTTGAAGTGCAGAAGATAGCAGGGCTAGCTAATAGAGTAAGGGACCTTGAGAAAGCAGAATGTGAAGTGATTCAGAGCACATGTCATCTAGACATTGCTGCCCACACACATTTGGATGTGACACCTGGCAGTCAGAAGCTACCCACAGAGACTCTGTTAGCCACACTCACTCAGCTGTTACCCCGACAGACACATCTTACCCAGGCTCACGCCAGTGTTACCGATAGAAATATGGATGTTACTCACATTATTCTGATATAATCCACATAGACTTGAACGTTACCCATGTTCACTCAGATGCTACCCACAGAAAAGCAGATGTCACCCACACTCACTTTAATATCGCCCGCTGTCATTCAGATATTACTCACCCATCAAACACACTCGCTTTTGTTTTATTATTATCCACGTACAATCAAATATTATCCATGCTCACTTAAGTAACCCTTCTCCAGATATTACCCATAAAGTCATAGATATTACTCTTACATATTCAAATATTACCCGCAAAGACTCAAATACTACCTATGTTCGCTCAGGCGCTCAGTTATTTTACTCAATAAGATTAACATCTTAATCTGTTAATATCTCATATTCACACTCACTTAAATATTGCCCACATATACTTGCATATTACTTCTGCTCAGTCAGCTATGATCACCGTCAGCTGGATATTCCCCTATTCACATACAGACCTCTGAATGTAACCCACACTTCCTGAAGATGTTACTTACAAACTGCGATGTTATCTGCAGACCCTGGCTCATTCAAATGTTACAACACTTACTCAGATATTACCTAAACTTACAGGCAACCCACACTCAATCAGATGCTACCTATAGACACGTAGCTGTTACCCTTCTCCAGATACTGCCTACAGAAATATGTGTTACTCTCACCCACCCAGATATCATCTCCAAGACTAAAGTATTACCCAATGCTCACTCTGATCTTACCTACATACACACCCTGCATATTATTTCTGCCCCCTCCGTTAGAATCCATTAACATGTGGATGTCCCCATCACCCAGCTGTTACCCACAATCGGCTAGATGCTATCCATGCTCACCACAGAGGCATGGGTACTACTTTGATGCCTGAGGGATGGGTGACCAGATCCAACACACCAGTGAATGGCAGGATTTGAGGCATCAGCGGCTTCAGTGTTCTGTGGAACCCTTTCTTAGAAAAGCCTGTTTTTGTTTCATGTCGCGTCATCTGGATTTTTGTACCCACACTTCTCTGCCATCATCTGGACAGAACACATGCAGATCCTCTAGACCCCAGAAGCAGAACTGAACTGTCCCAGTCTTCTGAGTCCCCTGGTCTGATTTCTGCTCTCCTCTCACCCCCAGCAGAAGGATGCCCACAGATAGACTGTCAAGGCACTAGTGGCTGTACCCCAGGAGGTGCATGTCCCATTCTGCCACCCCTGAAGCCACTGTGGTCATTCATATGCCACCACACAAACATACACGGATGCATACACACACACACACAGAGTTTCCCCTGTTCTTAACATCCTGCATTAGTGTAGTACATTTGTTACAATTGATGAGCCAATATGGATACATTATTAACTAAATTCCATAGTTTACATTAGGGTTCACTCTTTGTGTTGTATGTTCTATGGGTTTTCAGAAATGTATAATGACATTTAGGCACCATTACAGTACCATATGGAATAGTTTCACTGCCCTAAAAGTCCCCTGTGCTCCAACTATTAATCCTTCCCTGCCTTTTCCAAGATCCCTAGCTCTAAGATTGCTTTTACTTAGCCTTTTCACATCTCCTAACTGTTCAACAGCAAAGACTTAGAGAGATGGTGATGGCTGGAAATAAAGTAACAGCTGGAAGTGCCCAGTTAGACAGCAAAGCATTGTACAGTTGCTGGTCATTTTTACTGGGACTTTGTCCTCTAGTTTTCAGAGGTCCCCACACAGATTGGGAACTTCATCATAGAGGGCCTAGCCCCATCTCTCAGCTACACCACAATTAGCCAAGTTCAAGGATACACACGAGATCCATTAGCCAGATGAATGAATGAGAAACGTGCTTTTCACAGTTTAGAGTGCCGTACAAACTTGAGGTATGGTTGTTGAATCAAGAACTAGTTGAAGAGAGGGACTTCCCCGGTGGTCCAGTGGTTAGGACTCAGCGCCGTCACTGCCAGGGCCCAGGTTCGATCCCTGGTTGGGAACTGAGATGCTTCAAGCCCCGTGGCACAGCCAAAAAAAAAAACTAGTTGAAGAGAAACATTCAGAGGACAGAGAAGGAAGTGTTAGAGAAGATAGAACTAGAGAGATTAAGGGGTAGGGGGAGAGAGGCGGAGAGGGGCAATAGACGGGGAGGAGACATAGAGCACAAGATAGACCACCTGCTCTATTCTTCTGGGTCCAAGGACCTCTGACAGAGATCCCCCTCCCAAAGTTCTTTATTTCCCCCTACACACACACACATACACCTCAAATTGTCACACATAAACCATCCATAAGCCTTCCCTGCAGAGAGGGGCCCAGCTTCTAAATGAGACACAGGTGGTTTGTATATAATAGTAAAAGTAACACATCCAAAATCACAGCCTGTCATTTGCCCCCTCCCCTCCACCAACAAAATCCTCCAACATGGGTCTCTAAAGAGACAGAGGCAGCAAGGAGAGCGCATGCTGGAGCCTTAGAAGCACAGAGGTGAAAGATGGGTGAGGAGGGACAGAGCAGGTGCATTTATGTGGGGAGTAACAGAGATCCGTTTAAGATTCATCCGCAAGCAGGTGTTAACAGCTCCTGTGCAGGGGACGTTATGCCAAATGCTAGGGACATGCTGGAGAACATGATGGGCATGGCCCTTGTGCTCAAGAGCTCATAGTCTAGTGGTGGAGATAGAAAGTGAACAGAATAATACAGTGAGAAATGCCATGGAGAGTATAGAGGGGGACAGCATCATGAATGACAGAGAAGGGAGGAAGCGATAGAAGGCAAAGCATTTTAGAGATCTAGAGACTGGCTTCTGTTCTGAATCGGCTCCTAACTTACTGGGTGCTCTGAACAAGTAGTATCACTGCTGAGTTCAGTTAGGGGATCTCTTGTAAGTAGCACTTACTCGAAGTCTACAACAACTTCTGAATAAGTACAAACTATTGTTATGAGAAAACAGTTTAATTTGGGAGCTCTGGCCAAAGTCAGCCAAGGTATGGGGCTATGAAAAAGGGCCCTGCAGCTCTGGGCCCTTCCCTTCCCCCAACTTGGCAGGCTCTGTCCCTGCCCTCTCTCCCTCCAAGCTCCAGTCTCCCTCATGCTGAGGCCATGGGTGACTGGGTCCAGTTTAATTTAATTCTATTCAATTTTGTCTGGGTTTCTTGGCTGTGATATGGAAGCCCAATGATGAATCCTTCTCCCAATAGGCAATGACAAAAATGAATGGGGTCAGCCCTTTGTCTAGCCCAGCAACACTACATGTCCCTCCCGTGAGCTCCCAGAGCACTCTGTGTATTCCTCAACCTCGCTCCTTACCACACCATGTGACAATTATCTGTTTATACATCTGAGTTTCCCTCTAGACTGTGAGCTCTCAGATGAGAGCTCACAGGGCATTTGCCATGTCCTCTGTCCCCAGGGCCTGGTATAAAGGGAGTCCTCTGTAAATGCTTGTGGAGTGAGAATGAATGTTTATAGATAATTAAAATATAAGGTGGAAAGTAAAAACGGTCCTAACAGATGTGAAGGGAACATGCATGGTCAGAGGAAGGGGAGATTAGCTCCAAATAAGGTGTCCAGAAAGGCCTAACAGAGGAGGGGGCAGTCTGTCTGAGTCTTGAAAGACAATGGTGAATAGGAATTTACCAGATAACAGAAAACAAGTTTGTTATTGAAAGTCATTAATCGGGGGGAGGTATTAATAGTCGGGGGGGGGGCAGTGAAAGAGCATTTTAGGCTGAGAAACCGACATGAGCAAAGGAGAGAATCATGAGTGCACACGTTGCCTTCCAGAAACTGAGTCATCCGGTGCCTTAAGTTGGGTGCATTGCAGGGAGGAAGTGGGAGGAGGAAGAGGGCAGTTCTGGGAGAATCTGGATGACAAGCTAAAGGGTTGCAGACAGGTGAGAGTAGCTGAAGGGTCTTTTTGTTTGTTTGTTTTGTTGTCGTTGTTTTTTTAAGACAATAAAGACATGCTCGGACCTGCGTTTCAAAAGATAGTGGGTGGTCAACTGGGTCGAATGCTGCCGGGAGGTCAGGTAGAATAAGCTGAGAAGAGACCTTTGGATTTAGCAGTTAAAGCTCAGTAACCTTGAGAAGTGTGCAAACAGTAATGGGGGAACAGGTCACTGGGTTGTAACAGATGGAGGGGTGAATGAAAAGATGGAAATAATCTTTTCGAGAAGTTTGGCTGCAAAGAGAAGGAAGGATTTGGAACAAAGCTTGAGAAGGGACAGGCTTTCTTAAGGAAGAGTAGAGTTAGGCCACTTTAACTAGGCCTCTAGGGGTTAGAGGGTAAAGGATTCAAGTTCACCATTTACTGAGTGGGTCGTCGGGGTTGGGGGCAGGGGCAGGGATTTGGAAAGCAGGGGATCTGGCTGGGTAGTGGAGGTTGGAGGACTGGGGATAAGTGAAATTGGAGAGCCGGGCTGAGTGGGGGCCAGGACTCCCACTGCCACCCCCCCTTTTTCCCACCCAGAATTGGAGCTGGCCATTAGGGTCACCCTCTACGCTGTGATCTTTCTGATGAGCGTCGGAGGAAATGTGCTCATCATCGTGGTCCTGGGACTCAGCCGCCGTCTGAGGACCGTCACCAACGCCTTCCTGCTCTCCCTGGCAGTCAGCGACCTCCTTCTGGCCGTGGCTTGCATGCCCTTCACCCTCCTGCCCAATCTCATGGGCACATTTATCTTTGGCACAGTCGTCTGCAAGGCGGTTTCCTACTTCATGGGTAGGTGAACAACCGACCGGCCTCCCTTGCCCCTCTCCTCTTCTAAAGTCCTTGCCGGATGTAGGGGGTCTTTCTCCGTCAGCGGGTAGGGAAGTCACACTGGTGAGTGTGTAGTACAAGTTTCCTAGGTGACCCCTTCCTCTTCCCTTGCTAGGCGTGTCTGTGAGCGTGTCCACGCTAAGCCTCGTGGCCATCGCCCTGGAGCGGTACAGCGCCATCTGCCGACCACTGCAGGCGCGTGTGTGGCAGACGCGCTCACACGCGGCTCGAGTGATCGTAGCCACGTGGATGCTGTCCGGACTGCTCATGGTGCCCTACCCGGTGTACACTGCCGTGCAGCCAGCGGGACCTCGTGTGCTGCAATGCATGCATCGCTGGCCCAGTGCGCGAGTTCGCCAAACCTGGTGAGGGTCCCTATAACCCATTCCTGGGAATTCCCTTCTCCATCTCCATCAGATACTCACGAGCATTACCCAGAATCTCCCTCCAGCTGCTCTAACAATTATCACTACAATTGCCTTTCCCACCACCCTGGGATTCCCATTCTGGGCTTCTCCCCAGTTCTCTAACCCTTCCCGGCCACATACCCAAATCCTACTTCTACCTCTGGGGCCTGGTCACCAGCCCGAGAAACATCAACCCTTGCGTCTTCCTCCATCTGTGATTATAGCTGGACAGAGACCCGCGCGATTGGTCTGTGCTCTGTCTCTAGGTCGGTACTGCTGCTTCTGCTCTTGTTTTTCGTGCCGGGGGTGGTTATGGCGGTGGCCTACGGGCTTATCTCCCGCGAGCTCTACTTAGGGCTTCGCTTTGACGGTGACAGTGACAGCGAGAGCCAGAGCCGGGTCGGAAGTCAAGGAGGACTGCCCGGTGGGACCGGACGAGGTGGGTGAAATCCAGGAGGGGCGGGACTTTGGGAAGAGGCGGGACATAAAGTGGGTGGGGCGGAAAGGTGTGTGAGTAGGAAGAGAGACTGGAAATGGGGGTGTTGGGGGGAGACCGCTGGGGATTTGGAGAATTCAGCCTTCGGTTCTGACCGCCCACCGTCTGTGCTCAGGTCCTGCCCACCCGAACGGGCGTTGCGGGTCGGAGACCCGGCTGGCTGGCGAGGACGGCGATGGCTGTTACGTGCAGCTTCCGCGCTCCCGGCCTGTACTGGAGCTGTCCGCGCTGACCGGACCCACGCCTGGGCCAGGATCCTGCACCCGGCCGGCCCAAGCCAAGCTGTTAGCTAAGAAGCGCGTGGTGCGGATGTTACTGGTGATCGTTGTGCTTTTTTTCCTGTGTTGGTTGCCAGTGTACAGCGCCAACACGTGGCGCGCCTTCGACGGCCCCGGTGCACATCGCGCCCTTTCGGGTGCGCCCATCTCCTTCATCCACTTGCTAAGCTACGCCTCTGCCTGTGTCAACCCCCTGGTCTACTGCTTCATGCACCGTCGCTTTCGCCAGGCCTGCCTCGACACCTGCGCCCGCTGCTGTCCTCGGCCTCCGCGAGCTCGCCCCAGACCACTACCGGATGAGGATCCTCCCACCCCCTCCATCGCCTCACTGTCCAGACTGAGCTACACCACCATCAGCACGCTGGGACCTGGCTGAGGGGTGGAGCGGGAGTGGGAGCTGAGGCAGGACAGACGGACTGGCCCCATCCAGACACACGAGAGATGCAGACCAACGGACACAAGAGACTGACTAACCCCAACGCACAGGAAAAGGTGGCTTACCCCACACAGGAAAGAAGGCACTTGATGTGGGACTGAGCCCGGCACACAGAGACATGGCACTGACCTTGGACATACAGACACAGCGTCCCTAGCTGTGGACTATCTCTACACTGTGGAAACTCTGACAGGGGCTGACTTGCCTCTTACACATATAGTAATGGCATTGAATCTTTTAGGGCTCTGGAGCCTGGCACAGGAATGACTCCTGAGATGCTCCAGGCTGTCCCCAGTTTGACCTCACCGTGCCCTTCCCCAATCAGTGCTGCAAACACCAACCTGTCTAATCTCACACTTCCCAGACCAACAAGCTGTTTTGCACTGAAAAGTCCTCTCATTCCTTTCCAGTTAAATACTATAGGCCTTCCCCTCCTCCCTTACCCAACTTTTTCAAGAAATAATAAATGACTTGGCTTCCCCCTTAATTTCCTTTTTGGACTTTTCTGGGGCACGCGTGGAGGCACAGGATTTTGTAGAGTCCTCTCCGTCAGTCCCTCCCCCTGCTGTTCACTCCTGTGCATGACCCCCTGCCAAAAAGCCCGTGGTCTGAGTCTAGATGAGGCTGTGTAAATTCTTTCCGAGTGGTCAGCCTGGACCCACCTCACACCACAGTCGTATGCAATAGCTGGGAATGGAGGTGGGGCTGGGAGGTGGGACATCCATGACACATAATGATTCCTGAGCACATTGTCCTAAAGTGGTACCATTGTTAAGGTGCTGTATTAATAGATGCTTATTAAAATTTTAATGAAAAGAGGAAGCAGTGTATGATAAGACTCAGTTTATTCAATGTGTATTTGAAACACCATGGGTCAGAACATGACAGGTATACAGAATTAATTAAAGAGTAGGGACTTTTTAATGCACTCTTCCCCATGGAAACACCCTTACTGGCCAGCAGCAAGGAGGAGAGGTAGCGTAGGGAGACAGGGGCCTGGACCTGAACAGGAGTCCCAGAGCCCAGCCTCCCTCTTGACTATAAGACTGATCCAGCCCCAGAGAGGGACGGAGACAGCAATACCACCCCTCCACACACATAATGACAAACAGGAAGAACAGATGACCTCACCAAGGGGACATACATAAATAAACAGAGGCATGGTATGCTGGGAGAGGGCTCCTTGACACTTCATCTTGTAACAGTTGGGGAAACTGAGACCCAGAACAAGAAAGAAAGCTGCTCAAGGTAATACAATAAATTGGACCAAGACAGAAATAACCCTATTGAAGTAGGCACTGAGCTGGAGGTGGGAGAGACGCCGTACCCATCAAGGGGCAGACCCAAGTTCTGTGGGGCCTGGAGCTTATAAAACTGGGTGCCCTTTTTTAAGGAAAAAAAATGAAATTAAAGATACAAAATTGCTAGGACACTGACCAGGGCCTTTGGAAGAGACCTGTGGAATGAGGAGCCCTGAAATTTAAGCCTCATTAGCTTCTCAGCCAATAATATCTCTAAAATCCACCCACTATGCTGGACAAAGGCTGGATGGAGTGAAGGGTAGTGAGAAGGGAGAGTGGTCTTCTCTTTACTAATGCTGAGCTGCTCCCATCCATCCTTTCTACAGGGCTCTGGGCTGCAAGAGGCAGGAGGAAGGAAGAAAAGGGTGGAGAATGCGTTCCAAGCTGTCAACTAAGACAGCACTGGTTAAAAATAGAATCCCAGCTGGTCGGAGTTGTGGAAAGCAAGATATTGAACCTTTTTCTCTCATGCCAGCTTTCCAGGGGGTGGAAATAAGGTTGCCCATTGCCCTTGCAGCATTCCCCAGCCCCCAGCCCCACTATCCCTTCTGAAGGAGAGACCGCCTTGTTGAGGCTGCCCCACTGTCAGCCCCTCCAGCTGGGGCCTGGGCTCCTGCTGACCATCAGATGGAGGTGGGGAGCTCAGTGGGGGAGGAATCAGTCCAGCCTCTCAGCCTGGAGTATGAGCTCAAGTACAGTGGCCCAAGGCTAACCTAGAACCTAGTGCATAGGCACGGCCTAAATAACACCATTTCACACACTGTGCCGCCCTTTCATCTGCAGAATACTTACACATCCATCACTCCACCCTGTGCCCTATCTAGTTACCAGATGTGGAATCTTGGGATCCTCCCATCTTTTTTCCATCTCTTGAAATCTGACAAAACATTTCGGGTCCAGATGTAATACCACTGTCTCCATGAAGTCCTGCTTGGTCATCCTCACAAAGCTTGTCTGCTTGTAGAGTACTTACTGCTTTCTCTCTTCTGTCATACTTATTTGTATTCCTGCCTGATTTCCCATCCTGGGCAGGGAACATCATGATGTCACGGGAAGATGACTGAGCCTGGGCCTAGAAGGTGGGGTGATGGAGGGGGTGGGGGTGAAATCTGATGCTTCTTGGTGCTGTGTGACAGGAGTTTGTATATACCAATTCATTTCATTCTCAAAACTCTTCTCCAGAACAATTTCAGTTGACAGAAGAGGAAAGTGAAGCTG
The DNA here is from genome assembly GCF_937001465.1 of Orcinus orca. Classification (NCBI taxonomy): domain Eukaryota; kingdom Metazoa; phylum Chordata; class Mammalia; order Artiodactyla; family Delphinidae; genus Orcinus; species Orcinus orca. The sequence goes on along the minus strand of NC_064566.1, from coordinate 48,596,532 downwards.
AGAAAGCTTAGGGAAGTTACACAAGCCCTACAGCTAGAACGGAGGCAGGAGCTGAGCTCGGGTATCTGCCTCCAAAGCTTTGTTTCTTTCCATTGTGCTGTTTTGCCTTCTTTCAAGCCTTGAAGATCTGTGTACCAGTGGTCCTGCCTTTTAAAAGTTGTGTGATTCTGCACAATTTATCTTAGTGAGTTCTCAGTCTCACCTGTAAAATGGGAATAATTACGTTAACTTCTGTGATATTGTGATTCATAATAAGCAAAAGCAATCTTGAGGGAAAAAATTGGAGCTGGACGAATCAGACTCCCTGACTTCTGACTATACTACAGGGCTACAGTAATCAAGACAATATGGTACTGGCACATAAACAGAGATATAGATCAATGGAGCAGGATTGAAAGCCCAGAGATAAACCCACGCACCTGTGGTCACCTAATCTATGACAAAGGAGGCCAGAATATACAATGGAGAAAAGACAGCCTCTTCTATAAGTGGTGCTGGGAAAACTGGACAGCTACATGTGAAAGAATGAAATGAGAACACTCCCTAACACTATACACGAAAACAAACTCAAAATGGATTAAAGACCTAAATATAAGGCTAGACACTATAAAACTTTTAGAGGAAAACATAGGCAGAACACTCTTTGACGTAAATCTCAGGAAGATCTTTTTTGACCCACCTCCTAGAGTAATGAGAATAAAAACAAAAATAACCAAATGGGACCTAGTTAAACTTAAAAGCATTTGCACAGCAAAGGAAACCATAAATAAGACGAAAACACAACCCTCAGAAGGGGAGAAAATATTTGCAAACAAGGCAACTGACAAAGGATTAATCTCCAAAATATACAAACAGCTCATGCAGCTTAATATCAAAAAACAAACAACCCAATCAAAAAGTGGGTGGAAGACCTAAACAGACATTTGTCCAAAGAGGACATACAGATGGCCAACAAACACATGAAAAGATGCACAACATCACTAATTATTAGAGAAATGCAAATCAAAACTACAATGAGTTATCACCTCACACCAGTCAGAATGGCCATCCATCACCACAAAAATCTACAAACAATAAATGCTGGAGAGGGTGTGGAGAAAAGGGAACCCTCTTGCACTGTTGGTGGGAATGTAAATTGATACAGCCACTAGGGAGAACAGGAAGGAGGTTCCTTAAAAAACTAAAAATAGAACTACCGTGTGACCCAGCAAGCCCACTACTGGGTATATACCCAGAAAACACCATAATTCAAAAAGACACATGTACCCCATTGTTCATTGCAGCATTATTTACAATAGCCAGGACATGGAAGCAACCTAAATGTCTATCAACAGAGGAATGGATAAAGAAGATGTGGCACATATATACAATGGAATATTTCTCAGCCATAAAAAGGAATGGAATAGTGTCATTTGTAGAGATGTGGATGGACCGAGAGACTGTCATTCAGAGTGAAGTAAGTCAGAAAGAGAAAAACAAGTATCATATATCAACGCCTATATGCAGAATCTGAAAAAAACTGGTATAGACAATCTTATTTACAAAGCAGAAATAGAGACACAGACATAGAGAACAAACATATGGATACCAAAGGGGAAGGGGGGTGGGTAGTGGGATGAATTGGGAGGTTGGGATTGACATATATACACTATTGATACTAGGTATAAAATAGATAATTTATGAGAACCTACTGTATAGCACAGGGAACTCCCCTCAATGCCGGTGACTAAATGGGAAGGAAATCCAAAAAAAGAGGAGATATATGTATATGTATAGCTAATTCACTTTGCCTTACAGTAGAAAGTAACACAACATTGTAAAGCAACTCTACTCCAATAAAGATTTAAAAACAAAAAAGAAAGAAATATACATTCAGTCTTTGTCCTGTTCCTGGCACAGAGCTCTTTGGAATTTCCTAAGAGATGAGAGCCATAAAGGTATCTTTTGTTATGTTAATGAGGTGACTTTTGGACCACCCCTAGGTTACCTAAAGATGGGAGCTCCTTCTTCAGAGGAACCAACCAAGTAATTAGAGGGTTGTCAATTTCAGCCCCACTCCCTGACCTCCAAGGATGGGAGGAAGGGAGAGGGCCTGGAGATTGAGATCAATCACTAATGGCCAAGATTTAATCAATTGTGCATATGTAATGAAGCCTCCATAAAACCTCAGGACAGGGGCTGACAGGTTGGTTAACGCATGAAGATTTGGGGAGAGTGTCTCGCTTGGGAAGACATGGAAGCTCTGCACCCCTACCCACGTATCTTGCCCTATGCATCTCTTCCACCTGGCTGTTCCTAAGTTATATCTTTTTATAATAAACCAGCAACTAGTAAGTAAAAGGTTTCTCTGAGTTCTGGGAACTGCTCTAGCAAATGAATCAAACCAAAGGTAGGGGCTGTGGGAACCTTCAATTTATAACTGGCTGGTCAGAAGCACAAGTGACAACCTGGACTCACGACAGCATCTGGGGCAGTGGGGGTGGGGAGGGAGGGCCAGTCTTGTAGGACTGAGCTCTTAATCTGTGGGATCTGACACTGTCTCCAGGTAGATAATGTCTGAACTTGGTTGAATTATAAGACACCAGCTGGTGTCAGAGCACTGCTTGGTGGTGTAGTAAAAAACATTGTAATTGGTATCAGAATCATAATTCACACTGCCATTTTGAGAATTAGGTGAAACAATGCTCAAAAGTGCTTATTTGGGAATTCCCTCCTGGTCCAGTGTTTAGGACTCCGCGCTTTCACTGCCGAGGGCCCAGGTTCAATCCCTGGTTGGGGAAATAAGATCCTGCAAGCCGCGCAGCACGACCAAAAAAAAAAAGTGCTTATCATTGTACCATTGTACAAGCACATATCATAGGAAGGGTTAGATCTGAGACTGCTTTAAGACCAGGATGAAGGAACAGCACCAGGAAACAAAGCCCTCTGCAGAGAGAAGGCCTCCCCTAACTGAGGGGGACAGAACCCTGAGTCCAAGGGGAGACTCAGAGTCTGCTAGGAGACGATGTTAGAAAGTGGTGGAGTCAGAATTTGAACCCAGGTCTACCTGACTCCAAAGCCCATGCTCTTTTCACTATACATCCTGACTTTGACCTCCAAGAGGGGACATTCAGGGCTGGGGAGTTGGGAGCAACTAGAACCACTCAGGACACTTCTCAGGGCTCAAAGTAGAAGCACAGGTAAGTCTGTCTCTGCAGACCTGGATCCTTCAGCAAGCCCCAGTTCTAGTATCTCTATGCCTGGAGGGAAGCCCCCCGGAGAAAGGGAAGCCAGGTCCGCAAAAAATGAGCATGGCAGTTGTCCTGGAAACCTAACCCCCCTCAAACGTTCCAGGAAAGCAGGTTTCCAGCTAAGTCTCAGACCTGGGGACAAACCAGAGAAGGGGAGGTATCACAGTGAACACGCATGGAGGTATGGGGGCCCTTCTGCCAGAAGCTGGCCCCTCTCATAGACAACTCAAGCCAGACCTTTGGAGGACTATACACTCTGCTTACTCAGGTATGACTAGTGGGGAGCAAGGGATGTTCTATGGACGGACTTTGTTCCTTCAGGTTATCTATGGGAAGAAAAGCAAATGGAAAGGGTGGGGAAGAAAGCGAGCCCCCTCTGAGGTCAAAGCTTTGTTGCTGGGATATAATGCCTGGAGGTGGGGCCATCCAGGAAGTGACAGTCCTTGTCACAGATTCTAACCATGGTTCACTGGTTGCTTCCTATTCTCTGAGCCTCATTAACTGTCCCCCAACCTCAGGGGGCACTTGGTCAGCCAGATGCTTAGTCCATCACAAAGATCAGCCCCTCCCTTTCCGTAGGGCCCAGTCTTTTCAAAACAGAATTCTAATCCAGCCAGGTATCTACATCTTGGGAAGGGAAATAGTTAACCAATTAGGCTCATTGTCTTAGGCACATTGTCTTAATCAAGTTAGGCACTTTGCCTTAATCAAACAGTCTGGGGCCCCAGAATACTAACCTGGCATGTAAGTAGTGAGAGATAAGACATGCAATCGCTCTTGAGGAATGTACATTTATTTGAACGATAAGGCTGGTTTGAGTGAATTTCCCAGGGTGAAACAAATGGGCTTTGACCCACAAGGGAAAGGCAGAACACAAGACACTCCCAGCCAAGATACAAGATCCCATCTACGTGTCAAGAAACAGAGCTACCACACTGCATGTGGACAAGGAAAGGCAGGTGCAAAGGCCCCACCTGGACAGGGGCAGAGCCTTCAGGTAGAATTCAGTTTGTGGGCAGGGGAAAAGAAATCCCTTTTTCGCCTCAAATCAGATAATCCCTTGATCCTTCTAAATTTAGCTGTATTGAAGTAATGGGCAGCAGTTCAGGGAACTTAAAGGGCAGCCCCTAGGCTGCCTAGATGTGGGGATCTGTAGTTCAGCCCAGAAAAGGCAAGAGCAAGAGCTTAGCGTAGTTGAGGCAGGAAGGCTGCCTTTAAGTGCAGCCAGAGAGACGGAGGACCCTCACATTGTCAGGGAGCAGCTGCTTCCACGAACTTGGGACAGTGATGCAAATCAAACCAGAGCTAGGCAGCAAAAGTGGGGATCTGGGCTTCCCTGGTGGCGCAGTGGTTGAGAGTCCACCTGCCAATGCAGGGGACACAGGTTCGTGCCCCAGTCCGGGAAGATCCCACATGCCGCGGAGCGGCTGGGCCCGTGAGCCATGGCCGCAGAGCCTGCACGTCCGGAGCCTGTGCGCCGCAACGGAAGAAGCCGCAACAGTGAGAGGCCTGCGTACCGCCAAAAAAAAAAAAAAAAAGGTGGGGATCTGGCTAGAGGAGACCAATATGCAGCTACAGGGTAAAGAGCTAACACCAGTTTCCTGGTCAGAGACCTCCCCTGCCGGTCCAGTGGTTAAGACCCTGTGCTCCCAATGGCCAAAGGAAAAAAAGAAAAACTGGTCTCACAGAAAAGATCTGGTACCCAGTCTACCCAAATACCGTTAACTATGGAGTGATTAGCTCTGACTGGTTACTTTCTTTTTCTGAGCCTCAGTTCCCCTCATCTGTCAGTATCCCTCACCTGGGGATATTTTATGCCTTGCTATGGAGTTGTGTGGGCTACATGAGATACAGCAGCTATCTCCCCTGTGAAATACAAGCTAAGGAAAATTATTAGATGCCCTAGCATTGAGACAACGTTGGCAGCCACCTCTATATGTAATCCAAAGTAAAAATAATACTGAATCATAACATCATGTAATGAAGTCCAATAAACTTCTGCCTTTCCCATGATGAGCACTTTATTTTTTTTAATTTATTTATTTTTGGCTGCATTGGGTCTTCATTGCTGCTCATGGGCTTTCTCTAGTTGCGGTGAGCAGGGGCTACTCTTCTTTGTAGTGCGTGGACTTCTCATTGCGGTGGCTTCTCTTGTTGTGGAACACGGGCTCTAGGCACACGGGCTTCAGTAGTTGCGGTGCACGGGCTCAGCAGTTGTGGCTTGCAGGCTCTAGAGCGCAGGCTCAGTAGTTGTGGCGCCTGGGCTTAGTTGCTCCACGGCATGTGGGATCTTCCCGGACCAGGGCTCGAACCCAGGTCCCCTGCATTGGCAGGCAGATTCTTAACCACTGTGCCACCAGGGAAGTCCCCCATTATGAGTACTTTAGAGTCTTCTTTTTTTTTTTTTGAAATCTCGAACACTGATCTACTTATTTTAATATTTTTATTAGTCATATATGCACACAGTTTAAGGAGTCAACTATTCTACAACATTAAGACAAATAGCAGTCCCCGGGCCCCTGCCTTGCTCATTTCCCCTTCCCCAGCGGGAATGATTTTCAAATCTTTTATCCATTTTCTCCAGTATTTAACACTATGTCTTTTAATAACATGTTAATATTACTTCTGGGTTCTTCTGTTTGGCAGTATTACCTGTTGACTACCCCTCCAAGGAAGATGAGGGTTTAACTCTCATTTCCACCAACCAGACAAACGCAATCTTATACCCCCTTTTCACCTAATAAAATAATAGCATAATTATTGTTATTGTGATATCCAGGCTCCAAGGTGATCCCCAATGATGTTCACCTCCTTGTATTCATGACCTTATGTAGTCCTGTCTTACTTTAAGTAGGGCTGATGTATATAACCAACAAAATATCAAAATGTTTAATGAAGATGGGATCCCGTCCTGCACTTGCATGAGCTGGCCTCACTCACCTCACCTTAATCCCAGCCCTGCTGGATTTTGTCTTTATTCAACATTTTGATGTTTTTGTTCAACATGGATTTTTTTGGCATTAATTTTAATTTATTTTAATATTGCACTAAATTATTTTTTATCTTGATGACTAAATTTTTTGATGCTCTTTTAAATTTTGCAACCAAAGCAAGAAAGTACCTAACTTTACCTTGGTCTTGACCCTAACATATCCCAATAGCTTCTTGAGAAAGGATACATGGAAAGTAAACTTTTGATATATATATATATATGTCTATATATGTGTTATTTTACCCTCACACTGGATTCTTAGTTTGGCCAGATATAGAATTCTAGGTTGGGAATTTTTTAACCAATATTTTGAAGATGTTCTTTTTTTTTTTTTGCGGTACATGGGCCTCTCACTGTTGTGGCCTCTTCCGCTGTGGAGCACAGGCTCTGGACATGCAGGCCCAGCGGCCATGGCTCACGGGCCCAGCCACTCTGCAGCATGTGGGATCCTCCCGGACCCAGGCACGAACCCGTGTCCCCTGCATCGGCAGGCAGACTCTCAACCACTGCGCCACCAGGGAAGCCCTGAAGATGTTCTTTTGAAGACCAAAGTCATTTGACTTCTGATCCTTTACTTTATGTAGTGGCTGTCGATTTTGGAATTTGGTTGGTTGTACAGATCAGTCCTATTCACAGTAGGACAGGACTTAGTTTAACAGTGGAGGACTAACAGCTGATCAGAAGTTCTGAGCAGTGGCTAGAGCTGGGCAGCTGGGGGCTTCATTGTAGGTTGATCTGGTCAGGCTGTTTGTTGGGAACTCCAGATGTCTAGACCTTCAGTTCTTTCCTTATTGGCTGGTGAGATGTCCTAGAGAACTTCTCCAATTCCCTGAAGAGAATAAAGGCCCAGGTTGCAGCATTTGGGGAGCCAGTGGGAGCAGACCTTGGGGTGGGGGTAGGCTGACCAGGCATTTTCTGTGCATATGGGCACTTAAGCTTCCGGTTGTTTTATGGTATGCCTGCTTTCAAGTGTGCCTGAAGAACCCTCAATTTTCCTTCACCAGACAAATCTCTTGTCTTCTGCCCAGTGAGAAGAGCAGTAGAGAGTTAGGGAAGGGATCTAGAAATCTTTTTCTCAACAGCTGTCAACGGATCTTCTTTTATTTTCCCTCCCCCTCCCACTTCCAGAGATATCTCGAACCACCAATTCCTAGGCCTTTTGAGGGTTCTGTCATTTAGTCAGGGCAGTTCTTCGTTTACCCTGAAGGGTTAGGTTTCTGCTTACTTAGGTGTCCTAAGTCATAAAACACCTGTCCATCTATTTTTCAGTTTCCAAAATTTTGTCATCACCTCTTTTTTCTCACCATCTCTGAGGATTTATACCTTTAAAAAAAGTCCCTTGAAACTCAGTTAAGGGATCAGGAAATCCTCAGCGTGGTGCCAGAGGGGCAACAGAGCATGAGAGGTGGGGGCACATTATACATTTTGGCCTGGGATAGATGAGGAAATCCTATTCCCTAACTTCCTCTCACCTTCACCCATATTGCAAATAGTACATTAGGGGGGAAAATCCCTTTCCTGTACTTTTAGTGGGGTTTTAAAAGAAAGCAAAATTTTATGACTGTGTTCAAAGTGTAATCTTTCCTGGGAAGTGCCCGAGGCCTCTGCTGAGTTTTCTCTTGAATTAACCAGCACCCGATGGGCTGCTTTAGGAGGTAAATTTTGGCCTTTAAGGAGCAAATTCTGCTGGGGCTTGTGGAAATACAATTCCACTATCAGCATATTCAGTGCATTCCTTAAATAATCACTTTAGTTGCAACAAGTATAATTTAACAATTATAAAAACAATGATAAAATTAGTTATTTTATAGAGAGAGCATGAACAGGGAGGACACTCCCATGAATGGGTACTAGGTCCGGCTTGCATGGTCTTTGCCTTGTCACATTGCCTTCCAGTAAATCCTCTCAAGGGCAGGTTCTGAAGGAGAGACTGACCCAGGCCAGTTCTGGAGGAGATGTAGACATGTGAGGTGTGCCCAAGGGAGGGGTGGCTCAGCGCCAGGCCCTGCCACACGCAACACGCAAAACTTCGGGCTCCAGCTGGTACCGACCGATAGGTCACCTTGCTTGGGTGAGCCCCGGGGAAATCTGATCTGTCTGTTTCTCAGGGGCTGAGGCGCCGCCCTCCCGACGCCCCGCCCCTTGGGCCCCCACCCATGGGCGCACATGAAGCCCGTGCGCTCCTGCCAGCTTTGAACTTGCAATGTCTGCTGTTGGGAACCTGAGCAATGCACCGGAAACGGCTGTCAGGAACGGCTGGGATGAGAGGAGGGAGAGAGTCTGGTGCACAGAGGGTGCCGCCGGGTGAAATGGGCTTTCTGGACAGGGACGCGACAGAAAAGACGTGCAAAGAAAAGTGGCTGGGTCGGGAGAGGGTGAGCGGCTGGGGAGACTAATCAGAGGAGGAGGTAATGAACGGAAGGGACCAGGATGAAGGGCAGGGCTGCTTGAGTTGAGTGATCAATAAGAAAGGGAAACAGATGGGCAAGAAGAAGAAAGGAAAGTGAAATAGAGGATGGAAAGTTATTTGGGGAAAGGCAGGACTTAGGAGGAGAGCCAGTGTACTCACTTACTCCAGCAAGGACGGGCCCTCACCGAGTACAGGAAAAACACGTGCTGTTATGGACCCCAGAAGTAGCTGCCTGGGTAAGCCTTGATTCTAATATGTTTTGACACTGGCAGGCCTCCCACTCAGCGGGACTTGGAAGACACTGCTGTTAACTGTTGGGTTGGGTTGTAATTGTTGTGATCTGACAAAATGCAAGTAATTAATAATCCTACCTCCTAGTCACGTAATGGTTAATTAACCCTTTCAAAGTACTTCCTCTTGTTCGAACCTGGTCACTACAGCAACACCAGTAATGTCTTGAGATGGTTACATTATCCCCGTCTTTACAGGCAAAGAAGTTAAAACAGAAATGACTTACTCAGAGCCACAGATAAGGTAAATGACTCAGTAGAAACAACAGATTGGTTGCGATATTATTGAAGCCAATATCGGCCAGTCTGGAATAAAGATAACTCTAGTAGGATGTGACTCAGTGACAAGACGTAACACAGAACTGATGACTTGCTGAGACCACAAAAAAATGTCTCCAGACTCAAAAATCATCCTCTCCAGAAAGGCAGATCACCCTGGACCTCAGGTCTCCTGGTCCCACTACAGCATCTCTGAGAGCCCTCAGTGTGGAGCCCTCTCTCTATCGGGCATGCCTTTACTCAGAGTAATAGTTTAGAAATTGGGAGCCTTTCTTAGTCTGTTTGGGCTGCTATAAGAGAATGTCATAGACTGGGTGGCTTATGAACAGAAATTTATGTTTCTGGAGGCTGGGAAGTCCAAGACCAAGGTGCTGTCAGGTTTGGTGTCTGGTGAGAGCCTGCTTCCTAGATGGTCATTTTTTTGCTGTAACCTCACATGGTATAATGGACAAGGGAGCTTCCTTGGGCTTCTTTTATAAGGGCACTAATCCCATTTATGAGGGCTCTGCTTAGATGATCTAATCACCCCGAAAGGCCTCATCACCTAATACCATCACCTTGGGGGTTAGGTTTCAGCATATGAATTTTGGGGGAACACAAACATTCAGACCATAACAGAGCCATAAAGGACTCACAGCTTAGGAGGTATCAAATATGCTCAGGTGAAACTATTGCTCCTTTGTTCTGCAGGAGTGAGACGGTGCTACAAACTTCTCTCTTGTCTTTTAGACTGGCTTGCCTGCCCTCCCTTATTGTTTTAAAAGGTGTTTAACCTTTCTTCTGATTGGTGTGCAGGATCCATATAACTTAGGTGTTCATTTAATCTGCTGATGCTGAACCCAAGGGAAGATTTAGGGACTTTCGAATGGTGAGTAGGAGCCAGCTACCAGAAGGTCTAGAGGAAGAGCTTTCCAGGCAGATGGAACAGGGAAGGAAAGACTCTAGGGCAGGAATAACCTTGGTGAGTTCAGGAAACAGATGTCCCAGGAGGCTGGGGAAAGTGGCATGAAATGGAGTTAAAGAGAAAGGCAGGGGTCCAACCACAATCATAGGAGTGGTTGGAGGGACTTGCAGGCTAGGGATAAAATCTGGGCAGGGCTGGGCTGCCCGAAGAGATAGAAATGTTCCCTTAGAGGCCCCGATTTAATACTGCAGAACAGCAAAGGAGGTGCAACAAGGCAACCCAGGCCAACCTGGCTGAGCCTCCTACGTGAAGATGGCATGGCATTAACGGGAGGAAACACAAAGACCAATAGTTTGCAACACAGAATGCCAGTGACCTAAAGACCCTCACCAAGAGCCACACCAACCACTCAAACCCAGAAAATCAGGAGTATTTGAGAGGATATTTAGACCACAAGCCCAATTCAAAGCTGCAGAGTCTCTTAAGTGACTTCCTCTGAGGATGGGAATGCACCTTCCCATTCCCTTGTCTGCAGAAAAATGGGAAATCTTTTATACAGTCAATGTCAGTACATGGAAGTTTATTACTCACTAGCTCAGGGCTTGTCTGCTAAAAATGTATAGCTAGACTGTATATATATATATATATATATATATACACACACACACACACATATATATATACATATATATATGTGTGTGTATATATATATATATATATATATATATATACAGTTTTAACCAATGTCTGATGGTGGGTATGGTGGCAATGGAACCATAAGTTTCCACTAAAGTATAAAAAATACTGGAATGTAACACCACCCAGTAGATTTCAGAGTCCTAATGAGCTTCTATTCAACCCTAGCCTTAATTATTTTACTTGGGAGAAAATGATGATATATAACCCTTAAATGTCTATTTTTAAAGGGCTTATTTTTAAATTATTTGCCCCTTCTGTCTGGAGTTTCGTATTGTTGCCACCCTTCACAAAGCCACTGTCATCTCTCACCTGGATTATTGCAATAACGAACTAGTTTATCTTTCTACTTCCATGCTTGTATCCTTACAGGCTGTTCCTCAAACAGTAATTGGAGTGAATCTTCTAAACACTAAATCAGGACTTCTTTTTCCCAGTAATGGTGGGCTAGGTTATTTGGATCAACCCTCTGGCTGAAAATAACTTGAAAGAGGAAAACTGAACAAAACGTAAGAAACATTTTCTTAAGGTCAATGAAAAGATGATAAAACAGTAAGGAATAATTAAGCTAAAATGTGAAGTGGACTTAAGAAGGGTAAGAAGCCATGGGAGCCGCTTTCACCCTGAAGGTACTTGCATATTCCCCAAGTTAGAATGTTAGCGTCAAGGGTCCCAGTGCACAGAAATCAAAGCCAGGGGCTTGCAAGGTAGGGAATCTAATAGGAGACTCTGGTAAACAGGCACTAGGGGATCCCCCAGCCCCCTAAGTGTAGGAGAAGAGACCTATATGACTTTAGTCTAACCAAGAGAATATGGCAAAGTGATAGGATGTTCCTCTCATGATTGTTATGTTATAAAAGTCTTGGTCTTGTGAGTAGACACATGGCAAGGAGCTTAGGGCAGCTTCTAGCAAGAAACTAAAGCCACAGATTCAAGAAACCCTATGAATTGCAATAAACACAGAAAGAATCAACACCTAAAGTCATCATAATTAAATTATTTAAAAACCCAAGTAAAGGAGAAAAGCTGAAAATCTGCTAGAGAAAAGGATAAATTATGTTTTAGAAAGGTACATGGTACACGGGAGACATAATAAACATTTGTTAAATGAGTAAACAATCACACTAGATTTGGGAGCTTTTCTGCTTACTAGCTCTATGACCTATATGTCACTTAACCTCTTTGAAACTCAGTCTCCTAACCCACAAAATGTAGATAACAAAGCTTACTTTATAGGGAAAATCGTCAGGATTAAGTCCATATTGAGTTATACATAGAACACCTAACGACTCCTAGAGTATACTAGGTGCTCCTGTTCTGGGCTGATTCTCTCTCAAATTTGGGTTTCGGGTCTGTTCTATGAAAATTTACTCTTTAATCCAGACTTCCAGTTCAGGTTTTCTTCGCAGTTCCAAACATCCATCTTGAAATAATTCTATATGCAAAACACATTTCCTTCCTTCCCTTTAAAGTGCTGGAGAAAAACAAGTCCTCCTGCAGTAATACCTATTCAGCCACAGGGGGAAAAAATAGGTGAATGAGCAAACATCTAGCTTAGGGTTAGCACCTGCTAATTCCCTGACCTAAATTATACTCCATGGTATTTTCGTTTTTTGTTTTTTGTTTTTAATTATTTATTTATGGCTGCGTTGGGTCTTCATTGCTGCCTGCGGGCTTTCTCTAGTTGCGGCGAGCGAGGGCTACTCTTCGTTGCGGTGCACGGGCTTCTCATTGCAGTGGCTTCCCTTGTTGTGGGGCACGGGCTCCAGGCGTGCGGGCTCAGAATTCGTGGCTCACAGGCTCTAGATCGCAGGCTCAGTAGTTGTGGCATGCAGTCTCAGTATTTGTGGCTGGTGGCTCTACAGCGCAGGCTCAGTAGTTGTGGCGCACGGACTTAGTTGCTCCGTGGCATGTGGGATCTTCCCGGGCCAGGGATCGAACCCGTGTCCCCTGCATTGGCAGGTGGATTCTTATCCACTGTGCCACCAGGGAAGTCCCTCCATGGTATTTTCTGAATTTCAGTCATGATAAGAATTACCTGGGGCAGTTGTTAGTACTACAATTTTTTGTTCTCTTTACCTGAACTATATGATTCTTTAGGTTTAAGGTAAAACCCAGGAATCGGACTTTTGAACAAGCACCCAGGTGACTCTAACCTTCATGGAACAGTGGGACTATGTCTAGGAGGTGAGGATTACAATATTGGCCAAGCCACTGATTAATGTGAGTGAACAAATATTTCCTGCTATAGGAAAGGAGAGATGAAAAATACAAACAAGAGGCTGGATCTGTGAAGGTGGATGCAACATGACCCATGTCTGGACAGGTTCACCAACTTTTGGAAGACATAGGTGTACATAAAATACCTTACAGCAAACAGACTACACTCCCATTGAATGCGCAATAATGGACAAAATAGGGCTTTTGATTGTAGAGACTTGGGAAAGCTTTGTGAAGGGAGTACACTCTAAGTTAGACTACTCTCTAGAGCTCTAGAGTTTTTTCAGGTGAATGTAAAAAGGAATTCCAGGGAAGAAAAATAGTTTTAAGCAAAGTAAGAAAGGTAGAAATTTCCCATGTTGGTTCTAGTAAAAGCAAGAAAACTGAGAGATTGGTTCAAGATGGCAGAGTAGAAGAACGTGCGCTCACTCCCTCTTGTGAGAGCACCAGAATCACAACTAACTGCTGAACAATCATCGACAGGAAGACACTGGAACTCACCAAAAAAGATACCCCACATCCAAAGACAAAGGAGAAGCTGCAATGAGACGGTATGAGAGGCGCAATACAATAAAATCAAATACCATAACTGCTGGGTGGGTGACTCACAAACTGGAGAACACTTATACCACAGAAGTCCACCCACTGGAGGGAAAGTTCTGAGGCCCACATCAGGCTTCCCAACCTGGGGGTCCAGCAATGGGAGGAGGAATTCCTGGAGAATCAGACTTTGAAGGCTAGTGGGATTTGATTGCAGACTTTGACAGGACTGGAGGAAACAGAGACGCCACTCTTGGAAGGCACACACAAAGTAGTGTGCGCATTGGGACCCAGGGGAAGGAGCAGTGACCCCATAGGAGACTGAACCAGACCTACCTGCTAGTGTTGGAGGGTCTCCTACAGAGGCGGGGGGTGGCTGTGGCTCACCTTGGGGACAAGAACACTGGCAGCAGAAGTTCTGGGAAGTACTCCTTGGCATGAGCCTTCCCAGAGTCTGCCATTAGCCCCACCAAAGAGCTGGGTAGGCTCCAGTGCTGGGTCGCCTCAGGCCAAATAACCACCAGGGAGGGAACACAGCCCCACCCATCAGCAGACAAGCAGATAAAAATTTTACTGAGCTCTACCCACCAGAGCAACACCCAGCTCTAACTACCACAAATCCCTCCCATCAGGAAACTTGCACAAGCCTCTTAGATAGCCTCATCCACCAAGGGCAGACAGCAGAAGCAACAAAAACTACAATTCTGCAGCCTGTGGAATGGAAACCACATTCGCAGAAATACAGACAAAATGAAAAGGCAGAGGACTTTGTACCAGATGAAGGAACAAGATAAAACCCCAGAAAAACAACTAAATGAAGTGGAGATAGGCAACCTTCCAGAAAAAGAATTCAGAATAATGATAGTGAAGATGATCCAGGACCTCAGAAAATAAATGGAGGGCAAAGATCGAGAAGATGCAAGAAATGTTTAACAAAGACCTAGAAGAATTAAAGAACAAAAAAACAGAGATGAACAATACAATAACTAAAATGAAAAATACACTAGAAGGAATCAATAGCAGAATAACTGAGGCAAAAGAATGGATAAGTGACCTGGAAGATAGAATGGTGGAATTTACTGCTGTGGAACAGAATAAAGAAAAAAGAATGAAAAGAAATGAAGAAAGCCTAAGAGAACTCTGGGACAATGTTAAATGCAATAACATTCACATTATAGGGGTCTCAGAAGGAGAAGAGAGAGAGAAAGGACCCAATAAAATATTTGAAGAGTTTATAGTTGAAAACTTCCCTAACACGGGAAAGGGAATACCCATCCAAGTCCAGGAAGTGCAGAGAGTCCCAGGCAGGATACACCCAAGGAGAAACAGGCCAAGACACATAGTAATCAAACTGACAAAAATTAAAGACAAAGAAAAGTTATTGAAAGCAACAAGGGGAAAATGACAAATAATGTACAAGGGAACTTCCATAAGGTTAACAGCTGATTTCTCAGCAGAAACTCTACAAGCCAGAAGGGAGTGGCATGATATACTTAAAGTGATGAAAGGGAAGAAACTACAAATAAGATTACTCTACCTGGCAAGGATCTCATTCAGCTTTGACAGAGAAATCAAAAGCTTTACAGACAAGCAAAAGCTAAGAGAATTCAGCACCACCAAACCAGCTCTACAACAAATGCTAAAAGAACTTCTCTAAGTGGGAAACACAAGAGAAGAAAAGGATCTCCAAAAACAAACCCATAACAATTAAGAAAATGGTCATAGGAACATACATATCGATAATTACCTTAAACGTGAATGGATTAAATGCTCCAACCAGAAGACACAGGCTTGCTGAATGGATACAAAAACAAGACCCATATATATGCTGTCTACAAGAGACCCACTTCAGACCTAGGGACACATAGAGACTGAAAGTGGGGGATGGAAAAAGATATTCCATGCAAATGGAAATCAAAAGAAAGCTGGAGTAGCAATACTCAGATAAAACAGACTTTAAAATAAAGAATGTTACAAGACACAAGGCAGAACACTACATAATGATCAAGGGATCAATCCAAGAAGAAGATATAAAATATATATGCACCCAATACAGGAGCACCTCAATACATAAGGCAACTGCTAACAGCTGTAAAAGAGGAAATTGACAGTAACACAATAATAGAGGGGGACTTTAACACCTCACTTACACCCACGGAGAGATCACCCAGACAGAAAATTAATAAGGAAACACAAGCTTTAAAGACACAATAGACCAGATAGACTTAATTGATATTTATAGGACATTCCATCCAAAAACAGCAGATTACATTTTCTTCTCAAGTGTGCATGGAACATTCTCCAGGATAGATAATATCTTGGGTCACAAATCAAACCTCAGGAAATTTAAGAAAACTGAAATCATATCAAGCATCTTTTCCGACCACAATGCTATGAGATTAGAAATCAATTACAGGGAATTGATAAAGCAGTAAAAAACACAAACACATGGAAGCTAAACAATAACAAAGATCACTGAAGAAATCAAAGAGGCAATCAAAAAATACCTAGAGGCAAATTGCAATGAAAACATGACAATCCAAAACCTATGGGATGCAGCAAAAGCAGTTCTAAGAGGGAAGTTTATAGCAATACAAGCCTACCTCAAGAAACAAGAAAAATCTCAAATAAACAATCTAACCTTACACCTAAAGGAACTAC
The DNA here is from genome assembly GCF_937001465.1 of Orcinus orca. Lineage (NCBI taxonomy): Eukaryota > Metazoa > Chordata > Mammalia > Artiodactyla > Delphinidae > Orcinus > Orcinus orca. The sequence continues at coordinate 48,580,310 of NC_064566.1, read as the reverse complement.
AGAAAGAAGAAAAAACAAAACCCAAAGTTAGTAGAAGGAAAGAAATCATAAATATCAGAGCAGAAATAAATGAAATAGAAACAAAGAAAACAATAGCAAAGATCAATAAAACTAAAAGCTCGTTCTTTGAGAAGATAAACAAAATTGATAAACCTTTAGCCAGACTCATCAGAAAAAAGAGGGAGAGAACTAAAATCAATAAAATTAGAAATGAAAAAGGAGAGATCACAGCAGACACTGCAGAAATACAAAGCATCCTAAGAGACTACTACAAGCAACTCTATGGCAATAAAATGACAACCTGGAAGAAATGGACAAATTCTTAGAAAGGTATAACCTTCCAAGACTGAACCAGGAAGAAATAGAAAATATGAACAGACCAATCACAAGCAATGAAATTGAAACTGTGATTAAAAATCTTCCAACAAACAAAAGTCCAGGACCAAATGGCTTCACAGGTGAATTCTATCAAACATTTAGTGAAGAGCTAACACCCATCCTTCTCAAACTCTTCCAAAAAATTGCAGAAGAAAGAACACTCCCAAACTCATTCAATGAGGCCACCATCACCCTGATACCACAACCAGACAAAGATACTACAAAAAAAGAAAATTACAGACCAATATCATGGATGAACATGATGCAAAAATCCTCAACAAGGGATTCCCTGGTGGCACAGTGGTTGGGAGTCCGCCTGCTGGTGCGGGGGACATGGGTTCGTACCCCAGTCTGGGAAGATCCCACATGCTGTGGAGTGGCTGGGCCCGTAAGCCATGGCCGCTGAGCCTCTGTGTCCGGAGCCTGTGCTCCGCAGCGGGGGAGGCCACAACAGTGAGAGGCCCGCGTACCACAAAAAAAAAAAAAAAAAAAATCCTCAACAAAATACTAGCAAACAGAATCCAACAACACATTAAAAGGATCATACACCATGATCAAGTGGGGTTTATCCCAGGGATGCAGGGATCCTTCAATATACGCAAATCAATCAATGTGATACACCATGTTAACAAATTGAAGAAGAAAAACCATATGATCATCTCAATAGATGCAGAAAAAGCTTCTGACAAAACTCAACACCCATTTAGGGTAAAAACTCTCCAGAAAGTGGGCATAGAGGGAACCTCCCTCAACATAATAAAGGCCATATGCGACAAACCCACAGCAAACATCATTCTCAATGATGAAAAACTGAAAGCATTTCCTCTAAGATCAAGAACAAGACAAGGATGTCCACTCCTACCACTATTATTCAACATAGTTTTGGAAGTCCTAGCCACGGCAATCAGAGAGGAAAAAAAAATGAAACGAAGAAGTAAAACTGTCACTGTTTGCAGATGACATGATACTATACATAGGGAACCCTAAAAATGATACCAGAAAACTACTAGAGCTAATCAATGAATTTGGTAAAGTTGCAGGATACAAAATTAATGCACAGAAGTCTCTTGCGTTCCTATACACTAATGACAAAAGATCAGAAAGAAAAATTAAGGAAACACTCCCATTCACCATTGCAACAAAAAGAATAAAATACCTAGGAATAGACCTACCTAAGGAGGTAAAAGACCTGTACCCAGAAAACTATAAGACACTGATGAAAGAAATCAAAGATGACACAAACAGATGGAGAGATATACCATGTTCTTGGATTGGAAGAATCAACATTGTGAAAATGACTATACTACCAAAAGCAATCTACAAATTCAATGCAATTCCCATCAAATTACCAGTGGCATTTTTTACAGAACTAGAACAAAAAATCTTAAAATTCGTATGGACACAAAAGACACTGAATAGCCAAAGCAGTCTTGAGGGAAAAAAACGGAGCTGGAGGAATCAGACTCCCTGACTTCAGACTATACTACAAAGCTACAGTAATCAAGGCAATAGGGTACTGGCACAAAAACAGAAATATAGATCAATGGAACAGGACAGAAAGCCCAGAGATAAACCCACGCACCTATGGTCAACTAATCTATGACAAAGGAGGCAAGGATATACAATGGAGAAAAGACAGTCCCTTCAATAAGTGGTGCTGGGAAAACTGGACAGCTACATGTAAAAGAATGAAATTAGAACACTTCCTAGCACCACACACAAAAATAAACTCAAACTGGATTAGAGACCTAAATGTAAGACTGGACACTATAAAACTCTTAGAGGAAAACATAAGAAGAACACTCTTTGACATAAATCACAGCAAGATATTTTTTGATCTACCTCTAGAGAAATGGAAATAAAAACAAAAATAAACAAATGGGGCCTAATGAAACTTAAAACCATTTGCAAAGCAAAGGAAACTACAAACAAGACGAAAAGACAACTCTCAGCATGGGAGAAAATATTTGCAAATGAAGCAACAGACAAAGGATTAATCTCCAAAATATATAAACAACTCATATGCTCAATATTAAAAAAACAAACATCCCAGTCGAAAAATGAGCAGAAAAAAAAAAAAATGAGCAGAAAACCTAAAGAGAGATTTCTCCAAAGAAGACATACAGATGGCCAAGAAGCACATGAAAAGCTGCTCAACATCACTAATTATTAGAGAAATGCAAATAAAAACTACAATGAGGTATCACTTCACACCAGTTAGAATGGGCTTCATCAGAATATCTACAAACAACAAATGCTGGAGAGGGTGTGGAGTAAAGGGAACCCTCTTGCACTGTTGGTGGGAATGTAAATGGATAGAGCCACTATGGAGAACAGTATAGAGGTTCCTTTAAAAACTAAAAATAGAATTACCATTTGACCCAGCAATCCCACTACTGGGTATATACCCAGAGAAAACCATAATTCAAAAAGACACATGCACCCCAATGTTCATTGCAGCACTATTTACAATAGCCAGGTCACGTAAGCTTCAATAGAACTATGTATTGTCTATGTACACCCTTCCCATTATCTGATTCTGATCTTGTTGGAGCTGTCTTACTACTCAAGTTGCAGAAAATAGCAATGCAAAACACCTCCCGCACCCCAAACCCCACCCCCCAAAACACTCAGTTTGTGTTCCATTTGCACATGCATTTTAATATTTCTAATTTGTAAATGTGTCTGTTCTTTGGATTCTCATTAATGAGTTAAATAAAATCTTTTAATACATCTTTATACGTGTATTAGAATCGTACTTCTTAAATTTTGAAAATGGCCTTTTAACAGTTTTGGAGGGGGTTTCCCTGGTGGCGCGCAGTGGTTAAGAATCCTCCTGCCAATGCAGGCAACACGGGTTCAAGCCCTGGTCCGGGAAGATCCCACATGCCGCGGAGCAGCTAAGCCTGTTTGCCACAAATAATGAGCCTGAGCTCTAGAGCCCGCAAGCCTCAACTACTGAGCCTGCGTGCCACAACTACTGAAGCCCACGCACCTAGAGCCCGTGCTCCACAACAAGAGAAGCCACCGCAATGAGAAGCCCGTGCACCGCAACGAAGAGTAGCCCCCACTTGCTGCAACTAGAGAAAGCCTGGGCAGAGCAACGAAGACCCAATGCAGCCAAAAATTAATTAATTAATTTAAAAAAAAAGCTTTGGAGGTCTGCCACCAAGATGCATTCATCTGATCAGCCAGGTAAACTTCATCACCAGAGATGTGCTTAAGCCCAGGCCTATCTCTTCTTGGCTCCCAGAGGTGAATCCAAAGTGACAAGCCATCTTTGTTGTTTTTCTAATTTAATTTTCCTCTCTACTAATTTTTTATTTTTGGTTTTGGTTTTGGTTTTTGATTCATGTATAGCCAATACTCATTAGGGGCAGCAATGACTGAGAATTTTGTTTTATCGTCTGACCACTTAGTGATCTCTGTAAATGGATTATAGAGATCTAGTCTCTGTTGGGTGAGAGATGATGGAGAATTTGGATTGTTAGTCATTTTTGTTAGTTTGTCAATTTTGAACCCAAATCAACTGAGTCCTTTGCCCATTGGGAGGGAAAACAACTCTTTCATACCAGGACTGGTGAGGTTTGGGGTTTCTGCATTTACTCTTGACCTGTGACTGAAATTTTAGAATCCAAGCTATAAGCCCTCTTTATCTGTCTCTGTATGTCTGTGTGTCTGTAGTTCAGAAAGGCCTTTATCCCTCATTGTGTAAATGTGTAATATTTTCTTATTTCCAGAGGGTTCTAATGAATTTGATTATAAAGTCTCATGTTAATTGAGTTCTTTTCTGATTGACTGATAGAGATAAATAAGTGCTTAAATAAAACAAATATTCCTAAAATTCCCAGAAAGTAGTGAAAATGAACTCCTAAATCTTTAAATGTGTTACACTAATAAAATGTTCTTACAGAAACCATTCAATAACATGTTAAAAATTCCAGCTTATAAATTTAAGTAAATCTTTGGAAAATGAGTAGTTTAGTATTTGGGGTTTAGAAAAAACAGCTATATTTTCTCTAATTTATTAATGTTAAGTGTAATTCCCAACAGTATTCTACTTAGATATGTTTTTTCTACATTTATACAACTTTATTGATCAAATAAGTTAACATTATTCATAATGTTAAAGATTATGAAAAATGAAAATTTGTTTTTCACTAATCGAATCATTATTCAGAAAAACTTATTTCAACAGTAATTTTGTTTTGCAATATGTCAGCTTGAAGATAATTTTCAAGAGTTTTTGGTAACTTAAAACCTTGGACTGGTATTAAAATTAAGTTAATTAATGGATAATCATTGGATACCAAGATCACTCTTAAGTAAGACAGACTACTGGACATTGATTACTAAGCATAATTTTAAGTTTTTATACTTTTGCGTCTTATATGCTGTAAGAGACTGTATCTTTGGGTCTGTTAATGAATATGTTCATTTTTGCCACTTTGATAAATTGTACTGTAAGGGATATAAGTGTCTATGGAAAGTTTTGTTATGTGTAGCTATGAACCCTGCTGGTCTGTTAAAAAGCTAAAAAGCTGGTATCTGGGACTTCTCTGGTGGTCCAGTGGTTAAGACTCCACGCTTCCACTGTAGGGGGCACGGGTTCAATCCCTGATCAGGGAACTAAGATCCTACATTCTGCGCTGCCAAAAAATAAAAAATAAAATAAAAGGCTGGTATGTGACATAGTTTCCGCACGAGGCACGGCCAAAATAAAATAAAAAACGGGTATGTGACATAGTTCACAACTATCCACCTCCTCCCTCCCCCCCACCCTAATTTTCTCTGAAACGGAAGTTACTTTGGTTGAAACTTAGAATTTATGTTAGTGGTTGAGACTGTATTGAGGAGCAACAGAGAAATACAACTGTGTGTGCTCCTGTTTCTCGAGAAAAAAAGCGTAGTTTTGTCCTAAAGCAATGGTTCTCAAGGTTTTGTCTGTATGTTTTGTTTTGTCTCCAAAGCATATTGAGGACCTTAAAGGGAGAAGGGGGCTAGGGATGGTACATTTAATCATCAACACAACATATTGGAAACTGAATTGAGAAATGTTTATAATTCTTATTTATTGAGTTATTTGAAGATAGCAACAATGACTGCATTGCCTATTAATAACATCTTCGTGTTATGAAATTCATTCTGACATTGTAGACGCCATGAGATGGGTCCTAAAATAAAGTGTCAGTTTGTTCCAGAATATAAAAGAACATGATGAAGGGCAAAATTTGGAAATAATCTACCATTTTAACTGTTTTTAAGTGTACTTTAGTATGTCTACATTGTTGTGCCACTGTCACCACCATCCATCCCCAGAAATTTTTCAACTTCCCAAACTGAAACTTCGCACCTGTTAAACAATTAACTCCCCATCCTACCCTCCCTCCAACCCCTGGCAATCACCATTCTACTTTCTTTCTGGAAATAAATTTTATTTGCCTTGGTTTATAATACCTGAGTCTGAAAAGCTATGCAATATGTCAAAATTTCACCAAAGTTTGCTTGATTTTGATGGCCATGTTTCCCTGGTTTACTGCTTATTGTCTTTACCTCCAATATGGAAAGTTCTTTTTGTGTGTGTACTTTGCCTATATAGCAAAAGATTCTGTGTCTTATAATATGTTAATTGTATTATGTTCTTGATTATTTTTAAAAAGCAAACAAAGGTTCCTCACTTAGAACTAAGATTCTTTACAATCATGTTACATTCTGTACTTATTTTTAGATGTTTTATTGTCCCTTTCAAATGACAACATTTGAAAAATAACAACTGTTGTTTCTGAGGCACCCAGGATCCTATCTTAAGAGTTCAAATCTCCTGACAGCTCTTGATTTTGGCCTCCCTAAACCTATCTTTGAGATTTCCCAGTGGGTCTCTCAAACCCCAAAAGATCTGTTCTTTTACCTTATGAAAGAGGGGTGTTATTTCTAAATAATTAGGTTTTATTTATGTTGTTATTGATGAGTTTCATGGAAAGAGCTGTCAAATCAGAAAAGACGCTTAGCCTTCCCTAGGTTAAATTTGTATGGGTAAAATATTATTGCTGTAACTATTGTAGAACTTGAATGATTCATGGGAAGGCCCTGGAGATTGATCGGTGTTTCTGTTTATCTGTATCCCGATGATGCTTTGCCTGATGTTAGGCAACAATAAAATAGTGTCGTTAGTCATACTTTTAGTTATTATTTAAAACGTTTATTTGGTTGGAATCTTTCTTCTTTAATTTGAATCTAGTGTCTTCTAGGCCAGTGGTTTTCATTTGGGGATAAATATCAGACTTATCTGTAGAGTTTTAATTAAAATACGGATGTTTTGGACCTACTCCAAATCTCGTTACTTGATATTCTTGATACATACTTGGTATATGTTTAGTGTATTACATATATATATTAAGACTCAAGAATTTTGCATATCTCAAGAATTTTTCCTCTGTAACAAGTATGTTCATCCATTTTTATAAACCAGATGTAAAATTCAGTATCTTCTTTGAAAATAGCCTTAATCATTATATGCATAGACATTTTGTCATAGCTTTATGTGTTTATTTTTTTATTTGGATTAGCATTGTTTTGCATGACAGAAACAACTAAATTTCCTTGTCAGTTGCATCATGCTTGTTATGAACTCTCTCTAGTAATTACCATAGTTATTTTAAGTCTCTGGCATCTACAGATATCTTTTTGTATTGCTTGGAAGCTTCCCTGAAGGCTCTGCAATCAGCTGCAGAGGCCAGATCACGTCCTTGACAAAGATACATGGTCCCCAGAGCCCAAGGAAAAGGACTGTACCAGGTACTTCAAACTACTGACACTTCAACGAATAGATCTTGGGTACGGGCCTCCGATGTCATCACTTAAACAACTTTAAGACAGTACTGAAGGGAAAAAAAAGAAAAAAAGACTGTACTGTTGGGCTAGATCAGGATTTCCAGAACTCTTTTTAGTAAGAAGCAGATGGGTTCATGATGCTGCTAACCCAAGATCCAGCAGAACAAGAATGGATTACATAGAATGGATGAACTAATGAGAGAGGATTGTAGCTACTTGTTTGGAATATTGTTGATATTGTTTTAATGTTCTATTTTCTGGATACATAAGGAAGCCCTTTTTCTCTCTTGCTAACTTATTTATAAGCCATAACAATTTAGTAGATTCTGATTTTGTAAACTGAAATGAAACATCTTTAGATGATGTTTTATTCTCCCTACTTGATTCCCCTTCCAAATTCAGAAATTTTTATTAAATATTCTTACTTTTAAATGGTAACTTAGTTATTTGCATAGCTTCAATAAGAATCTACCCTCCTTTTTACTAAATATAATTGGAAAAATGGTTATGAAACCAAGGCCTTGTCTGGAATGTCATATTTGAAAATGATGCTTATTTAATTGGGTACGACCAGTCACTGTCTTTTTTTCCCTAAAACTATTTTAAATGTTTTTGCATTCAAACATTCACCCCCAGATTATGGAGTATGAACTAGCCATTTACACTTTTTCTTTTGTAAAATGGCAATGCTTTTTAAAAATAATATTGTCAATAGGTTGCTCATTTCTGTTACTTCAGACACAAAATTCAAAATCAGCTGTTTTCCATGCTTGATTCTTTTGGATTGCTCCAACTTTCTTCCGTGTGCTTACATAGGAAACAAAATACTGTTATGAAAAATGCTTTTTTTTAATGTTTCAATTAGTCTGTTAATTATGAAGATTAGCTGTTCAAAACAGTCCTGTTGGGCTTCCCTGGTGGTGCAGTGGTTGAGAGTCCGCCTGCCGATGCAGGGGACACGGGTTCGTGCCCTGGTCCGGGAGGATCCCACATGCTGCGGAGCGGCTGGGCCCGTGAGCCATGGCCGCTGAGCCTGTGCCTCCGGAGCCTGTGCTCCGGCGACGGGGGAGGCCACAACAGTGAGAGGCCTGCGTACCGCAAAAAAAAAAAAAGCAGTACTGTTATTCTTGTCTCCTTCTTGTGTCCTTCATTACTGACACAAAGACCTAAGTCCTTTAACTGGTGCTTTTCTGTATCTGAATGGCTGCAACACAGCCGAACAGCTTTTCTGGTGTGAGATCCTCTGCCGATTTATTTAGAAACTGTGCTATGTGAATAAAGTATACCTAAAGGAAAATGTCTTCACATAACTGGAGGATTCCTGTCCCAGTTCTAAATAAAAATTCCTCCCCATCTCTGCAAAATACATCCCAGCCTGGACTGGCTGGATCAAGCGGAATAGTGACTTGTGATGCTATGTGAATATCCAGTCTATCAAGTATATGCTAGTGTGAAAACGTAAGACTACTTGATATGGAGAAAATGTGTAAAGAGACTGCCCTCAAAGAATACTTCAGATGTTCCAAAATATTTCAACATCTTGCTGCAATCCACACAGAAAAAGGCCAATTGGGATGGCTTATTCATGCGATTTCCAAATGCAATGAAGGCAACTGCCTCTTCCAAACTGAGAATGAACAATGCCACAATGAAAGACACCCCTTGGACATAACCAACATCAGGTCTGTAACATGAATATGCTCCTGAGATACTGTATAAAACATCCTGATATGGACCATCCTTCTGAAAGATGTAGAGAGATGGAAAGGCATAGGATATGTCCAGCTTAATTCCAGACCAGCATCTGGAGAATCATCATTCTGGACCAGCATTACAGAGAATGATATGTTTAGATAGAAGTTGTTGGGGCTTCCCTGGTGGCGCAGTTGTTGGGGGTCCGCCTGCCAATGCGGGGCACACGGGTTCGTGCCCCGGTCCGGGAAGATCCCACATGCCGCGGAGCGGCTAGGCCTGTGAGCCGTAGTCGCTGAGCCTGCGCGTCCGGAGCCTGTGCTCCGCAATGGGAGAGGCCACAACAGTGAGAGGCCCGCGTACCGCAAAAAAAAAAAAAAAAAAAAAAGTTGTTTTACTGAAGCTTTCCCACCATTTCTTTCCTCTGGGGAGGAATACTGCATAAAGTTCAGGAGTGATACCTATTTAGTCCACTTACTACAGCTAGACTCCAAGCTTTACCATGAACACTAGGGGGCAATCCCTGCACCTCAATTCTCCAACCTTTTTCCTACTATGAATTTCTTCCCTGGTCCAAATTACCATTGCATTTGCAATATTTTCTTCTTAATTTTTTTTTTTAATGTACTGCTTTAATTTCTCAATTTTAAGACTCAGCTCAAAGGTCTCGTGTTCTCGTCGCTGATTTGGCAGGAAGATTTTCTTGGAGTAAGCAAAGATTTCAACAGGACACAAAAGCAATCGTCAATCATATGATGGCCCATACTCAAGAATCAGAAAGGTGGTAGAAGGTGGCTCAAATTCAAAATTCTTATGTCTTAAAGACTGAAACGGTGATTTATAGGTCCTCCCTGTTCATGCTTTTTTCCTGCTGAATGTTTTTCGGATTTTCTGAAGATTCTCTCTGGGAGGGACTTTATCAAATAATTTCCAACAAGGAACACTGTGGACAACTGATCTGAGTTCCTTTTGTCCTTTTTGGAAAAGGTTTCAGACAACCGGGGGGCGGGGCAGGTAGAGGGGCTCTCTGGAAGAGGAGGGAGAGAATAACGCCCTCTGATTCCCATCTGCTTCAAGTTCATGGTCTTTGGTGTCTGCAGCCGCCAGGCAGCTGCTTTGCGGAGGACAGGCTGCCCATACCAGCAGTGACCTCATCACCGGGCCCCTCCAGGTGGACATGACCACAGGAACAAGGGAAGAGGCTCCCTGCCCACCTGGGGAAGCTGTGGCAGGTGCCTGACCAGTCACTTTTAGGGAACTAAGGTTGACTTTATTGAAACAGTGCTGACAAAGCCCTCGTGGTACCTGGCTTACAAGGTCCAGCTGGTAAGGAAGCTCACTTCCATGACCAGCCAGGAGGCTGCAGATGTTTTGAGGACTTTGAGAGGAGAGGAAGTCACCCAAAGCGTGTAAGTACTGCAGATGAAACCTGGTGGATCAAGTTTCTTGGGCGTGGCTACCTAGCCTCAGGACAGCAAGTAATAGAGGATTTTAGAAGTCCAACCTGAGATTCCTTATGGAAACCTCCAGCAGAGCAAACTTAAAGAAGGCCTTTATGCTAAACTAACATTCTTGCTGCACCTACGTAAATAATCAGGCCAAATCTAATGAGGTCACATTCATTTTGTGATCAGAAATCTTTGAGATTCTTTTTGATCAAAAGTAGGGAAACTGTAGGGGAAAATTTGTGCTTAAATGGAAAAATGTTTATTTTTAAAGCAAACCTGGGTTGTCTGATTCTGATTCTGTAAACTGTAGGTAACTGACAGGAATGCCAAATAATTCTTGTCTATAGACATGCAAACAAATTCTATATGGGGAGAAATAGTCAAAAAACCAGTTTTGGCTCTATTTGTACATTCTTTTCCATATTCCTGACCTATAACTCTGTCTGTTATTGATAATATCCTTTGACCCAGTTGTATCACTTCACTTGTTTTCTATGAATGAGTTAAATAAAATCTTCAACTTGTGTTTATTCTTATATCTGTATGAGAGTCATGATTTTACCTGCTTTCGAAAATTATCTTTTAATGCCTGCTTGGAACTAAACCACCCTTTAATGGCTGATCACCTGTGCCCTGAGTCTTTGCCTCAGCCCCAGAGGGCCTTAGAGACTTTCAGACAACAGCATCAAAGAGACTTTTGAGGCGGCCCAGTTTGGTGACCTTCCAAACAACCTAGCACAGGAACTTCCTAGCAGCTTTATGGTGGCAGCCCTACAGTTTGAGGTGGCCTGAGACTTCTTGGCTGACATTGTCCTGGCTCCTCTTAAAGGCTGTGTACACCCCAAAAGTACACTTCAGGAGAAAAATACACATTTAAGACCCTCATAAACTAACTCTCACAGACAAGAGTGAGATAGTTGAAGCACTGCCACATGGGGTTTCAGAAGCTTGTTTAAAGCCATGTGAAGCTTCATGCTTGTGTCTAGATGGCAGGTAGACGGGGCGGGGGACTCATATTTTCCTCAAGGAGGACACCACATGGTCAAGCAAGTCATGACCCAGGAGGGCACAGCCTGTGGTGAAATCGGTGTGTGAAGATGCAGGTGGTCTGAGCTGCTGCACAGATATCCTTTGCATTCTTCTAGCAAGCGATTATCATGTTATCGTCTATGAACTGACCTGGGATGTATTAGCCATCTCTAAAGTTGGAGGCACGTATCTCAGGGACGGTTACTCAGGACAGCCTTTCTTAATTTTCATGTTTGCGTATGTGTTTGATATATTAGTAGTACAGGCATATAATTTGTAAATACACATATACTGAGGTTGCACGTCCAACCTTTTTCTCACAGGATGTGCAATCAAGATTAGAAAATTGGATACATCATGCAAACGTCTTGCTGCTGCGTTTCCCAAGTAGACTCACCACATTGGTATTGGGAAGGTTTGACCATTGTGCACGTTTATCCCACAATTCATTCAGAAAAAGCATGCCCACCTTGCGGATTATATTCCTGAGAGTTTGTCCTCTGAAATTAAGGACTTTATTTTGCTCGTTTCTCTATTTCTAATACTTCGAAAGGCGATTGGAACGTAGTAAATACTCAATATTTGTTTAATGAATTTTACAGTGGTTTAACTCAATATCCTATGTTTAACAATCGTTCCTCCACTATATTGGCCTTCATGGCTTAGAAATTGGAAACCTTATTTTTATAACACGGATGTGGATGAACATATTCACCAAGAGTCATGTGGAAGTTTCCTTAAAACGCCAGACCTCATAAATCTTGTTAGTCCCATACACTTTGACCAGAGCCATATTCAGTTCTACTTAGGGTGACCAACCATCCCAGTTTGCCTGAGACTGAAGGTTTTCTTGGGACAGAAGACTTTTGGTATTAAAACAGGGACAGTCCTAAGCAGACCGAGATGGGTTGGTCACCTCAGTTCCACTGGGCACCTGTAAAGAACTGTTCCTTTTTCTCTACGATGTTGTAAACGAGCAGTAGCACGTGAACACCAGCTTTCTATGCACCTAGAAAGCAGGACAAGATGAAACACCCCAGAGTGGGGGTACACATCTACTTTTCTCAGTCCTGAATAACATTGCTTAAAATCACCACCATTGCTGATCAGTTTTCAGTGCCCAGTAGTGCTTGGTCTTGTTCACAAAAGGATACAGACTTGTGAAGATATGATGGTATTGTACCCTCTCCCCAGACTGTGAAACAAAGTGTGGGTTAGCTGCATATTTATAACCACCCTCCAACATAAGAGCAGACCCAAAAAAAGACCCAAAGCTGGAGATGTCCCTTCTTGGTTATTTCTTGTCCTTCTCTTTTGTAACTGGACCACCCAAATGAACCACATACTGGAAACCTGAGGCTGTCCACAGGGTGAGATCTGACAAAAGTTCCGTTGTGATGGTGCCCAAAGGTGATGTTTCACAGGGTTGTGGTCCCTCACAGCCATAGCAGGGTGGGGGAGAACAGCCATTGAACACAAAGACCACCTTAGTTTCTTGATCAGGGAGAAACCATCCAGGAAGTGGTGCCTGACAAGACCTTGCCCCCCAGGAAGACGTGGCATGTTAGATAACCCCTCATCTGTGAGCCAAATAGCACAAACTTTGCATGAAAAGGAGCAGCAATGAAGGGGGTGATAGAGGCAGCTCTTTTTCTGGTGAGAAGTAAAGCTTATACACATCCAAAACTTATGGACATCAGCATAACCACTGAAAGGGGTCGGTGTCTTATTCTATTCTCCTCATCTGCTCGGGGCTGTCTTGTTGACAGCTGGCCCAGGACTCACATATACTGACTCAGAACCATGTTAAAAACTGTGAGCAGGACCCCACTATTCACCAGAAAGGCCCTGGCTTCTGGCAGCTTCTGAGAAGTTTAAAGAATCCAGAAAGTGGCTGATTAAGGTTTTGTCCTGTATGTTCAACAGCTTTCCACCCTAGGCCACATGTTAGCCACCTGTCACCCCCAACCCTGGACAACCGAAGTCCATGGGATGTGTTTCGGTTCATTACCTGACCAGAAGAATGTTTTATTTATCCTCTGTTCACCCCATTTTTTCTAACAATCCCTATTAACGTTGGCAACACATCTGCAGCAAGCTTTGAATTACTCTAACATATTTGATGTTCTGGGTAAGTTCAGTTGCCATCTCCACCACAGAACAGTGATTTGTTTGACCCCATCCAAGCTGCCGGAGCTGAATGTAATATTCAGGATACATTTACTTCAGGTTTTATTTAGAATCTCTGGGTACCCCTTTGGCCATTTTCTGGGAGTTAAACAAAAACAAAATCCATGGAAATATTCAGTAGCCCCAATATGATCCACAAGCCTTTTCCAGTGCATAACACTTTCCAGAAATTTATCTACCCCCAGACATCATTCTTTGGGGTCCCAGTTACCTCCGAGCTTCCCCTGAACATTTCCCTATTTTCCTATCTCAGAAGCCCTCTGCACTCCCTCCACTGGGTCCTGGCTGAGCTGGGTAACCCAGCGCAATGGACAGTGACTTGGCTGCCATAACAGGCTGTACAGGTGGACTTGGCACAGCAACTATGGTTGTGGGAGGCATAGCTCTCAAGTGGGCTCGAAGCTCTGTCTTAAAATCTTCCTTGTTGGGCGTGGTGCAGTGGTTAAGAATCTACCTGCCAATGCAGGGGACACGGGATTGAGCCCTGGTCTGGGAAGATCCCACATGCCACGGAGCAACTAAGCCCGTGAGCGACAACTACTGAGCCCGTGAGCCTAGAGCCCGTGCTCTGCAGCAAGAGAAGCCACCGCAATGAGAAGCCTGTGCACCGCAATGAAGAGTAGCCCTCACTCGTCGAAACTAGAGAAAGCCTGCGCACAGCAACGAAGACCCAACGCAGCCAAATAAATAAATAAATAAATTTATTTAAAAAAAAATTCTCCTTGTTATTTTCAGGCAGACTGCTGACAGGCCTGGTCAGCAGCCACTGACCTGAATGCCCTTTTCTACATCATCAAGTCCCATTTTAACTTCCTGCTGTGATGATGACATTTATCTTCACTGGATTCACACAGTATCTCTTTTCACTTTCTGTGTAATCACACCTAAATCACAATCAGAAAATAGTATTTAAAAATAACTGTTAAATGCCTCTGAAAAATGCACACACATAGACATACACTTGCCCTTTTGTATCTTTTTTTTTTAACATCTTTATTGGAGTATAATTGCTTTACAATGGTGTGTTAGTTTCTGCTGTATAACAAAGTGAGTCAGCTATATATATACATATATCCCCATATCTCCTCCCTCTTGCATCTCCCTCCCACCCTCCTTATCCCATCCCTCTAGGTGGTCACAAATCTCCTAGCTGATCTCCCTGTGCGTCAGAAAGAGAAAAACAAATACCATATGCTAACACATATATATGGAATCTAAAAAAAAAAAAAAACGTTCTGAAGAAACTAGGGGCAGGACAGGAATAAAAACGCCCTTTTGTATCTTGCCCTAAAAATCATTTCTGGCAGTAAGTCAGAAAGAGAAAGACAAATACCGTATGCTAACACATATATATGGAATTTAAGGGAAAAAAATGTCGTGAAGAACCTAGGGGTAAGACAGGAATAAAGACACAGACCTACTAGAGAATGGACTTGAAGATATGGGGAGGGGGAAGGGTAAGCTGTGACAAAGCAAGAGAGTGGCATAGACATATATACACTACCAAACGTAAGGTAGATAGCTAGTGGGAAGCAGCTGCATAGCACAGGGAGATCAGCTCGGTGCTTGTGACCACCTAGAGGGGTGGGATAGGGAGGGTGGGAGGGAGGGAGACGCAAGAGGGAAGAGATATGGGAACATATGTATATGTATAACTGATTCACTTTGTTATAAAGCAGAAACTAACACACCATTGTAAAGCAATTATACTCCAATAAAGATGTAAAAAAAAAGTGCTAGATTAAAAAAAAATCACTTCTGGCAAATAATCTTACATAGTTTTGCTTGTTTTTATTTCACTCTGCTGGTGGCACTGGTATTGTCTGATTGTGGTGCCTTTCTGTTGACACATCCAAGAACCCTGTTGCATTATAACAAAGGCACAAATAGGTGTCCTGGTAATGGGTGTTAGTATTTCTGAAAAGAAAAAGAACAAAATTTCCCCTCAAGTCCCTATGAGAATACTTCCGCACACACCTGCATTTTTTGGTTTTTTGGTTTTTTTGTTCTTGGTTTGGTTTTGTTTTGTTTTAATGTAATGTCTTTGGTGAGGCAAAGGGGTTACCCTAAATTAATGTTGCATCGTTTTCCTTCATCGTATGCCAGGAGAATATTTTTCATCCACTTCTTAATTGTAGATATCCGAACAGGGAACAGCCTGCGTAAGGTTCACAGCAGGGATCAATCAACTGTGAGGTTCAGCAACCTCAGCACTATCAACATTTTGGACAAGTTAATTCTTGTTGGGGGCACCGTCCTGTGCTTTGTAAGATGTTTAGCAGCATCACTGAGCTCTACATACTAGATGCCACTCGTGATACGCAAAAATGTCTCCAGACACTGCCAAATGTCCCCTGGGGGCAAAAGTTCCAGTTGAGAACCACTGGTGTAGAGAAAAGATTGTGATTGACTAGTTTGGATGGAATGCTTTGTCCTGTCCAGTCAACTGTGACCAGGGGACAGGAATCAGGAAATGAGGACATAACTCGAGCTAAATCTATGCCGCTGCTCCTTTAAGGGGTTCTGGGAAATCCATCCACTATGAGTCTAACGCATTGCAGAGATTCTCTCTACAATTTGGTTTCTATAGCTTTGCTCTTTGTTGATGATGTTAAACTGTTTAATATTTTTTTATCTTTTTTACTTTTGTCTGTTGGTATTGAGATTTCTCGTCTTATTTTGGAAGCATGTCTTCTGTTTTCAGGTGTTTCTGTTAGCCTTACAGTTTTCTGCCATCTTCAGATAAGCCTTAAGTTCATTTTTGTTTAATCTAGATCAGAGCTCCATTTTTCCTATTCAATTCCCTCTTATTAGTATAAGATGAAAACTCCTAGGCAAACGTGTGGGTCTTATTGTGTCTGTCCTTTAGGGAAAAAAGTGGGGGAGGCCATGATCATAACCAAATACATTATGCTCACTTGCTTATATATCCTGGAAGTCTAGGGTCATATTAGTGGCTAAATAACAAAGACTTAGAGGAGCAACTCTCCCCCTTCACTATCATAAGGTTTAGTGTATTTAACAGTCTGTCTAGGTAATATACTTGAAAGTCAAAGGACCATGAGTCTGTTTGAAGCATTCTGTTAAGTCCCCCAACCCACTGACCTGGAGAAAAGATCAAGATCCCACCCCTGCCTTTGAGAGGTAGGTTGCACTGAGTTATTGGTAGGACAGAAGAGAAATCTTATAACACAGTATCTTCCTTCTGAAACAATAATAGTTGAAAGATCTGCACTTCCAGGAGCACGGTGAGAGCAGTAAGATTCCCTCTTTGGGAAAACTTACCCTGGTTGGAGCAAGGGCAGGGAGGTATAACAGAATATTGGAGCACTGGCAATGGTAAGGCAGAAGAGGGCTTGAGGAAAAGAGATTCCCAGTGACAGAAAAAAGAGCTCCCAGGAAAGTAAGCAGAGGAAACTGTGTGGTGGTGACAATATAACAGCAGTCATCCCAGAGTTGTGTGCAGTTGAGAACTGGTGTCTCTCAAAATGCAGAAGCTTCATCTACTTGTGCCTAGTAGGAAACACATCATGGGCATCAATCCCCAACAAAGGTGGAGGCACAGACACCTACCAGCAAACAGGCAGTTATGAAAGGGGATGATAACCCCCGTCTGTTTTGAATGGACTTGCATTAATGTATTTCCGTCACTGATTGGTGGTATGGGTGGGAAACAGGTGCACAGGAGGCAGGTTTTACGGTTCAGAGAGGACATATCAGTTCCATTTCTCTTACCTAAAGCATGTTTTTGGAAAGAGCTTCTTGGCACCGGGGTAGGAAGAGAGGGAATCTAAGTTAATAATTATATACCAAGGCCCCAAGCATTTTTATGACTTCTAAATAAACATGTAGCATTGTGAAGGACCGAAAGATAAATTCAATGTATCCCTGCTCTCAAGGAGCTTACAGTGTAGTGGGGAATGGAACAATTACACAAATAGACTATAGCAAATATACAAGAATGCTACCTTGGCTAAGAGGAGGAGGAGGCCACGAGGTTTTGAGAAGATCAAAAATAGTGTTTTAGCCAACTGAGTATATCAGGTAGATTGGAATAGGGATATTTCAGAGATGACTTCAGGAGCTCAAATCAGAGGCAATGAGACTCTGAATGAGGATAAAAGCAATAAAACAGAAATGAGGGACTAGATTTATGAAATGTTGCATAGCTAGCTTCAAGATTTGTTAACTAATGTACATATTGGAGATGATTGAAAGGGAGGAAACAAAATATTTGAGCATTAAGAATGGAAATATAGTTCACAGAAGTAAGGGGAAAATGAAATGAGGTGGAAGATGACAAGCTTACTTTCTGAGATGCTGCTTTCAATACAGCATACAAGGGAATTCCCTGGCTGTCCAGTGGTTAGGACCCCGAGCTTCCACCCCAGGGAGCACAGGATCGATCCCTGGTCAGGGGAACTAAGATCCCGCAAGCTGCGTGGCACGGCCAAAAAAAAACACAGTATACAAGAGGTTGGTGATTATGTAGGATGAGGCCGTCTTGTCTTCTTTTTCCCCAGTGAAGACTCCTGTCTTTTCATTCTGTCTGTTCAGTCATATCCCTGGTTTGTAGACACTGTGCAACATAAGTACTTATGCTTTGAAAGCCAGTTCTTAGGATTCATGCCATCACCACCCACCTCCACCATGTCACCTCTTTATTTAGCTTTAGCTCCCTATGAGTAACTCGGACACCTGCAGTTTCATTTTCCTCTATGTGCTGACGAGATGGAGATGAGCCTGCCCAGCTGGAATGTAGGAGTACTCCATTATTAAAGCTCTGTCGAGGGAGGAATGGCTGCCTGCAGACACTTGAGCTCCTACCAAAGATTGTCTATCTTTTTTTTTTTTTTTTGGCTTCTCAGCACAATCTGAAAGTACCTGATTTGGATGCTGGAAAAATAAATGCACAGGTTCAAGACACCATTCCCTATAAATCAAATGAGGCACTCTTACTAAATTGAGTCTCTTCAGCTCTTCTCTGAATTCTCCACATGTCAGCATAGAATTGCCTCAATCTTCCTACCTCGACTTTGCACTCATAAACTTCAGTCTCATTTCTGACAGGTTTTATTTACTTGAAACTATCTTGTATTGTTGTTTAACATTTTTTTAATTTACTTTTTTCTATTCACAAAAGTAAATATGTACTCATTGCAAAAATTACTTGATTTGGAAACTAAGAAAAAAGGTTAAAGAAGAAAATGTGTGACCTGTCCTCTCATCAATGTTAACATTTTAGCCTAGTCTTTTTCCTCTTATGCACATTTTAATTTTAAAACGTAGCTGGGATCCTACTGTGTAAATGGTATAGTTTTCTGATATTTTTAACTATTATAGTTTGAGAATTTTCTTATATAATTAAAATTATCTTACTTTTGACAGCTGCATGAAATTTCATAATTGTAGATGTTATATTTTTCTTTGTGTGTATCTCCTACATTGAGTGCTTAACTCTTTATAACAAAAATTTCCTGGCCTGTGTATATATATGCCTATAGTCACAAGAAAAAAAGGAAGGAAAAAGGCTAAAATTTATACAAAGAAAAAAGTTATATAATTCTTAATTCAAGATTTCTGCTTATGCTTCTGCTGTGAAACATATATGTAGTTTGATTAAGAAATATAAAATTTTATTTTGACAGTGATTATGTGAAGTATTTATGTATGTTTAAAGGAAAGAAATAGAGAGCTATTTTACTTATCACTTAAGGGCTTCTGAGTTAGGTAGAGTTCTCCCTTTTTATTAACAAAATTAATACATATTTATAAGTGCAAATAATTGGAGAAATATAGAATATAAAAAATATAAGCGTATCTTTTTCCGTCCCGCTACCAAAAAGTAAATAGTTTTCTATGGCATATATGTTATACACTTCATGTACTTATATCTTTTAAGAGAATTACACAATTCGTAGTGTTCTACATTTGCTAAGTTAATATTAATAACACCTTTCCATATATTTACATATTCAATATTTCAGATATTTTTATATTTTTCTCATTTTATTATATTAAGTAGAACTCCCAGAATAATACTGTATAATAACAATTATAGTGGACTTCCTTGTCTAGACACATAAAGGGCCCTTTGCATTAGTATGCTCAATATATTATCACCTGTTTACTGAGCAGAAAGGAGGATGCTTTGGTAGTGGAGAACAGTTTTTCACTCTTCCACAAATGTATCTCATGCCTGCCACAGTTTTCACCATAGCCTCTGCTGAGTCTATACCATCATCTAGGGATCAGCAAGTTCTCAGTGCCAAAACCTGTTCTCCCATGATATTGCAGGTGGTGACATGATCTGTTAAGGACTTCCCAGTGGATACCATTTGTGATTTTTTTCCTTTTGCTAATGTTGTCTCTATTCTCTGATCCCTTAGCATATCCCTGGGTACATCAACAACCTGAGATCCACACAATGTTCTGCAAATTTTAAAGGCAAAGTCTATCAAATCAAAGAAATAATAATTCCTACTTTATGTAAAATGTCCCTCCATGTGTCAACTTAAAATAGAGAGGATCTAAAATAATGAAGAATCTTAACTTAGCAAAAGGAAATTGAATAGAAGTCAATAGATGTGAGAGTGGTGACAGTGGAAACTGGAAACAAACTAAAATATTGAAGTTGTAAGCATTTATACCTGCCCAATTATAAACTGATGCTTTTAGCTTTGAATTATTCTGTTTGAAATGCATATTTTTAATCTTTCTGTCCATGGAGGAAAGAAATGTCTTCCAGGAGTTGGGGGCAGGAAAGGGTATTCTGATCTTGAAATAATGTGACAATATTTCCAAAATGTGTTTGCTCTAAAAGATGCCTTCTAAGCAAATGTTTGAAAATAGGGACTTCCCTGGCGGTCCAATGGTTAAGACTTCGCCTTCCAATGCAGGGGGTGCGGGTATTTTTTATTTATTTATTTATTTATTTTGCGGTACGCAGGCCTCTCACTGTTGTGGCCTCTTCCGTTGCGGAGCACAGGCTCCGGACGCGCAGGCTCAGCGGCCATGGCTCACGGGCCCAGCCGCTCCGCGGCATGTGGGATCTTCCCGGACCGGGGCACGAACCCGTGACCCCTGCATCGGCGGGTGGACTCTCAACCACTGCGCCACCAGGGAAGCCCGGGGGTGCGGGTTTGATCCCCGTTCGGGGAGCTAAAAGCCCACATGCCTTGCAGCCAAAAAACTAAAACATAAAAAAACAGAAGCAACATCGTAACAAATTAAAGGCTTAAAAAAAATTTTTTTTAAGAAAATAGTTGCGAACATGAAATTTCCATTCATAAATATGAGACACTCCGTTTTGAAACTTATTTCCTGAAGAGTGCATTTTGACCAGAACGAATGTGTGAGTTATATGTGTGAAAAGTTGAGAAATTGTAAATATTATCAGTTCTGGTTAAATGTGTGATTTGCCTGTGAAAACATTTTTTTACTATCAGCTTTGTGTATCCCAAAATGAACTATAGTTCTCAAGCATACTGAAGTAATATGGACATCATTCGAGGACAGTAAAATGCCATCCTGAGTTAAATCATGTCTAAAGTCGTGACTTTTTTTCAGGATAGTTTTTCATGAATTTTCCCTTTCAGGGATAAGTATGATCTTGATAAACTGAATCAAGCAACATATCAGGGAGAAAAATAAAGATACTTAAAACAAAATATACCCAAATAATTATCAAGAAGTTTCTCCCACATGGGACTTCCCTGGTGGTCCAGTGGTTAAGATGCCATGCTTCCAGTGCAGGGGGCACAGGTTCGATCCCTGGTCAGGGAACTAATATCCCACATGCCACACAACATGGCCTAAAAAAAGAAAAAGAAATTTCTCCTACATATAAATTCTAGAGGGAGAGACAAGGATGGATGGGGTCTTCTCAGCCAGTCAAAAATTCTACCTAGAAACTGATGCTTCAGAATCAGGAAGGAGAGGGAATCTATCACAACTCCCATTTCAGTCAAATTCCTGTATGAGGTTTCTTGAATTAATTTGTACAATTCCAAGTTTGGCAACTTTTATTCTAAATGTTTTGTTTTAAATCCAAAAGTATAGTGGTAAAAGTATATAATATAATAGAACTGCAAGATGTATTATCTCTCAATTTGGGCATTTCCTTATTTGATGTTGCTAATTAAAATAGAAAAATGTTTATTGGTAAAATAAGTCATTTATGAGCCTTAATTCTTAAAGATGGCCATATGTTTTATCTCTGTCAAAATCAAGAAAATTATTATAGAAGATGCATTTGGGGGATATGGAAAGGGCATGTTTTAATCCATGCAAAGAGTCAGTTATTTCTTTTCATTTTTTTCTTGGCCACGCCACGTGGCATGTGGGATCTTAGTTCCCCAAGCAGGGATCGAACCTGTGCCCCCTGCAGTGGAAGCGCTGAGTCTTAACCACTGGACCGCCAGGGAATCCCTAAGAGTCAGTTATCATACTTAAGCTGAAACGACTTAAATTTCTTATGAACAAAGTTTTCTAAATGTTCTCTATTTGCTTTTAAACAAAAAAGCGATAATGTCTGGCTTGATATCTGGAGAACTAAATGTAAATGATAACACGAGATAATAACGGAAATATCTTTTGAGGAGCGATTTTGTGAAGATTAGCTGGATTTGTAGATATTGTTCTATACAAAGTTGCTCATTTAAGTTTTCAGAAATGTAATTTTATTTCTTTCTCTAATAATTTTAGTATGATTTGATTGTGTTTTAATGTTATATTAATTTAGTTCTAACTTGACATTCCTAACTGTTTTTTGGAAATTTATGAAATATAACATTCAGGTAGAAATATGTGTGTATGTGTGTGTACATATATATATGTATACATATATATAATATATGTGTGTGTATATATATATACATGTGTGTATGTGTGTGTGTTCATCCATATGTAGATGGATATATATGTGTGTATAGACATCAATAGAGAGTTCTCCAAAGGTCTCCCTAGAAACTGGAATTCAACTAAGGTAAATATTAAAATGTTTTAAAATGTTTGTGTGTGTGTGTGTGTGTGTGTGTGAAAAAAGTAGGCAGGATCAAGTTATGACTCTAAGGAAAAGTTGTCTATACTTTAACCCCCCAAAATTGTAAAAGCTGGGGAATTTAAGGTAAAACTCCATTAATAAGGGTTCGTCTGTTTTATCTATGAGCTACTATTCTCTGTTAGTTGCATGAGAATGCCATCTGAGGAGCTAAATGCTCTGGCTTCATGATCCTTAGTGTTTCCCTGGATGAGGTTATATTTTTCTTTAATTTTCAGAGATATTTGTATTACATTCAGATGATCGGAACACCCTGTTTGGATCTATACTCTATAAAATCAATTTTAAGTTTCTTAAACCATCACGCGAGAGGGAAATGGTGCATATTTGTTACATGATGCCCCATATTTGCACTGTGTATTTTTCTCCTCATCTTATCCTTTTGGAAAAAATCCTAAAGTAGGAAAGAGAAACATAAATGCAAACTCTGTGCCTCTTTGATGAAACTAGGAAACATCTGAAAGCCCAAACCACAAATAGGAAGTGCTGCCAATAGCAGTGAGGATCAAAGCAAGGATGGTCACAACTGCAAGTCACAAAGACGCACGCACAGAGCTGGCAGAACACACAGTGAGTGGGCACGTCCAGAAGTGCAGAAGAAACATAATTTAGTTTGTAGTAATGAGAACAGAGTCCATGGGCTGCAGGCCTGAGCTTCTTTGAAATGAGTTTGATGCTTATACAAGTAGAACTTGCAGAGCTGACCAAGAAATCAAACAGACCACCATCCTGCAGCAAGTAATTTCAGGGAGGAGAAGGAAAACTCTGCGTTGTTAATTGCTAAAGAAAAGAGAAAAAGTCACACTGAAAACTCTGTGTCATAAGGAGAATTCCTGCTAGCCTGGACCATTGCCCTGGCTCATTTACCATACAGTGAATCTCCTCCAAATACAGTCCAGAAGAAATCATCTCTTTCAATGATAAGCAATAGTTTTAAAAATTGTACTGAACTTAGTGAATGGATAAAGAAGATGTGGCACATATATACAATGGAATATTACTCAGCCATAAAAAGGAACAAAATTGAGTCATTTGTAGAGACATGGATGGACCTAGAGACTGTCACACAGAGTGAAGTCAGAAACAGAAAAACAAATACCATATATTAACACATATATATGGAACCTAGAAAAATGGTACTGATGAACCTAGTGGCAGTGCCGGAATAGAGACGCAGACGTAGAGAACAGACTTGTGGACACGGGGGGGATGGGGAGGCCTGGACGAATTGAGAGAGTAGCATTGGCAGATATACACTAGTATAGGTAAAATAGATAGCTAGTGGGGAGCTGCTGTATAGCACAAGGAGATTGACTGTGCTCCTGTGATGGGGAGGGTGGGAGGGAGGCTCAAGAGGGAGGAGATATGGGGATATATGTATACGTATAGCTGATTCACTTTGTTGTACAGCAAAAACTAACACAACATTGTAAAGCAATTATACTCCAATAAAGATATATAAAAAACAAAATTGAACAGAACTTAAATAGAGTTACCCTAAAAAAAAGGAGGAAAGAAACTAGAAAATTAGATGGGAAGCTCCTTCCTCCATTAAAAATTTTTTTTCTTCCAGTTTTGTTGAGACATAATTAACATATAGCACTGTATACGTTTAGCATAATGATTTGACTTGCATACATCATGAGATGATTATCACAATAAGTTTAGTGAACATCCATTGTCTCATAGAGATGCAAAGTTAAAGAAATAGAAAAAAATTTTTCTTCTTTGTGATGAGACCTCTTAAGATTTACTCTTAACAACTTTCAACTATAACACACAGCAGTGTCAATTATATTGATCACGTTGTACACTACATCCCTAGTATTATTTAACTTATAACTGGAAGTTTGTACCTTTTGACCACCTTCATCCAATTCCCATGCCCCGCAGCCCCCGGCCTCTGGTAACCACATTTTTAATTACATTTTACAACTGTGTTGTGTAATTAATATGTTAACATCATATATTAAAACGTTTCTTTTACCTAAAAGTTCTTTTTTTTTCTTCTGATTTTAAAAAAACTAAAGCATTGTCATGGGCCCAGAAAGGATTGTGGGCCCCAGGTACTGTCTCTACTAAGCCTTAGTCTGCCTGGGAGGAGGCAACAGCGCTCCGACGAAAGACAACAAACAAGGTTCAGCTGTGCGCCAGCTCCTCGAGGGCAGGTTCTTGTTCGTTCTTGTGTCCCTAGCACCTCAATGGAATAAATTTGCTTATTCTCCAAATATTCAGTACCTACTCTGTGACAGGTCCTGCACTAAGTGCTGAGGATACAAGGATAAGTTGCTGCCCTTGCCCTTCATGTTGGTTTCACCGCCAATGAGACTGTATCTATTAGGAATCTTTCAGCTGCAGGGGAAAATCAAATACATCAAAAAACCTAAAACTAGGGTTAAACAAAAAGCATATTTATTAGTTCACATAAATGAAAACATCCATGGTAAACCTCGTTTCGGGACTGACTGAATTTAGGGATCAAGTGACCATAACAAAACAACAGTGAAAGTTAAGCTCTCATATGCCTGGCACAATTCTGAGCCTTTTACATGTACCCACCCATTTAACTCACAACAAACCTGCATGGTAGGTAGTATGATTAGCTCCATTTTGCCCAGGAGAAAAGTGCAGTATTCAACTTCTCTCTGGTTCTCTGTTCTGCCTTCCAGACTGGAGGGTTTCTTCTCAAATCCTCCTAGTGGACCCAAATTTATTAGTTATTTATGAGAGAAAATTTCACAAGACTCACTAAGAAAGAATATGCAGGACTTGGCGACTCATTGGATGCAGGGATTTCAGCGGGTGGTGAAATTCAGGTCTTTGACTGTAACACTTTCTAAGGTGATTGTAACACTTTCTAAGGTGATTAACGGAGGAGAATCATGACTTTTGAGAAAAGAGGAGCAGTTTTAGATGTGTTCAATTTAGTGTGTCAATCAGACACTTAGATGACTAGTTTTTATTATGTATCAGGTCATTCCAAAAAGTCACTTGAGAAACTTACATAATAAGAAATAATACAACAGGATAGAAAAAAAAATAAAAGAGCAAATCAGGTTAGAGGGAACGACTCCTCTGTAATTACTGCCACCCTACTGGATAAAAGGTCCCATTCCTGGGGCTCTTATAGGACCTTATATTTCTCTCATTATAACACCTATTTAAAACTTTATTACAATTCCCAGCTTAATATAAGTTCCAGTTTAATATAAGTTCCATGAGAGCAGCAGTCCTGTCTGTGTAATACACCGTCCATCCCCATCACCTAGCACAAGGAATATCAAGTGAATGAATGAATACATGAAAAACTTTATTTAATCCTCCTAACAGACAGACCTGAAAAAAGAGAATTCCCATTCACCAGCAATAAAGTTCAGCTGTGAAGAAGATGCTTTTTCCATGTACTTTGCCACCTCTCTATTTAACATGGATACAAATGAACTAAAACAATTCACCAAAGAAAGGCCAAGATTGGAAGGAACATATCACAAGGAATGACTGAATAAAAGCAGCGATGTTTAGCCTAAGGAAGAGATAGTGGGAGAAATCCTACATAAGTCAGTCCTGTGTGCCCTGCTGGAGCTGGACTCCAAGGACACGCACATCATAAAAATAAAGGAATTTTGGTGTACAGATGTTGCAGAAGTGAGGCCAACTGCCACATATGGGAAACCATAAAGACATATTGTGATCTTACAAAGTTTCCTATCAGTTAAAGTTGTCCAAAAATAGAGTTGCCTAAGAGGCAGTGAGTTCCTTGTCACTGGACTTTTTCAAATGTAAGCCAGCTAAGGATAGGCTGTAAAATGGTAAAGGATGTTTAAGTGTTGGAAATGCAGGTGGATTCAATGGCTTTCTAGTTCTCTTCAATGCGGAAGTTATATGATTCAACTCTCAGTAAAGGGAAGGCAAAAGGATCTCCAGTACTTAACAGAGGAAGACACTTCCTACCAGGAATGTAGTCTTACCCATGCAGGAGGAATATCACAGCAGAAAAAAAGCAGGCAGGTTGGATAACCCTGCCCATTATCTTCATCCTGTTTTCACTATTCCATTTTTTTTTTTTTTTTTTTCTGCTTTGGTTCTTCATTGCTGTGCGCGGCTTTCTCTAGTTGCAGTGAGCGGGGGTTACTCTTCGTTGTGGTGCACGGGCTTCTCACTGCGGTGGCTTCTCTTGTTGCAGAGCACGGGCTCTAGGCCCACGGGCTTCAGTAGTTGTGGCACGTGGGCTCAGTAGTTGTGGCTCGTGGGCTCTAGAGCGCAGACTCAGTAGTTGTGGTGCACAGGCTTCGTAGTTGTGGCGCACGGGCTTAGTTGCTCCATGGCATGTGGGATCTTCCTGGACCAGGGCATGAACCCATGTCCCCTGCATTGGCAGGCAGACTCTTAACCACTGAGCCACCAAGGAAGCCCTATTCTGTTTCTTTACACTTTAAGATCTTACTTCAGTTTCCCATGTAGACTTTCTCGCAGGATGGAAAATGTTCTGACTAGCTAGCTAGATTATTCTAGTTCACTTACCAGTTAGACTTCTCGGGGAAATTAATGAATTCAGCACTCAAGTTAATCAGTGTTTTCTGAATAGCTCATTGCTGATTAATCCCTTTCAGCCTAATCATGCTGGAACACATAATAAATTTGCATTTCTGACCTTAAAAACTGAGAACGAGTCTCTGAATTT
The DNA here is from genome assembly GCF_937001465.1 of Orcinus orca. Taxonomy (NCBI): domain Eukaryota; kingdom Metazoa; phylum Chordata; class Mammalia; order Artiodactyla; family Delphinidae; genus Orcinus; species Orcinus orca. The sequence goes on along the minus strand of NC_064566.1, from coordinate 48,553,000 downwards.
TGGTAATCCACCAGTGTGTCTCCCCCCTGGTTAAAGCAGCCACCTAAATGCCACATATGCTGGATGACAAGTTGGATCTCTGTGTCAGTGTCCCCATTCCCTTTAGTTTATAGTAATAGTAATAATAATGATAGCAGCGACAATGAAGAATGCAATGTCACGAAGAGAGCTATTAAAAAATGAAGTCGCTTTTGTTTTAACTTGATTTTTATTATTTGCTGCGGTAGAAGCATCAGGAAGGAATAAAAAGTAACACCCCCATCAAAGTTAGCCAAGCCTTTGGATTCCTAGGGGTCAGGGTCCAGGATCTCTGAGCCTTCGTGTGCTTCCCAATGATCTATCAAGCTATTTTATGTGAGAAACATGCATTTGAGCTCTCAGTTTTGTGCGGGGGTTGAAAGGGGGAAATTGGATTTCCAAGGATTTGAAATGCAACAAGGATTTATTCTTCTTTGGGGATAGAGAACTGAGCCTGTTCAGACCAGCCCCTCAGTGATGGCAAAACCTTGAAATGAGTGGTTGCTGGGAAGCTGAATGGTCTGTGCACTAAGGTTTGGAAGCCTGGAGGAGGAGCCCTGAATTTCTCCAGAGGAAATGGAGCTACTGCAGAGCCACCCTCCATGGAAAGACCTCTGGTTCAGGGCACAGAGCTTGACAGGCCGACCTCTGGGTTGTAGGATGAGGCACCAACCAGGACACTGGTACCCCAACAGTGACATCGTGTGGCTATAAGGAGCAATAGCAGCAGAGATATACAGTCTGAGAGACACTGAGACGGTGTGAACCCCCTGGTATAACTGCACAATCTAAGGAAGTGGAAGAGCCCTAAAGTGACTGGAAACAGACTTCCTACCAATTATAGCAGGTAGGGGCTTGGCCTCTTCTAATTGAGTCCATAGAAATTTATTTAAAACGTCACTGTTGAACTCTGGTCCCACTTTAAGTCTCCAACGTCCTCATTTAAAGCACTCATCCTCCCCAGTAATTATCTGTATCCTTAGTGTTTTCTTTTCTTCAGAGCCCATAACCAGAAGGCCCTTCTAGTTCATACATTTACTTGTTTTTATCTGGCTTATAAGTTTACTTCTTTATTGCCTGTCTTCCCCTTACTAGAATTTAAGTCCACGGAGGCTGGGATCTTGTCATTCTTGTGTGTCACTGTATTCCCAGCTCTTAAAATAGTGCCTGGCAGACCCTCGGAATTCAGGAAATATTTGTCAAATGAGTGGACGAATGGATTATATACCTGAAACAAACTATGTTCCACGTACTGTGCTAGGCACTTAACATCATTTAATCCTCGTATCAGCCCAGTAGGGGCTATCACCATCCCTTTGAATAGCTGAGGGAACTACGAACCCAAATTATTAACCCCTGAGCTCTACTGCCCCTCACCATTCCTGTTTCCCATCCCTCTAGTTACCTTTTCCAAGAACATCCCCTCCCTTTCCTCCTTCAGGTTAGGTTGTGTCCCTTTCCCCTTTCCTCTCAAAATAACCTAGGTATAACTATCACTGCACTTACATCAGTCATTATATGTTTGTATCTCCCTACACTCTGAGGTCCTTGAGTGCCTCAGAAGCGATTGTCCTCTTGGTGTTCACGAGAGATACTATAGGGCCTGGAACACAATAGGTACTCAAAGTATTTTTATACAACAATGACCGAATGAATGGGTGGATGACCACACTCCTATCCCGAGCCAACCCCCTCCCACTTCTCCTTTTTTCTGTGATGCTCGCGAGGGCCTACTGTGCACCAGGCATGGGAAATACAGAAATGAATAAGACAGTCTCTACTGCAAAGGAGCCACAGTCTAGTGGAGCTGGGGTGGTGGCGGGAGAGTAATGGCAAACAGTCACCATTAGTGCAGTTAGCGCTGAAGCGTGCAGGTGGTGCTAGGAAGAGAAGCATCTGGCCCTAAAACAGGGGTACCTTGCTGCCTTTTGTAGGACAGTAGAGATGAGAGTGGGAGCACACGGCTCATCGTGATTCAGTAGTAGAATGAGGGGAAGTGGCAAGAGGTGAGGCTACAAAAATGGGCAGGTACCAGCTCAGGAAGGGCCTTGAAGGTAACATTCAAGAACTTGGACTTTATTCTGAAGGTGATGGGGAACTATTGAAGGGTCTGGATCAGGAAGGTGATGTGATCAGATTGGCAGTTCAAATAATGGTCAGATGAAAGACGAAGCCTAAAATAGAGCATCAGCAATGGGTATTAAGAAAAGAGAAGAGGTCAGAGTTATCAGCAGGATAACTGTTTCCATGTGGTAGGGGAAGGAGAGAAAGGAGGAGCCAGTGAAGACGCCCAGGTTTCTGGATGGATGATGGTGCCATTCGCTGGTAAAGAAAACACAGGAGGAGGAGCAGTTTTGAATGATACATAGTAAGTGCTCAATAAATAGCTGTTGAATTGAACTTAATTAAAAGGTAGAAGACACACTGCTTCTTTTGGATGCATTTGGAGTTTGGATTCCTTTTCAAATACAGCTCAAGACAGTGGTCTAGGGGGTATGTGGCCCATTGGACAGCCTCAGCAGTGGGAGTTAATGGAAGAATACTCAGAATGAGAAGAGGGCTAAGAACAGAATCTCAGAAAACCCAACTTTTAAGAGGTGGTAGAGGAAGAAGAGACTAAGGGGAAAACCACAAGTTGACATTTATTGAGCACCTACAGCAAGGGACTGTACTAGATGTTGGGAAAAAATTATGATTGTATGTCCCGAGGAGGAAAATGCCGAAGGAGCAAGTAGCCAGAAGGATGTGTCTATGTGCCACTGGGGGAGAGCCCAGGATTCAGTGCAAACTGGAGAAATCACACAATGATCTGTTGGAAATGGAAGCCACACTCCATGTGCCAACGTCTGTCTTATTCCTTGCATCGCCTTTCCCCCACCCCTTCACATGGAGTCCGGGTTAGGTGCCATGACTTTTATTGACGGTGAGTGTAAGCAGGTGTGAGCGGCTGCTCTTTTAAAGGACACAGGGTGCTGGGCTTAAGAAGCCAGGAAGGGAGGGCCAGTGCTGGGCTGTGGATGCAGGATTCACTCCTTATTTGGGCGGGAACGCTGCATTCTCAGAGGAAGATTTATTTCGGGGTTAGGCATCGGCGCGGGGGAGGCAGGCAGCACCAGCCATTAGGCCGCACTCTCTATTTGGAGCACAGCCGCTGCTGCTTCGGCAGCCCTAGGTCTCCCGGGATCTTCCTCGGTATCCTGCGGAGGTTCTGGTTCCTGCTTAGACTCCGACTCAGGTTGGGCTTCCGGCTGGCCCTCAGTGCTCCGGCCAGGCCCAAGGCGAGGAGGCTTAACAGGCGTGGGGGATGGCGCTGCAGGCCCTTTCCGGCCCGAAAAGGCCCTTCGCAAGCTATGCACCAACCCGGCGCGCCGCAGCCGCAGCGCCCTGGACTCCACGGGCTCCTCCTCGTCTGAGCTCTCCCCACCTTCGCCCTCTGGCTGCTGTGGGCCAGGTTCGGCCTCGTCCGCCGGGCCTAAGGGCTCCGGCGCCTTCTGGAAGGCCTTGGCCGGGATTTCAGCCTCCTCCTGCAAGTGATGGACACAGCACTGGCCCTGGCAGCCCCCTATCCCGCACCAGCCTGAGCCTCCCTCCTCAATGACACCAGGGGAACCACCCCACCCTTAGCCTCCGCAGCCCGGTTGGGAAAGAAAAGGCAGGCGTGGGAAAGGGGGGCGTGGGTTGGAGGGAGGTGGGGAGAGCTAGGGCAGGGGAACTGCATAAGTTTGTGGAACCCGGTTAGGGACATGAGACAGGATGGTAGCCGCAGGGGCAAGAACAGGAGGAGGGGGCGAACTGTCTTGGGATGCACTTCCGCCACCGTTCTTTTCATCTGGGGATGGGCTGGGACTTGGAGCAACTGCTGTGGACGTGGCCTGGGCGTGGCCTGGGCGGGCTTTGATTGGCTGGGTTCAGGGGTGTGAGGGAAGGCTGGGGCTCGGTGGTGGGAAGCGCGCGAGGGCCTGGAAGTGGTTTCCACGAGACCGGAGGAGGATAGGGTCAGGAATGTGGGTGTGGTAGGCGGATGGGAGGGGGAGCCCCCAGGTGGTGGCCCGCGGGAAAGGCCCCGATCAGGGGACGCCTGAGGTCACTGACCTTGAAGAGCAGAACGTGGAGCTTCCCGCGCGCCACCAGCAGCCCGTGGTTGGCCTCCAGCCGCTGCACCTGGGCGGCTCGGCGCACCGCGCGCTCCTGGGCGGCATCGGCGTGCGAGCCCACGCGCTCAGCCTTGGCCAGCAGCTGCGCCAGCGCGTTGCTCGTGGTGTCGTGGCTGCGACTCAGCGCGCCCAGGCGGCTCTGGATGCGACGCACGGAGCCCGCCAGGCCGCCCTGCCTCTGAGCCAGGCCCCCCTGCCGCTCGCGCAGCGCCTCCAGCATGGTGGCCAGCTTCTCCAGCAGGGTCACCACCGTGACGGCGTGCACCGGGCCCCTAGCCGGCGCTCCGGGAACAGGCCCCGGCTCCAGCGCGCTCTCCCCCATGCTCCCCGACTGCCCTGCCTGGCTCTCCCTGAAGCCGCCGGCTGCGCTCTGGGCTGGGGCCGCCTTCCCCGGCTCCTCCCCAGCTCCGGCCGTGACTCAGGCAGGCGGAGTTGGCCTTCCCGGGCGGCGGGAGGGAAAGCGGGAGGCGGGATGTTGGTGGTGGGGTCCTTCGGAAGCGCTCCCCCTTTCCGCCGCCCCGCCCCGGAGACCCGCGGGGAAGCAGGTTGGCCCGGGATCCGCCCCACCCCGCCCGGCAAACTCTCTGGCTCTGAGTGTGAGTTCCCTCCCCCACTCCAATTCCCTAGTGTGCCTCTTTCTGGAAAGTACTCTCCCCACTGCAGAGGGCGAGCCATGGAAAATTTTGCTGTTTGCATCGAGTGGGCAGAGAAACTATGTTAGCAAAGCAAAGGGGTAACCAAAGGGCCTGCGCAGCCTCCTGCCCTGGCCTCCCACGCTTCAAAGTGTTGCGTTTGCGCCCCACGCTGGGCGCGGTAGACTGGGAGGTTCTTGGATATTCCGCTACCAACCTAAGAGTGTTTAAGCCTGAGGCCTCGCTTTGGGACCCAGCAGGCCCCGCAGTGTGGACAGAGGAGGGGCGGAGGGAGTGAGGAGGCATCCTCTGGTATTTCCCTAATAGTCTTCACCAGGGTTTGGCCACAGGCCTCATTTCCTGCTTCTCTAGTTCCTACCGTTGTGTAGCATTTCCCTGCTTTCTTTCTTCTAGTTCTTTCCCTGTCTTTCTTTAAGCCCATCAGAGCCTAGGTCCTGCACCCCAAGCTTGGAAGGCAGGCAGGACACCTCTTCCTGTGAAACCTTTAAAAGTGTTAGAGTAGGTTCTGGTATGTCTTTGTTCTTCTGGAGGCTAGCTGTGGCTCCCACCTGATGTTTTTTAAATTTTCTTTGGAAATAGGTGAGAATATCTGCTGAGAGTGAAGAAGATTTAAAATGGCTGCCTGGAGGGGGAGAGAGTGAACATAGAGGATCCAGTTAATGATGTGGGTAATGGATTCATTGTGTCATCAGTTTGGAAAACCCCACGCCTTGTCTCTAGCAGTACTTGGTAAACTGATGGTAGGCACAGAAATTCAAGCAATGCATTGATCATGATGAAGTCTCTCTTCTGCTTCTCCTCACCCAATCTCTGAGGGCCACTTGATGACTGTGGAAGAAACTGTCATTCAGGGGATAGTTACATGGGTCCGAAAAGACCTGAGGTCCGATTTACACAGAAGTACAGCAGAGGATGAGCAGTTATTGCCAGAAATCTGGTGATGCTAAGTTAATGACCAGATTCTACAAAAGTTCATGTAGCCTGACCCCCTCAGCCCCTTGGGGGCCTAATGGAAATCACCATCTCCTCCAGTGGATCTATATTTGCTCAGAGAGACCCATCAGGATGTGCCAGTTAAAATACTTTCAAACTAAGGGAACAGAGGACCCAATTTAAAAGTTCTTAAACACAGGAAATCCAATTCAAACATAATTGAAAAAGACCATGGTAGAGTGATGCTTAAGTGTGGGTCAGTCACAGCTCTCTCAACTATGCCCTCTACAGGTGTCAGCTTCATTTCCAGACAGGGAACAGGGTGGTTACAGCAGTTCCAGGCCGCACATCTCTGTACAAGATCAAGAGAAAAGAGGGGACCATCTTAAAATTTAGAACATTTATTTCCCAGAGGCCCCCAAGAAGTTTTCCAGTTGCCTTCCACTGAATTAAATGGCCATGCCGGAACCAAGTTCTATGGCTCTGCATTGGTGGGCTTAAGCATAAGTTCCTTAACCCATCACTGACAAGAGAGCTGATAATTACCTTTTGACAAAGTAGGCCCACTTCTACAGCAGGGTAGGGTCACCTTGCCTAGGTGCACATGGGTGGTTTGGGCGGAAGAGTGATTATCTATGTATAACATCTGAGTACTGCTAAGGATAGATAGTCAATCAAAAATATCTGCTACAGGAAGCCTATGAAAGAATCACTAGCCTTGAGAATTGGTACTAAAGAAGCCCAAAGCATTTGGAAACAAGAACCATATGGATAGATATTTTTCAAAGGCCTGCTGAATTCCTCTCTGGACATGCAGAACAAGGATGACCTTAAAATTTAGCAACAAAGCCACTGATGATTCCACTGATCTTCCCCAAACTTCAACTATAAAAGCCATAGAAACTAGCAGATATTGGAAAATAGAAGCCCATGAGCTGCATAAAAATAAGTTGGGGCAACCTAGAAGAATGCCCTGAGTCAAAAAAGCCCAGATTGATGGAAATTATAGTAGTATGACCTTGATCACAAAGTATCCAAGAAAAAGCCATATTACAGTTTCCAATAAGGATGGAAAGAAGAAAAGAGAGCAAAGATGCAGAATGATACCCTCTAAGGCAGTGCAACCTGATCTTTTAAAGATTTTATTTTCTCCATCAGGGATGTGACTGGGACCCACTCCCTCAAACTCCTTGGTATGGGTTTGAAAAATGGAAACCAATTGGTGTGGGTTTATCGTGTCACCCCAAAAATATATGTTTAGATCCTAACCTTTGATACCTGTGAATATGTTCTTATTTGGAAATAGGATCTTTGCAGATGTAGTCAAGTTAGATGAGATCATGCTAGAGTAGGGTGGGCCCTTAATCCTATATGACTGGTGACCTTACAAGAAAGAAGAAAAGAATCACACAGGGAGAACACCATGTGACAATGGAGACAGAGAGTGGAATCATGCTGCCACAAGCACAGGAAAGCCTGAAGTGTCCAGGAGCTGAAAGAGGTAAGGAAGGATCCTCCCCTAGAAGCTTTGGAGGGAGCGTGGCCCTACCAAATTCTTTAAAAACTTGAAACAAAGGTATTGCCCGCCCTGTTTCTCAAGGCTTCTTTTCCTACATTGGCCTGTCCCCTTCCCAGAACATACATACTATGAGGAAGAGTTGTCTTTATTTTCAAAGAAATCACTACAGCTTTCATGAGGGCTGGACCTGCCTGGAATATATCTGCCTAACAAAGATGGACTCAGCGGTGGCCCCCTGCCTCTGCCTGTATCTGCTCTGGTTACTTTAAGTGAGAGGAAGCCCAAGGAAACCTCTGAAAGAGATCAGGTTACAGTGCCTTAGATGATATCATTCAGCATCCTTGTTGTCTTTCTTTCCTCAGTGGTCAGGTGCCCCACTGTACGATGTTGCAAAGATGCCCTGAAACGAAAGTGACAGAGGTGCTGCAGTTCTTAACATCATACCTGAGGGGAAGAGGATGTTCAGTCAGGTCCGGGGACCAGCCATGAGGGATGCAGCAGATGGGGGCCTCCTGGAGTAGTAGTACTTTAGCCCATGACAGGTAGTGAAATGTGTGTGATATCTCCCACTGCAACAAAGAACATCAACTAATGGGAGTGTTTGGGCTTTAGTGTCCAAATTTGCTCCACTTTGGAATCCTTATACACTCCACATCTTGGGTTATCCAAAAGGCCACCTACTTTGAATAGGGTTCAGAGGCGCCTCAGTGGTTGACCCTGGCCAAGTTACAAGTCAGCTCCTAGCCCTTGGGCCGTATAAGAAAGATGAGACTTGAGGTCTGTGTGTGATTTCTGCCTCTCCCACCAAGACGATTTGTGGAGAGGGGGAGAGATGGCAGGACCTAAAAGGAAAAATGTAACATAAACATTTAGGTAATGCTTCCGGCATCTGAGAATTATACTGCCTTTGAAAGATAATTGCTGGCTTACTAGTAGATGCTAGTGGAGAGATTCACCAGAGGTTGCTGGATTGTTTTGTTCATTGTCTCACATAGCAATGCAGCCTAACAGTCTTTGATTATGCAATGGAAAAAAATCTAAAAAAGGATCAGAAATGGCTGTGTGAGGTAATTGTACAAGAAACACCCTTGACCCTGAGCCTCGCTTTCAGCTGCCAGAGAAACAGGGACATCTTCCAAGGACTTAAGCTTTGAATTAAAAGTAGCAACATGCATAGTAGTTTGTATCTGATAAGCAACAAGTAATTACTGTATAGCACAGGGAATTATACTCAATATCTTATAATAACCTATAATGGAAAATAATCTGAATATATATATATATAACTGAATTGCTTTGCTGTACACCTGAAACTAACACAATGTTGTAAATCAACTATACTTCAATTAAAAAATAAAGTAACAACGTGCAGCACAAGCAGAACCACCCATTCAACAGGTTAGGAGCCTCAGTGGACAGGCGCTGCCTTCCACCCTTTGTCACAGACATCCTGCCTACGGAAGGGGTAAGGCCATGCCACACAATGAGGGAGCTCTGTGCCTCTGGCAGTGAAAAGAGCTATAAGTTTGGAGCAACAGGAAGTGAGAATCGGTTCGAACTCCAGAAATCAAAATAACCAAATGGATGGGAGATCCTGGAATTGTACGTTATGGCCAAGAGGTTTGGGGATGGCTTTTATGACAAGAATCAGGCATATTATTCCCTCAAACCACTATTTTTTGTATCTCATATTTTAGAAGGTTGAGTCGTGTCCCCAGAAAGGTATGTCCAAGTCCTAACCCCAGTACCTATGAATGTGACCTTATTTAGAAATAGGGTCTTTGCAGATGTAATTAAGGATATTGAAATGAGATCATCCTAGGTTTGGAGTGGGTCCTAAATCCAGTGACTAGAGCCCTTATAAGAAGAGGAGAAAACAGAGACACAGAAAAGAAGGCCATGTGAAGAGCAAGACAGAAATTGGAGGGCAACCCCAAACCTAGCGGCCACCAGAAAGTAGGAGAGAGGCATGGAACGGATTCTCCCTCAGAACCTCCTGAGGGTGCGTGACCCTAGCAACATTGATTTTGTACTTTTGCCCTCCAGAACCGTGAGGGAGTATATTTCTGTTGTTTTAAGCCACTAAATTTGTGGTAATTTGTTACAGCAGCCCTGGGAAATTATTACACACATGAACACCCACCAGAAGGATTAGGGACACGAAAAAGCAGTTTTAACAACCAGGTAAATCAGTCAATATGCCATGAATGGAATCAGAGCATCCTGCACCTGAGATGAGGCTGAGTAGCCCAGAACTGTGGAATATGTCATTGCTGCTGGAGCCAGTTGTCAGGGTGTGGGAGTTGAGCTCCTCCTGCAACAATGTCCTGGGACATTCAAAAGGCAAAAAGTCTGGAAGTGACTGAATAGACTCTATTGAATCCCTTTCTGTAATCTGAGGAATTCAGTGGGCCCTGCCACGGGGAGGCCTGGCCTGGATTTGAGCTTGCATTCCTTGGCAAATCACTCAGAAGCCACCATCACAGCCCCCGCAGGCCTCTATCTTGAGCTAATATGGCGTTCCTCTGACCCCAGAACTTATTTTACCACCCACATAATAAAGGACAGGGCAGATCATTAGGGACTGGTGTGCCCTACCTCTTATAGGCAGGTTCGTGGAGTGAGAGGTAGAATGAGGCATTGAAGACGGGTTTGACCGAGATGCCACGGGCAGCAAATCCAGACTGGTGGTGACTTACGGAAAATTGTATACGGCTGGAGTCCTGCCGCTATTTTCCTCTTCGTACAAGCATTCTCCTGTGTCTCTGGGGCTGGGTCCAAGGAAGGAGAAGTCATCAGGAGCCACCCAGTATCTACCACAACTAGGAAATAATTTGACTCATAAAATTTAGCATTGCATTAGTTGAATGGTGTTTACTTATGAGATTTTGTTTGAAGAATAACTATCATTTGTATGGTGTCGAAAGGAGAGATAGTTAGGAATTCCCTGGTAGTCCAGGGGCCCGGGGTTCAATCCCTGGTCGGGGAATTAAGATCCCACAAACCACAAAAAACAAAAAAAAAGAGAGATGATAGTTGCTAATCAATTCAACTACGGAATGGAAGAAGCGAGCCTACCCTGGGCAAAGAATAGCATTGGCTCATCCATCTGGTTCCACTTGAAGGCGAATGGCATGGTTTAGGAATGTTGCACAACACAAAGTACCCTACTGAATTTTTTTAATCTTATTTGGGTTCAGTGGATCTTAGAAGCAGAAGAGAAGGCTCTCAGAACCAGACCATATGTATAATCATTCACTAAGCCAGGCTGGTATGACAATTGAGAGGCTTTGAAAAGGAAAAAAAAACAAAAAAACTTTTAATAGGTCTGCAAGCTTACCCATTTAATCTGAGAGTTAGTACGATCCCTGAGGCTGGTTGTAGAATGGTCCTTGAGGCCGGTACCCCAGCTTTTTGGTATCAAATCCCATCAAGTTAAGTGTGATGGTATCACGGTAACCCACTGAGTCCTCTGGAGGTAATATACGATGCAAAATCCATCTAACCATCTATTCAACTTAATAGTTTGACAGAGCTGCAGCTTAACCACAACTCCTCCTTCTTGTGGGGAGCTGGATGGAGGAAATATTAATTCACATAGGCAGAGTATATGGTTTAGATATTTTTTTCTATCACCAAGTTGTGTCTAAGCCACACACTGGGCCAGAGGGCAATGAGCAAGGCACTGCTGCCCCATAAAAACGAGAGGATTGCTTCAGGGTCTGCACCAGAGGAAAGAGACCAGGAAGGAGGAAGAGGAGTTGATCTTGGAATCATGTCCCCTACAAAGTAGATTCTCTCAAAGTCAGTTTGCTTAGGAAGCTAATATAGGAGAGGGGAATATAGGAGGGGGCCAGAGCCATTTTATTGATTCAGGCCAAAGATTTATGTCAAAAAAAAAAAAGAAGAAAGAGAATAAAGGTAGATATTTACATATTTATACTTCCACCACTGGAAAATGTGTACAAGATGTTAAAGAGACCATATCTTAACATGGGTCCAAGTAGAATGGGAACATTTCTGAGGACAGAAAATGTAAATAGCTAATGGCCGCTATACTTATGAAGGTTGTAAAATTACAAACTGAATCCTCAAAGGAAGAATGGAAACTGTTCTTCACACTTAAGTTAGGAAGTGAAGCATCCTCAGGAAATCAGATTAGAGCATCACCTGAGAAAGCCTGGTACAAGCAGTGTGACCGAAAACCCGATTTCCTAAATTTGTCTAAGGATGTCTCTAGCCCTGCACTGTACAGCATGATAGCCACTAGCCACATGTGACTGTTTAAATTTTAAGTTTAATTAATTAAAATTAAATAACATTAAAAATTCAGCCCTCAGTCACACAACCCACATTTCAAGAGCTTAACAGCCACTATTAGCAAGTGGCTATCACATTGGACTCCATGCCTCTCAGTTAATATTAGCCCATGGGGTTAGCGTGCCACCCCAAATGTTACCAGTAACAATCGCACAGGTTTATCTGAGAGATGAGACAAAGAAATCTCCCATTTCACCCGAAAGGCACATCTTGAACAAGAAATTACCCGTATGAATGAAATTACAGAGCAATTCATGGAGAAGTGATTTCTTCCAATAGCACTGGGACCATTAAAATTGGTAGATAAGGATACAGGAGGTAGTTTCTGAAACGGTCCCATGCTTCAGGACGTGTACCAGCACTCTCAAAAATATATACCTTCCAACATGGTTTACCTTGATTATGGGAATTATGGTTATTGATTTTATCCTTTGGGGGGAAGTATTGCAACAATTGTGTCTGCCAAAGTAACAAGATTCTCTTCTGTCTGTGTGGTGAGAATGACCAGGATGTTCACTGTAAGCCTGCCTCACCCTGGAAAGAGGATGTATAGGCTGTGAGAAAGATGAGGGTGTTTACTTTGTAACATGCAATTTTGAATAAAAAGTAAACATAACCTTGCACTTACCTTCAACAGATATCTTAGTTCTTAGTTTTAATAACAAGTGTCCCATACAGAAGAGCCTAGAAACATGAAAGGGCCCAATACAAATTTGTTGATTGAAAAAAAACTAAAGTTTACTTTGCTAAGCAAAGTAGAACACCAGTAAGAAGTGGATCACGTTTGCCATGATAACCTTAGGAGTAAACACGTTAGTAAGAGTTAAGACTCTGCTTCTGAGGTAGCAACCTGGGGAGAGAGAGACCAGTGGGAATCAAGGGCAGGAGTCGGGGAAACATGATAATTGTACTGAGCCTGGTCGCAGGCCAGGGCTACCGTGCTTGGAGTGCTGAACCCTGCTGGGCTTGTTTAATCGATGCTTCTTGGCTTTCCGTGAAGCCAGCACAACAGGTCCAACAGAAGTCACCATCACATTCACTGCCAGACGTACCCACCCTTAAGGAGTCTTCAGACCGTGGGGATATCCTGGCAACAAAGGTTGAGAAGTGACAGGAATGAATGCATAGCTTTGCTTTGTGTCTATTTCACCTTCTGTAGCTAACCCAATGTTAAGTTTCCTCACAGGTCTTGATTTGTTTTCTCTATACAAGTGAGTAAGGGGAGGCAAAAGTAAGCTTTTTCTATGGCTGAACTATTTAAGCCTGCCTGTGATCTTAGGCTAGATCTAGGACTTAAGCCTCTATATAAGATGCCCCAAGAGGCTGAAGCCATAGTGTCTTGGTTGAAACTGAAAGCAGTTGCTACAGGGCAGGTCTGCGGCGGCTTACCTACATAGTGCACAAACCTTGCTGGACCTGCGTCTTGGGGAAGGGACGTGCAGAAAGACCTCTTGACTATCTCACGTGGGCTGCCTCTCAGAAAGTAGCCCCTGCTACCTAGTCCTTGTGTTCTCCAAGTCAGGGACTCCTCCCATCCTTTTTGTCAATCTGGGACCATTAGAATGAGAGGGGGAAATAAACAGAGAAGATTTTAAATGGCAAATATTATGAGAAAGAGGAAAAGGAGAGAGAAAGAGAGAGAGAGAGAGAGAGAGAGGCAGGGAGGGAGACAGGGAGAGAGAAGTAAGTTAAGACTAGAGGTGAAATCGCAGAAAACAGATTGCGTTAAACACATGCAAAATAAAATAAAATTAAGCTAAGTTTAAATTCAAATAAAAATCCGATGCCAAATGGATAAGAAACTGACAGTTGAGTTTAAGAAGTCAAGCTGCTCTTTATTTTTTCTGTCCTCTGTAATGCATGTCATGTTGCCCATGCTTTTAACCCATACCTACCCCGGTCAGGATTTACCTGGTGAGCAGACCCAAACTTTCATACAAGAGTCTGAACCCATGGTGAATTAGCCTAGAACTGTGCCAACGTGTTCATTAACTTTACCACCAGACATGGCAGAATAAGGAGTCTTGCCAGGGGGTCCTCACATTCTACCCATATTTCTCCAGGCCTCGGTTATAGTGGATCCTACTCAGGCATCACTTTTTTTGCAACAAACAGAAGCCCCCTCAGGCTGACTAGGCCTCACCAAGCTGCTTTCCCAGGATGAGAAAATCTTTACCACTCAGCATCAAGCAGCAATACTGGAAACGGCGTCCACATTCGTCTAAGGCTCTAGTGCTTGCAAACCTACCTGCCAGCATCCACTTCTCTTCTAGACAAGGATCGGTTGGTTACACGGAACAGAAAGTATCTCGGTTAACTTAAGTGAAGGTGGGTTTGTGGTAAAAGAATTGGCAGTTACCCCAGCCCCCAAAGCAGACTGTTGAAATAATGTATTGTCTGGAGCCCTTCCTGAATTAACAGAAGGGAGGAGCCATTAAAGGATAGTATAGCTTATTTATTATTTCAATAGCTTCTCAGGCGAAGCAGGAAAGAAACCAGACCTCTTTTGTGAACAATAATGGGGCCCACTAACTCTGGGGAAAATGCGAGATGCCCTTCTAATTGAGGAAATATATCCTTTTTCAATATGGGTTTAGATTGTACTCTATAAAAATTAATGTGTTCCTGGGAGCAGTGGAGGAGCTTGTATAACAATTCTATTAATCAAATGAACCGATGTGATTCCCACTCATATGTGTAAGAATATTGAAAAGGAAATCTGGCCAGGAAGAGCTAAATCCACGACTAATACAGACCCCGAGGCCCTTCATCTTCCTCTCCCACTCCCACCTCCACCCTATACACACAATTCTGCAAGACTTGGGTGATAATAGGCATCATTTTGAACTGGCTAAAGTTCTGGGGACCTGCCTCCAACTGGCATATTCAGATTTGGGATGTTGGGGTAGGATAAGAGTGGTGAATTTGGAGACAGAGAGATCCAAGTGAGACAGGCTGGGACCTGGGACCTGGGACCCTTTGCTGCAGTGCTTGCACCTGGACAAACGTCTCCTCCAACAACAAAATACAAAGGATCATAAGGGACTAAAAATTACTGCATGCATGTGCAGTAGGGGCAAATTATGAATAAGGAAATACAAAAAGGCCAAAACCCAACTGCCACTTCTGAAGTGCTGGGAGCAGAAGCAGGGTACTGCCCGTGATCCCTGCACACAGCACCACCAAGGGTGGGCAGACCGTCTAAGCCAACCCTGAGGCCCAACCTACCGATCCACCCTACCCTCACCCCATGTAAGGAAGCAGCCCCCACTCAGCGAGTGAGCAAGGGCACCTGTTATTTGTTTTCACTCCTTCGTGCTGCAGCACGAGCCCAATAATGTCTTGCTTGTGTTCCTTGTCTGGCCTCTTATCAATTTCTATTGATTAAAGAATCCAAGGACCCTGAGTTGGTAACACAAGAAGCGAGATCCCTTCCTGTGATAGGTGTGGAAGTTGGTGGTTTCAAATGGAGAAAATGTGAAAAGGAGGCCCATGGAGAAGGGAATTTTGTGCATCTAAAAGCCAGGGAACAGGACTTCCCTGGCAGTCCAGTGATTAAGATTCCACACTTCCACTGTAGGCGACATGGGTCCAAACCCTGGTTGGGGACCCTGCATGCCATGCAGTGCCACCAAAGACATTTAAAAATAAAAACCGAAAGCCAGGGAGTTTGTGAAGGACCTAGATCTGTATGTACCTTCCCTCCCTTGGAGAAGCAAATAGAAGGTCTATTAAGAGTGTTTTATCCTTCCCTCTTTGACATTGACTCTCCCTTCTGAAACTGCTTCAACTCTTCAGTGAAGAAACCTGCATATACACTTAGGCTGCTGGTAACTTTGGAGAGACTAGAGGGGGAGAAAGATCTTCCCAACAATCTTCTCCTTTGATTTATGGGAGGGAGACATCAAATGGGGCATAACGCGGAGCTCCCAGCAGTGACAGGCCAAACTGAGAGCAGGGAGCAAATACCCTTGATGACAGGATAGCACTGCAGAGGTGACAAATTCGAGGGGCCATAAGACTGAAGCTTCGTATAGATCAGAGGACGCTGCCCTCTAAAAGAGGAAGTGAGGGAGGCTGGGCATTCAAAGTGACTGGATATCATCTAGTTACAATGAGTTCTAAACTCCCGTTTCACGTCCAAAGGTCTACACACTCTGATACACTCCTACCACACTCACTCTCCCAGGGTCCCACACTCCCTCTGGCTGGCTCAATTCTTTCACTTGAATCTGGGTGTCAAGCAGAGCCCCTTCATCAGCTTTCACTAAGAAAACTGAAAATTTCTTATTTCAAGAGATAGGAGCTCTGAAGTTTTGGAGGGTCCGTCCGGGAAGTGTCGCATCAGTGTCACAGACTGTGCCTCCTACACTTTTCCTCTCGTTCTTCCCTCCCTCTCCAGAGTGACCAGCAAAAGCTTTTCCTGTTCCCTGCAGATGTGTTGCCCAGACTCAGACCCCTTGGTTTCTCAGCTTCTACCTCAAATGAGCCTGATATGAAAGTTCTTCCAAAAAAATTGCAGTGCTCTCTCTTCAGCGAGTCTGGTGAGTATAATTCCCTCCTTGTAAACATAGGATCAAGTGACCATCTCAGAGCATCTAAGGACAAGAAAAGCCTGGAGGACTAGAACAAGGGGGTCAGAGGGCCAGCTTTCTCCCTCTGATTCTCAAAGGCCTCCTGATCTCTCAGCTCCACTCCTTTCCACATGCCTCCTCCACGCTGCTTCCCCTGAAGCTCACTCTCTGTTCCCTCTTATCAGCAATGCACAGGGAGAGAAAATAGCCATCTCAACGCAGCTCAAGTGCCTTCTGTCAAATATTAGTCATTGTGTCTTAGTTGAATGTCCTGAGAGATAAAGAGAATGAGCGTCTAACCGGTAGCCTTGGGGCAGATACAATCAACTGTTGCCCAGCAGTTCGGGAATGAGATGAACATGGTACACAGGGCCAGCTCTTACAGTGCTAGGCAGGCACAGAAGCGTGTCTAATAGAAGTAGCTAGTCTGTGTAACCTTAATGGTTGTTGTAGAGTTTAGGGACACCGATAAATAATACCCCTCCATTCCCTGCCAAAGTTCTGAATCAACTGAGAAATAATTCAAAAGAATAAGGCAAATGAGAGATCAAAAGAACAACAGTGCTACTGATGAAGTTGATATTGGCAAGGGTGGCTGTATCGTTTAGTAAATGGGCTTCTTGATCCCGATTCCCAGGATTAGGGAAACTAACCCATCCACTCTGGGCAAGAAAACTATAGCTCTCCCTCTTCCCCACCCCATCCCTCAGCCCATTCAGGGAGGACCCCTTTCAATTTTACTTCATGGAAGAGGAAGGCAGAGCGTGTGTGTCCTGGGGAACCTGGCTAAAGAGAGTCAGAGTGTTGAGTATGCCCGACTCATTTGTCCCAAATTTACCAGAGAAGTGACCCCTTTGCCCCAGAGGGGTCAAATCAAAAATCAGATCTGAGTCTGATCAAGTCTCCAGATATAATTACCAATTCACCAGCAATATGTGAGACAGAGAAACATCTTCAATGATAACATAGCAATTCATGCGTACTGTGGGACATTCTACAGGACAAATAACCCACTTTCCTCAACCAATAAGTTTCAAAGAAAAAAAATGATGCAAGGGAAATATATAGATTAAAAAACATTTAAGAAACCTATAAACTAATATTAATGATTGGGTCTTATTTGGATTCTGATTCCAAAAACAAGCTGAAAAAAATTATGCAATAACTTAGGATATTTGAATACTCATTGAATATTAAAAATATTAAGGAAATAAGTTTTGAGTGTCACAATGGTATTATGTGATTGTGTTTTTCCAAGTGTCTTTAATTCTCATACAGTTGAAGGTACTGTAGTCAAAACCTGGTAGAGGTGAATCAGAATGTTCTTGGCTACCGGTCTCAGCAGATAAACTGATAAAGTCAAAAAAATATTTCTGGCACACAAGAAAGGTAAATTACAACTTATTCTTTAATTTGCTCATACTATGATTTCTCTTTCTCTCTCGTTTTGAGAAGCTGCCTCTTAATAGTTTCCTAAGTTTAGATTCCTTTAGAAGAAGTCATTCCAGTCAGCTCTGAAATCTAGACATTTTTACCTTGTTAAATTTATTTAGGATCTAATTAGTGTTTCTGAGCTAATAATAACTCAGACATCTCACCGTGTTCTGGTACCCTCTTTAAGAACAATTAGCGTGGTCCAGTGGTTAGGGCTCCGCGCTTCCACTGCAGGGAGCACGGGTTCGATTCTTGGTTGGGGAAATTAGATCCTGCGTGCCCCATGGTGCGGCCAGGAAAAAAAAAAAAAGAGCAATTAGAGCTAGATGCATCTCCTTTTATCTTTTTTATTAACCCATTTCAATCTTCTCAACGTGTGGTAAGAGGAGGTTAGTCCCTCCATGGCTCCCTTTCTTAGATGAAGTCACTTCTAAACGACATATTTTGGATCATATATGGAGCAGCCTGTCTGCACTGATGAATAATACAGCTGATAACTAATCGTTCTGCACACCCCCACCCATGTCTGAAAGGCTCATATACACAAAGACTCTCTTTTCTCCATGATTAAAGTCTTGCTGCAGCTGCTCCTATCTATTAAGTCACCGCAGCCCACCAGCATCACTGTGGACCCCACATGGCCCATGCACATATGTTGAGTCTAATACCTGAGTAGTTCAAGGATGAACTGTAGCACAGTACACCCAAGACTCCCACTTTTGCTGTGGTTGTGTCTCTTCTGAGAACAGTGCGACCAGCACGCGCTTGCTAGATCCTGTGTAGCAGGCATATGCTGAGGCCAGTGGCAACTGAGCCACTCCCCCTAACCTCCCTACCCCGCAGAGTCGTGTCTGGCTAAGCCCTGTCCTTGTGAATGTTGAGGTCACCTACATGTCCTTTGACACAGGCATTTTGGCTGAAGGCAGGAAAGACCCACCCCCTGTACCCCTAAGGCCAATCCACGGTCCTGCCTCTATGAAAAAAGATCCTCACCTGTGGATAAAGTCCTGAGAGTTGGGATGAGGATAAGATCCCACATATCTGGCACTGAAAACCTGAATTTGCCTGCCCAGTTACAATGGATAAAAACCAACTCCAGCCAGGGACTTCCCTGGTAGTCCAGTGGTTAAGAATCCACCTTCCAATGCAGGGCACGTGGGTTCGATCCCTGGTCAGGGAACTAAGATTCCCACATGCCCCAGGGCAACTAAGCCCGTGTGCCACAACTACGGAGCCTGCGCGCTCTGGAGCCTGTGCACCGCAACTAGAGAAAAGCCTGCGCGCCGCAACTAGAGAAGCCTGTGCACCGCAGTGCAAGACCCCGCATGCCACAGTGAAGATCCCACATGCCGCAACTAAGACCCAACACAACCAAATAATAAAACTAAAAAACAAACAAACAAAAAACAACTCCATCCAAAAAAAAAAACCCTCCACATGGCTCAGTGTAAGCTTCCACAAAACATTGCAGCCACAAGCACATGCTTACTGAAGTCCAGACCTAAAGCTACAGACCCCGGCCTCACCAAAAGCCTCTTCACATGTTAGTTGGGTCCCCAAATTCTACTCCCTGTTTATTTCTTAAGGCTCCTGGTCCAGTGAATCAGATGTTGACGTTCTGTGGATCCTCAATAAATAGGTCCCTCTTTCCCTCTCCTGAGTTCAAAACCAATTAAAAAGTAGAAGTCAATATATTACTTGGGTAAAGTTAATATTGGACAAGGTGGCTCGTATCATTGGATAAATGAGCTTTCCAATGGTGAACCCCAGAAATAGAGTCTTACCCGGTCATAGATCATTCTAGAAAACGGAGGTCTCCCTGTTGGGGCAAGTCCGTTTAAAACATCCTATAGTATGCATGCTTCTATGGTCGGCCTGACTCCCAAAAAGAGACATGGAGGTGCTGAACTAATATGCTCAGTTTGTTCTCAAATTTGCCATTCCACTAAGTTATTAACTCCTCTTCTGGGGAGAGAGGCCAAGGGTATTACTCTGGAGAAGCTCCTGCCATATAAACAAACTGTAGAGAGTTGGGGGGAAAGCACTTTTCTTCAATAGCAGTCACGATTAATCATCCTAGATGACACCAGGACACATTTTTGTCTTCTTTCTGCTGTGTGTTGTGAGAAATGTGAAATGACCGTTTTCCAATCTAATGAAAATGGCCTTGACCTGGGTAGTGAAAGAATCTTGGTGTCAGGAAGCCAACATTTGGGGAATGATTATTAACGTATAATGATGAGTAATGACATTCCCATCTTCCACGCAGTGGGAAGGATGGCTTTTCCTTCCTCCTGCCCACTTCTGCCTGGTGGCTGCGTCCTGTGCAGAGCTTTCTGCAAATCAGCCTTGAGTCTTCTCATCCTCTGTCAACAGGTCCTGGGAGGGACTTGAGGGAGGGTGGCATGAATTGTATTCATTTTAATGACTGCATAATATTCCATTATAAGGACTATTCCATCACATTTTCTTGAACCAATCCTCCATTCCTGGTATTTTTGTTATTACAAAAAAGCTGTGATGAATATCCTTAGGTAGGGCCCTCCTGTCAAGGAGCTTGTAGTCCAGTGGAAGAGACTGATATTAAGTCACTAATTATAATTGTGATAAATGCTGTGAAACAAAAGTACTAGATGCTGTGACAATACATGATACGAAGACCTTAGCTCCTGGGGTTGAGGGTGAGTCACAAAGTGCCGCCCTAAGGAAGTGACATTTAGGCTGAGACTTGAAGGATGAGTAGGAGTTGGTCAGATAGTGCACGTGATAGGTGCAGTGCGTGTGAAGGTCTCCGGGTGGGGTGTACAGCAGCAGCGTGCCACATACACAAGTGCATACGGGCAAGAAAGGGATGCCCCTTAGGGAGCTGCCAGCAGCCCTGTCTCCCTCATCTTTAGAAAGCGCTGGAGAAAGGCTGAGGGCAGCAGGGACCGGATGGCCGAGAACTTTGGGCACAGCTGTGAAATGCTTGGGCTCTGTTTTATCTCGTACATATTAGAGAGCCATTGGAAGGTTTTAAGGAAGGATTTTCTGAAGCTCAATCTGGTGGCCGTGTGGAGGGTGACCTGGGGGGTATAAGACTGAAGATAGGAAAACCAGGTAGGGAACAGAACTAGCTGTGTGGCCTTTGGCACGTCACATAGCCTCCCTGAGCTCCAGTTTCTTCAGCTGAAAATGGAGGTAATAATTCCGACCTTATAGAATTCTGTTATGATTAGTGAGATACACTACCATAAATGTTAAATTCTTAGTAAATGTCAACATTTATTGTTTCCCTAAATTCTTTATTCTCTTTATCTTTCACATCTACTTTGGCACAAAATCCTATTTACCTTCCCTCCTAAAATATCCCTCAAATCTGTTTTCTTCTCCCTATATCCCTTTTTAACTGAACTCTCATAAATTCTAATTTGGTTGCCAAACTGGGTTCCTGCATACAGTCTGTTCCTCCTCTAATCCACACCATACCTTGGCTACCAGAGTAATTAAACAGAAACCTGAATATGTCACCTGCCTACTTGAAAACCCTCCTGATTCTTTTTTTTTTTTTTTTTTGCGGTATGCAGGCCCCTCACTGTTGTGGCCTCTCCCGTTGCGGAGCACAGGCTCCGGATGCGCAGGCTCAGCGGCCATGGCTCACGGGCCCAGCCGTTCCGCGGCATGTGGGATCTTCCCGGACCGGGGCACGAACCCGTGTCCCCTGCATCAGCAGGCGGACTCTCAACCACTGCGCCACCAGGGAAGTCCGTGAGCCCAGACTTGATGGAGGGAGCCTCTTATTTATATTTTCCATTGACCAAAAGCCCTCAGGCATGTCTTGGTGGTTAGTCCTTTCTTCAAAGCTGGGAACTCCACACTCAATGACCCTAACTCTGGAATCCAAACACCCTCCTTGGTCTTCTCAAGGAGTAGAGCTTTTCACTTGGGAACCATTGACCACACTCAAGAATTTGCGACCAGAGTCTCTTCTTCAGGCTTTGGTGACCAGATGCCTCCCCCAAACCCCTCAGTAAACAGGGCCACTGACTCAGATGCTTCAGTGATGGGGACCTTTCCTCAGGTCCTCAGTGACCAGGATCCTCACAGAGATACCTCGGTTAACAGAGGTCTTGCCTCCATTCCCTTAGCAGCCAGGGCCCCTCACTCAGCCCCTCAGTGCGCCAGGGCCCCTCCCTCAGATACATCGTCAGGGACAGATTCCTCAAGAGGCCGACAAGAAAGACCTTACGGCATTACTAAAGTGGAAACACCAAAACAAAATGGAAAAAAAGTTTCTTTTAAAGAATTCAACATTTGCAGAAAAGCATCAATGTGACCTTCATGAGATAAACCTAATTAAAACCTTCTTTGCACTTATTTTGTGGCTTAACTGTTTTTACTTTGAAGGATATATGGAGACCAATCATAATCTTTAATATGTTTAGACCTTTAACATTCTGGATCCAGCCCCACTCCCTTGGGGGCCCAGTGCCCACCGTTCAGGGCTTCGTGACCAAAGGGCTTTAATTAAGGTCTAGTGACATAACAAGAGCTCAGTGGGTCTCTTCAGGTCACCCATCCACCTTCTGCTTCCCTCTGGTCCCCGGAGAAGCTGCCAAAGCCTCTTGCCTCCAGGACATCTGCCTCCTGCCTTGTCCCTGGGCCCCTTGTCCAGACAGGGGCCGCAGCTGAGCCCAGATCTCAGGAGGAGGTGTGAGCCTGCTGGGCTAATTGGAGCAGTCCCAGGGATTGTCCCCCAGAAGGTCAGCTGTGGCCACCTCTGCCCCAGCCCACCTGCATTGGGAGTAATTAGCAATAATCCTCTTTGAAATGTTGCTGCCACACACTAACCCACATGAATGGTATAACAGACAAACAAACCGACTTCCACTTTTACCCCAAATCCTCTGAGAACGTGGTTCAGGGTCCAAAGTAAATACAATTATGGGAGAAATTGGTGGGTAGGGTGTAGGAAATTGTGACCCGAATTCCCACTCCCATTTTCATCCCTCCCCGAGCCATTTGTTCCCTCTATTTTGGCCCAAGCTGGGCTACCCTGCACTTAAACAGGTTGCCCATGGGTCGCTTTAAGCATTAAACACTGCTTTTGGCCTCCAATTGCCCCAAGGCCTGTTTTTCCCTTTCACAAATAGAGCCTTCAGTGTCTAAGGCTTCCTTCCAGAGAAACAAAACCATCCTCTTTCTATCAAAGTCATAATTGGTCATTCATTCAGTCTACTAATTCCTGTATTCATTCATTCATTCATTCTTATCATTTTTATCTTTATTGAGATGTACTAGGTATTGGGTCCTATGCTACATGCTGGGGATTCAGAAGTGAATTAAATAGAGTTCCTGACCTTGTGGAATTTACCTCCAAATGGGAGATACAGATGTGAGACAAACTGTATGGTTACTTATTTAATAAAAATCGTAGTACATGCTGCAAAGGAGGTGGGCCTAACATGTACCTAGACCTGTACTACATGCCTGTACTTCATGTTCTGAATGACATAAAAGTGGATAAGACATAAATATACTGTCAAAGAGTCAGAATCTAGTTGAAGAGCCAACTTAGAACTCCTGCTGAGGGGAAGAGAAAGATTGAGAAACCTCTCACTCTAAATAAAGCTCTCAAGGGACTTCCCTGGTGGCGTAGTGGTTAAGAATCTGCCTGCCAATGCAGGGGACACGGGTTCGAGCCCTGGTCCAGGAAAATCCCACATGCCGCGGAGCAACCAAGCCCGTGCGCCACAACTACTGAGCCTGTGCTCTAGAGCCCGCAAGCCACAGCTACTGAGCCTGTGCTCCTAGAGCCCATGCTCCACAACAAGAGAAGCCACCGCAACAAAGAGTAGCCCCCGCTTGCCACAACTAGAGAAAGCCTGCAGGCAGAAACAAAATCCCAACGCAGCCAAAAATAAATAAATAAAAATAAGTAAATCTATAAAAAAAACAAAAAAGGAGCCCAGGAAACAGGGCCAAGGTGTCAGGACTGGGAGGCTAGACAAACATAAACAGGCCACCGAGAAAGCAAACAGTTTAGAAAACGTAGCAGCAAAGGGCTGCTGGTGGCACTGACCTGGGAGACAGGACTAGAAGGAGAGTGGGATTTCTTAGAATCAGAGCAAGATGCAGACAGGCTTTACAGCAAAATGGGTTCATTCAGTCATTCATTCAATCCCTGTCCACTGGTCAACGTCAGGCACCTGCTAGGCACTAGGGATACAGCCACTAACACATAAGTTTAGTTGGGAAAATAGACATACAACTAAACGCAATAATTGCTCTAAAAATATATGTGTGAGACTTAGTGGTGACCCAGTATTGAGGTTATCCCTATAATGATGTCACCCTCACTAATTTGGGAGAGGAAGAGGTAGCATCACAGCCAGTACCCAGGAACTGCATCTCCAAAGCCTGTGCTACGTGTGCAGCAGACTAGAGCGGGCAGACTGCTAACACACCAACAGCCGTGCCAATTTCAAATCATCGTACTGCATTGAGACGTAATGCTTATTTTTACCATTGTCTTTCATTTCCTGCCCAAATCCTTCCTGGGTTTAGATAAAATTGGGTTTAACCTTTGAGAGTGTGTCTGAATAGGGATGTCATCCATCCCACACGGTGGGCAGAGAAACGACTGAGGGTGGCTGTTGCATGCAGCTGAGTGTGAGTCACATTCTTAGACCAGAAAGAGAGCTAAGTGGGAGGCTGAGCGGGAGGGAGCTGCAAGTACGAGTCTGGCTTTTGCAGCCTGGAGGCAACAAGGATGTCAGGAGACCTCTCCAATGGGGAAGGAATCAAGGTGCATCGACCTAGTCAGGTCGGGAACTTGGAGAGGAGGCCAGCCCACAGGCTCAGAAAGTCTAGCGGTAGGGCAGGGTCTCCTCATCGTGGTATCTTCATGCTCTGCTTGGAAATGTGACTGTTGGTGAACTATTTATATTTTCTAATTTTTTCTTCCTCTCAGTTCTTCAGAAAAACTTTCAGAATTGCCAGCTACGTGTGTATTTCCTCCGATGAATATGCATTGCTTGCTTAATTTTTTTATGGAATGTTGCTATTAAAAGTCATAGAAAGAAAAGACTTTAAAGTGAAAATGCCAGTTTGAGCTGTGTTTCAGAGAAATTAATGACAGTTTTGTTCGCATTCCCAAGAGCATTGTAAAAAAGGAACAGTTTAACTCAGATTAGGCGTTGGGGGCAAAGGTGGGCTGGTAGCTGGTTTTTAAGTCAGAAAACTCCAAGATTGCTGGGATAGGTGAGATGGGGAAAGTCAGGGTCTTCGGCCAGCTCCCAACGCCTACAGCCACAGAATTCTCGCTCCAGAACATCCCTCTGCTAGGCCTGCCTGAGGTTCCGTGGTGGTTTGTTTCCGTGAATAAAGTCCTTTCCCTTACTGATGGATAATGGTGGCCAAAGAGACACTAAGGAGAGTGTCCAGCTCTCGGCCTCAAAAGCCCTGCAAAGTCAGAGGGGAGCCCGGAGAGGCTAGTGAGCAGGAAATGCCACCCTAGTGTGTGACATCTCCTCCCTCCATCTCCATAAAGCGCCTATCTTCACATAAGCTGACACTGCACCTCACCTGTGAAATCTCCCCTGACTCTTCAGGTCACCACGGACCTCTTCCTCCTGGAGTTATCTTTCATTATCATGGTTAAACACCATTCCACGTCTTTCCTTTTTGGGAAACATCTGGTCCCACACTCTGTTTATTCACTGGGGCCTCCGTGTATTCTTTTAAAATCAGTTTATGAAAGTTCTTGCTGCAGCTGACTGCAAATATTTCCCCGGTTTGTTTGGCTTTTTATTTGGGTTACCTTTCTTTTTTTTTAACATGCAAAAGTTTACAATACTTATATAGTCATCAGTTAACCTTTTCCTTTGTGACTGCTTCTGTTGCTTCTAAGATGGAAAATTCCTTCCTTCCAGATATTTGATAAATAGGTTAGTGTTTCCGAGGTTTTTAAAGCTCTTTAGCCCATCTGGAAAGTTCTTGGTATACAATGTGAGGAAAAGACAGATTATGTTTTTTTTTATGCTAGCCAGTTTTCCCAGCCCATGTATGGAATAAATTTCTTCCTTTACCAATAAATTTCTGATTCCAACTTTATGGTATATTGAATTCATGCCCATCAGAGCCATCTTTTTTTCCAGGCAACCTCTTCAGTTCCAAGCAATGATTATTTTGACACTTGACTGTACATTCTGTATTGTTCTGTGTTAACTATACTCAAAATTGTTCAAAGGGAAAAAATCACATATTTTCCTCCCGATAATTCATTCAACAAATATTTATGAAATATTGACTATGGGCCATTGCTTATTTGGTCCTAAGACTATGCTGACTCGCCAGATTCCTCAGACTGGCAGGGGCCCAGGTCAGACTTTGGAATCTCTGAGCCCATACACAACGTTGTCTTTTCAAGTCCTAAGTTCACCACCCAGACACCTGCATAGCTCAGTGAGCTCATAAATACTCATCAGGACCTGAGGGTTGTTGCTGACATCACACCGAAGTTCAATACAGTACACACAAATGCAGGATCACAGCCTCGCTGGGTATCTTTTGGGACTTCTTTCCCTAAAGTTTCCCATTCCTATTTGTTCCACACAGGCCATGCCCAAGGCCCACCCATCTGGCTACCATCTTTCCTTCCTCTGTACCCTGTGCCTTCGTTGTTCACACCGGCCACGTCCACCCTTCACACGCCCCTGATGTGTGCCACAATAAATATGGCAACTATTCCTTATTCCTGTGCTACTCGAGGTGAGGCCGACACCCCAGGGCCAGGCCACAGATTGTTACCAGTCCATGAAGAGACAGTTCAGAGATGAAGTGCTTAGAAACTTTTATATCAGTTTGACAGAATAATTATATGTCATTGGAACCTAATAATAAAAAGTGCAGTGTGGTATCCCAGATTGGATCCTGAAACAGAAAGAGGACATTAGCAGGAAAACTGCTGAACTCCAAAGAGAGACCATAGTTTAGTTAATGGTACGATGTTAATTTGTTAGTTTTCACAAATATACTTCAGTTATCTAAGATGTTAGCATTGGGGAAGTTGGGTGAGGACTATACAGCAACTCGCTCTCCTCTCTTTGCAACTTTTCTATAAATTTACAATTATTCCAAAATAAAACCTCTATTTTTTAAAATATGGGCTTATACTTTATATGGTTTTTTCTTTTTTTTCAGCTCTTTTATTCCTTTACCACCTTAACAAGATTCCCCAAAGTTTAAAAAAAAACCTTTGAAAAATATACGGTTTCATATTATTTACATAACATATGAGCACAGGTTCCAGCATCATACAAACATTGTGATGTAGAAATACAGTGGGGAGGCATGATGTAACTCATCTTGTATGGCTCTTTTCAATTTCATTTTTCTAGCAATTTAATTGCACTTTACAAAAGTGTCGGTCCGTAGTGGATCCAAAATGGAAATTTAAAAAATGAAACTGGTCTTCCATCACAAACAGTTGGCAAAGCACTGCTTTATACACTGTACCCTCCTCAGCACTTGTCACCATGATCATTATAGATGCCAATCATGAATTCTTGTTGATGACGGCCAGACTCACAGGTACAGGTTTTGAGACCAGTTATTGCACTCTCTGAATAAAGTCACAGCCCAGGCCCCTGTCATCACTCAAATCCAGGCACATTTCAGTGTTTGGTCATGTACTCAATATGTCACAGCTCAGCTGTCACATCGCAGATACTATCACAGCTCAGGGCCAAGCATGGGCTGTGACAGCACCCTGGGAAGTGCCTGTATATAAAGACTGACAGTCCAGGCCCCAGGCTGTTCTGTGTATGAAGGGTGACAGGGTCCCGCAGGGTGCCTTTAGCCACGGGATGACAGAGCACTGCTCTGTAACTGTATCTGGGGTATGACAAGGCCCTGGAGTGTGACACAGTTCTGGAACATGACCAGGCCCTGGGATGTGTGCTATCAACAAGTTCTGGGCTCTGACAAGTTCTGGCCATGACAAGGTACAGACTAATTCTGTCTGGGTTTTACAGGACACCAAATGCTCTGGGAAACAACCTCTCTAATGTTCAGGATGGATCCTAGCTTGTCTGGGATTTATGGACGGGGACATCTGAACCAATCCAGAGGGGATAATATATCTGGGTATGTGTGGCCAGATTTGGAGTAGAGTTTGTTCTGGGCTCCGGAGCTATTGATCAAGCCTGTCCTGGCTCCTGGTGTACGAAACACACTCAGGACTCCTAACCCACAGCACAGAATTCTCTGCTTCCAGGGGATCTACCTTGGGCCATCACCCCAGGGAGTTTGGCCAGAGTTCATCTAACTCCCCACCTCCCCTCCGACCCGCCCCTGCAGCTCCTGAATCTGGTGAAGGAGGCTGCGCCTGAGCCCATCTCAGCTGAGCTTCTCCACCCAAAGGACTACCTGCCCGAGGATGGCCCCCCAGTCTGAGATCAGGCCATGTGTGAGGCCACAGTGCCATCTGCTGGCTCTCATGGGCCATGCTGGTCAGGCCGGGAACATGCTGAACAGATTGAGGGCCCTGGGAAGCCTCCCCCATGCACCTCAGCTCAGGATTAACAGAGTGTCCTCCCCCTTAAGCCCCCAGTGACCAGGGCCCCTCACTCAGACTTCAGTGTTCAGAGGCCCCCCGCTCAAGCCCTTTAGTGGCCATGGCCCCCAGGACAGGTCCTCAGGGATCAGGCCCCTCACTCAGCCCCCAATCCCCTCCCCCAGAGACCAGGGCCTCTTTCTCAGGCCCCATAATGACCAGAAACCTTCACTTGAGCTTCAATGGCCAGAACCCCTCACTCAAGCCCCACAGTGACTAGGGCCTCCCTCTCAGGCCACTCAATGACCAGGACTTGCAGCTCATGAGTCCCAGAGACAAGAGCCCCTCGATCAAGCCTCAGTGACCGGGGCCCCTCAGTGACCTTGAGTCCCCTCATTCAGGACCCTCTGCCCCTCAGTAACTAGAGACCCTCACTCAGAGCCCAGTGGGCATATAGAGTGGCATTTGGGAGGCTCTTGGCCCCCAAGAGCTGAGCAGGTCCCACCTGGTTTCCCAGCTACCTTCCCCCTTCCCCCCAGTCTCCAGAGAGGCCAAGACAGGGGCCTCTGGTCACCAGGGCTTTCCATCTTGTTTTGCCTTTGCTCCTGGGTCCCTATTTCAGACGTGGCCACAGCTGTGCCCAGGTCTCATGAGGAGAGTGGGCCCTGCTGAGGCAATTGATCGCATCCCAGGAACCCTGGCCTGAGAGGACCAGATTCTGTCCAGAGCAGGGAAGCCCACCCGCCCCCACCTGGGGCTCCCATCTCCTGGCTCCCAATGCCAGGTCACACGTCTGGGTCACCTCACCCTTTCTCCCTCACAAACAGGGCCTCTGTCCCATCACAGTCCTAGAAAGCTGAGAGCTCCTCAGACCCAGCATCCCGCTAGGCCTGACACCTACCCCAGACCCTAGTGTTACTGGGGCCCTTCTCAGGTTCTTGCACAGCAATACCATGGAAATGAATATCCCTTCCACAAGACTCTTAGGCAAGCAAAGTTTTTTATTTTAAAGAGATAACTTGTGGGACTTCCCTGGTGGCGCAGTGGTTAAGAATCCGCCTGCCAATGCAGGGGACACGGGTTCGAGCCCTGGTCCGGGAAGATCCCACATGCTGCGGAGCAGCGAAGCCTGTGCGCCACAACTACTGAGCCTGTGCTCTAGAGCCCGTGCGCCACAACTACTGAAGCCCGCGCGCCTAGAGCCTGTGCTCCGCAGCAAGAGAAGCCACCGCAATGAGAAGCCCGCGCCCCACAACGAAGAGTAGCCCCCGCTCACCGCAACTAGAGAAAGCCTGCGCGCAGCAACAAAGACCCAACGCAGCCAAATAAATAAATAAATAAATAAAAGAGATAACTTGTGCACAAGGAAGAAGGCAGAAAAAAACAAAATGCCAGCTCCCACAGAAGGGGCAAGTTGCTTTTATAACAAAAGAGATCTTGTGATCACTGAAAATTTCCAGAAATCGTCAAGCTTCTTTGACCAGCAGCAGGTGATTCCGTGGTGGCTGTCAGGAATTGGGAGTGCTTCTGTGAGGGGAATGGAATGCATGAGCATTCTCCGCAAGAAAGCACAGGGACACGTAAGGTTAAAATTTATAGTTGAGCTTCTTGTCTTGTGGCAACTAGGTATACTTGTTAGTGTGACGGAGATAAAGTTAATCTTTTACTCCTGCGAGCCTGGTTTTTGTCTCCAGGGCTCAGGTCCCAGGGACTTTGTCTCTTTAACTTGAAAGGCCTCTTGTCCAAAGCTGTTCCCCAATCCTTTCCCCAAATGGCTGTACTCCTGTCTTCCTACCTCACTAGTGCAGACTCTCCCTGTCTCTCTTTTCTTCCAGACCCCAGCACAATTCAGGCCCTTCCCTCCTCAGTCCTCATGCCACTCCAGTCCATCTATCTATTCAAGCAAACATTAAATGACCTTCTACATGGAATCATGCAAAGGAGGGTTGGGGTCTGGTGCACAGCGTACAGCAGCACAGAAGAGGCATTTGGGCTGAGATTTGAAGGACGAGTAGGAATTTGCCAAAGGGTCAAAGGATAGGAAGGTATTTGAGGAAGGAACTGTAGGTACAAAGGCACAGAGAGGGCCGGGGGGTGTTCTGAGAACTCCACACCGACACAGCTGCACATAAAGTGAAAAGCAGGCAAGAGGGAGAAGAGAGACGTGGAGGGAGCTGACTGTGGGAAACAGAGCATGGGGTTGGGAGCAGGAGAGGAAGCAGGGACACCAGTTAGGATATCTTGAAGCAATCTAAGCAAGAGATGATAGTGGCTTTGGCTAAGAGGGGAGGTGCAGAAGTACTTAGCAGCAGCAGGTTTTAGGATAGACTTTGGAGGAGAAGTAGACATAACTTGGTGATAAATAAAAGTTAGAGATAAAGGGAAATGAGAGGGCTTCCCTGGTGGCACAGTGGTTGAGAGTCCGCCTGCCGATGCAGGGGACGCGGGTTTGTGCCCCGGTCCGGGAAGATCCCACATGCTGTGGAGCGGCTAGGCCCGTGAGCCATGGCCGCGGAGCCTGCGCGTCCGGAGCCTGTGCTCCGCAACGGGAGAGGCCACAACAGTGAGAGGCCCATGTACCGCAAAAAAAAAGAAGGGAAATTAGAAGCCAAAAACGACTCAAGTTTCTGGTACGAATAATGAAGACTGGAGCACCGCCAAATCCAGGAAACAAGATCAAAAGTTCCGTTTTAGACTTAGTTAAGTTAGACATGTCTGAGCTCAGCAGCAGAAACTGGATATATAAATCTGGAATCATCAGCCGTTGGCGTGGCTGAGATCACCTGGTCCTCAGGAGGTGCAGGGATGCCTGGTTCAAGCTGACCAAAAACAGATCCCAATATAGGCAGCAGATCTTCCTTAGCACTTTGTGGACAGCTAGATTCCCCTTATCTAATTTTTTTTTTCTTGGTCAGGAGTGAATCTTTGCTTTCTAGTATGGCCTTTAGACTCCTACAAGCAAGGCCCCTGCCCCAATCCCACGACTCAGGGGATCCCTGCTTTGGAGTGCCTTCCTCAAAGTTTGCTGTCTCCTCTGGTGCCTGGGACTGGCTGGGGCCAGAAGTGCTGCCCCTTTGGGTCACCCTAAATCTGTATCAGGATCTCTGTGTGCCACAGTCCCTATTTTCTCCCTTCAGAAGAAAGCACAGGATTTTTCTAAAATGAATCCTGGAGTATAGAAGATCTTTCTAGATATGTCACAAAACTCATAACCCATAAAAGAAAAGATCAAAATTTTAACAATGTAAAATAGAAATTCTGTATTGCAAAAACCACCGTAAGCAGGCTTCCCTGGTGGCACAGTTGTTACGAGTCTGCTTGCCAATGCAGGGAGCACAGGTTCGAGCCCTGGTCTGGAAGGATCCTACATGCCGCGGAGCAACTAAGCCCGTGAGCTGCAACTGCTGAACCTGTGCTCTAGAGCCCGTGAGCCACAACTACTGAGCCCACGAGCCACAATTACTGAGCCCACTTGCCTAGAGCCCGTGCTCCGCAACAAGAAAAGCCACCACAATGAGAAGCCCCCACACTGCAACGAAGAGTAGCCCCTGCTCACCGCAACTAAAGAAAGCCCACGCACACACAGCAACAAAGACTCAACACAGTCAAAAATACATAATAAATTTTTTAAAAAAAAGAATATACACATGGCCCTAAGTATAAAAAGATGCTCAACTTTACTCATAAAAATAAAAGGTGCAAATTAAAACAACTCAGAAATATTTTTTATCCGATCAGATTAGCAAAGATAATGCTTTGTTATGGTGAAATTGTTAAGAGATGGGCACTCCCAAATATTTGTTTTTATATTCAAAGATCATCTCTGGAAAGATACCAAAGAAAGTAATAATGTTTGCCTCTGGGAAGGGGAACATGGTAGGGGGAAGATTTTTTTTAATTCTGTATCTTTTTGTTCCTTTTGAATTTTGAATCATGTGAATGTGTTACCTTTATTAAAAAATTAATAAATTTTTAATTAATAGAAAATATAAATAAATATGGTTGTCTGAGTCCAAATCTATGTTTGGAAATTTTTTTGGAGGATGCCGCCCCCCTTGCTTGGTCTATCCAAATCCTATACACCCCATAGGGCGCAGTTCAGGTACTGCTTTTCCTGAAGCCTTTTTTTTTTTTTTTTTTTCCCGCCACGCAGCACGTGGGATCTTAGTTCCCCAAGCAGGGATCAAACCCACATCCCCTGCACTGGAAGTGCAGAATCTTAACCACTGAACCGCCAGGGAAGTCCCCCCACAAAGCCTTTCTTGATCACTTAGCCCATACTGACCTCTCCCTCCCCTGAACACAGTGACCTTTTTTTTACAGTCTGGGTCAGGTAAGTACAAGTAGTTAAAGAACACCAAAGTAAAAGTAGAAAGCTTGAATTCTTATCTAAGCTCAAGCCCTTAAGTCATTCAAAAATTCAGATCATTCTCTGAGCTTGTGTGGGCCAGACACTGTGCAGGGGGGTGAGTGCAGAGAGGGAATACCAAGGTAAGTTTAATTAGACCTGGCGCTGAAGAGTTCCACATTGTGCTCTCCAAGAGCCCTGTTACCTCCTTCCTCGGCCCACAGCCAAACTAGATTCCCCAGGCTTCCTTTTCCCACTTCCTGCCAAAGGAATATGGGCAGTAACGGTGGGTACTATTTCCAAACTTGGTGCGTAAAACTGCTTCCAAGCCTGGATCCTCTGCATTATCCTCTCCCCCACCCCCAGCTGCCGCCTCCCCCTGCCCCATCTGATGTCTGGATTTCCACATCTACAGGAACTTCAGGAGTCATGAGTTGAATATGATAGAACCTCTATCTACCTGAGTCCCCCTCATTTCTCTTTCACCACAGATCCACGCTGGACAGTGACAACTTATATCAGGTTAAGTCACTGATATTTTAGGATGTTACTTATAGCAGCTAGTGTTACTTATCCTGATATACAAGTATGGAAATAGAGTCCTAATAGTCCTATAAACACAAAATTGTCCTGCAACATTACTATGCTTCCCGAATCAAATGGCTTCTGAGCTATCCACAGCACTATTTTTTTGTTTGTTTTTGTTTTTTGCGGTAGGTGGGCCTCTCACTGTTGTGGCCTCTCCCGTTGTGGAGCGCAGGCTAAGCGGCCACAGCCCAGGGGCCCAGGCGCTCCACGGCATGTGGGATATTCCCAGACCGGGGCACGAACCCGTGTCCCCTGCATCGGCAGGCAGACTCTCAACCACTGCGCTACCAGGGAAGCCCCACAGCACTATTTTTAACTTTCCTCAAATCATCAACTTCCCATCCACACGCCCTTCATTTACATCTTCATACTATGGTGATACAAATCTGCCTGTCCAGGGAGAGACAGCCAAAGCCCCATCCTTAAGCTAAGGAATCGGATCACTTCCTTAGTCATTTCTTACACTTCCTGCTGTCTTCTTACCCAGGCAAGGAGTAGAGAAAAGACCTTTCAATTATTTGTTGTAAAGTTACTCATTATGTTATTGGTAGGCATTGCAGTGTCACACACGTTTCCCACCTTTGCAATAATGTCCCGTCCCTAAGGCACACTCTCTGAGAGGTTTACATGGCACCCTGAAAACTACTGTTTCCTAAATTGGAAGAAATCTGAACATCTCATAGCTTGTGTGACTGGCAAGATTTTCACAGTGGAATGCTGACAGAGAGAGGCAGTGCAATGGAATCACTGTGAGTACAGCCAGGCTCTGGACAACCTGGAAGCAAGTCCCAAGCCTAATTCCACCACTCACTGGCTGCATGACTTTATTCAAGTCATTTAATCTCTGTAAGTCTCAGTTTCCTATGAACTGAGGATAATTATAGTACCTGTCTCAGGGTCATGTGATAATTTGATTAAATTTTCTGGTCCTTCCAGGCTTCCTCTCCCCATTCTTAGCTGCTAAGATACTAGAGCCCAGCTCTAGAATCAGATTTTGTAAGCCCCTCCAGACTTTGTAGAGTAAATCTCTGACTGCAGCAAATAAAAATTAGAACTCCACCATTTGCATCCAAAGAAACGGTGAGAGGGACAAATTAGATTTCAACAGAAAGAATACCACAGGCCCGGCAAGTTCTGGAAGGCCACCTGCCCTGTCCACACTGCACAGCTGCCCAGCTCTGGGAAAGCAGCCAGCTCTTCAGTGAGGTGGGGACTACAGGCTTTTGGCCACAGAGACTCCCGAGTATCTTTGTGTGATTCATGTGTTAAAGTGTCTGCTTTAACACAGGAAAGTTAAAGCAGGAAGCCTGCTTTTGGCTGGAGTTCTGCAGCAGGTAAAAAGCAAAAGAAAGTCCATTATTGGCTACTGGTAGCTTCTCAGTGTCAAAAGGAGGAATAGATAAGAGATTTTTTTTTTTTTTAAAGAGAGAAATAAAAAGGAAAAAAACTTGCAGAAAATAATATACTACCTTCTTGGCTTAGATTCAAGAAAGATAAGAAAGGTAAGGGAAATACCAAGAGGTAAAGTCCTGAGCCAGGCAGGCAGAAGACCCTGTTATGGGATGTATCCTTACATTAGACAGTGGACTTTCTTATATTTTTAGGTGATAGAGGCTGAAGTTAGCTGCCTTGCTCAAGAGGAAGTGCCAGGCAAAATGCAACTGTGTTGCACATTGGTTTTGTCAGAGTTGCATGGTCTAAGGGAAATAGCATAAAACCAGGAAGGTCATCCTAAAGGAGAATAAGACAGAGGACTGAGTGGCAAATAAGATCTAGAGTTTGGGGCTCTGTTTGAAGCTGGGAGCAGAACCATGATTTTGGCTATCAACCCACGTTACTTTGTAGTTTTTTGGTTTGTTTTTTTTTTTTGCGGTACGCGGGCCTTTCACTGTTGTGGCCTCTCCCGTTGCGGAGCACAGGCTCCGGACGCGCAGGCTCAGCGGCCGTGGCTCACGGGCCCAGCCACTCCGCGGCATGTGGGATCTTCCCGGACCGGGGCACGAACCCATGTCCCCTGCATCGGCAGGTGGACTCTCAACCACTGTGCCACCAGGGAAGCCCCTGCAACCCTCTCCCCAGATTTGCCTATAAAAACTTCCCTGAAACCCATCAGGGAGTTTGGGCCTTTAGAGCACAAACGGCTCGTTCTCCCTGCATGGCCCTTGCAGTGAACCTTTCTCTGCTCCAAACTCCAACGTTTCAGTTCATTTGGCCTCACTCTTCGCTGGGAACACGAACTTGGGTTCGGCAACCGGAAGAGCGGGAGAGTGTGGCTGAGACTGTTACTGTTCTCCAGTAGCCACTCTCCCATATTCTGTGGTGCTTGAATCTATGAATGGGATGAAACAGAGAACAATAGAAGAAGTATTGGCCTTTGGTAGAAAGAGGAACACTTCCTCTATTCAGAACTGAGCTCTACACCTTGTGTGATCTTAGGCAAGTTCCTTAACCTTTCTGCACCCGAGTTTCATCATCTGTCAAATAGTGTAAGAGTAGATACACACACAATACAGTGCTATATAAATGTTTGCTGTGGCTGTTAGGACACAACAGAACAGAAAGGGAGAGGATAGCTATAGATGTGAGTAGACTTTTAATTTGTTATAGCAAAAACAAGGATGTTCCTTTGTGATGGCTCCTAAATTATCTGTGAAATAGAAGACAAAATCCTTAAATGCAAATTCATGGTGTGGGAGCAGATGAATCAGAGATACAAAAAGATTTACAAAGTCTACAAACAATAAATGGAGAGGGGGCTTCCCTGCTGGCGCAGTCGTTGAGAGTCCGCCTGCCGATGCAGGGGACACAGGTTCGTGCCCTGGTCCGGGAAGATCCCACATGCCGCGGAGCAGCTGGGCCTGTAAGCCATGGCTGCTAAGCCTGCGCGTTCGGAGCCTGTGCTCCGCAACGGGAGAGGCCACAGCAGTGAGAGGCCCGCGTACCACAAAAATAAATAAATAAATAAATAAATAAATGGAGAGGGTGTGGAGAAAAGGGAGCCCTCCTACACTGTTGGTGGGAATGTAAGTTGGTGCAGCCACTATGGAAAAAAGTATGGAGGTTCCTTAAAAAACTAAAAATAGAGTTACTGTATGATCCAGCAATCCCACTCCTGGGCATATATCTAGAGAAAACTCTAATTTGAAAAGATACAATCACCCCCATGTTCATAGCAGCACTGTTTATGATAGCCAAGACATGGAAACAACCTAAATGTCCATCAACAGCTGAACGGATAAAGAAGATGTGGTACATATATACAATGGAATACTACTCAGCCATAAAAAAGAATGAAATAGTAACAGCATGGATGAACCTAGAGATTATCATACTAAGTGAAGTAAGCCAGACAGAAAAGGACAAATATCGTATGATATCACTTATATGTAGAATCTAAAATATGATTCAAATGGACTTATTTACAAGAAAGAAACAGACTCACAGACATAGAAACCAAACTTATGGTTACCAAAGGGGAAAGGCTGCAGGGGTGGGCGGAAGGGGGGGATGGATTAAGACTTTGGGATTAGCAAATACAAACTACTATATATAAAATAGATAAACAATAAGGTCCTACTATATAGCACAGGGAACTATATTCAATATCTTGTAATAACCAATAATGAAAAAGCCTATATATATATGTATATATAACTGAATCAGTTTGCTGTACACCAGAATCTAACACAACGTTGTAAATCAACTATAATTCAATTTTTTAAAAAGGATTTACAAAGTTATGGGACAAGCTGTAGAAAAAATTAGGGCAAGCGGACTAGAGGAAAGTAGAAAAACTGCCAAGCAGCACTGATGGGCCACGTGAAGCTGTGGATTACGAATTTATCATCATATCAATCTTCTCCCCTACAGAATTTTCTATAACAATTTCAGCCCCTAGGATTCAGTAGTAGAAAAGCCAGATGAAAAGGACAGCGGGAAGAGGAGCTAGGGAGCTGCAGGTGTCTGTGGAGAATCATTATAATGTTGGATTATAGAATATGATCTAGAAAGAACGTGAAGCCAGGAGGGGTGGATAAAAGAGGGACAAAAATAATGACAGAGTGAAGGTATTAATAAAGCCAGAGAGCTATTGCAGTGGTGAGGAGTGGTGAGCGCATCCAGGCTCACCACTCAGTTGCACATGTCCACACAACTATATATATCGGTTTTCTAATTAAATTCCTGATTTCTGGCTGAAAAGTGTCACCATGGCTTAACTTCTATGGATAGTAGAGATGCTAATAAATGTAAATGACCCATAGGTTGTGGACCGGATTCCACCCCCCACCCCCCCACACCCCGCTCAGCCCCACCCCAGTACAGGATGGTCCCTCTGGCATTTCATTCCACCCATGGTGTCAAAGACCTGATCATCTGCTTCAGTGGAGCTCAAAATATCCTGAGTCACTGAAAGTGGGGTGTCCGCATGGGGCAGCATGGTTGGGGTGCAGCACTGTCTCAGGACACACACAGGTAACCTTCATCATTAGTAACGTGCACGCACAATGGATGGGGAACCTCCTCCCAATGATGACTGGGAGATCGTCAGCCAACACTGGTGACATGGGGTGGTCGTGTAACTGTTGACAGGCCATCCACAGGGCATGGCTTCTGCGCAGCTTCCTGATTCTGGCCGATGGAGGTGGTACGGGCTCAGGCATCTTGGTGCTGACCCTGGAATAAGAGTCACTCCCGGTCCAGACCCCCAGCCTACCTTATCACTACCGTCTCCTTGCTATCAGAAGTCCCCATGATCCTTACCTAGTTTCTCCAGGGCAAGGATGTGGGATTTGAATTACCTGCCTATCCCTGTTCTGTTCCCTATCTATTGTAATGGCATAAACTCCATGCCTTGATCCCCTTCCCTTTTTATTCCCCAAAGCTTGTTTGAAAATAAACACTACACCCAGTTATACACACACACACACACACACACACACACACACACACACACACTACTCTAAACATTAGCCCTTTGCTTCTATTTGCATTCCTCCTGCTAGCGTAATCCTAAATTTCCTTGAGGTAATATGTATTTCCCACTGTCTAGAGCCCTGGGCAGCAAATATTTCCTGTAAAGGGCCAGATAGGAAACACTTTAGGTTCCAGGGTCATAGAACCTCTGTTGCTACTACTCAGCTCTGCCATACTGGTGTAAAAGCAGCCATAGACAATCATAAACTAGGGAGGGTGTCTGTGTTCCAATAAAACTTTATTTATAGGCATTGAAATTTGAATTTCCTGTAACTTTTATATGTCACAATGTATTATTCTTCTTTTGATTTTCCTTAACCTTTTTTTGTTGTTGCATTGGGTCTTTGTTGCTGCGCATGGGTTTTCTCTATTGCAGCGAGCAGGGGCTACTCTTCGTTGCAGTGCGCAGGCTTACTGCGGTGGCTTCTCTTGTTGTGGAGCACAGGCTCCGGGCGCATGGGCTTCAGTAGTTGCAGTACATGGGCTCAGTAGTTGCAGTGCGTGGGCTCAGTAGTTGTGGCTCGCAAGCTCTAGAGAGCAGGCTCAGTAGCTGCGGCACATGGGCTTAGTTGCTCCGCGGCATGTGGGATCTTCCCAGACCAGGGAGCGAACCCATGCCCCCTGCATTGGCAGGCAGATTCTTAACCACTGCACTACCAGGGAAGTCCCCTCTTTAACTATTGAAAAGTGTAAAAACCATTCTTAGCTTATAGACTGTCCCAGAAAAACAACAATGGGCCAGATTTGGCCCATGGACAGTAGTTTGCCCACCCTCTGTCTAGAGGAAGAATATGCAGAAAGGAAACACACACACACACACACATACACACACGCACACGCACACACACATAAAGAAAAATATTCCAGGATATCTCATGATTATTTATAGTGGAATACTAAACTGCTTTTAAATTTTAGAGTAGAAGGTGCTTATTACAGCATTCTTCAAGTTTTCATAGAGGGGAAGTACTTCTGTTACATTTGTGAGCAGATAAGGTAGGGTGTCTCCAGGGAAAGAAAACCAGGAATGGCTTTCTTGACATAAGAGAAGCCATTTTTTACCTAAACTTTGTGGTCTAAGCCTGGCCACAATGCTAGCCCTTGAACAGGTCTCAGTAATGAAGGATCTTAAAGGAACAAAAGAATGCAGAAATAAACTGTTATCAGGCAAGAGAAGTAGCAATAGCAAAGATAACAAATTAGCTGTAAAGGCTCCCAGTTCTGTTTCAAAGACTACCCTAAAGCACTGTCTCAAGCTGTTTTGCAGAATTTAAACCTTCCTCAGGTGCTCAACCACGAGACCAACTGGAACCTAAGGGATGAAATGTTGACCTTTTCTGACCCTCATGACTTCTCTCAACTAAAGCTTGGACTCTTCAGTCACCCAAGCCCCTTCATGGATATGCATGTGCCCTTAACTTGAAACTTCCCTGATTTTGCTGTTCGTGGAGACACTGCTTTGGGAAAGATCCCTAGTCTTTCCCAAAGATCCCTGGTTCTCCTAACTTGCTGCAGGTAATAAATCCTTCCTTCTCCCAATCTTTGCCTTGGTTGTGTCTTTTAGCTCGACACCCACCAAGAGGTGAACCCAGTTTTTGGGTAACACGTTCTCCACAAGAGAACTCTATTGAAAGAATACTTCAGGTCTCTTTCTCCTCTCACCAAACTCGTGACTCAGTTGGTGAAATGAGGCAAGTGGCTGCTAAACCACAGCCCAGTCTTCTGGCTTTTGCTCTCACATGGGACTTGCAGGCCCACACGGAACACACTCTTTCTCCACTCTCATTCTCCTCCTTCTGGAGCAGCAGAGTATACACATCCCAGGCAGTGCACCGATCAATCCACTGAGATGCGAGAATAAAATATGAGACTATTAGAAGAGGTATCTATTTTTATTTATTTCCTTCTCTTAAATTTATATTTTAATAATTTTTAAAGAAAAATAATGCAACAGTAAATTTATATGAAGTGATTTGTAAATGAATGAATATATGAGAATGTGTACTCAAAAATCATTAAAAAAATTTTTTTTTCAAAAATCATTTATTCATAGGAATTTGCCTGTAAAAAAGTGTGTTGCTCTCTCCCAATAGATGGGCTATGGGCCAGGCTGTGATCCTCGATGCTCCTCGCTGAGTAAAGAACTGCTCTATAGCCCCAGTTCTCCCCACAGATTGTCCCAAAGGCTGAATCTTGCTGAAGGGTGGCTTCAGGAGAAGATTCATAGGAGGTCTCATGCTGGCCTCCAGCCTCAGCATCCTCCTCCAGCACAGCACCAGGTTAAAGCAGAGGGTGCCCCTCCATCCCCATCTGCCTCTGGCCATTCTCCCTCCACTCAGAATCCAGTGAGGACCCCTGTGATTAACTGGCTCCCTGGAACCACCCCAAAGTTAGCGCTCTATATGTTGACATGAAAAGATACTTTGCTAAGTGAAAGAAACAATGTACCTTTTTTCCTTTGTGTGTTTTGTATTGTTGCCCATAAGTACATATGCAATGGAATATTGAATGAACTGAACTCAGTGAAGTACAATCATGTCTCAGCTTTCTTCCCTACCACTGCCTTCACACAGGCTGCACTGAATTCCCTTTCACACCACCCTTCCCATGATGTCTCAAGCAGATCTCATAGATTTCTGGTCACTTTCAGATGGAAAGAGTCTCACATTGGTAATTAAAACTAAACTCAGGATTTCCCTGGTGGTCCAGTGGTTAAGACTCCATGCTTCCTCTGCAGGGGACACAGGTTCCATCCCTGGTCAGGGAACTAAGATCCCACAGGTCGCGCAGTGAGGCCAAAATAATAAATAAAATAAATAAAATAAAACTAAACTCACTTCGAGGTATTGAAATGATTCTGTTCTGCCTAAATCAAAATTCAAGACATTTCCAATTCAGAATTTCCCCCATTAACCTTGCACTTCCAGCTTAGGCCAGTTCTGTGGCCTGGGGACATGTAGCGATGAAAGATGTGAATAGCTCTTTCATTCTCCATCCACCTCCTTCACCTCCCACAGCTGGCTCCGCCAGAGTCCCCAGAGCATGTTTGTACATGAGTTTACTTGAAAGACATAGCTGGAAAGAAGGCAGGAGACTCTGTGTCACATTTCAGCTCTTCCAAGAACTCTCTCACCACACTTTGCCCTGGTAACGTCACTGAGATTGCACTGGGTATATGTTTCTGCAACTCTCCCAAGACTTTCTCCCCAAGAAAGTTACCAGGTTCCCAATCACTCTGAGTGGTTTTCTTGGAACACCACGCCCCTCCCCCCATCTGACACACACACACAAACATACTTAGAAAACCATAGTACTTGCCCCTTATGCTTTAACTTTCATAGAATTTCAGACTTATTTTATATAGACTGAAGGTGGATGTTAGGGTGAAGGTCAAAGGATCTATTCAGCCAACTTTTAAGTAATCCTTTGGGTATGTGTATTGCCTAAGGCTACAGCTTTTGTCAAAATATTTAGATATCAGAAGTCTCACTTGGGCTTCCCTGGTTGCGCAGTGGTTGAGAATCTGTCTGCCAATGCAGGGGACACAGGTTCAAGCCCTGGTCCGGGAAGACCCCACATGCCGCAGAGCAACTAAGCCTGTGCACCACAACTACTGAGCCCATGTGCCACAACTACTGAGCCCACACGTCTAGAGCCTGTGCTCCGCAACAAGAGAAGCCGCCGCAATGAAAAGCCCGCCCACCACAACAAAGAGTAGCCCCCACTCACCACAACCAGAGAAAAGCCCGGGGGCAGCAACGAAGACGCAACGCAGCCCAAAAAATAAATAAATAAATAATAATAAAAATAAATAAATAAAATTAAATAATAAAATCAATTTATTAAAAAAACGAATCCCATTCAACATTCTGTTACACAGATGTACACACACACACACGTTATGGCAGGAACATTCTACAAACACACAGAGAAGTAGTCATGTTTCTCTCCAGAGAAAGGCTCAGGAGTTTGGGGTAGGAAGAAGGCATCCTCTATTTTAAGTATACCCATTAAAGTACTTAAAAACAATTTTTAACATGTGTGTATATTACTTTTTCAATTTTAAGAAAACTGGCCGTTAAAAACATTGAAATGCTCCCTGTTCATTCTCCCATCTCCAAGATGGTCTCTGAAACACCTTACCGGGGTATGGTGCCTACCCAGGTGTAACAGAAAAGTGTGGGGGGTATTACACAAAGCCAAGCAATGGCCTTGTCAAAGCAACTTCTCAGACAAGTTGATTTAATCAAGGGTTAAAGTTTTATTTTAAGCTATCCCTCAGGGGATCTAGGCTTCCAAGAAACCCAGTTGAAAAAAACTTTTTCTTTGGAGGAAAAAGGAGTATGTAGATAAAATTATTAGATAAGATGCAAGAAAAATACGTTTGGTTAAAGATCATTAGGCTCATGACAAGACTAATGGGCAACTGAGAGGGTTAAATTCTAACTTTCTAAAAGGGACTGTTAACCAGATCAATCAGATCAAACAACAAAGTTCTTTGCCATTTAGTCTATCCAAGTGGTTCAACTTCACCATCCAGGCAATAGCATGAGAGTTCATCTTTTCTCAGGTTTTGGATCATTTTTTTTCCATATCCATATCTGGATTCCCAGTCTTTTTTTTTTTCAGTTTTATTGAGATATATTTGACATATATCTCTGTGTCAGTTTAAGGTGTACAGCATAATGACTTGACTTACATATATTGTGAAATGATTACCACAATAAGTTAACATCCCTCATCTCATGTAGATGCCAAAAAAGAAGAAGAATAAAATGCATCTTTCCCCCTTGCAATGAGAACTCTTAGCAACTACTCTCTTAACTACTTCCAAATATACCATATAGCAGGGTTAACTACAGTCATCCTGGTGTACATGACATCCCCAGTACTTGTTTATCTTATGATTGGAAGTCTGTACCTTTTGACCTGGATTTCCAGGCACACTTGTCAATAAGGTTGGTTGTTTCTCCTTAAATTCTTTGTCCTTCTGCTATCTCTGTACTGTCAACATTCTCCTCCAGACCCCCGCCTCAGCCTCACTCCTTTCTCAGAAACAAACACACAGTGAGCGCCATTCCAGGCAATGGGGACAGAGCGGTGACACGGAAGCTGCGCCCTCGCAGACGTCCGGTAATTGGGTAACTGTCTCAGGCTGGGTGCCTGATGTGCGTGTTGTGTGGAGACGCACCCTGTGAGTGTCCGAGTGGCTGAGCTGAGACCTCAGCCGCTCGGACCTGTTAGATGAGGGAGAAGGCAGTACAGACCAAGGCCTGCGCGGCCTCAAACTCCTACCCGCTGGAGGCCACAGGGACTTTGAGATCCCTTCACTTTCTGTCTTCTTCCTCCCCCTGCACAAGGCTGAAGTACAGCACCTTCAGCCTCAGGGAAGCAGTATGTCTCTTCTTGTCCCGGTCCAACACTTACACAGGTGCTCCATCTGCCTCTCTCCCAAGCCGGAAACCCTGCTGTCTTTAACTCGAGTATCCACTTTTTTCACTTATTTACCTATGGATCTGATGTGGCTGCTTGGAAGGTATCAGGAGTTCCCTCCCCACAGTGTCCAGCTGGTTCTTTTGAGGCCGCTTTCAAACATCTCTTCTATCTGTATGCCCGGCAGAAAGCCCCTCTTCAATGCCACTTCTCAAAATTCATCATCTCTACCTTGACTTATCACCATTCTTCACCAGCTGATCTTCTGGCCCTTCCTCATTGCAACTCCATAGCTTATGGGGACAAACCCCTGATTAAAGGATCTTTTAGTGACTCACTTGTCCAGATTGTAGCTAAAGTCTTCAAGATCTGGTCTCTGGCCACCCACCTCTCTTGCATCTCCTCTCAAAAGTACCCTTCATCTAA
Organism: Orcinus orca; assembly: GCF_937001465.1. Classification (NCBI taxonomy): domain Eukaryota; kingdom Metazoa; phylum Chordata; class Mammalia; order Artiodactyla; family Delphinidae; genus Orcinus; species Orcinus orca. The sequence continues at coordinate 48,509,089 of NC_064566.1, read as the reverse complement.
ACTTTCAAAAATTTCCCCTTGTTGCATAATATTTCATGCCTTTTGTTCTTTACTTATACTCTCAAGTCTAATTTATTTAAGCAACCATTCTTTTTTTTCTTTTTTTCTAATAAATTTATTTATTTATTTATTTTTGGCTGCGTTGGGTCTTCGTTGCTGCACGGGGGCTTTCTCTAGTTGTGGCGAGCGGGAGTTACTCTTCATTGTGGTGTGCGGGCTTCTCATTGCGGTGGCTTCTCTTGCTGCAGAGCACGGGCTCGGTAGTTGTGGCGCACGGGCTTAGTTGATCGGCATGTGGGATCTTCCCGGCCCAGGGCTCAAACCCATGTCCTCTACACTGGCAGGCGGATTCTTAACCGCTGAGCCACCGGGGAAGCCCCCACTGAGAGACTTTTATTGCATTTTTGTGCATTCTTATCTGTATCTTCCTACGGGTCCACAGAGCTGTCTGAGGGAGCTGCTGCTGTCTTTTTTTTTTTTTAACATCTCTATTGGAGTATAATTGCTTTACAATGGTGTGTTAGTTTCTGCTTTATAACAAAGTGAATCAGCCATACGTATACATATATCCCCATATCTCCTCCCTTTTGCGTCTCCCTCCCTCCCACCCTCCCTATCCCACCCCTCTAGGTGGTCACAAAGCACTGAGCTGATCTCCCTGTGCTATGCGGCTGCTTCCCACTAGCTATCTATTTTACATTAGGTAGTGTATATATGTCCATGCCACTCTCTCACTTCTTCCCAGCTTACCCTTCCCACTCCCACTGTCCTCAAGTCCATTCTCTAGTAGGTCTGTGTCCTTATTCCTGTCTTGCCCCTAGGTTCTTCATGACCATTTTTTGTTCGTTTTTTAGATTCCATATATACGTGTTAGCATACGGTATTTGTTTTTCTCTTTCTGACTTACTTCACTCTGTATGACAGACTCTAGGTCCATCCACCTCACTACAAATAACTCAATTTCGTTTCTCTTTGTGGCTGAGTAATACTCCACTGTATATATGTGCCCCATCTTCTTTATCCATTCGTCTCAGTCATCTCTGTGTCTCATGCTCCCTGGCACAACACGGGGCACAGAGTAGACTCCCCAAAGTGTTTGTCACCTGAATGGCCAGCTGGCCAGATGAAGGAAGGAATAAAATTAATAATAAATACACCCATTCCTTTGAGGATTAAGACTAAACTCTTTAAGGCGATCCTCTTAATTCAGCCTGTGCCGGCCTCTGCAGCCTCAGCTCTTGGCCCTTTCCAAGTCCCACTCCCTCTCAGGGCTCCCATCTTCTCTCCCAGTTCCTGAACCTGCCCAGCCCTCCCTCGCAGGAGGACGGTGCGAGAGGCAGCCCTCCTACATCTATGCACACAAATCTCTTCCTCTGGAAACCTCCGCGAGGGCCCTCAGTTGCAGGGGACACTCCTCCTCTCTGCTCCCACGACTCCGCTCGCTTAAACCGGTGAAGCACTCATTGCTCAGTTACCAGCACGATCGGTCCTCAGTATCCACGAGTTTGGCATTCACGGATTCAACCATCTGAGTGGTTGGTTAACTCCACGGGTGCCAAACACGCGCATATGGAGGGCGGACTGTACTCATCGTACGATGCCATTTCATACAAGGGACTTGAGCATCTAGTGGATTTGGGTACCTCCCGAGCTCCTGGAACCAATCCCCCACGGATACGACGGTCAACTGTATAACAATATAGAGAAATTTCTAACTATATTTTTCTTAGATGCAGAATTAATCCCTCTCCTTTCAGAGGAGAACTGTTTGTATTGAATGAATCCTTTGATGAGAAGTTTAGGGGTGGGGAGATTGAGGCCCCGGAAGGCTGCATGAATAACAATACTATACAGTAGGGCTTTTTTAGGGAGACTGAATTCAATGAGGGTTTTGTTTTGACAAATCAGTGTGTATGTGTGTATGTGTTTTGAGTGAATGAATGCATGACTTCCTGGCTATAAAAGGAGCTGTTACTGTCTGTTAAATAAATGTTCCCTACATCTTAGGTGGATGGGGTGGGGGCGATTTTTCAAAGTTTCCCACATTCTTTCTTTTGGCCTTCACCTCACTGCAGCCAGAGTTCCTTTCCCCTGACAGTGGACACCGTGAATAGGGGGTGGGAAGCCGGGGAGGGCTGGGAGTTGGACCTCATTAAATTAAATCAATGATCGTCACTACAGACGGCAGATGACACTGTATTGCTGTGCATTTCTCTAAGTACTCTTTAGCTCACTGAATCTTCACCACAACCCTGTACTATTATCTCCACGTCACACAGGAAGAAACTGAAGTTCAGAAAGTGACGTGTTTTGCAGGGTCACACAACCAGCGAGTGGCAGAGCCAGGATTCTAACCTAGCAGCCTGATTCTAAAGCCCAAACCCTTAGTCACTGCCCTGCCACAGCGGGTTCTGTACTCGCTGCGTTGGAACTGCCTGTCAGAAGAAACCATTTCTTCAGGGTCTCTGGTACTCCCTAAAAATTCCACAAGAGGGAGACATTTCGCCATCAGTTCTTCGCTGCTGATGAATTACAGACTTAATTTGCAGTTTCGAAAGCAGCCCAAGAATCGACTGGTTACCTGTATAGAATCTGAACAGGTTTCCTGACAAAATGGAACATTAGGTACCCTAAATGGGATCAAATTAGCCCAAATTAATTAGGAAGTTCACAGTCCCAACCAGGCAGCCCGTATTATCCCTCTGCCAATCACTCTCCTAGACTGGAACCCAGTTTGCAATGGTGGCAAGGGCTGTGTGAGCCTTGGATCTTTAAACACGGGGCCCCCCTTCCCTTCTCCAAGTTCTCCCCATTGTCCAGGAGACTGGGAGCCTCAAAAATAGGTTTCAGTCGTTCTAAAGGCTGGAGAAAATCGAGAATAAAGTTGTCCTTGACCACTCTCACTACCAGCCCTGCAGGGCCCCACTCATAATGACTCTTAGGCCACAGTAAAGCCAAGCTGTCTCTGTGCCCTATCCTAAGACAGACATTGGGAATAAGAGCGTGGTGGACGTGGTGTTATGCCCCCAGGTTCCCCTTCAGGTATGAAGGACTCACTCCTCCAGCTGCTGGGGTGCTGCTGGAACATGGCCCTCAAGGATGAGGCACTATAGGAGGCTCCACCTGGGACAGCCACCTCGCCCAAGGCTATACCCACTGTCTGGGGCAGCCCTCATCCTATGACTGATCTGTTTTGGAGGAGAAAAAAGGTCCAATCCCCTTGCCTCAGCTTGGAACAATCCTGAAGGGTCATCTCAGCTTCAGAGTTCACTGTAGGGTCAGCTGCAGCCTCTGAAGGGAATGCATCAAAGCTAGTCCTCTCTCTCTGCCCAGTCCTACTTGCTGCCTTTCTGCCACAGTGGTGATCCTGAGACCGCTCCCTAATACACCTGCTGCAAGTTCATCTCCGTCCTAGGGTCTGATTCTTGGGTAACTCAACCCGTAACAGTTGGTACCAGGGGTCTCTGAAAAAGCACATGCTGGGATGGGATTTGGGATCAGCTGGATCACTCACCACCCAGCTGACGACGAGGACCCTATCAGTGGTCAGGTGGAGCTTGGAGAGACCGTACTGAACAGGGACGGTCTACTGGTGGCAAGAAATGCATCAGGCTTTTGAGAAACATGAGGGAAATAGTAACTATAAGGATAAGGGAATTGCTCAGTCTTAAAAAAGAATGAGGGCTTCCCTGGTGGCGCAGTGGTTTAGAATCTGCCTGCCAATGCAGGGGACACGGGTTCGATCCCTGGTCCGGGAAGATCCCACATGCCGCGGAGCAGCTAAGCCCGTGTGCCACAACTACTGAGCCCACACGCTGCAACTACTGAAGCCCGTGCGCCTAGAGCCCATGCTCTGCAACAAGAGAAGCCACCGCAATGAGAAGCCCGTGCACCGCAACAAAGAGCAGCCCCGGCTCGCCGCAACTAGAGAAAGCCCACACGCAGCAACAAAGACCCAATGCAGCCAAAAATAAATAAATCAAATAAATGTCTTCAGAAAATAAAAATAAACAAAAGGCTCAGAAAGTGGGCATTGAGAATGGATATATCAGGCTGGAAAACCCACTAAATAATTATGTTCCTTGGGGAAGCCTGGAGGATACACAATTTATGAAAGCAATAAGGAATGCGTGATGAGAAGGGCGCCAGCATCACTAAGAATCTCCGTCATGGCTCTCCTGTATAGGCCAAGACCAATGGTAGGAAATGCCGCTACTGAGCTGCGCGCACGGATAGCAATGGAAATGATAGTACTTTCCCCCCAAAATCGAGGCTAGGTGGCAGCATATAACCAACAGAAGCCCACTAGCATAGGCCCAATAGCAAGGGCTCCCACTTACCAAGGCTGACACAGCTGACAGTGCCTAAGCTGCTAGCAGCAAAAACAAGTACCATCTTCCAGCATGCAGTGTCTCCTTTAACACAACAACCTTTATATGGAGCTGTGTGCCCAACAGACAGAACACATGAGTCTAGAAACAAGGGGAGAGGGAAACAGGAATGGCGTGCTTACCATCACTCCTGTGATCCGCTTGGGCAACTGGTATTTCCTGCCCCTACAACTCTAGGACCTCATGTTGAGAGTTCCTGGCTCCCAAACAGAAAACGTGTCCAACAGGAGAAGGAGTATGGCTGCTGTATCGGAACTCTGGGCTCCTTGTGTGAAGGGACCATCAGGCAAGAAGAGGCATCGCCATGTGGACTACAAAGTAAATCCTGATCACAAGAACAAGGGGAGGCAGGATGGGGGGAGTTCCCTGGTGGTCCAGTGGTTAGGACTCCGCGCTTTCACTGCCCAGGGTGCGGGTTCAATCCCTGGTCCGGAAGCTAAGATCCTACAAGCCGCGCAGCAAAGATCCTACAAGCCGCGCAGCACAGCCATAAATCACCTAATATCAGGTTAGCCAAAAAGTTCATTTGGGTTTTTCATGTTACAAAAAACAGGAACAAACTTTTTTGCCAACCCAATAAATAAATAAGGGGAGGCAGGATGGCGGTTACACAAAGGAGACGTAAGGGAATGTGTTTGGCACCAGCTGGTCCACTTGGGAGCCTCTTGATACTCCCCTGCTCTGCTCTGTTTGACAGTAATGACAAGTGCAGCTGCTATGACTTGAGGAGAGCATGGATGCCACGGCTCAGACCCCTGAAGGGAAAAGTCTGGGTCGCATCATCAGGTGAGCCACTGAAATCAGCAGGAGTGCTAGCTAAGGCAATCTAAAAGGTCTAGAAGAGGAAAACGATAGGTAACAGTTGCTGTCCTGAGATCAGCTACTGGGATTTCCCCAAATGAAGCTGCCCCTCACCCTATTTCAGGACAACTCTGAAGGGTCATCTCAGCTTCAACACTCCCATAAAATCCACTGAGTCTTCTACGGAGTCAGCATCACAGCTCCACTTGTCCCTCTGCTCAATCCCGCCACCTTCCCTTTCGTTCCACAGCTGTAGATTCCAAGAGTGCCTCCTAATAAATCTCCTGCTTTTTCTTTTTGTTGTTTTGGCGTTCCTCTTAGTTCCCCGACCAGGTATCAAACGCAGGCCCACAGCAGTGAAAGTGCAGACTCTTAACCACTGGACCACTAGGGAATTCCCAGACCTCTTGAATGTTAATCTCTTTCTCAGAATCTGATTTCTGGAGAACAATGTCATCCATGTCAGAGGAAGAGGGGCCTTTGATCACTTATCCATAAGGATAAGGACGCTTGATACGCAGCAAGTGATGGTTCCATCAAAGGCAACAATATATGTGAAAACACTGTGAAAAGAGGACTGGGCAAATGAAAAAGGAGGGAGTGATCAAGAATGGTGTTATTGGAGCTTCCCTGATGGCGCAGTGGTTAAGAATCCGCCTGCCAATGCAGGGGACACAGGTTCAAGCCCTGGTCCGGGAAGACCCCACATGCCGCAGAGCAACTAAGCCCCTGCATCGCAATTACTGAAGCCCGTGTGCCTAGAGCCTGTGCTCTGCAACAAGAGAAGCCACTGCAGTGAGAAGCCCGCGCACCGCAACGAAGAGTAGCCCCCACTGGCCGCAACTAGAGAAAGCCCGAGCACAGCAACAAAGATCCAATACAGACAAAAAATAAATTAATTAACTAATTAATTTTTTAAAAAGGAATGGTGTTATTAAGGAGATGGGATATGAGTGAAGGATAAGACTGTCGACTGAAAGAAAAACGCGCAATGTAAATTTGTGAGTTAAGACCTTACTTCGGAACTATAGCCCAGGAGACAGCCTCTAGGATAGCTCTGAGGAATTGCTCCAAAGAAGTAAGGGAGGAGCCAGGATATAGATGAGGTTTTTGCTGGGAAAAAACAAACATATAGTTGAACATCAAAAGATTGCTGCTAATCACAAAGAACAGGCATCTCAAGTTAATTATTTTAGTTCTTTTCCATGTATGGGAAGATGCAAGGATCTTGGTTCATTGAAGTTATTCTTTGTTTTTGTTTTTTTTTTGGCCATGCCATGCGGCACATGGGATCTTAGTTCCCTGACCAAGGATCAGGGCCGTGCCCCCTGCACTGGGAGTGCTGAGTCAACAAAATGGACCACCACAGAAGTCCCTGAAGTTATTCTTTAAACATGCATCTTAACTATCTAGGCAACTGCAGTGCTTGAGCCTTGTAGAACTGGAGTGATACGCAACATTTTTTGTTTATGAGACTTTGGAAGATAAAGTCTTGGAGAACAGATAGAATGTGGGCCCTGAGGGTCATCAGTGTCCTACATGAGGAAGGACAGAGACGCAGAGCAGTAGCAGTTGAGGAGAAATGGGGCTACTTGAAATCCCTTTCTTAATAACCACCTAAAGATATCCACCCTGTTGGGATGAGTCCCTTGATTCTCCCATCCATGCCTCCCCATTCTCTTGTTAATTAATATAATGTTTTTATTAGCATCTGTAAGACCCATGAAGGGGTCTTACGAAGCAGATCAGCTGCTTTATCTGAGGTGTTCCACTTGACATTTATGAGGGTTGCTGAATAATTACCCTTATCAGGGTAAACAGACCTTACAGTGGCCTTTATCCAATCCAACAGCCTGGCCATTGCCTCAGGAACAACCTGCTGTGTGTCTGGATCATATAACCATCTGTAATTGTTCCCTAGTAAGCTATGGGTCCTGTATCAACCCAAACACGCTCTTCCATTCGGTAGCATTTAAAAGCAAAGATACTGCCACCAAATTAATCATTCTCACAATCCATTTCAGTGAAGATTATTTAGGAAGTTGATGACACTAATCTATAAAATATAACAACTCCTTCACATTCTATCTCCCGGTTTTAGTAGTTTCTTGGTTTTGTCTTCTCCCAACATGTACTACCTTCTTGGTGACCAGAGTCTTAGAGGTACCTGCTGTCATCCCCACATAATTTTTTCCCTGTGCAGGTGGCTCTGAGGCTAGAAGCCGAAGCTCAGACCAATCAAGGTCCAAGCCAGCACTCTCTCTTACTTTCATTTTGGCTACTACAGATATCAATAACCAAGAGATTACATAGTTTGCTTTTTTCTTAGCAGTTTCCATTTCCTCAAGTACCTAGTGAACCAATGCCCCAGGAATTGGATCTATCTCTAAATTCCACTGGTTAAATTTACCTCTTGTAATTGATTACAGCACATCTGCCGCTTCATACCATGGGTGCCTATGTGGCCACCCAGGAATCCAAGGTTCCTCGTCCTCTGCCCTTTCATCCTACCTCTTCCCAAACCACTTGTTTCCATGAGCTAGGGCCAAGCTAGCAAATCCTACTTCTGACACCAGTTCTGCGGGTGCTTTCTTTGACACCAACCAATTCTCCAACACCAGCTAATTTTACAACAATTCAATTAAATTCTGATACTATCTACCTGGAGTTAGCATCAGATTCCACAAATTAAAGAGTTCAGTAACACAAGATTGTCCCCACTCCGGCGGCCAGTCACAATGTTACCAGAAAACTGGGTTAACCTCTCAGTGGATGTCAAGCCAAAAGACACAAAGGAGCCAGAGATTAGGAGAAGGAAGGGTTTATTACTTGTAGCAAGTAAGGTGAACACCAGGAATCTTTCCCAAAGCAGCATCTCCCTGAACAGCATGATTGGGGAAGTTTTAAGCAAAGGGCTCATACGTATTCACGAAGGGGCCTGAGCAAGGGAATTCTGCATAGAATTGAGGCAAAGGTCGAGAGAGTCCCAGCTTTAGTGGACTGAAGTCAGAAAAGGTCAACATTATCATCCCTTAGGTTCCAGTGGCTCTGGTAATTGGGTGCTCACTCAGAGGAGGGGTTTAAATTCTGAAAAACAGCTCAAGCAAGTGCTTCAGGCTGATCTTGAAACAGAACTGGGAGTCTTTACAACGGATTTGTTGTCTCTTTGCTATGGTTACTTCTCTTGCCTGCTAACAGTCTTGTTTTTTCCCTTAAGATCTTTATTACTGAGACCTCTTGAAGGGCAGGCATTGTGCCAGGCTTAGATCACAAAATGGCTTAGGCCAAAAACGGCTTCTCTTATGTCAAAAAGCTATATCTGATTCTTTTCCTCTGGGGACACCCTAACCTATCTGCTTACAAAATGTCCCAGGTTGCCACCTATACTTCTGACCAACCAGCTGTAAGTTCTAGGGTTCTATGACCCTCTACTCAGGTTTGAAAATTTGCTTAGAACAGCTCACAGAACTCAGGAAAACACCTTACTTACATGTCCTGATTAATACAAAGGGTATAATTCAGGAATAGCCTGAAAGACATGCATAGGGCAAGGCACGCGTGGCGGAATGTCACAGAACTTCCACGCCCTCTGCAGGTATACCCCCCTCCCAACACCTTGATAATGTTCACCAACCCAGAAGCTCTGCGAGAGTTTTTATAGAGCTCAGTCTCCAACCCCCTTCCCCAACCAGAAGACTGGGGGTGAGACTGAAACATCTCACTCTCTGATCAGTTCTTTCTGGTGACCAGCCCCATCCTGAGGCTATTCAGGGGTCCCACCTTAACTCACCTTATTAGCATAAATTCAGGTGTGATTGAAAGGGGCTTGTATAAATAACAAAAGACACTCTTATCACTCAGGAAATTCAAAAGGTTTTAGGAGCTTAGTGCCAGAATCTGGAGATAAGACCAAATATATTTTCTATTATACCATAATTACTCTATCTGATATGATTCGGGGTGGGAGGGGCGGGGAGTCACTTGAAAAAAATTCTCAAAGGCAAGCACTGACAGGACTTGGTAGACCTGTGGATCCTGGAGAAGCACTGAGTTACACAGTTTAGGTTTTAATTGCTATTCTGCCACTTAACTTTCCTATGCTTCAGTTTCCCCGTCTGTGAAATGGAGGTAATAATAGTATTATACTTACTTCTTAGGGTTGTCGTTAGAACTGAGGATTAGTCATTATAAAGTACCTGTTTCAGTGCCTGGGGCATCCTGTGGAGCTCAGTAAATGATAGCTTTCACCATCATGGTTACAGGAAGGTGGGAGACCCAAGTTCTAATCCATGTTCCTGTCTGTATAGTCAGTACCCCTTCTTGGCCACTTCACCATTTTTGAGTCTGTTTCCTCATCCATATAATGAAGGTATGGGTGTCCCCGCATGAGCCCAGGGCCCCTTCCATCTGGAGAAGTCTGAGTCGAAAAGATGATCAGTCAGGGCGACTCAAGGGTGTGGATAGCAGTGGCAGTACATAAGAAATTGAGGGTCGGAGCCCTCTGGGCCGGAGAGGTAACAGTGTGAGAATCCCCGCCCCGCGGTGCTCCCGGCCACCAACACCCCCCACGCCCTCTCCACTTCCCCAGTTTAAAGCCCGGTGGGCCAGGCACTTAGCTATTCCAGGAATTTGAGTGCAGGTTTGGAGAGAGGAGGGGCCTCTCACCAGCCACACAGGATCGGCTTCCGCAAGAGCTGGGCGGCTACAGCGGCCTCGCACAGCTGGCAGAGCCTGGGCGGAATCGCAGGCGGGATCCTGGGCGGGTCCCAGGCGCGCCCGGCCCACTCCGCCTGCACCTCCGCCTCGCTAGGCTTGCCCAGGCTGCCAGCCACCGCGATCAGCTGCGGCGGAACCGAGGCAGAGGAAGGGGCGGAGCTGCTTTGTGGCTTGTCGCCGAGCAGTCAGCCGACTGCCGCGGGGACTGATCGGTGTCCCTGGCACCGCCAGGGATCCTGAGAGCCGACCAGGGCCTACGCCATCCGGGGCCGGGTGCGCGAACCTGCCTGGTCTAGGAAGCCGGGCGATGCCCCGCCAAGGAGTGTCTTCCGGCCAGGGCCGCCCCAGGTCGGGCCGGGAGCAGGCACTGGACAGGTCCTCGGGGGCCCCCAGCCTGAGGCTCCTGTGGATGGGCTTGGCGCTAGCGTTGGCCCTGTCCGACTCCCAGGTTCTCTGGGCCCCTGCCGGGGCCCACCCTCTTCCCGCCCAAGGCCATCCCGCCAAGTTCATTCGCCTAGCGCTCCAGCTCCGGGAAGGCTTTAGCTGGTGGAACCTTACCTGCTCCGCCTGCAAAGGACTGTTCACCGCCATCGACATCAGGCTGCAGGTGAGCGCTCAAGGGGCTGCGGGAGGTGCAGGCCAGAAGGGAGGGCTGGCGGTGGCGGCTGGGGCTGAGGCCGGCGCTCCGGGGTCCCCAAGAGCATCGCTGATGGAGAGGCTGTCCTCCACAAGCCTTTACTGAATTTGCCCCCCTTTGGGGCCCCCCGCGGCTGCACACCACCACCATCACTACCTCCACTGTGACCTTCTGAAGTAAGGAAAGAGCGCGAGTTACATGCTGGGCACCGTGCCAACCCTTTTACACAGGATGAATCTAGCCTGAAAGGTGGTTTCATGACTGTGGTTATCTCCGCTTTACAAATGAATAGAAGCCCCGGAGCTGAAGTCACTTGTAGGAGGGGCCGGCTGCTGGGGGGTGGGCTGGACTCCCACCCTGGCGTGCCTGACTGAATCCCCTCCGCCTTACACCTGGCACCTCCGGTGCCTGGGACCAGCTGCTCACTCAAAGGGGACCTGAGTCAAGGAGTATCCAGAGGTGTGGGACTCGTTGGGGCTGGGCTGCCTTGACTGACCCTGATGGGGGTGTGAGGAGCGCTGGTTGGTGGCCGTGCTTCGTGGGGCTCCTTGGGGCATCAGGGCCCTCTCCTCGTGTGTGTCCCCAAACCCTGGTCAGTCTGTCATTCCGCCCAGCCCAAATTCCAGAGCACTCAGCAGACAGAGCCCGAGAAAGCGAGCTGCGCAAGCAAAGGCTTGAAATGCCACTGAGCTGAAAAGGAAGTGCCGGCCTGGTGACGCCCGAGTCAGGGCAGTGTCTGTGAGAGGCAGGGGTGAACCGACATCTCTTCACCACGTGGTACTGAGTCCATTCTAGCCCCGGTGTGGATGTGGAGGCCCACGGGTCGTATCCAGGTGTTGGCCTGGTCCCTGTGCTCTGTTTCTGACTTCTCGCCACTGGTTCTTCCCGCCACAGAACGAGGCCAGCGTGGCCCACGTGGGCTCCATGGCCATCAAGATATGCACGCTGCTGAAAATAGCACCTCCAGCGGTGTGCCAGTCAGCCGTCCAGCTCTTTCAGGACGACATGGTGGACGTGTGGACGCGCTCGGTGCTGCGCCCGTCTGAGGCCTGTGGTCTGCTCCTGGGCTCCTCCTGCGGACACTGGGACATCTTCTCATCTTGGAACGTCTCTTTGCCGGCCGTGCCAAAGCCATCGCCCCAGCCGCCCGAGCCCCCGGCCCCAGGCTCCCCTGTCAGCCGCGTCCTCTTCCTCACTGACCTGCACTGGGATCAAAGCTACCTGGAGGGCACAGACCCCAACTGTGAGAACCCCCTGTGCTGCCGCCAGGATTCTGGCCCGCCGCCTGCCTCCCGGCCAGGTGCTGGATACTGGGGCGAGTACAGCAAGTGTGACCTGCCCCTGCGGACCCTGGAGAGCCTGTTGAGTGGCCTGGGCCCCGCCGGCCCTTTTGATATGGTGTACTGGACGGGCGATATCCCTGCCCACAATATCTGGCAGCAGTCTCGTCAGGACCAGCTGCGGGCCCTGACCACCGTCACAGACCTCGTGAAGAAGTTCTTGGGGCCGGTGCCCGTGTACCCTGCTGTGGGCAACCACGAGACCACACCCGTCAATGGCTTTCCTCCCCCCTTCATAGAGGGCAACCAGTCTTCGCACTGGCTCTACGAGGCGATGGCCAAGGCCTGGGAGCCCTGGCTGCCTGCTGAAGCCCTTCGCACCCTCAGGTATTTGAGGCCCACGGAAACCCAGGAAGGGAGGAGAAAGATGGATGAAAGTGAAGGGAGCAGGGAACCTAGCATTATGTGTGACTACTCTAGGCTGAGTCCTCAGCTCTCTTCGCTGGCCCTCCAAATCGGACCCCACTTTCCATTTCCACCCTTAGCTCCAGCCACCCTCCTTCACAGGGTGAAGGGCTAGCAGCGCACCTCCTCCGTGGTAGTCCGGTCTTCTCTAAAATGCCTTCCCCTCTCTAACCTCCCAGCTTTTCCCAGCTTCCCCAGGCCTAGGTCCTCTTCGCTCTGGATGGCCTTTGCCTCTTCTCGCTCACTTTTCTGTCTCCTAGAGCCTTTAGTCCTCGGAGCCACTTGCTTCAATCACACGGGCCCTATAATCAGTGCTGTCTGATCTTCAGCTAGAACGTGGGCTTGAGAGTAGGGATGACGTCCTAGGTGCCTCTGCCCTCACCCAGATTCCCTGCATGGGACTGGGCATGCAGGGCTAGGGTTATGAATGCATGCTGACCCGTGTTCACTTTGTTTCAGAATTGGGGGGTTCTATGCACTTTCCCCACGCCCCGGCCTCCGCCTCATCTCTCTCAATATGAATTTTTGTTCCCGTGAGAACTTCTGGCTCTTGATCAACTCCACAGATCCTGCTGGACAGCTCCAGTGGCTGGTGGGGGAGCTTCAGGCCGCTGAGGACCGAGGAGACAAAGTGAGCAAGCGTGGTGGGAACCCAGTGGGGCAGGTGCCGGTAGGGTGGGAGGAACAGCAGGCCCTTCACAAGTAGACTTCTCTCTGGATCCGGAGCACCTGTGAGCAGAGAAGCTTGATTTTCGGGCACTCCCAACAGTGTTCCTTGGGGTTTCAGCTCACGGTCACCCTTAGAAAGTCCTTTCATTTGCTCCCCCTCTCTCTGGCCAGGAGTGCCAGCCACTGTAGGAAAGATGAGTACCAACTAGCCTGGCCAGGGCTTCCTGGACCCCTCTTGCCCTCATAACCTTCCTTAACTCTCCCCACAGGTGCATATAATTGGCCACATTCCCCCAGGGCACTGCCTGAAGAGCTGGAGCTGGAATTATTACCGAATTGTGGAGAGGTAGGAAGGAGGTGTGTTGGGGGCGAGTGGGTGAAGTCTAAAGGTCAGAAACTCCCTCAAGCGTCTCACCATCCCTGCTGCCCCACTGGGGTGGGGACGCTACTTCCTTGCAAAGGATGGAGAGAGAAAGCATCCAGTCCTCCCCAGGTCTCCTCTTCCCCCTTGCTTGAAACTTCTGAATATGATTAGTGTCTTCTGGCCAGGTATGAGAACACCTTGGCTGGTCAGTTCTTTGGCCACACCCACGTGGATGAGTTTGAGATCTTCTATGATGAGGAGACCCTAAGCCGGCCGCTATCGGTTGCCTTCCTGGCGCCCAGTGCCACCACCTACATCAGCCTCAATCCTGGTGAGTGAGGTGAAAGCAAGTTGTTGGGATAAAGGAGGTCTCTGGGATAGAGGAAGCTGATGAGAGGGAGGAAGTTGTTGGGGTAGAGGAAGGAGGGTTGGACCCAAGGCCGCCCAGGGGCAAGCTCTGCCTCCCCACTGGAGTTGCCTTTGTCCTTTCCCTCTCTGGTCAGCCCTCCCTCCTTGCAGGGTACCGTGTCTACCAAATAGATGGCAACTACTCCGGGAGCTCTCACCTGGTCCTGGACCATGAGACCTACATCCTGAACCTGACGCAGGCGAACGAGCCCGGAGCGACACCACACTGGCAGCTCCTCTACAGGGCTCGGGAAACCTATGGGCTGCCCAATGTGCTGCCCGCCGCCTGGCACGACCTGGTGTACCGCATGCGGAGTGACACGCAGCTTTTCCAGACCTTCTGGTTTCTCTACCATAAGGGCCACCCGCCCTCAGAGCCCTGTGGCACACCCTGCCGCCTCGCCACTCTGTGCGCCCAGCTCTCCGCCCGGTCAGACAGCCCTGCCCTGTGTCGCCACCTGATGTCGGACGCAAACCTCCCTCCTGGCCAGAGCCTGTGGCCAAGGCCACCATTATGCTAATACCCCTAGGGCCCAGAGGTGGGAAAGTGCTTGTCTTAGAGAAGGAGCGAAAACCCCAGAAGGCCACTGTGGTGAGAAGAATGTCTGGTGGAAGAGCTTATCCCTGGGCCCAAGCACACCTCGGAAACAAGACCTCCTTTCCTGGATCTGGTTTAGCAAGATATGGGAGCGGGGCTGGCTGCTCTGAGGCCGCTGTCCTTTCATGGCCGTGGAGCAGAGATCTAAGTTTGCACTGCCCTGGGAAGACCAGACAGAAGCTGTCACCCCAGGCCTGTGCTGGCCAGCCAGGAACCCTGTACTGCTGCTGCTGCCTGGTTGCCAGGCTGTTAAAATAAAAACAAGAGACTTGGACTCCAGACCCTGCTGTGACTGTCCCAGTTTCTTGTTTTGAGGCAGGAAGGTCAAGGGGGCCCTGGAAACGAGCCTAACTGAGGGATCAGGGTACCAGGAGTGATGGTGTGGTACAGGCACAGGAAGGCACACAGCTCAGCAGGGCAGACTTTATTAGTGATATCAGTACAGCAGAGGTGCCCATGGAGCAAAGGGGAGGGGACCCATGCCGGGACCGGTCCCCTCCTTCTGCCCCTGCAGGACCCTGCGAAGATGGGGCCTGGCCTAGACCAGTTCCTCCCGCTCCAGTGGAAACGTGGCGGTGGAGAGCCTGGGGCTGGCCTCACTTCTTGCTCCTCTTCTCATCCACCCAGTATTGTCACTTCCTTGCAGGATCAGATCTCCCTCCCAGCCCCTAGGCAGGGAACCCCAGCTACTGGGGAGGGGCAGCTCTGGGGGGGGGGCCCTGAAGTCTAAGAATAACCTGTAGGCCCCTCCCTGCCCCGTGCCCTTGAGTTCCCTGGGGCCCAATGCAAGCAGGTGGAGGGAGCAGAGGGCTTCAGGGCGTGTGCGCCCCCAGCCGTTTGGGCTTAAGGGAGCCCCACAGCGACTGAACGCCCCTGCGGACGGTCCACCCTACACGCCGCGCAACAGACTCAGCTGGGGGTGCCGGGAGGCAGGAGGTGGAGGCCTGGGAGCGGGCATCCAGACACTTCTGGTAGCGGAGCTGCAGAGAGGCGGGGGCGGGGGGGGGGGGCGGTCACGCTCCAGCCTGCCCCGTGTGGGCCGGGGGCCACCGCTCCACCACCCTACCCGCTTACCATGCACGCAGCCTGCACGGCCTCTGAGAGGCTGGCAGCATTGGGCTCGCACCAGAACATGTGGCAGCAGAAGGAGGCTGGGCCGGCAGCCATGATGAATGCAAACGTGTGGACATCTCTGCCCACGGCCAGGAAGGACAGGAAGCGCACTCGGCACTCCCCCAGCACTGCCTCCGTCTGCGGGGAGGGGAGCCAGTTGGAAAGGAATAGCCCGGCCCTCTTATACTGGGTGCGTCCATCTTACTGACGGCCCTTCCCCTCATTCCCGGTCTCCCCTCCCTGGCAAGGCCCCTCCATACCTTCTCCACCCAGGTCTTTACCTGCTGGTGCAAGATGGTGAGGGTGGCAGGGGCCACGCTGACGTGACTTGGGGTCCACTGCTCACGGCTACTGGAGGACAGGACCGATTCCAGGGCCCCATTTATCACATCTACCCCTGAAAGGTAAGGATATGAACATGGCACTGCCGGAGGTGGAGAGAGGATACCCCCGCTGTACGCTAGACTTTCCAGCTCTGCCCAGTCCAGCCCAGGGCCTTTGCTCCATCCCCACTTCACTAGCCTACAGCCCCGGCTGCTGCTGTATCCCTTCCTTGGTACTCTCCTGCTTGGCTTCAGTGACTGGCACTTTTCTAGCCTCTTCCACCTTGAATCCTAAGCTTGGTTTGCTTCACTGACTCTCCTTCTCCAGCCTCCTAGGCAGACTGACCCCCCAAAGCTGTCCTCTCCATACCCTGCTCTCCACATTCAGACATTCCAGCGCTTCACACCACAATCCCTTCCAAATCAGCCCCTATAGGCCAGTCCTATCCAGTCCTCAAGACCCAACCTTCATTTTTGTTTTAAAGATTTCCATTTGAGGAATGTTTACTCTTGTGTCATACCAGTGCTAAGTCATTACAGTGCACTATGTCATCTACAATCTCACAAAAGATCCCTTTATCTCCATTTTATAGATAAGGAAACTGAAGCTGATAGAAATCAGGTAATAAACCTTAGGTCACACTAAGAAATGGGGATCTGAAGGTAAGCAGTCTGATTCCAGGGCCTGGGTTCTTAACCAGGCCTCTCCCCTGCCCCTTGCCTATAGTCCTAGTTTCGGAACGAGAGTGCTGTCAAAATCTTAGTTGTGGGCTTCCCTGGTGGCGCAGTGGTTGAGAGTCCGCCTGCCGATGCAGGGGACACGGGTTCGTGCCCCGGTCCGGGAAGATCCCACATGCCGCGGAGCGGCTGGGCCCGTGAGCCATGGCCACTGAGCCTGCGCGTCCGGAGCCTGTGCTCCGCAACGGGAGAGGCCCCAGCAGTGAGAGACCCGCGTACCGCAAAAAAAAAAAAAAAAAATCTTACTTGTACTCAGTAATTTCTATGACTTGCTCAAAAGCCAAGGAACGCAAGGTTCCTGGCCTTTAGATCAATCAACTTTCCCTTGTAACAATATCTCCTCTACTTATAACTGCTGCTAAACATTTCCACCCGTGCGCCCCACTTTTGCTTGTACTCAGCAGAGAACCAAGGCAGGAGCACACCGGCATGGTGGGGCATGGGTTCTGTTCCCTGCACTGCTCGTGAGCTGGCTGTGGCATCTGGGTACCATCGCAGTGAAGAACTTAGGGTGAACGATGCCAACGCAAAAGCACACACCTCTGTGGTCTGCTCTTGGGCCCTCGTGCCCCTTTCAGTGCCTCTGGGCTCCCACCAGGAGCAAAACACATGGACCCTTTGAGGGCAGAAAACAGATCTTCCTCGAAAGTCCTCCCTCTTGGCCTTGCTAGCCTTACCTCTGGCTGCATCAAAGCCAAGCTCCTCTCCTAAGCATGAGGGACTCCAAAAACTGGCCTCATCCGATCTGTCAAGCTTCGTATTTTGCTGCTCCGTGAGCTTCAAACGATTTATGTAGCATTCTTAACATCTAATCTTGACGAATGCCCAGCGAGGCAGATGGGGAACACAAAGTAAGAGAAGAGGATGCCCTTGAAGGACAGGCTGTAACTGAGGGAAAAGCCTCTGTCTAGAGGGCCCTTCCCCTCTTGACTGTCTGCGAAACTCCCAATTCTCACGCCTCAGAGTTCCCCCAGGGCCCACCTGGGAGGCCTTCCCTGCTGTAGGGCAGAGAGGGTGTTGCTGGGACAACTCTCAGCATATCTTGTAACTGCTGGGAACCCTTTCTCCACACTGGGCTGTGGCCACCTCAAGGACAGAAACCAAGTTTCATTCATGTCTGTGTCCCCAGTCCTAGCACAGGGATTATCTACTGAAGGAATTCCAGATGCTTGAGCAAGTCACCCGCGAGGCAACATGGGCAAATGCACCCAAACCGGTATAACCAAGCAACCCAGAAGCCACAGGAGGGTGACAACACAGGCAGGAGTGGGTGGGCCAGGGCAGCCTGCAGAGGGCTCAGATGTGAATGACATTGATGCCAGTCAATGGAAAAGCTCAAAGATCATGAGTGTAGACCATTCATCAAACTGCTTAATAAGCAGATGGAGCTGCGGAGGTGGCACCTGGCCCCAGGATGGGGAGCAGCAGCATGCAGGCGGGGAAAGCAGTGGAACTAGGTGGCCCGGAAAAAGTCTATTTGGTAACAGCTCAGGACTGAAACCTACACCCTGACCCCAGCCCCAAGCTCCCAATCCCCCTTATATCCTTATTTTTTTGTTGTTTTTGTTTTGGTTTTTTTTTGCGGTACGCGGGCCTCTCACTGCTGTGGCCTCTCCCGTTGCGGAGCACAGGCTCCGGACGCACAGGCTCAGCGGCCATGGCTCACGGGCCCAGCCGCTCCGCAGCATGTGGGATCTTCCCGGACCGGGGCACGAACCCGTGTCCCCTGCATCGGCAGGCGGACTCTCAACCACCGTGCCACCAGGGAAGCCCAATGTCCTTACTTTTTTTCCATCTAAGTTGTAGCCTTCTAACATACTATATAATTTACTTATTTTATCTATCCTGAATAGAATGGCAGCTACTTGAAGGCAGGAATCTTGGTCAGTTTTGCTCATTACCACCAAGAACCTAGAGTAGTGCCTGGCACAAATCAGGCACTCAATAGTCATTTGCTGATGAACGAATGATTAATGAGTGAATATTCCAGCTTCAGGAGGGACCAATGTTAAACTCATGGAGGTTAAAAAGGGAGCACAAATAAAGCATGAAGTGGGACTTCCCTGGTGGCGCAGTGGTTGAGAATCCACCTGCCGATGCAGGGGACACAGTTCGATCCCTGGTCCGGGAAGATCCCACATGCCGCGGAGCAACTAAGCCCATGCGCCACAACTACTGAGCCTGCGCTGTACAGCCTGCGAACCACAACCACTGAGCCCACGCACCCCAACTACTGAAGCCCGCGTGCCTAGAGCCTGTGCTCCACAACGAAGAGGAGACCCCGCTCTCCGCAGCTAGAGAAACCCTGCGCGCAGCAACGAAGACCCAATGCAGCCAAAAATAAATTTTTAAAAATAAATAAATTTATAAAAAAAACAAAAATAAAGCATGAAGTGAGTTTAGGGACTACTGTGTGAAAGCTGTGGCTTCCGCAGAGTAGACCCACTGAGCTGACGGACGGCAGAGGGGCCGGCGAGGGCTACAGACAGTTGCTTTAACGTGGTGAGAACTTATGTGAGTGGCAGGGGGACAGGGGAGTAGGGTAGTAACTGCAAGAGGCATGAAGTTGGGGGTGAGGAAGAGGAGGAAACTAGCACAAAGGTGAAGGGCTCAGCCACACCTCCTTCCTGCTCCCCCAGCAGGACTCTCTCGCCTGCGGTGGCAGTGCCACGGAATCCAATCCACTCCTCTCTGCTAATCCAGGCCTTCCTTCAAGCCCCAGCTAAATCCCCACCCTCTCTAAGAAGGTTCCCTCACTGAATGGAAGGTGCTGGTCACTAGTCAGGATGGTTTGAGAGGAAGAGCAGAGAAATGAAGATGACCAGGGTTAGAGTCCTTGGTCTGCCATCTCCTGGGCTACGTCATCTGAGGCATTCTTTCATCTGTGTGTTTGTTTATCCATTCACCCAACACTGTCGAGTTCTTCCTAAGTGTCTTTTGACACAACACCCAAGCATTTCTTCAAGCTGTCTCTTTTTTTCCCCTCTGACCTCGCTCCTCCACTGTCCATTAAATGTTGGAGGGGCTCACCGCCAGGCTCGTTTGCCTTCTCGCAGTGGCTGCCCACTTTCTGGGCTCGATCTTCTTCACACTCGTGGCTTTGATTACCTCTCTAACCCAGTGGTGCCCACACTTGTATCTCCAGCCCAGATACCTCCTCCGTGAATCCAGATGCCAATGTGAGTTTGCCGCTCACCTTCCTGAAGGCACATCAGACTCAGGATGCCTGAAAACTGAACTCAAATCTCCAAACCCAAACTGGCCTCTTCCAGTGCTTCCTACCTTTAGAGAATTGCACCACTATCCGGTTAGCTCCGAAAGCCAGGGGTCAGCCTTAGTGCCTCTGCCCCTCACGCCACATCCAACCAATCACCAAGGCCTCTGCTGACTTTAACTGTCTAATCGTCTCTTGAATCCACACACTCCTCTTCAGCCCCAGCACAGTCCAAGATGTTCTCATTACTGGCCACAACTACTGCACGGTCCTCCTGGGTTCCCCACGTCCCCCTCCCCCTGCTGAGCAGCCTTCTCCACTGGTATAGCCAAGGTGAGCGGTACAAAACTCAAATGATTATGCCTAGTGCGCTCCAGAGAAATCCTCTTATAACTCCCTGCCGCTCTTAGGACGAAGAACAAATCACTAACGTGGCCTACAAGGTCCCGCAGGGCCTGACTGCCGCCGAGATCCCAGCCGCATCTGGCGCGGCTGGCCTTCTCTCAGTGCCTTTGAAGTACCAAGGTGCCTCCCGTGATGGGTCCTCACACCGTTCACTCTGCCTGGAGTGATCCTTCCCACTTTACTCCTGTCTCCATGCCACCTGGCCACATTAGATCCTACTCATTTTTTAAATCTCAGTTCAAATGTCACTTTCTGAAGTCTTTTAGGACTCCCTAGCCTAAATGAGGCTCCTCTGTTACACAGTTTCATAGCATCTTGCTACTTTCTTTCACCGAATGACTCAACTTGTAATTTGACATTTATTTATGTGATTATTTGATTTATTCCTCTTTTTTCCTACTGTAATCTCCTGTAACCTCCATGAAAGCAGGGCTGTGGCCATTGTTCTCCCAGGACCTGGTACATGGTAGGCTTCATAGGTATTTGCTAAGTGAACGAACAAGTGAATAACAGGTACCGTAAAAGCACTAGAAACATGAGTGGACCTAACAGTCTCTAGCCTCGGCTTATCTATAAGATGGGCATCATCATAATCCCAACCTCACAGGATCCTCAAGGATTAAGTGACATATAAGGGAGTACTTTACAAGCAATAAAGCACGTTGACAAATATGCTCACTGCTTCCTCTCTAGATGCTCACAGCCCACACCCAACCCAGCCCCCGGCTGCTCCAGCGTTTCCAGTCATCGAAGACCCGCCTCCCAGCCTAACCAAAGCTTTTCTGTGGGATTCAGGAGTGGGTCTCCCTATATGCCCGGTTCACTGGTTCATAGTGAGTGAAGGCAGGGTACGGAGTGCAGCTGGGACAGAAGTACAGGAGGTGGGATGCATTTTGAAGGGCAGGGAGACATCAGCATGAGGAAGGTCTGGTAGAAGGGGCACTGGGAGGCAGAGGGTGGGAGCAGAGTTTGGGGATCAAGGAGGTGGTCCCTGCGTGAAAAGGGACACACATACCAACAGGCTTAGCAACAGGCACGTTCCCCAGGTAATAGACTTGGAACTTTTGTACCAACTCATTCTTAGGCGCTGGGAATTCCACTGCGGGGAAGAAAGGAGAGGATCAATCATAGCGGCAGACCTTGCTCACTGCCAGTCCCCACCACCAGGGTATAAGCTGGACATTCACCGGGCCAAGGCCCTACCTCCACCCCCTCCCCCTGCCTCCCTTTAACCAAAGTCCCTCCACTTATTTGACCCAAAGAATTGAGCCTCCATTTTTCTATCACTCTGTCCAGTAGCTCGTGCCTCTTCTTGGGTCACCCCACCCTTGCACACAAAGCTGAGGCAGACCTGGTAGGGTTGTGACACTGACCTTGGAAAGGGACATCCACAAGTTTAGAGTGGTCCAGAGAGAGTCCATTTACCAAGCAGCGGGCGTTGCGCCGTTCGGCCATGATCTGCAGAAGGGGAAAGGGGGAGGGGAAGAGCGAGGGAGGGTGTGTTAGGCTTCACGGCCCTGGAGCCCCCCACCCCGCCTCAGTGACCCCACCCACATCCTTGTAGAGCAAAGGTGGCAGCTAGCCCAGGGTGCGGAGGGGGCCGTGCCTTAGAGCAGATCTCATGCAGGCTGGTGGCGATGTTCTTGGCAGGTGCCTCACAGCGAAACACGTGGCACTTGAGCATCTGGGTCAGCTTATCGCGAGCCACGTAGGCAAAGTCCCTGTTGGGGGGAGGGGCACCTCAGCGTCTCCCAGTGCCCTCCAGTGCCGGGCCTCATTCCGCCCCACCCACGCCCTCCCCATCCATCGCAGCTCCTCCAGGGCTTCTGCCCTCGGGATGGGGTGCTGCGGGCGCTGCCTCCTGGCCGGAGGATAGACAGGCAAGCATGCCGAGGTCAAGGAGGACGGGCGAGCACAGCGGGCAGGAAGGGGCAGGGCAGAATAGGGGAACTTGGGTGCTTCATGGCATCTGGTCCAGGTGTGGGAAGAGGAACGGTCAAGGCAAATTAGGCATAGTACCTCTCTCTGGGTCCGGCAGCACAAGAGAGGCAAAGAGCAGAGTTAGGGAGGAGGGCCCCACTCTGACTGCCCGCCCCCCCAGGACCCCTGGCCCTGCTCCCACCTTCCGCTGTCCCGCCCGACGCCCCACACGCGAATGCTGACGATGGGCTGGGCGTGCAGCAGGGCCTGACTGTGCGGCTCCACCAGCTTTAGTGTCTCATCCTCCAGCTGTAGCAGCAGATCCTTTCCCTGCAGGCCCAGGAAGCGGACGCTCAGCGGTGCCCCAGCTGGGAAGGTGGCTGAGCTTTGCCACTTCCAGCTTGAGGGAGGGTGAGCCCCAGCTCGAGGGCCCTTGCTTTGGTGTCGGACCAGCCACCCTGCAGCCTCCCTCTAGTAAAGGTCCCACCTGTCACCTCTAACGAGACTCCTTTTATCATCCCCATCGCGTCTCCCAAGGTCCCAACGTGGAGTCACACGTCCACCTCACAGGCTGTCACCTGGCGGGTGTGCACCTCCCTCCCCAGCCCTTGGGGCGGCAGCTGGGCTCTCCCAGCCCTCACAGTTCCCTTCACTTCTCCGTTGCCCGGCCACCCTGCCAGCTCAGGCCCTCACCTCCCCCCAGCCCCCAGACATGGGGTCGTGCAGATTGTTTTTGTGGTAGGAGAGCTGACGGATGCAATTGTTGACTGCCACACTGCTGCGGCCAGGGGCCAGCTCCTCCTCCGTCATCTCCACCCAGCCAAGGGAGCGCACGGCGAAACACTGCCAGACACAAAACAGGGGGCGGGAGATAGAGGCTCTGAGCTAAAATCGGAAGAGCCCCCAGCTCAGGACGCAAGGAGGTTTGCTGAGACCAGAGGAGTTCCTGACTCAGAACACAGTGGGTGGGAGGGTATAAGACTAAGAGGCTCTACAAACAGGATATAGTTGCAGGAGGGGTGCTGGTCTCAGAGGAGACCCCTGCCAGTCGAGGAAGCGTCTGAGCCAAGCCTGGAACGGCCCCCTGCCAGGCCACGGGACTGGTTGAGTTAAAAACTGAAATGCCTCCCACTCAGACACAGGGGTCTCTGCTGAGACTTCAAGAGCTCAGGACCTGGCAAGCTGTACTGAGACCACAGAGGCCCGCAGAACATGACCCAAGGGGCATTCCTGTACACAGGGGGGCCCAACGTGGGAACGGGCATTGGTCTTGAACAAACCTTGATCCCTGGGTTGGCATTCCGTGGGGGCAGCTTCTCCTCCTCTTGGGGCAACGGCTCTGGGCTGGAGGCAGGTGGTAACACTTGGTACAGGCCCCCAAACGGGGAGCTGTCCCATGGTCCCTTCCAGACAGACCCATCCCACTGTCAGCCCACTGTGTCATGCCTTCCCACTTACCTGAGGCTCTGAGCTGGGAAAGGCAACGTCCCCTCCTCAGGGTCCTTCAGTCCCAAATCCATCGGGGCCTCCTCACTGGGCTCATCCTTGGGAAGGGGAGAGAGGAATCAGGACCAAAATGATGCCCCTTCTCCAGCTCCTCCATTGTGAAGGAGGTCCCCTCACTCACCTTCCAAAATTCTCCATCCTCGAAGCCTTCTCCATGCGTGAAGCCGGTCCAGGTGAGCTAGGAGGGGTGGGAGCCAGGGGTGGGTGGCTCATCTAGCAACAGCAGCGCCACCCTCCCCCCCGGTCAAAACCATCAGGCCCGCGAGCCTCACCTGGGACTCCTCTCGGGGGCTGCTCCCCTGTGATGGGGAGGCCTGGCCCGGGGGCTCCCACTGAGTGGTCCCTGTTGGGATGTGCCAGTAGTAGGTCCCTGAGGTGTCCTGGACCCTCATCCATCCAGCTGGCAGGTCGGAATCCGTCTCGAAGGCGTTCGGGTTCCAAAAGGAATCTGCTAGGTGGGGGTTCTTGGTGAGGGTCTGCCCACCCAACCAGCAAATCATGGGTGCTATGCCCAGTCCCCTCCCAAGACCCCATGGTGGAGGAAGGGCAGGGGAAGGGCTCCAGCACAAGGTTCCTGCTTCCTCCTAGAGCTTGAAGTCTGGAGTCACAGCATGGGGGGCCCCCAGCGTGAGACGTGACTCAGGTCTCCTCCTGGGCTCTGCTCCTGGCTAACATGGCCAAACAGAGGGAAGGAGGGAGGCAGAGAGAAGGGAAGGAGGTTGAGTGACCCCAAATGACCTCCTGTCAGACATATCCGGATCCCAGGTGCACACACTTAGCGGCTCCTGCACACACGGGTGCACACAGACATACAACATATACAAGCCCTACGACATACCTGTGCAGCCACCACAAACCCAAGGGTGTACACACACAGGAGATACCCGCAGACAGCAGGTATCGCATACGGGTGCACGCGCACGTGCAGGGGCAGACACACACACACCAACTCCAGCCATCCACTGATGCGGCCACCACACACAGAGGAGCGCGCACATACAGCGATATAGTCCAGCCCCTGCCACATGTGTGTGCAGAGACCACACCCACAATGACCTCCAAAACATGTGTGGGTACCACACAGACACTGAATACACATTCAGACACACAACATATGTCAGCCTCTGCCACATGTGTGCAGATTCCGTAGACACCCACAACCTAACCCTTGCCACACACGAGTGCAGGCGAACATTCCATGCACATGCACACACACCACGCACCTGTGACATAGCCCCTCCTCCCCCGGCAGAGCCACGCCACTCCGGCCCTGCAGCCCAGCTCAGGCCTCCACCACTTCTGTGCTCCCTGCCAGCCCCGCCCCACATCACGCCCGGGGCCCGTGCTGCCCCTCACCTGGGCTACTGTCCTGCAGGACGATGGCCAGGAAGAAGTCCTGGGAGAACATGGCGCTTGTTCCCAGCCCCTCCTGCCTCCACCCTCCCTCCTCACAGCCCCTCCAGCCCAGCCAGCTGGGCTCGCAGCCTGGTGCTGGGCTGCAGAGAAAAGCTCATCCCGCCCCCTTCTCACCAGGGCAGAGCGCCTGCCAGGCAAGATCCTCCCCCGCCTGGAGCTCACTAGGGAGGGGCCAGGACCACCAGGTAAGGGGACCCCATTGGGGTGGGGCTGTGGGGTAGGGCTCATGAGACCCCAGCCTTCCCTGCTCACATCTCTTCTTTCTAATCCTGCGTCCCCTCCCCCCAGTCCTGAATCTCCATCCCACCCCAAAGCGGTCACCTCGGTGCCACAGTCAAGCCCAGTCTTAGGGACACCAGGAGGCTCAGCCCTTCAGGAATCCCCCAGCTACCTGGGGCCCTGCAAAGCCTAGAGCTCTCAGTACAAACAGGGTGTGGCTTCAAGGCTCCCGGGGATCCCTCCCCTGCCCAGAACCTGCCCAGCAGTTCGAGCGGAGAGTGGGGTTCAGGGGCTGGGCCCCAGCAAGCTTGAGGCTGGGCTTGGGGCTTCCCAGCACCAAGCCCCCTCACCTGCCAGGGCCCAGCTAGGCTGCAGCGTCTCCTCGGCAACCGCAGCACCAGGACCGGCTGGGAGCGCCCAGACTGCTGACGTGCTTCCCGTTACCAGGGAAACCAGGAATCCTGACTGGTCCAAGAGGCAGCACTGAGGGACAGGCAGTCCCCAGACCCAGGCTGCTGGGCAAACAGGCACGGAGGGCTGGGAGTGGGCGTGGTTACACCAAGGTGGCTGCAAACCTGATGTGAGAGTCATTGGGGCGAGGTGCCTCACTGCCCTCAGCTTCCAAATGAGGTGGGCCCACAGAGGAGGGGCTCTTCTTGCCCATCCAGCCTCTAGGTACCCATTACTGCCTCTTTCCCCCCCACCCTCCCCTCCCCTCAGGCCCTAGGGAATTAGAATGCCCGCTTTTCCCCAGAGACCCTCCATCGTCTTCAGGGCTCTCCCGCCAAACCTTCCAGGAACCCCACACCCAGGGCAGCCGTGCTCCGCAGAGCCACACCTTTCTTCCTGAAGGGTCACAGGCCCCTTGAATCTGCGGACCAGTTCACCATCTTCTGACTGAGTCACACACACCAATCCATCTGCCATCCCTGTCAGCCTGCACCTTCCTGCTTCAAAGAGCTTCATCCTTCCGATCTGTCCTGGAGGGGCCGCTCTCCCCGACCATCTGGGAGGCCCTTCTGGAGCTTGGCACGTCTCCCTCCAAGCACAGCCCCACCCCGGCCTTTGCTTCCACAAGCACGCATTTATTCAGGAATGTACACTTTCACTCCTGCACCAATTCATTCCGGCGCTCCTTCACGCACTCAGAGGTTCATGTATCATTCATTCACCCACGCATGCCTCCCAGGCTAAGCCAGATGTAGTCATTTGCTCAGGACTCAGGAACGCTCTCCTTTCCCCACCCCCACGCACGCCCGTAGTCCAGACTAGTATCTTCTACCTGGCTCAATGCAGCAGCCTCACGAAGGGTCTCCCTCTCCCTGTTTAGTCTCCTCCAGTCTGAGCTGCAGGCTACATCCCAAATGATTGTTCCAAAATGCTAACCTTCTCTCCAGTTGAATCCTCTAATTGTTTTCTCCTTGCCCTCAGGATAGAACCCAAATTCCTCTACAAGGTTTGTTTGCTGTTATGAGCCCCTAATCGCCTGCCTCTCAGCCTTACCTCTGACCACCCTCCATACCTCTGGTCTCTCTCTCCCTGCCTGGGACACGCCCCTTATCCTCCCTGAGCCCAGCCTCCCTCCCCTCAATCTTGACCTGGCACCAGCCACTCCTCCTTCCAGCATCAATGTAAAGGTCGCTTCTCAAAACTGACCCACCCCCTCTCCCCGACCATGCACACAGGCAGGGTGCTGATGTCCCTCCTGCACCTCCCCCACCCCAGGGCCCAAACAACCTGTTTACTTCTGTCTCCACCCTAGACTGTGAGTGCCATTGAGGGCAGGAACATCTGACCCCTGCAGTATATATTCTTAGCATTTAGGACAAGGCCTAGCAATGAGTATGAACCCAACACAGTGGGTTCCCAGTATGAACCCAACACAGGTAGGAAAGTTCATTGATTCAACATTCATCATTTGGTCATCATTCGTTCATTCATATACGTATGCATGCAATCAACAACTTGGTGGAGATCCTAGGGTGGGAAGGAGAAAATAATGTTTGCTCAATTCTACCACATTCCTACAGGAGCCCAGACCTCCTCTGTGGCCTTCCTGGTCATAGCAACACAGTTACAAAAGAGGCAGTGGCGCAGCCCCTTCTGCTACCCTCAGTTAACACAGCCTCCAGCAGAGCTCGATCCTTGCCCATCCTCTCGCCACCCCAGCTCGCTTGCTGAGGTCACTGCCCACACCCAGCATACCCTTCCCAGCTCTTCAGCAGTTCTGTCCTCCCACTCCCAGAAAGCTCATAGGAGTGGCCACTACAGTGACCATTCAGGGGCCCCAGAGCAGCCAGGCTCTCCATTATTTGGCCCCAGATTCACATCCCCTAAGGCAGAGGTTGCAAATAAGCAACCTGCAGTCTGATGTAAACCTCAGATAGATTTTGTTTGGCCTGCATGGTGCTTTTTTAAAAAACAGACTCGGTTGCTAACATTTAGAAATTGGCATGTTTCACATCAATATCTAGTTTTCAGTTTCCCTTGAAAAGTCACATGAACTGGCTCCATTGAGCCTACATTTCCCCCCACCTAACCCTATAAAAGCCAGCGGGAGTGGAGTAGTAGCTGTTCCCTGCAAAAGGGACCCAGGCGATGACCACTGACTGCCGCTAACATCCCCCTAAAGACAGGCAATCAGACTTTGTCTTTGGTAGAATTACTCAATACCACCTGTGAAGTGTTCTTACAAAAACAAAACACAAAGAACCCCTCAAATCTGAATCTGATCAAGGCTCTAGAATTCACTGTCAATTTACAGGAAATCCAGGGAAAGAGGAACATGTTCAACACCACACAGGGAGGGTCTGCAAATCCAGACCACGGAAAGCCCAGGGCAGACAACACAGTGGCTTCAATTAAAACAACAACAACAAAACACCGAGCAAAAATAGAGAGATGGAGGAATAATGTATAGATCAAAAGAAATCTTGACATATTGACTATCAAAAGGTCTGTTCCTGGGCTTCCCTGGTGGCGCAGTGGTTGAGAGTCCGCCTGCCGATGCAGGGGACACGGGTTCGTGCCCCGGTCCGGGAAGATCCCACATGCCGCGGAGCGGCTGGGCCCGTGAGCCATGGCCGCTGAGCCTGCGCGTCCGGAGCCTGTGCTCCGCAACGGGAGGGGCCACAACAGTGAGGGGCCCGCATACCGCAAAAAAAAAAAAAAAAAAGCTCTGTTCCTATTTGGATATTGATGCAATGAATCAAAACTTTTTAAAGAGTGGGGAGAACGTTTATCAGACAACTGGGAAATGTAAACATTGACTGGATATTCGATGATATTAAGGAATTATTGCTAAATTTCCGTAGGCATGATATTGATATTGTGGATTTTTTTTCAAAAGAGTTTTATCTTTCAGAAAGGCATGAATGAGTGGGGACTTCCCTGGTGGTCCAGTGGTTAAGACTCCGAGCTTCCACTGCAGGGGGCATGGGTTCGATCCCTGGTTGGGGAACTAAGATCTCGCATGCCGCACGGTGCAGACAAAAAAAAAGCATGAGTAAACATTTACCGACGTATTTGCTTCAAAATAACTTAGGCTGGGGCCCAGGAGTAGGTGCGGGTATAGATGCAGCAAGGTTAGCCACGTGTTGCTAATTGTTGAAACTGGGTCATGGGTAAATCAGGCTCGTTATTCTATTATTTTTGTATATGTCTGAAAATGTCCATAGTAAGTTCTTTGAAAGGGGATGACATGCTGCCCTTGGCTCATCTGAACTGCATGCTCCCTGCAAAGGTCCCCCAGTTTGGGGTCTGGGTAAGGTGCCTGCTGCCTGGTGTGGGAGGAGTCTTTCCTGACACTAACATCCAGCCCAGGCTTGTGGCCGCAGCCCATTATCTCTGCCCCTTGCTCCTCAGCTGTCTGCATCTCTATGTGACACTAGCAAATGCAGAGACTCAACTTATTTAAATGGGACACATTTAATGGTCAATCCTGGGAGTCCTAATATCTATCCCCCCCACCCCAACAAAGCATATGTTTATTCTTCCTTTGCTTCCTAACTTTTAGTCAATATCTTATTCCTGACTAAACAGTACTCTTGCAACGTCCAGTGTGGTGCTCTGCACACAATACCCCATTCTTTTCCAAATAGACCTCGGTGGGGAGGAGCTGCCTCTAAATAACAGCCCGGAGTGCACCTGGGCTCATCGTGCTGTAGGCATCGGTGACAGCGTAGGGCCAAGAGCTCGGGTCTGCACTTGGACTTGGTTTAGATCTCAGTTCTACTGTGATCTCAGACTGTCTGTGACCCTGGGAAAGGACTAAACCTCTCCAGGCCTCTATTTTGTCACCTGTAGTATGGGCATAAAAAAATAGGATTCCACACGACAATGCTGAGCACAGTGCCAGTACCTGGTAAGTGCCTCATACACAGACCTAGGCCACCATCCACCGGGAGTGTGGGATGGATGGGTCTAGTGCTTGTTCAAGCACTCTCTGAACGTAGGGGCCATGTCCTTCAGGAAAACCTGGGCGTGGCCTGCTGAGGACTGAGGATACAGGCTCTGTGACTCACGGCCAGGCTGGCCCTCTGTATGGAGGGACCCCCCCCCCGCCCTCTCGCCCTCCCACATTCCCCACAGCAAGCTCCACAAGGTACCTGTGTCCTCCGGGGAGCCATAGGAGGGGCTGCCCTGGGATAAGGTGGCCCAGCTCGAGTCCTCGTCACTGGCCGCGCTGTTCCGCATGCCAAACAGAAGGCTGGCACTCTTGCTATGCTCTCGGGGGCCGTCTGCAAGGGCCTGGGGCCCGGGGGGCACCTCCGCACTCCCCAGGGGCGCCGGCAGCCCTGGGGGAGAAGACAAGTCGTCCTCGTCCTCCTCCTCGTCCTCATCATCCTCCTCGGCCTCCCCTGCTGCCTTCTCCTCTCCCTCCTCTGGGCCCTGCTCTCGGGTGCCGATGATCAGGCCGGGTCCTCGGAGCCCTCTGTTGGCCGCATTATGGGCGGAGAGCTCCAGCTCAGAGTACAGGTGCATCAGGCCTTTGGGGCCCAAGGGTGCCATCTCGGGCTCCTGGCTGGCTTCCTCAGCCAGGGTCAAGGTCACGTTGCGATTCTGGTCACGGTGGGCTGTGGCAGCCCGCCGGAGCTGGTTCTGGCCCTCCTTTAGCCACTTGGCATTGGCGGGGCCCGGCTCGGGTCCCCCCCCCTCCCCCATGGCGCTGCGCAGGTCCTTGGGTCCCACGGCCGTGGCCTGCAGCTTGGCGTTGAGCAGCTGGTTGTGGGCAGCGTGCAGGGGCAGGGGCAGGCTCAGCGCGGGGCCTCCGTGGCTGTTGGCATTAATGGCCGACTGGCTCAGGGATGATGGAACAGACATGGCCTTGGCAGATCCTGCAGGCGGGGAGGGGAGACCACGTTGAGCCTCCAGGTCGGGATAGCAGCACCCCTGCTTCTGTCCCAGGCCTGTGCCCTGCACCTCCTCATCTCCCTGCGCTCAGCAGACCAGCACACACCGCTGTGTCCGCTGAGCTATTTTCCCAGGAGAATAACTGGGCTCAACTTCTGTCCTCCATCACCACCACCACCGGCTCAAACCCCACCCCCACTGACCAGGCCCAGGCCCACAGTCCACCCCATCCCCAAATCCCCAGCGCTGAGCTTGCTGGGATAGCACAGCCAGCCCCTGCTTTGCCCTCACTCCCAACTGCAGAGACTCCACACAATGGCTCTCTGTGCGTCCCCACCCCCAGCTCATCCAACTGGGGCTTGCTGTGCCAGGGGCACAGATGGTGAGGGACTGGCTCGTGTGTTCTGGACACTGGACACTGCCTGCCCCCTTCCTCCTGCCACACCACTATGCACAGCCCCACCACTGTGAGCTCCCCACGCTCTGTTCCTATCGTCATAGATCGCTGGGTCCAATCAGCCCCCGAGCCCACCCCATCCTAGAGACCATGAGGACAAGAGAGAATGAGCATAGACCAAGCCCTCAAGGGCAAGGTCCTAGGAAGGCAGGTCATAAAGGAAGGGCCTTCAGCTCCAACTCGTGGTTCCTTTGACCAGTTGAAGCAACATTTTGGTGACTGTTTCGATAAAGTATCTCACCTCGGGTACCAATTCCTCTGCCAGCCCCTATGATGCCCCATGCCTGGGTCACTGCAGGAGTCTTTGATCTGGACCCTCCAGCCCTTCAGGTCTTTGCCCAAATGTCACCTTTTCAGTGAGGCCTTCCCCGGATACCCTTTGTAAATCTGCAGGCCACCGTGGCCCCTCCCAGCAATCCCCAAACTCCCCCCAGCACCCAACACCATCTGACAAGCTAATTTATTATTTACTTCGTTCAATGATTGTCTGCTCATGACTCTAATTTCAGTTCCACAGTGGTGAGGATTTTGTCTTTCTTGTTTTTTTTTTTTTCAATGTAGTATGCCTAGGGCTTAGCACAGTGCTGACACAGAGCAAGAACTCAATAAATATTTGTTGAATCAGTGTAGGAATCTGCCCTCCCATCTGCCCCAGGCCCCATTTTGCATCTCCTCTGCCAGTTTCAGAAAACATACTCCGGTCGTGTTACTGTGTCTCAACCATTGCTCACGATGCCCCAACCAAACTCCACCTGCCCTTCAGGTGAGGTCTCCTGTCCCACAGTGAAAGTCCACCAGTCCTATCCCCTCGGACCCCCTCCTGCATCCTCAGAAGCGCTTCGTGGATCACCTTCTCCTCCGATCAGCCAAGCCCATCACCCTAACGACTGATCTCACCCTCAAAGCCCCATTCCACCCTCCCCATCTCCCTGACCTTCCACTGCTAGGCTTCTCTCCTTCCCTGACCCCGCTATAATGTGCTCACTCCCTGGACCCTCCCTGGCCACCCCCTCACAGTTTATTCTCCCTGACCAACCGTTATCCGACTGTGTCTCCGCCTGACCCTCTTAGACACTATCCTCCCCTCCCTGATACCCTCACTCAGAGGTCTCTTCCTACCTGACCTCCCCGCAACATGCAACTCTCCCCTACGGACCGCCTCCCAGGCACACCTTCCCCTCAGACTCCCGCTGCACAGTCCTTTCTCCTCAGTTTCTTACCTGAGCGCTCTCCACCTGCCTGTGTGCCCTGAGTTCTTTCTCTCCTTGAACCCATGGCCCCAGTGTTCTCTGTCTCCACAGCGCAGCTCTCAACCCTGAGCACTGACAGCCCGGAGGTGTTTAGGCTGCCCCGCAAGGCTCTGCCGTCTCTCGGGTGCAGTGCCGGGTCCTGGGGCAGGGGCCATAGCTCGCCTTTCCATCACTCCTAGCCCCTCAGACCCTAGCACAATGCTATGCACACATCTGTGAAATAAATGTGAGAAGGTCCCTGTCCACATGTCTGCCTCACGTGTAACCACCTGCTGGTCTGCTCGGTATGGCTCCACCTCGGCAATGAGAAAGCTCGTGGCCACCAGCATAAATGAGAAAGACAGACGGCCCTGTCTCTGCCCAGAACCACAGTAATCTTCCAGAAATGGAAACCAGATTGTGTCACTCTCCAGCTCAAAAAGTCAGATGGCTCAGGACTGCCTTTAGGATAATGTCTGTACTCGTTAGCAGATCACCAAGAGCCTCCTTGAGCCAATGCCTATGACCTCTCGGGCCTCCTCCCCGTCCTGCCTCCTTCCCACCTTACACTCCAGCCACAGGAAGTATGGTGGATTCTAGAACACGTCACACTCACATGGCCCTGGCTCTTTGTTTACACTGATCCCTCGGCTTGGAATCCCGTCTCCCCTTGTGAGGACCTCTGCTTATGTTTCACTACTTGGCTCAGCGGTCAAAGCTCCTAAGCAGTAAGTCTTTTCTGTTCAGTCCCCTATCCCCATCCTCACGTGCCCATTCCCTCCCTGGCTCACCATACCCAGTACTGCATTCTGTCCGAACATCTGAGACCCTGTCTCATTCAACTTCGCACCCCATTAGCAAAGAGAGTGTGCTGTGCGTCTGCACAGAGTGGGCCCCTGGTCAGGATGGAGGGGTGAGAGGAACAGGAACTAGGAAGCTCAGAACTAATTGGGGATAGACACTGAGACAGGCTTGTGTGGCCTCATGGGCTGGGGATGGGAGTGTCAGGGAGGGTGCTGGAGAATGATGAAGGGTCCCTGAGCAGGAAGTAGGATGGGGTCCTGGACAGGTGAGGCCTGAGATCTAGGAAAAAAGGGAGGGAGGGAGCTAGCTTAAGCCGATACCCTAGCTCAAAGGCTGTTCCTTTGAGTGGCATCTCCAGGAATTTCAGGAGATGGAAGGCCCCATGACTCTGCCACACTCAGAGCATCACAGGGGTATCAGGCCCTTCTCTGAAGCAGCAGTGTACGGAGCCAGGTTTCTCAGTGTTCAGGCCAGGACCAACCTCCTTAGCATCTGGAAGTGTGGTCGGGGAAGGGCACGTGCCCCGTGAGGCTGGGACAGTGAAGAACCAGGGTGACTGCAGGGCAGGCCCACCCATCTGGTCATGGGGGCAGAAAGCACTGGGGGAGGGAAGGGGGAAGTTCTGCTGTGTGAAGAGTGCTAAAGCCTGAGCGCCTAGCCCAAAGCAGTGCGGTCTCCTTCACCTCACTCTTTAAGGTCAAAGGATGACCAGTTGCCCAATACCTTCAAGAAGGGGCACAACCTAGCCTCTCCCCTCTCACTGGTGCTACCCATACCTGGAGCCTCTCAAAGGATGGAAAGAGACAAATGAATTCTGGCTCAAGGCAGGCAGCTGGGCGGAGCCCTCAGGGGAGGAGCTAAAAGAGTGGCCACTAAGCCTGAAGGGGCTGATAGGAGACCACACGGGTAGACAGGCGAGGCCTGCTCAAGGTCAATGGTCTTCTAACCTGACCACTTACTATATGCCAGGCACTGTGCTGGGCCTGGGGGGAGAGTGACGAATAATAAAGAAATGACTGTTCCCCGAAGGAGCTCACAGTCTAGCAGGGAAACAGTCACTGAACACCTCGTTACAATGCAGTGTAATGGCAGTACCTGGCACTCGAAGCACTCCCTATTTGTTGAATAAGTGATTGACTATTTTGATGGGGAAAGAACAGGGCACTATAGGAGCCCGAGGCTTACTTTGACCGAGACATTGGCGAAGACCTGCCTGAGACAAGAACATGACTCTCCTTGGACCACCCCCTTCACCATCCCTCCCTCTCAGAGGATGACCCCCAACGCACTCCCAGTTCACGGAGGAAATGGCAGCTATCAGCCAGAGAACATCCTCCAACCTACAAACTCAGCACCTATCCTTTTATCTCCTTTTTCCTAAAACCAGTTGCTTCACCTGTCACTTAAATCCCTCCTTTCATGCCTTTCCAGGAATTGTATGCCACTGTTAATCCATGTTTTTCTTCTACCTAATCAACCACTCCTCAGCGGGATCTACCATCTCCCGACTTAAACACAGAGTCTTTCTTGACCTGACATTCTTCCAGCGCCACTTGCTACTCTCTTTTCTCCCCCACATCCGCAAACTTCTTGAAAGAGCTGTCTTCACTCATGGCTGCCATGTCCTCACCTGGGTCTCACTCTTCAACTATTCCCAGTCCTGCTTCCACTCTCAACATGCTTCAGTAACAGCTCCTACCAAGGTCAACATGACCCCTGTGTCATTTAATCCAACAGACCCTTGGAGTCCTCATCCTGGTTGTACTCTCAGCAGCATCTGACACCATGGGCCTCTCATCCAGCTTTCATCCATGGCTTCCACACACTACATCTCCTGGTTTTCTTCCTACTCTCTAGTTACTGCCTGGTGGTTTCTTACACTCCTTTGCTGGCTCTTCATCCTCCACCAGCCGTTACACGCTGGAGTTTCTCACAGCTTGTTCTTATGCCCTTTTCTCTTTCTCACCCGATATTCGACACAGGTATTCATTCATGCCCATAGCTTCAGGTGCCCCCTACAAATTGATGCTTTCCAAAAGTACACCTTCATTTCAGACCTCTCATCTGAGCTCTAGACACACACATTCAACTTGCTACTCAACATCTCCACTCGGATGTCTCAAAGGCCTCTCAAACCAACATATCCACTCATGTTTCTCTCTCCCACACCTTAACTGGTCCTTTCAGGATCCTGGCTCATGGAATGACATGACCACCAGTTCTGTTCTATAAACCAGAAGTAGCAATACCATTCTTTTTTTTTTTTTTTTTGCGTTACGCGGGCCTCTCACTGCTGTGGCCTCTCCCGCTGCGGAGCACAGGCTCCGGACGCGCAGGCCCAGGGCCATGGCTCACGGGCCCAGCTGCTCCACGGCACATGGGATCTTCCCGGACCGGGGCACGAACCCGTGTCCCCTGCATCGGCAGGCGGACTCTCCACCACTGCGCCACCAGGGAAGCCCAGCAATACCATTCGTGACACCACCTTCTCCCTCACTCCCCACATTCAATCCATCCCCAGGTACTGACGATTTTCTATCCAAGAAAAATTTTTGGACTTGATCGACTCTCTGCATCCACTACCGTCAAGAGTCCACACCAAGGACAAAGACTTTAAGATCAAAATTCTTAACATGCCCTCGATTGTCCGGCTCAGCCTTCCTCTCCAGCTTTGGCACTCTGCTGTCCAGCATCACTGGCCTGCTTTTGATTCCTCGAAGACATCATGCTCTCTCTTTCCATCAGGTGTCTGCACGTGATTCCCCTTCTGCCTGGACCCTCCTTCCCCTACCCTCTCAGTCTAATTCCTTTGCCTCTTAGGTCAAATGTCATGTTCTCAGAGACGCCTTCCTTGACCCTCTCTCCCTACCTCCTAGTCCAGTTTAGGTGGTGCTCTTGTGTGTTCTCAAGGCACCATTCACCTTTCCCTTCATGGTATTTATTACATTCGTAATTTTATTCTTATCTGATTTTCCCCTTAGACTGTCAGCTCCATGGGGACAAGGACACAGCCTATTTTGCTCATAATTATATATTCAGTGCCTGACAGTACCTGGTATATATTAGGCGCTCAAAGCATACTTGTTGAATGAATAAATGATCAGATAGTTTTGGGTTTTTTTTAAGGAAAACACTACGTTAGAGTATTAAGAGGAGGTAGGCAAGACGGTATGTTATCAGCAATCAAGGAAAAAAGGGGGTGTGTGGCCTAGATTAAGTTTGGCAGCAGTGGGTAAGATGCAGTGAAATGAATGGATTTGTAAAATACTTAGGTAGTGGATGTAACAGAACTTGGTGACATAAGATGTACAGAGAGAGAGAGAGAGACATTAATCTAGAATGTTGCCTAGGATTCCAGCTTGGGTAGCTGATTGGAAAGTATCCATTTCTGAGAGCTGAAGGAGGAACAGATTTGAAAGAAGGGGTAGAGAGGGAACATAGGAAAGATAATACAGCTTGGGATCAGTAAGTCTGGAAACTCCTGTTGGATTTCCAAGGGGATGTCATGAGGCCAGTTGGATATTGCGTCTGGAGTTCAGGAAAGAGATCTGGGCAAGATGTATAAATCCGAGAATCATATATATGTGTGTGTGTGTGTGTGTGTGTGTGTGTGTGTGCATACATATATGTGTGTGTATATATATGAAATTTGAAGCTTTGAGAGTGAATAAAGGACCCGAGGAGAAAGTGCAGAATGAGCGAAGATGGCCCAGGAAAGAACCAAAAGCCTCACCAGCATCTAAAGAGAGGGGAAGGAGGTAGCAAATGAGATTGAGGAGCAGACAATGCTGCAGGACAGAAACCAGGAAAACGTTTCAAGGAGAGCTGACACACACCACTAATACTAGAAAATGGAAGGCGGATAATAGGAAAGTGTCCATTGGAGTTGGCCACATGGACATCTCCAGTGACCTTGTCTTGAGCAGTTTCCGTGGGTGCCAGAGACAGAAGACCGAGTGAAGTGAATTAATGGAATGTGAGGAAATAAAGACATCAAGTGTAGGCGAGGTTCTGGCTTTAAGGAGTGGAGAGAGCTGGGCCTCTGAGGTACTGGGAAAGCAAGAAACGCACAGGCAGATTCAATAGGTTCGAAATATCCTCTGAATTGGCAGCGGGAAAACTGCTCCTAATGGGTGCTCCTGCCAGTGCTAGGCCTCCTGGCCGAGGGGGGGCCACAGCGGCCCCAGGGCACACCCCTCGGTCGCCGAGGGCAACAGAATGCGGCTTGACAGATGCCAGGCCTGGGACCCTGCAGGAATCCGTGCAGCCTCTGAGCTTACCTCACCACACGTCCTCTTCCCAGTCCTTGACCTCCCCTCCCCCATCCCCTAGTCCCCATCCCCCATCCCCCCACCGCCCCTCGCTTCCCTTCCCCTGTTCTCGCTCCCTATTCATCCCGGAGAGGCAGGAGGTAAAGGTCGGGGAGGGGACGGTGTGAGGACCGAAGTAGAGTCCGACCTTGTAAGGGGGAGAACAGGAGGGTAGTCGGAATACGCGGTGGGAGGGCCGCGCGCGGGGATGGGGCCTGGCGGGGGGACGCGGGCCGCCGCGGAGCTCGGGCTGCGGGGTCCGCCGGTCACTGGAGGCCGGGATCCGACCGCCCGGGCTGGGTCCCGGCAGGGGCAGCTCCTACCTGCGCGGGGAGGCCCCAGGCCCAGGTGGCGGAGGTGGCTCAGGCTGCAGGGCTCGGGCTCCGCGGCGGCTTCTCCATCACAACATCCCCCGCCCAGGAGCGCGCGGGCCGCGGGGCCGCGCCCGGAGCAGCGGAGGCGCGCGCGGGGCAGCGGGTGGGGGAGGGGCGCCATCTTGGGCCGGACGCGGGCCGGGGAGCGGGAGCCCCTCGGCGGCGTCACTGGTGGCAGCCGAGCGGAGGGCCCCTCCCTGCGGGACCCTCGGGCCTCGATGAGTCCAGCGGCCCAAAGCCCCTCGCCGGCCGCCATCCCTGCGCCCGGGTCCCACGGTTCCAGAGCGCTGCCCCAGCCTCCGCCGACCCCCGCCCAGCCCGGCACCGCCCTCCACCACGAGGCCTTGGACTCACCCTGTGCGGCCCACAGGGCCCCGGCCCCGCACCCCGGCGGGGCGACTCACCGAGGGGTTGGAGCGGGAGCGGCTGTGGTAGTGCCAGGGCCGCGGCCGCGCGGGGAGGGGCTCCGAGGAGGCAGCCTGCTCTGCTCTTGCGGCAACACTCCGTGACGTCCTGGTGGAGAAGCGATGAGGGCACAGCGTTGGTGATAATAATAGCTCTTATTTAGTGGCCGCTTACACGGTGCCAGGCTCTGTGTTAAACCCGTTATATGCATTCGTCCTCACATCAGCCCTGTGAAGTCGCCACTATGATCATCCTCAGTTTTCAGAGGCAGATGCTGAGGTTCAGAAAGGTAAAACGACTTGCCTGCAGTCACAGGTAAGTGGGGGAAACAAACTGGAACCCAGATGTTTCTTAACACCCTACCACTGCTGCTGAACATGAAACTGTGACACCAAGGCCTTGCAGATGTGAAGAATGAATCGCTCCCTGGTGGAAATTCACAGGAGGGAAGGAAGAAGGGGGAATATGGATGAAAAGTGTGAAGGAAGGAATGATGGGGCCCAATATTGCACAGACTCCCTGGATAGTCAGATAGTTCCCAGTGGTCAGGTCAGCGGCACAGAGGCTTTCAAAGATAGTGAGGGGGAATATTACCATCCAGAAGCCCTCTCCTGGCTCATTCCTCTAAGGCAGACGATTTAATTTATTGTAACTACTAAGTACTGAGCAACTGACTCAAGATGCCCTCAAGGTACCTAAAACTAAAAATGTCCAAATCTAAATTCATTGTCTCATCCCCTTTATTGGCCTTCTAAGAAGTTTCACTGGGGTGAAAAAAACCCTCCCCAGTGCATGTGTGCACGAACACGAACACACTCACACACACACACAAACACACTCACACACACGACTGGATGCAGCTCCACTTTATCCATCCCAGTGAGCGGCACCACCATCTACTGCTTGCCTAAGCCAGAAGCCTCAAGGTCATCTTTGACTACACTTTCACTTGATTTGAGGTGAATATAAATGTTTTAACTTTTTGTTATGGAAAATTTCAAATATATATAACATAAGGAGACAGAACAGTATAATGAACCCTCATATACCCATCATTCAGCTTCAAACATTATCAACTCCTGGACAAGAATTTGTTATGAATTGACAAGCTTCTATGATATATGAATCATGTACCAAGTCCCAAGCTAAGTCCTAGGGACCCAAAGATGAATCAGATTTGACTGTCACCCAACCTGGAGGGTATAACATGTGACCTTTGTCCTTGAAAGGTGAGTAAGAGTTACCCAGAAGAAGAAAGGTGTCCTCATTCATTTGATCATTCTCTCTCAGCAAATCATTATCATGTGGGAGGCACTGTCCTTGGTGCTAGGAACTTGTAAAGAAACAATATTGAGTGCTTGCCCTCAGGGAGCTTGAATAACAAGGCAAAGAGATATTAAACATATTAGAAATGTGATGAGTATTTTGAAGATGTACATGATGCTATGTGAATGGACTAAATTTGGTCTGGGGAGGTTTGGGAAGGCTTTCATATGGAAGGGCACTTACGTGAAGGGAAGGGGTGAAGGAGATAGAGGTTATCCAAAAGAAGAGAAAATGATTCCAAGTCAAAGGGGAAGTCCAATAATGGGTGGCCGGTATGGGTGTGGAGAAGAATGGCATAAGATGAGGTGGAAAGGTGGACAGGTACCAAATCAAGGAGGGCCTTGTATGTTAGGCTTAGGGTTTTGGACTTTATTTTAAGGGCAATGGAAAATCAACATAGAGTTTGAGGCAGGGGAGGGGCATGTTCACCCTTGCATTTTAGATCACTTCTGGCTGCTAAGTGGAGGATAGATAGGAGGAGAGCAAAACTGGCAGGGTGGAGACCAGTTAGAAAGCAATTGATATAGTCTAGGTAGGAGATGACTATAGTGGTGGGAGTAGGGATGGAAAAAATTGCATAGGTTTAATAAATGTTCAGGAGGTGGAATTCACAAAAACTGGTGATCAGTTGATTGATTGGCTATGGTAGTATAAAGGGAAGGATGACTTCCGGATTTCTGCTTGAGCAAATGAAAAGAATCCAGAAATATCGCTCATTTACAAGCAGCCCATCAGAATACTTGTCTTGCCAGTCCCATTGAACAGAATGGCTTCAGTATCCAGGGAAGTCTCTTCAGGTAATCAGAGGTTCCCAGATAGGATGGTCAGGATGGGGAGAGGAGTCTACTTAGCTAAGATGAAAAAAGTAAAGTGTGCAGTTCACACACAGTGCAGTGTGACCCACACACCATCTTCCTGAATCCCTGATCTCCTAGGTCTGCAAAGCCTCCTGATCAGTGGGGAGTCAACCTGTGCCCTTCATGCATCCCTTCTCTATTGTATCACATCCCCCTTCTGATGCTTTCTAGAGCAACCAATAGCCTATGAGCCACCTCGGATGTTATGTGTGGTTTTGACCAATGTGGGTCCCTCTGAGGCAGCACACTTTTAAAATGATTACCTTGGACCTATCAGGAAAAACTTGAATTAGAAGCAAATCCATCCAGAGTCATTAACCAAGAGTAGTGGCTTTATGCTATTTGGTTTGCTAGATCAGCCTGGTGGACAACTGCATTACCAGGCAGTTGGCACCCAAATCACCTGTAGGGAAGAATAGAGCTTACAACTCAATTAGCAGCAAAGACACTTTTGGAGCAAAGGCAGCCTTTTCTACCACTACATGTAAATATTGCTTTGATATTGTAATTTTTCTTGTAGTTGATCCAATAAACCCTCTTTCTTCAGGGTGGTTGTTATCATTTGGGAAGTCCAAAGGAGTAGAATCTTCCTACATATTATATCGCAGTGGAATTCATCAGTCAGTTGCTAGTCCTGGCAAGGACTTCCTCAACACACTTCTTCAACAGGATTGTTCTAATACATTCCCAGGAAAAGCATATAGGATGAGAAAAGAAAAGGATGGAGGATTGAACTCTGGGAATGCCAGCATTTGGCAAGCCAGCAGAGGAAAAGAAGGCCAAGAGGAAAGCTGAGAAGAAACAGAGAGTAAGAGACGATCAGGAGAGAGTAATGTCATGGAGGAAATCCAAGGGAGGAAAGACTCAAGGAGGAAGACATGGTCCACAGCATCAAATGCACTGCCCTGAACATAGGAGGTACTAAATGCATGGATGGAAGAAGCATGAGTTGGACCTTTTCTGGGAGTCCTTGGACACAAGCTAGAGGCTTCCCTGCAACAGAGCAGATGGGAGAAGAGAAGAAAGAGGAGACTTAAGTTCTCCTTTCTCAATAGAGAGGAGGAAGTTAACCTTGAGTATCCAGCAGAGTTGCTGGATAACTGTTTAGACACCTCTAGCCTCCCTGACATGATGCAGGGATGGCCCCATAGGTGACACATGGACTGAATAAGGCCCAGAACTGAGACTCTGGCCTTGTTCTCACCCCTCAGACTGAAGGAGGAGCAGCCATCCCATGAGGAGAACCATCCAGACATCTTCCGGGTTGGAAAAGAAAGCTCAAGACACTCCTTGGAAGTGGACACCACAGCCCTGGTGCCTGGCCCCTACCTTAGTTCCCAGCCCCAGCCAACCGCAAGTGCTGGGTGGACCCTGATCTAAGGGGCCCAGGTTCATCCCCTGCTTCCCTTCCTAGCTGTTGAGGCTGGGCAAGGAACCTCAGGCAATTCAACTGAACCGCAGGGGCCTGGTGCCTATTGGGAGCCACTCTATGGCCTGGCCTCCCAGTGCAAAGCTTGTCCATCTACTCTTCTACCCATGAAAGAGCAGGAGGCCACCAGGTCAGGAGGGGCTGACCCTAAACCAGGAGAGGCCATGGGCCAGAGTGTGGGTATCCTTTCAGGCCCCTTCCGGAGTGAATCCAAGAGATGGGTTGAGTCCATCCATACTCATTGTCACTGGGAGGTGTCTAGTATTATACCCATTTTATGGAAGAAATCACTGAGGCTAAGATATGGAAGCTCAGAATGAGGGCCCTCTGCTAGAGTCTGAGACTATTTTTTTGAGCCTAAAACAAACTTTCAAGCTCAGGTGGGTTGGAAACGTAGAGGAGGAAAAGGGTCTCACCTGAGACCCAGTTGTCTACAGTCCAGGCCAATCCCCAGTCAAATGGTTGTCAGTAAGTTTGGAGCCTAAAGCCTTGGTCAGCTTATGACCTGAAAAGAACAAACCACTGCAACCTCCACCCAGACGACATTTGCTGGCCTAGATGGTGCAGATACCCAGGGGACTTAGCCAGCAGGACCCCCCAAGGGCTGTGTGACATTTTGCAAATGTGTTTCATGGTGCCACCTCCCCGAATCAGGCTTTCTCCCCTTTCCCCAGCTTGCCTCAGGTGAGTGAAAACACTATGTTTTCATTCCACTTGTTATGCCTAACTCATAGCAACCAAAGACTTGTCTTCTGGAGTGATGCTCCCTGAACCCCCTGGACCTACGATTTGAGGGCCCCCGCGGCCCTCCGTGGCAGCACCGAGCCAACCCACTTTGCACAAACGTAGCCGCCTCCAGCCCTATTTTCCCAATGTCCTGGGGCCAAGCTGTGGTCAGTTATTAGCAGGTGGGGGCAGAGTCCCTGCTCTGCCTCTTACGTGCTGGGTAGACACAGGGCTTCCTTTCTCTACTTTTGTTCCTCTGTTTCCCTCTCTGTCTCAGTCGTCTGGAAGAAGTCAGTTTATGACCGGGGTTCAGGAATCACCTGTGCAGAAATGAGGTCTGTCCCTGAGCCCTCCCCTCCCTGGTCTCCCACAGCCTATTTAAGAGCCTCCAAAGAGAGGTTACGAGCTTCTCAACTCAAAGAAAGAAGGGAGATTGTTCCACAACCAGGGCCCTTTGATCCAAGCGAGGGAGCACTCTGGCTTTATTGTAAGGAAAACCAGGAGAAGGAGCTGGGCCAGCCTCACATCAGCAGTGCTGTCAGTGAGGGCAACCCAGGAGGCTGTTTACTTTCTGGGGCTGGGGAAGGGCCTTGGCCACATTCAATTTCTCCACGTCTCCGTAGCAGTACAAATTGGGGCCTTGGACGAGGTACAAGCCGAGACCATTGGCGGAACATGAGCTGGGGCCCAGAGACTTTTCCGTACACAGGGCCGCGTCAACCTTTTCATGGGGCCAAGGAAGCTCTGTCCACGTGGCTTGAGCTCCTAACTTCAGGTCCAGCCACCACAGCTGCCATCCTGGGAAGAAACACCGGACATAACATGGCTTCCACGTCATGGGGATCCTGACCTGGCTCTTCTCACGCCATGACGGGGATCTGTGCCACAGAGAAGTAGCAGAACAGGCCCCCCCCTCAGCGCCCGACACCCCTCACCTGCCATGACGTGGAGGCGAGAAGACCCAGGACAGGTAAAGGCTGCATCCACAGTATCAAGGTTGATCCCATGAGGGCTCCCGAATTCCTTCTCCAGCCGCTTTGGATAACCATCTACTAGGATATAGCCTCCCTTTGTCAGGAAGATATATACCTGGGTGCCCTGGAGGACAAAGGACATTAATCAGCACAGAGCTGGGTATTTTCCCAGTCTCCACCTCATGCGTCACTCCCAACACACACCTGGATCAGATAGAGCTTATCATCCCAGGAAAAGGCAGTATCCACTGTTGAAGGACCATGGGGCCACAGATGCTCAATGGGCCAGCTATGCCACCCGTCCTGGCTGGTGTCCAGACGCCAGTAGTGGGATCCTGTGGGGTAGCAGAGGTACCTCTAGTACTGACTGTAAAAGACCAGGCAGTGAAGAGGCAAGTGACAGAGGCAGGGGTGAGTCTCGAGAGGGAGGAAAGAATGCATCCAGAGGCCAAGAGGGAAGAGGCCATGTGAGGAGCTGAGGAAGACTTGGTTGGCAAAGTTGGGCATTGTGACCTAATTGGAATCGGAGTCAGTAGGGGCCTGACAGAAGGGCGAGCTTGGAGAACAGTGGCCAAGTTGCCAGGTAAGGCCAACGTCCGTCATGGAGTTCAGTGGGGTCTCCTTATGCATCTCAGATGTCTGTGCAGAGATGCTACAGTGAGACAGTGGCCAGGAGTTCAAAGGGAAGCAGCGCAGCAAGCTTCCCCTGGGCGTTCTCACGCTGGCTGTGTTCTCTAATCCCTTGAGATGGTAGGAGACGGAGGGAGTAGCCAGACCAGCACCCTAATTTTCCTCTCCCCTTTTCATAACAACTTATTAGAGGAATTGTCTAAACTCTCATTTACCTTTGCTTCCTCAGCCCACTTCACTTACATTCCTGTTTCCCTTTGCCATTGAGATTTCTCTTTTCAAGGTCACTAGTATCCTCCAACTTGCCAAATCTAATGTCTACATCTTACTCTACCTCTCAGTGGCATTTGACTGCTCACAGGTCCCTTCTTTAAATATCTTTTTTGGATCTTGGCTCTGTGATTCCAGACTCTTCCAGGGTTCTTCTTAACTATCTGACTCCTCTTCAGCCTGATATCTATTATTGGAATCCCCCAGTTTGGACCTCTGCTCTATCTATACTCACTCTCTTGGTGATTTCACCTAGTCCAGGGCTTTAAACACCACCTATATACTGATGACTTTTGATCTGTTCCCTTTGGATCTGATGGACTGCTGCTTTGAGTGTCAGGCGCAAACTCAGCTGCCTACCTGACCTGTCCATTTGGGACCATTAGACACCAAAACCCTAACGTGTCCAAACTTATTTCT
This sequence comes from Orcinus orca, assembly GCF_937001465.1. NCBI lineage: Eukaryota > Metazoa > Chordata > Mammalia > Artiodactyla > Delphinidae > Orcinus > Orcinus orca. The sequence continues at coordinate 48,464,343 of NC_064566.1, read as the reverse complement.
GCCCCCACCAAACACACACACACACATCTCCTTCCCTAGTCTTTCCCAATTTTAGAAAAAGAAACCACCAGTCACCTAGTTTCCCAGTCCCTAAAAGCCAAGTCATTCTTGAAACCTCTCTTTCCCCTTCCCCACTCCGATCAATATCCAAGGCATTGGTTAAATGCTATGGGCCCGACTTCCAAAATACGTCGCGATGACCCCTCACCACCTCTGCTGCTGTTATCCCAGTGCAAGCTGTCATCACCTCTAATCCAGACAGCTGCAAGAACTCCTTGCTGGATTCCCTGCTTACACAATTGTACCTCTGTGACTTATATTCCACAAGAAGCCAGGATGATCTTTTAAAAAAAATAAGTCATGGGCTTCCCTGGTGGCGCAGTGGTTAAGAATCCGCCTGCCAATGCAGGGGACACGGATTTGAGCCCTGGTCCGGGAAGATCCCACATGCCACGGAGCAACTAAGCCCGTGCGCCACAACTACTGAGCCTGCGCTCTAGAGCCCGCGAGCCACAACTTCTGAAGCCAGCGTGCCACAACTGCTGAAGCCTGCGCACCCTAGGACCCGTGCTCCGCCACAAGAGAAGCCACCGCAATGAGAAGCCTGCGCACCACAACGAAGAGTAGCCCCCGCTTGCCACCAGCTAGAGAAAGCCAGCGCACAGCAATGAAGACCCAACGCAGCCATAAATAAATTAAATAAATAAATAAGTCAGATAAAAAGACAGATGCTTAAAAAAATAAGCCAGAACATATCACAGCTCTGATCAAGAGCCCTTCCCGGCTTCCTTTTACAGTTGAAAATCCTTACCAGGCCCATGTCATCTGACCCCTGCCTCCCTCTTTTCAAGCCACTTACCTGGCTCCTTCTCAGCGTGTCAGCCACACTGGCCTCCTTTCTTGCCTCCCTGAAGTATTTGCTGTCTACCCTCCCTAAAATGCTTCTCCTCCAGTGCTTTATGTGGCTAATTCCTTTTGATCACTGAAATCTCAGCTCAAAAATCGTCTCTTCAGTGAAGGAGCCCCTAATTCTCTTCACCTCTATCCCATTATCCTGTCTTATTTTCTTCACAGCTTTTTGGGGACACTTAACATTCTTTTATTTTATTTTTTAAAACATCAATGACTCATACATTCATTTATTCTAGCTTCAAATGGTATTTGAGAATAAGAAGCATTCTGATGTTCCCAGAACACATCACAGCTGTTAACACTGCCTGAAAGTATTCTCTTTCACTTTCTCTTTTTTACTGTCCTCTCTCCATCTAGCAGGCTCTCTGAAGGCAGGTGTCTCATCTGCCATGTTCACGACTGTATCTCAGTGCCTAGAAAAAATGTCCAGTGCCTATCAGGTGCTCGATTATTTTTCGGTGTTCGAAAAATAGCTGGTATTCCCAGTGCAGCCACAAGTTCTCCTTATGGGTATTAACTGGGCAAGTCACAGTAACTACATATCCACCTTCCCCTCCTGCTGAAACTACCCTGCTCGTGGCCCCTATTTGGAGAATCAGAGCTGCGCTGCATTTTGTGCAGAGGAAGTAAGTGCTGAGCCCCCAGTCCATTAGAAGTCGATGCAGAGGCCGACCAGCGGCCACTCGAATGTGGTCTGGAATAAAAATATGGGCTGAGCCAGTCCCATTCTCTCTCTGGAAATCCAAGTAGGAAAAAGAGCCGAGGCAGTTATCAGTCGGATCTGAGGCTGAAAGATCCTGACTAGAGAGAAAGTAGAGAGGGCGTGACGGTCCCTGTGCGAGCCGAAGTAGTGACAAAACAGAAAGAATGGATTAGCAGCTATGAGGTACAGACAAGAGATTTATCAATAAGGGAGAGGAGAGGACCAGCCCTGTGCTGAGTGGCTGGGTCACACTGGTGTTTTCACCAAGATAGTGCGTTCCCACCTCAGCTGGGTATTTTTAACATAACAATGTTCTCTCAACAGCTATAGAACATCTCTAATACTCCTGATTTAGGAATTCAGCTGCATTCTACTTATGGACACATGGTCTTGAGGTTCCGTGATCTCTCCATGGCTGGGTGTTCTCTCTACATCTCTGTGTGGTCCCTGTGGCCCTATTTTCTTAGCGTCTCTATCTCCATATCTCTCTCTGTCTGTTTATCTCTCTATCTCTGTAAGCATTGCTATTTCGCTTTGTGTATGTGTCCTCCCCATGGTGTCTCGCTCTCACCATAGCTGCATGTTCTTGTGACACTTTTGTGTTCTTACTCTGGCATATATTCTCAGCATAGGTCTACCTTTTCACTACAGGTGTGTGTTTCATCACGGAGGCACGTTCTCATTACAGCATGCATTCCTGCTGTGGGCATATGCTCTCCTTGCAGCTGTGTGTTTTTCATTATAGCTTCGTAGTCATATCTGATCAGATTTATTCAGGGATTAGGAGCAAGAAAGGATTTTCACTCTTCTGTATTCTCACCACTATTTTACATTTGTGTCTGATCATACATATATCTTAGGCTGAGTGTAATGTGGTAGGTCACTCCTTCTCTTGGAGCTGTCCTCAAGTATAGATCAAGACTTATCACTACCTGTCTGACTAGCCCCAGAACATCCTTAGGTATCATCAGATGGTTTTTAATGGCACAGGTCTGGGGAGAGGGGTTTCTCCTGGTCACTCAGAGGAGAAATCTCTTCAGGCTGGTGAAACTATTGCCTAAAGGTCTAAGGGACTGAACAGTTGTTGGCTGGTTCTCAGCAATGGGAACATCTCATCCCCAGGTAATGCTGTGCCCAGAGGCCTGCACATAGGAACCAGGCACCTGGAACAAGATGGAGCTCCTGATGAGAAGCTCAAGGTGGGGAGGGCCAGAGGACCCTGCGAGACGTGCAACAGCAAAGAGAATACGAGGAGTCATGGGGCCAGGAGGTCCCTATGTACCAACAGATGGTACTGGGAGGCAGACAGGTGAAGCTAGAGGCCTCAGCGATGAGAGACAGGTTGAACCATATGCATCGGACGAAGTGAGGGGCGAAAAGGGGCATGATAGCGTGTAAGGATGGGGGCCAACGGGACAAAATATGGGGCACAGTGATGAAAATGGAGGAAATGTGCCAGAGATGGGAGACACACGTGAAAGAGACGGGAGGTATGGAGGGCAGAGATGGGGGAGTTGGAGGGCATCTCTTACCACTGAAGGCATAGGTGGCACCGTGTTTGTCAGACAGCAGTGCAGACAAGACTAGATCTGGGCTACAGCGTTTATCCCCATGGCGAGTCGCATTCCCGTGTGCATGGCCTTGGGGGAGAAATGGGTGAGGGGGAACACAGGAAGGCAAGAGGTCAGAATGAGTTCCGAGGTGGAAGAGATGGCTGGGGTTATTGGGGGTGCAGGTTGTCCCCATATGAGGACAGCTGGGGAGAGCCAGAATGGAAGTGGAGCTAGGGCAAGGGCCAAGGTGTCATTCCACAGGGTGAAGGTAGGAGCTGGCTTATATGGGGTCCGCGAACTCAGGGAAGGTGGACAAATTCCAGGAGGTCCCAGGGCTTGGGCTTTCTCACCTCTGCCAGGGCAGGGCATAAAGTAGTCTCGGACATCCAGAGGGTATTTAGGAAACACCATTCCCGTGACAGGGTTGAAGCGCAGGAATTGGTTACCCCGGAAGCAGTAGTAGCGGCTGAGCCATCGCATGGCAGAAGAGCAGTTGCCAACAGCCTGCCAGGAACGTTCCTTTTTGGTTTTTGTAGTGAAGTCCCAGAACCACGTGCGGTTGCCTTTGTCCAATCAACCAACAAGCATTCAGTGAGGCCGGGCTGTGCCTTCCCTTGTGTTTGTACTGGCCCCAGGATGGACCAGATATGGTCCCCATCACGTGGAGCTCACAGCCCAGCAGGGAAACAGTTGAGGAAAGTAATCATACAATAAAATGGAGCAGCAAAGTACACGTGATCAGCTCAGCAAGGGCGGTGGGACGAGTCAGGGAAAGCTTTCCAGAGAAGGTGATACTTAAACTAAAATCTGAAGGAGGAGTTACAAGGCAGACAAGATGGGGAGATGTAACTCCAGAAACAAAAGTCTAAAGCATGAAGCAAATTGGGTGTACAGGGAACAGCATAGCGTTTCTGGGGCTTCATGTTCAAGGTAAGCGTTTGATGAGACTCAAGGCTGGAGGATCAATAGGGACTTGGTCATGGAGAACCTTGTATGTAAAACTAAGGAACCTAGATTTGTCCTAAGGGTCATGGGGGACAATGAGGGACTTTTAGCAGAATTACACCCAGTTACCTTCTCCAGGATGACTTCCCCTCCTTCCCCTACTTGACCACTAGACCATAATTGGCTTCTCTACTCCTTCCCTTCATCAGGAAACCATATAGTGGTTCCACCACCACCACCATCCCTACCACTACCTCTATAACCACCAACCTACCACTACCCCAGGCTCTCTTATTCCAGCCTGGACTGACCTTGGAAGAACAAGACACCCTCACTTCTGCATTCTTCAGTGTGACATTCCACAGCTGCATCCACTGGGGATGGGATTCCAGGAAACTCCTCTTGGAGCAACTTTGGATATTCCTTCTTATCATGAGGGTATACCCAGACTCTGTCCCCCTGCATGCAAAAACATGCTATTTTTAGTATGCACGCCAGATACTGCCACTCTGCCGTCCCACACATCTTTGATCTATTGCACTTACATAATATCCTTCTGCAGTCCCACACACTCTCAGTCCATCTGTGGACAACAGTGTGCTGTCCCCTTGCACAACTTCAGTTTGTGCAAATCCCATCACTGTTACTGTACCACACACAACTGTCTATGTACAACCAGATACTCCCATGGCACAATTATCTGCAATACCACTGGTTTTGGCAAACACATCCACAAATAGTCATCCTGCAATCATCCATCCATTCATACATTCATTTGTTCATTTATTCACTCAAGAAACAGTTGCTGAATGACTTACCATATGCCAGGCATTGTGAGAGGCACTGGGGATAAAGGGGTGGCAAGACTCTGTCTCTGCCTTCAAGGAGTTCACTGTACAAAAGCAGAAAGGATCCTACAATCCTAGCCATGTGAGCCCCAAGGTGGAGGCATGTGAAGTGCACTGGGAATAAAGGGGGAATACCTAAGTCAACCTAGAGAATTCCTGGAAGGCTGCACAGAGGAGGAGGCATTTGGGCCAAGAGTTAAAAACTGAGCAGGAATATTCCAGGTAGACAAGTGTGGACTGGGCGTTATCAGCAGAGGGAGTAGCATGTACACAGCATGCTCATGTGGCTGGTACACAGTGAATGTGGTGGAGGAGGAGATAAACCTGTAGAGATAACCAGGGTCCAGGTCTCAAGACCCATGTGCACCTGGCTTGCAGGAATCAGCACGTGGTGGTACCATTTGCTGAAACAGGGAACTCAGGAGGAGGGGTGAATTTGTACAGAAGATACTGAGCTCTGTTTGGGGGATGCTGAATCTGAGGTGCCTACGGAACGTCTAAGTTGAAGATGTCAGCCTGGAAATCAGAAAGAGATGTCTGGAGCTCCGGGGAGAGATCCAGATCTGGGGTCCACAACGTGGAGAGAACTCAGAGCCGTGGCAGTGGTTGAGATCACCCAGGCAGGGTGTATGGAAGGGCTGGGGAGGATCCCCAAGAAACATTCAAGGCGTGGCCCAGGATGAGAAGCCTGAGAAGAGCAGGAAAAGAGGCAGGAGGGAAAACAAAGCTGGTAGCGAGGGCCGCCCCGACCACACAGCATCCTTGTGCGAGTCAGGGGAAGGTGCTAGGAGCAGACACAGGCTGGGCCAAGGCCTGGGACTTGACAAGCACAGTGGGCTGGATCTCATCCTCCACTTGCCCCTCGGCCAGGTACCACTGTGTTGTGAACAACCTGGCAACCACAGGAAGAAGACTTGATGCAGGGTCGTGGAAGCAAGGGAAGAAATTTCCCGGAAGGAAAGGATGGTGGACAGATTGAGGAGTAGCAGAGAGGTGTGGACGCAGATTAGGACTGAGGAAGAGCCACTGGCTGTTGTGCTTCCCAGGCCCGCGTGCACACCGACTCCCCTAGCCTGAGCTTTCTCAGAAAAGGCAGGCGCAGGGGGAGGAAACCTGGAACCTGTTGGTAAGGGCTCCATGCCAGATACACTTGGCGGAGGGTCTCTAGTGTTGATTCCAGCACTTCCTGGCCTGGCCGTGACCTTGGCCCAGCCGTACCTTGATCAGAAAGACTCTGTCATGACCATGGCGGAATGCAGCATCCACGGGGCCGGGGACATCCTTCCACCTCTCTGAGATTAACTCCCGAGTCCAGTCTTGACCCTTCCACACGAACTCCCCTGCAAAACGCACACTCACTGAGGGACCCGGAACAAACTTTTGGCCTACTGAGCTAGTTACAAAGAAGCTATGGGTGATACTCTCAGATAATTCCTACGCTCTCCCGCAGATGGATACACCCTCGATGAAGGGGACCAAGTCTGAGGTCCCAAATGCCCCAATCCCAGCCCCTCCTACCTTTAAAAAACAGCATAGTCCCATGCTCATCCAGGGTAGTAGCATCAAAGCCCCAGCCATCCGAGCAGCGTTCTGGGAAGGAGGTGGGGCGATAGCAAATAAAAGGCCAGTCAGATGATACAGCGCAGAGACACAGCTAGACAGATAGACTCAGGAAGTCAGGGTCTCACCGATCACATCGGGGTCCAACTTGGTTGCATTCCCACGTTCAGCTCCATGCCTAGGGGCATTAGCCCTAGAGAGAAGACACGGAGATGTCTGGCTCCACAGGGTCCAATCCCTCTCCTTTAGCTCCTGACCCCAGACTTGCCCCAGACCTAAAAACTGACCCTAGCCCACTCTTTTTTTTTTTTTCTTTCTTTTTTTTTGCGGTACGCGGGCCTCTCACTGTTGTGGCCTCTCCCGTTGCGGAGCATGGGCTCCGGACGCGCAGGCTCAGCGGCCGTGGCTCACGGGCCCAGCCGCTCCGCAGCATGTGGAATCTTCCCGGACCGGGGCACGAACCCGTGTGCCCCGCATTGGCAGGCGGACGCTCCACCACTGCGCCACCAGGGAAGCCCCCTAGCCCACTCTTAATCTGGAGCCCGGTCCTCCTCCAGCCCCGGCTTCACTCACAGAGAAAGAGGATGGGCGTTAGCCAGAGACCAGCACAAGCCCAACAACCACGGTACAACTGGTGTTCCCAGTGCCCGAGCCATGATGAGCTGGAGAGGCCACAGGACAGTTCTGGGCCCCTGGATGAGCCCCTATATAGGCATGGCAGCAGCACCACCCCACCTCCAAGCCTGCTGGGAATGAGATCTCTCAGGGCTATGCCAATATTGGCTGATTACATCAGTGCAAATAAGGTCAGGGTCTGGACAGAAATCTGAGTCCAAGACTAACTCTTCCCGGCAGGAGGGCCATCCCCCTTCAGTGACTTTTGAGCAGTGACTAGCCCAGCCCATTGGTGTTCGACTGTGACGCTCTTCACCTTGGTGATGGGTCTGAGTGCCCATAAGGTCGGGAAAGGGGGTAGATTGATTGAGGGCCACCTTTCTGTGGTTGGATTTACCTCAACAATGCAGGAGGAGAGAAGAGGAAAGGAACATTTTTGTGTACTGTGCCATGCCCAGCTCTGACACCCCTAAAGACACTGACACTTACATATACTGAGTAACCACACACATACACAAACACACTTAGAACTGCTCAGAGAACAGCTTCTTCCAAGCTCCATCAGCGGCCTTTTGGGGGCATTCCCGAGCCTCTTTAGCTTTGCACTTGATGGGTCAATAATGTTTCACTGTTGCCAAAAGTCCAAGTTCCACCCTGGCCCCCACCCCCATTGACAAAGAGCTTTGCAAAACTCACCTGGGAGGGAAGGACTGACAGTAATGGTGCAGGAAGAGGTGTCTCTCTTCCAGAGAGACCTACTAGTAATTAGACTTTCTCCGTAGTTTCCACCTTAAGGGGAAAGTGTTTTGTTTACCTATCACAGAATAAATAGAACTGTACTGGGGTTTCACAATATTTACAGTTGATTCTTGCTTAAATGTTATCGTCTCAATGAAGCCTTTCTTGACCACCCCTTCTAGCTATTTCAGACTCTCACTTGTTTCCTTTGTTACTTAATAAAACTTGAAATTATTTTGTCTGTCCGCTTACGCTTCTGCTTCTGCGTGCTTGTGTTTTGTTTCTTTGCTTGTTTTGATTTGCCTGTTTTATGTACCATTACATATTTTAAAAAAAATTTTGCTACACCACGCAGCATGTGGGATCTTAGTTCTCCAACCAGGGATCGAACCTGTGCCACTTGCATCGGAAGGGCAGAGGCTTAACCACTGGACCACCAGGGCAGTCCCTGTACCATTACATTTTCTCCATCTAGTACCTGGCATGTACAGGCATACCTCAGAGATATCTCAGGTTTGTTCCAGACCCTTGCAATAAAGTGAATATTGCAATAAAGTGAGTCAAACAAATTTTTTGGTTTCCCAGTGCATATAAAAGTTATGTTTACATGGGACTTCCCTGGTGGCACAGTGGTTAAGAATCTGCCTGCCAATGCAGGAGACACGGGTTCAATCTCTGCTCCGGGAAGATCCCACATGCCGTGGAGCAACTAAGCCCGTGCGCCACAACTACTGAGCCTGCGCTCTAGAGCCTGCAAGCCACAACTACTGAGCCTGCGCTCCAGAGCCTGCTAGCTACAACTACTGAGCCCTCATGCCACAACTACTGAAGCCCACATGCCTAGAGCCCGTGCTCTGCAACAAGAGAAGCCACCGCAATGAGAAGCATGCCCACCGCAACGAAGAGTAGCCCCCGCTCGCCACAACTAGAGAAAGGCTGCGTGCAGCAAAAAAGACCCAACTCAGCCAAAAATAAAATAAATTTAAAAAAATAAAAAATTTTAAAAAGTTATGTTTACACTATACTGTAATTTATTAAGTATGTAATAGCATTAGGTCTAAAAAAAATGTACATACCTTAATTTAAAAATACTTTATTGCTAAAAATGCTAACCATTGTCCGAGCCTTCAGGGAGTTGTAATCTTTTTACAACAGTAACATCACAGATCACCATAACAAATATAATAATAATGAAAAAGTTTGAAATATTTCAAGAATTACCAGAATGTGACACAGTGACATGAACTGAGCAAATGCTGTTGGAAAAAAGGTGCCAACAGACTTGCTCAACACAGGGTTGCCACAAACATTCAATCTGTAAAAACAATGCCACATCTGTGAAGTGCAATATACAAGTATGCCTGTAATAGATGCTCAATAAATATTTGTTGAATGAAAAAAATTAATTTCAAGTACTGCATAGTGTTACTAACGTTGCAGCCAAATTGCTAACAATTTTCCTGCTTCTGGGGTAAGGAGAATATCAGGATTGGGGGTGTGTTACTTTGGAGGCATGTTGTGATCTAAGGGTACCCAGGTCTCCTTGGCACTGACCATCTTATGGTCTTGTTTCTCTCTCCAGTGTCCTTGCCCTACATCCTTCTCCTCCTCTTAGCCCTGCTATCTCTGGTACCTGCTATCTTCGGCACTCACTGGGGCTACTCCCAAAGTCTGCCCCATTTCTATCTGAGATGTAGTTGCAGGAGACAAATATGGGCAGAGTCAGCTCTGGGCCAGGCTGAGGTTCCAGGATCCCTGTTCCCCAGTCCAGCCTGAAGGAGCCCTGATCCCTCCCAGATGCCCTTGACATATATAACCTTAGCAAAGGTTTCACTTGCCTTATCTACTCTGCGAAGATTCCTCCTAACAGGAAGACAGAGATTTCTGGGACCTCTGGAACAGCGTGTCATCACGCCTCTGCCAAAAGCCTCAGCATCCTGGAGTGGAGACAGCCATGTTAACAGCATTCCTCCCCTTAGGTTAGTGAACAAAGCTGGACTCCCCAGGCCCTTGGCAGTATGGAAAGTGCCTCGGCTCCCTCAACACATACCTGACACCCACCTTCTCCCACTGCAGGGCGTCTCTGACTGCACCTGCTTCCCCCCAGCTGCTGGGCACTGGGCACTGGGGGCCGCTACTCCCAGACTCCCCCTCTCCTGTTCTTTAGCCTCTCAAACCTTATATAACCTTCCTGGGATTCTCCCTGCTTGAGCACCCTGTGAACCTTTCATCAGCAAACCCCTCAACAGCTGTCTCTAGCTCCAGAACTGTGTCTGCGTGTCCTGCAGATTTCACTGAGCCTGCCTGGGGAGATGGAAGCGTTCACACCGAGTCCCGGACACCCCTCAGAAAACCCACAGTGAGGGTCTTCGATAGTTGTGCTGGCAGGGCCCCGCACGGGCCTGCTGGTCCAGGCAGCAGCCTCCCTGTGCCCTAGCCGGGCTCTTTGAGGGGAGACAGCACATATACTGGATGGCGGTTTTTCAGCTCAGCCTCTTCTTTCCCACACAGCTCTGGTCCCCTTCATGGCACCCCTATCTACCTGTCGCAGAAGAGTGATTTGTGGCACTTTTCCAGTGTTGTTTCCTAATTTGCTTGTCTACCCTAAGGTGGCTTAGATGCCATAATTGGAAGCCTTCCTCCTTCCTCCCGCCCACTCCCATCCCCCCAGCCTCTCAGGGACTAGACTAGCACAGAGTCTTCTACATGGCAGGCAGCTCAGGTCGAAGCTCATATTCTGAGCAGGGGCTGAGAGGCCATTTGAGAACCCAGGCTGTGGATATGTTGGCCATCCTGGTGCTGGTAACAGGGCACAAGGCAACTGTTCTCAGGGGGCCCAAGATAGGGCTGGCCTTGCTTCTCTTCTCCTCACTTGAGACGGCTGTTTCTGCTTGTCCTGAGTCCTTCCCAGCGCTCTGGCTTCGGCTCAGGACAAAGCGCTTGCCCATACTTGGGCCTGAGCGCCCCCTGGAGGCCGAAGGGATCAGTGCGCTCCCACCCTTCGACCAGAGGCCACAGCCCCGGAGTTTTTCCTCCCAGAAACTGGCTCCCTACAGCCTTCCTCCTTCGCTCTTCTCAGCCTGGCTGTGGGGCCATAGTGCCACGTCCTCTCCCTCTGCAAATCTCTGCTGCCCAGAGCGGGTGTGGGGATCTCAGTCTCTTGCTTGATTTCTTGGGGAATTCAAGCCCAGAAATATACAACCGTCCCCTTTTCCATGTAGCCTTCCCAATCCTCATAACAAGCAGCTTTCTGGCTTGCCCCTAAGGCAGTCTGAATATGGGCCTGCAAACATCTTCATGGACAGAGCTTTCCCCTGCATTGCCAGGGACCACATTTAAGCCGGACACTGACCCACTGTCCCTTGGAATGGATGTGTACAGCCTGCCCTGCTGTCATCTGAGTTCTCTGACCTCACTTACTTCTTCTGGGTCCACTGAGTGCTGCCTGTGCTGGGCCTGCTGCCTGTGGCTGTGTACTCCAGGGAGCAGAGACTGGATTCTCCCTTGCCCTGGGCTTAGAAGAATTGGGATACAGCTCCAGGTACCAAAAAGTGCTTGCTGCTCCCAACCAACTCCTCCAGGATTTTCTCTTGCTCTGTTTCTAATGGACCTTCCTGCATAGTCTATTCTTGCTTCCCTATGAATAACTAATTATAATAATAATTTGCTCATATCTGTTGGGCACATGTACGTGCCTGGCATTGTGCTAAACACTTAACATGGATTATTTTATTAAATCATATTATTGGTATGATTTAATAAAATATATACTGTATTATTAGTCCCATGTTACACATGGGGAAACCGACTTTTGGTGTCTTAGCCAAAGCCCATTATTAGCAAGTGGTAGAGCCATGATTAAGATCTGACTGCCTGACTCCCTGGGGTGTGCTCTTTACCCTCTCAAGGGGTGTCTTGTGCATGTTTAACAGCCAGCTTTCCAGAAGGGAAAAAGCCCTGATTTGTAGCATTTATTAGTTTCTGTGGTGTAAATACTCCTATCACGGCCATCTTCAAGCTACCAACAAGCATCTTCAAGCTGCATCGTCTCATGGAGTTGAGAAGAAAGGCACAGTAACATACCACTTACTATGTGGTATTTCCACCTTGCAGATAGGACACATATAAATAAGCCCACGAGCACAGGTAATAGTAAAATGCAGTAAAATAATTAGGAAGTGATGAGTTTTGAGTATTTATTATATTTGATTTTAATAAAATGAATTTAATTTTAAATTTACATAATTTAATTTTTAAATAATGGCTGAGTTTTCAACAATCAGTTGTCAAAATTCCTGCAAATTTTGGGAATCCCCTGGTGGTCCAGTGATTAGAACTCCGAGCTCTCACTGCAGAGGCCCTGGGTTCAATCCCTGGTCGGGGAACTAAAATCCCACAAGCTGTGTGGCACGGCCAAAAAAAAAAAAAAATTCCTGAAAATTTGACAGTGAGCCCTCGTGGGCCAGTATGAACCAGCTCCAGCACTGCACTGTTCACCATCCTGCCTTAATGAACAGGACCAGGATTTTATCTGCTTTATTCAATGCTGTATCTTCAGTGCCTAGAGCAGGGTCTGAAACACTGTATGTGTTTAATAAATATTGAATTCTATTGTTCCTACTTCCTAATTAGACCTAAGAGTGCAAACACCATCATTTCTTATCTGATTACTGAAACAGCCTCTCCCTCTCTGCTTCTCCTGCCCCTCTATAACACGTTCTTTGTAGCAACCATGGTACTCTTCAAAAACATATCTGAGACCACATTATGCTCCGGCTTAAAAGTCTTTTTTCTTGAAGATAAAAATCAGTCTTAATTCTACTAGCCAGAGAACACCACTATATATTGACATTTTGTCTATTCCAGTCTTTTTCTATTCTTGCAATTTCCTTTTTAAAACAAAGGTATGATTTTATAAACCTTTTTTTCTGGGACTTCCCTGGTGGCACAGGGGTTAAAAGTCTGCCTGCCAATGCAAGGGCACGCGGGTTTGAGCCCTGGTCCGGGAAGATCCCACATGCCGCGGAGCAACTAAGCCCATGCGCCGCAACTACTGAGCCCACATGCTGCAACTACTGAAGCCCGTGCGCCTAGAGCCCGTGGTCCACAACAAGAGAAGCCACTGCAACGAGAAGCCCTCAAGCAGCAACGAAGACCCAGCGCAGTCAAAAATAAACCAAAAAAAAAAAAAACACTAACTTTTTTTCTGTTAACAGTGTGTCTCAGACTTTGGCATTTTGAAAGGATGCATATAATTCCATTATACGTGTAAGCAGAACTTTATATAACCATTCCCTGCTGATGGTCATTTAGGTTTCCCTGGGATTTTTTTTTTCTATTATAAATAAAGCTCTGATACACATTGCTACACACACCCTCTTTGGGCATTTGCCCAATTATTTTCTTAGCAGACATACCTAGAAAATTGCAAGACTATAGATGATTTTAAGGCATCCAAAGTCTTAAAGAGGAGCAAGTTAGAGATGTTTAAATTTCTTTTGTTTTTCAGATTCACTTCTCTTCCCACCCCACAGAAGCACTGTCCAGCTGCCAGTTCATCCCGTAAGGCATCCCTTTCATCCCTGTCACTTAAACTTTTCCATGGTTTACTGTTATACTCCAAATCAAATCCAAACACTTTACCTGAGTTAAATGATCCAACTCAGGCCTGACTCTCCAATCACCCCGGCCTCCTTTCAGATCCTCCAACACACCAAGATCTTGACCCCTCAGGACCATTGTACCTGCTCCGCCTTTGTCTGGAAATCTCTATCTCCTCTCTTAACCCAGCTGACTCCCTACCCACCCCGCAACAACCCGCAGGTCACTGCTCAAAGAGGTCTTCTTTGCCCACCCTATTTAACACCGTTTCACTCTCTATTTTATTTAATGCATTCCATTCATTTCCTTCACAATTTAACACAAACTTTCATTACACCTTTAGTTGCTTGTGTCTACTGGTTTGCCTGCCTTCCCCACTAAACTACAAGCTCCATGAGGGCAAAAGACCATTTCTGTCTGTATTCCCAGGGCTCAAAACTCTGTCCAACCAAGAGGAAGTCTTCAGAAGTACTTTTTGAGTCAATAAATGAACCTGTAGGCCACATATGGTCATAGGGCTGTTCTGATCTCCAGACAGCCCTATATAAGCAAGGTATGAGCTCTTGCAGGACCACAAAATAACTTTCTGACCTGTCCCAACAGGAGGCTCTGCTGCAACCCCCAGGTCTGTAAAGATCGTTTAAGACTTAGGCCAGGGCTTCCCTGGTGGCGCAGTGGTTGAGAGTCCGCCTGCCGATGCAGGGGACGCGGCTTCGTGCCCCGGTCCGGGAAGATCCCACATGCCGCGGAGCGGCTGGGCCCGTCCGTGAGCCACGGCCGCTGAGCACGCGCGTCCGGAGCCTGTGCTCTGCAACGGGAGAGGCCACAACAGTGAGAGGCCCACGTACAGCAAACAAAGAAAAGACTTAGGCCAAGTAAGTCAAGGCATACCTTCCACTCCCTGTCACCCCTTCCATCTACTTCTGGGCCCAAGGTCTGAATTGGAAATAAAATGCCCACTGTGATCAGATCTAGGAAAAAGTGAGTGACCACCCCCCCCACACACACCACCCCCCGCCCTGGCTTGAGATGACTTCTGCATGGCTTAGGCTGGTGCTGGGTGACTGACGATTGAGCACACCATCTCTGCTGGCCAGGGCATGGGCTCAGGCAATCCTACTCCTAATTGGCGCCAGGCCCTGTAACACTTGCCTTAGAGCCTTCAGGGAGTTCATCTGTCCCTCCACCTGCTTACCAGGTCCCAACCAGTGGGGCCAAAAAGCACCAGGAAGGTGAACACACCATGTGGTCCACACGGTGTCCCTTCAATCTCTGCAAAGCCCCTATGGTCTTCCACAGGTCCATGGACAGACCCTCCCACCCTAGCCCTGGGAATCATGCTACACCAGGACGAAGTCTTGAGCTTCCCCATGACCTCTTATAACCAACCTTCCCAGATCCATCACTCCCCAGATATTGTTGAGTGCCTTCTCTGCCAGTTACCATGCTAGGTGCAAGGGGCGTAAGAATGAGTAAGGTGCTATAACTTACCAGTTAGGAGTATGACACCTACAGATTCAAGACTGGGCTCTGCTCTTACTCAGCAATGAAGAGCAGCTTCAGCCTTTTGTAGACAGGGAGAATCACAGTCCCTACCTCCCAAATCACAGAGAGCTAGTGGTAATCATCTCGGAACTGCAGCCAAACCCTGGCAGAACAGAGCTCAGGAGGGGATGCTAGGACCCTTGTTCCACTGTGGGGAAAGGGCAGCAGTCTTGGCACGAACAGCAGGAGGGGGAAGCAGAGCTCCGAGCCTCCAGGACTGAGTTCTAAAATCGGCCACGGAGCCTCCCACTGCCAGCTTCCACCTGGGCTCGTCCCAGGTCCCTAACCCAGGCCTGCGTTTCAAGGATTGCTGTCATCCCTCCAACTGTTCTCCCTACAGCTGCTGGCTGTGTTCTAGGCCAGGGTCATTTCTCAGCCCCAGAGCAGATAGCCAAAGGACTTACTATTTCTGCAGGAGACGTGGGTCTGGGGACAGGCATTCAGAGGTGGCTGAGCCCCAGGCGTTCCCCCTCTCTGCTCTCCTCTCCTGAAGCTTCAAAACATCAGGGCACATTTGGGAATCGGGGTCCCCTTCCCAGCTGCCTGCCCACCTTTTCGTCAAGAGGTAGTTGCACCCTCCCCTCCCCTCCCAGCCCCGGCCCACAAGAAAGCAACAAAACCATCGTGGTGAACACATCTATTTAATGTGAGGGGTGGGTACTGCTGTCTCTGTCAGTGTGTATGGGCTGGTAGGGAGACAACCAGAGGGACTTCTGCCCTGGAGTAAGAGGCTGCTCTGGCCCCAGGCTGGGGGGGTGGGGAGCAGACCGAGGGATGGGGTGATGTGTAAGGAGGGGAGGGGAGGGTGAAGCTCTGCACACATCCTTGGGACCATGGTCCAGGCCCACCCAGTCACCAAAGCAAGAACCGAATAAATAAAGTGCAACCGTGGGGTTGGGAGGGGGGAGAGGGAGGGCACCGGGCGCACCCGCGCCCGCAGCCCACATTCAGTGCTGCCAGGTCTGGCCCACCTCCTGGCCAGACCATCTTGTCCAATCACCCCTATGTCCGTCCCTCCAAGAGCCAGGCAGGTCCCGTGCAGCTACTGGAGGTAGCGATAGGCCTTAAAGCAGTGGTTGCCCGCGTCGGCCACCACCACGTGGCCATCCGAGGTCAGTGCCAGGCCCTGCGGGCCATACAGTGGCTCTGCAGATGTGTTGATATAGGACAGGAAGGAGCCAGAGCTGTCGAATACCTGAGGGACGAGCAGAGATTGGAGGGAGCCGTGAGATCAGGCAGATGAGTGGCATTTGGGGAGAGGGTGCCTGGGGCCCAGCGGGAAACCTCACCCTGGTGCCATCCCCGGGCCTTCCTCACCTGGATGCGGCTGTTGCCCCAGTCAGCCACGATGATGTTTCCATTGGAGTCCACGGCTACTCCCGTGGGGGCATTGAACTGCCCATTGCCCTCGCCGTGGGAGCCGAACTTGAAGAGGAACTCTCCGTCGGCACTGTACACCTGGCAGGGGAAAGGGCTGGGGACTGGGGACCTGGCCTCAGGCAGAAGGCGGGGCCTTGGAGGAGGATGGGGTGAAGCCCCAGGGCTGAGGACCCCCAGATCTGCAGCTATAAACCAGTTCTTCTTCCCAGGCTTCACGTCCATGCATGCCACTGCCTACTGGACAACTCCAGCTGATGTCCCTTGGGCAGCTTATCTTCCCTGGAAAAGTCCTTCCCATCTTTCTCCTTCCCAGTGACTGGCAACACCCAGGTAGCCATGAGTCATTCTCGACTCCACCTTCTCCTCTGTTCGACGGCCAATGAATTACCACAACCCGCTGATTGTATCGCAAATCTGTACCCTATGCACATATTGCCACTGCAATGGTCCTCAGCTAGATTACTGTAAAAGACTGATCTTCCTGCCTCTAGTCTCGCCTCAGCCAGAGCGATCTTTCTAAGACACACAGGACTGCATCACCCTCCTGCCTGCAATCATTCAGTGACTCCCCATAGCTCTTAGGAAGAGAGCAAGCCCCTTGAGGGAATGAGCAAGGCTCATTCTCACCTGGCGCCACTCCCCTCTTCAAACCTCATCTGAACTACTTGTAGTTTCTTGACTACATGGTATGAGTTCCCACCTCCTTGGCTTCTCCTGTCCCCCTACCTTCTGGTGAGTTCCCACCTGTGCTTAGTTCCACCTGAATCAAATGCTCCTGCTACCCACCCCCCCACCTCACTCAGTTTCCCTGCACTCTCCTAGCACAGAATGCATCACATCACACTGTAATATCCTGGTACTTTCTTCTCTTCCCCACTAGACCATAACCAATAAGATAGGGAATGTATTTGCTTTATTCATCACTGTATTCCCAGCTTCTAGCATAGTGCCTGGGACAACGCAGCCACGCCATAAATGTTAATTGTTCAAATGAATGATCTCAAGGGGGAGAAAAGGGAGGTAGGTGAGGGAGAGAGGAGTCTTGTGCAAGAGGAAAGGATGATGGAACTGTGGTCATAGAGGGAGGGAGAACACTGACCTTCACTGAATGGTTATGGAAATCCGTCACTACAATCTCATTCTTGTTGTTCACAGCCACAAAATGGGGCCCTGAAAATACAAAGTGGGCTCTCTGGCAGTAAGCCAGGATACTGAGTGGGATGGGGCAGAACATCTGGGATGACAAAGCTGTGGTGTGAGGAGAGGGGTGGGGTCTCTGGGATGATGGTGCTAGGGTATAGTGAAGGGACGGGGTCCCCTAGGGTCAAAATATAGGAGGAGGGGGTCTGTAGAGCTGGGACATCCAGGGCAGTTCTCTGGGACTGGGGTATCAGAGACTAGGTCTCTAAGTTCTTTCCCAATACCTGCAAAGTGGCGGTCGGTGGCCCCGCGGCCCCCAAAACGGCCAACCAGCTTGCCATTGGGCTGGAAGGTAAAGACGCAGCAGGACTTGTTGTCGACCACGATGATATGCCCGTTCCGGTCCACAGCCACGCCCTTGGGGCCCATGAGGCGGCCAGCTCCAAGCTTGGTCTGGAGGAAGGGGATATCCGTTAGGGGCTTTATCCCGCCCCGTGGGGAGAGTAGACCCAGCCTGGCACGAAAGCAGAACCTCAGGCTGAGGATGGATCGAGCAGTCCAGGCCCTGACCACCAGAAGGCACTAGAATGGTCATCTCAGCTGGCCACCAAGGGTGCAGAGTAGAGACAGCAGGCCTCTCACCTTGAACTTGCCCTCAGGGGAGAAGATGCTGACCCAACGGTTGTCATAGTCTGCCACGATAATGTCTCCATTGGTGTCCACGGCCACACCTGTGGGACGCTGCAGCTGCCCAGGCGAGCGTCCTCGGACCCCAAAGCGGAACTTGAACTGGCCTTCATTGGAGAAAACCTGGAGCAGAGGAGCAAGGGAGGGAGGGGGCAGGAGGGGAGAGACTGTGGTCACAGAGGGGAGGGAGCAGGACCCTGAGGGAGGAGACCCACCCCCATTCATTCAGCACTCAACAAGCACTTTCTGACACCCTGCCGTGGGTAGAATCAGACGTTGCCAGCGCAGACCTTAGGGGACAGGCAGCAGAGGCGTGAATGGGACTGTGAGAATGTGAAAGGGGTGAGAGGTGGTCCAGGAGCAGGGGCAATCTGAGCTAAAAGCCTAATAAGGACGCCAAGAGCTGAACCAAAGTTGGCGAGTAAAGAAGGAGGAAGAAAGGTGTTTAAGCAGAGTCAGCAGTACGCAGAAGGCACAGAGTCCAATAGGGGCGCTGCTTGAACTCAGTATGGGCCCTACTTGCCTAGTGTGGATGGAGGGCAGTGGGCACTCCCGTGAAGAACAGAAGGAGTAAGGTTTTATTCTGGGTATGATGAGAATTCACTGAAAATTTCTGAGCAGGAAAGTGACAAGAGGAGATCTGACTTTGTAATATAATAAGAAATATATTTGAGGGACTTCCCTGGTGGCACAGTGGTTGAGAATCTGCCCGCCAACACAGGGGACACAGGTTCGAGCCCTGGTCCGGTGAGATCCTACCTGCCGCGGAGCAACTAAGCCCGTGTGTCACAACTACTGAAGCCCGCGCACCTAGAGCCCCTGCTCCACAAGAGAAGCCACCACAATGAGAAGCCCGTGCACCACAACAAAGAGTAACCCCCGCTGCCGCAAATAGAGAAAGCCCACGCGCAGCAACGAACCCAAGGCAGCCAAAAATAAACAAATAAATAAATTTGGGGGAAAAAAAAAAAGAAATATATTCGGCCTTTGTCCCCAGTGCCTGGCACAGAGCTCCTCAAACCCTTAAAATTTCCTGATCAGTAAGTGTCTTTTGTCATTCATAAGGAGTCTCTTTTGAGTTTATGCTAATGAGGCGACTTGGGTGGGGGTGGGGGGGCTAGGTTGCTTCAGGATGGGGCTGGTCACCAGAAAGACCATCTGATTAAAGGGTCGGAACTTTCAGCTCTACCCACCAACCTCTGGGAAGGAGAAGGGGTGGGGAGCACAGATTAAGCTTTATAAAAATTCTTGAACAAGAAGATATGATGAGCTTCCGGGTTGGTGCCAGAAGGGTGTGTACCCCAGTTCCACAGGAACCAAAACTCCTTATACTAGGGACTCTTCCAGACCTCACCCTATGTATCTCTTACCTGGCTGTTCATCTGTATCTTTTATAATATCTGTTACAGTAAACTGATAAACGTAATTAAATGTCTGAGTTCTGTGAGCTGCTCTAGCTAATTAATTGAACACAGGAGTGGGTTGTGGGAACTTCCACTTTATAGCTGGTTGGTCAGACTACAGGCGACAAACTGAACTTTCGATTAGCATCTGAAGTAGGGGCAGTCTCATGGGACTGAGCCTTCAACCTGTGGGATGTGATGCCATCTCCAGGTAGATCATGTCGGAATTGAGTTGAATTTAAAGGATCCCTGGTCAGTGTCCACTGAGAACTGGAGAACTGCTTGGTGGTGTTGGAAAAAGCACATGGGAGCTTTTTCAGAAAGAGCACTCTGGCTGCAGGGAGGAGTCGAGACTGGAAGCTGGCCGGCCAGGCAGAGGTGCTGCAGTGGTCCAGGTGACAACTGATGATGGCTTGGACCAGGGCACTTCCTGGAGGGAAGTAGATGGATCGAGAGACATACAGGAGGAAGACTCCACAGGACTTAGCAGCAGACAAGAAAGGGGTAGGTGAGGGTGGGGGAATGGACATGGATTAGCCCGTCCAGGCTATGAGGCTGATAAGGTAATCTGGACAGAGGAGACCTTTCAACCTCTCACCCTCTTGTACTTCTTCCACCTTAGCAACATGCTCAGGTCTCACCATCCTAAAAGCACCTACGATTTTAATGCTCCTCTCCTCTATAGCTAAGCCTTCTTGCTTCTCCTTCACAGCCACAACATCACTCACTGCATAAGGCTCACACATTGCTTTGTTATAACTCCAGGGACACAAGATAAATCAGAGCCAGGAGCAGCCCTGGAGGACTCAAGTTATGGGCCTTGGCCTTGTTCTTTGATCCAGATGTTCTCCCTCCTGTGTGGACTGAGCCCCCCGCCCCTGCATCATCTCTGTTTCTTAGGCCCGCAGGGCTGTTTGAACTGGTCTCACCAATGGACATCACTTCCTCCTGATGTGGACCTCCCATCATGCCCTTCCCTGGCTGATCAGAAGTGCCCCTGGCTTCTGCCCTGGTCCCCTGTGGTTGGACAGCACTTGGAGAAGGTAGGCGCCACGGGCTGAAGAGGTGCTGTGAGAGGGACGAAAAGGTACCACCAGCTGGGTAGTGAGGCAATGTGTCTGCCTCCTCCACTCCGAGCAGCTTAGTTTCTAGCTCAACACTGAGGCTTTAGGGGGTCTTCCTCTTCCCAACCTATCCTAACCTATCCCACCCATTACACCTGGCCAACTCCTACTCATCCTCCAGTTCTCAGAATTTCCAGGTCACTTCTTCAGGGAAGGTTTTGTGTTTTTTTTTTTTGCGGTATGCGGGCCTCTCACTGCTGTGGCCTCTCCCGTTGCGGAGCACAGGCTCCGGACGCGCAGGCTCAGCGGCCATGGCTCGCGGGCCTAGCCGCTCCGCGGCACGTGGGATCTTCCCGGACCGGGGCACGAACCCATGTCCCCTGCATCGGCAGGTGGACCCTCAACCACTGCGCCACCGGGGAAGCCCCAGAGAAGGTTTTAATGATTAACTCCATCTCCTAAATCAATATACACACATAAAGTTAAGTCTCCGTGATATATGCTTTTTAGCTCTTTTCATAACGACTGTCACTCCTGTCACTAAATAACCGCTAAGTATCCTTGTCCCCCATCTAAGGATGTAAGCCCCAGGTGGGGCAGGGACTGTGTCTGTTTTGTTCGCTGCTGCATTTGCAGCACTGGAATAGCAACTGGCACACAGCAGACGTTCAACAAATGAATAAATCCGTCAGCTCACTCCCAGACCAGAATCGCACACCTCCCCTCGGATGCCGCACAGCTATCTCAAACCCACCGCAGGCAAAAGTGAATTCATCAACTTATTCCCAGGCCCGCTCCCAAATGGCAACACCGCCTACTCAGGTCACCAAGCCCGGCGATTCTTGATCCCTCCCTCTCCCTGGATATCTGATGGCTCATCAAAACCTGCCATATTCGCTTCCTTATCTCTAGAATCTGCCAGTGCCCTAATGTGATGCTTAATATCTCTCTCTTTTGCCATGGTAGCCGTAAGCAACTTCAGGATCTGAGTCTACTTGGGGGAGAGACCAAAACAAAATAAAACGAGCAAACCAGTGATTCTGGCAGAGAATGAAAAGTGCTATATGGCAAAAGGCTGAGGGAGCTTGGAGGAGAGTGTGATTAGCATTCTGCCTGAAGGAAATGAGGCTGTTTTCACAGAAGAGCTGATAAAATTTCTGGACTCACACCATTACACAAGGATGTAATATATCCAAATCAAATTCTTCATTCAGAATCACAAAATGTTTCTTCTTTTCTGTCAGCTGATGCTGATTCAGCACAAGGAGAGGATTTGCCTCAGCTGCCACCACAGCCGGGTCCAAAGGAGAAGTTCACGAGAGCCCCAATCCTCATGAACTGAGGGGGAGTCACAGTGCATCTGGGAGCCTGGCCCATAGTAGACCTGAGGACCCCAGAGTGAGAGAACCTCAGCTTTGGAATCGAGAGCCAGGCTCCTAGCAGCTATGAGGTTGCTGCATGGGTGGCAGCAGGGGCAAGGAGGACTGCTGTAGTAGAAGGAAGTGTTTGGAGGGGGAGGGGCTGCACTAGGCCCTCCCTCTTAAGTCCCCACCCTGAAACAACAGACACAGGCCCTCGTCAGGGAGACCAAGTGGCACGTCTTTCCGGGGATATGAGTACCCGTGTGTGTGCACCCCAGGGGAAGTTTCCCAAACCTCAACTTTTGTGCCAAAAAGCATCCTTGGCATAAGAGGGCGGAACGGAGCTGGAGGGTGGAGGCTGTGACGGAGCAGGGCCTCAGGGCCACCCCTACCCATCCAAACCCCTCCACTTCTCACCATCCAGCCTGGACCCAAACGCCTCCCTGCGTGGACCTGAGCTTCTCCTTTCCTCTGCTCTTAGGAACAAGGTGGGAATAAAGGCGGGCTAGACAGGCTTGGGAATATAGCCATGGAAGAGTTCCTGGCTCTTTCAGTCAGCTAGGTGGAAAGCGAGGGCCAGGAGGAGCTGACGCTGAGGTGACAGGCCTTTGACAGAGCTGCATCTGTAACGGGGGTACTCAGGCAGAGGGTCAGGAAGAAGTTTAAATGTACAGATGGGAAGTAAGGATCTTCAGGGAAAAGTTTTACTACCTGACAAAACGTTTCCAAGAACTGAAAGCTTACAGTAGTTAGAAACAATCCTGTACAGAATAAAATCAAAATTCCACAGCTTCCTCTCCAAAACCATTTACAGCGTGACCTCAGCTACCCCACTTCTGATAGCAATCTCCCTCCAGCCACTCTGGGACCCTTCCAGTTCCCTGAACAACGCCCTATAGCACCTTCCCACCTCCTAGCTTTTGTCCCCACCTGGACAATGGTATTTTCAACAACAGCTAAGAGTCAGAAGGTTCACTTGGTGCCAGGCTCAGTACATGATGTCATTCAATGCTCCCAGCAACCCTCTGAGGTATTCTTTTCCTAATTTTACACATGAGTTAACCTAAGCTCAGGGAGGTCACATGACTTGTCAGTAAGTGGCAGCGCTAGGATTCAAGCCCAGGTGTCTGGTTTCAGAGCCTGAGCTGTGAACTGCTCTGCTGCGCCTACCACACTGGTAGCCGTCACTGGCTCTGCCTGTTCGTAGGCTCACTACAAGGAAAAGAGAAAACCGCATTTTCTGGCTTTATGGAGCTCAGAGTGCAGCAGAGGCTACGTCCATTCAAGTGGCAGATGCTTTACTCAGGTGTGTGAGGCGCTGGGAGGGCCAGAGGCAGGACCACCTATGAGGATGCACTATAGTCTAGCCACTGGAAGGCACCCCTTTTCACAAGTTATCCCCGTTTGACTGTCTAGTCAACTGGACGTTTGCAGAGACGGGCACAGATGACACGCATTCTGGGTCCACACAGGCATGTTGGAAGATAGTGCGGAGCTGCACTTTTGTGCCAAAAAGCATTCTTGGCATAAGAAGGCGGACTTAAGAAGTCCGGCATAAGAAGTCAGTCCGGCGGACATAAGAAGGCGGCATAAGAAGTCAGACTGCATCCTGACCACTGTGGTGGGCAGAAAGTGAGCCAGCCAGGGACTCAGGTGGAGGCAGAGGGGAGGGAACAATGAGCCGGATCTTTGGGGTCCAGGAGCTGGTCTGGCCTGAGCCACAGCCTGGGAGGTAGAGGCCGCCAGCACAGTAAACCCCAGCGCCTAACTGTGAAGGTGCTGGTTACTGCTGTGGCCCTTGTGGAACGGATGGCGAGTGAGTGGGGGAGGGGTGGTGCTGTGATTCATGGCTCTTTAAGTAAAGGTACTATCTGTAGGGTTTCGCCCTTCAGGAGGCGACCTGTATACTTTGTTGGGTTTTTGTTTCTTTGTTTTATTTTTGTTTTGTTGTTGTTTTACTAGGCTGTAGCTTGAGAACTTCTATTTTGGTGTTAGGGGAGAGCTTACCTGGATACATTGGTTGTTGCTGTCTGCTACCACTATGCGGCCGCTGCTGGCTGCGGACACACCCTGTAAATTGGTGAATTCACCCTTCTCCCTTCCACGACTGCCTGTGGGGAAGAAACGGGATGGAAGCAAAAAATTCACACTGAGGTCATTTTGAGTCTCTGGCCCCGCCTCATCCCCCCTCTGCCTCCGCCCAAGGCTCTCTGTACCAACGCGGAAGACAAGCTCGTCCTCAATGGGGTTGTCCTTCCGTTTGCCGCCGGTGCTGTACATGGAGCTGGGCCTACGCACCGCCTTCTGGCGCACGTGGCTGCCCGGGCCGCCAGGGGACTTGACACGGCGCTTGACGTCGTCCGGGGAAGGTGGCAGGTCCCCAGGACGCAGGGCCCTCACGCGGAAGGGGCTGCCGCGCACCGGCTGTCCATAGAGCAGCACCGAGAGGAGCAGCTCGCCTTCGGAGCGCGCCGTGTACACCAGCTCGTACGTGCCGTTCTTGTGGTCCACCACGGGCACCGGCAGGCGTGTGCCGTCGGGGCCTGTGATCTCCGCGCACAGCTCGGCGCTGCCTGTGCGCACCAGCCGCCCATCCTTGTCTTTGGTAGTGACAGTGAGAGAGGCGGGCTGGCCCACCAGCGCCTGGCGCAGGCCCTCGCCAGTGGCCACCGTCTCGTGTGCAGTGGCGCTCGTAGTGAGCAGCGCACCCAGATTGAGCACCGATCGCCGCAGCCCATCGACCTCGAGGACCAGTTCCAGCTGCGCGTTCTCGTGGGGCCGCTCCGGGAAGGCCTGTGCTGCCAACGCCGCCAGCCGCTCTCGCATGTGCTTGCGCACGAGCAACACCTCCGGGGCCGAGCCCAGGCGCAGTGCCTGCTCAGCGAAGCTGCAGCTACTGCCGATGTGTTCCTGCCCCTGGCGCAGTGTGTCTAACTGGGTCTGCAACACCTGAGGGGTCAGGGGAGGGTTGGGTAAGCAGGCTTGTGGAGGGGAAGGTGAGGGGGGTGTCTCTGTGATCCCTGATGAACTTGTACTATGGCATGAAGGGAATACAAGAGGGTGAGTGTGGACGAGGGACACAGATGCCCGCAGTACCTACTGGCCACGCCAGAAGGGGGCAAGTATAGACTAGGGGAAGGGGTGCGCACGTGTGGGGAGCAGGGGACGCATGGAGGCGACAGGCCATCTCATGATGGACGGTGGTGGGAAAGGGTGAGCGGACACACCTTCTGCTTGGCTCCACAAATGGCCTCCAGGTCGCTGACCAGGGCCTGCTTGCGCTGCTGCAGCGCTTGCTCCAGGTCCTCAAAGGCCGCGCTGATCTGGGCCAGGGCCTCTGCCTTGCGCTCCTGCAGCTGCTGGTTGATGCCCCCCACTAAGGCGATGGCAGCGGACAGCTGTGGTAGTCTGGGGAGGGGAAACAGCTCATACCAGGGCTGCTTGAGGATGCCCTCACGAAACTGTCCCTTCTCCCTGGAGACCCTAATGCCGCCCTCCAGGATTTCCGCTCCCTGAGACCCCCCCCACCCTCCCTGAGAATTTTATCTCCACCCTCCCGAAGGTCCCTCCTCTGCCCCCGCTGAGACACCATCCCAGACGGCCCCACCAGCCCGGGCTCCCGCCGGGCGCCTACCGGCCGCGCACCGCCTCGAGCTGGCGCTGCAGGGCCGCCTTGTGCTGCTCCACCACGTCGCGCAGCAGCACGGTGCCGTGCTCCCGATGCTCGCCGGCGCGGCACTCGCCGCACATGGCCGTCTCACAGGCCTCACAGTAAAACTCCATCGTCTGGCGGCGCAAGGACTCCCATCAGGCAACGACTAGACACCACGCTTCTCTGTCCCCTGCCCTCCCCCACCCCACCTGCCTTCCTTGCCGCTCACCTTCCAGGTGCACCCCCGCTACCTGGACCACTTAGAATACCCTCTCACCCGCAGCCACTCGGCCCCTCCCCCGACCTCTCCTCCCCCTCCACCCCAAGTCCTGGCCTCACTGGGCCTGCTTGGGCCCACCTTGCCTTCATGGTTGGGGCAGGAGAGGGGGCGGCCAGCCACTGCGCTGAGGGGGTGGGGGTCCTCGGGGTCGTGGGCCCCATCAGATGCCTGCTGCATGGCCTCCATGAGGCTGCTGATGAAGAAGTTGTTCTGCAGCGCAGAGACGCCCTGCTCAGGGAGGATGGACGTCTGCCGACACACTGGACAGGACAGCGTCAGGCTCTGGGCAGGGATGTAGTTCTGGAGGCATCTGGCCGGGGAGGAGGGGGAGTCAAAGGGATGAAGCGGCAGGGCGGTGTCAGTGCACCCCTCCTGTCACCTGCCATGGGCGCCAGTCCTTGTGCTCACAGCTGTGCTGTCACATTCGTTTAGAAACCTCTCTGGCCAGCACACGCATCTTGTCCTAACAGCAGGGGTAAAAGGCCTCACCTCTCACAACTGAGTGGCAACGCATCCCTGACGTCTCTCAGAGGATCAGACATACACGCATTCCTCACAGTGTGCACAGACACAAGTTCACCTTTCACAGGTGTTTACAAACCCTTCTCACAGAAAATGTGTGACTACCTACCCCCGCACCATTAACTCATTAAACATTTACTGACTACCTGCTCTTGCCAAATTTATGCCAAGCTCTGGGGATACAAAGGTAAAGCACAGTGCCTACCTCTAAAATACTCCCCGTTTGTAGAGAAAAAAAGTAACAAAATTAGAGTTTGTAGAAGTAAACAGTGTGATGATTAAAGGCATGGGTCCTGGAGCTAGGCTGCCTGGGTTCAATTCCCAGGTCAGTCAACTATTATACTGTATGACCCCTGACAAGTTACTTAACTTTTATGAGCCAAGGATCTCTCCTTTGTAAGACGGAGACAGTACAGGCTTCACAAGGTGTGGAGAATTAAATGTAAAGTGCTGACATGCCTGACTCACAGAAAGTACGATATATTGTAGTATTACAATACTATTATAATAGTAATTATAGCTATTAGTATTACCTGTCATTAATATAAGGAACACAGAAGATGCAGTGATAAGGAAATGCACAGAAGGGGCCTCTGGTAGTAGAGAGGGTAGCCAGAAAAGGCTGAAGAGGAGGTGACGTAAGCAAAATCTTCCTGGACAAATAATTGTTTTTTTTGTTTGTTTTTGTTTGGTTTTTTTTTGCGGTACGCGGGCCTCTCACTGTTGTGGCCTCTCCCGTTGCAGAGCACAGGTTCCGGACGCGCAGGCTCAGTGGCCATGACTCACGGGCCCAGCCGCTCCGCGGCATGTGGGACCCTCCCGGACTGGGGCACGAACCTGTGTCCCCTGCATCGGCAGGCGGACTCTCAACCACTGCGCCACCAGGGAAGCCCAATAAATAATTGTTAGTCTGACCAAGAAAGGTGCAGGGAGAGGAGGAAGGGTGTTCCAGATACAGAAGGTGGCCAGAAACAGCACAGTATGAGTAGGGAATTATAAGCAGTTCAAGGTGGCTGGAGAGGACGCCCAAGGCAAGGAATGGTAAGGGAAGTGTGGAGAGAGAGGCGTGGGCCAGTTCATGGAGGGCTCCTGGGTCACGTCAAGGAGCTTAGACGTTATCTCAACAGCACGAGCGAGCTGCAGGAGCATGGTACAGCCAGCTTTCCATTTGATCTGCCTCTGTGTGGAGGGTGAATGTGAACATGATGAGACAGCAGACAAGGGGCAGGAGCACCGTCCTCCTCAGCACCCAGCTACCATTTATTAAGCACGATGCGGCAGGCTGTGCTTTGCACTTGGTGTTTGTTAATGGACTCAGAAAGGGTAAGTGGCCCAAAGTCACAAAGCTAGTGAGCACGAGAGCCAGATCTGAGGCGAAGCACGTGCTTAACCAAGGTGCTCTTATAATAGTCCAGGCAAGAGGTGAGGAAGCCCTGCATTTAGGCAACAGCAATGCAGACGGAGGTGGACCAAATTTGAGAAGTATTTAAGAAGTGCAGCCAGTGGGCAGTGTTGTCTGATTAGATATGGGGAGTGAGAGATGAGCCTCAGTTGACTCCCAGATTCCTAGCTTAGATGACTGAGTGACATTCACCACGATGAGAAACACAGAAAGAGGACTGGTTTACAGGGAAGTTCAGCCTTGCCCCGGTTGAGTTTACTGTAACGGTGGGACATCCAGGCAGAGGGGATCGGTAGACAGCTGGGGAGAAGGCAGGTTAGAGATAAAGACAGGGAGGCCATCAACATTTAGATGGCTTCTGGGAGACGATATGATCACCAAGAAGGGGATTACAGTGCCAAGAGCAGGACAGAGCACCCAGCAAATACTGAAAGAGGAGAGCAAAGAGGAACGGGCAGAGAGGTAGGAGGAGAGAGAGTGTCAGGGCAGCAAAGTGAGTAGTGCAATTTCAGAAGCAGGGAATGAGTGGTCATCCGTGTCAAAAGCAGCTGAGGAGTCAGGGAAGCTAAGGACTGGAAAATGCCCATGGAAACTGGCAACTGTAAGAGTACTTTTGTCTGTAAGGAAAACAGTGAGTGGAGGGAGGGGTAGAGGAAGGAAGGCTTGACTCTTGCCAGTTGAAGAGTGAATGGGAGGTTGGAAGTTTGAGTAAAAAGTAGGTTGATGGGTTAGATGGCAGCTGGGAGGGACAGAGGGACAAAGGAGGGTTCTTATCTGTTGGTAACAGGAGGCTTGAGCACGTTTCTAAGTTGAGGAGCCAGTAGAGAAGGAGGGAGGGAAGACACTAGAAGACATGGGACGAGGTCTGGGGATGGGAGAGTGGCTCAGGCTGGCTTGAAGAGAAGGAGTGGACCCCATCCTCTGGATGGAGGGAGGGGAAAATGAGGTGGATGCACTTGAGCACAGGGGGCAAAATTAGAGAGAGGATGCCCAACTTGCCTCCGGCAAGGTCAGCTGCTGAAAGCGAAGGAGTGGGGTGGTGGTGGGAATCCAGGGGGACAGGGAGGCTGGGATCAGTCACTGAACGGAGCGGGAGAGGAATCTTACTAGAAACAGACTGACGGCAGCTGTGTTTGGAGACCACAAATTTGTGGAGGGAAGATTTACGTGTTGCAAAGTTTCCCATATCCTCAATCTCTTCTCTTAACGTTCTCTACACTTCTTGATCTGAATTAATTAATTTTTCTTTATTTAACAAACACTATGTGCCAGGCACAATGCTAAGTGCTTCACAAATATTAACTTATTTGTGACCTAGATTCCCCTTCAGTCTTCTCGAGTTGAGAGTGTTTTTTGTCTCATACTCCACATTCCTCAGGACCAGAGGTGGGGTTGAGTCCTCCCCGCCCCCAACTGGAACATTTCTAAATTCTTCTTCTCCAGCTCCTTGGAAGCTCAGGCCTGTCTACAACACCCCTCCCTGACGTTGTCTCCACTGACTCAATGGTTGCTTCCCCATTGGCCGAAGTCTTTCTTCTGGCTCACTCTCTTCTGTTACCCTCCCTCCCACCCCAACACACACACACTCCTGCCATCATTCTCGGTGGCTCTGACATCCACAGGGTGACCCACCCACCATCAAGATTTCTTAGTTCCTAAGCTTCCTCTCAGCCCCTCCCCCCGTGATCTTTTCCTCCAGTTCACCTCAGCTATCCACTCCCATGCTCCCAGCACTACCTATGTCTCATCACCCATCACGGCATCAACTATGAAATCTGCATTTCAACCATTCTACTCAGTTCCCCTGTAATTCTCTCCCCAGCTTTGCTGAATCTGGAGTTTACCCTGAATACCTTTGAACTCATCAAGATCTCCGTCCTGCGTGTCGCACATACCTGGCTTACGACTGACTGCTTCCTAACTGGCTTCCTGTTTCCACTCTTGCTTCTCTAGAGTCCACTCTCCAAACGACAACCAGAATGAGCTTAAAAAAAAATCTAATTTATGGAATTCCCTGGCAGTCCAGTTGTTAGGACTCCGTGCTCTCACTGCCGAGGGCTCGGGTTCGATCCCTGGATGGGGAACTAAAATCCCATAAGCCATGCGGCGCGGCCAAAAAACAAAAGTCTAATTTATGTCACATTACTTCTCTGCTAAAAAAAAAAAATCCTCCGGTGGTTTCCCACTGCATATAGAACAAAATCCAAAACTTTCCTAAAACTGCCAAGCTCCCCCGTGAACTGTTCTGACTCTTTCGGACCTCACTTCATCCCACTTTCCTCCTCACTCAGTCACGCTGGCTTCTCCCCTGGTCTCTGAACATGCCCCACTCACTCCTTTCTTAAGGCCTTTGCATGGAACAGCGCGAAGATAATCCTGTTGCCTGGAACAATCTGTACATGTCTGTTTCCTTCTCATCCTCAGGTCTCAGGTCAAATGTCACCTCCTCGGGGAAGCCTTCCCTGATGACTCTACGTAGACTAGCCCCTGGCCCAACCGCCCGCACTTACTCCCTGTTTATTTCCTGGAAAACACTTAGCCCAAGCTGTGACTCTCCTGTTTGATTATTTGCTTGCCTGTCTGTCACCTCCCACTAGAGCATAAGTCTTTGAGGGCAGGCACCAAGGGATAAATGAATGAGTAGTATTAAGAGAGAAGGCTCTGCAGTTAAACCTGGATTCAGACCTCGACTATTTACTTGCTGTGGAGCCTCGGAAATATCTCTTAATTACTTAATGACTCTGAACCCTAGTTTCCTCCTCTCTAAAATGGGGATAATAAAGTATCTGTTGTGAGGATCAAGTAAATC
This sequence comes from Orcinus orca, assembly GCF_937001465.1. Taxonomy (NCBI): domain Eukaryota; kingdom Metazoa; phylum Chordata; class Mammalia; order Artiodactyla; family Delphinidae; genus Orcinus; species Orcinus orca. Next base: position 48,433,623 of record NC_064566.1, on the reverse strand, counting down.
AATACGTGTAAATCACTTAGCCAGTCCCTGGCAAACAGTAAGCAGTCAATACACGGTAGCTGTTGTTATAATTTCTCCGGCACTGATTTTCTCCAAGAGTGCTCAGTGATCTGGGTATAGGAGAAGGTATGGAGCTTTCCAATTACAGCTCAGATCCAGGATTGAGCTTCTGCCACGTGGGTTTAGAAAAGGACAAAGGCGTGTGGGAATTGTAGAGGCCTATGGTCCACCATGGGATTCAGGATGGGTAGGAAAGGAAGGGAGACCAGGAAGGAGATGGTGGCTGGGAGAAGACGGAGCAGTCAAGGGCATTGGACATCTACATCCAGTCAAAGCTGGTGTAGTGAGAGTGGGGTAATGGAAGCCAAGAGTGGGATACTGGAGTCTGTAACCACAGAAGAAGTGGTGTTATTCTGGGTGATGGCAAGATGCAGGGCGTGGTTGGGAGGGTGTCTGACGGAGGTGGCACGGACTACATTTATCTGTAGTCTGACTGTAAGATGATTTGATTACTATCTTTCTCCTTCACTATACTGTAAGCTCCTTAAGAGCAAGGATCATATCTGTTTTTGCTTATCACTGCTTGCCCAGTGCCTGGGACAGGTCTGGCACATAGTAGTTGCTCGATAAATAAATATTTGTTAAGTGAATGAATAATAGATAGAAGCCCAGAGGCTGGGAGAGGTTGCCTTTCATTCAGTGCCTCAGGACAACAGTGAGGACAGGCAGGGAGGACAGACCTAGTTTTGAACATCCTCCCACTGGTCAGAAAGTTCTGGTGCCAGAGCTGGTTGAGAGTCTCAGCTCTGCCTGATTTCTCTGGTGGTGTCGAAGGCTGCCTTGGGGTTTGGGCAGGGGCAGAGGAGGCCCTGTTCTGAGCAGGGGCCACAGCCCAGTGTTAGGAACCTCTGGTCCTCTCACAGGTTCTTGCACCGAACCCTTACCTCCTGTAGGCTGGGGTTCATCTCCTCCCCTCCATGTGTGCACACACCTCCCTCACCTCTTACAGGTTTACACATGCCACTCCCTTCTCCGGGGGGCCTGCGAGGTCCTCATCCCTCCCCGGTACACACACCCTCACCTCTCACAGAAGGTGTGCAGGCAGGGCAGAACCTTGGGGCACCGGTACCGATCCAGGCAGATGCTGCACACCAGGAACTGCTTGTCCATTGGCTGGACCTCTGGGCCAGGGCTGTCCTCCCTCTTCGCCATGGTGCCCGCGGATGGCACCTGCCACTCACACCAGCCTGTGTACGGAAAGACGGTCAGCACCAGGGAAGCCAGAAAACCCTCTCCCCACCTGATCCCCTGCAGAGCACTAGCCCCATCTCTTCTCTGCCAGGGACCGAGCAGGGTGAAGAACATGGACTGAGTACCCTCCGGGCCTGCTGCTCTGGTTAAAAGCACAGGCGTCAGGTTAGATTGATTTAAACCCAGCTCAGCCTCTTACCAGCTATGTGACCTTGCACAATTCATATACCCTCTCTGAGCCTCAGTTTCCTAATTTGCAGTTATGGAAATAATAATCCCTACCTCAAAAGGTTGTTTTGAGAATTTGCGATAGTGTATGTCAAGTGTGTGGTACGGGGATGCCCTTCACTGACACACCCAGCCTTCATCTCCTCTGCCTCCCCCAAACCCTCCCCCGGGAGACTTTCCTGATGGAGTGTCTCTCCTCTGACCACCTGCAGCCCTTCTATCTATGCTCTGACCCACCTCCCAGCACAACTGCCCGGGATCACATTCTTTTCCACATCCAATCAGTATCCAGGTCCCGTGGATTCTGCCTCCCAAATACCTTATCCCCTTTTCTCCAATTGCACAGATACCACCCCAATTCAGGTGCCACCAATTCTCTCCAGCGATACAGCAACAGCCTCCTAACTGGTGTCCTTCTCCTCGCCTATGCCTTCTCATCCCTCTCCCTCACAGCCAGAAGGAGGCTTCGAAACACACATTCCATCTTATCACTAACTCCCTGTTTAAATTCTTTCAGTGGTTCTCCATTGTCCAGAGGACAAAGTCCAAACTCCTTAAATTGGCCAACAAAGCTTAGCTTTGGCCCATACCTCCCTCTACCACCTCACATCTCAGGATTCTATGAGTAGTCACACTGGTTTCTTTCTTTTCAGTTCCTGGAAAACTCCTTGCTCTCTTTTGCTTCTGGGCAGTCACACATTCTGTTCCCTCTGCCTGAGATCCTCTGCTCACCCCCACTTCGTCTGGCTAACTCTTGCTTATCTTTCAGGTCTGCACGTAAATGTCACCTCCTCCAGAAGGCCTTCCCTGATTTCCTGAAGTCTGGTGAGGTGCTCCACCTTTATGTCACTTTGCACCTTGTCTTTCATCCATCCTGGCCCTTATACACTATACTGTAATTTTCTTGTTATTTCTCTGCTTTTTCCAGAGTTCTTGAAGAGAGGCATTATATTTTATTTCTTTTTTATTCCTAGCACTTAGCACAGAGCCTGACATAAGGATTGGTCTATATTTATTGAATTAATTCAGTAATTCAACAAATATTTATTAAGTGCCTACTTTGTACAGGCGCTGGGGATAGAGTGATAAACAGAACAGATATGGTCACTGTCCTTGTGGTGGGGAGGTAGTGAAAAGTAAATAAATGAATAAATATATAATTACAGATTGGGAGAGGGGAGTGCTATACAGAAGAAAAGGATGCTATGAGAAAGAATGCTTTTTTGATTGGGTGATTGGGGAAGGCCTTTCCAAGCAGGTAACTTTTAAGTAGAGCTTTGAGGGCTAGAAGGAAAATAGTAGGGATGAGGGTGTGGGCATCAGAGAGTGAGGGAGGGAAATCATTCTAGGCTGAAGGAACAGCATGAAGGAAAGTCCTTAGGCAGAAACTCACTGAGAACCCGAAAGGGTTCATGTGGTCAGAGCAAAGGGAATAAAAGGCCACAGGGGAGTTTGGGAAGGTAGGCTGGAATGAGATCACAAAGGACCTTGATGTTAAGAATCTGGGTTCTATCCCAAATTGGGAGGGAAATGATGCAATTTACAAAAAATAAAAATAAATTAAAAAGCTACACTGGCAGCTATGAGGATTGAAGAGGAGCCAGGGTGGAAACAGGGAGACCGCTTGGGAGGCTATCCCAGTTCTTCAGGTAGGCTGATGTTGGGTATTAGCAGAGCTATAGGCAAAAAAGTGGACTGATTTGAGAAATAATCATGAGGTTGAGTCAAAAGGACACCACGATGGACTGGATGTGGGAGGGGAAAGGAATGACAATAAGGCCTCCCAGGCTTCTCCCCTGAGGATGCTGGGCTATGCCTAGAGACAGTGAAAGCTAAGGAGCTGATCTGGGCCATTCCATTTTAACCATGAGACGTCTGAGAGATGCCTGTGTGATACCCAGGTAGAGATGTCAAGTAAGAAATAGAATATAGGAGCTCCAGGGAGAGGTCTGGGCTGGTTTTTGACTTGGAAGCATTGGCATATTAATGACACAAGGCAACGATAATGGATGGGACCATCTAGGGATAGAGAGTGAAGAGTGAAGGAGAACTCAGAGAGATGGGAGGAAGACCAAGAATGTGTGGGGTCAAGGAAGTCAGGGGAGGAGGGGCATTCAAGAAAGAAGGAGCGGTGAAGTAAGATGAAGACTGGAGAGCGTCCACCAGATTTGGCTGTGGTGGAATGGGAGGAGCAGAAGTCAGGTCAGAGTGATGGAAAGATGAATGGAAATGAAGAAATTAACACAGCAGTTGTAGACAATTCAGGAGAGAAATCTGGCCGTGAAGGGAAGCAGAAGGAGAGCCAGACTACTTCAAAACAGGCAGTGACTGGGAGCAGGTCACCACTATCTGTGCCCAACTCGATGCACCACGGCCCTCTCTAAAAACAATGCGTGAATGAAGAATGAATGAATGCATGCAGTGGGGCCAGTCCAGAGTCCAGAGCTCTCTCCAGGTTTGCGGAGGGGCAGGAGAGGGGCTCAGCTGCGTGTGCCTTATGTTTATGTGAGGGTGGGCATGGATAGGGTAGGAAGGGCATCCCTGAATGTGGACAATGGGATTCTGAGGTTCTTTCTCCAGGTGTGCAGGGTTCTGAATCTGGAGACTTAATACAAAGACAACAACATAGCAGGAGGAGGACAGCCCGAGGGTTGGCAGAGGGAGCAGGAGGCGGGAGCCAAGCTGAAGCTTCTGTTTGGCGAAGGGGAGGGCTGAGAGGAAGAGTAGGAGTGGTCTACTGGGCCCTTCTGGGGCAGCTGGAAGTCAGGCTCCGCCTCTCTCCAAGCCCAAGGGGCTCTCCCAGCCTGTCACACAGGGGCGGTGATTGGACAACATCCAAGCACGGACAGCTCCTCCCTCCCTTCCCCTTCCTGCTTCAGTTCCCCACCCAGACGTGCTGGGCATGCAGCCGCTGAGGTCACACCCCTGCCTAAATCACCAAGACTCCCTTCCCCTCCTGGGCTTTTACTCCCACCTCTCCCATCTCGCTGCTCCTCAGAGATCTGCCCCCGAGGTCCTATAGGCCATGGTTTAAATAGACTGTTTATCACAGCAGGTACTTGGAAGATCTTGAACTCAGAGCTGAGATTTCACCCTCCTTCCTCGGGCTGCCTACTGCCATCTCTGCATCCCTTATCCTTCCCATCTTTTAACTGAGGTTCTAAAGGCACTTCATTTCCTTTTTCAGCATTCATTCAACACCTCTGCTAGGCCTGGGGATACAGAGATAAATACTCGCAGCTCAGTCTTCATGGATTCCACAATCTAATAAATCAATTAATGTAGTGCAATACGGTGAGGGCTATGACAGGGAAGCACAGATTGCTGAGAGTCACCTAACCCAGATCTGGGGTGAGGGAAGGATGTACAGAAGGCTGGAGGTCCAGAGAGTCCTCCTGAAGAAAGGGCCATTCAAGAGCTCCAGGATGGGTAAGAGTTAAAGAGAGAATGGTGCCTTCTGCATCAGGAGACTGAATCAAACACTGTGACAGGGGAGGACTAAGAAATGAGATGCAGTGGTAGGCAGGAGCTAGATCATACAAATCTTTGTTGGCCTTATTGAGGAGTTGAGACTTTACCCTTCCCTGCTAGGGGATTAAGGCTTTATCCAAAGAGCAAAGGAGCAGGGTGGGGAGGTGAAGAGGGTTTAAGTATAGAGTGAGAGAGCAAAAAGAGTAAATTTTTGACTGCACTGTGGGAAACAGTTGAGGGGTATCATGAGCAGAAAGTTAAGAGACTGCCATGATATCGTAGAGGAGAGATGATGGTGGCCTTGATTAGGGGAGTGGCTAAGGGGAGGTTGACAGAAGTGGATTTTATAGGGAGGAATCAATAGAACTTGGTGACCAGTTGGTTAGATATGAAGAGTAGAGGGAGAAGAAAGAATTAGAGATGATTCCTAGTTTTCTGGCTTGAAAACTCTGAAAGACAAGCAGTTTGGATGGGAGGGTGACAGGCTCAGTGTTTAGTAAGAGGAATCTGAGGTGCCTATGGGACATTTGAGAGGTCCAGCTGGCAGGTGGAAAGACAAGCTGGAGCCTAGGAAAGAGGTCTGGCCTGGAGATATGGATTTGGGAGTTGGTGTAGAGATGGTACCTGAAGGCATGGAAGTGGATGACATCACCCAGAGAGGGCATAAGATGAGAAAGAAGAGCCTGTGACTGTGCCCCAACGAACCTCAACATTTAAGGGACAGGCCCAGAAAGCAAAGCCTGAAAAGAGGGCTTCCCTGGTGGTGCAGTGGTTGAGAATCTGCCTGCTAATGCAGGGGACTCGGGTTCGAGCCCTGGTCTGGGAAGATTCCACATGCCGCGGAGCAACTAGGCCCGTGAGCCACAACTACTGAGCCTGCGTGTCTGGAGCCTGTGCTCCGCAACAAGAGAGGCCGCGATAGTGAGAGGCCCGCGCACCCCGCGCACCGTGATGAAGAATGGCCCCCGCTTGCCACAACTACAGAAAGCCCTCGCACAGAAACGAAGACCCAACACAGCCAAAAATAAAAATAAATAAATTAAAAGAAGGCTCAACATTTAAAAAAAAAAAAAAGCCTGAAAAGAAATTGAAAAGGTGTGGCCAGAGAGGCAGGAGAATCAGGAAAGAGATATGAAAGCCAAGGGAGAAGAGAGCTTCACGAGTAAGAGAACAATCTTCATTGTGAAATGGTGCAAACAGTTCCCATGATCTAAAGCCCAAAAGAAGCTGGTATTAACCTCAGGGAGTGTGGTTTCTAAGGGCTGGAGGAAACGAAGCCAGATCCAGGGGGCTGAAGAGGAAGTTGATTGTGAGCAAATGAGGACAGCCAGGGCTGATTCCACCTGATCTTTGACATCTGCAAAGGATGTGTTTCAAGGCTTTTCAGTTTCTCCAAATTCTCAAACAGCATCTAATTTCCTCCATGACTTCCTCGTACAACCTCATGAGAGTCCCAGTATACATGACTGACACAGCTGTGAGTGAAGGTAGGTGACCGAGGCATTGTTAAAAAGTGGATGCAAGAGGCCAGTTAGGCTCACTTGCTTCTGAAAATGACTCCTCCTGGTCACTAGCCTCCAAGTGTATTTGATCATTTGAGGCTTCAGTAAAATGACAAATGACTGCAGGCTACAGTCTTTGGGTTTTCTTTGAAACAGATGAAGCCTTGGAGGAGGTGAAGTCCTCAAAGCCAAGGAATCCTTGCAATAAGATTGGCAGGGAAGGAAAATGATGAAATCTGCAGTACCAACTCTCCCACCCACTACTGCCAGACTGAGTAAGTAGGTGAATGAACCATTCAATGAGCTGATCAACCTATCAAACAATCAAACTTCCTGGGCCCTCTGCACAAGGCCCTTAAAGTGGTTACTGGAGACACAATGCTGAAAACAGACACACTCCCTGTCCTTCACAAGTTCTCAGACTAGTGTGGGAAACAGACATGGAAATATACAACTACCATGTGATAAGTGTCATGATATTGACATATTCAAACTGCTATGGCAGCAAAGAGGAGGAAGTACCCAACTCTGAAGGTGGTGGAGAATAAAGAAGACTTGCAGAGGAAGGCATATATGAGCCCGCTCTTGGGGGACAAATAGGAGTTTGATAGGTACACTGGGAAAACAGTGAGTAATGGAACAGAAGCATGAAAAATTAAGAAACACAGACCAGGTGGGCAAGAGAGCAAGACTCAAAAGGGCAGAGGCTGTACTTGATGCTATCACAACCCACTCGATGCGAAGTCTCCACTTGCCTCTCTGGCTGCTCCTTCACTGTCCATTCCTTACATGTCTAGCTCCTCAGGGCTTTGTTCTAGGGCCTCTTCTCCCCTCACTTTCATACTCTGTCTGGAAAATCTCACCATCTCCCATGGTTTCAGTTACCATCCACTTGCTAATGACTCCCAAAGCCTTACCTCCTGTGCAGAAAACTTCTTGAACCCACACCTGTATATCCAGCTGTACCTTGGACATCTGTACAGGGATGATGCTAGAGACTAGTCTAAAACTGAATTCATTTTCCCCTAACCTACTCATCTTGCTGCGTCTCTCATCTCAGTAAAAGCCACCACCATCCACCTAGCCACATCAGCCAGAATCCTGGGAGTCTTTTCAATTCCTCCTCTTCTTTCAACTTTCAGATATAAGGTATGACTATTATCCTTGCTTCTGCTCCTAAAATGTGTCTAGGTTAAAAGTCAGGAGATCCAGGAGTTAGTCCTGACTCTCACTAATTTCACCAATGCAAGGTAAGACTCTGGACTACTCCATCCCCTTACTTGCAAATTGGGGGAGGGTATCTTTTTCTTCCCCAAATCTGAGATTCCCAAGGTTTCCTGTCCAGCCAAAGGTCCCTACAGACTGTAATATGCGCCCATGATTAAATCCAATCTTGTACTACCTTGAGTATGATTGCTGGTTTCCACAGCAAGGCTAGGTGTGTTAGAGAGTGGCTGTAGTTGTCCCTACCTCCCTTCCAAAATAAATGTTTGCTGAGTTTAGGGCACCCATGACACTCCCCCTGGGCACCCCCTACCCTAGCCTAGCAAAATCGTTTTGCTCCATTTTTCTGAACACAGGCTGTACTATATCAACTATGGGCCTTTGCTCAAGCTCTTCTCTCAGCAAGAATGCCATTGTCCCCTAAGTGGCTGAGGCAGCACCTGGCACACAGAGGGTGCTCAGTATATGTTGGTGATAAGAGAGCCATGTTTAAATCACTGCAGTATCCTCTCACCAGACAGAGAGGCAAAATCAAAGGCAATAACAAGACAAGTGAACGAAGTTCCAAGGAAAACGACCTCCACTTATCATAAAGAAGCTTTCCCATAGCGGAAGTAGTAAGTGCTCTGTCACTGGAGGCATGCAACCCAAGAGAAGCAGGGCACCTGTCAGGCCTGCAGCTCTGATTCCAATTCTGCAGCAAGTCAGAACCCTGCTTAGGGGATGAATGGGCACTGATGAGGTGGACAGACAGGCAGGGAGAGACCTGTGAAAAGGACCTCTGCACCTGCTCCAACCTACCAGATCTCATCTTCCTACAGGGGCCAGTCCTGGGTTTTTGCTTTCCACATCGGAGACCCACATACCAGGAACAAGCCCAGGGCTGGCCTTTAGTGGACTGACCTCCCTGGGGTGCAGCCTGCCCCTCCAACCTGCAACCATCTGTCCCTGCAGGTTTGCAGCCCATGATCCGAAGCCAAGTCCAGAAGGGAGGAGGCCAGAACCAGGGAGGAGCCTGGGGTCCTCCAGGCGGGGCCCAGGCTGCAGGGGAAACAGAAGGGTCCTTTCCTACAAGAAACAGCCTCCGGATGCGGCTTCCTGTCCAGAGGCCAGTGCTAGAGGAGGAAAGGGTGTCCTCTATGCCCGCTGGTGGGCCTCTAGGTGCCCGAGGAGGGAGGGGGTAGCAAAGGGTGGAAGTGTCTGCACCAGGGAGAAAGGAACCCTCGGACAAGCTGGGCCACAAGATTCCAGAGTCCCACTCAGCAGCCCCACCCGCTCCCCCACCCCCCACCATCCTCGGCCGCAGCGTTCGACACCCTCCGCCAACATACACAAGCTCCCAAACCCCGCGCTCCTCCAAGGAAGCATCACCCATCCACCCGCGCCTCCCCCCTCAAACATGGACCTCACGTGAGCAGCCACAGCCCGAAGAATCCCCCCACTGCTCTCACGGACAGGGACACGCCTCACGTGGACAGAGACAGGCACAGCTTTTGAAAAGCATCTATGCCCTCACCCACAGACACTCGGACAGACACACCGCCGCTCGCACCCGGACCGGGACCTGGGCAGACAGGGATACAAACGCACCCCTGGGGGCCGCCCGTCGCACTCACCGCGGCGAGGCAGGATGGGAGGGCCAAGACCCGGACTGCGGCCACTCCGAAGGGCCCGCGGCGCTGCTGCTGCCAGCGCCCGTCCGCCCGGCTCTGCCCGCGGCGCCGCCCCACGTCCCGCGCCTCCGCCTGTCCCCGCGCCGGCGCCGCCGCCGGACCCGCCGCACAGGCCGGAGGGAGGGGCCGGGGCGGGGCTGCGGACCAGCCGGGGGAGGGGGCGGCTCGGAGACCGAAGACCCACCCACGCCCCGCCCGCCGCCACGGAGGCCCCGCCCGCCCCAACCCCACCCGCACCGCTCCTCCAACTCTCCCGAAGCTCCTGCAGGAGCTGCCTACCCTGTCGGGCTGGGGAACCCTTGAGCAGGATCCCGGATCCCGGATCCTCGATCCCCGCCAGCTGCCTCTGGCTCCCGACGGCTCCAGGAAAGGGCAGCGCAGTGGGTCTCAGGGACTGGGCGGACGCTCCGTCACGAAAAGGCAGCTGGACAGCAGGGTGTTCGGACTCTGGGAGCCGGTAAGGGCTGTCTCCTGGAGGTGCCCTTCCAGGCTTTCCTGGGGGGGCTCCTATGGACTATGCTACTGTGGTCTCTGCTGAGCAGGGGGAGACAGGGATCGCCTGTGCCTCGGCACGGATCTCTGGGCGGCGGACGAGCCCCAGGGTAGAAGGGCAGTACGCAGAGCTCTGGGGAGAAGGGGCTGACGGGGTAGAAAGATGGGGGACTTAACTTGGCTCAAGGTGCCTGGCTCTCTCTCAGGAGCCCCCTCGCGAGGAAATTATGGTTCAGACCATCCAGCGACTCCCTTCCACCCTCCAAAGACCAGAGCAATTCTCAGAATCATCACCTTGTGGAAAAGCAGCCCCGGTGGAAAATAATAAAAAGTATAACCGTTAACAAGGACTGAGTGCTTATTATGTGCCAGACACATAACGAATCACTTTACATATATTATCTTCTTTAGTACACATAATCTTAATAGGTAGCTTCTTTTATTAGCCGTGTTTTGCAACGGAAATAACTGAGGGCCCTTGGCTCCCCAGACATTAACCCTGATCACTCAGGCAGAAAGTGCTGGAACCAGGGTTTGAGCTCTGCTTACAGGTCCTGCCTCCAGTCACTTGGAACCTCAGTACCTTTCATGTTGAAAAAGCCCCAGTGGCCCTAAAGTGAGGGGCCACCCCACTCTATAATGAAGCTCCAGTCAGATAACTGCGCCCTTCCAGAGGTAGGGGAGAATGCTGAAAAAATCTGGAGCATTCCTTGGTCAAGGAGCATAGGGTGATGGTACCCGGTCCCTGAGTAAATCAAAGTGCTGTTGGGGAGCTTTCTTGCATCACACAAGGTTCAGATTTGGGCTCGACACCGGGATGCAGCAGGGACCCTGGGAAGTGCCTTGACTTCTAATCTGCCTCAGTTCTGGCACCCAGCGCAGGTGCTGTGGTGCTTGTGAATGAGCTTCAGACAGGGTTCACCCTTGCTTTGGAATATGGGGCCAGGGCTAAGAGACTACTCAATATGAGGCAACTCCGGTCTGTATAACACTATTTTAAGCCTCACAAAGACTTCTTTCCTCAGTCCTAAACTCCCCTGTCGTCAAACGTCTGCTGATAAGGCTTCACAGCTCCTTTGAACAAAGGGCAAAAGTCCGTAAGCAGCCTGAAGAGGCTCAGCATGGTCTACCACCTTACCTCTAGAGTCATCCTCTAGCCACTCCCCCTTCATTCTTCCCAAGCTGAATTCCTTCCTGTTCCTACTCAGGGCCTTCACGTATGTTGGCCTCTTTGCCTAAGAAGATCTTCCCCCTACTCTTTACCTGGCTATCCTCTAGTTACCCTCAGGTCTCAGCTTTCAAGTTGACATCCCCATCTCCACCTATCTAGGCTAGATGCCCCTCCTCTGTGCTCCCATAGCCCCCTGTACTTCTGTATTTCTGTATCCTAGTACTTATCACTGTATTGTAGTTGCCTAGTTACTTGCCTCCATCCCCCACTAGGCTGTAAGCACTGTGGGCAGGGACCGTGTTTTATTCCCTGATGTTTCGCCAGGGTCTAGCACAGTGCCTGGCAAATAAAAACACTCAGTAAATATTTGCTGTATGAATGATTGGATGATGGAGGTCAGTGGGCCCAACCCGCTCTGGGCCCTGTGTTTTAAGATCCATTGCTATCTTGGTGCTAGCCTAAAGGGCAAATAAAGCTTTGGCTCCTACTGGGGCTGGGGGAGGAGAGTAGGCCCTCAGATTGTTCCTGAAACCTGTGACTTCAGCTATCTGGCCCCAGCTCTCCTGAAATGATAGGATTTTGGTGTGTAATTAGACTGAGTGTTTCTCTACCCAGACCACCCTCCTAGAGTCCCCCACAAATTGACCTCACTGGGCCTGCTTTTATGAAAGGTTTATTCCTAGTGCTAGGTCCCAATCTTCCAGGGCTCTAAGCACAATTAAACTGGGTGGGTAGGTGAGGGGAGACCCATTCAGATGCAGGGCCAGAAATGGGGCTCCCCATATCCCCACCCCTTTGGTCCCAGTCCCCTTCTCTGCAATGGGCACGCATTGAGGAGGGACAAAGGATATTGGAGGCAACATCATTGGCCCAGGGGAGCCCAAGAAGAGCTGCCATTGGCTGACAGGGCCTTTCGAGGCTCTGCCATTGGTCAGGGGGCGCACCCCAGGAACTGGGATAGGCCTGAGGAGTGATGCCATTGGCCAGGGAGTGGTTTTTGTCATAGCCTTTGGCTGTGGAGTGGAAGGAAAAGATCTGGGAATGAAGCCCAGTGGCCAGGAAGATAAAGGACAGGGCAGCAGCTGCTGGGCCTGCAGACCTCCTGTCAGGCCCCAGCCAGGGAAAGGGAGCCCAAGCCAGAGCGCAGGTGGCAAGGGATGTCCCATGTCCAAATCTCCCCCACCCTGGGACTGCCCCTCCCAATGTCCTTGACAGCCAGGTTGGGCTGGAGTGGCTCACTGCTCCTCCAGCCAGGAGGGCTTCTCAGCTCCTGGAGGCCGCAGCTTGATGTTGAACTGCTGCAGGGTCTGCTCCAGCTGTTTCTGGTTCCCAGCGAAGTAGGCTGACACGGCATTGTGGAAGAGCAGCAGCTGCTTGTGCATCACCTTAATCTGGGGGGCCAGCAAGGTCAGCTGAGACTGGACTCAGACGCCCTTCCTGAGGGGCTGTGAGCCTGAGCCCAGACCAGGGGCACATGGACTCTGCTCTGATCGTGCTTTTGGAGTGGGGGCTGACCTCCATCAAGGGAGCCAAAGGATAAAAGCCAGTGTGATAGGAGAAACCTGACCTGATTGGCAGGGCCAGAGGTTCTGGCACCCAAGCCTAAGGGGTGGATTTTTCCCAGTTATGTTCTTGGGATCAGCAGTCAAATCCTCAGGGGATCAGAGGGAGGGTGACGGGAAAGGTCCAGGGCTTGAGTGGGCTGGGGAAGATCCCACTCCTTAGCCAGGCCGCATTTCCCCATCCAATAATGGGGAGGGTTTTTTTTTGGGGGGGGGTGAGGTCAGTGTTACAGATGGGAAGGTGGGCTGGGTCAAAGGGGTGGGGTTAGCACCTTGTTTTCTTCCAGGAACTTGAGCTTGATGGCCACATCTCCCCGCAGCTTCTCATATTTGTCCCGATGGGCCTGGAAAGTGGCCTGGGCACTCTCAAGTCGACCGCGCATCCCTGCATCACGGGGGCCTAGGCTCAGCTCCTCTAAGTCTGTCCGGTAGGCATCGTATTCCAGCCTGGGGAGGGGGTGATATGGGCTGGTCTCCACCCCTTTGCCCTCCACACATACTCTCCTTTCTTTTCTCAATTCTTGTGCCCCTAAAGCTCAAACTTCCACCCATGCCAGCCAAATGTCCCAAACCCTAGGCCCTGCCAGTGCCCACACCTGGCAGCCTCATACTGTTTGACAGTCATGAGTGTGTCTTCCATGGTCTTGGTTACCAACGTGTTGATGCTAGAGACAAAGAAGTTCACAGCCCCTAGCAGCGTCTCTCCATTCTTGCACAGCAGCTTCTGCGTCTCTGCATTGTAGCCAAATTCCTCCTGAGGGCAGAAGGGAGGGACAGGCCTTGAGTAACAGTCGGGGCTGTAGGGCCCCTTCTTTCCCCTCCTCTCCCGGGAGGAACCAGCCATTGAAAGTGGAACAACCCAGCACTGCCTCCAGCAAGGCTCTCTTAGCCAGAAAGTTAGTGGGGCTGCCCTGGGGATGCCTGGGACAGGAATGTGGGAGTGAGGGCCTCAGATGAAGTTCACAGAACTGGAGTAGGGAAAGCTAGTGCAGCAGGCAAAGGAGGGGCTCCGATTAGGCTGAGCACTGAAGGCATTCCTGTCAATGCAGAGAGGGGTACTTGTGAGGCACCTGGTGTGCCGCCTGCCCCACCCCCTCCAACTTCTGGACCTCCGTACGAGCCCCTGCCTCCACAGGTGGGTGCTGCTGGGGGCAGAGCTGGGCCCGCCCTGGAGGGGTTCTCCCTCTGGGCTGCAGGAGGGAGGGAGGCTGAGGGGTGACTGCCTGGCGGGCCCGGGCCCAGCCCCCCACCCTCTCAGGCCTGGCTGAGGCACCTGAAGCTCTGGGGACTTCTGGCTGAGGTCAGCAAAGGCGTCCCCTAGTGCATGCTGGGTCTGCAGCAGGCTGTAGAGGTGGGCTGTCAGTGCCCGGCCCAGCTGCAGGACACTCTCATACTTGCGCTTCGTCTCACGCAGCAGCTCAATCTGCAGCTCTAGCTCCAGGTCCACAGTCCGGGAGCCTCGGCCAAATCGCTCTGACAACAGCTGCTTTGTACACTGATTGGGAAGTGAGGGAATAGTTCAGAGACCCTAGCACCCTGTCCTCCCAAAACGTACCTTCCCCAGCATCCCCACGCTCCTAGTCTCAGCCGTAGATGGGACATTAGGATCTGGAAGATGGGGAAAAGGTACCCAGGGGAGTTTGGGGGAAGGGAGAGGTGCTTGAATCCCACCTTATATGTGTTGATGCCCCATTTCTTGACGATGTCAAACTTCTCTCCAGCGATGCCCCGAGCCACCTCATCTCCAGGGCCAGCAGAGTTGGTATTGTGAGATGGATGGCGGCCAGACCCTAAAGGACCAAGTTCTCTGACACCAGCCTCTCTCAGATACAATCAGACACCTCTGTGGTTCCGCCCATACTTCCCTCCCAGCACATGAAAATGACTTCCCTGAAGGAGCAGAACCTAGAGACAATTAGATTCTCCTACTCACTAGGAGGAACTCATACATTGTGCCCTGAGAGCCAAAACCCAATATACATCCGGCCTCCTTCTGAAGTGGCGGTGGGGACTGAAGAAGGAGGGAAGAGGGAGTTGCTAGTGTACAGGGGTGGAGAAAACAGCAGGAAATAGGCTGAGTATGGGGTGACTGATCAGGGATAGTGGGTCCATCAAACAGAAAACCCGGCTGACATTCCCACGTGGATACTAGTCAGTGTGAGATTCAGAGCTGTTTGTTCCTCTAAATGTTACAGTCTAAAGTAAAACTCTGAGAAGCCTCACAAAGTTCCAAATCAGATTCAGGCTCCAGAGCAGGCAGGGGAGGCCTGGGAAACAGAGTTCTTTGCTTGACTTAGGTGGTGACAGCAGAGAAAGGACAAGTGGGGCTAAATGACAAGTGGGAGCAGATGGACAACTCTGGGAGCTGGCCTTGGGCTGAGATTCCATAGGGTTCATACTAGCAGAGGTTCCCAGGATCTCCAGACATAATTCAAGCCTTCTTAGACATACTCTATGCTCCCTAGAACCACCACTCTCCCCCTCTCCACTCAAGCTTCCTGTCCTGTTCTGATCATTCATACCTGTGGGGATGAGTCCATCACCAGAGCCCCCATAGCCACCAGACACAATGCTGGTTTCATTGAGGTTGGGTCCTGACACCATCACCTGCTGGAGGTCCTATAGGCCAGAGAAGAGGGGGGCTTCAGGAACATAGGGGCAGCTGAAGCATTTTGGGGGTGAAAACAAGCTTGGATTGAAGCATCATAGAGAGAGCACACAAGGGAAGTCTGCACAGAATCAGAACAAAGATTTGTAAAAAGATTGAAGGGAGATTAGGTAAGTTAGGGGAAGGCTACTGGAATAGGGACGAGGGTTCAGGGTTTATGAGTTGGGATTCCTCAAGTGAAACAATATGAAGAATCAAACAGAAGCACCTGCTCCAGCCCATCATCCTCAGGAAGCTGCCCAGCTTCACCATTCCCGTGGATGGGGATCTCCATTGTGGCTGCCTTCCCTAGGATCCCGTCCGTCATGGCTAGCGAAGGGACTGGAGTCAAAGTCTCTACCCCAGCACCCTGCAAAGCCCAACACAGACAGTTCTGGAAACTGGCCAGGACTCCAAAGAGGAAGATCTCCCCTGCCATTTCGGAGGTTGTCCCAGGGCCTCAGTGTTCTGGGGTTTGGCCACTACTCTTCCCTGAAGTATATGTGTTTCTCCCCTCCAAGGTGCATATTTGTAACACGCACACCCAGGCCTCAGGTGTGCCTGACCTGAGGTCATGTTCTCATGAACCCCCCTATCCTACCAGGACTCCGGTGATCATTCATGCATTCACTCACTCAACAGACATTTAATGAGTGCCTACTACGTGTCATGCACTATTTGAGGCAATAGAGAAACAGCAGTGAACAAGAGAGATAAAGTCTGTGCTCTCAAGAAGCATATGCCCATGCAGGTGTTTCTCCCCATCAGGAGATGAACCCCTTTCCCAGGGCTCAGGTGTGTACCCCCATTCAGGTATGTTCTCCACTGCTCGGCCTCTCACACTCCTTTAGTGTTTCTTCCTCTTTCCTGCAGGGGGTCTCCCCTTCCTCCATCCCATGCACCTCCTCTTCCTCGGGCCCTCCCCCTTCAGGCCTTTGTTGAATCACTTGGTATAAGTTCACAACCTCTGGGAAAAGCCTCTTTTTCCCAGTACATAGGTAGGTGATCCCTTCCAAAGTCAGTTATGTCTCCCCAGGTGTGTGAGTCTCCGCCCTCCCCCCATACACCTGGGCATCAGGTGTGTCCTCATCCTTCCCCAGGGTTCAGAGGCATCTTGCCCTCACGTCAGGTTCGTGCATTCAACTTGCCCTCGCCCATGCACGTCCCTCTCACCTCGGGCCGGGCGGCTCTTCCCCTCAGGGCGCCAGGCCCGGGTCGCGCGGGGACCTCGGGCTCCAGTTCCTGTCGCGATCCTAGCAGCAGGTCAGGGACTCGGCGGAAGTGACGTCCTTTCACGGGCAGAAGAAGCCGGCCACGTCGCAGATTATGAGGGCGGAAGTGACGTTGGCATCTGGGGGCAGGGCTATCCTGGAGCCAACCTCTCTGTCCCTGGGGAGTCACGAGAGGTCACTTCCGGGGCGTTACCGAGAAGCTGTGAAGGAAGTGACATAGGGCACGCGCCGGTGGCGTGATGGAGCAGCAGCAGCAGCAGCAACAGCAGCAGCAGCTCAGAAACGTGAGTGGGAGCTTTGGGGCTACGCGTTCAGCTAGCATCCCTGTCTGCATGGCGGGAACCCCAAGGAACCAGGCATCAGAGGGCTGGGAACGTCGGGCCATGGGGTGCGGTCCTGGGAAAGCTCGGGCGGCGCGGCCTTGAATTGAGATGTGGCCCCTCTTCGCTGAGTTCCTTGTCCCCCTTCTTCCCAGCTGCGGGACTTCCTGTTGGTCTACAATCGGATGACGGAACTCTGCTTCCAGCGCTGCGTGCCCAGCCTGCACCACCGAGCTCTGGATGCTGAGGAGGTTAGGTGGGGGAACCGAGTAGGGAGATTACCCTCGGTCCTCAGAGTTAACCGTAGACTGCTTCCCTCTTCCGCCACTTCCCCTACCTCTGGCACTGGCCTTTCTACGACCCTCGCCCCTAGGCTGGGGATGGGAAGGAAGGAGACGGACCTGACGAGACACCTTTGGCTTCTACTTCCACTCTGTCTTCCTTCCAGGAGGCCTGTCTGCACAGCTGTGCTGGGAAGCTGATCCATTCCAACCACCGCCTCATGGCCGCTTACGTGCAGCTCATGCCTGCCCTGGTACAGCGCCGCATCGCAGACTACGAGGCTGCCTCATCTGTGCCAGGTGTTGCTGCCGAACAGCCCGAAACCTCGCCATCAGGGAGCTAGTCGTCCCCAACCCCGGGAAGGGAGGCACTGGATGGACCCTCATATTTAAGGAGCCAGTGGACCTTGGGCTGGGTGCGACCTGTATATAGAAAGTGAGGAGTTGCCTGAGAGCTGGGTACTGTTGCTCCTTTTCCTGGAGCTAATAAACCCACTTTTACTTTGTTTGGTTTATATTCTGGGCAAGGAAGCTTTGCCCACTTGATTGACACCATCTTTATTATTCTGTCAGGATGCTTCAGCCCTGGCAGCAGAGAAATTGCCTTCAATGTGTAGAAGGAAAACGTCAGCATTCCCAGGCACCTGGTTAAAGCGACATCTGTGGGTACAATTTTAAGACTGGTAATAGCGACAAGAAGTTGGTTTCTGCCCAGATGACAGAAAATGGGAACTCTGTCTAGCTGTCCTTAAATCTGTCTGACTTAAATGGCTCACTTAGAGATATCTAAGGACAGCAGATTAAGAATCCACAGGGCTTTTAGGCGCTACCTCCTGGGAAGTCAGTAGCCTCAGACAGAGATGAAACCTGTAAGAATTCTGGGGTGTTCTGGAACGTCAACCACTTCCTCAAGTTGTTACTTACTTAATATTTTCTGTCTTCTTAGGATGAGCAGTAAAATCTTTAAACAAAGAAGATCTGTGTGCTTGTCTTCAGGAGCAGTCAGAAAGGGGAAAACTTGTGGAACCGTATTCTGCAATACAGTCAGACTCGAGGGATAAAAACCTAAGGGAGAAGTAGATGGTGATGGTTATGGGAAAAAAAGGAAGAAAGCCAAATCTTCAGGACTTCTTGAATGTTACCTTAATGTCTCACTGCTTGTCTGTAATCTCCTGATTCCATCTCTTCCTCTACCCCAGATTGTTCCCACTGTGCCTGTTCTGTGATTTCTAATTCCAGCCTGTCTGTTCTTTCCTCATTATTTCCCTCAGTGTGGAATTTACTTCTGTATTCAGCAATCTGAGTGGCCTATACATCACTGAATTTTCTTGCCATTTTTGTGTCCTTTTTGTATCAGCTGTTTTAACATTTCTGTTCCTCCATTCACACTGCTAGAGAAAAACAAAGCTGTGTAGTGAATGCCACTAAATATTCAAGATCTCCAACCTCAACCAAGCCCTCGTTACAAACAAGCAACCCTTTGTGAGTTCCTGGTCTGTTTGCTCTCCTAATCACTACAGCAGTTATTTTACACCTTCATTGCTCTCCTTAATCCCCTGCCTCATCCTTGACTATTCCCCATCAGGTGACCATGTTTGATTTTTAAAATGGAAGTAGAACTTCTTAGACATTGGCTCCTACAATCATTTAAAAAAAAAAAAAAAACGAAATAAAAGAAAACTTACAACCATCCACAAAGCAGATGTTTCCTCTCCTGTACAGATCAGGGCATTGAAATTCTCTGGTAGCAGACCCTGTCTGAAAATGCAGACCTGTCTTTAAAATCTTTTACTACACCAGGCTGCCTTTCAAAATATCTGTTGAGCACCCGCTTTGTATAGGTTCTGGTCTTGGTATTATCCCCACTTAACAGATGAGGAGGCAAGAATTCAGTATGTACCAGAAGCCCACCTTATACGCAGTTACCTATTGAGAAAAGTGGCTCTCATCAGCTTTTTGCCTCATTAGCTGAACAAATCTTGAACAGAAAGGTTTGCTAAGACCCTTCCTTAATAAAAAAAGTTGTTGATCAGGAACTTTCCTACTGAGTGGCTTCATGTCTGCCCAATAAAGTTCTCTCCTTGAAAAGTGTAAATGCAGGTAAAGCAGCTTGTGAACTTTGCAATTCCCAGAGACAGGATTGGGGACCTGGGATATTCTGATAGTGGGAGGATTCTTCTCCATCAATATTTATGTATATCCCTGCAATAAACTTCCACTGTGAATTATCTATGTTTCCATGTCACGTAATTAGTAATTGCTGGAGAAGGGGTAGGAACACAGATCTGTCTGACTCTAAAGCCTATGTCCTTTGAACTTCCAGAGCTTATATTTGCCTGCTCATCTGCAGTCAACTTTTCCCTAGGCATGGAAAGACAAGTGTCCCTCAGTCTGATCCACCAAGACTTTTTAATCTCTTCTTTCCTTTCTGTTTATAAATAGGTTCAATACTTAACGAAAAGTACCTTCTTCCTACTATCCGTCTTCCTTTGTCACTGAAATCTCCTTGAGGTCTTACCATGACGTCTTAGCCATTGGTATAATGAGCAATGTGATGTTTCAAGCACAACACGAGGATAAATGTTGACAAAGCTTTATCCCTTTATCACAAACACATATTTGAGACAGGGTTGTTCTTGCTATTGTGGCTTCAGAACTTAACTGCCTACTCCTTTGCAAAGTCTAATTCCTTTGAGCCTATTCAACTGTATCACCTCTCTTATTACTTATCTGTAGTAACTGCCACTCTCCTACTTTCCTCTGCAGAGCTAGCCGTTGGTCTTCCTCTTGATACTTTAATGTTACACAAGACAGTCCATTCAGTGTTTTTTGTCTCTTAGTTCCTTGACCCAATCTCTAATGATTTCTACTCTGTCTTGGCTACTCTTACTTACATCCTTTCCATTGTCCACCACCCCAAACTGTTCCATCTTCAAAACACTGTTACTTGCATCTTATTCACTGACTGTATTCCTTCCTCTGTTTATTGGACTATTCCTCTACCATTTTTTTTTTTTTTAATTTCAATGCAGCGTTCAGACCATTGCTTCTACATTCTCTCCATTAACACCTTCCTGTCTTTAGATTCCTGTCGAGCTTAAATTCTAGTCATTCTTGGGACTTCGCTGGTCGTCCAGTGGTTGAGGCTCCGCACTTCCACTGCAGGGGGCCTGGGTTCGATCCCTGGTCTAGGAACTCAGCTCCCGAACACTATGGGGCGTGGCCAAAAACAAAGTCCTTATGAAATTCTAGTAATTCTTTTGGAATAGGCTAAATTTCCTTCCCTCTCATTTCTTTGTTGGGCCTGGGTAAAATGAAACATTTGTGCCTGCATTTGGACATCTAAAAACTGCCCAAGGTAATGACTATAGAGCAGATTTATATCGCTATGAATCCATGGTTATCAACTTCAAATGGAGTCTGAGGCCCTGTAATCCCACTAGATTTTTCTAGTCGTCTTTCCTGTTCCCTGCAATGACTATTTCAAATCAATATTCCTTTTTTTATATAAATTTATTTATTTTTATTTATTTATTTTTTGGCTGCATTGGGTCTTTGCTGCGCATGGGCTTTCTTTAGTTGCGGTGAGTGGGAGCTACTGATCATTGCGGTGCGGTGCGCGGGCTTCTCATTGCAGTGGCTTCTCTTGTTGCGGAGCACAGGCTCTAGGCACGTGGGCTCAGTAGTTGTGGCTCATGGGCTCTAAAGCGCAGGCTCAGTAGTTGTGGTTCACGGGCTTAGTTGCTCCACGGATCTTCCCGGACCAGGGCTCAAACCCATGTCCCCTGCATTGGCAGGCAGATTCTTAACCACTGTGCCACTAGGGAAGCCCCAAACCAATATTCTTAAGCCTCTTATTATCCCCATGATTCTCTTCACTTTCCGCAGGTAACCTTATTTTAACTTCATAGGCAAAAGTAAAAGCTATCAGTTAGGAACTTCCGCAACATCTTGCAACTCAAAACTTGGTCACCCATCTACATCTGCATCATTCTCTCCTCTTTCCCTCCTGTCTAAACAGGACAAATATCGCTCATGGCCAGTGCCTGTTCCTGTGCACTGAATCCTAGTCCTTCCTTCTTTGGAGATCTCTGACTTTTTCCCACTTTACTAAATTCTCATCAGTGTTTAAGCATGCCGAAGACTCCCGTTACAGCAAACAAACCACTCTACCTCACAGGTACCGTCCAGTTTTTTTCCATTTTACGGCTAAACTCAAAACAGTGGATACTTTGGTCTTCTCCATTCCCACTTCTCCCCCCACCCTATTTTGACTTCTGTAACCTTTATTCTATTGAAATAGTTCTTCCTGAGGTCACCCTAGCTCACCAAGTGGCCTTCATATCCCTGAATCCAGTGGTTATTTCCTCAGCTTACTTCACTTCTTAGTGGCATCTGGTACTATCGACTTGTTCCTCATGGACACTCTCACTGGTGTCTGTGATTCCACTTGTGTTTTCACTACTACCTCTGGCCACAGCTTCTTAGCCTCCTTTGCGGGCTTACCCACCTCCAGCCATTAAATCTAAAAGTTTCTCAAGGTCCTATTATTTCTCAGTGTAATTTTTCTGGGATTGTTTCATCCCCATTTTGAGCGTTAGTCACTGATAATTCAGAAGTGAAGTTATCATCAGAGAGTAAAGCCAAAGAAAATGGAAGATGAGAAAGTACAGCAGAAGGTTTGAAATAGTCATTGCACAGAATGAGAGAGTGAACTGACAAAAGGAACATAATTAGATTATTAGGTAGTGTTGAAGGCTCAGTAGAGGTTACTGAACAGAATTCCCTTTTGGCTTTGTCTGTCTGGAAAACTTTTTTTAACTGAAGTATAATTGATATACATAGTTATATTAGTTTCAGGTGTGCAACATAGTGATTTGACATTTATATACCTTATGAGATGACCGCCACAGTAAGTCTAGTCACCATCTGTCACCATTTAAAGTAATTACAATATTATTGACTGTATTCCCTCCTCTGTGTATTACATCCCCATAATTTATTTTATAACTGGAAAAAACTATTATTTTAAGGCCTAAAACTTTAAGGCCTACCTGTAACTCTTCCTTGCCTTTTCCAGGAAGGATTCTTATTTGTGCCCTCATTGAACCCTTTTATGTCTCGTTCACCATTACGTCCACAGCACTTGGTAGAGTGCCATAAACAACAACAAAAGCACGCAGCTCACACAGGTCAGTTATGTCATGTGTGTACTATCTACCAGGCTCTAGTCTAAGCATTTTATATACATTAACTCAGTCAGTTCTCACAACAACCCTGTAAAGTAGGTACTACTGTTATCTTCATTTTACACAAAAAAATAAAATTGCAGTAAAATATCCCACGACTAGCAAGTGGTGGAGTCAGGTTTTCAATCCAGTCAGTGTGACTTCCAGAGTCTGTCCCGTTTCTCACTAATGACGATTGATTGCTATATATTTATGCCTTTGTTCCACAAATATTTTGTGATCACCTACTCATGGTGCCTAGTACTAGGGGCTGGGGGTACAGCAGAGAGCAGTCAGAAACCGCCACCGTGGAGCTTATGCTTCTAGTCAGGGGAAACAGACAATAAGCAGTTAAGTAAGTATTGATACGAGATGGTAATAAGTGCTATGGGGAAAATCAATGCAGGGTAAGAAGGATAAGTAAGCTGGGGACAGTGTTGCTATTTTAGGCTAGGTTGTCACAGAAGAACTCACTAATGAGGTCTCCTTAAGCAGAAACTTGAAATGAGGGAGGAAGCCTCGTGGACATCTGGAAAAAGAGTGTTCACTGTGGCATCAGCCTCTACTTGCCCATAGCATCCATCGTCCCCTTCTTCCTTTACTAATAGAACCCCTGACTTTAACCTGGGCAGATGGTGGCTGAAAATAAAGATCAGATTTTGCAACTTTCCTTGCAGCTAGGTGTGTCCATGTGATCGAGTGATGCATGCATTGCCAGGTTGTGCCCTTAAGGGTAAGGGTGGGCCTTCTCCTACTCTTTCCCCCATCTCACTACTTGGGATGAGGCCCAACACGCATGGTGGTGAACTGTCTTGGACCTTGAAGATAAGGACCACTTCCTTGAAGAAGGCAGAACAACTAAAAGGCTGCCATATTAGCCCTGGAGTACTTATTCCTGGACAGTTGTGTGAGAGAAAAAGTAAGCTTCTATTATGTTTAAGCCATCGTATTTTGGGGGTCTTTTTGTTATTACAGCATATGTGTAGTAGACAGAATGTTAACATGGTGCGCAAGATTTCCCACCCCCTGTGTACACACCCTATATAATCCCTAGGACTGTGAATATGACAGATTTTACTTCTGTGATTAGGTTGTATTATATGACATACTTGACTGTAAGAAAGGGAGATTATCCGGGTGGGCCTGGCCTAACCACATGAACTTTTTAAATGCAGGGAGTTTTCTCTGGCTGGATGCAGAAGAGAATGTCAGAAAGATTTGAAACATAAGAAGGATTTGAGGCACTGCTGCTGGTTTGAAGATGAAGGTGCCATATGGCAAGGAAGACAGGTGGCCTCTAGGACCTGAGAGTGGCCCCTGAGGCCCAGGAGGAAACAGGGACCTCAGTCCCACAACCGCAAGAAACTGAATCCTGTCAACAACAAGAATGAGCTTGGAGGAGGATTTTCCCCCAGAGCCTCCAGACAAGAACTCAGCCCAGATGACCTTTCAGGCTTATGATATCCTGAGCAGAGAACCCAGTCAGGCCATGCTGGGCATCGATGTACAGAACTGTGAGATACTAAATGGATGTTGTTTTAAAGCTGCTTAGTTTGTGGCAATTGGTTACACAGCCACAGAAAACTTCTGTCTTGTAAATGAACCGTAAGCAGAGATGTACTGTATGAAGGCTCTGGCTGGGGCGGGGGGGGGGGGGGGGGGGGGGGAGCATGCTCAGTGTGATCCAGGCACAGAGGAGTGGTGTGAATAGGGATAGATGGTCAAAAGGCCACAGAGGTAGCAGCCAGCTGATGAGATAGCAAATTGTAGGCTGTGTAGGACTTTGGCTTTCCTGAGGGAATGAGATGATAAGGCATTAGTGAGTTTTGAGCAGAGGAGTCATAGGATCTGCCTGTATTTGAAAAAGGTCACTGGCTGCTCTGAAAAGAGCAGATTGTAGGGGCAAGGGAGGAAACAGAGACCAGTTAGAAGTCTATGGAATAATCTAGGTGAGAGGTGATAGTGGCCTAGACCAAGGTTTAGCTCTTAGGGTGGTGAGAAATAGTTGGATTTTGGATATATTTTGAAGCTATAGCTTAACAAAATTTGCTAAAGCATTAGACATGGGATGTGTGTGGGGGGAGAGGGGAGTCAAAGGTGACGCTAAATTTTGACCCAAGCAACTGGTAAAATGGACTTGGTATTTACTGAGATGGGGAAGACAGTGAAAGGAACAGGTTTATTTGGAAGGAGGCAGTTAGGAGTCTGGTTTTGGACATTTTAAGTTTTTAAGTTTGGGATTCTTATCAGATTTATAAAGCAGAGGTGGGACTCTATCACGTGCTGAGTTTCTATTCATTGTAATCATTCAGGCGTTCCCCCCACCTCCAACCCCAATTTTGAGCTCCCTGTGATCAAGGAGTGTGTCTTGTTTGGGTTTTTGCAGGGGGTGAGGTGGGCTAGGCAGATACTTGCGAGTGTGTGTCGGGTTGGGGAGTGTCCCAAAGACTGCTTGCTGGTGCCCGGGTTGGGGAGTGTCCCAAAGACTGCTTGCTGGTGCCCGTGGCAGCTTACAGGCTCAGTAATAGATAAACAGGCACGTGCATTACACCTGCCCACGACGCCCTCAGGATTGCGACTTCCCCAAATCAACCACGTAGCTCTTTTCCAGACCCAACCGGTCAGACGGCCTGTTCCCAAGGCCGGCAGGCAGCCTGTAGGTTGGGCCTGGGCTCGGCCCCTCCCCCCTAGGCCCCGCCCCTTTCTGGTTTCGCCCGGGCTCTCAAAGGAGGCTCGGGCCTCAAGCGATCCAGTAACTGTTCTAACCGCTGGGAGGGGGTGGGGCTGCGGGTGAGTCTGCTGCTGGGGATCAGCTTCCTTTCGCACCGCCCCCTAGACACCCACTCTCGCCACTGCCCCCAGGCGTGTCCCCTTCTCCTGCGCTCCTACGGACCCTCCTCCCCTCCCTTTCCTCCCCTCCTCTTCCTTCTTTCCTCCTCCTTCCAGCCCGGCCCTCTCCGGTCTACCCCGGGCCCCACTCCATCCAACCAAGTAGTTCTCTGTACCCACCCCTCTGCTTTCTGTCCTCAACACATCCCTCAGCCCATGGGCAAATGGGACTGGGGCTTTGCTGCCTCTGAGTGACGACCTGTTCCTCCCTTCAGGCGATCGCCAGGCTCCAATCCCAGTGACAGTTCCCTGCTGTTCTAAGGTCCTCTGAGTGAGCCCTTTCGGTGTGCGTGTGTCTACAAGTGATCACACGTGTGTGTGCGAGTCTCTGGGTGGAGGTGGCTGTGAGTAGAGCGAGCCTGTGCCTGGGACCCGAGTCTAAGTTCATCCATTTTTCCAGCAGGCACTTCCCCATGAAACCTCACCAGCAGATGCCGTTCTCTTCCCTTCCCTTGCCTCCTGTGCCCCTTAGGCCAGGTGAGGGGACAGTGTTCTGGGCAGTGGGAAGGGACTTTTGTGCGGAGAGGGCCCTACCTCTGTCCTGGGCCTGCTTTTTAGCAGTCTTGGGGGGAATCTGGGGTCGGTTGAGGGTCTCAGGAAAGGCCCTCTGCTGGTCTAGCTCTGTCCTGCAGCTCCATCCATTTTCCTGTCCTAAGTCCCTCCCTTTCCCTTTCTCCCAATCCCTTTGACCCTGCCCAGAGCCTAAGCCCCCTTCTCTTGCCCTCTCTTGGGCTGAACTAAGCAGGTGAGATCCAGCAACCAGGAACCTGGAACTGGCAGTCGGATCCCGAGCAGTGGGCAGGGTCAGTCCGACGGCAGTTGAATGCCTGGCTCCTCTTGGTCTCGGATGAAGAGGCGTCAGCTAAAGCCCTTGAATCTCGGCACTCCGTAGGTGTCCTAGACACAGCAGAGCAGCGCTGGGCCTGTCAGGGAAAACAGAGGCAGTTTCTGAAGGCAGTGACTCAGCCAGGGCGGCCTGCAGTGCTGGAGCTCCTGGTAGCTGAGCTCCAAACTCTGTTCTCAGCAGTGCTGCAGGATGGCGGCCCTGCAGCTTGGTACTACATGTACGCAGTGCTGGGTCTGCTGCCTCCATATCGTGCGCTGCTTGTTGGTCGCCTTGATTTGCTGCCTTTCCTGGAGCGGCTATACCGCTGGGCACCCTGGGTCCAGGCCCAGCTCCAGCTGGACCTGCTAGGTGCCATGGACCAGGCCTTTCCCCGAGACACCTCTTTGTTAGAGGGCACCTCCCATGTTGACTGCTATCCCCAGAAGCAGAGGTTCCATCACGGGCCCCCACGCCCAGCCTGCCCTTTTGTGCAGGCCCGGTGGGGAGGGCAGCAAGTAGAGGAGGGGCTGGCCACATGGCTGCGACCATTGACACTGCCTGAGCTACAGCACAGCCTGGGTATTGTTGGTACTGAGGTGGCCCTGGAAGAGGCCCACTGGCTAGATGGCCTTAGCCTCCTGCCCTTGGCACTAGCGACGGACATCCCTGTACAGTATGAAAGCAGTGACGGTGACAATGCAGAAGAGGAGCCTGTCGGAAGAAGAGAGACTAAGTAAGTGAGGGACCTAGTCTGGGGCTTTGAGCAAAAGAGAGGAAGAACCCTCTTCCTTTCTGTCTGCAAAATAAACCCAGCGGTCTCAGTGTTAATCCCCATAGGGAAATGCAGACATGAATGAAAATCAAAAGTCAACGATGAGGAAGCCAAAGCTTCAGACAATAGCTTGAGTTTCCAGAGTTGCTAGACTTCTTTTTCATATAGCGCTTAGTTGTTTTTCTCACTTGTTCGTAATCCCTGAGTCTGGCCTCTGGGCCTCCCTAGTGCTGGGTGCCGGATGTTTGATCCAGGTCCTTCCCTCGGGATGCTCCTAGGTGAGTGCTTGTCTGAGGACCCTTCCCACTCATGTCTGTGTGAACTAAGCCAGCTCCAAGGCACATTACAGTTGGCAGCACTGACAGGTAGGACTTTCATTCTGACCTTCCAGAGCCTTCTTCCTGCCCTGCGAGTGAGGGGATCCTGGCCCCTGGAGAGGTGATTTTCTCCCCAATCTGGCTCTCACTGCTCTCTTCAGGGTTTCAGAATGCCTCCAGAGACCCCCTCTTCTGAGAGTTCTCTAACTCTAATCTTGGAATTTCTCCTTGTCCTCTGGCCAGCTTGTCTGTGACATATTCACTGTCTGGGAAGAAGGGTAGTTTTACCTTCAGTCTAGCTTGGCTTTCTCAATTTTTGCTCTAAGTTAATGGCGGGGTCAAGTTTTTCCTGAAGTCTTACTGGTGGGCAGATAGGCAGGCTCCTGGGGGCCTGATGACAGGTGGCCAGTGCCAACAGTGTATGCCTTCAGTAACCCCAGCAGACTCTTCTTGTCAAAGATCTTCCCTGGGCCCTAAGTATAAGTCTCCTTTCCCGGGGGAACCTAACTGGAGTGAGAATGGGCTGAGATGTTGGCAAGAAGCCAAGTTCTTTGTCCTCTCTTTGGAGCTGGCAGTAAACCTCTGAGGCCTAGCTAATGTGACTTAATTTGTACCATGTTCCCCAGGCCTGGCCTCCCAGGCATTGATACATTCAAGAAGTATTATTGGTTATCTAATATATATCAGGAACTGCTAGATGGTGAGGATACAGAAGTGATAAGATAGACTCAAGCTCTTCCCTGGGGTTTTACAGCTTAGTTAAGGGAGATAGATGTTAAGTACGTTGATTTAAGTAAAATATCGTGACGATTTGTGTTAAGTGCTATAAAAATCAAAGAACACGGCCTTTCCCCTGGCTGCTCCTCTGGAGTGTGTGTGTGTGTGTGTGTGTGTGTGTGTGTGTGTGTGTGTATACACATCAGAGTTAGGGGAAAGCACGTCAGAGGAGTTTGGGTTTAGATTAGGGTTAACAAAATATCTTGAAGATTAGGAGGTGAAATAAAGAGGAAAGTTTCAAGGAGGAGGGAGCAGTCAGTAGTGTTAAATGCTACTGAGGCAAGTAAGAAAAACCTGAGAAATACTCATTGAATTTAGCAATAAGGAAGAGGTTGGTGAGAGTGGTTTCAGTGGCATTTTGTGAGGAGGAAGGCAGATTGTAGTGCATACAGGAGTGAATGGAAGGTGAAGAAGTGGAAATCACGTTTTGTTATTCTTTCATGAAGCTTGGCTTGAAAGGGAAAGAGAGAGATTAGGACAGCAGATTGAAAGAATAGTGGTGTCTGAGTAGGACTCCAAAAAATGAAGAGATGTTTATAGTCTTTAAGACGGTGCTTGAGAAGTAAGTGCTCAATAAATATTTGTAGAGTGAATGAATAAATATAGGCTAACAGTCAAAGAAGAAGAGATTGAAAATACATCATGAAGGGAACTTCCCTGGCGGTCCAGTGGTTAAGACTTCACCTTCCAATGCAGGGGCTGCGGATTCAATCCCTGGTTGGGGAGTTAAGATCCCACATGCCTCAGGGCCAAAAAACCAAAGCATAAAACAGAAGCAATATTGTAACAAATTCAATAAAGACTTTAAAAAAAATGGTCCACATCAAAAAAAAAAATCTTAAAAAAAGAAAAAATACATCATGAAGGCGGGATAAGTGATCCTGAGCACAAATGGACGAGTTAGCCTTGCAGAGAAGAAAGTCACTCCTTCCTCGCAAATTAGGAGACAAGATTAGGATGGAAATATGTACAGATAAATGTGTGGAAAGGCAGCTGAACTTGAGGGAGTTATTTCATGGCTGAGAGCCTCAGTTTCCCCTGGGCAGAGATGGAGGCAGAGAAGGTGACTGGGAGCTCAGCAGGGCTGGGCATAGGTGGGGGGGGGTGGGTAGGTTGAGGCCTGGAATAGCAGCTGAGGAGACTGCAAGGGGTAGCTCCCTGAGGACTTGTACTAAGACATCGAGCAGAGTGAGCCCACAGAGGAGACTGGACACCAGGAATCTATAGAGGAGCTGATGACATTCCTTTGTTCTGAGATCTTTTGAACCTACTTAGATCATGTAGCACTTTAATTATTGAGGAAATGAATCTTTAATAGCAGTTACACCATTAAGATGTCCTGATCTGACGTCAAAATCATAAACCCTACCGTTGATGTGAACTTTAGAATAGGATTGCACTGTATCCCTGGGGTAACTTGTTCTGTTGATCTAGATTTGGGTCAATTAATGACACGAAAATACTTTGATTAATTTTTCAGAGTTTTATTTTTGTGCTCTAACCAAAATTATTAGTCCAGGTAATTGACTTCTGGCTTCTTGAATAATTAATTTTAATACCAATTTTATCGACTGGTATGGTAGAAGTATAGGAAGATTGTTGGTACTGGTGCAGGCTTGAGTGGGCTGAAGGATGCGTCATCGGATCCCGGCTGGGAAGAGATGGATGTGAAGCTGGAAGTTGGGTGATGATAGAGGAAGAGTAAGAAAGAATCACAACCATGGAGATCACGCAGGGTTGGAAAGCAGGTATAACGGGGGCAAAGATAGGAGATCAAGAATGTTAGGAAGGCTGCCAGAGGGAAGAAATCCAGGACCGTGCGCTTGCAAGGTGATGAGTTGGGACAGCCAAGTATTCCCATTACTTTTACTCAGTATTATGTAATACTGACGTCATAGTAATCACAATCAATCCAGAATGATTATTCACTTATCAGAAGGGGAGAGGTTATTCACACACAGGTGTACGAATATAGTTGCCTGACTGTATCTCCTCATGGGCTGTATTTGCTCAGTATGTGAACCTTCGGGTGTAGATGGTCGACAGGCTCTGACAAGGTCACATCAGGTCCTCTCAGGCACCTGATCTAGCTCCTTCATTCACTGGCTGACAGTGGCCACCTGACCGCTTTGCTCTGCCTCTTCTCTCCTGATTTTTTATCGTACAGGTCTCAGCTTGACTCGGAAGTTCCTGGGGAGGAGATCTTCCAAGAAAGAAGCACTGGCTTCTTACCGCAGACTTCCCTCCTGGGTAGCCAGATAATGACCGTAATGAAGACAGAGAGATACCTGAACAAGATCCACTTCCTCTATCTCAACGTGGCTCCCAGCCCCGACTTTCGGTGAGAGCACCCGCCTAGACCCCTGTCCTACTCCTCCCGCCCCCGGAATTCCTCCCATGCTGCCTCCCCACCCCCCTCCTCCTCTCTAGACCCGCTCCTCTCCTATCTTTCTTCTCTTCCCTCTCATTTCTCCTCTGTCTCCAGGTTTCCCTCTGTCTTCCCTTCTCCTCAGCTTCCTCTCCACTCTTTTTTTTTTTTTTTTTTTCCGGTACGCGGGCCTCTCACTGTTGTGGCCTCTCCCGTTGTGGAGCACAGGCTCCGGACGCGCAGGCTCAGCGGCCATGGCTCACGGGCCCAGCCGCTCCGCGGCACGTGGGATCCTCCCGGACCGGGGCACGAACCCGTGTCCCCTGCAACGGCAGGCGGACTCTCAACCACTGCGCCACCAGGGAAGCCCTCTCATAGCTTTTTGTCTTAGTCATTCTTTTCTACTTTTTTCTCTGTCTTCTTTGTTCTGTCCTAGAGTGATAGAAACATTTGGTCATTGCCTCAGAAGGGAATTTAATGGTGATCTCTTCTAACTCCAATGCAAGAATCTTGGTGTTTGTTTAAATCTTTACACTCTCAGGGAAGCTTTGTGTTTTGCAAGGCATCCTGTTCCTTAGACTACTTTCTTTTTACTTCTACATTTTCGTCCTAATTTTATCTCTGTGCGATAAAAACAAGTCTCAATCCACATGACTTGAGAGGCATTCATTCACTTTCTTCCATTAGATCCAAATCTTAGTATTTTTAAATGCTTTATTCAAGTCTCTTCTCTTCCCAGAAATAACAATACTAATTACCATTAATCAAGCTTTTCTATATCCATGTGTCATTTAATCCCCACCTACCAGATAGGTGCCATTATTATTTCCATATATGAGATGAATAGACTGATGCGTAGAGAGGTTAAGTAACTGGTCCAAGACCACATAGTAAGTGATGGAAAAAGGACTTAAACCTAGGACTGTCTCACTGTTAAGCAGTATCTGATACCCACTCCCAGGGAGCCTTATTTCCTGCATACACTGACCTCTTCCTCCTGAACTTAGGTGGCGCTAGTGAGCTGTACCATCCATTGATTTACTGATCAGTTCATTTAACGAAAGTTCACTGAGAGCATTGTGCCAGTTATTAAGCAATGGTCTCTTGGCTCTAGTTCTGCTCTCCTCTCCCTGCTTTGTAATACTGGGGCTGAGACTGCAAACTTCATTTCTCCTTTTTCAGCCAGCTTCCTGTTAGGTTCGATTAATACGGAGTGCTAGAAGGAGCCTGGACAGCAGGATGAGAGGAGAAGGGACTCTGTCCTTCCTTTGCTTGTTCTTCATGTCTTTCACTCTGGCAGCAGCTGCCAGTTTCTGAATCAGCCTCCTCTGATCCTGAGAGGGACCAACGCCAGCTGGGTAGCATCTTCCCATCAGAGTTCTGAGTCACCGCTCTGCAAGGCACCCCCCCCCCACACACACACCCCTGCAAACTCCTTATATACTAGTAACAGGCAGGCAGCATCTCCTTCTTAGAGAAACCTCTTCCTTTTGCTCCTCTAGTTCTAGGGCTGGCGTCCATTTCCTGCAGTTATTGTCTCTGCGCTTAATATTCCCTTTTTGCTTTTTAGGTGTCCTACGACACTTTTTCTAAAACACATTTTCTCTGTTAAATTCACTTTGTTGAAATTCCTAATGCAATTTCTGTTTTCCTGACCAGACTCTGATATAGTACCTGATATTACGAGTGGTCCCAGGAAACAATCCTCAAGTATGGGATTTTGATATTATTTTGGTAATGTCCTTGGCCTTGGACAGTACCGGCCTCCTTCTTAATGGGAAATAGTATACTAGTAATCCATGACCTATAGTGGCATCACAATTAATTAGTCACTGTGGTTGAAAGTGATAACCTACCTACTGACACCTAGCGGCTGCTACACTTGACTGTCCGGCAGTAGTGATAGTAATGGTAGCAATGCTGAATGAGATGCCTATTGACCATGGTGGAGAGCCTACAGAAAGAAAATTACAAGCTTAGGGCTTTCAACTATCAGCTCAGTCATAGTCAGAGAAGCAGCACAATCAAAGACAATTAGGCACAGAGAGAGACAAGAAACCATGAGCAAGCGAACTAAAAAGGCAGTGAATAATCACAGCGCCAACATCTGTCACAGAAGGGACCCAATGAAGTGAGTTTCGCACTTGGTTCTGCTTTTCGCCAGGGATTCCAGCAGAGGCAATGGTGTGTCAGTTTTACTATATGCTCCTGAAAGATGGAGAAGAGGAGATGAGCTTTCAACAGACTCAGAAAGCTAAACAGCAGAAGTTGCAGCTGGGGCCCCACACCAAGGAGGGAGGTGTTTTCTGGTTCAACCTGTGTTGTAACCAGGGTCCCAACTGGAAGCCCAGGGGATTGATTTGTGGGTTATCTGATGATTTTCATATTTTATCCAGATACTTTGCCCAGTTTTTCTAGTTGTTCTCAAGTGGGAGTGTTGGTCCAAATTTCAAGTGCACCATCAGTAAAAGTGGAAACTGGCATTTTTTGTTTCACTTTATTTATTTGCCATGTAACAGGTTTTCTTTCAAAGTATTTGCATTTATCGAAATTTTCTTGGTACTTCCCTGGTGGCGCAGTGGTTAAGAATCCTCCTGCCAATGCAGGGGACATGTGTTCGATACGTGGTCCGGGAATATCCCACATGCCGCGGAGCAACTAAGCCCGTGTGCCACAACTACTGAGCCTGCGCTCTAGAGCTTGCAAGCCACAACTACTGAGCCCTCATGCCACAACTACTGAAGCCTGCGCACCTAGAGCCTGTGCTCTGCAGCAAGAGAAGCCACTGCAATGAGAAGCCCATGCACCACAACGAAGAGTAGCCTACACTCACTGCAAGTAGAGAAAGCCCGTGTGCAGCAACAAAGACCCAACACAGCCAAAAATAAATAAATAAAATAAATAAATTTATAAAAAATGTTTTTTTCTTTTATTTGTCCTAGTTTTTTTTTTTTTTTTTTGTCATACCACATGGCTTGTGGGATCTCAGTTCCCTGACCAGGGATTGAACCTGGGCCACAGCAGTGAAAGCCCGGAATCCTAACCACTAGGCCACCAGGGAACTCCCTGTCCTAGATTTTGATTTATACTTAGGGGAGAACATATTCCCTCACTTCCTTAGAGTCTTTACTCAGCTGTCCCTGACTCTTGGCCCTGTGCGGGAAGAGTAGCCTCCATTAAGAAGGCCACAGGGGAAGGAGTGTTCCCTTGGGAAGTCAGGCTTCAGTTAGGGTAGGTAGCTACCCTGTGAGATGCCAACTGACCCAGTGGTTAAGAGAGGGGGCTTGAGTCATGTAGATTTGTTTTGTTTTTTTGTTTGTTTGTTTGTGATACGCGGGCCTGTCACTGTTGTGGCCTCTCCTGTTGCGGAGCACAGGCTCCGGACGCGCAGGCCCAGCGGCCATGGCTCACGGGCCCAGCCGCTCCGTGGCATGTGGGATCTTCCCGGACCGGGGCACAAACCCGTGTCCCCTGCATCGGCAGGCGGACTCTCAACCACTGTGCCACCAGGGAAGCCCCCAAAATAAATATTTTTAAAAATGAATAAATGCTTTATTAAATGTGCCCAAACATAGCATTATGGCAACTAGTTTTCTGCAACTACTATATAGTTACATATAAATTGTATTTAATGTGGGATGTAGGTGCATTTTCTTGAAATAAGACAACTTAGTAGGATGTTAAGATGGCTCTGGAGGTACTTGTCTGGTTCACTAGGTGGCAGTTTTCCTCTTAATGGCCTGTGTCTAGTCTTCTAGTTATTCTTGCTTTTCCCCATTCTCAGTTACTCCAAACAGCATTCCCTGATTATCTCTGCATGTTATTTCAGCATCTAGGGATATACATATTTTATCATTTCTAAGATGCACATTTTTTTTCACATTTCAACATCTCTGAAATTGTGATGCAGCTTACAAATTGGTGGCATATCATATTGGTGGCATTTTTTTAATTTTAGCATTTCATAAGAAAATGTTGCAACTAGGGACTTCCCTGGTGGGCCAGTGGGTGGGACTCCTCGCTCCCAATGCAGGGGGCACGGGTTCAGTCCCTGGTTGGGGAACTAGATCCCGCATGCATGCTGCAACTAGGACCTGGCATGGCCTAAATAAATAAACAAACAAATACATAATTTTAAAAATGCTGCAAGCTTACAATTGATGGCATCTTAGATTTGATGGGATGTTAGCTCTCTGGGTCTGGAGATAGGAACTTCTTGGGACTGGCTAGGGGTCTTTTTCTTTCTTCCCACCTATTTTTGCCTTCTGTTTCTTCTTAATATTCCATCTTTCTGGTTTGAAGATCATTCTGCTCTCTTTCCCCTCTTCCCACTTTCTTCCGCCTTCTTTCCTGCCTACTTATGTCCCCCTTCCTGTCCTTTTGTCCCTCCCTGGAGTCTGCACAAGTTTGCAAGGCTCTGATCTGTGCCCTTTCTTAAAGACCTTACAGCCTGATGGTGGTACCACCCAACAAGGTGAATTCTGAGCACTACATCTTCTCTCCCTTTGGGGTCCTGCACGTACATCCTGTGGAGGGCAGTGAGGCAATGACGCTGGGTACCTGGCACCACCACTCTGTCCTCTGGCAACAGCTCCAGTTCATTCCGTTCTTCAAGTATTTCCTCTTACGCAAGGCCTTGGCCTGGTAGGTGATGACGGGTATGGGATTTGGGAAGAAGTGTCATAAGGAGCAACAGCCACTGTCACTGCCCTCTGATCTGTAGCTGGAAGAAGGGTGTGAAGTTGCAGAGGCTGCACCGGCACCGGGCTTTCCTAGAGAAGCATCTGCTCTTTGCCGTGCCCCACTTTGGAGTTGGGCTACTCCATATTAGCAGGTGAGGTCCTCAAAACACAACTTCAGTGAACTTTAAAAAATTATTTTACAAGAAGTAACAACACGTGCATCGTAGAAGATTTGGAAAATACAAAAAAAAAGCACAAAGGAAGAATATCTTCAGTCTCACCATCTACAAATAACCGTGACAAACATTTTGTTGCATATCCTTGTAGTCTTTTTTCCATCACGTATACCAATGTGATCATACTTTACATATTGTTAAGTAACCAGTTTTTTTCTCTGAATAATATATTCTGAACATAGCTCTATGTATTAATTTCTACATCAACTTGCCCCAGATCATACAATTATTAAATATCAAATTTGAGGATGATAATGCAGGTGTTTGAAACTCTGCTCTTACTATGGTATTAATTGGATTCTTTTTTTTTTAAGAAAAGCTTAGTTACTCCTATTTTCAGTACTTTCTTGCTTTCTCTGCACAACTCTTCAACCACTCCAGTTATGTTCTGTGATAGGAGTTGCAAGCTCAGATGCCTACAGGTCCCAAGGAGGAGCTATGGAAGAAATGCAGTGGGTTCGATTCAAGACTTTAGGGAGTGTGGGACTGCAGTCAGTCTGGAGATTGCACCTAAAGAGAACAGTCACTACTCAGTTCCAACTGACTGTTGCCATGGGGAACATGGGTCCAGTGTGTCAGCCACATTATTTTTTCAGGATGACCTGGGAATCCACATTTTGTTGTCAAATCTCTTAATTTTACCTGGTTAGTGAAATTTTTTATTAAAACACTGTGCTGGCCAACTCTTAGTGGTACATATAAAAACCTTTTCAGTCTGAACTCGGCCCATGGGCTACCAGTTTGCAACCTCTGCTCTAGGTATCCTCCAGTCTAGCTTAATCATCATGGCATAATTGGGCTGCACAGATCTGAATTTAAGTCCTGAACACTAGCAAGGGACTTTACTCTTTGAGCCCCAGTTTCCTGATCTGAAAACAAGAGAGGAAGATTTCTGCTACTCACAGCTGTAGTGAGAATTAAATGAGATTGTGAATATAAAGTACCATGTTCAGTGCCCCAATAGGTACTGAATAAATTACACCCATTGTGATCATCCTCTGCTTATTAGGGGGGTCCTTCATTTTTTCAAGGATATTTAGAGATGTAGATTTTTCAGGGTGGTTGTTTGGGGAATGAATAAGAGAAGTGGGGTTTTGTCAGGGATGAAACTTCCCCATAGGGAAGTTGGAGGTTCCTCACCTTTGATTCTAAAACCTACCTGTCCTATATACACCACCAAATGTAAAATAGATAGATAGTAGGAAGCAGCCGCATAGCACAGGGAGATCAGCTCAGTGCTTTGTGACCACCTAGAGGGGGTGGGATAGGGAGGGTGGGAGGGAGACGCAAGAGAGAGGAGATATGGAGATATATGTATACATATAGCTGATTCACTTTGTTGTACAGCAGAAACTAACACAACATTGTAAAGCAATTATACTCCAACAAAGATGTTAAAAAATAGTAAAAAAGAAAGAAAGAAAGAAAAAATAAAATAAAACCTACCTGTCCATCTAGACTGTTAGGGCCCTTGGCTTCCCCTATTCCATGGAAGAAGCCTCTGCAGTCTCTCCTTCTAAGTCACACCTTGGGATCTCTTTGACCCTCTTTCCTGGCAGAAAGGTAACTCAGTGTAAACATTTACAATAGATAACTAATAAGAACCTGCTGCATAAAAAAATAAATAAAATTCAAAAATTAAAATAAAAATTAAATACATAAAACAGAAAAAAACAAAAAACATTTGCACATACCCCAAGCCTTTCCCAAAGAGTTCCCCAGCCAGCAACTTCCTGGGCTTAAACTCTTCCAAAGAACCCTCAAGAGGAGGCTATCACTGTTGGTCCCTGGGAATATTATAATCTCTCTAAACCTTTGCTCATTCTGATGTGAGCTGGGCTAGGAAGAAGTCAAAGGTGTCCAAGGTAAGAGGGCAGAGTCGCTGGCTCTGAGCAGTTTAGTCCTTGATTCCAGGCTTCTGCAGGAGCTGCGCTCTGTGTCCTGGCTCCCCCGTGAAGCAGATCAGTGCTACGAGTTGCTGGACCTACGGCAGGCTCTAGCCAAGGAAAACCACAAAGCTCTGCGGCTGCTCCATCGCTGCCTGCATCTCTGCACATCCATCCTTCATCTGGTAAGAGGCTCCGATTTATTGGGAGCTTTTTCTCCAAGCTGAACTTGCCAGTGTTTCAGCCTCCTCTTGGCTTAAGCTTGCCTGTGTGTTCTGGACTCTGCAGTTGGCTCAGAGCCATTGTCCTGTCCAGCAACAGCAGTCTCTGCTCTAGGTGGATGGATTAATAACAGGTAGGCAGAGACTTGGACTCAACCTTTTCCTAAAGCCTTGAGCAGAGAGGAAAAGGAACATAACAACGTCTTTTTTTCAGTTGTTTGTGCCAGGAGCATTAGAGAATTTGAGAGTTGGAATCCTCATCTTTCATGCTGCTAGGTTCATGTCTGAGCATATCTTGAACCTTTGACAGGACACTGTGGCTGGTAGAAGCATCCAGTCATGGAGTCCTTCCTTCGTGTGCCTGCTTTGTATCTGTGATACATGCCACCTAAATACAGTTTATTGAAATTTTTGCATATGTATACACCCATGTAACTACCAGCAGGTCCAGATATAGAGCATTTATAGCACCTCAGCAAGCTCCCCGGTACCTCTCTCATCAGTGCCTCCACAAAGGTAACCACTACTCTGACCTCTGTCACCATAGATTAATTTTGTCCGATTTGGAATTTCACGTAAATGGAATCAGACAGCATGTTCTCTTTTTCGTCTGGCTTTTTTTCACTCCACATTATGTTAGTGAGATTTATCCATAACATTGCAGGTAGTAGTGGTTCACTCTTTTGTATTGCTATGTAGTGCTTTACTATAAAAATGTACCACAGTTTACTTGTTAACTCTCCTGTTGATGGACACTTATGTTGGTTCCAGGTTTTTACTATTGTGAATAACTGTTATGAACATTTTTGTATGTCTTTTTTTTTTTTTTAAGATGTTGGGGGTAGGAGTTTATCAATTAATTTATTTATTTTTGCTGTGTTGCGTCTTTCGTTTCTGTGCGAGGGCTTTCTCTAGTTGTGGCAAGCAGGGGCCACTCTTCATTGCGGTGCGCGGGCCTCTCACTATGGCGGCCTCTCTTGTTGCGGAGCACAGGCTCCAGACGCGCAGGCTCAGGAGTTGTGGCTCACGGGCCTAGTTGCTCCGCGGCATGTGGGATCCTCCCAGACCAGGGCTCGAACCCATGTCCCCTGCATGTCCCTCTTTAATTACTCTTAACAAGGTTTTGTAGGTTTCCTTTAGAGGTCCCGAAAATATTTCATTAGATTTATTACTAGATATTTGATATTTTTTGTTGCTATTATAAAAGGTGTTTTAAAGCATTACTGTTTTCTAATAGTTGCTATACCATACACAAAAATTAATTCATGGTGGGGCTTCCCTGGTGGCGCAGTGGTTAAGGATACGCCTGCCAATGCAGGGGACACGGGTTTGATCCCTGATCCAGGAAGATCCCACATGCCGCAGAGCAAGTAAGCCCGTGTGCCACAACTACCGAGCCTGCGCTCTAGAGCCCGCAAGCCACAACTACTGAAGCCCGCGCGTGTAGAGCCCGAGCTCCACAACAAGAGAAGCCTGTACACCACAAGGAAGAGTAGCCCCCGCTCACTGCAACTAGAGAAAGCCCATGTGTAGCAACAAAGACCCAATGCAACCAAAAAAAAAGAAAAAAATTAATTCATGGTGGATAAAAGACATTAAGTATGAAAAAAAAATCCAAAAAGCTTTCAGAAGACATTATGGGATAATATTTTTATCATCTCAGGGTTTCTTAAAATATAAAAATTATAAACCATAAAATAATAAATTGTCTATATTAAAATTAATTTTTTAAAAAATCACCATAAAAAGAGTGAAAGGACAAGCAAATGCAACAGTTACCTCTTTCTGTGCCGCTATGTGGAGTGAATGGAACCTGTCCCTGTTGGCAGTCACCCCAAAGGTGAGGGGGGGCAGTGAGGGAAGATGAGTAATCAACACAGCTGGCAACTGGATTGTTACAGAACCAAGCTTGTAATCTGTGCTAAATAAAAACATGCTGCTGCCCATCAAAATGTAGCATTACTGAATAACTCAAATAGATTAGAAACAAATAAATAATGATATTAAATGCGAATGTTTGGTAGACACTCTTACCAATTTTTAAGGAAGTTTCCTTCAATTCCTAGTTTGTTAAGAGGTTTTTTTTCATGAATGGGTGTTGAATTTTGTCCAATGATTTTTTTTCTACTTTTATTTAGATGATCATGGGATTTTTCTCCTTTAGTCTGTTAATATGGTGAATTCTCAGTGTTAGACCACCTTTGCATTACTGGGATAAACCCATTTCCTTCCTTCCTCCCTTCTTTCCTTCCTTGTGTAACTTTTAATTTTGATATAATTTCAAACTTATTAGGAGAGTTGCAAGGATAGTGTAATAAATTCTCATATACCTTTCACCCAGATGGTTATTTTTGTCCCTTTTATGTTATCATTTATGCTCTTTTTCTTTCTCTATGTGTATATACATTATTTTGCTGAACCATCTGAAAGTGAGTTGCAGACATCAAGTCCATTTACCCCTAAATATGCCAGTGTGTTTTTTGTAAGAACAAGAACATTTTCTTCCATAACTATAGTACAATTATAAAAAATTAGGAATTTCACTTTGATATGTTCTACTATCTAACCCACAACCCTTATTAAAAATTTGCCAATTATTTCAATAATGTCCTTTTTAACTATGTTTTCTTCCCTGCTTTATGATCCAATCCAGAATCATACATCACATTTAATGGTCACTGAGAGATATACATTAAAAATCCCCTCCTATGGGCTCCCCTGGTGGCGCAGTGGTTGAGAGTCCGCCTGCCGATGCAGGGGACACGGGTTCGTGCCCCGGTCCGGGAAGATCCCACATGCCGTGGAGCGGCTGGGCCCGTGAGCCATGGCTGCTGAGCCTGCGTGTCCAGAGCCTATGCTCTGCAACGGGAGAGGCCACAACAGTGAGAGGCCCGCGTACGGCAAAGAAAAAAAAAAAATCCCCTCCTATGACTATAGATTTATTAATGTCTCCTTGATGTTCTTTCAGTTTGCAACATGTACTTCAAAATCATGTTGTTATGTGCATAAAGGTTCATAACTTTATTGATATGAAAATGTCTTCACTCTTATTACTACTTTTCTACTAGAGTTCTCTTTTGTCTGATATTAACAGCATCAAGCATTTGCTTGAACTATCTTCTTCTATCCCTTTGTTTTCAACCTCCCTTTGTTACTTTGTTTTATATATATCTCTTAGAAAGAGCTGGGAAACGTTTTGTCTGAGGGTCTATTACAGGCTTGGCTTTGTTTTTCCCGTCTCATTTTGGTGTTTTCTATTTCCTATGCTTTCCATTTGAGTCTTCCTTGTGTTTTTTGTCCTTCATTGGGTTGTTTTACATTTTTGTTGCTATTGCTATCCTCTTCTGATTTGGATATTATACATTTTATTCTTCTCGTGATTGCCCAGGAACTACTCAGTGTCTACTCATCTTTCTTAGTTTCAGAATCTTGATTTTATTTCTTTTCTTAGACTCCTACCTGGAGAAAGGCTTGTAACTCAGTTCTGGGCAATGAAACTTAAGTGGAAGTCACTGGGAAAACTTTTAAAAAGAGGCAGATCCAACTGGAATGTCTTTGGGGACCTTTACTCCTGTCTTATTGCCTAACCCTTAGATGAAATTTCTGGTGCTGGGGAAGCCATCTCACCATGATGAGGGCGAAAGGCATATTGAGGATGGAAGAAGAGGAAGATAGAGGGAGCTTTGTTCTGACTGATATTATTGGGGCAATATGCCGTCCATGGATTCCTTACTGCATTAAATAAACCTTTACTTGCTTAAGCCATACTTTTTCTGGTTTTCTCTTCCTTGCAGCTGAATGCCTATGTAAGACATTTATACACCTGCCTAACAGAGGTAGCTGTTCAATTTATATTTTTATAACAATGTTTCTTTCATGTCTTTTCCTAAAAACACCCACTCAGAGAGGCCCTCTCTAGTCACCCTAGTTGAGATTGTGAAAGCTCCATTATTACGAGAACTCCTGATTCCTCTTTTTCTGCTCTGTTGTTTTTTTCACAGCACTTATAATTTTCACATACAATATAAATTTATTATTTATATGTTTACTGTATATTATTTATTTATTATGTTTCTTGTATTCCCCCCCCCCCAACAAGAGGGTAGGGATTTTTATCTGTTTCATTCACTAACATGTCTCTGTTGCTTACTATAGTGTATGCCATGGAGTAGGTGCTCTGTGAATATTTGTTGACTGAATGAATGCCAAGTTGAGTTTGTGTCTATATCTTTCTTCTAAGCAGAATAAAACCTTAGCACTCTTCTAATTTCCTTTCTCTCCTCTCTTCCTCTCCCCACTCTCTGCCCTTCTCATTATGCTTGTATTGATATCTCCTGGAATTTTAGTTCTAGATTGTTATGAACATTCTTGTTTTACAGCTACTCATTTAGAATTAACGATGTGTTTCACAGATTGTTTTTTGCTCATCAGAACTTCTTGTAGACCACTTTATCCTCTTATATTCATTTTCCTCTGTCAGAAATATACTGTTGTTTATTTTTTTTTCCAGAGAGAATCTGTGGATGGTGAATTTTTAGTCTTTGTACATCTAAGAATGTTTTTATTCATCCTCAAACTTCAGTGATACTGTGGCTAGATACAGTATCCTAGGTTTTAAAAATTTCCTTAGAACTCTAAAGATATTGCCCCTAATGATGAGGTTTTAAAAACATATACTGATAAGATGTTATGGAAAAACCTAAACAAACTTTTCGGCCAACCCAATAACTATTGTTGTTGTTGTTTTTATGGTTTTATCCTAGTTGTCACTCAGTAAGCCCTTTCAGTGTGAGGTGGTACATTCTTTTTATAAACATTTACTGTGGAACCGTCCATGCCAGGCACTGTGTTAAGCCGTAGAGACATGAAATAAGGTGTGACGGAGGCCTCCTTGGAGAATTTACAGTGTAGTGGATGAGTCACACGAGTAGATAATGGTACACTGGACTAAGGACTATGACGTGGGAAGCACTGGGTATTGAGGGTATTGCTAGAGCACAGGAGAGGACACCTCGCCAAGTCCAAGGCATGTCCGTGTATGACACGCCTAGCTTAGGTCTCAACTGCCTTGGGTCTGGATCTCAGAAGACTGGGATCTGAGCTCAGAGTTAGCAGAATACAATCCACAGACAACTCGTAGTTCTAATCACAAACTCTGTTGAGCATCAGAAAGAATAAAAGAGCAGCAAGGACAAAAGGTCCATCTGGCCAAATATGTCTTTCTGGTGTCTCCCCTCTGTTCCTCAACAGGACAGGCCCA
The DNA here is from genome assembly GCF_937001465.1 of Orcinus orca. Classification (NCBI taxonomy): domain Eukaryota; kingdom Metazoa; phylum Chordata; class Mammalia; order Artiodactyla; family Delphinidae; genus Orcinus; species Orcinus orca. The sequence continues at coordinate 48,391,107 of NC_064566.1, read as the reverse complement.
GAGGTGGCAACTATCAGCCGCCTGTGTAGGCTGAGGAACTCCCCAGTTGTGAGAAGAACCCACAAAGAGGTCCCCAGGCTTTCAACCCTATCCCCCACTAGAAAGTCTATGTCAGTAGCCAGAGACAGCTTCTATTCTCACAGAAGGCAGTGTTGTGCTGGTCAGCAGGCCACGTCACCCAGGCCTGGTGATCGGACTCCATATCCTGGAATAATTGCTGAGCCTTACTTAGCCAGACTCTCTTTTTCTTTGTCTAATCTATGCATTGTGAATCTCTCTATTTACACATGCACGAATTTTCTATTTGAGTTCCATCCTGGGGGCTCTTGGCAGACAGGCCTGGCCTATCAAAATAACTCACTGTAGCTTCTCAATGTATCTTCTCCATTTCACATCTTCCCTGGTCGCCTAAAGATTTCCAGGGCCAATCTGTACTAAAAAGCAGCCATTCATGTGTATATCTAGGTTTTAGGCTCCACGACCTGAGGGCTTTGCAACGGGCCAGTGGGTGGCCAGTTTGGTCTCCATCCCCCTTTCTCCAGTGAATTTTCCACTCTCTATTCTGACAGATTCACGAGGATACCTACCACATGCAACAGGGCCTGCAGGAGCAAGTGAAAAACTGCAAGGGGATCAGGACAGGCCAGGGCTCCCTATACCTTCAGAGGATGCAGTGCCAGCAGCTGGAGCAGAAGCTGAAGCAGGCAGAAGCCTGGTTGCTGCAGATGGGACAACTGGCCCGCCTGGTAGACTACATGATTTGCCAGAACCTCGTGTCCATCATAGAGGACGAGATAACCTCTTTTGTGGCCAACATCTTGCAAGTGAGGTGGTGGGTGGCACGTGTGGAGGTTGGCGGGCAGTCAGGGGCCAGCTGGTAGGGAGCGAATACTGACATCTAGCCCCACCACCTCTCCTGACCCTCCTTTACAGGCTCCAAGGCAGAAACCCTTTCTCTCAGCACAGCTGGTCTTTGACAGTTGTGGCCAGCTGTCTCATGAGCCCTGTATTGAAAATATGATCCAGATTATAATTGGGGGCCTAAGGTCTACGAAGGTCTCTGCCCTGAAGGTATTCTGGATTGGACAGGGGGCTGGCTGTAGGAATTACCACTTCCTATCCTCTGTATAATCAGAAGCTCTCAGCCTGGTCTGAACCCTCATTGTTTGCTATCTCTGCCCCTTCTCTGTACCTTGGCATGAAGGTAATGCAGTGTACAGACCCGAAGACCTTCTGGGATTCCCTGTATTTTGAAGGTATTTAAGGAGCCCTAGGCAGCGGGGAGGAAGGGTGGAAGGAGGGAGAAGGGCACGTGCAGTGTCCTAATGGCCAGAGAGTCGGGCACTGGGCATGCATGGAGCAGCTCTAACCTGGGTCTGCACATGTGTTGGGGGGTAGGAGAGTGGAGGCATGTTTTTGCTCACTCGTGCATGTGCCTATGTGTATGTACGTGCACACACCTGAGTGTAGTGAGAGGTGTATGAAAGAGTGTGAATACATTGTCCTCTGATTTGTCCTAACTCCATGAGGTTTTTCTCTAATGTCATAATGGCGTTTCATTTACAGTTGGATTTGATTGCTAAGTTAATTTGTACTTGTTTGAAGAACTCTGCCTGTTCAATATTTGCTTTATTTCATGCAGCTGTTTTTCATTTCATATAGAATAATTCATTAGTATTATTGAGCTATTTTATAGTTACCAGTTATCATTGACTATCAATCCTCAAACTAGTAAATCATCAGGGAGGAAATACACCTTCACATTCCCTTTATTTGGAATACTCACGCTGTCACAGATAAAACCATTAAATGCATTCAGTCACCTCTGACATGAAGGTGCTTTTTCATTTTCCCATTCAACTAGTACGTTTTCATTAAGATAATGTAAAGACACCAGGTTAATTTTAGGAATTAGGTGACAAGGAAGAAAAAGGGTCATTGAAAGGAGCCTGTGTTTTTCTTTTCTTTGTTTGTTTTTTGGCCGCGCCTCGAAGCATGCAGGATCTTAGTTCCCCGATCAGGGATTGAACCAGTGCCCCCTGCAGTGGAAACTCGGAGTCGTAACCACTAGACCTCCAGGGAATTCCCGAGCCTGTGTCTTTGACAAATCACACCAGTTGCGGCACATTTTTTTCTCAAGTGAATCTAGATTAATCAATAGAGATTATTGATGTTTGTTTTACATGGTACAGTGGAAAAAGGAAGGGCTCCGAAATCAGACAGGCTAGTTCACTAATCTGTAAAATGGGAAAACAAAAATACCTCACTTGCAGCATTGTTTTGAAGAATAAAAGAGTAATATGTTTAGAATAGTGCCCAGCACATAGTAGTACATGTTACAGATAGTATCTTATTAGTAGTAGTATTAAAGATTTAGGTAAATCATACATTTCACAGTGCTTCCTCATTATATGATGTACTAATGCATACTGTGCACATGCTCCAGTATTTTCCTTTGAATGGCAAAACAAACAAACAAAAACCCTTCAACTTTTATTCTAAATCCTAGTGAAAGGGAGAATATTCACTTGCAATGTCTTGGGTTATCCCTTCTACTTTTAGAAAAGCATCAGGGACTGATGTATTTAGGGGTGAAGTGTCACGCTACTCATATCTTGCAAGTATTGGGTTGGCCAAAGAGTTCATTTGGGGTTTTCCATAAGTATGGCAAATCCTGAATGAACTTTTTGGCCAAACCAATAGTTTAGGGAAAGGAAAAAGGGAAGGAAAAACAAAAAAAGCAATGTGGCAAAATGTTATAATTGTTGAGTCTAAGTGGATAGATAAAGAAAGGAGTGTGTAGATCCTTTAAACTTTTCTACATGTTTAAGATTTTTCAAAATCAGAATTTGAAGGAAAAAAACAAGGCCAGCATGGAAAATCAAGTTAATATCGTGGAGGAACCAGAATCAAAGTTCTGATTTGGGATTTTTCTGTAAGTTCTTTATGAAAATTAGAGTAATATACAATAAACATGTAGCAGGTAAAACACTACAAGTAGTCTTTAAGAAATACATTCATCTGAGAAATCTTTTACTTAAATGAGGCAAAATTTGTACGGCATTTTAACCAAATTACAAAATGATTTCAGTACCTCCATTTATACCCAAAAATATGAAAAATAAGCCCCTTATAACAAAATTATATATTTACTAGATTCTAGTCCCTAGAAGAATACCCAGTGCTTTACTAATAAAGTGCTTGTAACATATTCTCTATTTATAAGCTATGTTCTATGACATTTTCCAGAGGACAGTCTTAGAACTGGAACATTTTGAGACCAAAAAGAGGTTATTAGTGTTACTATCGGATGCTCTTACAGTCTTATCAGGAATATTCTGCAGTTTAAAACTGAGAAATACAATCAGATAATCATTTTCCTCATCTGGCAGGTGTCAAGTTCAGGAACTATTACCTTAAAGTTCTTACTTTAACTTTACTATGGCAATATCCTACCAATATCGCAATATCTTTTTGAGAAATGAAGGAAACAATAGCAAAGATCAACAAAACTAAAAGCTCGTTCTTTGAGAAGATAAACAAAATTGATAAACCATTAGCCAGATTCATGAAGAGAAAAACAGGGAGAAGACTCAAATCAACAGAATTAGAAATGAAAAAGAAGTAACAACTGACACTCCAGAAATACAAAGGATCATGAGAGATTACTACAAGTAACTCTATGCCAATAAAATGGACAACCTGGGAGAAATGGACAAATCTTAGAAAAGCACAACCTGCCAAGACTGAACCAGGAAGAAATAGAAAACACGAACAGACCAATCACAAGTAATGAAATTGAAACTGTAATTAAAAATCTTCCAACAAACAAAAGTCCAGGACCAGATGGCTTCACAGGTGAATTCTATCAAACATTTAGAGAAGAGCTAACACCTGTCCTTCTCAAACTCTTTCAAAATATAGCAGAGGGAGGAACACTCCCAAACTCATTCTATGAGGCCACCATCACCCTGATACCAAAACCAGACAAAGATGTCACAAAAAAGAAAACTACAGGCCAATATCACTGATGAACATAGATGCAAAAATCCCCAACAAAATACTAGCAAACAGAATCCAACAGCACATTAAAAGGATCAAACACTATGATCAAGTGGGGTTTATCCCACAAATGCAAGGTTTCTCCAATATATGTAAATCAATCAATGTGATAAACCATATTAACAAATTGAAGGAGAAAAACCATATGATCATCTCAATAGATGCAGAAAAAGCTTTCAACAAAATTCAACACCCATTTATGATAAAAACTCTCTAGAAAGTAGTCATAGAGGGAACCTACCTCAATATAATAAAGGCCATATATGACAAACCCACAGCCAACATCGTTCTCAATGGTGAAAAACTGAAACCATTTCCTCTAAGATCAGGAACAAGACAAGGGTGCCCATTCTCACCACTATTATTCAACATAGTTTTGGAAGTTTTAGCCACAGCAATCAGAGAAGAAAAAGAAATAAAAGGAATCCAAATCAGAAAAGAATAATTAAAATTGTCACTGTTTGCAGATGACATGATACTATACATAGAGAATCCTAAAGATGCTACCAGAAAACAACTAGAGCTAATCAATGAATTTGGTAAAGTTGCAGGATACAAAGTTAATGCACAGAAATCTCTTGCATTCCTATATACTAATGATAAAAAATCTGAAAGAGAAATTAAGGAAACACTCCCATTTACCATTGCAACAAAAAGAATAAAATACCTAGGAATAAACCTACCTAAGGAGACAAAAGACCTGTATGCAGAAAACTGTAAGACACTGATGAAAGAAATTAAAGATGATACCAACAGATGGAGAGATACACCATGTTCTTGGATTGGAAGAATCAACATTGTGGAAATGTCTACACTGCCCAAAGCAATCTACAGATTCAAAGCAATCCCTATTAAACTACCAATGGCATTTTTCACAGAACTGGAACAAAAAGTTTCACAATTTGTATGGAAACAGAAAAGACCTCGAGTAGCCAAAGCAATCTTGAGAAAGAAAAACGGAGCTGGAGGAATCAGGCTCCCGGACTTCAGACTATACTACAAAGCTACAGTAATCAAGACAGTATGGTACTGGCACAAAAACAGAAATATAGATCAATGGAACAGGATAGAAAGCCCAGAGATAAACCCACACACATATGGTCACCTTATCTTTGATAAAGGAGGCAAGAATATACAGTGGAGAAAAGACAGCCTCTTCAATAAGTGGTGCTGGGAAAACTGGATGGCTACATTTAAAAGAATGAAATTAGAACACTTCCTAACACCATACACAAAAATAAACTCAAAATGGATTAAAGACCTAAATGTAAGGCCAGACACCATCAAACTCTTAGAGGAAAACATAGGCAGAACACTCTATGACATAAATCACAGCAAGATCCTTTTTGACCCACCTCCTAGAGAAATGGAAATAAAAACTAAAATAAACAAATGACACCTAATGAAACTTAAAAGCTTTCGCACAGCAAAGGAAACCATAAAAAAGATGAAAAGACAACCCTCAGAATGGGAGAAAATATTTGCAAATGAAGCAACTGACAAAGGATTAATCTCCAAAATTTACAAGCAGCTCATGCAGCTCAATATGAAAAAAACAAACAACCCAATCCAAAAATGGGCAGAAGACCTAAATAGACATTTCTCCAAAGAAGATATACAGATTGCTAACAAACACATGAAATGATGCTCAACATCACTAATCATTAGAGAAATCAAAACTACAATGAGGTATCACCTCACACCGGTCAGAATAGCCATCATCAAAAAATCTACAGGGCTTCCCTGTTGGCACAGTGGTTGAGAGTCCGCCTGCCGATGCAGGGGACACGGGTTCGTGCCCCGGTCCGGGAAGATCCCACATGCCGCAGAGTGGCTGGGCCTGTGAGATATGGCCGCTGAGCCTGGGCGTCCAGAGCCTATGCTCTGCAACGGGAGGAGCCACAACAGTGAGAGGCCCACGTACCGCAAAAAAAAAAAAGGAAGAAAAGAAAAAAAATCTACAAGCAATAAGTGCTGGAGAAGGTGTGGAGAAAAGGGAACCCTCTTGCACTGTTGGTGGTAATGTAAATGATACAGCCACTATGGAGAACAGTATGGAGGTTCCTTAAAAAGCTAACTATAGAACTACCATACGACCCAGAAATCCCACCACTGGGCAATATACCCTGAGAAAACTATAAAAAGAGTCATGTACCACAATGTTCAAATTGCAGCACTATTTACAATAGCCAGGACATGGAAGCAACCTAAGTGTCCATCGACAGATTAATGGATAAAGAAGATGTGGCACATATATACAATGGAATATTACTCAGCCATTAAAGGAAATGAAATTGAGTTATTTGTAGTGAGGTGGATGGACCTAGAGTCTGTCATACAGAGTGAAGTAAGTCAGAAAGAGAAAAACAAATACCATATGCTAACACATATATATGGAATCTAAACAACAACAACAAAATGATTCTGATGAACCTAAGGGCAGGACAGGAATAAAGACACAGACGTAGAGAATGGACTTGAGGACGTGGGGAGGGGCAAGGGTAAGCTGGGATGAAGTGAGAGAGTAGCATGGACATATACACACTACCAAATGTAAAATAGATAGCTAGTGGGAAGCAGCTGCATAGCACAGGAAGATCAGCTCGGTGCTTTGTGACCACCTAGAGGGGTGGGATAAGGAGTGTGGGAGGGAGACATAAGAAGGAGGGGATATGGGGATATACATATGCATATAGGTGATTCACTTTGTTATACAGCAGAAACTAACACAACACTGTAAAGCAATTATACTCCAATAAAGAAGTTTAAAAGAATATATTTTTGATATTTGTGGTAAGATAAATCTGTAACCCTGAAAAGGGACAAAGGATTACTTCATTTTTATTATAAAAATTTCTTGAAGTAGATTTTTGTTGGAATGGTGTTGAAGTTAGCTTAGAGATATAATGCAAAGAACGAAACTGTCCTTAGTATATATTTTTCCAGGGGGCTGCAGATGGCAGGGAGGGTCTCTTGGGAATGTGAGGTGTGAACAGTATGACCAGCAAGAGGAAGTATAGATGGAAGCAGTGTAACAGTGAGCGGATTCATAGATGAGAGGGGAAGGAGTTTTTTTTCTTGCCACTCTGTAAGAAATTTTGAAACGATGAAAAGTCCTATAAATATGTTTGACAAGTTGCTTTGCTCTGTGTGAAATGTCTGGGTTACTCCTTCAAGGAAACCTACTGTAAAGACCTATCATTATTTAGGTCTTTCAAGTTGGATGGATATTTTGAAATGAAGCTCCATGTTGACTCATATGTATTATACTAAAACATATATATTTTAAATGGAAGCCCAAATCACTCAGCAGTGACAGGTAACTTATGTTTCTTTGATTTACTTGATATCAGTTCTCTTTATTTCACTCTTACTCTGGCTAAGAAGTCATTAGTGTTCTGTGCTGTTGGGATATTGCATTCGCCAAATTATATTAAAAATGCACTAGCTTTTCTTTCCATTGCTCAGAAGCACACATGAATTGACTGTATAGCATCATATTGCCTGAGTGCTCTCATGGGTCTTGGCACCTGGAATCACAGTTCTTCAACCCCATCTTTGTTTTGGAGCTCACAAAACAGAGAGTTACCAAATTCAAAGGCAGAAAAGATGTAGCAGCACCAAACTTCAGAGAAATTGAAACTAGAAAGTCAGGAAGAGAGTCCCTGTCTCTCAAATTGCTGATTAGCCTTTCATCTCTACTTCTGCCTGTGCTTCTTCCCAATTCCCCTGATTCTCTCCTAACACTAGCTGTCTCTACTTCCTTTGAACTTTCTGCTCCCTTATAACCATTGCTTCCAAATGACTTAGACGTTCTATGCCACCAGCTCCATTCTTGACTCTATATATGATCTTTCAGTTAAGTTTCCCTGATTGTGTGACTTAGTTCAAATTTTCCAGACAAGAAATATGATTGATTCAGCCTACCCTACAGAGAGTCATGTATCCATAAGATCTGGCAAGAGCAATGGGCCATGGTACAAATTAATTGGTTTTCGCTATAGGTCAGAGCATATCCTCTTAGAAGGGTGTATATGGTGGAGGAGGCTCCAATCTTCAGCTATGCTTGTCCTGGCTCTAAACATCTATTATATGGGCCTAAACGTGCAAGTTGGTTTTGGATTACATATCCTAACTCAAAACTAGCTAAGGAAAAGGGGAGATTTTTTACTGGCTCCTATAACTAAGAAATTAATGAATACAGCTGGATTCAGGCTCAGCTGGATTCAGGGCTCAGGCAATGTCATCAAGGCTTTATCTCTCTCTCTTAGTCCTTTGATTTTACTTGTGAGTTTGAATTCTAAATCACTGAGAATGCTGTCAGCTGGAAGTAACAGAAGACCTAAGAGCAGCCTAAACAATACAATCATCTCACATAACAAGAAGTCTCCAGGTAGCTTCCAGGGTTGGTTCAGTGGCTCAGAAATGTCATCAAGTACCAGGCTCTTTATATCCTTCCCCAATTCCATTCTGGGTTTAGCTCTAGGTAATGACAGATCCTCTTGGAAGGGTATGTGTGCTAGGGGAAGCTGCAGTCAAAAATCCTTTTTCATCCTCAGGCTATTACATTGTAGTTGCAAGACAAGTTGCAGCTCCATGCATCCCATTCTCAAGCAAAGTCATGTTTTAAAAAGGGGAGGCAAGGTTAGAGAGAAAGCTCTCCTTGCCTGACTCTCACGTATTATCAGAAAAATAAATCTTCTCCAGAAACTCCCCAGCAGATGCACTGTTACATCTCATTGTAAAAATCCAGGTGCGGGAAATCAAAGGGCTGATATTTTTAGTTTCTCGTGGAAGATAGGCTCTACCACCATGGAAGAAGGGAGAAGCGAATGGCTATTAGTTGGTCAAGCAATATGTCTTCCAAGGTTTCATTCTTCAGATAGGCTCTCTCCTCCTGGCAAGGAAGAGAATCGCCAGCATTCTCTACATTGTCATTTCTGCTATATTCTTACCCTTTTAATAATTTTATTATTGAATAAAACCTCATTTAAGTTGAGTTCTACAAGTAACAATATGCTCACCAGCAGTCCTTATGTTGATGTCTCTTTTAGTCATTTTGTTTGTCCAATGTTCATTCTCTATTTAGATTCCTCAGGATGGGCTTGTGGGAGCAGAAGTCTCAAGTTCTTCTATGTTGATAATAGTTTGTACCCTTTGAAAGTTAGTATTACCAGTTGTAAAATCATTGCCTCATATGTTCTTCCTTTCCATATCTTAAAGATATTACTCCATTTTCTTCTGGCATTAAAGGTTGTTGTCAAAAAAATCTGATAATAATCTAATTTTATTTCCTTTATAAATCACTTGCTTTTTTTTTTTTTTTTTTTTTTTTTGCCTAAATACCTAAAATATTTTTTCCTTGAAATTCAGTAATTTTAGTAGACTATGTCTTGGTATTGAACATTCTAAGATAGTATTCTCAGGTATGCTCCTTTATAATGCAGCTTTAAGCCTTTTTTATTTCAGGAGAGTATTCTTGAATTAAGGTTTTTAGTATTGTTCTCTTCCCTTGCTTTGGATTTTTCTTCAGGGACTCCTATTACATGTGTTTTAGATCCTTATCACTTTTCCCCCAATGTATGTTCCTTTCTCTTGAAATATATTCTTTTAATCCTTATTTCTTTTTTATTTTGTAATTATCCTTACTTTTACCTTCTATTTTTCTTAAGACATTATTATTTAAGTTTATTTGCTCTTATCTTCCTTTTAGTTCAGTTTCCATTCCAAAATTATGCTTTCTTTTATTTCTAATTCTTTCCTGAGTTCTGTTGCGTAATTTCTGAGTTTTTCTAACTCTGATATGTGGTTTTCTTTCATGGGTTATGCCGTTTTCCTGGTGTCTTTTGACTTGTTTTGAAATGGGCTTGTTTTGATCTGTTTCCTGACATGCTTTCATTGTCTATAAAGATGTTATTCTACTCCCCGTTCTCTTTTTCCTTATACTAGCTTTGTATGGGGTTTGATGTTGGTACTTTTCTGTTACTCATTTCTGAAAAGTTCTCTTTTACTAACTTGTAGGAGACAGCTTGGTTCTCTAACCTTTCAATTTCCTTTTCTGTTGATTTTCTGTAGTGTTCAAAAAATGGGGGCTAACTTTCTGAGGTTTCCTGGTTTCTGTTTCTCTCTCCCAGTTTTATTTGGACCTTTCCTTTTTCTCTATTGCTTCCATTCTGCTCCCTTTTTACTTCACCCCCAGCAGTTTCACCTTAGTGCTGAGTACTGTCCCAGAAGGGAGCCCTCGCCGGTTGGTTTTAGGAGCTCATTGGGCATAGACTGCTAAAGCTTCTACGGACCTTACCTACCTGCTACGGGAGCGGGCAAATCCCCTTCCATTTTTACCTGCTGTTCTCGAATTAGCCCTCTTCTTTCCACAAAATGTCTGTTGGCTGTTGCGGAGTTTTCCTAGTCTCAGGTCAGTCTGGTATACCATTGTTCTCCTCTGCTTCCTTCCCCATAAATGGCGATGCCACTTGGGACTTGAGGCTGTAGGTGGTTTGTTCCCACCCACTTATATTTTAGTGTTTGTAAGGATCCTTTGTCTTCATTTTGTTAAAAAATGTTATCCAGATGGGTTTTTCGTTTTACTGTCTAATTGCTCTGTCAATTTTATATACCAAATTCATGTGGGAATTTGGAATAGATTTCAAAATTATGCTGCCACTTCCACCATCTTCCTTGAACCCCTTCTGGCACTATTTTTAAAGGATCATTCTGGATATGCAGGGCAGACTGCAAAGGGATAGAGGCAACGACCAAAGCAGGGAGACGAGTTAGAAGGGTATTTCAATAATGCCGTGAGATTTGATGGTGACTTGGGCTGGGGAAAGAGAAGAAGGCAGTGGTACAGGTGGTGAGAATCGGTTGGCTTTTGGATATATTTTGAACATAGAGCCAATTGGATTTTCTGATGGCTGGCTGTGTTGTATGTGAGAGAAGAGTCAAAGGTAGCTTTAAAGTTTTTGACTGGAGCACCCGGAAGAATGGAGCTCCTGTTTACTGACGTTGGAGGACTGCATGAGGAGCAATCTGGGGGCGGATAGAGATCAGAGCTCATTTTGGGCTGTTGAAAGTTTGAGGTGCATATTAGGCATCTAAGTAGAGATGTAGACTAGGCAGTTGTTTAAGTGGGATTGGGATTCAGGGAGAGATCTGAGCTAGACATATATTTCAGAGCAAATAGGTGGTACTTAAAACCATGAAACTGGATGTGCTCTCCTAGAAAGTGAGTACTGATGGGGAGGAGAAGGGATCTGAGGATGGGCCCTTGCGGGCACTGTGGTGCTTAGGTGTTGGCAGTATGGATCTAATTTCTGAACATTTTGATGCTTCTTCTCCCTTTTTGTGCAAAGTTTTAACACAAATACTAAAATTGGCAATTAAACAGTTTCTAAGCATCAAGGGGGAGGCCAAGTTCAAGGATATTCCTTACGACGGATACTGAGGACCGGCTTGCTCACCTTCCTTTCTCACCTCCTCCTCTGTTCTGCAGAGGCTAGAGTGCTATAAACTGTGCTTCTCAGACCCCCTTGCGGCTGGGAGTCACATGTGATTTAGATCTATATGTGACTTCAGCTCAGAACTGAGGTAAGTAGGGGAGAGAGGCAGGGCATATGCCGTCCATTCTGCTGGTGGGGCTCGTAATCGCTTATGCTCATGTGCTTATGTAGCTGGTGGTATGGCAGTGACATCCCAGTTTGCCAGGCAGCACAGAGCCATAGACACTTGGCCTAGAGTGTTTTTGTTTTTCAGCTCTTGCAGTTATTCACAACCCATGTAATAATCTATAATAATTTCCTCCCTGCTTTTACTAGCTAGACTGAATTCTGTTCTCTGCACCTGAACCCTAACTAATAAATTCCCTCGGTGGGTCTGGTACTCTGTTTATGATGTAGGTGTATGTGTAAACTCACTCATGAACAGAGAATGTGTGTGTGTGTGTGTGTGTGATGTGTATGTACACACTCAGGGTAGAGGGAGAGGTTGTATGTGGTCCCTGGAGGACACTCAGGGAGAATTATGGCATGTACCCCACTAGAAGAACATGAAAAGGAGGACTCGGACACGGACTTCATGATGCCCAAGTTGCAGGACCAACCCAGAGATTCTGTGGACATCTTCTGCGGCCCGAGTATAGGATTGGTGTGGCCCTGGAAGTCTCACACAGTTGCTGAAGCCCTGGAGGTCTGTGGGCACCGGCTGCGGGGCCAGTACTTGCCCCCCAATTATAAGCAGCTGCAAGAGGATCTGGACAACAGCCTTCGAATCCAGCAGGCACTGGCTGTACAACAGGCCCTGCTGGAGGTGAGGACGGAGGTTTAAAGAATGGGACGGTGGCCACCACTTCCCATCATAGCCACCCACCTCTGCCCTAAACACCTTGTCTGCCCCTAGGGCATGCTGCGGGAGGTGCAGGAGTTCTGCAGGGACCATCACTGGATGAAAGGCATTTATGAGTTCCTGCAAGCCTGGGGGCCTCAGAAGCTGGAGTCTATGAGAGGTTGTCCTGTCAAGAACTACGCGATGCTGGTGAGCTGCCTGGATGGTTGGCGGGACCGCGTCTCCAGCATCCCCGTGGAGCTGATCACAAAAGGCAGGCTGCTGCGGCTGAGCTGCCGTGACATACAGGTGGAGATGGGTGAGCGCTGCTTACCCCCCGCCCCCTCCTTTGCCTTCTGTACCTTATCCGCACAGCCCTTCTTGGGCCTTCAGTGTCCTCCAGGGACCTTGGGTGCAGGCCCCTCATTGGACCTGTAGAGCCTCCCAAAGCCCCAGGTCCCAGGCCCTTCCCTTTGCAACCGAAGGTGCGATCACTGCAGAGGACAGCCTCTCCGCCTGTCCTGACTCTACTCATTCACCACACTCCCTAGGAATTGTGTGTCCTTGTCTCCTAGCACTTTCTATTCTTATGGCACGGAAGTAGTTCAAACCAAATGTGACTGAGAAAAATCCTAGCCCGCTCCTTCGGCTAGGAGAACTCAGTTTCTTTATAGAGATTCCAGGAATCAAGGGTGTCCTCTGCGCACATGTGGCAGTCAGAACCGACACTACAATTTGCACGTATAAAAAGTTACTCTCTTTAACTGATCTTGGCTTAGTCTGTAGCCCTAAATTCTGCTGATGGTGAAAAAAGAGACAGTTGGCCCTCCCAATCTGCGTGTTCTGTGTCTGTGGATAAAATTCCAGAGAGTTCCAAGAAGCAAAACTTGAACCGATAACTGTTTATATAGCATTTACCTTGTATTTACAACTATTTACATAGCATTTATGTTATTTTAGGTACTATAAGCAAACTAGAGATGAGTTAAAGTATACAGGAGGACATATATAGGTTATATGCAAACACTATGCCATTTATAAAATGTGTGGATTTGGGTATCCTCAGGGATCCTAGAACCAATCCCCCAAAGGGACAACTGTATTCCAATTGAAAGTGAACATTTTTTTCTTTTTATTTAAAGCAGCACTTTTGGTCTAATTCAGTCTATTTTGGGTATTTGGTCAATTCAAAATTCATACTACAGTTCTTGATTGTTTTGATTTTCGAGTGTCCTCTACTCCTTCTCCTCCCCAAGGTGGCCCCCGGCATTAGAGAGGGCTTCTGGGCTGTGTGCTCTTCTTTGCTGGCTTCTGCTGACTTGCCTGAGGTCTCTGCCCTCCTTCTGACCTTGCTGCTCCTGGTGTAGCTGTGTCCTGAGCTGGTGTAGCTGGCGTGTGTTCTCCTGGCTAATAGGAGCCCAGAGTGTCTACCTCTGCTGACTCAGCTCTGCATTGGCTCTGCTGACATTACATATCCTTAGGGTTTTAGTGAACCCTTCATCCAGTCTTTGTCTTAGGCTGGCCACCCCATAGCTTCTGCTTAAGGGTCCCTCGCCCCTCAACACAGGAACCCTATCTGGGCCCACTGGCTATCAACTCGCCACTATCTCCTGTATCCCCTGCCATTTGGGAGCTGTGGCGGACTTGGGAACGTTATATTTGGCCCTCTTTCTGCCACAACACATCACACCATGATTTCTGCTCTGCTGTGACTATCTCATGCCACATGAGCATGAGGGCGCCCTGCAAGGAGGTATCTTCCCAAAGTGATACACGGAAAGTGGAGCTCGAGCCCACTCTGCTGTCTGTTCCCTGCTCAGCCCATCTCAGTTTCCCACCTCATGTGTCTACCTACCCCCACGAGGCCAAGGCCTAGTTGGTCTCCCTGGGTCTCTGAGAAATCTGGTTTAAGACCTAACCTTGTTCGTCTTTTCTCTTCCTCCCTTTCCATGGGAAGGATGTCTCGTACTACTGGTTACTAGCTAAGTGCCTCCCCCCAGAGATGGCTGTGGAGAAACACACAGAGGGGTAGACTGGGAAGCTGGTGATTTGTTCTTCTGGGAAACAGAGAGGTTTTGTCACCTAACACCCATGAACGGCAGTAACCAATCGTGTCTGCTTCCTGCAGAGACTAGATACTCTCAGATCCATGGCCTCCAGGCCTGCTTTCTTTCTTTCTTTCTTTGGTTGCACCAGGTCTTAGTTGCAGCAGGCGGGCTCCTTAGTTGCAGCTCGCCTGCTCCTTAGTTGCGGAAGGCAGGCTCTTTAGTTGTGGCATGTGAACTCTCCGTTGCGGCATGCATGTGGGATCTAGTTCCTTGACCAGGTATCGAACCCGGGCCCCCTGCATTGGGAGCGCAGAGTCTTACCCACTGCGCAGCCAGGGAAGTCTCCAGGCCTGCTTTCTTTATAAGGTGGGAGGCCTTGGAGCTGGGCCTGAAAGAGTTTGCCTGAAAGTGCTTGCCTGCCTAGCCCTCCCTGCCTTTGCTCTTCCGCAGATGAAAGCACATACCTCCTTAGGTATCGTCTAGACCACAGAACTCCCCGCTCTTTCCCCAAGCCTCGCTCCTAAATGCACAGGGGATTCAGGCTGGCCAGGCAGAAGAAGGAGGACCTGTGATTGGCCTGCTTTCTTTCTGACCCTGTTTTGGGCAGGCTTCGCTCCACTCTTGCTCAGGAAGTCAGTGTGCTTTCTAGTCTGTTGGCGTCTTGGTCCTTAGTCCAGGTTCAACTGGCCTCTTCAAGAGGAGCAGATGGAGAGGTAAAAGCACAGGGCTCAGGATCCTGGCTCTGTTTTTTACTGGCTTGCATGACTTCAGATCACTGAGCTTCAGTTTCTTTATTTGTAACATAGGCATAACAGTGTAGTCGCTCACAGGGTTACGGGAAGGAGGATTAAATGAGATATTATTTGCAATGTTCCTAGCATTGAGTATGGCATGCAGTAGATGCTTAATTGTTTTCATTTCACCTTATTGCCTTCTGTCCACTCTCATCCTTCTTGCTGATCTAATTCTGTCTTCTTATCCTGCAACTTTGTTCCTCTTCTACTTGGGCTCCCTTGAATACTTGAATTACCTACTGTTATGAGCTGGCCTCACCAGAAACTTGACTTCATACTTTACTCTTTCCCTCTCCCTGACTCCACCACATCCAGCCTGTCATCAAATCCTTTCCATTCTTCTGCCTCCTACATATCTCTCAAATGTGTTTTCCCATCCATCTCCAACTTCCAACCCCGAGGAGCCCGGGTATTTTATCAGTCCATTGCTCCCTTATACCACACGGTGTCACTGTTGAGCTCTTCTCTGTCTTCACTGGCCCCGTGCTGCTGGTCAGAAGGCGGCACCATTGCAATGGCCTAGCTACTGTCATAGGTCAATGGGATAGTTTGAAAAAGCATAAGTGCACATCTTTGTGTTCTGTTCAACCTTGGGTACCCCTCAGAGGTTCCCTTGTCTTGGTTTTCTCAGTCTCAGCTGTTGGTGCCAAGTCCTATTCGTTACCTCCTCCAAAGCTCCAACAGGTCCATTCCCTGTATGTCTCAATTATCTGTGCCTGGAACTCACTGTCCTACTTTCCAGTTGCAGAGATGCTCATGGAGGATGAGTTAATTTACTTTTCACCCTTCAAAGCATAAAATGTAACACAGTGGAGCCAGACTGCCAGAGTTTGAATCCTTGCTCTAGCATTGTGTGATGTTGATATTTAAACTCTGAGTCTCACTTTGCTTATCTTTAAAACAGGGGCGATAATAGTATCTGCCTCAAAGGGTTTTGTGAGGATTAAATGGGTTAATACAGGTAAAGTAGTTGACACTGTGTCTGGCATGTAGTAAGTACTCTATACTATATTTTGTGGCATACTCCATGCCCTATTTCTATATTGTATTTTGCTGCTCTGTGCATATTTTAACATCTCTGAACTTAAGAGGTGTATTATAATTGATGGCATCATTTTTTCTTTTTTCATGGTGTGTGTAAAATAGTGGTGCTTCTTACAATCAGTGGTATCTCAGATCTGACGAGGTTTCGTGTTGGTATTATTCCTGTCCTCGGCGACAGTGGAGGTGTTCATATTGCCAAAGCCAGCTTCCAAGATTATCTTCTCGCCCCAAGTCCACCTGACAGCCTCTTTCCTTTAATCCTTAAAAACAAAAGGCAGATTACACACTCTTCTTGGTACCTCTTCTACTAGAGCAGAGGCAGTAAGACTCCTCAGATAGAAAATGTTTATCTGTGGTGGGCATT
Source organism: Orcinus orca (assembly GCF_937001465.1). Lineage (NCBI taxonomy): Eukaryota > Metazoa > Chordata > Mammalia > Artiodactyla > Delphinidae > Orcinus > Orcinus orca. Next base: position 48,374,476 of record NC_064566.1, on the reverse strand, counting down.
CTGCTCTTCATGGACACGGCATCCCTGTGCCTTTGCACACGGTTTCATCCACTTGGCGTGCCCCTGGAAGCCTTAACCACTCAGTACAGTCAGCTCCAATGTCCCCTTCCCTGAGGAGGCCTTCCCCAGCATCCTCAGGCCTCCTGCCCCTTCACTGAGCCGGGTTGAGGGCTCTTTGAAGAGCATCTACCACACTGGTATGTGATTATCCCCTTCTATGTCTGTCTCTGCTGCCATATTGTGAGCTTCTGAGGGTGGGAACACTTTCTGTCTCACTCATCACTCTTGTCTACCGGTGCCCAGCACAGGCCCAAGTGCACTGCAGCTGACTGGACACCAAGCAGGGGTCCAGTAAGTGTTCAGCGACTGGGGGAACGAATTCACGTTCTGGCTGCCCCTTCAACCTGCTCCCACTCCGGCCCCCCCACGCTCCCCTGGTACTTCACCCCCTCATGCCTAACTCTCTCCTGTCTTCAGAATCCAAGCTGGTGGGCATCAGGAAGGACATTCTTGAACAGATACAGAACGAATGCCGGAGCCGCGGTCAGCAGCTAATAACAGAGCTCACAGATTTCACGAAGGCCTTCCGAACCTTCAACACCGACATCCACGCCCTCACGTGGTGCTCCCAGAAGGTGGGCTCTCCCCATCCTCCTTTCCCAGCTCATCCAGGGCCGTCCCGCTCGCATGCCCAGCACACTCCCTTCAAGTCTCAGCTGAGCTCTCGGTGGGGCATGACGCTCTTAAACTGTGCTCACATGTGTGGTCTGCCCTTGCCAGCTCTCATCCTGTTCAAACGTGGCCCTCAACATCCTCATGAGAGGGGGAGGTCCTCGTGTTTTGAGAGGGAGAAAATCTGGCTTTCAGAGACCGAGTTCTGCTCTCTGTACAGTCGAGTAGGGATCCAAACCCTGCCATCAGGGCAACAATCTGATGGGGGAGGAACTGTGCTGTCTTCAGGGAGACCTAGGTCAGATGGGGGATCTGATCCCAGATTGCCCTGATCCCAGTTGGTTAAAAGGCGGCTGCTGGGGCCTGGAGCCTCTAGCAGGTGGGAGTGTCCCTCAGGATGTAAAGGGCTGTGGGAGTGCTGGTCTCATACTGTTGTCCCTGCAGCTGAACGAGGCCAACGAGCGGTACACAGAGCTGGAGGAGCGAATGGAATATACGCGGTCACTCTGTGAGCTCGTCCGCAACCACTTTGGCGTCTTCAGTGCTGAGAATGAGGCACTGGACATCTCGGTGAGAAGGCATCTCTCCCGTCTCTCCCAGTGCCCCTCCCCCATAACCACCTCTGCTTGACTACCCTCTGCCTGCCCCGCAGCTTCTGGACACGTGGGAGTCATTCCAGTTTGAGAAAAGCCAGGCGTCGGGGTTCCTGCTCAGTAAGCGACACGCCATTGTGCCTAAGCTGCAGCAGCTGATGGCGGCGGCGCTGGCGGAGCTGGAGGGCCTGATTGCGAAGGCCCTGTCCGGTCCCTTCATGGACCCTGAGCAGGAGCAGAGGAGCACTGAACGCCAGCTCATCTCCCTGGAGCGTCAGTTCCAGAACACAGCCAGCGGCCTCAGTGAACTGCACCATGCCTACACCACCTTCACTGGTACCGAGGGTCCCGCCCCCTCCATCGCCACCCTGGGATGCCCCCTCCCACTGAGATCAGGGTTGGGACTTAGGGACCTGCATCTTGGGTGACCTGAAGCAAGTCTTGGGAATCACATACCTTCATTTTAGTCTATTTTATATGTGAAAATTGCAGGACAAAATCTAAATACATTGGGTATGTCAAGTGTTGTGCTTAGGGTGGGGATAGGGGGGCACACGGTCTGGTAGAGAAGGCAAATAGGTGAGCGTTCCATCAGAATGTGATGGGGTCAGAGGGCTAAAAGCCTGTGCAGGAGAAATGTAAAGGTGTCCTCATCGTAGTTGTGTAGCCCTGTTCAACCCAGTCCTACACCAGGCACCAGGTCCCAGATAAAAACGGGTCATGATGCTCCACGGCCACTGCTTCCAGCCAGTGTGGTGGAGAGAGGTGGCTGCTGAAGGCCTCACCGGCCCCTAGGAGGAGACCGGGACAGAACTATTGGCCTTAGCCCTTCTGTGCAGTGGTGCAGCTAGGCTGGCTCCCCTCTGCACGTAAAGAACTTTGCAGGCTCCAGTTTCTTTTCTCAGGTGCCGTCACTTCTGTCGGTCACTCGTATCCCTTGGAAGGGCACACTGCTTCTGACTGGCCTCTTGGCCAACCGCCAACCGTTACTATCCCTGCCTATGGGATCCTCAATCCCAGGGAGGGCCATTTGACCAGATGTGAGGTGGAAGACACTCTGGGACCATCCTCAAACAAGGGGCTTTTTCTTTGGTCAAGTATTGGGAGACCCTCATCCTATATTCTAACTGATGTAGACCAGACCTTGACCTTTCCTGCTAGTGGTTGGGGTGTTTGTGGAAAAGCAGAGTAGGGGACTCAGGCCTTGTGGGGTTAGGCCCAGGAAACCCCACAGCATTGCTTTTACTTCCTTCTTCCATCCCTGTCTCCTCACCAAACTTCCGGTTTTAAAAAATAATCTAGGATCTGAGATCCAGACCATTAATACTACTCTTTATTTTCCACTACATATCTTTTATTTTACTTACTACCTTTGACATTTGTTTTGTTCTGTAACTGTGTAACAACTACTTTGATATCTAAGGTTTAATGGTTTTGTTTACCCACTGCCAATTTTTAAAGTACTACATCTTTTCATTATTTTCACTCCTTCCTTGGATAGCGGCAATAATTCTTTGAGTATTTCTTTTTTCTAAGAAGGGAGTTGGAGGTGTTAAAATTTCTAGACTTCTTATGGCTAAGAATGACTGTATAATGTCCTTATATCACAGCTTGGCTAGATATTGAATTCTGAAGTAACAACACTTTTTTGTCCAGACGTAGATATTACATCACTGTCTTCTGACATTTATCATTTTGGACAAATCTGATATCAATCTGATTTTCTTCCTTTGTAGGTAATCTTTTTTTTGATTATTTGATAATGGCTCTTACAGTTGCTCTGCTCCCGTTTCAGAATTTTTATCTGTATGTTGGATTTTCTGGATCTCTCCTCCATTTCTTTCATCTGCTTCATCATTACTTCTTTTATTCTTTTTTTTTTTTTGAGTTCTGGGGAAATGTGAATTTGTCTTATAAGCTTCCATTTTCTGTGGTGTCTACTCTGTAATTTCTTTCTTTTTAAAAAAAATTTATTTATTTATTTTTGGCTGCATTGGGTCTTCGTTGCTGCACGTGGGCTTTCTCTAGTTGTGGCGAGTGGGGGCTACTCTTTATTGCGGTGCGCAGGCTTCTCATTGCGGTGGCTTCTCTTGTTGCGGAGCACAGGTTCTAGGCGCACGGGGTCCAGTAGTTGTGGCACGTGGGCTCAGTAGTTGTGGCTCATGGGCTCTAGAGTGCAGCCTCAGTAGTTGTGGTGCATGGGCTTAGTTGCTCCGCGGCATGTGAGATCTTCCCGGACCAGGGCTTGAACCCGTGTCCCCTGCATTGGCAGGCGGATTCTTAACCACTGCGCCACCAGGGCAGTCCCTGCAATTTCCATTGCATTTTAAAACACACATACACATGTTGTATTTGTATGATTAAGTGCACAGGTATATGTATATAAGTGTATGTATATGAGTATATATACATGAACATATTTCCTAGCTCTGTCTACTGAAGAGTCCAAGAAGGAAATACACTCCAATAGCAAGGAACCACATTGTGCCCAGATCGTAGTTCCTAATACCATTCCCCACTAAAAGAAATCAGGGCTCCTCAGAGAATGAATGATTCCAGGGCCATGGCAGGGTAGGTACAAGATGAGAGTGGAATATCTTTTTAAGCCAGAAAGTAAGGAAGTGTTAAGTTCTTTTTAAAAGTGATGGCACATGGGCTTCCCTGGTGGCGCAGTGGTTGAGAGTCTGCCTGCCGATGCAGGGGACACAGGTTTGTGCCCCGGTCTGGGAAGATCCCACATGCCGCGGAGCGGCTAGACCCGTGAGCCATGGCCGCTGAGCCTACGTGTCCGGAGCCTGTGCTCCGCAACAGGAGAGGCCACAACAGTGAGAGGCCCGCGTACCGCAAAAAAAAAAAAAAAAATCCTGATAAAAGTGATGGGACATGGCACAAGGACACAGAAGGGATGCTAACTGGACAAATCTGGGACAATTTGACCACCAGGGTAAGTACAAAGTGAACTACTGAAAAAAACAGGAATGTATTATCCATACTAGTACTAAGTAGGTGATAAATCAGTGAGGGAGAAATGAGGACTTGTGCTTATAGTAGAATGCCAGAGCCAGCTGGGCAGTGTGAAGGGAGGGCTGGAGAGGGAACACCACATTTTGCCAACCATCATGGTAAATACTGGATTGGGTGAGGGGATCATCAATGAATGCCAAATTTGGGGGCAGATTTGACGAGGAACAGAATATTTGCACTGTCTTAGAGAGTCTCCCTCAGAGACCACTTATTAGTTGCAAAGGTAATAATTCAGTGGAGAAATTAGGCAACATTTTGAAGGTGATCAAAATTAATATCTCCAATGAGGGACAGATGAGACACAAATGGACATCACGTACCTCCAGACGTGATACCCAGAGGACACAACATGACCGATTCAACAGTCCAGCTGGGAGTGATTTTACAAACTCAGCCATGAAAAGAAGCATACAAACACAGCACAAGAAACTTTCTGTTAACAAAAAAGGGAGAAAGGGGACTGTCTACTTCAAAAATGTCTATGTTACAAAAGACTGTGGGGAATGTTCCAGATTAAAAGAAGTTGAGGAGACATGACAAGTAAATATGGTACTTGACCCTAGACTGGCTGCTGTACTTGAGGGGAAAAAAATGCTATAGGGGACATTATTAGGCCAACTGACAAACCTGAAATATAGACAGTAGATCAGATAAAAGTATTATATCCATGTAATATATGAAGTTGATAATTGTACCAACGTTGTAGAAGAGAATATCCCTTTTCTTAGGAAATACACACTTGAGTATTCAGGGGTAAAAGGACATGATATATGTAATTTAGTTTAAATAGTTCAGAGAAGAATTATGCGTTTGTGTGTGTATACACACCTGCCCAGACACCCACAGGGCACGTAAACACAAATGGTAAAGAGAATGGGTAAAATGTTAACAAAAGGTGATCTTGATAAAAGGTATACAGGAATTCTTTTTACTATTTTTTTTTGCAACTTTAAAAAGTTGGATAGCATTTCCAAATAAAAAGTTTTAAAATGCAATGGAATTTACGAAATAGATAATCCTCAAGTTTGTCTTTATCTTCTCGTGTGTCTGGAGATACTATGTCTGCTCCTTCTTACAAAGAGAGTTCTTTACTTGTTCAATACTTAATGTTAAGACAACTGCTATCAAACATTATACGGGGGGAGTTCCCTGGGGGTCTTGTGGTTAGGCTTCGGAACTCTCTCACTGCTCTGGCCCGGGTTCAGTCCCTGGTCTGGGAACTGAGATCCTCAAGGCTCGTGGCACAGCCAAAAAAAAAAAAGATTATATGGGTTTCTAGCTGGATCTTTTGAGTTCAGACAAAGGAAGATTTTATTAAAGAGTTTAATTCACTTTGTATGTGTGGTTTTTGGGTTCTGTTTTGTTTTGTTTTTTGGTTAGATCGGAGCTCTGATAGCCTCGTGATTCTCAGACCTCCATGATGGATGACGCATCATGTAAGATGCGTGGTTCTCAGCATTTGGGTGTAGCTTTTTCACTTCTTCTCTCACTCAAGAAGGTACAGTGGAATTCAAGTGAATGAGGATGACAGTTTTATTGCAATATTCTTGAATCTGGTCTGACGTCTTTTAAGTAAATTGCAAACCTCAGTACTATAATTATTACTAATAACAAATTATTTTTGACACATATCTCAAAAATGAATATAAATTTTGGTTAAGAACTAACGCAGAAGCTTGTGAGATGAAGGGAGGGAATAATGGTCAGAGACAGACACGATAGGGAGCGTCACCATTTGCCCCTACGGTCCTCCCTGTGGGCCAGATCCTTTCTCATATGCATCTCACTGAACTCATTCATTTGTCCAACACATATTTGTTGAGTGCCTACTGTGCACCATGCGTGAAGTATATCAGTGAACAAATGACAAAACCCTTGCCCTCATGAACTGAACGTTCTAGCTGGGAGAGAAAGACAACAAATAATAAACATAAAATATAACCAAATGATGGAATACGTTAGAAAGTGATAAATGGTATAGAAAAAAAGTAGAGCAGGTTAGGAGGGGCTGGGAATGCCAGGGAGGGTGGCTAGCAGTTCTTAATGAGGTGGGCTGCGTAGGCCTCATTCGGAAGGTGATATCTGAGCAAGGACTTGAATGTGGTGAGGGAGTGAGCCATGTGGTTTTCTAGGGGAAGTGTGTTCCAGGAAGAATGAACTGCCCATCAAAGGCCCTCAGCAGGAGGGAGCATGCCTGGTGTATCTGAGCAACAGTAAAGAGTGTGGTGTGGCCAGAGTGGCATAAGTGAGACAGAGACTAATAGAAGAGGAATCCTTCCCTTTCATCACTATCACATTTTCCTAGATTTTCTTTCCTTGGACTAACTCTCCCTTGGATTATTGTACTGAACAATTTTGGACAACCACACCCGCCCCATCCCTGGCACTTTTAGGACCCTCGCTTCTGTCATTATGGGCTCTTGACTGACCATCCCCCATCATGCCCCCACCCCCAGCCCTGCACATAGCCTAGGCCTCATCAAGCCCTATCCCACAGGGGACGAGAGTCCTGTGCCCTTGCCAGCCTGTGGCACCCGTCCTATTGTGCAGCAGCAGCGCATCTGGCACCTGTACCGAGTAGTCTCTGAAAATATCAGCGAATGGAAGTGCATGGCTTTTGCCAAGGTGCTGACACCCTCCCTGGACCCCCTGCCTGGGAGTGGAGAGTCTGCATGGGTCGGGGTGGGGAAGGGTCTCCAGCTGCCAATGTGCCTTTCTCCCTACAGTTCAATCTGGCTATGGCCCAGGAGAAGACAGATGGCTGGCTGACAGAGGCGGCCCAGATGAGTGCAACCCCGGGGCTGCACAGCCCAGTTCTGCAGCGCTGCATGCACGTGCTGGAGGAGTTCTGCAGCCTCCTGCCATTGCTCACCAGGCTGGGCAGCCTCCAGCTGCAGAACGTCAACTTCCAAGCCCTCCTGCGAGGTGGGTTTGGGTAGAGTCAGAAGGGAGGGGAAGGGAAGGACGTAGGGTTTGAACAATGGGACAACTAAGTTCCCTATTGCTCTTTTTGGAAACACCTTTCCTCCCCAGGTTGCCCTGGCCTTCCCTCACGGACCACAGCCTCCTTTCCCCCACAGGGACAAACATTCTTAACCTCTCACACTACCATGTGGGTCCTCTCTGCTGACTTGGGCTGGGCTGGGCTGGAGTCTTACCTCTGGACTGAATTGTGCTCTGGACCTTAGGTTCTGGGCCCTTGCCTCTGTGTCGTGCTGTCTGGGAGCTGGGCTGGGCTGGGCTGGACTCTGCCAAAGACCGAGAGCTGCTCTGACTTGTTGTCCCTCCCCCTCCAGACTTAGGGTTAGGCGATCTCCACAACATAGAGCTCCTAACAGTGGGCCAGCTGCTCTCTTGTCCCCTGCTGGAGTTTACAGATCGAATCAACCAGGTGGGCTCACCCCCGCTCTGCGCCCACAGAGGAAAGGTGGTCCAAGCCCAGGGCCTGTTTGCTAAGCTCTAATAGAGCCAGTTAAGGCTTAGCAGCCCCTTGAGACAAGGGGGACAGTGGGTGTTGGCTTGTAGTGGGGTGGGGTTGAGATTGCTAGCCTGCCTGGAGGGTATGGGGATCTGATGGCTAGTTCCAGAGGCTCTGTGATGGAAAGTATGTCCCTTCCCTCCCAGGGGAAGGAAATGGGTGGCAGCCCTGAAGTTGTGGGCACACAGGATGGCAGATGTCCCCTGGCCCAAAAGAGCATGAGCTGACTGAGGCATTGTCTGCTCAGCTGGAGCCTTGCAAAAAAGTGGGTTTCAGGGCAGCAGCCCTAGGTCACAGTGTGATGCTGGTGGCCTGTCTTTGAAGCCTGATGGTCCCACTCTCCATCTCTGAGACCTCCACTCTCCTGGGCCCTGGCCCTTGAGTCCCAGCTCCAAGGCTATCCCCTGAGCCATTAGCCAGTCCTGGTTCCTGAGACCCAACTGTTCCAGATCTGGCGGTGTGAAAACATACGGACTCGTGCCCAGGAGGCCCTACTGCAGCTGCAGCGGGCCTGGGAAGCACGACAGCTGCGACTGCTCAACTTCATCCTGCACGTGCCGTATGAGCCCCCAGCTTCAGAGCGCTCCAAGAGACAAGCGCCCCGCAGCCCCCAGTGGCAGGTGGTGGGCAAGGATAGTGGCACCTTCATCCTTTCAGGTGAGACCCAGCCCTCGTGGCCCAGTGAAAGCCCCTGCTGCTGGGGAACGTATTCATCCCCCAAGCCCTGCCAGATCTGGCTTCTCTAGCCAGGGCCCCTCCCCCCTGGACAGCCTGAGCCACCAGTCTGTTCTGAGACAATATCTTCCATGTAGCCCTCGTACAGTCTTAATCTTCTTGGGAGCCCCCCATCCACTCCCTCCCACCCAATGCCTGGCCTCTTCAGCAAAGGTCCTCCCCTTTCTGGGTGTGCTAAGAAATTCCTTGTGGTCACGTGTCTCCAGCTTTCAATGCTCTGTCCTCTAGACTGCACCCACTCATTAATTCCTTTGTCATTCCCTCATCAAACTCACCTGCCTCTTCTGAACCAAATGCAGGGGACTCTGAGATTTACAGACCGAAGTCCTGTCCCTTGCGGACTCCCAGTCCAGTGAGAGAGGGACAAGAGAACAGAGACAGGTGCATGACAGAGCACCTGAGGGCAGTAGCGTCTCAGAAAGAGGACCAACATCAAAGGACCGGGAGAGTTAGAGAAATCTTCCCTTCCCTTAGGCAAAGGCCTCATTCTGACTTCTGAAGGAGTAGGAGTTTGCCAAGTTTGCACGGGGAGAAGGGCATGCCACTCAGAGGGAGCAGCATATGTACGGGCACTCAAGATGGTACAATTAGGGAAGTAAAGGAGAAATTCTCTTATCCAGCCTAATTGAAACCCAACTGGCAAATTCAAAAAGTTAGTTAAACAGGGAAATCATAAAATATGCATACATGGCTTAAGATTTTTATTTTAGCTTAAATCATATAATGTACATTTATTAACTAACCTTTTAATCTAAAGACGAGGTTTTCTTTGATTTGCAGTCAAGTGATAGAAGCTCCTCACTGCCTTTCTTGCGTTAATACATCATCTGCTATTTCCACTTTCAGTTTCTGTAAAGTTGAGAAGTGACGTGAGGACATTTGTAAAGCTATCTGAATCCAGAACTTTTCTAGATTTTTATTATAATTTCACAATCTTAAAAAATTGCCTTGCCTATATCTAATTTAATATCATGTTTTTATTGGCTTACTGAAGCCCTTCCATAGTTTCCATAGAACCAGCAACTATTTTGCCACCCATATTTCAGTGGTTAACATGATATAAGATTAAATTCTGTAATTAAAATTATAACTCACACAAACGGAACTCACGTAAACAAGTTTGCAAATACACTCTGACTCTTGGTGAGCATACTAGGTTCAACTAGTAGAAGCAAAAAAGTTTGTGTCTTCTAGAGAGTAGTTTGAGATCTGTGAGTTTCAGTGTATTTTGGGTATCAGTCACCCCTGCCCTTGCCCCATCTGACTGCCAGCTCAGCTCAGCTCGAGCCCACTCTTCCTTAGATTACAGCAACCTGCAGGATTCTATCCAGGAAAGTCTTCAGGTGTTGTTCAAGTTCCTGGCCACCCAGAAGTCAGGAGACTTAAACAAAATGGCGTTGGAGTGGGTGACTATCATGCATGGCCTGAGTGAGTGCAGGCCTCTAGCTGGGCTGATGGGTGGGTACTGAGGTGAGATGGCCCAGAAGGATGGGGAGAGAGGTCGGGGGTGGGTGAGGACAGAGTGAGGACCTCCTCCAGGGCCACTTCTTGGGCTGAAGTGACCAGGTCTTTATTCACGCTGCAGGTTTTCTCTCCTTCGAGCAAGGTCCCTGGGTCCTGCTGAGCAGAGTTTTTTGGGAGCGGGGCATCCCAAGAGGGCAGGAGCAGGCTGGTCCCCCTTGCAGAAGCTGGAACCCTAGTCTCCCTCCAGTGTTCCCCTGGCTGCTTCTCACAGGTGCCCTGCTGCAGGTGTGGGTGACTTTCCAGCAGAAGTGGATCTTTTTGAATAAAGTTCTGCATGAGATGAAGATCCAGTTTCCTAGTTCTGACCTGGTAGGGAAGGGGGTGTGTGGCAGGGTGGACAAGTGCTACTGGACAGTGGGGCTCAGGGCGGGAGGGGGATGCGGCCCTCACTCTCACCTTCTCTCTCACCACAGCGCTCCCGTTTCGAGGCCGTGGATGAACAGTATCGGACCCTGATGCGGATCTCTGTAGCTGACCCCCTGGTTCTGTCACTTATAGTGCCCAGTGCCAAGCGGAGCCCTTCTTTCCAAGGCCAGCAGCTGCAACAGCTGCTGCAAGCGGGCTCCGTGGAGCTGGAGGTCATCATCGTGGCTCTGGAGAGCGTGCTCTATGCCATATGTGCTCACTTCCCCCGCCTCTTCTTCCTCAGTGGCAGTGAGCTGGTGGCCCTGCTAGCTGCCCCGCTGGAGTCCTGTGAGGCCCAGCTATGGGCACGACGCTGTTTTCCTCACGTGCATGCCGTGAGCTTCCAGTCCAGCCGAACTGATAGAAACACGGATGACCGGGAGTCAAGCCCAAGCCCACAGACTCAGGTGGAGGCGCTTGCAGTGCTCGGGGCAGGTGGGGAGGAGGTGAAGCTGCCGGGGTCCCTTCCTCTGCATTCAGATCTCCCCAGGTGGCTGGCCTCCCTGGAGCAGGGTCTGCGTCTGGCCCTGGTGCACTTGCTGCAGGACTGTGTGGCTGCCCGTCTTGCTCTGGGCCCGTCCCTAGACAAGGCCTTCAGGCAGCTGCCCCAGCAGAGCCAGTCGCCCCCGCAGATGTATGTCCAGCACTGGCTGGACCTAGTCCAGGCCTTCCCGTGGCAGTGTGTGCTGGTGGCAGAGGAGGTGGTATGGCGGGCCAACATGGAGGAGGCTCTGCTTGAAGGGAAGGCCCCGGCCGCGGTCCCCATGCACGTGCGCAAGCTTGACGTACTGGTGAATTTTTTGCGGGCCCGGAGGGCCTCTCGGGGTGAGCAGCCCCTGCCCTCTGTCCGCCAGACCAGCCTGCTCAGTGCCCTGTTGGTCATGACAGTGACTCACCGGGATATAGCACAGCTGCTGCAGGAACGCCAGGTCAGTGATCTGACGGACTTCCACTGGGCCCGCCAACTCAAGTACCGCCTGGCTTCACCCCACACCGCTCCCCAAAGCCCCCTGCAGAGTCCCAAGTCTCTCGCACCTACTGAGACTTCTCTGTCACCAGCTGCATGCTGGATAGATGTGCTGGGTCGGTCTTTCCTGTACAATTACGAGTACCTGGGTCCCAGACTGGGGTCTCTACCCAGTCTGCTTCCTGAGCGGCCGGCCCTAGTGCTGTTATTGGCCCTGGAAGAGGTGGCCTGTGGGACCCTACTGGGCCCTGATGGTGTGGGCAAGGCAGCTATGGTGAAGACGCTAGCGCAGGCCCTGGGGCGCCAGCTGGTGGTGGTGCCCTGCTTGCCTCAGATAGAGGCCCAAAGCCTGAGCAATTACCTGAACGGTGCCCTGCAGGGTGGTGCCTGGCTCCTGTTAGAAGCAGCTCAGCACTTGCCCCTTGGCTTACTCTCTGCCCTGGGCCAGCGCTTGGCCAAACTGCGCCACCTCTATGCCCCACTGTACCAGGAAGCTTCCCGAAGTACCAGCACCGTTGACCCCGCCCACCCCCAGCTCCTCGGCAGCGGCTTCTTTGAGAAACATCACGTGGACGTGCGCCTCGGCTACGGCTGTCTCCTGACACTGCGTGCCCTGAGCCCTGCCGTGCCTGCCAACCTGCGCCAACTACTGAGGCCTGTGGCACTGACACTGCCTGACCTGCGGCAAGTGGCAGAGCTGACCCTGCTGGGTGCGGGGATACGGGACGCCTCCCGCATGGCTACCCGGCTATCCAAATTCTTCTCCCTTGAGCGTGAGCTGGTGTCTGGGCCCCCGCCCTGCCGCTTGCCCCTGCTCAAGAAGGTGCTGGAAGACATGATACAGGCTCTAAACGTAACCAAGGGGGATCCCAAGTCCAAGCAGCCCTGCAGCCTAGCCGCCATCGAGGAGGCCGCCCTACTGCACGCCCTGCTGCGCTCCCCGCTGTTCAGCATCCCGGATGGGGTCCACCTGCGCAACCTCCAAGAGCTGCTCTGTGGGCTCTTCCCTGCCGCCAGCGAGGTGCTGGCAGAGCCTATAGCCCCCGGGCTGAGGAATTCACTGCTGGTGGAGGAGTTGCAGCAAGGAGGCCTGCATCCCAGCCCTGATATTCTGGGGTCCCTGGAGCAGCTGAGTCAGGCCCTGGGCCAGGCCTCAGGTGTCTTGCTCCTGGGCCCCGCAGGCAGTGGCAAGACCACATGTTGGCGCAGCTTATTTAAGATCCAGAATTGGTTGGCAGCCATGGAGGACCCCTCGACCCAGAGCTGCTGCCAGCCTGTGGAAATTACCCACCTGTATCCCAGTGTCCTCAGCCCCCAGGAGTTCCTGGGGTGGCTGGAGGGCCCCTGCTGGAACCACGGTGTCTTCCCCAGGCTGCTTCGTGAAGCCAGTCGGTGTAAGACTGTGGGCGCAAGGGGGCAGGTGCAGGAATCAGTGGGGATTCATCACTGGATAATATGCGATGGGGCTTCCGGTGGTGCTTGGCTGGACTCCATCACTTGCCTCCTGGGTGACCCCCCCCAGCTTAGCCTCCCCAATGGTCAGCAAATAGCACGACCCCCAGGTACTTTTCTTCTGATGGAGGTGGGAGATGCGACAGGCATGTCTCCCACAGCGGTGGGCCGCTGTGCCCTAGTCTGGTGCCGTGGGGAGCAGACTTGGCAGGCTATGCTGAGCGCCCTGATGGCAGCCCTGCCCCAGGAGTACCACCTGCAGCTCCAGACTGTCACTGAGCTCAACCACCTGGCAGAAGTGCTGGTGCCTGCAACGTTCCGATTCCTCACCTGCCAGGGTGCCAGCTCCCTGCTGCAGGTACATGGGCAGCAGGCCGTTTGCCCAGGTGTGGCTGAAGTCACCAGCTTGGCCCGCATCTTGCGTTGTCTGCTTGACCCACACCTGCGCACAGATGAGAAGGAGAAGGCCCATATCCCAGGTGAAGGGAAGGGCTGATGTGAGAGCTATGTGGCCTTGAGGATAGCTGGGATATAGCTCGAGCCTGTGGCCCAGGTTCTTAGGTGGACTTGAGCCTGGGGACTGAAAGTGAAAAGTAATAGCCAACCCCTACTCTCTTCCCCCAACTCCCTCCCCTTTTTCCTCCTGGGGCTCCGATTCTGGCCGTGGTGACCTTTGCAGAGGACCTCAGCTATAGTGACCCTGTGGCCCGAAGCTTCAAGTCCTCGAAAAGCAGCTCTCTGCGCCTGTACCAGGTTGACAGTGACGCTGTGCCTCGTAAGCGCAGGGAGCACTTGCTGGCTGTCAGCAGCTTTCTTTTTGCTTTGATCTGGGGCTTTGGAGCCCACCTTCCCTCCAGGTATCTACAGGGATGGGGGATGGGGCATGCAGAGGGCTGAGATGGAGTGAGTGGCCCATGGGAGTCAAAACCCAGGTGACATTGTTGGGGGAGGGTGGAGTGTGTGAGTGTATCGCAAATGGAACTGTTGTAACTGTCTGACACTTTTGCCTGTATGTCCATCTGAGCAGGCTCTGGCCCCTCTTTGATACCTTCCTGAGGGATTCTATTAGCTGCCTCTCCAACTACCCTGAGCTACCAGCCTCAGCCTTGGTGTTTGATCTACATGTATGCCCTGAAGATGGGACGCTGGCCCCCTTCACTGGCCAATACCTGCGCAGCCGCATCAAGGGAACTCAGGGCACCTTCAACCCTTCTCCTCAGGTGTGAGGACAGTGGGGCAGTAGCTGGGGCTGGGGCTCAAAGAGATATCCTGGGGCGGTCCATGTCCTAGGCCTACCTGCTCCCGTTCCTTGAAATGTTTTCACAGTCTCCAGAATGCATGCAGTGTTCTGCAAATACAGCTTTAACACAAGATTCCTAGACCTTTACTTTCGGCTAGATTGCTGTGCTAACCTGGAGCTGCCACAGTAAGCCCTGCTCCTGTCCTATAGACCGAACGGCTCTTGTACGTGGTGGACCTGCTTCTGTCAGAGGGACACCCGGTGCTGCTGGCTGGAGAGGCAGCCACGGGGAAGTCAGCCTTTGTGCACGTGCTAGTGGAGCCACAGCACCCTTACGTGTCCAGCCCCATCCACCCTGCCGTCAGTCCCACCCACCTTCGCCTCCTGCTGAGCCGGGGGGTCCAGGGCCAATCACAAGCCAGCCCGTGGCCTGGGCAGCACGTGGACTGCAAAGGCTTTCTCCTCTTCCTGCTGGAAGATCTGCACCTGGCTGCTTCCGGTGAGGAGCTGGGAGGAGGGAAGGTGTCATTGTCGTCTCTTGAGACTGGAAAAGCCCTAGCAATATTCGACTCTCAAACATATACCTACAGACCAAACTTCAGTGTTCCATTCTTAATATCTTCTCAGTCTACGTACGCTCCCTGAATAATCCTGTCCTTTGCGTGGCCTCATCCACCATCTCTATGCTCTGACTGCTAAATCTCCATCTCCAAGATCCCCTTCTAAGCACCAGATCTGTCTATCTAACAGTCTGCTATATGTCTCTACCTGGTTGTCCCATTGACACCACAGATCCAACTCTGAACTCATCATCCTCCCCCAAAACCCTGCTCTCACGTGCCCTCTCAGTACCTGGTACCACCATCCATCCAGTCACTGTAGCCAGAAATCTTGTTGACATCTTCCCCTCCCTCACCAATATCCAGTCACCATGTGTCTTCATTTTGCCTCCCAAGTATCTCTCAAACCTCTCCACCTATTTCCATTCCATCTTCCCTGGTTCAGGCAGTCATGACCGGGAGCTCTGGCAAATGCTCTTCTAGGTTTCTTGTGATGAGTCTTTCTTCTGTAGATTTTTATGCTCTGTCCTCTAACTGGATTCAACTTTGTAACGCAGGCATCCAATAAGTTAGGCTTCCTCTAGCCTCTGGGATCGCCATCCTCTCGGCCTTCTCTCCTGCATTTATCTAGCTAAATCCTACTTATTCTTTACAAATAATCTCAGGCAGTATCTCCTCCAGGAGGTCTGGGCCTCCAGGCTAGGTTCGATACTCATCCTGTGCTCTGTACAAAAATCTATAACAAATATGGTTTTATGACTGTACGTTTACTAGCCTGCCTCTTGCATCCCACTCTGAGCATGTTTCCACCAGTCTCGGTTTCCAAACCTTCCTACTCATTAACCTTCAGTTAAGGAATATGTAATTGGTCTTAGAGGTAGGATTTGGGGCAGAAGAGGGGGAAAAAAGTCACTCACTCCTAAGGAGAGTGCAAGGGAGAGAGAAGAACTTACCAAGTCCCAACACACCAGATGCATAAAATTCCTTAGAACCCCGTGTGTGCCAGGAGCAGACCCAGTGAGGCAGGGAGAGGAAGAGTGGGGTGACACTGTCATGTGGACTTACGCCTGTTCTCTCTGTTATTCTTCACGGCCCACAGACCCAGAGAAGAGCTGTCAGCCGGTGTTGGAGACTCTGCGCCAGGCCATAGACGGCACCGTGTACGCCCACAGCACCTTGGAAGTGCAGACGCTGCAGCCTATAGTCAACTTCCTTACCACCGCCACAGTGCCAGGCTTCTGCGAGCTCCCGCTGTGCCCACGCCTCTCTCGGCTCTTCACCGTTCTGGCCCTGGGCAGCGTGACCCTGGCCACGCTGCTGAGCAGGCACGTGCCCAGCATCCAGGCCTGGCTTGAAAGCTTCCCCTCTGTGGAGCGGGAGAGTGTTCTAGCAAGAGCCCTGGTCCAGGCGTCGGTGGAGGCCTGGGAGGCGGTGCGCAAGCGCTTTCTGCCCTCACCCCTCCGCCCACACTACCGCTTCTCCCTGCACTCTGTGAGCCAGCTGCTGGGCAGCCTGCAGCTGCTGCCCATCAGGGTGGGCTCCCGGGCTCTTGTGGATTGTCCCAGCCACCAGGAGCACCTGCGCCAGGTGTCCGGCCTATGCGGCACCCGCCTGGCAGTCACGATGGCCACGTGCAACATAGTGCGTCTTTGGTTGCATGAGGCACAGAGAACCTTTTGTGACCGGTTGAGCAGCCCCGGGGAACGCTCCTTCTGTGCCAACCTGCTCCTAGAGGTAGCTCAGAATGTTTTCTGCTGTGGGCCAGCGCCCCCGAGCCTGGGCAAGGGCTACGAGGAGGAGGAGGGGGAAGAGCAGGTACCTGGAGTGGAGTCCGAAGGGGAGCTGGCCCAGTGGGGGGACCTGAGCGACAGCGGCAGTGAGACCGAGGAGGACGAGGACCCGTACGGCCTGCAGGTCTGCACAGGCTCCGTGTCCAATGATTCAGCACCGTCCAGAGCACCAGTAAAGAGGGTGGCCACAGGGAGCCTAAGTCAGAAGATAAGCCAGGAGGAAGGCACAAGGACCTCCAACTGCAAACTCCAGCTGAATAATAGAGCCAAGAACTGGTGGCAGAAGACAAGCCAGGTAGACGTGACCTCCCCGCTGTTGCTCCCGGTGCTACTGCTCTGCCCCCAGGAAAAGCCCTCAGACCTGGTCTTCAGTCAGGAACTGACACTGCGGTCCAACTCGGAGAGCTCCAACCTGTACCTGGAACGGCAGTGGGTGAGCCTGGAGGAGCAGCTGGCCACATCAGCTGCGCAGCTGAAGCTGAGCCCCCACCTGGCCCGGTGCCGCTCGATGGCCCGGCATGTGGCCCGCCTGGTCCGGGTGCTAGCCAGGCCCAGGCAGCATGGCCTGTTGCTCTCGGGGGCTCAGGGGACTGGGCGCCGTACTGCCGTCACTCTGGCTGCTAGCATTTGTCAGGTCCGCCTCTTCCATCTGCCACGTGGATCAGAGGAGGCCGTTCTCCAGTGTCTGCAGGATGCCAGCTGGCATGCTGGCGTGTTAGGCCAGCCAGTGGCCCTGCTGGTGCCCAAGGGTGTGGATCTCACTACCCTTCATCGCCTGCTGGCCCTGGCAACCTCAGGCAGGTTCCCTGACCAGTACACAGAGGCAGATCTGGACAACATTGAAGAACATCTCCCCAGGGACAACCTTAGTGTCAGGCAGAACGTCAAGAAGGAAATGCTGTTGCAGAGGTGAGGCCCAGAACCCCAAGCTAGGGGCTGCTCTGCCCTTGCCCCACCCTGGCCAAAGGCCCAAATCCCCCACACAACCTAAGGGCTGATGTGAGGGCCCAGAGAGCAGGGCTGAGGCGTCAGGTTGGGATGGGGGCCTCGATGGGCAAACAGGGATAAAGGGGAGGACGGTATCTGAGCTCCTGCCCCACAGGTTCTACCAGCAGGTGTGCAGCCACCTGCACATGTTCATCCTGATCGGAGATGACCAGGCCCACAAACAGCTGCCTTCCACCCTTTTCCTGAGGCTCCTTCAACTGGCCATCGCCAGCACCGACTGCTACGAACCCTGGGACCAAGATTCCCTGGTCAGTGTGGCCCAGCACCATCTGGAGGGGGCTCAGAGCCCACCCCTTGATGACGGTGAGCCCTTTTTACCTGTCCTTGCCACTCATCTTGACCAGGTTCTAAAAAGGATTATTACTTAGGTCAGTCTCTCTCTCCAGAACCTAGCTGAGCCCCCTTCACCTTTTCTGCCCTCCTTCCTGAGCCAGGAGAGAGGGTCTCTGTCATTTCTTCCCCTACGAACTCACAAGTCCAGGCTAAAGCCATGCCTGTTGCAGACTTCTTGAAGTGCCCAGACCTTCAGGCCTCAATTCCCAGTGTGGCCAAATCCATGGCTCTCATCCACCTTTCGGCTGCCAGCTACCACCGGCACCTGTGCCCGGAATTGCCTCTCGTCACCCCCAAGACCTTCCTGGACTTCCTGGACAACTTCGTGCTGCTGCAGCAACAGATGACCCTGCAGATTAAGAACAAGGCCCAGCGGTGAGTGGCCCCATTCCCTCCCCTGTACCTCCTTCTGCTCCCTCAGGTCCACTCACTGGCACACTGTGTCTTCAGGATCCAGGATGCCCTGGGAATTCTGAGGATGCTGATTGAGCAGCACAGTGCCCACGCCAACCTGGTCATCAGCTTGGAGCAGCAGCTGAAAGACTCCCGCAAGGTAAAGGGGAGAGGATTTTGAGGCATGCACAGTAGGGTCAAAGCGGGAGCCCAAACGGGGACTTTGGAGGAACCATACAGACTGAACCTTAGTTCTTGTCTCCTGAGAGTCCCCCTTTCCCCAGGGGATCTCTCTAATTCCTGCCACCTCCTCCTTTAGAGCTCAGGCTCAAAGTTCCCCATGGCACAGCTGAGATCGGGCTGGTTCCTCTAAACACGTGAAACCCAAGTGTCCGCTTCTTGTTGTCCCTGGTACCTTGACTGTGTGAATTTCAGTATGCTCCCCAAGCTCTCCAGAGATCCCCGTTGGGGATGGGGCAGGATTACATCCTCATGGTCCCCTCTCATTGTAATCCTCTTCTCCTGGATTCTCTATCACTGCTAGTTGGCACACCTCCTGTAGCTGTCCTCTCTTCCCATGCTGCTTTGTCCCTGCACGGCTTCCTTCCACAAAAGCACCAAATACACAAATATATACACTGTATATATAAAAATATACACTGTTATGTACAGCGGATGGGAGATGGCTGTGGGGGCCATTTACATTCTAGAACAGAGCCAGAAATAGATTAAATGGCATACCAGACCTCAGTGTCCTGAATTTTTCTCTGTCACCTTCCTCTACAGGGCATTTGCTAGTGACGGACTTTTCTATCCTCCTCCCATCTCCACAATACTGTTCCGCAATGCTATTCAGCCACCCCACTTTCCCTTTAGAGCTCCCCAAATACAGTGTTCATGTAATAAGAGATTTTTCTTTCTAGTCCAAACCCTAAATCCTGTTGCTTTCTTATACAGAGCAATTTTCTTCTTTGAATAAACAAACCGCTCATATCTGGCTAAAACTGGTAGCAATGGGGTCATCACACCTTCTGTAGTCAAACACTCTTAGTTAATAGTGTTTTCCTAAAATAAAGAGACTTTTTTCTTTTGTTTTTAATAAGAGGAATTGTGAAATTGCATTTTCTTTTTCCTTCCTGCTACACAAGATTTTTTTTTTTTTTTTTTTCCGGTACGTGGGCCTCTCACTGTTGTGGCCTCTCCCGTTGCGGAGCACAGGCTCCGGACGCACAGGCCCAGCGGCCATGGCTCATGGGCCCAGCCGCTCCACGGCATGTGGGATCTTCCTGGACCAGGGCACGAACCCGTGTCCCCTGCATCGGCAGGCAGATTCTCAACCACTGCGCCACCAGGGAAGCCCTACGCAAGACTTTTTGATGAAGTTTCAGGGATAACTACAGTGAAGTAAACTAGTGATCAACTTATGAGCAGATAATCTGAGTTACTTTCTACTGGACTTTCAGGGCTTCCAGCTCCCAATGCCTAACCCGCCTCTTCTGATGGGTGCCCTCAGGGCTGTCATCCAGTGTTACGCAACTCCGGGGGCATGGCTTACATTGTGTCTAAGTGCACGTATCTACTCCACATGTGTTCTGTGCAGTCCTCATAGTACTGGTGCCCGCCTACCATCAGCCACAGAGGATCACTAGCTTAGATGAAACATGAAGACTCAGTTGAGATGCAAAACAATTGAGACGTTCATAGATGGACAGGAGTCCTCTTTCCCATGTTTTCCAAATTCCAGTTTCTTGTCTTGGACCTTACGTTTTCCCAAAATGGATAATACCAGGAATTGTTGATATGGCTTAGGGACGTTATTATTCTTTGATCCCTGGGTCAGTTGCATCAGAGCACAACGTAAGAACCCCCAAATCTGGATATGAGATTTTCGTAGGCTCAGGGGCATTCACTCAACAGCCATAATGGTGTGTACTTCTTTCAACGTTGTCTACCTCAGGAAATGGCCACCATCCACTTAGTGAATTAAGCTAAATCCCAGGAGCCATTCTGGGCCCCTCCATCTCTTTTCCCTCTCATATTCAGTTGGTTCATTTATTTATTACTGTACTCAGAAAACTTAATTGAACTCCATACTTTTTGTCCGAGCACTCATTAATATTTTTGTCCATGTCTACATCTATGCTTACATCTAGATAGGTAGACAGAATTTTCACCTCAACTTTTCTATGGAGGCCATCCTTTCTTCCGTTTTACAGATGAGAAAACTCAGATCCAGAGAGGTCAGGATGAGAATTAAATGAGATCTTACATGTAAAGCACTTCAAAGTGCCGGCACATAGCAAGAGCCCGATAAATGTTATCATGTATTAGATTGCCTCCTAATAAGAAAGATAAGACACTGCCCTTGCCTTCGTGGTGCCTAGTTTACTGGAAGATATAGGCTCATGCAGGCGATTACAAAACAGTGTGTTATGACAGAGCAAGTCCAGGATACTCTGCAAGTCCAGCAAGTCCAGCAAGTCCAAGATACTCTGAAGTATCAAGAAAGACTTTCTAGAGAAAGCACAGTGCCACACAGTATGTAACACAGAGGCACGTGTAGAACACGGCAGGTGTTCAAAAGCATTCCTTAAATATGTAAACGAATGAATGAAGTATCAAGGTCCATACCTGAAGGTTAGGTAAGATTACGTATAAAAGGGTTTGGGAAGAGTGTCACAGGCTGAAGTAACAGCAGGTGCAAAGGCCCACAGGCAAGAGGATGTGTGTCACGTTGGAGGAGCTGAAAGTCAGGAATGGCTGGAGAGCAGAGTGCTGGGAGAGGAAAAGGAAATGAGGTTGGAAAGATGAGTAGAGGCCTCCTGGTCATGGAGGCATTGTAAACCAAATGAAAAGAGTGGCAAGTGTTAAAGGACCTGATGATATGATATTTGGCTTTGAGAAAACCAATTAGGCTGCAGCATGAAAAGCCAGTTAGAGGATGGGAGTAGGAGTTAGGAAGCCAGTGCAGAAGGTCAGGAGTGAGAGAGCATGGGCGTGAATGATGGCGTTGGGGATGGGAGTAGATACGAGAGACGTTTAGGAGGTGGAACCAAAAGGCCTTGAAGATGGGTTGGGTTTGGGGGACTAGAAGAGATGGAGTCAGGGTAACAATTAGGTTTCTTCCTTGGGAAACTTCCATGTACTTTGCCGCAGTTCTCTGAGAAAAGAACACACGAACAGATGAGTAAGATTGCAAGAGATCTGACGAGGCACAGCTAATACGTTCACTTCTGGACACGTGGAGTCTGAGGGGCCTGTGAGACACCAAAGAGGAGATTCCCACTAAGCAGATGGATATGGGGGTGTGGGTCTTGGGAAAGAATCTGGCTAGATATACAGATTTGGAAGTTGTTAAGGTATAAGTGGTAATCAGAGACATGAGATTAAGGAGGATGCCCAGAAGTGTAGGCTGAGAAGAGACGGGGGCCCTGAAAACATTTCTGAGAAATATTTAAGGGATGGCACCGGAAGAGACTGCGAACGAGCAGCCACAGAAGTTGGAGAAAGACAAAGAAGAACATGGGCTCATGAAGGTCAAGAGAGGAGAATGTTCAAGAGGGAGGAGCTGCCTTCTGCGGCAAATGCCACTGATAGGTCAAGTAAGATGAAGAGTGTAGCCCAGTGGTTAAGTGTGTAGGCTTTGTATTCAGATTTCCTGGGCCTGTATGGTAGGTCAGGAGAAGCACCCACCCACTCGGGGCTGCATTACTAGATGTATAACTCACAGATAAGAAAATGACACTTTCAGAGCTCAGCATGTATCTGTGGCCTATGTGGAGTTCAACTTGGTCACCCTATCGAATGAGGAGTATGCCTGAGTCCAGGCCCATGGGGTCTTCCCTTGGGGTCTTCCCACCTGGCCCGGGATCTAGAGCTACAGAGCCTGAACTCTGTTCACAGAGCCTCGGCAGACTGCATCAGCAGCTAGACCAAAACAAGCTTCTGCACAAGCGGCAGCTGGCAGGGTGTCAGCAGCAGGAGAACCTCATTGAGAAACTGACCAAGCAGCGGGATGCCCTGCAGGCTCAGCATGAGGCTTTCCTGGAGCAGGTGGGCTCTTCCTGCTGCCTGCCCTGCACTGCTCCTCTCTTGGAAGAGGACAACCCCTCACAGGATGCCCAGAGGAGAGGATGGGTTGACTTGTCATGAAGTCTCCTGGGGGAGGGGGTAAAGGTAATAAGATGGCTTGGGGTGTGGTCCCTTTGGGGACCCTAGGAGAAGATGATCCCTCCTGGAAATACATTGAAGAAAGAGGACTTTCTGGGAGCTCACTTCAAGAGCCCATCTCTCCTCATTCAGATGGGCAAGGCATTCCTGGGGCCCCTGAGCCAGCTACAGGTGGCTGACTTTGAGGAGATACGGAGCTATCGAGTGCCACCAGAATCTGTGGTCCAGGTGACCGATGCTCTGTGTGACCTCTTCCACCGTGAACCAGGCTGGGCCAGTGCCAAGCAGCTGTTATGCACTGAGGACTTTTATCAGGTAGGGAATGTGGGGCGCCATGGAGGAGGATAGTGGAGGCATGGAGGGGAGACTTGGCAAGGCTGTGGGGCAAGGTTCAGAGCACCTATGTCTTCCCCCACCCTTCTTAACACACACTCTCCCAGGAGCTGGTGTTCTTCCCTAAGGAGAAGATGACAGACTCAGAGATTATAAAGTTAAACCTAGCTCTGAAAGCTCCAGGCATGAGCGATGCAGCCTTGCGAGCAGTGAGCACACCTGCAGCACGGCTGGCAGCCTGGCTCTGGGCCGTTCTGGACTACGGGCTGGCACGGCGCCGAGGACTGCCCACGGGCCTGCTGTTGCAGCAGGCGGAGGCGACACTGGCTCGGGAGCAGGCCCGCCTGGGCCAGTACCAGTTCCAGGCCCAGGAGATCCTAGCGTACAGTTTGGCCCTGTCCAAGAAGCTGGAAGATGCCCAGGCTTCCCACAAGCATGTGGCAGAGAAACTCGGTCAGGCTCGGCGTGGCCATCATCACAAGTGGCCCATCAAGGCTGCACTGCTCACGCCCATGCACTCCTGGACTACAGAGCTCCAGGTAGCCAGCCCCTCCTAGGCTGCCCCCTAAAGTTCATTTCTGCACCACAGTCCCACTCCTCTGCTCCTCGCCGTGCCCTCACTGCCTTCCTCTGTCCCACTCTGCCCTCCTTGCCACGCTTTCCTCCACACCCTGCCTTACTCCCTCTCTGCCAGACCCTCTGCCTCTACCCTCCCCGCTGGCCTACACACCCTCTGGTCTTCCCTTCCGCACCAGAAGTTGAAGGGACACTGCACGACTGTGTTCGGAGATGCTGTCTTGTGTTCAGCCGCCATCAGCTACCTGGGTCCCTTCCCACCAATGCGGCGCCAGGAGCTACTCGACAAGTGGCTGGCTCTCTGCAGGGGCTGTGAGGAGCCGCTGGGCCCAGATGACGTGGCACAGGCACTGAAGCAGATGCAGAAATCGGTCATCACGCCACCAAAGCAAGCCCTGCTCTCCACACGCTCTCCCTTCAGCCTTCTGGCCTTGCTGAGCTCTGAATCGGAACAGTTACAGTGGGACCGAGACCTGAAGCCCCAGGCAAAGTCAGCCCGCCTGGCAGGCCTGCTTCTGCGAAGTTACACTCACTACTTCAGTTGCCGTTGGCCCCTGCTGCTTGACCCCAGCAACCAGGCCCTCACCTGGCTGAATCCACTGCCTCTAGAAGAGGCTGGATGCTCGGCCACAGGTCCCACCAAAGACAGAGGTAAAGCCAGGGAGAGTAAACACAGTGCATCTTGGGTGTCTGAGCTGCCCAACACTCTCAGCCACATGTGCTCTTCCCTTTCCTAATGAAGACACTACATTTTTATGGCCAGGGTATCCCAGATTTCATCAGCCAACATGATATTTTTAAAAAATATTTATTTATTTTGGCTCTGCCGGGTCTCGGTTGCGGCACGCGGGATCTTTAGTTGCGGCACGCGGGATCTTTTAGTTGCAGCACGCAGACTCTTAGCTGCGGCATGCATGCGGGGTCTAGTCCCCTGACCAGGGATCGAACCCGGGCCCCCTGCATTGGGAGCACGGAGTCTTACCCACTGGACCACCAGGGAAGTCCCCAGCCAACATGATATTAATAAATTAGGTCACATTTACATTTTGGGGCCCATATTGCAATGATTCTGAATCTACATGGCTGACCGTGATCTTCCGCATCCTGATCTGCTCAGCACTATTAGAAACTTGAACTACAACTCGGAGCTTTACTACCCAAATGTATCCAATGTTCAGGAATTCTGGCGAAATATTTCTATTGGTCCTGCTTGGATCAGGGACCCATCTGGGTAGAGCATCGGAGGGAGCATTTCCTAGGGGAAGGGAGAGTGTTTATTTCCCAGAAGAAGGGGTTGAGGGTTATACTGGTAAGAACAATAGACATCTAGAATAGAAGGTGTATAATAAATTTGTCTGTAACAGGGGCTCTATAAGCAGACTATCTGGGTCAATTATCTGTCCTTTGCTAGTTGTGTGACCCAGGCAAGGTATTTAACCTCTCTAAGCCCAAGTTTATTTGCCAATAAAATGAGGGTCTTAATTATACCCATCTCATAAATTGTTGTGAGTATTAAGTAAGATAATTCATGAAAAAAGAGTTCACACAGTGCCTAATACATAATAAGTTCTCAAAAACATTAGTCATGGGCTTCCCTGGTGGCGCAGTGGTTGAGAGTCCGCCTGCCGGTGCAGGGGACACGGGTTCGTGCCCTGGTCCGGGAGGATCCCACATGCCGCAGAGCGGTTGGGCCCGTGAGCCATGGCCGCTGAGCCTGCGCATCCGGAGCATGTGCTCCGCAACGGGAGAGGCCGCAACAGTGAGAGGCCTGAGTACGGCAAAAAAAAAAAAATATATATATATATCTATATCTATATCTATATCTATATAATGCCTCTCCTCAAGAACTCTGCACAACTATACTAGTTGTGGCTCACGGGCTCTAGAGTACAGGCTCAGTAGTTGTGGCACATGGGCTTAGTTGCTCCACGGCATGTGGGATCTTCCCGGACCGGGGCTTGAACCCGTGTCCCCTGCATTGGCAGGCAGATTCTTAACCACTGCACCACCAGGGAAGTCCCTGTTTTTTGCTTGTTTGTTTGTTTGTTTTTTGATATTGAGCTATATGAGCTGTTTGTATGTTTTGGATATTAATCCCTTGTTGAAAAGATATATGCACCCCAGTATGCATAGCAGCACTATTTACAATAGACAAGACATGGAAGCAACCTAAATGTCCATCAACAGATAAAGATGATGTGGGGTGTGTGTGTGTGTGTGTGTGTGTGTGTGTGTGTATATATATATATATATATATATATATATATATATATACATGCACAAATAATGCCATTTGCAGCAACATGGATGGACCTAGAGATTATCATACTAAATGAAGCAAGTCAGACAAAGAAAAATATATGACATCACTTATATGTGGAATCAATAAAAAAAGTACAAACTTATTTACAAAACAGAAATAGACATACAGACATAGAAAACTTATTTACAAAACAGAAATAGACATACAGACATAGAAAACATAGAAATAGACATACAAAACAGAAATAGACATACAGACATAGGTTACCAAAGGGGAAGGAACGGGGAGGATAAATTAGGAGTTTGGGATTAACAGATACACACCACTATATATAAAATAGATAAACAACAAGGACCTACAGTATAGCACAGGGAACTATATTCAATATCTTATAATAACCTATAATAGAAAACAATCTGAAAAAGAATAAATATATATATACGTATATATGTGTGTGTATATATATATATCTGAATCACTTTGCTGTACACCTGAAACTATCACAACATTGTAAATAAGCTATACTTCAATAAAACAACAAAAACAAACAAAAAACTCCAAAATAGTAAGCCTGGAAGAGCACACAAGTCCCAGATGAGCACTGCAGCCCCAGTGATTTTAGCCTTTTTTTAAAAATATTAATTATTTATTTTTGGCTGAGTTGAGTCTTTGTTGCTGCACGTGGGCTTTCTCTAGCTGCAGCGAGCGGGGGTTACTCTTTGTTGTAGTGCGCGGGCTTCTCGTTGCGGTGGCTTCTCTTGTTGCAGAGCATGGGCTCTAGGCTCGCGGGCTCTAGAGCGCAGGCTCAGTAGTTGCGGCACACGGCCTTAGTTGCTCCGCGGCATGTGGGATCCTCCCAGACCAGGGCTCAAACCTGTGTCCCCTGCACTGGCAGGTGGATTCTTAACCACTGCACCACCAGGATAGCCCGATTTTAGCCATGATTTTAGCCCAGTGTAACTCTGAGCAGAGTGCCTGATCAGGCATCTAAGCTACTGAAGTGAGAGATAATAAATGGGGTGTTGTTTTTAGCTAAGTTTGTGGTAACTTGTTAAGGAATAGGAAATGAACACACCAAACTGTGGACCTGGCAACCTCCACTTGCCCACTTCTTGAACACTTAATATTTTAAAAAATCCTTAAAAAATTTCTTGACAATTAAAAAAATAAGTATTTATCTTTTCCAGATCCTGCAATAGAGGAGGCAAAGGAGAAGGGGGCTGCAGACAGCTGCTGGTCAGCTAGCCACCCGGTGCACAGCACTGTCCATGGCATGGCTAATGCCACAGTCTATGGCCTTTCTCCTACCAGCTGTTACTTCCAGGCAATGACCTCTATGCTAGTGATGACTCTTGTAGTTGTTAGTGACAGAATTTGCTCAGGCAAAAAGGGAAATGCACTGACTCTTCTAACCAACCTACAGAAAAGCAGAAATGGAGCTGATGTCAGGGGTGCCTAGAACCCCTCCCTGGAATTTTAGAGTAGCAATAATGAGAGCTACCCTTTACTGAGTGCTTGGTAGGTACCAGCAGAGTGCTTTGTATGCACTGTTCCATGTCATCTTCACAGTAACCCTATGAGGTACTCACTACTATCAACCCCATTTTGCAGATGACGAAGTTGTGTCACAGAGAGCTTAAGTGACTTTCCTAAGGTGTCTTCTCGCAGAACTTCCTTCATGAGCTGGAGCCCTTGGGTGAACGGGGCTCCCCAGGAGCCTGAGTCCCTCCCTGAGAAGAGCCCCTCTTCATCTTTCTGCCACAGGGAAGGGCTTCAAGAGAAATCAGGGAAAAGAGTCTAAAGAGGAGGACACGGAAGACGAAGATGATGAGAGCGACGAGTGTTACAAGACAAAAGAACAGAAGGCAGGAGAAAGGGGAATCACGGAGAAGAACAAGGAAGAGGAAGCGTCGCAGGAGGAAGAGGAGAAAGAACAGGAGGAGGGGGCGGGGACTGTGACTCAGTCCCCGCCCCCTCCCGAACCCCGAGTCCTCTCAGGCGCTGACCCAGAGCTGGGGCCTCAGCTCCGGGAGGCAGCTGCCGGTGGTGAGAACTCGTCCCCTGCACCCACGTGTCTCCTGTGTCCTCCCCCTACTCTGTGGCCCCACAGGACTCCAACACCCCCGTCTGACCTCAGCTCCCACCTCTACCCTGGGCACTAACTCAGTGGAAGAGCCCTGAGGGAGCCTTCCCGTCAGCCAGAGGGGAGCAAAATCGGAGCCCGATTTTGTGCATGGGGGTGCCCAGGTGCTGGTATGGTGGGTAGGGTGTCCTTGCCTCCCCCTCGCAGGCCTACCAGTGCTACTGACCAACATGGAGCTGGGCCTAGAGTACCCAGAACTGCAATGGCTACTGCAGCGGGAACAGCTGTGCCCACCCCAGTTGCAGCCTGGCTTCTGTCTCTATCTGAGCACTACCCTTCCCCTCAGTTCTTTGGAAAAAGGTGAGGCCCAGTGGGTAAGTCACCAGCACAGCTTTGTGGGAACACCAGGGCCTGAGCTTCACTCAGTCTGGCCCAGAGCGGGCTCAGGACCGTAGCAGGGAGCCACACTCCCTGTGCTTCTCACCCCTGGCTCTGCCCCAGGGAAGAGGTTAAGCATCTCCCATGTGATTCCAAGTGCTAGGCTGTGAATTGCTGAAAGGGCTGAATGTGCTGGACCTGGGCATGAACATGGAAATCCTAGAAGAACAGATGCTGCGTGAAATCTTGTGCACAGAGCGTCCTGAGCTTGAGAGCCACTGGCAAGACCTGAGGATCAGATTCCTGGACGCCTGGGAAGCTGTGAAGGCTGCTGAGGTACTTGGGGGGTCCGGTCTGTGGGCTGGGATGAGCTTTGCAGCGGCCCAGGTGCGGGGGTGGAGATGAGCGCTGCTGATGGGGAGCTACGTGGGAAAGGGCCGGATCCGCGCAACAAGGGACTGTTTGCAGGAGCGGCTGCTGACGATGCTGCTGCTCCAGAACCCAAGGCGTCAGAAACCAGCCAAGTTCCTGCGAGACATGGTGAGGGCCCAGGCAGAGCTGTGTTGGCTGCGTGCCCGTTTCGAGGAGTTAGAAGAGCTGAGGAGGCAGGAGGTGGCATCGTGGGCACCGTATCGGCATGTGGTCTGGCATGGAATGGCCATTATAAAGGCTCTTAGCTCACTGCAGAACCTGCTACCACTTTTCCGTATGAGTCCAGAGAATTGGCTGGCAGCCACCAAGCGGGCTCTGAACAGCATGAAAGGTGAGATTCATCAGCAGGAAGAACTACCCTGCCATCTGCTGCAGTTAAAAAGACAGCTGACCCGCCAGCTACTGGGCAGCACTGCCGCTACACTGGGCCTAACCCAAGTACCCTTGGTGGGTGCCTTGGGTGCTCTGGCTCTGCTGCAAGTGGCAAGGAAGGCACCAGAGCTCGAGAGGCTGGCCCTCTGGCCTGGACTGGCAGCCTCTCCCAGCACAGGCTACAGAAAACCAGACCCAGGTGTGGCTCGACCAGCCTGGCTAGGGCTGAGAGCCTGGCACGAATGTGAGATGTTGGAGGTACTGCCCCCGTATGCTGGGCTGTGTGCATCCCTGGCAGGCCACTCCAGTGCTTGGCAGGCTTACTTGTCACTGTCATCCACAGTGCTGGGTCCTGCACCGGGGCCTGGGACTGACCCATTCAGCCTCCTCCAGAAGCTGATCCTGTGGCGTGTGCTGCGCCCTGAGTGCCTGGCCAGTGCCCTGGCAACCTTCACCACCAGCCTCCTGGGCCGGCCCCTGGATGAAAACCTGCGTGCTCCCACCATACCCTTTGAACACAGTCAGGCTACTCAGCCCACGCTGATTTTGTTGCCACCACCTGGTCACCCCACCGCCACCGTGCACCCCCTGACCGTCATCCAGAAACTGGCTGCCAAACACGAGCAGGTTCGAGCCTGGCCTCTCGGCCACAGAGCCACCGGGCTCTTAGGGCTGGGATGGGGTGTGGGTCTCCCCTCCCAGCATTCTCATGGATCTTTCTGGATTACTCAGGGACTTTTCAGGTCATCTGTGGCATTACTCTGGGTCCCTTGGGTCACCCTAGGATCCCTTTGAGTTACCCTGCCATTTTGCTGTTGGTCCTCAGGGGCAGAAGCATCTGAAGGTGATAGCTCTGGGCTCTGAAGCCTGGGACCCGGTCTCGGATGTGGTCGGCATTCTCCGCAAGGCTATGCACAGCGGGCACTGGCTGGTGCTGGAGAACTGTCATCTGATGCCTCACTGGCCAAAAGAGCTGCTACAGCCCTTGCTGGGGCCGTTGGCCAGAGCCAAGGGTGGGTTTGCTGCCTAGAGATGGCTTCTAGGACCCTATCCTACACTTGGGCCTGAGCTTGAACTCAGATCTCATGGCTGATCCCCTAATCACCTTTGTATCTGACTCCTAACCCCCTAGCCTCAAGTCTGATCTCTAGGCTTATGTCTGACCCTTTACCCAGCGATTGATCTCAGCCCCATGTCTGACCCCTAGTGGTCTCCAACCTGGAGTTAGAACTGCTTTCTGCTCAACAAGCAAGAGAGAACGTGGCCGCTGTCCACAGAGATTTCCGTCTTTGGCTTATTGTGTCTGCAGAGGCTATTGCTTCCTTACCAGGTGAGGAGCTTCCCCCCACAGGCTCTCAGATTGGAGCGGGGAGGTAACTGTATTGTGCTGACTCAGCACTTTCCTTCCTCCCCAGCCGTGCTGACTCTGCACTCCATGCCTATTTTCTGGGACCAGTCCCTGGAGCTGTCCCATGTCTTGGTCGACAGTGTGGAGCTAGTCCAGCAAGGACTCTGTGTGCAACCCCCAACCAGGGTGCTGCCTCTGCTCCTCCTACATGGCCTCCTGCTACACCGGCAGCTCTATGGAATGAAGCTGCAGGCTCACAGGGGGTGCTGGTGAGGGACCCCGCCCATCCTACTCTGTCAGTCACTCAGCAAACACTGAATATTTTTCACATGCTGGGATTCATCTCTGGGGAGCTCCAAAATGTGAGGGCAGGGGGAAGTCAAGGAAGGCTTCTCCAAGGACTTAGGGGTCTCACTTTGAACTGAGTCCTGACAGCAGAGGCAGATCAGGTGGAGATGAGGCCTTTCTGAGCAGAAGGAACTAAGCTTAGCAGGAGAGAGGACTTCAGTGTGGCTGAGGTGGACATGCTGGGGCTTGAGTGGGGAGAGGTGAGGCTTGTGGTAAAGGGCCTTTAAGACCATCACAAGGGACCTGATTGGATCCTGAGGACAGTGGGAAGCCACTGAAGGGTTTTAAGTAGAAGACACATGATCCCATCTGTGTGTTGGAAAGATCACGCTGGCTGCAGCGTGGAGAATGGACCAGATGGGGCAGGGCTGGAGGCAAGCACAATAGTTTTGGGAGGCTCTGGCAGGCTTGAGGAACGAGGTCATGGTATGGGTGGTAGGGACTAGGGTAGTCACAGTGGGGAGAGAGTAAATATGGGGTTAGGAAGAGGGAAGAGTCAAGGAAGGCTCTCAGATTTCTGCCTTGGACAACTGGGTGGGTGGTGTGGGAGGAAATGATGATTTCAGTTGAAAGGAAGTCGTATTTGTGGTGCCCAGTGGCGATGACTAGTGAGCCCTCGTGGGTCTGGAGCTCAGGAGTGAGGTTCGGGCTGGAGAGAAAGATGTGAAAGTCCTCAGCATATAGATGGTTTTGAAAGCCTACTTCCTGCTCTCCACCCCCAGGAGTCAAGGGACGCTGACCCGGATCCTGCAGATCCAAGACCACCTGTGGGCCAGCCTGAGCAATCCCAGTGCTGCCATGCAGGAGCTGGCTGGTGAGACTCCTCCTGTCCCCCATGCAGTCACCAGCCCCCAGGAGAGCCCAGAAAGGGGTAGGGAGGGGAGCACTGAGATGGGGACATAACCTACAACTTTGGTTTGGGAGGTGGTGGAAACTGGAGGGGCTGTAACTGAGGGGCTCTGACCTCATCCTCAGCTTCAGTTTTCTATGGGGGTCCTGTGGGAGACGAGAAGGACAGGGAGGTCCTGAATAGCCTCACGCAAGCCTGCCTGAGCTCCAGCAGCAGGAACCGGGCCCAACCACACACACCCCAGTATCTGCTGGCCACTCTGATGCCCAGCCCCGGTAAGCTCCAGTCAGGTATCTGCGTTGAGGTGGGGAACAGCCCAGTAATACCACCTTGCTCAAGGGAATGTAACAGAGGTACCAATAAAGGTGTAGAAGGGGGCAATATTCACAGTTATGGGATGATGATGGTTTAAAGTGTCAGAGAAAGGCCTACTCCCTTGGGTCTGGGGTGGGAAGAGACAGTCTTATCTCTCACCCCTCACTCACCTCCACCCCCAAGAACTAGGGGAGCCGGATGCTATGGAAGAGTGCAAGGCCCAGATGCACCTACTGCCCACACCACCTGAACCCCGGACCTGCGGACTGAGTGCTGGCCCCCAGACCTGGCTGCTGCGACGCCAGAGTCGCGCTGTCCTGAGCGCGCTGCAGCGGTGTTCGCCCACTTGGGTTCCGGAGGCCAGCGGAGGCTCCCGGCGCGCCGAAAGGCGGCTGCGGCAGCGCCTGGTGCAAGCCAAGCGGAGGCTGGAGTCACTGCAGGCTCTGCTGACCGAGACCACTCGCCAAGCTGAGTCTGGCGCGGGGTGGGGGGAGCTGGGGCTGAGCGCGCCGCGGCCTCTGGAGGGCTTCCTCAAGATGGAGGTGCTGGAACTGAGCCAGCTGGTGGGCGCGCTGCAACGGGACCTTGATTGCCTGTTGCAGCAGCTGAAGGGCGCGCCCCCGTGTGCCTCCCGGCGCTGTGCCGCGGTGGCTCACGCTCTCTGGACTGGCCGCCTACCCTCGCCTTGGCGTCCCCACGCGCCTGCCGGGCCTCAGCCGCCCTGGCACTGGCTGCGACAGCTATCGCGCCGTGGGCAGCTGTTGGTTCGCTACCTGGGTGTGGGAACCCAAGTACCAGAGCGCATCTTTCACCTGTCAGCCTTTTGCCGCCCGCGCCGCCTGCTGCTGTCACTGCGTTGGGAGGCTGCCTTTGCTGGGGTTGACCTGAGGAATTTCCCTGGTTGCCAAGGCTCTAGCTCCAGTCAGCTCCCCCATAAACGTCAGGAGCTAAACAGCCCTCTGCACGTCCAGGTATCCTCGTGCTGTCCCTTCGTTTCCAATTCCGCCCCTTGAAGTCCCTGATTACACCTCTTAGTTACCCCACCTTGCCTCTTCTTGGTTTTACTCCCTCTAGCCCCATCTGCTTCTCTAATCCCGCTCCACCACGACCCCCCAGCTTCTTAGCCTTGCCTGACCAGTTTCTGGCGCCCCCAGGTGGTGAACGGCCCAAACCCCAGGGTTCCAGAGGTGGGGCTGCTGCTGACTGGGCTACAGCTCCGGAACGCCGAGTGGGACCCGCTCTCAGGGGCCTTGCAGGACAGTTCTTCCAGTCAGCCCAGCCCTCTGCCTCTGGTCAGAGTCAGCGCCCAGGCCCCGGGGGCCAATGACGTGCCACCCCGAGCCGGCCTGGCCGTGTATTCCTGTCCTGTGTACTTGGAAGGGCCCCTCGGCACCACTAGGCTGCACAGCAGGAAGATCCTGATGCACCTGCCCCTGCCCACGAAGCTCAGCCCCGCCACCTGTGCCCAACGGAGAGTCCATGTGTGCAGCCCACCGCTGCCCTGAGCCCTCCGCCAAAATAAAGTTGGAGTGCTTTGATGAAAGATTTCTGAGACTTAATAAGGAATGCAGGTGTGTGCCCACTGAAAATGCGACACACTGAGGGGAAAGCACAGTGTACACGACCGAGAGAGGTGGTCTGTTCACAGTGAAGGCAGAAGAGGGTGTGTGCCTGGCGATGGGGAGAGGGGAGTGTGGGTACACTGTGGGGGAGATGGGCCTGGGGTTAGTCCTGTATCCAAGGGGCTAGGCAGATCTCAGGATGGCTAACACACAGGACTTGGAATCCCTACCCAGCTCTCGACTGTGCTCTCAGCTCTTGTGCTAAACCCACAAGCGATATTTTTAAAGGGAGAACATTAGAACTCAAGAAAATTTCTTCAGGCACTTAGCAGTACTATTGGGAATGCCCCAATCCTGCCCTACTGGTCATCCCCTCCCCCAGAATGGATCCTGAGTAAGTCGTACACACACACACAAGCGAAATAAGACACAAGGTCATATGTTCATTCAACGATTAGTTATGAGCACTCCTCTGAACGAGGTGCTCTTCCAGGCACTGATGAGGTTGTTCTAATGCCGGGAGACAGATAATAAAAGGCCAACATATAAATGAGTTAAATTTGATGACTTTTAAGTGCTATAAAAAAAAAAGCAGGCTGATGTGTCAGAGAGTGACTAGAGGGGAGCAGTTAATCTAGTTTGGGTGTTCAGGGAAGGCTTGCTGAGTATTTGAAAGAGCTATTTGAAGATCTAGGAGGGTTTCAGGTAGAGCCCTCAGCAGATGCAAAGGTGCTGAGGCAGGAACAACCTTGGGGTGTTCAAGGAACAGAACATGTAGCTGGAGCACTGTGAGTGAGGGTCAGAGTAAGCCAAAAGGATGGAAAGGTATAGAAAGGGGCAGATCACTAGAGCCTTTTCATGAGAATGAGCTTGTATTTTTTAAAAGAAGGAATCTATTAGTATTAGTTGGGAAATGAGCTTTATCAAAGATCACTCTGGCTGTTCTATGGTGGGTGGATGGATGGAAGGAAACCCAGAGTAACAAGGAGGAAGATTTGTTTGGAGGCTATTGAAGTAATTCAAGTGAGAGATGATGGAGTTTGGACTAAGGTCATTAACAGTGGAGATGGAGAATTAATGGATTTAGGAAATATTCTGGAGGCAAAGCCAGCAGAACTTGCTGATGGATTGAATGCGAAGAGTGAGGGAAATGGGCAAATCTACCGTAGGATGACTGAGCAACTGGGTGGATCGTGGTGTCACTAACTGAGAGAAATATGAGAGACAGGTTGGAGGTAGGGAATCAGGCGTTCTGCTTTGATACGTTCAGTTATTATCAGTTGCATGATTGCTTGCTACCCCAGGGCAAACCTCTCTGACAAAAGCTGGGTTAGAGTATAGCAGACAACACCAGCTAAAAGCCAACAACAGCTCCTCTCCTTGCCCCCAAGCACCAAATCTTACTAGGTACAACTTACTCCCCTTGCTGTATGATTCGGTACAAGCTACATGGTGGAAGGAAATGCAGACAGAGGTGTATACTGAGCATCAGTGCACAACCTCTTCACAGTCATCCCACTTGCTGGTGACTGTGGTGCAACTGATTTCCTTTAACGAAAGGCTAAGCAAAGAGGCAAAAGCTTTCTCCTTCCTCAGAAACTCTTCCCTTTTCCTTTCCACACTCAACCAGGGACATGCCTACTCCTTCAGGAGAGGAGATTAGAAGAGTATTAAAGAAGTCCTTCTGGATAAATGAACCCTCTGTCCATATTTACCATCAGTACTATTTTCCCCAGTGGGAACAGGGAACAATAGTGATATACGAGTAAAACCATCTGAAATTGGTTAGCACAGAATAGTTTCTACAAATCCACATCCTTCTCTAGGCCAAAATTTATTCTTTTTTGTAACCTAGCATTTCTTTTCTTTTTTTAAATTTCAGCTTTATTGATGCATAATTGACTGCAATTCATTCTTGAATTATGCCCAGCAAATTATTAAACTTAGTCAATCAGAGATTATAAAATAAGTACCAAGTGACAGCACCGCTCAAATACAATGAATGCATGTAAAAATGTTCCAGATTTGACAATTTCACTGTTGAAATTGTCTAGCAGATAAATTAGAATCTCATTAGAGAGAATTCCCTGGCAGTCCAGTGGATAGGACTCAGTGCTTTCACTGCCAGGACCTGGGTTTGATCCCTGGTCGGTGAACTAAGATTCTGCATGCTGCTAGGTGTGGCCAAAAAAAAAAAAAAAATTTCATTAGGGAAGTAAAGTCTCAATGAAAGGAAGGCGGAAGTAAGACACATGACAAAGGGGAGAAACATGTCCCATCCTGTCTGGACAGATGGGGTGGCAGGGGTGGGGGGGATGGATGAAGGAGTGGAATCAAGGGAGGGAGGACTATGACAAAATCAACCTGATCTGGGACTTTAGCAGTAAACTGAGGTACTGAGGGCAGAGGCTTTTGCCCTCTTCCCTAACTGGGACTTTAGAAGGGAACTGCTCTGCAGCATGGACCTACTGTGGCCCCAAGAGGATAAAGAAGGCAGAGGGACATGGCAAGGAAGAAGTGTCCCTTGATCCCTACATGGTGTGGAAACTGAACAGAGACCTGTTAGGCTCGAGGGAATACGAGGCAGAGAATCACTGGGGTCTGCAGCACCAAACAGAGTTGTTGAGAGGAGGCCAAATTGGCAGGGAGGGGCAAAAGGCCCTGACAGCTGAAAAAGACAAGACCGCGAATTCATCAACTTTAGAAGCAAATTCTGGCAGGATGCCCACGGGTGGAACTGGGCCAACCATACCCAGAGAATTCCAGCTTGTGCACACCCAAGAACCAGTATTAGGCCAGGGACCCCTTCCTTCTGACATCAAAATGCCACACAAGCCCTCCTGTCTACACCTAGATGCCACTCTGGAGAGGAGCAAAGGTAGAATGCTCAGAATTTGAAATTCTGAGCCTGTATTTCAAAGAGAAAAAACGAAACCTAAAGAGAGTGAAACAAATTGATTTCTAGCCTCTTCTACTATCCAGCAGAGTAGAGAATGGGAGTGAGACTTGTGAGGAAAATCAGATCAGTAATTGAGAAAGGAGCTAAATTTTATTTGCATATCCAAATTTGTGAGGAAATTTGTGACCTGCTCTGTACACTATATGCACTAAGAATCCAAAGACCAAAAATTTCATTCATTAGTGCTCTGCAGCTCACCTGAAACTCATATTTTTTCAGCTTTTCAGTCTAATTTGAAATCCTCATTCAGAAATAGGATATATAGGAGAAATGTCTGAAATAGAAAAAAAAAAGTGCCAGTTCACCCACTAATGCCTAAGAAGCCCTGGTAGCTGTAATAGTAGCTATAATAGGTACTATTATTATTCCGTACTACAGATTAGGAAACTGAGATACGATTCAGTCAGTTATTCAAGGTCATAAAGTCAGAGCCAGTTTGTTTTTTACCTTTATTGTCTATACTTTCTTTAAAAAAAATTTAGTCAGGGCTTCCCTGGTGGCACAGTGGTTGAGAGTCCGCCTGCCGATGCAGGGGACACGGGTTCGTGCCCCGGTCCGGGAAGATCCCACAATGCCGCAGAGCAGCTGGGCCCGTGAGCCATGGCCGCTGAGCCTGCGCATCCGGAGCCTGTGCTCCACAACGGGAGAGTCCACAGCAGTGAGAGGCCCGCGTACCGCAAAAAAAAAAAAAAAAAAAAAAAAATTTAATAGTTATTACAACAAAATCATACCTGGGTCTTATTTTAGGCTAAGTATACTTTTACTCAAGTTTCAAGTTCTTACTCTGCTTGACATACTTTTCTCACTTTGTGAGAGAAAATTGGACCATTTTAGACCATATGACTATGAGCCTGTGCTTGAGAGCCATGCAAGGAATGGCATTTTGAATAAGAGTACTTTTAAACACTTCAGGATGACAAATCCTCTTGGATGGGACCTAAGACAGCACTACTTTATACTGAACTTTTTTCTGCACGATAGTAAACATCCAGCACAGTCGTCACTGGCCCTGAGGATCTGAGCCACTGGTTAGAATTGCCTCACTGAATATGGCTTTCTCTAGGTGTATGTGAGTTGGGGGAAGGAGGCCCCTCTTTGATCTTGGATGAACGATTAGCCCATCCCCGGAGAGTATGGGGCTGCTGGAAGACTGGTTGGTGCCAGCACTGAAGGTAGAGACATGGGCCTTTTGAGTGTTTAGTCTTTTTAGATTGAACAGATTAACCCATTTTGGGAAGCAGATCCTACAGGCCATATGCCAGGTACTGGAGGAGTCACTTTCAAATCAGTTCTCTCCTTTAATCCTTTTAACAATCCTGCGAGTATTGTCAACCCCCCCCACCTTTTTGCACTTTTTAAAATTGAAATATAGCTGATGTACAATATTACGTACGTTACAGGTACATAATATAGTGGTTCACAATTTTTAAAGGTCATACTCCATTTATGCTTATTATAAAGTATTCAGAGCCAGGTTTTGAATCCGGGCATTTGTCTCCAGAATCCATTCTCGCTATGGCATTCTATTGCCTGTAATGTAACAAACGTTGGGTAGACAGTGGAAAACATGAATCCTCACGCACTGTTGGTAGATGGGTATACTAGTGTATTCTGGGGAGCAATCTGGCAGCACGTAGTGAAATTAATTAAATACAATATGTCCTAGCAATTTCGCTCCCAGGTTTAGGTCTTAGAGAGTCACACACAAAATGAGTTGGGAAGTGTTCTGTCCTACTCTGCTTTCTAAAAGAGCTTGTGTCAGAATGATATTATTAAAATGGTTGATATAATTTTCCAGTAAAGCCACCTTTTTGTTTTGTTTTTCTGAGGAAGTTTTTAATAACAAATTCAATTTCTTTAGTAGGCTATAAGGTAGCCTGATATAAGGCTATCAGGTTTTTTTACCCCTGAGTTTTCAGAGTTATTTATATATTCTAGACACTAATCCTTTGTCAAATAGGCGGTTTGCAAATATTTTCTCCCAGTCTGTACCTTCCTATCTGAATAGGATTTTTCATAGAGCAAAGGTTTTAAATTTTGATGAAGTCACCATTTATCAATTTTTTCTTTTAGGAATCATGTTTTTGATGTCAAGTTTAAAACTCTGCCTCACCTTAGATATCAAAGCTTTTCTCCTGTGTCTCTTTTCTAAGGGTTTTATCGTTTTATATTTTACACTTAAGTCCACGATCCATTTTGAGGTAGTTTTTGTACAAGGTGTGCGACTAGGTCAAGACAGATAGATTAATAAAACTTATGTATTTCTGTATGCATTTATTTTTGCCTATGGATGTCCAAGTTCTCCAGCTCTACTTGTTGAAAAGGCTACTTTTCCCCCATTGAATTGTGCCTGCACCTTTGTCAAAAATCAGCTGGGCATGGTTGTATGGGTCTGTTTCTGGGTTCTCTGTTCTACTGATTTATGTATCTACCCTCCCCTCCATCAATACCACACAGTCTTGATTACTGTAGCTATGTAGTTAAGTCTTGAAATTCGGTAAACTGATTCCTCCTACTTTATTTTTCTTTTTCAAAACTGTCTATTTATTCTAGTTCCTTCGCCTTTCCATACAAATTTTAGAATACAGTAAGTCTCCTACATACGAATGAGTTCCGTTCTGAGATGACGTTCGTAAGTCCAACTTGTTCGTAAGTCCAACGAAGTTAGCCTAGGTACCAAGTAACACAGTCAGCTATATAGTACTGTACTGTAATAGGCTTCTAATACTTTTCACACAAATAATATATAAAAAACAAACACAAAAAATAAAGAAAACATTTTTAATCTTACAGTACAGTACCTTGAAAATACAGTAGTACTGTACAACAGGTGGCATACAGGGGCTGGCATCGAGCGAACAGGCAAGAAGAGTTACTGACTGGAGGAGGGAGAGGAGGTGGGAGATGGTAGAGCTGAAGGACCGTCAGCAATAGAAAACGGAGGGCAAGCTGCATGTGACTATGTACGCCAGACATGTGAACTAACTTACGTGACTGGACATCTGGACGCATGTTTGCATCTTTGAAAGTTCAAAACTTGAAGGTTCGTGTGTAGGGGAACTACTGTAATCTTACCTGTGTCTACAAAAAGTCATGCTGGGATTTTGACAGGAATTGTGTTTAAACCTCCGTACCCATGTGGGTACACAACTGATGTCTTTACTAAGTTTTGCAATCCAAGAACATGGCATGTCTCTCCATTTATTTACATCTGATTTCTTTCATCAGTGTTGTAGTTTTCAGCACAGAAGTCCTGGAGACTTTTTTCTTGGGAGTTTTAAAGTTACAAGTTTAATTTCCTTAATAGTTACAGGGTTATTTATTTATTTCATATTGCATGAATTGTAATATTGTGGTGTCTTTTTTGGGGGGGAAATTGTTCCATTTCAACTAAGTTGTCAAATATAGGTCCAGAGTTGCAGTATTCCTTTATATTTGTCTGCACAGTCTGTAGTGATATTTGTTGTTTCATTCCTGATACTGATAATTTGTGTCTTTTCTGTTAGTCTTGCTAGAAGTTTGTAATTTTATTGATCTTTTCAAAGAAACAGCCCTTTGTTTCATTGATTTGTTCTATTCAGGTTGGTTGTTTGTTTTCAATTTCATGAAATTCTGCTGTTACCTTTATTATTTCCTTCCTTCTGTTTGCTTTGGATTTATTTCCCCCCATTTTTCCCCTAGATTGAGGTGGGAACTTTGATTACATTCATTTAAGGCTCTTTCCCAATGTATACATTTAGTGCTATACATTTTCCTCTCAGCATTGCTTTAGCTATGGCTCACAAATTTTGATATGTTCTATTTTCATTACATTCAATGTATTTTTATATTTCCCTTGTGACTTCCTCTTTGACCTATAGATTATTTAGAAGTGTATTGTTTAGCTTCTGAATGTTTGGAAATTTTCCTGTTACTAATTTCTAGCTTGATTTTTTTGTGGTCAGAGAACATACTCTATATGATTTCAAATCTTAAAATTTGTTGAAATTTATTTTATAGCCCAAGATGTGGCCTATCTTAATGATATGTTACATGGGTACTTGAAAATGATTTGTTGGTGGAGTATTCTATAAATGTCAGTTAGAGCCTACTGGTTGAAGCTGTTGTTGAGTTCTTCTATGTACTTGTTGTTTTTCTGTCTAGTTGTTTTACCAATTGTTGAGAGTCTCCAACTGCAAGTTTGGATTTGTATATTTCTCCTTTCAGTTATATCAGATCTACTTCATGTACTTTGCACACTGTTGTTTGGTGTGTACACATTTAGGATTGCTATGCTTTCTTGCTGCATTGACCCATTTATTATTATATAATGTCCCTTTCGCTCTCTGTCAAAATCTTTTCCTCTGAGGTCTACTTTATCTGATATCAATATAGCCACTCCTGGTTCCTTTTAAATAATGTTTGCATGATATATCTTTTTCTTCCTCTTACTTTCAATTTGCCTATATTGTTATATTTAAAGTGAGTTTCCTGTAGACAACATATATTTTGGTCTTTTTTTTTCAAATCACTCTGCCCATCTTTGTTGTTTAATTGGTGTATTCAGTTCATTAACATATAATTATTGATATGCTAGGGAGTAAATCTGCTTTTTGTTTTTCTGTTTACTCTCTCTGATTTTTGTCTGTTTTCTTTTTTCTGCTTTCTGTGAGTTAACCGAATATTTTTTAGAACTCCATTTTGAGTTATCTATAGTGTTTTTGAGTTTATATCTTTATATAGCTTTTTAGTAACTGTTTTATGTATTACATTATATATACATTACTTAACATGGTTTACTGGTGTTGTCATCTTGTTCAAGTGAAGTACTGAAACCTTACTTCCCTTTATCCTTCCCTGTTTATAATGTAATTGTCTTAATACATTTAGAACCACATCAATGTTATAAACTTTGCTTCAACCATCAAACACAATTCAGAGAACTCAAGAGAAGGAAAGCTAGCTGTACATGCATACATGTTTGTTTACACATATATTTGTGCCCTTTCATCCTTCCTGATGTTCTAAGACTTCTTTTATCATTCCCTTTCTATTTGGAGAACTTCTTTTAGCCATTCTTTTAGGGTAGGTCTGCTGGTGACAAATTCCCCCAGTTTCCCTTCATCTGAGAATATCCAAATTTCCCCTTCACTCCTAAAGGATATTTTATTTTCACTGGGTATAAGTTTCTGTGTTAACAGTTCTTTTTTCAAAATCTCAGAAAAATTGTGCCACTCCCCTATAGCTTCCATGGTTCCTGATAAGAACTCTGCTGTCATTCAAATTGTTTTTCCCCTTTAGGTAAGGTGTCATTTTTCTTTTGTTGTTTCAAATTTTTTCTTTTTATTTAGTTTTCATAAGTTTAATTATATATGTTTTAAATGGAGTTCTTCATGTTTATTCTGTTTGGGGTTCACTTGCTTCTTGAATCCATATGGATTTCTTACCAAACTCGGGAAGTTTCTGGATATTTTTCATCAAGTGCTTTCTCAGCTAAATCCTCCTTCTCATCTTCTTCTGAGACTTCAATGACACAATGTCAGACCTTTTGTTATAATCCCACAGGCCCCATCAATTTTTTCAGCCTATTTTCTCTGTTGTACAAATCAAGTACTTCATATTATCCTTTTTTTTTTCCCTTTAGTTATTTATATTTTTCTGTTCTAGAATTTCCATTTCATTCTTTCTTGTAGTTTCTATGTTCTGGCAAGGTTCTCCATCTGTATATTCGTTGAGGCCATATTTTCCTTGAATTTCTTATCCATATTTTCATTTTATTATTTGGACACATTCATAACAGCTACTTTGAACTCTGTGACAACTAAATCCAATATCTAAGCCCACTAGAGTCAGTTTCTATTGAGTGTCTTTTCCCTTGAGTATAAATTACTGTTTATAATTTCATATTTTTATAATTATAATAGGGCTATAATTTCCTATTTATTTGCATGTCTCGTAATTTTGGTTGAAAACTGGATATTGTGAATTATATGGTGTAGAAACAGAAACTACAAGAAAGAACCAAATGGAAATTTTCATTCTGTTATGTTCTGAAGATTTGTTGTTGGTGTTGTTATGAAGGAATTTTGGGATGGGGGGGCCTCAAAATGCAAATTTTATATTTCCTATGTTGTGCATACAACAGTTGACATATCTACTTAGTTCTTTTGGCTTCTAGCAGCTGCTTTTTTAGCCTAGCCTCAGAGCATCTCACCTGCATTTACATAGGTTAGTCACTGGCCAAAGACTTGGACAGATTTTGGGGGTTCATCTCCTCTATAGTGCTTTTGCTTCTGGGATTTTCCGTTTAAATTTCCAGCTGCTCTCCACTGCCAAACCCTGTCTTCTGACACTTCAGCTGCCACCCAAGCTGGACATGAATTGAGGAAATGTATTCAGGCAAAAAAAGCAGCAAATTTGCATATCTCACTCCAGTGCATTTCTGTCATTCGAAGATAGACTCCACACTGGATTCTGCCAGCTATTTTTGCTAGGTCCCACTGAGTCTCCCCTTTGCATGTGTAATTTAGTAGTCATCCAAAGATTTGGGTTGAGTTTGTCCAAATTTTGGTTTCACCCCTTATACCACTCTTTCTTCTAGGATTTCTGCTCTTAAATTTCCAGCATTTTTACCAGCCTTGAACTCTGTCTTCTGCTGTTTTGAGTGAGTAAGGCTGTGGTTTTCTGCGTTTGGAACTGGGGGATAGGGTGGGGCTGGAAAATAGGGTGGGGAAGGAAAACCTTCAGACAGAAAGACCACAAAAATCACAATTCTTACCCACTGCAGCTAAAGTCTTTCATGGGTAAATTCTCCTCTGCTTTCTGCCTGCTTTTGTTCACTTTCCAGGGCCTTCAAATATTGTTTTTTGTTTGTATTTTGCTCAGATTTTATAGTTGTTAATTGTGGCATAACTGGCCTGACAAAGTAACTCGAAATCTGGAACCAAGACTCATATATACACTGTATACATTTAAGAGAACATTTATAAGAAAATCCTTCCCCCATTTTTTTGTAGTCACAGGGATTTGGATAATCTAAATGTCTTTAGAGGAATGGCTATGTTAAATGTTCTAAACAAATACATGTTGGAACACTAAACAGATGTCAGATGCAAGTATGTACTAGATCCCAGGGATACAGTATTAAATAAAACAGATAAGTCCCTACTCTCTTGGAATTTACATTCTAGTGTGGGGAAATACATAATAACTATATAAACAAATAAATATGTAATTTAAAAGGTGGTCATTAGTCCCTTGAAGAAACACTAAGCATGGTAAGGCAGTAGAAAGTATTGGCTTAAAAAAAAAAAGTTAAAAAAAAAGTATTGGCTAGAGAGAGGGATTACCTGATAGATTGACATTTGAACAGAGATCCAAATATAGTGTGGAAGTAGGCCATAAAGATAACTGTGAAAATATATTCCAGGTAGATGAAATAGTACAATGGCCCTGAGGCAGGGGCATGCCTAGAATATTCAATAATTAGCAAAGTGGACAGTATGGCTGAAAAGGTGTGTATGAAGGGGGCGAGTGTTAGAGAGATAATTGGAATCCAGATAATACAAGGGGCTTTTCGGTTATAGTAAGAACTCTGGGCTATATTATGAATGA
This sequence comes from Orcinus orca, assembly GCF_937001465.1. Classification (NCBI taxonomy): domain Eukaryota; kingdom Metazoa; phylum Chordata; class Mammalia; order Artiodactyla; family Delphinidae; genus Orcinus; species Orcinus orca. Next base: position 48,330,720 of record NC_064566.1, on the reverse strand, counting down.
GATGGGAAGCCATTAGAGCATGTGAAGAAGAGGTTAAAGTGAGTTATAGGTACATATAGCAACACGAAGAGAACTTAAAAGCACTGTGTTGAGTGGGAAAAGGAAGATTTATAGGAAGATATCACTTATGTTCACTCATGAGCACAGATTAAAAAGTCCTATACAAAGTATTATTAAACTGATTTCATCAATATATAAAAAAGATATAATCAACTAAGCTAATTTTATTCCAAAAACTCAAGGTTGATTTCACATATGGAAATAAATCTTTTACTTGCTACACTGACAGAATTTTAAAAAATATATGATCATCTCAATTCAGAAGCAGCATTTGACAAAATTCAAAATCCAATTCATGATACAAGTAATAGCAAGTAGAGCACATTACTGATCTGACAACCATTAATCAGAATCTCACTTCAAATACCACACTCAATGACAAAATACTGAAAGCTTTTCCTTCAAGTCTGATAGTGATTCAGACTTCCACCAACATCACTCTTCTTGAACATAGTGATGGATCTCCTGGCCAGTGGAGTATAGCATGGATAAGAATAAATGCCATAGAATTAGAAAGGGTGAAATAAACTGATATGATGTTCAGAGACGATATGAGTATAATATATGTAGAACATAAAAGAATACAGATAAATTATTAGTTAGTAAGTGAGGTTATTTAGCAAGGGTGCTGCTCCATGGTCAACACACAAAAATTGGTTATATTTCTATATAAAAGCAAGGAGAAAATGAAATTTCTAAAGATCCCATTTGCAAGACGTTTAAAAAAGCAACAGTAAATGCCTAGGAATAAATATAACAAAAGATGTGCAAGAAGAACTTTGCACATAAATCTATAAAACATTATTGACAGCAATTAATGAAATGGCGCACACAGACCACAGATTTGGAAGCCTCAGTATTACAAATGGATCAGTTCACACCAAACTGAGCCTGCATAAGAAAATCCCATCAGGGTGTTCAGGGAACTTGACAATCATGGAAATGCAAAGGTCCAACAATAGTCCTTCTGGAGATGAAAAACGTGTGGGACTTGCTGTACCACATACTAAGACTTATTAGAAAGCTACTGTAGTTAAAACAGTGAGGTACTGCTGTGAAGACAGACGTACAGACCAAGGAATGGATTAGGGTGCCCAGAAACAAACTCGCACTTAACAGAAAAATATGGAAAGGTAGAGAGTAACAGGAAAATTTTTTTTTCAATGAACAGTTTTGTATTAATTGGATATCTAGATGGAAATAAAATTCAACTTGGCTCCTATTCTAACCACACAGAAAAATCAGTTGCACATGGGTTGTAGAACTATGAAAAGCAAAATACTAACACATCCAGAAGATAAGTTAGTAAGATATCTTCATCATTTTGGGGTAAGAATGATTCTTTAAATAGGCACACACAGCATTAACCATGAACAATCGATAAACCAGGCTACATTAAACTTCTGTTCATCAATAAACACCCATTAAGAGAGTGAAAAAGCAAACCACAGAATGGGAGAAGATACACGCAGTACATATAACCAGAAGGGATTATGGTGTGTGTGTGTGTGTGTGTGTGTGTGTGTGTGTAAAATACAAAATCAACAAAGAAAAGACAATCCATTAGAAAAAATGGGCAAGAGACTTCAACAGGCACTTGATCGAAGAGGATTTTCAAGTAGTCAGTGTATGAAAAGAATTTTCAAGCAGTCAGTATATGAAAAGGTCAATCCCATTAGTAATTAGGGAAATGAAAAGTTAAACCAAAGGACATAACATAACACATATACTGGAACTGGGGGACAATGCCACAAGATAGCAAAGATATGGAATAAAGTGAATTCTCACGTGGATTAAGTGAACACTCATTTCCCTGGGAATGAGTGTTCCCAGGGAGTAGAAATTGAAAAATTTGTAAACAGTCTGGCATTAACTATTAAAGTTGAGGATATACATACTTTATGACCAGTTTTCTCCTAGTTATATTCCCAAAGGAAGCATGTGCACATGCACAAGAGGCACTTGCAAGATTGTTCACAGCAGCATTGTTTGTAGGAACCACAAACTAATCATTAGGCAGTTCACATTCTGTTTCTCTTCCTTCCGGGTACACGGTAGGCTCGTACGGGAGGTATATATGGCAATGAGACTTGTTTTGGCTAATTAAACGGGGCAAAGAGGACATGTGTCGCTTCCAGAGTGAAGCTTTTGGTGCCAGGGTGTGATCTGTCTCGTTCCCTTTTCTCGCCTAGTGATTACGGAAGCATGTACTGCAATGGAGTTTCATTAGCTTGAGTACCTTAGTGACTACGAACAGAGTCCCTGCCAACCTACAGCAATAGTAAAAAATTATCTTTTGTGGGGTTAAGCCATTAATATTTTGGGTTTTTGTTTCCTGTAGCATGATCCAGCCCATTCTGATTGATATATAACTCAAATATACATCAACAGTTGAATCAATCAATAAACTGTGGTTTCTTCACAGAATGGGATATATTTCTACAGAAATAAAAATGAATGAAATTCAGCTGCACTCAACACATGGATGAATCCCATCCATGGGATGGGAAGAAGCCAGACACATGGAAATATATACAATTTAGGTATGGATGCTCAACTGGTAAGACTATCAAGAGAAGCAAGGAAATCAATGTCATGAAAGTTAGGATGGTGGTAACTTTGCAAAGTCAAGAGAAGAAAGTTGGGAGGTGACATAAAAGAGGCTTCTGGGTGTTGACAGCCTTCTGCTTCTTAGTCTAGGTGGCGCGTACACAGGTACCGGCCTTGTGATAAACCATTAGGCTTAACATTTTTGTTTACTTTTCTGTATGGGTGTGTGTTTTGTTTACTTTTCTGATGTGTTCAATTAAAAGGGATTTAAAAAAAAGATTACTAGTCACTGTAACAACAAACCAAGGGTATAATGGCTCAAAAAGATAGAGATTTCTTTTTCACTCACGTGAAATCCAAAACAGATGTTCTTAATTGGTGGGTGGCTCTCCTCTAAGTGATGTTCAGGCTCCTTCCACCTTTTGGCTCCGTCATCTTCAACGTGTAGCTTTCAAGGTCATATGCTCAAAGGCCAAAGTGGAAATAACATGGGGGACTGTGCATAGGAAAATTTAAGGGCCCAAGTCACAGAAGTAGCACACCTTAGTTCCACTACCATCCAATTGGCTAGATTCAATCACATGGCCCGACTTAAGAATAAGGGAAGCTGGGAAAGAATACAGCTAATTTCCCAGGAAGAAGAAAATGGGTGCGAGGAACAGCTGGCAAGTCTCTGCCACAGCATGCATATACCAAAACCACCATCTACTTTGCCAAAGATACACAAGTGTCCAGGGGCACACAACAAACACATTGTGGGGTACAAGAGGAGCAGAAGTATGAATCAGGAATAAAGTAAACAAACAAAATAAAGAACAGGAGAGGGGCCTTTCTGAGCCGGTCCTAATATAGCGCCATGAACATAGAGGAGGATTATCTCAATTCTCAGCATCAATCTATGTACCCAAAACAGTGAGAGTAAAGTCAAGTAGCAATGGTGACAGCAGTGCCATCCTAACCAGACTGACTAAAGTTGACCTTAGGTTTTGCACCTGTTCATCCTCCCTTGGCTCCTGTCTGTTCTCTAAGCCTCACTCCCTGGAATTTCCATTAGTTCTCTGAGTAACTTATTGACACCCTTCCAATAATTTTTCTTCTTAACCATCTTATTAAAGCCAAATTTGTACAGAGCAGATTTATTTTACCTACTGAACTTCCAGAATATGCTGAACTTTCGCCCTTACAGCAGGCACCCTATTCTGTCCCTGGCTTCGGCGGGACGCTGCTGCAGAAAGCCCAGCGCTTACACCTGCCTCCAGCAGTAACAGCCAAGCGGCAGGAAGATGACCCTTACCTCCCAAATCTCAAATGAGTGCATCCAGTCGGGGGCACTTATTTTGTACTCAGAACCCTAGCTGCAAGGATTTTAATTTCTCCAGATGGCAAAGAATTTGAGGCAACCAGGCCAATATATAAGTTTACTACGGTGGATGCATATTATGAAGTACTTCACAGCTGACAGAAGCAACAATCTAGATGTATGAGCAGCTACGTGGAATATACTGGCTATTTACCTATTTTCTTTTGGCTCCTACACTCTCCATATCTCCCTCTGCAGCACACCTCCCTCTCAGCCCCCACGTACACACACTCTGGAGTTGTGTTGTTGCAGCTGTGACTCTGCAGAGTGTATTTCCCAGAATCCACTGGCAGGTGGTTCCATTAGGTTCTGCCAAAGGATGCCATAGAGGGAAACTAAAAATGAAACATGGGGGGAGAGTCTTCATTCCTGTTTTCCGGTTGCTGTCACAGTATTTCAGCTGCAGACAGTTGTCTCTGGCTACTAGCTTCTTTTGCACTCAGCAGCAGCTTTGCTACACTTCTGAGACACCAGCAGCAGATCAGCTCCCCCCTTGGCAGTGAGAGAACAGTCAGACCTTGCTCCCTCACCCTCAAGGCCATTTCCTTCCTCAGAAGTCCAAGCACCAGGTATGTGGAGGGAGCCTCCCCATAAAGATCTGAGTACTGACCAGTTAAGAGTGGCCCCTTTTCTGAGCTCCTAGTTCCTGGTAATTATTTCCCTTCTTCCCTTTTGTTTTCCCAGGCCTTAGGACATTATCTGATTTCTCCAGTTCTTAATTTTTAATTACATCAAGCATCTTCTTTTGTCTCAGCCTCTATCACTTGTAATCAATTCTCTGCATTAAATGCCCTCTATTTGAAACACTTAGTACGGTTTCTATTTCCCTGAGTGGGCCCTGATTGATAACATAGATGGATATTAAAAACACAGTTGAGTGATGGAAAAAAAGAAGACAAGATTTGTTGACAATACTCTATAAATAAAGCACATGCATGAGAACAATTCACATTTTACAAGAACACTTGCACAAGTAAGAAGATGTTAAATAAGGGTGCTAGATACACCTACACAGAATTTACTCTAAGGTAATAAAGCTGATCCAGGCCCACCAACCTTCCTATTGTACGTGAAGTTAGAAATGCAAGCTTCACTGACGGGAATTTTTAGGAATAGAGAGAACTTCTCCCTGAAAGGTAAAGAAGCAGCGCTGTCCCCTCCATCCTAAATCAAGCGAAGAGGGCTCCAGCACAACCACTTATAGTCATTTCATGTTCCCAGGAGAGGGAGAGACCTTATATTCATTCAGCATTACATTCTCTAGCAAGAGGCTTGCTACACTCAGAAACTTATAGACCCGGCTCCATATGGCCACTGGGGTGGAGCCTGGGGCAGAGGCTTCTTGGGAGAAAGTAACCTGAGTCACTTGTGAGGGTTTGGAGCCAGAGAGAGAGAGATGGAGAGGTCAGAGTCAGGCTAGCTGGGACTGGGCAAGGGGAGTCAGGGGCTGGCGGGGCTGCACTGCTGCTGTTTGGCAGGACAAACATGCATGAGTTTCCCGGGAGCTCCCAAAAAGGTAACCACTCCTAAGGTATTTGTTGGAACCTCTCCCAGGAGGGCTGCCCGCCAGGGTGAGGGACTTCAGCACTAGGACGCTGTGCATACGCTGTCAGTGTCGGGAGCTGAAGAGCCGAGGGGGAGTGTGGGCTGAGTATTGTAAGGAGGGAACCAAAACCAGTTAGTGCGCAAGTGCCATGGCGGGACTCCAGAGAGCCTCACACACTGAGCCAACATTTAAATGCCTGTCTTAGTAGAACACACTGATGAAGCTAAACTAAATCAAAGTTTAGCCTTTGTGCCTCTAACATGCCTTCCCCCATCCCAGTCCTAAAAGTGATAGAGGAGGTAGAGAATGAGTGAAATAAACAGACCATGAAGGTTTCCCCACCCCACTGAGCTAGAGGGAGAACAGCTTTGAATTGGATGAGTTGCTGACAGGCCACTGAGATGTGGGAAGGGGCGGGGGGGACAAATATATTTAAAATAGTAATATTTCAGATTGGTCTCAGCCATGTTATAGGGAATAAATGGAACATATTTACACCAGAGTACTAACAATGTGGAAGGACCCTTGAAGTAAGGCCAAAATGATAGGGGCTGTGGCTACCTGTGAGACTCCTGAGAAGGGTAATAGTAAGTAGGGTGTCTCTGCTTAATCAAAACACATCATCTTGTGACCATGAGGATCAAGAGAGTCACACAGACCTAACTGCTAACATCCTTGAATTCCTGAACCAATGCCAACAACCACCAACCATCAGGTTTCTAGTTTTACAAGAAGAAAAATCTAATTTGTTTAAGATATTCTTTAGGGGGATTTCCTTTTTTTGTTGTTGCTTTTGTCACAATCAAAATGTAACTGATAAACTGATAAAATCAGTGTCTCAACTTCCTCATGTGAGCATATTTTTCCCCAGTTAGGAGCCTAATTCATAGGACTGGGGAAGTGTTGACCGGCATCTGGTAAGCTAATTAAATGTCTGAAGCACCCTGAAGGAAACAGAAAGGGTTCTGTGATCAAGACAAGGTGGACAGGGTGGCCAGAGAAGCTATATTAGCCAGGGCATATCATGCTAAACACTAATGCAACAGAGGTTATTCCTTGTTCAAAGAAGTGTGGATATTCTCGATCAAGCAGTTCTCCTCTAAGCAGGGACTTAAATATCCAGACTCCTTCTATGCTCTGACTCCATCTTCAAAACACGTGCTTCAAGGTCACCCTGGAAGGCAGAGGAGGGGGTGGAGAACACGGAGAAGGCTCGTCCACTCTTGAACTGTCTTGGTCTGGTAGTGAAACGTCACTTCTGCTCTCTTTCCACTGGGGAGGACGATGTACACAGCCCCACCTTGATGCAAGGCGCTGGGAAATGTAATTTAACTGTGTGTCCAGGAAAAGGACATTTTGGTGAGCATCTAGCCCGGTTTTTCCACAGAAGAAAAGGTGATGCTGGTGTGAAGATCTGGAAGATAAAAATGAACTCACCAGGGAAAAGTATCCTGAGAAGATGGAGTGGCAAATGTAACGACCCAGAAGTAGAAATGGCTTGGAACACTTGAGGAATGGAAAGAAAGCCTGTGTGGCTGCAGTTTCGTGTAGAAACAGTGGGTTAAGGTGCAGCTGGAGAGGGAGGCCTGGGCAAGATCACACAGGGCCTGGGAAGGAGTTTGCCTTTTGTTCTCAGAGCACTGTGAATCCACTGAAGGATTTTCAGCAGAGAAGTGACATATCTGACTTACATTTTAAAAAGCTCACTTGGCTGAGTGGAAAATGAACTGCTCTGGGGACAGGAGTGCAAGCAACTGGACCCGTAAGGTGGTTACTGCAGTAGTCGAATGTCCTAGAACCAGGTGGACAGCCTGGGAGGTCACCAGGGATGGAGGACAACGTAATTAGAGGTCTCTGTGAGAATCTGTAAAGGGCTTCGTGAAATTACGTAAGTGGTTGAGTGACTGGAGCCGAGCTGTGTCTCTGCCAAGACCACGCTGCTTCTTTGGGAACTGTGCTCCCTTAGAACAGTGTTACAGGAACAAAAGCTGGAGCACCCCGATGACTGCAGGGGCAATAAGCCTCTAAAAGGGATGCTGAGGAAGCATAAGCACAGACTGCTAGCCAAACCCAACTTTATTCTTGTCTCTCACCACGCCTCCAACCCTTTTTCATTTACAGAAAAGCTGCAGCAAGCCTGTGACTTTTCAGCTCATTCTTAGTTCATAGATGTCTTAGAATCAGTTTAAGATACAAAACCAGTCTCAGATAATTGCAATGTCTAATCCTACGTTACAATAATTAATCTGCACCTATTGTAGCTTTACCTATTTTCGCCTCCCGGCTCTGTCCCACTTAAGTCAAGGAGCCTGCACTGGGGAAGGGAGGAATGGTCTGGATGCTCTCTGCTCTTCTCACCTCCTCTCCACCTAAGAGCTGCTGACTGCTCTGGGCCCAGCTGCAGAGAGGAAGAGGATAAAACAGTGCTTGCTTGACTGGGTGTTTCTGTGCCCCACGGGCCTGCTAGATATTTAAAGGGAGCATCATGCTGTCCCTTTTCTGCAGTCCCGTTTACCTTGGTGGATGCAGCTTTATTCTGGGTGGTTTCCTGAGACTCCCTCCTCAGCCCACATGGCACACTCCTAGCTTCTTTGTGCTAAGGTCTCCTTGCCTCTTCAAATGGTCCTACCGGACAGGACTCAAGACCAGCTGACACTTCCCTCTCCTGCAAGGTGCAAAGGATACACTCATGCATGGCTTACCACGGCAAATTCTGGGAACACAGGCCAATGCAAAAGCAGCAGCACTCCCCTGGCTCCACCCCTGAAACAGTTAATGAATCTCTGTTTGCCCTCCGCATTTCCAGGGCAGGAGTCAGATTCCAGGTTCACCATTTCTTGGCTTTAGGAATAAATACCTCAGGCTTCCCAAATGCTCCCAGTGGAATCTCCAATTACACTCTTTCCCACTCTTGTTTACTTCTTACTATGACTGCACTCCTTCATTCTGTTCTCCAATTGTTCCTTAAACTGATCTCACTGTTCCTTAAACAGCTGGCATGCTGTTATTTCTTAAAGAAATATATATTGTTCTCTCTTCAGTCTAGGCTCTCAACATTAGACACTGAAGCCCAGGCATGGACTTGAAGAACAGCTTGTCCTGAAGCTGACGATGGAGCAGGGGGGGACGTAGACTCAGGAAAGTCCTGCTTTCAGAATTGATAGAAACGCAGATGGAGGCTTGGCTGAGTTAGGGGGAGCCGGGGTCCTGAGTGAGACCCAGAAAGATGTTTATGTAGGTGGCTGGAGCCAGAACAGGCAAAGAAAGAACCCAAATTTTAAGTAAGGGAGGAAAGCAAAAGAGGGAGGAAGGCAGACCCCAGCTGTCCTGCTGAGCATGATAATAAAGCAGGGAAAATTAATCAAGATCTAGGAATATAAATAACACTTGGGAAACAGAGATATGGAGCTATAAAAAGGTGACGTGTGCACTACAGTGAGACAGATGCCCTGCTACTCCAAAACATCCCTTAGACTTTATGGCTTGCCTCCCTCCCTGTTATCCCAGGAGATTCCTGTCCCATGGAGCTGCCACAACAGTTGTCTCCCCAACAATCCCCAGTGAATCCCGCCAAGCTGGAGAGGACTGTCAGGGTATTTTGCCTTGCTGCCTGGTAGCCAGCTCCACTCACCAGCCTCACATCACCCCCAAGATGGAAGTCTCTCTAGTAGGCTGTGTGAACCCTCTGTCCCTTTGAAATTCACACTATCCCGCCTCTCCTACTCTTTGCAGATCTCCTGGATCTGCCCCCATCTTCAAGAGGTTGGCACCTGTTCCACGCTTATGTCTACCATCATCCTGGAGACCTTCAAAGTCCACGCAGAACCTCTCTCAATACCTGAGGCCTCCATGCATTAACCAATCTCCGGGCAACCTCCCTTGCACACCTCTCAGGCACTCACCCCTATAACTACACTCTAAACTTAGCCATTGCCTGGAGCTGCTCTGCTTCCAATATGAATTATTCAGGCATTCCAGTTTCTGACCACAGTCTCCCATCCTTCTAGGTTACTTGTTCAGTTACCCCCAATGCAACAACCTACTCCTGTCTTTACTCCACTCACCTGTTCTACCAAATTCCATGGTCCAGCATAGCAATCACTTACTTACAAACAGTCTGAAATTCCTTTGCTCGTTTATTTCAATTGCATGGCAAGTTTCCAACCCTGGGTGATCCCTCAGTACTCATTTTTTCCACAGCTACACCTAGATTCCTGAGTACGTAGAGAGAACCACAGCATTGGGCTCACTATAAATTCATGAATAATACCACTATAAATTCAAACCCCAGGCCCTCAACATTATGCAGCAATCCTCTCCCTGCTGCGACCTGACCTCTCTCTCATCTTAATAGACCTTTCAACAGCATCTGTCGGCCTAAAACCTCCCCACTCCTTCCATATTAAGAAATTCATTCTCCTGGTTTTACTCCTCCATCTCTGGCCCCACCTTCTCTTCTTGTCCCCTTTATTGGTTCATTTTCCTTTACTCATCCATTAAATGCTCCTGGGAGTTCTATTCCAAGCCACTTTCTCTTCTCGTTATCTTACTTTGGATATCTTACCTATTCCTATGACTTGAGTTACCTCCTCTGGCTGCTGAGTTTCTGTCCCACTTCCAAGTGAACATCAAGGTACCAAAAACCCAATCTTTTGAATGGCGTCACCAGCCCAACCAGTTGCTCAAGCCAGAAACCCAAGACTTGCTTCAGATTCCTTTCTCTCACCAAGCCGCAATGTCCCACCAGTTCTACTCACTGAAGTTCTCCCAACCGCCTCCGCCTATTCCACCGTCACTAGTTCACAGTGCCCTCATCATGTGCCCGAACCTGGGCTCCTGCAACACCCCTGCTTCTCATCGGTCCCACTCAACTGGACCCTGTCATCCTTATCATCTCCTTAGATGGATCTCAAGTGACCAGCTCAGGAATACAAAGATAAATATGAGTTGAGAAGACTGCAGCCTAATGCACAAAGCAATCGCCACACAGTATTTAGATGCTGAAATTGCACTCATCACGTAGCGCTCTGAGAGTGCGGATGAAGAAGTTAGTTCTGCTTTGGGAGTAACGGAGTAGGAAACAACTAGGCTGTTTGGAAGGATGAGTAAGACTCTGCTGGTCAGATGAGTATTCAGCAGAGAGAAGCACATGCAAAGGTACTGAGCAGTAGCTGCTGGATGGTTCATAGCCCAGTCTCCAAACATGCCCTCTGGCCTACACAGCCTGCCTCAAAACACCCACCTTACTGGAGGCACCCAACTGGCTCAGAGCCCTGGAACCTGTGTCCCAGTGGTCACTCTCAGTTCTTGTTCTTTGAAATAGGTAGAACAGGCTATATCTTTATACCTGGGCCCATGGCAGATGCCTTCTGGAAGGGGCCAAGGACCTATCATCCCAGTTCATCTTCTCCCGGCACTAGCCTTCCCTGCCCATAGCTTTCCTAAGACATGCTGATTTGGGCCCACTACAAGGCAGAAACAACAGACAGACCCTTCTGCCAATGAACAGCCCAATCTCCACCCCAAATAGCATCAATCAGTTGTGATTTATGAAGAGGCCCAGCTCCTGCACCACCCCCCCTCCAAGAACAGCTCACAATCTGTCAAGAATCTCTAAAAATCCTATAAAATAAACCTGTTGAAAGGCCTACCTTGAGCTCTCCCAGAGTCTTCCTCAGTCAACAAGTCCATTCTTTACTCTTCAACCCCTAACCCTGCCTGCAGAAGGTCTTTAGAAAACAGTAATGCTTACAACACACATCAGCCACAGCTACAGTTTATTGTGCACCTCCTGTGCACCCAGCCCTAGCTACAGATTTCCTCATTAACCCACACCACACAACAATCCCATGAGACAAGAATCCTACCATTTTCCAAATGAGTAATATGACATTCAAAGATTAAAAGACTCAGCAATCAGTGGCAGGCCTACCTGATTCCAAAATTTGTGCCCTCAGCCAGACACACACCAGGGCCCTATGGGACAACAGATACTAGGAGTAGTTTGGGCCATACAGCTCCAAAGATGAAGATAAGGATCAGGGGAAAGAAGCACTCAGTACAGGGACAATCAAACCATCCTGACCTAGAAGCCCAGACTGACGTGCTCAGCCAGGATGCTGGTGGGCTACCAGCTGCCCCAGAGCCAAGAAGCAATGCCTGCCCCAGGCCTTCAAGGCCTGGGCAGACCAAAGCTGTAGAAGCTATGGGTGAGCAGAAGGAGCTGATGCGCAAACAGGAAAAGGACAATAGAGGAGAGTGGAGATGCTAGGACAGAAAGCCCACGTGGCTCCTGAGAGATGGAAAGAGGAGCCACACCCAGAGATGCATTGAATTCCAAACCATGTCGTTTCCATGACACTAAGGGCATCCACAATTCCCAGATACTCCTGCGTTCTCACAGTAACTCCTTATTCTTTAGCTAGCCCAAATGACTTTATGCTTCCTGGAACCAAGAAGCCTTCATTAGAGCAGGGCTGAGCCAGGGGTTTCATTACATTTTGTTCTTGGGATGGAGTAAGGGTGGTACCAGGCCCCGGGTCACAGCCTGAGTACTTCAGAGTACTGAGCCTGGAGTTTAAGACTTGCCTCCCCTTTCAAGGGGGGTCCAGAGGTCACCTGCGCTTGTAGAGACAAGGCTGGAGCTTCAGGCCTGAGAGCTGAGCCTTGGGCCCGACCCGAGGAGGCCCAGTCTTTTGAAAGTCAAACAAGAAGAAGTGGCTGTTGGTCAGGTCCTAGGGACAGAAAAGACCCAGTGAGCTCTAAATCCTCACCCCAGCTCCTCAAACCACCTCCGTCCACATCCCGTCCCTGCTCAGAAAGCTTCCCAGGGCTCTCCCACAAGTCATGCCTTCAAGGAGCAAACGTCTGTGTCTGATTATGACCTCCATCCTGAACACCACTACTACCCTGAAGGGCCACACATGTGACAAAGATACGGACAGACTTCTTGGGGCCCTCACCTTGGAGATGACCTTGAAGCCCAGTTTGGTGACAGCCCCCAGAAAGGTCCGAACATCTTCAAAGCGGCTGCTGACCTCAGCCACTTTCAAGAGACCCCTGAAAAGGATGGAAAGTTCTGGGTAAATGCACAGACACACGCACGTGCACATATACATGCATCTGTTTCCTGGGGACTCCTACCCTGGCTTCAGCACTCGATTTGCCTCCTCTAGGAAGTCTCTGATGTTGGTTCCCATCAGTGAAAGGCAGAACACAGCCACGTCTACAGATTCATCCTCCAGAGGCACCTATGAAGAGTATCGTATGAAGCACACATTATGGGGAGGAGAAAGCCAGCACCGAGTGCTAGGGGTGCCGGGCAGAGAGGGCATGTTAGAGATTAGCCCATGAAGTTTGGGCCTAGGGCACAGGCCAGATACGTGGAAGGAGTGGGGTTTACCTGGGCCATGTCACACACAGTGACCCGGGGGTCCAGAGAGGCCAAGTCGAAGCAGTGCACAGGGTTCCGGATACTTGAAGCCAGGCGGCAGTCCCCACAGCCAAAGTCAGCCACCACCAGGGACGCAGGCCTGGAAGTGGAAGGGAGGAACAGCTCGCTGGTCTGGCCTGAGCCCGTGACTGACACACCTCGCTTCTCACAATGCCCAACTCCCACTCACCGCTGGTGAAGATCCCTGGCAATGCGGTCCACTGGCTGCAGTGGCCACTTCTTGACTTGGCTCTGGAAGCCACGGTGGTAGAGGAGAAAGGCCTCAGGGTCTTCCTGGAAGAGGCGCTGCGCAGCACTGCTGGGCCCTGAGTACAGCTGTTCATTGAGGTAGCGGAACCGGGCACCATCCAGCCGCTGGGCCATGCGGGCTCGCAGAGCCTCCGCCCGGGCTCCATGGCTGTCTGGACTGGGGGCAGGAGGCACCTCTGTCTCCTCTGTGGCGGCTGTGGCTGGGGCCTGCTCTGGCGCCCGAGGAAGCCGAAACTTGTTCTTCTGTCTACGCTTGTTCTTCTGCCGGTTCCGCCACTGCTTGCGACTCAAGGTGTGCGGAGGATTAGAGCAAGGGGTCTCAGGGCTTGGCTTGGTGGAGTCATTTGCAGCACTAGAATTCCAAGCTTTGGAACCTGCAGGGAGTGAGATGGGAAGGCATATTTGGGGCGATATCCCCTGAATTCAGAGGCTTAGCAAGAGATGAAACCTGAGACAGAGATTGTGGCCTAGATGAAAGTACTTCTTATTCCCTAACCCCAAATCTAGTGGTGGCAGATAACCTCTGTCATATGTAGGATCAGCTGATCCCCCCTCCCTGTCCCACATGCACTAATACCAGTTTGGTCAACATTGTCCAGGGGCTGGGCAGGATTTGAAGGGTCCTGTTTCTGGCATTTCCTCTTTCTTTTCTCTTCTGCATTAAAGTCATTGCCAAGAAGAGCCCCTTTGTGGCACTTCTTCCTTTCCACTTCCCCTTCCTTGGAGCCACTGCTAGGTGGGCCCTGTTTTTGACGTTTCTTCTTCCTTTTCTTCTTTACTTCAGGAGAAGTGCTGGCAAACAAGACCTTTTTTGGGCGTTTCTTCTTTCTTTGCACCACCTCCTCCTCGTCCTCCTCGTCACTGCCAGGCAGACTGGGGGGCTGCTGGGGAAGAGATGCTGCCTCCAGGGCCCGTAATGTGGCCAAGAGCTGGCGGTGCTTGGAGCCCTGGGGGAAAACAAGGGATGAGAGCAGGGGCGAGGAGAATGGATGGGGCCTGGAGAATAAGAAAGGAGAGATGGGGACCTCATTCAGACACTGGTTAGAGGCATATGGATTATTCCCAGTCAACTTAACTTGTCATGAAGACTGCCAGACCCTGAAGAACTTTCAAGTCGCCATCCCAAGGAGGGCAGAGAAATCAGCCACCCCACTTTCTTCATTGTGCAGATGAGGTAATGGGGTTCCCCAGAGAAATGTTCTCTGCACGTGCTTTTCCTTCCAAGCTACAAGATCAAGGCCAGGGACCAGGAGTTCCAACCCTCAATCTCAGGCTTCTACCTCTAACTAATACCTTTTTATAAAAGTTAGGAAGGTTTCTGAAAACAAGAGTAACGGGATCACACGTGTGTGTATTAAAGGTGCCTCCTTTAATAGTTGTAGTGTAGAGAACAAACTGAAAAGGACAAGCTGTAGACAGAGGCCAGTGGCACGGACTACAGCAATGGGTTGAGGGGCTGAAGAGGAGGGAATAAAGCAGACAGATTCCATGTTGGAGGCTGACCGAAGGGTAGAAAGAGCCTGAGCAAGTGCAGCAGCCCTCACATCGGCGAAAGCTTAAAGGAGAAAGGTCTCCTGTCTGGGAGGCCATTCTAGGTTGAAGTCCTACTGGGTGGTCCTAAGCCAGGCACTTATCTTGGAGCTCCCCTCAGCACCACCTCCCTTTGAAAGGTAGTGCTGACAACCCTTCAACGTCGCTTACTCTTGCTCTCTCCAGTGTCCACACAGCACCCAATGACCTTTTCAAAATGCAAATCTGAAGAAATCATTCCTCTACTAAAACACTCCACTGGCTTCTCTCTCTCTTTACCGTATGCAAAGCCTCTAATCTAGCTCTCCAATTTCTACGGCACCCCCTCTCACTCTCTCCGTTCCAACTACACAGATTATTTCTGTGTAGGTGTGTGACCCTAGCAGAACATGCTCTCTCACACCAGGGTCTCTGCACGTGCTTTTCCTTCCAAGAAACCCTCTTTGCTTCACTAACTTCTACTCACCAAGTCTCTCTCAGTTCCAACATCACTTTCTTTTGGAAGTTCCGGGATTTTCGGGCGGTCGCAGGCGTCCCCCTCCCCCTAATACACATGCGGCGCGCCCCAGCTCTGGGATCCAGCGGGGTCCGTTCCGAGTGCCCCTGCGGGTCCACTCACCTTGATTTGCGAGTCGGCCGTGGTCCGAGGCCGTAAGGCTACAGACCCGAGGTCCGCGACTACTGGGGCCTCCTCGGCCCACTCCGGCTCCTCGAACATGGGGTTGGGGAGAGCGAGGTCGTGCGGTCCACCAGCCTCTCCACGTGCCCAGCTAGTCTCCAGGAGTCAAAGCGCTCAGAGCCTCCAACACAGGGCCGGAAACCAAAGAGTGAAAGCTAAGGCGGCTAGAGCAGCCGGCTCAGCGCCGAAAACCATCGAGTTTAGACACTGGTGGGCTAGAAGGTCAAGGAAGGCGGGCTGGAGGGCTGGGGGAAGGAGGCCCGCGCTAGCCAGAGAGGGCCAGGGGCGGGGCCGGGCGGCGGGCGCGGCCGGACGGGAGTTCCCCGGAGAAGGCTCCTCCAGCCCGAGTCCCGGTGAGTGTGGGAGCACCCGTGCCCCCTCCCCAAGTCTCAAGCTCTACCAGGCGGTCACCCCTCACTCCGCCTACTCCATTCTGAGTGGGGAACGAAGGCCATCCCCGGGAAGGACCTCCGATCCCCTCCCCCAGGGTATAGGGCGCCTAAACTCCCCCCTCCCCCCAGCTCTGTCCGCGGGTAGGGTCTCTGTGCTTGCTCTCTGACATCCCTTCGGGAGGTACTGCCTCTTAATCACCCCCTACTTCGCCCGACCCGCCTTTCCCTCGCGCCCAGGGGACACAGTACGGGATCATCCCGCTGCCCCCCTAACCCCTTCACAGACCTCCAGTAGCCGGGTACGCAGTGCCCAGACCCCCACCCCAACACAAACACTTCTCTCCTTTAAGGGACAAGGCTTGGGGCTCACCCCCCCCTTCCCTGGATCCTTCTACAGTCCCCACGCTTTCCCAATCGAGGGGACTCAGCGCCGGGACGCTGCTATGGACGACATTTTCACTCAGTGCCGGGAGGGCAATGCGGTTGCCGTCCGCCTGTGGCTGGACAACACGGAGAACGACCTCAACCAGGGGTGAGCTGAAGTGACTGGTGGGGGAGAGGAAGGGTAAAGACATGCTTCTCTCCTTGATGTGGGGTGCTCACGTCTGGTGCGGGCTGCTGACTTTCCTATCTAGTGTGATGAGGGCTAAGCACAGCCAGTCAGCGGGGCAGAGGGTCTCCACACAGGAAGCTGTTGTTTGAGCTGAATCTGGACTGAATAAGAATTTCACAGGCAGAGGCTGCAGAGAACTTTTCTAGCCTCAGTAAGCTGCATGGGCAAAAGCTAGGGGGCAAGACACCCAGAAGAGGGTGCCCAGAAATTGTCCGGAGTTCCCTATGGCTAGAGGATAGAAGACCTCTGTGGGCTTCTGTGAGCTGAAGCACTGGGTACAAGCGGAGAACGACAGGAGATAAGATTGGAAAGGTCTGCAAGGGTCAGCCAGATCATGCAAGAATATTTAGACTATAATAATGCATTTATTCCAAGAACAAGGGTTTAAAGCCATGTAATGATATGAGACTGTCCATTTGTTAAGTGTCATCTTGGATGCTTTGTGAAGAGCAGGTGGTGATGTGAAGAGTGGCACCAGAAGTGGTGATAGCTTGGACTGGAATTGGGGCAGGTAAAAAAGAAAAAAAATGATCAAATTCCTGAAATCTTTAGGATAAAGAATTGCTGAGACTTGGTGTGGGAAGTGAGGAAGGTCAAAATGATGACCAGGGTTCTGGCTTGGGCACTTGGGTAGATGGTGGTTCCTTTTACTGACATGGACAAGACTGAAGGGTGATGAGTTCCACTCTGGACATGTTAAAGTGACAGTACAGTGAAGTGGAAATGTTGAGTAGGCTGTTGGATTTCAAGAGAGAGATATGACTTGGAGACAGATTTGGGAGATATTAGCATGTAGGTGGCACCTGAAGAGGAGGGTGTGAAACAGAGGGGATGAGAAACCTACAAGACCAAAAAGGAGCAACTGGAGGTTAAAGGAGAAACAGGAAAATATGCTAGTAAGGCTTGGAGAAGTGAATGTTTCAACAAAAGGGGAGTGGTCAACGGTACTATAGACTGCTGAGAGGTCAAAGAACTTGAGCACTTTAAAGTAACCACTGAATTTACCATTAATTATATGTTTGATGATCTCTGTGAGGGCTGCTTCAGAGGAAAACAAGTGAAGAAACTAGACTAGGTTCCTTCATTTAAAGAACTATACTGAACTTCTGTGCTGGGTGCTAGAGGTCCAGAATCAGACATAATGCTCGCCTTCAAGGCAGCAGCCCTGTGACAGGTTGAATGGGAGGTAGAGAAAGTGAATGTAGACAAGTTCTTTAAGGCTGGCTGAGACAGGAGGACAAGAAAAGCTGTAGTGATGTTGATTCAGCATGGTGGATTTTAATTTTATTTTAAAATTTTAGTTTTTGAGGTTGGGAGATTTTATTTTTTAGGTTTGAGAGGTAAGGATCACCTGTCATCTTCATCCAGGCTTTACAGTTTTCCATTAGGCTTCTATGCTATTTCTCCATAATTCGCAGTCACTCCTTCCGTTTTTCATATAATTCTTCAAAGGGTGCTCTGATAAAGACAGCGAGTGCAGTTAGTATTTTGTTGGTGGGGTTATAACGGGTCAGGTGAGGTTGTCCAGTGAGCCTGGCATCTAGGAAGACTCAGCTGCCAAAAGGTGAAGGGGTGGCATTAGCGTAACCGGTGCTGGTTTGAGATAGGCTTTGGGGGCCCAACTGGCTATATGCTGGATATGAAGTGAGGGTGAACTTCCTGCTGGCCTCTTCGGGACTAAAATTCAGGTTCTGAGGTGACCAGCAGCCTGACAGTGGGCAGAACCCTTGTGCCTATACTTTTGCTCTCAGGCTCTGGCCTGCCCTGGGGCTACAGACTGCCAGAGGCTGATAAGCTGGGGCACAAATTAAAGAGCTGGGATGCAAAACTGACTGATAAGCAGGGGGTGGTGATTGCTTTAGGAAGAGGAAGGGGAATACCCACCTCCCAGGAAAGGTTTTGGCTATCTTTGGGAGCAGATGAGGGCAGCTGTGGAGGGAAATCTAAGTTAAAGGCCACACCCACCACCCACATTGGCTGTGGGGACATCTGGGTGGCCCGCGGTGGCGGCTCCGGGCCCCGCCCAGAGCCCGCACACGGGAAGTGACCGCAGCACTAAGGCATCCTGAGGCTGCCGGCCCAGACCACGGACTGCCCCCCTGCTCCGCCCCTTGGATCTGCAGCCCAGGACTGGAGGGAATTTCCTTTTATGGCCCCAGGCTGTCAGGCCGGCCTAGCTTCCACACAGTTGGGTTTTTTTTTGTTTTTTGTACATTTCTTTTACTTTATAAAATACAAGTTCTTGAGAAAAGAAAAGTCAGGTGTAGCTTTCTTTCTAAAGAAGCCATTCTCATTTTCTTGTTTTCTGTGCCCAGGATTGCTTGAGTAGAGGAATCCTGTCTTATGTGGTGGTATCTACTTCATCATGAATGACTTATCAAAAGCATTTCTCCTTTTCATTATAAACCCTTCCAAACCATCATTTTAATTCCATTTCCTTTTTAGATCTTAATTTCAGTATCAGAACCAATCAGTAAGCTTGCTTCCTCTCCCATGAGCTGCGGCTTTCCTTTTCAAACCTACTCCTCCTTCCCATTAACGTGCACTGAACAGCTGCCGTCACTGCTTTCTCTCAAGAAGCTTACAGTCTAATAGACAAGACAGGCCACTAACAGATTTTTACAATCCAGTGTGACAAGTACTGTAGTAGGGGGATGTGCCAGATGCAGTGGAAAACAGAAAGGACCAACAGATGTTGCAAAAGGGGTGCAAAGGAAACCAGATGAAGAATGTTACCACGTAATGAGGGCATGCCAGGGAAGAAAGGCTAGTGGGAGGTGGTGATGGAGACAATGAATCATGTGGATTTGTTGGGATTTCAGGTAGTGGTTGGTTGGGTTTGAAGCTCAGGGGAAGGTCTGAATTGGACAGCTTTGGGAGTTGCTGGCATGAATGAGAATCAAAGTCCTAGAGGTAAAGTTTCTCAGGGAGAGTATGCAGAGTGACTATCAGTTTTTTTTGTATCAAAGCCTTTGCCCCCATCCCACCTCCAGATCAATGACCATTGCCCCTTCCTCAAAGGGACGATCATGGCTTCTCCCCCTTGCACTGGGCCTGCCGAGAAGGCCGATCTGCTGTGGTCGAGATGCTGATCATGCGCGGGGCACGAATCAATGTGATGAACCGTGGGGATGACACCCCTCTGCACTTGGCAGCCAGTCATGGGCACCGTGATATTGTACAGAAGGTATGTATGAACCCCTGCCTCTGTCATCTACTTGATGTACCTGCCTGGAAGTCAGCCATAGGCACTATAACATACCATAGAAAGTATGTATACTCTTCTCCCTCCTTGCATGCCTCAACACACATCTCTCATTTGGGACTGACTGTACCTTCTGCCTCTTTCTGTTTGGCCATGGGGACCAGCTGCTGCAGTACAAAGCTGACATCAATGCAGTGAATGAGCATGGGAATGTGCCCCTGCACTATGCCTGTTTTTGGGGCCAAGATCAGGTGGCAGAGGTGAGTACTCAGGCCCAGAGTTCTGGGATGGGTGGGAAGCAAAGTCTAAGCTTGAGTGGGAGATTCTAGAACCCTCAACCCATCCTATGAGTACTGCCCAGTACTCACGACATTCACAGGGTTTGTACTGCATCTACATTGATGGTTGGTTGTGACTGCCCTCATCACAGCCACCTTTTAATTCCAGGACCTCGTGGCTAATGGGGCCCTTGTCAGCATCTGTAACAAGTATGGAGAGATGCCTGTGGACAAAGCCAAGGCACCCTTGAGAGAGCTTCTCCGAGGTCTGTCCCCACCCACCGCTCATGTCTTATCATGTTTCAGCCTATCTCCTCCCACCACACAACAGCTGAGGTCAAGACTGTTTGTCTTTCTTCCTTAGAGCGGGCAGAGAAGATGGGCCAGAATCTGAACCGTATTCCATACAAGGACACATTCTGGAAGGGGACTACCCGCACTCGGCCCCGTGAGTCAGTTGTGAGGGGAGGGGTGGTGATAGAGAATAATCCTGGGCTCCTGGGGCTGGGTGAGAGGGAGCCTGGTTAGAGGGAAGTACCTGACCTGCCCGTACTCTCAGGAAATGGGACTCTGAACAAACACTCCGGCATTGACTTCAAACAGCTCAACTTCCTGGCGAAGCTCAATGAGAATCACTCTGGAGAGGTGACCCCTGCCCTTGCCCTCCCACCCCCCGACACATTACCTGCTCTGCACTCATTTTAAGTTTTTCCTCCAGTTAGTGGGCAGGAAAGCAGTGGCCTTAGTTAAAGCCTTCTAACCCATATCTGTCCCTCAGCTATGGAAGGGCCGCTGGCAGGGGAATGACATCGTCGTGAAGATGCTGAAGGTTCGAGACTGGAGTACAAGGAAGAGTAGGGACTTCAACGAGGAGTGTCCCCGGCTCAGGTGTGGCAAGGCCTAAACTGGAAGCCTGGGTTCCAAGGAACCCTGCCCAGCACCCAGAGGGAGATCTTTTATGCTGGGTCTCAGCCAGGGACACTCTCTCCCTCTTCCAGGATTTTCTCCCACCCGAATGTGCTCCCAGTGCTCGGTGCCTGTCAGTCCCCACCTGCTCCTCACCCCACCCTCATCACACACTGGATGCCATATGGATCCCTGTACAATGTGCTACACGAAGGCACCAGTGAGTAGGGGATGCCAAATCTCGTCGTGGCGGGGGAGGGGAGAGAAGTGTAAGCCTCTCCAAACTACTTAACTCTTGCCTCCTCTTTTAGATTTCGTTGTGGACCAGAGCCAGGCTGTGAAGTTTGCGCTGGACATGGCAAGGGGCATGGCCTTCCTACACACACTAGAGCCCCTCATCCCACGACATGCACTCAACAGTCGTAGTGTAATGGTGAGGTCACAACTTCACTCCCGGCCCAGGCCACAGAAGCCCTTTCCCTATCTAGAATAGGACTTACCTCCTTCCACACAACTATCTTCTCCTCCTCAGATTGATGAGGACATGACTGCTCGAATCAGTATGGCCGACGTCAAGTTCTCCTTCCAGTGCCCCGGACGCATGTATGCACCTGCCTGGGTGGCCCCTGAAGGTGAGTGAGTGCATTATATTGGGAGGCAGAGAAGGGGCAGCTCAGTAGTAATGGAAGGGAAGCAGAAACAGGATAGGCAGCTGGAACAATTAAGTCCTGTCCCTCCAGCTCTGCAAAAGAAGCCTGAAGACACAAACAGACGCTCAGCAGACATGTGGAGTTTTGCAGTGCTTCTGTGGGAACTGGTGACACGGGAGGTACCCTTTGCTGACCTCTCCAACATGGAAATTGGAATGAAGGTGAGAGCATAACTGGATATACTTGTGTTGGGGGAATGGTGGTGGTAGTGACAATAATTGTAGTGGGGCTGGGCTCTTCCTACATTTGTTCAAATATACAAAATCCTGTCCTGAGGGCTAGAGGCCGCTCCCCACATGAGACTCAAGTTCTGAGACCCACGTTGTTTTTCCTTGTGCTTGCAGGTGGCACTGGAAGGCCTTCGGCCTACCATCCCACCAGGCATTTCCCCCCATGTATGTAAACTCATGAAGATCTGCATGAATGAAGACCCTGCTAAGCGGCCCAAGTTTGACATGATTGTGCCTATCCTGGAGAAGATGCAGGACAAGTAGGGCTGGAAAGTCCTTGTCTAAACTCCAGAGGTGTCAGGACACGGTTAGGGGAGTGCACCTCCCCAAAGCAGCAGGCCTCTGGTTGCCTCCCCTGCCTCTAGTCATGGTACTACCCCAGCCATGGGGCCCATCCCCTGCCCCCATCCCTACCACTGTGGCCCAAAAAGGGAATGGGCTTAAAGCTTTGTCACTTGCCACACGGTGTCTCCCAGCATGGGAGGGATCAGCCCTGCCTGTCACAATAAAGTTTATTATGAAAACAGGCTGGTGTGGGGACAAGGGGATGGACAAGTACATTTAGACTGGGTGGCTCAGGTGAAGTAGTGCGGCTTCTTCACATTGATGCCATACTCGCTGAGGGCAGGGGTCAAGTCCTCCATGGTTAGAGTGTACTTGCGGTCCTGAGGGAAAAGGGAAGAGCACCAACTGAACACGGGAATTCCAGATTTCAATCCCAGGTGGGTGACCCTGAGTAGGTCTTTCACCTCCCCTAGGGCTTAGTTTCCCTCAAAGGGGTTTCAGTATAATTTAAGCCTCTGCTGCTGTAGGAGGTAATAACTGACTCAACGAGCCTCGCCTCACACCTTGCTCTTGCTTCGGGAACTGCCAGAGGCTGTGCCCTTCATTTTGCAGTGCTGTAGGGCATCGTTGGCAATATCTGAGATGAATTTCTGGGCAGCTAGGGAGATGAGCCGAATTCTAGAGAGAAAAAGATGGTATGAGAAGGAGGTGGGCAACAAACTCCACACAAGCACCCAAGGCTCTAACCTGCCCGGAGTTTACTCACATGCGTGGGTCCGAGGCCTCAAAGCCAGCACGGTTCAAGTAGTAACCAGTCACTGCATCGGGGATCTGAAAAGTCAATTAGACGACTGTCAGTGTTAGCCCTGTGTACTGTGGGGCTGAGAGTGGGAGGGTACGGGAAATGGAGGGCAAGCCTGGCTACCAGGAAGCTCCTCATTTGGGTGGGCAGAAGGGATAAATCACAAGAGCTAGTAGGGGAGTAAACGCAAGAGAACGCTGCAAACACAGGCGGCGTGGCAGAAGCTGACGTGACAGCGGGCCAGCAGCCTGTTCAGGCGGGAAGCCCACCGTAGGCGTGTAATCCTCCAGCTGCATCAGGAAGTCCACCAGAGGCGTGCTGGACACCACCGGCTTCACGTCTCCGTTGGCCGCGCTTGGCAGCACGTAAACCCCGTTAGACATGGCCCCCTCCGGGGGCGCCGCGCCGCCCGCCGTCACCGGAGCTGGAGGAGAACCAGCAAATTGAGACATGGAGGTGGGAGGCGCGGGGGCCCAGCTAGGTCTGCCTTAACCCTCTGCCCTCACCCGCCGCTGGGGCCAGCCCAAGGCGCGGCCCTCGCCCTCACCCGTCCCGGCCCTCACCCGCTCCGCGCCGCTCGGCCGGCTCCCCGGCCCGCGCCGCCACGGCTCCCGTGCCCCCTGCCGCGGCTCCAGCCCCAGGCCCCCCAGCTGTCCCCGCGGGGCTGGCCTTGTTCTCCGCAGCGACGCCGGCGGGCAGCGCGGCGGGGGCCGAGACCGCGGGTGCCGGGCCCGAGGCCGAGGCGGCAGAAGCCGGCGCCGCCTCGGGGTCCGCGCCGGAGCCGCTGCAGCTCATCGGGCCGGTGGGAGAGGCGGCGAACAGAACCGCTTCCGCTTCCGTTCACGTTACGCACGCACCAGGGTTGGCGTCACACGCCTCGCGACTCGCCCCTCCCACGTCACGTTCGCTCCTCCCTTAGGCTGCTCGTCTCTTTCCGCGGCCCCTCCGGCGGCTAGATGACGAAGGCCGATGGGCGGAGACAAAGTGTTGGAGAACCGCGATAGCGCGAACATTTCTCCTAGGCGGATCCGCTGGGATGGGAACGCTTGAATGTCGAGGAGTCTCTTCCGTAGGTCTGGGACCCCTCACCCAGCCTGACGCCCGAAAACCTGGCTTTGGGGCCCATCGCCCCGACACCTCTCGACCGTTGGTCGCCTGCCAGTCTGCATCCTTCCTAGTCCCTTTATTCAGCCTTTTAAGGGTTTGTAGTGGAGTTGGATAGCCTCTCTCGCTGGCAGCTGCCCAAAGAAGTGAGGGCAACAGGAGAAAGTGCTGCTGCAGATGGGGAGGGAGGTACAGTCCACCCTCCGTATAGGTGGTGAGGGGTGGGCAGTATTGGTTCCAGGACCCTCCCCCAAACCCCCTGTCCCCCTTCCCCCCCTCCCCCGCCATGGATACCAAAACCCATGGATGCTCAAGTCCCTTATATGAAATGGCATAGTATTTGCACTGTATACTTTAAATCATCTCTAGATTACTTATAATATCTAATACCATGTAAATGCTATGTAAATGGTTGCTGGTAAATTCAAGTTTTGCTTTTTATAACTTCCTGGAATTTTTTTTTTTTAATATCTTCAATTCATGGTTGGTTGAATCTGTGGCTGTGGTATGTGAGGATACAGAGGGACGGCTGTCTTTCAGCCTGAATAAACAAGATCTGAAAAATCACAGCTAGTGAAAGAGTGGGTTTTTCAATGCAGCAAACATTTATTTAATTCCTATTTGCCAGTCCTGAGCTAGGGCCTGCAAATACAAAGTTAAGTAGGACAAGGTTCTAGTCCTCTAGGCACCAATAGTCTTGGAAAGGGAGGCAAAGAGTTAACTGGCCATTTCAACAATATATGGGGGTTTAAATACTGGAGGTAGACACAGAGCGTACAGTGCAAGGGAGGAAGGGAACTAACAGCTGCTGCCTGTATCTGTGTGTTAGGCATTCTATTAACTTTATCCCGTTTAATGATTCCCTGAATATTAGAGGCAGGTATCAATATCCTCACATAACAGATGAGGAAAAAGCTTCAGAGAGTTGAACTTACTTGTCCAAGGCTCTCGCCTAGTCTATATCAGAACCAAGAATCAAACAGGTTTGTTTTCAAGAATCTAGGATTTTTCTGTCATACAAAAATCAACTAGCTTCAGGGAGCCAAAAGGTTCACACGAGAAGGTGACTTCTGAGCTGACTCTCGAAAGAATTCTGTAAGTCAACCAGGCAAAGGGAGCCAGGTGTAATGTTAGGGCCCAGAATATCTTGAGCAAAAGTGAAAGTGTCTGTGGGGAGGGCAGGAAAGGATAAACAATTTGTTACTCAGGAACAAATGGCAAGTAAGGGATTAGGTTTTTAAGTCATGATAAAAAGCCTGAACTATATCCAGTAATCTTTGAAGGGTCTTAATCAAGTAAATGACCTTATGGGATTTGCATCTTACTCTGGTAGATGGTTTAGGGAAGGGCGGAAAGTAAGGACACTTCTTGCAAGGGCCTCCTCAATTCAGAGGAGAGGGAATATGGCTCAGGGCTAATGTCGTAGCAGTAGAGATGGAGAGAGTTCGATGAGTTCTAGATATACTTAGGAAATACAAATGGCAGGACTTGTGGATTGGTAAAGATATATTTAAGAGTTTTAAAGTCAGCAGGACTTGTTGATTGAAGATGATGATGGGAGGAGGTGAGGAAAAGGGAGTCTAGGATGACACTTTAGGTTTCTGGCTTGGTTGGAAGAAGCATAGTGTCATTTACAAAGAAGAAACAGAAGAGAACAGTTTGGGATTGGGAAGAAGGGAGATGAAATATTGAGTATCACACATATTACTTTTGAGGTATCGATCACTGTTGGATAAAAACTCTGATGTAGGGAGATGGTGATGGCTGTGGATGCCAGTGATTGATTTGTTCCAGGGTCAATGAGTAGAGTGAGAAGAGCAAAAGACTAAGGATGGAGCAATGAAATACAACAACATTCGATGAGGAAGCAGAGAAAGAGAAAGAGGGAAGAGGGAATGAAGGAGGAATAGGGAGTGGTCAGAGGAGAAGTTAAGCACTAGGCGCTAAGGAAGGAGAGGCAGTAGACTACTGTGACAGCCCACAAAGCAAAGATTGGGAAGTGTCCACTGGATGAAGCAGCAGGGAGGCATTCATTTCTCAGTGTTTCTCAGGGGAGGAAAGAGTGAAAAATAAGAGCAGAGGTCTCATGGCAATGAATTGAGGAGTGAAGATGAAGTGAAATAGTGTACTACACAGACAGTGTAAACAACTGAAAAAAAAAGTTGAAAAAAAAATAAAAGAAGAAATGGAAGAGGGGGCGGTGTGCGGAGGACGCTCCCAAACAGTGCAGGTTATAGCATCTGTAGAGGAACCTGGGCCAGGGGCAGGGGTACCTGAGTATAAGGGAGCAGGTAGCGTTGGGAGTCAAGTCAAGCTCACAGCATTTCTGGGTTAGGGAGATAAGCTGCAGCAGTCAACAGTTGAGGGTTTAGCAGGGCTCCCAACAGTGCAGAACCAGGGACCAAGCCACCGGCTGTGGGGCAGTGGACAGGCCCACTCTTCTAGCAAGAAAGGATCAAGGGTTAATTAGTGTCTTCAGCAGAGCTGGGAAGTTGGGTGTTCCCCAGCCTGTCACAGGATCCCAGCCAGGGCCAGAGCAGAAACCTTGACCCTCCACCTCTTCATTCAGACAGGACTCATGGCAGCCACGTGTTACCTAGGGAGAAGGTGGGCATCAGATCCCGGCTTGCTGATACTAGGAGACTGCAGCACCTCACCTTGTATTCACATTCCAGAGGCTATCCCACCCCATCAGAATTGTCCTCAAGTTCATCTTAACACTCGACATACTCTTACGTAAGTGGCCACACCCCTCTCTTCCAAACTCACATCAAAGAGTCCTTCCCCATGCTTCTGGTAGAGCCGTGGGTTGAGAAAACCAAGAGGGGGGAGGCCTCTGAGGATTCTGTGTTCATTTATCAGGGATAGGAGTCCCCCAAACACTGGAGTAGAGGCCTGCAAGGGTGAGGGTACAAGTAGAGGTTAGGGGTTCAGAGTGATTGGACTTTTTGGGAGGGATGGATCAGAGGTCTCTGAGGAATCAGGGGTTCTGGGTGTAAGGTCTTGGGGGTGGAGGGTGAGGGTAGTCCCTGGGTGGGGGTTTGGAGCCAGGCTAATTCTCACCGAGGTGCCAGACACCCATGGAATGGGCACATGGTTGCTGACCACCCAGTAGCCATCAGAGAGTGCAGCCACGTCTGGGTAGGCACGGCCGCTGGCATTGAAGTAACTGGATGGTGGCAAGTGGGGACTGGAGCTCAGGTACTGGGCTACAGCTTCCTCCTAAAAGGCATTCTTGAGTGAGTATCATCTGCTGAACTGAGGATCCCACCCGTCCCCCCTCCATCCACACAAACACACACATACCTGGTATGAAGGCCGTGGGAATACATTGCTGAAGCCGCCACCACTGATATAGTCAACAACCTCATCTGTGACTCGGAAAGGATTCTGGAAAGATGTGCCTCCCACCGTGGTGACATAGGGGCTGAGGACAGAAGACAGCATTCAGATTGCAGGGTCCAAAGGGCACCTCCAAAATGCATGGGGATGGGTGAGTATGGGTCTGGGTCTTGCTGGAGGGACTGGGGAAGCACTCTGGTGAAGTATGTACATGGGGATGACTGAGAGATCTTGGGTCCTCAAAGCATGGCCTGAGGTGACTGCACACTTTTTCCTACGGAACACCCACCAAATCTCCCCCTAAAATGCCTGGAGACTGAGGAAGTGGAACACTGGGAGCTATGTCCTACTCAGGAGACTCGGGGCCTGCGACCTACAGGAAGAAGAGGGGGGTGCAGGTAAAGTTGAGGGTTGGGCCACAGGAGCACCTGGTGTGATCAAGACAAAGGTTCCAGATCATGAGGACATAGATGAATTGGTGGCCACAGGCAAGTGGTGGACTGGGGTGCTTACCTGGAGGCAGGGAAGCTGGGACGGAACCGGTGTCTTCCCGAGACAGACCAACACCCAGCCCCACTGTCACCTGGGAGAGAGACCAAGTTTGCCACTCAGTTTAATTGGTCAGAGTTTGGAATGTGGGTTCAGATGTCGGAGAGGAAATTCAAGTGTTAGTCATTACTGCAAGAGGTCAGAGTTGAGGTCAGGTCAGTGGTCCCTGTTGAGTTCAGATTATGAGATAGAGATCAGGTCCAGGAGTCACTGCGGGGTCAAAGTTCTGAGGCTGGGTGGGTGTGGGAGTCTAGGTTTAGAGTAGGAGGTCACCTGAGGCAAAGAGCACAGTAAGACCCCGAGCAGCAGCCTTCATGAGCTCGGTGTTGACCCGCTGGATGTAGGCGCTGCTGAGGGAGTCCTCGTCATCTCCGTAGCTCACGGTGTGCACATGTGGCAGGGCTGACTCATTACTGAGCAGCAGGAGCCACTGCAGGAAGGGCTCCTGTGACTCATGCCGGCCTGGGGCATAAAGGCAGTCATTTGGGAGGTTGTCAGGATCTCCCTGGAGCTCACGGGATTCCCTTGGGGAAGCAAAGACCACCACTCACCCCCACCTCTATCCCCACCAGCCAGTCCCCTTGGCAGTACCAGGGCTACTGTAGACCCAGGTGGAGATGTTGGCGCCAGCACTCATCAGGTACTCTACATCTAGGCTGGCCTCGATTCCGGCCTGGCCCCGGCCCTGCTGTCCGACCACACGGGCTACTGATGCCTGGTGTGCAAAGCTCCCACCGAAGAGGTGCATGAACTCAGCCAGGTCTGACTCATGGAAATACTGCTCCAGGAACTATGGAGGGAATCAGAGGCGATATCATGGGTCAGAGGACACAGCCCCAAGGGTCAGGTCAGGGGATACTGTCCCAGATCACAGGATTGGGGGTGAGAGCCCAGGGGTTAGAGTCAGAGAGTCAGCTGGTCAGGCACCTTGGGGAGGTGGTAAGGACCCTGAGGCTCTCCGCGTGGCTCACCTGGGCACAGGCTTGACTGTTGTTGGTCGTGCCAGAGCCCACGTCTTGTGCCGTCAAGTTGTACCGCTCACGGATCACAGATGGGGTCACCCCCAGGTGTAGGCCAACAGTCCCTGGGGTCACCCCCAGGTGTAGGCCAACAGTCCCTGGCACCTGTGGCTTGGGGCGTTGCCTCAGGGTTGATGTGGGGGGAAAGCGGTGCAGCCCCCCCACTGTGGGGAGGAGTCAGCCTTGAGGAAGAGATCCTTTAGCCTCCAACCCCCCATTTTATCACTGACCCCCCCCCCCCGCCACCAACCCCACTGGGTGTTACCAAAGTCCACGTGGGAGGCCAAGGCCTTCGGGAGCCGGTAGGGATGTGGGGACCTTACAACATGGGTCTCTGCAGGTCCCCCCATATAGTGATGAAACTCAGCCCCAGAGA
This sequence comes from Orcinus orca, assembly GCF_937001465.1. Lineage (NCBI taxonomy): Eukaryota > Metazoa > Chordata > Mammalia > Artiodactyla > Delphinidae > Orcinus > Orcinus orca. The sequence goes on along the minus strand of NC_064566.1, from coordinate 48,301,482 downwards.
GCAGCAGCTCCGCTTGTCTGAAGTCAGAGATCAGAGAACAGAGGTCAGAAAACATGGAACAGAGCTGAGGAGGCTGCCTGAGCATCACGGGGCAGTTAGTCGTTATCTCCCCAAGTGTTTTCACCCACAGGCCCTGGCAAGCTCTCAGCTCCCTTCCACTGCGGTGACGAATCTCCCTGATGGGATGATTGGTGCCCTCCATGAGGCAATTATTCCCTCTTACCGGACACTCAGCCAGCAAGTCAGAAAGTCCTGTGTGGTCACTGAGTGGCAGTTCCGGGCTCCAGCAGCCAAAAGCCATTTTTGGACTGTGTGGAGGGTCAGTGGTGATGGCCGGACCAGTTCAGCCACATCCTCTAGGGTCAGGTACTTTCCTGCAGGGATTCAGTAGAGGCTCTTGCCTTCATTCCTTGCTTTTCTAAGTTGCCCTTTTTGAACTTTAACCAGGAGACACTGGAGCTTAACATGATGGCGAGTCACTGCTCTCCTGTGTGGATCAATACACCTCCCGGGTGAACCTTAGACTGCCCCCCTCACCACGCAGGGCTTCCAGCAGGGGAAGCCCACCATCCAGCTTGACCATTGGAGCAAACCATGGACCTTCTGGAGCATAGTGGCGGGTAAAGTGGGGAGAAGAGTGGAGGGGAAGAGACTGCAGACCGGTGAGGGGGCTGGCAGCAGTCCAGGTGAAAGAGTAATCAGCTGAGTTGGTGGCAACAAGGAATGGTGAGACAGTGGAGTATTTCAGAGCTGGAACTGGCAGCCTTAGGGTCGAATGGAGGAGTAAATGAGAGTGAATTTAGTGGGGGGAGGTGAAATTTGAGGTAATGAGCACTTATATGTACTGGATGCTACTTCCCCATTTGTCTGGTAGTTGGTAAATAGTAGAGTCAGAATTTGAATCCAGATCTGATCACCAAGCCTGTGCTCTTAACCATACCCACTTTCAGTTTTTGAGCCTGATGAACATAGGTGGAAAGTTTTGGAGGAAAGAATGTGAATTAGTTTTGGACACTCTAGTTCCAATTCACCTTTTTATTCAGAAACTCTTTAATGAGGGTCACTGCCATTCATCTGTCCTATACCACCCCCTCGACAGGCCCCAAGAGCACATCCCTGACATGACCTGCACCGTCCCACACTCAGCCCAGTCCTGTGTCCCTTTACTGCATCCCACATCCCGCCCCCAGTCCCATCAGGCACCATAGCGAGAAGAGCCGGGATCTGACACAGCCTGCACCAGCTCGGACAGTCTCTCCAGGTTCTGCTGTCTCAGGGCAAACGTGAGACTCAGCTCTTCCTCAGGGTCCGCACGGCCCAGAGACACCCAGCCTGGTGGCAGCCTGTAGGGTCAGGGGTCAGGCACATGGCCTTCATTAGAGTAGGGATGGGAAGGTTCACCATTAGAACCTAGAACTTGGGGAGGATTCCAGAAGCAGATATGGATCACAGGAGGTGGATTACCGGGGACTGAATCTGGGAACCTGGGAATAAGGCTATGGAGTGGGTACCAGGAGCTGGTAAGGGGGGTGAGGGAGGCTAGAACCAGGAAAACGGGTACAGGAGAGGCCATGGGGTAGGGGTTGTCAGTGCTAAGTCAACTCACGTCCACTGCTGGTCAGGCTCCGGGCTGTAACTGCATTTGCCGGCGACAAAGAGGGCAAGGAGCCCTAGGAGGCTGCAGGGGCAGCACATGGGTTTCAGCAGGAGCTGGACTGTCATTATGTTCCCACCCTCCAACATATACTCCCTCCAACATGATTCCCTTCTCCCAGGGCCCCCTAGTTTCTTACCAGGCTCGGGGGCCCATTCTGCCTTTCTGCAGATCCGCTGTCATGTGACAGATCACATGAGCCCTATAGTGCACCACCTCCCGTCTCTGCCTAGAAACTAGTGACGATGCTGGCTCCTCCCTTGAATGGGTGGTCCTGAATGCTGAAGAAGGGGCGGGGCTGCTCCTCGGACGCTCCCTCTGTGGACTGTCAAACACTGGGTAAGCTCAGGGCTCCCCACCTGCTGCCAGAATCCAGGACTCACCACAGTGTAGGGGGTGCTTCAGAAAGGGGCTTTGGAGGCCCACAGATCCAGGTTCTCACTAGCTGTATGGAGCCTAGGTTTCTTCATGTAGAATATGGAGACTATTATGTTAAAAGTGCTCTGCCTCAGAGGGTTGCAGTGAAAATTTACAGAGATAAAGCAGGTGGACCCCTCAGCAGAGAGCCTCACATGGCAAAGGCTCAACAAATGTGTGCCCTTATTACACGCGAGTATATAGGGGCCCCACGGAAAACAAATACACCACATGGCTGCTCTTGTACCCACCCCCACCTCCCTGAAGACCCTTAGGCCTAGAGCTGGTCATCTCCAAGATCTCTCCCCAGCCAGCCAACCCCTCTCTAGGTCACTGCCACAAGCAAGCCCCTGCTGTCTGCCGTCTTCTGGCCTCCTGCCCCCGTTAGAGGGAAAGGTCAACTGCAGAGAGATGTGATAGCCTCAGGTTGGGCTCGGGCTCCCAGTGCCATCCCCACTCGCTCCCACCCTAGATGCCCCTGTGTCCACCAGCTTCTGTGACTCCTGAGGTGTCCACAGTGTGCCAGGTGGCTTCCCATCATCCCCCCACCCCTACGGCCCCCACAGAGCAGAGCCGGACACTGGGTACAAACTGCAGTTTATTAAGGCTCCAGAGTGAGAATTGGCACTTGATTCTGGGCAGGGGTGTCAGTGGAACCCAAAGGAGCTGGGCCCAAACAAGTTAGAGGGACTGCCCCCATTCCCCCTACCCCCCAATAAATAAAGTCTCAGCTCCATCTCAGGGTGCTGGCACAGGGCAAGAAGCCCTCACTGAGGAGGACCCAAGGGCTGCTGCCTACTTCATCATCTTTCTCTCCACACCGGACCCGGCCACAGGTCAGTGCCCAACAGGGCCTCGTGTTGCTGGTGCTCTGACAGGGCCAGGGTGAGACGTGAGACCTGTCCCCACTGGAGGACTCTGGGGTGGGGATCTGGCCTCCCCCGCGGCCAATCATGGTCCGAGGCTGCCCAGGGCAGGCTCAGATGGGGCCTGCATTGGGGACACTGTGCGCATCCCAGGTCGGGGCCCAGCCTGGGCCACAGCTAGATATGCAGCTCCGTGTCATCGGGTGGCTCCAGGCCGGACTCTGCACTCAGTGCTGAGGCTGAGGGGCCCTGGGCCACCCCAAATGGCGAGACGACAGGTGAGCGAGCAGCCAGAGGAGACAGTGAGGGCGAGAAGCTGGGGGACATGGCAGCTGAGGACAGGGAACCTTCATGGCTGATGGGGGAGCGGTGAGAGGCTGGTGGGAAGATGGCCCGGGTTGTAGCCGTGCTGGCTGGCTTGGGGGGCACAGACTTGGCTCCTGGGTGGGCCACGGCAGTGATGAGGGGTGGTGGGTCAATACGGGGAGCCGGGGGACACGGCCGAGCCTCATCCTTGAGCCGGGCGATCTCTGTGAAGACGCTGGCCAGCGGCTGGAACTGAGGGCACCAGCTCAGCAGGTAGTCCCAGTTATAGCTGCCACGGAGCTCCTCCTCCCCAGCCACAATGGCCGTCAGTGCTCCTGCCACACATGGCTTGCCATCTGCTGGAAAGCCATAGTCCCCAGTGGGTGCAGGGCTTAGGCCACAGCCCCCCAAGAAGGCTGTGGCAGCGGCTGGGGGGCCCTCCTCTCGGTACAGAGTGGCCCCTGCACCCGGCAGCAGCAGCCCTGCCTTGCGGCCCTTATACCAGGTGTCGGGGGCAGGTGGCTCGCAGGATGTGTCACTCAGTCCATCTGCATCCTGCTGGATGCCGGAGTCAGGGCCACGGGCAGCCAGAGAGGAAGCCACACTGGCCACACGGGGGAACTCGTTGATCATGCGGATCTCGTCATCCTCTGCAGCCTCCGCTGAGCCTCGGCCGCTTGAGTGTGAAGGGTCCAGGGAGCCACCACGGGGGTAGGGTCCTCCAGCTCCTGGCCCACCATAGCTGGGGAGAGTCTGGTGATACAGGTGCTCTGAAGGCGGTGGGCTGGGTGGCTCTCGGCCCAGCTTCTGTAGAGAGCCACTGGCCAGGGGTGCTGCCTGTGACATCGGGCCAGGTGCCGCCTCAGCCTTGCGGCTCCGGGCCCGCACCAGCCCTAGGACCAGGGCTGCCAATGCGAGCACCACCACGACTCCCAGGGAGGCCGCCACAGCCCCCACCAATAGCAGGTTAAGGTCAGGTGCCAGGCCCAGCGCAGTGTGGGTGATGTCCACAGTTACGGGCACTGTGGCACTCCGGGAACCAGGCAGAGGCCCCCGTGCTACCACCTCCAGCCTCAGCTCCCGTGGTGCCTCACGTCGGGTCCGGCCCCCACCCCCAGAGGTGCCTGTTCCGCTGCCTGGTGCCCGGCTGTCCACCTGCAGGTACAGGGCACCTGTAGTCTGGTTGATACCAAAATAGGGGGAAGAGGTGGCAAGGGAATAGAGCACCAGGCCATCAGCGCCTCCATCCTCGTCTGTGGCCTGCACGTGACCCAGGCTGTGGCCACGCCGGGCACCTTCCGGCACTTGGAAGTGGAAAGCTGGAGCCAAGAACACTGGGTCATATTCATCCTCACCAGTCACCAGCACTGACACAGTGACTGAGGCTGACAAATTCCCAGCATCGGTAGCACCCACCAGCAACTGGAAGCTTCCTGTGTGCTCATAGTCAAAGGCCACTCGTGCCCGCAACTCCCCTGTTGAGCTGTTCAGCGCAAATGCCTCGCGGCCCTCAGGCCCCGGCCCAGCGTCCAGCAGGTCGTAGCGGAGCCTTCCGAAAGCCCCAGCATCGCCATCCGTCGCATGCAGAGTAGTCACGAGAGTGCCTGGAGGCTGGTTCTCTGCCAGGCTGGTGCTGAGCAAGCCCAGAGGGAAGGCTGGCCTGTGGTCATTCACATCCTGGACCTCGATGGTCACTGGTGCCAGAGCAAAGTGTGCCCCGGCAGGGTCGGCAGCCCGCACGACAAGCTGATGTCGAGCCTGGGTCTCACAGTCCAAGGGGTGGGCCAGTCGCAAGTCACCCGAGCTCTCATCCAGCTGAAAGAGCCCAAAAGGGTCGCCTGAGCTGAGGGTGAAACGCACAAGGCCATGCGGGCCTGGGTCGGCGTCGGAGGCCTCCACGTGCAGCAGCTCGGCGCCAACAGGTGTGTCCTCGGGTACTGCCACACGGTAGGATGCTCGGGTGAAGACAGGTGGGTTATCATTGACATCCAGCACAGTGACGGTGACCGGCACAGCCGAGCTTCGAGGTGGCTGACCCCGGTCAGCTGCAGCCACAGTTAGATTGTACTGGGTTAGGCTTTCGAAGTCTAGAGGCTCAAGCAACACCAGGCAGCCCAGGGCCCGGGGGCCTAGTCCATCACCCTCCCCAGTCTCAGCCAGCCGGGGTTCCAGCTGGAAGACTCGGCCCCGGTTGCCACTGACAATGCTGTAGTCCACGGCGGCGTGGGTGCGGCTTCCGTCGGCATCTGTGGCCTCCAGGGTGAGCAGGGTGGAACCAGGGGGCAGATCCTCAGTTACCGCCACACGGTAGTGTGACAATGTGAAGCTCGGGGTGTGGTCGTTCTGGTCCTGCAGCTGCACGTGCACTGTGGTGCGTGCTGCCCGAGACGGCGTCCCATGATCTCGTGCTTCCAGCACCACATCCACCACTCCTGGCCCTTCATGGCCCAAGGCCATTGTCCCCACTGTTGTGAACAAGGTCCCTGAGATGAGAAGGGAATGAAGAGAAATATGCCATCAGCAGAGGCTGTGGGTGAGCAGAGTGACCCTTCGAGGACTGGGAAATGGCCTCGGAAGTCAGACTCCAGGGAGTGGCCTGTGTGCTAGGAGATTACAGAGGGGCCTCCAGGATTCAGAGAATGGCTTCTAGGCATGCAGTGAGGACAGTGCTTAAAATAGAGACAAAGGGCAGAAAATGTCCTCCCTGGGTCAGAGATCTAGGAGTTAAGAGTTCAGGCAAGAAATTCCAGGAATGAGGTCAAAACATGGCCCAGCAGAGTCAAGGATAAGGGGTAGATCCCAGGAAGGACGCACCGTTGTTGGGGTCAACACTGAAGCCCTCAGCAGGGGAAGCCAGGTGGTAGGAGACATGACCATTGGCACCTGAATCCCGGTCAGTGGCAGAGACGAAGAGAATGGCACTGCCTGGGGGTGTGTGCTCAAGCAGCATCACCTGGGGTGTGAGGACAAGGGTTTAAGGCCAAGCGTCCCAGCTGCCCACTCAGCCTATGTTCTGGAGCCTGGTCTCATGAGCTCTGCTTGGCATCCGTCCCAGCTTGGAGCCCATCTGCCCCTTAGAATTTGGACTGTGCACCTTACCCCATTTGTGGGCACTGGATGAAGAACCTGGACACAGTTCCCAGGACTTATAAGGCTGGTCTTATATCCCCAAAGATCCGTCCCCAAGTCAGTTCTGACATCCAGCCCACCTCAGATCCTTCCAGCCTTGTCACTCCCCTCCGTTGTGAACCTCTGGGCCCAGAGGTGGGGGCATCAGTACCTGGTAGAGGGTCTGTGAGAAGGCGGGTGCATTGTCATTGACATCCTCCACGAGCACCGTGAGGTTGGCACGGCCCTCGTGAGGCCCGTCATGTGCCAGGAGCTGCAGGTGGTAGCGGTCACGCTGCTCGAAATCCAAGGGGCCCGTGAGGGAGAGGCGGCCACCATAGCGGCCTACACTGAAGGGATCCTGGGGCCCAGAAGGGCTCAGCACATACCACAGTACTGGTCCTGAGTCCACATCATTCCCTGTTACCTGTGCAATCTCTGAGCCCAATAGTGCATCTGCAATACATGGGACAAGTGTGTTTGGCATGGTCCCAGAGGCCCCTGGAGCCCCAGAGTGGGGAAAAGTGCTTCCCTACCGCCCTTTGTACCTCTCACTTTACCCAGTCCTCACCTTCCGACACTCGGAGCTCCCAGGGCTGGGGGATGGTGGGGCGATTGTCATTGGTGTCGATGACCATCACCGTCAGGGTAGCTGAGCCCACCAGGGCTGGGCTTCCTCTGTCTGTGGCCATCAGCACCAGCCTGAACACAGAGCACAATCGGGGTGGGGCCTGGGGATAAGGGAGAACCTTGGGCAGGGATAGGAGGGCTCAGGACAGGCTGGGGGGTGGGGAACTCAAGACATGGCCTAGGGATTGAAGGGGATTCCGTGCGGGGCTCAAAACTGGATGGACCTGGGATGGAGTCTCAGGGTCTACAGACCCACCCAAGCCTCACCGTGTTTCGGCCCAGATCTCACGGTCCAGGATAGCTGTGGTAGTGATAGTGCCTGTGGCTGAGTCCACACGGAACAATCCCCGGGCTGGCTGGGATGCGGCCAGACTGTAGGAGATCTGTCCACTGGGGCCTTGATCCAGGTCATCTGCTTCGACCTGGGGAAAGCAGGAGGCTGCTGGCACTGGGCTGGCCACAGACAAAGTCCGCCCAGCCCTGCCCCCCATCTTCCCGTCACACCCCACACCTGCAGCAGGGGTCCCTCCAAGGGCCTGGACTCGGGCAAGAAGGCCACGTAGTGGGGCCGCAGGAAGCGGGGAGCATTGTCGTTGGCATCTTGCAGGGTTAGGGTCAGCACGGAGAAGGCAAAGGCTCCTCCACTCTCCGCCTGCAGCACCAGTCGCAGCCGTGGGTTTGCCTCAAAGTCCAGCCCCTCCGCTGAGCGAACCGTGACGGCTCCTGGAGGGAGGTGGAATGTATCACTGACAGACCTCTTGCTTGCCCTAGAGCCTCCTGTCTGAGGCCTGCTACTGAAGGGCAGCCTCTCCCCAACCAGAGACTCCTCGGGCCCAAAGAGGACCCCTGCCAGGAGCCTGTCCCCTCACAGAGCCCCCTGCTCCCGCCCCTTACCTGTACTAGGCTGGATGGAGAATGTCCCTTTCTCATTCCCACTGAGAATGCTGTATGTGATGGGTCCACTTGAGCCCCCTGTATGGATAGCCTTGGGGGAGACAATGGGAGTCCCTGCAGAGGGGATGATATTGGTTGAAATGTGAGCACTAGACGGAGGGAGTCTGGGGACTATTTTTAGTTAGTAACCCCAACCCATCCAGGGATACAAAGCTGGGCGACACGGTTGGGCACCCACCTGGGGGTGCATTCTCACGGAGCATGGCTTCGCTACTAGCCCGGGGAAAGCGGGGTCCACGCTCAGACTCTCCCTGCAGCCCAACAATGACCACACCAGTGGCAGAGCGAGCTGGACGGCCAAGGTCGGTTGCCACGATGAAGAGGACACGATCCTGGGGACCCAGGGATACAGGGGAGCGGGCCACACGGATTTCACCAGTGTAAGAGTCCACAGTGGTGCCAGGAGGTGGTGTGCCTGCCAGCCGGTATAGGATAGAGGCATTGGCACCAGCGTCACGGTCTTCAGCTCGCAGAGTGGCCAGAGCCAGGGTTGGGGTACTGAGGCTAGGGCCTGGGCGGGGCAGGCGCAGCCTCAGGGGACTGGTGGGGAAGGTGGGCGCGTGGTCATTGACATCGCGCACCATGATGGTGATAGGCACCGTGGTGCTTAGGGGTCCAGCAGCTGCACCATCCACTGCATTCACGGTAAAGGCATAACTGGGACACTGCTCTCTGTCCAGGGCTGTGGCTGTGCGCAATTCCCCAGAGCTGGGCTCCAGCAGGAAGGCTCCTGCTGCACCTGCACCCAGGTAGTAGGTCACGCGGCCATTGGGCCCAGCATCAGGATCATGAGCCTGTAGCTGCAGCAGCAGGGTCCCTGCAGGTGCATCCTCAGGCACCTCCACAGAGTAGGCAGGCACAGGGAAGGCGGGGGCATGGTCATTAGCATCCAGCACTGTCACTGTCACAAACAGAGTAGCGCTGAGAGCTGGCTGGCCTCCATCCCGGGCTTCTATCTGCAGCTGGAATGCTGGCTCCACCTCCCGGTCTAGTGGCCTCATGGTGCCAAACTCCCCTGAAGCTAGGTCCAGAACAAAGGCTTCTGATGGGTCCCCATCTGCAGAGAAGGGCATGCACACATAAACATACATGTGTCAGCCCGTGGGAGTGGGGGTGATTTACAGGCAACCTGGCAAAGAAAGAGAAAGAGAGAGGGAGAGAGAAAAGAGGGAAAGTGGGATAAAGGCAGAGAAACAAAGAGAAACACAGAAGGTAAAGAAAGACACTGCAAAGTAGCTTTTCTAAGAGTGTGGTCTGCAGACCCCAGGGATTCCCCTGAGACCCTTTTGGGGAGTACATAAGATCAAAACTATTTTCATAGTAATACTAAGACATTGTATGACTTTTTCATTCTCATCAACTCACAAATGCAGAGTGGGGTCCGGATGCTACATGACATGTGATGACATCATGACTTGGATGGTTAATGGAATGTGTGTGCTTGTGTAGTCTTGTGTTTCCCAGAATATTCTAGGTAGAAAGTTTAGAGCATAAATATGTGTTGTTTTCAGAGATTCACTCGTTTTTGCTGGCTTGCGTTCGGTTATACATGCTGTAATCTTTGTAACCTCATTACTGTCCAACAAATTGTTAGTTGAAACCCTAACATTTCCTTGGGCCTACGCAGAAATACGGCAAGTGGTATACTTCATTGGCTTGTTTTGCAATGATATTTTAAAATTTTCTCATCTTTAATATCAAATATTGTAAATACTGATATAATTTGTTTACTATATATTTTATATATTAAATTATTATTTCACATTTTATTATATCAATAAATGCTGATATCATATAAGCCAAAGTTCTTTACAGTTCTCAAAAATTAAGAATGTTAAGGGTTCCTGAGACGAAAAAGTTTGAGAACAACTGCTCTACAGGGAGAGACAATCAAGAAAGAAAAGAAACAAAAAGATAAAAAGAGACAAAGAGGAGATCAAGAACTGGAGGGGCACAGAAATAGATGCTTGGAGACACAGAAACATAAAGAGAAGGAAAAGGAGACCCGGGCACGCTGGGTCTGACACAGGCCAACAAGGAGTACACCTGGGCAAGTGGGTGCGGGAAGGTTCTCACCCAGGATGCGGTACTGCAGCTGCCCGTTGGCTCCCACATCCGGGTCAGAGGCCCGCAGCGTGGTAAGGGTCTGTGGGTCCTGGCCCTCAGGCACCTCCAGGGAGAGATGGGCACTCCCAAAGGTTGGGGCGTGGTCATTCTCATCCTCCACAGCCACTCGCACTGTGACATGGGTCAACAGCGGAGGTGAGCCCCCATCCCGGGCATACACTATCGGGAAGCAAAATCAGTGAGATCCAGCCTGCTCCCGTCCCATGGAGGAATCCACACCACATAGTGTTCCCCAGGTGCACACAAAAATCAGAATATGTCCCTCTCTCCACACCCCACAAGCACACAGGCACACATACATATATGTGGTGGTGTGACAGAAAAGGCACTAAGTGAGGTAACAAAAGATCTGAGTTCAAGTCCCAGCTCTGCCACTTCCAAGTTGTGTTAGCCTAAGCAAGTTACTTAATCTCTTTGGTACTCAATATCCACCTGCTCCTCTGTTAAACGGCTGCAGTGTAACCTGAGGGAACCCTAGAGGGCATAGCTGCGACATTATGCATTTGAGAGCGTGATCACACTGGTGACAGCCTAGACGTCAGTTCAACTTGCACTCTGCCAAACTCTTGACTCCCCAAAAGGATTAAAAATATAATAGAGCGCTTCCCTGGTGGCGCAGTGGTTGAGAGTCCGCCTGCCGATGCAGGGGACACGGGTTCGTGCCCCGGTCCGGGAAGATCCCACATGCCGCGAAGCGGCTGGGCCCGTGAGCCATGGCTGCTGAGCCTGCCCGTCCGGAGCCTGTGCTCCACAACGGGAGAGGCCACAACAGTGAGAGGCCCGCGTACCGCAAAAATAAATAAATAAAATAAAATAAAATAAAAAAATATATATATATATAATAGAAACTGTGCTGTAAGCTTATAAAATGTACTTTGCGGGTCCTGCCCACGTAACACTGCTGTTTACAGCGCCTCAGGCTTTGGGGATCCTGCAAACGCGCACCTGTCAGATTGATCTCCTCCTGCTCCTCCCGATCCAGGGCCCGAAGAGTTGTAAGAACTCCAGTGTCTGGGTCCAGGGAGAAGCTTTCGCCAGAGATGCCTCCATAAGTCACTTGCCCATTGGCCCCTGAGGAGGGGCAGCGTGGGGGAAGATCAGAGGGTGAATATATCCTTTCTTGACCCAGTCCATCCCTCTTTCAACCCATCCCCCCAGGCCTTACCCAGGTCTGGGTCGGTTGCCAGCAGAGTGAGCAGAGATGTGCCAGGCGGGCTGTTCTCACGCAAGAGGACGCTGTACTCCTGCTGTTGGAAAGTGGGTGCCTCGTCGTTGACGTCGGCAACACTGACAGTCAGGAGCTGTGTGGCTGAGCGCGGCGGGGAGCCGTGGTCGGAGGCCACCACAGTCAGCAAGAATTCAGCTCGCTGTTCACGGTCCAGGGACCGCACCACGGACAGCGCTCCTAGTTGAGCGGTAGGGCGGGTTGGAAGGAAACCTCAACACTCGCCCCACATCAGCACCCTCCTCGTCCCCACCCCCACCCCCGGCCCAACTCACCGGTACTGGGGTGTAGCCGGAAGTAGCCGTCCCCGCCAGCTGCCAGGCGATAGGACACGCGTGCAGCCTCGCCCAGGTCCGGGTCCCGGGCTACCACGTGCAGCGCTGCGGGCCCCGGCGGCTGATCCTCAGAGAGGCGCACACGTGAGGGCGACGCAAAGACCGGAGCGTTGTCATTCTCATCCGTGACAAAGACGCGCGCGGAAACGCGTGCTGCGCGGCGGCGGCTGGCATTGGCAGGCCGGTCGGTGGCTTCCACGAGCAGCAGCAGAGCGGGAGTGGTCTCCCGGTCCAGGCCTCTCGGGGCGCTGAGCGCCCCGGTGCGTGAGTCCAGGCGAAGCGCGGGCACGGGCGGCTCCTGGCGCAGCAGACGGTAGCGCACGTCGCTGTTGGGGCCCGGGCCGTCGGCGTCCGACGCGCGGAAAGTGTACAGCGGCGCCCCCGGCTCTGGGTTCTCCGGAAGCGCCAGAGCCAGCGGGTCACGCGCGAAGGCCGGCGCATGCTCGTTCTCGTCCTGCACGCGCACCTGCACTCGCAGCAGCCGCGCGCCCGCGCCTCCCGGCCCCTCGGCGCGCACTGTGAGCGCGCGCCACGCCGGGCCCGCCTCGAAGTCCAGGGGCCGCGCCAGGTACAAGCGCCCGGAGGCCGCGTCCAGCGCGAAAGTGCCCTCCGGGTCCGCGCCGCCCACCAGTGTGTAGGTGAGTGCGCCCACTCCCGCCGACTCTGGCGGCGCCACCGAGCCCAACAGAGAGCCGGGCTGGAGGCCCTCGGCTGCTGTCACGGTCAGCACGACAGGCACAGGTGCGGCCGGGTCTGGGTCTGAGGGTTCCGGCGGAGGCTCAGCCGAGCGAGCTGAGGGAAGCACCTGTTGTGGACCCAGGAGGGAGTACGGAATCAGGCGGACCCATGTAAAAGGGAATCTGGGCTGGCCTGCTGAGTAGCAGGAAGGGCGGTCAGAGTGGCCTGACTAGAGGAGAGGGTGCCCACACTGGTGACCAAGGAGACGTGGACAGATTGGAGGAAGGGCAGCCATACCTGCACCAGCAGCTGGAGGCTGGAGCTCCGAGGGGGGCTGCCTTGGTCGTGAGCACTTAGCGTCAGCACATAGTGAGGCCGCTCTGCTCGGGTCAGGGGTGCTGCAGTGAGCAGCTCCCCTGAGTGAGGGTGCAGAGAGAAGAGCTCTGAGCCAGGACCTGGGGACAGGCAGAGGAAGGGCGAGGCCTTGGGTTCCAGAGCTGGGCATGTCATGAGGGCCTGCCATCACCCACCAACTCCCTTCTCTCCAGCCCCCGTACCAGTTAGCATGTATAGGATTGTTCCATTCTCCCCCTCGTCCGGATCCCTGGCCTGCAGAGTTGTCACCAGCGTTCCTGGAGGCACACCATCTGGTACCTGTGGGAACACAACTCATCTACAGTTGTCTCCTTCCTGTTCTTGAGACAACTCAGGATGGAGTTCCCATCACCTATGTTCAGGCAGAGCCCTGTTTTTGCTCTCAAACCTGTTCCAAGACGCAGACTCTCTTACTTACACCTACAGTTCTAAGCAGAGACCCATTTACCCTCTTACTTCTTCAGGGCAGAGTACTGCAGCTTCACATACCTGTACGGGGAGGCCCCCACCAGCAGCCCCTGAAGCCTGCAGGAAGGTGGGGCTGTTGTCATTGAGGTCGAGCACTGCAATGTGTATGGTGCCTGTGACACTGCGGGGTGGGCTCCCCCCATCCTGCACCTGCACCAGGAGCTGGTAGCTGCTCTGCCGCTCACGGTCCAGAGTTTGGAGTGTGGTAACCTCTCCTGGGAGTGCAGGACAGACAGAGATCATGTATGGGGTAGGTAGGGATGCAGAGCCTGAGGTCCATGAGAGGCCGGGGTTTGGGGAGTGTGGAAGGGAATGCCCGGGTAAAACTCTAGCTCAGTCCTGGTCCTCGTGGCCAGGCTCTGGGGAGCGTGTCTGGGTGCTCACCCAGTCAGAGGATGAGGCTATGGGCTCTCAGATTTTGGGTCCCAGTGCTCACCAGTCTGGGGGTGGATGCGGAAGGCCTTGCTGTCTTCTGACAGCTGTCGCAGGCTGTAGGTCAGACGTCCATTGGGTCCTGAGTCTCGGTCAGTGGCAAAGACCCGGCCCACACTGGTCCCTGGGGGCTGGTTCTCAGCCACAGCCAGGAAGGTGGGCTCCTCAGACAAGCGGGGACTGTGGTCATTCTGGTTGAGGATGCTGACCCTCACGGTGGCTGTGGCTGTCTGCTGCCCCAACTCAGCTTTGGACCCAGACACTGCCGTTACTTTCAGCGTGTATAACTCCTGGGCCTCACGGTCCAGTGCTGCTCGCACCCAGAGCCACCCAGTCTGTGGCTCCAGGCCAAAGGGGCTACTTGGCCCATCTGCTGCAAGGCGGTAGGTGACAGGGCCCCCATCTGGTGCTCGAGCCTGCACTTGCAGGACTTGAGTTCCAGGGGTGGTGCCTGAGGGCAGGTCCACACGGTAGGTAGGGCTGTCGAAGTGGGGAGCCAGCCCACGGGTCCCCAAGTCCTGTACCACCACCCGCAGTCGAAAGTGGCTGGTGCGGGGTGGGGAGCCGCCATCCCGGGCTTCCAGCTCCAGTTCATGGGCTGGCCCCCCTGGAGGCCCCAGAGGTCCCATAAGCAGTATGTGGCCTGTGGTGGGGTCCACAGTGAAGGCCCCGCCACCCCCAGCAAGCAGGGTAAAGGTGACTCGACTGTTAACGCCTGAGTCGGGGTCCAGAGCCCGCAGTGTATAGATGGGAGTCCCTGGGGCAGTGCTTGGCGGCAGCAACACCGTGTCTTCAGGTGCAGGGAAGGCAGGGGAGTTGTCATTCACATCATCCAGCAGCACACGCACCCGAGCTACGGCGAAAGCCGGGGGCACTCCACTGCCTGCCCGTACCTCCAGCTCTAGCACTGGTCCCAGCAGCTCCCGGTCCAGAGCTCGAAGCGTTTGTAACAGCCCTGTGGCCCCATCTAGGGAGAAGAGTCCTCGGGGATCCCCACCTGATAGGGTGAGGGTCACAGGCCCCAGGCGACCTAGGGAAGAGGAAAGAAGGGTCAGAAAAGAGATGGGGGGGCACCTATTGAGTTGGAGCCCAGACTCCGATCCCCAAAAGGGCTAGGCAGTGCCCACACCTGGGCCTTTCGAAGTATTAGGGGGAGGGGCAGGTGTTGGCAGAGAAGCTGGGTGGCACCAGGGTGACATTCGTGTACCTGGGGATGAAGCAGAGTGCCTGTACCATGCCCACGGAGGTGGCGGGGATTGGAACCAGAGTGTTTTGTATTGGGGCTATCAGTGGTGTGATACTCGAGGGTTATGTTGGGGTGTCTGGGTACGGCACCGAATGGATATAATGATAAGTGATACCTGATGGATTGTGTGCTTGGACTACACCCACACTGGTGCCTGGTGCCACATCCTCTGGCACAGAAAAGACATACTGTAGTTGCTCAAATACTGGTGGTATGGGAGTTCCAGGCACAATGCTGACGTTGACTCGGGCACTGGACTCTGCCTGCAGGCCACCTCCATCCTGAGCCCCGATCTCCAGCTGCACCACGGAATTGGCCCGTCTGGCCAAGGGCCAGGCTACCGTCAACAGCCCTGGGAGGACGGAGAAGTGGAGATGTATAAGGAAACAGAATAGAGCTGGAAAGGTTGGGGGGTGGGGGGCAGGCAGTGCTTCATTTAGGCAGATGGGGAGGCAAGCCCTGGGAATGTGAAGATCCTCACCTGAGTGCTCATCCAAGGCAAACAGTGGGGGGCTATTGCCAGCCAGGATGTGGTAGGAGAGTCGCCCGTGGGGTCCCTGGTCAGGGTCATGGGCACGCACCCTCAGCACAGCTGTGCCTGGTGTACTGTGGGCGCTCAGACTGGCAGCATACTCCCGTGGATAAAACTGAGGTGGGTTGTCATTCTCGTCTGACACAAACACCTTCACGTACACCATAGACTTGAGGCCTCCCTGGTGAGACATGCAGCCGTTAAGTCAGGTGGCCCTTGATTGGCCCTGGTGAATGCCCTACCCCAGTCTGCCCACAGACTGTCCACTCACCCCATCCACAGCTGTCACTGTGAAGTCGAAGCTTGAGGGCCCCTGATCGCGGTCCAGGGTCCGGGTCGTGCACACGTCGCCACTGTGGGCATCGATGCGGAATGGGGGAGACCCCGAGGCCCCAAGTCCGGCACCCAAGGAATAGGAGAGGAGGCCAAATGGGCCACTGTCTGCATCTGTGGCTGTCACCTGGGGAGAGGCTGGGGTGAGTAATGCCCCATCTTTTTGGCCAGAAAAGCCATAACTAAGGGGCAACTGGAAGGAGCAGGCCCTGGGCCAGTTGGTGCCCAGAGTCTTGGGATGGTGGACACACAGAAGGGACTAGTAGGACACGGGCCAAAATCCAAACCCAGCTCAGACCTCACCACTTGCGTTAGGTTCCTGCGAGACTCTGATCACAACATTTTTGTCGACTGGTCAATATAGAACTTTGTTTTATGTGTGTTTCTGTTTAAAGGCACCTTATTTAATATATATTGTTGGTTCATTAACACTGAATTCATGGCCAATGGCACAACTCATAACTAAATGAAACTTATCTAACACATGTATTTTCTCCATAAGGCACAGCACAGCCTTCTTGTGTTTAGGAAAACAGACATCACTTCAGCACTACAGTTGGGGACAATTTTATACTGCAAAATCACCAAACAAAAAGCACAAAAATGCAAAAAACGTGGCATTAAACAGACCACGAAAAGGACCCTTGTTTACCATATAAGAGCTGTAACATGAAGGCAGAGCTTTGCCTTGTTCGACCTCAGCCGGGAATGTGCTTGTTGAGAGACTTGAATTTTCCATCCTTCTGCACATGTCCGGGAATGACTGTGAAAGCTCCATGAGTATTGATTCAAGGGTTACAAATAGATTTTAGAGAGTTGGCGAATTCACAAATACAGAATCTGCAAATGATGAGGACCAACTGTACTTAAAAGGAGAGTGCTAAGGGCTGTGATAGCAAATTCCAGGTGGGTCACAGGGAGTTAATAACCATCGCCAAGTCTCATAATCACTCCAATCAGAGAACTGGCTGACCGACAGAGTTACTGAGACTGATGTTATAGGCCTGCTCTTTATTGCGTTTGGTTATAAAGTGGGATCCGATTGGTACTCGGATCTGGAAACTGGAGTGATCAGGATCTGCACTATGAATTTATGGGATGTGGCTCAGGCACCTTTAGCGTCCCTTCATCTCTCAAGCCAACCTCATTGGAAATGAGAAAGGGAGAACTGCAGGTCTATAGGAAAATACCGAGGTCATTAAGTTCCAGGGGCTCCCCAAAACTAAGAAATAGGGGAAGGTTTTCCTGGTGACTTCTCAGGCATCTCCCAGACTGGCTCAGGAAGAGTTTATGACTGGACACCAATGTCAGGAGCCTCTGAACATTTCAGAGCCAGATCAGCAGGAGACACCATTCCAAAAGCTTCTGAGCCTAGGACAGGGCCAGGCACACAGTAGGTACTCTATGTATATTTGTTCATTTAGTAAACAGGGCCAGGCACACAGTAGGTACTCTATGTATATTTGTTCATTGAGTAAACAGACATTCAGATTGCCCTGCCTTACAACAAAAGCTTATTTCAAACTAAGTTTTATAAATTGGGTGCACATTAGGCCCTCAGTAGTGAGTTAGCTGGTGCAGGCTGCTGTAGCTTGTGACAAAGTACTCTTTGTGGCTACACGGGCCTCAGGGTCATGATATGCTGCAAAAGGAAGCTGGAGAGTTCCCCTTTCTTGGCCAGAAAATGTTGCTCAGAGAGAAGCCTAGCCGAGGACTGCTGATCGTTGCCCGGGCCTTTGACAGAAGTGATTTGTGCCATTGTTTACCCTCCTGAGAGACACTAAGACCTTGCCATGCTGAACCCTGGAAACAGCTCCTGCCCCAACTCTTTACTATGGCTGTGGGCCTGGATATCCCAGGAGACAAACTTCCCCCTGGATCAGTCTGGCGGGCTGCAGCACAGCTGCCGCACCATCTCCAGAAGCTGTTAAAGACCTCTGCCCTCTGACCCGCTGCAGGAAGAAAGCAATAAATAGTGGTCAAGAGAAGTTGTCAGGAAGTGACCCCAAAAGGCGCAGGGGCCGTTGACTGGAAATGACCAAGGCAGAAGTGAATTTTCTGGCCTGTGCAGCCCCTGCTCAGAGGTCCTAGTGCAATTGCAGTCTCCAGTTTCAGCAGGCTCTCAGCCTTGCTACATAGTCCAACCTTGGTCAGCTCCCACTTCCAGCTCTGCCTGAAAGCTGTAACTAACCTCATCTTTCTCCTCTTGTCCCCACCCCACCCCACCCCTAGCTCTCATCACATGCACTAGTGCAAGGAGAAAATAAAGACCTTCATCTGTGAACTCTCTAAAATTCCTAGCAGACCACAAACTTACTTCATCTGCCCCATGCTGACCTCCTTCCCAGGTGTCCTTCCTTCTTTGACACTTTAACACTGTGCTCTCCTGCTTCTCCACCCACTGCTTCCCCACTCCCAGCCTCCCTCCACCTCTCCTTACTCTGTCTGTTATACACTGTTGTTCTCTGGAATCTTTCCTTGGCCTCTTCTCATTCTGCACACGCTCAGGGCCTTCTCTTCCACTGCTGTGGCTTTGACCCTCATCTGTACTTTGACCCAGACCACTCCTCTGTGCTCCAAACTTGTACATCCAGATGCCTGCTCAACATCTCCACTTGGACGTCCCACAGGCCCCTTAAATCCAACCTGTCCTAAACTAAACTCATGATAATCCCAACCCCTCTCTAATGATTCCTCCATCCACGCAGTTGCTCGAGCCAGCAATGTGTTCTTCCCTTTTCCTCTCTTGGCATATCAATCAAGCAGGGACTAAGTAAATCCTCATTATCCCTCCTACTTGTCTGTTGCTCTCCATCACCATTATCACTATCCTGACTTGGGCCTGAGTCGTCTCTCCCCTGGATTACTGTAGCTCCCTTCTCATAGGCGTCTGACCCTCCGATCTGTCCTCCATACCAGGACTTCTCAACCTTGGCATGACTGACATTTTGGATCAGATAAACTCTTTGTTGTGGTGCTGTCATGTGCATTATAGGATGTTGACAGCATCTCTACCCACTAGATACCAATAGATCCCACCAGTTGTGACAACCAAAAATATCTCTAAACATTGCCAGATGTCCCCTCCAGAGGGCAAAATCACCAGCCGTTGTGAACCACTGCTCTACACTAACTAATAAAAGCATCTTTTGAGAAGACAAATGTCATGTTATTCCTCTACTCAGATGTCTTCAGTGTCCCCGAAAGAAAAATGCTCCAACTCCTCGGCTTGGCTTGACTCCTCACCGTCTGGCCTCCTGCAGTCTCATCTCCCACTCTTTCATCTCACACCTTAAATTCCAGAGATACCGAGCCACTTGTAGGCCCTTGAACGAGTCAGACAAGTCAAGCTCTTCCACTTCTCTCTGCGTGTCACCTCTGCTTCAACCCTTCCCTTATATCGTCCCCTCATCAGCTCCTGCTCATCTTTTAAGTCTCAGCTCAAAGGTCCTTTCTTTTGAGAAAACGTTTGAACTGCCTATCTGTACCTCATGAATATCCCCATATAGAAGTTTTTATTATTGGAATAAAACTGTTTCTCTGCATATGAATCTCACCTCTAGACTATAAACTCCATGAATTAGGTAGTGGTTACTCAGTCATTACTGTGTTCTGTGTCCCTAATACAATGACAGGCACATGGCAGATACTTGATAAACGAATACTGAATGAATCAAATATTAAGACTTCTTGTAACAGTTATGAACACCCAACGGTCATTTTTACCCCTGCTTCCCTATGATTACTACTAGTAAAAACTCCAGGAAACCACCTGGAGAGATGCCCTCTTGCTTCAGGCACTAGTGAGGAGGGAAGACGTTTGGAAGCCACAGCCCATTGGTCCTGGGCCAAGAGGGAGAGTAAACACATGGGAGAGTGGGTGGGAGCTGGACAGCAGTAGGCAGGCAAGTACCCAGAGTCTGGCCAGACAGGAGGTCAGCCAGGCCTAGGCACTGGCTTGAAAGTCTAGGCCAACAGGCAGCTCCTAGAAAATGCTCGGGGATCTGCTGGACTTCTGAGACATAAAGACTTCAAGCACAAATCTCCTAAGAGACCACCCTGCCCCCAGTCTCCTCTCCTGCATCCATATTCCATGGGGCAGCCAAAGCAATCTTTCCAGAAGACGTATCAGATTTGCCTAGAGCCTCTCAATGGCTCCCTGTGATTTCTAAAATAAAGTCAAAGCTTGGCAGCTGGTCCCTGTCTACTCGCTTGTCTCACCTCCCCATAACTCTTTCTCATCAGCACAGTCGAGGCCAACTTGAACAATGCGGTTCCATGAACACATCGTGATGTTCTGTAGCTCTTTCTGTGGCCTTGGAGTCCCTGTCCTCATACCCCATGTTATGCACTTGGCAAAGTCTCACTGCTTCTGCAAAGGTCTGCCTCTAGGCTTCCATAGCCCCTCATATGCAGCCTGATGCATTACTAGTTACTGGTGTGTCTCCTTGCCTAGACTGGGACTGGCCTGGGAATAAGACTATTTCCTTTCTTTGTTCTCAGGGCCCAGCAGAGTGCCAGGCTTACAGTGGGTAAGTTAATTTTTGAATGTATCACTTACCATTGATCTAATCTCTCTTTCACCCTTAAAGCAAGTTAGCTTCCAAAAAAAAAAAATACAAAAATGGGACTTCCCTGGTGGTCCCAGTAGTTAAGACTGTGCACTTCCATGCAGGGAGCACGGGTTTGATCCCTGGTCGGGAACTAAGATCCCATATGCTGTGTGGCACGGCCAAAAAGCAAACAAACAAACAAACAAAAAAACAATCTGTAGTGAGGAGAGAGGGATGAATAGGTAGAGAACAGAGGATTTTTAGGGCAGTGAAACTACTCTCTATAATACTATAGTGTATGTCATTATATATGTCAATTATACATATACTTCATACTTTTGTCCAAACCCAAAGAATGTACAACACCAAGAGTGAACCCTAATGTAAACTATGGACTTGGGTGGCAATGATGTGTCAACGTAGGTTCATCTGTTGTAACAAATGTACCACGCTGGCGTGGGATGTTGATAATGCGTGAGGCTATGAGTGGGGGCATGGGGTATATGAGAAATCTGTACCCTCCACTCAATATTGCTATGAATCTAAAACTGCCCCCAAAACATAAAGTCTTGGGAAAAAAAAACAAAACCAAATTTGATTATGCCTTTTCTGCCTCAAAGAAGTTCAGTGACCTCTTTTGCCTTCCAAGTAAAGCCTTAGCCCTTCATGGCTTGGTGTCCAAGGACTTCTGCAGTTTGGCCTCAGCCTGCCTCTCCAGTTTCATGCTCCACCCATCTCCTCCAAGCCTGACTTGCAGGAAGCCTGTGGCCCCCACAGCCTCTCCAGGGCTCCTGCCTTTTCCTCTGAGGTCTTCCTGCTCTGGACATTGGGATCTCACTGGATACTTCTTGTTGTCTCTCATCCTCGTGCCTGAGCCCAAGCGTCCCATCAAGGCTCAGTTCCAAGGGCAGGGATGGGGGTGTATTCCAGGACGCCTCAGCACTAGACTAGGGTTGGAGAGCTCTGTAAATGCTGGCATCTCCCTTGGGGAACAGGAGCCACATGGGTGTGCAGGATCTCCATCTCTGCCCTGCAGAACAACTTTGAAACTTTAAAGAGTCCTCTCTCCTTTCCTGCCACCGCAAGACACATTTTCTCTATATCCAATCTTAATTCTCTCAACTGCCAAGATTACCTGGCCCAGCTCTTGTACCCTGCTTTCTCGTCTTCTCATTAATCCTCACCCTCCGCACAGACTGTGGAGCTCATCGAGTAGGACCGAACCCTCTGGCATATGTCACCATCAACAGATGGCACCTGCAAGGCTTGGTTCCTGCTCTGAGGTCCCCTGTGACCCTCTGATCGATCCACTCCTGCCCACAGAATCATCCTGCTGTGTGCGGCGGGGGCGGGGGGGGGGGGTGCTTACCCACCTGTAGGAAGCAGGTTCCGGGCTGGGTGCCCTCAGGCAAGGAGGCATTGTAGAAAGTCCTCTGGAACTGCGGCTCATTATCATTCACATCCTGCAAGGCCACACTCACTGTGGCAGAGGAGATGAGAGGGGGCAAGCCCCCATCCGTGGCCACCACAATTAGCTGCGGCTGTGGTTCCAACTCATAGTCCAGTGAAGCAGCTGTGGTGATGATGCCTGAAGTGGGGTCGATGGAGAACCAGCGGGTGTGGGCACCTGGGGCCAGGCTATAGGTGACCTGACCGTTGGTGCCCTGGTCAGGGTCCCGGGCCATCACGCGCACCACGAAGCTGCCAGGCAGCGCAACCTCAGGCAGGGGCTCGGGTCGGTAGAGCTGGCGGTCAAAGGCAGGGGCGTTGTCGTTGACATCAGTGACATGCAGCACAAAGGCAGCCTCGGCTCGCAGCGGGGGTGAGCCTGAGTCTGTGGCAGTAACTCGCAAGTTATAGGCATCCCTTTCCTCTCGATCCAGCTGCCGAGCCACGCACACCAGGTAGATGACGCTGTCCTGGGTGCTGAGTGCAAAGTGGCCCTCTCCACCCTCCAGGGACACATTGACATGGGCAAAGTCACCATCGTCTGGGTCTGACACAGAGATTCGAGCAACCAGCTGGCCAGGGGGGGCAGCCTCAGACACTCGGGGGGAGCCGTCCGCACTCAGGAAGATGACAGTCATAGAGGGCTGATTGTCATTGGCATCTCGCACGTGCACGGTCACAAAGGCCGAGCCCAGCTCAGGGTGAGCCCCTCCATCCCGTGCCTGTACCACCAGTTCATGGACCCGCCGTTGCTCGAAGTCCAGTGGCCGCTCCAGCCGCAGCAGCCCCGTGTGTGCGTCGATGGAGAAGGGTCCGTCACCCTCGCTCTGCCTCCGGTTGATCTCATAAGTTACAGCCCCATTGGCACCGGCATCGGCATCAGAGGCATACACCTGCAAGACAGGACTGCCGGGGGCCAGGCTCTCGGACACCACAGCGTGGTAGCGGCTCTGATTGAAAGCTGGGGCATGGTCATTGATGTCCAGCAACGTCACGTCCAGTAGGGCCTGGGCCCTCCGGGGTGGTGAACCACCGTCGTAGGCCTCCAGTTGCAGCATGTAGTGTGAGCGGTTCTCTCGGTCCAGCTCCCCGGTAACTACCAGCTCAGGCACTGGGGCCCCATCTGGACCGGGACGTGTCTCTAGCCGGAAGGTCTCTCCAGCCCCATCACCAGACAGCGCATAGCCCTGGGTTCCTAGGCGGCCAGCGTCTGCGTCACGAGCAGGCTCCAGTGGGTAGCGGGTGCCAAGAGCGGTATGCTCAGGTATCTGCAGGACAGCTCGAGCCTGTGGGAAGGCTGGAGCGTGGTCATTGATGTCAGCCACTCGCACGGTAACTTCCACGGTGGCGCCATCAGGAGTGACTGCAGTGAAGCGGTAGCGATCCCGCTGCTCGCGGTCCAAGACCCGGGCTGTACGGACCACCCCGCTGTGCTCGTCAATGGCCAGGTCTGTGCCCACACCGCTGCCCTCCTGGGCGGAGATGAAGTACATGGGAGGTGCTGCCGTGCCCGCTGGAAGCCCTGCACTGATGTCCCCGATCAGCGTGCCCGCTGGCTGCTCCTCGTCAATCTGCAGGTCCAAGCTCCCAGCCTGGCCCCAGGCGCCCGGCACCCCCGCGCCCAGGAGCAGCAGCAGTGATAGCAGGGGTAGGGGCCTGGGGCTCTGCATGCCTGGGCAAGAAGGTGCAATGCCCCGCTCCTTCTGCATGGCAGGGGCAGTCCAGTTGTGGCTCGGGCTCCAGCTCCAGGCCAGGCTCCGGGCCCAGCTTGATCTCAGGCTTTGGATCAGATCCAACTTGGACCCTGGCTCCAGCTCACGATTCCTGGCCTGGGAGAAAATCGGAAGCAAAAAGGTCATGATGGGGGAGGAATCAACCGTCCAGGCTGGGGTCTAGGCCACACCAGGACTCAAGCATGCTCAGTGCCCCCGCAGGGCCCTTGTGCTGCCTCACACCGTCTGGGGCCCAGGAAGCTCCTCAGGACCCACTCCAGTCTTTACCTGGCAGGTCCCATCCCACTCTGATTCCCGTCCCCCCTCCACCCCCCAGCAGATTGTTTTTTCCTATTGTTCAGACCTAAATGCCTTCAGACTCCCTTCCTTCCATCTGTAGACTTAAACGTGTGGCCAATTCTTTCTCATTTTTCTTCTCATCCAGGATTAATACCTCAATAATCATGTGCTTGGCAACCTCACCCGAATCTCAACAATGTCGTCTCTGCCAGAGCCTTCTACCAACATTTAACTATGCTGAAGTCTCTCTCTCTTTCTCTCTCTCTCTCTCTATAATATATATATAATCTCTCTCTCTCTCTCTCTCTCTCTCTCTCTCTCTCTCTCTCTATATATATATATATATATATATACCTTTAGCCCTACTTCCCTCTCTATTTAACAAGAGATTGAGCACCTGTTATGTGGAGGCACTGGAGACACCTCAGAGAATAAAGGAAACAGTCCAGGAATTGGACAAGTAATTACAAGTGTGATAAGGGCTGTGAGGGAGGAGTGCCGGGAGCTGTGAAGGCATGGATAGAGGAGGGGCTTACCACAGTCAGGGAGTCAGGGAGTGCTTCTCTGAGGAAGCCACATTCAAGTCAGGATCTACTTAATGTAGGTATTTGCTAGACAATGGTGGGCGGAGAAGAGGGATACAGAAACATTCAGAAGAGGGAACTGAATGGGAGGTTTAGAGTCTGCAGTCAAGAAGGGGCTGAGGGTGTCGGGGCAGGTAGGGCACAACGTGTGTGAGGTGGTGTGTGAGGTGTAGAGTGCTGAGGCAGAAGGTATGAAATGGGGCAGGGGCTCGAAGGCCATACTGATGATTCTGACTTTATGCCGGGGACAAATGGAAGCCATGAAAGCATCTTAAGAGTGGGTGCTGCAATATGGCTCACGTCTTGTGAAGATCTCTACTGCTGCCCCTTTGTAAACAAGGATCACACAGATGGGAAGGTTATCTTAGGACAGCCCTTGTAACACACTTGGGGGAGTCCAGGTGAGGGTGAATTGACGGTGAATTGGATGAGTGTTAGCAAGGAAAATGGGGAGAAGCGGATAGCTCTGCGGGACGTTTCGCAGGTAGAACAGGCAGGACTTGATGATGGCTTGAGGCAGGGGATGAGGGAGTGGGAGGAGTCACGGAAGATGGGCAGATTTCGGGCCTGAACCATCAGCTGGACCAAGGCAGCCTTAACTGGCCAGAGAGAGACAGAAAGAAATCCAGGGAAGGGCGGTGCCTCTGTGGCTAAGGGAGCCAGGGCTTCAAATGCTGCTGACGTTCAAGAAGGAGGAGGCCTAAAGCCCCATGAAGGCCTTTAAGGACTGAGTGAGAGCCGAATCCGTGGAGACGTTGCCCTCTCTGAAAGGTTTGTTCACTTCCTCCAATTTCTCACCTCTCAGCCCCTCCTCCATCTACACAGAGAGTCTTCCTCTCCTGTGACGCTGCTTTCACTAAGCTTCCAGTCATCGCTGTACTCTACATCCGATGGACACATTTTTATCTCCTTGCTGGATCATTCTGGAACACTGAAACACTGATCACTGGCTTCTTGAAGCCTAGCCCTCCTGGCCTCCCATGGTGACCCCCCACCTCTTGCTTCCATTGTACTTCTGTGTCCACTCTTCAGTCCCCTGGGCAAGTTCTTCCTCTGCCCTTAAAAACTGGTGCTCCTCAGGACTCAGTCCAGGGCCGCATGTTTTCCCACTTACCACACTGCCTGGGTGATCTTAGCCACTCCCATGCCTTCAATTCAAATGTATCAATCATCTTCTGTACCGTCTATTTGCTGATGACTTTGCAATCTCCAGCTCTGGAGAGCACTGGAGACACATGTCCAGCCATACAATGGACTTCCTTACAATGTATTCCCAACCTTCACCTCAACCTGATTTTCTTCCTCCATTCCCTTTCCTGTGAACAGCACCACCGCTCAGAAACTCTCCTTGCTTTCCTTGCTTTTCTTCAGTCCTGATTTCCAATTAGTCTTCAAAACCTGACCATCTTAACTAGACATGTTTCAAGTCTGCCCTTTCCTATGTTTTCACACTGTTGCTGTCCCAGTCCAAGCACTGTCATCCCTCTTTTCGATTCCTGCCACAGCCCTTTACTGGTCCCCATGCCTCCTGGATTGGCCCCTCTGATCCATGTCCGCCTGACCAGAGCTATCCTCACAACTCTCACCAAACCAGTCGCGACAAAAGGCTTCCACTGGTTTGCCATCACTGACGGCAGAAAACTGCTGCCCATTATGGACAAAACAATGCAGATGTACATCTACCCAAACTGTCTGCAGTTTCACGGGTTCATGGACACTAGGTATAGAACTTCTCTTCGCAAGACAAAGCCCAACCTCCTTAATATATCTTACTGACCTGAGCCCTGCCAACCTCTCCACTGTGCCCCACATTCACCTTCCCCCACTGCACCCTGCATTCCAACACTAAACCCATCACCTGATCCGTCCCAATTCCTTGCCTTGTATGTACCATGCTTTTGTCCTGAGATATCCTTTAAAAGTCCTGTCCAATTGGCCATCCCCTACTCAAACTTCAAGATCCCATTCAAACATCCTGTCTTCTGTGGACTCTTCTATGATATCTCTCTGACCTCCCTGCAGTGCCTACGGTATCCCCTACTGGGCTCTCACTGCTTTAGATGCACACTGACAATAAATTGCACAGCAGCCCTGATTTGTTCATGTGTCTGCCCATCACACCCCTCCCCCTACACCGAACTGAAAGCTCCTTGAGGAGAGCAGCTTGAGGGTCTTAGTTAGTTTCTGGTTCTCCAGCAGTTCCTAGAGGTATCACGAGAGCAGGCAATCAGTGCTGAACAAATGTGCAGAACCTCATAACTGCACACCACCACCCTCACCTACTGACACAGGGAGAAACGTCCCTGGACACGCCAACTCAGACAACACACACAAACACGTGTGAGCCCGCGCCCCTGAGGCACCATGGTCAGGAGTGTGGCCGTAGAAATGGCTGCAGAAGTGTGTCCTTTGGTCTTTCTAGATTTGCTCTGCTCTAGGACTTCCTGTCCTCCCACGGGATGAGAGTTTCTGACCCTCTACTTATACTTCCAACCCCAATGTCTCCCATCTGTGTGAGGCAATGAAAAGAGCTGGGACTCTGGAGTTTGAGCTGGCTTTGAGTCCAATCTGAGTGTTATTTTCCTAATCTATGTAATGGCCATGTTAATGCCTACTTTGTGGGGTTTTAGGAGAATCACAGGCAATGGAAACAAGGAGCTCAGAGTTGGGCATTTGGTAGATGCTCTCTCCTCGGTTCCCAACACCATCCTTGGCTTCAGAGTTCTAGGATTTACTAAGACCCCTCTCCCCAAGGCTCAAGTCTGTGAAGTCTGTGGAGCTTCCACATGGAATAACAGATCAGAGGAATTCAGAACAAGAAGGTCAGAGTAAACACAGGCCTGACTCAGAGAGGGGAGAGGCTGTGTGCAGAGAGATGGTGCAGTGGCCAGGGCAGGGATCTAGGCCTAGAGACTGGGTTAGGAGTCAAGGGTTAAGAATTGGTCCTGTTCATTTAATCAGTCAGTGGAGAGAAAGCAGAGTGGGGATAATGGATAGTGAGATCAATGTACTTCTTACATTCTGTGTTAGGATTCTTTGTCCCCAACCCAGAATGTCAGCTGTTTGAGGGCCAGGACTGTACCTTATTCACCTTTGTGTGTAGCACAGAGCACGGCACGTAGCACATGATCAATGCATTTTCTGAATGAAAGGATGTATGAATGGTACGAGGTAAAACTCAGGTGAATGATCAGCCTTGAGGAGGAGGGATTCAGGCCCAGGCAGATGTCCCTTCTCCCAACCCGTGTAGACCCTGGTGCCCTCCCGGGTCCCTGTTCAATGCAAACTCCCCCATACACCCTCACAGTGGATGCACAAAGGTGCCTACTCACGAAGTCACAGACCCACACACAGCCAGGCACACAGATGCACAGACTCACATGCAGACAGGCACACTCAACACACACACTCACATGGACAGGAGCTACTCTAACATACACAGAGACGCCCAACCTCACAGAGGAGCATGTTATCACTCACACAGATGGGCATGTTCATTCGCCTGGAACCTTCCCCCACCCCCCACACACGTGCAGGCACACATGGAAACACACACAGGCATGCTTTTGCCCACACAGACACATACACACAGAAAGACACTTTCTCGTGGGCCTCACACACACAGGCACGTGCGCACACACACACGCACACATACACACAGGCACACTCACTCACACCCCCTCCCTCTCACGGACACAGACAAACCACTTTCACCCCTGCACAGACTCACGCTGGCAGGCCCGCGCACACACTTGCAGACGCACCCACACGCCGGCATGCTCTCACACACACTGTTGGGGCACTCGTGGTCAGCTCTGTGGCTGCAGCTGTGACCTCGAGGTCCCTGGGGCCTGTCTGGACTATGCTTCATCACTTCCTGCTCCAGGGCTTCTAGTTCCAAACTCGAACTCCAGACTCTCTCCCGAGACTGTCTCATCCCCTCTCCAACTCTCTTCTCAGCACCATCTCCCCATCTGTCCACTGTTTCTCACTGCTTCTTCCCCAAGACTTGCTCCTCCTCTCTGTTCCTGTCTCTTTCCCTCTCCAGGTTTGTCCCATCCCTTCCCCCAGACCTGGCCTAAGCCATCCATCTTGTCTCTTTCCTCAATCTGTCCTGCCCCCTACCCAGATCTATCTTCTTTCTCCCCCCAGATTGGTCACATCTCTTCCCCCACCCAGTTCTGCCTTGCTACATGCCCTCACCCTGTCCCGGTCCTGTTACTCTGTCCTCTGGCTCCATCCTGCTCTCCCCCTCTAGCCCCACATCTGGGCCTCTGGAACCACAGCTGGTTCTCATTAGGAGGGGGAGGGGCGAGACTGTTCATTGGGGCCTGCAATGTGATGTCAATCCCCCCCCCCCAGCAGGCTGTGCGTCTATAGGACCTGGGAGCAGGGAGAACATGGGAGAGGAAAGAGGTGGGCTGTGGGGGAGCAGTAGGGGGACCATAAGGGAAAGGGTGCTCCAGAAGGAAGCAGAGGAATGGCCCAAGGTGCAGAGGGGAAGCAGGCTGGGGGAGCTGGCACCTCACAGGTCTCCTCCCTCAACTTCCTGTCCCAGAGCCAGGGAGGGACTTAGACCAGAAAGACAACAGGGTGAGGAGGGGGCTGCAAAAGGCAGATTGGCTCAGAAGTGAAGGAAGAAGAGGGTAGCTTTGGTGAGCAAAGGGAGGTGGAGATACAGGGCCAGGCGTAAAGGGGAGAGGAAGAGAGGCGAGAGTTCTCATGGGGGACCACGGGGAGCAAGACTGAGGGAGAGGGAGTGTGTATCGGCAAAGCAAAGAGTGAGTGGAGTTCATACAGAAAGAGGAGGCAAGTCAGAGACAGGAACAGCTGGGCTGGAGAGGTGGAGGGCAGTAAATAAAGGTGGGAGCTAGGGCTGGGGAGTCGGCGGAAGGGGGTAAAGAGGAGAGGAGGCATTAGTAAGGGAGGAGGGAGGAGAAGGCCGACAAGCTGGCTTCCTTGGATGTCCCCGGGACAATCTCATGGATGGGTGGCCCAGGGCAGTGCCCGGGCCTGGCTCTGTCCCTCCTGAGGACTGGTCTCATTAGGCACCTCAGGGAGAGGCCGGGGATGGATGTGAGCAGAGAAGGCAGAGGGAAAGTTTCTTTTCTGGACTGCTAGTGTGCTGGCAACTCATAGACGGTGCCTTATTTAATCATCGTAGCAACCGCATGAAGAAGGCATCCCACCTTCCACTGAGGAAACTGGGGCTCGGAGTGAAACAACTGTCCTGAGTTAACACAGCCTTGATTTGATCCCAGGACTATGCACTCCATACTGCCTGAGATTCATGGAGAAGGGAAAGATGAAGCGAGGAAGAAATTTCAGGGGAGAGACCTAGGAAGACAATGGAGGCCTGGAGAAGAGAACCTCTGGGAGGAGGGACACCAAGGACAAGGTGTTTGTAACCCAGGTCAGCAGTAGCGGGACAGAGAGGATACAGAGAAGAAAGATGTGAGGAGGTGAAGTTGACCAGATTTGGCCGCCGACCCTTCAGGAAGGGTGAGGGAATGGAAGGGCTCTAGACTGACTCCAGGGTTCTGGCCTGATTACTACTGTGGTGCCATGAGGACAGCACAGAAGAGAAGCCATCTGGGGGCTTCCTGTTGAGGCCTCCCCATGGAGGTGTCCCAAACACAGCTGGATCTGCAGGTCTGGAGCTCAGGAGAGAGGTCTGGGTTGGAGATGGATTTGGACCAACCAAGGAGTAACTCATAGCCATGGGTATGGAGATCCATCAGGTAGGACATGTAGAGCGAAAGGAGAGTTTAGGACAGAGCCCTGGGGAGCAGTCACATTCAAGGGGCAGACTGAGGAGAGCATTATTCTTCTTGGAGGAGAAAGAGAAGGAGGCCATAGCTCAGAAGTTAAAGGAGGGAGCATTTCAACAAGGATGGAGAGATCGATAGTGTCCAATGCTGCTGAAAGGTCCAGAAAGATGAAGACTGAGAAGTGGCCACTGGTTTTAGCAGTCAGGAGGTCATAGTGATCTTGGGGAGAATCGTTTCAGGAGAGTCCTAAGGGAGCAAGCCTCCTGCAGTGGGAACTGATAGAGAATGAATCAACTAACAACTAGCCATAGACCAGATGTCAGTATAGATTCATTCATCAACACATGCTTACTGCACTCCTAGAAAATGGAGGCAATGTGTCATGGTGAGGTAGGACCAGACAGTGCTGAAGACATGGACTCTGGGGGCAAACCAACTCTGGGATTTCTCCCCAGCTTCTCACTTGCTAGCTGTGTAATCTTGGGTGTGCCTCTGAAATGCTCAGTGCTTCCATTTCCTCATTTATAAAATAGGGACAGGGACTTCCCTGGTGGTCCAGTGGTTAGGACTTCGCCTTCCAATGCAGGGGGGGCGGGTTCGACCCCTGGTCAGGGAGCTAGGATCCCACACGCCTCATGGCCAAAAAACAGAAAAACATAAGACAGAAGCAGTATTGTAACAAATTCAATAAAGACTTTAAAAAAATGGTCCACATAAAAAAAATTAGGGACAATAATAATACTACAGTGTACATGCAGTTAGAATAGTGTGTTGCACACAGTCAGCACACATAAGCATGAACACAAAGATGCTTGTATAAGTACACAAGCATGAACTCTTATTACAGTGGTTAAGAAGATGGGCTCTGCTGTCTGACAGACTCGAGTTCAAATTCGGACTCCGCCACTTATAGAGAAATCCTGGGAAAACTGTTTAACCTTTCTAGACCTAAGTTTCTTCTTTTGTAAAATGGGGA
The DNA here is from genome assembly GCF_937001465.1 of Orcinus orca. Classification (NCBI taxonomy): domain Eukaryota; kingdom Metazoa; phylum Chordata; class Mammalia; order Artiodactyla; family Delphinidae; genus Orcinus; species Orcinus orca. The sequence continues at coordinate 48,270,451 of NC_064566.1, read as the reverse complement.
TTAAAGTGCCTACTTTATATGGTTGATATGAAAGTTAAATGAAAGAATGATAAAAAAAACTTAGCACAGTGGCTGGTACACAGTGAAGGCTCAATAAATGTTGGCTGCTATTGCGTGCCAGACACTCGCAATAACCCTGGGATAAGTGTTATTCCACAGCTGAGGAGACTGAAGCTCAGACTAGGTAGCAGAGAAACGTCTGGAACACAGCTCTGATGGACTCCAAAGCTAGTGCTTTCTCTTCCACAATATTGCTTCTCTGCTGGAGGGCTTGGAACAGTCTGATAAACGTTCATTAAGTGGCCAGGCAACCGAACAGGGAAGGAGCCTGCGCAGAGCTGTGCTGCGTAGGAGAGTAACTCCAGCAGTACATGCAAGGTGGGTCGGAGTAGGAGGTGATCAGTGACGAGGCAGTTATGAGTCCAGGTTGAGGGTCAGGTGGGCATGGTCAGGTGGTTAGAGGGAAAGTGACCAGAGGATGCTTGGAGGTCTCCAGGAGACAAAGGGAAAAATAGGGGAGGTGGGCCCAGGGCATGTGTGTGAAATGATTCACTAATAGATTTATTCAGTAAGTACCTATTGAAGACCTACCATGTGCCAAACACCATACTAGGCACTAGAGACATAGCAGTGACCTGGACAGATCGCGTCCCTGCCTTCATGGTGTTCACGGGTCGGGAGGCCTGGGCAGGGATGGGCAGGGCAGGGTGAGGGAGCTACAGTGGTGGGATGAGCAGCAAGGACCTGGTCTTAAGATCTGACTCTCACAAGTACAGTCCGGGCTGCAGAGGAGGCCAGTGAGGCTGGAGCTAGCAGAGAAGCTGGAGACGTAGAGGGAAGAACGAGTCTGGGGAAGCAAGAGGTGGAGGAGAAGGAGAGAGTAGTAGAGGGACTGAGATCTTGGAAGTGAAATGAACTAAGTTAAGAGTTGAGCACTTAATAGTTGTTTTCTTTCTCAATCCTCAGAACAACTCTCTTACTGTTACCTCCATATTCAACTGAGGAAAGGGAAGCTCAGAGAAGTTAGCTTCTAAGGTCATCCAGGTGGTAAATGGTGAGGCTGGGAGGTGTGAGGTGTAGCCCCCCTTCCTTTCCTCCCTTTCCTCCTTCCTCACCAAGCATATGACAGTGTGTTCTAGGCTCTGAGAGGAAACAGCTCCTTCCATGGAGCAGCTTAGACAGAAAAACATAAACAACGGGGCACTCCACTGTGCTAAGCGAACACAGAGGGGCATCCTGACTCAGGCCTGGGGGTTCTAGGTGGACTGCCGGAAGGAGGTGCCCTCTCACCAGGGGACACAGGAACTGAGAAGCCCCTCCTAAGTGGCAGAGGTTGAAATGCCCGGAAGTCAGAGGATTACCTGGAAACACTGACACCGGAGCTGAAGGAAGGGGCAGGCAGCAGGAAACCAGGAAAAAGATGGGATCCAATACCATGAACCCATGGGAGGGGCTTTGTCCAGTGACCTGGACAGATCGCGTCCCTGCCTTCATGGTGTTCACAGGTAGGGAGGCCTGGGCAGGGATGGGCAGGGCAGGGTGAGGGAGCTACAGTGGTGGGCAAAAGGAAAAGGAAAAGGAAGGAGAGGGCACAAGTATCTGGGAAGCTGATACAGGGAGGAGCAGGGGCCTGGGTGCCAGGAGTAGGAGGGCTCAGAGTGGTGTATGTGAGTGGGTGTTCGAGGAAGGAGCAGCCCGCGGCACCTCCAGGGAAGGGGGCCTGGTGGAGCAGAGCAGGTGGAGAGGCACTGTAGTCCTGTGGCCTGATGGCATGTCACAGCTTCCTCGTCTTCCACTCCCTCCAAGAACCCCAACAGGCATGTGGCCCAGGAGATTTGGATCTGCAAATTTCTGGTGTGTGTTAAATATTTGCTAGCTGAATGAAAGGGAAATAAAGTACAATAGGGGAGCGGAAGAGGATCCAGGAAAAGAGAAGTCCAGGTGAAAGAGAGAGAAGAGGAGAGACAGTAGGGTGAGGAAGGACAACTTGTGCGGGAGGGGAGTGGAAAATGAACTAAGTTAAGTTCATGAACTAGAGACTTTCTGTCTCTAGTGGGTAAGTGGGCATGTGTGAAAATGTCTCTACTGTGTGGGCAGCTGAGACCAGGGGTCAGTCTTCTGAAGACTGAATGAGGGTGAGGGAGGTGCTGTGAGGTGCCTCATTCATTCATTCATTGTTCATTGCCAAGCATCTGTAGAGGGGTCCGGGGACACGAAGATGAATAATATACAGCCTTGTCATTAAGGATATCCCAGCCCAGGCAGAGAGACAGAAAGGGAAGAGGTAATGACAACAGTGAGACAAGAGGGTCCCAAGCTTGCCTGGTGGTCAGGAGAGACAGGGTTTGAGACTAGAGCTGAGGATGGGAAGGGGTTATCCAGGAGACAAAGGGAGTAAAAGGCTTTTCAGGCAGTACGTGCAAAGGGCCAGAAGCATGGAAGAATGTAGTGTCTTTGGGGAACTACAAGGAATTCAGTATGGCTGGAACTTGCAATGTGAGGGAGCTATGGAAATGGGAGAGGGTGGGGAGGCTGGGGGAGTCAGGTCATGACAGACCTCCTAAGCCTCCTTAAAGTAGAGATCTCACCCAAGACAGTGGTAGGACACTAAAGAATGCTGAGCAGGGAATGCCGTGGCTGGATTTGCACTTTAGGGAGATCCCTCTTGCCGCAATGAGAAGACTGGATTGGAAGAGGGAAGAGTAAACGTCTAAGGAGACAAGTTAGGAGGCTCTTGAAGTAATTCATGTGAAAAGATGGTGAAGGCAGTAGCTGAGGCCATGGATAAAAGGGGATGGGATATCAGAGACAGCTGGAAAGGAAGTAGAACCAACAGGTCCCAATGACTTTCTGGGTTATGGGACATGTGGAGAAGGGAGTGGCTACGGTTAATTTCTGGGTTTGTAGCTTGATAACTGAGTGGGTATGGTGGTTTGGGGGAGGAAGGAATGAGGAGATCAGGTCTGGACATGTTAAGGGGCTTATGGACTCTATAGTAAAGATCAGGTAGGAAGCAGACCTGCAGGTCTGGGGGTCAGAAGAGAGGTGTGGAAGAGATAGATATTTGGGAGTCATCAGCTTATACAGATGATAATTAAAGCCCTGGAAATGAATGAGACAGATGACCAAGAGGGGTGTATACAGTGAGACAATAAGAAGGTCCAAGCCAGAACCCTAATAAACAGTAACATTTAGGGGCCACCCAAAGGAGCCCCCAAAGCAGACTGAGAAGGAACAGCCAGGAGGTGCTCTGAAAGAGAGATGCACAGATCCCACCCTACTGTATCATCTGCTTTTTTGCCTGTATCCCTTGCCAAGGGTAGGAATAGAATAGTGTCTCCTATTACAGTATCCCCACCACCTAGCAGTGAGCTCATTAAATACTGACAGAATAAAATAGTGGCAAAGAGAAAAAAACAGTCAACAATGTTGGACCCTGCCAAGAGGTCAAGCAGTTGAGGACTTCTGAAAAGAGCCCCTAAATTTGGCAGGTGAGAGGTCGTGTTCTCTTAGGGAGAGCAGTTACATTGTATGGGGCAGGAGTAAATGGGAAGTGAGGAGCTCTGTGCGGAAGACCCTTGCACAAAATGTGGCAGGGAGGCAAAGTGAGAGAGCGTCTTAGTCAGGTATTACAGGGTTAATACCTGGAGAGGTATTATAACCTAGAAGGTAGGAGAGCCTGGAGGCTCTTCATGTGCTCACAGGAGGAATGGGTACAGAGGGAGAAACTGGACACATGGATAAGACTCAGAGTAATTTGTCAAGTGAGGCCGAAGCGGGTGGGATCCGCAACAGCCGAGGGAATTCAAACGGGATGGCCTCAGTTCTCCGAGTGGCCGACAGACCAGGTGTGTCTGTCATGTCTACTCTTCCTCCCTTTCCTTCAGCCTCCACATCCATTCTGTCACTGAGCCCTTCTGACCCCGCTGCCTAAAGAATTCTTGAAACTATCTGCTTCCTCGTCCTCTACTGCCACTCCTCCAGTTCAGACCAGCATTATCCCCTCCTGGGTTCCTGCAACAGCCAACCATCCCTTTCTTCCCAGACTCCTCCCTCCAGTCACCACACTGCTGTCAGAGTGGTATTTATAAGACAGATCTGATCCTATCACACCACAGCTTCAAATGATTCGGTGATTTTCAATTATTCTCGGCTTCCATAAGCTTTCATATGGACCTGCAAGAACTGCATGACCTAACTAACCCTTCATTACCTCTGTCAGACTCTGTGACCTGCCCTCACATCATGCTACTAGTGCCAGGCTCACTGGATTGCTTTTTCCCTCAGACATACAATACTTTCTCACATGTGGGCCTTCCATTGCTGCTCCCTAGGCTTGGCATATTTTCCACCCGCTTCACCTCACCTCCACCTCTCCTTTGCTCGGTAGACTCCCTATGTATCTATCAAGCTTAAGCTTAAATGTCACTTCCTTCCAAAAGCCTCTTCTGGTCTCCCTACAAGGGCTCAGGTTTCCCTGCTATGTGCTGCCATGGTACAGCGCTCACCCCATAGCCTGTAAGCTCCATACAGGCAAGGACCATGGCTATTTTGTTCACCCTTGTAATGCCACCACCTACCACACCGCCTGGCACAGAGTAGGTGCTTAATAGGTGTTTGCAGAATAAATGGTCCAGCGAGTTGACTAATTAATCTGCTGAAAACAATGAGGGATGTAAGGTAAAGGGATGAGAAAAAATAGAAAAAATTTCATCTATTTATTTATGGAGGGCCCAGTTGAGGGTGCAATTTATAGAAGCGTGAATTTATAGAAGCATAACTTGGTGTGGTTGAGAAATCATTCCAGCTAGGGCTGAGACTTTGTGGGATGGGTGGTCTCAAGGACAACAATAAAACGGAACAAAGAGTGGCCAAGGAGTGGATGAGTGATGGTCCTGGGCATATAAACTGGAAGGAGAGCACAAAGCCAGAAAGGGGCAGATTAGGACAAAGCAAAGAGGTCAAGGGCAAGGAGTCATTATGAGGTTGAAAAGTAAGTGGAATGGGAGCAAGGGCATCCGGGAGCTGGAAGGACACTGGAGGCTCTGGGCAGAGTGGAATGTAGGAGTTCAGAATTTTAGAGATGGACCAATTGTACAGTGGTCATGGGAGGGGAGAAGGTAACAGGAGCTAAAGAGCTCAAGAAACTGTGAGGCTACACTTGGAGGAACACTTGGAACCATGGCAGTGTATAGGGTGAGGGGAAGACTGATCTAGGTCCCCAAGTTTTCAGGGAACTAGAGGGTAAGCCTAGGAAGTCTATGAGTGAGAAGCCATGGTGTGAGTATCGTAAGTTAATGGGAGTTTATTCAGCAGTTGGGACAGCTCAGTCTGTGGTGTGTGCAAGACACCTAAAACTGTGTTTCCTATGGGATATACAAACGGGTGTTGGTAAGGGTGACTGCAACACAGCCTCCTGTTAGTGTCAGGTCTCTGAGACACCTGCTATGTACAGGCAGTCCTGATGAAGTATAACCTAGATGATGGGTTGGCTGTGACAGGGTTACCAGTGGATGTATATTGCTGTGGCAGTGTCTCCGGAAAGGTGCTGGCAGCAATGGTGTCTCCCATGGTTTGTGGTGGCCCTGACAATGATCCCGTGGGAATGTGTTGGCTGCACCATTTCTATCGTGGGTGTATGCTGTTCTGAGAGCACCCTCTGTAAATGTGTATTGGCTCTGACAGTGCTTCCGGGGGGTGTGTGATGGCTGTGAAGGCATCTCTTGTGGATGTGTGCTGCCTGCAACTGTGTCCCCTGTGGGTATTTGAGGAGTTGACATAAGCAACAATATTTTTCTGGCCTATGACCCCATGGCTGTGAGCCCGGCCCACGCCACACTGAGCTCATTGTACTTCTAGACCTCCATTTCCCCACCCCCTCCACGTGGGACCAGGCCCGCAGTGACCTCCCTCCGTCCCCTGCACAGGATTCCCATCTAGGCATCCTGGACACAAACTCAACACCAGTCTGGGTGACAGACCTCCAGTTCGGGCTTCGCCTGTCTCTCCTCTGTTTCTCTTTACTTCTCCCCCCTCAGTTTCTTTGTTTCTGTCTCAGTTTGTCTCTGTCACACACCCATCCTCCACATTCTGACACATGGCTCCCACAGAGGCAGGCAACACACACACACACACACACACACACACACACACACACACGCGCGCGCGCGCGCGCGCACACACACACACACACACTCCCTCACAGGGACTGGCTCACCAGACACATACTCACTCTGACCCACACACCCTCGGAGTGACACGCACGTACACATGGCCAAACACACACACACACAACTCCCCAGTGACACGCACTGACTCACACTAGGCGATGCACTCGCGCTCACATTCACATTCGGAGGAGCACACACACACCCTGCCTACACCCCCGGCACACTCACGCCGCCACACATCCGACTCGATGACACACGCACACAAAGACCCCCAGGCCCTGCCCCCACGCTCACGTTCACGCTCGTCCTCGTCCCGCAGGCCCAGGCCCCCCCTCCCCCATTGTCTCCGGCTCAGAACAAAGCCCCCGGCTCCGTCGCCGCCACCGCCGCCCAGGAGAGGCCGGCGGCCCGGCGGGTGCGGCCGGACGGGCCGGGCGGCCGCGGGCACTGACCTCCGCGCGGCGCGGGCTCCCTTGCCCGGTCCTGGGGCGCCGTCCGGCGCGGTCAGCCCCCTGGGCAGCGCCCGCCCGCGCGGGGCCTGGGGCCGCACATCGTCCGCCACCGCTGTCTCCCGGCCAGCGAGCAGCTTCGGGCGGCCGGCCGGCCGTCGGTTCGCGAGCACCCGCCCGTCGGTCGGTCCGTCCGCCGCCGCCGTCGCCGCCGCCGGGGCGCCGCCTCCTACACAGCCGCCCCGAGGAGGAAGCGAGATTCGCCGCCGCGGCCCCGCGCCCCCTCCCCTCCCCTCCCCCGCCCTCCGCGCGGTAACCCGAGCCCCCGCCCCTCCGCCCGCGAGCCCCCGCCCCCGCCCCCACCCGCGCTCCGCGCCGCTGCCCCGCCAGCGCCCGCCAGTCCTCCCTCCGCCCCTAGACTTCCCGGCCCCAGTCCCCGGCCGGATCCGGCCCCAGCGCTGCGCGGTTCCCGCGTCCCCGTTCTCTTCCCTTCTCCTGGTCTAAGCGCCCTGTCCCCTTCTCCCATCCCGTTCTCTACATCCTCTCTCCTCGTCCCCTTCTCCTTCTCGTCCTGCTCTTCCATCTTCTTTCCTACCCCTCATTCCTCCACCGTCCCCTCTTCTCCCTCACTGCCCTAATCTCCCTCCCAACCCTTTTCTCTCCATTCCCCTCTCCCTTCTACCTACCCTCTTCTTCTCGCCCCATCTCCCATCCTTTCCTCTCCAGCCCCTTGTTCCCATCCCTTCTCGATCCTTTCTCCTCAGCCTCTTCTCCACACCGGTTCTCCCCATGTCCTTTGCCTGCCCTTCTCCTTTCCCTGTCTCCCCACCTCTTCTCTTCACCTCTTTTCCCCCAACCCCTTCTCCCTGTCCCTTTCTCCCTGTCTCTTCCCCACATGGCTTTCCCTCCCAGTTTCCTTCTGTCATCCCTCTTTCCTCATCCTCTTCTTCCATATTAGTCTTTCCATTCTCTCCTCCTGGTCACTTCTGTTTAACCCATGCTCTTTATTAGTTCTCCTTCCCTCACTTCCTCTTTCATCCCAAAGTTGAGGCTCCAGATGGAGGGTTTTGGAACGAGGAGATTTAGGGATGGTGGTCTCACTCAGGGTATACTCCTCAGAAAAGGAAAGCGAGATGGAAACTAGGCAAGGAGGTGGGAAGGGGCTTGAGGGGCCAACTGGCAGAGAAAATGGAAAGAAGTAAATCAGAGGCAGACAGTATTAAAGAACTGGAAGAGTTTTGATCCCTCCTCTTCTGTCCTTCCTGTGACTGAATATATAGGCTGTGAGTCCAAAGGTATTCTGACTTGAGACATGTGCAAATGGTACAAAGAAATCAGGAACTTCTGGGGTGAGAGAACACACTTTCAGTTAAAGCAGAAGGGAGTGTGATTTTGAAAAAGAGGAGTGAAGAAGAGGCTGGAATCCTTGATAACATCCAGGTTTCTGGCTTGGGCAGCTGGGTGGATGGTGGTGACATTCACTGTGTTGGACAAAAGGAGCAGGAGTTGCTTGCAGGAGGCTGACTTAGAAAGATGATGACTTTCAATTTGGGCTGCTAACTTTGAAGTGTCTGTCGGGTAGGTAGGTCTGCAGCTTAGAAGAGTGGTCTGGGATGGACATAAATATTTGGGAGTCATCTGCAAATACCGTATAAGCTTGAATATAGGGTGAGGTTTTTGCTGTTTTGTTTTTCTAAAATCATCCCAAGGAAAGAGGGAGTAACCTTATATTTGAGTCCTTACAAAGTCTCTCATATTACAGGGTTTGCTCTCATTTACTTTATTTTGAACAACAAACCACTGGATAAAGCAGTATGGTATGGTGACTAAGCTTGTGGACTCTGGGGCCAGACTGCCTGGCTTGGGGTCCAGACCCTGCCATTTACAAGCTGTGTGGCTTTTAAAAAGTTACTTAGCCTGTCTCTGCCTCAGTTTTCTCATCTATAAAGTGGGGCTAAGGGTTAAATTATTTAATATAGATGAAGTGCTTCGTACCTGGCACATAGTGAGTGCTCCATAAATGCTAACTATTTTTACTGTTTGGGCAAGACCCATTAACCTGAAATGTCCTCAACAATGCTATTTTGGATGCCTGTATAGGTCATTTCCCACAGAATCAATAGTCACAGCTTTGATAGCTATTCCTGGTAACAGTCTCACAACTGCATGTGTTGAATGTTTCTAAATATGCTTTATAAAAAGTGCCTTTAAAAGTAATACTGTAGTACTTGGGAGGGGCTTCTAGGCTGCTGGAAATATTCTTTTTCTTGACCTGAGTGATGTTATATGGATGTTTTACTTTGTGACAATTCATTGAGCCAAACACTTATGACTTGGGCCATTTTCTGTATGAATATTATACTTCAGTAAAAAAAATTAACAATTAAAAAGTTTTTTTTAAAAGGCAAAACATTAAGTGACTTTTAGAGGTCATGAATATATTGCAGGATGCATGCCAAACACCAGCTGCCCTAGAGTGATGCAAATGGGGACCTGTGACTTGGGATACAGTTTCCAATGACTGCATCACAAATGGATTCAAATTGTGCTGTGTCCTCTCCGAAATTCTCCACGTAGACTGAAGAGAAGATCATCTGTTCTGGAAAATAGGTAAGATGGCTGAAAAAGTGACCCTCATAATGAGAAAGACGCTGCTCTGGAGAACTCATGTTAAAAGTATGCATTAAATTGTTTATGGAATTATGAGAATGGAAAGAAAGCCATATTTATAAATCAATATATTATTTATAAATATTTATACTTCATGATGATATGTGAATTTAAATATATGTATAATAAAGTGAATTAACCGATAGAAGTAAACTTTTGGTTGTTTCATCCTCATCCCTGAAGGTATACAGTTTCAGGGTGATCAAAAAGCTTTTTGGATTTTCTCAGTAGGAAAATGAGGAATCACCTTGGGTTTGGGTTGGCTTATATGGGAAATGTGATAAATGGTAAATGAAGCTAAGGGAGTGAATAAGATTTCTCAGGAACAGCATGTACATTGGGAAGAGAAGGGGGCTAGGACAGACCCTAAGAAGCTCCAGCACTTAAAGGTTGAGGAGAGGAGGCACAGCCTTCAAAGGAGAGTGAGAAGGAGTAGCCAGAGAGGGAGAAGAAGGGGAGGAGGCAGTGCCAATGAAGCCAAGGGAAAGCCAAGGGAAGCCATGGGACAGAGAGTGTTCATCAGGGTTGACTGACACAGAGGAGGCCAGGGAGGCAAGGACTGATACGTATCCATTGGATTTGGCCAGAGGGAGACCACTGGTGACCTTGGGGACAACGGGGTGGGTGGAGAGGTCAGGGTGGAAACTAGTCAGCACTCAATAAAGGAGTTGGGTAGGGTGGAGGGGGGAACTGGAGACATGGAGTAGAGCCTGTTCTTTAAAGAGGCTTGACTACAGGAAAGGAGAGAGATCTATAGCAGGGGGAGGGGACAGGTGTTTTAGGGGGCCAGAGAGTTTTTCAAATAGGAGAACCTAAATTTTCTTACTTCCTTCTATTTACTGAAGACACATATAAGTGGCCAGCTTTATACTTAAGATACATAGCTAGGATATGACTAAGGAGCTCACAGTAAGCTGTGAAGACAGATCTGCACATTGGCACTGGGTAGTATAATGATAGAGGAAAGCATGGGATTGTGGGCATAGAGAGGATTCTTAATCTAGCCCAGGGGTGGGATGTCAGCAAATGGTGTCACAAAGATGATGGTGGAACTGGATCTTCAAAGATGAGTAGAATTGTAGCAGAGGGAGAAGTTGGAGAAAGGACTTTCAGGCAGAGTAAACAGCACCATGTTCAAAACCACAAGAGCATGAAAGAAAATAGCCTTTGGCCGTGGAGGCTGGTGTACAGGTGGTAAGTGTTGGTGGTTCCTGAGTACATTGACTTGGCTGGAGTGTAAGGCATACGGGCTGGTGCGAAAGGAGAAAACAAGAAGGGTAAATGGGGCCAAATCATGGAGGATATTACCTATCATGCATATAGTCCAGGCTCTGAGGAGCCATTGTAAGGTTTATTTAATAAGGGAAATGGTCAGATTATGTGACATCAGCATCATTTTGGCTTCAATACTAAGGATCAAAGGAAAATAGACAAGAGTCAGTTTCAATTGCCCAGCTTGTAATGAGGATCTAAACTAAGCTAGTGGTCGTGGGATTAGAAAAGAGGAGTAAGATATGAGAGAAGTTACAGAGACTACAATTCTTGGTGGCTGACTAGATGTGAGGAGTGGTGGTGCAGGAGGAGTGTAGTGCAAGATGACTTCCATCTTCCTGGGACGTACATTAGTGATGTTACTCATGATGTTTGGGAAGAAAAGGATGAGCAGGTTTGAGAGGAGAGACATACCTCTCCTCTCAATGATGATTGAGAACTAAGAGTTCTCAATGAATTTGGTTTTGTACCATAATGAATTTGGTTTTGTACATGATGACTTTAAGATGTATGTGAGATATCCAAATGAAGATGTCTAGGATGTGGTTGAGTATAAAATTTGGAACTCAGGTGAGCTGAAGATAGATATTTTGGAGACATCAGTCTATCAGTCTATAGTGGTTAAGTGGAACCATGAGAATGGATGTTGTCACCTCCAGAGAATATGTAGTGAAAAGAGGGCCTGGGCAGCATTAAGGGTAGATAACAAAAGAAGAGCCATGAAGGGGATTGGGAAGAGCAGCCAATGAGGTAAGAATTGAACAAGAGAGTAGTGCCCAATGTGTTATCATAGAAGCCAAGGAAGGAAACAGCTACTAGAATGAGAGTCGCCAGCAGAGTAAAAATACCACAGTAATATGAAGTCTGATAGGTCTCCATTAGACTTTGGAATTAGGATGTGGCTGATGGTCTTAATGATTCAAAGACAGGAGAGGAAGACGAAAAAAGCTGGAGGCATCACACTTCCTGATTGCAAACTGTATTACACAGCTATAGTAATCAAAACAGTATGATATCTGCATAAAAGCAGACACATAGATCAATGGAACAGAATAGAGAACCCAGAAATAAACCCATGCATATGTGGTCAATGTTTTTTTAATATTTAAAAAAATATATTTATTTATTTATTTGGCTGCATCAGGTCTTAGTTGTGGCACACGGCATCTTTGTTGCCACGTGCGGGATCTTGTGGGATCTTTGTTGCAGCATGTGGGATCTTTTTTTTTTTTTTAATTTTTTTTAGTTGCGGCATGCGAACTCTTAGTTGCGGCATGTGGGATCTAGTTCCCTGACCAGGGATAGAACCCGGGCCCCCTGCATTGGGAGCGCAGAGCCTTAGCCACTGGACCACCAAGTCCCTGTGGTCAATTAATTTTTAACAAAGGTGCCAAGAATACACAATGGGGAGAGGATAGTGTCTTTAATAAATGGTGCTGGGAAAACTGGATATCCATGGGTGAAAGAATGAAACCAGACCCTTATCTGACACCATACTCAAAAATCAACTCAAAGTGGATTAGATTTGAACATTAGGACCTGGAACGATAAAACTCCTAGGAGAACTTCAACATAGGGGGTAAGCTGCTTGACATTGGTCTTGGCAATTACTTTTTTGGATTTGACACTAAAAGCAAAGGGAGCAAAAATTAACAAGTGGGGCCACATCAAACTGAGAATCTTCTGCATATCAAAGGAGACTGTCAACAAAATGAAAAGGCAACCTATGGAAGGGGAGAAAATATTTGCAAACTACGTATCAGCTAAGGGGTCAATATCCAAAATATACAAGGAACTCATACAACTCAAGAGCAAAAAACCAAATAACCCAATTTAAAAATAGGCAAGGGATCTTAATAGATCTTTTTCCAAAGAAAATATACAAATGTCCAATAGGCACATGAAAAGTTGTTCAACATCACTAATCATCACGAAAATGCAAATCAAAACCACAATGAGATATCACCTTATACCTGTTAGGATTGCTGTTATCAAAAAAAAGACATAAAAAATGCTGGCAAGGATGTGGAGAAACAGTGAACCCTTGGACACCGCTGGTGGTGATGTAAACTGGTACAGCCACTATGGCAAACATTATGGAGTTTCCTCAAGAAATTTTAAAATAGAACTACCATATGATCCAGCAATTCTGCTTCTGGGTATATCCAAAGGAAATGAAATCACTATCTCAAAGAGATATCTGCACCTCATGTCCATTGCAGCATTATTCACAAAAGCCAAGACATGGAAACAACCTAAGTGTCCGTTGATGGACAGATGAATAAATAATATTCATTTATGCTGAATATAAGAAAGAATATAAATATTCTTTCCAGAATAAAGAAAGGATGCTAGTGAGACAGGAGGATGAAGAACTACTACTCAGTGAGTGCAGCAAGGAAAGAGAGAAAGGATGGGTAACAGGAGGCTGAGAGGAGGAGTGGGGAAGGGAAGGATTGAGGAACAGTTGCTGAGAAGTAAGCAGTGGGACCTCGTTTAACACCGCAGGTAAAGAGCTGATGGACAGGCAATGGCTAATGGAGCAAGGTCCCAGAGGAGAGAGGAGGGTCTGAGGAATTAACCATGGCTACAGGAAGGAATTGGTTTTTAACCTAGAGAGGTACCTCCTCCTTCAAGACTGAAAGGGAAGATGGGTGAGGATGCAGATAAGTGCATGCATGAGGGTATGATGGCAGTGCAGAAGGAGGATGGACAGGGTGGGAATTTGAGGCCATCATACCTGGTGATCCCATTCTCTCTGGAGAGGAGTTGGAGTTTGTGAAAAATGGGGCTTGAGGGAGGCAGTATGTTAGTGATTTTGAGGGAAGTGTTAAAGGAATGGAGACACTGTTTAGAGGAATGATGGCTGGTGGCCTTACAGGCTTAAAGGACCATGGAGTTGAGGATGCTGGTGAGAGAACAAAGGGTACAGGCACAGCTATACTAAAGTCTTTGATGAAAAAGAAAGGTCATTTCATGACAACACTGAGGAGGGTAGAGGCTTGAATAACAAGATGGTATGATTCTCAAAGACTGGGGGGAGGTGTGGAAAAGTACTTATGTGTGTTTGGGCCCTAGGGAGCCCCAAGAGTGGAGACAAATTCTCTCTCCTCCCTAGACTTGTGGCAGAATGTGAAGAAATGATGTACTTAAACAAAGCCAACTCTCTTAGAGGAAGTGGAGACTCGGGGGTGTATAATGGGGCTGAGAATTTAGGGGTTTCAGAACAGGAAAGATTGGGAGGAGAGTTCACGATGGAAAGGGCTAAACTCTGGGAAGCAGTGGAAGGACAAATTAACCAGGGGCAAGGAAGGACAGATGAATGTGGGGAAGATCGAATGGAAAAGGAAAGATGACCCAAAAGGCCTGCCTTGTAAATGATGCTCCTGAATGACAAGGATGGGAGGCTAACAATTCTCACTGGCTCTGTCATCCAATTGTTCCTTCTTAGTGCGTGAGGAGGCACCGGGCAGCATCATTGCTTGGTTGCAGACTGCTCTGAGACTGAGCCCCCGTTCAAATGCTCATGAGAGACCACAGTCATTAGCACTCTTCAGTAGAGCCCAGCCCTGGAGAAAGTGAGAAGGAGTATTAAAAAAATGGCCAGAGTCCAGCACTGTTTGAGCTGGGATCTTCCAAGACCAAGTATGTTTTCCAGGCTCTGAAGGATTTCAATTCCCTGCAGAGACTCTAGGAAAGAAAAAAGGAGACTCTCAATTCTCTCCCACAGGGCAGGAGCCAGAGAAGGCAGAACCAGAGGGAATCTAGAACACAGGTGGAGGGATTAAATGTGGAGGAGAGGAAGGACTCCTATCCTCTGGGATAGGAAGTAAGGAGAGCCAGTTCTCTGAATTTCAGTTCACAGAATGATCAATTTGCTGAAATTCACCAATTTTCTCAATTTACCAAAATTTTGTTTCTTTTAATTATGTGTAAAGTTTACAACAATTGCATGGTTGTATGGATTTTAACTACTTTTGAACATTTCTACAAATTAGCAGTTGACTCATTTGAAGTGTAGTTTAGCTCAGTTTTAGTTTTAATTTATTTGCTGTTTCACTGAAGTCATTTTGCCATGGCTGGCCAAAGTTCAGTGTAATCTAAAATTTTCCTTACTTTGAATCTAAACTTTTGAGAATGAGAAGTTCTTGTGTATTTTGTTCTACAAGTGTTGTGCAATGACTCAAATGTCAAATATAAACAATCTTGCGGGGGCGGGGTTCTCTCTTTCAAAACATTTTCAATCTAATAATTTTCCTTTTTAAAAAGACTTTTTTGTGCACTTATAATTTTAATAGGAATATAGATATGGGCTGAAATATGGCCATACTGTATTTCCATACTGGTTGGTAAATGGAATTAATAGTTACTACAGTAAGTGATAAAATTAATTATATAAGTTCATTAGTTCAAAATAATTGTTCTAAGATCTCATGATGACCATTGATGAATGGGCCTCCTGCCACAGTGACATCGAAGAAACATTTGTAGAATTTCTGCCAGTCCCATTCATGTCACAATAGGATGACTGTAGGAATATCTCTGCTTATTCTTATCCTTGATTATGTAGTTGCTACTACTTCTAAATAAAGTTTTTACTTTGATTTTATTTATTTGTTTAAGTAACAGTTTTATTGAGATACAATTTATATACCATAAAGTTCATCCTTTTAAACTGTATAGTTCACAGTGGTTTTTAGTCTATTCACAGTTGTATATCCATCAACCACAATCAAATTCCAGAATGTTTTCATTGTTCCAAAAGAAACCCCATACTCATTAGCAGTTACTCCCCATTTCCTTCTCCCTTCAGCCCCTGGCAACTAATAATCTGTTTTCTGTTTCTGTGGATTTGCTTGTTTTGGGTATTTCATATAAATGGAATCATACAATAGGTAGCCTTTTGTGTCTGGCTTCTTTCACTTATCCTATTTTTGAAGTTCATCTATGTTGTAGAATACATCAGTAGTTCATTCTTTTTTATGACAGAATAATATTCCATTCTATGGATATATCACATTCTGTTTATTCATTCTTCAGTTGATGGACATTTAGATTTTTTGCCCTTTTTGGCTATTATGAATAATGCTGCTGTGAACATTTGCATACAAGTTTTTGTGTAGACGTACTTTTTCAATATCCTTGGGTATATACCTAGGAGTGGAATTGCTGGTATGATACACATTGTAACTATGTATTATAAACTATGTTCACCATTTTGAGGAAATGTGGCCAAACTTTCCTACAGCAACTTCACCATTTTACCTTTCTACCAGGAGTGTATGAGGGTTCCAATTTCTCTACATCCTTGCCAACACTTGTTATTGTTTATCTTTTTTATTATAATCATCTTAGCGGGTATGAAGTGGTATCTCATTGTGGTTTTGATTTGCATTTCTCTAATGACTAATGATGTTCAGCCTCTCTTTGTATGCTTATTGGCTATTGTGTAACTTCTTCTCTGGCTTCTTTCAAGATTTTCTATGTCTTTTATTTTCTGTGGTTTGAATATTTTCTGTAGTTTAAATATTCTGCAGTTTTGTACACCTAGGTGTAGATTTTTTCAGTGTCTATTTTGATGTCTTCTGAGCTTTCTGGATCTGTGGTTTGGTGTCTGTCATTAATTTCAGAAAATTCTCAGTGATTATTACTTCAAATGTTTCTTCTGTTTCTCTCTCTCTTTCTTCTCCTCTGGTATTCCCATTACATACATTTTGTTATTGTTCCACAGTTCTTGTTATTGTCCCACAGTTCTTGGATATTCTGTTCCTTAAATAATTATCTTATTTTCTTTTAAAAACTTTTTTAAATTGAATGATTCTTTAAATTCTGTAGCGCTTTAAATTTTCAAGTTTCACACACAATTTCATATAATCACATTAAATAACCCTTTTTTTCCCCATCCCTACGTTGCCCCTTCTCCCTCTCATTTTCCTTTTGTTGCTTGTGTTTTTGGCATTCTATCTAAGAAATCATCATCTAATCCAAGGACAAGATTTACTGCTATTTTTTTAAACAGTTTTATAGTTTTAGCTCTTTTTTAGGTCTATGATCCATTTGAATTAATTTTTGTATGTGGTGCGAGGTAGCGGTCCAACCTTAATTTTTTACATGTGGATAGCTGGTTCTATCATTATTTGTTAAAAAGACTTGTCTTTCCTTATTTGATTTTCTTGTCATCCTTGTTAAGAAAAAAATCACTATAAATCTAAGGGTTTATTTCTGACCTCTCAATTCTGTTTCCTTGATCTACATGTCTGTCCTTATGCCAGTACCACACAGTCTTGATTACTTTGTAGAAGTTTTAAAATGAGGAAGTATGAGTCCTCCCACTTTGTTCTTTTTCAAGATTATTTTGTGTGGCTATTCTGAGTCTCTTGAATTTCCATATGAATTTTATTATTTCTGCAAAAAAAAAAAAGCCGCATGACTTTGATAGGGATGGTGTTGAATCTCTAAATCAATTTGGGGAGTATCTGCACCTTAACAAATATTAAGTCTTCAAATCCATGAACATGTGTTATCTTTACATTATTTAGGCGTTTTACATTTTCTCTCAATAATCTTTTGTAGTTTTCAGTGTGTGAGTCTTGTACTTCTTTTGTTAAATTTATTCCTAAACATTTTATTCTTTTTGATGCTATTATAAATGGAATTGTTTTCTTAATTTATTTTTTGGATCGTTCTTTGCTAGTGTGTAGAAATATAATTGATTTTTGTATACTGATTGATTTCAGAATGGTAACCAACCTTGTATTTCTGGTGTAAAGCTCACTTGGTCCTAGTGTATAATTCTTTTTTTATGTTGTTGGATACAGTTTGCTAGTATTCTGTTGGCAAATTTTGCAACAATTATTCATAAGGGATTTTGATCTTCTCTTGCAATGTCTTTTTCTGGTTTTAGTATCATGGTAATAATGGCTTCACAGAATGAGTTAGTGCTGTTTTTAACTTTGTTTACTTCCTAGATTTTTTTTATCAGCTTGATCAAATGAGTATTATATATTCATTTTAGGCATCTGAATCCTAAGTTTCTGATATGAGTATCACACACAAAAGTGACATTCAACAGAGTTTGATTGAAATCTGGTTATACAACAGACCGAATGAGAAGACTCTGGTTAAACTAAAACTAAACTAAATCAAGCTGAAATTAATTGAAAACTAAAACTAAAAAAAAAACAACCAAAAGAAAAAAGAGTGAATCCATAAGGTTATTAAATCTTTCCACACAACACAATTTCTATAAATTTTATACATTATTGATAGAAACAAATTTTTGGTGAGTTGATAACTCTACCAAATAGGTTTTGGTGCTCAAAACTAACAATTTTTTTTTTTTTTTTTTTTTGCGGTACGCGGGCCTCTCACTGTTGTGGCCTCTCCCATTGCAGAGCACAGGCTCCAGACGCACTGGCTCAGTGGCCATGGCTCACGGGCCTAGTCGCTCTGTGGCATGTGGGATCTTCCCAAACCAGGGCACGAACCCGTGTCCCCTGCATTGGCAGGTGGACTCTCAACCACTGCGCCACCAGGGAAACCCTAAAACCAACAATTTTTAAACTTGATAACTTTGGAAAATTTGATGAATTGAGCTTTTGGGAGCATGGTCATTGGATGAACTGTCTTCAATGAATAGATTTTCAACTTATTGCCTAGTTCTTAGATATAGATAAAGATCAGGAGGGTAGGGAATTGAGAAGACCATGCCTACAGACTCCTTTTTTTTTTCTGGGAAGTAGGAGGCGAAGTTAAGTGCTTATACTAAGAGATGAAGATGATACAAAGAGTTTAAGAAAAGTGGAGAAAGTTTGCAGGGGTCAAAGAGATGGTAGGATTGAGCAATCCAGGCTTGTTGTGTTCAGGGCCTGATTCTGTTGATCCCAGTGCCAGTGGTTGTGTGCTATTGTTTGTTCCTGGGAGCTCTTAGTGATGAGGGCACAGGAGTAGAGAAATCTGGTAATTAATAAGTGGGTGGGAGAGAAAGACATGGGGTTGAGTAGGGGCTGCCATGAGAACAGATGAAGTTGGATCATGATATCCAGGCTGGGTTGAAAAGGAAGAAAGGCCCGGTATATACAGGGAGCAATGAGTTCAGAGGACTAGAGTTTCTAGAGTTTGAAAATTTGATATGTGTGCAAAGGGAGATCCAGAGGCAAGAAGCTGGGTTTAGAGAGTGAGATTCTGGAGGATAAAGCTTTAGGGCTAAAGTAGATCTGGTCATGAAAGGGTCAAAGTCCTGGTAAACAGAGCACGCTGGATTGATGGGCTTCAGTAGGAGAGAACAATAAAGAACTATGGGGCCAGAGTCTTTTTTTTTTAATAAAATTTAAAAAATTTTATTTATTTATTTATTTATTGGCTGCATTGGGTCTTTGTTGCTGAGCACGGGTTTTCTCTAGTTGCAGCGAGTGGGGGCTACTCTTCGTTGTAGTGCATGGGCTTCTTATTGTGGTGGCTTCTCTTGTTGTGGAGCACGGGCTCTAGGCACACAGGCTTCAGTAGTTGCAGCACACGGGCTCAGTAGTTGCAGCATGCAGGCCCTAGAACGCGCGGGCTTCAGTAGTTGTGGCGTGTGGGCCCAGTGGTTGTGGCACACGGGCTTAGTTGCTCTGCGGCATGTGGGATCTTCCCAGACCAGGGATCGAACCTGTGTCCCCTGCATTGGCAGGCTGATTCTTAACCACTGTGCCAGCAGGGAAGTCCAAGGGGCAGAGTGTTGAATGGGGCATCCAAGGTTGGGATGGTGAGTAAGACTCTGGGCCTAAGACTTGAACGAATGTGTGAGTGATCAGAAGCTGTCTTCCCCCACCTTCACCCCCAGTCAGCCTGGCATGAATGGCCCAGTCTGTTATAAAAAAGACAGATGTGGGGTAGGGTTCTTAGTGTTACAAAACCCCTCCAGAATTTTGACTTTTCCTGTACTTGCTTTTATCTCTGCTAGCTCCATGTTGACTTCTCAGTCATGTTCGGAATTCCTGATATTTTGTCTGTCTGCTGTAGCCCATCCTGTTAGGTCTGAGACTGACGGAATTTAACGATTCATTTTGTGACTAGCTCTGGGCTATACACTGTGTATGTTTTCTCCTCAAAGGCAGACACGTTCAAACTGCAAGCTTGCCAACTGACTTCCTGTACGTTGGGCCAGCAGGTGCTTTAGGCATCCTGTAGCAGCTAAGGCCAAGAACATCAGGAGGAGGTGGTCAACCAAGGTCTCGAGTCCCCAGAGAAAAGAGGCTTTACATAAAGGTGGAGGAGCCATGGAAGCCACAGTGGCAAACGACAAAGCTCTCTTCCATCCCCTTTGCCCTCAACACAAGATTTTGGACTTTTCCCTCAAACCTATATAAACCCTTAAGTGTCTTATCTCCATAACTAAGGCCTGTCTTATCTCCATAACTAAGGCCATAATAAGTACTCATTATAAAATTGTCTTAGTCTGTTTGGGCTGTTATTACAAAATACTGCAGACTGGGTAATTTATAAACAATAGAAATTTATTTCTCATAGTTCTGGAGGATGGAAAGTCCAAGATCGAGGTACTAGCATGGCTGCGTTCTGGTGAGGACCCTCGTGCAGGTTCACAGCCAGCACCTTCTCACTGTGCCCTCTCATGGTGCAGGGAGCAAGAGATCTCTGGGGGGTCTCCTTTATAAGAACAATATTCCCATTTGTGAGGCTTCCACCCTCATGACCTAAGCACCTTCCAAAGGCCCCACCTCCCAATACCATCAAATTGGGCATTAGGATTTCAGCATATGAATCTGGGTAGGGGTGTGACACAAACATTCAGACCATAGCAAAAAATAAATACATTAATCTTCAAAATTCACTTTTTTTTTGGCGGTACGCGGGGCTCTCACTGTTGTGGCCTCTCCCGTTGCGGAGCACAGGCTCTGGATGCACAGGCTCAGTGGCCATGGCTCACGGGCCCAGCCGCTCCACGGCATGTGGGATCTTCCCGGACCGGGGCACGAACCCGTGTCCCCTGCATCGGCAGGTGGACTCTCAACCACTGCGCCACCAGGGAAGCCCCCAAATTCACTTTTTAAATCTCCTTTCCTCTCAAGTTGCTGCCGTATCTTCTCTTTTCATTGTCACCAAACTTTTCCAGTTGTCTTTATGGTTTCTGCTTTTGCCCCTCTCAAGAGACTGCTCCATTAGAGGCCAACAGCGAACATCCTAACTTTTAAGTCCAATGGCCAAAGATACTCATTAAACCACTATTCTGGAGCCTGGCCAACATTAGGTTCTAAGAATACAAAAATCATCTAGTGTCTGTCCTTAGGACCTCAGAATCTGAGGGAGATGTTTTTGACCCCACCTCCCTTGGATTTTGAGACACCAGTGTTCTAGCTGTAGTCCTTCTTTTCACCCTCCTCCGAGGGCTTCTCTTTTTTTCTGTCTGGCCTTTGAATATTGGCTCTATCCTTTTTCTTTTACTCTATATTTTTTGTCTGGGAAATCTCATCTAGTCCAATTGCTTCAATTTCCTCCTATGTGTGAATAGCACATCTGTATTGCTGGCTTACCTATATCCTTTGAGCTCCAGAACAACTGTTCACAAGACAACTCTGTAACATGAATACGTTTACAACAAAGCTCATCACAGAATCTCAGACCTGCTTCTCCTCTGCTATCCTCATTCTCTGTGAATGGAATTACTTCACCCAACTGCCCAAGTAGAAACTTGGTATCGTGCTTGACTCTTAACTTCTTCCTCTACCTCGTGTAGTCACACACGATGTCTAGTCTATTCTATCTCCTGTATATCTGTTTGATCTGTTGGCTTCTCTTCTTCCCCCCTGCTTCTGGCCTAGTCTAGCCTTCTCTCAACTCCCCTTGGATTCCTTAACTAGCCTCCTATTCGGTTTCCTTGCTTCTAGTCTTGGCCCCTAACCCATCTTCCGGTCTGATGGAAGAATGATATTTCTGAATTGTAAATCTGATCCCTTTTCTCTCCATTTAAAAATCCTTCAGTGGCTTCCCCTGGTCTTCAGGATAAAATCCAAGCACTTTATCATGTCTTACAGGGTCCTTTGTAACCTGATCTTGCCTGGCTTTCCTGCTTCATTTCCTCTACTTCTTCCTCAAAACTAAATCCCAGCTGTACCAAATTACTTACTTGGAATTTCTCAACCACTCCATTCTGTTTCATAATTCAGTGCACTTCTACCTGCAGAGCTTGCTGCCTGGAATGCCCTCCCAGAGGACCTCTCTACCCAAAGCTTGATGAATGCTTATTCATTCTTCAAGATGCAGCCCTAGCATTGTTTCCTTTGAAAAGTTCCTTACTGACCTCCTCCTTTCTTGGTACTCCAGTATGCCTTGTGCACACCACTTTCTTAGCTACCTGTCTTACTATCTTACACTTATTCATGACCTGTCTCTCCAACTGGCCTGATGGGCCCAGGAGTCATCCCTGTATTCTCTATACTAGCACAGTGCTTTGAATGAAAAAGGACTATGCTTGCTAAATTCATTTGATAATTATTTTTTGAGTGTCTCTTATGTACAAGGAAGACACTGTACTGGGTACTGTGATGAATTTTGCAGGTTCTCTTTCCTCTCTGTAAGGCAATTTCTCAGTCTCCTTCATAGATTCTGCATCCTGTCTGTCCTCTAATGTCTGACCTCAGTCTCCTTTCCCTCTACATATACACTCTGAGTCATCCCATCCATTTCCTTAGCTTTAATTGCCAAGAACTCCCAAATCTCTTTTCCCGGCGAAGAACTCTTTCCTAATCTCCACATGCTCCCAGGGATCTCAAACTCAGCACATACAAAACTGAACTATTTTTCCTTTCTTTTGTTCCTTTTGGGATAAAAGGAAAAGATAACTGTAGGAAAGCTTCTGAGACCATTTTAAGGAGAAGTTAGAAATTAAGTCAGAACAATGGCATTGAGTTTTCAGTGACATCTCTAGGTACAGCGTTTGCATTTTCATCTCCTTGAAGTGAATAGCAGTAAAACTTTAATGCTGTGCTTCCCATGCTGGGCTACACGGTGGTGTGCCAAGGCATATGTGAAGCCACAGCGTAAACAAGGCTCATCTTCTTAGAGCTTAGAGCATCAATTTTGATAGAATTGTGTGTGTATGTATGTGTGCAATGTACAATATTTAACTTGCAAGAACTAAAAACATTACTTTTATATTAAACAGATATACTGTGGAACAGAATGCAAAATATCAGAAAAGGTGAAACTTCTTTCCTCAAAATATAAGCACACAGACCATTTTTATTATTAGGGTATCTCAAATTTAACTACCGAATTCATGTCCCTGAGTCAGAGAGCTACAATATGGCCCCACATTTAAGGGCACGGACAGGAAAACCTTAAGGGTACAGACGTTACCCAGTAGTGAACAATGGGGAATCAGTGTTGCAGGAAGTTCATTTTCAGATGAAGTAAGAGGAAACTGGGGAAGGGAGGAGTTAGTAAACCTAAAATGCAGAGCTAGGCTGAAGAACGCAGTACAACAGACATTTATAGACGCCTATTTTGTTCCATGTTCTCTACTGGGTAGCCCAAGAGTTGATTAGGTATGTCCCCTACCCTCTAGGAATAAATCAGCTAGTTATGGGTGCTGAACAATGTAATTGTGCCATTGCTACAATGATGTACGTGTGAAACTGGACCACTGGAAAAGTCCCTAACTTAGCTTGCAGAATTCAGTGAATACTTCTCAGAAGAGGCATCAGATCAGCTTTTGGCTATGTCTTGGAAAATGTATAGGTATTTTCTGTCTGTAGGTAGGTTAGAAATATTTCAGGAAATTGAAATATGAAATGTGTGGGAAATGAATTAGACACATGCTTACATTCATGACTGTCATTATGAACACTTAAATCCCTGGAGAGGAAGGAGCCCATTTCTTCAGTCTTGGTATACTCAGCAGGGTAGCTTAGCACTGTCCCTGCACACAGTACCATGTTTATGGTTTTATACAGCTAAGCCAGGGAGCTGACTATGTCATAGACAACATGTAGCTTACTCCTCCTCATTTAATAAACATATATTGAATCAGGTCCAGTGGTAGGTATAGAGTTACCCAGAAGAATGAGTCCCAGTTCCTGGCTTTGGGAGCTCAGTTGAGTGAAGGCATCAGTCAAGCAGACAGGCTACTGTAGTAGAGTGTAATGAATGCTTTGACAGACATATGACCCAAGGGCTATTACTGCACCCAGGAATGGACCTAGCCCCATCTGGAGGATGATGTGGAATTTGGAGAAGGCCTCAAAGCAGTGACTTTGAGTAGAGATTTGAACGACGTGTAGGAGGTAATTTGAAACAGGGCAAGCACAATAGTAAAGGCACCATCATGCAAAAAGGTATGATATATTCAGAGAATAACAAGTTAATTTCCTGTGAAGGGTGGTAGCAGGTAATGGTAGGAGACGAGCCTGAGAGGTGACTGAGACCAGGCCATAGATGGCCTTTGTGCCATGATAGAAGTCTGGATTTTATCCAGCAAAGGTAATGGTGAATCACTGTAATGCTGGTTTAGATCAGTGTTTCTCAGAGAAGGTTGTAAAACATTAGAGAGTTGTAAAATCAATTTAGTGAATTGGGGCCATCATTTTAAAAAAGTAAACTAGAAGAGTAGACAATATCGATGCACATGATATTTGTACAAATAAATAATGTTTTGTGACGCTTTTGTTTCAATTATATATATACATGTCATTTCGTGTTCTGATGTGTTTTTTGATCTGTGGGTCATAGTAAAAAAAATTTGGGGAAACAATAAAGATTCAACAGTACAAAATAATTTACCAGATTACTTTCAGTAGAAATTAACAGAAAACTCAGGCACAAATGGGAGTAGTCACTAAAGATTCTTACTATATAGTATCTTTTAGTTGTTCTGACCTGCCACTCTAAGTGTCATCTTCAGCCTAGAGCCAGTTCCCTGTGTTTATCAGAATAACAAGCAATCTTACTCTTATCTAGCAGAGTTGAGCCTGGATTCTCATTGCCTCAAATTATTTAAGGCCTGTCCATCCCTGAATCCATCAATAGCTAGGGGATGGAAGTAGCAGGACTGCCTTAAACTAACCTGGGGTGGATGTTTGGGAATTAACCCACTGCAGGGAATTGTAATGCAATGTGGTAAATCCAGTGCATTATGGGAATACCATAGTGGCACCTAGGGTCACAAAGTAATGAACTTAGGTGTGGAGATGGTCAGAGCAGTCATCCAGGAGATGCCAAAAGTTTGTGTACAAGGCAGGTAGGTAAAAGGGGGAGGGTTTTCTGGGTGGTAGATGAACAGAAGGTGTTAGGAAAAGACCTGCATAGGGAAACAGTCAAAATAAGGCCTTCCAAGCCTCTGGAGCATAAAATTAGAGGCAAGGGAAGAAGTTGGAGCAACGAGCAGGTGCCTACTCACCGAGGGGAGTCATGGTAAGGAATCTGGACTCTCCCTACAGGAAGAGAAGAGCCACTGGAGATCAAGCAGAGAATTAAGGTAGCAAATTCCTATCACTATGGCTGCAGTGGGGAGGAAGGCAAGTTAGGAAGTTATATTTCTGGGGGCCAGGAGGAAAAGCTGTGAGAGTCCAGACATAACTCACCTGTTACCGTTACTTAAAGATGTGGTTTTAATTTTAAGGAAAGAGCTTTCTCTAGGAGTCAAGGATGACTCTAAGACATCTGGCTGAGGTGAATGTTTGTACCAAAAAGATAAAAAGAGGGCAAATTTTTTTAGAGAAGCATTCAGAGTTGTAGGTTTATTCAATAAATGTTTTGAGGGCTTGCCTGGTGGCACAGTGGTTGAGAGTCCACCTGCCGATGCAGGGGACACAGGTTCGTGCCCCGGTCTGGGAAGATCCCACATGCCGTGGAGCGGCTGGGCCCGTGAGCCATGGCCGCTGAGCCTGCGCGTCCAGAGCCTGTGCTCCGCAACGGGAGAGGCCACAACAGTGAGAGGCCCGCGTACCGCAAAAAAATAAATAAATAAAAAATAAAAATAATAAATAAATAAATAAATAAATGTTTTGAGTGTCTACTATACGTCACTCAAAATATAATGTCAGAAAGAGCTTTCTGGCAATAGTGTGAAAGACCAACTAGAGTAAAGAGATGAGACCCCTGTTGGGAGCAGATGAGTCTCAGACTAGGGCAGCTGTACTGAAATAGTACCAGAATAGCTCTGTCACTGAAGCTAATATCTGTCTGCTAGACCAGTGACCCCTCCACCCACAGCCTTTTTATCTCAGACAATGGATGGGTTTGGTGGGCCAAACCCCCTCTGTAGGTCTGGCCTAAGATAAAAATCTGTTTTTTCCACTTTACTAGAAAGATGGGATTTGCTAGGCCTTGCTATCACGTGTTCATGCAGGGATGACAGCTCCAAGTCTTCCCACGACTATCACCCCTGTCAAGCCTGAGTGTGAGGGATGGGCAGCCTGCCTGGGCCAAATCTGGCTTCACAGTAACTAGTGCACATAAAGGAACTTCCTACTTTTCATATGCCCTGACCATTCTGAAGCCGGATGTCCTTTTTCTGAGTTCCCGGAGAGGCCCAGATTGAAAACTTCCAGGAAATTCCCACAGGTTTAACTTCCTAATCTTCCTCCCACTTCAACCCTCTCCTTCACCCTTCCACTCCCACCCCAAGAGGAAGGAGCTTATCCTGGAGTCAACATCCTCTGCTGAACACTTCCGCTCCCTTGGCCAGGGTGGTGGTACATCTGAGTTCTCAGGTCCTCTCCTCTGAGGCCTATTTGGGGCTTGAGGTGAACACTTAAGGGTGATATGTGATCTTGTCCAGAAACAGAGGAATGGAACCTTGAAGGTTCCTAGAGTACCAGATTATTACAGAAAGTTCACTTCTAGATGTTCACCCTCCCACCCGTCAGGAGGTAATCCTTCTCTAAGAAATCCCTGGGGCTCAGTCTCTATGCTAGATATCAAAACTCAATCACCTCTGGGGGCTAAGTTTGGAATTACAGGATACATACCCCATATAATCTAGCATTAAAAAAAACAAAACTGTGCTAACCCAACCCAACCCAGATTTAAGAACCAGAGACATACACCATGAATTTACTATCCCACACAGACTGAGCATGTGGGTAGTTCTCATTCTCCAGAAATCCCAAGGGGAGGGGAAAAGAAAATCAGTTTACATATAGTCATACACTGAATTTTATCTGTTGTGCAAAGAGAAGGTTATCTGGCTCCCAGAAGGTTTTGGGCTCCAATCAGACAGTTCATTTTACAACTCAAGATCCAGTTCTTCTTAAGAGATTAAAAGCGCTCCCAAGGCCTGTGGATCATGGGCACTGATGAGGGCCACATACCCTTTGGCTCCAGTTAAATCTCTGGTGTTTGAACTGTGTGGGAGCTGTGGGTGCTTGCTTCCTGATCCTTCCGCAGCCCCTGAAGCAGCTGGTTTATGAGTGTGAGGTTGCTGTCTCTGTGAGGAAGGGGCAGGGGTGGAAGGCAGTTCCCTTTATACTCGATCACTGCCATCTTGGCCCGATCCTGCTTATTCCGGTTTGGGATCTGCAGCATTCTCGTGTAGCCCCCATTCTGACCTTGGTACCGAGGGGCCAGTACGTGAAACAGCTTTGGGATCAAGTCTTTCTCCTGGAAGGGGAGAGTTATCCAGGAGACAGCAGAGTCAGGCACCACCGCAGAGATATTTAACTTTCAGCACTCCCAAAGGTAGGGTCCAAACACACACACACACACACACACACACACACACACACACACACCCCTTCCCTCACCCTCTGATGTGGTAGAGTCAAAATTACACAGAGTGGATCAGTTTCACGCAGTTGTGCAGATTGAGATTCACATTGAATTCAACTTAGGACACAGATCTCTAATTTAGTTCACATTTGTCCATAAGCGTGTGCCTTATCTTCATTCTGCCCAGTTCCCTTTCCTCTAACAACCCCCTCCCACTTAGGGAGCAAAGGATGAGATTTGGGAGGCAGACAGGATGCACTCACCGTGAGCCAGAAGTCAGCCATGCGCATGGCTCGTTCGTTGGTGTCTCCCAGCTTCCCATAGTCGATGAGCTGTGAGGACATAACATCACTGACCCAACCCGAGCAAGAAAGGAGGCCATCAATCTTACTCCTTAAATGCCGGACTGCAATCTACTCATTTCATACACTAGCAAAGCATCTCGCCAATTCAGGCAACCTCTAACTCCGCAGCCCTAACCAGTCTTCAATGAGAGGGGCCGGAGGAGTAGGTTCCGCTCACTGTATCAGGGGAATCAGCCTTCGGGCACAGCTTACCAGGGCGGTCCCAATTCTTCCCCAACTCCAGCCGGATCCCGCCTCCCCAGGCCAGACCCGCGAGAGGAACAAGAGGGTCCCGCCCCTCACCTTCTCCGCGTAGCCCCTCAGCTCGTCCACGCGAGCCCATGACGCCTCGATGCGTTCGTGTCGCACCAGTCCCGTGAGCAAGTTCTGCAGCAGGTGGATGCGGGATTCGGGACCAAGGCCCAGGCGGCGGAATACGCGGCCGTGAGAAATGGCAGTGGCGACCGACAGCCGCATGCTCCCAACTTCTTCCAGCCTCTGTGAGGCCGGAACTGGAAACTCCAGGGGAGACGCGGCGGAGAGGCGGAGCTTAGAGGACGCATGCGCCATACATTGGTGCGTGGTGGACGTGTTTGCGCATGTGTATCAGAGCCTGCCTCGTTGGCAGACTGGGGGAGGGCGGGGAAGGGGCGTTGACTTCTTCCAGAGGAAGCGAGCGTGGTGGGGTTTGGACCCTGGCAACGCTCCCTGTCGGCCGGGGAACCAGGCGCCCCCTGGTGTGGAGTGACCCGGCTGTCGGGTTTCACTGGTGCTGCGTCATTCGTCTTGTGGCCGGAGGGCGCTGGCAAGGTCCGCCTGGTGTCGGCTAGAAAAGTGAGTACCTGAGGGGAAAGTGCCTGGCGGGGTCCTGGTCCCTCAGGCTGGCTGCCCTGCCCTCCCTGAGGCGCGGCGCGTCCCACACCCTGAGCGTGTCATTTTTAAAAGAAAATTGTTTTCAGTAGTAATGGTGAAAATGAGTGGGATAACAATGATATGAAAGAAACGCAGATGCTGAAAATTTTCTTTGGGTTAAGTTGTTGACTGAAAAAAAGCACACCATAAAAGTTGAGAGTTATGTTTTATTTGTCAGACAAAACTGAGGACTTAAGCCGGGGACACAGCAGCTCAGATAACTCTGAGAGGCTGCTCTGAAGAGGCAAGGGGTGGGGTCGGGGTGGGGTGGGGTCGGGGTGGGGTGGGGACCAGGATACATAGGAGTTTTTGCAGCAAAGACCAGGTAGTTGGAGCATCAAAAGACTACTGTTCATAAAAGAAAACCAGATATCTCAAGTTAAGGAATTTAGCGCTTTTCTATGCACGAGACGATGCAAGAATCTGGGCTCACTGAAATCATTCTTTTGATCTGCACCTCAGCTACTTGGGACCAGTATCCTGTGTTTTCTCATCCTGAGTCTCCTCAGGGTGTGCTGTCCGGGGTGACTGTAGTGGCTGATGGCTGCAACATCCTTTGTTTACTGATATGGCAGGTGGCATTTTTAGTTCACAAAGTACATATAATCATCCCGGTTCAAGAAGAATTACCGCACTCCAAGGACAAATAATGGGCTAATACTTTTAAATTACATCAGTGTGTTTTTTATTTTAAAACGGGAAAACCATGCCTATGCATTTATGTGTTAAAGTAATGAACAGTAACATTATAGTTTCTGGTTTTGAGTCTTCGTGTCTGCCGATTTGCAATGACCTGGTCAAAATTGCTCTTAGTTATGGATTCAGATATGTCCCCCCAACAAAAAAGATATGCTAAGACCTACCCCACCCCCATATAGCCTGCATCTCCCTCACCCAGTACCTCATGATGTGACTTTATTTGGAAATAGGATCCTTGCAGATGTAATTAGTTAAGATGAGGTCATACTGGATTAGGGTGGGCGCCTAATCCAAAGTTACTGATGGCCTTATAAAAAGAACACCTGTGGAGAGACAGGCCTTATAAAAAGAACACCTGTGGAGAGACACACAGAATGCCATGTGACCCGGAAGGCAGAGATCAGAGTTGCCTAGTTGCAAGCCAAGGATTTCTGGCAAACATCAGAAGCTAAGAGCAAGATATGGAACAGATTCTTCCCTAGGTCCTTCAGAGAATGCATGGCCTAACTGACAGGTTGATTTTGGACTTCTAGCCTTCAGATCTACAAGACAGTAAATTTCTGCTCTGTTTGTGACACTTTGTTACAGAAGCCCTAGACACATATTCATGTTTGTTAGAAAGCATATTTAGATTTGTCATTCTGTCTTCCTCTTAGGTGACCAGAGAACACCTCTTGCTAATTTTAATTTTGAAAAGTTTCTTCTGTCTGAAGCAACATACATGCAAATAGGAAAAGTCTTAAACATATGGATATGTTGGCAGAAATTTATACAAACCACACTTCACAATAAATTCCAGAAATTACAATACTGTCTGTGTCTTGTTTCTTTGGGATCGATTCTTGCAGCTTTCAGTTATCTCCACATTTCACTGTAACATCGTCATCAGAAAATTCATCATAAATTTCTACTGGTAAAAACTTGGGAAGATTTTCTTCTTTGCAAAAGTCAGAGAAAATGAACATTGACACTGGTGTTATTTGACCTATTGCTTTAAAAAAGGAATGTCCACTTGGTCAAAATGTACAGCATCGAACATTGTCCATATTTATTTTTTTGGTTATGTGAGGCTGATCTAGGGGGGCCTCGGCCTGCAGCAGCTTGAAACAGGGTTTCAGTTACTGGCCAGTGATTGAGGTCGGGTCGCGGTGGTGAGAGCGCCGAATCCTAGCCACTAGACCAGTGGTCAGTGACAAGGCTCTGGCCCTATGGCTTTGCAGAAAAAGAATTCCCACAAAGATGGAAAGTAGTGAAACAAGTAAAGTATTTATTAGGAAAAAAAGAAGTACAGTACGTGTGGATAGACACACGGGTGGGCTCAGAGAGAGGGTCGCGCCCTTGTGGCAGTTTAAATCACTTATATGGGGCATTTCTTCTGTGTTTCCTTTGGCCAATCATTTTGGTTTGTCTGGTTCAGAGTCCATATTGGGTGTATCTCGGGATCTTCCTATGTATGCACACGCATCTCTTAGCCAAGATGGATTCTACCGAAGAGGCCTATGGGTAGTGAGCATCAGTTGGCATCAGCTAGCATCACTCCCCTTTTGGCCTCCAAGGAGCCTTTCTGCGCATGTGTAGTCGGGGAGGTCTCCTGACTCCGAGAATGAGAAATATGTGGTCTCTTACCTTCTATCTGGGCAGGGCCCAGCCTCCTCTCTCAATTGTCTTGTTATTTCCGTCTCGGAGTATTGGTCCACAGGGAATGAACTTTGACCGTTTGCCCCTGGGGTCCCATCTGTCTCCTGCTTCAAGATCATCATCTCTTGTTTGTTCTCCTGGCAGTATTCAAACTTTTTGTCTATGTCAATTTCTTTACATTTTGTTGGTGCATAGTTAATGGCTTTCTCTACAATTTTTGAGGATTGATGTTCAAGAAACCATCTTAAACCTTGGTGTCTTACTGTATGTTGTTCAAGGCATATTCTGGCTGTTTGTAGGTACTTTTGTGTCTGGTTGATCTCATCTGAAAATTCATCTTAAAACAAAAACAACTCAGGAAAGAAAAATCTCATACAACGAGGATTGTTTATTTTAAATTTATAGTTTTAGAAGCAGGGCTATGTTCTACCACAAGGGTTGGAGGTACAAAATGTGCCTCAAGTGAGCTTGAAAGATCACAAATTGTTACGAATTTATCAATACTATGAAAACTAATACATGTGGCCGAATCTGACTATGTAACTGATAGTTTTCCAAATTAACTTGCGTGTGGAATAAAATGTTTTAGTGGATTAGTTTTAAAAAGTGATAGTTTGAAGCTTACATGTATTTTATTTTAACGCAACAGTAACCATATCAATTGTTTAGAACTTAGACCAACAAAAGATTTTTCTTTAAGGGTTATTATATCACTAACACTGTTTAGCATAGCCATGCAATGTGATAAAAATCAGATTGACTTTTAGTTAGTTTTATTACGATTTAAAAATTCTTTACAGAAAATTCACCTCCTTATGCTTGCATTGGGCCAGACTGCATCTGCCTCCCAACCCTTGGTGCCCACTGGCTTTGAGAGATTTTGGGACTAGGATAATTGCTTTGGTGTCAGAACTATTGTAAATAGAAAAACAAGCTTTCTCCTTTACTCTGAAATAACTGCATCCTTTTCTACTGATGCCTTCATGAAGCAATGTCCTGGGAGCCTGTACAGGGAGCTCAGCAAGTGTTCAATCAGGGATTTAATGATGATAGTGAAAAGCAATTGTCGATTGGACCCCAAGCCAACTTTTTTTAAAATTAGGTTTATTTAATTAATTAATTTATTTATTTATATATTTTTAAAAGATCTTTATTGGAGTATAATTGCTTCACAATACTATGTTAGTTTCTCTTGCACAACAGAGCGAATCAGCCACATGCATACACATGTCCCTATATCTCCTCCCTCTTGAGCCTCCCTCCCATCCTCCCTATCCCACCCCTCTAGGTCATCGCAAAGCACCGAACCGATCCCCCTGTGCTATGCTGCTGCTTCCCACCAATGGACTGTTTTACATTCGGTAGTGTATATATGTCCATGCTACTCTCACTTCGCCCCAGCTTCACCCTCCCACCCCATTTCCTCAAGTCCATTTTCTATGTCTACCTGTTTATTCCTGCCCTGCAACTATGTTCATGAGAACCATTTTTTTTTTTTAGATTCCGTATATATGTGTTAGCATACGGTATTTGTTTTTCTCTTTCTGACTTCACTCTGTATGACAGACTCTACGTCCATCCACCTCACTACAAATAACTCAATTTTGTTTCTTTTTATGGCTGAGTAATATTCCATTGTATATATGTCCCACATCTTCTTTATCCATTCATCTGTTGATGAACATTTAGGTTGCTTCCATGTCCTGGCTATTGTAAATAGTGCTGCAGTGAACATTTTGGTACATAATACTTTTTGAATTATGGTTTTCTCAGGGAATACGCCCAGTAGTGGGATTGCTGGGTCATATGGTAGTTCTATTTTTAGTTTTTAAGTAACCTCCATACTGTTCTCCATATTGGCTGTATCACTTTACATTCCTACCAACAGTTCAAGAGGGTTCCCTTTTCCCCACACCCTCTCCAGCATTTATTGTTTGTAGATTTTTTGATGATGGCTACTCTGACCGGTGTGAGGTGATACCTCATTGTAGTTTTGATTTGCATTTCTCTAATGATTAGTGATGTTGAGCATCTTATCATGTGTTTGTTGGCAACCTGTATATCTTCTTTGGAGAAATGTCTATATAGGTCTTCTGCGCATTTTTGGATTGGGTTGTTTGTTTTTTTGATATTGAGCTGTATGAGCTGCTTGTATATTTTGGAGATTAATCCTTTGTAAGTTGCTTCATTTGTAAATATTTTCTCCCATTCTGAGGGTTGTCTTTTCATCTTGTTTATGGTTTCCTTTGCTGTGCAAAAGCTTTGAAGTTTCATTAGGTGCCATTTGTTTATTTTTGTTTTTATTTCCATTTCTCTAGGAGGTGGGTCAAAAAGGATCTTGCTGTGATTTATGTCATAGAGTGTTCTGCCTGTTTTCCTGTAAGAGTTTTATAGTGTCTGGCCTTACATTTAGGTCTTTAATCCATTTTGCATTTATTTTTG
Source organism: Orcinus orca (assembly GCF_937001465.1). Classification (NCBI taxonomy): domain Eukaryota; kingdom Metazoa; phylum Chordata; class Mammalia; order Artiodactyla; family Delphinidae; genus Orcinus; species Orcinus orca. Next base: position 48,237,148 of record NC_064566.1, on the reverse strand, counting down.
TGTATGGTGTTAGGGAGTGTTCTAATTTCATTCTTTTATATGTAGCCGTCCAGTTTTCCCAGCACAACTTATTGAAGAGGCTGTCTTTTCTCTAGTGTATATTCTTGCCTCCTTTATCAAAACTAAGGTGACCATATGTGCATGGGTTTATCTCTGGGCTTTCTATCCTGTTCCATTGATCTATATTTCTGTTTTTGTGCCAGTACCATACTGTCTTGATAACTGTAGCTTTGTATTACAGTCTGAAGTCTGGGAGCCTGATTCTTCCAGGTCCATTTTTCTTTCTCAAGATTGCTTTGGCTATTTGGGATCTTTTGTGTTTCCACACAAATTGTGCAATTTTTTGTTCTAGTTCTGTGAAAAATGCCATTGGTAGTTTGATAGGGATTGCATTGAATCTGTAGATTGCTTTGGGTAGTAGAGTCATTTTCACAATGTTGATTCTTCCAATGTAAGAACATGGTATATCTCTCCATCTGTTTGTATCATCTTTAATTTCTTTCAACAGTGTCTTATAGTTTTCTGCATAAGGGTCTTTTGTCTCCTCAGGTAGGTTTATTCCTCGGTATTTTATTCTTTTTGTTGCAATGGTAAATGGGAGTGTTTCCTTAATTTCTCTTTCAGATTTTTTATCATTAGTGTATAAGAATGCAAGAGATTTCTGTGTATTAATTGTGTATACTGCTACTTTACCAAATTCATTGATTAGCTCTAGTAGTTTTCTGGTAGCGTCTTTAGGATTCTCTATGTATAATATCATATCATCTGCAAACAGTGACAGTTTTACTTCTTTTCCTATTTGGATTCCTTTTATTTCTTTTTCTTCTCTGATTGTTGTGGCTAAAACTTCCAAAAGTATGTTGAATGATAGTGGTGAGAGTGGGCATCCTTGTCTTATTCCTGATGTTAGTGGAAATGATTTCAATTTTTCACCATTGAGAACAATGTTGGCTGTGGGCTTGTCATATATGGCCTTTATTATGTTGAGGCAAGTTCCCACTATGCCTACTTTCTGGAGGGTTTTTATCATAAATGGGTGTTGAATTTTGTTGAAAGCTTCTTCTGCATCTATTGAGATGATCATATGGTTTTTATCCTTCAGTTTGTTAATATGGTGTATCACATATATTGGTTTGTGTATATTGAAGAATCCTTGCATTCCTGGGACAAACCCCACTTGATCATGGTCTATGACTCTTTTAATGTGCTGTTGGATTCTGTTTGCTAGTATTTTGTTGAGGATTTTTGCATCTATGTTCATCAGTAATATTGGCCTGTAGTTGTTGTAAAGCTGGTATTGTGGTGCTGAATTCTCTTTGCTTTTTGCTTGTCTGTAAAGGTTTTAATTTCTCTGTCGAATCTGAGTGAGATCCTTGCTGGGTAGAGTAATCTTGGTTGTATGTTTTTCCCTTTCATCACTTTAAATATGTCCTGCCAGTCCCTCCTGGCTTGCAGAACCTTATGGGGATTCCCTTGTATATTAGTTGTTGTTTTTCCCTGCTGCTTTTAATATTTTTTCTTTGTATTTAATTTTTGATAGTTTGTTTAATATGTGTCTTGGCGTGTTTCTCCTTGGTTTTATCCTGTATGGTACTCTCCGTGCTTCCTGGACTTGATTAACTATTTCCTTTCCCATATTAGCGAAGTTTTCAACTATAATCTATTCAAATATTTTCTCAGTCCCTTTCTTTTTCTCTTCTTCTACTAGGACCCCTATAATTCGAATGTTGTTGCGTTTAATGTTGTCCCAGAGGTCTCTGAGACTGTCCTCAGTTCTTTTCATTCTTTTTTCTTTATTCTGTTCTGTGGAGTTATTTCCACTGTTTTGTCTTCCAGGTCACTTATCCGTTCTTCTGCCTCAGTTATTCTGCTATTGATGCCTTCTAGAGAATTTTTAATTTCATTTATTGTGTTGTTCATCATTGTTTGTTTGCTCATTAGTTCTTCTAGATCCTTGTTAAACGTTTCTTGTATTTTCTCCATTCTATTTCCAAGATTTTGGATCATCTTTACTGTACTTACTCTGAATTCTTTTTCAGGTAGACTGCCTATTTCCTCTTCATTTGTTTGGTCTGGTGGGGTTTTACCTTGCTCCTTCACCTGCTGTGTGTTTCTCTGTCTTCTCATTTTGCTTAACTTACTGTGTTTGGAGTCTCCTTTTCACAGGCTGCAGGTTCATATTTCCTGTTGTTTTTGGTGTCTGCCCCCAGTGGCTAAGGTTGGTCCAGTGGGTTGTGTAGGCTTCCTGGTGGAGGGGACTAGTGCCTGTGTTCTGGTGGATGAGGCTGGATCTTGTCTTTCTGGTGGGCAGGTCCATGTCTGGTGGTGTGTTTTGGGCTGTGTGTGACCTTATTATGATTTTAGGCAGCCTCTCTGCTAATGGGTGGGGTTGTGTTCATGTCTTGCTAGTTGTTTGGCATAGGGTGTGCAGCGCTCTAGCTTGCTGGTCGTTGAGTGGAGCTGGGTCTTAGTATTGAGATGGAGATCCCTGGGAGAGCTTTTGCCATTTGATATTATGTGGAGCTGGGAGGTCTCTGGTGGACCAATGTCCTGAACTCGGCTCTCCCACTTCAGAGGCACTGGCCTGACACATGGCTGGAGCACCAAGACCCTGTGAGCCACACGGCTCAGAAGAAAGGGGAGAAAAAAAGAATAAAAGAGAGAAAGAAGGAAAAGAAAAGAAAGTTATTAAAATAAAAACTGAAAAAATTATTTAAAAAAAATTTAAAGTAATAAAGAAAAAAATAGGAAAGAAAGAGAGCAACCGAACCAAAAAACAAATCCACCAATGATAACAAGCGCTAAAAACTATACTAAAAAACAAACAAACAAACAAAAACCCAAGAATAGAAAGGCAGAACCCTAGGACAAATGGTGAAAGCAAAGCTATACAGACAAAATCACACAAAGAATCATACACATACACACAAAAAGCGAAAAAGGAAAAAAAAAAAATATCATTGCTCCCGAAGTCCACTGCCTCAATTTGGGATGATTCGTTGTGTATTCAGGTATTCCACAGATGTTGATTGTGGAAATTTGATCCACTGCTTCTGAGGCTGCTGGGGGAGATTTACCTTTCTCTTTGTTGTTCACCCAGCTCCTGGGGTTCAGCTTTGGATCTGGCCCTGCCTCTGCGTGTAGGTCACCTGAGGGCATCTGTTCTTTGCTCAGACAGGACCGGGTTAAAGTAGCAGCTGATTATGGGGCTCTGGCTCACTCAGGCCTGAGAGAGGGAGGGGTATGGAATGCAGGGCGGTCCTGCAGCAGCAGAGGCTGGAGTGACATTGCAACAGCCTGAGGTGCGCTGTGTGTGTGTTTTTCCGGGGAAGTTGTCCCTGGATCACGGGATCCTGGCACTGGCGGGCTGCTCAGGCTCCCGGGAGGGGAGGTGTGGATAGTGACCTGTGCTTGCACACAGGGTTCTTGGTAGCTGCAGCAGCAGCCTTAGCATTTCATGCCCGTCTCTGGTGTCCACGCTGATAGCAGTGGCTCGCGCCCTGCAAAGTAGCTGTTTTAAGAAAACTCAGTAAGCTACAGAAAACTCAGAAAGACAATGATGAAATAAATTGAAAGACACAGATAAATGGAAAGATATCTCATGTTCATGAATTGGAAGTATTAACACTGTTAAAATGTATATACCTCACAAAGCCATCTATAGATTCAACATAATCCTTATTATAATTCTAATGGCATTTTTTCACTGAAATAGTCAAAAACAATCCTAAAATATGTACAGAATCACAAAAGATCCCCAATACCCAAAGCAATCTTGGTAAAGAATAACAAAGCCAGAGACATCACAATTCCTTACTTCCAACTATGTTATAAATCTATAATAATTAAAACAGTATAGTACTGGCATATAAATAGACACATAGACTAATGAAACAGAGCAGAGAGCCCAGGAAGAATACTCTGTATTTGTGGTCAATTTATATTTGACAAGGGAGCCATGAATACTCAATGGGGAATGGATTGTCTCTCCAACAAATGATGCTGGAAAAACTGGATAGAGATTAGGCCCTTATCTTACACCACTCACAAAAATTAACTCAAAATGGATTAAAGACTTAAAGAGAAGACCTGATAACGTAAAACTAAAAAAAGTAAACATAGTAAAGAATCTCCTTCACATTGTTCTTTGCAATGATTTTTTTGGATATGACATCAAAACTTAAGCAACAAAAGCTGAAATCAACATGTATGACTATATCAAACTAAAATGTTTTACACAGTAAAAGAAATAATTTTAAAAAATGCAAGGTAACCTTCAGAAAGGGAGAAAATATTTGCCATTCAAATATTGAATAAGGACCTGCTAATAAAAATATATAAAAACTCGTACAACTGAATAACAAACCCCTAAAAATTTCAGTTGAAAAAATGAGCAGAGAAGCTAAATAGACATTTTTTTTCCAAAGAAGATAGTCACATGGCCAACAGATATATGAAATGATGCTCAACACTAATGGTCATCAGAGAAACGCAAATCAAGACCACAATGAGCTATTACCTCACTCTCAGTAGAATGGCTTTCATCAAGAAGACAAGATATATATATATATATATATATATATTTTATGATTAAGGTTTACTTTATTTTTTTTTTTTTTACATCTTTATTGGAGTATAATTGCTTTACAATGGTGTGTTAGTTTCTGCTTTATAATAAAGTGAATCAGTTATACATATACATATGTTCCCATATCTCTTCCCTCTTGCGTCTCCCTCCGTCCCACCCTCCCTATCCCACCCCTCCAGGCAGTCACAAAGCACTGAGCTGATCTCCCTGTGCTATGCGGCTGCTTCCCACTAGCTATCTACCTTACGTTTGGTAGTGTATATATGTCCATGCCTCTCTCTTGCTTTGTCACAGCTTACCCTTCCCCCTCCCCATATCCTCAAGTCCATTCTCTAGTAGGTCTGTGTCTTTATTCCTTTCTTATCCCTAGGTTCTTCATGACATTTTTTTTCTTAAATTCCATATATATGTGTTAGCATATGGATTTGTCTTTCTCTTTCTGACTTACTTCACTCTGTATGACAGACTCTAGGTCTATTCACCTGATTACTAATAGCTCAATTTCGTTTCTTTTTATGGCTGAGTAATATTCCATTGTGTATATGTGCCACATCTTCTTTATCCATTCATCCAATGATGGGCACTTAGGTTGTTTCCATCTCCGGGCTATTGTAAATAGAGCTGCAATGAACATTTTGGTACATGACTCTTTTTGAATTATGGTTTTCTCAGGGTATATGCCCAGTAGTGGGATTGCTGGATCATATGGTAGTTCTATTTGTAGTTTTTTAAGGAACCTCCAGAGATAACACGTGTTTGTGAGGATGTGGAGAAAAGGGAATCCCAGTGTTGATAGGAATGTAAATTGGTTCAGCCACTATGGGAAAGAGTATGGAGGTTCCTCAAAAATGGATAAAAGAACTACCATATTATCTAGTAACTTCACTTCTGGGTATATATCTAACAAGTGAAAGCAAGATCTTGAAGTGATATATGCACTTCCATGTTTATGACAGCATTATTCATAGTAGCCAAGATGTTGAAATAGCCTAAGTGTCAGTCAACTGCTGAATGGATAATAAAGGTATCTATCTATCTATCCCTATCCATCTATCTATCTATTTCCATGAGAAAGAATGAAATCTTTCCATTTGTGACAACATGGATGGACCTTGAGGGTATTATCCTAAGTGAGATAAATCAGACAGAGAAAGACAACTATTGTAGGATATCATTTGTAGGTAGATTCTAAGAAAGCCAAACATGTAAAAATTTAGAGTAGAATGGTGGTTACCAGGGGCTGGTGAGTGTGGCAATTGCGGAGACGTTGTTTAAGGGTTCAAACCTGCAATCATTAGATAAATAAACCCTCAATATCTAATGCTTAGCATATTGTAAACAGCAATACTGTATTATAAACTTCAAAGTTGCTCAGATTCTAGATCGAAATTGTTTTGACCGCAATAATGAAATGGTGATGATGTGACATGACAGATGCTTTAGTTAACTCTTCAGTGGTAATCATGTTATGGTATGTAAATGTATCAAATCAACACATGTTTATACCTTATATTTACAAAAAAAGACCCTGAATAGCTAAAACAGTCTTGGGCAAAAAGAAGAGAGCTGGAGGTATCAGAGTCCCTGACTTCAGACTATACTATAAAGCTACAGTAATCAAAACAGTATAATACGGGCACTAAAGCACACACATAGATTGGTGGAATAGAATAGAGAGCTCAGAAATAAACCCACACACTTTTGGTCAAGTAATCTATGACGAAGGAGGCAAGAATATACAATGCAGAAAAGACAGTCTCTTCAGTAAGTAGTTCTGGGAAAACTGGAGAGCTACTTGTAAAAGAATGAAATTAGAGATTTTTCTCACACCATATATATAATAAGCTCAAAAGGATTAAAGACCTAAATGCAAGACCGGAAACCATAAAATTCCTAGAGGAAAACATAGGAGGAACAGTCTTGGACATAAATTGTAGCAATATTTCCTAAGGCTAAGGAAACCAAAGCAAAAATAAACCAATGGAACCTAATTAAACTCAAAAACTTTTGCACAGCAAAGAAAGTCATCAACAAAATGAAAGACAACCTACTGAATGAGAGAAAATATTTGCAAATGATATGACCAATAAGGGGTTCATATTCAAAATATGTAAGCAATTCATATAAACTCAACATCAGAAAAACCAGAAGAACGGATGAAAAAATAGGCAGAAGACCTAAATAGACATTTTTTCATAGAAGGCATAAAGATGGCCAACCAGCACATGAAAAGATGCTCAACATTGTTAATCATCAGGGAAATGCAAATCAAAACTTCACACCTGTCAGATTGGCTGTCATTGAAAGGAACACAAATAACAAATGTTGGCAAGGATGTGGAGAAAAGGGATCCCGTGTACACAGTTGGTGGGAATGTAACTTGGTGAAGCCACTGTGGAAAACAGTATGGAGATTTCTCAAAATACTAAAAACAGAATTACCATTATTTAGCAATTCCACTCAGTATATAGCTGAAGACAATGACAACACTTTTTAAAAAATACATGCACCCTGGTGTTCGTAGTAGCATTATTTACAGTTGCCAAGATATTGAAGCAACCTAAGTGTCCATCAACAGATGAATGGAAAAGATGTTTCACGTATACACACACACACACACACACACACACTCACACACACGATGGAATACTACTCAGCCGTAAAAAATAATCAGATTTGCTATTTGCAACAACATAGATGGACCTGGAGGGTAACGTGTTTAGTGAAATAAGTCAGACAGAGAAAATCAAATGCTGTATGTTATCACTTACACCTGAAATCCAAAAAATAAAACAAACTAATGTATATAAGAAAAAGAAACATACTCATAGATGTAGAGAATAAACTAGTGGTTACCAATAGGTGGAGGGGCAAGATAGGGGTAAGGAATTAAGAGGTACAAATTACTATGTATAAAATAAATAAACCAAGTATATGACATTGTGCAAGCCAAAGTTATGGAGACTGTAAAAAGATCAGTGGCTGTCAAGGGTTGGAGAGAGGCAGGGGAGAATAGATGGAGACAGCATTTTCAGGGTTAGCGAAACTTTTTTTAATAATGTGTAATGTTTTATCATATCGTTATACATTTGTCAAAACCCATAGACTGTACAAAACAAGAGTGAGCCTTTAGTTAATGATGGAGTATCAGTATTATTTCATCATTTGTAACAAATGTACAACACTAAAGAAAGATGTTAATAAAATGTATGGGGTGGGAATATATGCAACTCTGTGCTTTCCATTAAATTTTTTGTAAATATAAACAGGTCTAAGAAGATAATCTACTAATTATTTATTAAATACTTTATTAATATGAAAGTTGGCAAGCCAGGAAAAAAGAACACAAACCTTGTGGTTCAAGTAGAAATCACATAGTAAGATTGCAAACACAAATATATCACTAATCATATTAAGTATAAGTGCACTGCATGTTTCAGTAAAAGACAAAGATTATTGGAATGAATTAATAAAGCAAATCCAACTTTTGTTGCTATTGACAAAACTAACATATCTAAAACATAAGGATAGAGAATGTGTGAAAGTAAAGGATGGGAAAATTCAGACACCAAAAGAAAGCTAGAGAAGCTAGTTATATTAATATCAGAGAAGTAGAAATTAACTTGAAAAGCTTCCTGTAACACAAGTTCTTAAGTTGTAATGACAAAGGTTTTTCACAAAGAAGATGTAACAGTTTACATAAATATCATCTAGTAACATGGCCTCAAAGTAAAAAGCAAGTCATCCAGTTTCCAGTCTGGCATGTAAGAAGCTTGGAAGTCAACACTCCATCCTAACAACAACTAAAATGCTGTACAAACTGAAAAACCAACAACTCTTCTTAGATATGACAGATAAATGAAGTCACAAGGCAAACTGCTGCCCCCCAAATTGTAGAGACAGATAGGCAAATGTAGAGAATCATGACTTACTGGAGGTGAAACTTATGAGGAGAAACCTCCATGAGGTAGGAAAACCTAAACTGTAATTGAGAAATTGCTGGGGGCTCTGTGGACAAGTCTGAGTGTCAGAAACTCCAAGAGGACCCTGTAATAGAGGCTCTCCATACCTTTATTTTATCTCCAGGAGGTTGACCAGGTTCTCACAGTGAATACGGGAAAAAAATCCACTTGTGCAGAGGGAGGGGGAAAGTAACCATTTTGAAATATTTCAGAGCATTTTGTTTTTCTTAATAAGGCCTGTCCTGAGGGAAACTATATTTTCAGACTGTAAACTATTAGAATTTTTTTCAGTGTTGAACCGACCTGGGGAGAGTGAAATACCCAACTCCTGTTTACTCTAGCATTCCACGTGGGGAAAACAAAATACCCAAGTACAGCCTACTGTAGCCTTCCATGAGGGAGAAGGGAAATATCCAACTCCAGATCACTCTAGCCATTATCTCCCACCCACAGGGATAATAAAGCTAGGAGAAGCATTTCTGAAGTTCACAGTACAGAGACACAGGCTCACTAAAAGACTGAGACCCAATCACCAGATGATAGCACATTTCCCCTCCCTTATACCTCATCACCACATTATTAATGACCTATTTACAGCAGTTTCCTTTACCCAGTACATTATGTCTGTCAAGAAAAATTATAAGGTATACAGAAAGACAAAACAAAACAGAACAAAACAGTTTGAGGAGATAGAGCAAGCATCAGACCAAGACTCAGACATGGCAGGAATGTTAGAATTATCAGATTGGGAACTTAAAACAACTATGATTACTATCCTAAGGCCTCTAATGGATGTAGTTGAATTCATGCAAGAAAAGATGGACATTGTAAGCAGAGAGTTGGAAATTCTAAGAAAGAATAAAGTAGACATGCCAGAGTTAGAAACGCAGCAAGAGAAATGAAGATTGCTCTTGCTAGGTTCATTAGTAGACTGGCAACAGCCAAGGAAAGATTCTCTGGGCTTGGGAGTACTTCAGTAGAAACTTCCAAAACTTGAAAGCAAAGAGAAAAGATTAAACAAACAAACAAACAAACAAACAAAACCCCACCAGAATATCCAAGAACTGTGAGATCACTATGGAAGGTGTAATATATGCATAATGAGAATACATAAAGGTGAAAAAAGAAAGAACAGAAGAAATATTTGAAGCAATAATGACTAAGAAGTTTGCCAAATTTGTCAAACACTGAACCATAGATCCAGGAACCAGAACACCAAGAAGGATAAATGCCCCACCCCCAGACCTCACCAAAGCTTATCATATTCATACTGCTGAAAATTGAAGACAGAAAAGTTAAAAATTTGCCAGAAAAATGAAAACCTCACCTATAGAGGAGCAAAGATAAAAAAATGCATCTGAGTTCTCCTTAGAAACCATGCAAGCAAGAAGAGACTGGAGTGAAATATTTCAAGTTTTGAGAGAAAAAATCCACTGACTTAGAATTGTGTACCCTGAAAAATTATTCTTCAAAAGTGAAGTAGAAATACTTTCACAGACATCAGAAACTTAGATCTGTATAAAGAAAGGAAGAGCTTTGGAGAAGAAACAAAGGTTAAAAAAAACAAAACAAAACACAACTTATTTTTATTTAGTCTTAACTGACCTAATAGATAAATTTGTTCAAAATAAAGAAGGAAGGGGGCTTCCCTGGTGGCGCAGTGGTTGAGAGTCCTCCTGCCGATGCAGGGGACGTGGGTTCATGCCCCGGTCCGGGAGGGTCCCGCTTGCCGCGGAGCGGCTGGGCCCATGGGCCGTGGCCGCTGGGACTGCGCGTCCAGAGCCTGTGCTCTGCAGCGGGAGGGGCCACAACAGTGAGAGGCCCGGGTACAGCAAAAAAAAAAAGCAGACATAGAGAATGGACTTGAGTACATGGGGAGGGGGAAGGGTAAGATGGGACGATGTGAGAGAGTGGCATTGACATATATACACTACCAAATGTAAAATAGATAGCTAGTGGGAAGCAGCTGCATCGCATGGGGAGATCAGCTCGGTGCTTTGTGACCACCTAGAGGGGTGGGATAGGGAGGGTGGGAGGCAGTCGCAGAAGGGAGGGGATATGGGGATATATGTGTACATATAGCTGATTCACTTTTTTATACAGCAGAAACTAACACAACATTGTAAAGCAATTATACTCCAATAAAGATGTTAAAAGAAATAGCAAGAATATATTTAATTATGTATGCTTATGTATACATCTTTTGTAAGTATAGGTTATGAATGCTTATTGAAAGTGAAATGAATTGGTAGCAGTGATATAAGGGACAGAAAGTCAGAATTCATATTGTCTCATTACAAGGTACTTGCACAACCCATGAAGCACTATAATGCTCTTTAAAAGTGGGTTTGTGGGGCTTCCCTGGTGGTGCAGTGGTTGAGAATCTGCCTGCCGGTGCAGGGGATACAGGTTTGAGCCCTGGTCTGGGAAGATCCCACATGCCACGGAGCAGCTGGGCCTATGAGCCATAACTACTGAGCCTGCATGTCTGGAGCCTGTGCTCTGCAACAGGAGAGGCCACGACAGTGAGAGGCCCGCGCACTGCAATGAAGAGTGGCCCCCACTCGCTGCAACTAGAGAAAGCCCTCGCACAGAAATGAAGACCCGACACAGCCAAAATAAATAAATAAATAAATAAATAAATAAATAAGTGGGTTTGTGTTGCCTTGGAAAACATGACTAAAGCGTAACTGAGGATTGTGTTTCTCTGGCCTGGCTTCTCACTTGTATCATAAACGTGATGGCCCAGACATTAACTGTTCTGAGTAGCATGATCTGTTTTTGTTCATCTGCTTTCTGGGATGGGTATACAACCTATATACTCATTACGTTTTTCCCACTATCCCAACTAATAGTGTCATGCTCCCTCTTCCTCTACCAGTATGTAGCCTAAATCCAAAAGGAGAAAACTGGATCACCTATTTTTCCCCAGTCTTACACATTTTGTTAAGCCATTTCAGAAACCATAAGAGATGACCTGCTTTCTCTAGTATACTCATCAATTCTGACACATGGAATAGCAAATAAAACTGATTTATATGATGCCAATGTCTTTGTACTTCCGCACTTTGGAACAAGCACATTTCCAAATAGTCAGCTCCAGGAATGTTAAAAGGTCCTCAAAATATTAGGAATAATATCATCTCTGGTAGTCATTTTTCCTAAGGCAACAGTAAATAAAAATTTAACCATTCTTGTATATAAGCGTATTATTCTTTTCCTGAATAACATGCAGATGAGTAGCATATTAATGGCTGACTTTAAATTAATCTTGATTTCTCTATCATGTAGGCCTAAAACTCACTGTAAGGGATTTCAGTTTTTTTCTTCAAGTGACAATTTCAAGCTTCCTAAATACTCACACAAGTCTTTTTTCTTAGGAAAGAAAATAAGGCTAACCTTGGCCACTGTAGGCAGCTGATAGTTTTCATATATTCCCTGAAATATTTCATACTTAAAAATGAAATTCTTCCTTAAAATATCACTGTAATATACTGCATCAGCATTTTTCACTCATTTTTCAATTTTGTAAACACCTTTTATGACAATATATCCCAAAATTTAAAAAATCATTTCTTTGTGTCATATAACAAAGTAATTTTATGTTAAATCCATGTATTAAGGGGTTTAGTCTTAAGTATATTTACTAATCAAAACTTTTAAACAAATTTGTACATTAATAGTATTCTAATTTTTAAAAATTGTACCAAAGGCTATTTAATGAAAAGTGAGTTTCCTTACCATCCCTTATCCAGTCCCTTAGGCAGCCATTGATAGCAGTTTAAGCATTCTTCCAGAGGTATTCTATGCATATCTAAGGGCATCTGTCTATATCTCTTATTTTAAAAACAAATGATGGCATATAATATTTGCTGGTTTGCATCATGTTTTTTTGTTTTGCTTAACATATCTAGTTTATAATAACTTACAGTGTAAAAAAATATACAAAATCTTTAATGACCTAATGTGAAAACTTTGCATTTGTCTTTAAATATGTAATGGTTTATTTTTATAATTTTTGTGTCTATACGGTTCGCAAGCCATATGTAAATAGACTTTACTATTAATAGCAAAACCAATTTGGATAGAAAAAAAATGAATTTGGATTAGTTGTATCTTTCAGAGAATAGAAGCAGAGGGAGTACTTCTTGACTCATTTGATGTGGTTAGTGTTACCCAAATACCAAAACCGGACAAGTCAGATCAAAAACTGATAGCTAATATTTCTCATGCACATATGAAAAAAATCCAACAGTGTATAAAAGGAATTATACACCACAGCCAGTTGGGATTTATCTCAGGTATGCAAGGCTGGTTCAGAATTTGAACATCAATTAATGTAATACATCACATCAACAAGCTAAAGAAGAGAAATAGCATGGTCCAATAAATAGGTGGAGAAAAAGTGTTTGATGAAATCTAACATTCATTGATTATCAAAACTCCTGGCAAAGTAGAAATAGAGGGGAACTTCCTCAAATTGATAAAACATACCTACAAAAATCTTAATGGTGAGACACTAGGAGCTTTCCCCCTAAATTCCGGAAGAGTCAAGGATGTCCCCTATCACCACTCCTGTTAAGCATCTTCTAGCTAATGAATTAAGATAAGAAAATGAAATTAAACATATATAGATTGGGAAGGAAGAAATAAAACTATTTGCAGGGGACATTATTGTCTGTAGAAAATCCAGAAAAATCAACAGCAACAAAATCCCTGGAACATAGAGAACCAGGGAAGTCCCTGTTGGAAGATTTTTAATCACAGTTTCAATTTCATTACTTATGATTGGTCTGTTCATATTTTCTGTTTGTTCCTGGTTCAGTCTTGGAAGGCTGTATTTTTCTAAGAATTTGTCCATTTCTTCCACATTGTTCATTCTTTGGTATATAGTTGCTTGTAGTAGTCTCTTACGAGCCTATGTATTTCTGTGGTGTCAGTTTTAACTTGTCCTTTTTCATTTCTAAGCTTATTGTTTTGAGTCTTCTCCCTTTTTTTCTTGATGAGTCTGGCTAAATGTTTATCAGTTTTGTTTATCTTCTAAAAGAACCAGCTTTTAGTTTCATTGATCTTTGCTATTGTTTTCTTCATTTCTTTCTTTTAAAAATTCATTCATTCATTATTTATTTTTGGCTGCACTGGGTCTTTGTTGCTGTGCACGGGCTTTCTCTAGTTGCGGCGAGCGGGGGCTACTCTTCATTGCGGTACGCGGGCTTCTCATTGTGGTGGCTTCTCTTGTTGCAGAGCATGGGCTCTAGGCACACGGGCTCAGTAGTTGCGGCTTGCGAGCTCTAGAGTGCAGACTCAGTAGCTGTGGTGCATGGGCTTAGTTGCTCCATGGCATGTGGGATCTTCCTGGACTGGGGATCGAACCCATGTCCACTGCATTGGCAGGCGGATTCTTAACCACTGTGCCACCAGAGAAGTCCCTATTTTCTTCATTGCTATTTCATTTATTTTTGCTCTGATCTTTATGATTTGTTTTCTTCTACTTACTTTGAGTTTTGTTTGTTCTCTTTCTCTTGCTACTTTAGGTGTAAGTTTAGGTTGTTTATTTGAGATTTTTCTTGTCTCTTGAGGTGGGATTGTATTGCTATAAAATTCCTTCTTAAAACTGCTTTTGCTGCATCCCATAGGTTTTGTATCATTGTGTTTCTTTGTCATTTGTTTCTAGGTAGTTTTTATTTCCTCACTGATTTCTCCAGTGATCCATTGATTATTTAGTAGCATATTGTTTAGCCTCCATGTGTTTGTGTTATTTACAGTTTTTTTCCCTGTAATTGATTTCTACTCTCATAGCGTTGTGGTCAGAGAAGATGCTTGATACGATTTCAGTTTTCTTAAATTTACTGAGGCTTGATTTATGACCCACGATGTGATGTATCCTGGAGAATGTTCCGTGTACACCTGAGAAGAAAGTGTATTCTGCTGCTTTCAGATGGAATGTCATATAAATACCAATTAAGTCTATCTGGTCTAATGTGTCATTTAAGGCTTGTGTTTCCTTATTAATTTTCTGTTTGATGATCTTTCCATTGGTGTAAATGAGGTGTTAAATTCCCCCACTATTATTGAGTTACTGTCGATTTCCCCTTTTATGGCGGTTAGAATTTGCCTTATGTATTGAGGTGCTATGTTGGGTGTGTAAATATTTACAATTGTTATATCTTCTTCTTGGATTGTTCCCCTGATTATTATGTAGTGTACCTCCTTATTTCTTGTAATAATCTATATTTTTTAAAGTCTATTTTGTCTGATATGAGTATTGCTACTCCAGCTTTCTTTTGATTTCCATTTGCATGGAATATCTTTTTCCATCCCCTCACTTTCAGTCTGTATGTGTCCCTAGGTCTGAAGTTGGTCTTTTGTAGACAGTATATATATGGGTCTTATTGTATCCATTCAGCCAGTCTGTGTCTTTTGTTTGGAGCATTTCATCCATTTACATTTAAGGTAATTATCGATATGTATGTTTCTATTACCATTTTCTTAATTGTTTTGGGTTTGTTTTTGTAGGTCTTTTTCTTGTCTTGTATTTCTTGCCTAGAGAAGTTCCTTTAGCATTTATTGCAAAACTGGTTTGGTGGTGTTGAATTCTGTTAGCTTTTGCCGGTCTGTAACGCTTTTAATTTCTCCATTGGATCTGAGTGAGTTCCTTGCTGGGTAGAGTAATCTTGGTTGTAGGTTTTTCCCTTTCATCACTTTAAATAGGTCTTGCCACTCCCTTCTGGCCTGCAGAGTTTCTGCTGAAAAGTCAGCTGATAACCTTACAGGGATTCCCTTTTATGTTATTTGTTGCTTTTCCCTTGCTGCTTTTAAGATTTTTTCTTTGTATTTAATTTTTTTTGTTGTCGTTGCGGTATGCGGGCCTCTCACGGTTGTGGCCTCTCCCATTGCGGAGCACAGGCTTTGGATGCACAGGCTCAGTGGCCATGGCTCACGGGCCTAGCCACTCCGCGGCATGTGGGATCTTCCCAGACCGGGGCACGAACCCGTGTCCCCTGCATCGGCAGGTGGACTCTCAACCACTGCGCCACCAGGGAAGCCCTATATTTAATTTTTGTTAGTTTGATTAATATGTGTCTTGGTGTGTTTCTCCTTGTATTTAACCTGTATGGGACTCTCTGTGCTTCCTGTACTTGGTGACTATTTCCTTTCCTATGTTAGGGAAGTTTTCAACTATAATCTCTTCAAATATTTTCTCAGAGCCTTTCTCTTTCTCTTCTTCTCCTGCGACCCCTGTAGTACAAATGTTGGTGCATTTAATGTTGTCCCAGATGTCTGTGAGAATTTCCTCATTTCTTTTCAATCTTTTTTCTTTATTCTGCTCTGCAACAGTTATTTTCACCATTCTATCTTCCAGCTCACTTATCCGTTCTTCTGCCTCAGTTATTCTGCTATTGATTCCTTCTAGTGTATTTCTAGTTTCAGTTATTGTGTTTTTCATCACTCTTTTTTCTTTAGTTCTTATAGGTCCTTGTTAAACATTTCTTGTATCTTTTTCATCTGTTCCTCTGTTGTATTTCTGAGATCTTGGATCATCTTAACTATCATTACTCTGAATTCTTTTTCAGGTAAATTACCTATTTCCTCTTCATTTTTTTGGTCTTGTGGATTTTTACCTTGCTCCTTCATCGGTGCATATTTCTCTATCTTCCTATTTTGTGTAGCTTACTGTGTCTGTGGTCTCCTTTTCACAGGCTGCAGGATGGTAGTTCCCGTTGCTTCTGGTGTCTGCCCCCTAGTGAGTGAGGTTGGTCCAGGGGCTTGTGTAAGCTTCCTGGTGGGAGGGACTGGTGCCTGCACTGTGGTGGGTAGATCTGAATCTTGTCCCTCTGATCGCCAGGGCTGTTTCAGGTGATGTGTTTTGGGGTGTCTGTGAGCTTAGTATGACTTTAGGCAGCCTGTCTGTTGATGGGTTGTGTGTTCCTGTCTTGCTGGTTGTTTGTCATGGGGTATCCAGCCCTGGAGCCTGCAAGCAGTTTAGTGGAGCCAGGTCTTGATGTCGAGATGGAGACCTCAGGGAGAGCTCCTGTTGATTAATATTCCCTGGGGCTGGAAATTCTCTGGTATTGCAGTGTCTTGGTCTCAGTGCCCTTACCTCAGAGTCTCAGGCCCAACCCCTGGCCTGGGAACCAAGACCCTGCAAGTTGCATGGTTTGGCAAAAAAAGAAAAAAGAAGAAAAGTAAAGAAAACAGACAAAGAAAACCAAAATCAAATGATAAAAACAAAACCAATCAAAGAAAAGAAAAAAAGAAAATGAAAATCAAGAGAACAATATAACAAAGAAAACAACCCAAAAACAAACAATAAAAACAAAACTAACAAAAATGAAAAACAAAAAGCAGAACAAAAACAGAAAGCAAACTAAAAAATAAAATGAAAAACAAACACACAAAATCCATCCAAAATAAAACCCCCAAGAACAAAACCAAAAACAAGAAAAAAAACAGAAAACAGCAGAAAAGTCAAGTCATAATAGAAAAATAAAAAATATATAATATATATATATTAAAAAATTGAAAAAAGAAAAGAAAAATAACTAAGAAATAAAACAGCAGACAAGAGAACAAAATGAAACAAAAAGAGAAAACAAAACAAAAAAATAAGAATTATTATATTTTCCTGAGGCATCCACTGTCAGTGTCCTTGCCCCCCCACCCCAGTCAGCCACATCCAAACCCCACCTCCCCAGAAGGCCTTCCAATACCTCTAGGTAGGTCTCTGGATCCACTGTGATCACTGTGGGAGCAGCTCAGACTCTGACCTGGCCCAACTCTCATGTGCACTTTCTCCAAAGTCCACAGCTTCCAAAGTTAAACCAGTCTCAGTTGTGGGAGTTCTCATCCATTCAGATATTCTGCAGATGCAGGGTTTACCAAGAGCATCATGAGGATTTATTTTGCAGCTTGTGCAGCTTCACAGAGAGATTTGCATACCTCTGCCTTAGTCACATAGCCCCTGGGGCTCAGCTTTGGCTTTGGCCCCAGTTCTGCATGCAGGCTCCCCTCAGTAGTCTGTTCCCCACCAAGGTGAGAGGGGGCAAAAGCAGCTGCTGATTGGGGCACTTAATCATTCAGGCCCGGGAGGGATAAGGTGGACACAGCTGGGGCATGTGTGAAGTTCCTGTGATGGCAGATACCGGCAGGAGGATGCAACAGACTGGGACATGCTCGCTCTGGTGGGAGTTCCAGTGCCTGGGGAGGCAGGGGTCATCGGACGGGGAGGGGGTTTGCAATGGCAGCCCCGCCCCTTGGGCGCCACTCAACAGTCATGCCTCATTTCCAAGGCAGACTACACTTCCTCTTGGAGCATTCCCAGCCATGGAGCCCCTCACTCCTGTCCCCTTAGGTTGTCTCTGCATAGCCAACAGCGGTCCTCTCCCTGGGTCCACTATCCTAACCCCACCTTTTAGAACTCAGCCTCCGCCAGCATTGGCATCTTGCTGTCTCAGGTTGGAGCACTCAGGGCTGATTCTGGAGGAGGCTTTGGTGTGGGCAGTGCATGCAGGCCCTGTGTGTGGTCAAAGGAGGCTTTGGTGGTGGCAGCGCTCAGGACCCTGGAGTCTGCGCCAGCGGAGGAGACCTTGGCTTGAGGGGCGGGCCATTTGCTTGGAGTATCTTCCTCCAGCCCTTTATTTGGAACCTATGTTTATTTTTAGAGCTGAAATGAGTCTTTTGGAGGCAACATATAGCTGGGTCTTGGATTTTAATTCATCCAGCTACTCTGTGTCTTTTGATCGGTGATTTAACCCATTTATATTTAGGGTGATTATTGATGAATGAGGACTTAGTACTACCATTTTATCTTTTGTTTTCTGGTTGTTCTATATAAGTTCTTTATTCCCAAGCTACCTTAAAAATTGTTTCTTTGTTATTGACTTTTGACAGTTTTACTCTAATATGTTTTTGAGAAGGTCTTTTTGCATTGCAGTAATTAGGTGTTCTCTTAGCTTCATGGATTCATACATCCAGTTCCTTCCCAGATTTGACAACTTCTCAGTTATTATTTCTTTAAATGCACTCGTTTCCCTCTCTTTTCCTAGGGGATACCATTATACTTATGTTGCCTTTCCTAATAGAGTTGGATAGTTCATGTAGAATTTCTTCATTTTGAAAAATTTAGTTCTCTTTCCTCTTCTACCTGTATCATTTCTAGATTTCTGTCTTTGAGCTTGCTAGTTCTCTCTTCAATACAGTCTGTTCTAATGCTTTGTAGTGTGTTGTCTCATTTCTTGAGTCCTTCAGTTCCAGGATTTCTGTTTGGTTGTTTTGTAGATTTTTAGTCTCTTTGGTAAATTATTCCTCTGTTCATTAATTTTATTCCTGAGTTCATTGAACTGCCTTTCTGAGTTTTCTTGTAGCTCATTGAGTTTCTTTATGACAGCTATTTTGAGTTCTCTGTCAGTTAGAACACATTATTTTGTGTCTTTAAGTTTGGTTTCTGAAGAATTGTCATGTTCTTTTTGTTATACTATGTTACCATGGTTTTTCATGGTGTTTGATGAGCTGTTTATCTGCTGGTGCATTTGAAGTAGTGAATACCTTTCTTTAGGCAGAGCTTTTTTCACTTGATTCTATTTACTCAACAGATGAATAATTAGAGCACTTCCTTTTGTTTTTCAGTAGGTGGCACTATAGCAGAGGTTTCTGGTTTCTTCTACCTGAATTACCCCTGGTTAAATATGAGTGTCTACACTTTCCACCCTCTATCTCTGTCAGAGATTTTGTCCTGTGCCGTTGTTGTTGTTGTTTGTGCCTCCAGGGTTGCCAGTGACTTGCTGCTGCCAGTGCTGCTGTTATCAATGGTGTTGCCACATGGGACACTCAGGTGGCAGTTACCTCTGTTTTACCTGGAGTCATCTGGTTCATAGGCTCTGTTATAATAAGGAAAGGTGGGGAGAAGCTGGGGTTGTGGGTGCCTCTGCCATGTCCACAGTTGTCAGGTTTGTGGGTACCACTACTGCAGGTGGGGGAGTGGTGCAGAGTCATGGATACTTCCACTGCTGGAGAGACAGAGTGTCAGGCTCTACTGTTGCTGCTGCCCCGTTCCCTGTGGCTGTAGGCATCGTGCCTGGGAAGCTGGAGTCATGTGCACTACTCCCCTCTTGCTACTGGGTTCTCTGGGGCTGTGGGCTCAATTGTTGTATCTGGGGGTCCAGGATTATAGGCACTACCTCCACTGTTAACCTGGTCTGCCTCCTCTATGTTTTCTAGTTCACCCACATTTAGATGTACAGATGTGTGGAACTCTGGCATCCTAGTGTGTTAAGCAGAGGAAACTTTGTTGAGTTAATGAATATTTTACTGGTTGTAGATTGAAGGGAAGAGACAGAGGGAGTGTCTCATGCTACCATGATGCTGACATTACCTTCTTCTTCAGCTGTTTTAGTGGTTTTCAGTTGGATTGGCCTGTACCAGTAGATGGCATGAATTTCCCCAGTGAATGTGAAAATTATGATTCTCCTAATAGTAGTTGCAGAGGCTAATTATGAGAAGGCAAGTATACTCATCAGATGGGCTGCTCTACTGGTTACCCAGGTACTTAGATTCTCTGTGTGAGGAATCCATGGCCGTTGCAAAGGCTGGAGGTTATTTGAGAGCATCAGTCTGTTTCTGTGTCAGTCCCTGATGCTGCCTTTGGAATTTTTCATATGACTCTCTTATTCTCTTTAGTGAGAGAATTTTTCTTGTGGCTTTATCCTAGACTGGAAGGCCACAGCTCTGATTCCTGGGACTGGTTCAGCTTTTCTGTAGCTCTTTAACTTTCCCCCTGAGCATAGCATGAGCACTACAGTTCCCTGATCCAGCTGTCTGTGGTCTTAGGGATTTTTCAGGTATTGTTGGAAAAATTTACTTAAAAACAAACTTCCTTTTTCACATATGCTAAGTTTCACATGTCTATATCTATATCTATCTGTATAATTTACCTATATCTCTACATATATGTGTATCAGGTTTCATATATATATATATATATATATATATATATTGCTGTCAGTTAGAGGCCATGTACTTTACATTGCCTAGAAGTTTCTCAGCCTTTTTAGTCCACTGGAAATTTTGTTTGAAATGCACAATTTGTTTGAGCCATCTACATTAAAGGAATAGAAAACCTAAGTAAAATAATTGTCATGAAAATAATTGAGAAAGGTGTCAAAACATTGTCTGTGTTGTTCTCTCTTTCCTTACAGAGTGGAATGAGATAAATGAATTAGGCCCAGATAGTTAAAAAGGGAATTCTATTAGACTTCAAAGAAAAGTAATGCCAATGACATAAGAACAATTCCCAGACTTAAAGAGAGAAGGAAATCCTCTAAATTATTTTACAGATTCTGTTGTGATTAAAAGTGACAGCTATGGAATCAGGCCACCCGTATTCAAATTCTGGCATCATCATTTACTAGCAGTATGATGTTAGTCAAGTTATTTAACCTCCTTTGCATCAGTTTCTTTCTATTAAAAAGGGGATAAAAACAGTGCTTACATGTTGTTGTTGTAAGGTATAAGTGAGTTAATACACCTAAAACTCTTTGAATGTTTGGTATAGAGTAAGTGTGTAAGAGATATGTGCTACTGTTATTGTTGTTGCTATTATTATTATTACTATTACTACTACAGACTGACAAAAATATTCAAAGTAAATGTACATATTAATCTCACTTATAAATAATTGGGTCAACATTCTAATTCCAGTTAGCAAATAGAATACACAAACATTACAAAATAAAATACACAAGTGCGAAGTATGGCTTGTTCACTATTAGGAAATATTATCTTTTCTGTGGATACAGAAAATGCATATAATAAAAATACATATCCATTTATGAGTAAAATCCTTAATAATGTAGGCATAGGTAGATACTTCTATAGAATGGTAAAAATACATATCTCAAATAAGAAACCCATGTCATCTTTAATGGTGAAAAGCCAAAAGTATTTTCACTAAGGCTAAGAAAACAAAGATACCACTTTACTATGATACTACATCCACTTTACTTAACATTGTTATATGTAAGCAAATTAATGAGACATGATAAGAACAAAAAGACTTAATACAAATTGAGAAAGTGGGTGCCTGCTTGTTTGCAAATGATAAAATAACAAACCTGGAAAAACAATGTAATCAATTGAGAACCAGAGAATAAGTATAATAAAATTATTCCATTATTTGGTATAAGATTAATATTTAAAAATCAATGTTTTAGAGCTTTTATCAATATCAATTATAAATGATTTTTTATATGTAAAAAATATGTGGTCAGTAAATATAATAGAAGAGTTGATTTCGTATGCAGTAGTAACTGAAAAGAGATAACAAACTGGACTAAATATAATGAGAAATGTACATACTACTGTTCTGGAGAAATATCTAAAGCCTTTGGCTGGTACATAAAATACTGAATAAATGAGATACATTTTTCTGAGGAAGCTTTTTTGCTGCAAAGGAATATATTGTTCTTTAAGTATACATTTAAGTCAATCTCAATAAATATGTAACATTTATGTTTGGAATTAGTCAAGTTGATATATTCAGAGAAATACATGAATGAGCAGTCAAGGAAATTAGAAGATAGAAGATATAAGCTTGTACTATTCTTGCAAGATATTCACAAATAAAGGAAACTTCATATTTAAAAAGGGTTTGGTACTAATACTCAAAAGTCCATAAACGGAGTCATATTGACTCTGTTTATGATTAAAATTTTATTTAAAATGAGTGACAAAAATTGGATTATTCAAAAACTACATGGCCATAAGAAAATAATATTGACCCTCTACCTTATTTATTTTACCAAAATAACTTACAGTAAAGTACAATTTCAGGACTTCCCTGGTGGCGCAGTGGACACGGGTCCTCCTGTCAGTGCAGGGGACACGAGTTCAAGCCCTGGTCTGGGAAGATCCCACATGCCATGGAGCAACTAAGCCTGTGTGCCACAACTACTGAGCCTGCGCTCTAGAGCCCGTGAACTACAACTACTGAAGCCTGCGTGCCTAGAGCCAGTGCTCTGCAACAAGAGAAGCCACTGCAAGGAGAAGCCAGTGCACCACAACAAAGAGTAGACCCCGCTCACTGCAACTAGAGAAAGCCCACGTGCAGCAATGAAGACCCAATGCAGCTAAAAAATAAAAAAAAATTTTTTAAAGTACAATTTCAAAAAAGTCCAAAAATTGATAAATATACTAGAAGAAAATGAAATGTTTTGTTATTATTCTTGTTGTTGTTGTTATTATTATTGATATGGAGAATGCCATTCCAAGCAAGAAACAACCATATACCAGAAAGGAAAAGATATGTACCTGTGACTACATAAAACTCATTTCTGTAAGTTAAGAAATGCATTATACAAAGTCAAAAGAAAGGTGTCAACTGTAAAATATTTGCAACCCCTATGTGAGAAAGAGTACGAATTTACTTAACATATGAAAGGTCTTACAAATAAGTAATCAAAAAAATGAACAACTCGAGCTTCCCTGGTGGCGCAGTGGTTGAGAATCCTCCTGCCGATGTAGGGGACATGGGTTCGTGTCCCGGTCTGGGAAGATCCCACGTGCCGCGGAGCGCCTGGGCCCATGAGCCATGGCCTCTGAGCCTGTGCGTCCGGAGCCTGTGCTCCGCAACGGGAGAGGCCACAACAGTGAGAGGCCCGTGTACCGCAAAAAAAAAAAAAAAAAAAATGAGAGAAAGAAGCAAATGACAACAACAGTAAGCAGAAAGAATAACAAAGTATCAATAGCTTGTAGCTTGTAAATAAGTGAAAGGATCCTAAAGTTACTAACAATGAAATAACAGGAAATTTTAAAATGTGAGATACTATTTTTAAAAAACTTGATGATTCAAAGGGGTTGGTGAGCGTGTGAAAACAAAGACAAAGGATGTGTTAGATACTGCAGTATCTATGAAAATTAAAAATTACTTTTTTGTTTAATTTATTTATTTTTGGCTGCTTTGGGTCTTTGTTGCTGTGCACGGGCTTTCTCTAGTTGCGGCAAGCGGGGTCTACTCTTCGTTGTGGTACACGGGTCTATCTTTGCGGTGGCTTCTCCTGTTGCGGAGCACGGGCTCTAGGTGCTGAGCAAGCTTCAGTAGTTGTGGCACGCGGGCTCAGTAGTTGTGGCACACGGGCTTAGTTGGTCCGCGGCATGTGAGGTCTTCTCTGACCAGGGCTCGAACCCATGTCCCTTGCATTGGAAGGTGGATTCTTAACCACTGCGCCACCAGGGAAATCCCAAAAATTACTTATTATATGATTCAACAATTTCTACAACTTAAGTGAAAACTATTCTTCAGATATATTCATCATTGCAGCATTTTTATTTTTGTAATAGTCAAATTAGGAGATAAGCCTAAATGACCATCAGCATCTGGTTAAATAAAATATTGTGCATCAATGAAATCAGTGAACAGAATGAAGCAGCTCATATGTGTTGGTAATGAAAGATTTCCAAAGTAATTTAAGTAAATAAAAGTGTGAGGGGGTTTTAACGTCAGTTTGGTCCTTCAAGAAGCAGACGCCAAGATGGGATTAGACATGTAAGAGATTTATTGGATGAAATGCCTGTGAAAGGTATAAGAGGAGAAAGCAATGAAAGCAAGGGAATCCTTCAGACCACAATGCTGGTCTGACACCTGAGAAACGAGAGAGGGAAAGAAGGGTTTGGTAAAAAGAGTCTCAGACCACAGTGAGTTTAGAACAAATCCTGGCCAGGCCTATAGGGAATCCTGAGCAATGATTGCTAGTTAAAGGAACTCCATGATGAGCAAGATTGGGCTTTTCCATGCTGAGTCATTGAGGGCAGCCTGGGGGAGGTGTGGCCTCGGTGTGAATGCCCTGATAGATCCAAACAGGTGGGCAGTGGAGGCTCTCAGTTACCTCTACTCACAGAAGTTTTTATTGAATGAGATCTAAGTGGTGCATCTTCATGACCAGCAGAATCTAGTTCTTATGCCATATAGATTTACCTTCCAAACATGTTTGGAGGGCAATTCCTCCTTGTTGTCCATGGGCCTCTCTTCCTGAGGAGAAACTTAGAAGAGGAAGGTTAGAAGTGAACTATAGCCTATATTGCTTCCTTTGGTCTTGGGGGTGTAACCATGAATTCTAGCTTTCCCTTATCCTCAACTGTCCGGGTACCATACCTGTGGATCAGGCATTTTGTACATCTCCAGATAGTGGTGCTAATCAAGGCTCTGCATACAGGAAAGGCAAACGCACACCCAGAATAGGTATCAATCCCCATGTTGACGAAGTGTTGGACCTTGCAGGATGGAAGGAGTAAAATGAAATTGACTTGCAAACAAGCGTCTATTTGGACTTTTTGAGAATAATGACATATTGGTGGTTCAGCATAGGTCTCTGTTGTTGGAAGTTGGACATTGAGAGGCAGCGTTAGCTAGATTAGCCTTGGTTCCTGTTATTGCATCCATGCATAGCCTATGTATCTACTGTCCTTACCATTTCATTTATGTGCCTATCATGCCAGTTCTTGGAGGGTTGATGAGGAAGAACAGATAATATGAACTGGTTAAGTCATTTTTCCAACCTGGTTGTTCAGTGTCCCTTCAGTGGTGGGTGTTTTCTGGTGGGCATGTGTGATATAAAGTTCTTCACACTTGGTGCCCACTGCTGTATGTCCATGCACATGCTCTACCCAAAAGCTTCTAATTTCTTATTGGCAACTTCCTAGGAATTTGTACATATTCTCACCTTATGCTACTTCTCTTATCATACAAAGCCAATGACTAGGAGCAACATTTGCAGTTTTTCCATTTGGGAAGATATTTTTTTCCTCTCTACTGCTTTTCAAGGCTGTTTACAAATGTGGCTTTAATGCAGCTACCATCCATTTTTAGGTTGTACACAATGTGAGGCCAACTTGTCCATAAATCGAGCTTGAGCTTTTTCTTATTCCTTTAGATGTTTGGATGTGACCCCCATAAAGCTATAGATGTGAGCTGGGGGAGGGTTCCGGGTGCAACAATGGTAGGTGACATGGGGGTTGGGGCTACCTGTTCATGATTAATAATGCCCTCTGTTCCTGAACAAACTTGATCTAGGATATACCATTTGCATCTTACCATGGATTGCTGCGGGGCCTTTCTGACAGTAAGCCTTGGTGGGTCCAACATAACCCAGCTCAAAATGGGCATTTTCAGTCACATGATCAGTTTGTGCCTCATGGTCAAGCATTCCATAACTACCAGGGATCAGTGACAGACCAGGAGCTGTTTCTCAAAAGGCATATAATTCTCTGGTGCAGATGACATGGCCTTACTCCAGAACCCCTGCATCATGATTCTCTTGCTGGGGCCTACCATAAACAAAGCATAAACAAACTTTTTCTATAATGAGCCATAGAAAATATCTGAGACTTTGTCAACCATATGTTCTTTGTTTCAACTACTCAACTCTGCTTTTGTAGTGTGAAAGCATCTATAGACAATATTCAAATGAATGGATATGGCTGCATTTTTATAAAATATGTTTTCCAAAAATGGTGGCATACTAGTTCAACCCACGGGCCGTGGTTTGCTGACCCCTGGCATGAACTCCACAGCGAATCTTTTATCATAATTGACACCTCCAACCCCATAGGGTCTGCTGGACCATATGGCTCAGCCTTTGGGCAACTTGCACCACAGCCTGAAACTATTGGAGAATTCTTTCCTCTTCTAGACCCCATTCAAAGATGGTGGACTTCCTTGTCACCCGATATGGACCAGAGAAGTATTCCTAGGTGTGGAATGTGTTGCTTCCCCAAATCAAAGAGGCCTACCAGGTGCTGTGCTTTATTTTTTATTGTAGGAAATACAAGATGCAGTTATTTGTCTTTTAATTTGGAGGGGATATCGTGACCATTGGACCCTTAAAAACTTTTGTTATGGCAGGTCCCTGAACCTCTGTAGGGTTTGTTTCCCATCCTCTGGAGCACCTGTCTTAACAAGGCTACCAACTTACTAGCCACCTCTTACTTTCCCGGTCAATT
Organism: Orcinus orca; assembly: GCF_937001465.1. Classification (NCBI taxonomy): domain Eukaryota; kingdom Metazoa; phylum Chordata; class Mammalia; order Artiodactyla; family Delphinidae; genus Orcinus; species Orcinus orca. The sequence goes on along the minus strand of NC_064566.1, from coordinate 48,210,607 downwards.
GGCGTGATGTCATCATATAACTGATCAGTGCGATGTTCTCTGGGATGGTCCCCTTTCTTTAGGATTGTCTTATGACAGAAAGCAGGAGAGTTAGTAGAGCCCTGGGACAAAACTCTAAGTAAATATATTTGTCCGTTTCATGAATGTGAAGTGTTTCTAGTAGTCTCTTACCACTGAAATAGAAAAGAATGCATTTGCCATATCAGTGGCAAATACTATCTTAGCTCTAGCAATATTACCTTGGCCGGTACAGAACCTGCAGTAGGGGCTACCATTGGATAAGCTAGCAGCAATTTACAAGAAATTTTTAGGATCCATCTGTTATTGCAAGAGACACACTGGCTAATTAAATGGAGACATGGTAGGGATAACCACCGCTTTAGGTTTTTTTTTTTTTTTTTTGCAGTACGCGGGCCTCTCACTGTTGTGGCCTCTCCCGTTGTGGAGCACAGGCTCCGGACGCGCAGGCTCAGTGGCCATGGCTCACGGGCCCAGCCACTCCGCGGCATGTGCGATCTTCCCGGACCGGGGCACAAACCCGTGTCCCCTGCATCGGCAGGCGGACTCTCAACCACTGCACCACCAGGGAAGCCCCCGCTTTAGGTTTTTAATGGTGGCACTAATCTTTGCCATCCCCTGTGTTGTGATTTTTTAAAGATTTATTAACTTACCAGAGTGGAGGGCAATTTTGAAGACTTCTGCTTAGGCTTTCTCATTATTAAAGCACTTACCTCATAGGACAAGAACCCAATTTTGGGGTTAGTCCAACTGCCAAGTTTGTCATTCCTCTATTATACATTTGGGGACTGGGGACAGACCACTCTGTGGGTCTGTCGACCCAGTGGACTGAATGTGAGCTTGACTTTAGCCTAGGAAAGACCCCATTTATTACCTAGCCTCCAGTTATGAATAATCATACTTCGTTTCTCTAGATGTCAGTGTCAACTCAGACCTTGTGTCTAATAATTCTCAAAATGTCTGGGTACTCCCCTTTCCCCAGTGCATATTTATCTGAATAAATATCTGTAGGTCTCTTTAGGGATGATTATAATATATATTTGCCACAGTGCTACAGGGTCTTTAATCCTGGGGACTCAGTCATCTTTTTAGTCGGTGTTTTGTTTTTGTTTTTGTTTTTGTTTTAGTCAGTGGTTTTGAGAATGGCTGTAGTGAGTGACTAAGGGGGATAGAAGTAGATCAGAATGGTAATAGGAGCTGCATCACATCCCATCACATCATATCACATCACATCACATGGGGCCTTGACGAATCTTGTGATGACTGACTTTCACACTGAATGAAAACTGGAGATTTCAGGGTTTTGAACAAAGGATTAAAATGATCTAGCTTACATTAAAAAAAGCTTTCTGACTGCTATGTTGGATGTTGTTATGGTAATCTGTTAGGAGGCTATTGAGCCTCAGTGCCTGCAGTGGAGTGGTGGTAAATGGCTAGATTTTAGATATAGTTTGACAGTAGGTTTAACAGGATTTATCAATGAATGATTGGGTGAGAAGAATTATGGATGATTTAGAGTATTTTTTGGCCCAGGGGATTGAAACAATGGATTGACCTTTAACTAAGAAGAGGAAGCCTATAGATAAGAGCAGGGTTTGAGTGAGGGGATATTTAGAATCCAGTTTTGGGCATGTTAAGCTTGAGATGTCTTTGAGACATCCAAGTGGAGATGGTGAGTCGGCATGTATTCGACATTTAGTGAGAGGTGTGGTGAGACAAATGTATTAGGAGTCATCAGTGTGTAGGTGGTATTTAATGCAGTGAGGACTGGTGACCCCTTAAGAGAGAGAGAGAGCCTAGATATGGAAGGAAGACCCAAGATTGAGCCCTTGGGGTATATTAGCATTGAGAGATTGATAGAAGTGGAAGAAGCAGTAAAGAAGAGTGACATAGGAGGAGAGAAGCAAGAGTGCAGTATTCTCAAATACAAGTAAAAGAAGTGTTTCAGGGAGATGAGAGGGACAAAATGATGCTGGTAGGTCATGTATATGACTGTGAATAAAAAATTGGATTTAGCAAAGTGGAGGCCATTGGTGACCTTTACTTAGTTGATGTCAGCTGCATTTTCCCTGTTTGAAATACCAGCATCATCTTTGATTTCTCTCTTTTCCTTCTAACTGTCTCCACTTCCAACTCCAGTATTTACTAAGCTTGTCCTCAATTGTACTTAAGAGCCATGATTCATCACCTACATTGGGGTAAATACCATTCTACATGCTGAGCATATGGAGATGAACAAGACGTGAACTCTTTTTCAGGAATTTACAGCTGAGAATGTGGTACGGGCATAAACACATTTCATTGTAATGGAAATGATAATAATTTTAATAACTATAGTAATTTCTTCTTTTGACATGACTTTTGTTGCTTTGCTGCTGCTGCTACTAGTACTACTACTACTACTACTGCCACCTACTATTATTGGAACTATATATGCTGTGCCAAGGATATCTCAAGAAATCCTTAACACTTCTATGAGGTGGCACCATTTTATGGATGAAAATGAAGCAGAGACAGGTTGAGAAAGTCATTCAAGGTCACACAGCTACTAAATGGTGGAAGTCCTATTCAAAACCAAACAGTCTAATTTTCGAGTTTGTGGTTGTTAACTAGAATTGAAAGACATTTTCTACCTCTCAAAATTTGCATACTTACTAATTTATTCCCTCACCTTAAGTTACATTCCCCCTCTTGCTTACCCTTATTCTTTTTTTACTGGGATAGCTTTTCTAATAAATCAATTGTGTGTGAATCCAGGTCTTGGACCTTTTGAATAACCTAAGACATATTATCTTCTGTGCTGTTAAAGAATTGTGACAATGACTTGTCTATGTCTTTGACTGATGGATTAGTTTTTGAAAGAGGTATGACTACAGATAAAGTACTGTGGGACATCAATATATCGAGATTCATTTTGAGCCATAAGTTAAAATCACATTTATTGAGAACTTACTGTATTCTCAATTGTGATTTCCCAAGGGGTCCTGGTTGAATATTCCTGCCGATGAACCTAAGATGAGACTATCTTAACCCATCAGTGTGTTCCTAATAAAATGCTACTCAAATGCAAAGGAATAAGGAACTTAGGAGTGGTAGTATAACATAATAATAACTTACACTTATAAAGTACTCTGTGTTTGCTTCTGTCTTAAATGTTTTTTAAATAGGAATTCATTTATACTTCCCAGTAGCAGAATGAGAAATGCACTCTTACAGACAGGGCACTTGAACAAAGAGAGGTTAAACTACCTGCCCAAGATATCACAGTTACTACTATTCCAAAGATATCAGTACAGTCATTATCATGATACTATTATTGGTAGTGCTCACATTTTCCTTCTCTGTTTTGTCTATTTATGTGTCACAGCACTACTAGAAAGGGCTAAATGGCTTTTTTAGACCTTACTGAAGGGTTAGACTGATTAAAGAGAATGATTAAAGATAATTACAAATTTGAAGGAAGGGGAAAAATTAAAAGTTTTATGTTTCATATGTCTTTTTTCATAGTCTAGGGAAAAAGCATCCCAAACCTTAAGGGGGCCAATTTTTAGGCACACCTCATTTTAGTCAGCTTGGGCTGCCGTAACAAAACACTACAGACCAGGTGTCTTAGACAATGGAAATTTATTTCTTCCAGTTCTAGAGCATCTAAGATCAAGATGCTGGCTGATTTGGTTCCTGATGAGAGCTCTCTTCCTGGCTTGCTTTATTACACATATTGCAGTGTGCTCATATGATCTTTCCTTGATTCATGCTCCTGGGGAGGGAGAGAGATATCTCTGATGTCTCTTCTTATAAGGACATTAATCTCATCATGAGGACCCTTCCCTCATGAACTCATCTCACCCTAATTATCTCCCAAGGCCCCCTCTAAAATCACACTGGGGATTAGGGCTTCAACATATGAATTTATGGATGACAGAAATATTTTGTCCATAACACACCTTATTCAATTGACCTTCCTGTATTTATATCCTCTCTCAGAGAGAGAGAGAGAGAGAGAGAGACCTAAGTGAAAATCTTTTTAGTGCAAATTTCCAGCTTCATTTAAGCAACTCACCTCTTATTCATGTTATTTGAACTTGTCTTAGAATCCAACACCCTCCTAGCCCCATCCCTGCAGGCCTTGTCCTCTCTTGCTTAACTTACTCTGGAAATCCCCGAAGTCTATTGATGTGGTGACCCCCAATTCCTATGTTTCCATGATCCCCACTTTCAGTGACTCTGAGAGACCTGTTCCACTGACCATGTGAACTATACCTCTATTGACCTTACAACTCTGGCCATCTCTAATCTGTGACCTACACTGGGCCCGTCATCTCCCATTTTTGATGACCATATGATTCTCATCCCTACTGACTCCATTCACCCTACTCCACTGTTCCTAAGATCTCCCTCAGTGACCTCAACCCACTGACCCTTTAATCCTTACCCTATGTTGATGGCACTTTACCATCCACTACTATCATAGAAAACCACATTTACACATAGCCATCTTCTCTCATTCCCAACTTATGTCTAGCCATTTTGGGTTCTTGACACAGCCTCTGAATTTCATTTAATAATCACTCTACTTAAATGCCTGAGGAATTTATCAAAAAATTAATTTTTTTATGCACAACAATTTGGCGTGAAAAATCAAAGTTAATCTATGATATATAATACTTTTTAGTTAAAAGTTTTAATGGATTCATTAAACAAATATGAAAGCATTCAGCGAATGTTAACATTGCACAGTTATCAAGGATGCAGCTATGTCAGAAACAGGTGCTATATTATGCATGGGTTCTGTTTTTATCACTATTTCAACTTTATCCTACTAGTTCCAACTCTCAGTGAGGCTATTTTTTTAGAGAACAAAAGGGAAACCCTACTGTCCAAGAACATCTGTTTTCCATATAATTTTTCTGTTCCAGGATTTCTTCTGGAAACATGGTCATTTGACCTGAAACTGAGAGTATGCTTGAAGCCTTGGGGCACAAAGATAGCAGAGTGAACGCTCCTGTCTCCCAGCTCTGAAGATCCAAGTCCTTTGACTGCTCTTTGTACTGTCTGTTTTCACTGGCTATGGACGGGTAGACAGTGTACCCTGAAATGGAAGCCAATGGATGCCCTTATGTCAGGCATAAGGATTTTTCTTTGCATCAGGATTCCTTCAGATCATCAGCTTTGAGAACCTAGCAAAAGTCATTGCTTTAGAAGGTAAAAGTTTGCAGAAGGGAGATTTCCTTCCCCTCTCAGATCCTTGGTTGGCTTCAGCATGTTCTTCATTTTTATTTCTGATCATGACCCTATGGCTCAAATACTGTGAAAAGTCACAAGGGTGCCTGATTTGGAGATAAGCATTTTCTTACCTTTTAATACGTAAAAAGCATCTCTTTTTGAAATATCACCACACAAAACTATATATTTTTTGACATTTTAGTCTTGAAGGAATAGTTTTTTTTTAAATCATTAATGATTAAATGATCATGGCTTAATCAAATTTGACCTTGTCCACAGCCTTGATTAAAATGGCCCTTTTTACCTTGTCATAAATCTTGTTCCATTAACCAGTCCTTTTCAGACTTGTACATAGCTCTAGGCTTTGAATACCTAAGCTCCTGTGAATTTTTTCTTTTCCTTTTTTAAAAAACATGCACACGCAAGTGCCAAGGCACCAGGGAAGAGGAGGATGATGGTTAAATAAGAAAAAGTTATTTAACTTCTATTTTCCATATTTTTTGAATAATGTTTCCAGAATTGATGCAGGCTGTATCCTGGTCAAGTTTCTGGGGTTTTTTTGTTTTTTTTTTTCATTTCCTATAACAGGATATCCCTAAAAAGCACTATATTTGGGAATTGGGAATCATGAATTTTCCATGAATGTTTTTGCATTCAAGCATTAATAACTCTTCCTCACAAATTTCTGAGGGTAAAAAAAATACACTTAGAACTGAAAAGAATTTGTAGATTCCAGTCAAGAACTGTATATTGGTTAAACTGTGTAGTTATTCTATAGAATTTGTGGCAGTCTGCAATGATTTTAACTTCCCTCTATGAAAATGACTTTCTTGTGACTTTAAATAACATTATATATTTAAAATTAAAAAATAACATTCAGAATAATAGTTTAAAATATGAAGTAGGTATTTTAAATGGATTTTATTTGATTTTATCATGTATTCATATATTTTAGTAATCTGTTTTTAAAGCAAAAGGAATTGAGGCAAAGAAAAATGAAGTTCTTTCTCAGCAAGTCTTCAACTCTTGCTGTTAACTGATTTAGTTTTAGATGTTTCAATTGAAAAAATTGATATAAGGGATGTTTTCCTTATGAGTGGGTGATATTTTAGCCTTCCTCAGGTAATGTGCCTCCTTTGTTCAGATACTGGGGCTGTTTTGTGGTCATTGAGTATTAATTTTCTTTCAAGTCATTAAGCACATCCTGTTTCTTAATTTTGTCCCATGCATCAGGAATTTTACCTTTACCTACAAATCTTTGGAGATATTTTTCTTGTAGCTTTAATCTGAAGTGGCAGACAAACCATTTCCAGTATGGCTGGGTGGATGTGTCTGGGGTGATACTCCACCTGGCATATTCCCCTCCTGCCTGTCGATAGTTCTTATATGGGACTTCCCTGCCATCTCCGAAAACCAAAACACAATCACTTGATACCAGACTGGTACAGCAATCAATGACAAAATGGTCTGTTTTGTACCACCTTCCTCCACTGACAGCCTGTGGACGATGGAAGGGAACACTGTGGTCTCCATCATGCATAGGGATTGTGTTTGTACAAATTGCTCTACAGCAGGGACACTGTTTCCAGCAGCCACAGAGATGTTCAGTGAGCATTTTCTGGATTTCAGGAACGATTTCTTCTACAAACATATACAAATCATTCTGTTCTACTCTCTTCATTTCAGGATCCAAAGCTGTACTCATGGCTTCTTTGAGAAAATCAATATCTTTTATCTCCTGGTGTTCAATGCTTATCAAGTCTTTTCGTGGAAAGATCAAGTTACTCCCCAGGTGATCACAGAACAAATCCAACCACCCAGACACAGTGCTGCTTTTATCTTTAGCTACTGCTGTGGATGCCTGAATAGCTGAGAGGATGGCATTCTTGATTTCATCTGAACTTATTTTTAAAAATGTCTTCATTTTTTCACTTCCTTTGTCAGAACAATATCTTTTAATGTGGTTTTCAATGTAATTCTTAAAATATGATTCCGGATTATGAATGTACTGCCAAAAATTATCAAAATTTTCCTCTTCTGCCAGAGAGATGAGAATGTGTTTCTCCAGGTTAGCCCTGTTTCCATTGAAAGCCGGGCAGGTGGCTTGCATGTCCCCAGCAATTTTGCGGGCCATGTTTTTCTTTATGGTGTTGGAGACAGCAGTGGTGAGTTTGTGCCACAGAAAATCAACAAATGTTTTAATTGAGGTTGCTCCCTGACAAGAGATCTTAAAACTCATGAAGAAATCATCTTTCTTGCTTTCCAGATAGTTTACAGGATCATTTGCTCTCTTGAATTCCTTGTGCATATGATGAAACTTCATTGATGCTCTTTGGAATAAATACAAGGATAAGTCTATTTCATATTTTCTTGTAAATGTGTATCTTTCCTTAGTGGGTGCAGATTTCACCTCCTCATCTATTATTCTCAGGATTTCATAGAAATAAGCTGGATTGTAATCATGCTTTTGCCTACAAATGTTGTCAATAGTTTCATTAACTTTTGAAACAATGCGGTTAGTAGTCATATTTATGGACTCTTTATCCTGGACCTCTAATGTCATTGTAACTAAGTTCAAATATTTCTTGTTCATTTTGATATGTTTGTCATATTTGATTTCAAAGTTTTCTCCATAATTTTTATTCAGTATGCTTGCCCTGTCTTTCTCCTTTTTGAAATAATCCAAAAGGATGTTTTCAGAATCCACTTCAATTTTAGGCTCTGCGATTGGAGAGTGAGTTGAGGACAAATCATAGACCCATTTTTTCCAAAGTGTGTTGAATTTCTCATGTAGCTCTTCCTCACTCAGTTGGGTGCCCTTTACAGTTAAAGCCAACTCTCGGCTTTTTTCCAATAATTCCTTTTCATAACCTGATTTTTTGTTATGCAGTTTTTCTTGATTCTTTTTAAAACTAAGAAGTTCTTTGGCTTTTCTTTGGCTGTCTAAAATGAATGCCTCTTTAAGGATTATTAGCTTATTTTCAAAATTTCCTTTCCACTGTACCAGCACTTCACTATCTGGGTCTTCATTAAAATATTTTTCAAGTTCTTGCTTGATGGCTTCATATTTCTCTGTAACTGGAGCCTCAATTGTGTGTGTTTCGAGTATCTGGATTTTTTCATTCTGAATCTGGTTGATCAGCTGGTCCTGTATGCTCAGCACATGACTCCTCAACTCCCATGTCCAGTAGTTATACATGGTTTCCAGTTTGCTCATGGCCATGACCTCTCGGGTATTCCTGAAACTGAAAATAAAGTTTTCATTCAATAGTGCTCTCCACAAATCTTGAACTCGGAATTTTACATCTGATATCTTCATGATGCTTCCCCTAGATTCCTGTTGGGCAGTCACAAGAATTCTGCTTTTCAGTTCTTGGACATTGTGGCTATAACGAAGATTGGGAGGGGCCATTGGGGGATTGCCATCCCAGAGGTGAGCAAAGTAGTAGACATGGGTATTAACATCAAACTTAATGACATCACGAAAGCGGGTTACATCTGAGCACTGCTCTTCTTCAGCTGCTGTTGCTGCCATTTCATCCAGTCTCTGCTCTAGCCGCCTTCGTCCTTCCATAGTTTGGTCTTTAGCTGTAATCTCTCCCACATTCTGATGAACAAAGAGGCAACTAGGAGATATTTTTACTTGTTTCATCCTCAGAAAAGCTTGGACAACTATTTGTAGAATATCTTGCATTTCTGATGGATTTTCCCCAAAAATATTGATCAGAGTCAAGTTTCCAAGTCCGATGACAAAGGTTGCCAACTCATTGTCACGATTCTGGGACTTGTTGCTGAGTTCTGGGGCCCGAAGTCCTTCTGTGTCCACAACAAGCACAAAGTCAAAGCCAAGTTCCTTTGCAAATGTCTCCTCCACCTTCAGAAGCTGCATGTAGGCCCCCCGGGTACACCTCCCAGCACTGACAGTGAACTGCAGCCCAAAAAGTGCATTCAGCAGGGTGGACTTCCCTGAGCTCTGCAGGCCAAGGACAGAGAGAACAAAGAGCCGTTTGTTTCCAAGTTTCTCAGAGACCTTGTCAAAAACAGCTGCCACCCACCTCAGGGGCACATAAGAAGCATCCCCATCCATTAGCTCAATGGGAAAACCAGATAGCATCAGATCTGCAGCAATGTGGGGAAGGGAGAGAAATAGGGTATCTTTCATGGATGAAGCTTCTTCCAGAGCTTCATAGATCTGGCCAACTTCTCTGAGAAGTTGCTCAATTCCCAAGGTGCAGTCACTAATCTCTCTGGAGATAACTTCTATCTCATTCTGCAAGCCTTTCAGAGAGTTGCTCTTTGGTGCCTCTTGCTTTTCTTTTTGGACCAGTGACCACAATGCCTTTTTCTTCTCATTTAGTTTTTCCAAGTGTCCTGCAGTCAAATTGTCTAAAAACACACTCAGCCATTGCAAGAAGTAGAGTTTGGTATGAGTTTCTGAATGATTTTGGAGAATTTCAAGGACAGAATGCATTAAATCATTGAGAGGAAAGGCTTTTCTCAACTGTTGACATCGTATCATTTGTTTATCTGTCTCAATCTCACTCTTGTGTTGTTCAATGCTTCGATTCCCTTTTTCTCTCAGATGATAGAGTTCTTTGTCCTTTTTACACCAAAGTTGCCACAGTTTTCCCTGAAGGGGTAGTAAATTTTCCTTCATCTGAGGTATTTCCATTTCTCCCAGTAGGGCCATTAGAATCTCTGCCTTTTCTTTGGCTTCCTTGCATTCTCTCTGGTCTTCATCAATAAGCAATCCTTGCTTGCGAGCAATTTGGGCACAGTTCTCCAAGCTGAGTGCAGTGTCAGAAAGCTCTAACAAACGTCTGATTGTAGTTGTGAGCTCCTCTATTAATTCTGCCTCATTTCTGTTCCTGACCCCAATTCTCACTCTTGGGCCAGAGTTATTTGCCATGGTTTTTTCTTTATCATCAAGCAAACAGATTAAAGTTTTTGATTTCTGACACAGGTCATGGACAATTTTTCGGGTTTCTTTATTGTCATCAGAAGTTGACATGAGGACCACAATGAGAGAAGAGACCTCCTGCAAAAAGGCAAGTTGTTTCTCATGTTCCTTTGCATCTCCATGAAGATTGATGAAGGTCAGGCAGTTGTCAAACCTGTCCTGATCTTCACCCCCAGGACAGAACCAGGCAACTTCCACCACACCTCCCATCAAGAGACAGTCTTTGCTGCTCCCTTTGCAATGTCGGTGAAAAAAGACATCATGTTTCCTTTTACTGAGAAGACAGTTCATGATCTGAGATTTGGAGGCAGAGAAGCCGTTTCCAACTCTAATAAAAGACACAATGGGGGTAGAGACACGACACATCTGCTGATTTTTGTAATTGTCCTTCTCCTCTTTTATTGATTTCCCTGTTTGCTGCCAGCTCCTCCTAATTTGACTGAGAGACCAGAGAGAGAATTCAATTTGAGCATTGCAAGGATTAGGTATGAGAAGGGGGAGGGCAAACTGACAAATGGAAAGTTTGGCCAAAATGTATTGTCTGGCAAAATCATCTGCACAGTGAAGAACTGCCATCTGTATATCCATAGGGTGAATGTAGGGCCTGGCATTAGTGGTTGCTGAAGGATTAGTGGTGCTCTTACTGTCTTCAAATAGATCTTCATATGGATCAAAAGCCTCCTTTTCTTGATTTGAGGTGCTTGGATAGACTTGCTTCTCTGTGTATTCATCATCCTTAATGATCAGGTATCTCAGCCCATAATCCAGCATCAGTAGCTTCTGTAGGAAATAGAAGGGAAGCTCTCTTTCAGAGCAGGGCTGGGTGTTGTACACAGGATTCTTGTAGATCATATGGAAGTTAGCTCTGCTCATCATTTTTGGGTAGTAATGTTCTAGGCCTAGACGCTGGAGTATTTCTAGGAAGGCTCTATTTTCTATGACCTCCCGTTTGTTACTTTCATTATCATGTGGTTCATGGGGCTGTTTCTTTCCATGGAAAAGACTTTGCAATTGTTTTTTCACATCCTCCATTTGCAATGAAGAGACGGTGGCCTCATAATCCTCATCAATGAGCAATCTCAAGTCTTTTTCTAGGTTTTCCCAATCATGATCTGCCCCAGGTTTGGTGAGGACATGTACAACTTCTTTAGACAAAGATTGTCCCATGTGATGTCTTACTAATGCCAAGCGTTCTGTTTTCTCTTCTGGAGAAGCAACTTTGATGCCAAGTGTAGCTGTCAGACCTGTGAGCACCAGGAATGCCTGAGCCTTGTAGTTGCAAATATTTTTGAGCTCTTGGTATTTATCTAGGGCAGTTTGCATTTTATCCAGTAGGAAGTCTAACTCATCACACCCAAGGAGATACTGAAATGTATTGTTTACCACATGATATCCTGCACCAGCTGCAATCAAAAGTAGCAAGATGTGTGTGTCTGGCTGCCCCGTTTCTTGGAGGTATCTCAAGAAGCAGCCAAGAGACAAGCTGACCTCATAAGTCACCTTGCTTTGAGCTTCCTCCACTGATTCTGTGGATTCAGACTTGGCCTTTACTTCCATAAGGTCATTCTGGTTTTTTTTAAAGATTTTAATTAATTCAGAAAATTGGGTGATATTGACATTCTCTTCCTCTGGTTCTGACTGAAATAGCCACTGCATGATGGAATGAGCCTGAGGAAAGTTTGTCACTTTGTAGATGTGAGGATCCAAAAGGCTGCGCAACTGAGATTTAATAAATTTAGTTTCGTATATGGAATACTTTTTGCAGAAGTTGACAGTGTCTACCAGAAAATTCTGCAGACCCCTATCTGTGAGGCATATATTAGACCAAGTGTTATAACTTTTTATTTTTTCACTCAATCTTTGCATGAAATTTATCAGCTTTTTAAGCTGCTCTTCAGGATCAGATACCTCCCAGGATTTCACATCCTCTAGGAAAAGCCTAGCCTCCTTCTCAACACTCAGTAATTCTTCTCCCTCCTGGATCTGGGCAGTAAGACCAGTCAGAGCAGTGTAGCTGTCTTTCAGGCAGTTAGCTACCTGACAAGGATCCTTAAAATCGCTTCGGTGGCTGGTGAGGATGATGTCCCAAACGGGCACCAGCTGAATTCCCCGGTCAATGACACACCAGGTTTGATTATTGGCAACGAGGCCAGCTTTCCACTGTGAAAGGCCATTTGCTTCTGGTGGGCCACCTGTCTGGGCCACAGATAATTGGACTTTGGTTTGGAGATTTTGGAAGGTTGTTCTCTGAGAGGCTGTTTTTGAATGAGAGTCTGACACATCCACACCTGCAGCAACATTCACTCCAAAGCCACTGTAGCTGCCCCTTATGTAAATATCCAGGGCCTCTGCAGCTTGCTGTTTCACTTCTGCCAGCTGCTCACTTTGGAAGCCCTCTGAAATGGCTTTCCACCAGTAGATTCCTCCCAGGTGCAGAGGGCCCTGGTTAGCATGAGAGCCAAACCTGTGGAAGAAGGCTTCAGTCCTGCGCCTCAGCAAGGGAAGTTTGTCTGGGTCTTCTGGCTGACCTGAAAGGTCTTCAATGCATTTCAATTCCTGTAGGGCAGCCTTGGAGAGCTGGAGCTGGTCAGTGGGAAAGTGGCAGGAGGCCAGTGGGATGTAGCTGAACTTGGTTGAGCAGAAGTAAGAGTGCTTAGAATGTGACTGTTGGGTTTCCTTGGATTCTGAATGTTTGCTCTGATTCATAGCAGCTTCCAGGCTAAATCCCCAACCTCCACCCTTTGCTGAGGCAGTTACACTGAAGCCCAGCTTCTCTACAGCCTGGATGAACATGGATTCTTGTTGAGAAGATGTAAATTCCTTTGTTTCCATCCGTGTACTCTGCGTAGGGCCACAGAGTGAGAACTCCTTGGGGACACCGAGTAGCTCCTCTTTCTTCTCTGTCAGGCCCCTTTGATTACTGGTTTTGTAAACTCCCTGAAGGGCTAGTCCTCCAGATGCATGTCGCACCAGCTCTCTATCTGGAAGGTTCTTCCTGTGAGACAGTGTCCCCTCCATAAGTTTGAGTTGTCCCAGCATGTTTTCCGTGACGTCTCTTAGGGACTTTTCGGGATGTGGCCAGAACTCTTTGGGGATCTCCATTGCCTGCATCAGCTCTGCTTCCTTTTTCCTCACTGCCTCTTCCTGTCGCTGCCTCCCTTCTGCCAGCATCTCTCTTAGCTCCTGCAGTGCCTGTTCTGCCTGCTTCTGCCTTTTCTTTATTGTTTCCACCTGAGACTCCTGTAACTCTGAAAGAGTATTTGAGTATGACAGGTTAAGCAGCTTCTCCAGGGCCCTTTTCTCCCAGGGATGTTGTGCCTGGGATTGCAGCTTCTGGAGTTCTTTTTCTTCTAGGTGTTGTAAGGCTTGGGCACAGGTCACACCCAGGTGTTCCTGCAGCTTGGGCAACCAGTACTCAACTGCCAATCCTACTTCTCTCAACATCTCTTGGAGATCTTGCCCATTTTTGTCTCTGAGCAGGAGCTCATTAGGGGTAGACTCTTCTGTGTCCATGGCTGTGGGACGAAAAGACACTCATTTAGCCTTTGGCATGTTAATATACAGAACTCTGTGATTAATTTGCAGAAATCTGATGCTTTTCTATACACTAATAATGAACTATCAGAAAAAGAAATTGAGGAAGCAGTCCCATTTATGATCACATTAAAAAGAATAAAATATCTGGGAATAAACTTAATCAAGAAGGTGAAAGACCTATACTCTGAAAACTATAAATACTGATGAAGAAATTTGGAAATGATACAAAGAAATGGAAAGATATCCTCTGTTCCTGGATTAGAAGAATTAATGTTGTTAAAATGTGCATACTACACAAAGCAATCTATAGATTTAATACAATCACTATCAAAATACCCATGACACTTTTCACAAAAGTAGAACAAATAATCCTAAAATTTATTTGGAACCACAAAAGACCAAATTGCCAAAGCAGTCTTGAGGAAAAAAGAAAGCTGGAGGTATCACATTCCCTGATTCAGACTATACTACAAAGCTACAGTAAGCAAAACAGCATGGTACTGGCCTAAAAACAGACACATAGATCAATGGAACAGAATAGAGAGCCCAGAAGTATATCTACACACTTATGGTCAGTTAATCTACAACAAAAGAGGTAAGAACACAATGGAGAAAAGAGAGTTTCTTCAATAAGTGGTGCTGGGAAAACTGGACAGCTACATTAAAAGAATGGGATTAGCAAAAAATGGGCAGAAGACCTAAAAAGACATTTCCCTGAAGAGATGGTCAACAAGCATGTGAAAAGATGCTCAACATTGCTAATTGTTAGAGAAATGCAAATCAAAGCCACAATGAGGTATCACCTCACACCAGTCATAATGGCCATCATCAAATAGTCTACAAATAATAAATGCTGGAGAGGGTGTGGAGAAAACGGGAACACTTGTATACTATTGCTGAGAATATAAGTTGGTTCAGCCACTATAGAAAAGATTGTGGAGGTTCCTCAAAAATTAAAAATAGGACCACAATATTGTCCAGCATCCACTTCTGGATATATATCCAAAGGAAGTGAAGACAGAGAATTGAAGAGATATATGCACTTCCATGTTTATTGCAGCATTATTCGCAATAGCCAAGATATGGAAACAGCCTAAGTGTCAGTCCATGGCTAAACAGATAAAGATTTACTATACACACACACAAGGGAATATTTATATTATTCAGTCATGAGAAAGAAGAAAATCCTGCCCTGTGTGTGTGACAATACAGATGGACCTTGAGCGTATTATGCTAAGTGAGATAAGTCAGACAGAGAAAGACAAATCCTGTATAATATCACTTATGTGTAGAATCTAAAAAGCCAAACTAGTAAAAACCAGAGAGTAGGATGCTTGTTACAAGGGGTTGGAAGGTGTAGGAATTAGGGAGATGTTGTTTAAGGGTACAAATATGCAACCAGTAGATAAATAAGTCCTAGACATCTAATGTTCAGATAGTGATTATAAGCAACACACTGTGTTATAAACTTCAAATTTACCAAGACACTATATCTTAATTGTTCCCACCACAATAAAGAAATGATCTTGTGATGTGATAGAGGTGTTAGCTAACTCTATGTTGGTAATATTGCAATATATAAATGTATCAAATCAGCATGGTGTATACCTTAGACTTATGCAATGTTATATGTTAATTATGTCTCAGTAAATAAATAAAATGCACTTCTTACCTGGTTTCTACTTGTCACTCACTTCTTACTCTTCATCTGACACTAGTTAATAATATCTTTGTATTATGAATAACTTTTATATTATGAACTATATATGGATTATGAAGATCTCTTTTCTACTGATGCCATCTTAATGTGTGGATGTAGGACCAAATGTTCTAGTATTCAGTGTTTCCTCAGTGTTATGTTTTTCTCCCCAATGCCTTTGGACATATCTTTGGGCAGCAGATGAAATGAGATTTTACATGTCGCAACTTCACACATTATTCAGGTTTCCCCTCTTTTTGGAATTCCTGTCCTACTGAATGTCACTATCGTACTTCTGTGTCAATGGGTGTCCTACTCATCCTTCTTCCTGCTGACATGAATGCAGTTCACCATGTCCTTTCAATTCATCCATTTAAATCTCTCTTCAATCTCAATTCTTTTTAATCCCCTACCAGCTCTCCAAAAGATTTTGCCTTCACCTTGTCTTTATTGGATTTCTATAATTGTCATCTCATCTACACTCATTCTTATTTTGTGCTTTCCATCTTCCCCAATGTCACTTAGATTTATGGCAGACTCAGAAACTCAGAACAACTTTTTCAACTGAAGATATCTAAAATATCTAGATAAATTTTTAAGACAGATTCTTTGGAGCCTCAAGGAATTTACTGGATAGTGAAGTAATATCTGATGGAAGAGGTAAATAAATTTTAAGCAACTGAAATATTTCCACTACAAATTAAAGCCAACATTTAAGACCTTGGCATACACCAAGGAGGGCAAATAAATTCACAATCAGACATATCATAGTGGAACTGCAGAAAATAAAACAAAACAGCAAAAACAAAGCATTTAGAGAAAAACAGATTTTATCTTCAAACAACTAATAATTAGAGAGAGGGCTGACTTCTCAGCAGCATTGATGGAAGCCAGAAGCCAGTGGAATGGAATTTTAAATATTGAAAGAAAATAGCTGACAAACTCAGATTGTATACAGAGTTAGATATCCTTAAAGAGTTACGGTGGAAGAAAAACATGATTGAAAAGAACACGTTGACAGAGTCTGCTACTTGGAAATGCACATTGAATGAACTACTAAAGCATGTTTTTTCAGGAGGAGGAAAATATCACCAACAGGTCCTTGCGGTATTTGAGAGGAGGGTCAGAGATTCTATTGATTTTGGTGCCATTTGTTAAGTAGAATATATGTTGCAATTTCTAATATAATGTCAAACAGAAGAGTAACTGTCCAACTAACAGAGAAATAATGAAGTAACAAAAACACGTGATCATAGAGCTTATCAAAATTTGTGGGCTACACTGAAAGCAGTGCTTGAGGGAAATTTACATTGAATGCATATGTAAGAAAAAATTATCTGAAATCAATAATCTAAGTTTCCACCTTAGGAAATGAAGAGGAAATTAAATTTAAATAAGCAAGAGAAAAGAAATAATGAAAACTAAAGCAGAAACCAATAAAATTGAAAACAGGAAATCAGTAGAGAAAATCAATAAAACCATAATGTGATTCTATGAAAATACCAACAAAAGTGATAATTCAGACTATGAAAAGAAAGAGGGAAGGCACAAATTACTAATACTGGAAATAAAATAGGGGTTATGAATATGAATCCTACAGACATTAAGAGGATGAAGAAAAGAGTACTATGAACAACTGTTTGCTCTCAAATTTGATAACCTAGATGAAATGCACTAGTTCCTTGGAAGACAACAAGCTATCATAGCTTACGTGAAAGGAAATAGGTAATCTGAATAGGCCCGTGTGTATTAAAAAAAATTGAATCAATAATTAACAACCCATCCAAAACAGAAAGCATCAGTCCCAGTGGGATTCACTGGTGCATTCTACCAAACATTTAAGGAAGAAATTGTACCAAATATGTACAATCTCTTTCAGAGGACAGAAGCAGAGGGAATACTTCCTAATTTAATTCATGAGGTCAACATCACCCTGATACCAAAATCAGTCAAGGACATTACAAGAAAGAGAACTATAAACCTATATCCCTCATGAAAAAAAAGTAACAAATTAAATCTAATAATGTGTAAAAGAATAATCACCACAACCAAGTGGAATTTATCTCAGGTATGCAAAACTGATTCAACATTCAGAATCAATTAATGTAATACACCACAACAGACTAAGAAGAAATATCACATGATCATATCAATATATGGAGAAAAACTATTTGACAAAATCCAACACCCATTCATTATAAAAACTTTCAGCAAACTAGGAATAGAGGGGAACTTCTTGAAATTGATAAAAAAGACACTAACAAAAACCCTACTGTTAACATCACACTTAATGGTAAGAACCTAGAAGCTTTCCTCTTAAAATGGAATTGGTAAAGGAATCCCATTTCATCACTCCTATCACACATCCTGTTGGAAGAGTTAGCTAATAAGAAAAGGAAATAAAAATATACAGATTGGGAAAAAATAAATAGCACTGTATTTGTTTGTAGATGACATGATCGTCTATGTAAAAAATGCCAAAGAATCAACAACAGAAGAATCTCTTGGAACTGGTAAGTGAATATAGCAAGGTTGCAGGTTGCAAGGGTTAACTTACAAAAATTATTGTTTTTTTATATGCTAGCAATAAACAATTGGAATTTGAGATTAAAAACACAATATCATTTAAATTAGCACCCTCAAAAAAGAAATACTTAGGTATAAACCTAATAAAATATGTTCAAGATCTATATAAGGAAAACCACAAAACCCTGATGAAAGAAATCAAAGAATATCTGCATAAATTTAGAGATATTTTGTGTTTATTATTAAGACCAATTCTTCCCAACTTAATCTATAGAGACAATGCAATCCCAGGCAAAACCCAGCAAGTTATTGTGTGGATATCAACAACTTGATTCTGAAGTTTACAAGGAAAGCAAAAGACCCAGAATAGCCAACAGAATATTGGGGGAAGAACAAAGTCAGAATACTGACACTCCCAGATTTCAAGACTTACTGTGAAGCTATGAAGGTGCTTTGTGACCACCTAGAGGGGTGGGATAGGGAGGGTAGGAGGGAGATGCAAGCGGGAGGAGATATGGGGATATATGCATATGTATAGCTGATTCACTTCGTTATAAAGCAGAAGCTAACACACCATTGTAAAGCTATTATACTCCAATAAAGATTAAAAAAAAATAAAAGACAGTATGGTACTGGCAAAAGGAGGCAAATAGAATTGATGAATGGGCTAGAAGATCCAGGAATAGACCCACACAAATGTAGTCAACTGATCTTGAGAAAGGAGTCAAGGTAATCCAATGGAAGAAAGGATAGTCTTAACAAAGGGTGCTGGAATAACTGGACATCTACATGCAAAAAAATGAATCTAGGTACAGACCTTGCACTCCTCGCAAAATTAACTCAAAATGGATCGTATTACCTAAATCTAAAATGCAAAACTATGAAACTCCTAGAAGATAACATAGAAGAAAATGTAGGTGACCTTGGGATTGACGATGACACTTTAGATACAAAATCAAAAGCATGATCCATGAAAGAATAAGTTGATAAGTGGACTTCATTAATTTTAAAACTTCTGTTGTATGAAAGATGC
This sequence comes from Orcinus orca, assembly GCF_937001465.1. Classification (NCBI taxonomy): domain Eukaryota; kingdom Metazoa; phylum Chordata; class Mammalia; order Artiodactyla; family Delphinidae; genus Orcinus; species Orcinus orca. The sequence continues at coordinate 48,191,611 of NC_064566.1, read as the reverse complement.
TGTTTAATTAAAAAAAGGAAAGATAAGCCAAAGCCTGGGAGCAAGTCTTTGCAAAATATATATCTAATAAAAGGCTGGTATCCCAAATGTACAAAGAATCCTTAAAATTCAACAGTAAGAAAACAAGCAACCCAATTAAAAATGGTGCAACATTTTTGAACAGATATTTTAACAAAAACATATACAAATGGCAGATAAACATGAAAAAATGCTCACTGTCTTAGTCATTAGAGAACTGCAAATTAAAACAAGATGCCACTACACACCAATTAGGATGGTTAAGAACCCTCATACATTGCTGGTAGGAATGCAAAATGTTACAGTTACTTTGGAAGACTGGTTGGCAGTTTCTTACAAAAAAACAAAACAAAACCCTGTACTCCTACCGTATGATCCAGCAACAAAGCTACTTGGTATTTACTCAAATGAGTTGAAAACTTAAGTTTACACAAAACCTCCCCATGATGTCTATAGAAGCTTTATTCATATTTGCAAACTTGGATGCAAACAAGAGGTCCTTCAGTAGGTTAATAGATTAACAAACTGTGGTACATCCATACAATGGATTATTATTTAGCAAAAAAAGAATTGAGCTATAAAGCCATGAAAAGACATAGAAGAACCTTAAATCACATTGCTATGTGAAAGAAATCAGTCTGATAATGCTACATAATTTATGATTCCAACTATATGAAATAGTGGAAGCCAAAACTTTGGATACCGTAAAAAGATCCGTGGAAGCCAGGGGTTGTGGAGAGAAAAAAATGGTGCCAATAGACTTGCTTGATGCAGGGTTGCCACAAACCTTCAATTTGTAATAAAACACAATAGCCATGAAGTGCAATAAAATGAGATATGCCTAAGTACCTATTAGAATGGCCAAAATCCAGATCACTGGCAACTCCAGTTGCTGACAAGGGTCTGGCATGAAAGAAGCTCATATTCATTGCTTCTGGGAGTGCAAACGGAACAGCTACTTTGAAAGTCAGTTTGGTTCGTTCTTACAAAACCAAATATTCTTTTTCCTTATGACTAGCAATCATGCTCCTTGGTATTTACCTAAATTATACCTCACAAAAGCTGGCACACAGATGTCTATAGCAGCTTTATTTATAATTTCAAAAACTTGGAAGTAACCAAGATATCCTTCAATAGGTCAATGGATAATAAGCTGTGGTACATCTAGACAATGGAATATTATTCAGTTCAAAAAAAAATGAAAAGAATGAAGTGAAATTAAATGAAAAATGAGAAGACATGGAGGAAACTTAAAAGTATATTTCTAAGTGTAAAAAGCGAGACTAAAATGCCTACCTACATACTTTATGATTCCAACTGTATGACATTATGGAAAAGACAAAACTATGGTGTCAGCAGAAAGATGAGTGGTTACAAGGAAAGAGTGAGTAGGAGGAGCACAGAGGATTTTTAGGGCAGTGAACCTATTCTGTATATTTAAGGGTTCATTACACTTCATTAGACGTTTTTCAAAACCCATAGAATGTGCAAGACCTATGTAAACTTCATACTCTGAGTGATAATTGATTTTTCAATGTGGGTTCATCACTGTAACGGATGTGCCACTTTGTTGGGGGATGTTGATAATGCAGGAGATGACACGTGCAGGGGCGAGAGGTATATGGGAAATCTCTGTAACTTCTGCTTATTTATGTGTAAACCTAAAAGCGCTCTAAAAAATAAGTTCAATAAAAATAAAGCAAAGTTTACAGAATTACTTGGTGAAATTGATAATCCACAACTACTTTGGCAAAGGTTTAGTATTTAGTATGTTTTTTGGTACCTGATAAAACAAACCAAGAAAAAATAAGTAAATACAAAGAGAACTCGAACAATATGATTAGCAACCCAACCTAATGTCCCCATGTAGAACACTGCTCACAACATGTTTTCATTGTGTCGCTAATGAGTTGTAGAAAGCCTTTAGGCTGGGCAGGGGACAGCCACGTGTGTGGGGATTGTTGGTGGATAGTTGAGGGGAGAGGAGAAGAAAGTTGAATACCTGGGTGAGGGCATGAAGACATGCATTTGGAGAGCCAATCTAGGGATCAGCCTAAGACAGAGATGTGGTCTTCACCAGCCAGAACTCCCCATGAAGTTGGATCAAAACAGGATGTCCCAATTGCACTCATCACCTGATTTCCAAACCTCTCCCTCCTTTTGTTTTCCCATCACAACTCATCCTATTTTAATTTTTCCAGTGTCTCAGGTTCCAAATCATCACCTTTGACTTCTATCTCTCTTTAGCTCACTACAGTCAGACATCATATTCTCAAATTTTTCCATCCAGTTCAAACCCATGTACATATCATAGACTATGTGCCAGGTGTTCTGCTCAAAAATGGGGTTATAGGCATGAATAAGACATGGTCAGAGAGGGTTCTGCATCAGTCTAGGAGGAAGGAAATGATGAGAGTAGTCTAGGAGGAGGGAGAAACAGAGCTTTAATTGGAGCCCTAATCCTCATTAGATGACTTTACTTCTTGATTCTCTAGAGAATGCATAAGGTGTCATGAAATGTAGATAGTTCTGATGCTAATCATGGGAATCTTTTGAGGCATTCCTCATTTGTTTCTAACTTTTCTAGTTTCTCTTAGAGTTGTGTTTGGTTTTGGGTGCCCACTTTCTATCTGTGATCCAGTTCTTTCACTTTGTACTTGGTGTTGGTGTTTGGTGGTGTTGGATTAACTTCTGTGGGTAGGAATATGTCTCATACTAATTACAGACTCATTTCCAGTTCTGGCTCCTGTCTGGATTCAGCTTTAGACCACATATATCCCCCAATGATAATGAGGGGAGAGTGGTATGGGCACATTTGTTTTCTGGACACCTTATTTCATAGTTTTCCATCTATAACTTTTCATTTTTGGGCATCTACTATATATTGGGCATAGATTATCCTATATATCACCTGTATCAATTTGCTCATGAGTCTATTACCTATTCCATATACACACTGCCACTGGGCCTTCATCTTTGCTCTGGTATATTCAATAATTTTTTTCCTCTCTTGTAATTCCTTTTCCACATTGCATCCAGAGTCATCCTTTTGACATCCAAATTTAAATCATGTATTGTTTTGTTTAGTAAACTGAAAATTCTACATTGTCTCGTGATAAAATTAAAATAGCTTATCATTCAAGGCCTTTATACTTTAACAAGAATCATACTCTGCCGTACCTTTCACAACCACTCCTTTTCCTTTTCCTAATACTTACCTCACTCTCTCCCTTAAAAACCACACTCTGCCATCTTCCTTCATTCTCATGGCATTCTTGACTCTAAATATTACCCTGGATGAGCCTTTCCTCCCCACCATTTCTGCCAGGGGTTCTATATTCCTTCTGCCCTAATTCAAGTTTTTCCTTATTTGTGAAGCCTTTCATTAATCTTTAGGTTGAGTACATAGCTCTCTTTTCTGAGCTATCAATAGCACCTTGTACTTATATATATATTATATAGATTTTCCAACAGTTTTTTTTTAAAGCTTTTTTTTTTTAAATTTATTTTTGTCTTCATTGGGTCTTTGTTGCTGCACACGGGCTTTCTCTAGTTGTGGCAAGCGAGGGCTACTCTTTGTTGCAGTGTGCAGGCTTCTCATTGCGGTGGCTTCTCTCATTGCGGAGGCTTCTCTCATTGCGGAGCACAGGCTCTAGGCACGCAGGCTTCAGTAGTTGTGGCACGTGGGCTCAGTAGTTGTGGCTCCCGGGCTCTAGAGTGCAGGCTCAGTAGTTGTGGCGCACGGGCTTAGTTGCTCTGCGGCATGTGGGATCTTCCCAGACCAGGGCTCAAACCTGTGTCCCCTGCATTGGCAGGCGGATTCTTAACCACTGTGCCACCAGGGAAGCCCTCCAACTGTTTCTTAAATTACCTGTTTAGATTGTGTACTCCCCTTCTTCCCACACTTGTAGCTATTATGCATCAACCACCATGTCAAATTCATGTTTTGATCTTAAGAAGTCTTATAGTCTATCCTTGTGTCTCTGTTTTTAGTCTCTGCTCCTTTTGACTTTTTTCATCGCTGTTTCTTTTTCAGTCTCTGTGTCAATTCTTATACCCCTTTCTCTTCCATTTCCCTTCTTTCTTACCAACTTGTCTCTTTAAGCCAAGCTCCTGTTTTCAAGTTGTTCCAGAGATATGTGCATATAGAATGGGTTCTTTTCCTGAGTCTCTTAGAGTTAAGGCTGACTGCTTTTAGTTTAGGCTTTGGCTTCCTGTGTAGCACAGGGTCTGATTTAAAAATAAGATAAGGAAGTAAAAAAAAAAAAAGAAAAAAAAGAAAAACTTTTTACTGTGTGTTAACATTTGTTATCTTGCAAAGACTCAAGGATCTTGAATTATGTGTTTAATAATGACTCAAGTTTAAAAATTATCATAAAAAGAGGACTACTGATTATAAGGTGGGTTGTCCTGTATGGGTCTGAGCGTGAGTGCCCCTGGGTGGGGCATCACACATATGAGCCCTATTCATCACCCAGCTGTCAGGGTCAGCCCTTCCTTCACTTCTACCAACTGCTGTGGAAAGGCTTTCAGTTTTATTTCTCTCTCCCTCTCTCATTTCCCAGAAACAATAGTTTTTTTTTTTCTTTTTAAGTCAGCAGTGCCTTGGCAATGATGGAAAACTTTTCCACATAAAGAAATGTTGCCATGTCTTATAGATCCTGTCTCAACTTCATTCTTGCAACAGAATTTTAATTTTATCTAAGTTGCTTTAACTTCCTAGAAATAAACATTTCTGCCTGGCCAGTACTGTTTTTACATACTGTGACCCTAATTATAACTATAATTATGATGTCTAAAATTATAATAGAGCCTGAGAAATTTTGGTTCATGCATATTCTTCTACAAAGGCTTGACTTAGAATATTATTTGACATTTATCATACGGTGATACTGCAGTCTTTTATTACTTTGCCTGCTGAAAGGTGCCTAAAATCTTCTGGAGCTCTGATTACTGAGAGTTAGAGTGGCTAAGGGTCTATCTTTTGTGAGAAGCTCTCATTGAGATCAGAAATGGGTTAGGTGTAGGGGAGAAGAATAGTTGATAAAAGGGTTAGAAAAGAATCCAAGAGCGTTTTTAGGGAGGAATAAAATCTCAATCATAGGCCTTCAGTTCTTGGCTGGGTTGGGAGACCTTTCTTATAGACATGCTCTCAGTGCTTTCTCAGAGACCTCTGTAAACCTCTGTTATGCCCTCAGTGACCATATTTCATGGTATGATGGAACCAGCCTATACTGACTAATGAGAACCAAATGTCAAATGTTCAGGAATTTTGTAAGGCAGTTATTAAGCACAGCCATTATGAAAAATAAATTATATAGGAGCACATCCACAAATATGAAAGGATAAGTAGCTCCAAGGGCGCATCCTTCTACTGAAACAATAAACAAGCAAGAGAAAAAACGTCAGAATCAACTTTGTTGGAAATCTGGAAAATAATCAAAGGTCTATAGTAACCAAGTATCTGCTGATCAAGAAAAAGGCAACTTAAAAATGGTAGGGGAGTGTTGTGGCATTTTTACTTGCCTTTGGGCCACCTTCCTCCCCTGCTTGAGGGAATCTTGAAGATATCAGCCCACGTTCCCATTGTGAGACCCTTGTCCCTGATTTCAAAGGGAGAAGAGCAGACCTTGATCTCAGAGAATTGTGTTTGTCTATTTGGAGCCCTCTGGGGACTATCTGAAGGACTGACGAAAGGCAGTTTTGTGTAGCACAGAGCTTCTTCAGGGCACAAAAGCAGCCAAGTGGAGGGCATTCCTTGCAAACAAGAAAGGTAAATGGACAACCCCTACTGTCTGGGGGAAGATGTTAAGGTTGAGACAAATAATAGACATGCTGAAACTTGGTAGGAAAGACTGGTGAGAGAGATTTTGTGTGGAAGTGGAACAGTAAAAAGTTCCCTGTGTGTAGGATTTATACCTCTAAATGATCCTTAGGTTCAGAAGCAGAAAGTGAAGGCTAAGGCAGAGTTGTAAAGGGCCAGGTTAAGCATTGGAGGAATGCTAAACACTGAGCCAGTATGCAAAGCAAGGTGTTTTTTGTTTTGTTTGTTTGTTTGTTTTTTGTTTTGTCTTTAGGCAAAAAAATCTCAGTCAACACATAAGCTCATGATAAGCTAAAGAACACATTTCAGAGAGCACAAACCACAAATATCTTTAGAGAAAAAGGTAGAAAAGTACTAAACATATAACCAAAACCCACAGGAACAAACCCTGAGCACGAGAAAGATTATGATTTCAAGTGTTACCTTATTATAACATTCAAAATGTTCAGTTTTCCACAAAACAAATTTTAAAGCGTGCAAAGAAACGAGAAAATATGACCCATTCACAGAAAAATGAATAGAAACTATCATGAGGAATCAAGTCATAGAAGGTATTCAGCAAGGCCTTTAATTCATCTGGCTTAAATATGCTCAAAATGCTAACATAGGTCATGGACAAAGATTCAATAACACCAGGGGAATGATGTGCCCCAAATAGTATATATCTCTGAAGAGATACAAATTATAAAAAGGGACCAAACAAATTCTGGGGTTAAAAATTACAATAACTGAAATGAAGAATTCACTAAGAATTTCAACATCAGATTACAGCAGGCAGAATTAAAAACCAGAGAAGTTGAAAATAGGTCATTTAAAATTATCCAGTTTGAGGAACATAAATATGAAGGAGTGAACAAAAATGAAGAGAGCCTAGGAGACCTGTGGGATACCATCAAGCATACCACATACAGATAATGGAAGTTGCATAAGGAACAAGAGAGAGAAATGATGTAAAAGAATTTTGAAGAAACTATGACCAAAAAGTCATAATTTGATTAAGTACATGAATTTACACATTTAAGAAGCTCAGTGAACTTTAGGGAGGAAAAACACAAGAGGTCCACACTGAGACACTTTATAATAAAACTTTTAAAGGCCAGAGACAGAGAGAATCTTGAAAGCAGCAATAAAGAAGTGACTGTCATATACAAGGGAGACTCAGTAAGAAAAAGACTGGATTTCTTAGCAGGAACCATGGAGGCCAGATGGCAGTGGGATGACATATTTAAAGTACATAAAGAAAGAGAAAACCCATAATTCTATATCTGGCAAAACCATGATTCAAAAATAAAGAAGAGGGCTTCCCTGGTGGCGCAGTGGTTGGGAGTCCGCCTGCCGATGCAGGGGACACTGGTTCGTGCCTCGGTCCGGGAAGGTCCCACGTGCCACGGAGCGGCGGGGCCCGTGGGCCATGGCCGCTGAGCCTGCACGTCCGGAGCCTGTGCTCCGCAACGGGAGAGGCCACAACAGTGAGAGGCCCGCGTACCGCAAAAATAAATAAATAAAATAAAGAAGAAGTTAAGACATTCCCAGATAAGCAAATGCTGAGGGAATTCATCACTAGTAGATATGTCCTACAGGAAATGCTAAAGGGAGTCCTTCAGGTGGAAATGAAAGGACACTTGGCAGTAACTTGAAGCCACATGAAAAAATAACACAGGTAAAGAAATATATAAGCCAGTATTATTGTATTTTTCATTTGTGACTCCTTTTTCTTTCCCAATTTGATTGAAAGACAAATGAATAAAATGATAATGATAAATCTATGTTAAATGAGCACACAAAGTAGAAAGATGTAATTTGTGATACAAAAACATAAAGGGGAGGAGGGATGGAGCAGTGTAGGATCCAAATTTTTATATACTTATGGAAGCTAATGTGATATTAATTCAACATAGATTGTTACAGGTTTGAGAGGCTAATTGTAAGCTCCAGGACAACCAATGCTAAAATAACTTTTATAATATACAGAAAAGGAAATTAGAAAGGAATCAAAATCATACACTACAAAAAAATCAAGCACAAAAGAAGGCAGTTAATGGAGACCTTGAGGAACAAAAAAGATATGAAACATATAAAGGACAAAGCAAAATGGCAGAATAAGTGTTTCTTTATCAGTAATTTTTGTAAATGGATTAAACTCTTTCATTAAAAGGTAAATATTCTCGTAATAGAGTGAAAAACAAAATGCAGTTATATGCTGTCTGGAAAAGACTCATTTTATATCCAAGACATATAGGACAAAAGTGAAAAGATAGAAAAGGTCACTCCAGGCAAATAGTTACTAAAAGAGAACTGAGGTATCTATGCTAAGATCAGACAAAATAGACTTTTAAGTCAAAAGTTGTTACAAGAGACGAGGAAGAACACTAAATATTGATAGAAGTGTCAACCCATCAAGAAGATATAAAACTTATAAACCTATGAACCTAACAACAGAACTCCAAACCATAGGAAGCAAACATTGAGAAGTGAAGACAGAAATAGACAGTTCTGAAATAATAGTTGGAGATTTCATTGCTGTACTTTCAATAATGGATAAAAACAACTAGGTAGAAGCTCAGTAAGGAAACAGGGTAGTTGAACAACACTGTAAACCAGCTAGATCTGATAGATGTAAACAGACTCTCCATCCAACAACAGCTAGCAGTGTTTCTGCTGAACAAATTTTCTCAAGAACTTTGTGGATCTTCTAAAGATTTCAGTGGGGTTCACTCCTTTAGACAAAAGCCACTTCTATGGTTCTTTTCCAGACAAACCCTTCTGGAAAAGCCTTGGCCTCCTGCTGAGATGGTAGGAAACAGTGACCAAAGCCTTGGCCTCCCGCTGAGATAGTAGAGAACAGTGACCTTAAGCTTCCTAGAGGACTTCTAATTTCGTTGATATCTGTGAGGCAAACGCTTATCTTCTTGAAAGGACCATTTTTGTGCCTGATTCCTTTACCTTTTAATCTTTCTGAGGTTTTAGGAAAAGGTTGTACAATCATAATCAACAGAGATTCAAGACTGTGAATCTCTTTATTCTAATGGGTTTTGCCCTTTGCAGAGGCTGAGAAATTTCAAAATTGTAAGGCCTTGGCTCCTTTTTGTTTAACAGTTCTTTCCCCAATTTATCTTTCATTTTTCACATTTTATCATAAGCAGCAAGAAGAAATCAGGAGGCACTTTTAACACCTCACTTGGAAGTCTCCCTAACTATAAAACCAGCTTTTAAGTATTTCCTTGTACATAACTCCAGGACATAATTTTGCTAAGCTTTCTATCACTACATAACAAGAATCCTCTTCCTTCTGTTTCTAATAACATGTCCCTCAATTTCTTCTGAGCCCTCACTGCAGGATACCTAAAGTCTGGATTTCTTCTAACAGTCTGTCGAAGGTATATAGGCTTTCTCTGTCATGCTCTTCAAAGTTCTTCTAGCTTCTGCTCACTTGCCTGATTCCAAAGCTGTTCCCAAGTTTTAGGTACCACTTCTAGGCACCAAAATCTGTATTATTTTTATATTATCATATAATAGATTGCCACAAACTTAGTATCTTAAAAAACACACACATTATATCACAATTTCTGTCAGGAGTCTGACATGGCTTAGCTGGGTCCTCTGCTCAAGGTCTTACAAGGCAGCACTCCAGGTGTTGACTGAGCTGTATTTTCATCTAGAGCCTCAACTGGAGAAAAGCTGCTTTCAGCTTATACATGTTGACACAATTCATCTCCTTATGATTTTAGGACTGTCCACAGTTCCTTGCCACAATATCTTTTCTGTAGGCCCTCCTTCAACATGGTAGCTTACTTCTTTAAGCCAGCGGGAGGGAAAATTATCTCTAAAGAAAGGCCGAGTCGCTCTTTAAGGTCTTTTCCCTGATTAAGTCAAGCCTAGCCAGGATAATATTCCTTTTGGCTAATGCAAAATCAACTGATTTTGGACCTTAATTTCATCTGAAAAATTCCTTCATCTATGCCACATTCTATTAGCTAGCAGCAGGGGGAGGGCATTCCATAGGCCTCAAATCATGGAGCTACCCTCATCTGTGTGCCAAGTGACAAAATATGTAACATGCTCAGCCCAGTGTTGGACCTATTCTAAGGGTTCAATCAATGTTAACTTCTCCTATCATTTAATGTTTTTAAAGCCCTGTTGAAACCACAGTCTCAGTGCCCAAAGGGATGTGGGACTCAATGAGGTAAATCCCACTGAAGGGGAGGAGGACCTAAAGGAGGTTTCCACCACTAAGCCAAGGGAGAATCTGATTCTCCTAGTAATAAGAGCATGCCTCACATTTTAGGAAAATCTGGAGAGAGGAGCTGTTAGTGAGGACTTGAAGAGCTAAACCAGAGAACTTAGAAGGAATACATAGGAAGATTAGGTTCCAGGGAACTTTTCAGTGCATCAAGGTAGAGTATAGAAAAGGAATTAAGGGAAGCATAGCCCAGGGAGTGTATGCCAAGGAAACAAGTAGGATGGCTGTTACCTGGGGAGACATATAACCTTCAAGACATCCTTTTAGTTGGCCAAAGGGACTTGGAGTTTAGGTGGCTCAGGATTGCAGCTGAGCTATTCTGTACATGGAATTCATTTGGTGCCTACACCTATTCCAGGTGGTAGAGGCAAATTTTCAGAGAGGATATCTAATTAAGATTGGCCTAGGAACCAAAGTAACCAGAAAAGTGGCAAGTGTAATGGGGAAAACATCATGAAAAGAGACAAGGGCTGCTTGAATGGGATGAATAAGGCCCAAGGGCCATAGGATCCTATAGGACCAGGAATGGACATGTAGGAAAATGAGAAGCTCCCCAAGGTAGAGGAGCAGGCTCTAATCTGCAGGAGACTATGAAAACTGAAAGTAGAATGGCAGACCCACCACTCCAGGGAGCATAAATATAGGGTTTGATGACAATATATCAAGTACAATAAAGATTGGGAAGCTTACATACATTGGGGAATGAAAGGATCAGTCAAGACAGAAGGGTCTAAATTAAGGACATGCTTTTTTTTTTCTTTCTTTCTTTTTAAATTTTAACTAGAAACTACATACCACAGCTGCAGTCAGGAATGCTGATCCTGAAGGTTAACTTTCAGAGGTGGCTTCCTGTCTCCTGGTGCTTCTGCCATGAGATAATGGGAAATATTAGCCATAGAAATTGCTGCAACATGGAAAATAACTTTCATCATTTTGGTGTAGACTGAAAGTTAAGGGAGATGCTGTGTCTCTTTTCTGCTAATGTTTTAGTTATTGTTGTCTCAGAACGAGGAGTCTCTTTCCTTTAGGAAATGTGGGAGACTATAACCCAAAGAAAGCCTCTTCAGCCTTTGAAATCCCATAGCCATTGACCTCCAAATAGGTTAGGAAGGAACCAAAAGGGTAGGACAGTAGCTGCAGCCGCTTTTTCTTTCTAAGACTTAGAACTAAGCCTGTTGAGCTAGAATTCTCATAGCTGTCATTTCAAGGGCACAGACAAAGGCACATAGGGAGGAGGGCAGACTCCTCAATGATTGTCTCCACTGGACAGGCTGGTTCAGATTTGGACAGATATTGTCCTGACACTGGAGTTGGGGAGTCTGTGTGTCCTGTTACACTGTCAGGCTCTTCTCACTCTGCATGAGTAAGTCTGCTGGGCATTGGATAGGAGTTGAATGTGTCAGAAGACATTTTTCAAGATGACCTTCCCGGAAGGGAGCTAGCAGACCATGGATATATCCCCACATTAGGAGGTGATCTGCCAGTGATTTGGGAGCATTGGTTTATACCACAGTGGACACAACCTTTGCTCACTAAGCAGAATGGTACAAGTAAGACTTTATATTGACTAGAGAAAGTGTATTGTGGAAATCAATCCATATATTTAGTCCTTGCTAAAGACTGAGTCCCTGGTGTTTATGTAACCTAACAAAATGATCTCTGCTGAAGACTAATGCAGTGGCCTTTACTAGGTGTATGTAGGTCCAGACACACTAGTATTTTCCTCAGAAGTAAATCAGTTTTACAGTTAAGGTGTATACCAAGATCCCTCCTTCCCACCCCTGTCTAGAGTGTCTGGGAAGAAATCCTTGAAGTCACATAAAAATTCAACTTTGTGAGTTCCAGCAAGGATCTATTAACAGTCGAAGACTTACATCCTTGTTCAAGGCCATGTTGTGTCTTTTCACTGACTTATTCTCTAAGAAAAATACATGTAAAATAGTGTGTATATCTGAGTGCTGTGTATAAGGCACTTGTTCCAATAGTTGCCCAAGGCAACAAGCCATTCTTTGTAGCTTTGTGTGCCTCAGAGCTGATACTGGGGTTGTGTCAATGAAAGAGAAGTAGAGATATGGGTAGTAAGAAGAAGGATGAGAAGAAAAGATGTCTTTTAGTTCTTGTCTACTTCAGTGTTGCCTACAGTGAAGGACTTGTGGCCAAGAGGTAGATTATTTGCCCATACTTTGTGGTGCTGGAAAGATTTTGACAATGATTTCTCCACCTAGCTTATCATACAGTTTTGGTCTGTTTGAATGCCAAATTATAGAGATAGATTTAAAGAAGGCAGAAATTGCAGCAAATTAATGGCGGTGTTAAGGATTGTAATGTCCTCACTCCCCTGACTGATCGAACTGGACTTGGTTTTAAACCAATTTAAAGTTAAAAGTATGAGTTAATCTTTCAAAGTAGTTGTTCTCAGTCTTTATTTTGGATAATAATAACCTGAGGACATCTTAAAAATGTGGGTTCCCAGCCCCACTCGCAGAGAATCTGACATGGGATGTCTAGCTTATTGCTCAGGAACTAAGGTTTTTATAAACCCCCCAACTTTAATTTTATAAATGCTACCAAGTGTTCAATCATATTTTGAGAAAAAAAACCAACCCTATTCTAAGGAGACATTTTTAATGGAGAAAAGATGGGAGTGAAAAAACTAAATTTGCCATTCCTGTTGGCCTGAACATGAAGATATCTCCTTTGAGATTCTTTACTTCTTAGTTTCCAACTGAAGTGTTCTTTCTGTCTCAGTATTTGAATGAATACACATGAAGGTTCCACTACTATGCTAGAATGTTCAACTGAGGGATCTTTTAGAATTTAACTTCAAAGGATAAAGACATGGAAAGGGCTATGAAGAGCTATAAAGCTCATTAAGGAGACAGGCAGGCTAGATCCAGAAATGCTGCCAACATGTGACTGAGTCTAATATGGTTTTCAGAAGGAGAGATCAGAAAGGATGTTTGAGAAAAATCATCAAAGAAACAATAGAAGAATATTTCCCAGAGCGGCAGTATGGCCTGATTCTCCATAATGAAAATATACATCGAATGTTGTACAGAATTAATAACAACAACAGTAACAACAACTCTAATATATCCTGGAAATATTCTCCTATTCTTAGAATAAAGAGTTTGAATATTAAACAAATGAAAAATCTGGTTTATTTACAGATAAGTTTAAAGCAGATTGATATCAGAGAAACAATAGAAGAATCTAGGGAGCTCCTCTTTGTTGACCATCCCTTCTCTCTGTACCCATCATGATAATGTGCCTTTGAGTGAACTAGATCATACAAGTACCATGGATTGGAAGTTTGGCAAAGATTTAAAATTTCAGCATTTATTTCACACATATTTATTGAGGGCTATCATCATGCTGGGAAATGTTTTAAGTATTGTGTGTTGATTGATGAATAAGGCAGGTTAGATACCTGCCCTTACCCCTAGTGGAGGGAAGCAAACCATAAACTTGTAAGTATTTGAATAAGCAAAATAATTTCAGATTATTTTAAGTGCTAGGAAAGAAACAAGCAGATAATGGGATGGAGAGTAACTTGAGGCTGCTTTCGATATGTAGTTAGAGAATGTGCGTTCAAAGGCTCTGCTGCTAATCGTGAGCTGCTTTAGACTCTTTATGTAGTGTCCAGCCTTTCCCAGTTTCTGTCAAATATAATGATCCACCAATGCCACTTCTGAGTATTTATCTAAAGGAAAAGAAAATATTAATTTGAAAAAATCCTCCCTCTCCCCCACCAGGTTCATTCCAGCATTATTTACAATAACCAAAGTTGGAAACAACATAAATGTCCATTGATGGATGAATGGATAAAGAAAATGTGGTACATTTCTAATGGAATATTATACAGCAGTAAAAAAAAAAAAGGAAGGGGGCTTCCCTGGTGGCGCAGTGGCTGAGAGTCCGCCTGCCGATGCAGGGGACACGGGTTCTTGCCCCAGTCCAGAAGGATCCCACATGCTGCGGAGTGGCTAGGCCCGTGAGCCACGGCCGCTGAGCCTGCGCGTCCGGAGCCTGTGCTCCGCAACGGGAGAGGTCACAACAGTGAGAGGCCCGCGTACCGCAAAAAAAAAAAAAAAAAAAAAAAAAAAGGAAGGAAATTCTGCCATTTGTAACAACATGGTTGGACCTTGACGGCATTATGTTAAGTAAAATAAGTCAGACAAAGATAAATACCATATGATCTTACTTGCATATGGAAATGAAAACAAAGCAAAACCAAAAACAAACTAAATGATACAGAGAACAGGTTGGTGGTTGCCAGAGGTGGGGGAGAGGGAGGGCAAAATGGGTGAAGGACAAAGGCTGAAATTTCCAGTTATAAAATGAATGAGTCCTGGGGATGTTAATGTGCAGCATGATGACTATAGTTGATAATACTGTATCGTGTATTTGAAAGTTTCTAAGAGGAAGACCTTAAAATTTTTCATCATAAGGAAAAATAAACTATAACTGTGTGGTGATGGATGTTAACTAGACTTTGGTTATCATCTTGGAATATATACACATATGGAATCATGTTGCACAACAGAATAATATTATATGTGAATTATAGCTCAATAAAAAAAGTAATAAAATTTTAGCTTGCCTCTTAGTCTCTGCCTCCTATTATAGATTTTATTATTCCTTTAGCTCCTCTTTGGACTTGTTGGATTAACTGTGTTGAACAGCTTATCCAGTTAGAAACTCATCCTGAATTCCTAAGTCTAGCCATTTGGGGGTATCCATTCCTTTTTGATGGGGAAATGGTGATGTGGGCACCTTTTATTTCTTGGAAGCCCATTTTCCCTACTTTTTCCCCTGAACTGTGGTCCTTGTTAGTTACTTACTAAATGCTCGGCATTAGTTTGCTCTATTTGTTTGACTGCTCTGTATGAGAAGCTCTTGAATCTGTTATCTCTATCCTTGTTGTGGTCCATCTTTCACATTGCATCCTGAAACTTGTAGGTAAATCATTTACTTGTTTACAAAACTTGAAAACCCTTCATTGGTTTATGATATGATCAAATTACTGGGCCCTGGCATTCAAGACCCCTCACAATCTGGCAACAATTAACCCAATTCCTTTCACAACCACTCTTTTTCCTTTTCCTAACATCTAGTTCACTTACTTCTCTTAGAAACTATACTCTGTCATCTGTCCTCAGTCTCACAGTTTTCTTAAACCTGTATGTTGAGGGGGAGCAGAATATGCCACCTCCAAATCCGCCACTTTGGCATGTGGACTGTTTTGAGCTGAAGGCAATTAAGACCCAGCAGACTCAGGAAAACTTTTTTTAATTTTTTTTTTTTGCGGTACGTGGGCCTCCCACCGTTGCGGCCTCTCCCGTTGCGGAGCACTGGCTCCGGACGCTCAGGCTCAGCGGCCACGGCTCACGGGCCCAGCCGCTCTGCAGCACGTGGGATCCTCCGGACCGGGGCACGAACCCGTGTCCCCTGCATCGGCAGGCGGACTCCCAACCACTGCGCCACCAGGGAAGCCCCAGGAAAACTTTTTACCTCTCCTTGAACTGCCTAAAAGAATCATATAGAGGGCCTGTACCAGAGAGAGCTATTACCAGAGACAACTTTTTATATCAGAAAGATGTACCTGCATGGCATGGCAAACATTTGCTTACCAATCATTTGCTCTTCTCATCTTCTGAACTGTCTTCCTCGCCTTTGAAGCCCTACACTCCTACTTCCTTCTCCTTAGCTTGGAATAGTATATATGCCTCAACTGCCAGATTGCTTTGAGTCTTCATGTCTTGGTGGGGATCTTGTAAGTATATAATTAAACTTAATTTTCTCCCGTTAATCTGTTTTATGTCAACTCAGTTATTAAACCAGCCAAAAAATCTAGAAGGGAAATTGTTTCCTCCCCTAAAATATTATGTTACATGAGCACTTCCCAGGACACTATGCTTCTAACCCAATTCAGGTTTCTCCTTATTTGTGAAGCCTTCCTTTATTCTTCCAGGTTGAGTTAGTTCCTCTCTTCTCTGTGCTTACCATAGCACCTGTTACTTACATGAATCATAATAACAAAGTTAAACTTTTCTTGAGTCCTTTACTCCTGGAAAGCAGTGATGGTTAAAGAAATCCATCCACCCTTTTGTGTTCTGAGAATTAGTTTACTGCAAAGAGCCACCTTTCCCCATATGACTTATATAAACTCATCTGTGTGTCCCTTTATTACTTATAGGGAGGCCAGACACAGACCGCCCCCCCACACCTTTTAAATTTATTTATTTATTTATTTCTATACAGTAAGTCTTTGTTGGTTACCTATTTTAAATATAGCAGCAGACACAGACCCTTTAAATTCCATTCTTTGCCTCATAAAGGATTCACTGAGCTGTTTGTCCCCCTGATCAATTGGAAAGTGTTTGAAACTAAACATTAGTTAAAATTCTCTCCTTTTCAGTCCCCTTAACTTTGACTCACCCTCCTCCTGACCCTGCATACAACCTCTCCTTAATGATCCCTCCTAAGGATAAAATATTCCCTGATTATCCCACTCCCTCTATACTGTGTTCTTCTTAGCCTGCTGACCCTTTCCTCTAAAAGAATATTCCTTTCTGCCTGACCTTTGAGATGCTTGAAGCTCTATGTTTGGATTATTTTCTCTATTACAATAGTCTCTTTCCCCTATTGCAATAATCCTTTCAAATAGTCTCTTTTTACCTAAGTCTAGATTTATTTTTAGTTGACAATAAAAATTACCAAGTTGTTTGTTTCGATAATGTACTCCCTTTCCCCCAGATTTGGAGCTGTTTATTGGAACAAGGAGAAAGCCAGGTTCCTATTTGTGTTCTTAGCATGCCTTAATCTGCCTGTGTCTCTGACTGTCCCTATGCCTGTTTCCATCTATTTCTGTTTTTATTTTAGTCTCTGAGTATGTCATTGTATCTCTTTGTCTGTCCCATTTCCGTCCTTTTCCTTCACCTACCTGTCTTCTTGAGGCCAAGCTCCTGTCTTCAGGTTGCTCCAGACATATTACAGAGAAAGTAGAGCTGGTTCTTTCCCGGAGTCTGGTAGTTTGCTGACTGAAATCTTCAGCCTAGATTTCAGCTGCCTCTGTGTCAAAGGGCCTTATTTTATCCTCCAAACAGGAAGTGAAAAACTGGTTTTACTTTCGGTTTTGTTTTTTCCCCCTTTAAAAGAAATCAGCTGATTTAAAGGAATCCTGCTTATTTATTTATTTATTTATTCATTAATTCATTTATTTGTTTATATTGTGATTCCTGGGTGTTAAAATAACTGCAAATGGAAGACTAATGTTGGTATATGTGTGTGCATGCATGTGTGAATCAATGGTGGAATGGGGTGAGCACCAGATAAAGAACATGGGAGAAACAGGATAGGGAAAGAATTTAGGAGAAGAGACATGGGCACATTCGAGTGTCTTCCTCAGGGAAGTTGCTTTAACTGCTTTACTGTTCTAGCTCTCAAGTCACCCAAGGACAAAGAGGAAGCATGCTCTCAGTGCTAATGAAACTTCTTAGGTTTTATTTCCTATAAAAGATCTCTCTAGAACTTGCTGTTCTTTTGTTTGTTTTGTTTTTTGTGGTTGATTTGAAAATTAACCATGTTTCCAACATTGTATTAGCTGATTTGGATGATTCAACACTACCGCAAGATAAATTCTTAACAGCATGTTGTGTGTTTATGGTGAGAAAGAGAATTTTACAGTTGTCTATATTTTATATTAGAGCTTTTTAGTAATGTTAAAAACCTGACTGTTTTCTCTCACACCTAAATCCCATGTAAAGCATTTTGTTTCATTGATTATTATCTTACTGCATGATTTAATTCATTATAATTTTGCTTGTAGATCAGTACCTCCTGCTCCTGTGTTCTTCAGTTTCAAGCTTTATATGTCTACACACGTCTTCTTGGAGGTGAACATCATACTCATTTTTCCCAGGTCCTCTAGAAAGTCTACCCACATTGTTTCATATTTCCCCTTACCACTCCCAGTACACCTGCACATCTCCACTACATGGACCTATAGTGAGCTCTTCTGCACTGTGCTCTCAGAGCAGTTATACCACTCTTAATGATGCTCCTATCATGTTGTGCTGCACTGTAGCTGTTGCTTGTCTATCTGATTTCTCCCATCCCCCAAACCTGAAACATCCCACCTCCCTGTGTTCGTCCCAGTTGTGGGGGATCTGTCTTCTTCATCATTATATCCCAGATGTAGTGCATGAAACATATAGATGAACAAAATGTGTGATGATTGAATAAGGAAATTATCATATCTGTCAGAGCTTGTTTCCTTAGTTATATGTGAGGATATTAATATTATATATTAATATATAGTATTATATATATTAATATATATAATATATTAATATAATATATATTAATATATATAATATATTAGTATATAATATTAATATATAATATTATATATTAATATATATTATATAATATTAATATTAATTTCAGTGAGTTGACATGAGGCACAAAGAAGGTATAAGGGCAGTTGGCATGGTGTGCTAACAATAAGACTTCACTTTTCCTACTTTTAGAATAGGAGTGTAGGTGTTTTCTAGTAAACAAGAGTTTAAATGTCAGTCATTAATTTGAGTCCGGGATCCAACAGTGACTAGCTATGTTTGCTTACGTCTTGAGTGTGGAGAGGGCGACCGAAGTAATGAGAAGCAGCAGGTGGTGGAATGAATTTGTGCCAGTAGCACTACCCACCTCACATACATTAATGAGGATAAAATGAGATAGGTTAATCCCACCCTGTGCTTGGCCTGCAGCAGACATTCAAATATGAATTCTTTTTTCCCCAGCACATAATTTGTTTGAAGATCTAATCTGTCAGAACAAGAAACATCAAGTGGAGTGTCTTCAGCTGCAGTGCTCCTTCCAGTGTTTAATTTGATTAAGATTTCAGTAAATGTGTAAATTAATGAAGGAATTAAAGCAATCCCATAGAATCAAAATCAGATTCACAAACAGGTTCATTTCACCACACAGTTACCGCCTGTTCCTCCAGGTCAACCCCCAATACAGAGGACAGACTCTTGGTTTCATCTTTTAGTTTTCTCTCAATTCCAAGAAATGTTTGTTTTTAACGTGAACTTCGGTTAAATGATTAGTGAATGTTTTTTGAAAGATGTTTTCTCCAGGCTTTTTTGTTTCTTTTTTTACTGCCAGTTTTTAACTTATGTTCTCTTTGAAAAATTATAGCCTTATTCTGAATAAACTGAGGGAAAAGGAATTCACCCAGACCTCTGCAGTGATACTAGAGAGAGCCAGTAATCCACCCAGGGTTCCATCCAGGACTGAAACTAGAGTGAGGCAAGAGAGGAACCCAGGGTAGAATGGAAATTGAGAGTGAGAGAGTGCTTAAATTTTGTACTCTAGGTGCCTCACTTGCTTCACCCTAATTTCAGCCCTACTTTCAGCTTCGGCTAAAAATCCTGAGGAATGGGCCCAGTCCATCTCTAAACCATTGATTACAGAGAGAAGGGCAGCTGAGATCACTGGGTCTCTCTTGCCTGGCATTTTCCCCTGACCCTTTCCTTTTAGCTGGCTCATCTTTGGCTAAGAGAATATGTCTTTTGAGGGAGTCTTTTGAAATCTGGTGGGTGATACTTGCCAACGAAGAAAGGGGGTGGGTGGTATTTCTCCTCTTGCCCTCTTCTTTCTTTTGCCTAGTCAAATAATTAAAATGACATAAGACAGATTAACAGTAGAAAATCAAATTTAATACATATATATGGAGGATTAACATAAGCATGAGAAATTTGAAAGACAGTAAGGCAAGATGAGGTACATTTATTTATTTTACAGGACTAAGGAGAAGGAGGTAGGGGTCTGGGATTTCAAAGGGAAGTAAGGTGATTCACAGGGAAATGTAGAGATTTAATGTTTGTTAAACAAATGTTTACTGGGCCATCTAGAGAGAATGGGATACAGAAGGACTTTGATTAAACTGGCCTTGCTACCACTACCCTGTCTACCACTCCTAGTTCATAATATACTGTAGTTATCTATAGTGTCATGTAGTTATCTATAGTGTCATATAGTTATCTATAGTGATATCTCCCTCCTGGAACAGTCTGTCTATATTAAATTATCTTAGGCAGTTAGGTGGAAGTTCCAAGATTCTTCCTGAGTCTTTTGGACCTTGTTTGTCTGGAAATAATCTGTATGGCAGCGTGGCACATCTTGGGGCAAGCTTCACTGAATCCCATCAAAAGAGAGGAAGACGGGGAAGAAAAATCAGATAACCTAGGTGTTTTAGGAAAAACACAGTTTTCCTTTGTTTCAGTGCCAGATGCATGGAGGGGTTTCCCCACAGCAAGCAATTCTGCAACACCAGCCTGTTGTCCTACAATTTAACTTGATTCTGACACTATGTATCTTCCTAGATATACTGTTGGATCCCACAGTTTAAGGGCTCAGTCCCAGGAGACTGCTGCTGGCTTCAGATGCCAATTGCAAGTAGTAGGTCCCCAGATTACCCTCAAATTCTGTCTGACTTGGCTACAAATCAGAGGTTCCCAAGACCGCCTCTTCAGGTTTGATATATTTGCTAGAGCGGCTCAAGGAACTCAGGGAACACTTACTTATGTTTACTAAAGGTCTGGGTGGGTTCTGAGTGCAGGAGATTCTGTCTCTGTGGAGTTAGGGTACATCACCCTCTTGGTATGTGGATGTGTTCACCAAACTGAAAACTCTCCAAACCCCATGCTATTGGGATTTTATGGAGGCTATCACACATAATATTGATCTATTGTTAATTTCATTTCCAACCCCTCTCTCCTCTCTGGAGAATGGAGGGTGGAGGCCTGAAAATATGAAACTTCTAATCATGGCTTTGTCTTTCTGGTGACCATCACCCATCCAGGAACCCACCCAGAGTTGCCTCATTAGAACAAAATATACTTCTACCACTCTTATAACTTAGGAATTTATGAGTTTGAAGAACCCTGTGTCAGGAACTGGGACAAAGATCAAGTATATATTTCTTATTATAAATCACTGTATCATAAAGGGAAAGACACAGAGGCATCAGATCCTGCCTTCAGTGGACTTCTCTCCCTGTCTTTCAGGGCAGTGCCCAGCTGCAACCAGTAGTGCTTTGCTTGCCAGACAAGGTAGAAAGGAAGAACATCCTCCTTTTCTCCTGTGAACCCTGAGATTTTCCTGCTTCAGCTGTCTGATCATACCTCCAATCTACTCACTTCAGAAAACATGAATTTCTGAGAGAATATTCAGGTGGCATTATCATTGCCGATGACAGGGATACAAAAATTGGGGCTGACTTGTCCAGTTAAGGGATAGCTATTGACATTAGTCTCCTTGAAGTCATGTATTTATATGGAAAGTGGACTTAAACTCCATTGTCACCACTTTCTAACTATGCAACGTTGGGCCACTCATTTAATCTTTCAGTTTTTCAGTAACTAAGCTGGACCCTATGAGGCCTTCCCAGGACAGAACTGCCTGCCCTCCCATGTGCTCAACCTGCCTTGTTTGTAGAAAAGCTTTAGTCTCCCAGGAGTCCCCTGAGGAGGCCTGGCTCAAGAATTAATGATTGAAAGAATGTAAACTTGTAGTAACAAAAAAATAGCAGTTGGGCCAGGAGAACTGGTAACAATAGGTCAGCCATATAGCAAAGTCACAGAATCTTTAGTTCCCTCCTGAAGTACATAGATAATGGTGTCTGATGCAACTTCCTGAGTTGTTTCGCAGATACTATAAAACACCCACCAGGTTTAAGAAGTTAACTGCATGATGACTGTGAGCACATGGCCCCCAGACTGACTGGAGTCTGAAGATTGACAATGTTAACCCCTGTGACACCACCCTGTTACCTCACCTTCAACCAATCTGAGAATTATGCACAAGCTGATCATGCACCTGTGATTCTCTCCCTCACCTTGCCTTAAAAAAAAAAGACTTTCCTGAAATCCACTGGGGAATTTGGACCTTTTGAGCATTAGCTGCTCATACTCCTTGTGTGGCCCTGAAACGAGCACAGCACATTCCTTCACCACAACCTGATGTCAATAGATCGGCTTTACTGTGCGAGTGCTAGTGGACTCAAGTTTAGTTCAGTAACATTTCATCTTACTACTTTTCATTGTATTGATGAAATGAGACAATTCTGGGCTTAACTGAAAGTAGGGGCTCAAAAAATTAATTCTTTCCATCTCTTCTTCCCATTCAAGTCCTGCTTAAAGGACCCTCCAGTGTAAACTGCATCTCAGCCTCAGATGGGGATATTGAAACTGTTTATGAAAAACAGAAGATGGAATTCAAGGAAGCTTCCATCACCAAGCCAAGAGGAGAACCTCCTATGCCTTTCTAGACATTATGACAATTGTTATAATTGATGATATCGAATACTCTAGAATCCAGGATAAATATACACCAGTATGAATCTAGAAAAGTAAATGTAGAGAATTTGTAGTGGATGGGGATTTAGGGTGGCCCCTATTTGAAGAACCTGAGGGATTTTCAGAATGGCCAGGTGGAGTGCAAAGGGCAATCAAGTCAGAAGCTTAATTCGGAGGAGTGGCCACCATGGAAGTGATAAGGATGGACTTAGGGAATAGCTGCCAGTAATATGGGAGCAGTTGTGGACTTTGCTCACTCTGAAAGGGATTCAACTGCATTCTGGTACCATTAGTGAATATTGAGAGCATTAGAAGAGATTACTAATTACTAACGGTACCCCTTGGGTTTGGGGTCATATTGAGGGGGAAGCAGATCCAGGATTTTTGTTAGTTTGGTCAAATAGAGGCTTGGAGTTGATGTAATTTGGGATACCATTTTAGGGGAATATTTTTGAACCCTCAAACTGGTTATCCCAGATATCTTGTTTACATATCCAATTCAAGCAAGTCTTATTGGTTCTACCATCAAATATATCCTGAATCAGGCCACAGACCATGTGTAGCACTAACCACCATCCTATAGAAGCTGCTATCATCTCTTTCCTGGATTGTTGCAGTAGTCTTCTAACTCATTCCCTTGTATTGTCATTGTCATTGTAGTCTACCCCATCTCTCTCAGTCTATTCTCCACACGGTATGGAGAGTGACCCTTTTAAATTGAAAGCAAGATATCACTCCTCTGCTTAGAAGTCTCCAGGAGCTTCCCATCTCACTCTTAGCAAAAGTAACATTTCTTGCAATGTCCCACAAGGCCCTATATCAGTTTCCTCTCTGACCACTCTGTCCCTTGTTTTTGTGTGCTACAGCTATACTGGCTTCCTTGTTGGTCTTCAGGCATGCTTCCATCTTGGGGCCTTTGCTCTTATTCTGTTTGAAGAATTTTTTTTTTTTCCCAGTCATACTTTCACTTTCTTCAGAATTATGCTCATATTTCACTGTACCCGGAAAAGTCTTTCCTGATGACCCTATATTAAATAGCAATCCTTTATGCCCAGTACTCATTAACCTCTTTATTTTGCTATAATTTTTTCTTCTTAACACTTATCATCATCTAACATACTATTTATTTGCTTGTTTATTTATTGTCTCTTTCCACTAGAATGTAAGTTTTATAAAAATAAGGACTTTATCTTTTTCTTTGTTTTAACTATTGAGTCACTACCTTTTAGAATAGTAGCTAGAACAGAGAATGCGGCTCAATGACTTTTGAACATATAAAATAGTAATAGTTTCTTTATTTTACCAAAATTGGATCATATTATATACATCTATTTATAATTTACTTTGTTTATTTAATATGTTCTCATATTTTTTCTTTGTAGATGTACAAGGAGTTGCCTCATTTTTCTTAATTTCTGTATTAAATTCTGTTGAAAAGATAGACCACTTTTCTTCTTAGCAAGCTCAAAGTAATGAACTTTTAAATGTTTTTCACATTTTGTTTTTATGTGCAATTCTATGACAAGTACTTTCCATAATTAGCTTGTATGTGTTTATGTATTTACTTAGAATAAATTCCTAGAAGTAAAACTGTTAGGTCATGTCCTTTTTTAAGGCTTTTGATATACATTATGAAATTGTCCTCCAGTGTACTAGTTTATATTTCTACCAGCAGTATATAGAGTTTTCCATTTCCATACTTGCTGGTTAACAGTGGCATAATTATTTATTTTAACTTCTGTTAACTTTTTATTTTGTTTCTTTTTAAGCTTATTTGGATATTAATGACATCTAAGATTTATTTATATTTTTTATTTCAGCTGTTTGGTTATGCATTTTAATATTCTACCCATTATCCTATGATGTGTTTATTTTTTCATGTTTACTTATACATTTAAAAATAAACTACATATTAAGGATGGCAAAATTTTGTCTTTATTATATACAGCAGATATTTTTTCTTTTCTGTTGTATCTTTAAATGTAATTGTTTTTGTTTTACTTTATTTTTGCTATGTAAAAGTTTTAAATTTATATGAAATCAGATCTGTCGATATTTTCCTTAATATTGTCCGGTTTTGGTTTTATTACAAGGTCTTTCTCACTGAAATAGTATAAGTTACTCAAAATATTTGTCACTTCTATGGGATTTTTGTACTTTTGGATTTTTATGTAAAGTATGTGTCATTATCTATCAAATATTTTTCTAAATGATATACCATTTTTTTCTACTCACATTTGCTGAGCACCCCTCCTTTCTGTACTTACATGAAATGCTGACTTTATCTTATATCAAATTTCTGTTTTTGGTCTTTTTCACTGAATTCTTTGATCTTTTAACTTTTGCTTAATAGCATATCATTTTAGTTGCTTGTGCTTTATAAATAAGTGTAATATAGCATAAAATGTGAGCAATTTTCTCATCATTATTAATCTTTTAATTGTTATTTAATGGATATTCTTATAAAATTATCCTTTCAGGTGATCTTTATAATTATTTGGTCACATTCTCTTATGAATTCTGAATATAATTTTTAGTATCTTCTTCTAGCCAAAGATCCACCTGAAGGGAACTTCTTAAGGTCTCTCTCTCTTTCTGCCTCTGACCTGACCTCATCTTTTTGATGACTTTATAAGTGGCTGTGTGATCTTTTTAGTAATTTTTGTTTGTCCGTCTTTGCTTTGTCACTCCCACTAAGGATGCGATGCTCTTGTATTCATTTTTATTCTGCTTGCAGTTGGCAGAACTCTTGGATTATAATATGTGGTCAGGAGACAATTTCTGAATGAATTGATGATTTTTCTCTCTGTCCTTCTCTAAACTGAAGTTTCTGCAGCTTTATGGGGGGATAATACCGTGCAGAAGTTTCACTAAGAGAAACAGATAGAATAACAAGTTTAGTGGGCCTAGCACAGGGCCCTACCAAACAGTTAAGCTTTGTTTTTTGTTTCCCTCTCCTTTGCTGTGGCATCATCATGGTAAGAAAAGAATGAGGATTTTTCAGCCAGATATATTTAGCTTCGTTATTTTTTTGTTTTGTTTTTGAAGGTGACTTTATTGAAGTATAATTCTTAAAATAAAATTCACCAATTTTAAGTACATAATTGATGAGTCTTAATGAGTATATTCCATCACATAATCACCACTAGGATAACAATATAGAACATTTCCATCATTCACAATTTCCCTCTTGCCCCTGTGCAGTGGATCACCTCTCCCAACCCAGAGCCCCAGGAGACTACTGATCTGCTTTTCATCACTATAGTTGTGTTTGTTGTAGAATTTCACTTAAATTGAGTCATATAGTGCATATTTTATGGTGTCTGGCTTCTGTCATTTTGTTTTTGACATTATGGTTGCATTTAGCAGTGGTTTCTTTAATCACCTGTTTGGTTTTTTGTTTGTTTGCTTGCTTGTTTATTACTGAGTATTCTATTGTATGGATATACCACAATTTGTTTATCTATTAATTCTTGATAGCTGAAGGTTATTTCCAGTTTGAAGTTACCACGAAGAAGCTGCAATGGGCATTAGATTATAACTCTTCCTATGGATATGTTTTCATTTCTCTTGGTTAAATAACAGTAAATGGGAATGCTGTGTTTTGTTTTGTTTTGTTTTCTTTGACATCTTTATTGGGGTATAATTGCTGTACAGTGTTGTGTTAGTGTCTTCTGTACAACAAAGTGAATCAGCTATATGTATACATATATCCCCTCCCTCTTGAGCCTCCCTCCCACCCTCCCTATCTCACCCCTCTAGGTTCTCACAAAGCTTCAAGATGATCTCCCTGTGCTATGCAGCAGCTTCCCACTAGCTACCGATTTTACATTTGGTAGTGTATATATGTCAGTGCTACTCTCTCACTTCGTCCCTAGCTTCATTATTGAACCTCCCTGGTTCAATACTGTATGGGTTAATGCAGATATATCCCTCATTTTATGGTCTATATCTTAGTCTACACTCAAACCAGGTTGTAATCCTGAAGATCAAATCTGGGCAGACAGGATCCCTTCTCTTGTATTTGTAATTTGAACTTCTGTGACCCTCCAGAAGGAAGAGACCACATAACTTGTTCTATGCCTTTCAGGCTTTTCTTCACTATCTTGTGCTTAATTGTGCTCCAATTTGTGAATATGTCTTTGCTGTCCCTCTATGCTCGGAGGATGCAGTGGGTGGAACCAGACCGGATGTTGCCCTGCTTCTCATTTCCCCGAAATGAAACTTCAGCGTGGCTTTGCAAGTAATGTTTGTTTGTCTTAGTCATTTAAATCATTTAATGGAGAAAATATCCATAGATTCAAAAACAGTCTTACACAAATGTTCACATTTCTTACTTGGCTTCTTCCTTGTTAATCATTGCAGAATTTCTGTTTCATTTCTCAGTACCCAGAAATAAGCCGACTTTTACTGTCAGTAGGGATTTTGGCTAGAGCAGAAAACATTTGTCTAAAATATGGCTTTAACTGAATAGATATTGTACTCTTTTCTTTACTTCATAATTGAAAAACCCCAGGACATCTCTGAGAAGGAAACAAACTTTCAAACATTGATCCAGTGACAGCAGCCTTTCAACCAAGTTAGAGTTTGGAAAGGTAAAGGCTCTAGCATTTGAAAAAGTTGAAGTTGACCTGTTTTTCTAAGTATAAAGTATAGAAATTGTGATATTTGAGTCACCAGGTAGTCTACTCATTTCCCATTTGTAGTATCTGGTGATGTTAGAAGGCTGCAGCAATGAGCTGTCTCCTGATTAGGTTCCCTGGATTTTCACCTGTCTCTCTTTCTCTATCTTCCCTCCACTCCACCTTCAGGACGCTGGGGGTTAGAAGATTGTGGTGGGTAGGAGATAGAATTCACATTGTGGAATTCCTGGCTCCAGGCTTTCTGAGCAGGGGAGCATGTTCTTCATTGTATGGGTTGTCTTTGAGTTTCTGACTCAGTTGATTCTCTTGTGTATGTTTGTGTGGGGGTGAATCTGCTCATCTTCTGTGAGCAGCTCAGGCTGTGGCTTACCCTGGCCTGCTTTATCCACTATCAGTCTTGCATCCATTTTCAAAATCTCCCATCCCCTCACAGACCCTCTTCTGTTCTCATCGTTATATTTACATCAAAAAGGTTTCTGTGTTTGTTACTATCATTTTAGCAGAGTCTCTGAAGGGAAAGGGAATAAATATGTGAGTTCAGTCTGTCATCTTTCCTTGGAACCCTACTGGCTATTAAACTGGCTAATATCAGGAATTCCCTGGTGGTCCAGTGATGAGGTCTTGGCACGTCCACTGCTGAGGGCAGAGGTTCAATCCCTGGTTGGGGAAGTAAGGGAAGTAAGATCCCGTAGGCCACACAGTGTGGCCAAAAAAATTAAAATATATATATATACAAACATACACAGAGGCTAACGACTCTTTCTTTTTCAAAAATCCCTTTATCTGCCACCTCGTATACCTTCACCTATCACTCTGCCTTCATCCTTGGCTTCTCAGAAACTTTGTGAAAGAATTATCTATGCTCATTGTCTTTACTTTCTCACATTCTACTGTCTCCTACCCGCTCCTGGCTGATATCTGCTGTGTCAGTGGACTTAAACAGCTCTGGATACGGCCGTCAGTAGCTTCCATATTGCTCAAGAGGCAGGTTTTCTTTTTTCTTTTTTTTGTTTTAGTGTTCTCCTTATCCTTAGGAGGTGTTAAAGTTCAACTGAGTAAATTTTAAAGATCTCTTTGGCTTTATTTAATGATTCATGTGCAGGTCAGTGTCCAATCTAGTAGACAGAAGAGATCTCTGAAGAGCTATACAGTGAAGTAATTTTATAGACAGTGGGGAAAAGGAACAAGGGAGCTGTACTAGGCAAAAAGGCAGATTGGTTATTTCCTTATAGGAATGGCAAAGATTTATCAGGCAGATTACCTAACCAGTGCTGATCAGGCAATTCCTGATTGACTGACTCAACTTTGGACCTGTTATCTTGTTGTTGTTGTTGTTGTTTTTGCGGTACGCGGGCCTCTCACCGTTGTGGCCTCTCCCGTTGCGGAGCACAGGCTCCGGATGCGCAGGCTCAGCGGCCATGGCTCACGGGCCCAGCCGTTCCGCGGCATGTGGGATCCTCCCGGACCGGGGCACGAACCCATGTCCCCTGCATCGGCAGGCGGACTCTCAACCACTGTGCCACCAGGGAAGCCCTGTTATCTTGTTTTTAACAGAGCGTGTGACAATGTTCCTGTTTCTTGAAACCACCACTGACTTTCACGACACAGCACTTTTCTTGTTTCCCCCTTTGCGAATCTGGCTGCACTTCTCTTCTGCTGGCTTTGCAAGCTCATCGCACTCTGTAGAGACATGCACTACTGTATTTCGTTATGGCCTCATGTAAAACCTTCCTCATCTACTCTGTACTCTCACTCTAAATGACCCCTTGTCTTCACTGGTCAACCATATGCAAATTATTTTCTTATTTGTCTGTCAAGCGTTGTGTCAGAGTTCTATCCAAGGGATTTATTACAGGGTTGTGATCTCATGCAATAAAATGACTGTTGCATCTGTGATTAGTGCTGGGCCTGAAGCCACCAGGACAGGCACTTGGGGAGGTAAGATGAACATGACATGGGGGAGGATAATGGTAAACTGGAATCCATGAGGATGAGCTGAAGACTGTTTTGGTCTCTTACAGCCTCCAGTCATCCTATCACCTAACTCTGATACTTCAGGTGATCTGCAAAAGAAGCTGGTGCCCTTTATCACAATATTAAACTCCTACCTAGCTTACATGTCGGAGAAGATGAAAGAGGGAAGCTGGATGGAAGCTGATGGAGGTGTCACCTGAACCACTGCCCCACATCTACAAGGTGAGTCAGTGACAACATCTGTGAGCTGCAATAGTGTCCCTAATCAACTTTCTACATGGAATACAAAGAATATAGCTGCTTCACCTCTGCCTTCTAAATCTCACACAGAATATCTCTGTGGTCTACACTAACCTTGAACTACAAAGGGAAGGAAGTTCTAGAAAATGTAGTTTCACTTTAGCTAAGTAGACACAGGACAACTCCACTACAAGTCTTGAGTTACAGGCCCATAAAACTAGGGTGACCACATAGTTTGCTTTTAAAATGGGGCACTTTAGAGAGTGGAACATGATGGGGCAAATGCTACAATCCTCACAACAATCCAGGCCATCTATTTCAGAACATATACTCTAAACCTACAAATCATCTACTCTAGAGTGGACCTCTCAAAGTATTTCCTCTAAGTGCAGTTTCTGACGCTAGTCAACTTTACTCTTATTTGCTGTAATCCTATCATCATTCTAAGTTGTATTAAAGAGACACATTTCTATGGCAACCAAAATTTTTTCCCTGGCTTTTACAGTCTCCTGCCATGATGGTCTCTCTAATAATGCGCTCTAAATATATTGTTTTCCTATTTTCCATTTACTTCAGCTTTTTTCCCCCATGGAATCTTCTCAGTTTAAGTGAGTTTTAAACTTTGGCTTCTTTGTTTGTGTTTTTAAATCGGTATTTGGGCTTTGTGTATGTACTAATGGCCTTGTAGTTTAATTTGGGGGGCACCATAATTTCAGGAGTTTGTCTAAATTACATCAATTCATTTGGTGATTAAAAACCTATTTGTTTTCAAATTCACATTTGAAAGTTTTTCATTACTTTTGTTTTTTTGCGGTACGCGGGCCTCTCACTGTTGTGGCCTCTCCCGTTGCGGAGCACAGCTCCGGACGCGCAGGCTCAGTGGCCATGGCTCACGGGCCCAGCCGCTCCACGGCATGTGGTATCTTCCCGGACCGGGGCACGAACCCGTGTCCCCTGCGTCGGCAGGCGGACTCTGAACCACTGCGCCACCAGGGAAGCCCTTTCATTACTTTTTGATCTCAGAGAGGCATCCCACCTAAAATATTTTTCAGAACAGAGATAGAGGATTGGAAATTCCCGGGTTTAGTGGATCTTTTCCTTTGCTAAACAAGATTGTCCTCTCTCTTCAAAATGTTCTCCTTGATGAGTCAATATTCCATCATTCTCAGGAAAATGGGAGAAATTTTAAAAAGGAATTAAAAGCCAGATAGGAAAGCAGAGATTCATGGCTGAATGCTAGAAAATTTATCTCAAATGACTGCTTTATGTTTATAGTGATCATTTAAAAAATATGGATACCTAAAAACTTGGAGGAAAAATCCAAGAAGAGGAGGAAACCAGATCAGGAACAGACTAATGTAAGATGAGCCATGGTCTGAAGTAGAACACAGTTGAATCTGTATTCCATGCATGGAATCAACACACACAGGAAAATAACCAAGAAGTGACCTATTCAACAGTATGATTCAAAGACATGTTTGGTAGAAGAGAAAGTCATGTCTTTGAATGACACTGAGAAGTAGCCACTTTAAACTGTCACAAATATCATTACTAGCTTTCTTGGGAAGTATAACTTATTGAAATGATAACTATTTCTTAATTAAAAATATAACTTGAAGCAATAGTTTTCCTGCAGACTAGATCTTGGAGTAACTGTTTCTTCTAGGGGTGGTCAGATTTACCAAGTACGTGAAGAAAAACTTTCTGTCCTCTTGACTTCAGTGCTTCCACCTGCACAAGTGGAGAAGGAGCCCCAGAGCTCTGTGTTATCTTGGCAAGATCCCTTTCCTTCTCAGTAGTTTCCCAAACTCACAACTCTGCCGTCACTCTCTGCCTTGAGCCTAAACAGTTAACCCCAGATTTACGGGTTGAATTGTGTCCCCTAAAAGATACGTTAATAAATCCTCACCCC
Source organism: Orcinus orca (assembly GCF_937001465.1). Taxonomy (NCBI): domain Eukaryota; kingdom Metazoa; phylum Chordata; class Mammalia; order Artiodactyla; family Delphinidae; genus Orcinus; species Orcinus orca. The sequence continues at coordinate 48,160,395 of NC_064566.1, read as the reverse complement.
TCCCCAGTTGCTCAGAAGGTGACCTTATTTGGAAATAGGGTGATTCCAGATGTAATTAGTTAAGATGAGGTCATATTGGAGTAGGGTGGCCCTTAATCCAATATAACTGGTATCCTTGTCAGAAGAGGAGAAAGAGACACACAGGCAGAATACCATGGGATGATGGAGGCAGAGATTGAGGTGCTGTAACTGCAAGTCCGGGAATGCCAAAGGTTGCCAGCAAATCACCAAAAAATTTGAAGAGGCAAAGGAAGATTCTTCCCTACCGGTTTCAGATAAAGGATGGCTCTGCTGACACCTTGATTTTGAACTTCTAGCCTCCAGAAACTTGAGACAATGAATTTCTGTTGTTTTAAGCCACCCAGTCTGTGGTACTTTGTTACTGTAGCCCTAGGCAACTAATATACACGGTATATGCTTATGTCCTTCATCTCTATGCTTGATACAAGAAACCCACGGCGTACAGTTCAGCATATACCTCTGTATGTTAAATTCTCATACGATTTAAACAGCCTCCTTTTGACTATATCTTATGCCCCTGTCTAAATCTGAAATCTTTTTCTTGTGTCCTGTGGAACATGAGGTCAGACAGCAAAACGAAACCAGACTTTCCTGTAAAGTCAAAGCTTCCTGTACTAACATCTCAAATACATCTGGCACATTCCCTTGTAAGGAATTTTAAACTTGCTGTTATCTTCGTTCAGAATGCTCTTCTCTCAGATAACTGAATGACTCCCTCTTTCAATTCCTTTAGGTCTTTAATTCAATATAACTTTCTCAGAAAGGCCTTTCTAATCACTTTATGTGAAGTTGCCACCCTATGCTTGCTATTCCCTTTCTATTTCTCTTCCCTGATGTATTTTTTTGAAGTATAGTTGATTTACAATATTATATTAGTTTCTGGTGTACAATACAGTGATTCAATATTTTTATAGGTTATACTCAATTTAAACTTATTACAAAATAATGGCCATATTTCCCTCTGCTGTACAATATATCCTTTTTGCTTATTTATTTTATACATAGTAGTTTGTATCTCTTAATCCCTTACCCTTTTCATCCCTGATGCGTTTTTTACCTTAGCACTTTCCACCATAAAATGTAATTTATAATTTGTTTGGAAGGAAAAATTCAATAGGGTGTTGTATAAAATTGATATAAACACCTAATAATAACTTAAATGAACTATTAAAAAGTGCTGACCTGAAAGAAATAGACTGCAAGATATTTCTCCAACAAAGATGGGTTTATTCAGGATCAGCAGAGAATTGCAGTTTGGGGTCTGCATCTTTGGCAAGCCACATGCAAGTCCCCACACAGTAAGGGAAGGAGAATACTTTTATAGAAGGAGCAAGGAAGTTGGGAAGGCCATAGTAAACAAAGGATCCATGGCTTTTCATTTTGAGTCCTTGACAGGAACAAAGAGGAATCTTCCTTCTTCCTGTTGGACTCTGCTATTGTCCCAGAGTGTGAGAGCTTCCTCTTTGGTCTCCTGACTCTATTTAATTGAGGTTGCTGTTTATTATTTTTTTTACACTTTTCCCCTTTTTATCAAGATTTTTCTCTGAAAGCATTGCTGATCGAGTCAGGTTTTCCAATTTCAGTGGCTTTTTTGCCCATCTGTGCCAGGAAGCACCTTTCTTCCTGTAAGTGTACTGTGAGTGTAGGGTCTCACATTGGAGGGAAAGTGCACAGATTGGAAACCTATTGGAGTCACATCTGAGTAACGAGGGGTAAGAGGGAGAACTCTCAGGCACTTTTTATCTGAAGCCCATATGTTATCAAGATCATAGACATTGGAGGTCATCTGAAGTTTTACGTCATCATCAAAGGTTTGGTGACAAACTTCCAACAAACCTAATCTGGATATCTTGGGAAAACTGTCTCATCCAATGTCATCTGATTCAGTTCTGTGAAATCTTTACTTTCAGGTCACCAGTTGATGTGCTGTCCAATCAGGATTTGATGCTTTCTTTACATATGTCATGTGAATCCAAGAGTCTATCTATTCCTTGGAGTTTGGTGACACAAGGATTGGTTAGCAGTGCCTGAAAGAGACCTCTCCAACTAGGTTGAAGAGACCTCTTCTGGAGGTATCTTTTCCAAAAGATGAAGTCTCCAGGTTGCAAACTTTGATGCTTAAGATCTTTGTCTCTTGAGAGTGCACTATGAAATGATTGATGTACCAAAATATGGTTATTTTTAATAGAAGCAATTAGGCCTTTGCAATATCAGAGTATCTCTCCTTTTATCAGTTTTGGATCAAAAGAATCAGGAGCCAAGTGCATTGGGCATCCTGTGACTCTCTCAAAGGGTGAGAGCTTATGAGTTCCAAAAAGGGTAGATCTGAAATGTAGAAGGACCAACAGCAATGATATTGGCCAAGGTATTTGGAGGGCCTGTACAAATTTTGCAAATTGAATCTCAATAATGCTGTTAGTTTGTTTGACTAAACCAGAGCATTGAGGGTGATAAGCAAAGTGAATATGTTGTAAAACCAGCATAGTTGTTGAAGTATCTGTCCAGTAAAATGGGTTTCTTGGTCATTATTAAGTTTGAGAGGAGTTTCCTAGGTAGGGAATTATCTTTTCCAGAAGGACTTTGGCCAGAGAAAAGGCCTTTCTGCAAGGGGAGGCTTCAGTCTAGTGTGAAGATATACAGATCATGACTAAAACATATTTCTACCCATTAGACAGAGGAAGTTGTATGAAATATATTGACCAGACCTCAAATGATCCATTAGGCAGTTTAAATTGTTGAGTAACAGTTCAAACAGGCTTCCTTGCGTTGCACTTTGGGCAAGTGGAACAAGTGAGGTAGGCACTCTTTGCAACCTTGTTACTCTTTCCCACCAATATTGATTCATGAATGCCATCATTTTGTCAGTGGACCAACAGTGGTGAGGAATGGGCATTTTAGAGTCTCCAGGAGGACTGGTGTTACTGAACCAAACTTGGGTCTGCTTGCCCATGCACAGTAAACTCGATATACTGACACCTGGCTGTGGTGAAGAGAATTGAAGCATTTATTGCAAGGCCAAGCAAGGAGTATGGGCAGCTAATGCTCAAAAGACCAGAACTCCCCAATGGATTTAAGGGAAGGGTTTTTAAAGACAGGGTGAGTGAGAGTGTTGCAGGGTGCCTGATCAGCTTGTGGACTTTCTTCTGATTGGTTGGTGGTGAGGTAATTGGAAGTCAACATCATCAACCTTATGGTACCAACTGTTCTGGGTCTGCGTGCTTGTGGTCAGCATGCAGTCAACAACTTCTACCTGGTCGTGGTTTCAGTATCTGCAAAACAGCTCAAGATATGGCTCAGATATTATATATAGCCTTTGAGAGGAACAAAAGTCCTTGACTTTGTTGCATGGCTAAACTATTATTGTCTTGTCTTGCTTGACTGTTTCCCTTTGTTTCTGTATTTTCTCAGTTCTCTGATTAAATTTACTCTTTGGAACTTGGGCAAGGCCTAGGAGGCTAAAGTTTTTCTACAAACAAGTGACAGGGGACATGGCAGGGTCCTGCTCAGTTACACTGGGTTTTTACTTAGTCCAAAGTGGAACTTTCTCTTGTTATCAAATCCATGATAAGAAGAAATGGGACTGTGGCTTCACAGTCAGCTTCAGTTGAAACTGTCTAATCTCAAATCAGAACAAAGTACCAAATGAGTACTGGCATAGAGAACAAGGCCTTAATGGGAATGTTAAACCTCAACATAAATCCTGAACAATGCCTTGAGAGCTTCAGACGCAAAGAGAGCATGAGCTCAGATGCAGGAGAAAGAAATACCTTCAAACTCCAGGGTCAGTGAGAAAAGCAGTGATCCTGTGGGGTCAACTGTGGCTATGGCACCTGTTGACTCACCATCTCCACAGCCTTCAGGGGTCTTCTCTGGTTCTCATACGGGCCACCAAAATGTTGGCCTAAAATAAATAAACTGCCAGATATTTCTCCAGCAAAGATGGGCTTATTCAGGATTAGCAGAGAATTGCAATTTGAGATTGGCAACCATGGCAAGCCATGTGCATCTCCCCACACAGCAAGGGAAGGAGAATGCTTTTACAGAGGGAGGAAAGAAGTTGGGAGTGCTATAGTAAACAAAGAGTCCATGGCTTTGTATTTAATTTTTGCCAGTTTGAGTAATATGTGTCTTGGCATGTTTCTCCTTGGGTTTATCCTGTATGGGACTCTCTGTGCTTCCTGGACTTGATTAACTATTTCCTCTCCCATATTAGGGAAGTTTTCAACTATAATCTCTTCAAATATTTTCTCAGTCCCTTTCTTTTTCTCTTCTTCTTCTGGAACCCCTATAATTCGAATGTTGGTGCGTTTAATGTTGTCCCAGAGGTCTCTGAGACTGTCCTCAGTTGTTTTCATTCTTTTTTCTTTATTCTGCTCTGCAGTAGTTATTTCCACTATTTTATCTTCCAGGTCACTTATTCATTTTTCTGCCTCAGTTATTCTGCTATTGATCCCTTCTAGAGTATTTTTAATTTCATTTATTGTGTTGTTCATCGTTGTTTGTTTCATCTTTAGTTCTTCTAGGTCCTTGTTAAATGTTTTTTGCATTTTGTCTACTCTATTTCCAAGATTTTGGATCATCTTTACTATCATTATTCTGAATTCTTTTCCAGGTAGACTGCCTATTTCCTCTTCATTTGTTAGGTCTGGTGGGTTTTTATCTTGCTCCTTCATTTGCTGTGTGTTTTTCTGTCTTCTCATTTTGCTTATCTTACTGTGTTTGGGGTCTCCTTTTTTCAGGCTGCAGGTTCGTAGTTCCCGTTGTTTTTGGTGTCTGTCCCCAGTGGCTAAAGTTGGTTCAGTGGGTTGTGTAGGCTTCCTGCTGGAGGGGACTAGTGCCTGTGTTCTGCTGGATGAGGCTGGATCTTGTCTTTCTGGTGGGCAGGTCCACGTCTGGTGGTGTGTTTTGGGGTGTCTGTGGACTTATTATGATTTTAGGCAGCCTTTCTGCTAATGGGTGGGGTTGTGTTCCTGTCTTGCTAGTTGTTTGGCATAAGGTGTCCAGCACTGTAGCTTGCTGGTCGTTGAGTGAAGCTGGGTGTTGGTGTTGAGATGGAGATCTCTGGGAGATATTTACCGTTTGGTATTACGTGGAGCTGGGAGGTCTCTTGTGGACCAGTGTCCTGAAGTTGGCTCTCCCACCTCAGAGGCACAGCACTGACTCCTGGCTGCAGCACCAAGAGCCTTTCATCCACACGGCTCAGAATAAAAGGGAGAAAAAGTAGAAAGAAAGAAAGAGGATAAAATAAAGTAAGGTAAAATTAAAAAAAGTTATTAAAATAAAAAAATTATTAAGAAAAAAAATTTTTTTAAGAAAAAAAAAAGGACGGATAGAACCCTCGGACAAATGGTGAAAGCAAAGCTATACAGACAAAATCTCACACACAAGCATGCACATACACACTCACAAAAAGAAGAAAAGGGGAAAAAAATAATAAATCTTGCTCCCAAAGTCCACCTCCTCAATTTGGGATGATTCATTGTCTATTCAAGTATTCCACAGGGTACAGGGTACATCAAGTTGATGGTGGAGATTTAATCCGCTGCTCCTGAGGCTGCTGTGAGATATTTCCCTTTCTATTCTTTGTTCGCACAGCTCCCGGGGTTCAGCTTTGGTTTTGGCTCCGCCTGTGCATGTAGGTCACCGGAGGGCGTCTGTTCTTCGCTCAGACAGGACGGGGTTAAAGGAGTCGCTGATTCGGGGGCTCTGGCTCACTCAGGCCGGGGGGAGGGAGGGGTACGGAGTGCGGGGCGAGCCTGCGGCTGCAGAGGCCGGCATGACGTTGCACCAGCCTGAGGCGCGCCGTGCATTCTCCCGGGGAAGTTGTCCCTGGATCCCGGGACCCTGGCAGTGGCTGGCTGCACAGGCTCCCCGGAAGGGAGGTGTGGAGAGTGACCTGTGCTCGCACACAGGCTTCTTGGTGGCGGCAGCAGCAGCCTTAGCGTCTCATGCCCGTCTCTGGGGTCCGCCTCTGGGGTCCGCGCTGTTAGCCCCGGCTCGCGCCCGTCTCTGGAGCTCCTTTAAGCAGCGCTCTTAATCCCCTCTCCTCGCGCACCAGGAAACAAACAGGGAAGAAAAAGTCTCTTGCCTCTTCGGCAGGTCCAGACTTTTTCCCGGACTCCCTCTCGGCTAGCTGTGGCGCACTAACCCCCTGCAGGCTGTGTTCACTCCGCTGACCCCAGTCCTCTCCCTGGGCTCCGACCGAAGCCCGAGCCTCAGATCCCAGGCCCACCCGCCCCGGCGGGTGAGCAGACAAGCCTCTCGGGCTGGTGAGTGCTGGTCAGCACCGATCCTCTGTGCGGGAATCTCTCCGCTTTGCCCTCTGCACCCCTGTTGCTGCGCTCTCCTCCATGGCTCCGAAGCTTACCCCCTCCGCCACCCGCAGTCTCTGCCCGAGAAGGGGCTTTTAGTGTGTGGAAACCTTTCCTCCTTCCCAGCTCCCTCCCACTGGTGCAGGTCCCGTCCCTATTCTTTTGTCTTTGTTTTTTCTTTTGCCCTACCCAGGTACGTGGGGGAGTTTCTTGCCTTTTGGGAGGTCTGAGGTCTTCTGCCAGCGTTCAGTAGGTGTTCTGTAGGAGTTGTTCCACGTGTAGATGTATTTCTGATGTATCTGTGGGGAGGAAGGTGATCTCTGCGTCTTACTCTTCTGCCATCTTCCCCCTCTCTCCCATGGCTCCAAATTATATTCATTTATTATATTTCTTTATAGCTACCATGTGCTAGATACTATTCTGGGCCCTGGTAATAAAATGATGAACAAACAAATGTGATCCCTAGTTCCATGGAGCTTATAGTCTAATTAGAGAGACTGAAGATTAAATATACAACTGCAATCAGCCACTCCACTAGTTCAGTGTGGGCACTGACTTCGGTAAGTCAGGAAATGAAGCTCTAAACCCCTGTAGTCCAGGAGGTGATATGTTGCCAATACAAAAATCCACAGTTTCCTATCTCCTTGCCTTGTAATTCACACTAGGTGATCACATGGGGCCCCACTACATCATAGGCTACAGTTGGTGTCCTCCGGCTAGAAGAGATCTCATCCAGAAGTCTCCTGATGCTTTTCCATAATGAAGCCTGTGTTTCCTTGAATGGCTTTTTCTTTCCACTTCCCTTTTCTGTATCTTCTGCCTCAGAACTAAAACCCAGTAACAAACCCAGGAAGAGCCATTTAGAGAGATGCTAGTTCTGCATTTTTTCTTTTTGCTTTAAATATTCAAGTTCAGTCATGCCTTGTGCTCATAGTCATCCCTTTCCACCCCACCAGGATGCATGAGTCATGAACCTGCTCTACGTAAATTACAACAGAGCAGACAACATGGGATCAACTCCTAGCCTGTATGTTAAGACCTTGTCTGGAAGAAATCCAATTTCTAGCTTGTAATCCACCTCTCTTCCTCCTAAACTAGTTCTTTGGTGGAACCTTTGAAACTCTAGTCCCTAATTTAGGCTCTAAGAGCTCCTCTGGACTTTATAGAAGACATAGATCCTAAGTTTAAGAGCATTATCTAAGATTTAACACCTCCCTTCTACCCAACTCTGCTAGCTTTCCCAGGCTTAGCATCACGGCCCTGGTATAGGCGCAGAGTACGGCGTAAGGCTCTCTTTACCTCTTGGTTGTGCAAGCAGTAAATGATAGGGTTGAGCAGTGGTACAATGACAGCGTAGAGTACAGGCACCAGCTTGTTGGTGTCACAAGCTGAGATTGCCTTTGGGCGGGCATAGATGAAGATACTGACTGCATAGAAGATGACCACAACAGAGGTGAGAGGCACAGGTGGAAAAGGCTTTATGGAGCCCAGAAGCTGAGGGAATGCACATCACAGCACTGGTGATGGCCATATAGGAGGCCCTGGTGACAGAGAGTGGCCTCAGCAGTATGAAAATGGCCAGGACAAAGTCTGTAAGCTCTGCTGTGGACGTGTCAGTGCATGAAAGGTTGAGCAATGGGGAGACATCACAGAAAAAGTGGTTGATGTTGTTGGGGCCACAGTACGAGAGGTGAGAAATGAGAAAAACTTTTACCATGGAGATGCCAAAACCTCCAGCCCAGGAGCCAGCTACCAGCTGCACACACAGCCGGCCACTGACAATGACAGGGTAGTGGAGAGGACGGCAGATGGCCACATAACAATCATAAGCCATAACTGCAAGGAGGACACACTCAGTGCATCCCAGGCCCAGGAAAAAGTAGAGCTGCGTCATGCAGCCCTCAAAGGAGATTAGCTGCCCATGGCCCTGTTTGAAGCCAACAAAGCCAGCTAGCATCTTGGGAATAGTGATGGTAACGTACCAAATCTCCAGGAAGGACATGTTGGCCAGAAAGAAGTACATGGGTTTGTGGAGGCTGGGGTGGTTCCTGATTGCCATAATGATGAGTGTGTTCTCAGTCAGCACCAACACATGGGCCAGCAGAGGAAGGGCAAATAATAGTGCCCGCAGTGGCACAGGAGCTGGGAAGCCCAGCAACACAGACTCACTCACTCTCCCACTCTGGTTCTTCCTCTCCATGGTGTCAGTCATGCCTGCTGCTCTTCAGAAGAGAATAGAGTGTCCTCAGGAGGCAGCAGCAGCAAGAACCCAGACTTCCTCTCGCTGGGTTTGTATTAGTAGAATGCAACGTGTGTAGTGCGTATAATTCATCGCTGAGCTGAGGCCGTTGTTCTCTTCTGTAATCTGGGAATGCGCTAAGATAAAAGTGGACAAAAATAAGCTACTTTGTATTGGGATAGGATAGGAGTGTATTCTGGCCCTTGGAGAAGTATGTATTGATAAGCACCAGTTGGTCCCTTAAAAACACAGATCAAAACCAAAATATTAAGAGTCTGGGCTGCCCTGAAGTGAGAGTTTGTCTATGAGCTGGATTATGACTCTGTTTTGAGGAAATAAGTTACACAGTGGATGAATAACAGTAACATATAACACAATTAAGTGTTTACTATGTGTTATTAGTACAGGAACTATTCTGAAAAATTTGTAGATATTAATCCACCTAATCTTCACCCTATGAGTAAGTACTGTTATCAACCCCACTTAACACGTAAGGGAACTGATGCATATAGAGATTAAGTGACTTGTTCCAGCTCACACAGATAGTAAGAGATGGAAGCAGGAAGTCAGAACCTCAGAGCTTCTAAAATATTCAGGCAACATGAAGGAGGGACTGTAAGATACATCCTGTATTTACACCCAGAACGGAGGGTCTCTGGGGCTCAGCTAGGGATGCAATTTCCTCCTGCAAGGAAGAGGGAAAAAGTAGAACCCAAGGAGGTTATGGCACCTATAGAATGAAAGTCCTACATAACCTTGTACTTAAGAGGAGGATGTGGGACCCATGTGGAAATCATATTAGGAAGTGGATTCTGGATTTCTGAAGAACTGAGAATTCCTTCAGTTCTGAAGGTTGTGCTAACTATCTTGGAATGAGAGTAGAACACCTTCCTTTAGTATCCCTAACAGCTAAACCAAGTGACATTAAAATTTTCAATAGTTTATTTGAGCAACATCGATTTATATCGGGCAGTGCCTAACTGAAAATGGTTAGGAGCACTCCACTGTCAAAAGCTAGGGGCAGAGCTTTCATAGAGCAGAGGCTGAAGCAATGCAAGGACATTATTTGATTGGTTATAGCTTGAGTGGTTGCCTTATTTGGGAAAGCCTAGTTGGATGTTTGTGATTAGTTCTTAAATTTTGTTGTTTTGGATATAAGTGCATTTGCAATTGACTCTGGCGTAAGGTTTGGTTTGCTCATGTAGGCTACTAAAGCGTGAGAACCACCTCAGTTCAGCAGCCTCCTTGTTTAGTTACTTTGACTGTAACAAGATCAATACAAAAGCATACATTTAGTAGAGTACTCTCTTTGTTTACCTTGGTATCAAAAATATAATTTGCCCCTTCAAAACTTCAAGCCTCTACTGGATCAGATGTGGATCTGACATATCCACGTGCGAGTTGGTATGAAGAAAGGGTTATTGTCACCCTAGTGTCCCTGTATGATCATAGCATTGGATGGGGAGTATAAAGATTAGAAAGAATGGGGGAGAACCAGATGAACAACTGGGGGCTACTTTCCCTCAGGAGAGTCTTTACTTTTTAGTCTTAGGCCTGTTCCTTTGAGATTAACAGGGACAGAATGTGCTCACACATCAAGCTTCAACTTGCTAATGATTTTTTTCCCAGCTTTATTGAGATATAATTGATATATAACATTGGAAAGTTAAGGTGTGCAATGTGATGATTTGATAGAAGTATATATTGTGAAGTCTTTACCACATTAATTAACACATCCTTTACCTCACACAATTACCATTTTGTTGTTACGGTAAGAACACTAAAGCTCTACGCTCACAGCAACCTTCAGGTATACAATATAGTATTATTACCTATAGTCATCATGCTCTACATTAGATCCCCAGAACTTACCTTACAGCTCAAAGTTGGTACCCTTTGACCAACATCTGCCATTTTCCCCAGCCTTCAGCCTCTGACAACCACTATTCTACTTTCTGTTTCTACGAGTAGCCAAGACGTGGAAACAACTTAACTGTCCATCAATCAATGAAAGGATAAAGAAAATATATACATATACAATGCATTGTTATTTATCCATAAAGAAGAAGGAAATTCCACCATTTGTGACAAGATGGTTGGATCTTGAGGGCATTATGTTAAGTAAAATAAGCCAGAGAGAGAAAGGCAAATACTGTGTGTCTCAGTTATATATGGAATCTGAAAACATCAAAACTGCAGATGACTTTATACCTGAGTTCCTCTTCTCTTTATGCTCTGTGAGCAAAACTTGAGCATTACCCAGTACTTGAGACCTTGGCATTCCTCTCAGTACTAGAGTACTTTAATGCAATTACAAAATGCCATATCCCTGGCTTACATTTCCCATCACTCCCAACCTTACTTTCCACACCCACCATTTATTTATTTCAAAAGTATTGCTGGATCAAATATGGCCCAGACCACAGACTAAGAGTTGTGGTACAGAAAAAGGTAAATAACACATGTACTAAGTCTTCAAGGAGCTCATAGTCTGGTGGTAGAGACATATCTTTGTCTTCTCATCCCTGAAAGTTTAATCTGCCACACCTATTCATACACCATATACTAGCTTCATATGGGAACCTCTAAACTACAATTGTTATTCATAACCTTAGCTTTGATCCTTTATCCTCAATACCTGCCTCATATGCCATTAACTGTTTATTTGACCTTGTTGGCCTCAGACCTTTCTGCTTATCTGTTAATCTTCTCTGCCTCTGCCTTCACATTTGATGTTCTACACACTTGAAAAAAAAAATTAGCCTCCTAATTGGTCTCACTGCCTGTAGTATCTCCCCTAATGCTCAAACCTGAGCATTTCACTACCCTACTTAAAACCTTCCATAGTACCACATTGTCTACACAACCATGTTCAAGCTATTTAACAAGGCATAAGTACTTCATGACCTGCTACTGCTGTCATCAAAACCTTACCTCTTGTCACAACCTACATTGTATCTTACACCCTGCAGCTCTTGACATACAGCATGTTTATCACCTAACTCCTCCTTAACCTTCAAATCTTGACTCATGTGGCATCTCCTCATAGAACCATTAGTTGTCCTTTCTTTCTTTTCCTTTTCACTGATTTGGTAATGGGTTCCTCCCATTACTGTTCCCATGAGAGCTCGTGAAAGCCCATATATCATTTACTAGCTGTATCACTGCTGCTACTGCTCAGGTAGATATAAAAGAGGTACTATATGCCAAAGTGGCCACATACATCCTTAATGGTATAGCAAAGAGTGGATATAATTCCCTTGATGCCACATGGGTCCCTCAAATACAATATGTCTCGAAAAAATTGTCTAAGCCTGTTCTTCCTCTATCACAATGAATGGTACTAGTTTCTCTGCAGTATATACTGTACTGGAGATCCAGAATTTCCCTATATCTTCTATACCTATCCTCCCCACCCCAACCCCACATCCCACTCACAACTAATCCAGGTTTTATCTAAACTTCCTCTTTAATTATCTCCTAAATTTGTCCCCTTTCTCCTGTCCTATTTCTGCTGCCTTCCCCCTAGTCCTTTATACCAGTCACGTCCTTGTTATTTCTTGACTTTATTTCAATAGGCTATTGCCTGGTCTTTTTCCCCCAACCTCAACTTCTTTCAATCTAATTTCCACTTGTTTCTTGAGTGAAATTTTATGTAGAAATTTGACTCCAAGAGCATTTGATTTTGGGGAGCACATACAAAATCCCTCAATAATGTGTCAAATGTGTATTTCCTTTTAACTGTCCTACAGTAATCCAGTCATTGCCTACTATTTTCCTTTTTCTAAACATGTTGTGATATTCTCTAACTATATGATTTGCACATACTCTTCCTTCTGTCAAAACTACACCTAGGAATTATTTATCTTTCACATTTCAATTTCTTGGTTATCACCTTCCAAAACTACCCATGTTTCTACCGATATAGATTATTTACTGGTATTTCCATCTCTTCTTTTGACAATAGTTCTTATTTTAGGGTCTGCTTTAGCAACTAAATAGTAAACGTGTTATAATGGTTGCATAGATGCATGGATGGAGGGGAAAATTGAGAAAGGAATGATATGGGCAGACTAGATGAATTGCAAATGATAGGAATCAAATATAAAGAGAGCAAAATGTAAAAAGGAGTTGGGTGGAAATGATCAAGAGTAGAGAACTTAAATCAGTTGCCAGAAAATCTGACAGGATTGGAATAATATGTAAGGAAAACAGACATTGAATATAGAAGAATTGGCAGACCCACAGAGACAAGATAAAATGTAAGGAAGTTAGAGTAAGAGCAAAGAAATTGGAACTTCTGTTGATAAAATGGATGATATTTGGGTAAAATAAATGTGCTATATTGACAAGAGATTCAATGAGAGAAGATAAGTATAATACAGAAAGGATATAATTAGGAATGGGAGATCATAAACGCTGTAGGGAGGCTAGGTAGAGCATGAATGAATACAGAAACAAGCTATGAGTGGAAGAGATAAAGAAAGTCATATTGGTCTAAGTATCAGAATGGACCAGACATGAGAAATGCTGATAAGGGTTTGGGTTTTATTAGGTGTAGAGGGGACTAGGAAGATGGGTGTATTGGACAGAAAGAAAACATGGGAGACTTGACCGTTGAAGAGGAATGAAGCAGATAACAGAATCCACTTACTTTATTCAGATGTCTTTGACTCCGGGTCCTCCCAGGATGACCAGTTGGTGAGGAAAAGACTTAGAGAGTGTATATGAAAGAAAGTTGAAGCATCAAGACAAAGAAAGATGCTGCAGAGACTCCACCTTCTCTTCCTCCCATGATCAGAGAACACTGCCACACCAGGAAAGTTTCTTTTATCTTGTACCTCCCCTCTGTAGTCCCCATTTTGCCCTCCTCCTTCTGATGTTTTAGAATGATTCTAAATCCAGAGCCCAAGAGACCACTAGAGATACAAGAAAAAAAAAAGACTGGGGAAGAAGACAGGAAAAGGTGTGTTTGGGAAGTAGGAAATAGAAGTTTACATGAAGCAGAGGGTGTCTACCCCTACTACCTCGTAGCTTCTTCCCTTGCCTTCTCCTTCCTTCTTTCCATCCTGCCACATTCATGCTCAAAAGAAAGCCTTTGACTTTAGGCCAGGCCAATCTGGGCTTATATTCTGGCTCAATTATGTAATCTTAAGCAAGTTACTTAAGTTTTTTGAGCCTTAGATTCCTAACCTGTAAAATGGAAATAATATACCTCACAAAGTTGTTGAGAGGAATAAATGAAGTGATATGTATACAGTGCTTGGAACATGATAGGGTCTCAACAGTGCTACCCAGTTTCTTCCTTTATCTCCTGAATCCATGTGGGTAACATCCCTTTAATTACATGATGTCATAGAAGAAGCACTGAATTGAAAGTTTCTGGGGTTTAGTTCCACGTTTGTAATTGATATTCTGTTTAATCAAGGATTTTGTTATATATCAGTTTATTTTCCATAAAATGATAATAACATATACTACAGATGTTTTGAGGATTAAATAAAACAAAATTTGTGAAAAGGTTTGGCACAATCTCAGTCCCTAGTAAGCAGTGTATGTAGAGGTTAATAACGTGGGCTCCACCGAATGTAAATTGATACAGCCACTATGGAGAACAGTATGGAGGTTCCTTAAAAAACTAAAAATAGAATTACCATATGACCCAGCAATCCCACTACTGGGCATATACCCTGAGAAAACCATAATTCAAAAAGACACATGCACCCCAATGTTCATTGCAACACTATTTACAATAGCCAGGTCGTGGAAGCAACTTAAATGTCCATCGACAGATGAGTGGATAAAGAAGATGTGGTACATATATACAATGGAATATTACTCAACCATAAAGAGGAACGAAATTGGGTCATTTGTAGACACACAGATGGACCGAGACTGTCATACAGAATGAAGTTAAGTCAGAAAGAGAAAAATATCATGTATTAACTCATACATGGAATCTAGAAAAATGGTACAGATGAACTGGTTTGCAAGGCAGAAATAGAGACACAGATGTAGAGAACAAACGTGTGGACACCAAGTGGGGGAAAGTGGGGGGTGGGATGAATTGGGAGATTGGGATTAACATATACACACTAATATTACACTAATATGTATAGAATAGATAACAAATGAGAATCTGCTGTATAGCACAGGGAACTCCACTGTACAGTAGAAACTAACACAACATTGTAAAACAACTATACCCCAATAAAAAAAACATTAAAAAAATTGTGTACATATTTAATTGACAAAAGTAAACAATTAAAAAGAAAAAGCTCTATAATAACCCTCAAATATATAATTGAAAGTGAAAAAAACACTACTCTGAAAATTAATAGAGACAACATTTACACGAATGCTGAAATTATAATAGCTTCACAAGTGTGTGTGCATGTGTGTGTAGCACAGGCTTGGCTTCCTGTGTTGGGAGACAACAGTCCCCAGTCATCTCCTATTTCTGCACATCTTCTAAAAGTTTTTGTTCTGAACTATCTATTCCAGGATGTTTAAACAACCCGATTAAAAAATGGGCAGGGCATCCCTGGTGGTGCAGTTTTTGGGAGTGCGCCTGCCGATGCAGGGGGCACGGGTTTGTGCCCCGGTCCGAGAGGATCCCGCATGCCGTGGAGCGGCTAGGCCCGTGGGCCATGGCCGCTGGGCCTGCGCGTACGGAGCCTGTGCTCCGCAACGGGAAAGGCCACAACAGTGAGAGGTCCGCATACCGCAAAAAAAAAAAAAAAAAAAAATTGGGCAGAAAAACTGAATAGACACTTTTCCAAAGAAAAAAATGTAGATGGCCAACAGGCACATGAAAAGATGCTCAACATCGTTAATCATCAGGGAAATGAAAACCAAAACCACAGTGAGATATCATCTCACACATTTCAGAATGGCTATCATCAAAAAGAATGCAAATACACATGTTGGCAAAGATGTGGAGAAATGGGAACACTTGTACACTGTTGGTGGGAATGTAAATTGGTGTAGCCACTGAGGAAAGCAGTATGGAGGTGTCTCAAAAAACTGAAAATAGAACTACCATATGACCCAGTATTTCCATTCCTGGGTATATATCCGAAAAAACCCCAAAAATACTAATTTTAGAAGACACATGCACCCCAGTGTTCATAGCAGCATTATTTAAAATTGCCAAGATATTGAAGCAACCTAAGTGTTCATCAACAGATTAATGGATAAAGAAGATAAAGAAGATGTGGTATTTATATACAATAGAATAGTACATATCCAAAGATTGCATAAAATTTTTTTTCAAGTTTTTAAAAGGAAAAAAAATTAAAATAATGTGGGCTCCACCATCACGCTGCTTGTGTTCAACTATGAGACTTGAAAAAATTATTTAACATCTCTGTGCCTCTGTTTTCTTCTCTGTGAAATGGGAATAATTCTAATATCCATCTCACAGAATTGTGAAGATTAAATAAATATATGGATAGAAGTTTCTTAGAACAGCACCTGGAGCACAGTTTTCCTCAAAAAATGTTAACTAGTGTTCAAGAAATATTTGTTGAATCTGAGTCTGT
This sequence comes from Orcinus orca, assembly GCF_937001465.1. Lineage (NCBI taxonomy): Eukaryota > Metazoa > Chordata > Mammalia > Artiodactyla > Delphinidae > Orcinus > Orcinus orca. The sequence goes on along the minus strand of NC_064566.1, from coordinate 48,144,280 downwards.
TGAAACTGGAGTGGAATTATCAGTGGAAACACTGGAGATTAAGAGAAGGTTCTTTGAGATTCTGAGTTTAAGAGATTCTCATCAGTAACTGGGAGGAAGCTGTTCCTAAAGTTTGAATAATCGGAACAAAATGAGTGTGACTGGACAGTTTTCATTGTCTGGATTAGTGTGCTGTCCATAAGCCTCACCGACCCCATGATAAGAACAAAACTCAGTTCTCCAGGAACAGAAAAAAATATTGAGATAGTCAAGAGGAAGTTACCATAAAAAAATGATGTAGCAGTGAAGAGGGGCAGAACATAAAATATCTACAAATGCTCTTAAAAACCTGATTTTGAGTGAAATACTGCGCCATAGACATTGTAGTAAACCCTATTTTGTTTGTTTGTTTTTGTTGTTTTTATTTATTTATTTATTTGCCTGCGCTGGCTGTTAGTTGTGGCACATGAGATCTTCGTTGCCTCATGTGGGATCTTTAGTTGCAGCATGCGAGATCTAGTTCCCCGACCAGGGATTGAACCTGGGCCCCCTGCATTGGGAGCGCTGAGTCTTAACTGCTGGACCACAAGGGAAGTCCCATATACCCTATTTTGAACAAAGGAAAATATGTATGTGCATAAATATTATTGCCATACTATGCTGTTAGTTGAAAAATGATCAAACCCAGCAGCTGTTTGAATTAGCATTGATTTGGTTGATGTGGTAGTATTGTTTAAATGAGGAATATTTGCACACCTCATTTAGATTTCGAGGTTGTTGTCAGTTTGCCTTTGGTGATTATTATCAGCCAACCGACCACACCAATAGGCTAAATTTAAAAAGCTATAATCATTCAATATATACACTGTTAAATCCATTTGATAAACACTCATGAGGATAAAGGGGATATGTCCTTAAGATAAAAAAAAAATACAGGTTTAAATTTCTTTATCCAAAAAAAAATGGGGCACTTGAATTTTTCAGGTTTTAGAAAGGTAATATGCTGCATACACCATACGTTTCCTATCACCTCCAGAGAGTTCTGAAGCAGTATTCTATAATCAAATGCATCAATATCTCTATAGCAAAATAATGTATGACTATACAATGTAGAATAAATAAAGATTATAAATAATCAGTTCACAACAGATTTTTCATCCAATGTGTTAAGACCCCAAACTTAGGAAAAAATGCTGTTTCCAAAGCTGCTTGGATTTTTGAATCACAGCTAAGGGCTTATGGAATACATACCTATTTATAACCAAATGCATATGCCAAGGGAAAAAATACTAGATATGTTCTTATTAAAACAGAAGATGGCAAAAATATTCTTTATCCCCATTATCTCATGTTGCTTTGGTACTTTTTGTCAATAAGATACAACCTGAAAAAAGTGAATAATATTTAAAAGGTAGATGCAAAATATTATTTGCATATATGATTATACTCAAGAAAAATAAGAGTACTAAACTAAAAACTACTCAGTAGGTATAAGAAATACTATAGAAAGATTCCATGTACCCTTTGCCCAGTACCCTTTGCCTTTCCCACATAGTAACATGTTGTGAAACTATAGTACATTATCACAAACACGGTATTCACATGGTAATAGGCCGAATACAGAATATCTTCATCACAAGAGTCCTCATTTTGCCCTTTTACAGGCAGACCCGTTTCTCTCCTGCCCATATCCTTTCCTTAAGCCCTGTTAACTACTATCTGTTCTCCATTTCTATAATTTGTCATTTCAGAAATGTTCTATAAATGGATTCATACATTATATAATCACTTGAAATGGGCTTTTTTTCTTAGTATGATTCTCTGAAGATTCATTTCAGTTTGTTGTGTGTATCAATAGTTCTTTTTTTTTTTTTTGTATTGCTGAGTAATGCTACATGCTGGATGTACTTAGTTTGTTTAAACATACGCCAGCTGAAGAACATCTGGGTTGTTTCCAGTTTATGCTATTATGAATAAAGCTGCTATAAACATTTATGTAGAAGTTTTCATGTGGCAAAAAAAATCTTGCTCTGATTTTGAGATAAACTGCATTAAACTTGTATATCAGTTTAGGGAGAATTGACATCATTACTACTTCAACATTCCAATCCATGAACACAGTATGTTTCTCCTTTTATTTAGATCTTCATTCATTTTCTTCGTCAGCATTGTGTATTTTTCAGCACGCAAGTCTTGTAAATATATTTTTAGATGTACACCAACTAAATATTGTGTTATTAATTTCAGTGTCTTTGTGTTCATTGCAACTGCATAGAATTACACTTGATTTTTATATATGTTTATTTTGTATCCTGTGATCTTTCTGAACCCACTGTTAGTTCTAGACTTTTTTGTTGATTCTGAGTTCTGATTCTCCACTAGGCATCTTCTGACACAACGTAAGCATTAAAGAGACAGGCGCCTTATTACTGCTCAATGGGTGTGGAAGTCTAGGCTCTCCACTGACACCTGGTGGCAGTGGGGATGAAATTCCTGGCTCCCACCCAGCTTGGTGAGGGTGGAAGTCTAGGCTCCCCTGGATTTAACCACAGTTTTTCCTATTGTGTTTGGATGAAGTAGAGTGGTTATCATCTAAAACATTTCTGTCTTGCTGGGTTGCCCCCTTTCTGGGTCATCTGGCTATAGAGAGCACATTTTGGTTTGGGATTTTTCGTTCGTACATGTTAGATCTTCAGATTTCTGACTTCTCCAAAAACAGGCCTAGGATATATGAAGCCAAAAACAAACCCAGGGAACCCACTACCTTTTCATTCCTTGGTCCACAATGTTCCTACCTACTCGCCTTCTTTTTTCTACCTTTCAGAGTCTTATGTTTGTTTTATATATAATATCCAGGGCTTTTTAGTTGTGCTTGGTGGAATCAGTAAAAATGGGCAATCAACTTTTATAGCGAAAATAATAACAATGTGTTGTGTAATTCATAGAGAATGTATGAGTAAAATGTATGACAAAATGTATGTATGACAAAAGAAAGAGATGTAAATGGAAGTTCACTTTTATAAAATGTTACATTATACATGAACAGTTGTGTTTCTTCAGGGTAGATTGCTACATGTTAAGGATGCATATGGTAAACCCTAGAGCAAACACATAAACAAAGAAACAAATAATTTATAGCCATAGGTGAAATAACAAAAGAGAAGAAAAAAATTGGCAGACACACACCCAACTATATCAAAATTTCTAAGTTTAATCTATTTTAACAGAACTTGAATTTTATACTGAAAAATTTTCACAGTAATAAGCAATTACTTGAATGTAATTAGGGAATCATTATATAGTGATCTTTATGTCTACAAAATTTACTTTGTGGGTTATTGATGATAAATGAATAGTATTACTTTATGACACCTATCATGACAAAAAATACTTGTAGATTAAAATATTTCCCATATTTAGAATAAATATTTAACAGAAGTAGACTAAATATTCCTATTAAGAGACAGAGATTGTTACTGTAGATTAGAGCAAGAAAGCAAGCAAGAAAGGAAGGAAGAAAGAAAGAAAGGAAGGAAGGGAGGAAGAAAGAAAGAAAGAAAGAAGGAAAGCTAGGAGCAGCTGAGACAAAATCTTGCCATAAACCCCACCCTCAGCACTGTGACCACAGTTGGGAGGGAACTCACAACCCCAAGTTTCTCCCTGAGGAGTGAAGGGTTTTAACTCCACACCAGCCATCCCATTTTAAGACCTGCACCTGAGAGACAAGCCCCCAGAACACGTAGCTTCAAAAGCCAACAGGACGGGCTTCCTTGGTGACGCAGTGGTTGAGAGTCCGCCTGCCGATGCAGGGGACACAGGTTCGTGCCCTGGTCCAGGAAGATCCCACATGCCGCGGAGCGGCTGGGCCCGTGAGCCATGGCCGCTGAGCCTGCGCGTCCAGAGCCTGTGCTCCGCAACGGGAGAGGTCACAACAGTGAGAGGCCCGCGTTCCGCAAAAAAAAAAAAAAAGCCAACAGGGCTTGTATCCATGAGACCCACAAGGTCTCATGGATACAACAGTGGAAACAGTTCTTCAAAGGTCCATGCAGCCTCACCCACCCCACAGCCCCAAGGCCCAGAAAAAGGGCCCTGAAAAGACCTCAGAGGCACTGAGGCAGCTGAAAAGTGCTCAGGCTCTCTGTGAAGTAGGCCTATTTGCTTGTCTTAAAACATTAGCCTGAGGGGCAAGCGTGTAATTTAACACACATTCTCTCTCCAAAGAGGAGGCCAGCGCGTGCCATCTTTGCACTCTCCCTCTGCCTCACTCCAGCTCACAGGTATCTCTTGAGAAGGAGCTTTTGTACTTGTCTGGTACCCTGATTTTTGAGGGTTGTCACCCAGAGGACACCTCTTGGTCACCTGGTTCTGGTGGCCAGCAAGGCTTATGCTCTAAGGTCCCGTAGGTCTGCAGTAAACAGAGAAGGAGTTCTTAACTGGCTACCTCCCAAGGCACAGCAGAAAGGCGATAGACTAATGTGTCCAGTCTTTCTGTAAAAGAAGCCTGTTAGCTTATCTTCATAGACGCAGCCTGAGGGGCAGGCTTCCTATTAAACACACATCTAAAGGCCCACTGTAATCCTCTTCAGAGACCTCAGACAGTAGGATCTATCTTTGAGCTCTCCCTCTGCTGCGCTCCAGATCACCAGTATCTCGCAGAAAGGAGTGCACATGTCTAGTGACCTGGTTTTTGTGACTGATGCCCGGGGGATACCCCTTGATTACCTGGTGGCCCGTGGGGCTTAGGTTCATGGGTCCCATTGGACTGTAACAAACAAAGAAGCAGTTCTTAACCAGCTACACCTCAGGGCACAGCAGAGAGTCAACAGACTAAGGCACCCAGTCTTTCTGTGGAAGAAGCGTATTAGCTTATCTTAAGGCTTTGAACTGAAGGGCAGGCTTCTAATTAAAAACACTTCTAAGGGCCAACGGTGATCTTCTTCAGAGACCTTGGAGGGCAGGCACTATCTTCACACTCTCCATCCACCACACTCCAGGTCACCAGTATCTCCCAGAAAGGAGTCTCTGCCCATGTCTGTTGCCCCAGGTGCTGTGGCTGCCACCCAGGGAAAGCCCCTGGATTGCCTGGCTCTGCTGGCCAGTAGTTCTTATGTTCATGGATCCCTAGGACTCTAAAAAATGGAGAAACATTTCTTAACTGGCTACTGCCCCCTGGGGCACCGTACAGAGGCAGCAGACTGAAATGCACCCCTGTCTTTCTGGGAAAGAGGACAATAAGCTTATCTTCATAGCTGTGGCTTAGGGGGTAGGCTTCTAATTAAACACATGTTGAAGGGCTGACTACAGTCCTCTCCAGAGATTGGGGAATCTAGCAGGTGTCATCTTTGCCTTCTCCCTCTGCTCCTCCTGCAGGCCATCAGTGTCTCTGAGAAAACTTGTATACACATCTGGTACACTGACATTTGTGACTGCCACCCAGAGGATACATCCCTTGATAGCCTGGCTCTGGTGGCCAGTGAGACATGTGTTCATGGGTTCAGTGGGATGGTAGTAAACAAAAAGCAGTTCTGAACTGGTTATCACTCCAAAACTCAACGCAGAGGGAGCAGATAGAAATGTTCATCTCCCAGTCTTCTTCTGAAAGATGTATATTTGAATACTTTAAAAGTTGCTGCCTACAGGTCTGACTTCCAATTAACCTGAATCTAGGTGCTAATAGGGATTCTCCCCTTTGGGACACTGATGGCTCTTGGCATACCCTCAACTACTGGGAGCCCACTAACAATAAAGTAGGTTGCTTGGACAATCACAAGGGTTTGAGAGACAGCCAAGAGCTAGAGCAGCATTGAACAATAAGTTTTATCTCCTATATGATGCCACTCCTTCAGACTGAGCGAGGTGGCTGTTTTATCTAATGTATAAAACCCCACACAGAGCCAAGGAAAATGAAGAAAAAGCGGGATATGTTCCAAATGAAGAGCAAGACAAAACCTCAGAAAAAAAGACCTTATGAAATGGAGATAAGTTATTTACCTGATAAAATTTAAAATAATAGTCATAAAGATGCTCACTGGGCTCAGGAGAACAATGGCTGAACAAAGTGAGAATTTAAACAAAGAGAAAAAGAATTTTTAAAGTAGCAAACAGAAGTCACAGAACTGAAGAATACGTTAACTGAAGTGAAAATTATACTAAAGGGTCTCAAAAACAGACTAGATGAAATGTAAGAAAGGATCAGTGAACTCAAAGATAGGTTAGTGGAATTCAGTCAGAGCAGCAAAAAGAAAAGAGAATGAAAAAGAGTGGAGATAGCTTAAGGAACTTAAAGGGCACATCAAGCAGAGTAACATTTGGATTATAGGAATCTCCCCAGAGATGAATGTAATAAGAGACAAAGAAGGTCATCACATAATGATAAAGGGCTCAATCCAACAATATTTGTAAATATTTATGCACCCAGCTAGGAATACCAAAATATATAAAGCAAAAATTAAAAGACCTTAAGAGAGAAATCAACAGCTATACAATAATAGTAGGGGACTTTAATATCCCAACTTCATCAATGGATAGATCACTCAGATAGAAAATCAATAAGGGAACATTGGCTTTAAATAACATCATAGACTGGATAGACTTAACACACACATAGAGAACATTCCATCGAAAAACAACAAAATACACATTCTTCTCAAGTGCACATGGAACATGCTCAAGGATACTTCATATGTTAGGGCACAAAACAAGTCTTAATAAATATAAGAATATTGAAATTATATCAAGCATCTTTTCTGACCACAGTAGTATGAAACTAGAAACCAGTTACAAGAAGAAAACTGGAAAATTCACAAATATGTGGAGATTAAACACCATGCTACTGAACAACCAATGGATCAAAAAAATATATAAAGAAAAAATTTTAAGAAATACCTTGAGACAAATGGAAATGGAAATACACATAAAAAAACTTATAGAATGCAGCAAAAGAATTTCCAAGTGGGAAGTTCATAGCAATAAATGGCTATAATAAGAAACAAGAAAGGTCTCAAATAAACAGCCTAACTTTGAACCTCAAGGAGCTAGAAAAAGAAGAACAAATGAAGCCCAAAGTTAGTAGAAGGAGGGAAATAACAAAGATCAGAGTGGAAATAAGTGAAATAGAGGCAAAAAGATAATACAAAAGATCAAAGAAACTAAGAGCTTGTTTCTTGAAAAGAAACACTAAATTGGCAAATCTTTAGCTAGACTCCCCAAGAAAAAAAAAGAGGACTCAAAATCAGAAATGAAAGGGGAGATGTTACAACTGATACTACAGAAATACAAAGGCTCGTAAGGGATTACTACAAGCACTCATATGCCAACAAATTGGACAAATGGGTGGAAGAAGAAATGGATAAATTTTCAGAAACATACAGTCTACCAAGACTGATTCATGAAGCTATAGAAACTCTGAACAGGCCAATTACCAGCTAGGAGATTGAATCAGTAATCAAAAACCTCCAAAACCAAAAGTCGAGGACTAGATGGCTTCACTGGTGAATTCTACCAAACATATAAAAAAGAATCAGGGCTTCCCTGGTGGCGCAGTGGTTTAGAGTCCGCCTGCCAATGCGGGGGACACGGGTTCGTGCCCCGGCCCGGGGAAGATCCCACATGCTGCGGAGTGGCTGGGCCTGTGAGCCATGGCCGCTGAGCCTGAGCGTCCGGAGCCTGTGCTCTGAAAGGGGAGAGGCCACAGCAGTGAGAGGCCCGTGTACCGCAAAAAAAAAAAAAAAAAAAGAATCAATACCAATCCTTCACAACCGTTTACAAAATATATGAGGAGGGAATACTTCCCAACTCATGTGAGGTCAGTCTTACCCTGACACTGAAACCAGGAAAAACAGTGTTTGTGAATAAGGACAAGAGAGGTAAAAATTGACTGTACAGGTAAGAAGAAGTCAGACCATTCAGAACTTCTTTTTGACCATGTGATAGATTTTAGATATTAATCTAAATGCAGTGGACCACCACTGAAAAATATTAAGCAAGGGACAATTTAAAAAAAAAGATAACTATGTCTACTGGGTAGATAATTTATTGTTAAGTGGCAAGAATGTAAAGAGAGACTGGTATAGGAATGGCAGAAGATCAGGGAAAAGCTGATGATGGTTTAGGATTGAAAAGGTGTCAAGGCCTATACTCATATTTCTTGCATGAGCAATCATGTTGATAGAGATACCTTTCACTGAAATGGTAAAGTAAGGAGGACAAGCATATATGGCTGTAGAGGCATGGCTGTGAGAGAGGTCAAGAATTTAGTTTCCAGTTTCTCAAAGAGAATACAATATAGTGTATGTTTAAAGTAATATAATAAATACTGAAAGATTCGGTAAAACCACAGTAATGGTTACTGAACCCAGCTCAATCCAAGCGTAAGAACTTTCAGTCCAGTGGGGAGCAGACGTATAAACATTAGGACAGTAGGTAATAATACATGCATAATGGTTAGAAGTAGTAGCAAAGTAAGAAGTATAAGAGGGAATGGGAGCCAAGGTTTAAGATTGTATGTGAGATAGGCATTCCAAGACAAATAAGTAGTAAGTGCAAAGGGTACAGAAGTAAGTCTTCTTAATGTGTAAAAGTGTAAACTCTGAAGCCAAAATGCCTGGGTTGTAATCCTGACTCTCTTCCTGAGTAGCTGTAAGACACTGGACAAATAACACAGCATATGTTGACTCCGTGTCATCTATAAAATACAGATAATCACAGCACCTATTTCATAGCACTGCTGTGAGGTTTAAATGAATTAATATATGTAAAACGCTGTTGGACACTTAAGAAGCACTATGGAAATGTTCATTATGCTGATATAATCATGATAATGACAATGGTGATAGCAGTGGTAATAATGATGAAAATAACACGGGAGAGATGTCTGGAGGAGATGAGGGTGGGGAGATAGGCAGGGGCCAAATATTCAAGAGTCTTCTATGCTAGGACTCTGAAACTTACTGTGAACTCTCTTCATTAAAAAGTTTTAAGCATGAAGTAACAATCAGCTATGTGTTTGGAAAGACTTTCCTGGTAGTATTGTGGAGAATGGGTGGCTAGGGGACAAAGCCTGTGGGACGGAGACCAGTCAAAAGGCTTATACAATTGTCCATGAGCCATAAACTCAGGGCAACACAAAATTACTTCTTAATCTCAGAACTTGAAGTCCTCCATCAAAATGGGTCAGCAGAGGAAGCAGTAAGCAGACCTGACTGATAAGAGGAAACTCACTGCTTCCCTGGATCCTGCCCACTCCTGTAAGCCTGCAGGCCAGTGAGGACTTGAGCTTCAAAGCTGGGCTGCTTGCCAGCAGGAGTTCATTAAGTGTGGCTCTGCAGCCTGAGTTCATTAGCCCTCTCCCCAGATCTGATCCTGTCTGTTCACCTAAGCTCTCCCTCCAGGCCCCAGGAGGAGGCCACTGGGAGCCTCCCTCAACTGTGTTCCCTGAACAGCAGTGTGTCTCGTTAACAGCTTTTTAATGAGGTCGTGGTCTGTGACTGCTCATTAATAGGCTGGTTAGTCTGCAACCCCAGGGGTGGAAGAGACTGAGGATAGAAGCCAGGGGGAACAGAGCTCAGCCCAGCTAGAGCTGAGGAGAGGGAGAGAGAACCAACTCCCTTTAGGGAGAGATTCCAGCCCTGTACTCTTGGGTCTCCAGGGTCCCTTCCAGCTCTCAGTGACTATGACTCTGCAGATTGAGGTCTGCAGGGACCAGGGACAGGGGTGGGAGGAATTTCAACAGAGTCCAGTGACCCCAGGCTTGGACCAGCTCTTGGTCTAGAGAGACTCTTGAGGAAATCAAGTACTCTTCAGGTTTTCTTTGATGCTTGTGTAAAGGGAATTTCGCTCTTGAAACTTTTTATCATCTTGCCTTCCATAATCATGGATTCCTTTGCTACCCGCTACATGCCCAAGGGCAGATTCTTTGTGCTGTTTTCCAAGTCCTTTTAAACTATACTGGTCCTAGGAGTTCAATTGTTGGCCCTCTTCTCTCTTCCTTGTGTACTATCTCTTAGAGATCCCACCATTGCCAGGGTTTCAACAAATCACTACTGTGAGATGAAACTTCGGTATTGGCTTATATCTCCCACCAGGATTATTACTAGTGCCTCCTAATTGGTCTCCCAGCCTCCAGTCATACTGAAGACTTTCATATACACCCCATTCTCATTCATCCTTCTCCCTGTCTCAAGAGTTCTTTCTAAATACATATGTGATGGCCTATCATAATCATACTTTAAATCCTTACAATTCATCCTCATCTTCACAATGAAACTGTGTTCTTAGCATGTCATACAAGCCCATGTATAGTCCAGCTCAAGCTTATCTTTCCAATCTCGTTCTTTCCATACCCCAACCCTGCAGTTGAATGCATAGTCAACAACTGTCACACTGATCTATCTTCTTTCCCCATATACCAAGCATTTCTAGTTTCTCTAAGCATAGTCTTTTTTTTTATTCTCCTCAACAATTTAGAGTCTGAAAAACCTGGATTCAAATCTTGTGTCTGGTACTTAACAGGTATGCAAGTTCATAAAAATAACTCTAGGGCTTCCCCGGTGGCGCAGTGGTTGAGAGTCCGCCTGCCAATGCAGGGGACGTGGGTTCGTGCCCCGGTCCGGGAGGTTCCCACATGCCCTGGAGCGGCTGGGCCCGTGAGCCATGGCCGCTGAGCCTGTGCGTCCGGAGCCTGTGCTCCGCAGCGGGAGAGGCCACAGCAGTGAGAGGCCCGCGTACCGCAAAATAAAAAAAAAAAAAAATATATACATATAAAAAATACCTCTAAATATCTATCCTTATATTTCATAATCTGTACATGGGATATAATATAATTATATAGCACATTCATAACCAAAATTAATACATAATAATATATAATAAAATTAAAATTACATGAGCCAACCACTTCCACTCATGGAGCTGTATGATCTTTCTGTAGTATCTTTCAATTGAAAGGGGGGGATTGGTTATGTAGAATTCTCAAGGATGTTTGCTGTAATTGTAACATGAGAAATCTACTTAAATTCTATCTCCTCCCAGGAAGCAGGGTGAATTAAGTAACTTACATTTATTGACAGAAAAATATGTTACATATTTTTAAATAAAGTATTAATTATTCCTCATGGGTTTCATCACAATTTTTAAAATAGGTACTTGTTTCAAAAAAGCAAGTAACTTGTTTAATTGTCACAGCAATTTAAGTGTCAGAGCAAGAATATTAATCTAGGTATGAATCCCAAATATCATGTACTTTAAGATTGGGATTGACATATGTACACTATATGTATAAAATGGATAACTAATAAGAACCTGCTGTATAAAAAAATAAATTCAGAAAATTCAAAAAAATAAAAATATTGCATATTCCTTCTTCTAAAATACAGAGGTAGAAGCTCAAAAGTAGTTGTATGAAATAAGTAAATAAAATAATGTTTTACACAGAGATTAAAAGAGCTCTTAGGAGAGTGAAAATTAGCAAAGAAAACAAAACACAACAAAAAACAATGTTGAGATCAACTTCAGTGGAAATTATCTGATCTATTGTGTGATGAGCTATTTCTTTGGGAGAACTAAAAGTACTTACAAAATTACTTTTATTTTCTGAATGAAGAAGATACCTGGCACAGAGTAAGTGTTCAATAAATGGTAGAAATTATTATTAACCTGTTGTATCTTTACACAATTTTTTGTCTAAAATTCCTCCCTCTCACCACCTCCTCCCCGTGCTAAGTTCATTTATACTTATCTTTCAAGATTCAGCTCTAATTTTATTCTTTGGAATACAATTCTAAATGTTTTTCTGCTAGAAACACTTCTAATTCCCCTAGACAAAGCTGAGGTCACTTGCCTTTGTCATACATATCTTGGTCTTACATTACTACTAAAGCATTTAAGATAATGTAATTAATTGTATTTTACATGCATTATCTATCAGGTGAGTATAAGGACAACCTCTCATTATGTTCAAATTCCTTTGCCTGGCACTCACTAATACTCAATAACTGTCGAAATGAATGATTAAGTCCCAGATCATTACCTCTAGCAGTGATTTCTCACCCAAATGTGTTTCGTGTTTCCACGTGCCTCCAAGACATTTCTGCTTAGGCAGCAAGGTATCTATCTAGCACAATGCTCTCAAACTAACGTATGAAATAAACTTTTATGAAGGATGCTTCCTTCTCCCTAATAACAGTGACAATAAACACAGCAAAGATATTTTCCACTAATTTTCTCCCCCAAATGATCTTTTGCTTGTAAATGTTTTCCTCAAAAGCCCCCCAAATTTTAACCCCCAAAGCCCACCAGAATTGTTATCCAAAATGTCCACAAAAAGATGTAAACATGACTATCCCTTTACTAGTAAACATACGTTGTTTGTGAGGGTTTATTTCCATACACTGATATAAACAAGCCACCCGAAAGTGATAACTATCTGCTGTACTCCAAAGTTTTAAACAATTTACGTTACCCGTAACGTAGCGTATGAGGACACTTTGAATACCAACAATCAAAGATGAATGATGCACCCATGAGTTCATAGAAAGAGAAAGAGGTGCACTTGAGCACTCAGGCACCCTACTCAGCATAAAAGTCCAAACCATGCAGAACATGGATTAAGGATCGGAGCTTGTTGAAAGCGTGCTGAGCTGGTTAGCGGAGGGTTACCTACAGATGGTAAGTCAACTCCAACCCCTGTGTGGTATGCCTACATGATGAAATTCTGAACTCATGGTTACTTTGAATAAAACACAAACTCATTCTCCAGTCACTACATCTAGTCAATGTTTTTCTTATTATTTACCCTTCTTTTTCATTTAATTTTTCATTGATTTATTTTTACATTCCATCAGGGAACATGTATATACCGAGTTCTGAGGGTACGATGGTGAACATACGTGCTGCTGTTTAGTTAGTGCTCATCCAACTAAATGGGTCAGAGAAGTAAACAGATGATTATGAAATTAAAACATCATTCAAGGTACTTTACTCTGCTCTAATGCTACAACTTGATAATCGGTATCATAGGAGTATACAACCAGTCTTCAACTCCTGCAGATTCTTCCTTGGCAACACTTTTTATTCATCCCTGTTAATTCCCATTGCCACTGCCATTGCCGTTGACTTGTTACTTATTCCTCTTTTTGATTCCCCGTTTTGTTGCCATATTCTTTCACTTGATCAGTGAACATTTACACACTGAATCTTGAAGGTACAACAAAAAATGAACAAGGTGCTGCCCTCTAAGAGCTCCTATGCAAAGTGCTTTACTGTGTAATAATTCTACACTTTGATAAGTGCTATCATGGAACTATTCAACCAGTCTCTAAATCCTGCTAATTCTTCCTTGGCAAAATTCTTCCACATCCTTTGTTTCAATTCTCATTTACATTGCCACTGCCATTGGCCTAGCCAGGCCATTGTTCCTGAATTATTACTATATAAGCTTCCTCACTATTCTCATGGCTTGCATTCTTTCTTCCCAATCGTCCTTTACACTCACTGCTAAGTACTGATTTACAGAATCCCTCAATTAAGAGAGGATTAAACAAAGAATTCACAAATAAATATATAATTATACAATGCTACCACTGCTATGAAGTAAACTAATAAAATTCTCTGAAGAAGAATAAATGGGACTCCTAATACAAGGAGGTCAGGGAACTCTTTTCTGAGGAAGTAACAACAGAAAATCAGAAAGTGGTATCAGAAAATTGAGTAGGAGTTAACCAGGTGAAAATTAGGAGGAAAAACATTAGAATCAAATGAATTAACCTATGCAAAGATCCTAATGCAGGAAAGTTTAGTGAATTAGTGGAAAAAAAGGAAGCCAATCTGACAAACATTAAGTGTAATTGCAGAAACGATGATGATAGCAGTAATCAAAGTGATGTGGTCATCTTACAGTCAACTGGAATGCCCCTTCCTCTCCCTGATGGAAACCTTCAAGTCTCAAGTCAAACAGTACTTTGATGAAACCTGCTTTGTATGACATACACCAAGGCTTGGAATGTTTTCTATATTTAATCGCATTTCCTTTTCACAACAAGTATTGGGACGTGGAGTAATTTTAATATCTTTCTCTAGGTCATAAGGCTAAAAATTAATAGGGGAGGAACCAGAATAAAAGTGTTGTTTTGTTTCAAGTGTCTTTTATTTTTATTAAAAATTTAATAAATGTGCATAAAATTAATTAAGTACAAAATAATAAACAATCAAAATATCTCCCTCTCAGGGTTGACCTCTGTTCTTCCCCACTTTCCTTGCCCAAATGCAACAACTATTATCAATTCTTTGTGTATCTTTTGAGAAATTTACCGTTTACATATTTTATATGTAGGTTTATAATATTTATTTCTATTAAATAGATGTAATTTGTGTAATGTGTATACAATCTCCTTCACCCTGCTTTTTTTCAAATAAAAATTTATCTTGGAGTTTATCCCACATTAATATATTCACAGTTACATAGTATTGCAATGGAAAACCTACAATTTTTAATCAGTTGCCTATTGATGGAATTAAGACAATTTTTACAATATTTTACTGTTAAAAATTGTACTATAATAAGAAACACTATAACCTTTCCTGTGTCTAAAATTGTATGACTCTTAAAACCTGAATCACTAGCTCTATCCTGTACTGCTCTCTAGGCTTCTCAAAAGCCAGTAGCCTCAAGTCACTTGATCAACCTTTGGACAAGGGTTTATATCTTCTGCTTGTACAACTTCCTTAACAATGACCAGCCTACTATTAACAAAAAGACAAAAAGATCCTGTAATAAAGGAAGTCTATTTAATTGAGCCCTTTCTTTCAGCAGTTTTCTATTTCTTCCATCCTGGATTTTGTGTATAGCAACTACTTAGTCTTAAGTTCTTAATTGTTTATTTGTTCAATGACTGGCTTCCCCCATTTGAATGTAAGCTTTATGAGCACAGGGACTTTGTTTTGTTCATTCCTCTCTCTAAGGGTCTATAACAATGCTTGTCTTGTAGTAATTAGTCAATAGTTGTTTTGAACAATTACTGGCTCTTGGGAAAGTTATTATAACATTATATTCATGATATAGTAATATATATGCTGTAATAGAGTACATTAACATCCTTGTTAATATATCCCACCCCATCATACCAACCCTGTAAAACAAGCATATTATCTTTGTCTAAGCAATATGGAAACGGAAACTCAGAGAGTTTAATAAAATTGCTAGGCATCACAAACCAGAGAGTTCTAGTGCTGGGGTTCACTTAGGTCACTCAGAATCTAAAACGTTTGTGCTTTTCTCTACACAATCCTACATTCCTAGAGTACGGTTTTCCTTTCTTGAACTTCATCCAATTGCATCTGACGTTCTTTAGGGTCCCAAAGGACAGTGGAGTCAAGAAAGGTCAGTACCCTTGAGGAAGGGAAGGAAGAGGAGCTAAGGTGAGCCCAGAAACACCTGGGGGAAAATACAGATGCCAGCCCTTCACCTGGCCCTGAGGACAAAAGAGGCACAGCTGGGAATAGGTCTCCTAAGTCAGGACTGGGAGCATGGCCAACCCATCTAGTCTGCTCACTCACCACGCCTGACACAGAGAAGGCAGCAGTGACCTGGATTCAGGTCCAACTGCAACTGCACCTCAGATGGAACTCAAATCCACAATCTTAGGGCTGAAACATCACAACTCATCTCAGGACTTAATGAAGCTCAGGTTCTTTATGTCTTGGCACAGAAGGAATTCAGCAAGAGGCAAAGTGATAGGTAAGAAGTAGATTTATTAATATAAGATGCTTGTGGCAGGCAAGAGGGCTCTGCCCCCAGAACTAAGTGGACTACATTTTTATAATCAAAGGAAAAGTGGGAAGGGAGAGAAGACCACTTTCTTCCTCTTCCTTTGTAAAGATGTTTCAGGAAAATGGGGCACAAGAGGATGGTCATGTCCCAGGTCTCAGGCAAGTTCCTGGGATATGCCACCAAGTGAGGGTCCTTGGCTTCATGTAGGAAAGAATTCACGAGTGATCCATAGTAAAGTGAAAGCAGGTATATTGAGAGAGATACACATTCCATAGGCAGAATGAGGTCCAACTCAGAAGGTGAGAACGGTCCTGAAATATGGGGTGACTAGCTTTTATGGGCTGAGTAATTTCGTAGGCTAACAAGTGGGAGGATTGTTCCAACTATTTTGGAAAAGGAGCAGAGAATTCCAGGAGTTGGGTCATCACCCACTTTTTGGCATTTTACTGTTGGCCTCAGAACTGTCATAGTGCCTGTGGGGTGTCATTTAGCATATGCTAATGTAGTACAGTGAGCACATTGTAATACAGTACGGCTCAAGGTCCACTGGAAGTCGCATCTTCTGCCACCTCGGACCTGGTTGGTTCTAACCAGTTTTTGTCACAACCGATTTTTCTCAATGGCTGTGTTATTCTTTAAGGATTGTGCCCTGTTCCATTCCCTCCTGTCTCACAGCTGTTAATTGTTCATCCAGGACAGGAAGTAAGACCTCCCTGGTTCCTCTTCTGGTCCTTCTGACAGCCGAACCAGAGTTCCTCAAACACTCAGGGGAGTTCATGAAGCATAGGTGTTAGGCAGAGCTGAACAAGGCAGATCTCCCTATTGGGCACAGGTAAGGCTCTTACCAAGGGATGAATCAACCAGGGGCCCCTCTCCAGGTTCGGTTGCTCAACTAGACAAGGTTTGGCAGGGTTTGTCATGACACCTAATTCTATTCCTATGTCCACACTGGAAAGATCTTATCATTTTTCACCTTCCTGTGCCTCAGTTTCTACTTTCTGTGTCATAAGATAAGTGAGATCTGAGACCACAAGAAGATTGAGATTACCCAGGTTATTTTCCAGTTCTGACTCTAAAGCATTCTGGCTCAGAAAAATTCCAGTCTCTGCAGCTTTGACAGAACATATACCTCCTGAAGTCTTGACTATCCTCTAATTAACTCAGAGAAGACTTGCCTCACTGGAACATGCACAAGGTAGATCGCATCAAGTACGCTATTTCTTTAGGACAATTCTATGGGTGCAGAAAGCCTAGAAGAGAGGGTTCCTCCTCCTGGGACAGCTAATGATTAGCAGAAGAATGTTCTTCTGGAAGTTCTGGAGGGACTAGCAGGGAGCCTGAAATGTCTTTTGATTGTGTTATGTGGTTTTGCTTTTTTGTTTTTATTTGTTTCCTGCCTGAATGCTTAAAGGAAATTTTCCCTATCCTAAACTTTTTTTTAAATAAATAGTACAAAGATCAAGACATATTGGTATATTTCCATTATTTTCAGTGTGTGTGTGTATTAAGGAATGCTTTCAGTTAAAAAAAAAAGTTAGTGATTTTTATTTTTTATAATATTTTCACAATTTCAATTTTATATTTTCATAATAATGTACACCCTAGATGTTCTGCACATCTTTAGCCAACTCCGTTTTCATCCCTGTTGCTTAGAAAGCCATCAGAGAATTTATTAGGTGTCCCTACTCCTTATACATTCCCCCCAACAAGGTACTGTATACTTACTGTATCAAGACCTTCATTGTGATTTAATATAATTGATTATTTAAATATCTCCTCCATTAGATTCTAAGCTTCAGGGAGAAATCAATCATCACATTGCCAGTACCTCAACAGAAGTGGAATAAATATTGAATTTTTTCATAACGTTTAAGATTCCAGCTCTTATTTAATATAGTCCAGGTTAATTGTTTATTCATGAGTATTATCTTTCAAATATTCACTCTAATGTTCTTCTTATTTTTCACGGAATTTTTGTGGGAATATGTTTCTTTTTTCCAATTTGTCTACTTTAGAAAGAGAAGTAGTTGGAATCTCCTGGGACACACTCACTATCTGCTTAGTTGTGCTACAGTACTCCTCTCAGATCTTAATTTTGAAAGCCAGTGGATATTCTGGGTCCTGACAATGAAATGTCAATTACAGCTTTGCTGGACTGAGGAGAAAGATCCTAAGGTTGTTACTTCATAATCTGATTAGGAAGAAGGAATAGGCATTATATGATATAAAATACTATACAGCTCTTACATTGAAAGGAGGGGAAAAAGTGCATTAAAACTACTACATTCTATAGACGTTCTTCCTATGCACCCCCTTGCCACTTTTTCTCCTATTTGAGTCACCTCAAAACAAAACATGAAAAAACACGACTTTTTCTACTAATATACACTCTCAAGTTATCTTAGGATTGAAGTCTTTAAATGTATACCAAAAAGGTAAGTACAGCTTTGGGCAGTAGATGGAGAAGATAAACACCATGAATCTTTGAAGAAGGGGGATATATAATAGGTATACATGGAAAATTTATACTGTTTCCCATCTAACCCCACTCCATCTCCGCAGGACACCTTTCATTTAACCCTGCTAAAAAGGTATTAAGTGTGCAGCAGAAAATGGGTGTGTGTAAATGATCCGAGTTGTTTTAGCAAATATGGTAACAAAGTGGAAAATGGATCACAAAGAGTAAGAGTGGGGAACAATAAGCCATTTCCCATTTCAGAGCTCAGGCTCTGGCCTTTCTTCCTTGTGTCTTTATTCTTAGACAACACAAGGCCCTTTCTCTTGCAACTGAAATCCTGATCTTGCCTCTTTCCCTGACACTAAGAAGGAGTCTGAAACACAAATCCAGAATCTGACTCTTCCAATCGAGAATCTCTCTCTATGACCACAGCTCGGAATTCATTCCTATATCAATGGCTGAAGGAAACTGGACAAGAGTTAGTGAGTTTATCCTCATGAGTTTCTCTTCCCTACCTAGTGAAATACAGTCATTACTCTTCCTGATATTTTTAATCATCTACCTGGTCACCCTGCTGGGAAACAGCCTCATCATTCTGGTTGCCTTGGCTGACCCCATGCTGCACAGCCCTACGTACTTCTTCCTCAGGAACTTGTCTTTCATAGAGATTGGCTTCAACCTAGTCATTGTGCCCAAGATGCTGGGGACCCTGATTGCCCAGGACACAACCATCTCCTTTCTTGGCTGTGCCACTCAGATGTATTTCTTCTTCTTCTTTGGGGTTTTTGAATGTTTCCTCCTGGCCACAATGGCATATGACCGCTATGTAGCCATCTGCAATCCCTTGCACTACCCAGTCATCATGAACCCTAAGACATGGGCAAAACTGGCTGTTGCCTCCTGGTTTCCAGGCATTCCCATGGCTACTGTGCAGACCACATGGCTCTTCAGCTTTCCATTCTGTGGCACCAAGGTGAATCACTTCTTCTGTGACAGCCCACCTGTGCTGAGGCTGGTCTGTGCAGACACGGCACTGTTTGAGATCTATGCCATTGTTGGAACCATTCTGGTCGTCATGATACCCTGCTTGCTGATCCTATGTTCCTACACTTGCATCATTGCTGCCATCCTCAAGATTCCATCAGCTAAAGGGAAGCACAAAGCCTTCTCTACCT
The DNA here is from genome assembly GCF_937001465.1 of Orcinus orca. NCBI lineage: Eukaryota > Metazoa > Chordata > Mammalia > Artiodactyla > Delphinidae > Orcinus > Orcinus orca. Next base: position 48,124,905 of record NC_064566.1, on the reverse strand, counting down.
GCTCCTCCCACCTCCTTGTTGTCTCCCTTTTCTATGTATCTTTAAGCCTCATCTATTTCCACCCTAAGTCCAATAATTCTCCTGAGAGCAAGAAGGTGCTATCACTGTCCTATACTGTTATGACTCCCATTTTGAACCCCATAATTTACAGCCTGAGAAATAATGAGGTGAAGAATGCCCTTGTCCAGACCTTCTACAAGGCCCAAGGCCTTAGAGACTGCATCCCATAGACATTAAGAAAAAGACTAAAGTCTTTCGAATAGGGAACAATCAGTTTGATATTTAGAATTCCTCTGCCTCTGCCTATCTCCATTGTGATGAAACCCAGCTGCTGAAATGACTATTGGAAAGCTCAGTGAAAACAGCACAGAGGTAGTTTAGACCTGTCACCACCACCTGGAAACCTCCTCTGCCTGCCCATTATGGACTTACATTCTTTTTCTTATCATCATTTTAACTTCTGTGGCCAAGTAATTCCAGATATTCACATTCCTGTGTGCACACTGTGAACAGTATGAAACTGCTTATAATCCTAACATGGGAGCACACAGAATAAAAGAGGGCACAACCCATCAAAAATCACCTTGTGACTTTGTCTTCCTTTGGGCAAATCTGACTGCATTCATCAGATAGGAAACCCTATGAGTCCTCCCAATGCATAACTCTCCTCACTGCCTTATTTTAGTTCTCATGTCCTTGAGGGAGTGTTAGTTCTTTCAAGCTCACTCATATGTATTGTATGGATATAGGACAGTGGGTCAATAATTCCCATATCTATACCTTTGTAAATCCAACAATGATTTATTCCTCATTCTATTTATCCCAGGAAGAATGACCTGAGCTTCCACAGACTCTCTCTCTAGATTTGGGGTTTCAGTGGTTATTTGTTTAATGATCATTCTTAATCAGTAACTTAGGTTCTTACACCTTGTTGGAGTAATATCATAAATTTCAATCATGATGCTGCTTTCATTAAGGATTAAAATGGATCCAGCTAACTCCAACATAGCTCTTCTTTAACCACAAAAAGATTCCTCATTCTTTTTATAACTTCGTAGTACTCTGCTTTGTAGATACACCATAGTTTATTTAATGAGTCTTTTACAATTAAAAGAAAAGCTTTATGCATGTGCCTTTTTATGCTTTTGCCAGTGTATCTGACATATAGGAATCTAGAAATTGGATTCATTGGGCCAAGTGTAAATACATATATAGTGTTGCTGTATTGGCACATTTCCCTCCAAATTGATTGTACCATTTTATACTCTCAACAGCAATTTATGAGAGTTATTGTTTCCTCACAGCCACATCAATAATATTTGTCATCAGTCATTTGCAATTTTGCTTATATGATAGGTAAGGAAACATAATTAAATTTTAATTTGAATGAATAAATTTTGAAGAATACAGAGGGAATATGTGAGTAAATCAGAGAAAAGTCATGCATTTCATTTAGACTTCTGAGTTCATAGGTTAGATGATTAGCAGTTGGTGATGTCTTGGTACTCTATTTTCTCTACTCAAAATGTTCTTTTGACCTTAATTTTAGCCAAATCCATCTCATCTTTCATGGTCTACTGCAATTCCTCAGGCAGCATAAATTGCTCATCCTACATGCATCTATTCTAAGTTTGTCAATACCCAAGTTAAATTCTGTGTCTACTATCCTGTACTTATTTTTACATGTTTGTCTTCCCCCAATGTACCTGTAACTCTTAGAAAATGAATACTGCACAAATGTTTCTCTTTTACTACAGCATAGGCATTCCTGGAAACCTTATGTTCTGCAAAACTCACACTGAAATACTATGGAGAAATAAGGTTAAGGCAGATCACTGAAAATGTATGCAAATTTGAAGCCAGAGCATTAACAGAAAGAATAACTGGTACATGGAGAGACAACATAGACTGTCCAGGCATGCAGCTTAGAGAGGCTGGAGATTGCCACAGTAGACAGTCAACATGCACAAACAGTAGAATAAAATTGCCAACGATGGTTTATTGAGAAAAAGAGTATTTGGTGCTGAGACAATGCAGATGGATGTGATGCTGTAAACCAGTGGGGCAGCCCTTATATGGCCACAGGAGTCAGTACCACTTTCCAGGAGCCGCAAGCTACACAGAGCAAGGGGTGCCCCTTTCTGTGGATGAAGCCTAAGGTACAGGCATACTTTAAAAAGTCTCTTAAAAACAACTAAGAGAGTTCCTGATGCCAAGGTCTCAGGACATTTACTTAGATATTGAAGGCTATCACTTTACTCAATCTATTCTGATTTGCTTTGCCCAATTAAAAGTTACATACAATGAAATTATTTTCCTTTTTTTCAATAGTATATGCAAGATAAATAAATGAATGGATAGTCTAGCTGAGAAACGATGATGACTTGGAATAGAGTGGTATTAGTAGAAATTAATTCAAAATATCTTTTACAGGAAGAATTGATAGGACTTGATGGTGGATTGCATGTGGAGAAATATACCACTCAAGAGAGGGGGGTTGATTCTAGAGCTAGACCAATTCCTGTGGTAGAGCACAGGTGTTCTGAAAGTCTAGGGGAGATCCATAAAAGAGGTACAAGAGAGATTTTTTTTTCCAGAAAAGTCAAGCCTAAAGCTTTTTCCTTCATATGCCTGTTATGAATCCCCTTTCACTTTTTAGGAACATCCACCCAAACATGCAGTAACTGATCTTTCCTTGTGACCAGATACTTTCATCATAGGCCAGGTTACCCCAGAATCGGATATGGAGCCAAGGATTCAAGTACAAGTTATATATTAAGGAGAAACCATTAAGCGAGTGGGGAAAGTGAAAGGGGAATGGAGAACAAGATAAGCAAAATCATTTCAGGGGAAATCCCAGTTCCCTTATGGATCTCCAGAGCATAAATAAATCAGAGTTTGTTCTGCTTCAGGTCATAGGAAGGAGGCCTTTTCATACTCCCAGTTGTAGGGAAGAGGGAGAACTAAAGCCAGGTCGCCAGTGCCCGGGGGCATTCTTCTGAAGGTCTCATTTACAAGCTATTAGAAGTTAGCTTGCAGAAGCTGACACAGAAGGTTGCACAGAGCTGGGCAAAATGACCCAAGGACAGCATCCATTACAATCTGCCCTTCAGACACGCTTTCCGTCATCTGAGTGTTTTGAGTCAACCAAAAACTCCAAGCTTTTAACCAGAACATTAAAAAATGACCACTAAAGAAATGGCCACTGAAACCCCAAATCTTTTTTTTTTAAACATCTTTATTGGAGTATAATTGCTTTACAATGGTGTGTTAGTTTCTGCTTTATAACAACCTGAATCAGTTATACATATACATATGTCCCCAGATCTCTTCCCTCTTGCATCTCTCTCTCTCCCACCCTCCCTATCCCACCCCTGTAGGTGGTCACAAAGCACTGAGCTGATCTCCCTGTGCTATGCGGCTGCTTCCCACTAGCTATCTATTTTACGTTTGGTAGTGTATATATGTCCATGCCACTCTCTCACTTTGTCCCAGCTTACCCTTCCCCCTCCCCATATCCTCAAGTCCATTCTCTAGTAGGTCTGCATCTTTATTCCCGTCTACTAGGTCCATCCACCTCACTACAAATAACTCAGTTTCGTTCCTTTTTATGACTGAGTAATATTCCATTGTATATATGTGCCACATCTTCTGTATCCATTCATCTGTTGATGGACACTTAGGTTGCTTCCATGTCCTGGCTATTGTAAATAGAGCTGCAATGAATATTTTGGTATATGACTCTTTTTGAATTATGATTTTCTTAGGGTATATGCCCAGTAGTGGGATTGCTGGGTCATATGGTAGTTCTATTTTTAGTTTTTTAAGGAACCTCCATCCTGTTCTCCATAGTGGCTGTATCAATTTACATTCCCAACAACAGTGCAAGAGGGTTCCCTTTTCTCCACACTCCCTCCAGCATTTATTGTTTGTAGATTTTTTGCTGATGGCCGTTCTGACCAGTGTGAGATGATATCTCATTGTAGTTTTGATTTGCATTTCTCTAATGATGAATGATGTTGAGCATTCTTTCATGTGTCTGTTGGCAATCTGTGTATCTTCTTTGGAGAAATGTCTAGGTCTTCTGCCCATTTTTGGATTGGGTTGTTTGTTTTTTTGATATTGAGCTGCATGAGCTGCTTGTATATTTTGGAGATTAATCCTTTGTCAGTTGCTTCGTTTGCAAATATTATCTCACATTCTGAGGGTTGTCTTTTCATCTTGTTTATGGTTTCCTTTGCTGTGCAAAAGCTTTGAAGTTTCATTAGGTGCCATTTGTTTATTTTTGTTTTTATTTCCATTTCTCTAGGAGGTGGGTCAAAAAGGATCTTGCTGTGATTTACATCATAGTGTGTTCTGCCTGTATTTTCCTCTAAGAGTTCTATAGTGATTGGCCTTACATTTAGGTCTTTAATCCATTTTGAGTTTATTTTTGTGTATGGTATTAGGAAGTTTTCTAATTTCATTCTTATGAAATTAGAACACTCCCTAACCACTTATTGAAGAGGCTGTATGTACTCCATTGTATATTCTTGCCTCCTTTGTCAAAGATAAGGTGACCATATGTGCGTGGGTTTATCTCTGGGCTTTCTATCCTGTTCCATTGATCTGTATTGCTGTTTTCGTGCCAGTACCATACTGTCTTGATTACTGTAGCTTTGTAGTATAGTCTGAAGTCCGGGAGCCTGATTCCTCCGGCTCCGTTTTTCTTTCTCAAGATTGCTTTGGCTATTCGGGGTCTTTTGTGTTTCCATACAAACTGAAGTTTTTTGCTCTAGTTCTGTGAAAAATGCCAGTGGTAGTTTGATAGGGATTGCATTGAATCTGTAGATTGCTTTGGGTAGTAGAGTCATTTTCACAATGTTGATTCTTCCAGTCCAAGAACATGGTATATCTCTCCATCTGTTTATATCATCTTTAATTTCTTTCATCAGTGTCTTATAGTTTTCTGCATACAGGTCTTTTATCTCCTTAGGTAGGTTTATTCCTAGATATTTTATTCTTTTTGTTGCAATGGTAAATGGGAGTGTTTTCTTAATTTCACTTACAGATTTTTCATCATTATTGTATAGGAATGCAAAAGATTTCTGTGCATTAATTTTGTATCCTGCTACTTTACCAAATTCATTGATTAGCTCTAGTAGTTTTCTGGTAGCATCTTTAGGATTCTCTATCTATAGTATCATGCCATCTGCAAACAGTGACAATTTTAATTCTTTTTTATGATTTGGATTCCTTTTGTTTCTTTTTATTCTCTGATTGCTGTGGCTAAAACTTCCAAAACTATATTGAATAATAGTGGTGAGAGTGGACAACCTTGTCTTGTTCCTGATCTTAGAGGAAATGGTTTCATTTTTCACCACGGAGAACAATGTTGGCTGTGGGTTTGTCATATATGGCCTTTATTATGTTGAGGTAGGTTACCTCTATGTCTACTTTCTAGAGAGTTTTTATCATAAATGGTGTTGAATTTGTCAAAAGCTTTTTCTGCATCTATTGAGATGATCATATGGTTTTTATTCTTCAATTTGTTAGTATGGTGTATCACACTGATTAGCGTATATTGAAGAATCCTTGTATTCCTGGGATAAACCCCACTTGATCTTGATGTATGATCCTTTCAGTGTGCTGTTGGATTCTGTTTGCTAGTATTTTGTTGAGGATTTTCTCATCTATGATTATCAGTGATAATGATTATCAGGCCAGTGTGACTTTGCAACAGACAGGCGCGCCGTGCGTTCTCCCCGGGAAGTTGTCCCTGGATCCCGGGACCCTGGCAGTGGCGGGCTGCACAGGCTCCCGGGAGCGGAGGTGTGGAGAGTGACCTGTGCTCGCACACAGGCTTCTTGGTGGCTGCAACAGTAGCCTTAGCGTTTCATGCCAGTCTCTGGGGTCCGCGCTAATAGCCACTGCTCGCGCCTGTCTTTGGAGCTCGTTTAAGCGGCGCTCTTAATCCCCTCTCCTCGCGTACCACGAAACCAAGAGGCAAGAAAAAGCCTCTTGCCTCTTCGGCAGGTCTAGACCTTTTCCCGGACTCCCTCTCGGCTAGCCGTGGTGCACTAGCCCCCTTCAGGCTGTGTTCACGCCGCCAATCCCAGTCCTCTCCCTGCACTCCGACCTCCGAAGCCCGAGCCTCAGCTCCCAGACCCCGCCCGTCCCGGCGGGTGAGCAGACAAGCCTTTCGGGCTGGTGAGTGCTGGTTGGCACCGATCCTCTGTGCGGGAATCTCTCCGCTTTGCCCTCCACACCCCTGTTGCTGCGCTCTCCCCCGTGGCTCTGAAGCTTCCTCCCTATGCCTCCCACAGTCTCCGCCCGCGAAGGGGCTTCCTAGTGTGTGGAGACCTTTCCTCCTTCACAGCTCCCTCCCAGAGGTGCAGGTCCCGTCCCTATTCTTTTGTCTCTGTTTTTTCTTTTTTCTTTTGCCCTACCCAGGTACGTGGGGAGTTTCCTGCCTTTTGGGAGGTCTGAGGTCTTCTGCCAGCGTTCAGTAGGTGTTCTGTAGGAGTTGTGCCACATGTAGATGTATTTCTGGTGTATCTGTGGGGAGGAAGGTGATCTCCACCTTCTACTTCTCTGCCATCTTGAAGGTCCCTCTGCTTGGCTCTTTTACCCAGACGTTAATCAATCACACATTTAGAGGGGATTCCATGGTAACCATTCTACAGTTACCATGAACATAGGTCCAGGAACAACACACCTCAGATTGACTTTGCAGGGGAAGACCTCCCCAGTGAAGAGATATCTAGTAACCAAAGTTCTTATTTCTTTCATTCATGCATTCATGCATCCATGGAATCATTTTAAAAGTATTTATTGAACTCTTATTTCATTTTATCTTACCATTTTATCAGAGCAATGACTGACACATAATGTGTTTTAATACACACTTTTGCATTTGTTACTATCCTTTTAAAATTACTGGAACTGCACTACAATAGACAAACTCTAATCTGGGGTAGGAGGATCAGAGAAAACCCTCATTCAAACAACATGTGCTAGATGAGGTGATGTAGACAAGGACAAAAAATTAGTAGTTGAAATTGGTGACTTGGCTGTCATTGATGATCTAGATGAGAGCTACTTCAGTAACAGCAGAAAAAATAAGAAAATGTAAGAAGAAAGCACAAACACTACCTTAAATATTGCCATTACCGATAGTTGCCATCTCCACCTTCCAAATTCTGGAATCCTAAGCAAATAAAGTGATGGCTGTTTTAAGGCACAGAGTTTTGAGATGGTTTGTTATGCAGCAATGGATAACTGAAACTCTTGAGAGAATTGTGCTCCATCACATTCAAATAGATTCCTGTGCGGCTTATTCACATTACCAATAAAAACTACTACCCACCCTGGTGGCGCAGTGGTTGAGAGTCCGCCTGCCGATGCAGGGGACACGGGTTCGTGCCCGGTCGGGGAAGATCCCACATGCCGCGGAGCGGCTGGGCCCGTGAGCCATGGCCGCTGAGCCTGCGCGTCCGGAGCCTGTGCTCCGCAACGGGAGAGGCCACAGCAGTGAGAGGCCCGCGTACCGCAAAAAACAAACAAACAAACAAAAACAAAAACAAAACCTACTACCTCTCCTGCTATGGAGGGAGAGGGGGAATAAAGGACCAAGAAGCTTCTAAAGAATCATAATAAAGATGATGTATCAGTCAGGGTTTGTAGTTGCAAGTAACAGAAACTGATTATGCATGATTTAAGCTAAAAGGAAAAATACTGAATAATAGTAATTCCGATTCTGCAGCCAGAACCACGGGCCAAATTCATTAACACAAATTCATTAACACGATGTCAGCTAAGGACATCACTGCCATTTAGCACTAGGTGGCGCAGTTTACACTGCCAACACCCTCAGCACAGGCCCTGCTGCTGGAGCTGCTAATTCCCTGAAACTGGAAATTGGAATGTTGCTGCTCTCTCTACCGCTGACAAAAAAAGAGAAGAAATTGCTGACATTACCTCAGCCAGGTGACCAAGGTTAACATAAATAGTGTTAAGTCCTGTTGTTAGTACGTTCCCTTGAGATGATATGATGGAAATAGCACTTTATGATCGGAAGATCCCTCAAACCCATAACCTCAGTCTAATCATGAGAAAAACAGACAAATTCTCATACATGGGCTACCTATAAAATATACAACCTGTACTCCTCAAAACTGTAAAGGTCATCAAAAACAAGTCTCAAAAACTGTCACAGCCAGGAGGAGCCTAAGGAGACAAAACCTAAGCAAATTCAAACAAAGTATAAAGTTTAGTTAATAATAAGGTATTAATCTTATTTTCTTAATTGTAGCAGATGTGCCATAATAATGTAAATAATAATAATAACAATGTAAGTCGATAGTGGGAAAAGGGGGGTACTATCAGAACTCAATGTACTATATCTTCTTAATTTTTCTGTACATCTAAACCTGACCTAAAAAATAAAGTCTGTTTTTTTAAAAAGAAACTTTTTGGTGTCCTTGCTTTTTCACGTCACTAGCTCTTAATTCAAAGTCTAGACTGGGTATATCTAATTGATCGAGTCCTAGCTGCAGTGCAGACAAAGGAAGTTAATATTAGATATATTCAGTTTCCATGGATGGAGACAGGCTCCAACTCCCTCACAAGACTCAACAGAAGATTATAATTTTAGACAGTGTATTCAAAGGATCAGAAGCCAAAAACTGACAAATGTCCATAACACATGGCCCATGAAACCAAATCACCCCTATTCATATCTTGACTATCTACAAATTCCAGACTGACCAATGCAACTCACAATCTACACAACACAATATTCTGAGGATGTGCAGAACACAGAACATTGGGTGAAGAAATACAATAGCTTAGCATATGGAATGCTTCCACTGGTCGTTAAGACAGTCTTCATTTGATTGCGTTTACTAATATATTTTCAATTGCTAGTACAGTATTTGCCACATATTAAATTCTCAATAAAAATTGGCTGAATGAATATATAAGTGGTCTAGGAAAAGTGTTGGCTTAACTCAGGTCAAGTTTTCTCTATATTTTTTTCTTAAATACAGAGAAGATCTGGATTTCACAATGATAGAAGAGAATGGAGTTTGTAGCAAACAAGTCTATGCATCTTAAGGATCTAATCCCAGATGGCTTTACAATGAAAGTCATATATTGAGAGAAACCTTTAAAATTGTGCCATGAAAAAATAGCTGGACTTTAGTGAGGTGACTGCAAAATGAAAAGGGCCCTTCTTCAATTAGAAAGCAGTGTCTAGGCCTCTGTGGACCTTTGAAGACACATGGTCAGAAACCTCATATCTATAAGGTATGAGAGGAAGGCTGGTCATTCCGCTTCATACTTGGCACCCTTTCCATTTCCCTGAAATCTTAATTAGCTAAAGACTGTGTTTGAGCCTGTTTACTGGCAATACTCACAAGTTAAAATTTTTATTTTGCCTAGCTATTAACTGACTTTTATAAAGGTCAACCCCATCACAAACAATTCATGGCACACACCATACTCCCAATCTTGGAAAATATCATTCCACAATTCTGGCACATCTTACTAATGACCCTCTAAATCTTGAAGCGTTGAGTGAGTAGCAGTGGGACAAGTATGAAGTGATCTGAGCTTGAAGCTCAGCTTTGCTATCTTTTAGTTTCCATAAAGTTGGGGATGATAATCTCTTCCTTATAGTGTTGTGGTGATGAGTGAGATGACATTTATAATTTGCTTATGATAGTCATGAGTACAGAAGAGGTTGGTTAAAACAAACAAAAATCTGGTTCCTATCTTGTTTGATCTAGATTTAAAGCTCCCTTCCTGGTTGACAGTCCCTGGTTTACTAGTTTGAGTTCTTCCTCTGGGGCTCAGTCCTAGACTCCTCCTCCTTCTACTGTTTTCTCTCCTTCTCCCTGCAGTCTCATTCTCCCCCTGCCCCCCCCCCCATAGTATCGAGTACCATCTACCCGTTACTGACACAAATTTTACAAATCTGGCCCCATACACCTCTAAGCTCTCACTTACGTCCAATTTGACAATGCTTCTTAGATGTCACAAAGTATCTCATATGTAACAAGCCAAAACTGGACTCATGATCTTTTGCAAGATTTTCTACCGCGATGCAAAATTGAATAAATGAGTGAATGAGTGAATCAGCAAGTCAGTAAAAAACATGTTAAACCATGTTATATACAAGACCATGTCTTTTCAAAATTACTTCACTGTTTTTTGATTCCAAGAAAATGGAGGAGGAGGGTGGGTGGAGTGAGAAGGTAAAAAAATTTTGGCCAGTTCTCCTAGATGGGGATGGAGGAGGCCACAGAAGTTTGACAAGGCCTTTTCCCACCTACCCTAAGCATGGCCCTTGGTTGCTGGCCCTAGGGTTGGACTCACGTCTATGAAGCGGGCGGGGCCTGGGAAAGGGGCGGGATGGGCAGAAGCCCCACCCCGTCTACTTTACAAACTTGGGCCGCGGGGGCTTCTGGGGGCTTCCACGGATGGTGCGCGTGCGCGGGAGTGCGCTGGCCTGCGTCTTGGTATTTAGTAGATACTGAGCTGGCGCTGGCGTGTAAGGGACAGGTATGGCCCGCGCTGCTTAGTTGTGGCGTGATTACTAACGCAAGCTCCCTCCCCGGGCTGGGAGGGCGACTTCTGCGGCTCCTCTGAACTAGCTCCTGGGTGTGACTGAACCCATCCCTGGCTAGGAGCGGTTGTTTGCAGGTATCACGCGGGTCAGCGGGCGGTGAGGACGCGGGTGCGTGGAATTGGGAATCCTGCTTGAGGGCGTCCACGCGGTCTCCTCGGCTTGTTCGCTGTTACCTGGATTCCAACTCTGTGCTCTGCAGTCTCTGCGGGAGAAGCTGGAGGAGGGCGCGAGCTGACAGAGGTGGAGGCGTGGGCTGTGGTGGGAAGTTAGTGCGTGAGAGAGGAGAGGTAAAGAGGGCTGGGGTGGGAAACAGGACGGTTAGGTTCCAGATCCAGGTCTGCCGTCTCCTTTTCCATTCTGGGATGGGGGCAGTCTCCAGGCGTTTAATCTGGTAAATACATCTTGCTCAGCTGGTTTTGGAATGACTGATATGGATTCCCGATCCAGTGTGACTGGGTCAATCGACTGGAAAAGAAAATGGAGAAAAGTTCATTCCAACTTGCCGTGCTGTCCCACTCATTCCTGGCCACTCCCTAAAACCTCTTTATTTCAGATGCTCATTTGCACACTGCTCTATGCTACTTTTTAGAAGCTAATCTCGGAAGGCGAAAGATTCTCCTTACCTCAGGCTACTGCTCTGCCTATGACCTATTTGATTAAAACAACCCTTTTTCACAGATACTACCTTTTCCCCATAATTAGTGCCTGTTCAAGTTCCTTGACGCTGTAAAATCCTATGAACTTGTGTCAGCTGGTTATTTGATCTAACTCTCCAGATTCCTGCCACCTGCGCCTTACTGAGCCCTTCCTTCCATTGGTATTGGCTCAGCGTCTTAAATCTTCATTCTGAGTCCTACCATCATCCTTAAAGGTGTCTGTTTAGTACTTTAGAAGTACTTTAGAGTTTAAACTTTAACAGTTCTTGACTTTGTTTATTCCATTGGTGGTCACTTACAGACCACTTAAGCTATTCTCAGTCACAGTCATACCTTGGACCATTTATCATCCAGACTGTTCCTCCTTCGAAATCTTAAGTGCTAGCATATCATCCTGAACATCTCTAACCTGTCCTCCTAGCTCTATAATTATTTATACTGGGTAATTTATTAATTTTTAACCTATAAACTCCTAGTATATTTTGTTGCTTTTTCTCACTTTGAGTTGAACGTTTAATTCATCTCATTCTTGTTTAATTATATATATAAGGCTTTGCTATTGCCTAACAGTAGAACTTGAGCTGTTAGATTTTGAAGTGCAGTGTTTTTAGTGTTTTTAATTTGAGTTGTTTTCCAGAAGCAAAAGTTAAATTTCAAAGTAGTTGAGATTTTTTTCTATTTCTACTTGATGTTAAGATCTAGTTTTCATTCTGGTAATAAATGTGGTTTGTACCGCTTTTATTTACTTTTTATTTATTGAGTTTTTTGGTAGCTTAGTAAATAGCTTAGTGCTTGCATAGAAACTACATTCTATATGGTTTTATATATCAGGCTAAGCATGTTATTCATGTCCTCTATACTATCAATTTTAGCTTACTTGTTAAGGACTGAGAAAGTTGCCTTAGTCTCCCATTTCTGTGGTGGTATTGTTGCTTGCATCTCTTGTTTTCTGAGAGTTTTGCTATAAATATATTTCATTGTGTTATTTGATACACTTAGTAGCAGTCATATTTCATTATGAGTTGTACCTTCAATCATTTAAAGTTTCCTCTTTGTCTCATTTTATTCATTTGTGCTTTTAATTCAATATACATCTTAATTCAGTATATCCCTGCATATTATTGTTGTTTACATTTGTTTGTTATTTTTTCTATCATCCCTTTAAGCTTTCAGTTCTTTTGTTTTGGACGTCTCTTAATTTTTTACATAGTTGAGTTTAAATTGTTAATTTAACAAATTTATTGTCACAATGCTCTATGCTACTTTTTAGAAGCTAATCTCGGAAGGCGAAAGATTCTCCTCACCTCAGGCATTTATTGTTACAATGGATATTCTTGTTGTTAAATCTGCTTTTTTTTTTTTTTAATGCTTACTTGGTTTTTTGTTTTGTTTTTAATATGTGATCTGTGAACGTGTTTTTCTTCTTTCTCCCTGTATGTTAATTCTGAAAGTATCTGGGCCCATAGTTCATTGTTCTGCTGGAACTCAGTGAGTGATACCTCTTAAGCACTTCGGAACTTTCTTTTTTCTTTTTCTTTTTTTTTTTTTTTTGGTAATGAACGTGTACTTTCCTCAAGCTTTGGAGAAGGTTTGTGTTGGATCTCAGAATGTTCCTTCAGTTGTTCCACTTTGCCCTGTGTCCCCATGTAATGGGGATACTAATGAGTATATAGATGGCATCAATACATTTCTACAAGACAGAAAGTGAAAATATAGTTTACAGAAGCAGTGTAGAAAAGGTCACAACTTAGAATATGCTAGGAGGTGACCACAGTGGAGGTGGAAACCCATCTGCCTATGAGAATCTTAAGCTGTTTCAACAGAGTATGGCAGTGAGAGTTAAATAGAACATAGGAATTGAGTGAAGGGTTACATGTGAAACATCTATTCCAGTCATCTCCCCAACCTCCCAGCCCTCTTCCCACCTACACAGAGAAGCAGTTTAGCTCCAGTGCCTTCCTCCCACAAAAAGTTCTTCCCTAAATAAACTATCTGAGGAGAAGGAAGGCTTTTAGGTTAGGTGTTGACATTTCATAGTAAAACCTTTTCACTCTGTTGTGTGGGGAGCCCACAACTTGACAGCCTGCTCCTCCACTCACCCTAAATCAAAGTCTGCCAATGTGTGTGTCTCACTGATATTCACATGGCTCTTGGTAAGTCTCCCATTCAGGGTAGACACCCATTAGGAAACCAATCTACCAATACAGAAGAAGTAGAAATTCATATGATGATCTGGAATAATCAACCTAACACTTGATTCTTAAATATGAGCAGAAAACTAGGGAATACCAGATGTCTAAAAACCAAGATAAATAGAAACCCTGACCACAGAATCAAAGAGAATTTAGGAAACAGAAAACTCAAATTAGAATCTTCAGAGAAATTTGAAACGATATTGTAACTGTACAAGCACAATGCTATGGAAAAAGAACCACTGGCCTAAAGGCTTATAATAAAAATGACTCCTGAATGGTAAATTGCACCTGGACTGAGAGAACTGTAAATCAGATAGAAAGCTGGATCTGAACTTCCCTGAACGTAGTGACTCATAATCTGGCACACTCTTTGGGGAACCCTGAAAGCTGCACTCGTAGAGTTGTTAGATATCAGCTCCTGTAGAAGGCTTTTCAGTCAAGATGCTTTCTGCCCAACCTACATGGTCCACATTTCCTTGCACTTGAGCTATACTCTGTGAGAATTGCCACTGAAGAAAAATTCCCGTTACTCACTCCTCTGTTAGCAACCTTTGTTTTCTGTCCAATAGCCTTCTTAGTAACCTAAGTGCCAAATATGACCTGTGGTAGTCCTGCAACGTTTAAATGTTTTATTGAGCCTAAGACCTCCCTGATTGATGGGCATTGCAGACTGGCTCATAGCAAATCCTAACAAATTAAAACTTTTGATCGTTATAGTCTGGGAATGCACTTTTTGACCTATCCATGTTCATTATCTGTAGGTCATATTTATGTCTTTTTTTTCAGTCTCTTGGGTGCCTGAATATTGGCTCTGCGTCTGAAGCTCCTGAAACTTTTCTCACTGCATATATATGTATATAGTACACAAGTGCTTAGCCCAAGCATGAGAATTATTGGAATCCTCTGATAAGACAAATTGGAACTGCAGTGGGAGCTCTGTGTAGGAAGATGCAGCCTTTGAACAAGTTGACGGCTATCTCAAAACCTCAAAACCTGGCTCCTCACGAACAAAGTGAGGTCCTGAGAGCAGATGTGTCTTGGCAGCCGGAATCCATCCCAGTCGTGGAGACAGATGACTGTGAAGCCTCTCGTCTAAAGTTTAGACATTTCCAGTATTTGGAAGTGTCTGGGCCTCATGAAGCCCTGAGTCAACTCTGGGAGCTCTGTCTTCAGTGGCTGAGACCAGAAATTCATACAAAGAAGCAGATCCTAGAGCTATTGGTACTGGAACAATTCCTGACAATTCTCCCTGAAGAAGTCAGGACTTGGGTGAATTTACAACATCCAAAGAACAGCAAAGAAGTGGTGAGCCTGATAGAGGATGTGATTGATATGCTTAAGGATGAAGGTGAGAATATAGAAAATTGGAGGTAGAATAGTTGACCCTTCCCATATGAAGAAAAATTATCTTTTAGAAAAATTTTTTTACGGATGCATAGTTGATGTACAGTATTTATGTGTTACAGGTATATAACATAGTGATTCATAATTTTTAAAGGTTATTCTCCATTTATAGTCATAAAATATTGGCTATATTCCCTGTGTTGTACCATATATCCTTATAGCTTATTTTATACATAATATTTTATACTTCTTAATCCTCTATCCCTATATTGTCCCTCCCCCCTTCCCTTTTCCCACTGGTAACCACTAGTTTGTTCTCCCATATCTGTGAATGTTTCTTTTTTGTTACATTCACTAGTTCTTTTTTTTTTGATTCCACATGTAAGTGATATCATAGAGTATTTGTCTTCCTCTATCTGACTCATTTCACTTAGCATAAGAACTTTTTCTGAAGCTAGAAGATGTCAAGGGCTAGATCATGAAGAACTTTATTATACTAGGAAGGCTGAACTGAGATCTCACAGATTGAGTAGGGGAGTAAAAGAATTTGATTTACCTTTCAAAAATACTGTGTTGCCTTCAGTGTAGAGCAGGGATCAGCAAACTATGACCATAGGCCAAATATTTTTGGAAATAAAGTTTTATTGGAACACAGCCACACCCCATACATTTACATTTTGTCTACAGCTGCTTTCATACTATGACTAGACTTGATTAGTTATAGCAGAGACTGTATTGCCTGCAAAGCCTAAATAAAATATTTACAATCTGGATCTTTACAGAAAAAGTTTATCAACTTCTGCAGTAAAGGATAGCCCTGAGAGCTCTGAAAATAGGAAAACCAATTAGGAAGTATCATAGTAGATCAGGTGTTAGAGAATGAGGAAGCATTTGGGAAAACAGAGGAGTTTGAACCTAAAGGGTTTACATATTAGGTGTGAATGGGACAAATGTTCTGGCTTGCATGAATGCAGTGTAAGTAACAGTTTTTGTTGGAGAGGAGATTGATATATTAATTATGTGGCCTGTTGAACTTGAGGTCTTTGTGGGACAACCACAGTGAATAATCTAATATATAGTTAAAAATATGGCTTTAGTGTTCAGAAGTATACAATTTCTGTTGCTGCTGTAACACATTACCATAAACTTTGTTGCTTAAAACAATATGAATGTATAGTCCTACAGGTTTGTAGATCAGTGGGTCTCTCTGGGCTAAAAATCAAGAAAGAAAAATATGGAAACTCATAGGTATGAACGGAAGTAGGAAAAATACAAATCCTTAGGAAGAACCAGTATTTAAGAGCTGGCATAGATCTACCTACCAATTATAGAAAATAGAGAATAGAGGAACATGTTAAGCTACACCATGGCAATGCCATTACTAAAATCCAATCTGTGGGAAACTGCAAGACACTCCAGTTTCTAAAACAAAATAATTGTAAGGGAGTAGGGAGGGGCTATGGAAGAGGGATTTAGAGATTAAAAGAAACATAAAACATGTGTAATTGATCATGTGAATGTGTGGACCTTGTAAGACATGAGGCAACTGACTGGATATTTGACTAGGCATTATTGATTAGAGACAGTGATGATACTGGTATTGGGATTATATTTAGTCCTTAGCCAAAAAGGAACTAAAATGAAGTGCTGAGCAAAATAAGAAAACTCAGGGAAGCAAGCTAGAAAGGAGTAATCTAGAAAGCAAGGAACCAGGAAAGATTGGCATCTTGAGCTAAGAAAAAAGAAATCTTTAAGAAGGGAGTGTTCAACAATGTTGCAACAAAAAGGTCCTGTTAAGATGAGTATTGCAAATAATTTATTGAAATTGTTGATTAGATCACTGGTCCAACATGGGTCTCCCTGGGCTAAAATCAAGACACCAGCAGGAATTCATTTCTTTCTGGGCCTCAGGCTCCCTCTCCCCCAACTTCAAAGCTGGCGATGGTGAGCCAAGTCCTTTTCACACTGCCATCTCTCTGACACTATTGTCATGGTGTGTGCTGGCATACATGCACATGCTCACACTCACTCTTTCACTCTCTCTGTCTCACTGACCACAGCTGGGAAAAGTTCTCCACTTTTCAAGATTAATGTAATTGGATTGAGACCACCCAGATAATCCAGGATGATTTTTTTTTTTTTAATTTTAATTTTTTGGCTGCGTCGGGTCTTTGTTGCTGCACACGGCCTTTCTCTAGCTGCAGCGAGCAGGGGCTACTCTTCGTTGCGGTGCTCGGGCTTCTCATTGCGGTGGCTTCCCCTTGTTGCAGAGCACAGACTCTAGGTGTGTGGGCTGCAGTAGTTGCAGCACGTGGGCTGAGTAGTTGTGGCTTGCGGGCCCCAGAGTGCACGGGCTTCAGTAGTTGTGGCGTGCGGGCTTAGTTGCTCTGCGGCATGTGGGATCTTCCCGGACCAGGGATCAAACCCGTGTCAATGCCATGCATTGGCAGGTGGATTCTTAATCACTGCACCGCCAGGGAAGTCCCCAGGATGATTTATTCATCTGAAGGATCTTTAACTTTAATATTGCTGAGTCCCTTTTTTTTTTGGCTGTGCCATGAGGCTTGCGGGATCTTAGTTGCCCGACCAGAGGTTGAACCCCGGCCCTGGCAGTGAAAGTGCTGAGTCCTAACCACTGGACCTCCCCTTATCCAAGGATTAGGGCATGGACATTTCAGGGGGCTATTCTGCCTATCACATGGGTCAAAAAAATACGAAGTATGAGGTGGGAATGTGATAATCATTATAGACTATTCTTGAGAAGTTTGGGAAGAAAATGAGAGGTTTCAGGGTAATACAGGACCGAGAAAGGCTTTTGTTTTCTTTTAACGTGCCATGGATCCCTGAAGAACCCACTTAAAGGGTTTGCCCATATTTTACCTACCTTAGACCTCTCAGGGCTGAAGTGGCTACCTGGCTAGCACTTGTCAGAAACATTTAATGAAGAATGTATTAGCCACTGCTACCTGGGACAGCAAAGAAACAGTTGGGACAAACATAGACTAAACAAAAAGATGGGAGGAAAGGTGCTTTAGAGAGTAAGGGATTTGAAAGCTCCTACATATTCTTAGAGATCTAGAAGTCTGGGTACATGTTCAGAAAGACCTGAGAATTCCCTGATTCTCACCTCTGGCTGGTCTTCAGGCTCTGCTCGAGCAGGAAATGAAGACTAAGGCAGGGGTGAGAACTATCTGGCTAAGTATTGAAGGCATTTTCTGATGCAGACAGCCCATCTGCAAAGGCTAGGAAATGATTTTTGTTTTTCTGATTTCAAGCATTTAAGGAAATCTCTGGAATTGCTAGCTAACCACTAAGTTAAGGAAACCGACTTAAGTGGGCACACACAACAAAGAATATAGACTTTATAAATTCAAAAAAAGGTTGAAAACATCAACAACATTGATAAAAGTTTAGCTACAATGACCAAGCAAAAAAAGAGACGACCAAAATAAAATCAGGAATAAAGGTAGGGGTATTACTACTGACCTTGCATAAATCAAAAAGATTATCAGAGAATACTGTGAAAACTTAGATGAAATAGAAAAACTCCCAAACTACCAAAAGTGACTCAACTCATCTGTAACAACTAAAGAGACTGAATCAGTAATTTTTAAAATTTCAACAAAGTAAACCCAAGGACAACATGGCTTCACTGGTGAATTCTACCAAACATTAAAACAATAATTAACACCAAACTTTCTCAGACTCTTCTAAAAAACAGAAAAGGCAGGAATACTTCCTAACCTATTCTATGTTGGGAGTTTTAATCTGATGCCAAAGCCAGAGAGAGACATCACAAGAAAAGAAAACTAGTGAACCAAACCCAGCAGCATATTAAGAGGATTATACACCATGACCATGTGGGATTTATCCCAGAAATACAAGGATGGTTCAAATGTGAAAATCAACATTATATACCATACCAGTACAATGAAGGGAAGAATCACATGATCATCTCAATTGATGCAGAAAAAGCATTTGACAAATTTGTATATGAATGTTCATAGCAGCATTATTCATAATAACCAAAAAAATGGAAGCATTCCAAAAGTTCATCAACTGATGAATGGATAAACAAATTGATATTCATACAGTGGAGTATTATTCAGCCATTAAGAGGAACAAAGAACTAACACATGCTACAACATGGATGAACCTTCAAAATATGCTAATTTAAAGAAGTCAGACAAAAAAGGTCACATACCATAGGACTGAATTTACATGGAATGCCCAGAATAGGCAAATCCAAAGAGACAGCATGGAGGGAAGGGGAATGGGAGGTGACTCCTTAACGGGTATGGGGTTACTTTTGGGGGTAATGAATATGTTCTGGAATTAGATAGTGGTGACGGTTGCACAAAACTGTGAATATACTAAAACCCATGAATTGTGTACTTTAGAATGGTTAATATGGTGAATTTTTTGTTATGTGAATTTTACCTCAATTATTTAAAAAGGTGAAGTAAAAGAGATTACTGGATCAAGCTAAGATTGGATGTTAAATATAAAGGATCAGTGTTCAAGGAATTTCAAGTCTGAAGAGAGTAAATCTGCAAGTGATTTACCATAAAATCCAAGCTGCGTAGAAAAGAAAGTAACTTCACAAGAGGGATGATAGACGGGGAGAAAATTAAAGAAGCAATGTACTATGGTGGAACCTTGATGAAAGGATAGGAAAGTTGAAAGGATAGGAAACTATAGTTAGGGATTGATTCATTCGAGTTTGTTCTCAGAGTAGAACAATCTGAAGTATATAAGGGCCCCAGTGTGAAAAAGGAAGTAGCTTGATTGCTGGTGGTTGTTAGAAACAAGGTTGTCAAGGGTCTTCAGGCTGGGTTGTTGAAAAGATTATGATTTGGTGTGGAAAGCAACAATTTTAGCTAAGTAAAGTTTTTACTGACCTAGTGCAATTACTTATTTAATGTCTGTCGTTCACGACAGACTAGAGGCTCCCTGAGGGCAGGCATTTGTGTGCCTCACACATGGGAGGTACTCAGTAAATACGGGCTGAATAAATGAATTTGCAATAGCTTAGTGTATTACAACAGCAAGAAGGCCCTCGCTAAATGGCATGAACCACTATGAAAAATTTTTGTATGAGCGTAGAAAAATTTTTATGAGGAAATGGGAATGGAGAAGTATGAATATATCAAAACAGCTACCAAGACCATAGTATTGGAGGATGAGAAGAGGTGGCTTTGATGGTGGCCAAGATCCATTTTAGATTAGAAGGGAGAAAGAATATTTTATAAAGAGCTAGGGAATATATAGGAATTTTTCTTTGAATGGCATGAGAGTTTCAGAGAACACAACTGTAAAGGTTCAGGAAGGAAGTCAGCAGGAAAGAAGAGTTACGGGAAGGAAACAATGCTCAGAGCAATAAAAAAGGGATGGCTGATTGAAGGCTTTTGCATCTTTTCAAGATATCTCACATATTTCCAAGAATGACAAGAATAAGAAACAATGTGATATTCTACTATGTATAAAATAGATAACTAATGAGAACCTACTGTATAGCACAGGGAACTCTACTCAGTGCTCTGTGGTGACCTAAATGGAAAGGTAATCCAAAAAAGAGGGGATATATGTATATGTGTAGCTGATTCACTTTGCTGTACAGCAGAAACTAACACAACATGGTAAAGTAACTGTACTCCAATAAAAATTAATTTAAAAAATAAATCATATAAAAAAAGAACGTGGTATTGACTGTCCTAGGGGTTATGGGACTGAGTAGACTGAGGTTTCACAGAGTGTTATAGGCCTGAATAAAGTTAACAGACTGTAATCTTGTGGCAGTATTCAAATTGCTGAGAAGTTTGGATTTTTTTTTCAAATCCTGCCTTTATTTATAGAACGTAAATATTTCTTGCATTCTTTCTATTTTTTCTTAATTCACGCTGAATCAATGAAAACTTCTTCACAGACCAGTATTGGCCCATAGTCTGGCATTTGAGGATTAGTGGTGTAATTAATGAATCTTGGAGAAACATTAGGAAGTAGCCCTTGGGTATACGTCTCACCAAAGGGCTGGAGAAGAGAATCGGTTGCTGCTCAGGTTTTTATGTCCTGGAAGAGTCAGTAGTCCAAGGTGACCAGACTGCCTAAGTCTGTGTATAGTATACACAGAGCGACTTAGAGGAAAAGAATCCTTGAGTAGATTAATCCCCAATGTCTTTGAGAAAGTGATTGGTTGGGTAAAATATTCTTAGCTCCCAGTAGAATTACAGCCTGTGGTGGCTAAGCCTTAGTTAGGATTTAGTTTTGACAAGATCAAAGTTTTTTTTTTGGATCTGCTATAACCACAGATGAGGCATCAAAATATTATTTTGGCCTTCTCTCTGATCAAGTAGTTCTTGACCCCTGGTAGAATGTGCAAATCACTTTTAGAGCTTTTTAAAAATATAAGATCTGGGCCCCACTCCTGGAGATTCCGGTTGCTGGTAGAGCCTGACATCATTAAATTTCAAACTTCTGAAGTAGCATGTTAAAAGTACTATAATTATTAAAAGGTTCTCCAAGGAAAAACTTGTCTCCCTATGTTTTCCTTCGTCTTCCTCAGGTATAACCTGCAAGGATTCTGCCCTACTCCAGAAGGGGAGCTTCAAGCAAGAAAAAAGGGAAGCTGACTCACCAACAGGCAAATCCCAGGTAAGTTAGGATTCCACTCTATTGTAATGTTCTGCTTTTTCTTTTTAGGTCTGTGAACTTTTGCCAAACACAGTTCCATCTAAGAACATGACTCTTTTAGTTGATGATATGCTGGACATTGGATCTATTTTACTTGATGATACACTTTTTGGAAAATATTTAATTTTTGTATATTCTCTATGCATCTGTACCCTTGAGATTGTAGATGATAATCGGAGGTATAGACATAGGGCCTACCCAGGGAATGTTTAGAATTAAAAGTGAAGTAAGCCAAGGGCAGAATCCTGAGCAATGTCATTTAATAGGCAGGAGCAGAAGAAACCTCAAAGGATACTGAAGTGAAAGGACCAAAGTGGTAGAGGAAAACCAGGAAAACATGGTGTCACTGTGAAAGCAAGGAATGACCATATTTCAAGGAGAAATCCTTTAAAAGTTCAGAAAAGTGCAGCCTGAGTAGTGTCTATTCTCTTAACATCATGGAGATACAAGCATGCCTGGGAATAGAAGCCAGGTTGCAGAGGGTTGAGGAAAGAGGAAAAGTGAGGAGGTAGGCAAAACACATGTAGACAACTTATTCACAAAGACTGGCTCTGAGGCAGAGGAAGGATTTGTGTGTTTCAGTGTGACTGAAGGTAAACTATAAGGACAAGGTTGAGAATGCTGGATAGAAAAGTGCAACAGCTGATGGGATGAAGGCCCTTATAACCAGTATTTATGCAGTGCCTAACGTTTCTAAGGGCTGGGAATATGATAGTAAATGAAACAAAATGCCTGCCTTTGTGGAGATTACATACTACTAGAAGTAGACAAACACAAGCAAATAAGATAATTGCAGATGGTAATAATTATTAGGGAGAAAATAAAGAAACAGACTGATTAGGAAGATGGCTACTTTATTGGGTATTCAGGAAAGGCCTATCTGACAAAGTGACATTGGGCTCTGAGACCTGAAGGATGAGGCATTAGCCGACAGCGTTTCTCAGTTAGAGATGCTCCCTGTTCTGCTAGGAGAGCCTACATTTTCATTATAAATTTCCCTCAAATCTGCCTTAAACTCTTCCTATTCTGAACTCTTTCTGTGTAAATTATTTGTACTCTATAGTAATTTTTTGTTCCACAATTATTCCAACCGGTTTTTCTCCTCGGTTAAAATGTAAGCTAATCTAGAGTTAGGACAGCCCTTCATTTTCCTTTCGCAGCCCTCAAAGAGTACCAAGTTGACAGGCCCCTAAGGTAACTTGATTTTTATCACTTGGAACTCCAAACGTTGTCCTATCAATTTTTTTTTGTATATTCTTGCCACCTACCCTGTTCTTTCCAAATTCATTTCTCCTCTAGTAATATCTTTGAGACCTTTGATTAAAAAGGAACTTAATGTTTTAGGAGCCAGTGACATTCGAAGATGTGGTTGTGGAATTCAGCGAGGAAGAGTGGGGGCAACTGGACCCTTCTGTAAAGAACCTGTACAGGGATGTGATGCTGGAGAACTATAGGAACCTGAATTCATTGCATAAAGGTGGCGTCTGCGTATTTACCTAATCTGCCCTTTAGTAGTCTCTTCATCTACTGTTAAAAACTACTGTTGAAGTGGTTGAGGGCATTTGGGTTTCAGTTTAGGTTTCCTAATAATTTCTGGGCACAATAGCAGATTTTCTTGCTGTATGTGATTGAAAGTCTTTTCTGATGTAGAGCTAGAAATACACAGGTCCACTGGCCTTATCTTTTAGCAGCTCTTAGACTACTACTTTGGGATGGGATTCTCTTCCCTATAAAAATGTCTGAAATGTGTTTGTTTGTTTTCCTTTTCCCCATGTACAGAGCATCTACTTTCCAAACCAGTTGAGACCTCCAGGTTGGAGAGTAAGGAAAAAAGTTGGATAATGGAGCAAGAAATTCTAAGAACAACTGTTTTTGGTAAGCAACAGGTAGATCTGAGGCATTTGTAAGAAGCTTCTGTTCATTAAATACACAGATAATGTACAACCCAGGGTTTGAGTTGTTGGTTGGGAGGTGACAGCAAACCAGCTAAACTTTGAAGAAGAAAAGTCATTGCTTTTTGTTCACAGATTCCTTTTCTTATATGGACAGGCAAAAAAGTGGTGTGGGTTAGGAACACAGACTCTTTTATTTTTTTTTAATTGAAGTATAGTTGGTTTACAATGTTGTGTTAGTTTCTGGTGTACAGCAAAGTGATTCAGTTATGCATATATATGTGTGTGTGTGTGTGTGTGTGTGTGTGTGTATTCTTTTTCATATTCTTTTCCATTATGGCTTATTATAGGATATTGAATATGGCTGCCTGTGCTATACAGTAGGCCCTTGTTAGTTATCCATTCTATATATAATAGTTTGCATTTGCTAATCCCAAACTCCCAATCCATCCCTCCCCTCCTCCCTCCCCCTTGGCAACAAGTCTGTTCTCTATGTCTGTGTGTCTGTTTCTGTTTCGTAGATAAGTTCATTTGTGTCATATTTTAGATTCCACATATAAGTGATACTATATGATTTTTTTTTCTGATTTACTTAGTGTGATAATCTCTAGGTCCATCCATGTTGCTGCAACTGGCATTATTTCATTCTTTTTAGAGCTGAGTAATATTCCATTGCATATATGTACCACGTCTTTACCATTCATCCGTCAATGGACATTTAGGTTGTTTCCATGTCTTGGCTATTGTAAATAGTGCTGCCATGAACATTGGGGTGCATCTATCTTTTCGAATTATAGTTTTGTGTGGATATATGCCCAGGAGTGGGATTGCTGGATCATATGGCAACTCTATTTTTAGTTTTTTAAGGAACCTCCGTACTGTTCTCCATAGTGGCTGCACCAGTTTACATTCCCACCAACAGTGTAGGAGGAGGAACACAGACTCTTAACACAGGCAGAGTTGCCTGGGGCAGCCTCCCTGCCAAGTTTCCTCTTCTGTAATGTAACAGTGTTTACCTCCACATTACTATGAGGATTAAATGAGTTGATATGTGTAGCACACTTAGAACAGCGTCTGGCATGTGGTGTTATATAAGCAAATGTTAGCCAACCTAACATTAAATCATATTCTCTCTTTTAAAGAAAAGGAAGTGCTTTATACTAGGGTGACTCCAGTAATCTTCCATTTTTCCTTCTTTTACTGTAGACCTCCTTAACTTGTGCCTTCCTACCTTCAACGTAATCTCTTTATTCTTATTAACATTTTGTTTGTGAAAAATTAGAAATTGTTGTGTGCTTAATATAAATTTTAGTAAGTAAAGTATGAAGAGGAATATAACTCACCCTGTTACCTCACTACCCAGAGCTATGCAGTATTAACATCGTGGTTTGTTTCCTTAAGCCATTTTCTTTGTGATGATGTGTGCCTATGGCTTGTAAATATTTTTCAACAAAACTGGGATCATCGAGAATGTGTCATTATGTATTCTGCTCTTCTCACCTCATGTGATATCATGAACAAATACCCATTTAATTAGTCTATGAAAATGTGGTTTCTAATTCGCATATGACAGCCCCTCACATACATGTATAATAATTAACCATTCCCCACCCCAACTGTTGGACATTTAGTTTGTTGCCAGGTTTTCAGGCATATATGATTCCTTTCACAGGATTCCTTCTTAGAAGAGAAACTTCATCATCAAAGGGTATAACTATATTAACTGTCTTGTTACATTAGGTTATATTGTCTACAAAAGAACTATGTTGTCTACTACCAACTCATACTCACTAATAATGAGAGTGTTACTATCACTTTAGTTATTATATCTCTGTTATCACCTGAGCAAACACTGGGTATTATTTACCTGAAATCTTTATTAATTTGTTAGGCAATTGACTCCATTTCTTCTCTCATAAGGTAAATCCTCTCCCTGATTATCCTTTCAACCACATTTCTCCCTGCTTTTTTTAACTTATATTTTCACCATTTCTGCCTCATTCTCCCATTAGCTTTTTAACATTTTCAGGTCATTATTAATTTTTTAACTTTCTCTCTCAACCCTACACCCTCTTCTAATACTCTGTTTCTCACCTCTTTATAGCCAGACTTCTCTGGGTGTTTTATACTTGCTTTTCTCTTTTCCTCACCTTTTATTCCTCAACCCGTTCCTGTTGAGCTCTTACCCGAAATACGAATCTTAAACAGTTCTTGTTCAAGTCACTCATGACTTTATTGGAGCGAGCTTCAGGGGACACTTTTTAATTCCTTATCTCATTTGACTTCTCCACAGCAAGTGACACTGTTAACTGCTGCTCGTTCTGAAAACACTCCTAGGTTCCTGTAATACTCCTGAGTTTCTTCTCTTTCTGGCTAGTCTGTCTCTGTCTATTGCAGACCTGTCCTTCTCTACCTATCTAATACATTTCAGTTTTTCAACATTTGATCTCATCCTGTCTTCTCTTTTGACTCTGTATTTTCTTCCATCTACAACTGAAGCTTCAATTATCACACATTTATGGCAGCTTACAAGTTCATATCCCCAGCTCAGGCTTCAGCTCTGAACTAAAATTTATATACACATGACATTTCTCTTGGATGTCTCAAAGATGCCTTAAATTTCATAAAACCCAAGTGATTTTTTTCCTTTCCAGTATTCTTCCATTGTTCCCTAGCTGGATGAGCTGCCATGCATCCAGTTATACAAGTATAGTTTAAGTATTATCCTTGACAGCCTCTTCTCCTTCACCTCTCTAATACTTGTTTTTTATCCTAAATATCTCTTAAATGTCTCTACTTCTCTATCTGCAATGCCATTACTGTAGTCCATGTCCTGTCATCTCTCACCTGAACTATCACCATAGCCTCTTGTCTTAATACGAGATCTTGGCTTCCCTCTTAGCTCTGTCTCCCCTCCACAACTCCAGTGTTTGAACCACACTGCAGTCATGGAGATCATGGTTTATCATGTACTTGCTGAAACCTCTGTACTGAATTCAGTTTTGCTTACTTCACAACACACTTGTCCCTACCTACTTTTCCAACCTCAGCTCACAGTACATCCTTTTTGCACTCAAACCACACTGATCTACTCTGTCAGCCAGCATCAAATATGTATTAGCATCTACTGTGCCCTGTGCACTCTGATAGGTGTTGGGGTTCAGTAGAGAAAAAACACTTCCATAGGGAACATATTTCTGTTGTCCCTTGAGTGTGGCTTGCCCTCTCCCATCACAGGACCTCTGTGCGTGTTGTTTCTTTACTTAATGCTCTTCCTCCTGTCTTTGCCTAGTTGACTCCTATTCCTTCAGATCTCAAATAGGTCCATATCTCCTCAGGGAAGCATTTCTTAACTAGGTTAGTTTTTTCTATATACTCCCATAGCACCATATTCTTTTCCTCTTACCATTTATCACAAATATACTCTACATGTGTCTCTGTGAGTCTCTGTCTCACCCTAGGCTTTGTGTTCCTTGAGGGAAGGCGACATGTCTCTTTCTGCCTACATTCATATCTGCGCCTTTTGCACATATGTAGGAACCAAAGAAGCAGATAGATGGATAGATACTGGATTATGAGAAATGTAAAAATTATTTGTTTTGGTCACCTGTGATTCAGTAAATGGTTCTTTTATGTCCATTATCAAGATTTTAGAGGTTTTTAATTAGTATATTATAAGCTTATGTTAAATTCTCACTATTGACCATATTTGTGGCAAATGAGATGTGTCTGAAGACATTTTTAAAAATTATTTTGTTCATGGAGCCTGCCATATTTTTTATGTTATCATGTATCTCCCCCATTGTTTTATATCTGTTAATTTTATACATAAGAATTTTTCCATCCCAAAACTAAGGAACATTTTTTCATTTTATTCTGACTCCATCTACTTCATTATTTAAATATAATATACCTTAATCAATCTGGAATTTACTTCAGTAAATGTCATTTATTTTACCAGTTAATGGATTTTGGTGGATTAATGATGGCCACAAAATCTTTGTCACTCCCTCCATTGAAGTGTAGATGTTGTTTACCCTCCCCTTGACTCTGAGCTGGCACTAGATTCTTTGATCAATAAAATGTAGCGGAAGTGACACTGTGCCAGTTCCAGGTCTAGCCTGTAACAGGACTTGCAGCTTCCGCTTCTTTCTCCTGGAATTCAGCAGCCACTAGTTTTAGTACCCTGATACCACTATGCTTATGAGAGGCCCAACTTGGCCACGTGGAACATGTATACACACACACAAATACACACATGCATCATGCATTTTTTTTAAGATTTCCACATTTTTTTGAATTGAAGTATAGTTGATTTACAATGTCATGTTAGTTCCAGGTGTACAGCAAAGTGATTCCATATATATATATATATATATTCTTTTTCAGATTCTTTTCCCTTAATGGTTATTACAAAATACTGAGTACAGTTCCCTGTGCTATACAGTAGGTCCTTGTTGGTTATCTATTTTATATATAGAAGTGTGTATATATTAATCTCAAACTCCTAATTTATCCGTCCCCCCTTCCCCTTTGGTAACCATAAGTTTGTTTTCTATGTCAGTAGGTCTATTTCTATTTTGTATTTAAGTTCATTTGTATCATTTCTTTTTTTTTAGATTCCACATATGGGTGACATCGTGATATTTGTCCTTTTCTTTCTGACTCATTTCATTTAGTATGATAATCTCTAGTCTATCCATGTTGCTGCAAATGGTATTATTTCATTCTTTTTTATAGCTGAGTAATATTCCATTGTATATATGTACCACATCTTTTTTATCCATTCCTCTGTTGATGGACACTTAGGTTGCTTCCACGTCTTGGCTATTGTAAATAGTGCTGCAGTGAACATTGACGTGCATGCATCTTTTTGAATTATGGTTTTGTGTGGATATATGCCCAGGAGTGGGATTGCAGGATCATATGGTAGTTCTATTTTTAGTTTTTTAAGGAAACCTCCATACTGTTCTCCATAGTGGCTGTACCAATTTACATTCCCACCAACAATGTAGGATGGTTCCTTTTTCTCCACATCCTCTCCAGCATTTATTATTTATAGAATTTTTGATGATGGCCATTCTGACCAGTGTTAAGGTGATACCTCATTGTAGTTTTGATTTGCATTTCTCTAATAATTAGGGATGTTGAGCATCTTTTCATGTGCCTCTTGGCCATCTGTATGTCTTCTTTGGAGAAATGTCTATTTAGGTCTTCTGCGCATTTTTGGATTGGGTTGTTTGTTTTTTTGATATTGAGATATATGAGCTGTCTGTATATTTTGAAAATTAATCCCTTATCCGTTGCATCATTTGCAAATATTTTTCCCATTCTGTAGGTTGTCTTTTTGTTTTGTTTATGGTTTCCTTTGCTGTGTAAAAGCTTTTAAGTTTAATTAGGTCCCATTTATTTATTTTTGTTTTTATTTTCATTACTCTAGGAGATGGATCCAAAAAGATATTGCTGCATTTTTTGTCAGAGTGTTCTGCCTATGTTTTTATACGAGTTTTATAGCATCTGTTTTTACATTTAGGTTTTTAATTCATTTTGAGTTTATTTTTGTATATGGGGTTAGAGAATGTTCTAATTTCATTCTTTTACATGTAGCCTGTCCACTTTTCCTGGCACCACTTATTGAAGAGACTGTCTTTTATCCACTGTATATTCTTGCCTCCTTTATGGTAGATTAATTGACTGTAGGTGCATGGGTTTATTTCTGGGCTTTCTATCCTGTTTCACTGATCTGTATTTGTTTTTGTGCCAGTACCATACTGTTGTGATCACTGTAGCTTTGTAGTATAGTCTGAAGTCAGGGAGCCTGGTTCCTCCAGCTCCATTTTCTTTCTCAAGATTGCTTCAGCTATTCTCAAGATTGTCTTTTATGTTTCCATAGGAATTAAAAAATTTTTCATTCTACTGTGAAAAATGCCATTTTCACAGTATGTATATAGTAGTGTGTATATATTAATCTCAAACTCCTAATTTATCCCTTCCCCCTTCTCCTTTGGTAACCATAAGTTTGTCTGTGTAATGCCAATTACACAAAATGTAATTTGATAGAGATTGCATTGAATCTGTAGATTGCCTTAGGTAGTATAGTCATTTTAGCAATATTGATTCTTCCAATCCAAGTACATGGTACATCCTTCCATCTGTTTGTGTCATCTTTGATTTCTTTCATCAGCATCTTATAGTTTTCAGAGTACAGGTTTTTTTGCCTCCTTAGGTAGGTTTACTCTTAGGTATTTTATTCTTTTTGATATGATGGTAAACAGGATTGTTTCCTTAATTTCTCTTTCTGATCTTTTGTTGTTAGTGTATAGAAATGCAACAGATTTCTGTGTATTAATTTTGTATCCTGCAACGCTACTGAATTCATTGATGAGCTCTAGTAGTTTTCTGGTAGCGTCTTTAGGATTTTCTACACACACGTGTGTGTGTGTATATATATATATATATATATATATATATATATATATTTTTTTTTTTTTTTTTTTTTTGCGGTACGCAGGCCTCTCACTGTTGTGGCCTCTCCCGTTGCAGAGCACAGGCTCTGGATGTGCAGGCTCAGCAGCCATGGCTCACGGGCCCAGCTGCTCCGCGGCATGTGGTATCTTCCTGGACCGGGGCACGAACCCATGTCCCCTGCATCGGCAGGCGGACTCTCAACCACTGCACCACCAGGGAAGCCCCACACATGTATATTTTTAAGGCTCACCAAATGTTTCAGATCTAGAATAAGAATCAATGATCCAAGTTTACTAGAGACAGTATAAGGTAAATTTGGATAGAGAATATAAAGCCAGATTTTGGAGAGTTTAACTAACTAGGTGCTTTGAGAAGTTGGGGAAAATTGTTAGGCCAAAGAAAGGCAGAGGTGGTTTGGCATGGGCTGGTCTCCAGGAGAGAAGTAGGCAGAGACCCAGAATTAGGATTATAGGCTAAGGTTTAAAGTGTTTATTTTTGTTTTAGGTTAGAGACAGGAACAAGGTCTTATAGATAAAGCACAGTTTATGAGTTTGGAATTAGTGGTCAGGAATAAGCCAGTGATTTGAAATCTATTAGAGCAAAAAGAGAACAAATCATTGGTTAATATTATGTGTAAAGATAAACAGTGGTATTAACACTAAAATCAACAGATTCTTAGTCCTATTACCATAATTATTTAATATTTACCTGAAGGTTTTAACTAATGAAAGAAAAATAAATGAAACAAATGAGAAAATTAATAGAAAAGAGAAAAATCTATTTGTGTATGATAACTTTCTACTTAGAAAATCCAAGAGACTCAGTATCAAAATGATTATATCTGTTTAGAATTTCGTTAAGGTGGCCAGATATAAAATAAAAATATTAGCAGCTTTTCTACATATTAGAAGCAAGTGACTTGAAAATAACAAAATACATGAGCGTGATTTTAGAAATAGAAGTAAGGAAGTTGCATGAAAAATGAGTTGTACAAATATGAGGAGAACATAGATTTACTTAGGGAAATACAACTAGGAATTTTGTTATTTAATAAATACTACTAGAACAAAATTACTATTTTGGTCATCTGTTATTTCTAACAAATTACCCTAAAACTTAGTGACTTAAAACAATTATTTTATTAATTCTCACAATTTCATGAGTTGACTTAGGAGTTCTTACATTCCCTATGATGTTCGCTGAGGATGCAGTGTTCTGGGAGCTTGACTGGTATGGAATGGCCAAGATGACTTGGCCATTACAACTATGATCACATAGATGAAAGTTGATGCTAGCTGTCACTGGGAACTTAGCTAGTCCTGTGGACCACAACACCTATACATGGCCTCTACTCAGGCAAGGACTTCTCACAGCATGGCAACAAGGTTCTGAGAGGGAATATCCTGAGAGGAATTGAAAGCTGTGGGTCTTTTAAAGGCTAGGCCCAGGGACTTCCCTGGTGGCGCAGTGGTTAAGAATATGCCTGCCAACGCAAGGGACACAGGTTCGATCCCTGATCCGGGAAGATCCCACATGCTGCGGAGCAACTAAGCCCTGCGCTTTAGAGCCTGCGAACCACAACTACTGAGCACATGCACAACAACTACTGAAGCCCACGTGCCTAGAGCCCATGCTCTGCAACAAGAGAAGCCACCACAATGAGAAGCCCGTGCACCACAATGAAGAGTAGCCCCCACTCACTGCAACTAGAGAAAGCACAGTGAATATACAGTATACTGGGTATATTTATATAGAAACTAAGTGAAAAAGGAATTTGAGAAGGAAACTGGAACTTTATCAAATGAAATAGAGAAATGAAGGCAGGTGAAAACAGAAGAACCCAACCTGAATCAGAATAGGTAAAGTTTTGAGTTCTAGGAAACACATAGAAGTGTCTGAGCACTGTTAGAATCAGGAGTGATTATTTTGAGCCCAGGATAAGACTGGTTTCCCTGCTATCATATATTACAGTTATTTCTGCCTCTGTTAAATGCAGGGAATAATTGCTCTGTATGGAAAATAGGGGCACTATGATTGCAAGTTTGCTTTTAGCTGTTAAGCTATGGGACCTATAAATTTAGACATGTTCCTGAAGAAATGATTAAATTGGTATTTTTGAAGGGCTATTATGTGGAACACCTTGGGGTAAAAGAGACAGGATGCTAGAGAAAGGGAGATTAGGTATAACTTTCACAGACTAGTTATGAACCAGTGATGGCTTGAACTGTGATATGCCATGCCATCCCAGTTCATATGCTGATATTTTACCTAAGTTCTGTGTATTCTCCTTAATATTCTTGAATAGCTCTTATTTTATGATCTCCTGATCCTTTTAAAAATATTTTTATCCCATTTATTTCTTCTTTAATCCTTGTTTTCTAACCTTGCCTCACATTTCCATTCTGTATTTAAAGACCCATAAAATATGCGTATACCCTTATATGGCTTAGTGTCCCTTTCCTAATTAAGCAGTTTCCCTTCTTCTAGTTCATGGAATTTTAAATTTATTTTTAGACAGAGAGATAATTTCAGAAAATCAGGATTTAGTTCCAAAGCAGAGAATTTCTGGAGAAGAATCATCCCATGCAGTGATTATGACAAGACTGACTGAAAATGGACATCCTCCTTTAGATGCCTGGAAAAGTGATGATTGGTTTTATAAGAACCAGGAACACTGGGACATAAATTTGCCACAAGAAGCTTTCGTTCATAATGCAGTCTACACTGAGGAGGGAGACTTTGAATATAGTGAAAATAAGGAAAGTTTTGATGTTAAGTCAGTTAACTCAACTTTTGACACACAACAGGGAGTTCCTATGAGAAGGGGTTCCCCAGAGTGTGATCAGCTTAAAACTAACATCGAATTTAATTTAGACTCAGTAGGTAAGCAACATTCAGAATATAACGGAAGTGGGAATGCCTTGAACTTGAATACAAATACTCAGCACCCAAAAAGTCATGCCACAGTGAATTCCTATGAATGTTATCAATGTGGGAAGGCCTTCAGCCGCAGTTCGTCTCTTGTTCGACATCAAATCATTCACACAGGAGAGAAACCCTATAAATGCAATGAATGTGGAAGATTCTTCAACCGACGTACAAACCTTACTAAGCATCAAAAAATTCACACTGAAGCAAAGGCCTCCGAAGGCAATAAATATGTAAAACTCCTCAGTCAGCCTGAAGACAGTAATAAAAATCCAAGATTCTGTTCTGCAAATAATCCCTATGAATGTGTTAACTGTGGAAAATCCTTCACCCGGAGCTCCTCACTTATTCGACATCAAGTGATTCATACAGGAGAGAAACCATTCAAATGTAAGGAATGTGAGAAAACTTTCAACAGGAGTTCAAACCTGATTAAACACCAAAAACTTCATACTTGAGAGAAGTCCTATGACAGGAAGAATGTGGGATTATCTTCAGTCAGAACTCATTCAAAGTCCATGAATTTATTCTGGAAGGAATCCTGTGAATATAGTAAATGAAAGAAAATGTTTGTTGGAGATTATTCTTTAATTGATATGACTGAATTAATATGGAGATAAATCTGTTATTGGATAGAAATCTGAGGGAGCTTTTCCAGGCTTCAAATGAAGTCATAAGGGTTCAGAGTTAAACATATCCACATGATAGTGTTTGTCTGTCATTATTCCGATATCCATTACCATCATCTTTCCCTAGTTCATAAATGGAACCTATGGAATACTTATATTCACCTGATCTCTTGATGAAGTAGATATTAGGGAGGAGCCAAGCAATACCCTTGGAGGTGACATCTAATAAAACTCAAACTTTCAGTCCTTATAAGAAGGTCACAAGAAACCAGGAACTCACAAGAATATATCCATAGAAAGACACTTCTAAGGACTGACTCTGAATTAATGGCGAAGACCACAGTGACAGCCAATTACTTCACACCTAGTAATATCCTTAGGTGTCCTCGTGTGGAGGGGGGACTGGAACTGGAAGAGGGTTTTCAACTGCAATGGTGGGTGGATGTGTTGTTAATCTACATGTATTCTCAATATCTGCGTTTGTTGAAGTACTGTTTGGGATCTAGGCTTGAGAGACATCCATAGCCTTGGGCTGTCATTTATCCCAAACATTAAAAGGTGAACAGAGTGTCCTAATACTCTGTGTACCAGAACTGCCTCTTTTTTCTGTAAGCTACATCAGGATCCCAAAGGGTTCTTGAGACAAAATGTTTATCTTAATTTGCCCCCAAAGATTCATACTGGAGACTTTGCCAATGAATGTTGATGGTGACTTTTGTCAGAGTTCATATGTTATCCAAAAGCAGAAAACATATTCTGGAGTGAACCCCTATGATGAGTTAATAAATGTGAAAAATTATTCTATGTTCATTTGTTCATTCTTTACATCACAAGCTGTTAAATTAAGACAAAACCCTACACAAGTATTGATAATTGACAGGGAAATTCATATAAACATAAGGCAACTTGTGGAGAATCCTAAGAGAAAAACACTCTGAACATAGGAAATTCTTGAGGTATATAGTTCAGTCACTCATCAAAGCAATGACATGTTTAATATAATGGATTATCACATTCTCCTTTTAGGCATTCTGAGTCTAATAGTTCACCTTTTTTATAAGCTATACTTTTCTTTTGGCTGGTTGAAAGATAAAAGTACTATTTTCATTTGTTATCTTTTTTCTCAACAGCTAGCTATTTGGGCCTAAGTAAAATACTTATTTTTACTCCTAAATCTCTACACTTTCCAAAAATTAAAAGATCTATATACTATTTACTAAGCTAAACATACGTAGATTCAAAGAAAACCCCTTTAGAGTACACTTAACATTTAATTTTTGCAGAAGAGTTACAGCCAGTTAACATCTTCCAGCCTTTTTCCATAAACGTATTAATAAACATTTGAATTTCATCATGTGCATTCAAAGGCAGGTATCTAAGCTGAAACATGAAGAAAGTGAAAATTAGCTAGATTGTGTGTGGTGGAGTGTGGGAATGTTAGAAGAGATGAAAAAGGAGAAACAGTACAGAGCTACAGAGTGATGAGGGCATGGCATCAGGAAACACGTTCACTGACTGGAAAGTGGCACTGGAAAAGAGTGGAGCAGGAATACACAGAGGAGAAATTAGAGGGAGACTCAAAGGCCTGATCGTGAAGGGCCTTGTAAGCCACCTTAGAAGTTTGGACTTCATGCTAAAGCTAATGGCAAAAAGTGAAATTCCTGTCACCACAATTATCCAGTGCTCTGAAAGTGCCAGTTGGAATAATGAGAAAAGGAAAATAAATGGAAATTGGAAAGGAGAAAATCATTTGCTGATGATGTGGTAGACCATTAGGACAACCTAAAAAAATCAATTGAAAAACTTAAATTTAATAAGTTAATTCAGATATACTACATACACCCCACTTCCCTCAAAAAATACCTTGAATAAATGGAAACATGTTTCTGGATGAGAAGATAATTGTAGAGATGTTCAATCTCCCCACATTAAACCATTCTAACCAAATATTTCATTAGGAAGATTATTTCACCAAGTGATTATAAAGTTTATTTTGTAGAAGTAACAAGTTAAGATAGCTATATACCTTTTTATTAAAGGGGGATGATAAGAGGAGTCTTACTACTAGTAACATAGTGCAGTACTAACCTAGGAATTGACATCTCTGGGACAGAATTGATTGTAACTAGACCTAGATGTTTGTAAGAATTTAGCATGTCATAAATTATCACTTCACATTGGTGTGGAGAAAAGAATAGTTAATATTACATTTATATCATATGCAGGTATATTAATTAGGTGAATATATCATATAGGCTGATATTTATTAAAATCAAAAATTAAAAGTTGAACATCAATGAAAACTGGTCTAAAAACTTAGCTGCCAGTTCATGATAAAAGTATAACCAATAAACATGGGGGAAAATACTATCTTCACCAATAATAAAAACATAACACTTGGGGCTAATAACATATGAAAGGAATATTAAAGCTCAGTTTTAGCAGGACTGTCAAAATGGCAACTCATAACCACTAACAGGAGTGTAAATAATTCCTACCTTTTTGGAGAGCTGATTTGACGTGTATGAAGAGCCTTTAAAAAGTCAGTACACAGAGGGAACAGATCAGGAGTTAAGGATTCAGGAATCTCAAGAATGCATGTGTGTCCCCAGAGGACAGCACTGGATGCACAGTCTACAATAGGAAAGTGCAAGAAAGCTGCAGAAAGGACCAGGCATCCAGCCTACAAAGCAAGGGAGTAATTGCAGAGCTCAACCTGAGACAGCAAAAAAGAACAAGTATGACTCGAGAACCACCAGACTCAGCAACAGCAGCAGCAACAACAGTCACTGAGGAACTAGGTCGGAGATGAGCTAGGGGTGGGGCTTCCCTGGTGGCGCAGTGGTTAAGAATCCGCCTGCCAATGCAGGGGACACGGGTTCCATCTCTGGTCCGGGAAGATCCCACATGCCGCGGAGCAACTAAGCCTGTGCACCACAACTACTGAGCCCATGTGCCACAACTACTGAAGCCCACGCGCTCTAGGGCCCATGTGCTGCAACTACTGAGCCTGCACTCCAGAGCCTGCGAGCCACCACTACTGAGCCTATGTGCTGCAACTACTGAGCCCACGTGCCACAACTACTGAAGCCCACGCACCTAGAGCCCGTGCTCCGCAACAAGAGAAACCACCGAAATGAGAAGCCCACGCACCGCGACCAAGAGTAGCCCCTGCTAGCCGCAATTAGAGAAAGCCCACATACAATGAAGACCCAGCACAGCCAAAAATAAATTAAAATTAAATTAAATTTTAAAAAAGATGAGCTAGGGGCAAGGCAAGCATATCACCCAGGCTCTCTTACATATACTTAAATATATCAATAAGCACTTAAATACTTGTCCATCTGTTTCATATTTAGGAAGCTGTGGTCAAGTTGTTATTGGCACAGATTCCTCTGGATCAAACAAAACACTGTTAATTCCTACCCTCCTGTAACTTATTGCAGTAATTATGACCCTTTGTCTCTAACACATGCCCACCATCTGTCATCTGCCACTTTTGAGTTATATGATTACCGTTAAGATCAAGAAACCCATTTCCATTGCAGCAATTTTCACCATCATCTCTAGCCTACACAGAACAGACACAGCAAAGCTCTTCAAGAATGTCTTTGCTCCTCTTTCAAAACATCCCTTAACTCTGGAGAAGAGAGTAATAATAAATCCTTTCCACTATTCCATCACCCTGCACCTCTGAACACTATTCTCTATGGTATTCGAGAAGTTATGTTATTAGAAGTAGGTCAAGTTTGATTCCAGGTTTTAATTACCCAGTTTAACAGAATAGGTTGCTCTTTCAGATGTTTAAAGCAACGTGTTAAACTCCAGGTTCCAGATGTTTGCACCCATGATGATGAATTCAACCCAAATGTAACTTACATTTGGTCCATGATAGACTCCCACACTTTCTCTCCCGGCTCTTGCTAATGTAATTACTGAGGTCTTGTAATTCGTACAGTACTAATTGGTATCTCCTCTAGGAGCAGGGAATGCTTGCATTTTTTTCTATCAGGGTTAAGTTGGGATCTAAGTCTCATTATGGGCCTGGAGCCACTGACAGTGGTGGGGAAGCGCAATGAAGAGATGTGGTATCAGTTTGTGAGGCAAATGCTCCAGATGTAATCAAGAGTAAACTTGAATGGAGTGGAGGTCTGACACCCTCAAATAAGCAGATAAGGGATATTGTTGTTATTGACAAGAGAGGTTCAGAGGAATGGGGTGGCCGTGTTCTTAGCCTCACTGGTGTCTACCCAAATGCCTATCCATTGCTCTTCATCAGTTCTCTTACCATATCTCTGACCAGGTTATGAATTTAATTAGTGCTGCAATTTTGCAACCATTTCAGTCAGAGTGTGATTTGGTCCTCAGCCGTATTTGCCTTGCAGCCGTTGATAACAAGCGCTAAAAACTATACTGAAAAACCCAAAACAACAACAAAAAAACGGACAGACAGAACCCTAGGACAAATGGTAAAAGCAAAGCTATACAGACAGAATCACACAAAGAAGCATACACATACACACAAAAAGTGAAAAAGGAAAAAATATATTAAAAAGAAGAGAGCAACCAAATCAATAAACATCTACCAATTATAATAAACTCTAAATACTAAACTAAGATAAACATAAAACCAGAAACCAATTAGATGCAGAAAGCAAACCCCAAGTCTACAGTTGCTCCCAAAGTCCACCGCCTCAATTTGGGATGATTCGTTGTCTATTCAGGTATTCCACAGATGCAGTGTACGTCAAGTTGATTGTGGAGCTTTAATCCGCTGCTCCTGAGGCTGCTGGGAGAAATTTCCCTTTCTCTTCTTTGTTCTCACAGCTCCCGGGGCTCAGCTTTGGATTTGGCCCCGCCTCTGCGTATAGGTCGCCTGAGGGCGTCTGTTCTTCGCTCAGACAGGACGGGGTTAAAGGAGCAGCTGCTTCGGGGACTCTGGCTCACTCAGGCCGGGGGAGGGGGGCGGGGAGGAGTGCAGATGCGGGGCGAGCCTAAGGCGGCGGAGGCCAGCGGGACGTTGCACCAGCCTGAGGCGCACCGTGCGTTCTCCCGGGGAAGTTGTCCCCGGATCCCGGGACCCTGGCAGTGGCGGGCTGCACAGGCTCCTGGGAGCGGAGGTGTGGATAGTGACCTGTGCTTGCACACAGGCTTCTTGGTGGCGGCAGCAGCAGCAGCCTTAGCGTTTCATGCCAGTCTCTGGGGTCCGCGCTGATATCCGCTCTCGCCTGTCTCTGGAGCTTGTTTAGGAGGTGCTCTGAATTCCCTCTCCTGGCGCACCCCGAAACAATGGTCTCTTGCCTCTTAGGCAGGTCCAGACTTTTCCCCGGACTCCCTTCCGACTAGCTGTGGCGCACTAGCCCCCTTCAGGCTGTGTTCACGCCGCCAACCCCAGTCCTTTCCCTGGGATCCGACCTCTGAAGGCGGACCCTCAGCTCCCAGCCCCGCCCGCCCCGGCGGCTGAGCAGACAAGCCTCTCGGGCTGGTGAGTGCTGGTCGGCACCGATCCTCTGTGCGGGAATCCCTCCGCTTTGCCCTCCGTGCCCCTGTTGCTGCGCTCTCCTCCGTGGCTCCGAAGCTTCCCCCTCCGTCTCCACCAGTGAAGGGCCTTCCTCCTGTGTGAAGACTTTTCCTCCTTCACAGCTCCCTCCCTGAGGGGCAGGTCCCGTCCCTATTCTTTTGTCTCTGTTTTTTCTTTTTTCTTTTGCCCTATCCAGGTACGTGGGGAGTTTCTTGCCTTTTGGGAGGTCTGAGGTCTTCTGCCAGCGTTCAGCAGGTGTTCTGTAGGAGTTGTTCCACATGTAGATGTATTTCTGATGTATTTGTGGGGAGGAAGGTGATCCCCATGTCTTACTCCTCCCAGCCATTGAAAATGAGGAACTACTTAAAAACTGCCGTAGGGACCTTTTGGTGATCCTCTTCTGTTTCTTAATTGTATGCTCACAGCTCTTGTTTACTCTTGTTCTCTATGTTTATTCTTGAAGGTGACAGCTAGATGGCTCCAAATTTTTAAAATCATTATTTTCATCGTGGCAACTGAATGTCATAGCCACTTGATCTCTCAACACCTTGCCCTCTACCTGCACTTTTCTTCAATTCTGCCACTAGTGATAATTTGAGAAATTTCTATACCCTAAAATTAATTTTTTCCTCCAGCAAGGAGGTTATCTCTGGGCTGCTCCCAGTAACCCAATCCTGAACCCCATTTAGAGGATCTATTTTCTAGGACCACTTTGGTCCCAATAAGTATTTCAGTCTGGGTCCCAGCAGGAAACAGGTTCTAATTTTAAACTAATTTGATAATAGTTTAACAATCTGGGACTATTTAAAGAGGTGTGGGCAGAGTTTAGGGAAACCACAAGAAATAGGGAAGTATTCCAGTGGTAATAACAAGGGGGTGTTTTATTCCTAGGCCTGAAGAGGAAGAGGAAGGAGCCATCTCCAGAAACTGGAAGGGAGAAAGTCATGTAAAGAAGGCACTTTGGTAAGAGCCGTGACTTCAGATCTAGAAGAGCAGCCAGTCAAAATTAACCCTCCAGTCTGTCAGGGCTTCCCATTGGCCAAACCTAGTCAAAGCCAGAGGGCTCGGGAGCCTATTGATATAGCCCATTTAGGCCAGCCTTCCAATGTTGGAGAAGGATAGGAGTGGATTTAGAAAGGCAGATGGAAGATGTCTGATACAGGATCCAAAATGACCTGATGAGGGACTTTTAGTGGACCTTAGTCTTCCTGAATATATCTATGATTCACATCCTTGGGAGTCCAGCTCTCCTTGGACTAGCTTCTGTACCCAATTAGGTTATCTGTAGCATAAGTAGAAGTGTTTTTGTTTGTTTGTTTTTGAGATACAACTGACATATAACATTAGTTTCAGGTATACAACATAATGATTCAATATTTGTATATATTGTGATCACAAGAAATCTAGTTAACATCCATCACCACACGTTACAAATTTTTTTTCTCGTGATGAGAACATTTAAAATTTACTCTCAGCAACTTTGAAATATACAATACAGTATTATTAACTATAGTCTCCACACTATACATTGCGTCCCCAAGACTTACTTATGTTATAACTGGAAGTTTGTGCCTGTTAACCACATTCACCCATTTCACCCCCCCTAACTCTTGACAACCACCAGTCTGTTCTCTGTATCTATGAGTTTGGTTTTTTTGGGGGGCGGTTAAGATTCCACATATAAGTGAGATCATACAGTGTTTGTCTCTCTCTGACTTATTTCACTTAGCGTAATGCCCTCAAGATCCATCTGTGTTATTGCAGATGGCAAGATTTCCTTCTTTTTTATGGCTGAATAATATTCCATTGGGTGTAAATATACATACTGCATCTTCTTTATCCATTTATGCATCAGTGGACACTTAGGTTGCTTCCATGTCTTGGCTATTGTAATTAATGCTGCTGTGAACATGGTAGTGCAGCTATCTTTCCGATTTAGTGTTTTCATTTTTTTAGGATAAATACCGAGAACTGGAATTGCTGGGTCATACAGTAGTTCTATTTATAATTTTTTTAAGAACCTCCATACTCTTTTCCATAATGGCTGTACCAATTTACATTCCCACCAACAGTGCACAAGGGCTCCCTTTTCTCCACATCCTTGCTAATACATATTATTTCTTATCTTTTTGATAGCCATTCTAATAGATGTGAGGTGATATCTCACTGTGGTTTTGATTTGCATCTCCCTGATGATTAGTGATGTAAAGCTCCTTTTCATGTACCTTTTGTCTTTGTAAAAACGTCTATTCCAATCCTCTGCCTATTTTGTAATTAGATTGTCTGTTTTTGCTATTGAGTTGTGTTTATATATTTTGGATATTAACCCCTTACCAGATATACTGTTTGCAAGTATTTTCTCCCATTTGGTAGGTTGCCTTTTCATTTTGTTGATGGTTTCTTTTGCTTGGCAGAAACTTTTCAGTTTGTTGTAGTCTCACTTATTTTTGCTTTTGCTGCCTTTGCTTCTGGTGTCAAATCTAAAAAATCACCTCTAAATCTGAAGTCAGATAAAACTGTGAGTTGCTTAAAATGTACATCCTGGT
The DNA here is from genome assembly GCF_937001465.1 of Orcinus orca. Classification (NCBI taxonomy): domain Eukaryota; kingdom Metazoa; phylum Chordata; class Mammalia; order Artiodactyla; family Delphinidae; genus Orcinus; species Orcinus orca. Next base: position 48,083,424 of record NC_064566.1, on the reverse strand, counting down.
GATTTGATACATATACACTGTGAAAGGATTCCCCCCATCTAGTTAATTAATACATCACCTCCAGGCCAGCCAAACTTCTTGAAGGTGTTGTCCATACTGGCTCTGTACTGATGATCCCACTAACACATACCAGTACTTTTTTCAAGTTTGTGTATTTCTTTGAATAAGAAAAAGTATTTCTATTGTTTGCACTAAATTATGACTGGATTATGAACAGTGGCTCTGACTGGGATCTATTCATTATTACCTTAATAGATGTGATCTTTGAACTTAGTAATTTACCAATACTAGTTCTGCTCTGTCAATTTTCTCCAAGGATCCCTTGATACTCAAGTTGATTTCTCTTGCCCTCATTACTTCATTTTGATGTTGTAATGACTGAAATAGGTTATTTCTTAAAAGAAGGATCTACTATTGTTTGTCAGAGACATTAACTAGGTACCAGTCTAGCAAGTGAGGAAAATCATAAGAGATATCACTTACTAAATATATGTGACAATGAGTTTAGTGGCTAAAAAAACAGTTTCTGAGAAATAAAAATACATAGGATTAGTATTTTGATTTCCTTTTTTTAATGAAAATGCTTCTTACAAAACATTTCATCCCTAATATAGTCTTAAGAGATATGGAAAAAATCACACTTCTAGGTTTTAATCCTGGATTTGCTACTAATTTGTCCTATAACCAGTTATTTAACTTGGGACTCTGATTTCTCACCTGAGAAGGGGGATGACTGGCCCACATTTTGATTGTTATACAGCTCAAATGAAATAATATATTACTTATTACTGAAGTACAAGAGTTGCAAATGAAATGCAAATATATAATTTTCATTATTATTAGCACTCAGTGATGTAGCAGTGTTTGGCTCATGGTAATTGCTCAAAAGTCACAGCCATTATAACTATAATAATTGACCAAAGAAGCAATAGCCTGGCTCAGAAGTTAACAATCAACCCTCCAAAACATCAAATGCAATAAATTCTAGTTCCAGAGATGAAGGATTCCTCAACTGTATGTGTTCAGGCTTTCTAAGAGTCAAACTTCTTTTTCTGTGGAAGAACCTGGAGCACCAGAATTCATCATAGATAGAGCAGTTCATGTTTAGACAGGGATAAATCCCACCTTACCCCACCACCTACTTTAATATATTGATATTTTCAATTATGAAATGGTTGGAAATTTTCTTTCAAAAGGAGAGAGGCGTGCCTTTACTTTTCCCATCTATCATTGAACCAGGAAAGGAAGGTAACAACTCTTGGAGACCTATTCAGAGCTAAAATATAAACTACGGAAAAATCCATTCAAAAATCCTGTGCCTGTGTTAGTACTCAAATATCTGAATGTGTGTGTCTGTGTTTATACATGTGAATGCAGGCTTACCAAGGATAGCAGATACTGACTAGATCAAAGCAGTTATTTCTAAAACAACAAAATCCATCAAAAACTAACACTTGGGAGCATATTCACCAGTTGCCTGACAATCTAAAGGCGGGTACTGATGGGGATCTGCCCAGGTGGAAGACAGCAGGAGAGCAAAGGGGGCCTTTTGCCCACTGGAAGATAAAACCAAAGATATCTGGTCTAATACTAAAATATAGGCATAACTTGGAGATATTGTGGGTTCGGTTCCAGACCACCTCAATAAAGAAAATAATGCAATAAAATGAGTCACATGAATTTTTTTTTTTTTTTTTTTTTTTTTTTTTTTTTTTTTTGCGGTACGCGGGCCTCTCACCGCCGCGGACTCTCCCGTTGCGGAGCACAGGCTCCGGACACGCAGGCTCAGCGGCCATGGCTCATGGGGGCCCAGCCTCGCCGCGGCACGTGGGATCCTCGCGTAATGTGGGATCCTCCCGGAACGGGGCACGAACCCGTGCCCCCTGCATCGGCAGGCGGACTCTCAACCGCTGCGCCACCAGGGAAGCCCCGAATTTTTTTTTTTTGGTTTCGCAGTGCATATGAAAGTCATGTTTACACTATACTGTAGTGTATTAAGTGCACAATAGCATTATTTCTAAAAGAAACAATATACAGGGCTTCCCTGGTGGCGCAGTGGTTGGGAGTCCGCTTGCTGATGCAGGGGACGGGGGTTCGTGCCCCGGTCCGGAAGGATCCCACATGCCGTGGAGCGGCTGGGCCCGTGAGCCATGGCCGCTGAGCCTGCGCGTCCGGAGCCTGTGCTCCGCAGCGGGAGGGGCCCCAGCAGTGAGAGGCCCGCATACTGCAAAAAAAAAAAAAAAAAGAAACAATATACATACCTTAATTTAAAAATACTTTATTGCTAAAAAATGCTAACCATCATCTGACAATGCAGGGTTGCCACAAACCTTCAATTCGTAAAAAACAAACAAAAAACCTCATCATTTGTGAAGCACAGTTAAGTGAAGTATGCCTGTATGCATGTCATAGAGGAAACCAAGTAATTAAAAAGGATAGGAGATAGAAGGGTTGAGGGAAGAAAAGGAAGAGGCTATTAGAAGATTAAACTTCCAGGAATAACGGAATTTTCCTTGGTGTCTTCATGGGTACGAAATGGTAACATCTCAGTGGTTTTGATTTCTGAATGAAAATGTATAACTTTTTGGAATTAAAAAAAAAGTCTAAATCAATATTCTGCATCAGCTTCTATCTGTTTGGCTCTTTGATCCTAAAATAATTCCTTCATGTTCACTATTTAGTGGATAACACAAAAGTGGGAGAGAAGGCTGACATGAGGACTACCTGCACAGTGACTTGCTTGATGCTGTTTTAAAGTTTTATTTCTTGTCAATTGCATTATGAATATAAAAAGAGTACTAGTTTAAAGAGGAAGGGAATTTTTCAATCAGGTTTCTCTTCCTGTGACTCAGTTTTCATATAAAAGCAACTGGAAGGCTTCCCTGGTGGCGCAGTAGTTGAGAATCCGCCTGCCAATGCAGGGGACATGGGTTCGATCCCTGGTCTGGGAAGATCCCACGTGCCACAGAGCAACTAAGCCCATGTGCCACAACTACTGAGCCTATGCTCTTAGAGCCCATGCTCTGCAGCAAGAGAAGCCACTGCAATGAGAAGCCCACATGCAGCAGTGAAGACCCAACACAGCCAAAAAAATAAAGAAAAAAAAAAGCAACTGGGAATACTACTTCTGTATGGGGCACATGTAAAAATTTTAATGGATTCTTTGTTCCTAAACCCCAAAATTCTAAATTTTTTTCTCTCAATGGACTTGAAATCACTTTAAGATGTGAAGTTATGATGATACTGTCTCTTCAACAGTATCCATCCCTTGAACATTTATAGTGTGTCAACACTGTGCTAGAAGTCAGAAACACTACAGGAACTCCTAATGCCTATATAGAAGGTACTATAGAAATGATGTGAAAGCACAGGATTCCAGAGACCAGATTTGACAATGTTTAAGCCTCCAGCCTGGGGACAAGATCTCCGAGATGACTCTGAAACTGCGTTTCCAGATGCAGAAGAAATGCTTACTGACCTGAGTCCTAGCTATGAAGGGATCCATCCCTCCTTTTCTCTTCTCTTCCCCTAGGGAAGGGCAGAATGGTGGGAAGATGGCCGGTGGAGTGTAGGGACTGTCACTTTTGTAGTCTGAAGAGGTCAGCTTCTCTAGAACAGAGCGCTGTAAACCAGCCCGGACCCCCACCCTCTCCAGAAATTAGGCGGATCCCAAACCATTCGCACCAGCTCCCAGAATAAAGTCGGCCCAGCTCAGCCCGGAGTGGTCTGAGCTCACTGCTACCGCGAGAGCAGTAGGAGTTCCGTATGAGCCTTAAGAGATCTTCACTAAGAGCGTGTGCAATTGGTAGCTTCAGCCTATCAACAAAAATAAGAAATCAAGCTAAACCTGTGCTTGCCCTCAGGAGTCCCTCCAGTCTGAGAGTTGGGCAGGCCTGAAGGCTCGGACTGCTTGCCAAGGCAGTAAGGATACTTGAGTCCTCGCCTAAGAAAGTCTAGCCACTGCAGCCTCTGGACGTATTCCGCTGGGAGGCACCACCCCTTGCGGCCCCGGTGGAGCGGTTTGGCGCCAGCACAGTCCGCTGCTGCGTTAGTCCTGCTGTAGAGCAGTGGGGCTTTCCTGGCCAGGTCGCTCATGTATTCTCTGCGGATCCCGGAATCCACACATTTTCCCATGAACTGGGTAACTGTTCTGTCCTTTGGGCTTCTCTTCAATTGCTATTAGAAGTGTCTGGTGACCTCTAGTCTCCAGTACTATGAAACAGACTTGCCATTTGGTGCCTGGAGACTTGGTGAGATTTCCAGCTGGGTCTCACCACTTGGTTTCAAACTCGGGCTAATCGTGAGCCTTTCCAAGCCACGATTTTTCTTGACTATAGAGTGCACTTAGTAGGACCTTTCTTGACGTGATTGTGAAATTAAAATGACGTTAAACTTTTGAGAAGACTTCCTGGCAACAGGGTCCTGTGAAAATCAATAGTTTACTATGTAGTATGCACTATTCTAGAGATATAAGTTCACAAGAGATCTTAGGACTCTTGTTATCTCAACCCTTTTAATTTACAGCTAAGGGCTTCCCTGGTGGCGCAGTGGTTGAGAGTCCGCCTGCCGATGCAGGGGACACGGGTTTGTGCCCCGGTCCGGGAAGATCCCACATGCCGCGGAGCGGCTGGGCCCGTGAGTCATGGCCGCTGAGCCTGCGTGTCCGGAGCCTGTGCTCCACAACGGGAGAGGCCACAACAGTGAGAGGCCCACGTACCGCAAAAAAAAAAAAAAAGGAAACTGAGTACTTCCCTGGTGGCATAGTGGATGAGAATGTGTGCTCCCGGTGCAGGGGGCCTGGGTTCGATGCCTGGTCAGGGAACTAGATCCCACATGCATGCCGCAACTAAGAGTTCACATGCCACAACTAAGGAGCCCACAGGCTGCAACCGAGGAGCCCGTGAGCCACAACTAAGGAGCCCGCCTGCCACAACTAAGACCCGGCGCAACCAAATAAATATTAAAAAAAAAAAGAAAAACTGCCTCCTACTATCAAAACTCATTGACACCACCTCGTTGTCTTGTCTACTATATGGCCTCATGACTTCCATTCTTGCTCCTCTTCCCCTCACTCTGCAAAATATCCAGTCTCTGGATATCCAGTCACTGTTGTTGAAGTCTTTTCCAAATGACATACTGTTGTTGCTTTGTTTAAGATTCTTTAATGTCTCTCCATGACCATGAGAAATTTTTTAGCTTGGCACAAGAAGTCCTTCATGACCTGGCCATCCTCTAACCTCACCTTTCGCTTTTATACTTTATAATCCAACAATGTCAAGTACTTAGCTTTGACATTGTTGTCAGGTACTTTGACATTACTTGTAGCTGGCTGTATACATCATGTACTTTCATTATTCCATTTCTTTGCACAAATTATACCTTCTGCCTCCTATCTTTAACCCAATAACTGAATATAGAAAATCATTATAAAAATTAAATAATTGAAAACTTCATACATAAGTACATTTATGGCAGTTCAATTCATGATATAAAAATTAAAACAGTCTAAATACCTGATAATATAGCGGTAAGTATTATGGTACAGCCACACAATGGAATGTCATGTAATCATTAACATTTTAAATAAGTTGTATGTAAAATTTTATTTTTTTTAAATGACACCAATAAAAATATAAAAAATACAGAAAAGCATGAAGAACATAAAGATAACCAAAGATCCTCTCAAAGAAACCCACTAATAACATTTTTGTATACATCCAATGTTTTCCCCATGGAAATATCTGTATAAATATAAATAGAATCCTACCCCATAGAGTTCTGTATCTTGTACTTTTAACACCATAAGTATATTTTTATTATAACATTCTTGGAAAATATAAGTTTTAATGACTGCATAAGATTACATCATGTAGATGAACCATAATTTATATGACTTTTCCCCTATTTAGGGGGGAGGGCAGCATAGAAATATTATAATAAATATCTTAAACATTTATCTGTGTACGTGTTCTAATGTGGTTCAGAATGCTTAGCCCAGACCCACCACTTTCTGGAGAAACCTATTTGAACATCAGCCCTTACAACCATGTTATATGCCTTATCACTTCATCCCTGGGCATGTCTGAGAGCACCAGAGTGAACATCTGATACAAAGCAGGCCAATCCAAAGGCTTACCGGTAGCCTATAGTTTGGCCTGGTCTCAGACTTGTCAGGAGGTAGTAGTTATAAGTTGAGCCAATCATCTTCCCCTACTCAGAAATCTAAACAGAGACCCAGAAGTTACAAGTTAGTGATGGGCAATAAAATTGAAAACAATATATTCCAGGATGTGGTGGCAATTATAAGCATGCACAGAGTGAGTAAACAGGAGGTCAGTCTGTAGAGAAGAGAGGAATAACCAAAGAGAAACAAAAGTTCTTGGAAGAGTAGCCTCCTTGTCTAATGGCTTTCTACGGCAAATTCTCATATTGAAGCTTCTGTCCTAGTGTTTTCTTTTTCTTTTTTGGTGAGGTTTTAAAACATGTTATATAACTCCATTTTTATATGAAATAACTTAAGTGGATCTCTGTTCTTTGCAAATAGAACTACCCTAATAACACAACAATGTAAAGCAATTATACTCCATTAAAGATGTTAAAAAAAAAAAAATGAAGTACCCTAATAGAGTGTAACTCTATTTCCACAGGATATACACTAGATATGAAATCACTATAGGACAAAGAATGATAACAATTTTAAGGCTTATAATTGGCCAAATAGCTTTACCAAAGCATGTCAATTTACCCTCAACATAAGTAGTGTATAAGTATCAATCATTCTGTACTCTCACTAAAAATAGCTATTACAATTTTTGTTAATGATAGTGGTATTTTCATTGCTTTAATCTGTTGACGTCCTTTGCCATTTTTTAAAGTTGGTGTCCATCTCTTGTATTAACTTATAAAAGTTCATAACTGTCCTAATCAGGGCAAATATTTTCCCTGTTGTCTTGACTTCCGTATGTTCTTAACCTATAGTTTAAATTTTTTTAATGTGGTCAAATTCCTAGGTATTTTTTCTGAGTTCTTCCATTTCATCAAACTCTCAAAAAAATGCATGTGTGTTTTCAACCATGGAAAAACCCACTTTGGTGAATTTTAAACATTTTATGTTTAAAATGGTAGAACCTCCTCTAAAAGAAAAAAAAGAAAGAAATCTTGTGCCAATCTTGAACGTGAATCAGAAAAGATGGATGGGGTTAACTTGTGGCTTTGTTTTTGATGAACCAGCCTTCATGAAACCATATGGAGGTTCATGGAACACAGCTTGAAAACCTGTGCTCTAATCAATATATATTAGATCAGTATATATGATATAGGTCATGAGACGAAAGCCTAATTTTATTTTTCACGAAAGAGTTAAATAATTTTCTCAGCACCATTTACTGAATAATCCTTCTATACATAAATCTTTTATCATATGTAAAGTATTTAAGCATATCTACTTAATGTTTTATATATATATATGTAATCCATATACTGGTTTATTTTTAAGCTATTTAGTAATAACTGAGCATCCTGAACATTTTTTCAAATGTACAATCAAGTTCTCAATATTTTAACTTCAATATATCATTTATTATATGTTAGGGCAATCTCATTAATCTTTCTTATAATTATCTTTGCTCTTCTCCAATATCTATTTTTCTTAAAAGACTTTAGAATACTTTTTTCAATTTCACATCTCATTGGGATTTTGATGAGATTGGAAATAAATCTATAAATTAAGAACATCCGCTCTATACAAGTCCCTTTATTTTCAATTAAATGTTTTGTTTTTCATTATTTTCATTCTACATTTTTGCTATTTGTTCCTTTTAAAGAACTTTTAGTATTTCAAACCCTTTTTTGCACCCATTGTATTTTTCTGATTATTACAAGAGTTTAGGAAACTTGGTTTTTATATTATTACCCACCTTAATGGGTTTAATCAGTTCATTTAAAATTAACCTTTAAAAGTATATTGTAGGCATGCTTTTGTTTGCCTAATAAACATTTGCCTATTCTTTTATATCAATAAATCAATATTGAGCAATCAATCAATCAACTGAAAATTGGTCAATTGACCAATATCATTTTGCTTTAATCTTTTCTGTTGTAATAGCAGATAAGTAAAATTTTAATTCAATCAAGGGTTTTCAAAACTTTTTAAGGGGAGATTTAATCTATTTTGATAAATTTGATTTCCTCTCATCTTGATCCATGTTCTCCAATTTTTTAGATCATCTTCATGTTGTTTTTGTTTTCTGTCTTTTGCTATAGGCACTGAATATTCTTTGCTTTTATCTTCTCTGTTTTGAAAGAAATATGTTTTTAGTTATTTTAGTTGCAATTTCTAACTTTGTAAAAAAAATATTTAGACCTTTATTTCTAGAGTTGTTAAAGTCAAGAAGAAAATGTAATGAATCCATGCTATTTAAGGTCAGAGATGTAGCACACTTTCTTTTGCTGTCCTTCCCTCATTTGGTAGCCAAATTTAGCAAATAAAAACACAGGGTGCTGTTAAGTTTGAATTTATATGAACAAATAATTTGTTAGTATAAGTTCCATGCAATATTTGGGACATACTTAATACTAAAAAATTATCATTGTATATCTGAAAATCATACCTAACTGGGTGTCCCGGATTTTATCTGATAACCCTACTTTCCCATCCAGACTTTAACATATAATGCTTTTATACTCAACATTTGTATATTAAATATTTTCTTGTACAACTATTTAATAGTTTTGAAGTTTTGTAAACAAATTAACAATTATTCAAGACTTAACTGCATGTTTAACTGATTTTAGTGTTTGTTACCAGTTCTTTTACACTATGACTTCCACATTCTTGAGCTCTCTTTAAGAAAGGTACATATTTGATATGTTTTCTGTTTTCTTATCTAATTTGTTACCTACAAACGTAAAAGACAATTTAGTTGATAAGATAAACTATGGGCGATAACATTTTTCAGCCTCACAATTCTGAAGGTGTTATTCTGTTGTCTTTTGACAATTACTGTTGCAGAGGTCTTTAGCCATTTTCCCTCTTTGGTTTTTTTTAGAAAACCAGAATCTTTCCACACCTCCTAGTGTCTGAACCTATGAATAAATGTGGAAAACTGGGAAGGGGAATGGGTGAGAGTGTATTATGGTAACCTCATAGTGCAGCACCCCTGCAACAAAAAGCTGGTTCTTGAGTTTTCTGGGTGACAGAAATAACATCTCTAAGATACCCTATCTTGGATAAGGGTCATACATTGTTTTCCGAATTTACTGGCCCTTTAGTTAGTTCTTCAACATTTGAGAACTTGTTGTCTACCAGTTAGTTTCAAGTTTTGTGTGTTTTCATTTTTTTTCTGTAGCTTCTTAGGGACTTTACAGGTGAGTCAAGATGCTATTTCATTTATAGCTAGCCAATTTCAATTCAAACCAAAATATAAGAAAATGTTTTGAAGTCAGTGAAAATATAAAATTGAACATACAGTATGACTTCATGCACATGAAAATGCACAGGAAAAAAGGCTTAGAATGAAACAGGATGAAAAGTTTTCTTCTTGACTCTTCTATATATTTTATAATGACTATGCATAATATTTATTGTAGAAAAAGAAAATACATTTTAATTTAAATTATCCTCCTAAGGATCTCCTCTTGAAGCAAATGATTTTTAGTAGGAATTAGGGGAAACAATAAATGTTGCTTGGGATTATTTGGGTTATTTATAGAATTTTCTTCCCAGCAGCATTTACTGGGCTTAAGGTGAAGCTTTGATTAAAGCTGTTATAACTAAATGAACAGAATTATAAGGTTTTTCTTCTGTGATTACTGTGAAGATGTGAATTCTGATCGAACCCCTTATAATACTCATGGCATTTATGAATCTTTTCTCCCATGTGGACTCTTTGATGAATTCGAAGAGCTGAGCTATGGCTGAAACCCTTACCACACTTAGCACATTGATAAGGCTTCTCTCCTGTGTGGACCCTCTGATGAATGTGAAGATTTGAGCTGTGACTAAAGCCCTTTCCACAATCATCACATTTATAGGGTTTTTCTCCTGTATGGACTCTCTGATGAATGAGAAGATGAGAACGCTGACTGAAGCCCTTCCCACACTGTTCACATTTATAGGGTTTCTCTCCAGTATGTACTCTTTGGTGAGTGTGAAGTTTGGAACTCTTGCTGAAGCCCTTCCCACATTCATGACAAGTATAGGGCTTCTCCCCTGTATGGACCCTCTGATGAATGCGAAGATCTGAGCTGTGACTAAAGTCCTTCCCACAGTCGTCACATTTGTAAGGCTTCTCTCCTGTATGCACCCTCTGATGGATTTGAAGATTTGAGCGCTGGGTAAAGCCCTTACCACAGTCATCACATTTATAGGACTTTTCTCCTGTGTGGACTAACTGATGGATTCGAAGATTTGAACTCTGACTGAAGCCCTTACCACACTCATCACACTTATATGGTTTCTCTCCTGTGTGGACTCTCTGATGAACATGAAGTACTGAACTCCGACTAAAACTCTTACCACACTGATCACACTTAAAAGGCTTCTCTCCTATGTGAAGTCTCTGGTGAATGTGAAGTCTCTGGTGAATGTGAAGTAATGAATTTCTACCGAGGTCCTTATCACACTGCAGTCTATAGAGTTTCTCTTCTGTGTGGACTCTTTGATGACAGTGAAGACTGGAGATCTGACTGAAGCTCTTACTACACACATTACATATATAAGGTACCTCCCCTGGGTGGACTCTCTGATGAAAGTGAACACCGCAGCTCTGACTAAAATTACTGGCACCTTCATTACATCTGTACGGCTTCTTACCTATGTGGATTCTTGGATGTCTGTATAGGTCCAATCTCTGAGTGAAGCATGCTGTGGTGATGGAGCATGGATACAACTTTTCTCCAAGTTGATTTCTCTTGTGAACACACTGTGAGTTCCAATAATTACTTTCTTTACATTTATTATATCCACAGTATTTCTCTTCCACAGAGCCTTTCAGCAGGTCATTTTGGCATATCTCCCCAATGTACTCTGGAAGGGCTTCCTCTCCTGGGATATAAGAATGCGGACCTATGAGCTTCTGTTCTCTTTCCACAGAGAGATTTTTCCTGGATATGACAACATGGTATCTGCGTCCTTGAAAACCACGTGAATCACTCACATAGATTTCTCTACCATTGTCTTCAGTGTGTTTTGTTTCTAAGGATTGACAAGGTATAAACTTCGTATATTTTAAGTTCCTGGGAATTTTACCTTCAAAAGTCAGTTCATAGTTCCCAAACCCTGGTCCTTGTGTGAAGAGTATTAACCATTCTTGAGAGTGAGAAAGGTGTTGCTGCTTTAGGTCTTTGGAATCTATACCTTGAACCATTTCCACATATTTCTGATTATCATATATCTGAGTGCTGGCATTCCTCCAGCCTTGCCAGCAGGAAAGATGTTCATGTTCAAAATATCTGAATCTTTCTTCTTGGAGTCTGTAGCTCTCTTTCCAGTTTCCTAGAAAAATAAGCAGATAACCCAGTGGTAAGATGAAAGCTGTGCTTAAAAATTTCCAAGTATCTCAATCAACAAGCTCCAGAATTACAGGAATATATGTGTGGGTGCAAGTGGGAAAGAAGTGTTATGACTTAGGCTGCTCCATATTTGGGTGTGGAATTCATTTGTTTTTTCATTCATAGATGTATTCATTCATTCAACAAACATATCTTGAGCATCTACTACTTACCAGGTACTGTTAGAAATAAAAGAGAAAGCCTGACTGGTTTAATGGAAATAGTCTTAAAGACTGAGATTTAATTAGATTACTCTATTTGGGACATTATTATAAGAAATAAAATATTGTTTCTATTTTTCTGTTCTAAAATAGGATAGTAGATTGTGGGAAAAAATTCTCTACTTTATCTACATCTTTGGGTGTTCCCCTTACACAGTGACTCTAGGCTTGGCTATATAATTTGCTTTGGCCACTGGGACAAAAGTGAGACAAGCAGAGATTCGCAAAGCGCTTGTGCATTGGGGCTTGGCCTCTCTTGCTGGTTTTGAAAGTCCTGTGATCACCACCATGTAAATGAGCCTGGGCTGGCCTCCTTGAAGAGAGACATATGGTCAATACATGCCTGTTATAACACTGATACTGACCAACTGCCATTCAGGCTGTCCAGCTTCATCTTAGACCATCCAGCCCCAATCAAGTCACTCAATGATAGAAGATCCACCTAACCAACTAGAATCATGAAAAATAACACAGTTGGTTTTAAGTCACTAAGTTTGGGGTAGTTTGTTATACAGCAAAAGCTAACTTACAAATAGAACATGAAGAGAGAACAAATTGAGGACTGCACAAAATTATGGGCAGAAATCTGTGCTTTAAGTGTAATCTAGAAAATAAATAAGAATCACAAATACCTATTAATTACATAGCCAAAATGTTTTGGAAGATATCTTGCTTTCTTTACCTTCTATTTCTCATGGATTTAAGAACCATTTTTGAGAATGGTTCTTCTACCTCAATATAGCACCCTAATAACCAAAATACTCAACAAAACTGGTCCCAGCCAGATGGCTTCACAGGTGAATTCTACCAAACATTTAGAGAAGAGCTAACACCTATCCCTCTCAAACTCTTCCAAAATATAGCAGAGGGAGGAACACTCCCAAATTCATTCTACAAGGCCACCATCACCTTGATACCAAAACCAGACAAGGATGTCACAAAGAAAGAAAACTACAGGCCAATATCACTGAGGAACATAGATGCAAAAGTCCTCAACAAAATACTAGCAAACAGAATCCAACAGCACATTAAAAGGACCATACACCATGATCAAGTGGGGTTTATTCCAGGAATGCAAGGATTCTTCAATATACACAAATCAATCAATGTGATAAACCATATTAACAAACTGAAGGAGAAAAACCATATGATCATCTCAATAGATGCAGAGAAAGCTTTTGACAAAATTCAACACCCATTTATGATAAAAACCCTGCAGAAAGTAGGCATAGAGGGAACTTTCCTCAACATAATAAAGGCCATATATGACAAACCCACAGCCAGCATTGTTCTCAATGGTGAAAAACTGAAAGCATTTCCACTAAGATCAGGAACGAGACAAGGTTGCCCACTCTTACCACTATTATTCAATATAGTTTTGGAAGTTTTAGCCACAGCAATCAGAGAAGAAAAGGAAATAAAAGGAATCCAAATCACAAAAGAAGAAGTAAAGCTGTCACTGTTTGCAGGTGACATGATACTATACATAGAGAATCCTAAAGATGCTACCAGAAAACTACTAGAGCTAATCAATGAATTTGGTAAAGTTGCAGGATACAAAATTAATGCACAGAAATCTCTTGCATTCCTATACACTAATGATGAAAAATCTGAAAGTGAAATCAAGAAAACACTCCCATCTACCAGTGCAACAAAAAGAATAAAATACCTAGGAATAAACCTACCTAAGGAGACAAAAGACCCTTATGCAGAAAATTATAAGACACTGATGAAAGAAATTAAAGATGATACAAATAGATGGAGAGATATACCATGTTCTTGGATTGGACGAGTCAACATTGTGAAAATGAATCTACTACCCAAAGCAATCTACAGATTCAATGCAATCCCTATCAAACTACCAATGGCATTTTTCACAGAACTAGAACAAAAAACTTCACAATTTGTATGGAGTCACAAAAGACCCCGAATAGCCAAAGCAATCTTGAGAATGAAAAATGGAGATGGAGGAATCAGGCTTCCTGACTTCAGACTATACTACAAAGCTACAGTAATCAAGACAGTATGGCACTGGCACAAAAACAGAAAGATAGATCAATGGAACAGGATAGAAAGCCCAGAGATAAACCCACGCACATATGGTCACCTTATCTTTGATAAAGGAGGCAGGAATGTACAGTGGAGAAAGGACAGCCTCTTCAGTAAGTGGTGCTGGGAAAACTGGACAGGTACATATAAGAGTATCAGATCACTCCCTAACACCATACACAAAGATAAGCTCAAAATGGATTAAAGACCTAAATGTAAGGCCAGAAACTATCAAACTCTTAGAGGAAAACATAGGCAGAACACTCTATGACATAAATCACAGCAAGATCCTTTTTGACCCACCTCTTAGAGAAATGGAAATAAAAACAAAAATAAACAAATGGAACCTGATGAAACTTCAAAGCTTTTGCATAGCAAAGGAAACCATAAGACGAAAAGACAACCCTCAGAATGGGAGAAAATATTTGCAAATGAAGCAACTGACAAAGGATTAATCTCCAAAATTTACAAGCAGCTCATGCAGCTCAATAACAAACAACCCAATCCAAAAATGGGCAGAAGACCTAAATAGACATTTCTCCAAAGAAGATATACAGACTGCCAACAAACACATGAAAGAATGCTCAACATCATTAATCATTAGAGAAATGCAAATCAAAACTACAATGAAAAAAAAAAAAACTACAATGAGATATCATCTCACACCAGTCAGAATGGCCATCATCAATTAATCTACAAACAATAAATGCTGGAGAGGGTGTGGAGAAAAGGGAACCCTCCTGCACTGCTGGTGGGAATGTGAATTGGTACAGCCACTATGGAGAACAGTATGGAGGTTCCTTAAAAAACTACAAATAGAACTACCATATGACCCAGCAATCCCACTACTGGGCATATACCCTGAGAAAACCATAATTCAAAAAGAGTCATGTACCAAAATGTTCATTGCAGCTCTATTTACGATAGCCCGGAGATGGAGACAACCTAAGCGCCCATCATCGGATGAATGGATAAAGAAGATGTGGCACATATATACAATGGAATATTACTCAGCCATAAAAAGAAACCAAATTGAGCTATTTGTAATGAGGTGGATAGACCTAGAGTCTGTCATACAGAGTGAAGTAAGTCAGAAAGAGAAAGACAAATACTGTATGCTAACACATATATATGGAATTTAAGAAAAAAAAATGTCATGAAGAACCTAGGGTTAAGACAGAAATAAAGACACAGACCCACTGGAAAATGGACTTGAGGATATGGAGAGGGGGAAGGGTAAGCTGTGACAAAGTGAGAGAGTGGCATGGACATATATACACTACCAAACGTAAGGTAGATAGCTAGTGGGAAGCAGCCGCATAGCACAGGGATATCAGCTCGGTGCTTTGTGACCACCTGGAGGGGTGGGATAGGGAGGGTGGGAGGGAGGGAGACGAAAGAGAGAAGAGATATGGGAACATATGTATATGTATAACTGATTCACTTTGCTATAAAGCAGAAACTAACACACCGTTGTAAAGCAATTATACCCCAATAAATATGTTAAAAAAAAAAAAAAACTGGTCCCAGAATAAACTAACCTTATTCCCTAAGAGTCGGGATAATTTACCTACTGACATGACATTTGTGTAGTTCTCCCACATGACCTCTCTGTAGAGCTTTTTTTGAGAAGAATCCAAGAATTTCCACTCCTCCCAAGTAAAATTAACAGTCACATCTTCAAATGTTACTGCCATCTGGTCGAAGATCAGGCTTTCCAGGAAGAAGAAATCTAAGTGAGAAGATGGACAAAGAAAAAGACATTCAGCAGGTTACATAAGTGGTAAACCAAAAAGAAAAAGAAATAACTCCAATAATGAAGAAAAACAAGAAAGGTAAGAGGAGACATAATAAGAGGTCAAGTACTTAAATAATGTATCCAATCATTGAACACCATCACCATCATAAGAAACATTTATATAGCATTTGTCTGCTAACCACTGAGCCAAGTAAGTACTCTTCACATATACTCAAGTAATCCTCACAGCAATCCTATGTTGTAGATACTATTATTATCCTCATTTTACACATTAGTAATAATGGTTGAAAAAGATTAATTCCCAAGATCATGGACCTGGAGGTACTGCAGCTAGGACCCAGGTCTACATACTCTGGACCAGAACTATTTGCCAACTGTAACAATATTGCTTCATGTTGCTTATATTATTGCTTCATGGTTGATCACTTTAGACTGTTTACTTCCCACTGTGAGATGAGGAATTAGATTACCACCCGTAGCATTAGCACTAATTTTCTGGTTAAATCAATAAGCAGTACTTATATAATTTTGAATATGATTATATACCATTTTTTTGTGGGGGGAAATTACCTGTTTAATTTTTATTTAATAAATTTACTGTCCTCAATTTTTTGATTTTTCAGAAGGCTTTATATAATCTATTTTATCAAGTGTCTCATCCCCTCACCCACCCCTTTTATTTTGGAAAAGTCCATCATCCTGCCCCAGTCAGGGCCGGCTACTCATTAGTGCTCCATTTCAAGTTCATATGACTCTTCTTCTTTTGTGATTTTACACCATTAATTGGGAGGCACATAACAACATGAGTTCAATCAAGCCTGTGAATGTTAAGCCTGTGGCCATCGAAGAAAGCAAAGGTGAGAAACAGGCGAGGTTTTCTTCAAAGGAGAATGTCCAAACACGGTTACTAGGGAAGATTCCCAAGAATCATTTGAATCACTGTATGCCTTACGTCTTTATTACTATCCCTCATAAGTGGCTCATAAGAATTCGAGAGTGAAAAGAATTTTTCTCAAAACTGCTTCACTGTTTATAAGCTTTTAGTGTTGCTAAGACTGATTTAAAGAACAAACAAACTGTAATTCCTTTGTGGGCAACTTTTTCTTTCCTCTCTGGAAATATTTTAGGGTCTTCTTTTGTGGCTGGCCCTCTGCCCCAAATGGTGTATGGACTTGAGCCTCTCCAAAGTTCACAGGGCTCATCAGTTCCTTTCTTGTCTGTATTACCCTGCTGAGTATTCTAGGATGTAACATCTTCAGCCCTATGTGGCTCTTACCACTATGCCTACTGTTGCCATCCAGGATTTTGTTGAAATTTCTCATTTGCTGATGGCTCTTCGGCTTCATCGTAAGTTCATAAATTTCTTGGTTTTTTACTATATCTATGCAGTTTTAGAAAGTAGAAGAGATAAATGCATGTATTCTGTCTAAAAATATTTTAGTAGAAAGAATAAATCATAAGTTGGTTATGTGACAAATTCATTTTTCTTTGATGACACATTCTCAATTGTAAAGTTCAATTTAAAATGTTCAGTAAGTACTAAGATTTAGGAATTTACTTTAAAAAATATACTAGAGATTAAGAGCCTCATTTTTTTTTTACTGAAAGTTCATAAAACTTATAACAATGCTGAAGTAATATAAGTAAAAATTAAGTCTACCCTCCCCAAATAATTTAAGAAATAACCACTATAGTTTTCACTGTGTCCTTACGGACCTTTTTTCATACATACATACCCCACTAATGTTTTTTCATAACACAGACATGATAATTCTGCAGTCTGCTTTTTTTACATAATATGTAGTATACAACTTCCCGTTTCAGTACATATAGGCCTATGTTATTCGTGGTGATTTTAAAATATGTCCAGAAATTATTTGATACCTTTCCCTTCAAAAGGTGGAGCCTAATTCCCCACCCCTTGAATGTGGCCTGGGTTAGGGACTTACTTCTGATGAAAAGGAAAAAAAAGCAGAAGGGGAAGCAATGGTGTGCAGCTTTCAAGACTAGCTCATAAAAGGCACTGCAGCTTCCTCCATGCTTTTTTTCTTGGATCAGTCACTCTAGGAGAAGCTACCTAACACACTGTATGAATAGTTAGGCAGCCCTGTAGAAAGGCCCATGTGGTGAGGAACTGAGGCCTTCTGTCCTCAGTAAGAAATGAGGCATCTGCCAACAGCCATGTGAGTGAACCATCTTAGAAGTGGATCCTCCAGCCCCAGTGAAGGCTTCCAATGAACTGTAGTCCTGCTGACAGCTTGACTGCAACCTCGTGTGAAACCCTGAGCCAGAACCACACTGCTATACTGTTCCCAGATTCCTGACCCTTAGAAACTGAGATAATAAATGTTTGTTGTTTTAAGCTGCTACATATAATTTATTATGCAGAAATAGATGGTTGATGTATTGTTGTAAAAGTTGCATAGCATTTCATGTTATGATGTTCCAAAATTTAACTGTTCCCATACTGATGAAGATTATTTCCAGTTTTCTGGCTATCATAATACAGCAGTGAACAACTCTCTTAAATACATCATTGAACACTCGTAATATTTCTAGAAGATACATTTCCAGAATTAGAACCACCAGGCATGTGCATTTCAGTTTACTAAAAAACACTGTAAAACTTTGAAAATATTTTTAAAAATTTGTTAAAAATATTCTCCCCCACTAGAAAGTTAAAAGCGGAATACCTACATTCAAAATTAGTAAGTACAAGTCTATAGAGGAAAAAAATTATAGAAAGCATAAATTAAGATGGCAAGTAAAATTATTAATAGACAAAAGGATACTAAAACAGTTTTAAAATATAGAGGCATATTGCTTAGAAGACACTCCAAACTACTGAATTCTAGAAGATTAAAAATGAAAAGACAGGCTAATCTGTAACAGAAAAATATAGACCAAAATAAAGTAGGGGCTTCCCTAGTGGCGCAGTGGTTGGGAGTCCGCCTGCCGATTCAGGGGATGCAGGTTCGTGCCCCGGTCCAGGAAGATCCCACATGCCGCAGAGCGGCTGGGCCCATGAGCCATGGCCGCAGAGCCTGCGCGTCCGGAGCCTGTTGCTCCGCAGCGGGAGAGGCCGCAGCAGTGAGAGGCCCGCGTACCGGAAAATAAATAAATAAATAAATAAAGTAGGTTTTGCAATATTAATATTACATAAGGTAAAATCAAAGGAAAAAGTATTACCCTAGATTAACAGAGTAATTTTATGAGAAATGAAATTATTGCTCTTGGTGTACCACCCACCAGAATTAAGATTTTGTCAGAATTGCTCCAAGACTGTATATCAGAGGGTGGGGGGGTGAGAGAAGATGGGGACCATATGATAGCAAAAATAACAGTAATTATAGTAAATGTGAATAGCTTAATCTCACAGATTAAAAGACACAGATTTGTAGGTTAAAAAAAATGAGATTCAACATGTGGTTTAGAAGAGACACACTAAAAAGAAAAAAAACATGGGAATAAAAGGATGGAACAACATATTCCACACAAATACGAACCAAAAGAAAGCTGTAATGACAAACTTAACTTCAGCTGAGATAAAATTTACGGCAAAAAGTTTGTAACTATGTGTGGTGATGGATGTTAACTAGACATATTGTGGTGATCATTTTACAATATCTACAAATATAGAATCATGTTGTATACCTGAAACTAATGTCAGTTATATCCCAATAAAAAATTTATGGCAAAAATATAAGGGACAAAAACACAGTTTTTTTTCTGTATTAATAAATAGTAAGACCAAAAAATATCCATTATAATTAAACTGCACCCACAAATAAAATTTCAAAATGTATTAAGTAACAACTATCGTAAGTTCAAGGAGATATAATATATACACCATTGATTGTAATTATAGATATTAATACACTCCTCTCAGAAAATGATAGATCAAGTAAAACCGAAGAACTCAACAATATAAAGACTAAACAGTACAATTAATACTCGAGTTATTTTTTCTGTGTTGAATTCTATACTCCCAAAACACTAAATACACATTATTTTCATGAACCCACAATACTGTTACAAGATTGACCATGTATTGGTCTATAAAAGGAATCTCAATAAATTCCAAATTATCAACATAATGCAGAATACATTCTCTAGATACAAGGTAATAAAATTAGGAACTATTAACAATGGAATTTAAAAATCCACACTTCTGGAACCCAAGTAACATATTAAATAGCCCTTAAATTTAAAAGGAAAATATAATGATAATTAAGAAAATTTGAATTGAATAATAATAATTACACATCAAAATTTTCAAGACCCAGATAAGTAAGTACTAAAAGGAAATAAGAATGGCTACATATAATCAACCTAAGCATTCAACTCAGAAACTCAGAAAACAAAAACCCTCCCCCTCTAAAAAAAAAGAGCAAACTTCAAAAAAGAAGGATAAAGCTGAAAGCCAAAGGGGCAATAAACAAATAGATGATGTGGAAATGCATAAGGCCAAAAGATGCTCTTAAAAATTTAATGTCAAAAAAAAAATTTAATAAGTCAGATCTCTGCAAGTCTAATTTTTTTTGAAAAGATGATTATAAACAAAATACTGGACAAAATGAGGAAATAACCACAGACATAAGACTTAAAATAATACAAGAGCATTATGAACTATATGCAAATACACTTGAACATCTATATAAAAGGACAAATTCCTAGTACACAATGCCAATATAAAATGCCAAAATAGATTTTAAGAGTAATATAAAATTACATACCAGTAGGTATTAAAGGAAACTGAAATGGCAGCCAAGATTCTTTCTCCCTCCCCCAAAATCAAAGGCCCAAAGAGTTTTACAGTTGAGTTCTCGCAAATGTTCAATTAACAGTTAATTACTATTATAATCAAATTGTTTTAGAAAATAGAAAGTGAAAATTACTAGCTCATTATATGGCCAGTGTAATATTGATTACAAGACCTGATAAGAACAATACAAAAGAAAACTATAGGCCCATTTTTAAGTTTGATAGATATGTAAAAAATCCTAAATAGATATTAGCTAACTGAATTCAGATATGTATGAAAAAATGATAAAGCATAATTTATAACAGGAATGGAGGACAGTTCAACATGAGAAAATTAATCAACATAATTCACTATACTAATAGACCACAGAAGAAAACCACAATTATCTCAACTGATGCAGAAAAATTGTGTGATAAAGATCATAATGTTCACCGCCTATAAAGGTCTTACAAAAACTTTTAGCCAACTAGAAATAAAAAGAAACTACCTAAATAGGTAAAGGTTATATACTGATACTAAGAATCTACATCAAACATTAAGCTTAATGGAGAAATTTTATACGTATTTCCTTTACGATGGTAACAAGATAAGAATGCCCACCATCACCACTGCTTTCAAAATAGTACTAAGGGTTCTGACAAATACTATAAGAAAAGAAAAAGAAATAAGAAGCTAAGGATTAGAAGAAAAAACATAAAACGTCATTATTTGCATATGTTATGGCAATCTACCTAGAAAAACAAGAGTATGTGGATAAACCATAAACTGATGAAAAAGCTCAGCAAAATTACCAGACACAATAAAGCAAAAGCATCACGGTGTCAGCAATCAACTACCAGAAAACAAGATATTCACAACAGCAAAGAAACCCAAAAAAACAACTATCTTATAAAAAGGTAGTTTTATCTTTGAAGACAACTTTCAAATTCCAATAAAGTAGAAAAAAGATTATCTGAGTAAAGGGAGAAGCATGCCTCCATGTTCTTGGATGAGATGACTCAAATTCAATATACCTCCAGTCGAATTTCTAGCTGGATTTTTTGAGGAACACGATATACTTTTTTTCCCTAAAATTTATAGGAAGGGAAAAGAAGTCCATAAAGACTTAAGTAAACCAAGCAAGAAGACTTGTTCTACTAGATACTGACATACCACCAAACTACAGTAGTAAAATCAGAACAAATAGACCAGCAGAACAGAATTGAGGACTCAGAGCCTAAGCAATGTACTTGTTTATATATGAAAACTCATTAACAATAAAGATGGCATTAAAAAATCAAAGAAGAATGGATTATTTACACTAGATGGTGGTGTGAAACTGATTAACTTTATGAGAAAAAATAAAGCTGGATTCCAATTTGATATCATATACAATGGGACACTAGATGGATTAAACACTTAAATGTTAAAGGGAAAGTTATAGAGTTAGTAAAAGAATATGTTAGGATTGAAAAACATTTACCATTGTTAAATGAATCCAAGGGCCAGTTCTTTTATAGCCCTGACTAGCTATAAAAGAGAAGAAAAAGGGGTTGGCACAAAGAGAAAAAAGTTAGAAATGAGATTAGTGAAAAAGCAACAGATAAAAATTTAATTGAACATTAGGTGGGCACTTTCCACCATTCTTTAGAACATAAATCTGAATGGAAAATGTATTTTTTCCTAGAAAACCATTTGATATAGCCCCAAGAAAAGGGAAAAATTCTGAACAGATCAGATATTTTGAAAGAAACTGGTCAAGTTATCAAAGAAATATGACCTTCACAATAACAACCCAAAAGTTTCCTTAAATGAATTCTTTCAGATTTGCAAAGAACAAATAATGTGATTCTATTAAACTATTCCAAGGCATATAAAAGAGTTATCAAAAATTTTAAGAAACTCAGGAAAACACTGAGACAGCAAAATCAGAAAACTACAGATCTATATTACTAATGAATATTGACATAAACTTCAGAAATAAAGTAAAACATAAGGCCAATAAAATGCAGCAACACCTGTGTTTATAATCTACTGCCACACAACTAGTTACTTCAAACCTGAGTGGCTTAAAACAATAATTATTATCTTTCATGGTTTCTCTGGGTCAGAAATTCACAGGTAGCTTGGCTGGGCAGTTCTGGTTTGGACCTCTCATGAGAGTGATGTTGAGCTGTCAGCTAGTGCTGTATAAAACTATACATATAAATAAAAAGAAGATTCACTTTATACAAATTTAAGTCATATAAACAAAGAAGTCCTTAAAAGTAAAAGGCAAATGATAACCTAAAGAAATATTTACAGCATATAACAAATGGCTTCCATATTTTACATACTGAGTACATTCTATCAAATGGAAACAAAAAATTCAGTAGGAAAAAAGTAATTTGAGTCAATTTATCAAAGAAGTAATGCAAATGACCAATAAATGTATGTTGAAACTGGTCAATCTCCACTTTATTTATCTCCCTGATTATCCTTTCATATTATGTCAATATTCATATTGACATAATACAATCAACAGTAACACAATCATAGTAGGGGACTTTAACACCACACTTTCACCAATGGACAGATCATCCAAAATGAAAATAAATAAGGAAACACAAGCTTTAAAATGATACATTAAACAAGATGGACTTAATTGATATTTATAGGACATCCCGTCCAAAAACAAGAGAATACACATTCTTCTCAAGTGCTCACGGAACATTCTCCAGGACAGATCATATCTTGGGTCACAAATCAAGCTTGGTAAATTTAAGAAAATTGAAATTGTATCAAGTATCTTTTCCGACCACAACACTATGAGACTAGATATCAATTACAGGAAAAAACCTGTAAGAAATATAAACACATGGAGGCTAAACAACACACTACTTAATAACCAAGAGATCACTGAAGAAATCAAAGGGGAAATAAAAAAATACCTAGAAACAAATGACAATGAAAACACAATGACCCAAAACCTATGGGATGCAGCAAAAGCAGTTCTAAGAGGGAAGTTTATAGCTATACAAGCCTACCTTAAGAAACAAGAAACATCTCAAATAAACAATCTAATCTTACACCTAAAGCAATTAGAGAAAGAAGAACAAAAAAACCCCAAAGTTAGCAGAAGAAAAGAAATCATAAAGATCAGATCAGAAATAAATGAAAAAGAAATGAAGGAAACGATAGCAAAGATCAATAAAACTAAAGCTGGTTCTTTGAGAAGATAAACAAAATTGATAAACCATTAGCCAGACTTATCAAGAAGAAGAAGGAGAAGACTCATAAATAGAATTAGAAATGAAAAAAGAGAAGTAACAACTGACACTGCAGAAATAGAAAGAATCATGAGAGATTACTACAAGCAACTATATGCCAATAAAATGGAAACCTGGAAGAAATGGACAAATTCTTAGAAGTGCACAACCTTCCAAGACTGAACCAGGAAGAAATAGAAAATATGAACAGACCAATCACAAGCACTGAAATTGAAACTGTCATTAAAAATCTTCCAACAAAAAAAAGCCGAGGACCAGATGGCTTCACAGGTGAATTCTATCAAACATTTAGAGAAGAGCTAACACCTATCCTTCTCAAACTCTTCCAAAATATAGCAGAGGGAAGAACACTCCCAAACTCATTCTACGAGGCCACCATCACTCTGATACCAAAACCAGAGAAAGATGTCACAAAGAAAGAAAACTACAGGCCAATATCACTGAGGAACATAGATGCAAAAGTCCTCAACAAAATACTAGCAAACAGAATCCAACAGCACATTAAAAGGACCATACACCATGATCAAGTGGGGTTTATCCCAGGAATGCAAGGATTCTTCAATATATGCAAATCAACCAACGTGATACACCATATTAACAAACTGAAGGAGAAAAGCCATATGATCATCTCAATAGATGCAGAGAAAGATTTTGACAAAATTCAACACCCATTTATGATAAAAACCCTGCAGAAAGTAGGCATAGAGGGAACTTTCCTCAACATAATAAAGGCCATATATGACAAACCCACAGCCAACATTGTTCTCAATGGTGAAAAACTGAAACCATTTCCACTAAGATCAGGAACAAGACAAGGTTGCCCACTCTCACCACTATTATTCAACATAGTTTTGGAAGTTTTAGCCACAGCAATCAGAGAAGAAAAAGAAATAAAAGGAATCCAAATCACAAAAGAAGAAGTAAAGCTGTCACTGTTTGCAGATGACATGATACTATACATAGAGAATCCTAAAGATGCTACCAGAAAACTACTAGAGCTAATCAATGAATTTGGTAAAGTAGCAGGATACAAAATTGATGCACAGAAATCTCTTGCATTCCTATACACTAATGAAAAATCTGAAAGTGAAATTAAGAAAACACTCCCATTTACCATTGCAACAAAAAGAATAAAATATCTAGGAATAAACCTACTTAAGGAGACAAAAGACCTGTATGCAGAAAATTATAAGACACTGATGAAAGAAATTAAAGATGATACAAATAGATGGAGAGATATACCATGTTCTTGGATTGGACGAGTCAACATTGTGAAAATGAATCTACTACCCAAAGCAATCTACAGATTCAATGCAATCCCTATCAAACTACCAATGGCATTTTTCACAGAACTAGAACAAAAAACTTCACAATTTGTATGGAGTCACAAAAGACCCCGAATAGCCAAAGCAATCTTGAGAAAGAAAAACGGAGCTGGAGGAATCAGGCTCCCTGACTTCAGACTATACTACAAAGCTACAGTAATCAAGACAGTATGGTACTGGCACAGAAACAGAAATACAGATCAATGGAACAGGATAGAAAGCCCAGAGATAAACCCAAGCACATATGGTCACCTTATCTTTGATAAAGGAAGCAAGAATATACAGTGGAGAAAAGATAGTCTCTTCAATAAGTGGTTCTGGGAAAACTGGACAGAATGAAATTAGAATGAAATTAGAACACTTCCTAACACCATACACAAAAATAAACTCAAAATGGATTAAAGACATAAATGTAAGGCCAGACACCATCGAACTCTTAGAGGAAAACATAGGCAGAACACTCTGTGACATAAATCACAGCAAGATCCTTTTTGACCCACCTCCTAGAGAAATGGAAATAAAAACAAAAATAAACAAATGGGACCTAATGAAACTTAAAAGCTTTTGCACAGCAAAGGAAACCATAAACAAGACGAAAAGACAACCCTCAGAATGGGAGAAAATATTTGCAAATGAAGCAACTGACAAAGGATTAATCTCCAAAACATACAAGAAACTCATGCAGCTCAATATCAAAAAAACAAACAGGGCTTCCCTGGTGGCGCAGTGGTTAAGAATCCGTCTGTCAATGCAGGAGACACGGGTTCGAGCCCTGGTCTGGGAAGATGCCACATGTCGCAGAGCAACTAAGCCTGTGTGCCACAACTACTGAGCCTGTGCTCTAGAGCCCGTGAGCCACAACTACTGCAGCCCAGGCGCCTAGAGCCCGTGCTCCACAAGAAGAGAAGCCGCCACCATGAGAAGCCCACGCACCGCAACAAAGAGTAGCCCCGGCTCACCGCAACTAGAGAAAGCTCAGGCGCAGCAACGAAGACCTAGCACAGCCAAAAGTAAACAAATTTAAAAAATTAAAAAAAAAAACAAAACCCAATCCAAAAATCGGCAGAAGACCTAAATAGACATTTCTCCAAAGAAGATATACAGACTGCCAACAAACACATGAAAGAATGCTCAACATCATTCATCATTAGAGAAATGCAAATCAAAACTACAATGAGATATCATCTCACACCGGTCAGAACGGCCATCAGCAAAAAATCTACAAACAATAAATGCTGGAGAGGGTGTGGAGAAAAGGGAACCCTCTTGCACTGTTGTTGGGAATGTAAATTGATTGATACAGCCACTATGGAGAACAGTATGGAGGTTCCTTAAAAAACTACAAATAGAACTACCATATGACCCAGCAATCCCACTACTGGGCATATACCCTGAGAAAATCATGATTCAAAAAGAGTCATATACCAAAATATTCATTGCAGCTCTATTTACAATAGCCAGGACATGGAAGCAACCTAAGTGTCCATCAACAGATGAATGGATAAAGAAGATGTGGCATATATATACAATGGAATATTACTCAGCCATAAAAAGGACGAAACTGAGTTATTTGTAGTGATGTGGATGGACCTAGAGACTGTCATACAGAGTGAAGTAAATCAGAAAGAGAAAAAGAAATACCGTACGCTAACATATATATGGAATCTAAAAAAAAAGAAAAGAAAATCGTCAGAAGAACCTAGGGGCAAGACTGGAATAAATATGCAGACGTACTAGAGAATGGACTTGAGGATACGGGGAGGGGGAAGGGTCAGCTGGGACAAAGAGAGTGGCATGGACATATATACACTACCAAACGTAAAATAGATAGCTAGTGGGAAGCAGCCGCATAGCACAGGGAGATCAGCTCCGTGCTTTGTGACCACCTACAGGGGTGGGATAGGGAGGGTAGGGTGGAGGGAGATGCAAGAGGGAAGAGATATGGGGACATATGTATATGTATAACTGATTCACTTTGTTGTAAAGCAGAAACTGATACACCATTGTAAAGCAATTATACTCTAATAAAGATGTTAAAAAAATACTCATGCTATCCAAACATACTTGGAAAAATGTCCATATGTTAAATGAAAAAATTAAACATATAATAGCCATTCATACATTCAATAAATATTCATTGAGTGCTCACTATATGCCAGGCATAGTTCTATATACTAGGAACATTCCCTGCCCTCATGGAGCCTATCTGTAATGATTCAAATTTTTTTATATATACTCATCTCTTTATATATGTATCTTAAATTTATGTTTGCATAGTTGTACATATGTGTATATATGCATACATACTAGTATTTGTACGGATTAGTGAGTATGTATGTATATTAAGTATTAAATAAAAGGCTCTAAGTATTGATAAATACATCAAAATGTCAATAATGGCTGTCTCTGGTTGATGTGCCATGGACTCTGAGTGGTACACAAGAATAAGTAACCAGTTAAACATTAATAGCCCTCCAGAGTATGGCCTTACCTTACACATTCATACTTATGTCTCTACTGCAACTAGCCCGGTTTCCTTATTTGTCCCCTTATATTCTGCCTGAGACTAAATGATGGTCTTCCTGTCTGGAATGATATCTTCCAATTCATAGTAATTATTCAACTCTGAGTTCCTGTTCCTGTCTTTTACTTAAAAGTGCCACTCATTCCAGCACTGTTTAATGTATGATAACTTTAGAAATTCTTATTAACCTCATGTGGTTTGTTTCCCCAAGGTTAAGGAAAGACAGTTTTGTATTTATTCATCTCGGGTCATCAAAAACAGTATGAATTATATAGTAGGCTTGAATGACTGGCTGACTGAATGAGTAATTGCTGGGAAAAGACACTGGGCAGGAGGTAGGGGCTTGCTGCATAGGAGGCTTGAAAGCTTCCCAGGCAAAGAGGAATATGTTCTATTCAGTCTGGTCCATCCATCCCCGTGGCCACCTCCACTACTCCCGCTATCCATGGAGAAGCCGGGGGCATTTTATACATGAGAAAAGACAATCCGACTCACCTGGGATCAGACTGTGAGGGAAATAGTGACCATTCCTTCCTCCTCTGTGCTCCTTTTTGGGGGAAGCGTGGAGTGTTGAGAAGGCTGAGCTGAGGGAGAAGAAAGGAGGAATGAACGACTGGGCATGACTTGAAATTCCCAAACTCACTACAATCCCCACGTACTAACTGAGTGTTAACCCCCAAATCTCCCAGACAGAGGTCAGAAAGAGCCCAAGAACATTTCTGTTCCCTTTCAAGCCACCCGAAAGGAGAGCTGTACCAACTCGCACTCTGGACCTTATTTCTGACCATCTAAGAAAAGTACAATCCTAGTTTGGGCATGAAAACAGAATTTGATCTCACAGTTTAGTCCCTCCAGGAATGAAGATGCTTTCTATGTAATTTAACCTCTCTGAGCCTCAAAAATTTCCTAGTTTATTATTAACATGTACAATTTTTTAAAAAGATTGGAAAAACAGCAGCACACTTAAATAGTTCTTTCTAAAAGTATATTTTAAAAATTTTGTTCAATCAGTTAAGTAGAAAGGTAAATTCCATCACCCTCTCCTACTTCTTACAACATAAATACTGGATTTACTATTAGATCAGAGTACAGATTCTTAGCAAAAGATCCCAGATCTAGGGCCCCCAGGACATGATCATAGTCTCAACTCTATCACCAACCACTTGTAGAACTTCGAAAAAGACCAAACTTCTAGACCTCGTAGGGCCTCACTTTCCTCACCTGTAAAATGGGGGCATGAGTCTTTGCCACCCTGGTCCTCCGTTGCTGATTACAGGTCCCTGGGGAAAATGATAAACAGTTAAGAGCCCTCTTTCCCTAGAGAGAAAAATGCTTCATGGTGTCCCAGGAGCAGGGCAGGTTTGGGCTCCCCGTACGCACCAAGGGCCGCCAGAGTTTGTACATCTGATGCTCCGGATTCAGACGTACAAACGGTTCTCGCGGAGCTGGATCCCGGCGGCATCGGCTGCTGTAGCGGAAACACGCGCGGCCTCCGTTCCGCATCCAGGCCTCCGTTCCCCATACAGACCTCCGCCCCAGCACCTCCCGGCCCCGAGCACCCCGGCCCCAGGACCCAAGCTGCCTCTGCCTCCTCTCTCCTTCCCCTTCTTCAGTTTAAACGTGGGGAGGGCGGCTGTGAAGAACCCACCTACACTGGTGTCCGAGATTTCTAAGCCGGAGCGGCTTCTCGGCCCCCGGCCCTCCCTCTTCTGCCTCTCTACCTGCCACAGCTCTCCCCGCCCTTGTCCGCTTCTGGCTCGGTGCTCCCGAGAGTCCGCGTCACTTACGGAGCCTCTGGAGAGGGATGGGGACCGGCCCAAATACACCGTCTAAATAAACGATGGCCGCAGCCCTGCTTGACCAAAACCGAAGCCCCAGGCCTCGGAGTAGACACTCGGAGCGTTCCCATGGAGACAGGAGGAGGCGGGGCAGGAAAGGAAAACGCCGGAGGACGTGGCTCCTGATTGGCCAGAAAGAACGAGGTGCGACCTGGCCTTAAAGCGTCAGCGTTCTGGGGTGAGAGGACTGTGTACTATGGCCCTCTGAACCGAGGATGGGGCTGAGCACCCCAAGATACTAACGTTAATGGGACGGTTCTAGGTGTTTTTAGGGCCCCTGGGAAGGGGAGTCAGGGCTGGGGATTCGGGGAAACAGTCACCCTGGGGGTCGAGGGGTGGTAACGCCTGCTGTCTCGCGCACTCGGCGGAATGGGCAACCCACTAGCTCTGGCTGTAGCGTCGTCTCTAAATTCGAGTCTCACAGCCGCGAAGAGGGCTTTTCAAATTTCGTTTTATGGGGGCCCGCTTCTCTCCTGCTAACTCGCTGGTCGGGTGGGGCTTTCCTCCCTGATCTCTTCCTGCCAAGACCTAGGCTTCTCTGCTACCATCAATTTCTCTCACCTGGATTATTGTAATAGACTATTAACTGGTCCCTCGCTTCTTCTATTGCTACTCCAATCCCCTTCATGAGGATCCTGGATGATCAAAACATAATTGTGATTATTCATTTGCTCAAAACCCTTTCTTGGCTCCCTAGCTTATAACTAAGTGAAAGCCAAAGTTCTCACAGTGAGCTATATGGCCCTACATATAGAGCCATACTTTTCTCATCTAATTCCCTACCTCTCTGACTCCATATTTCATTTTTCTGCTCCCTTTTGCCGTATTAGCCATTCTGGCCTAATTGTTGTTCTTTCAACTTGTCATGTTTGTTTCCACATCAGTCCCTTACATTCATGAGGTGTGGATGGACTCATCCACTGTTCTAGGTGCTGGGGATACACAGTGAACTAAATGGATAAAAATCTTTATCCACTATGGAGCCATTCTATTTGGTGGAGTGAAGTGGGATGGGGAGAGAGCATCAATAGCCAACGCACAAAATTATTTGTTGGGTGAGGAATTCAAGATGCAAAAAACAGAAAAATATAATTCAAATTGTGTAACTCAGTGTGTGTGTGTATGTGTTTGTGTATGTTATTGTGAGTATAATTATACAAGCATGGAGAAAAAACGCAAAAGGATACATTCCAGATAGTTGATGTTCTTCATGTGGTTCATTTATTGGGAAAGATCACTGTGAGTAAAGATAGGAAGAAAATTGAGGGCCTATAAGTCTCTCAGACTCTTAGTAAAAAAGGAATTTCATGACTTTTATGTGCTTGTGGGAGATAAGGGAAATCACAAGCTTTCTTATTTGACAAACCTCCAAGCATTTTACCTTCTAGTAACACAGAGATGTCATTCATAATATTATTGTCAGAAGAACAAGGACTACAATCACTCAGAATTCATGTTAGATGTTAAAGGTTATTTTCACAAGGCATTGCAATACTTTCAAAAGCCCAGGTATCTTATAGGAGTACTTCATACAACTAACACTTTCAAGTGCAATATAAGGAGAAATACAACAAGATGGTAGCATTATGAATATCTATGCAGATCTCCTTATTGCACAGCAAAACAAGATGGATATTCTATTACTGATTTCCACTTTTCACCTTGTTAGATTAGTTTTATGAAGAAGAATGGTGTCTCTCCTTCCAGTTGCAAGGGCTTGTGGAGACATCTATAAATTTTTTCAGAAATGCCTTTTCCCTAGTAGTTGTTAATTAATAAGACTTGCATTTCAATTTTATTATTTAGCTTTTCAAGGAAAAAAGGCATGGTGCTTGCTTCAGCAGCTCATATACTAAGGAAAAAAAAGGAAAGAAGGCATGGAAAATTAAATCTTACCAAAAGTAATAGAGAAAAGGCAAAACAATTTTTTTTTAATAATGATGCAATAAAGGGCAAACATGTTCTTCACGGGGCTTTTTTTAGGGGGAGAGCTGTCAAAAAGAAACAAAAAAGATTGCACTAAAATGCATGATATAAAACGTAAGCATTCACATAAAATCAAATATTGTCAGATATATGTAAATAAAATAAAAATGTCTAATTCATTTTTACTAAGGTACAGTTCTGGGACACTCAGTTTGTAAAACTTCGTTTCTTTAACAGTCTCCTCAGTTTTTAATTTTTTCCTGAAGTAAATGTGTTCTATTTCATGGTTTTTTATGAGCATGTTAGAAATGGTTTCAGAAGCAAAACCTCTAACATTCATAACTTCTCTTAAGATGTATGGACTTGTGAATAAAATATTTAGCACATTACCTGAAGAGCTATTATATAACCAATCCATATAGTAGGCTGGAGCCAAACCAAGAGAGTGTACCTTGTTTTCTCTCACCCTCACATTGTTGGTTATCCTTTTGAATTAGTTTTTAAATGAATCTTTACAATCTAAGGCTCTGATTTCTGGGTGATTGAGGTTGTTGGATCCATCTTGCCAACTAGCAGGCCTGCTCCCTTAGTATCTGCTGCCTAGAGTGGACATTTACTTAATGACAATGAATGCTGACTCCTACTTTGCCAATAAGGTTTAAAGCTCTCCGTGAAGATTCCAGCTGGAGAAGTGTTACCTTAAATGAGGCTATGGACAACTCCACAATCTCCCAAATCTTGCTATGTCAAGAGGAAAAAAAAAGGGGGGGGGTCTTTAGAATGGGTAATCCCCATCCTAAGAGGATACACATTTGCCCATTTAATCTGAGGTCTCTCATCTGAGAGACGATTCTAATTGCTGAAGCTGCTGGATTTATTAGAGTCTAAGCCAACTTTGAGGGGCCAAGGCTATAAATTTACACAAGAGATTTGGGATTTGGACGAAATTCCATTAACTATATGTCAACACGGGGTCATGATGACCATGATGCTTGATTTACTCAAATGTCCTCATGTCTATCAGGCAGACTCTTGCCGAGGGCCTCTGCACTTAGATATTTCCTCCCCCTGGAATGCTCCATCTGCATCGCTCACGCCCTCACTTTCTGCAAATGTTCCCTTCGCAGAGTGTCTTCCTTTTCCACCCAAAGAGAGATAGGACCCACCTCCTAGCCCCCACCCCCAAGCACTAGGTCCCTTACCCACTGTTTTCCTCCTTAGCAATGATCACCATCTGATACACTGCAGTTGGTTATCTCTACTCCTTCAGTAGAATGTAAGCTCCATGGGAGGTGTGGGGGTCTGGGGGCGGGGGGCGGCAGAAAATTTTGAATGTTTTGTTCCCTGCTAGAGAAGACCCAGAAAACTGTCAGGCACGAAGGGGGTGCTCAACAGTTATAGGGATTATTGGATGGATGAAATAGGGGACGCAGCTTATTAGAAGTCAGCCTGTCTGGGAAAGGTCATCCGTAGCTAGGGTCCAACTCCCAGACTCTCTCTTCCCCACATGTTACTGGTTATCCGGAAAAGGAGGCTGTGTGCCCCAAGGTGTGCTGCACACAGAAGATCCTATAATGAACAGTGTATCTTTTCCTAGGAGCAGGGCGTGGTAACGCGGGTCTAAGACGCAGGCCGGGAGCGGGAGAGTGGGAGCAGCCCCTTGCCCCGCGAGCCAATGGGAAGAGACTCTCTGGGCCGGGCTGTGAGGGTCCAAGCATTCCGGGCGGCCCACCCAGCACT
Organism: Orcinus orca; assembly: GCF_937001465.1. Classification (NCBI taxonomy): domain Eukaryota; kingdom Metazoa; phylum Chordata; class Mammalia; order Artiodactyla; family Delphinidae; genus Orcinus; species Orcinus orca. Next base: position 48,050,479 of record NC_064566.1, on the reverse strand, counting down.
CCGCGCGCGCTTGCTCGGCTCGCAGCGCCGGAGGGAGTTTTGGCGTAAAGGGTCAAAGAGTGAGTTCCCCTTTCGCAACAGACAGCAGGTAACTCTTGAGCCCCTCCCTTCCCTCTTTCTTTTCCCTCCTGGGTTCGTGGCTTTCAGCGCTGGAATTGAACCTTCGCCACCAATGCCCACCGTGTGACCCAAGGTATGGAATGACCGTCCTCTTCTCTGCGTGTATTTTGCCTGCTCTAAAATACAAAGTTAAATCCCGTGAGCGTCTTGCCAGTGCCCGGATTCTGTGTGGAAGACAAGAAAGGGCAGGCAAACTCGGCCCGAGGCCCAAGAGGAGAGCTGCTAGGACCCCGGGGGTGGAGAACGGTGCTGGCTAGAGGGCGCCGGCGGTGACCGGGCGGGAGAGGCCACTTCCCAGGTTCCCGTCCGCTGCACCTGGGGAGGCGGGCAGCCCGGGACCGGGGTGCCCACGTGGGTAATGAGTGCAGTTTGGGTGAAGACCTAGTGTAGCCTTTAACTCGCGGGCAATGCCCGTTTCTTAACTCTCCTGATGTCAGGTGGTATGATTATCCCCACTGTCAAGAGTTCTGATGAATTCAGGCACGGTTCTCTCCCCTCTGCCTGGAGCAGGTGTTTATCGTTCAACCCCAGAATCTTCCCTCCACCTGGGCTCCGCCATTATTCCTCCACCCTGTGACGCCTCCAACCCCCTCGCCCGACTTAAGACAAAACCGCTAGCCTAAAACTTTGCACTCTCTATGCTCCTCGCTACCAATTGCTCTCATTCCTCTTCTAACAAAGTTCTAAAAAGAATAGCGCATATTTGCTCCCTGCGTCAGTCACCCTCTACCCATAGTAGTAGTATCACTCCCACTCCTTCTCCCCCAGCAGAGACCTAAAATTGCTCTCTTGGGCTTCCCTGGTGGCGCAGTGGTTGAGAGTCCGCCTGCCAATGCAGGGGACACGGGTTCGTGCCTCGGTCTGGGAGGATCCCACATGCCGCGGAGCGGCTGGGCCCGTGAGCCATGGCCGCTGAGCCTGCGCGTCCGGGGCCTGTGCTCCGCAACGGGAGAGGCCACAGCAGTGAGAGGCCCGCGTACCGAAAAAAAAAAAAAATTGCTCTCTTCACAGAGATTTCCACTGAGCTCCCACCCTCCAAATTCAAGTACAGTTGGCAGGCATTCATAATCTCTTTGAGATTTGACAAATTGATATTGCCTCTCTCACCTTTTTATTTTTCCACGTATTTAAGTAATGTATTCTGATTAAAGAAAGTTGTTACAAATTGTCCTAAACCCAAAACACAACAGTAGTTAATACTTTGATATATTTCATCTATTTTTTATGCAGAGGTTTCAATTCCTTAGTTGTAATCCTTATGCTCCTACCATTTGCTTTTAACCATGCATGTGTTGCATATTGCTGTATGAAGAGATCATTTTAATGGCTGAAAACTCAAGTGTGTGCCATATTTTTATGCATTTATTTCACTAATCATCATTAAATTTTTATTTGTTGACAATTATTTACTCTTCTATTATGCACAAAACTTTCTCTTCTGTATTTGGAATTCTTTCCATTGGATAATTTCCCAGAGAGAAGTTACTGATTGAACAGTCATGCATATTTTTAAAGTTCTCCAGAGCTGTGAAACCTGCAGCTTTCCAAGAGTGTACAAATTAACATTTACACTAACAATATCTGCTTCGTTCCATTCTCATCGTTATATGGTATTGTTTCTTAAAGTTTATTTTTGCCATTTTAATAAGTGTGGAGTGATATCACCTGGTTTGTATTAGTTTTGGTATCTGCTTAAGTTTGACCATTTTCTGAAATACTTGTTAGCTATTTTCCCCCTGTCTGAAAAGATTATTTACAATCATTTTATTTCAGTGCTTTTTCTAATATATTTGTATTATGTCTTTTGGTGATATGAACCTTTTTTTTTTTTTTTGCTGTACGCGGGCCTCTCACTGTTGTGGCCTCTCCCGCCGCAGAGCACAGGCTCCAGACGCGCAGGCTCAGCGGCCATGGCTCACGGGCCCAGCCGCTCGGCGGCATGTGGCATCTTCCCGGACCGGTGCACGAACCCGCGTCCCCTGCATCGGCAGGCGGACTCCCAACCACCGCGCCACCAGGGAAGCCCTGATATGAACCTTTTTAAAACCATATTTTAGAGGGGACTGTAACTCATATAGAAGACTGCATAAAACATAAATGTGCATCTTAGTGAATGCTAACCCAGTGACCATCCATGTGAACCATCACCAGGTCAAGGAATAGAAGATTACTATTACCATGCTACACTTCACTAATGTGTTACCATTACTGTAGAGTGCCCAAGAGCCCGGGGGAAGCTTCCTGATTACAAATCCCTCCCTCCCTGCAGAGGTAACACTAAACCGATTTTTATGGTAGTTACTTCCTCACCCCAGCCCATTTTTAAAATATGGCTTTAACACTTACACATACATCCATAAACAGTATCCCAGTTTCGTTTTCTATTTTTTAGTTTTGATATTTTTATAAATGGAATTATATGGTATATAATCTTTTGGGGTTTGACTTCTTTCAGTAATGTTTGTGTGATTCATCCTAGTGGCATGTAACTACAGATCATATATTTTCATTGCTCCATAGGATTTCATTCTATGAATTTACCAGTTTATTTGTTGGTTCTACTATAGGTTTGCTCTTGGATCTTTTCCAGTGCTTAGGAATTACAAACAATGCTGTTATGGCTATTTTCATATGTCTCTTGGCATATACCTGCACACACACATTTCTGTTAGGTATAATATATTCTGAGGACTGTAATTGCTAGGCCATCGTGTATGCATAAATCCAATTTAAAAACAACCATCTTATTTTAGAATAGTTTTAGATTTATAGAAAAAAGAGTTCTCGTGCACCTATCACCCAACTTCCCCTATTTTTAACATCTTGTATTACTAACGTATATTTGTAACAACTAAAGCAATTAATTAAAACTATTAATTCACACTTAGTTCAGATTTCACTGCTTTTTTTTCCTAGTACTCTTTCTGCCCTTGGATCCTTTCTAGGATACCATATTATTGATACTTTTAGGCATCTTGTCTCCTTAGTCTCTGCTGGTCTGTGACAGTTTCTCAGTCTTTCCTTGTTTTTAATGACCTTGACATTTTTGAGAGTTAACTGGCCAGGTATTTTGTAGCATTTCATTTGGGTTTGTCTAAAATTTTCCTCGTGGTTAGACTGGGATTATGGATTTAGGGGAAGAATATCACAGTGGTTATATGCCATTCTCATCAAATCACATCAGTGGTACACACTGTCAACAGTGACTTATGGTTGATGATATTAACCTTGCTCACCAGGCTAGGGCAGAGTTTGTCAGGTTTCTCCACTTAGCAAATCACTAAGAATGATCCACACTCCTGGGTGGGCGTGGGCTGGGGTTAAGATCCACCTCCTGGAGGAAGGAATAGCTACATAAAGTATTTGGAATTCTTCTGTAAGTAAGATTTGTCTCCTTCCCCCCATTAATTTATTCATTCAGTCATTTATCTATATCAGTACAGACTTATGAACATTTGCTTTATACTTTAGGTTATAATACATTACTTACTTTTGCCATTGGGAGCTCTTTTGGGTTGGTTCTTGTATCTTTTTGACCTACCTCATCCTTTTCTTTTCCTTACTTTCTGGCATAACAAGAAGCTTTAGACTCAGTTTGTATACTCCCAGCTCTAGAATCAGCAGTTTCTCCAAGGAGCCCTCATTCCTCTTATTGGAGAATGGTATTAGAAACCAAGATCTGGGTCTGGGTGCGTATCTCCAATTTTACTAGTTAATGCCAACAGTTCTAAAGTGGTTTTACTAATTTAAAATTCAACTCATTATTTGTCAAATTTCCTAAAAATATTTGCTGTTTTCAGTTTACCTTTTGTGTTTGAATTCCTATGGACAAGAATTTTTAATTTCAACATAGTTAACAATATATCTCCTGATTCTTGATCATTTCCCTTATTGTGTCCAAGCTGGTAAGTTCCTCCTTTTCTAAGGCGTAATGAATATGCTCTGCTTTCCGCCCTCTTGTTTGAAGTATTAACAATGTTCTGATTTATGTATCTGAGATTTATTCTGAGGATACTAATTTTTGTCTGAATGGTTTACAAGTTGTCCTAATAATCTACACTGAATGCTTCCCTTCCCAATTATGATGTTTCTTCTGTCATACATTACAATCTCATGGGAATGCCTTTTTCTGAGCTATCTACTCTGTTTCTTTGATTTGTTATGGTAATGTCATAGAGAAGGGCTGATGAGTTGTGTACGAAGCAGTAGAGGGTAAGGCTTTGGAATTGGTTTCAACTGGGGCAGTTTGCTGCCCTGGGAAGATCTAGCAATGTCTGAAGACATTTTGTTTGTCACAACTGTGGGAGATTGAGGGTCCTAACGGCATATAGTGGGTAGAGGCCAGGAAGGCTGCTGAACATTCTACTATGCACTTACAGTATCTCCCAAATAAAGAATTATCTGGCAAAAAATATTAATAGTGGTGAGGTTGAGAAACTGCTATAGGAGATTACAGTGGCCCAAGAAAGGAAATCAGACAGGAATGTATGAAAAGGGTGGGAATATCCTATTTCCTAGATAAAATGTAACTTCTCCAAGACCTTCTCATCTCTACCCTTTATGGAAAAGAATTCCTCCTTCCTTTGTGTTCTGGAAGTGCTAGAGCTCAGAGGACCGCCATTATATATTTAGAGGTCTTCCCTTTCCCCTAGCCCGGTGTTCAGCACGGGGTCAGATATCAGAGCATAGCCACACAGATTTCATTAAATCTGAATTCCCAGTGTCTGGGAAAATAAAGTGAAATTAGAAGGCAAGTGGTACCTAGTAGAAAGAGAATGAATTTTGTAGTCTGATAAGCTACTTGTCAACTCTGTAACCTGGGCAAGCTTCTTAATTCCTGAGTCCCTGTATCTGTAAAATGTGGATAAAACCAAACTTTTGGGACTAGAGAAAATTTTCATAAAGAACCTGTCACAGTAGATCCTCAACAAATATGGTAATTATTAATATGTGCTGAGTGAATAATTTATTTTGAACAAATATCTTTTCATTATTATAGGTGGTAAAATTTTACATCAATAAATTTGCAAATTGAAGTAGATCCTCTTAGGCCATGGGTTCCCATTTTAGTTCAGAACATTTTGGAATTTATGAATGCCATTGCAGAAGAGGAGCCACACCAGACAACATCTGTTTTCCTCTTCCCAAAAATGTAAACAAAGGAAGACCACAAAATTAAAAAAAAAAAAAAAATTCCTTCAAGAACAGCATAAAACCTTTGGGAAGGAAGCCAAAGTATAATGTACTCTGTCAGAGTTGTAGATATCATATAGTAGAAACCCAGTAGGATTCAGAACTTACAGATCTTGGCTCAAAGTTTCACCTAGAAAGGCAGGAGGAAAATGAAGGAAGTATGGGATATGATGAGAGCCAAGGGGGGACAAAATATCAACAATTAAGGCATTGTTAAAATAGTATTATATGTATGGCACCCTGTAAATTAGGTGCATGTGTTATCTTCCAGTCCTTGTGGAGGTAGGTACTGTTATTTTTCCTGCTTACAGATATGAAAATTGAATTTTAAAATGGGTTTTACAAAAGGGTGGTCATTGGTCTGAGCTATCTCAGTGGAATTGTGGTAGCAACAGTTAGATTGCAGGGGACTGAGGAGGTATAATACGTAAAGTATAGAAGACTGAGGACGTTTGACTCTGAAGATGAAGGGGATATGAAGTGAAGGAAACATTCGTAAAAGACTAAAGTGGACTTGGGCGTGTTTCAATGCTAATGGGAAGGACTTAGAGGACAGGGAGAAGTTGAGGCTAGAGAAGTGAAGAGAGATTTCTGATGGATTAAGTCCCTTAATAATTCCTGACTCTAATGAGATTCAGGGGTGAAGGAATGAGCTATAGAAAAGGGGCTAGAGCCACCTTCTTTTGTTACAGGAAAGAAGAAAGAAAAGATAGGCTCCCATGCAGTGATAACTGTATATTACATGTCACATTTTCCCTCACCTACCGTATTTTGTATGTTCTGGAGGAATTTCAGTATTCCTTTGAAGTTTCCTCAAATTTTCTCCTTTTTCTTCTTTAAAAAAAAAATTACTGGGCTTCCCTGGTGGCGCAGTGGTTGAGAGTCCGCCTGCCAATGCAGGGGACACGGGTTCGTGCCCGGTCCGGGAAGATCCCACATGCCGCGGAGCGGCTGGGCCCGTGAGCCATGGCCGCTGAGCCTGCACGTCCGGAGCCTGTGCTCCGCAACAGGAGAGGCCACAACAGTGAGAGGCCCGTGTGCCGCAAAAAAAAAAAAAAAAAAAAAAAAATTACTATGGAACCTGTTTTGGTCAGATCCTAATCTATAATCTAGATTATTTCTGCAGTCCAGTCAAAACAAACAAAACCCTAAAACAGCCGATAGCTCACAGGTTACTGTAGGAGAAATTCCTGATTTACTTTGTAATTTTCAGATAATTCACCTTCTGTTTAAGAAGTAAAATCTCCCTCTGTACATTTTTACTTGTCCCATCAATCTTATCCAATCCCATTGGCAAGAGTAGGGGGTGGCATATGAAAGGCTGGAAAGGAGAGGGGGTTGGAGAAAGATCTAGGTTGAGTTCTAGCTGTACCACTTACCAACTCTGTCTCTTTAGGCAAATCACTGAAGAGGAGACGAGGAACTTGAAGATACGGTTTAAATGATTGCAGTACCCGTGCTAAATAAGAAACTGAATAAGGCTCTTAAGATGGCTGATAAATAAGAGGAAAACAGAGGGCTCAAAAGACTAGGATTTGATAGCATTTGAAGAACAGTCACCATGGGAGTGAAGGCATGAAACTGCTCTATTAACTGGAAGGTATTAGTTTAAGAGTTTAATTAATTTAAGGGACTCTGCAGAGTTTGGGTAGCTGCTGATGATAAAGTATAAGTGAGAGCATCAGAGTGAAATGCTAGAGTGGAATGAGGTCATGGGGGTTGAGGTGGGCGAGAATGCTGTTTGGGAAGGGCTTTAACTTTGAGCTCACCCAGAATAATTGTGGTGTTGGGGAGTGGATGTGAAAGTAGCTTGTGAGCTAAGAATGCAGATCTTCAGGGACTAGTATGGATTTGTGACCAGAGATGACATGACAAGAGGTAAATGGTGATATATGCCAATGGTGACACATGTGCTTCAAGAGTAATGATGGGGGTACAATAACAACGTTTTTTTTTTTTTTTTTTTTTTTTTTGCGGTACGTGGGCCTCTCACTGTTGTGGCCTCTCCCGTCGCGGAGCACAGGCTCCGGACGCGCAGGCTCAGCGGCCATGGCTCACGGGCCCAGCCGGTCCGCGGCATGTGGGATCTTCCCGGACCGGGGCACGAACCCATGTCCCCTGCATCGGCAGGCGGACTCTCAACCACTGCACCACCAGGGAAGCCCAATAACAACGTTTTATAGGCTGAGATGTATGTTGGGTGTTGGTGGGGGAGAGAGAGAATGAAGAAATTTGCCAATACTTAGTAGGAGCCTGTTCTGAGCCAGTTGATATAGGAACTCTACCTTATTTAATCCATACCACAGTCCTCTGAGATTGGTTCTGATATCCTTGCTTTGCAGAAGAGTAATGAGAGATGAATTGCCTTTCTTTACTTCTTACAGCTCATAAGTGTGGGACTGGGAGTAACTCTTGGGAAGGTGGAAGAATCATAGATTGGTCTATATTAGAAGAATGTTTTTATGATAGAAAATGTATAACAGTGGACAGGAAGTCAGTACTGAGCCTGATACAGTAGGCTTCAATACAGGTTTGTTGAATTAATATATGTTTTTAGAGGTATTTCATTTTCTAAACTTACTTTTCCATAGGCCCCATTTATTCCACATTCTTTTGATTATTTTTTCCCCACTGAAGCTTGAATATTGATCCCTGGACAAGATGACAGATTTGTCATCTTCCTCCTTCTTTTCTGATTTGGGGCTGCTACTGTATTTGGAGGAGCTAAACAAAGAGGAATTAAATAGATTCAAGTCACTCCTAAAGAATGAGACCACGGAACCTGGATCCTGCAGGATACCCTTGTCTGAAGTGAAGAAGGCCAAGCGGGAGGATTTGGCTAACTTGATGAACAAGTACCATCCAGGAGAGCAGGCCTGGGGGGTGGCTCTCAAAATCTTTGGCAAGATGAACCTAAAGGATCTGTGTGAGAGAGCAAACGCAGAGATCAACTGTGAGTGATGCTGGACACACTTCTACGGGTGGAAAGAAGGAAGTGGTTCCTGGAGCCCATTGGTTCTATGAGAGGGACTTGGGGATTAAACCATTCTGTGGGACACAGGCTCCATGGTGCTCAAGTACGTTGGATCGTTTGAGGAACACTAAACAGGCTGGAGGGTTCTGAGTACTGTAATTCAGCCTGGCTCCTTAATTGGGGGTAATTCATCCATCTTGTACCAATTAGAATGATTAAAGGAATTGAGTGAAAAGAATTGCCCCATCTAGTGCTCCTTTGCCTAAACTACAAATAAAGTCATAGGTTGGCCTAAATTTTGAGGACACTCAAATATGACCTTAAATCTTTGCTGAAATATGAGGAATGGGCAAAAAATTATTAAGGGACATAAGGCAAAACAGTAGTTTTAGTCATTCCCAGGCGTGAAATTCTGTAGACATCTAAAATTCCTTATTCGTATACAAGGCTTTAGAGCTCCAAAATGTATATCCATTCTTTCTTTCTTTCTTTTTTTTTTTTTTTTTTGCAGTACGTGGGCCTCTCACTGTTGTGGCCTCTCCCGTTGCAGAGCACAGGCTCCGGACGCGCAGGCCCAGCGGCCATGGCTCACGGGCCCAGCCGCTCCGCAGCATGTAGGATCTTCCCGCACCGGGGCACGAACCCGTGTCCCCTGCATCGGCAGGTGGACTCTCAACCACTGCGCCACCAGGGAAGCCCCATTATTTCTTTTGAGCCTCACCATATCCTTGTGAGGTCAGTACAGTCGAGGAAACTTAGGCTTAGACTAGACTACTTGCCTTAGAGTTACAGGGTGGGAAGCATGGCAAGAGGTATCATGCTTCAGTGTTGTTCACACCACATCACTTCACCCTCAGCTGAGCTGGTGGAGTCTGAGGCTTTGTTGGCTCTAGTTTCTTAAACCCAGATGATCATAGAATTGGACACTGAGGAAAATTCTGGCCCCTGTTCTGGCCATCACCAAATTCTCCTTGTTTTTGGTAAATCTCACGATCCTTTTGGAACCTGTTGCAGGGACAGCCCAGACTGAGACCAGAGGACACTGGGGCCAGAGAGGTACAAGGTGATCAGGAAGCAGTGCTGGGTAAGTAGATGGGCTTTTTGTCAGATTTGGGAGGTTTGTGCTTTTGAAGCATCATGGGGGAAAGTTATCTCCCAGGGGACCTTTGTTCAACCCTTGTTAACTTCTTGCAATATCCTACCTGTTCTGTGATTATTGTTCAAAAAAAGTTGACAAAACTGGTTCTCTGGACAAAGTCAGAAACAGAACCATGTTAATTCAGAGCCTCAAAAGAACAGTATTTGGAAATGGCCAGTCAAAAATTGACAGTCTGATGAACAAAGGTATCTTGATATCTTGTTTTATAGACTGAAGAGTCCCTGAGCTGGCAGGGATTATTTGGCTTTTTGCGTCTCCTCTCTTCCATTAGAAATGATGCTGTAGGGACTTCCCTGGTAGTCCAGTGGTTAAGACTTTGCCTTCCAATACAGCAGGTATGGGTCTGATCGCTGGTCGGGGAGCTAAGATCCCACATGCCTTGGGGACAAAAAAACCAAAACATAACACAGAAGCAATATTGTAACAAATTCAGTAAAGACTTTAAAAATGGTCCACATCAAAAGAAAAATCTTTATATAAGCAGCTCATGCAGCTCAATATTAAAAAAACAAACAACCCAATCAAAAAATGGGCAGAATACCTAAATAGACATTTCTCCAAAGAAGACATACAGATGGCCAAGAAGCACATGAAAAGCTGCTCAGCATCATTAATTATTAGAGCAAATCAAATCAAATCAGATCAAATTAATGCAAATCAAAAGTACCGTGAGGTATTACCTCATACCAGTTAGAATGGGCATTATCAGAAAATGTACAAACAACAAATGCTGGAGAGGGTGTGGAGAAAAGGGAACCCTCTTGCACTGTTGGTGGGAATGTAAATTGATACAGCCACTATGGAGAACAGTATGGAGGTTCCTTAACAAACTAAAAATAGAATTACCATATGACAGAGCAATCCCACTGCTGGGCGTATACCCTGAGAAAACCATAATTCAAAAAGACACATGCACCCCAGTGTTCATTGCAGCACTATTAACAATAGCCAGGTCATGGAAGCAACCTAAATGCCCATCAACAGACGAATGGATAAAGAAGGTGTGGTACATATATACAATGGAATATTACTCAGCCATAAAAAGGAACGAAATTGGGTCATTTGTAAAGACGTGGATGGATCTAGAGACTATCGTACAGAGTGAAGTAAGTCAGAAAGAGAAAAACAAATATCGTATATTAACACATATATGTGGAATCTAGAAAAATGGCACAGATGAACCGGTTTGCAAGGCAGAAATAGAGACACAGATGTAGAGAACAAACATATGGACACCAAGGGGGCAAAGTGGCAGGGGGTGGTGGTGGTGGTATGATGAATTGGGCTATTGGGATTGACATGTATACACTGATGTGTATAAAATAGATAACTAATAAGAACCTGCTGTGTAAAAAATAAATTAATTAAATTAAATTTTTTTTAAAAAGAAATGATGCTGTAATTGAGTTCCAGGATGGTGACAACTAGTCTGCGTAAAATGTTATTTCTAGGACCAGGTTTTCTCAGTCTTAGTTCAATACCATTTCCAGTCCCCCTACTTTGTTTTGAATTCTATATGGCTGAATTCTAGGTTATATAAATTGAATTATAATACAAAGAAAACTGGACCAGCTTAGCTCAGCTATGCTGCTTTCTAATGGGCTACATTATTTCATTCAAGAAATAATTGAGAACCTATTTTATTCTAAGCACTAATAAATAAAAATTTCTTATTGTATTAAATGATTTTGAAGATAAGTTCCTGCTTGGACCTTAATTTCTGATGCAATATAAGGAAGCTTATTTTTGTGGTATAACTGACCATAAATTTAGGAAACCAAGGTTCTGCCTCCATAGAAATTTACTTTGGAAAATTTGGAAGATAGATAAAAGTATAATGAAGATAGTAAAGATCATCCTTATAATCCCAATTTTTAAAAGTACAGCACTGTATGATATTATACCATAAAAAGAAAGAGTATCTGACTTCTAATACCATACCTTCCCCTGGGGGAGAACTAAGCATAATTTAGTGGGATATGAACTTTGTTAGATGTTTGCACTGAATGCCCTAGTAGAACAAAGAAAAGAATTATATGCTTTAAAAACTAAAGTAATTCCAGCTTGAGATATGTGCTGTGAATGGAAAATATACTGTGTTCTGAGAATGTACAAAAGAGAGAACTATCTATCTTTGGAGTTCAGAGAAGTCTTCCCAGAGATAGTGACATTTAAATTGAGCTCTAAAGAAGGAATCAGACTGAACTAGGGAAAGATGTAACTATATTTTCATTCTACTTGGACACTTGGGAATTTCTTTTCTTTTCTTTAAAATATTCTTCAGGCTATGCTTCAATGTTCATTTCTTTCTTTCTTTTTCTTTTTTAGTTTGTACCTCTCCCTCACCTATTTCTAAATTCCTCCCATCTCCCACCCCTCTGGCAACCACCTGTTTTTCTCTGTATCTATGACTCTGTTTCTGTTTCATTATGTTTTTTCATTTGTTTTTTAGATTCTACATATAAGTGAACTTGTACAGTATTTGTCTTTCTTTGTCTACTTACTTCACTTAGCATAACACCCTCTAGGTCCACCCATGTTGTCACAAATGGCAAGATTTCATTCCTTTTTATGGCTAATATTCCATTGTGTATATATACCACAGTTTCTTTATCTATTCATCTGTTGAAGGGCACTTAGGTTGCTTCCATATCTTGGCTGTTGTAAATAATGCTACAGTAAACATAAGGGTGCATATATCTTTTTGAATTAGTGTTTTCATTTTCTTTGGCTAAATACCCAGGAGTAGAATTACTGTATCATATGGTAGTTCTGTTTTCAATTTTTTGAGGAACCTTCTTACTGTTTTCCATACTGGCTGTACCAACTTACATTCCCACCAACAGTGCCTGAGGGTTCCATTTTCTCCATATCCTCACCAACACCTGTTATTTTTTGTCTTTTTGATAATAGCCATTGTGACAGATGTGGGGTGATACCTTATTGTGATTTTGATTTGTATTTTTCTGATGATTAGTGATGTTGAGAATCTTTTCATGTGCTGTTGCCCATCTGAAGTCATCTTTGAAAAAATGTCTATTCAGGTCCTCTGCCCATTTTTCAATAGGTTTTTTTAAAAAAATAAATTTATTTATTTTGCTGCATCAGGTCTTTGTTGCTGCATGTGGGCTTTTCTCTAGTTGTGGCGAGAGGGGCTACTCTTCGTCGCAGTGCACGGGCTTCTCATTAGGTGGCTTCTCTTGTTGCAGAGCATGGGCTCTAGGCGCATGGGCTTCAGTACTTGTGGCACTCGGGCTCAGTAGTTGTGGCTCGTGGGCTCTAGAGCACAGGCTCAGTAGTTGCGGCGCACGGGCTTAGTTGCTCCGCGGCATGTGGGATCTTCCCAGACCAGGGCTCGAACCCATGTCCCCTGAATTGGCAGGCGGATTCTTAACCACTGTGCCACCAGGGCTTTTTTTTAATGTTGTGTTGTATGAGCTCTTTGTATAGTTTGGATATTAACACATTAATGGATATAGTATTTGCAAATATCTTCTCCCATTCAGTAGATGGCCTTTTTGTTTTGTTGATAGTTTCACTGTGCAAAAGCTTTTTATTTATTTATTTATTTATTTATTGAAGTATAGTTGATGTACAATATTATATAAGTCACAGGTGTACAATATAAGAATCATCATTTTTAAAAGTCCATTTATTGTTATTATAAAATATTGGCTATATTCCCCGTGTTGTACAATATATCCGTGTAGCTTATTTTGTATGTAATAGTTTGTACCTCTTAATCCCATACCCCTATAGTGCCCCTCCCCCCCAACTGGTAACCATTAGTTTGTTCTCTATATCTGTCAGTCTGCTTCTTTTTTGTTATATTCATTAGTTTGTTGCATTTTTTTAGATTCCACATATAAGTGATATTATATCTTTCTCTGTGTGACTTATTTCACTTAGCATAATACCCTCAAATGCAAAAGCTTTTTTTAAAAAAAAGCTTTTTAGTTCGATGTAGTCCTATTTGTTTACTTTTGCTTTCATTTCCTTTGCCTGAGGAGGCATATCCAAAATAATATTGCTAAGACCAGTGTCAAAGAGCATACTGCCTATGTTTTCTTCCAGAAGTTGTATGGTTTTAGGTCTTAACACTTAAGTCTATTTAAAAAAAAATTTATTGGAGTATAGTTGATTTAAAATGTTGTGTGTCTACTGTACAGCAAAGTGATTCAGTTATACATATACATATATACACTCTTTTTTAGATTCTTTTCCCATATAGGTTGAGTTCCCTGTGCTCTACAGTAGGTCCTTATTAGTTTTCTATTTTATATACAGTAGTGTGTATATGTCAATCCCAATCTTCCAATTTATCCCTCCCCCACCCTTTCCCCCCTGGTAACCATAAGTTTGTTTTCTACATCTGTGACTCTATTTCTGTTTTATAAATAAGTTCATCTGTACCATTTTTATAGATTCCACATTTAAGCGATATCATATAATATTTGTTTTTCTGTGTCTGACTTACTTCACTCAGTATGGCAATCTCTAGGTCCATCCATGTTGCTGCAAATGACATTGTTTCATTCTTTTTTATGGCTGAGTAATATTCCATTGTATATATGTACCACACCTTCTTTATCCATTCCTTTGTCGATGGACATTTAGGTTGCTTGCATTGCATTTAAGTCTTTAATCCATTTTGAGTTTTTTTTTATATGGTGTGACAAAGTAGTCTTTTGCATGTCAGCTGTCTACTTTTCCCAACACAATTTATTGAATAGGCTCTCTTTTCTCAATTATATATTCATATTTCCTTTGTTGTAGATTAATTGACCATATAAGTATGGGTTCATTTCTGGGCTCTCTTTTCTGTTCCATTGTTCTGTGTGTCTGTTTCTGTGTTAGTACCATACTGTTTTGATTACTGTAGTATAGTCTTAAGTCAGGGATTATGATACCTCCAGCTTTGTTTTTCTTTTTCAAGATTGTTTTTGCTATTTGGGGTCATTTGTGTTTCCATACAAATTTTAGATTGTTCTGGTTCAGTGAAAAATGCCCTTGGTATTTTAATTGGGATTGCATTGAATCCGTAGGTTGCCTTGGGTAGTATGGTCACCTCCACTTTCTGGAGAGTTTTTATCCTAAATGGATGTGAATTTTGTCAGAAGCTTTTTCGGCATCTATTGAAATGATCGTATGATTTTTATTATTTAATTTGTTAATGTGGTGAATCACATTGATTGATTTCCAGATACTGAATCTCCTTGGGGATAAATTCCACTTGATCATGGTGTATGATCCTTTTAATGTATTGTTGAATTTGGATTGCTAGTGTTTTGTTGAGGATTTTTGTGTCTGTGTTCATCAGTGATATTGGCCTGTAATTCTCTTTTTTTGTGATATCTTTGTCTGGTTTTGGTAAGAGGGTGATTGTGGCCTCATAGAATGAGTTTGGGAGTATTCCTTCCTCTGCAATTTTTTGGAATAGTTTCAGAAGGATAGGTGTTAACTCTTTTCTAAATGTTTGATAGAATTCTCCTATGAAGCTATCTGGTCCTGAACTTCTGTTTGTTGGGAGTTTTTTATCACAGTTTCAATTTCAGTACTTGCGATTGGTCTGTTCATATTTTCTATTTATTCCTGGTTCAGTCTTGGGAGGTTGTACCTTTCTAAGAATTTGTCCATTTCTTCCAGATTGTCCATTTTATTGGCATATAGTTGCTCGTGGTAGTCTCTTATTCTTTGTATTTCTGCAGTGTCCATTGTTAACTTTTCCTTTTACATTTCTAATTTTATTGATTTGAGCCCTCTCTCTGTTTTTTTTGATGAGTCTGGCTAAAAGTTTATCAATTTTGTTTATCTTTTCAAAGAACCAGCTTTTAGTTTCATTGATCTTTGCTATTGTTTTCTTCATTTCTATTTCATTTATTTCTGCTCTGATCTTTATGATTTCTTTCCTTCTACTAACTTTGGGTTTTGTTTGTTCTTCTTTCTCTAGTTGCTTTAGGTGTAAGGTTAGGTTGTTTATTTGTGATTTTTCTTATTTTCTGAGTTAAGACTGTATTGCTAGAAACTTCCCTCTTAGAACTGCTTTTGCTGCATCCCATAGGTTTTAGATCATCGTGGTTTCATTTTCGTTTGTCTCTAGGTATTTTTTTATTTCCCCTTTGATTTCTTCATTGACCCATTAGTTGTTTAGTAGCATACTGTTTAGCCTCCATGTGTATGTGTTTTTTAGTTTTTTTCTTGTAGTTGTTTCTGTGTCTGTTTCTGTGTATTAGGTAGGTCAGTTGTGCTTCCTAATCTTGGGGAAGTGGCTTATTTAGGAGCTGACCTGAGGCCCAGTAGCACACTTCCCTCTGGTCAACAGAGTTATATGCTCTAGTGGTGACTCCTATCTGGGCTGCATGGGCCCTTCTGTTGTGGCAGGGCTACAACAGGCCACATGCCTACCGTGGACACACAGGTAGGCATGGCTGGCCCCTGGCCTGGTTGCTAGGCCCTGCCTAGTGCAGAGGCTGCTGGCTGCTGGTGGAGCTGGTCCTGGAGCAGCTGGCTGCATGGCCTGGGGGGTCCCTGTCCTGGTGCTGTCCTGCTGGTGAGTGGGGCTGGGCCATGGGTGGCCGGCTGCAGGCCCAGGGTTCCCAGAGCTGGTGTTGACCTGCTATTGGGTGGGGTTGGGGCGTGGTGTGACTGGCTGCACAGTCTGGGCTGACCTGTTGGTCGGTGGGGCCGGATCACACGGTGGCTGGCTTTGGGAGTACAGGGGTGCCAGGACTGGACCAGTCTGTCCTGGCACCCCTGGGTGGAGCCAGGTCCAGAGGTGACTGGCTGTGGCGCTCTGAGGGGTTCCAGGGCTAGTAATGACCCACTAATGGGCAGAGCCAGGTTTGGGGTGGTAGATGAGGGCGGGTTCTGGGGCCAGTGCTGGCCCACTGGTGGTTGACGCTGGATTCCAGGGATGCTGGCTGAGGGGCCTAAGATATCTTGGAGCTGGTGTGTCCACCCGCTGGTAGGCAGAGTTCAGGGACTGGTGTCTGCCCACTGGTGGGGGTCTGGGGGATGGGTCCTGGGCTAGCTGGGATGCTCAGGGGGGCCTACGGCGTCTATCGGCTTGCTGGTGGGTGAAGCTGTGTCCCTACGTGGTTGCTGCTTGGTCTGGGGTGCCCCAGGACTGGTGCCAACCAGCTGGTGGGCAGGGCTGGGTCCTGGTGCTAATGAGCTAGGGGAAGGACTCCAAAATGGCTCTTGGCAGCACCAGTGTCCTCGTGGTAGAAGGAACTCCCCAAACAGCTGCCATCAGTGTCTGTGTCCCATGGGTGAGTCCCAGTTGCCTCCTGCCTCTCTGGGAGGCTTTCCAAGATCAGATACTAGGTCTTACCCGAGCTCCTTTCAAACTACTGCTTTTGCTCTGGGTCTCAACATGTGAGATTTTGTATGTGCCCTTTAAGAGCGGAGTCGTGTTTCCTACAGCCCTCTGGCTCTCCTGAAAGTAAGCCCTGCTGCCTTCGAAGCCAAACGTTCTGTGGGCTCATCTTCCCAGTGCAGGACCCCAAGGGTGGGAAGCTCGATGTGGGGCTTAGCCGTCTTGCTCCTTGGGGAGAATGTCTGCAACTGTTCATGTCCACTAATGGTTTATCTGTATAAAGTGGATGATTTTGATCTGTAGATTCATATCTGTGTTCAGTTCCTATCTGGGTATTATTGTTAATTGTTGCCTGTGTTCTCCTTTTATCTGGATGATGGCTCTGTTCTCCACATACATCCTCTTTTTTCTCTGTAGAATAGAAGTACAGGGAAGAAAAAAAGTATTTCTGGAACGAATCTAATTTTTATTTTCCATCATTAATTTCTGCATTGTGGGTTCTGTTTTTTCAGTTTATAATGTGGGTTTTAAACCTACAAGAATATTTTTGTTTTATTTACATTCTTTTCTCATTTAAACCAGCTGTACTTTGATTTCAGCATGTGTCACTTCCTGGTCCTACTCTAAGTGCAATATTCTTAAGATTGAAAATCATAGAATTAATTCTGATCATGCGTATCTTCTGGCTCCCTTCTAACTGATTTAGGTGACGGAGCAGAATACAGAGTTCAAATAAGGGAAACATTTTGCATCATGTTAGATAAGAACCATTTGCTTGGAGAATCTGAAAACTTCTGTCATGAAATTGCTCAGGAAGGCCGAGAACTGTTGGAACGTTTGTTTGATGAGGATGTCAGAACAGGTGAGCAGCCACAGACCGTGATCCTTCAGGGGGCTGCTGGAGTTGGGAAGACCACCTTGGTGAGAATGGTGATGTTAGACTGGGCACAGGGCAGCCCCTACCAGCAGAAATTTACCTATGTTTTTTATCTCAATGCAAGAGAAATGAACCAGTTGAGAGAGAGAAGCTTTGCTCAAATGATATCAAAGGACTGGCCCCGCATAGAAGGCCCCATTGAAAGGATTCTGTCCCAGCCGAGTAGTCTCCTTTTTATTACTGATAGTTTTGATGAACTGAACTTTGCCTTTGAGGAACCTGAGTGTGTGCTGTGTACAGACTGGACCCAGGTACACCCCATGTCCTTCCTCATGAGTAGTTTGCTGAGAAAAGTGAAGCTCCCTGAGTCGTCCTTATTGGTGACGACAAAACTCACAGCTTGTAAAAAAAAACATAGGTAAAAAACATAGGTAAATTTCTGCTGGTACGGGTTGCCCTACCTCAGGGTTGCCACACCTCAGATCATCAAACATTAGATTCTCATAAGGAGCTTGAAACCTAGATGCCTCGCATGTGCAGTTCACAGTAGGGTTCGCGCTCCCATGAGAATCTAAAGCCGCAGCTGATCTGACAGGAGGCGGAGCTCAGGCGGTAATGCGAGCAATGGGGAGCGGCTGTAAATACAGCTGAAGCTTCGCTCGCTTGCCCACCTGCCGCTTACCTCCTGCTCTGCATCCCGGTTCCTAACAGGCCACGGACCAGTACCAGTCCATGGCCCAGGGGTTGGGGACCCCTGGTTTAAATGTTTAAGCCCTAACTTTTTAAACATAAATAACATGGGATATAAGACAATACATTGATTTTGCTATTTTAATTTGAATAGTATGAAGAAAAAATGGTAACAGATTGTTGTAAGAATGTAATTTATTTTCTCTCTTTGAAGTTTAATTTCTTTAGATGTCTTTAGATAAACACAAATTACTAATTTTTTTTTTTTTTTTTTTTGCGATGCGTGGGCCTCTCACTGTTGTGGCCTCTCCCGTTGCGGAGCACAGGCTCCGGATGCGCAGGCTCAGTGGCCACGGCTCACGGGCCCAGCCGCTCCGCGGCATGTGAGATCTTCCTGGACCGGGGCACGAACCCGTGTCCCCTGCATCGGCAGGTGGACTCTCAACCACTGTGCCACCAGGGAAGCCCCAAATTACTAATTTTTAAAATATTACATTATTCCAAGTTTCCAAAATAGATTAGTAAGTTTAGAAAATATATTCAAGTTAACATTAAGGAGAGTATAGCCGCTGTTAGTAACTAAGAATTTAGCAAAACAGTATTATATCTCAAGCTTGACCCAGATAGTATAGTGTTTGTAATATTGTCTCATTCCAAGATTTATAAGATCCTAATTTATAAAGATGTTAGTTATTTATTTAACTCATTTAAATTATACACCCAGATTTATATTTATATTCTTTTAAATATTAACATAATTATAAAGCAGAAACTAACACACCATTGTAAAGCAATTATACTCCATTAAAGATGTTTTAAAAAAAATAATAAATATTAACATAAGTAATGATTATTTGACCTATAAGGGAACTGTAAGAGATTTAGGAAATTCTTTAGTTTAGACTTACTGTTAAAGAAATGCTAAGCCTTATGTGATCTAAGAAAACGTGTGCATTTTTATTTCTCACTTTAGTAGAATCAGGGAGAAGTCCCATAGCCATTTTAGGTCTCAAATTTTAGACCACATTGATTTATCTAATGATTTACTTTGCTTTAGAACAGGCCCAGGAAGCCTGTCTTATTAATGTAAAAGCTCTTTCTCTTGTGAGCACCATTCCTCTGGCACCTGTGGTGCATTCGGCCCATACGTGGGGAACACATAACTTCTGCAACCATACTGCTTTAGCAACAACTCCATTCTGCCATATCTCAATGTCTAGTTCATACTCAACAACAAGAAATTCTTGGGCAACCTGAAAATTAAGCAGCAGGCATTTTTAGAAAAGAAAAATATATTCAGACAGCTGTTCTGAATATAAGAAGAACAAGAAAATCAATCAATAAGAACAACAAAAAAATAATAATTATAATGTGCTTACTTTGAAGGGGCTTCGGAAATTTTCAGCCCAGGGCCTCGTTTTAGTAGCAATATTAAGAGATTATAGGGCTGGTTCTCCAATAGGACCCAAAAGTAAGTTAATGTATTTCCTCCGTTTCGCTGGTTCATATTTAGGGATAAGTATGGAGCCACAAACCTCAGCTCTCATCTTCCCTTTTGACTGAGTCACTGGTGATTGATGTTACATATTAATATAAACGAGACAGGACCTTCAAACTCTAGGAAAAGAAGAATTCTATATATTTTTTATTACCTTAATGCATGTGAGAGGAGAGTACTGATGATCTTTTTTTCTGCTTTAACAAAATTCTTTCAATATTTGTAACATGTAGGAATTCCAAAATATCAATTTGAATATTGCAAGAGAGACACATTTTTATATAAGACAATCAAAATTATAGACTTAAAAGCACTTAAGGGTTGTTTTCACAAGACATAGCAACAATTTCTAAGGTCTAGGTATCTTGTAAGATTCCCTTGTTATGATAAAACAATAAAACACAGCAAAAATGTTCTTACAAAATATTTTCTGACTTGTAATACCATCTGCTTTTCTTTGCAGATGCAAGGGAAAGAGGGAACATTTTCTTTTCATGAGGCTGAGATTTCATTCATAAAGCATTAGGAGGTCCATAGCTGAAGTTCTATTAATTGGCACGAAGAAAAGAAGAGAGTTTGAGAAGCTCAAACTTATAATATGGAAAGGATAAGAGCAAAATAGATTATGAATAAAGGGACTCGGGGACATGTACTGTTTATATCTCCAGTTAGAAGCATTTTTTAATGTTTTCAGTACCACTTCTATTTCTTGATTCACAAATGAGCTACATTTTGTTTCATTTTTGTTTTGTGTCCAGGTATGTTGGAACATTTGCAAGTTATAGTGCCTGTTTTTAATTGATGATTATTAGTTATTACTCTTCAGGGTTCCCCCCCAAATATATCTTGATCAAATTCAAAAGGATTAGAGCATTTAAAATACCCTTATGTAAGGCAGTACATTTAGTATACCTCGATCATACAATTTCCAGTATGTTCATTTAATCTAGGATTACAGGGGCTAAATATTTTACCCTTTGAACTCTTTCAAAACTTTTCTGACTTTTTATCATGGCAACACATGAATACAATTATTTAGACTCAATTCTGTACACTTAATTTTTTTTTTTTTTTTTTTTTGGTGGTACGTGGGCCTCTCACTGTTGTGGCCTCTCACGTTGCAGAGCACAGGCTCCGGACGCGCAGGCTCAGCGGCCATGGCTCACGGGCCCAGCCGCTCCGCAGCATGTGGGATCCTCCCAGACCGGGGCATGAACCCGTGTCCCCTGCGTCGGCAGGCGGACTCCCAACCACTGCGCCACCAGGGAAGCCCTGTACACTTAATTTTTAATCAATGTATACTGCTAGTTTTTGGTTTTGTTTTCTTAAACTCACCTTTCCCACTGTATAAAATCTTAGTTTTGATTCATTGCATGATTGGGTGGTACAATTTTAAACTAATGTTTTCATGCAATGTGTGTGAATGATACATTTTATGACTTCCTTTATGTCCTTTGACTGTCTTCACAGATGAATGACGTGTATCTTGGTCTTAGGCCTCCACTGTGTTCTTCACACTTTGACTTTGTTACATTACTTTTTTCTAGTGTTCTAAAGAGAAGTCTAAGGATAACCTGACACTTCAACCCCTTAACTCCCTCCCACCTTCCCAGACTTTCTCACTAGTGTTCTCAGGATTTTTTAAAATTACTTTTACATTTTATTACTTTTGATCTGTGGGAAACATTTCTTTATTCCCCTCAGAAATGATTTCTTTAAATTGGTTTTTTAAAATGACGTCAGGGCTCACTCTGTTGCACGTGCTGTCTCTGTCTCTCTTTTTTAAGAGCATCTAATAGTCATTACTTGTAGCTCTGTTCCTATATAACTCTTACTTATTTTTTGTCCTCTAAATCTTTTTCCCCCTTCCTTCTTGGGGAGTTTCGCATATTTATTTATATTGATTTTGCTTTTCATTTCTTCAAATTCAGATTTCAGTTCTCTATTGTTTTTTTTGTTTTGTTTTGTTTTGACTTTTATTTTTTTTTTTTGAGGCATGCGGGATCTTAGTTCCCCAACCAGGGATCGAACCTGTGCCCCTTGCGGTGGAAGCATGGAGTCCTAACCAGTTGACCTCTAGGGAATTCCCCTGATCTCCACTTCTGATGTGGTATTCTTGTTTCACAGAGTCTTCCTATACATTTAAAATGTAAAGGAAGCCTTTCTAAGCGCTTTCTTCTGTTTCCTAGTTTTCTGGGTTTTATACACGTGCTTATTTTCTGTCCCTTAGTGTAATGTTTTCTTTCTGTTAAGCTTTAATATTTTATCCACAGGTCCCATAATATTGGAGTCTCTTTTCTGTCTAGAAGAGCTCTATCCAAACATAGTTTATAAGATTTCCCTTGTTTCCCTAATTGCCTACCTGGCTGCTGATATAAACCCTTTTGTATTAATCTGCTCAGGCTCCCATAACAGAATACCCCAAATAGCACAGACTTAAACAATATAAATTTATTTCTCACAGTTCTAGAAGCTGGAAGGTCAAGATCAGGGTGCTGGCAGGGTTGGTTTCTGGTGAGGCCTCTCTCCCTGGCTTGTAGATGGCTACCTTCTCATTGTGTCCTCACATGGCCTTTTTGTGCGTGTGCTCACTCCTGGTGTCTCTTCCTCCCCTTATGGGGACATCAGTTCTATTGGATTAGGGGTCCACTCTTACAACCTCATTAACCTTAACTACCTCCTTAGAGGCCCTGTCTCTAAATACTGTCACATTGGGCTGGGGGTAGGGCTTCAACATACAAATTTGGGGAACAATTCAGTCCATAACAACTTTTCAAAGCAAGGTGAGGTTTTCAGCCTTGAGCCATGTTCTAGGTCACCCACTGAGGTCTAATTCTGGACTGAGGAGGGAGTTTCTCCTGTTCCTACCTCTCTATACCCTGATTTTGATGTAGAGAACCAATTCTCAAGGGACTCAAGTTGATAAGTCCTTGATTAATGGGAGTAAATGGAACAATTCCAAGTTCCAGGAATGCTGCTGCCTGACTCTTCTTACAAATAGCTGATATTAGTCCCAGCCATGGTCAAAGCCCAAGTCGTCTCTAAATATGAGTCTCTGAAAATAGGGGCTCTACATGTGCTTCTTATTTTCTTCTTCTGTTTCCCTTCCTCCTTTACTTTATTTTTAGAAACCATTTTATTTTATTTCTGATTTCCTTCTTGTTTTCACTGTTAAGCACAGGGTTCCTCAGAAAACATAGGTTGGCTCCCATGAAGAAATGAGCTCCTGGCAGACAGTTTTGTGGTTGTCACAGCTTTTACGTCTGATTTCCTGCCCACCTCTATTCTGTTTCAGAAGTCAAAGAATGCAAGGATACAGCCATCCTCCAGTCCACCTTCTTCCAAGTTGTAGTTAAAGGAAATTTCTCCCAGATTAAAAAAGATTATAATGTGAAGATATTTTTAAATGCTTGCATACATATTTCGTGGGGGAACTGGGGAGGTGGGGATGGAAGAGACAAGCTTCCTCCCCTCCCCTCCCTAACTCTCTATCAGAGCCCTGTGCTTTAGTTAAATCATTCTCATTCTGTGTAGGGAAGCTGGATTTTCAGAACAAATCCCAAAGACTGGGAAACCACACCCTCTGGCTGGGTGAGTGGGGGTTATAATTATTCTCTGAGGAGTGGTCATTTCTATTTTCCTGTATTGTTTTCCAGCTTGGAATCAGTCCTGCGACCTAACTACGGTTTGTTGCCGAAATATCTCTAAGGCTCTCATCAGAAGCCAAAGCTTGTTATCTCTGAATCCATCAACGAATAATCTCTTGGATGACAGAGTGAAGATGTCGTGTGAGGCCTTAATGCATCCAACGTGTAACCTAGAGAGATTATCGTGAGTCTTTCTGTACTATTTTCTATAGATTCATTTTGTTCAGTCTTGTGTAGCTTAATTATGACCTGCATGGGGAAACTGCTTGGGTCCTGACATTAATTGGCTCATTCATCAATCCTGCAAGACCTCCTCCTTGTCTTTTTCTACCTCCCTTCCTCTTTCACTTGACTTGTAGACATCTCTTTATGATTGACATCTTATTTTCATTGTTTTCGAGGCTTATCCTCTCTCCTCCTATGTTTTGTTTCATCATACCCTGTCCATAGCTGCAGTGGAATTCATGATTTAAGTAGGTTTGATGAGGTTGCTTCTGTAGTAGAGATGTAGGGGTTGTGAGTACCAGCTAACTTCCCTGTGAAGGAGAAGAGGATGCACTTTGGGAATTGACTGATCCCTCCCCATCTGTCTTTCTCCTTCAGCTTAGAAAGCTGTGGGCTCACGGTAGCTGGTTGTGAGGATCTCTCTTTGGCTCTCATCAGCAGTAAAAGGCTGACACGTTTATGCTTGGTGGACAGTGTCTTGGGAGATAGTGGAGTAAAGCTTATGAGTGATGCCTTGAAACATGCAGAGTGCACTCTACAGAGCCTTGTGTGAGTGTCTGCTAGTTGTCCTCCTTCCAATATAATACACATTTTGAGATATATTTAAGCTGGGAAAATATTATGGACCTATTGTGTCCCTTGCTTTTTCCCTAGAATCTTTAATGATAATGAAGATGATGAGGATGATGATATTAATAATCGCCATTTATTTTGTCCTGACTTTGTGCTGGGCCCTGCGCAAAATTTGTTTAACCTGAACAGAAGTACCTACTGGTGTCAGATTGGCCACCTGAGTTCTAAGTGCCTCACTGAACGGGTAAGGAGTGTGAGGCTTAGGAAGATTATGCAGCTTTCATAATGCTTACAAGAAAATGATGGATTTAGGACTGAAGTCCACCCATCCAACTCTATATTCTGGGCTCCAAACAGGTAAATATATATCAATATGATTAAACAAAAACCATTGAATGCGTTACGTGGTATGGCTGGATCACGGTGTGATTATACTGTTCATTGCTGTTACGTAACTTCCTAGACGTGGAATTGATGAGTCAGAATTTTTAATTTTGTCAGATATGGTTAAACTGCCTCCAGATAGATTGTGTACATTCCCTCAGCGGTTTAGGGGCTTACATTTTTAATATCTTCACTTTGTATCTATAAGCTTCTTTATCAATACTAATTAGATAGTTGAAAATAACTCTAAAAATGATTTGATGTTGAATATCTTTTCGAATGTTTTTGGCCTCTAGTATTCAAGGAATTGCCTCTTCATAGGCTCAGTTTTCTCCTGGATGTTTTCTGTTATATATGTTATGGTATTAATATCACATATACATTGTTACTGTTATTTTTTATATATTGTAAATAACTTACCTAGCATGTTGCTGTATTTCTAACTTTCTTTATGGTCATTTTAGGATATAGATGTTTACAACTTTTGTGTAGTCAAATTATGACTCCTCATGACTTCTAGGAGTTTTTTCATAATTGGAAATACCTTTTTTTAAAAAAACCCACTTATATCATCTTTTGCATATTCTTTATGACAATTTTTAACATTTAAATTTTAAATTATTCCAAATTTATTTCGTTATAAGGCTTAAACTTACTTTCCCCTGTATATTAGATCTGTTGTCCCCAGATCATTTATGGCATAATGTATCTTTTCCCTTCTGATTGGAAATGCCACTTTTATTATGTACGGAAAGTCCTTAGTTAATTATGATTACTGTCATTCTACTCCATTTGCCTGCTCCTGTGCTCCATAGAGCTACTTCTGTAGTAGGATACTATATTTATATACAGTGTAAGGAAGTTAACATATTATTTATAGTAAGAAAAATTCTGAAGAACAAGAACCCAGTTTGTAGCCCAGTTTGGCGCAAACCTAAGGATCCCAAGTGAGTCAGCCAAAGAGGCAATGGGGGAAGAGGGCATTTCATTGGACATGGCGTGCTGTCAAGTAAATGTGGGACTGTAACATGAAATCTCTTCAAAGATATAAATCTCTAGGCAGTAGAGCAGTGATTCCATCTCTCCTTACACTGTCCTTCCCACAGGCTGAGGCATTGCCATTTCACTTCACCCAGCAGTGAATCTCTCTCAACCTCCCTCCTGCGCAACAAGAGCCTGACGCATCTGGATCTGGGGTCAAACTGCCTACAAGATAATGGAGTAAAGCTTCTGTGTGATGTCTTTCGGCATCCAGGCTGCAGTCTCCAAGACCTGGAGTAGGTGTTCTGTGACCTTACTTTTGTGTAGCTTTATGTACTGTGAGGGCAGGGGAGATGCGGAAAGAAAGGCTGGGAGCAGAGTATTTGTCAGAGAAAAGAATACACAGCTGATTCCCTCTCTCCCATCCTGCGTGAGACAAGCTGGGGAAATCTATTCGTCAGATTTTTCTAAAACAATTACTACAGTAATTACAGTCAACTTCCCTCATTCCCTCAGGTAGGGAGGACCAGAGACATCAGGCAGAACGGTAGCCATTTCATTTTTTCCTTGGTTGTGCTCCAGGGAGTCTACTGTGTGTCTTCTACCTTACATCCATGAAGCCGAAATTGTGCTCTACTAGTTTTTCTTTCTTAAACTCAGGTTTATAATTAGGTCAACTTTGAAAGAAACTGGGAATGAAATTTTTTAAAATATCCAACCATCCAGTCATTCTTAAACAGCAACCGTTTTTACTCCTATTATGTTCTCCCCTGCTCCAGGAGTGGGCAGACATACATGTGCGTGATAGGTGTATATGTAATTGTGATTACTGTGTAGACATGACTTTGAGGTTTCCTTTTCACATGATAGTATTTCAGAAACACATTTAAATACTTACATACAATTATCTGATTATTTTACTGGCTACATGATGTTTAATATTTCATTAGGTAAATATTGTGGCTCGAGTGAAGCAAGATAGAAGTGTCGCTTAGAAATCTCACTTTCCCACTAGGGCCTCCCATGGGACTAGTAGCCTGGGTGAGTCATTAAGGGTCTAAGCCCAACGTTGTTTTCCTAGAACGATAAACTGATGATCAGTGGTATACCCAGAAGTGTTTGGCCTGACTGGACTGACTCATGATAACCAAATTTCCAAATGAGTTTAATAGTTGATTGTCACATCTGTAAACACCAAGGTGCTTGAACTCTTGGATCCGATAAGCACCTGTACTTCCTCTGGGAAAATGTATATGATATGGGTTACAATGTGATTCTCTGGTTTCCTTGATTATTATTCAACTAGAAGACATTTTACTTCATGGTGTTTATCATTAAATCCAGTGCCTTGGGACTTCCCTGGTAGTCCAGTGGCTAGGGCTCCACGCTCCCAGTGCAGGGGGCCCGGGTTCAACCCCTGGTCAGGGAACTAGATCCCACATGCATGCTGCAACTAAGAGTTTGCATGCCACAGCTAAAGATCCCACATGCTGCAACTAAAGATCCTGCATGCTGCAATAAAGATGGAAGATTCCGCATGCCGCAGCTGAGGCCCGGAGCAGCCGAATAAATAAATAAATAAAAGATCATGCTGTGTATTTAAAAAAATAGATTAAAAAAATAAATCCAGTGCCTTCATTTCAGTGACAGAGATATAATTTCTAAGTGACCTATGCACACAAGATGTTTGCTTAGCCTGCTTTTCCTTCTTAGCATTGCTGTAAACACACAGACCAATTTGTACTTCCTTAGCTACTCTCACAACCTCTCAGGGTGCCACTTCTCTCAAGCAATATTTACAACAAATATGAGCTAGATGCTGAGGGGGCTAAAGGTTATCTCTGAGGTTATGCTCTTGTCCTCAGGTAACTCACAAAGTACAGATGGCAGGGAAATAAATATAAAGCCAACTATACATAGATTCCATATGTTGTTAAAAGGATATGGCAGAAGTCCCAAGGAGCAAGGAATGGGACAGAAGACACTGAGTTACTTTAGTCTTGAAAGGTAAAGAGGATTTTGTTATGTGCAGATATTCTAAGCAGAAGGAAAGAAGAGAGAAGAAGGGGGGAATGCAGATAGATGTGATATATTTGGGGGGAAAATGGATGGGTATGGTTGGAAAATAGGGTGGGAACAAAGTATGGAAAGAGAACCCAAGGCCAGGTTGTGGATGCTCTTGAATGCCCTACAAAGGGCTTGAAGGAAATGCCTTTCTGTATGTAACTTCTTTCTTCTTCAGAAATATGACTTTTAGATTCCTGGGCAGCATTTTTATTTCAAAAATATATTAGCAACTGAAGGCATAGAGATCTGTGAGTTCCTTGGGAAAGTTATATCCATTTTTTTTTGGTATTGATAGAAATAAGTGTTTATACCCTTGATCTGGGAAGCTTACTAGAAAACAACCTATTTGTGAGAGAAGGCAGTTTTACCTGCTGGCTTTTTTCCTGCTCATTAAGAAATCTCATCTGTTTTTACTAGTAGTGTTAGACCTTCCTATGTGCACCCTAGGTTATAGATAGAAAAGGCTCAGAGAAAAGGCTCAAATACCTGGGCATCTCTCCTAGGAATAATAGATAGAAAAGGTTATAGATAGAAAAGGCTCAGAGAAAAGGCTCAAATACCTGGGCATCTCTCCTAGGAATAAACTAATAAAACCTCACAGCTGAAGATCTCACCTCTCTTTTTTGTTTCTCACAGAGTGATGGGCTGTGTTCTCATTAGTGCATGTTGTCTGGATCTGTCTTCTGCTATTTTGAACAACCCAAACCTGAAGAGCCTGGACCTTGGGAACAATGACCTGCAGGATGATGGAGTAAGAATTCTGTTTGAGGCTTTGAGACATCCAAACTGCAATATTCAGAGGCTTGGGTGAGTTCAGTTTTCCATTAGGAAAATGATACCTATTTGGTGGCTTATACAGCTAGAAGAAATTTAGTATATGGAGAGACGATGAAAAATAAATGGGGCTAGAAGGTAAGTTATTCTCAGAAATGAGAATCTGAATTTCATATATACGGATCAGTATATTACATGTTATTAGTATAGAAGCCATATTTCACATTTCTTTGTGTCCCCCTTAGTACTTTGGACAGGGTATGTATTAAGTAAATAGCACTTAATTTAGATCTTCCGTGTTCTGTCATCCTTAGATATTCCATCTGTCCTTGAATTACTTTTTCTTATTAAATCAAAGGTTTTACTAATCATTTTCTATCTGGAAAAATGCTGTCTGTGGTCTCAAGGAGCTTGCAATCTAATAAAATCTCGTCCTATGTTCTGAGTACTTTTTATGTTCAATGATGTATTGTTTAGA
This sequence comes from Orcinus orca, assembly GCF_937001465.1. NCBI lineage: Eukaryota > Metazoa > Chordata > Mammalia > Artiodactyla > Delphinidae > Orcinus > Orcinus orca. The sequence continues at coordinate 48,021,521 of NC_064566.1, read as the reverse complement.
TTTTTATTTTCTTTTAAAATCTTGAACTGATTGATATTGGCTAGTACATTTTTACTTATACAGCATGAATTATTGACCTCTGGGTCAAGAATTTTGCTCTACATGTGGGAAGCCTAGACACTATGATACGTCTTTCTGGCTCTTCCAAGAAAGTGCTGCTTTTCTATGTTTCCATTGTCAATTTATATATGTATTTTTCACAATTCTGATGTAACTTTGGGGTCTGAGTTTTAATTTTATTCTGCTTGTAACCTAATAAGTTAGCCTATTACTGTTGAATGGATGCTGGCAGGAGACGTAGAATCCTATCAGAGACAAAGGACTTCATTCCTCAGAGTATAGCCCCATAAGCATTGGGCATGTTTGTGTCAGTTTCCTGAGTGCCCCAGGTCCCACAGGGTCGATGTGGAAGACTTGGATGGATGCCTCCACATGCAGTGGGTTGCATTCCAGGAGAGGAACGCTGAGTTTGGGGAACTCACCATTTTATAGCAAGCAGAGAGCAAGCCTGCCCTTTGTCCTGGAGGGAGACATTTCTTCATCCCTCAAGGTTGCTCACTGCACACACATCCTAGGAAACAGCCAGGTAAAGTATTGTCAGGGCCTTGCATTTTTGTCAGTACAACATGTGGGAGAGTGAAATACCCGTGGAAGAATGTCTCCCCAAAATATCCAACACTTTTCTGACACAATACAGTCTTCGCTTCTGGTGAATTTTCACGTGGATAAGCCACTCCACTGGCCACTCTGATTAGTCTGACCAAGAGAAGCTGGGACTAAATTTGTTCAGTTTGTCTCATGTGCCATTTAATTAAGGCCACTATCAACAGGACTCCAAGCACAGGATGAGGCCAAATTGTAGTATTGGTTTAAACCGTGCCCCAGGGTCCTGGACTCAGCAGCTGAGTAACACCAGGAGGAACAATGGGTCTGGTTTTCCATTACAACTCATGAAAGGGAATTTAGAATGACCTGCTGCTCTTGGTGTCATTGGCAGTAAATAGAGGAGGCCAAAGATGGGCCAAAAACAACCCCTTCCCCGTTAAAGAGCCGTTCAGTGGTCTGCACTTCCCCACAGGCAAACACATAACCTGAAGGTGCACAGGTCGCTCCAGTGTGGGGTTTGTTGTTATATTTGATTTGGGTCACTATTACCTTGATTTGGTTGTATCAGGTGGGCAGTGCCACTGAGTAGTTACAGCTGCTTTGTTTGCCATATGTGACATAACCCACAGCTGTTCCCGGCATCAAGAGAGTTTTATGAATTCGTATCAGTCAGACTGAAGCAAAGTCATACTGTGTCTATACACACGAGACGGGTCCACATTTGGGGTCTGCCATTGATGGCCTCAGCACAACAGAATAGCTCAGGGCCTGCCATGTCTATGTGAGATTTTCCATTCTCATAGCATGTGGACAGCATGACAACTGGGCGGTGGGTCAGGTTGCCAGCCGCAGCTGCTGCTTGACACAAGCAGACCACATAATTATTTTGCCAGGCAGTAGTGTTGGATCTAGGGTGAAAAAGAGAGCCTTAGCTGTTCTCCCCACTCCCTGAACCTCCCAGGTTCTAAGGTGCTCCTTCCCCAGGTATTAGTGTTGCTAGTCTTCCCCCCAGCCATGAAGTCAGTGTGTCCCACCCCAGTGTCTATAACTTCGCTTTTTCTCTAATCATCTGCCACTGGCACCGAGGCCTTCAGTCCAGAGCACTCAGATGGGAAAGGGACAAAAGCAATTTTACAACATTTCTAGAAACCCGTTATATTCCACATCTTGGCTTGTAGGGGGAGTTGTCCAGCATTGTACTCAACCAAATGATCATAATCCTCATGACCTAGAGCCTTGTCAATCCGAAAGAGAATCCAGGGGCTTCCCTGGTGGCGCAGTGGTTGAGAGTCCGCCTGCCGATGCAGGGGACACGGGTTTGTGCCCTGGTCCGGGAAGATCCCACATGCCGCGGAGCGGCTGGGCCCGTGAGCCACGGCCGCTGAGCCTGCGCGTCCGGAGCCTGTGCTCCCCAACGGGAGAGGCCATAACAGTGAGAGGCCCACATACCGCAAAACAAACAAACAAACAAACAAAAACAAAAAAACACAAGAGAATCCAGGTATCTGATCTGAATGAAGTTTGAATCCCAAAGGCCCTTTTTGGCTGGCCTGCCACCTGGAGGGTGTACCAATCAGGGTGGCCTGGAGTTGCTGTTAGGGAAAGAAAAGCATCATGCCGAGGAATGGTCAGGATACAATCCTGAAACTTCAAAATAGTTTTTTATAGAACCTTCTATCCCTTTCATCCTAATCATTACCCAGGAGGTGGCCAAAAAGAGATGAGGCATTTCAGGGGATAGCCACATTTAGTGACCAAACTGCCCCACTAAGGAATGTAGACCAGGAGTTGGTGAGGGAGGTACAGTCAGTAATCTTTTTGATTTAATTTTGAGGGACCAGTCCAGAGATTTTTTGCATATCTGAAACTGTCTTAGTTTTCTATGAACTTGAATTGCAGCTTGGTTGTGTTCATCATATTCTGGTTATCCTCTCAGAGTTCTGCAGAGTCTGTTCCCTGCTAGCATTGACTCTAGTTGTAGAAAAGTCTGAAACCAGCTGATTCTTCCCCTTCAATATCCTTACTGGTTAAAAAGAAATTTTTTTTTTTTTTTGGCCTGTAATGTCCTTAGAATTTCTTCTTTGGCCCAATAATTTGTCTTGTGTTGAATTTTCTTTATCAATATTTTTTCTCATATGCCATTTAAGTCTGAAGATTGTGCTCTTTTTTCTGTAGCGTTTCCTATCTTTAGATTCTGCTTATCTATTTGTCTTATTGTTTTCAACATGCTTATGTTGGATCTCTTTTGTCTGTATTCCTTATCCATAATTTTCTTTAATCTTTTAAAACTCATTCTTCTTTTGCTAGATTTTTCTAACTCATCCTACATATTCCTAAGTGTATTTTTAGCAGTTGTGACTTCTTTTTGCTTCTTTTAATGTGACCTTCATTCTATAATTTTTATTTTTCTCTTCTGTTACTTTTAAGCTCCGCCAAATTATATTTTAAACATTTTCTTTATAAAATATAAAATACAGAAAAATAAATAAAACTAATATTTTAAAAAAGCAAATGTGTATATAATCACACTCAGATTAGGAAATTGAATTTTCCCAGTAAACTAAATTCCGCTCAATCATCCCTCCCAAATCACAGCCTCTCTCCTCTTCAAGCAGTAAACATCATCTTGACTTTTATAGCAGTAATTTATGTGTCTTCCTTTACAGTGAACCATAATATATGTAATCATAAACAATATACTTGAAATTTGCTTGATTTTGAACTTTATATACAGGGAATCATACTTTATGTATTCTTCTGTGTTATGATTTTCTTTTTGCTTAATGTTATGATTGTAGGCGTCATCCGGTTGTTTCACGTGGCTGTTCTCATTCATTTTTATTGCCGTAAAAGATTCCAGTGAATGACCATATGATAAACTATTGCTATCCTAAAACAAATAGACTGCCAGATATTTCTCTGGCAAAAATAGGTTTATTCGGGATCAGCAGAGAATCGTAATTTGGGGACTGTAACCATGATGAGCCATGTGCAAGTCTCCACATGGCAAGGAAAGGAGAATGCGTTGATAGAGAGGAAAAGGAAGCTGGAAGGGCTACAGTAAACTAAGAGTCCGCGGCTTTTCACTGGCTAAGTCCTTGCCAGGAAAGTCCTTCTTCCAGTTGGGCTCTGCTGTCTTTGCAGGGTGTGAGAGCTCCCTCTTCTGGTCTCCCAACTCTACTTCATTGAGGTTTCTGTTTATTAGTTCTCTACTATAGAACCATTCCATTGTTGGTGGACTTTTGGGTTGTTTTCATTTTTTTTCTTTAATGATTAGTGCTGCTCTGAGTATTTTAATACATAAATTGTGAGATGTGTACACATTTATCTAGGGTAAATAATTGAGTGGAATTGTTATATCATGGGGAAAATCCCCAAGGATTGTACCAATTTATTCTACCACTGGCAGTGTGTAAGAGTTCCTGTTGCACTCTATTCATGTCAATTTTGTCAGACTCAATTTTTTAAATTTTAGCCAGTCGGGTGTGGTTTTAGCATATGGTTGTGTAGGACTGAATTTATTTCTTCTTTGAACTTTGTAGAAATTTCTGGTGAAGCTATATGATCTGGAGTTCCCTTTTTGTGGAGAGTTTTTTGACTTCTCACTCAATTTTTAAATAATTATATATTTATGTAGGTTTTCTCTTACTGAGTAATTTTTGGTAAGTGATATTATTCCTGTGATTTTATCCATTTCAGCTGAATTTTAAAACTTACTGGCAAGTGTCTAGTATTATTATATTACTAATCTGCTTAATTTCTAAATCATCTCTAGTGTTTAGCTAGCTAGTCATGTTTCATATTTCCTTCTTTTCCAACAGGCTTCAGGTTATGATTTTCCTTCAAATCACTGCATTAACTTCACCAGACAAGTTTTGATATTATCTGTAGTGTTTTCTTATTTTGAGTCTAAAATAGTTAACTTCCCTTATGACTTTTTCTTCAACCCATGGATTATTCTAAAGTGTACTCCTTAATTTTCAAACGTAAGAGGGGTTTCTTATTATCTTTTTATATTTAATCTCTAGCACTGTAGTTTGAGAACATACTATGCATGATTTCAATTTTAAAAAATTTGTTGACATTTATTTCATGGCCCAGTTTTTATATGTGTTCCAAAGTGTGCTTAAAAAGAATATGAAGAGTTGTGGGTTGCAGTATTTTGTATCAGTTAAGATTGTTAATTCTGTTGCTCAAATCATCTGGTATTTTTAGTGATTTTTTCCCCAGATAATTCGATTATTGTGAAAAATATGTTAAAATATCTGTTATAATTGCAGATTTGTGTATTTCACTTTGTAGTTCTGTTAGTTTTTATTTTCTATATTTTGAGACTTTTATTAGAGACTGCAAATGATTATGTTTCCTGATGAATTCTTGATAACCTTTCATGTCTTATAATGCTTTTAACCCTAAGGTTTATTTTGTGTGATATTTATGTACCTTGTGTCATAATTAGTGATATTGTTGCTCCACCACATTAATGTGTATTCCATGTAGGCAGTAACTGAAAAATATGTTTATATACTCAGCACTTATATAGGCACTCAAATGTTGAATGGCTAGATAAACAGAAGGTGAAAATTAAAATTAGTTGGTAGGGGGGATCATCAGGTCCGAAAGGTTGAGTTTAACATACTTCATCAGTTCATGGTATTATGTATATATTTTTTTACTTTATTTTTTTATTGAAATATAGTTGATTTGCAGTGTTGTATTAATTTCTGCAGTACAACAAAGTGACTCAGTTATACACATATATGCATTCCTTTTTGTGTTCTTTTCCATTATGATTTATCCCAGGATACGGAATATAGTTCCCTGTGCTATACAGTAGGACGTTGTTGTTTATCCATTCTATATGTAATAATTTGCATATACTAACCCAGAACTCCCAGTCCATCCCTCTCCCACCCTCCCTCCCCCTTGGCAACCACAAGTCTGTTCTCTATGTCTGTGAGTCGTTTCTATTTTGTAGATAGGTTAATTTGTGCCATATTTTAGATTCTGCATATAAGTGATATCATATGGTACTTGTTTTTCTGACTTACTTCACTTAGTATGACAATCTCTAGGTCCATCCGTGTTGCTTCAAATGGCATTATTTCATTCTCTTTTATGGCTGAGTAGTATTCCATTGTGTATATATACCACATCTTCTTTATCCATTCATCTGTCGATGGACATTTAGGTTGCTTCCATGTCTTGGTTATTGTAAATAGTGCTACTATGAACATAGGGGTACATGTATCTTTTTGAATTATAGTTTTGTCTGGATATATGCCCAGGAGTGGGATTGCTGGATCATATGGTAATTCTATTTTTAGTTTTCTGAGGACCCTCTCTACTGTTTTTCATAGTAGATCACCAATTTACACTCCCAAACCAACAGCACAGGAGGCTTCCCTTTTCTCCACACTCTCTTCAGCATTTGTTATTTGTAGAGTTTCTAATGATGGCCATTCTGACTAGTGTGAGGTGGAACCTCACTGTAGTTTTGATTTGCATTTCTCTAATAATTAGCCATGATGAGCATCTTTTCATGTGCCTATTGGCCATCTGTATGTCTTCTTTGGACAGATGTCTATTCAGATCTTCTGCCCATTTTTCGACTGGGTTGTTTATTTTTTTGTTGTTGAGTTGTATGAGCTGTTTGTATATTTTTGAAATTAAGCCCTTGTTGGTCACATCGTTGGCAAATATTTTCTCCCATTCCATAGGTTGTCTTTTCATTTTTTTATGGTTTCCTTTGCTGTGCAAGAGCTTGTAAGTTTGATTAGGTCCCATTTGTTTATTTTTGTTTTTATTTCTATTGCCTTGGGAGATCGACCTAAGAAAACATTGGTACGATTTATGTCAGAGAATGTTTTGCCTATGCTCTCTTCTAGGAGTTTTATGATGTCTTTTATATATTTAAGTCTTTAAGCTATTTTGAGTCTATCTTTGTGCATGGTGTGAGGATATGTTCTAACTTCATTGATTTACATACAGCTGTCCAACTTTCCCAGCATCACTTGCTGAAAAGACCATCTTTTTCTCATTTTATATTCTTGCCCCCTTTGTCGAAGATTAATTGACTGTAGGTGTGTGGGTTTATTTCTGGGCTCTCTATTCTGTTCCATGGATCCAGTTCATGGTATTATATTGTCTTTGGTTTATGCAAGGGCCTTCTGTCAACTATTGGTTGGTTGATTAGTTGGGTAATTTATATCCATTAACCATGTCCCCTTCTCACCTATAGGCAACTTACCTAATGTGTTTGAAATATGCCATAGAACTATATGTACCTTATAAAAGATGCAATGTTATTTTTAGAGGTATGAAATTTTTGCATAAATGGCATGGTGCCATTTATATACCTTACCTTTTTTTCCCTTAATTTCTTTAAAATACACAGGACATTTAAAAAAATATATTAAAAAAATTTCTTTTTCATATTATTTTTCATTGTGGTTTATCACAGTATATTGAATATAGTTCCCTGTGCTATACAGTTAGGACCTTGTTGTTTATCCATTCTATATATAATAGTTTGGACCTGCTAGTCCCAAACTCCCAATCCAACCGTCCCCCACTTCCCCTCCCCCTTGGCAACCAAAGACTGTTCTTCATGTCTGTGAGTCGGTTTCTTTTGTAGGTAAGTTCATTTGTGTCATATTTTAGATTCCACATATAAGTAATATCATATGGTATTTCTTTCTCTTTCTGACTTACTTCACTTAGTATGATAATCTCTAGGTCCATCTATGTTGCTGCAAATGGCATTATTTCATTCTTTTTTTTATGACTAATATTCCATTGTATATATGTACCACATCTTCTTTATCCATTCATCTGTTGAGGGACATTTAGATTGCTTCCATGTCTTGGCTACTGTGAATAGTGCTGCACTGAACATTGGAGTGCAAGTATCTTTTTGAAGTATAGGTTTCTCTGGATATATGCCCAGGAGTGGGATTGCAGGATCATATAGTAAATCTATTTTTAGTTTTTTAAGGAGCCGACATTCTGTTCTCCATAGTGACTGTACCAATTTACATTCCCACCAACGGTGTAGGAGGGTTCCCTTTTCTCCACACTCTCTCCAGCATTTGTTTGTAGAATGAAAGGCATTTTTTTTTAAAGTTAGAATAACATTCTAAGGTAAATACAAAACTGATTAATGTCCTACAAGGCAGTAAATGATAAACTTTGGGATTATCTTTTCCATCACAGAGGAAATTTGCACTGATCGAGGACAAGAATTATTTGCATTGCTATCAGGTCTCTGTAAGATAATCTTTACCCTTACAAAGTTGTGAATCTTCTGATCAATAGAATTGAGAGTCAGAGAACTGTTAAAACATAAGCAGAGGCAAATCAAAAATTTTAAGAGTTTATTTAAAGAAAAAACTAAATACGGCAGTGCCAAACCAGAAATGTTTAGGAGCACTCCGCCGGACAGGAGCTAAGGGAAAGGCTTTTATAGAGAAGAGGCAGACGCAAAACTGGAAAATTATTTGACTGGCTAAAGCTTAAGCATTTTCCTTATCTGGAAAAGCCTAGTTGGCTGTGATTGGTTGTCCTTAGGTTTCGATTTCTTAACCTTGAGGCATGTATAGGTTTCTGTTTTGGTTTGTTTAGTAGGCCCTAAGGTATTAGAACCACCTCAGTCTATTGGCCTCCTTGTTTAACTAATCTGACATAAAGATACACACCCCTAGAAAATCAGATAATCCCCGGCCTGCTAGACAATGCCTAGAACTACAGTGAAAGGACACTCAGTAATACCAGTAATACCTTTTGCCAATTTTTTTTTTTTTTTGCGGTACGCGGGCCTCTCACCGCCGTGGCCTCTCCCGTCGCGGAGCACAGGCTCCGGACGCGCAGGCTCAGCGGCCATGGCTCACGGGCCCAGCCGCTCCGCAGCATGTGGGATCTTCCCGGACCGGGGCACGAACCCGCGTCCCCTGCATCGGCAGGCGGACTCTCAACCACTGCGCCACCAGGGAAGCCCCTTTTACCTATTTTTAAGTTTTGGATGATTTTTCTTAACAATGCTCACCTCTTAGAACAGTGGATCTCAACTCTGGTTGGTGATTTGGCCACCAAGGGGACATTTTGGTTGTCACAAGTGAGGGTTGCTCCTGGCATCAAGTCGTGTTCCACACCTCAAGTGGATCTGAAATCAAAGGATTTGGGATTTCGTCCTGTTACTATCGGTTACAGGTTCTGTGATGGTGGCAGGTATTTAGTATTTTCACACTTGGAGTTATCTATAACATGGAGGCTAAAAAAAGATTTATGTCTCACTAACATTCTTTATCCTTAGCTGGGGAGAAAATGAACTTTGGGTTGAAGGAGGAGGGAGAAGGTTTGAAGGACAACCATCTATATACCCTACTGTGATACTGTGATTTATAATAAAATAAATTTTAGTCTTTTTCCACAGTTCCTGGCTCACGGCTCCCAAAACCCTTAGAATTTCCTCATTGATAAGAACAATGGGAGCATCTTTTGTTCTAATATTTCATCTTTTGTCCTCAGTTTCTGAAATAGCTTCAGAGCCATACAGGTGAAAAGGGTAATCCATAACAAGCCCTTTCAGCCACACCTGAGTTGTTTCTGAGGTGACAGTGGGAAACCCCTTATGGATGGTGGAGCTGGTGGCCAGGGGCACCAACCAGTTAAAGGGTTGGAACTTTCAATCACACCTCCTGTAATCAGGGATGAGGGGGTAGGTGTAGAGGTTGACTCAGTCACCAATGGCCAGTGGTTTAATCAATCATGCCTATACAAAGGAGCCTCCATAAAAACCCAAAAGGGAGGGATCTGGAGAACTTCCAGGATGGTAACCAGAACGCATCCACCTGCCAGGCCTCCAACTCCTTGGGGACAGAAGCTCCTGCTGTGCAGGACCTATAGCCCTATGTATCTCTTCATCTGGCTCTTCATTCGTGTTCTTTACTGTCGTTTGTAATAAACCAGTAATCTAGTAAGTAAATTACTTTCCTGAGTTCCGTGAGCCACTGCAGAAAATTAACTGAACCTCAGGAAGGGGTCTGAGGTCCTCGGGTTTATAGCCAGTTGGTCAGACACACAGGTAGCAACTTGGACTTATGACTGGCATCTGATGTGGGGGCAGTCTTGTGGGACTGAGCCTTTAACCTATTGGATCTGATGCTATCTCCAGGTAGATAGTGTCAGAACTGAGTTAAATTTGTGGTACACCAGGTCGTTGTCTGAGGCGAATGGAGTTCATTGCTTCATGGTGTAGGAAAAAAACACATATCATACCTTGTATCATAAGCACATTTAAGAGTGAAAGAGAAAATTATAATGGATAACTAGGTTGAAAAGATTCCTCTTTCTAGTCTCCTGCTACGGTTTCTTTAAGGTCATGATTTCCTGTCTGGTCTCCTGGTTTCTCATACTGCATTCTACTCTATATTGTCTACACTACTTTCAATGTAGTTTTCTTTAAAAACAAAACAAAAACCATATTGAAGTCTCTTTTCCCCCTCCTTCCACCCCTAGTGATTACATTCAGCCTCATCTTTTGTCCCCTAAACACAATGTAAACCTTTGACAACATTACTTTCAAACAGAGTAACACCCTAAACTTTCAGTTTATCATTTTGTGTGTTTTCTTATGCATATATCGTTCCTTCTAATATTTTTCTTTTCCTTCCTTAGTCTTCATTTCTTTATTTTGTAGATCATCACAGAACCTCTACCAGAAAATACATATCCTTCTTTAAGAGCAGAGGAAAGGGTGAAAATGAACAGGTTCCTTTATAGCAACAGAGGGAAGAAAGACTATTGTTAGTACTTTTGTCTTTCAGATGTAATTAATTTTTTAATTCAACAGCCCCCTTTACTGTTTGTCATCACCTCAGAATCTCTTTCACCTAGTACAATACCTGCCTTAATATCAGATGTTCAAGAAATATTCTTTGAATGAGAGAGTAAGTGAATGTTACTAGAGCTGGACCAAATTCTTTGTATTCAAAAGGCTGCATAATTTGGTTCAGCTTTCCAATATGTCACTCTCCCCTCTCACTAAACAATGTAATTTCTTCCCAATTCCTTGTATGCTCCAAGTGTTTCACCACTGGTCCTTTGTGCAGTTGCCTACTCTGCTCTTCCACTCTTCATAGATCTGGCTGTGGACCATCCTTTAAATATCTCCTCCGGGAGGTTGAGTGCTCTATTGTAAGTACCACTCTCTCCCCTTTTCCTAACAATGCATCGGTGTTCCTTCCTTTCCTAGCACTAACACAAAGATTTCCTTATTTTATTTCTGTCTGTCTGTCTTCCTCACCACAACCTAAGTTCAATAAGTTCTCTGGTTCACTGTTGTCTCATTAACATAAACCCAAGTGTGGTAGAAGGGGGCTTGTTATGAATGACAAGACATTCCTTTCACCTTTATGGCTCTGGAACCATTTCAGAAACCCATGACAAAAACCAAATATTAAATATTTCCCATTGCTCTCATTGCTTAGGAAATTACAAGGGTTTTAGGAGCTGTGAGCCAGGAACCATGGACCAAGACAAAAATATATATTTATTATAAATCACAACATCACATCTATTGAACTGTGTATCTAAAAATGCTTAAGGTGGTAAATTCTATGTTAAGTGTATTTTACCACAATTTTAAAAACTAAGAAGAAAAAGAGAGGGTGCCCAAGCTTCAGACTAACTGGGAAGCTCCCTCCTCACTGTCAAGGAGTTTGTGGCATGGTATAGAGTCGTGAGATCACTCTGTGTGTCTGGATGGTTGGATCAGAACTCAGTCCCTGAAGATACAGGGGACAGATTCAGGGGCCCAGTCTACAGGCGCTGGTGCTGCTTCCAGAGAAACTCCCCTGACCTTCCTAGTAGGAAGGATGGGGATCTCATTCAATTGATTTAGGGATTTCTACCCTGAGGAGATAAGGACCTTCAAGACCATTCCTCGTGTTCTGCAACTCATCCTTGTCAGGGCATAGCCCTTTGCAGAGATTTTTTTTTGTTTTTAATTTTTAGAGTGAGGAGTGTTATTCTTTTTTATTTTTCTTGAAATGTCATCTCTATTCCCTGATGGTAATACATTTTTTCATCTTGGAGCTCCTCTGCCCCCTAAGTCTCCATCTAGGGTACCCTGGCCCAGTTACGCTCTTGGAGGATACTGGTGCCAGTGTAGCCAGTGAAAGACTCCATAGGGAATGCCCCCACCCCCCTACCTGGTTCTAGCTCCTTTGGTGGACCCTTCCTTGTTCACTGGTATTCGTACCTTCATTAATCATTCAAATCTACTACAGTTTGCTGCCAGTAGTTGTACAAGGATTGAAAAATAGTATGAGACATTCTTTTTCATGGGTACGTGGGGAACAGTGGGTAAACACACAAAATACTCATCTATTTAATGCCTTTTTATAATTTCAGATATTATAATTATTACTTTAAAATATTTCAAAAAGAGCGGCCCAGACCACGAGTGTAGAATTTACAAAGACCATGTATGTCAGAACCTCTTCATTGTAGTTGCTCTGTAGTTGGCCAGGCAGAAATTTGGGGACCCCATTTGCAGCTGGCCTCTGAAGTGAGAGCAGTTTTGTTGGAACTGAGGCCTTAAGCTGCACAGTCTGTGCTAACTCTGGGTACATAGTGTCAGAAATGAGTTGAATTAACGGGACACCCAGTTGGTGTCAGAGAATTGAGGACTGTTGTTGGGAAAGGACATACCATCTCTCCCTGATTACCACAATAGATTCCAGGCCAACTACCAATTTGGGAATTCCCACAATCCCCCTCAGGTTCTATAATTCTCTAGTATGACTCACAGAACTAAGGAAAGTGCTATACTTATGATGATAGTTTATTATAAAGGATACAAATGAACAACCAGATGAAGAGCAAGTTGCGAGTGGGGAGGAGTAGATTCACAGAGCTTCCGTTCCCCTTCCGAGTGCGTGACCCTCCCAGCACATCCTGTGTTCACCAACCCAGATGTTCCCTGAACTCTGCTGTTTAGAGTTTTTACATGGGGTTTCATTTCATAGGCAGGATTGATTAAATCATTGGCCATTAGTGATTGAATTCAATCTTCAGCCCCCTTCCCAGAGATCAGGTTCTAACCCTCTAATCTCATGGCTGGTTCCTCTGGTGACCAGGCCCCAACCTGAAGCTCTCTAGGTGCCCCGTTAGGAGTTTCCTCAGGTGTGGTGGAAAGGGTCTCATTATGGACAATAAAAGACACTCCTATCACTCAGGAAATTGCAAGGGTTTTAGACAAAGACCAAATAAATGTTTTTTGTTGTACCATAGGCTACCCCCTGGTCTTTGACAATGGATCCCTTATAGCAAAAAGATCATATCTGTCTGACCTTAACAGATACAGCAACATTTGGAGGAGTCAGTGTAGAATAGAAACAGGAGGCTTTTTGGGCTTCCCTGGTGGCGCAGTGGTTGAGAGTCCGCCTGCCGATGCAGGGGACATGGGTTCATGCCCTGGTCCGGGAAGATCCCACATGCTGCGGAGCGGCTGGACCCGTGAGCCATGGCCGCTGAGCCTGCACGTCCGGAGCCTGTGCTCCGCAATGGGAGAGGCCACAACAGTGAGAGGCCTGGGTACTGCAAAAAAAAAAAAAATTTAATAAAAAATAAAAAAGAAATAGGAGGCTTTTAACTCAATTTCCAAGTACATTTGACTATCAATATCAGTATTATCATTTTAACAACAATGTAAGTGTAAGACCATATTGCATTATGGTAGATATAACTTGGAAAATGAAAGTCAAAAGAGACTGGCACATTCCCAGAGTTCCATTCAGTCCAGTCCGTCTTCATATTGTATGAAAGATCTCCCAGGATAAGGCCACCCAGGTTTGCAGGCTTCCATTTGATCTTGGCAGGTTCCAAAAGCAGGAGTGGCCTCTGCACTGTGTAGCTCCATTCTTTCAGGCATGTGGTCTCATCGAGCTAAGAGATAATATCATCTCTTGCTTTGAGCCGCTTTCAGAGTGTTAATGTAATTTTGGGTGTCCCTCTTCATGTAACCCATTTATTCATTCCTTTACCCTCCCTCTCTCCATTTATACCCAAACTTTTCCACTTTTGGAAGGGAGCGTGGCACCCGCTATGCTGCTCTAGGTTGCAGACCGCAGTACTCCTGTAGAAAGTACCTCCCATTCATTTAGAGTAGGGTTATGTAGACACAGAACCCATGGCCGTTTTTACCATTAGACAATATAGCTGCATTCACTGTTAATCCCAGTTTTGCCAAAAAGGGTAAAGGGACAATCCACTCCATCAGGTCCTTAGGAATTCTGACATAAAAATTTATAGTTTCTTGCTTGGGTATCATCCCTCCTTCTGGGACTTGCAGTGGCAGCCCTGATTCTGTGACCATTTTGTAAGGAAAAGAAAGGTGAGGTGAGGTGGGAAGGAAAGAAAAAGTTACGGTCATCGGTCATCTTCCATGTGGGAAGGACTGCACAGTCATACTAGTATCCTCCTCCACCCCATATCCATAAGGGAGAAAAGAAAAAGAGGACTCTAGTTAGTGAGGACACTCCCTTAGCTCCGCTCATGTTGAGTGTGAGCACACACTCATGAAGGTAAGAGAGCCCCTCACGCCTGTATCTACCTGCCTTTTAGACAACTGATGCTTTAATTCCCAATTCCAACTGTCTATCAAACTATTACTCTGAGCAGGATATCTCTCTGCCCATCCCTTTACACTATGGGGTGTAAAGTATGTACCTTGGTCTGAAGAAATGTCACTTGGTGATCCACATTGGTATAATATTTTCTGTACTGTTCTTTTATAGTACTCTGAGCATTTGCATCTGTCTCTGAGTAAGCAAAGTCTACACCAGAGTCAGGATCTATTCTTGTCAAGACCCATTGGATATCAGCATCTGACTCACTTGCCACTTGCTATGTTCACGGTCTTTCCGCCTCCAAGGTATCTGAAGCAGCCCATCTGCAGGCTCTGTCTTTTTTCTTTTTTTCTTTTTCTTTTGGCAAACAAAACAGTTCTTAGTGGCAGTTTATGCTTCAGAGGTGCAGGAGGAGTATGTCTAGACTGAGTCCATCTCTGTATTGCTGTAGTCCCTCAGTGCCACTCATTTTATGCACCCAGGTGGCCTCCTCAACCAAGCACACCAGGATATCCATTAGTCAGTTCCAACCACCTTGTGAACCTGCTAGTCACTTCTTCCTACAGGCATCACCATGTCCTACTGTAATGCATCCCTCAAATTCTCATAGTGATTTCAATATGGCCATGCCTCATAGGGGCATCCCTTTATTAGGCCAGTTTTCCATTCCCTTAAGGCCAGGCCATTGGACACCACCGATGAGTCAGTAAAAGCTCAAACATAGGGGCTTTTTATCATCGTTCATTTCTTCTGTCATTGCTAGGTAAACAGAATATAATTCAGCTCACTGAACTGACTGGGTTTTTTTTTTTTTTCATTATTACATTGGATTCCTACTCAAAAGGAGGACCAAAAAGTCCTGCTGAACTAATTGGTTTTTACCTTCTTCGAACAATATGGTAACCTTCCCAACAGGATGCGATCCGTTCACCTTGGAACTGCCATCCATAAATGAAGCAGCTCTTTTTTGGTCAGCTGAAAAGCTGTTTACAGGGCACTATCCATAGAATAGACTCTGGCAGTTCCCTCATGTGTTTCCATAGTCAGTCCTTGGAGAAAAGAGTACACCTGCTTGTGAATCCACTGAGTAACTCTGCATTCCTCTGATAACATATTCCTATACAAACCATTTCCATTTTATTATGGAACTCTACTGGCCACTGCCCTCTCCATGAACATGTTTTTCTGACCTCACCCAAGACGTCACTGATACTTCAGGTTTTAAGATTATTATTTATTTTTTATTTACAAAATTTTTAGTTGTGTTTAAATACACATAACATGAAGTTTACCATCTTAACTATTCTTAAATGTGCAGTTCAGTAGTGTTAAGTATATTCACATTGTTGTGCAACAAATCCCTAGAACTTTTTCATCTGGAAGAACTGAAATTGTATACCAATTAAACAATAGCTCCTCATTTCTCCCTCCCTCCACCCCTGTCAACCGCTGCTCCACTTTCTGTTTCTATGAACTTGACTATTCTAGGACACCTTTTATAAGTGAAATCACCATACGGTATTTGTCTTTTTTGTGAATGGCTTATTTTAAATAATTAGCATAATGTCCTCCAAGTTCATCCATATTGTAGCAGGTGTCAGCATTTCCTTCCCTTTTAAGTCTGAATAATATTACACTGTACATATATACTACGTTTTGTTTATCCACTAATCTGGCAATGGACACGAGTTGCTTCCACCTCTTGGCTATTGTGAATAATGTGGCTATGAACATGGGTATAAAACATCTGAGACCCTGCTTTCAATTCTTTTTTATACATACCTAGAAGTAGACTGCTGGATCATCTGGTAATTCCACCAGGGTGGTAAAAACCACCACCCTGTTTCCCATAGTGGCTGCACCATTTTACATTCCTACCAGTAGGTGCACAAGTGTTCCAGTTTCTGCACATCCTCCCCAACATGTTATTTTCTGTTTTTTTCTTTCTTTTTTTTTTCTTTTTGATAGTAACCATACTAATGGGTGCGAGGTGAGAAGATTATTTTTTTTGTCCTTCAGTCATAGGGACAGTTTCAATTAATGTTCAATAGCAAGCTAGTAATTGCCCCTCAAATGGAAATTCTCTAGTCCAGGTCCCAGGAGTCACTACTGTGGAGTGTTCACAAGCTTTTGCTATAAACCTGTTTATACTCCACATAGGTCTCTGGTACAGAGGATTCACTCATACCAGCATTCAAGGTTTTATTCTATACTGTGTGGGCTCAGGCAATCTTTTGTGAAAAGAAATTTTAATTGAAGTATAGTTGATTTACAGTGTTGTGTTAGTTTCAGGTGTACAGCAAAGTAAATCAGATATATATGTATGTCTATATGTGTGTGTGTGTGTGTGTATATATATATATATATATTCTTTTTCAGATTCTTTTCTATTATAGGTTATTACAAGATATTGATAGTTCCCTGTGCTGCACAGTGGGTCCTTGTTGTTTATTTTATATATAGTAGTGTGTATCTGTTAATCCCAAACTCCTAGTTTATCCCTCCCCCTTTTCCCCTTTGGTAACCATAAGTTTGTTTTCTATGTCTGTGAGTCTATTTCTGTTTTGTAAATAGTTCATTTTATCATTTTTTAAGATTCCACATATAAGTGATGTCATATGATATTTGTCTTTCTCTGTCTGACTTCACTTAGTATGATAATCCCTGGGTCCATCCATGTTGCTGCAAGTGGCATTATTTCATTCTTTTTATGGCTGAGTAATATTCCAGTGTGTGTGTGTGTGTGTGTGTGCGTGTGTGTGTGTGTGTATGAAGATATGCCACATCCATTCATCTGTCAGTGGACATTTAGACTGCTTCCATGTCTTGGCTATTGTAAAGAGTGCTGCAATGAACATTGGGGTGCACATATCTTTTTTAATTAGAGTTTTCTCTGGATATATGCCCAGGAGTGGGATAGCTGGATCATATGGTAACCTTAGTTTTTTAAGGAACCTCCATACTGTTTTCCATATTGGCTGCACCAATTTACATTCCCACCATCAGTGTAGGAGGGTTCCCTTTTCTCCACACCCTCTCCAGCATTTATTATTTGTAGAATTTTGAAGATGGCTATTCTTCTGGTTTGAGGTGGTACCTCATTGTAGTTTTGATTTACATTTCTCTAATAATTAGGGATGTTGAGCATCTTTTCATGTGCCTGTTGGCCATTGTATGTCTGCTTTGGAGAAATGTCTATTTAGGTCTTCTGTCCATTTTTTGATTTGGTTGTTTTTTTTTTTATATTAAGCTGTATGAGCTGTTTTTATATTTTGGAAATTAATTCCTTGTTGGTCGCATCGTTTGTGTTCAGGCAATCTTACTTGTTCCCATTTAGCATGTCCTATTAATGCTGCTTAAGGAGCAATTTCTGTCTTGTGTTTTACAACAGTAGGTAGGGGAAACATTCCTCAGTCAGATACAATATCCATCCACATAATACACTCAGGTAAAAGAGACAAAGAGACCCAATCATTTCACGTAAAGCCTGTTTAAACATTCCAATTCTCATCCAAACCTCCACTTAAATTCTATCAACCCTTACATTTCTATATTCTCTCAATCTAATTGCAGCTCCGGGTACAGATCACCAATGGGTTTTGATACTTGACAAGGGACATGAGGCTCCCTTGTCAAGAAGTCCCAGACCCTTGGGACTGTTGACCATTTTACCCACTCATGAGACTTTGTGTCCCCAGCAGGTGTCCAGCTAAGGGACATAGGTAGTTGGTATGAAGGTGATTGTAGTGCAGAAGTAGTTAAGTGAATGGATTCT
This sequence comes from Orcinus orca, assembly GCF_937001465.1. Lineage (NCBI taxonomy): Eukaryota > Metazoa > Chordata > Mammalia > Artiodactyla > Delphinidae > Orcinus > Orcinus orca. The sequence goes on along the minus strand of NC_064566.1, from coordinate 48,003,509 downwards.
GGATGTATTGTGGGATCTGGGACTGATTATATGGGGAGAGGGCATTGTGGTAACTGGAGGAAAAAGGAATCATTCCCCAACAAGCTCCTATGTCCATCAACAGAAAAATGGAAAAAAAAATATTTGGGTATAGTCATACAACGACTAAAAAAATCAAAGAAAAAGTGCAATTACTGGTGTGTACAATACATGGATGAATCTCAAAAATATACTGAGTGCCATAAGCCAGACACAGAAGAGTTGATTCTATATGATTCCATTTATATAAAGTCAAAGAACAAGCAAAACAAAATTATGCTTATGTAAGTCAGAAAAGTGGTTACCTCTGAGCGGAAGGTATTATTTTGAAAGGGGCATGAGGGAACAATTGGGGGTGATGGAAATGTTATAGATCTTGATGTGGGTCATCCATGTTTACATGGATGTACACATATGTAAAAATTAATTAAGCAGTAAATTTAAGATTTTATACATAAACTTGTAAATTTTGTGTTTATAAGTTAGCCCTCAATAAAAACATTAAAGGTAATCATTCAAGGAATAGATATAGAAAACATAACTTCTTTCATATTGTTAGAGGAAAAAGAAAGGAATAGTCAAATCATGTGATACCAGAGATGGCAGGAAAGATGGAAAAAAGAGGCAAGAAAGGCATGGTTAACAGACGGCACACAATAAGCTGGCAGAAAAAATTCTGAAAAATATTGAGCTACATAAGTGTCAGACAAAACAAATTAAGGTAAAAAAATATTATAAATAATGAGGATCATTACATAATAAAATCATTCACCAGAAATACATAGTAATTCTCAATCTTCATGCATTTAACAATATAATCTTAAGTTACATGAGGCAAAAATGGACATAAAAATAAAGAGAAATTAATAAATCCACAATTATGGGAGTTTAAAACAGTTCTCAACAACTCTATCAAATAAAAAATAAGTTAGGATGAGGAAGACTTGAACATCACTATATAAGGAAAGAATTCTACCCCAATATTTAGAGAATATACTTTCTTCTCAAGCATACGTGGACTGTTAGACACACAACACACACACAAGCACACATATACTTCAGGTCGTAAAGCAAGTTTCAGCAAATACCAACGTATGGATATCATATAGAGCATGTTAGAAAACCAAAAATATCCATATGTTTGAAATTTTTAAAACATACTTATTTATAATTCATGAGTCAAGAAATGATGAAAATGAGAAAATGTTAGGAACTGAACAACAGTGAAAATAACCATGTATCACAGCTCAGGGCATGCTGTTAACTAGTACATGGAGAGTAAAATTTAAACTTAGATATAACATCAGAAGAAATGTTTTTTGAAACTCTTAATGCACTAAGTGTCTTACCTAAAAATCTAGAATGAAAATAATACAAATTGTAAATCCAAAGAATTATGGAAAGGAAAAAAGACAGTAGCAGCAAATAAAATCAAAACAGAGGATCAGCAAAGAAAAAGTGTAGTTCTTTGAAAAGATAAAAAACTTCTGGCAAGACCGGTCACAAAAAAAGAAAGCAAAACCGGACAGGCTATTGATAAAATAAATTTTCAAATTAAACAAAGATGGATAACTTTTAGAAAAAAGTATATCTTACAAAGACCAAGTCAAGAAGAAATTTTTAAAAATCTGAATAGACTGAAAACTAAAAGAAATTTGGGCAAAAATCTCCCCAGCTAGGTATGGGGAAGAAAATTATTGGCTAATACCCTTTATGCCCAGAAATGTAAAATTTCTAAGTATGAGCAAACAAAATTCGTTAATATATTTAAAAATGAATACATCCCAACAGGTAAGTTTACCTTAGAAATATAATAATGATTTTAATAATAAAAATTTGTTACTGCAATTCCTCACATGAACTGATGGGATGCATTTATACTTTAACTTCCATTTATGCATGCTAAAAAACTCTCAAAGCCTTAAAAGAGTACCCATTAAAATCAGAAACATCATAAAAATGCCTCCTTGCAGTACCCTTTTCAAGATTATATGGCTATTGCAATAAAAAAATGTAACACATAATATATATATATACACACACTCCCACACAAAGTAAATATTAAAAAAAAGTGGCTTTAGACATTACTATCTTGGGTGAAGATAGTTCACCAATTTACTTTTCATACTTATTTCCATTCAGAGAATATCGTGAGGAACAAATCGGAACTGTGTAATTCGTTAGAATGAACCCAAAATGTTTTGTTTTCCTGAGGTGCGCCTTTCTTTCGCGATGAAGCGGTAAAGTCTTTAGTGTCCTATGCTTGCTTAGGTGCTACTTTGGCGAGTGTCCTAGTGCTGTCACATTTGCCTTTATTTTGTCCCTCAGGTGACTTTCCGTTCAATATTTATCTTAAAGGGCAGTTTCAATACTACATAACTGAGTCCTTTGAAGGTTGAAAAATGCAAGAAAACGGTGCAGGAGGGAAAGATGGCACATCCAAAGAATGACTCCCTCTTCTTCCTATACCACCAAAGAACCCTCCACTTATCATTTTCTCTCTTTCCCCTTGGCAACGCAAAACATCTTATTCTTAACACATTTTACGTAGAAACTGCATTTTAAAACTTTAAAATTATTATTCCATTTTTTTCAACTACTTTTTCTGTTTGAATATGGTTTTAGGTAACGTGGATTGGAACGCATTAAAATTCCTCTCATTAAGAGCAATGGGAAAAACTTTTTTTCAGGAGTGACTTAAAGAATTCAGGCCAAAGGTAAATGAGTGTGAAAAAAGTCACAAAACCGCCAACTTGCCTCGTTGCCGGCGGGACGGCCCTCCCCGCACCACCAACCAATCACAACCAGCAAGAGCCAGCCAGGCGGCGGGAACTAGACCCGAGAGGCACAAACCGGAGCATTCCGCCTGCGCAGCCGACTTGTGGTTCCGGGGTTTCCGCGACGACGCGCCGCCCAACCGGTAGGAGCCGCCTTCGGCCAGCGGGGCTCGGAAGCCAAGACCCGTGCCTCGACTTCGCCGCCCACGCCACTGACCACCCGACCCGCAGACATGGTGGAAGTGGACCGCCCGGGGAAGCTCTTCATTGGCGGGCTCAACCTCGAAACCGACGAGAAAATCCTCGAGGCCACGTTTGGCAAGTATGGCTGCCTCACCGAGGTGCTCCTGATGAAAGATCGAGAAACCAGCAAGTCCAGGGGCTTCGCGTTCGTCACCTTCGAAAGCCCGGCAGATGCCAAGGCCGCCGCCAGAGATATGAACGGCAAGACCCTGGATGGTAAGGCCATAAAGGTGGCCCAGGCCACCAAGCCGGCGTTCGAGAGCAGCCGGCGGGGCCCGCCGCCGTCCCATAGCCGCCCGAGGGGCCTGCTCGGGGACCGCGGCAGCGGTCCACGGCGCCCCCAGTCCCGGGGCGGGCCGGCGGACGACGGCGGCTACGCGGGCGACTTCTCCCTGCGGTCCTCCCGGGCCCCGCTGCCTGTGAAGCGCGGGCCGCCACCGCCGCGCAGGGCCGGCCCGCCCCCGAAGAGGGCCGCGCCGTCGGGCCCGGCCCGCAGCGGAAATGGTGGAATACACGGGCGGCCCCCGGCCACGCGGGGCCGAGACGGCTATGCCGGCCCGCTGCGCCGGGAGCCGCCGCCCCCGCGCCGGGACCCCTACCTGGGCCCCCGGGAGGAGGGCTACTCGCCCCGTGACAGCTACTCGTCGAGCCGCGACTACTCGAGCGCCCGCGACCCCCGGGGTTTTGCTGCCTCGCCCAGAGAGTACACCTACCGCGACTACGGCCACTCCAGCGCCCGGGACGACTGTCCATCGAGAGGCTACGGTGAGCGAGACGGCTATGGGGGGCGCGACCGCGACTATCTGTATCACCCGAGCGGAGGCTCCTACCGAGACCCCTTCGAGAGCTACGGGGACCCGCGCAGCGCCGCCCCTTCACGGGGGCCCCCGCCATCTTACGGCGGCGGCCGCTACGACGAGTACCGCGGCTGCCCGCCCGATGCTTACGGTGGCGGCCGGAGCGAGCGCTATTGGAGGGGCCGCGACCGGGCAGGCAGAGCTGATCGCGGGAGGCTGCGGTCCATGGAGAGGGGGTGCCCGCCCCCGCGCGAGTCCTACAGCGGGTCCGGCCGCAGGGCCCCACTAGGCGGAGGCCGCCTGGGAAGCTGTGCGGAGAGAGGGGGAGACCGGAGCAGATACTAAGCACCAAGAGACTTGGGACCGAAATCTGCATTCAAAGAAGCTACCGAAAAGTAGAGACTGTTCTATGGTAACTACTTAAGGACTAGCGCAAAGAAGAGTTGTTTTTACAAAGAAGCTGCCGAAAAGTAGAGACTGTTCTATGGTAACTACTTAAGGACTAGCGCAAAGAAGAGTTGTTTTTACGTTTTAAGAATTTCCTGTTAACTTTCTCTCCATAATTTTTTTTTTTTGTACTCTTGAGAGGAAAAAGTTAAAACTTGTTTTGATTGCGTTTTGGAATTGTTAACGTTTCTTTCAACAAGTTCATTTAAAAGTATACGACTTGAACCTGCGTACTAGTTTTCTTATATTTCCAAGTAGAAATTCTCCTAAAGGCTTCCTTCCTTCTAAATTCACCTGATAAATGAGGCCTAAAGTTCTAAGATCTTTTACAAAGATCTTTCTGCACACCTAAAATGGAAAATTCGGTCATTCTGTCCATTCAAACCAACTAGATTTTTGGGAGAGGGGGAGGGATTGGTGTGTTTTACTCCTAAGATTTCTAAGTGTCTTTCAAAGTGAATCTCAGTGTTAACCGTATTAAAAACCAAACAGCCGACAGCAACAACAAAAACCACTTAGATCAGTTGTATATGTAACGAAAGAAAGTTCTATTCACTCAGTAAGTCTAAAAAAACAAATGGAGAATGCTGGCCACATTTTGCCTGTTTTCTTATTCTTTGGAAATCTGCAGAATCTCCTATTCCCTTACTCCCCAAAATACCATTCTTGTGTTGAACTAGGATGGAATACTGTATTAAAAATTTGGCCAACCAGCCACAAAACTGCAAAACGCCCCTCATAAAATCAATTAATACCATTCCCTTTCACCACCAACAAATTTTAAAAAACAAGTAGAAAATATACCAAGGGTGGATTTGGGTATCCAGATAGCTTCGATTCCTAACTGCAAGCTACTTGCCCTTGGCTCTAGAGAATTGGAGAATTGGGATTCTTCCCCTAGGGGTGGAAGAATCAAAAGTAAGCATCATTAGAGCTCAGAAACTCAGAGGATCCCTGAGAGCTTGGCATTTCAACATCTGAGGATCTCAGCCTGTTATGAGGTCCTCCTGTCCACAAAAGGCAAGGGCATGGGTTGAGTGGTCTATACTCTTATGGTGGGGAGAAGGGCTTGAGCAAAGATCACAGAGGCTTCCTCCAAAGTGGGTCAAGAATATGAGAATCTCCTTTTTTCACCCCAAGCACAGGGTAAGAAACACCTTTTCCATTTAGCTCCTGTGAATTCCTCTGTTTATCTGAAAGAAAGGTAATTGTACAGTCAAGGATCTCTAACGAGCAAAGACGGATTGGGTCAAAATATTAGGATCCATGTTCAGTGTTATAATTGCTAGAGAAACAGATGAACACCTGAACAACAACAAAAAGTCCTTAAAGAGACCTGAATGTAACACACTCACATATATGACTCTAAAAACATGATTTTTTGACAAAATAATAAAGTAGGTGAATTACAGGAGAGGCTGCAATAGTGGCCCAGAAGATCAAATGCAAGAAATAGCTCAACCAAAAAAAAAGATCCACGAGTTAACCTGGCAAAAATGTGTAAGACCTTAATGGAAGAATTGCTAATTTTTGTTAAAGGACATAAAAGAAGCCTAAATAAATGGAGATTCATGTCTTGTCATGGTTCAGAAGAATTTATCATAACTGTTCTCAACCTTGCCAGATTAATTTGGAAAATCAGTACAACTTCAAGTGTAATTACAACATGATTTTTTTTTGCCACACAGCACCCCTCCCCTCTTCCCCAATAATATCAAATATTTGTGTTGATCAGCGATGGAATACTAAATAAAAGATTTGGCCAATCAACCACAAAACTGAAAAAAAATTAATAGTTCCCATTCACTACCAACAAATTATTAAGAAATAGATTTTTTTAAAGACACTAATGGGAGATTTAGCTAATCCTAAAATTTATATGGTAGAATAAAGAGCAAGAAGAGCAAAGTAATTCTGAAAAAAAAAAATTAGAACTTACCCTACTGGATACCAAGACTTATTAGAAAATTATAGTAATTTAGTAAAGCTGTGTGACATCAACAGGCAAATAGAGACAGATCAATAGACCAAAACAGCCTAGAAACAGGCCAAGCTGTATATGAAAACATGGTATTATGACAGATAGCTTTAAAACAATGGTGAAAGGATGGACTTTTTTTAATGGCTATCTCTGCAAAAAGAGATTCCCTAATACTATACGCAAAAATACATTCTAGCTGGTTTGAAGATAAATGTGATGTGAAGAGGAAAGAAATTTAAACACTTAGAAGAAAATAAAATATATCACACTGAGGTATAGAGTTTCTTTTTAAGATAAAAAGCACAAACCTAGGAGGAAAATGTTATAATTTTCCACATTAAGATTTTTTTTGTGATAAAAGACACTGGTAAAGTGAAGTATTAAACCATAGATTGGAACAATTTATTTGCATTGAAATAATTTCCAAAAGAATACTTAGAAAACAATAAGAAAGAAAAAATACCAAGAAAAAAGTGGGCAAAAGAACTCATACCTTTCTGATAGATGTGTAAATTGACACAATCACTTTGGAAATAATCTTGGCAATGCCTACTAAAGTTGGAGGGAACATACCTTAATGACCCAGAAAATCTGCTTCAAGGAGAGGACCTAGAGAAATTTGCACAAGTACACAAGGAGATATGCACAGGATTGGTCTTTACAGCACATTTTGAATGTTAAAAGGGTAGAAAGACCCTACTGGAGAGGATCAACTGAGATTCATTCTTCGGTGAAGTTCCATGTAGAAGCTAATGTGAATCAACCAGATCCACATGTATCAACATAGGTAAATATCAAAATATTTGCTGGGTGAAAAAGGCAAATTCTGTAAATATAGGTGTGCTAAAAATAAAAAATATGATTGGAGTGATACACAAGAAGCTTTAGCTGAATTTGTAATGTTTTATCTCTTTAAAAGAGATGGATTTTAAGCAAAAATGACAATGTTACCTTAAATTTCTATGGTCTGGGGCTTCCCTGGTGGCGCAGTGGTTGAGAGTCCGCCTGCCGATGCAGGGGACACCGGTTCATGCCCCGGTCTGGGAAGATCCCACATGCCGCGGAGCGGCTGGGCCCGTGAGCCATGGCTGCTGAGCCTGCGCGTCTGGAGCCTGTGCTCCGCAGCGGGAGAGGCCACAACAGTGAGAGGCCTGCGTACCGCAAAAAAAAAAAAAAAAAAAAATTTCTATGGTCTGCACATTGGCATCTCTTATTGTATAATTTCTAAATACTTTATAATACAAATTTTAATATGAAAAATAGAGCTCAGTGAGCACCAGAATATAATGGCTACTCAAAAAAATGTTAACTATTACTCTGAAACTGTCTTACCTTGACAGTGATTCTCCCTCCCAGATTTGTTCCCTCTGGGTGGATGACGCCTTATTCTGACTCAATTCATAGAACCCTCCTATTCTAGACTGTGCTCATGGCTAGCTCACGATAACCGCAAGGGTAGAACTTTTATATCTGAGAACCAAATCTTAGCTGATAGTACAGTTTTCCCTTTGATATTCTTTTTGGAGTACAATAGCGATGAAAACCTTTTTCCAGTTAACAGAATTGTTATTTCTAAGGAGTAATCTCATGGCTATTGAAACTACTAATAATTTTTTTAAAAGTGACATGCAAACATTTGGAAATAAAGACTTAGCCAGAGCTTAAATGAGCTCAAGAGATCATAGCTTACAATGGCTGTGGATATCTCATGTACGTATATAACAGACCCAATATTTCCTCAATGGAAATTAATGTATTAGACCTATCTTTGTAGGAAAATAAGCAAGAGAGCTAGTCAGTTGAGATCTTGTTTATAATCACTTTCATGAGAGAGAGAGAGAGAGAGAAAGAGAGAGAGAGAGAGAGCGCGAGCGAGCGCATATCAAGTGTTTTGCAGGACTGACTCCCTGGGTATAATTTAAGGAATGTGCATCTCATAACCAAAACCTTTATGTTCTCTATTTTGAGCTTGTCTCAGCCTATTCCTAAGACCCCTTCTCCACATTCCTTCTGTCCAAAACAGGGTTCCAGAGCAACCAAACTGTCCATGTGGCAACTGACAGCATTGCTGAATATTTCCCCATCAGGTGAGGCCTTAACATCTTCCATCTCTGATTGCAACCTGAATTCTGGGGTTCTCCTAGAGTGTTGGAGGGAGACTTGTGTCCTATAGGTCAATAGCTCCCCTTTTCCCATTGCCTCAGGACAGGTAAGATGGCAAAGAATTTTCTGCCTGTATTTCTCCAACCTGGGACTTCTCTAACATTTCTCAGCCTTAAGATTATGTGGGGTCCCTGCTGCCTCCCATTTAACCTTTACCTCAAAGGTTATGTGATTATCCTTCTATTCCCCCAGAGAAGTTTCCTTTTTGGGAACAGTTAACTGTGTCTTCCTCTTCGGGGCATATTCCCAAACTCACCAAGCAGAGTTAGCCTGTGTTGCTTTTGCTGTGCACACATGAAATCCAGTGATGGTGGAATTCCTTTCAGAAGCTCTGTGTTCTCTTTGCAGTGATACTGTTTGTGAAGCTAATTTCTCTCACAGTGTAGCACATCTAAATTCTTTAAAGATGATTCTGAGTCCAAATATTTTGTGGGTGACATTGAACATGGGTATCAAGCACAAAAGTAAACTAACTCTAGAGGATAACTACAGAGCAATGATGACCCTGTGGAATGTATTCAACTATCATATTTACAAAATACTCAAGAATAATGAAAAATCTGAGGATGTGTTATGAATTTTTAGGGAAGAAATTAGGAAAAACTAATATAGCTTCCTCATAATGTTTGGAGGCTCCTTGTTACAGTAGAAAGGTAATCTTTTTGTCATACGTATGAGTCCACATTCTGTTATTTTATGTGGCTTGGACAATTATCTTTTAATAATTTGACCTTTGGTTTTTTCAAATGCAAATGATGATAATCATCTCATAAAATTGAGAGTTTAAAATAAGGCAGATAAACACACAACGCAGTGCTGGGGATGAACGGGGTTCATTAAGTGGTAGCACCACAGCATTCTACACACAGCAGTAGCACGACTTTCCTTTGGAGTTTATCATTGCCATTGACTGGTAAAATTGCTCATGTACTAGAAGTCTTCAGAAGAGTTCAACTTGAGAGTTTTATTGTATTTATTCAGGCTGTATTCACCCAACCTGAAATCTAGAAGATGTATTTGACTCTTTACAGCCCTGATTTATATTCTGTAGCCTCTGCCTTCTCAACTTCTTGACAGCTAAGGTGACCAAGAACCTCCATCAGCAGGCTCAATGTCCCATTCCTAACCAGTTTGAAGTGACATGTTATTATCAAGACCTTGATTCCTTCAGGGAAGGCAGGCAGGCGGGGAAGGGGGATGAAGTAGGTAAGGAGGATTAAGAGGTACAAACCTCTGTTTATAAAATAAATAAGCCACAGGGATGTAACATGCAGCATAAAGAATATGGTCAATAATACTATACTAATGTTGTATGGAGACACATTAAGTTATTAGACTTAATCTTGGTGATCATTTCATAATTTATGCAAATGTCAAATCATTATGTAGTATACCTGAAACTAACATAATATTATACATCAAAATATTTCAATTTTTAAAAAGTGAGAGGTTAAAAAAGAAAGACCTTGATTCCTTCAAATCTAGTAGGATTTAGAATTATTACTCTTTGGCATAATTAGCTTAGACTTTATCTCATAAATCAGGTAGCTAGTACGATGCCTGGAGTTTAAAAAGTGTGGCTGTTATCGTTACTTACAGTTGACACAGAGCGTAGTGCACCTAAGGAAGTCCGTGAGTTGCAGTAGAGTATAGTGATTCAGAGTAAGTAGTACGGAATCTGGTAGACCTGAATTCACGTCCTATACCCACCATTCACTAACTGTGTGATATGGGCCTGGTTACCTCTGCTTTGTTTGGCTTACCTGTAAAATAGAGATAGGAGTGCTCACCTTATGAGGTTGTTTGTTCACCTCTCTGTTTACTTATTAGATCAAATGTTGAGCCAGTATTTATGCAGTATCCACTATATATCAATCACTTATAATTTTATGTGAACGAGGCAAACAGCACAGCAGCAAATATACATGGCTGTTGAATTAAGGAAGATTCACGGAAACAGAGCAGTAGCAATTGGTGGTTGCCCAGATGCATTCTAGGGGAATGCACAGAGATCCAGCAGGATTAGACATTAGCTTTGGGAGAGAACTCCTACATTTGGGCTCTGGGGCTTTTGGGTTGCACAATATAGGAAGTACCAGCCCCTACCCAGGAATAGTTAGGGGTTAGGGTCCAATAGCAATATGTCATGACAGAACCTTCGCTTTAACCTCTTGTCACTCATTGCTTATGGTTGGGATTTGAAGAAGTTGAGGCCTTGATAATAAAATCTATCTACCTTACTTCAGACTGGTTAAGAAGAGGACACAGACCCCTGGTGGAGATTTTTAGCCAGCCCAGCTGTCAAGGACTAGAGAAAGCAGAGACAGTAGAATATAAATAAGGACTGCAAAGGTGTTACTGTGACTAACACTTCTTCTAAGGTGTTAGTGGGCTGGGGTGAAAGTCTTGGAATTGAAGCTGTATGACAGCAAACTAGTGGCAGGATTTGCTACATCAGCATTCATGATTGTGGGACTGTTGTGGCAACTGTTGTCCAAGCTGTGCAGCTGACCAGGATGGATTGCCTTAAAAACTGGGCCTTAACGAGTTTCCACTGAACTTGCATAAGGCCAATCCTTTGTGTGAGGCCACTCTGCTGGGAATTACTTCTGGACAAGATGATCCTTATGGCTTAGCTGGCAATGGAGACACTGTGGTGAACAAAAGTAGATATTATTAAGCCTCAAAGGGACTTAATGTTCAAAAGGGAAGATAGACTTTGGTTAAAAAATGTAAAATTTTAACTGCGGTAAGCATTATGAAAGAGATGCATAGTGCTATAAGATGCTATATTTAATAAAGGTTTGGTATAGTGAAGGACATCAGAGGATGCATCCTTAAGGAAGTGATGATTGAATTAAGCTGTGACAGATGAGTAAAAACTAGATTGCTGTGAAATTTAAATGAGACAATATAACCCTGTTATTCTTTTTTTTAATTGAAGTATAGTTGATTTACAATGTTGTGTTAATTTCTGCTGTATGCAAAGTGATTCAGTTATACATATGTATAAACATTCCTTTTCATATTCTTTCCCACTGTGGTTTATCACAGGATATTGAATATAGTTCCCTGTGCTCTACAGTAGCACCTTGTTGTTTATCCATTCTTTCTATAACAGTTTGCATCTACGGATTCAAAACTCCCCCTCTGGGCTTCCCTGGTGGCGCAGTGGTTGAGAGTCCGCCTGCCGATGCAGGGGACGCGGGTTCGTGCCCCGGTCCGGGAAGATCCCACATGCTGCGGAGTGGCTGGGCCCGTGAGCCATGGCCGCTGAGCCTGCGCGTCCGGAGCCTGTGCTCCGCAACGGGAGAGGCCGCAGCAGTGAGAGGCCCACGTACCGCAAAAAAAAAAACCTCCCCCTCCATCCCTTCCCCACCCTCCCACCCCCTTGGCAACCACAAATCTGTTCTCTATGTCTGTGAGTCTGTTTCGTAGGTAAGTTCATTTGTGTCATATTTTAGATTCCACCTATAAGTGGTATCATATAATATTTGTCTTTCTCTTTCTGACTTACTTCACTTAGTATAATAATCTCTAGTCCATCCATGTTGCTGCAAATGGCATTATTTCATTCTTTTTTATGGCTGAGTAATATGCCATTGTATATATGTACCACATCTTCTTTATCTATTCTTCTGTTGATGGACATTTAGATTGCTTCCATGTCTTGGCTGTTGTGAATAGTGCTGCTTTGAACATAGGGGTGCATGTATTTTTTTGAATTACAGTTTTTTCCAGATATATGCCCAGGAGGGGGATTGTAAGATCATATGGTAGCTCTATTTTTAGTTTTTTGAGGAACCTCCATACTGTTTTCCGTAGTGGCTGCACCAATTTACATTCCCACAAACAGTGTAGGAGCGTTCCCTTTGCTCCATACCCTTTCCAGCATTTGTTATTCGTAGACATTTTAGTGATGGTCATTCTGATGGGTGTGAGGTGGTACCTCATTCTAGTTTTTGATTTGCGTTTCTCTAATAATTATATTGCTGGTTTTTTTGACATCAGGATAGTTTTTGCTGAAGTTTAAGCTGTACAGATGAGTGATGATGCACAAATGAATCACTAACATTAATGATTCATTAATGTTAACTGACATTAATGACTAACATTAATTTAAGAAGGCATACCTTAAGGTTGATTAACAGGGGAGCAGAAATGAGGAATACCAAAATGTGAATCCATAAATAAAAAAGGCAGGAAATATGAGATCAGTTTGAGCTCAAACAAATAAGAAAAAAATGAACAGGTAAAATGTAGGAACTGGGAGGTAGGCCTGGATCATCTGGATTAATACCCTGGAATGAACTGCATATGCAACAATACCCCTTTAAAAATCCCAGAATCACCTTCAACACTCACCTTCAACAGAGGAAGTCACTCTTCTTAAAGGTATCGGGGCTATTTAGATCTGAGATGAACCAGATGCTGTCTTTATCCTTAAGGCGTTCACAGTCTAATCTGGGTGACAGGTTGTCCTGCATCTAACTACCTAGAATGCGAAAGAGAGAGATAAGTGCTATGAGATAGGCACGGGCAATGTGCTAAGGGAGCAAATGAATTCTGTTTAGAGGAAGGCTGTCCAGAGGATGCGAATTTCAGTTTTCCTTGAAACAAAGAAAGTCTTCTTTAGTGTGTGTATGTTACCCACTTTAAATACTGCTAGGTTCATTTGTAGTAAATTTTAGGATTTTCCTCATCTTTGATTTTGTTTCCCTCCCTGCTGATTTACATGTAGTTTATTCTGTTGCCCATTGGAAGCCATTGAAACTTCTGAAAACAGGAGTGGTGATCTGAGCTGCACTTGACTATTATATCCCTGGCATCTGTGAAAGATGGACTGCAGAGAAAGGTTGGAGGCAGAGGGCCATCCTGTACATGGTAAGGCTTAATTTTTTTATATTTAAAATTGCCCTAGTGGGTTGAGAAGGGGAAAGGTGTTTTCCTAGGGGAGGTGTCTGACTCTGAACAGAGGTTAACCCATGAAAACAGTCCTCTAGATGGCACCAAAAGCTTAAGGATTGTGGCTTCATGTTTCCTTCCTTATACCTGCCCTAAGCTCCAGGGCCAACGGCCTTATGGCTAGGTGGTGTCTTTCTTCTGGATAAGATGAAAATGAAACAGAGGCAATTGGAAATCTTCATCTAATCAGATAATGAGCATTATCTGAAAAGACCAGAAGTATATCCAAGGGTATACAAGTATGCATATTTGTAGGAACAAATTAATAATTCAGTAACGCTAATTCAATTGGCTGTAGACTTCGGAAAAAAATTATATATCCTATCATTACACTCCAAAATAAGTTCTAGATGAATTGACCTTTTTTTTCTTTAGGTAAGTTTTTTCTTAAAACATTTTTAAAGTTGTGGTAAAATACACATAAAATTTACCATCTTGATCCTTTTTAAGTATACAGTTCAGTGACATTAAGTACGTTGACACTGTTGTGCTGCTGTCATTATCATCCATCCACAGACCTTTTTTCATCCTGTTAGTTGGTGGATTAACTTTTAAATGTAAAAAATGGAAACTGCAAAAAGCTTAGAAGATATAGGTGTGTTTTTATATAATCTTGAGGCTGGGAAGATTTTTTAGGCTCAAAAGCAGAGGTGTCAAAGTTATATATTTATTCATTTGATTGCATAAAGATTAAAACTTTGTTTCTATTTAAAGAAGTAAATTTACTGGTTTATCGTATATATTTATACATATGTATATTCCTTCTGTTGGCAGAATTCATCTTCCTATTGTTAGAAGACTATAAGACTGACGTCCCTCTTTCCTTGCTGGCTGTCAGCCAGGGGCTGCTCTCAGCTTCTAGAGGCCACCCCTAATTCCCTGCCACATGAGCCTCTCACAGACCCTCTTGTAACATGGCAACTTATTTCTTCAAAGCTTGAAAAAGAGTCCCCAGGTCTGCTAATACAGACTCTTATATAACAACAGAACAGAACGTTAGTCTTATACAGTATCTACATAGTGTCTCCATAATCGCGGAGATCCCCATCCCATGATCCATGATCATGGACATCCCATCACCTTTGCCTTATAAGGCATTATAATGTAACATAATACAGGGAGTACCCCTACCATGTATGTTTATCAGATGGAGAAGACATGAAATATGAGTTTTAAGGAGATACGAAAAAATTGGATGAGAATAGGAACTTTGTGGTGCTTTGTTAAGTAATATATAGACTACAGTTGTATTTTATTTTTAAAATAAATTTAAAGTCTAAATTCATCTTGGAAATTATCACTATAAAGAAAATACACAGGTTTTTAAAAAGAGGTTTTATATACTTAGGATAATACCAGAATATTGGTAGAGATTATGCAGTCATTTAGTCTGTTTAGCCTAGTATTCTTCAAATTCAAAAATAAAAGATTGAGAGAGGTTAAGATAATTTTGACCTATGTGATCTCTAAGTTTCCTTTTTGGCTCTCATGATAGTAACAGAAATAACTCAGATTTTTTATTGATTCCTCTGAGCAGATGTTGAGATAATTTACCTCATTTAGTCTTCACAATGACCCTATGAATTAGATGCCTTTTTAATACCCATATTGCAGATGAGGAAACTGAGGCCTAGAGAAGGTAAGTAATTTGCCCAAGGTTACAGAGATAGAAATTTGGTAGAGTAATAATTTTAATGCAGTTAAGTGGCCTCTAGAGCCCAAAGTTATACTGCCTGAAAAAAAGTCACCTGTGCCAGGCAGGCCAATGCATAAGAGCCCAGGTCTCCATGATGTCAATCCACATGACTCAGTTCTAGGAAAAAATGCTAAATGGGGTATGTTTTTCCCCTATTTAATAAGCATTCCTATTTCAGAATTATAGAAAATACTTATTGAGAAGAAATATATTAAAAATTATTATGTAGATTACTTAACAGAGATGAAGCTCTACACCATCCCTAGTTTCACCCAGTCTCTTATCTTTTTATAACTCATACTTCATACTTCCTCCTTGGAAAAGATATAAGGAGAGCACAGGAGGACATCCTGGGTGGCTGTTGTGGCATTCTGCTGGCTACTGCCTATTCTTAATTACTTTATCATTAACTTCTTTACAATTAGCATTTTACCCCTCAATCATATTCAGTCTTGGGTTGTTTTTTTGTTTTTTTTTTTGCGGTACGCGGGCCTCTCACTATTGCAGCCTCTCCTGTTGCGGAGCACAGGCTCCAGATGCGCAGGCTCAGTGGCCATGGCTCACGGGCCCAGCCGCTCCGCAACATGGGGGATCTTCCCGGACCGGGGCACGAACCCGTGTCCCCTGCATCGGCAGGCGGGCCCTCAAACACTGCGCCACCAGGGAAGCCCCAGTCTTGGTTTTGAACTAAGAAATCTCACAATGAATCTTGAATTGGAATTGATTATGTATGTTTTTTAAAATCCTATAGTGACTTTTGGTATCAAATGCAGAGTTAAGCTCAGCTTTGTCAGAATCTTGGGAGACATACTACTTTCACACTGACCACTTTCTGGTGGCAGCTGTCTGGATGTAACTTGAGACAAATGCTTAGTATTTGATTCCTTTGTTCAATCATTCCCTCACCTGAATCCTCCAACTACCTCACAGGCAGCAACTCGTTGACTCTTTTCTGTTTTGAGATTGTAAATTCATAAATGTCCTAATTTTTCCATTATATTATGGTACCACCTGTTTTTACTTTTCCAATAGTATCAAGATACATAATAGGATTCCGCTGCCAATCTCAAATTTATGCCAGACAGCTCAGTCATTGTAACATTCTTGTTTTCACTTGTGCTTTATTTTGTTACTGAGGCCACATGCAGCAGTGTTTGGTTTTAGCCTTCCTTTTTAGTCTGGAAATTTGTTTTTTGTTTGTTTTTAATTTAATATTTATTTTATATATATTTTATTATATATTTTATTTTATTTTTACAATGTTGTGTTAGTTTCAGGTATACAGCAAAGTGATTCAATTATGCATATACATATATCTGTTCTTTTTCAGTCTGGAAATTTGTTATAAGCCTTTTTCTCCAGACCTTATTATGTGAGATTCTAAACCTTCTACAGTTGATATTATGGTGGGTGTTTCCACCAAAATTAGAGACCTGGGAAAACAGAACATTTGTATAATATTTAATTAGGGGGAAATATTCTTGGGATAATAGCCTGGGCATTTAGACAGACTGGAAGTTCAGTCCCACTTTTCAGATGCTCGGTGGTTTTCAAGAAAACGTCCAATCCACAGGAGAGGAACGAAGGGGCACGGGGCTTGTGAAAGGGGACCACTTTGTGTTTGCAGTTGTCCTCAGCCTTCCATTCACTCATTTTCTAAAGATGAATTCAACACTTCTGACCGAGCATGGTTCTGAAAGGTGGAAATGCAGACATGTGACACCAATTATAGCCTCTAACTTTGAATATTTCTCTCCCAGCCCAGTGGGGAAGAAAAACACAAACTAGAAATTGTAACCCAGTTCACATATAAGAGTACAAATATTGATAAAAACACTTCACATTAGCAGTGGAAAACAAGCTTTTGCTTTGGAATAGAAGGAAAATTTGAAGACCAGAAATGAACCTAAATAAAAGGCTGAAGTGAAGGAGGGTTTGGATAAAGCCATTGTGTTTCCTCTTTTAGGTCCAGTGAAATATTTTTGACAGCAGAACTCCAAAAGTACATCACAACAGTGAATTGAAAAATTGCTTTCTAGAAGCTTTGAAGAAACACCATTTTCTCTGATGTAAGAAAGTCATAAATATTATGAATGTTTTGATATACTAAAATAACAAAATAAGATTAGTTTTCACCATATGGATTTTATGGTGTCAATAATAACACTGCTTTATTTATTTTCATTATTTCCAGTGGAGTAAACACTCCACATGTAACTAGTATATTTGGATTAGCTCCTCCGTGCTTCATTTGTTCTGGGAAGGATTAGCAACAAAGCTAGATTTATGAACCTTGGGGGAGGGATGTGCTTTGTTGAAACACTTACCTGATTTTAGATGTGTTCTTTTTTTTTTTTTAAATTAATTAATTTATTATTTTTGGCTGTGTTGGGTCTTCGTTTCTGTGCGAGGGCTTTCTCTAGTTGCGGCGAGTGGGGGCCACTCTTCATCGCGGTGCGCGGGCCTCTCACTATCGTGGCCTCTCTCGTTGCGGAGCACAGGCTCCAGACGCGCAGGCTCAGTAGTTGTGGCTCACGGGCCCAGGTGCTCCGCGGCATGTGGGATCTTCCCGGACCAGGGCTCGAACCAGTGTCCCCTGCATTGGCAGGCAGATTCTCAACCACTGCGCCACCAGGGAAGCCCTAGATGTGTTCTTAAACTATGTTTTTAGAGGCCCAGAATGATACCTGATACCCAGGAGAGTTGAAATTAACCAGACCTCAGCTCCTTAAGGGTATAAGTGCTGGCTAAGCAGCACAACAGCTACAAAATTAAGAAAAGCAGTGGAGTAGTGTTCATTCTAGGGCTAATCCACTGTTGTGGCAACCAGCACCACTATTCCTTGTTCCAGTATGAGGACCTGGTACTGTTCTTTCCTAAGCCTTTTAGATGGTGCTTTCCCCAGCCTCAGATGCTTTCCTTATACACATGCACTGAACAGGATGTGGCTGGATACTCTCGGTGGATCTTCTGCAGATGTTCAGGGTTTGTTTTGTGTGTGTGTGTGCTACACTCTTCTCTCTGATACTCTGGTCTACATATGACTGTGGCCTTGTTCCCCTCTGGACTCTTGTCCCTATATCCTCTACTAAGGGTTTCTTAGTTAAGGTCAGGCTTGGCCTGGGTTCCCCCTTCCTGCTCTCAGTAAAATAGACATTTTAGTAGAAAAATAGAAATTATAAAATAGGTTGAAGAATACATAGAATATATAAATAAGGTAATAACTATGGAAGCAATTTAAAATCTGTGAAAGAGTTAATTCTAAAAGCACACTTGTTTTGTTCAAATTTTAAAGAAATAATTCCCATGCTGTGTAAATCATTGAATAATATTTTAAAAGATAATGTCCAAGTTCATTTTGTAAGCCAGTATAAACTTGCTACCAAAACATGACAAAGATACAAAAATATGAAGATTATAGGTACTTTTCATCCATAGAGATAAAACATATTCTCAATAATGTAAGAGTAAGTTGAACCACTCAACATTTAAAGAATAATACACCATGAACAAATAGGAATGTAGCTTGATAAATCTATCAATACCTTTTATATCAGTAGGCCAAAAGAAAAAAAAGTTGTGATTATAGATTATAATGGAGCATTAGTAAAAATTCAATATCCATTTTTGATACAGACTCTTAGTAAACTAAAAGTATAGCATGATAAAAGGTATCTATCTCAAGGTATCAGCTGACAGCATTTTAATAGTAAAACAGAAGGAATCTGATTAAAGTAAGAAATAAGATATTGCATTATAAATATTCAATATTGGCATATGGAAAAAGGCATATTAAAAGGAATTGAAGAAGATGAAACTTAATTATGTGCTGATAACGTGATTGTTTACATTCAACTGTTTATAAATGAGGAAGGAGCTATACTTTAAATGTCAAGAATGAAACAGTATTTTTGACACACCCGCCCCCATTTTTCAAAATAGAGAAAATTAGAATGTTTCTACTCCCTAGTTTCCTCCTGTCTTCCTTTGCCGTTTTGAATAAAATCATGGGGATTTTAGAATTTAATAATTATTTAGTGTAGCTGCTTTGTCAAAAATAGTGACAATTGCGTTCAATTCCATTGGAATATTTAATAACTAGTCTGTTTTGTTTGTTTTCAGTACTTACTGCCAGTTTTTATACTATCTTTTATTAAATTGTTAAAAATTTTTAAATTTGTTTTGTGGCCAGCTAAAGTAGAACCTGGAATAGCTTTTAAGGATGGAAATGTGGTTGGTAGAATTTCTAAGTTCTTATATGGATGTGAATGTCTTTCAGTCAATTCTCAAATGAATGCTTGCAAAACCGCATAGAAAATGTTGGTTATGTCTACTGTTTTCAAGATTCTGTAGATAATGCTAAATTGTTTTCTGGTCCTTATTTTTATGGAGGAGAAATGTGAGGCCAGCAGAGCTTTATTTTCCTTTGTGGTGCATCTTATCTTTTTACTTAATGCTAGTTTGAATTTATTTAATCCTTAAAATTCACAAGTTTTATGAGGATATACCTTTTATTTTCATTACATTTGCTTGTGAGTAAAATGGAACATTTCAGCTTGAAAATTCAGGCAGTTCTTTAGTTCAAGGCATGTTTTTCTTCTATTTCTTTGGTTTTGAACCATACAACGTATTTAAAGAATAATATTACCATGAATAAATAGGAATGTGGCTTTATAAAATCTATTAATATAATCTTTTATATCAGTATATCAAAAGAAAAAAAGTCACACGATCATATCCAGAGATTCCAATGAAGCATTAATGAATATTCAGTATCCATTTTTGATACAAGCTATTAGTAAACCTAAACCAGACCATGGTTCTATTTCTCTTTTGCGAATGCTTTTTATATGCACATCTCATGTGCTTGATTTGTTTTCCACATCCCTTATTTTCTCTCCTCCGTTCTATCTATATTGGGCCATTTCTTTTGAGTTTTGCTGAGCATGTATTTACTTTGTCATCTCAGTTCTCATAGCAAATCTCTTTTTGTAAATTTATTTATTTATTTTTGGCTGCATTGCGTCTTCGTTGCTGTGCATGGGCTTTCTCTAGTTGTGGTGAGTGGGGGCTACTCTTTGTTGTGGTGCGCGGGCTTCTCATTGCAGTGTCTTCTCTTGTTGCAGAGCAGGGGCTCTAGGGCGCCCAGGCTTCAGTAGTTGTGGCACGTGGGCCCAGTAGTTGTGGCTCACGGGTTCTAGAGCGCAGGCTCAGTAGTTGTAGTGCACGGGCTTAGTTGCTCCGTGGCATGTGGGATCTTCCCGGACCAGGGCTCAAACCTGTGTCCCCTGCATTGACAGGCGGATTCTTAACCACTGAACCAACAGGGAAGTCCCTCATAGCAAATCTCTTGTTTGCTGACCCCATTAAAAAAAATTCAGTCATGCCTTTCAGACCTCAAAAAAAATCTCTCTTAATCTCAGATTCTTTTCTCATAAGTTTCTATTCTATTTTCATAAAACAAAATGTACCCCCAAATCTTGTGAACTCTAGATTTTCTAATGATTCTTACTTTTTCAAGCAAGAAGTCAGTTTACTTGAGGTGCTAGGGGCTGAGACATTGCATGGATTTGTCAGTTCAGTCCCTCTTTTTCACTGCTGAGTAATTTCATAGTCCAGTTATTTTTGTTCTTTTCATTATGTTAGCTGAGAGATGTCTCTGTTTTATCAGTGGGGAAGCAATGATTGTGGCTTTTGTCAGAGACCATGTTGGTTCCTTTCAAATACTTGAAACACTGACAGACAGAAGACATTTTAGATTCTCTAGTTTTACTTTGCTATTTTAGTGATCCAGAAACCTAGAAGGAAAATGAAAACTGCAGAGCTAGGAGCAGCCAAAGCAGGGAGCCTTGTCTTGATGTTCAAAAACTAGGTTTCCAAGTTTATTGTGACAATTCAAGTTAGAGAGCTGTGTGCTTCCATCTTTCCTCCTTTTTTTCCTCCTCCTCTGCTGTCATCCTCCTTCTCTTAGTTTTATTTATTTTTTGTCTTGGTTTCCTTTTGAATGTTTATTGCAAAATACATGCAGAAAAGAGTATATAATTATTTGTGCAGTTTAGAGAAAAATTGTAAAGTGAACGTGTGTATCATCACTAACTAGATCAAGCCAGCACACAAGAGGTCCCCATTGCCTCTCCTCAAGCGTAACTCCTCTCCCTCTACTGGAGGTAACCACTTTCCTGACTTTTGTATAATCATGCTGTTGCTTTTCTTTATCTATATATACTTTTTAATTTTATATTTTAATAACCTAACTATATTCTTACATAATAGGAGAAGTTTTGCTGGTTTTATAATTTTATATGAAAGAAATTATACTATGTTTTCTTTTGTGACTTTCTTCATTCACTCAGTATTGGATTTGTGAGATCCATTTCTTTCTTTTGTTTGTTTGTGTTTTTGTTTTAATAATTAACTTTTATTATATTCACAGGTGGTGTCTTTTTTTGTTTTGTTTTTTTCGTTTGTTTTTTTAACATCTTTGTTGGAGTATATTTGCTTTACAATGGTGTGTTAGTTTCTGCTTTATAACAAAGTGAATCAGTTCTACATATACATATGTTCCCATATCTCTTCCCTCTTGCATCTCCCTCCCTCCCACCCTCCCTATCCCACCCCTCTAGGTGGTCACAAAACACGGAGCTGATCTCCCTGTGCTATGCGGCTGCTTCCCACTAGCTATCTATTTTACGTTTGGTAGTGTATATATGCCCATGCCACTCTCTCACTTTGTCCCAGCTTACCCTTCCCCCTCCGCGAGATCCATTTGTTGAATGAGGTAGTAGTTTCTTAATTTTCATTGCTTTTCAAATGTGGTGGCCTTAATATGCAGTTCAGCTAGTCATACTTGTGAATACCTGTTGTTTCACCTCCATGTAACTCTTGATATCATCACACATTTATTTACCAATCAGTTTGATGGATGCTCAGTTCAGTATCAAAGCAAGTCCCTGGGTCTGTGGGGTAGGAAAGGCACTGAGGATAGAGCTCTTTGGAGGGATGCTCTCCTTTTAGAATCCTCACCCAGATGTACCCTTGATTTGGTCTTTTGACTCCCAATTGAAAGCAAGCCTTGAAAACTACAGTTAAAGTTCAGAGATTTGGCACATGTTCACCTAGCAAAAGTTTCTTCACTTACATTTTGGCCTGATAAATTCTTATTATTTTGGCAGATATCTGAGGCATTTAAGATTTATTTTTGTTATATATATTTTATCCAGAATTTTAGTGTGTGTTTGTTTTAATCTCTCCAGAGCAGATCAATTTGTCCAAATAGGCTTAAGCCTACATTTTTTTCCTTTTGTAATTGGTGTGATTGCTTTTTTTTTTTAAAGGTGATGATACTGTTCAATATTTTATTATGGCAGTGTTCACACAACTGTATATAATGAACAAAATGCATCATGCCTTTTTTAGGTATCACCACAGCAGGACCCTTACCTTAATTAGCTAGTAATCTGTGCTGTGGGGCTAGGTTATTTCTTTGGACAATGTCGTTTCCCCTAGGTTCAAATAGGATTTAGATAGGCCTCTTCTCCTGCAAATGCTCCAGTTTGTCCTCCTTTCAGCATCAAATAAAGGCACAGTGAAGGTGACTAGGGGGTTAGCTTTGATTAATTAGGAATTACCTTGGCATTACTTTTTTCATATTCCCAGAAAGGCTTTTCTGTCTCTTGTGGGAAATTACAGTTTAGTGTTCCTTTTTCCTATCTTATATCCATTATATCTTTCAATATATTCTCAATGTAACTACAGGTAAAACCTTCTGTAGTCCCCTCACTGGTTGATTTTTCCCTTTCATTAGATCCTTTTGGTCCTTTCAGTGAGAACTTGGAAGGAATTGAAGGTAGGAGTTAACTAACATGTTCATTATGCCACCCTAAGCAAGAGTTCTGTTTTGTATATTCTGAAACAGTGTTAGTCAGATTGTAAATGTTCTTTTTGTTATAACTTTATTGTGAATGTACTATGCCCTTCAGCCATTTAGGAAACCTGTGCTATCATTTTTTTCAGTTTCAACTTCTTCCCCTCTACTAGCTTTTCCCCATCAGCATTTAAACATACTCAAGTCTGTTAAAAAAAAAAACCTCCTCATCATTAAACCCTCTCTAGCTATTGCCCTATGACTCTCCTTCCCTTCATAGTCAAAGTTGTCTCTATTTCCTTATCTCCTAAGTCTTGTGGGGTTTTTCCCTGAATGATAAGATTGGAAATCAACTTGTCAAGTTCCTTAAAAAAATTATTTTATATTTTAATTGAGAATACACCAAAATTATAGATAACTTTGTATTAAAATACAAAATACTGAGTTTTAAAATACTGAGTTTTCTCATCCAATAATACAGTTTGCTTTTCTATTTAATAAAGTTTCTATCATGTTTTTAGGTAAAATTGAGTCATTTTCTTCATATCGATTTTGTTAGGTTTATTCTAACGTATTTAACAATTTTTCATCCTGCAGTGAGTGCTTTTCCTTCTCACTCTTCTAGTTATTATGGCTGGTTGATATAGGAGACTATTGACCTTTGTAGACTTCCCTCATATAGGGCCAGCTTACTGAACACTCATTACTTC
Organism: Orcinus orca; assembly: GCF_937001465.1. NCBI lineage: Eukaryota > Metazoa > Chordata > Mammalia > Artiodactyla > Delphinidae > Orcinus > Orcinus orca. Next base: position 47,979,848 of record NC_064566.1, on the reverse strand, counting down.
TAATAGTTTTTCAGCTGATTATATTGTATATTCTAAGGAGACAATCATATAGTTTGCAAAATAGCACTTTTTGTCTCTTTTTTCCTAATGTATGTATCTCATTACGTTTTTTATGTCTTAGTAAAATGGGTACAACTCCCAATCAAATTTTTACCAGTAGCAGTGGTAATGAGAATCCTCGTTAACTTTACTCTTGTTGTTTAGTGGGCTTGCTTCTAATATCTCACGTAAGGCATGGTATTTGCTGTGGGGTGTTTTTAAGGAGTTTTACTGAATTCCTAGTTTCTAAAAGTACTGGTATTTTTATTTGTTCATTTTAACCAGGATTGGTTGTTGAACATTAGCAACCACTTGTGGGATATCTGTCAATCAGGTAGTATGTTTTCCTTTACATCATCAGATAAACCCTACATAGTCATGATGTATTATTCGTTTAATGCACTGCTGGATTTGGTTTTCCAAAATTGATTTGTAATTGTCTAGTCCGTAGTTTGTGTTTATGTTTGTTTTTCTTTTCTAGTTTAGGTATCAGGGTTAGGTTAGCCTGGTATAATGCTACTCTTCTACTGTAAGGCTGTGCATTAGTTGCAGATAATATGATAATATCCATATAATACTCTAAAGAATAAATAGACAAAGGGAATTATGCAAGATTGTTGAATATCAACTTACAAAAATATATACCATCTCTTCATGGGCAATTACTATTTGTAGAAAACAGAAAATGAGATAACATTACAGTAATGGCAAAATTATAAATTAGATGGAAACTAACCTAACAAAGTCTTCATAAGACCTTTGAGTCAAAAAACATTAAAAGCTATATGAAGACCTAAAGAAAACTTCATATGCCATGTTTAAAGACAGATGGACTTAATATTATGGTGGTTCAAATTCTTTATATGTTAACATATAAATAAAATGAGATTTGAACAAATATTCTAACAGATTTTTTGAGAAACTCAACATATATAGTCTATGTATATTATATATATTAATCTCTTCTCAGTTTTAGATGTTGCAGATATCTTCTTCCAGATCCTAGTCATCTGTTACCTTTGTGGCAGTCTTCACTAAAAAAGAATCCTTAATTTTGATGTAGTAAAAGCCATCAATGCTTTTTTGACTAATTACAAAAAGTATTTTCCACCTCAGAGTTATGAAGATATTCTTCTATATCTTCTTAGAAAATACACTATATGTGAGATAATAAATAAATGTGAAATAATAAAGATCCACAAGTATCTAAGAAACTTTTGAAAAAGAGCGGAAGAGGAGACCTATTAGATCTCCAAGTAAGATGGGAACGGCAAAAGAACAATGGAACAGAGTAGACAGCCCAGAAATAGGTGTAGGTTTGTGTGTATATAACTTCATATACGGTAGAGTTGAGGAAAAGAAGAATTGTTCAGTAGATCTTATTGGGGAAACTGGTTCATTCTCTTGAGAAAAATAGAATTAGATCACTGCCTTGTATCATAAACAAAGATAAATTTAAGACCACATAAATTAAAGACCAACATGTAAATAGTTACACTACAAAATGAATGGATAAGGGATTAATACCTATAATATATGTAGAATTCAATATAAATCAAACTAAATAGAGAAATGGGCAAAGGAGAGCAATTTACAGAAGGCAACACTGAATGAATAACATGTATGTGATATGTTATAAATCATTAATAACAATAGTAATTAGAGAAAAATTAAAACCATGAGATACCACTTTATACTCATTAGACTAACAAAAGTTAGAAGTTGAATGTGAGAGAAGGGGAACATTTATGCTCTGCTGGTGGGAGTATAACATAGTACAGTCATTCTGGAGAGAGATGTGGCAACATTTGGAGAGATTAGAAAGGCTTGTACCATATGATTGAACAATTCTGATCCTGGGAATAAACTAAAGAAACCCTTCCATGGATCTAACAAGGAGACATGTATAAGAATATACATCACTGCATTTGGAGGAGAGGTGATGAAATTGTAAGTACATGTCATACTTTGAATCTAGTCATTGCCTTTATTTTTTATTTAAAATAATTTTTTTACTGAAAGCATAGTTGATATACAATATTAGTTTCAGGTATACAGGAAAGTGATTCAGTGTTTTTATAGATTATACTTCATTAAAAGTTATTATAATATAATGGCTATAATTCCCTGTGCTGTACAATATATGCTTATTGCTTATCTATTTTATCCATAGTAGTTTGTATCTCTTAATCCCATACCCCTATCCTGCCCCTCCCACCTTCCCTCTCCCCATTGATAACGGCTAGTTTGCTTTCTACATCTGAGTCTGTTTCTGTTTTGCTATATACATTTGTTTTATTTTTTAGACTCCACAAATAGTATCATATAGTATTTGTCTTTCTCTGTCTGACTTATTTCACTAGGCACGATATTCTCCTTGTTCATCCACATTGCTGCAAATGGCAGAATTTCATTCTTTTTTATGGCTGACTAATAGTCCATTGTATGTATATATAACACATATTCTTTTTCCATTTGTTCATTGATGGACACTTAGGTTGCTGCCGTATGTTGGCTATTTTAATAGTGTTGCTATGAACATTGGGGTGCATGTATCTTTAAATGTACTCCCTTTATAATCTCAGTTTTTACTTGTTGTTCTCAGAAGACTGTCCTACCACCTTACATTTCATCCTTCTAGACTCCAATGATTCTTCACCTTCACTACAACCAGAATACATTTTTTTTTAAATTTTATTTATTTATTTTTGGCTGTGTTGGGTCTTCGTTTCTGTGCGAGGGCTTTCTCTAGTTGCGGCAAGCGGGGGCCACTCTTCATCGCGGTGCACGGGCCTCTCCCATTGCGGAGCACAGGCTCCAGATGCGCAGGCTCAGTAGTTGTGGCTCACGGGCCCAGTTGCTTCGCGGCATGTGGGATCTTCCCAGATCAGGGCTCGAACCCGTGTCCCCTGCACTGGCAGGCAGATTCTCAACCACTGCACCACCAGGGAAGCCCCAGAATACATTTTTTAAATAAAACCTTATTTCCTTCATATCCTCATTTCCTTCCTTACCCAGCTTAGATTCCATGGTCCAACACTTAATTACTCTCTTAATTCCCTTGCCCCACTCTTGCCCTGACATTCTCATGTGGCAAAACCCCAACCTTGTTAGATGTAACTTTCCTCACGCTCCACAACTGCACCAAGGGAGCTGAATATAGCTAGATAAAATCTCAAAACCATGCTGGCTAGTATCACTTAAGGTCTGTGGTCATACATCTCAAGTAGAGTCTTAGTGCTGCCAGCAAACAGGCAGTGTGCCACCATTCTATTCTTCTTACTCTTCTAAATAACTCTTCCATATATTCTCTCTCTCATACCACCAACATCTATGCTTCCACCTTACTCATGAATATTGATCTTGCTTCCTCTTTCACTGAGAAAACAAGCTCCATGAGAGCAGGGACTTGACTTTGTCTGTTTTGTTCATTGGGCCTAGAACATCTGGCACATAGTAGATGCTTAATGAATAAATATATGTTGAATAAATGAATGATAGATATGTGTGGTAGAAGACTATAATAGAATCAATGAATGTGTTGTGTAAAGAGTGACATGGGTAGATAATTAAAACAATACTGATTGACAAAATAAGGAAGAGAGTGATATCTACAATAAAAGATCCTTTAACTTTAAATTTAAAACACATATTGTAAAATAGCACTAGAGTATATATAAGATATTCTATTTTTCATGAATACATACATGTCAAGGCCTTATGGAATACATTTGACTGGGTGCCCATGAAGGAAAGTGGAATAGGAGGGTGGATAGGGAATTTAGAGAAAAATACAATAGAATAAACTATACCAAGGGAATGGCCTTGCACAAACTGATAATGACCTGTGGAGCATGATCAACTCAATTCCCTGCACCTGGGGCTTAATTATTTTATTTTAAAAAAATAAACAAATGATGTGTCTAGGAAAGACAGTGGCAGCTAGTGTGGTCTGATGCTTCAGAATAAAGTCCTCTTTATCCTAGTATGTAAGGATTCTCCAGCAGAAATTCCAGCCTCCTGCTTGCTTGCTGTCAAATAGATATCCTAAGTTCCAATGTCAGTATGAACCAGATAGGTCACATATACACACATGTTTAAAAGGGACTGCAGGAGAATAGCCACCAACTCTCAGCCAACTGGCATTTGTGAATGTGGACCAAGTGTTGCTAGATAGTCTGTTTTTCAAAAGAAGCCAGAAATACAATTTTTATGTAAAATCTCCCAATTTTTAATTATTTACAATCTAAATTATAAAGTTTAAATCACTATGTGAGATATAATTATGCTCATGGGCCAATGATTTAATACATCTGAACGGATATGAAGCCTGTCAGTTGCTAAATTCCACCCACATACACAGAACTTCTAGTCAGTCTTATTCCCTTATTATTAAATATGAATGGACCACTGTGAATCACCAGATGTTTAAGGAATGCCTGCAGCATGACCAAGGTTGACAGACTGAAAACGCATCTCTTGAGAAAGAGGTAATTCTGGAAACAGAAGACAAGTTTAACTGTATCACACATAGTAACCTCCCTTGCAAAGTCTAATACCTATTTCTCATTTCCTACTCTAAGTTTTGGAAGACCAGAATCCTTACTGGCTTGCTGGGCTTATGGGAAATTAGATACCTAATCTAGAATGTAATTCACATTGCAAACTCGTATTGTGTTGATGGATTGACCACCTCTGACCCTTCAAACTGTCTGCAGAGTAAGAGAACTGTCACCACACCACCACAGAGTGCTCAGGTGAATTAAAATTCATGACAATTTCAGTGTTGTGAGAAACCACCACGTTGGTGCTGTACGTTGTTCTTGAGGAGACGCGTCAGGCGTCTCAGGCCTACTGCAGGATTTGATGACAGGACGCTTTCTTTGTTGCTTTTGCTTTATATTATCCTGGGATATTTTTAGAGCTATATTAAAAGAAAGTGTCAATTCCTTCATATCTTCTTCCATTTTTTAGAGTAATAAGACAGAATAAGGCCAAGAGCAAATATTTTATTATAATAGGCTATATGCTTTTAAGGAATAATTGGAGCAAATCACAGATTCCTTAGTTTGAACTAGAGTCTTACCAAGGATTTGTGCTTTAAGATTGATGAATTCTGAGCTTTTAATGCAAGAGTTGAATGGAAGAATTTACTTGATTATCTTGGTCATTTATCATGTAGATGAAATTTTGTGCCTATAATGATTCTTTTAGTGACCAAGGTCTACATTTCTCCATTCAAAACTATTTGCCAGTTATGATAGAGTCTTGTTTTCTTTTTTGCTTGACTAAAATACACTGAGCAATCCCAAAGCACAAGGCTGGGGTAGGATGTGGAGAGATACAAAATGAATCTGATGTAAGCTTCGCACTCAAAATGCTCACGCTCACCATGCAGAAAATTGCTGGTTGTTTGCATTAGGTCCAGAAAGAATGCCATATTATAGTTTGCCAGAAGTAGAATAATATAGTCGTTAAAAAGTGTAGGCTCTGGAGTCAGACTGCCTGAATTCTAATTAGCTCCACAATCTAGTAGCTATGTGACCTTGGATAAATTACTAAATCTTTCTGTCTCTCTGTTTTCTCAACTGTAAAGTTGTAGTAAGAGATAGTACCCATCACATAGATTGTTGTGAAGATTTAATGTAATACTATTTTGTAAAGGGTTGGGAGCTGCTTCTGGATTTTCACATTATATGGAAATTTGGGATTTAACTCTTATAATCACCCTTGAAACAGATTTTATTATGCCTTTTAATGATTAGAAAAACAAGGCTTAAGAAGATCAAATAACTTTTAATTAATTAATTTATTTATTTATTTATTTTTGCAGTACGTGGGCCTCTCACTGTTGTGGCCTCTCCCGTTGCGGAGCACAGGCTCCGGATGCGCAGGCTCAGCGGCCATGGCTCACGGGCCCAGCCGCTCCGCGGCATGTGGGACCGGGGCACAAACCCGCGTCCCCTGCATCAGCAGGTGGACTCTCAACCACTGCGCCACCAGGGAAGCCCTCAAATAACTTTTTAATGAATCCACAGGTACAGGAGCTGGGTCTGGACCCCTATTCAACTTTCACATTGCAAACAAGGTTCTAGAATTTTCTGAGGGAGTCACATTTTCAGATGTTCTGTTTCATTATGACACTGTGTCCCACTTTTGGGTTTGTAAACTGTAATCTCAATAATCCTCACTTGCCTCTTTTTGAATAACTGGGATTTTCAAGGCTCAAGTCCCAGAAAGTGATTAGAGCAGGGGAAATTTGAAAAACAGAGCAATGCTTCCCTTTTCAGGGAAGGTTCTTCCTTTTATCCCATAGGCCTGGTCTTGCAAAGTGATGCCAGTTGGGTGACTTAAGGAAAACCTCCCTGCACCAAATTTCTTTCCTGAGAGATTGAATGAACAAACACCCAAGAGGGACATAAATTGGCTCAGAAACGAAGACCCTTGTGTGACTTGATTTAATCAATTTGCTTTTCTAATGCAAAGTTGAGCCAAACTGAAGGAATGAGTAGAAATTTTGTTGGGATAAAAATAAAGTGAGGAAGACAGTGGCATTATTGAATGCCATAATAAATGTAATGGATGCATAGTGGATCAGAGAAAGGAGGAGAGAACATAGGGAGGTTGAAACAGGCAGCAGCAGGGTAATAAAATGGACAGAGACTGAGGGGAGAGTATACAGGAAGATGTGGTATATACAGGTAGAGATACGAGAGAAGGCACAGAGTACTCTAAACCCTTGCTACTCAGTGTGGTCCTTGGACCAGCTGTAATACGTCACCTGTTAGAAATGCAGAATCTCGGACTCCACCCACAATCAGAATCTGCATTTTAACAAATTCCCCAAATGACTTGAATGCACATTAAAGTTTGAGAAGAGAGCATTAAAGGCACACAGGTGGAGTGATGAAAGAAACATGCAGGTGGGTGGTGGAAAGGTGCAGTCTAATGGATGAGATGAAGATGCATATAAGGGGATCCAAAAACCTTCCAGGCAAGAAGTGTTCATGGAGTATTTTGTGAGTAGTTGAGCTGATTGTGAATTATGTGTTAGTCTCCACTCAGGCTTTCAGAGCCTCAGTAGTATAAGGTGAGGCCTGGAAGCTTCTTGAGGAATAAAGTTATTAGAGATTCCTAAAAGATTCTGATATTATTAGGTGTTGGTTTTAATTTTCAGCTTTTGGTGCTGAATGTACATTTTTTTCCCCTTTTTGTTTGTTTAGTTATTTACTTGGGGACGCTGTATTATGGGGAGCTATCCAGAAGTAATTTGAAGTGAAAAGTAACTCCCGTCAGCTTAGCTCTGAACATTTTTGCTTCTCAGCCTCATTCTCAAACCATTCCTTTAAAGGCCCTTCTGCAAGTCCTACTTCCTTTGACCATCCCTTGGATGTTTTCGTTTACAGGCTCTGTCATTGGCTATCTCTTCTCTCTTTTTACAGAGCAAACTTACCTAGGTTGTGTCATCTGTTATTGTGGATTCCACTATTACCATTATACCGGTGACTCTCAGAAATCTATCTTCGGTCTTGTGCAATCTTCAGGGCCCCAGACCTGCTGCTCAGTTTCTTGCTGGATATTTATTAGGCAACGTAGACTCAGCAGATCACAAACGGAATTCATCATCTTCTCCCTAAAACACTTTCTCTTTTCTCTATTCTCAGTGAATATCACTCCCAATGAACTTAGTCTCCTGTGTGAGAATCGTAGATATCCCTCTACATTTCAACTTTTTCCACACTCCCCACCTCTATCACCAGTAAAACTTTGATTTTATCTCGTTAACATGTCTTAACGTCCACCTTTATGGTCTCTTCCCTGGAGTATTACAAGTCTCTTAACTGTTTCTCATCGTTAGTCTAGCCTCATTTAAATTGTAATCTCAATGCTGCAGACAGAGTGACATTTCTAAAATGTTAAGGATATCCTGGTTCTCCCATGTTGAAACTAGACAATAACTCCTCACTCCCTATTAAATAATTTTTAAACTTCTTTGTAGATCATGTAAAAAACCTGTATCTGCCTACCTGTAGAGCTTTTTATCTCACTGTAGCTATCTCTACAGACATTGTCTTCTTACAATTTCCTGAATAGAAAAATCTGTTTCATACCTCCATACCTTTGCACACATGCTGTGCACTCTACCTGCCCCCTCCCCTTCTCTGCCAGATACAATTTTGAGGGGCTGATCAGTGGTCATATTACACATAAAATCTTTCTTGATCACCTCCTCTATATTTTGTATGTACACTGAACCTTGTATTGTCTTGGATCATAGCTCACAGATTCCACCAACATGCAGTTCTAAGGCCCTGATCTATTTACATAATTATACTTACTTTCAGTGCTTCACTGTAAAAATATATACTCCTGTGAGGACTGCGTGTCCTGGGCTGAGGAGGTGTTCAGGGCTGAGGAGGTAGCCTGGGCTAATGAGTCCTGTGGGGCTGGGGTGGAAGAGGCATTGTTTGTAAGTGGGGAAAATGACCAGTATATAATGACCAGAATATATATTAAGAGAAATGGGAGCCACATTTCTCATTGTCAGAGAAAGGATATTCAAACACTGAAAGGGTGAAAGATAGAATGAACAGAGTGTTGTTCAATTGGAAATGGAGGTATTACATGAACTCTCTGTGGATCTGTCTATCTAGAGAAACATGGATATAGCTGTGTGTGTGTGTGTGTGCATAGATGTGTATGTGTTGTATATGTATGTGTACATTTTCTAGCTCTGTCTGCTAATGTAACCCTAGTAGCAAAGAGCACATCTAGGACCCAGATCTTGGTTTCTAATATCTTTATCAAATAAGAGAAAACTTCTTAAAGAAATTTTTAATTCCAGGCCTTTTTAGGGAAATGTTTATTTCCAGGACTAAGACGGGAAGGTACAAGATGAGTCCAGAGTATCTTGATTTGTCATAAAGCCAAGGAAATAATAAAAAATTATGAGGACTTGTCAAAAGGACACAGCAGCCAGCTTGAAGGACAGTTGGGACGGTTTGAGCATCAAAATAAATGACTAACATAACCAATTGATTAAAATAAGGATCAGTGAGTCTGTAAATGAATGAATGAATATAGGAAAAGGAAAAGCTCTTTCTTATAGTGTAATACCAATGAATAAATGTAGAAGAAATGATAGTATTAGAAAGTCATCATAAGCAAACATCATAGTAATTATTTAGTCAAAAAACATCAATAGAGTATAAAACTAGTGGGTGAAAGTTTCATGATGAATAGGATAGTTATGTAATCTCAGAGGATCTCCCTGTAAGATACTTATTAATTACAAAGAGAAAGTCATAACTTTATAGTGAAGAAATTTGATAGGCATCTCCTTAACCCGGTGATGAAAGTTAACATCACAAGGAATGGTACAAATCAACATTGTGTTCTTGATAAGATACCCTGAGAAGAACACAGCATTACTTCTGTGACATTCCTGCCAAAAGTGCATAACCTGAGTCTGATATTGAGGAAACATAAGTAAAATAAAATTGAGCTTCCCTGGTGGCGCAGTGGTTGAGAGTCCGCCTGCTGATGCAGGGGACACGGATTCGTGCCCCGGTCCGGGAAGATCCCACATGCTGCGGGGCGGCTGGGCCCATGAGCCACGGCTGCTGAGCCTGTGCGTCCGGAGCCTTGGCTCCGCAACGGGAGAGGCCACAACAGTGAGAGGCCCGCGTACTGCAAAAAAAAAAAAAAAAAAAAAAATTAAAGTAAAAAAATAAAATTGATAGGAATTCTTAAAAAAATAGCTATCTTGTACTCTTCAAAAATGTCAAGATCATGAACCAGGAAAGACTGAGGAACTGTTCCAGACTGAAAAAGAATGAAAAGAGATGACAGTGAAATGTAATCCTTGATCCCCAGATGAATCTTGAACTTTCCTTTGCTGTAAAATACATTGTTGGAACAATTCATGAAATTTAAATGACATTTGTGGATTACATGGTCTCAATCTTAATCTTCTCAATTTTGTGGTTATGTAGGAGAGTTTCCTTTTCTTTAGGGAATAGCAGTACTGGGTCATCATGCCTGAAACCTATTCCCAACTAATTTGGAGAGAAAAAAGTGTACACATACATGTACATATATATATGTAGACAGAGAGAGGGAGGTGCGAGGGAGGGAGAGAGAATGATGAAGACAATGTGTCAGAGTTAACCATTGGGAAACCTGGCTGAAGACATACTAAAGTTCTTACTATTCTTGCAGGCTTTGCGTAACTTTGGAATTATTGAAAAATAAAAAAGTTTTTAAAAAAATCATTTCTCTGACACTTTCTTCACTTCCGTTTTCTCTCCTGACTTCAGCTTCCTTCTAGTGATCCCTGAAGGCACATGGAAGAAAATTAGTAGAATGTATCAATATAAGTAAATTCATTAAAAGAAGAAGTAGTAAAACATTATGGTTAAGCTTCTGGGCTCATGATCAGACTGCCTATGTTCAAAATTCCATCTCTTGTGTGGTTTGAGGCAAGCCATTGAACCTCTCCGTGTCTGTTTTCTTATCTGTAGAATGAAAATGTAAGAATGCCCACTTCATGAAGGTTTGGGGAGGATTAAATCATTTAACACATTTAAAACACTTAGCACAGTGCCCAACACATGGTAAAAATCAAATTAATGTATATTCAGTTTCTTCCACAGGACTTACTGGGAGATATTACTGCTGAAGAATAGCTGGTCTGTGTGGCCTTTTGTTTACTGGAATCTTTATAGAGCCCTGTGTGGCTGACAATTCTAAAAAATTGTTCTGTGGTATCCATGCAATATTGAATTAATTTATTATCTCCAAGCCATGCAGACGCAAGATGTTTGTATCACAGGCTGAGGAATCACCCCAAGTAAGGTTTTTGGTTAATTATGATAATGAATGGATTTTCTTAATATAACTTAAAAACCACTGCCACACTGCCCAGAATCATCAGAGAATAGGTAGAATGCAGGGAAGGGTGAGGCAGTTACTCTTACTGAGAGATTCAGAAGGACTGAACAAACTCTGGGTGCTGCAGGCAGTGCCCGACAATGATTCCGTGAGCTATTTAGAAGCTTATTTTAAGAAATATTGGATTTTATCAGGTCAGTCAGTGAAGCAGAAAAAGCTCAGCTTGCCTGTGATGCTTCTGGAATGCAAGAAATATATCGGCACTAGAGCATAGAGGAGCAGTGTAGGGAAGGAGCTACAAGGAAAAACAACTGGATGAGGGGAAAGCACAATTAAAATCTCATGCTCCTAGCTCTCAGTCCAAAATAAAGTACTGCCAAGTGATGCTCAACATAGATTGTCTTTGAAGGACATTATGGCATTAAGAGCACCAGTTTTAGCACCAGGCAGGTCTGCAGGTGAATCTTGATTTTGACACTTGATAACCAACCATGTGATCTTGGATAAGTTATTTCAACTCTCTAAGCCTTATGTACTATAAATATAAAATAGGGATAATATTACTTGCCTCACAGTGTTATGTGAGCATCAAATGAGGTAATATTAAAATACCTGTCACATACTACGTTCAATCAGTATTTATTGTTCCTATTCTGACAGGAAGCATAAAGCAATGACAAAATAAAGAGAACATTTGAAAGAAAATGTTTCTACTCATCTTTGAAGATTAATTTGAGATAATTGTAGATTCCAATGTAATTGTAAGAAATAACACAGAAGGATACCACTTTCAAGTACCTTTACCCAGTCTACTCAGTTCAGAGTTCTCTTTCCTTAACCTCTGGCAATCACTACTTGGTTCTCCAGTTCCATAATTTTATAAGTTTAAGAATATTGTATAAATGGAATCGTACAGTAGGTAGCCTTTTGGAATTAGCTTTTTTTATTCAGCATAATTCTCTGGAGATTCATCCAGGTTTTTGTGTGTCAGTTGTTTGTTTCCTTTTATTGCTGAGTAGTATTCCAAGGTACAGATGTACCGCAGTTTGTTTAACCACTCACCCACTGAAGGACTTTGGGATTGTTTGACTGCTGTGAATAAAGCAGCTATAAACATTGTTTACAGATTTTCGTGTGAACCTAAGTCTTTATTTCTCTGGGATAAATGCCCAAGAGTGCAATTGTTGGATCATATCGTAGTTGCATGTTAGTTTTTTGAAACACTACCAAATTGTTTTCCATACAGACTGTACCATTTATATTCACACCAGCAATGTATGAGTGTGATTCAGTTTGGGTGTCTATTTTTCATTTTAGCCATTCTGATAGGTGTGTAATGACATCTCATTTGTTGTTTTAATTTGCATTTCCCAAATGGCTAATGATGTTGAATATCTTTTCATGTGCTTATTTGCTGTCTGCTTTATCCTCTTTGGTGAAGTCTCTTCATGTCCTTTTCCAAATTTCTAATTGGATTCTTGGTTTCATTACTGATGAGTTTTGAGAATTCTTTATGTGTTCTAGATACTAGTCCTTTGTCAGATACATGCTTTGCAAAAAAAATTTTTTTTTTTTTTTGCTCTGTAGCTTGCTTATTCTCCTAACAGTTTTTCTAAGAGAAAGAGTTTTAATTTTGATGAAGTACAACCTACTTTTCCTTTTATGGATCATGGTGACAAGTCTAGGAAATCGTTGCCTAGCCAATGGTTCCTTAACATTTTCTTATAAAATATTAGTTTTTAAATAAAACATTATAGTTTTACACTTTATATTTAAGTCCATGACCATTTTGAGTTAATTTTGTCTAAGGTGTGAAACTTAGGTCAGGGTTTTTGCCTATGGATGTCCAGTTGTTCCAGCACCATTTGTTAAAAAGGCTGTCTTTCCTCCACTGAATTTCTTGTATGACAACCTTTGAACCTTTGTCAACAATCCATCAGGCATATCTGTTTGGGTCAATTTCTGGGTTCTCTGTTGTGTTCCATTGTTCTGTTTGTCCATCGCTCTTCCAATACCACACAGTTTTGTTACGTTTTTCCTCCTTTTTGATTTGGGTTTATATTGCTTTTCTTTTTCTGAGTTCTTGAGGTGACATCTTAGATTATTGATTTGAGACTTAACTCTTTTCTACTATGTAAATCATCAAGGGTATATTTATTATATTTATCCATATTTTTGCTTACTACCCTCTTTCTTCCTTCTTAATGTGCCCCTGTTATTTCCTTTCTGTTTAGAGACTTCTTTTAGCCATTGTTTTAAGGTAGGTTTGTTGGCAACAAAATTTTCATTTTCCTTCATCTGAGAATGTTTTGATTTTTCCCTTTATTCCTGAAGGATGTTTTCATTGGCTATAGGATTCTGGGTTGACAGTTCTTCTAGCACTTGACAAATGTTGCGCTCCTACTTCCTTTTGGCCTCGGCAGTTTCTGATGAGAAATCTACTGTTATCCAAATTGATTTTCCTCTCTTATAAGTAAGGTGTCATTTTCCTTTGGCTGCTTTCAAGGTTTTCCCTTGTTTTTAGTCGTCAGAAGTTTATTTAAGTTTGGGTGGGTTGGGGGATTTATCCTGTTTGGGGTTCACTCAGCTTCTTAATTCTATAGATAAATGTCTCTTGTTAAATTTGGGAAGATATCATCTATTGCTTCTTTGAGTACTTTTTCAGTCCCTCCCTCTTTCTCCTCTCTTCCTGGGACACCGGAAGTTTTTTGTTTGTTTTGTTTTTTAGTGTATTTTTTCTCTTTTATTCCAATTAGGTAATTTTTATTGTTCTTTCTTCACTGATTTTTTCCTCTGTCTTCTCCAGCAGAGAGGGAGAGAGGCAACTCTTCAGTGCCAGGTGGAGGTAGAAATTCAGGCTTTCCATGTGAATTGTTGCAGTTTTAATGCAAAATAACTTAGAGAAAAGCTTGGTATCCCATTGGAAAGTTGGATGACTATTCAGATAGATCCCTTTGGGTGGGCATTTCCTTGGAAAATTCATGACAAGCCAGAATATGGCGCTCAAACCATCAGCCTGAAAACATGATTGTCAGCATGGTGAGAGCTAGATCCGTTTCTCAAAGTGGACTCCCTTTAAAAAAGCTCATAGAGGCCAATAAATGCCAATTAATTAATTTAAAATAAGTTTATAGTGATTATCAGTGGGGAGGGGGAAGAAGGGAAGGAGGCAAGATAGGGTAAGGGATTAAAAGGTACGAACTACTATATATAAAATAAATAAGCTACAAGGATATATTGTACAACACAGGGAATATAGCCTGTATTTTTATAATAAATATACATGGAATATAACCTTTAAAAACTGTGAACCACTATGTTGTACACCTGAAACTTACATAATATTGTATATCAACTGTACCACAATTAAAAAAAAAAAGTTTAGCCATTAGGTAGACTTAAAGTAAATGCCTTCTCTGGAGGCAAATGAAAATGGAACAGTTCATTATAACTAGAAGGCTGCTTAGTGAGCCTGCAATTTAGAAAAAGGGAAGCTAATTGGGGATTTTAGTGCCTGGTGTCAAAGAGCCCTGAAAATTGCCAAGTGCACAGGGTCATACCTGTCATAGCACCTGGTTGGTCGTCGTACTGAGCCAGGACACCCTCTCTCCTGACCGCGAATAAAACACTACCAATGTCTGACTTTTCCCTTTTCTAAACGTACTTTGCCAGCTAAATCTCTTAAAAATTCTCATGTTTTTACCCTATATATGTTAGTATATTAAATAGCATAGTTTTGTTTGAGTCTTGGCCAGAACTTATTCTGTCTCTGTTTTGTGACTTCACATATCTCTAATTCAAGCCATCATTAAAAAAATAGTTTAAAACTCAGTGTGCAACATTCTTCCCAAGTTCTTAAAAGCAATCTTATTGTCCTATGAGCCACCTACTAAAATTAGAAACATTATTTTACAACAGAGACTAAGCTAGAGTTGGTCCTTTTCTTTTCCCTGAAAAAGCCTCTTCCTCTTAAGGGAGTAAAAGCTGACAAGCATATGTCTCCTCTATGACATCGACTTTAGGAAATACAAAGAAAGAGAAGTTAGGGAATTCCCTGGTGGTCCAGTGGTTAGGACTCCGCGCTTCTACTGCTGGGGGCATGGGTTCAACCCTTGGTCGGGGAACTAAGATCCAGCATGCTGCGTGGCGCGACCAAAAAAAAAGAAAGGAAACAAGAGAGAGAGAAGTTAGAGATCTTAGAAGGTGGGAGAGAGTAAGTTTGGTTCCATGCCTGTATCTCTGGTTTTAGGATCTTGGGGAAAAGAGTGTTTGAAGGGGGCAGAAGTTGGGTTATGAGGTATAAGCTCCCCTTCTCCATATAGACATTCTCCTTCAGGTGCTGTCTTTGAAGACTTATGGGTTGCCTTTAAGGGAGCTGGGAGGTTTCCTTTAGTATATGTTGAAGAATTGGTTCCTCTGGTTGGATGGTCATCATGCTTAGTTATAATACAACAAACTGATTTTTTACCATCTAGCTAATAATTTAGCCCAAGTTCATTTCCATTTAGGGAGAGAATTAAAATTTTCTCATGTTTAGGGAGGAAATTCAAATTCTCTCCTGTTTAATTGTTCAGTGACAACTTGTTTGCTCCTAACAGACAGAGTTCCTGACCTTAGGGAGCATGTGTCTAGTGTGGAAGATAGACTTTGGTCAAACAATCACACAAGTAGAAGAAATACCACAAGTGTAACAAATGTTACGGAAGAGAAAATCATGTCACTATAAGAACATAAAATAAGATATATTTTATGTTATCAAGGACATAAGGGAGATCAAGAAAGTCTTCTCTGAGGAAATGATGATTGAGTTGAGATCTGAAGGAAGAGGTAGGGTTAACAAGGCAAAGGGGGA
Organism: Orcinus orca; assembly: GCF_937001465.1. Lineage (NCBI taxonomy): Eukaryota > Metazoa > Chordata > Mammalia > Artiodactyla > Delphinidae > Orcinus > Orcinus orca. The sequence goes on along the minus strand of NC_064566.1, from coordinate 47,964,064 downwards.
AGGGAAAATATTGAAGTCAGGAGGGAATGATACATTCAGAAACCTGTAGCAAGAATGCAGACTGTAGTGTACAAAATAATATTGCAGCTTGAGTAAAGTGAGTAATGGAGGTACATGTTCAGTTCAGATGTAACTAGAAAGATAGTTATAGGATGAATTATGTTACAGAGTTTATCCTTATTATAAGAGCATTGGGAAGCTGCTGAAATGTAAACAGAAAAGTTACAGAAAAGTTATCTGTTATGTCTGCATCTTTTGCATATCTGTTGTCTACTTTTTCAATTCTGGTTTTTAGTCTGAAAAAATGGGCTTATTCTTCATGTGACTGACACAAGGAATAAGTTTCAGGTGAGACTTTGACTCAGTTCCCTCTCTGAGGCTTTATATTGCAGGCTGAGAAGTTTAACCATCTCATTCAAATGGCAAACACACTACCTGACAACTGGGTTACACACATACAGTAGCAGGTGAGTTGTCCCCTCATGTAGAGGTCAGTTTTTTATATATATATATATATATATATATATATATATGTATATATATGTGTGTATATATATATATATATGAAGCAGGATGGTCATTCTGTTTCATGGGAAGTAAAGGGGTTTAAGAAGAGTTCCTCTACTCTTTTACTTATTGGGAGGAAGAGAAGTTCCCAGAGAGAAGGGAGGAAATACTACAGATAGAAAATCTGAAAGTACAGGATTCTAATGACCTAAAGAAGAATTAAAACCTGATCAAGTGTTAGGAGTGTGGAGAAAGGTGTCTAGAGGAGGCAAAGATGCAGAAGAAACTCTGAACACGTGAAATTGCAGGATCAGGATGCGTCCCACGGAAGCAAAACAGATTCTGAAGGAGAAAGCTCAGAATAAGGAATGTGTCCTTGTCAGGAAAAGTAATGGTTTCATTTGGTGGGCTATAGGTGTTGATATTTTCAGGAGACTGAGGAATAACTGAATTGTACACCAGACGATAGCCACACATCCCTATGAAAAATCTACCCACAAGGAATAATGAAAAGTAGGAAGCAGACTTCTCTGGTGGCGCAGTGGTTAAGAATCTGCCTGCCAATGCAGGGGACATGGGTTCGAGCCCTGGTCCGGGAAGATCCCACATGCTGCGGAGCAACTAAGCCCGTGCGCCACAACTACTCTGCCTGCGCTCTAGAGCCCGTGAGCCATAACTACTGAGCCCACGCGCCGCAACTACTGAAGCCCGCACACTCTAGGTAGGGTCCGCGTGCCGCAACTACTGAGCCTGCATGCTGCAACTATTGCAGCCCATGCGCCTAGAGCCTGTGCTCTGCAACAAGAGAATCCACTGCAATGAGAAGCTACGCATCGCAAGGAAGAGTAGCCCCCACTTGCCACAACTAGAAAAAGCCCGTGCACAGCAACGAAGACCCAACACAGCCAAAAAAAAAAAAAGTAGGAGGCAAAATATGACTTGTTTCCCAGGCTTGGGCCATGGGCCCTAATGCTGAGAATTCTTGTAAGTTGTGCTGGAGGACACAGTTTAAGAAGAAGGACTAATTAAAGCTCCTTCTTAGAAGCCCAAAGCCTCAACCTCAGAATTGTCCACATACCAGAATAGAGTGGCCCTGAGGCCACTTGCTATGTCGTTGAAGTGGAAAAGAGAGGAGAGAGAACCAGTATATGGACAATCTTTAAATCTACAGTGAACCTTTATTAAATGTGGCCCAATTAATGGTCTGGATCCAATTATTCAACACAATATTTCTCCTTAGTAAGAAAAATTAAGAGAACTCATAGGTGTTACGAGAGAAGTTTTGAAAATTTTACAATTCTCCTTAAGGTTCTATTCCTAGCCTAGCGAGAGGCATGGTTAAAAAAGATGTTCTGGTGAATGCTCATTTTTAATCATCTCACTCTAAACTATGCTAGGTCTCTTGGTAATACTTCACTTGACTGCTCACTAATTCTTCCTTGTTTCCTATAGAGCTGTTTCTTTGTTTCTGCCTCTTCTGTTATTGCTGATTTTTTTTCTCTGCTTGACCTTTTGTCTTAGAGTTAGATTAAAATCTCCCCTTGTGATTAGTGGACTTGTTGATTTTTCCCTTGTAGTTTCAATAAATTTTGCTGTATATATTTTAAAGCTATGTTATTCAGTACCTGCAGTTTAAAATGTTATGTTTTCCCAGTGACTTGAAACTTTTATTAATTAACAAGTCGCAATAAAAATGAAAGATCACAGGTACATGCATCAACCAAAGACAATGCTGAGAAAAACATGCAAATTACAGAAGCATACAAGCAGTTTGATTCCATACATATAAAATTCAAAGCCCTGAAAAACTGTATTGTGTGTTGTTTAGGGACATATGGTACAAACAGTAAAAATCTGTAAGAAAATCCAAGATAGTGATAACTTATGGGGGAATGGAAAGGGTTATGATTAGGGAAGAGTACATGGGGAGCTTCAAAGATTCTGGTAATGTTTTGTAATTTATGTTGGTTGGTGGATAAACAGGTGTATGTTTTATTATTAGTCTATACGTATGTCATATATGCTTTTGTATATGATATATTTCATAATGAAAATGACTAAATCATAGTATGGAAAAAGAAGGCAAACACAATTTCAAGACTGCCCTGCATGAATCCCCAAAGCTGGAGATTTCCTCCTCATCTGAGATTCTGAGACATCTGCTCATAAGGTCAGGCACATCTATAAGGCCATATTCTCAGCTGAGCCAGTTCTGGCCTGGCCAAGTGTACCAGCGTGACTTTTCACTCCCACATTTATGTCCATATTGCAGTTGTTCAATGCCCTATCCTTTTTTTTTTTTTTTCCCCGGTACGCGGGCCTCTCAATGTTGTGGCCTCTCCCGTTGCGGAGCACAGGCTCCAGATGCGCAGGCTCAGCGGTCATGGCTCACGGGCCCAGCCGCTCCGCGGCACGTGGGATCTTCCCGGACCGGGGCACAAACCCATGTTCTCTGCATCAGCAGGCAGACTCTCAACCACTGCGCCACCAGGGAAGCCCTCAATGCCCTATTCTGACAGAAACATTCTTTATTAAATTTTCAAAACTGAAAACACTCCCAATTCTCACCCCCATTTACTTTCTATAATTAGTATTCTGCATTAGTTCCTATTTAGACAACCTGTAAAATTGCAAGAATAAATTGAAATCCTTAATTTGTGCTAAGCTTTAGGTATTCTAATTTACATATATTCGTTTAAACTTCGCAACAGTCCTGTGAAGTGAGTACTGTTAGTTTTTCCACTTTACAGATCAAAAAGCCAGGGTAAAGAGAGATTAATTTTCTCAAGATTTTTCAGCTCTGAAGTGGATCTAAAACCAGGCGCTCTGGCCTCAAAATCTGTGCTGTGAACCACCAAGGTCAGGCCTTGTTCTTGCCAGTTCTTAAGGTCTTGTTCCTGAGCTTCAATCCAGCCAACTAAACACAAATACCCTGGGTGCTGGCAGCCTCTCTCCCAGTCCTTCAGAGTTCTGCCCACTGCAGATTCTCCATACTGCATTCCACCTGTGTTGGTTCGGTAGTTCTTTCAGTCATGTCCTTTTGCCCAAAACTCAGTATTTCCAAGACACCATGAATTGTGGACATCTCTTGACAACCACTGTCAGCGAAGAGGGTGTCACTGTGTCTCTCTAGCCTGTTCAGGTTGTGACTCCTTTTGCTCCATGCATTTATCTTGCTGTGAGTAAACCACTAGCTTTGCCTATGAATTATAAGCCACAACAGTGTGCAAATAAATAAATAATTAATCTGACCAGGAAGTGAGAAAAATACTGCTTATATATGAAGTTATGTGCTTGCAAGAAAAGACAGAGACTGAGAGTGGACCTTCTCAGAGCATGTGGGTGAAGCCATCAGGAGAGCAGAACTGAAATGAAATAATCACTGATGCCCATAGACCACTGGGTGCGATGAAAGGAGCAAATGATTCCTGGCACAATGCCTGCTGCAAAAAAGGTGATCAATACAGATTTTTTTCTTGTGGAATAAATGAATGATGCACACATCATGCAAAGCATAAACCTGGCAGAGACAGGATGTCATTGTGAAAGGGAATAAGAATTGACTAGATATCTGGAGGAAACCTCTGGTTGAAATCAGAGTCTGGAAAGACCTTGATTCCTCTCTGAAATTTTATTTTCCAGAAGTAAAGAAAGAACAAAGGGCCCTGGCAACTAAGGGCCTGTGATGGCTAATTTTATGTGTCAATTTGGCCATGGGATGCCCAGACACTTGGTCAAACATAACTCTGGGTGTACCTATGAGGCTGTGTTTGGATGAGATTAACATTCGAATTAGTAGCCTGAGTAAAGCAGATTGCCCTCCCTAATGTAGGGGGGGCCTTCAACTGCTCCAGTCAGTTGAAGGCCTGAATAGAACAAAAAGGCTGACCCTCCCCTGAGTAAGAGGGAAGTCCTCCGGCCTAACTGTTTGAGCTGGGACATTGGTCTTTTCTCTACCTTCAGATTCAAACTGAAACATGGCTCTTCTTGAGTCTCAGCCTACTGGCTTTTGGACTGCAACTACACCACCAGCTCTCCTAGATCGTCAGCTTGCTGACTGCAGATCTTAGGACTTCTCAGTCTCCATAGTCACTTGAGCCAATTTCTTATAATCAGTCGCTATCTCTCTCTCTATCCTGTTGCTTCTGTTCCCCTGGAGAACCCTGACAGAGACCTAAGTCTAACCAATAAGGAGGAATTTGTTGGTGGTGTAAAAATTGAGAAAAAATGAAAGGGTAGTATTAGATTCGAAAATGGTAGATATTCTAAAAATAAGAAAAAAACAATCATAGTTCTGCAGTGTGAAACTTTAAGTGGGAAGTTGGCTTTAAGAGAATTAGAAAATTCTGATTTAAAAAACACAATATACTACCAAAGAAAAAGGAAGAGGTACGTGAAAATGTCAAGGAGACTGTAGAGGGAGCTGTCTGATCAGCTCAGATACTAAAGGACAATTCAAAGAGGAAAGAAGAACACGTGACGGAAGACTGCCTCACATGCACTATTGACTGAGAATTAATTAACATTAGTATGAATACAATTGAATGAAGAACAGTGATAAGACATACAAGAATTGTGTCCAGAAAATTGACATCCAAATATGCTAGAATTGCAAAAAAGTGCTTTGGGGTAAAGAAGTGGAGGGGCATTATTTTTAGCCACAGGCTATAATGGAGCAAATCCTGATTTAAGAAAGAACAGACCCTGCTTGAAGATCATGCTCTAATACTTATGGGGACAAATAGAAAGTAGATGTCTCAGTCCTGATTTCGTTCTGTCTTGTATTTCAAGGTATACTATTAGGCTGAGAAGGGTTACAAGGACTCTGGAGAGAGGAACGAGAGTGCAGAGTGAAGGTGGAGCATCAGAGAGCGCCAGCCCGTCTCCAGAGTCAGGACTTAACATCCCACCTTCCAAAGTTTACAGAGGGGATTCCTGACATACTCACAGTTCAGTCATTTCAACAATCATTTATCAAGCATGTGTACTATGCCTGGTACCAGGTCTGACACTCAAAACGCAGAAATGAAGGAGGTCTCTCTGGGAGCTTGAGGATTTCCAGAGAATGGAACAGGTGCTGGGGATCAGGAAATGTTCTGATTTCCCCAAGAGGAATGAACTGGATTCCTCAAACTACCAGCTTCCTGGTTCTCATACAATCAGGCTTCAAATCAAGTTGACTTACTCCATATGATACATCCAGTGAGCAGTAAAAGTGAGATTCGGCCTTCTGAACCTTCTGAATGGACCCTTCTGAATGGACCCAGCCTTCTGAATGGACCCAGCCTTCCGAATGGACCCTTCTGAATGGACCCAGCCTTCTGTTCTCTTGGCTTCCAGTCCTTAACTTTGTCTCTTGGTTATAATTCTGTCCTTTCTCTCTGAATAAAGTGCCAAATGTGACTTTCATTCATTCATGAAACAAATATTGATTGTTTCTTAGGTGCCAGCCTCTGTTCTGGGTGCTGGGGATACACCAATGAGTAAAACAAGGTTCTGCCCTAGTGGAATTTGCCTTCTGGTACTGATTGTCATGGTGGAGACAAAATATAAACAAATATTTATCTTTATGGATTCATAGATATGGTGTACAGTAGTGCTATGAAGGAAAATAAAATACATCAGGCCAAGAGGGACGGGGAGTCCTGGGAGTTACTGTTTTATGTAGTGTGATCAGGGAAGTCTCCTCAAATAAGGTGACACTTGGACAGAGACTGGAAGGAATTCAGAGTGAGAGGGTGCTTGTGTCTGGTATGTAGGACATCACTAGAGGGAAATGCTAGTATAAAGGCTGGAACAGAGTGAGTGGAACGAGAGTGGTAAGAGGTGAGATCATAGTACTAGTGAGGGCAAGGGGAGCACAGGATATGGGCTCTTCTAATCCATGGTCAAGACCTTGCCTTTAATCTGAGGCTATAACTCTTGAAGGGTTTTGAGCAAGGAAATGCCATCATCTGATGCGCTTTAAAAGGATAACTTGGACTTTCATATGGAGAATAGGCTTGGGGCTGGGCAGATAAAATTAGAAGAGAGAGCAGTTAGGAGTCTATCAGAATTACCTGGGAAAGAGTTGATGATGGCTTGGACCAGAATGTAATGGTAGAGGCAGGAAGAAGTGATGTATTGCTAATTCTGAATACATTTTGAAGGTAGAGCCAAAAGGATTTGCTGTTGGATTGGCTGTAAGGTATGTGGAGTATTGAGATGGGATATTCGGTTTGGCCATTAGTCTTTCTAAGGTGGCTTATTCTCACCTTCTGATGTTACCCACTTCTAGGCACTTTGGTAGCTGACTATTTCTACCCCGATTCAAAACCCCAGCACCCAGTCTGCCAGTGCCCTTCCTAGGCTTGCTCTAACCCCTGGAGAACAGGTATATTCTTCCCTTAAGTTAAAAAACAAAAACAAGGGGCTTCCCTGGTGGCACAGTGGTTGAGAGTCTGCTTGCTGATGCAGGAGACGCGGGTTCGTGTCCCGGTCCAGGAGGATCCCACATGCCGCGGAGCGGCTGGGCCTGTGAGCCATGGCCGCTGAGCCTGTGTGTCCGGAGCCTGTGCTCCGCAACGGGAGAGGCCACAGCAGTGAGAGGCCCATGTACTGCAAAAACAAACAAACAAACAAAAAAAACAAACTAATTGAAATGGCTTCCTTTGTGTCCTGAAAACGTATATCAGTATAAGGAAAAGTAAGATTACCTATGTATGAAAATGTAGCATTTTATTTATTTAGTTTTTCTTCTTGACTGAGGAATCAATGCTTAGGCACTTAGGTGCTCATAAAATGAAAATGGACACATAAATCCTGACTAAGGAGGAAGATGTCCTAGGAAAATGAACCTGTGTTTCTGTATCAACTCAAAAAAGACACACGTTTCAGAAGCAATCTTTTCTTTCATGGTGTGGTAATGAATTTAGCCCAGAAACTTTTGATTCTAGGAGTAGTCTAATGACTACAAAAGAAACCAAGTGTTGATCCCTGTTCTGTTTTTTCATAGTAGAAGTGCATATCATCTGTGCTATCACTGTTTTCTCTGCTTGTACGTTAATCAGAACCCAGGCCAGTGTCTTTGTAATAGGAGCTGAAGGTGGCATTACTGCATCCATGGGTCAGACTGAGGGAATCCAGCTTTGCTTCTCTGTTTCGGCAGCTACACAGATGGCTTGCCATTCCCACACACGAACAGGAGCTGATGAGCACTCCAGTGCCCTATTTAAGCTTTCTGGCTCCGGAGAGAAGCTATTTTGAAAAGTGTAAAGATTACACTCTGATAATAGACCAGAGGCCTTACACACGTGGATGGCTCACAGAGGATTAAAAGAGCAGACCCAGAACAAATGCAGCTTGCACCTGATAGAACAATGAGGGCGACTTGCTGTCACATGGACTGCAGGGGCTGTTTGAAGGAAGTTCCCTGCTTAGATCATTGATGCCTCTGTGAGCCAACACAATGGCGATTGGTTTAGGGTGCCAGTGTCTGCCAACTGCTGTCTTCTTGAGGAACCAATTAGACCACTTTGTACTCCTTTGGTGTTTCAGGGATCTTAGGTCCTAATTGGTAGACTTGTATCTCTAAAATTTGATCTTTTTCTGAATGTTCCTGCATGGAAACTTTTTCCCAGGGTTACTAATCGTCTGAAGAAGTAGATGACTGAGAAAATTCACACTTTTTCTAATTCATTTTAAACAAAAATGATGCAGGTTAGAATTTTGTGAATTTCAGGCCAAGATCTAAAAGCTGTTCCTAAGAGGAACTCATGGTTGGACAGGGACCTTAAGTTGTTTACGTCGGATTCAAGTAGTTCAAGGCTTTGGGAAGACTGGCTCACTCAACTGTGATAATACCCACATTTTAAAGTGCTGTTTTTGTTCAATTTTGATATTAGTGTTATATCAGCTCCATAACCTTACTGTAAGCTCTGGAACAGTTTAAGTGGGATTGGAATTATTTACTTACTGGTATGAAAGAATTGACCTGTGAAATTGTATAGTCTTGGTATGATTTGGGGGAAGTTACATCCACTGAGACAATGGCCGAGGGAGGAGCATTAGTGTACTAGCCAGGACTTTGGCCCCAAACTCCAGTGTGATCCCCAGTTGAGATATGCTGGAGCACTTGGAGAACTCTCACCTATACTAGGTTGACCTGTATGTCCTTGTAGAAAGCAGGCTGAAGTGCCCACCTAGCCTCTTTCCCTTGAACCCACACAAGAATCTGGGATTTTATATCCCTTTGGTAAGGAACAGCCATGCCAGAGCCCTGTAAATTGCTGAGAAAATAACAGAACAAAAACAAAAGAGTCAGAGTTTGATCTAATGCTCAGAGAGCCTACTCTTAACCCTTTCAGGCTCAGGCTCATTCCCAGAATTCTGGTTCAGTGTAAAATGGGGCTGGGATTTTACACTTTAAACAAGTTCTCAGGTGGTGCTGCTGGTCCGGGGACCACACTTTGAGGAAAACTGCCTTAAGGTATAGTTTGTATAGAAAAACAAGAATAAATGCTCATTTCTATTGATTTCCCATTTTTCTGGATAATAATTCAGTTCCCTAACAGCTTCCAGAGGTGATCAGCGATTTTTATTTTCATAACATTATGAACACAAATATTGTTTCTAACATATTTAACATGTTTAACGTGTTTTAATGACTTGCAGTACGTGTTTTCTTTTTGAAACACAAGTTGTATCGTGTTTGGCCTATGAAAGCCTCTCTAGGTTGACTCTATGTTCTTTTAACATGATCCATTCCAACAGTCTTTGAAAGTTTCCTTGTTTTCAGGTACCAACAAAATGCTGCAGGTTCATCTTATAAATTTCATACCCCAAACTTGAATTCAGCCACTTTTCCAGAGAATCTCGGTTCCTTTTCATGTGAATCTATATTATTTTTTGCTATTTCTTTCTAATTATAAAAGCATATTCTCATTACAGAAGGTGTGAAAATAGCACAACATTATAAAGAAGTAGAAACATAATCCAGCCATTTAAAGCAACTACTGATAACATTTTAGTATGTTCCTTTCTGGATCTTTTTGCAATGAAATTCTACATGAAATTATATATAAAGTAATATCTTATATTTTTCATTTAAAAAAGAACATTCATAAAAATTTTCCTGTATCATTAAAACGTTTCATGAGCATCATTTCAAGAGTAGTGTTATGTCCCACTGTGTGAACCATAATTTCCTTAATTACCGTAATTTCCTTAATCATTCTCCAAATATTGGACATTTGGCTTATTTTTATAAATTATGCTTCAGAGGACAGCTGTGTGCTTAAATCTTTGTTCCCATTTTATACTTTTTTTTTTCTTAAGAATCTATTCCAGAAGTAGAATCCATGGATCAGAGGATATGAACATATTTCAAGTTCTGAAACTCTATGACCAAATTGCTATCCAGAAACCATTATACTATACCCTTGCCAGCACTGAACATTCTCATTTTAAAATGTTTAGTGTGATAGATGAAAAATTGCTCTCATTTTTGTCATCTGAATGTTTATTCTACATAGATTAACACTTGATCTGTTAGGATATTGCAGATATTTTTCCCAGTTTATCATTTGCCTTTCGGTTTTGGTTTTGATACACAGAAACCTTCTATACTTATGTGCTGATATATTCAATTGAAACTTCTTCTATTGCGTTTATAATGTCTACACTGATAACAGAAATAAAAAGGAAATTGACATCCAGTTTATGTAAATTAGCTATAAAACTGATTTTCCTAGAGCACATATGTTCTATAAGGCAAGAAATAAGGGCAGTAAAGGGCTTGTGATTCCTCCATGGGGTCACATATGAGTGGAGCCCCGGCCTCATACTGTAATCTGTGTGCAGCAGGTCCTTCCCAGCTCTGCTCATCTCTGACAGGCAGTTGGGTCTCCCATGTTTGGAGGGGGCAATCTTTGTTGAGATAGTCACTGCTAGAAACCAGTTGTCATTTAATAATCCACGTGGGCCAAAGCCCTTCAAAGATGTCTCAACCAGACCGCCAACAAAAGTGTTCTCTGGCCACACTGCCAGAGCCTCTCTGTTCTCCATCAGAAGAACAGGCAGAACTATAATAATAGAAGGAAAGGATGAAGTCATCTCAGTATAGGAGCACAGTGTGGGAGGGACAAGCTCAGAACTCAGTCTAGTTTGTGTCATGAAAGCCATACTTCATCCTCTGCATGGATGTGCCCCAGTGGACGTTCCCTCTCCTTGACTCTACTTTCTCTCTCTCTCTGCCTCAGCTTCCCCCTTTCCTTCTGCAACCCTCTCTCATGAAGTCGTTCAGTACCATTTCCGCACCCTCCCTCTTCTCTCAGGGAACTCCTTGCATACTTTAGGATTAAGAGTTTCTTCCTTTGCATTTTGCAGACTCCAGTAGTGTCTGGAGTTTCTCCAGTGTGCTCACTGCAGTTTCCTTCTGCTCAATTCCTTGCTAGGCTGGGAGGGGTGAGGTGGTGTGAGGCTTAACTTTAGTTTCCTATTTAACCGAACACGTAAACACATCGCATCAAGGTCAGTATTATTTTTGTTAAGGACGATGCAATTTAAGATACGCCAAGAGAGAAATAATTCGTATCAGCATGACTCCGGGCCTTGCCCATCTTGGAACAATAAACCTCACTATTATTGTGTTAAGGAGCATTTGGCAATCTCGGAGCCTGTCCTGCTTTACAGAAGGAACCATATTCCTTTCAAAGGCCCTTTCCTTGCTATGCAGGGTGGGTGCTGCCTGCTCCAGTTAATTTGAGCATCAGTTCATCTCACCTCAAAATGGCATCCTCCCCACCTGCCACCAAGATAAATTATGTTCTTAGAGGATTGTCAGTCTCTGTATTTACTTTGGCGCATCTACTACTTGTATTTTTCAGAATAATGCTACTTGTGTTTTATACACACACTTTTTTAGAGAAGAAACATAAGTTTAATTTTGCTTGTATAAATAGGTAACTTATGAGGTAGAAAATGGGGCTTTATGGCAGTCTTCTGTTTCTACTGATGAAGATAGCAATTGAGAAAATTTTCCTAATTGTGAGCAAAACATTTGAATGGTTATTTATTTAAATGTACAACCAGTAGGCTTACCTTGCCCTGGAACTAGGTTTAATGAACATTTCTCTCTCTTTATGTAGCTAAGCAGAAGCTATGGTCCTGTCTTCATGGTGTGCTGAGCTCAGAGGAAGACGTGAAATGATTTGCATAAGGAGATTCATTGACAAGAAAACTGCTAGAGTCCAAACTTGAGGCCCAGGACTGGAAATGAAACAAAGGGCCCCCCAACAGGAGCTCTCCATGGGTGAGTCTGGGCTACAGCCAAGAGTGCAGCACATGTGCCTTGAGTGGGCTGGGGGCCCTGCTTCAATCTGTGGCTGTGGCTGGCTAGTGCAGCAGGCATAGCCACCCCAGCAGCCTGGGCAACTTTAGCAGAAAAGGCTAAGCATGTGCTTTTGAGCTGCCCAAGTTATAAGCTTGGGATCCGAGGATGCAGTATTGCTGTGGATGTGCAGGATCTTTATAGAGATTATTGCCGCAGCTGTAGACAAGTATCCCTGTGTTTTTATGAAACCAGTGAGATATATGAGAATAGCAGTGGATGAGTAGAGGCTGTGGGATATGTGAGATAGCGGTGGATGAGTAGAGGCTGTGGAATATATGAGATGGCGGTGGGTGAGTAGAGGCTGTGGAATTTATGTGAATAGCGGTGGGTGAGTAGAGGCTGTGGAATATATGAGATAGCGGTGGGTGAGTAGAGGCTGTGGAATTTATGTGAATAGCGGTAGGTGAGTAGAGGCTGTGGAATTTATGAGAATAGCAGTGGGTGAGTAGAGGCTGTGGAATATGTGAGAATAGCAGTGGGTGAGTAGAGGCTGTGGAATATATGAGATAGCGGTGGATGAGTAGAGGCTGTGGGATGATCGTGTTTTTCTTCGTATATTTGTGGAAGCAGGATGGATCCCTTCAAACTGAGCGAGCCCCCGGTGTTCTTCCACATTTGGGCATGGTGGGGGATTCAGTGGGGAGAGACTAGATTTCTTAAAGTTGCTCAAGCCAGAAATCTTGGATTTCTGCTTTCCCTTCTCCTATTTCCAATCTATCAATCAGCCCTAATGATTCTACATGTAAAATCTAAATGAATTCATCTGCTTTTCTTTAATTCTGCTTCTGTGATGCTAGATAGATCACTGGCATTGCTTTCCCAGTTTACTCACCTCCTGATGGCTGTTTCAGCTCTCTTCCCTATTATATTTATTCTTTATACAGAGTTAACTTTTAAAAATATAAATCAACCTTGTCATTCCCTTCCTAAAACCCACCAGTGACTTAACATCCTGCTCACTATAAAACCAAATCTTACACTGGCCTACAAGCCCCTAATGGCCTGACCCCCTCCAGTCCCTTCTCTTCCCACTCTTCCCCTTGCCCTCTGCACTGGAGCCACATGACTTTCTGTTTCAGGAACAGGAAAGTTCATTCCCGCCTCAGGGCCTGGGCACCAGCTGTTCCCTTTGCCTGCACTGCACTTCTCCTGGCTCCTCAGCTTCCACGTCACAGCATCAGAGAGGCCTTTCTTAGACACGCAACTTAAGGTAGCCCCCTCTCCCATCATTCTGATATTTTCAGGTTAACATTTACAACCACCTAATATTTTCTTAATTATTTTTATCTACCTACCTATCTTTCTATCATCTCTCTAATCTAAGCTAGCTACCAGTTTATGGTATAGTTTGTGGGGTCAGGGAGGGAGTGTTGACAGATGAATGAATAACTGAATGAGTGGCTAGCTATGAATTAATTCATTTAGTATTTCTTCCAGTATTAGACTGCAAGTTCCATGGGAGTGGGGATTTTGAACAGATCTGCAGCTCCCAGAACAATGCTTAGTGCATAGTAGTCATTCAATAAATATTTGTTGAATGAATGAAACAGCTGAAGTGAGTAACTGAAAAAAAATAAAGGGGATAGACTCACCTTTATTCCCTGAGGGTATGAAATTCATCTCACCTGTCACACATAGTTAAAATGTTTTAGTGTTTCCCAGAAGGTGAGTAATGTGCAAAGTGCTTTTGCAGTGCGTCATTTAATACTTACAACAACTTTCTGAGTTACATACTATGTTATTTCCATTTTATAGATGAAGAAACTGAGGCTTAGAGAGATTAAGTAACTGCTATTTAAGTCAAAGAGCAGTATCTCCAGTCACTTGATACTATCTAGTTATCTGTTAATATGGTTTCATTCCAGTAGTTTATTGAAGTTATAATTTTTTAAATAAGATTTTATACATCTTATAACAATAGAAATAATCATAATAATAGCAACAATAAATGGTAACAAGCATCCTTTCTTGCTTTTTTCCTGTTCTGTGGGGAAGTGCTACCTTTTGGCAGAAACAGTTATCAGCAAAGGACCAGGTTATAAATGATCAAATATGGAAACAAGGCTCTGTCTGCTCCGTTACAGATTGTTTTTTCAGCTTGCAGGAAAGGAAGAAATAGAGTGAAATAATCTCAAATTAAAGGGTATGTGAAAGAGACCTAAAATAATTAGCAATCTCTTCCTCTCACGTAGGAAAAACACTCTGTATTTTGGGTTTTTTTTTTTTTTTTGGAATATCTGGGCCCCTTTTGGAGGCAGAGTTTGCTTTTCCTAACTCTGTAAGGTGCCCGGCTCCCAAGAGCAGACTGCTTTGGAAGGTAGCCCCACCGCCAGCTTTCAGTAGGCCTTGCGTTTGTCTCCTTGTGTCCATCCCACTGGGTTCCATGACAGACATATGGAGTTGATTCTAAACGACCTGCTGAGCTTGGGTGTGATGCTTTCAGACATGAAAGCTTGATTAATGGCAAATGTTAATTGAAGCAGTGAATTATTAAAGTGTTTATCCATAAATGATAAATGCTGCTGCTGGCTCTTTTGCCTCTTGTGACATCATGAAACTTTCCAAGAAGTTGCTAGCTTTGTTCAGGGAAAATGGGAAGAGGTGTCTGCATTTGATGGCATTCGTGGTAACCTGTTTACGCTCTGTGGCCAGGCTTCACTGGGGATGACACCACCTCTTCTCCTGGAACCCCACATAATCTCAACCAAACAAGGAAATCGTCTTTCCCTTAAATGCAGAACTCTATCCAAATGGTCTCATCCAGCTTCCTAGCTTCGGTGCCCATCAATAGCTGATGACTCCCATTCTTTACCTGAGACTCAGATTTTCCCCTGAGCTCCAGACTTACAAACACAGTTATTATTTGACAACTCCACCTGATCCCCCATGGGATCTCAAACTCATATTCATTCATTTAACAAATAATTATCTAGTACCTACTGTATGTCCCCAGTGCCACTTTGTTCTAAGCACTGGGGAAACAGTAATGAACAAAATAGATATAGCTCCTTGTGGAACTTACATTGTAGTGGGGAGGGGAGGAGACAAATAAACTAAGGCAACAAAAGGGGAGCAGGGAGTGCTGAGCATTGGAGGTGGTGGTAGCAGGGGTAGAGGTTTTTATAAAGTGCTCAGGCAATGTCCCATTAGATGATATTTGGGCAGAGACTTAGAAGAAATTCTAGATGGAGCTAAGATTTAAACATAAAAAATGAAACTATAACATATTCCAAATTGTCTTTCCTTTCAAATTTTTCCCCTTGCCCTGCATTCACAATCCCCAGGAATGTTGCGTACAATCACTAGAGTCACATACATGGGGTCATCTTCCTCCCCAACCTCTATTTTATAGACGAAATCATCCTCTCACCCATTCTGAATTCCTGGAACTTACACCTTCACAGAAACATCAGGTAGAATCTTCAGCCACCTTTCACTGGCTCCTCCCATGGGAGAAGGAAGGATGGATCAAATAGACCAGATGGAGAGAGTCTCTCATCTATTCGTCCAGTTTCTTTAGTGCTCTCTGACAGCATTTCTCAAAATTTAATGTTCCTAGGAGTGAGTTAGAGAATCTTATGCAAATGCAGGCTCTGATCCAGCAGGTCTTTGCCATAGGCCTGAGGTTCTGCATTTCTGTTAAACTCTCAGGTAATGCCGTTGCCGTTGGTCTGTGGACCATGCTCTAACGGTCTACCAGGGTCCATAAGGGTGTGAGAAGGCTTCAGTCCTTCTTGCTCCAACTCTCCTCATGTGTAGGATCCAATATATGGTTTTGAGAGCAAGTATTAGAAAGCCCATTTTCACTCTAAATCCAAGCCAAATACTCCAATCCAGATTTATCAGATTAAAGCCTTTTGGTTGATTTCTATTTGACACCTATACTCCGTTCGGAAGTCAGGAGAGAGAGAGAGAGAAGGTTTTGTTTGTTGTTATCATTTCCATTTTATAGATGAGGAAATAGAGGCTTAATATAGTTGAACGACTGATTTAAAGCCAAACAGGGAGGAAGCGCAGACTGGGATTTGAAGCCTGTCGATTTGACCGTAGCATTTACCGTCTTACCTGCTGTTTTATACCGCTGCCAGTGAAACTGCCCTGCCCCAGGGGATCTGGTCCCTCTCTACCGTGTGATTGCTGTCTCCGTCCCCTGCTTTGTATACCTACACGCTAGTCACAGTTTCCTTACCCATTTTTGCTTCTTGGCCATCTTCTTACCTATCAATATGCAGATCAATGTCTAACTCCGTTATGAAGCTTTTCTTTGATGCTTCAGCAGGAAATAATCCCTTCCTATTTGTCTCTTGGTTTACTGTGCACAGAATTCCATCATTTCCCTTGCAATAGTTATTTCATTTATTTGTTACACGACAGTTTCCTCTGCTATTTTGAAAGATTGGAATAGTGTTTGATTCATCTTTTCTTCCCAGCACCCTGCTCAGAGCTTACACTTATAAAAAGCTACATATATATTGAATGAATGTTTAATGCTTACGTTGGAACTTAGTGTCTGAATGGTTCTGTGCTTAGTCTTCCTTTTTCTTTCTCCTCTTTATTCCCTTGCATTTTGTTTGAAGTGTTTGTTTTCTTCTTTACTGTATGGGCAGAAATAGGGAGGGCAGGAGCAATGCCTTTTTATGTTAGGGACCGGCTTAGCATTTGGTGAGGGACCTTGCACAAACTTGTTGTAGAATGAAACCTTGATAATAAAGTATTTTTGTATCCTAAGAAGAGCAGAATACAACTTTAAGTCAAAGTGAAAAGAACCAGCTCTTCCATTAACAGGTATATGATCGTGAGCTAGTTACCTAAATTATATGAACTTTACTGTCCTCATCTGTAAGATGGTGGTGTTGACATCTATATCACAGAGTTATTGAAGGATCAGATGAAATAATACATCTTAAAGAATAGCAGGGGCTCAATAACTGTCAATCTCCCAGCTTCCTCTTGTCTGTTTTTGCTGCCAACATGAGGTTTAGGCCCTCATCAGACTTGTTTCTTTCTACTTCCTGTCTCTCCTTCTTTTGTCCGTTTTACATATGCTACCATGGCCGTCTCCCTAAACACAATATTTATCCTGACCCTCTTCTGCTCTAAGATTCAATTGCCAACAAGATAAAATTCAAGCAGCCTTATTCCAAGGTGCCCCTTCAGCCTTCCACTGTGCGCCGGCATCAGCTCCAGTTCCAGGCGAAGCAGGCAGTCACTACTTCTTTGAACATATGCAGTTTTACTTTTTTATCCCTGGGCCATTTCTCCTATTGTTCCATCTACTAATTATGCCCAACTATTACTTAAGAATCCAAATCTTATCCTTAAAACATAGTGCTGGTCTTAACTTCTTAATTACCAGATGTAATGCGTGCTTGCTCTCTGACTTGTGTATCCCAGTTAAGGTAATTAGTTTTGCATTTCCTTGTTGGAATGGTACTTTTTCTATTGTTTGAAGAGGCGCTTTTAATCTCGCCTCACCATTTTCCCTCTTCTACCAGATGTTAAAATCCTTGGGAGCAGGCACTGTCTTGTATCCCACAAATCTTGGTATTCCAACCACTGCCTAACATGCAACCTAATGTTTATCCAACACCATGTGGAGCAGTTTACTCTGTTCCAGGCACTCAGTACATGAAAATAAATATCAAGACAAGGCATATAAAGATTTCTCAACCTAATTGTGGAAACAGACAGTACATAGGTGGAATACAGTGGATGTAGCAGATAAAAATATCCATGGATTCTCTGTAACTCCTTTCATCAGAAGGTGAGGTCTGTGCTCTTGTCCCTTGAATCTGGGTGTTCTTATGATATGCTTTTCCAGAAGAATGCAGCAGAGCTGACGTCATGTGAGTTTTTGCAGCATGTGCTCTCATTTTCTTAGGAGATTGCAATGATAAGAACAAGTCAAGGGCAGACTCATTGAGGATGAGGGGCCATGCAGAGAGAGGGAGGCCCAGCCTGCCCGGCCATGTCTCCATGAATGAATCCAGACAACCATCTAGAGCAGAGATGAGCTGTCCCAGCTGAAAACCCAAATTGCTGACCCAGTGAACCATGAGAAATAAATGATTGTTATTTTAAGCAGCTGAGGTTTGGGGATTTTTTTTTTTTATGAACCAGAAACTGATACAGTGGAATAAGTGCTGTTATAGATTGATATAATAAAGCCCAGCCTATTAGGGGCAGAGGCCAGGCAGGGAAAATCTTCTAGAAGTGACATTTGACCTTAACATTTCATGTACAGAAGTTTCCAGAATTAATAGTTGTAGGGGGAACATATGGTAGGTGTTTAGCAAAGTTATATTGCTTTAATTATCTAATATACATTAAATAAAACCTAAGAAAAATTATGATTGTATCTTTATCTCACATTTAACAAAGAGGTAAGTTATCAGACCAGTATATGGGGAAAAAATTATTAGACCATTTACTGTTATGAAACAGCTAACACTGACTGAAATATAGTGTACTTAAGGCAAAAACAAGACAAAAATTCAAAACATGTATAATAAATGGAACAGGTGGTGGAATTAGCAGGTGGGAAAAGGGAAGAATATTAAAGAACTGGGTTTCAGGAGAGCTTCATTTAAGAGGAAGGGTAGGGAGTAAATTATAAAGGATAGGGAATGCCTAAAACTCAGAGAAAATCAGGTTCCATTCAAAATAGAACTAAGAGGAGAGGGCGTTCCAGAAGGAAAAATGGCGAGAGCAAAACAACATGGAGGCAAGCAATGGCCCATCTGGAGAATGAGTGGACACTTGGAAGTAGTAATGGTAATGGGTGGGAGGTGGTTTTGGAAAGGTATATGGACCTTATAGTAGTGGATCTTGAATGCTGGAGTAAGGATGTTTTATTTTATTTTGTGGCAATGAGAGCTGTTGAAGATTTTTAGTAAGACCACAACATTATCGGGGTTCTGTGAAAAATCATCCTGTGTGAAACTGTTCTACCTAATGGCAAAACTAAGATTTTTCTCCTGAAGCCCAGAGGCAATTCTCCTAATATCCAGTTTGCTTTATATCCCCAAACTTTTGTGATCAAACCGAGTTTAGGAAAATACTGGGAAAATCTCGAAATATGTAGATCTGGGGTTTGGGCATATTACAATATAGAAAGTGGTTAATAAGCACACACTTCTCATTGGAGAAGCAACTGACTTAGGTATAAAAGATCTAAGTTCCCATTGCTCTCTTGGTCCATACTCCAGCCTTTCAGGCTCACCTACTTGCTTCTCAGTATAAGCAAAGTGTGTCGATTCAGTAACAGGCCCACTAATGCCCCATGTTTTCCATGGACCTTAGTAGCAAAACAATAGGAGATGGTAAGGAATTATTCTTTACTCCCCAAATAACTATTGATACTTCTTCTTGGCTAAACATCTGGGATTAGAAAAGTCAAATAAGACATTGTTGCTCCCCCTTACGAGCTCTTAATGAACGCAGATACATCAAAATGCAGCCTTCAAGGTTCTGTGGTAGGTGATGTGAATCGACCTACTCAGCTTCAGTTTTCTTCCTTCTGGTGAGCCTTGCTGTTTGCGAAGACTGGAAAGCTAAAAACTTTTATTTCCTGGACTCCCTTTCAGCTAGGGTTCTGGATAGATTAGGTTTGCCAGTTTGATGCATTGGAAGGGCAAATTCCTGCCCCTTTGGTTATTTTCTGTTGGCAAGCAAGGTCCTGGGAGACTGTGGTTATTCTGCTGCAGCATGCAAAGGCCCATTCACCAACTTTGTGGCAGGCAAGAGGCAGTTTCAGTTGAAGTACTGGCAACTTTCCAACTCTGATTTGCTGATCCCTGGATCATTGGTATGGTGTGTGCTCTCGTACTCAGTTCTGTGGCGCTCTGAGAGTCAGTTTCAGAGCACCATGCAGCCCTAGCCTAGAACCCTTACAACAGTGTGTGAGCATCTAATTTCCTGTATTAAATCTCCTGCTTAAAGTACTTCGTGTGGTTTCTGTTCCATGCACTGACTATTTACACATGGTATAAAAGGTGTATAAACAAAGCAATTAAGAATACAGCCAAGTGCATGACTAATTCTGCTTGGGAGATTTGGAGAAGTTTCCATGGAGGAAGTGATAATATTATGTATCTTGAAGGATGACTAGTAATTATTATTCAATAGGCAGCTAAGAGGTGGAAGGGGCAATCTAGGCGTTGAACAGAACTTGTGTAGAAGCACAAAGGTGTCAAAGATAAGAGTGTTCAGGGAATAATAAGTATACTACTGAATATCTACTGCCATTGCCAGCCCATCTTTTAGTACATTCTTTTAATAATACAGTTACACCTCAGTTAGTGTTTCCCAATAGAGTGCCAGTTCTTTACAGTGCTTTTCACGTCACAAATATATATATTAGTGTATGTCTTTCTCATGTCTAGTCAACCAGTATAGTAGAGAGGGTCAGGGAGCAGGTTAGTAAAGTGAGTAGGGTATGGACTTGGGAGTCAGACTGCCTTGATGTTGACCACTCTCTCCATTTTCTTCTCCATAAATATAGAGACAATAATAGTACCTTCTCACTATAAAATTGTTTTGAGGACTAGAATTAACACATGTAAAATGCCCAGAACATAGTAGACATGCAGAAAGTCCTCAATAAATGTTAGTATGGTAATTCATTATTCTTAGGGTTGTGCTATCTCAGCCAGTGAGTGCTAGTGTGCTAGCCTGTACTCTTTGCAGTTGAAATGACCTGAAACATAAATCTGTTTATTTGCTGCCCTGTGGTATTTCTTTATACTGTTATTAACTTGTTTTGAGAACTATTTTGACGTTTTCTGGCTATTAAAAGATATGCCAAGAGAGTACTTGTAGTACCAAAAAATTGCCAAGAAAGATTTTCATGTTGGATGTTAAAATGCAAAGTTTATGGTGGTTCAGGGCATTCGATGTAATGGGCAAGGCAACAGAAGATAAATATCAATAGAAATTGGTGGAAATCCTTTGACATTGCAAAGGGTATGGTAAAGATTACAACAGAACAACAGTTGTTTGACAGATCCTGAAAGGAAGTATGGAAGTGGTACAGAGATTCTGCTAAAACATCTCTGAAACTTTTTTAAGTTAACACTCTCACTTCCAAGGAAATATTCCCTACATTAAAAAGGCTATACCAGGGCTTCCCTGGTGGCGCAGTGGTTGGGAATCTGCCTGTCAATGCAGGGGACACGGGTTCAAACCCTGGCCCGGGAAGATCCCACATGCCCGGAGCAACTAAGCCCGTGCACCACAACTACTGAGCCTGCGCACCAGAACCCACGAGCCACAGCTACAGAAGCCCGTGTGCCTCAGTAGAGCCCGTGCTCCGCAACAAGAGAAGCCACCGCAATGAGAAGCCCGTGCACCACGACGAAGAGTAGCCCCCGCTCGCTGCAACTAGAGAAAAGTCTGCGCGCAACAACAAAGACCGAACGCAGCCAAAAATAAATAAATAAATATTTTTTTAAAAAGGCTATACCTATATCTTCTTTTTAAATCTATGCTATGTATTTGTATTGTCCTCTTTCATCCTCTTTGGTATTTCTTGAGATCTTTGGGACTTCACTTTTTGTTGTCTATTTCATAGACTTTCCTGCCTATGCTCAGAAAAACTTCAACTGACAAGTTTCAGCTCTATCCAGTGGCAGTTTAATAAAACTACAACATGGGCCCCTGTTGTCCAGCAATTTTGACCTTCTCTTTACATTAGGAACCTCTACACTAGGAAAGACCATAAGTCTCCCCTCCCATATCCCCCATAGAGTACTGCTCTACTCTAGAGAACTTGATATCTTGTTTTCATACCCCATCCTTGGATTTGCTTCATCACACTACACTTTTTAAAAGTTTTGCAATCTTTTCCTAATCTAAAATAAAACTCTTCTCTTTCTTGTTATTATTAATACAATTATTTCTTCACATTCTTTCTTTTAACCAACATTTACTAAAGAATCTACTATGGGGCTTCCCTGGTGGCGCAGTGGTTGAGAGTCCGCCTGCCGATGCAGGGGACACAGGTTTGTGCCCCGTTCCGGGAAGATCCCACATGCCACGGAGCACCTAGGCCCGTGAGCCATGGCCGCTGAGCCTGTGCGTCCGGAGCCTGTGCTCCACAATGGGAGAGGCCACAACAGTGAGAGGCCCGCGTACCACAAAAAAAAAAAAAAAAGAAATCTACTATTTATGTTCTAGGCTTTGGGGATTCAGAACAGAAAGATGCCATCCCTGTTCCCAGGAAATATTCAGTGTGATGGAAGAGACAAAGTAGTAAGACTTACAACAGCAGGTGATTCAAACTGTGACATAAGCAGCTTCAGAATTCTGGGACACAGAACCAAGACTTCCTTGAGGAGAAAAACTAGAATTCAATATTGGAAGACATCTAGAGATGGCAGAGATTTTGGTTTTCCGGTTTTTGATGGTTTATTTATTTTTAACAGCTTTCTTGAAATATAATTCACATCTCATACAATTCACCCATTTAAAGCATGCAATTCAGTGGCTTTTATAGTATTCGCAGATGTGTGACTCTTTTACCACATTCGATTTTAGAATATTTCATTACCCCCAAAAGAAATCCCATACCCCTTAGTCATCATGCCAACCACCCCCTGCCCACCTCTTCCCTAGTTATAGGCAACCACTAATCTACTTTCTGTCTCTCTATATTTGCCTGTTTCTGAACATCTCATAAAATGGAATCATATAATATATGGTACTTTGTGACTTCCTTCTTTCACAGAGTGTAAAGTTTTCAAGATTTGTCTATGCTGTAGCATGTATCAGTATTTCATTTCTTATTATTGCCAAATAATAATCTATTGCATGTACACTACATTTTATTTATTTATTCACAATTCTATGGACATCTGAGTTGTTTCCACTTTTTGGCCACTATAAATAATGCTCCTGTGAGTATTTATGTATGAGTTTTTGTGTAGACGCATGTTTTCTGTTCTTTGGGGTATATACCTAGGAGTAGAATTGCAAATCGTATGAAAAACTCTATGCTTAACTGTTTATGGAGCTGCCAAACTGTGTTTTTAAATGGCTGCATCATTTTACATTTTGACCAGCAGGGTATGAGGTCCTAGATTCTTCACACCCTTGCCACATTTGTTATTGTCTGTCTTTTAATTATAGCCATGCTGGTGGGTATGAAGTGGTAACTCATTGTGGTAGAAACTTTGTTTTACTTAACTTGATATTCATAATAACACAGTGCCTGACACATAGTGGGTACTTTAAATTTTAGAACTGAGGAAGAAGAAAAAGACATATGTTGGCAGAAGGAACAGAAAATTCAAAGGTACAGGATCAAGAGAAAATAGGTTGTATTTTGTGAATTGTTAGCAACTCAGTATGTTGAAGCATAGACTTTATTTGGAGAAGTTGCAGGAAATAAAATTGAAGAATGCCATCATGTACCAGGCAAT
Organism: Orcinus orca; assembly: GCF_937001465.1. Classification (NCBI taxonomy): domain Eukaryota; kingdom Metazoa; phylum Chordata; class Mammalia; order Artiodactyla; family Delphinidae; genus Orcinus; species Orcinus orca. The sequence continues at coordinate 47,940,766 of NC_064566.1, read as the reverse complement.
TATTTTTGTACTACGATTAAGCAATGAGCAAATAGTTGAAGTCTCTGCCCATGAGGAAGACTGAAGATAAAAATATTATAAAATAAGCAAATCAGAATATTTCAGAAATTAAATTCTTTGAAGAAAATTACATAGCCTGACATGATGGAGAGTAACGTAGGAAGGAGTAAGTCTGCAGTAGCTTGAGTGAAAAAGAATTGACATTTAAGCAGAGAACTGAAAAATAAAACAAGAAAACAAATACAACAAAGCAGAAACAGACTCACAGATACAGAGAACAAACTAGTGGTTACCAGATGGAGACGGGTGGGAGGAGGGGCAAAATAGTGAAGGGGATTAAGAGGTACAAACTACTAGATATAGAATAAATGTTACAAGGATGTAATGTACCGCACAAGGAATATAGTGAATATTTTATAACATTATATGGAGTGTAACCTATAAAAATATTGAATTACTATGTCATACACCTGAAACTAATATAATATTACAAGTCAACTAACTATACTTCAGTAAAGACAACAACAGAACTGATCAGTTATATAAAGCCCAGGTGTAAGAGCACTCCAGTCAGAATGAATAGCAAGGGCAAAGACCCTGAGCCAGCGTACACATTAGAATGTACTGGGCAGAAAGTAAAAAGAAAGCCCAGTGCAAAGTGGCTTAAAAATACGGATTTACCGTTTCGTACAATAAGAATCTGGTGATAGATAATCCCAGGTTTGGTTAATTCAGCAGCACAACAATGACATCAAGGACCCAAGTACTTTCTATTTTCCCACTCTGTCATCTTTAGAATGTTTCCCTTATTATAGTGTAATATGTGTATGGCAGTGGACTTCCATTTGGTCTGCCAGACAATCAAATGTGGCATAGGTTGGATCCAATAAAAACGTGGTAGGGTTCATGAGGTTGTATCCAGTGAAAAAGTGGTAGGGTTTCTTTCAGATTTTAGTAATGTTTTGTAGTTTATGAGTTAGTTAAGTGGGTTAATTTTTTTTAGATAGGGGAGTCTTCACAATACTTATTTATGAAGTGGGAAATGATTATGAAAATCTTTTAAGCTCCACATATTATTTTATGACAAGGAGTATTAAAATAGTGAAACTTAAAAGCTGAACTACACATATTTCTCTTTAAAAAAAGTAAACATTCCACATTTGCTGATCTTTTCTGCAATAAGCATGTCATTAGCATACTACCTAGCAGGTAGTTTTGAAAAAATAGACTCATTTAATTTCTTCTTCAAGGGAAATGTGATGTTTTATTAATGAAATAAATTTAAAACGTAGAGTGAACACTTTTTTTTTTTTTTTTTTTTGCGGTACGCGGGCCTCTCACTGTTGTGGCCTCTCCCGTTGTGGAGCACAGGCTCCGGACGTGCAGGCTCAGTGGCCATGGCTCACGGGCCCAGCCACTCCGCGGCATGTGGGATCTTCCTGGACCGGGGCACGAACCCATGTCCCCTACATCGGCAGGCGGACCCTCAACCACTGCGCCACCAGGGAAGCCTGGAGTGAACATTTTGAAAATGATTTTTTGGAAACATTTCTGTTGTGATTTTATTGCTGAAAATGTTGCGTGTCACCCATAAAACTCTCCTGTATGCATATCTTAAAAAGGTAGAAACAATTTTCTAACATTCAAAAAAATTCTAAAGGGTTTCAGTAGGTTTTAAATTCAGCTGTTTAAAATATATAAACATACCACTTTCTCATTCATTTCTAAGACCAACTGAGGGTATTTCCTCTCAAATTTATATGAAAGCCTCTGTTGGATAGTGGAGAGGATTGAAAAATTAATTTTATTATTTAGTAAGTGTAGCCAAAGAAACTTGTTCTCTTTGAAACAGTTATGCCATTTAGATCTCTATTATTGAGTATAATTTTCATTTATGAATGCCGTTAAGAACTGAAGATCAAAATAGTTGGAACTTAGAACCAAATTGTTGATTCAGTGTATTACAAAGTGTTAAAGGCTTTTAAAAAGCTATTACTCTCACTACAATTTACTAATGACATTAATACACTATCATTAAGATAACATTATATTAAAATATGATTAATTTTATAAGAGAAAAAATGCCTTGTATCTTTAAGGAACAAAATAAAATAGTTGGAAATTATGCTTTATTTCATGTTTATTGCATATTTTTGTAAACAGCTTTATTGAGATATAATTCATATACCATACAGTTCATTCATTTAAAGTGTACACTTCAGTATTTTTAGCCGAGTCACAGATACGTACAACCGCCACCACCTTCAGTTTTAGGACATTTTCATCACCCCCCAAAGAAACTCTATATCCATTAGCAGCCATTCCCCATTTCTCCCAACCCCCCCAGTTCTAAGCAACCGCTAATCTACTTTCTATCTCTGTGGATTTGCCTATTCTGGACATTTCCTATAAATGGAATCATATAGTATGTGGCCTTTTGTGACTGGCTTTTTTCACCTAGCATAATGTTTTCAAGGTTCATCTGTGTTATAACATGATCAGTACTTCACTACTTTTAATGCCCAAATAATATTCCATTGTGATGGGTATAGCACGTTTTGTTTATCCATTCTTCCATTTGGTATTTGTTTGGATTGTTTCTACCTTATGGCTATTGTAAGTAGTGCTGCTATGAACATTCATATATTAAGTCTTTGTTTGAACACCTGTTTTCAATACTTTCGGTTTTGTACCTAGGAGTAGAATTGCTGGATCTTACGGTGATTAATTTTTTGAGGAACTGCCAAACTTTCCATAGTAACTGCAACATTTTAAATTCCCACCAGCATTGAATGAGGGCTTCAGCTAATCTACATCCTTGCCAATACTTCTTATATTCTGGGGGCGGGGGGTTAGTATTATTATTATAGTCATCCTACTGGCTATGAAGTGGTATCTCATTGTGGTTTTGATTTACATTTCCCTAATGACTAAGGATGTTGAGCGTCTAATCATGTGCTTATTGGTTGTTTGTAAATCTTCCTGTCCAAAGGACAAATTCTGTCCTTCATCCATTTTTAAATCGGGCTGTTTGTCTTTTTGTCATTGAGTTATAAGAGTTTTTTATATATTCTGGATACTAGACCCTTATTGGATATATGATTCACAAATATTTTCTCCCATTCTGAAGGTTGTCTTTTTCACTTATTTTATCGTATCCTTTGATGCACAAGAGTTTTTAATTTTGATGAATCAGTTTATCTATTTTTTCTTTTGTTATATGTGCTTTTGGTGTCATATCTAAGAAATCATTGCCAAATCTGAGGTCATGAAGCCTTACTCCATGATTTCCTTCTAAGAGTTTTATTATTTTATCTCTTACCTTTAGGTCTTTAAGCCATTTTGAGTTAATTTTTATTAATGGTATAAGGTAAGATCCAATATCATTCTTTTGCATATGATATCCAGTTGTCCCAGCATTCTTTGTTGAAAAGACTGTTCTTGTTCTTTTCCCATTGGATTGTCTTGGCACCATTGTCAAAATTTAGTTGACCTTAGATACATAAGATTATTTCTAGACTCTCAGTTCCATTCCATTGATCTATATGTCCATCCTTATGCCAATACCACACTGTCTTGATTACTGTTACTTTGTATAAGTTTTGAAATCTGGAAGTATGAGTCTTCTAACTTTGTTCTTCTTTTCCAGAATTGTTTTGGCTTTCTGAAAAGGCTACATATTGTATGATTCCATTTATATGAAATTCTGGAAATGGCAGAACTATAGAGACAGTAAGAAGATTGCCAGGGGAGATTCAAATAAGTGACACAGGGGATTTTTTTAGGATGATTAAACTATTCTGTATGAAATTGTATTGATGGATACGTAACACTGTGCATTTATCAAAATCCATAGAACTTTAGAGCAGTAGAATGAACCTTAATGTATGCAGATTTTAAAAGTAATATTGGAGGTAGGGGATACCAAGACAGAATGCAGACTTTGACAAAATAATATAATTGTATTACAATCTAATTATATTACAGTTGCATTACAAAGGTTATATAGGGGCTCCTTATAAAATTCTCCTTATTTTGTGAATATTAGAAAATTTTATTATACTTTGTAAGGATAAATGAAATTTTAAAAGTAACATGTATTTGGAATATACAATGCAGGATGCTTACTAAGGAGTGTCCTTGGAATCAACACCTGGGGAAGAGAAGCAAAGGAAGCAGGAAGGTATAAAGGGAAAAGTCAAGTTACAGTGTAGGCCCAGTCACAAAGGGATCTCAGGAGCTAGAATGGCCCTTTAGAGTTGTCCCAAGTTAGGCCTAGATGGCCAGGACTTTGTACTTCAATGCGTTACTGGATATGGGACAGCCCAGGAATGGGTGAGACACTAGGCAAGGCAGCTCTCTGCAATCTCTAAAGGGTCTGACAGTTGGAGCCTGTGTACTGACAGCACTCCAAGCAGCTGGTGCAGCAAGTCCTTCCTTGAAATGGGATCTGAGCAGCGCATCATTGGATCCACCGCAGATGGTAGCCAGATCACACAGATACAAGAGGTCAGGGTGAGCCAGGATCTATAACCTGATGTCAAGAGAAGGGCAATAGGATGGATTCAAGATAGGATGGATTCGAGATCGGGCAGGCTTTCAGAGTCCAGGGAGGTGTGCAAGAGTATGGTTCACGCCATAACCAGAGATAGAGGAAAGGAGCAGTCAAAGCCAGAGGCAAACAAGAAAGGCTTCACAATGCCTCAGAATGAGAGGGCTTTGAAAGTAGCCAATTTATGACCTAGCGAGTTTCTCACTCCAAAGGCCAAGAGCCAGCAATTGACTATGGCAATAGGAAGGAGGAACGAAGAAGCAGTAACTAAGAGCTTTGAATGACATGAGCTTAGAGTTGCGTAACTTGGAGAAAAATCTATGCTTATCCTGCTTAGTAATAATACTGAACCATCGCCTGACGGGGGAGAAAATGCTTTAATTGGTGGAGAAGCCTCTTTAAGTCTGAATCTTTAAGTAGACCTAGAATACCCCTCACAGATATGTGGAGGGGCACATAATCAAATTCTCCTGTTCATTATGCCTTCTTGTTCTCTGCCAGTGAAAGCCAGTGCTGACTCCTGAAGTCCAAGGAGGGCTTATCTCATGTACATCTCTTATTCCTGGGCTCATATAGGCATGTGGTATGACTGGCCAGTTGAGCTCTTCCATTTTTCTCTGTATTGCTGTATATAAAACTCCCATTTCCAATGTAAACCTGACACATTCATAATTTGTTTTCTGGATCTTTCCCCATTCCCAGAGTTATTTTGTTGCTACAAGTGAGGGACAGTCAGATCCCTTCCTTCATGGACGCTACTAGTCATTCCATGCTGTATACCTAGTTTCTATCTATCAGTCTCCTTACATTCTGCATCTTTCACTGGAACACTCTGCCTTTCAGAAACAGATATCTCAGATAACCCAGCAGATCCCAGTGCCTGAGCTAATAAGATCTGAGTCTTCGGCTCCTTGTGTCAAATTACCCATTTGGATTGTCTGCTGACTTGTGAGTAGCATCTCTCAGTGTCAGGACATTGTGTCTAGCTGAATAGGATCTTGCACAAGATCAGTGGAGAAAACTTCACGCATAACTGTAGGGGCCTCATACCTTTTCTAGTATCGTGAAATGTTCCCTGTTACCTGCTGGTGAGGCATAGATGCCAACTCCCTTTCTTTTACATTGTTATCAGTTGGAAAAACTTTACCTGGGCTAGTTTTTCTTCCAGTTATCTGCACTTGGTCTTTCAGGCTACTTTGCCTGGAATATCCTGCTTTGTCTCCTACAGTGACTTGTATTTCTCAGCAGTGACTTGTATTTCTCAATTGCCAACCACCTCTTCTCTTCTAATTCTTATCTTAGTTTTCCACCCTATACTTTATTTATCAAGGAAACATATTTTAAAAGAAATATTCCAAAGAAATACCTGCTGACTTCCTTAATTTTTCAGTTCAGTTAATAGAGGTTTGTAGAAAGATACTCTACAGAATGCATCTCCACAGGAGTCTACCTCTGACTGAGAAGTCTTTCTACTTCATATTTCCATAACTTCAGCATATAATTTGCATAGATAGATAGGTAGATAGACTGGCTCATTTAAATGCACAGTCCTTTATAAGAATGGAGTCTTCCTTAATGTAGATAGGATGTTTCATCATATTTCTTCCATATCTAAAGGCAGTCTTTCTCCATGTAATTTCTGTTATCTAGGCTATGTGACAAGTTGGGATAGGGGGGTGGTAACTTGGAGAATGATGAGTGTGCATTCCAGGCAGCAGAACATTGAGATCCAAGTCTCTGAGGCAGTAGGGGACAGGAATATCTAGGAGATTGGGATGGCTAGAACACAGTGAGTGAGAGGAAAATTGTTAGGAACTGAGGTTGCCGTGCTGGGGAGGGGTGGGGGCAGAAAGGATAGGTCCTTTGGAACCTTAGAGACTATGATAAGCACACCGGATTTTTCTCTGAGGAACATGGGAAATTATCTGTTCTCCCTCATCTTTTCTTCCTCTTCTTTTTTTCCTTCCAGAAACATCTTTTATTTTTATTTTTTCCAATTTTTAAAATCGGGATAAAATACATATAACATAAAACTTACTATCTTAACCATTTTTAAGTGTACAGTTCAGTGGTATTAAGTGCATTCATGTTGTTATACAACCATCACCACCATCCATCTCCAGAACTCTTTTCATCTCGCAAAATGGAAACTCTAGACCCATTAAACAACTCTCCATGATCCCCTCCCCCCGGCCCTTGAAAACCACCATTCTTTCTTTCTTTTTTTAAAATCTCCCCCTTTCCCCAATGCCCCAGATCTGGTAACCACTATTCTATTCTCTGTTTCTATGAGTTCAACATTTTTGTTTTAATTCCAAATATAAATGATTTGTCTTTCTGTATCTGGTTTATTTTACTTAGCATAATGTCCTCCAGTTTCATGCACTTTGTCACAAATAGTAAGATCTCCTTTGTTAAGGCTGAATAACAGTCAAGTGTGTATGTGTGTGTGTGTGTGTATGACATCTTATTTATCCATTCATCCACCAGCGAACATTTAGGTTGTTTTCCTATCTTGGTTACTGTGAATAATGCTGCAGTGAATGTGGGAGTGCAGATATCTCTTCAAGAAAGTGGTTTTATTTCCTTTGGATATATAGCCAGAAGTAGAATTGCTGGATCATATGGTAGTTCTATTTTTAATATGTTAAGGAACCTTCATATTGTTTCCACAGTGGCTGCGCCAATTTACATTCTTACCCACAGTGCGCAAAGGTTCCCTTTTCTCCACATCCTCGCCAACACTTTTCTCTTGTCTTATTGATAACAGCCATTCTAACAGGTGTGAGGTGGTATCTCATAGTGGCTTTGATTTGCATTTCCCTGATGGTTAGTGATGTTGAGCATCTTTTCATTTACCTTTTGACCATTTGTATGTCTCATTTGGAAAAATGCCTTTTCAGGTCCTCTGCCCATTTAAAGATTGAATTTTTTAAATATTGAGTTGCATGGATTCCTTATAGATTTTGGATATTAACCCTTTTTCGGATACATAGTTTACAAATAATTTCTCCCATTCCATTGGTTACCTTTTCATTTTGTTAATTGTTTACTTTGCCGTGTAGAGGCTTCTTAGTTTGATGTAGTCCCATTGTTTATTTTTGCTATTATTGCTTATGCTTTTGGTGTCATATCCAAAAAGTCTTTGCCAACACCAATGTTCAAGGAGTTTTCCCTATGTTTTATTCTAGGAGTTTTATGGTTTGGGGTCTTATATGTAAGTCTTTAATCCATTTTGAGTTAATTTTTATGAGTGGTATAAGATAAAGGTCCAACTTTGTTCTTTTGCAGATGAATATCCAATTTTTCTAGCACCATTTATTGAAGAGACTATCATTTCCCCATTGAGTATTCTTGACTCCCTTGTCAAATATTAGGTGGCCAGATATTCATGGGTTATTTCCTCCCAGTCAGTAGGTTGTCTTTTAATTTTGTTGATTGCTTTCTTGGCTGTGCCTTCCCTCTGTTATTTCTGTCCCAGCCAGGGAAAAGAGATTCCCTTTTCATGTTCATGGCTAAATCCTGTCTAGGCTCTGAGCCTCACTTCTTCCTTGTTTCATGAATTGTCTTTATGATATTGACATTTTATTTAATTATTAGTATATTGAAATTTTACCTCTCACATAGCCTTATTTTTCATCTTAAAGCCAAGATTTTCCGTTAACTTTCATTTCCTTGTTTAGCTGATATCCTATTTTGTTCTAGATCTTCATAACTAAATTTCTTAAAACAGTGGTCTACTTATCCTTTTCTACTTCATCTTGTATTCATGATATAAATCGCAATAATGTGTTATCCACAGTATCTACTCTGCTGAAATGACTGTTTCTAATTTCACAAACCTCCATTGAACGGCTAAAACCAGTAAATCCATTTCAGTCCTTTTCATACTCGTGCTTTCTGCTGACCGTTCCTTCTATCTTGAGATCCTATCCTTGTTTTGCTTTCCCAAACCACTTTCTCTTTCTTTTCTTACCTCTGTTAGTTCTTTGCTAGCTCCTCTTTTTCCATTCAGCTCTGTATTTTGGCATTAACCAGCATCCTGTTTTTGGATTCATTCTCATTCTAAACACTAAACTTGAAAGATTTCATTCACAGTCATAGTTTCAGTTACTACATAATGAATTGTCAACTTCCAAACAAGTCTCTAGCCTTTTGAGTTTAAATATATATATTAATATGTGTTTACCTGGCACTTTTCATATTAACTTACCACAGACATCTTAAACTCAACATATCTCAAACCATAATGTTTGCTTCTCAATTTATATTCCCAACTCAGTTCATAACTGTATACAGATGGTTCCCAACTTATTATGGTTTGACTTAGGCTTTTTCAGCTTTATGATGGTGTAAAAGCAATATGCATTCAGTAGAAACTGTACTTCAAATTTTGAATTTTGACCTTTTCCTGGGTAATGATATGTGGAACGATGCTCTCTCGTAATGCTGGGCAGTGGCAGTGATTAGAGCTCCCAGTCAGCCACATGATCAGGAGGGTAACCAGCCAATATTTATAACCATTCTATATCCATACAAACATTACATTTTTCACTTTCAGTACAATATTCAAGAAATTACATGAGTTATTCAATACAATGCTTTATTATAAAATAGGCTTTGTGTTAGATGATTTTGCCCACCTATAGACTAATGTAAGTGTTCTGAGCACGTTTAAGGTAGGCTATGCTATGCTATGACATTTGGTAGTTTAGGTGCATTAAATTCATTTTTTAATACACCTTTATTGGAGTGTAATTGCTTCACAATGTTGTGTTAGTTTCTGTTGTACAACAAAGTGAATCAGCCATATGCATACATATATCCCCATATCCCCTCCATCTTGCATCTTCCTCCCACTCTCCCTATCCCACCCCTCTAGGTGGACACAAACCACCGAGCTGATCTCCCTGTGCTATGTGGCTGCTTCCCACTAGCTAGCTATTTTATATTTGGTAGTGTATATACGACAATGCTACTCTTACTTCACCCCAGCTTCCGCCTCCCCTCCCATGTCCTCAAGTCCATTCTCTATGTCTGTATTCCTGCCCTGCCACTAGGTTCATCCGTACCATTTTTTTTTTTTTTTTTTAGATTTCATATATATGCATTAGCATATGGTATTGGTTTTTCTCTTTCTGACTTACTTCACTCTGTATGACAGGCTCTAGGTCCATCCACCTCACTACAAATAACTCAATTTCGTTTCTTTTTATGGCTGAGTAATATTCCATTGGATATATGTGCCACATCTTCTTTATTCACTCATCTGTTGGTGGACATTTAGGTTGCTTCCATGTCCTGGCTGTTGTAAATAGTGTTGCAATGAACATTGTGGTACACATCTCTTTTTGAATTATGGTCTTCTCAGGATATATGCCCAGTAGTGGGATTGCTGGGTCATATGGTAGTTCTATTTTTAGTTTTTTAAGGAACCTCCATATTGGTTTTATCAATTTACATTCCCACCAAGAGTGCAGGAGGGTTCCCTTTTCACCACACCCTTTCCAACATTTATTGTTTCTAGATTTTTTGATAATGGCCATTCTGACTGGTGTGAGGTGATACCTCATTGCAGTTTTGATTTGCATTTCTCTAATAATTAGTGATGTTGAGCATCTTTTCATGTGCCTCTTGGCCATCTGTATGTCTTCTTTGGTGAGATGTCTATTTAGGTCTTCTGCCCATTTTTTAATTGGGTTGTTTGTTTTTTTGATATTGAGCTCCATGAGCGGTTTGTATATTTTGCAGATTAATCCTTTGTCCATTGTTTCATTTGCAAATATTTTCTCCCATTCTGAGGGTTGTCTTTTCATCTTGTTTATGGTTTCCTTTTCTGTGCAAAAGCTTTTAAGTTTAATTAGGTCCCATTTGTTTCTTTTGTTTTTATTTTCATAACTCTAGGAGGTAAGTCAAAAAAGACCTTGCTGTGGTTTATGTCAAAGAGTGTTTTCCCTATGTTTTCCTCAAAGAGTTTTATAGTGTCTGGTCTTACATTTAGGTCTTTAATCCATTTGGAGTTTATTTTTGTGTATGGTGTTAGGTAGTGTTGTAATTTCATTCTTTTACATGTAGCTGTCCAGTTTTCCCAGCACCACTTATCGAAGAGGGTGTCTTTCTCCATTCTATGTTCTTGCCTCCTTTGTTGTAAATTAGGTGACTATATGTGCGTGGGTTTATCTCTGGGCTTTCTATCCTGTACCATTGATCTATATTACTTTTTTTGTGCCAGTACCATCTGTCTTTTTTTTTAAAAATAAATTTATTTATTTATTTTCACTGCGTTGGGTCTTCCTTGCTGCACTCGGTCTTTCTTAAGTTGCGGGGAGCGGGGGCTACTCTTTATTACGGTGCGCGGGCTTCTCACTGCAGAGGCTTCTCTTGTTGCGGAGCATGGGCTCTAGGTGCATGGGCTCAGTAGTTGTGGCTCACGGGCTCTAGAGCACAGGCTCAGTAGTTGTGGTGCATGGGCTTAGTTGCTCTGCGGCACGTGGGGTCTTCCCGGACCAGGGCTCGAACCCATGTCCTCTGCATTGGCAGGCAGATTCTTAACCACTGTGGCAGCCAGGAAGTCCCCCACACTGTCTTGATTACTGTAGCTTTGTAGTATAGTTTGAAGTCAGGGAGCCTGATTCCTCCAGCTCCATTTTTCTTTCTCAAGATTGCTTTGGCTATTTGGGGTCTTTTGTGTTTCCATACAAATTGTAAAAATTTTTGTTCTAATTCTGTGAAGAATGCCATTGGTAGTTTGATAGGGATTGCATTGAATCTGTAGATTGCTTTAGGTATTACAGTCATTTTCACAATATTGACTCTTCCAATCCAAGAACATGGTATATTTCTCCATCTATTTATGTCATCTTTTCTTTCTTTCATCAGTGGTTTATAGTTTTCTGAGTACAAGTCTTTCTTCTCCTTAGGTAGGTTTATTCCTAGGTATATTATTCTTTTTGTTGCAGTGGTCAATGGGAGTGTTTCCTTAATTTCTCTTTCTCATGTTTCATAGTTAGTGTATAGGAATGCCAGAGATTTCTGTGCATTAATTTTGTATCCTGCAACCTTACCCAATTCATTAATTAGTTCTAGTAGTTTTCTGGTGGCATCTTTAGGATTTTCTATGTATAGTATCATGTCATCTGCAAACAGTGACAGTTTTACTTCTTCTTTTCCAATTTGTATTCCTTTTATTTCTCTTTCTTCTCTGATTGCCATGGCTAAGACTTCCAAAACTCTATTTAATAAGACTGGCGAGAGTGGACATCCTTGTCTTGTTCCTGATCTTAGTGGAAAAAGCCTTCAGTTTTTCACCATTGAGTATGATGTTTGCTGTGGGTTTGTCATATATGACGTTTATTATGTTGAGGTAGGTTCCCTCTATGCCCATTTTCTGGAGAGTTTTATCATAAATAGGTGTTGAATTTTGTCAAAAGCTTTTTCTGCATCTATTGAGATGATCATATAGTTTTAATTCCTTAATTTGTTAGCTCCTCTCTAAATGTTTGGTAGAATTCACCTGTGAAACCATCTGGTCCTGGACTTTTGTTTGTTGGAAGATTTTTAATTACAGTTTCAATTTCATTACTTGTGATAGGTCTGTTTATATTTTCTAATTCTTCCTAGTTCAGTCTTGGAGCTTTCTAAGAATTTGTCCATTTCTTCTTGATTGTCCGTTTTATTGGCATATAGTTGTTTGCAGTAGTCTCTTATAATTCTTTGTATTTCTGCGGTATCAGTTGTGATTTCTCCTTTTTCATTTCTAATTTTATTGATTTGTGTCCACTCCCTTTTTTTCTTGATGAGTCTGGCTAAGGGTTTATCAATTTTGTTTAACTTCTCAAAGAACCAGCTTTTAGTTGTATTGATCTTTGCTATTGTTTTCTTCATTTCTATTTCATTTATTTCTGCTCTGATCTTTATGATTTCTTTCCTTCTACTGACTTTGGGGTTTTTTTGTCTTCCTTCTCTAGTTGCTTTACGTGTAAGGTTAGGTTGTTTATTTGAGATTTTTCTGATTTCTTGTGGTGAGATTGAATTGCTATAAACTTTCCTCTTAGAACTGCCTTTGCTGTGTGTCATAGGTTTGGGGTCATTGTGTTTTCATTGTCATTTGTTTCTATGTATTTTTAAATTTCTTCTTTGATTTCTTCAGTGATCTCTTGGTTATTTAGTAGCACACTGTTTAGCCTCCATGTATTTGTGTTTTTTACAGTTTTTTTCCTGTAATTGATTACTGATCTCATAGTGTTGTGGTCAGAAAAGATGCTTGATGTAATTTCAATTTTCATAAATGATCCGAGGCCTGATTTGTGACCCAAGATGTGCTCTGTGTTGGAGAATGTTCCATATGCACTTGAGAAGAAAGTATATTCTGCCACTTTCGAGTGGACTGTTCTATAAATATCAATTAAATCTTTCTGGTCTATTGTGTCATTTAAAGCTTGTGTTTCCTTATTTATTTTCTGTTTGGATGATCTGTCCATTGGTGTAAGTGGGGTGTTAAGGTCCCCTACTATTATTGTGTTACTGTCGATTTCCCCTTTCATGGTTGTTAGCATTTGCCTTATGTATTGAGGTGCTACTCTGTTGGGTGCATAAACATTTATAATTGTTATATCTTCTTCTTGGATTCATCCCTTGATCATTATGTAGTGTCCTTCCTTATCTCTTGTAACAGTCTTTATTTTAAAGTCTATTTTATCTGATACAAGTATTGTTACTCCAGCTTGCTTTTGATTTCAATTTTCATGGGATATCTTCTTCCATCCCTTCACTTTCAGTCTGTATGTGTCCCTAGGTCTGAAGTGGGTCTCTTTTAGACAGCATATATATGGATCTTGTTTTTGTATCCATTCAGCGAGCCTGTGTCTTTTGGTTGGAGCATTTAATCCATTCACGTTTAAGGTAATTATTGATATGTATGTTCCTATTACCATTTTCTTAATTGTTATGAATTAAGGTCCTTTTGTAGGTCCTTTTCTTCCCTTGTGTTTCCCACTTAGAGAACTTCCTTTAGCATTTGTTTTAGAGCTGGTTTGGTGGTGCTGAATTGTCTTAGCTTTTGCTTGTCTGTAAAGCTTTTGCTTTCTCTGTCTGTAATACCCAAAGCAATCTACAGATTCGGTGCAATTGCTATCAAACTACCAATGGCATTCTTCAGAGAATTAGAACAAAAGTTTTACAATTTGTATGGAAACACAAAAGACCCTGAACAGCCAAAGCAATCTTGAGAAAGGAAAATGGAGCTAGAGGAATTTTGCTCCCCGACTTCAAACTATACTACAAAGCTACAATAATCAAGACAGTATGATACTGGCATGAAAACAGAAATATAGATCAATGGTATAGGATAGAAATCCCAGAGATAAACCCACACACATATGGTCACCTAATTTAAGACAAAGGAGGCAAGAATATACAATGGAGAAAAGATAGCCTCTTCGGTAAGTGGTGCTGGGAAAACTGGACAGCTACATGTAAAAGAATGAAATTAGAACACTCCCTAACACCATACACAAAAATAAACTCAAAATGGATTGAGACCTAAATGTAAGTCCAGACACTATAAAACTCTTTGAGGAAAACATAGGAAAAATAGTCTTTCACATAAACCACAGCAAGATCTCTTTAGACCCACCTCCTAGAGTAATGAAAATAAAAACAAAAATAAACGAATGGGACCTAATTAAACTTAAAAGCTTTTGCACAGCAAAGGAAACCATAAATAAGACGAAATGGCAACCCTCAGAATGGGAGAAAATATTTGCACATGAAACAAAGGACAAAGGATTAATCTCCAAAATACACAAACAGCTCATGGAGCTCAATATCAAAAAAACAAACAACCCAATTAAAAAATGGGCAGAAGATCTAAATAGACATTTCACCAAAGAAGACATACAAATGGCCAAGAGGCACATGAAAAGATGCTCAACATCACTATTATTAGAGAAATGCAAAGCACAACTGCAATGAGGTATCACCTCACACCAGTCAGAATGGCCATTATCAAAAAATCTAGAAATAATATATGCTGGAAAGGGTGTGGTGAAAAGGGAACCCTCCTGCACTCTTGGTGGGAATGTAAATTGATACAACCAATATGAAGAACAGTACGGAGGTTCCTTAAAAAACTAAAAATAGAACTACCATATGACCCAGGAATCCCACTACTGGGCATATACCCTGAGAAAACCATAATTCAGAAAGAGACATGTACCACACTGTTCATTGCAGCACTATTTACAATAGTCAGGGTGTGGAACCAACCGAAGTGTCCATCGACAGATGAATGGATAAAGAAGATGTGGCACATATATCCAATGGAATATTACTCAGCCATAAAAAGAAACGAAATTGAGTTATATGTTGTGAGGTGGATGAGCCAGCAATCTGTCATACAGAGTGAAGTAATTTAGAAAGAGAAAAACAAATACCGTATGGTAACACATATATATGGAATCTAAAAAAAAAAAAAAAATGGTACTGATGAACCTAGTGACAGGGCAGGAATAAAGATGTAGACATAGAGAATGAACTTGAGGACACGGGAGGGGAAGTGGAAGTTGGGGCAAAGTGAGCTTAGCATCAACGTATATACACTACCAAATGTAAAATGGTTAGCCAGTGGGAAGCAGCCGCATAGCACGGGGAGATCAGCTCGGTGCTTTACGAAGACCTAGAGAGGTGGAATAGGGAAGGTGGGAGGGAGGCTCAAGAGGGAGGGGATATGGGGATATATGCATGCATATGGCTGATTCACTTTGTTGTACAACAGAAACTAACACGGTATTGTGAAGCAATTATACTCCAATAAAGATCTATTAAAAGAAAAGAATTATTCGTTCATACTAATATTTACCACTAAGATTAACATTTTAAACAGCTTATTATATCTGTTTATCATATCATATCATATATCATATCATATTTTGTTTCTTTTTTCTTACAATGAAAATCTTGGTACCTACATATTCTTTTTATTCAACAAGATATGTAAAACTGCTGCAGAATTACAATCCTAATATTACTACTAAAAATAAGCTACTGTAAATTGCTCAAGATTTCTTTGCAATTCATTTTTACCTCAGCATATATGCCACTAGAGTTGTAAAGCCACAGTGCTGTATTCAAAAGTCATTTGAAAAAATTCTATTTCCCTGTGTTGTATCCTCAACTTAATATACAGTTAGATTTTTTTCTTTAATTTTATATTCAGTTGTAGGTGTTTCCTTTTTAGACTGTTATTTAATTTTATTTTTTGAAATTATAAAGCATTCACATTGTTCAAAAATCAACTATATGAAAATATATTCAGATCAAGGTAAATTATATGAAAAGGTATATTAAAACATAGATACACTTAGATACTAGCTCCTATCCTTATCTCCTCCATTCTACTCCCACATACTATGTTACAATATGAAACAACCACTCAATTTAAGTAATCACTGTCATTAGTTTCTGATTTATTCTTCTTATGTTTCCTTTTGTAAAAATAGGCATACATCTCTATTCTTAATTCCCCGTTTCTTATACAAAAGGAAGCATTCTCTCTATGTATTCTTTTGCACTTTTTTTCTGCTTAATTTTGGAAAGTAAAATGGAAATTACTCCATATCAATTCATAGAAATCGTTCTAATTATTTTTACAGCTGCATAGTATTCCATTAGGTGGGTGTAGTTTGTTTAACCATGCTCCTACTAACGGGAATTTGTTTTCTCTCACATTTCAATAGACTTTACTATTATTAAAACGTTTTAATGAATAACCTTGTGCTTATGTTGTATAATATTTGTGGAGATGTATCTGGAAGGTAAATTCTAGAACTGAGATTACTCAATCAAAGAGTAAATGCATAAATATTTCTTTAGTCTTCTCCACAGAGAGCTAATCAGCTGTAGAAAACATCTAAGCTTCATACTTAACTACCTTTATTTAATTTTGCTGTCTGTTTATAAATAGTTTAAAAATATTTGCATTAACTGAAAATGAATCATAGACCTATGGGTTGGTCAAAAACTTTGTTTGGGTTTTTCCATAAGATGTTACAGAAAAACCCGAACGATCTTTTTGACCAACCCAATAAAAGTAAAACACAAAGCTATAAAACTCCTAGAAGATAGCCTAGGAGCAAACGTGGATGATCTTGGGTATGGAGATGACTTTTTAGATACAACAACAAATGCACAATCCATGAAAGAAATAATTGATAAGCTGGACTTGAGTAAAATTAAAAGCTTCTGCTCTGCGTAAGACAATATCAAGAGAATGCGAAGACAGGCCACCAACTGAGAGTAAATATTTGCAAAACACACATGTGATAAAGGACTGTTATCCAAAATATACAAAAAAGTCTTAAAATTCAATAAGAAAACAAACAGCCCGATTAAAAATGTGCCAAAGACCTTAATAGATGCCTCATCAACAAAAAGGTATACAGATGGCAAATAAACATATGAAAAGATGCTCCACATCATGTCATCAGAGTGCAAATTAAAACAATGAGATATCACTATACACCTATTAGAATAGCTGAAATCTGGAATACTGAGAATACCAAAGAAGATGTGAGCAACAGGAACTCTTATTTGTTGCTGGTGAGAATGCAGAATGATGCACCCACTCTGGAAAACAGTTTTGTGGTTTCTTACAAAAGTAAACATACTCTTACTAAATGATCCACAATCGCACTCCTTGGTATTTATGCAAAGAAGTTGAAAAGGTATGTCCACACAAAAACCCGCACAGTAGGTGTTTATAACAGCTTTATTCACAATTGTCAAAACTTGGAAGCAACTAAGATGTCCTCCAGTAGGTGAAAGGATAAATAAACTGTGGTACATCCAGACCATGGAATATTATTCGGTTTTAAAAAGAAATGAGCTATCAAGCTGTGAGAAGACATGGAGGAACCTTACATGTATACTACCAAGTAAAAGAAGCCAGTCTGAAAAGCCTCCATGCTGTGTGATTCCAGCTATATAACGTTCTGGAAAAGGCAAAACTATGCAGACAGTAAAAAGGTCAGTGGTTGGCAGGGGTTGGGGGGATAAATAGGCAGAGCACAGAGTATTTTTAGGGCAGCAAAAGTACTCTCTGTGATCCTATAATGATGGATACATGTCATCATACCTTTTGTCCAAACCTGTAGAATGTAAACACCAAGAGTGGACTATAATGTAAAGTATGGACTTCTGGTGATGATGATGTGTCAGTGTAGGTTCATCAGTTGTAACAAATGTACCACTCTGTTGGGGGATATTGATAATGGGAAGTGGGGTGGGTATGCATGTGTGGGGGCAGAGGGTATATGAGAAATCCCCTCAGGGTTTCTGTGAACCTTATATGACCTGCTGGAGAACTAGAGTTTTGTTTTACTTTGTTTTACTGTTTAGCCCTTTTTCCTTTACTGCACTGATACCCACCTGTACCTAACCTTCCTTATAATTTCTCAATAATCTTAAATCCTTTTAAGGTTCCATTTCTGAAATGGAGTTTCCATATAGTAAGCAAGTATATTTTGCTTCCATATAGTTAGCAAAGTATATTTTGTACTTCACAGTTGTCTCTTGTTAGACCACCCATGTTAAGATGTTGGCCACTTGTCCTTTCAGTGTGCATCTCCCTGTAAAACCAGCTCAGTGAATCATTTTAGTATTCACCAGAGGCAGGGAATTTCTGCTACTGTGATTTGGGAAGTGTTTTCTTTCTTCCTTCAAAGAGAACAGCAACTTAGCAAGATAATTGATCTGTGGTGAGAAAACAAAGCCCATAAGTGTTCTCTAAGTTTTTTCCTAGTCTCTTCAGTCCTCTAATCTTTAAGTTATGAAAGTAAAGATTATCTTTTCTTCCCACCATTGAATGTTAGGACTCCTTTCATCTTAGGTACATGTATTTCAAGTTCTTTGAATTTGTAATCTGAAAAATTAAGTAAGGAATTGGTAACTCTCTATCTTCCTTTATGTTAATGATAGAAGAAATGTTAAATCCCTGTCACAGTACAGGACACACACTTTTTATCAATTCAAGAAAATTATTTGAGGTTGGTGTCTTAGCTTCATAATTGTGATTTATTTTATTTTAATTTTTCCCCACATCTCCTTTGGTACCACAGTTGTGCACAGATTAGATTTATATCTGTGATATACTTCAGGTTTTATTTTCAGCTGACTGTGTATGTTCATGTCCATTCTAGTGGTGACATCAATTCTCATTGGTTAGTTGTAAAATACTTACAACTAACGCATTCCATAAAAAGGAGGAAAAAAAACACTTTATGAAATTCAAAAGTCTGGGAACACTAAACCTCTGTCATTGTTTTCTAAGTTAATGTCTATACCTGTTAGTTGTTCTTTATGCCATTTCTGTCGGATTGAGATTTGAGATTTAACTTTATCCCTTGAGTTACTGACTCTTTTTGCCTTCTTCTTTGCTATTTCCAGGAATTTTTATAAAATTTTTAGTTTTCATTGAAACTGTTCAGTTCTTGTATACTTTCATAGTTGATGTTGTCTACCTCATATTCCTCTGGTCACAAAAGGCCAAGGGGCATATCAGTAGTAATAAATAGGAGCTGGGAATAAAGTAGGTTTTGGGGACTCTGGTCTTCACCTACCATTACATATTTCTCACACTGAAAATTCTCCTTCTGTTGTTTCTAGAAGTCTCCATGAGCATCTAACATGTGTGCATTAAGTTTCTTAGGTCTGCTGATTGCATATGCCTCTGTAGCCTGCATCACCAGTGAAGGTGCTTTGTCATCATCAGTGGCACCAAAGCTTGCTCTTGTGAATCTGATGTCTGGCCAGTGATGTTATGTTCTCTTATTCCCTTAGATGAGGGCAATAAATATTGGAAAGAATGAAACAATATTTTATTATCTGTATATAGTAACTGTATGATTAGAGCATTTCTAAGAATTGGTCAAAACTAATAGCATTAATTTTTTAATGGAGAAGATATGTCAGTTTCAAGGCAAAAGAAATCAGTAATATTTTAATGTATTCATAATAAATAGACTAAACAGGAGGGACCTTCCCTCAAGATAACACACACACACACACACACACACACACATACACACACACACACATACACACACAGCACACATATAAACACACACACAAAGACATTGGGATAAAATAACAATATATAGCTTCATAATGAAAATAATAAAACCTTGATAAATATAAATAAAAGTTTTGAGCAAGTATAGCAAGGTACATTGTTACATGGGAGAATAAACATCTGCTACCTCTGGTTGGAGTTCTAGGATCTACAGTTGGAAGAGGAAAACAGGAGAGACTAGCAAGTAGTCTAAGATAATAGAATCAAAGCGATAGGAGAAAAACATAGCACCTAGCAGGAAACACAGGCTGGAAACCAAGTAAACTGTCAAAAAAGATGTGAACAATAATAAAAAGAGAAGTAAAGGAAAAAGAATAAAGTTCAAGGCCAAAGGTCTACCTTAAAGCATGTTCAAAAAAGCAAGAGAATGGACTGGGAGAGGAAGGAGGCCATGCATGGGGGTTCAGGCAGAGCCTGAAGTTTCCCAGAAATACTGATTTAAATCCCCTTTCAAATGTAGTCAATGTCATATCCACAGGTATTACAAATGACAAACTAATTCAATAATTTTTCAACAGTTAATTTAGAAATGGCACATAGTTCAGATTGATACTCCAACGAGATTTTTATCTTAGAAAGCAACAAAATGCTTCTATATTTCATATGATAAATGAACAAGTCACGCAATTACAGAACTTACAAAGGGCCAGTGAAGTATTAGAACATGGCAGAGACTAAAATGCATGGTTTCCAATTCTGCCATAAAATGTAAGAGATCACTGGAACAGAATAGAACTCTAAAAACTGTATAATCAGTCAGTATCACAAAATAGCTGAGAAAAAAAAAGAGCATTTATTAAATGGCAAATTGATAGCTGGTTATTAATTTAAGAAACCAGTAATTTAAATCTAACTCACACTAAATGTATATCTTTCACCAAAATGAATTCTGGAAGAACAAGTGAGTAAACATTTTAAAAGTCAGATCATAGAATACCGAGATGAAATTATTCAGATATTTGTGTGTACAAGATTCTTTTAAGGATTTAAGTCATTAAAAAAAAAAAAAGCTCAAGATACCACCTTTTATGTGGTATCTTGTCTGACTTCTCTGCGTCTGGCCCCACTTTTCCTCCTCCCTGTGGTTCTTACATGTGTACCTCTCATACAGGAGTCTGAGTTTCTAGAAGAATTGATATAAAACACACCAAACATATATAGCAAGAAATGTAAAATAACTATAACATTTAAAATCAGCTATATAGCATATTTTTATTTGTGAGGAAAAAGATACACATATGAATATGTGTGTAAACATGCTTTTGCTTTTATGTGCTTATGGAAAAAAGGGAGATACCTAAGAAATCACAAATATATTTATTGCTGGAAAGTAGGATTACTCTAGGAGAGTGGTTTTCAATGTTTTTTGTCTTAGAACTCCTTTAAACCATTAAAAATTACTGAGGACCCCAAGCAGCTTTGTCTCTGTGAGTTATATCTATAGATATTTATTGTATCAGAAGTAAAAATTGAGAACTTTAAAAATATATTTATCTATTTTTCAGTTTAAATTACAACAGTAAACCCATTACATGTTAACATAAATAACCTGTTTATATAAAAAAGCCACATTTTACAAAATTAAAAAAAAAAGATAACATTGTTTTACCTTTTGTAATTCTCTTTGATGTCTGGGTGAATAGAGATAGCTGGATTCTTATTCTGCTTCTGAATGCAATCTGGTGTATTCTACCCTCTTCAGAGAATTAGAGTTAAAAAGGAAAATAAAATCTTAGTATTCATAGGAAAAAGTATTAACCCAGATCCCCAGACAACACTTTGAGAACTGCTTCTGTAGAAGAGGAGAGGAAGATTTTTGTTTTCACCATAGTTTGTGTTTTATAGTTCTCTAAGCCTTATATGTTAAAGAGGAAAAACAATACTGCTATGTAGAACCTTTGTGAGGAATATGTGTAATGTGCTTAGAAGAGAAATAAGTATATCTCAGGCAAGTAATAAATGATAGATGTTTATTATAATAATCATTTATTATGGGGATGGTTAAATTCAAAGCCAGGATGAAAACTTCTGAATTTAAATCCAGTGTTCTTTTCACTGAAGCCACAATATGGCCTAGAGGCTGTAGACAGAAATTCCAGGGCTTAATATACCCTTTTGGAAAATATTGTGGGTTTTGAGGCAGACAAAGCCCCATTTCTGAGTGGTATAAATGCTGAAGCCATCCTCGGGCATTGATAGGCCTTAGGGCACTGATATTTTCAAACAAAATGGAGGAGAAAGGCTGCCCACACCTCTGAAGAGAAAGGAGGCCAGGGAAAGCATGAGTAGTGAAATGAAGCCAAGGCAATCAATTAACCAACTCAGGGCCCTGGTCTGTGAAGTTCACACAAGAGTTTACACCCAGGGCAGGATTGGGCATAGCCCAAAGAAGGTATTAGGGCTGGTAACTAAGGAGTGAAGGAAGGTTGATATGATGATATTGAAAAGAGAAATAGACCAGTCAGAGTACAGACATGCACTGAGGCCATGACGGAGGCAGTGGTGCTCTCCCAGAATTTCACCTGCTCCCCCACATTCTCAGCAGTCTTGTGGTTAAGTGGGGTCAACATGATTGGTTTTGGACAATGAACACAATAAAAAGAGATAAATAATTTAATATATACATTGTGAAATGACAGTTAAGAGGCAGGAAGGATATTTATTTGAAAAGAGTCCAAAAGAATCTAATGGAGGAAATGAAAGGTAAATATCAGAGGAGATAAAAATGGAAAATTTCACAGTCAAATAAATATGAATCTTTAGACTGAAAGTACCCTCCCAGAACAAAACAGGATACGGATAATGCACCACACACAGACATTTTTCAGTGAACCTGCAGAGCATCAAAGATAAAGAAAATCTTTAATACTATTAGAGAGAAAATGTAGATTACACATAGAGCAACACTTACTTTGACAGCAGACTTCTTAGTAACAACAGATGGCAGAAGATAAAGGAATAATATTGAATGATAGATTTTTAATCAAGACTAAGAGAAAAAATAAAAATATTTTCACCTTTTCTTTACCAAGACAAAAGGTTAGAGCGAAAGAACAGGAAATAAATAATTTTGAGTACGCTGAATACTACCTGAGGCTATACTTCCAGGTGCTACAAGCATAGAAGGCCAGGAAACTTGGAACATAGCTAAGCTACCAGGGATTCTATAATATAACCAAATCTGCCATATCCCCACTATCACAGTGAAGCAGTAAATGAAACAATAATTAAAAGGCCATGTACTAGACCAGAGAATTGGGAGGATGCACCTGCAAAAGCACTAAATAAGAAAAGGTAAGCACAGAAGAAAACAGAGAAAATAAAAAGAAGGGAAAAAATCCTTAACATTCAAAATTGAGCTCACAAACCAAAATACAAGTATATGAAGAGACTTAATGTTAAGATAACAGCCTACAAAATCAACAAGTGAAAAATTAATTGATTATAGATGATATTATATTTCTAGAACAGATGGTCATAAATTTAGTGTGTTGAATGTATTTGAAGAGATAAATGAAGACAAACCTCCCATTATAAAAATAAAAATAAATTATGTAACAAATTGGCAAGGTTAAAAACATATTTTAAAGGAACAGTTTAAATATCTTGGAAATGTAGAGTATAGTGATTGAAGTAAGAAGCTAAAACAATAATATAAACTCCAGGCTGGACACAGTGGGGAAGAGAATTGGATATTTAGAAGAATTAAATTTGAAACTCATCTAGAACACATCCCAGAGAGACAAGAGACCACGAGATTAAAAAGTATCAATATATTTGGGTAGCTAAGAGATGATGAGACAAGAAAAGGATGCCTGTTTTTGTCATTTCTATTCAGCATTGTACTGGATATTGTAGCCTGGGAAATTAGGCAAGAAGGAGAAAAAAACATCCAGATTAAAAAGGAAGAAGTAAAATTATTTCTATTTACAGATGGCATGATCTCATATATTGAAAATCCTAAGGAATACACATGCATATGCACAACTATTAGAACTAATAGACAAGTTCAGCAAGGTTGCAAGACACAATATAAAAAAATCAGTTGTATTTCTATACACTAGCAATGTAAAATCTGAAAATAAAATTAAGGAAATAAATTCCATTTACAATAGCATAAAACAGATAAAATACTTAGGAATAAATACAACAAAAGAAGTATAAGACTTGTTGCATTGAAAACTACATTAGGGGCTTCCCTGGTGGCACAGTGGTTGAGAGTCCGCCTGCCAATGCAGGGGACACGGGTTCGTGCCCCGGTCTGGGAAGATCCCACATGCCACGGAGCGGCTGGGCCCGTGAGCCATGGCCGCTGAGCCTGCATGTCTGGAGCCTGTGCTCTGCAACGGGAGAGGCCACAACAGTGAGAGGCTCACGTACCACAAAAAAAAAAAAAAAAAAAAAAACTACATTATATCATAAAACGATGTGGTACTGGTGTAGGATAAACATAAACATCAATAGAATAGAATTGAAAGTCCAGAAGTGAAGCCATACATGTATAGTTTATTGATGTTCAACAAGGGTAGCAAGACCATTCAGTAGGGAAGAAAATAGTCTTTTCAAAAAATGGTGCTTGGACAACAAGATTGCCACACACAAAAGAATGAATTTGGACCCCTACCTATACCATATACAAGAAATTAACTCAAAATCAAAGACCTACATGTAAGAAATAAACTATAAAACTCTTAGAAGAAAACATAACAGTGAACCTCTTTGACCTTGGATTAGGCAGTGTTTTCTTAGATATGACACCTAAAGCACAAGCAACCAAAGACAAAATAGATACATTGGATTTCATCAGAATAAAGAACTTAACGTGTTTCAAAAGGCACTATTCTGAGAAAGTGAAAAGACAAACCAAAGAATGGGAGGAAATATTTGCAAATTGTGTCTGACAAGGGTCTGGTATCTTGGTCATACGCAAATGAATGAGAATAATATTGACATGGGATTTTTCATCAGCATCACTGAATGCAAGTAGCCATCATCTTAACTGGGAATATGTTAGAGGCATTCCCTTTTAAAACAGGAACGGAAGAAATGCTATGTGTTCTCATAAAGAGGAAAATTCATTCCAAATTAATCTATTGATTCAGTGAAATTTCAATTAAAATTACTACAGAGCACTTTTATAGAACTTACTAAGCTAACTAAGGGTCAAAAATAAAAAAGCCATTTTGCAGACAAAGACCAGGGGAATGATATGACTTATCATTGTGAAATTACTTTATGTCCAAATGATGTCTATGCAGAAAAAGGAATAAGCACTACTATTTATAATTAGTTTATTTTCCAGTTTATTAATCATATGAATCTAGAATTCATTTAATATTAACATCCCACTCAGTATTTACACAGCATGTATATAAACTGATAAATCAAATGTAGGCATTAAACAGATTAAATTTCCCAAAACATTTAAATGTTGATTGCCAACTTAATCATACACTTCTAAACCTTTAATTAGACTCCTCTGAATATATGAGTCTCTCAGATGCTGTAAAATTTCAAAAAGCTCTCAAAATGTACATGCAGTATAATTATTATAAAACTGATCAGGGACTTGCCTAGTGATCCAATGGTAAAGAGTCTGCCTTCCAAAGCAGGGGCATGGGTTCAATCCCTGGTTGGGGTACTAAGATCCCACATGCTGCAGGGCAACGAAGCCCACGCGCCACAACTACTGAGCTTGCATGCCTCAACTAGAGAGCCTGTGTGCTGCAAACTATGGAGCCCATGTGCCCTGGAGCCTGTGTGCCACAAATAGAGAAGAGAAAACCTGCACATCACAGCTAGAGAGAAGCCCATGCACTGCAGCGAAGAGCCTGAGCGCCACAATGAAAGATCCCACAAGCTGCAACAAAGATCCTGCGTGCTGCAATGAAGACCCAACCAGATCATTTTTTAAAAAATAAATATTAAAAAAAAAACTGGTCAGATAATCACCAGGAAACCTGAGTATAAAGAGTTTAGGGGAGCCACCAAGATGGTGGAGGAGTAGGAGGACGTGAGTTCATCTCTCTCCACGAACGCATCAAGAATACACCTACAGATGGAAAGTTCTCACAGAACACCAGCTGAACACTAGCAGAAGACCTTGGGCACTGGAAAGGACAAGAAAGATCCCCACATAACCAGATAGGACAAAAGAAGGGAAAAAGAAGAGGAGAGGAAGCGGGATGGGATCTGCACCCCTGGGGGGAGCTGAAGCGGAGGAAAGGTTCCGGCACCTGGGGAAGCCCATCACCAATGGGAAAATCAGTTGGGACAGAAGGGGAGCATCTGAGGATGTCAGAGGAGGGTGAAACGGCCGGTCTATGGCAGACAGGACAGAGTGAGACCTACACAGATAGTCTGTGCCACAGCCTTGCACACCCGAGACTGGGACATGTGTCCACCTGTGCACACGGGGGCTGAGAGCTGGAATGTGGAGATTGGAGAGCAAACCTCGGGGAGGTCTGCTGTTGGCTGTGAGCAGACAGCCTGAGGGGGTGGGAGGGAGGAAATCCGCAACTGAGAATGCTTGTGTAGGAAACCCAGAATGCCATAGAAGCAAGGCGCTACTGTTGAGTGATCCACAGTAGGTGGAGCCGCCATTGCAGCCCCTCTCTCCAAGTGCCGGTCCCCTGCTCCGCCAGATGCTAAGAAAAGCCCCCACCAGGGTTGACCTTGTGCCAGCTACCAGGCGCTATGACTGGATTTCTCGCAACTGTGGCCACTGGCTTTCCTGTGCACCTGTTGCCACCAGGACCCCCCGTGACCCAGGCAGTCATGCCACTTCCATGCCCTGTCCTCACTGGGGCAGACCCAAGTGCTCCAGGGCAGCCTCAGGAGCAGACTCCTGTGGGTGACTCACATGCAGAGGTGGGGCTAAAACCACAGCTGAGCCCCAGGAACGGGGCAACTAAGGAAGAGGAACAAAACTCTTTCCATGCACCTGCACAAGGCGCAGATTAAATCCCCAAAATTGACTTGGTAAATCCTGCATCTATGGAATATCTGAATGGACAATGAGTGTTCCTACAAATGAAACCTGTCTAGCTGAATCAGCTGTGGACTTTGGGGACTAGTACACGTGGGAGTTGGGCCAGGTCAGAGGATGAGAGACCCCCACAGTGCCCACAGAGGGACCAGAGACCCACCTAGAGGTTTTGGAGGGCCTCCTGGGGAGCGGAGGTTGGCTGTGACTCACAGTGGGGGCAAGGACATTGACAGCTGAGGCCCCAGGAAAACATAATTATTACTATGTTTCTTATGTTTTGTTCTGTTGTTTTTTATTATTTGTTTTTATTTTCATTTAGTTTTTTAATTTTTTTTTTTTTTTTTTTTTTTTGTGGTACGTGGGCCTCTCACTGTTGTGGCCTCTTCCGTTGCGGAGCACAGGCTCTGGACGCACAGGCTCAGCGGCCATGGCTCACAGGCCCAGCCGCTCCTCGGCATGTGGGATCTTCCCAGACCGGGGCATGAATCCGCGTCCCCTGCATCGGCAGGCGGACTCTCAACCATTGCACCACCAGGGAAGCCCTAAATATTTTAATATATTTTTTAATATTTCTACATTACTTTTTGGTTCTGTGTTTTTTCCTTGTTTTTTTTCTTTTTCCTTTCCTTTGTTCTATTTTGTTTTTTATCTTTTTTTCTTTGTTCTACTTGTTCTTATCTTTATCGTTTTTGTGCATTTGTTTTGTTTTCTTTGCTTTTTCCTTCAGTTTGCATTCTGCTTTTGTTTTGTTTTTCATTTTCTGTTTTTGTTAGTTTTGTTTTTAATTGTTTGACTTCGTTTTAGGGTTCTTTTGTTTTTATGGTTGGTCTCTTGTTTTTTGTTTTCTCTGTTTTTGTTTTGTATGTGTGTGTGATTCCTGGGTTTTTTTGGGTTTTGTTTGGTTCTGCTTTTACAATTTTTCTGGGGTTTTGTTTGTTTTTAATTGTTGTTGTTGCTGTTTGCTTGTTTTTGTCTTTGCTATTTTTTGTGGGGGTTTTTGTCTGTTTGTTTTCTTCCTGCCCTTTTTTTTCCTTCTTTTTCTTTTTTTCTTTCCTTTTTTTGCTGAGCCATGTGGGGTCTTGGTGCTCAGGGCAGGGGTCGGTCCTGAGCCTCTGGAGTGGGATCGCCAAGTTCAGGACACTGGAACACCAGAGAATTCCCAGCTCCAGGGAATATTAAATGGTGAGAGCTCTCCTAGAGGTCTCCATCTCAACTCCAAGACCTGGCTCCACCAAACGGCCTACAGGCTCCAGTGCTGAATGCCCCATGCCAAACAACAAGCAAGAGAGAAACACAAACCCACCCATCAGCAGACAGGCTGCCTAAACTCAAACTAAGCCCAAAGACACCCCAAAACACACCACTTCACATGGTCCTGCCCATCAGAGGGACAAGATCCAGCTCCATGTACCAGAACTCAGGCACCAGACACTCCTGCCAGGAAGCCTACACAAGCCACTGGGCCAAACTCACCCACTGGGGGAAGACACCAGAAGCAACAGGAACTACAACCCTGCAGCCTCTGGAAAGGAGACCTCAAACACAGGAAGTTAGACAACGTGAGAAGACAGAAAAATGTTGCAAACGAAGGAGCAACATTAAAACCCACAAGACCAAATAAATGAAGACAAAGTAGGCAATCTACCTGAAAAGTAATTTAGAGTAATGATAGTAAAGATGATCCAAAATCTTGGAAATAAAATGGAGAAAATACAAGAAACATTTAACAAGGACCTAGGAGAACTACAGAACAAACAGACAGTGATGAACAACACTATACCTGAAATGAAAAATACACTAGAAGAATCAATAGCAGAATAACTGAGGCAGAAGTATGGATAAGTGAACTTGAGCTGGAAGATAGAATGGTGGAAATAACTGCTCTGGAGCAGAATAAAGGAAACAGAATGAAAAGAATTGAGGACAGTCTCAGAGACCTCTGGAACAACATTAAATGCACCAACATTTCAATTATAGGGGTCCCAGAAGACGAAGAGAAAGAGAAAGGGTCTGAGAAAATATTTGAAGAGATTATAGTCAAAAACTTCCCTAACATGGGAAAGGAAATAGTCAATCAAGTCCAGGAAGTGCAGAGAGTCCCATATAGGATAAACCCAAAGAGAAAAATGCTGAGACACATATTAATCAAACAAAAATTAAATACAAAGAAAAATATTACAAGCAGCAAGGGAAAAGCAACAAATAAAATACAAGGGAATCCCCATAATGTTATCAGCTGATCTTTCAGCAGAAATTCTGCAGGCCAGAAGGGAGTGGCAGGATGTATGTAAAGTGATGAAACGGAAAAACCTACAACCAAGATTACCCACTAAGGATCTCATTCAGATTCGACAGAGAAAGCAAAAGTTTTACAGACAAGCAAAAGCTAAGAGAATTCAGCATCACCAGACAAGCTTTGCAACAAATGCTAAAAGAACTTCTGTAGGCAGGAAACACAAGGGAAGAAAAAGACCTACAAAAACAAACCCAAAACAATTGAGAAAATAGTAATAGGAACATTCATATCAATAATTACCTTAAATGTAAATGGATTAAATGCCCCAACCAAAAGACACACACTGGCTTAATGGATACAAAAGCAAGACCCACATATATGTTGTCTACAAGAGACCCATTTTAGACCTAGGGACACGTACAGACTGAAAGTGAGGGGATGGAAAAAGATGTTCCATGCAAAGGGAAATCAAAAGAAAGCTGGAATAGTAATACTCATATCAGACAAAATTGACTTTAAAATAAAGACTGTCACAAGAGACAAGGAAAGACACTACATAATGATCAAGGGATCACCCCAAGAAGAGGTTATAACAATTGTAAATATGCACCAAACATAGGAGCACCTCAATATATAAGGTAAAGGCTAACAGCCATAAAAGGGGAAATTGACAGTAACACATCAGTAGTGGCGGACTTTAACACTCCACTTACACCAATGGATAGATCATCCAGACAGAAAATTAATAAAGAAACACAAGCCTTAAATGACACATTAGACCAGATAGACTTAATTGATATTTATAGGACATTCCATCTGAAAGCAGCAGAATACATTTTCTTCTCAAGTGCACGTGGAACATTCTCCAGGATAGATCACATCCTAGGTCACAAATCAAGCCTTGGTAAATTTAAGAAAGTTGAAATCATATCAAGCAACTTTTCTGACAACAACACTATGAGATTAGAAATCAATTACAGGGAAAAAAACTTTAAAAAACACAAACACATGGAAGCTAAACAATATGCTACTAAAT
Source organism: Orcinus orca (assembly GCF_937001465.1). NCBI lineage: Eukaryota > Metazoa > Chordata > Mammalia > Artiodactyla > Delphinidae > Orcinus > Orcinus orca. The sequence continues at coordinate 47,910,827 of NC_064566.1, read as the reverse complement.
AACCAAGAGATTACTGAAGAAATCAAAGAGGAAATCAAAAAATACCTAGAAACAAATGACAACGAAAACACAACGATCTAAAACCTATGTGATGCAGCAAAATCAGTTCTAAGAGGGAAGTTTATAGCAATACAATCCTACCTGAAGAAACAAGATAAATCTCAGACAACCTAACCTTACACGTAAAGCAACTAGAGAAAGAAGAACAAACAAAGCCCAAAGTTAGCAGAAGGAAAGAAATCATAAAGATCACAGCAGTAATAAATGAAATAGAAATGAAAAAACAATAGATCAGTAAAACTAAAAGCTGGTTCTTTGAGAAGATAAACAAAATTGGTTAACCTTTAGCCAGATTCATCAAGAAAAATTGGAGAGGACTCAAATCAATGAAATTAGGAATGAAAAAGGAGAAGTTACAGCTGACACCTCAGAAATACAAAGGATCATAAGAGACTACTACAAGCAACTATATGCCAGTAAAATGGACAACCTGGAAGAAATGGACAAATTCTTAGAAAAGTACGACCTTCCAAGACTGAACCAGGAAGAAATAGAAAATATGAACAGACCAATCACAAGCACTGAAATTGAAACTGTGATTAAAAATCTTCTAACAGGGCTTCCCTGGTGGCGCAGTGGTTGAGAGTCCGCCTGCCGATGCAGGGGACACGGGTTCGTGCCCCGTTCCGGGAAGATCCCACATGCCGCGGAGCGGCTGGGCTCGTGAGCCATGGCCGCTGGGCCTACACGTCCGGAGGCTGTGCTCCGCAATGGGGGAGGCCACAGCGGTGAGAGGCCCGCGTACCGCAAAAAAAAAAAAAAAAATCTTCTAACAAACAAGATTGCAGGACCAGATGGCTTCACAGGCAAATTCTATCAAACATTTAGTCCTTCTCAAACTCTTCCAAAAAATTGGAGAGAGAAGAACACTCCCAAACTCATTCTACAAGACCACAATCACTCTGATACCAAAACCAGACAAAGATGTCACAAAAAAAGAAAATTACAGGCCAATATCACTGATGAGCATAGATGTAAAAATCCTCAACAAAATACTAGCAAACCAAATCCAACAACGCATTAAAACAATCATACACTGTGATCAAGTGGGATTTATCCCAGGGATGCAAGGATTCTTCAATATATGCAAATAAGTCAATGTGATTCACCATATTAACAAATTGAAGAATAAAAACCATATGATCATCTCAATAGATGCAGAAAAAGCTTTCAACAAAATTCAACACCAATTTATGATAAAAACTCTCCAGAAAGTGGGCATAGAGGGAACCTACCTGAACATAATAAAGGCCATATATGACAATCTCAGAGCAAATATTATTCTCAATGGTGAAAAACTGAAAGCATTTCCTCTAAAATCAGGAACAAGACAAGGGTGCCCACTCTCGCCATTATTATTCATCATAGTTTTGGAAGTCCTAGCCACGGCAATCAGAGAAGAAAAAGAAATAAAGTAATCCAAATTGGAAAAGAAGTAAAACTGTCACTGTTTGCAGATGACATGATACTATATCATGATACTATGATACTATACATAGAAAATCCTAAAGATGCCACCAGAAAACTACTAGAGCTAATCAATGAATTTAGTAAAGTCGCAGGATACAAAATTAATACACAGAAATCTCTTGCATTCCTATACACTAACAATGAAAGATCAGAAAGAGAAATTAAGGAAACAATCCCATTTACCATTGCAACAAAAAGAATAAAATACTTACAAATAAACCTACCTAAGGAGACAAAAGACCTGTATGCAGAAAACTATAAGGTAATGATGAAAGTAATCAAAGACGAACAAACAGATGGAGATATATACCATGTTCTTGGATTGGAAGAATCAATATTGTAAGAATGACTATATTACCCAAAGTAATGTACAGATTTCATGCAATCCCTATCAAATTACCAATGGCATTTTTAACAGAACTAGCACAAAAAATTTTACAATTTGTATGGAAACACGAAAGACCTTGCATAGCAAAAGCAATCTTGAGGAAAAAAAAATGGAGCTGGAGGAATCAGGCTCCCTGACTTCAGACTCTACTACAAAGCTACAGTAATCAAGACAGTGTGGTATTGGCACAAAAACAGAAATATAGATCCATGGTACAGGTTAGAAAGCCCAGAGGTAAACCCACACACCTATGGTCACCTAATCAATGACAAAGGAGGCCACAGTACACATTGGAGCAAAGACAGCCTCTTCAATAAGTGGTGTTGTGAAAACTGGACAGCTCCATGTAAAAGAATCAAATTAGAGCACTCTCTAACACCATACACAAAAATAAACTCAAAATTGATTAAAGACCTCAACATAAGGCCAGACACTATAAAACTTTTAGAGGAAAACATAGGCAGAACACTTTTTGACATAAATCACAGCAAGATCCTTTTTGACCCACCTACTAGAGTAATGAGACTAAAAAACAAAAATAAACAAATGGGACCTAATGAAACTTCAAAGCTTTTGCATAGCAAAGGAAACCATAAACAAGACAAAAAGACGACCCTCAGAGTGGGAGAAAATATTTGCAAATGAAGTAACTGACAAAGGATTAATCTCCAAAATATACAAATCGCTCGTGCAGCTCAATATCAAAAAAACAAACAACCCAATCAAAAATGGGCAGAAAACCTAAATAGACATTTCTCCAAAGAAGACATACAGATGGCCAACAAACACAAAAAGATGCTTAACATCACTAATCATTAGAGAAATGCAAATCAAAACTACAATGAGGTATCACTTCACACAGGTCAGAATGGACATCATCAGAATGACCATCATCAAAAAATCTACAATCAATCAATGCTGGAGAGGGTGTGGAGAAAAGGGAACCCTCCTGCACTGTTGGTGGGAAAGTAAACTGATACAACCACTATGGAAACCAGTATGGAGTTTCCTTAAAAAACTAGAAATAGAACCACCATACGCCCCAGCAATCCCACTACTGGGCATATACCCTGAGAAAACCATAATTCAAAGAGTCATGTACTACAATGTTCATTGCAGCTCTATTTACAATAGCCAGGACATGGAAGCAACCTAAGTGTCCATCAACAGATGCATGGATAAAGAAGATGTGGCACATATATACAATGGAATATTACTCAGCCATAAAAAGAAACAAAATTGAGTTATTTGTAATGAGGTGGATGGACCTAGAGTCTGTCATACAGAGTGAAGTCAGAAAGAGAAAAACAAATACCGTATGCTAACACATATATATGAATCTAAAAAAATTTTTAAAAAAGGTCATGAAGAACCTAGGGGCAGGATGGGAATAAAGACTCAGACATAGAGAATGGACTTGAAGACACAGGGAGGGGGAAGGGTAATCTGGGACAAAGTGAGAGAGTGGCATGGACATATATACACCACCAAATGTAAAATAGATAGCTAGTGGAAAGCAGCCGCATAGCACAGGGAGATCAGCTTGGTGCTTTGTGACCACCTAGAGGGGTGGGATAGGGAGGGTGGGAGGGAGACGCAAGAGGGAGGGGATATGGGGATATATGTATATGTATAGCTGATTCACTTTGTTAGAAAGCAGAAACTAACACACCACTGTAAAACAATTATACTCCAATTAAGATGTTAAAAATAAATAAATAAAGAGTTTACATATATTAAAATCTATTTTATTACCTTATTTTGATAATGCAAACATTTGAAAATTATCAATAATTTCTTTAAAGTTTGAAAATACATTTAGCCTTAAGAAGTGAAATATAGCAATGTATTGATATAAACATAGTATACTCTGTGTGTAGGAAACCAAATTATCTGTCAGGGAAAACACAGTATGTTTATTGCCATCTGCCTAGATAAGTAAAATAATATATAAATCAAGTAATTGATAGAAAAATGAAATAGCCAAAGATATTCCCTCAAATGTATTTGGGAAAGAATATGTTTGCTCAGCTCTTTGGGTCCTTCCTTTGGAATGAAGGGACGTATTAATTTAAGTATGTACCTTATAACTCAACTTGAACTTAATATAATTTTTATTAGCACTATATGGTTGTTTAATGTGGGAGCTAGAAGTATACATCACTAGACTATAAAATAGGAAACTCATGTGGCTATCTTATATGTCACTATGATGGTCTAGCGTGTGTCAGCCTGCTTACACTGTGACATCCCAGTTGACACTGAAGTACCCTGATATGTTTGCCTACATGTACTATAATGGCCCCATATATGCCATATCAGCCCAAAGTCTGTCACTGTGTGTGTACCATGCCAGTCCATTACATGCTGTGACAGTGCCATATTATCCGTCTGCCTGCACAATGACAACCAAGTATTTATATGACAGCACAGCATATATTAGCTTGTATACACCTTGAGACCATTTTACATTGTGAAGGACCAATGTGCCTCAGTCTCACACACTGTGACGCTCTCGTAATTGCTGTAACAGCCCAGAGTATGTCCGGATGTATGTATCATGACAACCAACATAAACTGTGATAGTTAAGGATCTATCAGCCAGCATGCACTATGACAGCCTTCTGCCTTGAGAGCTCCGTATGTGCCATAACAGCCTTGTAAGAACCACAGTAGCCATTTTACACGGGGGCAGCAGGCATTTTGTGTCAGTCTACATGTTTCATGACTGTCCAGGAGATGTTATAACATCTTAGCAGACCAATATGCAACTTGACAGCCCGGCAAGTGTCAGCCTGCCTGTATTCTAAGAGTCCACATACACTGTGACAGTACATGGTTCATCAGCCTGAATGTTCCGTCACAGACACTGCATACTATAACAGCTCAGCACAAGACATTCTGTGTGTGCAATGACGAATACAGACTGTGACCAAACAATGTGCGGAAGTCTGCATGGACCAGGACAGTCAGTACATAATGTGACAACTCATGATGACGTCAAGCCTTTCATTCTAGCGATGCAATTTGGTGTGGCATCCACATGGATGTACATGCATGCACATGCTTAATTTACCTACGCTGGTTCTAGCTGCATTTCTTTCCATTGCATTGGCTTATGTTTTAGATCACTTGCTTCCTGCTCCGATTCCCTTCAAGGGGTTGTGTCTTATTTTCCATAACATCTCTCAGCATTTGCCTTCCTCATTCCAGAAGGCTGCAACAGCCTATTGATCAGCCATCTCTTAAATTCTCCTTTTGAACTAAGGTACAGTGTAACTAAGTAAATAATTAAGGTCATTTTGGGGGCTGCCAAGTTTTACATGCTAACTTCCTTTCCCCTCCTTTGGTTGTCTACAACTACAGTCATCATCATCATCATCACACACACACACATGCATATAATTGCACATACATCACATCTTTAAAAACCCTCCAAGGTTTCCTAGTGCTAAAGAAATGACTTAGCATCACTGCCATCACCTCACACGTTTTCCTTCAAATTTTCTTCACAGCCCACTTTGTATTACACTTTGCTTCATCCTGTGAACAACGCTTTGCACTTTCCCACCTCTGGACCTTGGTTTGCCCTATGCCCTCTTGGTACAGCATACATCTCTGGAAATCTCCTTAAAATTTCGGATCCTTCACTCTTTTTGCCCAGTTTTCCCTTTTTATTGACTCAAATATCTGAATATCTGACAGTCAGGGAAATAGTATTTCGCTAAAAGAATAGAGCTCACATTAAGCACTTGGTTCTAATTGCAAGGGATTTTAGAGCTGTATTAGTCCATCACAATTTCTTCTGATAGGTAGTACCCCACTCCATCTCCATCTTCAGGTTTAAAAGGGAAGATTTGTCTATTTGAATATACCTATTAACCAGGCAATATTCTGAGAGGCATGCATGATTTACTAAGATGATTTTCATTAACTTGTAGGAAGAAAACGAGTAGGCCACACCCACTCCAAATCACTGGAATCAGTTTTTACAACCTCCCTACCCTTTGGAAGAAATCATTATTATTCACAAGTATTGTGTATAACCAATATTTTATTTAGGTGATATAATTTTTAAAAATCTATAGTGTTGCTAGTAGTGTTGCTAGTATTGTATTCAAGGGCTCATAATTTTATTAAGTTCAGACTCTAATAGTAATTTTTTTTTTGGTGGCCATCATTAATGAGAGCTTTTCATCTTCTATGTATTTTGTACGTTGTAGAGATTATGCTGCATATACAATTCTGTATCCTGTTTTTTTTAAATAAATTTACTTATTTATTTATTTTTAGCTGCGTTGGGTCTTCGTTGCTGCTCACGGGCTTTCTCTAGTTGCGGTGAGCGAGGGCTACTCTTCATTGCGGTGCACGGGCTTCTCATTGCGGTGGCTTCTCTTGTTGCAGAGCACGGGCTCTAGGCGCACAGGCTTCACTAGTTGTGGCTCGCGGGCTCTAGAGCACAGGCTCAGTAGTTGTGGTGCACGGGCTTAGTTGCTTTGTGGCATGTGGGATCTTCTTGGACCAGGGCTTGAACCCGTGTCCCTTGCATTGGCAGGCGGATTCTTAACCACTGCGCCACCAGGAAAGCCCTCGAATAGTAATTTTTAATGTTCTATTCAGCATACTAATAAATTAAAATTTCAGCTGTACCATATAACAGCTCTTTGACTGTGGGCCAGGGAGTATATCTAAGCCTTAGTTTCTTCATTTGTAACATAAAAAAGTTGATAATACCTATTTGAGTATTGTGAGAATTAAATGAGATCATTTATTCACTCAACAAATATTGAATACCTGCTACATGCCAATGTGGTTCTTAGTTCTGGAGATATATTGATAAACAAAATAAGAAAAAAAAATCCCTGCTCTAAAGAAACTTGCATTTCTAATAAACAGTAATGATTACAGTACATTAGAAGTGCTATGGAGACACAGAAGGTTAAGAGAGACTGTGAGTTGTGGGGTAGAGGCCAGGGAATTTATCATTGAGAAAGTAACGTTTCAGCAAAGTCTGGAAAAATGCATTGTGCTACATTAAACACCTGCAGGGAGAGTGCTCCAAATATGGGGACCAGCCTTTACAATGCCCTTAAGGTCAAGGAACCTGAAGCATGTGCAAGGAATGGCAAGGAGAGCAGTGTGGATCGAGAAGAGTGGGTAGGAGGGAAGGTAGGAGATGAAATCATAGAGGAAACAGAGGCCTAGATCATGTGGGGTGATATTAGTCATTGTAAGGATCTTGGCTTTAATCTGAATGAGATAAAAGACTATTGGAGATTTTTGAGTGGAGGGTGACATGGTCTCATCTAAATTTTAATAGACATACATTGGCTACTTTGTTGAGAATGAATAATAGAGGAACAAGTGTAGAAGCAGGGAGACCAGTTAGAAAGCTTATCCATTTGAGAGATGATTATAAAAGTGAATGTAGAGAGAAGTGGTCAGAGTCCAGATGTATCTTGAACACAGAGCTCAAAGTATTTACTGGTGAAAGATGTGAAATATAAGAGAAAGAGGAGGATAAATGATGACTGCGAAGTTTTTGGCTTAAGCAATGGGAAGGATGCCATTAGCTGGGATGGTCTAGAGTACAGTGAAGCAGAATGGGGCTGGGCAAGAGCAGAACCTCAGTTTTAGACACGATAAATTTGAAGTGCCTGTTCGACACTCAAGTGTAGATGTTGAGAAAGCAATTGGATGTATGAGTCTGGAGTTCAGGGGAGAGACATGAATTTAGGAGTTGTCCTTTTATAGATGACATTTAAAGCCATGAGACAAGTCCCCAAGGGAGGGAGTGTAAATAGAGAAAAGAAGTCTGAACTGAGCTCTGAGCTACTCCAGCATTATGAAATCAAGACTGGAGGAAGAACCAACACAGGATGCCAAACAGTGGTCAGTAGGAGTGGAGAGAAACCAGGAGACTGAAGTAATATTGGAAACCAAGTGTCCAATACTACTGATTAGTCAAGTAACATGGGGATGTGGAATTAAGTTTGGATCAAATGGATTTTAAATATGCAGTTAAACTTTGGATTATTGGATTTAGCAATGAAAGTGGAGTGGTAGAGGCAGTCTGAGTCTGAGAAAAAATAGAAAGAGAACTATATGTAGCAAGTGTATACAACTCAAATTTTTTTTCCTGTGAGGGGAGCAGAAAAAGTGCATAGTAGCCGGAAACAGAAGTAGGGTTAAGAGAGGTTTTTTTAATAGGAGAAAGAATAGTATTGATATGTTCACAGGCTGATAAGGAAATTCCAGAAGAGAGGGAAATTGTTTTAGGAGCAAAAGAGAAGAATTGCAAGAGTGATGTCCTTGAGTGACAAGAAGGAGTGCTATCTTCCACATCTAGTGGTGTTTGAGCTCTGCTCATACAGGCTCCCAAGAGCAGATCATGAGCACCTCTTCCCGACTCCAAGTTCGGTGACACCATGTTGGTAGCTTGAAATAGGCCATAGTGGAACTATTTATACCACAGAAACCAGTGGATGCTACAAATCTGGGCTTTTTTTCCCCAGGAGAGTAGGATGTTAAACATTTATGAGCATGCCACTGAATCCATCAGTGGAGCAGATGGCCTTAAATAAGCACAGGAAGTATTCATCTATACAAGAGAAAGAAGGAAATGAATCAAGATGCAGACTCTGGTAGATGGAGAGATGTTTGTAACATGCTTGTCCCAGTGACTAGCACACAGTGATTAATTACTATGTTTCTCACTTCATTCAATCATACCACATTGCCTCTAGCTTCAACAATGCTCCCAGGCTATGTGGCAGAACACTATGTCTTTGAAAGGAGGAAGGTAAAGTATTCAGTCTCTGCGGACTAAGACTTTAAGCTCATTGATTCACTAATTTATTCATTCAATAAACATCTATTGAGTAGCTATTATTTGCTCCAAATTATGTCTTAGATTCAATTTAATAAATCCAATAAATATTTAATAAGAAATGACAATAAGCAAAATATTTTAGTGGGTATAATGAAAGACAAAAGATGCAGTACATCCTAGAAAAAAAAGATTAAATTTATACTTAAGTTCTGAAACAAATAAGTATGTGTTTTATGCTGTAAACATATAAAACAAATCAATAGTCAAATGCTTATGGCAGAAATAAGTCTGTTATATATAATTTTGTGAATTTAAGGCATAGGTTAAGCATCACTTATAAATATGCATTTTAGTTTTTAATAATTCACTGAGAATCTAATTCTATCCAATTTGGGAACAGGAACTGCTAAATAAATCTAGGAGTCAGTAGAAAGTTTAACACCTGTTATTTTCTAATCCTTATCCTATTGGACTTGTCTGTAGCACATTTCCTATTTCATTCCATTTTTGAAGCTCTCCCACTTGGTTTCTATAATCACATCATATTTTGGTTCTTCTATATCACTGACCTCTGTTTTGAAGCAAAAAGGGTCTTCTTTCTCTGCCCTCTTGTATTATTTTTTGTATCCCAAGAATATGGCCTGCCTTTCTTTTTTTTTTTTTAACATCTTTATTGGAGTATAATTGCTTTACAATGGTGCGTTAGTTTCTGCTTTATAACAAAGTGAATCAGCTATACATATACATATATCCCCATATCTCCTCCCTCTTGCATCTCCCTCCCACCCTCCCTATCCCACCCCTCTAGGTGGTCACAAAGCACCGAGCTGATCTCCCTGTGCTGTGCGGCTGCTTCCCACTAGCTATCTATTTTACATTTGGTAGTATATATAAGTCCATGCCACTCTCTCACTTCGTCCCAGCTTACCATTCCCCCTCCCCATGTCCTCAAGTCCATTCTCTACGTCTACGTCTTTATTCTTGTCCTGCTCCTAGTTTCTTCATAACCTTTTTTTTTTAATTCAGATTCCATACGTATGTGTTAACATACGGTATTTGTTTTTCTCTTTCTGACTTCACTCTGTATGACAGACTCTAGGTCCATCCACCTCACTACAAATAACTCAATTTCACTTCTTTTTATGGCTGAGTAATATTCCATTGTATATATGTGCCACATCTTCTTTATCTATTCATCTGTCCATGGGCACTTAGGTTGCTTCCATGTCCTGGCTATTGTAAATAGAGCTGCAATGAACATTGTGGTACATGACTCGTTTTGAATTATGGTTTTCTCAGGGTATATGCCCAGTAGTGGGATTGCTGGGTCGTATGGTAGTCTTATTTTTAGTTTTTTAAGGAACCTCCATACTCTTCTCCAGAATATGGCCTTTCTTGACCTCTTTCCTCTGAATGATGTTCCTGGGAAATCATATCTATGCAATTACAGTTTCCAGTCTTATCTATATTCAGATAAATAATCGCTGTGTTTTCCACTTTGTAAATATCCTGTGCTGTACAGCTGTACATCCCAACCAGCCACTTGAAATCTCCCTCAAGGTGTTTCTTGGACATCTTAAACTCAATACATTCACCTCCTGGGAACCAAGGAATTACCTGAATTCCTCCTCTCTCTCCCTACTATACCTGCTCAGACATCCAGTTTTGTTAACTTCTCCCTTTAATATTCCTTGTCCCTGTTAATTTGTTACTTCAATAATTATTATTTTTACTTGGGTTATTGCTAATATTTTCCTATTTTGTTTACCTATTTGCAATTCTTTTTCCTTTTTATGAGAATTGTATTTCTAAGGTATTGATCTGATCAGGTTACATTCCTTCTTAAAATTCTGCAACTGTATCTATCCTAAGGATATAGTGTAATTTTAATACAAATGTACATGCATTATGATATGTTAATCATGACATGATATTAGTGAAGAATGGAAATGACATAAATTTTCAACAATAAGGGGATGGGTAAGTTGACTATAATATATCCATTGAATGGAATATCCAGCCACCAACAGTAATAATTTTCCAGAAAACTAGAGAAGACTGAATCTAAGGGATGCATATTGGAGCTAGTGCCAATTTATTTCCTCATTTTTTCTACAACCCACACAGCCTTATTCTGACTTAATACTACAAGAAACTTGCTTCATGCTCGTGGAGGTCACATGCAACTTCATTAGATCTCAGAAACTCTGAAAATTTTATCCCAGCAGCTTCATAAACTCACCAAACTTTTGTACCTGTTGCTCTTGCTTTATTCATCACTGATTTTTGTCTCCTGGACCCATACCCCAGATTTAATATTCAATTCTAGTCCCAATGGATTTTAACAAATTTAGGAGAGATCTTTCTGGCTGTCTTCAGAGTTCACGTTCCCACGTGGGCTTTATGTATGCCTTTGTTTTTTGTGCCCTCTGCCCCTATTTTTTTGAGTAAAGGTTTCCTTGTTCCAGCCCCTAGTTCTATATAATAGAATACATCTTCAGAATTTATACATGAGATTCTGAATTCCCAGTCTTCCATCACTCACTCAAGGCAATTGATGAGAAATGGTCACTGTGCTACCCCTGCAAAAGGGAATGCAGCACAATTATATGAAAAAATGAAGTTACACAGACAGGAAACTGCTGTCTATCACTGCACAATTGACAACTATGAAGTTTAAATTCATGGTAGAGTATTCACAAGAACTGCAAGAAGAGGTATTCCTGACCCTTCCTCAGGCTCCTTCCTAAGATTGATTTGAGGTGGATGAGTTGGAGGGAGGGGAAGGGATGTCCATAAGAAGTACCCAGACTTTCTCCTGCATAAGCAGCCTATAGTTTGTAGAAGCCCTGAAAGAAAAGCCTTTCTTGCCAGCTGCTTATCTGAGGAGAATGAATAAGTGGGTGGTCTACATCTCCAGTAAAGGGGAGTTCCTTTTAATGGGTTGCCCAGTATTCTGAAACTCAAAGTGTAATATAGTTGACATCCTATATTCTATACATCCTGTATGAATCCTATATATCCTAAATACCCTATATTCAGGACATACTGAATGCTGATAAAAATAAACATTTCTCTCTGGCAGGGTGAAGAAGATGGAGCCTTCTTATATCCCAGCATTCATCTTGCTGATTTAACATCTAGAAAGGAACCTCTCTCTATTCATTTTTTGTCGTGGTGATAGACTATAATACCACATAAGGGAAGGGAAGTTGTGTGTTTCTTTTAAATTGATATATGGTTGATTTACAATATTATATTAGTCTCAGGTGTATAGCACAGTGATTCAGTATTTTTGCATATTATACTCCATTATAAGTTATTACAAGTTAATGGCTGTAATTCCTAGTGCTATACAACATACCCTTGTTGCTTATCTATTTTATACATAGTAGTTTGTGTCTGTTAATCCCCTACCCTGAATTTGTCCCTTCCCCCTTTCCCTCTTCCATTTAGTAACCACGTTTGTTTTCTGTATCTATAGGTCTGTTTCTGTTTTTCATATACATTCATTTGTATTATTTTTAGATTCCACATTTAAGTGATATCATACAGTATTTGTTTTTCCGTCTTATTTCACTAAGTATAATATTCTCTAAGTCCATCCACATTGCTGCAAATGGCAGAATTTCATTCTTTTTATGGCTGAGTTAATATGCCATTGTATACGTGTGTATGTGTGTTTATATACATACATATATATATATTATATATATATACCACATCTCTTAATACATGCATATGTTGATGGGCATTTGAGTTGCTTCCATGTCTCGGCTATTATAAATAGTGCTGCTGTGAACATTGGGGTGCATGTATCTTTTCAAATTAGAGTTTTCATTTTTTTCCAGATATATACCCAGGAGTAGAATTGCTGGATCATATGGTAGTTCTGTTTTGGGTTTTTTTTAGGAACCACCACACTGTTTTCCATTGTGGCTGCGCCAGTTTACATTCCCACCGAGAATGTACAAGGGTTCCCTTTGGGAAGATGTATTCTATTCACCACTGTGTCCCCAAAGGCTAGCATAGCATCTGCCACATAGGTGTTCAGAGCTATTTGTTGAGGGAATGAAGTAATGAGTGTCTCTTTGCCCCAGGGCCTGTGTCCCATTCCTAGAATGTTATTACATGTGTGAAGGTTTCTATCTCTGCACAGAGACAGGTATATTCTTCCCTGATTGTAGCATTTCCCAGGTAATATTATTAAATCTAGCCATCTGATTCTCCGTGCTGCCAGGATACCAATCACCTCTTCAGTCTTCTATGATAGAGCTTGTTTTCATCAAGTTACCAGTGATCTCCTAGTGGCTAAATCAAACTATTTTATCAGATCTTTCTATAACACATTACCCTAATCATCCTTCTTGAGATCTTCTCATGCTTTAACTACATCTCTGAATTTCATATTCAAAAATATATGCCCCAGTCCAGATCTCTCTTGTAAGTTGAATCCCAAATATCCAGTTAACTGTCCAAGAAGGATCTCAAATTCATTGTGTCCAAAATTTGGTTTATAGTCATCCCCTCAAACAAGCTCCTTGTCCTGCATTTGTCATCTTGGTTAATTAGCTAGATTAATTAAATCGTATTTGTTCCCCTTTTCTCAATTGATTTTTAGGTTCTGTAACCTATTTCAAGTTTTCTACTGGTTTCCTTAATTTAAATAAACATTTTGAAGCTTTGTTTTTTCCTGGTGGTGTTAATAATAAAATATTAATTATGTGTCTGCTCTTTTGATGATGTAATAATAATAGCAATGATGATGATAGATAATATTCATTAAGCACCTACTATATGATAAATATTCTTCTTAGCTCTTTATATGTACTAATTTATTTATTTTTCACAACAACCTTATGAAGCATATGCTATTATCAATCCTATTATACTGAGGAGGAAATCAAGGCACAAGATAAATAATTTGCTCTTGATTATAATAGCTAGAAAGTGATAGAAGTAGCAGTTAAGCTTAACAGTTTGCACTCTTGAATATAGTCTTACACTGTTATTCATTTTTTCTTACATTATGTCCTTTCTATTTCAAGAATTCTTAACAAATCCCACATATTTCAGGACCATAGTACCAACTGTTATTTAGATTGAATAACCACTAGTCTCATTGATTGCTACTGTTTCCCATATACTAAATTTTCACCATCTTGAGATCTTTATGCTAATGCAGTTTTCATTTGACTAGAGTACTTTTATGAGTATCTTTTTTTTCAGAAAGAAAATACGGATGCAATACTTTCTAGGTGCTTGCATGTCTAAAAATTCCGTGCCATCACAAATGAACAAAATTTGGTTGGATGTGGTAATACAGAATTACCACCTCTTTTCCTTAAAAATCAGCAGATATTGCTCCATTAATACTGTATATCCACTATTATATATGAAGATATTTGTGCCAATCTGATTATTTTTCTTTTTTTTTTTTGCGGTACGCGGGCCTCTCACTGTTGTGGCCTCTCCCGTTGCGGAGCACAGGCTCCGGACGCGCAGGCTCAGTGGCCATGACTCACGGGCCCAGCCGTTCCGCTGCATGTGGGATCTTCCCGGACCGGGGCACGAACCCGTGTCCCCTGCATCGGCAGGCGGACTCTCAACCACTGCGCCACCAGGGAAGCCCTGATTATTTTTCTTTTTAGATAACTAATCTTTTCTCTATGGAAGCTTTTAGAACTTTATCTCTTGATTCCAAAATGTCACCAGGGTATGTAGGTATTTTTTTCAATAATCTTGGTCAGTATTTGGCTTTTCAGCGGAGAGAAATTTTCTTCCAGTTCAACTTTTATTGCCATTTCTTCTTTATCAGCTCTTTTCTCTCCTTTCAGTCCTCTCATTGTTCAAATTGCAGCACCTAGGTTTATCCTCCATGAGTTTTCTCATAATTTTCCTTTGTCCTTTTGCTCTGCATTATGGAAGGATTATTTCAATAATTAAGTTCTTTAATTTAGTGTTTGGTAGCATACACTCTTCTGTTCATTGCCTCTATTGAATTTTTCATTTTGGCAAGTACGATTTTTGTATTGAAAAAACACTTTGTTATTGTCCAATTGCTCTTTAGTATGGCAGCTAGCCGTGTTTTATCAGTGCAACATCTCATCAACGGAGACTAGGATTTAGAATTCTTTAAAGTTTTCTCCTATTCTCTTACATTAACTGTTTTTAAAATTTTTGACCTATTTTCCCTGGTTATTCAGTCTATTTTGAAGTACTGATTTGTTTTATTTGCCCCATGATTTTCCCCTCCTGAAGAGTTACATAGTTTTTTTTTTTCCTTTCCACTGGGGTGAGTTCCTTCAAATCCTATGTAATTCTGACATCTGTAGACCTAAAGAAGCAGTTGGATTTATTTCCTAAAAGATCATAGAAGAGAGGTAGGCAGGCCTTCCCAGGTAAGACAGATAGATGCATAGATCTTCAACTTAGGTGAGTGAAGAGGTAAATGATTTAAGACCCCTCAGCTGATATAAGTGACTGTGGGAATTTCATCCAATGGGCATGTTAATTCCTTGTGTTAAAAAACAACACAGAGTAAATTTTAAACTGATTGGCTTTATTCATCAATTTATGAATTGGGCAGCATCCCATCTAGCAACTAGGAGGGCACTCGGAAGGGCTGTACAAAATGGGAGGTTTTTATAGGAAGAAGTGGGGAGCAAAGGAGCTATTAGCAAAAGAAAAAGAAAGAAAGAAGGAAAGGAAGGAAGAAAGAAAAGAAAGGAAGGAAGGAAGGAAGGAAGGAAAGAAAGAAAAGGAAGGAAGGATTATTTTTAGGCCAGGACATTTTTTTTTTATTTTTTTTGCGGGGAGTGGGCACGGAGGGGGCCAGGGAATGGCAAGGGTTTTATCATGCAGATTGCGTCTTCTCCCTCTGAGGAGATGGAAAGGGCCTAGTGACAGATTGCCTCATTGGTGCAGACCAGAAAATTCCAGACTGGTTGATTAAGATTGCATTTCTGGTGAAGGTTGAAATTGCAGTTAGGTTAGGTACTAAATCTTGGTTTGGCATCTTGGGCCTGTGGTTTTTCTCTTTAACACTGGAAGGTTATAAAAGAGGAGGATACCAAAAATATTACTGCCAAGCAGGACCCTTTGATCTAGGCAAGCAGCTGTGGGTGGTTTGGGCTCATAGCTTTGTCTATTCCCAGGAGAGTGGGGTGGCTACACTCAAGTAGCATGAGCTGGAGAAAGCCAAGAGCTGCCACCTGCCTGGCTTCTACTTGCATGAAGTGACTAGTGGCAGACAGGAGGCATGTCACTGCCCTTTAGTCCATCCTCCTGTGGACATGTTTTTATGAACCTGATGTTTCTCACCGCAGGGATGTTGGTTTGGTCTCTCTCCGTTTTCCAATGATAAGAATTTGGCTGTGTTTTCCCTTCAACATTTGTTGCATTGTGTCAGTAGCAAATTGAATTTTGGTTCCTGTCTTCTCAGAATTGTAAATATCCTTTACACTTTACTTTTCCTAACTTCAATTTTGAAGTGATGGTGGTACATTTCTTTATCTCTAGGAATTGACCATAGTCTCCATTCATCTTCATCCCTCCAATAATATGGGCCACATAAGGCTCGACTGGCCCTCACCTCTATAGTTCTTTTCCTTGGACAGTGTGGTCAGATGAGAAATGCTATGGAAACATAACTCACTTCTGAAAAAGTCTCCATATATGAGAAAAGATGTTTCAACTGCATCAGCAGAAGCAAGACATGGTGGTATGAGGAACATGATAGATTCTGGAAATTACAAAAGATCTGACAGGTCTACAGTGGAGTGTGGAAGAGATAAGGCTAGCGAGCTGGGGAAGGGCCAGATAATGAGGTTTTTTAAGATGCCGTGACAAAGAGTTTGAACATTATCCAGAAGACAGTCAGAAGTTGAAAGCTTTTAAGGAAGGGAGCAATAAGATTAGATCTGTGTTTTAAGCAGCTCATTCTGGTAGCAGTGTGGCAAATGAATTGGATGAGGGGAGAGTGGAGTGAGGAAACCCATTAAGAAGCTATTAAATAGGTTTAGGTGAGAATTTATGAGGCTTCTACTAGGGCCAGTAGCAATGCGGAGAATAGTGGAGAGATTCAAAAGCTACTTAGCAAGTAGAATCAACAGACTTGGTATTTGATTGGACGTGGAGTAAGAAGACAAGCCAGAGCCTACAATGGCTTGATGATAGAAGTGTCTTGTGATACCGTTACTTGAGGCTGGGAATATAGGAGGAGAATTGGGTTTATCAAAAAAGAGGACACATTGTGTGTAACTTGTCTAAGATATTTGAACGTAAATGTCCAAATATGTCCAGTATGTATACCCACACATCACACAAACATAGCAAAATTGTTCACTAAGGATATATGAGCCAGATTTAAAGATATGGACAGATACCAACAGCCTATGCTTGATTGGTAAAGAAAGAATAATACTGGCAAATACAACCTGGGGGTTATTACTCTAGTCTGAATATTATTTTGGTGCTTTAGGGTTAGACAGAAGAGAGGAATCTAGAATCTCAGAGTTAAGATTAGGTAGACAGCGTTTGAAGAGAATATGAGGTCAGAAAAATGTGGGGGAAGGAGAGAAGGGAGTTTCAAAGTGTAACACAAAGGCATCTTCTAGAGATGTCCAACAAGTTGAGGACAAAAAGATGTCCTTTGACTCTGACAATTAGAGGTTACTGAAATTCTAATTAAAGGGAAGGAAAGCCAAAGGGTACAGGAGTGTTCCACTCTCTTTCCTGAGTAGCGTTTGACTTTGATGAGTCACCTTTTGAACAGGTTTTGTAGGAAGAACCTGAGATTAGAAGGAAGTCTATGAGAAGAAAAACTGTGGTTGCTTATTGCTGGAAATGAATAGAGCCAAACTCCTGGAGAGGAGAGAAGGGATGAAGCAAATCATGTCCCGCAGAGCAGGTTTAGGCATATGAACTAAGTTGCCTCAGTGTTGTGAGAAGTCCACCAGACCTGTGCATCAGAAGGGCTGGGCAAGGCTGGGGGACCTGAATAGGCTTGAGTAGGGGGACTTAGAAGGAGGAAGGGTGGATGCAGTAGTTGCTGAGGTCTAGCATATAGATCCCTCTTCCAGCAGCAAGGCACTCATTCTTCTAGTCGTCAGAAGGTTGGCTGCTGGCTGCTCATGGCTGAGTCCCTCTGCAGAAATTGTCCTTGTTGAAGGTTATGCTCCCTCCCCAGGGACAGCCTTTATTCAACGGCTGGTTGATGTGAAGGTATCAGAACCTACTCTGCATGGGTCAATTCAGGACACCTCTGAGGGGTTGTCCCAACTTCAGAGCTCCCATAAGATTGGCTGTAACCTCAGTGCAACCACATACCACTTTAACCTCTTCCTTAGAAGAGTCTAGTTTCTCTTACTTGTTTATAGGTATTGTTCTCAAGAACAGTCTTTAATGAACCTGCTGCATCACATCTTGGTTGCAGTGTCTGTTTCTGGAGAACGCAACCTAAAATAATGAGGAAATATGTTTTAATCGGCTTTATGCCTCCCAGATTTGGATCCAACTAGCAGGAACAGAGTTTTGATTTCATTGTTTAGAGGACTGATCGAAACACTCAATAATGAGAAGTTAACATGACATAGTTCTACAGAAGTGGTTCTCAGTTGGGAGCAGAGGTTAGAGATGCAGAGGGCATATCCTATAGCTGGGCCCGTCTGTGACCTTGATACCTTTCTTCCCCAAATTCTGACATCCCACACTGACCCCCAACACCTCCTTGAGAAACACTAATACCATGGAACTGTCCGCACATTGGGGTGGACTTGTTCCTGGAGGGTCACTGAATTGGAAAACCTATCGGTGAGACAAGGTAGTCACTAGAAGAGAGGGGAAGGGCAGAAGAGAGCCATTTTGGTTTTGCTTTTTTAAGGAAGGTACTTTAGTATATTTCCATTCTGGATGAAAAAGACCAGTTGAGAGAAAGAAGTTGTGAATACAGGAGAAAGAAGAAATAATTAATAGAAGGACCACTTTGCCTGAAAAGACCCTCTACCAACCAAGACCTGTAAAATTTTCTCTAGTAGTCTCATCTCCACACTCATAATGCTGAACTCTTTTTTTTTTTTTAAACATCTTTATTGGAGTATAATTGCTTTACAATGTTGTGTTAGTTTCTGCTGTATAACAAAGTGAACTCTTTTTCTGCATCCTTAGAATTAGAGTTCCCATTTCCAAACCCCCAAACCCCTAAGATTGGAGGTTGGTGATATTTGATAGAGACTTCCAATGTTCTTCTTTTTTTTTAATAGCAAAGAGAAAATAGCCTTAGGTATTACATATTTTATGGCTTTTAAAAAAATGAGGTACAATTAACGTATAACATTATATTAGTTTCAGGTACACAACAGTGATTTAGTATTTGTATACATTGCAAATGATCACCACGATAAGTCTAGTTAACATCTGTCACCATACATAGTTAAAAAACTATTTTCTTGTGTTGAGGACTTTTAAGATCTATCCTCTTAGCAATTTTCAAATACGCAATACAGTATTATTAACTATGCCATACATTACATCCCCATCACTTATTTATTTTACAACTGGAAGTTCGTACCTTTTGACCCTCTTCACCCATTTTCCCCACCGAGTGTTTTCCTGACCCATTTCTAAATGGCCTGGTCACCCTGGCTCTCAACTGCTGGGGGTCGTCGTGAGACTGGCAGTTTCAGCCTCTTTGGGAGATCTGTTGATGACTCACTGTACTTCTTGCTTACAGCTTTCCTGATGGTCTGGGTAGTTTTGCAGTGGCCATCCTTCTCCTTGAATCAAAATCCAAAAGTTAATAAGTCCCTTCATATCTAACAGCTGATATAAGCTATAATTATGATGAAACAGAGCTGGAAGTGCAGGTAAATGTTCTTACCACGGAAGGAAGCTTATGTTTACGAGTGGGCGTGTGATAAGGCTTCATTGAAATTAGAAATCACTCCTGGATGTTGACACCTCTCTCTGAGTTGCAGCAGGAGAGTAAATTGGATGAGAGTAAAGGGACAGGACATGTAAGAGGAGGAAAAAAAAATTTTAAGATGTCTGACAAGTCACAGGTTGCAGGTTGACTTTTTTTAAACTGCTTTGGGGGCTGAAGGCAAATTTCCCTGGTAAGAAATGATTGCCGTACAGGATCGGCTGGGGGGCTCTTAGCCAGATACGACCTGAGTGCAACACTCCCCACGGGTCATAAATATGACTATACGCAGGAACTGATCATTAGAAAAATGATTAAGGCTGTTATTAACCCATTACTCAATTACTTTAAAATGTGGCTAGAAATGAGGCAATTATGAGTTCACAGTTTTAATTGGCATTTGAAATCACAGAGGGTGAATTGATGAGCAGCAGCTGCTGTGACATTTTGCCTGGTGATGAGCTACTAAGGAAGCTGCTGTAGAGCAATACTCTATAATCTCTCTTTTCACAGCATGGCCGCACTCAGGGAGGGCGGATGCTTCCCCTGGGAGAATAAAGGAACACTCACACTTCCATTTGACTAGAGAGCCATGAAGTCAGGATCAGGCCAAAGCATGCAGCCCTGGTAGAAAGTAGGAGGAAAGCTGTGTGTTGGTCTTTCCCATAGTGGATACTGGATGTCAAGCTGCATCCAGGGAACGTGGGATGATAGTGGGTATGACTGAGTTCAAAATGAAACTTCTGGGACAAGTGGGTTCTTAGCCAGGAAGGCACAGGATAAATACCAGTGATACAGCCTTCAGAGTCCTCTTGCTTGTTTAGAGTGGGTGAGCTCACCACTCAAGACACCCTCTGTTCCTCATTCATGTGTTCAGAGGCATCTTGGTGTCTTTCGATCATGTGTCCGTTAGCCCTGTGATAGGAAGTTAAAGTGCTCAAGGAAGTGGCTCCCGGCAGTGAATTTTGCAGAGTTTTCTTTCTACAAAGAGATGTCTTTATGATATTAAATATATTCTAATATTGTTATGCATATCTTTCTGTTCTCCTCATAGATGTCTTTCATCATACTATTTGAAACAGGAGGAACAATTTTCATCGTGTCACAGCTATAGAGAGTTAGTTTTCTCATGTTCAGTAACTGAGGCAAAATGGTAAGTTTTTCCCCAAAAGACTACAGTTATACTTTTCTTTTAGCCAAAAAAGACTGGTTTTTATGGGAACATATAGAATATGGAAAGAAGCATGGCAGAAAAGAGAAGAGGGCATGGGAGGTAGAGAAGAATGACAGAAGGAATAGAGAAAAGGGTCAAACAAAGAAACAGAGGAGAATAAGAGAAAGATAGTAGAAAGCTTATGAGGTGTACTACCTGAAAATCTCAAGGATTTAGAAGCAGGGACATCTGTCTCCCTGTCCCCATGTGTGGTGGTTAATTTTATGTATCAATTTGACTGGGCCATAGGGTGCCCAGACCTTTGGTCAAACATTATTCTGGGTGCATCTGTGAGAGTGTTTCTGGGTGAGGTTAACATTTGAATTGTTAGACTGAGTAAAGCAAATTACTCTCCTCAGTGTGGGTGGGCCTCATCTAATCAGTTGAAAGCCTGAATAGTACAAAATGACTGAGTAAGAAGTAATGCCCCTTGCTTGACTACTTGATCTGGTCTTTAACAGCCTTAGAACCCAGACTGAAACATTAGCTCTTCTTGGGTCTTGAGCCCGCTGGCTTTTGGACTGGAACTTACTCCATTGGCTCTCTTGGTTCTCAGACACTCAGACTCAGGGTTAGCTATGGAAACACAACCAATAGGAGACATACATAAAGATATATATATAGAGAGAGAGACATGCTTCTTTCCAATGGCATATATTCTGACATGCTTCTTTCCAATGGGATATATAGAGAATAGAATAGAATATATAATTATGATAATTTTAATAACTAATTATATTATAATATTTAATATAAGAAATTAGAGCACATGATTATGGAGGCTAAGAAGTCCCAACATTGGCAGTCAGCAAGCTGGAGACCCAGGAGAGATGTGCAATTCCAGTCTGACTCTAACTGCATAGAAACAGTCAATGTATAGTAGGAGAAAATGAGCCCCAAACAGAGTAGCAGAACTAAAAAGTGAGGAGGTGTTATAGGAGGAGGAGGAGAAATCTAGTTAAATTATTTAAGATGCTGGGTTCAGCCATGCCTGAAGGAACCATTAACCCCTGGATTTTCCAGGTATATGAGCCAATGTGCTTCATTTTGGTTTAAGGTAGTTTGACTTGAGGTTCTGTTATTTGTAATGTAAATCATTCTGATTAATACAAAAACTGGCACAGAGGTTGGAGTGTTACGATTGACAGACTTGTAATTGTAGAACTAGCAAAGAGCTTGGGCATTGGATAGTAAGGCCCCTTGCTGAGAAGTTGATGATCTTAGTTGAGTGGTTGTCAAACAGTTCAATTGCTGTCTACTGGGTCTTTAACTCAGATTCTGTGTCTACCATGGAGGGGAAGAGAGGCGTGACATAATCATAAATCTTTTGAAAATGCAAAATCTTAATTACCTGCCTCTGCAATGTCAGGGAAGTGGCAAAAAGTGGGAAATACAAATGGGATCTGAGACATTTAGTTTATCTTGTGGGATTTATGCTTCCTTTCTTAAGATGGGAAGAAAGGTTGCCTTTTCCTAAGGATGGGAAATATCCTTAGGATCTCTTTCCTAAAAGACTGTGCTTTTTCCTAAGAAATTTTATTTAAAGATATGGAAAAACACAAAGGAATAATATGACAAATACCAGTTCTCCACAACCCAGAATTAATGGTGGCTAATTGCTTACAGACACAGGTAAACTATATATAGTTTAAAAATTTTATTTATTGTAGAGTATTTCATAACGATTATAAACATAAGTTTTATTTGTCTGTTTCCTTTATAATAGGCATTTATGTTAGCTTTATAGTGTCATAAACAATGGACTAATCACTTTCATTATATATGTTTTGTGGTACATATATGTGAGAATACTTTCTAGTTTGTACATCTTGAAGTGGACTGCTGGATCAGAAAATTTGCATAGTTTTAATGTTGCTAGCTGCTACCAACTGTTTTCCAAAATTGTTATGCCAATTTACATTCTTACCAGTGAAGTATGAGAATTCCATTGTCCCCCAATTTTTGCAAATAATTGATATTGTCGGACTTTTTAGTGTTTGCATATTTGATGAGAGAAAATGGCATTATGTTGTTCCTTTACTTTGCGTTTTTCAGAGTCCAAATAAGGTTGAACATCTTTTTCCTGTTTATTGCCCATCCAGATCTCTTCTATGGTTATGACCCGTGACGATTTTTCTGTGTTTCTCTTCTTGTGTGCAGTTCTCTATATATTCTGCATAGGAATCCTTTGTTTGGATGGTGGTTGTAGGAAATATAGGCTTTGACCCAATCTGCCTCTGTTTGAATTCTGATTTGTCACTAACCCAGTAAATTACTTATTTACTCTATGCTTCAGTTTTATTATCTGTAAACTAGAGATAATGATAGTTTCTTATTCACTGTGTTATCATGAAGATTTATTGAATTAATAGCTATAAAAGGGATTTAGAATATTGCTTGATAACTTGTCAGAATGCAGAGGAGTAAAAACAAAGAGAAAAATACAAAGAACTCACATTCTTTCCAGTTTTTTTACAGCAGCAGAAACAAGACAACCACTAGTAGGTCAATAAATTATCCTAGTACACACTTTATGGTATTCTTGCTGGGTTCCTTAACTTGTCAGGTACCCCTTTGCCTGTGCCTGTTTTGTGTACCATTCAAGCTTCTATACATCTTCACAAATTTAGCATAAATAGTGTGTATTTAAGAGAATTTATGAGATGATCTCTCCTGTGGTTCCCAATGCTTCTTGAACAAACCTTGAACATAACCCTTAGCTCACAGCATTGTAATATTCTGTACACTCTCTTCAACCTTGTTAGGGACAGAAGGGTAAAGATTGCCTCATTCATCTCAATATCCCTGGTGGCTGGTATCGTTACTGCCACTTAAAAGGGATTCAATAAATGTTGACTGACTGCCTGACAAAAGCTGTTTCCAACTGGAGGAAAAATATGCTTTAAAATCTTGCCCAGCTAATCAGTAATTAAAAGGGCAGTAGCACTAATAAAGGTTAATTTTGGAATAATTTATTAAATATATTTTCATAAATTTTAAAGTTTCATTTGGAAATCTAGTACACATAGATTATGTGTATTGAGCGCTGATGCACACACACACACACTATATTGTAGAAATAACTGCAAAATCTTGGGGGAAAATGTAGTTTACTGCAGCTCTTCCTAGAACTCATCTTAGAGCTTATTTAAAAGAAACAATTCATTCCTTTAGGGACCTCAGCACAGAACTCTGCTAAACTGAGTTCCTGGGCTGATAACACAGCAGAGAGAAAGGAAGGTGTCATTTGGCAATTTAGCTGCTGCTGATGACACAGTCATCTTTCAGAAAAAAAAGTTAGCTCCAGGGAAGGGCTGCCTATGAGAGCAAAAGGATAGGAAGTTAAGAGAATTGGTTGCTAAGTTTTCTTTGCAGGAAAGCAAGCCAATTTTTTTTTTTTGGCTGAGTATAAGAAAAATGCCCCCTATTTATTCTGACTGAGATAATACTAGAAAAGGAAAGCCTGAAAACCAGAAATTCAAATCTTGAGAGGCACAAGGACTGCAGGTCATTGGGGGAAGGAAGCATGCCTACTTTATTCATCCTTTGTATACTGAGGACTTGACACAGTGTCTGCCAGTAGTAGACATTTGGTAAATATTTGTTCAGTGAATATATGAATGAGTGTCTCCTGGATTTTAGAAGTATTGCCTTATCCTTCATCCCAAAATTAAATTGTAAAAATATAATATTGGATGAAGGTAGCCAAAAGGTACAAACTTCCAGTTGTAAGTTAAAGGAATACTAGGGATGCAATGTACAACATGGTAAATGTAGTTGACACTGCTGTGTGTTATATGTGAATGTTGTCAAGGGAGTAAACCCTAAGAGTTCTCTTCACAAGGAAAACATGTTTTTTTCATTTTATTTTGTACCTATATGAGATGATGGATATTCACTAAACTTGTAGTAACCATTTTATTATGATGTATGTAAGTCAAATCATTATGCTGTACACCCTAAACTTATACAGTGCTGTATGTCAATTATATCTAGTAAAACTGGAAGAAAAAATATATAATATTCTCATAAAAATGTAGTATTTTCAAAATTGCAAAAAAAAAAAATAAAGAGAATAAGAGAAATACAGTCATAATCCACCATAAAGAAAAAATTGTTTTGAATATTTTCCCATAGTCATTTTTATGTATGCACATGTTAGTGTTTGCATGTGTGTGTGTGCACGGATATACACAAATTTATGATTATGCTTTGTAAGCAATTTTTCATTCTAATTTTTCATTTGCATTGTAAATATTTTTCAATGTTATTAATTTCTTTGAGAATATGATTTATAATTGCTAAAAATATATTATTATTACCTATCAATATGTAATGCCTCTTCCCTATTGTTAGATAAACTGTTTTTATTTCATTTTATTAATTTTTATTAATTTATTTTTTAATTAATTTTTTATTGGAGTATAGTTGCTTTACAATGTTGTGTTAATTTCTGCTGTACAGCAAAGTGCGTCAGGTATACAGATACAGGTATCCACTCTTTTTTTAGATTTCCTTCCCATTAAGGTCACCACAGAGCAATGAGTAGAGTTCCCTGTGCTATACAGCAGGTTCCCGTTAGTTATCTATTTTATATATGTATATATTTATATATGTCAATCCCAATCTCCCGATTCATCCCACCCCCTTTACCCCCCAAACTAATTTTAAATAGCTTCTATTTTAAAAATATAAATTCCAATTAATAAGGTTACTTTTTAGTCAAAGGACATTAATATTTAACTATTTTGGTATACTTTTCCAAAATTATTTTCCAAACAGGATCCTTTCCTCCCCCATCTCTCCTCCCCCTTGGCAACCACAAGTCTGTTCTCTCTATCTGTGAGTCTGTTTTTGTTTTGTAGATATGTTCATTTGTGTCATATTTTAGATTCCACGTATAAGTGATATCACATGGTATTACTCTTTCTCTTTCTGACTTACTTCACTTAGTATGATAATCTCTGGGTCCATCCATGTTGCTGCAAATGACATTATTTCATTCTTTTTAATGGCTGAGTAATATTCCATTGTGTTTATATACCACATCTTTATCCATTCATCTGTCAAGAAGACTAAGTCTGTCTGCGAATAATTTCCCAGGCTGTCAAATTTATTTTAATTCTATTTTATGGTAACTTACAAGAAACAAATTTTAAATTTTTAAAGTAATTAAATCAACTGTTTTTTGTTTGCTTTTTGCTTTGTGATTTCTTCTATGTCTTTCATTCTTAGAAAAAGTTTCCTCTTCCTAGGGTTTACAAAATGCTCATTTACAGTTTATTCTAGCTTAGTTTAGTTCACTTTGGTTTAGTTTTATTTTGTCTTAATTTTAAGCACATCACTAAGTCATTTCAATCTAGCTTTATTTTTCCCCAAATACCTCACCGATTGTTCCAGCATCATTTATTGAATACTCTTCCTTTTACGTACTGATTTATGATGGAAATTTAACTATATATTAAATTCTTACAAAAGAATGTAATTCTTACATTCTTCGTTGATCAAACTGTCAATTCTTGCCATAGATACACAGCATCTTGATCACTGAAGGCTTATTGTAGGCTTTGTTATCTTGTAAGACAAGTCTCTCGTCATTGCTCTTTCCATCTCATTTTATTTTCTTTCTAGAACTTTTGTACTATTCAAAGCTATATACTTTAAAAAATGAACTATATTATCACTTTGTCAAGTAAAACTTAGAAGAACTGGAGAAAAATTGTATTGGAGTCACATTAAACCTTTAAATTATTTGAAAAGAATTAAATAATTACCTTTATAATATTTAGTATTCTCATTCAGGAACATGGTATATCTCTCCATTTATTCTCCTATTATATCTCTCCATATATTTTCTAATTCTCTTCCTATAGATAACACGCAGTCCTCTAAATTGTTTTTCACTGATTTCTTATTAGAGTTATTTATAAATTTGCCTAATTATTTTTGATGACAGAATAAAATAATTTCACCACTATAATTTGTCTAGATTACTGCTGGTGAAAAGAAGCAACTAGTCATATTTTATGTTTATCTTTGCATCTGGACATTTTCCTAACTTTTCTAATTAGTTTGAATGATTTTTGTTAAAATTTCTTGGGACTTCTAGATCAACAAACCAATAATTTGTAAAATATTTTTCTCCTTACTTTAATAATTGTAGCTTATTTCCATTAGCTTTATTATTATTTTGCAAATTTACTAAGTAGTGTTAAATAATAATGAAGACATTAGGGTTTCTCTGGTGGCGCAGTGGTTGAGAGTCCGCCTGCCGATGCAGGGCACACGGGTTCATGCCCCCCGTCAGGGAAGATCCCACATTCCGCGGAGCGGCTAGGCCTGTGAGTCATGGCAGCTGGGCCTGCGCATCTGGAGCCTGTGCTCCTCAACAGGAGAGGCCACAACAGTGAGAGGCCTGTGTACTGCAAAAAAAAAAAAAAAAAAAAAAATGAAGACATTAAAGGTAATTTTTTTGTTCCTGAATGTAAATATATATATATATATTTTTTTTCTGATTTTGCAGCCTTCAGAATGTTGCCTCTAGTTTTTGTTATTCATTCAAATGTTAAGGAAATTTCCTCCCTTGCTTATTTTCTAAGACTTTTCTGAGGAATAGATATTAAATTTTGTGGGATAATTTTATAGCACCTGCAGGAACAATTATGTTGCTTTTCCCCTCTGACCTATTACTAATGGACAATATTAATTTACTATTAATAAGTGAATCTTACATTCTAAGATTAAAAACTGCACACTATTCTGGGAATATTATTTTTCTAGTATACTACTATATTATTTTCATTGGTTTATTTAAGATTTTTACATTTATCTCTGAAGTGTCATTGTGGAAATGGTAACCGGGACCCACCTTCCCCATACTCTAGATGCCTCTTATGTAACTAAAATGAAAGTTCTATAAGAGCAGAGGTCCTTGTTTTGTTTTTTGTTTTGTTGTGGTTTGGGTTTTTTTTGTTTTTTCTAACTGAAGTATATTAGATCTACATTGATCTACAATGTTGTGTTAATTTCTGCTGTACAGGAAAGTGATTCAGTTACATATATATATATATTTATTCAGTTATATATATAGTGTATATATATATATATATATATATATATATATATATACACACACACACACACATACACAATCTTTTTTAGTTTCTTTTCCATTATGATCTATCACAGGATACTAGATATAGTTCCCTGTGCTATACAGTAAGACCTTTCTGTTTATCCATTCTATATATAATAGTTTGCATCTGCTAACCCCAAACTCCCACTCCATCCGTCTCCCATCCCCCCTCCCCCTTGTCAACTGCAAGTCTGTTCTCTATGTCTTTGAGTCTGTTTCTGTTTTGTAGATAAGTTCATTTGTGTCATATTTTAGATTCCACATACAAGTGATATCACATGGTATTACTCTTTCTCTTTCTGACTTAACTTCACTTAGTATGATAATCTCTAGGTCCATCCATGTTGCTGCAAATGGCATTATTTCATTTTTTTATGGCTGAGTTATATTCCATTGTATATATGTTCAAATCTTCTCTATCCATTCATCTGTTGATGGACATTTAGGTTGTTTCCATGTCTTGGCTATTGTGAATAGTGCTGTAATGAACATTGGGGTGCATATATTTTTTCAAATTAGAATTTTCTCTGGATACATCCCCAGGAGTGGGATTTCAGGATCATATGGTAGCTCTGTTTTTAATTTTTTGAGGAACCTCCATACTGTTTTCTGTAGTGGCTGCACCAACTTACATTCCCACCTTCTTTCCACACCCTCTCCAGCATTTGTTATTTGTAGACTTTTTCATGATGGCCATTCTGACCAGTGTGAGGTGATACCTCATTGTAGCTATGTTGAGCATCTTTTCATGTGCCTGTTGGCCATCTGTATGTCTTCTTTGGAGAAATGTCTTCTGCCCATTTTTTGATTGGGTTGTTTAGTTTTTTTGTTACTGAGTTGTATGAGCTATTTATATATTTTGGAAAGTAAGCCCTTGTTGGTCTCATCGTTTGCAAATATTTTCTCCTAGTCCATAGGTTGTCTTTTCATTTTGTTTATAATTTAATTTGCCATACAAAAGCTTATAAGTTTGATTAAGTCCCATTTGTTTATTTTTGCTTTTATTTCTATTGCCTTGGGAGGCTGACCTAAGAAAACATTGATAGTATTTATGTCAGAGAATGCTTTGCCTGTGTTCTCTCCTTGTAGTTTGATGGTGTCATGTCTTATATTTAAGTCTTTAAGCCATTTTGACTTTATTTTTGTGTATGGTGTGTGAGTGTATTCTAATTTCATTGATTTACATGCAGCTGTCCAACTTTCCCAACACCACTTGCTGAAGAGACTGTCTTTTCTCCATTGTATATTCTTGCCTCCTTTGTCAAAGATTAATTGACCGTCGGTGTGTGGGTTTATTTCTGGGTTCTCTATTCTGTTCCATTGATCCATATGTCTGTTTTTGTGCCAATACCAGGATGTTTTGCTTGCTGTAGCTTTGTAGTATTGTCTGAAGTCTGGAAGAGTTATGCCTCCTGCTTTGTTCTTTTTCCTCAGGATTGCTTTGGCAATTCTCGGTCTTTTATTTTAACAGAGGTCTTTGTTTTATTTGCTGATGATGCATTTAAGATCTTAGAAGCGTGCCTAATACACAGTTGGTATTCAATAAATATTTTTTGAATGGATTAATGAATTCTCTGTTTTACTGATATTTACATTCTTCTTCAATCATTTTATACTTGAATTACACTTCTTTGATTCTTTACATTCTGTCTTTACCTGAACAGCTGGAATAAAACATAGAAGTACATACATCACACATAACACATTTTTTTCCATATGAGTATGAGCATGGTATACTTGCTGAGCCTTTGAATATTGGAGGATATCTTTCTGTTACCATCAGGAATAGAAAAATAGCTGAAGACAAAATTTTTCTCCTATACTTTTTTTTCCATCAAAATTATAATATACATTCCATTATTTTCTGGTACTTAGCATTGCTGTTATTATAAAGCTGACATTTGTTTCTTTGTCTACAACTTTTTTTTTCTTTAATGCCAAGATGCTTTATTCTTAAATTTTAAATACAATGACAAAAATAATACATTTGAATTTTTAAAAAAATACATACATATGTACTATATAAAGTAAAAATCCCTCTTACTACTTAGTCCTTCTATTCCCCCTCCCACAGAACTCCTTCAAAATAACATCACTCCTCAGATGTAACTACACTAACAGTTGCTTGTATTTTTCTTCTAGATTTGTTTTATATATCTATATAGATACAGATTTTCTTCTTTCTGAATTGAGTTTGCATTCTTGTAACAGATGCCTGAAAGAGAACTTTACAAATATTTTGGAATAGAAGCTGGCATTTGCTTCTTTGTCTAGTGGGACACAGAAATTCACATTGAAACAAATTTTCTTGACTTACTGCTTGAATAACCCTTCCTGATTGTATAAATTTTAGAGGAGTAGGCACCTGTCATCCTGAGGAAAAGGGACAATAGGTGTTTTTGTGTCTTTGCCAAAGCTGCCTTTTCTCAATGTCCCTAGGTATGTAGACATATCTGGTCTTTGAGTAGAAAGTGGAAAATTTTACATAGGGGCCCATGAAGCCACCATAGAAGATGGATGGAAGCTTCAACCCCTTCTCATTCGAGAGTCAACATTACAAAAATCTCAGAGGTGGATTAAGATGGTCCCACCAAGCACAAGCATCCCAAAGTAAACAAACAAAGAAGAAATTTTGAGTTTCCAGAAGATTAGGAAGAAATAGGGAGATATATGACAAAGCTGGAGAGGGAAATGTGCACCAGTAACATGTCACGAGGTTAAGGTAGTACAGAAATTCCCAGCCAATGAGGAATTCCTGAAGAGGGATAATGACCAATATATTTCTAGGAACAGTGATGTCTTCTATTAAATTTGAGGGTGTTTTCTTTTTTTTTCTTTAACATCTTTATTGAAGTATAATTGCTTTACAATGCTGTGTTATTTTCTGCTGTATAACAAAGTGAATCAGCTATATGTAGACAGCATATATATGGGTCTTGTTTTTGTATTCATTCAGCCAGTCTATGTCTTTTGGTTGGAGCATTTAATCCATTTACATTTAAGGTAATTATCAATATGTATGTTCCTGTTACCATTTTATTAATTGTTTGGGGTTTGTTTTTGTAGGTCTTTTCCTCCTCTTGTATTTCCTGCAGACAGAAGTTCCTTTAGCATTTGTTTTAGAGCTGGTTTGGTGGTGCTGAATTCTCTTAGCTTTTGCTTATCTGTAAGGGTTTTAATCTCTCTGTCAAATCTGAACGAGGTCCTTGCTGGGTAGAGTAATCTTGGTTGTATGTTCTTCCCTTTCATCACTTTAAATATGTCCTGCCACTCTCTTCTGGCTTGCAGAGTTTCTGCTGAAAGATCAGCTGTTAACCTTATGGAGATTCCCTTGTATGTTATTTGTTGCTTTTCCCTTGTTGCTTTTAATATTTTGTCTTTGTATTTAATTTTTGACAGTTTGATTAATATGTGTCTTGGCATGTTTCTCCTTGGATTTATCCTGTATGGAACTCTCTGTGCTTCCTGGACTTGATTGACTATTTCCTTTCCAATGTTAGGAAAGTTTTCAACTATAATCTCTTCAAATATTTTCTCAGACCCTTTCTTTTTCTCTTCTTCTTCTGGGACCCCTATAATTCGAAGGTTTTGCGTTTAGTGTTGTCCCAGAGGTCTCTGAGACCATCCTCAGTTCTTTTCATTCTTTTTTCTTTATTCTGTTCTGCAGTAGTTATTTCCACTATTTTATCTTCCAGGCCACTTATCCATTCTTCTGCCTCAGTTATTGTGCTATTGACTCCTTCTAAAGAATTTTTAATTTCATTTATTGTGTTGTTCATCATTGTTTGTTTGCTCTTTAGTTCTTCTGTGTCCTTTTTAAATGTTTCTTGTATTTTCTCTATTCTGTTCCCAAGATTTTGGATCATCTTTACTATCATTACTCTGAATTCTTTTTCAGGTAGACTGCCTATTTCCTCTTCATTTGTTTGGTCTGGTGGGGTTTTACCTTGCTCCTTCATCTGCTGCGTATTTCTCTGTCTTCTCATTTTGTTTAACTTACTTTGTTTGGGGTCTCCTTTTCGCAGGCTGTACGTTTGTAGTTCTCATTGTTTTTGGTGTCTGCCCCTAGTAGGTGAGGTTGGTTCAGCGGCTTCTGTAGGCTTCCTGGTGAAGGGGACTGGTGCCTGTGTTCTGGTGGATGAGGCTGGATCGTGTCTTTCTGGTGGGCAGCACTGCATCTGCTGGTGTGTTTTGGGGAGTCTGTGAACTTAATATGATCTTAGGCAGCCTCTCTTCTAATGGGTGGGGTTGTGTTCCTGTCTTGCTAGTTTTGTGTGGTTTTTTTTACATTTTATTTTATTTTTTTAACATCTTTATTGGAGTATAATTGCTTTACAATTGTGTGTTAGTTTCTGCTTTATAACAAAGTGAATCAGCTATACATATACATATATCCCCATATCTCCTCCCTCTTGCGTCTCCCTCCCACCCTCCCTATCCCACCCCTCTAGGTGGTCACAAAGCACCAAGCTGATCTCCCTGTGCTATGTGGCTGCTTCCCACTAGCTATCGGTTTTACATTTGGTAGTGTATATATGTACATGCCACTCTCTCACTTTGTCCCAGCTTACCCTTCCCCCTCCCCATATCCTCAAATCCATTCTCTAGTAGGTCTGCATCTTTATTCCCATCCTGCCCCTAGGTTCTTCATGACCATTTTTTTAGATTCCATATATATGTGTTAGCATACAGTATTTGTTTTTCTCTTTCTGGCTCACTTCACTCTGTATGACAGACCCTAGGTCCATCCACCTCACTACAAATAACTCAATTTCGTTTCTTTTTATGGCTGAGTTATATTTCATTGTATATATGTACCACATCCTCTTTATCCTGTCTTGCTAGTTGATTGGCATGGGGCATCCAGCACTGGAGCTTGCTGGCCGTTGGATGGAGCAGGGTCTTAGTGTTGAGATGGAGATCTCTGGGAGAGCTCTCGCTGATTGATAATACTGAGGCCGGGAGGTCTCTCGTGGTCCAATGTCCTGAACTCAGCTCTCCCACCTCAGAGGCTCAGGCCTGACACCAGGCCAGAGCACCAAGACCCTGTCAGCCACACGGCTCAGAAGAAAAGGGAGAAAAAAAGAAAGAAAAAATAATAATAATTTTAAAAAATTATTAAAATAAAGAAGTTTTTAAAATAATAATAATAAAAATGAAAAGAGCAACCATACCAATAAACAAGTCCACCAATGATAACAAGCACTAAAAACTATGCTAAGATAAACATAAAAATCAGAAACAAATCAGTCACATACAGCAAACCCCAAGTCTACAGTTGTTCCCAAAGTCCACCACCTCAATTTTGGGATGATTCATTTTCTATTCAGGTATTTCACAGATGCAGGGTACATCAAGTTGATTGTGGGGATTTAATCCACTGCTCCTGAGGCTGCATAGAGAAATTTCCCTTTCTGTTCTTTGTTCACACAGCTCCCAGGGTTCATCTTTGGTTTTGGCCCCACCTCTTGTGTGTAGGTTGTCCTCAGGCATCTGTTCCCACCCAGACAGGACAGAGTTAAAGCAGCGGCTGCTTAGGGGGCTCTGGCTCACTCATGCCAGGGGGAGGGAGAGGTACGGCAGTTATAACTGGAATGCAGGGCGAGCCTGCAGCGGCAGAGGCCAGCATGACATGGCAACAGCCTGAGGCGTACAGTGTGTTCTCCTGGGGAACTTGTCCCTGGATCACGGGACCCTGGCAGTGGTGGGCTGCACAGGCTCTTGGGGTGGGTGTGGATAGTGACCTGTGCTTGCACACAGGATTCTTGGTAGCTGCAGCAGCAGTGTTAGCGTTTCATGCCCGTCTCTGGACCCATCTCTAGAAGCTCGTTTAGGTGGTGCTCTGCGTTCTGTGGGCAGACAGGGAAGGAATTCCCTCTCCTCATGCACTCTGAAACAATGGTCTCTTGCCTCTTAGGCAGTTCCAGACTTTTTCCCGGACTCCCTCCTGGCTAGCTGTGGCGCACTAGCCCTCTTCAGGCTATGTTCACACAGCCCACCCCAGTCCTCTCCCTGGGATCTGACCTCCAAAGCCCGAGCCTCAGCTCCCAGCCCTGCCCGCCCTGGCGGGTGAGCAGACAAGCCTCTCGGGCTGGTGAGTGCTGGTTGGCACCGATCCTCTGTGCAAGAATCTCTCCGCTGTACCCTCTGCACCCCTGTTGCTGCATTCTCCTCTGTGGCTCCAAAGCTTCCACCCCCGCCCACCCCCGTCTCCACAAATGAAGGATCTTCCTAGTGTGTGGAAACTTTTCCTCCTTCACAGCTCCCTCCCAGAGGTTCAGGTCCCATCCCTATTCTTTTGTCTCTGTTTTTTCTTTTTTCTTTTGCCCTACCCACGTACGTGGGGATTTTCTTGCCTTTTGGGAAGTCTGAGGTCTTTGGCCAGGATTCAGTAGGTGTTCTGTAGGAGTTGTTCCACATGTAGATGTATTTCTGATGTATTTGTGGGGAGGAAGGTGATCTCCCCATCTTACTTCTCCGCCATCTTGAAGGTCCGGAGGGTGTTTTCTTTATTGACTATAATTGCCTTCTATTAGCTCTAAAACTTAAGTAGAAATCTGTTATATAAAATAATCTAGTGTTCATGGTACTTTGTGGGTTGAGTCCATCGCAGTCCCCAAAGTGAAGAAAACCTATCAGGAGCAAGCTATGATGAGGAAGTAGGAGTCAAGATGGACTCATCCAAACATAAGCCTTCCATGGAAATCTAATGGGTTATACCAGTGGCAGAGGTAGACATACAATATTGGGATGGCTGCTTGAACCATCTTATTTTGATACTATGAAAAGGGTAGGACTCAAAAGATGGAGAATTTGGGGAGCACTAGCTTACAAGTGCTTGACTATAAATAATTCTCATGGTTGGAATGACCCTGTCCTAATATGTATGGTGAACAGACTCTAGGAGGGCCCCAGTGACCCCCCCCTCCTGATAGTCATGCCTTTGTGTAAATCCCTCCCCTTGATGGTGGGCTAGATTTAGTGATTCACTTCTAGCAAGTTAAATGCAGCAGAGGTGATGGAATGTCACATCCAAGATTAGGTTACAAAAGAACTGTGGATTTCATTTTAGCCATTCTGTCTTACTCACCCTGAGGAAAGCAAGCTGTCATGTTGTGAGTTGCCCAATGGAGAGACCCACATGGCAAGGAATTGAGGGTGGTCTCCAGCTAATAGCCAACAAGAAACTAGGGCTCTCAGTTCAACAGCCTTCAAGGAACTGAAGTATGCAAACAACCACATGAGTGAGCTTGGAAGGGAATTCTCCCCCAGTCAAACCTTCAGATGAGAACAAAGCCCTGATTTATGGCTTGACTACAACCAAGAGAAATGTTGAGCCAGAACCCAGCTAAATAACACCTGGATTCCTGACCCACAGAGACTGTGAGAGAGTAAATGTATGTTGTTTTAAGTTGCTGAGTTTTGGAGTAATTTGTTATGCAAAAACAGATAATTAATTCAGTTGGAAAAATAATCAAGTGTGTGTCACAGATAGTTGATAAATTTGGGCAAAGACTGATTTGGGATTCTGCATGGAATCAAGTCAGAGTATAGGAAATACAATGATATGTTCAAGGATGAACCATCATATCGAGCAACATGCCACAGGATAGTATACCAAACCATCCATTTCCATGATTCCACTGGATTCTTAAGATATAAATGTAAATCTGTTTTAGAAGAGACAAAGGCTTAGGTGGAGCCTAGTGAGACAACCCTGACTTGTCTTTCCTCCTCTTCCAATGACACCTCATGAAAAAGTAAGGTTACATAGGAATATTGGTCAAAAATCCAGTAGATCCCAAGTAAAACCACTAACCAGAGTATAGAGCAGGACTTAAGTAAGGAGAATGTCTAGTGTGTCCAGGGCTTTCACCTACCAATGGCTGCAGAAGAGCCACTGTCCTTGTACCTCTCCCCACTCCAACCCCACACAACAGTCTCCTCATTAGTAAGTCTTTTTCTGCGTGCTTTTAGGGAATTCAATTCCCAGGATTCAACATAACTGAGGGCCTATGGAGACAGATGGTGGAACAATGTATCCAGAGATACCAAGTTGATAGTATAAAGAAGTAGAGACAGAAAGCACTGAAGCCTCCTTTCTCTGATCAGTACATTTTTTATTATAGCCATAGGCTGTTACAAGGTACTCTCAAGGTTTTCCATTCTTATATTTGTCATGGTATAATCCTAAAAATTAATCAATCTTCAAATACATAATTGCAATATTCAATTCTATTTTTAAACGGTGATTTTATATAATATTCACATTACAAGTCTGTTTCTAGAACCTGCCTGCAACAGGGGCCTGGTCAGTCAGATGATGTGGTTTTGCAGTTTGTAAAGCAAGCTCTAGGTTCTAGACTGCCTGGGTTCGAATGTCAGCTCTCCTACTTACTGGCTCTGTCAACTTGGGCAAGTGACTTAAATTCTCCAGGCTTCAGCCTCCTTACTTTTAAGATGGAGATAATAATAGTACTTACCTGATAGCATTATTTTGAGGATTCAATGAGCTATTCCTTATAAAGTGCTTAGAACAGCAACAGCTCCACGAGTGGGTTTGCTCTATGTTAACCATTAGTTTTGTCATAGAATAGCAAATGCTGGGAAAGAGTAGGGGTATTGGTGGACAAGAAAAGAAACCTTAAACTTCCCCAGTACAGAGAAGTTCCTTTGCCTCAGGAGTCAGCCTGACCCAGAAACAGTGTTAGTGGTGTGACATAAAGCTGTTTTACATTCCCTGAAAATCCCAGATTAATATTAATACTCATGAGGTGGTGGTCTCTGGAGGCCTGGACTTGGACCTGCTTCCACCTTAGCCCTGTTGGGCCTTAATTCACACATATTCACTCAGACAAGTATGGCTTAAGCTGGGGGAAAAAATCAGCTTATTGGTCCTTTGTTTTCTATTTTATGGTTCTGTCTTTTCTTTTGGAAAACAAATGATTTATTCTCTTGCCCCTCTGGGAGCAGAGCAGGTCATAAACTGAAAATAACTGTCTGTGGAAAAAAACTTTCCAGACAACAGTTCTTCTAACAGAACATCATCTATTCGACAGAGAAAACCAAGCTTGCTTGCTTGCTATTTTTAATACTCCAGAAACAAACAAACAAACAGACAAAACCCTGAGACTGGTAGCTTTTCCATGATCATCTTTATTTCAAGCTTCACAGTGAACGGAATCCTCCCCCCAAGAATAGGGATGGAGACCCAAGTGCTGATAAGCAAGAGGCATGAGACCCTCCCCAGCCCCACCCTGGGCTTGTTCTCTGGGATAAACTGCTAACTTGGAGGAAGACCTCTGGTTTGAGGTTGGGCTGGGAATTCTGCAGGACATAAAGAACTCCCTTCCCTTCACTGGACTAATCAACACACATAAGCCCACACTTGTGTGCACATGCTACTACATTTCACATTTACTCTCTTACATTGTGTATTTGTGTGTGCACACACACTCCGCTCTCCTGTAAATACTCACATCTTCAAGACATGTTCACACATACATGCACATGGTGGTCATGGTCCAAGGTGATGAGTCAGAGAGAACCATGGAGGGGTGAGGGGCTTCTATCAGTTCAGAAAAGGGAGATTTTTGATAGATTACTGTCAAAGTAAAACTGAGACACAGCCCTTCTCAATCCCTTTGGCAGGATTTGTGAGGGGACAGTGCTAGGCCAGGAATAGTTCCCGGCAGGTATTTAATATTTATCTTTAAATTCAGTTGTTTGAAGTCTTGTCAATTTGAGGCAAGGAATTCTACCTGATTCTGAGATATGAGAATAGGAGAGAAAGATGAATTTCAGTCATCAACCAGTCAACATGCATTTAACTGATGCCTACGGTGGCCTAGGCAATGCCCTGGGCACTGGGAGAGAGAGATGATTGAGACACAAGTCCTACCCCATCATAGTCTAGTAGGGAAGAT
Organism: Orcinus orca; assembly: GCF_937001465.1. Classification (NCBI taxonomy): domain Eukaryota; kingdom Metazoa; phylum Chordata; class Mammalia; order Artiodactyla; family Delphinidae; genus Orcinus; species Orcinus orca. Next base: position 47,872,882 of record NC_064566.1, on the reverse strand, counting down.
GAGACGAACACACAGGAAGCAGACTAATCCAAAATCAATGTTATACTGTCAGTGCCCAAAAGGACCTCGTCTTGTCAAACATGTTTATTTTGGCAGTGGGTTGCTGATATTCACAGGGTCACTTTCTTGTGGCCACATAACCAGATAATAGACAAATGCTTCTTGATAGAATTCTCTTTCCATCCTTTTGCACTGTTTTGTAATTCTATGAAAAACTTTAACATGGCCCTGTGTTTTAACCAGGGACCACCTGTCTGTCCCTAATCCAGGACTGTGAGATCCCACAAGGTAGGAACCTGATCTTATACATTTCCAAAGCTCACAGCGGCTGACACCGTCATCATTATCCAGGAGGTGTGCAATTCATCAGCCTAAAGTGATCTGAAATAGTCTGGGTGAGTTTGCGCTTGGCCCAGGGCTCCATTCATCACACAAGGAAGCAGCACAGGTAGTAAAGAACTAAATGCTGGATACAAACTCAAGGTAAAATATTTCAACCTTGTCATAAAAATTACAGACATGTTTCCAAGCCCTTCTGTTTTCTTATCTATTTTAACCTCAGCTCTTGTATAATTTTACAGACAAAGGTAATGCATTTTCATTTCAGCCAGCAGGAAAAGGTCAGGTTCCTCAGGTGCTTTTGACTCTTCATATTCAGAGACAGAATCATCGAAAGGTTTTGATATGTTTCTCCTAAGGGTTTTTTGAACTTATACCAAGTCACCCAATCATTGAACATTGATTTCAATAAGAATATTGAAAAATAAACCACTCTGTGCCAAATGCTGGGCAAATAGCTGGCTACAAACTTGCCGGGCTGAATTATTGAACACTTAGTTCATGCTCAGAAAAAAAATAACAGCGGTTGTACTATTTTCCTTGGGCTGCTATGACAAATTGCCACAACCTTGGTAGCTTAAAACAACAGAAATTTATTCTCTCACAATTCTGGAGGCTGGAAGTCCAAAATCAAGTTGTCAGCAGGGTCACACTCTTTCTGGAAGTGCTAGGGAAGGATCCTTCCTGCCTTTTCCTGGCTTCTGGTAGCTCCTGGCAATTCCCTGGTATTCCCTGGCTTATAGGTGCAACCCTCCAGTCTCTGCCTCTGTCTTCTCTATATCTGTCTCTGTGTTCTCTCCTCTTCTTAGAAGGAGCCCACCCTAAATCTGGTATGGCTTCCTTTCTAGCTCTCAACTAATTACATCTGCAAAGACCTTGTTTCCAAATAAGGTCACATTTTTGAGGCTCCAGGTAGACATGAATTGTGGGGGGACCCTATTCAACAGCTGTCATTGCACTTTGCTGGTTGGGGTCTGCACTGATAAGACTGACAGTACATGAGATGACGACAGAGGGAAGCTTACCTTTGTTTCCATGAATGAGTTCCTCCGATCTTGCTTCTGGTTTTCACAGTCTTACTCCCTGTCCTGTGTGTATCCAGATCCAGACTGCTCACTTGCATTCTGAGCTCCTGATTCACATGATTCATATGACACTGGTTCTTATGTGTTTGCCAAGCTGCTGACCTATGCTCTCATGAGTAACCTGGCCCATCTGGACCTGAGTGTTGCTCTTTGTTATCTACCTTTTTTCATTCAACAAATATTCACTGGACATTTCCAAGTGTCATGCACTGTCTTGGATGCTGGATTCTCAGCAATGACAGACAAGGTTACTACCCCCATGGGGAATGGGGGATGTGAATAAGCAAAAAACAAGCAAACAGATACTGGGCGCCCAAAACAGTATCTGGCACATACTAGATGTTCAATAAGTATTTGTGGTTTGAAAGAATGAATGTTTCTGATAGTGATAGGGATATGAAGGAAATAGATTAATGTGAAATAGAACATTTAAATAGGGTCACTATGGAAGGCTTCTCTAAGAAGATGTTGATTAGACTAAAATGTGAAGAAAAGGAAGGGGCCAGCTGAGGAGGTATGTCTAAGGCAGAGGAAAGAGCAAGTGAAACATCACTGAGTTGAGAACAAACTGATTGTTTTGGGAGACAGAAAGAGAACAATGTGACAGAGGCAAACTGAGCAAGGGGGAGACTAATTCGAGATGGTGTCAGCAAGGTAGAGGGAAGCTCAGTTACACACTATAGATCACACAGAGCAGTTGGGTTTAATTTCCAGGGCAACTGGAAGCCATTTGAGGTTTAAACAGTGAATCAATTTGATTTAACTCATGAATTAGAAGATCACTGTAACTAGTCTCAGGAGAAAGGATTGTAGGAGGCAAGATCTGAAGAAGGAAGACCGCTTAGGAAGTGTATCAGTTAGGATGTTTTTGCACATAACCAGGTCATAGGTGTAAAAGATATTGATCCCTTCAGTCCTCATTATAACCAGGAGAGGACAGGGCTGGCCAAAGCCACAGGGTTGTTCTGCCTACAAATAGACCCATCCATTAACCTGAATAAACAGCATCATTTTCCATGTGACACGATGTGAACAAGATTGGAAAGCACTGCTCTAAAACATATTTTTCATGTTTTCTGTCCCTCCAGATTCTTTTATACAATCTTTGTTTTGAGAGTTTCCCACTGTGGTAACCAGCCTCTGAGATGTCCTCCAATGATCCCCAAATCCTGGTTTTCACACGCTTGTGTCATCCCCTCCCACATTGTACCAAGGTTTAGTTTGTGTAAGTAACAGAACATGACAGAAGTCACTTCTAAGATTAGGTTGTAAAAGAATGTGGCTTATGTCTTGGCCTCTGACTCTCTTGGGTCATTCACTCTGGGGTAGCCAGCTGCCATGTCTTGAGAATACCCAGGTATCCCTGTGGAGAGGCCCACATGGCAAGGAACTGAGGCTTCCAGCCAATAGCCAACCAGTAAACCTTCTTGAAAGCAGCCCCAGTCAAGCCTTCAAATGATGCAGCCCTGGCCAACAACTGACTGCAATCTCATGAAAGACCTTAAACTACAACCACCCAGCTAAGTTGCCCTCAGGGTCCTGAGCTCAGAAACTGAAATAACAAATGCCTGTTGTTTTAAGTTGCTAAGTTTCGGGCTAATCTGTTGGGCTACTGTTACATTGCAGTAGATAACTAATGCGCCCCCCTTTTGAGCCCTCCACCCCAAGGTGGAAGCCAGAAACTCTCTTTATTTGCTTCCCTTACACTTAGGGTAAATGCAAGTGGCCTGAGATTTGCCAATCTGGCCCATCTGACTGAGACTTCAGTTCAGTAACTGATGACATGAAGAAGAACTGATTATGGGAAAGGTGGTGGAGGGAGATTCAGCTCCCAGAGGAGGCAGAAGTAAGTTGCTTGTGGTAAATCTCACGCCCAGCCTCTATCACTGTGGACTGCTCTGCCGGCCCCCAGTGGTGGCGGGAGTGGTAAGGTGTCCGTTGGAGCTATCTGCTGATGTAACCTGGATAGTGTTCCCAGATTCCAAACCTGCTTCACTCCAGGACATTCTTTCACACATTTTGTTTAAACCCTCTAGTGAGGTGTGTTTTTGGCAACTAGGAACTCAGACTGACACAGAAGCCTTTGAAATTAAGAAAACACTGCCTCAGAGTGGCTTAAATAATGTGGAAATGAACTCCCTCCTGTAACAAGAAGGCTGCAGAGGTATGCCATCAAGACTCTGGTTCCACTTTACTAGATCTCTAGAGGCTATGCCCTTCTGTCGGTGTGTGTGTTCCATCCTCTCTGGCTGGTTGCAATTTGGCTGTGACAGTTCCAGGCATCAGATGAGACACGACAATGTCCAGAGGTAGAAGGAGGCTCTATTTTCCTTGTATCCTTTTGCAAGAGTGAGGAACCTTACTCAGGAACCCTCCATAAACTTTCCTTCATATCTCATTGGCCATAATTTGATCAGGTGCTCCTTCCTAAAGCAGTCACTGGTAAGGAGAATGGTATTACCACTATTGCCGGGGATTAATTAGGTCCTACCTCTGGGATCTGGGGATGGAGCCAGACTCCCTTGAAGCTCCTGGCCAGGAGGAAGAAGGTGGCTACATAAAAAACATTAGGGCTCTCCTAGAGATTCAGAGATTCTGGGTAAACAAGCAATAGTCTGCTATAGGAGGTTATTACAGTGTCCAGGCAGGAGATAACAATGGTTTATATTAGGGTAATGGAGTGGGAACAGAGAGGAGAAAGCAGATTGGGATATATTACATGTCTAAAAGCAAAAAGATTTGCTGGTGGATTGAATTAGGAAGGAGAGCTTTGGGAAGAGATAAAGGGAACGATGCATTAGTTTATACCTGAGCATTTAAATGCATAATTTACCTAAATGAGGAAGGCTGGGAAGAAACAGGTGAGGATGGAGTTACACATTTAAATGGTTACCAAGTAGACAGTTTCACATATGAGTTTGGAGCTAAGAGGGAAATCAGGGGTGGAGATCTGAGCTTGAGAGTCACCAATGTACAGGAAGAATTTAAAACCCTGCAACGAAATGAAATGCCTTTGGGGAAAGTACAGCAAGAAAGTAGAGGCCCAAGAACCAAGCCCAGGCCAGGTAAAACAGCTAGAGGGCAGGTAGAAGAGGAGATCCCAGTAAAGAAGAATGAAACTGAGCAGCCTGGGGGAAAGAAAACCAAGATGGAACTCAGAGTTCAGGAGATGATTCAAGTTGTCCTCCAGCCTCTTCTGTTCCGATTCCTCTCCCCGCTCCCACTCCATCCCCAGATGTCTGTATTTGAAGGTAACAGCCATCTTCTGCATCTTAATGTGCATGTGTGTTTGAAGTTTCATATAACAAATTTAAGTGAGTTTCACTCCTAATTGAGCCTAAAAATCACTAGAGATTGAAGGAAAATAGGAATATAATTAGGAGGAAAAAATATTTCAGAAAACTTGTCTCCTTTTTCTTTCTTGAATAATATATGCAAGACATTTCCCTCATAAATGGCATGGTAAAGGGCTAAAAAAATAAACCCACAAAACAAGCATTGAATGTATCTGTTAATACCCCGAACATTTTAAAATTTTAAAAAATGAACAAGACCACCTCTTACTATTTTAATGAGGCAGTATCCTTAAAGCAGTTATTATTTTGCAGTTATTGAATGGGAGGAAAACTTATGTCCAGTAGTGGAAACTCTTTCTGCAGAATCTCAACTCTGGTGAGTTGCAGACAGAGAAGTTGAGGTCTCTGTGTTGGAGGAAGGCAATTCTAATTCCTACACGAATGGCCAAAGTGCAGAAGAGAAGTAGGAAAAGCAAGCAGACCAGATCAGTGGAGAGGATCCAGACTACAGTAGGAGCTCTGATTTCTTACTCAGGTGGGACTGGGTTAGCAGAATAATAGGAGCACAGAGTATTTTGCTTGTAGTTTATGATGTAATCACCTGGGCTTTAATCAATTCTTTTTTTTAATTTAATTTAATTTTTTTATACAGCACGTTCTTGTTAGTCATCAATTTTATACACATCAGTGTATACATGTCAATCCCAATTGCCCAATTCATCACACCACCAACCCCACCCCACCACGGCTTTCCCCCCTTGGTGTCCATACGTTTGTTCTCTACATCTGTGTCTCAACTTCTGCCCTGCAAACCAGTTCATCTGTACCATTTTTCTAGGTTCAACATATATGCGTTAATATACGATATTTGTTTTTCTCCTTCTGACTTCACTCTGTATGACAGTTTCTAGATCCATCCACATCTCTACAAATGACCCAGTTTTGTTCCTTTTATGGCTGAGTAATATTCCATGGTATATGTGTACCACATCTTCTTTATCCGTGCATCTGTTGATGTGCATTTAGGATGCTTCCATGACCTGGCTATTGTAAATAGTGCTGCAATGAACATTGGGATGCATGCGTCTCTGAATTATGCTTTTCTCTGGGTATATGCCCAGTAGTGGGATTGCTGGATCATATGGTAATTCTATTTTTAGTTTTTTAAGGAACCTCCATACTGTTCTCCATAGTGGCTGTATCAATTTACATTCCCACCAGCAGTGCAAGAGGGTTCCCTTTTCTCCACACCCTCTCCGGCATTTGTTGTTTGTAGATTTTCTGATGATGCCCATTCTAATTGGTGTGAGGTGACACCTCATTGTAGTTTTGATTTGCATTTCTCTAATAATTAGTGTTGTTGAGCAGCTTTTCATGTGCTTCTTGGCCATCTGTATGGCTTCTTTGGAGAAATGTCTATTTAGGTCTTCTGCCCATCTTTGGATTGGGTTGTTTGTTTCTTTAATATTGAGCTGCATGAGCTGTTTATATATTTTGGTGATTAATCCTTTGTCCGTTGATTCATTTGCAAATATCTTCTCCCATTCTGAGGGTTGTCTTTTCGTCTTGTTTATGGTTTCCTTTGCTGTGCAAAAGCTTTTAAGTTTCATTAGGTTCCATTTGTTTATTTTTGTTTTTATTTCCATTACTCTAGGAAGTGGATCAAAAAAGATCTTGCTGTGATTTATGTCAAAGAGTGTTTTTCCTATGTTTTCCTCTAAGAGTTTTATACTGTCCAGTCTTACATTCACGTCTCGAACCCATTTTGAGTTTATTTTTGTGTATGGTGTTAGGGAGTGTTCTAATTTCATTCTTTTACATGTACCTGTCCAGTTTTCCCAGCACCACTTATTGAAGAGACTGTCTTTTCTCCATTGTATATCCTTGCCTCTTTTGTCATAGATTAGTTGACCATAGGTGCATGGGTTTATCTCTGGGCTTTCTATCTTGTTCCATTGATCTGTGTTTCTGTTTTTGTGCCAGTACCATACTGTCTTGATTAATGTAGCTTTGTAGTAGTCTGAAGTCAGGGAGTCTGATTCCTCCAGCTCTGTTTTTTTCCCTCAAGACTGCTTTGGCTATTCGGGGTCTTTTGTGTCTCCATACAAATTTTAAGATTTTTTGTTCTAGTTCTGTGAAAAATGCCATTGGTAGTTTGTTAGGGATTGCATTGAATCTGTAGATTGCTTTGGGTAGTATACTCATTTTCACAGTATTGATTCTTCCAATGCAAGAACATAGTATATCTCTCCATCTGTATCATCTTTAATTTCTTTCATCAGTGTCTTATAGTTATCTGCATACAGGTCTTTTTTCTCCCTAGGTAGGTTTATTCCTAGGTATTTTATTCCTTTTGTTGCAATGGTAAATGGGAGTGTTTCCTTAATTTCACTTTCAGATTTTTCATAATTAGTGTATAGGAATGCAAGAGATTTCTGTGCATTAACTTTGTATCCTGCAACTTTACCAAATTCATTGATTAGCTCCAGTAGTTTTCTGGTGGCATCTTTAGGATTCTCTGTGTATAATATCATGTCATCTGCAGACAGTGACAGTTTTACTTCTTCTTTTCCAATTTGTATTCCTTTTATTTGTTTTTCTTCTCTGACTGCTGTGGCTAGGACTTCCAAAAGTATGTTGAATAATAGTGATGAGAGTGGACATCCTTGTCTTGTTTCTGATCTTAGAGGAAATGCTTTCAGTTTTTCACCATTGAGAATGATGTTTGCTGTGAGTTTGTCGTATATGGCCCTTATTATGTTGAGGTAGGTTCCCTCTATGCCCACTTTCTGGAGAGTTTTTATCATAAATGGGTGTTGAATTTTGTCAGAAGCTTTTTCTGCATCTATTGAGACGATCATATGGTTTTTATTCTTCAATTTGTTAATATGGTGTATCACATTGATTGATTTACTTATATTGAAGAATCCTTGCATCCCTGGGATAAACCCCACTTGATCATGGTGTATGATCCTTTTAATGTGTTGTTGCATTCTGTTTGCTAGTATTTTGTTGAGGATTTTTGCATCTATATTGATCAGTGATATTGGTCTATAATTTTCTTTTTTTTTTAGTATCTTTGTCTGGTTTTGGTATCAGGGTGATGGTGGCCTCATAGAATGAGTTTGGGAGTGTTCCTTCCTCTGCAATTTCTTGGAAGGGTTTGAGAAGGATGGGTGTCAGCTCTTCTCTAAATGTTTGATAGAATTCACCTGTGAAGCCATCTGGTCCTGGACTTTTGTTTGTTGGAAGATTTTTAATCACAGTTTTAATTTCATTACTTGTGATTGGTCTGTTCATATTTTCTATTTCTTCCTGGTTCAGTCTGGAAGGTTATCCCTTTCCAAGAATTTGTCCATTTCTTCCAGGTTGTCCATTTTATTGGCATAGAGTTGCTTGTAGTAGTCTCTTAGGATGCTTTGTGTTTCTGCGGTGTCTATTGTAACTTCTCCTTTTTCGCTTCTAATTTTATTGATTTGAGTCCTCTCCCTCTTTTTCTTGGTGAGTCTGGCTAATGGTTTATCAATTTTGTTTATCTTCTCAAAGAACCAGCTTTTAGTTTTATTGATCTTTGCTATTGTTTTCTTTGTTTCTATTTCATTTATTTCTGCTCTGATTTTTATGATTTCTTTCCTTCTGCTAATTTTGGGTTTTGTTTGTTCTTCTTTCTCTAGTTCCTTTAGGTGTAAGGTTAGATTCTTTATTTGAGATTTTTCTTGTTTCTTGAGGTAGGCTAGTATAACTATAAACTTCCCTCTTAGAACTGCTTTTGCTGCATCCCATAGGTTTTGGGTCATCATATTTTCATTGTCATTTGTCTCTTGGTATTTTTTGATTTCCTCTTTGATTTCTTCAGTGATCTCTTGGTTATTTAGTAATGTATTGTTTAGCCTCCATGTGTTTTTGTTTTTTAGGTTTTTTTCCCTGTAATTCATTTCTAATCTCCTAGCATTGTGGTCAGAAAAGATGCTGGATATGATTTCAATTTTCTTAAATTTACTGAGGCTTGATTTGTGACCCAAGATGTGATCTATCCTGGAGAATGTTCTGTTGCAGTTGAGAAGAAAGTGTAATCTACTTTTTTTGGATGGAATATCCTATAAGTATCAATTAAATCTATCTGGTCTATTGTGTCATTTAAAGCTTCTGTTTCCTTATTTATTTTCATTTTGGTTGATCTGTCCCTTTTTATAAATGAGGTGTTAAAGTCCCCCACTATTATTGTGTTACTGTTGATTTCCTCTTTTACAGCTGTTAGCAGTTGCCTTATGTATTGAGGTGCTCCTATGTTGGGTGCATATGTATTTATAATTGTTATATCTTCTTCTTGGATTGATCCCTTGATCATTATGTAGTGTCCTTCTTTGTCTCTTGTAACATTCTTTATTTTAAAGTCTATTTTATCTGATATGAGTATTGCTACTCCAGCTTTCTTTTGATTTCCATTTGCATGGAATATCTTTTTCCATCCCCTCACTTGTGGACAGCATATATATGGGTCTTGTTTTTGTATCCATTCAGCAAGCCTATGTTTTTTGGTTGGAGCATTTAATCCATTCACGTTTAAGGTAATTATCGATGTGTATGTTCCTATGACCATTTTCTTAATTGTTTTGGGTTTGTTTTTGTAGGTCCTTTTCTTCTCTTGTGTTTCCCACTTAGAGAAGTTCCTTTAGCATTTGTTGTAGAGCTGGTTTGGTGGTGCTGAATTCTCTTAGCTTTTGCTTGTCTGTAAAGCTTTTGATTTCTCCATCGAATCTGAATGAGATCCTTGCCGGGTAGAGTAATCTTGGTTGTAGATTCTTCCCTTTCATCACTTTAAGTATATCATGCCACTCCCTTCTGGCTTGTAGAGTTTCTGCTGAGAAATCAGCTGTTAACCTTATGGGAGTTCCCTTGTATGTTATTTGTCGTTTTTCCCTTGCTGCTTTCAATACTTTTTCTTTGTCTTTAATTTTTGCCAATTTGATTACTATGTGTCTTGGCGTGTTTCTCCTTGGGTTTATCCTGTATGGGACTCTCTGTGCCTCCTGGACTTGGGTGGCTATTTCCTTTCCCATGTTAGGGAAGTTTTCGACTATAATCTCTTCAAATTTAGTAAACTTATATAATTCATTTTAGAGTGTGGATTTGGTTTTCCTGCAGCCATCCAGGGGGATCATAAGCGGCTCTAAGAATGTATATAAAACTTGAAAAATCCTGCCATGCAATTCTGATATGAAATTCATGGGGAAGCATATTGTGTGATAGTGAAATTTCAGTTTTTGGAGTCTCCATAATGTGGATTTGAATCTTGATTCCATCATTTGCTAGCTCTGTGACCTTGGTCAGGTGACTTAGGCCTCAGAGTTTGTGTTCCCATCTAAAAGTCAGGATGATAATAATATCTATTTCAAATGGTTGATTCAGTTAAAAGAAACATATAAAGCACAGCAGACACTATGTAGTGCAGAGCAAGTACTCAAGAAATGTTGGCTATAAATGGCCAGTCTGGAAAGACCACATGGGATGTAATATAGATTGATCAGACCTACCCATCCTCATATGCAGGAAACAAAATCAAGGTGTAGATCTGATTGCAGCCACCAGAGTTGGTGAAAGCACAGTGCCAGTGCTGGTCTTTCAGCGACTTGGGCCATTCAGCTTCTGCACATGGACTCTGTGCTCTCACCTGGACCCACTGAAACCACCTGCAGAGGAGGGCAGTGTTGTGGGCAGGGCTCAGGAGTGACATGGCCCATCACTACCACTGATTACCTGTGTGACCTTAGGAAGACTACTTTATTTTTGTGCTTATGCTACCTCAGTTGAAAAGCGTGATAGTTAATAACAGTACTCTCCTCATAGGGTTGTTATGTAGATTATATGAGCTAATCTGTTTAGAGCATTTTTGTTTTGTTTGTTTTTTTTTTTACATCTTTATTGGAGTATAATTGCTTTACAATGGTGTGTTAGTTTCTGCTTTATAACAAAGTGAATCAGTTATACATATACATATGTTCCCATATCTCTTCCCTCTTTCATCTCCCTCCTTCCCACCCTCCCTATCCCACCCCTCCAGGCGGTCACAAAGCACCGAGCTGATCTCCCTGTGCTATGCGGCTGCTTCCCACTAGCTATCTACCTTACGTTTGGTAGTGTATATATGCCCATGCCTCTCTCTCACTTTGTCACAGCTTACCCTTCCCCCTCCCCATATCCTCAAGTCCATTCTCTGTTTAGAGCATTTTTAAGAGTGTTTGGCACATAGCATGAACTCAAAAAACTATAGTAAAAATAATAGGAATATGATAATTATCATGATAACTTTCAAACAGACCTGTAGAATTCCAAAGTCTACTTTCCCTGATAAAAGCTTTGCAGAGTGGATTTATGGAAAGAAAATGAGAAGAAGAAAATTAGGAGCAGATAGGTTAGAGGTGGGAGAGAAAAGTCAAGAAAATTTGCAATGGGGATAACTCAAAGTATAAGCAGTACTAAAAGGGTGAAGTTTTGAATAACGAATGCAAGATAGAAGAAGAAAGCTTCAATATGGAAATAGAATATTCAACCCAGAAGTTGTATCAAAAAAACTCTTGCATTAAGTGATCCCTCAATAGACATTTGAAAAAAAAAAAAGGACATTTGATGACTTGACTGGTTAATTAAATGTGATTTAGTACTAAACACTTTAGCCGATAACCTGAAGCCTGGCTCTTTGGACAGAGTGAGGGCTGGGAATAACATGCGGTCTTCTTATGATCTTCTGAATAAGGCTAGAGGCAATACAATGGATGCTTCTCTGTCACTGTGTTTGTGTGTGTGTGTATACACAGAGATTATTGTCAAAGTTATTTGTTGCTAAGCAAAGATAATGAAAGGGATTGTTGAAACTCTAAGTGCTTAATAGCTTAATATGGTTACCCATAAACATTCACGTCCATCTCTTCTCTTAATAAACAGGCACCTGAGTGCAGGTCAACCTGCTCTTCATCCATTTTCAGCACTGAGGAGGGAGGGAAGCTTGCTGTGGAAGATAAGGAAAGGTGTGGGTTATTTGGAATCTTTTCTTCTGGCACTTCTTTAGCTAGTTGGACATTCCATGACCACTGTGACACAGTCTAGCCAATTTTGGACTCCATCATCTTCTCTCTTTCCAGCATCCAGAGAGACTCCAGCTGTTTCCCAGACCTGTCCAGGGTGAACGACATCACCCACTTTGAAAGGCAGCTCCAGGGATGCAAAATGTATTTTTTAAAAAGTTATTTGGTGAGGGAAGGTCGTGAGGTCCAAGTTTCTCTCAGTCAGCGCAAATCTGACCTCTGCTCTGTCCTCTGGCCTCGTTCTGAAAAGATGAACAAATGGAGAACCGTGAGTATCTACTAAGAAGCAGAGGAGTGCCAGGTCCTCTGACCCGGATCATCACCTTCTGTTCCATTCAGTATATCCTTTTATGGTGTATCTGTTAAACAGTAAAGCTAATAAATCTCTACTTTCTTTAAAGTCAAAGAAATTGGAATTAGAACTTTGTAATTGGCAACCATAAAACTGGGAAGGAACCCACACAGCCTAGGAAGGAAGAATAAAGAGAAAGCAGAACCACCCGCTTCTTGGTGCAATGATAGCAGACACATGGACAACGTGGAGTTACACAATCCAAATTTGCTTTCATTTCATCTCTCAGGAAAAGCTTACTACAAACAGGGAAGGACCAAGCTCACAGGAGACAGATGCCCAAGATGAGAGAGCGGTTGTTATGGAACACGAACCCAGTTTGTCTCTTGGTCCAAGTGAATTACACTTCAGGCTCTGGAGCAAGTGTGAGGATGAATCCCTGTCTGGGATAATTAAGCAGGAGGTTTGTGAGTATTTCACGGGAGTAATTGCTGGGAGAGAGCATGGGCTTACTAAGAATAAGTCATGCCAGTTGAATCTTATTTTCTTTTGCTAAAGGCAACTACCTGGCAAGGAACTGAATCAAACAAAGTGCCAATTAATAGGAAGTTCTGCCATTAGGAATCCCAAACCACTTCCCAAGTACAGAATCTAGGTCTTGGGAGTAGGAGTGACAATATGGTCTAAGAATGGCATGAAAGACTTATGGGACTTCTATTTTTCCAGCTTTATGGAGGAATAAAGATAAAATTGTATATATTTAAAGTGTACGTGATGATTTGATATACATATGCATCTTGAAATGATTACCAAGGTTAAGATCAAGTTAACACATCCATCACCTTTTAACTTTTTATTAAACTTTATTTTTTTTGTGGTGAGAGTGTTTAAGAGTTACTCTCAGTACAGTCAACATGTGTACATTGGATCTTTATAACAGAATTTGTACCCTTTGACCTACATGTCCCCATTTTACCCATCCCTAACCCCTAGCAACCATCATTCTACTCTGTTTCTATGAAGATCGTAGAAACAGAAAATCAAGAAGGATTTTCTTCTTTTTAAGGTTGAATAATATGCCACTGTGTATGAGTGTGTGTGTCTGTGTGTGTATATATATATATATATATACAATATTTTCTCTATCCATTCATCCATTCATGGACACCTAGTTTGTTTCCATGTCTTGGCTATTTTGAATATGCTGCAATGGACATGGGGGTGAAGATATTTCTTCAAGTTAGTGATTTCATTTCCTTCAGATAAATACCCAGAAGTGGGATAGCTGGATCATACGGCAGTTCTATTTCTAATTTTTTGAGGAACAGCCATAGTTCCATAGTTGCTGCCTCAATTTACATTCCCACCAACAGTGCGCCAGGATTCCTTTTCCTACGTCCCTGCCAGTCACCATTCTGATACTGGAATGTCACTTCCACACATTTTGTTGGTTAAAATAAAACTCTCCTAAATAAAATAAAACTGTCCTAAAACTCTGGGCTTGCAATTCTAAGTGTCATCAGGGGCTCACCACGTATAACCCAGGTCAGTTTTTGGAACTTCTATGGCTTTCATTCTTTCTCATTCCATTAGCTGCAGTCTTGTCAATTCACACCTGAAATGTTTTTCAAATTTGCTCCTCCTCACCATTATTCCACCAGCCCTATAGCATCCACACTCTCTCCCCCACTTCTCTAAGAGTTCCCTCCTTTCAAAGACCAGCTTCTCAGCTGCATGGCACAGAGCAGCTCAGCTCGGTGCTTTGTGACCACCTAGAGCAGTGGGAAAGGGAGGGTGGGAGGGAGACGCAAGAGGGAGGGGAGATATGGGGATATATGTATACACAGAGCTGATTCACTTTGTTATACAGCAGAAACTAACACAACATTGTAAAGCAATTATACTCCAATAAAGATGTTTAAAAAAAAAAAAGACAAGCTTCTGCTCTACCTCCTCCAAAGGCTCTCTCTCTCTCAGTGAATTTATTTTCCCTCCTAGTTTTCCTAGGGCAGAGAGCCTACTTGCCTTTTCACAACTCTCTGAAGTTAGCTTTACCTTTACAATTCTGCATTTTCTCTGCTATTCTAATGTAAGGTCCTTGAGGCCCCAGCGCCGTGTACAGCAGTATTCTAAAGCTTGTCTGTTGGGTGAACACTCTTTGGCATTCTGAACTACCTTTCTGTACAATATGATTTGCTATGAGATATCCCTAGCAACAGCACAGCCTTACGGCTAAAAGCGTCAGTTGTACAGATTCTACTCTGTTTTAGAGCAGGACAATAGTGTTAAGTAAAGGCAAAAAAAAAAAAAAAAAAGTCAAGGTTCCCTGCCTCCCCACCTATGAACTTGGACAGGTGCTACTTTCCTGAGTCTCAGGTTTGTCATTGGTAAAATGAGCATAATAGTTATACAGACCTTGCTGGGCTATCGAGGGAATTAAATGAGATTATATAGCTAAAAGATCTGTGGCACAGTGCGCGCGCGCACACACACACACACACACACACACACACACACACACACACGAGTTCAGTATTTCCTGGTTATCTCTACGCTTATTGCCTGAAAGGCTGAAGAGGTGGGTGTATGAGAGGTGCCCTATGTTCCTTTCCAAACATTCCAGATTCTGTGCTACTCTTCCTTGGTGGATGCTGGAGAATCAACTGGCCATCCTCAGGTTTCCAATCAGTTGCTTAGAAGACCAGCCAGGGTCTACGAAGCTCCAGGTAAGTCCCAGCGTCTTTCTCAGGAGCCATTTATTTGACCTTAGTTGTGATCTGAGAGTCTCCACCTTTTCCAAATCACCAAGGTGGTCGAAAAGGCCCTGCGGTTGAGAAATGTTTCCTTTGTTGGAGAATCTCAGCCCCAGACCCCTCATTTGGGCGTGTAGCATCTTTAGGCCCATGGCTTATGCCCAGACTGCGCTTTTCAAGTTGAAAGCCGGGACTCGGTTCTCCAGATCTGGCGGGTGTGGTTCAGACTGCACGTTTCGCTCAACGCACCCAAGAACATGTTTTGGACTCCCGCGGCGAGGGGCGGTGGGAGAGGGTATGGGTTTGCATCGGGACAGGGCGCGCACCCGCACACACGCTCCAAACCTGGGCGTGGTCGCCCTGAGCACGAGGTCCCGAGCCGAGTCCCGCGCTCCTCTAGGAGCCCGCGAGCGCCCCCCTTCCCCCGCCGGCGCTCAGGCAGGGGCCGCCGGGATCCTACCCCTTGGCGCGCACCCCTGACCCGCCCCGCCCCGTGGCGGCCACGAGGGGCGGGCGGAGCGCTAGGAGAGAGGCGCGTTGGCTGTGCGGCGCCGCCTCTCCTCCTTGCCGGGGGAGGGACGGAGGGGCAGGGCGGGAGAGAAAGAAAGCCCGAGTGACCGGCTGGCCAAGAGCTGCATGCAACCGGTGGGAGGCCGGGCCGGCTGGGGCTGGGGCTTGGGCTCGGGCCGTTTCTCGGCGGGTCCCTGGCGGCGAGCGCGGACGGCCCGGAGGCGGCGGCTCTGAGCTGGCAGGCGGAGGGTTGTCTCCCGCGCCCGCCTGCCGGGCTCGGTCCGAGGATGCGGGGGGGCGATGCCCGGGGCCAGGGACGCGCTCTGTCACCAGGCGCTGCAGCTGCTGGCCGAGCTCTGTGCCCGCGGGGCCCTGGAGCACGACAGCTGCCAGGATTTCATCTACCACCTGCGGGACCGCGCCAGACCCCGGCTCCGAGACCCAGGTGAGTGTCGCCGCCGCTGCCGGGCGCGACCGGAGGGCCCCGGGCTGGGAGTTGGGGCCGCACCGGGCCCTGAGGCAGGAGAACGACACGGACTGGAGGGAGGAGGGCGGGTGACCACCGAGCTAGGGGAGGGCACCAGGAACTAGCGCACGGTGGCCTGATGCTGAACCCGGGCAGGGACCCCGGCGGAGGCTGCTGCATGGAGGCCGGGACCGGGTGGGCGGGCGCGGGGTTGGAGGCACCACGCCCGTCACCTGCGCTTCTGTCACCGGGGCTCCTGGGGGCGGCTCCCGAGCTCCGAGCTCCACTTCCCGGGCTCTGCGCTCCGGGCGAGGAGAGGCCGCGGCGCTCTCGCGAGCCATGGGAAGGGGGACGAGGCCAGAGGAAACTCTGGGAAGTTGGGAGTTGGGGACGGCCCCGGGCTGCGGTTGAATCCCACCGGGCGCTCCCCATCCTCTTCGCGGATTGCCCATTTCCTGTCCTTGGTCTGGGGTGAGAAGGGCGGGGCGGGAGCCGACGTTGGGCCGGGGACTGAGAGCTCCGGGTCCTGGACAGCCGGGCCTGAACCCGTTCCCTCCGGGTCTCTCGGCGTGGAGGCGGCCTGGGCCTGGGCTCCCGGCTCAACCAGATTCCGCCACCGGGCACACGAAGGTCAATGGGCTCACGGGTCATGGCTTGTGCACCTACAGTTATTCCTAGTGAAAGTTTCGAAGCTCCTAACTTTGGAAAGTTCATTTATTTTGGCCTTTGACCAGTTAACATAGGAAGAGGGAGTTTTAGTGGAGCCGTTTGCCTTCCCCGAGGGTCCTGGGTCTCCCACATCTTCTCATCCACTGCTGGTTACTGAAAGACATATTCCTTCCAAATGTTTACTTGAGATTCTTCTCACCATGAGGAATCATTTTCTCGAATAGTCTCTCAACCTGAGTACTAAAAAAAAAGCATGTTGTGGTTGGATTGTTAAAGATGGGGTAAGAAAAGGGCCCTTCCCCTGATATTCCTGTGTATAAATATTGGAAATGAGCTGTTGGTGTGCAAAGTATCCAGTATGAATTTACCTCATTTAAAGCCAATCCATTATATAAAAATTCATTTACCCAAGGATAAATTAGAGAATTATTTGATTCATAAAGAGGTATACACTGAGCCTGACTTCAATAGCATTTCCTTGATAGTATATCCAAAATGGGTCTGTGGGGTGAAGAGAAGTCATCTAATAAAAGTTTATATCAGATTTTCCCTACTCAAAGGCGTTTTTTTTTGTAAAAGAAAGATTATTGCTCCGCATTGCCTGTGGTTACATTAATTAAGTTTATGGGATGATCACTAATGTGTTACTTCAAAGTGGAGAATTAAGTCAAGAAATATTGTTGATTTCAAATGATTTCCCCGGAGGTTTAATGCCCAGCCTTTGTGCGCCTCCTTGCTGGACGGATGTGCTGCACAGACTGCAGACAGGAATAAGAGCACTTCATTCATGAACTGGGGGCCCAGGATGGTGTCCTCACTGGGGAAAGTTCTGTCCTTAAGCAGCAGGAACAAGAAATAATCTAGCTTGCTTCACCCGAAGGAAGTGTTAGTGTTGAAACGTGCCGCTTCTTTGCCTGTTGACTGTGCCAGGAGTTCCCACTGTTACCGCACATGAGCGGTCCTCTTTGGCTTTACAAGAGAAGATGGATGAGGCCTCTCGCCGAGTTGCATGTTTAACACTCCACATCTTTTTGGCTGATTTTTGTGCCTCTGCTCCTCTTAATCTTCGAGCTAGATCCCATGTTCTAAAGTTTTCCTCAGCCCCTGCACTGGGAAGCCCCTGAGGAAGAGTCACAGAGAAGACTCCTTACAAAAGACACATCTGATTCCTTGGCTGAGAAATAGCCACAGATAAAGAGTATGCCGTGCTGCTCTCTGAGTTCCTGAAAGCACTGCTCTGCTTTCTTAAACTAGGGCACAGTGGCTTTGAGGTAGCCCCATGACCCTCGTGATCTTTGATTTGGGTCAGGAAGTAGCCTGTTCACGAGGCAGGCGTGGGGAGGGGGACCGTGAGTGCAAGGTCAGAGGAACTGAGGCTGAAGCCCACATCCAAAGTGTATGCAACTCAGGCCAGCATCTCTTCATCTCCCTCCTTCCTCTCCTTGCCCACATTAACTCTTACGTCAGATGCATTTGTCTGCATCCCTGTAAAGCTGTTTGGTTGCCCAAGCCAAGAGTGCCTTTAACTTCCGAGCCCTAAAAGCTGAGTGGTTGGAGTAGCTGCACCGCCCAAAGCTGTGAATGGCGCTGCAGTGTAGTGGGACCCGGCACAACCATGCCTAGCAGCAGCCCTAGCATGTGGGTCCCTAGAGAGAGTCGTCTTTGTAAATGCATGACTTCCTTTTCTGTAAAGGAACCCACATGAATGCCATGTTTCAGCTTTTTCTGCCCATTGTTCATCCCTGGCTACCCAGTGGTAGCTAGGTTTTCTGAAGCTCAACTGAGGAACTTTGGTTTTGAAAGGAGAAACCAGATATAATTCCCTGTGGACAGCAGAGTGATACCACATCTAGGATGTTTGTTCATTTTTTCAGTGGTGGGATAAGCCTGGGTCACAAATCAGTGGGCCATCAGAAAGGTTATTCTTTGCCCAGGTAGTTGCAGTGCTCTGATGTAGGAGTACAGTCCTTAGTCTTCCCTAACTTGGTATTGAGAGAGAATTTGATGAGGCTAAGTCATAAATTGGAACTGGAATACCTCACCCAGTCCTTCATCTGTACCAACTATGGAAAGTAAAATGTGGATCTTTAAGCCGAGGGTGAGCACTTTTCCATAGAGAGCAATTAGAATCCTTCTGTTAGGTGTCATTATGTTGTTTCGTATATTGGCAATGTCCGGCATAAACTCGTGAATCTCAGCGAATAGCCTTCACAGCAGAGGGAAGAGCAAGTGCAAAGGTCAGGAGATAGGAGCGTCCTTGATGTGATGCAAGGAATAGTTGAGTTCCAGGGTGACAGGTGCAGAGTGAATAAGATAGAGAATGACGAGAAATACGGTTAACGGTTGGAGGGGGAAGATCACGTATGGCCTTCTAAACCATTATAAGGACTTTGGTTTTTACTCTGAACGAGAAGGGTTTTAACAGAGAAGCGGCAACTCTCTGGCTGCTGTGTTGAGAAAATGCTGTTGAAGTTCAAGAGTAAAGACAGGGAATCTTGTTAGCAGGTTTACTCTAGTAACCCAGACAAAGGGGATAGTGGGCATCAGTTTGAAGATACAGCAGTAGGATTTGTTGATGGAATGGAGGTGAGTGGTGAGAGAAGAGGAGTTAAGGGTGACCCCAAGGCTTTTTTTTTTTTTTTACGGTACGCGGGCCTCTCACTGTTGTGGCCTCTCCCGTCGTGGAGCACAGGCTCCGGGCGTGCACGCTCAGCGGCCACGGCTCATGGGCCCAGCCGCTCCGCGGCATGTGGGATCTTCCCGGACCAGGGCACGAACCCGTGTCCCCTGCATCGGCAGGCGGACTCTCAACCACTGCGCCACCAGGGAAGCCCCCCAAGGCTTTTTGACCTAAGCAACTCCATTTACTGCATAGGGTAAGACTTAAGGAGGAGCAGAGTTGGAGTGGGGAGGAAAATAAGGAAGTTTTTGTTTTATTAAAAATTTTTTTGTTTTATTAAAGATTTTTTTGTGTGTGTACATATTAGATGTGCGATGTCTCTAAGTTCAACAGGGACCTGAAGTATGGGAGTCTAATGTTATCAACTGGTCAATGCTCATACTTTGTAACTGGGGACTTCACTCTCTCTCCTCAAGAGGGCCAGTTGATTGTAGGACAGCAGTTATTAAAAGGTCTTTCCTTGCGTGGAATGAAAAGCTCAATTTAACTTCTACTTGTTGATCTCGATTATACTTATTGCAGTCAAAAGAGAATTCGTCTCTTCTCCATTTGGCTATTAGGGGGTAGCGATTGTAACTTTTCTCATCCTTTTGTTTCCACATCTGGAAAAGAAAAGAAGATTGGATCGAATGATTTCTAGGTTTTAACCATGTTTTATTATTTTCCTTGTAAGTCTTTTCTTCTGAAGGGTGCCAGCTACATCTGTGCCAAGCACTTTATGTAGGCTGTTTCCTTTAATCCTCTTAACATCTTCTAAGACCTCGCTGCTCAAAGTGTTCGACTGTGTGCCAGACCTACCAATGTGAATCTGTGTCTTAACAGGATCCTCAGGTGATTCATAGGCACATTAACGTTTGAGAAGCATTGCCAAAAGAGATTGGTATATCTGAATAAACTGAAGTGCAGAGAGCTAAACTAGCCCAAGGCCGTGGGTTCCATTTAAGAAAAAGAGTTGAGCCTAAGTCAAAGTAGCTGCTAGGTAAACACATCACATATACTAAGGATCTAGGAGTTGTTGTCAATGAAAATTTCCTAGATTTTTTTTCATTTAGATGTCCTTTCTCTGTTCTGTTTTTGTATCATGGATTTAATCTCTAAGTGTAGGTTAAATTCTATGCAGTTATACAGGTTTTGCTCAATATTTTTATTTTTACTTTTTAAAATTGAAGTATCGTTGATTTACAATGTTGTGTTAGTTTTAGGTGTACAGCAAAGTGATTTAGTTTCATACACACACACACACCAATATAGTCTTTTTCAGATTATTTT
Organism: Orcinus orca; assembly: GCF_937001465.1. Lineage (NCBI taxonomy): Eukaryota > Metazoa > Chordata > Mammalia > Artiodactyla > Delphinidae > Orcinus > Orcinus orca. The sequence continues at coordinate 47,852,441 of NC_064566.1, read as the reverse complement.
CCATTCTAGGTTATTACAGGATACTGAATATAGTTCCCTGTGGTATACAGTAGGTCCCTGTGTTTGTCTATCTTTATATATAATAGTGTATATCTGTTAATCCCAAACTCCTAATTTATTCCTCCCTCTTTGGTTACCATAAGTTTGTTTTCTATGTCTGTGTCTGTGAGTCTATTTCTGTTTCATAAATAAATTCATTTGTATCTTTTTAAAAAATCCCACATAGAAGTGATATTATATGATACTTGTCTTTCTCTTTCTGACTTACTTCAGTTAGTATAATATTCTCTAGGTCCATCCATGTTGCTGCAAAAGGCATTATTTCATTCTTTTTTATGAATGAGTGGTATTCCACTATATATATATATATATATATATAAAAAATATATCACATCTTCTTTATCCTTTCATCTGTCGATGGACATTGCTCAGTATCTTGGTCATGAATTCTTTTATTCAGGATACTGCTTTTCCATTGACATTCCAGCTTTGTATTTCTAGGGATTTTTTTCTTCATTTTCTGGTGAACTAGAGGATGTTCACTTGGTCAGGGTGTCAAATAGAGCTTTACGACACATCACTGATGACCCCTCCTTACGACACATCACTGCTGATGACCCCTCTTTCTAAGTAGATGTTAACCCTAGTCAGGAGAAGCTTTCTCTAGACTGGTTTTCAACCTTGGTTGCATATTAGAAACATTTAGGGAGCTCTGAAAAACAAACAAACAAAAATAAAACAAACAAGAAACTACCAATGGCTGAGCTCTATCCTGACCAATTAAATTGGAATTGCTGGGGGTGGGGCCTGCTATCGGTATATTTTTATATAAGTTCCTCTCTTGGTTGTAATGTGCACCAGGTGGAAGACGACTGTTGAGGCCAATAAGTGAGGGATGAACCCACCTAACTCTTCTCAGCTCAGCTCACATTTCTTTTTTGCAAAATTAGGAAAGATGGTATCAAGTCGGGGGCCTTGACTGTTACCTTGTACAGTCATCACCCAAATCAACTTGGCTTTCTTTTGACAATATTACCCCCAATTTTTATTTGAAGAACTCTATAAAAATATCATGAGAATCTTTTATATCCACTCAATTTGGGGAAAAAAAAGAACAAATTGAGAAAATCATGTCCAAAGTATTTCATTGAAAGGCCAGAATGTGGAACCATCACTAGTGTCACCTTATATTGATTTAGAATGAAATAACTTATAAAAAGGTGTACATATAAGATAATAATTAAATGCAGTTCCTAAGGAAAAATCTCCAAAATAATCATTGAGATTAAACTTTAACCTTAATTCAGATTTTCAAAGATAGTCAAGTGAAAAATCATCCTTAAAACACTGGATTTTTATGAGTAGACATTGGTGTGATTATGCACAATGGGATTAATTTTTAAAAATTAATGTTAATTGCAATCAGGAACTAGAGAGTCTTCTAAGGAATGAGTGGCATATTGGATGCACAATATGTGAAGATTTAATTTGCATTACTTCAGTGACATTTTAGGGCTTCTTCATAAATATTTTATTTAAACAAGTGTGTTTTCATCTCCACGGGATTCCTCTACATGGACCAGTGAGTGGTTTAGTCATGAGGTAATTATCAAGAGGGAAAAACAAAAGCAAATTGTGGTAAAGGCATCCCAGGCAGCCCTGTGGCCAGCTGCCTCTTTCAGAATAAACAATCAAAAGCAAACTTCTTGATGTGGGCTAAACTCTCAAGGAAAACTTAAGCTGACACTTAAGGGAAATCATCCTAAAATTCCCTGTTATGTATAGAGCACAGGCATTGCTTTCATTGTAAGAGCATACTGGCACTTTTGTGTTTGTGTGTGCTCCTGGGCTTTCTCACGTGGTTGGCTTAAAAAAAAAAATCATAATCCCTTCCTAAGTGACTTACTTGAGGGAACTAACAAGTTCATGTGCTCAGGTGTGTAGAGAAAGGGAGGAACTTAGTGGGGGACATGAGTGGGAGAGCAGTCTCCCTTTCCAAAAGATAAGTATGGAGTATGTATTATTACTTTCTAAACGAAATCACAACTTGAGCCATAAATGTTCACCACGACTTTTTCTTTTCAAGTTTTGCACTGGGTTGGCTTGAAGTATGGCTTTAAACCAAGGCAAACCCCAGCAACTTGGCTTTGCAGATCTCCTTGAAATATTCATGTGTCCTCATGCATGTATTTTATCACACCAAAACTTTTATACCAACACTGGTAGAACTGCACTCGAAAGAAAAAAAAAAAAACTCACCCAGGAAATCGAGATGACAAAGTGGAATAAGCAAGAGCTTTGGAGTCAGAATCTGATCCTGCCCTTACTAGCTTTATTGACCTTGAGCAAAAGATTTAACTCTTCACGTTATTCATCTGTAAAACGGGACGGGCGGAGGCTGTTGCAGCACAGTGTGCAGAGTAAGTGCTCCAGTAACTGCTCAGTAAATGGATTTGGTGGTAGTAGTGTCACCTGTCCACGCTTCCCCCATCTGTGATCCATGGGCACGTGCATGCTTCACCTATTTATGCAGGCATACCTTGGAGATGTTGCAGGTTTGATTCCAGACCGCCACAGTAAAGTGAGACACATGAATTTTTTGCTTTCCCAGTGTATATAAAAGTTATGTTTACACCATACTGTGGTCTCTTCAGTGTACAACAGCATTATGTCTTAAAAAAAAGTATGTAATTTAAAAATACTTTATTGCTAAAAAACACTAACCATCATCTGAGACTTCAGTGAGTCATAATTTATTTGCAGTAGTAACCTCAAAGATTACTGATCACCATAACAAATATAATAATCATGAAAAAGTTTGAAATATTGGGAGAATTACCAAAATATGACAGAGACATGAAGTGAGCAAGTGCTGTTGGAAAAATGGCCTGATAGACTTGCTCGATGCAGGGTTGCCACAAACCTTCAATTTGTAAAAAAAAAAATGCCAGGGCTTCCCTGGTGGCGCAGTGGTTGAGAGTCCGCCTGCCAATGCAGGGGACGCGGGTTCGTGCCCCGGTCCGGGAAGATCCCACATGCCGCGGAGCGGCTGCGCCTGTGAGCCATGGCTGCTGAGCCTGCGCGTCCGGAGCCCGTGCTCCACGACGGGAGAGGCCACAGCGGTGAGAGGCCCGCGTACCGCAAAAAAAAAAAAAAAAAAAAAAAGAATTAAAAAAAAATGCCATATCTGTGAAGCACAATAAAGCAAGGTATGCCTGAAATTATTCATAAACAAAATTTACTATTCTACTTTTTTGTAAACTTAACTTTTTATCACCACTTATTAGCTGTATGACCCTGGAAAGTTATTCAATCCCTGTGTCTTAGTTTTCTCATGAATAAAATGGAGTGCTATTACCCAAATAAAATACAGGATGCCCAGTTCAATTTGAATTTCAGATAAACAACAGATATCTATTGTTTATCTGAAATTCAAATTGAATTGGGCATCTTATATTTTTATTTGTTAAATCTAGCAACCCTACATTAGTACTTATCTCATAACGCATGTGAAATACCGTAGTACTGCGCACGTAGAAAATGCTCAATAAATACTAGCCATTATTACTATTATTATTATAATTTTCCATGATGAACAGTCATTATTGTGCAGTTGTTGTGATGACTATATATTCCAGAAGGTAGAGAAATCTTTTTTTACTTAACCTTTCTTTTGGGGTAGTTCTAGCATCTGATTTTTTATTACTACAAATAATATTTTACATCTATAGTACCCTACTCCCTTTTGGGAAAATTTCTTAATAGTTAATTATCACCAGTGGGTTCCAATTGCTTTCCAGTATATCTATGCCAGTTAGCCCTGCTACATACCAACAGTCAGTCTACTACCATCAGGTGGTATAATGTGAACAAAAGGTTGCTAATGTAACAGGGTTTAAGTAGCTACCTGGTTGTTGTTTCAACTTGCATTTTTTGTTTGTAGTGTTGAATGTTTTTAATATTTTAAAGCAACTCATATTTCCTGTTATGTGAATTTTGTGTGTTTATTCTCTACCACGTACAAATTTATTTTTTGAGAATCTTAATGTATTTCTTACCAGTTTGCATTAGTTGGACCATAAATATTCTGTCAGGTTAACTTAGAGAAGGAGCATTGTATAGTCAGTGGACTCGGGTTGTCTGACTATAATCAGTCCATTACACTAGACTGCCTTTGATAATGTTAGGAGTGCGTCAAGAAATAGGGATTCATTGTAGCATTCTTTCCAAGGCAAAATGCTGCCTTTATGTATGTGAAATAGGAAAAAAAAATTGCTGTTATATAACTTGAATCTTTTTCCTTTTTTCCCCCTCTTTCCAACTCCCCTCCCTTCCTAGCACTTTACTACTGTAGCCACACTGATCTTATCACTCTTCCAATTATAATTAAGTTGAATTCAAAAAACATCCACTGAGTGCCTCTTAAGTGCCAGGTACTAGGTTAGGCATCACTGATTCAAAGATACATTAGAGGGCTTCCCTGGTGGCGCAGTGGTTGGGAGTCCGCCTGCCAATGCAGGGGATACGGGTTCATGCCCGGTCCGGGAAAATCCCACATGCGGCGGAGCAGCTGGGCCCGTGAGCCATGGCCACTGGGCCTGCGCGTCCGGAGCCTGTGCTCGGCAACGGGAGAGGCCACAGCAGTGAGAGGCCCGTGTACCGCAAAAAAAAAACAAAACACACACACACACACAAAAGATACATTAGACATGGTTACTGCCCCTGTGGAACTGAGATAAAACAATAATTGCAATTAATAAAATAAAGATTGGAAGGGAGATATTACTGAATACAGTTCAGAAAAAGAGGAGAGAAGTAATTAGCTGACTTGAGTGGATCTGTAGAGAATTCCTGAAGAAGGTGATTCTTGGGCAGAGCACTTTGCCTGGAATGTGTGGGTGGGAAGGACATTCTCGGAATTTACAAACGTTCTAGGACAGGAGAGAATGGATCTTTGGCAGTAGTAAGTGGAGGAGGGTGTGTTGGTAATGTTGAGAGATGAGTTTGCTCTTGTGAACCCTGGTCATCAGATCATGGAAGTCCTTGTTTGCCATTGTCAAAGTCCCACGGAGGACTTGGGTTAGAGTACTCTGATGCAGAAATCTTGAAGGAAGTACAGTTTACTGCGATGAGCCCAAAGGATCCATTCTCAGCAAAGTAGACCAGGAGATTCCAGAATGGGGGAAATCCTGTGAGTTTGCTTCTCAAGTCTTCCTGGTTCTCATGGGAAAAAAGCTGAAGTTGGTGATAATGTTCTTCCTGACTGAGTGAAGGGCCTGACAGATTGGAATCACCGCATAGGAGATTACCTATTCAGATCCCCAGCCATGTCACCTTGAAACGCAAGTGTCGTTACCTCATAGAGTTGTAAAAACTGCCTTTAGCAAGTGTAGTCGTCTGGTTCAAACATCTGGGTTCCAGATATAATTTCAGACCATGCCAACAGTGACATCTTGCTTCCTTGCCTGTTTATTTGATAATGAAAAAGCAGTGTGTTCAGTTGCATGGCAGTCCCTCAGTTTGAGGATATGCACAGTCTGTTTTCTCTGATGTTATAGGGCCCAGGAGGGCGTAAGCATGGCAAGCCTGCGTAGTGCCTACCCGCCACACTGTGGAGATGGTGGTTTATGCTACTGGGTTGGCCAAAAGGTTCATTTGGGTTTTTCCGTAACATCGTACCAAAAACCCGAACGAACTTTTTGGCCAACCCAATATATACAGGGGCTGCTAAGAGGCTGGTACAGTTCTTTAAAATAATTGAATTGAATGCCCTTAGGCAGGTCTTACATTTTCCACTTTTCATATCCGCCCCACCTGCCCCGCCCCCACACGTAAACTTTTCTTATGACATTTAGGGGATATGCCTGGCTGCCGAAGACATTTCAGTTTGCATCAGCTATAGCACTGCAGACCCACTGAAGGGTTTTAAGCTGAAAACTGAGGTGAGCAGGTTTGTCTTCTAATTAGATGACTCTGGAGGCAGAGGTTATGATTAGAAATGCCATTCACTAACTCATCAAACATTATTGAACCTCTCCCATGTACAACGCTCTGTTCTAGGTATTGTACACACCTAGGTACCCTGATACAGTATTGTATCTACACTAGGGAACCAAACAGAACATAAAAAGCTTGCCCTTATAGAACTTACATGTTGGCGTGAGGAAAATAATACATAAATAAATTAACTAATTACATCGTATGTTAGACAGTGATAAGCACTAAGGAGAAAAATAAAGCATGGAAAGAGAAGAGGTGTGGAAATTAAAATGGCATCACTGAGAAATGGATGTATGAGTAAAAGTCAGAGATGTGGGAGCAAGATGTGCACATATCAGGAGGAGGAGCATTCCAGGCAGTGGGACAGCAGGTGTAAAGGTCCTGAGGCAGGCACATGCTTGGTATATCTAGGTATTAGCCAGGGGCAGTGGCACTGTGGTGGGGTTGGCAAGGAGGAGGGAAGTAGTAGGTGAGGTCAGAGAGGTGATGGCAGGCTGATTGTAAGGCCCTAGAAGCCGTTGTCAGTTTTACTCAGAGAGAGATGGGAAGCCTTAAGAAAGTTTTAAGCAGAGAAGTAATATGTCTAACTTAGGAATAGAGAGGATCCCTCTGACCGGCATATAGAAAACAGACAGTAGAAGGGAAGGGTAGAATCAGGGAGAGTAGTGAGGTGGCTGCTGTGAGAGATGATGGTGGCTTGGACCAGAGTGATGGCAGTGGAGGTGGTGAGATGTGGTCAGATTCTGGGTAGCTGGAAGATAGAGCTGATGGGACTTGCTGATGGATGGATGTAGGGTGTGAAAGACAGAGGAATCAAGAATGACTCCAAGATTTTGGCCTGAGCAAGAGAATAGAGGAGAAGTTTGAGGGGAATAATTAGGAGCTAAGTTTTGGATGTATTAAGTTGGAAATGCTTATTAGTGAGTCATGTGGGGAACAGACGAGGAAGCTGGACGTATGAGCCTGGAGTTTGGGAAAGATGGCTGGACTGGAGATACAGATGTGAGAGTTGTAGGCTTAGAGGGGATATTTAAAAGGAATCATCTAGGAAGGTGGTGTTGACTAGAGGACATAAGAGTACCAGGACTGAGTTCTGGAACTCTCCATCACTAAGAGGATGGAGAGAAAATGAGAAATCAGCAAAAGAAGTCTAATAAAGAGAGCAGAAGATCCAAGCAAGAGTATTGACCTGAAAACCAAGAAGAAGAAGGTGTGTGAAAGAGGGGAAATAAACAGCTGTGTAAAATGCTACCATTGGGTCAAGTAGAATGAGCGCTGATGATGGACCACAGCAGTTACATGACGTAGGGGTCATTGGACGTGATGTTGACAAGCCGTTTGGTAGAGAGATGAGAACAGGAGCCTGACTGGAGGGGCCTTAAGAGAAATTGATGGGAGAGGAATCAGGGGCAGTGAGTATAGACTACTCTTTCAAGCTTTTCTGTAGACAAGAGCAGAGAGAAATGAGTTAGTAGTCACTGGTGAGGAAAGTGAGATCAAGGGTTTTTGTTTTTATTTAAAGTTATAAGAGGACTTCCCTGGCCCTGGTGGCGCCGTGTTTCAGAATCCGCCTGCCAGTGCAGCGGACACAGGTTCGATCCCTGGTCGGAGAAGATCCCACGTGCCTCCAAGCAACTAAGTCCGTGCGCCACAACTACCGAGCCTGCGCTCTAGAGCCCGCGAGCCACAACTACTGAAGCCCAGGTGCTCTAGGGTCCGTGTGCCGCAACTACTGAGCCCATGTGCTCTAGGGCCTGCGTGCCACAACTACTGAGCCCGCGTGCTGCAGCTACCGAAGCCCACGCACCTAGAGCCCATGCTCTGCAACAAGAGAAGCCACCGCAATGAGAAGCCTGTGCACTGCAACAAAGAGTAGCCCCCGTTCACCGCAACTAGAGAAAGCCTGCGCACAGCAATGAAGACCCAACGCAGCCCCCCCAAAAAAGAAAACTCACATTAAAATAAAGTTTATAAAAAATAATAAGTTATAAGAAATTAAGAGATAACAGTGCTTAGGTGATGGGAATGATCTGGTAGAGAACAATAATTAATGATGTAGGATAATGAGGGGAGGCTTGCTGGAGGGATATCCTTGAGTGGGCATTTGGATATGCTCCTAGAGTTCAAGGACAACTCTAGTCTGCACATATGCATTTAGGAGCCATCAGCATAAAGATGATATTTATAAGCCAAGAAACTAGATGAGCCTACCAAGCAGTGACTTAAGATAAAATAAGTCAAACAACTAGTTAGAGGTGAGGGAGATGAGAAGGAACGAACAAAGGAGACTGAAAAGGATTAGTTAAGTAGAGTGGGAGGAAAATCAGCAGTGTGATGGCCTGGAAGTGCAGAAAGTATTCCTGGGAGGAAGCCATGAGCCCTTGTGTGAAATGCAGCTGATGGGTCAAGTACGATGAGAACCAAGGACTGCCCATTGCATTTAGCAACGTGGTAGTTCATTGGTGACCTTGAACTGAGTGGTTTTGGAGTGGGGGTGGGTGAATGGAGTAGGTGAAAGTCTGATTACAGTCTCTTCAAGAGACAGAGAGAAGAGAGGTTGAAAAAAGAGAATATACATTACTTTTTTGTTTTGTTATGAAGGAAAAGGGAGGAGAAATTGATTCAAAAGATGGTTTCTAAAGAAAGGAGAAAATAACTGCACGTTTGTATGCTGGAGAGAAGTTACAAACGGTGCAGAGGATTGAACTGCCTGAGTGATGTGCTTGAGTCGGTGGGTTTTTCAACAGTTCAATTGTTGTCAAGGAACCAGCGCAGAGTATATGGGCCCAGGTGAGTAGATATGGTTTGGGGATCTTATAGAATTGTCCTCTGATTACTCTTCCACTATCAGTGAAAAGGGAAGCAGCAAGGTTACCAGCTGAGAGTGAGGATGGGGTAGAAGATGCTGAAGGTTTGAAAACAGGAAAGATAGAAAGTGATAGTCCAGGAGGTAGGAGATTGAATGGATTAGGGAAGTGGAGTGTGCCTGCCAGACAACATTAAGGGCCTACTTGAAGTTGGTGCTTGTGAATTTAAAGTGATATCCACCAGCATAGGTGTGAGGTTTTTTCTCCCATCACATGCAGCTGTGTTTGTGCAGGCATGAAGAGACAGGAGTTTGTGTTTGAGCAGGGTCGTGCTTATGTATGACAATGAAAGAGTGACAAAAGAGTTGAGGGTGTATAGACAACCTACTGAACAGGAGAAAATATTTGCAAATGATATGACCAATAAGGGGTTAATATCCAAAATATATAAACAGCTCATACAACTCAACATCAAAAAAACAACCTGGTTAAAAAATGGGCAGAAGACCTGAATAGACATTTTTCCAAAGAGAACATGCACATGGCCAACAGGCACATGAAAAGTTGCTCAACATCACTAATCATCAGAGAATTGCAAATCAAAACCACAGTGAGGTATCACCTCACACCTGTCAGAATGGATATCATCAAAAAGGACACACATGACAAATGCTGGTGAGGATGTGGAGAAAAGGGAACCCTTGTACGCTGCTGGTGGGAATGTAAATTGGTGCAGCTGCTGTGGAAAACAGTATGGAGGTTTCTCAAAAAACTAAATAAAGAACTACCATATGACCCAGCAATTCCACTCCTGGGTATATATCTGAAAAAAACAAAAACACTAATGCGAAAAAATATGCACCATAATGTTTACAGCAGTGTTATTTACAGTAGCCAAGATATGGAAGCAACCGAGGTGTCCATTGACAGATGAATGAATAAAGAATATGGGGGGTGTGTGTGTGTGTGTGTGTGTATACACACACACACACACACACACACACACACAATAGGATACTACTCAGCCATAAAAAAGAATGAAATTTTGTCATTTGCCACAATATGGATGGACCTAGAGTGTGTTATGCTTAGTGAAATTAGTCAAACAGATAAAGACAAATAGTTATCGCTTATATGTGGAATCTAAAAAAAACAACCAACTAGTGAAGATGACAAAAAAGAAGCAGACTCACAGATATAGAGAACAGACTAGTGGTCACCAGGGGGAGAGGGTGGGTGGAGGGGCAATAGAGTGGTAAGGGATTTAGAGATACAAACTATTAAGTGTAAAATAAGCCATAAGGGTATATTGTACAACACAGGGAACATAGTCAATATTTTATAACTATAAATGGAGTATAACCTTTAAAACTGGTGAATCACTATATTGTACATCTGTAATTTATGTAATATTGTACATCAACGGTACTTCAATTAAAAAAACACATAAAGAGTTGATGGTGTATAAAGTGGAGCGATGAGAATGATTGAGTCTGAAATTTCATCTGAGTAAGGAGAGTAAAGTGGACTCACGGGGTGTTAAGGATAGTGAAGAGGTGGTAGGGTTAGTGGACTGTAGGTGCGCTGGGGTAGGATGAGAGCTGGGAAAGCAGTGAGGAGGAGGGGGCCAAACAGAGATAACGGAGGGGCTGCAGTTGCTGGATGACTGTGTCGAGAGTGTGATCATGGGAGTGAGGCCCTAAGGTAGAGTGTGGGACAAGTGACTGAAGGAGACAAGGAAGAGAACAGATAGACCAGAGCTGGGGAAGTATTGAACTCACCAAAAATTAAGACAGAAGTAGTGTTGACAGCAGGCCAGGAATGGAGGGAAGTGACCTGCATGAGGAATGTTTGTGATGAAGATGGGTAGTGATGGTGTAGTGGTGCAGTCGGGCACCTGCAGAGTCAAAGCTGGGGGATTTTAAAGAAAATACCAGAAGTAGTAGACCCTTAGTATTTATCTAGGCAGAAGTGTTGAAGGGATGTTTTGCAGCAATGGAATTGGAGAACTGATGATAAATATAGAAAATATTAAGAGGTGAAATAGTTGGTACGCTGATGTGAAGTAGAGAGATCCTAATTTCCAAATTTCTGGTATAGGTGCCTGGGAGGATGGTCATGTGATTTATTAGGTTTACTGTAGGATGTCCAGCATGTTTAATTTTAAATTCATTAAGTTCAAGAATATATGTGAGATCTGATGCACATGTCCAGGGCAGTTGACTGGTAGGTCATTGGGAAGAAGTTACTGGAAATCAAAGAAGGTGAGAAAAAGTTGAATTTTAAGGCCCCCTAAAAACTTGAAGGGTTTTGGAAAGTGACTCTCAATTCCAGCTATGCATCAGAATCAATCGGGGAACTTTTGAAGACACAACTGCCCTGTCCCCAAACTGACTAAATCAGAATCTTCTGTGGTGCCATCTAAAATATCTCTACACATTAGTCTGGTGTGCAGCCAAGGTTGCAAATGACGTTCATTTATAGCCTTTATGGATTGAAATTACTTTTTACAGCCCCATTGTCAAAATGGTGCTCCGACCATCTGTATAAAACCATTATAAAATATTAGGGAAGGAAATCTAAGCATGAAAATGCATTTACTATTATCATTGATTCTTTTTTTTTCTTACCGCAGTGGGACTTATCTCCAGTTATTAGTAAGTACAGCTGCTGTTGGTGCAACTAATAATAAATTCTGTAGGAAATGTAACTGTAGGATGTAACTGTAGCATCCTGGTGCTAACTAAAAGCATGGTCTTCTTTATTGCTAGGCATGTAATATGATTATCGCTTATTTTTAATTTAGGATAAGCATACTGTAAATAAAGTCTGTAAAAACTCTAACGAGGTGCTCAGCTTAGAGAACGTGTTTGCTTGATTCTTGTTGGCTGTCAGTCCTTCTTGCCAGTCTGTTCACTTCCCATCAGAAAAACCTGGGAAACAAAGAAATAGGCATGAATGAGGGGACACGTTAGAACCACTTGTAACACTTTACTCAGAAAGTCTCAGGTTAAACATATTTTCAGTTCCGATGTTTTCGAATAATACGGATGTCAAATGATGGCCTAGCTGAGCTAGCTCTAAAGACTTCCCAAATTGTTTCAGAGGGAATGAGAAAACTGTTGTTTGCTCTTCTCTAATCTGTTCCACTGTGACTGATACTTTAGATTTAATGTCACCATAATATCCCAAATTTATAGGTCATCCTTCTTCTGGGACTTTGGAAGTGCTCTGTGTGGATTACTTTAACTTTGATGGCGCTAAAGTTCAGCATGTTATGGAATCTATTTCGGAGAGAGTCTGCAAAGAGAACTAGAAAATCCTCCGAAGTGTTTCCTTTTTACTTCCCAAACGAAGCATCCGTTGATCCTAGTCCACGCTGCTCTAGAGGCCATTTATGTGTGGATTACTGAGGGCTTCTCTGGGGGGAAACTAATCCCCATAGGTTCAGTTTGAGAGGATCCACTCTGCACCCGATAAAGATTAAAACTGCAGCTCTTTTCCATTACATTGTTTTTTTGATCTTTTAATTTTATATTGTCTTATGCTTCGGTGACTCAATCATAGCTGTCTTCCCAGTGCCTCAGTACGTGGGAACTGGGAAGTTAGATTGAACAGATTCACCAAACAAAAGCCCTGTAGCACATGCTTTTACAGTAAAAGGTGATGTTTTAGGGCTATGGACAGTCATCAGTTTTGATCCAGGGAAGCACATGGAGAGGAGTGGGTTTTACATAGTGCCCTTAATAGTGCAGCTTAGGACATGGGGAAATGTCAGAGGAGGATCAGACTTGGCTGTTATACTACTAGATTCTTTTCTTTAAAATTTTTTTATTTTTATTTTTTTATTAATGTATACTGTAGTTGATTAACAATGGTGTCTTAGTTTCTGGTGTACAGCAAAGGGATTCAGTTATATATATTCTTTTTCATATTCTTTTCCATTATGGTTTATTACGGGATATTGAATATAGTTCCCTGTGCTATACAGTAGGACCTTGTTGTTTATTATATTATATATAGGAGTTTGTATCCGCTAATCCCAAACTCCTAATTTATCCCTCCGCCATCCCCTCTCCTTTGTTTTCTATGTCTGTGAGGCTGTTTCTGTTCTGTAAATAAGTTCATTTGTATCATATTTTAGATTCCACACATAAGTTAAATTATATGATATTTGTCTTTCTCTTTCTGACTTACTTCACTTAGTGTGATAATCTCTAGGTCCATCCACGTTGCTGCAAATGGCATTATTCCATTCTTTTTTATGGCTGAGTCCCTAGTATTCCATTGTATATATGTAGCACATCTTCTTTATCAATTCGTCTGTCGGTGGACATTTAGGTTGTTTCCATGTCTTGGCTATTGTAAATAGCCAATTCTATGTTAAATAATAGTAAAATAAATATAACTTTGTATTAAAGGGATGATATACTGCAACCCAGCAGCGTTTATTTCAAGAATACAAGAATGGTAAAGCTATTATTGCCCTAGTAGATTTGTTGTTTTTGTTTATAAATTTTTTTAAGTTTTGGCCATGTTTACACAAAATAAGTAACACAAGCTTCACAACTTTTCCTCAATTTATCTCCAGTCATTCCCTCATTTAAAAAAACAAAAAAACTGTATTGAGGTATATTTTACATGCCCTATAATTCACCCACGTTAAGTGGTGATTATTTAGTAAATTTATGAAGCTGTGTAAGCATCACTATAAGTCAGTTTAAGGACAGTCCCATCACCCCAGTAAGGTCCCTCAGGTCCATTCACTGTTAATCCCAGTTCCAGGAGGCTACTAATCTACTTTGTCTCTGTAAAGTTCCTTTCCTGGACATTTCATATAAATGGAATCATATAATAAACAATCTCTTTTGTAACTGGATCCTTTCACTTAGCATACTGTTTTTGAGGTCCAGCCATATTGTAGCGTGTGTTATTAGTTCTTTCCTTTTTATTACTGATTAGTATTCCATTATATGGATATACCACATTTTATTTATCTGTTCATCAGTTTATGGACATTTAGACTGTTTTCAGTTTGGAGCTACTATGAATAATGCTGCTAAGAACATTTGGGTGCAAGTTTTTACACAGGTGTATGTTTTCGTTTCTCTTGGTTGTATACCTACAAGTGGAATTGCTGGGTCATGTGGTAACTAACATTTTGAAGAACCACCAGACTGTTTTCCAAGATGGCTTCACTATTTTACATTCCTATCAGTAGTGTATGAGGGTTCCCATTTCTTCCTCACCAACATTCGTCACTATCTGTCATTTTTATTATAGCCTTTCTAGTGGGTGGGAAATTGTGTCTCATTCACAATACGTTTTTGGAGAAACAAACAAACATAATCCTTCAAGTGATGCCAAAAAAGCACTGGATAGAATTCAACATTATTCTTGATAATACCTTAGGAAACTAAAAAAAAGCCACTATCTTAATATGTTAAGAATGATGATGACAGTGACAGGAACAGTTACATTATAACTAGTATTATTATTAATAAATAATGATAATACATAATAGAATTTAATGCCAGATGTTGTTCTAAGCTTTTTGTATAATAACTCACTTAACACAGCAACCTTGAGGTAGGTGCTAGTGTCATCTCCATTTTACAGAGGAGGACTCCAAAGCATAGACAGATTAAGTGATTGAATGACTGCACACAGCTGGTAAGTCATGGTGCTGGAAGTTGAACCAGGCATTCTGGTTGCAAAGTCCACCCTGTTAATCCTTATGCTGTAATCTGGAGCGTCTAATCTCAGCTGGGCCCTCAGTGCCGGTTCTTCGCTGGCATTTGACCTCTTCTTTGTCCTTCTTCCATTCATCTAAAGCTCTACTTCTACTCTCAGCTTTCTACAGTTAACTGTACTTCTCAGAGGAAATAAAGGCTATACAAAAAAATTAACAAAATGGAACTAAACGAAGTAGCATGGCTGTGTAGTATCTAATAAAGGTGGCATTTCAAATGAGCAGGGGAGAAAATGGATTATTCAGTAAATGGTGTTGGAATAATTGGTTAACTCTTAGGGAAAAACACTATATTCCTGCTCCACTTCCAAATATTTTCCTGAGGTTTAATTTTTACAGAAAATAAAACCATTAAAATTCTAGGGGAAAGTATAGGATAGGCATTTTGTTTGTTTTTGTTTTTGTTTTTTTTGCAGTACGCCGGCCTCTCACTGTTGTGGCCTCTCCTGTTGTGACGCGCAGGCTCAGTGGCCATGGCTCACGGGCCCAGCTGCTCTGTGGCATGTGGGATCTTCCTGGACTGGGGCACGAACCCGTGTCCCCTGCATCGGCAGGCGGACTCTCAACCACTGTGCCACCAGGGAAGCCCATGATAGGCATTTTTAATCAGGATACTCTACATATGACAGAAAATAATAACAGAGGCTTAAACATAGATGGCAAATTTTAAAATTCTCTTTTGCAAAGAGGTCTAGAGACAGGCTGTCCAGGTCTGGGAGGCTCCAGGTAGTCATAAGACCCAGGTTCCTTCTGTCTTTCTATTTTGCCTTCTTTAGTGCATGGCTTCTAACTCAAAGTCACTTCATGGGCTAATAGGGCTGCTGGAATTCCAGCACTCACATTTGTGTTCCTGGGAATGACAAAAGACCCTACCTCCAACCCGAGTCTGCCCTTTTTAAATAACCTTTCTGGAAGTGCCACTCAACACTTTTGCTCTCATATCATTGACCAGAGTTTAGTCAACATGGCCTAGCTACGAAGTAAGTTGGGAAATGTCTCTTGACTTGATGTATTGTAACTTCAATACAATAGGAGTTCTGTTTTTTTTTTTTTTTTGGAAGAAGGAAAAAATAGATACTGGATGGCAACTACCAGTTTCTGTCATATTTTAGTAGATGAAGCCTTCCTTAGCATGACCCCAAGGTCAACAACTGTAAAAGACAAGGTTGACGGATTTTGACAAACAACAGCAACAGTTCTTTTTTTCCTCTTGCAAAAGGCATTATAAACAAAGTGAAAACAAATCACAAAGTAGGACAAAATAGTTGCAAAGGATGACATATAATTAATATTCTTAAAGTGTAAAGAAATATGCTATTGGTAAGTAACTTGATTGCCTGTGCCTTTTGGAGAGAAGTTATCAATTCTTTGGGGTTTTTTTAATATGTAGAGTAATGCATTATAGATAGTGTTTAATCTTATGTATACTTCAACAAAAATCCACATTGACCTTTTAGCAAGAGGGAGCATTTTTTGTTTTGTGTGTCTTCATTTTAATTCTTTGCTCCTCAAAGGCACATTCTAGGCTCAGCTGTTAGCTGCTACCTTGTATTAATACATTTACAGTGATGGGATATTTGATTTAGGACAGTTTCAGCTAGATTACCTGAATGCTCAAGTAACTGCCATGGTGAAAATCATCTGCTTTCAGATTGACAAGATCAAATGAGTAGCCATTCTCAGTTTAGTGCTTCATCAGGAAATGAATTAAAGTGAAACCATTAGTGGTCATTTTTTCCAAATACTAATCACAGAATTTCAAATTCTAGGGACAGCTTTGCATGTTTTTAGTGGTTATTATAGACTGGAATGTTTTTATCTGAGTTCAGGACTTGGGGACGTTGGGAGGGGGCATTGTTTCTGGACAGATTACTTAGACAACCATAATTCTTCACAGCTTTCTGTTAATATCTCTTGATTAACAAGCAAGTTGGAGCCAAGTGATTTTGGCTATCTGGTATCCTTGGTAACCACTGTTAGATGATGAGTCGAATCAGTTAAAATTAATTTCTTGTAAAAATCTGCTTCCATGAGAAAGTATTGACTTTGATGTTTAGATGCACAAGAAATATATTTATATTAGTGTCATCAGATGTGGAGAATATTTGTAGATAAAAATCTACAAAGCCTAGTAAATTATTCAAAAAGTAGGGAAGATAAGGGAAGGCTGCAAGGGCTCTGCCCTTCAGGACTCTGCTTCTACCTGGAAAGGGAAAACTTACATAAAAATGAAGGAACCTGAGGCAAAATAGCCATTGTGTGAGCTTTTGTTCAGTAGAGGAATAGCCTTCTTTCCCTTGCATCTGGGAATGCTGTCATGACAAAGCTATTTTATTGTTACAGAAGTTTAGAAAAAGACAGAGAACACTTTTTTCCTAATATAACACAATATATATTTTAGCTCCAAGCCCATTTTTTAGTGTCAATTTAGGAAACATCTCCCTTTGGTCCTGGTGGGTGCCTTAACTGAGGTTTCTATCTGCTACAAACCACTCATTTCCAGAAGTTAACATTTTAGGGGTATTACTAGAGCGTGGAAAAGCCAGTGCTGGACTGTGTAGCGTGGGCCGGGACTGCTGGTTGGTGGGGTAACAGCATTCCCATCCCCACATCTGGAGCCTGTAGCAAAGGGTGGGCTAGAACAACCATTGTACAGAATGTGCCCTGGGTCCCTGCAGGCCACACATTTCCCTAGGGGGGCCTGGGGAGGAATGGATAGTCCCGAGATTTCAGTTCCACATCGGATTTTGGCTGCTACTAACTTCAGGTATTCTGCTTGCTCTCAGAGGAGCTATAAGATAGAAATTTAAAGGAAAAAAAGCAGGTGCTGAGCTATAACAAGGTAAATCACAGCTTCATTTATAAGATTAGGTGCTTAGAGCCTTTTTTACCATCAAATCTACCTGTTCTACAGTTAAATGATTCCTAAATGAACGTTTCCAGGTAAAAGCATATATCCTGGGCAGTCCATGTAAGCTGAGTTCAAAGTCTGCTTCCCCACTTACCAGCTGTATCATGTAGGGATGGACACCTAACTTCTTGGTGTCTCAGTTTTCTTATCTGCAAAATGAGGTATTGATGTTTATAGGGGAACTTTAAGGTGTAAATGATAGGATGGATTTGTGACAGGGCCTGGCACTTGAAGCTCAGTCAATGCCGGTTCTCTTATTACTTCTCTGGGGAAACACTTCTCTGAGTTTCAAAAACTCTGCTCATCCTTTATTTTTGCTTTCTTTTACTTCTTCCATTAATCTCTCTTCTTGTATTCCACCCATCTTCTGGTGCCCTACTCCATTACTGTTTTCTCTCCTCTTTCTTCATCTTATCCCCTTTTGATGCGTTTTATCCTCCAAACTTGTTATTGGCTCTTTGCTGCTGCTGTTTGTAAGTGAGAACATAATGTAATCTAGCTATTACATTATGAGACAGTCATGTGCCGAATGCCATGCTTGGTGCTGAAGTTATAATGAAGGAGAAGGACGTGGTCCTTGTGCTCGAGGAGATTACCTTCTGGTAGAGGATATGGACAAGTACAGTGGGCCCTCAGTATCTGCGGGTTCTGCATCTGCAGATTCAACCAACTGAGGATGGAAAAAATATATTTTTTAATTCCAGAAATTTCCAAAAAGCAAGACTTGAATTTGCTATGCTCCAGTAGCTATTTACATAGCATTTACATTGTGTTAGGTATTATAAATAATCTAGAGATGATTTAAAGTATATGGGAGAATGTGCATAGTTTATATGCAAATACTACACCATTTTATACAAGGGACTTGGGCATCCGTGGATTTTGGTGTCCATAGCAGGGTCATAGAACCAATCCCTCTTGGATACCCAGGGACGACTGTGAACATATAATTACAATTCAGGGGGGCTTCCCTGGTGATGCAGTGGTTGAGAGTCCGCCTGCCGATGCAGGGGAGACGGGTTGATGCCCCGGTCCAGGAAGATCCCACATGCCGTGGAGCGGCTGGGCCCGTGAGCCATGGCCGCTGAGCCTACGTGTCTGGAGCCTGTGCTCCGCAACTGGAGAGGCCACAAAGGTGAGAGGCTCGCGTACTGCAAAGAAAAAAAAAAACAACAATTCAGGGAACGTGTGATGAGTTACGAAAGCACACAACAAGGGGTACCTAACTCAAACTTGGTAGGAATGGTGTCTAAAACTGCTTCCCCAGAGAAGAAATAAACAAGCTCTGACAGGTTATGGAAATGAGAGTTTAAGCACAGCATTCAGAGGAAGAGATTTTAATAAAGTATATGCAGAGGCTCGAATCCTTGAAGTGGCGCATGACCTTAGGGAGCCTGAATGAGTTTAGGGTTGGTGGTGTTGAATTTGGGAGTTACAGTGGGGGATGTTTATGCGATGAGAGAGAAAGTTAGAAAGGTAAGTAGGGGGTCTCATTAAGATTCTGAATTTTATACTAATGGTAATAATGATCTATTTTATGATGGAATCCATAGGGCATGGAGAACAATAGAGGGGAGGTATAAAGGAAGTCTGAGGTTTCTGATTTAGGCAGCTAGGTCATACAGAATGCAGAAGGAGCAGTTTGAGGGAATGAGAGAGACCAAGCTGGGTTTTAGAAATGCATGTTTGAGGTATGTAGTAGTTGTAAATATGGGTCTGAAACAAACAAGCCATTTCAAATCTTACTTTGAAATTATGATAGTGATTGCTTTTGTTATCCCCAACTGTTTTCTTTTGTTTTCTGGCATGATTCTGATGCTTCTGCCTGTCCTTACATTTTGGTGTGCAGAGTTGGGTAATCATAGCTCAATTATGTGTATCTAAGAGGGATCAAAGCATAAGAAGAACATAGTTGAGGTGGAGGAGAGAACCCAGTATGCATTTCCTGTGAAGGCAATTAGAATAAAATAGTGAGTGTTCATCCTCTGGTATCATAGGAATTGTTTACAGGAACTTGGAAGTTGGCTGCTTTCCAAGAAGCAGAAGTGCTGTTCTAAGAGAGCTCCGTGGCCAGAAACATGGGCTGATTGACGGTGATCCCAAGGGAAGCGTATGAATGAGGGTTTAGAGGTGAATGCTGAAGTAAGGTCTTGTCCTGCCTAAACGTGATCTCCAAGATGAGATATGTCTCTAAATCAACTAATTTCATGTACGAGACAGTTGTGGTTTTGTTACTGCTGAATTTATCTCAAAATGTTTGGAGTCTATTTTTATTTCTGTCTTGTACGCCCTTTGAGATAAAGTCCTATGATAAGTTTATTCCCTGCTGGGCTACGTAGAGCTGCCTTTCATTAGTCAAAGCTTGGTTTCTCTTTTGCTTCCAGTGGAGCCCTCTCATTCTGATATTTCAGGATTTGTTGACCAAATCTGTGTTCCTGTAGTTTACACCAGTCATGGTTGTATAATCTTTGCTCATCTCTCTCCTAAATTCATATTTTCATGATGCTTGTTTGTCTGGTTAGTTTCTTCCCACACAGCTGGGCTCTCATCTTCATCACTTACTTGTGTTTTCCCTTTCTTCACCTTTCACGTCCCACCTGATGCACAGAACCGGACCTGACTTTGAATTTCTGGGGTCGACGTCCTGTGGTATAAATGGAAGAATGAGGAGTTTTCTCTGACAGGATGCAGCAGTCACACATAAAGCCACCTTCTCAGGTAACCTAGAAGAGGCTTCCTGACCCCTTCTTTATGGCCAGGCCCCTCAACTGACAAACATTGTTTGTTTGTTTTGCTTACAGCATCTCATGTTACACCTGGTCCCTCACAAAGATTTGGGAGAGCCTCCTGAAGGTTCTTGCAGCCCACTGGAGCGAGGAATTCCTGGTAATCTTAACAGCTCCATCCTGGCCTTGTAAAGTCCAGGTCACAGGCTGGAATTAGTTCCAGGCAGGGTTGCACAAAGCCACCTGGCAGAGGGTGCTATTCCTCTGCTCCAGTTCAGTGCACGCCCCTTGCCTGCCAGCTCTGCTCCAGCTGACGTCCCCTGACTTGCTAGCTTCTGGACTTTGCCAGTGTAGATGTTCTCTCTGCTGCCCATCACCTCTCCTAACGACCTCTCTCTCTTCACAGCCACACTTCTCCTAAGAAGTCTTATACTTGCTGGGTTTCCTTCCCACCTTCTTCAAACCACTCCCCTCCAGTTCCCGCACATGCCATTCCTCTGAGGCTGCTCTAACTACAGTCATCAGTGACCTGCTAATTGCTGATACCAGCAGGCCACATTTCAGCTGTTGGAATGCTGCCGTTTTTGAAAATGGTGATCACTGCTTCTTCCTCTCTTGAATTCTGCAACACGGAATCTCATTCTTCTTTCTCCCCTTCGTGGGTTTCTATTCTTCTTCTTGCCCCTTAAATGTCGGTGTGTTTTTATTAGTCAGCTTGACCACTGCTTTTCTCACTTTTTGCTCTTCTACCCAGTTGTCCCTTCCACTCTCAAGATTCGCCAGCCTCCAATATGCTGATGGTTCCAAACCCACGTTCTAGCTCAGCTTCTGCTGAGCTTCAGACCTGTATATTTAACCGCCTCCTGAATATCTCCATCTGGAGAGACAAAAGTCATCTCAAATTCAACACGTCCGAAACTGGAGTCATCCTTCTGGCCTTTACTCTTGATGTTTTTTGCCTGAAATATTCTTCACAAGGTCCCACAAGGCTTGCCACTCTCTGTCGACGAGCCTCTCTGCTCGATCAGCATCTTTTTTCAGAAAGCTCCCACAAGTACCAAGTTTTCCCCCGGCTTTATTTTTCTTTGGAGAACACGTACCTGGATTTATATGACAGATTTTTTGCTTGTTTAGTGTTCACCTCCCTCCTTAAGAATGTAAGCTCTATTTACCTGTCTGGTTCACTATTATGTTTATAGCACCTGGACCAATTTCTGGAACATCGTAGGTGCCCAAATATTAAGTGAATGAATAAATATCCCCCAACCCCAGACCGATTGCTGTACTTTTTTATCTTGATGGGTGACACCACCCCCATCTCCAGTCACTCACATCAGAAACTTGGGTGTTATTCCAGAAACGTCTGCCACGGTCACCACATCCCTGCCTCCCTTTGTCCAACAGTCACCAGTTCCAGCCAGTGTTCTCTCATAACTGTTTCTCAGCTCTGTCTCTCCACTCCATTTCTGTGCTTACCACCTTATTTCAGGCCCTCAAACCTCTGTCTGGGAAAAGGAAATCACTGCACACTGTTGGTGGGAATGTTAATTGGTGTAGCCACTGTGGAAAACAGTATGGAGGTCCCTCAAAAAACCAAAAATAGAACTACCATATGATTCAGCCATTCCACTCCTGGGCATATATCTGAAGAAAACGAAAACACTAATTCGAAAAGTTACATGCACCCCATGTTCATAGCAGCATTATTTACAAAAGCCAAGATGTGGAAGCAACCCAAATGTCCATCAACAGATGAATGGATAAAGAAGATATAATATACAATGGAATATTACTCAGCCATAGAAAAGAATGAAATTTTGCTATTTGCAGCAACATGGATAGACCTAGAGGGTATTATGCTTAGTGAAATTAGTCAGACAAAGACAAATGCTCTATGTTATCACTTATATGTGGAATCTAAAAAGCAAACAAATGAATGTATATAAAAAAACAGAAACAGACTCACAGATATAGAGAACAAACTATCAATGGGGAGAGGGAAGGGGGGAGGGGCAAAGCAGGGGTAAGGAATTAAAAGGTACAAACTACTATGTATAAAATAGATAAGCAACAAGGGTACATAGCACAGCACAGGGAATTATAGCCATTATTTTGTAATAACTTTAAATGGAGTATAATCTATAAAAATATTGAATCGTTATATTGTATACCCGAAACTAATATAATATTGTATATTAACTAAACTTCAATTTAAAAAAAAACCTCTCTCTGTTATCATTGGAGTTTCTAATGTGCTTCCTGTGTCTGTTCTTTTTCTTTTTTAAAGAAGATACCTGTTTTTTATTTTATATATATACATACACACACACACACACACACACACACACACACATCACCTGTCTATCTATCTGTCTTTCTATGTATCCATCCATCCATCCATCTAAATTTTATGTCAGGATATTATTTGTATTACTGACCCCCCATTAGAGTTTCATTTGGGGAACCCTAATTTGGATCTGACAGAGGTACTCCTAGAGTCACAGAATTCTCTCTCCCAGTTACTAGTTACTGCCTCTGTTCTTAACCACCCAAACTGAGCCTCCACAGAAGCCAAAGTGGTCTTTCTAGAAAGCAGACCTGACCCTGCTGCCTTCCTTTGTAAAGTTCTTCAGCATCCCAGACAGCCAGAGGATCGTATCCAAGCTCCTTAGTGACCTATGAGAGGTGAATCCAGCCCCACAATGAGCCATCCCTTGCTTCACACGAACAGTAGGCTGTGCTGTGCAGTTGCTTGCCTCCATACTTAAACTGTCCTCCAGCCTACCGTGACTCTTCTCCTGACCCCTCTCTTCCTGGGGATTCTAACTCATCATTCTTTTAACACTTTCCTCGGGGTCTCTTTCACCTGGTTTCTCCGTGCTCTTCTCTCTGTCACTGTTCCAGCACTTAAAACATTTTCTGTCCCTGCATCTGCCTCCTTCATTTGATGGTGAATGCTTTGTTGGAAGGGCTGTGTTCTATTCATCTTTCTATTCCCCTCATCTAACCAGTGACTGAAGCATAAAAAGTACTTGATAAATGTTTGAGTAGATGAAAGAATGAATGAATGTGTAGTTACATGTCTAGTTACATGTTTCTGGCTGAATTCTGGTCACTGTCATCAAGTTATGGCACAGAATTGCATTTCCAAAACCTAGAAGATATTAGTGTAGTCTTCAGAATGGGAGTTCCTTGCGTGCTCTGTGCTACAGGACATCCTCCTTACACTTGTCAGAAAGTGCCCATGTCTAGCCTTCCCTGTTGTCCTTTTAAAACCAAAAATCAGCTTGATAATAACTGAAAATAAAAAATGACCATTGGAAGATGACATCCATTTGTTTCTGGGTCTTATGAATCTGAAGGGTTTTCTCAAGAATGGAAGGACATTTTTTTGCAATAGTGAAGTAATTTTATTGGTATTGTAATATGTATTGCGTCAATCACATGGGCAGTATGGCTTAGTGGATAATACCTTAAGGATTTAGAGTATGCTTGTTGAAAGTTACTGTTCCTTCCCCCAGAGTACATACTGGATTAGGGTTTTCAATGTGAAAACAAATATTTCTGTTGCAGAACTTTATCATCAACTTGTTGGAATTCATGCCCAGAATATTTTGAGTTGAACAGTTCTGATTCAGTGGCATGGAAAGATTCACTAAGAAGGACACTGTGCCAGTGATGCTATAAACTTGTTAAAAGCTAGGGATGCTGTACTTTATTTTAATGGCAGAGAAAAGCCAGTCCCAAACTGAGCTAAGTTCTCGAATCTGCACAGTGGTTTAACTCTGTTTTACTGAGTTCTGAGAATCCGCAGCAGCTTCCTGACTACACGTGGACCTAAGGGTTGAAACTGAAGCTGCGCCTTACTCCACGTGGAACCAGAGCAACAATACTGGTATCATGTCAGAGGGTGGTTCTTTATCTTATAATTTCACTTGATATTATATTTGACTTGAACTGTAGTCAGATTCCAGATAGCTCAAGAGGAATGAAAAACATAAAGGATCTTTTAGATTCTCACATTCTGACTCTTAAAAGTGGAGAAGAGGAGGAAGACCCCACCAGCATGGAAATTAGTGCCAATGAGCACAAATTTAAAGGGTTATGGGCACACAAATGAGGGGACCGGGCAAATACACATCTAGGAACTTTCAAGGGGCATATGCCATGAAGTTATTTTCAGGAATGCTGATGAGAATTAGTTCTTCGGAAACATGCAAAGAATGATCAGAAATGTATTAATTTATGTTCAAACCAAGAAGGAAGACATCTCCATGCCTGGGGAGAGGGAGTGATAACAGATGCCAGGAGACATCCAATGGAGGCAGGAACAATGCCAAAAGATAGAGTTGGGCAGGTGGCCCAGTTCTCACAGTGGAGGGTATGTGGAATCTAGAAATTCAAGGCTTGCGAGCTTGGTGTCCATCCCTGGCAAAGTCCTAAGCCAATTTAGCAGATGGTTTGTGAGCACCTAGAAAAGAAAAGGTGCCCCAGAGTTGGCTTATTAAAACCAAGTCATGGTAAACTTCCTAGCCTTCCATTATTGGTAGTCACCCTTGACTTCAACAAGATTTTTCATGAGGCTGCTTATGATAACCAACGGAAGTCCTTTTTTTCACCGGGAACAAAGAAACCAAGTTGGTGAAAGGGTTGGGGTGAGGTTCATGTCAGTTGAAGAGAAAAGCCAGGGAGGAAGGAAGATACCTCCTGGTGGCCAGCATGATGGGGCAGTTTAGAGTCTGCTTCAGAAAGGAGTGGGGAACTTAGATAAGCTACTATGTTCGTGTTTGAAGTGTCTCATAATACTGCATTTCTCAAACTGAATCCCGAGCCACTTGCCTTCAGAGATGCCTGGGGGTGTTTATTTAAAATGTAAATTCCTGAGCCTCACCCAGAATCAGGATCTCTGGAGGCACAGCCTAGGAATCTATACTTTTAACAAGCTTCCCTGGCAATTTCCAAGCACACATAAATTTCAGAACTATTGCTTTAAAGATAAGATCATCTGCTGTGAAGAGCGTTACCCTGTTAGAGGAGTATAGGAATTATTTAGTTTTATATGCAGTTTAATTTTTTATATGATTGTGGCCCAGAAGTTTCTGATCTTCCTCTATATCTCATTGCTCAGGGTCAAGCCCAACTCTGTTGCCATCTGGTGACAGCCACTCATGCTGTAAAAGCAGGACTCATGAGGCAAATCTTTTGTGCATAAAATGGTAATTTTGCATCAGGTCCAGATCTTATATAAAGAGCAGTGAGACATATTGGAAGAAACTTAATTCAGTACAGTTTCTTGAGAAAGTTAGTCTCCATGCCCTTGAATTGAGGGCAGTAGTGTCCTGCTACCTGTATGACAACCAGTTCTCCAGAGTTAAAAATGTATGCATAAATATACACACACAAGTTTATTATAAATTTCACTGATATAAAGGATGTGTACCATATACTTCATAATTAAATATACACTGCAGTTTACTGATTACATTACAATTGATTCTTATAGAATGTTTGTCTTGATTTCCGTCAGACTTCTGTATCCGTAGCAAACTTTGGCTGCAATTGACAAATTAGCATAGCTCCAGCATACATGGTGGTTGATAGTTTCATTTATGTGAACAAGTAAGGTAAAAGTAAAGCAACAGCAACACCTCATAACGGCACCCGTTCATCAGTAATGTGAGCAGCTTCTTTGTTGAGTTATCGTTTTTAGAATACTGGAAGAATTTATCTTCAATCTTTTGTGCTATTCACAATGTAATGGCTACAGACATGACACACTTTTAATCTGTGTTATTGACAGTTTCTCCACCACTTTCTTAAGACGAGTTCAACAAAATAATAAGCCCTGATTTGTGGTGTTTGAAATATCTGTGACGTAAATTTTCCCACCATAGCCCCTTTCAGTCTACCAACATGATGTCACTGAATGCAGAGCTGGGAAGAGATGTGCAGAACCACATCACTATATAATAGTTATTTGCACCATACAGATACAATATACATAAATCACCTTGAGAGCACAGATAATTGTAAAATGTAGTCAAATGAGTAGGAAATGGTGACTTTTGAATGTTTATTACCTTTGTTTTCAATATCAGTTATATAATTGTAAGTTTATATAATTTAATTTTTAAGTAATGGCTATGTTTAATACCAAGCTCTCAGAATTCCTGAAAGTTTACCAATTGGCTCTTCCGAGCTGCTGTGAGCTGGCTCTAGCCCTCTACTGAATAGGGGCAAGTTTTCTGAGCTTGTAGACATGTGACTGGATGCATCCCTGCTTTTACACAGGAGCACAGATAGAACATTCAGGCACATTTTCATATTCGCATAAAATGCAGCTCTTCTAAACTAGAGCATAGCAGGAACATGCCTGACAAATGTGTCCTGCCCCTGGGCATCAGAGTGAAGAGGAATTCCTAAACAGATAAGGTCAGATCCAACAGAACAGGTTTCCCCTGTCATGTCTGGGAAACTATTTATGACTCATGTTCTTTGCCAGCTCTGTGTTTTGCATCAGTAGACATTCTGACATGTAAAGTTACCTCTCTTGTGTTGCATCCTACTGATTTCAGCAAAACAGTTTTCGATACTTTGACACTCTCCATTCAAGAAGTCCTTTCAAATACAATTATGATATTATTGTTTCTTACTTTTCCATTTTTGTCTACACCAGCTTGTAATTAAAATCTGATAGCAGCCTGGCTGTGGCCACTAGACTAGATTTTTTTATTCATTTGCCTAAAGCCAGATATAGAATTTATTTGCAGTTTGTAAGTTCTTGGAACTGGAAGTTTGAGGCTATCTGCCACATTTGAAGATACTAGGATTTGAGCCACACTTCTGTAAATTCTTATTAAAGCCGACAGTGCTGTGGAAAGTTGTATTTTTGACAGAATTTTTGGATAGTCAGGTTGTAAATCATATGCCTCCAATGCACAGTCATATTCTTTCTTCCTATTTTCTGGCTGTTATGCTTACAAGCAAATTGTGCATTTCATTCTGTGCTCCAAGAGCATTTCCTGAGGTGTGTTTGAATTTCCCACTGTAGGGACCTGGGCTCTATCAATATTTTCTGTACTGACCCTTGTAATTATAGCACAGGGACCTTCTTAAACAGAACTTTGCTTACCTAACGAATATAAACACAAAATTGCTT
This sequence comes from Orcinus orca, assembly GCF_937001465.1. Lineage (NCBI taxonomy): Eukaryota > Metazoa > Chordata > Mammalia > Artiodactyla > Delphinidae > Orcinus > Orcinus orca. The sequence goes on along the minus strand of NC_064566.1, from coordinate 47,825,086 downwards.
TAGGCTGTTAATTGTTCTTTCCTGCTGTGGATATTGGTTGTGTAATCCAGCAACTCAACTGCTGTTTCGGCCATGAGAGATCTTCTACAGTCTCGCAAATACCTCCTCAAGTTAAAATTTTTATGGTGTCCACTGACTCTTACTTTGAGCAAGAAAGCGTCTTTCCTAATACTGTAGTAAAAATACACATTTATAAAGTGAAAAAGCAACTTTTGGCATAATATGAAAAGAGTAAAGTGAAACCAAGCAATCTCTTGGCTGGAGGGAGACCCCAAACCTGTTTCACAGCATTGATGCCATCTTTCTATTTTTTCTTTTCAAGCTGAGCCGCCATATAGAGAAGCTCTCTTAGTGTATGTGCAGCTGATTCCATGGTTCAGGTTCAGAGCAAAAAAAATGGAGCCGTGGTGGAGGGCTTGTATAAAATACCCTTTGGCCAGGTGGGTATTGGAGTGTGAGTTCACAGAGGGAGGCAGGGAGGCAGATGGCAGGCTAGGCACCCTGAGCGAGCTTCACGTGCCGGTTGACAGGCAGTGCCTAATTAACACTTGCTCCCGTGCGCACCTCCCGGGGCACTGTGCACAGGCACAGACCTGGGGCTCCTGGGCAACCATCTGGGTCCTCCACCCCAGGGTAGCTCATAGGCAGTGCTGTGGGAAGTTTTGGAATGCAGAAGCCCTCCCAGTGCTTTTGGTGTTTTCTGGCGTCTGTTTCAGTTGAGACAGAGCCCCTTCTGGGCCCTAATGATCCTCATTAGTCAGAGTTGGGGATGTTTCAGCTTCCTAATTTAAAGTATGTTTTCTTTATTTATATTTCATTTAACATCTCCACATTTTATTTTTAATTTTAAGTATCCAAGTAATATATACACAATGTTTAAAAAAATCACACAATACTGAAAAAAAAGAGAAAGAAAAGTTTTCTTACCTGTGGGTCCACTCTCAGAGGCAACCATTTTCACTTAATCTTTTTCAGTTTTAGGTTTCTGGTAATTATCTCCATACTATAATAACACTTGTACTTCAGGTTTTTTTATTTACGAACTTCAGAATATTTGTAAACAAGATGAGGGATTTTCCTATCTCCAATCTTTATTCATTATGTTATTTTGAGTTCTTTTGTTGGTTACATTTTAGACTCTAAAAATATTTTTTAAATTTCCATTGCCTTTTGTATCAGCCTTGGACATTATCTCTGGATCTTCTACTTTGTAAAATGAGGATACTGGCTGGCTTTTATGCTGTTATAACATTCTGTATTATACCTATAAAGTCATCCATGTTTTGTCTATATATTAATTCCAAACGTTACATGTCCACAAATGGTGTTTTATGGTACAGTTGAAGCTTTCTTAACCAACTTCCAGTTATCTAACTAGCTGTAATTATCAGAGCTTTCAGTTTCTTCTAGAAAACATTGCAGTAAATATTGTTACAGGCTGAGTGCTCACAGATAGCCGGCTATTCACTGCTATTCCCTTTTATTCCTGCTCCCATAAATTAAGCTGAATGCTTACAAAGAAGCAGTTATTTTTGTTCCACAACTTGTTTATTCTGGTTGTGCTTATTATTGCGATTATATAATTTAATTAAATATTATGTAAACTGATGAAATATAAATACTAAAAGAGACTTGTTTCTGTGAAAACAGAATCGAATGCCTCTAAGACTCAGTAAAGGCCTTATTCTTTTAAATGGTGCTGAATGAGGAGTGGAGGAGCATTTATGAAAGGTTGAAAACAATGATAAAAATCTGGGGCTTCCTTGGTGGCGCAGTGGTTAAGAGTCCGCCTGCCGATGCAGGGGACACGGGTTCGTGCCCCGGTCTGGGAAGATCCCGCATCCCGCGGAGCCGCTGGGCCCGTGAGCCGCTGGGCCCGTGAGCCGCTGGGCCCGTGAGCCATGGCCGCTGAGCCTGTGCGTCCGGAGCCTGTGCTCCGCAACGGGAGAGGCCACAACGGTGAGAGGCCCACGTACTGAAAAAAAAAAAAAAAAATCTAAAAGGATTCTCAGATTGCTTCACAAATATCTTTAACTTTTTATTCTACTTTAAACAACCTCAAGTTGAGCACAAACTGCATTATGGGTGTTTTTTTTTTGTTTTTTTTTTGTTGTACGCGGGCCTCTCACCGTTGCGGCCTCTCCCGTTGCGGAGCACAGGCTCCGGACGCGCAGGCTCAGCGGCCATGGCTCACGGGCCCAGCCGCTCCGCGGCACGTGGGATCTTCCCGGACCGGGGCACAAACCCGTGTCCCCTGCATTGGCAGGCGGACTCCCAACCACTGCGCCACCAGGGAAGCCCTATGGGTGTTTTTGATGTAAGAAAGACAACACAAAACTATAATCAAAGAACTCACATGCAAAGAAAAGAACTTCACCCTATACCAAAGGATTGGTAACTTAATATTTTAGGTTAGAATAAAATGTTTACGTTAAAATAAGATATTTCAGGTATAAGGGGGGGTGGTTTTTTCTGTTAAGTGACTTTTTCAATTAACTGGTACCAGCACATTAGCTAAGAGTATTATTAGCTTCTACTGTTAGAGTACGGTGATTAAGAATAGCCTTCAGCAACTTGCTTTACCTTTGTGTTCCTAGGTTTCCTCATCTGTTAAATTGTGATAATCATAGGGTTTTATGAATTAGCACATAAGTGATGCTTATCACAGCATTGGTACTTGTTAGGCACTCAAAGGTGGAGCTATTGTTATTGCTATTACAATATTGTGATTTTGTAAAAGTTAGTAACTACTGAGCCATGAAGTGTGATTGGACCCTCGGGAAAGGAGGCACAGTTTTATATTGTTAATCTTGTGCCTCCTGAAGCATTCAGTTTCTGTATCCAGAGTCTTCAGCTGTAGGCTGTCAATTGTTCAAAATCTGGTCATATTTTAATTGGTTTGATATTTGACTGTTACTTTCTTTTCTGGCATTTTGTGTTCCTTAGACTATTTTATAATATTTTCTATTATAAAATACTTAGGATATTTTATAAACAAAGAGAAGCATATTTCTAAATTATTAAATATACCCAGTCTCTCAATCATACCTTTGATATTGGGAACCCACTTTCTTCTTGATGGCATTCTTCCTAGGAGTTCTGCTTCCATCTAAAAATATTCTCTAACCGACACAGAGCTGATGTCCTGGGACCCCATACTACTGGCACTTAAAAGTTAGGTACACTTTTATTCATTTCCCTACTTTCTCTTTCTTCAATTCCATTTTTTTTTTTTCATTTAGCTGGAGTACATCGTCAAGTAAACTTTTCAGAAGACGGGCATGGGATATAAATAACCAGTCCTTGCGTTTCTAAAAACGCTCTTATTTTGCCCTCATTTTTATGGATGATTTGGCTGAGCATACATTCTATAATGAAAATCATTTTCTGTTGGAATTTTCAAGGTACTGTTTTATGGTCCTCTTGCATTATAGAATTGCTTAAAAGAAGTCCGAAGGCAGCCTGCATCTAGATGTCTCTATGGTGCTCTCTCCAGCCTTCGGACTTTGAAATTTCACCGCAGTGTGTCTGGGTGTACGCCCTTTTTCATTCACCTTGCCCAGCATTTCCTGAGACATTTACTGTAATCAAAAACCTTATGTCCTTTCAATTTGGGAAATGTTATTTTATCTTTATGAGAATTTCCTACCCTCTGTTTTATCAGTTTTATATTTTGGGTGGCCTTCTAGATTAATCCTCTATGTTTTCTAGCTTCTCTACTGCTTTTTGTTTCTGCTCTACATTCAACTTTGTCTTAGAAGGCAGACATCTACCGTAGAATACTTTAGTATGGGTAAATCTTTTGTCCTCTCCTCCCACTTCTCATACTTTTTTCCCTTTACCATCATTTCCACACCCTCCCCCTCATCTGACTGTGGAGTTTGAACATTAAGAAACAAGAAGACACCACAGTATGAGTTTACTCAAGCCGTTGGATTATGTTACTACCTCCTCAAGGGACCTAGTTGTCTTAGTCCGTTTGGGCTGCTGTAAACAAATTACCATAGATTGGGTGGCTCGCAAACAACAGAAATTTATTCCTCACAGTTCTGGAGGCTTGGAGTTCAAGATCAAGGTGCAGGCAGATTCGGTGTGTGGGGATGGCCCACTTCCTCATAGAAGGTGCCTTCTCTCTGTGTTCTCACGTGAGTGAAGGGATGAGGGAATTCTCCTGGGTCTCTTTAATAAGGGAACTAACCCCTTTCGTGAGGACTCCACCTCCTAATACCATCACATTGGGTGTTGTTAGGATTTAACATATGAATTTTGGTGGGGACGCAGACACTCAGTCTATAAGCACAAGCTATCCCTAGACCCTATTTTAGGGGAATTTTGAGGCAAAAGATCAGGTGGGTTTCTCTCTCCTTTCGATGCCCATATTAATTTAATGTTTCTTTTTATATGTTCATAAGTGGAAGCTTCAGAACTCTGTGATGAACACTAGTCAGAAGAGGTTTTCAGCAGAGTTCACTTACTTCTTCTCAAGATAACATTCAGTAGTAACTGGATGTAATTATCCGCATTGACTCCTCAGTGCACTGATGTTGTGAATCCTTGGGATGTGAATCCTTAAGGATGTCTCAATCCTTAACTGTTCAAAGATGTGAGAAGTCATTGAGTGACTCCCTGTCTTAGAAATGGGTCAGACTCCTCACTCATAACATTCTTCACCTTGAGATAATCTGCACCCTTATTTTATACCTAACTTGATTAATAGTGATGACACCTAATTGTAACTTCTTCTTTCTCATTTTGGGGCAGTGAGAAAGAGGCTCCCTTCTAGTTTCTAACAAATTATAAAGCAGAAAACATGCAGAAGTTCCCAAGGTAGTATGTAAGTTATGAAGATGATCAAACACCTTATGCTTTCATCCCATTTCCTTGTACATTTTTTATAAGTTATTTATGAAAGTGGAGTTGTTTAAGCTCTGATGTGCCGTGCCTTCCAAGTGACATGTACCAGTTCCTATGTTAACAGTAGAAGAAAACCTCATGATAGCATGGCAAATGGCAGAGATGCTCCCTAGACTGAATTCTGCAGGGTTGTCCAAGGGTCCTTTGACACAGACTCCCAGAGTCACAGCAGTGGGAATCAGTATGTGACTGTTAGGGCCCTGGGAAAACCCAGGAGGAACCCCAGGCTCTGTGGGGTATTTCATCCGAAGTACTTTGGCAGAAGGGTGGAGAGGGACTATGTACCTGTCTAGTATTGGTATTTAGTGAAGCTATGGAGTTATGTGCATTTCTTAAAAACCTAACTCCATCAATCTTCCCCTTGCTCAGTAATTCTCTTCAATTTTTATAATAGTAATGTCTCATCTTCTCCGATAGTTTCAAGACTTCTTATTTCTGTTTCATTTATTATTAACCCAAATATATCCTTGAATATCACCAACCTGTGGGCCTAGGTGGATGTACTTTAGCATATTTTATATGTAGGCTTGCTGTATCAGCACCTTTACCTGCCAAGGGGTAGGAAGGGCCCCTGTCATTCTACTTCTTGTATTTTCCTGTGAGTCTCCCGTGAAGGATATGGAGGAGAATAATACCCCACATAAAATGAGACACTTCCTTCGGCTTTGCTGTCTTTCAGCTGAGCCTGCTGCTTTTGTCATCCCTCTAGTCCATACTTGCTGCTTTTGCCGTTTCTCTCCTCGGACGCTGTCCCTGTTCTCCTTGCCTTGGCTTCCTGCTAAGCTCTGCTTTGTCTGTAGGCTCCTGCCTGATCTACCACTAGTGATCCAGCCTCAATTTCTTCTACCCCTTTCAGTGTGAGAACCTTGCCTTCTCTACTGTTGCTCTTTGGACTCTTCTTTACTCCCGTATCCAGTGCTCACATTTTTGGTCTTTAGGGAAAAACTTTTCCTATCTCAAGCCCAGGCCGTATAGGGGGCGTCCCAGGGCAATGCCACCTGGACCCCTGGTGGTGCACGATGCTGATGAGTCCCAGAAAGGTGGGAATAGTTCTGTGCATCCTCAGGAGACTACACTTGCATCCAGGATCAGGGGACCAGGAGATGGTTAGTGGAACACCTGTTTGTGGCCCCTTTCCCTACTTCAGTCTCAAAGCATCATTTGGGATGTGCCCCAGACTCCCCTCCTTTCTCAGTGTTCATCTAGCAACCTGCCTGTGCTTTCTGGCTGTGATCATCTCCAGTTCTTCTCTATGTACCTTTGGGCCTATCTTGTAACCAGCTTTCATTATGGTGAGGCAAACTACTTGATTTGTCATGGAGATAGAAAGCAGAAGAGTGGTTACCAGGAGCCGGGGGTTGGGGAGGAAGAGGATGGGAGGTTATTGTTTGATAGGTATAGAATTTCAGTATGGGATGATGACAAAGTTCTACAGAGGGATAGTGATGATGACTGCATAACAATGTGACTGTACTTACGGCACTGAACTGTACGCCTAAAAATGGTGAAAATGATAGACATTATGTAGATTTTACCACAATAAAAAAAGCGATAAAAGAAACCTACCTGGTTTATAGAGAAGTGAGGATTGCAGAAATGTCTTAGGAAAAACCACCAGTGCTTGCTCATAGCTGTGGCTTTGTCCACGGCCATCAGGCAGAATTTCTGTGACTCATGGAGAGGGCAGTCCTAAAGAGAATGCTTCTGAGAAGAGTTGGTATCTTCCAGTTAAAATTAAGAGTAATTTGTATTGAAATCAAAGGGTTCTATCTTTTTTGTCAATGCTCTTTAGAACAATTACTACATTTCTTGGTCATATAGCAGTATTATTCATCATTCTGATGAGGAATAAATGGCCAATTTCTATCCAGGACTACTGATGAAAATTAGCGTTTTAAAAGAAACCATCTTCATTTCAGCAGCATGAAATATTTACTAAAAGGAAATTGGCTTAAAAAACACAATTTTTAGAAAATAGCCAGTTAAATACAGAGACAAAAGAGCCCATTCCTTTAATCAAGCGCTGATAGTCTAAGCTTGATCATGCTTTTAGCACAGGCAGATTCATGACCTGGGGGTACATTAGGACTTCAAGCATAGAAGTCCAAGCTAGTAAGAGGTTATATGTTATAAGAGAGTGTGTGTCTTTAGTCATGGACCAAGGTTCAAGGCAGACAGAAGAGAAGAAAAAAAAATAAGGAAGACTTTGAACCAGGAGTCCACTTTTTGTTCTGACTTTAAGTAGCCTTGTGGCTTGGAACTGTTTCTCAGGAGAGATATTTCTAGGGTTAATGTTGGCCATAACCATATGTCTCACGTGTGTTTAAAAACAAGTCTACACCCAGACTCCACATCATTTCCTCATATATCCTGTCTCTTACCGAACGATTGTGCTATGAGAAAAATATTGCCCATGTAATTCCCTTCATGCTAATGGAAGCCTGGCTGTCCTCTGGCCTTACCTGTATAGACACAGAGAGCATGTGCCCAGGACTGCTCTAAGCCAGGCCATAAGTGTAAGGATCAAGGCCTTGTCCTGCAGGTGTCCAGCTATGCCTGAGGAAGAACAGGAGATCGAGTCTGTGTAATTCTGGGGTCCAGAGCAGTAACAGACTTACCAGGAAATGCACCATGCCCTGTGCAGGCAGACAGATATCAAGTAGAAGGGAGAGGTAGGGCCACCCTGGGCTGTCTGGTTGAGTAACTCACTTCTCCTCTGAATGGAGCAGGAAGACGTGGGAGAAGTGACCAGGAACATTTAGGGAAAAGTCACTCTTCAGGGGAGCCAGGAATGGGAAGAAGCATTCCCACCCTAACATTACACATTGCTTTGAGAGATTTTTTTTCTAAATGTTGGTTCACAAAGGTGGTTGTCAGAAACCTTTTGATCCTGTTCCACAGAGTAGATGATAGGTTTAAAGACTAATTGGATCAAAGCAAGACCAGATCTAACCTGGGAAACTCTAACAGAGTTTGGAAAGGGGTCCTGTGGGAGGTGTGAATTCTTAGGCCAATGCAGCAGTGCTCGGCTTAAAAAGAATTCTAAGCAACACTACTTGAAAGCACGCGTACGGATTCAAGTGCACCTGATTTTCAAAAGAGCCAGGTGGGGAGGAATTTGTCCCCCCATTTTAGAGGTGAGAAATGGCTTCTAAAGAGAAGAGGTTGCAGGCAGCCCAGAGTCTTATAGAAAGTAATAGAGCTGGACACCAGGCCTCCGGGGTACCCACTCCCATCTCCCTCCACTGCTGGCTGGACCTGGGCTCCCTTTTCCCACAGACACACCAAGGAAGGTTGCTGACCTCTTGGGCCTGTGTCTGGTCCCCACATGTTCTTTTTTTTTTTTTTTTTATAAATTTATTTATTTATTTTTGGCTGTGTTGGGTCTTAGTTTCTGTGCGAGGGCTTTCTCTAGTTGAGGCGAGCGGGGGCCACTGTGCACGGCCTCTCACTGTTGTGGCCTCTCCCATTGCGGAGCACAGGCTCCAGACGCGCAGGCTCAGCAGTTGTGGCTCACGGGCCCAGTTGCTCTGCGGCATGTGGGATCTTCCCAGACCAGGGCTCGAACCCGTGTTCCCTGCATTGGCAGGCAGATTCTCAACCACTGCACCACCAGGGAAGCCCCCCCCACATGTTCTTAAGATTTGTTTCATGGTGTTCTTTTCAGGTAAAAAAGTCCCCATTGTCTAAAACCCTGCACATCAGATTTTCTATTATTTCTCAAGAATACTAGCACATCTGAGTGTTTTCATTTACTTTGCACAGGCCAGAATCCCATGATACAGAAAACGCTGTAGATTTTGCAAGCACTTCTAATGAAGCTACAGTGGCTGGTAAAATATTTTCTTACATGGATTTTTTTTTCCAATTAAATAATTTCTGTAGAGAATGAAAAGAGAATGGAAACCCAGTTGCAAACCTGAGGATAGTCCCTGAGCCTTCCTGTTACGCAGACAGCAGGGGCCCAGGTGCAACAGGATTGGGAGGTCAGGGATTATGGACACAAGAATCAAAACCCAGCTCTTAGTGTTTGCAGCTCCAATCTCTGCATAGCCTGAGCAGCCCCTGCTCCATCTCCTTAAGGCAGAGGCGTGATGGCAGTGTGAAGAGGCGCTGGTCACACTGAAGAGGCTGCACTTGACAAATGGAAGGTGCAACAGAAAGTGTTCTCTCAATGCTAATTTTAGGCCAGCTGCTTCCTTAACATAGGCAGAATCGCCTGGGCAGCCTTCTGAGGAAAGGATCTGAGGGCCTCTGTGGTGGGACCATTCAGGATGACTGTTTTCTATACATCCCTGGCTTGACCAGTGCCTGCTTCACCTACACCCTACTCAGAGGACTGACCTTCCTACATGCTTGGCCCTGGTGCTAGCTAATGATCATCCCCAATAGCTTATCACAGGGGCGGTGAGAGGCACGCCCCTCTGCTGGTTTCCCTGGTAACTGATGAGCCAACCTGATGTCAATTCTCCCTATAAGTGGTAATCCCCCACCACCACTCTGGCCCCTGGAGCCAAGCCTGACGCCATGACCTGCCCTCAGCCACAGACGGTGGGGAGTCACTCCAGGACCTTGCTTCAGACATGTAAGCTCCCCCTATCCGTTAAACCATTGATGTCCATCCATTAGAACATTGATGTCTCTGTTGCCGACTCTGGGTTCTTTCTTCAGTCTTGAAGCTGGGCAGGGACAGGCCTTGTAGGCCTGCGGGGTGCAGCCCAACAGGGCAAGAGACACAGTCCTATTAAATATGCTCCTCCTTTTATGTCAATTGCAAGGAAAATGCAGTTACGCCATTTGCCAATTACCATGCCTTAATTCATTTTACCAGTCCATGGGCTTCTTAGAGTTAAGGTCGTAGAGTGCTCTGTTTACTTGGCTCAGTACCTTAATAATGGTACGGCTCCTGCAGGCCCAAGTTAATGCTCCTTAATCCTTGCAATTTGCACTAGGAGCCAGTATTTTTCCATGAGCTTAGAGAACCTCATGTCTGGTGCAAGAATGAAAATCAAGAATGGCCCTAAAACATAGCCTCCAGCTGGAGAGCACCCATTGGCTTGTGGTCACTAATAGGAGTTATTACAATGGCTTTAGCTCTAGACAGACATTGCTGTGAATCCAAGGTCATTTGGCAGGTTCATGGGAACCACAGAATGTGAGAGCCATTCCCAGGCCCTTTAGAATAGATGAGGAAGACCATACAGGGGCAGTGACTTACCCAAGGTCACAAAATATACATGGTGGCAAAGCTGGTCCATGAGCCCTTGGAACATGCCAGGTCTTTACTGGGGCCTCCATGTACAGTTGAGCAAGTTGTGCCCTCTGCAACATGGGGGCCATATGCAGAAGCCATGGCCTTCCCTTCTGGTGAAGGCTTTTGACCACCAAGTGACCAATGCCCAAGTGACCTGGGTTTTACCTTTGTGCAAGAGAAGTGGTTATAAGAGGACCTGGCTCACTCCTATTTTATGGGACACCTTCTCTGAACCCCACATTGGGTTACATATCCCTCACTTCTTGGTTTCGGTAGCACTTTGAAATGTAAATAGCATTACTAAAAGGACTAGTGGCTCCTTGAGGGCAGGGCCTGGTCTTATTTATTTTGTACCCCTGGTTTGGTCCTTAGCAAATATCAGGTGTTCCGTAGAAGCTTCTCTTGTTCTCAGTAATTCAGCTCAATGAGCACCATTTGGGGCCTAACGTTTGCTTGTTACCAGCCCATTTCATAAGGCTGTGGGAAGCCTCGCTATTCACTAACCATGGTGACCGCTTCTTGGCAGTAAGAATAAGTCTAGATATGGAGTGGCTGAGTCCTGAGACACCTCATGAAAAAACCCAAAAAACAGTAACTTAAATTTATTGACTGCCAGTACCTTTCTAAGCACTCAGTACAACTCCAAGAGGTAAATATTATTAATATCCCAACGTTACTATGAGAAAACAAGATGCTGAGAGATTTATCTCATGTTGCACAACTGATGTTGGGCTGCAAGCCCTTGACTGTGTGTTTCTAGAACTTGTGTTTCTAACTACTGTGCTTTGGTGCCTACAGTATAATTAGAGCAAGGTCTCTGCAAGATCGCATCTCCCAGACAACTTAGTTCAATCATTTAAACACCAAAGCATCTAATTGTAGCCTAACATCTATTACGTACTTCCTATCCAAGATAAGCGTCATCCTCTGGGCTACTGAGGTGTGTGTGGGGCTAAGTTCCCCTTCACTGGATAACTCCAGAGTTCTGTGATTTTTTAGTGCAAAAATTTTATTATTGTTATTATTACCTTTTAAAATTGCAAAGTAATACATGTTCATTGTATTAAGTTTAAAAAAATACAGAAAATAATGTATTCAGTGAAGGTCTCGTGGTCACATGGAAGGGATTGTTGATGAAGGAATTCTGGCATAGATAGTTCTGGATGATCTTTAAGGTTTCTTCTAATACAGTGGTTCCACATTGATTCAGTTTCCTGAAACACCTGACATCTCATCATCAGAGCTGTCTGGTCTTGGCTGTTTCCTCTATCTAATTATATTACCACTTTCCCTACAAGGTACCATGTGATATCTTCAGGTTCTCCATAACCTGATTGTCTAAGTAAATTTCCCAGTGTTGTCTTTTTTAGGCCCCCAAGACACAATTGTTTTAGGATCAGGAGAGCATCTTGTGTTCTGAACTCATATATATAATGTTTACTTGCTCTTGTTCAGTCAGTGTTCTCTATAGACCATCGGCATCAGATAAATCTGAGATCTGAGATGCTTAAAGTTAAAAATGGAGATTAAGGGACTCTCACCCAAGACATATTAAATAAGAATGTCTTAAGACTGAAGTCAGAAATCAGCATTTTTCCCCAACCAAAACATGTTTTGTTTCGTGTTAAGAAATTGTCAAACATATTCAGAAGTAGAGAGAATAATATAATAAGCCCCATGTACTCATTATTCAGCTTCAACAACTATTAACCCATGGTCAATCTTGTTTCATCTATAATTTGAAGCAAATTCCAGGCATGATATCATTTGAATGTTTCCATATCTATACAACATAACCACAATACAATTATCATATCTAAAAGTAAATAATCATCTCTAACAGCATTACATTTCTGGTCCAGATTTTCCTTGTCTCATAAATTTTCTTAATTGTGTAGTGTTTCAGATGCCGAATCATGTCATGGGTTATATTTCTTTCTTTTCTACGATAAGGGGGTTGTTGGGAGCCAATTCTGTAGCCGCCTCCGGCAACTTTACAAAGCCTCACGTTTGCATTTTGGCTATTTACCTTCCCCCTGACTTCACTTTCATTTTAACTTTATTTTTCTTTGTCTCTGATTTCCTTGGAAAGTTTCTCCTACTTTGCTGCATTGTATTTTAAAGCTGCCTCAAATCCTTTTGCAAAAAGATAAGTCATATGTCAGCGAACATATCAGTGATCTTGAGCCACTGGCCTTACTTCATTTTGCACCATTCTTTTAAACCAGCTCCTATCATCCCAGCTTCTGACAATGAGTTTCCTCTCCCTTTTCCTGTCCCATCCACCTCACTCTCAATGCTCAGCACCGCTTTTCCAGCTCTGATCTTTTTTGCTTCCCTCCTCAATTGTGATTCCAGGTTTACCTTGGCTGCCCTGGAAACACATTGATTCATTCGAGCATCCACACTGCTCCTCTCTGCTGTCACCATAAGTTTCCTGTGGGCGTGAAAGGACTAGACCCAGACACCAAATCTTTAGGTTCCAACATAATCCCTTTGAGAATTCCAGTCTTCTGGGACATCACAGGGTTGGAAGAGCAGTTGAAGGGGGAGAGCTCAGGACAGGAAGGCTGGGGTGGAAATCAAAAATGTCTTCTATTTTCCTGTTTTGCCCTGAGCTATATTGTTGCTGTAAGAAGTAGAAGTGGGGCAGGACTGACATCCAGGGGACTAGGACAGTGCTTCCCAATTTTTGCTTCCTTATTTATCCAGGACAAAGTTCTCACAACTCTGAAGCAATTGACAAAATAAGGACAGTATGATGGTTTTATTCATAAAGCTCAATATAGTTTTTTAAGGGAATGTCATTTAGTGTTAAAACAACCTTTCTTATATGAAATGAGCGTGGTAGTAAAGACTTATTTGTTTTAAAGTTGGTGTTAGCAAAGTAAAAAGTTGATAGCCTGTGTCAGTCTGTTGGTATTTTGTTCATAAAACTAAAAGTCTGAACAAAGATGAGCAGACAAGAGTAGATGTCTTTTATGGGTTTGATTTGGAAGGAAAACTGTGCTGGGGAACTGAGATTATCATTATTATAATGACTATCATGATTTTTATTCTTTTTGTTCCTCACAAACAAGGAGCAGCATTAAATAAGGACTGTTTTCAGCAATGTTTGGGGGTTACAGACCCAAGTTCACCTGAATGTGCTAAACCACATATACTTCATGTACTACAGCAGCTTCAAAAATGTTTTTCCTTTTTTTCTCAGTAATACTAGCTCATTGTAAAAAGTTAACACAGAAGTGGAAGTCCCTTCTATTTTCATCCCAACAGAAATGGTTTGCCCTATCTCCACATGGCTTTTAATGTAAAAATAATTTTAGCATAAAACAGCAATATAGAGAGTACAGTCTACAAAAATATTGAATAACTATGCTGTACATCTGAAACTAATATATTTTAAATCATATTTCAATTTTATAAATGCATCTATATATATATTGTTATTATCTATCAACTATAGACAATCTCTCTTGTTCCCTCATTTCGGAAGGCAACCTGTAACCTTTTCTTCAGCTTCTTTCCTCTTTCTACCTCTTAATTTTTGACATCACTTTTATTCATTTTAAACTGTCAAAGTTGGAAACATTTCCACTCTGTTCTACAACTATACTTAAGTCCTCCATGCTTCATCTATTGCTTGATTCTAAGAGTTGAGAATCAATAAATGGTGTCTGTGTTATTATGAACATAAAATTTTATTTAGTGCAGAATCAAGAGGTATACTTTGTCGAGGTATATGTGAAAAATAATACTATGATTATTTTTCCTTTAAAAATTTCCTCCTGGAATTCCTAATTTCTCCCTTTTTTTTATGCTATTTTAAGACAATTGATGATGTTATTAAAAACTAAACCCTCCATCTTGTCATTTTTATCGTTTCAAATCCTTTTTATCTGAGGAGGACTCCTTTCTAGAACGCAGTCTTCCTGTTCTAGGCTGCACTGGCTCCTCCCCAGGCCTGCCGCTCAGCTTTCTTGCAGGGACTTCCTTCACTGGTCTTCTGAGAGGAGTGCAATTTTCCCTGTACACTATGTCTTTTATCTCATTTTATTTTTAATTTTTGAATTTTATTTTATTTATTTTTTATACAGCAGTTTCTTATCAGTCATCAGTTGTATACACGTGAGTGGATACATGTCAATCCCAATCTCCCAATTCATCACACCACCCCCCACCCCCCACCCCCCCGCAGATTTCCCCCCTTGGTGTCCATACGTTTATTCTCTACATCTGTGTCTCCATTTCTGCTGTGCAAACCGGTTCATCTGTACCATTTTTCTAGATTCCACATATATGCGTTAATAGACGATATTTGTTTTTCTCCTTCGGACTTACTTCACTCTGTATGACAGTCTCTAGGTCCATCCACGTCTCTACAAAAGCCCCAATTTCGTTCCTTTTGATGGCTGAGTAATATTCCATTGTATATATGTACCTCATCTTCTTTATCTGTTCGTCTGACGATGTGCATTTAGGTTGCTTCCATGACCTGGCTATTGTAAATAGTGCTGCAGTGAACATTGGGGTGCATGTGTCTTTTTGAATTATGGTTTTCTCTGGGTATATGCCCAGGAGTGGGATTGCTGGGTCATATGGTAATTCTATTTTTACTTTTTTAAGGAACCTCCGTACTGTTCTCCATAGTGGCTGTATCAATTTACATTCCCACCAACAGTGAAAGAGGGTTTCTTTTTCTCCACACCCTCTCCAGCATCTTTTGTTTGTAGATTTTCTGATGATGGCCATTTTAACAGTGTGAGGTGACACCTCATTGTAGTTTTGATTTGCATTTCTCTAATAATTAGTGATGTTGAGCAGCTTTTCATGTGCCTCTTGCCATCTGTATGTCTTCTTTGGAGAGATGTTTATTTAGGTCTTCTGCCCATTTTCTGATTGGGTTGTTTCTTTTTTTGATATTGAGCTGCATAAGCTGTTTATATATTTTGGAGTTTTTTTTTTCTTTTTTTACATCTTTATTGGAGTATAATTGCTTTACAATGGTGTGTTAGGGCTTCCCTGGTGGCGCAGTGGTTGAGGGTCCGCCTGCCGATGCAGGGGACACGGGTTTGTGCCCCGGTCCGGGAAGATCCCACATGCCGCGGAGCGGCTGGGCCCGTGAGCCATGGCTGCTGAGCCTGCTCATCTGGAGCCTGTGCTCCGCAGCGGGAGAGGCCACAACAGTGAGAGGCCCGCGTACAGCAAAAAAAAAAAAAAAAAAAATACAATGGTGTGTTAGTTTCTGCTTTATAACAAAGTGAATCAGTTATACATACGTTCCCATATCTCTTCCCTCTTGCGTCTCCCTCCCTTCCTATATTTTGGAGTTTAATCCTTTGTCTGTTGCTTCGTTTGCAAATATTTTTTCCCATTCTGAGGGTTGTGTTTTCTTCTTCTTTGTAGTTTCCTTTGCTGTGGAAAAGCTTTTAAGTTTCATTAGGTCCCATTTGTTTATTTCTGTTTTTATTTCCATTACTGTAGAAGGTGGATCAAAAAAGATCTTGCTGTGATTTATGTCAAAGAGTGTTCTTCCTTTGTTTTTCTCTAAGAGTTTTATAGTGTCTGGTCTTACATTTAGGTCTTTAATCCATTTTGAGTTTATTTTTGTGTATCGTGTTAGGGAGGGTTCTAATTTCATTCTTTTACATGTCCAGTTTTCCCAGCATCACTTATTGAAGAGACTGTCTTTTCTCCATTGTATATCCTTGCCTCCTTTGTCATAGATTAGTTGACCATAGGTTTATATCTGGGCTTTCTATCCTGTTCCATTGATTTATATTTCTGTTTTTGTGCCAGTACCATATTGTCTTGATTAATGTAGCTTTGTAGTATAGTCTGAAGTCAGGGAGAGTCTGATTCCTCCAGCTCCATTTTTTTCCCTCAAGACTGCTTTGGCTATTTGGGGTCTTTTGTGTCTCCATACAAACTTTAAGATTTTTTGTTCTAGTTCTGTGAAAAATGCCATTGGTAGTTTGTTAGGGATTGCATTGAATCTGTAGATTGCTTTGGGTAGTAGAGTCATTTTCAGAATGTTGATTCTTCCAATCCAAGATCATGGTATATCTCTCCATCTGTTTGTGTCATCTTTGATTTCTTTCATCAGTGTCTTATAGTTTTCTGACTACAGGTCTTTTACCTCCTTGGGTAAGTTTATACCTATGTATTTTATTCTTTTTGTTGCAGTGGTGAATGGGATTGTTTCCTTAATTTCTCTTTCTGATCTTTTGTTGTTAGTGTGTAGGAATGCAAGAGTTTCTGTGCATTAATTTTGTATCCTGCAACTTTACCAGATTCATTGATTAGCTCCAGTAGTTCTCTGGTGGCATGTTCAGGATTCTTTTTGTATAGTGTTATGTCATTTGCAAACAGTGACAGTTTTACTTCTTCTTTTCCAATTTTATTTCTTTTTCTTCTCTGATTGCCGAGGCTAGGACTTCCAAAACTATGTTGAATAACAGTGGTGAGAGTGGACATCCTTGTCTTGTTCCTGATCTTAGAGGAAATGCTTTCAGTTTTTCACCACTGAGAATGATGTTTGCTGTGGGTTTGTCGTATATGGCCTTTATTATGTTGAGGTCGGTTCCCTCTATGCCCACTTTCTGGAGAGTTTTTATCCTAAATCGGTGTTGAATTTTCTCAAAAGCTTTTTCTGCATCTATTGAGATGCTCATATGGTTTTTATTCTTCAATTTGTTAATATGGTGTATCACATTGATTTGCATAT
This sequence comes from Orcinus orca, assembly GCF_937001465.1. Taxonomy (NCBI): domain Eukaryota; kingdom Metazoa; phylum Chordata; class Mammalia; order Artiodactyla; family Delphinidae; genus Orcinus; species Orcinus orca. The sequence goes on along the minus strand of NC_064566.1, from coordinate 47,808,191 downwards.
ATTGAAGAATCCTTGTATCCCTGGGATAAACCCCACTTGATCATGGTGTATGATCCTTTTAATGCGTTGTTGGATTCTGTTTGCTAGTATTTTGTTGAGGATATTTGCATCTGTATTCATCAGTGTTATTGGTTTGTAATTTTCTTTTTTTGTAGTATCTCTGTATGGTTTTGGTATCAGGGTAATAGTGGCCTCGTAGAATGAGTTTGGGAGTGTTCCTTCCTCTGCAATTTTTTGGAAGAGTTTGAGAAGGGTGGGTGCTAGCTCTTCTCTAAATGTTTGATAGCATTCACCTGTGAAGCCATCTGGTCCTGGACTTTTGCTTGTTGGAAGATTTTTAATCATCACAGTTTCAATTTCATTACTTGTGATTGGTCTGTTCATATTTTCTATTTCTTCCTAGTTCAGAAGGTTATACCTTTCTAAGATTTTGTCCATTTCTTCCAGGTTGTCCATTTTATTGGCATAGAGTTGCTTGTAGTAATATCTTAGGATGTTTTGTATTTCTGCGTTGTCTGTTGTAACTTCTCCTCTTTCATTTCTAATTTTATTCATTTGGGTCCTCTCCCTTTTTCTTGATGAGTCTGGCTAAAGGTTTATGAATTTTTTTTTCTTTCATTTGCGGTACCCGGGCCTCTCACTGTCGTGGCCTCTCCCATTGCGGAGCACAGGCTCTGGACGCGCAGGCTCAGCGGCCGTGGCTCATGGGCCCAGCTGCTCCACGGCATGTGGGGTCTTCCTGGACCAGGGCACGAACCTGTGTCCCCTGCATCGGCAGGCAGACTTTCAACCACGGCACCACCAAGGAAGCCCAGGTTTATCAATTTCATCTTCTCAAAGAACCAGCTTTTAGTTTTATTGATCTTTGCTATTGTTTTCTTTGTTTCTATTTCATTTATTTCTGCTCTGATCTTTATGATTTCTTTCCTTCTACTAACTTTGGGTTTTGTTTGTTCTTCTTTCTCTAGTTCCCTTAGGTGTAAGGCTTGATTGTTGAGATTTTTCTTGTTTCTTGAGGTAGGATTGTATTGTTATAAACTTATAACTGCTTTTGCTGCATCCCATAGATTTTGGCTCGCTGTGTTTTCGTTGTCATTTGTCTCTAGGTATTTCTTGATTTGCTCTTTGATTTCTTCAGTGATCTCTTGGTTATTAAGTAACGTATTGTTTAGCCTCCATGTGTTTGTATTTTTTATGTTTTTTTCCCTATAATTGATTTCTAATCTCATAGTGTTGTGGTCGGAAAAGATGCTTGATATGATTTCAGTTTTCTTAAATTTACCAAAGCTTGAGTTGTGACCCAAGATGTGATCTGTCCTGGAGAATGTTCCGTGTGCAGTTGAGAAGAAAGTGTAATCTACTGTTTTTGGATGGAATGTCCTATAAATATCAATTAAATCTATCTGGTCTATTGTGTCATTTAAAGCTTGTGTTTCCTTATTAATTTTCTGTCTGGATGATCTGTCCATTGGTGTAAGTGAGGTGTTAAAGTCCCCCACTATTATTGTGTTACTGTCGATTTCCTCTTTTATAGCTGTTAGCAGTTGCCTTATGTATTGAGGTGCTCCTATGTTGGGTGCATATATTTATAATTGTATATGTTCTTCTTGGAGTGATCCCTTGATCATTATGCAGTGTCCTTCCTTGTCTCTTGTAACATTCTTTATTTTAAATTCTATTTTATGTGATATGAGTACTGCTACTCCAGCTTTATTTTGATTTCCATTTGCATGGAATCTTTTTCCATCCCCTCACTTTCAGTCTGTATGTGTCCCTAGGTCTGAAGTGGGTCTCTTGTAGACAGCATATATACAGGTCTTGTTTTTGTATCTATTCAGTGAGCCTGTGTCTTTTGGTTGGAGCATTTAATCCATTCACATTTAAGGTAATTATCGATATGTATGTTCCTGTTACCATTTTCTTAATTCTTATGGATTTGTTCTTGTAGGTCTTTTTCTTCTATTGTGTTTCCCACTTAGGGAAGTTCCTTTAGCATTTGTTGTAAAGCTGGTTTGGTGGAGCTCGATTCTTTTAGCCTTTGCTTGTCTGTAAAGCTTTTGATTTCTCCATCGAATCTGAATGAGATCCTTGCTGGGTAGAGTAATCTTGGTGGTAGGTTTTTCCCTTTCATCACTTTAAATATATCGTGCCACTCCTTTCTGGCTTGTAGAGTTTCTGCTGTTAACCTTATGGGAGTTCCCTTGTATGTTACTTGTCATTTTTCCCTTGTTGCTTTCAATAATTTTTCTTTGTCTTTAATTTTTGTCAATTTGATTACTGTGTGTCTCGGTGTGTTTCTCCTTGGGTTTATCCTGCTTGGCACTCTCTGCGCTTCCTGGACTTGCGTGGCTATTTCCTTTCCCATGTTAGGGACATTTCCAACTATAATCTCTTCAAATATTTTCTCAGGTCCTTTTTCTCTCTCTTCTCCTTCTGGGACCCCTATAATGCGAATGTTGTTGCGTTTAATGTTGTCCCAGAGGTCTCTTAGGCTGTCTTCATTTGTTTTCATTCTTTTTCTTTATTCTGTTCCATGGCAATGAATTCCACCATTCTGTCTTCCAGGTCACTTATCCATTCTTCTGCCTCAGTTATTCTGCTATTGATTCCTTCTAGTGTATTTTTCATTTCAGTTATTGTATTGTTCACCTCTGTTTGTTTGTTCTTTAATTCTTCTAGTTCTTTGTTAAACATTTCTTGCATCTTCTCGATCTTTGCCTCCATTCTTTTTCCGAGGTCCTGGATCATCTTCACTATCATTATTTTGAATTCTTTTTCTGGAAGGTTGCCTATCTCCACTTCATTTAGTTTTTTTTCTGAGGTTTTATCTTGTTCCTTCATCTGGTACATAGTCCTCTGCCTTTTCATTTTGTCTGTCTTTCTGCAAATGTGGTTTTCATTCCACAGGCTGCAGAATTGTAGTTCTTCTTGCTTCTGCTGTCTGCCCTTGGTGGATGAGGCTATCTAAGAGGCTTTTGCAAGCTTCCTGATGGGAGGTACTGGTGTTGGGTAGAGCTGGGTGTTGCTGTGGTGGGCAGAGCTCAGTAAAACTTTAATCTGCTTGTCTGCTAATGGGTAAGGCTGGGTTCCCTCCCTGTTGGTTGTTTAGCCTAAGGTGACCCAACACTGGAGCTTTCCTGTGTTGGCTGTTTGGTGGGGCTAATGGCAGACTCTGGGAGGGCTCACACCAAGAGTACTTCCCAGAACTTCTGCATCCATTGTCCTTGTCCCCACGGTGAGCCACAGCCACCCCCCACCTCTGCAGGAGACCCTCCAACACTAGCAGGTAGGTCTGGTTCAGTCTCTTATGGGGTCACTGCTCCTTTCCCTGGGTCCCAATGCGCACACTACTTTGTGTGTGCCCTCCAAGAATGGAGTCTCTGTTTCTCCCAGTCCTGTTTAAGTCCTGCAGTCAAATCCCACTAGCCTTCAAAGTCTGATTCTCTAGGAACTCCTCCTCTCGTTGCCGGACCCCCAGGTTGGGAAGCCTGACGTGGGGCTCAGAACCTTCACTCCAGTGGGTGGACTTGTGTGGTATAAATGTTCTCCAGTTGGTGAGTCACCCACCCAGCAGTTATGGGATTTGATTTTACTGTGATTGTGCCCCTCCTGCCGTCTCATTGTGGCTTCTCCTTTGTCTTTGGATGTGGGGTATCTTTTTTGGTGAGTTCCAGTGTCTTCCTGTCGATGATTGTCCAGCAGTTATTTGTGATTCCAGTGCTCTCGCAAGAGGGAGTGTTCTATCTCATTTTAATCTCACACATTCATCCTCAAATAACTTCCTATGATAGGTGCCTGGAGAGTAATCTTTCTGACTTCTTGTAAGTCTGAAAGTGACTTTTTTGGCCCTCACACTTGATTGATAGTGTGTTTGGGTATAGAATTCTAACTTGATCGTAATTTTCCCTCAGAAGTTTGCAGGCATTATTCCATTATCTATTTTTTAAGTCCAATGCCGGTATGGTTCCAGTGTCTTTGAGTTCATATTATTTTTGGTCTCTTAAGCTTTTGTGATTTTTCTCTGATTTTTATGTTTGGAAATTTCACAATTTCCAAGGGGCCTAAGGTAGGGTTAGTTTACTATAGGTGCTTGGTGGACCCCTATCAATTGGTTCTTCAATTCTAGGGAATTTTTTTTTAATTGATGATTTTTACCTTCACCTTCTGTGTCCTAACCTTCTGGAAAACTTAGTTATTAGACTTCCTGGGTACATATTGTATAGCACATATTTGTTTTGCCTAAGTTTCCTGAATCTTTGGCTCCTATTCAGGTACATGTTCCCTGACTTTACCCTCTTTTGAATTTTTTATTTGTTTTAGCAATCATGCGATTTTGTCCCTACGAAACTTGTCTTATTTTATTCTCCATTCCATTTACTAGTCATCCACCCTTATTTTATGGAAATACATTGTGGAAATTTCCTGTGAATGAAATGTTTTAAGAGTTCCTGTTTCCTTCCTGAGTTCTCTCTGTTTCCTCTGGGAACATTTTTTTTGCTTCTATATGTTAATGTCGCTGTAAGATTTCTCTATACGGCTGGTGATTCTTTGCAATTTAGTCATATTTAATAATGAGGCAGTAGGAAAGCTGACCATGAGGCTGTGTATCTATGAGGAAGTGTTTACTTAAAGGGGATTATAAGGGATTCCATTTTTTTTTCAAGAATATGGAGGATTCTGCTCCTGGGCACTAGTTCTCATACTAGTTGCCTTGGTTTCTCCCTAGCCAGACTGGACAGTATTTGGTGAAGATTTTCAGTCACTGCCCTCGTTTTCAGCTCAACATCTTAGTCTTAGCTGCTACGACATTGGAAATGTCTGTGTCTTGAGCCTGTATGAGTTTAGTGGGCCGGGTTGCCTGCCCCTCTGCATTTTGCGGGGGGGCGGGGGGAGGCCTGTGGCATCCTCTACCACAGCTCCATCCACATACTGTCTTTCAGAAAAAAAAATTTAAAACCTTGTTTGCTGATCATCCCATGCTATTTTCTTTGTGATTGTTTATACTTTTTATTTGTTTCATATTATTTAATGGGGGCAGGGTGTCAGGAAAGAGAGGATATATATGGATAAATATATATGCATATACACCATTATGAACCACAGTCTCCCTTAAATATTTTATATACATATTTGCACCTATATTTCCTTATCAACATCGAGTTGAAGTATCTGTCATCTCTCCCTGCTCACAATGTAGGCCATTTAATTTGTTTTTACTTCCTTCCTTTTTCCATCTCCCACGTTTTGTTGAAATTGTTGGAATTTATGTGTATAGTTACCATTCCTTTGCTCTTTTAAGTGTTGCTTTCCTTAACAGTTTCATTAAACGTCATAACCTCAAAACCAGCAATTATTCAGATTTAATACACGTTTTACTATCTTCTTTGCTTATCACTAATTCTTGTGATACATAGCATGTAAGTACGTATCTTATCTAGAAAGCCCTTCCCTTCTTGGGTTCTCTATTCCGACATAAATTTTTATTTATTTGGAGAATTTCCGTAGCTTGTATTGCTGGAAAGGGTAGGTGAATGGTATATTTTCTGAGTCACTGATGGCTGAAAATGCCGTTCCTTTCTTCTTGTGATAATGTGGCTGGCTGTGGAATTCTAGGGCTACAGTCTCCTTTTCTTAGTTAGACCGGATGAGACCTCAGGCATGTCGGATTCTGGGTACTGCTGCAACCATGCTTCTCCCGCTTAGCCACTATTTTAAACATCTCACTGAGTATAGGCATTAATTTGCCTCTCGCATTAATTTATGTCACGTGCCATTTGTTCTGATGACTCAGCTTGATTGGTTAGCCTCTTTCAAGTTGCTGATTTGGCCCATTTGTCCTATGATTTTGTCGTCATCAGTTTATAAGCTCCTCCTGTTGCTTCACAGTTCAGCGGGGCAACTACTGTTCCTCTGTCCATATGCAGTGTAGGCGCTCAAGCTTTGTGCTCCTTGGGCAGTAATACTGGTCATTCCAGAACAAGTCTTCAGGCTTGCAGGGATCCCTTGGAATCATAGGTGTCCAGCTGGGTGTCTGCTGGGTCTAGGGGTGTCATGGTGTCTTGTGTCTGGTGTCCAGGGATAGTGCTGCAGTACCTCATGTCCTGTGGTGAGGGCTAGTAGCCAGCAGAAAAGGGTTCTGACGATCAGGCACCCCACTCCGCATCTTCCCTGGAGGGATGTTCTCCATGGCAGCTCTGGGTACGGTTTCACGCACTGTCACCCCCAAACAGCAACCCCTCTGGGAATCTGGATCACAACTGGGTTACCATTTGCCTCCTTTCATCCCCGAATCACCAGCTGGTTATTCTCTTGCCTCTTTGACAGAAGGACCAATTACACTTTTCTATTCTTCAGAAAAAAGTTAGAATAATAACTTTTTGATGTCGCTATGTGCTGGGGTTTTTTCCATTTTTATTATAAAATATACATAAATGCCAAAGAATATACACACACATATATATATGTATAGCATACATGTAGTTTAAAGATCAATGATAAAACAATTGGCCATGTACCTACCACCTAACTTAAGCAAGAACTCCTTTTCTAAATAAAGCTATTTTGTGATTCTCAGTGGATTCTCCCACTCCCTTTCCTGAGGCTGTGGGTCTGAGGTGGGTGGTATGTGTGGCCCTAGTGACTCTGAAGCCACTTTCTAGTAATTCTTTCCGAAAAAAGAGAAAAGTACAAATAGAGTGTGTAGAGGGCACCCTGAGCTGTTTGCAAGCAGAAGTTCTGACTGTTACGCTTAGTGGTTGGTGTGGCTGTGTGGGTCGCTGTTGGTTTCTCCTGGCAGGTGCTCCCTGGCCCCCTGCTCACCTACACGGCCCCTTTGTGTGAATGAGGAAAAGGCCTTCTTGCTATTTGCCAGACATTTTCTGTAGTAACTCTATGTACAAACATTTATCATGACTATGAATGTGACTAGCGGCTCCTGGAGTTTACAGGCCACAGCCTTAACTCACAGTAAACACAGAAGCGGTCACAGGGCCCTCTGGTGGGCTGCATCAGATGTACACTGAATGCCTGCTCAGACCGGACCCCTGCTCTCATGGCTCCCCCATGACTGGACTTGGGAGCAAGGCGTTTTTTGGGTGTGTGAGCTGGGAGTCAGCTGACAAGCTGGAATCGTTCTTGAGCTGGGTCAGGGCCCTACGGTTACTAGCAGAAGTGGGCCCAGGATTTACCTTATTTTTAGCATGTTGCCAACACCAAGTAAACCCTGAGAGGCCATGTTATACCAAGCTGATGAGTCCACAGCTCAGGTGGGATTCTAAATGCAGGGTGCCCGTAGTCCTGGACAGTCCTGGGTGAAGTCTCTTGTTGATGTGATTGTTGATACCGCCTCTTTTCCCTCTTAAAAGTATCTTAGTCTTGGACAATAAATTTTATGGTCATGTTTATTAGTCAGCTTTTTGCCATGGTGACAACCGCCTTTGAGACCCTAGTGACTTAAATAAAACATCAACTATTTACGTTTTGCTCATGGATCTGTGGATCAGTTTCTGCCCTGCCCCAGTCCGTGTTCAGGTTTAAGTGTGCTCCTCATTCTGGACTTTGGGCCTATGCCACAAGTCTTCCTTTATGGCACCCAGGCTGAAATATCAGCCCTATTTAAGACCTCTTCTTCTCACAGCAGAAGGTGGGAGCCCAAGAGTCCTCTGGTCCAAGGTGGCGTGGGCCACATCTACTCATATTTCATTGACCAGAGCAAGTCACGTGGCCAAGACCAACGTCAGGGGGTTTGGATTTACGCTCCTTCCTTGGAGGGGGCACCGTGGTGTGGAAGAGTGAATATTTGTAATTATCGCGTCACACTCCTGAACCTTACTGCCTTCTGCTGTATGCCTCCTCCAGCCTATGCTATTCTCCTAGTGGTGTCTGTGTCAGGACAGTGCTGAAGTGATTAACAGGATGTAGGGAGGGGGTTTTGCCTCTGTTTGGATTACGGAACGTATTAAGGGGTTTCGCTGTGTTGTGGCGCTCTCGTTGGAGGAGGTGGGGGCCAATGTTTGCTGTGCCAGCCTGATTAACTGGGAGGGGCCTCCTGCTTCCCTGTGCCCCCAGTACTACCACCTGTCATGGAAGTTTTCACCGACAAATTTTCCATCCTGCTCTGTGAGCTCTCAGAACCACGTGGAGCCTGTGGCCAAACCATGCTCTCCTCCCCCTCAAGTTGGGGCTCCATGAGGTGTGATTTCTGGGGCCCTGTACTTTGCCCCCACTGACTCTGTTCCTTGTCCCCCATCCCTGCCCTTTTTGCTCTGCACTTGAGATTGTTAATTTTTATTTTTCCCTCAGTGTCCCTTCATTTGCTTGTGTTAAGTGTTCAGCCCTGATCGGCTTTTCCTTTAAAACAATCCCAGAAATTCCTCCGCATTACTCGTTCACCGATGGATAGAAGGTACCTAGACTTGCTTTCCATAGTCACATAGCTTGCATATCCCATTTCAGTGATATTTAAGGAGAGAAATGAGATAAGCAAAGATTTTGAGCTCAGTTACCCATGCTGAAGCTGGAACCCCCATGTTTCCAAACAGAAACATAATATCGTTTCGCCACAAGGGCAAAGATTGATTGGGAGGCATAGAGGAGATACGGTGGATACATCACCAGCCCTGGCAGCTGGCTTTCTGTCAAGAACAATTTCTCATGAAGAAATTGTTTTATCATGTCATAAGAATGGTCAAGTCCCTTCAGAGTCATGTTGAAAAGCACACGGACAGTAGGGGGTCAGCTTGACTCCGTAGGTAAGGGACTTGCGGGACGGGTTCACGTGCATATGCCTCAGCAGAGACGCAACCTGCCTCATGTCACGGATTGTCGTGTGCTGTGGATCGTTGAAATTGTGGCTATTAAGTACCTGAGTCCTAATTTTCTCCTTCACTAGAATATGAGTCTGTGAAGGTAGGAGTGTGTCTATCACGTTCTCCATTGTGTCTCCAAAGCCTGGCACAGTCCCTGGCATGGAATGGACAGCCAGAAAACTGGCTGAAGCAATACAAGTATTAATGATGGACAGTAAAGGCAGAACCTGGGAAGAATCCTTGGGGCTCCAGGATGTAATGGAGCCCAGCAAGGGCAGTTAGGGGTGTCCTTTAAAGGGAGGAGTTTGTAGCACCACAGTGCCAGGAATGAGTTCAGGTCGATGCCTCAGCTTCCCTGGCTCTACTGTAGGGTGGTGGAAGCCTCAAGAGGGTTGGGCTTTGTTCTGAGAGTTGGGTGCACAGCCACCGGACACTGCACTGCCTTGGACCCTAGCTGAGGCCATGGGGCTGCGGTCCACATAGCAGATGTTGTTGCCCCCACCAAAACCCCACTCCGTTAACACTTGAGCACGTGCCTGCTGACCTCCAAGGCCAGCCCTGCATTTATTTGAAATGTGGGAATTTTCTGGCCACAGAAACTTACTTTGCCACCCATGCTGCAGGTTAGAAATGCCCCCTGAGAGCTGCCCTCAAATCAATGACTGAACGGGTTGATGTTGTAAATAACCCAGTCCCCTGGTCTCTAGCGTGTGGAACCTCACAGCCTCCCACTGTGGTAACTGGCTTGATACAGCCCCCCTTACTGGCTGCTTTCTTACCCCCCTGGATCACTTCCCTACTCTCCTACCTGGATCACTTCCCTACATGTGTTTTCTTCACCTTCTAAATAAACCTCTTGCCCTTGAATACTTGTCTCAGTTCTGCTACTGGGGAAACCCAAACTATGACCATCGTCCCCGGGTCCTGGGCACCTGACCACCAGGTGGTGGGTATTCTTGAGGGTTTGGGAGGACTTGAGCTTCATTTTGCTTAGACCGTTGAAAGTTCCTATCAAAAAGAGGGGGGAAAAAGCACTCTGATTTCTCTTGTTTTAAAAAGATGTTACTTGGGCTTCCCTGGTGGCGCATTGGTTGGGAGTCCGCCTGCCAATGCGGGGGACGTGGGTTCGTGCCCCGGTCCGGGAAGATCCCACATGCCACGGAGCGGCTGGGCCCGTGAGTCGTGGCCGCTGAGCCTGCGCGTCCGGAGCCTGTGCTCCACAATGGAAGAGGCCACAACAGTGAGAGGCCCGCGTACCGCAAAAAAAAAAAAAAAAAAAAAAAATGTTACTTAAACAATTTCCAAATTTATATTATACTGCTCTCTGAGATGACAGAGGAATTTTTAAGCACAGTTGAAGCTATCCTGCTCCCGGAATATCAATGATTTGCATTGCCGAGGGCCAGGGTCTCAGTTGACTTGCAGGGCATTCCTGGTCCCCTGAACGCACCCTGTCTCTTGCTATTGCAGGCTGTTTGTTTCTAAGTATGCCTGCGTGTTCCATCCTCTGCGCTCGTACCCGAGTCCTCATTGCCCCTGCGTCCTCATTGCCCCTGCCTCAGAGTCGGGAGGCCCAGCAGCACGCCCAGCCTGGCCTTCTGCCATCACTCCTGACGGATGCGTGGATGAGAGGGTCTTTCTGCCCGCACCGTGCAGTGGGTGGGCACGGGAGGAGCAATCCCACTGACCTTTGATCTTTGCTTCTTTGCAGATATCTCAGTGAGCCTGCTGACCCTTGTGGTCACCGCCTGTGGCCTCGCCCTCTTTGGCGTGTCTCTCTTCGTGTCTTGGAAACTCTGCTGGGTTCCGTGGCGAGAACGAGGCCTGTTCTCTGGTAGCAAAGACAACAACCAGGAGCCTCTTAACTACATGGACACAGAGACCAACGAGCAGGAGAACAGCGAGGGCTTCCTAGACCCTCCCACCCCTTGTCCAGACTCCTCCATGAAGATCAGCCACACCTCCCCTGACATTCCCCTCTCGACCCAGACAGGGGACCGGGAGAACTGTGCCCATGGCATCCGCGTACAGCGCCAAGTCACGGAGCCAACAACCTCATCAGCTCGGTCAGTGATGCCCCCTTCCTTTCTGGATGCAGGGCGAGCACCACCCTGTTCCCTTCTCTTGGCAGCAGTAGCATTGACTAGCCGAGGAGCCTGTAACCTGTCACGTGTCCATTAGAGACACGTATCAGAGACATGAATATGGGAAAGCCTGATGCTTCCTATATTCCTGTGAGGTTCCTGAGCACTGCTTAGTCTGTACTTAGTTCATAACAGCAATAGTTAGCATTGCTAAGGCTTACCATGTCAAGGACTGTCTAAGCGCTTCATGTGTATTATTTTATTATCCCTCACAACTTTGTGTGAGATGGATCTTATTATCGTTTTCATCTCACAGAAGAAGAAACTTAAGTCAGGGAGATTAAGAAACAAAGTCATATATTGGTAAGCACCCAGGTCAGGGTTTGAACCCCGGTTCAAACAACACCAGAGCCCAAGTTTTTACCCACTCTTCCGTGCTGCTCTCATAGTGCTATGGAGTTGATTCTCCGTGCCTCTGACCTAGCCTAGCGGTCACACACAGGCTCTCTGTAGAGTCCACACAGTGGCTGGGGGTCTTCGTCCACCTCCAGGCTTTGCAAGGTCTCCAGAGTACCCAGGCCCATTGTCACTCTCTTTCCATGGCTGGATGCTCTGTGCTCTCGCGCAGTAGAGAAATAATATAGTGCAGTGATTAAAAAGCAAGGGCTCTGGGGTCCAATGAACTAGCTTTACCTACAAGTATAATATTGGACACGTTATTTAGCCTTCGTCTGTTTCTGTTTCGTCTTGTGAGAGGGGAGCAGTGATAGGTGGTTTTGAGAATGAGGTGGTAACATGTGCATCACATGTGCTTTGCCCAGGCCTGCATCTAGCACCTGCTTCACACCCTGAGCTGCCATTTTGTTTTCAGTGCTGCTATCATCATCATCATCATCATCATCATTGAGACCTGCCTCTCCCAAGACTCAGATGCATACAGGTGGCTTTGAGGCGAAGCAGCCAGTTCTGAATCACTGTAGATAAAACTTCACTCTCAATAAGAGACCTCAGGAAAAGAGACCCAGAAAGCAGCTTTCTTTAAAATGAAAATATTTGCTTGAGTGATAGCTGGGGGAACAGCATATGCTGTTATTTGGAAAGTACAAGCACAGTTTGGGGTTTTTTTTTTTTTTTAACATCTTTTTTATTTGTTCTCTAGAAACAGAAATAAGATTTTACCCTTTTTTATGTTAATCAAGTTTATCCTAGAGGCTCTGCTCATTCACATTAAGTAGGATGGAATATGACAGTTTATAATTTAATTTTTTCAGAAAGCTATTTTAGCATCATTTCCAATTCTGAATTAGAGAGCTTTACCTAAAATATTCCTCCGGGAGGAAACGGATGGTTGTTTGCCATTTGATTTAGAAGAAATCCTCAGATTTTATCATCAGGATTTCTCTTCAGATTTAAGACTTAAATATAACTGGAGCTCTGTCTGATGCTGCCGTGGAGTTTGTGCAGTGGTGCAAACTCACGATAAAATCCTTTCAGTACTTCAGTAAGTAGGGCCTTCAGATGGGGTCTCCATTGAAATTGTCTCCTATCTGGTTTGACTCTGCATGTTCATTTTTCTGATCTGGGTTCCATCAATACAGAGTGATAGTACTGTGTTCTTATTAGATTATAGGTCTGAGGACTCTGCCATAATTCTAATGAATTGATGGCAATCATATCACTATAATTATTACAGTGTTTATCCTAGGAAAATGTATAAGTAACCTGCATATCAAAAAATAGATTTCATGTAAAGCTAAAAACTGTAGATAGCTTCACCACTGATTTGTAGAAACTGGGTAGAAGGAAAAAGAAAACTAAAATGAGAGAGGGAAGGAATTATCCCTGTAAAATGCATTTTACATTTAGACTTCTTCTAGTTTTGGAGTCGTGCAATTAAATTTTCTCTTCTGATGGCCAAAACCAAGTTTGGTGATATTTGACTACCATAAGAAAACTAAACTCTCTCCAGCTGCATTTGACCTAATACTGATAATTTGCATCATTTCCCATTTCAGACATTCTTATCTAAATTACTGCTGACCTAGTTTTATGGGTTATGTCTGGAAATACACGTCTTTGACTCATGGTCTTTCCATAATAAGAAGGGTGTGGTCTTCTAATTCTTTAGGGTTGTGCTATAAACACACACACACACACACACAAAGCCTTTTTACTGACAGAGTGGGTAAAATGAATGAAATTTCCTTGATGCTCGAGAACATTTTTAACATTCTTTTTTAAGTAGCATTTTTCATACCATATTTGGGGAAAGGGAGGGTACTCTTTGCTGAGATGGCTCTAAACAGTCTGCTCTGCTAGTTATTATTTCTATTCCCTTCTTTCTCATTATGATCTTTACCTTCTCACTGCTGTCACTTTCTTTCTTACTGCTTCCCTCCTGCAGCTGTTATCACTTGTCCCAAAGTTCCCTGGGCACCTGCTCAGCCCAGAGCATACAAAGCTTAGACTCCCAGTTAAGGCCTCCCCACTGTCATGGCGATTGGCACCGCTTCAGCCGTGGCATTTGCATCGGAAGTCCCACTGTCATCTGGCCTCTTCAGCTTGGATATGTGTGGCTCCCACCACTGCCTTTTGGAATGTCCTAAAGATGAGCTTTGCTCCATCTTCTAAGAATGTTTCTGGTCAGGATGACTTTCTTTTGTTCTTCCAAGATCAAGCATGTTTGCATTCTGTTTCTGGTTAGCTCAGTTACTATTAGAGCCCTCCAAAATTCCTGTTAATTCCTTGCAATTTGGATGAAATCCCTTTTGTATAATGACCTAATATCCTGGGAATGTGGATTTTTTTTTTTTTAGAACTTTTCAATACCAGAACATTTTAGAGGTCTCCAAATATATGAGAGGACTCCAAATATATGAAAATCCCTGGATCCTCAAAATAGAAGGAACCTTGAAAGGCCATCTAATCCATTTCCTGATTCATGTCCCAAAATGAAAGTTCAATCTGTTTTTTTTTTTTTTTTAAGTCTTCTCACATTTCCTTTAAAATACTTGAGCTTTATAAAAATTTCAATTTCCACACCACAAACTCCTTATCGGGTCTGTTAAGGCCTGTGCAATACTGCCACAGTCTGCTTCTGTCAGCTATCGGCCTCACCTCCCAGCCAGGCCACCATGTGGCACAAACCCAGAGGACCCTGTTAACATGGACTCAGTTAAGAGGCCTTATCCGGAAAAGCTCATCACATTCCATCTACACTAGCTTCTCTCTTGGTTCCTTCAGTATCCCTGACTTTTCCTGCCTTGGTACCTTCACACATGCTATTCCCTCAGCCTGAAATGCTTTTCCTTTTCCTTTGCCATGCCAGGCTCCTTTGCAGCCTTAATGTCCCTGCTAAAGTGTCACCTCCTCAGAAAGGTCTCCCTCACCACCCTATCTGAAGTGTGTGTTCTTTCCTCCACTCCCTCCCACTCTTTATTTTCCCACAAGTTGCCTTACTTTCACTTCTTCACAGGATTAAAGTCTATTTCTAACTCTACGATTGTTTATTGCCTATACCCCGCTCTAGACTATGAGTTCTGTGAGTTCAAAGACCGTATCTGCTCTGCTTCTCCCTGTATATCTAACCCCTAGTGCAGCCTCTGGCACAGAGTGGAATTTTTCATGAATGACTGGCAGAGTACATTCGTCAATATCAGGCCACTTTCCTCATGTTCTGCTGACAAAAATGGCAAAGCGCAAAAGTATAAACTGAGTAGAGCGTGTAATGGTGTGAAGCCAATGGAAGATCACTTGTCCCAGCTCTCACATTCCTCAGAGCCTTACATTTAGACTTTTGAGCTTGTCTCTGAATTAAACAATCCTTAGAGTTGCAGAAATACTCTGAGAGAATTGAAAGAAGAAGACAATTTGAGTCTTCTAAATTTGAGTCCCATTACTGGCCGCAACTCCAGTAAGTGGCCCACTAGGATTAAGTGCTGCAATTACTCTAAGAGAAGCACAGTTTTATTAAGCTATATATTTTTATGTGTTGAGAGCATTGGTTAGATGTAAACATTTAAAACATAATTTTTTGAATTACTCTTTTAGTTATTTCTTCAGATTTTAATGAACTGACAGCTTCAAAAATGGAAGTTGCCTAGACCTCTCTCAGCTTCCATGAGACCCTGAAACCAGGTGTAAATGTGTATTTTCTCTACTGAGATTTAATGATCAGAAACTATTATGTCCATGGCATTTATATATTTACTGTAGACACACGTATTAAACATTTGCTATGTGCAAAGTTCTGTGTTATGTGCTGGTAGTAAAGAGGGAGAAAGGATATAGCCCTGGCCTTGAAAGGGGAAATACACAAAAGAGCACCAGTTACACATATTAAAGTGCTGATTGTTCTTTAGAAGATTAATCTGGCGAGAGTGTATAAGATGCGTGGGATGGGGTGAAGACTGGATATAGGGATCCAGTTCAGACCTGTGATGGTGAGGGCCTGAACTCAATTGGAAGCAGTGGGAATGCAAAGAGGCATGAGATGTGAGCTACTTTAGAGAAAGTGTTGGTGGACATAGGCTCATTTTAGTAATGGGATAAAATATTTGACGATGACACCAAGGTTTCATGCCTTTTTTAACTTGGGGGAGGGTGGGAGCAGGACGTGCTTCAGTGTATCCAGCTGCACTTAACCCCACACCTCCACCGTCCAAGGCCTGATGTCTGCATCTCCATTATCTCACTCACTCTAAAGGCCTCCGAATCCGAGAACCAAGAAAGCCTCAGATTCCCATTTCCTCCTGCCCTTGTAGTCAGTTAACCGTGTCTATCTGCTACTCCCACTTCTTCTGTCTGTTGGTGGTTCAGAACAGCCCAGCCCTCTCCTCTCCATCACAAGGGAAGATTCCAAGAAGGCCTGTTTCTCCTGTTTCCAGATTTCCCTGTCGTGACTCGAACTTTGTAAAGAAACCCGTCATGGTTCTGAAGTCACAATGTCCTTCTGTCTTTCCTGTCTTTGGACCCCCTGAAGCCTTGTAAACACTGGTGCCCCAAACCAGGGAAGGGACAGGCCAAGTTTCCCCTCTGAGATGGGGTCCCTGAGATGAGAGAGGGTAGAAGAGTGTACACTTGTCCATGGTTGCAGGGGAAATCCAGCGATGGGAGGGATGCTGGAGGTTCTGAGCTCTGGTTCTTAATAGCGCCTGGAATGGAAGATATGGGCATGTATGAGGTGAAGGCTGCTGGGACAGAAGAGCTGAAGGTCCCATCCTGCTGGAGAGCTGGGAGCCAAGAGGAAAACTTAGTTAATTTCCCTGTTGAGGTCTAGAGCATCAGCTGGGAGGCTGAGGCCAGGTTAAGTAGGTAGGCTTGGCTCAAGTGCTATCTCATCCGTGACAATTTCCCTAGCCAGAGGCCTTCCTCTCTCCCTCTCCCTAACCTCCGGTCAGTTCTTATCCCCCTCTGCCCTGATTTATAGTCAGTGTATGACTGTCTACTCCTGGCAAGGCACTTCCTTGAAAGCAGTGACGAGGCTTTGCCCCTCTGTCTCTTCCACCCTACCTGACCCCTTGCTTCACACATTCAAATTTGTTGAATTGCAGTAATGTCCTCTTTCTTAAGATCCAGTGGAGGTAGTTGGCTTCCAGACACCTAGTTGGTCTTGAAGGTGTACTTTTAGTATTTAAATTGCACCACTGACTAACTAGATAGCACTCAGAATGGCCCATCGTAGGTGGGAACTGACTCCAGGCTCAAGTAGGGCCCTTGTTTGAATCCAGCCTGGAGAGAAAACTCAACGGCAGGGGAAGCTGGAGCTGGTACCAGCCACTTATGGCCTCTGCATGTGGCCGGATACTTGCTGCTCCCTGCCAGAGCTTTCTGCCCAGAGATCCCAATAGAGCAGGATTAAAGCTCTATTCTAGCACTACAGAGGTTCAACATCTAGGCAGGGGACGGACCTGGCTGTACTAGTACAGAGAGCCAGTTGTAGGTGCCTAACAGCCTTCCCCTGAGTCTCTTCCTCCCCCCTGAAAAATCAGAAGATCCAGAGAAAAGTTAAGATGGTGGGTTTCTCTGTAAGAAATTTAAATCCCACGAGAGAAACATTCACACCACACAGTTTTCGCACATGTGGGAATGTGTGTGTCTGGGTGTGGACTGTGTTGGCTGTGACAGGTTCAAGTGACAGCCCTGTGCTTGTGCTCTTGTTGTACCGTGTGGGTGATTAGTAGTCAGGAGGGTATTTTAGGATGAAGAGGAATGTTTGGCATCACAGCATCTGTATGACAAGGGAGAATAATTTCAAACACGTTTCGGGGCCTATTAATCCCATTTTTATGTCTTTATTTCATAAAGTAGTCTTAAGAAAGGAAAAGAAGACAAACTCTGATCTTTACTCTGCCTCTTCAGCTATTTACCAACCCCTCAGAGACAGCTTGACTGTTCCCTTTCACCTTCTGGTGGAGAGAGGCTATTTTAATTAAGGTTATTGAGAGGCTGCACAAAATACAATATAATGGCTCTGAACTCTGAGCTAAAAACAAACAAAAATAACCTTAAAGACAACTTTGTATGTAATGACTACTTCTCCCAGTTTGTGAGGACCCACACAAGGTAAGGCAAAGAGAATTTCAGGGAAACTTTTAACCCAAACCAATAAGTTTATAGGGTGAAGAGTAGATTCGGATAGCAAATATTTAATTTGCAAATATCAGTCTCTAGCCTTCTCTAACTGAATCCCTATATACATTTATAGGAGCTTACCTTTAACTTTTATACCCTCAGTGTTTGTTAAAGAAATACAACCCTTCCTTCTCATCACTCATCACCCACGTGGTTCAGCAGTAGCACAGCCGCGGAGCTGGCACTCGCACCTGTCAGAGTCAACAGAGTCCCCTACAAGCAGACACATCCTGTGACGTACGTTTCCAGAAGAGCAAAGACTGTGTTCTCATAATGAAATGATTTGATTTGACCCAGTAAGAATATGCAGCCTTAGTAGGCTAAAAGCCAGTGACAGGAAATTCTGTGTAATTTAATGGAAGATCCATTCTTTTTCAGATAACACCTAGCTATTTCAGCTTCAGGATGATACTGTATATCAAGGGGAATCATTTTATTTTTTTAAACCAGTTTGTACAAATCTTTACCTCCCACCAGCTGAATAAGCTTCTTTAATGGCATATTAGACAGTTTAGAAAGTGCATTAAACCTTTAAAGCTCCGAGGTCACGTGTAAGTAAGTTCATCTCCTGATGCCAGGCCTCAGTTTTGAGCTTCAAGCCTTGGGAAGCAGCTTACTTGCATTGATGAGCATTTTGAATATAGGCCAAAAAAAAAAAAAAAAAGCCCACAGGTCTCAGCTTTTAACAGTGTGTTCATCAGTCTACCTACATCCCAGGCACAAGTTTCTGAAAGACCTGGAGCTAATGAGGTTATAACTTTGTTCTCTCTTGCTCTTCACTCAAGGCATAATTCAATCCGAAGACAACTCAACCTGTCAAACCCAGACTTCAATATCCAACAGCTTCAAAAACAGGAACAGTTGACTGGAATTGGTCGAATTAAACCGGAGTTATATAAGCAGAGGTCATTGGATAATGAGGATGGGAAAAGGAGTAACAGCAAAGCCTGTGGGAAGCTGAACTTCATTTTAAAATATGACTGTGACTTAGAGCAACTCATAGTGAAGATTCACAAAGCTGTCAATTTGCCCGCCAAGGACTTTTCTGGGACTTCAGATCCTTATGTCAAGATCTATTTGCTTCCCGATCGGAAAACAAAACACCAGACTAAAGTTCACAGAAAGACCCTGAACCCTGTGTTTGATGAAGTGTTTTTGTTTCCGGTTCCCTACAATGACCTTGTAGCTCGGAAGCTTCACTTCTCTGTCTATGACTTTGACAGGTTCTCTCGCCATGACTTAATCGGCCAAGTGGTGGTGGATCACTTCTTAGACTTGGCTGATTTCCCCAGGGAGTGCATCCTTTGGAAGGACATCGAATATGTCACCAATGTAAGTCTAACATTTCTTCATTTTGGTTGGGGGAAGGACGCTTCTCGGTCAGCATGCAAACAGATTACTTATACCTTATTTTATTTTATTTTGGGGGTGGCAGAGTATAAAATTTATCTCAATGTACTTAGAGCTGTCGCTTCAAACCTCCTTGTACCTTTCCAGAAACAAGTCTTTCACAATATTCATTTTGCAGTTTCCGAGAATTACCCATGGAGGCAATATTAATAACATTCTCCCTTTTCTACTTTCTAATTCTAAGCAGTTCCCTAATAGGCATTAGATATTATCTGTCCTCCTTACCTCATTTTCTTTAGAGCTTTCTTAGGTTGTTTGTGCTAAATGGATCCTGGCATCCTGTTAACTGTTATCTGCAGCTGAGAGACCGTTGCCTTACTCGCTGAGAGCATTAAGCTCTTGCCATGTTCTCAGGTCAGCTCAGCAGCATTTCCCATGATCAGATCTTCAGCTTTAATCCCAGACGTGAGAATGATTGGGAAGAGTTGGCACCATAGTTTTAAATACAGAATCAAAGTTACAAGGAGGTCCGTCTGAAAAGATCTACAGATACTGGCAAAGCTAATCTATACAAGGTCACATCCTATTTAGAGCTCAGGAGAGAGGGCAGAAGTGTTGCCATATACCCATGTTTACATTTAAACATCATATTGCAGCAGTGATGTTCTTACTCCATTTGCATCCTTTTCACTGTCTGCAGAGGTGTACTGATGCTCCTGAAATAGAAAGGAAAATTGGACTATCTTAGGGGACTCTGATATTTTAAGGCCACTTGTTTCGTTTCTTGTCCAGATTGGCTCAGGCAGCTTTGTTAGCTCATCCTCTGCGGGCGATATCGTTCTCTTTCTCTGTCCTGGCATCCAAGCCAGCAAGCACCATCACCCTTACTCCGCTCGGATGATGATCTAGCTTGAGTTTGGAGCCCATTCAGTGAAAGGCTCTCACTCTGCTCAGGAGGAAAACACACAAAATCCCTTCCCAGTGACCAAATACCCACACTGATACTCTCTCATCTCAGCCGCTTTTGTAAACTGGGGACTCACATTCCAAGGGACACCTTCCCTTCACATCCTATGAGATACCAGTGCCAGCTTTGTCCCGCTACTCAAATAAGCAAAGTGGAACGTGGAGTTTTGCTGGCCTTTGTCATAATGACGAGGAAAGAAAAGAAGGAACTGGAAAAGGCGCAGAGAACATCAGATGGTGAAACTAAGGTGATATGGGAGGTTGGGGAAGGAACAGATCTCTTCAAACTTAAAAGGTTGTGATATCTGTAAACCCAAAAGTGGATGCTGTGGGTGGCAAGGATTGTATCCCAAATCCCAGTTGCCAGAATCAGAAGGCAGCTTTAGAAGCTTTAAAGAAACAGAATGGGCAGGCTGCTGATATTAAGGGATGAATGGCTCAAGAATGAACTGTCTCACTGGAGTTCTTACCAAGTCCCCTGAGATACTGCTGGCCAACAGTGATGAGTGTCGGTAGAGAGAGGTTGGTCAGATCATCTAGTGCGTGACATCATTTTATATTTTTTGACTAATGGATTCCGTAAAATAATAGCTGGCGTGGTCATCAGAAATCTCAGCAGGGATCCTGCTGTGAGTTGCCTTCTGAAGACTTTGTGGAAAGAGTAACACTGAGTGCACAGTGGCTGATAAAAATCTGGATAGGGCTGATCCCTGGTGGGCAGGTCTCTTAGAGCTGTTTCCCGTGGGATGAGAATATAGAATGACAGCCTGCAGAGACCTTTTGGCCCTGAGATCACTGCCATTGTAGCACTCTCCTGTGACTATGAGTTTTCCATCCAGTGACGGAGAATCCTGGATTTCCACAGAGTTGAGGAGAATGTGAAATTATTTTCCAAGGAGGAAAACCAATAAGGCTAAAAGCCTCGAAATTCTCAGTTGTTTCCTCAGGCAAACAATAAATATTCTGAGCATTGATCTAAGCCTTTGGATGGCTAGCAGGAGAAAGGAGGTCCTGGGAATGGAATTACATGTTGTTTCATAATCTGCCATTAAAAAAAAATTCCATTTAAAAATTGCTATTTGGGGCTGTTTGTGCTTTTTTGCATGTGACTTTGTACAGAGAATGAGAATGAAAGTCTGAGATTTACCAAGGTTTCACTTTTATAATATAGCATATATGTCACACACAGTATATGCTACACACGTACAGACTAATGAGGGAAATTAAAAGAGTAGTCATGACCCATCCCTCAGCTGAAGAGCAGACTACCACCAAGTACTTTGATGATGACCCCTGGGTTGTCCTCCCCTGTCACATTCTCTCAGCCCATTCCTGCCAAGAGGAAACCACTATCCTGAATTTTATTTGTAAGACAATGTATTGTTCAGTTTTGTCTGTTTCTGCTTTTCATAGCTCTTCTTTGACTTTTTTTTTTTCAGTCCACGTTGATTTTGACATTTAGCAATAGAGATGAGTGGAGCTCTGGTTCATGTATTTTCATTACTGTATAAAATTCCATTGTGTTATATACACAAATTAGCTCTCTTGTACTGATGATATTGGGTTGTGATTAGTTTTTTATGATTCTGAATAATACTGCAGAGAACATTTTTATGCACATCTCCAGGTTCACAGATGCATTAATTTCTCTAGGGTGTAGCCCTGATAGAGGAAAAGTACACGTGTTCAAATTTTCTAGGCAATGCCGAGTTCGTTTTTCCACCGTGACTGTACAAGATGACCCTCCCACTGTGAGGTATGACAGTTACTAATGCTCCCCAGTCTCACCAACTCTTGCAGTTGCCGCACTGTTTAATATGTGTGCATGTGCATGCACGTAAAATGGAATATGATTTGTATATTCTTGGCCACCAAGGTTAACCATCTTTTGATATGTTCATTGGTCATTCACATTTCCTTTCTTGCTAAATGTTTGTTCAGCACTTTTTCTTTTTTTTCCTATAGTTTTCTTTTTCCTGTTGACTGATATATGTTCTTTATATAGTCTAGATGTAATCCTTTGTTGGTTATGTGTATTGCAAACATAGTCTCTTCATTTATAGCTGTCTTTATGCTCACTTGATGGTATTTTTGATCAATAGAGGTTCTTATGTTTAATGTAGTAAAATGGATCAATATTTTCTATTGTAACTTAGCACTTTTCTGTCTTGTTCAAGATATCCTTTCTTACCCTATGTCATAAAGATATTTTCCCTGTATTTTCTATTAGAAGGTTAAAAGTTCTGGGGCTTCCCTGGTGGCGCAGTGGTTGACAGTCCGCCTGCCGATGCAGGGGACATGGGTTCGTGCCCCAGTCTGGCAAGATCCCACGTGCCGCGGAGCGGCTGGGCCCATGAGCCATGGCCGCTGAGCCTGCGCGTCCAGAGCCTGTGCTCCGCAATGGAAGAGGCCACAACAGTGAGAGGCCCACGTACCGCAAAAAACCAAACCAAAACAAAAAAAAGTTCCGCCTTTCCTAATTATAATTTTAGTCCACCCAGAATCCGATTACATTGTGAAATGTAATATAGGCCTCCTGTATTAGCTTGGGCTGCCATAACCAAGTATATAGACTAGGTAATTAAAACACCAGGAATTTATTTCTCACAGTTCTGGAGGCTGAGAAGTCCAAGATCAAGGTGCTAGCAGATTCAGTTCCTAGTAAGAGCCTTCTTCCTGACTTGCAGATGGCTGCCTTCTTGATGTGTCCTCACATGGTGGAGAGACAGAGCTCTGGTCTCTCTTCTTCTTCTTCTCGTAAGGACAATAATCTCATCATGGGGGCCTCACCCTCCTGATGTCATTTAAACCTAATTACCTCCCAGAGGACCCAAATACCATCACACGGGGGGTTAGGGCTTCAACTTATGAATTTTGGAGGGGCACAAACATTCAGTCCATACGACACCCATATTTCTTTTTCTATGTGGATAACCAGTTTTCTGGCATATTTTCCCAATAATCTGCAGTGTATGCTCTGTCCTGTATAGGTCTCTATATATGAAGAGTCTGTTTCTGGATTCTCTTTTCTATTGATTTTTCTATTTGAGTACCTCTACCAATAGCACTTGTAAATTAGTATCATTCTATGATAAGCTTTAACATCTGGAAGAGAAAATTATCCAGCCTGCTTTTTCTTCAGTTCAGTCTTGGCTTTTACTTGACTTTTCTCATAAATGTTAGAATCAGATTGTTAAATTAAAATTTCTTTCTGGTGTTTGGACTTCTATGAAGTCTATAGATAAATTCAGGGAAGTTTTACATCTTCTGTGATATTGAGTCTTTCTATTCATGGTCATAGTGCACGTCTCCATTTATTTAGTTTTCCTTTAAAGTCTTTCATTCGAGGCTTATAATTTTCTACATGAGGATGTCTTTCATGTATTTTGTTAGTTTTATTGCTAGGTATGTTATTTTTTGTTATTTTCAATAGTATCTTTTCTAAAATTGCATTTTCTATTGTTGCTATATAGTTATGCAGTTTAAATTTTATATATTTATCTTCTATTTGGCAATCTTTTAAAACTTATTACTTATAATTTATAGATGCTTCTGAATTTTCTTTGTAGATAATCAGTCATGTGAGTTACGATAGTTTTGTTTGTCTTTTTATAATCCGTATACCTTTTATTTTTAATTTAGTGCACAGACTAGGATTTCCCTTACAATGTTCAATAATAATTGTGGTAGTAGTCATCCTTGACTTATTCCTTTTAAATGGAATGTCTTTAACATTTCCATTGAATATGATTTTGCTACAGATGTATCATGGTTGTCTTATCATATTAAGAATGTACCCCTCTATTCCTAGTTGACTAAGCCTTTTATTAAATTGTAGTATAGTTGATTAACAGTATTGTGTTAGTTTCAGGTGTACAGCATAGTGATTCAGTTATTTTTTCTGATTATATTCCATTATAGGTGATTACAAGATATTGAATATAATTCCCTGTGCTATACAGTAAATCCTTGTTGCTTATCTGTTTTATGTATAATATTTGTATCTGTTAATTCCATACTCCTAATTTGCCCCCGCTTTGATAACCATAATTTTGTTCTCTATGTCTGTGAGTCTGTTTCCATTTTTTATATAGATTCAGTTGTATTATTTTTTAGATTCCACATATGAGTAATACCATATAGTATCTATCTTTCCCTGTATGACTTCACTAAGTATAATATTTTCTAGGTCCATCCATGTTGCTGCAAATGGAAATATTTCATTATTTTTTAAGGCTGAGTAATAGTCCATTGTATGTTTACCACATCTTCTTAAGCCAGCCATCTGTTGATGGACACTTGGGTGTTTCCATCTCTTGGCTATTGTAAATAGTGCTGCTATGAGCATAGGGGTGCATGTATCTTTTCGAATTATGGTTTTCATTTTTTCTGGGTATATGCCCAGGAGTGGGATTGCTGGATCATATAGTAGCTGTACTTTTAGTTTTTTAAGGAACCTCCATACTGTCTTCTATAGTGGCAGCACCAATTTACATTCCTACCAACAGTGTACAAGGGTTCCCTTTAACTCAGCCTTTTTATCACAAACATTCACTTTATCAAATGCTATATGCTTGTGAGTTTTTGGTTTTTTTTCATTTTAACCTACTATTTTGGTCAATTAGGTTGATCATTTTTCTAATTTTGAGTCAATCTTATATTCTTAGTATGATCCAGACTTGCCTTGATATATTGCCTGTTTTATACGTTACTGAGTTTGGTTTGCTATTTTGTTTAGCATTTTTTGCATCTGTGCTCATGAGTGATATGTGTAATTTACTTTCTTATATGGCTCTTATCTGGCTTGGAATCAAGGTAATTCTTGATTTATAAAACTATCTGGGAGAATTATTTTGGATACCTCTCATTTGTTCCTGCTCAGGGCCCCTGGAGGCTTTGGGGTTTTTTGTTTATTTTTCTTCAAACTGAAAAGGGCTCCCTTAGTCTCTGGGTTCTGATTAGTTCAGAAAATAAGGAAGGGGAGAGAGTGAGGTTGGGCTGTTTATTCCCCTAGATGCCTTCATTGGAGTATCCATAGGCTGGCCGTAACCTTCAACTGAAAGCCATAGTCCTGAATATGTCTTTATTTTGCTGTTGTTCTTAGATTGTTTTTCTGGGTATAAAAATTGGGGTGTGGGGCATAAAACTCTCAGCTACTCTGATTGTAAAGCGATCATTCCATAGTTTCCTGACCTTCAGTTGCTTCAGAGAAATCAACGTTTAGTCTAATATTTATTCTTTTGTATGTAATGTTTCTTTTCTTTCTTACTGCTTTCAAGATCTTGCTTTCCTGTTTAGCGTTTTATAGTTTAACTATAACATTGATAAGTGGGCATTTATTTTTATTTACCCTGACTGAGATTTATTGAGTTTCCTGAATCTGAGATTGTATCCTTTTATCAGTTCTGGAAAAGTCTCAGTCATTTACTTCTTTCCATTTGTAGAAGTGTTATTTGCTGCATTTTCACATTTGCCTAATATATATTTGATAGCCTCTCTTTTTTTAACATACTTTCAATTCTTTTTTTTAATTTCTTTTACCATTTCATACATAGGCATTTTTATATTCTGCTGCTTATCATGCCAGTAGCTATAATCTTTGCATCTCTGATTCTTTTGTTTGAAATTTCCATCATCTCTTACTCATCATGCATTGTTGATTCTTGGACTTAGTTATTTGTGACTGTGAGCTCATCTAGCTTAGAACTTTATCAGTAGACATTTTCAAGCTTTGAGTTTAAAGTGCATTCCTTCAGAGATGACTTGTGATTTCTTCTACCAGGTGCCTAGGCAAACTACCGACATGGAATAACTTTAAATTTTGAGCTTGAGGGTTTTTGGACAATGAAGTAGGCTGGATATAAACTCCAACTGTGTAAGTACAGGCTTTTATTAATGGTTAGAACCTGGAAGGGGTTATTTTTTCTTGCTTTACCTAGATTAAGTCCAGGACAGGATGTATTTCCAATGTCTACTTATTTAGGCAGAAGTTCTGTTTTGTTTGTCCTTTAAGGATGTGACCCTCAGTCTTGAGGACTCCAACCTTTATGTAGGATTCTCCCTCAGTCCGCTAAAACTCAGGCACTAAGCCACCAGAGATTCACATTTACCTCCATTCAAACTCCAGCTCCACAACTTACTTACCTCTGTAGATTCATGCTTTCTCATTGTTTCTGGCACTGAAAAATTCCGTTTTTGTTCTATCAGCCCTGCTATGCGTTAAAAAGGATTTTGTAATCTAGTATTTTTACTTGGAACATCCACCCTATGTTTGAAATACTGTGTTCTATATTGCTCAAAGCCTGTTCAAAAGAGCAGTTTTTACTTGTACTAACTAAATAATAATCTATGTATGTATGTATCTATTATTTATTAACATAACTAATAATATATGTTAAATGCCTTGCAATCGAATACCAGAAAGAGCCTGAAGAGGTCCTGTAATCTAAAATCCTCATTTAGCACACAAAACTGAAGTGGAGGGCCATTAAGAGAGTCAGCCAGGGTCACACAGCTGAATCATGGCCAAACAGGACTTAGGAGTGTTTTTCAACAGCCATTTCAGTCTGTTCATGAAAAGGTGTCTCAAAATTATCCTATATGCTGGTTTACTTTTCTTTCCCCTTTTTTTCCTTGTTAACTTGTACTAAGCTTTTAGATCCCAGCTTAAATGCCCCTTCCTTGGACGACTCTTATATGAGCCCTGGACTAGAATAGGTTTTTCTCGTATATGCATCCATGATATTCTGTAATTCTATTATTATTCGTAATGCCTTTTTTCTTCCATATATGTAAGGCTTTAAAATGCAAGTTTATTCTTGTTATTATATGAATGATGTATATGTTTTATTTATTTAAAAAATGTTTAGTTGAAGTATGATTGACAAATAACATTACATTAGTTTCAGGTGTACAACATAATGATTTCTATTTGTATATATTGTGAAATGATCAGCATAATAAGTCTAGTTAACATCTGTCACCATACATAGTTACAAATTTTTTTCTTGTGTCATTATACTTTCTAATATGTATTTGTTCAATTTTCTTTCTTCCCTATTAGACAGTTCTGTGAGTGCAGAGACCTTACCAGCTTGTTCATTACTCTGGGCTTAGCCTCTAGAATTGTGTCTGGAAGTGATACTAATTAATAAATACTTGCTAAATAAAATTAAGTTCCTCATGAGGGGCTAATTTGGTGAGGCTCTAGGGACTGGTTTGGTTGGGGGGGGTGTTATGCGGAGCTGAATCTATTAATTGATTTTTAAAATTTTGTTCATTATTTCTCTAAGGAGATTATGAGTTTTATAAATGTTAGCAGTCAAATAAAAATTAATCCTCACACCTTCCTGTGAAGGAACAAAAAGGCAATTATTGAGTGTAAGACCGATAGTTTAATTAAACCTCTCAACTATTGAAGCCAGATCCATCAATAATAATATATAATGCATTTCTGTGGGATGTATATCAGTCAACAAGAGAGGAGATAGTATCTGGGGGAAGGTCCCAGTTGTGAGGGCATGAGTTTAGTAGGTCTGGGTGAATGTTGGCTGTTGTGCCGTTGCTCTTGGCAGTTTTAGTCCCCTCCGCTCATCACTGGCTCCCTGGCAAACAGGCCCTGAGCACTTCAGGAATTTCTCTCCATGGCCCACTTAGAAACTGGTTCTGAGACTTTCTCTAGGACCTATGATCATCTCAGCTAGACTCTGCTTTGGAGGAGATGCCAGAGTTCTCACACGGTAACAGTAGAAATCACAAGGTTCCCTCTATGCCAGTATTGATCCCAGTTCATAAAAGGGAAGGGTACAATTTGCAGCAGCATAGACTTTCTTTTAATATTATGAATTTTAAAACCTTGCATTTCCATGAAAATCAGACTTTGTGAGCGGTTTGCAATAATTTGCGGTGGTCGATTTAGGAATTTCCCTGTTCTGTCTTCCAGGGCCCTGGGGCCATTTCTAGACCTGATAAAGGTGGATACCTGGAACCACTCAGGGGAAGATAAAAGTATTCAGGGAAGCCCAGGATGCTTGCTTTTCACAGTTGAATGAATGTGGGACAGGCGGTCTCGTGACTGAAGAATTTTATTCATTTAATCCTGTTTCGTTCCCTTATACCTTGAGTCCTCAGTTGTTATCGTATGATTTTATGGCTTTGTCACATTCAGTGGTGTTCTGGTAGATGTGTTAACAACTGGCTGGGGGTGGGGGATAGGAGGGGGACCTGATTCGTAGCATTTGCTTGTTTCCATGGTGTAAATACTCGCAGAAGGGCTGATTTCAACCTACCGATATAATATCACTGAAGGTGGAGTTGGCCAAAGGTTCTCACATTGGCTCCGGCAAGTGCCTCTGATAAGAGCCTGCTCCAGTAGCGCTGCATGTAGTGCTGAAAACACTAAGGCTGACTGGTCCTAAGGAACCAACAATTTGAAAAACCCCATGGAAAGCCCTGGTTTCCAGCTGACAACAGAGAAGCCAAGTTCCTTCTATAATGTGGATGTGGGTGGACTTCAGCCATCACTGGGGTCTAATGAGCTGTCTTCATGAGAGCCCACTGAATCCCACCCTACTGTTTTTCCCATTCATGATCCCTCAGACATGTTATCCCCTGGACGTTTAGATTTATTCAGAGGGAGTGAAAAGGGGCAGAACTGCAGAACAGAACATCTGAAGGAAGGGATCAATAAAACTACAGGTCTCTGAAAAATTGACTTTGATAGCTTTTATTGTAGTGTAAGTGCCGGGACAATGCATTTGCTTTTTTTTTTTTTTTTTTTTTTTTTTTTTTTTGCGGTACGCAGGCCTCTCACTGTTGTGGTTTCTCCCATCGCGGAGTGCAGGCTCAGCGGCCATGGCTCACAGGCCTAGCCGCTCCGTGGCATGTGGGATCTTCCCGGACCGGGGCACGAACCCGCGTCCCCTGCATCGGCAGGCGGACTCTCAACCACTGCGCCACCAGGGAAGCCCTGCATTTGCTTTTTTACTTATTTATTTTGGGCTGCACTGGGTCTTCGTTGCTGCGCTCGGGCTTTCTCTAGTTGTGGTACACGGGGGCTACTCTTAGTTGTGGTGCGCAGGCTTCTTATTGCGGTGGCTTCTCTTGTTACGGAGCACGGGCTCTACGTGCGTGGAATTCAGTAGTTGTGGCATGCAGGCTCAGTAATTGTGGCCTGTGGTCTCTAGAGCACAGTCTTAGTAGTTGTGGCGCATGGGCTTAGTTGCTCCACGGAATGTGGGATCTTCCTAGACCAGGGCTCGAACCTGGGTCCCCTGCATTGGCAGGTGGATTCTTAACCCCTGTGCCACCAGGGAAGTCCCGCATTTGCTTTTTAAAGTGAAATGTATGACATATACAAGAGTATATGTAATGCATATGTGTTACAGAACCAAACTTAGGTCCACTCGCCCCAGGTGCAGTAAAGCCAATCTACTGACACCAGTTTGTGGTGAAGGAAAGTACAACGTTTATTGCAAAGCACCCAGTGTGAGGCCAAGCAAGGAGAACTGGCAGCTCATGCTCAAAAAGCCAGAACTCCCCGATGGCTTTTAGGGAAGCGTATTTAAAGGCAACATTAGGGGTGAGGGTTGCAGGGTGCCTGATCAGCTTGTGGACGTTCTTCTGATTGGTTGGTGGTGGGGTAACAGGGTGGTATTTTGGGAGTTAACGTCATCAGCCTTCTGGTTCCAACCTGTCTGGAATCTCCATGCTTGTGGTCAGCATGCAGATAACTTCTTCTACCTGGTAGGGGTTTTATTATCTGCAAAACAACTCAAGGATATGGTAAAATATTGTCTATAGCCCTTAAAGAGGAACTAAAGGTCCTTAACTTTGTTTTATGGCTAAACTATGATTATTCTGCCTTGTTTGACTTTTTCTTTGTTTCTGCATTTTCTTACTTCTCTGATTAAATTTGCTATTTGGATTCGGGGAAGGCCTAGGAGGCTAAAGGTTTTGTACAAACAAGAGGAGGAGGACATGGGGTGGGGGGAGGTCTGTCCCTGGGGAGGCCCCATAGGGTCCTGCTTGGTTCATATGTATGATTGAAAAACAATAACAAAACGTGTATCTGTCAGTCCAGAGCTTAGCTGAAGAAAGATAACATTATCAGTCTCTTTGAAGCTCCCTGTGTACCCCTCCTCTGTCCCCAAACTCTGCTGCCCAGGTAATCAGTATATTGAATTTCATATCTATAATTCTGTTGTTTCTAAGTCATTTTACCACATAAGAATAGTTTGTTCAATTTTGCCTATTTTTGAAGTTTATGTGAAAAAATTATATTTTATGTATTCTTCTGCAAACTATTACATTCAATATTATGTGTATTGAATCACTTACTTTCACCTACATACTGTAGTTCTTTCTTTTTTTGGCAGGGTGTTTTAGCATTTCATTGAGTAGTGTACGATAATTATTTATCTGGTCTCTAGTCAGTGGTTATTTGAATTAATTTTTTTTCTAGTTTAGAAAATGCGGCTATATGTGTATGTTCTGTACATTTCTCCTGGTAAATATGTGCAAGAATTTCTCTAAGGTATGTACCTGGGAATGGAGTTGCTAGATCAAAAAAACGATATTTCTTTTTTAATGCAGTTTTCAAAGGTTACACTCCATTTACAGTTACTAAGAAACATTGGCCGTATTCCCCATGCTGCACAATATATCCCAGCAGCAGTACATGAGCCCATCTTAGTCTCCCTTCTCTCCAGCATTTGGTATTGCTACATACTCTAATATGGTGACCACAGATTCTTTTGAGTGTTGTACATTGACAATTATACCATGCATGAATAAGTAGTTTTGTTTTTCTCTATTTTCCTTTTTGATTCTTTTGGCTTCTCCCCTCATCCTGCTTGTTGCTGGCTTTATTACATTTATCAGGACTTCTAATACAAAGGCCACTATAATAATTCTTGGCTTGTTCTGATCTTAAAAAGAATGCTTCGAATTTTCACCACTAAGTAGGACATTGCCTATAGACTTTGAAAACCTGAATGGATATTGAATTTTATCATAAGATTTTTCTGAGTTTATTGAAATGATCATATATTTTGCTTCTTTTATCTTTTAATGTGATGAATTACATTGCTTTATTTTCTGATTTTGGTGAGAACTTGTGTTCCTGGGATAAATCGTACTTGTTCATGATGTAGTTTTTTCATCTACATGAATGTACATGAATGTGTGTGTGTATATTCACCTGTTTGGTTTATTAATATTTTGTTAAAGATTTTACAACTAAATTCATAAGTGAGATCAGCCTCTGATTTTATTTTATTGTTCTCTCTTCATCTGGTTTCATCATCTGAATGAGTGATGGAGCATTCTCTCTCTTCCTAGTCTCTTGAAATAATCTTTTCCTTCAATGTTTAGTAGAATTGACCCACACAACTTTCTGGGTCAGGTGTTTACTTTGGGGGAAAATGATTCCATTCCTTTGATGGCTATAGCAGGATACAAGTTTTCTCTTTCTTTATGCATTGATTTTGGTGATACAGATTATTTTAGAAATTTGCTTATTTCATCTGTGGCTTAAATATATGGACTTGAAATTCTTCATAATCTTTTCTAATCTTTTTACTTTCTGCCTCATCTGTAGTTATGTCCTTTTCGCATTTCTAATACTAATGCATGATCTTTTCCTATTTGTTCCTGTTCTCTTTTTCTTTGATCAGTGCCATTGGAGGTTTGTCAATTTTATTAGTCTTTTCAAAGAACCACTTTTAGTTTTGTTGAGTCTATTTAAATTTTGTTTTTTACTTCTTTTTTTTGACTGTATGATTGTTTTTCTCTTTTTATTTTTTGGTTTATTCAGTTATTTCTAATTTCTTATATCTTTAGGTTAGTAATTTTAAGTCTCTTTAAACTTTTTTTAAACCACCTTATTGAGTTATGATTGACATGTAAGAAGCTGTACATATTTAATGTATATAACTTGATAAGTTTGGGGATAAGTATACCCTCATGAAACTATCACCACCATCAAAGCCATTGACGTATCTATTACCTCCAAAGTTTCCTCCTGCTCCCTTTGTTATTATTATTAATATTACTATTATCATTATTTTGGTGTGGTAAGAACATTGACATAGGATCTACCCTCTTGGCAAGTTTTAAGTATACAAAATAATGTTATTAGCTGTAGGCACAATGCTGTATAGTAGATCTCCAGAAATTATTAATCTTGCATAACTGAAGCTTTAAATTTGCATGTGAGGCTATAACTTGCCCTTGAAGTACTGCTTTAGCTATATGTCAACAAATTTTGATATTTATTACTTTCATATCATTCTGATCTAAGTGTTTTGTAATATCACATACAATCTTTTTCTTTGATCTATGTTACTGAAAGGTGTGTCTTAAAATTTTCACGTTATATAGTTTTTAAAAAATGTTAGTGCTCTAACTTAATTGGAATGTGATCAGATAATATAGACTACATTTTACAGATTATTTGATATATGTTGAGATTTGCATTATGTTATCTTCCACTTCAGTTTTTATAAATGTGTTGTATGTGCTTGAAAAGATCATGCATTACTGACAACCATATCTTGATTGACATTTTTTGTCAGGCTAATGTATCAGTTAAGGAGTGTTCTCATTTCATTCTTTTACATGTAGCTCTCCAGTTTTCCCAGCATCACTTACTGAAGAAACTGTCTTTTCTCCATTGTATATTTTTGCCTCTTTGTCATAGATTAGGTGACCATAGGTGCATGGGTTTATCTCTGGACTTTCTATCCTGTTCCATTGATCTATATTTCCAGTTTTGTGCCAGTACCATACTGTTTTGATTACTGTAGCTTTGTAGTACAGTCTGAAGTCCTCTAGCTCCGTTTTTTCCCACTATTATGTTTATTGTTGTTGAAATTTTCACGTAATTTGTCTTTATTTATTTATTTATTTTTAACATCTTTATTGGAGTATAATTGCTTTACAATGGTGTGTTAGTTTCTGCTTTATAACAAAGTGAATCAGGTATACATATACATATATCCCCATATCTCCTACCTCTTGCGTCTCCCTCCCACCCTCCCTACCCCACCTCTCTAGGTGGACACAAAGCACCGAGCTGATCTCCCTGTGTTATGTGGCTGCTTCCCACTAGCTATCTATTTTACATTTGGTAGTGTATATATGTCCATGCCACTCTCTCACTTCATCCCAGGTTACCATTCCCCCTCCCCGTGTCTTCAGGTCCATTCTCTACATCTGCATCTTTCTTCCTGTCCTGCCCCTAGGTTTTTCAGAACTTTTGTTTTTTGTTTTTTTTTTTAGATTCCATATGTATGCATTAGCATACAGTGTTTGTTTTTCTCTTTCTGACTTACTTCACTCTGTATGACAGTCTCCCGGTCCATCCACCTCACTACAAATAACTCAGTTTTGTTTGTTTTTATGGCTGAGTAATATTCCATTGTATATATGTGCCACATCTTCTTTATCCATTCATCTGTTGATGGACACTTAGGTTGCTTCCATGTCCTGGCTATTGTAAATAGTCCAGCTCTGTTTTTCTTTCTCAAGATTGCTTTGGGTATTCAGGGTCTTTTGTGTTTACATACAGATTGTAAAATTTTTTGTTCTAATTCTGTGAAAAATGCCATTGATAATTTGATAGGGATTGTATTGAATCTGTAGATTGCTTTGGAGAGTATAGTCATTTTGATAATATTGATTCTTCCAATCCAAGAACATGGTATATCTCTCCATCTCTTTGCATCATCTTTGACTCCTTTCATCAATATCTTATAGTTTTCTGACTACAGGTCTTTTGCGTGCTTAGCTAGGTTTATTCCTAGGTATTTTATTCTTTTTGTTGCTGTGGTAAATGGGATTGTTTCCTTAATTTCTCTTTCTGATCTTTCGTTGTTAGTGTATAGGAATGCAAGAGATTTCTGTGTATTATTTTTGTATCCTGCAACTTTACCAAATTCACTGATGAGCTCTACTAGTGTTCTGGTACCAACTTTAGGATTTTCTATGTATAGTGTCATGTCATCTGCAAACAATGACAGTTTTACTTCTTCTGTTCCAATTTGGATTCCTTTTATTTCTTTTTCTTCTCTGATGCCGTGGCTAGGACTTCCAAACCTATGTTGAATAAAAATGGCAAGAGTGGACATCCTTTTCTTGTTCCTGATCTTAGAGGAAATGCTTTCAGTTTTTCACCATTGAGAATGATGTTTGCTTTGGGTTTGTCATATACGGCCCTTATTATTGGATTGGCCAAGAAGTTCGTTCGGGATTTTCCTGTAATATGAAAAACCCAAATTAACTTTTTGGCCAACCCAATATGTTGTGGTAGGTTCCCTCTGTGCCCATTTTCTGGAGAGTTTTTATCACAAGTGGGTATTGAAATTCGTCAGAATCTTTTTCTGCATCTATTGAGATGTTTATATGGTTTTTATTCTTCAGTTTGTTAATGTGGTATATCACATTGATTGATTTGCGGATATTGAAAAATCCTTGTATCCCTGTTCAACTAAGTGTTATTCAACCTAGAAGTCCCACTACGCTTAGCCCTCACCACATTAAGCAAGCCCTTCCTAGATCTACCCAGAACAGATTAGGTGTCCCTTGTGTGCTCTTAAAGTTTCCTCGTTGTTCCTCTTCATAGCAGTTATCACATTTGATTGTGAGTGTGTGTTTATCCCACTAGACCAGATACTCCTTCAGGGCAGTCTGTGACTGAACCCTCAGTCCTTAACCTATGACTTGGCTGTTAAATGCGTTTTGAGTGAAAGAATGAATGAATGAAGATAGCTCTAATATAGTGTGTGTCTTTAATAGGATTCTCTAGAAGCAGAGGCTGAGAGGATTCTTGTGCAGTGATTTGTTGGGGGACTGCTCTCAAGTGAAATCTGTAAGGAAGGAAAGGGGAGCAGGATAGGAAAAGAGGGGAGTTTGGTTAAAGCCTGTCCTGAGCGTAATCCCATAACTGTGGAACATGAAAGGTACCATGGAGGTATCCCACCCTGAGACAAGGGGGCTGCCTTTTAACCCTGTACTAGTTTGTCATTGGCTGCAGGCCACCCCTGGGTAGAGGGTATAACTTACCAGTCATTTAAGATGGCTCCCATCAGCTGGGGAGAATTCCTTCAAGAAGGATGCAACCATGAGCTGTGGGCAGCCAACACTCAACAGCAGCTAAGGATTGGGTGCACCGGCCTGGTAAAGGGGATCTAGGCAGGACTGCAGTGTGATACAACAGAACAATGGGAAAAGGGCTTATGGAGACACAGGAGAGATGCTGACTCACGTGACCTCTGAGATGTAAGGAAATGAAGAAGGAGAGAAAGGACTCTCTTCCTCCCCCACTACCCCACTATATACTCCTTTCCCAGCCAGGAGCCTGCTTGCTGCCTCTGTGTGGGTAGCAAGGCAGGTGTCTGCATAGCCAGCCAGGTGCCCCTGAGAGGGAGGCTGGAGTGGGCTCCACTTGGTCCCTGTTTACATAGATATCTCCACAGTGAACACATTTGGACAGCACAGTTCAATGAAAAAAATCTGCAAGCCTGAACATCTGAAGGAGAACTTAATTGAGTTGTCAAGGACAGCAGTTTCATCTCTGAAGAAAGGTGAGGCTAGTCAGGTAGAATGTCCCCGGGACCATTTTTAATAATCTTCTACCTGTGGAAGCATTACTGTCCAAAATAGTGACCCAGTTTCCCGACAGAAAGCCTTGTCCCATGGATTGGCGTTTGCTTGCTTAGAAAATGAGTTTTGAGCCTTTGGAGAATCCAAGTAGTCTGTGGTATTTACAATACAGCCTTACTGTCCAGTAGTTAAGTGTAGTCTAATTCTGACAGATGGCTTCAAGGGAAATTTTCTTTCAGATTGGATTATGCTTCCATGTCTAAATGTTCTAATTATGGGGAGTGTATAAACATAGTGGGGAGGGAAAGGGAGGGAAGGTAGACTGTTCCTTAGGAAGCTGTTTTGGAAAATGACCACGTTTGCAATCTTTATCCTCCTAGCCCCACACGCGCAGCTACACTGAGAATCTAGGCCACTGCTTTGCTAAAAGCATAGTAGTGCTGGATCAATGGTCCGCTTTCAGCAAGGAGCCCTCACTTAATTTCCTACGGGGTCCTGTCCCTCTAGCCTCATTTCCATCTGGTTTCGTCTTTTGTTAACTGTCACGTTAACTAACTTTGTAACTATCTTGGGGTGTAATTTCCAGAATAATTTTATTATTAACAGGACTAAATTTTTTATTTTTATTATTTTTTTTGCGGTATGTGGGCCCCTCACTATTGTGGCCTCTCCTGTTGCGGAGCACAGGCTCCGGACGCGCAGGCTCAGCAGCCATGGCTCACGGGCCCAGCCGCTCCGCGGCACGTGGGATCTTCCCGGACCGGGGCACGAACCCGTGTCTCCTGCATCGGCAGGCGGACTCTCAACCACTGCGCCACCAGGGAAGCCCAGGACTAAATTTTTAAAACCCCAATTGATCTATCAATTCAGTTGTGTTAAACATTGCTAACCATTCTTTTATAAGTCTAATACTTTGGTTTTAAAATATTTAATACTTAAGATTCTACTCTATTACCTTTCTCTTTTTTTCTTTTTTAAGTTTTTCTTTTTCTCTTTTCCTTTGTTTTTTGTTTTTATTTCTATTATCTTTCTTAATTCTTACCAATTTGAGACCTAAGTAGCTATAGGAAAAGTCTACTTGGCTGTCAGATACAGAAGGATGGATATTGCATGAGTGGGTTGAGAAAAATCTAATCTGGAAGTCAGGGAGTGAGTTCTGGGTTAGGAAGTGAGTTCCAGTTCTGTCTCTATCATTTATCCAACAAATGTTTTTGAATACCTACTGTGTGCCAGGCAATGTGCTAGGCATCGAGTTTGTATGGTCCCTACTCTCGTAGGTCCTGAGAGATGGGAATGTGGGAAGAAGGGACAGATAGTAAACAGAAATTTTCCCAGATAATTATTTACATGTGTGGTTGGTACTATGCAGGAGACATAGGTGAGTACTACTTTTAAGACCTAACCTAGCCTGGTGCATCAAAAAAGGACGCTTGGAAGAGATAACATTGAAGTTGAGACTAAAGGAAGGATAGGAGTTGACCTGGAGGAGAGCAAAGTTCTAGGCAAAAGGAGGTGGCATGTGCAGAGGTCCTGAGACAGAAACAATTTTGGCAAGTTCCAGGAGCAGAAAGCACAGAGTGGTTAAAATTGGGGGAACAAGATGGAAAATAGACCAGAACTCAGGAAGGAGCAAGATTAAGTAGGGTCTTATAGGCAAGAATAAGTCTTTGGGTCCTGATTTTATGAGTCATTTTTGAAAGATTTTGAAGAGTGACACAAATAGATTTATGTTCTTAAAAGATCGCTCTGGCTGCAGTGCAGAGAATGGACAAGAGGGGACAGTGAGGAAAGGGTCAGGCTATTGTAGAGGGCCAGGAGGGAAATGATGATTCTCTCACCAGGATGGTGGTAATAGACAAGGAGAAAAGTAGCAGATTCCAGAATTTTTTAAAAAGTTTTTTTGAGGAATAATTGGTATACAATAAATTGCATATGTTTAAGGTGTACAGTTTGACAGTATTTGACATATGTATACATTTGTGAAAACATCACTACAATCAAAATATCGAATATATTTATCACCCCCAAAACTCGTCTTATGCCCCTTTGTATCCCCTCCCTGCCATCCATCCTCCAATCCCCAGGCAACTGTTAATCTAGATTCTGTCAGTATAGATTGGTTGGGATTTTTCTAGAATTTTATATACATAAAAACCTTACAATATGTTCTTTATTTTGTTTAGCATTTTTCAATCAAAATAATCATTTTGAGGGCTTCCCTGGTGGCGCAGTGGTTGAGAGTCCGCCTGCCGATGCAGGGGACACGGGTTCGTGCCCCGGTCCGGGAAGATCCCACGTGCCTCGGAGCGGCCGGGCCCGTGAGCCACGGCTGCTGAGCCTGAGCATCCGGAGCCTGTGCTCCGCAACGGGAGAGGCCACAACAGTGAGAGGCCCGTGTACCACAAAAAAAATAAGTAAATAAATTCTCATTTTGAGATTCATCCATGTTGTGTGTATTAATAATCCTTTTGTTGCAAATTGCTGCTCCATTGTATGTATACACCACTTTTTGTTTATGCATTGCTCATTTGGATTATTATTATTGGATTATTTGGGTTATTTTAAGTTTGGGACTATTACAGATAAAGCTCCTATCAACATTCATGTGCTTTGTGTGGGCATGTGCTTTCATTTTTCTTGCATGATTACCTAGGAGTAGAATGGCTGGATCCTGTGGTAGGTGTGTGTTTACCTTTTTAGGAAACTGCCTAACTTTACCAAAATGCTTGTACCATTTTACCTCCACACCAGTGGTGAAGAAGGTTCTTGTTGCCCTACATTCCCACCAGCACTTGGCAAGGTCAGTCTTTAAGTTTAGACATTGTAAGGGGTGTAAAATGGAATCTCATTGTGGTTTAACTTGCATTTCCCTGATGACTTACGTTGAGCATCTTTTCATGTGCTTATCTAGCATCTGCTTGTGTTCTTTGCTGAAGTGTCTGTTCAAATCTTCTGTCCATTTTTATTTTTTTAAATTAATTAATTATTTATTTTTGGCTGCGTTGGGTGTTCATTACTGCGCGCGGGCTTTCTCTAGTTGTGGTGAGTGGGGGCTACTCTTCGTTGCGGTGTGCGGGCTTCTCATTGCAGTGGCTTCTCTTGTTGCGGAACATGGGCTCTAGGAGCGCAGGCTTCAGTAATTGTGGCACGTGGACTCAGTAGCTTTGGCTCGCAGGCTCTAGAGCGCAGGCTCAGTAGTTGTGGCGCACGGGCTTAGTGGCTCCACGGCATGTAGGATCTTCCCGGACCAGGGCTCGAACCCATGTCCCCCGCATTGGCAGATGTATTTGTAACCACTGTGCCACCAGGGAAGTCCCCTTTTGTCCATTTTGAAATTGGGTTGTTTGCTCTCTTACTATTGAGTTGTGAGTGTTCTTTCTATATTTTGGATGCCAGTTCTTTATCCAAATATATGATGTGCAAATATTTTCTCCCAAACTTTGGTTTGTATTTATATTTCCATTTTCTTTTAACATTGACTTTTGAAAGGAAGAATTTCTTAATTTTGCTCATCTGTTTTATCAGTTTAATCTTTTACAGAGTGTGCATTTAGTGCCATATCAAAGAAATCTTTGTCTCATCCAAATTTATACGGTATGATTTTATACTGTTTTCTTTTAGAAGTTTTATACTCTTAACTCTTATATTTGTGACTATGATTCATTTTGATTTATTTTAATATGCAGTGTGAGTTACAGATTGGAGGGTTGGATTTTTTTTTTTTTTTTTTTGCATATGGTATCCAATTGTTCCAGCACCATTGTTGTAAACACTGTGCTTTATCTATTTAACTGTCTTTTGCACTTCTGAAGAAAATCAATTGATCATATATACAGCTCTGTTTCTGGACTCTATTCTTTTCCATTGCTCTATTTGTCTATTTTTACTCCAATACCACAGTGTCTTGATTATTGTAGATTTATTATAAGTCCTAAAATCAGGTAATGTGAGTGTTCCAACTTTGTCCTACTTTTTCAAAGTGGTTTTGGTTTTTCTAGGTCCTTCAAATCTCCATATGCATTTTATGATTAGCTTATCTATTTACACACACACACACACACACACACACACACACACACACCCTATTGGAATTTTGATTAGGGTTGCATAAGATCGATTTGGAAAGAATACACATCTTAAAAATATTGAACCTTCCCAGTCACAGTGTATAGCTGTCCATTTAATACATCTTCTTTAATTTATTTCAGCAACGTTTTGTAGTACAGATCTCTGTAGCTCTCTCGGTGTTTATCTTTCTTCTCTCTGGTACTCTGCTCTGTAAACTCTACCTGGCATGGACTTTCCAGAACCCCAAGTCCATTTCCTCAACTCAGGCTCCCACTGGGCTCTGCCTAGGTTCCCACCTCTGTGCTGTGCCTTGAAAACTCTTTCCAGATTGTGAG
This sequence comes from Orcinus orca, assembly GCF_937001465.1. Taxonomy (NCBI): domain Eukaryota; kingdom Metazoa; phylum Chordata; class Mammalia; order Artiodactyla; family Delphinidae; genus Orcinus; species Orcinus orca. Next base: position 47,768,345 of record NC_064566.1, on the reverse strand, counting down.
CTGGGGCAATCATAAGACCACCTTGTTTGTTTCCTGTCATTCAGATATCTCTTACCTTCATTGCCTGATGTCCAATGTCTTGTAAACCACTGTATCATATACTCCGTACAGATTTTTAGTTGTTTAAAATGTGAGGGTAAATTCACTTCCTGTTTTTCCATCATTTTCAGAAGTGATTAATTTTCTGTGAGACTTGAAGATTGGAAATAGTCAAAGATGAGTTTTTCGTTTCCAGCTTAGGCAACCTCAAGGAAGGTGTTGGTATTCACTGAGATAGGAAGCATTAGATGAAGAAAAGGTGGTTTATTTTTTGGTGTAGGTAAGCTCATGGGTTCCATTTTTAACATACTGAGTTTGCACTTCTGGTGAAATATTGAAGTACAAAAGGTACAAAAGCAGTTGGATAGACTGGGCTCGAGCTCAGAAGCAGGCTCGGAGTTAGAAGTATGAATTTATGAATTGTCCACATATACTGCTCATGGTACTTGAATCATAGGGTTTGATGAAGTTACTTAATAGAGAATCTATAGTGAAGAAGGCAAAGAACATGGGACCAGTTCCTGAAACCTTAAAGTAACCTGAAGTGGGAAAGCCAAAGAGGTAAAAGGAAAACTGATGTTGTATCATGGAATTCCCTAGAAGCACGTTTCAGGGAACTGTGAGTGGTGGGTCAACAGCTGCACTGATGTCAATAAAGAAAGGCCTGAAAGAATCCATTGGATTGTGCAACATGGAGGTCTTTGGTGACTCCTGTAAGGGGGCTCAGCGGCAAGGACAGAAGCCAGAGTGGAGTAGACTGAACAGCAGACGAGAGGGAAGGGGGTGGGGGAGGGAGCAGTGTATTTGAAGAGCTCTGTGACACATTTGGCTGCAAAGGGGAGGAGAGGGATTGGAATTAGAGAGGGTTTTGTCAAGATGGGAGGGGTCAGGCATTTTAAATGCTGACAGGTAATAGCCAGTCAGGTGGGGGAACTTAAAGGAAAAAGAGGATGCGAAGTAGAGGGCGCCCTGTGGCCAGGAGTCCATGAGAAGATGAAAGTGAATGGGATCCAGAACAGAATTGGTGGACCAGCTTTGGATAGGATACTTCCTCCTCCATTACAAGTAGGAAGGAGAGCCCCACACAAGCAGGAAGTGACGTTAAGCCCCATCTGGTGACTCTGTCTTGTCCATGAAGCGAGACACAGAGCTGTGTGCTGAGAGTGAGTGTGAAGTGGCCCCTTCCCTCAGGGAGTTAGTGGTCCTTTGGGATGTACTGGTCTGATGATTGCTTTTACAGGAACTACAAAATATAACTTGTTGAACTCAGCCTCACTTTACCTTTGTTATATTTTAAACTTTAAAAGTTATTTTACATTTCAAAAATAATTTGTTGGCTTTTCCCTTTATTATCGAGAAAACGTGAGTAAAAACAGAAGGCTGGATAATCCTGAGTACAGAGTCACTTGTAATCCCTCTGCCCGTAGACAGGCTCTGTTAATGTTTGGATATGTCTTTCCTGTATAGTCTCTGTCGGGGGCTCTTCATGTGCAGTTTTTATATGGTTCTGACATGATTTGGCCTGCTTCTTTGCTTTCCTTTTTTTAAGGGAAGAAGCAGAAAGCACAGCTAGGTCTGTCAGAGCACCCTCCCTGCGGGTGGTGGGGCCCCTGTCCCTTGACAGCTGGACAGGGCTTGGTTCCCTTTGCCCATGTTTCCTGAGTTCGGGGATTCTCTGGCAGCCAGGCAGCCCTGGGCAAACACACATCCAGTGTGCAACCTTCAGAAGAAGCTTGTCTGGTTGCTTCTTTCTTTGGAGGCCAAAGGGTCACAGTCAATATGTCCAAGAGAGAAGCTGGCACTGAGCAATTAGCCAATACTACTTTCAGACAGTCTTATGAAAACGTTCAGATCAAAGCAGGGTAACGCTTGGAGGGCCAGTGCTGGGGGAGTCTCATACGCAGCTTCAAGGATCTTAGGGCCAGCGTCTCCGCAACAGAGGATGCTGCTGGCCCTGGGAAGCAAGGAAGTTTGCAGATATGTGATGCTTCCACTTAGGCCTGGAGGAAAGGGTGTCACTAGTCATTCATAGCAGGATGTAGACAGCAGCCTGTTGAGGGGATGGGAAGCTGAACAGAGGAAGTGTTGGAGTTTTGCCATGTTGAGACAGATCAACAGCTCAACAAGAGCAGGGCATACAGGGATGGTCCAGGCCCAGTGAGGCATTGATCTTTCAACAGACATTGCAAGTCAGGCTCAACGCTAGGCACTGGAATGCCCATAGAAATGGAAGGAAGAAACCATAAGCTGGCGGAGGCTTACGTCTGTGGTATCAGAGTAGGGAGCCAGTTCTAAGAAGAAGCAACTCGTCTCTAGCTCTGTTTATCCCCTTCTCACACTGGAAGAGTGAGAGGGGGAGGAGAGAAAATTTACTGATGAGGGACTTTCTTTAATACCTGGGTTTCATATTCTAGATACTTTCAGAATGAAAAGGAACACTTTCAGCGTAGAAGGAGTCCCCTGTCAGGTCACACAATGTTTAATGACTATAGTTTGACCACACTCTTACAGAAGAAAATAGGAGATCCTCCCCTTCAAAGACGTACATGGGTTCCAGGAAGCCACCTGAGAGTCTTGTGTTGGCCTCTGAACCAGCCCCATCACCCTCCCCAGTCCCTATAAATCTGTTCCCAAAAAGAAATGTCACCAGATGGCCCTGCAAATGTCACCTGGCCGTCAGCATGGCTTCACCCAAAACAGGGAGGCATTAGAGAATCTAACCCATAGTTCATTTCCTTCATTCCAGTTAGTTTTGGCCCCTTTACTGGGCATTTAATGCTTTCTTAACACACTGGGCTGGACAGTAATGTCCTAAATTGAACTGTTGTTGAAGAATCTTGCTTTTACGTTTAATGGGAGAGGGTCCAGTGACTCACAGATCCGAATATCTTGTAAGAGCTCCTCTCTTGTTAGCATTTAATGCCAGATTTTACTGCCCTCTGCTTCATGAGCTGCGCACTCCCTCAGCATTCTCAATACCTCGAGCTATTTTTAGCATTTAATCCCTTCCAGATAGAAGAGCCATCAGACCTCCTCTTCTTTTTTTTTTTTTTCATGCAGCAGAGAATCCTTCTACATCTTCAGATTGTGGATGGGTGGTTTTTAGGAATTGAGCTGGTCCTTTTGAAAAATGGCCTTTTCTTTTGCTGTCTCTTAGATTTCACACCCAGGTGTGGGCATCAGGTCTGGTCCTGCCTCTGGTCTGTGTATTTCTCAATAGTAATAGTTGTAGAAAAGTAGCAGAGGTCGGTTTGGCTGATCCTGGAGAAAGAAAGGGAAGCTGAACTCCACAAGCTGAGGAGATTACATGACCCACGGCAGTGGTGGGATGGGGAGCGATAGTGCTGGGCGCTAAGGCGGAGGGACCACACACCCTGACGTGGTTTGAGCTCCCCACAGCTTTGGGGGAGTGTCCTCCAAAGAAGTCACAAAATTCAGAAGTGAGTTTGGAATAGGAAATTTCAGGTGGGTCACCGCCTGCTGTCACCGCCCCTGATTCTCTTCACAGGGGGGTTAAAAACTTCTAGCAGGTTTGCTAGGGGCTGGGAAAGGGGGACCTGGGGCGTTACTGGTAAATGGATAGTGGCTGGGATGACGCAGAAGTTCTGGGAATGGATAGTGGTGATGGCTACACAATATTGTGAATGTACTTAATGCTGTTGAATTGTACACTTACAAATGGTTAAAATGGCAAATTTTATGTAACGTATATTTTACCACAATTTGAAAAATGTTCAGAAAAACAAAAACCCTCTACCGGGATGGGAAAAAGACTGGGCACCGGCAGAGGAGAACCCAGACCCTGAGCGCCCAGAGCTGTCGCCTGCCGGGCATGGGGACAATATCGCTGAGGATGGTTCCTCTTTGTTTCAGAAGAGGCCCAGGAAGTGAGGGCTGGGCTTCCCTCAGCTCCCAGAGACCTGGGCCATCACCCCACCAACACCCGTCCTAACACAATGGGCCCATTTTATATCACTGTCTTCCCCTATTTCTCACTTCCCTCACCATCCCTATGCAAGGTTCTCTCCTGGATACTGAGTGCGCCCATTGCAAATACAAAACCGGACAAGAATCTTAATTAAAAAAGAATTTTTTGTTTCTTGTAAATCATCAATGTAGTCAAGGAACAGCTGCACTGTGGTTTGAACCCGTCAGACTCTGGGTGCCTACCTGGAGCTGGAGTCCCAGCCAGTTTCCGTGGGAGGAAGAAGGGGGCTCAAGAGTAATGCACACTTCCTAGGTGCCAGACCCTGGGTTCAGTGCTTTTATATGATTCCCAATTAATTTTCACAAAAATGAAATAGCTGTTATGCCCATTTTACAGAAGAGGAAATTGAGGTAGAAAGGGATTCATTAATTGCCTAAGATCACACAATAAGGAGTGAAACAGAGTTTGAACGTAAGCCTATTTAAAGCCCGTGTTCTGAAACCTATGCTTTTTTCATTATGCCACACTTGAGAATATCTGTCCTAGTACAAAAGTATGCTTTGAACAATGCCTTCATCAACTCTGGAAAAAATGAGTTTGTATCATGATTTGTGTCCAGCACACTTAACGAGAGCCGCTAGTATTTCTGATGTTTTCATCACAGGTCCCCTCCGCCCTGTGAATCTCTCATGCCACTGGTACCTGCCCACCACGTCCTGTCCCTCCGGTGTACTTTTCCATGACTACACGATACATCAGAACCTGAATAAGGGACAGGCTGGCCAGACAGTTGTCCAGAGAACTAATCGATAAAGGATGCCAGAACACTGAGGGGGAGGAAACTATTAATCAACAGTTGTCTCCAAGAGAACATCACGTATAGTTGGAAATAATACTTTAGTAAGCCCCTGAGGGAGAGCAGTGACTTTCCCGCATAACTCAGGTTGCAGTGACCGCTCCCTAACCTGTGCCCTGAAGATGCAGGTCCAGGTAAGTGCAGGCTTCAGGCTTGACCGCTCGGATGATAGAGGGAAGACCAGCACTGCCTCCAACAACCTTCTTTCTCTTCCCATCGGAACAGTCAACTTCTCTTCCGACAGACACCGGCCAGGTATTTAAGGAGTACCAGGTTGGAGGGCAACCAGAGTTGGCTCCCGGCTGAGCTGCCCACCTGCATGGTCTGTCCTGCAGGCCACAAGCCTGCCTCCCTGTCTCAGCCCACTCCCGACTCCTAGACACACAACCCTAGACACAGCCTGTGGCCCCGGCTGAATTCCCTTCATCTTCCTTATTCTCAAGGCTTATTGCTAAGGCCTCCCTCTGTCCTCTTCGTTCCGGTCCTCTCTCCTCTCAGCACCCACCCCCCAGCTCCTCGTTTCACGACTGGCTCTGCTGTTGCCGCCACTACCAACTTTCAGCCCGAGAGCATGGTTTTTCCAGGAGATAATCGAGTGGGGCGATAGGGAGGAAATCAGTACTGCGTGCGCTTTGACACTGCCCAGAAACAAGCAGATGAACCTGCAGCTTTTACAACCTTTTCTAGACAGCGTATAAAATAACTGCTTTTATACATTTTTTAAAATATTGTTTTCTGTCATGGTTTATCCCAGGATATTGAATACAGTTCCCTGTGCTGTACAGTAGGACCTTGTTGTTTATCCATTCCATATATAATAGTTTACATCTACTAATCCGAAACTCCCACTCCATCCCTCCCCCACCCCCTCCTCCTTGGCAACCACAAGTCTGTTTTCTGTGTCTGAGTCTGTTTCTGTTCTGTAGATAGGTTCATTTGTGTCATATTTTAGATTCCACATATAGGTGATACCATATGGTATTTGTCTGTCTCTTTCTGACTTCACTTAGTATGATAATCTCTAGGTCCATCCATGTTGTTGCAAATGATATTATTTTACTCTTTTTTATGGCTGAGTAATATTCCATTGTATATGTGTACCACATCTTCTTTATCCAGTCATCTGTCAGTGGACATACATATATCCCCATATCCCCTCCCTCTTGCGTCTCCCTCCCACCCTCCCTATCCCACCCCTCTAGGTGGTCACAAAGCACAGAGCTGATCTCCCTGTGCTATGTGGCTGCTCCCCACTAGCTATCTATTTTATATTTGGTAGTGTATATATCATTTTGAATTATAGTTTTGTCTGGACATATGCACAGGAGTGAGATTGCTGGTTTATATAGCAACTCTCCTTTTAGTAAAATAACTGTTTTTAGCAGATACCCAACCCTGACCCTGTTGCTAACCTTCATCCTGTTTGTGAGTGATGGTCACTTACGGAATGAGATCAGGGATAGGGTAAGTGTCAGCTTGGTAATAAAACCAGTGATTTTTATGATATGATGTTCTTGTCTTACAAACATCCAGATCAAAGGGGCCACCTTAAAAAGTGCTGCTTCCATATGAACAGCCACGGTTTAAAAAATAATTTTTAATGATTTTTTTTGGCACTTTGAAACAAAGTGGTGTGTATTGCCTATTTCTTATCAGTTGACTCTCATGAACTTTGGTGGGGAAAGGAACTAACAGCTCTGTAATTCCTAAGATCTTTAGTACAAGTGAAGTATTAACTGTGTGTCATTTGGGGCAGTGGTTACATTTTCAAGAGTCTGCCATCTGCGCTAATTGGCCAAGGATGTGGCTAGCCAGGGTCAAGCTCCCACAGTCAGTGCATGAGGGCCCTGAGGCTTTGAGCAGCCTGTTTGATGGCAGTCACCAAATGCACAATGCAGTGGTGATGCTGCCCTACTTTTGGGAGCAGTTCCTGAGGTACGGGCCCCCCATGTGGGAGCTGTGGGTGGACTGCAGCTCCAGACTGCCTGTTCCCTGTCCGGAGCCTTAGCCTGTCATGGTTGATTTTATGGGGAAAGAAAGCATTTCCTTTCATAAACAGCACACCAGTGTCTTCAATAAGATGATATAATGGGATTAATGATGCACTTTCCAGAATCCTCATTGATTCTGAAGATGGAAGTAGAAACTTGAGATAAGGCTAAGCTCTGTTTTGTCAACATTTGGTCACTCTATTAGCAAAATATCCTCAGACAAACAGTGGGCTTACTTGAAAGATATGCTGGTATTTGAATACTTGGGGCTGGGAAGATTCTATGTTATAAACATCACCAGGAGTGTACCTGTCAGGCCTGAGAGTAAGGAAGAGAAAGGAATTAAAAAATAATGAGCGACCAAACACGCTCTGCCAGAGCCTGCTGGATGGGTGAGCTGGTGGTGACTGGCTTGTGAATGTGTTTTCCAGGAAATAAACCTTGAGGTGTAAGGATCAAATATTAGAATTTCTATTTCTATCTCTGTTATTCTCTTTTTTTTTGCATATGTTTATTATATATAATTAGAATTTTCTACTTCTATATAAGTTATAAGTAAATATACATATTTTGGGGCTATATGCCCCAATCTTTTTTATACTACATGTGCCAATTATAAATATGTTTCCCTCTCAGCTCCAAATGTAGTCTTCATTGCCTGCTCTGGAAAACGAAGAGTTGGGACCTTTCGTTTTCCTTTCCATCTGGCATGTTAAGCTCTGTCAGTAGAGGGCGCTGGAGAGACAGTGCCAGAGGAAGGGCTTTTTCTTCCTCCGTCTGGTGTCCTGTCCTCAGGTTCCTGCGGCACCTGCAGCCTCCCTAGAGCCCCCCTCCTGCAGTATGGGCAGCTGCTCCACAGCACAGGTGCCCTCTCCAGCACTTGGCCTCTGCAGTGCACAGCAATCGGCAGCATTCAGTGGCTAGCAGCTTCCCCCGGCACCCCTCGGGGGGCTTTGTAGCAGAGTGCCTCTGGTGAGACACCTCTTGAACAGCTCTTTCTGGCATCTAGGTGGCAGATTTCTGGCAAGTTCCAGAGGGTAGATTTCCAGTAAGTTCTGCTAGGGCAGTACCATGCAACTTTTCTGTCATTCAGTGAGTGACAGCTGTGTCCTCTCCAACAGGGTCTGGAACTCCACCTCAGAACAGGGAGGATCCTGTCCTTGGGTGCTCTGTCTCAGCCCAAGGGGAAATGGCTGCTCTTCATATCCACTATTCCTCTATTCCTTAGAGTTCTGTTTACTTCTTGCTGGCCAATACCTCATTACTCAGCCCTCTGTTACAATGAATGATTCTTCATATTAAATTTGCCCTGTCTGAATTACTTGATGGTTTCTCTTTTTTGTTTGGACCCAGACAGATACAGTGTACTTCTATTAGTAACAAGAAAAAAGGTGGGTGTGTATTACCAACATATTTACATTTTCTTATTTATCAATTATATTTATGTACTGTTTTACTAATTTTAACGAATATGTTAAAACATCCATGAAAAGTTTAATGAGACAAAGATGAAATGTTGTATACTTGAAATATTATATTTTAGCTATCTTGTTATAATGGCTTTATACTGTCATTAGCAAATATTTCAAATAACAATATAGACCAAATATGGTTAATCACTAATAATAGTAAATATCTAAATTTCAAATATTTTTGATTGGGATTGAGTGAGGCTGCCTGTGTCCATCTTTATATTGAATATGAATTGATTTTCTTTTTAAAATAACAAAGATAAAGAGAAGTTATTTTATTGCCTTACCCTACTTGAGGGTAGGGTACCCTGTTGCACATCACTGGGGTATATGAACCTTCTTTAGATACCCTTGATCTAAGGGGTACTGATTTTTCCCTCAGCTTTCTGGGAGGCCAGGTGGGCTCCTCTCACCTCCAGCCTTACCTCTTCACCTAGCTGGTGCACTGCAGATAGGGAATTCTAGGTTTGCCACAATATAAAATATTAGGGAAGTGCTGTGTTAGAATTACCTTTTACTCTTCCTCTCCTGTCTCTTCTGTCGATCTTCCTGGCCTCCACTCAGATCCCACCTTTCCCTTAACTGCTTCCCTGCCTTCCTTCCCTTCTCCAGAAGGAATAGAAGCATCCATCTGACATAGATTACCCCAGTTTCTTCCATATGCTTCTGCAGTTTTTGTCCGATCCATCTATTAGGCAATTGAACGGATACTCAGCTACTGCTTTGGGACGACTCTTACATGCCATTACTGGGTTAAAGAATGGGAAGGAGGCAGTGTGATTGATGGGATTGACCTTAGAGGATCATCTGATCAAATGATAAACAGACAGAGTAAAGGAGCCCCATCAAGTTTAAATGGAACTTATCCAGGACCACTTGGACCTTGAACTGGAGTTTCAGAATTCTCATAACTAGTCCACAATTGTGTTGTTTGCATTTCTCTTGCTGTGTCTTCTCTCCCCAATTATCCCAGGAGTTCCTTGGGAGCCCACTGCTTTCCTTAGTGACCTGTGTCTGCCATGGTGAGCCTGGCCCAAGGCCCTGTACAAATAGGAGCTCATGAAACGTTCCTTATTTGAACCTGTTCCGTCACACGCAAGCCTCGTCCTTGAATTTCGTTTGGGAATCAAACCTCAGTCATTCCAATGGGTGATAGTTTCTCTTATGCTCATTAACTGTCTCAGGTCTAGGCTGAGATAACTGATGATGTGCTTGAGCCTGTCTAGGAACTGAGATTGGTCATTGAGGTTCAAGTCAACAAGTGGTAATGAGCCTGTCAACGGATGGAAGAAGCGATTCCTAGAGGCTAATTGTCTGATTTCCACTTGCAGTTCTAGCACAGAGAGAAAAACTGAAATGTTTAATGAGTCTGCCGCCTGCATCTTCAACCTTGAGTCATCTTTCCAGTTGTTGAAATTCAATTTTAATACTTTCTTTGAACTTCTGACATTCAGCATCCAGGTCCTCCCTTGCGAGAAATGGCTACCTTTGTATTTCAGTGTTGTAAGTATGAGCAGTTAGCATCAAGGCCGTGCCTGAGCAACCCCGGCCGGGTTTGGGGTCTTTGCCTCTTCTGCGCTTTCTCCCCTCTCCCTCCCAGCCTGACATTGACTCCTTGTAATGCAACCCCCCAGGGAGGGAAGAAGAAGTAGAGGCTGCCCTGTTGCACATTATCCCTCTATACTCCGCTAATGCTTCTTTCTTTCCCCTTGTGATTCAATCACTTAAACCTCTGCCTTGAGAGCATTTGAGATAGTAAGGAAAACCACTTTGGGAACCTTATAAAATGAGTTCTTTGCAGACAACTGTCACCTTTTACAGCAGATCCAATTAAAAGTAATTGTGATCATCAGTAATTGACGGTCCACATGCAGATTCTGTTATTTGGAGAACAATTATTTTTACTTCACTTTTTTTTTCTGATATATGTTAAAACATGCTCATTCATGCATTCTACAGTTCCATGTTAAGTAGTTACTACATGCCAGGCCCTGTGCTGCTGTGTCCTAGGGTCTCTGCCTTCATGGTGTTTCAACTACGAAGGGAGGAGAATATTCAACAAATAATTACACCGACTGCTATTTAATTAAAACTGTGAGAACTGGTACAAGAAGAAATGCCAGGTACCCCAATAACCTGTAGCGATAGAGCAAAACCTAGTCTGAGGGGTCAGGGAAAATTTTCTCAAAGAAGTAGTATTTATGCTGAGGCTGAAGTGTGGCTAGAAGGTAATAGAAGTTCTGGAAAGAGCATTTCACTATGGAAAAACAAGCCATGTGAAATTTTTGGGATTTTCCCCCCTAAACAACAGTGGAAACCCACTGAAGGATTTTTAGGAAGAGAGCGACATGAAATTATTTGCAGTTAAAAATAACCCTCAGGGCTTCCCTGGTGGCGCAGAGGTTGAGAGTCCGCCTGCCAATGCAGGGGACACGGGTTCGTGCCCCGGTCCGGGAAGATCCCACATGCCGTGGAGCGGCTGGGCCCGTGAGCCATGGCCGCTGGGCCTGCACGTCCGGAGCCTGTGCTCCGCAACGGGAGAGGCCAGAACAGTGAGGGGCCTGCGTACCGCAAAAAAAAAAAGTAAAAATAACCCTCAGGCTGTTATGCAGAGGAGATTGTAAGGTGTCTAGGGAAATCGTCAAGGGCTCTATTGGTATTGTCTTACATTTAGAGATTAAGAAAAGGGAGCCAATGTCTGGTTGTTTGGAAATACAAGGTACAGATACCAGCATAAGACAAAAATAATATTAAGTTTACACTGTTCTTCAACACTTGATAATAAAATATGTTTTAAATTATTGGCATTACTAAACTTTGTCTCCCTAAACAAGGTAAGGCACATGAAACTATCATAATTGGACTCCAGCTTCTCTGAGAGGGTCCTAAAGAGAGTAAGGCAAACGAAAAATAAACCCTGATATAATAATTTTCAAATAAGTGGATAACCAGAGACCCCAAATCTACTCCTCTTACTTTTCCTAATAGGCACCTTGGTAGGAACCTCACACAATCAGGGCATAATCCAGGAAGAGCCATTGTTTACCTTTCACCAGCCATATCCACCTACAAAAAATATGCACTATTTTAAAGCTGTTCTGCCCTGGGAGCAGAGATTGAGTGAATGGTCAGAAGACTAGGGTGAGGAGAGATGAATGGCTAGGGCCATCAATTCCTTCCACTTTCTTTTCATGTGTCTTTTATTCTCAGTGTTTTAACACATAGAAAAATGCAGAAAATATAATAACAGGTACTCATGTAACATTTTATCATATTTGATTCTAAATGTTTTTATAGATATAAAACAGTACAGACATAGTCAAAGCCCTCCCACCCCCCTGAAATAACCACTGAGGTTGGTGTATATCCTTTCCATGCAAATTTTTATTTTAGTACCTATGATTATATCCATAAGCAAAATATTGCTTCATGTATGCTGAAATTTTTCATGAGTAGCATCACAGTTTACGTGTCCCTTTGTAACTTGCTTTTTTTCTTTTAATATTATTTTCTCAAGGTCTATCCACACTGATACTTGTACATATAGATAATTTACTTGTTATTTAGAATTCCGTTCTGTAAATAAATTAGTTTGCTTAACCATTCCTCATGACTGATGGAGAGTTAGGTCAATTCTACTTTCTGCTAAAAAAAAAACCCAGAAAAACAATCTGGGATGAACATCCTTATACATGTCTCTTTAGGGCATTACTAGGAATAAAATTACTAAGGCTTGGAGTACACACATAATTCAATTTTATTAGATATTTTAAAATTGCTTTCCCAAGTATTTATGCCAATTTATACTCCCAAAGAAATATATGGGCCTAAGTATCCTATACCTATTTCTCAAAACTTGGTTAACTGGTTAATTTTGACAATCTGACAGGTATTAAATTGTATCTCATTAATTTCTATATATGCCATTAGGATTTCTTATGGTTTGCCTCATCATATAACTTCGGTCATTTTTCTCTTAGGTTTACTTTTTTGTTCATTAATTGCTGGGATTTCTTTGCTTTCTGATTATAAATCATTTTTCAATTATACAGGTTATCTCCCTCAGTCTAAAGCTTAACTTTTAACTTTGTATATCTTTTGTCATCCAGAAGCTTTTAATTTTAATATGTTCAAATTTTTCTCTTCATTCCTAATGGTCTGCAGTTTTAGACTCTGCTTTAAGAAGTCTTTTCTTACCCCGTCATCATAAAAGAGCCTCCTACATTATCTTCTAAAACGTTTTAAGCTTTGCATTTTACAATTAACTCTTTGGTCTATCAGGATTTTGTTTTTATGTGTACAGTGTGTGCGTTAGGGACCTAAGCCTGCCTTTTTCCATGAGCATGTCTATATCCATTATCTACTGCCACGGTAATATCGAATAACTAATATCCACAAAACCTCAGTGACATATTTATTTTGCTTGCAAGCTAAGCTGTTCTGCTGAGTTGGGCCTAATGGGCCTCACTCATGGGTCTCTTGTCTACTGACCTTGGCTGGGCACTTCACCTGTCTGAGACTTCTGTTGGGACAACTGTACTTAGCTATGCTCCACACTGTTCTCCGGACGTGTTCTCATGGTAAAGGCTCAGGAGTAGGAGAGAAAGTGGAAGCCTGGGGCATTTTGAAGCCTAGGTTTGGAACTGACACACAGTCACTTCAGCATCATTTTATTGGCCGAATCAATCTGTAAGGCTGCTCAGATTCAAGGTTTGGGGAAATAGACCACCTCTTTATGGGAGGAGCTACAACCTCATGTTGCAAAGGGCACATACAGGGGAGGGTGGAGAATTGGAGCCATTTTTGCAGTCAATCTACCAGAATTGTCCCAACACCATTTACGAATAGTCGATTCTTTCTCCATGAATTTGTAAGTCTACTTTTGACATATGACAAGTTCTCATATATACATTGGTCTTTCTCTGGGCACTCTTTTCTGTTCCGTAGTTTATATTTCATCAGTTTCCATATTATTTTAGTAATTGTTGAATCCAGTAGTATGAGTCTCCTCCCATTCAACTCTGTTCTCAACTTTCCTCTTCTCTTTCTTACATGGATTGGCTATTTTTAGCCCTTCACTATTCCTTAAGAATTTTAGGCCTAGCTTTTATCCAGTTGCATGAAAAACAATGTAGACATTTTTATTTAAATTTCATTGAATTTACATGTTAATTTGACTATAATTAACATCTATATTATTAATTTTTTTTCTACCCATAGACAGTTTATTTCTCCATTGAGCTAGATGTTCATTAATTCATTGAAAAAGTATTTATTGAGCCTTAGTCTGTGCCAGGCACTATTCTAGAGAGTATTATACAGCAGAGAATAAAAGCAGAAAAAGTAATGGCTTTGAGGACTTTATATTCTAGTAGAGGAAAACAGACAATAAAAAAATGCAAATGTTAGGAGGTGCTAAGTACTATGAAGAAGAAAAAAATGGTGTGCAAAGAGATTAAAAAAATCAAATTAGGTTAGTACTATAGTTTTATATAGGGTGCTCTTTTTTTCTGTCATTCAATAATAATGTTCTCCTTAAATTTTTTTATAACCTTTTTACATTTATGTCAGTACAGTATAGTTTTTGATGACATTGTGAAAGTTCTCTTCTTTTAAAATTATAAGCTTTTTGGCTGATGAGTAAAAATGCTGTTGATTTTTGAATACCGATCTTATACCCAGTATAAGTTTTGTATTTGGTTATAGTTAAATTAGTTTTCAGATTCTCTTTAAGGTTGTCTTTTTAACAATATACAATTTTGATTCTCTCTACTCTTCCTGCCCGTTGCCATTTTTCTTATTGGGAACATTATTAGGCCCTTCCAGTACAATATTGTTTAAAAACGATGAGAGCAAGGAGGTTGTCTTCTTCTTAAGGGGAAGGCTTCTAGCATTTCACCGTTAAGTATGACATTCTCAGTGAGTGTTTGGTAAACACCTTTTATGAGATTAAAGATTTGCTAAACAGATGAATTTTCATGAAAGAGTGTTAAATTTTAGTAAGTTTTTTTTCTGAGACTATTATGATGATAATACAGTTTTCAATTTCCATCATGCTATGTGGTAGGTTATAATTTACATTGTCTAATGTTAAATCATCTTTGAATGCTGATGATAAACGCTACTTTGTTATGATATATTATTTTTTCATATGTTGCTTTATTTTGCTTTCTTATAATTTCTTTAGTATTTTTGCAGCTGTGTTCCTAAAGCCAGTTGGCTTTTCCTCTCATGTACTCTGTATGTCTAGTTATCATATCAAGGTTGTACTAGCTTCATAACACAAATTGGAGAAAGTTCCTTTGAAAAAGGAAAAATTTTTCTCTAGAAAAATTTGTATAAAATAGAGAATATTAGTTCTTTGAAGATTTGGTAGAATTTACCTGTCAAATTATCTGTTTTAGAGGGCTTTTGAGGTGGGTTTTAAATAATTGATTTGGACTTCCCTGGTGGCGCAGTGGTTAAGAATCCACCTGCCAGTGCAGGGGACACGGGTTCGAGCCCTGGTCCGGGAAGATCCCACATGCCGCGGAGCAACTAAGCCCATGCGCCACAACTGCTGAGGCTGCGCTCCAGAGCCCGTGAGCCACAGCTACTGAGCCCGAGTGCCACAACTCCTGAAGCCCACGCACCTAGAGCCCGTGCTCTGCAACAAGAGAAGCCACCCAATGAGAAGCCCGTGAACCACAGCGAAGAGTAGCCCCCATTTGCCACAACTAGAGAAAAGCCCACACGCAGCAACAAAGACCCATGGCAGCCAAAAATAAAAATAAATTAATTAATTTGAAAAAATTATTTGTTAAATAATTGATCTGATTGACATAATGGTTATAATTTTCAAGGTATGCATTCTTGATATGAGCATTGGTAATTATATTTTTCTAGATAATGTTCTATTTCATTCAAATTTCTTGGTATTGGTCATTGGTATTCTCTAACATTTCTAAAAGTTTTTAATATAGGAATAGTTGTGGCTTCTTTGTTGTTTATAACATTGTTTATTTGTTCTTTATCTCCTTTTTCTTGATCAGCTTTGTCAAGGATTTAATTAATTTGTCAGAGCCTTTCAAAGAATCAGCTTTTGTATTGTTAATTCTTTTGTCTTTATTTCTGATGTTTCCCCCTTTTCCTCTTCTTTTTGTGTGTGTGTGTGTTTCTTTGTTGGTGTGATTAGCCTGTTAACGTTTTTTCTAACTTTTTGATGTAGTTTTTTGTTGCATCCTATGAGTCATTCAGTTCTAAGTAGCCTCTGGTTCCCATTATTATCCCTGTTTTGACTGGTGAATTATTTAGAAGTATGCTTTTTAATTTCCAAATTTGTGAGCTTGTTTGGCTTTTTATCATTGATTTATAATCTTGTTGCATTTTGCTCAGAGAACATGATCTGAAGAATATCATTGTTTTGGATTTACTGAGACTTCCTTTGCAACCTTAAATGTGGCCAGTTTCAGTAACTGTTCCATGGTTCCTTAGTAAGAACGTGTTTTCAACTTCTGGTTTCTGGTTCTTCATGTGAGGGCCTTGGAACCTGCCACTCCATCCTAACAACAAGTAAAAAGCTGAACAGACTGAAAAATCACCAACTCTTTTAGAATCTGAAAGAGACGTGAGGATGCAGGGCAAACCCCCAAGAGTGGAGAGACCTACAGGTGAATACAGAGAATAACGGCTCCCTGGAGTAGAGACTCATGGGTGAAAGCCATCACTAGAACCAGTGCCAGGGTAGGAAAGCCTGATGAATTGGTGGAGGCTCAGTGTAGACAGCTCTGAGCATTAAAAACTCTAGGGAGGGCTTCCCTGGTGGCACAGTGGTTGAGAGTCCGCCTGCTGATGCAGGGGACACGGGTTTGTGCCCCGGTCCGGGAAGATCCCACATGCCGTGGAGCGGCTTGGCCTGTGAGCCATGGCCGCTGAGCCTGCGCATCTGGAGCCTGTGCTCCTCAACGGGAGAGGCCACAACAGTGAGAGGCCCAAGTACCACACACACACACACAAAAAAAAACTCTAAGCAAACCCAATCACAGTGGAGCCCCACAATTTTGTGAGATTTACCTGAGGAGTTCAGTCAGGTTTCCACAGTAAATATCAGAGAAAAATCCTTTTCTCCTTCTGGCAGGCAGAGGGGGAAAAGAACCATTTTGAAGTGCACCAGGGACTTCCCTGGTGGCACAGTGGTTAAGAATCCGCCCGCCAATGCAGGGGACACAGGTTCGAGCCCTGGTCCAGGAAGATCCCACATGCCGCGGAGCAGCTAAGCCTGTGCGCCACAACTGCTGAGCCTGCGCTCTAGAGCCTGTGAGCCACAACTATTGAGCCCACAAGTCAGAACTATTGAAGCCCACGTGCCTAGAGCCCATGCTCCACAGCAATAGAAGCCACCGCAGTGAGAAGCCCACACACCGCAACAAAGAGTAGCCCCTGCTCGCCACGACTAGAGAAAGCCCACGCGCAACAACGAAGACCCAATGCAGCCAAAAATAAATAAATTCAAACAACAAAAAAAGAAATGCACCAGAGTACTCTGTTCTTCTTAACAAGGACTGCTGATGGGAGAAACTATTTAACCAGAGCCTAACCTGCTGGGGTATTATCAGAGCCTAACTATTGCAACTCCAATTAGTTTTGGCTATCTTCTCCCACCTAAAGAGGGGAGAAAAAACTTAAAAACATTTGTGAAGTTCACAGTCCAGAGGCACAGGCTCCCTACAAGAGTGAGACACTTTCTCTCCCCCCACAGCTCAGCACCACATTACTAAAAGTCTATTTACAGCAGTTCCTTTTACCCAGTACATCATGTCCAGCTATCAAGAAAAATAATTAGGCATACCAAAGGCAAAAAAAAAAAAAAAAACACAATTTGAGGAGACAGAGCAAGCCTCAGACCCAGACATGGCAGGGATGTTGGAATTATCAGATCAGAAATTTAAAACAACTATGATTAATATGCTAAATGCTCTACTGGATAAAATAGTATGCAAGAACAGATGGGCAATATAAGCAGAAAGATGGAAATCCTAAGAAAGAACCAAAAAGAAATTCCAGAGATAAAACACACTTAAAGGTGGGGCTAGCCCAAGCATATTGGAGCCATGGGAAAGGATCACCTTAGATGATCTAGAGTGAAAAGAAAGCAATGCCTAGTACCAAACCATGGAAACATTTTACATTTAAAGATCCAGTGGAGTAGAAGCTTTCCCGAAGGAAACTGAAAAGCTAGTAAAAAGTAGGAAGAAAAGCATGAACATCTAACGTTGTGGAATCCAGGGGAAGTGAGTGATTTCACAAGGAGGGAGTGGTCATTTATGACAAGCACCTCTGAGAGGTCGAGATGGAGACATGTCCACTGTCTTTAGTAACATGAAGGGCACCTCCTGAGAGCAGTTTGGGTGGAGCCCTGGTGTGTAAGCCCGGAAGAAGCAGGTTGAGGAGTGAATGGGACATAAGGAATTGGAGCCATGTTGCCTGAACAACCTTCAGGAAAATTTGGCCAGAAAAGAAAGTAGTTGGGAAAAGACCATGTTTTCAAGGGAGATGTTTATTTAAAAATTCAGAGAAAATGTTTAAACACTGATGAGTAGAATCCATTGGAGAGGATAATCCATTACATTTCTTTTTTTTTTTTTTTTAATTTATTTTTGGCTGCGTTGGGTCTTTATTGCTGTGCGCGGGCTTTCTCTGGTTGCAGCAAGCAGGGGCTACTCTTCCTTGCCCTGCGCAGGCTTCTCATTTCAGTGGCTTCTCTTGTTGCAGAGCATGGGCTCTAGGCACGCGGGCTTCAGTAGTTGTGGCACACCGGCTCAGTAGTTGTGGCTCGTGGGCTCTAGAGCGCAGGCTCAGTAGTTGTGGCTCATGGGCTTAGTTGCTCCGTGGCATGTGGGATCTTCCTGGACCAGGGCTCAAACCTATGTCCCCTGCATTGGCAGGCAGATTGTTAACCACTGCGCCACCAGGGAAGTCCCTCCATTACGTTTCTGAGAGGCCTTAATGGGGTGGAGTATCCATCCCACTTGCTCGGATGAGAAGCACAGGGAGGGAGAAGGACAAAGATACAGGAGTCTTTGTAAGGATGTCCAGCTAGCAAGTTGTAGGAGCTCCTGTTTTCTCCATGAAGTAAGAAGCAAAGTTATTTGCTGATACTGAGGTGAAGATAAAGGTCAGAGGTTTGAGAAAGAATAGGTAGCCTGAATGCTTAGTATATAATAGCTACATTTTGTTGAATTTCTAGTGTCAGGGACATATATTATTTCTAATAGTCACAAAAACCTGGTAAATCCTGTTATCCTCAGTCTACAGAGTAGAAACAAATGTTACACAGTTTGCCCACACTCATACAGCTAGTGAATGGCAGAGTTGGGACTGAACCACAGATCTGTTTGGGTTTACACTGACATTTTAATTTGAAATGCTAGAAGAGTGTGGTAAAGACAAAAATTATCTCCTCCAGTTTTTCACTGGCTTTCCTACAGTTCATCGGAGAGTTAAGATCCTCTGTGACCCAGTTGAAAACTCTAACCTGCGTGAGCAGGGTGAGTCGTCTTCAGTGGTTAACGTTTATTTCTGTTAAATGTAAGGCATCACTAAGACTAAAATAGAATTTGGGGTCAGATTCCTTCATGGCTGTGGAGCTCTGCAGCGGTGACAGATGGATGAGGGAGCAAATGCTAGAGGGAGAAAGGAAAGAAAAAAGAATATGTCCTAAATGAACCTTCTGTCCAGTGAAGACTCCTGGGGTGTCCGAGTGAGTATGCTCTTCAGTCTCCCTCCTCTCAGGACTCTCGCACCCTTACCCTCCAGTAACCTTTCAGTTTCCAAGGAAATAGAAAGCTATGATAATGGAGTGTAAGTGCTTTTGTATTTATAATTGTGAAGAGGAAAAACCCTAAAGAAATACCTTAGAAACCCTCAAGATGAGATGGGAGAATGGGAACAGATGACTTGTCAGGAAAATAGACACTCCAGCCTAAAAAGTGCATCTTTTATTCTCCTCCTAATTTATTGAGAAAAGCACGTTTCATATATTTTTCTCAGCCAAGAATGAAAAAATTTTTTTTTACATTTCTCTTTTTCCATGTTTACAAGCCTAAAAATATGTTTTAAGACTTTCTAGTATGCTGTGTTCTGGTAATGTTTGCATGATGTTTAACTGTAGGTTGTATTTTATTCGCACTTCTGAGCAAAGTGGATCGGAACTCTTTAGGGTTGGGGGCTCTCGCTCACCTCTGCTCACCCCACACTCTAGCACTCTGTACCATGCCTACCATCTTGTAGGTAACAACTTTTTTTAAAAAAGATGAGTGAATGAGCTCATTGAACTTTCTTCGCAGAGTATTCTCACCAGTATCCATTGCTTTTGGTTCTGATTGCTTTCTCTTTACTGACATTTTCAGGGGCTCTCTTAATTAAAAATCCTGTTTTAATTTTTGCCTTTTGTAGTTGTTGTAGTTACTGTTTTAGTCAATGTAGATATCACAGATTTTTTCTGTTATCTTGATTTTATCATTCTCTAATCTAATAGGCAAATTATGGCATAATGCTTTGTGTTTCTTATGATACTGGTGAAGATAAACATCTTTTTGTACATGTATTGACCATTTGTTTTTCTTCTTTTGTGACTTGGCTGTTTCTCTGGTTTACTGGTTTTTATACGGAAGTTTACTTTTGTTTTTTCTTAGTAATGTTTTAAGATCTGTTTGAGATTAAAAGTGTCAGCCTTTGTTTGCTTTTCGACCTCATTAAATGTTTGTGTCTTCACATATGTAATGTTTTTCCATCGGAGGGTCTGCCTTTGGAGTTATGCTTGCAAAGTCCCTCCCACCTCCACCCTCACTCCTGAGATTACGAAAATCTCCTATATTAACAACAGCGACGTCAGAGACTAACATTTACTGAGTACTTAACCATTTGCCAGACCCTGTTCCAAGAACTTTGTATATGCTATCCTAATCCACCACAGAAACCCTGTGAGGCATTTGATGTTGTAACTCATTTTACAAATGAAGAAACTGAGACACAAGCAGGTGTTCAAAGTCACGTGGTGAGTAGCAGAGGCTGGAATCCAATCCGGATAATCTGACCTCAGAGACCACAATCCAAACTGTAATCTCTACTTTAAAACTTGAATCCATTTGGAATGAATTTGGTGCACATATATGACAGTGATCTTAACCAATTTTCCCCCAATACTCAGTTTTCTCAACCCCATCTGAATAAACCAGCACTTCCTAAACTACCAATATTGTCATATAACAAATGCCTTTTTTTTAACTTTTATGTTGTCTGCACATTTGAGCCTTATACACTGACATCACTAAACCACCTTTTACAACCCAAATTTGACATTTGATGCATCAGCTGATAAAACTTGAAAACTATTTTTTTTTTTTAGTTTTTTAAAAAATTATTTTATTTATTTATTTATTTTTGGCTGCGTTGGGTCTTCGTTGCTGTGTGTGGCCTCTCTCTAGTTCCGGCGAGCGGGGCCTGCTCTTCATTGCGGTGCCCGGGCTTCTCACTGCAGTGGCTTCTTTTGTTGTGGAGCATGGGCTCTAGGTGTGCAAGCTTCAGTAGCTGTGGCTCACAGGCTCTAGAGCGCAGGCTCAGTAGTTGTGGTGCACGGGCTTAGTTACTCCACGGCATGTGAGATCTTCCTGGACCAGGGCTCGAACCCATGTCACCTGCGTTGGCAGACGGGTTCTTAACCACTGCACGACCAGGGAAGCCCCTTGAAAACTATTTTTAAGTGTCATTGCTGAAACAGGCCAGTTTCAGCAGTATTTTCACCTTTGTTTGATTAGTGGTATTTATATAGTCGTTTAGAAATTGTATCTCATCTTGCCCTTATTCTGAAGCCAGACACAAGAGCACGTATTGTATGATTCTATTAATATGTCCAGAATGTCCAGAAAAGGCAAATCTACAGAGATTCAAAGTAGATGAGTGCTTCTTTAGGACTGGAGGTGCGAATGGTGAGTGATTGTAAATAGGCATGAGGTTTCTTTTTAGGGTGATGGAGATGCCCTAAAATGAGATTTGGTGATGGTCACAAGATCCTGCAAATGTACTAAAATTCATTGAATTTCACACTTAAAACAGGTGAATTTTATGGGATGTGAATTATGTCTCAACAAGGCAATTTTTTTAAAAAAGCAAAAACCTATACCCTGCTCAAACATACACACACACACACACACAAAAGATGGGAAATTCAGAAGTGCTGATATTAATCAAAGTATAAGCCTCAAAAATGTAATAAAGTTGAGATGAATATGGAAATAATTAGAACTTGAAAGCAGTTCACTGTTATCCTCAAACAGATGCTCTCATACACTTAGCCTGTTGATTCTGGATCTACTGTGAATGAAAGATAATGTTGGGAACATATTGTTTAAAATTGTGCTACTAAAGTAATGTGTGATTGGGGTTTTAATAGAATTTTTAGTTCTTAGAAATGAGAAACACTTTATAATATCTAAGTATGTTTTTCAGTTTTGTGCGTTTGTGTTTTATATGTTTTTATGAGATAATTATGTACCAAAGTAGGGAAGTGCCTGTTTTTGTAGGGTTTTTTTTTCATACATCTTCTTCACTTTTCTGGTAGCAGTATTCTGATACTATAACTACAGCCTCTCAATAATGCATTTTACGGGCTTCCCTGGTGGTGCAGTGGTTAAGAACCTGCCTGCCAATGCAGGCGACACGGGTTCGAGCCCTGGTCCGGGAGGATCCCACATGCCGCAGAGCAGCTAAGCCCGTGCACCACAACTACTGAGCCTGCGCTCTAGATCTCGCGAGCCACAACTCCTGAGCCCACGTGACACAACTACTGAAGACTGCGCACCTAGAGCCCGTTCTCCGCAGCAAGAGAAGCCACCTCAACAAGATGTCCACGCACTGCAACCAAGAGTAGCCCCTGCTGGCTGCAACTAGAGAAAGCCCACGCGCAGCAACGAAGACCCAATGCAGCCAAAAATAAATAAATAAAATAAAATTTATTTTAAAAATAAAGAAAAATAATACATTTTACTATCTAGTAAGGTAAACCTCCCATCTCATTCTTATAAGTGACAAAAAGATTGGGTTTTTTGTTCATTTTTTTTTCAAATTAATTAATTAATTAATTTTTGGCTACATCGGGTCTTGCTGCACGTGGGCTTTCTCTAGTTGCAGTGAGTGGCGGCTACTCTTCGTTGCGGTGCGTGGGCTTCTTACTGCGGTGGCTTCTCTTTGTTGCAGAGCATGGGCTCTAGGTGCATGGGCTTCAGTAGTTGTGGCCCACGGGCTCAGTAGTTGTGGCTTGTGGGCTCTAGAGCGCAGGCTCAGTAGTTGTGGTGCACAGGCTTAGTTGCTCCGCGGCATGTGGGATCTTCCTGGACCAGGACTCAAACCCATGTCCCCTGCATTGGCAGGTGGATTCTTAACCACTGTGCCACCAGGGAAGTACCTGTTTCGTTCATTTTAATCTTGCAAGTAAACCTTGATATCATTTAGGGATGATGTTAAAAGTGAATTGTGATGTTGCTCTGGGATTTACTTATATTTATATACAATTTTGGTATGAATGAACACCTTTACAATATTAAATATTCCCATCTGGGAACATAGAATAACTCCATTTACTCCAGCCTTTTTAAAAAAAAGTCATTTAATCAAATTTTGTAAAATTTCTTTATCTTCATTCATTATATTTCTAAGATTTTTCCTGTGTACTTATATTTTTGCTGCCATTGAGAATGGGATTTTTTTTTATTTTTAAAATCTGTTTTATTCACTGGTATATATAGAAAAGCCTTTTAAAACTGAAATGTAATTTACATTTGATAAAATGCATAGATCTTAAGTGCTCAATTTGACGAGTTTTGAAATTTGTGTTCACCCATGTAATCACCATCCAAAACAAGGTATAGAACATTTCCATCATCGCAGAAAGTTTCATCATGCCCTATTCCAGTCAATCCCTCCACCCCGCTAACAGCAGCCAATTTCTGACTTCTATCGCCATGATTTCCTGTTCTTGTAGTTCATACTTTTGTGTGTGGTGTTTGAGCTGCGGGGGGCGGGGTGGTTCTTTTGCTCAGCATAATGTTTTTGATATTCAGCAATGTTGTGGAGCATATAAGTAGATGAGTAATATTACACTGTATTTGTATACCAGAATTTATCCATTTTCCTGCTTTTGGACATTTGGGTTGTTTCTAGTTTTGGAGGGAAGTGTTTCTTTGTTTGCTTTTGGTTTTGGCAAATATGAATATAGCTGTTATGAAGATTCTTATACAAGCTTATGTGTGGACATATGTTTTTATTTCTTTTGGGTAAAATACCTAGGTGTAAAATTCTTGGTCATAGGGTAGATATGTGTTTATAAGAAGTGCAAATAGTTTTTCAAAGTGGTTGTACTATTTTTTACCTTCCCACTAGCACTGCCTGTGAGTTCCAGTTGCTTTGTATCCAGTGCCAGTGTTTAGTCTTGTCATCTTTTAATTTTAGCTGTTCTAAGGATGGCATTTCATTGTGATTTTCCTTTTTGACTAGAGATGCCAAGCACCTTTTCTTCTTCTATAAAATTTGTTTCAGCTTTTTGCCCATTTTTAATTGGAATATCTCCTGATTTGTGATTTGTAGGAGTTCTTTATTTGTACATTCTTATTAGACACCTGTTTCATTAGTTTCAGTAGTTATTCACTTGGTTATCTTCGATTTCCAACTAAGCAATTATATCTTCTATGGAGAATCATACTTTTGCTCCTTTTTTGTAATAACTTTGCCTTTTATGTATCTCCTTATTTTATGGCATTGGCTAGAACTTCCCAAACTGTTGACTAATAGGAGTGATAGCAGGAATTCTTGTCCTGGTCTTGAATTTAATGATACTGCTCTTAGTGTTACATTATTGTTTTATTAGGAATGGATGTTGGATTTTATCTGATATCTTTTCTGTTGAGACGTTTGCATGATTTTTCTTTCTTAATCCACTAATGTGATTTACTAATTTTGAAACATCCATGCATCTCGGAATAAACCCTACTTGGTAAAGGTGTATTATTAATACTGATAGATTTTACTTGTGAATATATCATACAGGAAACTTCCAACTATATTCTTACAAGAACTGGCCTGTAGTGTCGCTTGTTTGGTATTGTTTTGGTGGAGGTGCTTCCTTCTTTTGCGCATCTTTGCCAGATCCTGGTTTCAGGGTTATACTAAACTCAGCATAAGAGTCAACATTATTTTCTCCTCTGGAGTAGATTTTTCAGTAAATCAGTTTACATATGTCACCTTTTCATTCCCATTGCCCTATCCATTTTACCCTCGAGTAATTTCCTTCATCTCATACCTCCCCTTCCCTTATTGTCATAGGCTAGGGCTGAGCCCCAGAGGATCCCGAGCCCCCTGCTTACCTGCTCTCAGTGCCACTGCTGCAGATACAGGCTTTGTTGGCATCCTCGGCTGCCCTGAGTTTTGAGGTTTGCATTTTATTTTGGAATGAGTTCTCATGTACTGAATCGGAGGGCATTTAATGAGAGCATCGAGGGCAGCCGCAAGCTCAGCCCACACTGACCCTGTGCCATGAAATCACTGGTAGTGCCCCATTTTTGACCTACAGAAGGGCAAGTTTCACATAATTCCGCCTTATACTTGGCCTCTCTCGCAGATGTCTGGAAGCAGCCTCCACTTCTTGTCTTTTGGAGACTCTGGAGGGAGATACTTATGTCAGGTGTGATTGGGGCCCATGGCCTCAGGGAACAACTACCTGATGAACATTTTTAACGTTCTATTTACATTTTTCTAGATTGTCCTAGAGGCTTTTGCTTCGATATCCTAGAGTTCCTGGGGAGAATATTCAGTGAGGCCCCTATTGTGAACCTCCCTAAACAAAAGGAACATCCTACACACGTTATAGGATCTGACTAGATGAATAGCAAAAGCAGGTCTACGGTGGAAGCAGTGGCTAATGCAATAACCAATTGAAATACTTCTTTTTTTTTAATTTTTAAATTTAATTTTATTTATTTTTTATACAGCAGGTTCTTATTAGTCATCAGTTTTATACACATCAGTGTATACATGGCAATCCCAATTGCCCGAAATACTTCTTAATGATTAAGGAGGCCTTATAAAATCCAAGACAATCTTAAGAAATTAACTGAAAACAAGGAAGCTTGAATGGCGTAGGTTGCAAGTTTATTGCAATGGTTTCCTCTTGGTTATCCTGATCCTGCTTTGCCCTCAGCAAGTTCTCTACACAAAAGCTAGACTAATCCCTTTGACTTTTAGGTTGATTCTTATTATTTTTGCCCCAAATCCTCTGATAACACCCCGTGTCATCACAATAAAAGTCAGAGTCCTCCAGGATTTGGACCCCTTCCCTGCATTATCTCTGACCTCATCTCCCACTACTGTCCCAAACATTTCCTCCATTCCGGCTACACTGGAGCCTCCTTTCTGATGTTCAGACACACTCCCGCCTCAGCACTGTTTTCTCTGCCAGAGCCTCTTCCCCTAGCTACCCATATGCCTACTGCCTCACTTCCTTTAGGTCTTCTTTTAAATGTTGTCGTCTCTGACGTCTTCCCTGACCATCCTATTTAAAATCGCATTTCCTTCCACAACCTCCTATCTCCCTGTAATTTTTTGGCGGCACATTTTACTGTTTAACATCCAAATAGTTTACTTGTTTAATTTGTTTATTGTCTGAGTTCTAGAATGTTAACTACAATGGAAACTCTGTTACCGCAAGGGTTCTTACCCTTTTTGCCTCCTTATATGCCCAGCACCTAGTGTAGTGCCTGTTACATGGTAGGTGTTCAACAAATACTTACTGAATGAGTGAATGAATAAATTTAAAGGGAAGACTTCTTTTAAACATTCCCAGGTTCTCCCCGACTTTGCTCTCATCCTAGGTGAATGAGAACTGTGCCTTTTGAGAGAAGAGAGAATTCCTACACAACATAGAGTAAGTCATGACGCTAGGGAGTCAGGGAATTCTTCACATGATCAGGGCAGCCTTGGTGCCCAGGTTTGTCACCTAAATCATCCCAACACGTGGAATGGCTTTGGGCCATTGCCAGGAAGTAGACTCTCTGTAGCAGTTGACTTAGCCTTCCCAGAAATTCCTATGAGTCTCAAAAGGAGCATTGGGAGGAGAAAGCTGCAGACCCTCTGATGAATCCTGGGAGTTGGAGTGGGAGGTTTGTTCTGACACTCTAATAGGATTGTTTGACACATTCTAAAAACCGCCACCTTTGAATGAAGACTTCGGGCCAGAGAAAGCACATAGAGGTGGAAAGACCCATTCTTGACACTGGTGAACTTTGTGACCATGGACAAGTTGTTCAACCTCTCTGCTGGTGTCTGATCACTTTCTGTAGCAACAAGGGCTGTACCTTTTCAAAAGGACATCTTATTTGTCTTTTTCTCTGTGTAATTCTTTCCATAGCCTAGGAAATTCCTTTTTTATTAAATTTAATTTTTTATCTTACATTGGAGTATAGTTGATTTATAATGTGTCAGTTTCAGGTGTACAGCAAAGTGATTCAGTTATATATATCCATTCTTTTTTCAGATTCTTTTCCCGTATAGCTTATTATAGAATATTGAGTAGAGTTCCCTGTGCTGTACAGTAGGTCCTTGTTGATTATCTATTTTATATATCGTAATGTGTATTTGTTAATCCCAAACTCCTAATTTACACCTCCCCTCCACATTTCCCCTTTGGTAACCATAAGTTTGTTTTTGAAGTCTGTGAGTCTGCCTCTG
The DNA here is from genome assembly GCF_937001465.1 of Orcinus orca. Taxonomy (NCBI): domain Eukaryota; kingdom Metazoa; phylum Chordata; class Mammalia; order Artiodactyla; family Delphinidae; genus Orcinus; species Orcinus orca. Next base: position 47,741,306 of record NC_064566.1, on the reverse strand, counting down.
TTTTGTAAATAAGTTCATTTGTATCAATTTTTTTAGATTCCACATGTAAGTGATATCATACGATATTTGTCTTTCTCTGTCTGGCTTACTTCACTTAGTGTGATAATCTCTAGGTCCATCCATGTTGCTGCAAATGGCATTATTTCATTCTTTTTAATGGCTGAGTAATATTCCATTGTATATGTGTAGGAAATTCTTTTCTATCTGTGTGTCTCCTGTATCCATCCGGCTCGTAGGTCAGGATGTAAGAGCGTCTTCAAATGTGGGTCGAGATAATGGAGAGGAGTCCTTGCTCTGTGTTCTCCCTGATCAGTCTATCTTTCCCTTCCTGTAGAGACTACTGCTATTCATTCATTGATGCATTGCATTTAATATTTATAGACCTACCCCGTGCCAGGCACTGCACGGATAAGGAGTTAACACATATATTTCGGACACTGTGCTAAATGCTTTCCATGTATTTTTTTAAATTAATTTATTTATTTTTGGCTGCGTTGGGTCTTTGTTGCTGCATGCGGGCTTTCTCTAGTTGTGGCGAGCGGGGGCTACTCTTTGTTGTGGTGCGCGGGCTTCTCACTGCGGTGGCTTCTCTTGTTGCGGAGCACAGGCTCTAGGCGTGCGAGCTTCAGTAGCAGCGGCACGTGGGCTCAGTAGTTGTGGCTCATGGGCTCTAGAGCGCAGGCTCGGTAGTTGTGGCATACGAGCTTAGTTGCTCCGCGGCATGTGGGATCTTCCCAGACCAGGGCTCGAACCCATGTCCCCTGCATTGGCAGGCAGATTCTTAACCGCTGTGCCACCAGGGAAGCCCTCCATGTATTTTTATTTATTTATTTTTACTCTTTTTTTTTATGAAGTATAGTTGATTTACAGTGTGCTAATTTCTGCTGTATAGCGAAGTGACTCAGTTATACACATATATACATTCTTTTTTTATATTATTTTCCATTATGGTTTATCCCAGGAGATTGGATATAGTTCCCTTTGCTATACAGTAGGACCTTGTTGTTTATCCATCCTAAGTGTAATAGTTTGCATCTAATAACCCCAAACTCCCAGTCCATCCCTCTCCCTGCCCCGCCCTCCTCCTTGGCAACCACAGGTCTGTTCTCTATCTTTACACGTATTTTTAGTTCGTTTAGTATTTAGAGAAAGAGAGGGAGGGAGACTATTACTATTGTTTTTATTGGAAGTGCATCTGAGATGCCCCCTGATTACACCTACACTACCCTTTATTGTAACAAAATCTCTTGTTTCCCTAAAGAGTATTAGAAAATTTTAGTGGACGTGGAGGGAAACGGTCTAATGCTTATGTGTGAAAGAAAGGCAGACCCTCTCTTGCTAAAGCTCCATTTGACCTAGTTCTTAAATAGGATCCAGTCAAGGTAGCTTCTCTCTCTCTCTTTTTTCTCTTTTCCCCTCTAGGTGCAAAGGCAAAAGCAAGTTCCTGCTGATGAAAGGTGTGAGAAGGTCAGCCCTGAGGGTGGAAATGTGTGACCAAGGGAAGGATCTGGAGGCTTGTAGTTCCCAGCTCAGCAGCTCCAAGCTTCCTCAAGTCTCCACCACACACAAAAAAAGAGAATTTGGCCACCATCCCCTTCCCCATCTCTTGAGCTATGCAAGGGCTCCCCACTTGGGAGTGCTATAGGCTCTGCAGTCAAGCTTCCTGCTTGGGGTGTGGCTTCAGCACTAGCTAGCTGTGTGACCTTGGGAAAGTTATTTAACCTCTCTGACCCAGGGTTCTCTTCTGTGAAATGGCCAGGGCCCCAGATAAAAGTGCCAAAAGGAAGAAAGTATAGCTCCTGCCTTCAGCATCTAATCGTCTAAAACAAGTATCTCTAATTTCATGTAGTAACAGAAATGTGGACAAAGGGCTGCCAGAGCAGAGAGCACAGGGTTGGAGAGACATGAAGGCTGCACAGAAGGGATAACCTGTAAGCTGGGTCTTCAAAGACTCAAAAAAACCATTTTGCCAGCAGAGAAGTGAGCAGAGTTGCTCAGGAAGAAGAAACAGCACACAAAGGAATGAAAGGGTAAGGTATGTGTAGGGAGTAAAGACTAGTTCAGACTGATTGGAGAATTGGACATGTTAGGTAGGAGAAATAACAGGACGACGGCTGGAGAAGTTGTCTTTCATAGGATATGCTAAGAGGTTCACATTTGAACCTAAAAGCATCTGGGATCTATTAAAGGATTTAAGCAAGGAAACAAAATGGTCAGATCTGTGTTTATGTGAAGGATGGATTGGAAGAGGTAGAATTACCCCCGACTAATCTTTCAGAGACCAAGGCAGATAGGAAGAGTTGTAATCAAGACACATTTTGGAGGTCAAATGAAATGGCTTGGTGACCCATGCACTAAGCTCTAAGAGTGGTAATAGGGATGGAGGAACAGTTCATGTGGACAGAAGAGAAGTGGGATCCTAGTACTTGTCTCCAATAAAAGGTTAAAAACACCCTGTGTCCTGGGATTATCTGTGGAACGGGTCTCCATCCATGGTAGAATAAAATTAATGTGTTTTTCTTTACGATTGTTCATTGCACTGAGCTTGTTGGTTTAATTCACTGACTGTTACACTTCTCTTCAGAGGGCATCTTTCCTAGAAAATCTCATCCTCCTGTCTCCCCTAAACTATTCTTAGTTTTGATGGAGATGTTCAGGATGACAAAGATGCTTAGAATGCCCGGTGAATTCATCATTTTTTCCAACACATCTTAATGGGTTTTTTTTCTTCGAAAGCCAGTGAAACACATTGTAGCAGCCGGAGCCACCACGCAGCGCCCAGGCTTCTGAGGGTGCTCTCATGTTCCCAAATTTCATCTCCAGTTCCTTTTTTTTTTTTCTATTAAGGATTGATGGATCTATAAAATGTCTTTTCAGAGTAGATTATTTTACCTTCAAATTAAATACTAAAGCCTTTTCTGTAGCCCTTTAACTTTTGAAATTTGCTGTCTTTGTTTTCACCAAGGACAGTCTTTGACAAGACATGCTCCCTGGGAAAATAGGAGTTTGAAAAAAATCATGTGTGAATCTAGAAGAATTTATTAGGGCAGCGTGTTGAGAAAGAAGAAGTCTCAGCAAGACTCTGATACGCAAAATTCTTGTGCTTGTGGTACCAAGATTTGGAATTCACCTCCTGTTTTCCATGTCTCCTTTTAAAGTATACATGTTCCTAAGGTGCTGAATTAAGCATTTTTAGTCAACAGCTCTCACCATTTCTGACCTCCTAGTCTCTCCACATCTTCCCCTCAAACACAATTGCACACACCACCAAATCCTATCTCCTTCATCACACTTCTGACACAGTTTCCTTCCTCCAGAACTTGATTGCCTCCTCTTGCCTACCAGCTGATGTCTGAGATCAGGGAACTGCAGCATATCAGGGCTGGGAAAGGCTTTACGTTTTCCAACCACTCCATTCCTCCCTGAAGCAGAGACACCAGCTGAACAGACAGGGAATTTGCCTCCTTCAGAGACAAACAGACTGTGGACTGTGATAGAGGAGAATATTCTAAGTCTTCCTATGCCTTCCCCTTGTTGGCCCTGGTTCTAAACCTTGGAACCATTAAGAACAAGTTTAGTCCCTCTTCTTTGTGACCCCACTTCAAATATGTGCTGACAAGAATCTCATCTTTCTTGAATCTTTTCCTGAAAGCTTAACAGTTCCTCATCGTTCCTCATGTAATCCTGACCCCCTCCCATGGTGGTCGCTCTTCTCACCGTCTTCCAGGTGATTACATATCTCTAAAATGGAGATGCCCAGAACAGAATTCAGGTTTCGGATGTGTTGTGGCTGGTGTATAACCTCCCTCCCTAGACCGTACCTCTATTGATGCAGCCTAAAGCAAAATTAGTTTCTGGTAGCTCCATCACATTTTGATTCAAAACAAGATTAAACCATAAAGCCTTTTGCTTTCACATGTGTTAGGTTGCATCTGCTTCAGAGGTTGCACTGTTGACTTTTTAGGCACTGAAATAATTGATCTTGATAGATACATGTCGTTAGGCTTTAGCCATCTCACCCGCCTGTCAGCATTTTTATGGATCTTGGTTCTGGAGTCCAGTGCACTCATTATGCCTACGTGTCATGCTCAAATTCTGTCTTCTTCTAAGTTATTGATAAAGTCACAGAACCGGATAATACCCAAGTTGTGGAATCACAGTCGGCACCTTTACGTATGGTTGTCCAACTGGATATGAATTTGCCATGTTTTACTGTCATCTGGCCTAAATTTATCCAGATCATCTATGAGGAGATCAGGAGGGAGCTTACCAGATGCAGGGCCGAGGTCCACATTTACTGCACCTACAAGAGTGCCATGATACGTGAGTCAAATAACCCAAATCAAAAAAGGAAGTGATGTTAGTCTATTGTCACCTGCTTTTAATGAACCCATGAAGACTCAATGATGTGTTTAGGGCCTTTGGAACAATACTTTTAAAATAATTAATCCTGATACCGTTTCTGAGATGAGCAGCAAACTTACTTTCCCAGGAAGAGGGCACAGCCCTCTACTCTTGGGTCTGTGGTCTTCCTCTTTGCCCTGTAAGGCCCTGACTGCAGCCTGTGGTGAAGCGCTGCCTGTCGTCCTAGGCGGTCAGTTCCTATGGGGCACAAGCCAGTCACCAAGCTTTCCCTTTACCGTCTAGTGCTAAGAAAAGCTGAGCACCGAGAAAGCCCTCGGTGAGACATGGTCGGCTGAGTATGTCACAGAAGAGCGTGTCTGCCAAGGGCACCACTTCTTGCCTGGCTGTGTTGGGTAGCGTTTTGAAATATGAAATGCTCAGATCTCCAGCCGTCCTGTCATTCAAGACCAGCCAGAGCCACTTCTTTTTTACAGGAAGGCAAAGAAGTTGCTCAGATTGAGCCGTTATCATTCTTATTACCATTAAGTTCTTCTTTGTAGTTTTTGTTGTTGTTGTTTGTTTGTTTTTGCTGCACTGCACGGTTTGTGGGATCTTAGTTCCCCGACCAGGGATTGAACCCCGGGCCCTCAGCAGTTAGAGCACAGGGCCCTAACCATTGGACCGCCAGGAAATTCCCTCTTCTTTGTGTTATTATTATCATCAATGCTATCTGCCTTTGCCATTCTAGGATACAGCCGCCGGCTTCTTGTGTAGTAGAGTTGTGTGGGAGCTCTCCAGCCCCTAGGTCATACTCTTAGAAGCCTCTGAGGGGAAGCCCCAATCATGTGGGGAGGTCAGGAACTGTGCACGATGTCCCCTCCACAGGTGGAACCAGTCCTCTGAGTCCTCACCAGTGCACCTGTCCAGACTGGGAATCCCAGACTCAGTCATGTTGCAGGGCATGAAGCATGAAGATATGTAAGCAAGCAGGGAGGCTTCCTTCCAGCTTGAGCAGCTGTGAGCCATATAGCATCATGTGATATGAGCATATCATAGCAGCCATCCTGACTCATGGACTCACTTCTCCTTTTGTCTTCATGCAGGAGTTACATGAGAGGGGTGATGATATTTTGGAATAGGGTAGCAGCATAGAGATGGAGAAAATTGGACAGACTCTAGATATTTTTGAAGGGGAAAATAACATGACTTGCAGATGTGGGAGGGTAAGAGAAGAGGAATGTAAATTTGATGACTACCAGATTTGGGGAGCTTCTGGGAAGATGTGTTTACCAAACTGAGATGAAAAAGACAGGTAGGAAGTCTGGGGGTAGGAGAAGGAAATCAGCTCCACTTTTGAAATACTAAGATTGAGATGCCTATTAGACAATTAACTAGACATCTAAAGAAAGCACTTGGGTATATGAGTTTATAATGCAGGGAAGAGGCTGGGATGAAGATATAAATGTTGGAGTTGTCCATACAAAAGTGGCATTTTAAGCCAGGGAACTGGGTAAGATCAGATAGGATAGTGATGTGAATGTTTTTGTTCAGCCGTAAAGTGCTTTACATGTATGGGATGTTATTCTCCTGTCCATTCCTAGCTGAGCATATCATTAGTCAGAGTAATACTTTCTAACGTAGGGCCAGTCCTATGGAATTAGATCTAGAATCATCTGAGGGAGTGATTCAGAAAAGGAAAAGGAGTGAGCTGATGGCAGTCCTCTCGCAGTTCCCTGCGAGGGCTGAGGGGTTTACTCGTGCCCCAGCACCCGCCGAGAGCGTCATCCTCCAGGAACACTTCCAATGCAATTAATCATGTTAATATCTATAAATAAAGTGCAATCAACAGTTACTTTAACAGTGCATGCTAATTATTGGTAGGATCTGTCACTGAAAAGAGGTGTTTTTGCCAGTTTTGTCATGTCTGGGGCAAGCATCAGGAATACAGTTGGAGTTTCTGGGAAAACTGAATGACCAAATCGTTACCAGCTCCCATGTTACAGGTGGGCCGGGTTTGGGCCATCAGTGTAACTTACAGTGAGAATTAATGACACTTGAGGGAAATGCTGCAGCTGGGATTTCCTCTCCACTTGATAAATAATGATTTCTTGCTGCTTTATCTTGCAAGGGTTTTTGTTTTTATAAGAGACTCTGTGAGAACAGGATTTCTCAGTGAGTCAGTAGTGCTGGGGAATATCAGGGTGGGTGGTGACCAAATGTCCCATAGCTTGGTGGCTTCCTGGAAATCTGACCCAAAGTCTCGAGGAAGCTAGGCTACTGGGGCTGCAGCAGATGTCCAAGAACGCTTGCACCTCCTCTTCATTTGTGCATCAATTCAAGAAGTACTGACTAAGCTAGTCCTAAGTGTCAGCCACTAGGAGAGAGAGAGAGAGAGAGAGAGAGAGAGAGAAGCATGTCATCAATTGTAGTAATAATAGCCGTCTCATATTTACTGCAGATGCAGGTTTTCTCAGTTAATCTTTTTAACAGCCCTAGGCTTTAGATATTAATTCTAGTTTCCAAATGAGGAAACTGAGAGCAGAGAACTGAGAAACCGAGAAATTATGTAGCTTATCTAAGGTTGCATTAATACTAGGGAGGCACTAAGACTTGAACTCAGCTTCATTCTGTTGTACTATATGTCCAGGTTTCAGGGCCTTTAAATAACAAGTCCTCTTTATGTTTTATACCCCCAGCCTCAATTCCCACTCTTCCAAGCACATACTTTCAACTGTTTATTGCAAAGTATACCTCTATATTTTTTCAATGATCTATTTTATTTAGTTTTAGTTTTAGATTTCTATTTAATTTTATTGTGGAAGTTGAAGATTTAGCTCATAAATGCACTGCACAAACACACACACTCTATCCTCCTCCATCTTCTCAAAATAGTAATATCATAAATTTGTAGAGATAGTTATTCATATCTATATCATTATTGCATAAACTTAGTTTATAGCTGAGCCGTGTAGTGTGATTACATTCTTTGTTCCCCCAGGAGTCGGTCATTTGTATCTCTAGCCTGCCTCTTCCCCCTGATCTCCATACTCATATCTAATTGGCTACCTGACATCCCCATTTGGATTGTACATATAACGTATGCAGAACTGAGTTCTTGGTCTCTCCCATAGCCCAGTGCCTTCTCCCTCACCATTTAGAAATGAGGGTTAATGGCAGTTCCACCTTTTCGTTAACTCAGGCCAAATATACTGGAATCATCCTCTTTCTATCATTTAATCTATTAGAAAATCCTGTTGTTTCATCTTCAAAATTTGAAGTTTACTCTCACCACTGCTTTCTCTGGACCAAGCCACATCGTCTCTCACAAAGTTCGTTGCAGTAATCTCCTAACTGATGGCCCTGCTGCTGCCCTTGTCCCCTCAGTCTGTTCTCAACACAGGAGTGATCCTGTTAGTCACATTGTGCTACTTTATTGCTTCAATCCTTTTAGTGACTTCCATTCCCACTCAGAGCATAAGCCAGAATTCTTTTGGTAACCTGAATGATCTGGTCCTTCACAACCTCTATGACCTGACCATTGTTACTCTCTGCCTGTCTCACTATCTCCTTTCCCTTCCACAGACATAGCAGGTACACTCCCACCTCAGGGCATCTGCACTTGCTCCTTGGTCTGCGTGGAATCTCTCCAGTTAGCCGCATACTGGCTTTCTCACCTTGTTTCTCCAGGTCCTCACTCAAAAGGGCACTCTCTTGTGAAGCCTTCCCCACTTAACATTTTATTTAACTCCTCAACACTACTTAATCCCTCTTCTCGACTTTTTTCTTCTCTGTATTTTATTATACATGTGTTATTATATGTGTATTTATGTGTATGTGTGTATGTGTATATATACGTGTGTGTGTCTGTATATAATTTATTTTGCTCATTATCAAGCTTCACACATGAGAAATATGACTCACGATGGCAAACGACTTTTGCCTGTGGTTTTCTGGTGGCTTCCCAGCACCCTGAAGAGTACCTGGCAGAAAATTGCATTCCATCAATGTTTGTTGAATGAAGAACCTACAAATGAATTATCTTGGTTTTATTTGCTGTGTGTATGTTCATGTGCCTATCGGTAACTTGTCCCAAACCCTGTCAGATGGTTTAAGTCTCTTCATAAATACATCAGATTTTCTTTCTTTCTGTAGAGGACAGCCTTTAAGGGCAGAGAGCAGGGAGTGGGTGGAGAGGCAAATGAAGAGAATCGGTACATAAGACAAGTGTCCATACGTGCATGAGTCAGTTTCTGAGCTCTCTATACAACTCCATGGGTTTATTTGCCCTGCACAAATACTACACTAGTCCAGTAGCATTCTAGTTAAGTTTTCCTATCCAGTAGAGTAAGATCTCCCAATTTGTTCTTCTTCAAGAGAATCTTGACTGCTCTAGGCACTTTGCGTGTCCAAATTAAATTTAAAATCAGTTTGTCAAATTGTAATCTGATTGGAATTACATTTAGCCTGTAGATCAGTTTGGAGAATATCTGTATAATATTGAGTTCTTCCAATCTGTGAACATGGTATATCTCTTCATTTATTTAGACCTTCCTTAACTTTACTCAATAATGCTTTATCTTTTTTCTATAAAGAAATAGTGGACATTTTGGGGTAAATTTATTCCAAGGTTTTTATGTTTTCTGGTGCTATTTTAAATGAGGTTTTTTTTCTGTTTTTTTTTAACCTGTTTTTTCTGGTATATAAAAATGAAATCTATTTTTTTTACTTATGTCATATCCATCAATCTACCAATCATCAAGAAACATGCTTATTAATTCTAATAATTTATCTGTAGGTTTTAAATTTTTCTTTTCTTTTCTTTTTCTTTCTTTTTTTTTTTTTGCCACGCCGCACGGCCTGTGGGATCTTAGTTCCCCGGCCAGGGATCAAATCCAGGCCCTTGGCAGTGAAAGTGCGGAGTCCTAACCACTAGACCTCCAGGGAATTCCCCAGGTTTTTAAAATTTTCTTTACACAGAGCATCATCTAACAATAAATGACAGAATGAATTCTTCATGTCAAAACTTTATACCTTTTATTTCTTTTTCATACCTTACTTCCCTAGCTAGGACCTCAAGTACAGTGTAGAATAGAAGTAGTAATGTGTCTTATTTCTTGTGTTAACTGGGAAGCTTTTCACATTTCACCAGTACGTACACCAGTGCCGCAGCCTTGTTTTTAGAGGTCCTCCATCAGATAAGCAAATTCCTCTTCCATATCTGGTTTGTTAAAAATTCTTATCATAAATAGATGCTTGATTTTTATCATATTTTTCTACGTTCACTTAGATAATTATATGACTTTTCCTCTTTATTATGTTACTATGGGCAGTTATATTTTTAAAACTTCATATGTTAAATTAACCTTATGAACTTGAGATAAAACATATACGAGTAATATATTATCATTTTCATGTTTTTCTGCATTCAGTTTTCTAATATTTTGTTCAGTTTTTTAAAAATCTCACTTCATGAGTGAAATTGGTCTGTAATTTTGCCTTTCTTGTAATGGCTACCTCCAATTTTGGTACCCAAAATATGATATCTTCAAAAAATAAATTGGGGTGTATTCCCTCTTTTTCTCTTCTCTAAAAGTGTTTGCATAATATTGGCTATATTTGTTCCATAAAACTTTAATAGAATTCACCAGTGAACCCAGCTGAGCCAGAAATTTTCTTTATGGTGAGGTGTTTAATTACAGATTCAATTTTTTTAATGAGCCATAGAAATTTGGAGTCTTTAATTCTTCTTATATAGATTTTATGTTTTGTGTTTTGAAAAACGTGTACATTGTGTCTAATTTTTAACATCTGTGGGCGTAAAGTTGCTTATAAAATCTTTTTATTCTCTTTTTAATGCTTTTAGTGAAGATCCATAGATGTGTTGCATTTCAACAATGACATGGTTATTTTTGCCTTTTCTCTCTTGCCCCCTCTTTTTTATCTGTTTTAACAAAGATTCACAGTTTTTATTTAGCCTTTCCAAAGCTAACTTTCGGCTTCATTGATTTTCTTTAATGTATTTGTTTTCTATTTCATTAATTTCTGCTCTTAAATTTATTATTTCCTTCCTTCTACTTACTTTGGGTTTAATTTGTTGTTCTTTTTCCAAATTCTTTAGATAGATGCTTTGATCACTGTTAATCAGCCTTATTTTGCTCCATGTTATGTGTTTAAAGCTAAAAGGTTTTTCTCTTAATCTGATTTTTAAGGATTTGTGTGGGTCCTGTGTGTTTCTCTTTTACTCTCATACTGCTACCGCACTCACAGCACTTCTGAAACCAAACATGTTGGGGTTATTCCTATACCAAGCAATTCTGCGAGACCAGCTGGGTGTCCTGCAGTTCTGACACTATCTACCTTATTAAGGACTCAGTCCCATGACACTGCCCCTGGTTTCAGATGCCAGTCACAAGTAGCAGGTCCCCAGGTTACCCACAATTTCTGTCCAACTTGGCTACAGATCAGAGGTTCCCATGACCTCCTCCTTGGACTCGATTATTTGCCAGAACAGCTCACAGAACTCAGGGAAACGTTTACTGGCTTTACCGTCTATTAAAAGATGTGATAAAGGGTACAGATGATACGTAGGGTGAGGTCTGGGAGAGTCCTGAGCACAGGAACTTCTGTCTCCATGGAGTTGCGGGTATGTCACCCTCCTGGTATATGGATGTGTTCACCAACCTGGAAGCTCTTTGGAACCAATACTTTTGATATTTTATGGGGGCTTTCTCATGGTCAATTATTAACTTCATTTCCAGCCCTCTCCCATCTCTGGAGAATGGGGGCTGGTACTGAGAATTTCAAGCTTCTAATCATGGCTTGGTCTTTTTGGTGACCAGTTCCCATCCAGAAGCCATCACGGAGCACCCCGACAGTTGCCTCACTGGAACAAAAGATGCTCCTAGTGCTTTTATCACTTAGGAATTTACAAGGGTGTCAGGAACCCTGTGTCAGGAAAAAGGAGGAGAACCAAATATATATATTTCTTGTTATAAATCACAATATCACAGCATTCCACATATTTTGAAACGTATAATTTTTATTATCATCCAGTTCAATATATTTCTAATTTTCATTGTGATTTTTATTTGGAACGATGGTTTATTTGGAAGTGTATTTTTTAGTTTCCAAACATATAGAAACCCTCTAGTTATCTTCTTATTACAGAGTTCTAGCTTAGTTACATTATGGTCAGCTCTCATCGTATCTAACATCTCTGCCACGCCCTGCAGTTAACTAACCTCCTTCCGGATGTCTTCTATGACATCAACTGTTGACCTCTGTGTGAGAATATGTGATGGTTAGGTACACAAGTGTATGGACCACAACCACTTCTCCCCTTTTCAGTACAGGAAAATGTGTGTGAAAAGGCAAGCTGAAATAAGGGCATGGTGTTTGTATAGTAAAGGATTGACTCAGTAAGCTTGGGGTGCCTAAACCCTACCCTGCACATTCCAAAGAAAGGACTAGTCCTTGACTGAAAGATAACCTCTAAGCCCTTAGAATATCCTGACTGATAGGAGTTCTTTGTATAACAGACCTTGGACCACACCAAATATTTTTTGCTAATGGTGTGATTTATGATGGACACTTGTTTTTGTTCACCTAGGGCTCTGGGCTATGCTGATCCCCCTCTGATGCAGGAAGTAAAGACTGACCAGCTAAGGTTAGTCATGTGGGTACTCCGTACCACGCACAGTAGGAACCTTGGGCATCAAGGTTTAGGTGAGCTTCCCTGGTTGGTGATACTTTGTATATGTTGTCACACATCACTGCTGGGAGAACTAAGTGCTATCTGTGTGACTCCACTGGAAAAGGGCAATTGGAAACTCATGCCTGGTTTCTCCTGGACTCCACCCTATGTAATTTGTTTTTCTTTGCTGATTTAAATCTGTGTCCTTTTATTGTAATAAACCGTAACTATGAGTAGAACAGCTTTTTTGGGTCCTGTGCGTCCTTCTCATGAATCATCAGACCTGAGGGTGGTCCTGAGGACCCCCCAGTACAGTGGTACTTAGAAAATATTGAGGAGACTGGGGTATCAAAAGTCTGTTGATAATGATTCTCTTTGCCTAACTTTTGTAACCTACTATAAAACCAAAGTTCAGGGCTTCCCTGGTGGCGCAGTGGTTGAGAGTCCGCCTGCCGATGCAGGGGACACGGGTTCGTGCCCCGGTCTGGGAAGATCCCACATGCCGCGGAGCGGCTGGGCCCGTGAGCCATGGCCGCTGGGCCTGCGCGTCCGGAGACTGTGCTCCGCAACGGGAGAGGCCACAACAGTGAGAGGCCCACGTACCGCAAAAAAAAAAAAAAAAAAAAAAAAAAAACCAAAGTTCAGGGCTTCCCTGGTGGCGCAGTGGTTGGGAGTTCACCTGCCAATGCAGGGGACATGGGTTCGTGCCCCGGTCCAGGAGGATCCCACGTGCTGTGGAGCGGCTGGGCCCGTGAGCCGTGGCCGTTGAGCCTGCGCGTCCGGAGCCTGTGCTCCACAGCGGGAGAGGCCACAACAGTGAGAGGCCCACATACCGCAAAACAAACAAACCAACCAACGTTCAATAATTTTGGTGATGTTAATATCATGCAAGTAGTGTTAAAGAATAATTCTTCAGAATGTTCAGTTATATATATCAGATGAAAATATGAGATTGCCTCCACTGCCTCATGAGGCTCCTCACAAAATGATGAGCTGTAAAAGACTTTTGCTTTGACCCTTCAGTTATAAATAAAGACAATTAGGGATGTCCTAGAAAACCAACATCATGAAAGAGAAGGTCCAAAGTAAACAGATCAACTGATCACTGGAGAAAAAGAGATTAAAGCAAGAGAAAAAAAATTCCAATTAACATCAATCACTGAGGACCAAGCAAAATCAGTGAAAACAAGATATCAATACCTTTTGGGGAGATTTCAGAAGGTACAAGTACAAAGTACAAGTACAAAGAGACAATCTTAAAACCTCCTTGAGGGAAAAAAATGTACAAAAGAATGGCATCAAACACCCTAGCTGGAACATGAAGTACTAGAATATATTGTGACAAAATAAAAGGTTCTAAGGTAAAATAATTTTAACCTAAATTCTGTGCCCAGCTAACTTTCTTTTAAGAATTAGAGCACAGGGACTTCCCTGGTGGCAAGAATCTGCCTGCCAATACAGGGGACATGGGTTCGAGCCCTGGTCCAGGAAGAGCCCACATGCCACGGAGCAACTAAGCCCGTGCAGCACAACTACTGAGTCTGCACTCTAGAGCCCGTGAGCCACAACTACTGAGCCCACGTGCCACAACTACTGAAGCCCACATGCCTAGAGCCCGTGCTCTGCAACAAGAGAAGCCACCGCAATGAAAAGCCCGCACACCGCAACGAAGAGTAGCCCCTGCTTGCCACAACTAGAGGAAGCCTGCACGCAGCAACAGAGACCCAAGGCAGCCAAAAATAAATTTATTAAAAAAAAAATAAAAGAATAAGAGCATAATAAAGATTACTTTAACTACCTGTGAACCCTCCCTGGAAAAACAGTACTCAAGGACATACACGAGGAAAATGAAAAATGTGTCTAAGAGTGGGGGATGACATGGGTTTTATGAAACTGCAGTGAGCAGAGAAATAAATATTTTAACCATAGTTTATATGTTTGCTAATAATTTGGCTGTGAAACAGTAGAATGGGAAGAAACCATATTTTAAAGGACAAAATCATAATAAATTCCAAGAGGAAGAAGATTTGGATACAAAATTAACAAGCTTGATTTAATAGACGTATAGAAATATGTCCCCTACAAGTAGAGCCTAGGCATTATTTTCAGACATATTTGAGCACAAATGAATGGGATAGTATAGTATAATTTTTTCAGCGGTTAAAACCATCAAGACATATTCTGTGAATTCAGGACAGTAAAACTAGAAGACAAAACTACAGTCCTCTGTAAAATGTCTTTTCAGAATTTTTTAATCCCCATTAATTTACATACAGTAAAATTAACAAATTTTAAGTGTACAAGTTTTGTCACATGTATATAGTCATGTAACCACTACCATTTGGTTCAAAATAATCTTTAAGGGCTTCCCTGGTGGCGCAGTGGTTGAGAGTCCGCCTGCCGATGCAGGGGACACGGGTTTGTGCCCCGGTCCGGGAGGATCCCACATGCCGCGGAGCGGCTGGGCCCGTGAGCCACGGCCGCTGAGCCTGCACGTCCGGAGCCTGTGCTCCGCAACGGGAGAGGCCGCAGCAGTGAGAGGCCCGCGTACTGCCAAAAAAAAAAGAAAAAAATCTTTAATATCCCTTATGATTTTTTTCTTTGATCTATAGGTGATTTAGAAGAGTATTGTTTAATTTTATGAGTTCATTCATTTTGGATTTAATGAGAATTTTTTAATGACCCAGAATATGATTTATCTTGCTGAATGTTTAGTGTATATTTGAAAAGAATGTGCATTTTGCTGTTGTTTGATGGAGTATTAATAGGTAGAGTAAATATCAGTTAGGTCAGGTTGGTCAATAATACTCTTAAAGTCTTTTATATCCTTACTTCTTTTCTGCTTCCTTGTTCAATGAATTACTGATAGACAGTGTTGGAATCTCTTAACTCCACTTGTGGGTTTGCCTGTTTCTTCTCTTAATTCCATCAGATTTGTTTAATATATTTTGAAGTTCTGTTATTAGAAACATATGCATTTAAGATTATGTCCTCTTGATGATTTTAGCCTTTGTCAATGAAATATTCCCTTCCTCCCTGGTAATATTCCTTGCTCTGAAATCTTCTTGATATTAATATATCCACTCCAGCTTCGTTTACATGGCCTAATTTTTTCCTCCTTTAAACCTATCTTTGTCGTGATATATTTTTTAGTTAATTTATTTATTTGGCTGCACCGGGTCTTAGTTGCAGCAGGCAGGCTCCTTAGTCGTGGCTCACCAGCTCCTTAGTTGGGCATGTGGGCTCCTTAGTTGCGGCCAACGGGCTCCTTAGTTGCAGCTCCCGGGCTCCTTAGTTGTGGCGTGCGAACTCTTGGTTGCGGCATGAATGTGGGCTCTAGTTCCTGGACCAAGGATTGAACCTGGGCCCCCTGCCCTGGGAGCGTGGAGTCTTAACCACTGCACCACCAGGGAAGTCCCCTGTCATGATATTTTAAGTGGATTCCCTGTTGACAGCATAGGTAGTTGGGTCTTGCTTTACGATCCTATCAGAAAATTTATGTCCTTTCAATTGAAGTTATCAGGTATATACATTTAAAGTAATTATCAATATGGTAGTGTTTAAATCTGTCTTTTCTATTTGTTCCACCTGTACTTTCTTTCTTTTTTTTTTCTTTATTTCCTGCCTTTTTTTGAATTGAGTATTTTTATGGTTACAGTTTATCTCCAGTAATGGCTTATTACATGTACTTATTGGTTCTTTAGGTGGCTACTCTATGGTATAAAATATACATCTTTACATTATTCTATCTAATACTTATTATTTCCTTTCTTTTGCTTCTTTTGCTTTTAATTTGTTTTTATTTGCTGGTTTCTTGAAGTGGAAGCGGTGACCAGTGAATTGACACTTTTCTCCTTGTGTAATATAAGCATTTTAGTGGTATAAATTTCCCTCTGAGTACTGCTTTAGCTGTATCCACAAATTTTTGTTGTTTTTTCATTTCAGTTTAGTTCGAAATACTTTGTAATTTCTCTTTTGATTTCCCTTTTGATCCATGGGTTATTTAGAAGTTACTTAGTTCCCAAATATTTAGAGATTTTGCAGATATCTTTTTGTTATTGATTTCTAATTCATTTCCATTGCAACCAGAAAATATACTTTGAATCTTCTCATATTTAATTGAGACTTGTTTTGTGGCCCGTAATACGGTCTATCTTGTTCCGTGTTCTGGGTACACTTGAAAAGAATGTGTATTCTATTGCTGTTTGGTAGGGTGTTTCTTTAATGCCCCTAATTAGGCCAAGTTAGTTGATAGTATTGTTCAAGTATTCAAATCTCTGACTACAACTTGTTTATCCTCACAATTCTATCCGTTTTTGCTTTATGTATTCTGACAGTATGCTATAAAGTACATAAATATTTAGAATTGTTATGTGCTTTTGATGAATTGACCCCTTTATCATAGTAAAATGACCCTTTTTGTCCCTGGTAATATTCATTGCTCTTACCTATACTTTGTGTGATATTAATTTAACCACTGCAGATTTCTTTTTATTAGTGTTAGTGTAGCGTATCTTTTTTTATTCTTTTACTTTTAATATACTTATATCTTTGTATTTAAATGTCTTGTAGAGAGCATAATATTGGGTCTTGCTATTTTATTGAATTAATCTTTGCTTTTATTTTGATGCTTAGATCTTTTATATTTAATGTAATTATTGGAATAGTTGAGTTTAAATTTACCAGCTTACTATTTGTTTTCTATTTCTATCATATTTGTCTCTTCTGGTCTTATTCCCTTTTCAGTTTTTTCTGCCTTCTTTTGGATCAACTTAATATTTTTAAAGCATGTATCTTATCTCTTTTGTTGGCTTATTAACTATAAATCCTTGTATTATTTTAGTCATTTCTTTTGGGTTTATAGTATATGTCTTTAATATATACAGCCTAACTTAAAGTGATATTATTACTACTTATAGTATATACAGTACAAGAACCTTACAACAATTCTAATTTCATATCTTTCCAGTGAATAACCCCAATAAAATTAAAATTTCTCTTTCTCAATATTGATTTTTTCAGTCCCAGGGAAGACTAAATCTCCCTGCTTGGGTTACATACTCACCCCTGAACAGACAATAGTGGACAGGGGCATGAATATTTTGGTCAGTCTGAATTCCTGCAGCAGCCCTTCTAGAATTTCATGGAACTAGGAAGGACTTCACCAGAAGAACCCAAGAACAGGAAAGCAAAAGTGTGCTAGTTAGACAAAAACTAGAGCTATCGTAGACCACTACAGGCAAACATACCACAGAAAGAGTTTACAGATTGGCAGGTAGAGAATTCACACACACACACTTGCTATAAATTCTCTCTATATATATCTTGCCAACAATACGGAACTTGGCCACACAAAGCAGGAGCAAATGAAGCATTTCTTTGTGTGACATTTTCCTTCCCCTTGTACCCCCCAGGGCACCTCTGCATATCTGATTTCTGTCAAGCTGGCAAAGAAGCCAAACACTCCACGACTCTTTCGTATTTGACTTTTATCAGTATTCTGGAAAAATTTTTACTAACAATATAAGCACCTCTGTATAAGACAGAGTTTCTCAACCTTGGCACTATTGACATTTTGGACCAGATAATTCATTGTAGTGAGGGGCTTCCCTGTGCATTGTAAGATGTTTAGCAGCATCCCTGGGCTCTACCTACGAGACGTCAGTAACACAACTGCCTCCCCAGTTGTGACAATTATAAATAATGCCAAATGTGCCCTAGGGGAGCAAAATTGCTTCTGGTTGAGAACCGCTGAATTAAGGAATGTTTATAAACATCCATATCTACAGATTCTTAACCCCAAATCAGCATCAGCTGAGGGGGAGAAAGCAGGGTTAGCATTAGGTGCCATCAGCTTCTGTTCCGTATCCCAGCAAGTCCATCACTTCTCAGGGGACCACATCTGTTGTTCACCACGGCAAAAACAGCTCTCAGCACCTGGACGAGAGCAGTGTTCAGCAACCACAACCACAGCAAATGTTAGAAGAATAAGTGAATAAATGAATGGACGGATGGATGATGGATGAAAAGGAAAATGTGCGTGATTATCCACAGTGTTACTCTGGGGAAAGGCGTGACTTAGGTGGTATGTACATAAGAAAAGGACATATTTTACGATTATACTTAAAAACTTTTGAATTTTATCATTTTTACCTTCATAATTTAGATAATTTTAAATGATTTATTTTTAAAACACTTGGAAATCAAACCAAGCATTTTCCCCTTAATAAATCTTTCTTTAATTTGCTCAGGGTTTTTTAAGTACGAAAGTGGACTTTTGCCCTAGTTCATATAGGGCAAATACACTGAATATATGACCAAATCTGAAGCGCAGTTTTTTTTCCTTTTAACTCGTGAGCAAACAGCAATATCATATAAATATTTATGAATGAAGTTTACGTTGGGGAAAAATGTACTTAGGGCAAAAGTAGCTTGACACGTTACATTCAGTTATGTGCCTTGGTCTTGAGGGCAGGGACTGCATCGTCACATCTTGAGCCCTACAGAGCCTGTGCGGTGTGGGCCCTGAGAAAATGTATGCGCAAAAATGATGATGAAGCTTCTTAGGCATGGTTTTGGTTGCTCCTGTTTTACTGTGTAAAACCAAGATTATTAGGGCAGGATGAGAGGAGAGGGGGCTTGAGCCAGGTGCAGTGAAAAGTCCTCTGAGAAGAACACGTGTCTGGGCCTTTCTGCTTAAGGCACACAGGAAAGGTCCAAGGGCAAAGGAATAGGCCAGAGAGTATAGAGGGGGAAAGATAATTTATGGGGACAGCTGTCCCTGCTCTTTCTCCTCCGCCACCAGCAGGAAGCTGGGTCAGAGCCTTCAGTAACAGCAGACCCTACTCCTGCAGTTGGGAACCCGGGCGGACAAAGCAGTCCAGCACCTGCCCCATGTGACACCTCCACCCCAGGGGGAAAGGCCCAGCTACCTGGGTCTGTTGATATTAGGGCTCCAGGAACCAGAAGAGCCTGGCATGCTTGCGAGGAGAGGTCATTTATTTACATGAAGCAGGGAGAGCTCGAGGACACAGAGCGATCCATCTGCCTTAGCGACTAAACAGACTCCCTTCGCCTCATCCTCCTGCAGAAGCGGTCAAGGAGGGAGGTTGGGCGAGGTGACCTTACAGAGCTCAATCTGTGCTTCTAAAAATAGTAGCATCCTTGGAGAATCAAGGAGGGGAGGGGAGGCTGTGGATGTTGTGGGCAAAAACCGGACTCCCCAGAGCATTGTCAGTATGAAACTGTATTAATTAGACACAGACACCCAGCTCGATAACCTCAGGTATCACAGAAATTGAAACTAAATGAACTGGCTTTTTTTTTTTCCTTTCTGGTTATACTTTCCCTGGGCTAAAAAGGAGAGAGAGAATTGTGTCTTCTGACCTATTTGAATGACTGCACACTACCCCAGGAGATGTTTTCCCCTGCAGAGGGAAATGGGGCTTCTTAGAGACACATCGAGAGAAGGCAAGAGCTGCAGCAAAGTGGGAGCCAGGGGGGTCAGGCGTTGGGGGCCTGCGGGGTCTGGGTCCCCACCTCTCTCTCCCTGCCTGGAGACTGCGCAGGGGCTGGGCAGGTGTCCAGGTGTGTCCAGGGCTGTCACGGGCTGCCACTCTCAGGCTGCGGCAGGGTCTTCGTCGAGAGCCCTGTAGGGACTAGGTGTTTGCAGGGTCCAGTGGAGCCACGTGCTGGTCTGCACAAGCTGCATGTGACCAGGTTGCGTGCGGTGCTCTGGTGGGTGGAGGGGTATGTGTGTGCGTGCGCGTGCACGTGCTGGGATGGGGAGTGTTTGCAGGAGTGTACAGAGGTATTGCAGCAAACTTGGGGTGGGGGGTCTCTGCAGTGAGGTGTGTGGAGCTATAGGGGAAGAATGCACATGGACGGTGACTGGAGGACTTTGCGGGCTATGTGAGGCCTGTGGGTAAAACTGTGGGGGAAAAGCTATGTAGGAAATGGGGGTTGGGAGTCTCCAAGGGGCTGTACGGAGACCTGTCTGAGAGAGTGCACGAGGCTATGGGTGGGCTGTGTGCAGAGCCTGTCTGGGCTGCCAGTGGGGCAGCCCAGCACTGTGGGGCAGCTCTTGTGTAGCTTTGTCCTGCGGGCTCTGAGTGGATGTGATGGGGATATGAGTGGAGCCACACGGGGGGCTCTGTAGGGGATAGTTAAGGCTTTGGGGGCTTCTGCTCTGGGGGCTGCTGTGGGCCGCGGGACCTGTGTGATGCTGTGCAGGGCTGCAGGTAGCTGGATAGAGGGGCAGAACCCTGGATGGTGTCCACAGCTCTGCCGTTTAAAGATGAGTGTGCTTCCTTAGGGAGGGTGCTCCCGAAGTGCAGGCGTTTAGTCTCCTTCATCTGATTGATTACATGAAGGGAAGGAGCAGTGCGGCCCCTTGCAATGCTGCCCTGGCCCTGCTTCTGTGTGCGCCAGGCTGAGGACACTTTCTAATGCTTCAGTTTGTGCTCTCTCAACAGGACAACGTGGATCTTGGAGAGCTGATGTTTTCCCTCTGCTATCTTCCCACGGCTGGCAGGCTGACCATTACCATTATAAAAGCAAGGAATTTAAAGGCAATGGACATAACGGGAGCATCAGGTGGGACAAGCTCAAATGCAGATTTCTTCCTACGGTCTTATGTAGCACCTTATGAAGCTTCCAGTAGAGTAATAAAGTGCACGGACTTTGGAACCAAACTGCCTAAGTTTAATCCTAGTCCTAGACCTAATAGCTGTGTGACCTTGGGCAAGTCACTTAATCTCTCTGGGCTTTAGATTCCCCCTCTGTAAAAATGAGGACGATAATAGTATCTGGCTCTTTCGGTCGTTACAGGATTAAGTGAGTTAACACATATGACCCCTAAGAACGGTGCCTGGCACACACTAAATGCTCCTCAGCGTTAGCTCTCATTATTATTACCATTGTTCTCTCTTAGGTCTTCTCCTTCACGTAATTGTGGACTGGACCTACAGTTTGCACGTGCTGATATAGCTTATCTAATTGGGTCTTTCCTCACATACAAGCAATCACCATCACCTCAGGCTTTTAGAAGATTGATATCCAATATCCTTCTATAAAAGGTCCATCAGTGAACTATGCAGTTTGGTTTTTCCAGTGAATCAAGCATGTAGCCTTAAATTCTAAACCCTAACAGAAAATACCCTGGTATGCAGTTCCTTTCATACAAGTTCACAAGCCACCTCTTCAGGGGCTCCCAAAATGTGGTCGCAAAACCCCCAGTTCACTGGCTTTTGGTCACTGAAATCAACAGGTGCAATATATTTTGCTTCCTGGATGCCAGTGTTTTATTCAAGCAGAAAAGAAGATATGGCCTCTTCTGGCCCTCTAAGTCGCCCCAGACAGTGTATGGGTGTCAGAGCAGCACATGGTTAGGCAGGCGAAGCAAGAAGGACTCCCCACTGAGCAGAATAGTGAGGTGAAACCAAGGAAGTTCCACCTGAAGCAGAGTCCAGCCTCGCCACCTGTCACCCCATCCCAGCATGGCGCCACAAGCAAGCCTGTGTCCTTTCTCTCCCCGCTGAACTGCTTCTCCCTTTGCACCCCGACTGCAGGCAGCTCTAGAGCTTGAGGCCCCTGCACTGAAGGAAACCCACCCCCACCCCAAGTTTTCCCAGTCCTCTAGGAATTCAGCTTGTCCCTTTCCTAAAGACCTAGTTTTTAGAAAAAGATTCCCCGAGGTGGCTGCAAGTCAGGCCCTGCAGCCTGTTTCCCCATGCTTTGGAAATGGCTTTGCATTTCCCTTCCTGTGACAGCCAAGCAGGTCCTGGATCCTAATCTAATTCGGTAACATGTTTTCACACTATTTTTAAATTCCACTCATTTTGAGGGGAGAGAGTCCTGTGCTTTTTCCTGAATGAATGACTCAGTTATCCCAACTCCAGTCCCTGCCCAGACATCGTGTTAATTAAAATCCTCAAACTCCAGTCCACAGGCAGGTAAAGGGGTTCTGCGTACCATGGTCCTTGAAAGTCTGCCGTGACGAAACTGCTGGCCTAGATATGCATGTATCCTCACAGTACCTCTGCTTCTCATGGTCTGTACAGATCCCTACGTGAAAGTCTCATTGATGTCTGATGGCAGACGATTGAAGAAGAGGAAAACGTCCACCAAGAGGAACACTCTGAACCCTGTTTACAACGAAGCCATAGTCTTTGACGTCCCTCCCGAGAATATTGACCAAATCTACTTGTCCATAGCGGTCATGGACTACGACCGGTGAGAGGCCTAGAGCTGTTTCTCATTGCAGTCCACTATGCCCAGGGTTGGGGCACGGGGGGTGCCAGCTGTGGACTCTTAGCTGGTGTCTTAGTGCAGCCACAGGAGGAGAGTCAGGTGAGACTCTGAGAGCTGATTGACAAGGAGTCACCATTTTACAAGCAGTGGGGTAGAGTCAGATTACCAAAGTGCCTCTAAGCTCTCCCATTTCTTCTTTCTTTCTCCTCCTCCATTCTCCTTCCTCCTCTACTTCTTCCCCTCTCCATCCCTGTACACCCCTCAGAATCTCACCTTAGAGAACTGTGACCCCACAGATCATAATCTTCTCTCTGGCAATCCTACCTGGCCTTTATCAGAAAGATTCCACTCAAAACAGCAGAATGATTACCTTAGCCAGACCATCAACATTTCTAAATACATAATTTTGTTCTTTTTTTTTTCTTCTCCCTATGTGTTTAATAAAGATCGTTTCTATCCACGTAAGTCTGAAAGCGAACACAGAAATGTTCTCTTGAAAATGCTAGAGTCAGTATGGATGACAGAGTACATTAAAATGTATAAGATGCTCGACTTTCTAATTAATACAGCACAGAAGAGATATTTATAGCCTGCATTGTAGCCAATTGTGTATTTAAAGGACAGATTTGAAAAACAGTCATTTTAATATGCAAAGGAAGTACCAACAGGGAATTATACATGTTAAACTAGTCATTAGACCGAAATGCAAAGTCTGTTTTTAATTGGAAACCTCCCACATGGTCTGGGCACAATTATAAAAAAAACAAAAAAAAGTCTGACTTCTAATATCTTACAGTATTATTTGCAGCTGAAAATTTTCCCACAGACCCCTGAAATGTCAGTAAGGCAGCCTCAATGCCCTGAACACTCTTTCCAGAGATGCCTGGGTGAAGCATAATCGTCCTGCAACCCAGGGGGCACGTGGGTTGGCTCAGCTGCCCATGGGTGTGATAGCCCACGCTGGGCAGTAGACCTCATCTTGTCTCCTCTGGACGACACACAACACAAATAGTGTCGGGCCACAGGAGGGGACATTGCCCACCAGCCGTGGAAGGCTGGGCCAGTATTTTTCAAGCTATTGCCAAGTTTCCCGCATCGACAAATCTGATTATGTGAGCTCTGCTTCAATTTAATTCTCAGTAAACTCATGAATCTGGCCTGGAAAAATCCATGGCAGAATTCATGGGGCTTCTTCATGCAGCTGATTTTAATGAGCATAGAATCCAATATCCTTCACACTGCTTCCCCACCCTTGTCTCCCCCTTGCTCCCTATACACAAATAGGAGAAAAATCCCTCATCCTTGTAGGAAGGAAAAAGAAAGAGAAGAAGTCTGTGAATTTGGATCCCAGAGAGTTAAAGGATGGGCCATGTCATTCTGGATATATGCAAAGGACTTCTAACCAAAAACCGTTAAGGAAAAAAAGAAATGGTCCAAGGCAGAGATCTACCCAGGGATGTTTCAGAAATACTAGCTAAGTATTAAAGGAGCTGAGTATTTCTGCAGTAGGGAACTCAAGTTGGGTCAAAGAAGCAAAGCTGGGCTTGCAAGGAAGGAGGGAAGAGCACAAAAAGACAACATGTTCTCTAAAGAGAGGGGTTGCAAGATGATCCAGGAGCCTCCTCCACTCTGCCCCCTTTGTGAGCTCAAGGCTACAGCTGACAGACTCAGAGCTTCTCCCTTACCCATACTTGGTTCCCTCTTGCAGGAATGAAGCAGCCATTAGTGCAAGGAACTCTTTTCAGATAGCCCCCTTTTCATTACATGGATTTGGAGGCCTGAGGTCAATCTTGTTCCAGAACCAGAGGTGACAGCCTTTGCATGCAGCGGGGAGTTCTTCCAACACAGGTTCTTGGGAACAGGCTAAGCCACGCCAGTGTTCCAACAGCTGAGCCGTGTGAGGGCCAGATTCTGGTCTTCCTTTCTGTGCCCCGAGTGAAATATTGTAACCCGAGTCTTGGTGGCTGTTAAGCTTGGCCTGTAGTTTTAAATTAGGGAATGAAAAGGACCACCCCTTCCCTAATTCCTCTGTCAGTTTAACTGAGTAGTTGCTGCTCTTACATACCAAAATTTCAGGAAAAAACTATTGTGCACCGTTTTCACAGTGTAGGTCACAATGAGATCATCGGCGTGTGTCAAGTAGGCAACGAAGCTGAGAGGCTGGGCAGAGACCACTGGAGTGAGATGTTGTCATACCCGCGCAAGCCCATTGCACACTGGCATTCCCTGGTGGAGGTAAGACCCTACTCCCACGTGCTCCTCTTTGCAGAAGAATAAATGCTTTACTGTTGAAATGCAGGAGCCACCAAAAATGTGAGTGTACCAGGGTCTATGGTCATCGATGTGTTTCCCTGGTTGCATTTCCTGGGACCGCTTGTTGGGAATTCCATTCAATCTGAGATTGAGTCTGTGCTCCCTGCCGGTCTGGTAGGTTTTGAACATTGATCGGGGATCATCTGTTACTTTGATTGTTTTCAAAAAAGATCAAGATTCTCTTATTTCATGTTATGGCTTTGGGTTGACATTTGGAGGACACCTGAAGGATCTGAGTGAGTGTGGAGGTCCAGGCCATCATAGAGTGACTTACAGCTAGCATCAGAAAAAACTTGAGACCGGGAGAGAGGAAGCATGGATTCTGAGACTGGCCGTAGCATGAACCTGTGATTCTGGGCAAACTGCTTAGTATCAACTGTATATGATAAAAACCCCCAAGTCAACAAACCACAAAATAAGTGAAATGGAAATTTATTTCTCTCTTACATAAGAAACGTCCAGAGGAAGGTTGTCTAGGAAGGTTGTCTAGGCTGTTAAAGTGGCTCTGTGGCTGACAGATTCTAGACTTCTGTCTTTCTGCTTCCCTGTCCCAGTGTGAGGTGTGTTTTTTTTGGTTGGTTGGTTTTTTTGAGGTCACCTCATTGAGCAACATGGCTGCTAAGCTCCAACCATCACATATCTCCCAGGCCATAGAAAGGTGAAGACAAGAGCCAAAAGCATACACATTCCTTTTTAAAGGGTTTTCCTTGATGTCTTATGCAACACTGCTACTTCCGTTTAAATTAGTCACAGAACTTAGTCATACAGACATGTATGGTTGCAAGGGAGGGTAGGAAGTGTATTCTTTTTGTCGGTGGCAATGTGCCCAACTGAAAAAGCAGGATTCTCGTTGCAAGGTAGAAGAAGAGAGTGGATACTTGGAGGCAGTGGACCATGGTTCTGCCTCCCACCCTCATTCATTCACTCACTCCCCCATCCTTTCCTTCTCATTTATTTTTCCCCCATTCATCCTTTCTCAGTGACTCACCCTCTTTTTTATTTACTAACTCATTCTCTCAGAAATAAATTGCATTCTCTAAGTGACATTTCTGTGGGGCAAATGCCATATTAGATAGAGAAAATACAGATGTAAGAAACCTTTCCTTTCCTTGAAGAGCTTATAGACCATAAGAGAGAGGATGGCATGGAAACTAATCACTGAGGTGCACAGTCATAAGCGTTATCATCAACATCAAGTGCTACGGGGGCACCAGGGAAGCAAGTGTCATGGTTGGATGAGCTTGTCCATGAAGGATTAGTCCCTCCTGCTCTTGGGAAACGAAGAGAACCTGAGCCCCTGGGAAAAGGGACACCAGAGAGCGTGGGTTCCAGGCAGAGAGCTTCCTCTCACTCTCCCAGAGCAGGCAGCTCTGTTCCCTGCAAAGCCATCCTGAGAGGCCAAGACCAGAGCCTCACCCAGTGTGGATTCTGCTGCCCTGGCCCGTCAGGAGAGTCTAAGTAAACATGTAGGGCAGCCACAGAGAGGCAGGAGGGCCCCAGAGGATGAAGGGACAGTCTTTCTTTGTTGGAGACCGTGCCGGAGGGGAGGAACAGGACAGGGTCTCTCAAGGAGAGCCTAGGGCCCTCCTAATTTGCAGGTCCTTGAGGACACCTCTGTCCTTGGGCCGTAGAAGTGAAGACTGTTTCCTGGGCTCAAAATTAATCCGTACGGGAGACCATAGAACCTGTGAACCACCTCACAGTGCGGGGGACTGGTGCTAGCTACAGTGCACGTCACTTCTTCAGTTCCTGGTGGAATTCTCAGAGGAGTCTATCTGTGGACTGCCAGAGCCCGTCACTAGCAGGGGCAGTTAGAGCACTTGTGATAGGCTTTTTGCGCCCTTACAGTCACTGCCGACTTTCATTCTTATTTGTAACCTGAAGTGTCAAAGACTGTCAGGGCTCTGTGCCGCTGGGGACACAGGAAATGGGAAAGGAGTGAGGATCAGGGGTGTGGCGTGGGGCTGAGACAGGAGCCCTGATTGTGTGCACAAGCACTTCTGTCTCAGTGACCTTGCCAGGGAGTGACTGTGGATGGGGCTGTGAACACAGGGCCCCGAGCACGGCGCGTGCACCTTACAGGAGGGAACATGTGGAAAGCGGGCCTGGGAGGCTGCCCTCACTGCCCAGGAGGAAGCACCCTATGACTGGCTGCCCGGGAGCCATGCCTTAAACCCTGAGCACTAGGCTTACTGCAAATCTGTGTTGGACAGTTTTGTGAGAGATACGTGTTTTTAGAGTTAAACCACTGAAACTTGGGGGTTATTTGTTACAGCAGCTAGAATTACTTGGGCGAATTCAGTGGTCTTTTCTCAATGGTTGCAGCAGAACTAAGGAAATGAAATGTCCCTTATATGAAAGGCAAACCAAGGAAGGCTTTTCCTGCCCTGTTGCTTCATGTGTCTTTGAAGTACATGCCTGGGACTTCGGATCCATCCTGAGAGGAGAAGCCATACTTTCCCTTTTAAGAATAAACATGTTATGAGCGGAATTGGGACAGTGGTACCGGATGAGATGAAAAGCCGTGTCAGAGGGGTGACCGTGCTTTGCTGACAGCTGTCAGGATGGAGGAGGCCGTGGGCAGAGCGGTTTTGACGTGGATGGACCTAGATTCAAATCCCTGTGCTGCCACTCAGTTGCTTGTTTTTCCCTTGCTGAATCTCGGTTTTTCTCCTCTGTAAAGTGGCTGTGGTAGTGCCTGTCCCACAAGGGTGATTGTGAGGATTAAAGAATCTAATGTGTGTGAAGCACCATGGCTGGCACCCAGTAAATGCTCAGTAAAATTCCCAGTTATGACCATTACTGTGTATGTCCCACATTCCGAGGGATTGCTGTGTGTCCTCATGGGACTGTCGCACAAAGAAACATGATAATGTTGGTCACGGAGGGAAAAAGGAAGGTTGGGCGTACCCCACACCCCACATGCTGGTGAGCCATGACCTCCCACTGGGAGAAGGGGTCATTTGTGACTTGACTGGATATAGACACACGTATCTCAGTTCTGTTCTTTCTCCTGTCTTCCTTGGCCTTAAAGATAAGTTGCTGTTACACTAAGAACCGTTAAATTTTCTGCTGTAAAACAAAAACAGCAATTAAGTTGCACTTCTCTGGATGTGTGTGTGTGTGTGTGTGTGTGTGTGTGTATACATAAGCATTTGTGTAAGAATGAATGAGAGAGAAAGAGAAGAGAGAAGATCTGGGGTAGTTAGGATTTAGTACGAAGGGAGGCTGGCCTGGCAGAAGCTCTTCGCTGCCGGGGGCTGAGGGACCAGGTCAGGACTGGACCCTGAGCCCTGCAGAGATCTGGCAGCCTGCTTGGGGCCGCATCCAACACCCCCTGACCTTGCCAGAGCAGGTGGCAGATGGAGTCTTCAAAGCCAATGAGTTCAGAAATCCATTTCTCTCCCAGAGAATCTGGATGGCTTCACTGCACACTCAAAGGTCAGCCAGTGCCGCTCCCTTTTCTCTCCATGATGTCAGAGGCTTGGGAAGCTGTGTAAACTCCCTCGGTGGGCTGCCTGGGCCCTGGAGACAGGAGCATCCCCTCCACGGAGCCTCAGGGGATGACAGAGCTCTGACAGAGCTCCCACAGCCCTCTCCTCCATATATCCAAGAGAAGATGGTTCTGGCCTGGCCGCATCCCGGCACCTTTCCCACCCCTGCACGTGGAGCTGGCCCACACCACGCAGCTCCGGGGACAATAATAGAAATAGTTCCAGGCTTTCATCACTTCCGTGTGAAGTGCTGCCTGACCTCTGGATTAACAAGTAGTAAACGTGGTTTGGTGGGAAGAGCAGACCACAGACACCATTGGGTTAAGTCAGTTTTTACTTTTCTATAAGGGATAGACTCCAATCAGAATACAGAATGTGAAGGTCCGCAGCATTCCCCTGATTGACAGACGTAAGATTCTAAACCCCAAAGTCCTGCTCAAGGGTGCTCAGGTGTGAACAAATCTTCCTGTCTCCAAGCTCAGCATTTTCTCTGTGCACCTGGTTAGTCTGACAGTCTGCAGGGCCACCTCAAAGAGCTGGAAGCCCCCTGCAACTCAGGGTTATGCAGTTCCCAGCATAACTAGGGGCAGGTGTGGTACAGCACACCCTGGCAGAAACTTCCAGCCTCTGCCGCCTTAAGGGTGTAGATTTAGAGCCGTATAGCTAAGGCAAATGTCATCACCCAGACTCGACTGGGAGTTACTCTAGCAGGCCCTTTAAACAAGCTCTAGATATTATCCATCAAGTGCCCACCAGGGCCTACCTGGAGTCTTCAAAGTCCACACATTCCCAAGATTACCCAGGTTGGGTTAAGTGTCCACCCCTGGTCCAGTTTGCCAGAGGTCAGGGGTCATGGAAATGTGACCTGGTCCCACTCCAGCAGGAGTGTTGAGAGGAGACTTGCTGAGAAGTGTCCCCCTGGCAGGACAGGGAAATGGACACAAGTGACCCCAATCTTCTGCTTCCCAGAAGATTTTGAAGTGAGGGCGTCAAAAGCTTTATTACTCTGGGCCAACTGCTATTCACAACAGAGTTAGGAAAGAGGAGTGATTCCCCAGAAAGAGGAGGGGTTGACTGGAACTGAACCTGGATCAGGTTCCCATCAGGGAGTTTGAGTGTGTGTAGGCCTGGGGTCCTGGTGAGGGCTAGACCAGCAGAGAAGGAAACTGAAACCAGAAGGAAAAAAGCAGGCACTAGGCACAGGGTGGGAAAGCCCAAGGGAGTTGCAACCTGCCTCCTGTCTCCTTCCTCCTTCCCAAGCTGGCGCCTAGGCGAGAGAAGCACAAAGGCCCTGGTGACAAGGGGAGATCTGTGTGCTTGCATCTGACCAGGCGTGTTGTCCAGCTTGTCTTTGGCCATCAGATGACGTCATCACGACGTGTGCTGTTGGGACCCCCTCGAGGCTGACCGGGCCACACTGCGCCTCTTGACTGCCCTGCAGATCTCTGAGGCCTTGGCACACCTCTCGCCTGAGAGCTTTTCTTTGCAGCCCTTGGTACAGGTCACTTTCCCACTTACTGGACACCCCCCCCCAAAAAAAAACCTTGTCGGCCAATGTTGTCACCTCCTTTCCACATCTTCCAAGCATTCAGGGACACACAGGAGCTGCAGGAGACTCAGCGCCATTACAGGCACCCTCTTCATGCCCATAAAGTTACGTGGCCATTTCTGCCTGTTCCTCTAGCCCCGTGTTGGCACAGGGGCCATTTCTGCCTTCACCTTCCTCCTCGACCCACCTGAAACTCGAGACTTCAAGCCTGAGCGGTGAAGCCAGGACCTCACATCAAGCCCCGCCCCCCATCTCCCTACCAAAGGCTCTCTACATCCTCTTTCCGGCTGGTGGAACCTTCCTTTGTATCAGAGCATGATTTCCTTTATACTATACTATGACTTAGGTTCAGATCTCCAAGGTTTCCTCTCAATGTGTAGAGGGAACATTTGGGATTTCGATGTGTCTCTTTTCTCTTGACAGGCCTGGCTTTGGAGACTTTTGTTTCTGTAGGGACTATCTGGTCATTGACCTATCTGATCATCACGTTATTTGCCCTCAGTTTGTAGGAACATATAACATTGATTCCTTTGCATGGGACAGCATGATTTATGGAGAATGGAAATACTGTCCCTGTTACACAGGTATTAAATTAGTATTTGAGGAATGAATGAAAGAATGAATGAAGGAGACACATAAGGAAAGCAGTTGGGTTCCTCTAGTTCTAAAGTCCCACAGTTTCCCACACAAAGGAGTCCAAAGGAGAAGTCAGTTCGCAGCAAGATGTAAAAGTTATCAAGACTAAAAAAAAAAAAAGGTATCAAGACTAAGTTTACAGTAGGCTCTTCAAATGGAGATGGTCCTTATTATGCTCCAAGCTTTGATCACCTTTTCTCCATTTAGGAGAAGGACGTGAGAAGAGACCATTTTGCCCCTTGGTTCCCATGAACTGCCCTCTGATGGTAGTGGCTTTGCATTTCGAGTGCACTTGAGAAACATTCAGAACAATAACTTAGGCACCTTAGTAAATCATGAAGGTCCCCCTCATGCTGATGATATGCGTGTCCAGGTTCTAGAGTGCTTCAGTATCTTCTTTCATAAGAGACGAAGGAAGCAGAAACCACAGACATCCCTGCGGTGAATGGCAGACTGCTGTACCCTGAATGAGAACAGATCAGGAGGGGTGACAAGGACATTAGCCCACAGGTTGGCTTTTCTCACCAGGGAAACATTTTAGCAGCAATTTTATGTCAGGTAATGATTCACTCCCCCTACCTGTGAAGATAAAAAAGAGAAAAATAGAGGGAATGCATCTTTTGGACAAAATAAAGGACTTAGCATTGAGATTATATTTTTGCAAAAAATAAACTATTTTCATTGGGGGATTTAGTATGCCAATATCCATAAACACCAGCAGGGCCACTGAAGCACAACTGAATGCAAAGAACAAAGAAATGTGCTACATGTTGGGGATCTGAAAAACATGTAACAAACCTCTTAGAATCTCTGCCAGTTGATGTAAGTGACCAGAATGCAGTTGGGACCAGTAGGCATGGTCAGTGTTAATGGGGCGTTGTGTTTCCAGCTGGTGGAGGGAATGGTCAGCAAACAAAGCCAAGAGCATTCAGTATTTCCCAAACAAGTCCTCCTTCTTGTGTAGAATTATCTGGTTTAGGAAAAAAAAAAAAAAAGGATGCAAAGCATTTTCTCATCTTCAACTGGGGTACAAAACCGGTAACTCTTCCAGGTGTCTGTAGAAATAGCAGTCATACAAACTGCGGAAGCATTAAGGTAAACACTAGAGGTATAAAAGATAATACCAATGTGTTGGAAAATAACATTGCTGCTCAAACAGAAAGTCAACTGCATCTTGACTCTCCTCTCTCACAAATGACCCTGTCCCAGCAGTCACTGCCCTGGAGCGTTCCTGCGGCACACTTGAATAGCAATTAAATAAGAAAGTGGCTAACAATGGGCGTGGGCCTTCAGCAGTCTCATCTCCAAGAATGGCATTCCGGTGTGACTGCTAATACTGTGGGCTGATGGGCCAGTTCTTCCCCCCGTAGATGAAATGAACTAGAATGGCTTATGCCAACCTCTGAAAGGGCCACACTCCCTCGTGATTATCTGTGGGGAGGAGAGGACTTCCTGGGTTAGGGGGCCAAGGCAAGGGTGGAGCATCCTGGTGTCAACTGAAAAAAAATGCACAACCTAGAAGTTGAGAGTTATGTTTTAATAGTCTCACAATACTGAGAACTTCAGCCCAGGACGCAGCCTCTCTGACAGCTCTGAGGGACTGCTCCAAAGAGACAGGGGAGGAACCAGGATACATAGAAGTTTTTGCAACAAAGACCAGGTAGTCGGAACATCAAGATTACTGTTAATTAAAGAAAACCAAACATCTCAAGTTAAGGAAGTTAGCGCTTTTCTGTGTGAGGGAAGATGCAAGAGTCTGGGCTCACTGAAATCGTTCCTTTGATGTGCACCTCAGCTATCTGGGGCCAGTATCGTGTGCTTTCTCATCCTGAGTCTCCTCAGGGTGCACTGTCGGGGATGGTTTGCTGGGGGGCATCCTGCGTCGGGGAGGCTGTAATGGGAAGGCTTGATGGCTACAACATCCTTTGTGGTCTTTTTGCTGGGGGGGGTGGGGAAGGTTGGTTTTGGTTTTTGGCCACGCCACGTGGCTTGCAGAATCTCAGTTCCCCGACCAGGGATTGAACCCAGACCACTGCAATGAAAGGGAGACCTAACCACTGGACCGCCAGGGAATTCCCCAACATCCTTTGTTCACTGATGTGGCAGGCAACATTGTTCCATCGATAATGGCAAAGGACAGAATGTCTAGAAGGCCGCTGCTCCTGGAAATGCGTCTTTCAGAGGATGTGCCTGTTGAACGCTGTCTGCCAAATGTCAGCAGAACAACCTATTGAAAAGACAAAGCTGAGTTTACTGCTTACCTGGTAATTGAAGGGGAAGGGCAGGGTCTGATCGATACTTTCAAGTATGGTTTAAGGTGGGCCTTTCAGTGTGGCATGGAAGATGATTCAGGGGATGGGGAAGCTTGGTTAGGGTTGGGTAAAGATCATGATGTAATAGTTTAGGTGGACACAGCAAGGTGAGGATTTTGAGACCAGGATTCAGAGAGTTTGGGGGTATAAACCGTCTGTTGATACTTTCTAAGGAAGAGTTGCTGGTTTTCTGGAAAGTCCCAGTAATGAGCAATAATGTTGTCTGCAACTTTCATCTGTCTTGGCCAGAGTCTCTGGGAATAGTAAAGTTAATGTTAATGAAGCCAATAGAATAGTAAAGGCAAGTTAACGTGGAGTGCATCCTATAGACACATGGCTGTGTTGGGGTAGATGGCTTTAGTTCGCACACCCCAAGAACAAAAAGCAGAACGAGAGCTGACAAGGAGCCTGCCTAGTGCTGTGGGTACCCACACAGACAGCAGGATGTCCTTCTGATGGCCATGACTTCTCCTTGGGGATTCTGAGGAGCCTGGCTCCATCCTTGGCTCCAGTAATGGAACTAAGACCTAGTCCGGGGCTAACCCAGTCAAGCCAACCATGGGGATTAGTACTATCTAAGCTGATTCAGTCAGATAGTATTAGAGAGCGTTTGGTGTGAATGCTTGGACAAAGCCGCTGTCTCTTTCTTGTTGGATATAAGTAAAGAAGCATACACGACAGGAACAGCTGTAGCCCTCTGGACCTCTAGAGGAAGCAGGGTTAGGGTGAGGCCAACCCCATAGGTGGCAGAATAGAGAGAGAAAAAGAGTTCAGACCCTCGATCATATGGTTGAGTTGCTGGATCAAGCCTGTCCTGAACATAGTGTTACCTCTGGCCCTTATGAATATGTAAGCACATACATTTCCTTTGTTACGTAAGCACTACAAGGTAGGATTTCTGTTACTTTAAACAGAAAATATCCGGGACATAGGCGAACACCCACCCCTGTCCCAACTGGTGTTCCCTTGCAGTGAAGAGAACCATCCCCAAAGATGCCATGATATCAACTCATCCGTCCTGCTCACTGTGGTATGTCCAATGTCTACCAAAGTAAGTGGCACAGGACAGACGTTCAGTAAAATTTTCCTAATGAAACAAATTGTCAATGTTTGGTTAATTAGCTTGTGTGTTGAAACAGTTGTGGCCAAAAGAGAGACTCTCTGCTCCTAATGACACAAATACTGTATAAAGTGAGGGGGAAGCTGCTTTCCTTTTGCATTTATGTCTTATTTTTCCAAAGGAAAAATCAAATGCTGTGTGGATCTGAAGGACCCACGGATAGCTCGCCGTCTTATGATGGCTCCCTTGGGTTGTAAAAGGCACGGTTTCCTGAAGAGTGAGGATCCGTCACATGATCTTCTCCTACCATGTACTGCATTTCATTTGTTTAGAATGAAAAGGAGCAGGAAAACAAAGGTGCGATTTTCTTTTCCCTACGTAGCCCAGGATCTGCGTGGAACTCCTTAAATAGTGTACACACTGACAGTCGGCGTCCAGGTTGAAAAAGTTTACTAGAGAAAGGTCATAAGAGCAATCAAGACAGCAGATGCCATCCAAAGGGACTAAGGTTGATGAAAATTAAGTAATGTAGACATTCTGGGTCTTCCTGTTACGAATGCTTAATGAAGTCTCTGACGGGGACATGGAGGTGTGGATACAAACAGAATGCTTTTTCTTGGGCTCATCTGCATCTCCCTCCTTGTTGGCTGGACACGGGCCCACACCGGGGAGCAGAGCTGAACGGGAACAGGCAGCACCTATTCATGAGGGGGAGATGGGCATGGAGGAATTGGCCTGGCTGCAGAGGGGTCTACACAGTCCGTCGTCAAGGTACTGAGGCTGAGCATCTGGTGCTTGCGTCCTAGTTCTGGAAGCTTCCATCCAAAGATAGTGAGTGGGGCCCCCCAGTGACAATGACTGTGGCCACAGTGAACCAAGAGCCAGCCAGGGCTCAGGGTGGGCTTCTGTGTTCCAGCGCGTGATGGCAGAGCTCCTCACAGCGAGCGTTCAGGATTGAGGTAGGATCCGAGCAGGATCTCAGGTTGGCAGGCTGGGGGTCAGCCTGGTGGAAAGGTGAGGGTGTGAGAATTGGACTGACTTCGGCACAGGAGGTCCAGGAATGCGTTGAGAGCCCAGGCCCCTTGGCTATGGAAGGTTGTTATCACAGGACCCTGAAGGCTGGCAGGGCAGCCACATGCCTGCAGTTCCGCCTCTCTAGCCTGCAGGGTCTAGTCAACATGGTCTTCAGAGGTGAGTAGCTGGGGGTGAGACAATCTGATCTTGCATTAAAATTTTTACATTCTTTAAAGTTGCAGAGCGTCCATTCCCAGTATGAGTGCTAATGGCTCTTATCCTACTGCTTAAAAGTAATGTGACCCCCCCAAAAAAATAATAATAATGTGACCCTTCCATTGCTCTTCAAGTATGGAACCAGAGTACCACGTGAATGTGGGCTCACCTAGAACTAAATCTTATATCAGGAATAGGAATCCAGGGGTCCTTGCCGAGAAAGAAGTAGTAAGAGAAATGGTACGCTCTCAGGGTAACAAGGGGAAGTCAGGGATAGCGCCTTGGGTCGCACTGATGCGTCCGGCAGTCTAAGCCGTCGCACATGGTGTTCCATCCTCTCCACCTCTTGTCCTGCTTCTGTCGCACGTCAGTCGGCACCAAAGGCCTTGAGAAATCTGCACTTTGTCAAGGGGAATCGCTTTTAGATCCAGCTGCTGCCGCCAGATGAGATGCTTGAAAGCAAGAACGGAAATAATAGGAAAGAAGAGGACTTTTGAAGCACGTGGCAGTCTTTGAGGACTCCTCAGCCCAGAAGATGTTCCTCTTACCATTTCAAGCCAATAATTCTCTAAAGCCCCCCAGCCCAGTGTAGCTTCCTTCACTGTCTTTACAGGTTGTGTTTGAGTTCATGGGAGCCCAGGGGACCCGCTCTGCTGGGTTTGGACTTCCTTGGTAGTAGGAACTAGGGACAGAATTAATGATAGCAGTAGCACTGAGCCCTGCATTGTAGTTGAGGTGGATGGCTCTGAACTTCAGGAGCGTCCTTGAGCAACTGCAGATCCGTGGGTCAGCTGTCAAAGACCAGAAGCGGACTCCATGAGCCAGGGCATGATGGGGAACCAGAGCTATGAAGGAAGAAACCTATCTGGGCCAGACTCAGAGCTTCACCCATTCCCATCCAGAGAGGAGGGCTTAGAAGTTAAGCCTGGGCCCCCTCCACCATCACCACCTCTCCATGCTCAGAGACCATCAGGTGACCTGTGTTTCTATAAGGCTCTGTTTTTCTGAGTGAGATGTGCTTGCTGCGTGGGGTGGGGTGGGAGGTTGTATAAGGGGCCCTCCATGTGGTTGAAGAAGCTGAAGGAAGGGTAGATTTGGGGGAGAGAGAGAGGTGGTGGAGGGCAGCCAGCCATAGGGAAAGGAGTTTGGTGTTGGGGGAGAAGAGGAGTGAGGACAGCAGGGAAATAGAAGACGTTTAAATAGAGTCCATTTTGCCGGCAGGAGACAAGTTCACCTTCACAGCTCCAGGCAATCTTCAGTAGGATTGACGTGGATTTGCATTTGGATTGTAATATGAGAACTTGCTGAGTCTGACTCCCAGACTAGGGGGTCCATGAAGGTCCTACAGGGTTCAAGATTATTTGTAATCTGCTGTTCACATGCATCTACAGATGTACAAATTTAAGGTGGTTCTTAGCGAACTGAAGCATACCTAAAGCTTTAAATTAATTGCTTAACACAGCTCTGTGCAGTTTTTGGAGTCTGGGTGTTTTTTTTTCCTGAATTCTTTCCTGAAGCGAAATCTAATTTGGAAACTGAAGGTATAAAACAGATAAATGCAAGAGCTACTGTGTCCGAAGCAGACAAAAACTGAGGAG
The DNA here is from genome assembly GCF_937001465.1 of Orcinus orca. Taxonomy (NCBI): domain Eukaryota; kingdom Metazoa; phylum Chordata; class Mammalia; order Artiodactyla; family Delphinidae; genus Orcinus; species Orcinus orca. The sequence goes on along the minus strand of NC_064566.1, from coordinate 47,704,826 downwards.
CACAAATTCATTTAATCAAAGAGGAAGGTGTGACCCGGTTAAACGCCCTGGTGGACCAGCCCGGTTGTGCCGCATTCGGGTCTAAAGGGAGGGGAACCGACCGCCGGCTCTGGCTCCTAGAGCTGCTGTGCTTGAGCAAATTACCTCATCTCTCTGAGGATCAGTTTCCTCCTCCCTAAAATGGGGCTGCTAGTATCTGCTTTTAAATACCTGATGCGGTGATTAAATGATATAACATGTATGAAAGCTCCTAGCGTAGTATCTGGGAGTGAAGGATGCTCCCTGACTGTTCATTGAATAAGTGGGAAAATATATAACTCCACCCAACTTTTCAGTCACTCATTTTTGATGATGCTATTTCCATGCTCAAATAAGGATCACTTTTGGGAGGTATTCCAAGTTTGTCATTTCTCTGGCTTTGGGGATTTCCAGTGCTTCACAGAGACTTAGAACGTAGGGTGTAGCGCAGTATTTCATTAAGTCCTTGATTATACGTGGAATCGAGCAGTGTGCCTCGAATGCTCTTGGCTGTGATTTACAGTAAGAAGGACATTCTACACATCACAACACACGCACACATATAAAACTGCAACGAAAGTTTCATGAAATAATACACATCCATGGGATGCATTTTGGAGGAAAAAAACCTTTTCATTAAGAAAAAAGAATACCGGTCACAACCATGAAATTGATTTCACAAACCTATGACGGGTCACGATCTACACTCTGCAAAAGTGAAATAAAGGACGTGTACTTCTAGAAGGGCCAGTGGAATTTTGATGCCATGTGGGAGTATTAGGAGGGAAGTATGGAATCATAACCAGCATGCATTTTTAGGGCCGTCCAGGATGCGTTTTCTCCAAAAGACCAGAATTCTGGATTTTTCATCACATCTCTTTGTCAGGAAACAACACCATGCCTTGGTTTGAGCTTCTCTGTGTAGGTAGCTGCATGTGCCACATTTGCATGAGCACAAATAGATTATTTGTATCACAAATATATATGTATATTTTGCTTTTTTTTAAATTTATTTTCGGCTGCGTTGGGTCCTCGTTGCTGTGCATGGGCTTTTTCTAGTTGCGGTGAGCGGGGACTACTCTTTGTTGCGGTGCGCGGGCGTCTCACTGCAGTGGCTTCTCTTATTGCGGAGCACAGGCTCTAGGCACGTGGGCTTCAGCAGTTGTGGCATGCGGGCTCTAGAGCGCAGGCTCAGTAGTTGTGGCACGCGGGCTCAGTAGTTGTGGCTTGCGGGCTCTAGAGCGCAGGCTCAGTAGTTGTGGCGCGCGGGCTTAGTGGCTCCGCAGCATCTGGGATCTTCCCGGACCAGGGCTCGAACCCATGTCTCCTGCATTGGCAGGCGGATTCTTAACCACTGCGCCACCAGGGAAGCCCTATCACAAATATTTTAACCTTCTGGTTTGGAGCTGCGCTTTGCCTACAATGCTTAAACAGCACAGAGACACCAACTGTGTGTTTATAATTGAAGAAGAATGTTGGGTAAAGCCACAAAAGGAAGGAGTGGTGACTCTTGTTGGATGTGTGTGTTGCTGCTGTGAAAGAGTTCCCCGAGGTACCTGGCTCCACATTGACTCCCCCCTCCTGCCGGGTCCCAGGTACTGTCCGAAGTCCTGAGGACGCAGGGCCCGCCTCCAGGGAGACAGTGGGGGATTTGTACGGGAGCACAGGCAAGAAAGTTCCCAACCACTCGTTGGGGAAGGGTGGTGACCAGAGAGACACGATGACCCACTAAGGCAGGCTCTAGAAAATGAGTAGGAATCCTCCCATTGAGCAAAGAGGAAAAGGAACCTCAAGGAGAAAGGTGAACACTTCAAAGCCATGGTGGAAAAGAAGGGCTGGTGCCTGGGACACCAAGGAGTTCAGGATGACCGAAACACAGGGTACGCAGGGGACGGAAACAAGGCCAGAGAGGGAAGGAAACGATAAGGAATTTGAACCTTCTGCTGGGGCAGTAAAGGAGCTTTGGGGTAATTTTTGAGAAGAGCTGAGCATGCTCAAATGTGTGTTTTAACAGAATCACACTGACCGTCTGGAGGAGCACGGGCCGGAGTAGTCAAGATGAGCTATGTTCAGGCCTGAAGAGGGAAGAAGTAGGGGGGACGGGTGGGAAAGCATGCAAAGGGTTCTGAGAGGTCAGGGGAGAGAGGAGCTCAGGACGATGACCAGGCCTCTCTGTTGGCCAGATGGAGGGTCCTGGCGTCCACTGAGCTGCAGAACAGCGGAGGAGGGACAGGGTGTTTGGGGTAAGGCTCAGGGAAGAAGGAGCTGGCAGGAGAGAGGGGAGATGAAGGAGGTTCACTGTGTGCCCAAAGCAGTAGAATTTGACAACTCTTACTGTTCCCGTGTTACCTTCCAAAGGATGCTCTCCTGGAAGGTACATTGTGACTTTAACCCCAGACGTGCACACACGCCTGCATGCGCCGCTTCTAGCTCCTACCCTTCTCCGAGCTGGCAGCCAGTCCGCTTCTGTTCTGGGCCCATGGCCACAGGAAGGAGGCAGATTGGTTCACCTGGTCTTTAAATGAAAATGCTGATGCCCATAATCTGCTGACAAAAGGCTAATTAGCCTGAATTTGAAGTCCCAGATCCCTCGGGGAAGAGCACGTCAGGAAGCGCCAAGCTTTCCAGGGCGAAGCTGTCCCTGCATTAAGGGAGCTTGCAGGTGTTGTCTGCTGGCCCGCGTCTCAGACTCCACTGTGATCCCACTGAGGGGAGAGGGGGCCTGGATTCAGACGGGCGGGCTTTTCCTATTACAGCCCTCTCCCTGCCGAGGCCGAGAGTGAGGACCGAAAAAGAAAATTCTGGAGCAGCGGTCATAAAGGGCACTCAGACAGATGGGTGTCCTCTGAACAAGGAAGAAGTAGGGGGGAACGAGGACCGGAGAGAGACACGGGAGACGGGGTCACGTGGAGACGGTCCACGTCAGGTCACCGAGCAGCCTGGGACAAAATCTGTTCAAATCAACCGCACATTAAACCGTGCGATACCTTGAAATCATTCCTCGTCACTAGACACCGCTCCTCTGCCCCCTTCAGATTCTTCAGCTATCTAGAGAAGGATAGAACACCGCAGCCCTCCTGTGCGCACAGGGCGCGGCTGGCTCCCCTGAGTGTTGGTCTGTGTGTGTGTCCTTCCCCTGAGCGTTGGTCTGTGTGTGTGTCCTTCCCCTGAGCAGGGCATCCTCAGCAGAGCTGGGGTGTCGCCAGACGGGCACGGGGCGTCCAGACTGGAGACAGACAAGGCCCGAGGAACTAGAGTTAATGAATATGGACAACTCCTTCCAGTGTCCTGGCTGAAAGGCGAAGGTAGGTCAGGCCAGTTGCTAGAAAAGGGTGAAGGATTTTGAGAGCAGGATTTTCTTTTTCGGAAGCAAGAAATGTGAGCGTTTTTATAGGCTGTGGTAGAGGTCGAGAGGGAAGGCAAGACGGAAGAGAGAGGAGAGAGGGGATGACTGATGTGTGGGCTTTAACCTGGAGCCACATGGCCCTGGTCTACTCCCAGCTTTTCTCGCCGAGCACACAGGATGTTCCTCCCCGTTTCAGGCACAGCCTGGCTCCATCTCACCTCTGTAGCCTGTGGAAGCAGATGTTACTCCCCAGGTGGGGTTAAGAGTAGCCTGAGGCTGCTCTCCATACGAGGCAGGACACCCGGCATCTATGCAGCGCCCCTTACCACCTCCCACAGCGGCCAGAACGAGGCCCAGACGATCTCCTGCCTCCTCAATTCCTGCATCTCCAAGTCCCCAGGTTTCCTCTGCAGACGTACCGCACTCTCCGGTGTCCTGGAAGCAGCTCAGCCCTCTTCCAACCTTGCTCAGTCTTGAAAGGGCCTCTTTCTCCACCTGGATCCTGCTGGGCTTTTTGCAGCAGCCAGAGGCTGCTCTTATTCTGTTGTCAACTTTGATCAGGTTGTCCGCAGCAACCCCCCTCCTCCCAATACGCTGCAGTTTGCCACCGCACCCCTCAGATCAGAGCCGCACTCCTTGTCATCCCGTGCACCTCCACGCCCCACCCCTGACGCCTGAATGACACGCCACACCTCTGCTTGGACCTCATCTCTGATTTCGGTGTCAGCCCTTGATGCGGAAGCTTCTTCCTGTTAAATCGTCTCCTCCCTGCTCTCATTCATAGCCCCCACCTCCATTCACTTCCAGCACGTCCAGCTGTGGACAGTCTTTGAGCATTTATTCTAAAGTCCTAAAGGGCCCAACATTGATGCAAGAGGCCACCCCTCACCCCTCAGGATGCAAACACTCACTGTTCCCTTTTGGCTTCAATCAGACAAACTCCAGGATATTTGGAGGGATGAAGCAGCCGAAAAACCCAGCTTAATAGAGAAGACAAAGCTCTGGGAGAGAATGGAAGAAATTATACAGGCCAGTGGAGGCCTGGACAGTCACACAACACAGAAGAGAAGGAAAGGTCACTCTGTCACTGCGGTTTCATGATGGTGTGAGACCTCCACCTAGAATGTGAACCTAAACCTTCTGGGAAGCTTTCTCTGTTCTAGGAAAAAAGGAGATGACGGGGGGTCCATGATGGAGCCAAAGGCAGGCTGATAGAAAGAGGAGGCTATCTGATCTCCAGTAGCCTCGAGAATGCTGGGTTCTACCTGCCAAGACTGCTGTGGAAGCATCTGACCCCCATTCACAGTGCTGCCCCATCTCAGCCCCCCTACATGCACACACAGCTCCACTCGCATGTCTGTAGAAGAGGCCGTCCTGACCGCTGTGGTTTGTACAGTGTAACCCTGGCCACAGGTGATATAAGAGCCACAGGGGCACGTGCTCCCAGCAGCCAGTCTGTGGGCTGTCCAGTGACACATGACATGGCCTGATACCCCAAGGTGGGTTGGGTCAATTAGATACTAGCCCTGCACGTGGTAGATGTGAAGAAAATGAGGCCTTAGTGGAACCATGAGATGAAGGGAGTCTTCAGAGGTCTTGGTAAGCCATGAAAAAAACCACATTGTAAGTACGCTGAAATTGTAGTGAATGGAAATATATACTCAGTAGAGGATTAAGAAGCCAGTTGGTAAGAAGAGGAGAGGACAGAGAAGTCTCATTATTAGCAGACCAGAGGGCTTCCCTGATGGCGCAGTGGTTGAGAGTCCGCCTGCCGATGCAGGGGACACGGGTTCATGTCCCGGGCTGGGAGGATCCCACATGCCGCGGAGCGGCTGGGCCCGTGAGCCATGGCCACTGAGCCTGCACGTCCGGAGCCTGTGCTCCTCAACGGGAGAGGCCACAACAGTGAGAGGCCCGCGTACCGCCAAAAAAAATATAGAAAAATTTTAAAAAATTAAACAATAGCAGACCAGAGACAACATCTAGAAGTTCTGATGCTGATGTTCCAGGGGTTACCTTGGACCCAGAGCAAAACTCCTGCTCGTTTCTTCATAGGGCCTCTCACCGTGGTTCCTGCTCTTGAACTTCTATGAGAATCCATTTCCGTTATTGCCCCATGAGTGCTTTTACAATAAATCACCACCACCACTCCAGCTAACCTTGTATTGAGCTACCTTGAGTGCATCTCTGTTTTTTGCAACCCAAAGACTGACCAGGACGCGTGTGGACTTGTCCTGCCCAGAAGTATATTTGGTGGGTGTTGGATTTGGGCCACTCTATTTGTTTGCACTTAGTTTGTCACAGTCTAGCTGTGCTTAAGATGAAACCTTAAAATGGTGGGGATGTCTCTGAATAGAAAAGAAGCTAGAGTCACCAGAACAACACAAGTAGAAATGAGGTTTATCCCACAGAGAGGAGTCCAGAGTTTCTGGAAGAGAAACATAGATGAAGAAGAAGCCCTAAGAATATGGGTGTGAAGAATGCTGCTTGGAGGGAAGCTTAGAAGACCCTGGTTGGTGACTCCCTGTTGGGGGGCATAGAGCAGCTGTGCAGGGGCCCCAAAGATCTGACGGCAAGATGCCTTCCTGATGGTGAATAAGGTGTAACAAAGAGTTAGCTGAAATTGGGCGAACTGACTGCTTCTCCTGGCCAGAGACAACCTACTAGGAGCAAACAGTTGCATCTTCAGACACGATGATTTTGGGGTGGAAAATGAAGGACTTGAGAACACAGGCGCTATTTTCATCACTTCTTCCCATCGCCCTTTGGGACTCTGGAAGACCTAGGAACATCTCAAAGAAGATCAACAGTTACCTAAAAAGATCAGGTTGATATTTAGCTGAGGCTATGAACCCTGGCTTAACATTCTAGAAGACACCATTCTTAGCCAAGAGTGCAGAAGATCTTCTGTAGACGGGGGACTGGTGATTGCTGAGTTAGTCTCATCAGGAGGATTTAAAAATGAATAGCAGGAGGGAAAGGGAAACAACACAACAAAACAGATAACCCGTTAGACCGGTTGCTATGAATGATATTAAATGGGATGTGGAAAAAAGAGTTTCAGGACAGGCAGTGCCCAGGAAGGAAGACCGAAAGCCTAGCTGTAAGTGGCCTTAGGTATCCCAGTGCATCCCTCACAGAGAACAAACACTAACCCAGAGCAAGGTCTGCAGGCACCCAAGCATGTCAACAGACCACTTAGAAATGGGCAGACTAATGCGCTGTGCCTGCCTGGAAAGCTGTGCCTCTGAGGCAGAAGAATCATTGAGAAACAGATGCGTGGGTCTTAGCAGAGATGACCGCACTGTGGGAGTATCACAGGTAGAGGTGATGCTCTCCTGAAACAAATCCTAGCACCAGTGCAGAGATTAAATCTCATCTTGAGGGAGAAGCTCACTGAAAAGACATTTCCTGGAAGTCTTTGTTGGTTGAAAACAGAGGATCTGACAAGTTCATGAGTTGCTTTGCTGTCAGGATAAATCAGTTAGAATACTTTTGATGTAAAAAAACAGAGGGAAGGGGGGAGGGGCAAATTAGGGGTATGGGATTCAGAAATGCAAACTGCTGTGTATAAAATAGGTAAACAACAAGGATATATCGTATAGCACAGGGAATTGCAGCTGTTATAATAACTTTTAATGGAGTATAATCTGTAAAACTGCTGAATTACTATGCTGTACACCTGAAACTAATGTAATATTGTAAGTCAACTATTCTTCATTTTTTTTTTAAAAGAACAGAAATCCTGACACAAACGATTAAACAATGAGAAATGTATCATCTGGCTAAGGAATTAGAGGTAAGATAGGGATCCGGGATGGTAGATTCAGGAGCTAATCATGGGGTCAGGAACACTGGATCTTTCCAGGCTGCCGTCTTCAGGTTGGCAGCAAGATGAATGCACTTCCAGGCATTGTGTCCAGACGTGAAAATAACCAGAGGAAAATGCCCTTCCTGAAGCTATGGAACCATTTTTTTTTAGGTTCCATAAGTATGAGGAACGCACAATTACTGATATGTTACATGGACATGTACAGAAGATGAAAAAAACAGGAAGGAAAATGCACTCTTGCCTTTTTCTTACTAATTGGTCTCTCTCAGCACCACTTCTGCCCCTCTGCAGCACTTCCACTGTCTAGAAATTTGCCTGTTTATCCACTTCCCTAAATTTAGGGCCCCACTCCTGAACCTAGACATCGGCTCATCTCTCTGTACTAGGAAGCTGAGCTTCTTCAAACAACCAGCGTACTCGAGACAAGGCCGCAGGTTTTTCACAGCTAGGTCACTATGAGCTTCATGCAGGAAACTGCTTTGGTTAGAAATACTGGACAGGATGTGCTTCTCCATATTCTCCTGGGCTAAGGACTCCCAAAGCTACTGATACTCATAGCATCCCAAAGGGATGTGTGTCCTACCGTCTGGGTTAGCTGGCCACGTCACACCCACCAAGCCCCAAAGGCCTTCCCCTGATTCGGAGGACATTGTTTTCCAGCCTGGACAGAGCCCCTTCTTCAGACTGACCATCCCCTTGTCCGTCTAACCTTCCAGCTGTGACTCCCCATCACTCCCCCATTGTCTGCAACTCTGGACTCCATCATCTGCCCTCCTGGAAAGAAAGCATTTTCTAGCCAGTTCCAAAAGGCTCAAGCCAACATAGGCAGGGCAGCAAGTCAAGCCTGGACCAGAGTTTACCAGACCAGTAGCCCCGGCTGAGAACCTCTCCAGGTGAGGGCTGATCCTGGCCGGCAGGAGACTGGCCTCTCTTCACCTGCCTCCTGTCACACCTCTGCACACGCCGTCAGCACTCTGCGCTACAGGGGAACTCCACTGAGAGGAAGAGCTCTTCTGCTAAAGCCCCAGGGCTCTGCCAGTTCCCACACCTGGCGGCGGGAGGGGGGGCCTTGAGAGCATCCTTCACAAAACCAGCCCTCGTCTGGTCTTGGCCCTCCCTCCCACTGTTCCTGAGCCCAGACCAGGATGGAACACGGTATCAGGTCTGACTTTCAGGACATTTGTCACCTTAAGGACCAGAGTCAACACCGGGGGTAAGTTTGAGGCCCCCAAGGATGCGCCGCACGGGCTTGTGCCGCCAACACTGTGGCTCTGCACCACGTACTTCTTCACCTGTGATCCTGGCCTCAGCTCATCTCCACACAAACCCCAGCCCTGGCCACCAGCCTCTGTAGCTCCCCACTCAAACTGACCTCCCTCCTTTATGATTCTGGACTTTACTGGACTTCTGTCAGCAGTTTTCTCCAGTCAGTGCTCTCGCCTAATAGTCACATGGGTGACAGGACCTAAGTGATCTCCTAAGAGCAAATAACCCGGTCCTGGGGCCTCTGCCATCAGCTCTGCTACCCTTTGCTGCCCTCCCCTGGCCATCCGTGTCACTGCAGGTGACCCTTCAGTGCTCTGATGGCTTCATTGGTGTGCTCATTCTTTTTTTTTTTTTTAATCTATTTATTTATGTTTGGCTGAGTTGGGTCTTTTGTTGCTGCGCGTGGGCTTTCTCTAGTTGCAGCCAGTGGGAGCTACTCTTCATTGCGGTGCGCGGGCTTCTCATTGCGGTGGCTTCTCTTGTTGCGGAGCAAGGGCTCTAGGTGCGTGGGCGTCAGCAGTTGTGGCATGTGGGCTCAGTAGTTGTGGCTTGCAGGCTCAGTAGTTGTGGCACACGGGCTTAGTTTCTCCACGGCATGTGGGATCTTCCCAGAGCAGGGCTCGAACCCGTGTCCCCTGCATTGGCAGGTGGATTCTTAACCACTGCGCCACCAGGGAAGCCCTGGTGTGCTCATTCTGAAGCGTTTATTTAGGGCCTCTCTGTAGTATCCAATGTGTAGACAAAGGATTTGGCAATAAAAGTATGTGGAGCTTGCCTCGCACAAGCACACAGTCTACTGAGGAAAAGTGAACAGAGGTGGGGGGGAATGAATGAATATGAATGAATGGGAGTAGAATGAATGAATTCCAGGGTACCCCTGTGAAGCATAGATTTACTCATCATTCCACAAACTCCCCTGCCTTGCACCTTCGCCTGACAAAGTCCTTGGAGTTGAGCACCGCTTCCCCTTTAGGGGTGGAAGTGGGGATCTTTGACACCCGCCCTGCTCCAAGTAGTGGAACGTGTTGGTCACATCTGTCTTCTTCCTCCCTAGCATTTGATGGTTTGTTTTCATTCATAAACCAAATATTTCTGAGCAGGTGGTGAGCATTCTGCCAGGCACTGGAGGTACAGAGGGAAAATGCTAATCCCATCCCCCATGGAATTTACAGTCCAGCTGAGAATGTCTGCATAAGTAGATCAAGAGACAGATTGTTTGATAACAGCTTCGATAAGTGTTACCTGGTGCTGTTCTGTCTTGTTCACACCCAGTAAGAGCCCTGCAAGAAAAGGGTATGGGGTCCATGGTTTGGGATAGAAGAGATGAACCACAGAAGAGCACAGCCTGTACATGCAGTAGGCGTCTCAGAAAGTGCTGAATGCATGAAAGCGGCTACAGAGAACCGAGCCCATTGTTTCCCATGAGCTCTGCTGAAATCAGCAGCTCCTGTGTTCGCCCCTTGCCTGCAGCATGCCCACCCCAGCCTCTTCTATCCACCTACCTCCTCTCCAGATGCAGGTCCAGATGTATGAACCTGCTGGCCAGGACCTTCGCTAGGTTCCTGGTCAAGTAGAGGACAGTTCAAGAGCCACAGTCCAGTATTGCAGGGGCTGCGTCTGCTGTGTTCACCAAGGCGTCCCCAGTCCTCCGCACAGCACCCGGCACATAGGTTGTACCTGGTAGTTCTGTGGTGGTTGTTGAATGAACACGTGAGTTCTGCATAATTATCCAGACAGGAGCTTAGCTTCTGCAAGGAACTTAATCGTGATTGGGCTCATTTGATCAATAGAGACAGCTCTCCTGGTTCACTGTAGCCAGAAGTGGATTTATAACCTAATTTGGTGTATTGGCCGCAAAAAGGGTGTAGACCCTGAGTTGTAGTGACCCCAGGGGTCAACCTCCAGGGCAAGGAGAGCTCCGCCATCATCCCCGAGCTGAGATTTAAGGGCACCCCTTTGTTCAGCCTGCTCTCAGCCCACAGGGGTAGATCTGTGGGAGCCGGCTGGTCTGAGGAATCTTCCCAGTAAAGAAGGGGCAGGAGGAAGGATCACCCGCAGCAGGCGAGAGAGAGCAGTGAGGGCCAGGGGTACAGAGCAACCGTGAGAACAAGCTCCCGAGGTTTGGGAGAGGAGCCTTTGCCAGGGCGGTGCTTCACTGAGAGGACCTAGTGAGCCCTGGGCTGGGAGTGACCAACTTTTACTCAAAGATTCAGCAGGGGGCTTCCCTGGTGGCGCAGTGGTTGAGAGTCCGCCTGCCGATGCAGGGGACACGGGTTCGTGCCCAGGTCCGGGAAGATCCCACATGCCACGGAGCGTCTGGGCCCGTGAGCCGGGGCCGCTGAGCCTGTGCTCCAGCAGGGGCTACTGCACATTTTGCTTAAAAACTACAGCTGGTTTGTAATTTCAGCCTCAGACAGTAATTACAGCTGCTGGGGCTCCTTGGAGAGAGAATTACGGAAAGGATTCAGCACATTCATTTTATCTACACACTTAACCATCAATTAAATCATTACCGTCTAATCCTATTCCAGAGTCTAGAAATGGTCTGTGAATGTATAATTTTGAAGGCACTGAAGTTTGTTTGCAGATGGTTTTAAGTGAAAACTTGCCCCATTTCCAGAGCCCACGTGTATGCTTTCCCATGGAGGCAGAGCCAGGGGAAGGTCCGGGTCTCCTGGTGGCCGTCTCCCGGGCCCTGCCGCAGGGGGGCGGGAGGGACGCAGGCTTTCACCTTTCATCTCCCTGTGATTTTGCAGAGCAGGATTACCACTGGAACCTAGAGGAACCTGGGGGCAGAAGGGAGGGGCTTTGGTTTGGTTGCCAAGAGGCCTCCAGGAGGGTCCCCCCCGCCCCCCCCGCTGGACTTTTGCAGGGGCCCTGGGCCACCACCCACTAGCTCAAAGGCAGGGACGAGGTCTTTTCCCTCTGGGAACCGGAAGCTTGTGATGTTTAGAAGCAGGGGCTCTGCAGTCAGAGCCCTGGGCTCACGTTTCTGCCCTCCCGCTTCCCAGCTGTGTGTCCTTGAGCCGGTCTTTGAACCTCTGCAAGCCTCAGATTATTCAACACTGTGATGGGACAGTAATAGGCCCTGCCTCGTAGAGCTGTTGGGAGACTTAAACGTGAGAAAGTAATGTAACGTGTTCAGCACAGTGTCTGACACTTAATGGGCGCTCGGGAAGTTGGAATCATTGCTGTTAGTCAGCATACAAGTGGGTACCAGGGAAGAAGAGAAGCAGAGGGAGAAGCGGAGTGCCCAGAAATGTGCCGCCGCGAGGCCCAGCGGCTTCTGAGAGCCTGTGGCGCCAGCCTTGGGCTTCACAGCTGCTGCCCCTCCGCCCTGACCTCCCTCGGTGGTGACCCACTCAGAAGCCCCTTGCTCTGCGACCCTATCCTTTCTGAGCCTGCCCTCCCTCAGCTGCTGCCCCCGTGCTTCTCCAGGAACCTGACCTCACTGCTCTGGCAGCTCCCCGAACAAGCCTTCTTCCCTCCCAAACCTCTGACGGCCCTTTTCTGTCTCTCTCAGATGCTTTCGTGGACTCACAGTTGGATACAGTTATGCCCCAAGTTTCTGTCTTAAGCTGCTTTCTGTTGTTCTACATCAGTTGGCGGCCAGGGGGCTGCTGACCCACAGGATTCAGTTGCTTCCTTGCCTTGTGGATACCAGAGAGACAACTTCTCTAATAGGCAGGGCTCTTGGGCCAGATCAGCTCTTCTGACTCTGTGCCTACATCTGGGATCCCAGAGACACTGTCTACACCGGAGGGTGCTGGGGGAAGTCCCCTGTTTGGGAGCCGACTCTTCCAGACTGCTGCAGCAGCCCCCTGGCCAGTGTCTGGGCTTAGGCCATCCTGTCCTCCTGTCCGTAGCATGGGGCTCTTTCCGCTGAGCTTGCTAAAAAGCCCAACTCTTGCAGCCAGCATGGAACTGGCCCCCGGGGCTGGCTCCTGCCCCTGCACGAGCCCCAGACTGGGAACCAGCCCCCAGCACAGCACCACCCAGGTGCCAGACTGGCCTGGAGGGCACCCATCTCATCTTACAGCTATGCCCGGCCCTGAGGCAGGGCTGCAGAGCAAATGAGAGGATGAGAGGCTCCCAGCCAGTGATGTGACAGAGCCAGATGTTCACGGATGGTCACTGTTATTGTTGGAAGGATTGTAAAGCGGAGTTTGTTTTTCAACTGCCTTCTAGAGTTGTACGAATTAAGTGAATTAGTAAATGTAAAGCAATTAAAAGAGTGCCTAGTACCTAGTGTAAGCTTAAGAGATATTAACTATTATTACTGTCATTATTATTGAAGTAGGAACCAGGCCCACAGGGCTGTTGGATTGCTGGCCAGACACACTAGGCAGACCCTGATTCTCCTGCTTTGGGACCTCCCAGAAGGGCCTTCTGTGGGGCTTGTCCTCCCATCCAGTGTCTCCAGGCCCAGTGACATCATGGCAGCTTCCTGACTCCTAAACTCAGCATTTGGTACCACAGGGTGGTCCCTTAAGAACCTGGACTCCGGCATTCCCAGAGCAAGGGAAGGAAAAGCCCTCCCTGGCATTCCCGCTCGACACCTACCAGCCACATGGCCCTTGTGTCAACTCCCTCAAGGAGAAGTGGCGGGTGGATACCCCGAGCTCCCTGTGGGAGGCGCAAGGCTTCTCCTCCCTTCTTCCTGGATCATGTGGGCAGGTGGTCGCTGCCTGCCTTTCCGTCTGTGAGCCACCTTGGTCCTGGTCAGCCCCCTGGGCCTCTTGCAATGACTCCAGAGTGACAGAATGACGCCCATCCAGGGAGCAGTAAAGGCTCAGTCCTTGAGAGGAGTTAGGGAAGGACGCACAGGGCACACCCATACCAGCACCACCTGCGGCGTCCACCCTGGGTTCCAGCAGAACCTGGCCGTGACCGCGACATTACCTGTACTCCTGGGGCCCAAGGGCTCACACATCCTGCTGTCCTTTAGCTTTGGCCTGCGGGGATTGGTGACTTGGAAGTATGTGTGTCCGCAGGGCTGGCGAGAGCACTGGCTGACAGATGCTAAGGCTTTCCGCTGCGGTACCACGGTATGTTTGGGGGTCTGACCAGTCTCGACTTAGTATCAGAGCCCCTCTGAGCAGGAGACATGCAGCCGCTCCCCTGTGCCCTGGTGAGTGCATCCGGGAATTGCCTGCTAGCTTCATGTCTCCCGGCCACCCCAGCCCAATTCTGTCTTTCCCTCTCACTCTCCCTGGCTTCCTTTCACAGGGTAGAACCCAGGTTCCTTAGAGTGCACACAGAGCCCTTCACAGCCGGGCTTCTCTCCCTCTCTCTCTCTCTCTCTCTCTCTCTCTCTCTCTCTCTCTCTCTCTCTCTCTCTCTCCCTCTCCCTCCCTCGACATATTATGCCCCAGCCACACCACACCAGCTAATTCTAGGATGCAGAGACGCTGCGCTGTGGTGTCACTCTGCTTTTGCATGTGCCGTTCCATCTGCCCGGGACACCTCCCCAGAACGGCGGTGCAGACTTCCTTGGGATACAACCCAAGCATAGCCTCCTCTCTGTGTAAATACCTACGTGATAGCTCGCGTAAGGCTGCGTTGTAACTTTGTGTGTGTTTTCCTGATTAGACGATGAGTTCCCTGGGAGCAGGGATGGAATCTCATGTGTCTCTGAGTCCCTGCACAGCCTTGGGTAAGACCCCGCCTCATGAGGAGGTGCTCGGAACTGGCTGAAGGAGAGACAGATGAAGGGAAGGAGGGAGGCAAGAGGGCAGGGCCGAGCTTCCCACGTGCTCAGCATGAGTTGCACAAGCCCCTTTCCTGACTCCCGGACTGGGGGTCCTTCACTGACACTCAGTGCACGATTCTGGAAGTTGACGTGTTTCAACTTCTACCCACTGAAAGGTGAATGGAAACACTCACAGACAGCATCCCGTGCTTGGACCGACAGTATGGGATCTCCTGCTCTGGAAGGGCTTTTAGGAAGAGTCTGAACAGTCCACGAAGAGAGAAATATAGCTGGGCTTCAGGCTCCTGCAGACTTTGGGCTATTTCGCATTCCGAGACGATTTTGTAACTTTGCTTGTCAACCTGAGAAGGCATGAGATGGCGAGGCAGCAGGGAGGGAGGACAGTGGGCAGAGGAGGCCACGGCCTCCGACAGGACTTCAGAACCACCTGCTTCTGTCTCAGATCTCTTCTGCAAACAGCCTTTGCCGTGCGAGGAAGCCGTGCTCAGGTGTGGAGGTCTAGCCTGAGGCTTGCGGGAAACATCATTGCCTTTGAAGGCTCCTGTGAGACGAGCGGTGTGTACACAGACCCCTCACGGGGTCTTATCTTCTCCACTCAGAGCTCTAGTCCCGGCCGCACTGGCCACACAGTGGAGACCAGGGTAGCGGCACACATCTCCTGCTCCAAAGAAGAAAGCATCCCATGCATGTGCTTGTGTCTGCTTCAGCGAAACGACTGTGCTTTACTTACTGCAGTTTCACGCTGTGATTATCCCACTTCAATCTATGCTGAAAATACCAACTGTACCCACCATCACCAACATTATGTAGCGCATGGATTTCGTTTTCCAGACTTCACTGAAATCGTTTGATAAAGCGGCAAAATCCCCTCTGCTTCAGAGCACAAAGAATTCTCTCAAAATAACTCACCTTTTGTATAAATAACTCACCTCCGAGATAATTCTGCAGTAGGCACACTGAGTCAGAGGCTGCATCTCTAAAGCTTTTCCAGAGATCTGCGTTACTCTCCTCACCCGCCACTGCCACCGTATGCCCAGCTCTGGTGTCACAGTGGGATGTGTTGGCACCCAAGTGGGACACCTCCCTGGCCTGGTTATTAGTGTGGGAGTGGGGGTTGGAAGGGAAAACCAGAGCAGCACAGATGAAGGAGGTGGCCAAGAGGCCATCTACCCTCGACCTCTCCTCCTGGTGGTAGCAGGAGAGGTCGAGGGTAGACGGGCGGTATTACAAGAAGGTGTAGGAACAAAGGCATCAAGGAGCAAAAGAGACGATGCCACCACCCCACCCTGAGGTATGGGGAGTTCAAGGGATCGAAGGAGAGGGTGACAGAGTCGTGACATCAGAGAGAAGCAGGATTGACTTAAGGGGAGGAGACGGATGGAGTCTTTGATAAAGGTCAAGGATGGACAGCAGATGGAAAGCCCCAGAGGAGGACTGGGGATGGTTCAAAGGGGGGATTCATTCGTGGCAGGGGAAGTACAGGACAGGATGTGGGGGGCAGTAGGGAGAGGAGAGGCTACTGGACAGTGTGGGTGGAAGGTGAGGGAGTGAGGCCTGGCAGGTTTGGTCTCAGGGGCCAAGTATGCCTTACCTGGAGGAAGTAGGACGACCAGGCTGCCCCGGGGGTGGGAAGATAAAGGCACAAGCTCTCCCAAACCAGCTGCTCTCCCAGAGTTGTTTGAGAGGGGACGTGAGCCATCTCTCACCCGTGCGTCCATGCGTTCGTCACCCCATGTTCATGAGCCTTGGGTCTAGTGCCCCTGGCCTTCCCACCACCTTCAACTCTGACGTGCCTGCCTGACCGCCCTCCTCTTCTGCTACCCTGGTCTGTGCCCATGTAACCTGCCAATCCTGCGTCCCACCTTCTCCCCAGTGCCGGTCGCTGGGCTCCTGACAAGCGGGCACACCTTACCTGTAATCTGATGCCTCAGATTAATAATAAGACAACATTAGCTTTCCTCCATGTGACATCTCCTCCATCCAGGGCACTGTGCTAAGTGCTGTACATGCATCGTCTAATTTAACCCTCACCCTGTGAGGTAAACAGTATTATCTCCCCAGATGAAAAAAGTTGAGGCTGAACTAACTTATCAAACATCGAGAGGCCATTAAGTGGTAGAGCTAGCATAATGAAGTCGATGGCATTGTCTGCCCATTGGCATATGCCCTCTCCACACTCTCTGAGGGCCTTATACTCCAATGACTTGGACTTGGCCCTGTGACTTGCTTTATCCAGTAGACTATGGGTGGGGTGACAGTTCCAAGTGAGGGCTTTAATAAGCATCACATATTTTTATTTGACCCCTTGAGCTTTTGGCCTCTGTCATAGGAATTCCCTGGTCCTGGAACAAACAGTAAGACTCAGAAGCAGACCTCTACCTGTCTGGAGCCAGGTCCAGCTGAGCTCAGCAGAGCTGTAGCCAACCCACAAATTTATTGCTGAAAGCAACTGAGATTTGGGGGTTGTTTGTTACTGCAGCAAAAGCTGACTAATCCAGATTTAAACTAAGATGTTTCTGATTCCATACAGAGCTTTTAACATCACAGTGTTCTTCTGTGCCATTGCTTCTTGGGCATAGAAACCAAGGCTGTTTGGGCTAGATCCAGATGGGGACCTCTCTCCGCCCCCTTAGGAAAGGCTGTCTCTTCACCACTTCATCATCAAGTTGAAGTAGGCAACCTATAGCTGTTCCAGGTGCACTCTTCTTTTTCTTCCCCTGCCCTCTCCCTAGAAAAAAAATTGCAGGAACCTACACATCCCAGCAAATCTTCAGCTTGGAAGAAGACGCAGCTTTATCAGTCAGACACAACCAGGTTGTCACATGCTTGGTCAGCTCTGCTGGTTCTAAAAGATTTTTCCCCTCTGTGCTGTTATTATTCAGCTCAATGAAGACTACAAAACTAAAACAATGCCTAAGAACTTTGCGGAAATTTCTTTTGTTTTCATCCTGCTGGCACTAATTCAGTGTTCCTTAACTTCACATTCCCAAATGATTTGTCATGTAAGTTTTTTGCTAATTTACTTTCAGTTGTTCTGTTTCTGCTGTTTCTTCCCCCCACCTAAATCATCTGCTTCAATATAACCATAATTTTCAAAACCAGTAGGATGTGCAGTGAACAGTATACAGTAAAACTGATTAACTGAAAGCCCCATTAAAAAAAAAAAAATCCTAAAAGCTAATGGAATACTCTTTTTCATTTTAGAAGTCATGTTATATTCTGTGGAGTTTTTTCCCACAAGTGTGTTTTTCAATGTTGTATTCTGATAAGGCTAAACTTTGTAGCTGCAAAGATTTGATTCCTTCAGATTGGAACATGATTTTCCCTGGTCATCTTAACGGGAAAAGCTCTGAAGTGGACCCTTAGGGTTTGTCATACGCAGTGTTTCTTCTCTCCTCTTCTGGTAAAACAACCCCATTTTCCTTGAGGATCCGCTGGCTTCCCTCTGTGTCCATGTGGTTTAGGTAGACCTGGCCACACCCTTGGCTCCAGTGCTCTGTGTGCCCTGAGGCTGTGTCCAACCGGCACAATCAGGAGTTGGTTCAGGGCAGGCACATCCCGGCATCACTACCCAGTCAGGTGAGACTGGCCCCAGCAGGTGCCTGAGAAGGAGGTCGCCCGGTGCCTGTCACCTCTCCCTCAGGTGCTCTGTGGAAGCGATTTCAGCAGCCCCTCAGTCGTTTCCTTCTCATTCTAAGCCATTCATCTTAGGAAGGAGAACCCAGGTTTGACCAAGTCTTTCTCCTTCAAAAGCTTACATGGAAGCTTTTAGGTAAATAGTCATACCTATTTATGTTTTCTAAATTAATTTTCTATTTTGTACCTTTTCTCCTGATGCTTCCTTGCCCTAGAATACTGTTCCTCTACACTCTCACCGTATAAATCCTACCTAATCCTCAGGGGTCAATCTAAGTGCCACCTCTTCTGTGAACTGCACCCCACTTAGCACGAAGTGTTGCCTTAATACTTTGATGGTGACTCCCATCGACCACTTACCGCCTCTAGCTTTATAGTTTGTTAAATACATCTGTCTTCTCCCTTGACCGTGAACCCCTTGAAGTCTGAATCAGTTAAATTCACTGTATTTAACTGATTTGGGCTCATTGTTGACCTTTGCTACAGTGGTGACTGAGGCTTTCCTCTGTGGTCCATGGATAAGTCTCCAGTATGTGGTGATCAGAAGACAGGAGGGGACTGGTCAGTGTGAGCGTGCCTGGGGGAGGATTAAGACAGATGAAGCCTGCACACAGCTACTTACAGTGGGTGGAAGCATCCCGAGGAGAAATGCAAGGTACCCACACCAGCAGCAGGCTGGGTGCACCTCCTTCCAATGTCAGGCAAATGAGAGCTTGAGGACATTGGGATCTTGTTCTTTAGCCAGAAAATGCCCACCATCCATAAAGGTAATATCCCGAAGTCAAGTTCACAGGTGCACAGATCTAGCATCCATTTACTGTGCGCTAATGTGATCTAGCGTCCATTTACCGTGCGCTAATGTTTAGGGGCAGTTGGGGGTAGATATATGGCTCTTCGTTCATGATCTCTTTGGCATTTGTGGCTCTTTGTTCTTTTTCAGAGCTCCATTTGTCCCTTTTCAGGAAACGCTGAACTTAGAGACTCTAGTCCTGTTTGGGGGCCAGCTCCTAATAGAGCTCTCAGGAGCCAAAACCCACTGTCTCCTTCCCATCTTCACTGCCAGGGTGATGGGGACTACGAAGGCACGAGGGGTGCTTCAGCTGCTCCCACATGCTCACTTGCTCTGGTTTCCCTGCTCTCTTGTGTGCTCTCCAATCCAATCTCCACACTGCTTCTGGGGTCCAAGTCCTAAAACACAAATCTGACCGTGTTCCTCCTGTACTTGAAATCCTTCAGTAACTGCCCTTTGTCCAGAACAAGATCAAGTTCTTTATTTTGGCATTCAGAATCCTCTGTGACTCCTCCCTCATCTCCCCCTTGCATTATGTTGAGGCCATGCCCAATCATTGGTGGTCCACACCATGTTTTTTATTCACCCCATGGCCCCTACTCCTGCTTTCACTTCTTTTTGTGTGTGTGCTGTCCTTTCCACCCCTCTTTGCCTGGCTAGATCCAGCTCATCTTTTAAGCATTCCTGAAGTCATCTTCTTCAGGAAGCATTCTGAAGATCGTCCCGCTGTGAGTTAAATGTCTCTTGTCTGAGTTCTCTTCTCCTAGTACCCTGTGCCTACCCCTAACTTAACATTTGGTGTCACTTGATATTATCTGTGTATGAGTCACCTGCAGCACATCCAACGGCTCCTTGAGGACAGAGACTGTTATTCATCATTGTATAACCAGTACCTGGCAAAATGCCTGGCACAAAGTCAGTGTCGAATAATTTCTTGCTGGATAGAATTCCAATTCCTTCTATCTTACAACTTGGAACATGATTGCTGATTTGTTAGGAAGACTCTGCATGTCATATTTTCAAACATACAGGCATATGGTTCTATTAATATATAAAAGTAACCCAGGGCTAGCTCTGAAAGCCAAAGAAGCTCCCTTTTCTTGAGGACTAAATGAGCTCTACCTTCCTTCCAGCACTCAGTTCTCCAACTGCAAGATGACGCCCATGAGAGTTAAATCAATGCAGTCAAATTCCCAGTCATTATCACAGATGATATTTGTGGCAACACAAAAGGGCAGACAGTTCCATAAATGTCTCTGCAAAAGAATCACCTTAGTTTAAAAGCACATTGGGAGATCCATGACTGTTTCCTACAGGAAGCTCAGAATTCCTTCATGGTTGTAATCACCATGCTGGTTGCTTATCTCAGCAATCTTTCAAGATTCCTCTTTGCATTCCTGCATAATTTGTCGTATTGTGCCATTCTGTCCAAGTAATGATCAGTCCAGTAAATATTGATTGAGTACCACACTACTCTGGGTATACATCTGTGAGAAAGAAATAGACAAAAACATTTGCCCTCATAAAGCTTATATTCTAGTGAAAGAAACAGAAAATAGACATTGTAAATGAACACAGTATATAATATTGAAGGTGATAAGTACTACAAAAAATACAAGAAAGTAAGGAGAATCAGAAATGTGGTAATGGTTTTTTTTTGTTGGTTGGTTGTGTTTTTTAAAGGGAGGTTAATTTTAATAGAGGTAATGGTAGGTCTCAAGAAGAATTCTTAACATTTGAGCAAACACCTGAAGGAGATGAGTGAGCAAGCCATGTGGAAAAGCAGGCTGAGGGAACAGCCAGCGCTGAGGCCTTAAGGAAGTTCGTACAAGGAACAGTGAGGAGAGCAGTGTGGGAGTTGCAGAGGGAGTGAGAGGGAGAGTAATAGGAGTGAGATCAGGACGGTACACAGGGTGGGCAGGGCCCAATTACAAAGAACCTAGTAGATCTTCATAAGGACTTTGGTTCACACTCTGAGATGAACAGGAAAGTCATTGCAACATTTTGAAGAGAGATATGACATGGCCTGGGCTTACAATTGTTCCCTCTGGTTCTGTGCTGGGAATAGACTATATCAGGGCAAGGGTGAAAGTGGGGAGACCTTTAGGAGTCTGCCACTGTTACCTAGATGGAAACAGTAGAGGTGAGAAGTGGTTACATTCTGGATATATTTTGGAAGGAGACCTATTAGGATTTCCTGATGTAGGGTGTGACAGACAAGCCAAGGGATGATTCCAATGTTTGGGGCCTGAGCAACTGGAAAGATGGAGTTGCCATGAAGTGAGCTGAGGAAGACTGCAAGTGGAGCCCCTGTGCAGGGCAGTCAGGAATTGGACCTACTACATTTGAAGCATCTGTTGGATGCATCTACAGGGAGACATCAGTGGCAGTTAGATACAGAAATCTAGATTTCCAGAGGTAGGTCAAACTGTAGTTGTAAAGTTGTGGTTGAGATGTAAATGGAGAAGAGAAGAGGCCCAAGGACTAAAAATTGGGACATTCCAACACTTAAAAGTAGGGAAAAAAAAAAAAGTAGGGGAAAGAAAAGAAACCAACAGAGAATAGGAAAGAGAAAGTCATTGTAGTAGTAAGAAACTTGTACTATCCAAAGACAAGAGAAAAGCAGTTGTTTCCAGGAGAAAGGGATGATCAGATCTGTCAGATGTTGCCAATAGGTCAAGTAAAATGAGGACTGAGAACTGACATTGGGTTTATCAATGTGCTGAATATGGTGACATGGGATACTGGGTTAAATAGTGTTCCTCGCCAAATTCCTATCTACCTAGAACCTCAGAATGCGACCTTATTTGGAAATAGTTTTTGTAGATATATGTAGTTAAGTTAAAATGGAGTTGTACTGGGCCCCAAACGATGGGACCGAAATCCAGTGACTAGTGTCCTTATAAGAAGACGATATGAAGACACAGAGGGACACACAGGGAGAATGCAGCATGATAATAAAGACAGGAATTGGAGTGATGCAGCTGTAAGCCAAAGAGCCAAGGGTTGCCGGTACCCACCAGAAGCTAGGAAGAAGCAAGGGGAAATTCTTACCTACAGCCTTCAGAGGGAGCATGGCCCCACTCACATGTTGATTGCAGGCTTCTGGCTTCCAGAACTGTGAGAGAATAAATCTCTGTTGACTTAAGCCACCCAGTTTGTGGTATTTTGTTATGGCAGCCCTAGGAAACTAATATACTTGGTGTCTTAGCTCAGACTGCCATAACAAAATACCACAGACTGGGGGCCTAAAACGACAGAAATTAATTTTCTCACAGTTCTGGAGGCTGGAAGTTAGAGGTCAGGGTGCCAGCATGATTGGGTTCTGGTGAAAGCTGTCTTCCTGGATTGCAGGTGGCAACTTTCTCACTGTGTCGTCACATGGTAGGTAGAGAGAAAGAAAGAGAAGAAGAGAGAGCTCTCTGGTGTCTCATCTTATAAGGACACTAATCACATCATGAAGGCCCCACCCTCATGATGTCATCTAACCCTGATTACCTGCTCTGACCCCATCTGCAAAGATGAATTTTGGAGGGTACACAATTCAGACTGTAGCACTTGGTAAAGCAGTCATTTAACATCTCTATACCTCAATTTCCTCATCTATAAAGTGGGGATAATAATAGAACCCACCTCAAAGAATCGTGGTGAGGAGTAAATAGATTAATATATGTAATATGCTTAAAACAGTACATACTAGATCCTACATAGTGTTAACTGTTATAATGATTATAAATCTAATCATTTTGTTTTGAAATTAAAATGCTCATTTTTACTTGTTCTTTGCTTTATTCTCAATTAGCTCATTAATTTGACAGATTAAATTTCCCTAGAGTTCTAAAGCCAATTTCACACTTAATCAGATTCTCTTAAATATTTCAAATTAATGGGGAAAAAACCTTATAAATCTAGCAAAAAATTCTTCTAATATTTAAACACTGTTTAAGCAATTGATTTGACTATTTTCCCTTAAACATTTCAAACTAAGGTCACAAATTTAAAATGTGATTATATGAAACACTTCAGATATCTAACACAGTAGGTGTTAAACAGAATTGTTCTCAAGGACTGTTAACTCCTATAATGGTAATAAATAAAATCTTATACATTTAGATTAAATTGCCTTGAGCATTTCAACATCTTAAAAATCAAATTCATAAATTTAGTATATTGGATTTTCCTAAGCATTTGAATATTGACTATAAATTTAACAAGTTAAGTTCTCCTAAATATATGCACTAAAAACCGTAAGTCTGATAAATTTCTACTATATCATTTCATTAAGCATTTACTTTAAAAACCTGAACAAAACATAAACGAAGCAAAATTGTGTTATTACACTTAAATAAATATGACTTAACACAAAAGCATCATTACTTCCTCATTTGTTATTCTTGTATGTTATACCTTTCTGGCATTACAAAGTTACTTTTCCAAATAACAGGAATAGAATTATCTGTTCAAGTCCTCTATAGTGACTGAGATTAGCAGAGATCTGAGTCCCAAATTACAAAGGTAGGATACCTGTGCACAGACCTGGGACCGGGCATGGGCTGCCTCCCAGGGAGATTTCACCAAAGCTATGCATTAACAAAGGAAGTCTCTTCTTATGGTTGGCTTCTGCTAGCTGCATTGTCAGTGGGAGACATCCTCAGGCTTTTAAAATGGGATTTTTTTCCTCAATCCAGTGCATCACATATATCCTAGGAACCTTTCAACTTTCACCCTTACCCAATTTTTTTATCATAACTTTTTTCTTCCTTCCCTGATTTGAGTAGATGGAGCTATGTGCGCCTGTGCGTGTGCGTGCACACACACACACGCACACACACACGCACGCAGGTATATGCACATACTGCTTAACAGGTACAATCAAGCTTCCTGATAAGACCTCATTCACTCTTTCTTCTTGCTCATCATCCTCGGTTCTCTAGTCATCTATTGACAACCGAGCTCTTCAAGAGCAGGGTGTGCGTTGGTTATCTTCTTGTTTCTAGCGGTCAGCACATTTGCCTGGTGCTCAATAAATGCTTGTTGAACCAATTAATTAATAAATGTACTGAATGTAAACCTGGAGTAACCAACCCAAAACTCCTCTACTTGACTTCATCAGGTAGAATAAGTTTTTCCTTGCGGCAGTTCCCTAACTTGCCCCTTCATCTGAAAAACCTTGACAACACTCATCTTATGAACGGTGCCTCACTTACAGCCCTGCTTCTTGCTTGTTTCTGATGAACCCCTCTCAGTAACAGCCTGCATGTCACACATGTCACCATTCACCACCTTCCCCTCAAGGTTGACCTGACAATGGATCTTAACATGCTTTCCTATGAAGTCTGGACTGTTCCGAGTTCTTTTCTGAGCTGAGAATCCTTAGAAAGGCGCTGTAGTGGAACTGGCATTCAAGGTGCCATAATTTGCCATCCTGGGCAGAGTACCTAAGAGCACACATTTGGATCCATAAACGCGTGATGGCAGATCCTGGCTCTGCCATTTACAACCTTTGTTGTTTGGCCTTTCTCAGACTCAGTTACCTCTGTAAAAAAAGTAATTGTAACATCTGTCCCAGAGGGTCGAGACAAGTATTGAATGAGAGGTTTGCAAAGCTCTTAGGACAAAGCAGGGTGCTTGAGTGCTCAATAGATAGTAGTTATTACCCAGATGGACGCTTCCATTTTCTGTCTTTTGCCCCGATCTCCTGGCTGGAAATGCAGTTACATTCACACTGCTTTCTTTCTTTCACATACTGATTCTTCAAGATGCGAGGGGGAGTGAAGACTAGAGAATGCCCTCCTTGGGGAAATTGGGAAGGGAAGAATCAGATTCTAAGCGGGCCAGGCATTATGTTTCTTCATATATTTGTTTTCTTGTTTTGTTTTGTTTGCGGTACGTGGGCCTCTCACTGCTGTGGCCTCTCCCGCTGCGGAGCACAGGCTCCGGACGTGCAGGCTTAGCGGCCATGGCTCACGGGCCCAGCTGCTCCGCGGCATGTGGGATCTTCCCGGACCGGGGCACGAACCCATGTCCCCTGCATCGGCAGGCGGACTCTCAACCACTGCACCACCAGAGAAGCCCTCTTCATATATTTGAAGAGCTGTGTTAAGTAATAAATAGTCAATGAAATCCCAAGATTTTTATGTTTATTTAAAAAATAAAATTTTAAAATACAAGTTTAACAGTATTAAGTATAATAAGATTGAATCATGTAATGAGTCACTTCAATTTTTGACAAGCTTCTTATTTCAAAGCCCTTAGATACTTCCTGTAATCAAAACCCATGTTCCAATTCACAGGCAGATATTATCTAATGATCTACTTAATCTTTTCATGTTCTTAATTTGGGGTCAGTCTCAATGGCCTGTCTCACATCAGCTGTCATTTTTGTGATAGAAATGTCACTTCACATTACGGTTTTCATTGGGACAGTTCTCATCTTTAGTTTCAATTCAATTTAATTCAAATCAAATCCATATGTCTCAGAACAATTGAATTTGCTTAAAATCCCCTCTGTTCAGATAAGATTGTAACCAGTACATCTTGTTGATGCCACTGACGTTCCTGATACCTTCTAAACCCCTGGCGCTTCCCGATAGCAAGGACGCTGCTGCTTCTGCCCCCTGAAATGGGCCCGGTGCCAGCACTGGAAGCGGCGAGGCAGCCTGACAGCCACCAGTCCTTGAACCACCACTGCTGTCTCCGACCCTGATGCCACAGTCTCCCCCACCCCATCCCACCACCATTCCTACCGGGTCATTGCTCTTCTGAACTACAGAAAACTCTTTTCCTTATACCTCATTTAACAGAACTCTGGGCTGAGAAACAGCTTATTAGGTTACAAGAATTTAGAAAGAGATTGTAATTTGCTTATTTTGGAGGGGTTGGTTGAGTTTTTCAAGTCTTCCTCCCACAAGAGAGGCAAAAAGGACTGAGCCCCAGCACAATACACCCGTGGCATACTCAAAATTGTCCTTCTCCTGGAAAAACTCAACTACTTTTTCTTATGCCTGACTTGTATACCTGACTTTCCCTGGGAGAAATTTGTTTACAAAAGCTTTTTTTGTAAGATTCCTGGTAGGAGTGACCTTACCACTCTGCCAGAGGTGTTGAAACTTCTTTAATCCCTTCATCCTGTGGGCTGGCAGACCAAAAGTGTTCTGGGGCCTTAGTGGCACTGTCCAGAGTAGGAAAACAAGGATGCTGGGACCAGGCAGGATCAGGGCCCAGAAAAGTCACCCAGGTGAAGAAGGGGTAGACCAGTAGGCTGCTCCACAGTATTCCCAGGGGCTGAGCTTGATTCCAGCTAAGAGCACATAAGGAGACTTCACCAAGTGAGCAAAGCACAGTTATAGAGGTCAGTTTGGAGCTGTACTGTGATTTGACCACTGGCAGCATGGCCTCTGCTGATGGTATTCCTGGGTATGGGGACTGTTAAAAGATGGGCTGAGGTCATAGCCCAGCCCTCTAAGCGGGCCTTAGGTAAGGCCATAACAAACCAGGTACAGAGGTGGTCCCTAAGGCTGGGCATTTTGGGAGAGCTCTAGCCAAAGCAGTCTGGAGGGACTGTGCAAATGAAGAGGTGAAACTAAGGTCATAACAGGGAAGAATGGGGAATAGAGCTGAGGGGGCAAGTGAGATACACATGCAGGCCACTGGCCAGGGGAATCCAGAGAAATGGAATAAGAAGGTAGGAAGCTGAAGTGGGATGTGCAGCACCTGTGGCAGGCTGCTAGCTCGGATTAGGGTTTCTTAAAGTTACCTCTTCTGGCTAGATTTAGAGTATCTAGAAAACCAAGGCAGAAGCTCAGATATATAGACTGAACTTACACAGTGCGTTTAGGAATGATATAATTGCTAAACCTTAAACTTTTTATTTCATTTTATTTTTTAAATTTTTTTAAATTTACGTATAGTTGATTGACAATGTTGTGCTAGTTTCTGGTATACAACAAAGTGATTCAGTTGTACATATATATATATTCTATTTCATATTCTTTTCCATTATGGTTTATTGCAGGATATTGAATATACTATAGTTCCCTGTGCTATATAGTAGGACTTTATTGTTATCTTTTTTTTTTTTTTTTTTTTTTTGCATACGCGGGCCTCTCACTGTTGTGGCCTCTCCCGTTGGGGAGCACAGGCTCCGGACGCACAGGCTCAGCGGCCATGGCTCACAGGCCCAGCCGCTCCGCGGCACGTGGGATCTTCCCGGACCGGGGCACGAACCCATATCCCCTGCATCGGCAGGCGGACTCCCAACCACTGCGCCACCAGGGAAGCCCCTATTGTTACCTATTTTATATATAGTAGTTTGTACCTGCTAATCTCAAACTCCTAGTTTATCCCTCCCCCACCCCCTTTCCTTTGTTTTCTATGTCTGTGAGTCCATTTCTGTTTCGTAGAAAAGTTCGTTTGCGTCATATTTTAGATTCCACATATAAGTGATACTATGTGGTATTTGTCTTTCTCTTTCTGACTTAATTCACTTCATATGATAATCTCTAGGCCCATCCATGGTGCTGAAAATGGCATTATTTCATTCTTTTTTAAGGCTGAGTAGTATTCCAGTGTGTGTGTGTGTGTGTGTGTGTGTGTGTGTGTGTGTGTATCACACCTTCTTTATCTATTCATCTGTCGATGGACATTTAGGTTGCTTCTATGTCTTGGCTGTTGTAAATACTGTGAAGCTTAAACTTTGTAGTTAGAAATCTTGGGTTCAAATTCCAACTCTGACACTTAGCATGGCTTTGGGCAAACTAATCTCTCTACATCTCTGTATCCTTCAGTAAAGAACTTCAGAGGGTTCTTCTAAGGATTTGTAAAGTTCGTATCACTATAGATAATCAAAAACTGAAGGCGTGTGGCATATGGCCTCATTGGCTAATAGCAGCACAGCTAATTCCAGACCACGTGGCATTCATTGGTGGGGCTGAGCCTGTTGATGGTTTGCCTTCCTGATAAGAAAGGATTCAGGGACTGGCAAGCTGGCCTGCAGTATGAGTCTCACAGCTGGCAGAAGGGGCTCTGGGAACCAGTACCTGATGTGGGTAGTGGGTTGGGAAGCAGAGCCAGCTGGAGGGTGCTCCAGAGCATCTGGGACAGTTGTATTTGAATCACAATATAAGGGAAATATCCATTCACATTTTCCTCCTAGATCCAGAAAAGAATATTCTTCTCCCAGGGATATGGGTGTACCCACACCCATGCACACACTTCAGAGCCCAGGGTCACCGTCAGACTTGGCTTTACCTTCACCAGTTATGCTCTGGCTTGTATTACTTTCTCTAATAGCCTCACACATGAACATTTGACCTTTGAAAGGCAGTCCACACATTCCAGTTTGGGAACGTTTGCAGCTCTCCCATGGTTTACATGTTTGCTTTTTGTTATTGCTATGTCCGTAGAAGTGACTCCAGTTTTCTTTCTCTCTGTGACTGCAGCATTAATACTCTTAGTCTGTATTGGAAGATGCCCTGAGTTGAAATTAACTTGAATGCCGGGCTGAGTGTGAATCACAAGATATCCTGCTACTCTAAGTCTGGGGCTCCAGTGAAAAAGCCCACCCCTTACAGCTTGAGAGCACGGAAGGGGTGTCACACCACGCAGAACCACTCTCCCCTCCCCAGGCTTACTTCCTCCTGTTCCACTTCTCACACCAAATTCTGACAGTCCCTCCAACTTCCTCGGCCCACGGTGGCCTTCCCTCCTTCTCTCCTGACGGCCTCCCCTTCAGCCTAAATGGCCCAGCTCAAGACATCTTCAGAATCCTCCCTGTAGACCTCAATCCCCTTGAAGTTTGTCCTTCCCCGCTCTTTGCTCCTACGCATTTTACACACATCTCTGTTGTTTAGCTTCTCACGTTGTAATCTCTCCCTCTGTGAGCTCTTTGAAAGCAGGATTTGTGTCTTCCTCATGGTATCTGTATCCCCAGCATCTATCACAGTGCCTGGCATTTGTCTGATACCCATTAAAAATATATGGATGACAGACATAGAAAATAAACTTATGGTTACCAAAGGAGAAGGGTAGGGGGATAAACTGGGAATTTGGGATTAACAGATATACACTATTGTATATAAAATAAACATTAAGGACCTACTGTTAGCAC
The DNA here is from genome assembly GCF_937001465.1 of Orcinus orca. Lineage (NCBI taxonomy): Eukaryota > Metazoa > Chordata > Mammalia > Artiodactyla > Delphinidae > Orcinus > Orcinus orca. The sequence goes on along the minus strand of NC_064566.1, from coordinate 47,676,117 downwards.
AGGGAACTATATTCAACTATATTCAATTGTAATAACCTATAATGGAAAAAAATCTGAAAAAGAACGTGTGTGTGTGTGTGTGTGTGTGTGTGTGTGTGTGTATATATATATATATATATATATATATATATAACTGAGTCACTTTGCTGTATACTTGAAACATTATAAATCAACTATACTTCAGTGCTAAAAAAAAAAGGAAATATTTTTGTGTATGGTGAGAGGGTGTGTTCTAACTTCATTGATTTACATGCAGCTGTCCAACTTTCCCACCACCACTTGCTGAAGAGACTTTCTTTTTCCCACTGTATATTCTTGCTTCCTTTGTCAGTGATTAATTGACCGTAGGTGTGTGTGTTTATTTCTGGGCTCTCTATTCCGTTCCATTGATCCATTATGTCTGTGCCAATACCGTGATGTTTTGATTACTGTAGCTTTGTAGTATTGTCTGAACTCAAAATGGCCTGAAGACTTAAACATAAGACATGACACCATAAAACTCCTAGAAGAGATCATACACAAAACATTCTCTGACATAAATCGTACCAGTGTTTTCTTAGGTCAGTCTCCCAAGGCAGTAGAAATAAAAACAAAAGTAAACAAATGGGATCTAATCAAACTTACAAGCTTTTGCATAGCAAAGGAAACCGTCAACAAAACAAAAAGACAACCTATGGGCTGGGAGAAAATATTTGCAAATGATGCAACCAACAAGGGCTTAATTTCCCAAATATACAAACAGCTTATACAACTCAACAACAACAACAAAAAAAACAACCCAATCGAAAAATGGGCCGAAGACCTAAATAGATATTTCTCCAAAGAAGAAATACAGATGGCCAATAGGTATATGAAAAGATGCTCAACGTTGCTAATTATTAGAGAAATGCAAGTCAAAACTACAATGAGGTACCACCTCACACCCGTCAGAATGGCCATCATTAAAAAGTCTACAAATGGGACTTCCCTGGTGGTGCAGTCATTAAGGATCCACCAGCAGGGTGGATTCAGGTTCACCTGTGTCCCCAGTGCAGGAGTCACGGGTTCGAGCCCTGGTCTGGGAAGATCCCACATGCCACAGAGCAGCTAAGCCCGTGTGCCACAACTACTGAGCCTGCGCTCTAGAGCCTGTGAGCCACAACTATTGAGCCCACGTGCCACAACTACTGAAGCCCACGTGCCTAGAGCCCGTGCTCTGCAATAAGAGAAGCCACCGCCATGAGAAGGCCACGCACCGCAATGAAGAATAGCCCCTGCTCTCCGCAACTAGAGATAGCCCACACGCAGCAACGAAGACTCAACACAGCCAAAAATTAACAATATAAATAAATAAATAAATTTATATATTTTTTTAAGTTAAAAAAAAAAAGTCTACAAATGACAGATGCTGGAGAGGGTGTGAAGAGAAGGGAACCCTCCTGCACTGTTGGTGGGAGTGTAAGTTGGTACAGCCACTGTGGAAAACAGTATGGAGGTTCCTCAGAGAACTAAAAATAGAATTACTGTATGATCCAGCAATCCCACTTCTGGGCACATATCCAGACAAAACTGTAATTTAAAAAGATACATGCCACCTGTGTTCATAGTAGTGCTATTCACTACTATGTAGCCACTACATGGAAGCAACCTAAATGTCCAGCAACAGATGAGTGGATAAAGAAGATGTAGTACATATATACAACGGAATACTACTCAGCCATGAAAAAGAACAAAATAATGCCATTTGCAGCAACATGGATGCAACTAGAGATTATCATACTAAGTGAAGTAAGTCAGAAAGAGAAAGACAAATACCATATGATATCACTTACATGTGGAATCTAAAATATGACACAAATGAACCCATCTATGAAACAGAAACAGAATCACAGACATAGAGAATAGACTGGTGGTTGCCAAGGGGGAGGCGGATGGGAGAAGGATGGAGTGGGAGGTTGGGGTTAGCAGATGTAAGCTTTTACGTATAGAATGGATAAACAACGAAGTACTACTGTACAGCACAGGGAACTATATTCAATATCCTATGATAAACCATAATGGAAAAGAATACTTAAAAACAAATGTGTGTATATATATATGTATATATATATATATACACACGCACACATACATACATATATATGTATAACTGAATCACTTTGCTGTATAGCAAAATTAACAACATTGTAAGTCAACTGTACTTCAATTAAAAAAAGAAAATAACGGAAAAAATATATATATATGGATGAAAACCAAAGCATTCTTTTTGTTTCTTCTTCCTACAGAAACGATGACTGTGGGTAAGAGGACCACTTATGCCAAGAACACAGTAGGACAACCATCTTACAAAGATCTTCAGTAACTTTTCCCATCCAACAACATCTAGACGACGCCAGTGACCAAATATTCAGCTGTAACCACAGCAGTAACTGGCCCTCTTTCCAGATTGGGTTTGCTGAACGTGAACAGTCCAGCTGTCTTCAGGTGGCCTAAGGTGGTATGCTGTAGGGGAAGCACATCTCTTCTGGCCAAGAATTGAGATTGGACTATGGAAGAAACCACCTGGTATACAGTGAGAGTACTCAGAGTACCTAAAGGACTCTTAATGGTTAACATAAGGCCCTTGGTGATGGGGTCTTAGCAGCTGCCCTGGCAATGTCACTCTGACATGATGTTATTTGCTCGAAGGCCCTGGAAGGACAGAATATTTGCAGATCTATCCAGGTGCTAAATAGGAAGCAGTTCTAATTCACACTGGACGACCACTGAGCTAATAGTTGTCTCCAGAAAATAATTTCACCCAAGAGGTACTCCAGCTTTGCAAGGAATAGCCCCAGGAGAGTAATAGGATAAACAAGCTGTTACCCTGGAGAAAATCGAGTACAAAGAGGTCTAGTTCACAGCAAATTCTCTGCCTACTCCCATGGCAGTGAGTACCAGTGGATCATGGCCCTCTCTTCTGCTAAACCCAGATGTGAGGAGTCAGAATCCCCAACACTGTTTTCAAGATGGCCAGTAGCCACTTCCCTTCAACTGGTGTTGGCAGTGAGAATGAAAGTTCATTGTCATCCCTGTTAGAGAGGCATACATCTCAGTGGCATAGGCGTTCTGGAATACCTTTCCCAGGTACATTTGTCCACTGAGAGAACAGCCTCAGAAACAGAAGTACCATTGAGTGAGCTGAGTTCCTGGAGAGATGATACGGCTGGCCCCTGATTCGAGGCACAACTTTTGGGCCTTCTTGGCCTGAGTGCCTTTTGGGGTATTTCCATGTGCAACAGGGCCCAGAGGCATAGCCTTGGGCAGCCACCGACAGGTTTCCTTTCACTTCTGGACACATGCATCACTTTCACAGCACTTGGGGAATGGAAATACCTGCAGGAGTGAAGGTCAAGGGCTCTCCCCGGGTATCACATTCATTACTCAGCTTCCTTTGTGACCACATCAGCCAACCCACTGCCAGCTGTGTTCATCCTCATTGCTTCTGCCTCCATACAAATGAAACTAAAGGCCTCAGCATGCCCTGGGGGTGGTATTGTTACCTCTCTCTCCCATTATAGGTGTAAGGTGCCCCGTCCTTACATTTGCACCATTTCTCCAAGACAGCATTTCCCTTTCATACAATCGCTTTGCAGCAGAATCCAGAGTTGGACTGTAGTTTACCGTCCTGGGAAGCTCATTTATCTTCATTTGAATTAACACTTCCATGTGGGACTAACTGGGTGGAAGCACAATCATTGCAGGTCTTCAGAAAGTTCTTATTGCCACAGCTACCCAGTACAAGAAACTACCCCAATGTCAGACCTTAAAGGGATGGAGACCTTTGGTTGTATGAGGCAGTTTTACAATATTCCAGCTTCATGTGTTCCCCAGCCTGCCTAATCCATTTCCATCTCTGACTGGCTTTCAACCTCCAGGATCCAAAGGGAACCCAAGGTTCTACCTATGTCTGTTGACATGAGAAGAATTCAGCCTTCTTTGCCCAAGGTTCCCTCTGCCTATTCCTCTGCATTCAGACATCCTCCATCATACCAGTGTTTAGAACCAAAGCATGAAGGACTAGTGCCAGCAGGATAAATATTATCTCTTGATCCAGGCGGGTGAGCCCAGAAGGATGGTCCCAGAGAAACCAGACTGGCCCCAGTAGATATCAGGCAGCCATCCCAATAAACTTTGACTTGTCCTTGGCACTGGGAGCCTGGGTAGGAGATCCTGGGGCAGCTGTGCCTATTGTTCCCCAGGCTAAGATCTTCCTGCCTAGAGAACTAGCAGCCCTGGGGTACTTACGAGTATGCTACTGGCTTGTTGTTATGAAACAGAAGGTGGCTTTGTAGGGGCCAGCAGGCAAAGTGAGGCAGGCAGGTGGATTGTGCTGGAGAGCTTTTAACAGTCCAGCTGTGGCCAGAGGCTGGTTATAAATTTGAACTCCTTGAGCCCATCTGCAACTCTGCCTCTGTTCTCTTGCCTTCTGTTTGGTTTCCCTTTAGTTTCCTAGTAAATATTCCTTTTGAAAAATTCCAACCTTGTTTCATTGAACTTGGGGGGAAGGTAATTCTCCATTGTCTTTTCCAGGATAGAGAAGGAAATTAAAGTACCTTGAAAAAATGGAAATGGCAGTGGAAAGGGATATAACCTGGTTAGATCTTTGGAAGAGACCTTGGGGAAAACTGGTTCCAAGAGATGGGGAGAAACCAACTGTCTCGCTCAATCACCTGGCACTGACTCTCAGCCCATTCCTCTTGCTGCCTTTGTCTTCAAGGAGATCTGCCCTGGTTGCGTGTTGCTGCAAAAGCATCTTCCCAGCCAGTGAACTGGGCACATTTTGCAGGCGATGTGATACCTAGGAAGTACACTGGTGCATGACCAGAGGAGGAATAGGGGAGGGGAGGGAAAGGAATGGTGTCTACAGTGTGGATGTTTTCACAATGCCCAAACAAGCATGACTGTAAATGGAATGATTTTGTCCTTATGGCCATCAGTAGAACTACATTTCATATGAAGAGAAAAAAGGCATACTCTCAAGCCAACAAGACTGACAAAAGGTAGATATGGACAATGTCTTGCTATCTTCATGGCCATCCTGTCCTGGTGGGTGTTCCACTTATCTATTGCTGCATAACAAAGCACTACAAAACTTAGTGGTTTAAATGGCAAGTTATCTCTCACGATTCTGTGGGTTGGTGGCGTTTAGGTGATTGCTCTCTCTTGGAGTCTTACGGTTGCTATCAGATGGCAGCTTGAGGCTGGTACCATCTGAATACGGAACTGGGCAGGATATCCATGATGGACTCTTTGCATATACGTCTGGCTCCTCTATTCGGATGACCAGAACAGCGGGAGGCTGATTGGGCATCTCTCTACACATAGTCTCTCCTCATGGTTAGCTTGTGCTTCCTCACAACATGGAGGTCTCAAGGCAGTCAAACTGCTTTCATAGTGGCTGGCTTCCCCCAGAGCTAACGTTGCAAGAGGTCCCAGTAGATGCTGCAAGGCTCTTCTAAATAACCTCAGAAGTAACAGAGTCATTCCCACCACAGACTGTTGGTCAAAAGCAAGTCACAGGGCCAGCCTAGATTCAAGGGGAAGGGATTACACAAGAATGGAATACCAGAAAGTGTGGCTCATCTCATTGGGGCCACTTTGGAGATAGTGGGGATGGGAGCGGAGGGGGAGGTGTCACTGACTCAGAAGGCTTCCTGGATAGCTGTCACTTTAAAATCACATGCAATACTTAACACACATGAGGGTGGAGTGAGGGGGGAATAATAAGGGGCAGAGGAGAAGGGGAAGGGTTATTCATGAACACTTAAATAGAGCATAAGCTGGAGAAAAGTGAATAGTTATGATCAAAACAGAACTTACAGTGTCACAAGAAACCCTGGAGGAAAATTGTCATTCTAGTGACTGCTCAAAAGCTTGAGTTGAGTGCTTTTTACCCCTCTTATCTTTACTGCCAAAGGAAAAGTGCAAACAAGACATTCCCATGCTTGGGGACATACTTAGAAATGAAAATTCAAAGTAAGTAAGCAGAAGTGGTTTGTCCCTTTTCTGAAGACTTCGCTTCAGAAAGAATTACTGTAGTTAATTAAAAGAGAGAGATTTTATCAAATCTAGTTTAAGCATAGCTCTGCCAGTTGTCCCCTGGCATGAGGTCCTGGCATGGCTAGTGTTGCCATGGTGCTTCCTCCAGTCTGCCCCTCCCTCTCTTGCAGCAGTCCTGCCATAGGGAATAGTCAGGGTCGGTCCACTGCTCTTCCCTCCACCCTGGCCTCCTCCAAATGCAGCCACCTTGCTAGAACTTTCAAAGCAAAGTTATAGAAAGTGATTTAATGAACTGAGAAAAGGACATAACCATGGATGCGCACATGGCCAAAAACAGTGTCTGCAGCCTGTATGTGGATCCTGAGAATTCTGCAGGCCATGGGGCTGCCCATGGCCACCCATTTCACTGATGGCCACTGAGGGGTATTGAGAGTGTCCAGCCTGGGGGCGCCTTGGAATGGCCAGAGAGGATGGCCTCGCCTGTTTCTTTACTGTCCTGTTCTAGATCCCTGTGAAGAATCTCTCTCACACGTAGGATTCCTGAGCTGCTTGCTGACATGGAGCACAACCAGAGGCTGAGAGTGGCCAGTGAGACCTCTCTGAGGCTTGGGTTTTCTCACCGATGGGGTCTTCTGACTCTTCCCCCTCCAATCCTCTCTCAGGGCCAAAAAGATGCCATAACCCTTCAATGTCCTTTAACAACCACCTGTGGGCACTTTCCGAACCACAGACCCAGTGACACCTGCCACAAAGGCGCTGCCTGGCACCTTACCTTCTCAGCCAGAGAGAAGTCATAGGCAGTGTTCAGAGAAACCCAGTGTGTCTCTGAGATGCCCGTTCCGTATGAGTGGAGCCCTTCCATTGTAGCACAAGCTGTTCTACCTTCTCTCCAACTTCATGTCACATAGGCTGACCTTCATGGAAGAAGTGAAATAGTAAAGCTCAGGAAAAGATAATAATCAGACAAGTTGTCCCAGCAGTTAAGGAAATCCCGGAGAAGACCTGTAGGAGAACTCTGAGAAAAATAGGAAAAAGGAGGGTTGGCTGTTACTCTGGGAGCTGCGGAAGACGAGCCCTGGTCCTCACCGCTAAGCCCAGATGTGAGGTACAGGAAGCTCTGGTCAGTGCCACGGACCTGCCTCCAGTGTTGATGATGTCAGATATAAAGCTCCCTTTGCTCAGTCTCCCAAGAGAACAGATCGAGGCTCTCCAGTGACTATGGCGGAACCCACTTCTTCCTTCTTCCACTCAAGAGGCTTACATGTCGCTTGCTGCCTGGGCTCCCTGGGCATATGGGCTGCAAGGTTAAACCAATAGTATGATCACTTCTGTCCCCTTGCTCCCTGGTATCTTCTCACTGTGTCCAGGAGCTCCGGGCACGGGAAGGACTAAGATCAAGATTGAAGATGCCCCCCAAGGCCTCAGAGGATCGAGAGCCAGCCCTGAAGTCCCGTAACTTTGGCTAAGTCTCAGTGGCATCAGGGTCCCCCATCTCATCCACAGGCCAGCTGATGATTCTCATGTACCTCCTCCTGGTAGGGAAGAGGAGAACGGGCCAAAGGGACCCGGGCCACAGAGGCTGTCCCCTTAACTCATTGCTACTGCCTCTCCAAACTCCATCATAAGGTAGATTTCCCTGGGAAATGGATAAGCATTGCCAGACAGTTTTTTTTTTTAAAGTATATTTATCAATATGAAGATTATTGATGATAACACCACATCTTATAGTTTACTATGCATGGTATCATTTTTTTAATCCATTTTCTTTATTTTTTGAAAATTCAACTTGTAATTCCAAGTGGTAAAGGTAGTTTAAAAAAACAAGTTAATATCTTCTTGGCTCGATACTAAATTTATTGTAGTTATTATTCCAATAACTATCCATTGCATTAAAGCTATTTCCAAACCACCATTTGACATAGTAATACTGCTGGTTTTTCCTATCAAGTAAACATCATCTTCAGGACACTGACTTTTTCACAATTTAGATAAAATCCTTTCTGCATGGCGGCAGTATCCAGATTTGAATCTTCAAGTTAAGACAATTTCTCTAATTCACCAAACTCAAAGCTTTCAGGTAATAATAAAATCATTTCCTCAAATACCTAAAGATATTTGTATCCACGGCCTCAGAGATGAACTTATGGACTATAGAAACTGGTGAATAAGTCTTCCAGAAACAAGTTTTACCTTCATCTCAAAAAAGTAATGATTCTTTAAATATATATTTTTCTCAAGAAATTTTGTAACTAAATTTTTTTAAGTCTAAAATAGAGTTTTCCAACGATCCTTACCTTAAAAGTGCACTAGAAAGTACAAGATAAGGACTCAATAAAGAAAAGCATTGCCATAAACTGTACCTTTCTTAAAGGCAAACAAATGTGCTGTCCCTGCCTGTGTGTCTACAAACTCAGATGGCAACCCTGCTGCGGGCTCATTGGGCCTGTTGGATCCAGAAAGGCTTACAGACTTTCTTACACAAGCAGCATTGTGTCCCAACATGATGGTCAGTATTTTAAAATTGTGTTTTCTGCATAGAAAGAGTGAATATATGAATGTTTTGTTGAGACTAAGACCCAGGCAGTCCTGAGCTAAGTAAGCCCCCTGGAGAGAATAAGGTGTCTTGGCTTACTATATAAAATGAAAGAGGAACACTGAATACTCTTTTCCAAATCAGTACTCCTGGGGTTGAAAATACTTCAACCAAAGTAAATATTTTTCTCATATATATAGATAGATTTTATTTTGTTCTCTGCAAACTTGTGTCACACTATCTTAAACAGCACTAACAGATTTTGCAATAATTGGATTTGTTTGAGGAAAATTAACAAGAGGGCATTTAAACTTTGCCTCCGGGTGTTTTCCACACTTGAAATCCACAGGAAGCTGCTTGCGTGATCCCGGCGCTGTTAACCCGTGTTGGCCCTTTCACAGCTACTCCCTGGCCTGCTGACACGCCCCGGAGCACCCACTTAGCAGGGGCTTCTGGGTCAACAGAATGCCACTTGGTTTTGATTCTCCCCACTCTGAAAGGTGGTTCTTTTTTTCCCAAAAAATTCAGAGCAAAGGAGAATGAATCCATGTCACCAAACACAATAAGAACAAGGACAACCAATGTGTGTGCTTGCAGGGGAGTGGGGGGGAAACTCTAGAGCCAGCCCAAATGCCGTATTCTTCATTTTTTTCCCTACGTTTTAAAGTTTATTGATCTTGAACTTTTAGGGGACATAAAGATGGAATTTCAAAAAACATAAACAATGATCTCAAAGGAAATCCAAGGGGTTATATCCGTGACTTGAAAGAGTCCCATAAACCCAGAAAAGTTAAGTAAATTATTCAAACACTTCTTCTGTCTGGTAGACCAAATATTGACATTTGGTTGAATGGCTCCATTATGTCAATGTTCGCAGCCCATGTAAAAGTAGCTGTTGGCAGGTGCCTTCTTAAAGGACTGTTCCTATGCGTGAAGCCTCAGTGGGACCTACTATCCCTCAGAGGGGCCCTTTCTGGCTTGGAAGAGCAGACTCAGGAAACCCCAGTGCAGTCTTCAGGTCTTCTGATGCTTCCATATGGAGGGGAAGTCCTTGTGGAGAAAGGCATTTATGTAAATGAAGGAAGGGGACTTCCCTGGTGGTCCAGTGGTTAAGTATCCGCCTTCCAAGGCAGGGGACGTGGGTTCGATCCCTGGTCAGGGAACTAAGATCCCACACACTGCGGGGCAACTAAGCCTCCGTGCTCTGGAGCCTGTGCACCACAACTAGAGAGCCCATGTGCTGCAACTACTGAGCCCATCCGCCACAGAGAGAAGCCCCGTGCGCCGCAACAATAGATCCTGCCTGCCACAATGAAGATCCCGTGTGCCGCAACTAAGACCCGATGCAGCCAAATAAATAAATACATATTTTTTTAAAGCTAAAAACTTTTTAAACTTTTCTTCATGAGGGAAGAACTCATGACCTTTGACTCCAGTGGACAAGGTAAAATCACTAGTTTGGAAAAGGCAGATTTCAGGCTTGAGGCTGTAATTATACAGGGGTTAAGGACTGGGAAGGAAGATAAACTAAAATTTACCCATGACTTGAAACTATTCTAGTGCATGATCGCACTGCTTTGGGTTCTAATCATAAAACATCTGCCTCGTTCTGGTAGACAGAAGCAGTGACAGAGACCAGCTGGCCCTAGAAGATGCAGAAGGAACTCAAACCAGTCCAAGTGCTGGTTGGAGACAGCCCTGCCCGCGGAGGGGCTGAGCATCTGCTCTTGCCACTGACCAACCCTGGAACCTCCAGCCCTCATCTTCCTGCTGTTCTCCCAGCCCTCAGGGGCCCTGCCCAGACCTTGTCAGTCGCTGGTACAAACAGATCGCACACATACCCGAGGGAGAACAGCGGTGCACCTGTGGTTGTACTCGGCTCCCACTCTTCTGGGCTTCAGAGGACTTCCTGGAAGAAGCAATCCCCAAAGGGCTCAAGCTCACAACAGAAACATGGCCACAAAGAAGCCTCGAATTTCCTGCCCTGCCCCAGCCTCTCACTGATCTTTACTTCATGGTGCTTGGTGTCCCCAGGCCACTGTACAGAGGCACACACAAGCACAAATGCAATTACTGTACAGGCGCAGCTCAGAAGAGGCTGGTGTGGGGCTTCATGTCCCTCCTAGGCAGGAGGAAATGACTGAGGAGAGCAGGGCCCATGCAGAGCTGGGAGACCTGAGTTTGTGCATTTCTTTGCAGCAAGGAGCTCTCTGGGTCTTCCTGTGACCCTCAGTCATGGCAGCTCTCCCCTCTCATTTTATGCAAGATTCTACATCCATAAGGCAAGATTCTGCCTTTCCCTGCAGCCAGGAAAGGTGTCACTAGGGGTGACACCCACCCCTCCAGGGCCATGATATGTAGGTTCAAGAAAGGATCAAGTTAGAGACGACAGCATCACGTGCAGGGTTTGTCAGGGCTGCCATTTCTGCCACTCACATGTAGGGTTTTTAACTGGATTGCCAGCCTGAAGAAGGCTGAGCAAAGAAGACGCAGCAGGACGCAGCGGAGAGTCACAGGCTGGGCTGGGGCCCAAGACCCCGCTCCTGCCTCTGAAGCGGCTCCAGCTGCTTCTCACATGAAGAGTGTTGGCCGTGCCTTCTGTGCTCCTTCCACCTCTGGGGTTCTGCCTGTCCCCGGTCTAAGGAACTGATGTGCCTGTCACTGGGAAAGCGACGTAGCCAGGGTGGGGCCCATGCAGTCCCAGACCCCTATTGCCCAGAAACCCAAGTGCACACTAAGTCTGGAGGACTTTTTTTATGATTTCCAGAGGACATTGTCTCTCTCTCCACCCCTTTCATTTTTTCTGAGTTCCTTTTTCTACGGATTTTCATTTTTAACAAACAATCTGAAAGGAATTTGATTTTGAGAGTTTCCTGAAAAATCTTTTAATGATCAGTGATGTCTCCTGTACATCATAAAACCAGACCTGGCACCCTCGCAGTAGAGGAAATTCCGTTTTGAATTAAATACCAGTACAGATCCTCTCAGTTCACCCCCGTGAGCTCATCGTAGCCCTGCTGCTTAGCTGGAGGGAGGGAAGAGGGCAGCAGCAAAGAGAGCTCCCTGCAGAGGGCAGCGGCAAAGAGAGCTCCCTGCAAGAAGGGCTTCTGGATGAAGTAGGTGTGAGATGAAGAAAAGGGGAAAAGACAGTCTGTGCTCCGTGCATAGTCAGGGGCAGGAAAGGGGGAGGGTGTTGAGAGGCTCCTTCCTGGGCTTACTTCCTCAAGTAACAGCCTATAATCCCTTGCCTCAGGCTGTGATAGAAATCTTGATCCTGGGAAGTTCATGGATTTGTCCACAGCTCCAGTGGCTCAGCCCTGTGCTCCTGATAACATCAAGTCAGAGGTGTCTGGGGGCACATATCTTCCTTCTCCAAACTGCGTTAGCTAGCACACGCAGGCCAGCGCTGCCCACCCACCAGGCCCATGTGTGCACTGGCTTGGGATGTGGATTTCTAGTGCCTGATGCTCTGCTGACTGCAAGAACGTTTTTGAAAACAAAACCACTGTCCATTCTATCTGTTTAGTCAGTCTGGTTGAGAATATCAGTTTATTGTGAGGAGGGAAAAAAGCCAGAGGTTTGTGGACACTTTTTGTACGTGCCCACTCAAATATTTTTTGTAGATTCCCATTCAACTCTAAAAAGGAAAAGGGCTGTGACCCTCCCACAGTTGGAAAAGCCTCTGCCCTCTAGTGGCAAGAGGCTTAAACAAATATTTGCGTTGAATATTTGATTCAATGTTTGTGCCTGGAACACTGAACTGGTACCACCCAAGCAGGTGCTCTCTGGGGACAGCACGTAACCCCTTGGTTTTATTTCCTGGGGCTCTGTTCCCAGAGGGTTAAATGTTCATAGGTCCCAGAGGCCTCACTTTCGAACCTGCTCAGCAGAGAGACCAAGAGTAGGGTCACTGGGGAAGACACAGAACCTAGGTGAGACCCAGCTTTCCCACATATGCTGACAGCTCCTGGCCCTGGGGTCCACTCAGGAGGGAGCCTGTGCAGGTGACGTCATCTCCCGGCCAGCATGTCTTCTCCAGCTGCAGCCACTTCTCTTACACCACCTGAAATCACTCATCCCATCCCATCTGTGGTGCCCATTAATCAGTCCCCTCCCCCCAGCTCTCCACCCTCCACTCCTAAACCTCCCCAAGATGAGCGAACATCAGCAAGACTTTAGAAACTTCTGGCAGAAATGAAGTTACCAGGGGCTTACCTGTTGGCTCAGTGGTTAAGAATCCGCCTGCCAATGCAGGGGGACACAGGTTCGAGCCCCAGTCCGGGAAGATCCCACATGCCGCGGAGCAACTAAGCCCATGTGCCACAACTACTGAGCCTGCGCTGTAGAGCCCATGAGCCACAGCTACTGAGCCTACGCGCCTAGAGCCCGTGCTCCGCAACAAGAGAAGCCACCGCAAGGAGAAGCCTGCACACTGCAGTGAGGAGTAGCCCCCGCTCGCCGCCAACTAAAGAAAGCCCACGCACAGCAAAGAAGACCCAATGCAGCCAAAACTAAAAATAAATAAATTTATATACAAAAAACAAGAAATGAAGTTACCAGTTGCTGCAGGAACAGAGACTCCGAATAGGCCACCTGAGCCCAACCAGCCACACCTGCCATGTCCAGCGTTTGACTGGTGCCAGTTAGGACCGGACACTGGCCTCCAGGGAGAATCAGTTCATAGGAAACTGCCCTGTGGGTTTCAAGAGCCAAACCAAAGTGATCACAATGAGAGGTTTTGAGAGTTCCTGGGACTCTGGTGCACATAGTTTTTATGTCAAAGAGCAGAGAGAGGCTGTGACTGTCCACCACAGGATGCCAGGTAGGTAGCTGTCCACCCTGGGGCCAGGCTTCCGGTGACAGGCAGGGAACAGCGGCACTGCCAGCGACAGGAGAGGAATCTGGCTGGAAGGCATTTCTAGTAAAGCATGGGGGGTGGGGAGAGGATGCCCAGAACTGAGAAGCCTGTGCTCTGAGTGGACTCAGACCAGGAGTGAGTGGGGGAGGTAGGAAGAGGTGAATGGGGTCAAGGGAGCATCTTGGGAAATTCTCACTCTTGTCAAACTGTGAAGTTACTGGTAAAAGGAGAGGCTGGTGACGCAGCAGAGGGTGTGTGGGCTAGAGGCTAACTAAAGGTGTAGTTGACAATGGTTGGACATATCACAAGCATTTACAGATGAATCCCTAGTTGTCCTTCCCTACTAAGTACTAAGGCAAATGCCTCAACATGCCTTAATAATCTCTGAGAGATCCATTATAGCTAATCTTCATAATGTCATCTGATGTCATTAAGAAAATAATAAATGGCTGCAAATAGATTTGAAAGGTAGTTGGGAAGATTTCCATGAACATAAGGTTAAAAAATGTTTTGAAATTTTCTGGGTGAAAAGAAAATTTGTGCTTTCTGAAAATTGGTTTATGAAGAATGTCTCATTCTCCAGCAAGGATAGAGAAGTGAGGGATCATGTCCTCAGCACTGCATGGCTTGTAAAACTGATGTATCCAAGCACTCAGTCTTCATAGGCACGTGGGCTATGGTGACCCACAGTGAAATTATCTCACATTTGTCCAGCTTCCTAGGAGATGGAAGGCACTGAGCGCTTCAAAATAATATAAGATTTGTGGTCAGTGCTTAAACCCATTAAGTGGGCCTCTGTAATGGAGCTGAGGTCTGCACATCATACATGTGAATTTCCAAGTGTCTTTCCGAGAGCCGGTTAGGTGGTATGTCCTGGCTGCCAGGTGGGAGTGAGCATGATTTAGACAAGGGACCAGTTCCTGAGTCAGTTGTGAGCCCAGCCCAAGAGGAAAGCCCAGCGTTTCTTTCAAGAGTTAGTCTAAGCAAGGATGTGTGTCTAAACTCTAAGAGCTGAGTGGGAGACATACGGCAAACATAAACAGAGTAGCAGAAACTGGGTCCCGAAGAGGACCTTGCTGGCCACCAGGAGGGTACCTCACTCACCCCTATGCCTTGGCCTACCTTTCATTCCAACTGTAGATCTTCATTCAGATTTAACTTCCTTGCAAAGCCTTCCTGAGCCTGAGGAATTTATTGGGGAGGAACTGGCAGACGGTCAAGGCTTCGAAACAGGGGAATTAGGTAATGAGCTTTGCCAACTGGCTCCATCCCCCTGGCTGCAGTCTGAATGTTAAAACTAGAAGGGGGTCAGAATGGAGGCTGTTGAAAACAATGCAGAATCTGGCCGTGAACCCGACTCCGCCCTCTCTCTACCTCTCATTTGGTCAGTAAACGAGTTCTGTCAATTGTACATTCTAAATATTTCTCAAAGACGTCTGCAGTGCTGATCACCAATGACAATGTATGTTTTTTTTCCCCACACCACCATTCTCCTTTACCAGCTGGGTGTCCTACAATGTAACTCAGTGCTGACACTGTCTACCTGGAGGTAGCACCAGATCCCACAGGTTCGGGGCTCAGTCCCACAGGACTGCCTCCACTTCGGATGCCAGTCCCCAGTCCACGTTGTCATGTCACCTGTGCTTCTGACCATCTGGCTATAAGTCCGTGGTTCCCACAGTCCCCTTCTTGAGTTTGTTTAACTTGCTGGAGCAGCTCACAGAACTCAGAGAAGCACTTTACTTACTAGATTACTGGTATCTTATAAAACGATATAACTCAGGAGCAGTCAGTTGGAAGAGATGCATAGGGCAAGGTGTAGGGAAAGGGCGTGGAGCTTCCATACTCTCTGGGAGCAGCCTCTCCTGAATCTATGTATTTATCAACCAGGAAGCTCTCCGAACTCTTTCTCCTTGTGGGTTTCTCTCGAGGCTTCATTACAGAGGCATGATTGATTAAATCATTGGCCACTGGTGACTAACCTCAACTTCCAGCCCCTCTTCCCTCCCCCAGGTCAGGGGGTGGAAAGGAAAGCTTCAACCCTTTCATCACAAGGTTGGCTCCACTGGCAACCAGCCCCCATCCTTAGGTGATTTCCAAAGGCACCTCATTAACAAAACAAAAGACACTTTAATGGCTCTCATCAAAGAAAACTCCAGGAACAGTGGTGGAAGACCAAATATATGTTTCTTATTATCAATCACAATACCATGACATCCATTTATCTCTCTCTCTGCTGACACTACTTTTGTTCTGGCCCTCCTGATCTCTCCACGAATCACCATAACAGCATCCTCATCTCCCACCTTGAATTTAGTCTTGTTGCCTTTACCTGGCTTCCAGAGACATCTCTCTGGAACACAGACCTATTTCTGTAACTCATTTACTTGAAACTCTAATTGTCTCTCATTCTTCCTACCATAACATCTAAAATATTTGGTGTGTTCTACAAACTTGGCAAAGTGTGGCCTCTGCTTACCCTACTGAAGTGGGTGCTGCGGGATGTTGGCCAAATCTACCCTTCAGGATAAGGAGACTCATTCCCTCAGTTGTGTGGGTGTTGCTGCTAACAGCTCAGAGCTGAGTCCTTCTCCAGGCCGTGTCCTCAGCCAGGGGAAGCTGCCCTACTCAAGGTTATACACGCTCCCTTCCCAGGAACAGCCCCCACCAAGGAGTGCTTGATGCAGGGCTGCCAAGGCATCGTCCCTTTGCCTCCATTCTGGACACGTCTGAAGGTCCCGCCTAGTTCCAGAGCTCCTTGTGGGATTGGTTGATGCCTCTGTTGCAACTGCATTGCAGGTGAACTTCTCTCTTTGCTCACTCATGCTCCATTCATCCCCCCACAGGTATTGTTCCAGAGAGTATACCCCCAGAAATGTCTTGCTTTTGTAAGGGAGCAAAATTTCCCACCCCAAAATCTCTGGCATTTGGATTATTTCGAGCTGAAAACAATCAAGGCCCAAGACTCAGGAAGAAACTTTGACCTTCCCCCTAACTGCCTAAAAGAACATAGATAGAGGACCTCTTCCCTTTGGGAAGGGAGCCATCACTATAGATAACAAAGTATGAACCAGCTGTGACAGACAGAAAGGAACCTAGCAAAGTCTGTTAAAATTTCTCTCTGTGTCCCTCTGTCTCTACAGGAACCAGCAAACATTTGTTTACCAGACATTTGCTTTTCCATCTCCATGTGAATTGCCTTCCTCCCCTTTGAAGTCCCAAATCACTACCCCAACAGCTTCTTTTGTCTTTAGCTGAGGATGGTATTTAAGGTGAGGGCTTCAGCCATTCTGACGAGTTACTGTTTCCCTGGGTCTCTCCAATGCACACGTGTTTTTAAATTTCTGTTTGATTTTCTCTTGTTAATCTGCCTCATGTCGATTTAATTCTTAGGCCAGCCAGAAGAACCTAGAAGGGTAGAGAAAAATGTTTTCCTCCCCACAAGGGGTTGGCTGAGGTCACATTTTAAAGGGCTTTCCTTTTGGCATAAAAGCAGCCAATGTTTTATCTAAAGAGACAGGGAATTAGAGGCCGCTCCAGTCACTCAAGCAGGAAACAATGCAATTAGTTGTAAAAGGGTGGAAGATTGGAGGATGACATTAAGGCAAAGAGCTATTGGCGGTGGGGTGGGGGGGCAGGAGTGGTGAATAAAAGATAAAGGGAAGAATCTGGGGAAAAAAGAGAAGAAAAAAACAGACGTCCTGTCCAGATCCAGATGATGAATTCTAGTATCCCAGATGGAATTCTGTTGACTTGGCCTCTGCCTCCTTAAGAAGACAAGGTCTCCTCCTCACAGACTTTCCTGGAGTTAGCCAGCACCCCTCAGTAAAGTGGAGGGTGCAGGGAGCAGAGAAGGCTCTAGAAATCAGGGGGTCAGTTAGCATGGAGGCACAGCAGCAAAAGGACCACCAGTAATGAAGATAGTGAATTCCAAGAGGACCTGGAAAACTGGATGAGATCAGCCTCGGTGGGCTGATGAGGCTGGACATTCGCATGTCCAGTTCTGACTGGTCATTTAGGGAAAAACACCAACTCGGGGCTGGGCTTACAGCTCAATGACTAGTGACTTAGGTCCAACCACATTGAGGACATAGTGGTAGCTGTCAAAGGGCTTAAGTTTCCTCTCTCAGGATACCTGGACTGGAAAGCAGATGGATCAGGCACTTGCAAAGGAGAAAAGGGGTCACTGTGCTGGGTCACTAGCCTCCTTAATGAGCTAGCTTATAGCAGTGGTCAAGGCCAGAGGTTAAAGGTAAGGAAGGGAAAAGAACCAAGCGGATGATTTTATCCCAATAGCAGGCTAAGGGGCACCAAGCCATCTTTTTCTTTCCATTGAGTAAGGCCTGCTCTGAATATAGATGGCCACCATTGGCCACTGTATGTCAGTCAAAGCTGTGACTATCTCCGAAAGGAGTTTAACTTTCCTTTTTGAAACTTCTGGTCACAAGAACATGAGGGTTTCCACTCATGTTCCAGTCCTGCCCCATGGCTCATCAGTCCTAATGGGTTAGGGGAACCAGCTGTGGGCTTTGCTGCCTCTGGGGTCACAAGAGTAAAAGCTTGCCAACCAAGACCAGGTGTGGGCAGTTAGAGCGGAGAGACCAGGCTTGTGCCTGTGAACCAGGTAACTGAAGAGAGTGTGTGGGGCAGAGAGGGAGCGTCTGCCAGGACTGAACTGAAGGGCTCTGAGGCCAAGCTCTTTGGAGGCCCTTCCAGAGACATGGGGGCAACAGCAGCCTTGGAAACAGCCCAAGGACATGTGCTACAATGAGGCCTCCCACTTTGTTCTCACCGAGTCTCCAGTAATTCTTTAGACGCCATTAGTATTGAATGTATATTTCATTGTAAAAATAATGTAAACCTGCTATAGAAAACCAAGAAAAAGATTACCCCAAGAAAACACTGCCTCCTAAAAGTTAATTGTGAGTTTCACTTCCACTGGATCTTATCCATCTTAGTTCACCATCTCCAAGTTAGGACTTAAGGAGTTCATCAGGAAAATCAACCAGGACTTCCCTGGCGGCGCAGTGATTAAGAAATCACCTGCCAATGGAGGGGACACGGGTTCGTATCCCTGGTCTGGGAAGATCCCACATGCCACGGAGCAACTAAGCCCGTGCGCCACAACTGCTCAGCCCGCATGCCACAACTACTGAAGCCTGCAGGACTAGAGCCTGTGCTCCGCAACAAGAGAAGCCACCGCAGTGAGAAATCCAAGCACTGCAAGGAAGAGTAGCCCCCACTCACCGCAACTAGAGAAAGCCCGCGCGCAGCAACAAAGTGAAGACCCAATGCAGCCAAATAAATAAATAAATAAAATTTTAAAAGAAAATCAACCAGAGCACCTTTAGCATAACACTTTATTCCAAAATGCCAGGCATGAAAAGTTTCCCAAAGAGCATTCTCACTCAGGGAAGGAGGCTGAGTGGGGCAGTATTTTTCATGAGAATTTAAGAGGAGAGATCAGCAGAAGTTCACCTAGATTGGGGAATACCGTTGCCCCTTGATATCCGCGGGGAATTCAGTCCAGGACTGCCCCATCCCCCGTCCCCTACCCCCGCATCCCGAAGATACCAAAATCCTGCGATGCTCACCTTCCTTATGTAAAATGGCTTAGTACACTTAGCCCTCCACATCCGCAGATACAGAGGGCTGAATGTCATCAAAGACAGTTCTTGGAAATAGGAGGAATTGTTCTTAAGGATGAGGAGCCATTGTCTGTGATGATACCAAGAGGGTGGGAAGGAACAGTTAGGGGCTGACCTCACTTGGAAGAGAGGTAGAGAGGAACAGCCAATGGGGACAAGGACATGCAAGGGCCACACTGGAAAATTCTTTTAGTGTCTCTTGCAGGGACCAAATACAAACCCAGGTCTTCTGACTCCTGGTCAGAGATCTTTCCACCTCTCGTAGATGCCCCAACCTTCTCCACTTTGGTAGGTGATTGAGAAAGAACCGTGAGTATCCTGGACCCAACCATGGAAGGAGAGGTTGAGATAAGTAGACCTGGACAGCAAAGGCGAAAAATTGGAAGATTTTACAATTGTGTCCTAAGGATGTGATTTATCTTCAGCTGGACTGGGGCCTGCAGGAGTTGAGTCCTATGCATTGCTGGCCTGCAGCTGCAAGTGAAGGGAATTCTGCTACTGGAGACTGAGAAAACTCAAGGACCTCCGCGCTAAGGAGTTCCATTTCCTGATGGTTTGGCTCCGGAAATGCCCCTGTATCAGTAACTGTTTGGCTCTTAATGAAACTCTTCTGAGCGTGAATCTCAGATTTTTCAGCTGCCTCCCTGGGTGGCTAGGCCTGTGGCCCATTGGACCTCTCTCCCCAAGAGGCAATGGGCCCAGTGCCCAGGCTGCTCAGAGACCGGGTATATCAGAGCTTTCATTTTTCCTTGCTGTGCCTTTAAGAGCTGCAGGAATGCAAAGAGTCTGGAGGAGGGGTGGGGTCTCCCAAAGGGATTTCCGGGGAAAAGGATCCCGGGAATCTGGGCCAGAAACTAAACTGAGAGTCCAACTCTGAGAAGCTGGGGGTGGTGTGTGTGTTGGGTCAGGCCTGTGATTGGACTGCAGAGTTCTCTAGGGAGGAAGAAAACAAAAGTAAAAAGGAAAGAGCTGGGGAGAGGGGAGAGGCCCACCCCGCCCCCCATCCCACCCCTATGCACACTCACCCAGGCCTGGAAGAGGGGACAGCCACTAGCCTGCAGAGGGTCCGTGTGTGTCAAAGGTGATAGTGACAGATGCTGGACCCAGGGAGACCTCTACCCCAAGTCGGCCTGCAGGGCCTCCGGAGACTGACTTGCCAACAGCTGGACTTGATCACCAGCTTGCTAAGCAAGATCACGCATCTGAGGGAGTAACTAGCAGACTTTGCTGTCTGGCTGTTTTTGGAGAATTTTTCTCAGCAGCGGCTAGAAAGCAGGAGACCACCCCCTGGACCCTTGAGCCTTCTTCGAGAAGCAACAGCAGAAGAGATTCCCACCCTGGGTGGTTTGCAGGACCATGCTGGCTCTTAGGCGAGCTTCTGCTTTCAGCGTTCTGATCCTCACGGCCTTTCTGCCCCTGCCGCAGTTCGCCCAGGACCCGGCCATGGTGCACTACATCTATCAGCGCTTTCAAGTCTTGGAGGTAGGTGGCATCTGTGCCCCTGATCTGGGGAACCTGCCTCCCGGAAGCCACTTTATCTTACCCACGCTTCGCTACCTGCTGTGATGCATTTTTCCAGATAGTGAATGATAAATAGATTGCTAAATGTACACTTAATATTTTTCATAGTCTAGTGGTTTCTCCCAGACCTTGAGCAGGGCTTTCCGCTATCCTCTGCTCTGGCAGGTTTTCCTCATCTGTAAAATGGGGACGATAATAGAATTTACCTCTTACGGCTATTCTGAAGATTTAATAAATTAATTCCTACTTAGAACATTGCCTGGCATGGTGGTAAATGTCTAAGATATTATTCAGTTGCTCAGTTTTTAAAATAGGAAAATTAAACATTTGGTCACGTTTTCTTCATGTTTTACTATATCAGGATGATCGCAGATTTTAGTTTTCTTTATGTCTTTTCATGGTGAGCCATTAGGTCACTGCAAAAAGTCATGATATTGGTGTCCTGAGAAGCTCTTAGCTTCTTTGGCTCAACTGGACTTGGTTTTAGAAATGAGCAGATTTCAGCAACGTTAAACAGAGAGAAAAGCGTTGGGGCCTTTTTCTCCAAGTGTTGCAGCTGCCACTTCATTAAACTTTGCAAAACCCAACATTTTTGCCGCAGGGACAGACTCCCAGGGCCAAATGTAACCCTCCGCAGTAACCTCTGACACACCCTGGCCATGACATTGGCTGTTTCGTACTTCATGCCTTGCTTTTGTACAAGTTAACTTTTGATAAATTATTTATCTCCTCTCAAAGACACGCTTATCTCCAATTTTCTATTTTTTCCTGAAAACTCTTCAAGTCCAAACTATTTGGTTACAGTCAGGGTAAAACAGCTCCTCAGAGCAGGCTGCACACGTTTCCTAACGTCCGGCGGACTGAGGCCAGGAAGCCATGGATGAAATGTTCCCAGGCCAGTGGCCTCTTGCTGCTGCCTCATTTGCTCTCTCCTCAGACACCTCCTGCCCAGTCTCACCTCCTTAAATGTGCCAGAATTACTCTCAACCGTGGTCCCTCTTCATTTACCACCAACCTGCCTTGGGGGTCAGCGCCAGTCACATCCCTGCAAGCTTTCCCAATACTCGAATCTGTCTGCAGACAAGGGTATCGAGTATAGACTGATACTTTCATAGCTATGAATGTGGATTTTAAAAGATAGGGATATGGTTTATATAGGTCTTCCCATCCCTATCGTGGTAACCTGGGCGGGAAGTTGAGTCCCCAGGTGCTCCACCAGGCCAAGGCAGACACGTAGCAGCAAAGTGAAGGCATTTCCACACTGAGGGATTTGTGTCAGAGGGGTAAGGAAAAAGAGGAAAGATGTAGACAATTTCTCTCTCCTCCCTCTTTCCCTCTCACCCTTCCTGTTTCTCTCTCCCTCTCTATTGCTGTCTCTCTCTCCCTCCTTCCTTCTCTCCCTTCCTCTCACACACTCTCTCTCCCCCCACCTTTCTCTCTCTCTTTCATTCATCAATGAACAGTCTTATATCCTGCTGTTTGGAGTATATATTAATATTGTTACAACTTTTGTGGAGAGCATTTTGGTGAACCGCCAAATGGTCTTTAAGTCTACATGCTGTTTGACCCAGCAACCCCTCCCATTTCCATCCTTCATTCACTTATCTTTCATTCAGCAAGTATTTATTGAGTACGACTGTGTGCCAGGCCCTGTGCAGGTGCTGGGGATGGAGCTCACATCTGGAAAGGTATCCTCAGAAAATAACCAGAGAAATACACAAATATGTAAAGACAAAGATTTTGTTTGAATGGCAGAACGTTGAAAACTACATAAGTGTCCATTAAAAAGAGTCTAATGGAATAAATAATGGGATGTCAATTCAGTGGAATTGTGTCATTAAAATTATGGTATAGATATATATTAATTGGTATTGAAATATGTTCACAATATATCAGCAAGCTAAAAATATGTTATAAAACATACATGTGGTGAAATCACATTAAAAATATGTTTATATATGTATGACTACATGCATGGGAAAACTTTTAAAGATTTGTACACTAAAGTGTCAATAGTCCTTTGAATTAAGGAACTGTGGGTGATTTTTATTTCCCCCCCATTTGACTATCTGTATTTTAAAAGTCTTTTTCCCGTGAACGAGAGCTGTTGATATTACTTGGGCAAGTTAAATAACTGGCAGTAATTTGGGAATTTATTTTCTGACTGAAGCAAGGACTGCAGAAATGTACCCAAGCAACGAGAGAATACATTGAAGATTTCCGAGAGTTCTCGAAAAACATATCCGTTATGCTGGGACGATGTCAGACGTACACAAGTGAGTACAAGAGTGCGGTCCATAACCTGGCCCTGAGAGTCGAACGTGCCCAGCGGGAGATCGACTACCTGGAGTACCTGCGGGAGGCTGAGGTGTGCACAGAGTCAGAGGACAAGATGCTGACAGAAAAGCAAGTCCAAGGAGCTGAGGAGGAGAAAAGGATCCGGACACTGCTGAATGCAAGTAAGAGAACTGCGTCTTTTATTACCCCTTCTGGGGACTTTCACGCTCGGAGACAGCTCCCACACAGGTAGGGGGTCTGACCCAGTAAGAACTGGATATGTGCTCTTGTGGGCATGTGCTGGGAGAGAAACCTTATCGGGGCACAGGTGTCCAAAGGAAAATCCATTCTCAGAAAGCAGCTTTCCCTTTCTCAGAGAGTTCCTAAAGCCCCCGTAGAAGATCAGGGCTATGGTGTTAGAAGCCAGCCTAGGAAGGGCATCTCGAGATAGACCTTGGGTTGATAGAGGTGTGTGGTCCCCTGCCACGAAGAGTGGCAGGTTGGTGGATTCTCCCAGTGCCCTGGGAGTAGGGAGAGGCTGCAAATGTGCCCAGAAACATCGTGAAATTGGACAAGGCAACAGCCAACCCTCAGGGCCAGGAACTACAGTGAATTATTATTGTGTATTCTGTTGGGATGATGATATGTTCAAGGTATTTGTCTCCAATCTTGGGATCCATCAGAATCACTTCCAGGCCATTAAGAATAATGGTTAGAAGCTCAAATGATAATAGCAAGTATTAAGCAACAAAAACATAAATGAGAAGGAAAATTTCCATTTCATTAAAAAAATGAGGGAGACAAGTCCCCCACCTCAGAGGCTGTATTCTGACATGGTTTCATTGCAAATAGGAAAACTTTATTTATATGCTAATTATGCCTGCCCCAAATGTAAGAAATTTCATCAGGTAAATAAGACATAAGCTGAATGCCGTTATTGGGCTAAGGGTTTCACGTATCTTTTCTTTTTCTTTCTTTTTTTTTTAAAATTTATTTATCTTTGGCTGCATTCGGTCCTCATTGCTGCGCAGGCTTTCTCTAATTGCGGCAAGCAGCGGGTGTGGGGTGGGGGGCCACCCCTCGTTGCGGAGCGCGGGCTTCTCTTTGAAGTGGCATCTCCCGTTGCGGAGCACGGGCTCTGGGCATGTGGGCCCCAGTATTCGTGGCACGCGGGCTCCAGAGCGCAGGCTCAGTAGTTGTGGCGCACGGGCCCACTTGCTCGGCGACATGTGGGACCTTCCCGGAGCAGGGATCGAACCCATATCCCCTGCATTGGCAGGTGGATTCCCAACAACTGTGTCACCAGAGAAGCCCCTCATATATCTTTTCAATGTAATCCTTGTAAAAACTCCATGGGTCTTCCAAAATGAGGTGACATTTGATCTGACTTTTGAACAAAGAAGTTAGAGAACGATGAGCAGAGGGCGCGTTAAGTGAGGGTGCAGCAGGTCAAAGGCAAGTAACACTTCCACGTGTAGATCTGCAGTGATGGCTGAGTGGAAGCTGCGTGGGGCAGGTGAGTGCAGGGAAGCAAGGCTGAAGGGTTCAGTAGCACCCAGATAATGAAAGACCTTGCGTGCTAGGCTAAGGGGGTTGAACTTGACTGAAGAAACTGTTGAGAACCATTGAACAATTTTAAGCAGGGGCATGACATGCAGGAAGAGGACGAGACTAGAGAGAGAACACTAATCAGGGAAATACTGCAAAAAATTGGTCAATAAGTGATGGTGTCTGCATGAAGTGTCAGGGAGATGGAGAAGGACAGACGGATTTCAGAGTCACTGAGAATTGGAATACACGTGGCTTTGTGACAGATAATTGAATGTGAAAAATGAGTGAGAGGGTTGAGTCCACGATGCTTCCTGGGTCTTTGGCCTAGGCCGTCGGGTGGTTGGTCTGAAGTACGCTGCGAAAGGTAACCCAAGAGGCGTTGTGGAGCACTTACTACTTGACTGTTTTTGTTGTTTTTTTCGGAGCGCTTATTACTCTGAGATCTTCTAGTTCATTTATTTGCTCGATGCTCATTTTCTGCCTCCCCTTCTCGAGTGTCAGCTCTATGAGAGCCTGGATCCTGCCTTTCATGTTCGATGCTGCATCCCAGTGCCTAGAGTAGTGTCTATGTTCAATAAATACTTGTTGGTGAATAACTAAGGGGACGAATGAATGAATGGATAGAGGGATTGTTAGCACAGACAGAGGGGTTATTAGGTTTTGGCAGAAAAGAGAAAATCTTATCTCTGAGTCAGAAGACAGAGAAGAGGGTCCCTTATCTATATCATGAAGCACTTGGTCAACTTGGTTAAGTGAGTGGTCCTTTCTGGCCCTGTCTTGAGATGAACCTCCTCCTTCTGAGAGGGAGCAGCTGGGGGTAAGCATGGGACGAGGGACTGGGGAAAAGGGCAAGGATGAGCCAGTGGAAAAGGAACAGCTCCCTAAAAAGCTGATGGGGAGGATTGGGTGATAAATGTAGCCTGAGCTAGAATGTGCTCTCCCAGGGGTGAGGGAGGACCCCAAGCCTGGACGATGGTGCTGGCTTGGATCTCTGAGACACTCTAAGCCCCTCAGGCCTTGAGGTCGCCCACTTTCACTCCAGCTAGAGCTCAGCAGAGGTCCTGAGTCTGGACTTTCTGCTATTTCAACCCTTGTCCTCTGCCTCATCTCTCAGACCCTGGAGGCCTAAAATATTCCCTCTCCCAGCTCCATGGTGAGTGAAAACGCTTTCGACTTTTCAGAGATGGCTGCTTCCATGCCTGTTGCCCCGGGAGCCCTCTTTTTTTGTTGTTGTTTTTTGTTTTTTGCGGTACGCGGGCCTCTCATTGTTGTGGCCTCTCCCGTTGCGGAGCACAGGCTCTGGACGCGCAGGCTCAGCGGCCATGGCTCACGGGCCGAGCCACTCCACGGCATCTTCCCGGACCGGGGCACGAACCCGTGTCCCCTGAATCGGCAGGCGGACTCTCAACCACTGCGCCACCAGGGAATCCCGGGAGCCCTCTTTTAATGATTTGTCAGTTTATGATTCAACAAGCACTTTTTGCCTCGACTCCTGGATGGGCCCTGTGCTCACAGCAGGGACAGAGGAAGCAGTGGAACATGTCTGCATCCTGCACTGGCTTTCTTACAGCTTCTCTGGCCTCTGGTTTTGCCTCCTCCTGCCGTGTGCTGTCTCGTAGGCCTTCCCACAACACACGTGGATGTAGAATGTGTTCGCCGTTTGGCACCAATTATCAACAGCCACAAAAAACCCCTTCAAATCTCAGCCTTTTATATGAGGAAGACCCTTCAGAAAGTGGCCTGAGCTGATCTCCATCTCCTCCCATAATTTACCCACATGCAGGAGCAATTAAAACAGATAAACAAATATATATATATATGTACATATATTTTTCTACCCACCTTTTATGTCTCAAAAATTCTGTGGATTCTCTGTAAACACTTCTGCCCACCTCCCCAGCTCTCCCCTCCCGCCCCACCAGACAGATTGGCCCCTAATGCACCTGGAGCACCTCACTCAATCTTCCAAGGCAGCACTAACTCTCAACCATGCATATCTGTGTGTGTTTGACTCCTCAGCCTGACCGTGAGTATACTGACGTCTTCATTCCTGAACTCAGAGAGCCGGGGTCAGGGCAAAACCATCTTTGATGGCAGAGACCCCTCAGAACTTGGTTAGGGAAAGACAGACCTGCAAACAATCACAACTGCGTGATTAGTGCCCTCTGACCTGTTATTTCCAGAAATTCTGTGCCCAAGGATGGACTTTGGAATGCCAGTGTATCCCCCTTCCATGCACTGTTTTGTATTTTATATACTGTGCCCATCCCCCATGGTTTCGGCCATGTATCTTAGTAACTATGCCTGTATTAGTTATTCTAATACTGTGTAACAAATCACCGCAGCTCTAGCAGTTTAAAATAATATACGTGTATTATCTTAGAGTTTCTTTGGGTTCAGGCGTCCAGGCACAGCTTAGCTGGATGCTTCGTTCAACAGTCTCGTGAGGGTACAATCAAGGTGTTGGCTGGGCTCCCTTCTCACCTGGAGCTCAGGGTCCTCTTTCAAGTTCATTGATGTTGGCGGAATTCACCTTCCTGTGGTTATAGGGCGGAGGCCTCAGCTTCCAGAAGCCGCTCCTCTTCACAGGCAGCTCGCAATGTGGCTACTGCTCCCTCGGGGCCAGGAGGAGAGCGCCTCTCTTTGGGATGTGCTCAGTCTCTCTTTTAAGAGTTTGTATCTGATTGAGGTCAAGCCCACCCATAATCATCTTCCTTTTGATTAACTCGAAATCAACTGATTTTGGACCTTAATTATATCTACAAAATCTCTTTAGCTTTGTCTCATGATGTAACCTAGTCAAGGAGGGCAATCATATTCACAATCATATTGAGTGAGGCTGCAGCCCTCACTCAAGGGGAGGGGAGTATGTAGGGCATGACCATGGGGGTGGGAACCTTAGAATTCTGCCCATCCCAGCCAGTGCTGTTACCTGTACCCACCTTCTTCCCACAAGGCTCCCATCTTCCTATCTTCTAACCTTGGTTGCTGGGACTGTGCTGGCTGTGAAACTTTCACTAGAATCCTTAGGCCTCAAGTCAGCATCCTTGTGTGGGCAAATATGGGATTATGGGCTAGGGAGGGTCGCCAGAGGTCACATCAAGTGTTTCATTCATACATACATGCCATCTTAGAGAGTGTTTTCAGAAAACCTAGAGAGAGAAGATAACATAACTTCCTAGGAAAATTCAACATTGTGTCTTAGGAGATTTCCAGAAAATTCTAACATCAGTCTAAATGGTTCTCGTTTATTCTAGGAATATTTATTGGGCAACTACAAAGGGCCAGATACTGGGGATAATAAATACGGTAGAGTTGCTCTGTAATTAAGCCATTTCCTATAGAGCTGTTCTCAAGTCTTCAGCCTTTATTGAGAGGTGATCCACAAATGATGTTCACGTGAGGACCGCAATTCCAGGGATGTTTGGGCTAAGGTAAAATTCTTGGAATCTTAACTCTAACACATATAGACTCTCTCTCCTCCTTTCTCTCTCTCTCTCTCTCTCTCTCTCTCTCTCTCTCTCTCTGTCTCTCATGCACACAATTTAGAATGCAGTGACTGAAAGATATTTGAATACAATCTAACTTATATTTTAAACTCATTCCAAGTCTTTGGTGCTATAACTGTTATAAGTAAAAAAAATTTTGCATTGCACTTGGCAACTTATGGCAAAGCACCACTGGCTCAGATACCCAGATTGAGAATTTATCCAACTAACAGTCTTTGGCAGATTCCACAGGCTGTATCCATGGGTGGATCAGAAGAGTGTTAACCTCTTCTTAACTTGTAAATAGATTGTAAAGAAAAATTCTCAAGGCAGTCAGAATAAGACATTATAGCATTATTTTACTTCCTGTTTTAGTCCCGCTCCTTTATTTGCAAGGGTGCATGCAAATTACCTCCAGTAACCCTCTCCCTGCTGAAGTAAATAACTCATATCCTTTGTTAGATCATGTTTTAGAGGAGAAAGTCTATTGCTGCAAATTCAAATGCCTCTGGGGTCCATTCGGGTATAAATGTGTGTGCCTCATACTGAAAGCCATTAAAAACCAAACAAAATAAAAACAGGGCTTCCCTGGTGGCACAGTGGTTGGGAGTCTGCCTGCCGACGCAGGGGACACGGGTTTGTGCCCCGGTCTGGGAGGATCCCACATGCCGCAGAGCGGCTGGGCCCGTGAGGCATGGCCGCTGAGCCTGTGCGTCCGGAGCCTATGCTCTGCAACGGGAGAGGCCACAGCAGTGAGAGGCCCACATACCGCAAAAATTAAATTAAATTAAATTAAATTAAATTAAATTAAATTAAAATTAAAAAAAACAAACTAGCGTAAAACCCACTAGAAGCCAAATAAAACATATTTATGAGCCAACTCTCAAGGTCCATTAGTTTGCGATGAGTGGAACAAAACATTAAGAGATGTATAACTCTAAATTGCAACAGAGGTATCTCCCACAAAGGAGGGCATTGAGGGTACACACAGGTGTGAGCGCAGGAGGGTATGAGAGTACTTGTGTGCGCACACACATACACACACAGAGAAGTTACTGCATTCTCAGAGCAGCAGTGCCAAAGGTATATGTACAGCTTATCCTATGCTGCCTCTGGGACAGTGCCATAGGTCACTGTGCTGGGTTCAGAAAGGCCAACGGACATAGGCCCGTGGTCTATGAGGATACCTCCAGGACCATCACTACAGGTATTAATAGAAGATCCCAAAGTTGTTTTAGCTGATGGCTTTGGCTCCAGGTGTAGTGAACCTCCCCATTCATTCTCTCTCTGACTCATTCATTTGTTCATTCATTCAACAAATCTCTAGCTGAATTCCATATATACGTTGGCATTGTGCCAGGCATTAGAGATGGAACATTGAATAGGATAACATTCTTGTCCTCAAAAAGCTTACAGCCAAGTGGGGAAACCTCCAAACAAACACAGAATAACAGGTAGTGTGATGCCTGTTCTGATGGAGGGTGTCACAGAAGCACAGGGGCAGGCATTCGGTAATTAAGTAAGGTCAAGGTTGCCATGGAGATGGGGATGGGGGAGACCGTGGAATCTGGAATGTGACCCTCAAGCCAAGTTTTAATGTTGGAAAAGAACTAATTACATGGAGAACAGAGTAAAGGGCACTTCAAGCAAATGACCAGCATGCGGATGTACAAAGGCCTAATCGGGCTTAGGGTTCAGTAGACCTCAGGTGTAGGGAGAAGTGGAGAGGAGATGAAAGAACCAGACAAGACCTAAGCTCCTTTGTGCTGAGCCTCTTGGCTTTCTAGCTGTGGGGAATGAAAGTAATATGAGTACCCGTAGCTAACAGTTATTGAGCGCTTATTATGTACCGGGTAATCTTTAAGTATTTTCTATGTCTTGTTGGATTATATCAGCTAATTCTCACAACAAACCTATGTGACGGGTATTATAATTAACCCCCATTTTATAGATGTGGAAATCAGGGCACTGAGTGAATAAGTCATCTGTCCAAGGTCTCACTGCTAACTGATGCCAGAGGAGGGTTCAAACCAAGGCAGGCCGACTCCTACATATACTAACCTTTCCCATCGTGCTGTTTTGCGTAAGAGTGGTACGCAGGGGAGTGTCCGGGCTCAGATGGAGGTTTTGAGGAAGATCATCTGGCTCTAGTGTTCAGAATGGGCTGGCAGTGGGGGAGTTTGAGTGCTCATAGCAGGGAGAACCGGGGCCAGGCCGGCCATCTGCAGGGCTGTCACAGAGGCCCTCAGGTAGCAGCCCTCGGCTCTGAGACTAAATACCTGCGCCCAGAGGCATTATTATTGTGGGACATGCATGAAGACCATGTGAGGCCTCTTAGTTGTTATTTGATGATGATTCCTACTCACAAACAGATTGCTTTAAATCATTCTTTCAAATCCTGTCCAAGAAACATCAGTTCCCCACCGCTCTCCAACCCTTGGTTTTTAATTCCCTGCCTTTTCTTCATTTATTTTTAAATAATGAACTTCCTCTGCTTTCCCCCACTATTCTCTCAGTTAACAGAAGAGTCCCACACACACTCTCCTGTGCTAGAAATCTCAGGAGCATCCCTTTGGCCCTCATCTGATAAGTTGCTCAATAGATTCTTCCTTCTGAATGTCTCTCAAGTTTATTCTTTCCATCTACACTGCTCGCTCATCATCTCCAGTCTCGATGACTGCAGAAGACTCCTAACCGATCTTCCTTTTCCAGGGTTTCATCCTGTATTGCCACCAGGGTTATCTTGATAAAATTACTGCATCAGTGCTTATCATCTTGGATGGCAGCCACAACCTACAGGGTAAAGCAAACCCCATAAAATAACATAAAGAAAGCCCTTTACAACTGACCCCAACGTAGCTTTCTTCAAATAATTTGTTTTGTTATTCTCTCTGAAAGTAATACCTGCTGATTAAATAAAAACCATGAATATTGTACATTCTATATCTATTGTATTTACTGTTATTGTAGAAGTAGATGACAAGCCATATGAACAATTTTTTTTAAGTTTTCTTTAAGTTCTTTATTTTTTTATTGAAGTATAGTTGATTTACAGGTGTTTCAGGTGTACAGCAAAGTGATTCAGATATATATCTGAAAATATATATATATATATACTTTTTCAGATTCTTTTCCATTATAGGTTATTATGAGATATTGAATATAGTTCCCTGTGCTATACAGTAGGTCCTTGTTGTTTATCTATTTTATATATAGTCGTGTGTACTTAATCCCAAATTCCAAATTTATTCCTCCCCCCCGCTTTCCCCTTTGGTAACTGTAAGTTTTGAACACAGCAACTTTTAGCATTTCTCAACTTAGTCTTGTGCCACTACTGCCAGTTCCCATTCACCTGATGCTCTATGCTGTGTTGAATCTGCTATTCTGAAAACATAAAATATACTCCATGCATCTCTGCACTATTCATGCTGTGTTCCCCAAGTCTAACACAGTGCCTGGAACAGAGTAGGGATCAGTATTTTCTGACCTTGAGGAGTAGTTTCTTGGAAAGTGGAAGCAACTGTTTGCCAGGAATTCCATTACGCCTCTTGTATCTGATATGGTAGCCAATGCCCATGACAACTCTGCTAGGTAGATAGTATTATGACTTCTTTTCAGATGATGAAACTGTGTCTCAGAGTTTCATGTAGCCCGATCTTCCTCCCACTTTCCTGCTACGCTGAAGAGTAAGCACCACCCGCTAGACACACTAGATTCATCTCAGTCTCCCTATCTTGCTCATGGTTCCCTTACCCGGACCCCACACGAGGTGTCTGCCACAATAATGCTGCATGGGCTTCCCTGGTGGCACAGTGGTTGGGAGTCCGCCTGCTGATGCAGGGGACGCGGGTTCGTGCCCCGGTCCGGGAGGATCCCACATGCCGCGGAGTGGCTGGGCCCGTGAGCCATGGCCACTGAGCCTGCGCGTCCGGAGCCTGTGCTCCGCGATGGGAGAGGCCACAGCGGTGAGAGGCCCGCGTACCGCAAAAAAAAAAAAAAAAAAAAATAATGCTGCATGACAAGCCACTTTGAAAGTTAGTGGGTTAAAACAATCATTGACTATTTCTCAGGAGTCCACAGGGCAGCTGGGAGTTCTGTTGGCCTGGACCAGGCTTAGCTATTCTCGGCAGGGCTCCCTAGTGCATCTACAATTAGTGACACGTTGCCCAGGAGATGGCTGGTTGAGGATGGCCTCAGTTGCAATGGCTTTATTCTTCTCCACATGGCATCTGATCTTGCAGGAGGCAAACCTGGGCTTGTTCTTGTGGTGGAGGCAGATGTCTGAGGGAGAGGGCACAAGCACACCAAGGTCTGGTCACTTTGACCACGTTCTTTTGGCCAAAGCAAGTTCAAGTCTGGCTCTGGAGCCCATCCTTCCCTAGAACCTCTAGTAGCATCCATCTGAGGCTTTTGGTGTTGCTGCTTCTGGAAAGAGGCAGCAATCAAGATGTGTTTTTAGGGACTTCCCCTGGCGGTCCAGTGGTTAAGACTCTGCCTTCCAATGCAGGGGGCGTGGGCTTGATCCCTGTTCAGGGAACTGAGATCCCACATGCCGTGTGGTATGGCAAAGAAAAAGAAAAGAAGAAAAAGATGGGATTTTAAATATGCAAATCTCTATAGGAAAGCAGTGGATTAGTGGGGCATTAGTGTGATTGATGGTTTTGAGGGGAGACCAGAGAACCAGTGAGAGGGCTGCTGCAGAGTTCAGGATGAGGTGAGCAGCTGCTATACCCACACACGTTGAGAAAGGATAGAGAGAACGGTGGTTGCACGGGAAGACTCCATGGCAACACGCAAAATGATTCTGTTTTCTAACCAGGCACATGGGAGAATGGTAATACCACACCTAGACATTGAGAACATTTCCATCCTTTTTAGTTTGGGTAAGAATATTACAGGAAAAAATTAACCCAATATGCAAAAAACAAAACCCAGCTTAGTCTTTAAATAAAAGTTAAATAAAAGCAAGAAGTTCATAATTATAAACCTGGAATGCTTAAGATGTTGCAACAGTTAGATAAATAATGCAAAACAGAGGCTGTTTGATCAGAGAAGTTCCCTGGAGGACTGCCCAGTTCCGTACTTCACTTTACATGAGTATTTACCAGCCTGGATCCTCTAGGACCACAGCTCTCAAACTTTTATCTCAGGAACCCTTTACTTTTAAAAAATTATTCAGGACCCCAAAGAGTTTTTGTTGATGTATATCTCTTAGCATCGTCATAATTAAAATAGAGAAATAGTAATATGTGCTGGAGGCTATTCTAGGACAGGATGTCCAGCAGTGAATATAACACATTGGATAAAGCCCTGCCGTCATAGGGCTTACATTCTATTGAGGGGAGTCAAACAATTACTACATTAGCAAGGAAATTTATAATATGTCAGAAAGAAGATAAATACTGTGGAAGAAAAACAAGTAAGATGAGGTTATGGAAAGCTGTCCTCTTCTGAAAGGACACATCCTGGCTATGAACTCCAACTATAGGTAATTCCAGTGGAAGCAGTGGACTCGCGCCTACTCACAGGTCTTCCCAGCTTCCACACACTCCATGCTGTTGAGCAGCACCCAGCCATGCAAGTCAACAGCCATGTTTTCTTTCTCACACTCTGCTGCTAATCACTAATAAAGGGAAGCTGGCCGGGCTCTGTACTGGGTGCCATGAAATACTTTTAGTGTTGGGAACCTAGAAAGACCTTTGAGGTGGATTCACTAAAGAGTTCTGTGCGACTCACCAAAACATGTGGAGCGCGTATTGTATGCCAGGCCCTGTTTAAGCACTCACCCTGGGTTCTCAGCCCGTCTGCAAAGCCAAATCCTCCCATGGCTCGCTGAGTACCACTTCATATAAGCTGGTCTTCCTGCCTTCCTGCTATCCAACCCCCCAGGCATTCGGACAGTGAAATGGCACCTGCTAATGTCCACACATACTTCTTGTTATTTGAATCTATTTGATTTCCAAGTTGGCCTAGCGTGAGTTGGGGTAGCAACTGACTAATACTGCATTATCTGAATCTAATTGATTCCTGAGTTTGAACAGTAAGCGTTTGAATAGTGAGGGAGATGTGTACTGTGTCTCAGGCACTGTGGATAAAAAGACAAGGCGCAGCTTCTGTCTTAAATGCTTGCAAGGAAGCAAAGTGAATGGGCGATTCCAATTCAGCCCGAAAACTGCCCCAGAAGAGGGCTGCACAGAATGCTTCAGGTACACAGGAAGGAGCAACTAGCTGCTATGCAAGAGTCAGAGACTTTTGTTTTGAAGGACAAGAGATGTATCCTAAGTTAGTGAAGATGAGCTAAGGAAAAGTAGGGGCAAAGTTTAAAACTTGTGAGAGGCCATGGCAAGTTCAGTGACTAGTAACTAGTCCATTGTGGTGGGCAAATGACAAAAGAGGTCAGATGAAGGACCTTGGGTACCATGCTGACATATCAGAAATATATCCTGTGAGGGGCTTCCCTGGTGGCGCAGTGGTTGAGAATCCACCTGCCAATGCAGGGGACACAGGTTCGATCCCTGGTCCGGGAAGATCCCACATGCCGTGGAGCAACTAAGCCCATGCGCCACAACTACTGAGCCTGTGCTCTAGAGCCTGTGAGCCACAACTGCTGAGCCCGTGTGCCGCAACTACCGAAGCCCGTGCCCCTAGAGCCTGTGCTCCACAATGAGAGAAGACACCGCAATGAGAAGCCTGCGCACTGCAATGAAGAGTAGACCCTGCTCGCCGCAACTAGAGAAAGCCCGCACGCAGCAACGAAGACCCAACCCAGCCAAAAATAAATAAATAAAATAAATAAATTTATTAAATAAAAAAAAAGAAATATATCCTGTGGGCAAAAAGCATAAATGCCCCTAGTTTCCAGAACACTTAAGTCCACATTGACAGTTTTATTGTAATAGCTTGAAGCTTCATAATTGACTACTCGTCTGAGAGCTGTCATCTTTGACATCCCCATGTACCTGTCACTTCAGAGGTATTGACAAGTGTTTATTAACATGAATACAATTCAGATGGTTGAAGAAATCAAGATTTATAACAGAGAATTTCAAGAAGCAGTCAAAATATGCATGGCTTTACAGAAATTCTCTTCTTTTCAGTGAATTCATCACTTTTCTTCCCAGTTAAATCTGACCTTCCTTCCCTGTTGCTGTCTCATGCATTCTATCACCCCCAACTGTTGTAGGAAAATGGGGCGTGAGAGGATGGTCACGTCTGAGGTCTTGGGCAAGTCCATGGGACAGGCCGCCAAGTGAGGTTCCTTGGCTTCACACAGGGAAGAATTCAAGAGTGAGCCATAGTAAAGTGAAAGCAGGTGAATTGAGAAATACACATTCCATAGATAGAATGTGGTCTGTCTCAGAAGGTGAGTGCAGCCCCGAAATACGGGGTGGTTAGTTTTTACAGGCTGGGTAATTTCATAGGCTAATGAATGGGGGGATTTTTCCAATTATTTTGGGGAATGGTTGGAGATTTCCAGGAATTGGGCCATCACCCACCTTTTGGTCTTTTATGGTCGGCCTCAGAACTGTCATGGTGCCTGTGGGTGTCATTTAACATATGCAAATGTAGTACAATGAGCGTATCATGGGGCTCAAGGCCTACTGGACGTTGAATCTTCTGCCATCTTGGGCCTAGTTGTGTCTAACCAGTTTTTGTTGTATCCTCAGTGTCATACTTTTAAAGGTTGTGCCCTCCCCCCTTCCCTTCTGTCTCAAAACCTTGAGTCTGGTTTATCACTCCACTCCCACAACTGAATCAGTTACCTGACCTCTCTTTTTCTGTTTTTTGAGTCTGTGCCCATTTTTTCATTCCCATCACCATTTAGATTTTTCTCGTCTGGATTGTACTTACAGACTCTCCACCTGTCTCCCTCTATCCCCTCTCCCCCACCTCTACCCACCCCCCCCCCCCGTTCATTCTCTACTAATATGCAGACCACTGTTTTTAAAACATAACTCTGATTGAGTCATTCCCCTATGGAGGGACGAGTCTCAGCAAGTCTGGAGAGTAATCCTATTAAATAAGGGGGAAAATATTTAAAAGATTCAAATAAATGATATTTATATATGAATTCACTCTGAGGCCTTGGGCCAAATTCTATCCTAATTGCTTGTCTGCAAGTCTGCCTAAGGGCTAAACCACAGATTTTCATTCTCTGGTTTGTACAATGTCAGTGTCTCTGTTAAATAATTTGCATCTTGGCTGGACTCAAAAGTTTTCAATTTGTTTCCTATCCTTCCTCAACCTTTTACTCCTGTTAATTATCTCCTCTCAAGAGAAGCACAGCAGGGAGTTTTAACTTACCCTTTTACTCAGACACTGTGAGTATATTTTCCCCAAATTCCAAAAGAGGAGGAATTTATAAAAATTACAGACTATCCACCTGAATAAACTATACGACATCCAGGCTAAACCCCTCGTTCTGCAGCTGGAAAAGCTAAGGCTTGATTGACAAGGAACTTTCAGGGAGTCACAGAGGGAGGCAGAGATGGAGCTCGGACCACTCAGGTCTCTGACTCCCAGTCCCAGGTTCTGGCTACAAAGGGATAGGAGAAGCCAAAGGGACCTCACGGGGTTGGAAATTCTGTGTTCCCCCCCGGACTGTGTTTCCCTGATCAAAACCATCTAACACTCTTGTTTTGCTATTTCTTCAAGGCTTCTGCATTAGAAAAGAGGAGTAGAAGGAGAAAGAATAATGTTTGTATTAATTTCTCCTGTATTTTAAATGAACATTTTCTCACTGATGAGACATTGAATGCCTTGTTCTTAGCCATAGTTTCTCGTAGCTGGGCTGCAAGCCTGCTAACTTTCTTCCCAGGAGGATGGGCAGCCTGAGAGCTTCCCAGTCAGGACAGATATCTTAGCACCCTGTGAACAGGCCCCAGGGAGTCCATTATCCTCATCTCTCCCTCTCTAGGCACACCCAGGCTCACCCCTTCCCACCATGTGCACACACCCATCCACCATGTTCCTGGGGCTGGCTGGGGGTGTCCTGGATGGCCCTGCCTTCCAGCTCAGATGAGCTCAGAGGCCCTCTTAGCTAGATGATCTATCCAGGTAACTTATCCAAACTTTTTTTTTTTTAAACTTGGAAAATGGAGATGAAAATATCTACCACTTAGGCTTATTATAAGACGTAGATAAATTAATGCAAATAAGTACCTATCACAGTACCAAGCATATTATATGTATTTGTAGGTATTTATTCATTTCTTGAGATTTTGGGCTTGTTCCTCAATAGGGAACAGCTTCTGAGCTTCTCTTGTGGCCCTTGAGACCCCCACTCTTTCCCATTAAATGTATCTGTGATCACATACAAGCTTAAATCCTTGTTCATTCATCCTCTGTGATCACCAGAGTATGTGGGAAGAGCAGAGCATTCACATGAGACAGATTCGGCTGGTGAGACCAAGAAAAGGCATACCGAGCCCTAGCAGAGATGGATCTCGGTAAGCAGGGCAGTCCACTCTTCTCTTTTCTGCACCACAGCCCATAGCCCCCAAAGCTCAGCATGGAGGGGGATCCTTCTGCGAGCTGCTCCTGAAATGCAGATGAGGGACCTTGAGTGCCATGCTGAGGTGTTTGAAACTTATTCTAAGGTTCCCAGCTGGCCCAGGCTCCTCTGCCTTTCCTAGGGGTTTGGCATCTATAACCCAGGCCAACCAGAATGAAGTTGACCCAGAGGCCACAGGGAAGCAATCCCCCAGTCTGGCAAAGCGGGTCAGTAGGGTAACATGGTGGCAAATGATGGCCGAGAGATTTCCATAATGATGTCAAAAACTCGGCCGCTGTACACCGGTGCCAAATCAAATCTTGGGGACAGAGTTCTGGGTGAAGTAGAAAAGAATAGGTTTATTGCTTTGCCAGGCGAAGGGGACATGGTGGACTCATGCCCTGAAAAACTGTGTGCCTTAACACGAGGAGTTTTATAGCAGTGGTTGAAGGGTGGGGTTGCTGACAAGGATCAGGGTGTGTGCAGGGCCTGCACTCCTTTAATGTGGCCTCAGGTGGTCTCCCGATGAGCTTCTCAAGGTTATCAAACTGTGACCTTCTCTTGAATGAAGAATGTAACATCTTCCATTTGTTGGGGGTTTTAGTTCTGCAGAAGAGCTCAAAGATACTGTTCTTTGTATCCCTTGAGGTGGAACCAGGACCCTGCCCCGAGGCTGCACTATTGTTTCTTGACTGCTCCTCCCTTGTCTCTGAGTCCCCTCCCTTCCCTGATTAGCAGCTGTTCGAATCTGGCCTTTGGAACTCAGGGAAGGTCATGGAGGCTGGAGTCTGTTCCCTACAAACAAGAAACGGGGGACACAGAAAGACTTCCGTGCCCAGGAGCCCCACAGGGTCCTGCTCATTTCAATAGCTTGCCCCAAAGTCTGACCCTGGCCATGCTGTGGGCCAGGCAAAGCCTCTGGGAGCAACCACTGATGACATGACTGCTGAAAGCACTGATTTCCCAGGACTTGGCTCTCGCCAACCCCACTCCTGCCCTATGTTTCCTTGGTAACAATGTTGTGCCACATCTTTAAATGAAATAATGCATTTGAAAGTATCATAAAAGCTTTAAGGCGCTTTACAAATTATTATTACTTAAGACAGATCTGTGATCAGAACTCTGGATGTGCAGCACCAGTTAAACCCTAGAAAAACGTCTGCTTGAATGAACCTATTTTCCTTATTAATTCAATAGATATTTATTGAACCACAGAGCTCTCAGTAAGGCAGTAGAGTACAACAGTAAACAGGAAGACAAAGGCCCTGCTTTTGTGGAGCTTATAGTCTAATGGGGGAGAAGGACAATACACTAGTAAGTAAAACAGATAACATAATTACAGAACATGGTAAGTGATATAAAGAGAATAAGAGAGATGCTGCAGTAGATCATTTTAAATGTAGATACAGTGGTCGCAGGTAGTCTCTTAAGGAGATAAGATTGAAACTGAGCTTTGAAGGACGAGTAGGAGCAGGCCATGGGAGGATCAAGGAAGAGAACACTCCAGGCAGAAAGAATTGCAAGTGCAAGAGTCCTGAGGCAGAAGCAAACTTGACAGCTCCCAGAACAGCAAGAAAGCCAATGTAATCAGTGCACAGTGAGGCAAGATTGTGGGGCAGGGTTGGGGAGAAAGTGGAGGATCAAGTCCCAGAGACAGGGAGGGGCCAAACGAGGTAGGTGCTTTAAGACAAATTAGGATTTTATTCCAAGAGTGGTGGGAAAAAAGGGTTAGCAGGTTGGTCACATAATTCATGTTTTTAAACAGATCACTCCTACTGCTTTGTGGAGAACATTCTATAGCAAAGCAAGAGTAAAATCAGAGAGACAAATCAGGGACTATTGTAGTAGTCCAGGCAAAAGGTGAGGGTTCACGGCGTGCAGGGGAAGAGGAGGCAGAGGGCGTGGGAAGAGGAGGATATATAAATATACTGAGCATTTTAATTTAAGTATAACATCATAAGTTAAAGGTAAGTTTACTACCAGAACTTGCTAGTGTGGGGAGATGGAAGGAAATGAATCAAGAATGACTACTAGAGAAGAAATCTGATTGATGGTTCTTGCTTGAAATGGGAAGAAGAGGGAGGAAGTTTGGGGGATAAAAGCAAGAGTTCTGCTTTGGACAGGTGAAGTTTGAAGATAGCCAATGAGGAACACTGACTAGATGAATGAGTTTGGGGCTAAGTAGACATCCAGATAGGATGTCTTTCCAGGTACAAGTTTGGATTTCATCCTTATTCAGAACTTACATGCTCTTCAGAGCCATTCTCTTCAGAGAATGAAGTGAGCTGGAAAGTGATCATAGATAGAGAAATGAAAAGGTCTGAGGATAGAACACTTAAAGATGGATGGTGATAAGGAAGCAGCCATGAATTCCAAGATTAAAACAATCCTGAACAATAGGACAGACAAAAGCAGGGGTGTTCCAGAATCACGAGGAGAAGGAGTTTCAGGGAGAGGTAGCAATCAAGTAACCAAAGCTTACTGGGAAGTTGATTAGGATGAAGACTGAGAACTGACCCTTAGATTTTACAACATGGTGGTTGTTGGTGACCTTGGCAAAAACTGATCCAGTGGAGTGGGGCAGGGGAACTTAGACTTGTGGAGAGCTGGAGCTGATTAGAGTGGCTTAAGGGATAATTGGAGGTGAGAAACCTCCTCTCTCAAGGAGTTTTGTTATAAAGTGGAATAGAAAAATGGGGCCACACTGGATTCTAGCATGATCTTACAGCCTGCTTGTTTACAGAGGGGAATCCAGTTGGGAGGAAGAGACTATTGAGCAGGAGAGGGCAAGATAATTTCTGGTGCTGAGTCCTTGACTCGGTGAGAGGGATGAGATCCACTGCAAAAGTAAAGAGAGCAGGAGGGACGCAGGGAGTATGGGATTGGGCGCAACTGGTTAATAGATTGGGTGGTTGGAAACTCATTCATTCAGCAAATACTGGCCTGCTGTGTGCCAGATGCTATCCTAGGGGCAAGACAAACAGCAGTGAATGAAACAGATAAGGCAAAGCTCATGCCCTCGTGGAGTTTATACTCTATTGAGGGGAGTTGAGCCATAAATATGTTAACAGATGAATTTATAATATGTCAGATAGAAGGTAAGCGCTATGGAGAACAGTGAGCTAGGGTAAAGGGGATATGGAGAGCTGGAGGACGGGCCACCATTTTTAATAGGGTGGTCAGAGAAGACCTTTATGATCAGGAGAAGACATTTGGGAGCAGACCTAAAGGGAGCGAGGGAGGAAGTCTAGTAGATATCTTCAGGAAGATGGTTCCGAGCAGAGGGAACAAAATGTGCCAAATTCCTGAGGCAGGAACGTGCTTGGCATAATTTGAGGAACCGCAGGGAGACCAGTGTAGCTGCACAAAATGATCAAAGTAGGGGAGTTGCAGGAGACAAGGCAGGGAAGCAGTGGGCAGGCAGTCCCAGATGGCCCGGAAGGTAGGGATGTGAGCTTTACTCTGAGTCAGATGGGAAGTCCCTGGTGAGTTTTGAACAGACATGTGACATGATC
The DNA here is from genome assembly GCF_937001465.1 of Orcinus orca. NCBI lineage: Eukaryota > Metazoa > Chordata > Mammalia > Artiodactyla > Delphinidae > Orcinus > Orcinus orca. Next base: position 47,635,212 of record NC_064566.1, on the reverse strand, counting down.
TGACTTAATTTTTCAAAGATGCTTCGGCTGCTGTGAGGAATGGCCTCTGGGGTCAAGGATAGAAGTTTGGCCACCACGTAGAAGGCTATTGCAGTAATCCACACCAGCGATGATGTTGTTCTCCTATTGCTTCTGTTTTCTCAGTGAAATCAGAGGCAAGATCTGCCTAGGCGAGTGAGGAGGGTATGAGGGACCCTTGAGGAGAGAAGAGAAGCTGTGATCATTGTGGGTGGTGAATTGATTAAGGAACTGTGGTAGGATTGCTACCCAAACAGCTGGCAGTCACAAGCAGTTTGCCAAATGCTTACTGACCTCAACCTCTGGGACTTCTCGGGCTGTGCATGTTTATGTGTTTGTTTGTTTTAATCGAAGTATAATTGATTTACAGTGTTGTGCCAGTCTCTGCTGTAAAGCAGAGTGACTCCGTTTTACACATATATACATTCTTTATTTAATATTCTTTTCCATTATGGTTTATCCCAGGAGACTGGCTATAGTTCCCTGTGCTATGGCTGTGTATCCTTCTTCCTTGTGTCCGCTTTCTCTTCCATCATCCTGCTTCTTGTCCTCTGACTCTACTCGGCCTCCAGTTGGCCTGGAGAACCCATGCATTTATTAAGAAGAAAATGACAACCCACTGGCCCTTCTAGCTTCTGATATCAAAGGTTTTAGAAGGATTTGAGGGAGACTCTCAGCGTGCTCAATTCTTCTTGAGAGACTGTTATACACCCGACTATCACTCCACCACCTTACCCTACAGCAGTCAGTGAGGGAAGCCCAGAGAGTTCCCATGCTTTTATTAAGACTCTGCTCTCCTACCTGTGTTACAGATTTGAGGGAGAAACACAAGGTTCTTCATGCTTCTGGTAAGGCCACCACTCCCTGCCTCTGTGACACTGCTCACCACTGCTCACTGCCCTGTCTAACAGGGCAGCCCCAACAAGCAGCTCATAATTAAAACTGATGACCCACTTTTCCTAAAATGATGAGCAGCTCTCATCTCATCTTGACCCACATCCCTCTTTAACTTGGTCACCATGACAATCCCAAGACTCTAAGGTCTTCTTGAAGATAGCGTATGTAAGGACCATGTGGAAATGGCTTATACCACTTCTGTCTACATCCCGTTAGACAGGATATAGGTCAACGGGTGCAGCTTACATACAAAGGAGACTGCTAACGTGTGACTAAGGAAGAGGAAAATGAAACGGCATTTGATGAACACAGACATTGTCTCTGTGGTGACACAAAGATCAAGGGGGAAGACATTTTCTCCCCCCTTGATCTTTACTGATCAATACTGCCATGCTACAGAAAGGTCAGGTAAGATACGGAAATAAAAGGTCTGAGTTTTCAGTTAGGAAGTCCCTGGTCACATTTTAAAAGGTTGTTTCTGTGAAGTTATGGTGAAGTGAAAGAATGGGAGGTGAAGAAATGAATGCAGAGAGTATAAACTATCCTGTAGGAGAGTCTAGTTCTATAAAATTATAGAAAGGGTGAAGTAAGTAGAAAAGAGTGCCTAACTGTGGGAGAATTGATGTTTCCAAGCTAATAAAATAGTAGCGAAGGAGAAATCTGAGATAATAGAAAGGGGATCATTCATGGAGGAAATCTAGAAGAAGCCAGGAAAGGATGAGATGGGTGCAGATGGAAGTATTAGTCTTACACAGGAGGAATGACATGGCTTCTTTTAAGATGTGTGGGAGGGGGGCTTCCTTGGTGGTGCAGTGGTTAAGAATCCGCCTGCCAATGCAGGGGACACAGTTTCAAGCCCTGGTCCGGGAAGATCCCATATGCTGTGGAGCAACCAAGCCCGTGTGCCACAGCTACTGAGCCCGCGAGCCACAAGTACTGAGGCCCGTGTGCCACAACTACTGAAGCCCACGCGCCTAGAGCCCGTGCTCCGCAACAAGAGAAGCCACCGCAATGAGAAGCCTGCACACCACAACGAAAGAGTAGCTCCCACTCATTGCAACTAGAGAAAGCCCGCGTGCAGCAGCAAAGACCCAAGGCAGCCAAAAATAAATTAAAAATAAAAAAAGATGTGTGGGAGGGTAGAAAGGGCAGGAGTTGAAGAAAAGTCTATAAGTGAGGAACAGGAAGTGGAGGGAGTTCACATCTAATGGTATTTATTTTTGCAAAGGAGTTATTATGAGGCACTGATGAGCTAGTTTTGGGGCAGGAGGCAGGATTTAAGATAGGTGCCATGTGGAAGATGGGCTGAGCACAGAGAGTGTAGTACAGTAGTTAGGGCTCAGCTGAGGTTGGAGATCCCTTAGTGTAATGACACCAATATGCACCATTTTGAGTTTTTCTCCACCAACACACAACTCTCAAGGGCAGGCAGAACTTTGAACTGATCCAGGATCAGGGTCAAAGAAGGAAGGGTTTTTGGTTTTGGGGGGTTTTAAATTAATTAATTAGGCTGTGTTGGGTCTTAGTTGCAGCATGCAGGACCTTCGTTGTGGCATTGCTTGCAGCGCGAGGGCTCTTTGTTGTGGCACGCCGGCTTCTCTCTAGTTGTGGCAGAGAGCGCGCAGGCTCTCTGGTTGTGGCACACGGGTTTAGTTGCCCCGCGGCATGTGGGATCTTAGTTCCCCGACTAGGGATCGACCCCGCGTCCCCTGCATTGGAAGGCGGATTCTTAACCACTGGACCACCAGGGAAGTCCCAAGGAAGGGTTTTTGCATGAAGCTGAGAGAGTAATAGTCTAAGTAGCTGTGAGGAGCTAGAAAAATGTAGGCCCCTTCTTTTTACTTCATCTTCTTCCACCTAGTTTAGACCTTATCATCCTGTTTGGATTATAGAAATACCCTCCGAATTGGTTTCCCTGATTTTAGTCTCTTCTCCCTGTATCCATCGTACACATGGCTGCCAGCTTAATTAATCTTATAGAACAACCTTGACCATGTTGCAGTCTTGCTCAAAAACTTCAGTAGCTGCCTACCTCCCTACAGAATTAAATTCATGTTCCTTAGCTCCACCCTCAAGGTTCCAGGCACGGAGCTGGTTTCAATTTACTGCTTTGTTTTATGCATCTAGTTTTATACACAAAGTATTTGGCTGGTATTGGGTGAAACTCTATACTACTTTACTAACACTAATCTTGGAGGACTTTCCCCAGTGTGGTTTTGTTAACTGTTGGGAAAGTTTTTCCCACCCATCTCAGAATGTCCTTCAAGGTGTCTTTCAAGGGCTAATTCAAATGCAGATTCTCTCCTGTGTCACATGATATGTCTCTTCTTTGTCCTCCTTTTTGAAAAAAATTCATTTTAAGCTTTATATTCTAGATAGTCATGTACCTGTTAAGCCAGAACCGTGCCTAATTTATCATTGCGCCGCAGTCCATTGTAGCCCCAGCTCATAACACCTAGCTCAGTATCTTGCTTTTTGTAGGTATCCAAAGTCAGCTGACTAAAGGCACGCATGCATTCATGAATAAATGAGTGAAGGCAAGAGTAGAACCCTTATAATGGTCTAGTAGGGTTAAGAACCAGAATCTTTCACTAGAAGGTCACCTCCTCAAGGTGTAGGGTTGATATTATAATTTTTATCTTTAGTACTTAGCACTGTTCTGGGAGAGTACTGTAAGCTAAGTATACGGCAGATACCCAGTAACATCTTGGCAAACAGAATTGAATTAGGTCGTTCCATACCCTAGTCATTCTCAATGTGTCAACCTCAAGCGCTCTAGAGAGTTAACAGGGCCTCTGACACAGCAAATAGTTGGTTATATCCTGATTTGATTATCGTGACTAACGCGCTTATAACTGGACGGCAGCTCACTTAACAGAGACCCAATTATTCATTAAAGTCCTTGATTCATTGAATCCTACAATCAGTTATGATTAATCTCTGTGTGATAATTTTATTCTAGACACTGAAGGAAAAAAAAAAGCAATCTGTGAGAAAAGCAGACCTCTTGCGTTTATAAAGTAACCTTCCCCTTTTCTCCTGTTTGGCCAGGCTGCGACAACATGCTGATGGGCATAAAGTCTCTGAAAATAGTGAAGAAGACAATGGACACAGATGGCTCTTGGATGAAAGATGCTGTCAGAGACTCTCCAAAAGTTTATCTCTTAATTGGATCCAGAAATAACACTGTCTGGGAATTTGCCAGCATACGGGCATTCATGGAAGATAGCACCAAGCCAGCCCCCCGGAAGCTGATCCTAACACATTCCTGGCAGGGGACAGGCCAAGTGATCTACAAAGGTTTCCTGTTTTTTCACAGCCAAGGGACTCCCAATGAGATCATCAAATATAACCTGCAGAAGAGGACCGTGGAAGATCGAATGCTGCTCTCGGGAGGGGCAGGCAGAGCCCTGGCCTACCCGCGCTCCCCCTCGACTTACATTGACCTGGCTGCGGATGAGCACGGGCTCTGGGCCATCCACTCAGGGCCAAGCATCCACGGCCATTTGGTTCTCACGAAAATTGAGCCCGACACACTGGGAGTGGAACACTCATGGGACACTCCATGCAGAAGTCAGGATGCCGAAGCCTCATTCCTCTTGTGTGGTGTCCTCTACGTGGTCTATAGCTCTGGTGGCCTCGGCCCGCATCACATCACTTGTGTCTATGATCCGCTGGGCGCTGTCATGGAGGAGGATCTGCCCAACGTGTTCTTCCCCAGGCGGTCGAGGAGTCACTCCATGATCCATTACAACCCTAGAGATAAGCAGCTCTATGCCTGGAATGATGGAAACCAGATCATTTACAAACTCCAGACAAAGAGAAAGCAGCCTCTGCAGTGATGCGTTGCAGCCACGAGGGAGAGCGCCGGGGATGCTGCTCTCCAGGAGACGGAAGCCACAGCCCCTTTGCAACACAGAATCCCTCTAATTGCACACAGGGATAGGGGCTGGAAGTGGGAATGCGCACGCGTCCTTTTCCAGATGGTACTGCCTTCAGTATCTTCCAGGAGCATAGATGAGAGTCTGTCATTCAGGAATTTTCAACAACTTCCATTACCCATCCAAACCTCCTGGAGCTCAAGGCCTTCCACATTCCGATCCAGTTTACTTCCAACCTTTTCTTTTACTAGCATTTACTCTAACTCTCCCCGCCCCCGCCCCCCAGCCATTAGAAATGTAAGCCACCCTCTAATACTCCTGGCTTCTCTCTCCTCTGGTCTTTGCTCAAATCTCTTTCCTCTTTCACAAATGCCTACTGATATTCTTCCATTATTCACTGCCCAAATAAAGTACTATTTCTTATTGATGTTTAATCTCGGTTTCCCCTGGTTCTGCCCCTCCACCAAGCCAGGTGGATGTAATAATAAAGGGAAAACATTACCATTTGAATACCAGTTTCCAGTTACAAAGTGTCTGCACCCATGTTACAAGTCATCTCACCCTTATGAGGTAGTCAGGACAAGTCTTTATAGAGGAGGAGGGTTCAGGTGAGCCATTCAAAGTACCAAAGCTACAAAATGAAAGAGCTAGAAAATACTGCAAACCCTATAATCTTTCCGTTGTCCAAGGAAGCCTCAAATATATATATTTGTTCGCCCAGGCTTCTCTCAGCAATACGTTAGTCATCTCAGCCTAAAAATAATGGTTCGCCCCTTTAGCTAGTCGCATGTCCACACAAGACCCTCCTATAGGCCTTTCAAAAGCTGCTTCCTCTAGAAAACCAGCCTAAGGGTGAGGACCCCACCTCTGTTCTTATCTTGCCTTTCCTTCCCTTGCTTTTCTCATCTTGCTTGAAATACAATAAAACTGACACTGAGCATCTAAACCTCATCGGGCTCTATCTGCCTACATGCCCTCCGCATAAAAGTTTCTGGTGGTGCTGCCTGTGCTTGGGTTTACTGTGAACAATCCCCAACACACTGAGGCCCTCGGTAAATATTCTGGAATCTGGATGGAAGCCAGATAGCAGGCAAGGGACTCCCTGCCACAGCAGGAGTGCCTTGTGGCACAGGGGACAGAGGGCAGCTGTGCCCATCCAGAGGGGCTTCTTCAAGCTCTTTCCCACGCGTTTGTCCACTGCAGCCTGGTTTGGGTCACAAGTGCAGGCTGTGGTGCCTGCCTGTGTCATGTGCTGAGGCCTCTATCTTTCCAGGCTGGTCACATGAGAGTGTTTGCTCTGTGTTTGCAGCTGTTTCCCCTCCTCGCCAAGCCCAGGCTGAGACCATAGGCAGTGAAGAGAGGTTTTTTGTTTTTTTTCCCCCATAGCATTTGAGTAAAAGCTTTGGCAGAATGGAATTACTCACTCCACGGACACAGTGCAGTTACCCACAGTTCTAACAGTTTTACAGAGAGCCCAAATCTGTTGTGGAATGAGGCAGGTATGAGTAATTAAACGTGGTGATATTACCCACTCCATGGGTTTGGGGACATTAGCTGCCCCATGGGTAAAATAACATTACCTATTTCACAGGGAAAAGGAATGCGGGCTGTCTCACAGAGGAGGGTAGCAGGGGAATTATCTTGGAGTGGAATTATGTGTAAGTCATGCACACACAGTTCCTCTGGAGGCGCACAGAGGCTGCCTGTAATGTGCTTGCTATCTGCCTTTCATCTGTGATACGCTTTGCTTTGACAGTTCTGCAGGGCACACCTGCCACTAACAACCAACCCACTCTGGCGCCTTAAATTCCTGCAGCTAGAATCACTTCTTCAGGTCAAGACATTTTCTCCAGGAAGCCCCTGTTAACGGGCCACTTTGTTTCCTGGGAGCCAAGGCCGGACATGCAGGCCCTCAAATACTTCTTGGGCTTCTTTCAGATGAACTTTTCAGCTCTGGCTCTCTTCTTGGATCTTAGTGAGGATTGAAGTTCCTAAGACCTAGACCAGTGGTTCTTAAATCACCTGAGGAGCTTTTAAAAATCCTGATGCCAGGCCATACCCCCAGACCATTCAGTCAGAGCCTCTGGAGGTGGGACCAGACAGGACTATAACTTTCAAGCCCCCTTCCCTAAAGTGGTTCCGAAGTATGAATAAGCTGGAAAGCCAGTGACTTGCACCATTTTTAAAAAATTGAGGTATAGTTGATTTACAATGTTGTGTTAGTTGCAGGTGTACAGCAAAGTGATGCATTTATATATGCCTATATACTTTTTCAGATTTTTTTATTATACGTTATTATAAGATATTGAATATAGTTCCCTGTGCTATACAGTAGATCCTTGTTGTTTATCTGTTTTATATAGAGTTGTGTGTATCTGCTAATCCCAAACTCCTACTTTATCCCTCACCCCCCTTTCCCTTTCAGTAACCATAAGTTTGTTTTCAATGTCTGTGACTTACGCCATTTTTTAAAAGTGAGTTTTAAAAAGTAATTGTATAGTTCTAAAGAACAGACTAGCATTTTCTGGGGACTGTGGGTCCACGAGGGCAATAACATGTGGGATTTGGAAACACCCATGAACTCGTGTGAACTGTGGCAGCCTTCTCTACAAAGCCTCTGTGCTACTATTTTAAGGAAGTGAAAGAGAACTAAAGAGTGTCCTGTTGTAATACAACTCTTGTGGGCCCCAGCCTTCGTCTGCTGGCTTTGCCCTTGGCCTGCATCTGGCCAGGTTCCTGCAGTGACCAGAGTCTCATATTTGCCAGGGTGGCTTAAGTTTTGTTCACATGTACAAGCCTTCTGGGCACACTGGTAATTTCAGACCACCAGGATAGTGTGAAAAAATATGTGTCTTGAGGAGTTTGTCAACACTCCAGCCTGTAGACGTGTGGATAAAAATTGAGGTTAGAGCAGTAGTGACTCCTGCCTGAGCTGGGGACTATGCCAGAGTCCCTGGTGTGATGCCATCTGAGGCCCACAGGGATTTTCATCAACCGAACTGAGCAACCAATTCTTGGAGATCCAGGTAGGGCAACAACCTAGCAGTACAACCAAAGGGGATTCAGGCCCTACACTGGGGGCAGGCACTGGACTAGGTCCCCAGGGTCCCGTGCTGCCCCGATTCTACAATCCATTCCTGTGGTCAGACATCGCCAAAGCTTTTCTTGCGCCTGTGGAACCTCGTCTAAGCGCTGGGCACAGGGCAGCGCTGCTTGTCCCCAGCTGTTCACAAGAATGGGTGTCAGTGACTGGCGCCAACCACTAGAGGGACCTCCATCCCAGGCTGCGGGGTTCAAGTGCGGCCAGACCCTAGGGTAACTCAGTCTTCCGAACTGGGGGCGCTCATAGACAAGAAATGAGGCTGCTGTCAGGCCAACCTCAATTTGAACGCGATCCCAGGGGCCCAGATAGTCCGCACGCCCAAAAGGTTGCTGCGCTGGGAGCGCCTCTAGAACGTTTTTTCTATGGCTTCTGTCTCTTCGCAATTCTCGACACAAGTTCCCTTTCTGCTTTTCTCTTTCATTCCCTACGACCAAGGAGCGGTGCTGAAAGGCTGGACAAGCCCGGGGACAGGGAGCTGAGAACCGCCGGGCGACTCCCCGGGGCCGGAAGGGTGCTGGAGGGGGGAGGTGACCAAGAGCGGAGCGGGGCTCCAGGGAGGGACGTGGCCTCCTGAGAGAGGCGGGGCTTGGGGGGGGGAACGGTAAGCTCGGCCTAGGGGGCGGCGCCGGAGCTGGGGCGGGATGGGCGGGGGCTAAGCAGGTTCGAAGGCGCCGGGTTGATGAGGCCGGTCCCTGCGGAGCCAGAACCCTCGGCGGATGGGTCCCTGCGGGCAGCCAAGGAACCAAGAGGGAGGGGGCGTGGCAGAGGGGCGGTCCCGGGGGAAGGTGGGGCGGTGGGGAAGCGGGCGCTGCGGGACGAGCCTCCCGCGGGTCCCCGCCCCCGTCACGTGGGCTCCAGACCCGGCCGCTGCCGGTCGGTCCGCTGGTTGGTCGGTTAGTTGGTCGGTGGGTCGGTGGCCTAGAGCTCGGTTCTCGGCTCTCATGTTCGGAGGTGGGAGGGACACGGGAAACGCCCGCACACCTGAGCTGCCCGGAGAGGATCCCCGTACCCAGGTCAGTGGGTTCTCCCCACGCCCCCAGGCCCTCTGCGCGGTCGGGACTGCGAGCCCGCGTAGGGACATTGCCTGAGGAACTGAGAGCACTGGAGTGTGTCCCAGGCGCGAGGGCGGGGACCCTCCTCCCCTTCTCTGGCCAGAAGACTGGGAGGAGGGTATAACTCCTGCGGATTTGCTCCGAATCTCCACCCAGTCCTGTCCGGGGTCTACGGACAGTCCGCGCCCCTACAGGTGCCCGGATGGCCCTGGAGATGCGCAAGGTGGCAGGTCACCTCAGTTCTATGTAGTATGTCAGAGCTCTGCTAAGTCAACTGGAGCAGCGGCCCAGTCTGGAGAGAGAGCCCAAGGTGGTAGGGAAGCTCACGGTCTATTTGCCCGAGCAAATGGGTGTTCCGCAGAGCGTGTGTTCAGCTGCAAAGCCTTAGCTGAAACCAGCTATATACTGTAATTGCAAAAATGCAACATGCTTTTCCAAATCTCAAGCCGCTGCGTCCCAGTAGACGGCAAGATGGGATAGTTCTGTTTGAAAGTGGGCTTCTCTCCCTCATGACATCCTGACTCCAGACCTGCAGTTGTTCCTCAGTTGAAAATAAGATTATATATTTAAAGACCAGAACTTCCGAAGTTTGCTTAAGATCAAAACGGGCGTTCTGGCCAGTATTTAATCCGCTTACAAAACAGATCCAGCGTATTATATTTTTACTTTTAGAGCAGCTGGATATTTGGTATAGCTCCGTCTCCCTTTCCATATTTTGGTTTACTTCCTGTCTCTCTCCTTCCTCTCCCAGTTCCTTAATCGATTATAATACAAATTTTGTGTTGCATTCTGTGAAGTTGAATGCCCAACAAAGGTAGTTGGCTGTACACAAAATTCATCTTCAGCATATTGTCTTTGATGATTATTTGTGTCATATGAAAAACACAAAATATTTGATTTAGAGATTATTTCTCCTTGGGGCTTGAGAGGCAGCCTGTTTGAAATCTGCTTAAATTCATATATAAACGACTTTGAAGTGGGAGAGCAGGGAGACTGGTGAACTTTTCACTTACTGCATTCATCCATAATTTTATTTAATACATTATTGTTATTACTTCGAGATTCGGTGATGTGCCGGTTATTAGCTTATTGCTACTGTGGAGACAAACTGAGCATCATAGTCTCCTTTTTTTAAAAAAATTAATTAATTTTTGGCTGCATTGGGTCTTCGTTGCTGCATGCTGGCTTTCTCTAGTTGCTGTGAGCAGGGTCTACTCCTCTTTGCAGCACGCGGGCTTCTCACTGCGGTGGCGTCTCTTGTTGCAGAGCATGGGCTCTAGGCTCTCAGGCTTCAGTAGTTATGGCATGTGGGCTCCGTAGTTGTGGCACACGGTCTTAGTTGCTCCGTGGCATGTGGGGTCTTCCCGGACCAGGGTTCGAACCCGTGTCCCCTGCATTGGCAGGCAGATTCTTAACCACTGCGCCACCAGGGAAGTCCCCAGCATCATAGTCTCTTTACTGGGGTAGCTATGGTGGTTGCCCTGACTTTAAGACTAAGTAGAATGAGATGAATGCTATGAAGGAGGTAAGAGCAAAGAGTTGTGGGAATTTGTCTTTCATCTGAGTGCGGAAAATCTGGAATAATTTCACGAAAGGGGTGACGTGTGTGATGGACCTCGAAGAATTTCTTGTGGGTTTCTCCAGGCAGAGGTGAGCAGAGCGTGACCTGGGCTGCGAGAGCTACGTAGGCAGGCAAGCACTTTGTAGCCATGCGAGGTGGCAAGTGGCCCAGCTTGGCTCCTATGACGAACGATAAACAATAAAGCTGGTGACAAGGAAGAAACCTATTCCCAGCGGGCCTTGAAGGCCAGGTGGAGAAGTGTGGGCTTTGAAAGCAGGAGAACCAATAATGGGTTTTAAGCAGGAGATTGGCTGATGGTTCTGTGCGTTTAAAGTCGCCAAGGGGACCTTGGCCCTTGACCTCTCAACCTCCCAACCTCCCAACCTCCAGCCCAGAGAAAATCCAGTAAATATTTGTGAAATGAATGGTGAAGCAACACTTTGTAGCAGTGCTTTTCAACCTTTAACAAGCTTAAGAGTCACCTGGGGATCTTTTTCAAATGCAAATTGTTATTCCTAGGTCAGAGGTGGGACCTGACATTCTACATTTCTCACAAGTCCCCAGTGGTTGCAGCCCCTTCACTATCGATAATTAGGATGAGAACAGTAGTTTGCAAACCTGGCTGTGCCTCAGAATTGCCTGGGAAGCTTTTAAATTACTCAGATTAAGTAGGTCTGGCCTGTTTTCACTAAGTTCCTCCGTGATTCTGTTGAAGGCCAGGTGGGAACTGCTGGGGTGGACTCTGGCCGGGCTGTGGGAAGCAGTGACCAGTGGGAAAAGACCCTGGAGGTGGAGAGGCCAGTTAGGATGTGGAAGATCAATTAAGATAGAAGTGAGGAGGACCTGTGTTGGACCTCAGAGAGGGGACAGGTAGGAGAGACTAGAGAGATAGAATCTATGGACTAGGGGGCCAGGCCGAGAGGTGGGGAGGGAGGAACAAGAATTGAGCTTTGGACAAGGAATGGCATGGCCTTTAAACTATCACATTTGTGATAATATTTGGAAGTCGTTTTTTACTTGGCCGTCAAAAACGTTCCCTTCCTGATATACAGATTTGTTCATGACACTCTTGCTTAAAAGCTTCTGGTGGATCCCCTTTTGCAAAACATGAGAAGGGAGAGCTATTATGAACTGTTGAGGCGTTTAAACATTTATTAAGATCCCGGACTGTGCACCGTCATTCAAGAGGTGACAGTCGGGGGTGGGGCAGGGGGAAGATGTGACACTGTCATCACTTGGTGTGGGCACAACTAGGCTGAAACTCCTGGCAGCCTTGTGTTTTCCTGAGTCACTTTTTCCTGCTTCCTCCTTCCTCAGAGCAGTTCCACTTGATGTTTTCATGGCATCATTCTTTGGTTTCAACACTTGCTGACACATGTGTGTCTCAGTTTTTGCAGAATCCACAGCTGGTCTCAGAAAGGTGGGCTGTATCCTTTGTAGACTCTGAAAGCCAGGTCATGGGGATTTTCATGAGGGCCATTCTTATCTCTCTCACACTCAGTAAATAATCTTCCAGGAGATGCCGTCTTAGAGCATCTGTTTACCTTCAGACCAGATTTCCTTAAGGCCTTGTGAGTTCCCAGGGAGCTGCCAACTCTCAGCTTTGTCTTTGGGAAATTTATGATTTCTATTTAGTGCTCCTAGATAATCCTTACTTTGGTGCTCCTTGGTAATTCTTACTTTCACTTCCTATCTCTGTCACATACACATTTATGCACACTGAGAACCCAGCTTCCGCTGTACACAATGCTTTTTTTTTTTTTTAAGATGTTGGGGGTAAGAGTTTTATTAATTAATTTATTTATTTTTGCTGTGTTGGGTCTTTGTTTCTGTGCGAGGGCTATCTCTTGTTGTGGCAAGCGGGGGCCACTCTTCATCGCGGTGCGCGGGCCTCTCACTATCGTGGCCTCTCTTGTTGCGGAGCACAGGCTCCAGACGCGCAGGCTCAGTAGTTGTGGCTCACGGGCCTAGTTGCTCTGCGGCATGTGGGATCCTCCCAGACCAGGGCTCGAACCCTTGTCCCCTGCATTAGCAGGCAGATTCTCAACCACTGCGCCACCAGGGAAGCCCAAACTTTTTTTTTTTTTTGCGGTACGCGGGCCTCTCACTGTTGTGGCCTCTCCCGTTGTGGAGCACAGGCTCCGGACGCACAGGCTCAGCGGCCACAGCTCACGGGCCCAGCCGCTCCGCGGCATGTGGGATCTTCCCGTGTGCACAGAGCTTTTAATCATCATGTTCCCTGTTGTGTAATAATCTTGGCCTCTGTAACTCAGCTGTGGATGGAAGGTATAGGCAAGGTGGGATAGGATCGCCTCTCAAAGGGATAAGGTATAATATCCTTGTTTGGCGTTCAAGGCTCCTCCGCAGAAGCTGGCAATAATTTGACTTACCAGCTGCATCTCCACTGTTCCCCAAACTGAGTAGCTTAACAATTTCTATCCTTTGTGCCTCTCTGCCTTTGCATACGCTATTTCCTCTTCCTGGGAAGCCCTTTTGTCTCTGCTGTGCCAGATGAATGAACTCTTACTAATCCTTCAAAATGCAGATCAAAGCCTTGAAACACCTCTCCTCCCCCCACCCCCAAGTTATTTTTACTCTTCTCTCTAAATTGACTAGTATAGCATCCAGTACAGATGTCTTCTATGGTTCTTAACACACTTCGCTTGCATGTCTCTGTCCACACCCCTTCCAAACCCTGAGCTGCCCTGGAGCTGCATCGGCCCTTGTGTTCGGCCCTACACTCAGCAGATGTTGAGGAAGCGTTTGTGGCAGGCAAGGGCCTTGAGCCCTTGAGTCTGTTCTGCAGTGTTGGCTTCAGTAAAAGGGTAGAAAGGGCAGGTTGTTTTGTGTTGGAGATGAGGGAAGGAGCAAGAGCAGAACCTGAAAGACTAGGACAAGCCTGATGGGTGGTCCACTGGGCTAGAGTCATAGGGTGGGGTGGGGAGGGGAACTGGGAGAAATGATGCTGGAGTCTCAGGCTGGGGAGAGATCCTGGAAGGTCTTGAAAGTTGAAGTTAAAGAATTAAAATGTAATACAGATGACCTTGAAGGTCTTTGAGTGTGGAAGAGACAAGGTGAAGCCTGTGCTTTCAGGAGGATTCAAGGCTGAGAAGGGCAAGTTGGAGGGACAGGAAGGAACTTCTTCTGAGAACGAGCTGTTGGAATAACCCACTGAGGTAGGTTAGGACCTAAATCAAGGCAGTGGCAATAGGGATGTTGAGGAGGTGAGGAGCTTGCCAAGAAATCCTGCAGGATTTGGTGACCGATCAGATTTGAGGGAGAGGGAAAAGAGTCCAATTGGACACTGACATTTCGTGCTAGTTTGCTGGAGAAGAATGAGGCAATTGTCAGCAGCATGAGAGCACCGAGGAGCTTCTTGGAAAGGGGAAGGGAGATGAGGGTGATCGATTCCTTTTGAGATCAGGAGGGAGCCTTGGGGAGTTTCTTGCTTGCCCCTTATGTTTTACCCATGAGGATGGTGAGGCGCAAAGGAAGCTACCCAGGGTCACCCAGCTGCTGGTGGCAGAACTCAGGCCTTCTGGCCTTGAATTCTGCCCTTTGTAGCACAGTGGGTTTGGCCAGACGAGAGCTGCCGGAAGGTGCAGATGGAGACTCCATTAGGCAATGAAAAACGAGAAAGAGACCAGGTTTGGGGTGAATTCATTCTACAGTACAGCTGAGGCTGGAGTCTTGTAGGTCAAAGACTCAGGAGGAAGCGTGTGCGGCAGCCAAAGCCACTGGGGGGTGTGAAGGCTCATGAGACCTTCTTTCTGTCCTGTGATCTACGGGGATGTGGGCTGGCGGGAAGTAGGGAGTGCTTTTATGGTATCTACACTCTTAGACTTGTTAGCGCTTACTGTGAGTACATTGTTCTTCTGGGAATGCAAACACCAATCTTTCAGTTCCATGGGAAGATGTATTCCAGGGACCCAAACTCCCACCACCCCACTCCCTATCGTCAACAAACTTTAGGGATGCCTCCAACCAGCTCTGAGAAGTTGCCAGTGTAGCGCTGGAGTGGGGGCAGTGGGGTATGCCTATCCGGGGAAGGCAATCAGCCGTGAGAACTTTTTCCAAGCCTGGGCCTGTGTGTAGGGCCAGTGTTAGGGATTTAGATGGTTGAGTGAGGGCCACAGCTGTCTGATAAGGAGGGAGGACCTTGTCTAGAGTCTGCTGCCGAGAGCCTCAGTGGCCCTGTGGCTGCGCTTCCGCCCCTCCTTACCTTTCGCTTCCACACCTCTCTGCCTGGCCACGCTCCTCAGCCTCCCAGGATGAGTCCTGCCTTTGCCGTGGCACAGGGATTACCTCGTTTTGCTAAGGCAGAGCTCGGTTAATGCCTGTGAAACCTTTAGATTATTGCCTGGCATATGATATTGCCAAATAAAAACAGACACAAGAAATGCTGGGATTCAACTTTCAGTCAAACTTGTTAAGCCTCTTGGTTCTTTTTTTTTGCCTCACTGCGCAGCGGTTTGCGGGATCTTAGTTCCCCAACCAGGGATCAAACCCATGCCCCCTGCAGTGGAAGCGTGGAGTCCTGACCACTGGACCGCCAGGGAGTTCCCAAGCCTCTTGGTTCTCTTTGAGTTACGTAGCTGGGTCTGGCAAGTTTCTACCTCATCTTGTTTTGAGTGTGTGTGTGTGTGTGTGTGCGCGTGCGTGCACACATGTGCGCTTTACTGAGACCAAAGTGTGTGCAAGAGCCTGCTCACCCGTGGTGAAATATCACAGACAGCCATAGGCTGCAGACAGGATATTTGAGTTGTACGTGTGTCAGGAATGACTTATGCAGAAGTAAGTGGGTGGTGGGCCTACTAACAAACCTCCAGGGAGGGGCTGTGGGGAACTGATCCTATCACGGTTGCTCCCCTGCCTACAGGTGCTGTGGTGTTCCCAGGAGCTGCACTCTGGGTACATCTGTTTCTTCCTGGAATGAGGGCAGGCATAGGGAAGGAGGTGACCCAAATCCCAGGGTTGCCCTGCTTGCTCAGGGACAGCCAACGCCTGCTGGTTGCTGGGCGTGTTTGGTGGGCATAGTCAGACCCCTGCCCTGAGTCCCAGGTAAAGAGAAAAACCCACAGTGACTTGTGTGCGTGGTTGGAATGGGCCGCTCAGATGTGGCTGGGCCTCTTGACTGGGCAGGGACCACTCTGACCGAGAGGGCCACTCCCGTGACTGCACTGGGGTGTCCCGAGAGGTCTTCTTAGCAAACTTTTCCAACCTTCCTCTGGCCAAAAGGCCCAGAGAGCCCACCAGAAGGAACTTCTTGGGTTGACAATATGTGTGTTTGTGCGTGTGTGTGTGTGTGTGTGTGTGTGTGTGTGTGAGAGAGAGAGAGAGAGAGAGAGAGAGAGAGAGAGAGTTGTGTAGAGGCCAAGGGATCTGCTGTAGGGATGAAGGGAACAGAGAAGGGCAGAGCCACAGTTCAGGTTAGGAAGACCAAATACGGGTTACTTTTGTTCCTTGCATGCACACATAACAACTCCTCTTTTTAGGGGTGACTGTTTCCTTCCCACAACACAAGGCTCTGTTCCCCTGAATCAGAGAGGTTTTCACATGTACGGCTGGCTTGACCCTGGACTGCTTTATGGATGAAACAAAGGTGTATGTTGACTGGCCCCAGAAAGCTGCCTCCAGAGGAAAGACGGAGAGGAACTTCTGGCTTTGGTGGGGTTTACAAAGGGCTTGTCTCATGAGGCAGGTAGTGTTATTCCCATTTATGGGAGGCAAACAGGTACCAGAGAAGGAAAGTGATTTTTTTTAAGGTTCCAGAGTATTCACTTGAATTTATTGTCCTGACTGGGCCACTTCTGAGAGTGAGGGGAGGAGACGGATGCTGAGCTGGATGGGACCCTGGGAGACAGGACTGCCTCGGGCGTACTGGGGTGTGCGGCATCGAACTCTAAATTCAGTAAGCAATGGGGGGGGGCAGGGGAAGGCGATGGGGGAGAGGGGATTAGAGTAGGGCGAGGGGAGAAGTTGGAACTGGAATTTGTGTGAGAAAGGAGGATTCTTCTAATTCGACATTTTACCAAAGCAAAGGAACAGTTCTTGGCTCCGACACCTGCCCTCGACTGCTTGTCATGAGAAAGTTTTATTACATAAGCTCTTCCTGCAGGCAGCCAAGACATCTGGTTCTTCCATGCAGCGCTGCTGTCCCGGTAACAGCAAGCACCACCGCCCTGCCCTGCGTGTCCAGCTAGGTTTTTGCTGCGCGGCTCACTGGAGCTGCACAGAGCCTCTGGCAGGGGTGTTGTCCTGCTGGAGAACAGGGCACTGACTCCTCGCTCGCCCCCTGACTCCAGCATGGCAGGCGGTGGGTGACCGCTACCGTGGGGACTGGGATGCCCTCATCTCCGAGGGCCCTGCCAGCTCACTCTTTCATTTAAATCCTGGCTCTCCTCAGACTTGCTGCTTCTCCTTTGAGCAAGTCTCTCCTTCTCTGAGCTTGAAGTTCCTCGCCTGTCGCATGGGAACAGTACTAGACCCATCTCACCTGCTTGTTGTAAAGATTAAATGAGATGATGATGCGTATAAAGTGTTGGCTCCAGTGCTTGGGTGTCGTAAGTAGTAAGTGGTATTATTATCATCCTCTTCTCAGAAAGCCTGGCAAATATAGTTTGTCAAGAGAAGTGATTTACACCAACCAGAGGGCTTATTCTGAAATTTCAGGGGGGGAAGTAGCATTGTCTGGGCCTCCAGATGTGACCCCCGTGGTGGAGGTGAGCAGTCGGTCCAAGAGGCAGCGGTCCCCGGCAGGGTGAGGGAACAGGCTGATTCCAGATGGCCGGGACAAGGACAACAAACGGAGAGCTCAGAGCCCAAACCAGCTCCATGGGACACGCTGGGGTGAGGTCAGAGTCCTGCCCTTAGGCTCCAAAAATCAATTCATGAGTTTTCTACCCGGCCACGTGGAAAAGCGCACAGAACTTGCCTTAGCCTGGCTGCATTAATAGAAGTCCTGACTTTAGACCTTGCTGGGGAGAGGGGTCATCCCACTCTTCCCTGCAGTGGCCAAACCTGGCCGCACCTGGAGGTGGCACCCTGGGCACCACACCTGGGGAGCAGGTGGAGGAGGGCCCGTTACTGCATCAAAGCTGGAGTCCCTGTCCTGTAAGCTCCGGGAGGTCCTGGGGCAGACAGGAAGACACAGGGTTGGAACTGTGATCTTTAGGTGGGCACGGGGAGCTGCCGCGTTGTGCCTTGGCTCAGAGGGCAGGACTGAGGGGCCTTGGTGGTAACGGTACAGAGGATTAAAGAAGAGGCCGGTTTCAGTTTGGCATGATGTAAGAAATTCCACATAACTCAAGCTTCCCTCTAGGGCCGGGTGGCTGTTTTAGAGCGTGTTATTGGAGTCTACCTGAAGAGGGTATTGTGCAGACAGTACTGACTAGAGAGGAGTTTGTGAAATAACTGAGGAAGCAGACTTTGCCAAAAGGGTGTAGGTCTCACTGAAAGTACTGTAGGGTTTGGGGGGTGATTGGTAGCTTCTCAGCAGAGAGGTGACTGGCAGCAAATGTCGGGGGGATGAAAGTGGAACGCTAGGGTAGGGCGGCCATGAAGCTGTGCAGAAGCTTCTCTATCCCAGGTCCTAGGCCAAAGTCCCACCCAGTACAGGCGTTGGGAGAGAGGAGAGACTCTGAGGAAGCGCCTTTGTGGGCGGGAACTTTGAGGTCATGACCCCAAAGCGATTGTACTGTGTGTATTCTCTGCTGATGCCTACCTTGGCCTGACCGCCTGACTGGGGCATGAAGGCTCTTATGGACACATGGGCCCTCCCTTGAAGATCTCGAGAACACAGAGTCCTGGTACCTGCAGGACCAGGGCCATGCGGTCTGAGACAATGAGCTCACAACATCCAAGAGGTAATAGCGGGTGTAGGAGGGAGCGATCCAGGAGGGCGGTGGGCACGACACTGGGACTTCTGACCGACTGTCTGCAGCCTGGGTCACAGAACAAGCTTCCAGACCCGAGAGGGGACAGGGAAGGGCTGTGGGCAGCAGGGCCTTATTCAAGTGAGCTGAGGTTTTGGGTGGGGTGAGTGCTGGAGGATGGAGAGTGCTGCGGTTAAGCAACGTGGATGCCTGACGGGCACACAGTCCTGGCTGGGGTGGCAGGGAGGAGAGCCCGCCAAGGCTGGTAGGAGGGAGGCCAGGGAAGCCCCTAAATGAGAATTGGCCCACTGGATCTAGGAAATTCTTTTAGCAGCAGAGGCGGGGCATAATTCCTAAGTATTCTGGAGTCAATAGACTTGTGACCTCATTTATTATTTCAGTCGCCATTATTTTTTTAATTTTTTTTTTTTAGCATCCTCCGTGCCAAGAACTGTTATGGTGGGAACACAAGATGAGTAAGACATGTCCCCTGCCTGGATGGAATTTAAGGAATGTACCCCTCATTCAAAATAGGCAGTAATAACTGCAGAGAAAACATAGTATACATTCAGAGAAAGGAGAGGTTGGGGCACCTGGCTTGCCGAGGAGGGGGCATTTGAGATATGTCTTGAAGGAAAGATGGACCAGAGACACCCCGTTCTATGGGGGTGAAGGAGGGCATTTCTAGCAGAGGGAACAGCAATGTACAAAGAAAGGCATGGGGCGGTAAGTTAAGGGGCACGGGTGGCAAACAGCCAGTGGTTTGGTTTGGCTAGAGCTGGAGGAGGAAGGGAGGCTAGACAGGGAACCAGGGACTGGAAATTATCATTTATTAAGTGCGCACCATGCGTCAGGCACTGAGCACAGACTCGTTGGTGCTCACTTACATCTCGCAGGAGCCTTTCAGGGCTTTAGCGGAGGAGGAAACTGACTCAGGATAAGTGACTTTCCCAAGGTTCCCTAGCTGGCGAGTGGTTGAAATAAAATCGATGCCCCATCTATCTGATCCCCAAACCCATGTTCCTTCCACTCTATCTTGCCGCCACCTTGACAGTCCAGATGATTCGGTCTTAAGTTTGCCACGAAGATCAGCTCTTCACGTTGAGGCAGGAAAACGGTCAGACGACATTAGCCTGTGAGAAGCACTTGGTGGACGTGGCCAGGTTGCCATGATGCACACCCGGCCCCAATGTGATATATACACGCGTGCACACACACGTATTTATAAGTAAATCTCTAAAAAATAGTAGGAAGTTGCACAGTTGTTCATGGTGTCACAGAAACTGACGTTTCCTGAGTGCTATAGGCAATTGCTGACTTCCTGGCCGAATTCCTCTATTTTCTCTCCCACTCAAAGTATATTAGAATGGGGCAAGATAACAGAATCTTCTCTAATTTATACAAAATAATTCCTTTTAAAAAATTTTTTTATTTATTTATTTTTGGTTGCGTTGGGTCTTCGTTGCTGCACGCGGGCTTTCTCTAGTTGCAGCAAGCGGGGGCTACTCTTCTTTGCAGAGCATGCTCTCTAGGTGTGCGGACTCAGTAGCTGTGGTGCACGGGCTTAGTTGCTCCGCAGCATGTGGGATCTTCCTGGACCAGGGCTCGAACCCGTGTCCCCTGCATTGGCAGGCAGATTCTTATCCACTGCACCACCAGGGAAGTCCCTAAAGATTCCTGACTTTAGCTACTTTATCATTAGTAACAAGTTCCTTACATCCCACCTGTTGGGGCCCCCAGGGTGTCAGCCGTCGAGGGATGTTAAGCAAGATGGGGGATTGGGAGGGTGGGGGTGAGGATGAGAGAGAAACCTGGGCCATAACCCAGGTGGAGCTGTCAGGGTGGAGAGGAGGGGCTGACCTTTCTGGAAGTGTTTGCTGGGAGCCTGTCCGTGCAGGGGCGTGGAGTGGGTGCTGAGAGCCTGCGTGAAGGGAGAGCATTGTTTCCACGGTGTCATGTTCAGGGTCTGAGCAGGTGGGCACTGCTGGTGGCTGCCTGCCAAAGCCGGGGTACTTTCTTATCCTGTGTCCTGTGGAGCCAGCCGTCCTCATTGCTGACCAGGTCTGCACAGGGCCACTCCCTCTGTCCAGCTCGGCCTGCCTCCTGGAGCTTGGAACCCAGAACCATCTCTGCCAGCCACACCTGGCTTTTGTCCTCAGGGTGGACCTAGGGTCTTTCAGGCTTCCTGATGGGAAGGTCTCCCTCAGCCTAGGGAGGAAGCCCCGGTGCTGAGGAGGGCGTATCTGGGCTGCAGTGTCTTGGGATCTCGTGTTACAGGGCGCTTGGGGGACAGAGCTGTACCCCCATGTCCCGCCTTTGAAAATGTAAAGGGCTACTCCAGGGTCACAAATCCAGTCTTCACACGCCGTGATTACTTACATTTGACAGAAAATTTTATTTTTTATCTTTTTCACCCCACCATGCAGCTTGCAGGATCCCAGTTCCCCGACCAGGGATTGAACCCGCGCCACATCAGTGAGAGCCCGGAATCCTAACCACTAGGCCACCAGGGCACTCCTGAAAGAGAATTTTAAATAAAGCTGGTGACAGTCGAGTGAGGGATGGCAGTCGTGAGAGGGAGCCTGCAGGGTGCGCGAGAGACGCGTCTGTGGCATCACCGTCACACGCCCGTGCGGAGCCCATTCCTGAGTGACTTGGGGGTGCTCGCCTGTTTGGTTCTAGGTGTCTGAGAGTGAGACGCCCACTGGGCGCAATTGGGGGCCTCTCTGGGACACCAGTACCACTCGGCCGTCCTCTCTCAAGGCCACCTCTGAGTTACTAAGGGTTCTCCCGACGCCAGTGCCTGGGGTCTGGGCCTTCCTGCTCCACAGATGTGGTCAGAATTTGGCCCTTCATCCTCCCAAGCCCTGGAGCCCAGCTTCAGCTTTAGCCGCCATGTTTGGGGCCCCCAAATCCATCTCCACAGCTGTGACTTCTCTGCCAGGTACCTGCCTTCAGATGGCCCGAGAACATCATAAACTCTGCCTGCTCACCGCCCCTAAGCTGGGTGCCCAGTGGGACTGGCAGAATGACTGAGCGAGGCACCCAGGGGCTGTAAGAGCGCGCATGTCATCAATTCCCTTACCATT
The DNA here is from genome assembly GCF_937001465.1 of Orcinus orca. Lineage (NCBI taxonomy): Eukaryota > Metazoa > Chordata > Mammalia > Artiodactyla > Delphinidae > Orcinus > Orcinus orca. The sequence goes on along the minus strand of NC_064566.1, from coordinate 47,613,737 downwards.
CTGCAAGGCCCTGCTAGAGAGACGCAGAAAGCACAGAGCAAGTGCGCTGCGCGGTACCCTAGGGTTCCCCTAATTGCAGGCTGGCCTCGAGATCTGGCAATTTCTCAAAGGGAGCCAGTGTTGCATATTTTTTTCCTGATCCCAACATTTAGGCCCTGATGAGAGGTCCATCTTCTGGAATAGTGCAGTGGGGACACGGTCTCTGAGAAGGGCCAGGCACTGAGCTGGGTGGTTGACTCTGCCCCCCTAACCCTCTGACCAGCCCTGTGTGAGGCAGGTGGTAATATCTTCATTACACAGTAACCTGAGAGGTTAATCTGTGTTACCCAAGGTCAGAAACTAACGCAGCTCTAAGCAGTAGAGTCAGGATTTAAACCCAAGTCGGTCTTGACTCCCAAGCCTGGACTCTCTCTGTTGTATCTTGCTCGTCTCCTTCTTCAGGGGAGTGAGGAAGGAGCTGCAAAGACTCAGGGGTCCCGGTTGGGCTGTGGGCCTCTGGTGTAGGTACTGCCTTCCCCTTCTGTGGTCCTTTTGCATCACACAGGCTTCTACACCTTTCACTTTGAGACTAAGGAACTGTTCAGGTGTCTCCCATGGGAAAATAATGGCCCTGCTTTGTGGAAAAGACGAGGTGAGAACGATGGGAGAGAGGCCTCTAGGAGCTGTCGCAGTTGCTCCCACTCCCCTGGGGTCAGACTGACAGACTTCCGGGAGCCAGACCTCATGGATCCCCAGGGAGGGGAGACCTCTTGCAGTGCAGTCCCCAGCCGGCTTGTCTGTGGTCTGTGAGTATGTGTGCAGATGGGGGATTCCTGGATCACTTTTCTTAGGAAAGTCCCTGGGCCACTCTCTGGCCTAAGTACTCTTAGCGGAGGGAAGTGATCTGAGTGGCAAGTGTCTTGTGACTGGTGAGCTGAGGTTAGGGGACCGGCTTTGCCCCTCCCTCCCCCCATCATATGCCGATTGTTGAATTGCCTTGAAGAGAAGAGGGCTGGGCCCAGGGCTCATGGCTCCTTGAATGCAGCATGACAGCTGGTCAGGCTGCGGGGTCTTCAGGTTTCCTCCTTACAACATACCAACATCTGGTCTCACTAAATGGTCATGGTCCCCAGGCATGACCTGACTCGGAGCTGACTTACAAAGAAGATAGATAAAGGACTGTCAGGAACTGTCCTTACCTGGATGTTGTATAAGGTCTGGAGATGCAAAGCCATCTCCCTTAGACTGAGAGGGAAGAGGAACACCAGTGGATGAGAACAGAGACCCACGTCTCTGGAGAGGAGGCTGCCTTCTTCCCGTAGGTTTGTCCAGCGTGTATCCGAGATCAGATGGGGGCATGTGTCAGTTTGCTACGGCTGCCATAACAAAAATACCACAGACTAGGTGGATTAAGCAAGAGCAATTTATCGTCTCACGATTCTGGAGGCTAGAAGTCCAAGATCAAGGAGTCGGCAAGGTTGGTTTCTTCGGAGGCCCCTCTCTTTGGCTGTGGACGGTCATCTCCTCCCTGTGTCTTCACGAGGTCTTCCCTCTGTACCTGTCTGTGTCTTTATAAGGATACCAGTCGTGTCGGATTAGGGCTCACCCTAATGGTGTCATTTTTAACTTAATTACGTCTTTAAAGATCTTATTTCTAAATACATTCACATTCTGAGGTACTGGGGGTTAGGACTTCAACATCTGAATTTGGGAGAGGGGGATACAATTCAGCTCCTAACAGGATGTTTCCAAAAGCCTCAGTGAACAAGACTCGGTGTCATGATGAGGCACGGAGAGGCATTCACTGCTGGTCCTGCCAAGGGAACCAGGAGAGGCAGGTAGACTCAGCCCAGCCAGCGGAGGAAGTTTGATTGGCTTTGTCCAAAGGCTCAGCCCAGAAAGCCCTATTCCCTGTAGTCTGGGCTCTCTGGCAGCAGTGGGTTCTGCCTGGTGTCTTCACCTGGCTTCCATGTGGCCCTCAGCCCTCCAGTGAAGACAGAGCTGCTAGTCTTCCACTAATACCCTCCAGCCAGGCCTGCAGAGGGAGCCCCCTTCTCCTCTGATAGAGGCAGGAGCCAGACTGTTGCCCATGCACACAGCCCATCTTTAAGGAAATTCTTTGGTCTCCTAATAATTTAAACTTTTTTTTTTTTTTTTTTTTTTTTAGTGCAGAAGGAAAGCTATTGCATTGATTCAAAATTAAACTGTTTAACACTTGTTGAAATGAAGGTTCAAAATACAGAATAAATGTTGATTAATTCAATTAGTACTTACCAGGGGCCTGCGCTCCTCCCCAGGCAGCTTGGGAGGCTCGTAGGAGGTAGCTGGCTGCAGGCTAAAGTTATGCACGAGGCCCCTGAACACTCTAGATGATAGAGAAAACTTGCCAATTCAGATCCGTTTTTTATTTTTCTTGTTGCTTAGCATTCTAAAATAATAGAATGAGGAGAAATGCCTGGTTTTATCATCCATTAGGGGAAGTTACATCTTCTCCCATCGATGCTTTGGGAATATAATTGCATTCATCAGTTAGCTCATGCCAGGCCCAAGCACGGTCAGGTTCCCCTTATGGCAGAGCTGCCTTCACCTCTGAGTATAAGACCACAAAGAGAGGGGGCCTCAGGTATGGAGAAAGTAAGAAAGTGGATACTGGTTGCTGTTCTCTGAGGATGGACAAGTGAATAGCACATCCTCCTTGCTCTCAAGCATCTTAATTTGGAAGGGGAGACAGACGTATTGAGGAATCATATAAACAGAGCTGGAAAGGAGATGATGAACGTGAGTGCAAGTGTGGCAGGAGCAGAATGGAGGCATCCACCACCTTTGGGCCCTGGGGGTAGCGGTGTCAGGAAAGGCTTCCTTGGGTTGGTGCATTTGGATAAGTTCTTAGAATGGGTGAGATTTGAAAATACAGGTGGAGAAAAGCATCCCAAAAAGAGAAATTAGAGAAAACAGGAAAAGTTTTCTGTATTTAGAGAGTAGCAAGTGGCTTGACCGAGAGCACGGTGAGTACCACTGGGAAGTGAATCTTTTTGGAGGACTTGGATGGCTGAGCTACAGAATACAGCTTTGTTTCCGAAACAGTGAGGAACCACAGAGGCTTTGAGAGCAGAGGAGTAATGTCATGAGCTTTATGAAACATACCCTGCCTTCTCTGGGAAAGAAGCATTGAAGAAGAGTCAGCTAGAAGTAGGAAGTCTAGGAGAGGCAGCTTTGGAAATCCAGGTGAGAGATGGTGAGGGTCTGGACAGTGGTGGGATGGGAGTTTGGTCAGATGTTAGGACCTTCAGGGAGTCTGAATGGCACCGCAGAAAGAGCACCGTCTGAGTCGTCAGGAACTTAGGTTCAAACCTCAGTTCTGGCGGTCCTCAGCAAGGGAAGGTAGAATCTAGTATTGCCCTCTGGAAAAGCCCAGATCCCTGAGTGGTGGATTAAAAAAAACAAAACAAAACTTCTGTTATTAAAAAAAATTCAAACATGCAAAAAAGTAGAAGGAATAGTTTAATGAATCTCCTTATCCATCACCCAGCTTCAACAGTAACCCCTTGCTGGTTCTGTTTTTTTAGGAGGTGTTTTTTGAGATGAAGCTTGGGAAGTATTCAAGCTGAGTTTGCATTGGAAGCATTTCTCTGAATCTGTCTACCGTCAGGTCGAGGTGGTGGAACGACTTGATGGTCATTTGTTCCTCCCTGGGGCTAAATTTGTGTGCACATGCGTGCCTGTTCTCTGCTGTGACAGAGACCGTGAGGGTAGCTGTCTTTGAAGGGTGTGTTCTGGGGCTGAGGAGACACACCGCCGGAGGCTCCTGTCAGTGGGGCAGGGTTCTGTCTGCCACGGGGGGCAGGTGGGTGTGGATAGGGGAGAGGATAGAGGGGAGGATGGCGTGGGAGGCCAGCCTGCTGGGTCAGACACCCTCATCATCCATTCATCGGAGGCTGTTTGTGGCCTGGGGTCTGATTCACGCTGACCAGACCGACAAGGCTGGGCTATACACCAGACACCAATGGGCTCATTTGCTTTGGCAGGTGTCATCCAGGGGCTACAACAAATGCCTGCCTTCCTGGCGTGACCCTACCTGGGAAAGTGAATTACAGGGTCATCTGCAGGTGGCTGGGGAGCCAGGCTCCCAGACAGCACCATGTGGATGGTGGCGGGGTCACCCCAGGCTGCTCTGGGGCACCCTTGTTAGTGATCGCTACTCATCCCCCCAGAGATGTAGTATCAGTTAGTTGCCAGTGGGCCACACAGACCAACTCTGACCAGTCATCCTTCACTGAGGGTGACCCAGGTAGGCAGGGCGGGGGTGTGTGTGGTAAGTGTACCACTTAAATGCCCTCTGAGTTTGGCATCAACTGAAAAATAAGACCACGAGTCAGACAAGTGGAGACCAAGATATCAGCTCCAGGGCTAATAAAGGTGTTTAGAGAATGTGGCTAATAGGATTCCCAGTGGATCCCTTTGCTGAGTCCACAGACCCACCTCTGTCTGGGACCCAGCTGCCTGCAGTCTTCCTCACGGGACAGGCCTCTTCCCTCTGGCGAGGCGGCCCTGGAAACAGAGGGAAGAATGGGGCTGGGCCCCTCGGCTCAGTTCCCTCTCTCATTCCCACCAATCAGATACTCAGCTTCCCCCCACAGCCACACCGTGAGAAGGTCCGGGAAGGAGAGACCGCCAGTGTCCTCCCCGTGGCTATCCCCGTGGCAACACGAAACAGAAACTAAATGAAGGCTTGAGCATGTGTTGTGGGTCTCAGCAGAAGTTCTCTTGCACAGGTAGGGGTGGGAATGCTGTCGTAGAGGAAGGAGAATCACCTGGGCCTTGAAAAATTAGTTCTGATGGCCAGAGACTGGACCTTCAGCTTGAGGGGACAGCATGGAAAGGGCACGGCAAAATGAGAGTGCTCTCCTGTGGCTGGAGTGTCAGGAACTCAGAAGGATGTGGTTGGAAGGGACCAGGCTTGGTGAGGTAGTACAGAGTGGTTAAGAACATGACCTTGGGGTCAGACTGCCTGGGTTCAGATGCCACCTCTGCTGCTCCCTGGATGTGTGGTTTGACCAGCTTAACCTCTCGAAGCTTCAGTTTCCTCGTCTGTAAAATGTGGACAGTAATGGTTATGACTGTTGAGATATGAGATGCGTATAGATGCTTAACTCAAAGCAGAGTGAGTGCTTTATACATGACAGCCGTTATTATTACTGTCACATGTCCAGGATAATTTGTGGTTAGCCTTGGATGCCAGACTCCTGAGTTTGGACTGCTGTGGGAGAGGCCAGGTACCGCTCAGGGGAGAGGAGGCCCTCCAATACCTAGTTCTGGACACCTGAACCCATGCTGGGCCAGTTGGAGCGGGAAGGTTGAGATGGAGAAGCACGTCCCTGCACAGAGTGATGCCCAGGGATGTGGCCGCTGTTTGAAGGAGAGGGAGGGGGCAGGGAAGAGTCCCAGGGCAGTGCAGGGTGTACAGTTCCAGGAGGCTAGGAGCTTCCAAGCGAGGGCAGGGCCATGCTGAGAGTTTCTGAACATGCTGAATCTCAGGGGCTGCTAAGACGTAGCCATAAAGCTGATGAGTGTTTGGGTGTTTGGGTCTGGAGTTTACAGGAGCGATCTAGCGTTATGAGTCATAACCATGGAAATGAAGTATGGATTCTCCAGGGAGAGACTGTAGAAGGAAACCAGAATCGGCCCCGGGGCAGTGAGTGGAGCTGAGATATAGGACATTTAGTGAAGGAAGGACCCAGAGAGCACTTTGTCCCAAATGCCAGAAGAGGAGAGTCTCTGGTTTGCCAAGGAAAGCGATCCCAGCTGACACTGACTGATTGCCGGTCTCATGTTACTTTCACAGCCACTCTTGAGGGAAGTACTTTTATTATTCTCATCTTATAGATGAGGGAGCGGAGGCGCTGAGGGTGAGCGTCCTGCCTTAGGACACGTGCATGGCGAGTGAGAGTCTGCAGCAGGGATTCTGGACCCAGGCAGTCCGGTTCTCCGGCTTGTGCTTTAACCTCACCCTGCACGTACCGCCTCTCAAGGAAATAACCAAAGTAGCTCGATGGACGAGAGAGCACATCAGGCACATAAGTGGAAATCTCATAGCGGTGGACGTCGGAGAGGATGGGAGGTGAGCCCTTTGGCAGTGAAGCAGAGGAAGAGCATGAAATGGTAGCTGGGGGATGCGGGCCAGAGGACGTGTTCTAAGGTAGCAGAGGCTTTGATGTCCGTGGGGGCTGGGAGGAAGGAACAGAAGAGGGGGAGATGTGGATTCAGCCTAGAGAGGGAGTAATGGAGAGGTTCCGGCCTCAGTGATGATGGGTTAGGGGATCAAAGGGCGGAGGGCAGGTTTGAGGTGGAGAGAAAGGGAACTGAGGGATTCCGTTTCTCATCAAAGAAAGATGCATGGCCGTTTGCCGAGGAGTCTGAGAGGAAGGAAGTACGAGCCTACAGATCCGGGTGCACGAGGGTCTGATGGAGCTGTACGCATTGCTCAGCGTCTGTCCGTGAGCGCAGAAGGAAGCAGCACTGCTCCCCAGCTCACTCTGCCTCTCCGGTCCTGACTTGCCCTGCCCCTCCCTCAGTCGGGGAGGCGGGGAGGCAGAGCCAGCTGGGGAAGTGGCAGGAGAGAGGTAGGCGGAGTTTCAGGGGATGGTCCTGCATGCTGACTGCTGACGCAGTAGAAAGACCTCCATCTTCACTGTCCAGAATGTTGGGGTGGTGAAAGGGGATACTGCGTCAGAGGAGTGGGGGAGGGTGTTGGAGAACTCCTGAGGTCGGGGGTGTGTGTGTGTGTGTGTGTGTGGACAGGCTGCCATAGCCTGGTTGTACTTGAGGAGGGGCACCCAGAGAGCCCTGCAGGTTCCTCTGAGAAGGATCCTTCCCTCAGGTCCTTGCCTGCTTCTGCACTATTGCTGGAGAAGAATGGGCAGCTCCCTTCAGTGGTTCCCCTTGCCTAACGGATAAAGGCCAAGCTCTAGAGGGTGAAATGCTGTGAGAGGACCTTCACAAGCTGGTCCCGGCCTCATTTGCTGCCACTCTTCCCCTGTTGTTCTCTGGCCACACAGAGCTACATGCATACCCCACCCTTCCCCATACCTTGGGGTATGCTCTTTACTCCTCTTGCAATGCATTTGCATTAGTGCCTGCTGCCCACCTGGAGAAATCTCACTTCCTCTGTGAAGCCTTCTGAGATTGCCCACACTGTGCTGGTGTCTCGTTCCTCCTGCTGCTGCTGTGCCCCGAGCCTGCCGAGCTTCCCTCTCCTGGGAGCACACCTCCTGGTTTGTTGTTGCCCTGTGTGTGTGTGTCTTTCTCCCTGGGAATCCCCAGGGCCTCTATGGTGCCAGGCACCCGAGAGCTTCCCCTGGGATGTTCAGCAACTTGAACAAATGGATGACAAGGTGAACCTCGTTGTCCATAAGATGCTCAGGAAATGGTTGATTTTTGAAACTCAGCCTGTCTTTGAAACTAACTTCCATGTGATGTTTTCCAAGTTACTTGCCTGTTGATCTAGTCACATCGGAGAACTGACCCTCGCAGTTAATTGCCATCCGAACTTAATTTTAGAGAGGATGGGAATTTCAGGGAAACGATGTTTTTCTTCTCACAAAAGAATACCATGGCTGCTTTAAAATTAGACCATTAGGGGCTTCCCTGGTGGCGCAGTGGCTGAGAGTCTGCCTGCCAACGCAAGGGACGCAGGTTCGTGCCCCGGTCCGGGAAGATCCCACATGCCGCGGAGCGGCTAGGCCCGTGAGCCATGGCCGCTGAGCCTGCGCGTCCGGAGCCTGTGCTCCACAACGGGAGAGGCCACAACGGTGAGAGGCCCGTGTACCGCAAAAAAAAAAAAAGACCATTAATTTATGAATTTCTGAAGTCTACGTTGGCAAAAGCCAAAGTTTGTTGGCTTTGGCTCACAGATCCCAGATAGAGGCCCAATTCTACATGCAACCTTCACAGTCTAATCGACATGGATGAGAGATGAAAGATTTTTGGTCCTTGGTAGGTAAATAACATAGTCTTAAATTCATTTCCTTTTCCCCTCATAGCATCTACCACAGGGTTTCACAGATGATAGAGGGGCAAATAGTATTTGTTAAATAGATAAACCAATCTAAAAAAAATAATATATTGATTTTTGTGGGTTATGCATCTTTATGAGAATTGTTCTCCGTTCTGTGTATCTTTTTTCAGATAAGATACTGTCTTGTTAACAGTTGAAGCAGGGCAGCAGGCAGAGTCCCCATGAAGATACGCAGGGCAGCAATTAGCAGAGAGTCTCATGGCCCCACGTGTTTGAGCTCTTTTGGTTTGGACTTGGAAACCAGCTTCGTCGTCTCCCAGCTCTTTACTGCATCGAGCAAATCTGCAGGACAGGGCAGTGTGGCAGGGAGAGCAGGCGGAGACTTAGATGACAGACAGGCGGGACTCTGGGAACACTTCAGAGGCCGTGGGACCTCGGCACAGTCTTAATATCTTGTGTCTCAGCTGCCTCTTTTGTACATGGGGCTGATAATTGTACTATATCCCTCACAGGGCACTGTGTCACCAGGAAGATTAAGTGAGATAATGAAGGCAAAGGCTTTTTACTGGGGCTGCTGCGTCTGTTCACCCTCTGTGAACTGGCAGGCAGGCGGCTTTTACAGACAGGTGGAGACTGCGTGGCCCTGGAGGGAGCTGCTGTCATTCGATGGACTGCGGCCAGCCAGCTGTGGGGCTGGGGCAGGCCACCAGATCTAAGCTAGATCTTCCAGCGGGCGAGGTGTTTGTCGTCCGGCCATCCCAGCCTCAAAGGGGACTCTCTCGTTTATGTTTGCTCCTCAGAGCAACTCGTTCTGAGACTCTCAGAAGGAAGGAAAAGAACCTCCCAGCCCAGGTTCTCTGGGCACCTATAGGGAGTCCCACCGCAGTGAAGACACGGATGTACTTGTCTTCGGCACAGTTTTGAGGGGCAAACTGGTGGGAGGACTGGTGATGAGCTGTGCCCCCGGACGCTGTCTGGCTCCCCATCTCACCCTTCCCAAAGGCACAGGTCCCTGCCTGGAGCCACTCCCCCCGCCCCCATCCCTCTCCTTGTTGGAGCACCTGTATCCTTTGTCTTTTGAGACAATATCCCTAAGAATACTTAGGGCAGCCCAACAGGGAGTGGCTGGGAATGCCCAGTGCACGCAGCTCACTCATCTGCCCAAACTGTTCCTTGGCAGGCAGGTCTATTTTAAGGCCCACGGCCTTGGTCACTGAGATTGTTGTGGCCTCTTTACCACAGTGATAAATCCTCGAATTGGGGAAAAAGACCAGCTTGGGGACAGAATGTCAAGAGCAGAAAATGGGAGGTGAGCACAGTCAGGAAGGTGAAGCAGATGTTTAAAAATCTTGAGCAAAGGCATTGAGAGAAACTCGACATCGCCTCTCCTGGCTCCTTCAGCCTAGAGGGTCAGCTGAGCGGTTTGGGTGTGGGTGTGACAACCTTGCACTCTCTCATACCGGTTTCCCGGCCAGACCCCGTGTCCCTCCTTGTGGGCTGGGCTCGAGGTGTCTCATGCTCATGTCTTTGGGGTGGTGTTTCTCTGAAGAAGACTGCCCTTTCAAGGAAGAGGAGGATGCCACTCCTGTGTCTGGGGAAACAGCTAAGCCAGGAGGGGTCCAGCTCCCGGTGCCTAGAGGTGAGGTTCAGTACCTGGTGCTCACTGAATTCCTTAGAGAACGCTGTTCAGCTTTGGGACTGAGTCCCCTATTACATGTTGGTGGAAGAGCTGTTTGGGATCACGGAGCCCTGTTTAAAGGGCGGTGGTTTGGTGAGAAGGGCGAGTGCTTTTTAGGTAAGTGCTTAAATGGAAGCATCTGGGTTCAGGCGTGCCAGAGAAGGCTGCTGCAGGAGCGGTGACGTGGGACAGGAGCTGGGCTGGGCTCCAGATGGAAGGGCCAGAAAGCCGAAGCACTCCTTCCTGTGGGCTCGGGAGAGCCGGGCTCCAGCACCAGTGTTCTTAGGGATCTTTTGGAACTCGCCCAACAGGGAGTGGCTGGGAATGCCCAGTGCTCGCAGCTCACTAATCTGGTCCAGCGGGAAGAAGACACTAAGCAAGAAATATTGCATCTGTCCCGTGTCGCCAGCCGGTGCCGCCAGCCTGCACCTAGGCTTAGGGCCCTTCAGGGATTCTGACTTATCTTGGTACCCACTGGGCTCAGCTTAACCGGCTCACTAATCAGAGCAGCTTGATCTGGGATGTTTAGGTGGGAATGAGAAGCCTTAGGTGTGAAAAACATTTCTGAAGCCAAGAGCTTTAAACGAATGCTTGTCATTAGGAGTTGCTGATACCACGATTCGACGGGGACAAGTTAAGTGTGCTTGTTCACCTTAAGTAGCATCCTTTTATTTTCTCCTGTGCAGTTTTTCTTAGGCTATTTAAGCTTCTATTCACTGACAAAAGAAACCGTCTCCACCTCTTCACTTTTATTAGACTCAGATATTCACGAAAGGCGGTCACCGGCTCTGACAGCTGCTTTCTCAGCAAACTGGCCCCTCTGCTCAGCTCTGACTCCCCTTCGCAGTGACAGGGTGTCTCTGTGTCTGGCTCCCCTGTCCTGACGGGAAGTTAATGCCCGTGGCCTTGTCCTTCGGTCCTGATACAGCGTTGGTGTCTATAGGCCCTGCCGGGGCCCTGAGGCCAGGTGTGCTGCTTTTCTGCAGTGTCAGGCCCGTCCCCGTGGGATCAAAGACCTCAGGGCTGGACAGGACCTCAGTCGGGCCTCGGGGTCCGTGCAGACTTGCAGACTTGCCTGCCACCCCTAGGAGCCTCTCAGCTTCCAGTTAAGACCAGTGGCCTTTATTTCTTCCATTCTCTCCCTTCTGGAATGGGAATGTCTCTCCTGTCCCTGTCCTGATGTACTTTGGAAGCAGATAATTGTTTCACTGGTCCACAGACGGAGAGGAGTTTTGCCCCTGGTCAGCCTCCAGCTGTCTCCCCCATCCAACAAATGTGAGTGGACGACTTGCTCTGTGCCAGGTCCTGGGCTCAGCTCTGGGCTCGGAGGCATGGCCCTGCCCACGAGGAGCTACCACTCAGATAAAGGATCCCACACTTGTAGTGGCCCGTGCTCTAGAGAGCTCTGTGAGGGAGTCTGTCATGAGCGTGGAGAAAGGGACCGAGTCCGGGCAGTCACTTCTATCTGGGGGAAGGATAGGATCCCTGGAATCATGATGTTGGACTTGGGCCTTGAAAGAGGAGAGGGAATGGAGCAGGTGGGATGGGGGTCGTGGCCTAAAACATTGCATCCTAAGGGAGCCTTAGAGTAAAAGTAGTGCGGTAAAAATAGCTTGGCTGTTGTGTCTAATGGTTGGTGCTCAGGGCGGGGCCAGGTATGGAATTGTGACTGCCGTGGTTGTGAACTTGCACCCAGTTATGTGCAAAGGACTTCCACACGCATTATCTCATGGAATGTCCACAACCGCACAACATGTATATTTTCACCCGCATTTTATAACTAGGGAAATGAAGCTCAGTGATGTTAAGGAATTTGTCCAGGGGTATAGCCTGTGATGGGAAGAACATGGATCCAAACAGAAGCCTGGCTACAGAGCACACGCTCTTGACTGTCTCTCAGGTCCTTAACTTCCTCTCTGGTGGTTTCCGGGGTGATAGGAAGCAGGTGAAAACTTGTACAGGCACTGGGCTGCTATGGCTAGGTTTGTGAAATAGACCCATGCTCCTGGCAGCAGTGCAGAGGATGGGAGTGAGGAGGTGGGGGCGAGGCTGCAGGGAGAGAAGCAGCCTGGAAGCCGTTGCAGCCGTTCTGTTGGGAGATGATGTGGCCTGAAGCTGGGCGGGTGAAGATGAGGGGACGGATCTGAGAGGGGGTGAGGAAGGAGACTTTACTGGCCATGGTGACCAGCTGGATGTGGGTGAGAGAAGGGAAGGCCAGGGATGACCCCCAGGTTTCTGGCTTGGCGACTGTGGTGGCATCACTGAGGTGAGATGGGGAGCAGTTTGGGGAAGGCCGTCAGTTGGGGTCCACTGAAAGTGAGGGCATGGAGAGGGAGGGGGGTGTCAGGTTGTAGGAAGGGGGATGGGCCACCTGCCGCTACTCCTTCTCCAAGCCCCCACTATCTCCCAGGCTTTAGTTTCCCACTGTTATTTTTATTATTTTTTTTTTTGCAGTACGCGGGCCTCTCACTGTTGTGGCCTCTCCCGTTGCGGAGCACAGGCTCCAGACGCGCAGGCTCAGCGGCCATGGCTCACGGGCCCAGTCGCTCCGCGGCATGCGGAATCTTCCCGGACCGGGGCACGAACCCGTGTCCCCTGCATTGGCAGGCGGACTCTCAACCACTGAGCCACCAGGGAAGCCCCCCACTGTTTTATTTTATCAGTAATTAAAAGTTTCCTTGGGGCTTACAGAAGGGGGGATGCTCTCGGGGGCCCAGACCCGTGGAAGGCTCGCAGCAAAGATGGCTGTGCACAGCTGCTCTCACCCTTTTCCTGCAAGGTCAAAGAGATGCGGAGATCACATTTAGGTGGGCAGGGTCAAGCATGGTGTTGGGCTGAATCCTGCAGGCCTACAAGGCCTGTGCTTGCCCAGCTTCAAGACCAAAGAAATAGCCCAGAGTCAACAGCAGAGACATCGGTGGTTTAATGGATTGGGGAGCTCACATGTCTGAAGCAAGGTCCTGGAGCGACACCCCACCATGTGCAGCAGACGGCGGGCAGGACATGGTGGCAGTCTACGATCCTTGGGGAAGGGGTGATTGCCAGTTACGGGGGAAACTGACATCAGATGGGCTTATTAGTTACCAGGGAAACCAGTAGAGGGACACGCCCCTCACCACCCCTTTGGCAAGCGGTCATTAGCGGGGGCCTGGGGCAAGTATGTAGGAAGGTCAGTCACGTGCATAAGTTATGGGTAAAGCAGGCACTGGTTGGGCAGGGGATGTACAGAGAACAAGAGAACAGCCATCTTGAGTGGCCTAATCATACACATGGTTTTCTGGAAGAATTGGCTCGAAGAGAAAGTGGGAAGTTAGTAGGGAAAGCCTCTGGCATGGACATAAAAGCAGGAAAGCCACTGGTTCAGGCAGTTAACACCTAGAATCTGTCCCCGGATGATAAGACATTTGGTTGGGATGGGGCAGAGGTTTGCCAAGGCATATGATGAGAGTTAGAGTTGCAGCTGAGAAGATTGAGTGGGCGCGGTAAGAAGCATAATTCTGCCCCGCTCGTGGTGAGCCCCTGAGACTCATGACCAAGCAGAAGAGTGCCCGGCTGGGAGCCGCATTTGCATTCCGTCAGTGGCTCAACTTCGGTCAGTCTCAGAATCGCCTGGCGCTCTTCTCCTTCGCTGAGCCTGGGCCTCGTGCTCCATTGGCTCTCCAGGTGATTCTGACAAACTCCAAGACTCGAGGGGCACTGAGTAGGTGAGCCCCTCGTGCAGGTGAGTGAAGAGGCTGCCTGAGGCGGGGCAACCAGTCAGGCCCTTGCAGTCGAGGGGGAGGTAAGGCAGGGGCAGGTGGGGCTGTGAAGCAGGTGAGATCACCTCCAGCGAGCCTTTGGGGAGAAGATGGCCTCTGGTCTGACTCGGTAGCACTCGGCGCCCCGATTTTGTCCTCTACACTGAACGCTTCATTGGTTTCTAGGGCACCCCTGTCTCGGTTCTCCTCTTCAGCCTCTTTCGTTGGTTCTCCTCCCTGACTGCACGTTGGAGTGTTTCAAAGAGTCCTGGGGCCTCTTTTCTTTTTTTTTTTGGTCTTACACTACTTAACTTACTTCACGCAGTTGTTTTAAATACCACCTTTATGCAAACGGCTCCCAGATTATCTCCAGCCCAGATTTCTCTCTGAATATCAGACTTGAATTTCCAAATGCCTACTCAGCATATCTCTCTAGATATCCCGGGCATCTTAAACTGAATATTTCCAAAACCAACCTCCTGATTTTACCCATCCCTCCCTTCCCCACCCCCCACCCCCCGACTGTTGCTCCTGCAGTTCTCCCTGCTCTCCCAGGGGCTCAGGGCAAAAGCCTTGTAATCATGTTTCACCCATCTCTCTCATGCCCACGCCCAATCTATCAGTAGAACTTACTGGCTTCGCCCTCATAGAACATCTACCATAATCATTGTGGTCCAAGCTGCCTTTATCTCTTGCCTGGTTTTCTTGTGTTCACTGCGGCACCGCCCCACCTTCCCCACCCGTAGTTCAAGCAGCAGCCAAAATGATCCTTTTAAAGGGTAAGTTAGACCCTCCTGTGCTCAAAGCCCTCCACTGGGTTCCTGTCTCAGAAGAAATTTGGAAGGGAGGAAGAGCAGTGCCCATCCTCAGGCACGTTGCTTAATCTGTTTGCTCCTCTGTAAAGGGGGAGAATAATTCCTAAGTGGCACGAGGGATTAAGTGAGATAATGTTGGATAAACTCTTAGTAGATAGCTAACAGACACCTGCCCAATAATACAGTAGCTGCGAGGAGAAAGGAGCGCATGTTAATCAAATCTCGACTCTGTGCCAGGCACACCACACATTTTATCTCTTTTAATCTTTTTGATTGTTTTTATTTTTATCACTACTATATATCTGCACAATTTAAAGGCTCAAATAATTATATATGATTTGTTGAAGTAGTCGTCTCCCCATCTACCCACCCCATTGCCCTTCCTCAGGTGCAGCCACTTCAAACTCTTTTAGTATTTTTATCCATATGACTGGGAAAATGCTTGTTCTGCTACTTTATTACTTTTTTTCAGTTGTCGTTATCTAGTGACTTCTGAGTTCCCACCCTAGAAGATAAGGAATCAGCTCTCTCTCCAACCTTGTTCCCACCACTCACGAGGACTTTTCCATCTCCCCATCCTGCCAGTGCAATTTCTGTTAAATCCACACGTTTGTGATGTTTTATTGTAAGGACGAAGATTATTTTTACTTTTTGGTTTCCTCAGAGTTCTTTTGTCATTTGCTTGGTTTGCTATTTTCTTATCATGAATTAAACAAATTCTTCACCAACTGTATAGATCTCTTAAGATGTTCAGAGGCATCAGGTGTTCTGTTAATTTCCTATTACTAAAGAAATCTCTCCCAGAGCCTTTGGAAGCCCTCCAACATGGACCAACTGCCCTTTTCTGCTTGCTGCATAGCTGTCGCCCCAGCATCACCCTTATGTCTCTTATCACATTCTCCATGTCCTTGTGGGTTTATGTCTTTCAAAATAAATTCCTCTTGTTTCAGTGGGTAGCTAAAGTAGATGTTTGACTTCAACCTCCTATATTTATCTGAGCTCTACCTCTTGTTTACTTTTGCCCATAATGAGATTGGTTTTATACTGATTTTACAGATGAGACAGTTGAGGCTCAGAGAGATTAAGTAATCTCTTTAAAGACCCACAGCCATTATGCAGCAGAGCCAGGTTTTAACTCAAGACAGTCTGGCTGTAAACCCTATGTTCTTACTTGTCCTTTAAAAAGAAAGTTAATATTGGTCGATATGGGATGTGATTGAGAATGTAGGCACTGCCGTCAATTTTCTTTGTATGTCTTCCCCATCTTTATTATTGTTTTTGTAATGCTGAAAATGGCTTCTTGCTCTACTATCCCAAAGAGGTAAGTTTCCTATATCCTTTTTTTTTTTTTCCCTATATCCTTTTAAGAGGCCATCTCCTCAGCTTAGGGATAAAAACAGGTATTCCTTTAAATAACCATTTGAAGAGCCCCTGTGGTTTATGGGTGACCAGTAAATTGTGGGGAAGAGTCTTCAGTTTGTTGTGATGTGGTGATACTTCTTTACCACCTGTTGACCATTTGGGGCCAGGAGAGGTCTGAGATGAGTCTGAGTTTGGTGGTGGTGGGTTCCTGGCTGAGGGCTCCTTCCCCAGGTCTTGCTTTCTACGCAGGAATGCGGGCGCCCATCTGGCTGCAGCTGTGAGGAGTTGAGGTGCAGCCCCGGCAGGAGACCCTGGAGGGTACCAGGGACTCTAGATCTGTTTCTGATTCCTTCCTCCATCCAGGACAGTCCGAGCCTGCCCAAAACACTTGCATCCCTAACCACTTTTAGTGAGAGAAAAGTGGTTTATAAAATGGAATGGAAGCTTGCATTTCAGCATGGGTGGGACAAGTTAAGATTTAGTTGCCCAAGACTTACTTAGTCAGCCATTCCTGCCTCCTGATTCTCTGTTGCTGAGCATGGGGGTAGTTAATACCGTATCTAAGTTACCGCCTTAGAGTCCACCAGGTGATGGGTGACTAATTGTGGCTCACTTTCTAAACTTCACCTAACCGTGCCTCCTATTCAGATTCAAAGTGCCAAACCAGCCTCTGTATGACGCAGATAATGTGACTCTGACACCTCTCACAGACGCTGTCCTAAAACGTGGCTGTTCCTTCCTCGCTGGCTGGTCTCACAGCTGCAGGGTTGTTTCCTCCCTGGCTGGTAGCAAAGAGGAGGGTCAAGCCCTGTGTTAGGGGGGCCCAGCATCAGGTACCTTCACAGGTGGGCAGATGACAGCCTCTAGAGAGGCCTGTGGGGGAGGGGAAGGATGCATGAGGAATGGACCACACCTTTTCTTTCCTTAAACAACATTCCCTACCTTATCTTTGCAGCTCGGGGTGAGCCAGTTTCTTGGTTTGAGAAGGCTACCTGCTTGTCAGGGTCAAATGCAGGGCTGTGTTAATAGTCCAAGTGTCCAGAGAGAATGAAAACCGCTTTCGGCCAATACAGCAACCGTCACTGGACTGAGCGTGTTAAGAGTGCCGCGTCCTCCTCTGCCTGCTCCTCTCCTTCCTGGGCTGGTGGGGCGCCCCCCTTCAAGTCTCTCAGCTCCTCTGCTGTCCAGCCTGGGTGGCTGCCGCAGCTCCCCTCTCATGGGTGAAGAACCTGGTTTCACCTCCATTCCCCACCACCTGCTTAGAGGCTGCCCTGCCTTTCGCGCGCCCCTTTGGAGTTTGCCCTGGATCCTGCTCTCTTTCCCAGCCCTTGGGTTACTGCCTCTTGCAGATGTGCCCCCCCAGCCTCTTCACCTTACTCTGCGGGGGGCCTCCTCGCACGCAGCTTCTGGTGCTCTGTGCACTTAAGCCCCACATCCCAGATGAACCTAGGCTCCCAAGGGAGGTGCTGTGTCTCTGTGGGGATGAACAGATACACTGAGTGCAGCCGGATCACACGTTTGCCTCTGGGACCCACAGTTCCTTGAAAGCAGGGGTGCGTTACTGATGGGGAGCCCTAACCTTGTGAGGGAAGGAAATGGCTGTAGCTGCCAGCATGGGAATGGTCGGTGAATGGAATCGTGGCTTCCCTATTGCAGAGTGTCCGTGTTCACTGATGGACCTGGAGGCCTAGCTCCTACGGCATGTTTGGCCTTTCAGCGGTCCCCCTTGTACCCCACACCACTGACCCCTCATAGCCGCTCTGCATCAGAGGCTGGCAGAGCCCGTTCTCCCTGCCTCCTGCCGTCATCTCAGACCCAGAGCTGAGTTCATCAGCCACCCAAAGCAGGTTCTGGCTCCCGAGCGCTCGCAATCTTACTGGCCCAGGTCCTGGGCCATAAAGATGATACACCTTTGACTCATATTTCCCTTCTCACCAGCTCCTACGGATCCACCCAACTTGCTATCTGCCAGGTACAAACTCATCCTCGGGCAGAGGGCCCATGGGTCATCTGTTATGGCCCTTCTGTTGCAGGGGGCCTAGCTGGGCCCTCTGGGCTCAGCACCTTCTGACTGCTCTCTTACCTTTCACCCAGGTACTAAGGCCCCCAATGGAGCCAGTTTGCTGAAATACGAGATCTTTCTTTTTAAAAATCTCTATCAAGTTTACATCTGAGGCCACTTGAGTTGCCAAGCACGGGCGTCCAGATCCCTGAAGCCGTGGGTGTAATTCCCAAGCTCCTCTCATTAATTGCCCTTATCACGCTGAAGTGAATTCCGTGGAGGGTTTTGACTCATGGTGAGCAGCCGGATGTTCCTGTATAATTTCGTCAACCATTCTGACATTTGCCAACTACATCCTGTCTTTACATGTTTTCCTGCCTTTCATGCACTGCCCCCTCTGCCTGGAATCGCCCTTGTCTACTGAGAAAGTTCCTACCCATCCTTTAAGGCCCAGGGAAACTACGTACCCGCCTCTATCAGCATACCTCACGCTGTGTCATAATTATTTGTTCATACTTCTGTCGTCTCCACTAGACTGCATGGTCCAAGGGAGCAGGGATTAGGCCTGATTTATCAATATCCCCTCCAGTGTCCAGCACAACAGGGTTCAGGCCGTGTTGGCCACATGGATCCGTCTTTTATTCACAAGTATTTACTCATAAACTCCCTTGTGCCGGTCACTCTGCTACGCGCCGGGCACATTGGGGTGAGCAAGGCCAGTTAGCAAGGAAATGTAGATGGACGAGATTCTTCGGAGCCGCTGTGCTGTCAAGGGGCTGCTTTAGATGCAGGCGTGCAAGGAAGGCGTCTCTGAGAAGAGACTTCAGAGCTGAGGCCCGAAGGCTGAGGACTGATGAGCCGTCCAGAGAGCTGGGGACGTGAGCTCAGGACAGAGGGACGGCAGGTGCACACTTGCAGAGGAGGAAAGGGGGCTCGGAGTCCTGGGGGAGCGGACAGGGACGGAGGCTGCCGAAGCATGGGGATCGAGGGGGAGGGCCGTGTGGGGCTGGCCTGGCCGGATCCTGCCGAGCTGCTTCCGTTAGGTCACAGTATGGACTTTGGATTTTTTTTTGCTGGGAGCGGTTGGGAAGTCCTCAGAGGGTAGGACATGTTTGAGACTTTTAATACCCCATATGGCCAAGCAGATGTGCCTGTGCTGAATGCTGCCCCACTTCTGCTACCTCCCCTTGTCCTGCTGCCTCTTCTCCACCCACGTCCCCTCCCCGGCTTGCTCCTATGCAGACCCTGAGATCTGCGCCCACACTTGCTCTGTAGCGGTCTGGGCTGCTCCTTTTTGTAGCCCTGCCTGGTTCCTGCCACAGCTCTGAGGTGCCAGTGAGGTTCCACCCCCGCCGAAGCTCCTTTTCTCACTCCCCTGAGCTGGTAGCCTGACGGTTCTTGCACTGCTGAGGCTCAGCGCCCATTTCTGACCATTTCTGGGCCTTTGCACCTGTGAGTCACGCCCTCCCCTTCCACACGCATAGCTTATCTTTGCGTGCTTATCTCCTCCAAAGGACCAGCCTCTTGGGCTTCTTTGGGTTCTCCCTCCCTGAACCTACCCCACTTTAGTTTAGAGTCCCTCATCCGGTGAGCTATCCTGGCACAAATACATCCTGAGATTATCTTCTCACTTTAAAAAGCAAAAAAAAAAAAAAAAAGGCTGAAGTTTATTGAGCCCTTACTACATGCAAGACAAGCATTTTCAATGAAATATTAATTACTCATTTAACCATGACATCAACCCTGTGAGTTAGGTGCTGTTATCATCCCTATTTTACAGATGAGGATACTGAGGTTTGGAGATCACACAGTAGATGGCAGAGCTGGCTTTGAACCCAGGGTATTTAACTGTTCCTACCTGGTGCTGTCCAGTGTGGTTCTTTGTGGTCCTGACATTCTTATCCACAGCATCTCCAAAGCCACTTTCCAGTGGTTGCTCACTTTCCTCTCTTCACTCCAAAGGTCTAACTTCATGGGTAAGATGAGCAGCAGAACCCCTTGTTCCCTGACCTGTGCCACCCTTGGGTCCAGGAGCTCTGCCTCTTTCCTCCGTCGCACTTAGGCCTATTGGGCACACCTGCCTCCAGTTCACAGACGTGAGCTAAGCCTCTTCTTAGGATTACAAATGCTGTCGTGTCGGTCTCTCCCTGCCACCCAGGAAGGGGGCGGGAAGCAAGAAAAATGAGAAGAGGCTGTAAGAAGACAGTTGAGCTGAAAGGCCTTTCTAAGAGGCAGAGCTGCCTGGAGATGGGACCAACTGCCGCCTCTGCCATTAGAAGGGAGACTCAGCGTTAGGGGAGTGGCTACACTGTACTTTCGGAGAAATTCTCCAGCCCTGGGAAGACGGGATTATGTACCTTGAATGGTGCTGGGTGGAGTAGAACTAAAATGGTAAGAGACAGTGCTCCTGGGTCCAGGGACAGTACTCTCCCCACAACAGCGCGCCTGCAGCCTTCCCAGATGGGGCCCATTGGCCCACTTGAGAAGTGAAAGCGGCAGTTGAGGCCTCTCAGCCTGGGTCACACCTGCCCAAGGAGAGCATTGCAGGTGTGAGACAAATGCAGCTAGAAGACCGCCCATGCCTGCTGGGACCCACGGCTGCAGGGCACAGCCCGGCTTTCTTTTCCCCAACCTTAGGGGAGCCTTGAGCCGCCCCCAGGGGCGGCTGGAGCTTCTGGAGCCGTGACTGTAACGATGGCAGGAGTGACAATCGCTGTCTCGCTGCTGCAGGTCGCTCCGGAGAGCCCTAGTGGCTTTTCATGACACAAGCACATGCTGAAGATTCATGGATTAGGAACACTTGTGCCTGGAGCGCGAAGCCATGGCGATGGCAGAAACCACACGTGGGCTACCAAGATTCCTATGAGAGTGCGGTTGTGACGGTGGAATTGAGAGGGCTTGGCGGTCTTGGGTACGTAATGTGGAAGCCTGTAATTTTTCCTTTGTTCTGTATTTGAATTTTCAGTGAGAAGGAGGAGACTAAGCAGGGAAAAGGACTCATGGCTTCTGATGCAAGTCACGTGCTGGAAGCTGCCCTGGAGCAGATGGACGGGATCATTGCAGGTATGGTCAGGGGTCCTGGCAACCCACAGCTCATCCTCCGCACTGAGAAACCGTTTCCTCTCATTGGACTTTCCTTTGGGTGCAGAGACAAGGCCCCTGTTGGATTTCTTTTATTTTACTGTGTGCGCCCCCTCTTTTTTAACAGTGCAAACTTGGACTCTTTGATATCTGGTGTGAGTCTAGGGCTCTGTTGAGAGTACAGATGCACCATCTTTTAGCATCTGTATAACTGTATCGCAGTTTGGATCCTGGCTGCAACAGGTGCAGTGAGATTGATCTTATTGTCAAGTTTTCAGAGCACATCATGGCTTGTTACAGTCGAGCTGAAACTTGCAATCTCGCAGACTTTGCCCCGAACACTGGTGTCAGCTCCCTTTCCCGGCTGGTCTCCAGTTTGTTTGAGAGTCAGGAAGCAGTTTTGTATTGATTCGCCTAATCACCTGAAGAAGGTTCTATATGTTTTTTATCCATCGTAACTGTTTGGCTTCATGTTTGCCTTAGCCAGTTAGGATTATTCTCTAGACGAGATCCAGCAAAACTGGTTAATTGGAAAGGACTGCCAGTGGGCTGTTTGGGCTGATTAACTCCTTGATGGGGACAACTGAAGCCCATACTGGTTAGAATAAGCCTGTCGTTGTTGGAAATCTTTCCCTGCAGGCCCCAGGCCTTCTTTCTGTCCTTACCTGATACAGGTCAGTGGCCTTATTTGTTGACTGGGTGTGTTTCTTTGGGACTTTGCTCCTCATTGTATGGAGCTAGGGCTGCGGGAAGAAGGTTTGGGCTGAGTGTGGCTAGAGCCCAGGGCATGCACAGAGCACCGGGCATTGCCCCCTTGCCTTTCCTTCCGTCCTGCAGATACACCTGACACACTGAGGGCTCTGGGTGTTTGCACCTGGGATAGAGGACGTGTTCTAGCTGTCATCTGTCAGGCTCTTAATTTCTCAGTGGGCAGAAGGGTCCTTGGGAGGCCGTGACTAACATCCCACTTTTCAGAGGCTCCAGAGGTTGGGATGTCCTGCTCTAGATCAGGGTCCCTGAAGCCCTACTGAGAGGAAATGGCCAAGAGCATGGGTTTCCTAGCAGTCCTTTCAGAGAGTCGCATCTGGAAGCTTCCGGGGCCTCCTGTGCATTGAGATCAGAGCCACAGGGTCAGACTCTCAGACCATCTCAGGCTGTCAGCACTGCTGAGCCCCCAGCCAAGGGGCAAGGAAGAGACTTTGAGAGCCCCTGGAGTGAGCAGAGCTCTTGGATGGCTAGGACGGATAAATGGGACACCGCCTAAAGAAGGTAGCCTTGTGTGAGGTCCGTTCCTCCTCCTGCCTCCTAATTTCTCCACACAGGCATTCCTGAAATGACAAAATCTCCGGCAAAATCCCCTCTGTCTGTGGGAGAGGACTGCATGTCTGGATCCTCGGGGCCTTGCTTGGGGCTCTGCAGTGGGTGTGGAGGGTGGGCCCTGGTGTGGGTCGTGTGGATCCCGGAACACCCATCCTTCTTCCCTTCCAGTACTATGTGCTCCCTCCTTCTCCGATTTCCTGGCAGGCTTCTTGTGGAAGGGTTCCCCAGACTTCTCTGGAACAGACATGAGAGTTTTGCAGCGAGGTGGTCTAAGATGTCCCAAGGCATTCTTTGTGGGTTAGTCGGGGGAGCATCTGTAGCCAGACTGCTTGGTTCAGATCCTAGCTCTGCATCAAGTTACCTGCATGAACCATGCCTCCGTTTCCTCACATTAAAATGGGAATAATAATAGAACCCACCTAAGAAGGTTGCTGTGCTTATACGTGTAAGGTGCTTAAAACAAAGCTTGGCATATAGTAAGACTATAAAATATTAGCTCTTGATAAATTAATGAGGGACAAAAAGTCTTTACCATGCTAAGTCTTCTCTAGAGACACAGCGGAGTTCTCATTTATTCAGGTCCTTATTTCACCCATCTGTGTTTTGTAGTTTTCATTGTCTAGCTAAGGCTTGTGCATGCCTGCTAGACTTGCCTGGGGTCTTCAAGATTAATGCATGGTCTCTGAGCAGTCTCTGCTCTGCTCTTGCCCCCTTGTAGCCTGCCTTCCACAGAGCAGCAGAATAATCAAATCACATCACTCTCCCCACAACTCTTCAATGGCTTCCCATCTCAGGATAAAAATCTGAAGTCCCGGGCTTCCCTGGTGGCTCAGTGGTTGAGAATCTGCCTGCTAATGCAGAGGACACGGGTTCGAGCCCTGGTCTGGGAGGATCCCACATGCCACGGAGCAACTAGGCCCGTGAGCCACAACTACTGAGCCTGTGCTCCGCAACAAGAGAGGCCACGATAGTGAGAGGCCCGCGCACCGCGATGAAGAGTGGCCCCCGCTCGCCGCAACTAGAGAAAGCCCTTGTACAGAAACGAAGACCCAACACAGCAAAAATAAATTAATTAATTAATAAACTCCTACCCCCAACATCTGGAAAAAAAAAAATCTGAAGTCAACACTCTGTACGATTTGGCCTTTGGCTGCCTTTGTGGCTGCACCCCCTACACTTTCCATCTGGCTCGTCTCCCTTTAGCACTGGCTGTCTCAGGGCCTTTGTGCTTGCTGTCCCCTCTGCTGGAATGTTCTCCTCCAAGTACACTCAGGTCAGATCTGTACTGAAATATCACCGTGTCTGAGGCCTTCCCTGACACTCTAATATAGCATCCCCACATCAGCCCCGTCCTTTTATCCTTTTTTTATTTCTTTATAGCACATATCACCGTCTGACCCATTACGTTCATATTCGTCTCTTTTTTTATTATGTGCCTCATGCATCAGAATGTAAGCTCTATGATGACAGGGGCTTTGTTTCTGCATCTTCAGTGCAACGCAGAATAGGGGTTTAATAGATATCTGTCACGTGTACTTTATTTACTTTTGTGAATCAGCTCCCCTGTTCATTGATTAGGAGGCAGTTACTGGTTTCCGTGCCTGTGTCTTATCTGGCTGCATGCTGAACTTCGCTGATTATTTTCTCTACTTGTACCTTTGTTTGGCTGATCCTTTTGGAACAATCACTAATTTTCTCGAAGAGTCGGTGGTTGGTACCTCCCGTGAGCCATCTCTTACGTAGTAATTGGCTCACACAGACGTTTGACGGGAGCTATTTGACAGAGAATGCAACCCTGAGGTTATTAGCGAGTGTCTGGAGGGCATATGTGCTGTGCCATTTGCAATAAAAAGAATGATAATTACTGAATGCTTTTGTGTGGGATACTTTTCCTCAAGATTATTAAAACCATCCTCATTTTCAAGTTGGCTGGGCCAAATTGGGCCACAGAGCTTAGGGATTTTTGTAATTAATTAACGTAGACTGCAGAGTTAGATGGGCTGTGGGGATTTGAGTCCCAGCTCAGCCACTCACTACTAGCTGTGGAATCTTTGCGCGAATCGCTTAATCCCTCTCTGAGCCTCAGTTTCCTCATATATAAAACCATGGCAATAACAGTGCCCATCTCCTATTATTGGGAGGATTAAATGAAGGCAAAGAAGGCACTTAGCACAATGCCTGGCACTTAGCAAGTGCTCACCTGGTCTAGGTTACTCTTGGTTTTGTTGATATTAGTACTGACGTTAGTTTTGCTGCCCAAGCTATAGTGCTGGTAAAGGACAGAACTAAAATTTGAGTCCAGGGCCATCTGAGCCTCTTCTGGGCTCCATTCATTCCCGGGTTGGTTTTATGGTGAAGTGTAGCCAAGCCCTGGGGTTCTGTGGGGCCATCTACAGGAGAAGAGAGTTAACTGGGTGGAGGGTCCGGTCCTGTTCTTGCCCATCCCCACACCCACCCCCGCCCCCTTCCCTTCTCTTGGCCACAGTGGCTTTGCTCTCTTCTCTTACACATTCGACTTCCAAGTGAGGGCTCCTTTGCTTAAGGGTGGAGCAGCTGAAAGAAAGTTTGAAGATTGTGGCAGCAAATCATGATACACAGATCCTGCAGAAGTGACGTTTTTGTGTTAACATTAAAGTCGTCCTTTTTAAATTTCTATTCTCTCGTTCAGTTGAAATGGAAGGATGTCAAGTAGCACCACCAACACTTTCAACACTCAATTGCTTTTGCATCTGTTAAAGTACTCAAGCAAGTGCGCGAGGACTGTATTCTCTCACTTTATGAAAACACAATTACACTTATTTCAGTGGAAGAAATTTTTATGGGCTTCCTGCATGCCCGAAATAGCAAGCACTTATGCAGAAACAAGAGGGATTCCTACTAAAATAGACACAATTCCTTCAATAATGATTATTAATAATCATAACACTATATAACAAGGACTTTCCCTTTATTAATTACTCTATAGTATGATAGGCTACTCTTCACTTTCCAAAACTCTTTCCTTAGGGCATGTGATACCGCTGTTGATGTAATTAAGCCTTTAATGCAAAAAAGGTGCCCCCGTCCTCCAATGAATGTAAACAGTGTAAATAGTGCAAGAGATTATCGCTGGTAGAAGTGACCGGGCCGGGAACACTTGGAGGACATCCTGATACACAAGTGCCAAGTACACCCCTGCAGGGCCACACATGGTGACCCTCATCATCTCAAGGCATTCATCTGCTCTGGAGGTATGAGAGAAGGAAATGCCTTCTAAGCAGAAGTAGGAAATGAAGCAGAAATGTGAAGTGAAACTCCTTGCTAAGATGGATTTTAGAAACCTGAATAAGTGTATCCCAGGTGTGGCTGTACTTAATTAGAACCCAAGAATTTTACAGCAGAAAGTTGGGAAGAGGTGACTTAAAAAACCCAGGACTCTTGTCAAAATGATTTGTTTCTAATACAAAAGACCATTGTTGTAAGTTCCAGTATGATGTTAACCTTTGATCTGGTCTTCCTCCTGATTAGTCCCTGTGATTCAGCCTACAAATAACACCATAATTGAATTACACTGTTGATGATCGAAATTGGACACTATACTGCTTAATTACACCCCTCTGGATAGCCCAGAGCAACTGCCGCATAAGCTAATTTTGCATAGGGCTTCATCTGTGGGCTAATGGGGTCAGCGGCCGCGTCTGTAATAGGACCAGAGAACCCCTGGTCAGGACCCAGGGGACCACTTACTCCTCTTTGCTGGGGCAGGAGGTTACTCCTGCAGTTATCTATGAGCTATACGTATTGATGAGGAATAGTTAGGAGGAATGTGTTTTATAACAGTTAAACAAAGAGGTTGCTCTGCCCTGGCCTTTCTGTCAGCTCTGATTAGTGTCTGCTTTTTTTTTTTTTTTAAAGACTGTGAGGGCAGAGAAAGTTCTGATCAATCAAGACTGTGATTATTCACTTTGGCCCATGAATGATTTCAGCTGTGGTGTTAAAGGCTGATGATTGAGTCCAAGCTCTGAACATTTAGTTGGTCTTGTTGTACCCTCTCCGAGGCGGATCAGCATAGAGTGGTCATTGGCAACAAAGCCACCTGTTTCCCAGTCAGGACTCAGGTGCAGAGTCCTCTGCTATGAAACTGACCTGAGGAGAGTCAGGGTGGAATTTTAGAGGTGCCTAGCGGGCTGAGATGTCAAAGACTGCCCTTCGTGTGAAGAGGTCGGAATGGCCCACAGTGGGGCTGCGAGCCCTACTCAACAGCCATCATTCTGTTTTCTTCCCTTGCTGACAGAGCCCACCTCTCACTCCTTCATGGCTCTGTAGCCTCATTTTCTAATCTCTGAAAGAATGTGAGTAAAGTTGGAATTATCATTTGTTCCTTAAATCCTTGCTTATAGTTGTAATTATAGGAACTGACCTGTAGAACCATCTGGACCTTGTATTTTCTCATTGGAAGATTGTCTTTTTGTAATGGTCAGGGACAGTCAGGTTTTAATTTTTCCTCTGTTGAGTTTTGGCACATTATATTTTTCTAGATATTTGTGTATATTACCAATGTTTTCCATTTTGTTAGCATATGGTTGCTTATCGTATTTTATCTTTTTAAGACCTGCTGCTTGTTATATCTGTTTTTTAATCCTAGTATTGCTTATTTGTGCCTTCTCTTTATTTTTTGATCAATCTTGCCAGAGACTTTTTTTTTTACTACTTTTTTCAAAGAATTGACTTGTTTTTGCTGATCAGTCACCATAGTAGGTGTGTATATTATTTATTCTGTAAATAGTTAAATGTGTATATGTATCAGCCCAGGTTCTTCAGAGAAACAGAACCAATAGGGTGTGTGTGTGTGTGTGTGTGTGTGTGTGTGTGTGTGTGTGTGTGTGTGTGTATAGAGAGAGACACATAGAGCAAGAGACAGAGAGAGAGAGAGAGATTTATTTTAAGGCATTGGCTCACATGAATGTGGAAGCTGGCAAGTACGAAAATCTACAGGATAAGCCAGCAGCCTGGAGTGCCAGCAAAGAGCCAGTGTTGCAGTTCAAATCCGAAAGCCATCTGTTGGAAGATCCCCACTTCTTCTAGAGCAGGGATCCCCAACCCCCGGAAACCCCTGTTAGGAACCAGGCCACAAAGCAGGAGGTAAGCAGTGAGCGAGCAAAGCTTCATCTGCTGCTCCCCATGGCTCGCGTTACCGCCTGAACACCCGCCCCCACTCCTGCCACCGCTGGTCTGTAGCAAAATTGCCTTACACAAAACCGACCCCTGGTGCCACAAAGGTTGGGGACCACTGTTCTAGAGAGGTCAGTCTTTTTCTATTAAGATCTTCCACTGATTGGGTGAGGCCCACCCACACTATGGAGGGCAGTCTGCTTTGGTCAAACTCTACTGATTTAAATGTTAATCTCATCAAAAAAATACCTTCACAGAAACATGTAGAATAATGTTGACTTAATATCTGAGTACCACGGCCTAGCCAAGTTGACACATACAATTAACCATCACAGTATGTATAGATATATAGGCATTATGTATCTATGCTTAATATATATACATATTTAACTTCTTTGAACATCTGTTCTTTATTGTTTATCATTTTCTGCTCTACTTACTTGAATGTATCTGTTCAACTTAACAAATCATCCAATAATATATAACAATATGTATTTAAAATTGATTGCTAACTTAATTCTGTTGTGGTTAAAGTGTTTTCTGATACTTACTCTCTGGAATTTATTGATACTTGCTTTGTAGCCTTGACGAGAACATTGCCGGTTTTCATTAATGTTCTATGTGTGCTTGCAAGGTGTGTGCATTTTCCAGTTATTATGTGCCATGTTCTATAATTGTCCATTACATCCAACTTATTTGAATCTTCTCTACCAATACTGTTTTTTTTTTTTTGGTCTGCTTGATCTTACCAGTTTCTGAGAAATACTTATTAAAATCACTCTGCTAGATGGTGTATTTGATCCCCTATACTCGTGGACATTTTGCCTTCTATTTTGAAGGTGTTTTAAAATTTTTTATTTATTTATTTTTAAAAATTGAAGTATATTTGATTTACAATGTTGTGTTGTTTCTGGTGTACAGCAAAGTGATTCAGATATATATATATTCTTTTCCATTATAGGTTATTACAAGATATTGAATGTAGTTCCCTGTGCTATACACTAGGGAACTCAGTCCCTGAGTTCCCTCAAATTATACCTTGCTGTTTATCTATTTTATATTTATATATAGTGGTGTGTATCTGTTAACCCAAACTCCTAATTTGTCCCTCCCCACAGCTTTCCCCTTTGGTAACCATAAATTTGTTTTCGATGTCTGTGAGTCTGTTTTTGTTTTGTAAATAAGTTTATTTGTATCATATTTTAGATTCCACATATAAGTGATATCATATGGTATTTGTCTTTCTCTTTCCAACTTGCTTCACTTAGTATGATCATCTCCAGGTCCATCCATGTTGCTGCAAATGGCATTACTTCATTCTTTTTAATGGCTGAGTAATATTCCATTGTGTGTGTATGT
The DNA here is from genome assembly GCF_937001465.1 of Orcinus orca. Taxonomy (NCBI): domain Eukaryota; kingdom Metazoa; phylum Chordata; class Mammalia; order Artiodactyla; family Delphinidae; genus Orcinus; species Orcinus orca. Next base: position 47,585,239 of record NC_064566.1, on the reverse strand, counting down.
GTATATATATCATATCTTCTTTATCCGTTCACCTATTGATGGATACTTAGGTTGCTTCTATGTCTTGGTTATTGTAAATAGTGCTGCTGTGAACATTGGGGTGCCTGTATCTTTTTGAGTTACAGTTTTCATCTTTTCCAGATATATGCCCAGTTGTGGGATTGCTTGACCATACAGTAACTCTATTTTTAGTTTCTTAAGGAACCTCCATACTGCTCTCCATAGTGGCTGCACCAATTCACATTCCCACCAACAGTGTAGGAGGGTTCTCTTTTCTCCATACCCTCTCCAGCATTTATTATTTGTAGGCTTTTTGATGATGGTCATTCTGACTGTTGTGAGATGATACCTCATGTAATTTTGATTTGCATTTCTCTAATAATTAGTGGTGATATTGAGCATCTTTTCATGTGCCTGTTTGCCATCTGTCTTCCTTGGAGAAATGTCTAGGTCTTTCGCCTTTTTTTAATTGGGTTGTTTGTTTTTTTGTTATTGAGTTGTGTGAGCTGTTTGTATATTTTGGAAATTAATCCATGGTCGGTAGCATCATTTGCAAATATTTTCTCCCATTCCATAGGTTGTCTTTTCATTTTGTTTATGGTTTCCTTTGCTGTGTGAAAAGCTTATAAGTTTGATTAGGTCCCATTTGTTTATCAACTATTTTATTTTTTGATTTCTACTTGTCCCACTCTTTCTACACTTCCCTTACCCCCCCTTTTTTTTTTTTTTTTTTTTTTTTTGTGGTACACGGGCCTCCCACTGTTGTGGCCTCTCCCGTTGCGGAACACAGGCTCCGGACGCGCAGGCTCAGCGGCCATGGCTCACAGGCCTAGCCCCTCTGCGGCATGTGGGATCTTCCCGGACCTGGGCTCGAACCCGCGTCCCCTGCATCGGCAGGCGGACTCTCAACCACTGTGCCACCAGGGAAGCCCCCCTTACCCCTTTTTAATGTTTGGAAACATCAAATTGTTTATGTGTGTTCTTATTCCAGAATCGAGGCCGAATTTCCTTCTGTGGGGTGACTTTTTTCTAGTTGGTAGACTGAGGATATTGCCCTTTTGCATCCTGGCTTTATGCAGAGGTCTTCCATCTGACCTCTCCCTTTGCTTCAGGCCCTAAGCTTTGTCTCCTGTCCTCAAGTGGCCCATTCAAGCTGAGGTGTTAAGCCACCAGGGAATTGGCCTGCAGGGCAAAAACACCAGCTCACGTGCTCTCTTTCTCCTGAGCTACTGAGCTCTGAAAATTTCCTTCAGTTCAGTTGCTTTAAAAAGTGTATGTATGAAAAAAAAAAAAAGTGTATGTATGTGTGTTTTTTAATTTGGGGTGTCCTTTGGGATTTTTCTGAGCACAACTAGTCTGTTACCTGCCCTGTTGCAGCTATAATGCAGTTACCTTCCTTGCCTCATGGCCCCTTCCTCCATCTTCAAAGCCAGCAAGGTCAGGGCAAGTCCTCATGTCACATCTCTCTGACCCATTCTTCTGCCTCCCTTTTATGATTTAAGAGCTCATGTGATTAAAACTCCAGGATAATATCTCCATCTCATGATTCTTAATCACATCTGTAAAGTCCCTTTTGCCATATTAGGTAACAAACACATTCATAGTTTCCAGGGATTAGGATGTGGGCATCTTTGGGAGGGTCATTATTCTGTCTACCACAAAGATTAATAAATAACATTCCTTACAACACTGTAAATCAACTATACTTCAATAAAATATTTAAAAAGAATAACAGCCCATTATTCCCCTCCTAGTTTGGTTCCAGTCAAGGAACAGACAAAGGAGTCAGCCAGAAAGAGATCAAAATATCAGCTTTATCATGAGTTTCACTGATTAGGAAAGTTAGCTTGACCTGAAGCCACAGTCAGGAAGGACCTTGAATCCACTCATCCTACACACATACCCCAAACTGAACTCAATCCCAGGCTACAGACTTTCACCTTCTGGGGCAGAGCTTGTCTCAGAAAAAGCTTCCTCAGAAGCTAATGCTTGCATACGGGGACGGGCAGCTCCAGAGAGAATTCCATCTTTTAGTTCTGTCATCAGAAGAGGCCTTCCGCCATTGAGGAAAAATTGAGTAAGGGGAGGCAGGTAGAAACCACTCTCCCCTCCCACAGAAATATGGAGACTGGAATAGTACCCATAATAGCGATTCTTGATTTTTTTTTTTTTTAATATTTATTTTTGCTGTGTTTGGTCTCCGTTTCTGTGCGAGGGCTTTCTCTAGTTGCGGCAAGCGGGGGCCACTGTTCATCGCGGTGCGCGGGCCTCTCACTGTCGCGGCCTCTCGTTGCGGAGCACAGGCTCCAGACGCGCAGGCTCAGTAGTTGTGGCGCACGGGCTTACTTGCTCCGCGGCATGTGGTATCTTCCCGGACCAGGGCTCTAACCCATGTCCCCTACATTAGCAGGCGGACTCTCAACCACTGCGCCACCAGGGAAGCCCACGATTCTTGATTTTTGTCGAGACTTTGTGTATGGCCTAGTCTATAGTCAGTTTTGAAAAAATGCTTTATATGTGCTTGAATACAATGTGCCACCTCTAGTTGTTTGGGGTATAGTTCTTTATGTGCCTTTTGCTGTTTTGATAATCACCACTTTATTTTTTAATTTTCTTTTTAGGTCTGCTTGACCCGTCATTTCCCAAAGGAGAGGGTCTTTTTTACACACCATGGGATTTAGTTTTGTAAATTTGTGTTTAGGATTTGATATGTGAGTTCATCAGTGAGAAGACTCGTAATTTGCCTTTGTAGTACTCAGAACTTCTAAATTGTTCAGTTCCAGGGGCACCTTTCACACTCTGGTCTACAAGTTGTACTGGCTGGCTCTCCTTATCGAGACAGCTGGGAGCAGTCCATCCTTTTCTCTACTGAACTCCAGTTAGATTAGAATTATTCACTTCCTGAACGTTGGCTAGAGCTAACTTGTAAAAGCATTTGGCCTGGTATTTTCTCTGTGGAAAAATATTAAATTATGGCTCAATTATTTATAGGTCTATTCAGATGATTTTTTTGTTGTTTTTTATCATTTTATCCAGTGATTGTGTGTGTGTGTGAGACTGGTTTTAATATTTTGATCAAAAATACCTACTCCAATGCATGAAGTTCTGAGTTTTATTTTTTGAACACGTTAAATTTCACTCATTCAGTGTCATAATTTTTTGTATGTCTCTCTTAATAACATCAAAGAACTGGATTACTTTTTCTCCATTATTCATATTTTTGCGTTTAAATAGGTGTTTAGTGCAAAATGGCAGACTAATAAGAAAAATAAAAAATAAACATAAATAAGTAAATAAATAGGTGTTTAGTGCAAAATGGCTGACTAATAAGAAAAATAAATAAATAAAAAATAAACATAAATAAGTAAATAAATAGGTGTTTAGTGCATTTATAATTATTATAGTTACTAGTATATAGGTATGTGTGTACTTATTTCTCTGTTTTATGCTGTTGTTCCTTTTTAACTTTTTTTTTTACTTGTTTTTGGTTTTGCCTTGCTGGCTTCTGTAATATTGATCAAGTTGTTTTTAAATCTCTTTTAGGAAGTTAAACATCTATTTCTACTTTTTTTTTTTTTTTTTTTTTTTTTTTTTTGCGGTACGTGGGCCTCCCACTGTTGTGGCCTCTCCCGCTGCGGAGCACAGGCTCCGGACGCGCAGGCTCAGCGGCCATGGCTCACGGGCCCAGCCGCTCCGCGGCATGTGGGATCTTCCCGGACCGGGGCACGAACCCGTGTCCCCTGCATCGGCAGGCGGACTCTCAACCACTGCGCCACCAGGGAAGCCCTATTTCTACACTTTTAATGCTCACCCTTGCATTTTTTTAATGCTCACGTTTTTAACATACATCCTTAACACAAAGGCTAAAGATAAGTATCTTTATAGAATAATAATTCTGTCTTCCTCTTCAGTAACACCTGACTCTTAGAATGCTTTAATTCCCATCACTGCCCCATCTTCCACATTATTTTAGTTTTGTGTTCTGGTGTCATCTTGATTTATAGACCCCAAAATATTGTGCTATTTATTTATTCATTTATTTATTATTCATTGAACATTTATTTTTATTGGGTATCATAATGCATTATTTTACCTAATCCTTGTGAAACTTGTGAAAGATGAACAGTATTGCACCCCCCTTTTTTAAAAAAAAAATTTATTTGTTTGTTTGTTTATTTTTGCCTGCATTGGGTCTTTGATGCTGCGTGCCAGCTTTCTCTAGTTGTGGCCAGCAGGGGCTACTCTTCACTGTGGTGCACGGGCTTCAGGCTTCTCATTGCAGTGGCTTCTCTTGTTGTGGAGCACAGGCTCTAGGCGTGCGGGCTTCAATAGTGTGGCTCGCGGGCTCTAGAGCACAAGCTCAGTAGTTACGGTGCACAGGCTTAGCTGCTCCGCGGCATGTGGGATCTTCCCGGACCAGGGATTGAACCCGTGTCCCCTGCACTGGCAGGCGGATTCTTAACCACTGCGCCACCAGGGAAGCCCCGCCACCCCCTTTTTACAGACAGGAAATTGAAGCATAGAGAGCTTAACTAGAAAGCGTAATTAGGAAAAAATACAAGATCCATCAGATCTCAAAATCTAAGTTCTTTCATCGTCCCATATTATATAAACTAGTCTTAGCTCTCAAAGGAAGGTGTTGAAACAAAGACCTTAGGTCTAAGTAGTTGTTAGAGAATGTACAGGACATATGGTCCAATGGTCTCCATTCTGGGTCTTCAGTGGAGGTGTCTGATGGTGCCCAGGACGCTGCAGATCTGTGTCTTGAGGGTGAAGCTGCAGCTCCTCTGGGATTCAAAGGCTCTGCCTGGGTAACAACTTGCTATAAATATTCTTGTCTCATGCATTTTGTCATACTGTGTACCCCTGAAGAGCTTCAAGAAGTAGAAAATAGTCCTGGAGGCCAGAAAGTCTGAGATCAAGGTGCCAACAGGGTTGATTTCTGGTGCGACCTCTCTTCCCAGCTTGTGGGCTATCTTCTTCTCACTGTGTTCTCACATGGCCTTTCTTCTGCTGGTTTTGGAAGAGTCTTGCAGAGAGGCAGGAGGTGGCTGCAGCTGACCCTGGGAAACAGACCCTGGCTGCAGCCACTCTTGGGTGCTCCCCCCGCCCCCCCGGATGTGTTTTTCATCCCACTCCTTTTTGGTTGGTGCAGTTTTTCCTGCTTCATGAAGTAGATCCTTTAAAATCCCTTCAGGAATAGCCTGCCAGTAATAAGTTGCACGAGTCATTATGTGAAAAATGACCTTACTTTAGTCTTAATCTTGAGTGGTAGTTTATCTTGTACAGGTTATAGGTTGGTAGCTACCTGTAGATATTATTTTGTGGTCATCGGGACTTTGCTGATGAGAAGTCTCTTGACAGTCTGTCTTTTATCTCTGGTTGCTTTTAAATTTCCTCTGTCCTTGGTGTTCTTCAGTTTCACTGCGTTGTTTCTAGGATGGGTTTGTTTTGATGTATCGTTTTTGGGACTCAGTGTGTGTCTTTTAAACTGAGAAGACTCCAGATTTTATTTGTGACAAATCCATAGCCATTTTCTCTTTGTTGCTTCTGCTTCACTCTATATACTTCCTTCCACTTTCCATTCCAGTAATTTTCTTATCTGTTATTTAACCTGTGCACTTAATTTCTCACTTGAATAATTGCATTCTTCATTTTGGTTTCCACGTGGTTCTTTTTCAAATTGTTCTGTGCTTTTCTCGCTCCTTATTCTTTCATTAAAGTTTCTATTTCTCTCATTTTTTTCCTTCAATTATGTAAAACATATCATATATGTCCAAATAGATTTCCCAAATAGACAAGTACTCATAATATTAATTTATTGATTAAGTTACTTGTATATTTATAAGCATTATGTAAAATAATTATGGATTTCTTATCTCACTGGCACATTTTTAATAATAATTTTTTCAAGCGTTTTACATTTATCTCCAACATACTGTGTTTATTATTATGAGAGCTGCTTGTTGAATAATTTTAGCATCCCAGAACAGTTGAAGAGCATGTGGGGATGTTGATAAAATGTAGAGGTGGGGTCCGAGAGTCTGCATTTCCACCAAGCTCCCAGGTAGTGCTAGTGCAGCTGACATGCACAGCACTTTTGATGTGCAGAGTTTTAGAGCAGCGGTCCCCAACCTTTTTGGCACCAGGGACCGGTTTCGTGGAAGACAATTTTTCCATGGATGGTGGCAGTGGGGAGGGGTGGGGGGAGGTGTTGGTTCAGGCGGTAATGCGAGCGATGGGGAGTGACGGGGAGCGGCAGAAGAAGCTTCGCTCGCTCGCTCACCCGCCGCTCACCTCCTGCTGTGCAGTCCGGTTCCTAACAGGCCACGGACCAGTACTGGTCTGCGGCCTGGGGGTTCGGGACCCCCATTTTCAGGCCCATCATCTTCACTTTTCAGTTGCTGTAAATACAGCACTTTAAAAATTCACATATGATGCTCTCAATAGATATTTCATCTTATGCCAGAGAACCCCCATCTGCATGATAAAGGATCTTTTTTTTTAACATCCACAAATAAAATATTTTATTTATTTTTCAACAAATGGTGTTGGAACAATTGAATAGCCATAGTTAAAAGAAAAAAGAACCCTGACCTAATCCTCATACTTTGTACAAAATTAAGTCTGGATCAATCATAAATCAAAATGCAAAATACGAAGCTACAGAACATTTAGAATAAAGCATAGGAGAAAGTCTCTGTGACCTTGAGTAATACGAACAAGTGTATATTAGAGGTAAACAATAACGAATTTATTACAGTTTGGATGTGCAGGATAAGGTCATAAAATCCTGTTGTACTTGCCAGGGAAGAAGGGAAAGCTTCACAGTGGGTAGTGGTCAGTGGAGGAGAAGCAAGTGGAGGGTCCCTTTGCAAGGTACATTTTTTTTTTTCTTGTGCCATTTTTCATTAAGTGTTTATTAGCCTTTGGGGGGCTTGTGATAATCTTAATTCAAATTTCATTGCATAATAAAGCTACAGGGACATCCTGCTCTCAGCATGACAGCCAAGGGAGCTCTACAGATCCGCTCAAATGTGAAGCTGGAGAAAATCAGTTTTTACAGAATGCAAAGAGCCTTTCTCTGGAAATGATCCTGAGCCATTTCACTGAAGAAACATTTATTCCATAAAATCTACCAGAACTTGGTAAGAACTATGAGCATCTGTGGTCTTTGAACCAAGGTGTGTGCCCTCCCTCCCTGCTCTGGCTCAGCAGGGCAGAAGCCCACCCCAGGCTGGGGGAGCCACGCACACAGGGACCCCCGCTCCTGGCATCCAGCTGCTGGACTATCTTCCCGGGAGGGCAGCATGTCAGCGTTTCTCATCCTGCCCCCCAGAGATCTGTGTTTGGGGCTAAACACTGAGTGAATGTGGCTGAGAGGTGGGGGGGGGGGGGTCCCTTCTCCGGCTCAGACCCCCTCGTGGGACCAGACTGCACATTGGGCTCAGAGCACTGAGAATGCTGGTTCCCTGTTACCCTTGCTGTGGCTTGTGGCAGGTGGAGTGGGCCGTGCAGTAAAAGATCATTTTTTAGAAGTTTATCTTATATGTATGTATTTCTAAATTGTTCAACATATATACTTTGTGTAAGTGAAGACAGGCTAAGTTATGCTGCAATAACAAACAGTCCCAGAATGTCAGCAGCTTGAAACAGCTCATACAGGTTCCCCCCGGGTCTACTTAGAGCTCTGGTCCACATCATCTTCCCTTTGGAACACAGGCTGATTCAGTCCCCACCGTTGCCAGAGACCAGAGCAAGTGAAAGAGATATGAGGAATTGTGCTCTGGTTCCTGAAGACTTTCTCCCAGAAGTGACACATATCACTTTTCATGTTTATTGCCCAGAGGAAGTCATGTGGCTGTGAGTAACTTCAAGGGGCAGAGTGTTATCCTACTATGAGCTTAAGTAGAGGAGAACCAAAACATTTCTGAATAACCCTAATTACTACTACACACATACTTAGTTGCTTTTGAAAGCGATCATTAAAAGGCCTTCAGTGAAATCCTATATTTGCATTTTATGTTGTCTTCCTTCCCCTAACAATTACTGAATCTGTATTAAATTTTGGTTGTGGGTGCTTAAAATAAAAATTCTCAGGTTGTCCTCTCTAAACATCAAAATTTGACATTGAGCAACGTTGATTTGCTAGTCAATGATTTCCACTTAGGCTGCACATTAGAATCACCTGGAGAGCTTTTTGTTATCCCAGGTCAGCCTCAGACCGATCAAATTAGAACCTCTGGAGGTTGGGACCCTGGCATCTGTAGTTTGTAAAACTCCCCAAGTGATTTCAGTCTGCATGTAAAATTGAAGTCCCCTGTGTTAATCTATCTTCCCTAAAGAGTGCTTTGTTGTTCAAGATAAAGTAATTGAGAGATTGCCCCCAAAGAGAAACTTTATTTGGGCTTGAACGTGAGGTGAGCTGCTGTTTTCTGAGATGTAATTTAGGGGTCAACACCTTGCCTTATGTTATTGTCTCTTTTGTATTGTTTTGTTAAACCCAGGTATGAAGGCATGCATTTTCTTATTTGTTGCATCTGATAGTCCGATTTTGATGTATTTTCCTCTGTGATTGTAGTTTTTCCATAGGAACTGATCATCTGTAGGGAATGTGTGTGGAGTATGGAACTGAGTCTTCTGGGTGACTGGTTTTTTGTTGTTGTTATTTCGGTCGCGCCACGAGGCTTGTGGAATCTTAGTTCCCCGAACCCAGATCACAGCAGTGAAAGCTCTGAGTCCTAACCACTGGACCACCAGGGAATTCCCTGGGTGATTGTTGCCTTTGCTAATGCTGGGCCTTAGGAGTTTCACCATTCTGGACCATTTTCTGAGCCTGTGTGTTGATGAAATTGCAAAGAAATAGAAATTACAGTCTTTTACGTGTGTATACATGTGGAAAAATAGACACAGATACACATGTACTCATACACGTTTACACACATACGCAATATTTGAATAGTAAGGAAGAATCCCGAGGATTTAGGGCAGGGAGGGGCCCAGAGAATGGAAGGAACTTGTCCAAGGCCAAGGAGTGATATAAAGCGAATGAAAATCTCAGTCTTCCCACCTACTCCTGGCCTGACTTATCCTCCATTTATAAGTGTGTGTGTGTGTGTGTGTGTGTGTGTGTGTTGAAGTGTGTCTGGGATGCAGAGGGATTACTTAGCATTTGTTTGGAGATTGGGGGGTCTTGCCCTGCTTCTGTTCATTTTCTTTCCTGACATTGTTGGCTGTGGCCTCTCCTAGTCAACTCTAAATTGTATTTGCAGGAGCCAGAAAGCGCTGAGCACACATCAGAGTGTGGGTAGTAGGGCCGTTTCCTAGTTCCCCGGAGCCGTGGACTTGTTTGTGGATCGTAAGCCGCGACTCCCTCTATCCTGCCCTTTCAGAAAGCAAACCGGTAATCAAACAGTAATTGTTTCCTTCTGTGTGGATTTCTCATTCCAAAGACTGCCATGGCAAGTAGGAAGTCGGCTTTTAAAAGAGCAGAGGAACCTGGAATTAGACGTCAGGCCTGCAGTGCAACCGTGGATGTGGTAGCCCTACAGCCCGCATTTTCCAGCAAGAGTCCTGACTTCAAATATTTTATTCTGTTGGTTTTATAAACAATCCAAATGCCCTAGAACTTCCACTACGAACCATATTTTCTGAAGTGTTTCTTACTGATGAAAGAAGCACAGCAATCCTTTGTTAGACTCTGTTGCCCCAGTTCTGGTTTGAAAAATATATCACTGTACATGTTATGCAAAGAAGACTTTTTTTTTTTTTAATGGTGGGGTTTAGAAAGGCAAAAACAGTCCTATTTGGGACATACCAGTTTAGAAAAAGACCCAGTATCCCAGATCTCTGGGGAAATCCAGGTACTCTTCCTCTTAGCTATTCATCCAAGCATACGTACAGACATTCAGTCCAGTTCCCCCTCACCATCTACTGGTCAGGGGGCATGATAACTATGTTAGCTAACTGTGACAGGGGCTCTGCCCTCAGAGACTTCACAGCCCATAAAGGGAGATGAGATACACACAGTAATAGATACAAGTCAAAAGTATACCCTCTATATTCTATACCCTCTGAGTATGTCAGAGGGTATAGAGTCTCCCAACTGGGAAGGTCTAGAAAGATCTCGATTCACTCAGCCTCACCAGACCCCACACAGCACCCCTTCCTCTGCACCCTGTTGAGCAGAGCGAGTCACTAGACCAGCCCGGAGTCAGCATCCCCCTCAGGAGGAGGGGAGTAGGATGCCCGCACGAGGATGGGATGGACTTTTGGTGGCCATCTGTGCAGTCTACCACATGAATGTAGAAGAGGACAAATTTATTAGTATCAGAGCTGAAGACTGGCATCTCACCATTTTAGCGCACATGTCCTTGGTCGTGGGTGAGGTCTAGCTGTGCTTCCCCAGTTGTCTGAAGTTGCGAGCTTCCCTAAGCCAGTCCCAATGGGCACAGTCATGTGCCTCTCTCATGCCCAAGCCAGGATGAAAGGTGATTTCTGCAAAGTTCATGTTGTGAGTGATTCTGCTGAGGCAGAAGTGGTTCCTCTAGGCTTCTTATCCATCCCTTTCCTCTCCCCTTTCACTAACTTTGCTGTTTATCAGTTCCTTGCCCGTGGCGTCCACCCTTCTTACCAAGGTTCCCGCCTCTCTCTTGTTCCAGGCACTAACACGGGGGGAGATATTAGCGATGGTGCCTGTGAGCCTGGACTGGCCTCCGCGGCTTCCTACATGAACCCCTTCCCGTTGCTCCATCTCGTCGAGGACTTGAGGCTGGCCCTGGAGACGCTGGAGCATTCTCAGGAGAGAGCAGCCCTCCTGAGCCAGATCCCCGGCCCCACAGCTGCCTACCTAAAGGAGTGGTTCGAGGAGAGCTTGGTGAGTAGGCCCATGGCCTGGGTGGGGGACACGGTCACGGAGCCCCTGGCATGCCACCACCACCTGGGGCTGTTACTTCATCTGTGCACTGTCCAGTCTTTTCTTGCTTCCTGTCCAGATTTGGCCAACCCGCAGTGGGTGGTGGTCCTTCCCAGCAGAAGGGTAGGGCCTGGTCAAGCAGCTTAAGCTCCACAGTCAGCCTGCCTGGGCCCCTCCCGTTGTTCTCCTGAGAAGGGGAAATCCAGGGCCAGAGAAGAGCGAACATGGAAGGTGTTTCTCCCCAGATAGTACATGCACAATTTGCTGTGTTATAATCCCTAGCTGGGGTCTCTATTTTCAGCTGAACCCACCATGCCCCTCATTTCTTACAACAAACTAGAACCTTGTTGCCTCATGCATCCCGTTATTGCTGCCCCTACTCTTCAGACCACCCTGCCCTAGAAGTCCTTCCTGCCCCTAGAGTGGAACGCAGGTTTCCTGACTCTCCTCCTGCCCTCTCTAGATCAATCCTGCACACCTGCTGGTCTCTAAGGGAAGCAGATGAGTAACCAAAGCTGTAAATTTTTGGCTTTTGTTACCCATCTCCTTCCCTGTGGAGACCAGCCAGTCAGCTTTAAAAGACGAGTAATATCTGGGAATGGGTAAGGCAAGGAACCAGTCCATTCTGGAAATGAGCTGGATTGGCACCCAGTCCAGGGCTGGGAAGCCAGAGGGAGCGTGTGATCATTACCTAAGCTGAGTCTGAGGATGAAAGCTGGGGTGCAGTCTTCTAAAGCTAGAATCCAGTGGCTCTGATTCAAAATTGGGAAGTATGCACAGAGATAGGATGACAGGAACAGGACCACTAAATTGGGAGGGGCAGGTTGACGTTGAAAACCACAGACGAAGGAGGTTGAGATCCTCTTTTCTGGAGGCCAAGTCATTTGTGATTAGACGGGTTATATCCCAGATGTCCTAGCTACTCCTGTTCAGGAGTCTGTCAATACAGTCTTATCCCCATGCCTTCCTCTGAGCACTGAAGAATTCTTTATTATATTCATTATATGTGTTGTTCAACATTTTCATTACATAGGTTGTCTGCCTGGAGTTCTGTAGCATACCCATAGGTAGGGAGAATAACAGCCTTTCAAAGATGTCTACATCCTAATGGCCAGAACCTGTGAATAAGTTACTGTATGTGGCAAAGGGGAAGGAAGCAGGTGGAATTAAGGTTGCTAATCAGTTGAGTTTAAAATAGGGAGAGCAGCCTGGATTCTCCAGGTGAGCCCAGTGTAATCACTGGCGTCCTTATAAGTGGAAGGGGCGGCGGAAGACTCAGTGTCTGATGGATGTGGTCGGGGAAGGAGTCGTCCGCCGCTGCTGCTGGCTTTGAAGGCGGAAGGGCCGAGAACCGAAGTATGCAGGCAGCCGCCAGGAGCTGGAAAACTGGGCTCTCCCCTGGAGCCTCCAGAAGGGAGAGCAGCCCTGCCAGCAGCTTGGTTTTAGCCCAGTGAGATTCATTTCAGACTTCTGACCTCCAGAACTATAAGGTAATGACTTTGTGCTTTTGCAAGTCACTAAGTTTGTGGTAATTCGTTACAGTAGCAACCGATAATGCCCAGAGAGGAAGGTGAAGGTTGCTGGATGGGTCTCGGGTGGGCCTGTTACAGGTCAGGTTTGCAAGCTGGCTCCTCATTCCTCCCCCACATGAAGGCGGTTCTTGGGGGTCCTCTCAGACTTGTGCCGATAATGGGACAGAAGTCCCCACCTGCTCCTCCGCTCGTGCTTTTAACCAGATTGGGAGTTGCTGGGGGATGGCTTCGGTAGTTTAGTTCTCCTTCCCACAGCAGAAGGATCCCCCTTTGCTTCGCTAGAGAGGAACTCTCTGGCTGTTACTGTACTTGTAGCTTCATGATGTTGATCCCGGCTTCTCCCCTGTCATGTCTCAGCATCTTCTGCCCACCTCTCTTTGCAGCTGCGGCTTTCCAGCTCACTTTACACCTGGCATGGGCGCCCATCCCTCCCTGCAGTCCTGCTAAGTACTACTGACTCAGGCTGTAGTGTTTACAGAAAATTTTATGAAGCTTCAAGAAAATGATAGGTCCATAATTCCTCAGTCTGAAACCCTTGGGTCCACATGCATTTTAGAACTCAGAGCTTATTAAACTTTAGAAAGGTGAGACAGTGCATGTGTACTGTACAGTATGTACCATCCCTAGCAGATACAGGGCAGGAAACACATGAACATTTCTTCAGCAAAACTTGTGAATATCTGCATGAAGTGGGATAAAGAAAGACTACAAATACATAATTTACAGTGACTGTATTTTTACCTTGTATAGATGTGCTTGAATTTATGGAACCATTTCTCTAATGTTGAATTGAAATTATTTTTAATCTTTCACTAATGATACGGCATTGCTGCACAGACTGTCTAGAAATATTTGTTGTTATAGCGAAATATTTTCGGATAGAATCATGAAAGTAGAATAATAGTTAAAGCAGGGTTAACAGACAAAATACAGCATGCTCAGTTAAGTTGGAATTTTAGATAAACAATGAATTTTTAATAAGTATGTTTCATACAGTTTGCTAAGTCTGGCAACTCTGATCAAAGATATTAATCTTTAAGCCTTGTGACACATTTTTCCAAACCACTTTTCAAAAAGATTTTACTCATTTATATTTTCATTGGCAGGGTTTGAGGTATATCCTGATCAACAAGCACTAAGATTGAAAAAATAGCTTTACTAATTTCATAGGAAAAACGGCTTCATTTTATCTTTGCATTTCTTTGTTTAGTAGGAAGGCTAAATTTTTTTATTAGCTAATTAGTATTCCGTATTGTCTCCAAACTTTTGGTCTCTTACCCCAATATGAAAAAAATTCCTTCTCCAAATACACATATTCGTATATGGAGAATTGTCCTAATATATGTAAATTATAAAACATAGTCCCAGATAGAAAATCCTTTTTAAAGAACAGGTTAAGGAAATAGCTCTAGAGACTTCCCTGGCAGTCCAGTGGTTAAGACTTCACCTTCCAGTGCATGGGGTACAGGTTCGATCCCTGGTCTGGAAGCTAAGATCCCACATGCTTGGCAGCCAAAAAACAAAACATAAAAACAGAAGCAATATTGTAACGAATTCAATGAAGACTTTAAAAATGGTCCACATCAAAAAAACTTTACAAAAGAAAATAGCTCGAATATTTTCTTCACACACCTCCCCACCCCCACCCCTCCAGAGATCACCTTGAGTCCCTTGGGTGTGCCTGCCCTAGTCTGGTCTGTTAATATTTTGTGTTCTCTCACCCCCACCCCTATTAGGATTTTAGTGTTTTTCTTATGTTTAAATGACTTTTTACTAGCCCTTTGCTTTGTGGCATTTCTTTTCCTCACTTTATTTTAAAACGTTGTTTATTTATGGTGGTTTTTTGAGGCAAAGACTTTAAAAGGATTGTAACTAATTTTATCAGTCTTTCCTGTTTGAATTTCTTCTTTTCTTTCTAGAAAGGCCCTGCCTGACCTCAGATCGAATAATATTCACCTGTATTCTCTCTCAGTAGGTTTAGTTTGATTTGTATCACATGGTTTACTCGAATTCATCTATCTTTTTAGTGTGTGGCATGAAGTATGGATCTAACTTCTATAATTTACCAAAAGAGATTCTTAAAAAAATATTTTTGATCCCAAAGTAGTCGATGTGGTGTTTGGTTTTTGCAAGATGCATGGCAGGAAACAGCTTGCATTCAGACTTGCAGATCTGTGTTGGGGGCTATTTACAGTGGTTGGGGGAATGCTTGCCTTGGAGAGATTTTTCTAAAAGTTGTTGCATTCATTAAAACTTTTGGAGTAGTTATGGCTATCGGCAACCTATGAATGGTGTACTTTTAGGGAGGTCAGAAGTTCATATAAACATTCCAAGAAACCAGGGCTGGATGTTTAAGGTTTTGATTCTAGACAGAGACCACCTGTGTGTATTTTAGGTCTCAGAGACCTAAAGTCATTTTACAAGGCACACACATTCCATAGCAGGTCTTATCTGTGTGGAGATAGAAGCCAAGGCCGTGAAGAAACCCACTGCTCCTTTAGATTGGTTTTAGATTGCCTTAGATTGGTACTTTGAGTTAGAAGATGTTGCTGTACCAGTTGTGGTCTATGGACCAGCAGTTCTGGTATCACTAGATAGCTTGTCTTCAAGAAAAAAAAAAGTTAGAATTTGCCCCATCCACTGAACCATTTCCAGGTGATTCGTATTCACATTAAAGTTTGAAGCACTGCTTTAAACCAGAGACTCGCTTGAATTAGTACCAAAAAAAAAAAAAATCCCATGTGACTTAAAATTGGAGCTAACGAGGTAGCTCGAGGGCTCAGGCAGGTAGTCCTAATTCATGGTATCTGTAGGTCCCTTGGGTGTTTGTGCTGTTCTCTTTTGTGGTAAACCTCAGTTACTGCTTTGTCATATGCTGGCCTGGCGTGATCCAACCCTGCCTTATGACACCTGTCAGTTGGGATTCTTTCTCAGAAAGTGGCATAAACAGTAAGGAGTTTTAAATGTCACTAACGAGATGTCCAGAGGATGGGCGGTCCCAGGGTTAAATCAGTGACTCTGGGATGACCTCAAGGGCTCCAGCTTTTCTTATCTTTCTCCCCACCATCCTCAGGGTGTTGGTTCTTTCTCAGGTGTGTCCCCTAACAGTTGCAAGAAGGCTACTGCAGCTCCGGGCAGCCTGTCCTCACACACACACACAGCTGTGTCCAGAGGTAGAATATGCCCTCTTTTTATAAAACTGGGAAAGATTTCTCTGAACCCCCCCCAGCTTCTCATATGGTCCCAATGGTCAGGATTTGTTCGCATGCGCATACCCTAGCTGCCAGGGAGGCTGGGGAACCAGTGTTGGTGCTTTCACTGATCATAGTGGAAGGGGGGGCGTCTGTCGGGAAGGAACCATGATGGAGGGGGGGAAATAAATGTCCCTTAGGAAGACAGCTCAGGGCGACTGTCACATGTCCTTTAGGTGTGATTTTATTCTTGTTGACTGACAAGTTCTTATTTGCTGTGTGTGTGTGTGTGTGTGTGTGTGAACCCCTGAAGGAAAGAATCTCATTGGCTTAATTCATAATTTTTGAGCCAAGCCCTCCAGGTCTATGAAGAAATGTTAATTGCAAAAGAAATAGAAATTCAAGATTTTCATTTATGCTCAGCTGTGGTTGGTTTTGGAAGATGCATTGCAGAAAACAGCTTGCATTTAGATTTGCAGATCTGTTTCGGGGTCTGTTTACAATGGTTGGGGGAATGCTTGCCTTGGAGAGATTTTTCTAAAGGTTGTTGCATTGGATTAGCTGCCCTTGGGTCAGGTCTCCACCCAAGGGCCAATAATTAGCTGGGGTGAGAGGGCAGGAATCGTGGTCTCCTGTTATTGTTCAACAGTAACTGTAACTGGGATATTCAGTCACAGATACTGGCAGCTGTAGCACACAGAAATAGGGGCTGCTGAAGAGGCCGCAGTGGATGTGGGGAAGCGGTTGGCGGTTCGAGCACATAGCGGACTAGTCCTGGGCCCCCGCCCTTATGTCTTGAACGGTGAGGGAGCTGTGGTCCTAGTGCACCGTGGTCAGAAAGCCCGTGTGTGGGCAGCTGTTTCTTTACAGTGGGGCTGGTTCCTCCTTGCTGGGTGCTGGCCGGGCTGGACACAGATTGGCTGGCAGCAGCAGGGATGCTCGGCCTGGGAATAGTTACAAACAAGCCAGGCTCATCCTAAAGACAAGTATCCGTGGAACAGAACTGCCCAGGATTCAGTGGTGCTAGGTGGTGGGCAAGTTTCCAGGGCTTCGGGGCCTAAAACACGGTCCTCCCTTCCTTGGCCCCTAATAGAATGAGGAAAGGTGGGCTTCAGGCCTGGAAGGGTATGTGCGGGGCTCTCTAAGCTGGGGTCCCTCTGGGACTTCAATGAAGAAAGGAACAAAGGGCCTGGATTCCCCTGTTCTAGGAGGAGAACTGTTACCCAAGCAGGTCTGTTTGCCTGATGCACAAGCAGGCCAAATGCTGCGATGCTGTGGTTTACAGCCAAGAGTTTATTCACAAGGCAGCCAAGGGAGAAGACAGGAGAATGTCTCAGATCTGCCTCGCTGAAGGCGAGGGGGTTGGAGTGTTTATGGGATAAGAGGGTGGTCTTAGGGGAGAGGTGATTGGAAGTAGGGAAAAAGTGAGGAAATCGGTGTTCTGCGCAGGTTCATCTGGGTTAATGCTTCTGCATATTCCAGATGGAGGCCCGTAGCATCATCTGAGGGTGGAGTTTTCCAGTCCTTTGATGTCAAAAGGCCATTCATTAGACATCTGCGCAGGCCCAGTTTTAGGGGGATGCCATCCAGTCCCTGGCCGGCTCACACTGGGCAGGAGCTGACTCCAAGTTCCTATAAAACAGCTGGGCTGCATGAAGCTGGGCTGGTATGCAATTAAAGGGAGGAAAACAAAGAAAAAACAAGTGAACTTAATGAAGGCAATTTACAAGCAAAGGGGTTTTAGCAAGCTGTTCCCTTATCTGTTGTTCTATAAGACAAGTTCAATCATTTCTATTATCAGCTTCTGTTAACTCTACGGGGCACAGTTTCAGTATCTGAACTCTGGGCTTAGCCTCAGAAAGTTGGTGGAGTGCCAAGGCACTTCGGATGGGGCTCTTGTATAGGAAAGGTTCCTGGAGACCAAGGCGAGCAGGGATCACGGAGCCTGGCCTGCAGAGAAGCATCAGTGAGGCTGTCCTGTGATAGCAGTAGAGTGTGAGCCTCTTTCATGGTTGGCAGACGGGGCCGAGCTCAGGGTCAGGACTCGTAGAGGGTGAAGCTGAGGTCCAGGCTGGAAGGCTGCAGCATCTCTGCTGTGATGGGAATGGAGCTGAGTTCCAGAAAGGGGCCACCTTGTTCCTCTCCCTGCAGCTGCCCCCTAGGCCTGTGGTGACCTGGGGGATGAAGCCCTCAGGGAGAGTGGAGTCCGTAAAGGGCTGGTCAGCCAGCTTCCAATGGGCCCTGCAGGGCTGGGGAAACAGCCAGCTAGTGGGGGAAGCGGGCGGGTGACCCAGGTTCCTGGGAGATGCCCAAGCGATACCAGAGCCGGCAGGGTCTGCAGATGGAGCAGCTCCGGGGCCTTCTCTAATAGTCGGGCACAAACACTCGTCATCTGCAAGGCATCAGTCTGTTCCACTGTTTCATTACTTCGGATGTGGGTCAGGGAGATTTTTGGTGAAGACCTGAGGCTTCGGGGGCTGAAGGTGAAGTCTGAAGAAAGGCAGGTAAACCCAGCAGCCGTGGAGTGTGGGCACGTCAGGGCAGAGCCCGGGCTCCAGGGTGGGGGGGCTTGGCAGAGACGCTCCAGAGGGGCTGTTCTCTCTGCCGCCCTCTGGAAGCAGCGTTCGTGGAGTCGGTGTGGCCTCCCAGAGGGCCCATGCTCTCCTCAGCCAGGGTGCAGGTGTCCTGGTCAGCGTGCTTGGGCAGGTGGAGGGGAGCAAACCAGGGTGAGGCGGTGTGGAATGAGGCAAAAGGCCGGCTGTCTGCCACTCGCATGTGGCCACGGGTGAACCTCTCTTCCCTCCTCTGGGACTCAGTTTCCCTACTGGAAATGAGAGCTGGTCTGACAGTCCGTCTGCAGGATCCGGCCACGCGTTCCAGTCCTGCAGTTTAAAGGCTATAGAGTGGCCCCCTGGTAGCCACCAGCCCCTGCCTTCCTCAGTCTAGACATTTAGGTTTGCAAAGGGGAGACAGGTTAGGGAGCCCCTCTAGGCACAGCTGCCCCATGTCGGGGCTCGGCCGAGGCCGCCATCTCTGGTCACCTCCGGAGCCGTGAAATGGGAGGCCCTGAATCGGCAGCTTCCTCTGGAAGTAAGTCCCCTCTGGGGTGTGTGCTGACCTGTGTCAGTCTGTCCGTCCGATGTTCGCGTGCTCTCAGCTACCTTCTTAACCAGTCTCTCCAGAAACAAAAAGACCAGCCCAGGAGGGTGCACGGCTACTCCCGTTGTCAGCGCAGCCGCCGTGTCACAGATGGCGGCTCTTTCAGCTCCCGGCACTCCGACGTTCCCGCTAGGTTCAGCCTGCAGTCTTTCATTCCGGCCAGAGAAGCAAATCTGCTCACCGTATTAAAAAGCCAGAGGAGTTACAAAAAAAAAAAAAAAAAAAAGCGGGGTGGAGAAGCTGTTTTACGAATTATAAACCATGAGCTTGAGTTTCTTGTGCCCTGCGATTCGTCTCTGTTCTCCGCTCAGGGCCAGGAGCAAGAGATGGGTGGGGTATTTATGTGGCAAACATGTTCATTTTGAAAAGTCACAGACGGGAGTTTTATAGGAAAATCTTGGCTTTCTGGATGTTAGAAAAGGGGAAATTTGGTGATTGTTTTTCAAAAAAAGAAATAAGTGAAGCCTACGTGAGCCCATTTCCAGTGCGTGTTTCTTGCCCTCCCCACTATAGGTGTGAACTTGAGAGCTCGAGAGTTGTAGGTGTCAGCGCGCTCTTTCCTGTGCTTCTCTCCCAAGGGACTCCTGCTAGGCTGGTGTGCTGGTTGTGGGGAGGCTCTTTGTCCCTGTGCAATACTGGAAGAAGCCACTAGGTGGGAGTCAGGGACAAATGCTGGAAAGTCTAAAAGCCCAAGGAAGAAGGTATGGGCTTTATGTGAGAAAATAGCTGCCTCCCCCGACTCCCGCCCAACGCTTAGAGGATATAAGTTCCTCTCATTAATGAAGCCGCTGGACAGTGTACCTGAGTCAGCTGGCAAAAAGAATTATTTTCCTTGGAACCCAGTGGATAAAGGGTAGGCCCGGGAGGCCTCCACTGTTTGTGGCGGGGGAAGGAGACCAGAGGGATGAGGGCCCGTCCTGGGAGCGTAGACTTGACCTTCCATTGTCAAAGGCGAGAAGATCTCTCCAAACACTTTTTTTTTTTTTTTTTTTTTTTTTTTTTTGCGGTACGCAGGCCTCTCACCGTTGTGGCCTCTCCCATTGTGGAGCACAGGCTCCGGACGCGCAGGCTCAGTGGCCATGGCTCACGGGCCCAGCCGCTCCGCGGCATGTGGGATCTTCCCGGACCGGGGCACGAACCCGTGTGCCCTGCATCGGCAGGAGGACTCTCAACCACTGCGCCACCAGGGAAGCCCTCCAAACACCTTTTAATTCCAGTGCCTTTTGCTGGTGCGCTATTAATTAGGGTGGCCTCCATTTCCTGACCCTGCGTCTGTCAGGCCCTGCCCTAGAGAAGTCTCCTGTACCTTGGGGGATTTTGAATACGTTTTTTTCCTGTCACAGCACCGCAGATTGGGGGCTTTCAGCCACTGCAAACTTAGCAGTTTTAATTTTCCTGGATTTGGGGTTTCTCTCCCTGCCGTCCAAGTAAATTGTACCTTACTAAATTCCAGAGATCTGGCTTCTTTCAGACTTGACTTGAGACTGTTTCAGTCCCTCAGAACCAATGTTTATAAATGATCAAGAATGTGCAAACACTGGTGAAAGAGCAGATAAATCCTTCCCCACTAAATCCCCTGCTTCAGGCTCAGGGGACGTGGTGGGCAATGTTGCCTGGTTAGCATGACCTGAGGTCTGAGCATGTGGACACCCCCCAGCCCTCTGCCCACAAAGAGGGCTTGCCCGCACACCACCGGGCCTCCTTCCCTTTCAGGCACCCGCTAGCAGGTAGGGAGGCTCCAGAGGAGTCCCACCTCCAGGCAGGACTGCTCAGTACACTGGGCTGCAAGACCTTCCGAAAGTAGTCTCCTAACCTCTTACTCCTCAGATGTGGTCCTGAGACCAGCAAGATGAGCATCACTTGGAAGCCTGTTCGCGATGCACAGTCTCGGGCCCCATTCCCAACCTGCTGGGTCCGAATCTGCATTTTCACAAGAAAGCCCTCTAGCCCTGGCGATTCACTAAAGAGAGAGAAGCAGCATCCTCCCCCCGGGGTCAGCAGTCTATGGCCTATACCTGGCCTGCTGCCTATTTCTTATTCCTTGTGAGCTAAGCATAATTTTTCTGTGTTTCAGTGATTGAGAAATCCCAAGAAGACAATTTTTTGATGTGAACATGATATAAAACTTGAATCTTAGCGTTCACCAAAAAAAGTGGAGCTGGAACACAGCTACCCTCACTGCTTTCCACATTGGCCGTGGCCGCTTTTGTGCTACGAATGGGAGTCGACTGTCACAAACCATATGGCCCACAAAGCCTAAATCATTTGCCATCTGGCCCTTTACGGACAGTATGCCGCCCCTTCTGCTAACTCGTTTTGGAGGTGGGTCTTCGTGCTTGGACACCCTGGGGACCTGGGCTGCGGTGGCCAGGATGCCTGTTTCACAAGCAGGACTTACTTGCCAGCCCCGAGGAGCAGTGACCTCAGGCTAGCTCTTCCCTCTCCTCCCCTTCCTCTTCCAAGAGGCAGGCCCACAGTGCAGCGCACCTGTTGAAGAGCACAAGCCCGTCTGACTTACTAGGTCCGTCCTGACACCTGTCACCGTGGCCCAGAGGCCAAGGCTCAGTGCTGCACTGGAGCTCAGGATGCCAGTGAGAGGTCAGCGGAATAGCACGTGACCCCTTCTCGGTCCACAGTTGTGCCCAGTTAGATGCTGCTGACTCCTGGCCACTGGCAGGAGGAGGAGAATCTCAGGAACTCCATCCCCAGTCATTCCCACGAATACATGGGATTCCGGCCAGATAAGCGACTTTCTTGGGTTCCCCTCCTGGACCCAGGGATAAGGAGGAGGGCAGTCTATATGAGTTCCCCTGGCCACTCTAGCCTCTGTGCTTTTGCTCCCCAAATGCTCAGTTGCCTGCCCTTTGCCGTCAGCTGGCTGCCTCGTGTTCCAGACGGTAGTGAGTTGAGTCTGGTCGATGCGAGTTGCTTTGGGGAAGGCTCCGAGGGCCCCAGGGTCACTGTCATGACTCCTATTGATGTATACTATGTGGTTCCTGAAAACGTCTCTCTTTAGTGATGGATCCAGGGAGTCCCCGAGAGTCTCTCTACCTCCCAGGGTGGTGCTATAGAAGTGGGACCGCCCCCATCCTGCCTTAATAAGGGCAGCCTAAATCTTTCTGAGTAACTACTTAGACCAGATAAAATCCAGGCTTTCCATCTTTTGGGAGTCATGGATCATTTTGATGACCTGAGGAAAACTATTTCAGAGAAATAGTGCTTTCTATACATTTCATGAACGTACTCAAGGGCCTGTCTGACCCTCCGAAGCCCGTCTGTGGCCCGCGGTGAGGAGCCCCCGGCTGGGATGGCCTTCGGAGTGAGGGGCTGCAGCCATGGCTTTGCTTCTAGGCCTTTGGAGTGCTATCTCGTGGATTCTGAGTTGAAGTGCAGTATACTTAGGGGTTTCAGGAAAAAAAAAGCCTGAGGTAAGAATTGCTACTTGAGGATATGGTAAAAATATGTCAAGAATTTAGCTGCAGCTTGTCTCCATTCCCTCCCTCCCTCCCTCCCTCCCTCCTTCCCTCCTTTGCCTTTCTCCCCTCCTCGCTCCCCACCCCCGTTCATCACACAGGAGTTGAGCTAATAGATGAAGCTGGCTCTGTCTTGTCTTCTCTGAGTCGAGCATCTTTACCCTGGGGAAACTCGTTTTCTCCACATAGTTTCAGGTTTATCTTTCCAGTCTCACCATTTGAGCCTCACTCTTTCACGCGGAGAACGTTCAGGTTCTTACGGTGTGCTAGGAATCGTGCTAGGCGTGGAGATCAGAGCTGTGAATCAGGGCTCACACATGTGCTCCCGTCTGGTGAAGTGGTCAGACGTGTAAACAGGTGTGGTTCAGTGCCGCAGGGCAGGTGGTGACACGGGCGGGGGGGGGGGGGGGGGCGGTGCCGGGAAGCCAGCTTCCCCAGAGGCAGGTCGGAGTCAGCGAGGCTGAGAGGCAGCCATGTTGCCGCCTGGTCCCCTCTCTTTCCTCCTCTCACACCAGAACCTACCAGCGGACACTAATCCCCCCGCCAAGGGTGGGCAGACCTCTCCCCATACAGCCCCCAGATCAGCTGTCTTGCCTCTTCCTCCCCAGAGCCCCAGGAACACCTTTATCACGTACCGTGTGGAGGTTCTTTACCCAGGGCGAGAAGTTGGTTTCAGTTGCCTTGGATGCTGGGCAGATGTGTGTTGACCAAATGAATTCTTCATTGGACTTTCCCAGGTTTTTAGACAGAAAAAAGTAAAATGGCCTACCCACCCCTGCAGCCTTAGAGACCTTGACTAACGCATCCTATCCTAGTTCTGGGCAGGGAACCTTGGCGGGTGAGGCCCGGGCTGCACTCTGGAACTGGGCCAGAGACCAGAAGAAGGCTCTAGAGCTCAGGGCATGGGCAGCTGAGCCTGCTTTTCCTTTCTGGCCTCTGATCTGGGTGTGTCTCCAGGAATTTACTCCTCCCCTCGTGCCAGCTGCTGGCCACAGCCCTCCTCCTGCCGCCTCTGTGTTCTGTGTGGGCTGGGCCAGCCTGCCGGGGACTGTGTGTTTTCTGCCTTGTCCTCGGGCCCTGCTTCTGGGCTATGGACAGCGTAGATGCCTTGCTGAGCAGCATGCCAACACCCAGCAGAGCCCTCTCTTCAGGTGGGAGCTCCAGGAAACCCCCTGGTGACCCCCAAGGGCGCCGGGAAGGCCCACGCAGTCACAAGATGTGTGTCTGCAAGTCATTTCGGGCAGCAGAGCTCAGAGCCCTTGCGTGTAACCACAGTTCCCATTGCACCCACATCAAAGACTGCTTTCATAACCAGTCAGAGCCGAGGGCCACACGTTGAGGGCTGGGCAAGGGAGAAAAGCTGTTTTTAGGGGAGCTCTCAGAGGAGGCGGGAATGTGAGGAAGTGGGGGGCAGCCTGTGGGGAATGCTGGACAGACCACCCTGGCAAGCCAGCATGTGACCTGCCAGGAAGAAGGCAGATGCAGCTCCCCATCTCCTCAGCCTGCTGCCTTCCCGAGGCTCCCACCCAGAGTGCTCCCTAGATCTCACGGACACACGTGAGGTGGCCTCACCTGGCTTGTGAAGCAGCTAGTCTGGGCTGGGGACAGCCAGCGAGGCGGGCGCTTGACAGAAGCTCTGCCCCGTCTGTTCCCGTGCAGAATGCGGCCCTGGGGAGCCCTGTGGTGACGGCTGGCAGCAGAGGTCTCCCAGGCTGCAGCACCGGACGGCGCCCCCAGTGCCCAGGACGGCAAACCCCCAGCAGGGCCAAGAACCCAGACTGGAGCTGCTTCTGAATTTGTTCTTATTTGGAAACGACTGGCTTCCCTCAGGGCACAGCCCGACACCAGCCTGGAGGAAGAGGGGTAGGCGTGGGCTGCTGGGTGGGAGTCAGGCTGTGTGTGGGAACCAGCAGTTCCTCCAAGAGCAGCGCTTATTTTTAGTCTCTCCCCAGTCCCAAATAAACTGAGAGCAGCTGGGAGCCTGTGGGTAAATGCAGAGTGGAGCTGAGACAGGAAACCGGGGTCTCTCCCTAATGAGTTCCAGCCACTCCAGAAGGGGGAAGCCAGACGAGGAATTTTCTTCAGGACTACTTCCCTCTGGCAGGCTCTGGTATTATCACCGAAAAGAATGTTCCCGTGTGTGTGTGTGTGTGTGTGTGTGTGTGTGTGTGTGTTTACAATTCCTGGCCAAGTCTGTCTCCCCCCCGCCACCCTTCTGCTAGGTTCCCCTGCTCTGCAAGCTCTGTGTCCCTGAGCTGGTGCCTGTGTGTGTCCGGGGGGGTGGGAGGTGGATACAGGAGGAGCACGGTCTGGTCTGAGCCACTGTGTCTCTGAAACTGTTTAGGGAAAGGCTGCCGGACGCAGGCCAGGGGACTTGGGGAAATTTGAACACAGCCTGACGTTCCTGAGGGGGAGGGGGCAGAAGCAAGGAAGAGGAGAGAATTTGGTCTCTGGCCAGAAAAAGGGCTTTTTCAACCAAGGAATCTAACTGCTGACATGGGTACCCAGCATGGATAGGGACATTGATGTTTACAAGCATTTCGCGTGGCTGAAGAGGGTAAGTGACTGGCTGCTTTGTCTGGGTCTCTGTGGAGATGAGTGAGGGGAGAGACACTGTGTGTGTGTGTGTGTGTGTGTGTGCGCGCGCGCGCGCGCGCGCGCGCGCGCGCGCGCGCGTGTGTGTGTGGAGGGGGGAGGTGTTTGTCCAGTGAAGCCCTGTCGTGGCCAAGTTCTCCATGAGAATCTAATTATAGACACTAGGGGAGAAAACAGTCAGCTGTCTTTGTTTCTCCTCTGACATTCTAGTGAATGAGCCTCTGTGCAGAAAGGCAAGAATGAAGTGAGGAGAGTTCGTTATTTTAACTTGAGCACGTGAACGGTTGGAAGCTGCAGACACCGTGACCAGAAGAAGGTGCCCAGCACTTCTGGTGTGAGGATGCGGAGAGGCCGCTGCCTTTCAAACGCACTGGGTTCAGAAGTTGCTGGGCTTCTTCTCTGCTCGGAAGTCATCTGGTGTGGAGATTAGTCAGTGTGCTGTCAGCCAAAAGAGCTGCTGCGTTGCGGGGGGAGGCTCTCGGAAGTCCTCTTCTGCGTGTTTCTCAGAGGCCAAGGGCTGGCGTTGCAAGTCGTTCCTGCCGACTCTGTAGGGGTTGAACGTGAGAGTGTGGGGTGAGTGCTGGGGGCTGGAGTAGCGTCTGCACTCACAGAACCCAGGCTCACTCTTCTGTCACCATCTTTGAACTGCAAGGATGGGTATCCATCTATTTTCACACTGAGGCTGAATGTTTTCAGAGGGAGGAAGGGCAAAAGCAGCTGACAGATAAGAGACCTGACCTTGTAACTG
Source organism: Orcinus orca (assembly GCF_937001465.1). Taxonomy (NCBI): domain Eukaryota; kingdom Metazoa; phylum Chordata; class Mammalia; order Artiodactyla; family Delphinidae; genus Orcinus; species Orcinus orca. The sequence continues at coordinate 47,559,626 of NC_064566.1, read as the reverse complement.
TAGAACAGGAGGGACAGGAAGTGTCCGGCTCAGAAGGTCCCCGACCCCAGCGCCCCAACCCTGGGCCTGCTTTGGCGTGTGCCCTCTGCACTTCTCACTCTGCAAATATTTATCAAGTTCTGGGTACTGGGTGTCCAGTGGTGAGCACAAAGTAGAACCAGTCTCTGCTCTTGTGGATCTCCCATCTACCACTTGGGAGATGCCAGTTAAATAGTCCCAGGAAATAAGCCTGAAATTTACAAGTTGATAAATACAGCCAAGAAGGGGAACTGTTGGTAGCCATCATCAAGGGCTGTTACTGATTGAGGAGGAGTAGTCAGGGGCCCTCTTTGAGGAAGTAACACTTCATTGAAAACTGAAGAAGTAGGAGTGAGTCAGGTGGAAAATGGGGTGAAGAACACGTCTGAGCGCGGTGATGGTTAGGAGCTAGGGGTGGGTTCCGGATCACACAGACACGGAAGTCCACAGTAAGGGTTGTGGGTGACGTCGTTTGTATAATGGGAGACTTGTAGTAGGGAAGTGGCATGAGATACGTTGGGGGATCTAATTTGTATTTTATGAAAATTACTCTAGCTGTGATATGGTGAATGGTAAGCTGTGTCACGAAAAGTGAGGCAAATGAACCAAATTAGAGAGCTCGAGGGCTTGTTGGGATCAACTAGTACAAACCCCTCATTTAAAAAAGCCCAAGAGGAGGGCTTCCCTGGTGGCGCAGTGGTTGAGAGTCCGCCTGCCGATGCAGGGGACACGGGTTCGTGCCCCGGTCCGGGAAGATCCCACATGCCGCAGAGCGGCTGGGCCCGTGAGCCATGGCCACTGAGCCTGCGCGTCCGGAGCCTGTGCTCCGCAACGGGAAAGGCCACAGCAGTGAGAGGCCCACGTACCGCAAAAAAAAAAAAAAAAAAAGAAAAAAAGCCGAGGAAAGGCTAGGAACCTCATGGCTATTAGTGTTATGGCTATAAGTGGTGCAGCCTGATCTTGAACCCTGCTCTCTGTCTCCCAGTCCAGTTCTCTTTCCTCATTTCTATGGCCAAGTAGGTAGAAAATTATGGGTTTGGAACCCAGCAGAAATCCTGTTTGTGCTCAGCCCCATCCCAGCTTTGGGATGGGGGCATTGCAGTTGCCAGAGAGCATGCTGAGGTGACCAGACATTTTGGTAAAGGTTCTCATCCATTGTTTTAAGAAATGAAAAAGCCTCATTGAAAAGGTTTTGGAGGAAATAGGTGAGAAGTGCACTTCCCATCACTTACTCTTTATTTTCTTGTATCCAACTGAAGCTTTTTAACCAGGAGGTCTTAACAGCCGCGATGTGCCTGGGATTGTAGGTGCCATGTCCCAGCTGCTGGGACAGAGGTTGTACCTTTGTACCTTGTGCAGAAGTTCTGTCTGTGGAGGAATTAATTCTGCATGCGAGGCAATGTAAGGAGGTTCTTTCAGTCCTGAGACCCAGGCTGTGAGCTCTGACTCTTTTGCATGGTTGGAAGTCTGGGCGAAGCTCTAAGTGAGGAGACTTCAAACCCCCTGGGAAAGACTCATAGCAAAACATTTTTCTTCTACTTTTAAGGAGCATTAAAAAAAAACACACACACACAAAGTATTGGATATGTCATAGGCAGTATAATCAGTATCTTTCCTATTCTCTACCTGAAACACAACTGCCAGACTCTTCTTTTTAAAATCCCCTTTAAAAAAAAAAATTCCGGGCTTCCCTGGTGGTACAGTGGTTGAGAGTCCGCCTGCTGATGCAGGGGACACGGGTTCGTGCCCCGGTCGGGGAAGATCCCACATGCTGCAGAGCGACTGGGCCATTGAGCCATGGCCGCTGAGCCTGCGCGTCTGGAGCCTGTGCTCCGCAACGGGAGAGGCCACAACACTGAGAGGCCCGCGTACCACAAGTAAATAAATAAATAAAAATCCCTTTTCATCCTTTGACCCTGGTCGTAAGCCCCAGGATTTGCCCTTAGTCTGGACGAGAAAGCCGAGGCTTTTCTGCCTGCTTGGCTTTTAAGACTTTTTTTTTTTTTTTTTTTTTTTTGCGGTACGCGGGCCTCTCACTGTCGTGGCCTCTCCCGTTGCGGAGCACAGGCTCCGGACACGCAGGCTCAGCAGCCATGGCTCACGGGCCCAGCCGCCCCGCGGCACGTGGGATCTTCATGGACCGGGGCACGAACCCGCATCCCCTGCATCGGCAGGCGGACTCTCAACCACTGCGCCACCAGGGAAGCCCTAAGACATTTTTTTAACCTGGCCTCAACTTACCTTTTTAGTTTCATCATTTATATCTATTTATATTTGTTTTAATTTCATCTCTTTATCTCTGACGAGCTCCCACGTGTAGTCCCTGCCTTTTCTGAGCTTCTACCTCCACGTCCTCCTCCTAATTCCCACCCACTTCATCTGACTCCATCCGGGCTCTCCTTTTCCATCAGTCCTTTGCTGACCTCCTCCCTGTATTGCATGCAGTGGACTCCAGCCTGGGTGCCCAGCACTTTCCATCTGCCTGGCTCACCCACCCCCTTCCCACGTGCTTCCTCAGGCTGGGGTGGCTTGGAGAGCAGGTTTCTCTTAGCTCAGGTTTTTGAAGGTGGAAACATGCTGTTTCTTTCATGTTCCCACACATGGGGTGGTTCCAGGAGAAGAGGTGCCTGGATGAGGTGTGACCTGGTAGGCTGGGAACCCTTGCCCTTGGACCAGTCCAAGAGGTCAATGCCTTGGAGCAAGACAGCCTTTGAATTTTGGGACAGTAAGGGGAGATGCCTATGGCTAAGAAGGCCCAAAGCTAGAGGAGAAGCATTTGGTGAGAAAAGAGACATTGTCTCATGGCCTTTGGAGGACGGGCTACTGCGTACTGTTTTAGCTAAGAAAATGCAGTTTGAAGTAAAGCCTGGGTTGGGCTCTTGGCTTTGCCACACGTACTAGCTATGTGATCGTAGGCATATTATCTCAAATCCTGGATTTCTTCATCTATAAAATAAGGTAATAGTGCCGGCCACATACAGGTTTTATGAGGATCAAGTAAGATAATGTATGTTAAACGCTTAGCAGAGAACCATGCACGTAAGGAACATTCCATAAAAGTTAACTGCTCTTGGCCATTACCAGGAAGGAGGATATTGAAAGAGGAACAGATGGGACCAGTTTGCTTCTCTCCTAGGAGTGCATCTTAGGCCATCATTCCTTCAGCTTAGGCCCCTTTCCACATTCCAGGTCAAGGTCTCAAAGCAAAGATCGGCAGGAGACAGCTGGGACCTGGCCCACCATAAGTAGCCAGAGGCCCCAGGGTCTGCTGAGAGAAGGCTGACCAGGGCTGGTCCTCCAGTGCCTTCCCCGACAGCCAGATCCCTGGGACAAGGTAATCTACCACAAGCGTCCAGAGGGTCTCCGCCCCTCAGCTCTTTGGTTCCTGACTGACTCTCAAACAGCTCACACCTGCCCTGCTTTGAGATCAGTGGCTCCAACCCACATAGTCCTGAAAGAGCCTCTCAAAATAGCAACAAAGCAGGGTCTGTGGAGTCCACCCGCTGCCCTCTGAGCAGGAGTTTATTTTCCCAGGAACAGAAATCCCAGCACTGTCAGCATCTTCACACTGCTGCTGGCTTCTAGGACTCTGTGTCGGAGCCAAACTCCAAACCGAAGTCACAACCCCGTCCACCCCACCCCCAGCCCCTAAGAAAAAAAACGGAATCATCATGGCTCCCCCATGCAATTGGCTTGGGTTCTGTAGTACACAGTATGGGATGAACTCAAACTGCTAATGTGAGACTTATTCTGTGTCATCTGGTGCTCAAACGGTTGATCCAGTAGCCTGGCCACTTGGGCCAGGAGAGCTGCAGAGACATCCTGGCCCCAGACATTGACTTGCCTTGTACTCAAGTCAGAGTGCAGTTAAACTTGAAATAGGCAGCAGCTTCTGTGAAAGCTGTTCCCACTGGCTAAGAACGCGGATCCTGTATCCAACTCCTTGGGTTCATATCTCAGCTCTGTGTGACCTTGGACAATTGATTTACTCTCCCTGGGGCTCAATTTTCTTGATTGTAAAATATGGATAAATAATTCAGTATATGTAAAGTGCTTAGAAAATGCTTCATAGATGTTATGGTGACGATGACCTCGGTACAAACGGACAGCCTCTGGTTACTCTAGAGCCATGCGCCCAAACTTGATTCTGGGCAGAGAGATTTTTCAAGACCAGGAGGAGGATGATAGTGGGTATGGTTACTCAAGGGTTCTAGCTGTCCCCATTTTCTTAAGGGTACATCCCATCTTTAGCCAATGCACCCAAAATGTCCACCCATCATACTCCCCAGCATAATTTAGGAGCTAGAATTTTGCCATCTGTGACTCCTGTCTGCCAGCTATTTGGAGAGGCCCTCACGCCTCTTTCCCAGCAGGGTTTAGCAAAGGGGCATCATACCAGGGTCATTTGCTGAATAGCTTGGGCGGGCGCTCCAGAGCAGCACAGCCATTGGTAGTTCCATGAACTGGCATCGGCACTTGGGGGCGGGGGTGTCCCTTGACTCATCCCTGCATTCTTCCCTCCCCCATCCCTGTATCAGCTCTTTCACACTTTTCCATTTGTCCCCAACCTTGAACTCCCCTCTCAACTGATGTCACCACCTACTTCATTGAAAAAAATTAGCCACACATAGATGAACTTCTCATCTTCCCTCCCCACCACCACAAAAGGTAACAGTGTTCACAGCCATCATTTTTCTTTTTTTAAAAGGAATATGAAAAGCGTATTTTTTTTATATAAATTTATTTTTGGCTGCTTTAAGTCTTCATTGCTGCATGTGGGCTTTCTCTAGTTGCTGCGAGCGGGGGCTACTCTTTGCTGCGGTGCGTGGGTTTCTCATTGAGGTGGCTTCTTTTGTTGCGGAGCACAGGCTCTAGGCACGTGGGCTTCAGTAGTTGTGGCACGCGGGCTCAGTAGTTGTGGCTCATGGGCTCTAGAGCACAGGCTCAGTAGTTGTGGCGCACAGGCTTAGTTGCTCCGTGGCATGTGGGATCTTCCCAGACCAGGGCTCGAACCCATGTCCCCTGCATTGGCAGGAGGATTCTTATCCACTGCGCCCCCAGGGAAGTCCCCACAGCCATCATTTTTCAACTTCCTTTGGTTTCATGGGTCAGGAGTCCCTTCTCTCCACCAAGGCTATCCCAGTATCCTGTCCTCCTGATCCAGTTCTATTCCACGTCCTGGTGTTCTCTGATTGTTTCTTCTCTTTACTCTGCCCTGCCTCCTTGTCCCATGTCCTTGGCAGAAAACGCTTCTCCTTGATTCTTAGAGAAAAACAAAACTGTCTCTGACTATGTACTTTGTCTCTCCATGTTGCCTTATAGAACTTACCCTCCTTTCACCATCAGGAATTTTGAAATCAAGAGCAGGCTAAAAACATCTCTACTCCTTCCTGGTCACTCCCAAACCCACTTCACATTGGCTTTGTCCCTAAGAAAGCTTTCGAAGTCCTTCTATAATGTTCTTATTGCCTCTACTTCCCAAGCAACGTTTCCCATCCATTTTCCCTGGAATTCATTCCCATTTGGGCATCTTGTAGGTTTAATGAAATTCTTGTGACCAAAGGACCAGCTCCTCTCTTTGGCCCTTACCTAATCCCACATTTTCTCTTACGGATCTTTCTGACAAATCTTTCTGACAAAGACAAATCTTTCTGACAAATCTTTCTGACAAAGACAAATACTGTATGCTAACAAATATATATATGGAATTTAAGAAAAAAATGTCATGAAGAACCTAGGGGTAAGACAGGAGTGGAGACACAGACCTACTGGAGAATGGACTTGAGGATATGGGGATGGGGAGGTGTGAGCTGTGACAAAGCGAGAGAGAGGCATGGACATATATACACTACCAAACATGGATCTTTCTCTTATGCTATTTGATGAAATGCCTGGACCTTCTATCTCAGGAGCCAAGATGCATCAGGCCGTTTACTTCTAATGCCTCCAGGTGAGCTGAAACAGTCACAGTTGCTCCCCCATCCCCAACTCTGGCACCTGATGCTGCCCCTCTGTCTCCGACAGGTATTTTTAAGAATCATGAGTCGGTGTGTCTCTTGGAGTTGGCAAGATGAGGAAAGAGCACCACTCAAAGAGCCTCCTGTTTTTCCTCTGCTCTTGGCTTTAATATGCTCCCTTCACAAGATACTAGCACACTTGTAAATACCACTTCTCCTACAGTCAAGTGCTGTAGGTTCCTTACGCATCCAGCCACCTGATCAAGAGAATTCAGCAAGGACTAAGCTTATGCAAGGCTATGATCTTGGAACAAGATCTTGGTGAATCCAGTGCATTTCTCTCACCTCCAAATCCTGCTTCCCAGGATCAGTTAGGAGCCTTCATGTGCATCACACCAGCCCCTTGGTTAGAAAGCTTATAGATAGACTGTCAAGATATTCTTTGTTTTCTGTGTTAGTTCTGGGAAACCAGAATATCTGAAGGGTGGCGATCGTGGCTTCATGGATAGCCTATCTGTATCAGGAGGACTCTTTCCAAAGATGCTGTTCTCTATTCTTGGGGAATTCCTTCATAGCTTTCAAGACTTAATCTTTCAAGTGGGGTCTCCACTGTAAAGCCTCTCCTCTCCCTTGAAGGCATAATCGATTCGTCCCTCCCCTATGCCACTGCTGCTGGCTTACACACAACTAACTCTATTACTCAGCCATAAAAAGAAACGAAACTGAGCTATTTGTAATGAGGTGGATGGACCTAGAGTCTGTCATACAGAGTGAAGTAAGTCAGAAAGAGAAAGACAAATACTGTATGCTAACAAATATGTATGGAATTTAAGAAAAAAATGTCATGAAGAACCTAGGGGTAAGACAGGAGTGGAGACACAGACCTACTGGAGAATGGACTTGAGGATATGGGGTTGGGGAGGGGTGAGCTGTGACAAAGCGAGAGAGAGGCATGGACATATATACACTACCAAACGTAAAATAGATAGCTAGTGGGAAGCAGCCGCATAGCACAGGGAGATCAGCTCGGTGACCGCCTGGAGGGGTGGGATAGGAGGGAGGGAGACGCAAGAGGGAAGAGACATGGGAACATACGTACATGTATAACTGATTCACTTTGTTATAAAGCAGAAACTAACACACCATTGTAAAGCAATTATACTCCAATAAAGATGTAAAAAAAACAAAACTAAACTATATTACAGTACTTATCACGTCTCAGTGTAAGACTACAGAGCTCTTTCAAGGCAGGGACTGCCTAGCACAGGGAGTGGCACCTAGTAGGTGTTCAGGAATAGATAACTGAATGAAGCATAATTACGTGAACATTGGTTGACCAAGCTATTTAATTTGCTATTCATGAAATTTGCTTTGCTCGTCCCTGATGGTGACCAGTGACACTTAGCCTCCCCTTATATATAATTGCAAGTAAGAGAGGTGGAGGGCATAAGGAGGTCAAGGTCAGGATAGGATCTCTCTCTTGTTGGGCTCCTGGTAGCTAAGGACCTGACTGTACTCTACTCACGCTGCATTTTGAAGAAACGTCTTTAACTCTGTGCCAGAGGTAGTGGATGGGCTTGGCTATTCCTTGTTGGGAAAAAGTGGTTTTATAATAACTGCCAGAAAGGCCTTAAATTCCTTAACCAAAACATCTAGGAGGAGTTTTCCTTTTTACAAGCACCTGCTTGCATTCATTCTGCTTGATTCCTTTGGTGATGGGTAACCTGAGCCATGTAATAGAAATTGTAGCGTCTATGATCCACTTTTTTTATTTTTTTGGTCCTTATTTTTTAAGGTCGACATTTTCCAAGTTTCTCAAAAGCTTGTTGTGTGAGTGGTGGTCCTGAGCTTGAAGTATAGCCTTAGTGACTTTGACATCTCCCCTGTGCTTGGCAGCCATGGCGCTCTTGAGGTGGGTTTTCTGGATTTGATATGATCCCCTTGACGGGGAGCTGACTTCCTTAGGCTTTTCCCACACTCCGTGCTCGCATACCGAATGACACCGCCACGCGACCTCTCCTCCACACCACGTGTTTGTTCTGGAACCAGCTCTTTCCCCGTGTTCAGTGTAGTGCCATGCTGTCAGCAGGTCCCGTGGGACATTGCCCTCACCCAGCATCCCCGAGAGTGTACCAGAGCACACCTGGGGGGCACGCAGAGGCCAGCAGAGGCCAGCCAGGCTGTGAAGGAGTCAGACTCCTGGGGATTCTGCACGGCCCCCATCCGAGCCACCAAGCACCCCCTCCAGAACTCTGCGGAGACCTAATATGGCCGTCCCTTTGCCAAGCTACAGTGGAAGGACCAGGCCAAGAGCGAGCAAGCATCGTGGAAGCTGACCAGCCACTAGAGTCAGAGGGTGATGGCTCTGAGGGGGCTGCTGGGGGCGCGGGCACAGCTCAGCTGGAAAGCTCATGTTTAACCTAAATTTGACCTGACTTTCAGATTGGAACAGAAAGAAAAATGCAAGTGTTTATGATTAGTCATTATTAGCTATTGAAATTTTCACTGTGCTCATTATAAACTGTGTTCCTGTAGATGCAACTCCAAACATGGGCATCTTTTCAGAGACGATGGAAAGTGAACAGGTTCGAAGCTGTGCACCGCAGGCATGATTCCAGGGCTCTTAGCTAACAATGGGTTCTGTGTTGTCCCTTAGGCACTTTTTTCTTTCCAGCCCGAAAGTATTTTGGTTATTGTTCCTTTGGGTTGTTTGTTCAGATCTTTAGATACTTCATAGGTGTCCTAATGAGAAATGTTGCCTTCTTTTGTTTTGCACAAAAAGAATGAGTTCATTAAAGCTGTCGGTGCAAGGGAAGAGCTGTGTCTTAACTGCATTTTGGTCTTTTAGTTTAAACAAAGCCATTTCAATGAGTTCCGTGTTTCCACGATCATTCAAAAACTGTTTATATTACATGGAGGAAATATTAGAGCATCCTGCTCTAAAGAGCTTTCTGCACTTTTATTCCCACACGTCTTTGTTTTTAATGACCTAACTGATCATCTGTGTCATTCTGTGAGGTATGATCTCCTCTATTGAAAGGATGGGAAGCTTGAGATGAGGTGACCTACTTGAGCTTGTGCATGGCCAGTGCAGCCTCACCTCTTAATCGTTCCCAGCCGTCATTCTGCGCAGGAGGTCCTACCTTGTAGAGGAGAAGGCTGCCGGAATTCTGTACATGAATATGGAAGCCCCCAACAAAGTCCCCAGGGATCCCCTGCCTTGAAATCCAGCTGAGCAAAGGGTGGGAACAGGGAAGCTGCAGCTCTCAGACCTGGCATTTGTACAGCTATACAGTACGTGTTAATTCTTTCAACGTAGCTTCTTAAACAGTTGTTAGGTGTTTCTATGTTCTTAGAGCCCTTCATTTATTCATTTCCCATCCACCCTTATATCTTTAGCTTCCTGTTTATTTCTTGTTGTGTTTTAACCAATTTTTGTTTATTTCATCTCTCCCCGCCACACACAAACACCCAGTTGATGCCATGGGCCTGTTGCATCTTGTATCATTCCCTGAATTAACCTTCTTGTTCTGCTTGGGAAATAAGAATGGAGGCCAACAGGTGGTGGATAGAAAGTCATCCATTTCACACACAAAGGAGAATGGGTTCCTTTTTTATCCGCATGCATCCCACACAGACACACCCTGTGCCACAAAGTAGATCCCTATTAGCCCTTGATGATAATCTTGGTTTTAACTATAGTTGGCTCAGAACTGACAATTCTGTCTTTAAATTTACCAGTTCAAGCAAATCAAGCAATGGTAGGTAGAATCCCTTTGTAATTCAGTACTATATCCAAATAGCAGGAATGCTGTCTTGTAAATCTGTTTCCAGAGGAGTAAATTTCAGTCAATTGACTGATCACCATTTGAGACAAATGCATTAGCCAGGACTTTTGGTTGCAAGTAACAGAAACTCAGTTTGAACCAGTGTAGGCCAAGAGGGGACCAACAGGAAGGGCAGGGATGTATCATTGCCTTTGGACAGCATGAACCAGGGGTGAGAATGCCACCAGTCAGTCTCTCTCTCTTGGCTTTCATGTGTGTTGGCTTCATAGCTTACTCCTGCTGCAAACCAACTTCCTCCACCTGGAAGAAGACATGTCCACTGACAACCTTTGAACCTTGTAGCACAACTACTACCATTTTCTGTTCCCAAGTTTAAAAATGCAGAGGAAAGATTCCAACCATCTAAGCTTTGCATCAGGAGGTTGGAAGGGGTGAGAATATCTCTAAGGAGATGGCAGCCCTCACTCGTGCCACGTAGTTATAGCAAAGGTAATGACCCCAGCCTGTTCCTTTCTCTGAGCGAGAGGGAAATTGACTAGTCTGGGTTTTTTGCAGCTAATGATAAGGGTTTTGCCTATGTGTGTGGGGGGGGAACCTTAAATATCCTCTGATAATCACATCCCTGATAAAAATGCAATGTCCCCCAAGATATGGAAAACCTATTTTATTTCTTGCGCCTGCTAGCATTCAGCTCGTGGTGCGTGAGGAACTTAACCAAGAGTAAACTCCTTATTCACTGACCCGTGGAAGAGGTGGAGGCAGGACTCAGATTAGTCTAGTGTCTTTGTGTAGCCCCAAATGCCCTTTATATAGAGATTCTGTCCATACTGGAATCTCGGTGGTCAGTCCTGTGCTTCCTGGACCCACACGGTCCTTCCTCCATCCTCCCACTTCTCTCCTAATCACTGAGTCTGATTAACTGTCATGGTCAACTCCATGACCCCCAACCGTGGGTCAGCCTGCACAGCTGCTACATCATCCTGAAGCCTCTCTCTTCCATTTAGAGATGGCTTAGAAGATAGCCCCACTGTAGGCTGTTGATAGCTGGAGCTGTATATTAGGCCTGCCCAGTCTCAGTATCAACAGTATTTTGGGTCTTCTAGAAAGAGGGCCACAGTCTGTAAGAGTCAAGGTGCTGTGTTGTCTCTGTTCCAGGGGACTCTCAGCAACGTCACCCCCAAGGCCTGGGGAAGACCTTTTTTTTTTTTAGTTGCAGTATAGTTGATTTATAATGTTGTGTTAGTTTCTGTTGTATAGCGAAGTGATTCAGTTATATAGATATAGACACATATTCTTTTTCAGATTCTTTTCCATTATAGGTTATTACAAGATGTTGAACATAGTTCCCTGTGCTATACAGTAGGACCTTGTTGTTTATTTTATATACAGTACTGTGTATATGTTAATACCCAACTTCTTTTTTTTTTTAATTATTTTTGGCTGCTTTGGGTCTTCGTTGCTGCACGCGGGCTTTCTCTAGTTGCGGCGAGCGGGGGCTACTCTTTGTTGCCGTGTGCAAGCTTCTCATTGCGGTGGCTTCTCTTGTTGCGGAGCACAGGCTCTAGGCACGTGGGCTTCATTAGTTGTGGCATGTGGGCTCAGTAGTTGTGGCGCACGGGCTTTGTTGCTCCACAACATGTGGGATCTTCCCGGACCAGGGCTCGAACCCGTGTCCCCTGCATTGGCAGGCGGATTCTTAACCACCGCACCACCAGGGAAGTCCCCCAACTTCTAATTTATCCCTCCCCCATACCCCCTTTCCCCTTCGGTAACCATAAGTTTGTTTTCTATGTCTGTGAGTCTGTTTCTGTTTTGTGAATAAGTTCGTTTTTATCATATTTTAGATTCACATGTAAGTGACATCATATGATATTTGTCTTTCTCTGTCTGACTTACTTCACTTAGTATAATAATCTCTAGGTCTATCCGTGTTGCTGCAAATGGCATTATTTCATTCTTTTTTTTAATGGCCGAGTAATATACCATTGTATATATACACCACATCTTCTTTATCTATGGACATTTAGGTTGTTTCCATGTCTTGGCTATTGTAAATAGTGCTTCTATGAACATTGGTGTGCATGTATATTTTTGAATCAGAGTTTTCTCTGGATATATGCCCAGGAGTGGGATTGCTGGATCATGTGGTAACTCTATTTTTAGTTTTTTGTGTTTTTTTTAAAGAAGGGTATTTTAAATTTATTTTTATTTATTTTTGGCTGCGTTGGGTCTTTGTTGCTGCATGCAGGCTTTCTCTAGTTGCTGCGAGCAGGGCCTACTCTTCGTTGCAGTGCACGGGCTTCTCGTTGCAGTGGCTTCTCTTTGTTGCAGAGCATGGGCTCTAGGCACACGGGCTTCAGTAGTTGCAGCATGTGGGCTTCAGTAGTTGTGGCTCACAGGCTCAGTAGTTGTGGCACACGGACTTAGTTGCTCCACGGCATGTGGGATCTTCCCAGACCAGGGCTTGAACCCGTGTCCCCTGCATTGGCAGGCGGATTCTTAACTACTGCGCCACCAGGGAGGTCCCTATTTTTAATTTGTTAAGGAACCTCCATACTGTTTTCCATAGTGGCTGCAGCAATTTATATTCCCACCAACAGTATAGGTGGGTTCCTTTTTCTCCACAGCCTCTCTAGCATTTATTATTTGTGGACTTTTGCAGATGGTCATTCTGACCAGTGTGAGGTGGTACCTCATTGTAGTTTTGATTTGCATTTCTCTAATAGTTATCTTGAGCATCTGGGGAAGACCTTGATGTGACGTTTCTGAGCTGTGTTTTATATTTGCCTCCAAGAGATCTGGGTTTTAGAAGATGGATTCCTTTATTCAAGACTTTGTCCAGCCTCTTGAGGGTAAAATTTTGATAGAAGCAAAGGGGGTTTAACTTCAGTAGTCTTGGCTAAAGTTTCTGAGTTATTGACAATATACACACACAAAGAACTCCCCGTGCTGATTTAGTTCTGTGATATAAGAGAGAGGGAATATGTTTCACTGTGGCGTTCTTCAATAAGCGCTGCAAGAGGACATGGAAATGTCAGTCTGTAGTTGCCATTTCACCTCCATAGGGTACGCAGACCCCTGGCCTTCACAATATCTCTTGGTCCCACGCAATATTATATCAGGTAACTAACGTGAATTATAGTTTCAGGCATAGCTTTGACGATGGAAAGTTTGGATGAGAAGATTCATTTTTCCCTCTGTCACATTTGTAGAAATAACCATCAAAACAGAAGAGAAAAATTTGATCAAATGTATGTATATCACACCTTAGTACATCAGAAGTCCATTGTACAGGTCTAGCCTAGGGGCTTAACATCATTAGTTGAGTAAAAATGACCTCTTTTTAATTTATATTTATCAATGGGTTGAGCATCCTTAACAGGGTAGAACAGTATAGAACTCTCCTTGAGATCACTTGCCATCCCAGAGCGGGGAGGAATCGAAACTTAGCACGTAGCTTCCTTCGGAATTCGGTGTGACTTTCTCCTCCTCGGTGGAATGCTGGCATGGTTCTCTCCATCTGACTTTATGCATGGAGAGCTGGGCAACTGCTCTATCACCAAGTTACCTAATAAAGAATACGGACAAGACTTTTCAGAGACTCCCAAACCTGGAATTACTCAGGGACCCAGTTGATGATCTCAGTATTGATCCCAGACTTCTACTACAATTCCACTGTTAGAATTAAGGAAGCAGGTGTAGCCTGTGAGAAAGCAAGCTCTTCTGAAAGTCAGGCAAAACAGAGCTGTGTCCTGACTCTGTCTTTTTAAACATGTTTATCAATCATAACCTTCTGGCCTTTTATGCCCTGATGATACAGCCATTTTATAATCCAAGAATGATGCCCAAAAGTGACTGAACCTGTTGCCCAATTACTGGAATAAGGAGTATGCGTTTATTCACTCAAAACTCAAATCCTCACCTTTGGCTAATAAATGTTGGCATTCAACAAGATGTTCTTCTTGGCCCTGTTCTCAGTTGCTTTCCAGGTTCTTCAAGCAGAGGTGTGTTTTATCCTGGTCTGTGCCCAGCTAAGGCTTGAGTGCAGTTTTCTTGAGAGCTGTCCATCTTCTGTAGAATGTGAAAACACAGGACTCTGAACCTCACCAAAAGCAAGGGATAACGATGTGGCAGACTTCTTTCTGGGACATTGTTTCCATCTCACTTTTGTTTAATACCTTTCAAAAGCTTGCTAGAGAACAGCAGTGATTTTGGCCAACTGTATGAGAGGAAGATGCCCTGCTCGTCTACAATGGTGATTTGGGTCAAGGGAGGCACTTTTCTGCCACATGCAGCACTGCCACATGGGCCAGTGTGACTGCTGGGGAAGGATGTGCCCCTCAAGTCTGTTAGGGGAGGAAAAAAGCACCAAGAACTGTTCTAACTACTCAAACGGTGCTTCTAGATTTTAAAATATATTTTAATTACTCAAGTAAATAAACTTTTTTTTTTTTTTTTTTTTTTTTTTTTTTGCCGTACGCGGGCCTCTCACTGCTGTGGCCTCTCCCATTGCGGAGCACAGGCTCCAGACACGCAGGCTCAGCGACCATGGCTCACGGGCCCAGCCGCTCCGCGGCATGTGGGATCTTCCAGGACTGGGGCACAAACCCACATCCCCTGCATCGGCAGGTGGACTCTCAACCACTGTGCCACCAGGGAAGCACAAACATATTTTTATAAGAAGCTCAAATATTATAGTTAAAGCCCCTCTTGACCAAACCTCCCACTCCCAACTTTTCGTAGCCCAGAAACTTCCCCAGAAGAGAGCACTGTTGAGGGTTGTTCCGTAGCCTTCCAGACACTGGATCTATTTACCTTCATAGATACATCAGTGCTTGCGGAGCTGGATGGTACTGTTCTCTAGTGTCACACCGCGTGATTCCCTGGATCTTGCTGCTTTCACTATCCAATATGTCTTGTGTTTCTATGATGGTTCATAAAAATCCGCCTCATGTTAAAATGCTACAAATTGTCCATAATATGGGTGAGCCACAGTTTATCCACTCCTCTATTAATGGGTGTTTAGGTTCGGACAGCATTTTTACACCTTATTTTAAGTGAACTTTCATACAATCACAATGTATAAAACAAAATTTATACTGATCTGTTCCTCAAGCTGTAACAGAGAGCTTACTGGTTTCGTACATGGTAACTTGGGCAAATAATCCATTTGTGCCTTGTTCGTATACTTTGTGTCTCAGTTCCTTTAAGTATAAAAATAGAATAAAAATAGTACCTATCTAGCAGAGTTGTGGGAAGGATTAAATGAATTAATATACGTAAAGTGCTCTCGACAGCGCTTGGCACATGGTGAGCGCTGCCTAAGTGCCCACTTTGTGTCTAGAGCACGGTACTTGGACCACATTGTATTGGTCTCCATAGAATTGCTTTGGTTTTTGGCCCACGTTATCCACTAACCTTTGACCTATTTTGAGAACATCACAGGAAGGCAGTGAGTTCTGCTGGGCTCTGTTTACTGTGAGGATATCGTCCCGAATGTTGTTTATCCCACTACACAGTCTCTCTGTGGAAACAAGGGATGGTTCTCCCTTCCTTAGGAAGAGCTGTGCTTCTCCTAGGCAGTTAGCTTGACTTTGTCATACTGATCTGTGCATCTTTTAACTCAGCTGTGCTTCCCTTTTTCCATTGGCTGCTAGAGTAGATTCAGTTTTTATTTTAATCTACTTCTAGCATGTATTATAGACTCTATGGCACGTAAGTTAACTGAACTTACGATATCAACTTCCTTCCTTCCTCTTTTTTTTTTTTGGTCAACTAGCTGCCTCTCTGGGTGATTGCGTGGGTAGGTCTTTTATCGTACGAACACACTGCCCTCCATTTGACTGAGGCCCAGGTGGTGCGGTAGCTGGCCGGAGTCTTGTGGAAGGAGCCTTCCCTTCGCTTCCTGCTGGAGAAGTACCAGCTGCCAGTGGTGGGTGGCCCTGTGCATGTGCTGACTTTGGCACTGGCGCTGGATCCACACAGCTTCACTTGGGTGCCTGGGTCCTTTCTGTTCTCAGTCTCTCTCCTCTGAAAGTCACCATCATGTGAGTTCTTGGACAGAGAAGCAATTGACCTGCTTAAGAGCTATTTCCTTTCTTTTCTTGTTAGGCTCTGAGAAATGTAGGTTCTAATTATATCTTTGGATACTAGTCAGTGTTTGACCGTGTGATGACTGGAATATTAATTAATGGAACAATAATAAACCACCATCAACACAAAGAAGCCATTAGTGATTGCTAAGGCCCTTTGTTTATGGTATGAAAGAGCTTCCCTAACACTGAACAAGATGCAGACTGGAGAGGGGCTAGACGAAAAGGCAGGGGAATGGCAGGGGTGCCCTGTCCGTCTGGCCTGTGCCTGGCACAGCTGCCCTGGGAAGTGGCCCCTGGGCTCACCCTCCCGCTGCACCATCAACAGACAGCCAGTGCTTCCCTCACAGGTGACGCTCCACGGCTGGAATGCAGATTTCTTGCTCCCTGTTTCTTTTTGGAACCAGGCCTGGCTCTGCCACCTGCCCTCACCTAGGCAGTGCACTGGGGAAGAGATGGGACGAGGGAAGGCAGGAGGTATCTTTTCCTAATGGGGCAGGTGGGGTGTGGTTGGAAAGCCCATTCTGAAGGTTGGAATGTGGCGAAATGGGCTCGGGAGAAGGGGACCACCTCTGGGCCCTTCTCTGTGCCTGGTCTCCTCTCTGACATTCTCCTTTTACAATCGTGACTTTCCTTTGGGATATAGGATACCTGCCTTACGAACATTGGAGCATTGACTCCTCTGGACCAGCCCAGGTGTCAAGGAGTGTCATTTCCCCGTTTAGCAATAAGATCTGCTTTTTCAGACCGCTGAGCCCCTGGATGGCCTACTGTGCGCCTCTGGTTTGGGCCCTTAAATTCCTCGTGGAAGAAGGGTGTAGTCATAGCACTGGGCCAGTTCAGTTCCATTAGCAGCTACCTCCCTCCTCCCTGCCTACAGCCAGGGCAGACACACCCAGGAAGTGACTGCAGCTCCTGTCTCTAGCTCAGGGCATTTTATAGCTTTGCCTCTCGACTGCCATCTCAAATCTCCCTTTCCTCTGTTTTCCATGGTTTCTGACTACTTGGTATTTCCTGTGTTTTCCCTCTGCTTGGCCCTTGAGATCCCTCTGGCTGTCATTTGGGTTCTTCTCAAGGCGTTTCATCTTAGCTTATTCCTCTCAGCTCTAACACTGCAGCAACTCCACGTGCCACGCTGGCTGCCAGAGCCCTTATTGAGGGGTGCGATCGGCCACTTCTGAAAGGGATGTGCGAGTAGATGAAGGGCCTTCCGTTTGGCATCCCTCATCCTCCAGGCTCCCTGCGATGTTCAGGATGGGCCTCTACGCCGTGAGGTGTGCCTCGGCTCTGGAGAACTTTGGCGTGAGAGTCAGGAGACAAGATCTGTGCTAGGAGTTGTTCCCATATAGTTCCTCAGTGCATGGTACCAGCTCCCTGGTCTCAAAGAGTAGACCCTTATTGCTACTGGTGCTTCTGGCCGGCTGTGCCTCCAGCTAAACCAGACCCAACACGCCCAGTCACGCCAAGCACCGCCGGGTCTGGAGTTCCACCAAGGCCTTTCTAGCCAAAGGTGAGGTCACCCAGGGGGTGGTTTTTGCCACCTTTTATGGCATGCCTATCAGTGTTATCTGATCTGGTCCTCCTTGTAGTAGTTTTGAAATCCTGTGGTTTCCTGTTTAGGTGGGTGGTTTTGCATAGATAATGAGCGAAACTGACCTCACCAATTGCATACTTCATTTGGAAGTTGGTAAGATGTTTTTCCAGCCTTTTAAGTGTGTGTTTTTTTTCCTCTTCCCTTTAGTCCCAGGTAAATCACCACAGTGCTGCTAGTAATGAAACGTACCAGGAACGCTTAGCACGTCTAGAAGGAGATAAGGAGTCCCTCATATTACAGGTGGGTCCTTTTTGGTGGGAACCAGCTTATTCTGTTACCTCCAGCTCTGTAGCTGCCTTAAGTAGGAGGGAAGTCCAAAGGGTTTTCTCTGTTGGATGTTTCCTGCTCCCAAAGTGTATGTTTTTCAAAAGACTTTTCCTGAAACAAAGGAGAAAGTAACTGGGGGCACAGTTTAACTCTGGCCTTGGCTTTTGGGGGCTGTGAATGGATTCATTTATTTATCACGGACTACAAGAGTATCTGCATCTATACACTGGAAGCTCTGTGGCCAGGCTGATTAATGGGGCCCTGTCTTCCAGAAGTCTTGCAAAGGAGATGTGTCCTCATGTCACTAATACAGCAAAGCCTCTTACAAAGCCCCAGGGTGGATGCTAACAGGATCAGGCCCAGTTCATCCGGAGCTGGATCGAGACTGATCACTTTGAGGCCAAACCCCCTGGAGCTGTTAACGTGGGTTAATAAGCCTTTGATGACTCTCTTACTTTGAAGAAGGGAACTCCAAAACTTTTCAGAGACAAAGAGTCAAAGACGTAGTTTCAGGTCTGAAAACTTGCATTGCATTCTGAAAAGCTGATCTTTCTCGTGGGATGCTTTTTGCTGAGGTAGGAGCTCTTTGCTGTGTTAGTTCTCAAACACATGAACCAAGCCTCAAGGTCTGGTATGCCTCAGACACTGTGATTGACAATTTAGAGAATAATAAGACTAATATCCTAATCCCAGCTCCTTAGAAATCTTGAAGGGTGGTGATTAAGACTGGTAAGTGGGATGGAAGCAAGGGGGCAGGGAGGGTTCTGGGACCCTCCCTAGACTATGGGCCTTAGCTTAGAGCACTAGAGTTAGCACTAGAGTTAAGAGGCTGCAGTATGTTTGGCTTTTTTCCTTCTGTTTTACCTTATTTCTTTTATTCATTTCTCTTCATTTTATGAATGTAGGTATAATATCTGATTATTTTAGAAACTTTGGAACTTCATTTTATGAATGTAGGTATAATATCTGATTATTTTAGAAACTTTGGAAAGTCAAAAAGAATTTAACATGTTGGCCCTTTCTTCCAGTCCTTTTCTTTTTTTCTGTCCTGCCCCTATTTTAAAAAATTAAGCTCAGACCAAATATACAATTACACAATTTTGCATCCTAGGTTTTTTTTTCTTCACTTCATTGATTTGTTCATTAAAAACTATTTGCATGCCCACAACTCAATGGATACTGGTTTTAGGTGCTGAGGTTGTAGCAGTGAAGAAAATAGACTAAGTCCCCGTTCTCAAGCTTCCATTCGTGTGAGTGTGTGTGTGTGTGCGTGCGTGTGCGCGTGTACTCGTATGATAAACCAATTCACAAAATGTTTCCAGTGATGATAAATGCTATGGAAAAAAATAAAGCAGGATAGGACTGTGTGGTCAGGGAAGACCTCCCCGATAGGAGGAGACTTAAGGACCTGGGAGGGAGCCCCATAGAGACTGGGAGAAGCACGTGCCAGGCAGAGGAGGTGGCTGGTCCAGCGAGCACCTTGAGGTAGGCATGTGCTTGGCGTGTGGGAAGAACAGGAAGGGGCTGTGTGGTTGGAGCTGGTGACCCTGAGAAGCCTGGGAACTGCCTACTGAGAGGTAGCAGGGGCCAGGTTATATAGCACGTTACAGTGCAGACACTTTGCGGGATGTGTAATTGGAACCTCCATCCCTATGACACAACTGATGGAAGAGCGTCCAGTTTAGAATTTTGCCACAAACAGTATCAAGCTACAGACGAATGAACCCGGAACCTTCATGACTGAAATGAGACGTTTCTATTTAGAGGGTGACAATTTAATAAAGAATTCCTGTGTGATAATCTCTCTGATATTTTAAAAATTCTGAATTCTTGAATAATCCTTAATGATTCTAGCACAACTGGGGAGCTGCTTATCAGTAAAGTCAGAAGTGGATCCTAATGGTTTCTGTCCCTCCAGGAGCTTGTGGACAGACTCTCAGAGCTGCTCTTACGTGCTCACTGCTGTCTCTAGAGGCTCCACGGAGCAGGTTAGACAGACCCTCAGAGTGGGGGAGCCATTTACTTGATTAATTCACAAGACAGCTCAGCCAGACCGAATTCACTGGAGCCCTTGGCCCAGAATGTTCTCCTGGGTTTACTTGTGGAAGAACAAGGGAAATCACACCGGGCAAAATACTGTTTTCAGGATTAAACAATAAATAAGACCAAAATCTTGTATTTCTTCATTAGAATGTGACTTCTTGATGCAAGGATTTTCATCTTTTTCTTTTTCCCCCACTTCTGTATCTCCTCGGTTTTTAAAATTATGCCTAGCATGTGGTAGGGGCTCAGAAAATATTTTTTCTTGAATAAAGGTCACATTTAGAACCTTTATACATTTTCTCCCAATTTTCTACACCTCTACGTTCATAACCTAGACTGAGTATTCACGTTCATAAGGACCCCATAACCCGGTGTATCTCGAGTCTTAAGAGCAGCTGGGCTATGAGCTATAGAATGCCGGAGACGACGTTATTCCTCTTGGTACCTAAGACGACACATTATTCGTCTGGGGTCTGGGTACCTATTCCGCTGGGTATCGCCAGCCCATGGCCTCAAGGCGTGGTGCAGACTCTCTAAGTGTTAATCATCCCAGTAAGATTAACCATGACACATTCCCAACAAACTCTGGAACCCAGACAGCAAAGGCCACCCCTGGCATCCTACTCTTTTGAGATTAGAGTTAGTAGTTGAAAAGGCCAGGACGGCTGATCATGTTAGGCAGCGAGGATAAGACGCCCATTTTTGGATTATAATTGAAATGTTAGCACACCATGCATCAGCTCCAGGAGTATGTTTCAATAATTCATTAATCACTTAGGAACATAAAAATGGAAAGCTTAAAGCAGCCATATTCATTAAGATTAGTGCCTCTGTAAAAGGGAGCTTTATAATTCATAACTTTATTTAAGCATGCATAAGTGAATTCACATTAACTCATGCTCCAGCTATCATTCCTTTACAGACTGAGAAATAATTTATGATCATCTATATGTAAATGGTGATGAGTCAACCATTGGTTAGAAACCAAAAGGCTATAAAGGATCTCAGTTTACCAGTCCTTGATTTCTTTCTTTTGGGGGGGAGGTCACTCATGCTTTCTTCCTCTTCCTGCTCTGAGGCACCTTTTAATAATAATTATTTAATAGCAATACGGAAAAGGATTAATAATAATAAGGCAAAGGCTGTTTGCTGATAGAGGCTTTGAAAATCTTCTCAGTCTGTATTTAGGGTATAATTTAAATGATTTATCGTAAATGGATTTTTATTTGCTAACAATTCCAAGAGATAGTCTCGATGTTCTTCAGAAAGACGACTGTTTTCCTGCCACTGTATATGCAGCGTGGCTTGTGTATATTTATGACTTAGTCATGTTTTGGCCTGTGAAGCACAAAAACCTTCCTGCAGCCAAGTTTTGTCAGTGCTAATACATGCCCTTTACGTCCCACATTCCTTAATTGCTTCAGAACCCTCGCCTGATAGGTGAGCTGTCCTCACACCCTGATGAGAGGGGTAAGGTCATTGGCTACTCTGCACAGAAGTTTGGATTGCGCTTCCACATGAGGTGGCAGGAGCCCTGGCGAGCCAGCTGAGTTATTCCTTGAGGTCGGGCTGCCCAAGGGAGCTCTGTGAGAGGCACAAGGAGCCAGAGGCCAGCCCAGAGGCTGCTCTCGTGGCTGCTGGGTGTTTTTCTCCTGAGTCTGTCGAGCAGGAAATGTGACCAACCTGGTCCAGGTGGTGGCTGGGACTTCCCGGCCAGGTGAGAAAACAGCCGGGGTTCCCTTCATCCAGGACACTTCCCCCACTTACCACCCACCAAAACCAGCAGCCATTCTTCTCCCATCAAGAATCAGTGGCGTGGCTTCACGGCTCCCCTCCAGCGGGGAGCCGGTCCCAGCCTCCACCCTTGCTTTATTTCCTGGGACAGGTGAGCGTCCTCACAGACCAAGTGGAAGCCCAAGGAGAGAAGATTCGGGACCTGGAAGTGTGTCTGGAAGGACACCAGGTGAAACTCAATGCTGCTGAAGAGATGCTTCAACAGGTAAGGGTGGGTGGGACCCAGGGCCTTGGGTCCTGCAGCCGCTCACGTGGGCAAGCCCCTTTCTGGGTCCACGTTACAGAGCTCACTGCTTCCATTCCCGTCCTGCCTGGAGGGGAGGGTTGGCTGCTTAGCCTGTGGTGTTTACACAGCAGGTGAAACCGGAGCGGGGGAGGGCAGGGAAGGGCTGGCCTGGGAGGAATAACTTGTTGGGCTGGTTTGACAGATTCCCAGGGCACTTTCTCCTGGCCTGGTTCAGTGCAGAGCTCTCTGCTGGCCATGTCCCCCTCATCTTATCACACCAACCACACTGGACACACTTAACTGGCTAACTCCTCATAACCAAGTAACCCACGGTTCGGGCATGGCACTGTTGTCGCCTTTGCCCTGTAAGTGGCATCTGGGGTTTTCGAAAGTCGATTAACTTATTTTGTGCCTCTTTCCTTCCCTCACTCTTTCCCCTCTCACTCTGTGTGGCTTTCTTTGATAAAATTGATCACATATTACATAAAATTTTAATATAATTTAATACATATTAAAATGAAAAAAATTAGCTGCTCTTCTACCATTCAGAAACATCTCTTAAATGTCTTCTTGTTTCTCTTTGGGCCTTTTTGTTATAGATACATATAATATACAAAACGCTATTTGCACCAGAGATATGATTTAGTCCTCAGCTTTTCTATGCTTAACGTCATAGAGTGAGTTTTTTTCCCACTTTTAAATTTTGCTGTATCATTGTCTTTACTATCACTTAGACCTTTTTTACTTTTTTTTTTTTAGCAAAAGTATTATAATTGAACTGACTCTTCTTGAACAGTCTGACCCCACTGTAAATAACGAGCTGCAATTTTTAGGAAGCGGTGTTGAATTTTTATCAAGTCTTTTCAGAATCTGTTGAGATGCTAATTAGAAATTTTATTTTATGAACTCTAGTCATATATCTAATTTCCTTAACTTGCATCATTTTTGCACTTCAGTTATTTTGAAAAATAAACCATGACTGAAGTTTATGTGTGTATGCTTTGTAGGTCCTGGTATAGTACTTGGCACATAAAAGGTGCTCACTAATTATTTAAGGAATGAAAGTCCATTTCTTAAAATGAGTGGGTTCAATTAGAAGACTGCTTATAATCTCCCTCCCCCATCCCCCAAGCTCTAACCTTTTTTTTTTTAATCGCTTTGGTCAGCATAAAATTCAAATTGTTTCTCCACAGCATAGTAATGAACAGAGGCTTTGAATATGACCTTTTGTCTTAGGGGTAAATATCTTAGTTTCTAGGTGTTTCTTAGCTTTGAGTGCATTTGAAGAACTTCTTTTGAAATCAATATTTTAATGCAAATGTCTTTGTAGAAACTAGTTCTGACAGCTTGGAAGCTGTTATTAGTTTATCCTCTCATTGCTGATTAATAAGTTACCACGTTCTTGGCCCCATTTGATTTTCTGTTTCAACGGTATGCCATTTCTCTTGCTTATCGTATTCCCTGGAAATCCGAGTAGCAACAGGAGTGAATCTTTCTTTTTATTTACTCTTAAAAGTTGAATCTTTCTTTTGAAGACCTAGGAAAGAAAATAGCCTGATGGAAATATCTCAAATGGCACAAGAGCATTTTCACAAGAGTGCATGAGACAACCCACTAGATTATATTTTCAAGACAGCAAAAGATGCGGTTCTGGGGTGGGGACCAGGGAGGAAGATGTTGGAGGGGCTGTTAAAAAAAAAAAAAAAAAAAAAAAAAAACCTAGACAGAGACCAAGAAAATTTGCATGTGGAAGGGAACATGTCAGAAAAACGGCAGAAGGCTGATGTTTCAGGAAGGCAGTGCCTGGTGAGTAACCACACGATCGGAGGTCAGAAAATGGCCCCATCGTGGTGCCTGAGCTCTCTGAGGTTGTCTTATCCTTCTAAGCATTATCCCATAGACTGGATTTTAGACTTTTAAAAAAGTCTTAAGCTCAACTGCCCCTTATATCCTGTTTATTCTAAATCTTCTTTCTTGTGTGCTGTGGCCGAGGTAGCAGTCGTGTGGTCTGCATGTACCGTAGAGGTGAACGTGTGGGCTTGCTATCTTCTGGAGTGCGGTAGCTCTTATTTGCTGCCTCTGGGGTTGAAAGATCTTCCTGAACTTAACCAAGTTATTTTATGCCCATAACTTTGTATTCTCTCAGCCTTTCAAGGGTAAAATGAAAGGAGTGTGCAGTACTTTCCTGGAGAATTCTGAGTTCATGTCATAGGCATTTGAGGCTCCGCTCCCACTCATGTGTTCTCTGGGCTTGGTGGTGCCTGAACTGGAGATCATTGGGTTGCCAGCTCTAAACGCCACATTGAATGTTCTGCACATGGTAATGCTTTCCGGAAATCTGCTTGATACTGTTTGAAAAGACGCTTAATTCTTGCATCACAATGCTGATGTGATGCCATCTATATATAGCGTGGAGTACATACGTAAGTGTCCTCTGAACTGGGGATAGGCAGAGACTTGCCTGGTTAGACTGTGATATCCTGGGCCCCAGGGCTCATGGTAGGAGCAAGCATGACTCACGTCCTTAAGGCAGAGAATGGAGGCAAACAATCACCTCTTTCTTTTTTTTTTTTAATTAATTTACTTTATTTTTGGCTCCATCGGGTCTTTATTTTTGGCTCCATCGGGTCTTTATTTTTGGCTCCGTCGGGTCTTTGTTGCTGAGCGCAGGCTTTCTCTAGTTGCGGCGAGTGGGGACTACTCTTGTTGCAGTGAGCGGGCTTCTCATTGCGGAGGGTTCTCTTGCTGCAGAGCATGGGCTCTAGTAGTTGTGGCTCATGGGCTCTAGAGCGCAGGCTCAGTAGTTGTGCACGGGCTTAGCTGCTCCGCGGCATGTGGGATCTTCATGGACCAGGGCTCAAACCCGTGTCCCCTGCCCTGGCAGGAGGACTCCCAACCACTGCGCCACCAGGGAAGTCCACAATTGCCTCTTTCTGCCAGCCCTGAGCCAAGCCTGGTCTCCTGTTAAAGGCCTGAGGAGCTCTGAAGGAGATGCTTTCACTGTCACAGCGTGGGGCCTCCTGACTGCCTATTGACACTGCTTCCCGTGGGGAGGCAGCTCCTGCTAGCCCTTACACACTGACAACATCCTTTCTAAAGGAGCCAGCAATTCTAGCTGACCACCCATGGAGGCCCATTACTGCTTTTCACAAGAAGCTGGAAATCCAGATGTAAAAATTTAAAGATCAGTCTTTCTATTTTAAAAACATTGGCAACTAATTTAAATGAAAAAGAAGTATTGTGTGAACCACACAATATTTATTGTACCTTTAGGCCAAGCCTGGCCCACAGATCCAGTCTGCAACCTCTATTCCAGACTTCGCCCCCTTGGCTGGCTAGAAGACCTCTGGGGGGACTTAAGGAAACCCAGACCCAGCCAGTATCGTCCAAACCCTGTGCGTCCATGGGTTCCAAACCCCACTGCGCTGTCACTCCCGACAGCTGTTCTGAGCAATGTTCCCCACCCGACTCACGAGCCATGGACCCCTCAGCCTGGCTTGGCCTGGTCCCCTGCTAAGTGCTGATCTCTTAGCTCTCATCTGTTTTCTTCTACACATTAACCCATCTGGTCTCTAGAAAGGGAGAGCATGAAGATCCATGGGGTTAGACAGGCAAACCAGGACCAAACAGAATCAGCACAGAGGCAGGGCCACATGAGCCACGCATAGATTATAGACACATTTGAGGGCAAAATATTTCTTGTCTGCAGCCTGTTGCAGGACACAGGGTGGGAACGGGGTAGCTACAAGCGTCTCTTGGAGCTGCCTGTGGAAACGTCTACTCTGATATGGTCTCTGACTCACTGAGCTATCTAGATTCCCCAGAGAGCCTTCCCCATTAGGAAGAGACATCTACCAGGAAGTGTACAAGTGGGTCTTCAAAGGCCCACAGCCTGAGTCCATTTTCACCTCCTCTTTTTTTTTTTTTTTTTTTGCGGTATGCAGGCCTCTCACTGTTGTGGCCTCTCCCGTGGCGGAGCACAGGCTCCGGACACACAGGCTCAGCGGCCATGGCTCACGGGCCCAGCCGCTCCACGGCACGTGGGATCTTCCCGGACTGGGGCACGAACCCATGTCCCCTGCATCGGCAGGCGGACTCTCAACCACTGCGCCACCAGGGAAGCCCTTCATCTCCATTTTAAGCAGGTCAAGGCGTTGCCCAGCTGCATCTTTGAGGGCTGCACACTGAACTATCCGAGCCCAGATCCCAGAATAACACCCCAGGAACACACGTGTGGACCAGCGCCCTCCCCATTGTGATTGGCCTAGACCATGTTGGCAAAAAAATCTATCACAGAGAGAGAGTTCCTTATGCTCTGTGATGTATTTGAAGTCCCTGGTGACTTTTTCTAAAGTGGCCTCCATGGGTTCTCTGGGGTTCTGTCGGTTCCTGCACAACAAGCTCCTCTGCCTCTGATCACTGACCCTTCTCCAGCGGGTGATGATTTCAGGGGGGGAAGCCAATGCTGTTCTGTGGAGAAGAGGCCTTATACAGAGCTGGCAGCCAAATGGAACACTTTCCAGAGGCTGGCCCTTGACAGGTGTGATCAGTGCCAAGAGCAGCAGCCATGTTTAGTGCCAGAAAGAAGACAGGGTAGCGAACCCAAGGGGGGAGGAAGAAAGGATGCAAAGCTCCTTGTGAGGACACAGCCCAGCTTTGGGGAAACATGGAAGGACACCAGGCTCTATCTCAGTCCTCTAACTTGACCCAGAGGCCCAGGTGTCAGGCAACCTCATTGTGTTGGCTGCCTTTTAGGTGAGGTGTGGAGAGTGACAAATTTAGGGGATTTGGAGTCCATGGACGTGACTTTCTGCAGATTCACCACTTGTGGTTGATCTGGGGAAGTCAGTGAACCTGTGTTCTTATTTATAGAGAACAGAGATGACAGTGTGGACTCTGCACTGCCCACCTCCTAGAGCTGTAGTACAGTTGTTCCGGTTTTGTTAAAGCTGGACTATTGGGCTTCCCTGGTGGCGCAGTGGTTGAGAGTCCGCCTGCCGATGCAGGGGGCGCAGTGGTTGAGAGTCCGCCTGCCGATGCAGGGGGCGCAGTGGTTGAGAGTCCGCCTGCCGATGCAGGGGACACGGGTTCGTGCCCCGGTCCGGGAAGATCCCACATGCCGCAGAGCGGCTGGGCCCGTGAGCCATGGCTGCTGAGCCTGCGCATCCGGAGCCTGTGCTCCGAAATGGGAGAGACCCGTGTACTGTAAAAAAATGGACTATCACACAATGGCCAGGGGGTTACGGGACCCAGGACCCAGGCCCAGTTCCTGCCCTTGAGTCGAGTGAGGGAACAGTGTGCCCAGGCGTGTGAACTCAGCAAAGCGTCGTCAGCACCCAGCTCATAAATTCCCGGAGAGCACCTTTCGGGAGGTGTTTCTACATCAGGAAGGATATTAAACAGAGCTATGCACCTGACCCTGTGGGAGCACAAATCTGTCCGAGGAGACCGGACACTTGAGCGAAGAAAAAGGGGATTTGTCACTTATTCCCTAAAACTCCCCCTGGGAGATTTGTGAGGCAGAGATAACTGCTTTCCTCAAGTTATCTCATTTGATGTTGGATCTCCAGACCATAGTGTGAGGTAGGTGCTTTACCCCTTTTTTTTTTTTTTTTTTTTTTTTTTAACAGATAAGGGGACTGAGGTTCAGAGAGACGATTTAGTTAGTGGGGACTGAGACTGGACTCAACCCAGGTTGACTACGAGCCCCTCTCCCTGAAAGAGGCTTCCCGGCAAGGCCTAGGCCTCTTACTTCAAAGGGCAGAGGGACATACTTTTCCTTTCAAGTCGTTCCATGGCCTGTTCTTTCATTCTGGTTTCAGGTTGCCAGTCTGGCTCCAGTCCCCCGTCATTGGTCAGAAACTCCCTGGGTCAGGTTCCACACTTAAAGTTGGAAGTAATCGCTTCAAGATGTGGCCCTTTAAGGAGAGCAAAGTTGAAAGGCAAATTCTCTTTATCAGCTCCAGTCAGACACTGAGCTTTGGGAAAAGGAAATGATGGTTTGCTCTGAGATGGAGGCTTTTTTTCATCTCCCAGAAAGGAGATGTATTTGTCCTTCTGGAAGGAGGTTACTGGTAGTGGTGAAGTGAGGGGGTGAGTGATAATTTTATTCATTGGTTTTCTTCATTACCCAGTTTCATGGTCCTGCCTAGTAAGAAACACAAACCACCGTCCTCCCATACCACCCCGCTCATCCCTTGCCCTCTCTCATTTACACAGGCAGCCTTGAACCAATGAGGAGAGCAGACACTCCTGCTGCTTATGAAACCTCTGGCCCTTATCTCCAGCCCCCTGCCTCCCCATTCCCCCCCCCACCCCATTACAGTAGCTCTGTGATTCCAAGAGATCCCAGCAGGATCCCACCCTGCAGGTCTCAGTAAGGTGCCAAGCGTTGCCTTCGTGCTCTGGACAAACAGGCTGGACCAGATCACTGCAGTCTTGGGGATGGGAGCTGAGGATCCAAGAATGTTACTCTTAAGGGGTAGACAGAATAAAAGATGCCAGCAGCGAAGACAAAGGAGAAAAAAGAAAGGTCAGGAAAATGGGACTTCCCAGGTGGTCCAGTGGCTAAGACTCCGTGCTCCCAATGCAGGGGGGCTGGGTTCGATCCCTGGTCGGGGAGCTAGATCCCGCATGCTGCAACTAAAGATCCCGCACACCGCAACTAAGACCCTGTGCAGCCAAAAGAAAGAAAGAAAGGTCAGGAAAATGGAAAGGGAGGGTGGGCTCACACTAATGAGGGGACGCAGGGTGAGTCAGTGGGTTGAGAGCTGAGAGGTGAAAGTTGCCTCGGAAAGTGGGGACGCTGGTCCCAGAGGCAGGGCTGTTCCTGTGTTCTGGGGAAGGCAGAAGCTGGGTTGCAGACATGCAGACGTTTTCCTGAGTAAGCGACAGGAAGATGAGGAAGAAGAGGCAGCAAAGAGTGGATTATGCTTTTCAGAGCTTGGCTGTGAGGGGGAGAGGGGAGGGAGGAGAAAAAGCTGGCGTTCACGCTCACACCACACTCGGAGTGCGTTTGCCTAGCCTGAGCACTAGGGAGCTGATGGTGGTCCCTGGAGGGGAAGGAAGGTCAAGAGGGAAGGTTCTTTCGAATGTCAGAAATTTGATCATGTTTATAGCCTGAGGGATGGAAGCTGATGGTGAGGGAGAGATTAAATGCCTGTCAGAGCAGATGATTAATGGGCCTACCCCAGAGTAGTGTAGACTTGGTGAGAACTTCCTCAAAGGCAGTACAGAGGGGAGGGAGGGCCCAGGTCCCTGTGAGCAGGCGGCGTTCTGCACTACCGGCTAGAGGGAGAAACAGGACCAGGACTCGGAGAACAAAGCCAAAAGCTACTGGTTAACCAGGGAGTTACCTGAATCTTCATTCAAGCTGCATGAGGATGGCATGGAAGACTGGTCAGCAACAGGAAGGTGGGTCAGGTGGAGCAACTCAGCAGCAAACTCTGGAATCTTTGTGTCCTTTAACATGTGCTTTTAATGTGCAACCTGGAAACTTATTGGGCTGGGAACAGTTTTTAAAGATAGAAGAACCTGACAGAGAAGTCGGCTGTGTGCAGTTATGTCAGACTAACCTCGGAAAGGAGGTGCGGGCTTGCCTTCTGTAAGACACGGATTCAGGAGAGAGGAATGAGAGACGATTCTGGGAAACTTTGAAATAGGAAGGATGTAAGTTCAGTGACTGATCAGATGATCTCTTCAGTAAATAGGTTATTTAAGGAGAAGAAGGGGATAGGGTGGGGTTTCGGGCTCGAGGAGAATGGAAAAGATCTGGAACAATCTCTGAAAGGAACCAGCCAGAGATGAATATAAGTTTTGCCAGGCAGTGTTGGAACATCGGCTGTAATTAGATAGCGTAAATTTGTGTGGAAACCAATTGGCATCATTAAGTGACTTACCAGCAATTCTCAGGCCGTGGGGAGTGGAAACATAGAAGTCTTTGAGGTTTGGCATGGAGTGGGTGCTGGTGAAGCAAGTACACTTCAGATCTAGGGGCAAGGATGAGTCAGGAAGAATTTTCTGATGCAGAAATGATACAACTGAAATGATAAGCCTTAAGGTACAGGGTGGGTAAGGAGGCAAATACTACTTAAAGGAAGTTGATAAACTAGGAAAATAGGGAGTTGTTAAGTAACTGGTAGCCACAGAAGAAGAAATTGAAGATGATTTGAGTGACTAAATGGGCCAGTTGAAAAGTCAGAGGATTGTGGCCAGAGGAGAGAATTTCAGAGTTGAAGATTTTAGAAGTGAAGGACACATGTTCCGGATCAAGATGAGGGTCAGGCTGTGGCCATACTACTGAGAAGCTGAACTGAGGTGGAAGCAAAGCCTGTCAGTGTCAAGGTCAAGAAATGTGAAACCAGGGTGAACCCTGAGTGAAAGATTGATTAACAAGGATAATCAATGGAAATGGGGGACTATCTTGGGGTCTGGGTATTTGGGGAAAACGTGACTTAACTGAATGGTGCTGCCTTAGAGGAGGAGGAGGGCAGAGGTAGGAGATCTGGAAGAAGCAGTGTTGAACTGGGAGAAAGGTGTTCTGTAAGTTGGGTTGCTGGAGCAGAACGGCCTCTACTTGAGAGGACTGGGAAGGACGTGTCATGTCATGCAAACGTCAGGGTTCGGTTTCTGCTGGAAGTAGAAAGAGCAGTTTAGAATGTAGGGTATTTAAATCCTGTTAAGACAACTAGGATAGAGGTCACAGTATATAATAG
Organism: Orcinus orca; assembly: GCF_937001465.1. Classification (NCBI taxonomy): domain Eukaryota; kingdom Metazoa; phylum Chordata; class Mammalia; order Artiodactyla; family Delphinidae; genus Orcinus; species Orcinus orca. The sequence continues at coordinate 47,529,133 of NC_064566.1, read as the reverse complement.
TGGCTGGAGGCCTTGCCGGGCCTGGAGATGGGGAAGTGGGGCTGGGCTGGGATAAGGCTGTCAAAGGCTGATTTTGAGTTCAGGGAGTAGGATAGTACTTGTTGATGACAAGGACCAGGGGTGATGATAATGAAAGGGGGAAGCACATGCTAATAGAATCTAGGAGACAGTAAGGAGAAGTTTTGTTATCAGTGGACTGTGTGCAATTAAGCAGCCCCAGGCTTCTCATTAAAACTTTGGTGTGTCTAATTGAAATGTCCACTTGGAATGTTAGTGTGACCAATCAGAACCCTGGCATGACCAATTGGAATGGCCATTGGAATTTTAATGCAACCAATTAGAATATTATCCTCATTAACTGGAACATTGGTATGACCAATTACAACCTGGCAGTTAAAACAGCCAGAGGGATTCTGGAAATCATGAAAGCAGAGTAGATTAGCTTTCAAGAGAGATGCCTTCTGAGGCATTTTTACATCCCACCGAGGCAGCATCTTGAATGCTGGTCAGTAGACAACTGCATTAAATACCTTTTTAAGAGACTCAGGAGCTCAACAGGGGCTGTACTTTTAACTCTCCTATCCCTAGGCCTTGGCATCTGGTAGTTGAACAAATGATGGAAGTCTCATGGAAGAAGATTTTCTGAGTTCTTAGCACTCCAAAGCAATTGTTATTATCCCATGGACCTTGAGTTCTAGAATCGTCCCTTTTTCCCTTTGCACTGCTGGCTGGGAAGCTCACACACACATTGTACTCCATCTCCAGCTGTGAATAGAACTTTAGGGTATGAGTTTTATGCCGACAGTCACTCTGGCTTCAACTTCTTTCCTTACCCGCTTTAATTTTTACAGTTTATTTATTTATTTATTTATTTTTCGGTACGTGGGCCTCTCACTGTTGTGGCCTCTCCCGTGCCGGACGCGCAGGCTCAGCGGCCATGGCTCACGGGCCCAGCCGCTCCATGGCACGTGGGATCTTCCCAGACCGGGGCACGAACCCGTGTCCCCTGCATCGGCAGGCGGGCTCGCAACCACTGAGCCACCAGGGAAGCCCTATTTTTTTAACTTGAGTTGTCTATTTTGCAAACTATCTCAAATCATTTCTGGAACAAAACAGCTAAATGAAAGGATGGAGCGAAAGACACAGAATGAGGTGGTGGAGGCAAAGGGGAAGGTGGGGAAGAGGGAGAAGGATGTTCATAACGAGCAGGCGGCATTAGGAAGGATTATATCTTAAGATACTCAAGACCCAGAAATCCCATCTTCCTCACCCAGGGAAGAACATTTTTGGGCCTTTTATGGCCTGCGTAGCCTTAGCACCAGGCCCTAATAGACAGTATGTGTTCAACAAATTCTTAACAGTTTGAGCAGCTCTTTCCTGGGCTCAGTGAATATTTGTTGATTGGCTTTCTTCAACACTTTTTTTTTTTTTTTTTTTTGCAGTATGTGGGCCTCTCACTGTTGTGGCCTCTCCCGTTGCGGAGCACAGGCTCCGGACACGCAGGCTCAGCGGCCATGGCTCACGGGCCTAGTCGCTCCGCGGCATGTGGGATCCTCCCAGACCGGGGCACGAACCCGTGTCCCCTGCATCGGCAGGTGGACTCTCAACCACTGCACCACCAGGGAAGCCCCAGCATGTATTTTTTTATTTCCCTTGAAATTCTTGGACTTCTTTCTCTGTTTGGGAAACAATGTGATACATTAAACAGAAATGAGTTTTGAAGCCAAACAGACTTTGGTTTTAAAACTAACTCTGCTGTTGATTGGTGTGTGCCCTTGGCCAAGACAGGCCAGTCTCTGGGCCCGTTTCTTCATCTGTAAAATAGGGATAGTAATGTTGACTGCCAAATCCCTGGGAGGGTTTATTGAGAGGATGTATGTAAAGTACCCAACGGTGTCTAGCACAGAGGAGGCACTCAGCGCATCTATGTCCACCCACCCCCAGTCCCAACATTGGACATACTTAGCTGGCTAAGTCCTCCTGACCAAGCAGCCCGCAGTTCTGGCATGGCACTGCTGCTGCCTTTGCCCTGTAAGCCAGCTTCAAGTCTGGCTGGCCCAGGAAGAGCTGGGTGCCTCAGCCCAGTACTAAGCTCATTTTGCTGAATTCCTTGGCTTCTGGATGCTCTCCCTCAGGTTAGCAGACGGACAGTTTGTAGCCCACCTTTCTGAGGTACTGATGGCCTTTTGCCCAGGGAGTCATGTTTTCCAAGTTAAAATCTCTGACTCATGCGGTTTGGTTTTATGAGTTGAGGACAGTTCAGAACGTGAAATCATGGCTGTAGGGTCAGATTGTTGAGATGACTGTTCTTGTACTAGGGTGGGGTTGCCCAAGATGATAAGGAAATTTCAGACCATGGCAGGATGCTGTGTCCTTTCCATCAGCTCATTTGGCCGGTTACCCTCCTAGCATCATATCATGGTCTCCTTGCCAGGACCTGTGTATCCAATGTCTCCAGGTGCCAAGATTTGGGATCTCACACAACATCGCCTTTTGCCAATGGAGAAATGTTACCCCTGGACTTTGGGAAGTGCTCCTGGCTTTTGAGGTCCTTCATAATTCCTAGTAGTGCTGAGCAGGTGTTTCACCTATCACCTTTGTTTTGTCTTATTTATGCTTATGAAGTGTATATATTAATGGCAGGTTGTTGTCTGCTACTGTTTTAGGCTTGGCAGGACTACTAATAACCTCCCCAGTCTGTCCTCAAAATAAGCAAAGAACAATTTTCTTATTTACATTCGAGGAAAGATACATATCACATAAATAAGATTCTACTATAACCATTCAGTAAATACTCATTGAATATCTACTTTACGTCCTAGCTCCCTTATAGGTTCCTTGCAGTAAGGTCTTCCAATGACATGTGTGGAAGACTGGGCTGAATATTGACTGAGCCCAGGAGGTGATATGGAAACTTTGGTTTTGAAAAATGTAATGTTAACCTAAGCTGGTCTTTTGTTTGTTTTGGTGGAGAAGATCTGCTGCTTTGCCTTAAAAATAGACATGGAGAAATTTCATTCGCTGAGCAGACCCATCCGTTTTTCTCTACCTGGAAAGAATGAATGATGGTTTCTATGGACAAATGTGCTTTTTGAGAAATGTAGCTCACATTGACTCCCAGAGCACAGTGGGTAGCATCGGGCCATGCTACCCTTGACTGACCCAGCATCAGCCCAGGTCTGTCCCCTATAGGACTGTGGCTCAGATGTAGCCGTTTCATCATACAATGTAGAGATTGCCTTATGTCCTATGGATGGAGGTAGAGTCGTTCTTATTGCCATGGAGGTTTATGATTTTGAGATCTGTTTTTGCCTGCAGGAGCTGCTAAGTCGTACATCTCTTGAGACTCAGAAGCTCGATCTGATGACTGAAGTGTCTGAGCTGAAGCTCAAGCTGGTGGGCATGGAGAAGGAGCAGAGAGAGCAGGAAGAGAAGCAGAAAAAAGCAGAGGTGAGTGTGATACGTCACCTTCTAGGGGTACCCATACTGTCCAAAGCTCAGATCAGGGGAAGCTAGCCTAATGTGGCTTCGGCCCATCTGGTCAACCCCAAGCCTGGCAGCCACTGGGTGCCAGAAACATCTATGCACCAGAGACACAATGATCTGTTAATACCAAGTTATCAGGTTTTGCTGTGGCTGCAGATTTCAGCAATGCCCAAACCACCCAGTTTTGGCTCTAAGGCTGTATCCTCCCTCAAGCTGCTGACAAGGGTGGAAAGGGAAGCAGTAGTGGGGGAAGGATCAGACAAGACTTGGAGAGACCAAGATGTCTTCTGTGAGAGCCAAGGTAATGACCACGTATTGGATGAAGTCAGCTGCTCAGTAAGCCAGCATCGTTGTCCATGGAGTCTAGAGACATTCTTTGATGTGCATTTCACAGACCCAGATGCAACCCTTAGATTATGTGTTTCTTTCCTCCTGATGGCTCCTATGGGTGAGCCCATGCACAGGCTTTCTCTTAGAATGTTTTCCTGTATCTCGTTCTTATTTTTGTTTTCTCAGGCTCCATATGCCATTGACTAGAGCGTGGCAGACTCTTTTTTTGGATAAATGTTTTGGATAAATTCTAGGCTCAGAGCTCAGTCCATTTTAACCTTAGATAACCACCTTCCGTGTGCCTCTACCTACAAGTTCCCTGTATTTGTACACTGTGCATTGTGAGCTGTGGAAAGAATAGCCTTTAGGTTTAGAAACACCTTGGCTCAATTACGGACCTAAATGCTTAATAGCTCTTTGAACTTCAGCAAGTTAACTACTTAATCTCTCTGAACTTCAATTTCTTTATCTGTAAAATGGGTAACTGTGTGACGAAGTCAAAAAAAAAAATCACCAAAGCTAAGTCTCTATCATAGGATCCGGCATCCTCTCTTCCATTCAGGCACCTCTAACATCTAAAGGTGGACATTGTTCCATTCAGTTAAGCACCAACACCATCATGCCCAGAAACCTGGCACATTTCTGTGTTTACTGGGTAAACACTGGCGATTCAGACACTTCTAATATGTGGGGCATATTCCTTGCATTGCTTTTGAGAACATGCTCATTAGTAAGAAGTATAGTTGCCAAAAGAAAATTTATCTCCATTACGCTGAGGACACTATCTTCTAGTGATGAAGAATGCAGGCTTTTGAATCAGACCTCTTGGCTGGAATCCAAACTCAGCTACTCAGTAGGTTTGCGATCTTAGGCAAGTAATTTAACCTCCCAAACCTCTATTTCTTCTTCTGTAAAATGGAGATAGCAGTACTTCCTGTTTGCTCAGTTGTTCCGAGGAAGGAATGAGATAATGTATATGTGTAGTCCTTAGCGTAGTGCTGGATAACTAGCTTTTATCAGTTACTTACTGATTGTGTTTTTAAGCATGCGAGAAATGTAAATGTCGACCTAGCTACATTATTGACTTCTACGTTCACGCAGAGTCAAAGCTTATCTGTGTGAAGTGTTAAATAGACTGTGCTTCTTAAATGTTCAGGGAGAAGCAATTAGATTTTCTACAGGTTTAGAATTATTTTACCAATGTTTCAAAATGTGTGATCACGTGGGGATATACATTCAGGCTTGGGGGCAGAATTGAATAAACTCTGTAAGAAGGCTTAGAGTGGTAGAGACAACTCAAAACCGAGGGGGGGAGGGAGCGAGGGAAACAAGGAAAAGAAAGAAAGGAAAGAGGGAGAGGGTTATTAGGTCACACAACTGGAATAGTCTAGGGTTTAAAAAGCTGATATCACTAGATCCAGCTGGCTTTACCGTGTCGTTAGAAATCAGGCTTAGTGTCTCATTTGGTTCTGTTTTAGCCTTATTCTCAGGAAGGCTCTCTGTATGTGGTGACAAAGATGGCCATCAGCAGCTTTAGATCCTACTAGCCTGGCAACCTCTGCAGAGAGAGACATTCTCTCTCTCTCAAAGATTCCAGCAAAACCCCAGGATTGCATATCAGTGGGCCAATTTGGGTCACATGCCTGGTTCTGAACCAGTCACTGTAGGGGACATGGGCCCACGCATGGGTGTGTGTGGGCATGAGAGTCAGTCCATGGTGGCAGAATGCTGAGTTAGTACCGAGCTGGAGCAGCTCAGTTCCTTTCTAGGGAAGGAAGGGGAGCTCCCACTTCTGGGCCAAGCACAGCTAAGGCAGTCATTCTACTGTTTGCTTTATTTTTTCTTTTCTGAAGGATTATTTTTCAATCCGAATCTTTGCTTTTGTTTTCCATTAGACTATTCGTGCATGAGGCACCATAGACCCTGAGCTGCTGGCCTCAGTCCTACCCGATAATAGCCCTTCCCAGTTGCTAGTACAAACATTAGGTTTCCACGTGGAGGAGTTTTTCAGGCTGTTCAAACTTGTGATAATCAGGGAACAACGGCCATATGACCTGAAGCAACATTCTCATTCTTGTCATTAAACATAGTCTTTACTGGTATGCTCAGACTCTCTACCACTGTTTGTAACTATCTGGGACACCCTAGGCTTACAACCATGGACAGGGCTGCTGAAGCTAGCTGCACTACTGTCATGTGCGTGGTGGAGCTGTTTATTTTGAGGGAGACGTTTGGCTAGCTGGGGTCATCAAGGTTGTAGTTGTATGAATAAAGGGAATGTTGCTTCCCATCCTACACTGCTGCTGTTTTACCAGTGAATGTGCTTAGCCTAAAGCCTGATTGCTTGTTTTCTGAGGTAGCCAGATCTGAAATAAACTTTCTCTGTAGCTCAGGCTTTATCCTAAGCAGGTATCCTGCCGCCCTGTAGTCAGCTGTGGAAGTGATTACAAATGTTTGTCTGTAAACCCAAGGACTTCGAGGTGTAGGTTTCTTGTTAAATGGAGACAATCCTGATAGCCAGCCTCGCTCAGGAGTCCGTGGTGACCCTTATGAGACGTGGGTGAATACTGGATTTCCTGTTTACCTTTTCTCCTGAGCCTTTCGCAGTGGTCCTGGGTCATTTCAGGAGACCCAAGATTGGACCAATTGGGTTCACTCCTGAAAAGCAGGACTGCAGGAAAAGTGACCAACATGGAAAGTAAATACCACAGTTAGGGTGGCACATGAAGGAAAGAGATCCAGGGCAAAGGAAAACCTCGGGGTGGCTCACCTATCAAAGGCATGTCCCTTGGAGAGATCTTCCTTGGAGAAGGGCATGTGGCTTCCCTAAGCACTGGGGGTGCAGGGAGGCCTGCAGCTGGATCCCTCTGTGAGATCCAAAGGGTTCTGCGTGTAGTAGCAGAGCAGCCTTTCTAGAGGGGAACAGGGATCCAGCATGTGCTTGGAAATGAAGTCAGCCCAATTGATCAGGGACATACATAAGCCTGAAGAGAACTGGAAACGAGCTCTAGGATTTGCTGGCAGAAAATGGAATGTCTTACAGCACAGGTGTCCTGCTTCCTTTCTTCCTATGGGTGGGACCTTGGAAGGGAGGGATTCTGATTTCTGAACTGTTGCAATGGGAATGATGAACCTGGAGTACAGAGCAAAGGCTGGGAAGATTGTGTTTGCTCAGAGAACAGCTGGCCTGACTTAGGAGAGTTTTATTATTCTTGTTTTTATTTTGTTTACTCATTTTTGTTTGTACAGGAAATGTACTCCAACAATTCAGAAATTAAGAGTTCAAAAAGGTATATGCAGCAAAGCCTCTCCTTCCCCAGCCAGCAGTCAGACACCAGTGTTGTCAGTTTGTTTTGTATCCTTCGGAGTTATCTTATGCATGGACAAGCAAATTTATATGGATAAATTCTTTCCCTCATATTTGCACAGATACACATTATTCTAGACCTTTCTTCTTTTTTAATTGAGCAGTCATAGAGCTTGTTTCATATCAAGTACGTTAAAAAAAAACTTTCTCATTCATGTTTATGTTTACATATTATGTTACGCTCTGACTATGCCGTCATTTATTTAACCAGTTCTCTCTTGGGTGGACATTTAAGTTACCAAGTGTTTGCCCTTACAAATAATGCTATTGTGAATAAATTTGTAAATGTGTGAGGATATTGAAGTGGAATGGAAGGGTCAAAGGGTACAACACACTTGACATTTTGACAGATGTGGAGGTGGTATTCCCACCTGCTATGTGTCAGAGTGCAGGACAGTATTAAACTGAGCATGAAGGAGGCGGGAGAGAAACAACTAAGTAAAGTTGTGAACAAGTTTAACAGGTAGGATGGGGTGGGAAAGACTATGATTATGGGAAGTGCCCAGTAGTTAGTTTCACATTGAAAAGAACCATCAAACAAACAAACAAAAACTTTTTTTTTTTTTTTTTTTTTTTTTTGCGGTACGCGGGCCTCTCACTGTTGTGGCCTCTCCCGTTGCGGAGCACAGGTTCCGGACGCTCAGGCTCAGCGGCCATGGCTCACGGGCCCAGCCGCTCTGCGGCATGTGGGATCTTCCCGGACTGGGGCACGAACCCGTGTCCCCTGCATCGGCAGGCGGACTCTCAACCACTGCGCCACCAGGGAAGCCCCCAAACAAAAACTTTGACTGTTGGCAAAGCAAGAGTAATAAAGTGAGTTGAGATTACAGAACAGGGATTAGAACCTCATAAATGTCACTTGGACTTTATGATGTGGGACCCAAGATTGAAAACACCACTACAAAAGGCTCTGCCCTATGGGAGAGAAAAGACCTATTAAAAGAGGAGAGGGGGGCTTCCCTGGTGGCACAGTGGTTGGGAGTCCGCCTGCCGATTCAGGGGACACGGGTTCGTGCCCCGGTCCGGGGGGATCCCACACGCTGCGGAGCAACGAGACCCGTGAGCCATGGCCACTGGATCCCACATGCTGCGGAGCAACTAGGCCCGTGAGCCATGGCCACTGAGCCTGCGCGTCTGGAGCCTGTGCTCCGCAACAAGAGAGGCCGCGATAGCGAGAGGCCCGCGCACCGCGATGAAGAATGGCCCCCGCTCGCCGCAACTAGAGAAAACCCTCGCACAGAAACGAAGACCCAACACAGCCAAAATAAATACATAAATAAATAAATAAACTCCTACCCAACACCTAGGTATTGAAGGTTGGTTTTTGTTTTTGCCTTCCACCCCCCCCCCCCCCATTTATAGTTTCTGCCCTGAATGTAGATAAAGAAACCAGGCAATCTGCCACTGGCTCTAATGCTGAAGCAAAGCTAGAAACTAGTTTATGAAGTGAAAGTGATGGGTCTCTTGAGAGAGTGGCCATTGTTATTTTGAGAGTTCATGACAGGGAGGGAGGGGAGAACGCGGCATAGCCAGACATGCACTGTGGACCTTGGAAATCATACCTTTGAAAGTTCAGAAATAGAAGCGATGACTCAAGGATATTGAACTACATAAAAATATACTTATTTCTGACTGTGCAACCTCACAAATAATATACCAATAAAAAGGAAAAGGTAGAGGTACCTTGAGAGGAACCAGTTTTCAAAGGGGCTTGTACAAAAGGTAGGAAGGACAGAAAAGTGCACCTGCATGAACAGCATCAGGAAGATCAAACCCCACTGAAAGGGACAGTTCTGAGGACAATGGGAAGATTTTCCTTTAAAGTTATGTTCTCAATAAGAAGATCAAAGAAAGAATGGGCTTGGTTCCACTGATACCTCTGACAGGTGCACAGAACTTAGGATAGCAGTCCCCAGGCTGCTTGTTTATTAAGTGAATTTTAAGGAATCGGAGAAATCAAGTGAGTTGCTGAAAAACTGGAAGTAACCATTTTCTTCTCCTCCTCCTCCTCCTCTTTTTTCAAAATGGCAAAGAAAGAAGTGTTCTGTAAAATTCAGTCTACTGAGTTTGAGGTCCACCCTATGATGGTTTGTGAGAAGACAAAGTAGGGATCTGTGTCCGTTAAGGGTAAGTTACGTCTAATTGGCCTCATTGGTTTGGCCAGGAGTGCATCTTGTAGTGGTAAGTGGATAAATGTTCACTTCAGTGAGGCACTGCGAAAACATTGCTTGGGATAGTCTTGTGGATAAGATAGAGGAATATAGGATGAATGCTAAAACAGGCATATCGGTACCCAAGTGATAATGAATAATACCTTAAGACTACCTCTAGGAAGATTTTTTTTGCAGAGGGTCATGTCATCTGCCTTTAGTCCTCCTGCCTGGTGTGCATTTTTAGTCCATAATTTAGCTGCTGATATAGAAGGCCTTCAAGTTGTGATGACAGGAAGCCAAAGAAAAACTAAGTGGATCGGTTGACATTGGGATTCATAAAGACCTACACAGACTGGAGCGATCCATAAGTTGGCAGGAAAAGAGTAAAAGAGAGGCCAGGAGAACCTGAGTAGTGCAGAGCTGCCGGAGGTAAGGAGTAAGACGAGGGAGCCACACAGCTTGAGGACAGAGGATGCGTGTGTGGATCTGACCGCGAGGAGGGTGCTGACCCCTTTTGTGCTGGAGATAGAGCTCGAGCTCATCTGCCTGGAGAGTGGGGGTGGGGATGAGGTGATGAAAATCAGGGCCAGCGGGTCTAGACCCCTCACTTGAGAGAGAGACAACAATGAAGGGAACAGGAGAAGAGTGAGGGCCATGATGTTCTTGAAACTTACATAAGAGAGAGAAGAGCAGGTGTGAAGACTGGCAGGGCCAGTGACCAGGAGAGACTAAAGGTTCTGGGAGAGTGGCCAGTAAGGGAAGCATGCTGGAGGGTGCAGGGCCACTGGGCTTTTGTTGTCAGCGATCAATGTCACATGGGCCTTAACTGTGTTGCATGACCTTGAGGTGTTTTCTGTTGCTCTCCCGGTTCCTCTCCTTCATTTCTTATGGCTCAAACACTTGGTGGCAAAAGGAGAAGCAGTGGGGAAAGTGAACTCACATTTATCGAAGGCCTCCGTGTGCCAGGGCACCGTGTGAGGTGTTTACCAAAGTCAGATGAGCGGGTGAAGCCAACCCTCTGACGACTGACTCTGGGGGAAGACAACGTGGGGCTGTCTCTGGGCTAACTCAGGTGAGCTAGCTCCAGGAGAGAGTGGCTGGGAGGCCAGGAGCCCGCTTATGACGGCGATGCCTGCATCTGCAGCTCTGCCAGTTCAAGTGGCATCGCTGGAGGGAGAGCAGGCTGGCGTAGGGGCCCTAGCAGTGCCTCTCAGACCCAAGCTGCCATCCGGACCCTCAGTTTTCCTTCTACATTTCCTTCTACATTCTTCTTTTAGGAAACACTGCTTCTGTGGGGGATGGGAAACCTCTTTCTAGCATGCCTGGACAGTTCTCATGGTGCCAGGCGGCAGACCTCCCAGTACCAGGTGCCAGTGCTCAGAATGTCAGTAAAGGTGGGCAGAGACGGGCTAAACACTTTAAATGGCACCCACCCACCCACCCTAGGCTCTGTCGGGATCTGTTGCCAACTATCTCCTTAACTCCATGCCCCGGCCCCGTCAGCTGCCCACAGTCTTCCCCAGGCTCTTGGGTTTCTTGTTGCCATGAGTGGCACCATCCTCCTCCCTGCCAGCCAGGCCCATGACTCCTCGTCCCCTTTACTTCCCCACACAGGCAAGGGATCTAGAACGCGCCTACTTCACACCACTTAGACTCGTCCCATCTCCTTGTCTCGACCCAGGCGGAATTAGTCACTCACCGCTCCCGGGAAGCCCCATGGTCCTATTGGTGTAGCACTTACAGCCTGTTGTGGTTGCTATTTGCGTGTTTCTCCTCACTCATCTGCGAGCGCCTTTGCTCACTGTGGCCTTGGGTCTCTGCGGAGTGATGCTAGATGTCTGTGGAGTAGATAAAGGAAAGCCCAGCAGAGCTGCTAGGGCAAGGGATTCAGAACTGAGTAGGTATGAATTCCAAGGGTTGCAGTTATTTTCCAAAGTTGCCATAAAAGGTCAAAATGTTCTTGAGGCTACAGAGGAGTCAGGTCTGGTGTCGGGTGTGAGGGAGCGTTTAGGGTTGGGGACGTAGTAGCGTGTGTGCGCGTGTTGTGTGCCGTATGTCCCCTGTGCACAGGTGTTGGCACGTTTGGGGAGGGCGTTGGCGAGTGTAGAAGGGATGCATCCGTATGTGATCCCATCTCCGCTCTTGCTAGACTCTGCGCCTCAGACGCTGTCACGCAAGGACGGCCCCCAGTATGGCACGAAGGCCATACTGCAGACGGGCCCACGGATGGGGCAGGTCAGGGAAAATGCCACGTCTTTTGGTTCCTGTGAAGAGAGCATATGGTCACGGACAGCGACCGCCGTGTGCCCCCTGCCGTACACTTCCATCCTTCTGTTCTGCTCTCCTAAGGAGTTCCATGTCTGAGCGCTGACTGACCCTGCGTGCTTTTCTTCTCCTCTCTCTTCCTTCCTACAGTCGGTTCTGAATGTGATCGGTGAGCTGCAGCAGCAGATGTGTAGGCTGCAGCTGGACATCCACAGGCAGATCCAAGAGCGCCTCTCACTCAGGGACCACTCTGAGGAGGTGGCAGCCGACGACGGTGCGGCCCGGCCCCAGCCCTGCGGCCAGGAGTGTGCCCGTTGGGAGGGGTCACCTGTAGGAACCACACTTAAGTATATCGGAGCATGCGTGTGTGTGGCATCTCGCTGGCGGAGGGGCTGGGGCTTCTCCTGCCTGGAACAGCGTGCGCTGGCTTAACATGGATCTGTGGTCACCTCTGGGCAGAGCTTGGGACTTGCTCCCCTCGGGATGTGAGCTGAGCTCCGTGACCCTCACTGAACGGGGTCTGAGCCGGCGAGGCCAACCCTCTGACCGGTGGCGGTACTCATCTCCCTCAGGGCTGGGAATGAGGTATGTCAGCTGCCCTGAGTGACGGGGCGTCGGTGTAAAAGCAAGCTTCGGGTCCCCTTCCCAGGTACGACTCAGACACTCATTCTCCCTCCTGGGCTGGGAGAGTAAATGAAGTTTCAGCTCCCATGATTTTTTTTTTTTTAATTTAAGAAAAAATAGCATCATAAAATAATCCTCTCAAGTTTATTTTTAAAGAGGTTTATCCCCAGTGAGAAAATAGAACACAAGTGTCCACAGGCTGTGACAACTCTCATCATCTGAATTTCCGGGAAAAGCTCTCCCGTGTAATCACGTTCGAGGGATTTCATAACCTGTGGGCCCTGTGGGGTGTATCTGCCTGGGATTCTGGACTTGGCCCCTTGCACTGGTGTCACCAGGTCCTTTGTGATGGCAGCTGCACAGAGATGAGCCTGTGCTTCCAAGGACCGCTATCGAAGAGGCCTTGGAAGCCCAGGGGAAAGTCAAGGGCATAGTAGCCATGTCTGTAGGAAGTTGCCATGGTCCATACTCAACTATGGGACATGTTGGAAATCTCCACCCAGACTTGGGCATGAGGGGAGGGGGCCTCGGTGGGGAAAAAATTGAGAGTCAAGATGTAGGTGTAGATTTGGAAAGGGAAGCTCTGAGAGGGGTGCTGGGCATGCCCCCTGGTGAGTGGGTTACCCCAGAAAGACTCGTAAAAGAAGTTACACTGTGCACCAGTGTTTATAGCCCACGATGGGCAACAAATAGCTTAGAAGGAAGGGGATGTGCCAGAGAGGTCACAGAGCCTGGAGGTCATCATGCTCTGTGTCCCCACAGTGGCAGCTCCTCAGCAGGAACCTGCACACTTTCAGTTCTGCCATCAGCAGGCCTGGCGTCCCCTCAGGCAGGGCCAGAAATGTTCGCAGAAAATGAGCCTGGATCTGCTACAAGTCACAACAGGCCTTAAAGTCTAATGTTGCAGATCACAGAGGCAGTAACCTTAGCTTGGAAGACACGTTTCTAAAAGGGCATCAACAAATGTTCACCTCATTTATAAGAAAATCTTAGCGAATATCCCTGCACAATGCAAGTGTAAGCAATGGAACTTTCTGGTGGGTTGTCTCAGGATGCAAAGGCCCGTTAAATGATGGCTTGAATTGCAAGTGTTCGTTCATCAAGAAATAATGCATACCTAACTATGTGCCAGAGGTTAGCAGAGCTCACGGAGTTCACAGTGTAGGAGAACTAGCCATCAGCCATCACACCAGTAACTGTTTAATTGCAAATGATATAAGATTATACAGATGCCACAAGAGAGTATAGCAGAGGGACCTGATGAAGTGTAGAGGTTGGAATAGCTTTGCTCATGGCGGCCTGAAGGATGGGCAGGGGTTAACCTGGCAGAAAGTTCCAGACAGAGGGAGGGAGAGGCATGTGTGAGGGCCCAAGTCAGAAAGAGGAACTAAAAAGTATCCAGTATGGCTGGAGCATAACTGGGGAGAGACAGTAGTACAAGAGGCAGGCAGGGTGCTGGGTTAGGCCGGGCCGTACTGGTCGTGGGTTAAAGTTCATGAGCTTTGAGGAGCAGGGAAGGGCCAGGATCAGACTTGTGCTGTAATTGTATTGTTCCCCTGGATGCCATGGGGGTCGATGGCTTCAAGAAGGGCAAGATGACAGAAGACCAGCCAGTGGAGAGGCTGTCCAGGCTCTCAGCAGTAACTGCTAGTGATGGTAGAGTTGAGATAAAAGAGAGATTCAGGTGATTTCCTTGAAGGTGGAATTTAGAAGGCTTGGGGGGTGAGTTACGTATGTGGGGGGGGGAGACAGAAGGAGGTGCCAAGGATGGAGCCCAGGTTTCTGGCACAGGATGGAGACGCCATTTAGTGAGACAGGGATGTCTGTGAGGGGGAATTAAGGGTTACACTTGGGTCATGACAGTCGTAAGATGCCTCTGTGCCATCCACGTGGAGATGTTGTGGGAAGTTTGTTATGTGAATCTGGAGTTCAGAAAGTCTATGGAAGTAATTGCTTTCATGCTAATTTTTCTGATAGAAACCAGTCAGCAGGACCATTTGTCCATTAAAGGAACCTAGGTTTGGGATAAGGGTGCTCAGCGGTGTCTTTACTAAAAGGGGTACTTTAGAAAGCAGGGGCCCTGGGGTCAGAAGATACAGCCCTGATTTCCAGCTCCACCACCGGCAAGTTGTTTAAATGTCACTTCCCCACTCAGCAACCTTCAGAGGCTCCCTACTTTCTAAAGATATGGCATCAGATCGCCTCATATTCTCATCCCAAAGCCTTTACAGTAAGGCCCCACCGTTTCCCACTGAATGCTGCCCATCCTGTGCTCCAGCCCAGCAGGCTGTCTGCCCTCTCCCTGGACGCCGCCTCCCTCCGTCCTTTCTTCAAGCCAACCCCTCCTCTGAACTGGAACACCCAGACTGGCTTCTGCATTTCACACTTAGCATTTGTCCTTTTAGCGTTTTGTTTCTATCCTCCTGGCTGTCACTTCCTCTGTGAAGCCTTGTAGGAACACCGACCTCCTCCCCTGGGTTCCTCGACCCCCAGCACAGACAGATGCTCCCTGTTAGCCTGCTTCCTGCTACTTTGTAACAAGCTGCCTCATTTCTGCATCTCTTTCTCTTGCTCCCAACTCCTACCTGTCCTTCCCCCTACACATACGTGCATGATTTGGGCACACCCTGCGGGGAACACAGATGTCAGAAAGGAGCGGGGAGAACAAGTTCTGCAAAGAAGAAGCAAGTTTTCTCTTCCTTTTGTCTGGAGCTCCCTGGCCTTCGTTTTGTAACGGGCACATAGCTTTTCCTGCAACGAGGACCGTGTTTAAACATTGGAGCCAGCCACGGCGTGGAGCCTGACGCGGTCGCTCCTGCCTTGGTATCCACTGTGCATGTGTTACCCAGGGCTGTAGATCCCAGGAGCATCCTGTTCTTTAACCATCAGAACTCTGTCTCTCTTCGTCACCCCCCCTAGGAGTTACTGCAGGAGCTCCGGCACCTCAAAATCAAGGTGGAAGAGCTGGAAAATGAACGGAACCAGTATGAATGGAAACTGAAGGCCACCAAGGTAAAAGGCGGTTCTGATGTTTATGGAGAAGCTTTGAGGCCCAGTGGGGAGGGTCTGGGGTGTGCCGTAGCCTAGGGCTGAGGAATGGGAATTGATCCCACTGTGTGTACACGCAACAGTGCCCAGATTGTGCGAGCAGACAGATTTAATCCAGGAGGGCTCTTTTCCTGGGGAAAGCCCATGAGATTATGAGCTGCTGAGGTCACCAAGTCTCCTTCCTCTCTCTGTGTCCCATGGCACCCCCACCCCACCCCGCCCCAGGCTGACACTGGGCCAAGCAGGGCCTCTACGAGTGAGTGATGAGTCCTAGGACAGATGAATGCCAACATTGTCTTAGCTGCATCATTTTAAATTTAGCAGCCCCTCTAATAATCAGTTTCTAGAAAGAGGTATGCTTTTATTTTTAGCAATTCCTCAGAATATATACTTGTCATATTTTTGTAACCAGATCATGTTTCTATTGAACTGGGGAGCTTGCTATCTAAAGGACACCCACGATACATTCTTTCGTGAAATAAATTTTATCCCTCCCTCCTTTGTTTTCCCTAATAGTTTCCTCCTTCATTTCCTCTAATAGTTGGAATGGATTCAGCCCACACATTTATTGTTTTGGCCAGAACGTTGTATTTTAAAACGTCGAATTAGCTGTCACTTAAGCATTAGGAAATTTCACATATACAGTTAGACTTCCTTGCAGGCAGAGGAGTAACGCTCTGGGGTTGGGGGCGGGAAGCTCTAAAACCCTGAAGCAGTTTTTCCGCCTGAGGAGCTGGCCAGGCTCCCTCTGGTGGGTGGGTGCACGCCTGCCTTTCCACTGAGAGCTCTGCAGCGCCACCCACAGGTGTTACCAGATGGTCCTGTAGGCATCTTCATCTTTACTTCTTAGAGTTTTCTTAACATCTAGTTTGTACTTTGTTTTATTTTTTCTATACCTTTAAATGATTCTAAAAACAATAATAACCGTTATAGATAATTTTAAACCACAAAAATTTAAAAGAATAAAAATCATTTGTAAACTGCCCAGGAGCTACCCCTATTAATATTTCCTTCCAGGCATTTCTCTTTTTGGAGTCTCTCTCTCTTAATTTTGATGTTGATAATTTATACACAATTTTATACCATGCTATTAAAAGAAAACTCCGAACATGATGTTGATGTCTGTATAATATTCTATTGCATAAATGTAATTTTCTTAACTGTTTTACAGATGAGGAAACTGAGGCACAGAGTAGTTAGGCAACTTTCCCAAGATCTTACAGCTAGTCAGCTCCAGCGCTAGACAATCTGCTTGATCATCTACTGCTCTGTTCTTATCTACGTGTCCCCTTGTGTGCACTGTGCTTCACGACCCCCAGTTCTAGGAGCACCGTTTCTCTAAAAGCTCAGAACCTTCCATCCCCACGATCCCCTCGAGCGAGTCCTGTCTTGGTGAAACCTTTGAAGTTGTACACTCCACCTTCTATTATAAAACCAAACAACTCGTTTGAATCACCTAAGCGCTTCGCCTTGGCATGTAGACCTTTGAGATACTGTGGATTATTTAATAACCACCACATCTGGAGACCCTCCTGTGTGCCAGAATGTGTCCAGCCCTTTGTACACATTTTCTCATTTGGTCCATAAAATAACCTAGTGAGGTCTAATGATTTGTTGTCCTCGTTTTCCTGGTGGGGAAACTGAGGCTCAGAGTGGCCAAGGGGAGGTTCTGATCTGGATCTGTGTCATTCCAAAACTCATGCTCTTTTCCCTCTGTCGTCCTAATTCCCTGCAGTTGAAACCTGCCTTGTTTTTGAAAGTTCTTCCATTTTCTGTGTAAAGCTTCTCAGTCCGTCAGTGTGCTTCATCTTTCAGTGCAGCGGCGGTAGGGCAGGGTCCCTGGGTTTAATAAGGCCCAGAATCTGCAGGGAGGCAGAGCCCCCATCTCTGCCTGGCTTTGTCCCAGACCTCTCACCACACAGCTCCAGCCTCAGTGGCCATGGCAGTAGCATACTTTTCCCCATGGTCAGGTGCACGGCTTCTGGGCTGTTGTAGACGTCCCAGCTTAGGGACAGATACCTTTCTCAGCGTAAGAGAGGACCTGTCATTTCTGGCCTATTCTGTGAAAATGGGCACATGGGAGATTGGGCCCAGCCACTTGGTCTGTAGAGTTGTAAATAAATGACTTCACCCAGAGGCAGGCCTCAGAAGAAGAGCCTGGGCTCTGCCTTGATAGCATCTCATCACTGGTGTCCACTGTGGGGCCCGCAGACAAGAATCGGGCATCCGGATTCCTAACAGCTCTCACCCTGTCTACAGGGAAGGGGAGAAATGGGTATGGAAGGTGCAAGAAAAGTTAAGAGAATATCTTCCAAGAATATTCTGGCCCTTGTAGAAATGAGAGGCATTTGGATTGAGTCCCAAGGCTAATATTTTCAGAAGCCACTGTCGCCATCAATTGTAAGCCCATGGGCTCCAAGGCCCTGGGTTAGCTGTGCAAAGCTGCCCATGGCCGCGAGTCTCTGCAAGCCGTTTGGTACAGCTGGACCCAGCTCTCTGTCCTCTGTGGGTGGACACCAAGCAAAGGGACAGTGCTCTGTAGGGACTTTGGGTAAGGAAACCCACCCCTTTGCCACCTCTTTGTTTTTACATGGGCCCATTTTGGGGATGTTAGGGAAGGTTTTTCCAGAACCTTGAGGTGGGCTCAGGGAGCCCTCTCCCCGTACGAGGAGCCCTCATCTGTGCTATTAACTCAGCCGCAGGCAGCCTAGGCTGGGTGGAGCCCTGGCTTTCGAGCAGGCAGGGAGCACGTCCTGGCCTGGTCGCTGAATAGCTCTGTGACTTGGGAGTCGAATCCTTCCCTAATCCTGTTTTCTCCCCGGTGACATGCAGGGGTACTGCTTCCTCCCATGGTTTCCTGTGAGGATTGCGTGAGGGTTGATGTAAGAACACAGTGAGCATGGGGCGATGGAGAGTAGGCTCTCAGCCCGTGTGTCCTGAAGCTGAACACAGGCCTGTTTGGTGGAAGGGCCACCAACAGGACCAGTGCTCATTTGATTACTTGACTTGTTCAAAAACGGCCTCGGGATAGGACGAGCCCATACCGTAACCTTGCAGAATAAAGGTGGGGCCCGACTGGGCTACCACATGGGGGGCGGGTGCCCAGAGTAGAAGCTTTTGCTGTGTGTGCCGTTGACTGGCTGGGAGTTAGTTCTCACCCCCTTTCTTAGTCTGTTTTGTTTTTTTTCTTTTTTATAGATTTTATTTTATTTATTTACATATTTATTTATTTTTGGCTGAGTTGGGTCTTCGTTGCTGCACGTGGGCTTTCTCTAGTTGCAGCAATGGGGGCCCCTCTTCATTGCGGTGCGCAGGCTTCTCACTGTGGTGGCTTGGCTTGTTGCGGAGCACAGGCTGTAGGCAGACGGGCTTCAGTACTTGTGGCACATGGGCTCAGCAGTTGTGGCGCACGGGCTTCAGTAGTTACGGCTCGCGGGCTCCAGAGTGCAGGCTCAGTAGTTGTGGCACACGGTCTTAGTTGCTCCGCGGCACGTGGGATCCTCCTGGACCGGAGATCGAACCTGTGTCCTCTACATTGGCAGGTGGACTCTTAACCACTGCGCCACCAGGGAAGCCCCTCTTAGTCTGGTGTGATGCTCAGAGCACTAGCTAGTTATCCATAAGGGAAGGAGTAGGATGAGAGCAGTAACAGAAGTGGCATTTATTGAGGACTTACTATCTACTGAGCATGAGACTAAGTTGTTCATGACCCTTACCACATTTACTCCTTACTGCAGCCCCGTGTGCTAAATGCTGTTTTCCTGGTTTTATAGATGAACCAAGACTCAGAAATGTTAAACCACTTACCCAACTAGGAAATGAGAGAATCCAAGTTTAACTCCAAAGCCAGCGTGCCTCTCAGGACGGGACCTACCCAGTTCTGACCTTCTAATCAGTATGGGAGCACAGGGACCACCTGGCTTGCTGTTACGTGTGCAGTTTAATCTGCTGGTAGAGACTTGGGAACCACCCAGTGCTGCTGCCCACGTGAATGTGTGTGTGCACCTGTGTTGATTTACAAAAGTACGTCCACTCAGCACACCTGAATGCTGTACGCAATGCTTGTATGTAACTTCATTTGGGTAAAGGAGCATAGATGTCTGAGGTTGGGCAGAGGCTGTGGCTGTGCATTCAGGGTGGGAGAGTTTGAGGGAGGGAACTCTTGGCTCACTCATTGTCTACTAGTAGCGATTTGATTTCCACTGTATTTCCTGTATGGGGTGGAAAAACGAAAGATGAACGTACTTGTTACAGTGGTTTACGGACATGCTACTGCAGAATATCTTGGGAGAAGGAAGACCATGTCCAGAAAGAGAATATCCATCTCTGGGCCAAGGGCAGCCCTCCCATTGAGCACGTTCCCACCTCCTCAGGCCTCTGACTTATTTTGGCTGCAGAAGGCATGGGAGGGAAAGAGCCTGGTCAGGCAGGAGGATGCAGGAGAAAGAGCAGGTGGATGGCCAGGGCCACGGGCATGTCCTCAGTGGCCAGGAAGAGCGCGTTCATTCCGCAGAGCTCCACCTTGTGGGGAGGGCGGTGAACACCTCTCACTGCTCACCTCTGGCAGCTTTGCTCCTTACTTCCTAATGTGTCCTCGGACCCACTGGCCCTGGGCTCTGACTTGAGGTACTTTGTCATGGTCTGGTAGTCCCTCTGAGCTGGTAGGATGGCTTTTTCTCTTCCAGGCTGAGGTAGCCCAGCTGCAAGAGCAGGTAGCCCTGAAGGATGCAGAAATTGAGCGTCTGCACAGTCAGCTCTCCCGGACTGCAGCTCTGCACAATGACCATGCAGAGAAAGGTAACTGGGCTGACTGTGACCGAATGCAGTTTGCCCTTTGGCCCTGGGCCCTCTCTTGTAAGTGGGCATGTGTGTCTCTGGGTGTGTGTACTGCTGTGTGAGGAGGCATCAAATGTGCACGTACGTGTGTGTGTGTGTGTTCGTGTGTGCACGCATGGGCCTATAAAGCCCAGCTCTGTTGTGGAATCATTACCATGAACCCCTCCCCTGTTCGGAGGACTCAGTTGAATCATTACCATGAACCCCTCCCCTGTCCGGAGGACTCAGCTCTGAAGGCTTTTCTCAGATGCACTCTGACCACTGAAGCTCTCTGTGCAGCTCCCTCTGGGGCTTTTACTCCTTCCCTTAATTGAAAGGACTTGTCTTTGTGTTATTACCAAAGAAGAGGCTTTAGCAGTTCACTCAGTCGTTGAATGGAGCCCTGCCTGGTACTCACATGAGAGCCTGAGGTTACAGAAACAGATGCGTTATTTCCCATTATTTCCCATTATTACCTCTGAGGAAGACCTTTCCTGGCCACCCTACCTCAACTAGGTGCCCCCGTTTTTCTCAAGCTCAGCACTCTTTCTTTCTTTCATAGTACTTATTGTAATTGATCAGTGTTGTATTTTGTGAGGTCTTATATAGACTGTCATCCTCCTTCTGGGGCAGTGACTGTGTCTCTCTTATTTGAGACCATATCCACAGAGCTTCACATGGCATTCAGCCCATGGCTCCTAAGAAATATTTATTGAATAAGTGAAAGGATGGTGAATGGTCCCTGAGGAGTTCAAGTCTTGCTGATTAAAAATAGAGGCTAAATCCTCAAGTATTCTTAATGCGTATTTGATATTTACAGCTATTTGCCTTATACACAAAATGATCACACACCCTCCAGCTTCTCTGGCCCCCAGGCTGCAGAGCAGTGCTGGGGAGCCCTGTGAACTAGCCCCACTACAGTTGCAGCTGGGCCTCGGCACCAGCACCGCTTAGCTTGGATCCCTGGCGGGGGTGGGGAAGCTGTGCAGCCCTGAAACAATGGCTTAGGCGGGAGGAGGAAATTAGTGACCCATGTGTTCATCCCTCCGCCAGCCTTTCTCTTCTCAAGCCACTGAGTATGTCACCTACTTGCCATGGCTTAATGTGGAGACCCCTGAGATACTCTAGACTGTCTGTGATGCTAAACTTGCATAAAGAGCTCCCCAGGCCCTGACTTGTGGGCCAGGCAGGCTTCCCCTGCACTCCGTGCTTCCCCACAGGCCTCGCCTTCCAGGCCCCACCGCATTCCATCACCGGGCGCCTCCTGGAGCTGGTGCTCGGGGCCTTGCTCTGGCTGCGGCCTGCCCAAGGCATCGAGGTTTGCCGGCCTTCGTCTGGAGCTTACAGCCCTCCCCTCCACAGACTGGGTTGCCAAGCTGATCTTTAGCCGTCAAGAGCCTAAGATAGTGAACAGCACTCTGCACCTCCCTCTGAAGCTGAATCCCTACAACTAGTTACACAAAGTCCTAAATCCATTCTTCCTATTCTTGCCGGCTGTAGCAAGCATCCCGAAAGGAGATGGGGTGACTATACGTACTTTTGTCCCCTTGTCTGTATTTCTCTTACGTAGACATCCCTATTCTGTGTAGTACCCAATTTGGGGACGGGTATAGGGCTTTGCTTGGAAAAACTAGCTATGTGTTAATTCTTAGACCTCCACATATTGGGCAGAAAGACCCCCAGCTCCTTTAGGCTTTAGCCTTTGACCTGGCTCTCCAGACTAGTTTGGGAAGAATTCGAGAGAGTCTCTTGGGTCCAAGGTGAGAGAAGGCAATGTGTTGTCCACCACAGACTTACAAAGATCCCTTGGCCCATAGAGAAATTCTGTAGGCTTATGATGAACGAAGATTGCTTTCCTTAACCATAGAGTTTGTTTTAACATACTTATAGATCCAGCTAAACACTGTTAGTCAATTCCGACTGTGACCTTGTCAATTGAGCCAAGTACCTGACTCTTTTTTACATAATCATTCTTGCCCTGTCTCTGTTCAGCTATAGACTTCCTTTCCTTTCTCATTTTAAATTCTCTTCTGCTACAATCCACGGGACAGTGTGATTCCCTCTAAAACTAGTTAGCAGCCGCCCAGGTACATGCCTACTCAAGTCATAAAGGATAAATGTCTGTTTCCTTGTGGGATGTCAGTTGTGAAAGATTTGGGGGTTCCTCTGTGTCACCCTTGAATAAATGGCATTTTGTTTTTTCCCCACAAATGTCTCTAAAGAGAAGACAAAATAGTAGGTTCATTCGTTTAATAGTCCAACAAATATGTAACGAGACTGACTCTATGCCAGACACCATCATGGGCTCTTTAAAGAAGTAGGGAGCCACGTGTAACTTATTCATATGGAAAGTCTTAGCGTCTTAGCAGGTGGGAATAGTTGTCTGCATTTACGTAAATAATTCTTCCTATACCTAAATTCTTTTAGACCAAGAAATCCAACGTCTGAAAATGGGGATGGAAACTTTGCTTGTTGCCAATGAAGATAAGGTAAGATGGCCACGGAGCGGCCCTGCCCTTCCCCTGCTGACATTCCTGGTTCTGTTTGGTCCTATTAGTCTCTGATATTTTGGACAGGGCTGTGCCCATCAGACCACCGACTCAGGGAAGTGTCAGGAGAATGGCCTCTTCCTCCTAGACACGTGTCTCAGCCACCTGTTTTTGGCTTTGATGCCTGGGAGCTTTGCCTAAATGGCATCTCCCAAAGGCAGAATAAAGCCATTCCTGTTCATGCAGGTGTAGGGGAAAAAATACCACTGAGGTTACTGCCAATATCATAGCTGCTGCTCACAGTACTGGCAAAACTCAAGAACGGTTCACCAGTCTCCCACGTTCATGACCTGGTGATAGACCCATCGTAACTGGTGATGCATAATCATAAAATAGCCACCTCCGTAACTAGAGAGCACCTGTCTGGCAAAAACGTCAGCTCTAAGGATCACAACCCTGCATTTTACAGACGAGGAAACATACTCAAAGTGCTAATGTAGGTTTGCCCAAGGTCAGGTAACAGTAGATAGCAGAGCCAGGGTCATAC
The DNA here is from genome assembly GCF_937001465.1 of Orcinus orca. Lineage (NCBI taxonomy): Eukaryota > Metazoa > Chordata > Mammalia > Artiodactyla > Delphinidae > Orcinus > Orcinus orca. Next base: position 47,506,009 of record NC_064566.1, on the reverse strand, counting down.
CCAAGTTTATCTAGCTCTGAAATCTGTGTGGCCTCCCCAGGTCCCCAGCCTTTGCTGAAAGAAATGATCTCTGGGTATTTCCCCTATTGCGTAAGGAATCTCAGCCTCCTACGGAGCAAGTGAGAGTTTTGAGAGAAATACGACAGCTTTATTTTAGTCTTTTTTTTTTTTTTTTTCACGTAGCTCCAGAGGACAATACTCGGACCAGGAGGCAGATTTCAATGGCTATGTCAGGCGGGTAGGAAGACAATGAGTTTCCTGCTTCGGGAAATGTTTGAGCCCCTCGAAGGCTGTATCAAACAGGGAGTGTTTTATGACTAGATATTGGACTCGTAGCCTTCAGGTAGAGGCGAGAGTGCTTACAGCTGCTCAGGAGGTAGACCACTGAGAACCCAGGGCCTGGACACTGTGTTTCCCTTTGGAATATTCTATGGCTTCCACATAGCATTTCTTCTCAGTGTGCCCAGAACACAGCCAGGGCCCCCAGATGAAATCGCCAGGTACCAGTGGTGGTGTTTACATAGAAATCTGTCTTGTCCTGTGACAGGACCGTCGGATAGAGGAGCTTACTGGGCTGTTAAACCAGTACCGAAGGGTGAAGGAGATCGTGATGGCAACTCAAGGTAAGAGCAAGGGGGAGCTTTGCCATTTTCTCCCCCACATATCCCATCTCTACGGTGTTAAATCCAGGGGCAGACCTGCCAGAAGAGTCCTCATCTTCATTTGGAGAAATGCTCTGCTGGAGAACGGAGCTGGTTAGACTGCCCTGGGTGGGGGGACACTGGCAGCCGTTGCTTGCCAGAAGTTGTGGCAAATGGCAGAGTCAGTTCAGAGCTTCCAGGAGCTACCCAGATCGCCAAGGAAAGACAGCCTTCAACTCGAGCCATTGGCGATCCCTACCCTTGGAAGATCTACGCATCTGCCCAGGACACCTCTTAGAGGCAGTGAGGGCAGTCAAACCTGGATCCGAAGGCAGCTTAATACCCTCGTTGGGGATTAGAGCCTCCCCACCTCCTGGAGAATCTAAAAGCTTCCCCAGCAGACGCCAGGACACTTGGGGAGCCTTCTTTGAGTTGCCGGGCACCTGGGTTCCCATAGGAAGTCACAGGGCAGTAAGAGCTGTTTGTGTTGCCCTGAAGAATCTTCTGAATCACACTTTTAATGTCCCTTTATGTTTTTCTTTGTCCTTTTTTTTATATAAATTTATTTATTTTTGGCTGCGTTGGGTCTTCGTTGCTGCACGTGGGCTTTCTCTAGTTGCGGCGAGCGGGGGCTACTCTTTGTTGCGGTGCGCGGGCTTCTCATTGCGGTGGCTTCTCTTGTGGGGGAGCATGGGCTCTAGGCACACAGGCTTCGGTAGTTGTGGCTCGCAGGCTCTAGAGCACAGGCTCAGTAGTTGTGGCGCACGGGCTTCTCATTGCGGTGGCTTCTCTTGTTGCGGAGCATGGGCTTTAGGCACACAGGCTTCAGTAGTTGTGGCTTGCGGGCTCTAGAGCGCAGGCTCAGTAGTTGCGGCGCACAGGCTTAGTTGCTCCGCGGCACGTGGGATCTTCCCGGACCAGGGCTCGAACCCGTGTCCCCTGCATTGGCAGGCGGATTCCTAACCACTGCACCACCAGGGAAGTCCCTCTTTGTCCTTCTTAATGAAGGAGAAACAACGTTAGGATTTTGTGGTACAATTATAGGTTTCTAAACAAGTCACGTGGTAGTAATTATCTCTTCTGCGTTAATGCTTCCAGGGCCTTCAGAAAGAACTCTCTCAATCAATGAGGAAGAATTGGAGGGAGGTTTCAGAAACTGGAACACTGCAAATAAAGGCCCTGAAGAACTTTTTAAACCAGAGGTACTGTGTTTCCGGTCATGATGTGGGGTTTCAGCAGGCCCCAGGAGCTTACCCTGGGCCTGGGGGAGGATCTAATCAGGTACCAGTCAGGTATGTCTCAGGTGTAAATCTTGACAGGTAGAAAAAATTAAATCAATGGAGTTAGCCCCCGAGGCCTTGGGAAGAGCACTGAGGCTGGGGAGCAGTCAGGGCCTGTGTTCCCATTGGGAGGGACAGCATAGTGGATACTGGACTTCCCAGGATAGGAATTTTCTTTTTTAACTGGTTTCCTTGCTTATTTTTGCCTTTCCTCTCTGGACTATAGCCTAGACCAAAGGTGTTCTTTGTTTTATTTACCACTGTCTCTCCAGGATCTGCAGTGATGCCTGGTACCCAGTAGGATTCAACAGATATTTGTTGAATGAATGAATGAATGCATATTGCTCATTTGGAGGGATAGCTGAACTTTTGAAGTGATACATTCCTATTTCACAGACAACGTCCTGCCCCTATAACCAGCATACAGATTTCCTTTTTTCTTGTTTAAAATTTGATCCAGTTCTATGAACCTCTCTGGACTTAGTCTAGATACACGTAGGCAAATTAACTCATAGATACAGATCTCAGATGAAGAAGGGGTTTCAGCCCAGGATCCAAAAGGTTCTTGAAACTCCAGAACAGTCACAATAAAAAGGATCTTAGCGGTCCAACTCAACCCTTTTAATTAAGGGAGGAGCAAAAGTGTCACCCGGTGGCCCAGTTATGTAGTCAGAGCAGGCATCCCAGATTGCTGGCAATGATAGCAGTAACTGATGCCCAGTACCTCTGGGTGGTCCCTGTGATGAGCACTGCACGTGACTCACCTCATTTACTCCTCATGACCCCTTTGGGATTCTTTTATTGTGTTGCAGCTGAGGCTCAGAGAAGGTAAGTAATCTGCTCTAGGTCACCCAGCAAGTAGATGGCAGAACTTGGACTTGAACACAAAAGCCCAGGCGTTTAACAACTTACATACTATGATGCCAGGGTTCTTTCTATGGTAGACCAAAAAGATACCGGGATCTAGAGAATAGAGGCAGCCCTTGCAGACAGGAAAGACATCAAATTGTGTCCTTATCTTCCACCAGATTAGCTCACGTTCATTCCACCCTTGATACTCTTGCCTTTCTGGCCTCCTTGCTAAGCTCATTCTCATTTCTCAAGATTCAGCTCAAGTGTTCTCCCCTCTGAAGCCTTCCTAACCTTCCCACCAACAAGAAGGATCCTCTCCCTCCCCTTTATCCCCATATTATATTATAGGTATTGGTATCAGAGGGACATGTTGCATTGCTCTTTCATCCTAATTAACTTACCTGACTCCCTGATGTGGGCAGTGCTTGCCCCACACCCAGCACAGGGCCTGGTAGGCAGTAGATGTTGCTCGTGTTTGTTGATTGACTATACGAATTACAGAGTTGCTCATTGCCAGCAGAAATCGACTCCGGCTGACCTTTGCCAACAAGGAATGTTTTTAAGAGGGTGTGCAGTGGCTCACTGAATGAAAGGAAAAGCTGGAGAACCAAGCTCAGAAAAGGCAGGGGCAGCCAGGGATTCAGGTCTCAGGACTGACTTGTCAGGACTCTACTGCTAGAATGTGAACTTAGGCCCTGGAAGGAGAGGCAAGTTGGCCAAGGTTGTTCAGTATACCTTCCTCCTTGTCTACAGCCATACCACCCTGAACGCGCCTGGTCTTTTCCAGTATGTCTTCCTTTTTGGCATCTTAAAAAAGCAAGGCATTGGAATTGATGTAGCCACCAGGGGTGGAGATGTAACTCCCCAAGAGGAATTGTCCAAAAAATGGGAAAGGATGGTGGGTAGTCTCCAAACAGTATCTGTCCAGTGACTCTTCCGTTTCCGGTGCAGGTATCTCCAAGAGGTAGCTCTCCCATGGCGGGACCACCCCCGCTACCGCAGAAATCACTGGAAACCAGGTAGGAGGCCCAAGCACCTCCGTGGAGCCACTGTGCTCTCAGGCCCCTCTCGGGGCTCCAGACGTGGCAGTGAGCACAGCCACCATGTCCTGAGCACACCTGTCCTCCCTTTTGGCCCCAGCAGTGGTCACCAGGGCCAAAATGCTGGAGCAGTCATGAACCTTGCCTACCTGCCCTGGCCACAGAGGGCCTTCCCTTCCCACAGGCTGAAGGTCCGGGTCGTTGTCACTGAGAAAAGACTTGGCCAGGGGTTGGGGCCTCAGAGAAGAGGTGGCTGCACCTCATCTGTGCCCCCTAGTGGTTCTTCAGAGCATCTCGTGAGGTGCACCTGTCATTCCCGTCAGCCCCTCTGAACACCCTTCCTGCTCTCAGGGAATCTAGCCCTGTGACACTCCACATTCTCCAGGGAGGACCATTCCTCCTCGCAGGGAAGTTGGTCCGGTTGCTTTGGGGAAGCTTCACGTAGCAATGAGCGTATCACAGGCTGGCCTGTGGGGTCACTTCGCTGCCCCCTGACTGGTTCCCTCGAAAATGAACCTAGCTCCAGTTCCCTACCTCAGCTCTTTAGAACACATTTCCAGGTTACGGGGCTCTGGAGCTTTGCTGCCGAGAGCAGGCTGCCTTTCGGCCAGGGTGTCTGGGGAAGACAGCCGCAAGCGTGGTGGGAGCTTCCCCAGACAGGCACTGAGTCTTCAGAGGTCTGAAGCCTGTGCACTCTGACCCCCATTTCCAGAAAGCCATTGTTCCCTGAGCCTTTAGCCTCAGAGGAAAACAGCAGCGTCAAGGAGGGCCACTGGCCAGTCCTTAGTTTTGCAGAAGAAATTTGGTTGATGAGTTCACTCAGAAGTCGGCACTGAGTGACTCACACTGACCAGACTCACAAGAGACGAATGTACTAACAGATGCTGCTTTATTCATATGAACTGAGAAATATCACTGCCCAGGAGAATTGACACAAGGCAACCCTGTCGCCTCTTCTCTATCCAGTTGGTGCCCTTCTCTGCACAATAGCCCCGGAGAAAGCAAATTCCTCTGAGCAGACTGCTCAGGGCATACAGAGACAGAGCAGAGGGTTGAAGGACCCTAGCAGGTGACGCTTTGGAGCTGTGGCTGATGTGCTCGTCTCCACTCCAAGGCGGCACCACCTCCCTCGCTGGGTTACTGTTAGACTCACAGACAAGGCAGTATTGGCTTTTGACTCCACAGACGTTGGCCTTCTTTTATGACCACACAACAGCCAGCTCCTACCAATACCACTGAATTGAGTGTATTCAGGGTTTTTGAGGAATGCCAAGGACTTTTGATTTGGATTTCGGTGATGCTCTCATGCCCTCACCAAGACATTGTCAGACCAGGCCATCCCCAAAGTGGGCCGTTCTCATCTTACGTGTAATGGTTATGATGAGAGGGTGTTTTGTTTTGTTTTTTTTCCTGCCCTTGACCCTAAGCCCAAGATAGACTACCAGTTAAACATTTGAAGTGTCCTCTGCGCGAATGATACCACGTACCTCCTTCTCCAGTTACTGTTTCCTTATTGACTTTCTTTTGTGTTTTTCCAGGGCTCAGAAAAAACTCTCCTGTAGTCTCGAAGACCTGAGAAGTGAATCCGTGGATAAGGTCAGCCCGTCAGTCTATCCATAAAGATGTCTGAGTTATTTCTTTGTGCCCAGCACAGTCCTGGGATTCACAGGCTGGGTGCTGTCCCTACCTCGTGGAAGCTTTTATCAAGTTTGCTGGGCAGGCAGGAATTACAGGAACATTCTGAGAAAATGTTCAGGTGCAGTGCAGCCCAAGGCATCCTAGAGGCAGGGCAAGTCAGGACACGCTACCTAGAGCTGGTGAGAGAAGACGCTGAGGTGGGCATGGGCAGGGGAAATGGTGCGGAGTAGGAGGGAGTAAGGTCAGAGCCACGAGTCAGATGGAGCCAGAGGACATCTCGAATCCGGGCCCTGTTTCTCCAGGGCACTTGGGAGTGTTGCACAGATTTTGAATGAGGACATAATGTGGATAAAGGAGACCCCGGGGGTGGGTTATGGGATAAAGTAGATTGGAGAGGAAGCTTTTTAAGGAGTCTAGAAAGGCATGAGGAGGGCTTTGTGGCCCCTGACCAGGTGGGTAACCCCCATGCTGAAGGGGGTGGGTCACAGGCTCTTGAGCAGCAAGGTCATTGAAGATGCAGGGGTCCTGCCCTATAGACAACCTTCAGTGACCTTGCCGCATAGATCCCTCGATGTCCAGCAGTACGCCAGACTCCCAGGTGATACAGTAGAAAACCAGGAAGGATGGAGCTGGCAGTGGCTTTGCTCCCACGATCACGTGCCTCTCGCTCCCCCAGTCAGATTGCTGGCAGCTGCCCGGGGACATGTGTCCACGAGGTCGGAAAGTGACCTGTGTTTGCTCCACGGATGGTGATGATCTGACATAAAGAGGAAGGGGTGAGCCTGGCAGGTTCAGGCAGGCAGGTGGCCCTGAGTTGCTGTTGTGACTAACGCAGTTCTCCTTTTCTCCACATAACTGAAATCCTCCTTGCCATCCCATAGTGCATCGGTGGGAACCAGCTGTCCCCAGTGGTAGAACCCAAGGTACATTAACCGCATGTCCCTTTCGTCTATGTGAGCTTGTGCTGTTTGTGTTTGTGAGCTTGTGCTGTTTGTGTTTGCCAGAGGCTTTTCACTTAGCAAGTTACAGCTCTGGTAACCTTACGATATGTTAACCGTGAGAGGGGTATCAGGGTGACAGGAACGACGAAACTTCCTCTCCTGTTTTCTTTTTATGTGCACCCAGCTGGATCCTGTGCTTTCATCTCTATTATCTGTGGGATAGGATTTCTTATCATCTCCTCCATCTTATAGGCTCTAATAATTCCTCTTTGACAAGGCAAAGTAGATCTGATCTCTGGGAAGGGGGATATTATGATCTCAGCACACAAGTAGAGGTATATGACAGCTCTCATCCTTTCTGCGCTGATAAGTCATGATTTTAAAAACCCAGGAGCACTTCCCTGGTGGCACAGTGGTTAAGAATCCGCCTGCCAATGGAGGGGACACGGGTCCGAGAAGATCCCACATGCCGCGGAGCAGCTAAGTCCATGCGCCACAACTACTGAGCCTGAGCTCTAGAGCCCGCGAGCCACAACTACTGAGCCCACGAGCCACGACTGCTGAGGCTCACGCGCCTAGAGCCCGTGCTCTGCAACAAGAGAAGCCACTGCAATGAGAAGCCCATGCACCGCAACGAAGAGTAGCCCCCACTCGCCGCAACTAGAGAAAGCCCGCACGCAGCAACGAAGACCCAACGCAGCCAAAGATAAATAATAATTAAAACAAACAAAAAACCCAGGAGCACACTCAGCCTCAGGTGCAAGGATCCTTCTGTAGCGTCCCCTCACATGGGTGTCTGGCCCTTGCTTTCTGTGACTGAGAGCTCATGACATTGTAAGACACCCCCTGTGTTCTCTTCCAGCTCTGTCTGTTAGATCCATCTCTGGGCTTCCCTAGAAGGAGCATCTGTGGCTCGGCTCTCGCTGTGGAGTCCGTGGAGGGAGTCAGTCTCCCCTGCTCCTCACAGCTCTAGAACTGCAGTCCCTCAGCCCCTCTCTGCGCTACCATCTTCTCATGTGCACAGGGCAGAAGCCCTTAAAGTTTCTATTCTGTCACCTTAGGATGAGCACTTGGTCCTCGCTGCGTGCTCTGCGTCGTGCCCTGGGCCACACTTGAGCCTAATATTGTAGATGGGGTCTGCCCCGTGCACGCCTCGCTCCAGGGACTGAGGTCGTGGTTACTGCTGTCGCTCCAGACCCTGGGCAAAGGGTAATTCTCTGCGCCTCTGTTTAGTTCTGTCCTCGTGTGCTAGGCCAGAGGCAGGAATTGTTATTCTTTATTTAGAAACAATAAAACTGAGGTTCTGAGGGCCTCAAGAGAGTGAGGGTTTGGCCCGAGTCGGTCTGACTCACAGCCTGGGGTCTTCCCGCTCAGGTGTGCTACCTCTGTGCTGTTTTAGGGCAGCTGGGTCACCAGCCACATCTGCTCCTTGCCCGAGATTTCCATCCCCCACTCCTGTAACCAGGGTTATTCTTCTCAGAGACTGCAGGCGCAGAACCGACCTCGAGCATTTGTTTCCTCTGTGTCGTGTTCCGATGTTGCACCCCTTTCTCCAGCAGTGAGTCCTTCCTTCCTAGCTTCTCTTCTTGGCCGAGCAGAGCTGAGAGAGAGCCCTTTCTGTTGCCCTTGGTTCCTTTCATCGTCTTTCTCACAGGTCTGGGCCGCCTTTGAAGCCCGCCTTACAGGAGGCTCTGCCCTCTTTATATCTCAGTTCCTCAGCGACCTCCCAAGGCAGCCCACATGGGAGGCCTTGGTTGTCTCTGCCCTGCCTTAGGGAGGCCTGTGTGATGATGCAACAGGAGATCTGTTCCTGAGCCCTCCCCACTCCCACATCTCCTGTATAATCTGGAGCTGGGAGACATGCCCTTCAGTTCTTGAAACTTTTTGAATTCTGCCTTCCCCACCATCAGTGGTTCCCGGGCCTGACTGTGCGTCAGAATAATCTGAGATTCATTTTAAAAACACAGACTCCCGGGGTGCCCTGCCAGAGGGGCTGATTCATGGGTGCGGTTGGGCCCTGGGAATTTATATTTACAAGTGTCCCAGGTGGTTATGAAGCAGCCCTGGCATGGGCTAGTATTTGGAAACTGTTGGTCTTGACCACAGGTCTGATCAGGTTCAGCTGTACCTCATGGGTCATCATGAATTTAAAAATTGTGTGGTCTCCATCTTTTACGGTTCCAATTATTTCCACTTCACCAGCCAGTTCCTTCAGAATCCTTTGAAAATTTAGCCCACTATTCTCGTATCTCTCCTTTCTGAGATGATTTATAGAGGATTAGTATTCAGTGTTCAATGACTGAATTGGATTTCAAACAATTTCCAGGACATGCCTTTATAAGCAAACTGAATTCAGAAATTTATTGGGCACTTGGCTTTTAACTAAATGAAACTTCAAAAGATGTCACCGCTGGGGACTTCCCTGGTGGCGCAGTGGTTAAGAACCTGCCTGCTAATGCAAGGCACACAGGTTAGAGCCCTGGTCCGGGAAGATCCCACATGGCACGGAGCAACTAAGCCCATGTGCCACAGCTACTGCAGCCCGTGTGCCTAGAGCCCGTGCTCCGCAACTAAGAGAGGCCACCGCAATGAGAAGCCCATGCACCGCAACAAAGAGTAGCCCTCGCTCGCGGCAACTAGAGAAAGCCTGCACACAGCAATGAAGACCCAACACAGCCAAATAAATAAATAGATTTATAACAAAACAAAAAAGATGTTACTATCACTGAAGTGTCCCATTACTTTACTGACTTGTCAGGTCTGAAATCGGTTTTGTCTTTCTTCTTTTCTACTTTTCTTCTGGGTCCGGTTAAGTGATCCACAGTTGATTACCTTGGTAACGTTGCTTTGATTTCTCTTTTCTTTTCACTCAAATGCATTCCGCTGTGTTTCCCTCAGGTTTGTGGATGTAGGGCGGCCCATTAAATCCTTCTTGACCAAACAAGCGCCATTCTTCTTCCCCTTTAAATCAACTTGTTTCTTCGCGACCCTTTCTGTGGCTGGGGTCCGAGCACGGGGCCCACTGCGCTGGGGCTGAACCTCATGCAGACTGTGGTCCTAAGTTCCTGGGGAGCTCCGTGCTGGCATGTAGCCCTCTGGCCCGCTTCTGCTCACACCTCCCCCCGAGTGTGTGCTTACCGTCTTGCTTCACCTTAACCTGGTATTTTTCAAAATAACTATCATCGTAATATATAAGTAATAGATAATATTATATATTCTAAACATACAATAAAGCAATAGGTATAGCTTTTTTTTTTTTTTTTGCGGTACGCGGGCCTCTCACTGTTGTGGCCTCTCCCGTTGCGGAGCACAGGCTCCGGACGCACAGGCTCAGCGGCCATGGCTCACGGGCCCAGCCGCTCCGTGGCATGTGGGATCTTCCCGGACCGGGTCACGAACCCGTGTTCCCTGCATCGGCAGGCGGACTCTCAACCACTGCGCCACCAGGGAAGCCCATAGGTATAGCTTTTATTGGAATTCTGGTCTGTGTATTCAATAGAGCTTGAAGGGTAGTTCACAGCTGTTGATTCCTTGAGCCTCTGAGCGCGAGGCCAAATGGCAAAGGCTTCCCTTTCTGCTTGGACTCGGCTGCAGTCAGCCCTGGATGTGGGCTCAACTCTGTCCCCATCTCACTGTGTGGCTTTGGGCAAGTTTCTTTCTTTCTCAGAGCTCTGATCCCATTTCCTGGCCTGGAATAAATAATCTTTTTGAGGGGTCTTTGAGTCGGCCTAAGTTTAAAAATGGCTCTTAGAGAACGGGGAGTTGTTTCTGCATCCAGAGATTTCCTAGCTGGGTTTGAGGCTCTCTCTCCCTCTCCTTCCAATAGGACGGCCCTTTCCTGGTGGAGCACAAGTACCCCACGTTACCTGGGAAGCTTTCAGGAGCCACGCCCAACGGAGAGGCTGCCGGATCTTCTCCCACGGCCTCCCCACATGACCCTGCGGGGAGCGGCCTGCTGAGGCTGAGTGAGTGTCCAGGCGCCAGGCCTGGCGGCCTCTGGAGCCTCGGCCTTGGCATTTCCACTGTTGCACGAGGTCCCTGCACCCCCCGCCATAGCCCACAATTGGAGAACGGGGGTGGGCACGGGTGGATGGGACAAGTCCTACCTCAGGGTGGTCCCACGTCCAGAGGTGATTGCTATCTGTCTGGGCACAAGGTTTCCTGCCAGAAACACATCAGAGCCCAAGAGAACCAGGGTGTGTACCCACCTTCTTTCCACCTGCAATTACTCTACCCCCATTGCCCCTCCTCCTGTCTTCCTTCTCTCTCCACCTGCTCCTGGCCTTCCCGTCATTCCTCTTTCCCTCCCGCTTAGACACCCCCTCCCCCTCCCCCCTCCCTGGCCCTGCCCCCTCCTCCTCTGTTCTCCTGATCTCTTTCCTGTCTCCGCCTTCCTCTCTGCAGCCTCCCTATTACCCATAGGATGATATCATGTGCTCTTCCAAGGGAGAGCGTTTCCTTAGAGAAGTGGAATCTGGCCACTGGGCAAGGCTGTCAGTCCCCAGGTATCCTTCTGGCGCTTAGCATCTGAAATGGAGGTCTCTGCACAGTAGGCTGGATCTCCCCAATAGCAGCAGCAGATCAGAGGGGCCCAGAGAGGAACATTCTGGTCCCGACAGAGCCGTCCCTCCCCCTGACTCTTCCTACCTGGCGCAGGAGGGCTTGGCTTCCCCACTAAGGGTTGGCTTCTGCCCTTGGCCAGTCCTGCCTTTGGCTGCAGGAACTCCAGATGAGTATGTCCTAGCGACACTCAAGACTGTGGACTTCCTGCAGCTTCGGACCATTCTCGTCTGATCTAAGTGAGCTCTGGCACCCACACAGGAGCAGTGGGCGGCCCGGTGTATTCAGTCCCCGCTGCCCTCCGCCCCTCCCCGCACGTGGATGCCTCACCGGCCAGGAAGCGACACCAGGAGCATTCAGTCCCCTCACATAGGGCTGCCTCTCGCCGCCGTGACCCTGTAGGTCAGGCTCAGTCACCATTCACCCCCATCCTTCCTCGTGGGATTAGTTTTCTTTCTGTTCGAGTTTTTCCCTCTTGCCTGATGACTCTTGTTTATTTCTTTGCTTCCCTATAACTCTGTTGGGCTGGACTTCGGCCTCTCTTGCTTCTTCGTGTGGCTTCTCTGCTTCTTGGTTGGCTGGAGGTCGTGGCCGGAGTGTCAGTGCCCCCGTGCTAGGTACTGTACCCTTCCAGGGGAGGTGGGGAGCGAGGTTCCCGTATTTCCCTCCGGTGACACCCTCCCTTTCCTGAACATTCAGCCACGTCCCCCTCCTGCTTGTATTCCCGCATCTCCCTGGGGGAAAAGAGAGGAAGCTCCTTGCTGGAGTTACCCTGCAAGTTTTGGGACCCCGAACTCTTAGGATTTGAAGACATTCGCTCACCCAGATTTGAAACCTTAAGCTCGCTAACTCCCCAGAGAGAAAACCTGGAGTGTGCCTGAGCCCCTGCTGGTCTCTGAGATCTTGCTGTAAAGCTCTGTCCTAAAGGCAGAGCTGGGCAGACTTCCTGACTCCCACTGAAGGGCTGGCCCAGGCTCAGGGAAAAGGTTTACAGAGGTCACGTTCCTTCTTGTCATTCACATATCATTCCATTCTTTCAATCTCAGGAGACACAGAAAGTGGTTGGGATGACACTGCTGTGGTCAATGACCTCTCACCCACGTCCTCGGGCACGGAGTCCAGCCCCCAGTCTCCCGTGACACCAGATGGTAAACGGAGCCCCAAAGGCATCAAGAAATTCTGGGGAAAGTAAGTCGGTGATGACCGTAATTATATTGCTTGGAATTAATATTGTCCCCGAGTGGGCAAAACACCTCCATAACCCCCTGTATAATTAGATGCTGGGACAGCAGTGAGTACAGAGTGGTTATGTGTAGAGGAGACCTTGAATCACTTTTTAGGGCCCAGAGAAGGAGAACTATGAAAGGAGCCCATTAAATACAGCCGGTTGCCTTACGTGTCATTCACTTTAGGCATCCATCCGTCCCACAGACCCTAAGCACATCCTCTGAAGCTTACATATGTGCTTCGGAGAGGTACATGGGTGAGACCAGTTTCTTCCTCTGCAGGACTCAGTCTGTGTCTTAAGAAATCTTTGAGGACAGAAAGATGAGTCCTTTCTGGCCCTGCTGACTGAGTCTGTGAAATGAGACAGAAACTGGGGCCTCCTCTCAGGCAGCAACCTGCACTTTGACCCCCGGGGAGAGGGGTCCAATCCCAGAGGCAGGGTTAGAATTGAGGCTGGGTCTGGCCAAGGAGCTGTCACAGGTCTTGATGCTGGACCTCTGGGGAAGCACCGGGAAGCAGGGGTTCCGCCCCAGAGCCCCGGTTATGGCTCGTGAGGCCCTGTGTGGGAGGCGTGCACTGACTACAGGCTTTCAGCCTGCCCTCTGACGTCTCCACGGATTCCTCTCCACACAGAATCCGAAGAACTCAGTCAGGAAATTTCAACACCGATGCCCCAGGGGTGGCCGAGTTTCGACGAGGTGGATTCCGGGCAACTGCAGGGCCAAGACTCTCTAGGACCAGAGACCCCAAGGGTCAGAAAAGGTAAGGCTCCCTCCAGTACATCTCCAAGGAACTGTGTAAAATCCTGGCTACGCTGGAGTGGGAAGGGGGGCTGGATGCCCCAGAGCCTCCAGAGATGGAAGGCAGGACCCCCTAGTGCAGAGCTTCTCAACCTTTCCCCTTTGACATGTGTGGACATTGCTCACGCTTATTTATAGGTGCATGGAGGTAAAGGCAGAGGCTGCCTATAGCCAGAGGTGCTGGGGCGGGAGGTGGCGCTCCGGCCCCCCTGAGAACCCCAGCAGCTCTGCACATCTGCAGCCCACTCTGGGCAGGGCCTTGGCGTGATAGGTTGAGAGGCTCCGCTGCAGCCATTCAGAGCACAGATGCTGGAGTCAGAGACCTGGGTTGGGATCTCTGCTTAACCACTTCCTGGCAGTGAGCCCTAAACCAGGTTCTGTAACTTCTCTATACCTCAGTTTTCTGATCTCTGAAGTGGGACGGGGGCGGGGGGGGGGGGTCAAAAACAAGTATTTGTGAAAGTTCTTGTGAGGATTATGTGAGCTTCTGCACATCTAACCCTGGTATCAGCTGTCTGCCATTCAAGCGTCACCTTCCCCTGGGAGACTGGGGAGAGAGCAGCACCTTCCCCCGGGGCGGGGTCCCCTCCTTCCACACAGACCTCTACAGAAGGGTGCCGGGGTGCCAGTCTGCCCTTATCCCTCATGACACACTGTACCACACCTTCCTGAAGGCTTAACTGGAGGGAGTTGTAAAGGGATCAAAATGGGAAGTTTTGCATGACTGTTCCCATCACGCCCTAATGAAAAAGCATCAGTAATGAAACTTTCCCGGAGATCGCCCTGGTGGACCCCCTCCAGTCACCAGCTTTACCCCCCTTCCTCAGATCTCCCTGCTCTGAGAAGAGTGCCTCCCTTCCGACTTGCCCAAGTGAATCTTTACTCCTACGTCTTAGGGAAACCCTTTTCTGTACCCTCTGCTCCCATCAGATGATCCCCACGATACATTGTCTCCAGCAGAATATCTCCTAAAGTCTGAGTTGCTCAGCCAAGGTCAGGCTTCTGGGGGCCTTGCTCAGGATTGGACTGTGACATTTTAAATCTAACCAAACAGTGAAAAGTAAGATTAACCCTCTTAAATTTCATCCCCCTAAGATTGCCATAAACCAGTGCCAAGTGCAGGTAATTACTGAGTAAGATGTGCACAACTCACGTGTTAATTCTAGAAACCATACAGTCTAGATCCCAATGAAGGGGGAAGAATGCTTCCCTGGTGCAGCGTATCGTTCACAGACCTGACCCCCGCCAAAGAAGGGAGCACACACGGATGCACCCCGCTTCCCCACTCAGCCCCCCTCAGGCCCCTAGGCTTGGCCAAGCGCTCCCAGGTACACACTCAGGACCTTTGGCGAGCATCCCCAGATCCATCCTCCAGGTGCCTTACAGAGAAACCTGAGGACGCGTAGCCTCCTGGTTCTGCTCCTCCAGCATCGTGGAGTGGCGTTTACGCTTCTAGTCACAAAAAATGCTCAGTAAACGTTAGCTTTTAGAGGCTAGAGAATCTAAGCCCATGGTCTGAGAAGGCAGAGACCAACTCAAGAGACATTAGAAAATGAGTCAAAGGAAGCATATGCATGTAGTCCATGAAGAGAATTCTCATCTGCTTGGCAGTCTTCTGACCTCAGGCGTGAGTGTTTCTGATGGTTCTGAGATGAAAAAATAAAGCCACCAGAGCTTGAGTGATGGATTTTTGTTCCGCTTCTGGCTTTTCTTTAAGAATGATTCTTTTTTTTTTTTTTTTTTTTTTTTTTTTTTGCGGTACACGGGCCTCTCACTGTTGTGGCCTCTCCCGTTGTGGAGCACAGGCTCCGGACGCGCAGGCTCAGTGGCCACGGCTCACGGGCCCAGCCGCTCCGCGGCATGTGGGATCTTCCCGGACCGGGGCACGAACCCGCGTCCCCTGCATCGGCAGGTAGACTCTCAACCACTGCACCACCAGGGAAGCCCTAGGAATGATTCTTGAAGGGGGAATCACTGGTCAGGGTGTAAAACTTTTCTAAGACCCTCAGGTATTTTTCCTTAGGGCCCATCCACCATCTTACAAGTCCCTTTGGTATGGGGCAACCAGTGTAGGGAACCTTCTCTGCCGAAGGCGAAACTTCAGTTCAGCCACAGGGTTGCTTTGTTTGGGTGTCTTTGTGCTTTGTAAACAGTAGCAATGGATGACAAGGAGAATGGGAATGAAGGCCTGATGGGACTGTATGTTTATCACCATGCTGCTTACGGTAACGAAAATGAGTTTGCTGGTGGGAAGGAAAGGCTTTTATTACTCTTAAACAGAAATGTGATCTAATTATATGCTAATGTCCTCTGGTATTTATAGTTTGTAGATATTTAGGTATAGCCTTAAAAAATTTTTGTCACCAACATTCCTATAGGAAGTCTGTTACTGAAAATCTCCAGCCCCAATCCGTTTTTTCCAGTGAAACAGTTGTTTTTTAATATAACACTTGATAATGACATTTCATAGGAACTCTCTCTCAGGTTATAAGAGTAAATTTTTTTATTTTTTCCCCATTTTGCTGATTTACGTTCTAGTCGGCACTGCTGTACAGTGAGTGCTTGTCGCACCTACAGCCTTGTCAGCATTGTTATTGCAGCTTTTGTTTAAAGTTCTAGTTTTATAGACCTCCAAAAATTAGATTATTATTTAGTTTACATGTTTGTTATCTTATTTCTTCTTTTGTGAACTGTGTGCATTTTTGCCCATTTTTATTTAGTTATTAATATCTTTTATTTAATATTTCTTATAGATTTCTATCTGTTCTCTACATATTAAGATACTAAGCCACATCTAAAAGTTGTAACAAATTATTTTTTAGGTCTGTTGCAGAATTTTACTTGGATATATGAAATTTTCAGGTTTGTGTATAATGAAGTTCATCAACTTTTCCTTTGTGATTTCTTTCATTATTTTGTTTTAAAATTTTTTGCTGATTGTTTAAAAAACTGGTTTTAAACTATGAGTTTAAAAAAGTGATTTTTTAAAACTTCACAAGTTATCTATTTGGGGATTTATTTTGGTGTGTGGTGAGAGAGGTTTTTTTCTCCCAAGAGAAAGCAGAGTGTAATGTTGAAGTCTTGAAAGCCACATGGCCGGATCCCATCCTTGTGGAGGCGTTTTCTGAGTTTGTCTACAGAGTGTATTGCCCTTAGGGACTCTAGCTTATGAGGGGTCTCTGATCAGACTGCTTCCCTGCTTCAGGCCCCATTTTACTGCCTTTCTCCCATATTCACTGTCAGTGTCAGGTTTATCATGAATGTAAGGAAGCTTAAACTTCAACGTCAGTTACTTGCCTAGACCCCTTTCGTGGTCCAGAGAGGGTCCAACCGATGTATTGACAAGGCCGTGTGTTTTGAAATATTTTCATAAGTAAGATATTTTAAACAGTTAAGACTGCTGACTCTTTACTCCAACTTACCCTTGGTCTAATATCTTTGCCCGATATCAGACGATGCTGGAATACCCATGGGCATTTTTGGGATCTGGCTATGGGGAGGTTGAGTTGGGGATCCATTTAGTTTGGGTTTAATGGGATTATGTTTATGTGGCTTGCACTCACTTCATGTCTGGTTTACTTAGGTTTAGTTAATTAGCTGTCCTACTATAAAAATGGCTTCCAATGTGCCAGTGTGCCCAGCATGACTGATACAAAGATGCAAAGTCAGAGATCTTGTACCAAAATGAACTTGTCCTCTGGCATTTGGTTTCAGAAGTATGGGGTAGTGGAAAAAGAAAGAACATTTGAAATTTGCAAAACCAGAAGCCAGTCTGTGGAAATTCTTTCCAATCATCAGATTTGCCAAATCATCAGCAGAAGATTCGGTTCTCTCAGATGCTTAGTCAAAACAGAAGTCCTCTCTTTTCAGAAATGCACTTACTAAGGAAATATATACATACAGTTGTAAGTGTACCCTGTGTTCTCCGTCTACCATGGGAATGGCCTATTGATAAATCTCACATCATTTTAACTGCAATTTGGAGGGATGTTTTGGAACATGTCAATAAAACAAGTGGTTTGGCTGTATATGGAAGGTACTTTCTCTGTCATCTCTAAATTACTTAATAGCATGCTCAGCTGTGGCCCTGGACAAGAGTATGGGAGACCCTGGCACTGACAGAACCCCAGGAGTTAGGGAAGCTGGGTCTGCTACTGTAGGAGCAGCACAGGCTTAGGAGAGCAGAGACTACTCACAAAGGGGGAAATGGGAAGACGATCGAGGGTAGAGGAGCATCAGAGCTCTAGGGTGTTATGAAAAGGTCTACAGGACAGAGGCTTTCAAATTACAGTCTCAAAAACACGTATTTCCCCTCAGAACTGAAATATTCCTCTGATACATAGAATATTTGTTTCCTTCCAATTCCCAGAAACCAGAAAATAAATGAAATTGAAAACTAATAGGATATGAAATAAAGGTGATAAAATGAGCATTGAAATTGAGAAACTATTCTGATAATTTTTTTAAAAATCCCAGATCAAACCAAAAGCAATAATTCACTAAGAGCAACAGATAAATTCCAAACAAAAATAGTAAATAGGTTCCTAGAGTGTTGTTCATATAAAGTGAATTATATGAACACATTGGCAAAAGATGAAAATTTCTTGCTGATTTTACATGATACACTGACATTGACCAAGATGATGTTGCCTAATATGCAACAGCCACAAGGACATTAAGTAAATGTTATCAATTCAAAGAATAGAATATTTAAGATTAGCACTAAAAAACTTGAACGCTATGGAATTTTACAGCTCTCATCTAAAAGACAATTGATAGAGGTTTTCCTAAATTTGATGATTCTAAAAATGTATTTGACAATACCATTTATAAGCTGTGAAGCCAAAACTTAAAAAAACTATCAAAATAACAAAAGAATATTGGTCAGTCATGCTAGAAGAAAGATGGAAAGCTTCTCACAGAAAATATAGCCCCACCCCATCCACTCATTCAAACAACTGCAGATCGGATTTCCACCGGTTGAATCCGTGGGTGCAGAACCTGCAAATACAGAGGGCTGAGTGAACTACGCCATCTTATATAAGGGACTTGAGCATCCCTGGATTTTGGTGTCTACGGGGATCCCGGAACTAATCCCCTGGCAGATACAGAGGGACATCTGTTATAGAGTTGTTGACATGTGATAAAGCAAAGAATACGCACCCCGAACGTGAAGGTCAAGTACTATAGAGGTATAGCTAGGAGTTAATTAATAAAAATATTATTTTTCTGGATTTCATGATCTTTTTCAGTTGGATTAGATTTGTAGTTTTTTGTGATTTGTTTTCTTATTCTAAATAGTCATTTTGTTCCTAATTCCATATTCAAACTGTGTACTTTTCTTAGCGGGGCCCCCAAATTTTGTAAGTTCCAGTTTTCACGAAACCTGGATCTGCACCTATTCATGATTCGTTAAAACCCAGGCTCCAGGCTGAGTGACCAGCACCTGCTCTACGGTACACATCATCTCCAGCACTTGTTCTAGAATGGTGCTTTACGGTCATCCTGGCCCTTTAAGGAACACCCACCCTCACTTTAAGAAAATTTTTGATGCCTCATCTAGGCATTAAAAAAAATTTTTTTTAACCATTTTAGGAATACTTTCTTGGAAGGAATCTTTTAGAATAGCTAGTCTTCTATATTCCATGAATCCTCCTTTAAAAAATGAATATAGGGCTTCCCTGGTGGCGCAGTGATTGAGAGTCTGCCTGCCGATGCAGGGGACACGGGTTCGTGCCCCGGTCCGGGAAGATCCCATGTGCCACGGAGCGCCTGGGCCTGTGCGTCCGGAGCCTGTGCTCCGCAATGGGAGAGGCCACAACAGTGAGAGGCCCGCGTACCGGGAAAAAAAAAAAAAAAAGAATATAAAGTTGCTTTGTCGACCTCCATGCCCCCCCTGCCCCCAACTGGGATTTTGAGTGTACCATTACCTTTACACTTTAAATGAAATTGATGTCTTTAAGAACTGATGGCTTTGTGATACCCAGGCTTCCTGTCTAGGAACATGATCTAGCTCTTCATTTATTCATGTCTTTTTTTATGCTGCTTAGTTGTGTGTCATAGTTACCACCTCCCCCCATCCCCACCCACGGTTACACAGGACCCACACATTCCTTATAAAGACAGATCCCAGACATTTCATAATTTTGGTTGCTGTGAGTGGGTTATTTGAACAAAAATGTTAGTATCTGTGCATTGATGGTATATAGAAAAGTGTTGATTTGTGTGTGTCATAAACATTAGGAGCCGTGTGTATGTATAACCAGCCACCTTCCTGAGTTCTCTTGGGTTTTCTAGGTGGGCAATCATATCATTTGAAAAGAATGGCTTGCTTTTATTTCTACCTTTCTAATAGCTATATTTTTATTTTTGTCTCTTCTTATATTTGCTGCAACTCTCAGACTAGTGTTACTAATGTGATAAAAAATACTGTCTTTTATTAACTTTAATGTGAATGCCCCTAGTGTTTCATTAGTAAATAAGGCATTAACTGTTGTTGATTGGAGGAAGGTTTTGTTTTTTTTTCCTTAATGTTAGATACGCCTTTCCTAGTTTTCTAAGCGTTTTCCTGAACACGGTATTAAGCCCTGTGTAAAACACGATTCAGGTGTGGATCTTCATCCACATGGGCTTCGGCTCGCGTGCGTGTGCATGTGGACTGATAGCACACGTGAGCACAGCTTCCTGAGGAGCATATAACTGCCCCAAGCTCCCGGCAGCTGCAGACCTGAGATTCAGACCAGGGGTTATCCCGGGAAACTCTAGAGTCTACCTCCGATGAGTGCATTGTAGTGGGATTTTGTTCAACTGGATCCCACGATGGGGGTTTTTGTTTAAACCTAGTCCCTTTTCGTGAGGCGCTGTTATGTTCAGCTGGAGGCCAGGCTCTCCCAATAACTGGGTCGTGCTGTTTCCTGCTTCCCAGTGATGCCAACGGCCCCTTCGCCCAGTGGAGCACAGAGCGTGTGTGTGCATGGCTGGAGGACTTTGGCCTGGCTCAGTACGTGATCTTTGCCAGGCAGTGGGTGACTTCTGGCCACACGTTACTGACAGCTACCCCTCAGGACATGGAAAAGGTAAGGGCTGAGCCCTGGGCTAGGAGGCTCCCATCTCTCCCCAAACCAGCGCACAGGGAAGTGAGGCCCCCCCACTCCTCCACTGCCCACCCACGCCCACACACAGGAGAGTTGACAAAGGAGGACGAGATTCTCTCTGTCACTTCAGGTTGATCCCAGGGCGCTGGGCAGAGGTCTGCTTCCATGCTCCACCCAGGTGGAGTACCTCCACCGAGACACAGCATCCTCTGAGGGCCAGGCTGCCCACCGAGATTTCACATCTGTCTTCCTCTTTCACTTTCAGGAGCTGGGAATTAAGCACCCTCTTCATAGGAAAAAGCTGATTTTAGCAGTGAAAGCTATCAACACCAAGCAGGAGGAGAAGTCTGCACTACTGGACCACATCTGGGTGACACGTAAGGACAGGCATATGTGTGTTATGTTTCTGGCAGCCCCCTGGGAATGTGTGCCTCAAAGACAGCTGTGTCCTTGGGACAGGCAGACGGATTACTAAACTTTAGGGGAAATATAGCTGGAACTCAGAATGATAATGTGCTGCTGCCTTTTTTTTTTTTTTTTTTGGCATCCACAGTCTTCCATTTTCACAAATTTCACTTCCCTGTTTCTGTAGGTTGGCTCGATGATATTGGCTTACCCCAGTACAAAGACCAGTTTCACGAATCCAGAGTCGACGGGCGAATGCTGCAG
Organism: Orcinus orca; assembly: GCF_937001465.1. NCBI lineage: Eukaryota > Metazoa > Chordata > Mammalia > Artiodactyla > Delphinidae > Orcinus > Orcinus orca. The sequence goes on along the minus strand of NC_064566.1, from coordinate 47,485,267 downwards.
TACCTGACTGTGGTGAGGATCCCTCCTCCAGTGTTTCAGTTGTCCCTGTGAACACCCAACTCAACTCAGGTGTCCCCATGGCGGTATTTAAACTTGATTCCACACCTCCCTCATATCCCTCGGGTCTAAAACTGTGTCGTTCGTCACATAAGAGGTCCCAATTAGCAGAGTACGAACCATTGCTCCAAGGAAAGCTGTTACGTGTCCACATGCATTCCTGACGTGTAGTAGACCACTTGTCTGTGTATGGTCTGGGAAGGAGCCTCGGTGGGTGGGTGTCACTTTGGAAGCTCTGGTTCATCAACCAAAACTTTACTTTTCCAGAATGATCTACTTTTCCTAAAAGTCACCAGCCAACTACATCATCTCAGCATCAAATGTGCCATTCACGTGCTGCATGTCAACAAGTTCAACCCTCACTGCCTGCACCGGCGGCCAGCTAATGAGGTGAGGCAGGACACTATATCTGTCCAGGTAGCCCTGAGCCGGGACACCTGTAAGATCGGGTGTGAGAAAACCAGAATGACATGGTCATAATGTGGCTGCATTTTGGCCCATGGTGCTGCGGATTCTTCCCTTTACTAGGGCTTCATGGTGTCCCAATACGCCTGTGGCCTGAACTCTGCGTCCCACAGCAGCCACTAGCCCTCCAACTCCTCCCTCCTTTTGGGAGACATATGCTATGGGCTGGAGGGCAGTAGCAGCAAGTCTTTCAAAGCCATCATAGTGATTAAAGGAGATGAGGAAATGGAGCAAAGGGGAGGGAAGGGCGAGACAAAATGGAAAGACGGTGTCCAAGTAGGCAGAGGAGAGACGAAGAGGAACCCATAAGTAACCAGACATTTCAGAACAGATCTCCCTACTCGTTGGTAGAAAATTAACTGACCTCCAGGCCCAGGCGCACAGGGAATCCATGATCAGGTTTTGCTAGAGAAGAAATGGTGGAGGTAAACACAGCAACCCAAATCCTGGGGAATTCCCTGATAATGTTTCAGGAACCCCGGAGTTCTGGGTGGGCCCCAAAGCTACAGGATTGTCAGTCACACCCCGTCTCCTATGTTCATGGGAGCCAAGACTAACCCTGCTGTAAGAGTAACTCAGCTTTCCAGGGGATTAAAAATTCATATCTCTACTCTCCGTCCCCTCTTTTCTCCCTGTTACACAAACACATTTTGAACCTTCTATATGTTAGGCACACTGCTGGGCATTTTGAAGACCCAGGTGCCACTTGAGGGTACTCAGGTATAAGTATCTTAACATGTGTTCTCCCGAAACATTTGGCCACACCAGTGAGATCTCGATTCTATAAAACACTCGGCTCGTAACTGACAGTCCTCTTTAAAGTTCTGTTGAATCGCTGAATGAATAACTCCATGCTCTCATGTGTTAGTCCCAAAGTAACCAGAGTCAGGGAGTAACGGGATTCTGGAATCAGATATCTCAGTGCAGAAGTGCAAGTTCAATGAGAGCTTTATTTCTTGGAAACTGAGAGGGCTCTCAGGCAGCTGGCCTGGAGGCCTGGCTCTGTAGGTGTAAGGATTGTTTTCGGCAAGGCGTTCGGGGCCGGCTTACTCACAGGGACTGGCTCCACAGAGGACCCTGGTAGGACCTGTAGGCCTAACTTCTCCACTCTCCTTCTCTCTCTTACAGAGTAACCTTTCTCCTTCAGAAGTTGTGCAGTGGTCCAACCACAGGGTGATGGAATGGTTGCGGTCCGTGGACCTGGCGGAATATGCGCCCAACCTTCGTGGGAGTGGTGTCCACGGAGGTCTCATTGTGAGTGGCTCTTTGGGCTGGTCCGCCTGCCTCGGTGACACCTGGGGTATTCAGAAACTGATGTCTTAAGGGCTAGACAGGCATCCCAGTAAGAAATGTTGATACTTCATCTGAACCCCTTGCATAAATTGAAGTCTCAAAGTAGAATCTGATCATTTGTGGCTGAGAATTAATAGATTTCATGCAAACAAGATGGCTTCTGGAAAGACTTCCCGAGCCACAGACCCAGAGGAGTCCAGGAAAAAGGGGCTGCATGAGCACTGCCTGTTAACCAGGCAGCTCCAGCTGGTGCTGGAGGAACACAGGGCTTGGGAGGTAGGGGGAGGCCACCAAAATGTACCCTCCTGCTTGTCATGAGACGATCTGCATCAGCACTTATCTGTCAAGTGGCAAAGCCAGCAGGGAAAGGAGGAAGGGGTGGCCCAGTTGTCCTCCAGATAGACCCTGGGAGACAGCCTTATCTAAGAGGGCACAGCTCTCTGCTGGTTGGTCACAGAGCCTGGCCCTGGGCCAGGGAGACAGAGGGGAGGGGGACACAGGACAAGAGGATGAGCCTCAGCCCCTGCCCCGGGGCCACCCGGGCTCCTGGGGGCCTGGTTCTCAGTGTCATCACCTAGAGCCACCGGTGGTCGCCGCTGGGTGGCTTGTCTGTGGTTTCTTCTTAGATCCTGGAGCCACGCTTCACTGGGGACACGCTGGCCATGCTTCTCAATATCCCCCCACAAAAGACACTCCTCAGGCGTCACCTGACCACCAAATTCAATGCCTTGATTGGCCCTGAGGCTGAGCAGGAAAAGCGAGAGAAAATGACTTTACCTGCTTACACGCCGCTGACCACCACAGCCAAAGTCCGGGTGAGTCGCCAGGCCCTTTCTGGGGTGGCCACAGGGGCCTGCCTTCTGGCCCTTGAGTTGTGTAGCAGCTGACCCAGTGCCTGGAGCCAAACCCAAGTGGGCTGCCTGGACAAGGAGGCTCTCTTGGCTTCTGCCTTGGTTTCTACCTTCGGTTTGATTTTGTCACTTTTGTTAGCCTAGTTCCCGGCCACTCTTGAGTCCAAGGGTGCGCAGGTTTCTTTACACAGAAATGACATACAGGCAGCATGGGGTCCTCTCTCCCGACACTGCCTTGACTCGCTGTGCAAAGCAGACAGGCTCCCGAGTGTGGGTTCCCTTTGGTCAGACCCATCTGCATTCCACATGCCACGTGGGGTCCTGGTCTAAGCTGTCTTGCCAACATAAGGAGTGTCCCTGTGGGTAGCCAGCCGTGGCCACCTTGTGCTGTGGAGGTGGCCAGCACACAGCCATCCAGAGGTCCCGAGGTCATCCAAGCACCAGCGCCACTCACTGGGGCTCTGAATCCCACAAAGCCCGTTCCACCTGCCTGAGCTGTCCTGCCAACTCAGGACAAAGCTGGAGCAGGGAGGAAGGGCCGCCTAGGGCTGTCCGTGTGGCTTCCCAAGGTGCTGTGAACAGAAGGCAGGGGGTGCTCCACGTGTGATACCAAGTCCTCTGAGCACAGCCTCTGGGAACCCCCAGTTCCCCTGGGGAATGTGAACATCACTCGTGGGACAGCAGGGCAGGAGCTTCAGGCACGGCATCCTGGAGGAGCAGCCCTACTTGCTCACGATGATTTATCTGTTGGCTTTTCCCCAGAAGGGCAATTGCTTACAGGAGCTCTATTTTGTTAAGAGTTTTTCTAGAAGCAGTTTGCCTTACTCCTTTCCTCGTCGGCCTGTTCTAAAATGTATCGTCAGTAGTAGCTGCACACTAGCTTGATCATCTCTTTCTCATAGTCTTGTATCTGCTGTGTTTTAGCCAAGGAAATTGGGATTTTCACATTTTGGAAACATAAGAAAAAAGAAGTTCGATGAATCGACAGACTACATTTGCCCAGTGGAGCCCAGCAACGGTGTCGGTGACAGTCACAGGGTCTGTATTGGCTACCAGGGCCTCAGCCCCCTCGATGCCCCCGAACTGGATGGACTGGACCAGGTGGGACAGATAAGCTGATGCCTTTGTCACCTGTACTGTCTGTGTGTGCTGAGAGCTCACAGTAACTCCGTGTGTGTCACCATGTAACTGCACCTCACCCCCTGTGTATGTGCATGACCTGCAGAAAACCTTCCAGCCCTTGTGTACCCGTGGGCCAGTCTTTCTCCAAATCCTGAGGGTGGCCAGGTATGGCGCTGCATCTTTGCTAAGGGGCCAGCCTTGGGGACTCAGGAGGAAAGACATAAAGATGCTTGTAGGTTTTCAGTAAGTCTGAATGTCCACCTTCAGCACCAGTGGCAATACCTGAGCTTGGACACAGGTCCAGAGACCACGGACAGTCCCGAGGCTGAGCTCTCGGGCCCCTTGGCTGTGCCCCCGTTGAGGGCAACCCCAAGTGCCTTAGGCCTGTGACCACAGTTTGGGCTGGGGCTGAAGGGACAGCAGCAGGGACTTCTGCCCCAGTGACAGTGGAACTGTTGCGCCTTCCTTCGGAGGCGGTCGCTTCTTTCTGGTAATAAAACCTATATTTATGTAGAAAACAAACTGCACAGCATCTTTGATCTTGTCAAGGGAAGTGAGTTGGGCGCAGCTAGAGATGGAATGCTGCTCATCGCGCAGCTCGAGAGCCAGCGCTGCTGAGCTGCGTCAGGATTTGTGGGTGTCCTGGGTGAGGGGGCTGGAGCAAGGAGGGACCCCCATCCTTTGGAGGTCTGTGGTGTCGCTTCGGGCTCCACTGCCCGGTGTGAAGCTGGGAGGCACTTTGTGTCTCACGTCCTGACTGGAGGTTACATCTGTCGTGCAGACCCTGAAGTCGATTCCGTTCCAGCGGGATGGGCCACCTAGTGAAGGGGGCGTGGGGAGACCAGGTGGCATTGCTGGAAAGGCCCTCTGTTCTTTCACGTGTTGTGCCGCTCCGCTGTGACTGACCGTGCTGGGCCCGTAACCCCGTTGGGGCCGGTCTGTGTTGGCAGAGCTGGAACAGACCTGTCCTCCTGATTTAGAGGCTGACTTACTGATAATGGGTCTTCCAGACAGGCCTGGCCTGGCCAAGGACAGGGGGAGGGACACACCTGCCAGTCTGGGCTCCTGCTCATGAGATCCCAGTTAGTCCCAGTGCAGCTTTTGGCTCTACTGGGTCCCCAGGCCTCGTCTGCAGAAGCACGACGGCAGCACCATAACTGTCTGGTGGATGGGGCAGGGCCTCGTGACCCCAATCTGAACGCTCTGATTCTGTCCCAGATGGAGGCGATGTGAAGATTTGCTTCTTAAACTACCATGAGTCTCAGGCCATGGCCTCCCAGCCTCCCCTGAAGTCCAGCCAGCAAGAGATAAGGGCACAGGCTTGCCAGCTGGCATGGCCGGAACCACTGAATGACAGGTGCTCCCCGGGGCTGATGCCTGGGCACTGCAGTTTAGAGCCACAGTCAGGGCGGGCTTTGTCCCTTGTTTCTTATCGTGTCCTGGTGGGAGAATCTCCGCGTGTGCCTGCTTGCACACCCTGCATGGAACTGTTATGTCACTAGTTCTCTGCGCAGCCTCAAGCAAGGCCTGTACCACTTTGTGGGCCCGTTTTCCCACCTATAAAATGATGGATTATACTCGATGCCCTCAAAGGGCCAATCTACAATGTCCAAACAGGTCTGGGGAAGAAGGAGCAGGCCAGCATTTACCTGAGAAGGAGAGGAGGCAGGCTCCTAGGAGCGAGGACGCCCTGGCAGCTCCCTGAGGATGCCTAGCTATGCCTATACTGGGGCATCAGTGTCTGGGGTCCTGCTGGTGCCAGAAATCTGCAGTGTGTTCAGCACGCTGACGGCCTTCATCCCTGCCACTCTCTGCTCCTGGAAGTAGCTGGAGCACTGAACCTGTGCTAAAGGGCCGCTCTGACAGGGCCCGTCTGTGCCCTGCTCCTGTGTCCCCTTAGTGCTGGCGCCGGGGTGGGGACAAAGGAGAGTGTGTGTGTGATGGTGTGGGACACTGGAGGCTCTGCCTTTCCCCAGGGACAGAAGCAGCACGTGCTCCACCCGTCACTCCTCAGGGCCTGGCCCACTCCTTGCCCGCTCGCCTGCGGAGCACGCCTGAGCAGGACAGGACTTGCATGCCACCTCTGCGAATCACGAGCTCAGTCCACGTGCTGACCAGGCTGCTGCCCACTTTACAGGTGGCCCCTTCGGAAGGCACCCTGATGCAGATAGGGCTCCTCTCCCAAGACATTCACCGCCTCACGGTAGGACTCTGACCCTCTCTCCACAGTAGGACAGGTGCTGGGGAGGCCCCGGGAGTTTGGGGGTGGTGCTGGGCAGCCCCCGGGCCTACTCCAGAGCCTGTGGCGTCAGGGCCTCTGCTGGCGGAGAGCAGATGGGGCCGGGGGCTGGGGCTGGAGCCTGAACCAGGCGAGACGGAAAGCAGCCCAGAGGCCTTCTCTGTTGGCCTGCTGCCAGCCTTGAGCTGAAACCAGCTAAGGTGTGCTAGGTCTCAGGCCCTCTTCCCAGGCCCAAGGCTGGTGAGGAAACCAAGATGCTCAGCAGCTCTGGGTCACCCGCCTCGTCAGCCCAAAGCCCAGGCCTCGCCCCTGGCTTGGTGGCCACTGCTCTGCTCTCTCCATCCATGAGACACATATTTCCTATCATGCCTCTGGCTTCATGGACACCACAGGCACGTGAGCACATCCTGGCATGTCCAGTGGGGACAAGCCGTACCATATGACGCAGCTTGGACCAGGGGAGAGGAGGCACTCTGGAGGGAGGCTGACCTGGTCCCTGTCTGGGACCTCAGGCAAGTCACTCTCTCTCCGAGCCCTGGCTTCCCTATCTGTCAAGCAGGGCTAATATCCTCCTTGCAAGGCTGCTAGGCAGCCCGGAGCTGGTGGTAAAAGGCCAGTCACAAAAAAGATTTACATTGTTGAGGCCCTGTGCCTTCCAGGGCCTCACAGTTCCTAGACAGCCACAGCGTCCAGCCCATTGAGGCCTTTGCTGATGTACTGAGGCAGGTTATGAAGGCTGTATCCCAGGGCAAGATGGTCAAGGAGGGGGCGGGTCTCCCCGAAACCAAACAAGATCACTGTTTTCAATTTGTTTTTTTCTTGGCTCACACACTGAAATGAATTCACCCAGCCTTGCGCTTATCACTTCTATAGGCCTTTGGTGGCCTTGAAATAGCAACTTTACTTCTGAAGGTAGGAGCAATTTATTGTTGACAGTGTTGTCTATTCTGAGCCAACACGTGGGGTGCCTGGGACACCATGAACTTACAGGGCGCTGGAGTCAGGGCCATACCCAGTGCCCCGCTGCTTCCCACATCATGGCTGCAGGGCAGCCTTGACCAAAACGCTGTTGAACAGTGCCTTCGGCTGTGTCCTTTCAGACCATGCTCAGCCAGGACCAGCTGCTGACCGACTCCTGCCTGGCCGCTCCCAGCTCTGAGGACTGGTGATGACTGTCTTATCGCTGGCAGCCCAGAGAGGCACGTGTGACGGCCTGAGTCTGCTTCGATGGGGAGCTGACCCATGGCCACCCGTGGAGCCCAGCTGGGCTGCAGGGCATCTCCAACATGGGTGCTGATGGGACAAAGCGGGGCTGTGGAACAGATGTCCAGGAGGTGGCCCACATGTCTTCAACTGTGCGGTGCTCTTCGTTACAGCTTTTATACCTTTTGTACTTTTATACGTGGACTGCAGACCACTTTTGTGGGGAGGGCGATGAGATGCCAGCACAGACCCAATGACGCACGCCATCCCTGGTGACAGCTGGGGGTTCTTACACCCAAGGGGAAGGGCTGTGAGTCATAAAAACTTTGCTGGAAAAATAATTCTGAATGTTCTGAGCAGGGCGAAATGGTAGGAAGCCCCCTCCTGGGCTGCTTCCATACAGAAATGCGTATTGTATTTCCTTTCCCAGGAATCTGGCTGGAGTGACAGCCGGGAAGGAGTAACAGACTCCCTTCCCGCTGTCCTCAAGCCACCCTTGTCTGCAATGGTGTCTCAGGGCTGCGGGGCCTCCCAGCACCTGAGCAGAGGCGTCTTCGAAGCCTTTCCCTTCTCAGCCTTAGAGGCAACTGTCTGATCAAACGGCAACCCCCTCTCCCAGCCACCCCGAGGAAGGCCCTCAGGCACCCACATCAGCGTTTCCACCGCAACACATCTCAGGTATGCCCCACCTCAGGGAGAGGGACCTGCACACGGACCCCACACAGTCCCCTCCCAACCAGCCTTCCCCCTTAACGATGGGCCTTCTTCCTCCCTGTGGTGGGCTCTGGCCTCATCTCTATCTAATTTCCATGGTGGGTCTCCTACTTGGTCCCTCACCCTTCCTTTCCAGTTAGTCCCCTCCAGGTGTTCTCCACCCCATCCCCAGAGGGACCTTCCCAGAGCACTGTTTCATCCTGTTCCCTGCGAAGAACTCAGTTCCACAACTACCACAGATTAGCGTTCAAAAGCCTGAGCTGAATCTTCGGCCTTCCACGCTCTAGCCTGTGCTCCTGCCTTTCCCTCCCCATGGAATGTGCTTTTCTCCTAGTCCCTGTCACGAAGCTGAATCCTGCCTGCTGAGGTCCAGAACAGCCCTAGCCTCTTTCAGGAAGCCTTCGCTGGTGTTTGTTAGGGTTGGAGGTGTCTCTCTGTCCCACGGTGCTGACCTTGGGCCCGAGCACTTCCTGGCTCACCTTGAAGTAACGTGTCACCTTTCTCCCCTTCCACACCTATCCTCAACACAACCTCACTGAGCACCGCTATGGATGGGTTCCCGTACAGACAGGAGTAAGACCCAGTCCTAGCCCTCTGACGGCCCAGGAGATCCATGATGCTAAGTTCATCCGCTCATTCCCTCACATGTGCAGGTTGAGTACCTCCCATTCTGGGCTAAGGAGCACTGGGGCTACAGGCATGAATGTCAAGGTCCTTGCCTGAGGGTGGGGATGGTGCACTGTGGGAGTGCAGATCTGTTTCAGACAAGAGTGTGCTGAACGATACAGACGCTCCAATAGAAGCGCCCACAGGCCCAAAGAGCAAACTGTCATTTTTAATGGAGGGCTGGGGACAAGGACTGAAAAGCCTCCAAGGAGAGGTGCTACTTGAATTTTGAAAGATGAATCAGCTTCCTCAAGTATGCCAGAGGGGAAAGGCACTCCAGGCAGAGGGACCTGAAACAACCCAGCACATCCAAGGAAGCACCCGAGGTCGGTATGATGAGAGCAGAATTTCCTGACCTCTGCACTGCTGTCATTGGGGTTGGGTAAGTCTGTGCTCGGGGCTGTCCTTGGCCTCTTAGCAGCATCCTTGGCCTCTCCCTCTACCCTCTAGGTGCCAACAGCACCCCTCTAGTTGGGACAACCAAAAATGTCTCCCGACAAAATCACCTCTAGCTGAGAACCAGTGGGCCAGAGAATGGGGTCAGAGTGGGAGGCCCAAGGAAGGAAGAATCGGGTGAGGTCAGCTGGAGCCAGATCGAGAAAAAGGCTTTGTAAGCCAGGCTCCTGCAATTTATCTTGGGGACCCAGGGTGTCCGGATACGGACTAGTGAAAGCAGTGAGAGGTTTAAAGCAGGGAACAAGCATGGTTGTGATTGGTGTTTAAGAAAAACATCTGAGGGTAGGACCTTCGATGTGCAGTGCCCAGCATTGATTGCAGTGCCCAGTCTTTCTCTGAGTAGGAAACTCATTAGGATGAGCTCAACAGGTGGACAGACGAAGGCTAAGCTGCCGCCGCCTCCCCCCATCCCCCTGTCCATCTGAGAGACGTCCTGTGTTAGGCCACCCCATGGGCACTACACAGCTGTACTTCACAGAATTCTCTCAAGCCATGTTCCTTTCTCTCTCCTGTATCCCTTTGCCCCACCCTCCGACGCACATACACGTGTGTAAGAAACCCTGTGACACCAGTTTTTGCAAAAAGGGAACACCTTGGAGTTAAACTCAGGTTTGAAGCCCAGCCCTGCCACCTAATGGCTGAATGACCTGGGGATAGTAATTTCATCTCTAAGCCTCAGTTTCCACATCTGTAACTTGGAGAACAAAATCCCCACAGAATTTCTGGTTCATTATCAGAATTATATAAAATGAAGAGCGGGTGGGGAGAGCAGCCAAGATGGCAGAGTAAAAAGACCCAGAGCTCAGCTCCTCTCAGGAGCACCCCAAAATCACAACTATCTGCAGAACGACCATCAGTGAAAAAGACTGGAACCTACCAGAAAGGATCTTCTACAGCTAAAGACAAGGAACCACAACAAAACAGGTAGGAAGGGTGGGCTTGCAACATAATCAACTCCCATTTACACCCCCCCCACCCCTGCTGAGGTGGGCAACCTGCAAACTGGAGAATAATTATATTACAGAGATTCTCCCACAGGAGCAAGAGCTCTGAGCCCATCAGGCTACCAAGCCCGGGGGTCTAGCACTGGGAAGATGAGCCCCACCAGAGCAATTGTTTCTGAAGGCCAGTGGGGCTTAATTGCAGGAGCCCCCTAGGACCGGGGCAAACAGAGACTCCACTCAAAGGGCACACAGCAAAAGTAATTTGGTAAGAGCTTGGGCCAGACCTACCTGCTGGTCTAGAAGGGTCTCCTAGGGGGTGGGGGCGGTCCACCCGGGGGACAGACACTGGTGGCAGCCATACTGGGGAGCATTCAGGAGAGTGAACATGGCTGAATCCTGGCTCATTAGCTCCAAGACAGGCCTACTGGTGACAATGCCTGGGATGCCTCAGGCCACACTAACTAGGTGGGGACACAGCCTCACCCATCAGCAGACAGGCTGCCTACAGACTAAAGAGCCCACAGCTGCCTCTGGCTCACTACTGCTAGACACAGTCCTGCCCACCAGAGGGCCAAGACCCAGCTCCACTCACCACTGGACAGGCACTGGCCCCTCCTACGAGGAAGCCTGCACAAACCTCTAGACCAGCCTCAACCACCAGGCAGCAGACACCTGAAGCAAGAAAACTGGTTCCCCAACACAGGCCAGACCCTACCCTGGGACCAGCTGGGCCCTGCACACTAGCAGACCCATGCAACCTTCAGGACACTCAGGACCCCGTATCCAACTGTGTCAGGAACTGGTGCCCCTTCCACACATAAGCTCTGGGGTCCCTGGGCACTGCAGCTAGACCCCAGGAAACAGCTCTGCCTGCCAGTATCTGGCACTAACCCCAGGATCTGGCTTCACCTGCCAGTGGGTGGGCAGCAGCCCCAGAGTCTTTGGGACTCTGACTCCACCCACCAGTGAGCCCCCACTAGCCCCAGAGGCCCCTAGGGTTTCACAACCAACCAGACTAGGGCTCAACCGAGCCTCCCAGACTGCCTACATGGTCAGTCTACCACAACAGAAGGACCCACGCAGCTCTCTTAGGGGGAACCCTAGAGCATATGGCTTGGGTGACAAGAGGGATGTGCACTGCTGGGATGCATAGGATGCCTCCTACAGAGGGCCACTTCTCCAAGGTTGAGAAACATAACTAACCACATACATAAAAATACAAATAGCAACATAGACAAAATGAGGCAGTAGAGGAAGTCACCACTGCTGAACAGAAAAAAGGGAAAAGAATGAAAAGAGGATAGGATGTGCACTGCTGGGACAACATCAAGTGCACTAATATTTGCATTATAGGGGTTCCAAAAGGAGAAGAGAGAAAGGGTTTGAGAAAACATTTGAAGAGATAATAGCTGAAAACCTCCCTAACCTGGGAAAGGAAACAGTCACCCAAGTCCAGGAAGTGCAGAGTCCCATACAGGATTAACCCACAAAGAAACACACCAAGACACGAAGCAAAATGACAAAAATGAAAGCTAACTAAAAGCACCAAGGGAAAAGCAACAAATAACATATGAAGGAATGACCGTAAAACTATCAGCTAATTTTCAGCAGAAACTCTGCAGGTCAGAAGGGAGTAGCAAGATATAAAGTGTTGAAAGGGAAAAACACAACCAAGAATACTCTACCCACCAAGGCTCTCATTCAGATTTGAAGGAGAAATTGAAAACTTTATAGACAAGCAAAAACTAAAAGAATTCAGCACCACCAAACTAGCTTTACAACAAATGTTAAAGAGACTTCTCCAGGGAAAAAAGAAAAGGCCACTACAGGAAACATGAAAATTATGTAATGAAACAGCTCACCGGTAAAGGCAAACATACAGTAAAGGTAGGAAATCAGTCACACACACAGCTAGCAGGGAGGTTAAGAAACAAAAGTGGTAAAACCATCTGTATCCACAATACGCAAGGGATAAAACAATTAGATGTAAAATACGATCTCAAAGAGTAATTGTGAGGGTGGGGAGAGTGCAACTGCAGCGTATTTACAATGCATTTGAAAGTAAGAGATCAACTTAAAACAATTATGTATACATACAGACTGCTACACAAAAACCTCAAGGTAACTGCAAACCAAAAATCTATAATAGAAATACACACAAAATAGAAAAAGGAATCCAAACATAACACTAGTCATCAAGTCACAAGAGAGCAAAAGAAGAAGGCAAAAAAAGACCTACAAAAATAAGTCCAAAACAATTAACAAAATGACAATGAGAACATTCACATCGATAATTACCTTAAATGTAAATAGATTAAATGCTCCAACCAAAAGACACAGAGTGACTGAATGGACACAAAAACAAGATCCACACATTTGCTGCCTACAAGAGGCTCACTTCAGATCTAGAGACACATACAGGCTGAAAGGGAGTGGAGGGAAAAAGGTATTCCATGCAAATGGAAATCAAAAGAAGGCTGGAGTAGCAGTATTTAGATCAGCCAAAATAGACTTTAAAGACTTTTAAAAGAGACAAGGACACCACATAATGATCAAGAGATCAATCCAAGAAGCAGATATAACAACTGTAAGTATATATGCACCCAACATAGGAGCACCTCGATATATAAAGCAAATGCTAACAAACATAAAAGGAGAAATTGATAGTAACAATAATAATAGTGGACCTCAACACCCCACTTACATCAATGGACAGATCATCCAGACAGAAAAGGAAACACAGGCCTTAAATAACACATTAGACCAAATGGACTTAATTTATATTTATAGAGCATTCCACCTGAAAGCAGCAGAATACACATTCTTTTCAAATGCACACGGAACATTCTCCAGAATAGATCACGTGCTGGGCCACAAAACAAGCATCTTTTCCAACCACAAGGCTATGAGACTAGAAATCAACTACAAGAAAAAAAAACACGTGGAGGTTGTTACTAAACAACCAATGGATCAATGAAGAAATCACAGAATACCTGGAGACAAATGAAGATGAAAACACAACATTCCAAAACCTGTGAGATGCAGCAAAAGCAGTGCTAAGAGGGAAGTTTATAGTGATACAAGCTTACCTCAGGAAACGAGAAATCTCAGGTAAACAACCTAACATTACACCTAAAGCAATCAGAGAAGAAACAAAATCCAAAGTTAGTAGAAGGAAAGAAATCATAAAGATCAGAGCAGAAATAAATGAAATAGAAACAAAGAAAACAGCAAAGATCAATGAAGTTAAAAGCTTGTTCTTTGTGAAGATAAAATTGATAAACCTTTAGCCAGACTCATGAAGAAAAAAAGGGAAAGGACTCAAATCCATAAAATTAGATATGCTAAAAAGAAGTTACAACTGACATCACAGAAATACAAAGGATCATAAGAGATTACTCTGAGCAATTATGTGCCAATAAAATGGACAAGCTAGAATAAAGTCTTAGAAAGGTACAACTCCCAAGACTGAACCAGGAAGAAATAGAAAATATGAACAGGCCAATTACCAGTACTGAAATAGTAATTTTAAAACTCCCAAGAAACAAAAGTCCAGGACCAGATGGCTTCACAGGTGAATTCTATCAAACATTTAGAGAAGAGATAACACCTATCCTTCTGAAACTATTCTCCAAGAAACTGGAGAAAAAGGAACACTTCTGAACTCATTCTATGAGGCCACCATCACCCTGATACAAAAACCAGACAAAAAGATCACAAAAAAAATTATAAACCAATATTCCTGATGAGCATAGATGCAAAAATCCTCAACAAAATACTAGCAAACCTACTCCAACAATACAGTAAAAGGATTGTATACCATAATCAAGGGGATTTATCTGAGGGCTGCAAGGATTTTTCAATATCCACAAATCAATCATTGTGATACACCACATTCACAAATTGAATAAAAACCATACAATCATCTCAACAGATGTAGAAAAAGCTTTTGATAAAATTCAACATCCATTTATGATAAGAATTCTCCAGAAAGTGGGCATAGAGGGTACATGCCTCAACATAATAAAGGCCATATATGACAAACTCACAGCTAACATCATACTCAACAGTGAAAAGCTAAAAGCATTCCCTCTAAGGTCAGGAACAAGACCAGGATGTCCACTCTCACCTCTTTTACTCAACATAGTTTTGGAAGTCCCAGCCACAGCAATCAGAGAAGAAAAGGAAATAAAAGGAATCCAAATTGGAAAGGAAGAAGAAAAACCATCACTGCAGATGACATGATACTATACATAGAAAATACTAAAGGTGTCACTAGAAAACTACTAGAAGTAATCAATGAATTCAGTAAAGTTGCAGGGTATGAAATTAATACACAGAAATCTGTTGCATTTCTATACATTAACAATGAAATATCAGAAAGAGAAATTAAGGAAATAATCCCATTCACCATTGCAACAAAATGAATAAAATAACCAGGAGTAAGCCCAGCTAAGGAAGCAAACGACCTGTGCTGTGAAAACTGATAGGAGGCTGATGAGAGAAATTGAGGATGACATAGATGGAAAGACATACCGTGTTTTTGGATTGGAAGAATCAGTATTGTTTAAATGACCATACTACCTAAGTCAATCTACAGATTCAGTACAATCCCTATCAGATTACTGATGGCATTTTTCACAGAACTGGAACAAAAATTTTTTAATTCATCCAGAAACACAAAAGAACCTGAATAGCCAAAACAATCTTGAGAAAGAAGAGTGCAGCTGGAGGAATCATGCTCCTTGACTTCAGACCATACTACAAAGCTACAGTAATCAAAACAGTTTGATACTGGCAAAAAAAAATGATACATAGATCAATGGAACAGGATAGAAAGCCCATAAATAAACCCACATGCTTATGGTCAATTAATCTACGACAAAGGAGGCAAGAATAGACAATGAAGAAAAGACAGTCTCTTCAATAAATGGTGCTGGGAAAACTGGACACTGACGTGTAAAAGAATGAAATTAGAATATTCTCTAACACTATATACAAAAGTAAACTCAAAACGGATTAAAGACCTAAATGTAAGACCAGATACTATAAAACTCCTAGAGGAAAACATAGGCAGGACAGTCTTTGACACAGATCGCAACAATATTTTTTTGGATCCATCTCCTAGAGTAATGGAAACAAAAGCAAAAATAAACAAATGGGATCTAATTAAACCTGATAGCTTTTGCACAGCAAAGGAAACCATAAACAAAATAAAAAGACAACCTACAGAATGGGAGAAAATATTTGCAAATGGTGCAACTGACAAGACTTAATTTCAAAATATACAAGTAGCTCATACAGCTCAATATCCAAAAAAAAAAAAAAAATCAGAAAAATGGGCAGAAGACCTAAATAGACATTTCTCCAAAGAAGACATATAAAAGGCCAACAGGCCCATGAAAAGATGTTTGACATCACTAATTATTAGAGAAATGCAAATCAAAACTACAATGAGGTACCACCTCACACTGGTCAGAATGGCCATCATCAAAAAATCTACAAATAATAAATGCTGAAGAGGGTGTAGAGAAAAGGGAACCCTCCTACACTGTTGCTCGGAATGTAAATTGCTGCAGCCACTATGGAGAAGTGTATGGAGGTTCCTCAAAAAACTAAAAATAGGGTTGCCATATGTTCCCGCAATCCCACTCCTGGTCATATATTAGAGAAAACTCTAATTCAAAAGGATACACGCACCCCAGTGTTCATAGCACTATTTACACAAGGCAAACATGGAAGCAACCTAAATGTCCATCAACAGATGAATGGAATATTACGCAGCCATAAAAAATGATGAAATAATGCCATTTCCAGCAACATACTAAATGAAGTAAGAGAAAGAGAAATATCATATGACCTCACTTATATGTGCATTCTAGAAAAATGGTATAAATGAACTTATTCACAAAACAGAAATAGACTCACAGACATAGAAAGCAAACTTATGGTTACCAGAGGGGAAAGGGAGGGAAGGGATAAATTTGGGATTAACAGATACACACCACTACATATAAAATAGCAAAGATCTACTGTATAGCATAGGGAGCTATATGCAATATCCTGTAAAAACCTATAATGGAAAAGAATCTGACAAAGAATATATATATACACACACACACACAACTGAATCACTTTGCTGTACACCTGAAACATTATAAATCAACTATACTTCAAAAGCAGCAGTAATAAAAAAAATCAAGAGCATAAGTGGTTTTATCCAGGCACAGATAACAAAGCAACAGCATGTCATCCTGACCACAAACAACAGATGGTGATAGTGAACACTTATACCCTTTGCAATAAATATGAATGATTTAAGGAATAGCCTCAGGAACCTAATTTTGTTTGCAAGTTCAGAAGCTTCTGTACTAACCATCCCTACCTGACCACACCAGAATTGGGCCTGGCATTTAGAGGATCCTTAACAAAGAAGCACCCCTTACCTCCATTTGTGGTGTACAGTGCAGGGAGTCCAGGATTCTTGGAGCCCACGTTGACTATTGCCCTGATGTGTATTTTTAACACCATTTCCATTTCAAGGGTCTCCTACAAGAGAAGAACGAGTGCACATGGAGGGTGCCTGAGCCCTCTGATAGGTGTGACCTTAAAAACAACACTCTAGAAAGAGGGGTTAAAGAGAAATTGGGAGTTGACACGATTCTCCTGGAGTTCTGCCCCAGTATTTTTGACCATTGTGACCCCCCCAAGGACACAAGATGCCAATTTACATGTGGGGCAGGTCAAGGCCTTCTACCTGTCTAGCAGGTCCCCCACAGAGCCACACTCAATGGCTATCTGCTTTGCACTGAATTTTACTTCACCAAACTATGGAAAAAGATACTGAAATGGAATTCCTTCAAGCAAGGAGGCCTCAGAAGCTACTTTAGAGAGGAAGGAGTGCCAGCGTACACAAAGACGCATTACGAGGGACTTTTGAACACTTCCCAGTATAACATGGTGAAGCTGAGCTCATGAACGGGACCAGGCAAATTTGCCAAGAGCAAGGGAGGCATTAGTAGGTGAAAATCATGTCCTTGGTGTAACCCAGTTTCTCCAAGTTAGGGTGCACGGCTCTGGATCAGGGGTGGTGGGCCACACACCAGGATGAACGAGAACCTCCCAGGAGGAGGGAGACGCTCCTTGATCGTGTCCTCAGTAATGAAGCCTGTCTGTACTTCCAGCCTGAGATTAAGCAGAAAAAAGCTGTTGCGGGGGCCAGGTTGCGTCCCTGACCCCAGGCCCCCTGCCCGCCCTCCCTCAAGCCGGGAAGAGGAACACAAGGCTATTCGCCAAGGCTTAGACATCTGCACTACTGCTCTCCGCAGAAAGCTGGGAGTAGAGCACGTGGGGGGCCCAGAGAGCCCTTTTCAGTATTTACCCCAGACCCCAGGCTCACTGCTGGGGCTCTGAGTCCCTGGCTGGTGTCTGCCTGCTGTAAGCACCGGCGCGGGTGAACGCCACCGTGAGACAGATGCACCGGGGTGCGGCGTGAATCGAGGCTGTGAGCAGGAGCTGTGCCGGGCAGAGGGTGCTGTGGTTGTTTGGGGACTGGCTCGTTTGGGTGGCGCCCTCTGCTGGGCAGTGAGCTGTATGACGAGGCAGGCACAGCTCAGCGCTAGGTGGGAGAGGCAGCCTGTCAGCGTGAGGGCTCTGCGGGGTGCAGCGTGTGCGGTGGCGGCCGGGGCTCAGCTTATGAGGACTGCTGTCCTAGGTGAGGTGCGGGGTGCAGGGTGAAAGGGTCAGTGGCCGTACAGGAGGCAGTGTGAGTGATGGCTCTGTGGGATGCCGTGTGGAGTGTGTGTTCAGGGTGGCCCGGGGCCTCAGGGTCCCCCCTGACGTTCAGAGCAGTGCGTGGAGTGCCGCTGAGATATCGGACACCTACCCTCTACCGCCCTTACAAGCAGGTCATCCCAAATCCTCTCTCCCTCAAATTCCTGCATTTCCCAAGTAGAGACATAGTCCAAGGCCTCAGCCACCCAGCCCAGAACCAACCAACCCAGGGACTGGCCCCTGACTGGGTCAAGGGTTGGAGCTGACCCACGGTGGGGACAACGGGGACCTTACCAACAGGAGGCCTGTCCAGGGTGTACCACAGGTTGAACTGCTTTGGGTGAGGTCTATCAACTTCTTCAAGCTCCTTTCTCACCAAGATCTCCTCCTGTGTCTAGAAAAGAAGCAACACGAGCCTCACCCCTCCAGGGCACCCTGCTTGCTCCCCAGACTCAGCACACAGGTCAGCACATTCCCGCCCCGGCCACCCTACTCTAGCTGGAGTGCTCCCTGCAGACTCTGGGCCAAAGAGTTCTGCTGAGGCTCCGACACAACAAACGCCCTCTTGTGGAGGGAGGCGTTGGGTGACTGCCCTCCAGCTGGAAGGCTGTGTCTGATCACCCCAGCCCAGCTCCTGCATCCACTCTGAGCGCCAGGCAAGGCAAACCAGACTGGCCCAGGATCTCCTGCACGGAATGCGAGCAGCTAAGGCAGTGATATATGACACGATATATATAATCTACGGCACTGGAGAGCTACAGCAGAGGAAGACAGAGGCTGTAGCCTCCGCTGGGGAAAGTGCACAAAGCCAAAAGATCTGTTGCAGGCTCAGAGATGCTGCACACAAGACCTGGACCGTAAAACTCGTCACGATCCTTGTCCCAACAATTCCACTTCTGCGATTCTGTTTAACAAAATAATCTAAGCCTAGGCACAATTATTCATCACTGTATCATTTATAACTGTGAAAACTGAAAACAACCTGAATGGAGGAGAAGATTTAGTAATGATGGTGAGACTTGATATAGACTGATGAAAATATTTATAAAGAGTTTTAATGAGAAGAAAATGCCTGTGTGGTAATGTTGAGTAAAAAAACTAAAAATGAAAAACAATATACCTATAATTGTGAATATATAGCATGTATAGAGCAAACATAAAAAGAAGTAAATTATTTATATGCTTCTGTATTTTCTGAAATTTCCACTAAGGGCAAGGCATCTATGATTTTACATTGGGAAAAGCATAGAATTATATATTAAAGAAAGAAGGAAAGCTTAGTGTTTATGGTTGTTTGGGGAGACAGAGTTGAAAAACAAAAACAAACGGAAAAACAGGCCTGGACTCAGCTTCTATGGCTGCCAGTCTCCCTACTTGAGCCCAGTGAGCCCTCCCATAGCTGCAGGCGCCGGAGCAGCATGACTGTGGTGAGTGGGGAGGAGAAGAATGCAGAGACCAGCTCAGCAAACAGTGGAAAATTCCTTCCTCACTCAAGGCTGACTCAGCAGAACTGACCTGGCTGGCACAGACGAGGGACATCCTGGTCTTGTCACTGGGCTTCTTGGTGATGCAGCGGATGAGCTGCAGCATGGGCGTAACCCCTGGAACACAGCTGGCAGGCAGGCCGGGTTTCCCTCCCCCTCTGGTGCTCACTGTCCCTGGTCTGCAGCAGCTTCACAAGTTTCCTTGGCCCCGGTTACTTCTCTCACTTCTGTCCCCAGAACTCAAAGAGCAGAACCACCCTTCATTTTGGTTTTCCCTTCTAATGCAACAGTCCATCAAAAGCACTTCTCATTTTCACATGGCAGCACTGGCTTTGAAACGACTGCATTTCACGTCTAGCTCCCTAACTGTCCGACTAAGGTGAGTCAGGCACCTGTCTGAGCTCTTCAGTGTCATCTGTAAAACAGATATAATGACAAGTAAATGTGATATTTTTTAAAATGCCCGTTACGGTGCCTGGCACGTTGCAGTTCTCCTTACACATTTGTTCTCGTCTTTCAGGCATTCATTTTCAAGGGGTGGGGAGCATCAGGCTTGAACAGGATCCAGGAGCCCCTGGGGGCCTGTGTGGCCCTGCCCAGCCTGGCCCCCAGCCTCACCTTAGAGGCTCCAGGGGCTCGTGGGGCAGCCACCATGTTGGTTAAGGGGGGCAGGGCGTCCAGGGTCAGTGTCAAGACCTGTCACTGACCCTGCATCCCCATCTCAAAGAGCCAGGGAAGGAATCTCTCACATCACCCCTTCTAGGACCAAATGACTCCCAAGTCAGAAAGGTCTCAGGGCTCACCCTGTGGATGAAGCCCCCAGTAGCCTCTTACCTGTGGCCCCAGCAATCATTCCCAGGTGATGGACCAGTTTATTTTCAAGCTCACTCATTTTGTATGGTTTGAACGCAAACTTCCCTGAAAACACAGAGGATGCTTCTGATGTCTACGGCTCTTGACGGAGAGCCCGCAAAACATCACTGAGTTCCTTGGGCCTCCCAGGAAGCAAGTCCACCTAAGCGAGTGGCTGTGCCACTTTAAACCAGAGGAGCAAGCCAGGGTGGGCTCCTTAGCCAGCCCTGGTCCACCGGGGCCCAAAGTGGGAGTAGAGCCTGGGCATCCTTGGGGGAATAACTGCACCTTTTCTTCTGAGGAAGAAGGAAGGCAGGCTGAAGTTAACATGGAGTGTCACACAGCACTCTCACCCACGGCAGCGAATGAGTAAGTGATGAGCGTGTGAGCACACGGATGAGTGTGCATTCCATCCACCCACCCACCCATCCTCCACTTCTCAGCAACGGCAAGTGCCTTTCGTGCATCAGGCATCGTGCTGGAGACACAGTGATGAGGAAACACCAAACCTTTGTGCATCAGGCATCGTGCTGGAGACACAGTGATGAGGAAACACCACATCTTCGTGCGTCAGGCATCGTGCTGGAGACACAGTGATGAGGAAACACCACATCTTCGTGCATCAGGCATCGTGCTGGAGATACAATGATGAGGAAACACCAAATCTTCGTGCGTCAGGCATCGTGCTGGAGACACAGTGATGAGGAAACACCAAATCACTCCCTTACCTTCATGAAGCTTATAATCTCATAAAGTGGGTGTGTGAATGAATGTATGAAGACTTCAAGGACAAGTCCATGTGACTCAAATCTGAGGAGCTTTCTGGAACAATGGAACAACCATAGGCATCTTCTTCCTCCTAGCTGGAGGCCCAGTGTGAACCCCCCAGTACCTGACCCATGATAGAACAGGTGCCCGGATGGCCCTTGAAAAAGGATGGTGTCCCCAGTTTTCATGTTCTCCAAGTACTGAGTCCTCTTCCCCCCTTCTGGATGATTAGGGTGTACATTTTTGAAGTAGACCTGAAAAATAAGGCAGCATGGTTTTCACACCTTCAGCCCCGAGGCCACAGCCACACACAACTCAAGAATACACTTGCTACCAGAAACCAGGAAGAGCAAATCCTCTGCGCTCACGGTTGCTCTAAAGCAACACCTGAAGACTTCACTAGGTCAACAGCTTCACTGTTAAATGACACCACTGGGAAGCCCTGTCCGGGGCACGTGCCCCTTCTCCACCCACCACCCTGAACAAGCTTGTGACGGTGAGGCAGCTGGACACGGCGGGCATCACTTACCTTGATAATTACGTCCACAAAGCCTAGATCCTCATCACTGGACACAGGCGTGTAAGCCCTGACCACCAACACACCATCAATTTTGGCCGAGAGATTAACATAGTTACCTACAGAAAAGGCACCAAATGTTAAGCCTGAGCAGGGCCAGCCTAAACAGGACCAGGGATTTCTCTAAAGGACTGAGCTTTGGTGGCGGAGGGGGTGCATAGCGCGACAGGGTGCATGGGAGGAGGGCCAAGCAGGGAAGGAGCCCAAGTCCAGGATGCCTAGATCCTAGGCCTGCCCTTATCACTCCATGTGCAAGCCTGGACAAGTCACTTCACCCCATATACCTGCCCTGACTCCATCACAGCGTAGCTGTGAGCTTCACACACAGGAAGCCTACTGTCGGTGCAGGCTTACCGTGTCAAAGTGCTCTGTGGGGCAGGAAGAACTAATTAAGGGTGGAGGCTGAGCATTAAAAATTATAGAAAAGTGTTTCCTTTTTAAAGCAAAATATGTTGCCTTCGTAAAGTCATTTCTTCCTAAACTGTATGTATCACTGGGGTCTATGAATGAATCACAGCTCCCTCATCTGTATCCTGTCCCCTGGCCTGGAGCAGGCCTGGCCTCACAGGTATGCAGGGCTCCAGGATTTAGACATCCGTGGACCATGAGTTCCAGCAGCAGCACTGTGTCTCCCTGGCCCATGGCTCTGCTGAAGGGCAGCAGTGAAGCTTTGAACCATGTAATTCTGTCCCCCCAGGGTAGACATGAACAGACCAGGGTGGCCAGAGACCTGTGGATCATGACTCCATGATCCAGTGTCACATGATGGGCTAGGCCACTCAGATTTCTGCTGCATCCAACATGGGAGACGTCAGTGACTAAGGCAATTAGTGGTGAGGGCAGAAGCTGCGATCAAGAGATGCCAAGGGGCTTCCCTGGTGGCGCAGTGGTTGAGAGTCCGCCTGCCGATGCAGGGGACACGGGTTCGTGCCCCGGTCCGGGAGGATCCCACATGCCGCGGAGTGGCTGGGCCCGTGAGCCATGGCCGCTGAGCCTGCGCGTCCGGAGCCTGTGCTCCGCAACAGGAGAGGCCACAACAGTGAGAGGCCCGCGTAATGCAAAATAAATAAATAAATAAATAAAAGGGATGCCAAGAGACAAAGGCAAGAGGAAGTTCTGAGCCAGAGTATCTGAGGGGGTAGAAGCTGTGTGTGCACAGGACAGAGAGAGAGCATATACAGACAGAGCAGGGACCCAGGGAGAAGGGGGAGGAGAAGGGCAGGAGGGAGGGAAGGAGGAAAAGGAGGAGGGGGCACTGCAGGGGCAAAACCCAGTCTTTGAGGGGCCCCGAAGCCTGAGGTGCAAACGCTCTGGGTTAAGAAAGGACAGGCTTAGGATGGATAAACAAGGTCCTACTGTATAGCACAGGGAACTATATTGAATATCCTGTGATAAACCATAATGGGAAAGAATATGAAAAAGAATATATATATGTATAACTGTGTCACTTTGCCGTACAGCATAAATTAACACAACATTGTAAATCAACTGTACTTCCATAAAATTTAAAAAAAGAAAGGCCAGGCTCAATGGCTCTGGCTGTGCCCTGGCTGGGAACCAGGGATACCCAGGAATAAACACCTGTGGCAGCTTCCTGCCGAGAACTCATCTGATACTGGAAACCTTAGAAAGCCTCTTTCAGATGCAGCCAACCTGGGCCTGGCCTGGCAGCAACCTCAGAGAAAACGGGGCTGCCCGGCTGGTCCCGCAGACCGCATCTCTAACCAGCGTCATTTCAGCAGGGCTGGCAAGCATGAGCGATCTCCGAGCCTCCACAGCAGACTCTCCCAGAAGCCTCTAAATTACCTTGTGCACTGACTGTGCACTGCCCACACCAGGGCTGAGGAGAGAGTGGGTCATGACAGTTTCTAAGAAATTCTGTTTCTCAGAGGTTTTATTCTTCAGCCTTCTTGCCAATAGGGCTGGTCTCACCAGCCAGGCAGAGGCCTGGAAGGCAGGCTGACACCCAGCTCCCACGGATGAAGAGGGACAGAGGAAGCAGCAAGAAGGCTCAGGGGCCAGGCTGGCTGCCTAGTGGGTAATTTCATCACCTGAAGAGGTGACGTCAAGCTTCTGTCCCATGCACCCTGGACAAGTAGGCTGTGGATGAGGAACTCCACCAGGAAGGCAAGCAGCACAAAGTTTCAGGCTGTGGGCCTAGCAGAGCGCTAAGACCGACTCGGCCACCTGGTGGTGGTACAGGTTAGAAACGGGATAACTCGGAACTCTAGGACCGCTAGGGCTCATATCCACAACGGGTCCCTCCTTTCGTGCATGAGTCTGAGGCCCCTGCTGAGAATCCGCGTACTGGAGAGGAAGGGCACCAACCCCCTCCTGCCCCTCCAAACCTTCTGGGCCTTTCTCTTGACAGTAGGGGCACATCAATTCCTCCCATCCTTCCTAAGTGCACAGTACTTTACAGTTTCTGAATTTTCACATCCATCAGTCACTTAATTCTCACAACAATGCAAGTAGCAGACAGGCCTGGGAAACCCCATGTCATAGACAGTCTCAGAGAGGTTGACGGACTTGCTTAAGATTGCCCAGCAAGGAGCTAGCAATGGGATCTTAGACCTTCTGACTCTAGACTCAGTTCTTTTCAATGCTCATTAAGATATCGCTTTTGTGTCAGCCCCAATGGAACAATGAGAAAGGGAATGGACTGTCCCTAAGCCTACCTCCCTACCTCTTTTTGAGTTTATGTGGCTCAGGAAAGGTAGCAGGGCAACCTCTACACCTCAGCTGAGTTTCTGATAGGAGCAGAGTGCCCACAAGGCCCAGGTCCTGGTGATGACACCAAACTCCACTCACCTACAGGAAGCCCTAAGGCATGGTCCGGCGAGGACAGTCCAAAGCGGAACCTCCGAGTGTTGTAGCTGATTTGCTAATAAAACAGAAAACAGAGGCAGGCTCTGTCAGCTTTCTGGAAGCTTTGCTGGGCAGCTCAGATGCCTGGGAAAGGAGCTCCCAGCACACAAACACAGACAGTGCAGTGGGGAGCAAACTAGAGGCCATGGAATGCCCATCCCACTGCCCTGGCCTCCCCAGCCAACACATTCCCCACCGCTTTGTCTTCCTCTCACATCACCCCCCCATCCTGCCCCTGACAGCAGAGGGGGAGGGCTGACCCATCACCTCTTTCTCAGTCAGGGGCAGCAGGAACTTGGCTTCAGGGTGCTGTAAGGTGATAGGACGCCTCTTCGTTACATTCTTGTTCTTCAGGGCCAACAGGAGCACAGATCCCAATAACAGTGATGGTGAGGAGCAGGGACGTGTCCTACCAGACACATGTGAGCAGGGCACCTCAGGTCCTGCCTGCCCCGGGCAGGACAGCTCTCAGGCCCAGTGGCACCCGCTCCACACCAGGGGCATGTATGAAGCCGGACTGTGCCTAAAAGAAACTAGGCAGAGGTAAAGGTACTAAACTAGAAGGCAGGCTCAGCCTACGGTGGACATAGAGGCTGGGAGGGGCCAGCTACAGATCAGACAGGAGGGATGCTTTAAACTCCCAGTCCGATGGCTCAGGAGTGCTAATGTCACCAGGCCTTTCCTGCCCATCTGCCTCTATCCTGGCTACAGCCAAGGGTGCAAGCCCTGGCAGTCCCCTCCTTGAGGTGGAAGGGGTGAGGATGCTGCTTCCAGTACACAATTTGGAATGAGGGCCCCAACCCCCAGGGACAGAGCTAGGGAGGGGGGAGTGGCTGCTGAGCTAAGAGGGATGCTGTTGCTTCCTCCACTCCCCTCTTCCAGGTCTGGCTAGGGCAGGGGTAGGGGTGGGGTGAGTACCTCTGTTGCCAGAGCTGCTCCAGGTCTTTGCTCAAAACCCACCAACGCCCACTGTTAGCAGGAGTGAACATAAATTTTTAACTTGAAGGGTTCAGAGAAAAGAAAAGGAAGCTACACACACACACACACACACACACACACACACACACACACACAAAAGATGGAACCAGCTGGGACCAACAGGGCAATGAATCTGACTCCAACACACCCTGAGTCTCATCTTACTACATTAGCATATTAAATGACGCACCTATTGGTGGCCAGGACCTGACATTAAGGACCAAGAAAGGATAAAAAGGGGGTGGCACCCCACTTCCTCAGAAAAATCCCCGCCCCTTCCCCTGTAGACTATTGCATATGCCTCCACATAGCTCGCCTCACTCCTCCTCCCGTTGTCTTTACTCTTTAAACCCCTCTCACCAGCTGTGATCTGTGAACTTAGTTCCCACCTCTCCATTCTTCGGCCACTGAATGAAGACTGCTGGGTCAATCGCAGCTTGGGTTTTGTTATTCGCCTACTTGAACCCAAACAGAAAAGAAACCCTCCCTCGCCAAGGCAGAGAGCCTCCACTGGGCTAGGGCTGGAGCAGGGCCCATACGACTTAATTCGGTAACAAATTTTGGCGTCCAATGGGGGTCCCATTCCGTCTGGTAACTCAGGGCTTACTCGCCAACAAGGCAAGTTAAATAACTGGCCAGTTTGCTCCAATTCTGGATCCCTGAGCCAGTGAAGGCTACTAAATTAAGCCTGAGATCAAAAGGCAGCCAAGAATCAAGCGGGGTGCTCCCCAGGTTAAGACCCCACCCCCACCCCAGCACATCTCCAAGGACACTTGCTACAGATTGGTGTAGTGTCCAGGCGATGCCCAACACAGGGGGCATTGACCCCACTTCGGTCGATAAGGCCAATGGCGGTTGTAGGGGTTGGCTAATTAAGGGAAAGGATCCCAGCCACATGGTTGGAGCCAGACCTCTGCCGAGAAGACTGGACTGGACGGTTGGTTGTCTAAATTGAGCCAATGCTCTGATAACGGGGGAGGCGAGACTGGACAATTGTTTGCCTGAATGGACTGGACGGGAAGCCCTCCAGGCCACCACATGGTAAGAACATCTTTGTTTTGTGTGTGCAACGTAAGCCCTAGTCTCTGTTCTTGATAAGGGTGAAACTTCAATCTCTGTTCTATGTGGTCTTGTTTGCCCTGATGTTCTTGGAAATACTTACCACAACTGTGGGCATGGGTCGAGCACTTAAAGGCCACTAGGGCGCTCTCCACTGGAAGACTCCTGTGAAAGGATAAGTCTGTGACGGATCAGGGTAGATGAGCGCTAGGTATCCTGCCAGCTGGAAGCAAATGTCCATGTAAGTTGGCACACTGCAAAGCACTCACAGCCCTGACCCCTGCAGCACTCCCCACTCTAGGATATAGTCAAAAATCCAAAAGCACATCTTCTGTATTGGTTCGTCTTGCCCTAACTTGCCATCCTGGGGCAGGGTATATGGCTCTGTTGGGTAGGTCTCTCCCCATTACCCTCTATCACAGATCCCTAGGGATCCTTCCTCTGAGATAAAAACCCTTTAAAAATCTTATTTTTGCCAGATTTCCAGAAAATCGCCGTCTAGCCAGAGAAGGAAGAAGACACCCAAATCATCCAAAGTCCTTGGGTCCTTGCAGCTGAGAGTACAGAGAACTGCACACATTCCACATGGGCATTCGGCCTCCCTGCTCGATCGCCTGTAACCAAGCAGGGTCAAGCCCTTTTTGAACAAGCCTCCTTGACTGCCAGAGAGGCTCTCCGAGCAATTTATCTGATTAGAGAACGCTTATTTATAACCCATTCCTCCTTTACCCTATCTCCGAGGACTGCTCGCTGAAAGCACTCACCTACATTGGGTATCTCCTACAGTCTCACAGTAGGCCTGGAAACGTCTACTTGCTAACTTAGAGGGGACTTTATAACTAGGGCCCTCTTAGACAGCATCTCCCCTTCCAGCCCCTGTGAAGATTGGTTCAGATTTCAGTTAGAGTGCCTAGACAACTTGGTGTGGGCCAGATCCTGTGGGATCTGTGTTGCTACCAACCCTAGGAAGAGGCCACTGGGAAGCCGGAAACAGACCAGAAATAAGGACTCCCCACTATGGGTAACCAAGCCTCTGTCCTGGCGAAATTGCTGCTAGGGTGCATTCTCCATAACGGGAAATTCTTCGAGTACTGTCCACTACCAAAGAGACGGCTTATTTCCTTTTGCAACACCATGTAGCCCCAATATAAACTGGCAGATGCAGAAAGTTGGCCAACTAATGGCTCGCTAGATTATAATACTATTTTTCAATTGGATCTCTATGGCCAGCATTTAAAAAAATGAGATGAGATTCCCAGGTACAATGTTTCATGGCACTTAGCCAAAACAAGGGCCTCCACAAAAAATGCAAGGCTGGTTCAAATCTCATTCTCTCTCGGTTTTCCTCCCCCGGGAACTAGTCCAATGCACGCCCACAGAGTTCAGTACCAGAACTCTGAATCAGTAAGCTATTCCCCCTTTGGGAGGTCCCCAATGGAGAGGGGGGCGCTGACCACCATGTATGTACCCCTCTCTTTCTCAGATCTATACAACTAGAAGGATCAATCCCAGGGTTTATGGGAAGACCCCCGAGGGAATCCTTAATTTAGTCTGGGGAATATTCCACTCTCATTTCCCCACTTGGGTGGATGTCCAAACCCTCCTAAAATATCTTATTCTCTGGGGAAGAAAAGGCACTGATTATAACTAATGCAAGGGAGAAAGTGGATAAGACCAATCAAAATTATGCAGGGCACACCGTATAATAGCTTGGAGCCCCAGCCATCCCCAACACGGACCCTGGGTGGGATCATCAGGAGGAAAACAGTTGGCAGAACCTCACACATTTCAGGGATTTGATTCTTAAGGGCTTAGTCAGCGGGGAAGAAACCCGTAAGTTGAAGTAGGGTACAGGGAGTCATCCAGGGACCGGAGGAAAATCCCTCAGCCTTCCTTGAGTGCCTAAGGGAGTGTCTCCAAGTGTACGCAAATATAATCTGAAGCCATTGGAAGGGCAGGCCACTCTTAAGTCCCAGAGGGCCCCAGACGTTGTGAGAAAATTACAAAAGTTGGGGAGAGGGCCCACCATGCCCACTTCCCGGCTGGTGGAATCAGCACTTCGGGTGTTCAACAACCGGGATCTGGAGGCGAATGCAGAGGAAGATAAACGAGCAGAATGAACTGCCGGTGTTCTGGCTTTAGCGATTCAGGGTCAATCGACCTCCCAGGAATGACGGCCCCCCAGGGGACCCTGTGACATCGATGAGTCGCCCTGCATTTCGAAGACCACGCCCACAGTGGAGAGAAGGGCTTAAAACCAATCAGAGTGCAAACTGCATGGAGGAGGGTCATTGGAAGGGAGAATGCCCCAATGTCTCGGAAGGAAACTAGGTGGACCATTGTGTCCTGGCCCAACCTCACTGGTTGCGCACATAAAAGAAGAAGAGAACTGAAGGGGCCTAGGTGCTCCTCAGAGCACCCTGGAAATTACCCCTGAGGAGCCTCAGCTGACCCTGACCATAGGGGGTAAAAAGGTTGACTTTTTAGTTGACACAGGGGCCACCTTCTTGGTCTTGAACACTCGACAAGGCAAAATGACCAAAGATAAATGTAAGATCATGGGAGTGGAAGGGAAGCCACAGGAGTGCAATTTTATAGAGCCCTTTTAGTGCGCTTTGGAAGGAAAAATGTTATCTCACTCTTTCTTATATATCCCAGAATGCCCAATTCCTCTAATAGAAAGAAACTTACTATATAAATTGGGAGCTACAATTTACCTCAGAGACAAAAACCTTATCATTGAAATACCCAAGACCACCTTCTGTTCTGTAGCCCTAACGCTACCGCCCTCTGACAATAATAATGGTCCAATTAACCTTGAGGGGATTAACCCCTCAGTATGGGCCCACGACAGAGCCCATACTGTTGGCAGAGCCAGGAGGGCACCACCAGTCATAGTCAAGCTGTGACCCAACTACAGTCACCCAAGTAAAAAGCAATACCCCTTAAACCAAAGAAGCCCTAGTGGGCATTAAGCCTATAATAGAAAGCTACTCAAACAAGGGCTTCTTAGATCCTGTCAGTCCCCTTGCAACACTCCTATTCTTCCGGCAAAAAAATCCAAAAAATGGGAAATACCGGCTAGTTCAGGACCTCCAAGCAGTAAATGAAGCTACGGAGGAAATTCACTCCTGGTGCCCAACCTGTACACATTACTCTCTACCCCAAACCCTGAGAGGATCTGGTATTCACTGTTAGACTTAAAAGATGCCTTCTTTTGTGTGTCCTTAGCCCCAGTATCTCAATAGATTTTTGTATTTGAATGGCAGGATCCCTACAGCTCTAGAAAACAATCATTGTGCTGGAAGGTTCTGCCCCAGGGACTTAGAAACTGCCCCACCCTTTTCGTTAAGGTTTTAGCTAAAGATCTTAGTGATCTTGAGTTAGAAGAGCGAACTATACTTCAATATGTGGATGACATTCTAATCGCCAGCCCCACCAAAGAGCTTTCTGACCATAACACAGTTAGCACCTTATATCATCTGGCTGAGAGAGGATATAAAGTTTCAAAGCAAAAAGCCCGGATCTCCCTCCAGCGGGCAGAATACTTAGGATTTATAATAGAAAAGGGGCACGTGTTGCAGCAAAAATAGAAATGAGATTTTTCTGATAAACAAGGAAAATAAGCAACAGTGAACAGGCTGGGGAAACAGCATAAACAGGCCTGAAAGAGTTAAGCAATCTTGGTTATTCTTTAGCTGTTACTACAAACACCCACTTGTAGCTAGACTTGTCCTTCACAAAGCTAAACAAAGCTAATTACTCTCTGATTCCATATGAATTGTACCCTGCACCTGGCGTTTACTCTCTGCATTCTCTTGTAGCAAATTATCCCTTGTAGCTGTTTACATTTCAGAAAGAAGGTCTCAGGCCGATAACCCAGAGATGAATGGACCCAATTACCAGGCTGCCTGACAGCAGCAGTGACTGTTTTAAAATATTGCAAGAAGAAGAATGCAAGACCTTCACCACTTTGTTCCTTATCACTTATCCTGGACTGCAAGTTCCACCTATAAGACCCTCCGCAATTCCCCAAGACAGGGGGGCACAGTTCTTGAGGTGCTAGCCTACTGTGTCTTCCCTTCTTCCTGGCAAGAAAAATAAAGCCATCTCTCCCTTCCTCCAAAATCTCTGCCTCCGTATTTCTGTTCGGCATCGGTGCACAGGAAAGCTGAAATTTCGGCAACACACAGGGCACTATCTAAGGAGAAGAAGGAATTGGCTTGCCAGACGGCACCCTCTAGTATGAGAAAACAGCTCTGGGGGTTCCTAGGGATGGCCGGGTTCTGCTGTATAGGGATCGCCAACTTTGGCTTAGGTGCTAAGCCCTTGTATGAACAATTAAAGGGAAGGACCCTGACCCTTTTGAGTGGACCCCCAATTGTGACCGGGCATTCCTGGAACTGAAAAACCACTTCATAAGAGCCCCCGCATTAGCCTTACCCAACCTGAGCTGTCCCCTCCATCCATATATACTGAGAGAGGAGAAACTGCCCTGGGGGTGTTTACACAATAACTGGGACCTCTGACTCAGGTTGTAACCTATTTTTCTAAACAATTGGACCAAACCCCTAAAGGATGGCACCTATGCTTACAGGCTGTAGCTGCCACTGCTCAGCTTCTCAAAGAAGCTAACAACTTAACTTTTGGACAGCCCCTGACTATCTAGACCAGCGGTCCCCAACCTTTTTGGCACCAGGGACGGGTTTCATGGAAGACAATTTTTCCACAGTCCGGCGGGTGGGGGTGGGGTGGTTTCAGGATGATTCAAGTGCATTATATTTATTGTGCACTTTATTTCTATTATTTTTACATTGTAATATATAATGAAATAATTATACAACTCACCATAACGCAGAATCAGTGGGAGCCCTAAGCCTGTTTCCCTGCAACTAGATGGTCCCATCTGGGGCGATGGGAGACAGTGCCATCGCAGCGTGTTGCTTGCGTCCAATCTACTTGGTAATCTCGTTTTGGTTGCTGTCACTGCAGAAAACCCTGCTTCACAAAAACAGGATGTTGGAAATGCAAGCAGGCTTTTCAGTGCCTTTGTGGCAACCTCAGAATATTCCGCCTTGACTTAAATCCAGAATGTATGGAGATCTGAAGTTGTCTCACACATACTTCTAAGGCCACCCTCATTTGCGATCTCAAGCAGTTGATCCTCTTCTAGCACGGACGAAGTCGATTCACCTGGCTTATTCACAAATGGGTCATGGATCCATTCCTTCCCAGTTCGGGGGTCTTCTGTGATTGGGAAGTAATGCTCAAACTCTTTTGAAAGCTGAGATAGGTGATCGTGCACCAGCTGGGAGAAAGAAGGCCCTGGCTTAGTCTCTTTCAAAATCTCTGTTAATGTCTGAAACATGTCAAAAATCCCAATGTTCACTCGTCACCCCCATAATTCCAGTTTGGCTTTGAATGCAGCCACTTTATCTGCCGACTTGAACACGGTTGTCCTTCTTCCCTGAAGTGACGGATTGAGTTTGCTGAGCAGGTTGAATATGTCACACAAGTAAGCAAGTTTTGTGACCCATTCTGTGGCACCAAAATGTGCTGCCAGTGGTGACTGTTCTTCTAAAAGAAATCTCTGGAGTGGCTCTCTTAACTCAGAAACTCTGGCCAGTGATCTGCCTTTAGAAAGCCATGTCACTCCTGTGTGTAAGAGAAGACGTGTGTGCTCTGCCTCCATCTCCTCACAGAGCTGTGCAATCAGACGTGAGTTAAGGGCACGTACTTTAATGTGGGTGATAATCTTAATCACATCCTGCAAAACGCTGTTAAGTTCAGGAGACATTTTTCGGCTAGTCAGCATTTCTCTATGGATGACACAGTGTGTAGACTTACATTCAGAAGTGACTACTTTGACCCAAGTAGTGAAACCAGAAAGCCGTCCAGCCATGGCAGCTGCTCCATCCGTGCATATACTGACACAAAATGACCAATTCAGTTTTCCTGATATGTAATCATTCAAAGACTTGAATAGTTCTGCAGCTGTGGTATTGGTTGGCAACAAAAGTGCACACAACATATCCTCGTGCACATCCTCCTGAAAAATATATCGCACAAACACAAGCATCGTTGCCTTGCTGTCAACATGGGTCGATGTGTCAACCTGGATGACGTACATGGTGACTCATTAATCCTCTCTAAAAACTGTGCCTCAGTATCTTCTGTTATTTCATCAATTCGTCTAGTTATGGTGCTAGTGAAAGAGGAACACGTGCCACCATTTGAACTGCAGCCTCTCCTGAAAGTTCACAACGAATGTCCTTAGCAGCAGGCAGGATCAACTCTTCACTGATAGTAAAGGGTTTCTTAGGTGTATCAATGTGGTTGGCCACTAAGAATGATGTTCTCAGTGCAGACACATTTGCTGAAGTGGTGGCCTTCAATAATTGCTTCTGTTCTTTGTGTTCACATTTTTTTCTTTTGAAAAACTCCAAAGGCTTGTCTTTTCATGCAGGGTGCTTGGTCTCCATGTGGTAAAGCAGTTTTGGAGGTTTCATGGCTTCCTTGGATGGCCAGTCACCACATATTATATAAAGCGGTCTTGGAGAATGTGAATCACCTGTTGCAATGAACCCATAATTTAAGTAGAACTCTTGGTATTTTCTTTTAAGTGCAGCTGTCTTTTTGTTGGCAGTCTTAGAGTCTTCTGCTATCTCATTATTGGGTCTTTCCCGTTTTTCAAAGAAGTTTTCCAGTGACATTTGTTTTTTACTCATTTTGGGTACTGTTAGCTTGTGGGCTTACCAAAACTGTGACTGAGACAAGTGCACAATGTGGAAAAGAGGAGCAGACAGAAGTGGTAAATAAAATAATGGGCAGGCCACGTGCAGACTAAATTAAGTGTCAGATTCTGACTTAAAGCCTCCCACCAGATGCAGCTTAACTGTCACTTGACACTCACTGATAGGGTTTTGATATGAGTCTGCAAGCAAATAATTTACTATGGTCTCTGTGCAGTCAAACCTCTCTGCTAATGATAATCTGTATTTGCAGCCGCTCCCCAGTGCTAGCATCACCGCCTCAGCTCCACCTCATATCATCAGGCATTAGATTCTCATAAGGAGCGTGCAACCTAGATCCTTCGCATGCACAGTTCACAGTAGGGTTTGCGTTCCTATGAGAATCTAATGCCACTGCTGGTCTGACAGGAGGCGGGACTCAGGCAGTAATGCGAGCGATGCGGAGCAGCTGTAAATACTGATGAAGCTTTGCTCGCGCACCTGTTGCTTACCTCCTGCCGTGTGGCCCGATTCTGGTCCATGGCCTGGGGGTTGGGGACCCCGGATCTAGACCTCCCATTGCCTCCGAGCCCTCATTAAGGAAAGCGGGGGCAGGTATCCCCTAGTTCTGAGGCAGGGGATAGATGGGCCCCAGGCTGAGCAGCTGATATTTGTCTCCTGAGGACAGACACTTCAAGATAAACACAATGGCAGGAGCAGAGAGGACCTAAGCCCTGCTTGGGTAAAAAGATAAGGAGGTTACATACTTCTCATTCTTGAGGTCAAGAAGACCTCCTAAACTTCACATGAGCAGAAATGATGCTCAGGGGTCAGGAAAGGGAAGGGATGCTAACCCATAATATGTCCTGCCAACCTCCCAGAAACCCTCACACTGGACTCCATCTTGGCTAAAAGATGTGAGCACACATGGGGGAGAGCCTGAGTCAGATCAGATATGGGAAGGGAGCAAGATGACTGGCCACAGGAAAACAAAGACCCATAAAACTGACGCTATATAAGCAATTTAAGACACCCCCAAAGCGTGACTCTCTCTCTCAACCCACCCGTGTGTCCTTTTCACATGTACTCTGCTTCTAATAAAAGCTTTACCCACTTCACTACCGTCTCTCTGCTGAATTCTTTTTTTAATTTACTTATTTTTTAATGTTTATTTTCTTATTAGTCATCCATTTTATACACATCAGTGTATACATGTCAGTCCCAATCTCCCAATTCATCACACCACAACCCCCACCCTCCAACTGCTTTCCCCCCTTGGTGTCCATATGTTTCTTCTCTACTCCTGTGTCTCAATTTCTGCCCTGCAAACCAGTTCATCTGTACCACTTTCTAGGTTCCACATATATGCTTTAATATATGATATTTGTTTTTCTCTTTCTGACTTACTTCACTCTGTATGACAGTCTCTAGATGCATCCATGTCTCTACAAGTGACCCAATTTCATTCCTTTTTATGGCTGAGTAATATTCCATTGTATATATGTACCACAACTTATTTATCCATTCGTCTGTCAATGGGCATTTAGGTTGCTTCCATGACCTGACTATTGTAAATAGTGCTGCAATGAACATTGGGGTGCATGTGTCTTTTTGAATTATGGTTTTCTCTGGGTATATACCCAGCAGTGGGATTGCTGGGTCATATGGTAGTTCTATTTTTAGTTTTGTAAGGAACCTCCATACTGTTCTCCATAGTGGCTGTATCAATTTACATTCCCACCAACAGTGCAGGAGGGTTCCCTTTTCTCCACACCCTCTCCAGCATTTGTTGTTTGTAGATTTTCTGATGATGCCCATTCTAGCTGGCGGGAGGTGATACCTCATTGTAGTTTTGATTTGCATTTCTCTAATAATTAGTGATGTTGAGCAGCTTTTCATGTGCTTCTTGGCCATCTGTATGTCTTCTTTGGAGAAATGTCTATTTAGGTCTTCTGCCCATTTTTGGATTGGGTTGTTTGTTCTTTTTAATATTGAGCTACATGAGCTGTTTATATATTTTGGACATTAATCCTTTGTCTTTTCAATAAGTGGTGCTGGGAAAACTGGACAGCTACATGTAAAATAATGAAATTAGAACACTCCCTAACACCATACACCAAAATAAAGTCAAAATGGATTAGAGACCTAAATGTAAGACTGGGCACTATAAAACTCTTAGAGGAAAACATAGGAAGAACACTCTTTTTTTTTTTTTTTGCGGTATGGGGGCCTCTCACTGTTGTGGTCTCTCCCGTTGCGGAGCACAGGCTCCGGACGCGCAGGCTCAGCGGCCATGGCTCACGGGCCCAGCCACTCTGCGGCATGTGGGATCTTCCCGGACCAGGGCACAAACCCGTGTCCCCCCCTGCATCAGCAGGTGGACTCTCAATCACTGTGCCACAAGGGAAGCCCCAGATTAAGCTTTTATATACAGAATGGATAAACAAGGTCCTACTGTACAGCACAGGGAACTATGTTCAATATCCTATGATAAACCATAATGGAAAAGAATATTAAAAAAAAGAATGTATATATATGTATAACTGAATCACTTTGCTGTACAGCAGAAATTAACACATTGTAAATCAACTATACTCCAATTAAAAAATATAGAGAGAGGGACTTCCCTGGTGGCTCAGCAGATAAGACTCCACACACCCAATGCAGGAGGCCCAGGTTCGATCCCTGGTCAGGGAACTAGATCCCACATGCATGCCGCAACTAAGACTTTGCATGCCACAACTAAGGAGCCCACGTGCTGCAACTAAGATCTGGTGCAACCCAATAAATAAATAAATAAATATAAAAATAAATAAACAAATAAATGGGTAAACTTTAAAAAATAGAGAGAGAGAGATAAAAAATAAAAAGTAAAAACATTTCAAGAAACAAAAAAAGAATGGCTCGAGGAGTCCTATTCCTGTCGTCCCTCCCACACCCAGAGGAATCCTCCCTGAGCAGCTCTGTCTGCAGAGCTACGCCAACCCTGCTAGTCGAGTTCCCCCCCAGTGTTTACAGCAGTTGCTTCAACTCTTCCCAAACGGCATCTGTTGTGGCAGGGCTGGGGTACAGCCTCCAGAAGGTAGTATGTAATTGTGAGTTTACAGCTTGGGTGGTGGAGACAACAGGGAGTAACTAGGACAGCTGATGCAGCTTCCGGGGGAGAGTGCCACCTGCACAGATGGGGTGTGGCTGCCTGCCTGGGGCTGGGAGCCTCAGACCTATATTAGGAGAAAGGCTGGCCTCCAGGAAGGGAGAATGGGAAAATGTCCCGAAGAAAGAAATGAAAGAAAACATGCCTGCCTCCTAGTTGAACACAGCCAGTGTTTGTGGGGGCAATTCCTGTTGTTTGTTTTTTAAAGCAATAACGAGTGAAGATGGAACAAACTGGGCTAAAGCCGCCGTTCTGAGCATCATTATAAAACATTCTTTTTCATGGAACTGTAGGGTTTGCAAAGCATTTCCCATAGTGGGAGATATCCCTCTGAAATTGCTGTGATCCTTTTACAACCACTTTAGTTTGGAGAAAGAACCTCAGAGGGATTCCATGCCTTGTCCAAGGTCACAAAGCTAGGACACAAGCCCATGTTTCTGAATGTAGGTCTTTCCCCTACACCACGGCAACCTGTGATACAGTCAATGCATAAAAACATTTTTTTCGGGTTTCCCTGGTGGCGCAGTGGTTGAGAATCTGCCTGCCGATGCAGGGGACACGGGTTCGAGCCCTGGTCCGGGAAGATCCCACATGCCGCGGAGCAACTAGGCCCGTGAGCCACAACTACTGAGCCTGCGCATCTGGATCCTGTGCTCCGCAACAACAGAGGCCGCGACAGTGAGAGGCCCGCGCACCGCGATGAAGTGTGGCCCCCGCTCGCCGCAACTAGAGAAAGCCCTCGCACAGAAACGAAGACCCAACACAGCCAAAAATAAATAAATAAATAAAATTCAAAAACATTTTCTTCGTGATGCCACACAAACTTAAACTGAATTCCTGACTTCAAATTTAAAGAAGGCTTCCATTTTTCAGGTGCCAAAGCTGAGGCCCAGAGATGTCAAATGATGCTCTTGGAGAAAGGACTCTGATTGGGTCATTTGTATTGAGACTTCAGTCTTTCGCAGCCTGCAGTTTAAGAGCAAGTATAACTTTCTTCCATGGTGGGAGAGAACTCAGAAAGTATAGAAATGTAGAAAGGCTCCTCTTTTCTCTGCCTTTCCTCCTGTTACTGTGTATCACCTGCCGTGTTCCCCTCTAAGTTCTCTTCCCCTCTTATCTGTTAAGGAACATTGCCCCAGCAATTCTTCCATCTTTTCCTCTCATTATCAGTTCCTTCTCTCTACTTGATAATTCCTGGCAGAGTACATGTGTTCTGTAATTTTTCTCATATTAAAAAAGTCATAAAACCTCTTGACTTCCATATCCACATTTAGGTGCTACTCCATTTCCATGTTCCCAGTTACAATAAAATTTCTTGAAAGAGTTACCTATACTTGCCATCTTCAATTCTGCCCATCAAATTCTCTCTTGAGTTTACTCCAAAAAAAGCTTTCACTCTCACCACTCCTTTAAAACTGCCCTTGTTGAGATTTCAATAAACCCACATTGCTAAATGTAATGGTCAGTTCTCTGTCAGTTCCTTCTCATTTTCCCCCAACCCCGTAAACGCTGAAGTGCTGCAGAACTCAAATCTCAGTTTCCTTGGTGATCTTGTCCTATATCATGAGTTTAAATAACAACAATATGCTGATGGTTTACATATGCAGGCTGGATCTTCCCCCTGAACTCCATGTTCGTATATCCATCTGTCTACTTGGCATCTCCTCTTGAATGACCATAGGCAATTCAAACTTCACGTGATCAAATACAAACTCCCAATCTTCTCCCAGAATTCTTGTACCTTATAGTCATCTAAAGAAGTCATCTCAGGAGAACACCCGAGATCAATATAGTCATATATAAATAGTTCAAATCCTTCCTATGCCACATTGGTTAATGTACATTGTTCAGAATTTTTCATTTCAGGAAATGGCGACATCATACTTCCAGTTGCTCAGGCCAAAACCACTGGGGTAATTTTTTACTTCTCCTTTTCATACCTCACATTCAGTCTCTCTGGCGTTTACTTTAACGTATATCCAGACTCTACTTCTCACCAGGTCCACTGCTACCACTCAGATGTCAGTTTCTTGCCCTGATTATTGCAGTAGCCTCCCGACTGACCTTGCTTTGTCCCGTGCCCTCTCCCAACAGTCTAGTTTCAACATAGAAGCAAGAGTGAACTTGTTAAAATGGGCTTAACTGCTACTCCACTTGATGTCCTCTCATTCTACTTGGAGTAAGAGCCAATGTCTTTACACTAGCCCATAAGGTCCCACAGAAGCTGCCTTTCCCACCTAACTTCTCTGATCTCCCTGTGGTTATGCCTCTCCTAGCATACTGACCTTCCAGTGGGTTTTTATACATCTCAGACATGCTCCCACCTCAGGTTTTTAGCACTTGCCCTTCTCTGCCTAGAATGCTCTAATCCCCAGATATCTGCCTAGCCTTCACCCTTACCACCTTCAGGTCTTTCCTCAGATGTCTCTTCATCAGTTCTTCCCTGACAATAGATTTTTTCTAATTGTAAATATCCTTCTATTTAGCATTCATTATCCCTCATCCCTGATTTATTTTACTCGATATCATTTATTCTCAACTGCTATATTTTTTACTTTTTTGCTTATTATCTGCCTCCCCATGTCCATTAGACTTTTTTTTTTTTTTGCGGTACGCGGGCCTCTCACTGTTGTGGCCTCTCCTGTTGCAGAGCACAGGCTCCGGACGCGCAGGCTCAGCGGCCATGGCTCACGGGCCCAGCCGCTCCACGGCATGTGGGATCTTCCCGGACCGGGGCACGAACCCGCATCCCCTGCATTAGCAGGCGGACTCTCAACCACTGCGCCACATTTTTGTCCATTTTGCTCACTGAAGCATCCCTTGTGCCTAGATACCTGGTGCAGATAGAGCCCCTTACAAATGCCTGTTGATTAAATGAAGAGATAAGCCTAAGAAGAACCTAAAGAACACTCATACCCCATCAACCCAAAGAAAATCCTACCAACCCCTTGGAATACATCCTTTTAGAGTTCTTATTCTGGATATTTATATTCTGAGTTGGACAGAAATTAGTGGCATAAAAGCAAGTCAGCCTCTCCCACCCCTTAAATTAGGAAAAATAGACCAAAACTTTTTCAAGATGCAAAAAGAGATATAAAATGCTCCAGAGGGACTTCCCTGGTGGTGCAGTGGTTAAGACTCCACGCTCCCAATGCAGGGGGCCCGGGTTCTATCCCTGGTCAGGGAACAAGATCCCACATGCATGCCGCAACTCAGAATTCGAATGCCACAACTAAGGAGCCCGCCTGCCGCAACTAAGACCTGGCACAACCAAATAAATAAATAAAATGCTCCAGAGTGTATTAAAGTTATTGATAAATAGCAACGGCTGGAAATACTCATTTTTGCCCATACTTATCATTTCAACTACATTATCATGTTCACAATCTTGTTCCAAGTCAATTTGATTTCACTCAAAGCAATTTGAAACCACAATCTTGTTGGAATGGGTTTCAGGATGCAAACACCTCAGATTAATACAGTCATATATCAATAGTTTAAATTTTCCCTATTCCACTTTTGTTAATGTATATTGTTCCAAATGACTATTATTCTGAGAAAACTAGAATGCCTACTATGTGTGTTGACTGTATATAGGGGCAAACTCATGTGGCCCTAGAACTCTTGAGGATGGCCTAGAATGGAAGCATAATGGTGAGACTAGCTTTCTGTAATAGGTAGAGCTTTATTAACCATCCTTGAATGTCTACTATGTGCAGGCACTGGGCTAGCCTCATTACAAGCCAGGACATTCTTTATAAATAGATGATTGAGGATAATAGGGAACACCTGAATCTGATCACATTGTTTAGGGTGTACTGCACTGTGCACAGCACCATTGTCGTGTCTGTGGTTAAGAAAACTATGGTCTGAACCATTATTATAGTCTATCCTGAAGACAGACAGTGTTAACATGAGATGGGTATTCATGGAGTCTGAAAGAAGGGAAATCAGAGAGCAGTGTTTGCTACCCTGCCCAGCGTCACGAGCATTCTGCTTACTGGAACGGTGATGGGAGAATGCTTTGGTAGGTCTCTCCCCCACCTGGATGAGATGCCCCTGAGGATGATGCCTGACCTTTGTTGGCCATCAGAAAAGTTTGGCAGCAGAAGTTGGGAGGGGTGGATGTACATATCCCATATCCCATATTACATTCACTAGAAGTGAATTGCCCCGGTCCCACATTAATACACCCACCTCTGTGTTTATATATCCTCCCGTTGAGTCTGGGACTCATTTCCTGTGAGCCTCGTCACAGCGAGCATCTTGACACGGTTGAGTTTCTGGGCCGACAGGGCTGAGGACCTGGACTCTTAGGGCACCTCCAGGACTCTGCTTGAGGAGCCAGACCCCCTCCCTGAAACAGAAACAGTTTTTTCATTGGCTCTTAAATCAAGCTTCAACAGGCATGAGGACCTCATTTCTTGCTTCTTACTTTTTGATCCTGTGCCCAGAATCTTAAGTGTAACATAGAAATTAACCCCAACAATTATGGTGTATGGACTAACTATAAGACATAGTTAACGTCCTTATGTATGAGCGGGTTTCAGCTTGAGTCTGAGCTTCAGACTTTTCCAGGGATGTTTGAACGGGTGGGATGGAATTAGCAGAAGTCTATTTGCTTAGGGCTGAAGGGACTCCTGAGGAAGAATTTATATCGGGGGAAGAATGATCCAGGTATAAAGAGTCTGAGGAGATGAAGAAAGCTTAATCACCTTAAGGGGGCTATTCTGAGAACATCGTGGTGTCTTCCATTCTTTTTTCTTCCAATTAGAAAAAATGTAGTAAAATACACATAACATAAAACTTACCATCTTAACCATTTCAAGCGTACAGTTCAGTGCTGTTAAATACATTTTTATTATTGTGCAACCATCCCCACCATCCATCTCCATAACTTTTCTTCATCTTGCAGAACTGAAACTCTAACTCCCCATTCCTTCCTCTCCCCAGCCCCAGCAAGCACCTTTCTACTTTCTGTCTTTATGATTTTGACTATTCTAAATATCTATTATAAGTAGAGTCAAACAGTTTTGTCTTTTTTGACTGGCTTATTTCACTTAGTATAATGTCCCATAGTTTCATCTATGTTGTAGCATATGCTAGAGTTTCCTTCCTTTTAAAGGATGAATAATATTCCATTGTATGCATATACGACATTTTGCCTAACCATTCATCCATCAATGGACACTTGGGTTGCTTTCACGTTTTAGCTATTATGAATAATGCTGCTATGCATGTGGTTGTACAAATATCCCTTCATTGTCTCCCATTATTGACTCTGCTAGACTCATCCCAAAGAAAGCAAGGGTGAAGTCCTTAAACCAGAACTGAAAGAAGAATTTCACTCAAGTCCCTATTAAACAGCAGGATCCAAGCAGAGCTCATGGAGGGTGGCACAAAGCAGAGAGACGTTCTCCCTCCTTTCACCAAGGAAATGACACCACTGGGGCTCCACTAACTCAGTGGAGAAGAGTGGGGACACAGAGGAGTGTGGTGGCAGTGGCCCTGAGGGCTGGTAACTGAGCAGGGAAATGCAGTTCCTGGTAGATCTAGGTTGGGAGGTGGAAGAACCACACTGCCTGATGGGAGCAGACTTGTGATGATCCAGAAAAGGAAAGGATAGGAGGATATTTCTGCTGGGGTCCAGGAGGGTTGGGCACTTGTAACAGCTGATTATGCCAGAGCCTGCCCTCTGCAAACTGATAAGGACCCCTGATGAGAATTAAAGGTTTGTGGGTCATCAATCTTGATATGCAAGCTGTAGATTAATCTTGTGATATATTTTGTCTGCTAATTTAACTTTAATGTATGTTAATAATAAGTCTGGTGAGAATTGAGGAGCAATAAAGAATGTATGATTCTTCCCCAAACAGGATGAACTAAATCTTTTGAAGCCATAGAATTGCCTGCTCTACCCCATACTGCAACCAGTAGTGATTCAATTCCAGAAGCAAGGAAAAAGGAAACCAAAACCC
Source organism: Orcinus orca (assembly GCF_937001465.1). Classification (NCBI taxonomy): domain Eukaryota; kingdom Metazoa; phylum Chordata; class Mammalia; order Artiodactyla; family Delphinidae; genus Orcinus; species Orcinus orca. Next base: position 47,443,035 of record NC_064566.1, on the reverse strand, counting down.
TGAAAATATAAGAGGAGGATCCTTTTCCTTATCTGGAGTACAACGTTTCTGAAAATCCAAAGGAAGCTTTTTTAGAAAGGACAATTCAGTTCTCAAAAGATGGTTCTTGAAATTATCTACAGGGGGTCTCTGAGGATCCTGAAGGTTCTAACCTCCCATGGTCACAGCAGCTCCACCAGGGGCCCTTTTGTCAAGCCACCAGGTGACAGCCAGAATCTTTCCCACAGGCTGCCAGCTGCCCAGTCCCCCAGGAGTGCTGCCAGAGAGGAGAGAGATGGTGGGTGGAGAACTTACCCAGAAGGAATCCTTGCCTCCCCCAGAAGGGAAGCCAGCACCAGTGCTCTCCAGAGATCCATGGAGCGAGGGACGCACAACACACCTGGCAGGCTTCAGAGGCAAGGATGGAGACGTTAAGCTGCAGAAACTTGTTGGACATCTCTCCACCTTGAAGGCAAGGAATCGCTTTTGTTAAAGTCCATTAATGTCTAGGAAAAAAAGCAGAATATATTTTCAGGGGATATTTGTGCATTTTATCCATAAAGACAAAGGGAAAGAGGATTCTACTATGTGGATTAGAAGGTATGTGATGTTTCTCGGCAAGCTGTCAAAGAAAATTATATTACCCGAAACATTTATAAGAAGTGATGGTTATGAGAAAAAACAGTCCCCTGGAAGACTACCGCTGAGAAATAAATGGTTATTAGGGTCATGCTAGCGTATGAGTTATCTACGTCCTTGACTTCTGAACCCAGAAGCATCAGCAGCCCAGAGACTAGCCACTGTACTTCGGGACCATCCTTCTGAAAAGGAAATCTATCTCTGTTGTTGCCTCTTTGTCACCTCCTGTTTATTCTCCTTCTTTAGCCATCAGACCATGGAATCCTGACTTAATGAGGTTACCCACAACATGCCAATGGCCAAATCAAAAGGCCTCTTTTCCCATTCTTATAGGACTAGATTTTGTGCAGCATTTCACATTATTGACTACCCTTCTTGTTGAAAACTAAGCTCTCTCCCCAGCTTCCATGCTCTGTCCTGCTTCTCCCCCTGCCCTTCTGCTCATTCCTTTCAACTTCTTTCCTCAGGTTCTCCTCTCCCTTTGCTCCTTTTCCTCTTAAAATAGCCTTTCTCAAGGCTGCAACCCTCACCCATACTTGCTACCTCTCAAATCACATCATCCTTGGCTGCTTTCTTAATCCCTGGACAACTGTAGCTGGACATCCCACAGGTACCTCCAAAACTACCAAACACAAACTTAATTCATCTTCACCCCTCACACCCTCCCTATATCTGCTACTGCTATGATATTCCCTTTCTGGTTCTTTTCTTTCCTCCATTTTAAGCATTATTGGTCATCAAATCTTTTTTTTTCTTTCTTTTTTTTTTTATTGGTCATCAAATCTTATTGAGTCTGTAGAAACAATGTTTTTGGAAATTACTTTTTCCTCCTTGTCACTCTTGTAGTCCTCATCATATTTTATTTGGGCTCTTATATCTATGCATCTCCTCAACTGCCAGATTAATTTTTCTTTAGTACAGGTTTTCTTTTTTGCCTCCTCTGCACGTGAAGGGCAATAGTTCCCATCACTAGGCTATAAGATAGAGTCTAACCTTAGTGTTACCGAACCCAGGTCTGGCTGCTCACCGCTTGAAAGCCAATTCTCGACGGACAAGTGTTGGTAGGAAAGGAAAGGTTGCTTTATTTCAGAGGCTGGCAACAGGGGGAGAGGGTGGACTCCTGTCTGAGAACCAACTCCCAATTGCTGCTCAGGGGACAGGGGCTTTTAAAGGGGAGTTTCAGGGTTGTAGGTGGAGGGAGGGAGCAGAACAGCGCAGTCAGCTCTGACAGGCATCCTCAAACCAGTAATGTGGTGGTCTGATCAGCGCCATCTTGGTTGTTTTAAGTACGTTAACCTTTAGTTCCAGGCTTTGTTCCCATTTCTCTGAGGTCAGTTCTCGGAATTGTGTGAAGCGGAGCAGCTTATGTCACGGCTTCAATTTGGTCATCATGTCGTCAACCTCCTCCACCTGGCGGGGTCTTCGGTGTCTGCAAATCAGTTAACAGGATGTGGCTCAGAATATTATCTATAGCCCTTAAGGAGGAACTAAAGGTCCTTGACTATGCTTAATGATTAAACTATTATTATTTGGTCTCCTTTGACTGTTTTCCTTTGTTTCTGCATTTTCTCACTTCTCTGATTAAACTTATTCTTTGTCTAAAGTTTTCCCACAGACAAAAGGCAGGCTGAAGACATACCGGGGGAGGCAAGGACCATAGGGTCCTGCTCTGTTTCATTAGCACCAAAATAAGACCCTTCACAACTGGGACTCAGGCTGTAATTTTAAATAAACTCCCCTCAATTCCCCCTGTCAAAGCATCCGCCACATAGAACTGCCACCTTTGGCCCGACTATCCCTCTGCTTAGCCTTTCGAATCCTTAGTTCATGCCAAACCCTCTGAATGGAATGCCTTCCCTTCTCTGTCTCCCTGAAAAACTTCTGATTCTTTTCAGGCCCAGCCTACGTGTCTAATCCTTAGTTAAGCCTTCCCTCAGAGTCCTAGGAAGTCACTCCCTTCTCTGTGTTCCCTCTGAACATACTGCTCACATCTGTGACAGCGTTTATCACCTTGTTCTGGGGACGGTTACACACAGTTCATAAATTCTATGCTAGAGATCACAGATTGGGTTTTATTTGCTTCTGCATTCCCAGAGCCTAACTGAGAGTGTGGCAAGAAGATGGCGCGCAAAGAAGACTTGCACGTGACCATGTGAAAGAATGAATGACACAAGGGATCAGTCTCGGGGCAGGAAGGGTGGCTTCGCACCGGAGCGGTGCGGAATCAGTCCCAAAGTGGGGACAGTGCAGAGATGACTGTGCTTAAGCTGCGTCAAGCTCAGGCTCTGTCTCGGCAGTTGCGTGACTCTGTCACTTCGACTTTAAGAGCCTCAGTTTCTTTTCTTTTCGTTAACGTGGGGTAAGTGTGCTCGCCTGTTCACACCACAGGGGCAGTGTGAGAACCACTGAGAGAGGTGTGTAAGTAAGCAGTCTGTGAAGGGCTGCAGGGATGGAAGTTTCCCAGGACCCTAGTGTGAGGGCTGATCGCAGACCTGGATGAGGGCGCCCATCCTGTGGCCATGACCACGAAGGTGCCAATTCAAGTGAAGGGGGTCCACCAGCTGCAGCGTTGCCAAGTCATAATCCACAGTGGTGCTGCGGGAGCTAGGGTGGCTTACGAGGTGCGTGATGGACCTTTTCTGATAAGACAAAAAGAGCGTAAAATAGACCCACTGAAGAAGGGAGGCTCGTGGAGCTTGGGTGCTTGAACTCTCCCCAGAAAGGAAACAACTGGAAGTGTGGGTACCTGGTCACCATGTGGGATGGTGTGGGACCCCCCTTGTGTTGTAAGTGCCCGCATGGCTCCAGGTGGCGAGGGTGTGAGAGAGGGTTTCCTAAATGACTGTTGCTCATTCTACAGTCCTGCAGGGCTAGGAACGGGAAAAGCTGACCTGTGGGCAACAGAAGGTTCCCAGGAGAAGAAGAGGACCTCCATTGTGAAGCTAGACACAATTGACAGACCTGGAGTTGGCTCTTCAATCCTCCCTATTTCTCTCTTTATAAAGGGAAAGAAAATCCAGTCCAAATCCTGTATTCTTCACCAGAAACATCTATGACCAAACCCAGGTCAGCACCGTGGGAACCACGTGATCTAGTGGGGCTGTGGCACTCAGAGCGAATGCTGGTGGCCAGGAGAGGAGGGAAGCTCTGAGGTCTCTTACCTGAGGGGAGCCTTTGGCCAAATCATAGATGTTTGCATTCACCAACCAGGCAACTAGAAAGTAAGAAGAAAAGAAATCGAAGGTATGGCCTCATTAAAAAATATGGGGTTGGGAAGTGGCTCTCCAAGGACCCCTGGAATCAGAGGGAAAGCAAGGCCGCCATCTTGACCATCACAGTGAAGGCAATAGCTGGCCCTTCCAGCAGCCCAGTGAGGCTCTAGAGAACGCTGTCTCTTCTATGTATGTAGATGTTCCTACGGCTCAGAAACATGACGCAGTCTGTCTGACACCACTTCATGAGTTAAGAGCTCTAAGAGGGGAGACCTTCAAGATGGAGGAGGAATAAGACATGGAGATCACCTTCCTCCCCACAAATACATCAGAAATACATCTACACGTGGAACAACTCCTACAGAACACCTACTGAACGCTGGCAGAAGACCTCAGACCTCCCAAAAGGCAAGAAACTCCCCACGTACCTGGGTAGGGCAAAAGAAAAAAGAAAAAACAGAGACAAAAGAATAGGGACATGACCTGCCCATCTGGGAGGGAGCTGTGAAGGAGGAAAGGTTTCCACACCCTAGGAAGCCCCTTCGTGGGCGGAGACTGTGGGTGGCAGAGGGGGGAAGCTTCAGAGCCGCAGAGGAGAGCGCAGCAACAGGGGTGCAGAGGGCAAAGTGGAGAGATTCCCACACAGAGGATCGGTGCCGACTGGCACTCACCAGCCCGAGAGGCTTCTCTGCTCACCTGCTGGGACGGGTAGGGGCTGGGAACTGAGGCTCGGGCTTTGGTCGGATCCCAGGGAGAGGACTGGGGTTGGCGGCATGAACACAGCCTGAAGGGGGTTAGTGCGCCACAGCTAGCCGAGAGGGAGTCCGGGAAAAAGTCTGGAGCTGCTGAAGAGGCAAGAGACCATTGTTTCGGGGTGCGTGAGGAGAGGGGGTTCAGAGCACTGCCTAAATGAGCTCCAGAAACGGGCGTGAGCTGCGGTTATCAGCGCGGACCCCAGAGACGGGCATGAGACGCTAAGGCTGCTACTGCAGCCAACAAGAAGCCTGTGTGCGAGCACAGGTCACTATCCACGCCTCCCCTCCTGGGAGCCTGTGCAGCCCGCCACTGCCAGGGTCCCAGGATCCAGGGACAACTTCCCTGGGAGAACACACGGGGTGCCTCAGGCTGGTGCAATGTCACGCTGGCCTCTGCCGACGCAGGCTCGCCCCGCACTCCGTACCCCTCCCTCCCCCCGGCCTGAGTGAGCCACAGCCCCCTAATCAGCTGCTACTTTAACCCCATCCTGTCTGGGCGTGAACAAACACCCTCAGGTGACCTACATGTAGAGGCGGGGCCAAATCCAAAGCTGAACCCTGGGAGCTGTGAGAACAAAGGAAATTTCTCCCAGCAGCCTCAGGAGCAGTGGATTAAATCTCCACCATCAACTTGATGTACCCTGCACCTGTGGAATACCTGAATAGACAATGAATCACCCCAAAACTGAGGCGGTGGACTTTGGGAGCAACTGCAGACTTGGGGTTTGCTTTCTGCACCTAATCTGTCTGGTTTTATGTTTAACTTAGTTTACTATTTAGAGCTTAATATCATTGGTAGATTTGTTTATTGATTTGGTTGCTCTCTTCCTTTTTCTCTATATATAGATACATATATTTTTTTCCTTTTTCTCTTTTGGTGAGTGTGTATGTGTTTGCTTCTTCATGTGATTTTGTCTGTACAGCTTTGCTTTTACCATTTGTCCTAGGGTTCTATCTGTCCTTTTTTGTTTTTGTATTTTAGTATAGTTTTTAGCGCTTTTTATCATTGGTGGCTTTGTTTTTTGGTTTGGTTGCTCTCTTCTTTCTTTCTTTTGATTACATTTTAATTTTTAACAATTTAAAAATTTTTTTCTTTTAATACCTTTTTATTTTATTTTATTTTGTTTTATTTTCCTTCCTTCCTCCCTCCCTCCCTCCCTCTCTCTCTGTTTCTTTCTCTCCTTCTTTCTTTCTTTCATTTTTTCTTCCTTTTCTTCTCAGCTGTGTGGCTGCCAGTGTCTTGGTGCTCTGGCTGCATGTCAGACCTCTGCCTCTGAGGTGGGAGAGCTGAGTTCAGGACACTGGTCCACCAGAGACCTCCCGGCTCCATGTAATAACAAATGGCAAGAGCTCTCCCAGAGATCTCCATCTCAACGCCAAGACTCAGCTCCATTCAATGGCCAGCATGCTCCAGTGCTGGATGCCCCATGCCAAACAACTAGCAAGACAGGACCACATTAGCAAAGAGGCTACCTAAAATCATAATAAGTTCACAGACACCCCGAAACACACCACCAGACGAGGTCCTGCCCACCAGAAAGACAAGATCCAGCCTCATCCACCAGAACACAGGCACCAGTCCCCTCCACCAGGAAACCTCCACAACCCACTGAACCAACCTTAGTCACTGGGGGCAGACACCAAAAGCAACAGGAACTACGAACTGCAGCCTGTGAAAAGGAGACCCCAAACAGTAAGTTAAGTGAAATGAGAAGACAGAGAAACAAACAGCAGATGAAGGAACAAGGTAAAAACCCACCAGACCAAACAAATGAAGAGGAAATAGGCAGTCTACCGGAAAAAGAATTCAGAGTAATGATAGTAAAGATGAACCAAAATCATGGAAATAGAATGCAGAAAATATAAGAAATGTTTAACATGGACCTAGAAGAACTAAAGAGCAAACAAACAATGATGAACAACACAATAAATGAAATTTAAAATTCTCTAGAAGGAATCAACAGCAGAATAACCAAGGCAGAAGAATGGATAAGTGACCTGGAAGATAAAAGAGTGGAAATAACTACCACAGAGCAGAATAAAGAAAAAAGAATGAAAAGAATTGAGGACAGTCTCAGAGACCTCTGGGATAACATTAAACGCACCAACATTCGAATTATAGGGGTCCCAGAAGAAGAAGAGAAAAAGAAAGGGACTGAGAAAATATTTGAAGAGATTATAGTTGAAAACTTCCCTAATAGGGTAAAGGAAATAGTCAATCAAGTCAGGCAAGCGCAGAGAAACCCATACAAGATAAATACAAGGAGAAACATGTCAAGACACATATTAATCAAACTATCAAAAATTAAATACAAAGAAAAAATATTAAAAGAAGCAAGGGAAAAACAACAAATAACATACAAGGGAATCCCCATAACGTTAACACCTGATCTTTCAGCAGAAACTCTGCAAGCCAGAAGGGACTGGCAGGACATATTTAAAGTGATTAAAGGGAAAAAACCTACAACCAAGATTACTCTACCCAGCAAGGATCTCACTCAGATTCGACGTAAAAAATTAAAAACTTTACAGACAAGCAAAAGCTAAGAGAACTCAGCACCACCAAACCAGCTTTACAACAAATACTAAAGGAACTTCTCTAGGCAGGAAACACAAGAGAAGGAAAAGACCTACAATAATAAACCCCAAACAATTAAGAAAATGGTAATAGGAACATACATATCAATAATTACCTTAAATGTAAATGGATTAAATGCTCCAACCAAAAGACATAGACTGGCTGAATGGATACAAAAACAAGACCCGTATATATGCTGTCTACAAGAGACCCACTTCAGACCTAGGGACACATACAGACTGAAAGGGAGGGGATGGAAAAAGATATTCCATGCAAACGGAAATCAAAAGAAAGCTGGAGTAGCAATTCTCATATCAGACAAAATAGACTTTAAAACAAAGACTATTACAAGAGACAAAGAAGGACACTACATGATGATCAAGGGATCAATCCAAGAAGAAGATATAACAATTGTAAATATTTATGCACCCAACATAGGAGCACCTCAATACATAAGGCAAATACTAACAGCCATAAAAGGGGAAATTGACAGTAACACAATCATAGTAGGGGACTTTAACACCCCACTTTCACCAATGCACAGATCATCCAAAATGAAAATATATAAGGAAACACAAGCTTTAAATGATACATTAAACAAGATGGACTTAATTGATACTGATGGGACATTCCATCCAGAAACAACAGAATACCCTTTCTTCTCAAGTGCTCATGCAACATTCTCCAGGATAGATCATATCTTGGGTCACAAATCAAGCCTTAGTAAATTTAAGAAAACTGAAATCATATCAAGTATCTTAACCGACCACAGCGCTATGAGACTAGATACCAATTACCAGAAAAAATCTGTAAAAAATACAAACACATGGACGCTAAACAATACACTACTAAATAACCAAGAGATCACTGAAGAAATCAAAGAGGAAATCAAAAAAGAACTATAAAAAAGTGACAATGAAAACACGACCACCCAAAACCTAAGGGATGCAGCAAAAGCAGTTCTAAGAGGGAAGTTTATAACAATACAATCGTACCTCAAAAAACAAGAAACACCTCATATAAACAACCTAAACTTACACCTAAAGCAATTAGAAAAAGAAGAACAAAAAACCCCAAAGTCAGCAGAAGGAAAGAAATCATAAAGATCAGATCAGAAATAAATGAAGGAAACAATAACAAAGATCAATAAAACTAAAAGCTGGTTCTTTGAGAAGATAAACAAAATTGATGAACCATTAGCCAGACTCATTAAGAAAAAAAGGGAGAAGACTCAAATCAATAGAATTAGAAATGAAAAAGGGGAAGTAACAACTTACACTGCAGAAATACAAAGGATAATGAGAGGTTACTACAATCAACTATATGTCAATAAAATGGGCAACCTGGAAGAAATGGACAAATTCTTACAAAAGCACAACCTTCTGAGACTGTACCAGGAAGAAATAGAAAATATAAACAGACCAATCACAAGCACTGAAATTGAAACTGTGATTAAAAATCTTCCAACAAACAAAAGCCCAGGACCAGATGGATTCACAGGTGAATTCTATCAAATATTTAGAGAAGAGCTAACACCTTCCCTTCTCAAACACTTCCAAAATATAGCAGAGGGAGGAACACTCTCAAACTCATTCTACGAGGCCACCATCACCCTGATACCAAAACCAGAAAAAGATGTCACAAGAAAGAAAACTACAGGCCAACATCACTTATGAATATAAAATCCTGAACAAAATACTAGCAAACAGAATCCAACAGCACATTAAAAGGATCATACACCATGATCAAGTGGGGTTTATCCCAGGAATGCAAGATTCTTCAATATATGTAAATCAATCAATGTGATACACCATATTAACAAATTGAAGGAGAAAAACCATATGATCATCTCAACAGATGCAGTAAAAGTTTTTGACAAAATTCAACACCCACTTATGATAAAAACCCTCCATAAAGTAGGCACAGAGGGAACTTATCTCAATATAATAAAGGCTATATCTGACAAAGCCATAGCCAACATCATCCTCAATGGTGAAAAACTGAAATCATTTCCTCTAAGATCAGGAACAAGTCAAGGTTGTCCACTCTCACAACTATTATTCAACATAGTGTTGGAAGTTTCAGCCACAGCAATCAGACAAGAAAAGGAAATAAAAGGAATTCGAACCGGAAAAGAAGAAGTAAAGCTGTCACCGTTTGCAGATGACATGATACTATACATAGAGAATCCTAAAGATGTTACCAGAAAACTACTAGAGCTAATCAATGAATTTGGTAAAGTAGCAGGATACAAAATTAATGCACAGAAAACACTTGCATTCCTATACACTAATGATAAAAATCTGAAAGAGAAATTAAGGAAACACTCCCATTTACCATTGCAACAAAAAGAATAAAATACCTAGGAATAAACCTATCTAAGGAGACAAAAGACCTGTATGCAAAAAACTATAAGACACTGATGAAAGAAATTAAAGATGATACAGATAGATGGAGAGGTATACCATATTCATGGATTGGAAGAATCAACACTGTGAAAATGACTATACTACCGAAAGCAAACTACAGATTCAATGTAATCCCTATCAAAGTACCAATGGCATGTTTCACAAAACTAGCACAAAAGTTTCACAAAACTAGCACAAAAATTTCACAATTTGTATGGAAACACAAAAGACCCCGAATAGCCAAAGCAATCTTGAGAAAGAAAAACAGAGCTAGAGGAGTCAGGCTCCCTGGCTTCAGACTACACTACAAAGCTACAGTAATCAAGACAGTATGGTACTGGCACAAAAACAGAAATATAGATCAATGGAACAGGATAGAAAGCCCAGAGATAAACCCATGCATATATGGTCACCTTATTTTTGATAAAGGAGGCAAGAATATACAGTGGAGAAAAGACAGTCTCTTCAATAAGTGGTGCTGGGAAAACTGGACAGCTACATGTAAACGAATGAAATTAGAACACTCCCTAACACCATGCCCCAAAATAAACTCAAAATGGATTAAAGACCTAAATGTAAGGCCAGACCCTATAAAATTCTTAGAGGAAAACATAGGCAGAACACTCTATGACATATATCACAGCAGGATCCTTTTTGACCCACCTCCTAGACAAATGGAAATAAAAACAAAAATAAATGGGACCTAATGAAACTTAAAAGCTTTTGCACAGCAAAGGAAAACATAAATAAGAAAAGACAACCCTCAGAATGGGAGAAAATATCTACAAATGAAGCAACTGACAACAGATTAATCTCCAAAATCTACAAGCAGCTCATGCAACTCAATATCAAAAAACAAACAAACCAATCCAAAAATGGGCAGAAGATCTAAATAGACATTTTTCTAAAGAAGATATACAGATTGCCAACAAACACATGAAAGGATGCTCAACATCACTAATCGTTAGAGAAATGCAAATCAAAGCTACAATGAGGTATCACCTCACACCAGTCAGAATGGCCACCATCAAAAAAAATCTGCAAACAATAAATGCTGGAGAGGGTGTGGACAAAAGGGAACCCTCTTGCACTGTGGGTGAGAATGTAAATTGATACAGCCACTATGGAGAACAGTATGGAGGTTCCTTAAAAAACTAAAAATAGAACTACCATACAACCCAGAAATCCCACTACTGGGCATATACCCTGAGAAAACCATAATTCAAAAATTATGTACCACATAATGTACCACAATGTTCATTGCAGCTCTATTTACAAAAGCCAGGACATGGAAGCAACCTAAGTGTCCATCGACAGGTGAATAAAGAAGATGTGGCACATATATACAATGGAATATTACTCAGCCACCAAAAGAAACAAAATTGAGTTATTTGTAGTGAGTTTGATGGACCTAGAGTCTGTCATACAGAGTGAAGTAAGTCAGAAAGAGAAAAACAAATACCGTATGCTAACACATATATATATATAGAATCTAAAAAAAAAAAAAAAAGGTTCTGAAGAACCTAGGGGCAGGACAGGAATAAAGACACAGACGTAGAGAATGGACTCGATGACACGGGGAGGGGGAAAGGTAAGCTGGGATGAAGTGAGAGAGTGGCACGGACATATATACACTACCAAAGGTAAAATCGATAGCTAGTGGGAAGCAGCCGCATAGCACAGGGAGATCAGCTCGGTGCTTTGTGACCGCCTAGAGGGGTGGGATAGGGAGGGTGGGAGAGAGACACAAGAGGGAGGAGATATGGGGATATATGTATATGTATAGCTGATTCACTTTGTTATAAGGCAGAAACTAACACACCATTGTAAAGAAATTATATTCCAATAAAGATGTTTAAAAAAATGGGGAAAAGTAAATCACAGTTTAAAAAAAAGAGCTCTAAGGGGAACATAAACAAGTCTCGCAGTTGCATTCTAGTGTCAACATGGGTTATAGCTGTGCCTGTCCATCATCTGCAGGAAATATCTCAGAGTCACGGTCCCCAGTCCCTGGTCAGCCTGCCTGTCTGGGTCAGCTGAAGTGACTCAATAGGGTGTAGCCAGAAAAATAGGGTCATTACAAAAATTAACTGTTTTCTAAAATAAAAACTCTATAAAATGATGATACTAGCTAGTCTAATTTTTTTTAAGATTTTAAAAATATACAAAATTGGAAAAGTAGCAAAGATCACAAAAGTATATAAGGAAATGTTTTGCACAGCACAAAGCAATTAGTAGGAAAATCTGAGTGTTATAGCTATCACTAGGAGATTATAAATTGTCAAAATTGAGTGAAGGTGAAAATTTTAAACCTAAAAACCAGTAACAAGGAAGGAACTAAACAAGATGTTTAGTATATGTAATCACATGACATCATTAGTTATTATTCCCCCGTTATAAATTTATGCAAAGCATACAGAAGGAAAAAGAAAAGAAGGAAAGCTCTAAGAGAAAGTTGCTGAGAGTAGATCTTAAAAATTCTCATCACAAGGAAAACCAATTGTAACTGTGCGTGGTGGTGGAAGATGACTACGCTTATTGCAGCGATCATTTAGCAAAAATACAAATATCAAATCATTTTATTGTACACCTGAAACTAATATGTTACATGTCAATTATACCTCAATTTAAAAAAAAAAGGAGAGCTCTCGAGTTCTTTTCATGAAGAGCACTGATACCAAAGTCTGACGGAGGCAGACGACAATAAGAAAACTATAGCCAGCGGTTCTCAAATTTTGGGTCTCAGGACATCTTTACACTTTGAAAAAAATCACTGAAAAGCCTAAAGAGCTTTTGTTTATGTGAGTAATATTTACCAATAGTTAACATACTAGAACTTAAAGCAAAAGTTTTTTAGATTATATATTAATTTATTTAAGATAACCATAATAAAACCATTAAGTTAATACATAATGACATGTATTCAAGTAACTACGTCTTCGAAAATAAAAACTTTAAATAAGACTGGCATTGTTTCACATTTTTTCAAAACCATTTAATGTCTGGCTAAACAGAAGACAGATGGGATTTCCTATCTGCCTTTTACACGCAATCTGTTGAGATATCACATGTTATATAGTCTCTGGAAAACTCTACTGCATACTGGTGAGTGAATGAGAGTAAAAGGGGATAATAATGTCTTAGTATTACTATGAAAATCGTTTTGATCTTTTAGGGGGTCTCCCCTAAAAGGTTCTTGGAGATCCCCAGCGGTCTCCAGATCACATTTCGAGAACCTCCGCTATAAGTCAATTTCAGTCATGAATGTTGATGCAAAAATCTAAGTGAAATATTAGTAAAAGAGCCCAGCAGTACATTGAAAGACGAATGTACCATGTCTAAGTGGGATTCAGGGATGTAGGAATGTTAGGAAATCTATTAATACAGATTTAATATACTAATAAGTCAAAGGAGAGAATCAATCATTTCAACAGATGCTCAAAGTATTTCACAAAATTCAATATTCATTTCTGATTTAAAAATCCTAGGAACGAAGATATGATAAAATAAGTGTATCTCTATCCAACAACCAGCCTCATGTTTAATTAAAATATACTAGAAACTCAAGGTGAGGGGGTAGAAATTTCCTGAGCACTCAAGGAACTCACGTTCTCGCTGGGGAGGCGGATTGCCCATGATGGTGGTTGAATGGGGAAGCAGCAGCAGACCCTGATGGATGTCAGAGGTGGCAGATGAAGAATTAATGATCAGCCAACTTAAACCACGAGCTCTCACCATGTTCCACTGCCTGGGTGTACTTACATATTGGTGAAGCAATGAGCATGGGTGGCTACCCAGGTTTCCCAGAGATGCCTGGTGGCAATCTGCACACTGACCTGCTATGACCAAGAGCGACTGTTGGCCTCCTGCCTCCCACAGTCTGGCTGGAAAGGGATCTGGAAGTGGGAGGGGAAGTGGCTCCACAGAGCCCACCTGGAAGGGGGCCAAGAAGGCATATCTTCGTTACCCATGGGTCCTCCTCACCGTCAAGTCCAGGTCTGAGCATCTCCCTTGTGCTGGAAACTCTAATAGACACCTGGGAATAATGAGAAATGCTTATTGTATTCTAGAGAGATTTATATATATACATATAGAGAGAGAAAGAAATGGATGTTTCACCCAAGAGTAACACATCAAGCCCACCCTTGACTTCCCCCTCTTTTTTGCCTCAATTATCTACTCACCAAACACTTTAGATCCTATATTCACAAAATATCTTGCATCCATCTCCTACCTTTGGGCTTGGGTCTTCAACATTGCTCACCTGGACTACTCTCCCTGGGGTTCAGCTTTCCCTGTCCTCCTCCCACTCCCAAATTAACCACCAAAGAGCACTTGTTTTGATCATGTCACTCCCCTAGCCAAAACCATCCCAGGGTTCCTCACAGTGTTGGGAATAACGTTGACATCCTATTTATCTTTGTGGGCCCCAGTCAAACACCGGTGTCCTAATCATCTCAGAAGTTATTTCAGTATTTTCTTGTATTGTGTTTTTCTGTGCACATTTCCCCTTTTGTTGTCAATTTTATTAAAGTATAACATACACACAGAAAAATACTCAAGCAATAAAATACTTTGAATGTTTTTCCAAGAAGTACAACCAGAACCCAGATCAAGAAACAGACTAGCAGAATCTCAGAAGACACTTCAGGAGACCAGCCCAGTCACTGCTCCTGCAAAGCGTAACTGCTATCCTGACATCTAACACCATATATTAGTCTTGAAGGCTCTTAGTTTTACATAAATCTACTCTCTATCTGTACATATAAGCTTCATTATTGGGATATAAATTCCTCGAATATAGGTTAGTACCTATCCTGTTCCTCTTTGTATCCTGCCTCCCCCACTCCCTGGTCTCTGGTACAGAGATTTGTCCAGAGAGGACACCAAATCAGTACCAAGCCAGTGTGATGGGTTGTCAACAACTGAGGAATATAGGTGAAGGATAAACAGGTGTTCATTGTATTCTTCTTCCATCTGTTCTGTAGATTTGCAAAACTTCAAAATAAAAAGCGAAGGAAGGACAAAATTACTTACGGAATGATTTAAGGAATCCAGGTTAGGTGTGCTACTTAAAACAGGACACATGTAAATTCCTGTTCCTGTCCTTAAGTTTTTATGTGTATTTGTATAAGGGAAGAAGGCCCTAAAGTAGGTGTGAGTTCAGGGAGAGGGAATCAGGAAAATTCCTCTTGTTGAGCTTTCACACCAGGAGCTATTTCTGAATTAGTTTGATTCATCAAATATTTATGTGGCATCGCCTGTGTTCTGGGCACTATGGTAGGTGCTGTGGGATAAAATGACCAATAAATCTAGCCAAGTGTTGTAATGAGACTCCTTGGCAGGTACTGAGAGAAATGGCTCTGCTGAATATATCGCCCCCTGGTGGCCAAGAACAGGAACCACCGCAGACACACTTTACAAAGTTTCTACCCAGGATATACACGCATCCTGAGGTCCAAGAAGCAACAACAAAAAGACTCAGACGGCTTCTATCCCTCCTCATTAAAAGGAATACTCCTCTTCTACGTTCTCTATTACTTTGTGTTCTACGTGTCAGATAATTTGTAAAACTAAAAAAATTTTTTAATAATTAAAAATTAGGTGCTTGATCTTTCTCTTGACAAACGATCAAAATGGCAAACTCTGAAAGCTTCCTTGTCAGTGGATGTCACGGAGGAAACAAGGAAAAGAGAAAGCCCAGCGCTCCTCAGTGCTCACCAATGTGAAGACACAGCGGTTCACTCACTTCTTTTCCAGCGGATGGCTCTTGCGAGTCAGACCACAACCTGGCACACTATTTAGCCATCCCTACTGAATGAATCACTCAAGATGGGAATTTTGATTCTGTGACTGAAAATATTTTGCTTTGAGCAAAAGGGACAGTGACCACATCCCATCCAGCTCTATGTGATGGCTTTCGTGATGTGGAAACTTGGCCAGGTTACAGCCCCCGGTTATTCAATCAAACGTTAGTCTAGATGTTGTTATGAAGGGATTTTGCAGATGTAATGAAAGTCCCTCATCACTGACTTTAGGTAAGGAAGATCTTTCTGGATCATCTGGGTGGGCCTGACGTCATTAGTTGGAAAGGCCTTGAAAGCAGTGTGGAAGCTTCCCCCAGAGAGAGAAGAAATTCTGCTTGTGGAGAATGGCCTCAGCCCATGCCTGTGGAATTCCAGGGTCCTGTGACCTTCCCTTTCTGCCTGCTTGCCTTATGGACTGACTTGCTTAGTCAGCTCCCACAATCGTGTAAGCCAATTCCCGGTGTATTAGCTTGCTAGGCAGGCTGTAACAAAATATCACAAACAGGGTGGCTTAGAAGACAAAAATGTATTGTGTCACAGTTCCGGAGCCTCGAGGTCCAGGGTCAAGGTGTTGGGCAGGTCGATGCCTCCTGAGGGTGGTGATGGAGAATCCACTCCACGCCTCTCCTCTAGCTTCTGGTGGTTTGCTGGCAATCTTTAGCATTCTTTGGTTCACACATGATGTATCACTCCCATCTCTGCCTTCATGTCCGTATGATGTTCTCCATGTGTGTGTGTCTCTCTCTCCAAATTTCCCCTTTTATAAGGACACCAGTTGTACTGGATTAGGGCCCACACTAATGACAGCATTTTAACTTGCTTGCCTTTGTAAACTATCTCCAAAAAAGGTCACAGAATGTGACCTTAGGTACTGGAGGTTAAAACCCCAGTATATCTTTTTGGGGTTCTTGGTTGAACCGAGAGTAATAAAATCTGTATACTTCTGGTAGTGACTTTCTCCAAAACAGCTTACCAGAAGCACTGGATTCTTCAGGTAGTACATTCCACGTCTCCAGAAACACTGATTCATTCTCTAATCCGGAGATGTCAAAATCTGGGTATAAGCATGATATAGCTGCTCAGTTCACACAAACAAGGCCAATGTTTGGGATTTATCAGAAAATTATTATTGTTAGAATTCTGGGACATCTCAGCCAGTTAGACTCTATGGGTATTTGAACTGGAAAGTGGAGTATTTTAACTATCACCTGGCTTTCCCATTAGCAGCTGTTTACCGTCCAATAAGAATGAACAACTTGAGAAGCCAGTAACTGGCTTTGTAGGATTTGGACAGAGTGCTCATGGGGTGTGAGAGCTTGGAAGGAAGCTGTGTCTTCAAGTGTCTAGGGACTGGGGGTTGGTGAAGATACTTCACATTTCTGAGCCTCTCTCTGTGTCTCTCACACACACACACACACACACACACACACACACACACACACACACACACACACACACACACACACACACACACACACACACACACACACACACACACACACACACACACACACACACACTTGCTTGTGGCCAAATACATATCATCTGATTTAAGCCTCACTACATCTTTACCAGGCATGTATTATTCTCCCGTTGTAAGACTGAGGAGGATGAATCCTAGATGAGACTTAGATCACACTTCTAGTAAGGACAGGCCAAGATTCAGACATACAGCTGATCTTCATTCTTCACGGATTCTGTATTTTTGAATTCACCTACTCGCTAACACTTGTTAACTCAAAACCAATACTCATGGCGCTTTCACGGTCATTCATGGACATATGCAGAGCAGTGGAAAATTTGAGTCACCTGATCACGTGTCCTGGCTGAGGTCTCGTGAGGCCACACTCTGCCGTCTTGTTTCAGCTCTCACACTATAAACAAGCGTCCTTCCTGCGGTCTGTTAGCGCCACTTTTTGTTTTGCTTTTTACATTTTGGGGCTTTTTGTTGGCGATTTTGCTGTTCGCAATGGCCCTAAACATAGTGCTGAAGTGCCATCTAGTGTTCCTAAGGGCAAAAAGCCTGGGCTGTGCCTTAGAGAGAAGGTACACGTGATGGACCAGCTCAGTTCAGGCGTGAGTTATAGTGGTATTGACCATGAGTTCAGTGTTAATGAATCAGCAATGTATATTAAATAAGGTGACTTGAAACAGAAACCCACATAAAAGCAGAGGCTGAGAGGCCCCCAACTCTGTATTTCCCCAGGAGCAGTGGTTCAGGATTCACAGATTCAGTGAATCATGAGTTGATTATATCCATGCGGGTCTCTAAATGCTGCCCTTTTTACCACAGCAGGAGGATGAGACTTGAGACCTGAGGAGTTGGGGCCTCAATCTTCTTACCTGTTTTAGGAACGAAGGAGACTGTAGCCTGGAAGCCTCTGAAGGTCATGTTTTCATCGGACTGGAAGCTGATGGACATCACCCTGGAGATGCTCACCACACGGGCGGGGACAACAAAGCCACACAGTCGAGCTGGTCCAAGCCCAGCCCCGGCATGACATGGTCAAGGGCCCAGGAAACAGATGTGGCACTGGATAGAAGAAAACAATTGTCCTTCAGGTAACTGTTAAGAAATAAACCTTTCCAGTGTATGTCACAATTCATTTCCAAAATAGAAAGGCAGAGTGCTCCTTTGTACTGTGTATTGAACCCCGTCAACATTTCAATTCTGTTTATCTCCCAAACACTCCCACTGGGAATGCCACTAAGGGAAGTTGTTCCAGCCACAGGGCTTATTTCAATGTCACTTTCCCCTCTGACCCCTCGTTCACTGTGAGCCTTCCACATTTTCTGATCAAATCGTTCTTCTTCGATTCTCCCTGAAGCTCTTCCCGCCCCTGATGGCGGAGAAGGAGGAGAGGTGGTGAGAGCACAGGAAGTGATGGAGATGGTGCAGGGGAATGAAGGAACATTGAGCCACATTCCCTAAAAGGAGTCCCAAGAAGGACTGGGTCCAAATGCAAACCAGGGAAGCCGAGGCTCCCAAGGAACACAAACCTATTTCTTTCTTCCTTTCTACATCCCTGTGCATGCTCACATAGTCGGAAGTGCAATCTCCACTTTCTTCTGCTTCCAGGTTCTGAAAGGAAAGCTGAGAAGACTCCATGTTACATCCAGAGTAAACAATGTGAACGCATTACCTCACTTTGATCAAGGAGAGGAATTTGGATTGTTCAACTCGCTCTACAGCATGACCTTAGACGAGAAATGTAACGGGGCATTCATGAGTGCGTTACATGACTTAGGAAATGATGCTAAACCCCAGGCTGCCAAACCCTCTGAAACATCTAAGCACCCAATCACAGGCTGAACAGAAGGGTGGGGAAATGTGCAAATATTCGAGCTCCCCAGCTCCCTCCTTGGAGGAGCAAAGAAACAGCAAAGAACAACATCTGAGCAATCTGATAGCCCTGACTAATTGAGAGGAGCAGTGGGAGATAGAAACGATGAGGTAGCAGCTTAGATTGTTTATACACAAATGATGCGGATTCAATGGAGCCCGAGCACTTGGCAAAAGACACAGGCCTGCGCGGCTAGGACAGAAGTGGAGGGAAAGGATGATTCATGGTGAACGAGACATGGGGAGAAGGAGACGTGTCAGAAACAGGATCCGTTCAAACATTTCTTAAACCCCTACTGGGATACTTTCTGGAAATAGACCCTTTTTGGTTACTCTGACCATTGTGTCTTATGGAAAGGGTTTTAAGAAAAGGAGGAAAATTACATAAATCTTCTTGTTTGTTTGTTTGTTTGTTTTGTGGTACGTGGGCCTCTCACTGTTGTGGCCTCTCCCGTTGCGGAGCACAGGCTCCGGATGCGCAGGCTCAGCGGCCGTGGCTCACGGGCCCAGCCGCTCCGCGGCATGTGGGATCTTCCTGGACCACGGCACGAACCCGTGTCCCCTGCATTGGCAGGCAGACTCTCAACCACTGCGTCACCAGGGAAGCCCCCATAAATCTTTTTTAAACCAGAAATTTCCATCACAGGGGATCTAGAATGCCTATAATAAATAATTTACAAGAAAACTTAAAATATTTCTAAAAGTCAGATATACCTGCTCCTTTAATATCAATAATATTTAAAATTTAGAATTTAAAATGTTTGAAGTTGGTAAACATAACTTGTAGAGAAATAAAATTTATGAATAATAATAATAATTTTAAAAAGACCCTTTTCTCTTCGAGTCAAATGGTGTGCACATAGTTACGACTTGTCCTACCAACTTACAAATGACCGTCCCGGATGGGTCCTGCAGGCTGATGCTGTCACTAGCCCAGTGTGAGTGCATCTTTTCACGGATGCACAGCACTCAGTGTATTTTATTGCATAGATGCTTTTGAATCACTTCTAGCTCTGATATGTTCAGATTTTCAACTAAATTTTGTCTTCTTCCTCCTTCCAGGCGTACGCTCATACTTAAGATTTTCTCCTCTGTCAGTAACACAGTTTCCCTTAATCCTGCTTCGTCCTGAACTGTCTGCCTTGACTCTGTTTGGGTTTCAGAAACTTTTAGAAAGACAACAGCTACACTTGTCTCACTTGCTCCGTGTCTCCTTCTCCTGTGTGATCTTGTTTCTGCACCTAACATCTGATTTCACCTGACCTTTCAGATGACACCTCCCCCACCTCCTCTCTACTGTTCAATTGTCCATCCCAACTCTTCTACCTTTTTATTGGGGGATGAGGTGGGGACTGTATAACGGGTGCTTAGTCCTCCCTCTCTTTATTTTTTAAAAAAGTTTTGTCTTTTTACTTTGTTAACATTTAAAAGCACATTTGAATAGAACAAAAGGTTTCAGAGCTGTACAATCGTTTCTCTGCAGAAGGAAGAGAGAAAGAAGGAAGGAGATCAAGATCTATCAAGAAAGAGAGAGAGAATGGAAGGAAGGAAGGAAGGAAGGAAGGAAGGAAGGAAGGAAGGGAGGGAGGGAGGGAGGGAGGGAGGGAGGGAGGGAGGGAGGGAGGGAGGGAGGGAGGGGGTCCTCTTTCTCTTTAAACTCTAACTTGCTGTGGGAAATCCAACCTATTGGCCATAACTTTTTGTTTGTTTGTTTTGTTTTGTGTTTTGAATTAAAGGCTTCATTCTCTGGACTGTCATAACACTGCACCAATTTGGTTCTATTCCTGGGTCTCAGATCTCTTTTGGCCTCTTAAATATACAAGAACTTTGAGGTCTTGTTCACCCTTACTCCTTACCTGTTATTTTATAGTTTACTTTGTCTCCATATACTCTCTTGCTTTCAATTATTATTTTAAGAGAAAGACTTCTAAATAATGCCTAATTCCAACGTCACCCTGACTGCAGTGTCATCTACCTGAAGGCATTTGTGCAGATGGCCCACTAGTGTTAACTGAACAAACACACAAATGGCCACAAACATCGCGAATCAAAGGCCGAATACACTCTGTATCCTGACATTCAAAGCCCTCCATGATTCCATCTCAGCCTCGCCTTCCACCACCCCTCCTGCTATACCTTATGCCAGTCCCTGAAACTGTTCTGCACTGCACTTTTGTTATCCACTCCCCACAAACTGTTTTGTTAGCAGTTTAATTAATAAGGAAGAAATGCTTGTTTCTAGAAAGGACTAGACACTGATGAAACAAGTCACCTGGTACAAAGATTAAGGCCACATTTCAACAAAATGTAAAGCACACAGTTGCCACCTAGCGGTAAGTGTGGGTAGTTACAGTAGAGAATAGGCTAGTCTGTTAGTCAACCAGTATCAATAATATTTATCAAGAACCTTGTGTGCCAGGTGCTAGGTTCTATTCTAGGTACTAGGGATACAGCAGCAGATACACCAGATAAAACGTCTGCCCTCATGGTGTTTATGCGAGCGATTCTCTGGAGATCCTCAGCAAAGTAAGGGTAACCAGGGTCAGTACCTTAACGAGGTGATGTTAGGGGGCTTGAAAAACCCAGTTGCAGCTGGCCGTGTTGCTGTAGTCTTCAGGATAGTGAAGACTCTGTATGAGGCCTTCTTCAAAAAGGATAGTTAAGGAGCTGCAGCCTGACTCTGCAACACAAGGGAGAACGTCCAAACAATGGCATCACCGCGCACAGAGGGATCCTCTTTGTTCTCCCCCTTGTGTCTCCCACAAGCGATGCCTGAACTGACTCTTAAGGCAGAGCCATCAAGAAGGGGGAGGTCGCGCACTGGTTCCCGAGAACTCATCAGGCCCTCTCAGCTCGCTTGGGTAGGCGACAAACACGCTTTAGCAGGACTGCAGAAGGAGCCCCTGCACCTGCATCTCACTTGCCTTGAGCTCCTCTCTGCTATGGAGCTCAGTGGGCCTTGGGTGGGGGGGCTCCCTACCCCTCATCTCATTCCTATGGGTCCTCAATTTCTGCAAAAGGAAGTCATAGTGTGTGATAAGAGCAAACGGTTTTACCAGGAAGGTAGTTTGGTTTAAGAGCTTTATACGTGAGATTAAACCCAACAGCATAGTCTGTGGCATCAGAGGTGAACCTCAGCCTTATAGCGTTGGAGCCAACGAGAACCGATGAAGCCAGGCTGTTCCCACAGAATTTCCCTGCAACGTAAGAATGAAGCGTTTTGGTTCAGAGCATAGAAAACAGCACCCATGAAAAGACTTATGGGGAACTGAACTTTCATGATAGTGCAGGCTTGTCTAAATCAGGGTTTCTCAACCTCAGCACTACTGACATTTTGAACTGGAACGTTCTTGGTGTTCAGGCTGTCCTGCACATTGTAGGATGTTTTGCAGCAATCCTGGCCTCTACCCACTGGATGCCAGTAACATTCCCTCTCGTTGTGATAACCAAAAACGCTTCTAAGACATTGCTAAGTGTCTCCTGGGGGAGGGAGGGGGTGGGCAAAATCACCTGCAGTTTAGAACCACAGAAACACTCCTGCATTTCTGTTTCTTGTATAAGTAACCTTTATCTCCTCCTTGTGGCTATCTGTTGGCATCTTCCTTCTGAACTGGACGAGGCGGGTAATGGTCATTTTCACGCGTAGGAGAGCAGCATTCTGCCCAGGAGGCCCCAAGGGGCACTGCTATATGTCTACATTTTACTCCTGATGGGCTCCAGGTCTGGCAAATGAGTCTAGGAAGCCTGTTTCCATGGGCAGCAGATGCTGTAAGTGAATTGCACTGTGGCCCTTACAGCCCTCACACAGGCTCAGATTTTGTTCCTTTCCACTGTCAATTCTATGTCTCAAAATTGGAGACAGGAAGTGCGGTACTTATAGATGCCTCAGGGCCAGACATATCGTAACCAGGCCCCATTAAGTCCTCCTAGCACTAGTGTCCATTCGACAATGTGAAAATCCACTCACCAATCAGTGTGTCTTCTAAAGAATGTATTGACAGGTAATTGTGGTGACAAGACTCTGCATCGAAGTGGGAAAAATTGAGGAGCACGTGCATTCCCTCTGGTACAAACAGGGCCCAGACACACAGTCTGAAGGTAGCTACATTGAGAGGGTATTATTTCTAGATGGAAAGCGACTGTCACAGTCCAATGAGTGGGGCAGAGTCAAACTCGAGGTGGGAGTCAAGGGCAGGGGAGGCAGCGGGGGCTACTCACTGCTTGCTCTAATACAGGAAGGGGCTTTCTGGGAAGTGCAGCTCCCCTTCTGATGCTCTGATCACAGGGTCCTGCTCACTGCATGAGGCTGGGAGGGAAAGCCACGCGAATCAGCGCTAACAGTGATGGCTATAGCCACAAGAGCCCTTTTCCCCCAGAACCTGTACAGACACTGGGGCCTCCTGGTTCTCCTTCACACACGCTTCCTTTCGTGGAGACACGAGATCTTTTGCTATCTTGGCTTCTATGATGCCTTACTTTTTGTTTCTTGTAGATCCTGCCTAACCTTGAGATTCTATGATTTCTTCTTCTTTACTCTTCTTTCTTTGACCCCATAATTCCACTCTATAGATGCAGGTATTTCCTAGGTTCTAAGTTTTCATTTCTCTCTACACGAGCCCTCTGATCCACTTCATTCACACCATCAGTTTCAACTATTATCTCTACCTGAACTTCTGATTTTTCAACCATCTCCTAGATATCCCCCCTGAAACTTAACATGCTACAAAAGGACTTCCTCTCAGTCTGCAAAACTGCTTCCACTTCTGATTTGATTAGCTTATGTGCCCTTTTCTTAGCTTTCCATGCTCAGAACTTTGGTGTCATCCTTCATTCCTTCCCTCCCTCACCGCTCGTAACCTTAGTGACTATCCTGGCCTAATTCATCCTGTTTCTATGCCCTCCTTTTCATTCTCTGGCCATTGCCCTCGTTCAAGCATTATATTCTTGTCTCTTGAACGAATGCATAATCTCATAAGTCCACCTTGAATTATTGATATTTTCCTCTCCAATTTATCCCCTATGTGCCGTTCTTATAGCACTAAAGTATAGCTCTAATCTGTTTATCTAATTAGTCAACTTCCTATTACTCAATAAAGTCAAAATTTTCTTGAATGGTGTTCAAAGTTTCCATATTTTGTTCTCAGGTTACCCGTTTAATCTTCTCCCTCATAAAAACTCATCACATAGCCTACACTTCAACTGATTGACTTACTGGGTCTCTATTACATCCTAAATTTTCATATCTCCATATTTTAGTATCCATCTTCTGATAAGGATGATTCCTTAAGCTGGAATATTTTTCTTTACCTATATCCCATTTCCAACTGACAAAATCCTACTCATCCTTTGTTCTTTAAGGTTAAGCTTAAAAGATGTCTGTGCTCCAAAGTCTCCCTTGTATTTTTTCCCCCCAGCTAGAAGCAGCCACCCACTCCTCTGAGCTCTCAGGGTACTCTTTTTCCACTTTGCTCTTTGGAGATAGCCCCACAGACTCACAGAACCACTGAAGATTTGAGCTAAAGATGCCTTTGAGACCACCTGGTCCAAACTCTTTCCTTTTTGGATGAGGAAACTCAGGTTCAGAGGTAGGAAGGAGCCTGCCCAAAGTCACAGACCGAATTCATTTCAGACCTGCAATGTAACCCTGGGGGTGAGTCCCCTTTTCTTTCAGGACAAGGTGTGTAGCTTCCGGACCACATCTGCCATGCCCCACCTCCTCCCTTGTGTCTTGGATCCAAATCTGGGATTTGCCAACTGTTTGCTGAATTGAACTGGAGCTCTGGATTGACAAGTGAACTCAGAGGGAATGTTGTGCTCCTGCTGGGTGAAGGGATGAATTCACCCTCCCTGGCTGGGGATGAATGGCTGTGTGCTCCTAGTGATGGTTTTATACCTAGTGATTATGGAGAGCTCTTGCAGAGGAAGACTTTTGATTATAAAGGAACCGATATTCAGAAATCCTAGAGATTAATTCATGCTCCTGGAAGAACAGGCTACAAGAAATACCCACCTCTGGAGTGCTTTCTCAGCTTCCCTGGGAAAGAAAAAGAAAGATGCAATTCGAGGTTGTGATATCCTGAGCAATATTTCAAGAAGTTAGCATCTCCCTGGCTCAAAAGTGCAGAGGTTGTTAAGTCAATTTGCAACTAATGAAAATACAATCTGTGGAAAGAACAGAAGGGATAAATTGACAAAGCAGCAAAGTGGTCTTTGTGCTTTAAGAAGATGATTTCACTCTCTTTATTAAATGGACTGCTTAGCTTGGGGATTACACAAAGCAAGAAGAGGTCATCTGGTCTACCCCTCTAATTTTTCATGGAAAGGGAGGCTACAGATGGAAATAACACACCCACAACTGCTGGACAGCTACAAGTTGAACTGAGGACTCCGAAACCTGCTAGTGTACCGTATACTTGAACACAAACCCAGGTTCTTCCTGAACTAATTTGAATTAACCCCTTTGGGAAAGAATAGAAGTCCTATTTTAGGCTGGAAGCCACCAGTTAAGAAAACAACTAAGTTGGATTTGGAGGCAAAAATGAAGTTTCAATTAACTCACTGGTGAATCTGGTAGAAGGATGTATATAGACCCTGGCCTTTTCAGACTTATGGTACCTGGCTCTATGCCAGGCCTTCTCAACCACAACACTACTAACATATGGGACTAAATCATTCTTTGCTGTGGGGGAGGGCTGTCCCGTGCACTGTAGGATGTTTAGCAGCATCCAGAGCCCCTACCCCCTAGATGCCAGTGGCACCCCTGTCCCCTGCTGTGACAACCAGAAATGTCTCCAGACATTGTCCCGTGGGGCGCAAAATTTCCCCTCCTTGATAACCACTGATCCATGCTATAGCTTGCTGAATCTTGCTAGCGGAGTTGAGAAGTGGTGAGACAGTTTCAATCAAAGGCAAATTTGACAAAGTCTAGGATGGATGTATTCACGTTTCATTGAATATTTGTACACTGTACCACACATCATAGTTTACCCTTGTTTTAGACTCAGTAAATACCACAGTCCTTATGTGAGACACTAAGAACAGAAGCAGAGGTTGTCTGCTCAGTGGTCCTGACTTGCGTAGCCTCTGCTGATGCTCTCTCTCTTTCCCTAGCTTCTTGACCTTATGTTCTGGCTTGGTTACCAATTTGGATGTGTTTGTGGATCCAGGGAAGCACTTTAGTAAGATCTGTGAAGATCCCAGGGGATCCTTGATCATCTTTCTGCAGGTTATTTCTCCAACCTCGACCACAGCCCAAACCCCAGGAAGTCACACCAGCCAGAGTCCAAGTCCCTTTCTTATTCCGGCACATGAGGGAACCTCCTGAGTCTCCCTGTAGGGAGAAAAGATCTCTGTTACTGTCATTGTCAGTGTCTGTGCCCCCCAAAGGTGCTAGATGAGGATTAATGCATTTCTTCACTTCTAATACTTTGGACTCAGGGGCCTGGGAGAAGAGGCAAGCACAATTCACAGTCAATCGTCAAATACCATTGGAGCCTACCAAGTCCACCTCCCTCTTCCCCATCCTAAGCTTTCATCAAATATCAGATTGTTTCCTTCTCCTGTTCATCCTACAGACTCAGAAAAGTCTTGTCCAGTAGGCGAATCAACGTCAAGTTTGGTCAGCAGGAAGGATGGAGGGAAAGAGAAAGCTCCCATTATACACAAACTGGAAATCTCTAAGTAGGAAAGCATCACCTATCCTTCAGGGCCGGAGTACCCTAGTTCATTGTTGGCATCATCTCCATTATTTGGTCTTTTGGAAAGAGCAGAAGATCGCCTCTGAAAGCACAGTCTCTGCTAAAAACAGGTTGTTTAAACTGTCCTCTATTTTGACTTGACCTCCCTTTTCAGTCCTGATCCTTCTTTCCCGAGTCCAGGCTTGCCTACAGCCTTCTTTCAGCCCCTCATCTGATGACAAAGCTGAGGGAAGCCCTGCCTGGGACCTGTCAGCCCAACCATTCCTGCCTACCTGACATGCATCTCTTCCTCCATCTGGGAAGCCTGCGCAGAGAAAGGTCCGCCCACTAATGGGTTTCTGTAAGGTCAACAGAGCTGTAATACACTCATCCTGGGTCAAAATGGGCAGGTTCACTTCCTGCAAGACTTGTGGGACGACGCCATCTAGAAAACACAGAAATGAGAACCCCAGCAAGGTGCTCTTTCACCTTTTCTGCATTGAAGATGCCCCATTCAGGTTTGTGTCTTTTGGAAAGACTTGAATTTCGAAGTACAATGTGATAGTCTCTATTTTTAAAATGTCTACACAACTGTCTTTTTAAAATAGATTTAAAATTCTCTTTTCTGATTACCAACCAGAAACTTCTGATACGAGCATAGGAGTTCTTACTTTCATTCAAGCGGCCCCAGCCTGTGGTTGTACAAATAAATCCAGGCTCAAATCGTTCCCCTGGCTCTGGAAGACACACGGGTCCCACAGACTGGTCTGCAGAAAAGAGCAAGGCAGGGCTTGTTTCATTCATGGAGGAGAGGATACCATAAGCCACTCACCAACTGGCATCTAGGTGGTTCCCAAAGAGCTTGTGATCTCTCTGTCTGGCACCTCCAGGGGTTACTTGTGAAACAAAGTAACGGACTCCACACGATCCTATATCTAAAGCCACAAGCCAAGAGGGTTTCAGGTAGGGGAGGCTCCAGCTCAAATTCCTGTCTCAAAGTACATGACTCAGAATTCTTGGGCATATGCTGCATAACTTAGACTGTAGGGAATGTGCTATGGAACAGAAGTTCTGGAGCACATGGGGTAGACAATTCAGAGTGAGCTTCAAATGTTTACCAAAATGGAAAGCTCCAGCCATCTTCAAAAGAGCAATATCATAATCCATTGGCTTCTTGGTAGAGAAATATGGGTGTATGATGATGCTTTCAATGGTGAGGGTTTGCTCTCCTGGCTCTATATAGCTCAAGTCATATTCTCCAGCAGTAACGTTGAAAGTTGATGCAATATTTCTATGAGGAGGAAAGAGTAAAATGGATGGATTTCATTGAACCTCTGAGTACAGTTGCAGTGGTTGACAAAATGACTTCTTCAAAATGACATGGATAGGGGCTTCCCTGGTGGCGCAGTGGTTGAGAGTCCGCCTGCCGATGCAGGGGACACGGGTTCGTGCCCCGGTCTGGGAAGATCCCACATGCCGCGGAGCGGCTGGGCCCGTGAGCCATGGCCCCTGAGCCTGCGCGTCCGGAGCCTGTGCTCCGCAACGGGAGAGGCCACAACAGTGAGAGGCCCGCGTACCGCAAAAAAAAAAAAAAAAAAAAAAAGACATGGATAGATAATGTAGGTGTGAAGCTGATGAACAGAGAAAGTGAGAATGATTCCAAATGTAGAGGTTCCCAATGTGAGTGAGGGACTAGTAAAAAGTGGCCTCATATGGAGCCAATAATATGATAAATTGAATACCTTGCAGTGTTACTTGTTAAATGCCTAAGGGTGTATATACAGTATAATTCAGTGGTCTAAAGCTATATTCAGCTACCCCAGATGGCTGGCCTGGCCTCAATATCAGTGAGATCCTTTGGGAGTTTCTGGTGATTCCCATGAAGTATGCTGCTTTAATGTCAGAGATCTAATGCATAGTGCATACCATGAAAGACGTAATAGCACCGTAACTCTGATGTTCCAGAGGGTATGCACACTCAGGGCTTTGGGACTGATTAGAGCAATGGGAAGTGGGGATCTTCCCCTACTTCCTTTATGTTTGTAATTTAGAGATCTAGCATGACACGGGAAACACCATTCTATTCCTCTTCTACCCGCAGCAAAGTTATCTGAAAGGAACTTGATAGGATGCATTGAGGTGGATTAAGAGCTTTGGGCTTGCCATCTCTGGGGATCTAGAAGAGATGAGTTTATACAAAATTGGAAAAGACATCATTTTCTCTTGGTATATTTCCCTGGCTCTTGGCTATATTAAATACCAAACCTAATACATAGCAACTCTCTAGCCTAACCACCTGCCACATTGCAGTGAAATTATCAGTTGACTCTTTTTTAGACTATCAACTCTCGGGGGGGCAGGAATCATATCTTAGTCATCTTTGTATCTTTGATACCCACTAGTGTCCAGCACTGAGTAAATATCCAGGAGATGTTTGTGGAGAAAGAGGGCAAATAGGGGGATATATAATCTTCATTGCAGCTTTATGAACATCAAGAGCACTGGCAACAGTAGAACATTTGGAGCATACAAGAAAATGGATAAGAGACGGAAATTGTTAGAGTGAAGTTCAGAGAGGCAGGGTCAATAGGAAAGAAGACACAGGAGCCTTCTTCGTGTTTTACTGTCCTCCCTTTGTTTTCTTTTATCCATTTATTAAGATGCATAATGAACTGGATGCTTTTTTTTTTTTTTTTTTTTTTTTTTTGGATGCTTTTTTTTCACTGAAATTTAAGAAAACTAGGAGAGAACTTTCAGAACTCTATCTTTGAGATGCTTTTTTTCTCACGTGGATATTATTCTTTATTAACTTCTAGCCCATTTTAAA
This sequence comes from Orcinus orca, assembly GCF_937001465.1. NCBI lineage: Eukaryota > Metazoa > Chordata > Mammalia > Artiodactyla > Delphinidae > Orcinus > Orcinus orca. The sequence goes on along the minus strand of NC_064566.1, from coordinate 47,413,811 downwards.
TAAGGAATGAATGTTTTCTACCAAGTTGTGTACCCTCGGACAATGACCTTGAGCCCTATCTGTATTATGCAATTAACATGTTCTCCCCTAAGGCATACATCACACCATTCCATATTTTAATAGAGTTATTGCTGCTGATTCCCAGGGAGTAGAAGGGTAATCTGACCTTCATCAATGGGCTGGGCTTTCCATACCTGTTTGCAACACAGTGAGCAGCTGTGATCACCCACTCTGGAGAGATGATGGTCCCACCACAGACATGCTTCTGCCTTCGTTTCAAAGACACCTGAATTGCAAAGACCTTAAATAGGAGTAAGTTAATGCCCTGGGATCCCCCCAAACCTGGAGACTGAGCATATTCTGAAAAAGAGACCCAGATATCTTACTCATAAATATCAGAAATCATGGACTGTGAAGTGGTAAACCAATCACACTATAGCTCAGAAAGAAGAGCAATGCTGGAACCAGAAGATTCCTACTGCTGGCCCACAGGAGAGGTAGTTACCTTGAGATGATTGGCTACAAGGTTTTAGTAAGTTGGTAATAAAAATTGTGGGTATTTAGTTATTTACATGATAATGTTTACCGTCTGTTACTCTAACAATATGAATCATATCTGTGAATGAAGAGAAAGAAAAAGAAGCATAAGATACAGAACAGACCAGATGAAGAAGTTTGGGAAAAAGACAAGGTGAGGGCTAAGGGAGTCTTCCAAAGTCCGTTCCAGTTCCTCTAAGCCTCTTAGAGAAAGAGTCTGGATTTACAACTGTCTTATAGTTTTTAACTATTTGACCTCTACAACTGCTTCAAGCTTATTTTTAATCTGTCTCTACAACAGATTTTCTATCTTTGGCTTGTCCTGTTCATGATGTTTGGCTTGACTCCAACACGACTTATAGGGTACAAGCAAATACTTTTAATTCCACTGTTTAAATTAGAAAAGAAGCAATTTATTAGAACTGTCTCCTTTTTGAACAAAAATTATTCAATGAGCAATTGAAAACAAAATTAATACAGAGAAAAGGCTAAGAACAGAATAAAGCACAAGTAAGTAAAAGTCAATGAGTCATCCCTGACTATGATTTGAATACGGACTTCTGAATTGACTAGCCAACCAACTGACCAAGTAAGAATTTGATCAATCAACTCTTCAAACCAGGTAATTAATTCATCAGGTAATCAAATGACAATGATTCAGCCATTCCATCATCTCACTGAACACAGACTCAGTCAACCAATTGTTACCAAATATCCATTGATCTAAAAGTTAATATGACTGACTCAAGAGAAGTAAAAATAAAGAGCTATTGTTCTACCTACAAAATGAAGAGGCAAGAATATAGCATGGCTCCCAGGGTAAAGAAAATTGGGAGACTTTCAAAGACAATAAATGCCTTAGGCTAAGGGCAGAAGCACAAAGGCATTCTATGGCATAGGAGGAACAGGAAATTAGATTGAGACAGAATTCTTAGGACACTAACTACCACGGAGGCAGCACTCTTGATTATTCCCTGAAGGGTCCTATGGTATAGGTATGAATCTTACATCCCAAACATAAAAGTAGACCTATGGCTACACCTTCCCTCATCATCTTTAACTATAACAAGATAAGTATGTTTTAAATATATTTATTGAATCAGAAAATTATTTTTTAAATTATAAATTTGAAGCGGGGTTTTTGTATTAGGGACTGAAAGTCTGGGATGGCATTTCCAAATTTTGGAGCAAGCCAACAGCGCTTGTAACTATTCTGAACACACCTTTTCTAGAAGTCAACTGATGGACATCAGGAACGTCTTGGATCCTTGTACTAACTCATGAGATCTCTGGTGATGAACTAAGCAGAAGAGAGCATACTGATGAGCAGCATGGGTTCTGAGAGATCCAATCCTGAGACAGCTCATAATCCAACCACAGGAGAATGTTCCCTGAGACTCACCTGCCAAGGGTAGGAACCCTTTTCCACTTGTCTTCCCCCAACAATGCGACTGAAAATGTTAAGGTAATTCAAAGGCCGTGACTGAACCAGACTCTGCCCACAAGTGGGAGCTAGGGGGAAAAAAGACAATAATTTAGTGATTAGATATATCTCTTAGGACTGAGGGGTACAGGAAAGTCTTCTGAGCAAGAAATACTATAAAACATGGAGCATGTGGCAATACTATAAAATGGCTTTAAGTTATTTGTGGAATTTGCTGTGATTTGCGGTACAAGGGGTTGTTCCACTTTTTCACATAGGACGTGCATATCATGAAGAGATCTACTTTTCTGACATGAAGATTTAGGGCCTCAGAGGTAGATCTCCGCTGGGTTAGCGTGAATACAGTCCCCTTTTGATACTGAGCCATCTGACCCCTTAGAGGCTCCTCACAGCACTCTGTGCTTCTGTGACATTTATCACATGCTCTTATGGTAATCCTTCAACCCCACCAGACTGTGAGCTCCTCAGAAATAGGAACTTAATCTTGAAATACCTGTATCTACAGTATCTAGTGCAGTTCCCGATTCATAGAAGTTGCTCAATTAATTGGTTGAATGGTTAATACTATAGTCTGCCTTAGACTGTAATTTTGTTTGCATCTTTTCCTCTGCTTCACCCAAGAGACTAAGTCTGAGATCATGTGTGCCTGGCACACAGTCAAATATTGGATTTAATTTGCTATAAGAGTGGAAAGTATCAGGTTGTTCAATGATAGTGGAGTAGAGGGAAGACAGTGTCCTGATCCACACACTAGAATGGCGTTAGGGTAGAAGGGTTGCTAGGTAATGGGAGAAAGAACTCTTTCCTTTTTGTGGAAAAGATCTTATCCTTGAAAAAGTTGCATTTACTTATTTATTCTCAATATTTGTTCTGCTTTTTTTTGTTTGTTTTGTTTGTTTTTGACTCTTCAGCTAAGAGAGGGGCTAGATTAAGATGCTGAAGACTGCCTGGTAATTTAAGGATGGTCCATGCTCTGTCCCTACTGCAGGTCCTTCTTTTCTACATGTTGTCTAGGAGGGCCTAGCATGCCCTGTCTCATAATAATCCCACTTCTTTACATAGTTGAATTCTCTAATCCCTATTCTTCAGCTTGGAGATCACTTCAACTGAGAACTCTTCCTTGATTTCCTCAAACTGTGTTAAGTGTTTCTCCCCTGTAGTTCCTCTCCCCTCTTATAGTTTCTGCCATGCAGTATTATGATAATGAATTGTTTGTCTCCTTCACTGTACTATGAAGTACTTAAGGAAAAAAAAAAACCTATGTTTTATTCATCTCTGTATTTCCAAGGTTTAGCACATTCCTAGCATACAGTAGACACTTATAAAAGTTGGAAGAACAAATGATTTTTCTTGAAAATATATCCTTGAAAGCATAGCTATTTAGATTAATATGTTAAAATATACAAAACTCTTTCAAATAACTTCTCATTTAAGCCCCATTCTCTGCCTGTGAATCAAGCACTATGACCCCCACATTACTGATGGGAAAATGAAGAATCAAAGAAATACACAGCTAATTAATGACAAAGCATGGATGTAACATTGTCTTTTGATTCTGAACCCAATACAGGTATAATATTGAATCAAAGCTTATTTTCTAGCTGTTTCTGTTGACTGAATCATAAATACCTTAGACACAAAATTTAGTATTTCCTGAACTAATTGAAGCAAAGATAGAAAACATGATAATTCTTGAGGTTAGTACAAATCTGACTGTGAAGAAGCCTGCCAAGAACTGTTCTCAGATTATGTTACTTGAGGGAAAAAAGACCATTTATATATATATAAATAATAGACTACAGGAAACATGCTTCATATTTCCCAGCAATATAATTTTTTAAAAGATTACAAATGCTTCCAAATTTATGCTGATTTCCAGAATTTGCTACATGAAAGGAGATGGGATTGTGGAATGTGTCCAAATAAGTGAACAATTCCAGTTTTCTCCAGATCAGTGCAACTTGTCCAAGTTGTATTCCATGAATGTTCTATTCAGTTTAATATGATGATTGCAGGAGAGAAATCCAAATTAATTACATGAAAACTAATTAGATCTCCAAAATATATTTGTCTCTCCTGTTCTCCCAAAGGAATACGGAGTGGAACTGTGAGAGCCATTGCCAGCAAAGTTTATTTCTTCAGATAAAGGTAGTTACAGAGATCATTTGGAACTTACCTTTGGGGAGAGAGAGAGTTGCAGATTTACTCTGTTCCAAACAGATCATTCCAAGCAGTAAAATGAGCTTATTCTTGCTCATATGCATTTTGAAACTCAAGAGTTTTCCCCTGGAATTTTAGAGAGACTAAAGAGAACCAAAACAGAAAGCCTTGTGAGAGCAGCAATATACCAACTTAAAACAAAGTTACTCATTAACCAAGACACGAGGCATTCAACCATGTCCGTATGATGTTTCTGAATGTGGTTTCTTGCAAAGATCTTTGCAAGATGTGGGGAGTCAACCACAGAAGCATAGTCTTGCTCAAGCAATAGTATGTCGGGAGCCACATAGGAAGTGCCTTTGAGTCTCAGCACGGACGAGACCCTTAGTGTCAGCAAAGCTGGTGCTGTCAGGTATAAATATGGAAAAGCAAAGCTCTCGTTTGCAGGCGCTCTCTTCTCACAATCTCCTTGCCCAGGGCTGGTGCCTGGGCTTTCCTGCCCACACTGAGGTTGAGGCCTCCTGGTGGCTGGTGCCGTGCAATTGGTCTCTCTTGCCCAGTGCTGTAAGCTGGGCCCTCTCTGGAGGAGAAACCTGGGTTCCCGAAGACATGTGATCAGAGCCGGGGCCCCGCCAGTTGGCGAGGGAATCCCAGGGCAGGTGCTGGGCGTGGAGGCCACGGGGGCATAGGCTACCAAGGTGACAGAGAACTGACCTTCTCTGGGGGCACTGCACCTTGCTCACTCGCACACCTCACATCTCCCTGCTTGGCCCCGGAGGATGGCTGGTTAGCCAGAGACGGGTAAGATTCCTCAGGGAAGGAACAACCTAAGACAGGCACAGTCGCAGAGGGGCCATCAGGAGAGAACTTGGGGGCCAACAGAGGTGGGGCACAGACCCTCACCCCCCCCCAACTTTGCAGGGACCTGAACCCTCACCCCTTCTGAGGGAGGTCTCTTGTCCCCATGGCTGCTTCGCTTCCCACGCCCAGCTCAGATGGGAACCCAGGTAGCAGACAAGAGACCTGGCCAATGGCAACTGCTCTCCCGCCGCAGCAGGGCTTTGTTTCCCATTTTCTCCGTGGACCACAGCTTTCCTCTGTGTGGAAGCAAAGCTTTGCTCTGTGTGATTCCCCATGTTTTCCCCTGCCTTTACCTAAGGTGATTTTTGTTATTGGTGTTGGGAAAAATGTATAGTTTTAATGCAGGGGTTTAAGAAAAACCCCAAGTTAGGGTAAAAACCAAGAGAAGAATTGTAGCTACTTCGGCTTTTTTAATGATTATATTTGAAATTTTTATTCCCAGGCCAGGGCATTGGACTTGGGGAAATACAATGGTGGGAACATTTCTGCAGCAGCTTTTGATTTTAAAAGAAAAATTACAAGAGTTATGGCCTCCCAGTGAAGTTAGAAACATGTTGGGAAATACCTGGTTACAGTGGCGAGGTTTTATGCTACGATGGGTTTAATCAATAAGTTTACGGTACAATGCCCACTCCCATGGTTTTTTAGAAGTATAAAAAAATAATGTGTATTGTTTTGATTATTATGGTGGGGTTAGGAAATTTGTAGATGAAATGTTGTATGATTATTTTTAATCACTAACAGAATAATATGTTTAAGTTTATGGCTTGATGAAGCAGAATGTACAGGTACAAGAACACCTTAATCTTCTGAGAAGAATAAAGAAACTGCAGACAAGTTCCTGAAGTTCCTGACGTAGATGTGACCAAGATGTGCCTAACCACAGGGGACGAAGGAGACTGGAAACAATAAGAAGATTAATTAACCTGTTTAACCTGCTGATGTAAATTACTTTTGTTTTTATGATGTATGTAGGGGATTTTTTGGCGTGGGAATGAAGTTTTTAAGATTGAAAGTGAGATTGCCTCACAGTATAAAAGCTTCGGAATTATGAAAATAAATTTGGCAGATCCTTGCATCCTCTGAGGTGTCTTGTGTTCTGTCCACGCCGACTCCGTCTCCCCTTTCGGTGAAACCTGTCCAGCTGGGGCTGGTCCCCGGCAATAGTACATATCCCATTACACCCACATCTATTCATTGCTTCCCCCAGAGTCTATCTGGCTAGCCAAGTGGTTGGTGCCGAAGGTTTCCATTTGCAAACATTACTTGCTTCTTGCGACAGGTTTCCACTTTCTACAAGAGGATTGAATATCAAAGTTGTCCCTGTTGGCAAGGATAGGCTTTCCTACATGCTTGCAAACATCCCATCAGAATATGCTAAAACATTTATCTTTCTCTTGTTTTCCAAATGTAAATGGATGGTTATAGCCAGGTGTTAGAGGAAAGATGATTTGGTAGCACACTCGGGAACTCAATTTAGGATACTGTCCATTGAAGCATTTGTGAAGAATCTACATTCTTTCACCATTTTTTTGTGTTTCTGGAAGGCAAAAACGAAATCACTTTTGCTTCTAAACCTGGTAGATGATGTGGCATGGGGGAAGTGGCTCTGATTATATTCATCTTCCTTTTCCTTGGCTGAGTTTTGGGGACGTGGTCAGTGTGTAAGAAACACTTGTGGATTGGCCATTGCCATGTATGAGCACACCGGAATGTGAGTTTTTTTCTGTCACCTTTTACAAATTACCTGCCCCAAACAGCCATTGTCAAACCAGAAATCCCTTTCTTGTAGCAAATTTTGCCCTTCTACAAAATAAATCTATAAAAACATAACACATACAACTAATATACATGCAAAACAAATAAGTTTTAAAACCTAAAATTTGGTGAGAACTACAAATTTAGGGAACAGTCAAGACTACAACCTTATGAAAAGAAGGACACGCAAACACCAATTGAGGATTTATCCACAAATGTTCAGTAAGAAAATAATATCTTCAAAGTGCTGAGCAAAAATAACTATCAACTTAGAACTTTATGCCCAGCTAAGTGATCATCTAAGAATAAGAGTGAAATAAAGATATTTTTAGGAAAAAAAAAAACACTTGAAAGGATTTACTAACAGCATACCATTGCTAAGAGAGCCACTAATGCAGAAAGTACATCAGAAGACAGAAATTAAGTCCAGGAGGAAGGAGAGGGATATAAGAGGAAATGATGAATAAAGAAAAAATGGGTAAACTGTATGCAAATCTAATCAAGCATAAAGTAACAATAGTAATGACTAATTTGAGATTATATGGTGAAGGTATCTAGTTGTCTATCCAATATATAGTCTCCCTTTTTTTTCTTGGAAACAACCCTGATTTTGTTGGGTTCTTCAAAGTGCCCAATTTAAAAACAAAACAAAACACATTTTCCAGCTTCCCTTGCATATGATGAGGCCTTGTTACTCAGTTCTTGTTGTTGATTTAGGGTTCATGGAATGTTCTATAAAAAGGTTAGATGGACTCAGCTGACATAAACATTTTGGCTCTGGACTTTTTCCCTTCCTCCTTCCTGAAAAATGAACAAAATGGTTAACGCTGGAGCAACCATTCTGTAGCCCCAAAGCAAGAAGCACAAGGTAAAGATGGCTGAGTGGGAAGATAGAAGTCTAGGAACCTAATATTTTGTGGAGCTGCTGCATCAAATTTCTCATTATGTGTACAAATAAGCCACAGTTGTTAATTTTTAGTTCGCCTAATTATCGGTGACATCAAATGTATTTAACAGTAATTAGTGTTTATTTTTCCATGCATTGCAGTTTTGTATCCTTTGCTCATATTTCTACTTGGTTGGTTATCCTTTCACCTTTTTGTGATGGAAAACTTAAAATCTCTAAAAAGTAGAGAGAATAGTATAATTAACCTCCATGTACCTATCACTCTGCTTCAACAACAACCCACATTTGGCCCATTTTCTTTCTTTTACAACTTTCTCACAACTCTATGATCTTATACATATTTTTGAAGTATAGTTAACTTACAATATTACATTAGTTTCAGACGTACAACATAGTGATTCAAAGTTTTTATAGATTATACTCCATTTAAAGTTGTTATAAAATATTGGCTATATTCTTTGTGCTGTACAATATATCCTTCCAGCCCATTTATTTTATACATAGTAGTTTGTACCCCTTAATCCCCTACTCTTATCCTGCCTCTACCCTTTTCCATCTCCTTACTGGTAACCACTAGTTTATTCTCCGTATCTGTGAGTCTGTTTCTGTTTTGTTATATTCATCTTATTTTTTAGGTTCCACATATAGGTGATAACACACAGTATTTGTCTTTCTCTGTCTGACTTATTTCACTAAACATAGTATCCTCCAAGTCCATTCATGCTGTTGCAAATGGCAAAATTTCATTCTTTTTATGGCTGAGTAATATTCCATTATATGTGTGTGTGTGTGTATATATATATATATATTCCACAACTTCAATGGTTTCCTTTGCAGTTCAAAAGCTTTTTGGTTTACTTAGGTCCCCTTTGTTTATTTTTGCTTTGTTTCCTTTGCCTTAGGAGACAGATCCAAAAAATATTACTACAATATATGTAAAAGAATGTTCTGCCTATGTTTTCTTCTAGCAGTTTTATGTTTTTTCAGTCTTACATTTAGGTCTTTAGTCCATTTGAGTTTATTTTTGTATATAGTGTGAGAAAATGTTCTAATTTCATTCTTTTACATGCAGCTGTCCAGTTTTTCCAGCATCATTTATTGAAGAGACTGTCTCTTCCCTGTATATAGTATTGCCTCCTCTGTTGTAGATTAATTGACCATAAGTGGCCATATTTCTGGGTTCTCTATTCTGTTCCATTGATCTATGTGTGTGTTTTGGTGCCAGCACCATACTGTTTTGATGACTGTAGCTTTGTAGTACAGTTTGAAATCAAGGAGCGTTGATACCTCCTGCTTTGTTGTTCTTTCTAAACATTGTTTTGGCTATTTGGGGGTTTTGTATTTCCATACAAATTTTAGAACTATTTTTTCCCTAAATAGTTCTGTGAAAAATGCCATGTTTATAGGGATTGCATTCAATCTGTATATTACCTTAGTAGTATGATCATTTTAAAAATAATAATTATTCCGGTCCATGAACAAGTTGTATCTTCCATCTGTATTGTCTTCAGTTTCTTGGTCAGTGTATTATAGTTTTTAGAGTACAGGTCTTTTAACTCCTTAATTAGATTTCTTTCTAGTTTTATTTTATTCTTTTTGATGCAATGGTAAATGGGAATGTTCTCTTAATTTCTCTTTCTAATAGTTCATTGTTAGCATATAGAAATGAAACAGATTTCTGTATACTGATTTTGTGTCCGGCAACTTTACCAAATTCATTGATGAGATCTAGTAGTATTTTGGTTGTGTCTTTAGCATTTTCCATCTATAATCTTCTTTTGAAACAAATCCCAGGCATTATTTTATTTCATCTATAAACAATTCAGTATATAATCTCTCTTTTTTTTTTTTTTTTTGTGGTACGCGGGCCTCTCACTGTTGTGGCCTCTCCCGTTGCGGAACACAGGCTCTGGACGCGCAGGCTCAGTGGCCATGGCTCACGGGCCCAGCTGCTCCGCGGCATGTGGGATCTTCCCGGACCAGGGCACGAACCTGCATCCCCTGTATCGGCAGGCGGGTTCTCAACCACTGCGCCACCAGGGAAGCCCAGTATATATTTCTTATATATAAGGACTCATTAAAAACATAACCACAATAGCATTAGTAAATCAAAAAAATGATAATTCTTTAATATCAAATATTTGGTGTTTGAATTTTTCCAATTGTCTTACAATATATATATTTTTTACAACTGCAGTGAGTTAAAATCTAAAGGTCTACCCATTTCATTCAGTTGCTGTATCTAATTGTTAAGCTATAGCTTCCTTCTCTCTTGTTTTTGCAATTATTTTTGTTGAAGAAATTGGTTATTTAGTCCTATAGAATTTTCTACATTATGTGCTTCGCAGATTACATAGCTATTGCCTTTATGACCTCTGTGTGAACTGTGAACTGATAGGTACATCTAGATAGTCTTAATCAGATTGAGGTTAGATTTTTGGCAAGAAATTTTATAGTAGGGCTGTATATTTCCTATTGCATCATATCATGAGGCACATAATATCTGGCTGTCTTTTCTATGATTTTAAAATTAGTAAGTAGGATACACAAAAATAAGCTCAAAATGGATTAAAGACCTAAATGTAAGGCCAGAAACTATCAAACTCTTAGGGAAAACATAGGCAGAACACTCTATGACATAAATCACAGCAAGATCCTTTCTGACCCAGCTCCTAGAGTAATGGAAATAAAAACAAAAATAAACAAATGGGACCTAATGAAACTTCAAAGCTTTTGCACAGCAAAGGAAACCATAAACAAGACCAAAAGACAACCCTCAGAATGGGAGAAAATATTTGCAAAAGAAGCAACCGACAAAGGATTAATCTCCAAAATTTACAAGCAGCTCATGCAGCTCAATAACAAGAAAACAAACAACCCAATCCAAAAATGGGCAGAAGACCTAAATAGACATTTCTCCAAAGAAGATATACAGACTGCCAACAAGCACATGAAAGAATGCTCAACATCATTAGAGAAATGCAAATCAAAACTACAATGAGATATCATCTCACACCAGTCAGAATGGCCATCATCAAAAAATCTAGAAACAATAAATGCTGGAGAGGGTGTGGAGAAAAGGGAACACTCTTGCACTGCTGGTGGGAATGTGAATTGGTTCAGCCACTATGGAGAACAGTATGGAGGTTCCTTAAAAAACTACAAATAGAACTACCATATGACCCAGCAATCCCACTACTGGGCATATACCCTGAGAAAACCAAAATTCAAAAAGAGTCATGTACCAAAATGTTCATTGCAGCTCTATTTACAATAGCCCGGAGATGGAAACAACCTAAGTGCCCATCATCGGATGAATGGATAAAGAAGATGTGGCACATATATACAATGGAATATTACTCAGCCATAAAAAGAAACGAAATTGAGCTATTTGTAATGAGGTGGATAGACCTAGAGTCTGTCATACAGAGTGAAGTAAGTCAGAAAGAAAAAGACAAATACCGTATGCTAACACATATATATGGAATTTAAGAAAAAAAATGTCATGAAGAACCTAGGGGTAAAGCAGGAATAAAGACGCAGACCTCCTAAAGAACGGACTTGAGGTTATGGGGAGGGGGAAGGGTGAGCTGTGACAGGGCGAGAGAGAGTCATGGGCATATACACACTAACAAACGTAGTAAGGTAGATAGCTAGTGGGAAGCAGCCGCATGGCACAGGGATATTGGCTCGGTGCTTTGTGACAGCCTGGAGGGGTGGGATAGGGAGGGTGGGAGGGAGGGAGACACAAGAGGGAAGACATATGGGAACATATGTTTATGTATGACTGATTCACTTTGTTATAAAGCAGAAACTAACACACCATTGTAAAGCAACTATACCCCAATAAAGATGTTAAAAAAAATAAAAAATAAAAAAAATAAAATTAGTAAGTAGGTTCAGATTAATTCAGTATAAAGTCCTTCATATTTTTTTCATTTAATGACTTTAAACAGCCCTTGAAAATCATTGCCTAGATCCATTATTTCATTAGTGGTTAAAAAATGATGATATTGTAATTTTATCACTCCTGTGTTTATCAACTAGAACTATTTTATAAAGGTTTTCCTTTCATCAGTTATATAAACACCTTAGAGTATATTTGATATTTGAAAACAAATCCTTGGTTTTCTTTTTTCTCTATGAATCATTTTGAAGAATAATGAGTTCATTTCCTGGCATCCTCCAAAGATGATCAACTAATATTTCTAGCATCATTGTGAAGTAACGTACATATTACAATCTAAATAATCCCATAGAATATCATTCCACTAGATATTCAAGAAAATCCCAATCTTTGTTTATGTTTGGATAAATATGTTTTTATCCATATTTTCAATTATGGAATATAAGATTCAAATAGACTATCATGGACTTTCCCAAGGCTACACAACTAGTAAATGCTAGAGTGCTGATTCACCTTTTTTTTTTTTTTTTTAACATCTTTATTGGAGTATAATTGCTTTACAATGGTGTGTTAGTTTCTGCTTTATAACAAAGTGAATCAGCTATACATATAAATATATCACCATATCTCCTCCCTCTTGCGTCTCCCTCCCTATCCCATCCCTCTAGGTGTTCACAAAGTACTGAGCTGATCTCCCTGTGCTACGTGGCTACTTCCCACTAGCTATCAACTTTACATTTCATAGTGTATATATGTCCATGCTACTCTCTCACTTAGTCTCCTTACCCTACCCGCTCCCCGTGTTCTCAAGTCCATTCTCTACATCTGCATCTTTATTTCTGTCCTGCCCCTAGGTTCTTTAGAACTATAATACATATATATATATATATATATATTTAGATTCCATATATATGTATTTGCATACGGTTATTTGTTTTTCTCTTTCTGACTTACTTCACTCTGTATGACAGACTCTATGTCCATCCACCTCACTACAAATAACTCAATTTCATTTCTTTTTATGGCTGATTAATATTCCATTGTATATATGAGCTATAACTTCTTTATCCATTCATTTGTCGATGGACACTTAGGTTGCTTCCATGTCCTGGCTATTGTAAACAGAGCTGCAATGAACATTGTGGTACATGACTCTTTTTGAATTATGGTTTTCTCAGGGTATATGCCCAGTAGTGGGACTGCTGGGCCATATAATAGTTCTATTTTTAGTTGTTTAAGGAACCTCCATACTGTTCTCCATAGTGGCTGTATCAGTTTACATTCCCACCAACAGTGCTAGAGGGTACCTTTTTCTCCACACCCTCTTCAGCATATATTGTTTGTACATTTTTTGATAATGGCTATTCTGACAGGTGTGAGGTGATACCTCATTGTAGTTTTGATTTGCATTTCTTTAATGGGGTTTAGAGACCATTTCACTAATGGGTCTGATTAGTGATGTTGAGCATCCTTTCATGTGTTTGTTGGAAATCTGTATGCCTTCTTTGGAGAAATGTCTATTTAGATCTTCCTCCAACTTTTGGATTGGGTTGTTTGTTTTTTTGATATTGAGTTGCATGAGCTGCTTGTAAATTTTGGAGATTAATCCTTTGTCAGTTGCTTCATTTGCAGATATTTTCTCCTGTTCTGAGGGCTGTCTTTTCATCTTGTTTTTGTTTTCCATCACTGTGCAAAAGGTTTTAAGTTCCATTAGGTCCCATTTGTTTCTGTTTTTATTTCCATTTCTCTAGGAGGTGGGTCAAAAAGGATCTTGCTGTGATATATGTCATAGACTGTTCTTCCTATGTTTTCCTCTAAGAGTTTTATAGTGTCTGGCCTTACATTTAGGTCTTTAATCCATTTTGAGTTTATTTTTGTGTATGCTAGGGAGTGTTCTAATTTCATTCTTTTACATGTTAGCTGTCCAGTTTTCCCAGCACCACTTATTGAAGAGACTGTCTTTTCTCCATCGTATATTCTTGCCTCCTTTATCAAAAATAAGGTGACCATATGTGTGTGGGTTTATCTCTGGGCTTTCTATCCTGTCCCATTGATCTATATTTCTGTTTTTGTGCCAGTACCATACTGTCTTGATTACTGTAGCTTTGTAGTGTAGTCTGAAGTCAGGGAGCCTGATTCCTCTAGCTCCGTTTTTCTTTCTCAAGATTGCTTTGGCTATTCGGGGTCTTTTGTGTTTCCATACAAAATGTGAATTTTTTTGTACTAGTTATGTGAAAAATGCCACTGGTAGTTTGAAAGGGATTGCATTGAATCTGTAGATTGCTATGGGTAGTAGAATCATTTTCACAATGTTGATTCTTCCAATCCAAGAACATGGTATATCTCTCCATCTGTCTGTATCATCTTTAATTTCTTTCATCAGTGTCTTATATTGTTCTGCATACAGGTCTTTTGTCTCCTTACGTAGGTTTATTCCTGGTATTTTATTCCTTTTGTTGCAATCGTCAATGGGAGTGTTTCCTTAATTTCTCTTTAATATTTTTCAGCATCAGTGTATAGGAATGCAAGAGATTTCTGTGCAGTAATTTTGTATCCTGCTACTTTACCAAATTCATTGATTAGCTCTAGTAGTTTTCTGGTAGCATCTTTAGGATTCTCTATGTATAGTATCATGTCATCTGCAAACAGTGACAGCTTTACTTCTTCTTTCTGATTTGGATTCCTTTTATTTCTTTTTCTTCTCTGATTGCTGTGGCTAAAACTTCCAAAACTATGTTGAACATAGTGGTGACAGTGGGCAACCTAGTCTTGTTCCTGATCTTAGAGGAAATGGTTTCAGTTTTTCACCATTGAGAACAATGTCGGCTGTAGGTTTGCCAGGTGTGGCCTTTATTATATTGAGGTAAGTTCCCTCTATGCCTACTTTCTGGAGGGTTTTTGGAATTTTGTCCAAAGTTTTTTCTGCATCTATTGAGATGATCGTATGGTTTTTCTCCTTCAATTTGTTAATATAGTGTAACACATTGATTGATTTACATATACTGAAGAATCCTTGCATTCCTGGGATAAACTCCACTTGATCATGGTGTATGATCCTTTTAATGTGCTGTTGGATTCTGTTTGCTAGTATTTTGTTGGGGATTTTGCATCTATGTTCATCAGTGATATTGGCCTGTAGTTTTCTTTCTTTGTGACATCTTTGTCTGGTTTTGGTATCAGAGTGATGGTGGCCTCGTAGAATGTGTTTGGGAGTGTTCCTCCCTCTGCTACATTTTGGAAGAGTTTGAGAAGGATACGTGTTAGCTCTTCTCTAAATGTTTGATGGAATTCGCCTGTGAAGCCATCTGGTCCTAGGCTTTTGTTTGTTGGAAAAATTTTTTATTTTTTATTATTATTATTATTTTTTGTGGTACGCGGGCCTCTCACTGTTGTGGCCTCTCCCATTGTGGAGCACAGGCTCCGGACGCACAGGCTCAGCGGCCATGGCTCACATGCCCAGCCGCTCAGCGGCCTGTGGGATCTTCCCAGACCGGGGTGTGAACCTGTGTCCCCTGCACTGGCAGGCGGACTCTCAACCACTGCGCCACCAGGGAAGCCCCAATTTTTGCATTTTTATGATTAAAACTACTCATTGATTTTTTGTTAGGTGAAAAGACTTCTTGATATTTTTTACATTTGTATATTACTCTTTTGCTCTCATGTGGCTGGTATAATATACACATGTAGGCATTTTGTCAACATATTCTAATATATACCTTACTCATGTATGACTATGAAATGTATTCTTTTGTTAGGTCTACACAGTACCTAAAGTATAATTAATAATACAATTGCTGTAAGTGTTCATTCAACAACCTGAATTGATCAAATGATACAAACGTGAGTGCTGTGTTCTGATCTGAGTCATTGGTCCCTTTGTGAGTATCTCTGGCCTTAAGGTAATGGACATTAATATTCTCAAATCATGCATAATGTAAATACATTTGGAAACATTTTGTAAAGTGAAAGCATTAGACAACAGTGAGGTCGATGTTTTGATTTTCTGATAGGTTGGCTGGTAACGTAAATATATTAATTATGAGATCATTCAATTCATTTTAATATCCACTGGGTTTTATTTCAACAGGCATCATTTCAAATAAGATAGAGCTTGGAAACCACACAATGATGACAGAATTCATTATTTTAGGGTTAACGGAGAATCCTATACTTTGTTCCATCTTCTTTGTGGTTTTTCTTGGAATCTATGTTGCTACCATGTTGGGCAATACCAGCATAATCATGTTAATCCAAAGAAGCCCTCAGCTCCACACCCCAATGTACCTTTTCCTCAGCCATTTGGTCTCTGTGGATCTTGGGTACTCCATCAGTCACACCTAATACGATTGTGAGTTCCCTAAAAGAAAGAACTACTATCCTGTCACTGGCTGCATAGCTCAGCTTGGCTCTCATGTTATCTCTGGAACAGCTGAGTGCTTCCTGTTGGCTGCCATGGCCTATGATCGTTACGTGGCCATCTGCTTCCCACTTCTCTACTCTACACACATGTCTCCCAGGGTCTGCATCATCTCACTGATTGCTTCCTATCTGGGAGGATGTGTGAATGCTTCATCATTTATCGGATGTTTATTGAGTCTGAGTTTCTGTGGACCAAATAAAATCAACCATTTCTTCCGTGACCTGCCACCACTAGAGAAGCTTTCTTGTACCCATGTTTATGTTGCTGAAATATCTCCTGCCATCTCAGCTGGGTCAATCACTGTAATCACACTGTTCACCAAAACAGTTTCATATCTGTACATCCTCCACTCAAGCCTGAACATACACTCTACAGAGGGAAGGCACAAGTCCTTCTCTACTTGCACTTCCCACCTCACTGCAGTTACTTTGTTTTACGGGACAGTCGCATTTGTTTACATCATACCGAAGTCGAGCCACTCACCTGAACATATTAAAGTGGTGTCTGTCTTCTACACAGTGGTGATCCTCATGCTGAACCCTCTGATCTACAGTCTGAGGAACAAAGAGGTGAAAGAGGCCATGAGAAAATTGATAGCTAGAATACATCAGTCATTTTGAAATGAATACAATGTGAATCCAGAAACTACAAAACAATAATTTCAGGAACATATGTGATAGGCGTTTATGTTGTCCATTAGTCTTATTTTATGTGAAGAACTATCTTAAATATAAAATACCTGAATGTCGATTAATGCCAGCTTTAATTTATAATTTTCTAGAGTCACAAAGCATAGCATTTTCACAAAAATCTGCTGGGTTCAAATTAAGTGTGTATATTTCAGGATGAAGCTACCTGGAGAAACATAGTTTCACATTTTCCTCTCCTCTGTTCATTATTTAGGGAGCCTGATTAGAGGGTGTTTTCTTTTTCTTCTGTTAAATTATACATTTAAAAAAATATCACCTTGTAAATTAACATCTCAGAAGGTATCATGAACTCAATTGGAAATGCAATTGATGGTGGTGTTGACAGGCCAGGTTACTTTCTACGGAAGACTTGGCGTCTCTTATACAGGGTTATCATTATCTTTGGAAATAGTGATGCTGGGATCTAGAAAAGTTTCATTCCCACCTAATGTAAGCCAGACCAAAATAATTCCACAGTATTGCCACCAGGAGACTAGGTCCAGATAACAAAGAAGGAACTCTGAAGGCTTAGCCTTTGAGAGTTCCGTTAAGTTTTTCCTACTACTCAAAGGTTTGTTGGCAAAGGTTGGCTTGCAAAGGTCTGTCTTTGAACCTTTGCAGACAAGCCTTTGAGTAGTAGGAAAAACTACTGGGGAGTGGTGGTGCGGAGGGGGCTGAGGCAGAGTGGAGCTTTCTTTCAGCAAGCTAGTTGGTATTTCCAGGGCATAAAATTATAGATTAAGATGCTTAGGCTGATGCAGGCATGAAATATGCAAGCAATCCTTCTTTGTAATACCTCTCAAGAAGGTGTTTATTGCTACCACTTCTGTCACTGCCTTATTCTAGGTGTGCAGCATAAGCCCTGACGGCTGGTGTTATTTGTTTGTTTGTTTTGGTAAAAGGCAAGTGTCAGATTCAAGCTTTAGTGACTGAGGCAGCCACTTCAGATATTTTGAATAAACATTGCCAGCCACACAACTAAAGAAACAGGCTGACCCCCACTCCCAAGCTCCTTAGATAACTGACCATTTGGACTACTTGTATTTTCTCTTCACTTGGTTTAAATTCCTGCTCTTATGTTTCAAAGTCACCAATAAAGAGTGAGCCCGTTAAACCCTAGGCTCCCATTCTCTACCCCAATAAAAGCAGAACCCTAAGATCTCTCTCTCTCTCACTCCATCCCATGACCCTGTGCGACGCCAGGTGTGCTACATGATTTCCAGGACTTGTAAGTAACAAGCTTTGTCTCTTTCAAAGTTTCCTGATGGTTATTGCTGAAGGCATCTTTCAATAAGAAACACAAGGTCGTCACAGAGCACCGAGCTGAGCTCCCTGCGCTATACAGCAGGTCCCCACTAGCTATACATTTTACACTTTAACATATTTATGTCAAACCTAATCTCCCAATTCGTGACGACCTAGATGGGTGGGGTGGGAAGGATGGGAGGGAGGTCCAAGAGGGAGGGGATATAGGTATACATATGGCTGATTCACTTCCTTGTACAGCAGAAACTAACACAACATTGTAAAGCAATTTTACTCCAAAAAAAAAAAAAAAAGAACCACAAGGGCCGGTCCAACCACAAGGGTCAGGGATATGAAGACAATCTATGGAAAGAGCTGGCTTAAAGGAGTCACAGTAACTCAGCACTTTCGTAGACAAAAAGTTATGTATCCACAGTTGTTAAAAAGGATAACATCAGGACTTCCCCTGTGGCACAGTGGTGAAGACTCCATGCTCCCAATGCAGGAGGCCCGGGTTCAAACCCGGGTCAGGGAACTAGATCCCACACGCATGCTGCAACTAGGAGCCCACTTGCCGTAACTAAGGAGTCAGCGAGCTGCGACTAAGGAGCCCTAGAGCTGTGACTAAGGAGCCAACCTGCTGCAACAAAGACCCAGCACAACCAAGTAAATAAATTTTTTTTTTTAAAAAAAGGATATCACCATAAAATCCAGGGATAGACACAATTTTTCATAAACAAGTACGCAGTGTTCACTCTCATCTCCCTGGGCCTCTTATGTTAAGCATTTTAAAATATATATATTTATCAGCTATCTGTATGTCCTTTTTTGTATAATGTATCGTCAGGTCTTTTACCAATTTTATTCTCAGATTGAACTTTTGTTATTTATTTGTTCTTATAATCTGTCTACAAATCCTTTTGTCAGATTTATACATAAAAGGTATACCCTTATTTTGAAGCATGCCTTGTCACTCTCTTAGCTGTATGTTTTGATGAACAAAAGTTTTAATTTTAATGGTCTAATTTATCAATTTTTTTTAATGTTTAATGTTTTAGTGACAAGTTCAAGAAATCTTTGCCTAATCCAAGGTCATAAAGATAGTCTCTCATGTTATCTTCTAGAGGCTTTATACTTCTGAAACTAAGCATTGAACAGCAATTTTAGATTTTTTTTTTCATCTATGAATGCAATAACATCTATTTGCTGTGAGGCTGTGTGGGACTATATGATTTCTCTCTTATTATCAGCTCCTCCTCTGTTGCTGCTTTAGGTAACACCCTTGGAGCATAAGGGAAGGGAATTTTGGGGTGAAATGATTTGTCTTTGCATTTGGCTTTCTTCTAAATTTCTATCTGTCCAGACAGTTTACACTGTCACCCAAGAATTGGCTGATGCCTTCTCATCCCTTCAAATTGTCTCTCTATGACAGACAAGACTATGTACTTGTCCTTAGGTGTGCAACCTGCTCACCTATACGGATGTCAATTCATCAGGTGTTTTTTTGGTTTTTTTGTTTGGTTTTTTTTGCGGTACGTGGGCCTCTCACTGCTGTGGCCTCTCCCATTGCAGAGCACAGGCTCCGGACGCACAGGCTAAATGGCCATGGCTCACGGGCCCAGCCGCTCCACAGCATGTGGGATCTTCCCAGACCGGGGCACGAACCCGTGTCCCCTGCATCAGCAGGTGGACTCTCAACCACTGCGCCACCAGGGAAGCCCCATCATTAAGGCTTTCTTGAATCCTCTACTGGTTCATCGAATATATGGGTATGATTTTCATTTCATCAAGGTTTATCTTGTTACCATATGATCAAATGTTTTTCACATCTTTGTACATCCTAATTCAGAGATGCAAGTACAACTTTGATTGATTTATGAATACTAAATCAATCTAGAATTCCTGGAATAAACCCAACTTTGGTTGCTTTTTTATCCATTTTATTATCGTTGGATTTGATTTGCTAATACTTGGTTTAGGATGCTTGCATCTATGTTCATGAGAGACTTTGGCCTATCATTTTCCATTCTTGAAATGAAATTTTCAGGTGGGGATATCAAAATATAAAAATGATTTGGAAAGGGTTTCTTTGTTGTCTATTCTCAAAAGAACTTTTACAGGATAAGTGATATTCATTCCTGTAATATTTGTAAGACTTCAATGCTGAAGCCACCTGGGCTTTCCATTTTTGTGGAAAAGTTTTTCACTGTAAGGCTCATTTTCATTAATGAATACAGAAATATTTAGTTTCTCAGTTTATTTCTTTGTCATTTTTGTTAACATATTCTTCAAATTAGTTTTCCAATTCCTTTATATTTTAAAATTATATCTTATTTTTATTTTCTGTAAGATTTGTAATGTTGCTCCCTTTTCATCCCAATATTGTATTTTCTATATATATTAATAAATCTTGCTAGTGGTTTATCAATTTTATTAGCATTTTCAAAGGATGAACTTTTGATTTGTGCCTTTCTGTATTTTACATTAATTTTCTATTTCATAAATTTATATTCATCTTTATTATTTTATTCTTTACTTCTTTGGGTTTAATTTAAAGTTCTTTATTTAAATACTTGAGAAGGCTTGAGAAAGACATTTTCATAATTTTCAGTCTTTTTTTGCAATATAACATTTATGGTTATAAATTTCCTTATAGTTGTTGTTTTAGTGGTGTCCAGTAAGATTTAACGTGTTGTATTTTAGTTATCTAACTGAACACATCTAATTTTTACCATGATTTCTTTCTTAAATTTTGTATTATTTACAAATATATTGTTTATTTTCCAAAATTTTGGCTATATTCATTCAAGTTATATATATTTTGACAAAGGATGTATAATGAAAGATTTAAATACCTGAAAAAAAAATTGAGACTAGATTTGTGATCAACTTTTGTAGTAAAGTTGTTATCAGCTTAAAATAGATCATTATAACTGTAAGATATTTTATGTAAACTCCTTAGTTACACAAAAGAAAAAGAGAAAGGAATCAAAACACATCAATTTAAAAACACACACACAACGAGATGAAGAAAGACAGCAAGAGAGAAAAAGTGGGATACAATAACTATCAGATAAACTGAAAATAGTTAACAAATGGCAACAGTAAATCCTCCATCAATAATCACTTTAAATGTAAATGGATTAAACTCCCCAATAAAAAGACACAGAATAGCTGAATGAATAAAAAATCAAGATCCATATAAAAATCAAAAAATTCACTTTAGTGGCTCTGCTAATATCAAAGTAGTCTTTAGGTCAAAAAGACTTTTGTCTCTAGAAACAAGAAGGATGATTACATAATGATAGAAGGATCACTTCAACGGGAAAATATAACAATTATAAATATATATGAACTCAACATCAAAACACCTAATTATATAAAACAAATATTGATAAATCTGAAAGAAGAAATTGACAACAATACAATCATAGTATTTTTAAATACTTCAATTTCAATAATGGATAGAACATCTTGACAGAAGATCAATAAGAAACAGTGTATTTGAACAATACTATAGACCAAATGGGCCTAACAGACACATACAGGACTTTTCATCCAACAGCAGAAGAAAACACATTCTTCTCAAGCAGACAGAATATGCTTCAGGAATGATCACGTATTAGGTCACAAAAAGTTTTAACAAATTTAAGAAAATCGAAATTATACTAAGTATATTTTCCAACCACAGTGGAATGAAATTTGAAATCAATGACAGCAAGAAAAGGGGAAAACTCACAAATACATAGAAATGAAATAACACACTGTTGAACAACCACTGAGTCAAAGAGGATATCAAAAGAAAATATAAAAATATCTTGAGGTCAAGATGGTGGACTAGGAGGACACAGAATTCACGTCTCCACACAACTAGGGCACCTACCAGGCACCGGTGACGAACCACGGACACCTAAGGGGACAGGAGGAAACGCCAGTGACCAGGTAGGACATGGGGTGTTAGGGGGACAAGGGAGGAAAAGTGGAGGCGGGAGGGGACTGGTGCCCCTGAGGGGCAGTTGGAGGAGGGGAAGGGATCCCACACCCGAAGGGGGAAATTGGGGGACCACTGGGGGGGCAGAGGATTAAAAGGGAGTGTGGCCAAGTTTCCCCTGACCACTTGGGCCCCCAGGAGCCTGCCAAGATCCCAGATCTGATCCTCTGCCCACCAAGGCCCACTCCAGGCGTGTGGGTCCTGAGGGAGTGGGAGGGAGGGAGCTGGGAGCAAAACTAAAGGCCAGACCTCTGGGACCAGCAGCCCTGAGGGGCGCTGGGGGAGGGGAGGAGTTCCTACACCCACTGGGACACACCTACCGTTAGGGGTCCAGGGGGGATGGGGGAGACCCGGGGGTGGGGCACAGAGGAATGTGAGGGAAAGTGGCCAGCGTGTTCCCTGTCCACTTGGGCACTGGGGAGCCTGTTGGGCTCCCAAGCCTAATCCTCTGCCCTCGGAGCCTCCCTCCTTCTGTGCAGAGCCCAAGCCCCGCCCCTACACCCCCACCCAGGGCCCTACATCTACACTCAGAGACCCCATCTGGGACCCCCTCCAACCTTGCTGGGTCTAAACCCCACCCACACACCCTCATCCAGGACCTTACCTCCAAACTCTGGAACACCACATTCTGGAGGCCCCCCTTTGGACGTGCTGCCTCTCCCCTTCCACGCAGGTCCTAAGCAGAGGTCTCGCCCCACCCTAAACCCCGCCTCTGCCTAAGTCCCACCCCCCTGCCTAAACTCTGCCCCCATAGCCAAGGCTTTTTTTTTTTCTTTTTTCCTCTTAGATTGGGGTTCTGTTTTACCTTGCTGTTGATTCATTTACATTTTTATTTATTCTAATAAATCTTTTATTTTTCTAATTTTATTTTATTCTTTACACTTTGTTACTGTTCTGCTCCTTTTGGCTTTTTCCCTATTTTTTTCCCCTCTTTTTTCTGTTCAGGTTTTGTTTTACCTTGTTACAGTTGTTTCAATTATATTTTTATTTTTCCTAATATATTTTTTATCTTTCTAATTTTATTTATTTTTTATCCTTTATTATTGTACTGCTCCTTTTTTTCTTTTTATCTTTTTTTTGGCCACAACACATGGCTTGCAGGATCTTGGTTCCCAGGTTGGAGGTCAGGCGCGAGCTCCTGTGGTGGGAGTGCTGAGTCCAAACCACTGGACTAACAGAGAACCTCAGACCTCAGGGAATATTAATCAGAGTGAAACCTCCTGGAGGTCCTCATCTTGGCACCAAGACCTGGCTCTACCCAACTGCCTGCAAACTCCAGTGCTGTACACCTCAGGCCAAGTAAACAGTAAGACAGGAATATAGCCGCACCCATCAAAAAAAAAAAATGAAACTACTAAACAATACGTTACAAATGAAGGAGCAAGGTAAAACCCTACAAGACCAAATAAATGAAGATGAAATAGACAACTTACCTGAAAAAGAATTCATAACGATAGTAAAGATAATCCAAAATCATGGAAACAGAATGGAGAAAATACAAGAAACGTTTAACAAGGACCTAGAAGAACTAAAGAGCAAATAAACAATGATGAAAAACACAGTAACTGAAATTTAAAATACTCTAGAAGGAATCAATAGCAGAATAACTGAGGCGGAAGAAAGGATAAGTGAGCTGGAAGATAAAATGGTGGAAATAACTGCCAGGGAGCAGAATAAAGAAAAGGGAATGAAAAGAATTGAGGGCAGTCTCAGAGACCTGTGGACAACACTAAACACATCAACATTTGAATTATAGGGGTCCCAGAAGAAGAACAGAAAAAGAAAGGGTCTGAGAAAATATTTGAAGAGATTACAGTCAAAAACTTCCCTAATATGGGAAAGGAAATAGTCAATCAAGTCCAGGAAGCACAAAGAGTCCCATACAGGATAAACCCAAAGAGAAACATGATGAAACACATATTAATCAAATTTTAAAAAATTAAATACAAAGAAAAAATATTAAAAGCAGCAAGGGAAAAGCAACAAACAACATACAAGGGAATCCCCATAAGGTTAACAGCTGATCTTTCAGCAGAAACCCTGCAAGACACGGGAAGCGGCAGGACATATTTAAAGAGATGAAAGGGAAAAACCTACAACTAAGATTACTCTACCTGGCAAGGATCTCATTCAGATTCAATGGAGAAATCAAAAGCTTTACAGACAAGCAAAAGCTAAGAGAATTCAGCGTCACCAAACCAGCTCTACAAAAAATGCTAGAGGAACTTCTCTAAGTGGGAAACACAAGAGAAGAAAAGGACCTACAAAAACAAACCCAAAACAATTAAGAAAATGGTCATAGGAACATACATATCGATAATCACCTTGAATGTAAATGTATTAAATGCTCCAACCAAAAGAGAGAGACTGGCTGAATAGATACAAAAACAAGACCTGTACATATGCTGTCTACATGAGACCCACTTCAGACTTAGGGACACATACAGACTGAAAGTGAGGGGATGGAAAAATATATTCCATGCAAATGGAAATCAAAAGAAAGCTGGAGTAGCGATACTCATATATCAGATAAAACAGACTTTAAAATAAAGACTGTTACAAGAGATAAGGACACTACATAATGATCAAAGGATCAATCCAAGAAGAAAACATAACAATTATAAATATTTATGCACCCAAAATAGGAGCACCTCAATACATAAGGCAAATACTAACAGCTATAAAAGAGGAAATCGACAGTAACACAATAATAGTGGGGGACTTTAACACCTCATTTACACCAATGGACAGATCATCCAAACAGAAAATGAATAAGGAAACACAAGCTTTAAATGACACAAAAGACCAGATAGATTTAATTGATACTTATAGGAAATTCCATCCCAAAACAGCAGATTACACTTTCTTCTCAAGTGCGCATGGAACATTCTCCAGGATAGATAACATCCTGGGTCACAAATCAAGCCTCAGTAAATTTAAGAAAATTGAAATCCTGTCAAGCATCTTTTCTGACCACAACGCTATGAGATTAGAAATCAATTACAGGGGGAAAAACACAAACACATGGAGGTTACACAATACATTACTAAATAACCAAGAGATCACTGAAGAAGTCAAAAAGGAAATAAAAAAATACGTAGAGAAAAATGACAATGAAAACATGATGATCCAAAACCTATGGGTTGCAGCAAAAGCAGTTCTAAGAGGGAAGTTTATAGCTATACTAGCCTACCTCAAGAAACAAGAAAAATCTCAAATAAATAATCTAACCTTACACCTAAAGGAACCAGAGAAAGAAGAACAAACAAAACTCAAAGTTAGCAGAAGAAAGAAATCATAAAGATCAGAGCAGAAATAAATGAAATAGAAACAAAGAAAACAACAGCAAAGATCAATAAAACTAAAAGCTCGTTCTTTGAGAAGAAAAACAAAATTGATAAACCATTAGCCAAACTCATCAAGAAAAAGAGACACAGGACTCAAATCAATAAAATTAGAAATGAAAAAGCAGAAGTTACAACAGACACTGCAGAGATACAAAGCATCCTAAGAGACTACTACAAGCAACTCTACGCCAATAAAATGGACAACGTGAAAGAAATGGACAAATTCTTAGAGAGGTATAACCTTCTAAGACTGAACCAGGAAGAAACAGAAAATATGAACAGACCAATCACAAGTAATGAAACTGAAACTGTGATTAAAAATCTTCCAACAAACAAAAGTCCAGGACCAGATGGCTTCACAGGTGAATTCTATCAAACATTTAGAGAAGAGCTAACACCCATCCTTCTCAAACTCTTCCAAAAACTGCAGAGGAAGGAACACTCCCAAACTCATTCTATGAGGCCACCATCACCCTGATACCAAAACCAGACAGAGATACTACAAAAAAATAAAATTACAGACCAATATCACTCATGAATATAGATGCAAAAATCCTCAACAGAATACTAACAAACAGAATCCAACAACACATTAAAAGGATCATACACCATGATCAAGTAGGATTTATCCCAGGGATGCAATGATTCTTCAATATATGCAAAACAATCAATGTGATACACCATATTAACAAATTAAAGAATAAAAACCATATGATCATCTCAACAGATGCAGAAAAGGCTTCTGACAAAATTCAACACGCATTTATGATAAAAACTCTCCAGTAAGTGAGCATAGAGGGAACCTACTTCAACATAATAAAAGAAATATATGACAAACCCACAGCAAACATCACTCTCAATGGTGAAAAACTGAAAGCATTTCCTCTAAGATCAGGAACAAGACAAGGATGTCCACTCTTGCCACTATTATTCAACATAGTATTGGAAGTCCTAGCCATGGCAATCCGAGACAAAAAAGAAATAAAAGGAATACAAATAGGAAAACAAGTAAAACTGTCACTGTTTGACAATGACATTATACTATACATAGAAAATCCTAAAGATATCACCAGAAAACTACTAGAACTAATCAATGAATTTAGTAAGGTTGCAGGATACAAAATTAATGCACAGAAATCTCTTGCATTCTTATACACTACCAACAAAAGATCAGAAAGAGAAATGAAGGAAACAATCCCATTTACCATCGCAACAAAAAGAATAAATACCTAGGAATAAACCTACCTAAGAAGGGAAAAGACCTGTACTCAGAAAACTATAAAATACTGGTGAAAGAAATCAAAGATAACATAAACAGATGGAGAGATATACCATGCTCCTGGATTGGAAGAATCAGTATTGTGAAAATGACTATACTACCCAAAGCAATCTACAGGCTCAATGCAATCCCTGTCAAATTACCCATGGCATTTTTCACAGAACTAGAACAAGAAATTTTGCAATTTGTATGGAAACACAAAAGACCCCAAATAGCCAAAGCACTCTTAAAAAAGAAAAACAGAGATGGAGGAATCAGGCTCCCTGACTTCAGACTATACTACAAAGCTACAGTAATCAAGACAGTATGGTACTGGCACAAAAATATAGATCAATGGAACAGGATAGAAAGCCCTAAGATAAACCCACGCACATATGGTCACCTTTGATAAAGAAGGCAAGAGTATACAATGGAGAAAATACAGCCTCTTCAATAACAGGATAGTGGTGTGGTGCTGGGAAAACTGGACAGCTACATGTAAAAGAATGAAATTAGAACACTCCCTAACACCATACACAAAAATAAACTCAAAATGGATTTAAGACCTAAATGTAAGGCCAGACACTATAAAACTCTTAGAGGAAGACATAGGCAGAACACTCTATGACATAAAACACAGCAAGATCCTTTTTGATCCACCTCCTAGAGTAAGGGAAATAGAAACAAAAATAAACAAATGGGACCTAATGTAACTTAAAAGCTTTTGCACAGCAAAGGAAACCATGAACAAGACAAAAAGACAACCCTCAGAATGGGAGAAAATATCTGCAAATGAAGCAACTGACAAAGGATTAATCTCCAAAATACACAAGCAGTTCATGCAGCTCAATATCAAAAAAACAAACAATCCAATCCAAAAGTGGTAGGAAGACCTAAATAGACATTTCTCCAAAGAAGACATACAGATGGCCAAAAGGCACATGAAAAGATGCTCAACATCACTAATCATTAGAGAAATGCATATCAAATCCACAACGAGGTATCACCTCACACCAGTCAGAATGGCCATCATCAAAAAATCTACAAATAAATGCTGGAGAGAGTGTGGAGAAAAGAGAACCCTCCTGCACTGTTGGTGGGAATGTAAATTGATACGGCCACTGTGGAGAACAGTATGGAGCTTCCTTAAAAAACTAAAAATAGAACTACCATATGACCCAGCAATCCCACTACTGAGCGTATACCCTGAGAAAACCATAATTCAAAAAGACACATGCACCCCAATGTTCATTGCAGCACTATTTATAATAGCCAGGACATAAAAGCAACCTAAATGTCCATCAACAGATGAATGGATAAAGAAGATGTGGCACATATATGCAATGGAATATTACTCAACCATAAAAAGGAATGAAATTGAGTTATTTGTAGTGAGGTGGATGGACCTAGAATTTGTCATACAGAATGAAGTAAGTCAGAAAGAGAAAGACAAATACTGTATGCTAACACATATATATGGAATTTTAAAAAACGGTACTGACAAACCTAGTGGCTAGGCAGGAATAAAGATGCAGACGTAGAGAACGGACTTGAGGGCACAGCGGGGGAAGGGGAAGCTGGGATGAAGTGAGAGAGTAGCATTGACATATATACACTACCCAATGTAAAATAGATGGCTAGTGGGAAGCTGCTGCATAGCACAAGGAGATCAACTTTATGCTTTCTGACGACCTAGAGGGATGGGAGAGGGAGGGTGGGAGGAGGCTCATGAGGGAGGGGATATGGGGATATATATATATACACACACACATACATACATACATACATATAGCTGATTCACTTTGTTGTACAGGAGAAACTAACAGAACAGTGTAAAGCATTTATACTCCAATAAAGATGTGAAAAAAAAACCTTGAGACAAATGAAAAGGGAAATGCAACTTAGGATATGCAGCTGAAGCAGTACCAAAAAGGAAGTTTAGAGTGATAAATGTCACATTAAAAAAGAAGAAAAATTTAAAATAAACAACCTGACTTTACATCCCATGGAACTAGAAAAAGAAGAAAAAACTAAACCCAAGCAGAAGGCAGGAAAAAATAAAAATCATAGCAGATGACTTTCAATACTCCCTGAAAGGAGTTCAGGGTGGAGAGGAGAAATGAGGCACTCTGTGCTCTGGAAAGAACTGGGTGAACAGGTCTTCAGATAGTTAGATATTTTCAGGAGTCGATTTTATGAGCCCAATTCTTATATCTCCTCATAACTAGAAAAGCACTAAAATCCTTCATGATGACGTCTGCTCCTCATGACTAGCAGAAACCTTCTGCAAAAAAATGTGCGCTTGATTGCATGTACTCCCCCTTCACCAAATTCACATATATACTGACCTTTCCCCCCAGTCTCTTTGGAGCAGTTTCTCAGAGCTATCTGAAATGCTGTCTCCTGGGCCATAGTCCTCACTTTGTCCCAAATAAAACATAACTCATAACTCAAAAAAAAATTAATTAAATAAAGATCATAGCAGAAATAGAGAATAGAAAAATAATTTTAAAAATCTACAAAATTAAGAGTTGTATTTTAAAAAATAAACAAAATAGAGAAATCTGTAGCTAGACTAGGGAAAAAAGAGGGCTCAATAAATAAAATGAAAGAAGAAACTTCCCTGGTGGTGCAGTGGTTAAGAATCCGCCTGCCGATGCAGGGGACACGGGTTTGATCCCTGGTCCAGGAAGATCCCACATGCAGCAGAGCAACTAAGCCCGTGCACCACAACTACTGAGCCTGTGCTCTAGAGCCCACAAGCCACAACTACTGAAGCCCACACGCCTAGAGCCCGTGCTCCACAACAAGAGAAGCCACTGCAATGAGAAGCCCACACACCGCAACTAAGAGTAGCCCCGCTCACCGAACTAGAGAAAGCCCATGCACAGCAACGAAGACCCAATGCAGCCAAAAATAAATAAATTTATTTAAAAAAAAGTGGATGCCTCAGAAATAAAAAGTATTATAAGGGATTGCACAAACAATTATGTGTGAACAAATTGGATAACCTAGAAAAAATACATAAATGCTAGAAACATACAACTTATCAAGACTGAATCAAGAATAAAGTTAAAATAGAACTATCATATGATCTAGCAATCCCATTTCTGGATATATACCTGAAGGAAATGAAAACATCATCTCAAAGAGATACATGCACTCCCATGTTTATTGCAGCATTATTCACAATATCCAAGACATGGAAATAACCTAAGTGTCCATCAACAGATGAATGGATAAAGAAAATATTATATATATATATATATATATATACACACACACACACACACATATATATCATAATGTATACACACACAAACACAATGGAATATTATTCAGCCATAAAAAAGCTATCCTGCCTTATGTGACAACATGGATGGACTTCGAGGGCATTAAGCTAAGTGAAATAAGTCAGACAGAGAAAGGCAAGTACTGTATGTCCTCACTTATATGTGGAATCTTAAAAATCCAAAATCATAGAAATAGAGGGTACGATAGAGGCTGTCAGGCTCTGCGGGTGGGGAAACAGTGAGATGTTTGTCAAAGGGTACAAACTTCCACCTATAAGATGAATAAGTTCTGGGGATCTAATGTGGAGCATAGTGACTTTAGTAAACAATACTGTATTATATACTTGAAAGTTGTCAAGAAGGCAGATCTTAAATGTTCTCATCACATACACACACAAAAAGATAATTATGTACGGGGAGGGAGGTGCTAATTAACCATATTGTGGTAATCATTTTGCAATATATATGTGCATCAAAACATCACACTGTATTCCTTAAAGTTAATTATGTTACAGGTCAATAATACCTCAACAAATTTGGGGGAAAAAAAAGAGAAAAAGAAAGCCTGAACAGACCAATGACATATAAAGAGATTAAATCAGTAATCAAGAACCTTCCAACAAAGAAAAGCCAAAGATAATGTGGCTTCATGGGTGAATTCTACCACACATTCAAAGAAGAATTATACTAATTCTTCTTAAACTCTTCCAAAAATAGAAGCAGTGTGACCACCTTCAAACTCATTTTATAAGTTCAGCATCACCTCAATAGCAAAGCCATACAAGACACTACAGGAGTCATCTTCTTCATGATCATCCTAATGACCATATCTGGAAATCTCAGAGTAAGCTTGTCCTTAGCCAGGGCAATTAGGCAAGAAAAAAAAAAAAAGGTGTACAAATCAGGAAAAATTGCCCCTGTTTGCAGACAACATAATTTTATATAGAGAAAGCTGGAAAGTCCATCAAAAAATTGCTTGAACTAATAAACAAATTCAATAAAGTTGCAAGATACAAAATCAACACATAAAAATCATTTTCATTACTCTACAATAACAGTGAACTATCTGAAAAGGAAATGAGGAAACAATCTCATTTACTATAATACCAAAAAGAAGAAAATACCCAGGAATAAACTTAACTAAGGAAATGAAAGACGTGTATACTGGAAACTGCAAAATATTGGTAAAAGAAATTAAACAAGACTCAAACATTAAAACATCCTGTGTTCTTGGGTTGGAAGACTTAATATTGCTAAAATATCCATTCTACCCAAAGCAGATTCAATATATCCGTATCAAAGTCCCAACAGAATTTTTTACAGAAATAGAAAAAACAATTCTAAAATTCATATGGAACCACAAAGAACCCCAAATAGCCAAAATAATCTTGAGAAAAAAGGACAAAGCTGTAGTCCTCACACTTCCTGATTCCCAAATATATTACAAAGTTACAGTAATTAAAACAGTATGGTACTGGCATAAAGACACAATACAGACCAATGAATAGAATAGTGAACCAAAAATAAACGTATGCATATACAGTCAACTAATTTTTGACAAAGGCTTCAAGAATACCCAGTGGGCAAAGGATAGTCTCTTCAATAAATAGTGCTGGGAATACTGGATATCCCTAGAGAATAAAATTGACAATTATCTTACACTATACAAAAAAATCAACTCAAAATGGATTAAAGACTTAAACGTAAGACCTAAAACTGTAAGAGTAAAACTCCTGGAAGAAAACATAGGGAAAAGGATTCATGTCATTGGTTTTGGCAATGATTTCTTTGATACCAAACCAAAAGCACAGGCAACAAAAACAAAAGCACAGGCAACAAAAATTCACTGACTACAGCCACATTTCAGAAATGCCACAAATTTTCACAACCATATTAGTCATGTTGATCTAATAATCAACTTCAAGGATAGTAAAATGTTATGTTTTACAATTTAATTAAACCGAAATTTTCACTTTTTTCCATTTAACTAAAAAAATTAATGGAACCTGAGGGTATTTAGAAAATATTTTACTTATACACTTTTACATAATCATGTTTACATGCTATTTCTCTGCCCCAGTAGATGTACACATGTAATTTCTCTATCCCAAGTGATTCTCAATGAAGTTTTCCAAAACAAGTGAAGTAATTAATTTGTAATTACAAGTGAAATAGGTGATTTTGGCCTTATCCTAAATGACAACCTCACTTAAATATGCCTTTGCTGTACAGCAACAATTCCTTGGAGACTATCACTAGTGTTGCAGTGGATGTATCACTAGTTCATACTTGTTCATTTTTAAGGATACAGACATATTTGATTCTCTTCTATGTACCAGAAATTACAAGTGGTTATTTCAAGCAAACTATTAGTAATTGAGCATTTATTTGTTGTGTTAACAGTGCTTGGAGTTATCACCCACATCATGTAATTTAACCCAAGAATCACATGAGGTATGTATTATCTCCTTTTTACAGGTAAGGAAAAAGAAGAGCAAACATTTCTTGTAACTTGCCTATGATTTCACAGACAGCAAGAAGCAGAGCTAGAAACTGATCCTAGGTCTGCATGGCTCCAAAGTCCATGGTATTCTGCATGTCACTTTGTCTTCCACGCTGGTACTCATATCCAACTTTGAAAACATTTGTGTGTTTCATACATCTATTTTCTTTAAAGATATAAAATTCGTTTCAGGTTTGGGTCTTTGTCTAATTAAAAAAGCCAGAACTTGATAATTCATATACATAATCCTAGTACCATTCATACTATAATATACCATTGTCATGATTCACATGTAACACTGAGTAGAATGTGCATGGTCACTGACAGTATGTATGTATGTTTTCTTAATTCTTAAGATAGAGTTTCTTGAAAAAACAAATTATTCATAAGAATATGTTGATCTTTAAATTAGAGGAGTCATGGGGATGACTGAAGGTAACTAACACATTCTCACCTGCCCCTGATCATGTGATCTATTTTGAAGTAAGGGAGCATTATTCTGAAATACTAATCTTTCTTTCAGTCTAATTTCCTACTTTCCTTGCTGGCTACCTCTATTCCTACCTCCATAACTACCCCTTCCTCCCATCCTCATCATATGCCCCTACTTCTTATTTCTATATAGTTGCTTAATAGAACTGAAGAAACCAAAACTTAACTAACCCAAGTCCCAAAATATTTCAGTTCACTTTGCATTTAATCCTCGCCCATAAAAATATGCAGACTCTTCTTATTGTTTCATACAATCCCGTAAGTATGAAAAGGTATGGTATAGAAGGTAAGTCCTGGAAGATTCTGCAAAATATCCACGATGTTTATCTCATCAAAACAGTAAAAATTCGATTTGCCTTCCATCTTGAACATGGACACCTTCTTGCCCCCACTATCAAATATTATAACTAAGGATGTGATATTTTTTATTCCCGGAAAAAGATCAAGTAAGAAAGAGATGTCAAAGTCAACATCATATTTTTTGGCCCAATCAGTTGCATAAATGGAGATAGCGTTTACTAAGGCAGACATTACTGAATAGAGGCACATTTGGGATGGGGCTGGAAAATCAAGAGCTGGTCTTTCTTTGAAAATGTAGGTTATTTACAGTTCATGTTATTACAATCGATACTGCTGTAAACATTCTTTTACATATCGCCCATGCACATGAGTAAGATTTATACAGCTTCTTCTGTGTTATCTGGGTTGGATCTTCTAATTGTCAAACAGAGGAATCATAATCTTTGCTTTGGCTTAAATAAAGTAAAAATAAATAAAGAGTATATAGATAGGAGTAAAATAGCTGAGTCCTAAGGTAATCAAGTCTTCAGTTTCAACATTTTCATGGAAATTGAAAAGAAAATTTATATGCACAAAGTATTCTATAAGTGAGGCAAATTTACCATTTAACTTATTTATAAGGTTATATTTAGGTTATGTTTAGGTATATAAATGCGGGGTCATTTCAGTCAATTTAGCCTCCTCTGGTTCTGATTTCAGTAGGCACTGTTAAATGAATAGATGGAGACTGCAAACCATACAACAGTGACAGAGTTCACTATTTTGGGATTAACAGATAATCCCACACTATGTGCCATCTTTTTTGAGATTTTTCTAGGAGTTTATACAGTTACCGTAGTGGGAAATATTAGCATAATCATCTTAATCCGAAGTAGCCCACAGCTTCCCATGCCTATGTACCTTTTCCTCAGCCATTTGGCCTTTGTAGACATTGGGTACTCCACATCAGTCACACCAATCATGCTGATGAGTTTCTGAAGAGAGAGAACTGCCATCCCAGTCACTGGCTGTATAGCTCAGCTTGGCTCTGATGTCACCTTTGGGACTACAGAGTGCTTCCTGCTGGCCACCATTGCCTACAATCACTATGGGTCCATTTGCTCTCGCCTGCTCTACTCCACCCACATGTCCCCAGTGGTCTGCTTCTTCCTGTTGGAGGCCTCCTACTTGGGTGGATGCATAAATGCTTCTTCATTTACAGGCTGTTTGATGAATCTCTCCTTCTGAGGACCAAATAAAACGAACCATTTTTTCTGTGACCTCTTCCCACTCTTGAAGCTTTCTTGTGGCCATGTTTCTATTGCTGAAATATCTCCTTGCCATCTCTTCTGCATCAGTCCTCATAAGCACACTATTAACCATAATCGTGTCCTACAGCTACATCCTCCACTCAATCCTGAAGATGCACTCTACTGAGGGGAGGAAGAAGGCCTTGTCTACCTGCATTTCCCACCACACTGCAGTCACTTTGTTTCACGGGACAGTTTTGTTTGTTTACGTAATGCCCAAATCGAGCTATTCAGCTGATCAGGTCAAAGTGGCATCTGTAATCTACATAGTGGTGTTTCCCATGCTGAACCCCCTCATCTGCAGTCTGAGGAACAAGGAGGTAAAAGAGGCTATGAGAAACTAATGGCTAGAGCATATTGGTTTTCCTGAATTAAATCAGATATAAATCTATAAATAACAAACCATTAATTTGGGGAACATTTTTGATGGATATTTTAATGATATTTATCATTAACTTTATCACTTTTATAGTGATAAGCTCCCATAAATATAAAAATCCAATGTTTACTTCTATTTATAAAGTTAAGTGTATCATTAACATGGATGTCTGCTTGGTTCAAATAAATACAGAATTTTCAAGTTAAGAATACCTTTGGAGGGTTTCCCTGGTGGTGCAGTGGTTGAGAGTCCACCTGCCGATGCAGGGGACACGGGTTCGTGCCCCGGTCTGGGAAGATCCCACATGCCACGGAGCAGCTGGGCCCATGAGCCATGGCCGCTGAGCCTGCGCGTCCGGAGCCTTTGGAAAATAATTTCTACTTAAAATTCCATTTACCAATGATAGAGTCCTATTTAAATGGAGAGAGATCTCAACCAAAGATCAAATTTACTTGAATACCATCTTGTAAAATAACATTCAGGAAAGAAACTTCTCCCCAACAATGTATAATAGGTGACGATATTGACAAGTCAGCAGTTAAGGGTACTTCCTTTAAAGGTACTGCCCTCCCTTGGTCAATGGATATTTCAACTTTTGGAAACATAGATGTTAGTGTCAGAAAAGCTTTTATTTATTTTTACTTTATTTAAGCCAAAGCAAAGATTATGATTCCTCTGTTTGACAATTAAAAGATCCAACACAGATAACACAGAAGAAGCTGTATAAATTTCAGCTGACTCCTCTCATAGGTGGTCTTACCAGATGAATACTAGAGTAGGATTTTGGACACTGACATTTCTTTGGAGTGGGAGGCTGGGATGTTGGGACTTTCTTTTAACAACAGTCGAAAGGTAGGAAATATGAAATTTTGTTTTAGGCAAAGAATATCCACCACACACTTTGTACTGCTTCTCAAGGAGTTGTCCACTGTCACTACTTCTTCCACTGTCCTTTTTGAAGGTGCTTATGATCCAATTTGGTTACAGCAATTGTCTCTAAATTGATTCCCTTCCTCCTGTACTCTGTTCACAATGCTTATGATTAATATTTTAGCTAGTATATTTTATTTCTAGCATATTAATAATGTCAGACAAATTCTGAGACAGTTTGGAGGGATCACTTTACAAGCTGACTTCCTATTCCTGGGCTCTTCACTGACCAGATCAAGGAAATTTTCTGCCTGGAAGCCTCTTTGTGGGATTTCTCTGGTCCTGTTTCCCCATTCATACTTCTTACATCAATTATAGGCCTATAACCCCACCAGTGCGATAATTCTGGGGCAACAGCCAGCACAGACATTGTCCCCTGTAAAGAGAAGGAACTCAAAGGTACGACTTCAGTCTTGGAAAGGGCCATCTTAGAGTTGTGGTGGGTGCTCTGCACTCTGGTGGTTGATGTTTTTTATTGACTGTTTCTAGCAGTCTTCCTCTTTACATTTCCCACTATTTCTTGCTTTTCACGAGTTTATCCTTAGCCCTCTGCCTTTCTCTCCATCCCCCATGGTCTTCTTGGGTGAGCTCATCTTCTCCCATGAGCTCAGCTGCCACTTGTGTGGTGACAGTATCCCTACCTCCAAATACAACCTTCCTTGGAGGACAGATGAACTTCTTCACTGGCCTTTTCCTCAAGACTCTCAAACTTGTGCCCTCACTGAAGTTTTTATATTTCTCCCCAAACTATTCCTTCCCTTCTGTTCCTTTCTCAGTAAATGGCAACTCTTTTTTAAAAAAATAAATTTATTTTTATTTATTTATTTTTGGCTGTGTTGGGTCTTTGTTGCTGTGCGTGGGCTTTCTTTAGTTGTGGCGAGCGGGGGCTACTCTTTGTTGTGGTGCGTGTGCTTCTCATTGCAGTGTCTTCTCTTATTGTGGAGCACAGGCTCTGGAGCACAGGCTCAGTAGTTGTGGTGCACGGGCTTAGTTGCTTCGTGGCATGTGGTATCTTCCTGGACCAGGGACTGAACCCATGTCTCCTGCATTGGCAGGCAGATTCTTAACCACTGCACCACCAGGGAAGTCCCAATAAATGGCAAATCTTTGTGAGGTTTAGTACTCCAACAAATTTGGGGTAACCCTCACTGCACACCCATCAAAATGGTCTACTCCCCTCCATCCCTTTCCTTCTCTCAGATGAAATACATGTCACATGTTGACCTCCTCCTTATCTATTTTGTGTAGGCACATAAATAGTCCCCGACTGATTGTGATAAATCTACGCATTTTTCCTTTTTATTTCCACTCTAAGGGAATTCAAATAATTCAATCACCCAGATGTAGGGAGTGAGGTGTGGCACTATTACGGTCTTTACTGGAGAGGATATACATTGCCATTCTTTTTCTAGAACTTCCAAGATTGCCAGCAAACCACTAGAATCTAAGCAAGAAGCATAGAGCAGATCCCACAGCCCTCAGAGAGAACCAACCGGCCGACAACTTCATCTTAACTTTTAGCCTCCAGAACTGCGAGACAATACATTTCTGTTGTTTAAGCCACCTACTTTGTGGTACTTTTGTTACAGCTGCCCTCACAAACTAATACAATTGCATAGCTAGTTTTCCCTTCAAAATCTACCATCAGCTAATTTAATCCTAGAGGAATAGGAAGTGCAAGTTTAGAAATATGTCAGGAATGTTATGCTAACGGATGTCGCTCCAAAAGGGGAAAAAAGAATATTAGGAGTGGTACAAAGTATCTTCCCTAAACAGTGTGTCAAAAACTAAGGATCAAGAACACCCCTGTGGGGACAATAAAAAACTCCCTTTGTAAGATTTTTTTGGGGAAGTTCCCTACTTACTATGGATTATAGATTGTTACATAGAAGGTAGGATTTGATTGGGGAAATTTTAAAAGATCCTGAACTGTTGTGATATTAAAAGATTCTTAGTCTATATAAATTTCAGGAAGATTTTCTTCTTCTGAAATGGACTGGGACTTATGAAGTCATTGACATTTCCCAGATTCTCTAAAATACTCACTCTGTAGTGGAGTGCTGGAGAAGACTGAAAGCAAAGGGGCAAGAGGTAATTTCTTGGGGGCAAGGAAATCATTGTACATTGTGATTCGGTTGGTGGTTATACTTGTCAAAAGTCATCAACCTGTATATTTAAATTGTTCATATGTAAATTATACTTCAATAAAGTTGCTATTTTAGAAGGTATTACAAGAGAGTACTCTTTCCTTTCCCCATAGGAAGTGGTGATAGTATCATCATCGACCTACCCATGTAAGCCAATTGAGTTTCTTAATTATTTCTCAAAGATGTTCCCTTACCTAGTGTACCTTCTCTAGTTTCCTATATATTTATTCTTTTTGGTGACCTTCATTCCTTTCTTTAAACCTTATACCTATATCAGCATTAATTTTACTTCTGCTTTAAAAAACACTTTATTACTTCTTCTTTTAATGCAGGTTTGCTTGTGATGCATTTTAACAGATTTTTTTAATCCTAAAAAAGGTCTTGGGCTTCCCTGGTGGCGCAGTGGTTGAGAGTCCACCTGCCAATGCAGGGGACACGTGTTCGTGCCCCGGTCCGGGAAGATCCCACACGACGCGGAGCGTCTGGGCCCGTGAGCCATGGCCGCTGAGCCTGCGCGTCCGGAGCCTGTGCTCCGCAACGGGAGAGGCCACAGCGGTGAGAGGCCCGCGTACCGCAAAAAAAAAAAAAAAAAAAAGTCTTCATTTATTTTTAACATCTTTATTGGAGTATAATTGCTTTACAATGGTGTGTTAGTTTCTGCTTTATAACAAAGTGAATCAGTTATACATATACATATGTTCCCATATCTCTTCCCTCTTGCGTCTCCCTCCCTCCCACCCTCCCTATCCCACCCCTCTAGGTGGTCACAAAACATCGAGCTGATCTCCCTGTGCTATGCGGCTGCTTCCCACTAGCTTATCTATTCTATGTTTGGTAGTGTATATCTGTCCATGCCACTCTCTCACTTTGTCACAGCCTACCCTTCCCCCTCCCCACATCCTCAAGTCCATTCTCTAGTAGGTCTGCGTCTCCATTCCCGTCTTACCCTTAGGTTCTTTAAAAAAGGTCTTTATTGCACCTTCATTTTTGAGAGATATTTCTATTTTAGGTAGAATTCTAGGTTACTAGTAAAAAAAAATCTTTGAGCACTTTTAAGATTTAATTTTCTTGCTTCCATCAATACTTTCCAAAACTCAGCTATTAGTCATTTGATTATTTTTTGAAGGGAATATGTCTTTTACTTCTCCTCTGGAAGCTTTTAACATTTTTCTTTTGTTTTGGGCTTCCCTGTAGTCTTTTTATGATTTCCTTGAGTGTGGTTTTTCTTATACTTATCATGTTTGGAATCTGCAAAGTTTCTTGAATTTGTAGCTCATGGTCCTTCATCAGGTTGGAAAATTATCATTGAATATTTCTTCAGAAATTTCTCTACTTTTTTCTAGAAGTTCATTACACATGTTAGATCTTTTCATAATTTCTTATACAGCTCTCACACTCTTTTTGTATTTTTGATGATTTTTTCTTTGTCTTGTAATGTGTATGTTTTCTACTAACGTACCTTTCAGTTTACTAATCATCTTTTCTGCTGTGTCCAATCTACTATTAACCCAACAGCTGAATTCCTAATTTATTTTGTTTTTCATTTTTAGGATTTAAACTTGATTCCTTTTCTTTTTGTATTCATTTCTGTGGTGTGACTCTTCATATTATTCCCCTATTTTTCTTAGATGTATTATTAATATTTATTTAATATTTAAGTACCTGGTTTTTATGCATTTGGTCCTATCTTGTGGCATATCTTTTTTTTTAATTGATGAGCAATGTGGATAAAAAATTTTAGAGGTTCTAGATGAGATTATCTTCTTCCGCACTGTTTTCAGTTTTATTCTAGCAGAAAAATAAAGCTCTGGCTTGATCCCTTTGAGGAAATGAAAATAGAGTGCCCAAAGGGGTCATTCACATAAAAAAAGAACTGATGCCTCCATGTACAGTATAACTCCTAAACTTACATCCTAATAGAATGTGGTGGTTGGGTGTTGTACTTTGTTGGGGATAATCTATTTCTGGTTTGACCTTATTTCTAGGATGCAGCAATTCCTCCTAAGGTGTAGTACTGCAGGACTCTCAAATAAAAGCATAAGGTGTTGTGGGGCCCTCTACCTTAAACAGCCTATCTATCAAACCAGCAATGCAAAATGCCAAAATCTCTGCTAAGATCGTCAGGCTCTCGTAGGCTGATTTCCACTTGGTGTTTGATATCTCAACAGCCCAAGTGCAACTTGGGAGTAGTCAAATTCCATAATGAGGAATTATATGTAGAATTTCAGGCTCACTTCTCTATAGCTTTTTCCTCTACAGGATCTTGGCCTCAGAGTCTTAGGTATCTTTGACCTCAAAGTTCTATGTACTTAGCCTACCTCACTGCCAAAAGCCCCAGGCTGTGTCTTTTTGCTCAGTCTCTATTCCTCATAATATCATTTGGCAAATGCATTTATTTGTGAGGCTCAAGGAAAGCTTTACCAGAGAAATGACATTTAAACTGAGACATAAGGAAAAAAAGAGTTAAAACTGGTCATTGAGAGCTGGTAATGCAGTTGCACAAACTTTGGTGGGTGGGTAAAAGTAGTGATGTGGGAGGTTGAACTAATTATCCTGAGCTCAAAGTACAGTGTCGGGTACACAGCAAGCATTCAACAAATGTCTGTTGGTTAAACATTAACTCTAATTCAATGAATATTTATTTAGTGTCTCTTTTATTTCTAGCACGAGGTTATGAACTGAGGAAACAAAGTTTAATAGGTTATGTGCTTTTCTTTCAAGAAGTTCACAACAAAGAAATGTTTCTTAAAAATACAATGGTTTCCATTCAAGCGGTATGAATAAAGTGCTAGTTGACATGTTCTTTTAACCTTTAAAACAATTTTAAGATGTTTTTACTTTTTTAATAAAATTTATGATTTAAAGTGTTCAGCATGATTTTTTTTTTTTTTTCCGGTACGCGGGCCTCTCACTGTTGTGGCCTCTGCCGTTGCGGAGCACAGGCTCCAGACGCGCAGGCTCAGTGGCCATGGATCACGGGCTCAGCCGCTCCGCGGCATGTGGGATCTTCCCGGACCGGGTCACGAACCCGTGTCCCCTGCATCAGGAGGCGGACTCTCAACCACTGCGCTACCAGGGAAGCCCCAGCATGATGTTTTGACATACATATACATAGTGAAGTGATAAATATAACCAAGCTAACATACCCATCTACTCACATCTCTATCATTTTTAGGTGTGATAAGAGTAACTTAAGTTTACTCTTAGAAAATATCCAGTATAAACTACAGTATTATTAACTACAGTTATAATGCTCTACATTCGATCTCTAGAACTTATTCGTCCTATATAACTAACTTTGTACCCTTTGACCAGCATCTCCCCATTCCCTCCATTTCCCCAACTCTGGTAACTACCATTCTATTCTCTGCTTCTATGAATTTGACTTTCTTAGATTTCACTTATAAGTGAGCTCATGCAGTATTTTTCCTTCTGTGTCTGGCTTATTTCATTTAGCACAATGTCTCCAGGTACACCTGTGATGTCACAAATGGCAAGAGTTCCTTCTTTCTTAATGGCTGAATAATATTTCATAGTGTATATACTCTACATCTATTGACACAATCATGTGGTTGTTATTTTTCATTCTATTAATATGGTGTATCACACTGATTGATTTTCATATGTTAAACCAACCTTGCATCGCAAGGATAAATACCATTTGGTCAAAATTTTGAGTCTTAAAATAATGAATGAAATTAAAAGTTTAGATAATTACATGAGGAGGCAGAGACTTTTACAGTAAACAAGGACATTTGTGAAAATGGAATGGTGAAGTTTATGAAATGGTTGGTCAGAGAACCTCTAGCCAAACTTTAATTCAATGCTGAGCAAAGAATGAGAACTGTAGACCCAATAGGTTCCGACACCACCTATAGTCAATGGAGCTATGATCTGAATCTCAGCTGCAAGCCTGTTGGGAGCTCTCTTCGCCAGTATTCACTTATTCACAACTCTCGGCTTCATCTCTTTGAAATTCTCTTTGTTTGCTGGGGTTTCTCCTATATGTTTTACGTTCATTCTGGAAATCTCCTTTCTATTCCACCCGTCAACTTTTCCCAGAGTACACGCTCCACGTCTCCATCTTAACTAAACCTAGTTGTCCGAGGAGGGCACATAGGCTTCTCAGCAATATTGAAGAGAAGCTGCTCACTCCTATTCTACAGATATCTGCACACAATGTCGACATTCTCCTAGCTCCTTACCATATTTCTAAATCATTTACTGGCAATCTGCATGACAAAACATTTCACTCATTGACACAAACACTATCCAGATATGAAACAATATACTATTGTTTTCAGAGTCTTTTACTGACCACCCAGT
Source organism: Orcinus orca (assembly GCF_937001465.1). Taxonomy (NCBI): domain Eukaryota; kingdom Metazoa; phylum Chordata; class Mammalia; order Artiodactyla; family Delphinidae; genus Orcinus; species Orcinus orca. The sequence goes on along the minus strand of NC_064566.1, from coordinate 47,371,628 downwards.
TTCTTCTCATTTATTCAAGACTTTGCCACCAGCCCCTTTATTCTTTCTCCCATCTCGGTCCCTCACTCCTGCCACAGCACTGGTAACATCACTCACCATACGGATTTGCCATTAGACAATGTGACCTCAAAATGCCAAGCCCTCCCTACAGCATCTCCCTCAGTATCCACGTGAGAACCTTACGACAATGGCCTCGATTAGATTCAGTTATTTATAGCACCTTCCACCTCTGTGGTTTTCATAAATTCCAAGCTATTTATCTTTGTCTATGCTGTAACTCAAACAGCATTTGAATTATTTGCTTTTTGTGGAAGTTCATTTTGAAACCATCTAGTCTACTCCTTTGTTGGGGATTGGAAAGAATAGCTCTTTGACAGAGGTCTATAGTATTCCTGGAATTTGGTATGTTAAAAATGCATATTTCTTCTGCAGAAACTTTCATTTTTTTTTTCCAGAAATTCATCCATTCCCATCTAGTTTCCATGTTTCTTTGAATAGAGTTAAACAGGTATTTTCTTAAAATGTTTTGAGGGTGGGATAGGGAGGGTGGGAGGGAGGGAGACGCAAGAGGGAAGAGATATGGGAACATATGTATATGTATAGGTGACTTACTTTGTTATAAAGCAGAAACTAACACACCATTGTAAAGCAATTATACTCCAATAAAGATGTTAAAAAAATTTTTTTAATTAAAAAATAAAAAACGTTTTGAAATTTCTCTGCATTGTGGTCTTTCACTCATTTCAACGCTAAATTTGTGTTTGTGCTTTCTCTTTTTTTGATTAAGTAAATCAGTGATCTTTCTCTTTCCCCTCCTTCTCTCTCTCTCTCTCTCCCTCTCTCTTTCCTTCTTTCTTTTCCTTTTTAATATAATTTTCTTCCTTCTCCAAAGGAAACCAAAATTATGAAAATAGAGTATTCTAAAACATTTTTGATACATTTACTACATACATATGTGCATGTGTGTATGCATGTATGTGTATATCTGTATATGTACATATATATGTAATAATATTTTAGAATATTTTATTTCCTTTTAAAATATTTTAAAACTACATCTGGTTTCATAGTAAGAAAGAAGTGAGACCAGAGCATATCAGGCAGTTAGAACACACTTTAATTGCTTTGTATACAAAGTGATGATTTTTATTGGAAGTACTCCACTTTCTCCACTTTAATTTATCAATGCTCTGTAAAAATTTTAAAAAGTGTTCAGAGCTCTTTTATTTACCATCTAGGGGAAAACCTACATATATTGCCTAGTACTTTCTTTAGGGATATTTTCATTTCTTTGTTTCTTAGACTGTAAACGATGGGATTAAGCAGAGGTGTCAGTACTGTATATGTCACAGGCATCAGCACATCTTCACGGAATGAGTCACCGTCCTTGGGTCTCAGATAGACAAAGTCAGCAAATCCACAGTGTATGCACACCACAGTGAGGTGGAAGGAGCAAGTTGAGAAGGCCTTATACCTCCCCTGGGCAGATGGCATCCTCATAACTATGGACCCAATGAAGACACAGGAAATCATAATGAAAATAAAGCTCCCCACCAAAACGAAGGCAGAGAAGGCAAGAAGAACCATTTTCTGAAAAAAGGTGTAATCCCAGGCAAGGGAGACTACAGATGTAATGTCACAAAAAAAGTGCTTGACGGTGCTGGAGTCACAGAACGACAAGTTGAATACTACAAGGACAACGCACAGTGACACCACAATCCCAGTAACACAAGAAGCGGTCATGAGCTGAAAGCAGATCTTTTGGGTCATCAAGATGGTGTAGTGCAGCGGGTTGTGAATAGCAGTGTAATGGTCATAGGACATGGCAGCCAAGAGTAAGCAGTTGTTAGCTCCCAAGCCAAAGAAGAAAAACATCTGTGTGGCACGCTCAGGAAGAGAAATGGTCTTGCTTTCTGATAGCAAGTCCACTAGCATGTACCATAGTGGTACAGGTTTCTGAAAAGGACAAACCACAGAGGAAAAAGTACGTGGGGGTGTGAAGATTGTGACTGAGCTTGATGGCCACCATTATGGACACATTTGCAACCAGGATGGTCACATGAGAGAAGAAAATCATCACGAAGGAGAGATCTTGCCCGTCTGGGAAACTGGAAAATCCCCACAGAAGGAATGTGCTCACTGTGGTATGATTGTCCATCCTCCTGGTGCACATAACAACTCTCCTCCAAAGGTGCAGAGGTTCTTGGGGTCAAGACTCTGATAAGATTGTAGAAGCACTGACGTCACCTGGCCTTTAATCGAGGACATTGACAGACAACTCTTAATGAGAAAGCCTGAGAAATGGAAGTTAAATGTACCTGGCTGAATTCCAGGTCAGGAATCAGAGTGATGAAGAAAAAGATTCTCATAGGAGAATGTATGTAAATGCCATACAGTAGCCCCAAGTATATTCTGGGAACCCCCTAATTTATCACCCCTTTCTATCTTCTATAGTCAGAATCTGAATGAGGGAAATATGAAAAAAAAGTTCATTTTCTCACCTACAGGAGTATGAGGAGTAAAGGGTATACAATGTTTATGTGTGGTCTAATCACAGCCTGGCAAACATAAGTACTTAACAATGTTGACTGAATCAATACTAACTTAAGTAGAACTAAGGAAAATTTTTCGAATGGCTTCCAAACATTCTTGGAAAATAATTCTATCCTCAGAGGTGCTCTCCAGAAGGCAGTGGCTGCTTGGCTGACAATTATGCCAATGACTTAATAAGAGAATTTACCATTTTGAAATTTGTACTATTTTCTGTACATAACAATGAGTTGAAGTGGAGTTTTTCAATAATTGTCTGTCATTCAGGCAGATCTTGGAAGCAAAATGGTTATGGATAGACTATTCTCATCCTGGATGGCTCACTTGGTTCATGATGTCATGATCAATTCCTGAGCTTTCAGGAAAACTTCCAGGATAAATCTAGCTGATATACTGGTGGACAGGACTTCTTTGCAGCACAGCTCTTTTAAGAACTCAACTTCCTCAGGTCGTTTTCATCCACTGTTAAAATTATCCACTCTGTGTTTGAGATGACAGCATGGAAGTAACATACAGAGTTTCCAAACAATACATAGCTTGGTTTCAGGCACCAGGGAATGAAAGGAAAACAGTGAGAAGACATTGGTGTGGAGTTGTAGGTTGGGGAAAGACTGGTAGAGACAACACTGGAAAGTATTTTGTAGGATCCACAAAGCTTGAAGAAAAGAGAAAATATACCTTTATCTGGAAAGTCTGTGTGTTCTTTATGTACTGAAATACTGGAAAAAATTTACAAGGCGGTGATGCAGGTAACCAGTATTTATTCAAAATCTGAAATATACTGGACAATACGCTGTGTGTTTGACAGAATTTTCTCACTAGGTTTCTCCCAACAATTCTGTGTGGTAGGTATTTCAATCCTGATGCTACAAACATTGAAACCAAGGTACAGGTTGCTTAACTGACTATGCAAAGTCAATGAATTAATTCCAAAAATATTTAGTTAATGTCTATGATGTATTAGTCAATTCTCTGATGGGAAATATAACATGTGATAAGACACATATGACCTCTCCTATCTCAGACTGAGAAAAATGCCATGAAGAGAATTAAAGGAAAGTGATATGAGAGTGTAGGACTAGGTGGCTACTTCCAATTGTAGAGTCAGGAAAGCCTTTTCTATGGAACTGACACTTACTTTGCGACTAGAATTGATAAGAATGCACCATAGAAGATCTAGGGGTAAAACATGACACTTGCAGGAAACACTACTGCAAAGACCCCATGGCAGGAATGAGCTTGACATACTTAAAGAATATCGAGATAGCCAATGTAATCAAAACATCTCTCTCATTTATTCTCTTAAATACCTTACGAGATAAATAGTAGTATTGTGTTCATGTTTGAAATAAGGAAACTATGGCTTAGGGAGTTACTTAATTTGTGAAGGTGATAAAGTTTGTTAAAGGAGGAGCTGGTATTTATACCCAGCAGAGTCACTTGGGAGAAGACCTTCTTAACTAGTAAAGTTAAAGTGTCCCTGCAAGTGCAAGTGCCCTAGCATGGCATTCAAGGTTTACCTGTCCATCTCATCTTCTGCCACCAACCTCCCCTACATGGAAAGCATCCCATCATCTCCCAAGCATGGAAGGCCCCTTGGTGGCTCTCCTACTGTGCACACATTGTTTCTCTATTTGCAGTGTTCTTCCCCCCTGCTTCTTAAACCACAGTCTTTGTTTCAAACCCAGTTTAAATGTCACCTCCCTAAACATAAATTGGTGCAACCACTGGGGAAAACAGTACAGAAGTTTCTCAAAAAACTAAAGCTAGAACAGCCATATGACCCAACAATTCCACTGCTGGGTATAAAACCCAAAAAACCCCAAAAACGCTAATTCAAAAAGACACATGCACTCCAGTGTTCATAGTATTATTTACTATTCCCAAGGTATGGAAGAAAGCTAAGTATCCATCAACAGATGAATGGAAACACACATGTATACACACCACATATACACACACACACACACACACACACACACACACACAAAGGGAATACTACTCATCCACAAAAAAGAATGAAATTTTGCCATCTGCAGCAACATGGATGGATTTTGAGAACGTTATGTTAACTGAAATAATTCAGACAGAGAAAGACAAATACTGTATGATATTACTTATATGTGGAATCTGAAAATACAACAAAGTAGTGAATAAAACAAAAAAAGAAGCTGACTTACAGATATAGAGAACAAACTAGTGGTTACCAGTGCAGAGAGAGAAGGGAGGCGGGGCAATAAAGGGGTAAGGCGGGAAAAAGGCTTATTATAGGATTATACAAAATCACGTGTGTGAAACTTTTAAAATTGAAAAGCACTATAGAATTTAAAGAATCTTTCATTCAGTAAAATAATTTCATTACACATATATATGTTACAGAAAAAATACAGTTTCATCTTGATTGCTTTTGAATTTTATTAAAATGGAATTCTACAAAAAAAAAGTCATCTTCCTAAAAAATCATCTTCAATCACTCTGATTGAGTTAATGAGTTCTGTGTTCATATCTAATTGTATTAGGATGACATTTTAACATATCTATCTGACTTCTATACTAGTCAGAGCAGAGGGCTATTTTACCATTTCGTATCCTACCTGTAGCAAAATACGGTAAATACAAAGGTTTATGTCATGAGAGTTCAGTGAGTAAATGGAGTGCCATCTTCCCCCAGGAAGCTTCCCTTGTTTTCTTTCTAGATGCACTGACTAATTATTTCCAATTAAATTGTTTTCTCTGTCATTTAGTTAAATGGGACATGTACTAAATGTTGTTCACTGTCTCTTTCAATACATTTCAAGACCCATTAAGATATAGCCACATCACCTAGCAATGTGATAGTATCAATACATACCAACACAACTTACAACAAACCCACAGCTAATATAATACTCAAGGCTGAAAAGCTGAAAGCCTTCCCACTAAATTCTAGAACAAAACAACGATGCCCACTCTCATCTCTTCTATTCAACATAGTATTGGAAGTTCTAACCACAGCAATTAGAAAAAGAAATAAAAGGTACCCCAATTGGAAGGGAAGAGGTAAAATTGTCATTGTATGCAGATGACATGATACTCTATAGAAACCCTAAAGACTCCACATAAAAACTATTAGAACTAATAAATGAATTCAGCAAGGTAGCAGGATACAAGATTAATATGCAGAAAACTGTTGCATTTCTTTATACTAACAATGAAATATCAGAAAGTAAAAAAAAAATCCCATTTAAAATTGCGTCAAAAAAAATACTTAGGAATAAACCTAACCAAGGATATGAAAGACCTATATGCTGAGAACTAAAACATTGATAAAGGAAATTGAAGATACAAAGAAATGGAAAGATATCTCATGCTCTTGGATTGCAATAATTAATATTGTTAAAATGGCCATACTACCAAGGCAATCTACAGATTTAATGTGATCCCTATCAAATTACCCATGACATTTTTCACAGAGCTAGAACAAATAATCATAAAATTTATATGGAACCACAAAAGACCCAGAATTAACATAGCAACTCTGAGGAAAAAGAACAAACCTGGAGGCACATCCCTCCCAGACTTTAGACAATACTACAAAGCTGCAGTAATCAAAATCACATGGTTTGGGCACAAAAACAGCCATATGATCAATGGAACAAACAAAGACAGCCCAAAAATAAACCTACACACCTACAGTCAATTAATCTTTGACAAAGGAGGCAAGATGGTACAATGGAGAAAAGACAGTCTCTTCAGCAAGTGGTATTGGGAAAGCTGGGCAGCCCCACATAAATCACTGAAGTTAGAACAATCTCTCACACCATACACACACACACAAACTCAAAATGGCTTAAAGATTTAAATATAAGACATGACACCATAAAAATCCTAGACAGAACAAAGGCGAAGCATTCTCAGACATAAACTGTAGTAATATTTTCTTAGTTCAGTCTCCCAAGGTAATAGAAATAAAAGCAAAAAAAAAAAACAAATGGCACGTAATCAAAATTATGCTTTTGTACAGCAAGAAACCAAACAAAATGAAAAGACAACCTATGGAATGGGAGAAAATATTTGCAAATGATGCTACCAACAAGAGCTTAATTTCCAAAATATACAGACAGCTTACGCAACTCAATATCAAAAAACCAAATAACCCAATCAAAAATTGGTAGAAGACCCAAATAGACATTTCTCCAAAGAAGACATACAGACGGCCAACAGGCACATGAAAAATAGCTCCACATTAGCTAATAATTAAAGAAATGCAAATCAAAACTACAATGAGATATCATCTCACGGCAATCAGAATGGCTGTCATTAAAAAGTCCACAAATAATAAACACTGGAGAGGTGGTGGAGAAAAGGGGACCCTCCTACACTGTTGGTGGGAATGTAAATTGCTGCAACCACTATGGAAAATAGCTGGGAAGTTCCTTAAAAAACTAAAAATTGAGTTACCATATGATCCAGAAATTCCAGTCCTGTGCAATATTGGGAAAAGATGAAAACTCTAATTCGAAAAGATACGTGCACCCTTATGTTCATAGCAGCACTATTCACAACAGCCAAGACATGGAAGCAACCTAAATGTCCACTGACAGATGAATGGATAAGGAAAATGTGATATATATATATATGTGTGTGTGTGTATATATATATATATTATACACACACACACACATACACACACAATGGAATATTACTCAGACATAAAAAAGAAAGAAATAACGCCACTTGCAGCAACATGGATGGACCTAGAGATTATCATACTAAGTGAAGTAAGTCAGAAAGAGAAAGACAAATATTATATGATATCACATATTTAGAATCTAAAAAAAATACACATCAACTTATTTACAAAACAGAAGCAGATTCACAGACATAGAAATCAAACTTATGGTTACCAAAGAGGAAAGGGGAAGGGAAGGGATAAATTAGGAGTATGGGGTTAAAAGATACATACTACTATATATAAAATAGAAAACAACAAGGATTTACCTTATAGCACATGGAACTATATTCAATATCTTGTAATAACCTATAATGGAAAAGAATCTGAAGTTGTACACCTGAAACTAATACAATGTTGTAAATCAACTATAGTTTAACAATAAAAAAAGACAGGCAAAAGAATAGGAAACTAGGGATGAAATTAGTTAAAATAAATAAATAAATGCATGACTCAGCAAAGAAAAACAGTAAATACATACCAGTATTTAATACATGCTTGTTTAATGAATAAAGTGTATTTCCCCTCTCCCCCTCTAAACTTAGAACAAAGAAAAGAGGACTATTACTTTCCGGCCTGGACAATATGCTTCACTTTCTGTGGCATCAAATAAGACACAATTGCCATAACTGCTGCTATAATAGGGAGCATAGAGAAGGAACCAAGATGGCGGAGTAGAAGGACGTGCTCTCACTCCCTCTTGAAAGAACACCAGAATCACAACTAGCTGCTGGACAATCATTGACAGGAAGACACTGGAACTCACCAAAAAAGATACCCCACATCCAAAGACAAAGGAGAAGCCACAATGAGACGGTAGGAGGGGCGCAATCACAGTAAAATCAAATCCCATAACTGCTGGGTGGGTGACTCACAAACTGGAGAACACTTATACCACAGAAGTCCACCCACTGGAGTGAAGGTTCTGAGCCCCACATCAGGCTTCCCAACCTGGGGGTCTGGCAACAGGAGGAGGAATTCCTAGAGAATCAGACATTGAAGCCTAGTGGGAATTGATTGCAGGACTTTCACAGGACTGGGGAAAACAGAGACTCCACTCTTGGAGGGCACACACAAAGTAGTGTGCGCATCGGGACCCAGGGGAAGGAGCAGTGACCCCAGGGGAGACTGAAACAGACCTACCTACTAGTGTTGGAGGGTCTCCTGCAGAGGCGGGGGGGGGGGGCGCTGTGGCTCACCGTGGGGACAAGGACACCGGCAGCAGAAGTTCTGGGAAGTACTCCTTGGCATAAGCACTCCCAGAGTCTGTCATTAGCCCCACCAAAGAGCCCAGATAGGTTCCAGTGTTGTGTTGCCTCAGGCCAAACAACCAACAGGGAGGGAACCCAGCCCCATCCATCAAGAGTCAAGTGGATTAAAGTTTTACTGAGCTCTGCCCATCAGAGCAACAGTCAGCTCTACCCACCACCAGTTCCTCCCATCAAGCCTCTTAGATAGCCTCATCCACCAGAGGGCAGAGAGCAGAAGCAAGAAGAGCTACAATCCTGCAGCCTGTGGAACAAAAACCACATTCACAGAAAGACAGACAAGATGAAAAGGCAGAGGGCTATGTACCAGATGAAGGAACAAGATAAAACCCCAGAAAAACAACTAAATGAAGTGGAGATAGGCAACCTTCCAGAAAAAGAATTCAGAATAATGATAGTGAAGATGATCCAGGACCTCAGAAAAAGAATGGAGGCAAAGATCAAGAAGATGCAAGAAATGTTTAACAAAGAACTAGAAGAATTAAAGAACAAACAAACAGAGATGAACAATACAATAAATGAAATGAAAACTACACTAGAAGGAATCAATAGCAGAATAACTGAGGCAGAAGAACTGATAAGTGACCTGGAAGACAGAATGGTGGAATTCACTGCTGCAGAACAGAATAAAGAAAAAAAGAATGAAAAGAAATGAAGACAGCCTAAGAGACCTCTGGGACAACATTAAGCGCAACAACATTCACATTATAAGGGTCCCGGAAGGAGAAGAGACAGAGAAAGGACCTGAGAAAATATCTGAAGAGATTATAGTCGAAAACTTCCCTAACATGGGAAAGGAAATAGCCACACAAGTCCAGGAAGCACAGCGAGTCCCATATAGGATAAACCCAAGGAGAAACACGCTGAGACACAAAGTAATTGAATTGGCAAAAATTAAAGACAAACAAAAATTATTGAAAGCAGCAAGGGAAAAACGAAAAATAACATACAAGGGAACTCTCATAAGGTTAACAGCTGATTTCTGAGCAGAAACTCTACAAGCCAGAAAGGAGTGGCATGATATAATTAAAGTGATGAAAGGGAAGAACCTACAACCAAGATTACTCTGCCCGGCAAGGATCTCATTCAGATTCGATGCAGCAATCAAAAGCTTTACAGAAAAAGAAAAAAAAAGAAGCTTTACAGACAAGCAAAGGCTAAGAGAATCCAGCACCAGCAAACCAGCACTACAGCAAATGCTAAAGGAACTTCTCTAAGTGGGAAACACTAGAGAAGAAAAGGATCTATAAAAACAAAGCCAAAACAATTAAGAAAATGGTCATAGGAACATACATATCGTTAATTACCTTAAATGTGAATGGATTAAACACTTCAACCAAAAGCCACAGGCTTGCTGAATGGATACAAAAACAAGATCCATATATATGCTGTCTACAAGAGACCCACTTCAGACCTAGGGACACATACAGACTGAACGTGAGGGGATGGAAAAAGATATTCCATGCAAATGGAAATCAAAAGAAAGCTGGAGTAGCAATTCTCATATCAGATAAAATAGACTTTAAAAGAAAGAATGTTACAAGAGACAAGGAAGGACACTACATAATGATCAAAGGATCAATCGAAGAAGAAGATATAGCAATTATAAATATATATGCACCCAACATAGGAGCACCTCAATACATAAGGCAACTGCTAACAGCTATAAAAGAGGAAATCGACAGTAACACAATAATAGTGGGGGACTTTAACACCTCACTTACAACAATGGACAGATCATCCAAAATGAAAATAAATAAGGAAAGAGAAGCTTTAAAAGACACAATAGACTAGACAGATTTAATTGATATTTATAGGACATTCCATCCCAAAACAGCAGATTACACTTTCTTCTCAACTGCAACAGAACATTCTCCAGGATAGATCAAATCTTGGGTCACAAATCAAGCCTCAGTAAATTTAAGAAAATTGAAATCATATCAAGCATCTTTTCTGACCACAACGCTATGAGATTAAAAATGAAATACAGGGAAAAAAACATAAAAAACACAAACACATGGAGGCTAAACAATACGTTACTAAATAACCAAGATAACACTGAAGAAATCAAAGAGGAAATCAAAAAATACCTAGAGACAAATGACAATGAAAACATGACAATCCAAAACCTATGGGATGCAGCAAAAGCAGTTCTAAGAAGAAAGTTTATAGCTATACAAGCCTGCCTCAAGAAACAAGAAAATCCTCAAATAAATAATCTAACCTTACACCTAAAGGAACTAGAGAAGGAACAAGAAACAAAACCCAAAGTTAGCAGAAGGAAAGAAATCATAATGATCAGAGCAGAAATAACTGAAATAGAAACAAAGAAAACAACAGCAAAATCAATAAAACTAAAAGCTGGTTCTTTCAGAAGATAAACAAAATTGATAAACGGTTAGCTAAACTCATGAAGAAAAAGAGGACTCAAATCAATAAAATTAGAAAAGAAAAAGGAGAAGTTATAACAGACACCGCAGAAATACAAAGCATCATAAGAGACTACTACAAGCAACTCTATGCCAGTAAAATGGACAACCTGGAAGAAATGGACAAATTCTTAGAAAGGTATAACCTCCAAAGACTGAACCACGAAGAAACAGAAAATATGAACAGACCAATCACAAGTAATAAAATTGAAACTGTGATTAAAAATCTTCCAACAGGGCTTCCCTGGTGGCGCAGTGGTTGAGAGTCCACCTGCAGATGCAGGGGACACGGGTTCGTGCCCCAGTATGGGAAGATCCCACATGCTGCGGAGCGGTTAGGCCTGTGAGCCATGGCCACTGAACCTGCGTGCCTGGAGCCTGTGCTCCGCAACGGGAGAGGCCAAAACAGTGAGAGGCCCGTGTACTGCAAAAAAAAAAAAAAAAAAAAAATCTTCCAACAAACAAAAGTCCAGGACCAGATGGCTTCACAGGTGAATTCTATCAAACATTTAGAGAAGAGCTAACACCCATCCTTCTCAAACTCTTCCAAAGAATTGCAGAGGAAGGAACACTCCCAAACTCATTCTATGAGGCCACCATCACCCTGATACCAAAACCAGACAAAGATACTACAAAAAAACAAAATTACAGACCAATATCACTCATGAATATAGAGGCAAAAATCCTCAACACAATACTAGCAAACAGAATGCAACAACACATTAAAAGGATCATACACCATGATCAAGTGGGGTTTATCCCAGGGATGCAGGGATCCTTCAATATACGCAAAATCAATCAATGTGATACACCATATTAACAAATTGAAGAATAAAAACCATATGATCATCTTAATAGATGCAGAAAAAGCTTTTGAGAAAATTCAACACCCATTTATCATAAAAACTCTCCAGAAAGTGGACATAGAGGGAACCTACATCAACATAACAAAGGCCATATATGACAAACCCACAGCAAACATCATTCTCAATGGTGAAAAACTGAAAGCATTTCCTCTAAGATCAGGAAAAAGACAAGGATGTCCACTCTCACCGCTATTATTCAACATAATTTTGGAAGTCCTAGCCATGACAATCAGAGAAGAAAAAGAAAAGGAATACAATTTGGAAAAGGAGAAGTAAAACTGTCACTGTTTGCAGATGACATGATACTATACATAGAGAATCCTAAAGATGCCACCAGAACACTACTAGAGCTAATCAATGAATTTGGTAAAGTGGCAGGATACAAAATTAATGCACAGAAATCTCTTGCATTCCTATACACTAATGATGAAAAATCTGAAAATGAAATTAAGGAAACACTCCCATTTACCACTGCAACAAAAAGAAGACAATACCTAGGAATAAACCTACCTAGGGGGAAAAAAGACCTGTATGCAGAAAACTATAAGACACTGATGAAAGAAATTAAAGATGATATCAACAGATGGAGAGATACACAATGTTCTTGGATTGGAAGAATCAATATTGTGAAAATGACTATACTACCCAAAGCAATCTACAGATTCAATGCAATCCCTATCAAATTACCAATGGCATTTTTTATGGAACTAGAACAAAAAATCTTAAAAATTGTATGGAGACACAAAAGACCCCAAATGGCCAAAGCAGTCTTGAGGGAAAAAAACAGAGCTGGAGGAATCAGACTCCCTGACTTCAGACTATACCACAAATCTACAGTAATCAAGACAATATGGTACTGACACAAAAACAGAAACATAGATCAATGGAACAAGATAGAAAGCCCAGAGGTAAACCCACGCACCTATGGTCAACTAATCTATGACAAAGGAGGCAAAGATATACAATGGAGAAAAGACAGTCTCTTCAATAAGTGGTGCTCGGAAAACTGGACAGCTACATGTAAAAGAATGAAATTAGAACACTCCCTAACACCATACACAAAAATAAACTCAACATGGATTCAAGACCTAAATATAAGACCGAACACTATAAAACTCTTAGAGGAAAACATAGGAAGAACACTCTTTGACAGCAAGACCTTTTTTGACCCACCTCCTAGAGTAATGGAAATAAAAACAAAAATAAACAAATGGGACCTAATGAAACTTCAAAGCTTTTGCAGAGCAAAGGAAACCATAAATAAGACAAAAAGACAACCCTCAGAATGGGAGAACGAATCAATGGACAAAGGATTAATCTCCAAAATATATAAACAGCTCATGCAGCTCGATATTAAAGAAACAAACAACCCAATTCAAAAATGGGCAAAAGACCTAAGAAGACATACAGATGGCAAGAGGCACATGAAAAGCTGCTCAACATCACTAATTATTAGAGAAATGCAAATCAAAACTACAATGAGGTATCACCTCACACCAGTTAGAATGGGCATCATCAGAAAATCTACAAACAACAAATACTGGTAAGGGTGTGGAGAAAAGGGAACCCTCTTGCACTGTTAGTGGGAATGTAAACTGATACATCCACTATGGAGAACAGTATGGAGGTTCCTTAAAAAACTAAAAATAGAATTACTATATGATCCAGCAATCCCACGACTAGGCATATACCCAGAGATAACCATAATTCAAAAAGATACATGCACCCCAATGTTCAATGCAACACTATTTACAATAGCCAGGTCATGGAAGCAACCTAAATGCCCATCGACAGACGAATGGATAAAGAAGTTGTGGTACATATATACAATGGAATATTACTCAGCCATAAAAAGGAACAAAATTGAGTCATTTGTTGAGACGTGGATGGACCTAGAATTTGTCATACAGAGTGAAGTAAGTCCAAAAGAGAAAAACAAATATCGTATATTAATGCATATATGTGGAACCTAGAAAAATGGTACAGATGAACCGGTTTGCAGGGAGAAATTGAGACACAGATGTAGAGAACAAACGTATGGACATCAAGGGGGGAAAGCAGCGGGGGGTGGGTGGTGGTGGTGTGATGAATTGGGAGATTGGGATTGACATGTATACACTAATATGTATAAAATGGATAACTAATAAGAACCTGCTGTATAAAAAAATAAAATAAATTAAAAAAAATTTAAAAAAGAAAATGTAGAAAGCATCTATATATGCGTTGGCAATGCTACATGACATTATTCTTAAAACTATTTAGAGAGAAACCAACTATGTTTAGTACACATCAAACAAATACTAAGGAGAACAAGTGGCATATTGAAGAGGGGTTAACAAATGCACTGAAGTATAAGCATGGACGCTTTCTGGAGAATATGGATTTTTTTCCCTATAGCCTCTCAACTAACCTTAGTGAAAATTCTACCATCACTAGGCTCAGGATGCAAGTTGGGGCATACAAAATTTTCAAACAAGTCTCTGCTCTGTGTAGTACAGGAGTCAAGCACACGCACACACACACAAAACAACCCAAACAACAACAAAAATCCAACCTCCTGGGAATTCCCTGGCAGTCCAGTGGTTAGGACTCCACGTTTCCACTGCAGGGGGCACGGGTTCGATCCGTGGTTTAGGAACTAACATCCCACATGCCACATGGCAGGAAAAACAAAAAAAACCCAACCTCCTCACAATAAAATGATGTAAACCTAAAAAAAGAAATGACTAACACACACAGGGAGGTTTGAGAAGAATTCCGAGGGACAAGACATTTGAATTGTCTTTCTAAGAATGCTGTTTTTAGCAGTCATAAAAGGGCAAGAAGAACACTACAACTTATAGAAAACAACATGTACAAAGTAGAAGAGTCACAAAGGATAAACTGTTTTTTGCAAACAGTGGGATGGTCCCCACATAGGGGAGGTTTGAGGCAGGAAATGCGGTTAGTGCAGTTGCACTGAGGGAAGCCTTATAATCAACTAGCCAAGCAACTGGCTCTCTAGACTCTGACTGCCTTGCTGTGTATATGTTATACATGTACACTTACCAGCTATATCACTTCTGGCAGATTAAGTAACTCTCCAGGCCATAGGTTCCTCACTATAAACATGGTCGTGATAATGGCACTTATCTCTTGGGACAGCCGTGAGGATATATGAGATGGTGTAACTGAAGCATGCAATGAAGCCTAGAAGTTATTAGAATTATCTACTTTGTAAGCAAAAGGTACCTAAAAATCTAAAACGAAATGTACAGTGATTGTAGATTGGACGTAGAAAAGCTGGTAGCAGGTGAAGGAAAGGACTGGGAGAGGGAAAAAGTAGAGGCTGTGGCAAAAATCCACGAGTGAGGAAGTAGAATGCGGGAGACATTTCTTATTCAGGATCCTGGAATCTAGAAAATGTGGACAACAAGAGAGGATGAGGAATCAAAGTAATCCAAGCTGGGTCCTGAAAAATGAGTAAAAGTCTATAGGAAACAAAATGGAGGAGGAGAAGTTGTGGCAGAGGGAACCCCACATGCAAGGGCACAGCAACATGAAGGATCATGATGTGTTTGGAAAAGAGAGGGCACTACTGTCCGCTTTGAGTGTAGGGTTACTTAAAGGGATGTGGTGGAAACTGAGCCAGGAGCAGCGTCTAGGGATCCATTTGCGATGAGCATCAAATATCATGCTGGGGTATTTGGATTTCCTCCTATAAGCAGTGTATAGTCATTCACTGTTTTTGACACTATCAGTGACTTAACTGTTTAGGAATCCAATATCTGGTCACAATGTAGTGAATAAAAATGCAACAATTTGTGACTAATAGAAAACTACAGAGGCACCATATTCACCCTATCGGATAGGTCAAGGACAATGGCAGAGAGAAAAAAACAAACAACAAAAAAGGTGATGGCAAAAGGACATCTGGCATTTTGGAAGTGAATTTATGTGTATAAAGGTGAGGAAGAAATCAAAATTGGGGTCTGACAGTAGCTCTCTAATGACTGCAACTAACTCAAATAGGAAGTACAGGAGAAAAGTCTGACATGTGGGGGAAATATGACCAATTCTGTTCTGAAAATCTTACATTCAATACTAGGAGGACATTTTGGCCCGGGAATGTGCCAAAGAAAATTAGAGATTCCTTTACGGTAGAGGTTAGGATCGCAGAGTTATACAAGGTGAGTGATAGCTAAAGCAGTAAGAATGGAAAAATGTTTCCTTTAGAGGAAATAGACTGGAAAACCTCCCGAGGAAAGAGAGTGGCGTGGTCTCAAAGACAAGCCATTTGGGTCTAGCCTGAAGACCGCTTAGGCAGATGAGTGTCCCACCTTAGGGTCTCTGAGTTAGCTGTGAAACAGGCCAGTAATGCTCTCTCCCCTGATCTTCACCTGTTGGTTGCTTTTGCCATTGTTTTCCATTTAAGCACATCGCCTCCTCAGAGAGGGCTTCCTTGACTCCACAAACCAAAGTAGTCATTCACTCTTTCATCACAGAGATCCTATGTGTCTGGTTACATTTTGTGTTTCCCATGTATAAAATTGCCTGGCCCATCACATGCATTTAGTCAGTATGTGTTGAATAAATTCACGACTTCTATAGTCACTTAAGCACTCTATAACTCACTTTATGTTTTATAAAATCGAAATGAAATTCCAAGCACATAGACTTGTGAGGATGACATGAGACATCTCTGTCTAACCCCAGCATATTGTCTGGCACATTATAGGTATTAGGTGGGTGCTGGTTACCTGGCCTGAATCCTCTTGTATTCTTTGCCCATAACTACAATGCAAAGAGAAAACAGCAACCCTTCACATCACAATATATTTGTTAGTCCTACAGAATAATTTCCAGCCTATGTTTCTTTCTCTTGCATACTCCTTCATTTTCCACTGCTGATTCCTTACTATTTTTCTTCCCCTTCACCTTTAACAATGACTGAAGTTAAAATCAAAATTCCATGGAATGTCTTCATGTCATTTTTCCACCCTTACCTCTTCAAGATTGGAATAATAAATAGTTGAAATAAAAATATGATTTACAAAACTGATCTGAGGAATTGGAGTTTATTCCATTCAGGTCTGCACTTCAAAGCAAACCACATAACAAGTATACCTACTAGAAAATGTCCTGGAGGTTTTGCTAAAAAATCCAAAATTTGATTAGAACATCATGACCAGAATATGCCACTCTAAATGAGACAATGCCTTCAAAATCATTTTGACGCCAAGCTAATCCATTAACATTATATTAGGCATCTGAAAAGACCTTCAATGAGAAATTATTAAGAACTTAAGATTATTGACATGTATTAAGAACTAATGATATTTTAAATCTCAAGCTTTAATTATTACCATGAATAGGAACCCAGTAGAAGTTACAACAAGTTAAATTCATTTACGTGGTCAGGTCACTGTCACAATTATTACTTTTAGAGCCAGTACATGGTGAAACACTGATGGAGAGAGGATTTCATTGAAGGAAAGTTAAAGTTCTTTTGGAAAATTTCACTGATCTCCCTAATTTTTAAAAAAAATGTTATTTTCATTTTAAGTGATTTAAATGATTTGATTATTTTATTCATTCAGTCAATAGTTTATGAAGCACTCCTGAGTACCAAGTTACCATTATATCTAAAAGAGCATTTGAAAAATGCAGCATCACAAAATCCGGTGGATGAGAACAAAGCAATTTTATTCATATTTCCCTCTTACATGCAGATCCAGGTTGGAAAAGAGAGAGATAAGAACGCTTTTGTGAGTATAATCCAAGAAGATGCTTGGGCCCACTCCATGTCATTTATACAGATTTTCATACTGGAATTAATTCTCATCACTCGGACTCCTGAACTTTACTTCAGTCAAATGCATTTAGCATCACTTTCTCAGGCTCTCCCATGAAGAGGTGCCTGGTAGCTCAGGTCCCCCTGATTAAAGTCCAGGTGACATTGGTGCACAAGGATATTTTACAATCATCTCAGAGTCTTGACTTCAATAACCCTGCACCTTTGGAAGAGAGCTGCTACCAAGAAGTGCACCAAGGAGACAGGCAATTATACCACAGTGAGCACATTCCTTCTGGGGGGATTTTCCAGTTTCCCAGACCTACAGAGTCTCCTCTTTGTGAAGATTTTCTTCTCCCAAGCTACCATCCTAGCTGCAAATGTGTCCATAGTGGTGGCCATCAACCTCAGTCACAACCTTCACATCCCCATGTAGTTTCTCCTCTGTGGTCTCTCCTTTTCAGAAACCTGTACCACTATGGTAATCATCCCCCGCGTATTGGTGGACTTGCTATCAGACAGTAAGACCATTTCTCTTCTTGAGTGTGCCACACAGATGTTTTTCTTCTTTGGCTTGGCAGGCAATAACTGCTTCATCATGGCTGCCATGTCCTATGACCATGACACTGCTATTCACAACCCACTGCACTACTCCATCCTGATGACCCATAAGATCTGCTTTCAGCGGATGATGGCCGCTTGGGTGGCTGGGTTCCTGGTTTCTGTGTGCACTGTCCTCATAGTATTCAACTTGTCTTTCTGTGACTCCAACCCCTTCCAACACTTCTTTTGCGACATCTCACCTGTGGTCTGCCTTGCTTGTGACTATACTCCCTAGCATGAAACGGCTATTTTTCTGTTCTCTGCCATTGTGTTGGCGGGCAGCTTTATTTTCATTATGATTTCCTGTGTCTTCAATGGGTCCATAGTTATGAGGACACCCTCTGCCCAGGGGAGGTATAAGGCCTTCTCAACTTGCTCCTTCCACCTCACTGTAGTGTGCATACACTATTGGATTTGCTCACTATGTCTATTTGAGGCCCAAGCACAGCGACTCATTCCCTGAAGATATGCTGATGGCTGTGACACATACGGTGCCAACACCTCTGCTTAATCCCATTGTTTCTTTTGAACTTCAGTGATTATATTTTTCAGATCTAGAAATGTTCCTTGGTTATATTTCATAACTCTATTTCTTTGCTGAAACTTTTCTATTTCAAAGATACAGAATTTCAATGATTGCTTATTGAAGCATTTGTTCGATGTCTGCCTTAAAATCCTTACCAGATAATTTTACCGTCCTTTTCATCTTGATCTACACATATATTGTCTTTTCTCATTGAATTGTAATTTTTCTGGTTCTCGGTATGACAGCGATTTTTACTGCAGCAGAGACATTTAGGATATTTTGAGACTCTGGGTCAGATTCAATCCTTTTTTAGGAGGATGTCCCCTGTCACTGCAACTACTAGGTGTATGTGTATCTCTTCAGCTTCCTGCTGAGCACTAGTGACACAGCTCTGGGAAAATGGAGTGCTGACACCCACTGCCTCCTTGCAGATGAACGAGATGCAAATGCAGCTCCCGCCACCACCCTGTCATCTCCTTCCCAGTTATAGTGTGATGCCAATTAGCACACCTCCTTTCTTCCAAGTAAGGTCAGTTCCTTGTTAGGTTCCACTGCCACTAGGGAGGGGGGACCTGCAGAGCTGGCTCACACTGCTCTGTTGTTGCAGGTGGAGGTGGAAGCTCAGGTCCCCACTGGACCCCTACTCACAAGGGGGGTGCGGTTACAGGGGAGCAGAGTACCAACTAGTACCACCTCACACTTCCTCATTGTCTCATTGCTGCCAGATGACAGAGGAGGTTCATTTCCCTGCTGGACCCCACTGACAATACCCTGGCAGGGGAATCAAAGAGTGGGTGGGGTGAAGAATACCTCCCTGCTTGGCCCCAATGAATCCTGCCAGTGGGAGACAGGTACGATTTTTCCACTGGTATTTGTCTGGAGTAAGACAGGTATTGCAAAAATGTTTTCTATTCTGTTAAGGTCACCCTTTTCCCAGTTCTTTGGCTAGCAAGAACAGACTTTTCTTAAAGCTTTTTTTGGTCTGTGTCTCTGGATGGTTCTGAGTTGGAGGTTCGTGCAGCAATCTGTACAGGATATATGGAAGCAATAAGAAAATGCAGGGACTCAGCACTATGTGATTTCCTCAGGTCCAAAGTCCCTAGGGGTTTGCCTTCTTCTCTGTCCCGTTTAGAATCTTCCTATGCTTGTTTGTTGCTTCATCTAGGAATGTTTTTAGTAATAAGAGGGAGGACCTGAAGGGTATGATGCAACTTCAACGAAACCAGAAGTCTATGCCTTCAAACATTTAACAGTATTTTTCCTGCTTCTTATTTACTTTGTGACAGAAAGTTGATCTAATACAAGTTTGCCTGACATATCCAGATGTAGGAGTCTGCATACTTACTCTGAACAGAAAGGGCTGGCTAGAAAGAAATGTGTCACAGACAAATGAAAGTCCTCAGGTGGTGAAGTATGAAAGAGCCCCTCATTCTGCCCCTCCACAGAGAGTATGTGCCTTAAAAGAAGTCAGAGTATTAAGAGGATATTTGTGACCTTGAACTTTTGCTTAACCTTTATATGCCTCAGTTACATCTTCTGTAAAGTACGAATTACAATACACCTTCTGGGGTTATTCTGAGGATTAATTGGGTCACTACTTGTAATTACTGGGAACAGTAACTGGAAGGTAGTAAACTATCTCCTAATGTTAGCTCCTTTGCCAATTCTCTTGCTACTGCTACTACTACTCTTACTAACATTTGACTTGTACATGTTCTAACTCTCCAACCATTCCAAGGCATAAGAGACACATTATTCAGCAGACAGTGATTACATAGCTTTTACTAAACCAGGCTGAGATGCTATTTACCAATCTGAGTTAAACAGTGTCATGGCAGTGGTGTAACTGTGGTGAGCATGGATTTGTGTAAAAGCCTATCACAGGTGTAGCAGGATCTGACACAAACGTTCCACCACGTTAATCAGGCTGACATTCAACAGATTCAAAGGCCGCCAAGTCAGTGGTTCATGCTAGAGCAAAACCTTCATACATCCACTCATTTATTAATTTTTCATTCATACATTTTAAATATACATTTATGCTTATTGTGTTGCAGGAAGTGTGTAAAAATTAGACACACAGGAAAAGAAAGACATTAAATGTGAAGAGCCCAGCATTCTGGAGAAAACAAATACTGAATCTGTAGTTGCAAGTGCACTGAGTATTCTGAAAAATAATGTGTGTGTGTGTGGGGGGGGTGTCTACGGGGGATAACAGGTGTACTTAATTTGGTCTGGCGCCTGAAGAAGGCTTCCAAGAGGATGGGAAACAACATTTAAGTGCATACATATAGCATAAGTTGGTGTTACAAAGGTGAGAGGGAAAATGCATTCAGGCAGAGGTACGGCATGTGAGAGTGTCCTAAGGTGGCAAAGAATATGGACATACTGTGGTTTTAAAAGAATACCAATGATACCTAGAGTTTGAATGTTTGGGGAATGAGGGAAGAGTGCTGAGAGACAGAAACATAATAGGGACACATTCAGGACTTTGTAAACATGTTAAGAATTGTTGCCTTTATTCAAAGTCTGGGGGATATTAACAAAGGAATTAATCTATTTAGATTTTTTTGTTTGTTTTGTTTTGTTTATTCAAGACCCATTTATTCTCTAGTTCTGCCCATGGGGAGACACCCTCCTTGAAAAGGCATCCCTTCACTTTAACACCTTGTACTGAAAACACGTGTTCCGAGGTTTCAACTATGAGATCCACATTCTTAAAGCACTTTTTTTTTTTTTTTTTTTTTGCGGTACGTGGGCCTCTCACTGTTGTGGCCTCTCCCGTTGCGGAGCGCAGGCTCCGGATACGCAGGCTCAGCGGCCATGGCTCACGGGCCCAGCCGTTCCGCGGCATGTGGGATCCGCCCAGACCAGGGCATGAACCCGTGTCCCCTGCATCGGCAGGCAGACTCGCAACCACTGCGCCACCAGGGAAGCCCTAAAGCACTAATTCTTAAACCTCATCTAGATTTCTCCCCTTGGATGGGGGGAGAGGGCCCAAACACAGCGAAGAACCGCTCAGGACTGTGAGCTCTGCTCACGCAGAAGACCTTGCAGCTGCCCTGACCACCCAGCTGGAGCCAGGATTAGGGCCCTGAGATGAGGGGCGCCTGCTGGGCTGCCGCCAGCACCACCGCCCCCAGCTCCTGTCCTCTTCACTGGCTTGCTGCCACCTCTAGTTTCCCTGGAGTTTGGTGATTCCAGGCGGTCTCTGCTCACACTTCTGTATCACGCCTGCTGCCTCAGCACTGCTGATCCACACCAAGGGGGAAAAAAAGCACACAGAACTGCTTTTCAACACACCAACGTTCCACACAAAAGTTATTTTATAAGCCTGCGGGCTCTTTTTTCATCAGAGGACATTCCCAAGGCCATGACTTCCCCAGGCTCCCCACTGCCCTCGTAGGCACACTAGACATGCGTGGCCGCCATGCTGAGTCGGGCACCCCCCACCCCTCCACTCAGGCGCACTCTCCTGGAGGACTGAGGGCGGTGCCCTGGGCAGCAGGATCTGTCCTGAAGCCAGGAGTGACAAGAGCCACACCCGCAGGTCGTTTCCACTGACCAGCCGCCCAGGACCGAGCTGGGCCCACGGACCTTGGTCTGGATTGTGTTGGCCGGTCGTTCTTGCCTAGGTTCACAGGCCAACAGCCAGTGTCCTTCCTTCCCTGCTCATCACTGCACCAGCGGCTCACTCCTACCTGCTGCCCTCACGCGCCTGGCAACCTCGTGTTCGGGGCCAGCCAAGAACTGAGACCCCAGCAGGCCCCTAGTTCCCAGCAGGCAAAGTCCCCATTAAACTACTGCTGCCTAGCCTTGTTCTCGAGGCTTCAGAGCCGGGAAAGAGCGGAGAGCATAGCAAGCCGCGGCGCCCCCAGCCCCGGACCCGCGATGCTCCGCGGAGGCGTCGGAACCTCCCACTCTGCGCTCGCCTGTCCCGTGTACCTGGGCGCATCTCCGACCACCGCGACCCAGGACGGAGGCACGGGGCGCGGGGCTCGGCCGGCGGCGGGCGCTGGAGTGGGCGGGGACCCGGGCTCCGGCCCCGAGGCCGCGCGGACCCGCCAGGCCCACCTCCGTCCCCGCCGCCCGGAAAGCAATCTATTTAGATTTATGCCATGGTTGGTATATGGAGAATGAGTTGTAAGACAGTAAGAGAGGGGAGAGGAAAGCTGGTTAGAGTTCTATTAGCTAGGATTCTCCAGAGAAACAGAACCACTATAATGTTGTTGTTTTTATTTTAAAGGAATTGGCTCACACATTTATGGGAGCCGGCAATTCCAAAATGCACAGGGCGGTCCAGGAGATTGGAAATTCCAGTAAGAGTTGATGTCACAGTTTTGAGTCCAAAGGCATCCTGGAGACAGAATCCTTCTTTTTAAGGGGACTTAAGTCTTTTCTCCTAAGGCTTTCAACTGATTGGATGAGGGCCACCCACATTATGGACAGTAATCTGCTTTATTCAAAGTCTACCGATTTAAATGTTAATCACATCTAAAAAAAACACCTTCGCAGCAACATCTAGACTCATGTTTGACAAAACACCTGGTCACTGTAGCCTAGCCAAATTGACACATAAAATCAAATATTACAGGAGTACTACTGTAAAATAAATATATAAGGTGGTAGCTAGGGAAAAAAAGTGCTGACAATGAAAATGAAGAGCAATGGGAGATATATATTGTACTCAGAATGTACAAGACTTTGTCACTGAGTGCAAACATGTGGAGGGAGAAAAATAAATTACCCTCAGGTTTCTAATCAATATGTTGATTGAATGATGGTGCCTCTTATTAGGCTATGGAACACTGGAGGGGAGCAAGTTGTGGGTGGAAGGAGATAATTACTTTAGACAATTTGTGCTTGTCTATTGAGACTCAATAGACAAAAATATTTTTGTCTAAAGCACTAAATACAGGACAGGGAAACAGAAATAAATATGGTAGTCATCAGTGTATACAATTAAATTAAACTTCACAGGGGAAACACAATCTAGTTCCCTCAATCTGCCTTAACAGGCTGCATCTGACCACGAAAAATCACTTAAAGAGCTTGTTTACTCACACCCTAGGAATTCAGGAACCCTGCTTATTTCCACAGAGAAGTCACCAGTTTTGACCTGACATAAGCATTCACAGCTGGTTTGGTCAGGGGCCTCTCATCCTGTTCTTTTATGAAGTCTCCTGTAACTAGGCTAGAGCCAGACTAGGAACACAGGCCAGCATTTATACGTCCAAAAAGCCCATCATCTACAGATAACCATGCAAAAAGAAGGTGTCCAGTAATTTTACTGTCTGGTTCCACTTGGTCATCTCCCCTCAGAACGTACTCAGTCATAACTATAATTATCACACTCATTCCAGGACAAGCTGCTGTTGAAATGGACACAGTCTCAAAAGTTTGGAGGTCCAAAAACCTTAACTTATAGCAGAGTACAACTTTGGAAAAGATGTGAATAAAATTTTATAGAATTTTCTGCAGATTATTTTTTCATGTTAACCAATTTGTTACTAATTAATAATTAAATTTCATTTTATTAATGGTAGCTCACTATGGGCTTTCTTTCTCATATCAGAAAATCTAACCCTGACCTTTACTAAGAGCCTTCCCATTGTCTAATAACATACAGACCAATATATTTTGACCACAGACACTCTTTGTCCTTTTATTGTTATTTTATGGTCTATCATTAGATCAAATACTAAAAAAATTACAAATTAATTAAGAAAATATTTTTCTAGCAAGCTCTCTCTTTACCCCCAAGCTGAGGTGAGCAGGTGAAGCTAGACTAAGCACAAAGGAAAAACAAAGCAGTCTTCATCGAATGGGAAGAGGCGATTTTAAAGGTCATTGCAAGATTAGGGAGAGTGGCCAAGACGTCGGAGTACAAGGACACTGAGCTCACCTCCTCTAGGGAGCACATCAAAATCACAACTATATGCACAACAACCATCGATGAAAAAGACTGGAACCTACCAGAAAGGATCTTCTACAACTAAATATACAAAGAAGGAACCACAAAAAAACAGGTGAAAAGGGCGGACTCGCGATATAATCAAACCCTATTACCCCCGGGTGGGCGACCCTCAGACTGGAGAATAATTATAGTGCAGAGGTCCTCCCACAGGAGCGAGAGTTCTGAGCCCCACGTCAGGCCCTCAGCCCAGGCGGGGGTTCAGCACCATGAAGACGACCCCCAGAGCATTTGGCATGGAAGGCCAGTGGGGCTTAACTGCAGGAGCCCCTCAGGACCGAGGGAAATAGACACTCCACTCTTAGAGGGCGCACACAAAATCCCACGCACACCTGGGCAAAAGCAATAATTTGATAGGCGCCTGGGCCAGACCTACCTGCCGGTCTTGGAGAGTCTCCCGGAGAGGCAGGGGGCACGGCTGCGGCTCGCCCTGGGGACAAAGTCACTGGCAGCAGCTCTTCTCAGGAGCTACTTCTGCTGCGTGGACGCCGCTGCTGGCGGGCGCCATTTTTAAAGTCTTCCTCCAGCTCATTAGCCCAACAGCCTGCAGGTGCCGGCGCTGGGACGCCTGAGGCCAAGCAGCTAACTGGGCGAGGACACAGCCCCAGCCTTCTGCAGACAGGCTGCCTAAAGACTAAAGAGCCCACAGCTGCCTTCAGACGCAGCCCTAGACAACGCCCTGCCCACCAGAGGGCCAAACCCCAGCTCTACCCACCAGGGCGCAGACACCAGCAAGTCCCACCAGGAAGCCTGCCTCTAGACCAACCTCACCCACCAGGGGGGAAACACCAGAAGTACACACCAGAACGGAGGCCAGACCCTACCCTGGGACCAGCTGGGCCCTGGCCCCGCCCACTAGCAGGCAAATGCAACCTTCAGGACCTCCCGGACCCCATACCCAACTGTGTCAGGAACCAGCCCCCACACCGATGATCTGAAACGAGCTCCAGGAACTCTGAGCCCTGCAGCCAGCTCCAGGAATCAGCTCTTCCTGCCAGTATCTGGCACTAACCCCAGGACTTATCTTCAACTGCCAGTGGGTGGGCAGCAGCCTCAGAATCTTTGGGGCCCTGACTCCACCCACCACTAGCCAGCATGAGTCCTGGGACCCCCTAGAGCTCTGCAACCAGCCACCTCGTGACCAGGCCCCACTAAGCAGCAGCCAGCAGCATCTGCACGAGGGAGGGCCTGGCAGCCAACCAGACTAGGAGCCATCCAAGCCCACCAGACCAGCCACATGCCCACCACAACAGAAGGACCCATGCAGCCCTCTTAGGGGGAACCCCTAGAACATATAGCTTGGGTGATGAGAGGGGAGTGCACTGCTGGGATGCACAGGATGCCTTCTACAGGGGGCCACTTCTCCAAGGTTGAGAAATACAACTAACCTACCACAGATATAAAAATACAAATAGCAACTTAGAAAAAACGAGGCTGCAGAGGAACATGTTCCAGAAAAAGGAACAAGGTAAAACCCCAGAAGAACTAAGAGGGATGGAGACAGGCAATCTACCTGAGAAAGAGTTCAGAGTAGCGATCGTAAAGATGATCAAAGAACTTAGGAGGAGAATGGATGCACAGATCGAGAAGTTAAGTTTTTAACAAAGCTCTCTCTTCAGAGCCTCATTAATCTCACTGTTTCTCAGGCTGTAGATGAGGGGGTTCAACATGGGGATCACCACCGTGTAGAACACACACACCACCTTGTTCTGATCAGTGGAGAAGCTGGACTTGGGCATCACATAAATGAATGTGATGGCCCCATAGAACAGAGTGACTGCTGTGAGGTGAGACGTGCAGGTGGAGAAGGCCTTGTGGTGCCCCTCGGTGGAGCGCATCTTCAGAATGGTGATAAGGATGTAGATGTAGGAGATGGCTATGACAATCACCGTGACCACAATGATGGAGCCAGCTGTAAATGAGGGGACAACTGCGGGGATACTGATATCAGAACAGGAGAGTTCAACCAAAGGAGCAAAATCACAGAAAACATGATTGACTCGATTTGGTCCACAGAAAAGTAAATAATAGAAGCAAATAGTAAAAGAGCAAGCATTGAGAAAACCACCTACATAAGCCACTGTGAGTAACTGAACATAAACTCGTGTGGACATTTTGGTGGAATAAAGCAGTGGGCTGCAGATTGCCACGAAGCGATCATATGCCATGGCAGCCAGAAGGAAGTACTCAGTTGACCCAAAGAAAACAACTGAACCAAGTTGAATGGCACATCCAAGATAGGAGATGGTATTTCTCTCCACCAGGAAATTTGCAAGCATATTGGGTGTAACAGAAGATGAATAGCCTATGTCAGCAAAGGCCAGGTGGCTCAGAAAAAAATACATAGGATGATGGAGCTGAGAAGAGATTCTGATAAGAATGACTGTGCTGAGATTGCCACATATGGTCACCAGGTAGATACAAAGGATGATCGTGAAGAGGATGACTCGAAGAATTGGATCATTTGTTAAGCCCAGTAAAATGAACCCTGTCATTGCAGTATTGTTCCAATGCCCCTGGGAATCCATGAGATCGGGTAGCTGCTACCAAAATGAACCTGTGATGAGACATTAAATTAAAGAAGTTTTGAATTTGATGGTTTTCTTTTTATTAATACACATAGAGTTTATTATAAACAAGTAAATTATTCAAGTTAGGTTTGGACTAATTTTTTTTACTTTAGAGTAAAAAACTTAAATTCTTTTATTTTTATATATATTTTAGAGTAGAAAATTTTATTTATTTATATAATGAGTATTCTATATTTTAAAAATTGTTTTCAGCACGAACACGGGAAAACCTGCTTCAAATAATGTATATCTTTTCCTCTTTATATTATATAATACCTAACAGTTATTGAATATTTACTAAATGGCAAGCCTTGGGTTAAGAATTTTCTATATAGTTCTATTTTAATTTGTATGAAATAATATTAAGTATTTTATCTCATTTGTAGACAATGAAACTGAATTTGGCAATGTAACTGAGCTAAGTTTACATAGCAAATTATAGAATCAAGATGTGAATCTCAGGTAGTTTGAATACAGTCCATTCCTTTAGTAACTATGCTATAAATGAAATTAAAGAATACTTATGATGAGGTCAAGTCTCTTGGAAATGGGTAGATAACAAATTACATTGCTACTTTCTGATAGCTAAAGTATAAAAGAGGTGCCTAGTTAATCACAAAAGTTACAAATTCTCTCAATAAAACAAGACCATGTTTTTAAAAGGAGAAATACAATTTTCTTAATTGGACAAAGAAGAAAGGGAAAGAAAGTTCGAATTAAGGTTATAAATGAAGTCAGCTATTATAAATGTATTATGTTTATTTAACATTTACAATTAAATATTGTTTTCTCAATTAGTTTGAAATATCAATATAATTACTGTGCAAAATCTTACATGTTTAATATCTAGGACATAATTAAACTACATTCACTCAAATCTGATAATTTCCTAATGTAATTATGTTTTCAAATTGGAGTAATATAGAACAAAATAGTATTCGTTTCAACATAATATACAGGTGAATAAAGTTCCAGCTTAAAAAGTGAAGAAGTGTACCCAGGTTCACCCAGCAAGTTGCCAGGTTGAAACTCATCTCCAAGTTTTCTGGCTTTGTATTCTCAACTTTGCCCAAAAGCCTCTGGTTGCCTGTAAGCCTAAGCCTTCAGAACAATAAACAAAGGAAGTCTTTCCAAGATATTTACAAACAGTAAGTCCCCAAAGCACCTTAAATGTAGCGAATTTTATAGTATAATACTTATTGGCTGAGTACCAAGTTTAATATCCTTGAAAGACCATGTGAGTTTCTGGTCTTATGGGTGGAAAAATGAGGAATCATGGTAACTTGAATTATGCCTATTTATACACTAAGTAGACTATAGAAACAGGTTAATTCAGCTAAGGTTACTTGCTAGCTGACTGCTGGATAGCATCTGCCCTGTTTCTCCTGGCTTGTGAGAACAGATACAACTTTAGAGAGTAAAGTGTTCTCAAATGGTTACTGAAAATCAGGACAACTGATTAACTCACAAAAGCCAAATATCTTACCTCTAAAAATGAGAATTCATTCATCTTACAGTAATAAATTCAAAGTCATTGTTGTAATATAAGAGCTGTGCTATTTTATTGTTTGCCTTTGAGGATAAATCTCTGAAGATTCTTGAGATTCAAATGTGAATTAAAAAGCACCAGGGGGGGCTTCCCTGGTGGCGCAGTGGTTGAGAGTCCGCCTGCCGATGCAGGGGACACGGGTTCGTGCCCCGGTCCGGGAAGATCCCACATGTCGCGGAGCGGCTGAGCCCGTGAGCCATGGCCGCTGAGCCTGCGCGTGCGGAGCCTGTGCTCCGCAACGGGAGAGGCCACAACAGTGAGAGGCCCACGTACCGCAAAAAAAAAAGCACCAGGGGTCATTATCACATTCTCAAGTGAATATTGAGCAGTGCACCTCACACAAATATAACTAATATTTAAGGATTCTGTCAATTCTCAAGCGACCAGTTTCTTTCTTTTTCTACTTGTTTGTGCACTTCCATTTGATAATTATTGGAAGTATAATATAATAAATTATCTCATAGCTAAACATTTGTTCTGTTTAATACATCAGGTTAAGGACTACACTACAAATATAAAATGTTAGAAGAATGTGCGATCAAGATAGCAGATTAGGAGGACCCTGAGCTCACCTCCTACAAACACATCAAAATTACAAATATATATATAGCAACTTTCTCTGAGGATAACCTGAAAACTAGACAAATGACTCTTCTACAACCAAAGAAAGAACCACATGGAGTCTAGTAGCAGAGGAGAAGTGATCGAGTTGGGACCCACACCGTCAGTGGGCAACCCAGAGGAGGAGAAATCACAGGCTCAGGGATACTCCCTAAGAAGAGAGAGGTTTCAGCCCCACATTGGGCACCCCAACCCTGGGGTCAAGCGCCAGGAAGATAAGCCCCATTTCCTGGTTTTGAAAACCAGTGGGGCTTACCAGAAGGCTGTAGGAAACAGACTCTGCTCTTCAAAAGCACACTCACAGACTTGCTTGCTCTCAATATCAGTGCAGAGGCAGAAGACTGAAAAGTTCCTGGTGCTCTGGCTAACCTTCTGGATTGCCCCAGAACACCCCACCCCAGCCTGCACCAGTCACCAGCTGCAGCCTCTCTGCCAAAGCCCCACCAAGGTGTGACTGCCAGCATATCTCAAGACTAGCTGCAGCTTGCTCCAGGCTGTAGTTCAAGCCCCTCTGGCTCCAGCCATACCCCCACCAAGGCAGAAACTGCCATCATGCCACAGGAGAATCCACAGTTTACACCAGCCTCTGACTGTCTCCAGCCCTAATCCCCACTAAGGTGGTGGCTGCCAGCTCAAACCAGGAGAAGTCATGACCCTTGCTCATTTCAGATCTAGATCTCCCACCAAAGCCACTGAGCACACACAGACTGCAAAGGGATGCTTCCCCACAGGCACACACACCTTCAAGACCAGGATAGGTAACTGTTTCACCTAATTTCATAGACAAAGAGAGAAAGTCAGACAAAATGAGAAGACAGAGGAATATGCTCCAAATGAGAGAATGAGATAAAACACCAGAAAAAAAACTTAATGAAATGCAGGTAAGTAACTTACCTGATAAAGAGTTCAAAGCAATGGTTATTAAAATAATCACTGAACTTAGAAAAGAATAGGGGAACATAGTGAGAATTTCAACAAAGGACTAGAAAATATAAAAAGAACTGTTGAGAGTTGAAGAATACAATAACTGAAATGAAAAATACACTAGAAGGAATTAATGGCAGATTAGGTGATACAGAACACATAAACAACCTGGAAGACAGAATGGTTGGAATCAGCCAATCAGAACAAAAAAGGAAAAAACTTTTCAAAACTTTACAGCTGAAGACACGTAAAGGTTGAAAGTGAAAGGATGGGAAAAGATAGTCTATGCAAATAAAAATGAAAAAAAAACTGGGGAAGCAATACTTATATCAGACAAAATAGACTTTAAAATAAAGTCTATAGCAAAAGACAAAGATACAACATTCATAAACATATATGCACCTAATATAGGAACACCTAAACATACAAAGCAAGTATTAAGAGACATGACATAAAGAAAGAAGTTGACAGTAATACAATAGTAGTAGAGGACTTTAATACCCCACTTACATCAATGGATAGATCATCCAGACAGAAAATCAATTGGAAAAGAGTGGCCAAATGATAGGCTGGATCAGATGGACTTGATAGCTACAGAACATTTCATCCAAAAATAGCATTCTTCTCA
Organism: Orcinus orca; assembly: GCF_937001465.1. NCBI lineage: Eukaryota > Metazoa > Chordata > Mammalia > Artiodactyla > Delphinidae > Orcinus > Orcinus orca. The sequence goes on along the minus strand of NC_064566.1, from coordinate 47,340,636 downwards.
AGTGCACATGGAACTTTCTCCAGAATAGATCACATGCTAGGCTACAAAACGAGTCTCAATATTTTAGAAGACTGAAATCATATCAAGCATCTTTTCCAACAACAACACTATGAGATTAGAAATCAACTATAAGAACAAAACTGCAAAAAACATGAACAAGTGAAGGTTAAACAACATACTAGTGAAAAACCAATGGGTCAATGAAGAAATCAAAGAGGACATCAAAAAATACCCTGAGACAACTGAAAATAGAAACACAACTTTCCAAAATCTATGGGACACAGTAAAAGCAGTTCTAAGAGGGAATATATAGCGATACAGGCATACTTCAAGAAACAAAAAAAACCTCAAATGAACAATCTAACTTTCTGCCTAAAGAAATTAGAAAAAGCAGAAGAAACAAAGCTCAAAGTAAACGGAAGGAAGGAAACAATTGGAAATAAATAAAATAGAGACAAAAAACAGAAAAGATCAATGAAACTAAGAGTTGGTTTTCTGAAAAGATAAACTAAATTGATAAACCTAATTTAGCCAGGCTCATCAAGAAACAAAAGAGCCAAAATAAATAAAATTGGATTTGAAAAAGAAGTTACAACCAATATTACAGAAATACAATCATAATAGAATACTACAAACATTTATACACCCAAAATTGGACAACCTAGGAGAAATGGATAAATTCCTAGAAACATACAATCTTCTAAGAGTGAATCAGGAAGAAACAGAAAATCCAAAAAGAATGATTACTAGTAATGAAATTGAATCAGTAATCAAAAAACTCCCAACAATCGAACATCCAGGACCAGACAACTTAACAGAGGAATTCTACTAAACACTTAATGAAGAGTTAATACCAATCTTACTCAAACTATTCCAAAAAACTGAAAAGGGAACATTTCTAAATTCATTCTACAAGGCCAAGATTGCCCTGACACCAAAACCAGACAATGATATTACAAAGAAAGAAAATTACAGGCCAATATCTCTGATGAAGATAGATGCAAAAATTCACAACAAAATATTAGCAAAATGAATTCAACAATACATAAAAAGGATCATGCTTCACGATCAAGTAGGATTTATCCAGGGATGCAAGATTGGCTCAATATCTGCAAATCAAACAGCATAATACACCACATTAACAAAATGAAGGATAAAAATCACACGATCATCTCAGATGTAGAAAAAGCATTTGACGAGATTCAACATCCATTCATGATTAAAACTCCCAACAAATTTGTTATAGAGGGAACAAACCTAAAAACATAAAGGCCATTTATGACAAACCCACAGCTAACATCATACTCAGGAGCAACACAGTGATGCCCACTCTTGCCACTTCTATTTAACATAGCATTAGAAGTACTAGCCACAGCAACCTGACAAGAAAAAGAAGGGGGGGGAGGCATCCAAATTGGAAGGGGAAGAAGTAAAACACTCACTGTTTTCAGATGACATGATACTCTATATAGAAAATCCTAAAGAGTCTGCTGAAAAAAACTATTAGAACTAATAAATAAATTCAATAAAGTTGCAGGATACAAAATTAATTTACAAAAATCTGTTATTTTATAAACTTATAATGAACTACCAGAAAGAGAAATCAAGAAAACAATCCAATTTACAATTGCATCAAAAAGAATAAAATACCTGGAATAAACTTAACCAAGGAAGTGAAAGATCTATAGTCTGAAAACTAAAAGACACTGATGAAGGAAAGTGAAGACAATACAAATAAATGGAAAGATATCCCATGTTTATGTACTGCAAGACATTTGGAAAATCCTCTACTCATTTTTTAAGAGGATTGTTTCTGGAGGGTCTTTCTGTTTGTCTGTTTGTTATTGATTTGTATGAGTTATTTATATATTTTGGATATTAACCCCTTATCAGATATATGGTTTGCAAATAGTTTTTTTCCATTTTGTAGGTTGCCTTTTCACTTATTTCTTTTACTGTGCAGAAGCTTTTTAGTTTGATGTAGTCTCATTTGTTGATTTTTGCTTTTGTTGCTTATGCTTTTGGTGTCATATCCAAAAAATCACCACCAAGACCAGTGTTAAGAAGTTTATTCCCTATTTTATTGTAGGAGTTTTACAGTTTCAGATTTTATGTTTAAGTCTTTAATCCACTTTAAGTTAATTTTCTGTGTGGTATAAATTAGGGGTCCAATTTCACTTTTCTGTTTGTGATTATCCAGTTTTCCTAACACAATTTGTTGAAGAGATCATCCTTTCCCCATTGCATCTTTTTGGCTCCCTTGTCAAATATTAGTTTACCGTATATATGGGGGTTTATTTCTGGGCTCTCTATTCTATTCCATTGGTCTATGTGTCTATTTTTATGCCAGTACCATACTGTTTCAATTACTATAGATTTGTAGTGTAGTTTGAAATCAGGAAGTGTGATGCATCAGCTTTGTTATTCTTTCTCAGGATTGCTATAGAGAATGAGATAGTTTTATTTCATTTTCAGATATTTTGTTGTTAGTGTATAGAAATACAGCTGATTTCTGTATGTTGATTTTATATCCAGCAACTATACTAAATCCATTTATTAGTTCTAACAGTGTTTTTGTTATTTTTTTTTAGAATTTCCTGTATATAAGATCATATAATCTGCAAATGACAATTTTACTTCTTCCTTTCTGATTTGGATGCCTTTTATTTGTTTGTATTGCTTAACTGCTCTAGCTAGGGCTTCCAGTACCATGTTAAATATGAGTGGTGAGAGTGGGCGCCCTTGTCTTATACCTGATTTTAGAGGGAAAGCTTTCAATCTTTCACTGTTGAGTATGATGTTAGTTGTGTGTTTGCCGAATATAGTCTTTATTATGTTGAGGTATATTCTTTCTATACCCAGTTTATTGAGGGGTTTTTTTTTTTTTTTTTTTTTTGCGGTACACGGGCCTCTCACTGTTGTGGCCTCTCCCGTTGTGGAGCACAGGCTCCGGACGCGCAGGCTCAGCAGCCATGGCTCACGGGCCTAGCCGCTCCGTGGCATGTGGGATCTTCCCGGACCGGGGCACGAACCCACATCCCCCGCATCAGCAGGCGGACTCTCAACCACTGTGCCACCAGGGAAGCCCGAGGGTTTTTTTAAATCATGAGAGGATGTTGCGTTTTGTCAAATGCTTTTTCTGCATCTACTGAGATGATTATATGATAATTATTTTTCATTCTATTAATGTGGTGTATCACATTTATTATTTGCCTATGTTGAAACATCCTTGCATTCCAGGGATAACTCCCACTTGTGCAGGATGTATGATCTTTTAATGCATTGTGGAATTCAATTTGCTAATATTTTTTGAGAATTTTTGCACCTATGTTCATCAGGGATATTGGTCTAAGTTTTCTTTTCTTTCAGTGTCCTTATCCGGCTTTGGTATCAGAGTAAAGCTGACCTCATAAAATGAATTTGAAAGTGTTCCCTCCTCTTCATTTTTGGAAGAAGAGTTTGAAAAAGATCGGCGTTAAATCGCCTTTAAATATTCGGTAGAATTCACAAATGAATTCATCTGGTCCTGGGCTTTTCTTTGTTGGCAGGCTTTTGATTACTGATTCAATCTCCTGACACTTGTTTTTGGTCTATTCAGATTTAATATGTCTCCCTGATTCAGTCTTAGCATGTTGGGCTTTTCTAGGAATTTATCCATTTCTTCTAGGTTATCCAATTCATTGGCATATAATTGTTTCTAGTAAGTCTCTCATGATCCTATGTATTTCTGTGGTATCAGTTGTAATGTTTCCCCTTTAATTTCTGATTTTATTTATTTGAACCTTCTCTCCTTTTTCTTAGTTGGTCTAGCTGAAGGTTTGTCAATTTTGTTTATCTTTTTGTAAAATCAGCTCTTAGTTTTGTTAATATTTTGTATTGCATTCCTGTTCTCTATTTCATTTATTTCCAGTCTGATCTTTGTTATTTCCTTTATTCTATTAACTTTTGGTTTAGTTTGCTCTTCTTTTGCTAGTTCCTTGAGGTTTAATGTTAAGTTTTTTATTTGAGAGCTTTCTATTTTCTTTCTTTTTTTTAATTTTTTTTATTGGGGTATAGTTGTTTTACAATGTTGTGTTAGTTTCTACTGTACAGCAAAGAGAAGTAGAGTTCCCTGTACTATACAGCAGGTTCTTATTAGTTATCTATTTTATAGAGAGCTTTCTATTTTCTTAAAAATGCATATATTGCTGTAAAATTTCCTCTCAGAACTGCTTTTGCAGTATCCCATTGGTTTGGGTGGGTTTTGTTTCTATTTTCATTTGTTATGAGATTTTGAAATTTCTCTTTGAATTTCTTCTTTGAGCCATTGTTTGTTCTGGAGTATGTTATTTAGTTTTCATATGCTTATAGATTTTCTAGCTTTCCTCTTGCTGATTTCTAGTTTTACACCATTGTAGTCAGAAAAGATACTTGGTATGATCAGTCTTCCTAAATTTGCTGGGAATTGTTTTGTGGCCCACCAAATTATCTATCCTGGAAAATACTCTGTGTGCATTTGAGAAGAATGTTATTCTGCTACTGTAGGATGGAATATTCTATATATGTCTGTTGGTCTATATATGTCTGTCTGGTCTAACATATGGTTCAAGTCCAATGTTTCCTTGTTGATTTTCTGTCTGAATGATCCATCCATTGCTTAAGTGGAGTACTGGTCTTGTACTAGTATTGTATGGTTGTCTATTTCTCCCTTCAGATCGGTTAGTACTTGCTTAATATATTTAGGTGCTACAATGCTGGATACATATACACTTATGATTGTTATATCTTCTTGATGAATTGACCCCATTATCACTATATAATGACTTTGTCTCTTGTTACCATTTTGGTTTGAAGTCTATTTTGTCTGATATAAGCATAGCTACCCCTGCTTCTTCTTGCATGGAATATCTTTTTTCATCCCTTCACTTTGAGCCTATGTGTGTCCTTAAATCTGTAATGTCTCTTATAGGCAGCCTATAGTTGGCTCTTTTTTTTTTTTAATCCATCTAGTCATTCTGTGCCTTTCATTGGTGAATTCAATCCATTTACATTTAGAGCAATTATTGATACATAAGGACTTAGTAATGCCATCTTATTGTTTACTGGCAGTCTTGTAGTTCAGTTATTACTTTTTTCCTTTGTTTCTGCTTACACTTATAAATTGGTGGTTTTCCATGGTGGTATGCTCTATTCCCCCTTTCTTCATCTTTTGTGAACCTACTCTAGGTTTCTGCTTTTTAGGTTATCATGAGGCTTAATAAAACATCTTATAGATATAACAATCCTTTTTAAGCTGTTAGCAACTTAAATTTTTTCACATACATAAGCGCCATCATTTATTCCCTCCTTGTTTGATGTTACAGTTTATCTCTTTATATATTGTGTATTCACTAACAAATTATAGTGCTATATTTATTTTTTTTTTTATAAATAATATGATTTTATTCCTAAGGAAAAGTGACACATTCTTTGTTGGGCACATGTACCAATAGAACAGAAATGGAGAAGCTTATAATAGATCTCACCTGTAAATAGTTATATCTTTATAGGTGCATTCCATTATAATAATGTCATACATAAGGATATATTTAGCATATGCTTGTTTGATAACAAGGAAAGATCCAGTTTCAGCAACACTACAGCTTAAAGCTTTCTACAGTGAGGTGCTTTACTACTGAATGAATGTCTGCATGCAGGTATAGTGCTCATCCACCACGGGCATCCCTGTAGGATGATGCAGATGTGCTCTTCCACTAGAAAATACCCCAAATATCCAAATATTTAGGTCTTTTCTCTTAGGTCAGTTTCCCTTGAAAGGAACTTTCCAATCTCCTACCAGGGTGTTAGGCAGAGGCCTGGCTTCCAGAAACCCAGGAGCCAATCAAGAGAATGGGGTTGGTGGACGTACTATATTTATTTTTAATACTCTTCTCCTTTAACCTTTATCCTATAGTTGAATGGTTAACACACTATCATATTACAGAGTTAGAGTTTTCTAAATATGACTGTATATTTACCTTTGTGTATTTTCATATGTTTTCATGTCATTGGTTAATACTTTTTCATTTTAGCTTGAAGAACTCCTTTTGGCATTACTTGCAAGGCACATCTAGTGGTTATGAACTCGCTCATCTTCTGTTTGGGAAATCGTCTCTCCTTCCTTTCTTTTTTGTTTTTTAAATAAACTTTTAATCTCAGAACAGTTTTGTTTTGTTTTGGCTGTGTGGGTCTTTGTTACTGCACGTGGGCTTTCTCTAGTGGCTGCGAGCAGGCGCTGCTCTTTGTTTAGGTGCACGGGCTTCTCATTGCGGTGGCTTCTCTTTGTTGCAGAGCACAGGCTCAGGCACGTGGGCTTCAGTAGTTGTGGCACACAGGCTCAGTAGTTGTGGCTTGCAGGTTCTAGAGCGCAGGCTCAGTAGTGTGGTGAGGGAGGTTTAGTTGCTCCGCGGCATGTGGAATCTTGCCAGACCAGGGCTCGAACCCATGTCCCTTGCATTGACAGGCAGATTCTTAACCACTGCGCCACCAGGGAAGTCCCTCTCCTTCATTTCTGAAGGATAACTTCAGTGGATAGAGTATTCTTGACTGGCAATTTTTTCAACACCTTGAATATATCATTCCATTCTCTCGTGGACTGTACAGTTTCTGCTGAGAAATCTATTGGAATGAAGGTTCCTTTGTAGGTTACAATCTTTTTTCTCTGTTTTTAGCATTCTCTTTTTATCTTTGATTTTTGACAATTTCATTATAATATGCCTTGGACAAGGTCTTTTTGCATTGAGATAATAGGGTGATCTATTAGCTTCGTCAACTTGGATGTCCATGTCTCTCCTCAGATTTGGGAAGTTCTTAGCTAAGCTTCTGCCCCCTTCTCCCTCTGTTCTCCTTCTGGAACACCAATTATTTTAATATTTGTACATTTGATGACACCCCAAAGATCATATAGTCTTTCTTTGTTCTTTTTCATGCTTTTTTCTTTCTTCTCCTCTGAATGGGTTATTTCGAAGTTCTGTTATCTAGATCACTTATTCTATTTCTCATTTGGTCTACTCTACCACAGATGCCCTCCATAGCATTTTTCATTTCATTTATTGCATTCTTCAGCTCCAGAATTTCTGTTGGATTCCTTTTTTTATAATTTCTATCTCTTTGTTAAATTTCTCATCTTTTCATATATTGTCCTTCTGTGTTTTCTTAGCTTGTTGAGTTTCCCCAAAACAGCTAATTTGAATTCTTTGTCAGATTGCAATATTTTGTGCCATTGAGTTCAGTTACTGGAGGATTATTGTTATCTTTTGGCGATGGTATATTTTCTTGATTCTTCACATTCCTTGTAATTTTACAGTGATAGTTTTGCATTTGAAGGAGCAGACACCCCCTCACAGCTTTACTATTTGCCTTTAAGTGGGGTATAGTCTTCATTGGTCCTATTATATCTGGGATTTTTTCCCTGACCTTCTATGGATACACCTGCTCCCAGAGGCTGATGGGTGGACTTCTTGCTGAATTACAGTCAGCTTAATTGCATCCTTTTAATGCCCTTTAACATTCTTATCTGCTTCTTTTCTGATCTTTTCCCTCCCCTGCCCATCATGAAGGTCCTGCCTCAGTAACATTTTTTTAAATGGGCTTCTCCAGCAGTCTTGAAATGCCAGGGGACGCAAGCACTCACTCACTGCTATCCTTTTCCTATGCAGGAGAGGACACCGCCTGCTAGTTCTGCCCCAGGCAGTGTTTCCTTGGGGAAGCAATGGCATTGGCAAAGTTACAGTCTTCACTGCATCCAAACTCATGTTTTATTATTACTATTATTATTATTATTTTGCTCCAACAGCATGCTGGAATCACTTCTTTGGAAGTTTGAATTTCTACAAAGTCTCTCTAATCCATAGGTTTCTGCCCAAGTATGCACTCTCCAGGTTTTCCTTGGCCAGAGGAAATTGGGGGAATTGGGGCAGGTTCACTGGTTCCTGCTGATTTTGATGCCCATACTAAGGTCTTTCTGCCTATTACTAGATGCACAGGTGGGCAAGACTCCTCCTGGATCCCTTATTGTATGGTCTGGATCCCACAATTCCCACTGAGGCACTTTTGTTCATGTATGGATGCCTAATTAGTTGTTTAAAAGCGGGAACAGAAAGGAGAGATGTCTCACACTGCCATGAAGTTAATTTCACTCTGGACTTAATATTGTGGACAGTAGAATCATTGCTGATGATGAAATAGAAAGATCACATGATATAATTATATTAAGATTAATCTGGTATTTACATTTATGAAAGGAAAAACGAGATCCTTAAAAATATTATCGCATTGTATTAAAAAATATCCACTCAGAATAAAACAACTGGGAGAAAAAACACAAAGGGGTCTATAAGAATACAAATAATTTTAAATTCTGTAAGTGAAACCGTCTGGTTTAAAGAGAGAGTTTTCAGGGCTAATACAGAAGTTCCAGTGAAATTATGTGCAAGAAATCTGAGAATTTCAGTATCAGAGGCAACAGGAACAGGAGGGAAAGAAATGGTTTAACACACATTACAGAAGTATGTAGCGCATACCTGATAAGATTGAAATAACCTTTAAAAAAGGAACCTTACTTTTCTGATCTAGAAAGGAGCCAGGTCATGCCAATTAGCCCCCAATAGTCTTTCTTCTGGAAACTCTTGAACGTATTTTGTAGAACAGATCCCTGAAAGGGAAGCGCTAAGATAAATGGAGCTTTCAGGTATCTTCTGATTTGGCTTGCTGAGGGTCACCTGCAGAAGTATTGTGGGAGGAATCCTGTTGCTCAGCCTCAGACCACAAGGCAGCAGAAGCTTTACAACTGCCAGCATCACTGATTTCAATCCTTAGATTATCTGTACATCATGGACACCATCTCTGTCAGATGACAAGATCATGGATGGCAACACTACTCTTTATTTCCCACTCAAGGAGTTTCAGGTGCTTCCAGTTATTTCCGAAGACTGCGTTCAAAGAGCACAGAACTTATTTGAAAAGATTTGTACTTGTAGATGCAAGAAATGGTGGGTAAACTGAGAATAAAATTTTTTTTTGCTAATGTTCCTATCTTGGTGAATGCACATTTATTTTTTTACACTGAAAATTTTCTTGACAATAAAAAGAAATGAAATTTGTGAGTCTAGAATACTATGAATATACACTGAAATTTACTTAGTACATTATTTATTCATCTGCAGGAGAGGCCTTCATTACACAGTGCTTATTATTAAAAATCAGATTACTTTAGTAGGACTACCAGTGTGGTCTAGCCATTCATTTTCTAATGGCCTCTTTAACCTCCTTGTTCCTGAGACTGTAAATGAGGGGGTTCAACAGGGGATCAGAGACACCACTTTGTTTTGTTCAGTTAAGTAGCTGGACTTGGGCATCACATAAATGAAGGTAATGGTCCCATAGAACAGAGTGACTGCTGTGAGGTGGGAGGTGCAAGTGGAGAAGGCTTTATGCTGCCCCTTAGTAGAGCATATCTTCAGGACTGAGAAAAGGATGTAGATGTAAGAGAAAGCGAAGATAAACACAGTAACTACAATGATGGAGCCAGAAGAATGGCTGGAATTATTTCAGAAGTAAAATCATGAGAACAAGAAAGCTTCAGAAGTGGTGAATAATCACAGAAAAAGTGATTGACTTCATATGGTCCACAGAAGGACAGGCTTAACAAACAGCCAGTAAATGTCCAAGCATTCACACACCCACCTTAATAGGAAGCCCCCACTAAGAGAATGCAGGCTCTGGGGGACATGTGGGTGGCGTAGAGCAGGGGCAAGCAGATGGCCACATGGCAGTCATAGGCCATGGCAGCCAGCAAGAAGCACTCAGCCGTCCCAAATGTGACCGAAGAACAGAGCTGAGCGACACAACCAGCAACACGGATAGAGGTTCCTTCCCTGAGGAAGCCCATGAGCATGACAGGTGTGACTGATGAGGAGTACCCAATGTCTACAAAGGCCAAATGGCAGAGGAAAAGGTACTCTGGGGTATGAAGCTGAGGGCTGCTTCTGATTAACGTGATTATGCTCACATTGCCCATTAAGGTGACCACGTGGATTCCCAGAAACACAATAAATAAAATGGCACAAGCTGTAGTATCCTCTGCTAACCCCAAAATAATGAACTCTGTTACCGTTGTATAGTTTCCAGTCCCCATCTATACTGAGAATGATATCCACTGAAAGAAAAACAAGTGGATATTAGAATAGAAGAAAATAGTATAATCTGCATATTTATTTTTACAATAGCTATATAATAACAAAATCCCAACATACACACTCACATGTAAATATTTGGGGAAAATATTTTCACACACAATACCTTGCGTAAGTCTTAAAAATATAAATGTGCATTGATAGAAGGCCAGGAATACTCAGAAAAATCTTTTTTTTTTTTCAACTTAACACATTCAAGTCACATTTGTCTTATATAATTAGTTTAGGTGGTCTGTAAGGAATAGACTCACATGAGCATATCCTAGAGACAGCCACTAGATGGTATGAGGGACCCAGTAACTGTATCTTCTGAGCCAAAGACATGATGAAAGGGAGCAGAAATGTCAGAATGGGCCAGCTCCCATGGAAAAGAACAACTGTTTAAAATGATACCTGAGGTATCATTTCTTCTATGAAAGAGGCTGAGCAGTCATATGAATCCTGAATTTAAACAGGTATCACAGTTAGAGAAAAGATGAACCAATATCCAGGAAGTTTGAACAGAGGCAGAGTGTAGAAAAAGGTACTCAAATCATGAACAAGTTAACCTGGAGAGACTGCAGTTTGGAAAAGGAGATGGCATCATCTTAGGATCAAGCTATCTGATTCATAATAGTGAGCCAACCCGGGAAAGGAAACCAGACACATTGATCAGTTTACTCCTGAAAGACCCCAGTGGTGCCTGAGACTTTGCATAAACTGAGCTGGGCTGTTAGCAAAAGGTTCCAGCCTCCTACTTCCCACAGGTACCCAGCCCATGTGAATAGCCCCTGTCTGAGAAAAATCACACCTTTAGGTCAGCTTCTGGAAAGCTCTTTCCCATATCAACTTGTTTGAGAAAAATCATGTAAAAGCAAGAAAATCATGAGAGCTTTCTCATATAGTCACAGAATGCCAGGCTTCAAAAAGCCACTCCATCCATTCTATCTCTCTCATTTTACAAAGTTATAAACTGAGATCTAAAGAAGTTAGGTGACTAATTTTAGGTTAAATGGCTTTCTGACAACTGAGCTGAGATCAAAGCTCATTCCTGGAGCCAATTCATTACCATATTTATATAACACAGATGTTTTCTGTAATTTGTAAAAAGAATATAGAATATCGGAACATATATTTGGTTCATTTATATGTTCAAAAAGTTTTTCAATTATATTAATATATAAGTAATATCTTTACTCTTAAAGGATGATTTTGCAATCTAGTAATTCATATAAATAAATGGCTACACGGTAATGACAATTCTGTGAGGCCGATGATAAAGGGCCTCCTTCAGTGCCCTGACCCAGGAAATTGATGTGCCCCTGTTTTCAACTGAACCATTATGGGTCCTTAGTAGATAAGGAATCAAATTTAACTAGGATTTTCTTTTTGCAGAGCAACAAAGGGGATAGGTATGGTGTTTGAGAGTAGGTGCATGTAAGCTGAGCAAAGGTGAAGTGAGTACATGAGATGAGTAAAGCCTGCAAAAAAGTGCCAGGCCCCCAGGGAACTGAAGATTTGCTTTAATTATTCTACTAGGGAGAATGAGCTAGAATGACAGGAGGTGGTGATGGTCACAATTTGGGATGCTTAAAATGAGATTAAAAGCTACAGTTGTTGGCAAATGACAATATTTAAAAGTCTAAACTCTGATGATGAGAGTGACTGGATATGGTAGGAGGGAAAAAAAGATGTTTGGAGGAGAGATCAAGAAACTAAGAGGCTGTGATGTTCAAAGGATCTTCTATGTGGAGATATTAAAACCCAATTCTCGTTCATCAGGAATTGTGACAGGAATACCGTTAAGAGAGAAAGAGCAAGCCAAAGCCAAAAACTTCCAAGGATGAGGAGACATAATGCCAGTAGCAGGTGATTGCAAAAGGTGGAGGAAGATAAGGAGGATTGGTTAGTCGAGTCTGATGATGTAAACTCAACTATAAGTGTTTGCAGGTAGGAGAGAGAAAATGTCTACAAGTGGCAATGGGGGAGAAGGAATACTATCCACTACCAGGCCCAGGGCTATGAAGAGTAAGAGAAAAAACATACTTCTCTTCACTTGAGAAGACTGAAGAGAAAAAAATGTCCTCGGGGTAGCAAAGTATCCACTGAAAGGACAGTGAAGAGAATGGAATGTTCTAAAGAGATTCTGAGGACATGAGATTTTGTTGATAATTGTGAGTGCCAAAGAACACAGGAAAAAGGCTTCAGGAGTTAAAGAGAGATGGAATCAGGACTTCTTGATTCAAGAGAAAATGAGACTTGAAAATAACCGTTCTTAGCTCCAGCAGAATGGAGATAACGTTCAAAGACAGAGTAAATTCTTAGCTCCAGCAGAATGGAGATAACATTCAAAGACAGAGTAAAGAAGATAATACACAAAAATATTGAATATGTATTGTTATGTTGTGGTTAACAGCTGAATGAACAAAAAGGAGAATGAAGGCTACTCCCAAAATTGTGGAGGAAGGATGACGGGAAAATTCAGAGCCTGTTCCGAGTGCCAATAATGGCATGCAAGCAAAGGGTAATGCCATGAGCTTTTGCAGCCATATAGGCCTGGAATCAGATTCTAGCTTTGCCACTGATTATCTATGGAATCTTAGATGATTTATATAAATTCTTCAACCCTTCATTATTTATTTGTTTTTTTAAAAAATACCTCACAGGATTCGTGTGTTGAATAAGATGACGTACATGATAATATACTGTTCACAGAAATAAGTGGATGCTCAACAAATGATTATTTCTTTGAAATACCCAAACCTTAAGTTCTAATACAAAAATGAAAAACAAACATTCTTGTATCAATAGAAAGGGAAAATTATTCCCTGCAGATGTTTATACGTCAACGATAAGGACAAATGTCAAAGAATTGTCATTGTAAAGCAAGGCTGTATTTATGAGATTCAGGGTCTTTGGGGACGTAGGTCCTTGAGTACACTACTTGTTTGTGAAAATTCCACCGAAAATCCGTCAGGACAGAGAAAATTATAGGTATACGTGCTCATATAAATATGTGTCATCTTAAGAATATCTACAAACTTATTTTTGTGTGTACATTCGAATTTTTAATGAAAACTTTTGATGGATTTCTAAACTAATTCTAATTGTATTGGGGCACGCAAGAAGAAACAAAGATACAGTGTAGCAGGCGTAACTTCAATCCAAAATAGAAATCCTTCTGGGAAAAATAAGTGCTTGCGTGTGCACGCGCACGTGTGTGTACGTGTGTGTGTGTATGGGTTGATTGTGACTAAAGGCAGTAAATATCAAACTAATATGAAAAGAAGAGACTTGGGATTCTCATGGCACATGGTTTAAAATCGTTAACTAAATATCACCTGTGATCCCCTAAAATAAAGTGCCCACCAAAGGCAAGTCTTTTGATGACATAACGCCTTAGATCAGTATGAAAAGCTTTAAAACTCATTTACTGTGGTGTTGGATTATCTCTTCTAATCATTCTAGAAACCTCAAAGAGAATTACAGATTCATATTTGTAAATTCTTTGCCTAAGTAATGGAGTGAAACCAAGGACTATCGATGACTAAGCCATAATTCCTAGGGCAAACATTGATCCTGTCAGTTGATATATTGTATCACTTGAGTTCAGAGGCTCCATAGGTCTATCATGTGGAATTTAAACATTGATCAGAAAATAATGGAAATGAGGATATACTGGAGAATTTGGATGACTCAAATTACCCTGAACCTCAAACTCCCCTGGAGAGCGTGCCAGCCGAAGCAGCTCCTCTTTGCCTGTATGATGAAGCTGCTCCTACCTCGAGGACCCTTTAATGACTTCACCTGAGAAAATCACCTTAAAAGATAAATCAAAACTCCTCATGCCTTACCCTTAGGTTTTTTTTTAAGCTCCCAGCATACTCCAGGAGACATTAAGTGAAAGCTGAGAATATAAGATTTGTATATCAAAGAATTTTAGTATTTTCCGAATTTATTTCATACCTGTATATAGGAACGGTATGAAGGTACTAAACTAAGGAGAGAAGAATATACTATTAGGTCGTTTGAATTTATGATGTATAGTTGACCCTTAAACAAAGTGGGGCTTGAGGGCACTGATCCTCCATACAGTAGAAAATCCACTTTTAAGTTATAGTTGGCACTCCCTATATGCGGTTGGATTCCTTGATTCTGCAGTTCCATATCTGCGGATTCAACCAACCATAAATCATTTGGTATTGTAGTATTTACAACTGAAAAAAATCTGCATAAAAGTGAACTCCCACAACTCAAACCTGGGTTTTTCAAGGGTCAACCGTAGTTGCAACCACCAGACATTCTAGATATCATACGTTAGCTAGAACATATGGACATGGTTCTAATTGCTTGTTTAGTTGGTTAACTAAAACCTAAAATGAAGGATTCCCTGTGTAAAGTGAATTTAGAAGCCAGACAAAATTCCTTGGTATATTCAGACGTAATCGAATGTTTGGAAAGATGTGGAATGGTGACACGAGCTTATCATGTGCAGTCCTTTGCCAATGTATGCACCTTCCAAGGAGAGCTCAGAAGCATCTTCTACTCCATGGCACTGAGAAGTTCACTGGTGAAGGACCATAATTATTTTTAAGAAGAACTGAAACAGATATTGTCTGTAGCCCAGAGATGTGGGTGGGAGATACCAAATCTGAAATGAGATCAAATTTCAATAATACCAAAACCCTGAAGTGGCAGCAACCACATATATGTATGTGTTCATAGCACCATGCCAAGTTTGACAGGGCAATCATTCATAATATGGTATCCAAAACTTCTGGGATCTTTAGGGGTAGCTAATTAAGCACGGCATTCTTAAAACCATGGATAGACAGCCCAGTAAGCTTCTATACTTGATATGTATGACCCCAAACACTCTAGGGTCAGAGAACAGGGGCCTGATTTGAAATACCGGGAACTGTGGTAAGAGTTATTCATGTAATTCCCAGAGTAGAATCAATTCAGAGACCCAGAGTCCCTTGAATTAGGAAGAGGCTGAGTACCCTTGAGGAAAAAATTTGCAATAATATCACATTATCTATTCTGTGACTCTCATTCCTCATCTACTCCAAAGTAGATTTAAGGCCATTTAAAGGTAATTTTTCATGAGAAAAGAGAGATACCCAGACCTTTCAGGGGTTATTACAGACAGGCACTGAACTACACTAATATTTCAGTCCATCATGGACTGCACTGCAGTCCATCAATCAGAGAGGGTGCTTATAGGATTCATGCTAAAAGTGGAATGCTGACCTAGTTTCACCTCACTGTGGGCCCAACAGCACCCTGATTTATAAATGAAATACCTCTGGGCGACAACTGCCAGAATCTCCCCCTCACCCCACGTAGTTTTCTGAGCCATGGACACAGGCTATCTCACTGGGAGGTCCAAGTGGAGGCTCCTGAAATCCACTCCTCCCAGCCGATATGGTAAATCAAAGGAACATTCCTTTCTTTGCGGAAATAAGAGATAAGTACATCCATCAAAGTTGCAGCGTAAGACCCTGGAAGCACTGCTGAGGCAGCAAGATCCAGTTTCTGGGGCAGCAGTGCTGATGTTAGTGTCCTTAGTGCCCAGCGTGCTGCAGTGGTTGCACTTATAACACATGCTGCAGCTCCTGGTGTTGAGCAGCAACTTCAGTGGGGCCCTCACTTGCCCAGTTCCTTGCAGGGGTTTGGGGCATAGCTTTCAACCTGACTCTACAGTCTTCCTGCTGGCTCTTGGTCTGCTGAAAATATCCGGAGTCTACGTATGTTGCTTGCAATTGAAGACTCTCACTGGTTCATACGCATACACTATTAGCAATGTTTTTTATAAGTTAGAAATGCATGAGAATAGCAACAACATTGTTCACTAGAATAAAATCAATTTGGATAAGATTTGTTATTTAGATGGCATTCATTGAAATAACACCATTACATATAGAATCAGGTATTTATATGATTAAATATGACAATATAAATGAATATAATGCAGACGACATCATTTTAATAGCACCTTATAATTGACAGAAGGCAGAATAGCGTTAAGAAGGGCTTCCCTGGTGGGGCAGTGGTTGGGAGTCTGCCTGCCGATGCAGGGGATATGGGTTCATGCCCCAGTCCGGGAAGATCCCACAAGCCACGGAGCGGCTGGGCCCGTGAGCCATGGCCCCTGAGCCTGTGCGTCCGGAGCCTGTGCTCCACAATGGGAGAGGACACCACAGTGAGAGGCCCGCGTACCGCAAAAAAAAAAAAAAAAAAAAAAAAAAAGAATAGCATTAAGGAGAAAGATCTAAACTCTGGGCTTGTTTGCTTGTTTCAAATCCCACCTCCGCCATCTACTAGCTTTGTGATCTTGGCCAAGTTACTTAACTTGAAGTACTCAGGTTCCTCATCTATGCACTGAAGATAATAGAACTGTTGGAGATTAAGTGAGACTATATGTGTAAAAGGCTTAGAATAATGTCTAGCATGTGGCAAGTACTCAGTAAATATGAGATACCATTAACATCATGAAAACAGTAACAGTAACACAAGAAAGAAACTTTAATGTTTTAATTAGTTTTATCCTTTCAACACCCACTGAAAAGTATTGCTATTATCCCCACTTGACAGCTGAGGAAACAGAAGCACAGGAATGTTAAGTAACTTGCCTACGGTCATATGATTAGTAAGTGGATGAGCTTGGATTCCAATCCTGAGTGGTGTGCCTCCAGAGTTTTCACCCCTAATCACAAAACCAGAATTAATTTACTACTGCTACTACTACCTGCTAGTCTCATTTTTTTTTATCATTAGTATTTAGTCCTACTAACATGCTGGCTCTGATCTGAACCAAGGCTGACTTATCTTATTGCAATAATAAGCAAATATATTTTCAAGCTCATTAGAACAATTACTTGCCGTTTTTCGTTTTTTGTTTTTGTTTTTGTTTTGTTTTGGCTTTTTTTGCCGGGGGTGGGGGGAGCATTGCACAGCTTGTGGGATCTTAGCTCCCTGACCAGGGATCAAACGCAGGCTCTTGGCAGTGAAAGCACAGAGTCCTGACCACTGGACCGCCAGGGAAGTCCCCAATTACATGCCTTTGATGTGAAAGTTGAGTTCCTGAAACTAGACTTGGGTTTGGATTAGTTGGCTCAGAGTAGATGGTTTTAATGACTCCCTGGGGAGCAGAGCACCTCTGCTCATAGACAATTTTAGAGACCATAGTAAGTCTGAGGATTAGTCCAGGGATTCACATCTCCTATATTTGGAATTGAAGCTGAGGAGCAGAGTTGAAGACTAGGCCCAGAGGACTCATAGGTGACACACCATCTCTGCCTATCCCTGCCTCCCCAGCAGATACATCTGCAAATCATGGCACATCCCCAGATAATGGGGGCATTAGAGCACAGGAAAGGTCATTAATTCTTTTATATATATATATATATATATATATATATATATGTATTCAAACAGCAATACAAATACTAGATAAATACACTTTTGCCCCTTTGGGGCCTGAAACTACCTGACTCTTTGAAATTTAACAAAACTGGCATTTTAAATAAAATTTCTAAAATCTCTGCTAACTGCTTTATGGATGACTGGTGTGTACCATCTGAATCTGTAGCTTGCCCCATCACTGAGAGGGCCAGCTGGATAGGTTTCATTAAGGAATCAACAGGTTTCAAAATAATCTCCTAAATCAGTTGCATTCTGAGCTAGTGTGTGCACATTGACCAAGAGATCAGAAAGATTATAGGAATATATCTTTATATATAGGGGCCCAGGTTTTCAGCAAATAGAATCTGACTTAAAATGAACCTAGAAGAGCATGAATGAGGCTAAAGAAGGCTTTTTTTTTTTTTTTTTTTTTTTGCGGTACGCAGGCCTCTCATTGCTGCGGCCTCTCCCGTTGCGGAGCACAGGCTCCGGACGCGCAGGCTCAGCGGCCATGGCTCACGGGCCCAGCCGCTCCGCGGCATGTGGGATCTTCCCGGACCGGGGCACAAATCCGTGTCCCCTGCATCGGCAGGCGGACTCTCAACCACTGCGCCACCAGGGAAGCCCTTGTTCTTATTTTACAGATACAATACCGTCTCAGCTTTCTTCTGTTCTTTGTATTATCTCCACTTTCCCCAAAGACTTTCTTCCTGTTTGTTACTCTTGGCTTCTCTTTCATAGAGGATTTTATCAAATGCCTGATGATCCTCTCTGGTCCATCCTGAAAAGTAAGGCACTACAATGTTGTTTAGCAACTCTGTGAATGTAGGGAAGAGTTTCAACGGATAAGCTTTGCTTTAAGGTGATTAGTGAAAAGACTTTCTCTCTAACTGACCTTTAATATCAGAACGAAAATGCTTTTTTAAAAGCTTTAATAAATTTTCAATATTTTACCTGGGACCTGGAAGCCTTGCTAATGAACATTCTGTAAACATGGTAAGAGTCGGGGAGGAGATCAGCTACCTGTAAAGAAGGATAAAAAGATCTTGTAATTAATCTATTTTCAGTCCATTTATTCATTTGACAAATATTTATTGAGTACCTACTGTATTCCAGGCACAGTTCTGTTTCAGCTCCCCCTTCTCCCCAAAACAAAAAATAAAGATCTCATTCTAATTGGGGAAGCAAACAATAAACAAACAAATAAATAAATAGGTGGTTATAAGGACTAAGAAGAAAAATAAAGTAGGATAAAGCTATTCCATCCCCATCACAGAAAGTGATGGGGATGGAGCAGCTATTTTAGATAGGATGGTCGGGCAAGGCCTCTCTGAAAAGGTGGTGTTTGAAGACAAACCTGAGGGAAGTGAGTCAGGAGAGCATCTGAAGAAAGTACTCCAAGCAGTGGGGAAATAGAAAGTACACAGACCCAGAGGCAGAAGTGTGGTTGGTATACTGGATGTGGTTAAGTGGAGTTAGCAGGAAAGAGAGTGACGGGAAATGAGACAGAGACATAGCAGAGGTCAGAGCATGCAGGCCTTGTAAGCATGGTAATGATTCTGAGTGAGCAGGGAAACCATTGGAAAGTTTTGAGCAAAAGGGTGTCCAGTATGTGAGTATGTGGGTGCCATTTACATGATTCAGTTAGCGACCTGTTACACACCCAAGCCACCTCCTTTCACCATTAACTCACTTATTTTTCCATCTACTTTGTATAGCTTTCACATATTTCATGACTTCTACTCTTTCACCTTCATTATATTAATAATTTCCACATCTTCATAATGATTGATTGGTGGCATGATACCACATGGCCCCTTCTTTACCTCATTGGTTTAACTTCAGTTCCCAATGTGGTCTGACTCAGTTCATTTGGACTAACTCTTTTTGTCAAACCAGATGCCATGTCACAGACCACCTTATTGAAGGAATGACCTTGGTTCAGGGGCCCACCAAACCCAAACTATGGTTCCAAGAAGAGGTGAAAGAAGATGCAGAAGGGATCGTGTGGTCATCCTCAGGCGGAACAGATCCCTCAGAAGGCTGTCCTGTCCACTAGATCTTGCTGCAACTACTGCCACTAGCAGTGAGTGAATCCTCTGCTACCCTGTGTCTTTGTATTAAGAACTTCTGATTCAAAGTTTGCATAAGGTATGTTTGATAGATGAAACACAGGATGCACGTCTGGGCTCTAACAGCATAGGAAGTTACAAAAATACCTGGCATTTTCCACCTCTTCAGTGGAAGGTGTATTCTTCCTCCCAGTACAATGAGAAAGACCAGAATTTCCAAAGCATTGGAAGGGGATTTAGATGCCAAAAGGCCAAAAAAGAATAACCAGTGTCTATTAAATATGGCTACGAACTCTTTGTCTGAGAATACTTTTGGCCTCAGCCCATAAACTTTGATTTGTATTTCTAGCATTGATGATAACTTTAAAATAGTTTATTGGGATTTTTATTTCCATTTTGACCAAAAATAAACCAGAAGAATCTTCTTCCATTTCCAAGTGGTTAGATTGTTTTTAACTAACATTTTATTAATAAATCTGGCTTTATTGAATTATAGTCAGAGAGTATGTTATGTGTCACACTTCTACTTCATGGAATTAATTACATATTCTATATGGCTATTACATTACCAATTTTTAGAAAAATGTTTAAAAAGGAGTGTTATCTATTTGAATGGCAAATATTTTTATAAAATTATTGAAAGAATAAATGTCAAATTATTCAAAGATACTTATATCTTTATTTGGTTTTGGCTAATTCATGAGTCAAATATTATATTAAAATCTTTCACCATTATTCTGACATCTTTCCCTTTTTTTTTTTTTTTGCGATATGCGGGCCTCTCACTGTTGTGGCCTCTCCCGCTGCGGAGCACAGGCTCCAAACGCGCAGGCTCAGCGGCCATGGCTCATGGGCCCAGCCGCTCCGCGGCATGTGGGATCTTCCCGGACCGGGGCACGAACCCGCGTCCCCTGCATCGGCAGGTAGACTCTCAACCACTGTGCCACCAGGGAAGACCCTCTTTCCCAATTTTGATATTTTGCTTTATATACTTTGATTCTATGTATTTTGGCCCACAGGTGTTCTTGCTTATTAACTTGGTAACTGTTGAATCTGAGGGCTGTGTAATAGCAGTTCATTACCACATTCTGTCTACTTTTGGATCACTGTGAACTTTTCCATAATAAAAATAGAACAATATTAATGGTTTTTACATCTTCACTCTGTATTGTACCATTAGTCCATATAAAGTGAAGGTTGGGTTCCCTAGAGGCAGACACTGAGACAAAGATAAGTACACACAGTTTGTTTGTGAAATGCAGGGAACATTTGTGTATTAATTTATGTCCAGTGAATATATTTCATTTAGTACATATTTTAAATATTTGAGAATTAAAAGTATTTGGTTTCTGCAAGAAGTGGGGCTAGGAGTGTCATAACAATGGTGGCAACCACCATGTATTTAAACTGCTCTAGATAGATGCAGGCAGAAATGATAAGATTTTTTTCTGTGGTACGTGGGCCTCTCCCTGTTGTGGCCTCTCCCGTTGCGGAACACAGGCTCTGGATGCGCAGGCTCAGCGGCCATGGCTCACGGGCCCAGCCGCTCCGTGGCATGTGGGATCTTCCCGGACCAGGGCACGAACCTGTGTCCCCTGCATCGGCAGGCAGACTCTCAACCACTGTGCCACCAGGGAAGCCCATGATAGATATTTTATGTATCTCATCTTCTCAGAGGATCTGACAGTGCAATCTTGAAGAAAATAAAATAAATAAGATAAAATAAAATAGAAAAATAGAATCTCAATATGGAGAACATAAAAAAGCAATACTTAAAATAATTTTACCATAAATGTATAAGCCAAACAAGTTAGATCTAGTTTATACATGTACACCTCACTCCATTCCTACCCCCTTACTGGGGTGAAATCAAAGTTGTATCATGGATACAATAAGGAAATAAGGGTCCCTTCTGATCAGAGCAGTACTCAGAAAAACTGCATAATTATTTAAGCTATTATTATAAAACCTAGAAAATAATAAATAAAAAAATAAACTGCACATTCAACTCAAAATGTTTGAAAAGCAACAAAATATATAAATGTGTAAGTCAGAAGTTAGGAGAAAAGAGGAAACTATTTAGAAAATAGGAAAATGATAGAATACACAAATAATTCTAGAAGCTGGGTTTTTTAAATTAAAACTTCAGTAAATAAGAACACCTCTAGAAAATCTAATCAAAGAAAAAGTTATAATTGAAAAGACACTATTACACAGGAAGAGGCTGTATAATAGGAACTAACAGTTTAACAGGAATATGAGAACACAGTGCCTGGCACTTGAACTATGCATAATGCTAATCATATCCCACTGTTAAAAACAGCAGAAGTGTGGGAGGTGCAGCAGTATCATTTACATAGTTTCCAAATCTATTCTTTGAGACTATCATAACCTTGATGGCATTACCAAGCGCACACACGCACACATGCGCGCGCGCGCACACACACACACACACACACACACACACACACACACACAAGCTAGACCCAAAACTCCTAAGTTGAATGTGTGGCACTTGAATTCAACAATATATTAAACACTCAACACCATGATCAGGTAAGGTTATTTCAGTGGGTTAAATATAAATAAAAACTAGGGGCTTCCCTGGTGGCGCAGTGGTTGAGAGTCCGCCTACCGATGCAGGGGACGCAGGTTCATGCCCCAGTCTGGGAGGATCTTGCGTGCCGCGGAGCAGCTGGGCCCGTGAGCCATGGCCGCTGGGCCTGCATGTCCAGAGCCTGTGCTCCGCAACGGGAGAGGCCACAACAGTGAGAGGCCCGTGCACCGAAAAAAATAAATAAATAAATAAATAAATAAATAAAAACTAGGTTAATATAATTGGAACAAAAACCAAAACAGCAACATGTTAATTATAATGGAAACACTAAAACTTTCCCAAATGTAATAAACAAGTCAAGAGAGGGTAGCAATTCCCTAAGATGAGAAACAAATATTAATATATTTTCATTATTGTTTATGAATCATAACCAAAAGTAACACAGGGTTATTATTTTAAAGTGTTAAGCTTACTACCTAGGAATAAACCTGCCTAAGGAGGCAAAAGCCCTGTACTCAGAAAACTATAAAACACTGATGAAAGAAATCAAAGACAACATAAACAGATGGAGAGATATACCATGTTCTTGGATTGGAAGAATCAACATTGTGAAGATGATTGTACTACCCAAAGCAATCTACAGATTCAATGCAATCCCATCAAATTACCAATGGCATTCTTCACAGAATTAGAACAAAAAATTTTACAATTTGTGTGGAAACACAAAAGACCCCAAATAGCCAAAGCAATCTTGAGAAAGAAAAATGGAGCTGGAGGAATCAGGCTCCCTGACTGCAAACTATACTACAAAGCTACAGTAATCAAGACAGTATGGTACTGGCACAAAAACAGAAATATAGCTCAATGGTACAGGATAGAAAGCCCAGAGATAAATCCATGCACATATGGTCACCTAATTTATGACAAAGGAGGCAAGAACATACAATGGAGAAAAGACAGCCTCTTCAATAAGTGGAGCTGGGAGAACCAGACAGCAACATGTAGAAGAATGAAATATAAATGAAATGAAATGAAATGAAATGAAATGAAATATAAATGAAATGAAACATAAAAATAAACTCAAAATGGATTAAAGACCTAAATTGAGACTGGACACTATAAAACTCTTAGAGGAAAACATAGGAAAAACACTCTTTGACATAAACCATGGCAAGATCTTTTCTGACCCGCCTCCTAGAGTAATGAAAATAAAAACAAAAATAAACAAATGGGACCTAATGAAACTTCAAAGCTTTTGCACAGCAAAGGAAACCATAAACAAGATGAAAAGACAATCCTCAGATTGGGAGAAAATATTTGCCAATGGAGCAACAGACAGGATTAATCTCCAAAATATACAAACAGCTCATGGAGCTCAATATCAAAAAAACAAACAACCCAATTAAAAATTGGGTGGAAGACCTAAATAGACATTTCACCAAAGAAGACATACAGATGGCCAAGAGGCACATGAAAAGATGCTCAACATCACTAATTATTAGAGAAATGCAAATCAAAACTACAATGAGGTATCACCTCACACCAGTCAGAATGGCCATCATCAAAAAATCTACAAACAATAAATGCTGGAGAGGGTGTAGAGAAAAGGGAACCCTTCTGCACTGTTGGTGGGAATGTAAATTGATACAGCCACTGTGGAGAACAGTATGGAGGTTCCTTAAAAAACTAAAAATAGAATTACCATATGACCCAGCAATCCCACTATGGGGCATATACCCTGAGAAAACCATCATCCAAAAAGAGTCATGTACCACAATGTTCATTGCAGCACTATTCACAATAGCCAGGACATGGAAGCAACCTAAGTGTCCATCGACAGATGAATGGATAAAGAAGATGTGGCACATATATACAATGGAATATTACTCCACCATAAAAAGAAATGAAACTGAGTTATTTGTAGTGAGGTGGATAGATCTAGAGTCTGTCACACAGAGTGAAGTAAGTCAGAAAGAGAAAAACAAATATCGTATGCTAACACATATATATGGAATCTTTAAAAAAAAATGGTTCTGATGAACCTAGGGGCAGGACAGGAATAAAGACGCAGACGTAGAGAATGGACTTGAGGACCAGGGAGGGGGAATGGTAAGCTGGGAAGAAGTGAGAGTGTGGCATTGACATATATACACTACCAAATGTAAAATAGATAGCTAGTGGGAAGCAGCCGCATAGCACAGAGAGATCAGCTCTGTGCTTTGTGACCACCTAGAGGGGTGGGATAGGGAAGATGGGAGGGAGACACAAGAGGGAGGGGATATGGGGATATATGTATAGGTATAGCTGATTCACTTTGTTATACAGCAGAAACTAACACAACAATGTAAAGCAATTATACTCCAATGAATATGTTAAAAAAAAAAACCTTCTTGTATTTTCCTCCAGAGCTTTTTTCTTCAATTTTTTAATTTTTCTAAAAATTATATTAATACACTGTTGTAAAAATTAAAATATTCTAACAATACATTGAGATAAAAAGTAAAACTTCCTCTTACTCGTTCCTACCATTACTTACAAGAGTTACAATAGCCAAGACACGGAAGCAACGTAAATGTCCATCATCGGATGAATGGATAAAGAAGATGTGGCACATATATACAATGGAATATTACTCAGCCATAAAAAGAAACGAATTTGAGTTATTTGTAGTGAGGTGGATGGACCTAGAGTCTGTCATACAGAGTGAAGTAAGTCAGAAAGAGAAAAACAAATACCATATGCTAAAACATATATATGGAACCTTAAAAAAAAAAAAGTTCATGAAGAACCTAGGGGCAGGACAGGAATAAAGACACAGATGTAGAGAATGGACTTGAGGACATGGGGAGGGGGAAAGGTAAGCTGGGATGAAGTGAGAGAGTGGCATGGACATATATACACTACCAAATGTAAAGCAGATAGGTAGTGGGAAGCAGCCGCATAGCACAGGGAGATCAGCTCGGTGCTTTGTGACCACCTAGAGGGGTGGGATAGGGAGGGTGGGAGGGAGGGAGACGCAAGAGGGAGGAGATATGGGGACATATGTATATGTATAACTGATTCACTTTGTTATAAAGCAGAAACTAACACACCATTGTAAAGTAATTATACTCCAATAAAGATGTTAAAAAAAAAAAGATGTGGTATTTATAAACAATGGAATACTACTCAGCCATAAAAAATAATGAAATGATGCCATTAGCAGCAACGTGGATGGACCTAGTTATATCATACTAAGTAAAGTAAGTCATACAGAGAAAGACAAATATATGATGTCACTTATATGTGGAATCTAAAAACATGATACAAAGGAACTTATCTACAAAACAGAAACAGAATCACAACATAGAAAACGAACTTATGGTTACCAAAGAGGAAAGGTGAGGGGTGGAGGGATAAATTAGGAATTTGGGAGTAACATATACACACTACTATATATAAAGTAGATAAACAACAAGGACCTACTATATAGCACAGGGAACTATGCTTAATATTTTGTAATAACTTATATGGGAAAAGAAACTGAAAAAGAAGATATTTATGTATAAAACGGAATCACTTTACACTGGAAATTAACACAACATTGTAAATCAACTATACTTCAAAAGAAAAAAAAACGAGTTCACAATTTGATACTCATACTTCCAAATCTCTCCTGCTTTATATAAATATGTACTTCATATGCAAATATAATCCTTCTTAAATATGATATCTAATATAATCTATAAATATGTATACATGAACATACATATGCTTTTTTCACTCAAATTTGAATCTGAACTACTTATAAGTCTGAATTACAGAAGCCCAACTAAATATACCCAGACAACTAGACCTCTTCAGTTCTTTCCCACCATGAAAGAGCTTCCCCTAGAAGACTTAGTGCAGAGATACAGGAGAACATGCATAGATCTAAGAAAGAAAAAATAAAGGATTAATCCAGTCTTTTCTGGTCTCACCAATCAGATAAATCATCCCTCTTCTCATACCTCCAAATGTCATTAGGAGATGGAGGGAAATGTGGAAACCATTTTCCCATACTTCTTAAAGGATGAATATTCTTATTTCTTGGGCCAAGGCAGGAAGGTGGGGAGGACTAAATGATTCCAACTACACAGGACACAGGATAGAACATGGAAGTACTACAATTTATTTAATCATTTGCCTATTGATAATAATTTTTCATGTTTTCAGTTACAAATATTGTTGTAGTAAACAGTTGGATAATGAATGTTCTGGAATAAGATTCCTAAAAGTAGAATTGCTAAGTCACAGAGCATATACACTTTTATGTATTGCCTCATATTTTAATTCAAAGACTAAACCAAGCACATGGTTTCAAGAGTTGCAAAAGTACCACAGAGTAGAAAGTTAAAAAGCAATAAATCCCTTTTAGTACTTTTATTGGCCACCCCAAAACTCTATTTATTACATCACTATTTTCTTGACTTATCAAAAAGAGACCCTATCTACTGTCTCTTCTCTATGAACAAATGGAGACGACATATCATATTCCACAATGAGAAAATGTAATATTACAATATATAATTCTTATTGATTTAATTTAGAGATTTAAATAATTTTAGTAAAAGTACAATAAATGATGCTTAGATAACTAGATCTTCACATATAAAAGAATGAACTAGGACTTCTACCTCACACCATGTACAAACATTAACTTGAAATGAGTCAAATACCTAAACGCAAGAGCTAAAACTATGAAAACTTAGGAGAAAACGTAAGTGTAAATCTTGGCAACCTTGGATTAGGCAACAGTTTCTTAGCTGTGACACCTAAAGCACAAGCAACCAAAAATAAATAAATAAATAAAGTTGACATCATCAAAACTAAAAACCTTTGTGCATTAAAGGATTAAAGGACACTATCAGTAAAATGAAAAGGCAACCAAAGAATAGGAGAAAATACATGCAAATCATGTATCTTATAAAGATCTTGTATCCAGAAAATATTAAAAAAAACCCTTACAACTGAAAAATAAAGATGAATAACTCAATTTTAAAATAAGCAAAGGATCTGAACAGACATTTATCTGACAAAGTATGCAAATGGACAATTTGCATATGAAAATGTGCTTAGTATCATTAGCCATCAAGGAAATGCAAATAAAACTACAATAATGAGAGGGTTCTACTTCCTGCATGACAGCATGTGGAGCTCCAAAGGCCCATTCCCCAGCAAAAGTGGTGAAAATAATTTCTTAAAAAATGACTTAAAGTCTCTGGAAATTGTTCTAAGGGCATA
Source organism: Orcinus orca (assembly GCF_937001465.1). NCBI lineage: Eukaryota > Metazoa > Chordata > Mammalia > Artiodactyla > Delphinidae > Orcinus > Orcinus orca. The sequence goes on along the minus strand of NC_064566.1, from coordinate 47,313,148 downwards.
GCAAATGAAGAAAGCTTTATTCAATATTTCAATGTATTTAGGTAGGAATGATTTTTCCTAAGATGACACATAGACTAGAATTCATAAAGGAAAATGATGACGTATTTGAATCACTTATGTGTTTTACATATATATAAGACATAAAGAAATTATAAGGCAACAGTCGTGAAAAATATCTGGTCTATGCAATTCAATTTGCTATTCATATTGTATAAAAAGTACTCACAAGCCAATAAAATAATAAGTATCCAAGTTATTATATACTTTATATACAAATAAAAATACAAATATATAAAAATATAAAATATATCATACATCTACATATTTTAATTGCATGTTTATTATTTTATATATAAACACAGACATGACATAAAAAAAGAAAATACATATAGGATTAGAGGTTCAACTTTATTCCAGACCAAAACAATACAACCAAAATAATAGTGAAATATTCATTCTCACCCATCACCCATTTTAGCCAAAATTTTAAAATAAAAACCACTAATGCTGGTGAGACTGTGGGCGAAACAGCATTTTCATAACAGTAGGAGTAAAACCTTCCTGGAGAATAATCTGGCAATGTCTATCAAAGCTAAAAATATAATTTCTTTGACATAAAAATAGCACTTCTAAGAATTTATTCTAAGGAAAAAGGTCATACAAGCATGTAATGGTTAATTTTATGTGTCAACTTGACTGGGCCATAGGGTGCCCAGATATTTGGTCAAACATTATTCTGGGTGTGTCTGTGAGAGTGTTTTCTGGAGACTAAGATTTGAATTGGTGGAGTGAGTAGAGCAGATTGTCTTCCTTAATGTGGGTGGGCCTCACCCAATCAGTTGAAGGCCTGGAGAGACCAAAAGGGCTAACCCTCCCACAAATGAGAAAACTCTTCCTATTCTGAGGTTGTATAGCAATCTTGTCCTTCCTGCAGACTCAAACTGAGCCATCAGTTCTTGGGTCTCAAACCTGCTAGTTTTCAGACCGGAACATACACTATCAGCTCTCCTGGTGCTTAAACCTTCTGGTTCTCACTGTAACTTACACCATCTTCCCTCTTGGGTCTCTAGGCTGTTGACTGCAGATCTTGGGACTTCTCAATCTCCATGAAAATATATGAGCCAACATATAAGCCAATTCTAATAAGTCAATCAATCAATCAATCAACCAATCCTGCCGGTTCTCTTTCTATGGAGAACCCTAACTAGTACAAAGAACAAGGATATCCACTGCAATTTTCTGTAAAATAGTGAGAAAGAAATTAGAAACTACTTAATTGCCCAACATTAAGAACATGTATAAATAAATTCAGGACCATCTATACAATGGAATACTATCTGTATTTGCATAGAAAGATGTCCATGGTCTTTTATTAAATTTTAAAGAGAGGATTCAGACAAGTTTCTGAATTAAAGTTATGTAAATAAAAATATGTATGCCTAGAATTCAGAAAGCCTATAAACAAAAAAGGGGGACTGCGAGATCATACACCCAATTATCAATATTTCTCTAAGATAGTACCAATATTTCTCTAAGTTGGTGGGAGTATGGATATTCTCCATGTTTATGTTGATTCACTGTATTTTCTAGATTTTTAAAATAATGTACAAATATTTCTCTGTTAATTTTGCAAAATAAAAATTTTAAAGAGAAAAAAGGAGTAATGAAAGTAACTTTACTTTATTAGATTAAAAATATATCATAAAAATAACAATGTAATAATTAAAATGGGGGTATACTGGCCAAGGGAAATAATAAGCATATAAATGGAAAAGAAATTGATACATGAATATATATCTGACATAAATATTTATAAACTGATATACACGGATACATATAAATTTATGGATATTTCAATAACACAGTAGATTTTTTTAGAAAAGTCACAAAGTACCAGATTACTAGGTGAAATTTAGAAATACTTAGGGATAGGAAAATACTTTCTAAGTATGATATTAAAGGTAGAATCATGAAGGTAAAAATGACAGATATAACAATATAACTTAAAATGTTCTATATGCTAAGGAAAATAGCCAAATTAAAAATAAAATGCAAGTTAAAATACAGATTTGTTAGGAAATGAAGGGTTAATGTTCTTAATATATAAATATATAAAGTTTACGTAAAATAAAAATTTAACTATAATTGTATCTCTATTAGTTAGTGTCTTTCACATCCACAATCCCCCCCATCAGAGAACAGCAGTCCTGGGTTGATTCTTCTGCTCAGGTACTACAATTTTTAATACAGTATATTATATAAAACATATCCTGTACCCTGGCCCCAACTAATTGAAACAAACACCAGTATATGCCCTGGGTATTCTCTTTTTTTTTTTTTTTTCCGGTACACGGGCCTCTCACTGTTGTGGCCTCTCCCATTGCGGAGCACATCGCTCACGGGCCCAGCCGCTCCACAGCATGTGGGATCTTCCCGGACCGGGGCACAAACCCATGTCCCCTGCATCGGCAGGCGGACTCTCAACCACTGCACCACCAGGGAAGCCCGGGTATTCTCTTTATGACCTCACAGCAATCTATTCTTGCTCTTCTCTGCTCTGCTCTGTGTCTAAGTGGGCTGTGGACACACACACACACACACACACACACACACACACACACACACACACACTCACACACACACACACTGCATCATTCAGGCTCCGGCCTCTAGTTTCTGGTTGGATCCAGCCGATGAGAGGGATGGGGAAAGACAGGCCAGCATAGGTGTGTCTGACTTCCTCCCTGCCCTGACACTATGGTTCTGGAAGTGCCTGGTCCCACTACAACTTGCACTCCTGTCAGGGAACCCTCTGCCACAGCTCTACAGCTCCAGCCTTCACTGCTCTCTGGTAACTCTCATTCCTTTTTTACCATTTCCTGTCTAGAGGTATTAACAGCTTTATTTTTATTTAATGCTTTTACTAGGCTCTGAATCTCAACATCATTTGTGGGTTCCCTTAACCTTCCTTTACCTTGGTAAATAGTCCCTTCTTTCCATTCTCTTCAAAATCCCCATGAATAACACACCATTGTAAAGCAATTATACTCCAATAAAGATGTTTAAAAAACAAAAAATCCCCATGAATGTTCCTTCTATCTCCTGCAAGACTAAAAGAGTGGATGAACCCAAGGGTATTGAAAGTTGGCAAGTGTTTGTTCACTAACTAGCCCTCATACATGATGGAAAGGAGAGGCCAAAGAAAGAGGCAGACCACTTCAGACTGGTAGGTGACAGTTTTAACAAGGAAGGGAACTTACATAAGAGGCTTGTCTTGGGCTGCCACAGTCTTAAAAGTTTATATAGAGGCCTTAGTTGGGTTCAGTCACATATACCGTCCAGATGGTCTCAACAACACACTGCTCTTTCAAGGCTACGTCTTTGAAACTGGCTCCTACTGTGGGAACAGTGGGCGGAATGTACATTCCAAGGATGGGAAGGAGATGAAGAGCTTCCAATTGCCAACGTCCAGCTCTCTGGAACAGGGTCAGCTGGTTGTCAAGTCCTGTTGATGACCTCCAACATGGAGGGGCTGCAATCTCCTCTGAGTTGGTTTGGTGGGAAATTCTCGCCAATCAGAATGATCTTTGTTAGAGGTGATCTATCTCCCTAATCATCTTTAGATGAACTCCAAGGAAGTAAGTCACTGAGCTCAGGCTGTATCTGGATGACACTAAACTCCACAATGCCAGCACAGTGGAAGCACCCAGAGTCAGAGGGGACTTGCCATTATAACCCAGATCTCAGCAGGGCTCCTCTAACTCCTTGAGACCTAGAAAAGTCTCTGCAATTTTAGCTATCATCAGACTTATGAGACTAAATATTGAAAAGAAACATCAAATTATTATTACTTGCTGATGGTGCCTATAAAGTCCAAGAAAATTGACTAAAAAAATTTGTTAGAAATAGTTTTTCTGTAAGTTGGCTGGTTCCATAATGGTCATAAATCATATATTATTCTTGATTCCTCCTTCCTCCTAATACCCCATGACCTATCAAATACTAAGTCTTAGCAATTCTAGCTAACATTTCTAGAATCTCTCCACATGACTCCATTTTTGTTTTGAACTGCCCAGACTATCCAGGTTCCAGCAGCAAGCAAGGCCTCTCTGCAACAGCAGCAATTCCCAGTGAGGCGCTGCAGTCGGCCAAGATGATCAGAGAGGCTGTCTGGAGGTCAACAGCAGGACAAAAGCATCGGAGCTCCTGCCGGGCCAGCAGGGGGCAGTGAACAACTGATCAAGCAGACTGATGCATGGCCATTATGATGAAGCAGGAAACACTGGATGTATGCGTGAATGCATGTGTATGAGTGTCTGTGCTTAACTTTAGATCCCAGTGGGAACACATATGCTCTTCAAATGCCTATAACACACATAAGTTGATCATATATTAGGCTACAAAGATCTCAATGAACTTCAAAAAATAGAAATCATACAGAATACAGCATTTTACCAAAATAAATAAAACTAAAAATCGATAACAGAAAACAAAGAAAAACAAAGGTCTTAAGCTCTTGGAAATAAATACAACTCATAAATGACCTGAGTTTTTAAAAATAACCTCTATCTTATGGCATAATTAGAAATGAGTCATTGACATCAAATGAAAACATTGCATGTAACTAATTACTCAATGTGGTAAGCTGAGAAAATTTGTAGCCTTAACACTAATTATTTTAAAATGAGAATGATTTACAAAATAAAATATTCAACCAAAAGGGCTAGAAAATACTAACAAAAATATAGCAAAAGAATAGAATAAACTAAAGCATATAAAGGCATGAATTAGGTGAATTACAGAAAAACAGTATACTTAAAGGGAAAAAAATCTACTTTGAAATGACCAATATATAATTGGCACCTCCTGGGCAACTCTGCCCAATGGAGAATTTTAAAGAAAAGAAAGAAAAAAAAAGAGGGACTTCCCTGGTGGTGCAGTGGATAAGGCTCCACGCTCCCAATTCAGGAGGCCCAGGTTTGATGCCTGGTCAGGGAACTAGATTCCACATGCATGCCACAACTAAGAAGTCCGCACACTGCAACTAAGAGTCCGCATGCTGCAACTAAGAAGTCTGCATGCTGCAACGAAGATCCTGTGTGCCACAACTAAGACCCAGCACAGCCAAAATAAATAAAATAAATATTTTAAAAAAAGAAACCTCATATAGAGAAATATCTATTTTTAAAAAAAGAAAAAGAAAAGAAAGACGTAGAAAGAGCAGAAACCACAAACAAAATTAGAATGAGGAAAAGATATATAAATGGAGATAAAAATAATTCACTAGGTTCAATATGATACCATATGTACCATTTTGTAAAAATTTTTTAAGGGGTTTATTTTTTCATGTTGTTCTAGAGCAGTAGTTTCCAATCTTTTTCACATCATAGCATATTTGAAAAATGATCATGTTTATGACATAATGGTGTAAAAAATTTTACTTGTGCCAGGAGGCACTAGGAATCAAACTCTGGCCTTCCCAACACATCTGTAACCCATTTATGGTAGACTGGTTGGGAGCTGTGTTCTTGAAGTCCCAGTCAATGCAGTATGCAAAAGCAAGGGCCAGGGGAGACAATGAGGAAGGAAATGTTAAAAGGAGGAGACAGATGATCAGAATTATCAGTCTTTGTGGATATTATTATCTAATTAAGATGACGGAGGAAAAACAATGGGGAACACCCCCAGGTAAAACCATAAGCAGAAGAGTTAGCAGTGGTTCAGTGGAACTCTAAGTAGTTTGGAATCAGTGAGTGATTAATGATTATCAGAATGATTAACAAGGAATTTCCAAAAGTTGACCAGTCCCTTTTCCCCTGCTTATGCTGAGCAGTAGGCTACAATCTCAAGAGTAAAGCAGAGAATGTGGACACTGGGAATAGAGACTCATGATAGTTTTCCACATAGATTAGAAAAACCAAGATGGATGTATTACACAAAAAAATCCCCAAAAATTTAAAAACCATTGACATACTCCATGTGGCAGCATGTTCTGCTCCTCCAAACAGTAAAAGGAAGCTCATCAGAAACTATATCCAGATAAATAAACAGCGATTTTCAATCCAAAGGTGAGATGACAATCAAGAACCACCAAACGTTAAGCAAAACCTATACTTTGAAAAAGAGGAGCCCAATTTCATAAATAGAAAAGAGAATACCTACAAAACATATTACAAAACGATGTTAAAATTACTTCAGTTAATATGACCACACATTTTACAAGATGATCCTTCCATTAAACATGAAATACTTTAGATTATGATCACTGAAAAAAAATAGTTGAACTTACAGATAAGAAATAGAATGGGCTGAATAAGAGAATCATCATGGTTGAAGAAGGGATTGCGGGGGGGACTACAAAAGTAAATTGAGTCATTCTCCCCTAAAAGCAATACAGAGAGGGAATTCCCTAGCAGTCCAGTGGTTAGGACTCTGCGCTTCCATGCAAGGGGCACGGTTCGCTCCCTGGTTGGGGAATTAAGATTCTGCATGCTGCGGCCAAAAAATAAATAAATGAAGTAAAAAAGTAAAAGCAATACGGAGAAAAAAGAAAAAAAGGTTTGGAAAACGTAAGAGAAAAGTTGATATATGAAAGATACATGCAGAAACTCAGCCCCTATTTAAAAGGAGTTCCAAAAGGAGCAAAGAAAGGCAAAGAAAGAAAGTGGAAGAGAGGCAATAGTCCAAGATAACCTTAAGAAAATTTCACACAGCTGAAGGAACAAAATCTTCAAGTTCAAAAGTCCCACTGAATGATCAGTGTGGTGAATGTAATAGAAGCCTAAATCCAGATCTCATTGAAGGAGAAGGACATGGTACATGGAGATATTGATTATTTATACACATCAATCTAAAATAGAAGCTAAAATTTTTAAAAATTTAACTCATTCAAAAACTTAACTCATCGGGCTTCCCTGGTGGCGCAGTGGCTGAGAGTCCGCCTGCCGATGCAGGGGACACAGGTTCGTGCCCCGGTCCAGGAAGATCCCACATGCCGCGGAGAGGCTGGGCCCGTGAGCCATGACCACTGAGCCTGCGCGTCCGGAGCCTATGCTCCGCAACGGGAGAGGCCACAACAGTGAGAGGCCCGCGTACCGCAAAAAAAAAAAAAAAAACTTAACTCATCGATTGACATGTACACACTGCTATATTTAGAATAGATAACCAACAGGACCTACTGTATAGCCCAGGGAACTCTGCTCAATATTCTGTAATAACCTAAATGGGAAAAGAATTTGAAAAAGAAGAGATAGATGTATATGTATAACTGAATCACTTTGCTGTACACCTGAAACACTGTTAATCAATTGTACTCCAATATAAAATAAAAATTTTAAAAAAAAACCTTAACTCATCAATTTACATTGGAATGTAAACTGCTACAACCATTTTGAAATACATTTTAGCATTATCTAGAAAAATTTTAAATATACATAATCTAACTGTACTGCCTTCGACATCACCTTACTCTGTTTCCATTCTAATTTGATTGCACTTCTTTCTTAATTCTGGAGATAATCATTAAGGACAGATCATTTTCCCCCAAGAAATGTTAATTCATTTCATGAAAGATATTTCAGAAGTTATCTTCAGCCCCCCTTCTACTCCCTTACTTCTCTTTACCAAGCCATCACTCACAGTCATGCCATTTGCATCCTAGTAACTCCCCATCTGTCTATTCTCCCTGTCCCTCTGCCACCACCCCGGCCCAGCCCACCACACCCCTCATCTGGACAGCCTCAGTAATCAGCTAAAGGGAATCTCTGCATCCACATCATTTCGTTCTTATTCATTCTCTATGCCCCCAACTTTGCAAAGATGTTTTCAAAACACAAATCTGGTCATGTCTGCCCTCGGCTTAAAATTTTTCAATGGGGTGTACAAGAGACTTCAAGTGTAATTGAATTCATGTTATTTAAAACCATGATTCAGTTATAATGCTTTAATTTGGTAGTGGTTACATGAATATTCTTAACATTCTTCTTTATACTCTGCATGTGAAATCTCTCTCACACAAGAAAAACAGCCAGAAATTTTTCGAAACAAACAAAACCTCAAAATAAAATACAGCAAGAGAGCCTTTTCAATAGCTTCCTTAACACGGCATTAAGATTCTACATGCCTGATCCCTGCTCCCTCTCCAGTCATATACCACACACTGAACTTCTTTGTGTTCTTTGTCTGGGGTTTGCTTCTTGCTGCCAGAGTCCCTGTTGTTTCTGTCCATGACACTCTCTCCACCACCTACCCTCCACAAACTCCCTGGCTAATTCCTACTCAAACTTCAGATTTTAATGTAAATATCCCTTTCTTGAAGCTGCCTTTCTTGACTTCTCCAGCCTAGGTCTAGTTCATGTGTACATATATAAAATGTATGTACATTACATACATATAACTCATTTGCATTATATATTCCTTCAAACACATATCTTGACTTCTAATGATATGCCGATTTGTGTATTATTTGATTTAGGTCTTTTGCTATTTACCATAAGCCCCATGTGGGCAGGAACAATGTCTGTTTTGTCTCCCTATCTTAAGGTCTGGCATGGAGTGACCCCTCAGTAAACATTAGTTGAATGAGTAAGTAAATGGCACATGATGAGTGTAGGCGAGGGTCAAAAAACTCGGCACTTGGAGTTAAAGGGAAAGATGCCCTATTTCCACTTTTGCTGCTTAGCCTTGGACCATCACTGTGTGTTCGCCCTCCACAGCTAGGTGCCCCCGAGTAAAATGAAGGTCAGAGCCAAACCCAAGCTACAGGACTGTTAAGAATATTAACTGAGAGAGTGCAAAGCACTCGCACAGTGCCCAGCTCATAGTATGCACTCAAAGTATAATTTATTAGATTTTTCTTCTTCTATTGTTGTGAAATTTTTCTACTGACATATTCTCCCTATCTGCTCATACTCTTTTGAATGTAATTTGATGATCTTTTAGGTGCTACTGAAACTGCTTTCCATTTCAGGTCATCTGAAAAGCATCTGAATGACAGGAAGAGGAGAGGTCAGCACCACCATTCTATCTGTCTGAGCTGCCACCCTTTGTAAGGCACTGGGTTTAGCTGGTACAGAACTGGATCCACAGGCTGCAGACCCAAGCAGGGAATCCTCCTGGGGGTGACAGGATGTGTCATTGAGCTGGAGGCCTCTATGCTCTACCCTTTGTTCATTCCTTTCACTTCTGTTGAGTTCTCAGCATTTTTTTTTTCAAGGAAAATATAGCTGTGTTCTGCTTATAGATTTGTTCTGTTTTGTTTTTACCTTACATCCATGTGCTTACATTAGACCAGTCTTAAAGCCTCAAAGTGTTAGCTAGGGAAAACCCTTTTTTTTTTTTTTTTTTTTTTTTTTTTTGCGGTATGCTGGCCTCTCCCGCTGCGGAGCACAGGCTCCGGACGCGCAGGCTCAGCGGCCATGGCTCATGGGCCCAGCCGCTCCGCGGCACGTGGGATCTTCCCGGACCGGGGCACGAACCCGTGTCCCCTGCATGGGCAGGCGGACTCTCAACCACTGCGCCACCAGGGAAGCCCCAACCCTATCGCTTTTTAAGAGTTGAGACTGATCAAGTTGTCAGAAACTCATGATTGACTGAGATTGTCTGAAGGTGGGCCAACTTCTCCAAGTTCAATAGCCTGTGTTACTCTTACTAAAGTCTGTGATGGCAAAAGGGGATCAGTAAAGGGGAACATTGGATTTAAAGGAGACTAATTACAGCTCACAACCCTGCTCTAGACCAACGTTTAACCCCAGGGAGGGGCTTAAAAGGGTGGCTTCATTAGAAACTCAGGAGTCATTTTAACCTAATTGCTCCCTCATCACTGCTTAAAATTGACACCTAAACCTTTAAGAATTAACTCAGTCTCTGACTCCTGACACTGTTCACCCTTGTTAAGTGCTCCCCAGAGGACCTGAACACTCTTACTAATTTCAATAAATGTTTTCACAATCTTGGCTGTGGAGTTAATGCTTAACAAGTTCCTGAGGAACCAATTTCCTGCCTGAGGAAACTTCCTTACCAAGTTCCCTAATTATTCCCAGGCAGTCATTGCCCTGTGAAATCCAGCCAGCTGGGGGAGGCTGTTAATATGCCACAGGTGGTGGCTACAGTTGAGTTACTGTTAGACCTGCGCGGTCTCCTAGGAGTTTCGACTCGCCCAGGAAACAACAAGAGTCGGAAGTCGATGCAAAACGCAAGAGGTTTATTGAAGGCCGGTGCACCGGGGTTCCTTGGTCCTCACGCAGGAGGTCGAAGAAAGAACCCTTTTGGGCGCGAATATGTCAGTTTTATAGGTTCCCACTTCCCCGTATGTAAATTATAGATTTGGTTGTGTTCTCCTGCTGATTGGTCCCGGCTTAGGCTCGGACCAGAGAGGGAACTTGTCCCCAGCTGCCTGATTGGTCTTTGACAGACACCTTTTTTACATTTTGTTATCTCCCTCCTTCTCGGAAGGGGGCCGGACATCCTGGAAATTCACCCATTGTCTAAGAAGCCCCTATTGTCTGGAGAGTTCTTAATCATTAGCTGGAACAATGTCCCTCGAGTCCCACATTACCAAGGAAACAGATGAACTGTACAGAGAGGCATGTTTGACATCAAGAGCCCAGGGACCTGTAAACACATGTATTTCTGCTGTCTCTTGTTTTCTTTTAGCAAGAAGGGGTTGGTGCCCAGTAAGTCAGCACATATATCCTCCTCTTAAAATCATTGAGAAACTGTCTACAGAATTCTCTAAACCACTACTCTCAAACTTTTTCAGTCTCAGGACCCCTCTGCACTCTGACAGTTTATAGAGAACCTCAGAGAGCTTTTGTTTATACATACAGATTATAGTAATTGATATTTACTATATTAGAAATTAAAACTGACATTTAAAAATATTTATTAATTTGTTTTAAAATGACAATAATAGCCCACTACATGTTAAGAGAAATAACATATTTTGATAGAAAATAATTATATTTTCAAAAAATATTTATAAGAGTGGCACTTTTACATTTTTTCAAATTTCTTTAATGTCTGGTTTAATAGGATACAGCTGAATTCTCATACAATTCTGCAACTGAATTCTGCACTCAGTCTTATAAAATATAACGTATATATTACATATGAGATAATGCATCATGTAGCTTCTGGAAAACTCTACATTGCTGAGAGAAAGAGATAAAGGTAAATAATACCTTTTTTTTTTTTTTTTTTGCGGTACGCGGGCCTCTCACTGTTGTGGCCTCTCCCGTTGCGGAGCACAGGCTCCGGACGCGCAGGCTCAGCGGCCATGGCTCACGGGCGCAGCCGCTCCGCTTCATGTGGGATCCTCCCAGACCAGGGCACAAACCCGTGTCCCCTGCATCGGCAGGCGGACTCTCAACGACTGCGCCACCAGGGAAGCCCGCAGATAATATCTTAATGCTACTATGAAAATAATTTTTGACCTCACAGGACACCTAAGAAGATCTCAGGGTCTCCCTAAAGTCCACAAAGCAACTTTGAGAACCACTACTCTAAACAAAATCAGAGTAAAAAATGGTCATTGAATAGCTTTATATCTGAAACATAAAGCAAAACTAGAGACCAAGAGAAAAGCTGCAGTTATTAAGATGGAAGTGTCTGTGCCCTATTCTTGATAGTTATTGCACTATTCTTGATATTCTTGATATTTAGGCCATCCTAACCTACAAGGAGTTCCAGCCTGATGCTGGGACATCCTTATAATGACACCTAAGATGGTCTGCCCCATTTCTGGATGATAATGAGAAAAGCAGAGAAATAGCCCATATAGAAACCCTAACATCAAAAACAGATTTGCTATAATTTTATTTTGAAACATGACTTAATATTCTGTAAATTGCCAAATATCATAAATCCATAGTGTTAACAAAGTCTACAATGTTAGGGGAAAAAAGCACATAATACTTGGAAACAGTAATAACAAAGGTTGAAAGAATTTTCATGGGCAATGAATGCCTGGTTTTCCCCTCTTAAGACCTAGTTGAGAAGTCAGATAAAGGGGGAACATGAACTCTCTAAGAATTGCCTTTTTTAGCTCCCCAAAGAAACTGTATCTTACACCCACACGACTCATGTTGATGGGATCATTTTGATCCCAGAAGAGCTGCACAATGATACATGATGATCTCGGGTGGTGTGTCTCTCCTGCAAGAACAGCCAGTGTTGATCTGAACGATCCTGCCCACAATCTCTGCTCATGACCTATTCCAAGCAGACAGTCCTATCAGATGTGGCCACCTCCAGGAGCGTCCTCCGGCCTGGGATGTACGGTGGAGACAACAGCTCAGTGCATGGCCACTGGAGAAATGCCTGGGGCACGTAAACCCGATCTGAGCGTATTTCTAAGTACTGTCACATGAGACTCAGTAAAGCAAGCACAGGGGCAGAAAGCGTGAACTCTGAAGTCCAAGAAGCCTGTGTTCTAATCCCATCCAGCCACCAAATAATTTTGAATACTTGAACAGATTATTTAGTATCTCTCAGCTCTTCTATTAAATGGTATTATGAAGAATAAAATGGACTCATCCATGCAGGGAACTTAGCTGGGTATATAATAAGTGTCCAATAAATACTAGTTATTTTTAAAAAGCAAATTTGATTTTGTTTCTCCCCTATGTAACATCCTTCAGTGACTCCCCAATAACTTTCAAAATTGAATTCAAACTCCTTCCATTGGCTCATAAAGTCATTCACAGTCGGGCTTCACTTCCTGCCACTGCTCAAGTATTCTACAGAGCCATCACACAATTCTACTTCAGATAGAATTCTACTTAAAATACAGCATGCTTTTTAGACACTAGGTTTTCTCTAAATGTAGAGTCCTCTTTTTGGATTTTGCCATATAACTAACACTAGTCCTACAAACTATGATCATAATCACCTCCTCCAGGAAGCCTTCCCTGACTTACCCAGTACAAGTGTTAACCACAGTTGTAACACCGCACAATGTGGTAAAAGTTAATTTATCTGCTTCAGTATTTGATTGTAAGCCCCTAGAAATGAGTTACTGTACCTGATCTTTGTGCCTAACATCTAGCACAGCAGCTGGCACATGCTGGCTACCCAATAAGATTTTTAATTTATGAACAGATACTCAAATGAGATAACAGGCACAATCCATGAGTGTGTAACGTGTCGGGTATTGATGATGGTGATGATACGATGCTGGTGGTGGTGGTGGTCATGGTGGTGGTGGCGAAAGAAGAGCGCAAGATTGGGAAAGGAGGTGGGAAAAGAGGGGAAGGAGGAAGGATGAACCTCAGCCCTTCTGCTCCTAAGCCTAACAAAAAGATAGATACACCTACACCTACTAAAGACATGAAACTTGTCACTGCATTTACTATCTGCCCAAATCCACTGTGATGTGATTGATTCTATTACATTCTGTGAGTTCATTAGGGATGATTTGATGAACCATGAACAAGCTTAGCTCCCTGGACCTTCAGGGGTGAGATTATAGCAATTACATGCTTGAGTCACTAGATGACAGTGAGAAGTTAGTCCATCTTTTGGCATAATTAACCCAATTTCTCCTGGAACTTTCATTCATTTAGTGCCTGGAGGCTGCTTCCTAGATCCACCTCCTCTGTCCCAGGTACCCTGTCCCCCAACCTCCTAATATGAATTCCTTGGTCCCTGGAATCCCTGTAACTTCACGCTTTCTCTGTTACCCATGTTATTACTTTATCCATTTGTGTCTATCTCTTCCTCAAATAGAAACGCATCAACACAAAGCCTGAGCCACATTGGTTCAGTATATCTCCTTCTCTTTTGGATTCTTTCCATGGAACTCGATTCTGCAGTCTCTCCATTTTAAGACCCTCCCTGAATCATGAATTCCTCTCTATCTGGTGCCCTGTAGCTGTTTCCCTAATTCAGACCTCCATTCTGAGCCTGACCTATATATCCCTATAAGCTATCTACTTGACTTTGATTTCACACAGGCATCTCAAACTTTACTCATCCAAAACTGGATTTCACCCCAAAAAGTCTTCTCTTCCAGTGTTCCACATCTCAAAAAAACAGAACCTTCATCCACTCTGCTCCAACCAGAAATATGAGTTCGTCCTTGACACCTCTTTCTGTTCTACCCCTCCGCCCCCCACATGCAATCCATTACCAAGTCCTGCAATTTGACTTCTGAAATATGGGTACAATCCTTCACACTGCTCCATTCCCACTGCCACTGTCCTAGCCCAAGGCACATCACTCTCACCTGTGCTATAGCAATTGCCTCTTCCTTGCCTATTTCCACTCTTGAAAACTTCCCATCAATTATCTATTTAGCAGCCAGAAAGACATTTTAAAGTGCAAGTTTGTTTAATAGAGTCGGGAGGAAGACATTTTCCTCTACCCTTCTAAACTCTTCTGGCTGGTCTAAGAATTAAATTGACATGATTAACAGGAGAAAATCAGACAAAAATTTAATAACATATATACATGGGAGAGACCCAAGGAGAACTGAGCAACTCATCAAAATGGCCAAAGCCCTCCTCTTAAATACCATCCTCAGCTAAAGACAAAAAAGGATGTTGAGCGTGGGGAGAGTCAGTTATGGGAGCTTACCAGGAAAAGCACAGTAAACAAGGGTAGGGTTGCGTTGTTATGCAGATTCAAATCCTTGCCTGGTCTATTATAAGAGTTTCTAGAGATTCGGTCATCCTCTTCTTCCAGGTACAGCCAGGAAAGCACCCTAACAGATGGAGATTTCCCTTACAAGTGTTTTTTTTAGAAAAGGGTAATTCCTTCTGGGTTTTCAGCTTTTCCCCTATCTGCGGTTTCTTAGAAAATAACCAGCTTAAAATAATTAATATGCCAAAGAGACATATTTTGGGGTGACAAACTCTGCTTCCCTACAATAGTTGTCTCTCTCATTACACTATCTTGTTATCTTTGTGTTCCCAGCACCTGGCACAGTGCCTGGTACATAGAAGTCATTCAACAACTGTTGGTGAATAAATATTAATGGCTTTCTTTCCCTTTCTCAAACTGGTCATTCTCCCTCCCACCAGTATCTTTGTATAAGCTTCCCACACTCAAAATTGGCCCTATACAAATAAGATAGCACTCATCCTTCCATTCTTAATTCAAATATCACATCATCAAATGCAACTATAATGAAACACTAGAAGTTGACATTGGCTCCAGGATGGGAGCAAAGGGCAGAATCAAAAGGTGTCTTGAGGGTACTGCTGATGGGTTTGAAGGGTTTTAGGGAGATTGTTCAGGTAGGACTTAACAATTAAAGAGAAAAGCCACAGGCCTAAAATGGCATCAGTTTAGCTAAAGCCCATGAAAACAAACCTAGATTTAATACCTAACTTAATTGCAGCTTTTGACTTTTGCCGGAAATGCAATCTTAATCAGCCAGCTTGGATTTTCTGGTCAGAACCTATGAGATCTAAACACAAAAAGAACAAAGAGTGTCACTCCTCATCCAGTTATATAAAGGGTTGTTTGCTGCAACTTTGCAACCGACCGTGCACCCTGAGGGGAATTCTGGATGGAAAGAACAGGATGACATATCCCGTGCTTTGGATAAATGGGCCCCTAGATAGTTAAGACCTGTACCTCAGGAGGAATTTCAATGACCCCAGATTCTTGCATCTTCCCATACACAGAAAAGCACTAAAATCACTAACTTGAGATATTCGTTCTTTGTGATTAGCAGTAATCTTTTACCCAGATGTATGTTTGGCTGTATGTTTTTCCTAGTCAAACAGTCATACATATACTGGCTTCTCTCCTACCTCTTTGGAGCAGTTGACTCAGAGCTACTGAGTGCCTCCGGGCTATAGTCCTCAGTAAGACCCTGAATAAAACTCTCATGCTGTGCATTTTTTTTTAAGTCCACAGAGGTTATCTGTCATATGGGCCTTCTCCATCCCAACCTCCTGCCAAGGAAAAAGAGGCAATGTGCATTGCTATTCCCTTCCTCCAAAAAAAAAGATGTCCTGGCCTAAAAATAATCCTTTCTTTTCTTTTGCTAATAGCTCCCTTGCCCCACTCTTTTTCCTATAAAAACTATCCTTTTTGTACAACCCCTCGGAGTGCCCTTCTAGTTGCTAGATGGGACGCTACCCCATTCATGAACGGATGGATAAAAACAGTTAGTTCTTCAAATTTACTCAAGTGAAGTTTTGTTTTTTAACAAAGTTAACACAAGTTCGTGTGCCTGACGCACAGTGAGCCCAAAGAAACTGAAATGTCAGAGTCTGGAGCAGAGAAAGGTTTACTGCAAGGCCATGCAAGGAGATGAGGTGGCTCATGCCCTAAAAAGCCCCCAAAGCCCCCAAAGGGTTTCAGCAAAGCACTTTTAAAAAGCCAGGCGAGGGAGGGGAGTCGTGGGGTATGTGATCAGCTTGTGCACAATTCTCTAACTGGCTGATGGTGAGGTAGCAGAGTGGTGTCACAGAGGTTAACATTATCAGTCCTTAGGCTCCAGGAGACCTGGGGCTATGTGCTCATGGTCATCAAGTAGTTAACATCTTCCATTTGTTGGAGAGGGGAGTTTTATACATCTGCAAAACAACTCAGGAAATGTGCATCAAATACTATTATCTAGGTATTCAGAGAGGAGCTAAAGCAGAGGATATGGGGGAAGGCTTGTCCCGAGAAGGCCCCCATGGGGTCCTGCTCAGTTACAACAAGACAGTGAGGAAAATGATATTGGACACTGGATAAAAGGGCACCCAAATGACGTACTGGCAGAATAGTTAACAAAACTGTAATTTGGAACCATGTAGAAAATAGAAAATATACCAATAAAGTAGCAAATCTAAGGAGAGTTCCAGGCAGAATATCAGAAGTGCTAACTTGCTTCTTTCAGCTGCATATATTAAAATACTAGGAGAGAAAAATGGACGAAAGGACAAACTACTAACTTTTTCAGCAGAATTTAAAGAAAACAGAAAGGAGCCAGGACTTGCGAGATTCAAGAATAAAACTGTTTCTCACTCCCAGTCTCAAACAAAAAACAATTTTCAAAGAAAGAAATGGCTTTAGGGCAAAGATCAAATCTGGGGAGTGGTGGTAAAACCCTTTGTTAAAACCTCAGAAGGATTTAAAATGATTTAAAAAGAGCTCAGTTGGGAGTTTCCTGGAGGTCCTGGCGCTTTCACTGCTGCAGCCCGGCCCCGGGTTCAATCCCTGGTCAGGATCACAAGCGGTGCGACACAGCAAATCAATCAATCAATCAATAAAAAGTAAATTAATAATAAATAAATAAAAGAGCTCTGTCCCTGCTTGATCAACAGAACGCTGTGGAACTGAAGCTGTACCAGCTCATGGCCTCAGGGCTTGAGTGACGGGGCCTTCCAGACTGTTCACCTACTGTGGTGTCTCAGTTTTGAGAAGAGGGGTTGGAACAGTCTTGGGGAATCAACTGTTTGTTCATGCTCCCTAATGAAGACTTAGTAGGTCTTTGGGAAATTACTGAACTGAACAATCAAGTTATTTGCCTGGGGCCCTGTCAGTCAAGAGTCTCCGGGAATAGTAAAGTTATGCTAATGAAGACAGTGAAATGGTAAAACTGGGTACAGGTATACTGTAGGCTGCCTGGTGGGTTGGTAGTTTCAGTTCTTTCAGTTTTCATTCTATATGAAATTAATATTTAAAGAGCTGTCAAAGTAAGAATTGTACTGGACAAAGTTAAACAGGCAAAAGAGACTTTATTCAAGATTATTGCAACAGGGGAGAGAGACTGACTCAACCTCTGCTGAAACGAAGAGCTGGAGAGATTTTAAAAGCTGGAAGGAGGAAAACCATAAGCTACTTGTGCTTGCTAAATGGCTACCCAAAGGAAAAATAAACTTTCTCGTATCTTCATGACCGGGGTAGTTTCAAAGGAGGCAGAGAAAGAATGTTTGCTTACAAGTTTTCTAAAGCGCTCTGAGAAAAGGAAGGTCAGAGTCTATGGGCAGGAAAAAAGCCTGTCTAAAGTTTACTCAAGCTGAGGGGGGACTGTGAAGGCCATCTTGGTTAGAGAATTCATGTCATTTAAAAGTCTAGCTCATAGAAATAGAGAGTAGAATGGTGGTTGCCAGGGGCTGGCTGGGGCAGGGTAAGGGGGACGTTGTAGGGAGATGGGGACATTTTGGTGGAAGGGTACAAACTTTCAGTTACAAAGTGAATAATGTACCACATGGTAACTACAGTCAACAATAATGTATTGTATACTTGAAATTTGCTAAGAGAGTAGATCTCAGGTGTTCTCAAACCCCCCAAAAAGGTAACTATGTGAGGTAATGGATGTGTTAATTAACTTGATTGTGGTAATCATTTCACAATGTATATGTGTGTCAAATCATCATTTTGTACACTATAAATACATACAATTTTATTTGTCAACTATATCACAAAACTGGGAAAAAGACTAAAATACAGGCATTTTAAAAAGAAAAATTGGTTTATATAATCAATAAATGAACAAATGAACTAAAGAATGATTAAAAGGAAACTGTATTTAGTTTCATTTGATTGCTTGTTTGTTTTAGATAAGCCTTACTTAATTGGTCCTTTTAAGAGCTATGAGAAAGAAATTTCAGGATATCAAGGGATGAGATTCAATCAAAGTTTTTTGCTGATGCTCCTTTGATGTCTAACTGAGAACATTATGATACAGCATTCAGATATTTTCCACAAGGTTTCAGCAATCTGCTAATGTAATTTCTTTGTTTTGTTTTGATTTTTTTGAAAATTGAATCAGATTTGCACTCCACTCCCATTTTTGGCAGGCGTAGGTATGAATATAAAGAAAAAAGTTTTTTTCCATCAAAAGGAATGTTTCATAAAGAGAAAATGCTCCAACCTCTTTTTTATCTCACCCAAAGCATAAATGAATGGTGGTGCTCCTTTGATGTAGGTTCAATGAGTCGGATACTTTCTATTGCCTACTAGCAATATTAAAATAAGAAGCAAGAATGAAGTATTGTATTTGTCACAGTGTCTATTCTTTCTGGGAAAGATACACACAGATTGAAACGATTCATGGATAATAGAAAATAGGCACAATTTATCATATTTATGTTCTACAAGAAAAAAATTCATATATTGTTTGACAAATGTTGAGGGCATTTTTGCCCTATAACAGAAATTTCACCAGATTTCCAAAACAATGGTTTATAAGTGTAAAAGCAGTATGATAAATGACCCTCAAAATTAGTAACACAATGGACGAATATATTCTAAAATAACCAGATGAAATCCAGCTGTGGATTATAATGTCTTTAGGTCCTTGAATAGAACCAGTGTGGTCCTCTCAATAAATAGCTGTTTTTTTCAACTTACACATGGACATATTTTCACTCAAAAAATAAAAAGCTCATCTATTTGTTGGCTCCCTGGAGCTCAAACCAGTCAGTGGGGCAGAGTGGGTTTTCAAAATCAATCTGAAATTGTTAACATCATTTTTTAAAGTAATTTTGGTATTATTGATGAAAGTTGGCAAACTCACAGTTTATTTGATCCATCAAAACCCTGCTGTGGAACCTATTATGCAGAAATTAAAGCAACAATGTTTCTGAATGTAAAAAACTAGTTTCTTTATTTAGCTTTCTCTAAAGAGACAAAAAGTTAACACATACCCATATGGCCACCAATAAACAATTTTTTGAAGAAACTGTGTTATACCTAATATTAAGGAATATTATGCATCTATGAAAAAAGAATAAAAACATTAATATATAAAGATGCCCTAATATATTATCAGATTTGTAGAACTCAAAAAATCAAACATATTCGTACCAAGAAATGCAAACTGTTTCTACCATTTATTAAATTTAAATAAAGTTCAGTCCAGCATTGACCAAATATCACATAGCTTCTCAGCATAATCAGAATGTATATAAATCTACTTTTCTTAGCCATAATTTCATCAAAGCTCTTTTCAGCTCACTGTTTCTCAAACTGTAGATCAGTGGATTCAGCAGAGGCGTTAAGAAGTGAGTAAGACAAGGACATCAGCTTCTTGGTTTCTGGGGAGTAGCCAGATTTGGGTTGTAAGTGTCATACTGGCTGTGCCACAGAAGAGGGTAACAGACATGAGATGGGAGGCACAGGTGGAAAAGGCCTTTTGCCTCCCAGTGGTTGATGACATCTTCAGGATGGCAAAGAGGATTCGAATGTAAGACAGGAGTATCAACAAGAAAGGAAGCATAACAATCAAAACGGTGCCAGTGAATGCATAGATTTCAAATAAAAGGATGTCTGCACATGCAAGCTCTAGCCTTGGGGGAGTCTCACAGAAAAGATTAATTTCATTGGGGCCACAGAAGGGAAAACTAAAAACCCATGAGGTCTGCACAGTAGCCACCATGATCCCTGAGACCCATGAGAATATAACTAATTTCACCATGATCCCTGAGACCCATGAGAATATAACTATAACTAATATAACTAAAAACCCTTTTGTTCATAATCATTGGGTAGCTCAGAGGACGGCAGATTGCAGCAAATTGGTCATAAGCCATTGCCCCCAGGAGAAAACATTCGGTCCCACCAAAAAGAAGAATGAAATACGTCTGTGCAAAACAGCCTGCAAAGGTGATCATACTGTTTTTTCATTGGAGAGGGCCACCAGCATTTCAGGCATAATGACTGCACTGAAACTCACATGCACCACAGACAAGTTCAGGAGAAACAAATACATGGGAACGTATAAGCTCTGTTCCAGGGAAATGATGACTATAACGATGGCATTTCCCATCAGAGTCACCAGGTAATCAACCAAGAAAACCCCAAAGAGCTGCCCTTAGAGTTCAGGAAAATTAGAAAAGCCCGAGAGGATGAATGCAACCACAGAGCTTTGGTTTTGCCTTTTCATTTCAGTAGTGGAGTGTATATTGTTTTTATGGACCATGTATGTAAATTATAAAGTAACAATCCAATAGCTGAGAGTTCAAGTCTGATATTCTTGACAGAAGATATAATGATGAGTTCATTTTGACAAATCAACCTGAAAATTTTGAGAATGGCCAGTTACTGGAATAGTGAATCTTTCAAACACAAATAAAGAAGTGAAGAATTTTGGCTCAGAAATCTTGTTTCAAAAGTACAAAATAACAGCAGGTGTTCTCTGGCAACTTTTTTGCCAGGTGGAAAATTAATCCTTTCCTTAAAACACAAACAGACATTATATTACTTAGAATCTATTGTCTATTACATTGATGTATGCACCTCTGTTCTTTTCAACTGTATGTTTATATATGAATTTTCAAATAAAGTGTTTCAAATAAACAAAAAGCAAAAAATATCCAGAAAAAATTACAACTAATAATTCAAAACTAAAACAAATGTGGTGAGTATTTACGATAAATGTTAAGGTTCAAAATGCATTTATAATACTTTGTTTAGAATGAAATATATGAATAATACACCCCAACAAATACAGAAACACTAAAAAGGGGTTGAATTTAAATGCACTTATCTCAGATGAACATTAGTAAATTGCTTTAAGCACACTGGTTTCTGGTCAGAGTGGATTTGCCTAATTATACTGAAATTTGCCTGAATGGGAAAGTTCAGAGGTCAGTTCTCCATGGACTATCCTTGTGACCATAAAGTAGCTACCAAGGCTATAAAAATGCCATTTCTATCTTTCTGATCCTGTGGTTTAACTCTCTCTCTTCCCCCCTACACCAGCATTCTTTGAGTCCCACATCTCCCTGTTTTATTTTTTGCCATAACTCATCACCAACTCAAATAACACATATTTATTTGAGTTTTATGCTTATTATTTAACCCCCCCACTTCTGGAATGTAAGCTCCAGGAGGACAGAAACTTTGTTCAGGTGTGCATTGTAGTCTCAGAGCCTAGAGTAGATACTAACTTATATAACAGATGCTACACCAATATTTATTGAAGAGATGGAATAATAAATGTTAAAATTAGGAAAACCCAGAATCTGCCCTTAAGGAATACAGTGTCTGAAGGAAAAATAAATCAAATTCAAAGAAATAGAGAGCCCCAGAATTAATCCATGGCTTCTGTAGAAGTTTGAGGCCCCCTGTGGGATTGGAAATACCACTAGACTGGCACATTGAGCTTTAGTCCTGACTTTGCTACTACCTCCAAGGTGAGTCTCTGCTTCTCTCTGCTCAGGTTCCCCGGTGTGGTTGGGGGCAGGAAAATAACCCAGGACATCTCTTCTGGCTCTGACATGCGTGTTTCTCTGATTTATTCAGGGAAAACTGCTGGCTGCAAGGCTTCCCCTCCATTCATATGACAGCCAGGCCGAAGGAAAGCTGGAATAGTGGTGGGTGGACAGCACGTAGAAGGCACATGTGCTGCCTGAGTCCTAGGGGCCAGTCAGCCCCAAGCAGAGCTGACCATCTTCCTACCAGTCCAGCTGCTCTTCCTGAGCCCCTCTCTGGGCAGAGCACCTCACTTCTCCCCTGATCTCCCCTCCAGTCACCCAAACCAATTCTCCCCTGTCCCCAGCATCCTACTCACTGTTGGACGCTTGGATCTCTAAAATCTGGAGTCCCTCTGGGCTCAGCAAGTTCATCACCACTGACACTGCTCCAGCTCACTGCTTCTTTTCCTCCCCCTTCAAACTCCCCCCATTGTTAAATGTTTTCCTAACTGGCTTCTCCAGGTTTTGTAACTTCTCTTCCAACCTATCCCTCATACCTCAACCAAAATAAGATCATCCTTCCTCCCCGAACCTTCAGAGTCTCCTTTTATCAGTAAAATAAAACACCCACTTCTCAGGCTGCCATTTAAGGGAAACCAGAGTCAGAGTAAGTATTCTAGAAATTTAAAGAGGGAAATATTACTTCTGAATGGAGTGCGAGAGTGAACAACCATAAGCGCAGGATGTCATGGTTAGAAGGGCCATTAAGTGGAAGGGGGAAGGCTGGCTTGCTGAAATCAAAAGTATTCCATGACATCTTAGTACTCGACTTGGCCTTTGGAGGGTGCTTTGAAAACTAGCAGAATTTCACTGTAGTTACATGAGGAAGCCAGGAGGACAGAAGGACAAGCAAGTGGAAGACAATGTAATGTTGTCTTGAGCTCAGATCATTAGGACAATAGCAGAGAATAAAAAGGTAAGTCGATTTACTGAATTTGGCCATAGCAATATATTAAAATCAAATGTCTATATTAACTTTAATAATTATATTTTGGATATCAAAAAATCTCCCAGGGCTTCCCTGGTGGCGCAGTGGTTGAGAGTCCGCCTGCCGATGCAGGGGACACGGGTTCGTGCCCCGGTCCGGGAAGATCCCACATGCCGCGGAGCGGCTGGGCCCGTGAGCCATGGCCGCTGAGCCTGCGCGTCCGGAGCCTGTGCTCCGCAACGGGAGAGGCCACAACAGTGAGAGGCCCGCGTACCGCAAGAAAAAAAAAAAAAAAAAAATCTCCCAAAATTAGTAAAGTGAACTCTACAGGAAAAAAACAACAACCCTTTTTAAGGACCATTTCTAGTAGACAAAAGTATGTATTAAGCTCCAGGTGTATAAAACCAAATTAGTTTTGAAAATAAGAAAATTTTGAGTATCCTATTAAAAACATACAAACTTGAGGAATTCCCTGGCTGTCCAGTTGTTAGGACTCCATGCTCTCACTGCCAAGGGCCCGGGTTCAATCCCTGGTTGGGGAACTAAAATCCCACAGGCTGCACGGAGTGCCCAAAAAATACACACACACACACACACACAC
Source organism: Orcinus orca (assembly GCF_937001465.1). Taxonomy (NCBI): domain Eukaryota; kingdom Metazoa; phylum Chordata; class Mammalia; order Artiodactyla; family Delphinidae; genus Orcinus; species Orcinus orca. Next base: position 47,289,477 of record NC_064566.1, on the reverse strand, counting down.
ACACACACACACACACACACACACACTTCTGGGGCTGAGAAAGTTAGAAAACAAATCTAAGTTGCTGTCCTCATGAGAGATTAAAAAAACAAGAAAAGGGCTTCCCTGGTGGCGCAGTGGTTGAGAGTCCGCCTGCCGATGCAGGGGACACGGGTTCGTGCCCTGGTCCGGGAAGATCCCACATGCCGCGGAGCGGCTGGGCCCGTGAGCCATGGCCGCTGAGCCTGCGCGTCCGGAGCCTGTGCTCCACAACGGGAGAGGCCGCGACAGTGAGAGGCCCACGTACCGCAAAAAAAAAAAAGAAAAAAAATGGAACCCAAAGTCTCCACCTTTTCCCTTTAACACAAACTACAAATGCTGGCCTGACATTCACTGCCATGTTCTTCTGGCTCTAATGTTAACTTTTTGTACGACCTTGGGCAAATGACTTCCTCCTCTGGGTTTCATCTTTCTCCATGACTGGGCTTATTTATGACCACTTTCCACCCCAGCTACAAACTTTTATGAATTAATGAGTAGTGCAAGCAAACTTATAGCTCTAATTATTACTCAAACTTTGATGTGAATGTGAAAGGCCGAGTAGTTGGCATTCTTACATGAGCACTGATAGGCATCTCCAATTATCAGCAAGAAGAACTATAAATGGTAAACTCACTGACAGATACGTAAGCAGAATCTCCAGTTCCTTACCTAATGACTGCCTCTGATTTTCATCCCATTTAAACAGATGTTTCACTTCTTTAGTTAAGAAACCCTCCCATAAATACAACTCAGTGATTCAATGCACTGATTTTATAACATTAGATGACACTGAATGGTTTGCCTTGGAGAATCTTTCTCTGGAGGACTTACTAACAATTTTTATAGATTTTCCCATATGGACATAAGAAAGCTCAGTTGCACAAACTTGGAGCAACATTTTCAGTTTCTACAGGGAATAAACACCTCTTCACTCAGGAGGCTTAATTCCACCATGACCTCCCCCATTAAGAAATTCTTCAGGGAATTCCCTGACGGTCCAATGGTTAAGACTGTCTATTCAGTTTCTCTGCCCATTTTTATTTTTTATTTATTTATTTTTGGCTGCATTGGGTCTTCATTGCTGTGCGGGCTTTCTCTAGTTGCAGAGAGCAGGGGCTAGCCTTCATTGCAGTGCATGGGCTTCTTATTGCGGTGGCTTCTCTTGTTGCAGAGCACAGGCTCTAGGCATGCAGGCTTCAGTAGTTGTGGCACATGGGCTCAGGAGTTGTGGCTCGCGGGCTCTAGAGCACAGGCTCAGTAGTTGTGGCGCACGGGCTTAGCTACTCCGCAGTATGTGGGATCTTCCTGGACCAAGGATCGAACCTGTGTCCCCTGAATTGGCAGGCAGATTCTTAACCACTGTGCCACCAGGGAAGTCCCTCTGCCCATTTTTAAACTGGATTTCTGTTGTTGTTGTTGCTGTTATAGAGTTGTGTGCATTCTTTACATATTTTGAATATTAACCCCCTTTCAGATATATAGTTTGCAAATATTTTATCCCATTCTGTAGGTTGGCTTTTCATTTTGTTGATTATTTCTTTTGCTGTGTAGAGTTTTTTTAGTTTGATTAGGCCCACTTGTTCATTTTTGCTTTTGTTGCTTGTACTTTTGGTGTCATATACAAAAAATAATTGCCAAATATACCCTGAGAAAACCGTAATTCAAAAAGAGTCATGTACCACAATGTTCATTGCAGCTCTATTTACCAGGACATGGAAGCAACCTAAGTGTCCATCGACAGATGAATGGATAAAGAAGATGTGGCACATATATACAATGGAATATTACTCTGCCATAAAAAGAAACAAAATTGAGTTATTTGTAGTGAGGTGGATGGACCTAGAGTCTGTCATACAGAGTGAAGTAAGTCAGAAAGAGAAAACAAATTCGGTATGCTAACACATATGTATGGAATCTAAAAAAAAAAAAAAGAAAAGGTCAAGAAGAACCTAGGGGCAGGATGGGAATAAAGACGCAGACCTACTAGAGAATGGACTTGAGGACACGGGGAGGGGGAAGGGTAAGCTGAGACAAAGTGAGAGAGTGGCACGGACATATATACACTACCAAATGTAAAACCAACAGCTAGTGGGAAGCAGCCACATAGCACAGGGAGATCAGCTCGGTGCTTTGTGACCAACTAGAGGGGTGGGATAGGGAGGGTGGGAGGGAGGGAGACACAAGAGGGAAGAGATATGGGGATATATGTATATGTATAGCTGATTCACTCTGTTATAAAGCAGAATCTAACACACCATTGTAAAGCAATTATACTCCAATAAAGATGTTAAATAAATAAATAAATAAATTGCCAAGATCAAAATCAAGGAATTTCTTCCCTAAGTTTTCTAATAAGAGATTTATGGTTTCAGGTCTTATGTTTAAGTCTTTAATCCATCTTGAGTTAATTTTTGTGAGTGGTGTAAAATAGGGGTCCAATTTCATTTTTTCAGCATATGGTTATCCACATTTTTGAACAGCATTTATTGAAGAGATTATCCTTTCTGCATTGAGTCTTCTTGGCTCCCTTATCAAGTACTAGTTGACTGTATATGTGGGGTGTTATTTCTAGGATATCTGTTCTGTTCTATTGATCTATGTATCAATTTTTAATGCCAGTAACATACTGTTTTAATTACTATAGCTTTGTATTATAGTTTGAAATCAGGAAGTGTGATGCCTCCAGCTTTGTTCTTTCTTAGGATTGCTTTGGCTATTTGGGGTCTTTTGTGGTTCCATATAAAATTCAGGATTGTTTTTCTATTTCTTCAAAAAATGTCATTGGAATTTTGATAGGGACTGCATTGAATCTAAAGATGGCTTTGCATAGTACAGACAGTTAAAAAAAATTAATTCTTCCAATTCATGAACATGAGGTATCTTTCATTTGTGTCTTCTTCAGTTTCTTTCATCAGAATCTTACAGTTTTCATTATACAGCTCTTTTACTTCCTTGGTTAAATTTATTCCTAATATTTTAGTATTTTTGATGTTATTGTGAATGGGATTGTTTTCTTTATATCTTTTTCAGATATTTCATTGTTACTGTATAGAATCAGAAACTTATTTCTGTAGGTTGATTTTACATCCTGCAATGTTATTGAATTTGTTGGTTAGTTCCAACAGTTTCTTGGTTGAGTCATTAGAATTTCCTATATATAAGATCATATTATCTGCAAATAAGGACAATTTTACTCATTCCTTTTGATTTGGTTGTCTTTTGTTTCTTTATCTTGCCTGATTGCTCTAGCTAGGACTTCTAGTACCATGTTGAATAAGAGTGGTGAAAGTGGGCACCACTGTGTTGTTTCTGACATTAGAAGAAAAGCTTTCAATCTTTCACCATTGAGTATGATGTCATCTGTGTTTGTTGCATATGGACTTTATTATGTTGAGGTATGTTCTTTCTATACCCAATTTGTTGAGGGTTACTGCTCCAATCTTGAACCCTGGCAGAAGCATCATCATGAATACTTGAGACTCTTGTTCTATCATGGCGGATGTGCCTCTAGACCCCTCCGGCATTGTACTGAGGGTTTTCTGCATCCACTTTTGTCATGATTGTCACTGACAATGTTCCTTCTCAGATAAGTTAGAATTTTCTCTTCCCTTTTTGGAACACTGGCAGAAATACTACCCCATCTTTCCCTTTAAAAAGTGGCTACTGATGGTACTTACTTTTCTTCTTAGTTCGTAAGAGACTCAGGAAGAAAATAATATCTTTGTGTCACACTTCCTGTTCCCCACTTCCAGGTTTCTTACCATGATAGAAGGTGACTGGAAAATCCACACAGGGTTCCTAGCAATGCCTTTTATAGTCAGATGCTCAGATTGTTCAATGAAGGAATGGTCAATTCCAAGAAGGTCTTCTCATTAGTAGGATGAGTGACTATTTGCCCCTTGACTTCCTTTGTATCCCTTTCTCCCTCACTCCTGGACTTGGGAACTAACTCCTAAAGTGTGAAAAGTCCTTGAAGTGATTCATTTATGGACTTCCCTTACTGTTTCCATTTGTTCCCCATCCTCCCTTTCACCAAGATTTGAAATCCTCTCTTCTTCACCCACCATATCCATGTCCTTCAGGACTATCAATGAAACTGTTTGTAAGGTTTCTTGTTTTCCCATCCATTCTACCCTATCTATACTTCTTTCCAGTGTCTTGCAAAAACAACTAATGAAATTTGAATGGGTCTCAGCTTACCTCCTTGTATTTATACAATAATTTAAAGTAGACAATGTGCTTTCTCATATGTATAGGGACATTTGAGTATTGACTCACCATCATTCATTGGCCTCCTTCCCCTGCTAACAATACCTTTATTTCTCTTGGGGAATCTTTTCATTAAACTATTTCAGGTATGCATAGCTGGGATTGATGCTATTCCCAGTTATGGAGTAGGGGCCATGAGAAGTGCATATTAACAGCATTTCCCATTCTAGTCACCATCACAGTGTCTTGTTCGTGGCTTCACAGGTGATCCCACTACAGTGAACAATATGGGAGGCGTCCTTGAATGGGTTTTTGTGAATGAAAACCTTTGTTCCGCTGGATAACTGATATGTTTCCCACAAGACACAGATTAGAGAAAATGTATCCCTAAGTGTTGTTGACAGCCTATTGCCTCTAGGAGGGGAGAGTTTCCTTGAGAATGGAATCTACCCTAAGGAAGCAGAGATGAGAAATACAGAAAGGGAACACAGGTCATGGTTATACCATCAGAGTTCTGGATAAAGCCAAGCCTGCAGGTTCATTCATCCCTATATTCTGCTGGGACTGAAGGAATGATCTTATTGACCATTCAAGTCAGTGTAGACTGAACGCTGAGTCCTCTGGTTCTAATATATACCCTGTGAGATTAATAACATTATCTTTATTTTAGCAGAAAAGTAATAGAGCCAGAGAAGTTACGTATTTGCTCAAAGTTACATAGCTAGTCCAGAAGTTTTAACTTCAAGTTAAAAAGCACCAACTATAAAATCATCTGAATGACTTTTTCCCACTTAAATTTTCAGTGTTACCATATTCGCACTAGAAAATATTAAACATTTTGGTAATGACATCCAGGCTTTCCACAAGGTAACTTCAATGTACTTGTCTTAATGTATTTCCTATCACTGCAGAATTTCTTTTTTTTTCTTTTTTTTGGCCACACCGTGTGGTTTTCAGGATCTTAGTTCTGTGACCAGGGATCGAACCTGGGCCCACGGCAGTGAAAGTGCCAAGTCCTAACCACTGGACCGCCAGGGAATTTCCTGAACTCCAGATTTGAGGAGTCATTGCCACACAGGTCCAGTTACACCACTAGCAACAGGGAGCATCCCCTAAAGTTAGGATGTAAGGAGAGAAAGGGGCCAAAAGAGAATCACAGGGAACATTAACATTTAAGTCTCAGAAGACCGCGAAGGAGTTGATCAGACACATGAGAAGAACTAGACAATAGTGTCCCTGTAGTCACAGAAAATTTCAGGAAGGAAGGAATGACCAAGGTTAGCATCTCTGACCCTCCAGGAATCCTGAACCACCTTTCATATAAAAAGAGGAGCACAGTTTTCCCCAGACCTCTTATTATATTTCATAAGAAATGTTAGTGGGAGGAAAACCTCCCAGTTGCTTTATGCAGACAACTATACGAGGAGTAATAGGGGAATAGTCCAAACCTTAGGCAAAGAGAGTCAGAAGTAGTCCTAGGAATGAGGTTCGGAGCTTCAAAAGTGACCCTAAAATGGCTCCTTAGAAATGACAGCAACAATGCAAACCCCACTTCAGAGAGGTGGACAAAAATCTTTAGCTGGATTAAACAACAGAAAAGGATAAAGAGGTTATCCCCATACTATATTTAAGGAGGGAAGGCCTATGGGTGGCAGTGCCTTTGTACATCTGGGGAGGGATCAAAATTTATAACCAATTTTCTGCCTCTGTACCCTGGGTCTAGTGAACTTAATTCCAGTTTTATCCATACCTGTCCACATGCTGATGAGAAAAAGACATACTAAAAGCAAGAAACAGGCAGAGTTGGGTGATCTTTGTAAGTGCCCAGCCACCTCACACATATCCGACTTCATGTATTCTCTGCCAATCACTCCCTACCTGGTAACCATGTCCCAGATGTCACTGGACAGTGCAGGCTATCGTCAAGTGTAGCATACCAACCCAATCTCAAGGCTGCCATGGATTTACTAACATAAGTTCAGTCTTTTCCTGGTAACCCTTCCCCAAATATTCCCAAGAATACCCAGAAGCGTTCACATTTTAACCTGCTACAGGATCCTCACCAGTTTATGAGTTGTACAAGGGGCCTCTTTCCTTTTAAGAGTCCCAGGGAAGGCAAGGAGAGGCGGGGGATTTCAGCAGTAGTTGGAGCTATGGAAGCTGATATCTTACTCCACATGACTCATGGCTGCTGCCTGTTCTACCACCACCCTGCTCCACATAGGGCAGCCAGATTGAGCAAATAAAAATATCGGATGCCCAGTCTGAATTTGAGTTTCAGACACACGACAAATAATATTTTAATATAAGGATGTCCCATGTAAAAAAAATTATTCATTGTCCATCTGAAATTCAAATGTAACTGGGCATCTTGTATTTTGTGTGATACCCTCTTCCACCTGCCACTCTCAAACCCCACTCTTTCAGAAGAGGTTCCCACAGCTGTTATCCAGGGACGGAGTTCTTTCTTTCTTTTTTTTTTTTTTTTTTGCGGGTACGCGGGCCTCTTCCTGTTGTGGCCTCTCCCGTTGCGGAGCACAGGCTCCGGACGCACAGGCTCAGCGGCCATGGCTCACAGGCCCAGCCACTCCGCGGCATGTGGGATCTTCCCGGACCGGGGCACGAACCCGTGTCCCCTGCATCGGCAGGCGGACTCTCAACCACTGCGCCTCCAGGGAAGCCCAGTTTTTTCCTTTTGACCACTGCCTTTTCTTTCCTATGCTTCACACCTCCCGCCCCCCCAAAGGGAAGCTAAGTAAGGACCAGATGAGAGCAGCCAAGACGGTGGAGTAGAGAGACTCAGTGCTCACCTCCTCTCGGGAGCACATCAAAACCACAACTATCTGCAGAACAACCATCAGTGAAAAAGACTGGAACCTACCAGAAGGGATCTTCTACAGCTAAAGACATAAAGAAGAAACCACAATGAAACCAAGACCAGTGGTAGGAGGGGGAAACTCAAACAAATCAAACCCTATACCCCTCAGGTGGGAGATACACAAACTGGGGAGTAATTATAGTGCAGAGGTTCTCCCACAGGAGCGAGAGTTCTGAGCCCCACGTCGGGCTCCCCAGCCCGGGGGTCTGGCACCGGGAAGATGAGCCCCCAGAGCATTTGGCTTTGAAGGCCAGCTGGGCTTAATTGCAGGAGCCCCTCAGGACCGGGGAAATAGAGACCCCACTCTCAGAGGGCGCACGCAAAATCTCACGTGCACAGGGACCCAGGGCAAGAGCAGTAATTGATAAGAGCCTGGGCCAGACCTACCTGCTGGTCTTGGAGAGACTTCTGGAGAGGCGGGTGCGGCTCACCCTGGCAACACAGACACCGGCAGCAGCCGTATTTGGGAGCTCGTTCTACCGTGAGGAAGGCGGTGCCGGCGGGCGCCATTAGGTGGGCTCCTCCCTCTCGCATTTAGCGCCAAGACGGGGCCCAGCCCAACAGCCTGCAGGTGCTGCTGGGACGCCCCAGGCCAAACAACCAATGGGGCGGGGACACAGCCCCAGTCGCCTGCAGACGGGCAGCCTAAAGACTAAAGAGCCCACAGCCGCCTTGCCCACCAGAGGGCCAAGATCCCGCTCCACTCACCAGCCCCACCAGGAAGCCTGCACAAGCCTCAGCCACCAGGGGCAGACACCAGAAGCAGAAAACTATGATTCCCCAACGCAGGCCAGACCCTACCCAGACCCTACCCTGGGACCAGCTGGGCCCTGGCCCTGCCCACCAGAAGGCCCATGCAACCTTCAGGACACCCCCGACCCCAGACCCAACAGTGTCAGGAACAGCCTCCCACACCCACCAATGATCTGAAATGGGCCCTGGGATGCCTGGGTCCTGCAGCCAGACTCCAGGAACCAGCTCTGCCTGCCAGTAGTCCCGCACTAACCCCAGGCCCTGGCTTCACCTGCCGGTGGGTGGGCAGCAGCCCCAGAGTCTTCGGGACCCTGACTCTGCCCACCAGTGAGCCAGCCCTAGCCCCGGGGCCTCCTTGGGTTCCGCGACCAGCCACGTCGTGACCAGGCCCCGCTAAACAGCAGCCAGCGGCATCTGCACGAGGGAGGGCCTGGCAGCCAACCAGACTAGGGGCCAACCAAGCCCACCAGACCACCCACACAGTCAACCCGCCACAACAGAAGGACCCACACGGCACTCTTAGGGGGCATCCCTAGAGCGTATAGCTTGGGGAATGAGAGGGGAGTGCACTGCTGGGATGCAGAGGATGCCTCCTACAGAGGGCCACTTCTCCAAGGTCGAGAAACATAACTAACCTACCGCATACACAAAAATACAAACAGCAACGTAGAATGAAGCAGCAGAGGAATATGTTTCAGACTAAGGAACAAGGTAAAACCCCAGAAGAAGAACTAAATGAAGTGGAGACAGGCAATCGCCCAGAGAAAGAGTTCAGAGTAATGATCATAAAGATGATCAAAGAACTCAAAGGGAGAATAGATGCACAGAGTAAGAAATTAGAAGTTTTTAACAAAGAGTTAGAAAATATAGAGAACAACCAAATAGAGATGAAGAATACAATAACTGAAATGAAAAATGCACTAGAAAGAATCAATAACAGACTAAATGATACAGAAGATCAGTGAGCTGAAAGACAGAAATCACTGCTACTGAATAGAAAAGGAAACATAAATAAATAAAAGGACCAGATGAGCCCAGCTTCTCTCTGCACTTGGAATCACTGCTCCTTCCAGCCACCAGGTCCCGTAGCCTGGTTTGGCCCATTCTTCAAGACTTCTACACATGGGGATCCCATTGGTTCTCCCTCTTACCCAGCCCTCTCAGGGTACCGCAGTCCATCAGACACACGTTATCTGTATACAGTATGATATATTATTTTGTCTACTCAGAACCCTTTCCTTTGGAGATCCACTCTTCCATTCCCTGTGTTTCAGGAGGTGCTGGTCCTTTCTTACTCAGCCCTTGGAATGTGGCCTAGGCCATGAGATTCACCCAAGCCAGAGAAGTTCATCTTCCAGACCAAAGAGATTGTTCAAGGCTTGACACCTGCTCAGGGTCAGGTCAGAATCCTTCCCCAATTTCCCTGTGGGAGATAAAGACTATTCCCTCCCTATGGGATTATTGGCTGTAAGGGTGGTTTATGTTGACTCCCCTTATGGCCATCTTCTCTGACACATAAGGGTCACTCTCCGAAATAAGAGCAAAAGGCAACTATAGAAAGAGCAACAGAGGGGAGAGAGTGGAAGCCCAGATGACATTGTTAGAAAGAGCCAGACAGACCTAACTAGAAATCAGCTTAAAAAAAAGAAAAAAAGAATATAGTTGGTCATTTAATTTTTGCTTAATCGTGTTTGATTTGAATGTGAATCCTAAGTGAAATAACGTGTCTAAACATCAACTGGATATTACATCCATGTTTTTTTAAACAGACCTCCTTGGCCCCATGAAACTCCAGCAGTGTGGCTGGGTACCTGTTTTGCTGTTCGCAGAAAAATCTCTATGATACTCAGGAGTTGGTCGGCTGGGAGCATTCAGGCTCTCTAGGGGACAACACAGCCTAGCTCAGTAGGTTCCACCAGCCTCTTCAGTAACCCAGTACAAATTGCTCTTTAATTAAGGACATGGGCAGACATGCAGTTTCTTACACAGATTCTGTATATACACACAATCTACGTGCTCAACAGGCTACGTATATAATTATCAAATGTGGAGACACCAGACTTCCTGTGTGAAGAAGAGTTCATAATAATTAGTGTCATGGGGTCTCAAGTTGATCAGTCAAGGCTGAGTTACCTTGGATTCAGGTATCTGGGCACGTCCAGCAGATTTCTGGAATTGGTACACGTGAAATCAACTTGTGAGAAGTCATGACAACAATAAAACTGTGTGAAAAACAAAAAGAGGGGTGTCTGTAACCTTCCTGTTACAGGAAGGGGCACTGAGGGTCCAAGGCAGCATCAGCCTTCCGCAGCAACTGCTGGGTGGGGGTAGGTTTGCGGCACCTGCACAGTCCTTGAGGACCTCTACACAGTGGGCTGAGGTGTGGGAGCTAAGAGAGCTCCCTGAGGAACCCCAGAAACTGATGGGGCTCCTGACTGAACTTCAATTTCCTCATCTGTAAAATGAGGGCTGGGAACTGACCACACCTCTACCTAGAATTCCCTTTTTCTTCTTTTCTCTACAGAGGGAACCAAAGCAGAAAAAAGGGATTATGAGTTAGCGCTTAGAACTGACTGACATTTCCAGAAAGAAAAGTCAGTTAATGGCACCTCTGGGGACAGTCATGACATGTTATTAGCATGGAGCTAAATCGAATCACAGTAGAGCTTCCAGGACTAAAGGTCTGTAACAAGCCATGGCTCATTCCCAACATGGAAAATTGAGAAGTTTCTAGAAAGATGGGAAGCTACTGTTTAAGCAGCAGTAAGTCACAAATACAGAGTCAAAGGGACATTCCATTATACCACAGTACAATACTTCTTTTATTTATTTATTTATTTATTTATTTATTTTTGGCTGCGTTGGGTCTTCATTGCTGTGCGTGGGCTTTCTCTAGTTGCAGCGAGCGGGGGCTACTCTTCTTTGCGGTGTGCGGGCCTCTCATTGTGGTGGCCTCTCTTGTTTTGGAGCACGGGCTCTAGGCGCGCAGGCTTCAGTAGTTGTGGCTCACGAGCTCTAGAGCACAGGCTCAATAGTTGTGGTGCACGGGCCTCGTTGCTCCACAGCACGTGGGATCTTCCCGGACCAGGGCTCGAACCCGTGTCCCCTGCACTGGCAGGCAGATTCCTAACCACTGCGCACCAGGGAGGCCCAATACTTGTTTTAAATGTTAGCACTGATATGCTTCACATTTTCCAATATTGTGGAATGAGCACAGTCCACATTTTATTATATTAGGGAGTTTATTTCACAGGAAAGAGTCAAATGTCAGAATCACATGCTTGGTCACTGACATTAACATATAAGAGGAGCTACTGAAATAAGACTCTGCACTATCGAAACAGCCTGGAGTGGGGGGATGGGTGCTAAATAAGTGAATTTGAGCCATCGATGGCAAAAGTGGTTGTTCCTAAGGGCTCATTCCACACGGCCTTTCCCCATGTCCTATGTTCCAAGTCTTCTGATCCCCTATTATCTAATCTCTTTCTTTTTGCTCTTCTGTCCTTATACCCCTTCCAGTATGCATTAGTCTAATCTCACATCTCTCCATTCCTTCCTACTCTCTGTCTCCCCCCATCCTCCTGTCCCTCCACCCCACCATTCTCCTGACCCTTCATCTCTACTGTCCCCACTTCTCTGCCCCACGTCCTGTTGCTCCTAATCTCCTTGTCTCTAGTTCCTCTGTCCCTCTGCCTTTTCCATTAGAGGTTGACTTTTGGATCCCCGCTCTATTACTTTTGCCCACAATTGGACATTTTTTCTCCTTTCTGTTGTCAATGAAAATTGACAATCAAGTTAATCCAAACTGAAGCTTATAACCCACGAGACAGGCTCTCAGAAGCTCTGAGAACCGTTCCACCTGTTAGAAGTCGAAGGCACCGTCATAGATTTTTGAGACAAAGGATCGTACATCAAAATGACATACTGATATTCTACATAAAGTTCACCAAAGATAAGTAGTTCAGGTAAGCATGTACAAAGCAAGCGGTAAGCCACCATGACCCACATACAGAGTTGGGAAAGAAAGAGAATCTTTTAAGTTACACTGCTAGCATCAGAAGGAAGGGAAAGAAATGATCTTTACAGTTGAGCAGGCATTCCCACCGTTGAGGAGCTCTGGTTAACATGTAATGCAGATGCACACCACACGTCAGGGAGGGAGGGAGGAGGTCCAAACGGGCAGAGAGAATTTGATGTTTAAATTTTCTCGTCCTGCCTTAAAGTATAAATTTTATTTCATCACTGTCCATTACTCAAGCTGGTTTTGACAGAAAATGAGTTCCTTCTATGGAATTTCTTTTCACTGAAAATGTTCCATCTTAAATGATACATCACTCATCTGAACACCCTTTATCAAACCCTTTACTTTAGATTCATACAGGGAGAATTCCAAATCCCAAGTTCTGAAATGCTTTATAGAATCCATTCGTTCTTTGAGGCACTTCAGATCCTGCTTTATCGAGGGAGAAATTTTGAGGCAGAACTTTAGCTCCCAGTTCGAGGAGCCCTCTTTTTTCGATATGTCCAATAAAAACTGCATACTGAGGGCCATCGCCTCACCCCCTGTCTGCTTCTTTTCATCTAGCAGCCTATTCACTTCTCTGCAGCACTCTCCCCTGCCGCCAGCTGGCTCCGGTCCTCTTCCACCAGGTAGGACATGGCATGAAAAAATTCCTATAAGCTAATGCGGTAAAAGCTGTACTTCTTGATGTCAAATCCCTCTTGGTAGCTGTTGCTGCTCACGAAAGCAGCAAGGCTGAGCCCATCTAAACTGTGCTTCCTGACGTCACCTTCTTCAAACACGATGCCCTCAGCTGCCAAGGGGCACAGCCCCTCAGGACCTTGTCCCGGGTAGGCTCAGAGCAGACCCCAGGGGCACTGTGGGGCAGGAAGGTGGAGACGTAGGCCATGAAGATGTCAGTACAATTACCGGGCATCTCCAAGACCTCTCTGCCTTGCTCTATCTGCCCCTTCAGCCAGGAGCAGACCACGCAGCAAATGCCTGGAACCTGACATGCTTTGTCAGAGAACATCATTTCTTTGTACAATGTCAAGGGCATTTCTGGCTTGCTCCTTATCTGTGAAGTAGGAGTTGAAATACCTCCTCCTCTCAGGCTTCTCTGAGGATGTGGACATGGGGTGGTTCTCTCAGCAAGGACTCCAGATTTCACAAAGCCAGCACCCAGGTGGTGACGAGAAGGGCGGACCTGGGAGCATTAGCATTCCTCCCCAACAGAAGGTGCAGCACATCCTCCATGGGACTGGACCTCGGCCTCTTCACCCTCTCTGCAAAGGGCCCCTCTGCAGCTCATCACAGTCATCCAGGATGAACAGGAGCCATTCCAGCTGCCTCAGAGTCTCTGTGATGGGAGCTTGATTTTCCCCACAACGCCAGAAGAGGAGCTGGTCCAGTCTGCCCTCCGGCAGCAGGACCACTTCTCTGCAGCTCACATAAAAGACATCATCCAACTGGCCCGGATACAGGGTGCCAGTGGTCCAGTCCAGCACCGTTTTCTGGCCAGTGTTGTCTTTCCCATGCCAGCCGACCCCTGTAGCACCACTATGGGTGGGACCTGGGAGGACTTTCCCCCTGGATCTAATAGAGCCTCCACTGTAACAGAGTCACAGTGGGCTGGGGCAGACAGGCAGATGACGCTGGGCTCCCTGAGCTGGGCGTGGCCACCAGGAGCAGCTGGTTGTAGCCGCCCTGATGCCTCCTTCTTGCCGCTCCTCTAGGCCGTGCACATGCTCTCGGTACATTTCTCCATAATCTGCACTATACAAGTGAGGTGTTAGGGGTGAGATGGGAATAAAAAGAGACAGACTCTGGCCTCTGCCCTTTGGTTTCATCTTCTGTGCCCCAGAACTTGTATCTCTCTGAAAGTTATACTTCTAGGGGCATGGGGAGGGACCACTGCTCGTGTGTATGAGGGTGTGTATGCATGTGTGATGTGCACGTGCCCATCTGTACGAGTGTGTGAGGGTATGTTCTGTGGGGGGGGGTGTCCGTGGGGTGTGAGTGAATGCTTATTTCCCCACGTGCTCACGGGAGTGTGCTATGGATGCTTGTGTATTTTTGTGTGGGGAAGGCGTGTCAGTGTGCAACGGCACGTGTGTTTGTAAGAATACGTATACATGCAAAAGTCACCCTGTGTGTGAATGTCTGAGTGTTCATGTGACACGTCCCCATGTGAGATGGTGAGGACAGAGAGAGAGGAGAAAGGAAAGGGAAACTGGAGAACGGCGAAGTCACAGGAGCCTGTTCCTGGTAAAGATCAAGCCAGGTGTTAAAGAGGAACCAGCTCCTGACTCTGAGTCAGCCTAAATTGTCCCCATCTCAATCCTACTGTTCCCCCTGCTACTGCTTTAAATGTCTCCTTTCCTTCCCAGGCAGTTTCCTTGAGAGAGTAGCCAGTACTCACTACCATGAGTCAACTCCCAAATTCTGGTTTCCATGCCCACCCCCTCCCCGCAGTTCCACTGGCGCGGCTCTACCAGGGTTGGCAAAGATCCAAGTCATCAAATTCAAGGCTCGCTTTTCAATCCTTTCTGGATACGCTGTTTACCTGAGTTTGGAGGAATGAAAAGAAAGGATGCGTGCCCACCCAGAGTACTGACAGGGGAGCAGGATCACGTGAATTCTAACTAGGAAAGGTAGATCCTAGGAGAAAGCAGCTTTTGGGCACGAGAGTCAGGGCTACGTAATCCAACGTCACCCATCGACCTTGCCAGCTGGACGCTGGCACTTGACCCAGCCAAGGGAGTGGGCAAGTTCCTGACGGGCAGATGTTATCATCCTCGCCACACCAAGAAGGAAACTGAGGCTCAGGAAAAACAAACAAACCAACCTGTAGATGGCCCAAAGTTACACAGGAAGTTAGGATCGGAGCTCCTTCCACACATAGTAATGAGCATAGCAACCTTGTAACACTAATAACTAATGTACTTCTGGCATATGCTAAGAACTTTACAGAGCATTACCTCATTTAATCCTCTCCCATAGTACAGACTAGTATCTCCACCAGATCTCTCCACACTTCTGCTTGCATGTCTAATCGACATCTCAAGGGTGACACATCCCAAAGTGAGCTTGGGATCTTTTCCCCAAAACCTACTCCACTTGTAGGTTTCACCATCTCAATTGACAACAGCCTCTTCATACTAGTCCGCTCAACACAAAAAATTGGAGTCATCCTTGACTCCTCTCACACCTCACATACAATTTCTCAGAAAGTCCTATTGCCTCTACCCTCAAAATATGTCCATCATTTCCCTACCTCTCATCGCTTCCACTGCTGCTGTCCTGGTCCCAGCCACCCTCATTTCTCATTTAGATTACCTGGCAATCTAACGTGTCTCTCTGCTCTTTCTCTCTCACCTCGCTCTGCCCAGTAACCACTCCCCCTTTCTATTCTTCTCAAAGCAGCCAGTGTGATTCTTTTAAAACTAAGACAGAGCATGACCCTCCCGGCTCAAAACTCCATCTGACTCAGACTAAAACTCAAAGTCCTTACACGGCCTGGTAAGTCCTTAATGATCTGCTCCCCAAGCCCTATGGAGAGACCCATGTCCTGCTACTCCCCGCCTTGATCCTAACACTCCAGCCATGAAATAGCCTCAAACACACCAGGCCTGCTCC
Organism: Orcinus orca; assembly: GCF_937001465.1. Classification (NCBI taxonomy): domain Eukaryota; kingdom Metazoa; phylum Chordata; class Mammalia; order Artiodactyla; family Delphinidae; genus Orcinus; species Orcinus orca. Next base: position 47,273,977 of record NC_064566.1, on the reverse strand, counting down.
TGCCTTAAGGTCTTTGCACTCTGTTCCCTCTACCTGGAGGTTCTTCTCCCCAATAATGGTCATACCCCTCGTCTCCTTTAAATCCACTCAAATCTCACATTCCCATTTTGACCTGCTCTAACTCCTCACGACTCCTGATTTCCTCCTTATTTTCAGCTAATTTTTCCTTTTTCATAGCACTTATCACCTAATACATTCTATAATGTACTTATTTGTCTCTCTCCAGTAGAATGTATACTTTTCAAGGACAGTGATCTTTGTTTTGTTCACTGATATATCCCAAAGCTCCAAAAGAGCATCTGGCACATATTCAAATTGTTGAATGAATGACTCACTGCATTGACACCTTAGAATGCTGTCAAGAACAAAGTCCTTTAAAAGGCACCTTGATGTCGATTATCCCATTGAAGTACCAATTGAGACCCTTGCGCCGCTCTCTGGCTCCATCTGGTGGCAGCTGTTTCTCTCCTCTCAGTGCGGTTCCAAAGTTTACTCGGAACTACTTAGCTCGTTTCTCACTGAGTGCGCATCGGACCGAAATCAAAGAGCACAAACTCAGAGCAAAAAAATTGTAGCCGTGAGTAGCATCATCAGAAGCCAATAAGCACAAAGATCTACTTCACGTGATGCAGGTTCAGCCTATCGTGCTCCTAATCTTTGTCAACTCACTCCCTTCCGCGCCTGGCTCCTTCCTTCTCGACAAGATGGCCACACCGGCGGTACCGCCGAGCACGCCTCCCGCCACCCCAACCGAAACCCCGGCTGCGGCCTCAGACCCGGCCCCGGCTCCATCCCCAGCCTCAGTCTCAGCGCCGGCTCCAGCGCCGGTTCCAGCTCCAACGCCGGCTCCAGCCTCATCCTCAGACCCGGCGGCAGCAGCGGCTACGACCGCAGCTCCGGGCCAGACCCCGGCCTCAGCGCCAGCCCCAGCGCAGGCCCCGGCACAGTCGCTGCCTGGCCCGGCTCTCCCAGGCCCCTTCCCTGGCGGCCGCGTGGTCCGGCTGCACCCGGTCATTTTGGCCTCCATCGTGGACAGCTACGAGCGACGCAACGAGGGCGCTGCCCGAGTCATCGGGACCCTGCTGGGTGAGTGGTCAGAGAAAATTGACGTTCTCTTCTACTTCCCACCTCCCGTTTATCTTGTTCCCCTCACTTCCCACCCCCATTATAGTTATTTATTGAATAAATAGTGTGTGCCAAGTGATTTACATTTTATCTTTAATCTTCCCAGTAGCATTTCACGTCAAGTATGACTAGTTCCAGTCTACGAAAAATGAATTCAAACTCTGACTAGGACGTCAAAAACCTTTGACTCCCTAAGCCCAGTGACCACGTTTTCCCCCCTTATCTACTGGTAAATGTCTTTATTTTCCAGGTGTTAAAAGAGAAGTTTTTCCTAACCACTTGGCATTGGAGTGGGGACACCTGTAAAAAGATATCCCTCTCACCAAGTAGACCGGTTTGGCAGGAACCCATTTAAGGTTTCAATAATGTTCTGCTTTCCTAAACGTCTAAGCCTGAGCCTCTGTTCCTCAGTCTCCCTAATATTAGTCCCCAGTGAGATATGGACCCCGTTCCCCCAGTGCAGTCTCTGATTCTCCATTTGGACACAGACAATTGTATTATCTATTATTTGTATTAACGTGCACATGGAGGAATAACCTTTTCCCTGCCCATGTTCCAAATTTGGGAAATTGATATTTCATGTTACAGTAAAATTGAGAAGCCGTAAAGAGGGATTTCTGACAATATATCCCTTTCTCTGGGGACTGCTGGTCCCATCAGATTAATTTGCACTCCATCTTGGTCACAGAATTTGGACACTTGTGAATCCAATTTAGTCGCATGTATCATTTCTTTTTCTTACCCTTGAACGTGTAATAGTTTCCATCGTAGAAGACAGTCGGTGTATTGCGAAGAGGATGATAGTTGTCGGCAGACTCCAGCACGTATTAGCTAAGTCTGTTTCCTTCAGGGCCTACTTTAGATTTAGTCTGTGAGCACTAAATTATCACAGAAGGCGTCTGACTGTGCTGGCACAGACTGGGTACAAAACAGCTGTTGGTTGCCATCTTCCACCGCATCAGGCACCCTCCTGACACAGACACACATTGTCTCCCTCTTTATCTTTGAGAGTGTAGCATTTTACAGAAACTTCAGTTGGTCCATTATCTTTCAAGCATTGCCATAGTTGGCTCAGATCAAGCCTTTGTGTTCTCCCTGCCTGTTCTCCCTTATTTTATCCTTTAAGTTTCACTCATCTTCCAGGTTCCCAGGAAAAGTTTTCACTCTCAGTCCTTCATGCCATATCCCCACCCTCACCCCTATTCTTAACCTTCCAAAGTATGCCATCCTTCTGTGACTGCCCTGCTTTGAGCTTCTGTAGTAAATGGTTCTTGCGTCACTGACTTGGCACTCGATAACTACTAGCTTGCTCTTTCAGCTGCACTGTCAAATTTTCCAAACTCACTAGAGCTGTTTAACGAAATAAACAATTTTCCACCCTAGGTTTGTGCTAAGTGCCCCCAAATATGAGTGACCCTAGTTAGAACAAGGGTAATCTAGATTTTTCAGATCCTCTTTCAGAATGGAGTCATGGTACAAGGCTAGGTGTTACAGAGGCATTGCTTACTGAAGAATGGAGCGTAGATTCTGCTTGCTAGGAACTTAGACATTTTCAGTTAGAAATCAATTCACGAGACATATTCCATTTGGTTAAATGAAATCAGTGGTGCCTTTTATGTACCATAAAACTATTAGGTACTTAGAATTCAAAGTTTGATCAAACAAGCTCTACTCTTAACCTTAAATTCAAGATGAAGATATACTCTTATAGGCAAATAATTAGAATATAATGTGATAAATGCTCTAGTAGAAGGGTGTTACGGTGGCATGCAAATATAGAAGACTTAACTATTTCAGATGCTTGAAGTGGTCAAGTCTGTTGACAAGAGGTCAAATAGGATAAAGAGTATGTATCCACACTCCTGTATATAAAATGAAGAACAAGGGCCTGCTGTATAGCACAGGGAACTGTACTCAATATCTTTTTTTTTAAATCTATTTACTTATTTATTTGCTTATTTATGGCTGCATCGGGTCTTCGTTGCTGCGCGCGGGCTTTCTCTAGTTGTGGCGAGCGGGGGCTACTCTTCGTTGCGGTGTGTGGGCTTCTCATTGCAGTGGCTTCTCTTGTTACGGAGCATCGGCTCTAGACGCGAGGGCTTCAGTAGCTGTGTCTCTTGGGCTCTAGAGCACAGGCTCAGTAGTTGTGGTGCATGGGCTTAGTTGCTCTGCGGCATGTGGGATCTTCCTGGACCAGGGCTCGAACGCATGTCCCCTGCATTGGCAGGCAGATTCTTAACCACTGTGCCAGCAGGGAAGTCCTCAATATCTTGTAATAACAAAATGGAAAAGGATCTGAAAAAGAATGTATATGTGTGTGTGTATGTGTATACATACATAACTGAATCACTTTTCTGTACACATGTAACATTGTAAATCAACTACTTCAATTAAGAAAAAGAAGTATGTATCCATTTGGTTTGGGGGCATAGTTTCAGCTAAGGGGGCAGAAACCATAGTGAAGTGGAATTAAACAGACGCTGATGGGTATAGGCAACATTGTGGTCTGTGGTGGAGAGGGAAGCACTTGAAGCCTGGGTGGGCAGTGCCAGTAGATGAGAGAAAAAATGGAGAGGTCAGGGGACCAGCAGTCTTAGTGAGGACAAGAAACAAATGTAGCTGGAGTAAAAGTATCATCAGAACTAGAAGAATAAAAGTTTGTGGTATGATGTTTAAGGTTCACAGGGAGAAGGTTTCTGGTTGATGGTAGGGTTAAGGTTATGACTGTGGGACCATGGCTGAAGGGAGGTACAGGGGAAGCTCCCTAAGATTGAGCTCTCAGGATAGGCTACTGTATGAGTGGTCTCTGTAGACGTGATCAGAATCTTCCAGGGAGCTCTGCAGATGAAATTATATTAAGGAGAAAGTCTGGAGGCTGAAAAATGAAGGTCACAGAGTGAAGATCTGGAGTAGGGCTGGTAGCAGGAAGTGACGGACAGGCAAAAGGAGACCTTGCGAAGTAAGAACAGACCCTGTTTGCTGATGGTTAAAGAAGAGAGTTGGAGATTGCTCCAGAGTTTCATTTCTCTGGAAAATCCTGGTTCCATTGGTGCTCATGGCTGAACTTGGAGCTTATGAGCCCGGTTTGGGTTTTTGTTTCCCTGACTTTGAGGAGACCTCTTGAAAGCATTTGGGACAGTTGGGAGCCCAAGGTTTTATAACACATGGACAATACTCTCTCACAGGAACCGTTGACAAGCACTCAGTGGAAGTCACCAACTGCTTTTCAGTGCCGCACAATGAGTCAGAAGATGAGGTGAGTGGGAATTTGAGACCCCTGTGCGGTCTGTGGCTACTCATTTGCTGGAGTCTGTGTGAGGCCCCTCCTGCGCCACAGCGTGTTGTGCTCATAACTGGAGCTGCAGTTAAAGAGCTTCGTTCCATTTGTACATACTTCCCGGGCCTCTTCTGTCTGTTGGGAGTGGCCTCTTGTCCTGTTTATCCATTTGCTGTGGACTCTTGGCTTCTTAGCTTCCGTTCCTGCCTTCCTTCTCAGGTGGCTGTTGACATGGAATTTGCTAAGAACATGTATGAATTGCACAAGAAAGTCTCTCCAAATGAGCTCATCCTGGGCTGGTAAGTTGGGACGAGGGGATGGAAAGTCTCGGTGGTTGAGTGCCAACATCTTTTGTCACCTGACTAGGTATCGTACACCCTCTTTTGGAGACAGAGTATTGAAAGTGTATTATCTCAAGGAGCTATGAGTTCAGTGTGTTTTGCTGGCGGTTCTGATCCTGTGAGGCCAAGAATACTTATTTTGGACTGCAGCTTTTACTGAGCAAGTCTTTTCTGCCTTGCTGGTGACTTAGAATTTTCAAGAGCTCTAAGGCAGCCCTTATTTGATTTGATACAGTTTTCAGTGTGCGTAATTTTTTGGCATGTGTTGTCCCTGGGGGTATAACTACACCCCAACTAGGGTTGTTGGGTACCTAGAGACACGCATGCCACCATCCTGTTTGGTATTGATGTCGCACGTAGACATGAGTCCACAACTGTGTTCCATTTCCAGGTATGCTACGGGCCATGACATCACAGAGCACTCCGTGCTGATCCATGAGTACTACAGCCGGGAAGCCCCCAACCCCATTCACCTCACAGTGGACACGAGTCTGCAGAACGGCCGCATGAGCATTAAGGCCTACGTCAGGTGACCAGAGTCTTGGGCAACAAGGGCACGAAAAGCTACCTCGTTCATGCTGTGCCTGGGTGCCACCCCCGCCTCCACCCCCCGCAGGTGTCATCCTTCAGTGTGCGGCTCGCTGCCTAAGGAAGCCCCTTCCTCACTTTCAGGAGTTATCACTGGAGAGGTTTTATTCCGAAACAAACTCTGTCCCTGAAATTTCCACTCACTGATCCTTGCCTACCCAGATTCCTGCTCATTGCTTATAACCGACTTCAAAGGGCAGCCCTTTAGGTATTTGAGCAAGCTCGTTTTTCCTGTCATCTTTCCTAGAAGTTAACTGTTACACAACTCCTACAGCCGATCCTCACACAGTGTTCTGGCCATGATTTCTTCTCCACATTCACTGATTTTCTGAGTTGCCCTTCAGTTTGTCGTTATCACTAAAACTGTGCATAGGACACAGGGCGGTACAGATTAAAGAATGGCTGTCCTTGTTTTGAACATGTCTATTAACTGGGGATAGAGTACAGTTTGGATGACAGTAACATTACCCTGTTGGCACATTAAGCAGCTAGAATGCTGGTTGATGGGAGATATTGGGAAAGGCTCTAGAGGCATGCCGAAGAAGGGGCGGCTGTAGGCGTTGGAAGGATTTTATTTTCTGCTTAGAATGAAGCCCTTTGTTAGCACATCTCTTACTTTAACTTTGTGCCATTTTTGTGTGTGACACTGAAGTGACAAGTTACCTATTATGTGGTAGGACAAAGATGGTGGATGTCAAGTCCTCATGGGCCAGTTGGTGTACCACGAACCTCTAGCTGTTGCCTGATTCCTTAGCCTTTCCGGGTATTTCAGACTCCTCAAGATGCAGTGAAAGTATAGTTGACACAGTAAAGGCAGTCACCTTTGCTAAGATTACTTACAGCACCCAGTCTGACCTTGATGGGCCAGAGTCGACTTTTTTTTTTTCAGTGCTGATGAGGAACTCGGTCCCAGAGAAGACCTGTCCTGTCTCTTCTTTCTGTGAGGAAGGATGTCTAGGCAACTAGTTCCACAGGGAAATCCAGTGTCCTGTCCTCAACACTGAGATTTCATTGTGTGAAGTAACTCTCTATAAAGGGTCCAGGCACGGTCCAAAAGCTGAGTCCCTTCTCTCAGGCCAAGGGTTTGGTGTGTGGAATGAGCTAAGGGAAGAAAGTGACTTGTTCCCTTTAGCGCTCTGGGCTTCAAGTGGCCCAGCTGTCTTCTTTCAGAACCGTGGAAGCCATACTCTTGGTATGACTGCTTTCCCAGCCTGAACTAGACATGAAACCCCCTCCCAAGTCCATCTGTTAACCTTGGCTTTTCTCTCCCCAGCACTTTAATGGGTGTTCCTGGGAGGACCATGGGGGTGATGTTCACCCCTCTGACAGTGAAATACGCATATTATGACACTGAACGCATTGGAGGTGAGTGACTTGCCCATACCCGCTTTCTAGATCTTGGGCATTTTTCAGGGGAGGGGGTTTCTGTTCTGTAACAAGGATGGAGGGCCTTGGGTGTGTTAAGAGGAACGGTTGATGTAAGGTTTGTGACGACTAGAAGTCATTCTTCTGTAGAAATGGGACTCAAGGAATTATTTGTGAAGTTGTTAGAGGTGGGAAGTCATCAGCACCAGAGGCTACACGGCCATTCATATGAGACCAGAACCAGTGATTAGCATACTGGGTGTAGGAGTTGAACTCTCTCCAGAGAAAGAAAAGCTAGTAAGGGCAGGGCAGGGGGGTTTGGGGAAGCTGACTCAGTCCAAAGGGAGGTGGTTAGAGATCTCTTTCCTGATGGGATGACTGAATTCTCTGTGTCACTTCTACCCCCAACCCACTCCCACAGTTGACCTGATCATGAAGACCTGTTTTAGCCCCAACCGGGTAATCGGCCTCTCCAGTGACTTGCAGCAAGTGGGAGGGGCATCGGCCCGCATCCAGGATGCCCTCAGCACAGTGTTGCAGTATGCGGAGGACGTGCTGGTGAGCAGCGGAGGGAAAAGGAAGGAGGAGGGCATGATCTCCAGTCTGAGATGGCTGGGGATGTGCTGGTGAAGTGACGGTCTCGGTGGTGAGAATTAACTGTTCCTCGTTGACTCTTTGGTGCTCAGTCTGGAAAGGTGTCAGCTGACAATACCGTGGGCCGCTTCTTGATGAGTCTGGTTAACCAAGTACCCAAAATAGTTCCTGAGGACTTCGAGACCATGCTCAACAGCAACATCAACGTGAGTGCCATCCCTGGGCTTCTGGGAGCCTGTGCCTTCCCCCACCTCAGCCGTACACCTGTGGAGGGGGTTGGGAAAGGTGACCTGGAAGGGGTAGAGGAGTCCAGGCTCGGGGGAAGAGCACAGGTGCTCGGAGATGCCCCTCCTGCTGTTTCCTTGCTTCCTGTGGCTCGGGTGTATCAGTGGAGATGAGAAAGTGTTCTCGGGCATTTCCTTCCTGCCTTCCACCTTCCACTCTTGCTCAGCCTCTCCCAGCTCTCGTTTCCCAGGACTGTCCTCACCCAGTGTCCATCGTACAGCTGGCCAAGACCAGCCTCTCTGCTCACTCTTTACCCAGCCCCTCACTCATCCTGATTCCTTCTCTTCCAGGACCTGCTGATGGTGACGTACCTGGCCAATCTCACGCAGTCACAGATCGCCCTCAATGAGAAACTTGTGAACCTGTGAATGGTCCGCAAGCAGCCCTCTACCAGGCTGGGCCCCAGCCAACCCTGGGACTCAGAATGGAGTGAAGGAGAAATGGTTTCTTTGTGGTTTGAGTCACACTGAGTCAGTCAACTGCTTGTGACTGTAAATAAACATAGCCTACCTTTTGTAAATGAATTCCATATTATGTGAGTTTACCTCTGGGTGGAAGGGAGAAGACAGTTCTGGAGCTCACACGGAAACCAGGAAGTGAGTACCCTGGTGGAAGTTGGTTGTGTGTGTGGCCTCACTCGTCTTCAGTAGTCGCACCCACAGCCCGAGCTGCTTTAGCTGCTTCTGACCTGAGACCAGATAGCCTTCTCAGCAACCTGCTGGTACAGGGGCACTTGCTCCCCACTCTTTTGCCTACGTTCAGAGCAAACTATCTCCCCCCAAAATGATTTTTACCACTTTTCTTCCATAGCATCTTAAATGGATGGCAGTATAAAGAGTTGCTTTGTGCCGTTTGAAGTACCTGGAGGTGTGCTAGTGAAGGGAGAGGGGTGGGAGAGAAGGGAAGGAGTGGATACAGACCTCTGCCCTGAGACCCATGAGTGTGCGCTGGTGGAAAGACAGCCTTCTCTGTGGTGAGGATAACTGTGCTTTACCAAATTTTTTCCTTTGATTTTCAACCTGGAAAGGTGTCCACTGACAGTACTGTGAACCATTTCTTGATGGGTCATGTGGTTTCCACAGGAAATGAAGATGAGAATCCATGGAGGGAGAATCATTGAGAGACTTGGGTACTTAACCTGAACTGAAAGAGTAAAGGGTGTGGTCAGTCTTTTAAAGCGCCTGAATCATAGGACAGAGCTGTTTGCCGCGTGGTCCAGGGAGGTAGGATTAAGATCTGTAGGTTGTTTCCCTCCGTTTTGGTAGGGAAAACAGAAAAGTGAATAATCAGTTGAAAAACAAAGTCAGTGCTGGGTCTAACATTTTTTTGAGCTCTTCCTATGTTTGGGGGCAGTTTTAATTATCTTCATATTGCAAAAGGGGCTAGGGTTCAGAGGGGTTGAGTACGTTGCTTGAGGCGACACAATTAGTAAGTGATGAAACAGGTTGTGAATCCAGGTCTGGATTTTTTTCACGTGCCACCCTCTGCTTCACAGTTCAGCGGCCCGATGAAATTAATAAAGCAAAAATGCAACATAACAGGAATATATAAGGGTGGACCAGCTCTGTCAGAGAGAGTCTACCTAGGACGTGATATCCGAGCTGGTGTTTTTTGTTTTTAAACCAGGAAATCAGGAAATGGTGATCGGCACAGAGGAAGTAGATGTTAAAAAGCTTAACCTGTTCAGAATCCAAGGAGAATGCAGGAGCCAGACCGTAAGGCTGTCAGCCTGTGGAGGTTGGATTTTTACCCTGGAAGTCGTGGAGGAAAGCCCTCGTATAGAGGAAGGAGGGAAAGGGAGAAAAACAGAAGGCAGGGAGACAGAGTCGCCGTGATTGTTGAGAGGTGATGAGCGCCCAGACTAAGGCAGGGGCAGTGGGGATGGTGACGGAGACTTGGATTCAGGGGGACTTGGAGTCTGGTTGACACCTGGATGGTGAGGGATGGGACGAGTCTAGGATGTTGCCTGGTTTCTGATAAAGGTGATTGAGAGGGTAGTGGTATATGGAAACCCTGGCTACTCAAGAGTGGTGGGAGCTGAGGATGCAGCGAGGTGTGTCCAGAGTTAAGGTTACAGGGGTCGTTTACCAAATGAAGTTTTAAATGCAAATAAATAATTGTGACTTATTTGGTAAACTGTGGGACCGCACCAGATCTTTTGAGGAAAGGCTGAAGAATTCAAGTTACCTGTTTGCTTATGTTAATATTTAACCAAATGCTAACCAGTGTGCTAAGCAAAAGGTCCTGGTGCCTGCTTAGAATCTATGGGAGGGACAGACAAGTAAAGAGACCATCACCTTGGGAATCACAAGGTGTTGTAGGTCATGGAAAGCTTCCAGTTAGGGAATGAAATCTAAGCTGGACTTGAATGAAAAAGAGACCGAAAAAGAAGAGAGAGGAAAATAAGGCATTCTATGCACAGAAAATAGGGTGTGCAAAGGCTCAGTGTCACCAGTGTCACTTCATTGTTGCCCACTCATGTCTGTGGAGGTGTTCATAAGTCAGAGACACTCCTCTGTGCCTAAAAGGATGCTGGCTTTTTCCCCCAGCCTTTGCTTATATGTGCACAAGTTTGTCTCCTGTGAAATGTGTGTTCACACGTTCTCTTTGTATGTGGTTGTGCCTGTGCTGAGAACACTGCAGGGTGTGTCTGGGCATGACATCTGGCAACTAACTGGTCCCTCCTCCTCTGACACCTCTCCCCACAACCGTTCCATACCCCAGGGTTCTGGCCTGGGTCCTCTGCCTGGAGGAGCTCAGGGAAGCCTGGGACTGATTAAGATGCCCAGGCTGCAGCTCCGGCCCCAATTCAGAACTGGTTTCCTGATTCCAGACTAGTTAAATGAACATCATATCTCTCACCTGGATGTCTCAGAAGCATCTTAAATTCAGCACTTTTCATATTGAATTGATTGTCTTTCCTCACCCACAAATCACTTTCTCACGTGATGATGCAACCATGTCCCCAGTTGTCAAAGCCAGAAACCTTGGATGAATCCTTGATTCCCCCTCCCCCCATCACGCCTTAACCAATTTACCACAACTCTGCCATCACTCTTGCCCTCTGTGATATAATAAGAAATACATATTTTCATCCACGTTCCTAGGTTCCTGGCATGCAGCTCTTAAACTCTTTGGAATTTCGTAAGTGATAAGACATACAAAGATGTCAAGAGACTCTTGTTATTCCTAACCAGCCTCTTTCAACCACACCTGAGTTTATGTTAATGACGTGATTTTTGGAAAGCTCCTAGATAACCGCAGGATGGGGGCTGGTTGCCATGTGAGCCGACCATGTGATTGGCGCCCAGGGTGGGGAGAGGGGCTGAAGGTTGCAGCACAATGACCACAGGTTTAATCAATTGTGCCTGTGTGATGGGGCCTCCATTAAAAGCCCAAAAGGACAAAGTTTGGAGAGCTGGGTTGGTGAACGAGAATGTGTCCAGGAGCAAGACACGTGCCAGGAAGATAGCGTGCCCCAAACTCCACAGGGACAGTTGCTCTTGTGCCTGGGACCCTTGCAGACCTCGCCCTGTGTGCCTCTTCATCTGCTGTTCAGTCATACCCTTTAATATCCTTTGGAACAAAGCAGAAACGGTAAGTAGACTTTTCCTGAGTTCTGTGAGCTGCTCTGGCAAGTTAATTAAACCCGAGGAGGGCGTTGTGGGAGCCTCGCGTTTATAGCCGGTGGATGAGAAGCACTGGTGCCAACCTGGACTTGTGACTGGCATCTTAATGGGGGGGCGGGGGCCGGGGAGCAGTCTTGTGGGACTGAGTCTTTAGCCTTAGGATCTGGCGCTGTCTCCAGGTAGATGATGTCAGAACTGAGTTAGACCAGAGGACGCTCAGCTGGTATCGGCATTGCTTGGTGTGAGGAAATCAGCTGCATATCTGGTCACAGAAGTGTTTGATGTGAGTAGTCAGCGTGGAGTAGAGGAAAACAGGTTCCCTATTCCCCCTCTTCCACCCCTTCTCACAGCAGGCGCACTGCTCTTGTAAATCCGACCAGCACATGCCTCAGATGAAGTTCAGGGGTGTCTTATTGCCAGGGTGAAGTCAGACATCTACCACAACCTGTAGGCTCATCGTGGCCTCGCCTGCCTCTGCAGCTCTGCCCCGTACACTCAGCCTGGGCTGCCTTTGCTCTGCCCTCTGCCTAGAGCACAGCCCCTTTAGCTGGCTTAGTACTCCTACTCCTTCAGGGTTAGTCTGGATGCTGACTCCTCTTGGAAGGTGCTCCTGTACCACGATCCCACAACTTCCTCCTACTTAGCATCTGTCTCACCATTTTGGACTTGTCTGTTTATCCTCTGTAAGAACACAAGCTCTCTGAGAGCAAGGACTGTCTGTTCTTTTGGCTGTTAGATCCCAGAGCAACCCATATACAGATTAGGTTCTCAGTAAATGTATGTGATGTGAATACATGAATGGATGGCTTGTAGAATAATTAGCACGAGACACTCTGGGCATAGTAAGTTCATCAGGGGCACCGGGATCCTTTGGGGAGGGGCTGGAGGGAAGGAGCACACCAGACAGGTCATTTGTTTAACTCATTTATTCTGCAAATATTTAGTGTACGCCAGACCTAGTGTAGGACGCTGGGGATACAGACGTAGATGAACTGTGCCCTCTGCCCCCTATGGGTTTCAGTCTCGGAGTGGAGACGCACAAAAATAAACAATTGTGACAAAATGGAATAATTGCTGTAAAAGAAATAGGAACAAATCTTGGGGAGGCACAGTAGAGGGCATGCTTAAATCTGCCTGAGAGCTAGAGAGGGAATTCAGTCTTGAAAGACATTGGGAATTGACTGGACACAAAACAGGAAGAGCTTTGAAGAAAGTGGGGTGAAGATCAAAATATTACTCAATTTTACAATGGCCTGTCTATAGGGAGTTGTGTTTCCAAGGATGCAGCAGCCTAGAGGTAAAAACTGAGTTGTGATAACAGCCACGACAGTTTCTGTTGCCTTGCCTTCTCTGTGGGGTCACCTGCTTCCTCAGATCCTCCCCAGAAGTCATCTGGCGTGTCTCACAAGTTCTCTGAACCTGGGGTTGATTATGTATTTTGAAATTTCAACAAAATTTATAAAATAATTTTTTAAATAAACAGTATAAAGTACTCATTATCCATGCCATTAAGCCTTCAAAACCCTTATTTTGAATAGTTTCATAAATTTCTATTACATGGACAAGCTCTAAACAATTTTTTAGTGTTGGACTTGTGGGTTGTTTCCGGTCTTGTGCTAACATCATTTCATGGTGAACAACTGTGTGCAGACATGAATGTCTGGCTTTCCGTTTCTTTGGGATGATCTGTGTCCCCTACTTTGTGCACACATTGTCATCTGGGAAGCCCACACAGTGCCATCCAACCTCTGCATGTGAAGGACACCTTTGTGAGAGTAAATCCCAGCTTCCTCTTGCCCTCTCTCCACTGTGGAGGGAGGGAGTGGGAAGCTGAGGGGACCAGAGACAATATGATCCCCCTCTGCCCTCCATGGGTCCATAATTGCCATAAAACTCTCCTCCATCAGCCCAAACCAGAGTCCCAGTAAAAATGAACTCAATCCAAGTAGGCTTGGAGAGCACGGGAGAGTCTAGGGACGTGGAAATCTGGACACGGTTCCCTGTTCCTAACTCCAGCCTATCTGCTCTCTTGAGCCTGTGGGCTCCTTGGCCGCAAGAGAGGCCTTGGGCTCTGCTGGAGTCCCAAGAGAGAGAATTACTTTAGAGCTTTGTCCCTGGTGGGCCAGGAGAGTGCTGGGAGGCCGATATGGAGAGGTCTCTGGCAAGAGCAGGAAGCTCTGGATCCCGTGAAGAACATGGCGCACAGCCACTGGTGGACTCTTGAAGGCAGCAGGTGTGGGGTCTTAACTGGATTCTTGCTCTGGTCAAGAAGGATGGAACAGGTAAACTGAGCCGTCCTACCCCCTGAGGCAGGGAGTCTGAGGCAAGGGCTTCAGCAGGGGATTGGCGTCTTGCTTGTTTCTGCTCAGCTCGTTCTAGGCAGAGAGACCATTTCACCTTCCAGCACCCACAGAATTTCCAGCAGTGGCCAGGCTCTACTCCACAGCAGGTCTCACTCAGGCCTCCTTGAAGAATCAAGGAGGCCTCTCTTACTGCAAGTGTGCTCGGCACAGCGTATGACTGTGACATCAGGTTCCAAGCGTAGATGAAATTAGCATTTCTCCCACGTGCTAGCCACGGTCAGCATTTCCAGGAACGTTCAAACAGGGCCCAACTGCCGGAACTGAGTTGCTCTTACACTTACTGTAATGTCTAGGAATACATGCACTTCAGTAGTGCAAGCTCTAACAGGGCTAGCGAAATTTCAGATGTCCCCCTTTTCCCCGGTGACGTCTCCCAGAAGGGAAAACAGTTGCATTTGGTGATGATCTAGGCTGTGATTAAGTCCGTTTGTTCCATGATGGTCTGTCTGATCCTTCCTGGTCTATCTTCTACCTTATTCGGGTTGCCAGTCCTGTGTTTATGTCTCTGTCTCATGATGATGGCCATCAGTCTTATAATGGTCTCCATGTCCCACTATGTTGGTCCCTCTGCCACTTTGTTCCCTGAGAGCACTGCTCTCTGTCTGAGGCTTTCTGAGTCATGGCCACCAGAGGGCGCCCTTGCGCTACTTAAAGTCTGTTGGTTGCCAGTTTACATTCCTTTTTCTGAGTAGTTTTCCAAGGGCCTGGTAAAGAAAAAGCAACTTCTGCTTTGGAGAGGCTAGATGGGTACACGGTAAGTGACCAAAGCTGCTGGAGATTCTTCTCTTGGTCACCTTTGAGCCATAGGGTGATGACACCCAAGTATCTTACTCTATGCCCACCCCAACATCACTCCAAATAAGCATACTTCTTTTCAAAACATGGTTTGGAAACACAGTTTTAAGTAAATCTTCTAGGGCCCACTCTCCCTCCAATCAGATTGTAATCTACAAGCCCCTCTATACAAAAGTCCTGGAGCTTCCACTTTCCAGGAGAAACCCAGGCCCTGACCACCAAAATGAAGTTTCTGGGGCTTTCCAGCCAGGGAAGGAGTGGTACCAAAGCTCATATATAGTCCTGGGCACCCTATGAAAGAGCCTGGCCTCTCTGTATGTTACTAGAGTTTTGGGCAGGTGAGTGAGGGACCCTCACCAAACTCTGGAGCCTGGAAGAAAGAGAATGGTACCAGGCAGGATCACGTCCCAACAGTCCCAGGTAAGACTACTTGGCTGATTGGGGTGCAAGAGATGGATCGAGGTAAGGGTTAGCTGAGAAACCCCAAAGTGCAGCTGGAGAGGGGACATACATAGTGTGGGTCCCCTGAAAGTAAAACATGTGACGAGGACTCGTGGGGAAGGTAGTTGTTGGGGAAGGCAATCTGTATTAGATTCCTAGGGTTGTCATAAAAAAGTACCACAAACTTGGTGTCTCATGACCACAGAAACTTACTCTCTCACAGTTCTGGAGGCTGGAAGTCTGAAATCAAGGGGTTTGTGGGCCGTGCTCCCTCTGAAGCCTCTGGAGGAGGCTCCTTCCTTGCCTTCCCCAGCTTCTGGTAGCCCAGCTGTTCCTTGTTTTGCAGCTGCAGCACTTCAGTCTCTGCCCCTGTTGTCATCTGGCATTCTCCTCGTGGTCTGTTTGCAGACATCCCTCTTGTAAGGACACCAGTCATATTGGATTAGGGCTCGCCCTATGGACCTCATCTTAATTTGTTTACATCTTCAGAACCCTATTGCCAAATAAGGTCACGTTTCCAGATACCAGGGCTTAGGATTTCAACATATCTTTTGGGAGGGAAACAACCAGCCCATAATATGCTCCAGGAAGCAGAAGTGAATGGAGACAAGGAAGGGAGGGAAAGCCTGCCATACAATCTATGGTATTAAGCTGGTCGTTTCCATTCCACTGAGAATCTTCTCTAAGGAGCTGTGTAAAATACCCCTGAGAATTCTCCTGCTGAAAGACTTGAAGGCTGGGACATTTAACCAGTTCTCCCGTTGGTTGGAGAATTTCTTAGGAGGTTAACTTCCTCATGCTTACAGGCTGCATCTACAGGTGGGCTGAGCGTACTTCGCTAGCTGATAAGGAGAGCTTGCAGTGGGCTGTGAACGCTGTGCGAGGAGCTGTCCACCACAGCTGTGCTGAAGTCGGGGAGGTTATGGGCTATGGCACAGGGAACAGAAAGTGTCTGTGAAGGTACACCCTTTGTATCACTCAGATCTGCTCAGGACCCACAATAAGTCCACTCTGTCATTGACTCTTAAAGGCAGTGGTCAGTTGCAAGCTGTGTTTAAAAAAAAAAAAAACTTTCAACAGGAGAGTCAGTGGAATATAGTTCCCCTGCTGTGGTTGCTCCTAAGCCACTATTAATATTCATCATCTCCTTCCCAAAACCCGGCAGCCAGCGCTGGTCTGGATTGCGTGTCCTGAGGGCCTGAGCCCTTGGCTTCTTTGCCGTCATCAGGCTTTGTTGGCTGTGATTGCCTAGTCACTGTCATCACCAGGCCTGAAAGCACCAAGAGCCACTCCAGCACCCAGGTGTCAGGTGAATCCTGCCTGACCCCATTATGCAGAGTATCCTTATCTCTTCTGGACAGTCAGGGATGATTGCTCTCTCCAATATGATAACTCTCTTTTTGCCTCATGGCCCACTGGCACGAGGAGCCCAAAATGGAAAGCTTCCCATGTTAACCAGTGGAAGATGTCCCCCACAGGGTCAGGTCCTCTAATATAACAGAGCCAGTCGCAGAAATGGCAAACAGTTTCTGCAAGGAGGTCCCCGGGGTGATGATGAAAGGGGTCAGTTCCACTTCACCCCTTGGCTTCTTGGCCCTGTGTATTCTAACTACCGGGGACATAGCGCTGTACATCGGCTGATAGTTTAATGCATATACTGCACCCTGGAGGACAGTGTCCTAATCCACAGGGTGTCATCCTAAAGCTGGCTCCCTGGCTGAGCCTTTAAGAGGGCATTCCCACTTTCTACCCTCTGCTTCCGGGTAACGAAGTATATGGTAAGACCCCTTGTTTTACAGAACTGTTGTCACAGTGCTTTACCATAATACACACCCTTCAGCTGAGATTTCACTCTACAGGATCCCAGGTTGATAATGAGACATTCTATAAGTCACTGGAGAAACGCTACAGCATGGAAGATAAATCCATATTCAGAAAAGCTTTCAGTTCCAGTAAGGAGAAGAAGTCTGATGCAATCAACTTGCCGAGTGCTGGGGTAGTCTCCTCAAGGAATGACACCATAATGAGATCCAGCCTCTGCGATGAGTGTTCAGTAGCAGCAGTAGGTATCCATAAATCAGCCTTGGTGAGAGGAATCCCTGTCATTGGGCCTATGCAGAGCTTCCAGCTCTGCCACCTTCCCACTCTGTTCGTGGGCCCAAGCACTTCCTTGGTTGAGGATAGAAACCAACTGGTAGCCACCAAACACGTCATTCTGTGTACCTGGTTGTTGAGGGCCTCCTCTTCAGCAGCAGTTGCTTTCTGATGAGCAGTGACTGGAGACAAAGATCTGCCCAATCTGACGCCTCTACTATTAGTCCATCCACTCACCTTTCCCCCAGACTTCCTTCTCCAGTATTCCAATCTTCCTTCACCCAGGCCTCTGACCAACCAATTGAGTTATTCTCCACTGCTCAGAAGTCCATGTATATTCTCACCTCAGACCACGCCTCCCTACATGCAAAGTTGATGGCCAAGTGTACTGCCCACGAGGAGGGTTTCCCTCACCACCCACTCACTTTTAGCACTTGTCCCAAGTGGGTGTGCAGTATGGCTGCAATTCAGTTTTGGTTTGTACCATTGTGTCAAGCCAACCCATCCATATGCCAGGTTCAGATTTTTTCCTCCTACAGCTGTCATGGTCGGGAACCCCCCACATGCGTGAACGTGAGCTGAGGGAGCAGGTTGGTGCAACAGGGTTATGTGACGTGGAGTCTAAGCCACCTTTCCATGCAGCTTACTTGTGCCCTCTGAGCCTGACCTAAAAGTACCATTGTCATCATACAATGAAGCATCCTTTCAAGACTGGTGAACTAGTGAACATAATCGCCCAGTTCATGACTGGGCCAACTTATGACTGGTGGCCCAGACTGCAGTGGGCATTTCTAGTCGTACAGTGTCTTGATGTCCCATTTTCAGGTCTTTGCAGGCTGTACTTGGGCCTGGTGGCACACCATGAGCTGCTTTTTCAAACGAGTAGCTCTGTGCTGCAGGAGGCGTGGCTTAGCTCTCAAACCTGAAAGGTCTCCTTTTGGAACTTCCCACAGACTCCATCCACACAGTGTTCCCATCTAACACAGAGGCCTCTGGCACTGTTGGACTTTCAGGTCATAGAACTCAAGAGTCAGGGCAGCTGGGACCTCAGCTTGAACCTGCTGAAGATGCCTTTCTTGCTTTTAGAACTAAAAAGAGATAGTGGGTTGTCTGGTCTCATGTAATAAATCCATTCCAACATACCCACCTCCCCGAGCCCCCCGACACTCAGTAACTGCCAAGGTAGTTCCTTTCTCAGGGTGGGTTCTCCAGAGCCAGACTCTGAAGTGAATACTTACGTACAAGTGATTTGTTAAGGAAGTGCCTTAGTGGTGTGATGGTAAATGATTAACAACTGGCTCTTTGGAAAGAAAGCCTTGATTTGTAGCGTTTGCCCATTTCCATGAACACTCCGTGGTGAATGCTCCCACCATGGCCAATTTAAAGCTACCAACAGGACCTTTCTGAACATGGAGTTGAGAAGAGATGCTAACAATTGGCTTCTGGTTCTGGTCAGCTCCAGCACGCTGCTGAGATGCCTCTGCAGGAGACAGGGAAAGGAGTGGGTGCAGGAGGACACGGAAGTAAAGCAAGAATGTGATCTCAGAGACCACAGGGAGGCCCCGGAGCACAAGTTACACCTCCGTGTTGCACGTGCCCAAGGCAAGGATGCTGCACTTTCATACCCCTGCACCTAAAAGGTGTTAGGCGAGGGCCACCCAGGGTGGAAGTACATTCCTAGGTACCTACGGCTCTTTGTGTAGCTTCATAGTATGAAGGCAGTCCTCCGAGGAAGAGGTGCAGGAGTTGGATTTTAGAAGCAAGAGTACATAAAAGCTGTCGGTGAAAGTGAAAGGTGGGCAGGACACACAGAGGAATAGGAAAAAGGGACCCAAAAGGATCGGAGCAAAGCACCGATGTTGTCCTCTACACACCTCACTGCAGGGCCATCACCATATCCAAGCTTTAGGGAGTGATCGCAGCAAATGTGTCAGACCAGCTCCCGTTGCCCTTGCCTGAGCATTCAATCCCGAATCACGGGAGAGTGCTCCCAGGTCAGTAAATTCTCCCCACCCCAGTCCCAGCCCAACAGCCTCAAGTTCTGCTCCCACGTTTGCTCTCCATGGGCCTACAACTGTGTATCAGACAGGGTTCAAGCAGAGGAGAACCCACTCTCCAAAAGAGGACAGAGACCTTTGTCTATCTTTCAGTGATATCCCTTCTAGCTGAGTCACATGCCCCTTTTGATATCATGTAACTTAAATCCTGAAATTAGATGACTATTTACACGTCTCGTATTAGATGGTAAGGGAATGGGAGAAGTGAAGGAAAAATATCGCTTAATATATACACAAACATATTCATATCAGGAGAGGAAGAGCTCTTTCTACCCGCAAAGGAGCCTCAGCATAATTTAGGGGTTCAAGGCCCCCACCTTCATCAAAATCTGCTCACGTGCCCTCATCCCAGTTTTCAGGTCCTCCCCAACCCCAATCTCTTTAACGAGACTCTGAGTGGTTGAGAATATAATTTGCATTATACTCTCAACCACCCAGGGGATTAGTCTCTGGATTTGGGTTTGGTTTTCAGGAATCTTGGCCCTGAAGCTACAAAAAAATAACAGTTTCTTTTTTTTGTTGTTCTTGTTTTTTGTTTTTTTTTTTTTTTTTCGGTATGCGGGCCTCTCACTGTTGTGGCCCCTCCTGTTGCGGAGCACAGGCTCTGGACGCACAGGCTCAGCGGTCATGGCTCATGGGCCCAGCCGCTCCACGGCATGTGGGATCTTCCCGGACCAGGGCACGAACCAGTGTCCCCTGCATCGGCAGGCGGACTCTCAACCACTGTGCCACCAGGGAAGCCCAAAATAACAGTTTCTTTCAGGGCAACTAGAGAAGATTTTATGTCCCTTACCAGGAAGAAGACCTTGAACTAGGAATTTAAAACACTGACCGTATCATTTTTTCCCAGGTTCTCCATCTGCGCTTAGAAGCAAATGATCAACCCCATTATACTCTTGATTTTCACTAAAATGTTCTATGGCAGCAACTACTTGGTCATCCAAAGCCTGCCTTCTATAGGCATTTGATTACCAATGTCTTTAGATTATAATTTGAGTAACTGTTTCGCTCTTGCACGCTATGCTTTACCATTGTTCCCTTTGCCTATGGAAATAGGGTTGTTAATAATTTAAAATCTAATCAGATCCAATTCTGAGTAATCCAAAACCAATTCAGAGACCCCATCCTGGAACCACTTCCCCCATAGCATTTGATTCAGTCAGGGGTCAATCAGAGACACAGAACAACTGTGAGTGATAAGGAGTAAGGAGTTTACTGTATGCATTAGAGCTGACGGAATCACAGGAGCTGGTGGAGTCTTGAAGAAGCTGAAGGGGAGATTTGGCAAGAGCTGGAAGAGCCACCAGCTTGGATGCTGTCCCATGCTAACAATACCAATCAGCGACAGCTTGTGGAGCTGCCACAGTGCCTGGCCCTGCACAGACCTTCAGAGCATGTGTGTGCATGCCCATGTGCACATACACACACACATATGCACACAGGCTGCTGCTTCTCTTCTGCCTCCAAATCTCACACAAACTGTTTCTCGGGGCCATTGTAACACAGAACCAGACAAGGAGGGATGTTCTGGAAAACATAGTTCCAGCTTAGCTAATTTGACGCAGTACAAAGCTATTATGTACGTAAAGGCCAGATCTTTGGAAGGCTGAGCCAGGAAGCAAGAGTGAGAGAGTGGAAAGAGTGATGCAAGAAAATGAGAAAAAAAAAGAGAGAGAGAGTGCCTTATTGAGCTAGTTACCTCTGTAGCAACCAAGGTGTACTCTTGCAAGGACTCCATGAAGAGCCATGTAGAAAGGCCAACCACCAGTTCTCCATTAGCTGGGTGTTTGCCTTGGGATAACTCTCTTATACTTCCAGGCAGCACCTGTGGCTGTCCATGCACTGTGTTTCCTTCAGAGAAATTCCTGAGCCAGAAAAGCAGAAACACTGTGGCAGGTTCTTTAGGTGGGTTGCTGGTAATACGCACAGGAACTCTCCACCACAGCTGTACTGAAATCAGGTGGGTCTGGGGAGGGGGCACAAGGCACCACCAGCATTTGCTGCAGAGGGCTTGACTCCAAGAGCACTTATTGTCATAGCAACCCAGGTATCACTCACATCTGGGGAGGAAGAAACCTACACAAGGCCTCAGGGAGATTTGGAAGCAAAGGCAAGGTTTGAGCTCAGGGTTCCTACGCCCAGGCCAGAAGGAACTTTCTGAAGTTCTGCAATCTAAAGCATGTGTTACCAAAGGAAGAGGGTTAAGTGATACACACTTTTAACAGTAGAGGTGGTTGATACCACCAGTGCTGAAGGGGGCTAGGATTCCGGGGTTCTCTGCCCAGGTAAGTAGAGTTTGCTAAGGTCTTGGCCCAGAAGCCAACACCTTCAACTGCGGTGGGACCAGGCACAGTGCCCTGCGCTGACCACAGCTACTAGTGTGCCTCCATTGGCCACTTCTGAGCCAAGAGCGCCTGTCCTACAGCCCCACCTGCACTCCAAGGCAGTGATGCACACAGGGATCTTTGCATATCAGCGTTTCCTCAGGGGAATGCACAGATTCCCACCTCCACTGCACTGCCCCTTGGGCCCATTCCAAACATCACTGGAAATCACATTTAAGTCTGAAATTCAGTCAATGGAATCTTTTTAGCAGGAGCAGCCAATGTCATTGATGTTGCTGAGTTACAAGCAACATCTAACTCAAGCTGGGACTCTTAGCCCCTTTGCAGGACATTTGGTCCTTTCAAAAACATCCATGAGTTGGGCTTCCCTGGTGGCGCAGTGGTTGAGAGTCTGCCTGCTGATGCAGGGGACACGGGTTTGTGCCCTGGTCCGGGAAGATCCTACATGCCGCGGAGCGGCTGGGCCTGTGAGCCATGGCCACTGAGCCTGCGCGTACGGAGCCTGTGCTCCGCAATGGGAGAGGCCATAACAGTGAGAGGCCCGCGTATCGCACAAAAAACAAAAAACAAAAACATCCTTGAGCATATTTGGTCCCTGCCAAATGGTTTTGGACGGGACCAAATATCAAGGACCTTTTGGTGTGGACCGAAAGTCTCCATGGACATTTTGGACAGCACCAAATATGACAAAATATCAAGGACCATTTGGAGTGGACCAAATCTCTCACGGATGTCTTTGACAGGACCAAATATCTGTTAACCTGTCGCCCAGCTCTGAAGGCAGTATTCAGAGAAGCCTTCTGCAAACTGTGAGAGGGGCTGCTTTAAAGGTATGATATTACTTTGTCGATGTGAGTTCTAATGGGGGCAGGTCGTCTCAATGTCCAGGGCCAATAAGGTAAACTAGTTGGCTGGTCTGAACCCAAGGGAGAGGCCAGAGGCCAGTGACCTGTGAGCCAGTCAAAGAGGAGTCCATGTCACATTCTCAGTGCCCACCCCAAGGTCTGGCAAATCAGAGCAAGTTGCCACCTTGCTTAAAATCCTTCAATGACTTCCCATCCTAGCCTTCTGGTCTAGGATATAGACCAGAATCTTCGTGGCTTTCAAGGGTCTGCATCACTTGCCTCCAGACCTCTACATCAGCTGTATTTCCCTCCACCACCAACCTTGGGCCATGGATTCCAGGTCCAGTGTTACCCTTTCTTTTCTTTTTTTTTTTTTTTTTTGCGGTACACGGGCCTCTCACTGTTGTGGCCTCTCCCGTTGCAGAGCACAGGCTCATGGGATCCTCCCGGACCGGGGCACGAACCCGTGTCCCCTGCATCGGCAGGCGGACTCCCAACCACTGCACCACCAGGGAAGCCCCTTTCTTTTTCTTAAACTTACAATATTTCTTTCCACTTCAGGGCCTTTATTCACGCTGGGCTCTGTGCCCGAAATGTTCTCATCCCCAACGTTACCTAATTAACTTATGTTAATCATTCAGATCCCAGCTCAAATGTTACTTCCTCAGGAAAGCCCTTTTGCATCCCATCAGACTAGACCAATTCCCCGAATCCCACCTTCCTGCACTTACATTCTCAGAGCATTCGCTACTTTATCATAGCTTTTTAATACAATTTGTAATTACGTATTTGAATACAAATGCCATAGTAATAAAGCTCAGGTAAGCAAAATTACAACTTTCCTTCTCTTTTCCTCTTACAAACAGCCCTTTAATACTCACTTCTACCAATGACAAAATTTAATCTTGCCAATTCAGGGTCAGGCTTTTCTGGAAGTTGCTCTATCTTGCTTTGGTGAATAGTCAATTCAGGACTCTCCTCCTACACAGAAAAGAGTAAACGTAGCAGGTCTGAGAATGTGTGCTTGCACGCTTGGCCCTTGGCTAGCATCTGGGAATTTGAATTTCAGGAGGGTTCCCCCCATTTCCTGATAAGAATGGCTCACTGTGCCTAATCTGTTTATAAAAAATATGGTTTATGCTTTCTTTGGGGATTCCAACTTTTGGTATGTGCTAGGCAAAGGGTACCTAAGGAACCAGCCCCCAATAAAGCCCCTGGGCATTGAGTCTTCAGCGAGCTTCTCCGGTAGACGGCATTTCACAGATGTCACAACTTGTTGCTGGGGCATTTAGCCTGTCCTGTGTGACTCCACTGGGAGAGGACCCTGGGGAAGCTCATGCCTGGTTTCCTCCAGGCTTCATCCCATGTGTCTTTTTTCTCTGCTGATTTTGTTTTGCATCTGGGCAGGAAAGGACTAACTTAGCAGGCCTGGGTTGCTCAAACCTTACACATTCCAAAGAAAGGTTTGTCTTCAGGACTGGTCCTTAGCCTGGCTTCTTGGAGATAACCTCTGGCCCCTTAGAATATGCTGGCTGACAAGAGGCTTTGGGCCATGCTGCACCAGTCTGACCAGATAAGTTTATCCTAAGAAAATGATTTATGTAGTGAACTCTTTCTGCTCTGGGGAGGCAGGGAAATTGTCGTGGCAGCTGAGGTCAGTCATACAGGCGTGGCGCATCAATATGACTTAACCCTCCATCATAAACCTTGGACACCAAGGCTTGGGTGCGATCCCTCGTTGGCAACATTGTTGCTGGGAGAATCGCATGTGTTCTCATGTGACTCCACAGGGAGGAGTCACTGGAAGCTTGCACGTGATTTCTCTTGCTTTGCCCCAAAGCCTTTTCTCCTGGCTGATTTTAATCTGAATCCTCTAGCTGTAATAGACCATAACTAGGAGGATAAGAGCTTCCCTGAGCCCTGCCAAGTCCTAGTGAATCATTGAGCCTAAGGGTGGTCTTTTGGACACTGACGTAGTATCCTTTCCCTATAATAAATGATAGCAATGAGTAACAACTGTATAACGAACCCTGTGAGTTCTCTTAGCAAGTCGTCAAATCTGGGGGTGGTCTTGGGGATCCCTGTTATTCTCCATCGCCTTTCTTTCCTAAACTCCTGAGAGACAGGGGTTTCTGTATCATCCTATCTTCTAGGGGAAGGAAGGTGTCTGATCCATGATCATCTCTGTAAGAACTAACTTGTCTCATCTGGTTCTTCATCTGCCACGCCTGCCGACTTCGTTCATGTTTGCCATCCCATTGTAACCTCTCTGGTCGTCTGTCCCATGTACTCCGCATCCTCCGTACCCAAACATTTAAGCCCATTTGGGTCTACCAGCCCTGTTAGCCCTTCATTTCCCTTACAGGAAGCCCAGAACTTTCCATGGCATTTTCTGGCACCATATTAAGGAAAAGAAACTCCAGGAGGCGTCAAGACCATTAGTCTTGAATCAGCCATTGTTGATGTTCCCACCTCTGGCAATGAATGCTGGGAGCAGGGTACCTGTTTCCTATGCACTAGGCTTTCCACGAATTTCACTGGGTTTCTGTGTCCCCAGCTCTCTCTATTATTCCGCCTTGGATTATTTACATCACTATAAATATTTGTGGCTCAGAAAGAATGTAATGTTCTTTCTAAAGTTATCTAGCTAACTCGCTCTTAATATTCAAACTAACTGCCCATCTATTTCCAGATTTAACTTTTGAAAATTCTCAATCGTTGATGCATTAATGTAAGAGCACACACAATTATAAATATTGCAACATTGAGTCATGCGATTATAAATATACCTGGCAGAATTTTAACCTACAAAGCACAAAACTGATTTTTCCTCCAAGTTCTGCCTAGAGTGTTTGTCTATGTTTGAAAGTGAACATTCAGATGTTAATAATAAATCCAAACAAGGTGCCTCCTTCGCACTCTGGAGGTTGTATGCAAGTTAGAGGCGACGGGAACACCCAGAGTCACATGATTACTGATCGTTCACAAGTTCAGGGTTGCCTGATATGGCATTTGGTGTCCTGGCCTCCAACAAAGCTGGAGCCAAATTGGGGTTTATACATAGTTTCTGTCACTGCTTTTTCTAGTGAGACTAAAACAAAAAACAAAAAGCACAACAAGAACAACAAAGTATATAGACAGATATTTTCCCCAACCCTTTTCTTTTGAATACCAGACCCTGAGCTCCTGACACTCCACACACCTTTTCATTGCATAGTCACCTCTTGCAGTTGCTCTTACAATCACTACCAGAAATTTAAAGAGCATTTTTCTTGTTGCTGTTGTTGGTTTGTTTACTTGTTTTGGAGCTTCAAAGTTGAACATTGACACTGACCCTGTCTTTTCACAGCCAGCCCTGCCTGGCCCCTTGCTCAGGCTTCCAAGAAGCCCACAGCAGGCTTCTCCCGCATTCAATGAGAACCAGAGCTCTCAAGTGTGGGATTACTTACCTGGGGAGATGTAAAGTCCTGTTCCTTCCTTAGACAGTGGAGTCGGGGATGCTAAGAAAAATTACCTGTCAATTTGTGTGGACTTCTTAGATCTCTATCCCCACCCCTTTCTTTCATTTACAGAAAGCCCTGAGGACTCAGAGCAGGGTTGACGGGGTGCTCTTGTGAAGATGTTCCTGCCATTGTGCCCATTTGGGATGGAGAGGAAGGGGCTGGTGGTTGATGGGGGAGATTGTCATGTGGAGGTTGTTCAGCTGGGCCTGTGAAGGTCAAGCCACCACTCTGTGAGTGTGAGAGTGGGGATGGCCCATCATATCAACAAGATCATTCAAAATGCCAGTCACCTGGAGATGAGGCCCAGCTCTCTGAAATGGACATCTTCACCTCTTGACCTTGGGCATGATGGCGTCAGGATGACTAGGAAAGAAGTCTCACAAGAGAGTCTACCTTTTGGAATCGGAATATAGGTATCTACAGATGGCCAGAGGAATGGCACAGGGACCCTGAATTTATGCATTTCATGTGACGGCTCTGCTTACTTTCCCGTAGTTGTTCCTCTAAAATTAGTGATGTCATTAAAGATCTAGCCTGTTCTAGATCTGAGAACATGGGGACTGTGTCCACCAGGGCCAGATTGTTAAAAGAGGAGCATTGCCTCTTAGGGTGACATGGGGGTAGCAATGGGAACAGAAACTGAAGGGAGAGGATGAAACTTCAGGGCGCAGTGGAGGGTGCACCTGGTTCTAGCCAACAGGACTTTCTTCCAGAGTTTTACTTTGGAGAGTACGGAATTTGTTTCAGGATAGGGAGTGGTTGCCCTTCATAGCTTTCCATCTCTGTTACACCAGAGAATTTTTCCTTCCAGGTTTGTTCTCTGGGGACATAGACTCCCAGGTCCCTGCTCTGTGGTGCCGCGTTGTTATCTCCTCATTTTGCCATGGTGGACCCTTGGTCCTGGGTCCTCTTTTGGATTTCTCTGCTGCTTGTTTGCTCTCCCAGAAATGCGCTGGACAGTTTGGCCTTGCGTGGCTGAGGGATGCCACCTTACTGGAGGGTAGCCGGGACCCTAGTTCCAGGACCACTTGTCCAGGCACTTCTTCACAGACAGTCCCAAGCCCTCCAGCCTTTGAAGGTTACACTTTTCTTTAAAATGCAAATTGACTATTTCCAATCTATCTCCTTTGATTTGGAGAAGTCTAGTATGCCCTCCCTAATATGCCCAAGGATGTCCAGGAAGGGGTGTGTTCTCCTGGTCTCCTTTGCCTTTGCATCACTGCTCCTAACTTAATTCTTAATCTCCAACTAACTGCTTGGCTTGCTGTCCTTCTACGCCACTTTGTCTCACGTGAGGATGGTGCACTGTCTTCTGCATTGTCCAAGCATCATCTCAACAAGGTGCTGGTGCATACACAATCAGACTTCTACTCAAGGCTTGGAGATGACAACGCAGCACCACAGAGCAGGAACCAACTTAAAATAGCATGTTAGACATCTTTGTTCTTCAGGTGCCTTGGTCATCCCTGCCTAGGAATTTCTCATCAGCTACGTTCCCTCTTAGACTCTAGCCTTCTGCCACTCACCCTCTCTTCCTACCCAAGCCTTTCTCCTGTATTCTCTCTCTCCAGACTTATCCCGC
Organism: Orcinus orca; assembly: GCF_937001465.1. Taxonomy (NCBI): domain Eukaryota; kingdom Metazoa; phylum Chordata; class Mammalia; order Artiodactyla; family Delphinidae; genus Orcinus; species Orcinus orca. The sequence continues at coordinate 47,246,748 of NC_064566.1, read as the reverse complement.
CCACCCATTATTTAACTACCATACAACACCACCTACATTCCTAATGCTTTACTATGCAGGGCAATTGAGTAGCCTTGTTGCAACTCTTCTGTGCAGACTAGTTGAGACCCTTCCTCTCATAACCAAAAGGCCCATTAATCAGCTTTCAAGGAAAAAGCACCAGCTCCTCTGAGATGAATTCTGCCTGCCTGGTTATCTGTGGTATAAAAACAACCACCATTTCATAATGCTCACAGGTTCTGTGGGTCAGGTGAGGGCATGGCAAGGATGACTTGTCTCTCCTCCATGATGTCTGGGGCCTCAGCTGGGAAGACTCAAGCAGGGGATGACTTGAAGGGCTAGAGGATAATCTTCTGAAGGCTTCTTCACTCATGTGTCTGGTGCCTAGTTGTGGTGACTTGAAGGCTAGGTCAGCTGAAACTGTCAACAGAAGCATCTACATGTGACTTTTGCTCATAGCTTAGGGTTCCTGACAACATGGCAGCCACGTGGAAGTCAAACTTCTTACACGGTGGCTCAGGTCTCCAATGAACAAGGGAACACTGAAAGGCCTTTTATTACATAACCTCAGAAGTCACACAGCACCCAGAATCAAGGCAAGGTAACATAGATTTTACTTCTCAATGAGAGGAATGTCAAAGATGTTGTGACCGTGCTTTAAGACCGCTGCACAGCTCCCTCCCACAGAATGCTGACACACAGCTCCTGGCATTGGCAAGGGTCAAGGGCCCTTTCTCTGTGGCTTTGTTAGGCTCTTCCATCTGCCTAGCCCAAGGGTTCCTCCAGGATGTCTGGGATGTAGCTTCCCTACAACTTTCAGCCCTGGTTCAGGACACCTGGCTTTGGGCTTCTTATTTGTACTTCTTATTTGGGTGTCAGGATTGGGAAATGGAGGTCTGGGAGTCCAGTACACCTGCTCTTGGCTCTTACAGCTACAGAACTCTTGTCTTTTGTCAACAACCTGGTTCCCTGGGGGGTAGAATCTGTGTTTATCATTACTACCTCCAGGGGCTTCCCCAAGGCAGGCTACAGGGGCCTGGTAATCAGTGCCCAGTGTCGGTCTCAGGAGGTCTCTGTGGCTGCTGACTCTGAGTTCACATGGGTTGGAGTGGGTGATGCCGCTGGAGCAGGTCCTCTCTTATTGTGGGAGTCCCTTCTGAGGTCCTCTTGCCCTTCCGTCAGTCCTTTGGAGAAAAGACATCTTTGGAGGCTTGTCTTATAACATATGGGTCAGAAGCAGTGGCTTCTGGTTCTGCAGCATTTGTGGGAGGCCCCGCAAACTCCGCACATTCTCCAGATAGGGAAGTTCAGCCATCACCCCTACCCCAACAGTGAAATAAGCCTTCACAGAGTTGCCACAAGTTGATTTTGGAGTCCCAATCCACCACTCCTGAGGTTATGGGTGTGCCAAGAGTCTTACCATCAAGATGTGGCTCAGAAGCAGTAGTTCTGTTTGGGCGGCAGACCATGCAGGTCAGTCTGTAAATCCCAAAGGGGGTAACAGTGGCTGCTTGCTGTATACAGCGTTCTGCTGAGCACCCGGCCCTTGGCAAATCTGGTTAATGATGCTTTGGGGCAGGTCTGAGTGCGTGGCAAATTTCAGAGCTATAGGGACCAGCAAGTTATGTAAGTGAGAGAAGCTGGCTGGCTGGGGCCTGACGCTGATGGGAGAACACACACTCCCCGTAAGGACAGCAGCCACTTCTCTGCTCTGTACCCGCCGTGCTGAAGGCAGACCTAGAGTTGCCAGATTTTCTTAGTTTTCAACACAGAACAAAATCCCAGTCTATTAAATCTCCCAATTTTTGTGCTGTTAATGAAAAAAAGAAAAAAACCTGCTCGGGACAAACGAAAACACATTTGTGAGAGGGACGTAACAGAGGCTGTGCCAGTTGCAAGTCCTGTGACCCACAGGGTTAACAGGTAAGGCTAGTTCCATGGGAGTTGACCCTGATCCGTGGATTAGTGTAGCTCAGGCCCTACCGCCCTGCCCTCCACCTCCAGGGAACCTTGGAACCTCCACCCGGGCCTTGATCTCAGCGTGTTAGCGCAACCACCGCGCAATAGCGGCACTGGAAGGCCCTTCTTAGGCTTCCGCGACCTCGGCAATAAGATTATACCTGTAAATCCCCGCAGGCAGCAGCCCAGGGTGGGGGAAGGGAAGGGAAAGAGGGGCAGGGCAGACCGACCGCCAGGCCGGCTCACTTTACCCCAGACCGCCCCACCCAGCGGACCCCTCTCCCATAGACCTTCCTCCCTGGGCCACCCTCAGCCAGGCGTAAATGAAGTTAAGCCAACAAAGCTGGATTTTTTTCCCCCCCAAAGGATTTTTGGTAGTAATGAAGGGAAAGCACAAAGGAAAACAAACAGAAAGAGATGGCCTGGAATGGGAGTGTTTACAGAGCTTGGTCCTCGGAACCCAAGGGGGCCACAATATGCAAGGGGAATCTGGCGGGGGAAGAGAGAGGGAGAGGTGGATTTTCACTCGGGTAAGGAGGCGGCTGAGTCTCGACAGTTTTAGGACGGGGGCACTCCAGTGGTTAAAGGATTTCCCTGCTGGGGGGATGGGGGCGGGGAGACGGCGGGAATCTTTGAAATTCTAGGATGGGTATTCCCATTCCTGAGAAGGGGGGCACTTGGCCGTGGCAGGTTGAAGGGGGTGAATGGGAAAGGAAGGGGCATCTCCGTCCAGGGTGTCTGTGTTATCGGGCGTTTATCCCGGACTCCTGCGCGAGCAGGAGACAGGAAAGCCTTTAAGTAGTCCCGGTCCCGGGAAGGTTTGAAAACAGCGGTGCCCTAGTGAAGCCGGAAAAGATGGAACGGTTGCTATGGCGACGTGGGGCACACATCCGAAATAAATAAATAAGTAGTCCAGGCTGCAGCAGCCGCGCCCCCGCGGGACTCGAGCGCGGGGGAGGGGGCCCCCGCGGGCCCGGGTCCCCGCAGCCCGCGCGTCTACGCCATTGGCAGAGCCGGAGGGGGGGGTCACCCCCCCGGGGGTGGGGGCGAATGGTACAGTCCTCCGCCCACGCCTTGGCCGGGCCCGCAGCTAGCAAGCTAGCTCAGAGCCCCGCGCCGCTGCCGCCGCTGCCAGCTTACCCCGAAGCAGAGTCGTGAGGCGGAGATGGAGGGAGTCAGCAGCCACCGGACCCTGTCTTACAGCCGCTGGAGCTACGACAGGTAGGGCGGGCGCCTGGAGGATGGGCTCCGCCAGGACCTCCGCGTGTCCCTGCGTGGGCGCCCTCCGACGCTCGCACTTTTGCAGGAGAGCGGGCACTCACGCCCAGACCCCCCAGGGTGTACTCGGACCCTCGAGCGTCCGGGACATCGGTACCGAGAGCCTCAGATGTCCGAACCCGGAGCCGAGCGACAGTGTCCTCACATCCGCGGGGCAGAGCTGTCAGAGGAGGGCAACGGGGCACTGGGACCCGCGAGGGGGCTCCCACCTCCCACCTCCCCCATTCCCACCCCGGCTATCCTGCGGGTGTCGATCGTCTCTGGAACAGCGCAAAAGAGCTTGGAGGGGCTGCGGGGCGGGATGGGGCGAGGAGGGGCTCCCCTCAAGTCCAGGCCGCGCCCCCCCTTGGCACCGCCGCCGCTGCCTGGGTCTGCGCCCCGCGGGGCCCTCGGCGGGGACAGGGCTAGCCCAGGGCACAGTGCCCTGGGTCGCTGTCCGGGACCTGCGAGTCGCTGCCTGCTGGGCGGAGGTGGATGGCAGCCCGAGGCCGGCTGTCGGGGAGCCAGGAGCGGCACCGGCGCCCACCGGGTTGCCAGGCTCCGTGCCAGCCTCGCGGGGATGCAAAGCGGCTGCCGGCGCGTGGGCGGTTTGGAGCAGCGCTCCCCACGCACTAGTTCTGGAGGAAGGGATCCTCCATCCTTACTGATGAAATGAGAAAAAGAAGGACAACGGAATGAGTCGGTCATAACACAGAGTAGATTTATTCTGAGATGTTGTCTTTTCTACCTTTTTTCGGTGTGTTAAATAACACCCCTCTTTTTAAAATGAGGTCATGAGGATAGTAAATAGATTTTTGATGTTGTTGTTAAAGTCCGTAACCCATGTCAGTCTGCAGAATTCTGAAGTTAAGTGTTCTGATCCATGACCCTAAATGGTGAGGGCTGGAAGAGAAACTTCATTAGCCAGGCAGCTCTCACCTCCCTGAAGTCTTGCTTCCTGCCGTCCTCCTCTTCCCTCAGCTTAAAACCTTCCTGCATCTCTGACAGCCCTTGGTTTTAGAGATTCGGAGAAACAGGTGTTCCTCCTGCCCCAGGCCAATTCCCCTGGGACACCTCCTTACCCTCCCTCCCTGGGTCTCGCCTCCCACTGACCCCATGTCTCTTCTCCGTCTTCACCTTCCCCTCTTTACTGGCCATCTCCCCTCAGCCTGTAAACCTTTTCGAATCTGTCTCGTCTCCCTCGGCAAGATGGGTGCACCTGGGTCACATCTCTTTCTTCGCTTTCATTGCCTTCTTTAAGGAAAAATATCAGTTTGATTCTGTTTCCTCATCAACCCTTCATTGCACAGTCCTAGCAATCAGCCTGCAGTCTGCCTCACGATTCCAGTGAACTTGCTCTTTTGAAAAGCAGTGCTCTCTATGGAGAGGAACTCTAAAACGATTGGAATATTAACCTTAAAAGAATGAAACCTAAGACTTACATGGTGGCACAGTGGTTAAGAATTCGCCTGCCAATGCAGGGGACACGGGTTCGAGCCTTTGTCAGGGAAGATCCCACATGCCACGGAGCAACTAAGCCTGGGCATCACAACTACTGAGCCTGCGCTCTAGAGCCTGCGAGGCACAACTACTGAGCCGACGTGCCGCAACTACTGAAGCCCGCGTGCCTAGAGCCCGTGCTCCGCAACAAGAGAAGCCACCTCAATGAAAAGACCGCGCACCACCACGGAGAGTAGCCCCTGCTCACCACAACTAGAGAAAGCCTGTGCGCAGCAACGAAGACCCAACGTAGACAAAAATAAATAAATAAATAAATATTAAAAAAAAAAACAACGAAACCTTCGAGCCTGTGTTCAGATCCTAAATCACACATTTATTCACTTAATCAACAAACATGTATTGAGTGCAAACTGTGTGCTGGGCCCTAGAGGTAAGGAGATAAAACTACATGAATTCCTTCCCCCACAGGAGCTCACAGTCTAGATTCTAGTAGAAATACATGGTAGCATATACCAAAGGTCTAAAACACATATGGGAAGACATTTTTAAATTGAGATAATTCTATATAGTAACTAAACTTTTCTTTCCCCTTGCATAAACAAACAAAGGTAGCAAGACTCTGGAATTAGACAGCCTGGATTCAAATCCTGACTTCACCTAGCTAACCTTGAACAAATTACTTTTCCTCTATAGACTTGTTTCTTCGTCTGTAAAATGGGGAAGTATCATGAGTATTAGATGGGGTAATAAATATAAAGGGCTTAGCCTTCTGCCTGGGACATAGTAATAAGTGGTACCTATTTCTGTTTTATTAATAAATACTATAAATATCTCTTGGGAACCCTGGTTTTCCATAGAAACTCAGTTTGAAAATCATTGTTCTCCTTTTTAGACCCCTAAATATAGATATTTCCAGGGGTTCTGTCCTCAGAACTCTTTCCTTCTCACCCTGACAACCTTAACACTTCGGGAGCTGTGAGAAGAAAACAGTTTCCCTCGCCTTGGTCCAAACTAACTGAATCTGATTGTCCAGGAATGGGACCTTGGAATCAGTATGTGTGTAAAACTTCCCAGATGACTCTGATACAGCTGGAAACATTGATATATACCGCCCACCTCCGTTTTCTAGTTACTACTTAGTTTTCAAAACGTAAGTATTGAATTATTCAAAAAGTTACACAGTCTTCAAAAGAGCTGTTAAAAAGATTATACAAGCAACAAATGCATATGGTACACAGTTATTAAAAGTGAAACTCAGTGATTCTGCAGCCCCCCAACTCCAACCCCTAGGAGTAAACCACTGGTAACAGTTAACCCTCACTTTCCTACCCTGTTCTCTGGCCTCTGTCTCTACCACATCTTTGAACCTGGGAGGCACTCTGCGTCACATTCCCATTGAAGTTGACCTCTCTGCTGTGTGTAACCTATTCATTTAAGCTGTTTTCCCCTTTGCTTCTTTTTTTGTTTATTTGTTGTTTTGGGGTTTTTGACCATGCTGCTTGGCTTGAGGGATCTTAGTTCTCTGACCAGGGATTGAACCCAGGCCCCCCAGCTGTGGAAGCGCCAACCCCTAACCACTGGACTGCCAGGGAATTCCCTCCCCTCAGCATCTGAGGCCATTTAAGTATCATTTATCTATTTATGTGGAACAAATCACTCCTAAACTTAATGGCTTAAAATAATAACTGAGTTAGCCCAGGATTTTGTGGATCCACAATTTGGGCTGCGCTCAGCTGGGTAGATTTTGTGGTCTGGGCCACACTCAGCTTTTCTTGGCTACACTGGCTCACATACCTGGTGCCTCAGCTGTGAAGACTAGCCCATCTGGGGCCTCTCTCCGCCCGCCCTCCCATCTTCCAGCAGGATAGCTCAGGCTTGCTCACATGCTGGTAGAAGGGCTCCCAGTGAGAGAGCAGAAGCTGTAAGGCCTCTTGGGGCCTAGGTTTAGAACTTGTACAACATCATTTTGCCACATTGTTATTGGCCAGAGTAAGTCAAAGGGTAGAGAAATAAGCCTCACCTCTTGAAGGGAGGAGCTGGCCGAGAATTCATGGCAATTTTTACAATGTATTACAATATACTGCCTACATTTTTTAAATTGCTGCCTCCTCTTGGTTCCTACTGTCCAAATGTGAGCACATGCCAAAGCCGTCTCCTCTTTTCCATTCTGTTCCATTCCATTTTATTCTCAGTTATCAACTCAATGCTTTATTTATTTATTTATGCGGTTGCACCGGGTCTTAGTTGTGGCAGGCGGGCTCCTTAGTTGCAGCACACGGGCTCAGTTGTTCCACAGCGTGTGGGATCTTCCTGGACCAGGGATTGAACCCATGTCCCCTGCATTGGCAAGCAATCTTTATCCACTGTGCCACCAGGGAAGTCCAGCTCAATGCTTTTTAACATAGAAATCCATATCTTCAACCCCAATCTTTTTAGGAGTTCTTTATTTTATTTTATTTTTTAATTTTTGGCTGTGCTGGGTCTTCATTTCTCTGCGAGGGCTTTCTCTAGTTGCGGCAAGCGGGGGCCACTCTTCATCGCGGAGTGTGGGCCTCTCACTATCGCAGCCTCTCCTGTTGCGGAGCACAGTCTCCAGACGCGCAGGCTCAGTAGTTGTGGCTCACGGACCTAGTTGCTCCGCGGCATGTGGGATCCTCCCAGACCAGGGCTCGAACCCGTGTCCCCTGCATTGGCAGGCAGAGTCTCAACCACTGCGCCACCAGATAAGCCCCCTGGCAGGAGTTCTTTAGACCCAACCAAGTTGTCAGTTACTTGCCGCGCAGTCTTAATTTGGATGTTTGGTGGTTGTCTGGGTGGATCTTTTCAAGTCCAAAGAGATAGAGCAATAGGAGAATGAGAAAGACTGAGGGGGAGAAGCCTTGGCCTCAGTGCGCTTCTTCACGGCCAGAGAACTGGTCTCCGCCAGGTCCTGCAGGCGACGTCAGCTGCCCCTTAACGGGCTGCTTGAATCTACGTGGCTCAGGGTAAGTCCCAGCCACCCTTCAGAGGGGAGCCATAGCCCAATAGGCGGATCGAGATTATGGCCTTTGAGGCCCCGCATTGGGTGCCAGAAAAGATGTTGCAGGAAAGAGAGTGGGGTGCGAGAGGATGGTCGCATCCCAAGTCATGTCTGAGTCCCTGGGATGGCCGCCCAGTGTGGGTTCTTGGCTTTGTGCAGGCAAGAATTCAAGAGCAAGACATAGTAAAGTGAAAGAAGGTTTATTCAGGGAGATACACACTCCACAGACAGAGTGTGCGCCATCTTGGAAGGCAAGAGGCCAACCCCAATCTTTCTGTTGAGCCTTAGCCCTACATCTCTACATGCCTGTAGACCTCTCCATGTATATGAGTCGGCCAAAAAGTTCGTTTGGGTTTTTCCGTAGCATCTTACAGAAAAACCTGAATTAACTCTTTGGCCAACCCAATAGGGAGTCCACAAACACATCTAACTCAACATGTTCAAAATGAGACCCTTCACTGATAACTCTATATTCTCTATTTAGCATCCTGATAGTCAAATGAACACTTCAAGACTTTGACATTGACCTTGAACTTTCCAAGTCTAGTCATTTCATCTGTCTATTCTTATCTATACCACTGATTATTATGAAGATAAAATGAAACAATGTATCCAAAATGACTGACACAAAGTGTCATTAAGTCCAGGTGTTCTCAACAGCTTGGCACTTGGCTAACCATCTTCTCTCTACTCAAGCCCCAGTCATTATCCCCCAAAGTTTCAGGGTCCATGTAAATGATTAGCACTCCTTCTAATTTCTGGATCTTCCCATTCTAGAGACTTCTCTTCAGTTATTTACAGGATAAACTCCTAGATGTTGATACCTGGAATTGCTTCACTTCTGATATCATTCACATGAGCATCCCATGCTCTGGGATGACGCTATAGGGTCATCCAGTGCCTTCATCTGTGCATTTTCTCCTGGCCTGCCAGCCTTTTCCGGGCCTCTCTTCCCTTCCCAGCCTGGACCACATGAGAGATCAGTTAACTCACTCACTATCATCACTTTGTATTTCCTCACATAAGCTCGCTGCCACCCCAGCCCTGCATTTATCAGTGTTAGACTCTCCACTCCCTTTTCTTATTGTGGCACCAAAACACTATATCACAAAACTACACAGCTATGCAGGTTGTCCTTACTTTCATGGTCTTCGTCTGCAGCTGGGACATCTCCATCATCTCTCAACCTTTTCATTTCTCCTGGGTTACCTTCACTCCCATTCCCTACAGCAGCCTCTCCAAACCATCATACTCAAGACCCCTGTTGCTTGACCCTGACTCCACACCCCCATACTCTAAGCAAATGGTATTGCCTTTGAGAAAAATTGATCACATCCGGCTTGATCTTCTGCGACTTCCTGTCTCTGCATCACTTCTACTGCACTTCAGTCACTCCCTTGTGGGGACCTTTTCGTTGTTTCCAAATCTTTGCTATTAGAAACCATTCCATGATAAACATCCTTGTATAACATTTTTTTCTCATGTCTGATTATTTGATTAGAAGAGGGGTTGTTAGTTTCAGATTTGGGGATCGTTACCAGATTGTTTTCCAGAAGGAGGGAATTGATTTATACTTCCACTGTTAGTCACTTTAGCTCCACGGTTGTATGATTATCTGTTTGTCAGTTTGATCTCCCAGACTTTGAGACCATGTAGTACAATTGCTCAGAACTTGAATTTTGGAGTCAAAGTGACCTGACTTCAAAGCCCAGCTTCCTCAATTATTGGTTATGTGACTTTAGCCCAGTGACTTAACCTCCATCTACAAAAAAAAGATAATAATAATTGTACCTGCCTCTTGAGGGGGTCCATTCATTTAATATGTATTTATTGTGCACCTCCTAACTTCCAGACAACATTTTAGGCATGGGAGACAGAGCAGTGAACAAAGCAAAGTGCCTGGTCCCAAAGTTCCTACTGTCTAGTGTGGGGAGATAAACATAGACCAAAATATTATATGTATATGTACACACACACACACATCTACATACACACACACACATATATATATATATCAGTGCTAAGTGAAATATGATATGGTAAGTGTAAAGAAGAAAAATAAAGCAGAATAAGAAGGACAGAGTCTGACTACCTGCAAGTTGGGGTGCTGGTGAATAGGCTGTAGTATATAGTGTGATCAGGGAAACTCTTTCTGATAAGGTGCTATTTCAGCAGACACCTGAAAAAAGCCAGGGAGTGAGTCATGTGGCTAATGGGGAAGAATGTTCCATGGAAGGGGAAAAGCAAGTGAAAAGGTCCCGGTGTAGGAGTGGGCCTAGTGTATATTTGGGAACAACAAGGAGGCCAATGTTTCCTCGTACCGCTTTATAATACTTCCTTTCTACTACCCCCGTCATCCCACACTCCCCCCATCCTCAGGGAACCACTGGTCTGATTTCTTTGCGTTTCCTAGAATTTCGTATAATGGGAAACATTCAGCAGGTGCTCTTCTTTGGTCTGGTTTCTTTCACACAGTTATTTTGATATTCTTCCATGTTCTTGCCTGAATCTGTAGTTCATTTCTTTTTATTCCTGAGTAGTATTCCATTATATGGGGATACCATGTTTTGTTTATCCATTTACTTGGGTTGTTTCCACTTTTTGGCTATTACAACTAAAACTTTGTGACTATCCCTATACAAGTCTTTGTATGTACATGTGTTTTTATTTCTCTTTGGTAAATACCTAGGAGCAGACTGGCAAGATCATTTGGTAGGTGTACATTTAACTTTTTAAGGAACTGTGCAACTTTTCCAAAGTGGTTGTACCATTTTACATTCCCACGAGCAGCGTATGGGAGTCCCAATTCCTCCACATCCTTTCGCAAACTTGGTAGGGTCAGTCTCTTTAATTTTAGCCATTCTAATAGGTATGTAGTGGTATCTCATGGTAATTTTAATTTGCATTTCTTTAATGACTAATGATACTGAGCATCTTTCCACGTGCTTATTTGCCATCCATATATTTTCTTTGGTGAAGTGTCTGTTAAAATCTTTTTTCCCATTTTTTAAATTGGGTTGTTTCCTTATTATTGAATTTTGAGAGTTCTTTGCATATTCTGGATACATGTCCTTTATCAGATAAGTAAGTGGTCCCCAACCTTTTTTGGCACCAGGGACCGGTTTTGTGGAAGACAATTTTTTCACGGGGGTAGGGGCTGGGGAATGGTTTGGGCGATAATGCAAGCGATAGGGAGCAACGGGGAGTGACGGGGAGCTACGGGGAGCGGCAGATGAAGCTTCGCTCGCTCGCTCGCTCGCTCGCTCGCTCACCCGCTCACCTCCTGCTGTGCAGCCCAGTTCCTAACAGGCTTCAGACCAGTACCAGTCCGCAGCCCAGGGGTTGGGGACCCCTGAGATAAGTGACTTGCAAATATTTCCTCCAAGTCTGTGGCTTTTTTTTTTTTTTCATTCTCTTATGTATTTTGAAGAGCAGAAGTTTTACTTTCGATGCAGTTCAATTTATCAGTTTCTTCTTTTACGGATTGTGCTTCTGGTGTCATAGCTGAGAAATCATTGCCTAACTGAAGATGACAGAGATTTTCTCCTAGGAATTTTCTAATTTTAGGTTTAACATTTTAGGTCTGTGCTCCATCTTGAGTTAACTTTTGTATATGGTATGAAGTTCATTTTTTAAAATGAATATCCAATTGTTCCATCACCATTCGCTGAAAGGACTTTACTCTTTTTGCACCTTTATCCCTTATCCTTATATTTATTTCTATACTCTCTATTCTGTTCCATTGATCTTGTCTTTCTTGATGCCAATATCACACTGTCTTGATTACTACAACTTTATAATAAGTCTTGAAACCAAGTAGTTTAGGACCTTCAACTTTGTTCTTTTTCTTCTTCTTTTTCTTTTTCAAACCACAGTACTCATTTATTACTCCACAGTTGTGAAGATCTCTTTCCAGTTATTACAGTGTTTGTGGTCCTGCCTGGGACTCATCCCCAACCCAGAATCAAGCTACATGGCAAATAAAATTTGGAGGTTTTTTGGTGAGTGTGGAGTCAAAACAAGATGAAAGGGACGATTTGGAGAGGCCCTTTCACCCAGGCCCTGGAGATACCAGGATGTTCTTCTTTTTCAAAGTTTTGGCTATTCTGGGTCCTTTTAAATTTCACATTAATTTTACAATGAGATTTTCAAGTTCTGCAAAAAACAAAATGAAACGAAACAATACGCCTAATGGGATTTTGATTAGAATTATAGATGAATTGGGGGAGATTTGACTCATTAATATTGAGCCTTCTGATGACCTAGGAAAATGATATATCTTTCTGTTTATTTAGATCATCTTTAATTTCTCTCAGGCATATTTTGTAGTTTTCAGAGCACAAGTCTTTAACCTGTTTTGGAAGACTTATCCCTAAGTATTGTATATTTTTCAATGAAATTGTAAATGACATTTTAAAAATTCAATTCCAAGTTTCGTTCTTAGGGTTTAGCAGTACAGTTTTTTTCTGTGTGGTCACAATTTTGTGTAACCATCACCACTGTAGATTTCTGAAACTTTTCATCACCCCAAACAAAAACTTTGTGCTCATTAACAAAAAACTCCTCATTACCTCTCCTCTCAGCATCTGGTAACCACTAATTTACTTTCTGTCTCTATGAATTTGCCTATTCTAGATATTGTATATAAGTGGAATCATACAATATTTTTTTCTTTGTCTCTTGCTTAGTTCACTTAGGATAATGTATTCAAGGTTCATCCATGCTGTAGCATGTATGAGAACTTCATTCCTTTTTTGACTGAACAATATTCCATTGTATGCATATACCACGTTTGTTTATCCATTAATCTGTTGATGGACCCTTGGGCTGTCTCCACATTTTGGCTACTGTGAAAATGCTGCTGTGAACATTGGTGTGCGAGTTTTTGTTTCAGTCCCTGTTTTCAGATCTTTTGGATATATACCTAGGAATGGAATTGCCCAATCATATGATAATTCTATGTTTAGCTTTTTTTTCTATAAATTTATTTATTTAATTTATTTATTTTTGGCCGCATTGTGTCTTCGTTGCTGGGTGCTGGCTTTCTCTAGTTGTGGCGAGTGGGGGCTACTCTTCATTGCGATGCGCAGACTTCTCATTGCGGTGGCTTCTCTTGTTGCGGAGCACGGGCTCTAGGCGCGTGGGCTTCAGTAGTTGTGGCACGCAGGCTCAGTAGTTGTGGCGCATGGGCTTAGTTGCTCCGTGGCATGTGAGATCTTCCTGGACCAGGGCTCGAACCCATGTCCCGGGCATTGGCAGGCAGATTCTTAACCACTGTGCCACTAGGGAAGCCCTATGTTTAGCTTTTTGAAGAACCACCAAACTGCTTTTCACAGTGACTGCACCACTTTACATTCCTACCAGCAGTATATGAGGATTCCCATTCCTCCAGATCCTCGCCAACAGTGGTTATTTTCTGTTTTAAAAAATATTATGAGGGGCTTCCCTGGTGACGCAGTGGTTGAGAGTCTGCCTGCCTGCCGATGCAGGGGACACGGGTTCATGCCCCGGTCCGGGAGGATCCCACATGCCGCGGAGTGGCTGGGCCCGTGAGCCATGGCCGCTGAGCCTGCGCGTCCGGAGCCTGTGCTCTGCAACGGGAGAGGCCACAACAGTGAGGGGCCCATGTACCGCAAAAAAAAAAAAAAAAAAAAAAATATATATATATATATATATATATATATATATACACTTATTTATTTATTATTATTATTATAGCCATCCTAGGATGAGTGAAATGGTTTCTTGTTGTGGTTTTGATTTGCATTTTCCTAATGACTAATGACGTTGAGCATCTTTTTATGTGCCTATTGGCTATCTGTATATCTTCTTTGGAGAAATATCTATTCAAGTCATTTGCCCATCTTTTTTGTTTGTTTTTCTAGTACTTTTTATTGAAGTATAACCTGCATAGGAAAAAAATTCACAAGTCATAAGTGAAGAGTTTGGTGAATTTTCACAAAGTGAATACACTCTTATAATCAGAAACCCTCCTTGCCACCGCCCCTGACACAAGGGTGACCACCATCCTGACTTCCATTGGGCTGACTTCTAAATAGCAAAGTTTAGTTTTGCTGATTTTTGCCTTAAGAGTACCAGCTATAGTCTTGTGTCTTCCTTCTGTAGTTCAACAGCAGATTCATCTGAGTTTTTGCATCAAGTTGCAGTTTGTTCATTCTCGTGGCTATGCAGTATCCTACTGTATGAACTTACCACAATTCTTCCAATGCACTGTGACCAACACTTGAAATGTTTCCAGGTTTTGGCTGTTATTAATAGTGGACATTTTAATGCATGTCTTTTGGTAGATTTTCTTTGGTTGTTTGATTTTTTCAGCTTGAGATATAATTGATGCCTAGGAATTATTTATATTTAAGGTGTACAACTTGATGTTTTGATATACATATTTATTGTGAAATGATGACCACAGTCAAGCTAATTAACAAATCCGTCACCTCACATAGTTACCATTTTCTTTCTTTCTTTTTTCTTTCTTTCTTTCTTTTGTTCTTTCTCTCTTTCTTTCTCTCTTTCTCTCTTTCTCTCTCTCTCTCTCTCTCTCTCTCTCTCTCTCTCTCGCTCGCTCGCTCGGTGAGAACACTTAAGATGTATCCTCTTAGCAAATTCAAGAATACAATACAGTGTTGATAACTGTAGTCTCCATGCTGTATATTAGAGCATTGGCATTTGTTCTTGCATAACTGAAACTTTGTACTCTTTGACCAACATCCTCCCATTTTCCCCCATCCCTCCAGTCCCTGGCAACCACCATTCTACTCTCTGCTTCTATGACTTTGACTATTTTATTTTATTTTATTTTTTTGGCTGCACTGCGCTGGCATGCAGGATCTTAGTTCCCCAATCAGAGATCAAACCTGTGCCCCCTGCAGTGGCTGTACAGAGTTCTAACCACTGAACCACCAGGGAATTCTGACTTTGACCATTTTAGATTCCACATATAAGTGATACCATACAGTATTTATCTTTCTGTGGCTTATTTCACTTAACATAATGTCCTCCAGGTTCATCCATGTTGCCCCAAATGGCAGAATTTTATTCTTTTTTAAGGCTGAATACTCTTCCATTATATTTATATGTGTGTGTATATATATATATATACACATATACATATATATATATACACATATATATAATCTATTTTCTTTATCCATTTATCAGCCAACAGACATTTAGGTTGTTTCCATATCTTGGCTATTGTGAGTAATGCTGCAGTGAACATGGGAGTGGAGATATCCCTTCAAGAGCCAGATTTCATTTTTTTCTGGGTATACCCTGAAGTGGGATTGCTAGATCATATGATAGTTCTATTTTTCATTTTTTGAGGAACCTCCATACTGTTTTCCTCAATGGCTGTACCAATTTATAGTCCCATCAACAGTATACAAAGATTCATTTTTTTCATAATGTCCTTTGAAGCACATCAGTTTTTAATTTGGACAAAGTTGAATTTATCTTTGTTTTTGTTTATGCTTTAGGTGTCATATTTATAATCCATTGCCAAATCCAAGGTCCTGAAGATTTACCACTGATTCCTTCTAAGTGTTTTGTGGTTTTAGAACTTATATTTAGGTCATTGATTTATTTTGAGTTACTTTTTGTATATGGTGTGAGGTGGGGGTACAACTTCAATCTATTGAGTGTGGAAACTAAGTTGTTCCAGCACCATTTGTTAAAGAGGCTGTTCTTTCCCCATTGAGTGAACTTAGCGCTCTTGTGAAAAATCAATTGGCCATATCGCAATTCTAAAAATTAAAAAAAAATTAATTGGCCCTAGATATATGGATTTATTTCTGGACTTTCAATTCTATTCCATTGGTCTACATGTATATCCTTATGCCAGTACCTCACTGTTTTGATTACTGCAGCTTTGTAATAAGTTTTAAATAGGAGAGAAGGGCAAGGAAGCAAGATGTAACCTGTACTAAACATGTCTAGGGAAGGCTGTGACTCCCAAGAGACTGGGTCCCTGGGATGGCACAAAAGGGGCAGTAGAAAGAACTTGAGCTTTAGTATTAAACAGACCTGGTTCAAATCGCAGCTCCACCTCTTAGTAGCCGTGTAAATGTAGCACAGTAAGGGAAAATCCTTACTGTTTTGGTTGATTATAGAAGTTGTAGCTGCTGCTTATAAAAATAACAGTTCAGAAATGTATCGAGTAATCTCCTTTAGTCTCAGTTTCCCCATCTGTAAAATGGGGTGATGATTTCCTTATAGGGAAGGGTCATTGTGAGAACTGGATGAGATAATGCTTGTGTTCCCTTTCAAGTGGGCTGTGGATTAACAGAAACAGGCCACACACATATCCACTATAGGACTAGGTAAAGCGAATTTCCTAATTGGCCTGGATCTTATTGGTGACAAGGGACCACACTGGCCAGGGGTCTCTACAACATATTTGGATCCCTGGTTCCCCACACAGGGCACAAAGCTTCTGGTGATAATCTCTGCCCAGGTAGGTTTCTGTCAAGTTGAGAAAGTAGCTAAGTTCTTACTGTGAAAGTAACCCTTTCGTATTTAAGGCTTACTTTACCATTCCAAGAGAACGTGATACTAACAAAATATGTGCTTCTGTTTTCAAAAAGTAGGTCTCCTGTCACAAGAAAAAAAAAAAATTAGTCTATCCTGGTTCTTGAATCTAACTTGATGTCAGCAAAACCACAGACTTTTGGTGGGTTGGGGGGTGGGGCTGGGGTGGGAGGGGCAGCCAGAGTCATGTCTGGATGTTCCCGAACGTTGGATTTGTTCTTTCACAGTATTCAAATCACGCACAGTACGTGTGTGACCTTGGGAAAGCTACTTAACTGCTGTGAGCCTCCATTTCCTCATCTTCATAAAGGACGTAATAATAGTACTTATCTCTCATAGGGTTGTTGTGAGGATGAAATGAATTAATATATGTAAAGCTTAATAAATGCTGAGTGATTAGGATAGTGCCTGGCGCATAATAAGTGCTATTTAAGTGTTAGCTGTTGTCCTTATGAACTGGCACACAGCAGGGCTCCTCCACTAGTATTAGGACTTTTCTGTCCAGTGGAATCTGAAAGTTGGGCCATTCCTAGGGAGAGGGACAGGTGTGGTGACCCAGGCAGGAGGAGCTCTGTGAGGAGAGTGGGCAGGAAAGGGGAAGAGGTGGAGATGGGTCAGACCTGCATGGAGGGAGGCTGTCCGCGGGTTGCAGAGGCTAATGAAGATCCAGTGGGCACCATTTGGGACCAGTTGAGTGAGAGGGCACATTCTAGGACCTCTAGGCCAGTGATGAGAAGCAAAGTACGATGGAGACTTGAGGGCTGGGAACCTTAGCCAGTGCCTGAGGCATGGGTGACAAGGTTCAGCTTCCCCGGGAAGGACTGGGCCTTTAGCCCCCGTGGAGAATTCACAAGTAGTTCAGGACACTGAAACAGACCCCCTGTCTTAGGGCTTGGACCCATGCCACAGCTGTTGAGAGACCACTGCAGAGGGATCTGTAGGGATGAGCCAGCTGACTCCAGTCCCCACTGCTGGTGGGTCAGAATCAGCAGAGAAGCTGGAAGGAACTGGGCGGGAGCAGGGCAGCCCAGGCCCTGGGGCAGCAAGGGCGATCACTGTGGCCTGTGAGTTCACAGGCAGCTTATTCTGAGCTAAGGAAGGGACGCTTTTTTTTTTTTTTTTTTTTGCTGTATGCGGGCCTCTCACTGTTGTGGCCTCTCCCGTTGCGGAGCACAGGCTCCGGACGCGCAGGCTCAGCGGCCATGGCTCACGGGCCCAGCCGCTCCGCGGCATGTGGGATCCTCCTGGACCGGGGCACGAACCCATGTTCCCTGCATTGGCAGGCGGACTCTCAACCACTAGGCCACCAGGGAAGCCCAGGAAGGGATGCTTTTGCTGTCTGTACACTGGGTTTTAGGAAGCAGGAAGATGTGTTGCACAGAGCACTTGGAAGGGGGTTGGAGTCCAGGATTTGATTCCGGCTGCCCCATTCATTCCCATTCTGGCTCTGGGTGGGTCCCTTGGCTCTCTGGGCCTGTTTCCCCTGAAGTTGAAGGGGCTGGACTAGGTGACGAAGCACTCTTGTAGTTCTGTGAATGCATGACCTGTGGCCTCAGTGTGTCCTGTGGTTGGAAAGGCTGGGATGGAGAGAGGAGAATGGTGTGGAGGGCGTGGGGGTCCTGGCCATGGCTGTGCCACCTTAGGTGTTGCTGGGCGGGGGAGGCTTCTTGGCCACCAGAGGCAGGTGACTGGAGGCCTGCTTTGTTCCAGAGCTTTGGGAGTATAGCTACTTTTCTTTTGATGGATTTGTGGCAGTACAAGACCTAGACAGCTGGACGGGGTGGGGCAAAGGGGAGAGGTGGTCCAGGGGTCGGTGGAGGGATAGCTGTGGAGGAGGGTGGTGAGTGGGGGTGGTGTGTCTCCCATGTAGCTGGGATGATGGAGGCTCGGGGTGATTAGGGGATGGGGAAAGGAGCCAGTCATGGTTGTGACGCAAGCACTTCTGTTTTTGTTTCTTTTAAAAAAATTTTTTTTAAATTGGGGTATAGTTATTTTACAATGTTGTGTTTGTTTCTACCGTACAGATAAGTGAAGTAGAGTTCCCTGTGCTATACAGCAGGTTCTCATTAGTTATCTATACATATGAGTGTATGTATGTCAATCCCAATCTCCCAATTCATCCCACCCCGGCTTTCCCCCCTTTGGTGTCCATACATTTGTTCTCTACATCTGTGTCTCTATTTCTGCCTCGCAAACCGGTTCATCTGTACCATTTTTCTAGATTCCACATATATGCGTTAATATATGCTGTTTGTTTTTCTCTTTCTGACTTACTTCACTCTGTATGACAGTCTCTAGGTCCATCCATGTCTCTACAAACGACCCACTTTCGTTCCTTTTTTATGGCTGAGTAATATTCCATTATATGTATGTACCACATCTTTATCCATTTGTCTGTCAATGGGCATTTAGGTTGCTTCCATGACCTGGCTATTGTAAATAGTGCTGCAGTGAACATTGGGGTGCATGTGTCTTTTTGAAATATGGTTTTCTCAGGGTATATGCCCAGTAGTGGGATTGCTGGGTCATGTGGTAATTCTATTTTTAGTTTTTTGAGGAACCTCCATACTGTTCTCCCTAGTGGCTGTATCAGTTTACATTCCCACCAACAGTGCAGGAGGGTTCCCTTTTCTCCACACCCTCTCCAGCATTTGTTGTTTGTAGATTTTCTGATGATGCCCATTCTAACTGGTGTGAGGTGATACCTGATACCTCATTGGAGTTTTGATTTGCATTTCTCCAATGATTAGTGATGTTGAGCATCCTTTCATGGAGGCAAGCACTTCCTGAGTCCCTTAGGACTTGTCCCCACTGAGGTGTGAAGTCATCAGTCACTGCGGTTTCCCAGGTAGGGTTACTGGATGCATTCAAGCAAAAGCAGAAAGACCCTGGGACAGGGACATCTTATCTGTGACCAAAGGAGAAAGGAAGAACCGGCTATGCCCACAGTCTGGAGAACGATTGCCAAGTAGGGGCTCGTGGGCACCTGCTGATATCTAATCCCTTCATCCTGGAAAATCCTGTGGCTTGTCGATGGATAAATGCCAGCTGAGCCTGGGTCCCATCTGGGAGATTCCGGCCCAGCATGTGCTTGGGAGAGATGCCCACCTGTGCTCTCCATCCTGAGCCAGGTGTGTGTTCCCGGTCAGGCCCCCTCTGAGGTCTTGGGCAGATGATCTGGTCTTCTAATCTGAAGATGGACAAAGAAAACCCAGCATGTGTGTGTATGTGTGTGTGTCGGGGTGGGGTGGGGGGAGTCAGCAGGCTTTAGGGGACAGCCTGTCCGTGCTGTTGTCATGGAGGCATATTTCCACAGGTGGACGATGCTAGAGCACCGTGCCAGCCCGAATGGAAGCCAGGGTCGGAATGAGGGGCAGAGTTCGGGTCAGGGAGGGCCTGCAGCAGGGTAATGCGGACCTAGGATTATCTTCTAACAAGAGCACATTCCTCAGCAAAGACTTCATCCCAACCTGGCTCTGCCTCCTCTGTGCCCCCTCCAGCGCCGCAGACCAACTAAACCAGGAATGCACAGGGCACTGCCCTCGTGTTAGCCTTTCCCTCCAGTCTGGTTTACCCTGGGTGGGACATTCTGGGTGGGATTCCCTCCTCTCCAACACCAAGTGGCAGAGAGCAGATGCAGTGATGGGAGAAGGCTTCTGTGAGTGTGTGCACCAGTAAGAGTATATCTGGTGGGCGTTCCGGTTGTGCCAGGGAGTGTGTGCACCACTGTGTGTATTGATGAGTTTGTGCATCTTTGCACGGAGGGGTGTGTGCAGCCACCAGGAGTGGCTCTATGTGGATGTGCATTTGAGTGGAGGCGGTGTGCTGGACAGAATTGACTCTGTGTGTGCTGGGGGTGGACTGGCCAGCTCCCTCCCTGCCTTCTCCCCTCCCTCCCTCCATCTTTTGTCCCTGCCCCTGGCAGGGAGGTTTGGGAAGTGGAGGGAGGACGGGTCCACTGCTCTTTCCCACGGCCCAAGACTAGGCATGGTTGGGCCAGGAGCCTGCTCTGACAGCCGCCTTGCCTGGGCAGTTTCTGGGGGCTGGTGGGCTGTAGAGACGCCCAGGACCCAGCAAGGCCCTGTGGCGCTGGAGGGGCTCCACTCAGATCGCGGGCCTGAAAGGTGCAGGTGTGACCTTGGGTGGTGAGAGGTGGAGAGGAACCTCTCCTGCCCACCTGGCCCTCCCAAAGGAGTTGGGAGCGGGGACCCTGCGTCCCCCACGCCACGAGGGGCTCTGGGGCAATGCGGGGCCGCATCAATGTTGGATGAGCCCGTACTGCCTCTGCGCGGCCTCGATAGCATCTTGCTCGGTCTCACTTTTAGTGTAACTGGAGCACCTAGGCACCTGCCCGAGCCGGCGATTCGCGATCTTCTCACGACGGCGCCACCTGCGGGGGGACCGGGGGTGGGGTGGGGAGGCTGGCGCAGGCTCCGGTGCTGTGTCCCGGGACCGGGACCGGGTGGGCGCCCGCCCGGCCCGGCCTCTCGGGGCAGGGGTCGGTTCCAGCCTGGCCTCTCCTAGGCCCTTGGGGCCCGGTGCCGGGTTACACCTCCTCCCCGCCTCGGGCCACCTCGCCCTCCCTGGGGTGTCATCTGTCCGGCGGCGGCGGTGTGTCCTTGGGCCGGTTCAGTCCCATCCCCCTGCCTGGCTTTGGGGATTTTCTGCTCGGGAAGGGGCTGGAGGGGCATCAGCTAGACGGAGAGAGATCCCCTAGGGGAAGGAGGGGGAGTAGCCGCCACTACGGAGAGCCTCTCCCTGCAGGTGAGTGTCAGGGGCCCTGAGTGCTTGGGGGAAAGGGAGAGGAGGGCAGGACTGAGATCTGGGGGGTCCTGACTGGCCAAGCATCTCACCACCCTGACCTTTTCTACTCCAGCCCCTGCACCTTAACCCTTCTGACACCACCCCCAGCCTCACCCTGGGAGACAGGGGCGAAGTGGACTGGTACTTGCTGGCAGCCTTTGGGGTGAAGTTATTACTGGGTTGAGTCCTGGGTGGTGGAGAGTGGACAGCCCCTCTGGTGGGCAGCAAGTTTGGATTGGTTGTGCAAACCATGGCTGGCAGACGGGCAGCCTGTTTTTGTAAATAGTAAGATGGGACCCAGGCACGCCTGTTGGTTTGTAAATAGTAAGATGGGACCCAGGCACGCCTGCTGGTTTACATATTGGCTGTGGCTGCTTTCACACCACAACCTCAGAGTTGCACACAGCTCGGCTTGCAAGCCTAAAATATTTACTATCTGGCCCTTTAAGAAAAGGTTTACCCACCTGATCTATCCCCCAGTACATGCTCCCCTTCACCCTCCACACCTCTCTTCCTCTCCCCCTACACCTGCATCTCCACACATCTGGCTCACCCCTGGCTGAGTGCTCTCCACACCTGGGGACCTTACTCTGGGGACCGCTCACCTCACGTCTCCTCACTGCTACTTTCTCTGGCAAGAGAGGAAAATGACTGGGGGCAACAGGCATTCCATAATCAACAGGATATCTGAGAGCTGAGGGCTGAGTGCCTGCAGCACCTTTGCCTGACCCCAAGCAGAAAGTGAGCCCCTTCCT
The DNA here is from genome assembly GCF_937001465.1 of Orcinus orca. Taxonomy (NCBI): domain Eukaryota; kingdom Metazoa; phylum Chordata; class Mammalia; order Artiodactyla; family Delphinidae; genus Orcinus; species Orcinus orca. Next base: position 47,224,947 of record NC_064566.1, on the reverse strand, counting down.
AGGCCCCAGGAGCAAGGTGAGTTAGCTGATGATGGGCGCAGCTTCTCTGGGAGCCCCCCATCTATCACAGCAGCTGAGAGGATGAACAGGCCCGTTCTAGGTGTGGGCTTCCTGTCACCTCTCCCTGTGGGCCAGGCCAGGAGCAGGTGACAGAACTGAGGTCCCAGTGGAGCAGTGGGGAGACACTACTGAGTGAGCAGGTAATTATAGGGCACAAGTATGCCCTGGAGGGAGACAGGGAGCTCCAGAGTTTCAGCCCCTCCCCTGCCTGCTACCCTATGGCAGACCCTGGGGCCCATTGTGCTCTCTTTTCTCTAAGCCTCAAGCCTTTGAGAACAAAACTAACCCCCTTTCCTTGGTTCCCCTTTGCACACCTGAGTTCAGGGGTCTGTTTTAGGGAAAGGACAGGAGCAGAGGGAAACGCCAGGGCCTGAAGACAGAGCTGCATTCCTGCCGCGCTGCCACTAGGTGGCACCCTTGAGGTGTCGGCTCCCCCTGGGGAGGGCCCTGTGTGTTCTGCCGCTTGCCCCCTGTTCAAGGTCCATTTCCAACCTGAAAGGCTGTGGTCGCACACACTCTGAGTCCCACTAGGCCTGACCAGCTCCGTCTGCCCCCTGAGGCAGCTCCTCGCCACCTCCAGACTGTAGTTCAGGGCATTTTACTTGAGTCATGGGGAGGGACCATCAGGGACGACCTGCAGTTGTGATGATCTGTCATCACCTGCCTTCTTCTCCTCTCCGGCAGGGCAACTTGAGGGCAGTTGTTCCATTCTCTGGGCCACGGGGCCTGGCACAGCGGAGGGGGCAGAAGGTGTTTGGTGGTGTATGATGTGCAAACAGGAGGGAGACTTGCCATCACTCTTTATCCCTGTGGTGTGTCTAGGCTTCTTTAGTATGCGGCTACCCTGCTGAGAAGCTGGGGCAGAGGGAAGGAGCCAGGCACCAGTGCACCCTGGGAGGCAAGCTGGTTCAGGATCAGGGGAGTCTTTCTCCCTCTGTCCTGTTCTGGCTGGTGCCAGCCTTCTAGGTGTCCTCTAGATGGGATGAGGGGTGCTAAGGGGACACAGCCTAGGGCCGGAGAGCTGCTTGTTTCCGGGGAGAGCTTCCAGGCACACCTGGCTCTTGTCTGGCACTTGGAGCAAGCACACGCTCACCAGGGATGGAGACAGGCTGTGGTGGGCTCTAGCACCTGTGATGGCCTTGCCCCTCTCACTTGGCCCCAGCTCAGCCCATTCCAAGAGCCACCCAGTCTAACAGGGAACAACTGTGCGGCCACCCAGGGGTCCCAGACAGAGGCCCAGAGAGCTGCATCAGTGTTGGGGAGGACTGCCATCCACCAAGCAATTCCTTCTGACAGCTAGGGAAGATGTCCGCGCGGACCTCCACCCAGCCCAAGGGGGCCGACAGTGCCAGGGAGGTCTGAGGTCTGGATTCTGCTTAGAAGCAGTGGATGACGAGTGGGGGTTTCTTGGAAGAAGGGTGGCTATTTCTGTTGATTCTGTCCCATTGAGTCAGTGCAGGCCAGGCCGCTTGTGCTCTTGGGAAAGGGCCCCTTGCAGAATCTTCTACCTGAAGGGCTGACACTGACACGCAGGTGCCATTTCCCTGCCTAGAACAGTCTCCAGAGTGAGACTGGCATCACTCACCAGGGTAATTACTGGTTTGGGTTCAATTTCCATTCAAAACAGTAATCCCAGTCTGAGCTGGTGTCAGATCTGAAGGTTGATTATTAGTAACATTTATCAACAGCCTCTCAGCTTCAGGCAATTACAGCTAATCTGCCGTTACTGCTCCCAGCCGTGCAAAACCGCCAGCCTCTTCCCTGCCGCCCCCTCCGTTCCCCTCTCCCCTTCTTCTCCCCTCCTCTCCCCTTAGCAGCCAGCCTGAGGGAGGGCAAGAGATGGGAGCCACCTCCTGAGTCCCCGTCCCCCCCGAATGGAGGAGACCCATGTGCGTGCCAGGCACCTGTGAGCCCCAGCAGCGGTCTTCAGGCTGCAGATTCTTGTAGAAGCTGAGTCTGGTTCTATCAGAGCTGAGAGGAATCCCCGCAGTTTAGTGAACCCGTGCCCCCTGGTGACTTGTCACACAGTGGCGTTTTCAACTGCATCAGGGTCCCTCCTGCCCTGACTCAGTCTGTCCTCCCCTCCAGGCCTGAGACTAGGGTGAAGCAAGTGAGGCCTTTACCTCAGGTACAAAATTTAAAGGACCGCCAAAAAGCTTAGTGACCAGATAAATGATATTTTAATGCAATAATTTTTAAAAACCAAAATGAATGCAAAAAAAAAATCCATAATGAACAAAATCAAAATTTTAGTAAAGACAGGATTCAACCCTGGATAGCAGGACTTGGCTTCACTTGCCTCACTGGAATTCCAGCTTTCTAGGACCCTGTCTTTGTTTACAATTTTGATATTTTATCAAGGATATTTTTGCATTCATTTTGACTTAAATATGATTTATCTTGATCACGGTTGTTTTGGTACTTGTGTAAATTTTGCGCCCAGGCGAGTGCCTCCTTCAGCTCACCCCTGTCCTGGCTCTGCTCCCCCACTTCCTGTTGGGCCCTCCATCCCTGCTCCCTCAGTTCTCACTGTCCACTGCTTCAGGTGCGGGGAATTCAGCTTATCTCTGAGCTGGGGTCCCCACCCGGTGCCCATCCTCCACTCCATCCCTGTGGACCCTGCTTCAGCCTTCAGGCATCTTCAAGAGGACCTGCAGGTTGCCATGGTAACTGCTGTGGTAACTGGAGGACAGAACACGCCGGTCTTGCCCCACTCCTATAATCACGTCCAGCCAGGACTGGATAAGTGCAGGCATGTCTGACAGCGTCCCTGATGCACCAGTCTCAGAAGAAGCTAAAACATTGCTGGACATGCGTGGAGATGGGGAGAATTACATTGACCTGAATCCTTCCGGGGCGGCGGTGGGTTGAGAACGGCATGTGGCTAAAGGAAAACTGTGATGACCTGTTTGTGACAGGGAAGCATGGATGCTGACTAACCAGGCTTCCGCAGGGGGTAGATCTAATTCACTGAAGGGCTTTTGTTTCGCTGAGCAGGGCCTCTAAGCCAGGGACACTTGTCCCCACCAGCCCCGCCCTCCAGCTGTGCTCAGCTTGTCTAAGGGTTAAACCAACGTTGCAGAAAGATCGATGTTGAAGGGGTGTCCAGGACACCAAATTATTTCTGGACTTGAGGGACTGTCGTGTCCAGGCCTAGGTCACTCAGCCACTCAGTGTCCCAGTGCTGTCCCAGTGGGAGATCTGAGGGTCTCAGATGAAAGGCGTGGGGAGCGCTTCCACCCTTGCGGTTCTGCTGCAGCATGTCCCTGCTGAGGCTCCACAGCCCTGCTGAGCGGCATGCTCTCCAGTCACTCATCCCGGCAGTAGGTCGCCCAGTGCCTGCTCTGCCACTTACTGGGCAAGTCACTCCCCCTCTGAGCCTCAGTTTCCTCTTCTGGGAAGTAATCAATAACACCTCCCTCCTTTGAGGGTTGTGCTTACCATTAAAAGAGCTAATGTATGTAAAAGAGGTCAGAAATCCAGCCCCGAGGTTCTGTGACTCCTTTTGTCCGTCCTTCTCCAGTCCTCCCCCCAGGGTGTCATGCAGGTGGGCGCCACCGCCAGCCTCAAGGTGAGGATGGGCTTCCTTGGAGGAAGCTGGCTTCATCTACAGGTGATGCATTTCTTCCTGGTCCACATTCCTGTGGACCAATATATAAACCTGAGAGCCTGGGCAGGAAGGGGACGGGGGGATGCTGTGCTTGAGAAGGTGCCGGCCTGACCATCAGCTTTGAGATGACCTTTGACTCTGGCTGCAAAGTTCCATTCTGCCTGAAGCAGGACAGAAGGCATCTGAAAGAAGTTCATGAGGTGTGGAGGGATGTGATTTCCAGTTTCAGGTGGCCACACACATATACTCACGCACGTGGAAGCCGCCGCGTGCAGCATGTCTGCTCACTACACTTTGTGCTGTCTTCCCTGCACTGGCTTTGGAGCTTTGAGGCATGTTGCAAAGTGGAGAGAACAGCAAACTGAGAGCTGCAGAACTTGGCTGTGACCCCTCCACCTTCTGAACCATCGGTGACGCAAAGGGCAGGGGCTGAGATGCCCTCTCAGCTGACAATCTGTGTTCCGTTCTCTAGAGGCTGCGAGAGTTGACAGAATGGGCTCACCTTTGCACTCTCCTCCCCGGCCACTTACAGTCTCCCCACAAGTCCTTCTCTTGTCTGTTTGGCAGACTTAGAGGCTAAGGGCTCCGGGGTGCGGTCAGGGTGGGGTCAGCAATGTCTGGTTTTGTAACTAGGCATCATTTTCTGCTCAGAAATTTGAAACTGAATCCCAAAGATTCCTAATTATTATTCTAAGCTCTCACTGAAAATCTGAGTATAATTTTTACAAGAGCATGGCCGAGGATGGGTAAGAAAGGGAACAAGCAGGGCTGGACGGAGGAAAGAGAGAGGCAGAAGGTGACCTGAGCAGGAGCCAGACTGAGACCTGGGAGTGGAGGGCTGGCAGGACTCGGCAAAGGAAAGCTGCTTAGATTCTGCCCTGAGGCAGCGGGGAGCTTCTGAAGGGTTTAAGCAGGGTCGGGAGGCGTGATCAGATTTGCATTTAGAATGCTTACTCTGGTGCCCGTTGGAGGATGGATGGATTTGAGAGGGGCAATTTCTAAGCAGACACCACCCTGATGCCGAACTCTGGGCAATGGACGAGGAGGCCCCACAGAGGATAGGGGTCCAGGGAAGGGGGAGGGGGGAGCTAAGGGATGCTTGGTAGATAACCTCAGAACGGCTTGGTTGTTTGCATTGGCTGAGGAAGGCGGACAGGGAAAAGAGGGAGCAATCGTGGCACCTGGGGGGCTGTATGTGTCACTCTCAGAGACAGGATATATAGAACAAATGCTCAGAGTCACAGAAAGTCCCAAGCTGTGTACCTCAGTGTGAGCTTTTGCAGGACATCCAGAGGGATGTGTCCAGAGAGCAAGCAGATGGAAGGGGGTCTAGAGTTTAGGAGGGGAGTGAGCCCATGATATAAGCATGGATGTTCTCTATGTAAAGGCTGCGGGAGTTGAAGCCCTGTGAGGGGATAAGATCACTCGGTACACTTGAGGTTGAGTGAGAGGACAAGAGGCTGAGGACACAGACAAGGAACTCCTAGATCCCCCGTCAGTTCCTCAGAGGCACAGTGTGTGTGTCCCCCAGGACACAGCCTGCCACTGGCCCCTAGCCCAGGGCTGGCCACAGAGAGGGCATCAGTGAATGTGTCTGGCTGTGATTCTTCCAGATGAGGCCTTTGTCCTCAATGTACCTGCCTCTGCCAGGGTTGTCATAGTAACCACAGTTGCAGGGATACTCGGTCTCTGTGTTGCCATGGAAACGAGCACTTGGGTGTCCCTGAGTAGCATGGCCACCGAGGACTTGGAGATTCACTCTGTCCTGAAGGGTTTGGGAGTGAGACTGTGACTGGCAGAGAGGGTTTCCATGTCCTAATGAATCAGTGATGGTGGTGGTTAGTCTGACTGTTGCCACGGAGATGGAGGAAGACACCCAGGTGGCTTGTGCTAGCTTCAGTACTGAGCTGGTGAGACAAGGCACTGCAACGGGCTCCAGGTCTTTGTGTGCAGCCTGAACAGGACCAGCCTGCAAATTCACCCCATCCTCTGGCTGCCATGGGGCCCAGGACCCCTTTGCTTTCTTTCTGGGTTTGCACCCTTTTGCCAAGACAGGGATTTTGTTCCCAGGAGGCACTCCCCGGCCCATGGGATCTCAGCATTCAAAGCAACACAGGAAACCTGGGCCCCTGAAACGGGGCCACCGAAGAGATCGGTAAGCACTCAACACCCCCACCTTTAGCCTATGGACCCCACCCTGTGTCCACTGCATTCCCCACGACTTCCCCCCTCTGCAGTCCCAAGGCCCTCCCTTCCCCTACCACATGGGGTCCCACTGCTTATCCCTCCCAAAGCCTCAGGCTCTAGACAGGTGAACAGGGGGCCTTTGCTCCCCTGCCTGCCCGGGATCTTGGGGGAACCCTCCACCACGGGAGGGAGGCCTCTGCCCCTGGCGGCTTCTGCCCTCTGCCTCTGCTGGTGGGCTCCTCCTGCAGCCTCCACCCCGCCCCTGTGCTCTGTTCCTCTGGCTTCAGCCGTTACTGCCCTCATTCTGAGCTGCCTGCCTGCTGTCCTGCGCCCCACAGAGCCAGCACCTGCGGGAAGTCCCTCCACCTGATCCCGCTTAACTCCCACTGGAAGTGGCTGGGACCGAGGCCCTGGAGGAGGCCTTGAGCGGCACGGTCCGGCCAGGCAAGGGGCAGGAATGACGAGGTGAGGCACAAGGCCGTGGAGTCACCCCTGCTTTTTGTCCTCAGGAGAACAACCAGGAGGAAGTACTGGAAGGAAGGAAGGGAGATCGCTCGGTGAGCTGACAGGGGAGGAGGGTGTGCTGCCCGGGGAAGGGCTGCCCACAGGAGCCTGTGTGGGGAGGGCGTGGGCAGGAGAGGGCGGCTCGGCGGCAGTGGACGCGGTTTGCGCTCAGCCGTGTGCGTGGGAAGTGGGGTGCGCTGGAGCGTGTGACCCCTAAGTGAAGTCTTCCCTCGCTGTGGCTGTTGGGGCTGGTGGCCTGGGTTTGTTGCTCCTGGACCCTTCTGTGGTCCTTTTGCCCAACTCCAGCCAGGGGATGTTGCTGAGAGGGCCCAGAGTTCGGGAGTCTGCTGCCCAGCCTGTCCTGGGTCCCTCAGCCAGGCATTCCCAGGACCACTAAGAGTATTCAGATCCCCAGACCCACATTCTCCCTGCCCTAGGCTGGCGTCCCCACGGCCTGCTTCTGCAGTCAGGAGATGGGGCTTTTCTAGGACTCCTGACCGGAGCCTCCTTTGTGCTTTATGGATGGCAGGGTCCCTAGGATATATTTCTTGGCCCAGAGGATGGGCAGGAACAGCTGCCCTCTGAAGGAGGGGCCTTGCCTCATAGATGAGGTAAGATGTCGGACCCCCTTCCCAGGTGCCGTGTGGGCCGAGGGCTCCCAGTACCTGCGGAATCTGCCTGCCCTTTCAGGGACCAGGCGGAAGACATGGGGGGCATCAGGGGCTCTGGTTTGCGCCCTCATGGATGTTGGTCCTGGGTTTCTGCTGAGGTCTCTGATGAAGTGTCCTAAAAGGGGGGCCTCTGTGGAGAACCATGGGTCTCAGTATGACCCTGTGTTCTCCTTTTCTACAGCCTCAAACCAGGTTGACTTTTTAGCCTAAAGAAAAGTTCATGCGGAGAAAGATGGGGAGTGGGGGTGGGGAGGTGGTATATCCCTTGAGGCTACTTCACAGGCTCTTGGGAAGGAGGAGGGGGAGGGGTGTAAGGATTGAACCCCAGGGGGCGGACTCTGCTGTATGACTCTAATGAGGCTTGAAGACTTCAGCTCATTTGTCCTCTACAGCTGTCCTCTACAGTGTGTTTTGAGTGATGTGAGCTGATGAGTCTCCTGCTTGCACCCGCCACCCATACGCTGTCAAGGCCGAGAGAATCTCTAAGATGCATCTAACCCTTTGATTAGCAGGCAAAACTGAGGCGTCAGGGCAGGGTCACACTGCAAGTTCACAGCAGAGTCAGGACCAGAACCCAGGCCCCCTGCTCATGGCTCTATGCACTACAGGCCCGGGAGCCAGCCTCGCTGTGTGGGAGTCAAGGGGCCTACTGGGAGTGCACAGTCCTCTGGTTTTGACCCTGCCTCCTGTGAATGGAGGCCCTGAGCATACGGTGGGCTATATACCCACAGCTGATGCCTGGCTGGCAGAGACACCTGGCTATACCAGCTTTCTGGGATGACTCTTTCCGGGATTTGGGGCCTCTCTACTTTACCCAGGGTCCCCCACACCACCCTGGCTCTTCCATGTTGAAAGGCTCTGGTGCCAACAAGCGTGACATTTTACTCACGGCAGCCTGTATGGGCTCACAGGGCCGTGAGTAGAGGGACAAGGGAGTTGAGGGGCCAGGCAGCCTCAGGGTTAAGGCTGAGTTCTAGGGACATATCTCTGTATGCTGGGGATAGTCATAATCGATGGCAAAGTTACATGGTCCAGCCATGGAAGGACATAGCCAGAGTAAAAGAATCTTGTCACAGTGTTTTTATTGTAGGTTCTACCGGTCATACTGGCAGCTTCCATGTCCGTGAGGACAGTTCCTCTGTACCCTGGCCTCTGAGATTTTTGTTGTCATCAACTCACTGAAAGTCACCCATTACTGGGATCTTGTCATCGTTTGAAGCTGTCCCACCTCTGAAGTCTTAATCTCTCCATACCTCCTATGCATTTTTTCCCTCCACTCCACTATGTCTGTTCATAGACACCTTCAGGCTCCTACCTCCTAGTTTTTCTCCTTGCCCTGAATCAACCCTTGATCCTATGCAGTCTGGACCCCATGACCTGTTACTTCAACTCTTCACCAGTCACCACCTGGCCCCCTTAGTCTCCCACGCCACCCCTAGAACATGGTAACTGCCTGCCTTCTCTAGTCCTTACTTACAGGGATCGGAGGAGGGTGGGGGATGGGAATCCCTTCACGAATTGACACTAGTCCAAGTTCATGGTCCACAGCCTCAGCTGAGCGCCCAGTATGGCCCAGCAGTCCTGCTGCCTAGGCCCACTCCAGTTCCGCTTCAGCTTTTTCAAAGCTCTCACATAATCCCTCGACTTTTCTTTCTTTTTTTAAAAAAATATTTATTTATTTATTTGGTTGCTCCGGGTCTTAATTGCGGCAGGCGGGCTCCTTAGTTGTGGCATGCGAACTCTTAGTTGAGGCACGCATGTGGGATCTAGTTCCCTGGCCTAGGATCGGACCCAGGCCCCGTGCATTGGGAGCGTGGAGTCTTAACCACTGCGCCACCAGGGAAGTCCCAATCCCTCTGCTTTTCTACTCCACAGTTTCCCTACTCATTCCCAGCAGTCTACCTAGGCTCTCTCTTTATAAAGTAAAGAAAATTTGCCAAGAGGAAATTTCTTTAACCTCTGCCCTGGCCTGCATCCATGCCCATCCATGCTTCTGGCCCCCATCATACTGAGAGATAGGTGTTCCTCTTCCAGCTAACCTCTCTACCAGAGATCTGGGGACCCTCCCCTCTGCCCCTCCACCCGAGATCCTCCCCTCTGTTGCTTCTCCCCTCTTCATCTTCCTCTTCATCTTCATCGGCTCCCCTCTCCTGGCTCCTTCATTTGTAAGCCAGTTACGAAATAAAACAAAAACACCTTGACTTTACAACCTCCTCTCTCTCCTGCCCTTCTCAGCCAAGCCTGTTAAAATCAAAGCCATTGTTTATTATCTCCATTTCCTCACCTCCTGCTGAGTCTTTAATCCACAACGACCTGGCTGCTGCCCCCACTTTACCACCCGAGCTTCTCATCCTGTGTCTCCAGTGAGTCTTACTGTAAAACCAGCTGAAGCTTTCAGTTCCCAGTTGACCTCTCAGCAGCATTTGATGCCACTGAGTGCACTCTGCCTTTCGAAGCCCTCTTCCTTGCATTCCGTGACCCCTCACTCTCCTTTACCACCTGCCATCCTGATAATTATTTCTCAGTTTTCTTCCTGAGATTTTCTTCCTCTGTTCACCCTGGAAGTGCTGATATGGCCCAGGATTCTGTCCTGGTCTCTTTTCTCCCTTAAACTTGTTTCTGGTGGTCTCATGGATTACCATGGCTTTAATTTCCATCTCTAACTGATGACTAGAGCTGTTGCCTAGACCCTTCTCCTTACTTTTACTTTTTCTTTTTAGTTCTATCAGATTTTCCTCATGTGTATTGAAGTTCTGTTCATAGGTACAGAAACATTTAAGATTGTTATGTCCTCTCAAGAACTTAACCCCTTCATCAACAAGAAATGTCCTTCTTTATCTATGGTAACATTTCTTGTTCTGAAGTCCAATTGGTCTGATAATAATATAATCACTCCAGCTTTCTGTTGATTAGTGTTTGCATGGCGTTATCTTTTTCTATCCTTTTACTTTTAACCTCTCTGACTTTATTTTTTTTTAATTAATTTATTTATTCATTCATCTTAGGCCGCGCTGGGTCTTCGTTGCTGTGACGGGCTTTCTCTAGTTGCGGCGAGTGGGGGCTACTCTTCGTTGCGGTGCGCGGGCTTCTCATTGTGGTGGCCTCTCTTGTTGCGGAGCACAGGCTCCAGGTGCGCAGGCTCAGCAGTTGTGGCTAATGGGCTCTAGAGTGCAGGCGCAGTAGTTGTGGCACACAGGTTTAGTTGCTCCATGGCATGTGGGATCTTCCTGGACAGGGCTCAAACCTGTGTCCCCTGCCTTGGCAGGCGGATTCTTAACCACTGTGTCACCAGGGAAGTCCCTCTGACTTTAAAGTGGGTTTCTTTTGGAAATTGTATCATTGTCATTTTTTAAAATTAATTAATTAATTTATTTATTTTGGGCTGAGTTGGGTCTTCGTTGCTGTGCGCCGGCTTTCTCCAGTTGCGGCGAGCGGGGGCTACTCTTCGTTGTGGTGCGTGGACTTCTCATTGCAGTGGCTTCTCTTGTTGCAGAGTACAGGCTCTAGGTGAGCGGGCTCAGTAGTTGTGGCTCACGGGCTCCAGAGCACAGGCTCAGTAGTTGTGGTGCACGGGCTTAGTTGCTCTGAGGCATGTGGGATCTTTCCGGACCGGGGATCGAACCTGTGTCCCCTGCATCAGCAGGCGGATTCCTAACCACTGTGCCACCAGGGAAGTCCCTCATTGTCATTTTTATGCAGTCTGACAAGCTTGGCTTTTTAATTGGAATGTTTAGACCATTTACATTTAACGTTATCATCAATATGGTTGATTTAAAATCTGCCATCTTGCTATTAGTATTCTATTTGTCCCACTTGTTCTTTGTTTTCTTTTTCTTCTTTTCCTACTTTCTTTGAGAGTGGGTGTCTTTTATGATTCTGTTTTATCTCGCTTCTTAGCTTATTAGTTATTAGCTTACGTGTCTTCTATGATTCTACTTTATCTCTATTCTTAGCTTATTTTTGTTTATGTTTTTGTTTGTTTTTCTTAGTGGTTACTCTGGGGTTTACAATGTACATCTTAAACTTACCACAGTCTACCTTAAAACGTTATACCACTTCATGAATATCATAAGAAACTTACAACAGTGTACTTCCATTCCCCCTTCTTGTCTTTTAGCTGTTGTCATGCATTTTGCTTTTACTTTTGATATAAACCCAACTATACATTGTCATTATTTTTGCTTTAAACAGTCAATTATCTTTTAAAAAAATACCTTTATTGGGATATAATTTATATACCGTGCAATTCATCTATTTATAGTGTACAGTTCAATGTGTTTTAAGTTGTGCAGCCAACACTACAATCAATTTTAGAACATTTTAATTTACCCCACACCCCCCAAAAAAACCCATGCCCGTTAGTAGTCACTCCTCCTTCCTCTCCCCACCCCCATCCATACACAACTGCTAATTTACTTTCTGTCTCTGTAGATTTGCCTATTTTGGACATATCATGTAAGTGGAATCACACAATATGTGGTCCTTTGTGACTGACTCCTTTCCTATCATAATGTTTTCAAGGTTCATTCATGTTGTAGCATGTCTCAATACTTCATTTCTTTTCATTGCCAAATAATATTCAATTATATGGATATATCACATTTGTTTATTCATTCGTCAATTGATGGACATTCACATTGTTTCCACTTTTTAGCTATTATAAATGATGCTGCTGTGAACATTTGTGGACATGTTTCCTTTCTCTTGGGTATATGCCTAAGGGTAGAACTTCTGGGAGACTGTATGTTCAACCTTTTTGGGGAACTGCCAGACTGTTTTCCAAAGTGGCTGTACCATTTCACATTCCCACCAGCAATGCATGAGAATTCTAATTTCTCCACATCCTTGCCAATACACATTTTATCTGTGGTTTTGATTATAGCTATCCTAGTGAGTGTAAAGTGGTATCTTATTCTGGTTTTGACTTATATTTCCCTGGTGACTAATGGTGTGCCTGTAAGTCATTTATGTATCTTCCTTGGAAAAATGTCTATTCAGATCCTTTGCTCATCTTTAAATGGACCGTCTTTTTATTACTGAGTTGTAAGCATTCTTTATGTATTCTAGATATAAGGAGTCCCTTGTCAGATAATAATTTGCAACTATTTTATCCCTTTCTGTGCGTTGTCTTTTCACTTTCTTAATGGTGTTCTTTACAACACAAAAGTTTTAAATTTTTATGAAGTCTAATTTACCTATTGTTTTCTTTTGTTGCTTGTGTTTTTGGTGTCATATCTATTGAAATCATTGCTTAATCAAAGGTCACAAAGATTTATGCCTATGTTTCCTCCTAAGAGTTTTATAGTTTTAGCTCTTACATTTAGGTCTTTCAGTAATTTTGAGTTAATTTTTGTATATAGTGTGAGGTGGGGGGTGTTCCCAGATTTTTCTTATTTTGGATATTCAGTGGTCCCAGCACAATTTGCTGAAAAAAACTGTTTTTTCTACAATCAAATGGTCTTTGCATACTTGCCAAAAATCAATTGACTGTAAATGTGAGTTTATTTCTGGACTCTCAATTCTACTATATTGATTTATGAGTCTGTCCTTGTACCAGTACCACACTGTCTTGATTACTGTAACTTTGTAGTAAGTTTTGAAATCAGGAAGTGTGAGCTCTCCAAATTTGTCCTTTTTTTTTTTTTTTTTTGCGGTACGTGGGCCTCTAACTGTTGTGGCCTCTTCCGTTGCGGAGCACGGGCTCCGGACGCGCAGGCCCAGCGGCCATGGCTCATGGGCCCAGACGCTCCGCAGCATGTGGGATCTTCCCGGACCGGGGCACGAACCCGTGTCCCCTGCATCGGCAGGCGGACTCTCAACTGCTGCACCACCAGGGAAGCCCCAAATTTGTCCTTTTTCAAGATTGTTTTGGCTATGCTGGGCCCCTTGAGTTTCCATGTGAATTTTAGGACCAGATTGTCAATTTCTGCAAAGAAACCATCTGGTATTCTGATGGGGATTGTGTTGAATCTGTAGATCAATTTGAGGAGCATTGCTGTCTTAACAACATTTAATCTTCTGATCCATAAACACAGGATATCTTTTAATTTATTTAGGTCTTCTTTAATTTCTTTGAAAGAAGTTTGTTGTTTTCAATGAACAGTCTATACTTCTTTTTAAAAAATTCATTCCGAAGTATTTTTTGTTGCTTTTGTAAATAGAATTGTTTTCCTAATTTCATTTTTGGATTGTTCACTGCAAGTATATAGAAACATAACTGATTTTATATATTGATCTTGTATCCTGCTAGCTTGCTGAACTTGTTCATTAGTTCTAATAGCTTTTAGTGGACACTCAGGTGTTATTTATACAAAATCATGTCATCTATGAATAGAGGTCATTTTACTTCTTCCTTTCTAATCTGGATGCCTTTTATTTCATCTTCCTGCCTGTTCCTCTTGGCTAGAACCTCCAGTACAATGTTGAATAGATTTGTTTTGATCTAATAGGTATGCATTCAGCCTTTCACTTTTAAGTATGATGTTAGTTTTTGGTTTCTCATAGATGCCCCTTGTCAGGTTGAGGAAATCCTCTTCTATTCCTAATTTGTTGAATGATTTTCTCATGAAGTGGTGTCAAATTTTTTCAAATGCTTTTTCTGCGTTTATTGAGATGATTGTGTGGTTTTGTCCTTTATTCTACTGATATTGTGGATTATATTAATTGACTTTTGGATGACAAGCCAACTCTGCACCCCTGGGATGAATCCTACTTGGTCAGGATGTATAATCCCTCTTATATGTTGCTGAATTCAGTTTGTTTGTTTGTTTAATGAGGAAAAACTATTTTACATATACCTGCATATTTACCATTTCCAGTGTTCTTCGTACGTGTATTCAAATGGTCATCTAGTATCATTTTCCTTTTACTGTAATCATGGGTTCCATGTGAATCTGCTACTGGACTGTGACCTCTCTGAGGGTAAAGCCCCGTCTTGCTTGGCTCTGTACTCTCGGTGGAGGACAGGAGTGGGTGCTCAGTGTGAGTGCACTGAATGAATGAAAGCTGGGTATGGAGGCATGGCTGGTGGAAACAAGGAGACCCAAGACCAGCTGCCCTTCACTGGCCTGGTTGTCTCAGAGCAGAAGAGCTCAGTGCAGCAGAGCCTTCCTCCCAGAGCTGGGCAACACTGGGCTTGAGGGTTCGTGCTCTGCTGCACAGGGGCTAGACTTGCATGAGCCTTCATGTGGCTGCATTTATGCCTGCTTCAGAGGGAGCCCTGCTGTATCATCATCCTGGCCTGCATGGGCCTGAGCCCCAGGGAGGGTCTTGGGGTAGCTGGGTTTTAGGCTTCTCGGCAGAGCTATCTCCTACATGAAAGTCAGAAACTGCCACAAGGAGCCTGATGTGTCACAGGAAATTCTTATTGAAAAGAGATTCTAGAATAGGATGTGGTGAAGGGCTTTGATGATTGGGACATGCCACCATGCAATGTAACTCTGCTAGGAAAGTTCCCATTGGCTCATCCATTTTAAAAGTGGTTTATACATATTACTGTCATTCGATTACAAGCTCCATGAAGGCAGGGGCCATGTCTGTCTTTTTCATTGTTGGGTTCTCAGCCTACAGTGCATGTAAACAGTAAGCACAGAATAAATGTTGAATGGACCATAATAGCTAAAATTTCCTGAGGACTTACAGTGTACCACACAGTGCTAGGCCATTTACACGTATTAACTCATGTAACAGTCACAACCACCATATTCATTCTCAATATGAGATGAAGAAACTGGGACACACAGTGGTTAAGTAAATTGGTCAAAGTCACATTGTCACGTAAGTGGTGAGGCAAGCTTTCAAAGGCTTGTGCCCTTAACCTTTATTGAATGAATGAATGAATGAATTTGTACATATGAGTATTTTGATATATAGTGTCTACAAAGGGGACCATATCATAATAGATAAAGATGTATTTCTTAAAACAATCATCAGAACATCAGACTTTCCATTATTTGGACTGTCCATACTCAATATCAATTAATGTCTCTCTCTATAATATATATAATGTTAAATACAATATTCAATTAAATGTAGTAATTCTGTAAGTATTAAGTAATGCTCACATATAGTGTATAGCATCACTATTAACATTGTGATCTTACTGCAGGCCAGGCTTTGTGTTAAGTGTTTTACATAAATTGTCTTATTTAACATTCATAATTCTGTGAAATAGGTGTTAGAATCCCTGTGAATTTCTGTGATATAACTAAGGCTCAGAGAGGCTAAGCCCTGAGAGGTCACAGAGCTTATCACAAAGCCGGATTTGAGCCCATGTCTATTTGACTCCATATCTGTGCTCTTAAGGGCTTTGCTGTACTCCCTCTCCTGTAGTCTGGCTGAAGCAGGGGCTGCCTTGGGACTTCCAAGCTCTCACTCTCCCAGAAAGCTCCCAAATCCTAGGGCCTGGTCCCCACTTCACAGCCCTACCCAAGGGGGATGATCAGTGCCCCAGGCAGGTTTTCCCAGACCCTGTCCAGCAGGGAGAGATGAAGCTTCAACAGTTCAGACACTGTGGTGTGTCATCCTAGTACCTTAGAACTTGCGGGATGCCATATTGGAGCCCGTCCTAGACCAACTAAATCAGAATCTCTGGGAGTAAGCCCAAGAATCTGAATTTTTAAATAGCTCCCCAGGAGACTCTGATGTCTAGAAAGATTTGGGAACCACTGGCCCAGGCTCAGGAAAGAGGAAATGGATACTCCTCAGGAAAAAAAGTAAGGGCTCTTGCCCAGGCCAACTTCACAACACCTTTTAGAAACATGGTGGCATCATGTGGTATGAACATATATTGTAAAATAATATTAAAAATTTTAAAAGAATGTATGTTCATTGCGGTAAATTTGGGATACATAAAACAATATAAGGAAGAAATGTAAGATTACCTATAATCCTAACACCCAGAGGCAACTCCTGTTAGCATTTTGATTTATTTCTATTTTTTTAACTTTTCTTTATAGTATAGTACACATAAAAATGCACAAATATTGAGTACACAGATTATAATGAATTTTCACAGCTGAACACAGTTATCTTTTTTTTTTTTTTTTGCGGTACGAGGGGCTCTCACTGTTGTGGCCTCTCCCGTTGCGGAGCACAGGCTCCGGATGCGCAGGCCCAGCGGCCATGGCTCACGGGCCCAGCCGCTCCGCAGCATGTGGGATCTTCCCGGACCGGGACACGAACCCGTGTCCCCTGCATCAGCAGGCGGACTCTCAACCATTGCGCCACCAGGGAAGCCCTGAACACAGTTATCTTAACAAAACTCAGACCAAGAAACAAAACATTGCCAGCACCCTAGAAATTCCCTTTGAACTCCTTTCTGGTAACTTCCCCCTCCAAAGCAGTTAAACCGACTTCTAACATTATGGATTAATTTTGCCTGTGTTTGACATTTATATAAATGGAATAATTTGTTATATCCTCTTGGGGTCTGGTTTATTTTGCCAATATTATATTTGTGAAATTAGGCAAGTACAGTAGTTCATTTATTGTCACTGTATAGTATTTGTGTGACTATAGCATAGTTTATGTGTCCATTTTACTGTTGATGGCATTTGGGGAGTTTAAAGTGTTTGGCAACTGTGACTAGTGCTGTTATGAACATTCTTTTTTTTTTTTTTTAAAGTACCTGACACATTCAGTCCTTTTTTTTTAACTTGCTTATTTATTTATTTATTTATTTTTGGCTGTGTTGGGTCTTCGTTTCTGTGCGAGGGCTTTCTCTA
This sequence comes from Orcinus orca, assembly GCF_937001465.1. Lineage (NCBI taxonomy): Eukaryota > Metazoa > Chordata > Mammalia > Artiodactyla > Delphinidae > Orcinus > Orcinus orca. Next base: position 47,208,190 of record NC_064566.1, on the reverse strand, counting down.
GTTGCAGCGAGCGGGGGGCCACTCTTCATTGTGGTGTGTGGGCCTCTCACTATCGCGGCCTCTCTTGTTGTGGAGCACAGGCTCCAGACGCGCAGGCTCAGTAGTTGTGGCTCATGGGCCTAGTTGCTCCGCGGCATGTGGGATCTTCCCAGACCAGGGCTCGAACCCGTGTCCCCTGCATTGGCAGGCAGATTCTCAACCACTGCGCCACCAGGGAAGCCCTATGAACATTTTTGTACCTGTCTCTTGCTGCATGTGTGTATGCATATCTGCGAGCTATGTACCTAGGAGTGGAATTGCTGAGTTTTATGTTCAGCTCCAGCCGGTGTTGCCAAAGTTGTCCAAAATGGTTCTCCAAATGCACTTTTGCCAGCAGTATATGAGTCCTGGTTGTTCCACATCTTTACCAAAAGTGTTTTTATTTTAGCCATCCTGGTGAGTGTGTGGTTTTGTTGTTTGGCTTTGCATTTCCCTGATGAATAGTGAAGTTGAGCACCTTTTCCTTCATGTTTTGTTTTGTTTTTTTTGGTTGTACCTCATGGATCACGGGATCTTAATTCCCTGACCAGGGATTGAACCCGGGCCCACGGCAATGAAAGCACTGAGTCCTAACCACTCGCCCATCAGGGAATTCCCACCCTTCATGTATTTTTTTTTTTTTAATAAATGTATTTATTTTATTTATTTATTTTTGGCTGCGTTGGGTCTTCGTTGCTGCATGTGGGCTTTTCTCTAGTTGTGGTGAGCGGGGGCTACTCTTCGTTGTGGTGTGCAGGCTTTTCATCGTGGTGGCTTCTCCTGTTGCGGAGCACGGGCTCTAGGTGCACGGGCTTCAGTAGTTGTGGCTCACGGGCTTAGTTGCTCCGAGGCATGTCGGATCTTCCCAGACCAGGGCTTGAACCCATGTCCCCTGCATTGGCAGGTGGATTCTTAACCACTGCACCACCAGGGAAGCCCCATGTATTTCTTTTTAATCTTTTACTATGTGCCCATTCCTGGCAACCCTTAGTTCATACAAAAAGAAAAAAAGAAAGAGAGGGAGAGAGGGAGGAAGGAAGGAAAGAAGGCCGGCCAAACCATAAAGCAAAAAACATCTGATAAAATAAGAAAAAAAAAAAATCAGGGTAAAGTCCTATGTTATTTTTATTTTCTCTTCAGTGAAGTCTGTCATCTTAAAAATAAACTCTGTCTGACTATAAGACCTTAAAGAAAATACATGCTCTGCTGCTTTTCTGCCTCTTAGCTCTTTCTTCTGTGCTTTTCTCAACCACTTAATTTTCACTTGCCCTACCAACAGCATTTGGACCTTTTGGGGGATGCATTTTTATAAACTTTGCACTAATATTCTTCAAAGAAAGGCTGTTGTGACATAGGAAAAGCTTAAACTCAGGGTGAGAGAAGAAGCCTTGTATAGCCAATGCCCAGAACTAGTTACTGTCATGCCCCTGGAAACAGTAAAGCTTTGCAGAGTAGAGTGGAGTCAAGTTCTGGACATTGCAGAGTGAATTCTAAAAATAAGTTTGTTTTGTTTTGTGCTGCTATTGCAGAAAATTGTCTGTTAATCAAGAAAATGGATTTAATTCTCTTTAGGTACTATTTTGGAAGAAAATCTTCTTAGGCATTATCCAAAAAAATATGCAGTTTGAGTTCGTTCACAAAGCAATTATATTTGTTTGTGTGTGCATATATCCTTTTTGCAAAGTTGTGTCAACTGTTTGTCATCTAAGTTTTTCACGTAACGTGTTTTCCCATATCATTTAATATTTAAAACTTTTAGCGGCTCTATAATAGCTCTTTTTATGGACTTAACTGAGATTTATTTAATCACTCTCCTATTTTGGTTATTTCAATAATTTCTAATTCTCAGTGATGAACATCTTTGTACATAAATGTCCATGCTCACCTGATTACTTTCTTAGAATAGCTTCAGAGAAGTGAAATTAATGGCTCAAAAAGAGTGAATGTCTTTAAAGGTCTTTGTTTTGTTTTTTTTGTTTTTTTTTGCGGTACGCGGGCCTCTCACTGCTGCAGCCTCTCCCTGTTGCGGAGCACAGGCTCCGGACGCACAGGCCCAGCGGCCATGGCTCATGGGCCCAGCCGCTCCGCGGCATGCGGGATCCTCCCGGACCGGGGCACGAACCCGTGTCCCCTGCATTGGCAGGCAGACTCTCAACCACTGCGCCACCAGGGAAGCCCTTTAAAGGTCTTTGATACATTAGTATTAGACATTCCTTCCAGAAAGACCATCATTCAGCACTCTCCCCAGCAACATATGACGTGCCACCCCATTGCACGTTTGCCAACTTTGCACTCACTTCAATTACAGTGTCTATTGCCATATAGAAGACTGTCGTTTTGAACCTAATAAAATCTGTAGCCTTCTGGATTCAGGAACATGCTTAGAAAAACTCCCCTACTCCCTATGCATGATTAGAACAGTATTGTCTAATATTTTCTCCTTGTAGAAATGTTTTCTTTTTTACAATAAATCTTAATCCGCCCGTTACTTGTTTTTGTGTCTGATATGAAGTAGGGATATAACTTTTTTCCCCCAAATGGATAGCAAGTTGATCTGTAAACCATTTGGTAAATAGTACAACATTTCTTCAGTCTTTTGAAAGACCATCTTTATCATAAGCCAGTTTCCTCTATAGACATGAGTCCCTTTCCACACTACATTGGTCTGTTTGGGCGTTCTCGAGCCAGTTTCACTGTTTTGGTTATTTCAGTCTTAGTACAGTTTGAGAGCTGATGTAGCAAGTACCTCCTTATTCTTTCTCTTTTATACAATTTTCTTGGCTGTCTTGGAAAATTGGCTTATTTTTCCAGATGAATTTTGGAATAAATTTATCCAGTTAAAAAAATCCTACTGCACTTTTGATTAGAATGGCATCAAATCTATAAATTCATTTGTAGAAATGCATACCAAAATTATAATACCAGATGGGAACAGAGTATGCATCTCCTTAAATCAGGGGTGTTTGTACAGGTAAGATTTCTTGTGTTTTTTTTAGAATTTTAGTATGTTTTCATGTATGTCTGAGACATTTCTTGTAAAGTTTTTCGGGATATGTTATTTCTTCTGTTGCTTTTGTGAAAAGGATAGGATCTCTTGTTTTATATTTTTAACTAGATATTTCTGATATGTAAGAAAATTATTAATTGTAGTGTCACCAGCTCATCCTCACTGAGCCCCTGGGACACTGAGGCCTGAGGGTTAGGGACTTGCCTCTGGCCACAAGGTGAGTCTGGAGCCCAGGCCTAGATGCCCAGCCTGGGTCCCCTGGAAGCCTCCTAAGTTAGGCAGAGAGAAGGACTTGTAACTCAGTAGTCAGGGAGCCCAACTACTGTTTCCATGGAAACCTGTAGGCAGCATCTTCTGGGAAGACCAGGATGTGGAGTCCAGAGAGAACAGGCTGCACTGGGGTAGGGCCAGTCTAGGGGGTGTGTGTGTGAGAGAGGGAGATGGGGGCGGGGGAAGGAGGGAGAGAGAGAGAAACAGTTTCTAAAGAGAGAGGTGGGTACCTCACCGTCATTCACTAAGGCCTGGTGCAGTACTCTGGATTGATGCTGGGCGGTGGCTGTAAGGAGGGGAGATGTGCTGCTGAGATGACTTTCCTGTGTCCAGCAGACCCAGTCTGAGGCTGCTCTTAGAGTGAGCTGGAGGTGCTCTAGGCAGAAGTGCTGGCATCTGCCCATCATGGGACCTGGAGCCCAGCTGGCATCTGCTGGACACTGGTTCCTCCTCCCTCAAGGCCCAGGAGGGAGGCCCTCACCCAGGCCACACAAATGCTGGGGTGATGGAAGCAGAGATAGCCCTCTCACCCCAGGAACCACCTCCGCCCCTAATGGGCCGGGTGGCCAGGACAGTAAAGGAGTACAGGGTGGGAAGATCCCACATGCCGCGGAGCGGCTGGGCCCATGAGCCATGGCCGCTGAGCCTGCGTGTCCGGAGCCTGTGCTCCGCAACGGGAGAGGCCACAACAGTGAGAGGCCCGCGTACCGCAAAAAAAAAAAAAAAAAAGGAGTACAGGGTGGTGGTTGGGGGGACTGGGCAGGGCCTGGCCTTTAGGTGGGTCTGAGGGTCGGGACCGCCAAGGACAGGGTGTGCCTCTGCCACAACCTCAGTCTGGCAAGACAGGAAGGGGACGCCCCCTGCGTCCTGCGAGCATCTGTGGAGCTTGTAGCTGGGGGCCCTGACTTCCCTGCTCACCTTCCCACCAGCCCAGGAGAGCCTGAGCTCAGCACTCACTGCGCCTGAGCGAGGCCCCCAGACCCCAGGGAGACCTGCTCTGGCCAGGTGTGGGAGGAGCTTCTGGAAGCAGGTGGGGCATCTTTGTTTGGGGGGTGGGGCGCTGGGGAGAGCAGGAAGGAGGTGGGCTGCTGGAGCCACCCAAGGTGCCTGAGGCTGGGTCTGAAAGACACAAAAGTATCGAGCCAGCAGTGTTTGTCCCATCCCTTGTCCCGTCCTGTGTCATCCTCCCTGGGCCTCATGCCGGGGCGTGACCTCCAGGAATTGAGCTGTGACCCCAGGGAAGCTCACTCCAGCTTTCTCAGCTCTTGCTGCCAGGATCCCCTCACATTCCTTGATCCAGGAGGTGGGCTTAGAGTTCTGGTAGGGGGGTGGGCGGAGTCTCCTGCCTTGGAAAGGGGACGTGATACGAAGATGCCTGGAGCGTGAGCTCGCGTGCGGGGTGGCACGTGTGAACGCCTGTGCTAGGTGAGCGTGGAGGGATGAGGCGGGTGACAGGATGCACGTGTGCACGGTGTGTGTGGTGCGTCTGCAGTGGGGCAGGTGCGTGGTGGGCAGGGTGTGGCACCCATTGATGTGTGAGATGCCTTGAGTCGGGGGTAACAGGTATTTGGTGGGGGGGATGCGCATATGGAGTATGTGAAGGTGTTTCGGGTACGTGTGCGTGTGTGTATATTGTGGTGTAGGGTATGTGGATAGTGGTGAGGATAAGATATAGCTGCAGGAAGAGTATATATGTGGGGCGTCTGAGGTGCTGTCCGGGAGGCAGCTGTACACGTGCTTGCTCATCTGCACCTGGAGGAGGGGCGGGCACATTGCTGTATGTGGTGTGGCTTGGGAGGGGGGGGACTACATGAAGTTACATGCATCCAAGGTGTGTCCAAGGTCATGTGTGCGCGCGCGCGTGTGTGTGTGTGTGTTGGGGGAGGGATGGAAATGAACTAGCATGTGAGTGTGCAGAGTGTGTTTGGAGAAGGGACAGGCATTGGTGGCCATAGTCTTTCCTCTCCAAGTTGAGGAACCTGAGGCTCATGTGGGGAAACGAGCACGATCCCATCCCTGGCAGCTCACAACCTGGACTCTAGAGGGTTGGGGAGAGGACCAGCCCCTCTGGTGGCCTGGTGGGTTACAGCCGGTCATGTTCAGTCCTTTAGGATTACTGTCCTGCAGCTGGGTCCCATCGCCCCATGAGAATCAATTGTACAATAAAGGAAGCGTTTTGTAAGCCAGTTGCTAAATATAGCTGTTATTAATACTTAAACTATATAAATGTAAAATTAAATAATGTTAAAAACAAAGGTGTTAATACTCAGACTCCCCACTTGTTAATTTTTTTACTACATTGGACCGCATCTGTGCCCTTGAGGTGATGTGTGTCCCTTGTGTCTGTGTGGCGGCTGGTCTGTTGTGAGGCACTGCCGTGCATCTGTTCCCGACTCCGCATTCGGTCACGTCTCAAAATCGAAGTATTTCTTCCCTGGAAGTCAGCAGATGCTACAAGTTAAGACTTGATTTATTCTTTTGTTGATGGTCTAGACCTAAGAAAGGGATGGAAAACAATTTTAGGAGTGAAGATTAAACTTTCAAGTTTGTCCTGTCTGTGGCTGCTTTTTTGTGACTAGCACAAACTACTGAAGAATTATTTTTCCAGTGTTCAAAAACTGTTAACCGATTCAGCAAAGAAGTCACTCAAATCACTGATGAATGAGTGATGTTTTGACACAGTTGTTTCACCTTCATCTTACTTGTTAAATGAAAATATCAACCAACATGCAAGTTGGAACTACGCCCATTCGTCACTGCAGCCATAGGTTGGCTCCAGCTAGAGCATAAGGCAAAAATCAATGAACACATTGATTTGGGGGACAATCAACTGGCTATATGGAATTTTTATTTGTAAATTATGTGCTATGCATCCTTTACATCAGCAAAATTTATAATAAACTTACGTATGTATGCATGCAAACGTTGTTTGGAGACCTGGGTATTAAGCATCGCTGTGTGAAGCTCTCAGTAGGTCCTAGTTACCTACCCCCCACCACACGTCTCCTTTATTGTGCATGGGGTGAGGGGAAGGGGGCAGGTGCAACCTCAGAGACACTGGGAGCCGCTTCTCAGATTTCCAGACAAGCTGCAGTGGGTCACCAGCTCAGCTGGGACCTCCTCCCGGTCCTGGGCTTTGGGGCTCACCTGGAGGCCCCATTCATTCAGCACTAGCTACCTAAGCCCCTTCTCTGTGTCAGGTGCTGGGGAGTCCCAAGTAGGAGGAAGACATGGTCCCTGCCTGCATGGAGCTCACAGCCCAGAGGAGGAAATACCCAGTCCCAGCCAGCCACTCCCTTGAGAGCGTGGGGCAGAAAGGAGACCCCTCGCCCAGCTGGAGAAGGAGGGAGGCCAGGACAAGGGCAGCTGGCCTGATACAGTTGCTCCTCAGCACCATGGGCTCTCTGTTAAACATGCAGACTCTCTTTCGGTCAGTCTGGGCGGTGCCTTGCCCAGGAGTCTGCAGTGTGCTTGGGGATAGCAAGGCGGGCGACCCTCAGGCCACACTTGGAGAAATCGTGACCTGGGGAGAGAAGAGGGTGTGTGCAGAGGCAGAGAGATGAGAAAGTTGAAGTCGCTTGGGGAGATCTGGAAGGAGACTTGAAGGGGGACTGGAGCAAAGCAGAGGTGGGCCAGCCTGGAGGGGAGGGCAGGGAGAAGCAGGAGACAGAGGGCGGCAGCTCACACAGCCTCACAAGGGGTTTGGATTCTGTCCTGTGGAATGAGCGGCTGTCGAAAAATCCTTGTGAGCAGAAAGGTGATGTGCTCAGATTGACCTTGGAAAGTGTGATGCTCTTGGAGCAGGCAGAACTGGAGATCAGGAGACTGGAAGGAGGCTGGAGACACGTGAGGCCTAAACCCAGAGAGAGCCATGGGGGACAGAGGAGAGGGACTGATAGGAGGGCGCTGAAGGTCGAACCCACAGGGCTAGGTGAAGGACAGAGGAGTTAGGGTGGCATCTGGGTTTCTGGGGTGATTGAGTAGATGTTGCCAGAAAACATAGGAGATGGAGCAGGTCTGGAGTGGGATGAGTTCAGTTTTGGACCTGGGGAGTTGCGGTTCTTCTGGAGGGACTCTGAGGCATTTGGAGCTCAGGGGAGCCGTCAGGAAGCAGAGTTGGGAGTCCCAGCAGGTTGGCAGGGGGTTGGGAGGTGGGAGTGGAGAGGTTCCCCGGGAGAAAAGAATGAGAAGGTTTTCAGAACACGTGTCGAGATCCAGTCCTGATGGGCCAGGAACTCAGGTGCCTGACTTGGCCTCATTTCTGGAAGAAGTGGCCCAGACGCCAGGTCCCTGCATTCGCGAGAGCCAGATAGTGGGCGGGAGAAGGCTGGAGGAGTTCAGAACCATGGGCCGGGTGGCTGGCTGCCTTCGGTAGGAGCTGGAGGTCACAATGCTTAGGAGTCTTGGGGCCTCAGTTCTAGCTCCAGTCCTGGCTTTGCTACCAACTTGCTGTGTGACCTTTGGCAAATCACCACCCTCTCTGGGCCTCAGCTTCTTTTTTTGAAAATGGGAAGGTTGGACCAGACCAGTGACTTTCAAATGTCATTTGGAGCCCCAGGGTCACCCAGAACTAACTCCAGGGAATCACTGGAGGTGGAGGGAGAAGCTGAGGGTGTGGTGCTCCAGTCCCCCCCCTCCCCCAGCTTCGTCCAGAGCCACTTGCTTTTATGTTTTCTATGTTGGTTGCCAACCAGAACCACTGGATCAGAGAATCCCAGGTCTGTGAAGCCTTGTCCACAAAGACACTATGGAGACTGAAGGGTAATAAAACACGATGAGAAAACTGAACTATCCTCAGACAGATACTGTGTGAGCCTCGATGCCCGTTTCCCATGGAGCACAGTCACGGTCATGCCCTTGGTTACCCAGGATTTGGTTCTGCCTAGTTGCGGGCAATCTCAGCAGTTGATGCAGCCCAACTTGCTCCCTCCTCCTCGCTGGTGGGTCGCCAGCCTCAGCCATCAGTGCACCCTCATGGGGGTCTGTGTACACCGGCCCTTCCCCACGGCTCCCAGGGACAGCACAGTGTGAGGTTGGCTGTGAAGCAGCGAGGGGCCTCCCTGTCCCTTCATGTTCTCCGTCCACTGTTGCTATAAAAGCAGAACAAAGATTCTCTGAACAGGATGCAAAGCACTCGAGTGCTTCCTAAAGTCTGGCCTCCGTGACAACGCCCACCGAGTGCCGAGGCCTCAGTCGGTAACCCTGGCTTCCTCCAGCCCCACCGAGCTGCCCCCAAACACCCCTCATAGTTGGGCACTATCAGCAAACAGGAGGGAGGCTGGGCGTAGACCAGGGTGCGGGAGGGTGATGAGAGGGGGGCCCAAGATGCGAGCGGAAATGTCCTTCCAGTGCCCGCAGGGAAAACTTGGACCCTTCAGGTCTGTGTGACCTCACGTCCCTGGGAAGCCCAGGCCAGGCTTTCCTCGCTCAGGGCAGGGCCCCTGAGCTAGGGAGGGGTGCTGCCCACACCCTCGCTCCGGGATCCTGCCGCGAGGCGGTCAGCTCAGTGGGGCCAGCCATCATACCTGTTTGTCCCGCGCGCCTTCAGCCCAAGCTCATTCCCAGCGTGTACAGCCCTGCCATTGCTGGGAAGGTGGTGCTGCCCCTGCCCCTACCCCCGAAGGCATCCAGATCCCCCAAATCAGGCCACACAGGCTTGAAGACTGTGCCTTTGGGGAGCTCCGGGGTCCCCAGGTCTCTTGCTACCTCGGGAACAGTTGGGAGGAAGACCTCAGCAGAAGTGGCCTCCGCCCTGTCACTCCTCAACATCCTAGATAGGGCTCAGAAACTTGCTCCAGCACCCCTGGGACGAGCCCCCCAATCCAGAGTCCCTCCCCATGCTTCCCCTTGCTCTCTCAGTCCCCCAGGACCACAGAGGCCACTGCAGCGGTTGTCATGTGGCAGGGTGGTTGGATGGGGGCAGGGGTGACGACTCTCGGTGTTTCCTGACAACAGGCTGGGGGACTCAAGCACCAATGTGAAGCTGAAGAGAGTCCTGGAGACAGGGGGAGACAGTGAGACCGAGTCTGCCCAGGCCACGCCCGTGGCCGGGGTGTGGCCCTGGGCCTGGGGAGGGTCGCTGTTTGAGAGGAGGACGCAGCTTTATAAAATGACTCCGTAAGTATGGCCTGGGCGGGAGGGGCCGCAGGCCCTGATGTCCCCCCTGGGATGTGGGCGTGGGCTAGGCGCAGATGCAGCTGGTGACCCTGCAGCAGGCAGTGGGGGAACCGGACATCTGGGAGGCGGCCTGTGTCAGGGACACACAATGCTGGGGCCAAGGCAGGGGCTGGGAAGCTAGGTCTCTGGGGACCTAAGGAGGCTGGTTCCTATTTCAGGGGCCTGTGGAGGACCTTCCCCGATGCTCTAGGCTACTGGGCTGGGGCCTTCCCTTGAGGGTTATGTGTGTATCTGCGTGTGTGTGTGTGTGTGTGTGTGTGTGTGTGTGTGTGTGAGGGACTATGGTCTCTGCCATGACTGCTGACTGCAAGCTGGCGTTTGGTTCAAATAAGAGCCCTCTGAACCCAGGAACCCAGGAAGACAGACCCATGGCTTCTTTCTTAGGCAAGAGAGGCTCTAGGACAGTGATTTGACTTGTGCAAACCTCCGGAGATTTGAAAAATACATGTTCCCAGCCCCTACCCCCAAAGAGTTTAGGATGGGGCCCAATAATCTCTATTTTGCAAGCCGCTCAGGTGATTCTAATGGAGCGCAGTAGCTAGGTGAGGACTCATACCCCGGGCTAGTCCTACTGTAGGTATGTGGAAGCCCAGGCCTCTGCCTGCAATGCCACCAATAGACGCTCATGCTTTGACTCTCAGAGATGTTCTAGTCCCCCAGAATCTCATGTGAGGGGAAGGCCTCTTTAATAACCTCTTCCTGAGACACAGAGGAGAAAGAATGGTGCCCAGGGTGGTCCCTTGAGGGAGAAAGACTCAGGAAGAGAAGGATGAAGCCTGAAAGGATGGGGTTCTTGCACCACCACAGCGTCTGGGGCCTCACGCACAGGCCTGTGGTCCTCACAGCCATCTCAGGGCCCAGGGCCCCCAGGTCCACACCAGCCCCTGCACTGCCCCCATCTGGTCCCGCGGGTGAGCCTGGCTCCTTCTGCACAGACACAAGAGAACAGAGGTTCAATAGAGGACATCTTGGAAGGCAAGCGTGCCCAAGGATCATGACGGAATTTTGTTAATTGGAGTTCCTTTTTTTTTAACATTTTTAATGTCTTTTGAAAAACGACCTTTAAATCTTTCCTAATTCACATGACGTTTACTGACTTAACTGAATCAACATGAAGGTAACGTGAAGTAACCGACTGAACGTTTACATGGTGGAGCTGGAGTCTGTGGGGCTCTGAGCTGGGTCACTTCCTGTCTGGCCTGCCCAGGGACTCATGTCCATTCCCCCGACCCTGCGCACATCCACACCTCCTGGCTGCAGAGCATCTGAGGTGCTCACTCGACCCAGTTTGCTGAGTCAGTCCCCAGGTGCTGAACCTTTGGGCCCTTTCCAATTTCTTGCTGTTATAAATATCACTGCTATGAATATCTCTGTACAAATTACTTTCTTAACATTTCACTGGGAAGCAATCCCCGAGCGAGATCACTAGGTCAAAGGATGTGCACAGTTCTGTATTGTCACATATTACTAGATAGTTCTCTGGAAATATTGAACCCATTTACCATGGCCCCAATTATGCATGGCCAGTCCACACAGCCCTCCAATAGTAAGGTTCATCGTTTTTATTTGTTTGGAGCTGTTTTATTTTATTTTTAAAAAAATTATTTTATTGAAGTATAGTGGATTTACAATGTTGTGTTAATTTCTGCTATACAGCAAAGTGATTCAGTTTTTTTTATATATATATATATGTTCTTTTTCATATTCTTTTCCATTATGGTTGATTGCAGGGTATTGAATATGGTTCCCTGTGCTCTACAGTAGGACCTTGTTGTGTATCCATCCCATATATAATAGCTTGCATCTGCTAATCCCAAACTCCCAAACCATCCCTCCCCCCTCCCCCTCCCCCTCCCCCTCCCCCTTAGCAACCACAAGTCCGTTTTATTTTGTTTTGATTTTTCTCCTGTCTTGCCATATTGGTCAGGGGCGGTGCTGTGAAGCTGTTTCAATATGTATTCCCATAATGACTGGTGGAGTTGGGCATTCTCTGAAGGACCCAGAGAACCTGATGGTCAGGGATTATAATGGGACCAGTCCTGAGTCAAAGAGCTAGACCAGGGCTGAGAAGTAGAAAATGTTGGTTTTCTAGACTTCTGCCCCCAGCAGTAGGGCAGCGTGCACACCAGAACCGCAGTTCTACCTGCTCTGAGGCTGAGCCACGAGTGACTCACAGCTGCCTGTACCAGCTGTGGCCTCCTGGGTGCATATGTTACCATGCTGTGCTTGTGGCTGTTGTCATGGGGATAAACCCTGTTTGGGCTTTGTAGTCTACTTGCCTGTTGTTTGACCCTGACCACCACTGGGGAGCTACACCAAGAGTCTCTCCACTGCCTGTCAAGCCAGGGCTTGGACGGTGGCCAGAGAGGCCATCTGGGTAAGGCCAGGAACATTTGTAAGGTCTGGGCTGTCATGTCTTGGCTGAGGTCCAAGCTTGAAGAGCTTGGGACAAGGAGGGCCTTAGGGAACATTGACCCACATCAGGGTCTAGGACTGTGGCCTGCAGATAATGAAGGGAGGGCTCACCAGTGATACGAGGGACTCAAGACAGAGACAGTGAGGTTCGGGGGCATGAAACCAGGTGATGAAAACTGGGTGCCTTGGTCATTGCAGGCAGGGCCACGGGGCATCCTGGGATCTCAGAGCAGACAGGCCGTATGAAGGAGAGTAAGTCCAGGCAGACATGGCTGGTGGGTAGAGGGAACTAAGGTGTGAGGTTGACAGTCACAGTTTCAAAGCAGTCAGGAAATTTGAAAACAAAGAGTCAGATATGGACGTTCAAGGATGTTCTGGGTAGGATGGAGCCATAGAGCAGTATGTGAGCCAAAGGGGTCTGGGAGTCCCCGTACCAAGGGCCTGTCCGTGAGGAAGCAGGACACTGGGGGAGGGGAGAACACAGGGCCAGTGTGTGATACAGAAAACAGGGACCAGCCTCTTGGAGGGGAACTGACAGAAGCTGGCCAGGGATCGGCATTCCAGCCCAGCACCTGGACTTGGGTCTGCGGAGGGCAGGCCCAGATCATGGACATGGGGCTGAGGGGGCAGCCGGGAGCTATCCTGGGCTCCAAGGTCCTCCAGCCTTTGGGCAGGAAGTGAATTCCCTTTCCCTCTCATCCCTGGCCTGCTGCTCATGGACCCAGGGCTTGGGTGGGGCGTGGGCAGGTGGTCATGGACAGAGGAGACGTGGCAGGTACGCCAGGACCCTCAAATGGCAGCTAGACAGAGCTGAGGAGTGGTTTGGTGCAGCAGAAGCGTGGATTTCGATTCAGATAACCTGGTCTAATCCTGGCACTGTACGTTACTGTGTGACCTCAGTTTACCATCTCTGAGCCTCTGCTTCCTCTTCTGTAAAATGGGGATATTCACTATAGGGTGGTTGAAGAGATTAAGTTAGAAAAAAATATATGAAAGTGCTCAGCACAGGTTGTTGCTCAACAAATGCCAGTTTCCCTCCTTTTACCTCTTTTAGCTCCTAGAGCAGGGTCGCGTGTGTCTCAGGTGGGCTTCTGGGGAGTGGGAAGGCGGGGGGCGGGGCCTGGGGGGGAAAGGTGGGGGAGGGGTTGCATATGTGTTGGTAAAGGCCAGGAGCAGAGCTGGAATAGAACCTCAGCTTCTGGGTTAATCTGACTTGCACTTCATGGTGAATTTAGCCCAGTGGATGCACAACGTGGGAAGTAGCAAGTGGGAGGGTTAGATCCTGGCAAGTTTCTGAGCCTCTGTTTCCTTGTCTGAAAAACGGGTTTATTAACACCTTATGTCCGGAGTCGTGTGAGGAGTAGCGATAATGCATGGAGAGCATCGCACCACTCGTGCACATAGTAGGTCCATTCGTATACGACAGTATGGTTGCTGTGGCCGCTGACACCTCTTCTGACCTCAGAATCATGTCACTGTAAGGGGTTTCTCTCTGTGATCCTGGGGTCACAGAGAGAACGGGGAATATGCATGGCATGGTAGTTAGTGCTCTGGCGTCCTAGGGTTGGCTGCAGAGGGAGGATGCAGGGGGAAGCTGCCCTGAGGCCCCGGGACACTGCCAGGGGAGAACGGGCACTCAACAGTTCTCTCCCACACGTAGGGTGTTCCCAGGCAGGGGCCAGCCGGTTTGCTCAGGACGGGGCTGAGGTCTCGCTTGGCGTGGGGTGGGCGACCTTTTTCCTGCAGGAGCATTGCCGGAGGCAGGCAGCACAGTGGTGGAGGGAGTCAGGAGGGGCCCAGCATGGGTCAGGAGTTGGGGGTGATGGGGTGCCAAGCAGCTCTGTGCAGTCCAGAGGGAGCTGGCCCTGGGTTCGGTCCCTGGACAGGTCAACTGCCTGTGCCCTGGCCCTGATCCCAGGCCTGGTCCATTACTGTGCACCATGCCAAGGATCCAGACATCTGGAGAGAGTCAGGCTGAAGCTGCTTCAGATTCCCCCTGGGTCACCTTGCTCTGGGTACCACAGCTCTGGGGCAAGAGGTTTCCAGGGTTCTGAATCCCAATCTGTCACCTGCAAGCTAGACACCTGGGGCAAGTCTAGCCTATCTGACTCTTTGTGTCCCTTTCTGGAAAATGCCCTCATACGTCAGGCCCCATGCAGCAGCGGGCAGAATCAGACCTGGTCCCTGGGCCTGGTGCTCTTGAACTAGACTGTTTATTACTGCTGGTGTTTGGGGACTTGGGCAGTGGTTACAAAAGCGTTCTGAAGGGGTGTGAAGCCACCGCACAAGCTCCGCCCCTGTCAGGTGTGCAGCCCCTGTATTTGGCAAATGGCCCCCAGTCCCCTTCCCCCGGGACACCCCTGGATCTGTCTGGACCTGCCAGGATCCTCTGGGCAACCTGTATAGCCCACCACCTCTCTGCAATGCACACAACACACACACACACACACACACACACACACACACACACACACAGCCATCACTGTGTAAAGATGGGTCCCCGCCCTCTCTCTGTTTCTGCCCTCCATCCTGAACCTCTCACTCCAGTGGCTCCACTCCTGCTTCCTGATCTGCTCTCCATCCCCCACTGCCCCCCAGCATCTGGCTGCAAGAGATATTGGTTTGTCAATGGCCTTACCCCATCAGTCTCACACTAACTAGGTCCTGCATCTCCAGATCATACTTCTGCCTCCCCTTCCAACAACAAGATCTAGGAAATGTCACTCACTCTGTATTGGGCACTTGGGAGCTAGCACAATGGGTTGGTTGATGGGCTGTTTTTTCCCAGTTTCCTGTCCTGTTCAGCCAGTGTCAAGGAGTCATACAACCTTGGGTTTGGACCCTGGCTCTGCTCCTTCCTAGCTGTGTGAACTCAGGCGAGTTGCTTTACCTTTGAAGCCTGTTTCCTGGTCTGTAAAATGGGAACACTAATAGTACCTTCTGTGTAGGGCTGTCATAAAGGTTCAGTGAGACCCTGTAGATGCAGCTTTTAGCACAGTGCCTAGCATGTAGTAGGTGCTTAATAAATGTTAGCTTCTGTTTCTTCGTGCCTAAGAAAAGACTTGGAGTAGTCAGGAAGGATTATCTTCATTTATATACCCACCAAATAAATATTGATCTCCTTTGTTCCAGGCACTGCCCTAGGTACTGGGGAGACAGCAGGGAGCAAAGCAGAGGAAATCCCTGCCCTGGGCAGTTTATATTTTGTTCGTTTCCACCCCGATGAACTCACCCTCGGCTGTCAGCCCACCCTTCCTCTCTGCATCTTCCCCTGAGGCAGTCTCTCCACCTTTTCTCCCCCAGCCTCAGCCTCCTCCTTCAAGACTCCCTGACTCTCATCTCTTGGCCCATCCTCTCGCTAAGCTTCGTATATTCTCCTCACTTACCTGGAATGTGTCCTCTAGACACGCAAACCTAGCATATCCAAACTGGAACTCACACATCCAACCCCCCTCTCAGACCTCTTCTCCCACTGTGTTTCCGGAGCGGGGGTCCCTGTCCCACCTCTAGCTATTCCTCTATCATCACCATCTGCATCTTCATCATCACCCCTTAGGGAGCACTCACTATGTCAGGCCCTATTCCAAAGGCTTTTATTTATTAAATCATTTAATCTCTTGAAATCCCTAAGAAATAGTTCTGATTGTTTGTAGATGAGAAGACTGAGGCCAGAGTGGTTAAATGAAGAGACCAAGGTCCCACGACTCAAAAATGGCAGAGCCAGGATTATTAGCAAAAAAAAAAAAACAACAAAAAACCTAAAACATAAAATCTCAAGGTAGCCTGGCCTCAGAAGCTGTCTGCAAAGGCTGTGCTTTCCCTAAGGCTGTGCACCCTGCCCCGGGCCCGTGGCCTCACCTCAGCCGTGCCACTCACCCAGGTCCCCTTCTCGCCCACAGGCCAAGCCCCTCTGGTCTGGGCTGTTGAAGAGCCCACTCATCTGTATCTCTGCTTCCCTCTCGCTTCACCCCAGGCCCTGTTCCAAGGGCTGCCTGTGATCTTCTCCCTCCCAAGGCGGGACCGTTCATTTCCTGTTGTTGCTAAGAGATTCAAGACCAAACAGCAAACCATTCGGAGCCCGGCCCCGAATAACCTCCCCATTGATTCCGTATCCCACGCCACCCACCCCAACGCTCTCCCATCTCCCGTGTCTTCGTCACTCCCTCTTCATTAAATCTTCATCCAGCCCCGAGGGGTGCGTCTACTGCAAAGCCCTGCCTGACCCTCCGCCAGACTCCACTGCTCTCCCCTGTGCCCTCACAGCACTGGGCCCCACTGGTCCAGACCATCGCTGGCTGACTTCACTCTGCTTGGGACTATCGTTTGTCGTTTGTGTCCACCTGTGTCCTCCACTGCCCTGCGATCTCTGGGTCTCAGGGACTCACAGGGCCAGGTGCAGAGGAAACCTCAGCACTGAGATGAACAGAGCTGGCTTTCACTGTCACTCGGTGATTCAGGGCAGGAAAGGTCCAAGTGTCTTTCTGTTTTCCCATCAAGTCCTGCTGTAGAAACCAGAAATGGGGGATGATTTCCCGATTGTCAAATCCCAGAAGGATGGCTGAGCTGGATGGGCCAGTAGAGGTCATCTGTGTTAATCCTTTATCTTTGAATGGTTGGACTGAGGCCTGAAAGGGGAAGACCTAGTCCAAGGTCACTCAGCAGGGAGAAGTTGTGACTAGAATTCAGACGCCAGCATACTTTCTGCTTTGCTGAACTGTTCAATCTTTTCTCTGCTCTTTCTGTACATAATCTATATGCCTACTATAGTAATCCCAATTACTTCCACTGAAAATCAGCCCACATCTCAAGGCTCTGGAACGTTCCCCTCTCCCCTTCCAGATAACCACATGCTCGCTTCATTTGACACTGTTGTCATCACAACTTTGCATTCCCATTTTCTTATTTAGTACTTTTCTGTAATCCTTAAATTAAGTTCTTATAGAGAATGGGGTATATTTCTGGGTTGCTTATTTTTGTCCATTGAAGTTTCATGTGAGATTCGTATCCATCAACACACCATTTTAGTTGTTGCCGCTTTATATTTTAATATCTAGTGGGGCCAGTCCTCCTGTCATTAGCCATCATTATCAGAATTTTCTTTGCTTTTCTTAGTTTTCTTTTCCTCCAGATAATTTTTACCTGGGTTATCTAGAGGAATCAAGGGCAGGGAAATAGTTTATCCCAGGCTGCCCTAATCTTGGGCATCGATACGGGTCAATTGAATTGGGTACTCTTAACTCGTGGTTCTGAAAATGGAAAAGAGGCCCATTGATTGGGTGAAACAGGAAAAGGAAGTGGTGGCCCCAACTCCCTGACCACGCCCTCCCTTGTCACTGCCCTCTAACCTGCCATCCTGGGAGGCAGGGCAGGATGCCTGCACAGTGGTAGGCGTGCTGCCTCGGGATGGATGTAGTTGGTGCTGGTGATCACTCAGTGACTGTGAGTTTGCCTGAAACTGGGAGCCTCTCGACAGCTGCCTATGTGGGGTGGGGAGCCTGGGGAGCAGGCCTGGCCCACACATCCTCTGACGTGCACCACCAGCCCTGCAGCCTTCCCGCCTCCCTGGCAAGGGCGCAAGCCTCCCGCAGAGTCTGTCTCCACCCTTAGGTCTCTTTGCTTTGGTGCAAGAGTTTGCCTCTCACTGCCCACTCTCCCAAAGTTGTTACCTCAAAAACAACACCTCTCCTCTTATTAGCCCATTTACCCCTAAAAACACTCACCTAAGGTACAGAGTGGACACCTAATTATATCAGTAACCCAACTGCTTTGTGAGACAGAATTTAGGAACACTTTTTTTTTTAATGTTGGAGTATAGTTGATTTACAATGTTGTGTTAATTTCAGATGTACAGCAAAGTGATTCAGTTATACATATACATATATCTACTCTTTTTCAGATTCTCTTCCCATATAGCTTATTACAGAGTATTGAGTAGAGTTCCCTGTGCTGTACCATAGGTCCTTGTTGATTATCTATTTTTAGGAACACTGCTGATTGACACTAGTCAGCAAGGCAAAGCGAACCCTTTGCCTTTCTTGTCATAGAACCCGGGTCCACAAACCATCTTGGCCTGTGCCCTCCTGTCCTCAGGTCATCACCTAAGGGATCCTTAAGAAATCCCTGTACATTATCAAGTTTCAGAATCCCCTTCAAATTTTTCTTTGAACTAAGTGAAGTCCAATTTAGGAAAAATTACTACCTTTAAAATAGTCTTCTTATCATGTAGGACTATATTAGGAATCTCCATTCAAGTTCTTTTTATAAATCTCAATGATATTTTATAATTTTCTTCAAGTGGATCACAAATAAGTTTCACTAATATTATTTTAAAACATTTCACACATGATCTTGCCACTGTAAATGAGATCTTTTTTTCGATCTGTGAATGATTATTTTATAATAGCAATAGAAGTGTTATTGACTATTTTCTTTTTCTCTTTTTATCTGGTGACTTTATTGAGCTTTCTGATTCTAGAGGTTTTCTCATTGATCCACTTAAGTTTTCTCAGGATCCCAGTACAGTGTGCCTTTTGCAATAATATAAATTATGACTCCGCTTCCTAATACAGTAGACTAATGAGTGTGCATCAATGTCACCCTCAGGAACTTTTAAAAAATTGGGGTAGTTTGTTTGGCTTCATCCCCACTGAACCACCACCCTGGGGCTCAGCAGTGGGGCCTGGGACTGGAAGCGGTGAGGGTGGGAGGTAAATTCCAGACCAAGGAGACAGCCTCTGCTGAGGTTGGGAGAACATGAGCCTGACTTGTCTGAAAGCAGACCAGTGTGGCTGGAGAATGGAAACTTGATCGGTTTCGTGGATATTTAAAATTTTTTTGGGTCTGTGAGCAAGGGAAGTCAGTGAAGGATTTAAAGCAGCAGATGCAATGGTAGATTTGCATTATGAAAAGATCACTCTCACTGCCATGTGAGAATAGACTGCAGGGGAGCCGGAGGGAAAGCGGGTGCAGCTCATTATGTAACAGCAGTTCATACATCTCCTTACGATGTGTCAGGCGCTGTTTGAAGTGGTTTCTGTATATTAACTCTTAAGTCTCCAGGTGCACAGGGAGTTTGTGGCAGAGCTTACTTGAAGCCAGCAGGTATGGCTCCAGAGTGGACACCTGAAGCACACAGGTGATCCCACAGATGAAGTAGTATGGACGAGGGTGGTGGCATTGGAAATGGTGAGAAGATTGAAGAAGGGGACCGACTGAAGAGATACTTCCGGTTTAATATAAGCAGGACCTGGTGATGGATTGGATGTGGGGTGGTGGGGGGAGGAAATACCAAGGTACCAGTTTTCCCACATAGTTGTGACCATTTGGAGTTTTTCTAGGACTTGTCTATTTACTTTTCCATTGGGTTGTTCATGTGTGCTTACCACCTCTACTCTTTTTCCTGGGGGAGGAAAGAATTCAGACCCATAGCCAGGGTGCGTTCTGCATCTCCCATGTGTCTTCTGGGTGTATGGCTGGGTGAGGGATGGTCTCTGCTCACCATACTTTTGCTTAGGGGGGTATGAGAGCAAGGTGAGCCTGGTCTGAGTGTTCCCTACTCAGCTCTCCCAGGGCCTCTGGAGGGGGAGGTGGGAAATGTGCATCTTTTTAATGTAAATTGTCAGATGGGGCCCTGGATACTAGAACTCTAGTGATATTGGAGGCCTTAGACACTATCTAATCCAACCGCATCATCTTATAGATGGGTACACCAAGGCCAAGAGAACTGGGAAGAGATTTGTCGATGGTCATGTAGGAGGCCAGGGACTTAGTCAAACCTGGAATTTAGGTCTCCCAACATCCAAGACACTAAAGGCATCTTTGGATCAAGTGAGGACATGGGCCAACAGTATTAGCAAGTGTCTGGTCACCTGCCCTGGTCGGGGTCCAGCGACAGTGTATCAGAGACAATAGGTGGGATGGGGCAAAGTAGAAAATAGGTTGGGTTGAGCCAGAGAAATGGGTTCTAATCACTCAGGAAAGCCAGATGGGCTGAAGTGTGAGTAGGGGAGCTGGGACCTAGCAGAGGGACGTGGGCAATTTTGGAGCGGATGTTTTTAGGAGGCTGGGGCAGAGTGGAGGGTGGCTTGAGCTAGAGGGACACACAGCACCTCCCAGGGCCCCGCCTGATGGGGAGGGGAGACCTTTGAAGTCCCTTCTGAGGGCCAGCCCAGCCTGCCCACCTCCAGGGAGACCGCAGAAGTCTCGACGAGTGTGAGGGCCCGGACGGGGCCAAATGGCCTAAGAGGATCCAGCCAAACTCCAGGGCCTCATCCCACTGAGCAGAGCCCTTCACTCCTGCCACCTGCCCCGTGTCAGCCTCAGGGTGGTGGGGTCAGGAAGGGGCAGGGTCTGCGGCAGCAGGGAGGGTGGTACCTGCAGAGGAAACGTGAGAGAGGGTGGGCTGTGATGAGGGCCAGGGATCAGGGAGAGAGATGCAGAAAGAGGTCCGAAGCAGCCTGGAGTTGGAGAAAGACAGAGGTGGGTACCTCCCTTCCCAGCCCCACCAGCCCTGGGCACTGTCTCACCCGAGGACGTCTAGAAGGGGCTGCCCAGAGCTCAGAGATGCTGAGGCGGAGGGCCCTCCCCTCGCCCCCAGAGCCCAGGTAGGGCAGCAGCCGCCGGCACTGCCTGTTCTCTCTCACTGCCTGAGATGGGCCCAGGCCCTGAAGCACAGGCTTTGGCCAAGGCGAGTAAACCCTTGCTGTTGTGACCACCCACAGCGCTTATGCTTCCTTTCGTATAATAGCTCCTCAGGGCTGCTGTGAGCAATCAGTGAGATAATACAGGCAACACTCAGCACAGTGCTGGCTCCACACCAGGGCTCAATAAGTGGAAGCTCTAATTACTACATGTTGTCACATCTCCGTGGTGATTTGGACTTTTGACACAGTGATCACAGGTTCGCATTCCTTCTCTGCGTTCAGCTTCACACACCCTATGCAGTAGGCAAGATGTGCATTGTCCCCACTTAATAGATGAGGAAACTGAGACGAGCCCAGGCAAGTGGTTCCCTGGCCACCCAATGAGTTAGCAGCACAGAGAGGACAAAAATTCAGTTCTAAGTCTAGTGTGTTTTCACTGCTGTGTGTTTCTTCTATAAAATGCAAGACTTTCATCCTTATTTCAGAGTTGAGCAGACTCTAATCACCTTCCTTTGTCTCCTAACAGCCCTGCTGTAAGGAGTTAAAATATCAGAGAAATGTAGTGCTGGAAGGTAGGCTTCGAGAACATCCCACCCCCTGAATTTCATGAGGCACAGAGAGGCCACATACTCACTCAAGGTCATACAGCATATCAGCGACAAAGCCAGGACCGGAATCTGGGTCTGGTGTTCTTTCATGTATACCTGCTGCCTCTGTAGGTCTTAGCGACTTTTCTCCCCATTTCAGAGATGAGAAAATCCAATCTAATCCCCTAGCTCTGCCTTAGAGGACATCGCTTCTTCAGTGACCTTAGAATGGCTGATGGCTTTAGAATCTGATTAGAATCTTATATTTATGAACCATTATCAGCAAAAGGGAAGGGCCGTGGAGCGAAAAGATGATGTGTTAGGGGTAATAAACTCTGCAGATAGTTTAAATTGCATTTCAGGGTCTTATTCCTCTTGCTAGAGAGATGCGTTTGCGAATTCAGAGTAGGGTTGTTTAAAATGTATTTCACATTTTAAAAACCGTGGTTTTCTTAGATGAGGGGAAAAAAACTGGTCAAAACCGCAAACTCATAGGCTTTTCTGAAAGGTTACAAAATAAAATGTTCTTTGCTGGAGGATATAAAGGCAGTGGCTCTCTGTTTGACAAAGGAGAGGGCTCTGCTAGATAAATCTTGCATTATGAACAAATGAGAACTCCCTCCCTCCCTTCCTGATCAGCTTAATTCATTGTTGCTTATCTGCAAATCCAATAACGCTGGTAAAACAAACCCCTCCTGCAGGCTGAGGACAGGGGCCTGGGCACTTCTCCTCAGAAACCTTTTCCTATTTATAACCTCAGCGCCTGCTCCTTGGAAGGCTGGGCTTAGATGCCCTGTGGGGAAGCAGGCAGGGATGCTGTGCTTCAGCTCGGGGTCTCCCAGCCACAACCCCACCCCGGTCTGGGTCCTCTGAGCAGAGGAAGCTCAGCAGATCCTCAAAGTGGAGCTGGTAAACTGGGCAAAGAGCCCAGTTTATTAAGTAGACTTCTCGCACTTCCCAACCCCCCTCCAAGATATTGATAAATTTCCCGGCTCAAAATTGCCGACGTTTTTAATGCCTCCGTGGATTGGAGTGTG
Organism: Orcinus orca; assembly: GCF_937001465.1. NCBI lineage: Eukaryota > Metazoa > Chordata > Mammalia > Artiodactyla > Delphinidae > Orcinus > Orcinus orca. Next base: position 47,186,037 of record NC_064566.1, on the reverse strand, counting down.
GCCACCTGGGTGCCACCTCGGTAATATATCATACTACGTGAGGTGACTAAGGATATTTCAATTGCACAGCTTTTAAAATAGTATTTATTAATTTACCAAACCCCTTGTGCACTGTTTGTCTACTGTCTGTCTCCCCACGGCCACGGTGGTGGGGCGTTGTCTGTGCTGTGGAGGGGTCCCCAGGAGGTCTAAGGAGCTGAAACCTGGAGTTAAGAGGAAGCCAGCACCTGGAAGGAGGGACCACCTGAAAAGGAGGATGTGGTCCTAGGGTGGCCTCACTGATGGACTAGACTGCGTCTTTCTCACCCTGGGCAACTTTTCCTGAGACCATTTGTGCATGTGCCAGCGTATGGACCTTCTTTATAGGACATTAGACTTTCCTACAGTCTTGTATCTCATGAACCTGTTCCTCTGTCATTAAATTCCTCGTAAAGGATGCTCAGTGGTCCATCCTGTGAACGTAGAATTATTTACTTAACCAAGTCCCAACTGATAGCCGTTTTGTAAACCCCAGCTCCTGCCAATCTCCCCCATTAGAAATAAAGCTGGGATGACTATCTCTGTACATAAACTTTTGACTCCAGTGCATGTTTCCCTTGGCTAGATTTCTAGGACAGGAATTAATGAGTCGAAGGTCTAAGGCCATCATCGTTGGGTTTTCTCTAGAGGATAGCCATTACACTGTAGGCTCTAGAACTCTCGGCTGCCTGAGTTTGATTTGAACTCTTTCAGTTATTTTCTGTGGGACTTTGAGCAGGTTTTGTAACCTCTTGTTTCTTCATCTGCAAAATGGGGATAGTAACAGTACCTACCTCATAGTGGTGTTGTGAGGATTAGATGAGAGGAGCCATGTGTAGCTGTTGGGTTGACTCATGAGATGGAATCATAAAGTCAACCTTATTTTTGTGTCCCGTGGTCTCTTTAATTTTATTCTTAGAGGATGTTTTTTCCCCCTAAACCTAGATGAAAGTGAGGGTAAGTCCCATGACTTTTCTGGCTGTTTCCAAGTAACCAAAGGTTGTCCTGTCAGTAATTAATATGTCCTATCTATTGTGATAAAACAAACAAACAAACTTTAAACTTCAGAGTTACACCAGCTTCTCTTGCCCATCCCGGTCTACTGCAGGCCAGCTGCTTGTGGGAGAGGGTCCATCCTGCAGTTCTGACCCTCTCCGGGGTCCAAGGTGAAGGCACAAAGCAGGAGAGGAGAGGAGAGAAGGGCAGGAAAGTTCTTCCCTGACTGATATTCTTTTTTTTTTTTTAATTAATTAATTTATTTGGCTGTGTTGGGTCTTTGTTGCTGCACGTGGGCTTTCTCTAGTTGCAGCGAGCAGGAACTACTCTTCCTTGCGGTGTGCGGGCTTCTATAGTTGTGGCTCAGTAGTTGTGGCTCGTGGGCTCCAGAGCGCAGGCTCAGCAGTTGTGGCACATGGGCTCAGTTGCTCCGCGGCATGTGGGATCCTCCCAGACCAGGGCTCGAACCCGTGTCCCCTGCATTGGCAGGCGGATTCCCAACCACTGCGCCACCAGGGAAGCCCCCCCTGACTGATATTCTGATGAGCTGGCGTCACACTCTCTGGGCCGTCTCTATCGCTGGGGTGTTTTGTGGGTTCTGAGGAACCATTCCATCACTGGGATGTCTCCCCAGGCGAAGCTCCCTTGATGCGGGTGATGCTTCTCACCATAGCTCATCCTATGGAGCCATTCTCAGGCCCTGGGAAAGCTGAACTCATGCCCTCCCGCACTGTGACCTCCCCCCGACAAGGGGGCCCTCTGGGCTGGGGTCTAAGACAGTCACACCTGTTGTTCATGCTGGGGCCCACACTGGTCCACAGGAAATACTCCTGTATCCATCACCCCACAAACCTGAGAGCACAGGCTGACCCTGAAGCAGCAGCACCTTCTCAGCCATCAGGACAGGCGTGACTCAGATGCCCCAGCACTGTGGTCCCAAGACTACTGTGGCCACATACTGAGCTCCCCTCAAGCCCTCTCTCCGGATTGGAGGTGAAAGCCATAACCTCTCCACCCCTCCCACTCAGGGCTCACTGGACCCTGGGGGCTTTCTCTAAAACTCCTTTTCAACCTCCAACAACCCTTTTCTCAGCCTCCTATATTTTGTACGTACCAGAAATGTGCCAGCTAATGGTACAGCCTCTTCTCCATGTCACATTTGGTGCTATCCCACCTCACTCTCGAATGTGATACCTATTGCCTCGGAGCCTCACTGAAGAGTTCCATCTCATCCCCCTATTGCCCATATTGCTTTTATGAAACATGTAGAGGGTGCCCAGCATAGAGCATGTGCTCCGCAGATGATGGTCACGTCTGATTCAATCTCATAGGCTCTCCGTTTACATCGACTTCATCACCATTATATTTGGTTTCCTTCCTATTACTTTGTTTTATGCTCTCTGAGTCTTATGTTTCCTTTAGACTATGATCATTTTTTTTCTTTTTTCCTTTCTTTTTTTAAAATCTGGCTGCGTGCTGTGGCGTGTGAGATCCTAGTTCCCCAACCGGGGATCGAACCTGCATCCCCTGCATTGGCAGCACGGAGTCTCAACCGCTGGACTGCCAGGGAAGTCCCTAGACTAGGGTCACTTTTGTTGTTGTTGTGGAGATTTTTATTTGCTATTCTCTTAGGCAGTGAGACAAAATAGACATATTGTTTTTAATTCTGCTAGTGGTTACTCTACATTTTTCCACAGACATCAGTAAGCCTATTTATCTCACTTTTTTTTTTTTTTTTCGGTACGCGGGCCTCTCACTGTTGTGGCCTCTCTCGTTGTGGAGCACAGGCTCCGGACGCGCAGGCTCAGGGGCCGTGGCTCACGGGCCCAGCCGCTCCGCGGCATGTGGGATCTTCCCGGACCGGGGCACGAACCCGTGTCCCCTGCATTGGCAGGCGGACTCTCAACCACTGCACCACCAGGGAAGCCCCTATTTATCTCACTTTAATCATGTGTGATGGGGCAGTGGTCTTTGTATATTCTGCAGTTTGAAGGGGAATTTCAGAGGGCACTCTCTGGCTGTGCACGTATGAGCCACCATCTTGCCATGACATCTGCCCAACAGCTTTGCAAGGCACTGGGCTCTGGTGTAGGGAGTTTCATCTCTGCCCTGGACTTTCCCATTCACCATCTAACAGTTTTCAGTACCTCTGGTCTTGTCTCCCTTTATCCTCCATTTTGCTCCCAATTCTCTCTTTCTAAAAGGTACATCTGGACAGGTTACCCTTGGCTTAAAACCCTTTAGTGGTTCCCCACTGGCTGCAGGATAAAATCCAAGCCCCCCAGCTGGGTGCTCAGGGGACCATGTGACCTGACCCTTGTGTCATACTGAACCACTCACCTACATGCCACCACATTAGGTGATTTGTACTAGGTTTTCAAGTGCATTGGTCACAGACTCTCACATCCCCTGCCTTTGTTCATGTCATCCTCTTTGTCCAGAATGCCGTTTGGTAAAAGAGCCCAGGCCAGCCGTAGAATCTCAGGAACTGTTAAACTTCCCCCCCGACTTCCTTTCTCATCTGTCTATCAAAACTCTCCTCGGGACTTCCCTGGCGGTCCAGTGGTTAAGACTCTGCACTTCCACTGCAGGGGGGGGTGTGGGTTCGATCCCTGGTCAGGGAACTAAGATCCCGCATGCCTTGCAGTGAGGCCAAAAAAAAAAAAACAAACAAACCCTCCTCATCCTTCAAGGTCCAATTCAACTGTCATCCTTTCTTATTCTCAGGAAACGCTTGTCCTAACCTGACTCCCCTTCCTTCAGTACAATTGGCTGCTCCCAACACTTTGTACACCTGGATTGTGACTCCAGAACCTTGGTGCTTTCTGTCTCTCCTGCCAAACTGAAAGCTCCCTGAGAGCAGGGTTGAGCCTGATGCCTGCCAAAGTGCTGCATGGACCCTTGAGCCCAGTCGGGTTGAGCTGCCGTTTGGTTGATTGCATTGCTTTCCTCAGAATGCAAGGGTACGATGCCAAGCTAGGAGGCGGGACACCTTGGGACTTGGTACCCAATCTGAATAGATATTCTTTTATTATTTATATCCTTTTGCTTCCAAAATTGATGAGAGGTGGCCCACACTCAATAAAACAGTTAAATCAGAAATAGAACATTTAAGACTCCACATGGAAGTAGCACGGTGCCAAAATGCTAACCTTCTTCCTTGGATGAACTAGCCTTGCTGAGGGGAGCTTGCACTGGGTCCTCTCCAGCTGGGATGGCAGATGTGAGGGTCTCCTTCGGGTTGTTTCTGTTCCCATGCATTCTTTCACTCCACTCACAAACCATGACTATGTTTGAAAATGCCTAAGATGCAACGAGGAGAATTTAAATTCACAGCAAATACCTCATCCTTGAGGAATTGGACAGGTGGTGAGGAGGCCGTGTGGGTTTGCTATGTTTCAGTAGAGGTAACCTTGTTCCTGGGCTAAATTTAGAAAGCTTAGGTACTTCTTCAAGGGTCAGTGTACAGCAGAGCTGTATTTTAACCACAGCTTAGTACAATATTCTTCACATTGCTTTCTGGAGTGGCTTTTTGGTAGAAGCCAAGGGCCTAGGCTTAAGATGTCAACCAGGGAAGTCATCTAAGCAGCAAAACCCACCACCAGTTCTGAGTTGAGTGTGAACACTCACACATCCCTGTAGAACTCACAGAAGCATATGCTTAGATTCTCCCCATGCACATACATCAACATACCAACTAACAAATGTTCTTGTGCAGACCCATTCTGACTGCAGGGACACCTTACACACGCTCACACACACACACACACACACACACACACATACATGGCACACAGCCCCACTGGCTCCCCCATATCCCACGTGCACACACGGCCTTGGCAGGAAGAGACATGGAGAGCCGTCTTATTTCTGCACCTCACTCTGACTCCAGATTTTGCTCCCTTAGGACAGAACTTAAAGTGTCTATTTAATAGATTCAATTACTCCAGGCTCCCGAGACCTTCCAACTTGATTCTGATTGCTTTAAGGTGTCAGATAATTTGGGAATAAAGGGGAAAAGCAGCCTTGGGTTCTTGAAGAGGAAGTCGTGTAAGCTCATCTCTGAAGTGGTAGCTGCTGATGGTCTGCTGATGGACCTCTTGCTTCCATGCAGGGTTCTGTCCATAGGTCCTGACAGACAGAGGCCCTCAGGTAGTGATTTGCTCTGCTGCCTTGGTCTCCAAGGCAGGGACCAGTCCCTTTCTGCTGCCCTTCCTGGGAGCCCAACAGGGGTGAAAACGGAGGCCCAGACCAAGTATCCCAGCAGGCAAGGAAACAGCCCTACTTTTTGACCCCTGCACCCTGCTCTGGGGTGAATTTTTTTGTCTGCCCTCTGTCCCCATTGACAGTGATAGCTCTTGGAGATTGATAAATAATCAGAGGTCACAGCCTTTGGCAAGCGTCAGTGCTGTGCCAGTTGGAGATGGATATGACCTGTCCACTCCAGAAGCCTGAAGAGGGAGGCTGGGTGTGGGTGCGTGCATGCATGTGCACTGCAAGAACTGTGATAGGCAGGAGGAAGCTAAGGACAAGGGCTGTGTGTGAATCCTGGCTTCACCATTGACCAGCTGTGTGACTTTGGGCAAGATCTTTGCCTTCTCTGTGCCTTAGTTTCTTCTGCTATAAAATGGGTATGATGATAGCACCTACCTCCTAGGGTGGTTCTGAGGATTACGAGTTACAGTATATAGCTAGCACCTGATGCTCAGCAAATGCTCCAAATGTCCTGGTTATTGTTTTTATAGCAAATGTGTCAGGCTGCAAGGCTGGCAAAGTCCTGGGGTGGGGAGTCCTGGCTGTGGACCCAGGGCAGTAGGATGGGGCCCTCCCTCAGCCCATTTGGCTGTCCTTACACTCTCTCCCCACCAGTCAGGCAGTCAAAGGATCCCACATGGACACTCTTCTGCCATGGTTGGGGGATGGCACTGCTGAATCCAGGGTACACAGGAGGACACCCACCTGCAGTGTGGAGACGGTGCCCCTCAGCAGACCCCTCCAAGATCACCTGGTCTCTCCTCCCTGCTTCTGCCAGCCCTGCTGTGGACTTGCTATCCTTCACCTCAACATTCCACAGTTTGCTTTAAAGTTGGTGCTCGTCACAGCCAGGACCTCCTCAGTGCTCAGAGACTTTAAGATTATCTTTGTTGAGAGGTTTTTGCCTCCATTTAAGTGTGGCCCTTAGAAAGGGCTTTGGAGGGCAGAGACGCTGGTTCCTTTTCAGCTCCATGGCGGCCAAGCTTTATGTCCTTGGGCACCTTAGCCTTCCTGAGGCTTTATTCTCCGGGAAACAGGAACAACTACTTGCCTCTCAAGGCTCCTGTGGAGATTAAGTAACATAAATTTACAACGGCTGGGGATGCAATAGACGGTAAATGTATCCTTGCCTTGACTGCTTCGAGGGGAAGCACTCCTCCGCAATGAGGAAACAACTCCTTTACTAAAACCAAAGAAAGAAGGTCCCCCGGGCGGCATGTGAGAACTGGAGGCGGCATGGAGGGGGGAAGCTCAGCCTCCAAGCTTCGGACCTGAACGTTCCCCAGGACCTCTTTCGGTCCTTTTTGGCATCATTCCCTTCCTATACAACTGGATCCCACCCCCTACTTCTCCCCTCCCCCTCCATTTGAGCATAGGTTTCCCATCCCTTAGTGAGATAGGTAGGTCAGGTAGGCAGGTGTTAGAATTATCCCCGTTCCACAGAAGGAGAAACTGAGGCTTGAGGTCGGAGACCCGCCCAGTGACAGCACCTGTTCACCCAAGTGGGCTCAGGCGCCGTCACGTGTGCGGAGCCTGGGGACCCGGGCTTTCGGTGAGGGGGATGGGGGCGTTTGGGACGCCTAAGCCGGTCTGGGGGTGGGGTCTCCGCCGGGGGCGGGGCGAGGGAGGAGGGGGCGGGCCGCCGCTGCCACCAAGCAGAGCTCGGGCGCTGGGCGCGGAACCCAGCCCCTCTGGCGGCGCCGGGCGGTGCGGACGGCCTCTCCCGCCTCCACGCGCGCGCACGCCCGCCCGCCCGCCCGCCCGCCCGCGGCGGCGGCGGCCCCGCGCACTCCGCCGCTTCGCCCATCGCGCCGCGCAGGCAGTCGCTCGCCGAGCCCGCGGCCGGGGCCCTGGCGTGCAGCGCGGGCCTCGGCGGAGCCCAGCGCTCCGGCCCGGGAGGATGCGGCCCTGGGCGGCCCGGGAGCTGAGCAGGGCCCCCGCGCCGGCCCCCGCTGGCCCCGGCCTCCGGAGCCGCAGCTGCCGCCCCGCCCCCGAGAGACATGACTTCCAAGCCGCATTCCGACTGGATTCCCTACAGGTACGCGGGCGCCGGCCCCCACCTTCTCTTCGACTCGGGGGCTCAGGCCTGGCCCACCACCCTCCAACGCTGAGGGCTTGGGGCAGGGTCGAGGGTGCCGGGCCAAGGTGCCCACCACCCCGAACTCGGAGCGCAGGGCTGGCTGGGGACACTGGACTGGGGCGCAGGGCAGCTGTACCCTCTTCATCTGGCCCAGCCCCGGGGGCGCGGGTTGGAGGCTCTGGGCCTTCCTGTCCCAACTTTGGGGGCCCCAGTGGACTGAACTAGCGTGCTCCGCTCCCCCACTTATCCGCCGGGGTTGCTGGAAGAGGCCAGTGCTCTGGGCCTGTGTGGGCCTTGGGGCAGTCAGTGCCATGTGGCCGCCTGGGGAGGGAGTGAACGGTGCTGAGCCCCCTCCTAGGCCTAGCACACCGGTCTTACGCCAGTATAGCGGCGTACACACACCCATACATCTGCAGGACCCAAACTCTCCTGCTGGTCGGTTCACACACTCAGGGCATGAATTCCTGGAGACAGTCATTCCGAACCTAAAGCACAGACTGCTTTTATATACAAGCACCATGTATTGCTACACACACACACACACACAGATTCTCGGGCTCACACAGGTGTACTCCTGCCTATCCGTGCACATACACATCCTATATTTGGGGAATACCTGCCTCCCACTACCCCCACACAAGACTACTCATATCTTTCAGAGAGTCAGAAATCCACTTGCTAACTGGTTTACACCTGGACACACACCAACTCACAATCTATGAGAACTGCCTTCACGTGCACAAGAGCACCTAGGAACCCAGGCACACTCAGGGAAGCATGGCCACCCTGTGTTCCCTGATGCTGTGGTCTGCCCCAAGGACAGCTGGGCTTTCCTGCCTGTGTGGAGGTCGGGGTGGGGGAGGGGTCCCTGGGGCTTGCACAGGTGCAGGCCTTTCTACATCCACTCTACTCCATTCTCTTCATTACCACTGGAAAAGAGCTCATTGCCATGGCAGCACCAGATCCTTGGCCACCCATTGGCTCCTTGGTTGCCATGGGCTACGGGGCTATCTCCAGGCCTCCCCTGAGAGGCATGTGTGTAAAAGGGGTGCCCACTGCTAAGGTCCACTATGTTCTTGCTGGCCCAGATGCACATGCTTGTGGCTGGTAGGCACAGACTCTCCAGACCTGCCTTGTATCACAGCCTACCCTCAAAGGGAACTGATTCCAGTCACTGATAGAAAGTAATTCTGACAGAGCTCTTCTATGAGTCTGTCCGGACAGCATCCAAAATGGAAACCAGCTGAAACTGCCTGAGGCTTGTTAAAAGCAGATCCTTCTACAAAGAAGCACCTGTCACTGGCCTGGGGATTCAGAGTTTCTCTTGAGAATTGTTGTTGTCTCTAATCTCAGCACCTTTGGGGGCTTCAGGGCTTCCCAAGTTAGAATTTGTGGGTGCCCCTCCCACCAACACACACACATGTGTGCACACACACGGGTCAACCCAGGGTTTCCGGTAGACGTATACAGTCACACCTCAGAGTCTCGCATAGACCAGGAGATTCTCCCATCAGGGGACCGGGGCTGTGCTGACTTAGGAGGGCTGTCACCCTGCACAGGGCATCCCGGCTGGGGGCACAAGTCGTTTCCGGAGCATCCTGGCCTTCTTGACAACATGTGGGCTAAGGACCTTCCAGAAGACAGTGCCGCCACAAAGAGTATCATTAACCTTTTCTAATCACCCAGCAGAGGTGCCTGGACAGTGCCTGTGGGCTCAGAGGCCTCTAGTGCTGGGGAAGTACCTGAACGGGGGTGCTGATGGCTGGGTGGTGGCCACAGACTAACTCAGGAGGCAGGGAGGACAGGGGCAGCACATGGGGCTGGGATATGACGGCGTGTTTAGATCATGGCAAGCTGGGGGCCAGGCCGGATCGTGGTTCAAGGAAGCCTCTCCCAGGAGCCAAGGACCAAAGCAACTTGTAGAGTGAGTACACAGGTCTTAGAGAAAGTCTGCCTCAAACTGGGGAGGCTTAAGCCTGCCTCTGGGAAGGAGGGCCCTAGGGAGGCCGGGTCGTCTCTGGAAAAGGGCTCTGTCCTCCGGCGGCGAGTGCCCAGGCACTGGCATCCTGCAGAGAGTGAATTGGCACTTGCCCCAGCCTAGGCCCAGCAATGCCATCCCCTCATTCCTTTCTTGAGCCCACACACTCCATCTGGAGCACAGAATCCTGCCGCCCCGAAGCCCAGCCCCAGGGAGCAGCTTGGCACCCTTGTGGCCCTGCCCTGGGCACTGTCCCAGTGCTCTGCCACCCTGCCTTCTTGCTCTGTGGCAGGGAGGGTAGGTGTCTAGCTGGGGACGGGCTGTAGTCAGAAGTTGCCAGACTCTCTCCTGCCTTGCTGGGCCCTTTCTGAGCCTGTACTGTGCCTGGGAAAGCGCTGGACTTGGGTGTAGACTTCCAGAATGGGGAGATCGGCTGAGAGGAGATGCAAATGGCCTTTTGCACTAGCAGGGCTGCTGATTGCAGTCAAAGCCACATGCCTGCCTGATTACAGAGAAAAGTGGGACGGAAAGCGGCAAGGCAGTGCACTTGCAGATGAGGGGGATGGGTACGTGTGCACGTGTTTTTGTGTGGGGTTTCCCTCATGTCAGACCGGAATGTGTCATTTGGCTTGGGGACCACAGGTCGGTTGATATCTCGTTAGCTCTCCTGGTGAGGGCTCTGTTCTCTCTGTGGTGGTTGCACCTGCGTCCCCTGGGCCCAGCTCCTTTTCTTTGAAGCAGTGACAGCTGGTGATAATCATCTTAAGGGTAATTGTGACTCAGTTTATAATGATCACAGATTAATCTCACATTCTGACTTAGAAGCGAGCCATTTAGTTGATAAAGTGTAGCAGTTGGAATAGCTTTTTGCCTTTTTTTCTATTGTTACTACTGCTGATTTCTATTTCTGCCATTCTGTCTTCACCTGTGTTCTTGAGGAGCATTAACTGTCCCTGCTTCATGATTTTACAACTTTTTATGGGTTGTAGGTGGAGCGCTGAGAGTCAGGAAAGCCTGCTGCCCACAGGTGTATTGGAGCGTGGGAGTGATGGCCAGCCCTGTCCTCAGTGCTCTGTCTGCACAGTCCTACGGCCGTTGCCCGCTCTCTCCCTCACTGGGCCGTGAACTGGAGACCAGGAACTGCATCTGGAGAGCAGCCTGTTTGCCTGGCATGACCCAGCATGGATGTGATGCCCACTACTTTGAATCAAAGTGGCATCCCCAGGTGGATTTTAGGACTTCCTGGCTTTCCTGGTGCCACACCTGTGTTCTCAGCACACCTAAGGGCTGCAGTACTCTCCCCTCACAATGGGGCTTTCTGAGTGCTGCTGGAAAAGCACAGCTCTAGGTCAGAGAATGAGAACCTCAGGCAGGAGTGGCCCTCACAGGCTGTTCCGTCCTCTGTGTGAATGCTCCCTGTGTAGCATCCGTGCGAACAACCTCCATTCAGGTGGACGAGAACGTTAGAAAATCCTCCCTTGCGGTGGTGAGCCTAAGCCCGTCTCTGGGTTTCCCCTCCTCTTGGTCCTCGTTAAGATCCTCCTGGATCCCCCTCCTCTCACTCTGCTTACCGGGGAATGGAATGACTACTTATTAAACAAGACTCTGACTCTCAGTTCTCCCTCTGGGCGGAGCCTCAGAGGTGCCCAGACTCTGGCCCACTGCTTCACTTCTGGCAACGGGAAGGAAGAGCAGAATCTCCGCTCCCAGTTCCGCAGGGAGTCTGTCTCTTCTCCCACCCTGAGCGTCTTTGGGAAGTCTTCCTGCTGCTGCCTGGGGTGGAAGGAGGACGCACAAGGTTGGCAGATGATTCAGGGAGCAGGGATCCTGTGATGCCCTCAGATTGGTCTCTGCCCTCCTCCAGCACGGATCCTGGAGCTGCCGGCGGGGGCCTGGGTGTGGCCTGTCCAGCTGTCCAGCACCGAGCAGAGTGAGGCTTTTACTCCCTCTCTCTGGACCCCTGCTCCTGTCGCTGTCCTCCAGGCCTCGGTACCCCCGTGGGATGGCTTTGATACTGATCAGTCACCTCAAGGCCTCTGTAAACAAAACCGCAAAGTCTTTCATCGGGCTGCTTGTCAAGCCCTGTCTCCTCCATTGTGCCTGCGTGGGAAGACCTGGGTTTGGGGGCCCACCTGTAAGGCTTGGCCACTTCCTGTTAGGTTTCCAGGGTCTTCTGAGTTCCTACTCTCTTAGTGAACAGTTAGTATCTCTTCTACTTTGTGTCACCTGTAAGTCTGCTGAGAGGGCTGCCTTGTGTCAGGTCATCGATAAACTCGTTAACCAAGAGAAGCATGATGCTAGAAACCTCCTTTGATGATGGCATGACGCACTGTTGCCAGAACCTTTGTCCGTCTGACTGGCCTGGCACACCGCTTACGTGGCTTTGTCTCCCCCGCATGGTATTGCTGCCGGTCCCTCCAGCTCCACGCGGAAGCCTGGCTGTACTGTCCTCCTGTCTTTTCTGATAGGTCCGTGGACGTGTGCCCTGACTTGCACACTTGGCCTGACCCTAACGGTAACGTCCCTTCTAGCTGTTCAGTCGACCCCTTCCACACGGTCTTACCTGGGGCCACACTGATCTGCACACTGTAATTTCTTCCCCCATCTGAACAGAAGGCTGTGTTTGCATGCTTCCAGCCTTAGGGCAGCTCCTCAGTTTCTTTTTTGTTCTTTAGAGATCCCCAGCTCTGGCTCCTGGTCTCTGTTTGCATGGCTGAGCAGTAGAATCACCTGAGTCACTTGCTTTAAAAAAGGAAGTGTAAGGTGGAGGATTCATTGTGGGGCATCTTCCCCAGCAGGTCTGAATTATCAGGTGAGGCTGAGTGCCCCCAGCAGTTTGGATTCACCTGGTGAGTTTGGGAGCCAGTGGCTGGAATGGAGACGCCTCATCTTGTGAGGCTGGAACTCTTGCGAGCAGCGTGGTCCTCTCCCTTCTGGAGCTGCCCCACCGTGTGTCTTTCCCGCAATGTTCCAGTTAGCCACTCGGCAGCAGAAGCCACAGATCTAGACATGCTGGGTGGGCGGGTGGGGTCTGGCATGCACCACAGAGTTTGCAGCCAGGCACATTGGGTGGTCTTTCCTCCCCTGACAGCCCACTTCCCTGATTGCCTGAATCCAGCAGGGGCAGGTTCCACTGTGACTGAGGGGAAGGAAGGAGGGCAGAGGGCGGGGAATGGGCGTGGAGAGTTGGCCTGGCCTGAGGTTGGCCTGGCCGCCAGGCCTCTGGTCAGCTCTGGTGGATGAGCTGCAGCATGGAGGTGGGGTCTAAGAGAGGGGGCACCCGCTTCCTAACTGTGTTGGCCAAGTGTGGCTGTTCCAGCCGTGGGGGAAATGTCCCTGACTCTTCTGTTGTCACACACGGTTCACTCTTCGGATACCTGTCTGGCGCCTCAGAAGAAGCAAGGGGATGTGGAGGGGCTGTCTCCTGGGAGGTGAGGGGGCCACTTGGTTGGCCTTGGGCAGAGCAAATGGACGGGTGGACACAGCAGACCAGGTTTCTCTGGCCTTCATGAGCCAGTGACCGGTGTTTCCCTGGGCCTCCCTGGTCCGCCCCTCAGCAAGAGGTGACCGTCGTGAAGGAGCCGCCAGGGTCAGCTGGAAGACCCATCCGTCAGTGCCCTGTCTCCTGTCTGAGTCTCCTGGCGGGGCTGCAGCTGGCAGCCTGGGCTGGGCAGTGGTTCCATTATAGGAGCCTGAGTCATTAAAAAGCCATTACCGTCTGCTCTCAGGGTTATCGTTTAGTGCTGTAGAACAGTGCCGTCAGAAAGAGGCAGGCCTGGGTGTGTCCTGAGGAAGGAAGATGCCTAGGAGAGATTCCGTCACAGGAGATGGGAAGGCAGGGACATCTGGTGGACAGGGAGGGGAGGGGGCCTGGGCCTGCTGCGGAGGAGAGAGGAGCTTCCGTTCTGCTGTCCCTGGAGACGCCGTCATTATTGTCATTGTTCAGCTGTGTGCAGGGGAGTCTTTGTCCTTCACCAGGGACAGATGTAGTGTGCTCCGGATACGTTGTTGTCAGGCAGAAACACCACCCGGTACAGGCTTGCCTCTGCTGGGTGATGTGGTCCACCTGGTGCCTCTGCGGCTCTCCTGGAAACGCCGTGCTGTAGGAGCCTGCTGTCCTGCGCGTGGCGCTGCCCGCTCTCGGAGCCTCCTCATTCGGCTGGATCGCCGGCCCTCCTGGATGGGTCTTGCTCAGCCAGGCGTGTCCTTATTCACCGAGCACGTGTGGCTTCTCCCAGCCTTGCATCGTCCACTCCTGCAGCGCGCCTGGTGGTGAGGGAAGAGGAGGTGGGTGGCTCTCCAGGAGCTTCTGGGGTGTCTTGAGTTTTTGGAATCTCTTCAGAAGCCTCACCTTTGTGTTCATCCGTCTTTCTTTGAAGGCCAGTGACTAAGTCCATCCTACCTATAACCGTACCTGCTGACCAGTGTTACTAAAGCCAAAGGCTCTTTGTCATTCTCCCCCGTCAGGGAATGGGGTGGGGACAGAGGAAGAGGAAGTGATGCTTTCGTGGAACTGCGTGGAAACTCCATGGGAGTGGGACAGTGGCCTGTGGTAGGAAGACGTCCTCCCCTCATGGCTGAGTCGAGCAGCCACCGTGACCGGCAGTTTGGAGGTGGCATTGCTAACGCGAGCTTACCTCTCAGCGGGATGTCGCCCCTCCATGTTAGGGGTCAGCGCCTTTCATGGTGTCAGCACCGTGGGAATAATCGTCTGTGTCCTGCTCAGCCAAGCCCAGGGCTGGGGACGACCCAGGGGACTGCCCCCGGGCCTGTCCTGTGAGAGCGCAGTGGCTCGCGTCATCCCGGTGAGCCAGGGAATGGCCTCTCCTGCTGGCAGGAAGGGGAGGAGCCAGCACTGCCTTGTGGGGGGTGACATGGCCTCCTGTGGCCCAACCACCAGGACAGGCCTGAGCTGGCAGGCCTCCCTGTGTGGGCCAGGCACAGAGCTAGGCAAGCAGGGCGCAGTTGGATTTCAGGCCCCGTTGCTCCTCTCGGCCAGGTGGCACACAGAGCCAGACTGTAGTTGTCACCCATATCCTGGAAGCCACAGACCACAGCGGACAGTGGTGTTGCACACTCACCCTTTGAAGACGTTTCGCCCTTGCGTTCTCTAGTCAGCCTCAGGTCCCAGAGGCTACCTGACAGGGCTCCCAGGCACCCTGCTCACCCTGGTGCCCCCCTCCAGCCTGTAGTGCGGCCTTCTGTGATGGGATACTCACCACCCCAGCCAGCTGGGGTTTTTCAGAGCTATTCCTGTCCTCTGGGCCTGGCATTGCCCTCAGGGAGGCCATGTGCAGCTGTGCGCTCTTAGGCAGGGGGGCTACTTTAGGTAGACTGAGGCCTTGACTAGAAGCGTGTCTGTTGAGTAGTGTGTTCTCCTGTGCTCTGGCAGCTGAGGGTTTGGTGAATGAGGCTGTTCTGTGCAGGGCCCCAGATCACAGCTGGGGCTCCTCTTGCGTGTAGAGCAGCCCATGGGCATCAGGAAAGTCCTTCCCTGATGGCAAGTAGGTCGGACAGCTGCTAGTTCAAAATATGCAGTCTTCACAGGTTGTGGCCAGGGAGGTGAAGCCAGAGGTGGGTGGTGGGCTGTCTGCAATCCATGGACTTGCTGCCACCCTTTGGCTGGCTTCCGCAGCACAAGTAGTTTGCCTGAGCTGAGACGATGTTTCAGGTCGATTGTTCCAGTTGGAAAGGGCTACTGCTGTCAGAAGTAGGTGGAAATGCTTCACCTTGTCTTCAGGGTGATGTGACCTCATCTTTCCCCCTTACGTGTGTACTGTACTCAGCTACACACAAGCACACCCACCTCTTAAACGGGTGTCTGCATGCATTTATGTTCAGGTATGTGCTTACACATGTAGATGCCCTCACACATTTGGACATCTCCCAGTGCACACGCATGAGATATTCCTGCAGCCTCACACACAAACCCAACACACTTGGACATACCTGTGCAGGCATCCCCACAAGGTCTGATTCAGGGTCAGGCTCTGGAATAACTGGGCCAGGGCAGCCTGGAGTTCCCAGAGCTCAGATCCTCAGGCTCCAACCCCACCCCACGCAGCTGTCCTGACCTTGGCTTTATAGGTTTGGGCCTAGGTCTCATGCATGTGTCTTAGACTAGAAACAAAGTTAAGTGGTTGGGGATCCCTACTTGTGCTCTGCCTCACTTGGCAGCAGAGCTGGTCTGTGCGAGATGATGCTGCCCGTCCCAACACCGTAGGTAGGGACTCAAGGATTTGATGCCCTGCAGCCGCCCACGCTGTGTCTGTGGCCAGGGAAAGGGCCTGGTGGCCGGTTGACGGGCTGTGCGTTGTTGTGCTGTGTCTGCCCTGCGCACATCTGCACCTAGCCCTAGCCATTTCCCGAGGGACTGGTTGGTGTCATAGTTTCACTCTCCCAAATGAGGGGACCTTCAGTCCTCTTTAAGTGGGGGGGTGGGGGGGTGGGCAGTGTCAGCATTTCCACTTTACCACCTGGAGAGCCAGGAGTTTGCCTTAAACGGGTGGGGAGAGAGTCTGCTTCAGAAGACCCAACCTCCACCAGAAAGGACGGAAAGATGGAGCTGGAGGGACAGGCCCTTGGGTCTGAAGCCCAGCCTCGGGCCTGGCTTGTGCCTGATGCCTCTGGATCTCAGTCAGGCCTGGCCCTTCTCATGGACCCAAGGGGAATGTCTCCTCTGTATTTACTGGGGCAGGGCGGACTGGGAAGTCCTTGGGGAGCAGGCATCCCAGCAGGAGATAAGTCCCCAAAGTGGCAGAAAGATGGCTCATGGCTTCATGTCTCAAGCTGGTTCCCAGATAGTAGCTTCACCCTTCCTCCCCCTCCCATGCCCAGCAGCCATGACGGGAGGGGTTTAAAGAGAGCAGACATGGCTGGGGCTGGCCTCTGGGCTGTCCTGGCTCCTTGTGGGCAGGCCCTGAATACTCGTCTCTCCGTCCGTCCGCAGTGTCTTAGATGATGAGGGCAGCAACCTGCGGCAGCAGAAGCTCGATCGGCAGGTGAGTGAGGCTGGAGCCGGGCGGAAGGGTGGTCAGCGCTGGCTATCCCGGCCAGAGTCTGGGCCGGGGGGAGGGCTGTCCTCCTTCCTGGGGTGATCCTGTCTGGTGGGGAGAGGGGCCCCTCCCAGGAGAAGAGAGGCAAGCTCTCTCCTTTACCAGCTCGGCATTAGCACTGCCCCGGCATCTGGGGCTTCTGCCGGCGGGCAGCTTGGGTGACTGCAGTTGGACGTCTGTGCCGTGATCCTGCCAGGGCAGCTGCCTGGGCTGACACTTGCCAGCTTCCGCTGGACCCCACGTCTTGGGGCACCAAGGACATGAGGCCAGGGTGGGCTGTGGACCGCACTGTGACCTCTGGAACCGAGCCGAGCGAGCAGGTCCTCTCCGGTCCCAGGCTGGGCACCTTCCCTTGGGCGAGGCGGTCTGCCCTCTCAGGGCCCGCCGACCCCTGTGCTTGTCCGCTGCCTCTGTAGCGGGCCCTGCTGGAGCAGAAGCAAAAGAAGAAGCGCCAGGAGCCCCTGATGGTGCAGGCCAATGCCGACGGGCGGCCCCGGAGCCGGCGGGCCCGGCAGTCGGAGGAGCAGGCCCCCCTGGTGGAGTCCTACCTCAGCAGCAGCGGCAGTGCCAGCTACCAAGGTAAATCCCACCCTTGGGACAGCCTGGGGAGGCCCCTGCGCTGCAGCTTTAGATCCCAGCACTGCTTTGGGGAGCCCGTCCGGGACTTCCTGCTGCCCTGAGTAGGCGGGGGGCTCATCCTGTCAGGGGTGCCCAGGCCGAGTATGACTCCCGGCCCAGGTGGGCAGCTGAGTGGGGCAGGCGGAGGGAGGCTGGGACCTGGAGCCTTGGGCTGCTGAGTCCGGTGCCGGGGCCAGAAGCTCCAGCTTTATGGACCCTGGAGTTCAAAAGTCCAGGTTTCTGATCTGAAACATTTCCCTGAGAGCAGGACACAGCTCCCAGGAGCAGAACAGTCTGCTCCCCGCCAGCATGCTGCCTCCTGAGAGGAATCCATCTCAGCTTCCCGCCTGCCCAGTGCCTCTTATGGCAGACACCTGTGGCCTCCCCGCCCTGGCCTCCCCACACCCTCAGTGTCCTGGCTTCTGGCCTGCGGGTGCGGGCACGGAGCCGTGCTAGCCAGCAGCCTGCAGCCCCCGTCTGTGTTTGTACACTCTGGTTCTCGCCAGGGGACTCGCGGCAGCTCATCCTGGGCCCGGGGACCGGGTGGCTCCACTGCATCCCAGTGCTCGGCACCCTCCTTCCTGCTCCGGACCCTGCGCTGAGCGGAGGGTTGGTCTCTCTGAGCCTGAAAGGAGGACTCAGACTCAGTCCCCGCTGCCCCCTGCTGGTGCCGGCAACCACGGGGGCTTCTCCATCAGCCAGTGACTCTAAGAAGGTTGCAGGCATCTGGCTTTTGCAGCTGGAGGAAGCCACGGTGTTACCCTCCTTCTGCGGCTTCCTCAGGGCGTGCTGCCTCCAGCCCCTTCAGTTTACTGGTCGTTGCCTCGCCTCGGGGCCCCTTCACAGTAACGCCCCTGTGTGCTTCAGTTCAGCAGCTCGGGCCACAGCTGGCGTGTCTGTGCTCCACCTGAGAGGCCCTTCCGGGGAGGGTCAGTCTCTGGGAGGCAGTCCCAGCTCTGCTCCACATGGAACTGGCCTCCGGCCCCACCCTAACCTGGCAGCCTTCTCCGCGTGCTTCGTCTGTGGGTGCCGGCGCAAGGGTGGCGGAAGTGCCTTGCAGAGAAGGCCCCCGCCGTTCTGCATCCAGTGGAGCCTGGCACCTGGCCATCCGAGGCTGCCCGTGGGAGGGGAGCCTGCTCCTGGGACCTCGGGCCCTGCCAGTTGGCGCCAGGGCCAACGTCTAGAGGCTTTGAGAGAGTCTGGCAGGTCACAGCTGTGCGGTCACTTTGGCAGGTGTTTCTTGAGCACCGACTGTGTGCCGGGTGAGGCCAGCCCCGCAGAAAGACTGCAGCCCCTCTGAGACAGAGCGAACGGCCCAAGTCAGAAGACAGCTTGCTCACTTGTCATCTGCTCGCTGGTCCCCATGAGCGAGTCACTTACCTTCTCTGGGTCTGTTTCCTGCCCTGTAAAGTGAGGAAAATTGTGTCTCAGGGCTTTGAAAGTTGAAGCAGCCGTGGTGTGTTCCAAGAGCCACTCAGCTGAATGCTGTCCCCTGCTGCCACTCCAGACCGGGCTGGGTCTTCTCCACGGCCCCGGCTTCCCCAGCTCTGAGGAGGCCCCTCACCCAGCTGGCTGACGTGGGATTCCGGTTTCCAGGAGCCCCGCCCGCCCTGCCCCCTGTAGCCTCTGCTGCCTCCTGCTCTGCCCTCTGCTGGCTCTTGGTGTTATATACAAGGGGATCATTCTCAGAGGAAGATGAGGGAGTTTGCCATAAATCAGAACGGACAGTTTATCCCAGTAATGAGTTTCTGACCTACTGGCCATGCTCATTCATGTTGTATATTTACCCATTGCTTAAATGTTTATTGAGGGTCTATTCGTGTCAGGCTCTGGATTAGAGGCTGCGGGTCCAGGGTGAGCACAAACGGATGTGGTCTCTGTTCTCTTATGGACCCTAAGGTCTAGGAGGAGAGAGAGAATGAAGTAGATTGTTATAGGTGTGCTTTGCAGAAAGAAGCCGGGCCCAGTGAGTGAATGGCAGAGAGCCTGCTCCCAGGCTAGCGGCCAGAGAAGGGCTTCCCTGAGGAGATGATGTCTGAGCTGGAATCTGCGGGATGAATGGGAGTTGGTGGGAGCGTGGGCGGGAGCAATGAGGGCGGTTCAGGCGGTGAGACCGCAAGAGCAAGGCCCCGTGGCAGGAAGGGAGTCCAGGACGTACAAGGCACCGGAAGAGCCTGGTGTGCCTGGGACTTGGGGTGCCCGGGAGCTGAGGAGTGCGCAGTTAGACCAAGGGGAAGGCCAGACTTGCAGAAGGATGTCGGTGGTCATCTTGTGAGCACTAGGAAACCACCCAAGGACCCTGAGCAGATTGGGGTTCTGAAGTGTGGAGAGCGTGGAGACGCCCAGCAGTGGCCCTTCCGAGACCTCTCTGTTGGCGTGCGGCTCCTGTCCCTTACTGTCCTGCCTCAGGGGCTCATCCCATACGGCCAGTGCAGCTCCCTGGGGTGCTGGCCCTCGCTGTGGTCTCTCCCAGGGGCTGCAGCTTTTCTGTCTTTCACCCACCATTTCGATGGCCCACATTCTCCCAGACGCTCTCCCACCCCCTCCCAGACTGCTCTGCTTCTGGGTTGGCCGTGGTGCGGGCCAGGCTGTTGACTTAGCACCCCGCGGGGGCTGGGGTGGTGCCGCCTCCTTCCCGCTTGGCCTGCCTGGCAGAGACGGCATGTGGAGGCCCTGGCGGGGCTTGGCCAGTGGTGGGGGAACTGGGAAGTGTTGTGCTGGAGCTCTGGCCTCACCTTGCGCCCGTGTCTCTCTCTGTCTCTCTGTCTGTCTCTCTCTCTCTCTCTCTCTCTCTCTCTCTCTCTCTCTCTCGCACTCTCTCTCGCACTCTCTCTCGCTCTCTCTCGCTCTCGCTCTCTCTCGCTCTCTCTCGCTCTCTCTCTCTCTCTCTCTCTCGCTCTCGCTCTCGCTCGCTCTCTCTCTCTCTCTCTCTCTCTCTCGCTCTCTCGCTCTGTCTCTCGCGCTCTCTCGCGCTCTCTCTCTCTCGCTCTGTCCCTCGCTCTCTCCTGAGCAGTTCAGGAGGCCGACTCGCTTGCCAGTGTGCCCCTGGGAGCTGCCCGCCCCACAGCGCCAGCCTCAGCCAAGAGGACCAAGGCAGCCGCCGCGGCGGGGGGCCAGGGCGCGGCCTCTGGGAAGGAGAAGAAGGGGAGGCACAAAGGTTGGCTTGCCCTCACTGCCGGCGTCCTCAGGAAGCCCAGCCCCTCTGCGGGGTTGGCGGGAGGCTTATCCTCCAGACTTCGGGGTGCGGGACCGGGTGGGAGGCCTTGGCGAGGGCCCTGCGTGGCGCTCCGGGCCCCGCGTCCCAGCTGGCTCGCAGGCCTCCTCGCTCCTGCGGCACCGGGCTGGCCTCGCGGGCTGCCGGGACGTGACGTCCAGCTCCCCACCCGGGGGGCCTGAGCGCCTCTACCTCCGCCCTGACCGGGACACGCCCTCCGGGGGGCTCACTGCCTCCCGGCAGCCCGTCCCCACCTTGGGCAGCTTCCTCGACTCTTCCCTACTCCCAGTTCCACCCTCTGGGCCCCACAGACCAGTCTGTGCCCTCTGCTCCTGCCTCTCCAGAGAAGATCCCTGGAGAGCAAGGACGGTTACGGGGCCCCTGCCCCGAGCCCTGTCTGCTGGCTAGACACCCTGTCTCCTCAGGCCTTTACACGGAGTGGCTTCGGGCCTCTGGGTCGTGGCTGGACAGTGGTGCGTTGGGGTCTGTGGGCTTGTGGAGCTGACCGCAGCATTCTGGGTAGAGCCTTGCTTCTGCCTGAAGCTGTGGCAACTTGGGCAGGAAGGTTGACGGGGGAGGGGAGCCCCTCCATTCGGGAAAGCAAGTGTATGCCGACCTGGCTTTTTTGAGGGGCCTGTGTGTTTTTACGACGTGTGTGAGTCTGCGTGTGTGAGGGAGAGAGATCAGCTTGGACGACGTGGAGCTGGCCGCGTCTGTGCCGAGTGGTGGCCTTGCCGTGTCGGATCCGGCCTCGTTCTCCCTCTCGTCCTTTCCACCGTGCAGTTGGTTTTGGAGCTGTCTGCTGTCTGCCTGGGATGTGAGCATCTCAGTCCTACCCTCGGCCACAGATGTGGGGGAACGGCAGAAGAAACGGAGCCCATGCCCCTTCCTAGCTCACTGATCGTTAAGAGGCTGACAGACAGTTGTCATTCCTTTTTAAAAACTCGGCTGACAGACAGCTGTCATTCCTTTTTAAAAACTCGGTTTTGCCAATGAAGTTTTCAGAGGGTCCCCCCATTCTTCCCTCACCCTCTTCCTGGACATCTGAGAATCCAGGCTCTCCCCCCGCCCTCCCCACCCCTGGATGGGACTCAGGAGTGTCCGTGGCCTGCAGGCACCAGCGGGCCAGCAGCACTGGCAGAAGACAGGTCTGAGGCCCGAGGCCCCATGCGGATCCTGACTGTGGGCCAGTCAGACCACGCCCGGGACGAGGGGGAGACAGCCGCTGGTGGGGGCACACGGCCCAGTGGGCAGGACGTCCGTGCCACGATGCAGAGGAAGGGTGAGCCCCGTGGGGGTCCAGTGATGCCCCCCAAGCCCAGCCCCAGGTTCTCAGATGCACCCTTCTTGGGGAGCATGACTCTCCTGTGTCTGTTCCAGCCGCTCCCAGGCCCTGGTGTGGGGCACACTTGGAGAGCAATGAGAAACTTGGGCAGGGAGGGGCCCCTGATAAGGCTGAGTTAAGGGAAGTGTGAACTAAGATAACCAACCAGCTCGCAGCCCAGCCCTGTCTCTCCCCATCCCCATCTGCCCCCAGGGAGGCCCAGGTTTGGGGACAGGTTTCCTTTCCCTTTGGTTCCTTTGAAAAAGCTCCTGCTTGCCAAACGTGCCCCCTGTCTGCTGAGCTAGGGGGAGCGGGGCCAGGAGGCTGAGAGGCAAGGCAGATCCTCCCAGGAAACCTGCTGCCCACATCGTTTCCCGACCACGGGACAGCTTCCTGGAGAGAGGGCTGGAGATGGCATCCCAGGTGTGGATAAGCACGTAGCCAGGGGGCCCAGGCAGGCTTTGGAGAGGAGTTGGTGGGCCCCACGCATCAGGCTGAGTAAGGAGTCGGGCCTTTCCCGAGATTTCACGGCCTGTGCTAGCCAAGGCCTCTGTAGGCCTGAGGCCAGAAGTGGAGGCTCCCAGTGCGGGGTCAGCTCAACTCAGGACTTGCTACACGGAGACAGGGCACCCTGACCGCTAGAGAGGGAGGGTCTGATGGCCGAAGCTGGGAGGGGGGCTGCACCTGGGGATAGCGACCAGCCCCAGCTCTCGTACGCACCAGAGAGAAAGCGTCCTTGTGTGCATCTGGTTGTGTGTGGGAGTGTGTGGATGCACATGTGTACATGCAGCTCTGCACGTGTGGGTGACTCAGAGCCTGGGAACCGGTGACCGGGCGTGCCTGTGTGACCGCTCGTCCCTTCCCGCTCCTCTGTGGCCCAGGCGTCTCCAGCAGCATGAGCTTCGAAGAGGAGGAGGAGGATGAGGACGAGAACAGCTCCAGCTCCTCCCAGCTGAACAGCAACACCCGCCCCAGCTCTGCGACGAGCAGGAAGTCCATCAGGGTGAGTACGGAGCTTCCTGCTCAGCAGAGGGGCAGATGGCAGTGTCACCCAGCTGGGAGGGGAATGAGTGTGAAGTGACGGGGAGCTGGCTTTTCTGGGCCAGGGGCTGGGCCCAGGTGCCTATCAGGAGCTTCTCCGGCCTGGGCTCTTCTGTCCTCCCAGTCTCTTCAGCCGGGCTGGGGGCTGGGGGGAGCTGGAGTTGGACAGGATGGCCCCTGAGAACCTGCCCATTTCCTCCTTCCCCACCCCCAGGGCTGCTGAGGTGAGGGAAGGGCTAGGAAGCCAGCTGCTGGTCCCAGGGCCAGGATAGCTGGGTCCACATCCCAGGGGTCCTGCCCTGTCTCCCACCATTACCACGTTGGGGGCAGCTTTGGATACCAGACCACCAGTTTCAGCTGTTCAGGGTCCCTGGGGCTCAGGCTTCTCCTCTCTCCTCCGTAGGAGGCAGCCTCAGCCCCCAGCCCCCCAGCCCCAGAGCCGTCGGTGGATGTTGAGGTCCAGGATCTTGAGGAGTTCGTCCTGAGGCCGGCCCCACAGGGGATCACCATCAAGTGCCGCATCACACGGGACAAGAAGGGCATGGACCGGGGCATGTACCCCACCTACTTTCTGCACCTGGACCGTGAGGATGGGAAGAAGGTGAGGTTGGCTTGGACACACAGTTTTCACCCTGTGGGCTTGAAGTCCTGGGGGCTGGAATGGGACTGGAAGCCTCAGCTCCAGCACTGACCTGCCAGTTCCCCCAAAGAGACAGAAGCCTCCATGCCTGGTCAGTGTGTGTGTGTGTGCACACACGTATGTTCCAGAGCTGAAGCAAGGGAGTCACTCGTGAGTGCAGGTGTGTGAGTGGCACCCGTGATTGTGTGTGGACCGGAGGCCGGGCCTGGAACATGACCCTGCTCCACTCCCAAGGTGTTCCTCCTGGCGGGAAGGAAGAGAAAGAAGAGTAAAACTTCCAATTACCTCATCTCTGTGGACCCAACAGACTTGTCTCGAGGAGGGGACAGCTACATCGGGAAACTGCGGTACGAGCACTCCCCCAGGAGGCCGGCAGGGGTGGGGCAGGCAGGGGCAGGCTCTGTAGAGGACATCTCCTGTCCCCGAGGGAGATCCAGGCCAGGGGTCGATCCTCCCCCAAAGTCGTTTCTATCAGATCAACCATAGGCCCGGTCTGTGCCAGCCTAGAGCCGATCTGAAGATGGGCCTTACATGCCCTACCCTAAGCTGCTCCTAGGCAGAGGGGATGCAGGCCCGCAAAGAGGGTTGGATCAAACCCTAGGACGTCAGTGATGACGTAGGCCACTGTGGAAGAGCCGCCTTAGCCCCACGGTCAGTGCCAAGGGGCATGGCTGAGAGTGGGCCCTTGAGGGAAGAGAAAGCAGCCTTAGGGTGGGGGAAAGGCTCTGAGCTAGGCCTCAGGTGAGGGAAGGTGTGCTGAGGAAGAGTGCCCGGTTTGGGAGCATAAGTCAAGCTTAGCAGTCAGGAGCTAAAGCTGGAGATGGGGCTGGACCAAAGCTCACAGGCTGAATGGGACAGAGTAGTAGAACATCTCCACCCTCCTTGGGGCGCTGAGTCCCCTCTGCAGTCTTGTCAGATGCTACTCTGGTGGCTTACCTCCCGTGTGGGGAGCCACTCCTGTTCCTCCAGGGAGACTTTCTGTGGAACTCAGATTTCCCTGAACTGAACCGAGATGCTCTTTGATTAAACTCAGAGCAAGTTGAGGCCTTCTGTCCAAGAAGCGCCTCCAGAGGCGGGGACTCCGTGCGCAGGGTGCATGACCCTATGCTGATCGTGCCTGTCCTTCAGGTCCAACCTCATGGGCACAAAGTTCACCGTTTATGACAATGGAGTCAACCCTCAGAAGGCATCATCTCCTTTGGAAAGTGGAACCTTACGTCAGGAGCTGGCTGCTGTATGCTACGTGAGTCGTGGGCTCCCGGGTCTCTGGTCTCCAAGTTAGACGTGACACTCAGGACTTGCTACCTGTCTGTGGCCTATCCCATCTACCTTTACGGGCAGACACGGAGGCGCAGTGGAGTGGCCCCTGCCTGGGACAGGACACAGCTGGCCATCTGCTTGGCGAGTTCTGGGGACTAGGCCTGGCTCTCTGAAGCCCAGCCTGGATGCCTCCTGGAAAGGAGGAGGCAGAAGGCCTGGGTTCCTGTTGGTGCAAGCTTCCAGTCCTCCCTCCCGTGTTCAGGTCCTGAATGGACTGTAAGGCCCTTTGCATTATCATCTCATTGAATATTCAACCTAAGAGCTCCATCCTATCTTCTTGATTGTATAGATGAGGAAACCTAGGATCAGAGGTTGAGTCACTTGCCAATGTCACACAGCTCACAGATGACCAAACTGGAATGAATATAAACACAAAGGGTTTCTCCATCTCATTTCAGAATGAGGACCTGGTACCATCAGCCTGGGAATGCATAGCTGTTTTGTATGATCCAGTGGTGCCACCTGCTGGTCGGCTTTGGGGAGGCAGTCTGACTCTTCAGATACTGAGCCCCAGGTGCTATTGGAGGCTCTGAAGAGATAGTAGTGAAGAGAGAGACAAATACAGACCCTTATGGGATGTGAACCCTTAGTGGGGAGATAAGCTATAAGACAGTCATATAAGCAAAATAAATATGTTCTGATAAATGGTAAGAAGGAAAAAATAAAGCAGGGAAGAGGCCTATGAATGTCCTTTTAGGAAGGATGGCAGGGAGGGCCCCACCAAGGTAGTGCTTAGGTAAAGGCCAGAAGGAAGTGAGAGCCAGCTGTGCAGGTGTCGGGGAGAACACAGCGAGTGCCAAAATCCTGGATGCCTGGCATGCAGCGGGAATAGCAAGGAGGTCAGAGAATGCAGGGGAGTGGTGAAGAGAGGGGGTAATGGGGCCGTATGACGTGAGGCCTCGCAGGTCGAGGGAGGACCGTCAGCTTTTACTCTGAACTGAAGAGGAAAATGATCTGACTGACCAAGACCACTCACCGCTGTGTGGAGAACAGATGACGGGGAGGAGGGCGGGGGGGTGGTGAGGAAACAAGGATTCCAGCTAAAGGCCAGTACTGTGATCTTGGTGTGAGGGGTGGTGGTGGTGAAAAGTGGTTGAACTCTGAATATAATTTGAAGGGAGAGCCGACAGCATTTGCTGATGGATTAGAAGTGGGGTGTGAGGGAGAGGGGGGAGTCAAGTATGACTCCAAGTAGTTTGAGCAGATGGAAGAATTGAGATGCTCTTAAGGGGAGCGAGGAGGACTGTAAGAGCAGCTCATTTGGGCAGAGTGGAGATTCAGGAGCGCACTTCCGGACATGGTAAGTTTAGAGATGCCTGTTAGACATGTGAGTGGTGGAAGCTAGCTCAGCTCAACTTTATTCCCTCCCCCCAGTCTCTCCAGTAGGTAAGTTGAGTCCTCACAGGGCCAGTGTTGAGTTCTCTGTCGCTATTTCCTAGGAAACAAATGTTTTAGGTTTCAAGGGGCCGCGGAAGATGAGTGTGATTGTCCCAGGCATGACCATGGTTCACGAGAGAGTCTGTATCCGGCCCCGCAACGTGAGTCTCTACCCCATCCCACCCGCCTTCCCCATTATCCCAGCGTCTGCATGAGCGTCTAAGGGCAGAACTCCAGCTGGTGTGTATGTGTGGAGGAGACACAGTGTGAGAAGCCCTGGAGGTCTAGGGAAATCTAAGGACTCCCACCCCTGGGGCAGATCCCTCTTTGGGGGGGGTCATGGTGCCAAGGCCTGGGCCTGGCTCAGCTGAGGCTGCCCTCCCAGGAGCATGAGACGCTGCTATCACGCTGGCAAAATAAGAACACGGAGACTATCATTGAGCTGCAGAACAAGACGCCTGTCTGGAATGACGACACGCAGTCCTACGTACTCAACTTCCACGGGCGCGTCACGCAGGCCTCCGTGAAGAACTTCCAGATCATCCACGGCAATGACCGTGAGTGTTTCTGCCCTGACTTGTTACTGTCCACATGGTACCCGGGGCCCTTAGCTCAGGGTTCAGCTCACCTAGCCCTGCCCGTAGAGGTCAGAGGACATGGATTATACGGCTTAGATTAGGTGTAAAGAACTTTCTAACCATAATGACTGGGAGGCCCTGGAGGAACCTTCTCTGGAGCCCTGACCCGAGATTCTGTGCACTCAGCAGAGTCTCAGGCGTGGGAACACCCTTTGAATGGACTTCCTCTCTTCTTCCCTGTCTCCTGGTGTTTGTATGCATCTTTCTCCTCTGCCACCTGTTCCATCTCTCCTGCCACTTCTCCCAATTGGTCTGTGTTTTACCTCTGGGATTCTCTTGGCTTCTCTGCTTCTCGCTTTCTCTTCCCTCTTGTGATTTGGGTGTCTGTCCTTCCCCATCTCCGCCATCCCTGCTCTGCCCTTCTGTCTCTGTCCACACTTGTGCCTGGCTCCAGCGGACTACATTGTGATGCAGTTTGGCCGTGTAGCAGAGGACGTGTTCACCATGGATTACAACTACCCATTGTGTGCGCTGCAGGCCTTTGCCATTGCCCTGTCCAGCTTCGACAGCAAGCTGGCCTGCGAGTAGAGGCCACCTCGTGCCCTCTGGGGTTGCCCAGCCTGGAGTGGAGCTGCCTGCCTGCGGAGACAGCCCTGCCGACCCCCTGTACATAGGCCGCGTGCCAGGTGACCCTTTGGCTCTCAGTGGGCTCCTGGGCCCAGCCATCCAGGTACTGGCTCCTGTGCCTTCACTGCTGAGGCAGAGGAGTGGGGGATATGAAGGGACCAGCGTGAATTCTTTCTGCGCCCCAAGATCAACGCCCCCACCCCCGACCCTTGGGTTAGTATCCTGCTGCAGTCACGTTTGCCAAGCTGAGCAGCCTCTTCAGCCGGGGAGGCAGGAAGAGGTGTAGAGGGAGAGGAAGCACAGTGCAGGGCTGCTGGGGCCCGGCCATGCACTCAGCCCAACTGCGAGGGGCACAGTGAGTGTGTGTGTGTTAGTGTAAGTGTTAGGGCACACCTACTTTACAGAGCAGAGGGCTGGGGAGCCAAGCCTGGCCCTTACAACTACACAAAGTCCTCCAGCTTCAGAAGGCCTCAGCTGGGCCTGGGAAGAGTTACGGGCATGGGGAAAGGTGAGTGGCAGGACCTTGCCAGGGTTGCAGGGGCCCGGCTGTGGCTGTGGGAATTGGCTGGTGGCCTAGGGTTTGAGCTCATTTGATTTCTCTGTGTGCACAGAGGCGGCAGGAGGCCAGCCTCCAAGGTCAGATCTCTTATAGAGGATGGGGCCTGCAGGACGCAGGCTCAGCATACAGGCGGCGCGTGGGACAGGGCTGTTCCCCGGGAGCTCCCTGCTGAGCAGTCCCTGCACAAACCCCATGAACCCCAGGACACCAGCCCCAGACTGCACACAGGTAGGCGTGCCTGGAGCTCCCGCCTGTGCTTCAGCTCCCACTGCAGTCAGCCTGGGCTGTGGTTGCTGAGGGATTGTATGTGGTTCTTCTTAGCTGGGAATGGGACAGGGTAAGGAGAGCAGGAAATGTTTCAGAACCACAAAAGATCAGAGGTGGCAGGACCCTGAGAGATCATCTAGAAAGTAGGACTTGCCCTGGGTCACCTGGCTGGTTAGGGGCAGAGTTCGGAGTTTCAGCTCCCTTGATTTCCTTGTTTCCACCATCCCCCAAGAAACTGCTCTCTCTGACCTTCCTGGGGCACAGTCCGCATGCCCGTGCACCTGATTCCGGAGACTTGGAGATGTTCAGTGGGAAACTGGGCAGTTCCCTGCCGAAAGCTGCCTGGATTTTTGCATGTCCGTCTGATAGTGACTGGCCTGTGCCTGGCTCCTCCCCGAGGGCAGGCCTCAGCAAGGCTGCTGCCCATTTTGCTACCTAGGTGTGACGGGTGGGTTGTGGGTGTTCAGGGCTGCGCCTGACCTCTCCCTCCGCTGCCCTCCTCCGTGGATGGTACCATCTACTCTGACGACTTGGGCAGTCTTGCATATTTGTCATTTACCCTGACAGAGGCTACTCACCCAGATGGAGCTCGGAAATCAGGGGGAAGCAAGCAAGGGCCGTTCCCACTTCAGAGCAGATGTGCTTGGAAAGACTACATAGAAGTCGGTTTTTTAAACAGTGAACACGTTAGCAAGGCTCTGAGGTGAAGCTGTTCTGACTTCAGTGGGAGTAGCACGCGCTCATTTCCTGGTAATCTGGGCTTTCCTACGTTGAGTGCTTAAAGCAAGACATTCCTGTTCCAGCAGGGATCTGCCCACACCTGGGGCGCATGTCTCTGTGAGAGGCCCCTCCATTGATCCAGGTTTTGTTAACATGGTCTAGTTTCTGGACAGCTCTTGACTTGGGGCCATCTTTAGGGCACTAGAACCTTCTATACCGGAGCTGGTCCACTTGCCAATGAAATACTGTCGCGCCGTCCTCCTGTCCATAGTCCCAGTTTGGCTCTTCCTTTCTTGACTTTGAAAAGAGAGACCTGCTGACATTTAGAATGATGGAAAGTAGATGATCTCTAAAGTCTAGTCAAGCTGTTTCTCTGGGTCAGTGATTTTAAGGTAGAACAGGTTGGTTCTGGATCCTCATGAGAGAGGGGATCCTGGGGCAGAGTGGAAAATTCATCAGAAGCACAATGGAAGACTAGTACACAGGGGAGGGGGTTGAAAGGTGTTTTCGTAGGGTCAGGAATGTGGCCTGAGAGTCCCAGCCTGGGCATGGACAAGGGTAGCTCAGCAACAAAACCCTCTGTTGGGCACTGAGTGACCAGCAAGAGTACTCGAGTCACCTGCTTAAGACCCCAGCCTCGGAAGGAGGTCTGTTCTGAAGACCCCATTCCTGGTGATGCTGGTTCTCCTTGACCACTGGCCTCATAGCCATGGGCCCAAAGACTCATAAAGCTGCCAGGGCCCCTGGAGGCCACCTGGGCTCAGCCTCTCCCACAGGAAGAGTTCTTGCCCTTCATACCCTCTAACCAGATGGTCCTTGGTTGGGCAGGGAACTTGGTGATGGAATGAGCAGTCCCTAAGGGTGTTGGGTAGCTGGGACCTTAGGCAGCTCCTCTGTAACTGCTCCTAGCTCTAACTCCCTCCTCCTGGGGCCACACCCCCAAACAGTTCTACAGAGCAGTGAAGTTCACTTCCTTAACTCTTCCCCAATTCTGGCTTTTCTTTCCTTCTGGCTCCAAGGTGCTCTGTGTCTGTCTGTGTGTCTCTGTGTGTATTTGGGGCAAAGGGCAATCTGTGAACAATCAATTGAGGTTTCCTATTACAATCATATTTCTACAGATGAATAGGAAAGGAATAAGGATGTAGTTATGATCACCGGTGGATTTTGTTCATTTCGTGCTCTTTGATCAGAAAGTATCCTTCGGAAAGTATCCTTCGGAAAGTACCAACTCTTTCTCCCAAGGTTCTGATTGGGAAGACACCATCCCCAAAAGTTTAGTTCTTCAATTCCCACTTTGCATTACCTGAAGAAATTGGTGTGTTGCATGTGTGCTTTTGGATGAATTTGAACTTATTCTAGTTGAATGTGCCTTAAAAATCATGACACTAACTCAGAACGAGCATGTAAGGTCCAGACCCATGCTGAGGACAGGTGTTAAAAGCCAGGGAGTGTGACAATCACAGGCTAGAAGACAACATTTGGGGCCCACCTCCTTCACTGACAAGGGCAACAAAATTGTAGACGCAGACATCGTTCTTTGCTCTGGAAATGGTGGGGCATTTACTTCTAAATGAATTTACCGTATATTTAGAGGCAGTTCTGAATTTAGCAAGCCACAGTGATGTGCTTTCCTTACAGTGAGGGGAGAGGCTGGGCTGGCTGTGTCCACGGCTTTGCTATGCAAGCACAAATTCCATCTCCTAGATGGAGTCCCTGGCTTTCCCTTCCTGCGGGAACACCAGCCTGCCCCTCTCTACAATTCTTCACCCCAGCTGAGATTCCCCTGTGACCTCAGGATGCCAGGTGGCCCTCAGGGCACATTTTTCCAGATAGCTGAATGAGTTTGGTGCCCAGCACTGAGTGGGGCCTGACTCCCCTGCACTCAGGGCCCGGCGTTGGGACCCTACACTGCCCTGGGCCCTGGCTTGTAGAACTTTAGCAGCCCCAGGAACAGGCCAAAGGCTGGGCTCTTGTTTGAGTTTAGTGGTCACCTGTCCTTCCATACCTCCTGTTTGTAATTTTCTGTCATCTCAGGATATGGGGGGAAAGGTACAGCAGAAGTATTTGGGACGGGTTTGGGTTTTGAATTCCAACCAAGTTGAGAGGCAAGTTGGTCTCACAGAAAGCACTACTGCACTTAGTAACCATGTGGTTTTGAGCAAACCACGTGATTTCTCTAGGTCTGTTTTCTCACCTACGAAATAAGGAGGTTGGACTGTCAACAGCTTGCAGTAGGATTCAGGGTGAATGAAAGTTGATCCTTGCTCTCATCACTTTCTAGCTCATCACCGTGCCTTTTTTCTTTCCTAAGAAAGACGTCACACCCCTTTCCTCTTCTCTTCTGTTGTCCCTCTCTCCTTCTCTATCAAGGTCCAGGCAGAGCTGGAGATGAGGCCAAGATCCAGAATTTCCTAGAGAGTAACAGAGTGGCTTAGAAAGGGAAGCCCGACTCTGGCCTCTTTAATCCTGTATTTGGTGACTAAGGGGACTTAGGATGGTGACACTTCCCTTGTTGGGAGCATACATTTAGCCAGTTTTCATAATGCCTAGAATGTGTATGTCTATTTGCACAAGATTGTCTTTTCCTATTTTGGAGTGGTCAGACATTTTATTTTTGTTCAAAATCATCAAGTTTTAGACAAACTTGCAAAACTGTGCTTTTATTAAGTGACTTTTTGAATAAACTCTTTGGTATTCTGGAGCAAATGTATTTATTTACTGGTATGTGCAATGACAAAGTTGGTATTTTCCCATGTTGACATTATGTATGTTGTAGAACTTAGTGTTTGTCTAAGTACAGACCACAAACCATATATCAACAAATTAAACTTGACCTGTTTCAACACTGCTGTGCACTTTTTTTCCCCCTATAAAAGAAAAAGACATGTTTCTTACCTAAAAGTTTTTTTCTACATCATTCATTCCTTCTGTCCTAAGAGCCTCAGGGGTGGGCAGGAGGTGGTGATAACAAGGGGATCATAGCTTGTTTAGAAACCATCACATATGGGTGGAAACTGTCTTCCCTCTGGCCGTGCTCGTCAAGTTTAAGGATGGTCAGAACCACACACGCAGAGGCTGGATGGGCTAGAAGAAGGGTAAGGACAGAAGGTACTTAAGTTAGAGCATCCTCTGCAGGGTCAGCTGTGCCAGCTGGAAGAATGGGCTGCTGCTTCCTAAGTAAACCCCTGTGGGCCTGCCCCGTACAAACAAAAACAGGGCCATAGAGCTGAAAAAAGGTGAGAAAGGCCCAAGTGGTAGAAATAACATGAAGACCCAGCCACTGGGTTCCTCTAGCCCTATGCAGAGCAGCCTAACCTGTTTAAACAGGACCTGGACACACTACACACTTGGGAATTTTCTTTTCGGCCTGTGGCAGATCTGAAGCCAACAGCAAGGGAGGCTGCAGTTGTGGCTGGAAGCAGACAGGAAGGCTATGGGTCTGATCCTGAGGGAGGTCAAAACTGAAGTCACCCAGAGATTGCAGGACCTGTGCTCTGGGCCATTCCCAGCAGTCAGGGTAGCCTTGGAGGGTGTCAAGGGCGACAGCCCAGCAGCACAGGACCTGATGACAGAGTGTGATGCTGTTGATGGCACTGGCGTGAGCACCTAGCACAGGCTACACCCTGGACAGACACTACACACAGCATTGTGAGGGGGGATTATTCCCAGTGCATAAGTGAGGAAACTGGTGCTTCGAGAAGTTAAGGAGTAATCAAGAAAAAGGAGAAATTTGGCCTATTTACTTTGTATAAGAAAATGGGAAAGGAAAAACAAGGTTAGGTACATTTTAGAAACACTTGTGTGAAAATGGTCAAGGCAAAGTCTGTGATACTTCACGTTTTTCTCATTGCTGGGTAGCTGAAGTATTAGATTCTCCTTTGGTACCTAAATAGTCTGGGTTGAGGGAATCTTAAGAGTGTGGTAGTAAGTAGGGTTGGTTTATTACCCCAGATTTGGAGTTTTTTGTGGTCGACAGCATTTCCTACCTTAACTGTGGCCTCTCTCCTTGGCTCTGCCTCTGGGAAATAACATTTGCAGGGAACTACTAAAAAGGAAAGAGATTTTCGTTGTTTAGTGGTCAGGTTAAAGACAAATCTCGTAAATTAGCCCTGGACAGGGTCCGTGGAGAGTCCTAGCTTACAGCTATTATCCTGGCATAATTAAAGCTCCCTTTTCCCAAGTCCTAGTTTACAGCTATTATCCTGGCATAATTAAAGCTCCCTTTTCCCAAAGTGTCCCAGATTGGACCGTAAGTCATTGGATCATCCCCAGGCCATAGAGGGTGCAGAGAGTGGGGTCCTCACAAGCCGTCTCTTCTAGAGGCCAAACATGCCCGCACTCCTCTATGCAGCTCTCTGGGCCTGGCTCCTGAGCTCACATAGCACTAGTCCTGGAACTAAGGAGGTACTCTCCTTGTGCTCTTATTCTGACCAGGAAAAGGGGATCTCCTGGCCGGATCACCCACCTGATTTACCAAGCATGGTCCCAGGTGATGCAGTTGTTTCCTGGGCCAACTATCTGCCCCCAGAGGTATGACTGTGCTCTGCCACGGTGCCTAAAAGTCACTGCAGACCTAGTGCCAGGGGACTCAGCCTAGATCAGTTCTGGAGAAATGAAGACCAGGAGGAAAGAGACAGCAGGCATGAAAACAAAAGCCAGTGCCATGCTTCTGGTCCTCCTGGATTGCATATACAAATATAATTGTCATCCCTGAAGAATAACATAATTCTGAAAAATCCAAAAAGGACTGCCTAATCTGAAATTATTGAGAAGTACATTAAAATTTTTGAAATATAAATACATAAATATATTCCTGCTATACAAACCCACCAAGAACCATGGCAGCAAGAGCTATCATGAGGTCTTAGTACTTCCAGCAGGAACTATTTCCGTAAGCCAATTTCCCCCAAAGATTAACATTCCAAAAAAGAGTTGGTTATGTGACACCTTACATACCAGCCTCATCAAAATACCTGAACTTCGTCCTTTTACTTTCACACCCCACTGCTCTAACACCACCCTTTCTGCCAAGAATGTCCTTTCTCTTCCTTGCACAGCTGGAGTTCTTAGCATCCCTCAAGACCCACCTCCTCTGTGAAGTTTCTTGAAGTACTTTAGCAAAAATGATCTTTTTTGGTGCTCCCATAGATTTGGGTCCGTATCTCAAATACAGCATAAAACCTTGTACAATAAAAAGTAAAGTGGCTACCGCTTATTGAGTGGTTATCCTGTATGAGATAGGATAGTGCTGTTTTATAGGCACTGATGATTTCATTTAATCCTCATAACTACCCTGTGAGACCTGGACTTTGACCCGCCAGCTTTAGTGAGAAAGCCAAGGTTCTTGGGGTTAAGGAACTGGCCAGATTCTACAACTAGAATAGACAAGGATGGAATTGTGACCAACATTTCTCTGCCTGCAGAATTCTCGATCTTGAGCCCTTTTATAGTTCACAGTTCATTTTTAAAAATAAAT
The DNA here is from genome assembly GCF_937001465.1 of Orcinus orca. Lineage (NCBI taxonomy): Eukaryota > Metazoa > Chordata > Mammalia > Artiodactyla > Delphinidae > Orcinus > Orcinus orca. The sequence goes on along the minus strand of NC_064566.1, from coordinate 47,151,895 downwards.
TGGATACGGCTCCCACATTCAACTGAGTTTTTTTAAAGGTAGGAATTGAGCCTTCTGTTCCCACTGCCTAGCTCTGAGCAGTGTCTGCTGAATGAATAAATGAGTGAATAAGCTAGAAGGAAACAAATACATACCTCTAATAAGGGAATCATATCCTAAGGCAAAAAAGAAACTCGAAACAGGCTCCCAGAACTCTTCTCATAAATCAACCCCTCATTGTGAATGAAGAGAAACAACACGAAAACTAATTTATCGAAACAGTAAAGAGCACCTACATTATTTTTTTACCTTCAGCATTACGTTACATCTAGACTGTTTTCAGTACATTTTAAACTGTATTCTTTACAAGTGAATCAAATGTTCCACACAGAGATAGAGACAATATGCTTTCTATAGACTCAGTCTTCAGTGACTTTTCTCTGTAGTCATTAACTAACAAATTCACAGCAGTAGCTGATACGTTATCTTAATACAATCCTGTACCTGTGACAGCAGTGTGTATGCTTATGTGATTTAACAGTGATTAAACTATCTTCCTGGCCGCTTGCTCATGCCAGGCACAATGGAACTCTAAAAGCCCAGTCTACCTTTACATGATTTCTTAATTTTCAAGTCTTCTGCATTTCATGACTGGGAATATCCTCAGGAATGTGTCCTCTTTAAACTCTTAGGTCTTACCTGTAAACTGAATTCACTCATCCTCACTAGACAGAATACATCTTACCTCAAGGAGACGCGTGACAGATCGCAGCTCAGAGATAGGCTTTTGGTTTGGTCACAGTCCTCCCAGTCCTAACCGACCTCCTACTTTGCCCAGCTTTCTCAACAGACTCAGACATCCACATATGGAACAAATGGTCTCTTCCAAATGGTCTCTTCCCGGGCACTGCTGCATTGGGTCCCTGCAGCTTCCCTGCTGGGCTGGCACTTGGTCTATAGGCTCAGTCCTCCTCGCTTCTGTTTCAATTGAATTTGTTGTGAGAACAAACTTCCCAGAGGGTACAACATTCAGAAACAGCATCTAAGCAAGGACTGCCTATAAGCGCATGGGTTCTCTCCCCATCACCGGCTCCCTGGCCTTCTGAGCATCTCACGGCAGGACCACCACCCTTCGGCAGGCTTTCCTGAAGCCTCAAACCTTGGCTCTGCAGGGCAAGGACTAAAGTCTCTAACTCAAGTTTCCTCTGGCCACTGAAGACCAGAGGTACAAAGGTACTTATGCATTTGGCAGTTCTGTTAAGCAGAACAGGGATAAAGGAAGCTAGAGATCCAGGCAATAGTAGAGCAAAACCATCCCCCAATAAGCCTCTAGGTTCATTCTCAGGTCAGTGGGAGTCTTCTACTCTGGAGAAAAGTGGAGATCTGAGGCAGCCTGGGTGCCCCTAAAAAGGGCCTTGCTGTGAGAAAGGGGCTTCAGTTCAGACAGCAGAGTCTTACCCTGCTCTGGCCCCACCATCCCCACTAACAGAAGGTTTTCTTCTTGAGCTCAGCGGACTACTAACCTGCTCAAGGCCCACAGAATAAGGTATTTTGGACTCTGAAATCTTCACTCTTACAACCTTAAGTCCTCATCATGTATAATCTGATGTTTGTTCACAGGTAAACCATCTGTTACTCCTAACACGAAGAGTCAGACCTCTGCCCTGAGTGGTCCCATCTGTAATCACAATAGATAGAAAATTACTCAGTGGATCAACTCTCTGATGGAGGAAAGGCAGGAAGAGAGAGAGGGAAGCTGTCTTGTGTTCATACTGATTACTGTGATGTTTTACAGGTGACAGGTGTGTAAGCACCAGGAAGGACACATGATATCCATGGCAGTGGCCTGTCTATGATATTTAAACACAGAGAATGAAACACAGGGCACAGGGCCAAGGTTGAAATCAGAGAGGAGAGAAAGGTCACCTTGGACTAGAGTAATGGGCACCTCACCAAACTGGCTGTCTGTACTCTAAACGGTGGGGGTCCCGCTTCCTCAGCATGCCCCCTGCCTCTGCTCTATCAGCACTGACGCCTGGCCCTTCATCTCTCAAGTCGCGGGGCCACATTTCTTCGGTGGTCTCCTCTTGCTCACGGTAACTGTCTGCACCAAATCCAGCATTCTCTGCCACGACAGCGGGATCCTCTTCTTCATGAAAACAGCGGGAACATGTTTCTGCCTCTGGGTCACATGAGGTAACAGAATTATCTTCCTGAGCTCTGGGGTCAGTAGGCATTTCCCACCCCAAATGGCCTGATCCTTCTTCTTCTATCACTCCCATTCTTTCAGCTATTTCCTCGGCAGAGGGCTCTTCTGGGTCAGGGTAATCCACCAGGATTGTTTCTTGCCTACGCTTGATGCAATCTGAAAGGTCATAAATTGGATAGGTCTCTTCCGGGTAACCTAGAGAAAAAAGCAGTACAAAGTCTTACAAAGAATGTCTCTTCCAAATAAAGTGTCAGGCTTCTCAAGCAGCAGCCATCCTATCCCAACAAATCCATTCAAGAAGTCTCTAAGAAGATTCTAACGGTTCTCAAGTTTCACTTGAGCAAATTCTTGGCGATCTGGCTGACTGTCCCCCAGCTCTTTGAAATACAAATCAATTCAGTTGAAAATCCCTTCTTAAGTGCAGGGTGCTTGGGGCAGAGTGTTAAGTCTCACTCCTCAAGCTTCTGCAGTAGTGATGAAGATTAAACAAACAACATGAGCCTCAGTTTAAAAAAAATGTACCAAACACCAGATGGAGAGAGCATAGCTCAAGGCTAATGTTTATAATTTCTACTTGGAACCATTTCCAAATCTTCCCAGGAGGGGGGGGGGAGGAGGGAGGAGGAAAGGAATGCTGAGCTCTTTGAAAAATACACGACAAAGCCTTCTGCTAATCCAAACAATTGAAATGGCTTGCAAGTGTCAGAAAGAGAGAGCATTTTAGCAATATATGTCCAAGATCCCGAAGGACAAGGACCGCATTTTCAGAAGGCAGAATTTCCATTGTTGGCTTCTTCCTCTTCACAAAAGGGAACAAAAGAAAACAACAAACTGGTAAACAAAATGAATCCCAGCAATGATAATGAGAAAAGAGAAAATGTTGCCAAATTGAAGAACAAAATGAAATACATCTGTGTCAGCCAAGCCGCGCCTGAGCAGCAGATGGGCCGTGCTGCAGCTCATATGCCAGTGCTGGCAACAGCAGCCATGCTCGGCGCACAATGGGAAAGCTGGAGGATTTGAAATCCATTTGCACATTATGATAATTGGCAAATTGAACCCTGACATAAACCATCTTTTTGCCTACAAATTCTGAAAAGCAGGGGTCTTTTTTGGTGCCATGTAGAGTGTGGAGAGACATTTTTACAACGTTTATAATTAGGAGGAAAAAACAGTCACACAGACTCAGTTGTAGAAAATATGAAAACCACAGACAAGTTTTAAAAAGAAAACACAAATCACCTAGAATCCCACCACTGACAACAATGTGTTGTGTTACCTGTGGCCTTTTTATCACATATAAACATATATCTTTCTCTTTTTTTTAACAAAGAGGGATCATACTGTATATAAAATGTTGTACCCAGATTTTTTTCATTCAACATTGTATCGTGAGCCCTTCTCCATGTTATTAGGCATTTTAAAGTTGACTGCAAAGTATTCCATCATACAGCTACGTAACTGACATGATTTACCATGCCTCTTCTATAAGACATTTAGATTCTTTCCAATTTTCCATTATAAGTTTCATATTAGTTAAGATCCCTGAATATAAATCTATGTCCACTTCCCTATTTCTTTAAGATAGACTTTTAGAAATATGAAAACTAGACCAAAGGGAATGGACATTTTAAAAGCCTTTTTTACACTCTGCCAAATTACTTTCCAGAAGAATGGTATAAATTTTAGTCCTACCAGTGATGTAAAAAACTGTCCATCTTATCACATCCTCACCAGCACTAACAGTAGTATGTCAAGAATCTGGCCAATGCAGTCTTAGTTCCCAGGCTCATAGGTAAACTGGAGCTTTGCTACCCAAGGCCCTCACAGTCTCCTTGGTCAAGGGCAGAGGCTGGGGAAGTCCATTTGCTAGTTAGCTCCTAGCCACTGCATGCCTAAGAGAAGTCCATCCTCTGGCATGTTCCTGCCTTGTCCCCACCAGGAACAAAGCTTGCCGTTGGAATTCCATGACTATCTGCTTTGGTTTACGAGGGGGAAGCCTGCTGAGGAGAATCAAATAGTGACTCACATAACTACTTAGGTAGCCCGTATCAGCCAAGGCACTGGTTACCCAAAACTTCATTAGAAACATGAGCAAGCAACAAAAACTCACTGGTCCTACGAGGAAATCAGCAGCTCACAACAGGAACCAAACTAAGCAAACTATGTAAATAGCCCCTGAAAAAAGTCAATGCAGGAAACAAGAGTTAATGTCAATCAGCTTATAATTGATGTTCCCGGTAATATTCAACAGGTTATTGAATGTATAAAACCAACCAGGCTTCAATATAAAAAAGGGAGCAAACACAATGTAATAGAGAGCTGTTAGAAACTCATCATTACAAAAAAAAATTTAAACTTAATAGAGGAAGAAAAGAGTAGGTTGAAATAAACATGACTGAGAACCAAATTAATATAGAAGTTCAAGGTGAGGAATTCTCCCAGGACAAAGATAAATATGGCAAAGAAATGGAAATCATGAGAAAAAAGATAAGCTGCACAGAAGACCCATCCAAGATCGAATCTCAGAATTACTAGAATTCTACAATGAGAGGGCAGAACAGGTTAAATGGAAGCAATAAAATTACAAGAAAATATTCTTTACTTGAAAAAATAACTCAAGTCTTCAGATGGATAAATGCTAGGTAAAAAATACCTTGAAAAATCCATACAGAGACATATGCTGATGAATCTGTACAAATTCAAATTTTTTGTGGGGGGAGGGGCTTAAGGAAGTATTCTGACAGATACAAAAATTAATCAAAAATTTAAATTCAAGAAAGAAGATACTGTACACAAGTGGTAAAAAATGAAATCAATAAGAATTATCAATGTAAAACAATCATTGATAATGTGGTTAGAAATTTAATGCCATTGATAAATACTTAAAAGAGAAAAGGCTGTAAAAGCTAACATCACTTATAGCTAAAATTCTACCTAATTTCAACAAAACCTAAGCAGTAGGTAGAAAATAAATATGATAAAAACTTTTTACCTTATTTGGGAACAAGGTTATATAATGAAGATTTGCAATTTGCAAGAAAAAAAGGAATTCCAATTTTCATTTCATTGATTACTAGTGAGAATGGAATAATTTTTCTTCTGTTTTGTAGCCAGTTGCACTGTTTTCTTTTGTGCACTGCATATCTAGGCAGATATCAGTGTTTTCTAAATTAGTTGTAGAACTTTTTGTATATTAAAGATATCAGCTTCTTTGCTGATATCAATCATATTTGTTACGAATCTTTTTCCAGTTTAGTGCTGGCTTTGAAAACTTTATGACATTCTCTGATCTACAGAAAAGGTTTATGTGCACTATGTAAAACACTATCCTTTCCCTTATAATTTCTTGCATTGCTTTTCTAAACTAATTTTTTATTTTGTGTTAATCGTAGATTCACATCTGGTTATAAGAAATAATACAGAAATCCCATGTACCCTTTACCTAGTTTCTTCTAATGGTAACACCTTGCAAAACTATATGCTACAATATCACAACAAGGATATTAATACTGATACAGTCAATATACAGAGGTTTTCTATCACCACAAGGATCCCTTATGTCACCCTTTTCTGGCCACACCCATTCCCTCCTGCTCCCACTCCCTCCTTAACCTCTGGCACCTACTAGTTTGTTCTCCATTTCTATCATTTTGCCATTTCAAGAATTTTATATAAATAGAAACACATTATATAACCTTTTGGAATTAGCTTTTTTTCATTCAGCATAGTCATCTGGAAATTCATGCAAGTTGCTACATGTATCAACAGTCCATTCCTTTTTACTGCTGAGTAGTACTTCACAGTATGTACGTACCAACACAGTGTTTAACTTCAACTTCACCTGTTGAAGGACGTTTGGGTTGTTTGCAGTTTGGGGCTATGACAAATAAAGCTGCTATAAATATTTACGTACAAGCTTTATCTGAACATAAAACTTTCCATTTCCCTGGGATAACTGTCCAGAAGTACAACTGCAAGGCTGTGTAGTAGCTACATATTTAGTTTTTTAGGAAACTGCCAAACTTTTTTCCAGTGTGGGTGTATTTTACATCCCCACCAGCAGCGTAAGAGTGAATCCAACTTCTTGCCAATTAAAATCCCATCAGGCTTTTTTCTTTTTGTAGAAAGTGACACACTGATTCTAAATTTATATGAAAATGTGAAGTGCCTAGAATTACCAAAATAATTTTGGAAAAAAACATAGTTGAAGAACTTGGGCTACCTGACTTCAAGACAATATAAAGACACAGTGATAAAGACATTATGGCACTGGTGTTAAGTATAGACACATAGATCAGTGAAACAGAATAGTAAGTCCAGGGGCTTCCCTGGTGGCGCAGTGGTTAAGAATACGCCTGCCAATGCAGGGGACATGGGTTCAAGCCCTGGCCCGGGAAGATCCCACATGCTGTGGAGCAACTAAGCCCGTGTGCCACAACTGCTGAGCCTGCGCTCTAGAGCCTGTGAGCCACAACTACTGAGCCCGTGTGCCACAACTACTGAAGCCCGCGCGCCTAGAGCCCATGCTCCGCAACAGGGGAAGCCACCGCAATGAGAAGCCCATGCACTGCAATGAAGACTGGCTCCTGCTCGCCACAACCAGAGAAAGCCCGCGCGTAGCAACGAAGACCCAACGCAGCCAAAAATAAATAAATAAATTTATAAAAAAAAAAATAGTAAGTCCAGAATACATCCACACATACATGGGCAAATGATTTTCCATTTTCCAAAAGGGGAAGGGTTGGTTGATTTCCAACCAACACACCAAGGTAATTAAATGTAACAAAATAAGCTGGAACAATAGGATATCAATATGAAAAATATTAACCTCAGTCCTGATACCTCACACCATATATAAATAACTAAAAATAGATCACAGGCCTAAATGTAAGAGCTAAAACCATACAATTTCTAGAAGAAAACAGAGGAGTTAGGCAAACTTTGAGTTAGGCAAAGATTTCTTAAACGCACACAATGAAAGTGAGTCATAAAAGAGGAAATGATAAACTGGACTTCATCAAAATGAAAAAAACTTCTGTTCTTTGAAAAGATGTCACTAAGAAAATAAAAAGGCAAGCCACAGACTAGGAGAAAATATTTGCAAAATTCATAACTGACAACTTATATCCAGACTACAGAAGGAACCCTTGCAACTAGAACACAACCAACTCAATAAAGAAAGTGGCAAACAATGTGAACAAACTTCACCAAAGATATACAGATGGCAAATAAGTGTGTGAAAAAATGTTCAACATCATTAGTCACTGGGGAAATGCATACTAAAGTCACAAGCTAGATACCATTATACACTCACTTGAATAGCTAAAATTAAAAAGACTGATGATACCAAGTGTTACCAAGGATGTGGAGGACTGCAATTCTCATACATTTCCAGTGGGAAGGCAAAATGGCAGAGCCACTCTGGAAAGCAGATTGACAGTTTCTAACAAAGTTGAACATACATGTATAAAACGCCAAAACCTCATTCCTAGATATATACACAAATATATGTTCCAACAAAAACACGTACACAAAAGTTCATAGTAGATTGCTTCATAATAGCTCAAAGCTGGCACCCAAATGTTCCTGAACTGGTGAATGGAGAAACAAACTATATCCAGACAACAGAACGCTACTCAGCAATTAAAAGAGAGCGAGAACTACTAATACACTCAACACATGAAGCTCAAAAGCGTTATGCTAAATCAACAAAGCCAGAAACAAAAGAGCACGTGCAGTATGATCCATTTATATAGAAAAGGTAAAACTCTAGGGACAGAAAGCAGTTCAGCTGTTGCCAGAGCGGGAGGGGATTAGCAGCAAAGTGGGTGGGAACTTTCTGAGATGATGGAAATAGCATGACTAAATCATCACTATGGTATGATTATATAACTCTACACATTTGTCAAAACTTACCCAACTACACACTTAAAATTGGTGAACTGTATTGTATCTACATGATACCTCCGTAATAAAACTGACTTTTAAAAATTTTGTAAGATCTCTTTTCTGGGCTGATGGTTAACAAAGAGATAAGAAGACACTGTTTACCTTCCCAGTCCTCCATGTAAGGTGCCTCCTCAGCTTCTTTCTCTGGAGTGGGTCTGTCAATGAATTTTCCTTCTTTCATGACCCTGGTGATTTCTCGGAGCTGATGCAGCAATCGTTTTTCTTGGTCAGAAGTCACGGCCTGTGCTCTGCTTAGAAACAGCAGACAATCCGGCCAGTTAGTGGTAAATACTCCTAGGCAAGGAACATAAACATCACTGTGATCTGTCTGGACTCCAGGAAGTTCAACAGCAACAGATAATTACTCTGGGAACTGATCCTGGAATTGCATAGCTGGGAACTAGAGATGTCAGTTCAATGTTTTGATTTTATAAATGGGGAAACTAAGGCCCAGAATAGATCAAGTGACTGTCCAAGGTCCCAGAATGATTTAATGTCAATACTGAGACAAGACCCCAGATGTCTGAGCCTTCAGTTCAGTGTTCTTTCATTACACGTCACTGCCCTGATTCTCTAATCTCAAGCAATTTCACCATTACTTATATTATTCCATTTACAAACAAGCCACTTTTCTCTGAAGTAATGTCATCAAAAGAAAATGTGCTGGACCATTTGCCTCAACTAGGGAAAAATATGCTACTAGGCCAACCCTGGAATTACCAGGCTGAATCTGTTTGTGCAGAAATAAAGATATATCCTAAAATTTCAGAGCTGGATCATTCTGACAAATCACCGAAACCAGAGAAATTGGGAAAACTGAGGCCCATGGAGGGGAAACTATACATCATCACACTGTTAGTTAATGTCAGTTCTAAAAGTAAAGTCTCCTGACTTCTGACAGCATTCTGGTGCAATTCTTTTTTTTTTTGCGGTATGCGGGCCTCTCACTGCTGTGGCCTCTCCCGTTGCAGAGCACAGGCTCCGGACGCGCAGGCTCAGCGGCCATGGCTCATGGGCCCAGCCGCTCCACGGCATGTGGGATCTTCCCGGACCGGGGCACGAACCCGCGTCCCCTGCATCGGCAGGCGGACTCTCAACCACTGCGCCACCGGGGAAACCCCTGGTGCAATTCTTGACGCACAGTGCTCAAGCTGCACAGTTCAGAAAACCTGGGTGTGACCCCCAACTTAGCTGTGTGGCTCTGGGGAAACGTCTACACAAGTAAGATGAGGCTCAAGGATAATGGTGTGACTCTTTGAAAGGGAAGCGCTGCATCGAACTGGCAGGCAAGCAAGGCCCTACTCAGAAGACTGAGAACTGTCTGCTTTGGGACCAGTTTTACCTAGTGGCAGGATTTAACAGAGGCTACTTATGCTCCTCTTAAAAACCCAAAGCACCCGAAGTCACTATAACACTCATGAAGAAGAAATGATACACTCTGTACCAGCCTCATGGAGGTGCCACCAGTCTTTCTAATAGTCCAGCCCCGAGCCTACGTTTCTTTTTACATTTAACCTACATTACGTTACCCTTAATGACTAATAGGGAAGAAGAAAAAACTGCTTCTCCCGCCAGCATTAAGATGGCAACTAAGGAAAATGGAGATGCAACATTTCTACAGACCTCAGTGGGAGGAGAACAAAAGCCCCATGAGCTCCACTCTTTCTACAATAAATGGCCTCAAAGCCACGAACTGAAGAAGCCTGTCTGTTCTACCTGCAGCTGAACAGCTGCTTTACTCCTTCCCATCAGTACAGGAGTGCTGACTCACCCTAACTACTCATGTACTCTATAATCCCTAATTCTTACTGTTACAACAACTCACTTTGTGGGAGGCTTCTGGGGCAGCTAGGTCACCCCTAGCTAAAAGAGCCTATGTGATTATCACAACATGCTGCACACGTTACTTCTCTGGACTGTACTTAGTACATTCTGATTTTTACTAAAGGAAACAGTCTTTTAACTTTGTTTCCTAACTCATGGAAAATCGGAACCTTTAAACAAAAGGGGGATGGGTAGGCTAAGAGAAGCAGAAACAGACAAGAGAAGCTTTCTTAGAGCATTCCAAACTGGAGTGTCTTCAGGGGTATTCAGTGTCCATATCATACATTAGGCAATTAATCGTGGTCCACCTTACATCTTCTGAATTTATTGCAATGAAGACTTTCATGGATTTCTCATTGTCTCAACTTGGTTTGATACTCCTGGAGGGCAGTGATAAGCTCACAACAGGCACAGTGTACAGGCACAGTGCCATGAACATTTTAAGTGCTCAATAAATGTGTTGGTTTGATTGGTCCCCATTTCTTCTACCTCCCTGAAATCTGGCTTCCACTCCATCATTTTACCAAAACTTGTGAAAATCAATGACCAGTGACCACTTTACTTTTTTTTTTTTCTGTGCAGCATGTGGGACCTTAGTTCACCGACCAGGGATTGAACCCATACCCCCTGCAGTGGAAGCACAGAGTCGTAACCATTGGACTGCCCAGGGAATTCCCCAATGACCACTTTAAAGTCCAAAAGTCTTTTTTCTCACATTTCATTCTTCTTGACTTTTCTGTACTAAGGACCGTCCTCTCCTTGAAACGTCCTCCTCCCTCGGCATTTGTTTTCCTCCCACTTATTTAACCATTCCTTGTATCTTTGATCTTGGCTCACTTTCCTACTCCCACATCCTAAAACATGGTTTTCCTGAAGGCTCAATCCTAGGACTCTTGTTTCTCCACTCCTACAGGCATGCCCTCAGGAAGCGGACCCAATTACACAGATTAAACCATCACCTCTACACAGACGACGCCCAATCTCTACGTCTAATCTTGACTTTTCACACAAAGGCCAGTCTCATAACTCCAGTTACCTCCTGGGCATTTCTACTTGGAGGCCTTGTCACTATAATAAAGTTAAACTTAAATTCACGCTTCAAAACCACGTCCTAGTTGGCCCAGGATCGTGAGCAGCTGCGTGAACAGGTAAGCTAGGTGAGGTTGGCTATGGCCGATTCCAAGATGCTAGAAAAATAAAAAGTCAAGCTGGGAGATAACTCAGACTTTTGAATGCTACTGCTGTAAATCCAGAGGAAGCATCAAGTTCTGAGTCCAAGCGTTAAACACAGAGAGAAGAATGAAACAGTGTCTTCCAACACCATTCATGATGAGGACGGAAACCAGACCAGCAAAAGAATGCTGGCGACTGCCACACAGTAATTATATGCCTCAAGGATTTGGGGATCTCATCTTTCCCGCATGGCCCTTACCTCTTGCTCCCAGCCAAGTGACTTCCGGACTTGTGTCCTCTGTTCTGACCTCAATACCCAAATTTCCTATCGTTGCTGCTTATCATACATGGGTGTTCTGGTGGCACTTCGACCATACTCAAAGCTGAACTCATGATCCCTATTCCAAAGCCTTATCTTCATTCTTCTGTGTTTTTATTTTGGTTGATGCCGTAATCTTCCTCCCAGTTTGGGCTGTTAAGTCTCCAAATCGTCCATCTCCTCTCCTTCATTTCTCTTATCTAGTCAGTCTGCCTTTGGAAAACCAATCCCTCTTCTGCTCACAGTGCAGAGGCTGAAGCCACCCATCCCCTCACTTCTCCTTCTACAGTGGCCACGTGGCCCACGGCCTATCATCACACTCCATCCCCTTGGCTGCAGTGACTGATTCAGTGATATATACAGTTGGGCCAACTACACTTTCTCCTAAAACTGGATCTTGAACACAGCGAAGCCTGAACTGAAAATTTTTCATGTTAATTCATCCCGGCAGCAGTCCTTGAAGAGACTGTCTATTTGCTCCTGCTCCTAAATCCCGACAGCTGCTCTGGTTCCCATTCTTCCTGAAACTTAGATCTTCAGCTATTCTTTTGATACTGTAAGCGACCCCATACTCTTCCAATAAATTCGGCCGCACCCCCCAAAAAGCAAATTTTTGCTACCCAGAGTTGTCTGCCTGAAACCAAGGAATCCTGATACAGCCTGCGATTCTCTTTTCCTCCTTGAAGTCCCCTTAATCTGCCCCCCACCTCTTTTCTCCTCTCACTGGCCTATGCATCACTTTTGCTAGAACCTTTTCAATATCCTAGCATACAGCCACCCTAGACTAGAACCTTTTCAACATCCTAGCATACAGCCACCCTAGACTAGACCCTTTTCAATACCCTAGCATACAGCCACCCTAGACTAGACCCTTTTCAATGTCCTAGCATACAGCCACCCTAGACTAGACCCTTTTCAATGTCCTAGCATACAGCCACCCTAGACATGAGTTATTTTTCTAAAGCACAGCAGATGATGCCATTTCTTTTCAAAAGCTGTCAGAGGCCCTCCACTGTAAAGACAATAAATGCCAACTTCTCAGCCTACCGTCCAGGGCCTTCCAGTCTGCCCCCAGTTTACTTTTCTAGTTCTTTCTCCCATGAGTTACCTCCCTAACCATTTACCACAGCCCTGGTGTACCCTACTCCCGTTACTTCGAACTACTTGCTATTCCAAAAAACGTGCCTGACCTCTCACCTTGTTTGCTGCTTGTGCCACCCTCTCCCTCTGGAACAGTCTTCCCCCAACTCTGCCAGAGGGAATCCTTCCATCCTGGAAGGCTTATTTAAATTCTCTCTTTTTCTTGAGACCTTCTGTGGTAGGCAGAATCATGTCTCCTCACCACCCCCCAAATATGTCCACATCCTAGTCCCTGGAACCTATAATGATGTTACCTTATACATAAGGGGACTTCAGGTTGCAAATGGAATAAAGGTTGCAAATCAGCTGGCCTTAAAACAGATTATCCTGGATTATCTGGGAGGACACAATGTATTTATGAGGGTCCTTAAAAGCAGAAGGGGGAGGCAGAAGAGGCCAAAGTAATAATGTAACGTACGAAAGTCTCAACCCACTGTTGCTGGCTTTGAAAGTGGAGGAAAGGGTCCATGAGCCAAGGAATGTGGGCAGCTTCTAAAATCTGAAAAAGGCAAGGAAACAGATTTTACCCTGGAGCCCCCAGAGGGAACGCAGTCTGGCAAACACCTCGATTTTAGCCCAGTGTAGGACTTCTAACATACAGACCTGTAAGATAACAACGTGTATTGTTTTAAGACATCAAGTTCGGGATAATTTGTTATAGCAGCCACAGAAAACTAATACAGGTTCCCAGAGCACACTTTTTCTCTCTGGGATGCAGTTCCTTAAAGAGAAAATAATTGCTACTGACAACCATAGAGGGCTGTGCAGAACGAATCAAAATAGGTACCGAAGATATTCTTATTGTTGCTGAAAATGCCTGCTTTAAACTACTTTCTTTACATCTACCTCATTCATTCTTTCAACATGTACAGACACTGTCGATGTGCCAGCACTAGGAACGAAATTTGAACAATGAGCCAGCTCTAGGAATGCAAGTTTGAACAACAAAAATTCCCTGTCCTCAATAAGGTTACAGGGCATTAGGGAAGACAGAAAAGTTAACAGAAGGTAAGGAAGTAACACGATGCTTACATTATCCAGCAAACAGAGGTGGCCAAGGGAGGATATGGGAGGAACACCTAACCAAGTTGTGGGTTCAGGGAAAGACTCTCAGAGGAAATGATGTCCAAGTTGAGACCTCTAAGACAAGCAAGAGTTAAAACAAGTGTGTGTGGGGAGGCGGTCGGGGACAACATCCAAGCAAAGGAAAAAAGTATATGCAAAATCCTAGAAGCGGAAGTGCCCAGGTACTTCAGAGGAACAGCAAGCAGTGCAGCGGGACCACAGACACAGAGAGAGTAACGGAGAAAGATAAAGCAATCGAGGTACGCACCTAGGACCATGTAAGTCATGTTAAAGATTCTACTCTTTATCAAGAGCAACAGGGACCTACTGAAGGGTTAAAACAAAAGACGTAATCCACTGGTTTGGAAAGCGGAAAGTGAATTGAAAGGAGGCAAATTAGAGGAAAAGAAACCACATGAGACAGTTCTGACCTATGTCAAAAATAAAGGCATTCTTGGGGCTTCCCTGGTGGCGCAGTGGTTGAGAGTCCGCCTGCCGATGCACGGGACGTGGGTTCGTGCCCCGGTCCGGGAAGATCCCACATGCCGCGGAGCGGCTGGGCCCGTGAGCCATGGCCGCTGAGCCTGCGCGTCCGGAGCCTGTGCTCTACAACGGGAGAGGCCACAACAGTGAGAGGCCTGCGTACCGCAAAAAAAAAAAAAATAAAGGCATTCTCTACTCACTCACTTACTCATTCTTCCATTTCAATTAATACTTTTCTAAAGCCTACTACTGGCTTGTGCTAGGCTCTGGGAATAAGAAGGATAAGCCCTGCCCTAGTAGAGTTTAGAGTGTTTTACAGGGAGACAGACTTATTAATTAGGAAGAAATGACAAGACATGGTGATTAATGGATATGGGAAGTGAAGGAAAAGGTGAATCAAAGATGACATCTAATTTCTGCTTTGGGCAACTAAGTAGATGGAGGAGCCATTTGCTGAGATGGGGAACATTAAAGGTAGAATAGGTTCATCTGGGGGTAGATGATGAGTTCCACTTTGGATGTTCATTCACTCAGGGGACATTTACTGTTTGATGAGGATAAGAGTAGCTATCTATGAGACATGGCCAGTAGGACCCTGAATATAGAGGTCAGCAAATGAAGAGAAGGATCTCAACAGGGAATGGCCATGATTTACTCTTCTATCATGGTAATAAGTACAGATGCTTGCACCAAAAGTGAATATCTACTCTTTTCCAATGGTATTTACTTAGTACGTACTATGTGAACACAGTGAACAAAAGAGACTAAGCCTGTCCTCAGACTTTACACCCCCACAACGCCTGCCAGCAATCTGTGGTCCCACATGATGCTCGACATGCTTGCCAAGGTGTTTGCTGCCCGAGGCTGTACCCTCACTTCTCCTCTTGGGCCATTCCATGCTTCTAGGTAAATAGTTACAGTGGGACATGCTGCTCCAGGAAGGAACTTTCACTGATCACAAGGACAAAAATGAGGACACCTTGATTCGGATTCCTAGATCCTTTCCTTAGTCTTTGTGTCCTTGGGCTAGAGAGTCTGCTTAATGTCAGACATAACATGGCACAATACCAACCTTCCAGGAGGCTTAATTATTTAAAAATGTGTGCAGACTTATATCGCTCACAGGTGAAAGCTGTCTGAAAAGTTTTGTTAGATAGTATTAAAAACCTTTCCCATATCTTGATGCTTACATAAGCATTAAGATGAAGTATCAGAAAGAGCATATTTTGGGAATTTTAAGCAAAATCTTACAGTTATGGAGTGATATTATATAAAAGGACTTAGAAGGCTGCAAATGAACATGCCTTCTTTGTCTTAAATCCTCTCCTTGACCTCCAGAAGCCTGGCAATGTGATAAAATCTTATCTG
Source organism: Orcinus orca (assembly GCF_937001465.1). Taxonomy (NCBI): domain Eukaryota; kingdom Metazoa; phylum Chordata; class Mammalia; order Artiodactyla; family Delphinidae; genus Orcinus; species Orcinus orca. The sequence continues at coordinate 47,136,383 of NC_064566.1, read as the reverse complement.
ACAGAAAAAATACTGGGGTATTTTGGGCTCTTCTAATAATCCTAGAAGCACAGACTTGTAAAAGAACAAATGCCACAGAAACTAAGGTTAAAGGCTTTAAGTATAAAAAGGAAAAGAATGTAAAACATGCAGCTACCTAGCCCTTGCAGTTTTGAAGGTGGAAGTCCCATAGGGCCTACCTGTAAGGATAAAAGGTTTTAGATTAAGGAGTTTCAGAGAGAAGGTCACCTCCTTATAGACTGGAAAATGAGACATCTGGGAAAGAGAGACACAAGCTATGCTCTCTTGAGGGGAAGGAGAGCTGCTCCCTGGTTCCTGAGAGGTACTGTGGAAAATATTTTACACAATCATTGCCATGTGGCGGTGGCCTCAGCATGTTCTCAAAGAGCCCATGCTCCAGCAACTTACTAGGAATATATAACCTGAGCTAGGACCTGCTGTCCCAGAAACAATGAGATGGCACAGCTCCAGGGGCAGTGGCGGTGGTGCCACGCAACTCCTCTGCCTTCGCATATAAAACGTGGAGCGGCAACCCTAGCTGGCACAAGGAGGACAGACAGTAGTGAGGGGTCACAGTGCTGCACCCCTGGCTTCGGCAATGGACAAATGGTATGCGTGGTGGGGTCATCTGGTTTGAGCTAAGGGAGTCTGAATAGCAGTGAAGAATAGTGAGAAAATATCTTCACATGGTTTCTTAGCCAAAAGCCCAGGGTTGGATCTCCCAGGTGGGAGGCCCTGCCCACAGATACTCACCTATAGTTTTCCTGACACTTAGGTGTGGCCTAGTGCTTCAAATAGACCAGGGCCAGGGTACAGATATTTTCTGAGGCACAAGGGTCTATAGAAGTCTGGTACTTCCCCACCCAGACTGTGAATGGTACAGGATAAGGGCAGAAAATGCCAGAAAAGTATAGCTGCACAAATTGGTTTAGTGACACTCATACAAAACAGTCAAACATTAGATAATGTATATAAAGCATTAGCTTAGAGCTTTGTTCTTAGTAAGTGCTCAATAATGCCAAATAGTATTATCCACTCACAGAGATATACTCACGTATAGATATGTACACCTATCTCTACCACTCTGGAGAAGTCCCGATAGTCACTCTGCTTTCTGGACCAAAAGAAGGTCAACGGTCATGGGCCCAGAGAGGCAAGGTTCACCCTCATGAATGTCATTTCAGCAGCAATGTAGACTTTGCAGGGAAAAGCCAAGCCAAGGGACTTCAATTCGAGGATGTTTACTCTTCTGCTATCTGGCCAAAGATGGGCAAGGCAGGAGCCAGGAAGCAGGGGAAGCAGTGTGGGGCACTAGCAGCACAAGGATGGCCAACAGAAGAGGCTAATGTAGAGCAGTTTTCTGGGGCAAAGACGCCACACTGAGCCCACGGGGCTATAGTAGGGACCTTTCAATACATCCTCCTGCACGGGATTTTGCCGCTCACCCCCAGTGCTTCCTCCATTCTTGTCAGAAGGCCTAGCGCGAACCGAATCCCTCTTTGTTCTCAATCTCACATTCTGGTTTCTCCTCCCTGGCCTTCCTACACCCACGTTTTCTTAGTTGATGCCCACCTTCCATCAACCCCCTGAAGCCACCTTTTCGGATCCTCAGCCAGCCCTGTAGCAAGAGGAGTGTGTTTTCGCTGCAGAGCATCCTAAAGGGCTAGTTTGGCTCCTGACACCTACTTTACACGTCTAGTTCTGCTCTGGAATAGTCAACACAAAACAAACGTGTACTCTGATCGTACTTGCTCTCTTCTCTCATTTTGCCTCAAACAGAAACCACAATATTTAATAATCTGGTTTTACTTAAAATTCTGCCTTTTTTTAGACAGCTAGGATATTGTCTTCCTTAAAACCCAGTTATTTTAGCCTGTAGTATCTGCTCACAAATTTACTCTCTCACAATAATGTTGCACAACATGGAACATATACTCTTGAAGATGAAACTGCTTGAGAGTGTGAAAATGGAAATGTTCAGGGAAAAATAATATGTAAGTGACAAATATGATAACAATGAAAGCAAGTGGGCCAGAAATCAAAGAAAAACAAAATTTTGAATTGACTCTCTAAATGGGAAACAGTCTGATCTCTGTTATGCGAAAACATACCTCTCACCATTAGGCCCCACTCTGTTGATTAGTTTTTCCATGGCTTCCTCTGTCTCCTTCAGTTTTTCTTGTAGTTGAACAAGCTCAAAATTGGCTGAAAAATAAGCATCAATCTAAGAACCAACACGTACAACTCCCTAAGCCCTTTTCTGAAACACGGCTGGCTGTGACGCTCTACAATAATCCAGGCTGGTCCTGAGAGTCAGCTAATCCAATCAGGACACAAAGGGTACTGAGGTCTAGACACCAAGATCTAAAGGATACACGTTTAGAAAGTGATGAATAAATCACTCTCTCACACACAGAAATATAGCAGGACCAGCCAAAGAAAATACCTAGGAGTGAAAAACATAGCCCTACACAGTCAGCCAAGAAGGAATGAAGATAACTCCTTTCTAATTCAAATGATACTTGAGGATAAAGTATCAAATCTGCTAAAGGACTTCAGAAAAGGTGTTAAGACCCTGAAATGAACAATATTTCACCTGTCCCTAGGATCTGAAAACTTATATGGAAGATAACAGTATAAAAGTTACTCTTCTTCAACAGAAGAAGTCTTGAACTAGGGCTGAGACCTTCCTGCCCAAGGTTTTCTACTTCAGTCATCTGGGGTGAGTGGTATAACCCTATCTCCCAGAAGCAGCTTTCTCAACAAGGGTCAGACAGGACCACAACTACTGAAAGTAATGTTAAGACCCTAAAAGTAGAACATAAAAAATCAATCACTCAATCAGTACATGAAATGAACTTTAAGGTAACAGGAAAAGAAAATGTTGCTCATTATGTAGATAATCTAGTTATTCTGTTTCACACCCGAGTATCATTGTACACAGACATATTGAGAGGGTCACTATAAAATGTAATATTTCAAAGGCTTTTTAGTACTTGTACAACAAATTCTTATGCATGCAATTAACATCTGTGCCACATAAATGCTTAGGTTATTTTTATTTTCTGTATGATTCAAAATTGAAGCATAAGAAGTTGATATAATTGCTACTACATTATAAAACAGCTGCTCTTAGGAATTCATTTTATTTACTTCTGTTTTAAATGCATTATGTGACAGGATACAGAATTTGCTACTCTTTAGTTCACAAGTCTTTAAAAACAACTTCATGATGCATTTACAATCACTTTTGGTAAGACACTATTTCAATTAAGAATACAAAAATTCAAAAAAAAAAAGAATACAGCAGGGATCACAGTCATTTTGCTGATGCTCTTCTTTTAAAAAACTCGGATGAGGCTTCAGTATCCACAGGATAGTTTGGCCTTCAGCAACACAGCTTATCCTGCCTACTCTTCATGCCTTCTTTCCCACAGCTGCCCTCTGTCAGACTGCGTCTTACTCAAGCACCCTATCTAATAGGTCCTCCTTCATACACAGCTAGGTGCGATTTCCCAGAAGGCTTTCGCCAAGTCCCTTCCTTCTAGGTGGTAAACTTTTCACAAGTTATTTTTCCCTGACATTCATCCTAGACTATAAATTCTCAGAGGGAAGAGGCATGCCATATATATTTCATTTTTCCAGAGAGCACAGAATATTCTAATTGGTCGGTAAATATTGGATGATCATGTTTCAAGAGTCAGAAGTGTTAAACTCTGTCCCTAGATCTAATAACTGACTTTGACAATGACTTGATCTCACTGCCTCAGTTTTCCTCTATGTGAAATAAAGAAATTTGCTATCAATATTCTGAAGTCTAGAAATGAGAAGTAACCCATTCTGAGTGTAAAATATTAATCTGCTAATATATAAAAAAAGTGAACTGGTGGTTGTGTACTTTTTATAACTATCTTTCCCTCAAAAGCCCAACATCAATATGGAAACTTGAGAATTCCCAGAGCTAAGGTTAAAAATCGGCATCAGATTGATCTGGGACAACTTTTGAGAAATGCTTTTAAGACATATCCACAGATTGTCCCTCTGGCTGTATTACAGCTGTCTGACTCAATGAAACTTATAAATATACTGAAAGGGGCACTTACTAATTTTCCTGTGGGTGCTTCCAGGTGTGGCAGTAGAGCACTTGCGATCCTCTGCAGTACTTTTCCCCTTTGAGAGCTGAGAATTGAAGGAGGTACAGTACATCAACAGCAGCTCAGAACCTCAAAGTCATGGAACCCCTCATATTAAATGGAAAAAAAAAAGGTTGGGAGAAAATCAAATCAAATAGCAACGTTAGAGAAACATCTCAAAAAAAAAAAAAAAAAGCCAACAGAAGGTCTCCAAGTAAAAAATTATCAAGGTCAAGACACAAGAAAAAAATCTCTTCACAAGCCATCTGCCTTGCCCATGTTCATCCAAGACTCAACCTGGGCTGCCTGAAGAATTCCTAGGCAAGAATGAAGTCACCTCTTACTCTAGCTAGGATGGCAGCCTCCTGCTTCTACTTACAGTGCCCAGGCCCAGGCCCATGGCTGGCCAAAGCCCGCCTGGAAGTAGAACTTAACAGGGAGTCTACTTTTAAAAGGACCCAAATTGGACTTCCCTGGTGGCACAGTGGTTGAGAGTCTGCCTGCCGATGCAGGGGACACGGGTTCATACCCCGGTCCGGGAAGATCCCACATGCCGCGGAGGGGCTGGGCCCATGAGCCATGGCCGCTGAGCCTGCGCGTCCGGAGCCTGTGCTCCGCAATGGGAGAGGCCACAACAGTGAGAGGCCCGCATACCGCAAAAAAATAAAATAAAAGGACCCAAATCATATCTCCCCAGAGCTGGGAAATATCAGGCTTAGTTTCAGGACGCGGCAGTTCTGTTTCAGGAGAATTACTACAACTGATGTTAAAAACAGCACCTCATGCTCCTGCGGGTAAAAGGAAGAAAAAGTGGTGTTGGTACAGTCATTATTTGGCCTCACAGTGGCTACCTCGAAATCATTATGCCAATCCTCATGATAAAGTTCTTCTTAGAACACCTTTACGCCTTTACAGTTTGCAAAGATGCCCAATCAAGAAAAAATTGGGGCAGGGTCGGGGGAGGGTAGGCTTTGAACTTTATTGCTCAGCGGATTAGGAACTAGAAGATTCAGGTTCAAGTGTTGGTTCTGCATTTTTAGTTGTGAATTCTGGGGCAAATTGTTCAGGTTCTGAGTGAAGATTTTCTCATCTGTAAAACTGAGATACGTGACAGCTATCCTAGGTACCTCATAAAGAGGAGGCAAGATTTAAAGAGATGATAGATTTGAAAAAGCGTTATGAACTATAAAGAGTTTTAATGCTGACAATGATTTTTATTATGATGATACTGGATTTTCATTGATGTAATATGATCAGGATGACTCCACTTACCTTAAATAAAATGTATAGTATATATAAAAAAATCCCAAAACCGTAGATTGGAATAATCTGCCCCATCAGGCCTCTTCCACTACCTCCTCCTCCAGTGCCTCCACCTGGTCCTTTAGCCTTTGCAAAGGTCTCCGCAAGGTGAGACCTCTGGAAGCGAGCCCCAGAGGTCTGGCCATCTGAGGGGGCCTGGTGATGATGCATCATAGGTGGAAATCGACCCAACTTCCCTGAGAAAATAAATCAATCAGTCTTTATTACTTCTACTATTTTAAATATGGCTATTAGGAAAACACCTCACGCACTGAGATACACAACAGAAGTCAACTCAAACAAGTTTAAGAAAAAACGGCAACTTGATTATAAGGATATAGAGGCATCACAAGAGTATCACACATATGATAAATATGATGTGGCAATCTCTAGCTGTTCACCAAACCCATTTTCTCTTCCTTTTGGGTCCACAGGTGGATAACATTTTTCAGCTTCCCATACACTTAAATGTGGCCGTGTGACTGAGTTCCAGACAAAGCAATGTGAATGACAGGTGCTAGTTCAAGGCCTGGCCTATACAACGTCCCATGTATTGAACTCCATGTTCATTTCCTTTCTGCAGGCTGGATGCTAACACCTGCAGAGACATTGGAAGTCATGTGTTGAAAATGGCAGAGCTTCCATCAACCCGAGTTCCTGAGTAACTGTGTGGCACAGAGCCGTCCACTGCCACCACCTCACCAACTTAGAACCATCTGGACCTGTTTATGTGAGTGAGAAATAAACTTCTGTTGTGCTAGGGCCATTATACACTTTGGAGTTTATCTGTTAGAGTAGTTAGCCATCCCTAACTAATACACATAAGGAAATGCAATCTGATCTCAGAAGAGAACACAATCAGAAACTGGAAAGCCATCAGGATACCAGACAGCTACTCTCACATTCTACTTCAATCGTTCTCCCTCTCTGTGGGGCCAGAGGGCTTTTTTCTCTGTTCCTCTGTGCATATCTTCCTCATTCTCATTTCTCCGCCAGCATTTCTCTAGCTTCTCTGTGAACATAAAGGAAGATGTTCACTCCCAAAACACCTCAATCTGCATGTCCTTCAAGGGGCCAGCAGAGACTGGTCATAATTCCAAATTCCCTGCATACCTTCTCAGCTTGGGTAGATATGCAGCACTTTCTAATCAGCTGTAGCTGAGCAGACAGGATTCATGTAGTACAAACGGTCACAGGGGCTCAGTCCTGTGAGTGGAAGTGCAGGGCTTAGAGGAAGGAGCGTGCATCAGTTTTCTCACATTTTTTTCCTCCATCAGGGGCAGCCAAACATTAACAGCGTCAAGCCTCCTCCAAGTCACAGGTGACAAAGAAAGGAAAGACTTCTCTTCAAAAGGCCACGTAAACAGGCTTGTGTGGATAATCCATTGACAGAAAACACTAAGGAGCAGAAAGACTTCCCGACTCAGGCTCTAAAAATACAAACTACACAGTAAAAACTGTTGGATTTGACTTCAATAAAATTATGGATTTCTGTTCAATAAAGAATACCATAACAGGGTTAAGATAGATGACAGGCAAGGAAAAGCTTCTGCAACGTCTAAAATTGACAACGGATTAAATCTCTAGCATAGACAAGGAATTCCTACAATTTGATATGAACATCAGAGGACACCCAATAGAAAAATGGCCAAAAGATATGAGTAGGAAACTCACAGAAAGAGAAGTTCAAATGGTTAACAAGTACATAAAGAGATGATCAAAATAAAACCAACAAGAAAAATGCTAATTAAAACAGTGAGCTAGCACTTATACCTATAAGAAGGGCAAAAATTAGAATGGTGGGTAATAGTAGGTACTGTCAAAGATGTGGGGAGGCAAGAACTCTCGTGCATTATGGGTAAGAGTGTAAACGGACACAGCCATTCTGCTAAGTGATCTGGCTGCACTGAGTGACATTAAAGCTACGCCCTATTATCCAGTGATCCTATACTGGTGGATAAATTCCAGAGAAATTCTCAAATAAGGCTGTCTGTATCCGAATTCAAACTATAGACTCTATAGACCTGTGTGAGAATGTTCACTGTGATGATGTTGTAGCAGGGAGCCTGAAGTAACTTGGATCTCTGTAACTGTTAGAATCAAAATGGAGTAGATACAAACATGAAATTCCACGCAGCTTTTAGAAAACACTTTAGATATACCTACAGCAATATGAACATATCTTAAAAAGCACAGCATTGAGAAAAATAAGCAAATACCACATGTAAGCTAAAGACACACTATAATTATACTACATATCTGTCAAGCAAATATGTAGGTATAAGGACATAAACACATTAGAGTGGGTGCACACGAACGGAGAAAGGAATGGGCATGTGGAGTGAGGGTAAAGGGTTAAAAAGAAAGTAACGAAATAATAAAGCAACCTTGCACTGGTGATGTTAATCAGGGGCTATGAACTGAAGACTATCTTCAAGTCAACTCTCTGCTCCTGAGGTGAGAGAGATGGTGGGTGGGCAGGCAAGGAGTGAGACAGGCAGCCACTGGGCCTGGGGGCTGCCCTCTGCCTGTATCCTCTCTCAGCCGGGCTCCACCCCAACAATCCTTTTTTCCCTCTTGATACTGACTTCGGGTGACACGGAAGTTAGAAGAAATGCTTCTTTTTAAGAGGAGGCCAGCAACAGAAGCACAACTTCAGACGGTAGAAGCAAGCTAGCAGGTCACTACTCCTTATTCCGGGTACTGGTGACTATTTTGCTACTAAACTGTCGAGGATCTTAATATCTTAAATGGTCCTAGCTTTAAGGCTATAATGCACTTTGAACAAATGCCTAGCCAGCATGTAAGAAGCTAACCTTTCCCTTGAGAGAATCTGATATATCGGGTGGTTGCTGCTCAATAAACTAGATTTAATATCTGTAGTAATACGTTGTTGAACTTCATTTAACTGTACTGAGAAGACTGTTCTCAAAACTTGGCATAAAACAAAATATAAAAAATTAAAACCAAATAATGGCACAAAAGGCATTATTTTGCATTTCTAAAATAAAAAAATGGTGATGCTAAACATCACACATCTGCCCCCAAAACTTTTATAGATCTGTCAGCCAAGAAGATTTATTGGACCACTATTATGTTCAGGACTCTGTGCTGTAGGTGGGAAAGGAAGAGAACCATAAATGAAACGGAAACAATGGTTCCCACATGAAACAATGCTTTTAAAAAGTAGCATATCCAAAACAAACAGCAAAAAAGGAACAGGGTACTACGGATCTTATTACTAGACAAACTAAATGTCTAAGTATTGAAAGAATGCAAAAAAAAGGGAGAGGAATCAGATGGGATCAATCACTGAAGGGAGTGAGATTCAGAATAGAAGAGAAGCAAAGGCACACTAGGAGAAAAGAGGACTGTGTGCAATGAGAAAAAGATGAGAACAAAGAGATAAGAACAAAGAATAAATAAGGTTAACTACCAAATCCAATAAGGGAAGTAACAAGAGATAAAGAGAGGAAATTAGCGGTGGGTTAAATGTTAACTTGTGTCATATAAATTTAATACTGTGGATCTAGGATCAGGGGAATGATTTAATCAGAAGGGTGTCTGAGGAGGATTATTCCAGCAGTTGAGTAAGGACCTAAAAGAGAGAAACTAGGGTCTGGGAAATCAGCCAGAAGACAGCTATAGCTATAGAAAGGAAAGGATGGGTCCAAGGGCTTTTACCATGTAATGATCAGCAACATTTAATAATGAATGGGGAGTGGGGGGTTGGAAAACTCGAAGGTTGGTTTAAGATACTAAGAGAAGACAATGAGGAAAACTGGGAGGGCTTATGGTTAGGGGAAGACTGAACACCTATTTTTCACATGTTAAATTCTAGGCGTTGTTGGCATATTCAGAGGAAATTTTTATTAGACTGTAGTTAGGCTTGAGAAGAAACTCTGAGCTACCTAAATGACAAAGCTAATTAAAATTGCATGAACAGTTCCCATACCAAAAAAAATGGAGGGGTATATGTACTTATGTGCAAAAATAGGAAGAAAAGGAAACTGCGCTGGTCAAAGAAGACCAGAAGCAAACCAGTATCATAAAAGTCAAAGGAGGATAGACTTTAAAGCAACTGAGAAATCTAGAACAAACTGATAAAAGACTAATGGCTATCCCTGTTTTTAGACACAATGTATTCTTGCGAAAAGGATGGCCATCATATGTAATCTTGACTGTCCGCCTATTTGGACAATAACAGAAACCAATATACTACAAAGCATCATAGAATCTTCAGAGTCAGAAGGAGCCTTAAAAGTCATCCAGCCTCTCAACAAATGCTATGGGGACAAGACATTCACATGCAAAAGAATGAAGTTAGACCCCTACCTCACACCATATTAAATTTCTAAAAACTAACTGAAAATAGATTGGAGACCTAAATATAAGAACCAAAACCATAAAAGTCTTAGAAAAATAATAAACATAAATCCTACAAAAAAAACCCAAAAACATAAATCCTTGTGACCTTAGATTAGGCACTGTTTTCTTAGATATGACACCAAAAGCACAAGCAACCAAAGGAAAAATAAGTGGACTTCATCAAATTTTAAAACTTTTGTGCTGCAAAGACACCATCAAGAAAGTGAAGACAACCCACTGAATGAAAGAAAATATCATATATCTGATAAAGGTTGAGTATCCAAAATATATAAAGAACTCTTACCACTCAACAAAAAGACAATCCAATTAAAAATGAACAAAATATCTTAACAGACATTTTTCCAAAGAAGATATATAATGGCCAACATGCACATGAAAAGATGTTCAACATCACTAGCAATCAAAGAAATGTAAATTAAACCCACAATGAGACAGAACTTTACACCCATAGGATGCTATAATCAAAAAGACATAATCGATGGGCCATCCCTGGTGGCGCAGTGGTTAAGAATCCGCCTGCCAATGCAGGCGACACGAGTTCAAGCCCTTGCCTGGGAAGATCCCACATGCTGCAGAGCAACTACGCCCATGAGCCACAACTACTGAGCCCGCATGCCACAACTACTGAAGCCCAAGTGCCTAGAGACCATGCTCCGCAACAAGAGAAGTCACCAAAAAGAGAAGCCCGCGCACTGCAAGAAAGAGTAGCCCCTGCTTGCCACAACTAGAGAAAGCCGGTGTGCAGCAATGAAGACCCAACACAGCCAAAAAATAAATTAATTAAAAAAAAAAAGACATAATCTAAAGTGTTGGTGAGGATGTGGAGAAAATGGAACTACTGTACTCTGCTGGGTGGGAATGTAAAATAGTGCAGTTGCTTTGAAAAACAGTCTGGCAGTTCCTCAAAAAGGTAAACAAAGTTTCCATATGACCCAGCAATTCTGCCCTTAGGTATACACCCAAGAAGAATATGTTCACACAAAAACTTATGTACAAAAAAGATCTTGCTGTGATTTATGTCAAAGAGTGTTCTTCCTATGTTTTCCTGTAAGAGTTTTATAGTGTTCAGTCTTATATTTAGGTCTTTTTTTTTTTTGCCGTACGCGGGCCTCTCACTGTTGTGGCCTCTCCTGTTGCGGAGCACAGGCTCCGGACGCGCAAGCTCAGCGGCCATGGCTCACGGGCCCAGCCGCTCCGCGGCATGTGGGATCTTCCCGGACCGGGGCACGAACCCGTGTGCCCTGCATTGGCAGGCGGACTCTCAACCACTGCGCCACCAGGGAAGCCCCCTACGTTTAGGTCTTTAATCCATTTTAAGTTTTTGTGTATGGTGTTATATATATACACGCACGTATGTGGAATCTAGAAAAATGGTACAGATGACCTATTTACAGGGCAGGAATAGAGATGCAGATATAGGGAACAGACGTGTGGACATGGTGGGGGTAGGGGAGGGAGGGTGGGATGAACTGGGAGACTGGGATTGATGTCTGTGCATTGCCATGTGTAAAACAGATAGCTAGTGGAAACCTGCGGTATAGCGCAGGGAGCTCAGCTCGGTGCTCTGTGGTGATCTAGATGGATGCGATGGGGGGTGGGGTGGGAGAGAGGTCCAAGAGGGAGGGGATATATGTATACATACAGCTGATCCACTTTGTTATACAGCAGAAAGTAACACAACATTGTAAAGCAACTATACCCCAATTAAAAAAAAAAAAACTTGTACAAATGTTTAAAGCAGCATTATTCATAATGGCCAGATGTTCATCAGCTGACAAATAAAAATGTGCTGTATCCATACAATGGAACAGTATTTGGCCATAAAAGAGGAAGGAAGTGCAGACACATGATGAACTTCGAAATCATAATCCTAAGTGAAGAAAAGCCAGTCATGCAAGACTACATATTATATGATTCCATTAATATGAAGTGTTCAGAATAGGCAAGTCCATAGAGACAGAGAGTAGCTTTGTGGTTGCTTGCTGGGGGGAGGGAGGGAGGGTGGAGAGGGGGCAGAGGAGAGTGACTGCTAATGGGTATGGTGTTTTTTTCTTGAGGGGTGACGATTCTGATGATGGTTGTAAAACTTCATGACTATATTAAAAGCCACTGACTGTGCACTTTAAACAGGTAAATTGCATGATATGTTATTTATCTCTCAATAAATTGGAAATTTTTTAGAAGAGTCATCTAGTGGTGGTCTTGACTCTGCTGAATACCATCAAACAGGAAACTCAGTATTTCTCCCCACAGGAAGCCCATGCCACGTCTGTACAGCTCTGATTGTTAGAACTGTCTTCTTTATATTGAGTTAAGGGGTGAGCAATGGGAGTAAGAAAGGAAGTGTGATATAGGGTTTCAAAAAGCAATACTAAATGAATGGTGATGTGGCAAGAAGTAGAGAAACATTAAAATTGATTTTAAAAGAGATTATTGATAAAGAGATTGTAGACTAGAATCAAAGAAGCACTGAAATAGTAGAGAATACTATTTTCAAAGGTAGGAGGGGGTACTGAGAGCAATGGAAGAGACAGGCTAGATGGTAAAAATATGTTTTATATCCTAGGAGAAATCTGTGCATTTTATATTCAATGTAATAGTTCACATATTTACTACTGAACACTTAACAACATGCCAGGTACTGTGTCAGACACTGAGATTAAAATGATAAATAGAACAATTCCTGTATATAAAGAGTTTATGAATAAGAAGTATAGTTACAACATGGTAACTGTACTGTAACCATCAAATCCAATGGCTTTTACTCAGCTCTCACTCTTAAGACTCCTCTACTACACAAGAAAGTGATTACCACAAGCCATTCAATAAATATTGGATTAATCTGAACAAATTCTTGTCAAACTTTCCTGCCTTAATATCTGTGGCATATCACTCTCCTGATTTCTTCTTTTCCCACTGACTAGTCCTTCAACCTATTTCTTCCCATCTCTTTTACTGGTCCTTCTTTAATCCTCTCTCCCCAACGTTTTGTTTCAACCTTTGTTCTTTCCTTATTCTTCTTCCTTTGGTAAACTCATTCATTCTCAAGGCATACACTGTAATGTCCAAAATGTATAGCTCTACTTCTGACCTGTCCTCTAAGCTCTTATCTCTAAATCCCATTAATATATATGTCCTTTTGTGTGTCTACCAACTCAAACCTAAAAGTGAAACTAATTTTCACCTTCCAAAACCTGCTCTCCTCCTGTATTTCTTCTTTGTAGAGTCACTCTCTCAGAACTTTAGGCTTCAGACCTATAACCTCTGCCACCTGTGACCAAGGGTACACTTGAGATGGCAGGCTAGGGTCAGAATGCTGAATTTGGAACAGATTTTTCTCTTCATAAAGTTAACTGTTCTCAATAGGGAGCAACCTCACCTCTTGGATCTTGGTATCACCATGTTTCTTAGAACTGAACAGCCCAGAATGCCTAAAAAGTCAATGGCTAGTGAACACCTGGAGATGTCTAGCTGAAATGATTTTTTAAGAAAAAAATTTTAAAGAAAATACTCCAAGGGTACAAAAAACTACAGATGATAATACATGAGCACCTGTATACCTACCTACCACACAGATATAACTGGAGCCCCTTATGTCTCTTCCTCCCACCCTCACTGAAATAGCCACAACTCCGAATTTGGTTATTATTAGAATATGTGCTTTTGGACTTTACTATGTAAGTATACATCCATGAACAATATACAATATTGACTGAGTATTTTAAAACTTTATATTATGAATGGATGGTGGTGATGGTTGTATACCAGTGTGAATGTACTTAATGCCTCTGAACTGTATATCTAATGGTTGAAATGATAAATGTTATGTATATTTTAACCACAATTGAAAAAAACCTTTATATTACAGTATCACACCGTACTGATGTTTCTGCAACTTCCTTTTTGCCTTTTTCTGGCAAAATGTATACAGTTAATACATGCAACTCCAGTTCATTCACTCAAACTGCTATATAACATCTCCTTGTATACCTATATCACAATTTTTCACTATTACAAATGTTCTACTTTATAGCTACATTACAAAAAGGATTTCTGGGGTTTTAATTGAAGTATAGTTGGTTTACAATGTCATGTTAGTTTCAGATGTACAGCACAGTGACTCAGTTTTTTTTTTTTTTTTTGGCTGCGTTGGGTCTTTGTTGCTGCACGCAGCAGCTACTCTTTGTTGTGGTGCGCAGGCTTCTCACTGTGGTGGCTTCTCTTGTTGCAGAGCATGGGCTCTAGGCACACGGGCTTCAGTAGTTGTGGCTCGTGAGCTCAGCAGTTGTGGCTTGTGGGCTCTAGAGCGCAGGCTCAGTAGTTGTAGCACACAGGCTTAGTTGCTCTGCAGCATGTGGGATCATCCTGGACCAGGGCTCAAACCCGTGTCCCCTGCACTGGTAGGCGGATTCTTAACCACTGCACCACCAGGCGAAGTCCCAAGTGATTCAGTTTTATATGTATACATACATACACACACTTTTTCAGATTCTTTGCCCTTAGAGGTTATTACAAAATATTGAGTATAGGTCTCTGTGCTACACAGTAGGTCCTTGTTGGTTAATCTGTTTTCTATATAGTAGTGTGTATATGTTAATCCCATACATATGGTAATATATACACAATGAAATATTACTCAGCCATAAAAAAGAATAAAATAATGCCATCTGCAGCAACATGGACAGCCCTAGAGATTATCATACTAAGTGAAGTAAGCTAGACAGAGAAAGACAAATATCATAGGGTATCACTTATATGTAGAATTTTAAAAAAAGATACAAATGAACTTATTTACAAAACAGAAACTCACAGACATAGAAAAATTTATGGTTACCAAAGGGGAAAGCGGGGAGGGGTGGGATAAATTAGGAGGTTGGGATTTGTGATTTTGTTTTTTAATTGCTTTAAGACAAACAACTAAAGAGATCAGAACATTAAAGATATTAGAACATTAAAACTGCAGACCTTCCAAAATAGAAAACAGCTGTGTTCCCTATCTCTATATGTACTTAAGTATTCTATTAAATGGACTTGACTAAATCCCAATTGTTTATTGAAAGCTTTCCCCATATTTAGGTTTACTTAATTATTAAAAGTTCACTTAGCAAATCATTTAAGCTTGACTAAAAGCTTAATGGATTTTACAGAGTGCAGTTCTACTTTCCCTTGTTAATAACCATCCCTATTGCTAAAAACAAAAACAGAAACTCTAGCACTGTTAACAAAAGAGCTTTCTGAGAGCAACATTAAACCATTTGCAGCATTTCATTCTTAGGGCAAATAAATCAATAAAGAACAAGATTACCACAGAACAAGAAAGGTCTTAACGTAGCCAGTCCTTTAAGATACGAAAGCGTCTCCCTAAATACTGAGGACGTTCTTGAGGTCATATTTGATTCAGTATTACTTACAGTGGAGTCTCCAACAACAGCTGACTGTCTCCTCCTCACCAGCTCGTCTCCCCCAAGGGCCCATCTTACCGCATTCCCCTCCCACCTAACTCTACTTTGCTGACCACTGCTTTAATGTTTTCTGCTTGTCTAATCAGATTTTTTCCTTCATCTTTTACCAACCTCCCCACTCCCAACTCACCCTACATATTATTATTATTTTTTTTTTTGCGGTACACGGGCCTCTCACTGCTGTGGCCTCTCCCGTTGCGGAGCACAGGCTCCAGACGTGCAGGCTCAGCGGCCATGGCTCATGGGCCCAGCCGCTCCGCGGCATGTGGGATCTTCCCGGACCGGGGCACGAACCCGTGTCCCCTGCATCGGCAGGCGGACTCTCAACCACTGCGCCACCAGGGAAGCCCCCTACATATTATTAAAAGAGATATTTGTGTGTCTAAGTTGCTTAGCACGGGGCCTAGTCCATATATTCAACACATGTTAACTATTACTGTTTGTTACCAGAGTAATCTTCCTAAAGCATAATTCTAACTGGTCTTGCCATTCCTTTGATCAAAAGCTTTCAACGGTTCCCATAATGACAAGAGACTGCATCACACAGGAGACAGCAGAGGGAAGTATCAATAAAGTGAGTACCACCTTTTCAGTCAGTTATTAAGATCCTCGCTGTGTGTCCAACTATTTAAGTGGAGGTTAAATTAACCTTACTAGAGCTCATTTTCATCATCTATAAAATGGCTATCATGAGACCTACTTCTCAGGGTTGTTACAAGGGTTACAGGTTAAATAACATATACAAAGCTCCCAGCACACACAGTAGGTATTTAGCAAATTCTGATTTTTCCCTCCCTACAAACTAAACTCCTAAACAACTGAATTCCACAATCTAGCCCAAAAGTACCTCTTCATGCTTCTTTCTCATTACATACTCCTGATTCAGCCAAACTAGACTTCTCAGCATGCTTTGAGCCTGCCTTGTGATTTCTTACCTCTCAGCCTTCGCTTACTCCAATGGTTTTGCTTTTCCCTCCAACTCCACATATCTAAATCCAGCCTATCCTAAGCTCAGGCCAAATACTGCCCTTGTCCCTGAAGCATTTTCTCTTATCATCCCCATTGCTTAGAATACACTGTCTGAACCTCTTTAATTGCACTTATCACACCTGGCCTTATTCAAGAGTTCTATTTATGTGTCTTACATCCTCTATTTGAATGGATTGGAACAGAAATGGGTAACATCTTCCACTAAGTACCATTTCTACCCAATTTTAGCTAGTGCTGATTAAAACCTACAAATCATACCTGAGAATAAGAAAAGCAGCCTCTGATACCCAGGAGCTGGTCTGGTGTTGCTATGAGCTAGCCTGTCACTCACAGTTAGGTCTTGGTGTTGTTCTCCTCTTACACATAAGCAATTTCAGACATGAACATCAGGCAAGACCATTCTGTGACCATGATGGATCAAGACAAAAGAAATAAGAACATTGTGTAATCTGTCTGAGCGCACACAAAACACGAACACTGCCCAAACCAAAAAAATATCAAATAGCCCCTATTCCTGGATGATGAGTGACTGCTGCTTCTTTGCCAATTACAGCTATAGCTTTTCTTTAGACTGCTCTCTCTTGACATAAACTCTACTAAGATACCCAGTCATAGAATGTGCCCCACTTTCTGACAGCACCCAATCCACAGCAAAGCCCGACATCCTTAAACCTTCCTCAAAATCACCTAACATGGGGCTTCCCTGGTGGCGCAGTGGTTGAGGGTCTGCCTGCCGATGCAGGGGACACGGGTTCGTGCCCTGGACCGGGAGGATCCCACGTGCCGCAGAGCGGCTGGGCCCGTGGGCCGTGGCCGCTGGGCCTGCGCGTCCGGAGTCTGTGCTCCGCAACGGGAGAGGCCACAGCAGTGAGAGGCCCGCGTACCGCAAAAAAAAAAAAAACACACCTAACACAAGCCTAAATCCTATAGCAAGACTTTTCTAACACTCTTACTGAGATGCTGCGTGCTTCCTCATGGTGTGCAACCTCCTTTGCTGCAACAAGCAATAAACCCAATTTATTCAACTGTAGGTGCATTCCTGGTGCTCTGTGGCTGAAGGACAAACTATGAACTTCTTTAATAGAAGTCTAGTATTTTCTTTATGCTTACAGAGCATGCTCTGGGTCTTGCATGCTATACACTTTGTTGAACTGATCTGAATGACTTACACTAGGCCTGTTGGCCTTGCTGTAATCTGAAGACCCAGCCCAGTCACTCTCAGAGCTAAAAATAGTTTTTTACTTCATTATCCTGAGTGTTTTCAATTTCACAGTTTTGAGAACAGAAAATGGCATTCAGACTGATCGAGGTGCCCCACACCCACCCACCTCTGAGTTTCTGAAATTGAAAATGTGTCTAATTTACATTCATTCACAGACTCTCAAATTGTCTCTGCTCCTCTTTGCACACTTTCAGAGTAGATGTTTGATGTTTCATTAAGAGAAAAGGTAAAGGACCAAAATAATCCATTTGTCTCAGGCACCTACATACCAACACAAAGAGCTAATTTAAGATAACAGGGCTTCCCTGGTGGCGCAGTGGTTGAGGGTCCGCCTGCCGATGCAGGGGACACGGGTTTGTGCCCCGGTCCGGGAAGATCCCACATGCCGCGGAGCGGCTGGGCCCGTGAGCCATGGCCACTGAGCCTGCGCTCAGTGGCCATGGCTCTGCGCGTCCGGAGCCTGTGCTCTGCAACGGGAGAGGGAGAGGCCACAACAGTGAGAGGCCCGTGTACCACCAAAAAAATAAAAAATAAAAAAATAACAAAGAATTACGTATATGTGTGTGTTACCTATGCACATATAAATACGTATACACACATAAACACATATGTGTGTGTATGTATTTTCACATCTTGGAGAGCTTCAGACTCAGTGAGCAGGACTCACTTGAGGAGAATATGGTGACAAAAAGAGTCTGAACTATTCCAGAGGAACAGGGTTACTGGGGAGGGGCTGGTAAGGAATCCTGTTTATAGGCATTCAAAGTGAGATGCTCAATGGAAAACACAGGTGGGCAGGGTCAGCAGGAGAGATGCCAAACGTAACATTACGGTAGGAGTCCCCCAGGCCCCAGCCAACGGAGATGGAAGGTAGGACTCTCCTGAAGCCAATTCTAGCATAGAAGTAGCACACTGTCACCTTGGAGGGCTTCAACTACTCTGGAACCTGTTCAAAGTCCCAGTCAGCTAACCAGGAACAACTGACAAGGTTCCTGACCTAGTATGCTGACATCTTCATGTTCCACAGGTACATAAGGTGAGTCAGGGAATGGTTACTCTGGCCAAAGAAGAAACCTGTTGGTGAAATCAAACGAGAACCATAGGAGAAAGAGATCATGCCATCTTAGAATTTGTGGCAAAAATGTAGGGGGTGTGTGGCACAGGCTCTAGGAAGGCAGAATTAAGAAGTCCTGAGAACAGAGACACGTGGTTCCATTTCATGAGACTCTAAGAAGAAAGCTCTTAAGATGCATTTTTGCTTGGGCATTGAAAAAATTCTTAAGCAGGTAGGGAAGGCAAAGGAAAACAGCAGATGTACTGGTAGCTATTCTAAAAGAACAGACAAAAAATGAACAGAAGAGCACATCAGCAATCAGCATGAAAGAGTAGCAAGACTTGGAAGGACCACATGAGGAGGCCAAGGTCCAAAACAAATTAAGGTTTACAAAAAGGCTAGCAAGGGCTTCCCTGGTGGCGCAGTGGTTGAGAGTCCGCCTGCAGATGCAGGGGACAAGGGTTTGTGCCCCGGTCCGGGAGGATCCCACATGCCGCGGGGCGGCTGGGCCCGTGAGCCATGGCCACTGGGCCTGTGCGTTCGGAGCCTGTGCTCCGCAACGGGAGAGGCCACGGCAGTGAGAGGCCCGCGTACCGCCAAAAAAAAAAAAAAAAAAAAGGCTAGCAAAAGCAAAAAGGGTATTTTTAGAGTGAAAAGGCAATTTGCTTGATGATAAAATGTAATGCTGAGAAAGCAGAATTTCTCAACCTCTATTTTGCTTCCATATTCTCTATCAAAGGGTATCAATTTGGGGTTAAATGGGAGAGAATTAACAATCCTAGAGGGAAAAAAAGTTCCAGATGGGTGAGGAGGGTAACATCAAGTCTGTTCACTAAGTAACTTCTACCAGGAAAACTGGTAAAACTTGCACATAAGGTCACTGAACTGAAGAAAGTTTTAAGAAATTATATTGATAAAAAGAGAAATCTTGAACGAATGGAGACATAATTATTGTTCCAGTTTGCAAAAAGCAAAAGGTGGATAGTGGACTTTTCAACTATAGAGAAGTGAACGCTTCTTGGACTCAATTCTAAAAAGGATTCTTCCTTTTTTTTTTTTTTGATGGAGTGGACATGGAAGGGAAGAAACTTTTTTTCTGGTTATATAAGAAAAAAAACCCGCATACCTATAGAAAATTGAGAAAGTAGAGAAAAGTATAAATAACAACCACCCATGTTTCCATGACCCAGAAATAACCACTGTTAAGATGTTGACCTACTTCTTCCTAGTGAATACATACAGTGAATACATCTTTACTTTTCATTTATAGTATACAATTTTCCCATATTATTTGGAACTCTTCAAGAGGAGAAGAAAGAGAAAAGGAGATCCAAAATGTATTCAAAGAGATTATGGCTGAAAAATTCCCAAACCTAAAGAAGGAAACAGATATCCAGATACAGAAAGCACAGAGGGTCCCAAACAGGTAAACCCAAACAGACCTACACCAAGACATATTATAATAAAAATGGCAAAAGTTAAAGAGAGGATTCTAAAGGCAGCAAGAGAAAAACAAAGAGTTAATTACATAGGTTCCCCCATAAGGCCATCAGCTGATTTCTCTACAGAAATGCTGCAGGCCAGAAGGGAGTGGCAAGATATAGTCAAAGTCCTGAAAGGGAAAAATCTGCAACCTAAGGTACTCTACCAAGCAAGATTATCATTTAGAATAGAAGGAGAGACAAAGAATTTTTCAGACAAGCCAAAACTAAAAGAATACAGCAATACTAAAACTATCCCCTAAAAGGAAATATTGAAAGATCTTCTCTAAATAGAAGAATATATAGAAAAGAGAAAATCACAATTGGAAAGCAAATCACCTAAATAAACCAGTACACAGATTAAAAAAAAAATCAAAAAATTTCTGTGAAAGTGATGATAACCACAATGAACAGCAAAACGATGAACATGAAGATGTAAAAGAGGACACCAAAATCATAAAATGTGATGGAGGAGAGTAAGCAAACAGATTTTTTAAATTTCCTTGAATGTGTTTGAGCCTATATGACTACTAGTCTAAGGCAAGTAGATATGCAATGGGGTTAACATACTTGAAAAACAGGGTTACCACAAATCAAAAACATAAAATAGACTCACAAAAACCAAAAAGAAGAGAACATAAGTATAATACAAAAGAAAATCATCAAACCACAAAAGGAAAAACAACAAGAAAAAGGGACAAAGAAGAAATATAAAATCAACAGGAAAATAATGTTTAAAATGGCAATAAATACATATCTATCAATAATTACCTTAAACGTCAATGGACTAAATACTCCAATAAAAAGACAGAGTGGCAGATTAGATTAAAAAACAAAAGCCTACAAGATGCTGCCTACAAGAGACCCACTTTAGGGCAAAGGACACACACAGACTGAAAGTGAGGGGACAGAAAAAGATATTTCACATAAATGGAAATGACAAGAAAGCGGGGGTCACAATACTCATATCAGACAAAATAGACCTAAAACAAAGGCCATAAAGAAAGATAAAGGACACTATATAATGATAAAAGGATCAATACAAGAAGAGGATTTTATGCTCATCAACATATATGCACCTAATATAGGAGCATCCAAATACATAAAACAAATACTAACAGACATAAAGGGAGAAAATGACAGGAATACAATAATAGTATGAGACTTTAACACCCCACTCACATCAATGGACAGATCTTCTCTGGACAGATCTTCTAGACAGAAAATCAATAAGGCAACAGAGATCCTAGATGATACAATAGAACAGTTCACATTTTCAGGAAATTACATCCAAAGAACCAGAATACACATTCTTTTCAAGTGCACATGGAACATTCTTTAGGACTGATCACATACTAGGACACAAAACAAGCCTCAACAAATTTAAGAGTATAGAAATTATCAAAAGCATCTTTTCTGACCACAATGGCATGAAACTAGAAATCAACCACAGAAAAAAGAAATGAGAAAAAAGCAATTACATGGAGGCTAAACAACACGCTACTAAAAAACCAAACAATGGGTCAATGATGAAATCAAACAGGAAATTTAAAAATACCTTGAGACAAATGACAATGAAAACACAACCATACAAAATTTATGCAATGCAGCAAAAGCAGTTCTTAGAGGGAAGTTCATAGTGATACAAGCCTTCCTCGAAAAGCAATAAAAACTTCAAATAAACAACCTAACCTACCACTTAAGAGAATCAGAAAAAGAACAAACAAAACCTACAGTCAAAAAAAAAACAAAAAAAACCTAGAGTCAGCAGAAGGAAGAAAACAATAAAGATCAGAGAGGAAATTAATAAAATAGAGACTAAAAAACAATAGAGGGCTTCCCTGGTGGCAAGGTGGTTAAGAATCAGCCTGCCAATGCAGGGGACACCAGGGTTTGAGCGCTGGTCTGGGAAGATCCCACATGCAGCAGAACAACTAAGCCTGTGTACCACAACTACTGAGCCTGTGCTCCAGAGCCCGTAAGCCACAACTACTGAGCTCATGAGCCACAACTACTGAAGTCCATGTGCCTAGAGCCCATGATCCACAACAAGAGAAGCCACCACAATGAGAAGCCCGTGCACTGCAACAAAGAGTAGCCCCCACTCGCTGCAACTAGAGAAAGCCCACATGCAGCACAAAGACCCAACGCAGCCAAAAATAAACTAAATTAAAAAAAAAACAACAGAAAGAAAAATCAATAAAATCAAGAGCTGGTTCTTTGAAAGGGTAAACAAATTGACAAACCTCTGGCCAGGCTCACCAAGAACAAAATAAACAAAATAAGAATTGAAAAAGGAGACCTAACAACCGATACCTGCAGAAATACAGGAAACCATAAGGGAATACTATGAACAATTATATGCCAACAAATTTGATAACCTAGAAGAAATGGACAAGTTTCTAGAAACATATAGCCCACCAAAACTGAATCAAGAAGAAACAGCTAATTTGAACAGACCAATCACTAGAAGTGAAATAGAATTTGTAATCTTAAAACTCCCTACAAACAAAATTATAGGACCAGATGGCTTCACAGGCGAATTTTACCAAACATACAAAGAGGAACTTATACTGATCCTTCTCAAACCCTTCCAAAAAACTGAAGAGGAAGGAACATTCCCAAAGACATTCTATGAAGCCACCATCACCCTGATACCCAAACCAAACAAAGACACCACCAAAAAAGAAAATTACAGGCCAATATCTTTGATAAATATAGATGCAAAAATTCTCAACAAAATATTAGCAAGCCAAATTCAACAACACATAAAAAAAATCATACGCCACAACCAAGTGGGATACATCCCAAGTTCACAAGGATTGTTCAACGCATGCAAATCAATCAATGTGGTACACCACATAAACAAGAAAACACAAAAAACCACATGGTCATCTCTGTAGATGCAAAAGAAGCATTTCACAAAATTTAACATCCATTCATGATAAAAGCTCTTACCAAAGTGGGTATAGAGAGAACATATCTCAACATAAAAGCTATTTATGACAAACCCACAGCCAATGTAATACTCAATGGTGAAAAGCTGAAAGCCTTCCCACTAAATTCTGGAACAAGACAAGGATGCCCACTCTTACCACTTCTATTCAACATGATATTGGAAGTTCTACCCACAGCAATCAGACAAGAAAAAGAAATAAAAGGTATCCAAATGAAGGGAAGAGGTAAAATTGTCATTATATGCAGATGACATGATACTATATACATAGAAAACCCTAAGGACTCCACACAAAAACTACTAGAACTGATAAATGAATTCATCAAGGTAGCAGGATATAAGATTAACAACAGAAATTGGTTGCATTTCTTTACACTAACAATGAAATATCAGAAAGGGAATGTAAAAAAACAATACCTTTCAAAATCACACGCCCCAAAATAAAATACTTAAGAATAAACCGAACCAATGAGGTGAGAGTTGTATGCTAAAAATTATAAAACATTAATAAAAGAAATTGAAGAAGACTCAAAGAAATAGAAAGATATCCCATGCTCTTGGATTGGAAGAATTAATATTGTTAAAATGAGCATACTACCCAAAGCAATCTACAGATTTAATGCTATCCCTATCAAATTATCCATGACATTATTCACAGAACTAGAATAATCCTAAAATTTATTTATTTATAAATAATCCTAAATCCTGGGTCCATAAAGGACCCAGAATTGCCAAAGCAATCTCAAAGAAAAAGAACAAAGAAGGAGGCATACGCCTCCCAGACTTCAGACAATACTACAAAGCTAAAGTAATCAAAACAGCATGATACTGGCACAAAAACAGACATATGGATCAATGGAACAGAACAGAGAGCCCAGAAATAAACCCATACACATATGGTCAATTAATCTTCGATAAAGGAGGCAAGAATATACAACAGGGAAAAGACAGTCTCTTCAGCAAGTGGTGTTGGGAAAGTTGGACAGCTTTCACCATACACAAAAATAAACTCAAAATGGCTAAAGACTTAAACATAAGACATGACACCATAAAGCTCCTAAGAGATCACAGGCAAAACATTCTCTGACATAAATAGTACCATTGTTTTCTTAGGTCAGTCTCCTAAGGCAATATAAATAAAAACAAAAATAAACAAATGGGACCTAATCAAATTTACAAGCTTTTGCACATCAAAGGAAACCATAAACAAAACAAAAAGACAACCTACAGAATGGGAGAAAATATCTGCAAATGATGCTACTGACAAAGGCTTAATTTCCAAAATATACAAACAGCTCATACAACTTAAACAAAAAAGCAAACAACCCAACTGAAAAATGGGCAAAGACCTAGACATTTCTCCAAAGAAGACATACAAATGGCCAACAGGCACATGAAAAGATACTTAACATCGCTAATTATTAGAGAAATGCAAATCAAAAGTACAATGAGGTACCACCTCACACTGGTCAGAATGGCCGTCATTAAAAAGTACACAAATAAATGCTGGAGAGGATGTGGAGAAAAGGGAACCCTCCTACACTGTTGGTGGGAATGTAAGTTGGTGTAGCCACTATGGAAAACAGTATGGAAGTTCCTCAGAAAACTAAAAATACAATTACCATATGATCCAGAAATCCCACTCCTGGGCACATATCCAGACAAAATTATAATCCAAAAAAGATACATGCACCCCTATGTTCATAGCAGCACTATTCACAGTAGCCAAGACATGGAAACAACCTAAATGTCCATCAACAGATGAATGGATAAAGAAGATGTGGTACACCACAAAAAAGAAAAAAAAAAAAAAAAATAAGATGTGGTACATATATAGAATGGAATATTACCCAGCCATAAAACAGAATGAAATAGTGCCATTTGTAGCAACATGGATGGACCTAGAGATTGTCATACTGAGTGAAGTAAGTCAGAAAGAAAGACAAATACCAATGATATCACTTATATGTGGAATCTAAAAAATAGGACACAAATGAACTTATCTACAAAACAGAAATAGACTCACAGATATAGAGAACAGACTTGTGGCTGCTGGGGGGGTGTGTTGCGGGAGCAATGGAGTGGGAGTGTGGGGTTAGCAGATGCAAACTAGTATATACAGAATGGATAAACAACAAGGTCCTACTGTATAGCACAGGGAACTATATTCAATCTCCTGTGATACACCATAATGGAAAAGAATACGAAAAAGAATGTATATGTATGTATAACTGAATCACTTTGCTATACAGCAGAAATTAACACAGCATTGTAAACCAACTACAATTAAAAAAAAGAAAGTCCCTCAAAAAAAATAGGTATGGTACACAGTATCAGATTTCAAGTTCAGGTATAATTAATACTGTATTTGTATTGTCTACCCTGTTTATAAATCCACAGTGATCCCAGACAAACTGGTATTTTTTCCCCTTTGATTTCAAAGAAAAAGAAAACTGGCCACCAAAACAGACAAGAAACAAAAAAAACTCCAACCCCTCATGAATATAATTTACTAGATTCATAACAGTCTATCATATGGATGCACAATAATTTATGTAACCATAAATAACAGTAATAATAATAGTAATAATAAAGTAATGGCTTATAAATGCTAATAGAGGAAACCATGATCCCTGGGAGCCAGCATTCATTAATTCGCCCAATTCACTAATTCCTTTATTCATGAGTATTGATTTTCTACAATGTGCAGGCCTGGTCTAAAGTTGGAGATACAGCAGTGAACAAAACAAACAAAAATCCTTACCCTCATGGAACCTCCTTTCTAAATGGGAAAAGAGATAATACACAAGGTAATGATAAATACTAAAGAGAAAAAATGAAGCAGGCAAAGAGGATAGGATGTGTTGGGGGGAAATAAAGATTTTAGCTGGAGTATCCAGAGAAGGCTCAGGAGATGAAGACCTAAAGAAGATAAAGGAAAGGCATATGGCTATCCAAGGGAGAGCATTTTAGGCAGGGGAAACAACAAATGCAAAGGCCCTGAGGTGGGAGCACACCTGGCATGTTCAAGCAACAGTGAGAGGCCAGCATGGTCAAAGCAAAATGAGAAAGAAAGGAAAAGGAGAAGGAAATGGGGAAAAGGATTAAGTAGGTCATGTACAGACTTTGTCTTTTCATCTGAGTCAGGAAGCCACTGGAGGGTTTTATGGAGGGAGAAACTTATGCTTTAAAAGGATCAGTATGGATGCTATGTTGAGAACAGACTGAAGGGAGAAGGGAGGAAGAAGGTGGACCACAGCCTAAAACAGACAGAATAAGATGGAGTAAAGCAATCAAATGACCAACTGGTTTAATGACTCTACACAAACGGTTTCAATGAATAGACTGGGGTGACCTGAAGAGCAGTTTCAAATGACTGATAGATTTAAAAAAATAATTTGAATGATCAAGAAGACACGCTAATCAAAAGCAAGGGTGAAATTGTGAAAAGAAATTATGAGGCAGTCAGAGACATCTGAATGCCGACTGGATATTTAATGACATTAAGGAATTATTGATTTTTTAGGTGTGATAATGATATTGCGGCTATTTTAAGAAGAATTCTTATTTTTTAGAGATGTATACAAAATTATTTACGGATGAAATGACCCAATGCCCGGGATTTGCTTCAAAATAATTGAGTGTTATGGGGGGAAAAGTAAGTGGGGATATACATGATACAAGATGATGAAGCAGGGTGATGTGCATTCATCTTACTACTCTCGACTTTTGCTTATGTTTGAAAATGTCTAACAAAGAAGTTTTTTTAAAAAAATCAAGAATGGCATATAGCTGAGAGAGATGGTAAAACAAATACACTGAATGGAACGATAAATATTCTGAAAAAATGTCAAGAGGCTAGAATTCTGGACCAATAGATAAAATGCAACAGGAAAGGCTAGAAACTGCTATATTTGGTTCCAAAACATCAAGTGAATGTACAAAATGGACAAAACCTAGATGAGTAGCTCCTATTTTAAAAAAAAAAAAAGTTTAAGATTCTAATATACAGCAAGGTCAGCAAGTAAAATGCCAAAAATCTAAAGCAATCCCCAAGATGCATTAATAGAAGTAAAGAATTTTAAAAAGGGGGGTGGGGGGGTTGCTCTTCCATGAGCTAACTGGCTTACACCTGCTATTGTTTGCCATCTAAGAGGGCTATGTTTAGATACTTGCAACTATGTCATATGAGGAATGGATGAGGCAGCTAGGGATGTCAACTTAGGAAAAAAGATGGAAGAAGGGGACGTGATACTAGTCTGCAAATTCCCGAACTCATCATCTTTCCCCTTTAATCTACTTTGCTTCATTACTATTTTGGTAAAGGGTGTTACCATCTATGTATTCACCTAAGCCAATAAACTGAGAATAATTCAAGATGCCTCCCTCTCTCTCACGCTCCACGTCTATTTAAAAATGTCTCTTAAAATTGTTTTCTTCTCTCCTATCCAACGTTGATGCCTCCCCTGCTCCATTTACTCCTTCTTCTTCCTGTACCCCTATTTCCCTTTGGGAATCACTCTCAACTCCACAGTGGTCAATCAGCATATTCTTTCTACCCACAGCACTGCAAATAGCTTAAATCAAGCTATTAAGATGGGAGGATGTGTTAGCTGGAACTACTGGGAAAGAATAGGTGTGGGAGGAGGGGGAGGGGATAAGAGTAAGATGGGAGTGAAGGAAGAGTTCAAAAGAACAGAAACATTCTTTCTCTGGACAATTAAGTGTGAGGAGGTGATATCTGGAACTGTTGCAACTATTTTTGCTACCCTGAGAAGTCAACAGACAGAGTCAACTTGAGAAGGAACCCAGAAGTGAAAAGGACACAGAAAATCAGATTGTGAATCTCTAGATCAAACCACACAGGAGGCCAATTCTAACACAGGGTCTTTTCATTTGGACTAATCAATACATTCTCTTTTTGACTTAAGACAGTTCAGCTGAATTTCCTGTGACTTATCATGAGAATCCTAACTGATGAGCCCAAAGACATTCGCTTAATGATGCTCATGTCTCAACTGGACTACTGCAACAATATTCTCCCTGAAAAAATCCTCACGATACAGACTTAATACTGTTGCCAAGGTGTCCTTTCAGACTGTATGTTTCTCTTCTACTCATAAACTTACAATGGCCTCCTCTTCCTTTAGAATACTATCCAAACTCCTTAAGTATGGCAGAAAAAAAAATCTTTACAGTTTGGCCCCAAGTCTCATCTCTTACAACTCTAAAGCTATTTCAAGGCTCTGGGTGTTGTTTTTGCTCTGTGTTCCCTCTGCCTGGAATGTTCTTCTTAATCTGGCTAATAAAAACACTTTAGAATTACCTCCTCAATTTAGCCAAGGAATGCAAGGTTGGTTTAACACCCCAAAATCAATTATGTAATGCATCATATCCACAGAATGTAGGACAAAAACCCCATTATCGCTTCACTAGACACAGAAAAAGCATTTGACAAAATTCAACACCCCTTCATAACAAAAATACTCAACAAACTAGGAATAGAAGGGAACTCCCTCAAAGGGCATCTTTAAAAAAATCCACAGCTAGCATTACCCTTAATAGTATGAAAGCTTTCTTAAGATTAGGAACAATCAAGGACGTTCCCTCTTCACTGCTTCTATTCAACATTGTACTAGAGGTTCTAGCCCAGGCAGTTAGGCAAAAAAGAAAGAAAGAAAGAAAAGGCATGTAGATTGGAAAGAAGTAAAACAATCTCTGTTCGCAGAGAACAAGATCATGTATTGGAGCTAATAAACAATTCAGCAAGTTTGCAGAATACAATATTAATACACAAAAACTGTGTTTCTAAAAAATAGTGAACAATTTGAAAATAAAATTAATAAAATAATTCAATTTACAATAACATCAAAAAGAATAAAATACTAAGGAATATATTTAACAAAATAAGACTTGTATACTGAAAACTACAAAGTTCTTTGAAATCAATTAAAGACCTAAATAAATAAAAAGAAATCCTATGTTCATAGATTGAAAGACTTAATATTGTTAAGATGGCAATACTCTCCAAATTGGTCTACAGATTCCACACAATCAAAAATCCCAGCTGGCTTCTGCAGAAACTGATAAGCTGATCCTAAAATGTGTATGGAAATGCTGGGCCACAAGACTCAGAAATTAATCTTGAAAAAAGAACACAGCTGGAAGACTTAATGCTTCATGACCTCAAAACTACAAAGCTACAGTAATCAAGACAGTGTGGTACTGGCATAAGGATGGGTGTATATGATATTTGTATCAATGGAACAGAATTGAGAGTCCAGAAATAAACTCTCACACTTACAGTCAATTGAATTTCAACAAGGGTGTCAAAACAATTCAATGTAAACAGAATAGTGTTTTCAAAAATAATGCTGGGATAAATGTATATCCACATGAAGTTGGACTTCTACCTCACACCATGTATAAAAATTAACTCAAAATGGATCAAAGACTTAAATATAAGAGTAAATACTATAAAACTTGAAACATGGGCATAAATCTTCATGACCTTGGATCTGGCAATTATGTTTTTAGATATGACACCAAGAGCAGAAGAGAAGAAAATAAGTCAGACTTCATCAAAATTAAAACTTTTCTTAAAAGGACACCATTGAGAAAGTGAAGACAACTTACTAAGTGGAAGAAAAGCAAATCATATATCTGATAATGAACTTGTACCTAAAATACATAAAGAACTCTTACAACAATAAGAAACCCAATTTAAAGATGTGCAAAAGTCTGAATACACATTTCTCCAAAGAAGATACACAAATAGCCTATAAAAGATGTCAGTGTTGTTAGTCATGGAAATACAAAAAAAAAAATCACAATAAGATTCCACTTCACACCCATTAGGATGGCTATAATCAAAAAGGCAAGCAATAACAAATGTCGGTGAGGATATGGAGAAAGTGGAACCCTCACACTAATGGTGGGAATGTACAATGATGCAGCCACTTTCTAAAACAATCTAGCAGTTCCTCAAAACTGCTCATAGAGTAATCATATGAGCCAGAGATTCCACTCTTAGTTCCAGCTACACTAAAATGCTTACATTTCCCAAATGCATATACCCAAGAGAAACCAAAGCATGTATCCATACAGAAATCTGTACACAGATGTTAACAGCAGTGTTATTCTTAATAATCAAAACCCAAAATGCCCTTCAACTGATGAATGAATAAAATGTGGATGGAATATTCCACACAATGGAATATTATTCAGCCATAAAAAGTAATGAAGTACTTGGGCTTCCCTGGTGGTGCAGTGGTTGAGAGTCCGCCTGCCGATGCAGGGGACATGGGTTCGTGCCCCGGTCCGGGAAGATCCCACATGCCGCGGAGCGGCTGGGCCCGTGAGCCATGGCTGCTGAGCCTGCGCGTCCGGAGCCTGTGCTCCACAACAGGAGAGGCCACAACAGTGAGAGGCCCGTGTACCGCAAAAAAAAAAAAAAAAAAAAAAGAATACAAAAAAACTGACCATTCTAACATGTGTCTCCCCACTTCCCTGCAAGGATTTGAGTACCTGTAATTGACACTTTTTTGCACTTATTTAATGTCTGTTTCCCTCTACTAAACTGTGGATTCAAGGCAGGGATTTGGCTCATTTTTTCACGGAATTAACAATATTTATACGTTGTGTGTAAACTATGTAAAAGTGTACATCATAAATATTTGCTAAAGACTATCCTAACAGTTGTTACATGGAAAAGGGACTGTGCTTGTTCCACATATATGCCAATGGGCAGAAATGGAAGCTACTGATATAATGGCACGAATTTTAGGAATTTTCAAATAATCAGGGCTGTCCCTTTATTCAAAACAGGGGTGTCTGGGTTCTGTGGATTCTCTGAGTTGATTCTCAAATTCTGAATGTATGTATAAAAAGCATGTGCATTCTTCCTGGGAAAAAAATCCATAACTTTCATCAGATTCTCAAAGGGGTATATAACCCAATAATGGCTAGGATTCACTGTTTTTAAAATGTCAGTGTACCAGGGCAGGGATTTTAGTTAGCAAATTTCAGTTACTGGAATACATCATTCAAGGTAGGTTTTTGCCTAGATTATACTACTTTGGTAATTAATGCAAAAAGAGAACTCACAATATTAGTATCTTCATAATCTTATTCATTTAAAAGTATTTATAGATTGTCCATTATATGCCAACTGCTGAAGAAATAATAGTAAACAAGACCAAGTGCCTGCCCTCAGGAGCTTACATTCTAGAAGGTGGAGACAAAAAAAAGAGTAAATAAATAAGAAAATGTCGTATCATATAGTAATGCCTTCAACAGAGAAAATAAAACATGATGAAATAGGGAATGAGGGGAGTGTAAAGAGTTATTTTAGGAGCAGGAGGCTTTTTAGGACATGAGCCACCTTGTCTCCTTGCATGGCCTCGCGATAAACCTTTCTCTGCTCCAAACGCCGACGCTTCGGCGGGCACATGAACTTGCATTACTATTTGTGCCTGTTCAAACGACAGACGGTGCAACTTTTCAGTGACTCCTTCATCTCCTATGTTCACCCAGCGGTTCTTTCTAAGAATCATCTCTTAATCTCTCCCTTCTCCCTCCTCTCTTCCTGCACTGTCCTTACCCTCAAGGGTCTCTCAGTCACCAACATTTACAGTCTAGGGCCTTGTTTATGATAGGATGGAGTTAAGTGCAGCACATGTGTGGGACACCTGGGGTCAGGAGGTGGCCAGGAACGACTTCCCAGAGGAGGTATATTTTGTCTTCAGACCTGAAATGTTGTGTAAGTCATGTGGGGTGTGGTGAAGATGGAACTTGGGGTTTTCTAGCACAGGAATAACAAAGAGGCATAAACTAGATGAATTCATAAATAGAATGTGAACTTGGTTAATTGCATGTTATTGGGTCCGGCTTCTAACCTTTTATTTCCCTCGCTTTGGCATTAACCTCTAGAAAACGTAATTATTTTTAAAGCCCCTCATTATCCTCCCCACTTCTAGGCACTTTTCGTATTCAAGTTTTCTTCTGCACCTGCCAAACTAAATCTTCTCTAAGCTTGGCTTCTTAGTTTCTTTGAACTACTGAAAAACCTGGAAAGGCTTGATACTGAGCAGGACACTGTGGGGCTCCTGGGCACAAAATTCTGTGTCCCTCATTACTCGATTACAGAAAATCGGCTTCATTCAGCCTCCATGACCTTCCCAGAGTTCCAACTAGCAGGTTCAAACAGTTGCTAATTAGGGAAGGGAGGAGATGCGGAGACAAGGGAGGAACAGTGAAAAGAAACAGTAGTGTCAGAAGTTCCTTAATGGTCCAGTGGATAGGACTCAGTGCTTTCACTGCAGTGGCCTGGGGTTCAATCCCAGGTTCCCCTGGTCTGGGAACTAAGATCCCGCAAGCCACACAGTGTGGCCAAAAAAAAAGTTATTTTAGCTAGGGTCATCAGGGAAAGTCTCTCTGAGGAGATCACATTTGAGCTGAAACATGAGCAATGAGAAGGAAGCTGAGGAAAGAACACTTCAAGAATGAACAGAAAGTGCAAACATTCTAAGATGAGAACATTGATTATTACCACCTGCGTTAAGAGAAAAAGCCACGTCTAAACGCCTCTCTATACAACATTCAGAAGAGTGTCTCCCACTCACAGTGAATAGAACTTATTCAAGATAATTCAGCATAATGAAAATTCACTGTGATAAGAGACTATTCTAGACAAATCTTTACTGCTTAGGGTCATCACAAATTTACTCTTCTTCAATGCAGACAATATCATTAGACAAAGTGAGTAAAACCTTTGGGGTTTTGTAATAAAACAGAAAGAAGAAAAAAAAACACCATGTACTTTTTTTTTTTTTTAAGAAGTCTCTCCCAGGTAGAGTTTTACAAACAAAGATTATTAAGCAAACTCTACAAACAATTATGAGTTCGATCTGCTCTCCATCCCTAGAGCTTGGTGCTTTGCGTTTCTAGTATTTACTATCTGTGAGGTACAAGAGGGTGGAGTTACAGCCAGTGTATACAAATTAGAGGGGAATGAGTTTCAGTTCAAAAGCAGCTGTCCAACAATCAACAGGTTGAATATGAGTGTAAGTGTGGAGACTGTAAAACCATGACTCAAGTTAGCGTAACTTCATGACCTACAAAGGACTGTTCCAG
Organism: Orcinus orca; assembly: GCF_937001465.1. Classification (NCBI taxonomy): domain Eukaryota; kingdom Metazoa; phylum Chordata; class Mammalia; order Artiodactyla; family Delphinidae; genus Orcinus; species Orcinus orca. The sequence continues at coordinate 47,103,260 of NC_064566.1, read as the reverse complement.
TTCTTTCTCCCAGCCTTGGCATCCCTGTCGTGTTACACTCACCCATAATGCCCCAGAATGCAAACCAAAGAGTGGATTTTTAACCACCACATACATCATGCCAATAACAAAAGATTGACAAATACTTGTTCAGGTAAGGGCAACGCAGAGCTTTGTTCATCTCAGCAATTTAAATTCTTACTATTAAAATCTTCAAGTTATATTTACAAAGGCACAAAAAAAAACCTGAAGCAGTGAGCACCCAACACCAAACTGAAAGTACACAATGAATTAAGGTTAACAGTACCAATTCCAACTATTTCATTCAAATGCACGACAGAAAGCATACGAAAGCCCTGAAGAGGGGAATCCAAGAGGGAGCCCTCCTGACTCAGAGCACCTGAGCAGACGGTGACTAGTTGCGTTAGGCCAGTGAGGGGAAGGGGCTGCCAGCAACCGGGGAGTGTGCCCAGGCTTGTCTGCGTGCGCTCCTGGTCCTGCCTGCGGTGGAAGGTCAGGAGGGACCCGCTCGGGCAGCTGCCCGCTGGTGTCAAAAGAAGCCAGGGGACTGGCACCTCCCACACGCCGCCGGGTCCGCCTTCTCTAGCGGGGACGGAGATTCCCGGAGCCGCCCTCCCTGTAGCATCGCTTACCTTCGGTGAGCGGCGGTGGTTCCTGCCGCTTTCCGCGGGACAAAAAGGCCTTGGGCAGAAGCAACGACACAGCCAGGACGAGCCCCGAGGCCAGGGCCACCCTCTGCACGGTGGAGTACGCCATGGCCACCCGCCCTCGCCGCAGGTGAGCTCCAACCGGAACCGGAACCAGAAGTGGAACCGCAAAGCCCGCGGCCTCCTTCGACCCCACCGAGAGCTGCGCAGACGGCGCCGCGCGAGGGACAAGTGACCAGGCGCCTCCGGCTCCGCGGCGGAGGGCTGACCTGCTCCCCCCGCACAGTCACCTGGTGCAATGAGTGGTACCCGCGCCCTCTCATTTGTACCGACTAGACACGCCTTCCACGCCCCACGCCCACCTCGGCGTTCTGCCGTCGAAACAACCAATGGTCGTCCCTCCTCTCCATCCAGCTCACCACACTGCTCACTCCCCGCCCCAGACCGCCCATTAATTTCCTCGTTAAGGCCCCGCCCAGGCCCCGCACCTCCATTGTCCATCTGCATACTAAGGTGATGATACTACGACGCAGCTGTAATGCGTTTTAAGCTTTCCATAGCTTCAGATCTTTCAAAAACTCCTCTTTATCCTCATAGAAAGGTCAAACTGCTATGACCTCAAGGCCCTGCGTGGTCCGGTCTTACCAACGCTCCGTGCAAACTAGATCATTTGCTATTTCCCCAGCATATTTCTTGCCTTCAGGGAATCTTTGCTTATCGTGTTACCTCTGCCTGGAAAATTACTAATGCATCTCCACCTGTTAAAAACTTCTCTGAAGAACAGCTGAAAAGTACTACCCTCATGAAACTGTTTTAGTCAGCCTCTCCTTCCTCTGTATCCCCACAGTTCTTCGTTACTGTCTTTATGGCTTTATTTAACAAACATTCTTTCGGTTCTTACTATGTATCAGACCCTGAAATGGCACTACAGAATCTGATGAATAAGATGGCTTCCGTATGGGGTAGATAGTTACAGAAACAAGAAAATGCAGGAAAAATGATGGACTCTGGAGCAGTCAGCTCAACTGGAAGGAGGAGGAATGAGGAGAAAACTCCTGAGAGTAGGTGAAATCTGAGTATTTGAAGAATGAGTAAGTTACTAGGCAGACAGGTGGGAGGAGTTAGAAGGGTATACCAGGGAAAGGATGCAAAGAAAGCAAAGACGTAAACTCGAAGCTTCCTTACGTGTTCTGAAAACTATTAGTAATTCGTTTTAGCTGGGCCATGGGATTGGTGACAGGACATAAAGTGATAAGGCAATATAAGCAGGAACTAGGTTATGAGAAACTTGGATATAATTTCCAGTTAAACATGGCAGACGGAGCACACCCACTTATCTTTGCTTTCCCCAGACACCTCACAATAATGAAGATAAAAAGATAGAGTGTATCAACTAAAAGACTAGAGAGAATGGGAGAAAACATGACAGCAGACAACAAATGTCAGAATTTTATAAGATGCAACGTTATCCAATAGAAATATAAGGCCAGTCACATATGAATTTAAAATTTTCTAGTAGCCTCATTTAAAAAGTGAAAATAAACAGGTGAAGTTAATAATATACTTATTTAACCCCAAACACCCCAACTATTATCACTTCCACATGTGTAGCACTAGTCAGTCACATTTCAATGGCTTAAAAACCATGTGCCTAGTGGCTACCATATCGGACCGCGCAGGTTTAGAGCATAAAAAGGGAAGTGCCTACAGAAAGAAAGACTCTAAGAAGCAAACAAATTTGGCCTCCAGGACCTATAAAGTACTAGGAGTTGGAAGCACTGAGTTCCTTTAAGGGCAGAAATGTGCAGTGGGACTGAATAAAGAAGGATTGGTTGAAAGTCTGTCAAGAAGCAGTTGATATCCTCCAAATCTGGCTCCTCAATTACTGCAGCCAGGTGGTTGCCCCTACTGGCATCACTCAGGCATCATTATCATTGATATCATCAACAGCACTGAAAGTTATTGAGCACGTCCTATGTTCCAGGTGTTTTCCATATCATAACAATTGATTCTCCTAACAACTTTATGAAGTAAGAAATATGATGATGTACCCACTTTACAAATGAGAGAACTAAGGAACAGAAAGCCTAAGTAACTTGACAACAACTACACAATATACATTGGAAGTTATTGTTTGAATCCAGGCATGCTTACTCCAAGACTTGCTCTCTTAACCACCAGTTTTACTTTCTGGAACCAGAGATGCTCTGGACTCACAGACAGCAGGTGCAGCTTAGGAAGGTGAAGACTGATGGGATAGTCTAAGAGGTGCAGAGGAATCCCAGATCACCCCCCAAATTCTCACTCGGGTGACTGGATAGACATTGATTCCATATAACAAGATTTTGAGAACAGAAGAATCAGATCTGTGAGAAAGATGAGTTCAGATTTTGATGAGTTGAGTTTGAGGTTCCATGACATGTCCATGCAGAGCTGTCCAGTTGGGTATACGGGTCCAAAGCTCAGAAGAGACGTTTGGGCTGGAAACAAATATGGAAGTGATCAGCCCACCAATAGCAAATGAAGTCTGGGAGAAGATAACATTAGCAAGAATGCTCATGTAAATGATAAGAGGCCACAGTGGAAACTTAGGGTACACCCTTATGTTGAAATTCCCAAGTATGAGGACAGAAATGCAGTGGAAAAGAAGATACTGATCCAGGTGCTAAAATCTTGAATGAATGAGGAGTTACTGGAAGGATGAAAGGTGACAGGAACAGAGGGTGTAATAAGCAATCAGATGACACGCTCTTCTAAGAGTTGTAGTTTGTTTTCAGAGTAGTTGTAGCAGTGGCAGCAGCAGTCACTCGGAGGCATACTTCTAAGTGCTTTACATGCATAAATCCTTTGATGATTATACAAAACTTCCTGAATAAATGCCAGCTCTTACTAGTAACTATTTGGTCTAATTCCATTTTTTATGGTTCTACACTCAGAACAAACCTCTTTTCCTTTCACTTGCAGTCCCACTGTCATGGAACTTGTAAATTACTCCCTAGCAGCTTCTCCTGTGTTGCTGGTATTCTTATCCCTGTGATAATCGCCTTCCCAATTCTCCTGATTTAGCTCCTTTCTGCTTTCTTAACACCCAATTTCAGCACAGAAGCAAACTGCTCATGGGCCACAAGATCCAAGGAAGAGAACCTACCTTCCTCTGATGTGCAGTAAGCGGTCGAGAGGGGCTCTCTCAGCCTTAGGCCCAAAGAGAGGGGACCTCTGTTTGCCTCCTTCTCCTTGGAATCTATTTCCATTCTGCCTTGTGATGACCGGCGGGGCTCCCTGATATGAGGCCCTCGAGGCACTGCAGCTAGAGCAACTTAACTGCAGCTGCTTCCAACTGACACTGCCTAGGGGCCCCGAACTGTCCGTCCATGAGAGACACTGGAAAGTCACTCAGTGTAAAGTTGTCATATTCATAGTCATTGATCATAGTCTAACCTTTAGCCCTCTGTCAAACAGGCTGTTTACTTACTTCTATGACTTGTATTAGTGATTTTCAAACTTGACATTTTTCTGATGACAGATCTTGAATCCAGAAAGCACGGTAAGCAGAAGGCTTGGGACGTCAAGGGGAGGAGATAGAGTCAGAGTAAAATACGTACTGAGCAGTATCCAGTTGTTTCTGTTTCTCTGGGGAACTCTAACACAGTGACTTTAGCTATTTCCGAAAATGTATTTCCTCCTGTTATTGAGGCTTCTCCATCCCAGAGGAGATTCCAAGGATGTACCTTGGCCTCTGAAAACAATTTTAAAGAGCCTATAAGGAAGCATAGCAGCTCCACTGTAGAGTCACGGACTCTTATTAAAGGCAGGAATCAGGGTGGTGAGCAGGGAAGTGAGACCCAAATGTCCAGAAAACTGAGCAAGGCCTGTAACTTCAAAGCCCAGAATGAAAAAGCTAAAGGAGGCAAGCAGGAGATGGGACAGGATACACCCCAGAGGGTACGTTGGACCAGGGCCTTGAGAGATGGATGGGATTTCTATCAGGGATAAGGGGGATGTGATAAACATCTGCCGGTTGTGGTTGTCCACAATCTTTAAAATAGCCTTTCTTTGTCAGATGTTAGACACATTGAGAACCTCACTTTCTCAATGTAGAATCCAACAAACTATATTTCCCCTGGCCACTGGGGTGCAGATACATAACTCTGTTTCCCCAGTCAGATGTTAGACACATTGAGAACCTCACTTTCTCAATGTAGAATCCAACAAACTATATTTCCCCTGGCCACTGGGGTGCAGATACATAACTCTGTTTCCCCAGTCAGATGTACCCATGCCTGATTTCGGTTTGGAAGTTATCTATGAGAGGAAACATCGATGCCTGGGCTGCCTTTTTTGACCGCCATAGGTGGTAGCAGAAGCGGAAGCTCCCGCGGTTGGTGGCGGCCACAAGTAGCTTCCTAAAGGCAGAGCAGAGGCCATGGAGGTCTGGGGTCAGTGGTGGCAGAGTTCCCTTACTAGGCTAGTTCTGTGGAGTTTTCCCAAGGTAGTTCTGGGGGTTATTCCAAGCTCCAGAGCCCCAGCTTTCTCACCTGTGGAATGGAGATTATACCACCCCCTTCCCCTCCCTCCCTCCCTCCCGTGAGCTAGCAAATGTGATGGAGCCTGGAAGGCAATTGTGTGTGAGACCGAAACAGCAGCAGGAGCTGCAGCTCAAAGCATGTCCAATGAAAGGAAATTGGAATCCGAAAAGGGAAGATGGTTTCAGAGGAAAACCTACAGGGAGGAAGCCTCTAGAAGGCCCATATTCCTCACCCTAAAGCTCTACCCAACTGGGACTGTGTGGGTAAAGGTGAATGGCATGAGGACCCAGATTTCCTGGTGGCGAGGTGAGAATACCCTTACTGCTTTGCTACCAACACTCCTCGCTGGCCCCTGCCCCTGGTGACACAGAACAGAGAGAAGTCACAGTTGGATACCTTGGGCCTTTCTGCCTTCAATAAGAAGAAATAGTCTTTGGCTCCAATTAATTAAGCAAACTGATAGAAATTCCCTGCTTAAGTCACACTTTGCATATCCATAATCTCTGCACTACATTTTCTGTATACTTTGCCCCTGGGTAAAAAATGGTGAGCATTTAAATGCTTGCTCACATAATCTTGCTAAAGCACACTCCTGCCTATAAATATTCATGCCACTGCCAAAACATTTGCAAGCTTCCCCCAAAGGTGAAATGTGTGTAATGTACTTTGTCTTCTGGGTATAAATATTATCCAATACATTTTAGTTAATATGAATACACTAATTATTCCTGTAACCCTTTTAAAAAGGGTCATCTTCATGATGTGAATTTTTAAAAAATGTAATTACAGTAATTGGACACTTAATCTAATTAAAATTTGCTTTATCTTTAATGGGAATTTTTCTAAAGAGGCTGAATGACAATTGGCCTTTTGATAATGACTGTTTTCTTTCTGCAGGGAGATCAAGTTGGTGAAAACTGGAGAACCAGGCAGTTTTGTGTCTGTCAGTGCCTTTCTCCTTACGACTCAGTCCTTCTGTAGTGAATATGGGTTTGGGTAACTAAAGAGGGTAGAGGAAAGGACCAAGGGAATCTTTCCCATTCCAACAGTTGAAGCTACTCCCCTTCCTAGGAAGCAGCCCTCTGCTCCCCTGGACTAATGATTGGTCCGCTTATGATTGGGCATGTGACCTAAGCCTGCTAGATCAGGGTTCCTCACAGGGCTTGCTGGAACTGGAGCTGGAAAAGCAGCAGCTCCACACTGCTTTGGGGGCCATGGGGCTGGAAGGAGTTGTTGTGGATGTTATAGGTGCTCCAGTGTATCCCATTGGTCCACCCTTGAGGTCACCTGCTGACAGTTCCGACACAAAATTTGGGGTCCTGTGTCTCTCTGCATAAGGCCATTCTCTGGCTGGGGGAGCAAGGTAGGCCTGCTGGAGAGCTCCCATCCCCAGAGCAACCCTCAAACAATGAGAGAGGGGAGCTGGGAGATAAATACCTCAGCTTCCTTGCTCCAGGTGGACAACCGGAGGGATTCTCTGCACATTCCTTCTGAGGCATCCCAGTGGAATTGGGCTCTACCTGCTCCAGCTGTGACTGCTCATCCACACGCCCATTTTGGGGCTTCTTCCCCTTCCTTGTCTCACTTCCCCACTCCCTCATCATGCTTCTTGAGATCAACTCCCAAATAGAGCAGTGCACCCAAACTCTTGCCTTGGAGTCTGCTTTCAGGGAGCCCAAACTAAGACAGATACACAGTTGGGGATTCCAGATAACTGTTTTCTCCACCATGTGGAATAGGCCTGTCTGAAGGAGGAGAGCGAAGCCAGAAGAAACGAGCAAAAAAGAGGCGGATGGAGAGCGAGCCTGGTGGTGTTGAATCCTGGTTCCACCCCCAAGATTCTCCTTGCTCCTGATGCTTCCTTGATTCCTTGAGCTGCCCTGAATCTACCCCAGCTACGTGAGCCAATACATTCCTCCCATTTTTGGGGTGTGCATTAAGCTTACTTGAGTTGGACTTCTATCGCTTGCAACTGAAAGTATCATGACTCTTGCAACAAATAAGTGAATTTGCACACAAAGCATTCAGAAGAGAGCTTGCCTCAGATTAAGTGCTACTACCATCACTGCTACTATTATTATTAAGTGCACATAGTTAGTTTTCAATGTCTAACCTGCTTCCAGAAAGGACTAGGGATCAAGGACCTAGAGCCTAGAGAAGAGTCATAAAGAAGTCAGTTTAATTCTAGCTAATTTCCTCCCTTTGGGCTTTTTTCATAACTTGATTGGATTGATGCCCACTTTCTCTCTCACTGGGAGATATTTATGCAATCAGTAACTATAGCGTTACTGTCTTCTTATTGATCACTAACAACGAGCAATTAAATATTATTCTATTTTGTTTAAGGGCCACATTGGTTTTGCTGTAATTTTGTTACCAAATCTGAGTGGCATAGACACTACTGCTCAGCATCAATGCCCAGTCAGGTTCAAGTCATGGCAGCTCTGACTGGCTGCAGGGTCACAGTAGGAATGTCATGAGCCCCACCCTCCAAAAAACATATTTAAAATTATATTTTATGACTGCACTGCTATAAAGACATGTATGTTAATATTATATATTAAGACATTTTCTACCTAAAAATCCTTCTTTCCTTCTGACTTTAAGAGAAATTAAAGCATTTTAGTAATGTGGCTGCTGCTGTTTTCCATGACACATAACAGTTTTTAATTGTATCAAGCATCATATAAGTAAAATGTTGCCATTTTTAGAAAAGTTGCCAGCAGACGTGTTTGCATTCTAGGCAAGATGAAAGACTTGATCTTGGCAGAGGGAAAATGCGTCCAGAAATCTTCTGGTTAGGCAAAGGCAAGGTCCAGAGGGTCATCTGGCCTGAGTTGAGACAAGACAAAGGGGCTTCTCAGAATAAATTCGAGTGATGTTTTCCTTCAATGAGATATTGTTATATTGCAAAATCTGGGGCTACTTTTGGTGGCCCAGAGACAGGAATTTGACAGCCTAGGGTCTGGGGAAGAGAAGGCAGGGTTTGAAGGCTGGTGATTTGTGGAGGAGCTTGGGCTAATAGAGAGTCAGCCAGGAAAGAGCTCCCTGGGATGGGCAATGCCTGGTGGCCTATGGATTTAATGCAGTGATATCCAGATTTTCCTCTTGCACTGATTCCTCTTATGATTTCTTCAAACCTTTAGAAAAGTCTGACACAACATGTGTCATTGGTGCTAGGGAGTAAGGGAGGGGACTGTTCTCCACTCGGAGCAAGGAACTGTCATCTTGTAAGGCCAGGGCGGAGGCAGCAGCATTGAAGAGTAGAGAATGCTAATCCCAACAGCCAAGGTGGATGGGGGACTGTGGGTCGGCCAGGTGAATGCAGAGAAGTAGGCTGCAGTGTATCCGGTCAAGAATGCACCTGAGGCAAAGGCTGTTTCTCCCAAATGTACTGGAAGACAGTGATCCTTCAAGCGAAAGGGGCAGAGACGGGGGTTGGATCCTGCTATGAAGTTAGGGGGTCCCAGGCAGCCAGCGTTCGTAAATATCCTCACCTCTCTGAGTACATCTCCCGGGATGTCTCTTCCAGCTCCAGCCACACTGGCCTCCTTGCTGTCACTCACACGTGCCTGGGCAGTGCCACCCTGAGCCCTTACACTGTGCTCTCTGTTGGATGGTCTTACCCCAACCATCTGCATGGCTTGACCCCTCACCTCCTTTAAGTCTTTGCTCAAATGTCACTTTTCTCAGTGAGATCTTCCTTGGCCAACGTTTTTAAGGTAAAACACCCCTTAGCCCCCCCGTTCTGCTTTATTTTCTTCCATGGCACTTGTCTTAGTCTGTTCGGGCTGCTGTAAGAAAGTTCCACAGACTTAGAGACAGCAGATCTGTATTTCTCAGAGCTCTGGAGACTGTAAGTCTGAGATCAGGGTGTTGGCAGATCTGGTGTCTAGTGAAAGCCTGCTTCCTGGTTCATGGATGACCGCCTTCTCTGTGTTCTCACAGGGTGGAAGAGGCAAGGGAGCTCTTTGGGGTCTCTTTTATAAAGGCACTAATCTCACTAATGAGATTATGACTTAATCACCTCCCAAAGTCTCCACCTCCAAGTACCATCACATTGGGGGTTAGGTTTCAGGGGGATGCAAACATTAAGTCTACAGCAGCAACTTATCACCTTCTGCTGCTTATTACTTTCATTTCTCTCCTGACCCTCTCCTCTAGACTATAAGCTGCATGAGGGCAAGGAGTTTGCTTGTTTTTGCATACCCAGTGCCTAGAGCAGTGCCTGGTACATGGTAAATTTCAATAATATTTGGATGAATGAATGAAGATGATAATGTCTAGATTCTACAGACAAAGTGCTTTGGAAAAACTAAACTGATTGGAAATCAGTTTACATGCCTATTATATAACACCTGAAAACCACAGTTGGGTAAATAAAGTGGGAACAGGTTTACAGTGAATGATTGATCATCCACATTCTTATGTTTGGCTTAGATGGTGTTTACCATGCTGTGGCTGGGTGGTTTTTAAATGGTGTTCTGTAGAAATTCAGGTGCTGCAGGGCTTCCTTTGATGTTTGTTCTTAATTTTATTTTCAAATATATTTTTAACTATTTTGAGAATAGAACACGTACTCGAATGCAGTATATATTAAATTTGAATATATTGACAATTTCTGTTGTATTAACGAGCACTGTCAGGTTAACTCATTTAAAAAAAAACTACAGCCTAAGGATAAAGATTCTTCATTCTTCTGCCATTTATATAAATATATTTGGATTTCTTATAAATTGTGTTCATAAAAGGTGATAAGTTTGGAGTTCTTCATTTGTGACACTTTATTCAATAAGGAATGCAAACAGATAACTGGTGATTCTCTATTGGAAAATAAGTTTTCTACTGTTTACTTTCAGGCTTCTGAAACAGGTTAATTGAAGATTATCCTGAGGTTGAAAGGCAAACTTAAAGTATGTTGCTGTTTTCACTACATTTCTCTGGCATCAGAATATTCTCACTACTATGCGATCAAAACAAAAGGCAGAAATAAATTGGGTGGCAAAACTGGTAAGTAGCAGAAACTCTCCTCAATAGCCCTTGTTTTCAATATTTTTTGAAATGGTAATTATTTGGGTGGTCTTCTTTTAATTTTGTTTTTCTTACGAAACTGATGCAGCTATGTGAATAAATAGTGTCACCACAAGGATACAGTCGCATGTTTTCATAAAGTTTTGGCACCTTATAGATCTTTACACTCTCCCTCACTTTCTGGGTTGATACAGCTGTTCATTCACATAGAGTTTTGAATGTGGAAAGTTGAATCACTGGGGATTTTTTTTTTTTAATTTTAAAACTGACAAATGTAAAATTCACTTTTTTTCCTATGAGTTTTATAGGTACGTAGATTCTTATAACCACCACCTCAGGATACAGAACAATTCCAACATCCCAGAGAATTCCCATGTGCTGCATCTTTGTCTTCAGATCCTCCCCCTACACCTTCTCCTGGAAACTACTTATCTGTTTTCTGTTTCTATGTTTTTGCCTTTTTCAGAATGTCTTATAAATGGAAAAATATAGTATGCGATATTTTGAGACCGAGTTCTCTCACTTAGCAAAATGCATTTGAGATTCATCCAAGTTGGTGTGTGTATCAGTAGTTCATTGCTTTTTGTTGCTGAGTGGTATTCTATTGTGTGGATACAGCAGAGTTTATTCATCTGTTGAAGAATATTTGAGTTGTTTTCAGTTTTTGCCAATTAAGAAATGTTGCTATAAACATTTGTGTACAGGTTTTTGTACACAAATGTTTTGTACGTAGAGAAATGGCTTTCACTTCTCTAAGATAAATACAAAGAAATGGGATTCTGGGGACGTAGGTAACTGTGTGTTTCACTTTTAAAGAAACTGCCACACTATGTTTTCCAGAAGGCTGTATTATTTTGCTTTTCTACCAGGACTGTCTGAGAGTTCCAGTTGCTCCACATCCTCATCAGCACTTGATATTGTCAGTTTTTGTTTTTTAATTTTATCCATTCCAATCTATGTATACCAGAATGTCCCAATATTTTTAACTTATATTTATCTAATGACTAGTGTTGTTGAGCATTTTTCATGTGCTTATTTGGTAAAGTGTCTATTTAAAACTTTTGCCATTTAAACAATTGGGCTGTTTTCTTTTTGTTGAGTTTCAGAATTCTTTTCATATTCTGGGTACAAGCCATTTATCTGGTATATGATTTGCAAATATTTTCTGCCAATCTGTGGCTGATATTTTTCTTTTAAGAGTATCCTTCAAAGAGCAAAAGTTTCTAATTTTGATAAGGTCCAATTTATCAGTATTTCCTCTTTTGGATTGTGCTTTTGATGTCATATCTGGGAACACTTTGCCTAACCCAAGGTCAAGAAGATTTTTTCCTACATTTTCTTCTGTGAGTTTTATATTGTTACATTTAGGTATATTACCAATTTTGAGTTAATTTTTTATATGGTTGCTTTTAATTCTTGACATTTCAAAATAATTGGTCGTTTTAATTATTTGATTTCCTTTTATAAAGATAGTGATTTTGTTTTTATAAAACTAATACATGTCTATTATAAGAAACAATACAGATACAAACAAGAAAGCTAATATCCACTCTGCTACCTGGAAGTAACTAGATTTTGTCAAAGAGGAGATTTTGCCTTGTTTATAGCCTGATTTATTAGCCTTTCCTATAAGGCTTTGGGGTTGTATGCTTAAGAAAGCTTTCCTTACTTTAAGCCTTACTTTTCCTTACTTTAAACAATATGCTATTAAATAACCAAGAGATCACTGAAGAGATCAAAGAGGAAATTAAAAAATACCTAGAAACATATGACAATGAAAACACAATGACCCAAAACCTATGGGATGCAGCAAAAGCCGTTCTAAGAGGGAAGTTTATAGCAATACAATCCTACCTCAAGAAATAAGAAATATCTCAAATAAACAACCTAACCTTACACTTAAAGCAATTAGAGAAAGAAAAACAACAAAAAAATCAGAGTTAGCAGAAGGAAAGAAATCATAAAGATCAGATCAGAAATAAATGAAAAAGAAATGAAGGAAACAATAGCAAAGATCAATAAAACCAAAAGCTGCTTCTTTGAGAAAATAAACAAAATTGATAAACCATTAGCCAGACTCATCAAGAAAAAAAGGGAGAAGACTTAAACCAACAGAACTAGAAATGAAAAAGGAGAAGTAACAACTGACACTGCAGAAATACAAAGGATCATGAGAGATTACTACAAGCAACTATATGCCAATAAAATGGACAACCTGGAAGAAATGGACAAATTCTTAGAAAAACACAACCTTCCAAGACTGAACCAGGAAGAAGTAGAAAATATAAACAGACCAATCACAAGCACTGAAACTGAGACTGTGATTAAAAATCTTCCAACAAACAAAAGCCCAGGACCAGATGGCCTCACAGGCGAATTCTATCAAACATTTAGAGAAGAGCTAACACCCATCTTTCTCAAACTCTTCCAAAATATAGCAGAGGGAGGAAAAATCCCAAACTCATTCTACGAGGCCACCATCACCCTGATATGAAAACCAGAAAAAGATGTCACAAAAAAAGAAAACTACAGGCCAATATCTGTGATGAACATAGATGCAAAAATCCTCAACAAAATACTAGCAAACAGAATCCAACAGCATATTAAAAGGATCATACACCATGATCAAGTGGGGTTTATCCCAGGAATGCAAGGATTCTTCAATATATGCAAGTAAATCAATGTAATACACCATATTAATGAATTGAAGGATAAAAACCATATGATCATATGACCATCTCAATAGATGCAGAAAAAGCTTTTGACAAAATTCAACATCCATTTATGATAAAAACTCTCTAGAAAGTAGGCAAAGAGGGAACCTACCTCAATATAATAAAGGCCATATATGACAAACCCACAGCCAACATCATTCTCAATGGTGAAAAACAGAAACCATTTCCTCTAAGATCAGGAACAAGACAAGGTTGCCCCCTCTCAGTGCTATTATTCAACATAGTTTTGGAAGTTTTAGCCACAGCAATCAGAGAAGATAAAGAAATAAAAGGAATCCAAATCAGAAAAGAAAAAGTAGAACTGTCAATGTTTGCATATGACATGATACTATTCATAGAGAATCCTAAAGATGCTACCAGAAAACTACTAGAGCTAATCAATGAATTTGGTAGAGTAGCAGGATACAAAATTAATGCACAGAAATCTCTTGCATTCCTATACACTAATGATGAAAAATCTGAAAGAGAAATCAAGGAAACACTTCCATGTACCATTGCAACAAAAGAATAAAATACCTAGGAATAAACCTACCTAAGGAGACAAAAGACCTGTATGTATAAAACTATCAGACACTGATGAAAGAAATTAAAGATGATACAAACAGATGGAGAGATATACCATGTTCTTGGATTGGAAGAATCAATATTGTGAAAATGACTATACTACCCAAAGCAATCTACAGATTCAATGCAATCCCTATCAACTACCAATGGCATTTTTCACAGAAGTAGAACAAAAAATTTCACAATTTGCATGGAAACACAAAAGGCCCCGAAGAGCCAAAGCAATCTTGAGAAAGAAAAACGGAGCTGGAGGAATCAGGCTCCCTGACTTCAGACTATACTACAAAGCTACAGTCATCAAGACAGTATTGCACTGGCACAAAAACAGAAATATAGATCAATGGAACAGGATAGAAAGCCCAGAGATAAACCCACGCACATATGGTCATCTTTGATAAAGGAGGCAAGAGTATACGATGGAGAAAAGACAGCCTCTTCAATAAGTGGTGCTGGGAAAACTGGACAGCTACATGTAAAAGAATGAAATTAGAACACACCCTAACACCATACACAAAAATAAACTCAAAATGGATTAAAGACCTAAATGTAAGGCCAGACACTATAAAACTCTTAAGAGGAAAACATAGGCAGAATACTCTATGACATCACAGCAAGATCCTTTTTGACCCACCTCCTAGAGAAATGGAAATAAAAACAAAAATAAGCAAATGAGACCTAATGAAACTTCAAAGCTTTTGCACAGCAAAGGAAACCACAAACAAGACGAAAAGACAAACCTTAGAATGGGAGAAAATATTTGCAAACGAAGCAACTGACAGAGGATTAATCTCCAAAATATACAAGTAGCTCATGCAGCTCAATATCAAAAAAACAAACAACCCACTCCAAAAATGGGCAGAAGACCTTAACAGACATTTCTCCAAAGAAGATATGCAGATTGCCAACAAACACATGAAAAGATGCTCAACATCACTAATATTTAGAGAAATGCAAATCAAAACTACAATGAGGTATCACCTCACACCAGTCAGAGTGGCCATCATCAAAAAATCTACAAACAATAAATGCTGGAGAGGGTGTGGAGAAAAGGGAACCCTCTTGCACTGTTGGTGGGAATATAAATTGATACAGCCACTATGGGGAACATTATGGAGGTTCCTTAAAAAACTAAAAATAGAACTACCATATGACCCAGCAATCCCACTACTGGGCATATACCCTGATATAACCATAATTCAAAAATGTACCACAGTGTTCATTGCAGCTCTATGTACAGTAGCCAGGACATGGAAGCAACCTCAGTGTCCATCGACAGATGAATGGGTAAAGAAGATGTTGCACATATATACAATGGAGTATTTAGCCATAAAAGGAAACAAAACTGAGTTATTTGTAGTGAGGTGGATGGACCTAGAGTCTGTCATACAGAGTGAAGTCAGTCAGAAAGAGAAAAACAAATGCCGTATGCTAACACATATATATGGAATAAAAAAAAAATGGTTCTGATGAACCTAGGGGCAGGACAAGAATAAAGACACAGACATAGAGAATGGAATTGAGGACACGGGGAGGGGGAAGGGTAAGCTGGGATGAAGTGAGAGAGTGGCATGGACATATATACACTACCAAATGTAGAATAGATAGCTAGTGGGAAGCAGCCGCATAGCACAGGGAGATCAGCCCAGTGCTTTGAGACCACCTAGAGGGGTGGGATAAAGAGGGTGGGAGGGAGATGCAAGAGGGAGGGGAGATGGGGATATACGTATGCATATAGCCGATTCACTTTGTTATACAGCAGAGACTAACACAACACTGTAAAGCAATTATACTCCAATAAAGATGTTAAAAAAAATAATGATTCTTTTTTTTACTACTCAGAGATATATGTGGCAGTTTCCACTTGCTCAGTCTCACAGCTGCAGGATACATCTGCTCAGCCTAGTTCTTCAAATCCCAGTCTGGCCAGAACTCTAGGCCCTCCCTCCACTTCGGTCAGTTTATAAATGCAAACTGCAACTGCCCACCAAGCCCCTCCTGGGCTTGCTGCTTCTGCTCCTGACTTGCTTCTGCTCGAATGCCATGCCCTGGTAGGTTACCAATTCTTGTCTCCATCACTTCTTCACAAATCTGCTTCTTCTCCTTTGGTTTTGGCATTTCCAATCCATCTCTATGTTGACCTGAGGCTTTCCTGTAGACTACGTTGGATTTGGCTCACTCCTTCAGATGGCTTCAGGCAGCTGGTACCCCAGTCCAGCCCTACCTGGTCAGCTCAGGAAGGAGGCGTGGGGAAAATGCCATCCTCAGGTTTCCCTGCAGACCCCCATGCACTCTCATTCCTCCTCCTTCTCATGCTCTCTCTATTTGGAGCATGCTGCCCTGAGTGGGTGCTTGGGGAGGTCTAGGTGGTCTCAGCCCTCAGCTTGGTAGAATGAGGACTTTCTGCAGCCCCGCTGGGAGCCCCCAAGGGGGATGGAGATGTGCTGCAGCTGCCACCTTTTTTTACAGCTTTTCAACAATCTGTACTCTTGGGCCTTTTCGTTAAGAGGGAGTGTGGGAATACATATGATTTGCAATATAAACAATATACACTGACATGATGGGAATGAATAAAAGATGAATAAATAAAAGTGCAGGAAAAAATAAGCCTCCTACCTTGGCCTTGCTCTGGGCAGCAAGGGGAACGGTAAGAACTCACAGCAGGACAGGGCAGTCGGTGACTGCTGCCTCAGCATTCTTCCTCACCAGAAGGCTAGGCGGCCTCCCTGCCCATCTCCTCTCCCAGAGCCCTCCTGCCTTCAAGCAGATCCTACATTAGGAGCTGACCTCTTCAAACTGGGGCAGGCTGGTGCACAGAAAAAGCACAGGACAGATACTAACTAGCATCACGACCTGGAGCAGGTCAGCATCTCTCCTTCCTGCTACCCTCCAGGTCTTGCTTTCCCCATCCATAAGCGAAAGGATTAGACTAGATGTCCTCTGAGTCCTTCAAGAATGTGCTTTCGTAGTTCCTCTTATCTGAAAGCTCAGTGTGATGCACCCTATTTCTGGGCCTCAGTTTTCCCGTCCATAAAGTGGGGTTGTGGTGGGAGGTCTCAGAGGTCTCTTCCCTCTCTTCCCTGCTCTGCTACGTGGCTCTGACTCCCCTGACTTCCTTGCAGAGTTTACAAGCAGGGGCACACCCCACCCTGCCCCTCCCCTCCAGGCTTCATGTGCAGCTAGCTCTGGAATGGGCCTGGACCTGTGGGCTGGCAGCCCTTGGGCTGACTGGAAGCAGCATAGCCATGTAGCCTCCCCTCCAGACCTATGGCAGGTTGAGCCCTGTGGCCCTCTCTCCCTTGCCTGACCTCGTCTGGCATACCAGAGGGGACAGGCATCATCTTCTGCTGGAGGGGCCACGTGCCCCAAATCTCCTGCTCTGTGCCTGTACCTCCATGCTCGGGACTGAATCCGTCCTCAGGGTAAGGTAGGGAGCTGGAGGCGAGGAACCCAAGACAGAGAGGGATGGGTACCCAGAGGGGGTATGAGAGAGGGTTTGGGAGGTCAGAGGAAGAGAAGGAGACTGGGACCTTCTGGCTGGGACTAGCAGGAGAGAGGGGCTTTCCTTGGACGGGACTTCTGGCTTGGGCCCAAATGCAGGGCAGCCCCCGGATCACTCCTCCATCCTCCCAGCAGATGGCACTGTGAGTATGGGAACCAAAGCAACAGTTTCTGGGATCACCAGCTGACAACTTTGCAGGCTAGAGAGCAGGAAGAGGACCACTGTCCCTCTTGTCAAAGAGCTGGATGACCAGATAAGGGGTCCTCTCTCTTGCTGAAGAGTCACCAACCCCCCTGGTGAGCTGCTAAGGGGAAGCTTGTCCAGGGGTGCTGGACCCGATGATGGCATGTCCCTTCTCTCTTTCCCAGGGGTCAGACCTACCTGCCCCGCCAGGCGCTTAGGCTACTGTGGGCCTGGGTGGGGTCAGGATTCGCTACAGGCCCTCAGGACACCCCCACATGGGGGCAGCCACCCCTGTGTAGCTAGCTCTGCGGCCACAGCTTGGCCCCAGCTATCAGGTTAAAGCTGCTTCAGGCAGCTTTCCCCCGTCCATCCATTCCACCCCATCTCCTAGCCCTGCAGCACGATTGGGTCGTGGGCCCTGAGCCTGTCCTCAGGGGCCCCTTCCCTAGGCACAACCCTATATATCCCCCATGGTACCCTGAAGAATGGGGCCCAGAGAAGCAGATAACCGGCTCTTGTCATCCCACCCCTGGAACCCCACACTGGCTCCCAAGCCAGGACCAGAAAGAAGGTAATAGATGAATAGTGGTGGTGGTGGGGGGCCACTTGACTTTGGCTCTGAGGCCTCAGGTGGTGGAGGATAACTTTCTGTCTTACTCAGGGGTCTTTGGTGGGCAAGGAACAGAGCATCCCAAGGAAGGGAGGCAAAAAAACAGGGAATCTGCATTTTCCAGCAACTCAAGGACAGGACCCTAACGATGCAAGGTGTCATGAGCCTGGGCTGGAAGGTTCCAGATCTTTTGTGGCTGGTCTTCATATTCCTCACTGCCATGCTCTGTCGCTAACCCTGCGAGTCTGCCCCTCCTCTCCCACACACTCTCTGTAGGCCTGTTGAGTTTCCAGCTCCTTTTAACTCATACTTTGTCGATTTCCGCTTGCCTTAACCCTCAATGGCCCTTCAGGACTCCTGGCCACACACTCAACTGCAAGTCATTTCTGGATGCATCTTTTTTACTTTCTTGCTCCTGCTACTAAGTGATTTTCTCCATATTTTATAATCCAGATTTCCAAACACAAGAATCTGGTTTGCCAGCTCCTGGTCAGATACCAAAGTCTTGTCCAGTTGCCTGTGTTGGGGGATTTACATAGCACAGCACTTGCTGCCTAGAGGGGGTGATATCAGACACTGGGATGGCGTGCACGGGGGCTGCTTACAGTTGGGTGAGGGGTGCCCTGTACAAGGGTGTCTGGCTGAGGGGGCAAGTGGGGTTTAACGTTCCATCCACACTCTTTAGCAAGCCACACAGCTTTGTGTGGGGCTGCACCGACCTGGAGGAAGGGAGAAGAGGGTACCTCTAGCTGAAGAGAAGTAGCCCTGTGATGAGTCAGATACTGTGATTATCACATAACCTTTTTATTACTTAGGACAATGCACATCTTATCTATTCTCCATGCCACCCTGTATCAGCTAGCCTTTGCTGCATAACAAACCAACTCTCCCTGCAATGGACTGAATGTTTGTGTCTCCTCCAAATTCACATATTGAAGCCCAATGTGCCCAGTGTCATGGCATTTGGAGGTAACACCTTTGGGAGATAATGAGGTCATGAGAGTGGAGCCCTCATGAGAGATTAGTGCCCTAATAAGAAGAGTCACAAAAGAGATGATCTCTCTATCTCTCCCACGTGTGAGGTTACAACAAGAAGGCAGCCATGTACAAACCAGAAAGAGATTTCTCATCAGGAACCAAATCAGCCAGCACTTGGATTTTGGACTTCCCAGCTTCTAGAACTCTGAGAAATAGGAGTTTGTTGTTGGAGCCACCCAGTCTATGGTCTTTTGTTATAGCAGCTCAAGCTGACTAAGACACTCCTCCAAATTAGTGATTTAAAATAGCAATCACTTATTATTGCTCATGAGTCCCTGGACTGGCTGGGTGGTTCTGCTGATTTGCACCTGGTTTCACTGATCTAGGCTAAGCTTCTTCATGTGTCTGCCTTCAGCTAGAGGCTTAGCTATGGGCTGGCTGACCCAGGACGGCATCACTCATATGGCTGATAGTTCTGCTTCTGGACGTTGGCTGACTGTCAGTTGGGGGAACGGTGGCAACTGGGCTATATGTCTCTCATCAACTAGCAAGGTACTCTGGACTTGCCCACGTGGCTGCTCAAGTTGGAAAGAAGCATGCAAGGCCTCTTTTGTTCTAGGTTCAGAATTCGTACGATGTCTCTTCTGCCGTATCCTTTTGGCCAACAAGTCACAAAACTGTCTGAGATTCAAGGGTTAGGAAAAAGACTTTTGATGGGAAATGCTGCAAGTCACATTTCAAAATAGAGGAAATAGAGGAAGAATAATTTGCAGCCATTTTTGCAACCTACCACAGGTCCCCAACTCTGACCACGACGTTCCTTTGCAGGCTGAGAAATGGTGACCAGAGAGGACCTAAGCATAGCTCAAGGGAGCTCTTATGGGCAGAGCATAAGAGACATAACAATGGGACTCCTCCTAAGTCTTGTATATTGACCCAGTGTTTTTAGATGTAGGCTTAACTGGGTGTTGATGGCAGGGAAGGAAACCATGGAGTTTCTTTTCACTAAGTGCCTCAACTTTGCTCTCACAATTCTTTAAATGAAATTCTCATAGTTGTCAATGGCTCCCTGAAACTTATGCCCCTTAGAACACACTCTTAGCCATCACGGGGGTGGGGGGAGAGGCTCTGATATCTATGGGGACCCACTCAATACCCTGGCCTTTCAGTGTTTCCACCTCCTTCTTCTATCTGCACGTCACTCCATCCCTCACCTCCATGCTCCTTCTCTATAGGCGCACTCCTGACCTTGTCCTTACCCAAACTGCTTTATCTGTTGAAGCCTTATTCTCTAGTATTCCCCTGTGACCACGACCTGATACTTTCGGGGTATTCACACTACCTTGCCCCTCCTTCTACTCTTTTGGTCCTTATTGTGCCGGGCAGCTCTTCAAGTCCTTCTTTTCCTAGAAGTCTTTCAGCCTTCTCCTGGCTTTAGTTCCTCTTGATCTTTCCAGCGATCCATCACTTTAACCACTGTCTTGTCAACACACTCAACCCCACTGACCTCTGTTTTCCCACTGCCCTAATCTTGGGTCAGTCCAAGCATTTATCATTCCTTCTCTGCATGAAAGGAGCTGAGTGCTACAGGGGACAATCAACCAAACACAAGGACCAGAATCCTATAAACTATAGGCTCTTTTCTGCCACACCCTCAACACTACCCATCCATCCCTCTGTTGGTCCCCAGTATGTCTATCTCTGGCTTTCTGCAGAAACTATTTCAGAATTTATTCCCTCTCCTTTAACCTCCCCTCACTCATATCAGAAAACTCTAAAGAATAGAAAACTTCATATGGAAACTCCTTTCATGCCCTTCTCTATCAATAACAAATTGCAACCTCTCCTGTCTATTGGCTTTCCCTCTATTTTTAAACTCCAGCTTTTCCTTCCTCTCCTAGTGAGCCACTTTGAAGATATGCCCACACCGATTGTCTCTTTAGGTTTAGTCTAGAGCGGACACAGAATATGGCTAACCTGTGGGTCTGGGTGCCATGTGGGAGCTCCTATTCGAGGCAAGGCAGAGGAAAGCTAAATCAGGTCCCATTTTAGGAAAAATCAAAGCTCACGCACTAGAAACACCCAGAATACACTTGAAGTCCAAAAGGACAGTGGCAGGATCAGAGTTTGGGTTGTGGAGCAAGAGTTCAGAATCACGTAAAATAGTGTCGCAGAGTAAAGCAGATGAGGAAGGAATAAGGAATAAGAACAGATCTGGGTGATTTGTCTGAGCAGCCTCGGAACGTCCAGATGATAATCTTTCCTGGCCTTTGGGTGCCATATGCCAAAGGGATGGGGTATAGGTTGACTTTAATGTGCGGGAGATGCAGGGTGAGGTCAGGCTTTCCCTGGATTCTCCCAGAGGAAGTGAGGATGTTCCTGAAAAGACAGGAGGTGGGTGGCGCCTTCTGCCTTCCTTCCCGGCCTATCCCTGTCACTGAGCTGTCGTGGTACCAATGTCTGCTAGTGTGACAGCCAGACTGAAAGTGGGAAGGAGGGAGACGGCAGAGTCTGGGGATTGTGACAGATGTCTTCCAGACCCCAAACGCCTTTCAGGACAGCATGTGGCACATAGTAGGCTCTCAGTTAATATTTGTTGAATGGATGATAAATGACTCAGGACACTCATGCATGTGTGAGAACGTCTGGAAGATGATTTGTCCCTTTGTTGCTTTCTTCCACCCATATAAGGTTGTTTACACCGTGGTTTCATGAAGACTCATGCTTTCTGTGTGGGTCCCAGAGGCCAGATGGGTTCTACCCTGTTCATACCACACTGGATCAATCCAGGCATAGCAGAGTTCTCCTCCTCTGTACCACCCCTTCCCAGGAGGCCGTGTGCTTTGATGGGAGGAGTTCTGGTCTCGGAACTAAACACTGGTGTTGTGGTCCTTTCATTGTCACTGACTTGTTGAATAAGCTTGAAAAGGTCACCTACTCTTGGGGCCTCAGTTTCCCCTGGGAATAATTATTTCTCCCTTTATAGGGTCATTGCAAAATTAAACAAGCTAATGAATTAAAGAGCTTTACAGATCATAAAACATGGTGCATGGGGGCAGGAATGTGATGGTAATGATACTGAGTGTGACATCCAAGATAAGTCAGGGTCTTAGCCAGGCAAAATATACAAGCTCTCTGAGGGCAGGGCATGTGGGCGATTCTCCTCTCACATCTCCCAGGACCCCGTAAGAGCAGTACATGGATGCCGAGTAGGTCATTGAATGGAACTGAATTTCTTTCTTCAGAAGACCCCTAGTAGTGACCTAGATCTAGAGGTTTTAGACCCAAAGAAGGCTAGGCTCTCCATCCTGCTATTCTCCAGGGATTAGCTCTTGCAGCTTTGGCACCCATCTACTCATCCGTCTGGGCCTCAAGGCAACAGCCTAGAATCTGAAGCCTCCCTCTTCACCAACTGCCTCCCCTGGACTCCTGTCATCATGGACTTCTACTGTCATCACTGTGTGCAATGTGCCTGGCAACACAAAGGGAAGGTGACGGGCAACACCAGCATCTGCTAATCAATCTCTCCCTTTTGAAACACTACTTAGTGCGGAACCAAAAGCAACATTTCTTGTTATTCAAAGCTATTCAATTGCATATAATTATGTGTCATTTTACAGTTTGCAATTTCTTAGCTATGTTTGACCAAAAATTGATAAATACATAAATCACAGTCCAACCCCACTGATTCATGCCATGCATGGGACTACGGGGCAGCCTCTGGACCTGCTGTATCAATGCCCACGTGGCTTTGCCTCCCTCCACAGCTGACCACTGAGGATGCTCAACCTCAGTCCCCTGGGCACTGCCACAGGGCAATGGTAAGAGAAGCAGCTGAGGTGTAGGTGGCTGTGAGAGGGCAGATTTAACGCAAGCCCAGAGAACAGACACGGGGCTCAGAGAGGAAGGACGCCCAGTCCCCAGAGAGGGAAGGATGCAGCACAAGGACTCTCTAGTGTTCATGGACACTTTACAGCCTTTTGCAGATCGTCCGGAGAGGGAACCCAGATCCAGGGAGGCTCTACTTCTCCCAGCTGAAGCACGTGGCTCATGGTTCTTTTCACCCTCTTCTCCCTTTCTCTGTGCCTACAAAATGACCTCTAGTCCTAGTGCTCTGCCTTGATAGTCATGTAGCTTCTGGGTCTATCTGCCCCCCATCCCACCCCTCCAGCCATGTCTGGCCCATATTTGACTCTGGAAATGAACCTGGTGTGGGTGGTCAGATTCGGAGAAGAGAACGTGAGGAGCCTCGGCTACGTGTTCGGTGGCTTAGCAGTAGCCAACCAGCCTGTTCCTGCACACCTTTCTGATACTGGAGCCTCAGACATCCCTGCAATCGGTTCTGGATGTATTCATCCATTTATTTAATAAGCATTACCTGAGCACACAATATATACCAGGTTCATTTTGACTTTTTTTTTTGCGGTACGCGGGCCTCTCACAGTTGTGGCCTCTCCCGTTGCGGAGCAACAGGCTCTGGACGTGCAGGCCCAGCAGCCATGGCTCATGGACCCAGCTGCTCCATGGCATGTGGGATCTTCCCGGACCGGGGCATGAACCCGCGTCCCCTGCATCGGCAGGCGGACTCTCAACCACTGCGCCACCAGGGAAGCCCCCCATTTTGACCATTTTTGTTGATTGAAACATGAAATACTTGTGGGAACATTTGGATAAGAGGTACAGCATCAGAATTGGATGCCTATGGAATCAGAGCTCTTGGTCGTCCAAAGATGGCACCTGGCCCCACTTACTTGCTCCGTAATTTGGGTAAATTATTTAATTTCTCTGTGCCTCATTTTCCTAATGTGTAATATGGAGAGAGTAACAACAATGGTAAGGGCGTGGTAAGAGTTAAATGAGATCTGAGGTTGAACAATATGAAATTGCCACCAGCTGGCTGCTTCTGAACTACAAAAACACTCATGTCATATGGTTTTAACCCAAGTGCTTAGCACAAGACCTGGTACAGAGCAGCTGCTTAGTAAGTAGTACCTTTGCTTCTTCTTATCCAGAATGTACAAGCCTCATGGTGAGTCCCCTTACCTCGACTATTTGTCTAGAGCTGATATTTGGAGACGAAGGTCTTTCTAGCACCACCAGGAAGGTTTTGACTCAAGGTTTACACACTCGGTGGGTTAGTTTTACTTACGACTAGGGACAATCGCGATAGAGCAGGCAGTGATTGCCACAGTTAAAAACTATCCAAGGAGCTACCTAATTGTGCCTAGAAGTTGGCATTTCTTTAGGTCTTATTCAAAGTGGAACACATCAGTTAAATATGAAGTTAACCACTAATGCTAATTAATACCCTCAATTATTTTAACAGAGTTGCCGTTCTAGGAAATCATAATGGAATGGGAATTGTCTCTATGCTTAACCACAGATAACATGTCCATTAATCACAAGGATATTTTTTTCAAGAGTCAGGAAGAGGCAGTAGCAGGAGCAAGTTCACTGTGGGCAGAGAAGAATGCAGGTCTCAGTCCTAGAGGGGCAAAAAGGGGAGTGGGAGGTGGAATGAGAGTCAGCTTTCCAGAAAGCTTGAATCCAGGAGGAACACAGAGCCCGGCACCACGGCCATGGACAAAGCCCTCCTTTCTCTGCATCTTTTTCTCTTGAGTGAGCTACTCAGGCAACACTGTCACTGGAAGCATCAAAGACCCTACCGTGCCAGAAACCAGCCCGCCTAACCTCGTGCGGGCCTCCTCCTACAGCAGTGCTGGTCTCCGCTCTGATGCAGAACACCTTGTCTGCAAGGCAGCCTTCTCAGGGCTTCTTGGGTTTCCTCAACGCCCTAGGGCTCTCCCTGCATTTCCTCCGACCAGGGCCCAATTCCTAGTTGTCTCGGAAGCGAGGCAAGGCTGCTAGCTCTGTAGTCCCCTGGGGCTTTCCGGCTTGGAAGAGCAAAGACATACTGGTACCTGCTGCAGCTGCAGGCCCCTTCCTATTTTTCCTCACCTCCCTCCTCCAGCATGTTTCCTGTCCTTAGAGTATGACCGGGACCCTGAATTCCCTTTGGCTTTTACCAAAGAGGCTATATTTTAATTTACAGCTGAGTGGCAAACAGAAAGCAAAAATACACTGCGGTTTGCCAGTCATTGCCTTGGAGCTGGAAAGTCCCACCCCACATGTTGCACGTGAGGCAATGGAGGCTCAGAGAAGGGGAGGGGCTCGTCCAAGGTCACACAGTGAGTCTCTTTCCCTTGCTCTAATAAGCTTTTCTTTCCACAGTTCTGTATTAAGTGCCAAACTGTAGGCCACCCCCAGAGAAGAAGAAGAAGAGAACCAATCTCAAAGCCTGCATCTCAGCCATAGAGCCCTCTGTGTTACGAGGCCCTAGGGAAACGCAACCCCCCAAGTTTGAAGTGAGGAGGCCCCCTCTTGAAAAATCAGTTAAAATGCCTTCCTTTATGCACATGCCAACTTTGACTTCA
This sequence comes from Orcinus orca, assembly GCF_937001465.1. Taxonomy (NCBI): domain Eukaryota; kingdom Metazoa; phylum Chordata; class Mammalia; order Artiodactyla; family Delphinidae; genus Orcinus; species Orcinus orca. The sequence continues at coordinate 47,078,053 of NC_064566.1, read as the reverse complement.
AAAAGACTTTATTCCCAAGGATAAACAACCCCATGTTTGTGTAATATAATTAAGTGAAGGCATCTTTAAATGTCATACTAGCTTGTGCCCATTTTAAATTGTTATGCATCAACAGAACTTAACGAGATAGCCAAGCCTTCCCCTTGCTGTGAGACCGAGATAAGCCACAGCACTGTGGGCCCTTTAATAGATTGCCAAAATAAAGCATTTTCTATGCAAATTATTCATGCAGTGGGACAGCTAATCGCTTGCCAAGAGCCCGCCCACGCCTCTCTGCAATTAGTCTGCAAAGTTGAGGGAGCTCCAAACTCTGTAGGGGCACTCAGGGCTCCTGCTTCTCTGGCTCATTTTCAGGTGAGCTGGACTTTCTTTCCGCTGGTGGTGGGGCCTGGACTCCCCCGCCATGGAGACCGGTGAGGGGTGTGAGGGGGTGGGCAGCAAGTAGATGGGTAAAGGTGAAAGAGAAAGGGAGCTTCTGGAGTGCCATCCCAGCCCGGCACCTGACTTCACGTGTGTAGTGTGTACTTGGGCCGCCTCAGTTTCTTCATCTGTAACTTGGGGTGAACGCTGGCCTGAGGTTCCCAGTAGCCTAGTGTTTCAAGGAAAAGTGGCAAAGGGGATTGCGAGTAAGCTCAGCCTTCTTCCTGCTCTAGGAAGAACTCACTTTGGGCTTGCAGGAAGCCAGAGATTCAAGATCAGAATAGGGATTTGGAGTCAGGAAAACCTGCAGGGTCCCAGCCTGCTATAACTCACATCCTGGCAACTGTCATCGTAGACATAGGAAGTCTGTGTGGCAGCCAAAGGAGTCCGGATAATTTAACCAATGATTAGCGCTCCCCCCAGCTCTCACACAAACCAACCAGCCCTCTCTGCCCCGCCCAAGTCTGTCTCTGAGTCTCTCACTCTCTCTCTCCCACCAACAACTCGCTATGGAGGGCTCTCCAAAGGGGGCCAGCATTCAGTGACCTCTCGAAAGGTCTAGTGTTCCCAGAGTACCTTGTACCTACCAGTGCTCAAGGCACACACTTCAGTGGGAATTTGTGTATTTAATTCTCCCCCACCGCAGGTGATTCTAAGACAGCTAGCGGTGGGAACTCTTGAAACCAGAGCAGATATGATCTGCGAAAGGAAGACTGGGGTATCTTGCTCTTGCACCAGCTTGTGCAGGGCAGCACCCCCCGACCTGGGATCACACGTTCACTCCCCAAAGGGGATGAGGCCAAGACTCCACACCACCTTTGGCCTCCAATCCCAAGATCTGACGACATGGGTGGAACCTGAGTTGCCCAAAAGAGCAGACTTGCTCTGTGAGGGATCAAGGGGCACCGTGAGGGCAAAAGTCATGTGTGTGCACGTATGTTCAGAGAAGGGAGGGACTGTTCTTGGTGCTTTGGGCAGCTTCAGAAGCTAACTGCTCACTTGGTAGGTTAGGGCCTGGGTTAATGCATGGGTTCTCAAGTTAGTGGTTTGCTTACTTAACAGAAAGTCATTTTTCTTATTAGGGTTTGTTCACACATCAAAATGGCAGTCATTTAACCTAGCAGAGTGATGGACGACGGGTACTTGCCTTTGATATTCTTCGACAGCCTTTCGATGCCACCAAGAGCTGCAGAGAAGTCGCCGACGAAGGGATCATTCGGTTGAAAACTTGAGTATCAGCTGCGCTCCTTCCCTTGCTGCGTGCCGGTGACTCCCACGCAGACGGAGCACGTCTGAGCCTCCCCAAGGCCCGGGGTGGCTCTAGAAATGCCTGTTGACCCTCCCACACAGAGGTCAAGGCCCAGAAGGCCCCGGGTTCTCAAGGCGGAAATGACCTGGGAGGAGCAGCCCTTGAGCCCTCGCTGCTGAGCCTCATTTAAGGCAGAGAGACGGCTCGGATTGGCTGCTTGCTGCTTCCCTCCCTCTCTCATCAGCCATTCGACCCCACCTGTGGCCTCAGTGGGGCCCACACTCTGGTCTCACTTCGCATCGCACCTGGTCCCTGCCTCAGGCCCCAGGGCTGATCCCTTCACTCTAACTTGTTATGAGGCTCGAGGCCCCACCGGGTCACCTGCTCATTGCTTAGAGCAGCTTCGCGCACCAGCCCAGCCCATGGCCCCCGTGGCCTGCAGATGCTCAGCCCTCCTTGCACCTGGCCCTGGCTGTGAATACCTATCACCAGGCTCCCGGATCTGCAGCTCACTTCTGCGCTGTGTGGGATCAGGGCATTGAGCCGGAGCTGGGTTATGCCTGGTGATTGGCTCTCCCTGTGGCCTCCTGGTTCCTATTGCTTGATTAATTCTCACTCAGCCCCAGAGAGAAGATGGGGTGTGATCAGGGCGGGGGGCTCTCCCAAACTCCTCATCCTGGGAGGGCTGCAAGTCCAGGTCTCCCTAAAGCCCTTCTACCCCTGTGACTCAGACTCCTTCACACGTAGAGACGTGAGCAAGCTGTCCCCTGTGTATTGTGACTCTGGACACATGGGTCTGGTCTGGGAGAAGGCAGGGCAGCCTACATGAGGGCAGCCTGGAGAGGGTGCAGTGATAGAGGATGGGGTGAAGAGAGAAGATGGGGCAGGATGGGAATGTAGGACACAGAGGCAACTGCCCACTCAGAGAGCGGCCAAGGCCCGACTCTGTGTTGTGAACCCTGGGAAGGGAATTGACAAGTTCCTTTTCCATCCTTTTCTTCTCTTTCTCTACTTCCTTCTCTTCCTTTCCCCATCCCACGGCCCCTCCTGTTAAGGAGATGTGCTGAGACAGCTTCGCTATGGGTCTCATGGTGTCTGGGGACTAGCCCGGGGACCCATTCTCCTATGTGGAACATCATTTCTGTAGAGAGTGCGTTCTGAATACCTAATGGCTCCCAAGTGGGTTCCTGGAGCCCAAATCCTGTATAGCCAGAGCTTGCCTACACTGTTGCAGCTTTGTTCCACACTAGACATACGCAGCCTTGTTCCACACTGGACAAGAACCCCACCCTGCGCCCTGGAGGGCCGTGACCATGGCAGCCTGTTTCCCTGCCTCTCTGCTGGCCAGCCCTAGTGTTCCCAGAGTACCTTGTACCTACCAGTGCTCAAGGCACACACTTCAGTGGGAATTTGGGTATTTAATTCTCCCCCACCGCAGGTGATTCTAAGACAGCTAGCGGTGGGAACTCTGATCTTGTTAACTGCTTCTCAAACTTTAACAAGTATCAGAGACATCTAGAGAGCTGATTAAAGCCTAGATTCCCGGGCCGCATCCCCTGATATTCAGATTCAGGAGATCTGAGGCGGCACCAACAATCTGTGTTTCTAACAAGCTCCTGGATGGTGGACGCTGCAGGTACGTGGACCACACTTAAGAGTCGCAAGGGTCTCATCCAACCTCTGACCAGCAAGACAGGGCAGGGGATGCTGGCCAGCCATTCAGATACCCGTCTGAGGGTTCGAGTTCCCATTTGAGGAGGGCAACAAAACTCAAGCCAGACCCAATTGGGCCACGTGTTAAGCCACTGGCCTGGCCCAGATGGCCGGGGCATCGAGTGTCAGCCGCTGCCATTGGCTGGTCCCTCATTGACGGCTTGTCATTGACGGCAGAAACTTGGCCAATGGCAATCAATCAGGGCTCCCCCCTTGCCCCCCGCACTGCCTTAAATACCAGCAGAGCAAACAGCCTCAGACAAAGCTGCGCCATATATCAATTACCAAGAGGCTGTGTGCTCTTCTGGGCGGAGGGAGCCGGAGCGAGCGGCCAGGGCTGCTGCCCCAGCTGATAAGGGCCCGCATTGTTCAGGGACAGCTGGCGGCTCGATAAGGGCCTGCTCGTCCGAGATAATGGCAGTGGGCAGGCGCCTCGCGGCAGTTTAGAATTTCTTGGGTCTCCAAGAAAGGTTCTATTAAGCCCACTGACCCCAATTGAATATTAATTAGCTAATTAACGGATTTATTGTTCCACGCCATTTCTGGAGAGGCCATTTTTTCCGAGTGCCATTATTTTTGTAAATGATTTTTCACATTGTGCATAATTGAATCTTCGCAGCTGCCAGCATCTTCTGCATGATTTGGCAAAAAAAAGGAAGCAGAAGCACTTAGGGTCCCCCCCCACCCCCCTCCCGCCTCTCTCTTTCTGAACAAATGTTTTCAGCCCCTCCTGCTAATGCTGCGGCGAGGGGGAAGGGGAGGGGCTGCTGGTTCTGTTTCACAGGTTTGTTTTTTAAGCTGAACTGCAACGTCCGCACTCCTTTCCTCCCTTTTATAGGCAGCTGAGGGCCGAGGTACTCTGTGCGGTCCCGCACCAGGCCTTTGTCTAGCTGTCTTCAGACTGGCCAGACTTCGCTTTTTGCAGCCCAGACTCCTTAAAGCATTGCGCTTTATATTAGGGGTAGGTAGAGGGGACAAGATCCAAGCTTGTCCCACCCAGAACTCCCAGCAGGGAGGCCAGCTCTGACGAGCAGAGCAGCATCCCTTGTGGGCTCTACCTCGGCTCCCACCTGCCCTTCCCGGCTGCAGCCCAGCCCTTCCCTAGCTGGAGCCTACCTGGGTCTGGTTGCTCTGAGGGAACAGAACCCCATCCCAGCATCTCTCTGCTGTTCTTTAATAAGCCTGCTCCAAATTCCACGCCAGGGCTGTGTGACTCCCTGGAGCCGGCATCTGCCCATAAGTTGACTCAGGCGGTCCCACAGGCCAATGGCTGATTGAATCAAACCCATTCCTCAGCAGAGGGTCTGCAATGGAGGGCGGGGTACGTGTGCTGGAGTGGGGCTTACATGGAGGGCTCAGCAATATCGTCAGGCAGCACTGCGGAGCCCCGCTGGACATCTCAGCCCCCTTCAGAATCATTAATGAAGCCGGGGGCAGACAGAGGCTCCAGGAATATTAGTCAGGGTCCCCCCGTGGGTGGGTCTAAGGAAGGCTTATACCCAGGATTTGCCCCTGGCCACCAGGGGCTGCAGAGTTTTATTGGGATTTTTTATTAAGCCACCTCTTCCTGCCCTCGTCCCTGTCCCTATCCTGCTGCTTGTGTTCAGAAAGGGGAATTCTGAGGGCTTTCTGAGCAGAGAGATGAGTCAGGAAGGTCTTGCATCCGCCTGTGCAGACACTGGCTGGGATCATGCCATCTGCCCATTTCCTTTCCTCTGGGCTGGAATAAAGTCACAGCAGACAGCCTGACAGATGTCATGGGCATCCCCACCAAGTGCAAAAGTTGTGGAAGGGACCCCAAAAGTCTGTCCAAGAACTGGAGGTAGCTCTTAGAGTTGGGGAGGGGGGTCATTCAGTCTCTGTTTGAAGACCTCCAGGGAAGGGAAGCTTTAATAATAAGAGTCATCCTTGGGCTTCCCTGGTGGTACAGTGGTTGAGGGTCCGCCTGCTGATGCAGGGGACACGGGTTCGTGCCCCGGTCCGGAAAGATCCCACATGCTGTGGAGCGTCTGGGCCCATGAGCCATGCCTGCTGAGCCTGCGCGTCCAGAGCCTGTGCTCCGCAATGGGAGAGGCCACAGCAGCGAGAGGCCCGCGTACCGCAAAAAAAAAAAGAGTCATCCTTGTATGGAGTCTGCATGCCCTTCTAACACCCCACCCCGAATCTCCCTGTCCGCATGACAACCATTCAGCTAATAACAGCAATAATCATAATCATATCTAACGTTAATTGAGGAACTACTATGTGCCACACACAATACTAGGGGCCTATTATGCACCACCTCATTTAGTCTTCCTAATATCCCTGTGAGGTAAGTGAGATTTTGAGGCACAGACATGTGACGTAACCTAGGCAAGGTCACTGATGAAAGTAACAGCACCAGACACCAAACCCCACTTTGCCAGACACCACTTTTGACAACTCAACTCTCCAGACAGGAACGCCATGGCCCGGACGCTGTTCTTCTGTAGTTAACAAGCTCAGTTGCTGGGAATTCCCGGGCGGTCCAGTGGTTAGGACTCTGGGTTTCCACCGCAGGGGCTCAGGTTCGATACCTGGTCGGGGAACTGAGATCCTGCAAGCCGCTTGGTGCGGCAAACAAACAAACAAACAAACCCACAAAAACAAAACAAACAAACAAACAAACTCCTCATCTAGCAAGGTTTCCCTTCTCCCTGCCGTCCTGGACCTCCTTTCCGATGTCCAAAGCACAGAGGTGGTCTGGCCAGGAGACAGCAGTGTGAACCCATCACCTTCCACATTTTAGACACTCTATTGTGTTAATGCAGCCTAGCTGGCAATAGGTTCTTAGCAAGGGGTCCCACTCCTCCCAACACCTCCTATCCTCCAAGGTTCAGATTCATTGTTTTGAAAAGGAGCCACAAAGAATAAAGACACCAGAGATGGGGGGGGCCCCAAGTATGTACTTCCAGCAGCTTAATGAAGCCGTCAAGGACAAAGGGGTTTCAATTCCTCCATTCTGCCTTCCTGCGTGTCAGCTTCATTCTGAGGCTGGTTTCCTTTGCGGTCATAAGATGCTTCCAGTGGCAAACAGAGCTTCCTCAAGACAACTTGTATACCTACTCACTCTGGGCCAATAATAAGGGCCAGGTGTACTCTTTTGATTTAGACTGATCATCTGTGGGATGGAGGTTGGGAGTCAACCAAATGTCCACCTTATAGGGTGTCTCACGGAGCTGCTCCCTAGTTCCTGTGGGAGAGAAAAAGATGTTCAAGCTTTGACTCTACTTCAGTCTCTCAACCAGACATACACTGCTTCTTCCTGGATTTACCTAAGAGAAATTCACCACTGCAACAAAGCTGATTCTCACCAGAGGAATGCATATTCCTCCTAATAACCTGATTTTTATTTCTCTCCAATAATTATGACCTGGAATTATTGTACTAAGGAAGTGTTTGACTCATTTCTGATCCTGCTTTCACAGGCTCCTCCATTCACAGAAAATGCTCCCCCCTGAGTCTTTTGGGATATTGGCACCATTCTCAATTCCTTTCTCTGTAAGCCCCAAATGTCTTCCCTGGTAACAGGGGGTTGTACTGAGGAGGTGGCCACAGTCCATCTCAACTCATAAAAAATTGTTTACCCAATATGAACACCGTTCCTTTGGCTATTTTATTCTCTGTGCTCGCAGAAGCCCTAGGAGCAGAACATGGGTAAAAGTCTTTGGGAGGAGATACGGGAGGATGGGTTTTCTGAAAAGGGAAAAAAGCAGACCTGAGAGGCTATGGCAGGTAGAGCATTTCACCTCTGCATCCCAGGAGGGTTCTAGTATATGGTTTTTGAATGGGTATAAAAATAAGAAATCCCAGCAGGGGCCCATGAGGAGCAAGTTATGCAAAACTCACTTCTCACCTGGGCAATTGGAAGTACAGGTATCCCCACCCCTGGTGTCCGCTCCCTCTCTTTCACCCTTTACATCACCCCAGAGTGATCTTTCAAAGAGTACAAATCTGATCGTGTCCTTGTTCCATTTACAAAGCTGTGACATTTCCCTGTTGCTTCGAGGATAAAGGGCCATCTCCCCTGCCTGACACAAGGGCCCCTGCAAGCAGCCTGGCCACTCTCCCCCGGGGCCTCTGTGTTCTGTGTTGCAGACACACCGAGCTCCTGGACACCCTCCACCCAAGCCCACTCTCTCCCGCTTCTGGGCCTTCACCCACTGCCTGCCATGCTCATCCTCCCTTGTTTGATGGTTCAAGTGTCCTTTCCTCAGAAACTCTCCTGTTTGCCAGGCTGAGTTAGTCACCTTCTCTCCCTTCTTTCTGAAGCTCTATCACGACACTGACAACTCTGAGTTATGACTTTGTCACTGGCTGGCTCCTGACGCCCTTCCTTTCTGTGAGAGTTTCTGAGGGCAGGGACTTTGCTCCATTTCTTTTGTATCTCTCTTGCCTTTGCCTATATTAGATGCTCAACATGCCTTGGATAGATAGAAAAGTGGATGGAAGGAGGAATGGAAAGAGGGAGGGATGGATGGAGGAGTTAAACCAACCTCACTCTTTTCTGCCTATGTCACTAGACAGCATTCGGGGATGATTTGCGATGTCTGTACTTCAGATAAATTCTTTCACAACCTCATCCGTGCCTGTGATGGAAAATTGTGTGACATGGTACTACTCAGCTCTTTGAAGAACTGCCCCCAAAGAGGACCAAACAATGGGAGCCTGATAGGAGGTACCTAGCAACCGGCCACAGAACTCTGTCCTAGGCCATGTCACGCCCAATTTTTAGCCAAGAGATTGATCATCTCTGCTTGCAGTTAGCATTATTACCCCTCGGGAGAGGCAGTGTTTAAAAATATCACCCCATGGTGCTGAACTCTGCCACCTGTTGAACACTTCTGGTCTATCAGACCTCAGAGTCCTCCCCAGTCAAGGGCACCCCCTGCCCCGGATCATGTGCCTTGTTCCACAAGCCAGAGACCATCCAGTATCTCTGTGAGCTGCTCTCTACTTCTAGCCTACTTCGCTATGTGCCATGTGTCCTGCTCAGGAACCTATTATGGCTCTCTATTGCCTTGTACATAAAGGCTTAAACTCTTCTTAATTTCTTGTCTCCCATGTCAACTCCAAACACATTCTACCTCCCCATGTCCCGTCTTCTGTCTCAACCAGTCAACTTCCCCCTGTACCTGTAAGGGCTTCCCTCATATTTCTAGCTATTCTTTCTGTAAGAAGCAACTCTAGATCCACCTCCTCTCAGATATTTTTTTACCACACCTCCTCTTCAGAGCTCTCACAACACGATACTCATTCATTCATCCTCACTGTGGATGGCTTATATTGATGACGCATGCCTGAGGAACCACAGAGCAGGCGTCCTGCCCCAAGATACAGAAGAGCTGACTTCTATTCCCTCCTCTGCACCACTTGGCCACATTACAATGTCTTTTATTTCCTCACCTGTAAAATGGGCATATGAACCTGTGCTCTCCCAGGGAGGTTGTGAGACAAATACAGCAATGGAGGGGACATGGCTTTAATAAGCAGAGACATTTCCATTATGGGGAGTTGTCATTTGCGCTGTTGGGTGGATAAGTTCCCAGAGGGTACAGGTCTGTGACCTCAGGAATGTAGACGGTCCACAGGGAACAAGGGGCTCTTGATACCCTGCCTCTAAAGTCTCTTCAGGCCTAAGGGCATTATTTTGGTGGACAAAGGGGATACTGATGAGCAGCGGGGGTAGGTAGAAATGTGAGCATTCCTTTAGGGAATAAAGGCAACCAGAAGTGTAACGGGGATCCACTCATCACCCAGGCGGGGTCAGGAGCCCGGAATTTACATGTACTGCGGGACTCTGGGATCTGCGCCCCTTCCTCTGTGTGGAGCTTTTAGCCTTGCCTGTTTTCCTGCAAAAATCAGAAGGTGAAGCTTTAAGGTGTACAGGACTGGTAGAGCAGAGGATGGGGGGTTAGGAATACGATGCTTCACTCTTCAAAGTGCTGCTGGTGGTGAGGGTCACAAGAGAAAAGCCAGTCTGACCCCTGCTTGGCCTGAGGTAGGGCTTGCACTGTGGAGGCTTGGGGGTCCCCAGCAGGACAGGCCATGCCACTTTTCTTCTTATATTCCCACTCTAACAGGTTATGGGCTAAACACTGGTGGACATCTACTGCTGGTGGGGCTGGGAAGACAGCATGCAGTAACAGCCTACCACCACATGTCCTTTGACAGGGGACTCAAGGGCTCCCAGAATGTAGGAGGGGAGGGACCTCTAGGATTACGTAGCAAATCCCCCAGTGAACACAGGGGAGCAGAGCCAGATGGAGTTGGGAGCCCAAGTTAGAGGCCCTAAATTAAGGAAACATGTTAGGGCATCACCCTATATGCTTAAAATAAATACAATATCTAAAGTGCAAAAGAAAATTGTAGTTTTGAAATGAAACAAACTTACACATATGACAAAATGAAGACTGCCCCTTGGGAATTCTCTGGCGGTCCAGTGGTTAGGACTCTGTGCTTTGACTGCAGGGGGGCCGGGTTTAATCCCTGGTCGGGGAACTAATCCCGCAAGCCACGTAGTATGGCCAAAAAAAAAAAAAAAAAAAGATTGCCCTTTTTTAGTTTGGTTTTTCCACCTTGCATGTCCCAGACAGGAGGCAGAGGGGAAGAAGACAGGTCACAATGACGGGCGCTGTTGGCATCATTTCCTGGAGGTAGAGGCGCCTAAACAGGGGCCTCCCTTAGAATCCAGCTGCTTCTGGAGGCAGTGAGCTCCTGTCTTCCAGGCGAAGCCCACATCGTAATACTTGGAGGTGCTTTCCACCACGCTTTCCGCTCTGCGGCTGATTGAGGACCAAAGAGCTCGGCCTCAAAAAGTTCAGGACCATGGAGAGCTCCAGGGAGCTCCACAGCCCTAATCCCATTCTCCCTTCTACAGGGCCTGTTCAAGTCTTGCCTTTAAGCAGGGAAATTTTGAAGCTCCGGAGGGGACGATGCCCACAGTTCAGCACTGGTTTTCCCTTTACCCCTTCTCCTCAACACTCTCTCTTCATCCAACCCTACCAGTTCGGGCCCATCCTGCCCAGTCTCCTCCAAGCTCAGCCTTCCTGAACTCACCGGGGCATGTGCCTGGAGGGAGAGGATCCTCTGATGATGCTTCCTGATGCTTCCACTGCCCAACAGCCGGGAGGCTTCTGTAAAAAGCCACAGCCTGAGGCTGGGTGGGAGGACAAGGTACAGGATCCCTCTGCAGATGGGAAGTGGTAGTAATTAGCCTTAACAGGGAGGGAAGGGCAGCCCGCTTCATTACAGGGAAATGAGATTTTTAAATCCCATTTTAAGGGCCGGCCACATCAGCTCTAAAATGGCCTGTGGTGAGGTCTCAGAGCAGTTAGTAATTAGCTCTCTTGTTTCTAATGAAAGCAGAGGGGCGGGAGGAGGGGTCACTTAATGAACACAGGGATTAGCTTCCAAACAGGCCCTAAATAAGAAGACAGGTGCAGGGGAGGGCATGAAGGCCAGGCCAGGCCAGCTGGGCCCCAGGCTGAGGGGCAGCCAGCCTGTGGGAACTTGGAGAAGGGGGTCCAGGATCTCCTGAGCCTCACGGAGCCAGTGTCCACTCCAGCCCTACTTTATGCCAAGTCCCCCTCAGTTCTTCACTGTGAGAGGGTAGGGGTGGATGGTCGCCTGGCGTCCCCAGCCTAGAAGCAAGTGGCTCTGGTGTTAGCTGGATTCTGGAAATCCATGGCCCTGCATGAAAGGCCAGGATGAAGCAGGAGGGGTGTCCACAGGAGCCAGACAAAACAACCCTTCCTCCGGGGGGCACCTGATGGGGTGCACTGTTGGCAGCCACAGGAGTCCCCAGCCTCAGCTCTGTGATGCACAGCTAAGAGAAACCCACCTGCCTTGGTCCCTCTCTGGGCCAGGACAGTCCATTAGAAACCCTGAGGCTGAGCCTCAACCTGGACCTCCGCCCCTCAGAAGAGACCAGCCAGGCTGAGGGCGGTGAGGTCTGGAGAAGAGAAAAAGGAGGATTGGTCATGCTAGTCCCATTGTCCCGTGGCCCTCTGTGCATTGCCAATTCCTGCTTTTACAGCAAATCTTCTTTTTCCCTGGAAAACTGGTCCTGCAGAGTCTGCAGAGAAACCTACTTTCTTGATGCCTCCTCTGTGGAGGGTAGTAATTCCAGGTGTTCAGAACAAGCAGGCTAGAATCCCCCAGAAGCCATGGGTCCAGTCGACACGTCCCAAGTTAGTGGTATTATGGGGCAGGGAGACCTGTGATGGCAGCCAAGATCCCAAGCCCAGTTTCTTGGTATTTTAAGGAAAACTATTTCTTGTTAACCTGGAAAACAAAGGAAGAGAAGCAGCGAGCAGGCGTCAGGGCTGAGTGATGCTTTCTCTCCTCCATGCACTGGGTGCCCAAGTAGGATCCTTGGCTGGAACGCAGGTCTCAGGATGCAGGAGACAGAGCCCTGGGCCAGGCTGAGGGCCAGGAGGTCAGACTTCCAGACCAGGCTGCCTACAGTGTGCCCTAGCCGTTGCTTCCTCTCTGGTCCTCAATTCCCCCAAAGTGAGCCCTTTGATTAAGATGGTCCATAAGAATGGGCTAGAAAAGGTCATTCCTTCCCACTCTGTCTAAAGTAGGCCGCCCTCTAGCTCTTCAGAACTATATTTAGCTTGTTATTGATCTATTTGTTTATCATCTGTCTCCCCCACTAGGCTGGCTGTAAACTACACACAGAGAAGGACCCTGTCTGCCTTCTCCACTGGCATTTCCATTCCTCTGCACCCAGCACCATGCCTGGCATGTAGCAGACACTTGATTCATGTCTGCTCACTGGCTGGCAGGCTGGTTCCCTGACTGAATGAATGATGATGCACTGGGGACTGCCTCCCTGAGAAACCTCCAGCTCAGGGATTGGATGACTGAGAAATCTCCAGCTCAGGGATTGGATGACTGAGAAACCTCCAGCCCAGCGATTGGATGACTGAGAAACCTCCAGCCCAGTGATTGGATGACTGAGAAACCTCCAGCCCAGCGATTGGATGACTGAGAAACCTCCAGCCCGGGGACTGGATGAGCTGCCTGGAGTCCCACCACCGCTCCAACCTTGCACTGCCTCTGACTCCATCATCTGGAATTGCTCATCCCACTCAGCACCCAGCTTAGGCCAGGGCCAGTGACAGGCTCAGTTAGGATGTGCAATAAGGGACAGAAGTGCCCAAGGGCCCTCCTTACCCAAGAAACAAGCTCTCAGTTGGGGGATGGTTTGTAGTGAGAAACAGGGGTGGGGCAGGGGGTCCAGGGGCTCTGTCATGGGTAAAAGCTACTGTGCACTCCTAGATCCTTCCACTGCACAGGGCTGCCTCTAGGTGTCCATTTCACATGAGAATTACCTGTATGGAATCTGGAGTTAGAACAGGTCTGAATTCAGATCGAGGTTCTATTACTAAGTAGAATGGCTCTTTGAGCCTCAGTTTCTTCAACGGTGAAATGGGGATGATGATAATAATTAGCACCCATAGCAACGGGGGTGATAAAAATAGCACTTCCCTAATAGAGTTACAAGTGGCTCAAGTGGGTTAGGCATGTTTTTACTTATGAAAGCCCACGGAGTTTGTCCCACACTGGTCCCAGGGTGCAGTGCCCTTTCCAGAAAGCACACACCGATGCCCAGGAACAGCCTGTGGGGTGCAGTTAGAGGCTGCTGTGGGGAGCCCAGGCCTCCTGTGGGAGGGTCCCAGGCCTCAGAACAAGTGGACCTAGACCTGGCTGTATATAGTGAATGTTCCAGCAGTAACTACATGTTCTGTTGTTTACCATGAGCCAGTCGCAGTTGTGAGTATGTGCTGTCCATGTGACGACTCAGCTAATGTTCAAGGCAGCCCTGAGAAGTAGGTACCATCAACACGCCGCTTGTAAGGACAAGAAAACTCCTCATCTGTAAGATGGGAGTAGGTAAGCTGCCCAAGGCTGTACAGCTGCCACGCAGAGGAGCTATGATCAGAACCCACGTAATCTGGCCCCTGAGCCACATGCCACCACCATGCCACACTGCCCACCACCATGCCACACTGCCCACCACCATGCCACACTGCCCTTTGCCACCATGGTTGCCCTCACCCCACGCCTTCCCTGCAGTTAGAAGATTCTTCCCAGACTCTTTGCCCACTCTCTCTCCCTTCTCTCCTGCCCTCTGTCTCATCTCTCCCACGTCCCCTTTCTCCTCCCTTTCCTCACTCTCTCCTTTCCTCCCTCCCTTCCCCGCCTCTCATTCCCTCCCTCACCTCTCCCTGTCTCTGTGTTCCTCTGTCTCAGGTAAGTGGTCCCTGATCTGTGCTGGCAGATGGGGAGGGAGGTGGGAGAAGGGGAACCTGGGTCATTTGGGGGAAGCCTTTGGCCCCCTGTGGGGAGAGCCCCCGTGGTCCCCAAGTGCAGCAGGAGACCAGGCAGAACGAGAGGTGTGGCCTGGGAACTGCCTCAGTCCCTTTAGTACCTCAGACTCTGGAAGACAACAGTGTACCTGCCGTCCAGAACTATAGGGAACTCTGGCCACCACAGGGCTTCCCACTGCTCACAGAGCAGACCCAGGAGGTGTGAGTCTGTAAGTCAAGCTGAGGGAAGAGCCCCTGGCCCAGCTCTCCTCTGGAATCTGGTTGTGCCTGCAAAGAAGGCAGGGGAATGGGGGGATGCAGACCTCCAACCTGGGCGCCACAGGCAGCCAAAGGGCACCTGAGCCCCCGAGGGACTCACGCTTTCCCTTCAAAGGCCATAATCTCTGCCAAACCCAGTGCCAGTGGGATAGACTTGGGACTGGGCTGCTTGTCTTGGGCTCCGAGCATGTGAGTTCAGAGAATCGGGGTCTAGGCAGCACCTACTGGAAGCCTTGGGTAGGTGTGCAGCCTGGGGTCTGGAGAGAGGGAGAAACCAGTGTTTTGGGGAACCCAGCAGCACAGAGGGTTTCCATCAATTCTCAGAAAGACGGATGCTGACCCAGAATAAAAACCATTTTGTAGAGTCCAGAATATTTGAATCCAGGTCTTTTTCCCCCCACTGGAAATAGGTTTTAAAAGCTAATTTCTCTCCCTCCTTTCTGAGGCCTGGCCCAGCTTCTCCCTCTTCCTGCTACAGCAGTTTCATAGTAAAGTGCCTCTCACCTCTGCCCTGCACCCCTGATGAATGCCTTGAGCAGCAATGGCGTTCCCCTTCCTAGGTGCGGCCCTGAGCCCCTAGCGAGGGTCATGAGGGTCTAACCCAGGTGGAAGGAGCCCCAGCAAGGGATGTCCCCTGATCCAAGAAGGGGGTGAAGGTGGTGAAAGGGAAAAACCACATGGTGGAAAGAAGTTTGATGTGAAACTTATCATGTGAGCACTGGACCCAGCCCCGAGGGGAGAGTGGGTGAGTGTGGCCTCACTGGAGCCTCAGGGCTCAACATGGCAGCAGAAACAGAGAGGTGTCGCTAGGTTGTGGGCAGACCCACTGGTTGGAGGGGCTATTGCTGGGTGACGGAAAATGGCCCCAACAGGAGGGAGCTCAGGAACAATCTACTCTGGAGGTACCAAGGGTCTGAAGAGATCTGGACACCCTTCAACCTCGTGTCTGGGGGTAGGAGGTTGCTACCTTTGCTGGGTTAAAGCAGTATGAGAGTCTTCCCCAGGGGCCAGGAGCAGAGATGAGGTTTGCTCATGAGGTGCTGATGAACCAGCACTCTTTTCTGGATTTTAGCTGTGTGTGTGCCTGTGCGCGCACGCGCACGTGTGTATGTGTGTGTGTGGGCGCGTGCACGTGTGTGTGTGTGTGTGTGTGTGTTTGGGTCATCTGATCATTTTTTCATGATAAACCAATCTTGATCAAGTATTTTTCTGGACCAACTTACCTTCGTATCAGCTCATCTTTATTCATTCATTTTTAGCTAATTATAGTTTGGGAGGTAACATAGAGCTAAATACTGACATGCAGACTGACAGAATTCTCTCACTGGAACTTTCACCAAGAGTGACGCACAGTCACAGCTACAAAGCATCTTTCCTTAACCTACCCTCACCTGGTGGCAGCACCCGCAGATGGGTGGTGCTGGAGATCACTCAGTGCCAGGTTTAGTCTGGCCTTGACTATCTCTGACAGCTTTAAGGGCGAGAGCAGTTACCTCCATGTAGAGGTGAGATTTCCCAGGCAGGAATTTCACGTGGATTCCACCCGTGGCTCCTACATGTCTCATGATATGGGGCATGGTTTCTGGGACCAGGCCCAGGAGAAGAGGACCCATACGAGATTCCATGATGGGCCCTGCAGCAGTGTCAAGGTTAGAATCCAACTCCTTTCCAAACACAGACGATGTGGTCCAGCTTCAGACCAAGGAGCGGGGGCATAAGCAGGTGTCATGTTCCATGGGTCCCAGGCCCCTTGTTAGAGTATCTCTGACACCAGGGCACTAAGGAAAGCAGGTGGGGAGATGGGGTCCCAGGGGCTGGCTGGGGATGGAGGGGATCTGTGCATAGCTAGTGCAAGGCTTTCCACATCCCCACTACCCACAAGCCCCAGGCCGAGGCTTGAGCTGCCACAGCCTCTAATGGTTCACGTTCAGTGCTCCCTGGCTTCCTCAACTTCAATCCTCTGTGGTGAGCTACGGCCTCAAGGAGACCCAGGTCAGGACCATTCATGCCCTACACTTAAACAAGTTTCTCATACACAGTGGCTGGGGAGGCCAGGCTTTTCCTGGGTTTCCTCTGGGGGTTGCAAATCCTCTCCAGGTGCATAATCCCCGGCCCCCAGTAGCCATTCCAGCCCCAGCTTGGTTGTCCTGCTACAGAGAGAGATTGGTCTCCTCTCTGGCTCTCTCTCCTCCCCCCTACCATTGGTTCTACACCTGCCGAGGCAACGCCTGTGTGGCCTCTTCCTGGGGGCAGCTGTGGACTGCTATGGGTCTTCCTGTGCAAAGGGTTTCCTACTCACGACCTCATGATATCCAGGATGGTGACCCCAGCTCACGTAAGCACAGCACTTCACAGTGTAGATCTCAGCCTTGCAGCTGTCCCAGGACACAGATCATCCCCATTTCCTGGATGAGGATGGTAAGTGGAGCCATGATGCTGAACTTGGAACGTTCCATGTTAGGCTGAGGAAGCCCCCTGTCCAGGTATGGGGCAAGCAGAGTGGGGCTGGGGTCATCTTAGAAGGCCAGCTCTGCTCCTGGGGGCTTTCAAAGCCCGGCTGCCTGACTTTGAGTCGATCTCATTGTGAGTGAATTAATTGTTGTGCAACCTACAGTGTGAGACAAGTTAATTACATAATTACTGCAAAATGACACGTTATTTCATGGCTGCAATATGGTAACTCTGTTGGAAACAATTGTAATTGCCCAGAAACTGCATTCGAGTGGCTCCGTTATCTCTCGATAACCATGTAATTAACTTGTTACAACTTTATCTGCAGCAGACTCCGAAGTTAGGACTTGGGTCCTTGGGGTGTGCACAGCCAACCTAGACATAAGGGCCCAGGGAGGGTCTGGCATTGAGGGCTCTGCTACAGTCCAGGGAAATAATGTTCATGTTGAGCGAGAAAAAAAGCCCTCATTACAGACTCCAGCCTCAAGCTCATGTGCTCAAACCCATTCACAATCTCACATGGTCACACACAGACGACAGCTCCCTGGTCTCACCAGACCCACTCAAATATACCCACCAGACTCACTCAAATATACCCACTGCAGCCTCTCTTTTCTCTCACGTACATGGGTGCGGCTCCTTCATAGAAAGTGGAAGCCACAAAGTAGAGAACTCCTACCCCAAGATCTTTGGCCCTAAAGATCCCTTCCCACGGACTGGGCCACTGGTCACAAAACCGTATCTTGGAGACGTAGCCTCCTCCAAGCGCCCATAAGAGCTCAGCCATCCTCCCGCTTCACTCAAGTGGAGGAGCAGGCCCGGGGGCAGGTGACGTGAGATGGCAGCGCATCCCCGCTTCGCCCAGGCAGCCAGTTCCCTGCCCAGGAGCAGGCAGAGGATGAGGCTGTAGGCTGACTCCATCTGGGCTCTGGTCTGTGGCCAGGATAAAAACCGTCCCTGGGGAAGGAGAAGTGGCCTGATGGTCAGGGGAGCCTGTCCATATAGCCTTCTCTGTTCAGGTTTTGGACCCAAGGAGCCTCTCTTTTTAATACTGTTCAGTGATACCTTTTCAGTTCCAGGCTACGTGCTCGGCACTACGGGTTCAGCCACGACCAAGACAGCATCCCTGCTGCCCGGGGTGAGCCTAGCTCAGCCGCTGGATGTCTGGCTGCCTTCCAGCCTGAGTACCTGCCGGCGTTCTGTCTGTCCCTACCTATCTCTGCCTACACATCCATCTACTTGTGTGTCCATCTCTCCTGCTTGCCAGTACGCGTATGTGTCTGACTGTGTGTCTGTCGACTTGTCTGACTCTGCAGTCGTCACACATGGTCCCATGTCTGCTGGAGGGAATCAGCCTGTCCCAGGTCTCCCCGTGGTGTGGTGTTCGTCCTCACCTTGATGTGCTCTGTTTGTTTTCCTGGCTTTCCCCCTTCTCCTCAAGGGCACGGACTGTGTCCAGTCCATGATTCATCCTTGTGTCTGGTACTTGCAGCACAGGGCTGAGACAGACAGATTTGCCGACGGAATGAACGAAAACCTCCCGCCTGCGTGGGCTGAGTTAACAGGGAAACAGAATTGTTCTCACTCATCCAGGGGAGCAGAAAGGCAGGCCCCAGGTTGGGCCCAGGCTGTAAGGAAGAGACAGCAAATGCTGTCCGTCCCCGTGAAGGTTAAGAGGGGTTTAAGAATGGTGCTCCCATAGCAGGGAGCTCAGGATTTGGGGTCCTACCATGGAGGCAGACCAGAGCTGGGTCCCTGTCTGGGCAGTCTGGGGGGTTTCAATGGTGGATGTAACACAGGAGCCCAGGGAAGGGAGGTTTTCATCTCGGGGGCCAGGATATATGCTCTGCCAGGGGAGGGGGAGGACACCCTAGCCCCACCTTCTGGCTCAGGGGTGCTTGGGGTTGTCCCTTCCCCTCCAGCTTGTTCCCGCCAAAGCCCACCTGGAGCCACCCTGCCGGCGACGGCATACACGAGAGCCCCAGGCACACCCCCCCCCACCAAGGACCAAGGGGAGGGTCTTGTTTTACTCCCAAGCCAAGGGGAGGGGCCCCAGGTCTGTGTCAGTCATGTGATCAATGCAGAATAACCTCCCCGGAAACATTCATAAGTTTAATCCACGCCAGTAATAAAATCGCATTACATTTCTCATAAAATAAATGTTCCCATTTATATACAGAAGACAGACTGTACAGGCCCAGCCTGGCCCCAGGAGGGGTCACACACAGACGGGCGGCGCTGGAGGAAGGGCCCTTCCTCCCATCGAGGACAGAGGAGCTGTAATCGGCAGGAGAGCGGCTGGCCAGCCGGGCGGGTGGGCAGGCGGGCGGACGGACGGACGGGCCGGGCGGCCAGGCGCCGGGCGTCACTGAACCTGGGGCTCAAAGGTGCCATTGAGTTGCCCCTCCTCATAGTCCATCTGACACAAGATCATGTTGTTCTTCAGGAAGAATTTGTCTCCCACACAAAATCTGGAAAATCCAAGCAGGAGAGAGAGGCCATGGAGGGGTCCCAGTGGACGGTGACGGCTCCAGACAGGACCCCGCCCGGCCCAGGAAGTGGACGTGTGGGAAGTGAGGTCCCGGGGAGCCTGCTCCTCGAGCTTTCCAGAGGGGATCCCTGAAAGTCTGTCGGCCAGGCCCTGCAGCCTGGGGCGTAAGACACACAGATAAGCCCGGGCCACAGCCTTTCCACATAGTCAGAGCTCCTGTGGAGGTGGGAGCGGGGCTGGGGTCGGAGGGCAGGTGTAGAAATAATGTACCTCAGTGCCAGAGAGGGAGAAAGGGAGGAGGAACAGAGAAATAGGAGAAGACCAACGGAGGAGAGGGAAGGAGAGAGGCAGAGATGGAGCACAAGGAAGGGATAAAACGGCTGGCTTTTCCAACCCTCTGTTCCCCTCCCCAGCTGAAGGAAATGGCTCAGGGAAGGGCACTCTTCCTCTAAACAGGATCTGTGGGTTTCCGGGAACATCCTTCCAGGAGGAGGTGACGCTGTCCCATCATCTTCCCTCGAACCCAAAGAAGGCCCTGCTTTGCCTCTCTGCCCATCTCGGTCCTCCTCAAGCGCTGGAGGACTCAGCCCTTCCCACAAAGACGTGCCCAGGGTGTCTGAGGCCTGTAGTGGGACCCCAGGGTCACAGGCTCAGTCCCAGCAGATCCCACTTCAACCACCAGGTGGCGCTGCAACTTCACCGAGCCCTTCCAGCAGTAGGTCTGGGCAGAGCCCCAGGCAAACCAGCACTCCCTGCAGGTCCCTCTGGACCTCACTCTCTGGGAACACTTGTATGAACTCCTTCCTCACCTGAGGGCTCCTGAGAAAAGGGCCTGCCTTCTGGGGCCCGGCCCCCAGCCAGGGTTGAAGCGCTCTGGCTCCTTAGGTCCCTAGGGTCTCCCATGGGGCTCGGGGCACAAAGTAGGGGCCAAAAGACCAGAAACAAGGCTGGGCTGGAACCAGAATCACAGAAATGAGTGACCGTTCCCCAAGGGGATTTCACCCTCCAGGTCTGGGAACCCTTTTTCGCTGGAATGTCCATGCGTGCTCCTGCATGTAGCACACACACACGGCACAGGACATGCATACAGAACCCTTGTGCGCACACGTTTAAAACATGCATGCACAATACATGCATGGGACTCCTCTGGTGGCGCAGTGGTTAAGAATCCACCTGCCAATGCAGGGGACACGGGTTCGAGCCCTGGTCCGGGAAGATCCCATATGCCGCGGAGCAACTAAGCCTGTGTGCCACAACTACTGAGTCTGCACTCTAGAGCCCGCAAGCCACAACTACTGAGCCCACATGCCACAACCACTGAAGCCCGTGTGCCTAGAGCCAGGGCTCTGCAACGAAGAGAAGCCACCACAATGAGAAGCCCGCGCACCGCAACGAAGAGCCCCCACTCGCCACAACTAGAGAAAGCCTGTGCGCAGCAATGAAGACCCAATGCAGCCAAAAATAAATAAATAAATATATTAAAAAAATAAATGCATGGACACTACACACACTGCACACAGCTCATGCATGGCCCCGTCCATTACATTTGCACAGAGCTTGTACTCCACAAACATGTACATGCGGTATCGGAGGGCACACATTTGGCTACAGGGCTCAGGTGTACATAAAACACACGCATGAACATACATGCTCACAACAACATGCACACACAGAATCCGCATTTGCATGCATGCCTCCATGGCACTCCTGGTCTGTGGCAGCAGGTGTCGGCTGGGGTCTGCTGAGTGTGTTGGGTCTGTTACAGGCCAGCACTCACCTCTGGTTGCAGAGCTGGCAGGCGAAGCAGTCGAGGTGATATACATTGTCCCGGGCCCGCATCACCATCTCGAAGGCTGGAATCAGCTTGCTGCAGGCAGCGCAGTTTCCTGTGGTGCCGAAGAGCCTGCAGAGGGAAGGGTGCAGAGGGCTCAGGCACCTGTTGGGGTGGTGTGGGGGGCAGGGGGGTTGCCTCCATCCAGGGCCCCACCTGCCCTCCCCCTGGTTCAGCAGGTGGGCCTGGGCAAGAGGGAAGGAGCACAGGTGACAGTGTCTAGATTCTGCTAAGAGAGAAGGCTTCAGAGAAATCGGCGCATTCACCCAGGAAGGAGACTCTGGGGACCCAGGTGTTGGCTGACACTGCCCGTCCCCCAGCTTCACTGACAATGCCCCCTCCCAGGCTTCCACTGGGGTCCCTCAAGCACCTGAGGTCACCAGAAGAACACTGGGCTGGGCCCTGAGCAAGGACTCCAGACTCACACAAGCCTGAATTTAGAGACAGTCTGCCGATCATGGGCTGTGTGTCCTCAGGCAAGTTACCGAGTCTCTCTGAGCCTCATCTATTTCAACGGTAAAATGGGGACCATAATACATTCTTCACAAGCTTGTTGTGAAAACCGTAACCTCTCAGTCACAGCTCCTTTAGTAAATGCCTATGTAGCGTTTGCTATGTGCCAGGCACTGTTCTAAGGACTCTCCAAAGAGCAACTCATTTAATCTTGACAACAACCCTATGGGGTGGTCTTTCTGCTACCAACTCATGGTGTGACTTGCCTAACTCTCTTCTTCTTCTTTTTTTTTTTTTTTGCGGTACGCGGGTCTCTCACTGCTGTGGCCTCTCCCGTTCCAGAGCACAGGCTCCAGACGCACAGGCTCAGCGGCCATGGCTCACGGGCCCAGCTGCTCCACGGCATGTGGGATCTTCCCGGACTGGGGCACGAACCTGTGTCCCCTGCATCGGCAGGCGGACTCTCAACCACTGCGCCACCAGGGAAGCCCTAACTCCCTTTTCTTGAACCTCAGTTTATCCTTCTTTAAAATGGGAAGGCTGGACTAGATGATCCTGTTCAAAGGTGCTTCTAAAACAGGACCGATGCCAAAAGGAAGTCCCAAGGCCATCTGGCACGACGCCTCTTTGGGGCAGGCACCCCTCCTCTTAGCTGCTGGTTGCAAAGCTCTAAGGACAGGGAACTCACTCCTTCCCCATGTAGGCCAGTCCTTGGCTGAATGTTCCAGGGGTCTGAGCCAGCCAGGCCTCTGCTCTGCAGACTGGCAGCGCAAGCCCCAAGTGAGGCAAGGGGGCTGAGAGGCGGGCGGGAGGCCCTCTAATCCCTGATTTGTCCAGCTCAAGCTCGGGCGCCTGCAGATGAGCTTGGCTCCATTATTCATCAGCCTGAGCTGCCTGGTGGCTCAGATTAAGGCAGACAAAGGCCGGGCCAACAGCATCTGCTTGCCAAGAGGGGCCTTTCTGGCCACCAGTCCAATGAGAAGTGACTGCAGAGAGGCGGGCTCTGGACAGCCATTCTCAGGGGCTGAGCAGCTCAAGGAAGCCCCGCACCTACGTCCACCGCGGCACACTGGCCCACCAGGCCCCGAAGTCATTCCTGAGCCTCTGCCAGCGTCCGGGAGAATACCTTCAGGCTCCAGTAGCTGGCAGGGCCCAGGATGCTTGTGGGCACATCAGCTCTGTCGATGAGCCCATCCTGTACTGTGGTCGTCCCTCTCCAGGTCCTGTGGACTCGTCAGATGGTCTGTCACCTCCCCTCAACCTGGTAGGTTCAGCCCCCAGGTGATGTCCTAAACCTCCAGACCTGGAGACCCCTTCCAGGTTGCCGAGGGGTGAGTCCCCAGAAGCATCCTTAACCCCTCCTCCTGGCCTCAGCATCTCTCCTCCAGCCCCAGTCAGGAGCACTGAGTCACACATCCTGGTTTATAGCACCACTTAAAAAAAAAAAAATACTCCTGCAAAGGCAGAAGTTAAAAGAGAAGGTGCAGGCAGGTAAATCTTAGGCTCTCCGGGGAAACAGGGGAGCCTCTGCTGATGACCCCGCCCTCTCCCTACCCCCCGACATGCCCAGTCCTGAGCAGAGGGAGCCCCAAGAAGCCTGGCCGTGACCTACTAATTAATGCGATGGGCCTTCCTTCCCCGCAAGGCCCTGCCGCCACCCAGCAGCCTGCATGGGAGCCAAATGCAGATGCTGGGTCTCAGCCAGGCCCCTGCTTTGTGGCCTCCTTCCAGCCTTGCTGATGTCATAGACGGCCTGAGGGAGGGTTAACTGGGGAGGAGGAGCCCCGGGGAACAGGATCCAGGTTGTGGAGGAGGGTGGGTCAGAGCTCTGAGGAATGCCAGGAGGGGAAGCGGCAGTCTTTTCACCATTCACAGAGGGGTAACCTGAGGTGGGGGAAGAGCTTCAGGACTAGTTCAAACCCAGGTCTTTAAGCTCCAGCAGCAGCAGCTCTTCTTCTAGGGTCTGGCTACCTACCAGGCTCCCCAGGCGTGGGGGTGTTTAATCCCAGGGCCCACCTGGAAGATGGGGAGCTGGGCCCTGGGGAGATTAAGAAGGAGACCGTCAGGCCAGAGGGGCCCAGGGAAGTCAGAGCTTCCCCACCTGCTCCTGGAAGCCCCTCCAGGGCGTCCCTTCCCAGATTTCAGGGACGGGGTGGGTCAAAAGCACCTGGCAAAGGCAGGGCCAGAGCCACCCTGGTGCCCTCGGGAAGCTTCTCTTGGGTGCCCAATGGTAACAGATGTGCCCGCCCAGGACCTGTGCTGGGCACTGAGTCCAAGGGGCAGGGCAGGGGCGGGGATGAGTGCAGGCAGGATGCTGGGGCTAGAGCAGGGCAGAGCGGTGCCAGCCTTGGAGGATGGGGCTTTCTGAGCAGAAGGGCTGGGGGGCGGATGGGGTGGGAGGCCGCCCACCTCAGGTAGTCGCGCCGGCACAGGATGAGGTTGGCCTTGGTGTAGAGCGTGGAGCCCACCTCGCCCAGGCGGCAGTCACAGCAGGCGCACTTGAGGCAGTCCTCGTGCCAGTACTTGTCCAGCGCCTTCAGCAGGTAGCGGTCTTTGATCTTGCGGTTGCAGCCCGCGCAGCCCTTCTGCTTCCCTTTGGGCTGGACGGAGAGCATCGGCATACCTGCGGATGGACAGACAGATGGACATGGTGGGCCCTGCGGCTCCCACCTCAGGGTACATCCCTCTGCTTCTCTCTGCTGCCCCCTTCCAGGAGCCCTCCCCGTCTCCCCAGCAGCGGCCTCCCCTGGGCCTGGGTCCCGCCCTGGGGGGCCTGCATGGCACGGCCTCCTCCCCTGCCCCGTGAAGGTCCTCCAGAAGCGGCGGGAGCCCCGCATCTGCTCTGCTGCAGGGCACACAGCTAGGCCTCGGGTCCGCCTCCCTGAGTTGTTCCTCTCCTTCCAGCCACTGCCCCCTGTGCCGTGGGATCCACGGTAGGCCTGAGGTCTCCTCATGCAGCCACCACCCACTGGCTCTTTCGGCAGCCCTGAGAATGGCATCTCGGGCTTGGGGTCCACTAGAACCCCCAGATCTTTTTGCCACCTCAAGACTTCCTCACACTGCTGTGTGCTTGACCATTTTAACTTAACAAGTCAGGCTACAGCCTCTTGATTATGGAGGCGTCAAGAAGAAAGTGAGGGCTTCCCCGGTGGCGCAGTGGTTAAGAATCCGCCTGCCGATGCAGGGGACACGGGTTCAATACCTGGTCCGGGAAGATCCCACATGCCGCGGAGCAACTGAGCCCGTGCGCCACAACTGCTGAGCCTGCACTCTAGAGCCTGCGAGCCACAACTACTGAGCCCCCGCGCCACAACTACTGAAGCCCGCGTGCCTAGAGCCGGTGCTCTACAACAAGAGAAGCCACCGTAATGAGAAGCCTGCGCAACGAAGAGTAGCCCCTGCTCGCTGCGACTAGAGAAAGCCCGCACGCAGCAACGAAGACCCAATGCAGCCAAAAATAAATAAAATTTAAAAAATAAAAAAAAAGAAGAAAGTGAGATGCCCCTGTGATACTCCCAGGGGGCAGCAGGAGCTCTGGAACTCCTGGTCAATGCTTGGGGAGGTAGCTGGGCCTGGCCTAGTTGACACTTTCCTCAGGAATGTTTCTAGCTAGATTCAAACTTCCTACCTGCCCTAGCCTGAGGAAGGGGAGCACCGGTGCCCCAGCGTCCTTGCTCATCCTACCAGGATAAGAATCTTGGAGACACTGGCCCTCTCCCAGGGCCCATATGAGCTTCCCGACATACAAGGAAGTGGTAAGTACAAAAGACAGGAATCTCAGCATAGCCTTGACCGGAGGGAGGGGCAGACCTCCCACCAGGCAAGCATGTACACTCACGCATACCCCGTGCACACAGGCAAGGTGTGCAGGCGTGGGCATGTGTGTGCACAGAGGCACAGGCTCCTAGCCCCCGGCCCTGAGGCCATAGGGAGGGGCAGTTGAGAAGGAGGTGGGGACAGATGTTGTCTGGGAACCTGGACATCCACGTGGAGTCCTGAGGCTCGAGCGTGGTGAAGACTAGGCTTGGAGGGAAGTGCGGAGAGTCTCAGAGCCCAGCTGGATAGTGGGGTTGCCTTGCACTTGTCTAAGTCTAACTGACCCTCACAAGGGCTCAGATGGGTTGAGGGGTCACCGCTGGGGGGAACAGCCCACGCCCTCCTGTCTCCTCGGTTTTCCAGCAAGCCCCCGAAGACTCCCTCCCCCTGGGCCCAAGGTCTCCACAGGACCCCTGCACTCTTCAGGGCTCTGGGTTCAGCTCCTGTTCCCTGGCATTCCTCCTCTCCCTCCCTCCCCGTCACTGCCCCCAGCCCGCAGTCAGAGCTGCTTCCTTTCCCTTCCCTCTTCTGGGTTGTGACCCTTCCTCAGGCTCCAGGAGAGAACCAGCTTCCAAAGAACCTCAGTCTCAGAATCCACAGAGGTCAGGTGAGAGGTGCCCCCAGAGTTCATACAGGCAAATGCTCTCATTCTACACATGGGGGAACTGAGGCCCAGACAGTCCAAAGAGCTAGTGTAAGCCACTGATCAAGCTGGCCTCTGGGGTTCTTCCTCCCTCCTATGCTCTGTCTCAGCCTCGCTGCCTCCTCAGACTTCTCTTGGAGAGGGGGCAGCCCCCCAGCACCCGGGAGCAGCAGGACAGGTGAGGGCAGGAAGGAGGCAGCGCATCCTCCCTCCTCCAGTGCCCGCGGGGCCCATCTGTTAGCTGGGAAGTTTGCTGCCTAATTTCCTTAATGCAGCTCTACAGGTTAATTGGTCTGAGAGAGTGAGGGGGCTCAGGCCCGCCTGTGTCTCCTCTGACAGGGGCCAGCCCGGTCACAGAGCTCAGGGGAGCCCGGAGAGGCCGCTGGGGAGCAGGCCCACCCGAGAGCTAAGGGGGGCCTGAGACGCTCCTTCCTAGGCCTGGCCTACAGGGATCAAACGGGGGAGGGGTTCAAAGAGCTGGATATGGAAAGGTCTGGGGGCTCCCAGGGTAAAACTACTGTCCCTGGGGCCTGTGGAAGGCGCGCCCAGCCAGCATAGCTATGCACATACATTCCAGCTTGGAAAACCCCAGACCAAGCCTCTCTCTAGTCCCCTCACGGCTGATTTTCCCCTTGCTCCCCAGGGCTAGCAGCAGGCCTGGCTCCCTTCCCAGCAGCCCTGAGCCCTCCCAGGGCTCTATACTTGTGCTATCACTGGAAGGGGGGTGAGTGGCTGGAACATCATTACTCAGGGGATACATCTGGCCCACTAAGTTATGCCCCCAAATGAAGGGGGATCCCAGCACTAGGAGCGTCTGTCCTGCTCCATCTTCCGCCTGGCCTGGCTCCTAGAGAGGCTGAGCCTGCAGGGCTGTGGACCACATGGTAGCCGGTAATTCCATCACCAGTGGGACCGAGCACCTAGAGGATGCAGGGAGGATGCGGGGAGCAAAGCCACACGCTGCCCCAGGTCCCCCGCCTGGCATACAGCAAGTGCTCTGTAAGGCCTGAATACACTGCTTTAGGGTGCTGGACTCTGCTTCCTGGGTCCTGGGTTCTTTAAGAAGCCACATGGCTTCTGCCAGTGTCTGATGTCCACTGAGACACGGAACACCAGGCCCAGCCTGGCTGAGGAGGTCCCAGAGCATCTGGGGACCATGAGCTTTCTTCGCCTGGGAAGGCTGAGGTCCTGGGAGAAGTCTGACTCACCCCTCCCTTTTTTACCAAGCACCCACACTGTTTGCCCTCATTGGGCTAGTCCAGGAGACTTGAAAACACTCCTGGAAAGGTGAAGGGCCTTTAAGGGGGGCATCTATAATCTCCTTCTCCCAAATAGAGCAAGATGTTCCCCAGAGGGTCTGGGTTCTCCCTTCCTGTCCTGCCTCCCCAGCTCCCACCCAGCCTGCCTGTCGGCCCTGCAGACACCTCTTCCCTCCCTCCTTCCCCTGCCCGGCTCTGGGAGCTGAGCCTCGGGCCATGCACTTTCCATTAAGGAGATAGCATCCCTTTGCTGAAGTCCATTTGGGATCCATTTTAGTGTTATCTAAAAATCAAATCTACATGGTAATCCTTTTAATGTACTCCCGACTTTAGAAAAAAACAGCTTCGCGCTCCTTCAGGAAAGGTTTTAAAGCATTACCCAGTAATTACTACTCACTCATGAAAACACTGACATTTTACAATGGACGATGCTTGCCCCTGCCTGCGCGTCTGGGCTCACGCTCAGACGCAACACACGGGACCCAGCAAAATAAACCAGTTCACTCAGCCCATGTGTTCCCCCAAATCTCGGGGTGTGAGGGGGACGACATTTGCGAGGAGATGGGCCAGACTCCTACCCCGCCTCTCCCCTGGGCGGGCTGATGGTGGAAGGAGGCAGCCTCCCAGTCTGACTCATCCGGCTGCCAGACACTTACCCTCAGCTCTTTAATCTGGGGAAAAGCCAGACAGTCCCGGTGACCGGGAGGCACTGCCAGAGGTCATTCAGCTCTTCCCGCATCCTCGAGAGTGGTCTGCCAGGCCAGACCCAAGTCCTCAGCAACTCCTGCCCACCTATCCCAGGACAGCGTGTCCCTCAGATGGGACTTCTCTAAGGTGCCAAGGCCACCGGCTCCCGGTCCCACCCGTGCCTCCAGTTTGGACAGCACACTGAGCCCGGCTGTGCAGCACTTCCTCTGCTCACAGTGAGCTCCTCTGAGGCAGGTCCTCCTCCACAGAATGCCCACCCCATCCAGCCCCATGTCAGGTCGTGCCCTGTGGCTCTCCTGCTGGAAGCCACCGTGGCCACCACTGGGAACTCTACCTGGCACTCGAGGCCCCCTCCCACGTGCCAGCACCCCCTGCATGGCACTGCTGGCTCTGCTCCCTGTAGAATCCCAGGAATAATATCCCTTTCCACCCTGCAAATGGATCTCATTTGCTTCTGCCCTAGAGCCTTCCCTCCGCCATTGCTCCAGGAAGAAATGCCTTGTCCTGCCTGTCCCACTCTTCCCCAAAGGTCAGAGTCAGCAGTGGAGTTGAGGCTAAGAGCACAGACTTTGAACTCAGAGAACCTACTTTCCAATCTGGGAACTGTCCCAAGTAGCTGGAGGGCTTGGCACAAACCCCTTTACCTTTCCAACTGTCATCTGTGAAATGGGGCCATACTAGTCTCCTTCCACCAGACTATAGTGAGGGTAGAATAAGGTTCTGCAGAGGAAGCCACAGCACAGGGTCTGGCAGCCAGCTGGGACCAACAAACAGGAACTGGTATATTGTTAACATGCACCCTGGGATGCCTTTCTTGTTCTGACACTTGTTGTTTCGCTCTTTTAACTTTTTATCTTGACATTTCAAACTTCCAGATTTTGCAAGAATAGAAAGAATTCCTGTATACCCTTTACCCTGATTCTCTAAATACGAACATGTTGCCATACTTGCTTTATCCTTCTCTGTTTATCTATCCATCTACCTCCCTCCCTCCCTCCCTCCCTCCCTCCCTTCCTATAATTCTTTTCCTGACTCATCTGAGAGTTGGTTTCAGACATGAAGCCCCTATACCCATATATACTTTGGTTTGATTTCCTGAGAGCAAGGACATTCTCTCACGGAACTCCAGTACAATGATCCAAACCAGGAAATTATCATTGATCTAATACTATTATCTATCCATTCAGATTTAATCAGTTCCCCCAATATCTTTTATAGCAAAATAAAAGTCTGGATCACGCATTTCGTTCAGCTGTCAAGTTCAGTCTACTTAAATCTGGAAGAATTCCTAAGCCTTTCTTTGTGTTTCAAGACACTAGCATTTTTGAAGAGTACGGGCCAGTTATTATGGAGTTTCCTTCAGTTTGGGTTTATCTGACACCTTTGACTATATGACCTTAACTCCTCTGTACCTCTCTGTTATAAAATGAATATGAGAATAGCCCTCATAGAGTTTCCATGAGGGATCCAGGAGCTAATACGTGTGAAGTGCTCAGGACTAACCGAACCTGGCGGTCAAAAGTTAGCTCTGATTGGTGTCACCCCATTCAGCACATGGGGAAGGATGACCTTAGTCACAGCTCCATCTCAGGCTGCTACAACAGTGATGGGCACAGTTGGAGGCTATTACCCGATTTGAATGTGCAACCATGGTTCAAGTCACGCAGGCACTGGTTAGAGTCCAGCCTTACCCAAAGGATAGTCTAGTGGCCACTGCAAATGTGTGCGGGAGGTCAGCCCCATCTGTCCCACAGGCTGCTTCAGGGACAGTCAGAGGAGAAGGGGGCTGTGGCAGCTCAGGGGGCGACAGTTCAGGGCAGGTCCCTCTGTGTGCCCTGGGAGGCCTGGGGCACAGGCAGGTGTAGGCTTGGGATTTCTCATCGTCTCTCCACATGCCTCAGTACTGTTCCAAATCCATGCCCACACAGCAAAACACAGCTGCCCAGCACAGTGCTGGGGCTTCCTTTTCTCACACTGGGGGACAGGCAGGGAGCCTGGGCTGGACTCTTCTGGGGGCTAAGGGCATTCTGCAGGGAGATATCACTGACTGAACACTGAGCAGTGCTCAGCTCACAACTGCTTTATGAGACGGGTACCATGCAGGCCCCATTCCTGTCTACTGTTGACACGTTTTCCCCCCTGAGCCTGTCCTAGGCTCCGCTGCTGGTGTGGGGCACCTGCCCTCCTGCAGGCAGATAGAGCAGGGGGTCCATGGATCAGCTCCTGTCCGGCCTCCTGTGTGGAGCCCTGTTCTTGATCCTGGATAAATCACTGTGGCTCTCAAGGCCTGTCTGTCTCCCCAGCTGCACAGTGGGAATGATTCTAGCTTGTACTTCTAAGGATGTCCTCAGGCGTATGTAGGATAAGACCTTGCATTAAATGCACCTCTTTCATCACAGAAACCAGCAAATACCCTTCCAGATGAAACCTATTCCCATTTTAACAATGGGAAAACTAAGGCACAAGAAAGGTTGTGACTTGGCATGGGTCACACAGAATGAGACAGAGCTGGGATTTGAACCCTGGCAACCTGTCTTCAGGGTCCGAGTACTGGACTAAACTGCTCTGATGCCAGGTGGTGCGCTGCTTACCTTGAGATGCTAGTAGACCGGGGAGGAAGACATCACAGAGATTAGGAGACACAGAAGGTATGCACATGTAGGTCACACGTGCAAACATACACAGCCGCACACATACTTTCACACATACGTGTCATCACACACATGCGTACAAGGTCCACGAGAGGCGGGACTGTGTCTGCTTATTCTCCCCAGAACAGCTTTATTCCAGGCTCCAGCACAGCGCCAGCACACAGTAGGTGCTCAGTAAGTTGCATGAAAAGACAGACGCCTACATCCAAGGACACGCATGCGTGGGTGTCACGTAAAAATATACACACATACGCCTGAGCCGTCACATGCACACTTACGGCCTTTTAAAAAACTACCCTTCCAAAAAGTGGATCATAGCTATAAATCAAGCTCTGATTTGAACAAAACCCACGGATGAGAAGACTGGTGCTCTGTTTTTAATTCCACTTGCCCCAGGAAATGGAGGAGCACAAGCCCTGAGGTTTCGCCCACGTGGACCCAGGCAAAGCAGGGGAAATTATCCAGAAGTGATCAGTCCCACAATCGTCACACCCATGTCAGCTGCTGGAGGGGTAGGGTCTGGGTCCCTGCCACCTGCAAGGTGCTTGTACCCAGCGGGGGGCCCACACCCGGGCCTGGAACTGCAGAGTAGGATCCCAAACAGAGCCAGCCAGCGGCCCCTCCTCGGCCTCAATCCTGTTTAATAAGGAAATTTGAAAGTGTAATCTAATTTTGCAGAATCTCTTTAAATCTCGTTTTCTCAGAAGTAACTTCATTTCGCACGGACACATCCAGCCTCGTGCGAAGGCCTCCATTTCACACCAGTTTTATCTCCACAATTTCTCGTCTCACTGCACTCCTATCCCAGGGCCTTGCCACGCACCAGGCCAGGCCTGAACTAATAGCATTTCCTACTCATTTGGAATCAAAAGCCAACGAGAACAACTGTTGAAGCGCACGGCTACAGCCACCTAGAGCACGCTCATTACCGCCTCTGTGCACAGCCCCTCGCTGGTAGCTGCTCAGTGGATTTGATGAGGGAGGGAAGTGGGGTTCCTGTGGCCTCCAACTCCCCTAGGGGTTCGGGGGCTTGGCTCCCGGGATGGCGGTCAGCACGGCGGGGGGACGGGCCCCTTTGACTCTAGCAGTGCCCCTCAAGGGGCTCCGAGAGAAGAGGCAGGCGGGTACACACTGACGGTGGTCCCTGCAGACAAGATGGCCTCAGCTGGAATTCTGACTCCATCACTTCCCAGCTCTGCCTCAACATACTCACCTGCTAAATGAGAACAGACTACTTTAAAGGATTATTTGGAGGACTGAATTAGATAACGGACATGAAATACTTATAACGATGTGGGACACAGTAGCTTAAAAACAATCAACTAAGAACATTTATGCACATCTGCTGACCCCCCCAATTCTCTTCCTAGGTACGCGCCCAACAGAAATGAGAGCTTACATCCACCGAAAGAGATGTACGACGATGTTTGTAGCAGTTTTCGTCATAATAGCCCCAAACTGAAAACTACACAGATGTCCATCAACAGTAAAATGGATAATAAACTATGCTATGGTCATGCAATAGAATAGTACACAGCAATGATAAAGAACGAATCACCAGTACACACCACAATGTGCATTAATCAGACAGTATAATGTGGAACAAGAGAAGCCAGACACAGAAAGGTAGATACTGTACCATTCTACTTATATGTAATTCCCAAACAGAAAACCGATCCATGGTGATCCATGTCAGAATAATGGGGTGTATCATCACCTGGCAGGAGGTGTGGGGAAGCCTGCTGAGGTCCTGGATATGTCCTTTATCTTGATCTGGGTGGTGTTTAAATGGGTGCATACGTAACAGAAAACGTCACTGAACTGAACATTTGAGACTTGTGCCTTCTACTGCATATATATGATACCTCAGCAACACCAAAAACCTAAGAAGGAGACCCCTCAGTCTCCGTCAAGACTTTATATGCCTCTTCATAAAACCCACCATTTACCCGCTGTTCACTACATCTGTTGTCTCAGTGAACCCTCATTTTAACCCTGAGGCACTAAATGATTACCGCACTCGGCAGAGGCCCAGGGAGGTTCAGGCCCTTACCCGAGGTCACACAGCTGACAGGTGGCAGGGGGAGGATTGGAGCCCTGGCCTGCCAGAATCCAGAGTTCCGTTTCTCACCCAGAACACACCCCGTGGCCTCCCTGAACAGCCCAGGTGAAGAAGGTTTGCTGGGGCAGCATCTGTGCAACCTGGACACAGGTGATGCTAGGGCGGCACTCGGGGGGGCAAGCTTAGAGCAGGGCCCGGACTAAGACCAGGAGGAATGACAGGCAGTGCACTGTCTCCAGGCTCTGGTGGGTCACAGGCTACTGCTTCTCACCTGTTGTTCCTTCAGAAGCTCCTGCTGCTGTAGGATCTTGAAAGGGCTTCTGGCAGGGCCAGAAAAGGGGACACAGACCAGAATCTAAGGACAAAGCACAGGGGCTGGGAGGGGAGCAGGAAGGCCATGCAGAGGCAGAGCAGAGATGTTTGCATCGCAGCCTTGACAGAGATGAAGAAGCCTCACTGGGGAGAGCTGGGCTGTGAGGGGAGAGCTGGTGGCTCCAGACCCAGAGCCACAGAGTCGGGGAGCCTCCGTCAACGGCCAGGGGCTCTGTGTGAATGAGGGGAGAGGGGAGGGTGTGGGGGGAGCTGGAGGTAAGAAATTTAAAGGGGGTCCAGCAAACGCTTGCGGTCTCTGAAGTGCCAAGTTCCTCCTGGTCTCCGCAGATCACCACAGTAGAGGCCGACGGAAAGCACTGTCCAGTCCCATCCCCAGACAACTGCGGCGTTTGACCACATGACAACACCTCGCACCGAATGCCTACTACGGGCCAAATGCTTTATACTCGCTAATGCTCTCTCTCACCATGACCCTGAGGTCAGGGAAATCACACAACCGGCCCAGGGGCATCCTGTGAGTGGCCAAGCAGGGCTTTGGACCCAGGCCACTGGCCAGGAAATGCCCCACCCCCTTCCTGCTCTCTCTAGAGGCAGCATCGTGTCATTTTTTTCCCTAAGCAATGGGGTAAGTGAACTTCTTCTTGGACCCAAACTGGGCCCTGCCAAAAGAAGGCAGCTCTGAAACACACCTTACAGGGACAAATCAGGGAAGGATGGGCCTCTGGTCCCCAGTATCCCCCCAGAGGACCCATTTCCTATGCAGCAGTCCGAAGCAGCAGGCATTTCTGCAGCAGGTTCTAGCAGAGACAAACATCCTGAGGAATGGTGGGTCCAGATGCCTAAGCCCACGGGGACCTTCCAGTGTGGAGAGATGGAGGGGCTGAGGAGTTTCCACACGTACCTCACGGGTCTTCCTTGCTGAGGGAAGCCGAACCCAGCACAGCCTGCTGTTGGGCAACGGCTTTAGGGGACCCAGTCGATAACTTGAAGGGGACCTGGACAATGTACCGAGAGACACGGGAGCAGCTGCAAACAGAATCTGAGGGGCGCTTTGAAACATCAGAAGCTGCATGTGCTCTTTGGAGTTTGTCACAGGGAATGACGCCTACGTTAACTGCATAGTTATCTGCGACGTGTGCTCCTCCGGCACGGGTGTAGGCCTTCTCTTCTCATCCTCAGGTTGTCTCTGTAAAGCCCCAGACACATCTAGAAAGCAACAGATCCAAAATAGGACTCTAGATCTCCTCCCCCAAAACCTGTACCCTTACCCAGGCTTCCCCTCACAGTCCTGACACCATCATCCAGCCGGGTGCTCAGGCCAGAAACTCAGAGTCATCTTCAGATCTTCCATCATCCTCATCCCCTCTTCCCTGCTTGGTCCCCACCCCGTCCCACCTGCTTCTCTCCATTTCCAGAGCCACCACTATCTCTCACTGCACTATCAGCTAAGCACCCCACCAGCTCCTTGTTTAGGATCTACAATCCAGCTTCAAATAGCAGCTGGAGAAATCTTTCAAAACAAAGTAGGTCAGGTCACTGCTCAGCTTGAAACCCTTCCTTATCTTCCAGTGGGCTGGGAATGCCATCCACACCCTTCATTAAGCCCAGGATATCCTTATGTGGTCTGGCCTCTGCCCCTCCACCCGCAATGTGCTTCAGCCACACTCCAGACCTCCCTTCTGCCTCAGGGCCTTTGCACCTGCTGTTCCCCTCTTCCTAGAACACCCTTCCTTGTCTCTTCATGTGCCTGGCTCCTTCTCATTTGGGGGCTTCAGCTTAAATACCATCTCAGAGAGGCCAGCCTTGATCTCTTTATTTCCTTATTTAAACGACTCCCTGGTCATTTCCTTCTCAGTTTTTTACCACAATCTGTAACTGTTTTACTTTTTTGTGATTTTACCTAAGAAAATGTTTAAGAATTTTATTATAAGAATGTAAGCCCCATGAAGGCCTATTTTGGGGGCTCTGTCTTGTTCACCACTGTGTCCCCAGGGTTGAACCCCATAGCGGTCACTTTTTAACCAGTTTTTTAATCAGTTCAGTTAATGAATGAAGAGACTGAACGGAATCCATCCAGATATTACTGGCAAGAGTCTGCTGGGCAGAGTGGGCTGACGCAGACGGGCAGGCTCCCCAGAGATGGGACCCTTAATCTGGCCTGGTGCTGCCCTGTGCCACACACCTGTAGCTACGCAGCTCTAAGAAACAAAGGCAGATTCAACTGTGGCAGTGCCTAGGTCCCGCCTGCCACTATCTGGAATCTGAATAGGCCCACCCCAGGGCTCCAGCTGAGAAATGACTGCTCCTGTGCAGATATAAACCCTCTACTCCTTAGATAAAGGGGCAGGAATCCTGTCCTTCAGCCCTGCAGACCCATGAGGAAGGAAGCCCCCCTCAGTGCCTCTCGTCATGCGTAAATACTACATCCCAACTCTCGGGTTGCAGTGGAGTCCTGGAGCTCAGGCATCTGTGTAACCTTGGCAGTTCAGGCTTTCCCTTTGTACCTGTGGCCAGGGCACCGCTCCTCCCTGGCACAGACCTAGCCCCTGCCACTCTCCACTTGAGGGTCCTTCTGGCTTAACGATGTAACCCACTCCCCGCCTAGTCTGAGCCTCTGAGGACCAGTAGGAGGAAAAAGCCCCTGAAGTTTGCTACAGAAAATCGCCAGGTCCCAAGTCTTTCTCTATCTGTAGCCTCCTCCAAGCCCCATCCCATCCTGGGCTGCTGGAGCTAGCCCCCAGAGCCCTAGGCAGGATGCTGCTTGGAGCTGCACAGCTATGGGAACTAGCGGGAGCGTCTGGAAGCTGCATTCCCCAGACAGCAACTCAACTGCTCCCTGGGCACCCGGAAAGCCCACGTCACCCATCTAATGAAACATGGCTCCCAAGGGGCCTGCCGTCTCCACAGAGGAGGAGGGCACCGACTCTCAGACGAGTCTCAATTTCACAGCAACAGAGACGCGAGCACCAATGCGCTGAACCAGAAAACGAGAGTCTGGCAGGAGCTGCAGACACACCATGAGCGCCAGGGGATCGGAGATTAGGGCCCTTCAAAATCAATTTTGAATTCAAACTTTTAAATGTGTTCTCTAGACACAAGGAGGGGACCCTCCAGGCAGGCTTGGTCTAGCCAGCTGCTGGGTCCTGCCTGCTTCTCAAAGCAGCCAGGGCCCATCTGCTAGCCACTGGGCTGCGTGAGGGAGGGGAGCATGAGGGAGCTGGGAGAAAGACCCCGGGAGCCGCAGGGACAGGAGCGCCTCTGGCTCTTGTGGACCCAGCACGACCTTGGGGTACTTGCCTGAGGTGCCGTCCTGGGGCTTCCTGTTGAGGCCTCGGGGGCTGCTCCCCCTTGCTTTGCAGACCCAGATGAAAAGAGCCGAAGGCAAGGCCCACGTGAGCTAGATCCCCATGCACCCCCAACCTGGCTGAGGAGGCTCATGGGCCCCCAGTGGATGAAGCTGTTAAGAACATGAGCTTTGGAGTCAGACAGGCAGGGATTTGTATCCCAGAGCAGCCATGGGCTCCTAGGGAGAAGGTATTGGTTCAGAAGTGAATTTCCCTTCGAGAAACCTGGTGGGAGAAAGCCTGCTGGGAGGGTCTTGGAGTGCAGGCCCTGGGAAGTGAGAGTGGTCTGAAGCCCCCAGTGCCAAGGGAGAGAAAGCAATCACAGGGTAGCCAGGCTGCTGGGAAGGCTGCTGTGGCCACAGGCTGCACGACCTGAGGCAGGGTATCTGTAGCCAGGGAGCTGACATGCTGCCTGTCATCTGTCAGACCATGTATGGCATACGCAGCACCATCCTGGGCCTGCCCTGTGAGGTGGCTGGGGACACACGGGGCAGCGGGCCTCAGCGGGAAGCTGAGCAGAACAGACTGCTCCAGCCAAACCTAGGAGGAGGGCCCAGGGCCCGCAGGAGGAGGGCCCTGGGGCGCCTGCAGGTAGAGGATGCTCCCAGCAGCCGCTGTTCCTGCCAGGGTTCCTGCTCAGCCACGCTGGTTCCCCTAAGCGCACGATCAGCCTACCGCTGACGCCTTCCCACCTCCGGGTGGGGAAGCTGGTCCACAACAAGCCTGTAGGACCTCAATGACTCCCAGCCCCTGCCCCTCAGTTCTCCAGACCCGAGGCTAAACCCCCAACTGTAAGCCACACGCCCGAGACAGAAACACGATCGACTGTGAACCACTCTTCCTCTGAGAGGCACCAGGAAGGTAGCCAAGGCCTTGGGCCTGCAGAGACCTCAAGGGGCTGCTTCTGGAATGAGCAGCCCTGGGAAAGAGCTGGGGTCACCAGACCACTTATGGGCGAGGAGGCAGGGACTCCTGAACCCCTCCCACCCCCTGGCTTGGGAGTGGGCTGCCAGCTCTGTAAGGAAATTACAACATGGGCCTGGGTAATGCTCTTTTAGTTACAGCGTAAACTGCGGCAATAAAGCGTACCTGGGGAATGTTTAGAGGAAGCACTAATGATTTCTTCCCCAGTGGTTAATAAATTCACTTCCAGATCAATTTGTTCGCGATAGAGCCCGGAGAGCGGAACCTGCGTGGCGGGCACAGCCAACTGTGTCTTTTTCAGTATAAATGATTTATTACGATGATTAGCGGCACATAAACAATTTAAAATACAACGCTAATTAGTTTGGGGAAGAAAGGAGGGGAAAAGCCACCCTGCCTCTCTCCCCATTATGTTCTACTTCCCTAAGTGTGTACTTTTTAATTAAATCCAAATGTCACAATAAATTTAAAGTGTTTTCTTACCATTTGGGTTAACTTAGGCAGTCAGGCAAGCCCCCCTCTCAGGCAGCTGTGGGCTAGGCTGGGGGTGAGGACTGCTGGTACCCGCAGGGCCTGTCTACAAACTCTCCTGGAGACGGGAGGTTTTTGTGAAACCCCTGGAAACCCCTCCTGGTTTCTGGCAGCCCCGGGCTGGAGAACACTGGCACAGCCCACTTTCTCTCACCTTCCCTCCCTAACACCGGCTCTGACCAGCCCAGAATCCAGCCGCTTCTCCTCAAAGGTCCCGCGGCACTCTGCACCCTCTTCCAGCCCTCCTCGGGTGTTCTATAACCTAACACCTTCTCCCTGCCCAGCATCGTGCTTGGCATTTCCTATACAACATCTTACCATGTTCCCCTTCCAGTGCTTTGAGTAATAATTACTGTTTCAATTTTGTGGATGGGGGGAAATTGAGGCTCAGAGAGGTGGAGCAATTTATCCAAAGTCACACAGGCAAAAGGGGACTTTTGCAAAGTCCTGACTCCTAGAGCACCATTCTGCCTCAGAGCCCACACCTTGCCACGTCTGGGCCCTGACTTCCCAGCACCCAGGATGGAGAATAGAATGTGATGGTTGCTCAGACAGGGATCTCCCTTGCATAATGCCCTGCTTTGCCCAGAGACACAGGTGAGACAGGAGTTCAGGCCAGGGACCTGAACTCTGATGAGTCTGGGTTCAAGTTCAGGTTCTGCCATTAACCCACAATGTAAACTCAGTCAAGTTCTTTAGCCTCTCTGAGCTTCAGCTTCCCCATCAGCAAAACTCGAGTAATAATACCCAAGTTGTGGGGCCAAAGAAGCAAAGCAGCTAAAACAAGCGGAAGGCTTTGCCATCCTTGACACGCTATGTAAGTAGTAATTACTAACAAAAGCCCTTGAGGCAAGCAGGGATCCGTAAGAATCCCATTTCACTGATCAGAAAACTGAAGCCAGCAGGGGAAAGGACTTACCCAAGGTTCCACTGACCCCTAGGAGCCCAGGGGACCAGGCTGCAGGCAACCTCCTTTCCCAAAGCTCAGACAGCCAAGGATGGTGTCTCTCCTACACACTCTTGTACTGTTTATTTAAAGTGAAAAACAAATATCCCTAAACATAGAATTACCATATGACTCAGCAATTCCACTCCTAAATATATACCCAAGAAAAATGAAAACATATGTCCACACAAAAACTTGTATGTGAATGTTCACAGCAGCATTATTCACAATAGCTAAAAAGGAGAAACAACTCAAATGCCCATAAACTGATGAATGAATAAAATGTAGTATATACATATAATGGAATATTATTGGGAAATGAAAAGAAATGAAGTACTGAGACACGCTACGACATGGGTGAACCTTGGAAACACTATGCTAGGGAAAAAGTCAGCCACAAAGACCACATCTTGTATGATTCCATTTATACGACATATCCAGAGAGACAGAAAGTAAATTAGTGGTTGCCAGGGAGGAGGGGAATGGGGAATGACTGCTAATGAACATGGAGTCTCTTTTTAGGGTGATGAAAATGTTCTTGAATTAGATAATGGTGATGGTCACACAACTCTAAATATACTAAAAACCACTGAAATGCACATTTTTAAAAGGTTAATTTGGTGGCATGCAAATTATTTTCAATAAAGTTGTTATAAAGAAAGGCAAGACAAACAAACAACAAAACAAATATTCCTTTGAGAACAGGAGAAACCAGTTCATAAAAAATTAAGTCCTGGGGTCAGGAGAGGGGTCCTGGGAGGTCCAGCAGCCAGCCCTCAAAGAGGCCGGGCCCTGGTCACCCTACCTCGCCCCAGCTACTTCATAGGGAAGGGCTCCAGAGCACCCCCTTGCTTCCCTCCCCAGTCCCTCCCAACCAGAAATCTGACTGTGCCCACTCTTCCAGCCCTGTTCCTAGGCAACTCAGACCCTACTGGATCCATCACTCTTCTCTGACCCATTCGCTTCCACTACTACACTCGTGTTTTGTCTTCTGAGATCTCTGTTGAAATTTCTGCATCCTCCGAGGCCTATGCCCCACCTGCAAACTGGGCACACTCTTGGGGAGGGTCCCTGTTTTAGACCCCAAGCCTGTCCTACATTGGGTACCACAAGTTACGGTACATGCAGTATGAATAGGGTCAGAGTGAGGTCCTCCAGGCCCCCAGCCGAGGTTCAGTAAAGAGTGCTATCCTCTCCCAGGGCCTGAGAGCCCCGCCCAAGACGGTGTGCAAGCTCAGATGCAGGCCACGTAGGCCAGGAAGGAAGGCAACAGGGCTGCCTTTGGGTCAAATGAAAACTGCTGGAGGGAGAGAGTTCAGTGCCCAGGCTAGGGCAGCACCCACTGTGGCTCATCTGAGAGGGTGACTCAAGATGAAGCATGTGGCCGGCAGAGGGAGTCAGGCCTACGCTGACTGGGTGGCAGGGTGCACCCAGCTGCCCGTGAATCTGGGGTCTGGACGGACGCTATTGGGGTTTCTCTCCTCTTGAGGGAAAGAATCCAAAGCCTTCATCCTGGAAGGGAAGGCAGAGCACCGGGGAATGTGGGCCATGGGGAGAAGAGTGTGGCCAGTGTGGAATGGGCTGGGTGGCTCTCTAGGCCCTGGGCAGCCAGGCAGGAGCAGCGCTGTACAAAGATGCCCCGAGGGACAGTTCACTGCAGAGGCAGGGCCTTAGACTCAGCTCCCCGCGGAAGTGCTCTTAGACACAGGTTCCGCTCTGCTCGGGCCAGTCCTACTCACATATATAATCAGGGGGAGGACTGTATTAGACACAGATAAGGGTAGAGAGACTTAGCTCTTTCCCAGAATCAGGAGCTTTCGTGGAAGCCCGTCTGAGAAAGGAAACCGGCCCGGAGCTGGGAAGGCCACGAAACATTTCACAGACACATCACATGAGATCACAGGAGTTCAGAAGTGGGTAGCTGGGCAGGTCTGGACTTGCCGTTTCCCTGCCCCGGTGTGCTCCCGCCTGCCTCAGGCCTACAGGCTTTGGCTCACTCCTTTGGAGTCTGGAAAGCCAGGATCTTGGTCCAGTCGCAGGGCAGCCACAGAAGAGGACGTGTAGGGGCCGCGGAAGCCTCCGGCCAAAGCTGGGCAGGGCCAGCAGGGGCCTCCGGGACAAGAGTGGGTGAGGACAGGCTTGCAGTCAGAGTCCACCTTCCCTGGGGCTCAACTCCAGAAACTCAGGCCCTGCTGCTGGTAGCTGAGACTCTCTAGCCAAGATCTTGACCACCAGGAGACCTCAGAGGAGCCCGCCACATTCCCAAGGCCACAGCTCTAGTCATGCCCTCCACCATTTCTTTCCCGGACTTCAACTGCCTCCTCTCTGACCATCTGGACCACCATCTGCATCCCCCCGCTGCTGCCCCAGGCCCAGACTGCAAGCTTGGAAGGAAGGAAACTGCTGGAAGGAAGGTGCGGGGGGCAGTCTGAGGCTGGAGGTCACACTACAGTGGTCACACTATAAAGCTCCAAAGGAAGAACACTTCCCTTCTACATCATGGCTGTTTTTTATTTTTATTTTCTGCCCCTAGTTTTATCCCCTCCAATTATTCTCCACAGAGTAGATGGAGTATAATAATATATTTGGTCTTTGTTCCAGGTTCCTTGGCACAGAGCTCCTAAAATCCTCGGAATTTTCTGAGTGATAGGAGTATCTTCTGTTATTCATAAGGAGTCCCTTTTGAGCACCTCTGAGTTTACGTTAATGAGGTGACTTAGGGTGAGGGCCCTAGGTAGCCTCAGGATGGGGCTGGTCACCAGAAAGACCAAACGATTAGAGGGTTAGAACTTTCTGCCTCACCCGCTCACTTCCAGGAAAGGCTGGGGAGTGGCCAGTGAAGAAGTTCTATACAAGATCTGATAAGGTCTGGGTTGGTGAACATGTCCACATGTACCCCAACTCCACAGGGACAGACGCTGCTGCCGTGCTCGGGACCCTTCCAGACCTCACCCTAGGTACCTCTTCCTCTACCTGTTCATCTCTATCCTTTATCATTTCCTTAGAGTAAACTGGTAAAAGTAAGGCAATGTTTCCCTGAGCTTTGTGAGCCATTCTAGGAAACTATCTCACCTGAGGAGGGGGTGAACCCCGATTTACCGTGTGTTGGTCAGAAGTACAGGTGACAACCTGGACTTGCGAATGGCCTCTGAAGTGGAAGCAGTCTGGTGGGACTGAGCCCTTAACCTGTCATCTCTAGGTAGACAGTGTCAGAACTGAGTTAAACTTGTAGGACACACAGTAGGTGACCATTGAGAATTGGAGAATAGCTTGGTGGTGTCGAAAAACATTCCAGAGCAGCCCAAATGATTTTAATAAAATGGAAATGTGCCCTCTCTCTGGGTTAAAGGAACTCTTATGATTCTCTCTGCTCTCCTCCCACCCTCCTTCACCTGTTAACTCATTCACTCACAGGTCACTCAACAAATATTTACTAAACATCTACTAAGGGCTAGCCCCTAACACCTATATGTTAATAAGAATTGTATCAACATTGATGATTTTTGATCAAGAAAGTAGTTCTTAGGGAGCTTCATTAAGTCAGTTCAATGCCTTGATCAACTTTCTATTCACTAGAGTTAAACCATTTCTTCCTCTTTCTCCATTTTCATTTTATTGAAATTATTTTCATTGGGATAAATTATTTTTAAGTGACTATTTGGTTTATGATCAACTTTGGGCTCAAATCAAATCTTACAAATGAGAACTTCCACTGTTGCTGAGACTTCTTTTGTAGTAATTATTTCTACCAGAAAATATTTCCTGAGCCAACTCCGGCAGATAAATTTTATCAGGAAGATTTGATTCCTCTGTCAATTTTTAGTCAATAACACATTTTGCCAGGTGCAGTCTTAGCTGCTGCCAGTTTTGCTCTGCGTTCATGATTTCAACCAACTTCCGTTTTTTCCTGGATCATTTTGTTCCTTTACATTTTCAGCAATACTAGGGAGATGTTATTTTCGTTATATAAGGCGTATTTTAGCACCGCTCTGATAAAGCATTCTGAGGATCAAAGAGTAGCGTGAACACATCCTCGGGGCAAAAAGGCAGGTCAAAACACCACACTCTGCACTTGGGCTGAGTACCGGGTCAGGACCTGGTGCCCGAGGTAGCCCTGCCCACTGCCCTCTGCTCCTCCGGAGCCCTAGCCCCTGCCAAGATGCCTGGCAGGCGGGAAACAGCTTCTGGCTGGGGTGAGAGAAGCCACCTGCAAGAGACAGCCTCTGACTGACAGGCAAAGAGATGGGGTTCAGCCCTGATGTCCCATCCCAGGTTGGATGCAGCCTCTGCTGGGCCCCAGACTTTTCTACTCAGAAAGTATCTCCGCTGAGATTTCAGCTGAGTATCTCAACGTCAGCTGAGAGAGGAAATAGATGCTTCTTGGTGCCTCCGTCCCCCCACCCCCCACCCATCCATAAAAGGAGATCATTGACCAGGGTCCTCTCAGGTCTGAGGCTGTGACTCGTTCACTGGCCTCCAGGCTTTGGGCCTACCCCGAGGGTCCCCTCTGCCTCCTAGTTGAGGCTCTGCCTGGGAGCAGCCAGGGATGGGGCCGTCCACCTGGATTCAAATATGGCAAGATCAAGTATAGAGGGCTGGAGGCCACAAATGCTCTCACCTGGGATCTCTACTCCTCCTGACCCCAGGAGACCAAAGAAAGACACAGAAACGTCAACGGGGTGGGTTCTGTCTCCTGGCCTTGGCCTCACCCCACCCGTTCCCCACCCGTGGTCATGTCTCCATGCACGCTACCACGAGGCATCAAGCGGCCAGCGGCCCTTGAAACATCAGTGGGAAAACGTAAACCCAGAGAGGAAAGGAGGTCTGCCCGGGGACGTGCTGGGACATTCCCAATGAACGGGAGCTGGTGGAGAGCCAGGCTGAGGATGCACAAGTTCTGGTCCCAGCCCGAAGGAGAGCCTCCTTCAGCCCTGTTCCCATGTGAGGAACTGCTGAAGTGGCCTTTGCCCAGACCACCTCAAAGACGCCGTCTCCACCCCGCCCGGCAACAGCCAGCGAGGGGTTGAGGCCCCCAGTCCAACAGCTGTGGGGAGGCTGGCTCAGGAAGGAAGCACCCTCACCTCCTCTGAGTCAGAAGAGAGGCCCTGGAGTCATGGACGGCCGCTTTGCAAGCTTGCCCTCTCTGGGCATAGCCTCCTCCTCTGCAAAATGGGGCTAGTGTTTGATCTCCAGCCTCCCAAAGGTGCTGTGAAGATGAAACGAAAGGCTTTGAGACATCTGTGGCCTTCCCTGGGGTGAGGTGATGTAGGAAACAGAGGTACCAGGCCTCCCGATACCTTGGGCACCTTGGGGCCTAAGATGCTGTTCCAGAGGCTGACCTCTCACAGT
Organism: Orcinus orca; assembly: GCF_937001465.1. Taxonomy (NCBI): domain Eukaryota; kingdom Metazoa; phylum Chordata; class Mammalia; order Artiodactyla; family Delphinidae; genus Orcinus; species Orcinus orca. The sequence goes on along the minus strand of NC_064566.1, from coordinate 47,034,263 downwards.
AGGCCAGTTCCTAAAATGGCCCTAATGATCCTCTGTTACACAGGGTCTTCATACCCTGTGTAGCCCCCACACACACACTTCCTTGAGTATGAGCTGGGCCTAGAGACTTGCTCCCAAGGAAGAAAATACAGCAAAACTGATGGAATGTCACATCTGTGATTACATGTGTCACATCTTATAAGAGACTGTGACTTCCTGCTTGCTAGCAGACACTCTCTCTTGATGGCTTTAGGAAGCAAGCTGTCCTAATGAGGAAGCCCACGAGGTATGGAACCGAGGGCAGCCTCTGATCAGCCGTCAGTGAGGAACGGAGGCCCTCAGTCCAGCAGCCCATGAGGAACGGAATCCCACCAACAACCACATGAGTGAGCGTGAAAGCTCACTCCCCCGGATGAACCTTCAGATGAGACCACAGCCCCGGCCAGCGCGTTGATCATCGTCTGTGAGAGACCCTGAGCAGAGGACCCAGCTGAGCTGTACCTGGACTCCTGACCCACAGATGCTGTGAGATTAAAAAATGGGTGTTGCTTTAAGCTGCTAAATTGTGAAATAATTTGTTACACAGCAAGAGATAACTAATACACCACCACAGTGGCATACACACACAGGACAGTAGGGGCCTTTCTTCAGGCCAGAGAGACAGAGCTTGTGGACAGATCTCTGCCCTACAACCCCTGCTGCTGTGAGCTTCCTTCTGGAGCCCCATCCTTGCTGTGTAGTGTTGTAAGGAGAGGACAGAGGACAGCAGGCTCCCTGCTCTCCACTGGGCAGACCAGGAAAGTGGGTGGAGCTGACCCACTTCCTCGCGGAGCCATCACCCTGGGTCCTCTCCAAAGAACAGTCCTGCCAGAGCTCTGAACCCCAGGCATGTCTGGAGCAGAGTAAACGTTCCAAAGCACACCCACATCTGCTTTCTCCCTTGCTCCTCTTAAAACCCTAGGAAGGGTAGGGAGACCGCACCAACCATCTCTAAGACCAACAAGAGATGTGCTGGGTGAAGGCTCAACAGACCTAAAAGCTGTTCGTGATCATACCCATCTTACCAGTAAGAATTACTATTCAGTTTACTACCTAGAATTATTCAGTGGCCGAGGCGGGATTTGAACCCAGGCTGTCTGACTCAAAGCCCGAGCCAGTTCCACTTGTTTTACAAACGGGAAAACTGAGAAACAGAGAGTTCAAGAATTCATGACGGCACCCACAGGCAGCCCCTCCACCCCAGCCCCAAATCCTTCCTGGACAATCTGTCACCAAGGGATCAGGAATTGGAGTTTTTAAAGATTCAGGGGAGAGGAAAGACAGGATGGAGCGGGTGCTCGTGGGAGCCATCGGAGCCCAGACCAGAGCTGCTCCCACTTACCCGAGAAGAACCGGCCTCCCTCCCCTTCTCTATCAAGTCATTGTGCCAACCAGCAAAGTTGAATTATTAAAACTCCCTTCTGGGGTACCACATGGATTTTTCTCCACTGAGACTCAGAGCAGAGGGGTGGCCGCTCCTACCACACAATATTAAAATGTCAGGGAGTTTAAGGCTTGCGTTGGTTGAGTCATAAGTTATCAGCACCCAGTGAGGGCCGACAGAATGCCTCCCTTAAATTATTAAGCGGAAAGCGTCAGACTGTAATATTTTGCTAAACCGAAGTACAGACACAAAGATGTCATTTCAATATTTGAAACCAGCAAGTTTAATTTAAAATAAGAGCAAACCAATAAGCTCAGAACATAGCGGCGTATGAGAGGAAAATTATACTGAGAGAGGAAAAAAAGTGGAAGGACTTAAGAAATTTATAAAAGTAATCTCCAAGTGGAAATTAGAAATCAAGGCCTAGAAACAGAATAACACAAAAGAAATATTACTGTCCACTTTCTAAATCAATATAACACTGCTCCACGCTGGAATTACCATGGTAACTCAAGTAAAAAGAATCAAGCAATTCTTATTATTTCAAAATAAAATCACAGCCTGAAGCCTGGGTTTTATTACAACCACTGATAGATCGCTGGCTTGTATTTATCTGAAATATTGCTTTTCAATCAGCTGGTTTATGAATGTACATGGGCCTCTCACCAGCCCACCTACTGCCCTGCTTTGAGGCAAGGGGCTAACCAATGAATTGATTCTCGCCTGGCTGCATCTGCATGTATGTCCAGGTTTCAATCAGCTCTGGGAACCACGGAGCTTCACGCCCCTTCTAACCGATGGGTGGCTTTGCAGGACAGAGGAAAAGCCAGAGAAGGCAGCGGGGACTGACCTCACTGTGGTCCCCCTCCAGGCTCGCCCATGGAGGAATGGGCCAGGGCTCTGATGTCAGCCCCCAACAAGTGCGCCAACAGCAAGCCTGCCAGCCACAACGGGGGAGCTGGGAGCCGGCAGAGCACAGAGGAGAGCAGATGGCCTGGGTGCCCAGCCCAGCCCTGGACTTGCGAGTTGTGAGACCTGCACACAGCACCACATCTCTACCTCTTCCCCTATCCACTCCCTTTGCAATGTGACTTTTCACCTCCTTCCTTCAAGGACAGAATCTGTTTCCCCATCCCTTGAACTTGGGCTGGGCTTGTGATTTATTTTGGCCAACAGAATGTAAAGTGGCAACATCCCAGAGCCAAGCCTAGGTCTCAAGAAGACATGCGTCCATTCTCTCTCCTGGACTTGCCTCCAGCCTGAGAACAATCTGGAAGAGCCTGCTGGATGATGAGGGACATAGTCTCGTTACCCCCAGCATCCAGTCTGATCAGCCATCTCCCAGGTATGAGTGAGTCTAGCCGAGACCCGAAAAACCGCTTAGCCAAGCCCAGCCTGCATCACCGACCCACAGGTTCGAAAGCTAAATAGATGCTTGTTGTTTTGAGCCTCTGAGTTTTGGGGTGGTTGGTTATGTAGCAATAACTAACTGATACACATGCACAGTACAATGCTCACTTTTAACTAAGGGTTCACTGAAACAAGAACTGTTGTGTAAAGACTTAGAGGCCGAAGCCAAAGAGACCATCCTGTAGCTGTGTAGAGAGCACTGTCACTTCATATAGGCATGAGGCCTCCAGGCCTATCAAGTGTGTACATGGACATTAGGTGTCAGTTAGGTGTTGCTCCCATTGTAGAGATGTGAAAACTGAGGCTCAGGAAGTTGTCTGAAGTCACACAGCAGTCAGCTGGGACTAGAAGCCAGGTCTCCTGACTCATGCTAGCAGGCTACACCTGAAGACAGTAGGCCATTCAAGTAAGCCCACTTAGGAAGGGGCAGGAGGCAGAGCTAGGGGCCCAATCTGACCCAGTAGGCCTGCAGTCTGGGGCATCTGCCTCGGCTACCTGGACCAGCCTGCTTACTCTTCTCTACCATCTGCTTTTAATTTGCCCCCAGTTATGTCAGCCACTGTAGGCTCCTGCCTTAGCCAGAACACAAAATAAACATACTCCAACCACTGAGAGATGAGCTTGTTACTAGCTTGGGTGGATGTGACTCTGAGCAGGACCTAGAATGGTCTGTAAGAGGCTTTGACCTACAGGAGTCTGTAGGCTCCTACGAGGCCAACCAAAGGGGAGAGGATGTGGCAAGGGGACAACGTGAGCAAGGGTATAGAGGCAAATGCCAGGTCTGCATGGGACACAAAACCAGAGCGGACATATTAGACCTGCCCAGCTCAGTGTGGCAGCAGGTCTCAGGCAGAATGCCAGCGTAGCAGAGACTGGGTCCTCTGAAAGGAGGTAGATGGGATGGGAGAAGGGTGGTGGCAGAACAGAAAGAGCTGGGTCCAGCGTCCCAGATGAATGCAATCCAGTGGTGTGCCGACAGATAGCTCACAACTGATTCTCTGGGGAAAAAACCCTTGATGTGTAGCGTTTGCCAGTTTCCGTGGTGTTCATACTTCCACCATGGCTGATGTCAAGCTACCCATGTGATATCACTGAACTCAGAGCTGGGAAGAGATGTGCAAAATCAGCTCTTGCAAGCCAGTGCAAGTTGACTCCCCTGGTGTAGTCCTATCTTGAGTACAGACCTACCAGGAAAACTCACTCTAGCAGCACCACGAAAAGTTCAGCCTGAGGGGGGAAGGATGCCCTGTGTGCCTCAGTGTCTTTCAACTCCAGGTAGGGCAGGCAGGCAGCAAGGGCTACAGGCCACATGCACCTCTGGGGCTTCTCCAGTCCGTGAAGGCTCAGGCCACGTTAGCAACCATCAACGCCCGCCAGGAGGATCTACATCTGAGGACGGAACCATGAGCCCTGAGCTGTCAGTAGGGCCGGGAGTAGGATGCCCAGACACATGGCCTTGGTCCAACTGACATTTCTCCTCATCGGAGATTTCTACCATTCAGCCTTATCATGTTTTGGGTACAGGCAGAGGGCACGGAAGCCGGGCATGGAACACTGAAAGATGCAGTAGCTCTGGGCTCTAACTCCCTACATAACCCTGGGCAACTCTCTTGCCCACTTTGAGCCCCAACCATGCCATATAAATGGAAGGGCTTGCAGAGAGCGATTTTAGAGCCTTCTTCCCATGGTGCCTCCCTCCTTGGAAATCTGGACAGTGGTGAGTAGTGAGTCTACCCTGCTTCCTGGACAGTGGCCACTGAGGGCCATTAGGGATAAACTAGAAGAAGGAAGGTTAGGACCCAGTGCCTGGCAGTGAGCAAGGCACTGAACTGGGCACAGGACTATTTCAGATCATACTGTGGCTGTGTAGAGAGCACTGTCACTTCACACACGCACGAGGCTTCCTGGTTTATCGAGGGTGTACGTGGACATTATCTCATTTAATCCTAATAACAATCGTGCCGGTTAGATGTGGTCATTCTCACTGTAGAGATGAGAAGGCATAGAGGCAAAGCAATCTCAACATTGGGTGGGCACAGGACACAGAACTACAGTGGATGTGCTGGACCCGCACAGTTTAGCACTACAGTAGCTAAACCAGTCCCAGTCCCATGGTACTTGCCACACTGGGGTACCCAGGTGCTTTTTTCTACTTTGTCCCCTAACTCCTTCCAAACTTCCTAATGTGTCTGATCGGGGTTCCTGGGAGGCCCTCTGGCCCCTGGAGATGGACCCCAACTACAGCTTTGGTCTCCTGGCTACATGCGGGCAGCTCTGCCCTGTGTCGATGCAGCTCTGGAGGGGGCCTGCGTCTGCTGAGAACCCCAACCTGGCTTGGGTCACTCCGCCATCAGCCTCTCGATCTCTGTCTTCTGCTCAGAAGGCCCAGCCAGGACTACCTCCCAGGTCCAGCAGCCTTGCCTGCCCCAGCAGCGCAGTTGCACTGAGGCTAAACCTTGTGTCTCCTTCGGCCACAGAAGGTCGGCCGCCAATGCTTGCTGGCAATCGTCCATCTGTTCCAAGGGGGAGAGACCGAAATAGACCTCCCCTTGGTCCTACTCTCAGATAGGGCCTGCTGAGTGGTTCCTTAAATGGAAGTGGGTGGGGCAGCCGCCCCATCTGACTCTGGGACCTGGAGTGGGGTAGGAAATCAATTCTCAGGAGGGATGAGAGGCAGGCCCCGGCTCTAGGAAAATGAACATTTCCATGTGCTAAAAGCATCATTGTGGGACGAGAGAGAGAGAGAGAGAGAGAGAGAGAGAGAGAGAGAGAGAGAGAGAGAGAGAGAGAGAGAGAGTGAGTGAGTTCCTATGGCCACAGAGGCCAAGTGAGTGGCCAGGCCAGCACTGAGCCCCGGCACGCAAAGGGTGAAGCTTTTAGGCGAGCAGCGGCCAGTGATCTCAGCTTCCCCCAGTCCTAATGCTCCCAAAAGGCTCTCTCCCACTCCCTGTAATTGGGCATCAGTAGTTAATGCAGTATTGACTGCATTACACGCTCCCGTGCCTCCCCTTGCTAATGCCAATTGCATCACCTTGTACAGTCACTGGCTTGCTTAGCCAATAGCCGTTAAAAGCAATCCAAATCATGAATCATATGGGAAACTTTTAGCAAGACACTGCCATCCGAGGAGACAATTTACAGTTGAGTTAATCTGGGTACATTAGCGAGACACGGATTCTGGACGACAGACCAATTTATGTTGTTTCCCTGTCCTCCCCCCCACCCCGACCCTTAGTGCTCTGCGTGGGCAGATGAATGGAAGAGCAGGGAACAGACAGAAGCACCTGCTTTTTTACCCCAGGCTCTGGGAGCGGGTTGGGGAGACCCATCTTCACAGGCTCCCTGCCTGGCTGAGTTGAGGCAGGAAGGGGACACGGCTGTACGTGCTGCTCAGGTTCTGTGATGACTTGCTTCCCTGTAGTGAGGAGGCGGCTGCAGCCCGGGCTGGCCTGGTAGGTGCAGATGGAGACCTTCCTCTTCTAGGCATACAGTGGGTGCCAGGCCTGGTCCCTACCCTGCCAACCTCACAAGGCCTTTACCAGCCCTCAGCAGGCAGCAGTGTCCACTGGGCTCTGCCGTCCTGCTGATGGGCTGGGATCTGTAGTGTGGAACAGCATCAGGGCCCACTCCCTGCCTTCCCCCCAGGGCTGTGGAGGGGTCCTGGCCACAGGAGAGGCCGCCAGTACCCTCTGTGGCCCAGAGCATGACGGGATATTCTGGGAGGTCCCGCTGGTCAGTACCCAAGCACAGCTGAGAGCCTGCCCTCGCGGATCAACTGAGTCAGCTGTGGACGCTGCACTCACAGTAGTCGCTAACAACTGAAGGTGCACTGTCTGGTCCTCCTCAGCCCAGCTCCAATACCTTTAGGTGTTTTTAACTTATTAAAAATGCCCTAGGAATTAGGTCTGATGTTTAGTTCCACAGCCTGCCTGCTGCTTCCTGTGGTCACCCCAGCCCTCCTGCTGGGCCTCTGCAGAGGCAGCTTACACCCAGACCTACCCTTCTGCAGCATGCATCTGGGGACACCCCTTGGGGGTGCCCTTGGCATCCTCCCCTGTCCCTCACAACCCAAGGCTCTCACAGTTCTTGGGGCTGCTCAGACCCTCTGCTGCCTGCCCCTGCTCAAGGGCCTTTTCTCCTACAGCGTGAGGGCTAATTTGACTCTCAGGACTCAGGGCTGTAACTCCCCTTGCTCCCCTGGGGCTGCAAACCTCCCCGGAGAGCCCACAGCCTGGTGCCAGCCCAAGAGCAGGTGCCAGGGGAAGAAGGGCTGTTTCTCCACGAAAGTTGGAGCTGGGCTTCCGTTGCTGACAGGCAGGCCCGACGGCATGTAGAAAGGCAGGACCCTGAGTTCCAGTAAAGTGGAGCTGCCTAGGCCAAGAGCAAGCATCCGAATGAAAGCAATTAATCTTAAAACCTGAAGTTTAACCGTTTGCAAAACAGATCTCTCCTCTCTGTGGTGGCCCTTCGCTGCTCGACCTAATGGATTACCTTATTAATAATGCACTGTGCTTAAAAGCAAAAAAAAAAAAAAAAATTTTTTCTGACGATTCAATACTTCAGAAAGTCTCTTAAACCCGTTGCTACGGCAAAGCGATTGATATTTTATTATCTTTCAGAAGTGCAACATGAAAGCCCTGCAGCCCAGCAGAGCAAGAGCTTTGGTCCTCAGCAGCTGGCGGACCTGACTTCAACCAGAGGAGCCCCGGCCTCTTCCGACAAGATGCTGTCAGGTGGAGAAAAGGCATTGGGGGTGGTTAATAGGAGCCTGAGTTCACGCTGCAGCCAGACAAAGGGTGCAGTCCGCAGCCCTGAGGAACACACCCCTTGGGGGCCCTGGGGACCAGTGCTGACTCCCAGCCCAGACGGCCACCTGCTGGGTGGGCGTAAGTGCAAGGAAGGATTTAGGCAGCAGGTGTGGGGGGAGGGTGAGTATATCCAGAGCCTTTCTCCCTCCCCCCAACTGAAGGTACCACCTTCAAGGTTTCCTGGAACCAGGAGATGCTAGACTCACTCCAGTGGGGAGTGGAGGGTGGATTTTATGAGCAGAAAGGTTGCTTTTGGAAGACAGCTCTAGGCTGAGCAGGACAAGGAGCAAATGGCTCCTCAGGGCCTAAGCCAGCCTTCTTCCTTGTGCTGTGATGTGTCCCAGAGCTCAGTGGCAGCAACAGTACAGAGCACCATATGGTTTAGACTGGACAGGGTGGGGGACTTGTGGGGCAGCGCGAGCTCTCCTCCACAGGTCTGGTGAAGACTAGGGAAAATACATATGCCCAGGGTGTAGGCAGGAGATGGGCTAAAATGATCTCCAGAGAGCCATTCCCATTCAGGGCTCATCTGGAAACCTTTAGTATCACAAAGCCCGGGGCACTCTGGGTGCCTGCACAGAGTGCAAGACCCGAGGTGGTGGTGGTGGCGTCGTCTTATTGGCGGGAGACCAGTCTCCCTGCCTGCGGCCGCCCATGTATAGGGCCTGGGTCTTCTGGGTTTCTGGCTTGGGCCTGGGGAGCCAAGCATGCTAAACAATCTCTGCTAAAGACATACCCTGATTTCCACATGCTCCCCAGGGTGGGAGTTCCTCCAAACACCACGGAAGGACCCTCTGCCCTGGCTCCTCATTCTACCAAGAGGGAAAGTGAAGAGATGGGCATGACTGGTCCGAGATTACACAGGGAGTTAGTGGAGAAAGGAGCTAAATCAAGGTCTCCTCCCTCCTTATCTGGCCTGACCCCAGACCCCTTCTTCTCTTTTTCAATCTGTACACAACTGCACCAGCCCAGCCCTCTGATGGCCCACATGGGGCTCCAGGGGAGGGGTCCATGAAGAGAGAAAAGCATAAGGAGATGAATGTCACACCCCAGCCAGACCCTGGACAATGGATTCTTTTGGCCAGAGCATTTAGTTCCCCCTCCCTCTCTTTCCACACTCACACTGAGAAATGGCCTTGAGGGCCACAGAGCTCCCGCACATGCCACCCCCAGGCCAGATATTTTAAATGTCCCTCCCTGCTGGAGGTCTCAGAAGGTGGGAGGGGAGGCTAGGGGCATCAGCACATGATGGCAGCAAAGTGAACATCCTGTGTGACCTTAAGTCACTTAACTTCAGATTTTCACCAAGTGACCACGTCAGTAACACCACTGACCTGGAGAGCAAGAGGGCACAGACCTCTACTACTCACTAGCGGAGGTCAGAAGATGTCACTCTAAGAGGATTTCCGCTGACTCACGGAAAACCCACCTTCTCAGTTCCTTACCAGTAGAACCCAGGTGATGGCGTGGATGCTAACAATTACATTCACATCTCCCTCCCGACAACACTAACAAACTTAACAAACCAGGTAACCCTCCCCTACAGGGCAGGAGGGCCTGGGACAGCCAGGGGATGGCCACTCTTGACCCTGAGGGCTGCCCTTGGGTCACAGGGCACTCCTGGTTTTACCCTCAAGGGGACTGGGTTCTCCAACCTCTCCTGCACATACCAGGACAATTACTGCAGGGCACTCCCAGTCAGGAAGGCTTTGGGGTGTGTGGGACCACCATGGGTCCCTCTGTTCTGACCTCTCGGGCGCAGCGAGGCTCTTGACCAGGGCACATCCATGCCGCTCCTGCACTCGTGCTACTGGCCAGGAGCGGGACACTTTCTTCCTCTGGGCCAAACTCCTGCCTCCGATTTCAAGAGACAGTGAGAATCACACTGGGAGACAGTGGGAATCACTGGAGGCAACCCTTTTTCTCACCAAGCTTTCGGGCAGCTGTCTCCCCGAGGGTCCGGCCGGCCTTTCCCCTCGCCTGCCGGGCACCCGGCGGCCACCGTCTTTCCGCGCGCCCGCTCGCCGCAAGCTCTGGAGTCCGATTTCCCGAAGCCACTGATTTGCTCGGCGCTCAGCGCCTCTCGGGTTACGCGGGCGGCGCGAGGCTGATGGCTGCGGTGAGAAGAGCAGCCGCAAAGACGAAAACGCTCTACGTGAAACCACTGCTGCGCCGAGATCGGAGGGCAGCCGGAGCCTCCACGCGGCCCCGCAGAGCATCGCACGGCCGGCGCACAGCTCGCCCTCCCGCGGTTCGGTCCGGCCTGTCCCGGCCCCGGGGCCGCGCAGCCCGGGGCTCCCTCATCTCCCCACGCCAGTCCCACTCGGTCCTCCCCCCGCCCCAGGCTCCAGCCCCAGCGCCCTGCGGACCGCCCGCCCAGCAAGCCCGGCACAGCCCGGTGTGTGGGCGCCGGTGTCCTGGCGTGTGTGTTCCCGCGCGCCGCGGCGGAGGGCGCGGGTGTGCGGGGAGTCGGGACCCCCGCCCGCCACCTACCGTCCTCCTTGTCCAGCACCATCATCTCGGGCGCTCCGTGTCCAGCCGCAGCTCGGCTCGGCCGGGAGAAGGGCGCCGGCTCCGGGCGCGCTTCGGCGGGGCGGCCGGTCCTCGGGCAGCGAGCGGGCTCTAATTACCCGCTTGCCCGGCTCTTAACCTAGATTGCACTCAGCTAGAATTACATTCAGGAGTGAAGCACTTCGCAGATACAAAAGCAGTCTCACCTACTTTTGTGCCTCAGAATTGCAAGGAACTATGAACTGCAATTTAGAGAGAGAGAAGGAGAGGGAGAGAGAAGGGGGAAGAGAGGATCAGAGCCGTTTCTTTGATTCTCACCTTCTAAATGGCTCAATTTGCCCAGTATAATCTGTCTTAATGTAATTGCATTTGATAGCTCATAACCCTGGCTCTGGCAACGACACAGCTTTCAGCCTCATAAAGTGTTTTCCCCTCGGATTTAATCTGAATCTCAATCTAAAATTATATTCAAAGAGATGGGGGAATCTCGGCGGCCGTCTCCCGCTGCCTTTCTCCCTCAACGTATGAGGTTTGCACTCCTGCTACTGAATAAATGCACACATTTCCCGAGGCCCCCCTCCCTCCCGGGTTAATGGGGAGTGGAGACGCGCGTCTGCCCGGCTCCGCAGCGCCGCCTGGAGGCCTGTCGGCCCCAACTCGGCGTGTGGCTCTGCTCAGGACCCAGGGTCCTCATTCCCAGTAACTGCCTGGTGGACCACACCTGTCTGTCACTCCCAGCCCCTCAGCCTTGATTTTGCCCCCCTCCCACGGTGCAATGTTTCTCTGACCTCGTGCCCTCCCTTCCTACTTCCTCTTCCCCAGGTTTCTGGGTGCTTCCTGGATTGTTTGGTAAAATTAACCCTCTGCAGGGCACAAATTTTCCCACTGTGTGTCTTACAGCACCACCTTTACCCCAGAAGCCCCTCCCAAGAGCATCCTGATTCCATAGAGAATGGGATCCTGTCTCAAATTCTCTCTGAGCAAGCACAGCATGGCCTTAAAGGTTTTTTTTTCATTCCACAACTATTTATTGAGCATATACTATGCACCAAGCACTATTTTAAGGCCCTGGGGATATAGCAGTGAAAACAAAGATTCCTGCTATTGCAGAGTTGACAATTCTTGCTCTGTAACTCAGGAGGCAGGAAGGGAGACAGTGTTCATCTCCTCTCCCTCTGAACCCTGCTTCTCTCCCAGAGCCCTGGGTCTGGTGCCCAGGCTGCCTACTCCAGGAAGGCCTCTCTTCAATATCAAGAGCATGATTTCCTTGACAGTACAGAGTTCCAGGATGGCATGAAAATCTTAATGGCTTTTCTCCACACAGATGTGTCAGAGGCTCATCCCCACAGTCTCTTCTGAGGACTAGACCCAGGCAAGGAGAAGGAAGCTGGAGTCCCTGGAGGGGCAAAGGGCCACCAGTTGAGACTTCATCCCATCTCTGCCTATTACCAACAGTGGACCTTAGCAAGTCATTTTCTCTCCCCAGGCCTCAGTTTCCCTGTTTGTGAAGTGGGAGACCTGCTCTGCTATCTCCAAGGTTGCTGCAGGGATCAGAGGAGATAATGCATGTGAATGTGCTTTGTGAACTGTGGCACCCCAGACAACGGAAGGGGACGTAGTGGGTACAAAGGAGACTTGGAGGCCAGGTCATGCCCCTTAAGCCCTGGGAGGCCCCAGTGCAGGGTGCTTGACTGGAGAGGGGAAGGGGGAGTGGTGCTGCAGTCTATGGTCCTCTATCGTAGGCAGCAAAGTCAAGCTTTGAGAAAACAGAAGAGAGGCTGCTTCTAATGAGCTGCTTCCTCCGCAGCTCAGAGAGTTTCGCTTTCCCCTTCATCTTGAATACTTAATCCTAATAGTCCTTGAGTATATTTGATGTTAAATATATCATTTTGCTCAGACTCACCATCCCTCAGGACTGCGAGCTTGATCTCTCCCCTGTCACTGCAGCTGAACTGTACCCTGAGGGTCTGAGGGAGGCTTTGGCACTGCTGCCGCAAGCACATTTAGTGGCAGCCCCTCACCCCAGCCTGAGTGAGGGGGCCAGACAGTGTAGCAAGCACAGGGCCTGACAGGCTGGCAAGGGGTAGCTTCTTGCTGTAGACACCTCTGTGCTACCTGGAGGTATTCACTCCACAAGGGCTGCAGCCCTACTCCTGACCTCCAGGGCTGCTTCTCCTGACTTTCAGGGTCTGGCCCTGACCCACACACCTGGGCTCCATCAGCTGGGGCCACTTGCTCACTCTTTCATCCACGTGTTGTGCTCAGGACTCCGTCCCAACACCAGCTCTCCCCAGCCCCCAGGGTGCCCAGTTAGCAGCCACCCAGCCAGCCTCCCTCTAGGGAGTCAGAGGCCTTGCATGCCACCCCAGGGACTGGTGCAGCCTTGGGGTACTGAGCAGGGGATCGGTGCTGTGTGTGAAGGGCTGGCTGCTTGTGCCCACAGGCAGCTCTCTCTGCAGCCCCAGTGGTGAGCACTGAGTTCCCACACTCACCTCGAGAAGGGCCTCTGCAGAGGCCTTCTGCTTCACAGAGCTACCCGGCAAGCCTTGGACAGTCTGGGTGACTTGAGCTCCCAGCCAGGAAGAGGCCTGCTGGGTTTACAAACCCAGACACGAGCCTGGCTCATCCAGCGGCCTCCCTCTCAGCTTATGGGTAACTGCTGTGCAGGCAGGTAACTCCCACGCCCATGCTCACTCCTACGCCTCCAGGTCCAGGGACACGCCCACAACACCAGGGTGCAGTCCTCGGATCCCCTGGGGCTGGGGGAGGTTGTCTGCACCTGACACATTCCACAGGTGATGAGCATATACTCTCACTTCCATACTGCCAAGAGTGCTCCAAAATGCCCTTGAAATGCCTCTGGGGATGGCAGGGGGAGGCCATTTGATCAGTCCCCTAGGTTACGGTGAGGGAAGAGGGGGTGCTCCTGGCTGCTTTACAAAGTTTTGGGCAGGTCCTAGCAGTTTGTCTTGTACCTGGCAGTAAAGTCCTGAGGAAGGATTCCTGCATCGTGGTTGGGGGTTGGGGGGAGGTTGGAGACTTGGTGCCCGAGGGCCCAGGCAGACCAGATATTCCAGAACCCTTCAGTAGAGCCTGTCAGATGTGCCTCAGCCTGAGGGCCCTGCTCCCAACACAGTGCAGCTGTCTCTAAGATGGGGTTACAAGCTGGCCTCACAGGTGACACTCAAAGGGGTATTTGGAGTGACAAAGGCCATTTCCCTGTGGCCGCCACAGTTGACTAGACAGGGTGAATCTACAGACTTTGCAGAACAATCAGGATACCTGCTGGCCAAGTTCAGATGCCCTGCCCTGCCCTGCCCCCGACTCACACAAAAGCAGCCCATGCACGGAGATTTGCAACCAGCTAGAGTGGAGAAGTACACGGTTGGCAAACTTTTCCTCTTTTGGTTTCTGGAGGCCCTGGACAGGCCTTCTAGGAAGCTGCAGTTATAACTTATTAGGCTTTGTGGGTGCCTAGGCAGAATCTGCACTCCAGAAAACAAGTCTCCCCACTCACTTGATGAAGTCCAATCCACCCCTGCACAACAGCCCAGAGAAGGCTGTCGATACAGGCTGTCGACCAAATGTCCTAGTTTGCCCTGGGGCTGAGGGGTTTCCAGGATCCAGGACTGTCAGTGTTAAAACAGGGACGGTCCTGGGCAAACCAGGACAGTTAATCACCCTAGTGGGATGTGGTAGGGTGGGACAAGGGACTAGTGGGGCCGGAGAGAAAGGCCAGGCAGCCAGACCCTCCCCTGCAGACCAGCAGCTGCCTCCCACCCCCAAATTTCCCAGCCTCCTGCCTCAGGGCTCCATCTCCTGGGCACCAAATAACTGCCCTAGCAACTGGCAGTGCTCCTTGGGCCAGCAGCACTGTGAGCCCTCCTGAGAGACTGGCAGTTAGAATGGGAAGGGTGTGAGCTGGATCCAGGGGTGGTCCAGATTTTGGGAGACCCAAGCTTCCTTATGCAACTGGGGCGGGGGGGGGGTTAAGAAAGGAACAGTAGATCACTAATACAAATTACAACAGAAGGACTCTGAAGCTTATAATTCATTAGCTTCAAGGTGAATCCGGCCCTGATATCTTGGATATATGGCCCATCCACGGGCCCTAGCCAGCGGAGCACCTCCCAACACGCTGGACTGGGGGAGCTGATGGTGAGCGTCCTCCCCAGCCCTGCCAGGGATGAAGCAATGTCACCCATCCCGCAGCTATGAAGTTCCAGAACGGAAGGGACCCCAGGACAGTGCCGAGTTCTCTGGGCATCCCCCTGGGGGAGCCGTTCTGCAGTCGGTGCAGAAGGGGGAGGGCGTGCAGATACCCAAGTGGGAGGCGGGGAGACTGGGGCCAGCGGGCACTGCGGGGAAGCCCGCGGCGCGGATCGGAGAGGCGCTCCTGTGTCTGCGAGGCGACAAGAGCCAGTGAGAAAGTTCCCGGCCCGAGCGTGCGGGGCTGGCGGGCTCGGGGTGGCCCGTGTGACTTCCTAATCCCCCTGAGAAGCCTCGGGGGCTGAGCCCGGCACCCCGACACACACCCGCGCGCACCTCCACCGCCCGGCTTCCAGGAAGCAGCCCAGCGGCCCGAGGCAGCCGGGAGCCGGGGGCGCTGCCGCCGCCGCCGCGCGGGGTGGCCTCGGCTGGGCCCGCGCCGCCGCCCCCACCCTGCGGCCCGCGGGTCCCCGGGCACCTACCGTCCTCCTGGTCCAACACCATGGTTCCCCCCCCCGGGCCGAGGACGCGGAGGGGCAGGCGGCTCGGACTCCGCCGCCGCCCGCCTGCGCTGCTCCAGTCGGCCCCGCGCGGGCTCCGCGCCCGGCTAGCGCTGCCGCGGACGGGGGCGGGCGGACGGGGGCGGACGGACGGGCACCGGGAGCTGAGCCCAGCGGACAGGGAGCTCGCGCGGGCGGGCGCAACCCGGGGGCGGGGCGGGGCGGGGCGGGGCTGGGGCGCATCAGCCGGGCCGGGATCGCCGAGCCGATCCGGCAGTCGCTGCCCGAGCCGGGCCGCCGCCGCCGCCGCCGCCGCCGCGCGCCCTTCTCTGCGCGCTGGCAGCGCTCGCGCAGCCGAGTGAAGCCTGCGTTTCCCAGGGCCCCTCAGATTCCCCTGTTAATTAAATCAATTCATTATGCTCAGATCTGATTAGCGGCCCTTCCCCCCTTTGAATCAATTATTCAATACACAAACATAATTGCTTGGGCCAGAGGTGCACGCCATTAGCTTATTTAACTCCAAGGACACTAATTACCCGCAGGGCACGGGAACTTTTCTCATTAATTCTGACAAAACACAAAAGCACAGCCAGAGTGTGTGCGTGTGAGGACTCTGTGTGTGTGTGTGTGTGTGTGTGTGTGTGTGTGTGTGTGTGTGTGTGTGATCACATGCCGGAGTGTGGGCTGTGTGGGGTGGTGAGCCACTGTGTGAGCTTCAGCTGGGACTTGGGGGTGGCGGAATGTGTGTGATTTCGGGTGGGAGTGTGTGGGGTGTCGTTTTGAGTCTGTGACCCTGTCCTCGTGAGTGTGGGACTTTACGTGTGCGACTGTCAGTGCATCGGGCTGGGTGTGGCTCTGAGTCTGGGGACTGAGGGCGAGGGTCCGAGCCCCAACGCAGGAATGTATGAGATTGTGCGAGTGCTTCTGTGTGTGGCTGTGAATGTGACTCCCTGGCTACTGTGGTAGGCACCCATCCCCTTTCTTTTTCGCCTAATTGCCTGGCCATTGCCCACTGCACGCTCAGACCCACAAGGGCAAGTGCAGACCACACAAGAGAAACCGGAAGAATCAGGAGGCAGTGCCCAGGTTGGGGCAGTGTCCCCCTCCCCCCATCACCGGTTTGTGCACCGACTGGACTATGCTCCCCCTCCCCCCAGTTATAAACCTCAGGTTCCCATCATCCCCTTCCCTCGCCCTCTCACTGCACATCCCTATACTTCCCCCATTCTCCAGCGTTTATTCCAAAGCCCTCCTGAGTCCCAGCTCGCCCCCTTCCATTTCCACAAGTGCTTGATATCTAGGCACACTCCCCCACCCAATTCCACAAACCTTACTTCTTTGCCTCCTGTCTGTAAGGTTGAACGGAGGGTGTGCCTATGGTCGACCAACTTCTCCACATTTTACCTCCCAGGAAATCTTTATTGAGAGAGAGCCAGTGAGAGAGCCCACAGAGGAAGGGACACAGAGGGTAATTGATTCCCCCAAATTAGGTTTCTGCTTTCTAAAGACCGGTATTGTTCCTGTTCTCAATGTGCACAGAGGTATTGAAGATTTCCTTTTTGTTTCCTCAGGCAATGAATGAGCTTAATCCATTTGGCTTTATAAATCAGGAAACTAATATTCGCTCCTTCCATAGCCGCTTTTTTAAAAATTTAATTGGTGGGGGAGGCACAGCTTGTCACCCTTATGCTGTCCCCAAGCCCCCACTTATCAAAACACATTCTGATTGAGGGGTGGAGAGAGGGCTGGGGGGAAGGGAGGGCTCATCCTGATTCCTTCTGCCCTCCTCCATCCTTGCCCATGGACCCACATAGTTCATATTGGGAAAAGTTTGTGAAATGACTGAATTAATCATATTCAGTTCAGTAAAGAAAAGCAGACCGTTCAGAGGTGCTCTTCAGGATGATCTCCCACATCTGCTGCTCTTGGTTTCCCATGAGCACTGAACATGGCCTTGCCATGACTGGGTCTGGCAAATCCTCATCCTCACCATCCAGCACAAGCTGCTAGAGTCATCTTCCTGGTGCCAAGACCTGCGCCTGCTACTCTCCTGCTCAAGGTACCAAAATGTTCACTGCAGCTCTATTTACGATAGCCCAGAGATGGAAGCAACCTAAGTGTCCATCATCGGATGAATGGATAAAGAAGATGTGGCACATATATACAATGAAATATTACTCAGTCATAAACAGGAACGAAATTGAGCTATTTGTAATGAGGTGGATAGATCTAGAGTCTGTCATACAGAGTGAAGTAAGTCAGAAAGAGAAAGACAAATACCGTATGCTAACACATATATATGGAATTTAAGAAAAAAATGTCATGAAGAACCTAGGGGTAAGACAGGAATAAAGACACAGACTTACTAGAGAATGGACTTGAGGATATGGGGAGGGGGAAGGGTAAACTGTGACAAAGCGAGAGAGTGGCATGGACATATATACACTACCAAACGTAAGGTAGATAGCTAGTGGGAAGCAGCCGCATAGCACAGGGAGATCAGCTCGGTGCTTTGTGACTGCCTGGAGGGGTGGGATAGGGAGGGTGGGAGGGAGGGAGACGCAAGAGGGAAGAGATATGGGAACATATGTATATGTATAACTGATTCACTTTGTTATAAAGCAGAAACAAAAAATAAAATTAAAAAAAAAAAGAAGCTTCCATGGCTCCCCTTTGTCCATAAAACAAAGCCCTAACTACTCATCCTATCATTTCAGGCCCTTCGGGAGATCTGGGGAAGCCTTTGTAACCACCACTGCCCTTCACTTCAATTCAATTGCTATCTATTGATCTCCAACAACAATCCCACACTCCAGCCCCTCTGGACTGCTTTACTGTAATTGAACACACCCTGCAGGTTCTTGCTCTAGTGATTCTTCTCATGGCATCCCTCTGCTTAGAAAGCCCTTGCCCACCTCTCAAAGCCCTCTAAGGAAACATCTCCCCTACGTTTCTCTGAGTGAGTGTCTCTATGTGAAGTCTGGATGACTGAGTGGTATGTGGATTATTCCATTGAGCCCTGGAGTATAAGGTCAGCCCTTGAGGGCAGAGTTTCAGCTCTCCTCTGGAGTGGAAGGACAGATATCATATGAAGAGTCTACACTGGGTCACTGGAGAAAATGCGAGCTGCAGAGGCAGGGGAAGGATTCAGATATAAGAATGGAGGCTCAGAAGGAGGGAACCTTGGGTACCATCTTTCCTCCCTCCCCAGGATGTCAGATGGCATGGGACCAGAACCCAGTTGCACGCTTCCTCTGGATCTAATATTTGGATCTCCATGCTTCTCTGTGTTGCTGGGCATGGCCACTGCCTGGATTGGTGCCGGCTGTTCCTGGCTAGGGCATCTGGCCAACAGGACAAGAGGGGGCTGAAATTCTGCCCTCTCTCTGCTCTCCAAGCCATGTGCTTGACATGGGCTGCACCCACCAAAAGAGGGTACTTTTTGCTAGTTTGCACAGAAGCACTATGTGGACTCGCGTGGCCCCGGAATTGAGTGATCTGCTTGGCCAGATCTGACACTCAAGGAGGCCGGCCTGAAGGGTTGAGCACCCAGCCTCCTCTGCCCCCACCCTCACTCACACCAAGGGCCTGTGTGAGCTCTTAGAAGACCAGCCTCCTGGTTTTCATAGAGGAAGAGAAAATTCAGAGAGTTTAACCATAATGGGTGGTCAGGGATACTGAAACAGATGCCCAGCCCATCTTTGAATTTATATGGGCCCCAAGCACTGGTGAAGGACACTGAACTCAGTCCATCCCTGAGATTCAGACATGGACAGACCTACTGTAAGGATCAAGGTCCCCAGCAGAAACCACGCTGGAGGAGAGACAGTGAGCTTCCTGAAAGGAGATCCTCATGGGCACCTAGACTGAGTAGAAAGGCCTGGAGTTTGGAGGGGCAACAATTCCAGGTATGGCGCAAAGCTGGGCCTGACCCACTTCCACCCGGCACTCCCATAGGAAGTGGGCAGTGGTGCAGATGAGGAAGCATATCACTAACGGCTTTACTATTGAAGCCTCCTCTGAAAGAGCTGGTCACTAGGAACAAAAGGTAACTGTAGAGAGGGACAAGAGCAACTGGGTCAGCAGCTCGGTGGCATTGGTGGCAGCACATGCATGCAATGGACGACAAGATGGCAAGAGTATTGGGAAGCAGCTCTCGTTATATGGGAGGCATCTGTATCCCTAGCCCATCAATCCTACCTCCCAACCCTGGGACTGTTAGAGAGAAAATGGCTTTATCCAGAACTCCAAATCTGATAGTGTCCAGAGGGCACTTGGATAACACATGTAAGCATTCCTAGAAGGTCTTACACCTTTTTGGAGAGGAGGATCCAGAAGAAGAGAATCAGAGCATGAGAATTTCGGGCTAATTGTTGTGAATGTGTAAGATCTGGTACCCGGCATATGTATGGGCTCCATATTCCAACCTGCTTTAGCTATGTGACTGGCATGAAGGCAGAGGCTGTGGGAGCAGGAATGGGCCGGAACAGCCCCGACTGCCAGCTTTGCCTGATGGCAGCGGAGATCAGCAGGACACGCAAAGGGCATCATTAACATCAGGCCAACCAAAGGCTTTGTTCCCACGGCCCCTCGCTGCCCGGAAGGTCTCCTGAAGCCACACATGCTCGCCCATACTCCTGAACTTCTGTTTCATTTCTCTTCTTGTCTCCCCAACTGTTTGATTCATCCCCCTGCTCCTCTGAAGTCTCAGCAGATGATGTCACCTCCTACCTTATGAGATGAGAGGTGTTAGACAGAAAGGCCCACCTCCCCCTGCCGAACACCTTCCCCTGGGGTGCTGTCCACGGCTGTTGGGGTGTGTAGCCCTTACTCGGGATTTCTCCTTTGAGTTCTACTCCAGTATTTCCAAATGCCCCCTTGATATTTCCACTTGGCTGTTTCAAAGGTATCTTAAAATTTAAAATCCAAATTGAGCTCATGATTTCTTCCCAAATCTTTCTTCATCTTGTTCCAGTAAACCTGCCACTCAGTTCTTAATACCAGAAATCTGGAAGTAAAGCAGAATTTCAACCAAGCCAGCAAAAGTAACCAAAAAGAAGTGTGTGTGTGTGTGTGTGTGTGTGTGTGTAAGAAACAGCAAATATATGGAATAAGATGGAATAAGTAAAGTGTATCAGTATATTACACTAAATGTGAAGAGACTGGATTTCCCTATCAAAAAACAGTTTGTCTAAGTTAAAACATAAAATATAGCCAAATGCTGTTTACAAGAAATATTCCCCAAACAAGGAATTCCTCTATGAAAACCAGACCCATTAATTCCACTTCTAGGTATATAGACAAGAGAACTGAAAACATGGCCACACAAAAATCTGTACAGTGATGTTTATAGCAGCATTGTTTACAATAGCCAAAAGGTGGGAAAAACCAAATGTCCATCAACTGACAAATGGACATTACTGGGCCATAAAAAGGAATGAAGTACTGATACACGCCACAAAATGGATGAGCCTTTAAAATGTTATGCTGTGTGAAGGAAGGCAGTCACAAAAGTCTACATGTTATATGAGTCCATTCATTCAAAACGTCAAGCGTAGGCAAGTCAGTCGAGACAGAAAGCAGATGAGTGGGGTTAATAGTGGGATGACAGCTAAAAGGCACAGGGTTTCTTTTTGAGGTAATGAAAGGTTCTAAAGTTGACTGTGTGATTCACCCATCTATAAATATACTAACATGCATTACATTGTACACTTTAAATGGATAAATTGTATGGTATGTAAATTATATCTCAATAAAGCTATTTTTTAAAATGGTGCTACCATAATTGGTTATCCATCTGGAAGAAACAAATGGGATCCCTACCCACTCCCATAAAGATTATGTTCCAAATGGGTTAGAGATTTTAATACAAAAATGAAACAATGAAAATATTAGAAGAAATTTAAAGGAAAAATGGAATAGATTTGGATAATGAAAACATGAGTAAATTTGGTGGGGGATATCTGCAAGAGTAGCAAAAGAAAGGATAGACATTATACTAAGTTAATTTTTAAAACTTTGATGGCGGGCTTCCTTGGTGGCGCAGTGGTTGAGAGTCCGCCTGCCGATGCAGGGGACGCGGGTTCGTGCCCCGGTCCGGGAAGATCCCACATGCCGCCGAGCGGCTGGGCCCGTGAGCCATGGCCGCTGGGCTTGCGCGTCCGGAGCCTGTGCTCCGCAAAGGGAGAGGCCACAACAGTGAGAAAAAAAAACTTTGATGGCAAAAGATACCATAAACAAAGAAAAACAACAAATGATTTACCAGAAAAATATATGCAAAATATAAAACAATAAAAGGGAAAATGTTGTATATACAAAGAGTTTCTATAAATTGTAAAGAAAAAGACAAATGCCCAAAAGAAAAATGGAAATAGGGTATGAACAGGCTGTTGCGGGAGGAGGAAATCTAAATGGCCAATAAAATGCTTACCCTCATTATTGTTTAGGAAAATGCAAATTAAAGCAAAATAAGTTTTCATTACTTTAATTCATCAGATTGGAAAAAAAATTAAGAGTAAATTTAAGGTCTGTTAGAAATGTGAGAAAATGGGCGCTCTCATTTGTTGCTGAGCAAGTAATCGGGCACTATCTGATACAATTTGGGGCAAGTAACCTGGTGCTATTGATTAAAATTAGAAATGCACATACCTTTTTTTTTTAACATCTTCATTGGAGTACAACTGCTTTACAATGGTGCGTTAATTTCTGCTTTACAACAAAGTGAATCAGTTATACATATACATATGTTCCCATATCTCTTCCCTCTTGCGTCTCCCTCCCTCCCACCCTCCCTATCCCACCCGCACATACCTTTTGACCCAGAAATTCTCCTTCTGGGAATATATCTTATGGAGGAAAATCACCCGTATTTAAGGGTAGCCTTATAATTTCAGCATTGTTTGTGGTGGCAGGAAACTGGAAACTATCTGATATCAATGTCACTCAATGATCAAATAAACTGTCGTACAGCCCAGCTGAAGAACATCATGCAGCTGTTAAAACGGGAGTTAGACCTACAGCTATGGAATTGCGAAGGGTGTCTGTGATGTACTGTTAAGCGAGAAAAGTAGGTTGCAGAGTAAGTAGCAAGTAATATCCCATTTAAAAGAAAACCTCTCTCTGCTTAGATGAACACAAAGGCAAGATGTGCAAGGCTGCTCCTGTTCAGGCTGTCAGCAGGGTGGCCTTAGCAGGTGAGAGTGGAAGGCGGGAGTTAAGGGCAAAGTAGCAACTTTCTTCATTGTGTACCTTTAGAATCTTTTCATTACTTATAATAAGTAAGTAACTTGTAATTTTAAAAAATTTAGAAATAAATTGGAGTCATTTTTGACACTCCCTCCAATCACACAGTCACCACGACTGCGCTAGTCTGAGGGACCGTTATCTTTTGCACGCTGCTGCAAGAGCTTCCTGCTAGCCTCCCTGCATCCACCCTGAGGCCCGCTAATACAGCCTCCATACCCCGTATGCAGCCAGAAGATGTCTTCAAAATGCAGATCAGATTTGGTCAACCAACCGTCTGAGCTGTAATGGCTCCCGGTTGCTCTCTGCAGAAAGCCCCCATCCCCAGCCTCCCTTGGCTCTGCACAAGTAGGGTCTCCTGAAGCATCTCCCATCACGGGCACCCACCACTTGCTCCCACCTGCAGTCGTTGCCCTTGTCATTGTCTGAACCACTGCTTGCCTCAGGGCCTGCAGGCTCGCCGTTTCGTCTACATGGAACGTTCTTCATTTGGACCACCTCTTGCTCACCCCGTGGGTCTGGGATTTAATGTCACTCTCTTTGTCAGGGTGGCCTCTCCCCTCCAGACTACGTTAGATCTCCCTCTTACAGTCTGGCGGGGCCCTCTGCTTTTCCTCCATAGTTCTTATCACAACGATCTAGTTAATTACATAGTTATTTGTATACTTATTTGTGTGACGGGGATCAAAGAAAAACTGTTAAGTTGTAAGTGTTTGCATCTTCTCTTCCAACCCCCTGCTTTGGGGGAGAAATGGGTCAGACAAGAAGGCCCAGGGGTCTAACCCAACTCTGAGATTCTGAACTTGTCCTTGCCCTTCTCACAGCCACCACCCTAACCACAGTTGGGAGAATTTGTCTCCTCACATATTTCCCTCCACTCTTGTATTTATCTAGTCATCTAGCTTGTTCTGAGAACTGGTGATGACAGGGCCCTCTGTGGTGCTGGTGAGCTTGCAGGCTTCCCCGGCAGTTCGAGAGTGGCACACTCGGTCTCCAAATGGCTTTCTTCTGCACCTCCCACCCATCAGAGACCCTCACCACGGGGGCGTCCTGGAGCCCCACTGTGCCCTCTGAGGCCACAGCCACCCCAGCAACCAAGCTCCAGCCTGATCGGCAGCTTCAGAATCCCAATCCCATGGGCTTCCCTGCTGGCGCAATGGTTGAGAATCCGCCTGCCAATGCAGGGGACACGGGTTCGAGCCCTGGTCCGGGAAGATCCCACATGCCACGGAGCAACTAAGCCCGTGCGCCACAAGTAATGAGCCTGCACTCTAGAGCCTGCGAGCCACAACTACAGAGCCCGAGTGCCACAACTACTGAAGCCCGCACGCCTAGAGCCTGTGCTCTGCAACAAGAGAAGCCACCGCAATGAGAAGCCCGCGCACCGCAACGATGAGCAGCCCCCGCTTGCCGCAACGAGAGAAAGCCCGCGCACAGCAACGAAGACCCAACACAGCCAAAAATAAATAAATTATTAAAAAAAGAAAAAAAGAAAAAAGAATCCCAATCCCAATCCCAATCAGAATCCCGAATAATCATCCTGCGTGATAGGGTCCTCTGCTCCCTTTCCCGTCCTCCTAATCACCTGTCCACCGAGGACTGAAGACCTGGAGCGATCCTGGGCTGGATCTCTGAAGCCGGGCATTCCCACGTACTCGTGGGGCTGAGGCTGGTCCCAGAGCTTCACGGACTCCTGCCGACCGGCCCGTGGGCTGAGCACTGTGACTCAGTCCCAGAGAACAGACAGTGTCCTGACAAGCTTACCAGAGTGAACACGCCCACATGCAGGTGGTCCCCTTGGAGCTACAGCCGCATGTCCCAACAGCACACGCATCCCAGAAGCCGTCCTCCCGATGCTGCAGGCAGAGGCCAAGGTACGTGAGGCTGATGGGGAAGCACTCCTGGTCTGCTTCCTCCAGGCTCTATCTAGTGGGGTCCTTCTGTCCTACACCTGCTCCCAAATCCAAGAGGCCCAAGGGGTTCTTTGTCACGCCCAGCCTGTCTGAGAGGCCCCACCAGTTCCCAAATGATACAAGTTTGGAGAAAAACCCATCACCCTGGAAGCACATAGTCCTCTATGGCTGCTGCTACCCAGGACCTGCCTGGGTTTCTCCAAGCCAGGCATTGAGCCCTCACACTTGGGCCCCTTCTGTGGTCAGTCGTAGAAATATCTGAGTCCTGTCAGGGCTGGAGGTCACAGTCAGCCACTACTCAGGGCCTGCACTAAATATGCCCCAGCCCAGCAGACTGAGTCACCCACAGCCTGGAGACCGGCTGCTAATTCAGACCCTCAAAGAGCCTGTGGTGCTGCCCTGAGGCCTCTCAGACTTGGTGGTGACGGCTCAGGCCTGGATCCTGATTCAGGTTCGAACACTACTTAATGCAGATCTCAGGCAACTTCCCCTTCCTGAGCATGGCCGACTGCTGTTGGTGTCCCCAGCCTCCATTCTCCCCTCCCTCCAGGGCAGCTGCCCAACTGGAGACTATCTTTCCCAGCTTCCCTTGCAAATAGGTGTAGACAACTTACTATTCTCATCTGTAGGCAGGAGAGATATGAGCTACTTTTCCCTCTCCTGTGTACAAGGACGTTGCTTATCCAGGGCTTCCTGTCTTCCCCACTTCCCATAAGCTAGAATACAGACATTCCAATACCCAGATTGGACTATGCAGGTGACACCACCAGAAAGGATGCAGGGAAGCAAAGTGGAAGGAAGCTGGGTCCCTGAGTGACCTTGTAGAGCAGCCCTGACAACCTGAGCTTCTTACCTCGTGTTATGAGAGAGAGAAATAAAGTTCCATCTTATTCAAGCCATCGCAGTTTGGGGTCTATTACAGCAGCTTCGCCTTTCTCCTAATGCATACATTGAGCCTGATTCCCCAGCAATAAAATGGTTTCTTCAAGTTCCAAGTTTCCAATTCCAGGCTTTGCTTTGCCAGGACTTTGGTTTCTAGGAAGCTGCCCAGAATGCTCCCTTGTCCTGGAGCAGACCCTTGCTATATGCCCTGCTTCATCCTTCCTTCAAGAAGTTCCCTGATGGTCACATAGGGCCTGACCCTGGGACAGACGGGGGAAAGGATATGCAGAAGTATATCTTTTTAGCTGAGGGCACAGCTGGAACAGGAGTCAAGGCCAGCGGGATTAGTCTCTGTTTTAGGCTGCCTAGATCCCTGGTTTGAGCCTAGTTAGGTGTTCATCCTGACCCTACCCTTGGCTATTTTAGCCCAACTGCTCCAGCTGTGGGGCCTCTTGCAGTCCCCACCCCTCACTCACCTTTTCTGCTGATTCTAAGCCAGATTCTCTGAACCTGAAGATGTGACCCAGGTCTGTGGACACAAAAAGATCAGGGGGCTGCCTTTCCTAAAACTCCACTTCGTAGGACCCAGGTGGGTCCCTGGCTAAGGTGGCACCCTCCTACTTCATGCCTTGCCCGAGGGCCCCAGCAAGTTGGCTCAACAACTCTTAGAGCAACGTGATCACACACAAACCTGTGCCCCAGAGGGGAGCCGCCTAGGCTGGTCAGACCTAACCTGACCTTGAGCATTTGTCTGGGGGTGATCCTAACAGGAGTTCAGGAGCTGGAAGCTACTGATCTAGACTGAACGGCCTAAGATAAGCCCAGATCTGCTAAGGCCAGCAGAACCATGCCGAGGAGTGGAGGTAGGCCTGATGCCTCTGCTTTGTAAGTCTGGACCGAAAGCCTCTCAGCCTTCCTCAGGCTCCCCTTGTCTACAGCCAACTGTGTCCTGTGCCTCCTATGTTCAGGCCCCACGCTGGGCACCAGGGTTCACAGTCACTGTAGTAGACAACTGTGAGGTGTCTGCTTAGCATAACCTCCCATTACTTGCCCCCATCCATCATCCCATTCGTATGTCTCCTGTGAAAGATATTCAGCTCTTAACGTAATCCTACCCCCATGGCCTGATGGACGCTGGAGTGGGCACCTGATCCAAGCTAGACTGATGGGTCCCCCCTGCTAGGAGTTTTGGACTTGGGACCAAGAGAGTTGAGTTAGTCCCTCTCTGGTGGCTGAAACTGTAAGACGTAAAATTCAAGACTCATATTCTCTGCCACATAGATAGAGCTGCTCTGTGGAGAGACAAAGACTAAGCCAGCATGAAGAGACAAGCAGAGACGGTGACAGACACAGGCCTGATAGTGTTCTGCTTCCGAATTCTACTTTTCCCTAGACCCAGCTCCATTCCTGCCCGTCCCTTGGATTAGATGTTCTAAGAGTAAGTTGGATTTCCATCACGCTCAACCAGAGGAAACTCATCTAACACACTCTTGGTTGCAGAAGGCATAATGGGCTCAAACCTTAGGCAGACCCACTGAGGGAAGCGCAGGCATTGCAGCAAGGGAGAGCATCACATCTGGCTCCGGATCAGGGAGGGCTTCCCCAGGAGAGGGCACAGGAGGTCATGGAGGCTGTCTCCCCGGCCCCACCCAGTCTTCTGTAATGCTATATAACAGGCCAGCAAACAGCATCTCGTCCAAACTCTTCAGGTCAACGTTTCAAGGCCTTCTAAAGCTAATGTCCCTCCTTTCTCCACGTGCATTCCTCCTGCCAGAAATGCACTGCTCCAGCCACGGCCTCTCTGCCTACCCATGCCATACCTGTCTTGGCTTCCTCTGTCTTCCCCTGGGAAACCTTCTATAGTAATTCCTGTCCTCCATGGTTTC